>NW_027362764.1:526934168-531734168 GCF_046119375.1 Phyllobates terribilis | reverse complement strand
TACTGCAGCTAAGGTGACCTCTGCATAATATAAATAAGGGAAATAAGGTATTGTATTATTGTACCTGACACTATAATATAGAGTTGCTCAGGAATCCCAAACCAGCCCGAAATAGGATCACAGCATCAGTCTGGTTAAACCATGTAAATAAACAAGAAAAACAGTACCAATAACAGTGGTGATAGCCCCACACAAGCTGCTAATGTCCCTTCCATAAATAGTAGCAATAAAACCAGTATTCCCCAAATGCGGGAGAGCCTAGCAACGGGATGGTGTAGATGGGTGTTCAATGCAGTATGTTCCTGGTATTATTGGTGGCTAGTTTTGCCATCTACTCACCGTGCAATATTGATCATCAGGGTTAGCCTGCATCTAGATTATATTTATTTCTATCATGTATTTGATTTATTGTGATCATGTTTTGGGATGGTTTCTGAAGTAGATGGGTTGTCCATTAGTTGGTAATTCCACTGTATACATTTTTACTTGTGTTTTAATGAATTGATGTCTGTGACGTTGTTATCTGTATTGATATGAATAAAACTTATATGTATATTTTTTATACACCATTGATATATTGTTTATATTGGGTGATCACTGCACCTTAACATACCTCTTTTTCTTTTGTTTATTGGTTATATAGAGTTGGTATGTTGCATGTTGATCCCTAAACAGATTGGATGGTGCCCTCCATAGTTTGTACTCTGTGCATCAGAGCCTTACATTACCAAGCACAATGTCAAGCATTAGATGAAGAGTAATGTCAAGGATGTTGATCATAAAGGAGCAGAAATATGTTCTGTGGAATATCACATCCCATTTCTCTATCTGGCAATCTGATGGATGAGTCTGGGTTTCGCAAATGACAGGAGAACATTACCTGCCTGACTCCATTGTGCCAACTGTAAAGTTTGAAGCAGGAGGGATAATAATATAAGGCTGTTTTTCTGGGGATTACCCAGGTCCCTTAATTCCAGTGAAGTGAAATCTTATTGCTTTTGAATACGAAGACGTTTTGGAAAATTGTATTGTACCAACTTGTGGGAACAGTTTTGGGTGCTCCATTTTCTGTCCCAAGGCATGATTGAGTTTGGTATGGAAAACATTGCCCTGTTGGCAATACTATAGACATAGAACAGAGATTGTGAGTCAGGCCGTCCTGTACAACATCAGTTTCTGACCTCATGAATGCTTTTCTGGATGAATGGGCAAAAATTCCTACAGACACTCCAAAATCTCGTAGAAAGCATTCCCTGCAGAGTGGAAGCTGTTATAGCTGCAAAAAGGGAGCTCAACTCCAAATTAATTACTACGGATTTAGGGTGGGACGTAATAAAGGCTCTTGTAGGTGTAATGTGTAAGTGACCAAATACTTTGTACATAAAGTATATGTAAGAGCATCAGCTATAGGGCATATTTAAAAGGAATCTGACACCAGGTTTTGCTACCTCATCTGAGAGCTGCATAATGTAGGGGCATAAACCCTTTTCCAGTGATATGTCATTTATGGTTTGAATTTTGATAAAATCCCTGTTTTATCTGCTGCAGTCTCTAAATGCTGAGCTCTGTATAACTCCGCCCACACCACTGATTGGCAATTTTCTGAGTTCACTGTGCATAGGCAGTAAGCTGCCAATCAGTGGTGAGGGCAGGGTAATAAAAAGCTCATGAATATGGAGGACAACATGGCAGCAGGTTTACTAATGCAACAAGAAGTCCAGTTAGTGATACATCATTGGAATCAGGTTCTTTGTTTCTACCTTATGCTACTCTCAGATTAGGTGACAAACACCTTGTTTCCTTTTAATAATAATAGCTATAACATAGTGCTTGCATAATTCTTCTATAATGCGTTATCTACTTGGAATAATTATTGTTATCTGGACACCATTGCTGCTTTTACATACAGCTTGTGTACTAGCTAATCTTGTGGAGTTATACTCTATATTCATGAATTAGGTACAGATATTGGGCCTAATAATATATCTGACTGGTTTTCTATAATGATTAATTGTATTTAATTGAAATAAAAGATGTTTTCTTACACTGTAAATATTGGTAGTTATTACACTTCTATTCCCTATTACCATTATCGTTTTCCATAATCCTACAGTAATGTCTATGCAGTCTGTATTTCAAATATAAAATCATACATAACTGAAAGATTACTCTTATAAGAGCATAACTATTCTATTTAAGGTGACTTATTAACTATTACAGTGTGAAATGAGGCATATCTATTTCTCACTGGCAAAATCTACCTTTAAACCAATGGTCATAATGGATATGTAATTCCATGTATATGTCATTAAATTACATGTAATTAAACCAGATGTCATTAATTTATATGTAACCCCAAATATATGTTCCTACATGATAATTATCAGCTAATGAATATCTGCCAGTAACAACTAAGGCTGAAAGGATATGAATGCCAATAGTAGTTGAAGCTAAATGAATGCTATTGACATTGATAACTTAATGGTGATCATTTCAGTGACATTATTCTTGCAATGCTTTTCTCACACTTGTGTCATTGTTTTCAAAGTGTTTCATGTCCATGAAAGTGCCAGTAATATATCACAATCGCAGCTGAGAACGTACAATTAAATAATCTGTTGGATGAAGTAGGAGAGTGACTGGTCCAAAACAGTATAAAATTCTTATGGTACGTCAGCGACGTTGTGGAATCTATAGAACCACAACGTAAGTGCTTCACTTACAGAGGGGGATTCCAGTTTAATAAGAGTAAAACGCATTTTTTGGTATAATGAAAAGTCATGTAACTCATAAACTTTGTAATTCCATTTCTCACCATTCTAAAGTTTTTTATTGGCTATCAGCGAATGGAAATGTTATTGGTAATATGCTGGAAACCAATCCTGATCATCCCCGACTGACAGAGATAAAGGGCTCATTACAAGAGGGAGATTTGCTACATCTTTAACACGCTACGTAACTTGGATATGTTATTTGGACGTGGATAATTTTGATAAAACCTGGTGTTTCGAAACTTTAAATTGGAAATATAATATTCCAAGTTAAAGTTTGGACTAAAAAAATATTTTTAATTAAAAAAACATTTGACAACATAGAGACAAGTGAGAAATTTTAATCAGTGATGATCCAGTTGCTTAGACCCCAACAAATCACTAAAACGAAGAAGCAGAGACTCTCAGCCTAAGGCTGGGTTCACATAGTCTTTTCTTCAATGTTCAATGGACCAATTCGTGGTTCCGACCAAACTAACCCGCAAAACAGGATTCAGGTATATGCACCATAGTGTGCTCAGTCGTACATTGTTTTAGGCTGTATACGCCTATTGGAGGCGGGGACCAAAACGTAGTCTACTATATTTTGGTAACTGCCTCAACTAGGAGTATACAGCCAAATTGAATGCACAACAGAGCACACTGTGGCCCATCGGCGCATACGCCCAAATCCTGTTTTGTGGAGAAGAAAATGGTTTGTGAACCCAACGCTTCTCTCCTCTGACTGAAGGTGGCTTCATAGACACATATGTGACATTACCACATCCGTAAAAGTCCTATGTATCCATAGCTAAAATTAATTAACCCGATTGGTAAAAAGTGTAATGAGAAAAAAAGTCAAACTGTCAAAATTGCATAAAATATGCCAAAAGAGGCGATCAAAGCATTGTATATACCCCAAAAGAATTTCAACAAAAATCACAGATTAAGGCACAAAAACAAGCCCCCACACAGTTCCATTGACCAAAAATTGAAAACTTTACAGGTCTTTCAAAATGCTGACACAAGTGAACTTTCATTTTTTTTCCAAATTTTTGTTTCATCACTGAAATGAAGAAAAAAAAAGATATGTTTGGTATGACCATAATTGTACTGAAGAATCATAATGCCAGGTCATTTTTACTGTATAATGAATGATGTAAATAAATTTTTAAAAAAACAATGGCGGAATTGCACTTTTTTTGCCACACTTGGAAATTTTTTCCTGCTTTCCATTACATCACATGATTGATAAAATGAATGAAGTAATTCAAAAGTACAAATTGTCCTGAAAAACAGCAAGCCCTCATACAGATATGTTGGAGGAGAAATAAAAAAGTTATGGCTCTTGGAAGAAGAGGAGGAAAAAACAAAAGCGCAAAAATTGAAAATTACCTGATCGGGAAGCTGTTAAAGGGAATCTGTCACCACTTTGGAGTTATCAGA
Source organism: Phyllobates terribilis (assembly GCF_046119375.1). NCBI lineage: Eukaryota > Metazoa > Chordata > Amphibia > Anura > Dendrobatidae > Phyllobates > Phyllobates terribilis. The sequence continues at coordinate 531,729,972 of NW_027362764.1, read as the reverse complement.
CCTCTACTATGGCCATACAGGGTATAGAAAAGTGAATCTATACATACCTGTATGGCCCATAGTAGAGATTTGATTGCAGAGAAAAGCGCTTTAATCAATTCTATTTTGTACAGACTTGGCGCCCGGGGGACGCCAAGCAATCCCCGCCTATGTGCTTATTATTCCCCCAAATCCCTGCCTATATGCTTAATTATCATATTCACCCCCTCTCCTGCACGTCACAGGGCCCTGTGACGTGCACTGTGCTCCCTGACTTCCCGGACATGTGCAAAGCGCTGCTCACATAGCGCACGCTTTGTTTCCCCCCGGTCCCTTCTGCCTGTGCACTGCGCTGCGGGGTTCTATTGCGCAGGCACCAGGAAGCGACAGTGACTCCCCGGCGCCTGCGCAATAGAAACCTGTGGCGCAGAGCACAGGCATACGGGGCCGGTATGAAGCAAAGCGCGCTCTATGTGAGCGGTGGTTTGCTCATGCCCGGGAAGTCAGGGAGCGCAGTGCACGTCACAGGGCCAGTCACAGGGCACTGTGACGTACAGGGGAGGGAGTGAATATGATAATTAAGCATATAGGCGGGGATTTTTGGGGAATAATAAGCACATAGGCAGGAACTGCACAAACTCAACCAGCTGATCGCCCACTACAAGGACAGAATGGAATAATGCCAGGAGGACCTAGGGAGTATACTTCAGAAAATAAATACTGGGTATTTATTGAATGGAGCATAATTTTTAATAAATGTAAATTGCAAAACCATTTATTTCCACATTTTCTGCTTGGTTAAAAGTATTCTTTATGGTGGCACAACCCCTTTAAGCAACAGTTTCCCTTTAAAGTTAAGGTAGGAAGGACTTAGGTAAGTAAAGACAAAACTCCCCAATGTACCCGATATCCAATCTCTGCAGGGTCCATACCTTTCCTTGCTAAACTTCTATAACATAAATCCTTAGAACAGCCACTAAAAGAAAACATGACAGTCCATAGACTCCTGATAATCCAGACTAGGGACGGTAATTTGCTGAGTGTTGTGTTTCCGGAATTGTAACATACAATCAAAATTATTCATCTTCTATTAAAAATTAAGGTTTATTAGCAAAATTTACAAACTTTCTGTACTTTGTAATAAATAAATTAACAAAGAATATAACACAACACAACTAATATAACAAGTACATTCTCAAAATTCAACACAGAATGCCACTTTTACTGATTATTTCACTGCCTGTTTTTAAACAATATTTTACCTCACAAAATGAATCCTCTGTGATCCCCTGCTGTAATGTCTGTATTGTCTTTTGCTTCCTCCCCTGCCAGGAGCTGTGGTATGTTCCGTACACGGTCAGATACAGACAATTTTTAAAATGAACTTTTGTTCATGGGAAAACCCCTTTAAGTTTAATCAACATTTGAATCAATAGATCTTTGAATAATAATAAGTTCCACAATTGAATATATTTAAATAAAATGTTCCTGTGCTGAGATAATCTTATAAATGTGCCCCTGCTGTGTGCTGTGTAATGGCTGTGTCTCACCATGCAGGAACATTGTCTGATCATACCACAGCTCCTGGGCAGAGGAGGAAGGAAAAGAGAGAATACAGATATTACAGCAGGGGATCACAGCTGATTCTTTCTTTGAGTTAAAACATTGCTTAAAACCAGGCAGGGAAATGATTCTTGTTTGCAGCAGGTCATAACAGCAAAAGCTAAATACTAAAGATAATTGTCATGAAGGGGCTGTATAATTATGATTGTATCTGCATATACAGTACATTTGGAATAGATAGATAGATAGATAGATAGATAGATAGATAGATAGATAGATAGATAGATAGATAGATAGACAGATAACAATAAGAAAAACAGGCAGCACTCCAAAAATCAAAAGTGAAAAAGTAGACTTTATTAGCCCATATGGTACCCTCACCATATGGGCTAATAAAGTCCACTTTTTCACTTTTCATTTTTTGGAGTGCTGCCTGTTTTTCTTAATATTATTTATAATACAAACTGGATAATTGTTTGAGAGGCCTTGCACCCACAGCCATATCTATGGTGCTGTTCCAATTATTTCTAATATATATCTGTCCTAGGAACCTTGCACGTTTAATAATTTTTCTAATTTTTCTTTGTTTCTTGTGGACCATGAATCAATCTACCATGGAGCCTGGTGTGTTCACATATACCACTGATGATGAGGAACAAATCTTGAAAGGTATAGAGGGAGATTTGGCTTTTTTGAGTGTACCCTCTGTTATGCACACGCCCGGGCTGAGCGGCGTGTGCGTGTGATTGTAGTGATTCCACTGGAACGTGCCGGAGAGTGAATGCCTGGAGGGGCTTAACTAGGTATTCACCCGATCCGACCAGGGTCGCACGACGGCATACGACGCCAGTGCACCAAGGAGGAACCGAGCAGAGGGACCAGGTGCTACTCCAGGACAGACCCCGGACACGGCTGTTGACCCACACAGGGGAATACAGGAACAGACTGGTAGGCTGGCACACAGACTGGTGGGTATAGGCAGGCACGACTGGTATGCAGGCAGGCGGGTATGCAGGCAGGGGGGTACAGGCAAGCACAGCTAGAGTGCAGACAGGGAGGCACTAGCAGGTAGGAACACAGGCGGGATAGGACCCAGTACACACTGAGACTCAGGAACAATACAGGCAGAGGGGTACAGGCAAGCACAGTTAGAGTGCAGACAGGGAGGCACTAGCAGGTAGGGACACTGGCGGGATAGGACCCAGTACACACTGGGACTCAGGAACAGAACCACAGATGTGGCGGACAAACACAGCAGAGTGAGGCCGCCCAGAGAGGTGAGCGAGAACAGGGCAGGACAAGGCCACCTGTAGCGGTGAGCAAGAGTAGAGCAGGACAAGGCCGCCAGGAGCAGTGAACAAAGGATCAGAGCTGAGCGAGACTGCTGGAGCAGTGAGCAAGAGTAAAGCAGGACGAGGCCGCCTGGAGCGGTGAGCAAGAGTGGAGCGAGACTGCCGGAGCAGCGAGCAAAAGGGTCAGAGCGGAGCAAGGCTGCCGGAGCAGCGAGCAAAGGAGTCAGAGCAGGCTAGAACCACCAGAGCGGTAAGCAAAGGAGTCAGAGCAGACTAGAACCGCCGGAGCGGTGAGCAAAGGAGTCAGAGCAGACTAGAACCGCCGGAGCGGTGAGCAAAGGAGTCAGAGCAGGCTAGAACCGCCGGAGCAGTGAGCAAAGGAGTCAGAGCAGGCAAGGCTGAGTAGGGGGGACAGGGCTCTGTTCACACGGAACAGACAGGAAGGGAAAGGCAGAGCCAGACACCCACAGGGTACTTGCAGTGAAGTAGCGAGTGGACCACAAACTCACAAACGGGAGTACAGAGACAACAGGCAGGAGTTAGGTACGAGTTCAGACTCTGCAGAAAAAGGAAAGGAACGGACATAGAGAAAAGACAGATGAAAGATAGGAGAGAGTACAGACTGGAACTGAGTGTACGGAGGAGACCGACACAGGAGCGGGACACAGGAGCGGGTCTGGGAATACGGCCCCCAGAGAGGCGGGACGAACAGGCAAGGAGCGTGTTCAGACAGGACAGACAAGATACAGGAGCAGGTCTGGGTAATCGGCCCCCAGAGAGGCAGGACGAACAGGCAAGGAGCGTGTTCAGACAGGACAGACAAGATACAGGAACGGATCTAGGTAATCGGCCCCTAGAAGGCGGGAGGAACAGGTTAGGAGCGTGTTCAGACAGGCCTGGAAATACAGCCTCCAGGAAAGGCAGCAGGCAAGAGTACACAGACAGGACTCAGTTCAGACACGGGAACTGATACCACAAGGCAGGAGACAAAGACAGGACTCAGCTCAGACACGGGAACTGATACCGCAAGGCAGGAGACATAGACAGGACTCATTCAGACACGGGAACTGATACCGCAAGGCAGGAGACATAGACAGGACTCAGTTCAGACACGGGAACTGATACCGCAAGACAGGAGACAAAGAACGGGACCTGGCACCTTCAGAGTGAAAGCACACACTGAATGAAACACTATGCTCAGGCAGGGATAGATGGGAGCAGCTGAGCTATATACCAGGTGACAGACAGCAATAGGCTGAGGACGCACAAGGGGTGTGACCCACAGCAGGTACAAAAAGCAGGAAGTGATCGGGCGCCGCCCTTAAGCAGCAGAAACAGACACAAACAGACAGCATGGAGGGAAGCCAGAGAGACATTCTGGACTGGAGATCAAGTGCGCGCTCTTGCACAGTGGGAGATGGACCACCATGCAAGGACGCCGCCAGGTATGTTACAGTACCCCCCCCTTACGCCCCCTCTTCTTCAGGCCTGCCAGAATCTTCCGCAGGGAATTCGAGGACCAGTCGTTCACTTCAAGGAGATCACTTCCACTGTCCACAGGAAAAACTGATCTCATCTGGTTAGCTAGGATGCTACCTCCTATCCAGCCATCCTCAGCAACAGACGAAACGGGTGGAGTACCAGGAACAGCACACAAGGAAGTCTCTCTCCACATATTTTCAGGTGGCACCCCAGAGGGTACAGGAGACAACTGGAAGTCCTTCACCGGGTTGGAGGGGGACAGAGACTTGGGGGTAATCTCTGCTTCGAGGTACATCTTGTCAAGCTCACAGGAAGAAATAGATGGGTTATCAGGTACATAATGAGGAAAAGTCACTGTCTCTTTATTATCTGGTGGTACCCCGGAGGATTCAGGAAACAACTGGAGGTCCTCCGCCGGGTCAGAAGAGTGCAGAGGCTCAGAGAAAACATCTGCTTCAGAGTACACTAGGTCGGACTCACTGGACGAAGCAGGCGAGGTATCGGGTACCGAGTATAGGAAAGTCTCTGTCCATTCACCACCAGGTGGCACCCCGAAGGGTTCTGGAGACAACTGGCGGTCCTCCGCCTGGTCAGAAGGGTGTAGAGACTCACGGGTAACCCCTGCTTCAGAGTACACTAGGTCGGACTCACTGGACGAAGCAAGCGAGGTATCAGATCTAGGATATAGGAAAGTCTCTGTCCATTCACCACCAGGTGGCACCCAGAAGGGTTCTGGAGACAACTGGAGGTCCTCCGCCTGGTCGGAGGGGTGTAGAGACTCGGGAGTAACCACTGCTTCGGAGTACACTAGGTTGGACTCAGTGGACGAAGCGAGCGAGGTATCAGGTACAGAGTATAGGAGAGTCTCTGTCCTTTCGCTACCAGGTAGCACCCCGAAGGGTTCTGGAGACAACTGGAGGTCCTCCGCCTGGTCGGAGGGGTGTAGAGACTCGGGGGTAACTACCACTTTGGGGTACCCATTGTCAGGCTCACAGGACGAAGCGGACAAAGTATTGAGTACCGGGTGTAGAGAAGTCTCTCTCCATTTGTCATCGAGTGGTATCCCGGAGGATTCAGGAGGCAACAGGGGGTCCTCCACCAGGTAGTAGAGGTGCACAGACTCTGAGGTAACCACAGCTTTGGAGCATCCTTGGACATGCACACCGGTTAAAGTGGGTGAAGCAACTGATGCCGGGTGCAGGAAGTTCTCCTGTGTGGAGTCTGGATGGGCAGAAGTCTCTTCGGGCAGGAGAACTGGTGCACTACCCACGCACATTACCCATTGGGGCTTCTCCGGGATACAGGGAGATGAAGCTTCAGTAGGGACTTCAAGGTTGGGGTCAGGAAGTCTCATGGAGGACAGACCCTGGCGTGACGGCTTGCCTCTACGTCTAGCACGTCTGGACTGCCTCTTGAGGTTGGGAGAAGTATTCCGGAAAGCGTAGTCACCCTGTGAGGATTCTGGGTGGGCAGTAGTCTCATTGGGCTGGAGGACTATTGCGCTACCCACACACATTACCCATCGGGGCTGCTCCGGGATATTGGGAAGTGAAGCTTCAGCAGGGGCTTCAGGGTTAGGGTCCTCGAAGACCATACGAAAGGCCAACAGGAAGGCCTGCAGGTCAAGGACGACAGGATCCCATGCTTCCCATAGGGGGGTGACCCATTTCAAGGCATCACCCGCTAGGTAGTCAATCATAAAGGCCACTTTAGCCCAATCGGAAGGAAAATAGAGAGGGTAGGCCTTAAAGTGTAGCATGCATTGCTCCACAAATGCACGACACTGTCTTGGATCCCCATAGTAACGTGGCAGATCCGCAGGAACGAGAGCTGATAGATCCATCTGGACGGTGCGTAATTCGCCTGGAACTCAGCTAAGGAAAAAAAATTTTATTTATTTATTTTAATGCATGTATTCGCTGGAAAACTTCTCAGAGAGCGAAGGCCGTGGGGCTCAACGGGAACCATGGCCTGAGCATGCTGTTATGCACACGCCCGGGCTGAGCGGCGTGTGCGTGTGATTGTAGTGATTCCACTGGACCGTGCCGGAGAGTGAATGCCTGGAGCGGCTTAACTAGGTATTCACCCGATCCGACCAGGGTCGCACGACGGCATACGACGCCAGTGCACCAAGGAGGAACCGAGCAGAGGGACCAGGTGCTACTCCAGGACAGACCCCGGACACGGCTGTTGACCCACACAGGAGAATACAGGAACAGACTGGTAGGCTGGCACACAGACTGGTGGGTATAGGCAGGCACGACTGGTATGCAGGCAGGCGGGTATGCAGGCAGGGGGGTACAGGCAAGCACAGCTAGAGTGCAGACAGGGAGGCACTAGCAGGTAGGAACACAGGCGGGATAGGACCCAGTACACACTGGGACTCAGGAACAATACAGGCAGAGGGGTACAGGCAAGCACAGCTAGAGTGCAGACAGGGAGGCACTAGCAGGTAGGGACACTGGCGGGATAGGACCCAGTACACACTGGGACTCAGGAACAGAACCACAGATGTGGCGGACAAACACAGCAGAGTGAGGCCGCCCAGAGAGGTGAGCGAGAACAGGGCAGGACAAGGCCACCTGTAGCGGTGAGCAAGAGTAGAGCAGGACAAGGCCGCCAGGAGCAGTGAACAAAGGATCAGAGCTGAGCGAGACTGCTGGAGCAGTGAGCAAGAGTAAAGCAGGACGAGGCCGCCTGGAGCGGTGAGCAAGAGTGGAGCGAGACTGCCGGAGCAGCGAGCAAAAGGGTCAGAGCGGAGCAAGGCTGCCGGAGCAGCGAGCAAAGGAGTCAGAGCAGGCTAGAACCGCCGGAGCAGTGAGCAAAGGAGTCAGAGCAGACTAGAACCGCCGGAGCGGTGAGCAAAGGAGTCAGAGCAGACTAGAACCGCCGGAGCGGTGAGCAAAGGAGTCAGAGCAGGCTAGAACCGCCGGAGCAGTGAGCAAAGGAGTCAGAGCAGGCAAGGCTGAGTAGGGGGGACAGGGCTCTGTTCACACGGAACAGACAGGAAGGGAAAGGCAGAGCCAGACACCCACAGGGTACTTTCAGTAAAGTAGCGAGTGGACCACAAACTCACAAACGGGAGTACAGAGACAACAGGCAGGAGTTAGGTACGAGTTCAGACTCTGCAGAAAAAGGAAAGGAACGGACATAGAGAAAAGACAGATGAAAGATAGGAGAGAGTACAGACTGGAACTGAGTGTACGGAGGAGACCGACACAGGAGCGGGACACAGGAGCGGGTCTGGGAATACGGCCCCCAGAGAGGCGGGACGAACAGGCAAGGAGCATGTTCAGACAGGACAGACAAGATACAGGAGCAGGTCTGGGTAATCGGCCCCCAGAGAGGCAGGACGAACAGGCAAGGAGCGTGTTCAGACAGGACAGACAAGATACAGGAACGGATCTAGGTAATCGGCCCCTAGAAGGCGGGAGGAACAGGCTAGGAGCGTGTTCAGACAGGCCTGGAAATACAGCCTCCAGGAAAGGCAGCAGGCAAGAGTACACAGACAGGACTCAGTTCAGACACGGAAACTGATACCACAAGGCAGGAGACAAAGACAGGACTCAGCTCAGACACGGGAACTGATACCGCAAGGCAGGAGACATAGACAGGACTCAGTTCAGACACGGGAACTGATACCGCAAGACAGGAGACAAAGAACGGGACCTGGCACCTTCAGAGTGAAAGCACACACTGAATGAAACACTATGCTCAGGCAGGGATAGATGGGAGCAGCTGAGCTATATACCAGGTGACAGACAGCAATAGGCTGAGGACGCACAAGGGGTGTGACCCACAGCAGGTACAAAAAGCAGGAAGTGATCGGGCGCCGCCCTTAAGCAGCAGAAACAGACACAAACAGACAGCATGGAGGGAAGCCAGAGAGACATTCTGGACTGGAGATCAAGTGCGCGCTCTTGCACAGTGGGAGATGGACCACCATGCAAGGACGCCGCCAGGTATGTTACACCCTCCATCCTGGACTTAAAACACAAATATGAGAATGACTTTAAACGAATCACTACTATACAGTTACACTTAACCACACTAGGAGAATACTACAAAGCACAAAAAATCCCACGAGATCTCTAGTCAAATGTACGGCTGAACTTATTCTTGCATTTTTGCACTAGATTTTATATGATCTCCATTAAGTATGCTATCAACATATTTTATTGAATATTGAAATTTTACAAAAAGAGGTGAAAACGCTCCAAGATGGGATCCCAGACATAAAAGCAAAAATTCAAACACATATGAATTGGGATATATAGGATTGGCTAACCTTTCTGAGACTGTTGTTGCACAGAGCAATAAATTACGTTGAAATCTGGAGGAAAAAAAAGACGAAAGTGGAATACTGTAGAAATATGGAGGACTAAAGAACTGGCAATGTCTACAACTGGCAAATAGATGGCATTAACCCCTTTACAACCCATGACGTCTTAGTACGCACATTTGCGTACCCCCCGTTCAGTGAGGGCTGCTGCGCTGAGCCCTCACTGAACCGAGCACATGTCAGCTGATTGTTACAGCTGACATGTGCCCGCAACCGCCGCGGGTGGAATCGCGATCCACCCGCGGCTGTTAGCATGTTAAATGCCGCTGTCAATCTCCGACAGCAGCATTTAACGTGCGCTTCCGGATAGCGCGTCATAAGCCCCGCCCATCGGCGACCCCGTCACGTGATCGCAGGTCACCGATGGGTGGGCATGACAACCCAGGGTCTGCAGCAGACGCCTGTGGTTGTCATGATCTGGTCGCTATGAGCACCACCTAGTGGTCGGCACTCATAGCACAGGACCATTTCTGCTGCATGCAGGGGATCTGCTGGTCCCCTGTATGTAACAGAGCCGATCGGACAGTTGCTGCTTCTATTCTCCTATGGAGACTATTGAAGCATATAAAAAAAGAATTAATCCAATCGGTAAACGGCGTAACGAGAAAAAAATTCTAAACGCCAGAATTACGTTTTTTGATCACTGCAAAATTGCAATAAAATGCAATAACGGGCGATCAAAACATCAGATCTACCCCAAAATGTTATCAATAAAAACGTCAGCCCGGTGCATAAAAAATAAGCCCTCACCCAGCCTCACCTCACCCAGCCCCAGATCACGAAAAATGGAGACGCTACAGGTCTTGGAAAATGGCGCTATTTTTTTTTTTTGCCAAATTTTGGAATTTTTTTTCACCACTTAAATATAAAAGAACCTATACATGTTTGGTGTCTATGAACTCGTAATGACCTGTAGAATAAGAATGGCAGGTCAGTTTTAGCATTCAGTGTACGTTGTAAAAAAATAAATAAAAAACAACTGTAGTATTGCACTTTTTTTGCAATTTTACCGCACTTGGAATTTTTTTCCCATTTTCCTGTACATGATATGGTAAAACTAGTAATGGCGTTGAAAAGTACAACTAATCCCGCAAAAAATAAGCCCTCACATGGCCATATTGACCAAAAAATAAAAACGCTATGGCTCTGGGAACAAGGGGAGCAAAAAACGAAAAAGCAAAAACGACAAAACCCAAGGTTGCGAAGGGGTTAATAACACATGGAGAAAGAGAGGTTATAATACCTTTAGGAAAATCCAATGTAAAAATACTGATTGTTTTTCTGAATTTACCATTAATCCTTCTCTTTTCAGAAATGGACACACCAGTACAGGGATATGACAACAGAAAAGAAGAGGAGGCAGATGTCATTATAGACAACAAAAAAGAGAAGCGAGGGAAAAACAGACCTCAAAACAGCGACAAATGACAACGAGAAAAAGGAAGCTTAATTAGTGGTAAATATTTCTAAAAAAAACATTAACCAATTCACAAATGTCAGTTCTTAAAAATGGCTTAACGTTTGGACCAATTGTAGACCATGTACCGGGGTGGTCTCTCCCAGAATACAGCGGACCGAGGACAAAGAACACGACCAGGCAATTTGTTAAGAAACTAATTTTTACTAACAACAAAAACAGTTAATGTGTAAGTATAATCTTACGATGTGTAAGATTATACTTAGCCCATCCTGGACCTCGTTGATGGACTGAACAACAACGACCTCAACTTACACTTTACCTTCGAGTTTGGTCCTCATGAGCTGCCTTTCCTTGATGTCCTCATTCAGATAGGGATGGATGGTGAGATAGGGACAAGCACTTATAGAAAAATGACTGCCTCGAATTCCCTTCTCAAGTGGGAGAGCAACCATCTGGTCCCCCTTAAGAAGGGAATTCCTAAAGGGCAGTTCATGAGGATCCGAAGAAACTGTTCCAATGACGTTACCTTCAGAGCTCAGGCTAGTGATCTTTGTCGGCGTTTCCATGAGAGGGGTTATCCGCGGAAGGTGGTGGCTGAGGCTTATGGTGAGATTATGGCTAGTGACCGCACCTCCTTACTACACCCACCTCCCAAATCAAATAAGGATAGTGCTCCATGTAGGCTTATTACCACTTTTTCCAATCAGGCACACACAGTTCGTGAGATACTACAAAAACATTGGCCGATCCTCCAAATGGATGAGGACATAGGTGATTTGGTTGACTTAAGTCCCCTGATTACTTATAAAAGGGGCAGATCCCTTAGGGACAGATTGGTCCACAGTCACTACACAGACCATCTGGGAAACAATTGGTTAAAAAGCTCCATCAATGGCAGTTTCAGATGTAGTGGATGTGTATCATGCAAAGTAATGGTACAAGGAAAGGACTTTAAAAGTAATGTCACCGGAGAAACCTTCGTCGTAAAGCATTTCATCAATTGCAGATCCAAGGGGATAATCTATATGGCCACATGTGTGTGCGGGGTGGAGTATGTGGGGAAAACTAAAAGAGAACTGAGAAGAAGAGTGGGGGAACATCAACGTGATATTGCCCTGAAAAGGGACACCCCCCTGGCAAGGCATGTGAACAACGTGCATCCTAATGGCACGGATGTGATACGATTTATGGGAATCGATAAAGTGACTGCCCCGCCAAGAGGGGGTGATTGGGATAAGTTGATCCTCCAAAGGGAGGCAAAGTGGATTTTTAGGTTGCAGACTATGGCCCCTCACGGCCTTAATGAACAGCTGTCTTTTAGGTCTTTTCTATGAGTGCAGGGTGAGCTAGGGTGAGGAGAGTAGGGACAGCCGCCGCGGAGTGGGGGCGCCACTTGTGCAGGTTTTAGGGTGCCAACCTCCACTGACAGGTAGGGATAGTCCTAACTAGTCCATTAATAGGGCCTTGTAGTCCCTCTGCTGTATCCCTCCTCCCCATATATATATTTTTGTCTCATTTATGTGTTTATGATTAATATCTACTCCTGCAACATACGCCTTGTCATCCATTCTCCTCCCCCACTTCTTTCTCTCTTCTCCTCCCCCCCCCCTTTTTCCTCCTGTAGTTGGAGGTGCGGTCCTCCCCAGTTTTCTCCCCTTTTTTGTACTTTAAAAGATTGTTTTGCTTCAATTTGTTGTACTTTTGCTTCTTTTTGGGTATTATGTGTGCTCTCTTTGCCTCTGCCCCAGTACCACTGGTTTGACTTGACCTGTGAAGTTTTTCCGGTCTATTGACCATTGGGGTGTGCTGCGCGTGGTTATTGTATACTGCGCGGCATATGGTATGTAGCCAGAGCAGTGTCCTATACTGTTTCTTTTTGGACACTCCTCCTGGCTGGGGTGATTTTGGGTGGGAGTTTGTTACCACCCACTGCAGTGTGTTACGTGTGGGCACTCTGCGTTCACTCCCCCTATTTGTCGTCACCTGGTCAGCGCGTCAGTTTTCTTTAGGACACACGCACCAGATTTGACGTTTGCGCGTCACGGCCGGCACTTGCGTTCCACATACCGGACGTGAGTTCGCCGGAACCGGAAGTGACGCGCTCGCGTGTCAGCGCGGGCATTTTTAAAAGGAGGACTTATTTGTTTGTCATTTGCGCTGTCTAATGGATAGGCTGAGTGATGGATGCCAGCTTCTATACTGTGTGACACCCTCTTCTCCCCTGATGATTAGCTGAGGCAATGAAACGCGTTGGGAGCGGTGTGCTGTGTGTTGCTGGAGGCTGAAAAGGTTTAGATGCCCCACCACATGGAGCTGTCTTAAAGCCAGAGAGCAAGAACCGACATTTTATTTGGTGAGGTTGTTCCAATAGTAAATATAAGGTCTAAATGCTCACCATAACCTGTTTAAATGTACTAAGGTTCTTATATGCTGAGACACTATATGCTGAGACATTGTCTTGAGAGCTCCACTATTTTTTGCCATTTTATCTGTGTTATGTTACGGGTAGACTATGTCTGTATAACATATTTTCGTATTCCTGGACATAATGAGTTACTGATTATTATGGTTACTCACCACCACAGGCAGGCATATACTTGCTTTTAGGTCCTTGCGACTTGTTCATCAATTTTAATTAATTCGTAATTAAAATGTTAAGTTTTAACCTTTTGTAGAACCACTATATTTGCTTGAATACCTTTTTAAGAAAAGCAACGCTAATTGACGCATTTTTTTCTGCAGTTAAACAAGATCTTGAGAAATTAAAAGACTTGTCAGGTAAACATTTCAAACATCCTAATTTTACTACAAATGAATTCAGAGCTTTACAGGACCTTGCCCATGATGACGACATCATTATAAAACCTGCCGAAAGGGGTTGCTGTCGTAGTTATAGACAATGATGCCTATATATTGGAGATCAAAAAACAATTGAGTGATACAAATGTATATCTAAAATTAAATAATGATCGTAAATTTGATATTCAAATGGATATAAAAGAGATCTTAGATGTGACTAAAAATGATGGAATCATTAACCAAGATCTGTATGATTATCTAATGGTAGAACATCCAATCACACCGGTATTGTATGTTCTACCGAAGATACACGAATCATTAATAAACCTGCCAGGATGACCGATCGTTTCTGGAGTAGATACTGTATTCAATAAAATTGGTATATTTTTGATCAAAATTATAAATCCATTAACAAAAAACAAACAATCTTTTATAAAGGATACTACTAATTTTCTACTGATGCTAAACAATGTCTAGTTAACTAATGAAGTGATCTTGGCATCATTTGATGTCACATCCTTATACACATCAATTGATCATGAAAGGGGTATCACAGCAGTAAAATGTAAACTGGCTCTTTTGAATTTATCAATTGAGGGTGAGAATTTCATTATCTCTCTACTTGACATCATCATAAAACAAAATTATTTTCTTTTCGGCAACGAATTCTTTTTGCAAAAATGCGGGACAGCCACGGGCGCCAACATGGCGCCTGCATATGCAAATATTGTCATAATTACATTGGAGGAGAACTTCGTCTATGTATCCTACCACTTCCAGCATGCAATGAGCTGGTGGAGATACATAGACGACATCTTCTTCCTATGGACGGATACGCAAGATGAACTACTTAACTTCCATTAATTTTTAAACCAGAATAATCCCACCATTAAATTTACCTTGGTTAACTCAAAAACCAATATCCAATTTTTGGATGTCTTGTTAGAACAAAAAATAATTAACTTACTTACTTATACTTATACTTGCTTACTTATACTTCCCGCTATGTAAAGTCAACTGACAAAAATGACTTACTGAACTATCACAGTCATCACCCCAGGAAAACTATAAAATTGATTCCATACAGCCAATTTTTAAGAGCAAAAAAGGATAGTGAATGATGTAAAATCACTTGACATGTTAACAAACAAATTTAAAGCAAGAGTGTATCCCAAGAATCTCTTGGATATGCAAAAAAATAAAGTTTTGTCCTTGGAAAGGTCAGTTGTCTTAAATCCGGGAAAAAATAAAGAGCAATTATGTAAGGTCCCCCTGGTTACAACATATAGTGAAGAGAGTGGACAGTTTGCTACAATTGTCAGAAAACATTGGGGTATGTTAACTAAATGTCTGCCGAATATAGAAGAATTTCAGAATCCTCCGTTTTTTTCCTATAGAAGGAGTAAAAATATAGGGGACCATCTCATACTCTCAGACATTGTACCCTTGAAAAAGACAACACAAACATACTTAACAGGCACCCAGAGAAAAGGGTGTTACCCTTGTCTTTCTTGTGTGAACTGTTCCTTTGTATTAAAAGGACCTAAGTTTACTCATCCAATCACCAATGTAACTTATAATATTAAACACCAGCTGACAAGTAATTCTGACTATGTCGTATACCTGCTCTAATGTCCATGTTCCTTATGGTATATCGGTGAAACTACGTGGGATTTTAAAACTAGGATCAACCACAACCGGTACACCATAAGGAAGAAAAGGTTAGATCTCGCAGTAGCCAAACACTTTGTGGAGATGGGACACAATGAAAAACAACTCAGATTTATGATAATTGATAAAACAAAGAGAACTTGAATGGATACATAGACTTAACACCCTGAAGTCAAATGGTCTTAAGGCTGAATTCAAAATAAACTCAATTCTTTAAAGTGCACCTGTCAGCAGGATTGTGCAGTGTAAACTACATAAACTGTTAGGTGGGCGATATTACACTGATTAGAATGATACCTTGGTTGATCAAATCAGTCCTGTGGTTGTTGTGTAATTTTTACTTTCAGTTTGGAGATAATGATATGCCCATGCTCTGGGGCGGCCTGTGGGGGGCACTCTATCTGGTGCTCGGCTTACATATTCATCTGTATGCTGTTATGACAGCTCATTGTGCCTTCGCTGACCTGCCTCCTAATTTAATTAATGCATCTAGTAGTGCAGGGTTAGGTAAAATAGGAGGAAGGTCAGTGAATGATCCGTGACCTGTCATAAGAGCATATGGATGAATATATAAGCAGAGCACCGGATAGAGCCCCGCTATACGCCACCCCGGAGCACGAGCATATCATTATCCCCAAACTGAAAGTAAAGATTACACAGGAACCACAGGACGGATTTCATCAACCAAGGTATCGTTTTAATCAGTGTAATGGTGCCCACCTGACAGTGTATGTAGTTTACTGAGCACAATCCTGCTGACAGGTGCGCTTTAAGTCGCTTGCCCTCTAAACCTAGATTCTTACTTAATCATACAGTGGTGTAATTAGAGTACTTATTTTTTCTATCCCTTTTGGGATAAATTTTGGCATAATCCTTTAGCCTACTACTAACATATGGGTTCCATTGTTATGTGAGCCACAAAAATAATGCACTTGACATCTAATTCTGGGTGACAATAATAAGGGATGGCTCATGTCACTGTTCTCCTATCCTCCCTGTGGTTGTCTTTAATGGAACTTCTATCTGACACTTTTGTTTTCTGGGAGTGGCAGATGCAGAGCCCTTTGTATGCTTAATTGAACATACCTGAGTGTCACATTCCCAGTTCACACCCTAATAACATGCTCCCTGATCGCCCTTGGCTGGGATATGGAGATGATTGCCCCTCTTATAATGGCTCACAATACCTTCGGTACCTAAAAGTGCTTATATTGTCGCCAGATCACATTTGGGAATGTTTTCCCTGAACAAAGATCGCAACTGTACATTTGTTACGCATATTGCGCATGCGCAAAATCTTTCTAGAATCTTTCTAGAACCCCGGAAGTCTTGATTGGCTGACTAATTATGATGCGTATGGATAAGCACAATAGCATGTTTCCGGACATCGATTTCGGGGTCTTATGTATATGATAATTACTATGATTACAAGTGGATGAGTCATATTTTTCATCAAATGCTGCATACGTGTTCATTTATATTCAATTGATGCACTTTTGCACTTTATATGATGTAATCATTGCTCGTAGACATATATGGATATCTGTTTTTTAACACTATGTATGCATAAAATGTATCATCAATGCATGTTATCCGAGTGCACATGTATGTTTCACATAATTTTGCACTGAGTATTCAATTATGATATGATGTAATGCTGTTATATATATATACAGTACAGACCAAAAGTTTGGACACACCTTCTCATTTAAAGATTTTTCTGTATTTTCATGAATATGAAAATTCTACATTCACACTGAAGGCATCAAAACTATGAATTAACACATGTGGAAGTATATACTTAACAAAAAAGTGTGAAACAACTGAAAATATGTCTCATATTCTAGGTTCTTCAAAGTAGCCACCTTTTGCTTTGATGATTGCTTTGCACACTCTTGGCATTCTCTTGATGAGCTTCAAGAGGTAGTCACCGGAAATGGTTTTCACTTCACAGGTGTGCCCTGTCAGGTTTAATAAGTGGGATTTCTTGCCTTATAAATGGGGTTGGGACCATCAGTTGTGTTGCGCAGAAGTCTGGTGGATACACAACTGATAGTCCTACTGAATAGACTGTTAGAATTTGTATTATGGCAAGAAAAAAGCAGCTAAGTAAAGAAAAATGAGTGGCCATCATTACTTTAAGAAATGAAGGTCAGTCAGTGAGAAAAATTGGGAAAACTTTGAAAGTGTCCCCAAGTGCAGTTGCAAAAACCATCAAGCTCTACAAAGAAACTGGCTCACATGAGGACCGCCCCAGGAAAGGAAGACCAAGAGTCACCTCTGCTTCTGAGGATAAGTTTATCCGAGTCACCAGCCTCAGAAATCGCAGGTTAACAGCAGCTCAGATTAGAGACCTGGTCAATGACACACAGAGTTCTAGCAGCAGACACATCTCTACAACAACTGTTAAGAGGAGACTTTGTGCAGCAGGCCTTCATGGTAAAATAGCTGCTAGGAAACCACTGCTAAGGACAGGCAACAAGCAGAAGAGACTTGTTTGGGCTAAAGAACACAAGGAATGGACATTAGACCAGTGGAAATCTGTGCTTTGGTCTGATGAGTCCAAATTTGAGATCTTTGGTTCCAACCGCCGTGTCTTTGTGCGACGCAGAAAAGGTGAACAGATGGACTCTACATGCCTGGTTCCCTCCGTGAAGCATGGAGGAGGTGTGATGGTGTGGGGGTGCTTTGGTGGTGACACTGTTGGGGATTTATTCAAAATTGAAGGCATACTGAACCAGCATGGCTACCACAGCATCTTGCAGCGGCATGCTATTCCATCCGGTTTGCGTTTAGTTGGACCATCATTTATTTTTCAACAGCACAATGACCCCAAACACACCTCCAGCCTGTGTAAGGGCTATTTGACCAAGAAGCAGAGCGATGGGGTGCTACGCCAGATGGCCTGGCCTCCACAGTCACCAGACCAGAACCCAATCGAGATGGTTTGGGGTGAGCTGGACCGCAGAGTGAAGGCAAAATGGCCAACAAGTGCTAAGCATCTCTGGGAACTCCTTCAAGATTGTTGGAAGACCATTTCCGGTGACTACCTCTTGAAGCTCATGAAGAGAATGCCAAGAGTGTGCAAAGCAGTCATCAAAGCAAAAGGTGGCTACTTTGAAAAACCTAGAATATAAGACATATTTTCAGTTGTTTCACACTTTTTTGTTAAGTATATAATTCCACATGTGTTAATTCATAGTTTTGATGCCTTCAGTGTGAATGTACAATTTTCATAGTCACGAAAATACAGAAAAATCTTTAAATGAGAAGGTGTGTCCAAACTTTTGGTCTGTACTGTATATATATATATATTGTGTGTACCTACTCACTGCTTGAGAAAGGTTGTTCACAACTGAAACATTGCCACACCATATGGGCTAATAAAGTCCACATGATCACTTTTGAAAAGCCACGCCATATGGGCTAATAAAATCCACTTTCTCACTTTTGATTTTTGGAGTGCTGTCTGCTTTTTTTATTATTATTTACAATACAAACTGGAAAATTATTTGGGAGGTCTTGCAACCACAGCCATATCTATGGTGCTGTTCCATTTTTTTTCCCCATAGATAGAGGCTTTTCTGCAGCTTTTGAAGGCAAAAGCAATCCTACATTTAGAATACAGATTTGTGTCTTTATAATTTTGAAGCAAATCTTGCATTGCTCAGGGAGAATATAGCACACTTAATATTTTGACATAAAAACACAGAGGAGCTTCATTGTTGATGATATGAAACTAAATGAACAAATCTCTAAACTAACTAGCATTGACTAAAATGTTCATACATACAAACAGCCCCCACGTCACATTATTTGACTTATTAGTTTCAAGAAATCCTCATTTTAATAATGTAGATGCTTAGGCATTTCTATTGCTCAGTGAGCAGACTGGATCCCTAAGTGTCGTCTAATAAATATATAAAGTTGTTCAGAGCAACTGATTTCCGTAGATGATAAGAATTACTTCTGCAAATGATTCAGTTGCTGATGCAGCTAAATTTATAAATTGGGTTGAAAAGTTTGACATGCTGAATTAGATGCCACTATATAATGCATCACTAAGTAATTGATACATACATTATGTGCTAACAGAGAACCAGGTTAACTCAACTGTAACTTTTTTGCATTATTGTCTAACTTAGCCTTTAGTTCATTGCCAATTGAACCAATTCTTGAAAGAGCTTCTCTGGTTTATTAGCTGAATGAAAGCTCAGCTTTTTATAGCTTGGTGATTTTAAGAAACAAGAGGATGTGGAAGTACATTAGGAGTCTGTTTAAATCACTTGGAGGAAAATATTTTTGAAGTTTTACTTTTATTTAAATTTGTTTCATGATGTGTAATTGCTGAAGCTTATCTTCAGCAACACATTTGTAATCTGGAAGTATGTCGTTTCTTCAATCTCTTCTAAAAGTACTAATAGAATGGAGATATATATGTTAAATGCACCTTAAACCTGCAACTGACATTTTCAGATACGGTATTTACTTCTTGTCAAAGACGGAGCTCTGCTTTAAATGTGAATTATGTCTTTTATTTAAATTCTCAATAATGAGAATATATGTGGCAGTGAAGTAAAATGCTGCATTACCGATCTTAATAAGAACATATCACAGGAAATACAATTTTTTAAAGCAGGATTTTAAAGTTTGTTGGTCCATATTGGATGGCATTCCATTATTCTCACTTGCCTGACTTTCATCACTTAAGCACCCCATATACAGTACAGACCAAAAGTTTGGACACACCTTCTCATTTAAAGATTTTTCTGTATTTTCATGACTATGAAAATTGTACATTCACACTGAAGGCATCAAAACTATGAATTAACACATGTGGAATTATATACTTAATAAAAAAGTGTGAAACAACTGAAAATATGTCTTATATTCTAGGTTCTTCAAAGTAGCCACCTTTTGCTTTGATGACTGCTTTGCACACTCGTGGCATTCTCTTGATGAGCTTCAAGAGGTAGTCACCGGAAATGGTCTTCCAACAATCTTGAAGGAGTTCCCAGAGATGCTTAGCACTTGTTGGCCCTTTTGCCTTCACTCTGAGGTCCAGCTCACCCCAAACCATCTCGATTGGGTTCAGGTCTGGTGACTGTGGAGGCCAGGCCATCTGGCGTAGCACCCCATCGCTCTGCTTCTTGGTCAAATAACCCTTACACAGCCTGGAGGCATGTTTGGGGTCATTGTCCTGTTGAAAAATAAATGATGGTCCAACTAAACGAAAACCGGATGGAATAGCATGCCGCTGCAAGATGCTGTGGTAGCCATGCCGGTTCAGTATGCCTTCAATTTTGAATAAATCCCCAACAGTGTCACCAACAAAGCACCCCCACACCATCACACCTCCTCCTCCATGCTTCACGGTGGGAACCAGGCATGTAGAGTCCATCTGTTCACCTTTTCTGCATCGCACAAAGACACACTGGTTGGAACCAAAGATCTCAAATTTGGACTCATCAGACCAAAGCACAGATTTCCACTGGTCTAATGTCCATTCCTTGTGTTCTTTAGCCCAAACAAATCTCTTCTGCTTGTTGCCAGTCCTTAGCAGTGGTTTCCTAGCAGCTATTTTACCATGAAGGCCTGCTGCACAAAGTCTCCTCTTAACAGCAGTTGAAGAGATGTGTCTGCTGCTAGATCTCTGTGTGGCATTGACCTGGTCTCTAATCTGAGCTGCTGTTAACCTGCGATTTCTGAGGCTGGTGACTCGGATAAACTTATCCTCAGAAGCAGAGGTGACTCTTGGTCTTCCTTTCCTGGGGCGGTCCTCATGTGAGCCAGTTCTTTGTAGCACTTGATGGCTTTTGCAACTGCACTTGGGGACACTTTCAAAGTTTTCCAAATTTTTCGCACTGACTGACCTTCATTTCTTAAAGTAATGATGGCCACTCGTTTTTCTTTACTTAGCTGCTTTTTTCTTGCCATAATACAAATTCGAACAGTCTATTCAGTAGGACTATCAGCTGTGTATCCACCTGACTTCTGCACAACACAACTGATGTTCCCAACCCCATTTACATGGCAAGAAATCCCGCTTATTAAACCTGACAGGGCACACCTGTGAAGTGAAAACCATTTCCGGTCACTACCTCTTGAAGCTCATCAAGAGAATGTCAAGAGTGTGCAAAGCAGTCATCAAAGCAAAAGGTGGCTTCTTTGAAGAACCTAGAATATAAGACATATTTTCAGTTGTTTCACACTTTTTGTTAAGTATATAATTCCACATGTGTTAATTCATAGTTTTGATGCCTTCAGTGTGAATGTACAATTTTCATAGTCATGAAAATACAGAAAAATCTTTAAATGAGAAGGTGTGTCCAAACTTTTGGTCTGTACTGTACATAAGTCTAATGTCGGCTACGACCCTTGTATCGACAAGTTCAGCCCACACTTTATAATGTATGGGCCCCCGGCTCTGGTGTAGAATATGTTATAGAAGGTGCAACCTAGCTGGATTCTAAAAGGAAGGCAAAGTGAATAAGTGATTAGCATTAGAATTGTGCAGATTGATTGCAATTCAAATTTGTCAGCTTCACTGCATTTTCCCTAAAATTCTGATTAGTGGCAAATAAATTTGTTGCAAATTACAATGCTGAAAAACCTCTAACTAACTGGAAAATGCGTGATATCACTCTGAGATTTCCTAGGAGTATATTGAACTTGTTTTCCACTCTGAATGCACAACATTATTGTTGTCCAAGTGGTTTTGACCTATCTGGCTATAGGAAATGGTAATGCCGCTGTAACCAACAGCGGGATTTGGGTGGCATGTATGAGTCTAATATTGAACTATTGCAACAGAAATATTTGTTTACAACACACACACAATATGAGATATACAGTTGTGTTTACATTTTGTCCAGACTAAATAAAGATTAAGTCGCTTTTACTGTTGTACACACGTGGTCCAAATTTTTGGTACACCTCGTTTAATTAAAGAAAAACCCACAATGGTCATAGAAATAACTTGAATCTGACAAAAGTAATAATAAATTAAAAATCTATGAAAATGAACAAATGAAACTCAGTCATTGCTTTTCAACCCTGCTTCCACAGAATTTTTCAAAAAATTAAACTCATTAAATAGGCCTGGACAGAAATGATGGTACTCTTAACTTAATATTTTGTTGAACAACCTTTTGAGGCAATCACTGCAATCAAACGATTCCTGTAACTGTCAATGAGACTTCTGCACCTCTCGACAGGTATTTTGGCCCACTCCTCATGAGCAAACTGCTCCAGTTGCTGCGTGTTTGAAGGTTGCCTTTTCCAGATGGCATGTTTCAGCATTTTCCAAAGATGCTCAATAGGATTTAGGTCAGGGCTCATAGAAGGCCACTTCAGAATAGTTCAATGTTTTACTCTTAGCCATTCTTGGGTGCTTTTAGCTGTGTGTTTTGGGTCATTATCCTGTTGTAAGACCCATGACCTGCGACTGAGACCAAGCTTTCTGACACTGGGCAGTACATTTCTCTCTAGAATCCCTTGATAGTCTTGAAATTTCATTGTACCCTGCACAGATTCAAGACACCCTGTGCCAGATGCAGCAAAGCAGCCCCAGAACATAACAGAGCCTCCACCATGTTTCACAGTAGAGACAGTGTTCTTTTCTTGATATGCTTCATTTTTCCGTCTGTGAACATAGAGCTGATATGCCTTGCCAAAAACTTATAATAATAATAATAGTTTTTATTTTTATAGCGCCAACATATTCCGCAGCACTTTTTAGAAATTTTAGGGGGGACATATACAGACAATACAGAATAAGCATATCTCATATCGAAAGGAGTGAGGGCCCTGCTCACAAGCTTACAGTCTATGAGGAAAAGGGTGAGACACAAAAGGTAAAAAGTTCATATATTGTATAATGCAGCCTTGATATACTAAATAGGATAAATAATAATCCATGGACTGGTCGCCAGCCAATATGTGTACAGTCCTGACAGAGGCTATTAAGTGCATGGTTGGTATGAACCTGAAGTTGAAGAAGATTTTAATATGGGGGAGAACTGGGACGGACAGAGTGTGTTTAGGCGATACGCCAGTCTAAAGAAATGTGTTTTTAGGGTTCGCTTGAAACTGTGGGTATTGGGAATTAATCGAACTGTCCTGGGTAGTGCATTCCAAAGAATTGGCGCAGCACGTGAGAAATCTTGGAGACGGGAGTGGGAAGTTCGGATTATGGAGGATTTTAGTTTTAAGTCATTTGCAGAATGGAGGGCACGTGTAGGGTGGTAGACTGAGACAAGAGAGGAGATGTAGGGGGGTACTGAAGCATGGAGCGCTTTGTGGGTAAGCGTGATAAGTTTAAATTGAACTCTATATTGGATGGGCAACCAATGAAATGACTGGCACAGGGAAGAGGCATCGGTGTAGCGGTTGGCGAGGAATATGATCCTGGCTGCTGCGCTAAGGACGGATTGGAGAGGGGAGAGTTTTGTAAGAGGGAGACCGATTAGTAGAGCGTTGCAATAGTCAAGACGAGAATGAATAAGAGCTACAGCAAGAGTTTTTGCCGAATCAAAGGAGAGAAAAGTCCTGATTCTTGAGATGTTTTTGAGGTGTAGATGACATGAACGAGCGAGTGATTTGATGTGAAGAGTGAAAGAAAGATCTGAATCAAAAATGACCCCAAGACAGCAGGCTTGTTGCTGGGGAGTAATGGTTGAGCCACAAACGGAAATGGCAATATCGGGCACAGGTAGGTTAGTGGAGGGAGGAAAGACGAGTAGTTCAGTTTTTGACATTCAGTTTTAGGTAGAGGGAGGACATAATGTTAGACACAGCAGAAAGACAATCACTGGTCTTTTGTAGTAATGCAGGGGTGATGTCCAGAGCAGAGGTGTATAATTCGGTGTCATCAGCATAGAGATGGTACTGAAAACCGAATCTACTAATTGTTTGTCCAATAGGAGCGGTGTATAAGGAGAAAAGAAGGGGGCCTAGGACTGATCCTTGAGGAACCCCGACAGTAAGGGGAAGTAGGGAGGAGGAGGAGCTGGCAAAATACACAGTGAAGGAGCGGTCAGAGAGATAGGAGGAGAACCAGGAGAGAACAGTGTCCTTGAGGCCAATAGTGCGGAGCATAGTGAGGAGGAGCTGGTGATCCACAGTGTCAAATGCTGCAGTGAGATCCAGGAGTATCAGCAGGGACTAGTGACCATTAGATTTAGCTGTTAGTAGATCATTAGAGACTTTAGTGAGAGCAGTTTCAGTAGAATGCAAAGAGTGGAATCCAGTTGGAAAGGGTCAAGAAGAGAGTTGTCTGAGAGATAGTGGATGAGACGGGAGTGGACCAGGCGTTCCAGGAGTTTAGAGATAAAGGGAAGATTGGAAACAGGTCTGTAGTTGGCCGTGCAGTTCTGGTCAAGGGATGGTTTTTTAAGTAATGGTTGTATGCTGGCGTGTTTAAAAGAAGAGGGAAAGATACCAGATGAGAGAGAAAGGTTGAAAATTTTAGTTAGGTGAGTGGTGACAGCTGGAGCAAGGGACTGAAGGAGATGTGAGGGAATAGGGTCACTGGTGCAGGTGGTAGGGCGAGAAGATGCAAGGAGCCTGATCACTTCATCTTCCGTGACTGGTTCGAAGTCAGGAAGTGAGCAAGATACAATGTGGCGGGGGAGAGCATGCATAACATTTGGGGATTGGGAGAAAATTTCCTGTCGGATATGGTCAATTTTTTCTTTGACATAATTGGCCAGATCGTCAGCGCTGAGGTCGGTGTTCGGGGCCTGGGTTGTTTGATTGAGGAGAGAATGAAACGTGTCAAAGAGTCGTTTAGGATTATTGGAAAGTGAGATGATGAGGTTGTTAAAGTAGGTTTATTTGGAGAGGTGAAGGGCAGAGTTATATGTTTTCAGCATAAATTTATAATGGAGGAAATCTTCGGGCAGATTTGATTTTCTCCACAGCCATTCAGCGCGCCTGGAGTACCTCTGGAGAAGACATGTTTGAGGCATGTGCCAGGGTTGTCGCTGAATTTTTCTTTGTGTAGGAGGTGCGGCTTCATCCAGGGCGCATAGCATTATTTTGTTATAATGCTTCAATGCAGAGTCGGGACATGAGAGGGAGGAGATTGGGGCCAATAATGATTGCAACCTTTTCAAAAATTTCTGGGTGTTAATGGTGCGTAAATTTCTATAAGTGTGGACGGTGGGAGTGTCTTGAGTAGTGTCACAGTTCTTGACAGAGAATGAAAGAAGATTATGGTCAGAGAGAGGAAGGGGAGAGTTAGTAAAGTCATGTACTGAGCAAAGCCGGGAGAAGATCAGGTCCAATGTGTTCCCGTCTTCATGTGTAGGAGAATTAGAAAGCTGTGAAAGGCCAAAGGAGGAGGTTAGTGATAAAAGATGCGTGGCAGATGGAGAAAGAGAATCGCCAATTGGGATGTTAAAATCTCCCACGATTATCATGGGGATGTCGCAGGATAGAAAATTTGGAAGCCAGGCAGAAAAGTGATCCAGGAATTGACGGGGGAACCTGAAGGGCGATAGACAACCACCACTCGCAGGGAGAAGGGCCGGTAGAGTCTGAGTGTGTGGGCCTCAAAAGACGGGAAGATAAGGGAGGGCACAGGGGGGATAACCTGAAAAGTACATTTTGTTGAAAGAAGCAGACCAACACCTCCCCCTGATCTGTTGTCAGGTCGTGGGGTATGAGAGAAATGTAGGCCACCATAGGAGAGAGCTGCAGCGGCGGTGGTGTCCGACTGCTGGATCCAGGTTTCAGTGAGAGCCAGAAGGTTGAGTGAATTAGAGAGGAAAAAGTCATGGATGTAAGAGAGTTTATTACAAGCTGAGCGCGCATTCCAAAGGGCACAGTTGAATGAGACAGAAGATATGCAGGGAATATTTTTTTTGTCTCATCTGTCCATAAGACATTCTCCCAGAAGCTTTGTGGCTTGTCAACATGTAGTTTGGCAAATTCCAGTCTGGCTTTTTTATGATTTTTTTTCAACAATGGTGTTCTCCTTGGTCGTCTCCCATGAAGTCCACTTTGGATCAAACAACGACGGATGGTGCAATCTGACACTTATGTTCCTTGAGGTTGAAGTTCACCTTTAATCTCTTTAGAAGTTATCCTGGGCTCTTTTGTTACCATTCGTATTATCCGTCTCTTTGATTTGTTATCAATTTTCCTCCTGCGGCCATGTCCAGGGAGGTTGGCTACAGTCTCATGGATCTTAAATCTCTGAATAATATGGGCAACTGTAGTCACAGGAACATCAAGCTGCTTGGAGATGGTCTTACAACCTTTACCTTTAACATGCTTGTCTATAATTTTCTTTCTAATCTTCTGAGACAACTCTTTCCTTTGTTTCCTCTAGTCCATGTTGAGTGTGGTACACACCATGTCACCAAACAGCACAGTGAGTATCTGTAGCCCTATATACAGGCCCACTGACTCATTACAATATTGTAGACACTTGTGATGCTAATTAGTGGACACAACTTGATTTAACATGTCCCATTTATCACATTATTTTCAGGGGTACCATCATTT
This sequence comes from Phyllobates terribilis, assembly GCF_046119375.1. Classification (NCBI taxonomy): domain Eukaryota; kingdom Metazoa; phylum Chordata; class Amphibia; order Anura; family Dendrobatidae; genus Phyllobates; species Phyllobates terribilis. Next base: position 531,703,910 of record NW_027362764.1, on the reverse strand, counting down.
CTGTCCAGGCCTATTTCATGAGTTTAATTTTTTTTTAAATTCTGTGGAAGCAGGGTTGAAAAGCAATGTCTGACTTTCATTTGTTCATTTTCATAGATTTTTAATTTATTATTACTTTTGTCAGATTCAAGTTATTTCTGTGACCATTGTGAGTTTTTCTTTCATTAAACGAGGGGTACCAACAATTTTGACCACGTGTGTATATCACAGATCAATTTACAGTCACACTGAGTGATTACAGCTTGACAACGACGTCTCATGCTGTTCACAAGTTGAGTTATTGTCTGCTGAGGCATGGCATCTCACTCTTCTTGAAGGGTGGCCCTCAGGTCAGGTCAGGGTTACAGAGTTAAGAGCCTTTACTTTGTGACTCAGCAGCTCCCATAGGTTTTCTATGGAATTCAGGTCTGGATAAAGTGCAGGCCACTCCATTTGAGGTACTCCAGTCTCCAGCAGCTGTTTCCTAAAGATGTGACCTTGATGAGCTGGAGCATTGCCATCCATGAAGATGAAATTAGGCCCGTGTTATTCATGCAGAGCTATTGGAGGAAATATATACAGTCCAGGATATGCTACACTGATGGAGGGACAATCACGGATTGGCTCTGCTTGGCGACAGACTAGTAGTTTGGAAGTACTCACGGATCTGGCCCTACTGTTCCCTATTGTAGTGGGGAGTTTGGCCATAGTTTGTGGAGTGTAAGACACATGGAACTGGTTTCTGGCTGGAAGCACATAAGAAAACCAGTAGGCAGGGGATCACTTTTTCATCCTTATCTCCCCTCACTGTATAAGGCTTTACTCCTTTGTGGAGGTGACTATGCAGAGAATGGATTCAGGCTGCAGTAGAGCTTCCTTACTCTGCCTTGACTATACAGGACTAAATGGTTTGTACTACCTCCCAGGACTTGTGTTAGAAGGGAGCTGGGAGGCTCCTACTAGCCGTTTCTATGGTAGCTTGTGAGGAAATTAATCACCTAACCTTCATATGCATAAATTGACCAGTGGATGGCAGCAAAGTACAAATTGCAATGCACATTTGTGAATCCTCAGTGTACGCACATGCAATGTATTACATCTCCTAACTCACAGTGCCCAAAGTAATTCTAGCATGCTGAAATAAATCTACTGCCACTCAACAACAGATTCACTCAGAAGAAATAGACAGGGTACCGGGACCACAGTAGGATTTGAAGTATGTGCAGAGTGCTAATAGATGTGGAAATGTGAGAAGTCAAATGTGTCTTTCTAGCAAACTCTGCAGACAAGTCATAACTGTAAAAAGTTGTTATGTCAGTCTGGGTCAGATGGCAAAGATGGGAAAAGTGAACGATCCCATCAGAAAGAATGTCACCTGTAAGACACTATCTATAAATGTACTGTAATCTCTTAAATATTCTACAGGACTGCTATCTACCACCATATGGTCAGCCTGCCTAGCATCAGCCATTTTAGCTTGATTGATAGCTCACTACTAGTGATGAGAGAGCACTAAAATGCTTGGGTACTCGTTGCTCGAGTTGAGCAAATTGGAATGTTCGAGTGCTTGACCCGAGCAATGAGCCCAATGTAAGTCTATGGGAAACTCGAGCCACACCCGGCGGTCTGCAGAGGTCCTAAAAATTGCCCAAATCAATGAGAACAGTACTCAAATTACATGGGAACAGCATGGGGAAGACCCCTGGAAGCATCTCTGACTTCCAGGTCACTGCTGTCAACAATGTTGTCAGAGTATTACGCCACTTTTACGGACTCACAATAAAACAAACAAAAACGAAACCAAAATGGATTTTCCTGGGAAAAATGTTAAGGAACATCCTTTCCAGGGTAATGACTTGTATATAAGGAAAAATAAATAGCCAAAAGCAAAAATGCTCCTCCACATCTTGGGCTATGTTCACACGTAGCGTTTTTGATGCGTTTTTGCACTTTTACATTGCTTTCATTGGTGAAAAATACATTCACCGGGAAATGTCATTTTAACATTTTACTACCTTATCTGGCCATGTGGTGTGTGAGACATGATCAGACACATCCTGTTTCATTTATGAAAGAGGGACTCTGAAAGTCACAAAGATTATTTTTATAGGGCCATCAGGCAGCCCTTACTATTGTTAGAGAGCCATCAGCCGGCTATGCTTTGTTGTTCCCATTATTAACGAGTGGGTTCTCTATACTGTTATTGCGTATGCAGTGACTGCAAGGGCTGTCAAAAATTTGGACGAACCCCAATACCTCTTTGAAGACATATAGAGGAGGGTCTCAGTAAAAAAAAGAATCCCATTATAAAGGAATGGGTCTTCTATAGTGGTAATGCTCATGCAGTGACTGCAAGAACTGCCAAAATTTGGGAAAAACCACAATAACAATTTAACCCCTTTCCGACATTTGTGGCAATAGTATGTCCTTGTGCCCTGGGTTTATTGGGCCAGGCACATATTATTACGCGCAATGTGATCGCGCCTGCACACAAGATGTGCGAGGCGATTGCCACTGAGTGTCAGCTGATTGTCACAGCTGACACCCGGTATTATGCTCAGGGAGTGGTGCGGCAATGCTCCCTTCACATTAATCCCCAAAATGCTGCAATCAAAGTCAATCGCAGCATTCCAGGAGCAAGGGGAGGTAAGCGTCGCTTACTTACGTCCTCTCCGGCATCCTGCGCTGTCTGCGGCTTCACTGAAGTTGTCTTGGTGACCCGATGTCGTCATGACGACATCCGGGTGACCAGATGCAGTGTGCGATCAAAGTAACTTCGGCCTGTGCAGCGCTAACAGACTGTATAGCATAGAGATGCTGCTGCATCTCTATGCTATGCAAGCGATCAGACTGCAAAAAGTGAAAGTTCCATAGTGGGACAAAGTGTGAAAGTAAAAAAAAAAGTATCAGAAAGTGAAAAAAAAAAAAAAAAACCTGTAAGAATATTTAGAAAAATGAAAAAAAATCCAAAAAAATAAAAATATAATGTTCCCATAAATAAATATTATGAAAAAAACAACAATAAAGTACATATATTTGGTATCGCCTCATCCAGAATGACATGACCTATAAACATGTCCCACTAATTAACCCCTTTAGTGAACACGGTAAAAAATAAAAAACGAAGGAAAAAAACATGCTTTATCTTCATACCGCCAAACAAAAAATGGAAGAAAACGCGATCAAAATAACGAATATAAAAAAAATGGTATCGCTGAAAATGTCATCTTGTCCCGCAAAAAACAAGCTGCCATACAGCTCCATCAGCAGAAAAATAAAAAAGTTATAGCTCTCAGAATAAAGCGATAGAAAAAAAAAATTTTTCTATAAAATAGTTTTTATTGTGTAAAAGTGCCAAAACAAAAAAAAACTATATAAATGTGGTACTGCTGTAAATGTACTGACCCAAATAATAAAGCTACCTTATCAATTTTACCACACGCGGAACGACATTAAAAAAAAAAAAAAAAACAATTCCTAAATTGTTGGTTTTTGTTTATTCTGCCTCCCAAAAATCAGAATAGAAAGTGATCAAAAAATGTCATGTGCCCGAAAATGGTACCAATAAAAACGTCAACTTGTCCCGCAAAAAACAAGCCATCACATGACTCTGTCGGCTGAAATAGGCAAAAATTATAGCTCTCAAAATATGGCGATGCAAAAACTAGTCTTTGCATAAAAAAAAAGTGTTTTTTAATGTGTAACAGCTGTCAATCATAAAAACCCAATATTAATCTAGTATCGCTGTAATCACACAGACCTGAAGAATAAAGTCGTCTAATCACTTATACCGCACGAGTAAAAAATAAACTCTTGGGTTAGGGTTGTGCTAGGGTTAGGGTTGTGCTAGGGTTAGGGTTAGGGTTGTGTTAGGGTTAGGGTTGTGCTAGGGGTAAGGTTGTGGTAAGGTTAGGGATGTGCTAGTGTTTGGGTTAAGGTTGTGCTAGGGTTTGGGTTAGGGTTGTGCTAGGGTTAGGGTTAGGGTTGTGCTAGGGTTTGGGTTAGGGTTGTGCTAGGGTTAGGGTTAGGGTTGTGCTAGGGTTAGGGTTAGGGTTGTGCTAGGGTTTGGGTTAGGGTTGTGCTAGGGTTAGGGTTAGGGTTGTGCTAGGGTTAGGGTTGTGTTAGGGTCAGAGTTGTGTTAGGGTTAGGGTTGTGCTAGGGTTAGGGTTGTGCTAGGGTTTATGGTTGTGCTAGGATTAGGTTTGCGCTAGGGTTTGAATTAGGGTTGTGTTAGGGTTAGGGTTGTGCTAGGGTTAGGATTAATGTGCTAGGTTTAGGGTTGTGCTAGAGTTGGGGTTAGGGTTGTGCTGGGGTTGGGATTTTTTCAAATGTAAAGAAAAAAAGGATTACAATATGGCGACTAGTGTTGAGTGCAAGTGCTCGCTACTTGAGTTTGCACCGGGTACTCGAGTATGTACCGAGTATCGCAGGTGCTCAAGTGACTTACTCGAGTCTCCGCCCTATATGTTTTGTGGCTATTATACAGCCAAAAAAACCTTGCCAGGATTGCCTGCCATGCACGAGCAATCCCCGCATATTTTATTTGGGTGTCTAATAACCGTGAAACATGTGGGGCGGAGACTCGAGCATCTGCGATACTTGGTGCATATCCAAGTACTTGCGCTCAAGACTAATGATAACTTATTCAATATGATGACCTAATGGTATCAAATTCTGTGTCATACCTCTGGGTTCAAAATGTTCACTATCCCTTGATAAAATCCTTGAGGGGTCTAGTTTCCAAAATAGTGTCACTTGTGGGGAGTTTCCACTGTTTATGCACATCATGTGCCCCCCAAATGCGACATAGCGTCCGCTAATTATTTAAGCAAATTTTACATTCAAAAAATCAAATGGCGCTCCTTCCCTTCCGAGCCCTGCCGTGCGCCCAAACAGTGGTTTTCCCCAACATATGGTGTATCGGCGTGCTCAGGAGAAACCGACAACAAACTGCATGGTGCAATTTCTCCTGTTACCCTTATGAAAATGCAAAATTGGTGGCTGGAAAACATTTTTGTTCGAAAAATTTGAAAATTTTATTTTTAAGCTTCAATGTTATAAACTTCTGTGAAGCACATGGGGGTTCAAGGTGTTCACCACAGATCTAGATAAGTTCCATGAGGGGTATAGTTTCCAAAACGGTGTCAAATGTGGGGGTTTTCTACTGTTTAGGCACATCAGGGGCTCCACAAACGCGACATGGCGTCCACTAATTATTCAAACCAATTTTATATTCAAACATTCAAAAAGTTAGAGAGTGCTCCTTCCCTTCCGATCCCTGCCGAGTGCCCAAAAAGTGTTTTTCCCCCACATATGGGGTATCTGCGTGCTCAGGAGAAATTGCATAATACATTTTAGGGTCCATTTTTTCCTGTTACAATTTCAAAAATAAAAAAGTTTGGGTCTAAAGTAACATTTTTGTGAAAAAAAATAAATGTTCACTTTTTTCTTCCACATTCCAAAAATTCCTGTGAAGCACCTAAGGGGGTAATAAACTTCTTAAATGTGGTTTTGAGCATTTTTAGGGGTGCAGTTTTTAGAATGGTGTCACTTTTAGGTATTTTTTGTCATAAAGGCCCCTCAAAGTCACTCCATACAGTACAGTCCAAAAGTTTGGACACACCTTCTCATTTAAATATTTTTCTGCATTTTCATGACTTTGAAAATTGTACATTCACACTGAAGGCATCAAAACTAAGAATTAACACATGTGGAATTATATATTTAACAAAAAAGTGTGAAACAACTGAAAATATGTCTTATATTCTAGGTTCTTCAAAGTAGCCACCTTTTGCTTTGATGACTGCTTTGCACACTCTTGGCATTCTCTTGATGAGCTTCAACAGGTAGTTGACTTTTTTTAGGTGATGTGGTCCCTAAAAAAATGGTTTTGTAAATTTTGTTGGAAAAATGAGAAATCGCTGGTCAACTTTTAACTAGTGATGTGCGAGCACTAAAATGCTTGGGTGCTCGATGCTCAGGTCGACCACATTGGAATACTCGGGTGCTCGACCCGAGCAATGAGCTCAATGTAAGTCTATGGGAAACTCAAGCATTTTTCAGGCGGCTCCCCCCGGCTGTCTGCAGAGGGCCTAAAAATTGCCCACATTGATGGGAACAGTGCTCAAATGACATGGGAGCAGCATGGGGAAGACCACTGGAAGCATTTCTGACTCCCAGGTCACTTCTGTCAACAACGTTGTCAGATGTATTACGCCACTTTTACGGACTACGGATTTTTACATACAAAAATGAAACCAAAATGGATTTTCCTGGGAAACATGTTAAGGAACATCCTTTCCAGGGTAATGACTTGTATAAAAAGCAAAATAAATAACCAAAAACAAAAATGCTCCTCCACACCTTGAGTTATGTTCACACGTAGCGTTTTTGATGCATTTTTGCACTTTTGCATTGCTTTCAACCGTGACAAATGCATTCACCAGGAAATGTCATTTTAACATTTTACAACCTTATCTGGCCATGTGGTGTGTGAGATATCAGACACATAGTGTTTAATTTATGAAGGAGGGACTGAAAGTCACAAAGCCTATTTTTATAGGACCATCAGGCGGCCTTTACTATTCTTAAAGGGCCAGCAGTCGGCCCTCACTATTCTTAGAGAGCCATCAGCCGGCTATGTTTTATTGCTCCCATTACTAAAGACTGGGTCTCCTATACTGTTATTGCATATGCAGTGAGTGACAGGGCTGCCCAAAATTTGGACACACCCCAATACCCCTTTGAAGAGACTTAGAGGAGGGCCTCCTGAAAATAATGTTCCCATTATTAGGAAGCAGGTCTCCCATTATGTTTGCCTATGCAGTGAAAGCAATGGTTGCCAAAAATTTGGAGGCACTCCAATGTCCCTTGGAAGAGATGTAGAGGAGGGCCTCCTGAAAAAAAATGTTCCCATTATTAGGAAGTGGGTCTCCAATAGTGTTGGCCTATGCAGTGAATGCAAGGGCTGCCAAAAATTGGGAGGCACTCCAATGCCCCTTGGAAGAGATGTGGAGAAGGGCCTCATAAAAAATGTTCCCATTAGAAAGGAGTGGGTCTCCTATACTTGTAATGCCCATGCACTAAGTATATGGGCTGACAAACATTTACCCCTGGGTGGTATATATGAACATACTGTATAAAAAAAAATTTTTACATGCATCATAAACACCATTTAAAAAAATTATGTGGGTGTTGCATCACGGTCACCCTGGTGATATGGTGGTGGAGGATGAGGATGAGAAGGAGGACAAGAGCAAATAGCCAAAATCAGGAAGCGTATACCCATGTGTGGGTGTGAAGAGGTGCATGGGAATACACCTCCCAAAAAAAGACACTGGATTTGAGTTTATGTTACGCTGCTATCATTCAGTGGTGTTGAGAAGTCTGGCCCAATCCAGCCCTTGTTCATTTTTATTATAAGAGTCAGCCTGTCAGCATTTTCAGCTGACAGGCGGATGCGCTTATCAGTTATAATTCCACCAGCGGCACTAAAAACCCGCTCTGATAAAATGCTGGTGACAGGGCAGGCCAGGACCTCAGAGGCGTAGAGAGACAGTTCATTCCACGTATCCAGCTTGGATACCCAATAATTATAAGGCACAGCGGAATCATGGAGGACGTTGGTACAGTGGGCAAGGTACTCCCTCAGCATCTTCCTAAACTTTGCACTCCTTATGAGAGTACTCTGTGCCTCAGGGCCTGTGCGATGGGAGGGGTTAAGAAAATTTTCCCAGAACTTTGACAGTGTTCCCCTGCCTCTGCTGGATTGCATTTGTGGCTCTCTCGCTTGTACTCCTTGGTTGTCCAACGAACTGTGATCTCTGCTGCCATCATTTTCAGATGGGATTTTTTTAATAGTTCCGCAACAAGGGCCTTCTGGTACTGCCCCCTTTTTGTAGACCTGTCTGCCTCAGGAATAAGAGTTCTTCTTGTAGCGTGGGTCTAGAAGTGTCACCAACCAGTAATGACTGTCACTCAAAATTTTGAAAATGCGAGGGTCATGGGAAAGGCAGCATAACATAAACTCAGCCCTGTGTGCCAGAATGCTAACAGGCAAGACTTCCATGTCCTCACCAAGAGGATGACTGACCATGCTCTCCTCCTCCTCCTCCTCTCTGTCCTCTGGCCATCCATGCTGAACAGACGGTTTGACAGTTGTGCAGGTAGTACCGTCTATAGTGCATGAAACTAGCTCCTGTTCTTCCTCCATCTCCTCTTCCTCATTGTCACCCAATCCATGCTGGGATGAGATGAGCAGGACTGTGTGTAATCACCCTGAATCTTTCCTTGCCCCATCTCATCGTGCTCCGCCTGCAATCCATCCTCTTTGATTGTGAGCAGAGAGCCTATCAGAAGACAGAGAAGCGGGATGGTGAAGCTAATTATGGTGTCATCGCCACTCACCATCTTGGTGGGATCCTCAAAGTTTTGGAGGATGGTACATATGTCTGACCTCCATGTCCTTTCCAGAAGTCTTATGTGTGGAGTCTGAACTGAATACCGACGGCCTTGTTGATGCTGGTACTCAACAACTGCCCTCTTCTGCTCACAAATCCTTCCCAACATCTGCAGTGTAAAGTTCCAACGCGTGGGGACATCACACACCAGTCTGTGAGCCAGAAGCTGCAAACGCTGCTGAAACATGGTAAGGGCGGCGGAAGCTGTAGGTGACTTTCTAAAATGGGCATACAGGCGGCGTACTTTAACAAGCAGATCTGGCAGCTCTGGGTAGGATTTGAGAAACCGCTGAACCACAAGGTTAAGCACATGGGCCAGGCATTGTACGTGTGTGAACTCGCTTTGCCTCAGAGCCACCACCAGGTTCCAGCCATTGTCACACACGACCATGCCTGGCTGTAGGTTCAGCGGTGTGAGCCATAGATCTGCCTGCTCTTTTAGAGCTGTTCACAACTTTTCAGCATTGTGCGGTCTGTCACCTAAGCATATTAGCTTCAGCACAGCCTGTTGCCACTTGGCCGAGGCAGTGCTGCAGTGCTTCCAGCTTGTGACTGATGTGGTCATTTCGGAGATGGAGGCTGAAGAGGAGGAGGAGACTGAGGAGGATGAGGTGCAGGAGCTGTAGACTGTGGGGGCAACCCTGATTGACCTAGGGCCCGCAATTCTTGGCGTCAGGAGGACGTGCTCCATCTCAAGGTCCGACTGGGTCCCGGCATCTACTATGTTAACCCAGTGTGCCGTCAGTGAGATGTACCATCCCTGCCCACAAGCACTTGTCTACGTGTCCGTGGTTAGGTGGACTTTCCCTGTAACTGCGTTGTTGAGGGCACAGCTAATGTTTTGGAACACGTGCTTGTGTAATGCGGGGACGGCACACCACGAGAAATAGTGGTGGCTGGGGACCGAGGGACGGCCGCCGCCATCAGGTTGTGGAAAGCTTCCGTCTCCACGAGCCTAAAAGGCAACATTTCGATCGCGAGCATTTGTGAAATGTGTGAATTTAGTAGTGTGGCCTGTGGGTCATTGGCTGCGTATTTGCGCAACAATAGGTGAAGGGCAGAAGGCATTTTTGAATGCACCATGGACAGGGGATTGGCTTGCATGCACAACAGCGTAAGAAGCAATGGTGCTACCCACAGACACTGTTCCTGGACTCTAGGATTCAGTCCACAAAGTCGAGTGATTTGCTGCCATGTGCCTGATCATGCTAGTGGTGGTCAGGCTGCAAGTTTTGCCACCCCTGCTGAAGCTGGCATGGCAGGTGGTGCAAATGGCCTTTTTGGGGTTATTGACAGAGTCTTTAAAAAACAACCAGACTCGGGAAGACCTAACAGTTGTACTGGCATCTTCCTTCCTGTTGCTGTTACGGGGAATGGTTGCCTGCCTTCTGACTGTGTCTACCACACTGCTTCTTCCTGCCTTTTGGGGTGCTCTGCCTCCCTCCCCCTGTGTGCTGCTGTCCTCACTCTGCATGTCCTCCTGCCAGGTTGGGTCAGTTACTATATCATCCACCACCTCATCTTCCACTTCCACACCCTGGTCCTCCTGACTTTCTGGCAATTGTGTCTCATCATCGTCCACTTCTTGTGACACTTTCCCACCGTCGCCTTCGTGTGACCGTGGCTGCTCAAATATTTGGGCATCGCTACACGCGTTCTCTTCTTGCCCCACTTCAAGTGGACCGGGCGAGAGGCCCAAATCTATAAATGGAAAAGTGAACAGCTCTTTAGAGTGTCCAAGTGTGGGATCAGTTGTCTCTGGGCACTCGGCATGGTGGGAGGAAGGAGGATCAGGGTTAGGAATATGCGGTTCAGACTCACGGCTACTGAGACATGACTGTTATGTTCTGCTACCAAAGCTAAGGAAAGAGAGGAGATCTGTCCCTACTATAGGACTCAGCTGAATCCCTACGATGTAACAGGGAACCTGATCCTGCGATCAGACCTGCTAAAGTCCTAATCTAGTCTGTACGGAGACCTATAGATGTGGGGAGGGAATCCCTACAAGTACTAAGGACTGGGAGGAATATGGGACACCTCCTAACAGAAATAGTAGCAGACAGACGAACAAACAAAATAGATAGAACATAGAGGTCCGTAGACCAAGCAAACTAACAGAGTTAGATACAGAGCACAGGCTAGCTAGAAAGTAGATATACAATGAAGTCCAGCAAAGCCAGAAGGGCGGAGCAGGACTAAATAGGCCAACAAGGTCATGTGACCAGCAAAGGAAAAAAAACCTAACAGCAAGGTTCTAACAGTACCCCCCCTTCTAAGAGGATCCTCCGGATCCCCTAGGACCAGGCTTATCAGGAAATCTCCTGTGAAACGCTCTGATAAGTCTGGACGCGGAAACATCATCTGACCTCACCCAAGAGTTATCCTCGGGTCCGAAACCTTTCCAGGCCACAAGATACTGCAAACTACCTCTATACCGTCTAGAGTCAAGGATGCGAGAAATTTCATATTCCCCGTCCTCCACCACCGGAGGAACAGAGGCAGAGGCGTCACCATCCGACACAACAGCTTTTTTTAACAGAGAGACATGAAAGACCGGATTAATTCTCCAGGAGGTAGGAACCTCCAACCTAACAGCAGATTGGTTGACAACCTGAAGCACCTTAAAGGGCCCTACAAACTTGGGACCCAATTTCTTAGAAGGAATCCTCAACCGCAGATTCCTAGAGGACAACCAAACCATGTCACCAACAGCGAACAAAACCTCCTGTCGTTTCCTATCAAAGTAGTCTTTAGATTTTCTGTTGGCCTCCTGAAGATTACCACGCACATCCGTCCAAACTCTTTCCAAATCACCGGAAAAATTCTCCTCCTCAGGCACGGCAGATCCCAACTTGGAGAACGACCCAAACGACGGATGTCTCCCAGAACAACAAAAAAAAGGCGAACAACCAGCAGAAGAAGATGTATGATTGTTCAGAGCAAATTCGGCAAGTGGCAGAAACTCAGACCACCCCTCTTGATTGTCTGCCACAAAACAACGCAAGAACTGCTCAACATCCTGGTTTTTACTTTCTGTCTGGCCATTAGATTCAGGATGATATCCGGACGAAAACGACAAATGAATTCCCAACCTGTCACAAAAGGCACGCCAAAAACGAGCCACGAACTGAGGACCCCTATCAGAAACAATGTCAGTAGGAACGCCATGAAGTCTGACAATTTCCTTGACAAAGGCCTTAGCGAGAGTTTTAGCGCAGGGCAGTTTGACGAAGGGAACCAAGTGACACATCTTGCTAAAACGGTCCACGACCACCCAGATGACAGTAAAACCCTCAGAGGGGGGAAGGTCAGTTATAAAGTCCATAGCCAAATGTGTCCAAGGAGCACTGGGGACCTCCAAAGGACAAAGCAACCCCGCAGCAGGAGTATGTGAGGACTTAGATCTAGCACATATAGTACATTGGCGCACCCACTTAATGACTTCCTTCTGCCATCCAGGCCACCAAAAACTGCGACCCACCAGTCTCTTGGTCTCAGAGATTCCGGGATGACCTGCCAACCGAGATTCGTGACACTCAACAAACAAATCTCTCCTAAAGGTCCCAGGCACAAACAACCTCCCATGAGGAGTGTTAGATGGGGCATTCTCCTGAGCTTTAAGAATCTCATCTTCCAAAACGGAGTCTAAAGCAGCTATCACAACACCTTCTTGTAAAATGTTTTCCTCTTTCTCAGCACCGACTATGGGAGAAAAACTGCGAGACAAGGCATCCGCCTTAACATTCTTAGTACCAGGGATGTAAGTAACGGAGAAATTAAACCGCGAGAAAAACAGTGCCCACCTAGCCTGACGGGCATTCAGGCGCTTGGCAGCATCAAGATATATCAGATTTTTATGATCCGTAAGAACCTGAACGGGAAATTCCGCACCTTCCAAGAAGTGGCGCCAGTGTTCAAATGCGAGTTTAATAGCCAATAATTCCCGATTACCAATATCGTAATTCAATTCAGTCTCCGAAAATTTTTTTGAAAAAAAGGCACAGGGATGTAATCCATCCCCGTTATCCTGAGACAATACTGCGCCAACCCCCACAGAGGAAGCATCAACCTCAACCAAAAACGGCCTAGTAACATCAGGCTGCATAAGGATGGGAGCAGAGGTGAACCTCTCCTTGAGATACACAAAAGCTTCAATGGCCTCAGAAGACCACTGAACCGCATCAGCACCTTTCCTGGTGAGATCAGTCAGAGGTTTGACAATACTAGAAAAATTTTTTATGAACTTTCTATAGTAATTGGCGAAACCCAAAAACCTCTGTATCGATTTCAAACCAATAGGCCTAGGCCATTCATGCACAGCCTGAACCTTAACCGGATCCATCTCAAAACCTTTGCTGGAGATAATGTAGCCCAAAAAACTAATTCTCTGTACAGCGAACTCACATTTCTCCAGCTTAGCAAAAAGCGAATTGTCCATTAATAACTGTAATACCTCACGCACGCTCCGCCAATGAGACTCCAGATCTGGCGAATAAATCAAAATGTCATCCAAATACACAACCACATTTTTACCGATCAAAGGTCTAAGGATGTCATTAATCAGATTCTGAAAAAATGCAGGAGCATTAGTAAGACCAAAAGGCATAACCAGATTCTCAAAATGACCCACAGGAGTGTTAAAAGCAGTCTTCCATTCATCACCCTCCTTCATGCGCAACAGATTGTATGCCCCCTTAAGGTCAATTTTAGAGAACCACTTGGCCCCCAATAACTGGTTAAACAGATCAGGAATCAATGGCAGTGGGTAAGGATTGCGTACCGTAATTTTGTTAATCTCACGAAAATCCAGACAAGGACGTAAACCGCCGTCCTTTTTTTTTACAAAAAAAAATCCAACCGCCACAGGAGACTTAGAGGGCCTAATGTGACCGGCGGCCAAGCTTGTCTGTATGTATTCCTCCAAAGCCTTCCTCTCAGGAATAGTAAGGTTAAATAAACGACTCTTAGGAAGAGTCGCTCCAGGGACAAATTCAATAGAACAATCATAGTCTCTATGGGGAGGCAAAACCTGCGATTCTTTCTCAGAAAAAACTCTCCAAAAATCCTGAATAGGAACAGGCAATTCTCCCCTATCCAAAGCTGCAATACGCCCGTTACAACACTTGTCATAACATTTATGGCTCCAGGATTTAATTTCACTGGTAGACCAATCCAGTACAGGATTGTGAAATTTTAACCAGGGCAAACCTAATATTACTGGAGAAGGCAAGTTATTCAACACTACCAAATCCAATTTCTCATGGTGAACACCATTAATAGTGAGAGGAAATTCACTGACCTTGAGAGTAATATTCTTCAAAGGGGAGCCATCCACAGAAACCACAGCAATGGGGGATGATAAAGGTTCAGGTTTTAAATTGAGTTTTTCCACGAATCCCCCATCAATTACATTCAGTCTAGACCCGCAATCAACAAACACCCGAAATTCCATCAATTTTTTCTGAGCAATCGTGGAAGCAGCTAAAAATACACCCTTGGAATTTAAACAGGCAATACGGGCGTGACTGACCATTTTTTTTTTTTTTTTTTTATATGAACCTCACAGCCTTTAATCAAATGACCAGATTTTCCGCAATAGAAACACAAGCCTTCCGAAAAACGACGGTCTTTTTCTTGAGAGCGAGGTGCCACCGATCCAATCTCCATCGGTTCACAACTGTTAATACACACATTATCATAACCAGAAACTGACATAGCAGAGGATTTGCTCTCATTAACCCTAGCACGCAGTCTTCTATCCACCCGTATAGCTAATTGCATAGCCTGTTGCAAATCCTCAGGTGTAGGATAAGCAATTAGCAGGTCTTTAACCCTTTCACTGAGCCCAACAAGAAATAGACTTTTCAGAGCAGAATCGTTCCACCATGTTTGAGTGGACCAACGACGAAAATGTGTACAATATTTTTCCACATTACCCGATCCTTGTTTTAAACGTCTCAACTCAGTCTCAGCTGATGCGACACAGTCAGGATCATCATATAATAGTTCCAAAGCAGAAAAAAAAACTATCCACTGATCTGAAGCATGAATCACTAGGTTGCAAAGAAAAGGCCCACTCCTGAGGCTCTTTGCGCAAAAGTGACATTATGAACCCTACGCGCTGGGATTCATCCCCAGAGGACTTAGGTCTCAAACGAAAATACAATAAGCAAGCATTTTTAAATGAAAAAAATTCTCGGTGTTCACGAAAAAATAAATCCGGCAAACATACCTTAGGCTCCAAGAAATGTGCTCCAGGACAGTTACTCACGTGCTGACGGAGCTCGGCCACCTCCAGAGAGAGTCCCTGCAGGCGATGAGCCAAATCCTGAACCGACACCATGATGGAACAGAAAAATCTTTCCTTAGAGAATTTGCTGGCTGGACTTACTGTTATGTTCTGCTACCAAAGCTAAGGAAAGAGAGGAGATCTGTCCCTACTATAGGACTCAGCTGAATCCCTACGATGTAACAGGGAACCTGATCCTGCGATCAGACCTGCTAAAGTCCTAATCTAGTCTGTACGGAGACCTATAGATGTGGGGAGGGAATCCCTACAAGTACTAAGGACTGGGAGGAATATGGGACACCTCCTAACAGAAATAGTAGCAGACAGACGAACAAACAAAATAGATAGAACATAGAGGTCCGTAGACCAAGCAAACTAACAGAGTTAGATACAGAGCACAGGCTAGCTAGAAAGTAGATATACAATGAAGTCCAGCAAAGCCAGAAGGGCGGAGCAGGACTAAATAGGCCAACAAGGTCATGTGACCAGCAAAGGAAAAAAAACCTAACAGCAAGGTTCTAACAATGACGGTGTGGAAGACACGGTGGTGGTGGTGGTAGTGGCAGTAAAGTGACTGGAAGCATTATCTCCTATTTAACCATCAACCTTTTGACACTGCTCTGTGTTCAATAGTGGTGTTTTGCGGTCCCCTAGTAATTGGAACCGGAAGGTCGAGTATCAAGATGTGGGTGTTTATTGTGACACAATTTCAGCTTGCCCACGGCCTCGGCCTTGGCATGCACCATCACCATCACGTACACTTCCGCGTCCCTTGCCACGCGCCTTGGGTATTTTAAATGGAGGACAATATTTTCCACGTTCACTACAAATGGCTGGATTTGAACCGCAGTTATATGTGATACGTCTGACCTCTTTGCTTTGTAAGCCAATAACCAGGATTAAGATAAAAAAAAATTAGCCCTGGCCCCTGATATCTGGGGCTATGTCTACGAATATCTGTAACAACAGCAGCAGCAGACATAATGTGCAATGGATCCTCTTGTGCTGTATCCACTACAGTCTGCTACAAACCCTGCCTGCCTGCCTAACTCCTGCTATCACCACTGAACATATGCAGCTGTCCTCAGAAGGACTGTTAGTTCAGATGTATATATAGATATGCTGTGGAATACTTTTACTAACTATAAACAAGCAAATCTATCCCTGCTTCAGCAGCAGCTCTGCCTACTCTGCCAGTTTCCGGGGTAGACTGTGATGAGCCTAGCATCACCGGGTCTTAAATAGACCCGATGACACTATGCGGCCAGCCAATCACTGTAATGCCACAACCAACATGGCTACGGCATTACATTGCGTGGCAAGCAATCTTTGCATGTTTATTGGTCCCGGAAATACTCGCCGAGCTTGTCGAGCACCTTGATGCTCGGGCGAGTACCGAGTAGTGGCGAGCAGGTTCACTCATCACTATTAATTATGTAAGTAATACTTCAGACTTATACTAAAGAGACAGAAAACATTGCCACAAAAGCAGAATCAATAAAGGCTCATATATATGACACTATTATAGCTCCAAGTTGTAAGGAAATACATTAATTTGCAAAAACTTTATGCAGATGTGAAAGAAATGCAGGAATATACTGCTGTAAAATGGAATTGTTAATAGTTTATTTTTATCAATTAACAAAACACAAAGTGAATGAACAAAAGATAAATCTGAATCAAATCAATATTTGGTGTCACTAACCTTTCCCTTCAAAACAGCATCAGTTCTTCTAGGTGTACTTGCACAAAGTGTGGGATTTTGTAGTATCATAGTCGGGTGTATGAGTAACCAATTATACCAAACATGTGATAAGAATCATCATGTTTATATCTAGGTTGTAGACACTCATCAATTGAAACAGCTGTGTAGGGGGCTTAAAACTGGTTGAGGAACAGCCAAACTCTACTACATAAGTAAGGTTGTAGATGACAGTTTCATGTCATAGGTCTTTGTTAACAACAAAACGCAAGGTAGTAGGACATCAGGTGCCCAGCAAGGTAATCAATCAAGCTAATGAGCCTGGTGCTGAGCAGGGAAATAACCTCAGGAGGCAGTGGCTCTTAATGCAATGTTTGCCTATGAATCAAAACGCTAATTATTCAGGAATGCAGCAACAGATAGAAGATATAAAAGGTGTCAATGGATTTAGCTTTCAAAGATCTACATGCCCGCATATGTGATTTTGGAGAGTTTGATTTTACTGACAGATTCCCTTTAAGTTTATGTCACTGGAAAATTGAAAATGTAACAGCTCTAGGATTTGTAAGGGCAAAAAAGAAAAAAACATGTCTATGTCCTCAATTGGTTAATGAACATTTGGCAAGGTGGGACACTTTTATGACACCTGCCTTGTCATATCTTAAAATTGGCTGCAGGGTTCGTTTCATTCATTCATTCATTCATTCATTATTGAGTCATTTATTTGAAAGAAACACAATATATTTTGCGTTTGGTTACAGGTATATTGTGTCAGTAACACGTGGAGCTTCTCTTACTTTATGGTTCTGCACTTGTTTTATTGAGAAGGCAGGGACATCTTTCCATCCATATGTCCGAATAAGGCATATGGATAGTGCTCGTTTTGATGAGTTAATCAAAGCTTATGTGTTACAGTATATAGCTATATTCTAATTAATGTGGTATATGGAATATCTACCTTTGTCCCTTTCAGACACCCATTGGTCATGGAAAATGCCATATTCCTTTCCTCTATGAGAAGTGGCCATCATTACCAGCAGCTCTGTCTTCTTGCTCCAATACTGTACCCTTCTTTTCATAAATGAAGACAACATTGCCACCTACAGACTGCGCCAGTTAGTGCACACCATTAAAGGCATTACCCGCTAACGTTTCAACATTTGTTATAAAGAAACATTACCCTTCAATTTCTGTAATACATCTATATCAATGAGGTTGAAACACTGGAAGTCTGTATAGCCGATTAAGGGATTCTAAAGGCCAAGTACTTTTTTGCTTCTGTACTTTTTATTTCCTTGAGTAGCGCTTATTTGAATAAGATGACATTTGGCTTAACTGCATCCCTAAATTATATGCAGTATTATTATTTACAGGAATAAGTATGTGATTACTTACAACTGAAATGAAATCTAGCAGTTTCACATATCATTGAGTCTGTGCAGACTTAGACCAATTTGATTTCTTCCAAAGAATGCACCACGAATAGGACATCAAATGCATGCAATTTATTTCAGAAAACCTTCTAATACTGCGCATGAAGATTGCTGCCTTTTACAAATGTTTTATGCCCCATAACACTATTTTTTTAGGACCAATTAAGTAATAATGTGAAAATGACTTTAGAAATATATCACACTGAATTGAGGGTAGCACCATTATTTTTTTTTACATTTTAATAGAGTAATTATTTTAGACAAATTAAATGTGATACTTATCAAGCCAAATATGATGTATGTCAAGACGTCAACACAAAATAGATTGAAAAGTATATCTATCCCCTGTATTGCTGTAACTCAAGGACAATACCATCAGTTTGCTGTGCTGTATCGGGTAGGTTGCTAGGCCCGAGCACCTTGTGCATGAGTCTCAGATGTCCAAATTAAAATCCTGCAACCCTAGAAAAGCAGTGACCTGGGTAGAAGCATTAGGTATTAGCAATCCTATCCAGCAGATACTCTTACCGGAGAGAGGAGTGACTGCCATACGGCATTGTCATGTGACACTGCTATGTGACAATATGATTTAGTGAGAACTTGTTGTGCAATAGACAAGAAATAGACTTTAGCAAACAATATGTTTTTGTATGTGTCATTTTCCAGAAATATATATATTTACCTTTAGTATACCTTGTGTACTAAAGCATTATAAAAGTAATCATGTGTGACTAAAGTATGAATAAATACATTTTGACAAGAATACAAACAAATATTCACAGCAAAAGGAAAAATGTTCTATAAAAACAGTTATTTTGCAGAAGTGTATGAGAAAAATGACACAATTGTGGATATGTCGCAAATTTTACTACTCATAGTGCAGTTAACATTTTTCTTAAAGAAAACCTCATAGCTGATACATGTAGCCCAGTCCATGAGCAGCATGTATCAGGCACTGGCTGTATGATTTCAGCAAGTTCAGACAAGGGCTACCAGGATTGTGCGCAGATCGCAAACTATGTCCTATGAGAAACGGTTAAAGGATCTGGGAATGTTTAGCTTGCAAAATAGAAGCCTAAGAGGAAACTTAACCCCTTTACAATCCAAGGTGATTTGCACGTTAATGACCGGGCCAATTTTTTACAATTCTGACCAGTGTCACTTTATGAGGTAATTACTCTGGAATGCTTGATTTTTCGTGACTTATTGTACTTCATGATTGTGGTAAAATTTCTTCGATATCACTTGCGTTTATTTGTGAAAAAAACGGAAATTTGGCAAAAATGTTGAACATTTTGCAATTTTCAAAATTTGAATTTTTATGCCCTTAAATCAGAGAGGTATGTCACACAAAATAGTTAATAAATAACATTTCCCACATGTCTACTTTACATCAGCACAATTTTGGAACCAAAATTTTTTTTTATTAGGGAGCTATAAGGGTTAAAAGTTGACCAGCGAATTCTCATTTTTCCAACAAAATTTACAAAACCATTTTTTTAGGGAACACATCCCATTTGAAGTTACTTTGAAGGGTCTTTATGACAGAAAATACCAAAAAGTGACACCATTCTTAAAACTGCACCCCTCAAGGTGCTCAAAACCACATTCAAGAACTTTATTAACCCTTCAGGTGCTTCACAGGAATTTTTGGAATGTGGAAGAAAAAAATAAACATTTAACTTTTTTCACAAAAATGTTACTTTAGACCCTTTTTTTTTTTTTCGCAAGGGTAACAGGAAAAAAATGGACCCAAAAATTTGTTGTGAAATTACCCCTGAGCATGTAGATACCCCATATGTGGAGAAAAAACACTTTTTGGGCGCACGGCAGGGTTTGGAGGGGAAGGAGCGCCATTTGACTTTTGAATGTAAAATTTGCTTGAATAATTAGAGGACGCCATGTTGCGTTTGGAGAGCCCCTGATGTGCGTAAATAGTAGAAACCCCCCCCCCACAAGTGACACCATATTGGAAACTAGTCCCCTCAGGGAACTTATCTAGATGTGTGGTGAGCACCTTGAACCCCAAGGTGCTTCACAGAAGTTTATAACATTGAGCCGTAAAAATGAAATGTTCACATTTTTCCCACAAAAATGTTTTTCAGCACCCAATTTTGTATTTTCATAAGTGTAACAGGAGAAATTGCACCATGCAGTTTGTTGTGCAATTTCTCCTGAGTAAGCAGATACCTTATATGTTGGGGAAAACCATTGTTTGGGCGTACGGCAGAGTTTGGAAGGGAAGGAGTGCCATTTGACTTTTTGATTGTAAAATTTGCTTGAATGATTAGCGGACATCATGTTGCGTTTGGAGAGCCCCTGATGTGCCTAAACAGTAGAAACCCCCCACAAGTGACACTATTTTGGAAACTAGACCCCTCAGGGAACTTATGTAGATGTGTGGTGAGCACCTTGAACCCCCAGGTGCTTCACAGAAGTTTATAACATTGAGCCGTAAAAATAAAATTTTCACATTTTTCCCACAAAAATGTTTTTCAGCCCCCAATTTTGCATTTTCATAAGGGTAACAGGAGAAATTGCACCATACTGTTTGTTGTGCAATTTCTCTTAAGTAGGCAGATACCCCATATGTGGGGGAAAACCACTGCTTGGTCATACGGCAGGGTTCGGAAGGGAAGGGGCACAATTTGACTTTTTGAATGTAAAATTTGCTTGAATAATTGGCGGATGTGCCCCTGATGTGCCTAAACAGTGGAAACCTCCCACAAGTGACACCATTTTGGAAACTAGACCCCTCAGGGAACTTATCTAGATGTGTGGTGAACACCCTGAACCCCCAAGTGTTTTACAGAAGTTTATAATATGGAGCCGTGAAAATAAAAAAATCTAACTTTTTCCACAAAAATTATGTTTTAACCCCAATTTTTTTATTTTTACAAGGGTAAGAGGAGAAAATGGACCCAAAAAACTTTTTGTGCAATTTCTCCTGAGTATGCCAATACCTCATATGTGGGGAAAATACAGTGTTTGGGTGCACGGCAGAGTTCAGAAGGGAAGGAGCACTGTGTGACTTTTTGAATGCAAAATTGGCTGGAATCGAGAGCAGACGCCATGTCGCGTTTGGAGAGCCCCTGATGTGCCTAAATAGTGGAAACCCCCCACAAGTGACCCCATTTTGGAAACTACACCCCTCAAGGATTTTATCAAGGGGTATAGTGAACATTTTGAACCCAGAGGTACGACACAGAATTTGATAACATTAGGTCATTATATTGAATAAGTTGTCATTAGTCTTGAGCGCAAGTGCTCGCTACTTGACTTTGGATCGGGTACTCAGGTATGCACCATGTATCGTGGGTGCTCAAGTGACATTCTCGAGTCCCCACCCGCATGTTTCACGGTTATTAGACACTCAAAAAAAACATGCGGGGATCACTCGTGCATGGCAGGCAATCCCCGCAAGGTTTTTTTGGCCGCGAAGCATATGGGTCGGAGACTCGAGCATGTCATCCGAGCACTCGCGATACTCAGTGCATACCCGAGCACCCGATGCAAACTCAAGTAGCGAGCATTTGTGCTTAACACTAGTCGCCATATCGTCATCATTTTTTTTTTTACTTTTGAAAAAAATCCCAACCCTAACCCTAGCCCAACTCTAACCCTAGCCCAACCCTAACCCTAGCCCAACCCTAACCCCAACCATAACCCCAACCCAAACCCTAGCCCAACCCTAACCCTAGCCCAACCCTAACCCTAGCCCAACCCTAACCCTTGCCCAACCCTAACCCTAACCCCAACCCTAACCCTAGCCCAACCTTAACCCTAACCCCAACCCTAACCCTAACCCTAACCCTAGCACAACCCTCACCCGAGAGTTTATTTTTTACGCCGTTCCTCGTGCAGTATAAGGGATTAGACGACTTTATTCTTCGGGTCGGTGCGATTACAGCGATACCAGAATCATATCGGATTTTTATGATTGACAGATGACACACACTAAAAGATGCATTTTTTGTAAAATCTAGTTTTTGCATCGCCATATTTTGAAAGCTATAATTTTTTCCATATTTTGGCCGACAGAGTCATGTGACGGCTTGTGTTTTGCGGGATGAGTTGATATTTTTATTGGTGCCATTCTCAGGTACGTGACATTTTTTGATCGCTTTCCATTCCGATTTTTGGGAGACAGAATAAACAAAAACCAACAATTCAGGAATTTATTTTTTTTTTATGTTGTTCCACGTGTGGTAAAATTGATAAGGTAGCTTTACTCTTCGGGTCAGTACGTTTACAGGGTACCACATTTATATTGTTTTTCTATGTTTTGGCGCTTTTACACAATAAAAGCTATTTATTTATCGCTTTATTCTGAGAGCTATAACTTTTTTAGTTTTTGGTTGATGGAGCTGTGTGGTGGCTTGTTTTTTGTGGGACAAGATGAAGTTTTCAGCGGTACCATTTTATTTATATTCGCCTTTTTGATGGCGTTTTATTCCATTTTTTGTTTGGCGGTATGATGATAAAGCATTGTTTTTCTTGCTTTGCTTTTTATTTTATTTTTTTACCGTGTTCACTAAAGAGGTTAACTAGTGGGACAGTTTTATAGGTCAGGTCGTTCCGGACGCGGCGATACCAAATATGTGTATTTTTATTGTTTTTTTTTCATAATAATATTTATTGATGGGTACATTATATTTTTATTTTTGGTGGATTATTTTTTTATTTTATTTTTTATATTTTTACAATTTTTTTATTATTTTTTTCACTTCCTGACACTTTTTTTTACTTTATTCTTTGTCCCACTATGGGACTTTCACTTTTTTTTATTCTGATCACCTGTATAGCACAGGAATGCAGCACCATCCCAGTGCCATGCAGGCTGTCAGTGCTGTAGATGCAAAAGATATTTTGGTCATGCACTGCGCATGACCAAAATATCTTCCTGCGGTCTGGTGACCCGGATGTTGTCATGACGACATCGGGTCATCATAGCAACATCCAGGAAGCCACGGCAGACAGCGCTGGAGACCGGCAGGAGAGGTGAGTATCCCGATCACCTCCCCTTGCCACCCAAATGCTGCGATCGACCTCAATCACAGCATTGTGGGGGTTAATGTGCCGTGAGTGGTGCGGAACCGCTCCCTGCACATAGCACCGGGTGTCAGCTGTGACAATCAGCTGACACCCGGCGGAAATCGGGCCCGCACAGCCTGTGTGGGGTCACGATCGCAGAGACGTATTAATACGTATCAGGCTCTTAAAGCCCAGGGCACAGATACATATTAATACGTCTTGGGCTTTAAAGAGGTTAATAGCTGGCTACAAATACCTGAAGGGATGTCACAGTGTAGAGGGATCATCCTTATTCTTATTTGCACATGGAAACACGAGTATCAATGGAATAAAACTAAAAGGAAGAAGATACAGATTAGATATTAGAAAAAACATTTTGACAGTGAGGGTGATCAATGAGTGGAACAGGCTGCCACGAGAGGTGGTGAGTTCTCCTTCAATGGAAGTCTTCAAACAGAGGCTGGACAGACATCTGTCTGAGATGGTTTAGTGAATCCTGCATTGAGCAGGGGGTTGTAGGAGGTCCCTTCCAACTCTAACATTCTATGATTCTATGATATCAGCCATGTATGTTTAACTCTGAAACACTGCGGCGTTTTAGAGAAAAAGACTGTAAAAGTCACCTGAGCCCATTGGCGACTGCCAATGACTGTAAGATTTCTCCCTATCCCTATACACGCACGCAGGATGAGAACTGTCACTCCAAGGGAGTGGAGAAGCCGCTGGGGACCTGCCTTTCCAACTAGTTATCCAGTGACTTTTAAATGATGGGCCCAATTCATCAGTAGCATTTTTTAAGTCAATTCTCTATGTTGACTTATGGTTTTCTCTAACTTGTTTTTAATCAAATTCATCAACATGGTACATGGAATTTATAATTTTTACACTAAGCCTAAAATTATCTCTTTTCCTGCCTTGAGTCATTGCAAAAATTGACTCTTTCACTTGTGTGCATAAAATTACTCCAAAAGGCACTAGAGTGGAGTTGTGCCAAATTTTATGTCAATCTGGCTTTTTCAGAAGTTTTAGACAAAGGCATGAAATGAGAGTTTTTTTTTTTTTTATAAAAAATTGCATTTCATGAATCTGTCTAAACAACTGGAAATGCCATGATCTGATTCATGCTCCTGTAGATCAGGCAACATGTATCAGCTGTCAGTTTCCCTTTAAACTTTGTGGTGAACTGGATAAAACACACAAAAAAATTGCAAATTAGCTTCTTTTTTTTTCTCCTCACTCCAAAAAACTATTAAATGTTAATCAGTTTACATGTACCCCATAGTGGTGCTATTAAAAATGTGACTAGTTGCTTAAGAAACAATGCATCAATCAGCTCCAGTGTATAGAAGAAAGTTTAAAAAGTTATGGCTTTTGGAATGCAAAAAAACAATATTTAAAAAAAAAATACCAAACACTTTAGCAACAATTCAGTAAGCAGTTTGTGCAAATATTCACGCAAACAAAAAAACAGATTGGAATTTCTAGTTTCTACACAACTAGACTTTTAATCATTTTATGCTAGTTCAAGACAGCTCCCCAACTTTTCGAAAAGTAGGAAGAACTAAGGAAGGAAGGGGTGTAGGCAAGTGCACATGAAAAATTAATCGTAATTTATGCAATAAAAGTATGCAAACTCTTGCCTGGTGTACATTTCTGGCAGTAGCAGTTGAAAGATGCCCAAATTCATTAAAAGGTAGAGGTCACGTAAAGGGAATCTGTCACCAGGTTTTTGCTACATCATCTGAGAGCAGCGTAATATAGAGAAAGAGATGCTGATTCCAACTATGTATCACTTAGCTTACTGGGTGCTGAAGTTGTGACACAGTCAGTGTTTTCTCTGCTGTAGCAGAGTTCAGAAACCTAAACCCTCCCACCCCACTGATTATCTCCAGCTGATCAAACACTGTTTGCATTGCAACAACAGCACACAGCCTAATAAGTGACACATCGCTGTAATCAGTGTCTCAGTCCCTACCTCATGTTGCTCTCATATTACACAGCAAAAACCTGCTGACAGATACCCTTTAAATATTTGGTGCATCCTACTCCAGCTCTCCTTCAATAATACCGGCATATAAAATGTAATTCTTTATTAACTAGAGCCATAGTCTGTCAGGAATAAGAGATCTATGAATACAGTTATATACTGTAAGTAAGCACTGTACTATTTATTATTTCTAATTGGGGATAAATAACTAGATTTGTCCTGTTCAATAAACATTCTTGTGTTACTACTTTGCTATTTCTATATTTATTCTTTATTTTTATTGCAGACTCATCTCTTTTTGTGCCTAGGCCTTAAAAAGAACACAGAAAAATTGGGAACACGTTATACACTGTTCTAATTAAAAATAGCCTTGGACATATGGGCACATAGGGTGCAAAACTAAGAGAGAGGCATTCATAAAGTCTAAGATGACGTTCACAAGTTCAGAATTTAGTGAGTATTTTACATCAGTATTTGTAAGCCAAAACCAGGAGTGGGTCAAAAATACAGAAGTGGTGAGGTGACGTGTTTCTATTAAACTTTTGCTCTCATTGTTCCACTCCTGGTTTTGGCTTACAAATACTGATGTAAAATACTCACCAAATCCAGACTGTGCGATCGTGGGCTAAGGCTCAAAGACCGGTGAATCGGATTAGTATAGGTTCCCATTTGAAAAGGTCGCCTTTTCACTGGTAGATGGGCTCACACACTGTGATGAAAATGTGCGACCCAAGTCAAAAATGTTGAGGTGAGCCAAAACTTTTTTAACATCAGCTATAATGGAAAAATGTTCAACTTCAGATTGTAAATACGGAATGATTTTTAAAGGGAACCTGACAGATGATACATGCTGCCCAAACCGTGGGCAGCATGTGTCAGCCACTGGCTGTACGATCAGCATTTCAGTGAAAAACATACTGTTAATAGCTGCTGGGACCGAGCTGCACTGCGCACTGGTTATACAAGTGAGTCCCCAACGGCTTCTCCACACCCGCTGACAGTCATTGACAGGAAGTCGCCAGGGACCCGCCTGTATGACTTCTGTTCGACTGAGTCCCTAGCAGCTAATAAAAGTATGCTTAACTTTGAAATGTCGCAGCATTTCAGAGTCAAACATACATGGCTGTTATCATACAGCCAGTGGCTGATACATGCTGCCCACGGTTTGTGTAGCATATATCACCTGTCAGGTTCCCTTTAAAGATTTGACCAATGAGATTAAAGGAGAGGTAATACTCATGGTAATGCTCATCTTTTTTTTTCCGGACAATCATTCTTCCAGATGTCCCAAATAATCTGACGGGTGCTTCATCAGAGAAAGTAACTGTAAGCCATATAGCGATTGGACTGCAGACAACTGGGATAGAGCTATTTTCTCTGATGAAGTCCCCTTCACACTGTTTGGAACATTTGGAAAAATGTTTGTCCTGAGAATAAAAGGTGAGCTCTACCATGAGCCCTATTTTATGCCAAAAGTAAAGCATCCTGAGATCATTCATGCGTGGGGATGAAATCATCAAATCAAGTGGGCTCATGCACAATTTTGCCTCAGAACACTGTCATAAATGAATGGTATCTAAACATCCTACAAAAGCAAATTCTACCAAGGATCCAGGAGAAATTTGGTGATGAACAATGCATTTTCCAGCATGGCAGCGCGGAGCACCATGTCACAAGGAAAAAGTAATAATTAAGTGGCTTGGTGAATGAAACATTGTCATTTTAGGTCCATGGGCAGGAAACTATCCAAATCTCAATAACATTGAGAACCTGTGGTCAGCGCTCAATAAGCGGGTAGATTAACAAAAACATAGCAATAGTGATGAGCGAGTACCGTAATATTCATAATCGCTATACTCGTAACGAGTACTTAGTAATAATCGCGTATTCATTCCGAATAGCGAGTACATTGTAAGTCAATGGGAAATGCGAGTAATTTTCTGCTGGACCCTACAAAGGGGTCTGGGGGCCTGAGGAAAAGGCTGAAATAGATGGGAAAGTGATGAAACAGAATGGGAAGAGCCCAGAGAATATGCCTGCATGCATTTCTGACTCACATATGGTTTCTGGGAATAAGTTTGTTGCAGTATTACACCACTTTTACTGACACACAAGAACAACTACCAAACCTAACCTAAATTGCATTAAATATGCCAAAAAGGTAAAGAAACAGTTTTTCCTGTATAATCACTTGCATAAAAGGCTAAATAAACCAGAGAAACCAAAAAAATATCCCTTTTAGCATTTGTTCACACATACTGTTGTGGCTTTTTTTCGTCTTTTACAATTAGGAGGGCCCTGACTTATACATTTTGTAGGTCCCTTTGTCATACATCATTTTTAGTTCGCTATTCCCCAGCACTTTACAAGCACAGCTTGAACGCACCAGTAGGTATGTTTATCTTCAACCTGAGAGGCCTCAGGTGGCTCTGTAACATGCGTTTTGGAGGGACAGCTGTTAGACATTTGGGCGGTCCCGCCATGATTGACACTCAGATAGTGGAATACATATTCCATAGCAGTATACAATGTCCCCATTGTAGCATTGGGCTTGACCCTCCTCCTCCTCCACCACCATGTGATACTGCGGCCCTAAATTCAAATGTTCAGAGGGCCTGCAGTAGGCAGGAAAGCAGAGCTTTGTGAGAGCCCTCGTGTGGCCCTGTAACATACATTTTCAAGTGCCCTCCTCTAGAAATTTTGAAGGTCCCTCTTGTGTACATTTGAGAGTGCCCTCACTTATTCATATTGTAGGGCCCTCACTCTATTATTTAACTCATTTAAGGGCAGAGACTACAGAGAAACAGGCCAAGAGACATGGAGTACTAGAAGGTAGCAGTGAGTGCAGCCTACGATCCTCAGGTATGGCTGAACTCTGTGAAGCGGAAAAATAAAGCTGCACTAGTCAACTGGATGACGAGCTCAAATATATCACTTGTGCAAGTCAATGGACAAAGGTTATATGGTGCCCCACCCTCCAGGGTGGGTTGGAGAAGCTTCTCCAAATGGCTCAGAGATTTTGATTGTCAATATTCCCCAGATTATATAGCATATATTCTTGATACTGTACTACGTGGTCCAGTGCAGAATGTGCATCGTATTTCCAAAAATTACTCCTGGGGACTGTGTCATAGGTGCAGGAAGATTCCATGACAAGGGCCTCCCTTGACAAACATTATCTACGATGGAGTACTGTTGTAGTTGTGGCCCTCAATTTCAAGTTTTCAAAGGGCCATCAGTCGGTCATCAACAATCAGTGTAAATTTCTATTGAATATGTATCCCCTATCTCAGTCAAAATGTGGCACAACCTGTGACAAGGGCCTCCAATGACAAATATTAGTTTGGTAGGACCACTGTACATTCCAGATTTGTCCATTGCACAATGTGCATAGGGTTTGTAAAAATTAGCCCTATGGGCTGAGTCATGGTTGCCTCATTATTTTGGCTGTGACAGCTAGCTTGGCTTGTGTCATCAACATCTGAAAATCTGTCAACAAAAAAGCCTGCTGTTAAGGGACGTGGACGTGGTGTTGTCAGTGGTGCGTGAGAAGGCACTCAGTCTGTGTCAGGTCAGAAGAAGCTTGATGCATCCACTATGTTCCTGGAAAAATTTATTGGTCTGGAACGTAAACGTGTGTGGAAGCCAGAAGAGCCAGAGCAGATTCTATCTTGGATAGCAGACAAGGCCTCTACGCATTTGTCAAGCAGCAACAAATCTTCCACGACCCCACAGTCTACTGTGAATACACAGAAGGCTGGCCCATCCAATCCTGAAGCTGGTTCTCCTTCCTCCCACCATTATCAGTCACAGGAGACATATGACCCCAAGCTTGGCCACTCCGAGGATCTGTCTGGTACATATCCTTTGGTTGGTTCTGGCCTATCACTGTGCAGCGTTGAAGAGGGACAAGAGTAGGTGGCATGCATTGATGCTCAATTATTTGAGGACCTACGGCCAGAAGAAAGCCACTTGGAGGAACGTCATTTACTGTCTCCAGAGGTGGAGGCTGATGATGATGAGACACAGTTGCCATCAGGCCATCCTACAATGTCAACTGGGAAGGAGGATGAGATGGAAGATGAAGTGGTCGATGATGAGTCCACTGATCCTACCTGGACCGTTGACACGCATAGCCATGACTGCAACACAGAGGAAGATGAATGTGTAGCACCAACACAGGCACCAAGGGGTCGTGGTTTGCCCAGAGTGAGAACTGGGTCAACTGTTCCTAAGAGCACCCCCGCTGTGTGCCAAGTCAGGGCAAGGGGGCGTTCAGCTGCTGTGTGGAATTTTTTTTCTGAAAGTCTTTCAGAGAAAAACATTGCAGTCTGTAGCATCTGCCATACCAAGTTGAGCAGAGGCCATGGCAAAGGCAACCTGAGCACTAAAAGTATGCGAAACCACATGGCAGCCAAGCACCCCAGTAGGTGGGTGAAACATCAGGGTACCAAATCTGCGTCTGCGGTTGAAACCAATGCCATGTCTTGTCCTTCAGTATCTGCTGTTCACCAAGCAGGCGCTCATGCCTCCTGCCCACAAGCTGCAGTTGCTCACACACAACAAACATCAACCACATCCACTTCCTTGTCCCAGCGAAGCATCCAATTGTCCGTGTGTGAGAGCTTGGAAAGAAAGCGTAAATACCCAGCCACGCAACCACAGGCACAAATACTAAACTCGCACATTGCCAAATTACTAGCTGTGAAGATGTTGCCGTTTAGGCTTGTGGGAACACAGTCTTTCCGTGATCTCTTGGCTGTGGCTGCCCAACGATACAGTGTTTCCAGCCGCAACTATTTTCCCCACTGTGCCATCCCTGCGTTACACAAGCGCGAGTTAAACAATCTGAACCGTGCTCTCACCAACACCGTAACCGGGAAGGTCCACCTAACAACAGACACCTGGACAAGTTGTTGTGGACAGGGACGATACATTTCTGTCACAGCACACTGGGTGAACCAGGTGGAGGGTGGGACAAAGGCGCAAACTGGAACATCACACATCCTAACGACGCCAAGAATAGTGGGCCCAATTTCTGTCAGTGTTTCCGCCTCTTCATATTCCACCTCCTCTCTCCCCTCCTCCTGCTCTTCATCCTCTGCTGAATTACCCTCCCCATCACTGACAAGTTGGGACCTGTGCAGCAGCGCATCGGCAAAGCGGCAACATGCTCTGCTGAAGCTGAACTGTTTAGGTCAAAAAGAACACACTGTAGCAGAGCTGTGGCCAGCTTTAAAACAACAGACTGATCAATGGCTCTCCCCGCTGCACCTCCAACCCGGTCTGGTCGTCTGCGATAATGGGCGTAACCTGGTGGCGGCTTTAAAGGTCGTCAAGCTGGTACACGTGCCATGCATGGCTCATGTGCTGAACCTGGTTGTTCAGAAATTTCTGAAAACTTACCATGACTTGCCTTACCTACTTGAGAAGGTGTGCCCTATTAGCGCCCATTTCCGCCATTCCTCTACTGCCTTTGCTTCTCTTACAGCGCTGCAAAAGCGGTTGAATTTTCCAAGTCACCGACTCATTTGCGACCTGCCCACGCGGTGGAACTCAACCTATGATATGTTGGCAAGGATTAGTGAACAGCAGAGGGCAGTAGCTGAATACCAGCTTCAACATGCCCGTCAGACTGAGAGTCAACCACCACACATAACACCTGACGGGTGGGTGTCGATCGCTGACATTTGTGAGGTTCTTGAGAGCTTTGAGTACTGCACCAACCTTATGAGTGGTGATCAGGCTATTATCAGCGTAACCATCCCGCTGCTGTCTCTTGAAACAATCACTGCATAATCTCAAAGAGGAAGCTTTGAGTGCCCAGCATGTTGGTATGGAGCCAGATTTCCCAATGGGTGATACTACCAAGCCCAGCCAATATTTTGAGGCAACATTGAGTGATGAGGAGGAAGATCAGGAGGATGAGGAGGGAGAGGACTCGTTTTTCTGTGTTACCGACGGGACTCGTAATGCTACAGAGGAAACACCCAAGCCAAGCTTCATGTCTGTCCAGCATGGATGGGCTAGAGAGGAGGAGGTGGAGGAGGAGGAGAGAACATTTGCCTTTTTGCAGCTTGGCCCACATGGCACAGTTCATGTGTAAGTGTCTGTGGCAAGAACCTCGCATGATACACATTTTATCCAATAATAATAATAATTTTTATTTATATAGTGCCAACATATTCCGCAGCACTTTACAATTAAGCGGGAACATGTACATGCAATAAATTCAATACAAGGTAAGACAGTTTAAACAGTTACATTAGGAGTAAGGTCCCTGCTCACAAGCTTACATCCTACAAGGAAATGGGTGGACGCAATAGGTGAAAAGTGCTTGTTATTTCAGGTCTGGCAATTATAATAAGTAGGGATTTTCATATAAAGCTGCATGATCCGGTCATCAGCCAGTATGCTTAAATGCATGGAGGGTGTGGAGACAGATGAATAGTAGGGTGCAGATTCCGAATAATATTTAGAAGTAGGGAACAGGGGAAAGTTAGTTTACTGAGTAGTTGAGGTGGTAGGCTTGTTTAAAGAGATGGGTTTTTAAAGCGCGCTTGAAGAAGTGGGGGTTAGGCATCAGTCGGATCGTCTGGGGTAGAGCATTCGAGAGAACTGGTGAAGCATGAGAGAAGTCTTGGAGATGGAGGTGCGAGGTTCGGATTATGGGGGATGTTAGTCTTAGGTCATTTGTAGAACAGAGGGCACATGTAGGGCGATAGACAGAGATGAGAGAGGAGATATAAGGCGGTGCAGAACTGTGGAGAGCTTTGTAGGTGAGAGTGATGAGTTTATATTGGACCCTGTAGCAAATGGGCAACCAGTGTAATGACTGGCACAAGATGGAGGCATCGGTGAAGCGGCTGGACAGAAATACGACCCTGGCTGCCGCATTCAGGATGGATTGAAATGAAGAAAGTTTGGTAAGCGGGAGACCGATCAGAAGAGAGTTGCAGTAGTCCAGACCAGAGTGAGTAAGAGCGACAGTAAGAGTTTTAGCAGTTTCAAAGGTGAGAAAAGGTCGGATTCTGGAGATGTTTTTAAGGTGCAGGTGACAAGAGCGACCTATACTGGTTGGCCACCTTTCTCAATCCACGGTACAAGGAGAAATTTCCTTCTCTCCTTTTTGGAGTCAACAAAGAGTTTTACAATGGAATCGTTCAAGAGGGCCGTTGTAGATCAGTTGCTGAAAACATCACCCTCACAAGGGATAATGGGGAGAGACACGAACACCAGCTCCAACAGAGGTGGAGGGAAAATGTGCACAAATTGGGAAATTTTCAATAAACCAGCAAAACAGCAAGGGCTATCTGTGCCTGTAACAATTCAAAGGAGGAATAAGTTGCAGAACATGGTCAAGGGGTACTTAAGTGACCATACGTGCATCCTTTCTGACGTTTCAGTTCCCTTTAATTATTGGGTGTCTAAGCTGAACACTTGGCCCGACCTTTCCTTATATGCCTTGGAGGTGCTGGCCTGCCCGGCTGCTAGTGTGGTGTCTGAGCGTGTTTTCAGTTCTGCTGGGGCAATCACCACTGATAGACGCACACGCTTCTCCACGGAAAATGCAGACAGACTTACTATGATTAAATTCAGCAAGGACTGGATATCTCAACAGTTTATAATCCCTCTAGATGACAGCAAGCCAACCTAAATTCACCAAAAATGCAGATTCATGCTACTGCTGTTAACGTCACCCCTTCCCATAAAAACCCGTTTCCTTCTTTCGTCAGCCATGACTCAGCCCATAGGGTTAAATTTTACAAATCCTATGCACATTGTGCAGTGGACAAACCAGGATAGTATTCCTACTTCAGCCTAACTACTATTTATGATTGGTGGCCCTTGGGATGGTGGCTTCCAAACTAGTGGGTAAAATGGCCTGGTGCGTTCATGGTAGCAGGCAGTAGGAAATGTTTGGACTACTGCTTTGCGCAGGGCACTAAACACCTTTTTAAGTGGACTAATGTGGGCAGAAGGCAGGCTGTCACCCCAAAAACAGCGGGGAAAATGGCCTGGTGCGTGCTTGGTAGCAGGCAACAGGAAATGTTTGGACTACTGCTTTGTGTTGGGCACTAACCGCCTTTTTTAGTGGACTAATGAGGACAGCAGAAGGCAGGCTGTGACCACAAAAACAGTGGGGAAAATGGCCTGGTGCATGCTTGGTAGCAGGCAGTAGGAAATGTTTGGAATACTGCTTTGCATAGGGCACTAAAAACCTTTTTAAGTGGACTAATGTGGACAGAAGGCAGGCTGTCACCCCCAAAAAAGCAGGGAAAATGGCCTAGTGCGTGCTTGGTAGCAGGCAGTAGGAAATGTTTGGACTACTGCTTTGCATAGGGCACTAAACGCCTTTTTAAGTGGACTAATGTAGACAGAAGGCAGGCTGTCACCCCAAAAACAGCGGGGAAAATGGCCTGGTGCGTGCTTGGTAGCAGGCAGTAGGAAATGTTTGGACTACTGCTTTGCGTAGGGCACTAAACGCATTTTTAAGTGGACTAATGTGGACAGAAGGCAGGCTGTCACCCCCAAAACAGAGGGGAAAATGGCCTGGTGCATGCTTGGTAGCAGGCAGCAGGAAATGTTTGGACTACTGCTTTGCGTAGGGCACTAAACACCTTTTTAAGTGGACTAATGTGGACAGAAGGCAGGCTGTCACCCCAAAAACAGAGGGGAAAATGGCCTGGTGCATGCTTGGTAGCAGGCAGCAGGAAATGTTTGGACTACTGCTTTGTGTAGGGCACTAAACACCTTTTTAAGTGGACTAATTTGGACAGATGGCAGGCTGTCTCCCCCAAAACAGCGGGGAAAATGGCCTGGTGCGTGCTTGGTAGCAGGCAGTAGGAAATGTTTGGACTGCTGCTTTACGTAGGGTACTAAACATTTTTTAAGCGGACTAATGTGGACAGAAGGCAGGCTGTCACCCTCAAAACAGCGGGGAAAATGGCCTGGTGCGTGCTTGGTAGCAGGCAGTAGGAAATGTTTAGACTACTGCTTTGTGTAGGGCACTAAACGCCTTTTTAAGTGGATTAATGTTGGCAGAAGGCAGGCGGTCACCCCAAAAACAGCGGGGAAAATACACCGGTGTTTTTAAAAATAAAGGCAGCACAAAATGCTTCTACTCTGTGTGCTGGAAAAATATTGCTTTGCCTCTGACAAGAGCTGTTTTAAGATGGACACTAGAAGAACACTTTAACCTCTCCCTACCTAATACACAATCTCTCCCTCCCTGTACTCTGAATTTGTTGTGTGTCTTCAGCCCTGAAAAGAGCTATTTTTTGGTGGTATTATTCAGCTAGTGAGCGGCTCCTTTAAACTGTCCC
Source organism: Phyllobates terribilis (assembly GCF_046119375.1). Lineage (NCBI taxonomy): Eukaryota > Metazoa > Chordata > Amphibia > Anura > Dendrobatidae > Phyllobates > Phyllobates terribilis. The sequence continues at coordinate 531,669,701 of NW_027362764.1, read as the reverse complement.
TGCTCGAGTATCTCTCCCTCCCTACTCTACACTGAACCAGTATACACTGCAGGTAGCCCTTAAAAGGGCTTTTGTTTTATCAAGAGGCCTAAACACTCTCCCTAGCAGCTCAGCGATCTCTCCCTATGCTTGTAGAACGCAGGCTCCGGATGCAATGTGCACAAAATGGCGGCGGCAGGACTTAAATAGACCCTATGACGCTGGGCGGCCAGCCAATCACAGTAATGCCACAACCAAGATGTCTGTGGCATTATTGTGATTGGTTAAGAAGCCCAGCATGTTTAGTGGCTGCAAAGGACGTGCCAAAACTGCAGGGCGGGACATCCGAATATAGTGAGGCGAGTACACAAATACTCGCAATAGAACAGACCTAAGCAAAGTGCTGCCCGCAAGCCACAAGCAGACCTTTGGCTGTTCCTGTGTTACCCCTGTACTGAGACAACCAAAGGACTAAATACAATGGGGTCCTACACCACTCGACCACACCCTACCCAACATCTCAAATCAACCAGTACCTCTATCCTCACGGCTCAGACACCAGTGAATACAATGATGGTGGCAGGACCCATTGGCTCCCTGTTTCATCATCCAGTCTCTGTGGCTGAGTCTCTCAGTACATTAGGTGTAATGACATCACTAGATTATGCCAGCTAGAGGGAGCTTCAATACACAGACCAGAGCGTGAAGCAGTGGAGCAATGGGAATAGGGCAGTATTATTATTTTTTTTTTTAGTTATCAGTAAATACTTGTGTGGGGGAAATGTGGGGGCCATCATACTGTGTAGTTAAACTGTGGTGGATCATACTTGTGTGGGGACTGCCAAAATGGCTGCTGATTTCCCTGCCATAGTGTTTATACAAACTATGACAGTCCCTTTTGAATTGGCTGCTCTATACCATGTGATGTGATTAGTGTTGAGCGAATTTGTTCGGCATTTCAAATTCGTGTTCGTGTCCGAACAAATTCGCTCAACACTAGATGTGATAACTGCAATACATTATGGAGAACATTGCATGGCGCGCCTTAGGTCATGCGAGCATTGTATGACTGATGCAATCTTCTGCAATTTGGAAAAAAAGCACGGGCCTTGAAATTTCATAAAATTTGACTCAAATTTGATTAGCATCGAATTGATTCGATCATCTCTAGAGATTATGTAACGATGATCTGCAGCTTTTTTCATAACCTTTGTTTTAACGAGCCTACATCAACAACCTCATCTTTTCACAATACAATAATCCAAAATAACTCTTTGACACTTTTACTCCCTCCTAAGGTTCAGGCACCTACTTAAAAAAAGAAAACAGTAAATTATCTTATTCCCTTCCTCAGGTTAACCAATTCACATTGACTCTTGATCTTGTCAAAGAGGAAGTCCATCCATGCTCCTTTTTCTTCTTCCCCTACTTCCAATGACACTATTCTCCTCCAGTCCCCCTCCTTGGCTGTCATTACTCAAATAAATAAAATAATTAACCTATTTTCCTCCTCTTTCAAACATGCCATTATAACTCCTATAGTAAATGTGTAAAAGATTTATTGTATTCTGTGAACCAAAGGCATGCGATAATATTCATGAAAAAAAAAACAGAAAACAAGTATTAACCCCTTAGTGATCACTAATACATCTTTTTACTGACCTGCGATGTAAGAGACTAGAATCCCCTGACAAATGACAATCCTGTAGCTGTCAGCTGTACACTATAGCTCACAACTTGCTGCATCAGCTACAATCGGTGTTAACACCAGCCATGGTCGTTTAACCCTTTAGATGCAAGCTGTCAATAGTGACTACAGAATCTAAATAGTTAACAGAAATCAAAATTCAGGTGCTAAAAATAAACTTTTTCATTCCTGTCATGCCACTTTCCATTAATTGATAAAAAAAAAGCACCTAAAGGGTTAATGAACTACCTGAAATCAGTTTTGAATACTTTGAGGGGGTGCAGTTTTTAAAATAGTATCATTTTTGGGTGGTTTCCAATATATAGAACCCCCAAAGTCACTTCAAAACTGCACCGGTCCCTATAAAAATATGTTTTGTAGATTTACCTTGAAAAAATGAAAAAGTAGTGCTACATTTTTAAACCTTCTAAAATGCTAACAAAATAAAACAACATTTTACAAATGGTGCTGATGTAAGGCAGACATGGGGTAAATGATATTTATTAATGTTTTTGTGTGATACAACTATCTGGATTGAAGGGATACTCATTCAAAGTTTGAAAATTGCTATTATTTTTACATTTTTGTCAAATTTCTGATATTTTTTTATAAATAAACGCAAAACATATGAACCTAAATTCACCATTATTATAAAGTATCATGTGTCACGAAAAAGCAATCTCAAAATCAATGAGATATGTTCAAGCATTCCAGAGTTATTACTACATAAAGTGACACATGTCAGATTTCAAAAAATTTGTCCGGTCACTAAGACACAACAACAAAACTTTCTGATAGTGTTTAATGTTGTTATTTTCATGTTTCTCCTTTTTTTACGTTCATTCCAAGTAATTAATAAATTTGCAGCCATTTTGACTGGGTATGAACTAAATGAGAGGGTGGTCACTAGCTTCTTTACGTAGAGCTATACTGATATGATTTTGGGTGCAGAAAATATTGCTTGGAAATTGATTTGCAGAAGCGGCAAACTATTTTGACCCTTTTGTACCTTGGTGACCTTTTGTGGATCTTTGAGTAAAACCATTGTCATGAGAATGCAAGTGGTTGGTGATTTTTCAGTTTATGGCATGTACAAAGTTATCATCCATATTATTTATCTAAGGTTATATATGGTGCATGGCTTGTGTATCTTATTGATACTGAATTGTTTTGTTTTTTTCAATCATATAGCTTTACATAGAAGGACAAATCATTTGGCTTAATGTTCTTGGCATTGATCAAACATTAGGTGGTATCAAAGAGAAAAAGAATTCATGCTTCTAATAACTATCAACTCTTCGCACTAAAGTGCAATCATGATAAACCATTTACTGGAGTCAACGTTTTTGAGTAATTTTGACGTTTTCTGTATTTTTTTACCATTGGGAGCTGTTAAACCAAGATGTATATTGCAATATAGCTCTCAAGAAAAATGTTAAATAAAAAAAAGAGGCTAGATCAGATCTGGAAGGCTCCTTTCACAATCCTCAGGACCATAAACGCCTTCATTAGGTTTCTGGGGAAGAAATCATTACATATAATGGCAAGAGGACTGTGATCCAGATTCCCAAAAGAGCTCAATAAACCAAACAAGTCTTGACCAGAGCAGTGAAGGTTTATAGTACAGATGTCAATTCCCCTTTGGATTTATTTCTTTGGACAATCAAAAACACCATGCAGGCAGAATTGAAGCATTTCTGACCTTAGTATGCCACTTATTTCATCCTTACTCAGAAGATTTATTTTCTGAGAGACTGCTGCTCTAATCATGCCATTATCCAACGTAAAAACCTGCTGGAGAGCAGCTGAGTTTTGAAAACATGTTCTCCACGTGAGAGCTTTCATTCAAATGTGCAGCAAAGTGACACCAATTATAAAGCAGCCATCTCTAACACACTGCGCTACCAAGTTAATTGAAGGGGCTTCGCTGTATTATGACATCTCAGTGGCATAAAACAGAAGTATCATTCCGAGCTGTCAAAACAAACAAACTATTTTGGCAACTTCAAATGCACAAACAATCACAACAAATTACCGCTTATAGACTTTAATCTAATAGTCGTCAGCATTTAATAGTGCAATAGACAAAAAGAATAAGCACAATCAATTACCTGTGGCTTTAAGAGCCAAATTAAGCACAATAAACAACGTAGTATGCACCAAGTGAAAATATATTTATCTCAAGCAGCAAAAATGGCAAGGATTCGAAGAAAACACTGATATTACATTCATATATTTATTATTATGGTAGTTGCACACTTTGGTTTCCATTTTGCATCCATTTTGGTTCCATTTCTAATAAATTCGTTTTTAACAGTGGTGTCTCTGAACACCCGTTGAGTTCTAGGCATACACAATGCTTAAAAAATGGTTTAGTTAATGGATGACGTAAAAGATCATTTGCCCATAGACTTCAATGTTAAAAAAATAATTGATCCAATTGCTCTCTGTTGAGCAGACCACATTATTTGATCCAACTTAAAAATAGATTGCAGCTGTCTCCTGTTCAGAATGATAGCCTGGTTATTTAGCTGACTCTCTACCTCAAATTACTGCCAGTTGTAGCTTAGCTCAAGTGGTGTGTGTTTGCTCTGTGTTCTGATTTCTTGTATTCTGATCTTTGTTGCAATGTGCAGTTCATCTCTGATGCACTGATATCTTATTAGCAGAAAATGTCGAATGGTGATTACAGAACCACAAAGCGGATTTCTTCCCCAAAAGTATCAAAAAAATCTATATTACAGTGCCATTATAGCCAAGTCTTTACTTTACATTAGAAAATTATGGTGACAGGTTCTCTATAAAATTTACTTTGTTTGTGAGAATACCCCTTTAAGAGGACCAGGAAAATAAAGATAGTAATATACAATTTATGCCTTTTCTGTGGAGCGTCTGGTTGTCTTCAGCAGTAAGCTCCCCTTCCTTGCAGTTGCAGGGTATGTAGCAAAGTTTTGAAAACTTCTCTGCAGGGTTATATACTGTAGTCATGGCTGAAAGTGTTTGGTACACTTGAAACTGTTCCTGAAAATGAGTATTTCTCCCAGAATATTATTGCAATTACACATGTTATACACATTTAGATATAAAATTTCCATACAATCCATAAAATGTGTCTAGGGGACAAGTAGTCACCAGGCAGATAAACTCCGAAAGTGGATAACAAAAAAGGAAAAGGAAAAGGAAAAAAGAGGAGAGAAGGTGTGCAATTCAAGATATTTTAATCAAGTGATAATATATCATTTTCACAGCTTATTTCTGGAACCAGAGGTGGATACAAAAAGAGGTCAATGCATGTTACATACAATCATGCACTTAATGGTATACAATCATTAGTCCACAGGTTGTGGTAGTCAACACAGTAATATAATGTCAATCGATATCATTTATATATTGAAATGATCACAAATGACCATATTTGTCTACAAACAACAGAGATTGTAAAACATGAAACCACAAAAGGACAGATAGTAAATACACATCACATAAGGCATAATGATACACATACAAAGTGTAGTTTAAAGGTACCCTGCCTAACTTGAGTAAAGTGCAGCGCCATACATGGACCCCACAGTGGAAAAATCCCCCGCTTACAAATCCCAACATACGTTTCCTGTTTGAGTTATAGCTTCATCAGGGGGGAATATGATGAGCCTCAAGCCACAGCTTTATATACCTTGTGGCATTGTAAAACGCCCTATGCCAGACACTCTGTAGTGCTAAACCGCTTCCTGTCTCTCACCTCCGAACCGGAAGTACAACTGCGTCACCGCGGCATCTGGCCCATTTGGGGTTAATACCTACCTCTGTTTTAGTGATCTGCCATCACTCGCGCTCCCTCTATTCCCCCTCCCTCCTCTGTGAGACACGGTGTCTAGGACCGCGAGTGTGCATGCCCGGGAGTCATGGTGACGCGTCCCTGCTCCTGGACGTGCGCGCACATCCTGCCGCGGTGACCAGATAAAAAGAGAAGTTGACCCAATCTTTGCATTGTGTGTCTGTGTGTGCCACACTAAGCATGGAGAACAGAAAGAAGAGAACTGTCTGAGGACTAGGAGAGCCAAAATTGCTGTCCTTCTTTTCTTAAAGTCTAACTAGACCTTCATAACTCTTTTATGTTTGAGAGCAATTTTAACTTCAAGCAGATTGGTGAGGACCAGACCTCAGATCCCCACTGATCACTCAAATATCCCCCTTGAGAGAAGCACAGCTCAGGTGACAGAAGCAAACAGCTCATGTTTGAATGTGCATTCAGAGGAGAGTACAAATTTAATATAAATCATTGGCTTTCTCAAGAATTTTTTTTGGCCATTTCTGTGGTGGTTTTAGGACCCAGACCCAAAATGATGTGCAAAAAAATAACCTTTCCACTATAAAACTTTTATTTGCCAAAGTAAAATGTAAGTAGAATGCATTGATTGCTAAAACTACAGAATATTGTATAACTCATCTATATTTATACTCACTCTAATCCTAATATTTTACTACAAAAAAATGAACTTTAGGTTATTATTAAACATAAATCCTTGCTGGTCATACTTCACCGAGCTCCTAATTTTGTTAGTTGAGCACTGCAAAAAAATTAATCAACACATCACAAGTATTTTAATAGGAAATTAAGCACATCTTTATTAGGTTTAAGAGATGACAAGCTTCATCTAGCATTAGATCTCACATTGAGTATAGTTTGACAACACTATAATTCAGGAAAAATTATCAATGAATGCCTTTACAGTATGAGTGGCAATCATTAACAATACGGCATCCCTACTACATAAGAGTCTACAATTTGTACAATTATATATTTGATTAAATTACTAGGACTGAAATAACCAAATTCACCTTTATGACTGCAATGTGATACAGTATATCTAGATGTCTGTATGAGTATTAAATTTATATATGACTATGGAAATACATGTAAACAAATATTTTTCAGAATAATTATGTAAGAACATCGAACATTGATCAACTTCTTTCTGGAGTGTAAAAGTGCTAGAACATGGTTAGAAGAAATAATCATGTAGAATGATCAGCAGATTTTCATTGTGCAAAAATAACAGGGTAATGTATAAGAAGAGCAAAAATTTTAGGAATTTTTTAGATTGATGCAATGATAGGTTAAAAATATATATATATTCCCCCCATTAAAAAAAACAATAAATATAATTTGAAAGTAAATATATACAGTGGTGGCCAAAAGTATAGGCACCCCTGCAATTCACTCAGATAATACTCAGTTTCTTCCTGAAAATGATTGCAATCACAAATTCTTTGGTATTATTTTCTTCATTTAATTTGCTTGCAAGGAAAAAACACAAAAGAGAATGAAGCAAAAATCAAATCATTGATCATTTCACACAAAACTCCAAAAATGTGCCAGATAAAAGTATTGGCACCCTCAGCCTAATACTTGGTTGCACAACCTTTAGCCAAATTAACTGCGAACAACCGCTTCCGATAACTATCAATGAGTTTCTTACAAAGCTCTGCTGGAATTGTAGAATTCTTCTTTGGCAAACTGCTCCAGGTCCCTGATATTTGAAGGGTGCCTTCTCCAAACTGCCATTTTGAGATCTCTTCACAGGTGTTCTATGTGATTCAGGTCTGGACTCATTGCTGGCCACCTTAGAAGTCTCCAGTGCTTTCTCTCAAACCATTTTATAGTGCTTTTGGAAGTGTGTTTTGGGTCATTGTCCTGCTGGAAGACCCATGACCTCTGAGGGAGACCCAGCTTTCTCACACTGGGCCCTACATTATGCTGCAAAACTTGTTGGTAGTCTTCAGACTTCATAATGCCATGCACACGGTCAAGCAGTCCAGTGCCAGAGGTAGCAAAGCAACCCCAAAACAGCAGGGAACCTCCGCCATGTTTGACTGTAGGGACCGTGTTCTTTTCTTTGAATGCCTCTTTTTTTTTCCTGTGCACTCTATGTTGATGCTTTCTCCCAAAAAGCTCTACTTTTGTCTCATCTGACCTGAGAACATTCTTCCAAAACGTTTTAGGCTTTCTCAGGTAAGTTTTGGCAAACTCCAGCCTGGCTTTTTTATGTCTCGGGGTAAGAAGTGGGGTCTTCCTGGGTATCCTACCATACAGTCCCTTTTCATTCAGACGCCGACAGATAGTACGGGTTGACACTGTTGTACCCTCGGACTGCAGGGCAGCTTGAACTTGTTTGGATGTTAGTCGAGGTTCTTTATCCACCATCCGCACAATCTTGCGTTGAAATCTCTCGTCAATTTTTCTTTTCCGTCCACATCTAGGGAGGTTAGCCACAGTGCCATGGGCTTTAAACTTCTTGATGACACTGCGCACGGAAGACACAGGAACATTCAGGTCTTTGGAGATGGACTTGTAGCCTTGAGATTGCTCATGCTTCCTCACAATTTGGTTTCTCAAGTCCTCAGACAGTTCTTTGGTCTTCTTTCTTTTCTCCATGCTCAATGTGGTACACACAAGGACACAGGACAGAGGTTGAGTCAACTTTAATCCATGTTAACTGGCTGCAAGTGTGATTTAGTTATTGCCAACACCTGTTAGGTGCCACAGGTAAGTTACAGGTGCTGTTAATTACATGAATTAGAGAAGCATCACATGATTTTTCAAACAGTGCCAATACTTTTGTCCACCGCCTTTTTTAGGTTTGGTGTGGAATTATATTCAATTTGGCTTTAGGACAATTATTTTTGTTTTTTTTCATTGAAGACAAATTAAATGAAGATAATAATACCAAAGAATTTGTGATTGCAATCATTTTCAGGAAAAAACTGAGTATTATCTGACAGAATTGCAGGGGTGCCAATACTTTTGGCCACCACTGTGTGTATATATATATATATATATATATATATATATATATATATATATATATATATATATATATATATACAGTACAGACCAAAAGTTTGGACACGCCTTCTCATTTAAAGATTTTTCTGTATTTTCATGACTTTGAAAATTGTACATTCACACTGAAGGCATCAAAACTATGAATTAAAACAAGTGGAATTATATACTTAACAAAAAAGTGTGAAACAACTGAAAATATGTCTTATATTCTAGGTTCTTCAAAGTAGCCACCTTTTGCTTTGATGACTGCTTTGCACACTCTTGATGAGCTTCAAGAGGTAGTCACCGGAAATGGTCTTCCAACAATCTTGAATGAGTTTCCAGAGATGCTTATCACTTGTTTACCCTTTTGCCTTCACTCTGCGGTCTAGCTCACCCCAAACCATCTTGACTGAGTTCAAGTCTGGTGACTGTGGAGGCCAAGTCATCTGGCGTAGCACCCCATCACTCTCCTTCTTGGTCAAATAGCCCTTACACAGCCTGGAGGTGTGTTTGGGGTCATTGTCCTGTTGAAAAATAAATGATGGTCCAACTAAACGCAAACCGGATGGAATAGCATGCCGCTGCAAGATGCTGTGGTAGCCATGCTGGTTCAGTATGCCTTCAATTTTGAATAAATCCCCAACAGTGTCACCAGCAAAGCACCCCCACACCATCACACCTCCTCCTCCATGCTTCATGGTGGGAACCAGGCATGTAGAGTCCATCCGTTCACCTTTTCTGCGTCGCACGAAGACACGGTGGTTGGAACCAAAGATCACAAATTTGGACTCATCAGACCAAAGCACAGATTTCCACTGGTCTAATGTCCATTCCTTGTGTTCTTTAGCCCAAACAAGTCTCTTCTGATTGTTGCCTGTCCTTAGCAGTGGTTTCCTAGCAGCTATTTTACCATGAAGGCCTGCTGCACAAAGTCTCCTCTTAACAGTTGTTGTAGAGATGTGTCTGCTGTTAGAACTCTGTGTGGCATTGACCTGGTCTCTAATCTGAGCTGCTGTTAACCTGCGATTTCTGAGGCTGGTGACTCGGATAAACTTATCCTCAGAAGCAGAGGTGACTCTTGGTCTTCCTTTCCTGGGGCGGTCCTCATGTGAGCCAGTTTCTTTGTAGCGCTTGATGGTTTTTGCAACTGCACTTGGGGACACTTTCAAAGTTTGCCCAATTTTTCGGACTGACTGACCTTCATTTCTTAAAGTAATGATGGCCACTCCTTTTTCTTTACTTAGCTGCTTTTTTCTTGCCATAATACAAATTCTAACAGTCTATTCAGTAGGACTATCAGCTGTGTATCCACCTGGCTTCTGCACAACACAACTGATGGTCCCAACCCCATTTATAAGGCAAGAAATCCCACTTATTAAACCTGACAGGGCACACCTGTGAAGTGAAAACCATTTCCGGTGACTACCTCTTGAAGCTCATCAAGAGAATGGCAAGTGTGTGCAAAGCAGTCATGAAAGCAAAAGGTGGCTACTTTGAAGAACCTAGAATATAAAACATATTTTCAGCTGTTTCACACTTTTTTGTTAAGTATATAATTCCACATGTGTTAATTCATAGTTTTGATGCCTTCAGTGTGAATGTACAATTTTCAAAGTCATGAAAATACAGAAAAATCTTTAAATGACAAGGTGTGTCCAAACTTTTGGTCTGTACTGTATGTTACTGTAAAAGTCAGAAGGCCGGTAAAACCTAGGATTTACCGGTCAATCTGGACATTTACCGAGGCCGTCGGTAAAAGCTCAAAATGAAAAGTAAAATTGGACTTTTACCTTTGAAGTCTTGGTAAATGTTAACATTTACCGTCGAGCGTGGTAAAAGTCAGAAATATCAGGTGTGAAGATAGAACATCTGACTTTAACCAAGCGCAGTTGGTAAATGTGCACATTTACCACGGCTTCTTGGTAAATGTAGCTGAGAAGGGTGTAAGCGCAGTTGGTAAATCTGCACATTAAAATGTAGCAGAGAAGGGTGTAAGCGCAGTTGGTAAATGTGCACATTTACCACGACTTCTTAGTAAATGTAGCTGAGAAAGGTGTAAGCACAGATGGTAAATGTGCACATTTACCACGACTTCTTAGTAAATGTAGCTGAGAAAGGTGTAATAAAAAGTGTAAGCCACAGCGGGAAAGGTGTCTGATTAAGCAGATACGGCGAGGAAATGGAGGACACAGTGGGAAAGGTGTCTGATTAGGCAGATACAGCGAGGAAATGGAGGACACAGTGTTCAAAGTTTTTATAAGTGTAATAAGAGTAAATGGGGAAAATATGGTAATAACAATGAACAAAATCTGCTACCCTGTAAGGTATCTGCTACCCTGTAACGTATGTACGTTCTATATATACAGATGTCAATCCTGACTATCCTATGATTATTGTTCCGATCATACAAAAAGTGCCCACTTCCCGCTAACATGCAACCACTAACCCCACACTAAAATATGCAAAAGAGAACGTCCTATGAATCTTAGGGTATCAGTGTTCCGCAGCACCCTCTCACAAAAAGTTACAAGAAGTACACACGCTGCCGGTGTAGTAGTGTATAAATTGTCCTGTACTTAGCTTCCTGTAGAGCGCAGAGTCCAAAGTCTTTCCAAGGGCCCCTTGCAAGGTGGACACTAATACCGCTCACACGATTTACCGTTGCCGCGCCAATATGGTAGAACCAGAAGATATGCAGATAAGCTCTGAGCCGGAGTTGCTGGGTGCCATGAACGGTCTGTTCCACCCGAGCACCGTAGTCTCTGATCAGGGGAATCGGAAGACAGCGCATTCCGAGAAAAGTCTGGAAGGAAACAGCGCAACAGCCCTGTCTGGGCTCAGTCTAGTCAGCACAGCACCAGTCCTCTCACTCTCCCTAAAATAGCTCCTGCCTCAAGTCCTAGTTTCCTGAGGTTCTCTTCTTAGATTGCTGCCCAATCACTGCCTGAAGAAAATCACTAACTCATCAATGGCCGTGTTAGACCAGTAGATGGTGCTGTTGTACAGTCTTTCACACAATGCTGAGTAACCCTATTACAAAAGAACATGGGATTCTTGCCAAGCTGTGTGAGTAAATGGGCGTACTTCCTGTTTGTGTCCTCATGCTGGACGACTGCCTGAGTGTTTTGCAAGCTGCACATACTGCTCAAAGCTGCATAGCCGACTGCCTGTCAAAGCTGCACAGGCACTAGCTGATTGTCAGATCATGAGTGAGGAAATGAAAGATCATTTTTCGGAGCTCTTGAATGAAGTGGTGGAGAAAAAGCGAGATAATAATTTTTATCTCATGGATGATAAATACGAGAATATATTGAAAGAAGTGAAAGAGGCTAAGGTGGCGGTACCTAACCAGAGTATTCACTACAGGCGTTTGAAGAGGTACGACATCATGACCGTCGAAGTGATGAAAAGTTAATTGCACCAATCTCGTGGGAAAAAGACAACGTGTTGCATTACGTTCGGTGTGCAGAACTCTTTAGTGTCATTCATAATGCGCACATCAGTACCGGCCATGGAGGGCGGACCAGGATCCTAAAGGAGGTGAACCGTAAGTTCAAAAATGTCACAATGGAGTCAATAGTTATTTATCTGCGACTCTGCCAGCCATGCCAGAAAAAACAGAAGATTACCAAAAAAGGCCTTGTTGTGAAACCCATCCTACACAGTGAAATGAATTCTCGTGCTCAAGTTTATCTCATTGACATGCAATCCAATTGTGATAATGATTTCAAGTTCATATTCGTCTATCAAGACCACGTCACTAAATTTGTTCTTCTACGTGCTTTATGCACTAAAAGAGCAGAAGAGGTTGCGTACCACCTCCTTGACATTTTTTCCACTTTTGGTGCCCCGTGTATTCTGCATTCTGATAATGGGAGGGAATTTTGTAACAAGGTCATACAGAGTTTGTGCGCGATGTTGCCTGATATGAAAATAGTGCATGGTAAACCAAGACACAGCCAGTCCCAAGGCTCCATGGAAAGAGCAAATCAAGACATTGAAAACATGTTGTCAACGTGGATGGAAACAAATAAGACGCCCAAGTGGTCTGAGGGCCTTCGCTTTGTACAAGCAATGAAAAATAGGGAATAAAATGCTTGCCCTATGAAGCTATGTTTGGAGTACCAATGCAGATGGGTCTAGCTACCTCCAAAATTCCTAGTGATGGGATCAGAAATCTCTCTTCAGAAGAAGATCTTGAAAAAATGTTTGTTGGTTTGCAAGAGGAAGCTAGTGATCCGACATCACCAACAGAAGCCGAAGGGTCAGATGAATCTAACTTTCATCACACGTTAGCACCGACAGCAGCAGAAGCTTCGGATGAATCCAACTGTCATCAGCTGTTCACAACGGAAGGAGAAGCTTTGGACTTATCCAACTGTCCGCACACCTTAACAGCATATGAAACTCCACCAATTTTGCCATCCAAGAATAATGAAGACCTAAAAGAAAAAAGTGTCGAGTCAAAGCATTCTAAGAAAGATGGAGAACTTCATGATGATCAGCAACCTGACGTTTTGATTTCGCATACAATCAATAGAAGAATTGGTGCGGTCAGAAGAGTTCGAAAAGCTGCAAGAGAAGGACTTGAAACACAGGCCAAGAAAATGTTGAAATGTTCCAGTCAAAAATTACCCGAACCTAACATTGGACAGAACATCAGAATCAGAATTCCAGACGTCGACCGTTCAAAAATGGACCCTAAGTCGATCATTGCGATTATTATAAAAAAAGAAGATGACTTCTACCAAGTGGGGACTACCGCTGGGATCCTAAATGCATTATATTATCGCAATCAGTTCACCATCTGTCAGGAAAATTTCATAGGATTGCAGGATGTGAAAAAAGATCAGATCAACCTTCGCACGGAGGTTTCCCAACAATCGTTGGTGGGAGGTCAGGGATTGAAGAAATGCAACTGTTTAAAGAAGTGCCTAAACAAGAAATGTGTTTGTAGGCTGGCAAAAATGAAGTGCCATTCAAAGTGTCACAATTCCCAACCGTGTTGCAACAAATAGGTCCTCTTTTGTGTTTGTTGTATGTCTTTTTCATTGAGATGAAAAATTAAGTGCAATTTAACGGGTCACAATTAGAGTTGAGTGGATAGCAGGATATCCGTCTATCCGTACAGATAAGACTGAGATCCGAGTGGATCCGGATCCTATCCGTGTCCCATATAAGTCTATGGGACAACTATCCATGTGCAGGGACATCCCTCCTGCGTCACCAGTGATGCGGGGGAGACTCCCTGCACGCCGGTGGGCATCCCTGCTGTCACCAGTGATGGTGGGGACTCGGCCGGGGCATACCTGAGCGAGGAGATCCTCGCTGCGTCACTGCAGTAGGAACTCCCCGCCCACTAGGGTCATCCCGCCCTCTGGCCAGACCCCCCTTCTCCGCCACTTAAAGATCACTACTTACCGGAGGCTACCAGAGGCTTCCCAGGTCTCGTCGGCCGGCCGCATCCATCTTCTTCTGGGTCACATGACTGCATACGTCACCACGAAAGTGACAGGTGCATAAGTCATGTGACACGAGTTGTGTCACATGACTTACGCATGCGTCACTTGCGTGGTGACGTATGCAGTCATGTGACCCGGAAGGAGAACGCGGACGACGAGACCTGGGAAACCTCCGGTAAGTAGCAATTTAGCTTTATACCTGTCTGCCCTGCACACTCGCACCATCCATGCCTTCCGATGATGCATGAAACATGCATTATCGGAAGGCACGGATATATCCGACAGATATCGGGATTATCCGTATCCGTACAGCCCGTTATCCGCTCGGATAACGGGTCTGGACGGATCTATCCACTTATCCCTAGTCACAATTACAGAATTACATAATTTTGAAGTTGCGTTATTCTTGTATTTGCGTTAATTTGACAATTTTGAGAAGTATTTTCCTACATAAATGTTTTCTATTTGCATTTTCCTATTGGCATTCAGAATTACATAGTTTTGAAGTTGCGTTATTCTTGTATTTGCGGTAATTTGTCATTTTTGAGAAGTATTTTCCTACATAAATGTTTTATATTTGCATTTTCCTATATGTATTTGTTCATTTGCATTTTGAAGAATAAAAATATTTCTAACGATTAAGGCCTTCATCAGAGTCGGAAATTGCTTTTAGTTAACTTTTACCACCATCATCTGCTGGTAAGAGTCAGAATTCTGTGACTCAAAGTTACTTTTACCAACACATGTTGGTAGTTACTTTTACCAACACATGCTGGTAAATGTAAAGATTTACCAATTCGCCCAGGTAAAAGTCCAAAATCGTTCGTTTATATGGAATACATCTGACTTTTACCAACGCTGTTGAGAAATGTTAAGATTTACCAAGACTTCACGGGTAAAAGTCCAATTTTACTTTTCATTTTGAGCTTTTACCGACGGCCTCGGTAAATGTCCAGATTGACCGGTAAATCCTAGGTTTTACCGGCCTTCTGACTTTTTCAGTAACATATATATATATATATTATTCTCACCTTACCACTTACCTCTCCAGTCGCTTTGCTCTTCACAGTCCTCCGTCCATTCTTCGCCGCATCTTGAGTGCTGAAATCTCTGGACATCTCACAATAGGTTGTACGCATGCGCGCATAGTCATGGCGCAAGGTCACGGCCCCTGCAATGAATTTCTGCACTCGCTGCCATGATAAAAAGATACAATGAAGAATAAAGTCATGGCAAGGGGTCCGCATATGTGGAGGGAGCACATGCCAGCTAAATTTCAAAGCTGTCATGTGTCTTTAACAGCTGTGGTTGGAGCTGAGAGCAATCTCTGACAACGGCATCTAAATGGAATGTGCTCCGGTGCTCGACCACAGAGGACTATTGGGTTACTATAAATGCCATGGTCTTACTACCACATTGGTACTCTCATAAAGCTCAGCCCCGGGCTGAGCACTATAGGAGACAATGATTTTCACTATATGATGCAATACTGTGGTATTGAATTTCACAGAGTGAGCCATCAAAGGACTGAAGTCCAAGCCCCCTAAAGGGAGTAAAAAATAAATAAAAATAAAAAATTAAAATATAAAAAAATATATAAAATCCAAATCATCTCTTTTTCCCCCTTTTAAAGTAAAGAAAAAAAATAAACATATTTGGTATCACCGAGTTCAAAAAAGTCCGGTCTATCAAAATATAGAGTTAATTAACCCCTACAGCAATCAGCGTAAAGAGGAAAAAAATCAATAAGCCAGAATTGCATATTTTTGGTTACCTTACCTCTCTAAAAAATACAATAAAAAGCTATCAAAATGTCATATGTTCCCCAAATTGGTATCAAAATGTCAGCTCACCACTTAAAGAACAAGCCACTGCATGTGTTTGTGCAGTGTGTATGTATATCTGAATGTACAAGGCTGTGTGCACACTGTGAGTTTTTGGTGCATTTTTGCGGCTTTTTTTCCGCACTGAATAGGCCCAAAAGTGCTAGGGAATCCTTATGCGAGCATAACTAATGAGAATCCTGAAGTGCTGTGCACATGATATTTTTGCTGCTTTTTTTCCACACTGAATAGGCCCAAAAACGCTAGGGAATCCTTATGCGAGCATAGCCAATGAGAATCCTGAAGTGCTGTGCACATGATTAGTAATTGTCCTTTCAGGATTTGCTGTGCATTTAAATCTGCAATATGTCAATTCTTTGTGCATTTTTGCAGCGTTTTTTACCCATTGATTTCAATTGAGTCAGTTAAATCTGCAGCAAAAACGCAGGTATAAAAATGTTTGCAGATTTGCTGTGGATTTTTACTGCGGATTTGACTGACTCAATTGAAGTCAATGGGTCAAAAACGTGGCAAAAATGCACAAAAATTTGACTGCGGGTCAGAGGCGTTGGCTGATGAGAGGCTACTACTCCCATCAGCCTATGGCTGCTGCCGCTGATAATAGTGAGAGCAGGCGCCGCGGATGTGGCACCTGTGCTCACAGTAAAGAAAAAAAAAGTTTAAATAAATATTAAAATAAATATAAACACATTATACTCACCTAACACGAAATCCCTGATGCCCATGTCACCTGTAAAAAATAAAAGAACACCATATACTCACCTTAAAGCAAATCCCCAATGCCCATGTCACCTGTAAAAAATCAAAAATAATAAACCACCATATCCCTCACTTGTCCACCGTAATACACGTAATCCAAAGTGTCCCACGGCGATCGGATCATTTGTAGAGAAGTCACATCAAGCAATGTAACTGCTCTGCCTGGCAGCCAGTGATACACTGACAGGAGCGTGATTGCTCCCGCAGTGTATAGCGCTGAGCTGCCATGAGAGAGGTCACAGGAGTTTATCAGCTGATGAACTCATGTGACCTTTCTCACGGCAGCTCACTGCTATGTACTAACACAGGAGCGACTACATGCAGCGATGGTGCCTTGAGGTCATCGGAGCTCATCAGCTGATGAACTCCTGTGACCTTTCTCATGGCAGCTCAGAACTATGTACTGACACAGGAGTGATTACACTCCTGTGTCAGTGTGTAGCCAGCTGTCTTGCAGAGCAGTCACATGACTGCTGATGTGACTGTTCTACAAATGATGCGATCGCCGTGGGACACACTGGATTATTTCATCACGTCGGACAGGTGAGGGATAAGCTTCAAATAGATTTGGCGTTTGGTGAGTATAAGGTTGCTTTTTTATTTTCTGCTTTTTACAGGAGACAGTGGCATCAGGGGATTAGGCAGTAGGTGACTACACTGTTTTTTTTATTTTTAAATAAATGATTAAAACCGTGTGGACTTTTATTTCAAATAAATATTTTATTCTTGCCGTGTCTTTATTTCCAAACTTTTACTATGGGGTCAGTAATGAAGGCGTCTTATAGACGCCTCTCTACATTACTAACCTGGGCCTTATGTCAGCTGCCAATACAAGGTTGACATGAACCCCAACCCTATTACCCCACTTGCCACCGCTTCCAAAAATCATCCATTGCTGTACAAAAGCATATAAAAAAGTATGCAAAAACACATCAAAGACGCAGCAAAAATGCATGTTTTTTCTGCAGCGTTTTTGCTGCCAGGAGATGCAGAAATGCTGAAAAATTTCTGCAAATACTCAACATGCGCACATACCCTCAATGTGTCTATAACTGTAAAGAGTAGGAGAATCAACCTGGCCAGCACTAAAACTCAGCCAGTCATGTCCACAAGTAGCAGACATGGCTGACTCCGTGTGCTTATGTACATTGTGGATGGGTACAAGAGCTGCCCATTATTGACATGTATTACTCTGGTTCCTTGCTCAGACCAGACTAGTGTATGCTGCTGTAAACAGGTGATCGGATGTAAAGACGCAGAAGATGAATACACATTGGCAACTTAACCAAAGATTATTTATTATTCTAACACAACAGTATAGGTGATTAGAGTACAGAATTAAGGATTGACAAATTATTGAAATGCAGTGAAGTACTTTACAGTGGAAATGTATACCCCTTTTTGGGGGGTGGAAGTTGCTATAACAATTCTAACAATAAAACTCTATCAAGGCAATAAACAATAATGATGGGTAATAGCGTCTCAGTCCTAATAACCTGGCCTATAGTGCATCACAGTCAGTCTCGTGCTCTTCACCATCGTCACTTAGTCAGTACGTCGGTAGTAACAATCACAGTGATACTACTCCGTTAGGCAGCAAGTTCTTAATAACTAATCGCTTCATCGATGCTTTCCCTGAAGCACGGCCCCCACAGTCGCCTGAGATCTTCTGGTCAGCTCTCCCTCTCTCTCGATTCCTCTGATCAGTTCTCTTTCTTGGGTTGTCTCAATTTCTCTGGTTGGCTCCCTCTCTCTGGATTCCTCTGATCTGATCTTTTTCTCAAGTCATCTTGATTCCTCTGGTCGGTTCTCTCTGATCCCTCTTCCTCACTCAAGGCTGATGCTTCACTTCACTGGCCTTTCCCGTCCTGGTAGTTGGGCTATAAGCCAGCTTCAGCTACTTCCATATGTCTGTCCTGATACAGCCGTCGACTCCTCCTCCTCTCTGTCTTCCGGAGAATTTTATAATTCTTAATTGTGACACAACTATCACATGATCTGGTGTATCTTCTTATCTCTTCCCTCCAGGAAACTCATGATTTGGCAGAGGTCCTCAATTTTCTTACACTGTAATCCGAATAAAAATCTTGCACAGAACACTGGTTATTATTGGATCTGTGCGCTGTCTGCTGAGCACACCGACACCACACCAACTGAAATACATCCGATTGAGTGAACCCTTATACACAGGGGCCTCTGTTTAACATATATACCAGGACACAAACATACAGACATACATTAATCAGTTACCTTCTTCGGTTGCCATACAGTCATACAGTAGCTTCTTTCAGCCATTTGTAATAAAAGTAAATGTTTAATGCACATTTTTTACAGAATATTGTTCTGTGCAATAGTGCAGTCCATCAGGCTCTTCTATACTTTTATTTGTGGTATATGATCAGACACAGAGGACATACTTAGTGCTCGTTCAGACTGCCATATTTTTGGTCAGTCTGATTTCCATGTGCTCAACGGACCGTATACTGATCCAATAGTAATCTGTGCATCCCAATGATTGGACCATGTGAAAAACATTACAGCATGCACTGGCCAGTCCAATTTACAGAGCAGACTAGTGCATGTCAATAACAGGTAGCTTCTGATTCTGGGTCGAAAATCCACTGTGTATTAGAATACAAAGGTGTGGATGAGATTTTTTTTTAATCTTACCTACAGTACAGACCAAAAGTTTGGACACACCTTCGCATTTAAAGATTTTTCTGTATTTTCATGACTTTGAAAATTGTACATTCACACTGAAGGCATCAAAACTATGAATTAACACATGTGGAATTATATACTTAACAAAAAAGTGTGAAACAACTGAAAATATGTCTTATATTCTAGGTTCTTCAAAGTAGCCACCTTTTCCTTTGATGACTGCTTTGCACACTCTTGGCATTCTCTTGATGAGCTTCAAGAGGTAGTCACCGGAAATGGTCTTCACTTCACAGGTGTGCCCTGTCAGGTTTAATAAGTGGGATTTCTTGCCTTATAAATGGGGTTGGGATCATCAGTTGTGTTGTGCAGAAGTCAGGTGGATACACAGCTGATAGTCCTACTGAATAGACTGTTAGAATTTGTATTATGGCAAGAAAAAAGCAGCTAAGTAAAGAAAAACGAGTGGCCATCATTACTTTAAGAAATGAAGGTCAGTCATTCCGAAAAATTGGGAAAACTTTGAAAGTGTCCCCAAGTGCAGTTGCAAAACCCATCAAGCGCTACAAACAAAATTGGCTCACATGAGGACCGTCCCAGGAAAGGAAGACCAAGAGTCACCTCTGCTTCTGAGGATAAGTTTATCCGAGTCACCAGCCTCAGAAATCGCAGGTTAACAGCAGCTCAGATTAGAGACCAGGTCAATGCCACACAGAGTTCTAGCAGCAGACACATCTCTACAACAACTGTTAAGAGGAGACTTTGTGCAGCAGGCCTTCATGGTAAAATAGCTGCTAGGAAACCATTGCTAAGGACAAGCAACAAGCAGAGGAGACTTGTTTGGGCTAAAGAACACGAGGAATGGACATTAGACCAGTGGAAATCTGTGCTTTGTTCTGATGAGTCCAAATTTGAGATCTCTGGTTCCAACCACCGTGTCTTTGTGCGACGCAGAAAAGGTGAACGGATGGACTCTACATGCCTGGTTCCCACCGTGAAGCATGGAGGAGGAGGTGTGATGGTGTGGGGGTGCTTTGCTGGTGACACTGTTGGGGATACTGAACCAGCATGGCTACCACAGCATCTTGCAGCGGCATGCTATTCCATCCGGTTTGAGTTTAGTTGGACCATCATTTATTTTTCAACAGGACAATGACCCCAAACCCACCTCCAGGCTGTGTAAGGGCTATTTGACCAAGAAGGAGAGTGATGGGGGGCTACGCCAGATGATCTGGCCTCCACAGTCACCAGACCTGAACCCAATCGAGATGGTTTGAGGTGAGCTGGACCGCAGACTGAAGGCAAAAGGGCCAACAAGTGCTAAGCATCTCTGGGAACTCGTTCAAGATTGTTGGAAGACCATTTCCGGTGACTACCTCTTGAAGCTCATCAAGAGAATGCCAAGAGTGTGCAAAGCAGTCATCAAAGCAAAAGGTGGCTACTTTGAAGAACCTAGAATATAAGACATATTTTCAGTTGTTTCACACTTTTTTGTTAAGTATATAATTCCACATGTGTTAATTCATAGTTTTGATGCCTTTAGTGTGAATGTACAATATTCATAGTCATGAAAATACAGAAAAATCTATAAATGAGAAGGTGTGTCCAAACTTTTGGTCTGTACTGTACATGCTATGGAGAAGATCTGTAGTGGAAATTGACCAACACTGTGGATTTGCCATCTGCAACATGTCAATTTCCACTCTGTATTTCCACCAGGGATTTCACTGTCAATAAGAGCTTGCTCATATGAGAGTATACACTGGACGAGTGCTATCCAATGTTTTATCAGATAGCACTTGGACCAATGTTATTCTATGGGGCACTGCAGATCTGCGTTTGCTTTCTTATGCCGATCTGGCATGAGAAAAAAGTAGCAGCATGCAGAGAGTGACTGTGCAAATCAGATGACACGCACCCATACAAGTCTATGGGTGCGTGGAAATCATCAAACTGCACTTGGAGTGCAGTCCGAATTCCGTGGACTTACACAATGGAGAAGATGGAGAAATCTTGCTCTTCATCTTCTCCACGCCTTTGATGCAATTATCTCATCCGAGAGAATCTGGTCACACTACGCTGACACGCGGCTTAAACGCTGATCAGAGTTTGATTCGAGTGTCATTTACATAATAGAGCCGATTTCTCAGATGAGAGAATATACGCTCTTGTGATCCTGGCCTTATGTAAAGAGTGAGACGTCACGAGTTTAGCGCGACAGAGAGGAGCCAGAAGACCGCAGCGTCTTATTTCTCCCACTCCTGCACTCACTAGAAGCCTTTCACCTTCATATTAAATGGTGCAGGTTTCTTTCTGCAGTGCAGGGGTTAATCTGCTCAGTTGTGAGCGCCTGGAAGCTTACCTGCATTAACACTCTCAGCTGTCCAGTGTTAGGCACTCCCCGCTCCTGTATATTCTGGGCGTTGGCTTGGAGTCATTGCCAAAGCTAGCTTATGCTGCCTGGTGCTAGGAGTGTGGTGGAGCTTTGTTGTTTGAGAAGGTGTTTGGAGGATTTAAGCTAAGACTGTTGCGTGGTTTAGGTTGTATGTAATCCTCTTCTTCTCCTATTTCAGTTTTTCTCCTTCCCCCACTCCCCAGTGTTAATGACGCGCCCCTGGGCCTGTGTCGCGCTGCGGTGCGCACGCGGGAGCTTACCCGGAGCCGGATCCGTGGAGGGTTGTAATCTCGTGGCGGTGACCCGGTCCGTGCCCAGGGAGTCAAACTAGACGGCAGTCTATTAGTAGTAAATAGTTGATGACTACGCCACCCGTTGAGTGCAGCCAGGAAGCTGCTGCTGCAGGGCAGACCGCTGAGGCCGGTGGTAGGATTGTGCAGCGTGATAGTATAACCCCCAACGGGAGGGGTATGGCCTCAGGGCAGCCGACGTGGATGATGGGGGTAGCAGGAACCACTCAGAGACGGTACGGTGTAGTTCAGGGTCTTTACTGGTAACAACGACAGACCCTCCCGGAGTACTTGCTAGCAAACGGGGCCTGGTCAGTCTTTGAGCAGATGGGATCTCCCCTGGCCAGGCGTAGTTGTAGGCCTCCCAAACTGACTGTACTCTTCTGGCTACCTTGCTAGAAGCTGATGTAAGTAGCCCACGTCCCTGAGTGTACCGTGTGGTGCTCACCCGTATGGCCGGTGACTCGGGGCCTTCTAATGGCTTCCGCTCCACGATGGCGGTGCTGGTCCCACGCGTGTGACCGTGCCTTCGGGCTTCTGGGCCAGAGGACCTGAAATCCCCTGCCCGACGGATTCTGCTGCTGGGTAGGAGTTAGTCCCCACAGCCTCGGACTCCGGGTCCGGTAAAGAATCTTCTTAGTCAGGGCGAGCTCTGTAGCTGCCAGCCCCTGACTCCTTGTAACTCTGCTGTTTCCTATGCTGCTTCTCTTCTCCACTCTCCTTGTCTGACTCACCCTGCCTCAGCCCCGGGTTTATACAGGGGAAGTTCTTCCCCTCCCAAGACTGGGCAGGAGGTGTGGCATGCACAGGATCCCTGACCAAAGGACCTCCCACCTGCTCTCAGACATAATATCTCTATCACTGTGGCAACCAGACCCCTGGGGTGTCACATTCCCCCCTAGTGAAATTTAGTACTCCGGGACTAAACACATTTAGAAAAACATAACAAAGTATAACAATAACAATACTATAAGAAAAACACATAAGATGGTTACGGCGTGTCCGCAACCGGATGCAGTCTTTGAAGAAAAGCAAAGGTGTCCATTTCACCAACACAGAGAGACGTAACCAGGTAGGGGTCTGTCCTACCCCGAGTCCTTAACAGTCTCTAGTCCATCCTGGGTTACGCTCCAACTATATACAAGGATTCCCGGTAAATCCACCAAGGTTTCCTAAAAATAACTAGAAACACAAAATTATACACAAGCAACAAGACACAGAAAAACATAAATAAAACAATTTATACACTTTAAATTCTCCAGCGTCCGGGTAACTGGCCTCTAGTGGCCCGAGTGGACCTACGGAGCTGACTGTCTGGCCCTGAACTACAGGGTGTAGGAGCTGTCAAGGGTAAACTGGGCAGCTGTCTACCGGCTCTTTGTCTCACTAGGGGTACGGCAGGCTCACTATAAGCAGAGGGTTGATTCTCCTGTTCTGCTTGTGTGGAGTCTTCTGCCTCCTGGACCGGCTGTTCTTCCAGCTCTACCCGTTGCTCCGTAGGTTCTTGGGATGATGGTTGGAGGAAGGTGAGTACGGGTACCACAACTGCACCATTGACTTGAGTCCAAGACTGAGGAAAGTCCCCGAGCACGGTACTAACCATATCTTCCCTTTCTTCCACGGGTCGATGGTCTTCTTGTTCCTCTTCAGGGTTCCTCAGTTGTTCGGGACACTTCTTCAGGTGGTCCCGGGATACAATGGCTGTGGTTTCCCCTCCGTCTTTACTGATGGTACAGACCTTCGGGTTCTCGTGGCCTGAGGGCAGTACGGTGTACGGGTCCTTCTCCCACTGGTCGTCCAACTTGTGGAGCCGTCTCTTCCTCTTCAAGACCTGCTCTCCGGGTACCAGGGGAACAGCGGGAGCATACTGGTTGTAAGTTTTCTCTTGTCTTTCCCTAGCCTGACAGAGACTTCGCTCCACGCTCTCCTGTACTCTCCGGTACTGCTGCTGCCTCTCTGTGTCCCAGTCTGTTTCTGGTGAAGTGTCCTCGGGGGTCAGGACTCCCATTTCCAGGTCAACAGGTAACTTACCAGGTCTTGCCCTCATTAGGTAAGCCGGGGTACAGTTGGTGGAACCTACCGGGATGTGGTTGTATAGGTCCACCAGATCGGGCAACTTTTCAGGCCACAGACTGCGTTCTTCCAGGGGCAACGTTTTTAGAAGATCCATTACCACCTGGTTCATTTTTTCACAAAGTCCATTAGTCTGCGGATGGTAGGGTGTCGTCCTTATCTTCCGGCAGCCATACAGATTGCAGAATTCCTGAAAGACCTCCGCTTCAAAGGCAGGTCCCTGGTCCGTCAGCACTTGGTCCGGGTACCCGTGTGGACGGCAGAAGTGCTGCTGGAAGGCTCTAGCTGCTGTTTGAGCCGTTAAGTCCTTGACGGGGACGACAACCAAGAACCGGGAGTAATGATCCACGATGGTTAACGCGTAGACGTAGCCACTTCTGCTTGGGGTCAGTTTTACATGATCCAAGGCTACCAGTTCCAACGGTTGCCGGGTGACGATGGACTGCAGGGGAGTCTTCTGGCTGGCTCGGTCCTTCCTTCTCAGGTTGCACGGGCCACAATCTCTGCACCACTTCTCGATGGTTCCCCTCATGCCTACCCAGTGGAACCGCTCGCGCAGCAGGAACTCTAGCTTTTTCCACCCAAAGTGTCCAGCTCCGTCGTGGTATGCCTCCATCACCATGGCTGCGTCTCTTCGTGGCACCACTACTTGCCAGAGTAATTCATGCGTCCGGGAGTTAACCATTCTGCGGCACAACTTCCCTTTGTAAAGGAACAGTCGACTCTTCTCTGCCCATAGTTGTTTGGCTTCCTCCGGAGCGTCTGGTTCAAGGCGAGCCTCCGGCCGAGTCAGCATCTCCTTCACCAGTCGGACGGCAGGGTCGCTGTCTTGCGTTTCCGCCCAGTTGTAGTGGGGTAAGGGGTTCAACGTAGCAGCCTGCTTACTCCTTACCCGGTGGGAATACTGAATAGTCCCATGACGGTGGAACGCAGGGAGTTCAACTTCTTCCAGTCCCTCCGGATCTTCTCCTCCGTCCGGCAGGTTGGGCATCCTGGACAGGGCGTCCGCGTTGGTATTGGAGCGTCCTGCCCGGTATTTAATTGTGAACTCGTAGTTGGACAGACGGGCCATCCACCTCTGCTCCAGGGCACCGAGTCTTGCCGTGTCCAGGTGTGTCAGCGGGTTGTTATCCGTGTACACGGTGAACCGGGAAGAAGCGAGGTAATGCTTAAAGCGCTCAGCGATTGCCCATACTACGGCCAGGAACTCTAACTTAAATGAGCTGTAATTCTCGGGGTTCCTTTCGGTGGGTCGCAGTTTTCGGCTGGCGTAGGCGATTACTCGTTCCTTCCCCTGCTGGATCTGGGACAGTACGGCTCCTAGCCCGATGTTACTGGCGTCGGTGTAGAGGATAAAGGGCTGGCTATAATCCGGGTACGCCAGGATTTCGTCCCCCGTGAGGGCCATCTTCAGCTGGCGGAAGGACTCTTCTTCCAGCTCTTCCCATTTGAAGGGCGGCTTCTGGTTCTTGGCCTTCCGGGACTGGCCTATCAGGAGGTCCTGCATAGGTGCTGCCTTTTTGGTGAAACCGGGAATAAACCTTCGGTAGTAGCCTACCAACCCGAGGAACTGCCGCACTTCTTTTACGCTGGAGGGGCTTGGCCATCCCTTAATTGCGGTGATCTTATCGGGGTCGGGAGCCACTCCGTCAGCGCTCACCACGTGTCCCAGGTACTGCACCTTTGGTTTCAGGAGGTGACACTTGGAGGGTTTCACCTTTAGGCCGTAACTCGCCAGAGCCTCGAACACTTCCGCCAGGTGTTTCAGGTGGTCCTCATACGTCTTGGAATATACGATGACATCGTCCAGGTACAACAGGACCGTCTCGAAGTTTCTGTGGCCCAGACAACACTCCATTAGGCGTTGGAAGGTTCCTGGTGCGTTGCAGAGTCCGAACGGCATGCAGGTGAACTCGCTAAGTCCCATCGGGGTGGTGAATGCGGTCTTCTCCCGGTCCGCCTCTGCTACAGGAACCTGCCAGTACCCGCTAGTGAGATCCAAGGTAGAGAAGAAGTTAGCAGATCTTAAAGCAGCCAATGACTCCTCTATCCTTGGTAAGGGGTACGCATCCTTGTGTGTGATACGGTTGATTTTCCGGTAATCTACACACATCCTCATGGTGTTGTCTTTCTTTTTGACTAAAACTAATGGGGCTGCCCAGGGGCTACAACTATCCCGGATTACCCCAGCCTCCTTCATATCTCTAAGCATCCCCTTGGCGTGTTGGTAATGTGCAGGGGGTACGGGTCGATACCTCTCTTTTATGGGAGGATGATCTCCCGTGGGGATGCGATGTTCTACCCCCTTGACTCGCCCGAAGTCTAACGGGTGTTTACTAAACACTCTCTCATACTCTTGAACCACCCGATAGACTCCTTGTTTCTGATGTGAGGGAGTGGAGTCAGTACCCAAATGTAGTTGCTGACACCAGTCCTCCATGTCTTTCTTAGAGCCGTTACCTTCCTCCGGGTGAGATGGAGGCAAGGGTTCCACAGATTGTATAGAACTTTGATTAGTGGTATATAATTTGGCTAGCGTGGCATACCGGGGCAGGTACACTTCCCTCTCCCCGATATTTATTATGCGAATGGGCACCCTCCCATGGCGTACATTGACCACCCCCCGTGCTGTCAAAATGGTGGGCCTACTGTCTGAGTAAACTGGTTCTACCATTGCCTGGTAATCTCTACCTCTCAGACCAATAGCTGCCCGGCACCAAATCATCATTTCACTTTTTGGGGGCATGGCAATAGGAAAAGGGTCACACATTCTTACGCTACCAATCTCACCGCCGGAGAGTTCCACTTGTTGCCGTTGCATCAGTGCCCGGATCTCTTTCTGGAGCACCCGCTGCTCGCCGGAGCTGGCATTCTTGGCAACCTGCTGTAAAAGGAAAATCACCTCTGCAAGACAATTTTCAATTACATTAGTTCCTAGAGTTATTTTTGGGTGACTCTCATGTTTATCGATATCTACAATGATCAGTCCCTGTGCGGCCAGTTCGACTCTACCAATTTTGATGGTCACCTCTTTAAATCCGATCTGTGGCACGGGCTGACCATTGCTGGCGATGATACTCAAGTCGTCGTCGGGGTAGCGGGTAATATCCGAGTCATTCCAGTACTGCTTGAAGAGCACGTACGGGATGGTGGTGACCTGTGACCCGGTGTCCAGTAGGGCACTCATGGGAATGCCATCCAGTACCACAGGCAAGACTGGACGTCCTCCCACATATCTGTCGCGCCAGTTCGATGGGCCTGGTGATCTTTTTCCTGGGGGTTGGCCCTCTACCCCAGGTTGTGCCCGTTTAAAGAACAGTACCTTGCCATATGTCCGGGTTGATTGCAGCGGCGGCAGATGGGTCGTCCGTCCTCACTGTATCGGTCACTGGGTCTTCCTCTGGCCGGTGGGGTCCTCCTTGGTCGACGCCACGGGATGTCCTCCGGTCCGGATGCCAGCTGGATCTTCCCTGGGGTGGAAACCTGTAAAGACTGCACAGTTCGGGTTAGCGCAGCAACGCTCTTAGCTAGCTCTTGGACCTGATGGTGTAGGTCTGGAGCCGGGTCATTGTCCAAAGCCTGCGCATCAGCTCCCACAGGCCCTGCTGACAAGGGCGCCGCTCCTGGTAGTAAGTGGTAGTGGGGCGTCTGTGGGTCACAACGCCACCTGGTGCCAGTTCTCGGAGCACCCGGATGGCTCTGTCCTTGAACTGTGCAAAGTCCAGATGGGGATCCTGTAAGGCCATTGCCCGCAACTGGGTTCGGTGGGCATTGCAATATAAACCCTCTATAAATTGTTCAGTCAACAGCCTGTCCTCGTTTCCCACCCCATCAGGGTCGGTCTGCTTTATGGCCCTCAGGGCCTCTTGTAGGTTTAGTGCATAGTCCCTTATACTCTCATGCGCTCGCTGCTTGCACCCGTAGAATCTAAGCTTAATCTCGGCTGAGGTGCGGGTATCAAAGGTGTCCTTCAGCCGGGTTAGTATCCCTGCGACAGTCTTCCTCCCAGGTGGCCAGGATTTTACTTCCCTTTTGGCTGCCCCGGTTAGTTGGGCCACCAGGATGCTCACTTTTTGCTCTTCTGTGAGGGGGTACACCTGGAAGAGGCTATCCAGCTTTTCTCTAAAGTCATGCAGGGTATGTGACTCCCCTGAGTACTGGGGTAGCCAAGCTGCTCCCGGGATATAGGGCATGGTGAAGGGCATAACTGCAGCAGCGGTAGCGCTGGCGGGGGTTGAGGCAGTGAAGCTCTCCTCCGTATCCGACATCTTCCTCCCCCCTAGTGGACCGTGGCCTACCTTGCGATGATCCTCTTCCGTAGGCCGCGGCTCCACAGTGGATCGTCAGGGTTGAGGACCTTCCGTCGCGCTCCTGTGACGTCGGCGTCTGCTGGGCTCCTTCCAGGACCTTACGCAACGTCCGGACGTGAGGCGGGGCTTCAGTTCTCGCGCGCTTTCGGAGTCCACGCCCCTCTTCTTCCCGCGCGGCGTCCTCAAGATGGCGTCCAATGGCGGGAAAACTCCACGGATGGCGGGAAGAAGGTCGAAGATGGCGCCGGATGGCGGGAAAACTTCGCGGATGGCGGGAAGAAGGTAGAAGATGGCGCCGGATGGCGGGAAACCTTCACCACTGGTAAGTTTGAACAGTCTTTGCTTTTCAGGCACGCAGTACCCGGTGGTTGCGGGCACGAAATCCTGCCGACTACGCCAAAAGTTGACGCGCCCCTGGGCCTGTGTCGCGCTGCGGTGCGCACGCGAGAGCTTACCCGGAGCCGGATCCGTGGAGGGTTGTAATCTCGTGGCGGTGACCCGGTCCGTGCCCAGGGAGTCAAACTAGACGGCAGTCTATTAGTAGTAAATAGTTGATGACTACGCCACCCGTTGAGTGCAGCCAGGAAGCTGCTGCTGCAGGGCAGACCGCTGAGGCCGGTGGTAGGATTGTGCAGCGTGATAGTATAACCCCCAACGGGAGGGGTATGGCCTCAGGGCAGCCGACGTGGATGATGGGGGTAGCAGGAACCACTCAGAGACGGTACGGTGTAGTTCAGGGTCTTTACTGGTAACAACGACAGACCCTCCCGGAGTACTTGCTAGCAAACGGGGCCTGGTCAGTCTTTGAGCAGATGGGATCTCCCCTGGCCAGGCGTAGTTGTAGGCCTCCCAAACTGACTGTACTCTTCTGGCTACCTTGCTAGAAGCTGATGTAAGTAGCCCACGTCCCTGAGTGTACCGTGTGGTGCTCACCCGTATGGCCGGTGACTCGGGGCCTTCTAATGGCTTCCGCTCCACGATGGCGGTGCTGGTCCCACGCGTGTGACCGTGCCTTCGGGCTTCTGGGCCAGAGGACCTGAAATCCCCTGCCCGACGGATTCTGCTGCTGGGTAGGAGTTAGTCCCCACAGCCTCGGACTCCGGGTCCGGTAAAGAATCTTCTTAGTCAGGGCGAGCTCTGTAGCTGCCAGCCCCTGACTCCTTGTAACTCTGCTGTTTCCTATGCTGCTTCTCTTCTCCACTCTCCTTGTCTGACTCACCCTGCCTCAGCCCCGGGTTTATACAGGGGAAGTTCTTCCCCTCCCAAGACTGGGCAGGAGGTGTGGCATGCACAGGATCCCTGACCAAAGGACCTCCCACCTGCTCTCAGACATAATATCTCTATCACTGTGGCAACCAGACCCCTGGGGTGTCACATTAACCTCTGTTGTTTGTGTGCATATATTTGTATGATTGGTATTTTCCTTTAGCCCTGTTTACCTTGTTAGTCTGGTTGGTATACTGCCATACACTACTACTTCCCTCTTCCCTGGGTGGGCAAAGGGAACAGACTGAGGGCGGATTGAGGAGTTCACACAAGGTACGTGGCCCCAGCGTCTTCACCTTCAGAAGTAATCCGGGGAACAGGGCCAGCTAGGGCGCCCCTAGCATTAGGGACAGGGAAGGAGCCCCTGGCCCTGGGATACCTGACAACAGAGTTGTGACATGAGATTGGTGGTACATCCACAGCATTTCTGCCAAAGGGCCACCAAATACAGAGAATCGTTGCTAAAAATGCAGAAGAGGAAGAAGCCCAGTGTGTTAGTATAGTTCAGTGTGGAGCCTACCGCTGACATCTAAAAAGCATGCTGGTGCTCTGCTGTGACATTGGTTGAGGGGTAGTACATAAGAAATGGAGAAATGTGGACATTACTGTTTGGAGCACCTAGAGACTGTAGAGGTGTCACAAAAAGCCCAAAGAGTGAGGAGCTCCAGAAGAAAGAAATAGGACTCTGAGTGACTGTTGCTAGACAGTCATCTCACACTCTTATGATAATAATGAGTCATGCCTCCCACACTGGAACTGCAGATTACAGTGAATGCACCTCAGACCGTATGAGCTGATAGTTTATTGTTGTAGCCTTGTCCTTCTTAAAGGGAATCTTTCACCACAAAATGGCTGTACAAACCAATCACAGCACCTTGTAGGGGATATAGCATTAATAAAAATCATACTTTTAGTGCCCAAATCTTTTGCAGTGTTTGCTACTTTTTTACATCTATCTCTGCCCCCCCCCCCTTCTTTAAAGGGATATTTCTCAAGTTTGAAAGTTTTCCCATATCCTTAGAATAAGGAATAACTTTCAGATCTTTCTGAGTATTACCACAGGGTCCCCCACCAATCTCGAGAACCACAGTTCTGCACACTGTCGCTCTATTCATTGCTGGATATCGCCGAGCGCTGCACTTAGCTGGTCTTCGGCACTTCCATACTAATGAATGGAGCACTGGTGACCAAAATGAGTCATTGCTCCATTCACACATGGCTCTTCAAAGCCAGGGTTCCTGGGATCAGTGGGGTCCCAGCAATCAGGAAGTTATCCGCTATTCCATAGATAGGGGATATCTTTCAAACTTGAGAATATCACTTTAGTTGACTGCTCTGGTTTTAATGGAGCCAAATGAGTGAGGAGATAGTAAACTAGCATTTGGAAAAGTTCACTAAACTGCCGGTCGTGCCAAGTGTGCACTGAGCTTCTCTTTGCTGCATTTTCCAAAAATTGTTTTTTAATTCAAAAATGTCAAAGGATTTGGACACTAAAGGTATGATTATTATTAGGGCTGTGTCCCCTACAAGGTGCTGTGCTTGGTTTGAACAGTCACTTTATGGTGACAGAGTCCCATTAATTTCTTTGACTGAAGAGTAAATATCTAATAGTTTGTCCCATAACCAGCATTAATCACCTAACCACAGGATAGATGTTAAATAGATGATAAATGTTTGACCACTGGGGATTCAGCTGCCCGGACATCCACTGAAATAAGTGGTGGGATGGGGAAGAAGGTGTAGATTTATTGCTGAACTGTCTGAACTGTCATTTTTACATGAAGAAGAGGTAAAATAGGAGGCTAAGGCAGGCAGGATGCCTGAACTTGTTTCAGAGGGGTGCACCTTGGTGTAAGCTTGGGGTAATTAAATAATTTATTATTTAGGAAAATCTAACAAAATATTCAAGTAAAGCAATAATGTATAATCATAGTGTAAGCACACATTACAGGTAGTTTGTATGCATTGGTTGTTGGAAGTGGAATGAGGCGCTATTTACCTTATCTGCCTAGGGAACCAAAATACCTTGTCCGGGCCCTGCCTTGTGGTCCCACTGCTGACTGTATCCCACTTAGACAATGTACTATTTATAAGGACTCTGTTTCCTATTCCATAACAGTTCTTTATCCATCTGCATATAGTTTCCCCTAGTCCTTGCTTCTGAAGCTTCAGTACAAGGCTGTTATGTGGTACAGTATCAAATGCCATTGAAAAGTCCAGATAAATCACATCAGCTGCATTACCAACATCCAAATTTGCATTTACCCCCTCATAGAAACCCGACATGTTGGTTAGACATGACCTATCTTTCATGAATCCATGCTGGTTATCGTTTATTATATTATTCTCCTGCTCGACCATTATTCATATTTATGTCATTTGACATATGATAAGGTTTTAATAGTAGAGGTTAGGACCGTCCCGAATACGGTCACTGTGAAGTGGTGGGATGGCTTTATAGATTGAAAAAAGACCTAGGTCCATCAATTCGACCTTTCTCCACCAATTATACATTTTTTATCACTAAATTATCTATAACCAACAATGTTATGTGTACTGAAGAAATCATCCAGCCCTTTTTTAAAAGCTGTTATAGTGTCTGCCATTACTACCTGTTGCGGTAGGGCATTCCACAGTCTGGCTTTTCTAACTGTAAAGAACCTTTTCCTATTTAGCTGTCTTTCTTCCACCCATAATGAGTGCCCCCTGGTCCTTAATATGGTCTTTGGAAGGAATAAGTCATGTGCCAGTCCTTTGTATTGACCTCATCTGTGCTTTGCTGGTTAGAGGACTACAAGTTCCAAGGACTCTATGCAAGGCTGTTGAGCAGAGTGAGGGCTGCATTAATGTGCAGGGCTGCAGATAAGTGCATAGTTAAACACAATATCAGATGTTAACACAAAAGCATATTTTGGTATTTTCCTTAACTATTTCCGATAGTTTTTCTGCTTTTATCTGTACTGTTTATCCCCATTTAGTATGTGCTCCATGGACAAAGCTACCAGGTGTGCGTCTTGTGAGATGTATGCATGCCTTGAACAGCCGTTTGAGGGTGAATATATCTGCAATTGATGTCAGTGAGTTACATGTTTGGAAGCCCAGGTAGTGGATCTAAATGTGCAGCTTGCAACACTCAGGAGCATTGCAAACCTGGAGAGGAGAGCATACAGTTTGTACTTATCTAGAATATATATATATATATATATATATATATATATATATATATATATATATATTGGAGGCGTCCAACAGGGAGGATGCTGTTTTTAAACCTGGAGAGGAGTTTAGAGCCCACTGAGCATGCACTGGCTGGGGCCAGTGATATGGAGGAGGGTGGAGGAGGGGAAGATCAGGACCCAGAAGTAGGTAGCTGGGTAACAGTTAGAAGAATGGATAGGGGGAATATTGTCAGGGAGCCCAGTCCTGATCTGGCACAACCTAGTAAATATTCCTGTACGGCTGATATTAGGAATACTAGCCCAGGACTGGGATCACTACATCAGGACATTGTTCCTAGCAACCAGGAAAATGACTGCTGTAGGAAGGAGGGAGATTGGAGTGCACCAAAGGCCAGACAGATATTGGTGGTAGAGGACTCTATAATTAGGAGGACAAATAGGGTCATCTGCCGCCAAGACCATGAATGTCGAACAGTGTGTTGTCTGTCGGGTGCTCGGATTTGACATATTGCGAATCGGAGAGACAGATTGCTGTGCTGGGTGAAGCTGGGGAAAACCCTACGGTCATGGTACACATCGGTACCAATGACAAAAGTTAGAGGGAGTTGGAAGGTCCTTAAAAATGATTACAGGAAACTAGGAGAGAAGCTGAATGTCAGGACCTCCAAGGTGGTGTTTTCAGACATACTGCCAGTGCCAAGAGCGTCACTAGAAAGACAGTGGGAGCTTATGGAGATAAATAAGTGTCTTAGAAATTGGTGCAGGAAGGAAGTTCATGGAGAACTGGGCCAACTTCTCTGTTGGCTACGGCTCAACGGTAGGGACAGGCTGCACCTCAATGGGGAGGGTGCAGCTGTGCTGGGTGAAAAATGGTCAGACGGATGGAGGAGCTTTAAAACTAGGATCTGGGGGAGGGTAGTTGTACTAAATAGGTGATAGAGTAGACAGAGTGAGACAGTAGGGGTTAATGAGGATTTATGGGGGGGCTGGGATATGCAAGGAAAGTAGGGAAATGAGTAGGAGTAATAAATGTGCTAATAGTAGAAAATGTCTGCCGGCAAATGCAAGAAGTCTTGCAAACAAAATGAATGCATTAGAGACTTTTATGCCAGTCACAGATTACGATGTGGTGGGCATCATGGAAATTTGACTGGACGAAAGCCATGACTGGTTGACAAATGTAAAGGGTTAAACTACATTTAGAAATGACGGTAAAGACAAAAAAGGTGAAGGGGGGTGTATTTTCGTTTAATCCAACTTAAGACCTGTACTCAAGAATGACATTGGGGGGAGCTGCAACAATGTAGAGTCAGTTTAGGTAAATGTACATGGGGATGGCAACAATGGAAAGCTGCTATTTGGAATTTGCTATAAGCTTCCTAATATAGCTGAACAGGTAGAGGATGAAATGCTGCAACAAAAAGGCAGCAAATTATAATAGGATCCTTATTATAGGGATTTTAATTATCCAGACATTCAATGGGACATAGAATCTTCTGGTTGTGCTAAGAGCTGCAAGTTTTTATGCACAATTCAAGACAATTAAATGTCTAAGCTGGTAGATGACCAACTAGGGGAGATAATCTGCTGGATCTGTTTCTGTCAAATAGACCAGAGACAATTTCAGGGAGCATTTGGGATGCAGTGACCATAATATGGTAAGTTTCAATGTAATTTTCAATCAAACATTCAAAAGGGGAAATGCAAAAGCCTGGAGATTTAGGAAAGCTGACTTCAACAAATTAAGGGAAAACCTTAATCGTGTAGACTGGGACCATGTCATGGTAACTGTGGATATCGAACATAAATGGGGCATCTTTTAGGGTATACTATTAGAATTCTGTAGAAAACTTATACCCTCTGGTAATAAATATTCAGGAATAAAAAGAAATCATTATGGATAAATAAGACAGTACAAAGTTTATTAAAACAGAAACAAAGGGAATTAAAAATCTTGAAGGCTGAGAATACAGAAATAGCATTTCAGAAGTATAAAGATCTCAATTAGAAATGCAAAAAAGAAATCAAGCTAGCAAAGTTATCTACAGAGAAACAAATTGCCAGCGACACTAAAATAAATCCCCCAAATTTTTATAAATACATCAATACCAAAAAAAACAGATGATATGGGCCACTTAAAAGATGATAATAACAAGATAATTATAGAGGACAAAGAAAAGGCTGAGATATTAAACAGTCACTTTTCATCCATGTTCACCAATGAACTGTTTCAGGGATCATTCAGCAAGGCAAAAATCAAAGTTCACCACCTGATATAACTAGTTTAATGCAAGAAGAAGTACGCCTGCATCTGAGCAAGCTAAACATTGACAAAACCCCCGGGCCAGATGGCATTCATCTGTAGGGGATCGGCCCTTACTGGACATTAAATACACTGTGACTTTAAGGCATCATGCTCTCTTTTGGGTCTTGTGTTTGGACTAGTCGCCTCCCCCAGCTGTGGTTGGTATGTGCTGAGAGAGAGAGAGAAGAACCAAGAAGTAGACACCTGGTGTGTGTCTGTGTATCTGAGGTAACAGTGAGAGATACCTGCAGGGTTTCTGATCAACAGAGACTATAAAGAAGACACTGTTACTCATTGGAAAGAGAAGATTACGGACTATAGCAAGTTTTGCTGTCTGGGACTGTGTCAAGGGGAAGAGAAATGCATACTTTTCTTGAAGAACGTTTTCCCTGGAGATTGAGGACTTGAGATAATACACAACACAGTGTGTCAACCATTTCTGTGAGAGTGAAACAAGATTTGCCTGCCGGCTGCAAGAAAGAGATCCCGTATACAAGGAAAAGACTCAAGTGAATTCATTCGGCTCTTTCACACCGGGAACAAGCACCGGCCGCCATCTGCACCTGATCTGCGCAACTGTGAGTGACCCATCAGCCTCAACTGTTAGGGTTTAGCATAGTTTTCTGTAGCTAGGACGTTGTAGCAGCGTGGCCCGACTAGCGGAAAGCCAGATAGAGAATTAGCTCAGAGTAGTTTGTGAAACTTATTGTGTACTGTTTGTCCTGAGCTTTCATTGCCATTGCTGGAGCATAGTTTGTGACTCGCTCCAGCTATATCTTCCTATGTTCATGTTGGTAATATCATTATTGTAAATATTATTTTCATCTTCCGGCATATAATTCCTTTGTACATAATAAAGCAGGAGTTTTGTTTCAGCCTTCTCGTCTGCTGTGCTGTACTTGAATCCTGCCTTGCGGTGTTCTTTGGACTCTGCTACACATCCATGGATATTGAGGGAATTGAGCTCAGTAATTGACAGACCACTGTATCTCATCTTCTCAGACTATCATGTGACAGGTTTGGTGCCACAGGATTGGAGGATGATTGATGTGTTACCAGAGGTGTATCTAGGTTTTCTGCCACCCGGGGCAAGAATTCAGTTTGCCATCCCCTCCCCCCCGTTCCAAGCACATATGCGATTTGCACACTAAGTCACATGCTGACTAGCTGCTCTCCCTAATTGATGTTCAGTGAAAAACTGAGAGAAGAAGGAAGACAAGCTAGTTGTCACGTGACCATAAGCATGAAAATTGCATATGAGTGAAGTGGCCATGTGATGACTGATGGAACCTGCAAGTGGAGCTGAATCCTGACTGAGTATATTACATGCTGATAGGATTGCCATGCTACAGGGCTTCATTTTATAATTAAAGGATTTCTCAAAGTTTAATTTGCTTAGATGCAGGCGTACTTCTTCTTGTGCTAAACTAAGTTTTATCAGGTGGTTAACTTTGATGATTTTTGCCTTGTTAAATCATCCCAAGATTTTCCCAAGAAAAGAGAAACAGCATCATCCAGCTCATCGATAGCGGTCTCTTGGCCAAGAAAAAATCAAAACTGCATCATGTGAGTACAATGACAGTTGGAAGAATATGAAATGAAGTCTGTCCATCCATTCAAAAGCCAAGAGGTGGAGGTCCAGGTAAAATATCGGAGTCAACAAGTCAGATCATCACAAGGTCTATCGGTTCTGGCGTGACAAACATGGCAGTGGAGGTGGCTTGTATGCTTTGTAATAGTGATATCATAGACATCTATGCATGCACCGTGCGACACACGTTACACAAGTTGGGAATAGCGGCCCGAAAAAAGGTGAAGAAGTCTCGACTTCAAAATCGTAACAAGCATCGGCTCGACTGTGCAAAAAAGTGTGAAAAGTTGACGGTAGAAGACTGGAAACAGGTGATTTGGAGCACTCAGATGAAAGTCAATAGACTAGGCTGTGACGGGTGCAAATGGAAGAAACAAGGGAAAAAGGGGCTAATGAATCGAGAAATTGAAGGAACTTTCAAGTTCGTGGGGGGAAGCCTGATGATATGGACTTGTTTCACAGCCAAAGTTGTTGGATACTTGACCAGGATCGATGGTGGTCTCAATGCTGAGCTATAGGTAAGTATCCTGCAAGACGAGTTACTTCGTACACTCGAGTACTATGGGTATGAAAAGGACAACATAGTGTTTCAGCCGGACAACGATCAGAAGCATATGTCAAGATTGATGAATAAATGGTTTAATGACAATGAAGTAGAGGTGCTGGATTGGCCCCCACAGTCTCCAGAGATCAACCCAATTGAACACATGTGGGTAGAGTTGAAGAAAAAGCAGTATACATACCCAACTTGGGAACATGTAGAACAGACCTGGGATCAGATTTCGGTTGAGACATGCTTGAATCTGATCGAGAGCATGCCCAGAAGGATTCAGGTAGTGTCAAAAGCCAAAGGCGGATTTAAAAAATACTAACAAAATAATAAAAATTTAAATTTAGAATTTTAGTAGCAAAACAGTAACAATGCAGTGGCATGACAAGAATCTGCATAACTAATCATATGCTAAGTAGTTGCAAGTCAAATTAATGTATGAGATAGCCAGGATGATTGTCTATAAAATGATGGTAGTTTCATGTTTAAAGCAGTAGTGGGTGGTGAGATATGGAGCCTGAAAGTCAAAAGTTCAAAACATTGTTACCCTCTTTCTTTTCAGTGAATTTATCTCAATAAGCTCCCACTGTCTTTCCAGTGATGCTTGTGGCGCTGGCAGTATTTCTGAAAACACCACCCTGGAGGTCCTGGACTTCAGCTTCTCTCCAAGTTTGCTGCAATCATTTTTAAGGACCTTCCACCTCCTTCTAACTTTGTCATTTGTACCAATGTATACCATGACTGAAGAGCTTTCCCCAGCCCTACCCAGCAATCTGTCTATCCGATCCACAATATGTCGAACCCTAGCATATGTTTGGCATTCACGGTCTCGGAGGCACATAACTTTGTCTGTCCGCCTAACTATAGAGTCCCCTACCACCAACATCTGTCTGGCCTTTGCTGCATTCCTATCTCCCTCCTTCCTATAGCAGTCATTTTCCTGGTTGCTAGAAGCATTTTCAAAATGTAGTGATCCCAGTCCTGGGCTTGTATTCCTCATATCAGCCAAACAGGCATATTTACTAGGTTGTACAAGATCAGGGCTGGGCTCCCTGTCACTTTTCCCCCTACCTCTTCTTCTGTTACCCAGCTACCTACTTCTGAGTCCTGAACGTACCCACCTCCATATCACTGGCCCCAGCCAGTGCATGCTCAGTGAGCTCTAAACTCCTCTCCAGGTTTGCAATGCTCCTGAGTGTTGCAAGCTGCATATTTAGATCCATTACCTGGGCTTCCAAATATGTAACACGCTGACATTGAGCGCAGATATACTCACCCTCAAACGGCTGTTCAAGGCATGCATACATCTCACAAGATGCACACCTGGTAGCATTGTCCATAGAGCACATACTAAATGGGGAAAAACAGTACAGATAAAAGCATAAAAACTATGGAAAACTGGTAAGGAAAATACCAAACTATCCTCTTGTGTTAAACTATGACATTGTTATTAACTATGCACTTATCTGCATCCCCTGATCCGTTCAGCAGGCTTTGCTTGCGGTTTCTGAAACTTTTTGAGCACCAATCAGCAAGGAACGAGTGTGGCTACTAGTAAACACTTAAATCTCAAGATCCCTTTTTTTGTTGTAATTTATATATGTTTTTTATAGGATATTATTATTATTATTTATAATTATAGCGCCATTTATTCCATGGCGCTTTACATGTGAGAAAGGGGAATACATAGGGAAAACAATTACAATAATCTTGAACAAAACGTGACGGCGACTGGTACTGGAGGAGCGAGGACCCTGCCCGCGAGGACTCACAATCTACAAGGGATGGATATATACTGTCCGTCTTTATCGATGTGAATTCTTTTGAAACCATGAGGCTTTTGCAAACTTTTCAGATATTGTAGCCACATGACACCATTTGCCTTAAACCAGGAAAGGTTTTTACTAAAATTACATAAACATAATGGCTGGTTGAATCCTGCGGTAAAATAAGACAAAAAGGTTGTGTTGTCTGCAACACAAAAATCCAATGTGCTTAACTGCTAAACAGCAATCTCCTATGATCCCTACCTTTCACACCTGCATTATAGCTCTCAGATTGCCTGGGTGAACTTGGACAAAATATCTGGATAAAGCAGAAATACCCTTTGATTCTTTTTTATCACAGTTGTGAATATGTCTCCGCATCCTATTTTTTTTTTTACACAAAATACAACTAACTAGCTAAACCACAAAATTACTGTTGCAATTTATATACATTTTTATAGGTTATGTAATACTTGTTATTATGGATGAGAATTCTTTTGAAACTATAACATATTATAACTTTTTAGTACCTTAAGCCAGGAATTGTTTTTCTGTTCTTGGCTAAAAAACAGACTGAGGGGATAATTTTTTTGGGATTACTGTAATTCCTTTGGCAATATCTGATAAGATTACATCCTGCTTTAAAAAGGGCAAGCATTTTTTTAGTTCATTAAATTCCAAATTATAAGTAGTTGAAAAAAACATTGTTATAGCTATGATCAGAATTGAACTGTTTTTCTTTCCTCCCAATTGAAAAATATCTAATCTATTTTTTTGTTCCACTCTTCTAATTGCTTTATCAATAGCCCAATTAGGATATCCTTGTTCTTTAAGCTTTGTGCACATGCTGCTCTATTCATCATTCCAATATCTGGGATTGATTAGAACAGTTTCTTCTTCTTCTAGTGATCTCACCCATGAGTACCGCTGATTTTACATGTTTAGGGTGGCATGATGATGCATGCAGCAGAGTATTACCACATACTGGTTTCCAATATGTTATTGTGGTAATGTCCCCCATAATTTCTTTTGCCATTATATTTAAATCCAAAAACTGTATTACACTGCAATCTGTTTCCACAGTAAATTGCAAATAAATGTTATTACTATTGAAATACTGCAACATGTCTGGCATGGCCGCCTCATCACCAGATCATACGATGATGATTTCACCTATATAATGGCCGTATCAGACTGTATTATTAAGAAGGGGACGGTCCAGAAGAAAAACATAGCCATATTCAAACCATGCTATAAAAACATTTGCTACAGACGGGGATACGTTAGACCCTATAGTGGCACCTGTCTTCTGTAAAAAAAAATTGCTGATATACATAAATATAAAAAAAATTGTGGGTTAACAAAAATTCCAAAGAAATAATGATATATTCCTTCAAAATTGTAAAAATCGCTGATAATATTGAGAAAACAGACTACTGCTCGAAGGGCTAAGTCTTGTGGGATTGACGTGTATAGAAACACCACATGTAATCTAGCTATATTGAGAACTTCAATTTAGATCCTTTAGAATGGCCAAGATGTGCTTTGTATCTTTAACCCCTTAGTGACCGAGCCAATTATGTCCTTAATGACCAAACGAAATTTTACAGTTCTGACAAGTATCACTTTATGAGGTAATAACTCTGGAATGCTTCAACGGATGCCACTGATTGTGAGATTGTTTTTGCGTCACATATTGTACTTTATGATAGTGTTAAAATTTCTTCGATATGACTTGCGTTTATTTGTGGAAAAATAACGTAAATTTGGCCAAAATTTTGAAAACTTTGCAATTTTCAAACTTTGAATTCTTATGCCCTTAAATCAGAGTTATGTTACACAAACTAGTTAATGAATTTCCCATATGTCTATTTTACATCAGCACAATTTTTTAAACCATTTTTTTTTTTGTTAGGTAGTTATAAGGGTTAAAAGTTGACCGATTTCTCATTTTTCCAACAAAAATTACAAAACCATTTTTTTTAGGGACCACATCACATTTGAAGTGACTTTGAGGGGTCTATATGACAGAAAATACCCCAAAGTGACACCATTCTAAAAACTGCACCCCTAAGGTGCTCAAAGCCACATTGAAGACGTTTATTAACCCTTCAAGTGCTTCACAGGAACTGCAGCAACGTGGAAGGAAAAAATGAACATTTAACTTTTTGTCACAAAATTGATATTTCAGACCCAAATTTTTTTATTTTCACAAGGGTAACAAGAGAAAATAGAGGACAAAATTTGTTGTGCAATTTATCCTGAGCATGCCGATACCCCATATGTGGGGAAAAAACAGTTTGGGCGCACGGCAGAGTTCGAAAGGGAAGGAGCACCATTTGACTTTTTGAATGCAAAATTGGCTAGAATCGAGAGCGGACGCCATGTCGGGTTTGGAGAGAACCTGATGTGCCTAAAGAGTGGAAACCCCCCACAAGTGACCCCATTTTGGAAACTAGACCCATCAAGGAATTTATTTAGATGTGTGGTGAGCACCTTGAACCCCCTTCACAGAAATTTATAACGTAAAGCCATGAAAATAAAAAATCTAATTTTTTTCCACAAAAATGTACATTTAGCCCCAAATATTTTATTTTCACAAGGGCAACAGGAAAAAATAGACCCCAAACTTTGTTGTGAAATTTCTCCTGAATACAGCGATACCCCACATGTGATTGACTTTTTGAATGCAGAAATGGCTGGAATTGATAGAGGACGCAATGTTGCGTTTTGAGAACCCTGATATGCCTAAGCAGTGAAAAACCCACACAAATTACCCCATTTTGGAAATTAGGCCCCTCAAGGAATTTATCTAGATGTGTGGTGAGCATCTTGAACCCCTAGGTGGTTATAATGTAGAGTCTTGAAAATAACAAACCAAATTTTTTATTTTCACAAGGGTAACAGGAAAAAATGGACCCCAAAATTTGTTGTGCAATTATCCTGAGTATGCTGATACCCCATATGTGGGGTAAAACTACTGATTGGGCACACAACAGGGCTCGGAATGGAAGGAGTAACGTTTTGGAACGCTGACTTTGATGGAATGGTCTGCGGGCATCATGTCGCGTTTGGAAAGCCCTGATGTGCCTAAACAGTGGAAACCCCCCCTAAGTGACCCCATTTTGGAAACTAAACCCCTCAAGGATTTTATCCAGGGGTATAGTGAGCATTTTGAACCCATAGGTACTACGCAGAATTTGATAACATTAGGTTGTCATATTAAGCATTTTCGTATTTTTCACAAAAATGTTGTTTTAGCCCAAAATTGGAATTTTCAAAATGGATAATAGGAAAAAACGGACCCCATAATTTGTTATGCAATTTCTCCCGAATGCGATGATACCCCATATGTGGTCAAAGACTTCTGTCTGGGCACATGGCTGGGCTAGGAAAGGAAAGAGCGCTATTTGTCTGGAATAAATTGTGAATGCCATGTCACATTTGGAGAGCCCCTGACATGTGAAAACAGCAGAAACCCCCCACAAGCGACCCCATTTTGAAAACTAGTCCCCTCAAGGAATTCATCTAGGGGTGTACTGAGCATTTTTAACCTACACGTAACATAACATAGTAACATAATTTTTAAGGTTGAAGAAAGACTAAGTCCATCTAGTTCAACCCATAACATAACATGTTGATCCAGAGGAAGGCAAAAAAAATCCCATGTGGCAAACTCTAAGCTCCACATTGGGGAAAAAAATTCCTTCCTGACTCCACATACCGCAATCAGACTAGTTCCCTGGATCAACGCTCTATCATGGAATCTAGT
The DNA here is from genome assembly GCF_046119375.1 of Phyllobates terribilis. Classification (NCBI taxonomy): domain Eukaryota; kingdom Metazoa; phylum Chordata; class Amphibia; order Anura; family Dendrobatidae; genus Phyllobates; species Phyllobates terribilis. The sequence continues at coordinate 531,626,986 of NW_027362764.1, read as the reverse complement.
ATATATAACCTGTAATATTATACTTTTCAAGAAAGGCATCCCAGGCCCTTCTTGAATTTTAGTAGTGAATCACTCATTACAACTAGTGTTGAGCCACCCCCGTAGTGTTCGAGTTCGGTTCGGTTCGTCGAACACCCGTGTGTTCGCCGAACTGTTCGTCGAACTGTTCGTCGAACACCTTCGAACACCGTTAAAACCAATGGCAGGCAAACAAAAACACATAGAAACACATAGAAAACACCTTCAAAGGTGTCCAAAAGCTGACAAACTGCTCAGAAGACACAACTAACACATGGAAAAGTGACAAGTACATATAGTCATGCGAAAAGAAAAGAGGTGGAGGAGTAAAAGGAGGGGGAGACACAGATATAGGCATGTCATGCCCTTCTAAAATCCAAAAAGTGAGAAGCCGAGACGGCCAGTCCGCTCCTGCCCGTGCCACCTCCGTGTCGCCGGGTTTGTGCCAGAGCCGCGGTGAACCCTGACGGCCAGCCCCCCTCTCCCAATACTGGTGCCTGTCCGCTGGTGGGTCGAGAGAGCCCCCCTGTGGTGGAGGCAGCTCTAAGCTTTTTAATTTAAATTGTCCCTCTAATTTGAATGAATACACTTTAAATCCATTTACAAGGATCTATTGGAGGGCAAGTCTCATGCCAGCAGCCGCGTAATTCCAGCTCCAGTAGCGTCCACTAAAGCTGCTGCAGTTAAAAAGCTTTTATAAGGATCGAGCTCGGCTGTCCACCGCAAGGCATCCTAGTGCCAGTCCCAGCCCCTATGCCTTGGGGTGCCTCCTGATGCTCTTCACTAAGTATCCCGTGGTCCCGAAGCATTTCCTTTGAAAAAATTAAGTGTCCAAACTACAGGTGGTGTAGCTTGCTTAACAGCCGGGATAATCCGCTGACTAGCAGACACTGCTACTAGGCACAAAGTATTTCCTGGGCTAGATGCAGTTAAAAATTTGTAAGTAGATACTCTCGTTGGATGCTGAGAAAGCATTCCATAGAGTCTTCTGGCACGCCATATATGATTCTCTTAAAAAGCTTGGGGTAGGGGTCTAGGGGACCCTTTTATAGCCAAAATCACGGCCCTGTATCACAATACGTCACCTAGGCTGAAGATAAATGGAACTGTAGCACCGAGGGCTCGGTTGCTACAGACGTATTGCACCTCACCCAGAGGTGTGATATCTCACTCTCAGATAAGGATGGAGTGTGGATCAGGACCCGACACCTGCATGCATTACACCACATTGCCGTGGGGCAGGGCGACCAATATGCCCCTGAGATGGGCACAACAGTCCCTGTCCCTGGCTGGAGTGGGGGGAGGGAACACTGAGGAAGGGGAACCCTGCAGTGCAGGAGCAGGGAGGAAGCAGTTCCTGGGTGCATTGAGAAGGGAGTATAAAAGGTGGGCACCATCTTAGTTCAGTGCAGAGAAGTCTGAGCAGAAGTGGCAGGGAGCAGGGGCTCTGCATGAGCTCTGCTCCGGAGGCGGGCCTAGTAACAGAGGCCCAGGCCTGCAAGAGGGAGAAGGAAGGAAGAGGAGCGGAGAAGGCTCCAGGAACGAGGAATGAAGGGATCCCAGGGGTGCGGACGGGCGAGTCGCCACCGCACGCCCGAATCCACCTGCGTGGAGGGGTCAGGCCAAAGGGGGAGACCGGTCCCCGAACTAGTGGAGGCAGGAAACGACCCTCAGCTAGAAACCGGAGGCTCTGACATTTTATGTGGCGCAGCCCCTTGCTCCACCCGCTAGGAAGGCACCACATAGGGTCAGGGAAACTGGCGCCAAGTTTACCAAGAGGAGGCCCGAGGCAGCCGGACAGAAGTGTTGGTAAGAAAGGCCAGACAAAGGACACACAAAGGGGGTCCTGTGAAGCGCTCCAAAGTTATCTGGGAGTTGTCTGAGCCCCTCACCTGGTGAGCACAGTACGACGTGGGCAGCCGTTACCTGCAGACGTGGTCTGGATAATAAGAACTGTGAGTAAAGGCCCTGAACTGCATCACTGACTCCGTGTCGTTACTGCTGCTGCCCTGCACCATCACCCCCATCCTCCGCATACACTGCCCTGAGGCTATACTCCTCCCGTGGGGAGTTATGCTACGCTCTGCTGCACCCACAACACCAGCCTTAGCGGTCTGCCCTGTAGCGGCGGTTCACTCTGACCGCAATCCACGGGTGGCGTAGTCGGACATTTAAACATCAAAACCACATAAATAGTTCCGCCACTGGTTTGACCGCCCTGAGCCACGGAACCGGATCGCCGCCACGAAGACTACAACCACCAGCATCCACCAAAAAGTGTCCGGCTCCGGGTGTCCCAAGGCCCAGGGGGTGCGTCAGAACATTTTCATCACCTTTCACAATCACCAATGGGACAAGGCAGGGATGTCCTCTGTCCCCTCTCTTATACATCCTAGTGACGGAGCACCTGCTCTCATCAATTCGCCATAACCCCAATATTAGGTGGATTGAGGTGGGAGGCACCGAGTACAAGTGCTCTCTATTTGCTGATGATGTCCTAGTATATATCACTCAATCACATATATCCATCCCTGCTGTTATGGCTGAAATAGATCACTTTGTTACATGGTAAAATTTTAAAATCAATGCAGCGAAGTCTGAGGCCCTCGATGTCTCCCTCCCTAAATCCATATAGGATTCCATCCAGTCCAACTTTCCCTTTGCCTGGCCCTCACAGGGTATCAAATACTTAGGAATTCCTATTCATAGAGACCTCTCCCATCTATGTTATCTTAATTTTGGGCCCTTTATTGAACAATTCCATACAGACCACGGTTGGCAAGTTAGAACTGTAAGATTCACTACGTGAACCACTGGTGTTTTGTGGAAAAGCACATGTACACCGCGTTCCAAATTATTATGCAAAAAGTGTTTAGGAGTGATAAGGGAAGAATTTGTTTGTTTGTCAGTTAAACTCATTGATGGTGATGTGTGTCAGGGCTCTTTATATCACTGTAAGCAATTGCAGACACCTGTGCTAATTAGTTTGGCAGGTGTGTCCAATGAAAGGCAAGACTACTTAAGAAGGCTCTCTCACATTATTAAGCAGCCTACATTTTCTGCCAAAATGGGAAAGAAAAAGGATGTGTCGGCTGCTGAGAAGCAACAAATTGTGGAGTGTTTAGGTCAAGGCATGACTACAATCAACATTGTGCGATGATCAGGATGAAGTGTCTTGGCAATCAAGAAGTATGTAGCTGATTCACAGTACACACGTGTGCGTGCTGATAAGGGCAAATTGAGGACTCTTTCCTACAGGCAATTACGTCAGGTTGAAACAGCAGCGGCAAAAAAGCCTTGTCATAGCAGCAGACAAGTTTTTGAAGCTGCTTGTGCCTCCAACGTCCCCCGAACAACAAGATGCAGGGTCCTTCAGAGGTTTGCAGCTGTGCATATGCCATCCTGTCGACCTCCTCTATCCACTTCACACAAGCAGAAACGGCTCCAGTGGGCCAAACATTACATGAAGACTGATTTCAAAACTGTTTTGTTCACGGATGAGTGCCGTGCAGCGCTCGATGGTCCAGATGAATGGAGTGGAGGATGGCTGGTTGATGGACACCCCACGCAAACACGGCTACAGCGCCAACAAGGAGGAGGTGGAGTAATGTTTTGGGCTGGAATCATGGGGAGAGAGATTGTCGGCCCCTTTAGGATCCCTGAAGGCGCTAAAGATGAACTCCATAATGTATGTGGATTTTCTCAAACAGCACTTCCTGCCATGGTTCAAGAAGAAGAACCGTGTATTTCACAGCAAGATCATTTTTCTGCATGATAATGCACCATCTCATGCTGCACATAAAACATCTGCATCTCTGGCTGATATGGGCATAAAAGGGGACAAACTTATGGTGTGACCCCCATGCTCCCCTGACCTCTACCCCATTCAGAACCTTTGGAGCATCATTAAAAGGAGTGTCTATGATGGCGGGAGGCAGTTCACATCTAAGCAACAGCTCTGGGAGGGTATTCTGTCCTCATGCAAAACAATTGAAGCAGAAACCATCCAAAACCTGACAAATTCAATGGACGAGAGAGTTCAGAAGCTCCTTTCGAACAAGGGGTCCTATGTGAAAATGTAACATCACCTAGAATAAAGTTTTGAGTTGAAAACTGTTTGATTTCAGTTTCTAACAACCTGCTAATGCTTATAATTTCAAAAATGACCATTTTTTTGGTCTTTATTAAAATGAAAAGGTTGATCGAAAAGTTTGGGGGATCTAAGAGTGTGGCAACCCAGTAGTCATGATTACTTCGAATTCTGACAATATGAGGGTCATGCTGCAGGTAGTGCAGCAAGAAGGCACTTATGTGTCTTGCGCATCTCGGAGCCCCAAAATTATTTTCCGGGCTAGATGCAGCTAAAAATTATTTTTAATTTTAAATCTGGTGAAGCTTATTATAGATGGCCTAATAGGATCAGTGCTGCACACTGCTACAAAGCCCAAATTATTTTCCAGTCAAGATACAGATAAACATGATTAGTAATTTGAAAGCTTAAAACGGTTGGTAGGGTGATTTTAACCAATCATCAAGCTTTTACTCTCCCCAGGATGACACAGGGGTAGAAAAGTCGTTTCGTATCCATGATTTGTTCATCTTTATGAACGTGAGTCTGTCTACATTATCAGTGGAGAGCCGCGTGCGCTTATCTGTCAGCACACCACCAGCAGCGCTGAACACACGTTCAGACAGAACGCTGGCTGCGGGGCATGACAAGATCTCCAAGGCGTAAGTGGCTAGCTCCGGCCATTTATCCAGATTGGAAGCCCAAAAAGAGCAAGGGTCCAGTGACACAGTCGTGGCTTCAATGTTTACTTGGAGATACTCCTGTACCATCGTCTCTAGGCGTTGACTATGTGTCAGACTTCTTGTCTCCTGTGGCCTTGCAAAGGATGGGCTAAAAAAGTGGTGAAATGATTCCGCAAAATTGATGTTACCAGCAGATACTGTGGTTCTGTTACGGTTTGAGTGCTGAACACTTGACGGTCCCACGGTTGGCAAGTTGGAACTGTGAGATTCACTACGTGCACCACTGGTATTTTGTGGAAAAGCACATGTAAGATTCTGCAACAGTCTCTGCTGATACTCCTGCATGCGTGCATCCCTTTCTATGGCAGGAATAATTTCTGCAAATTTACTTTTGTACCGGGGATCTAACAGTGTGGCAACCCAGTAGTCAGGATTATTTCTAATTCTCACAATTCGAGGGTCATGTTGCAGGTAGTGCAGCAAGAAGGCACTCATGTGTGTTGCGCATCCAGGAGCACCAAGTCCCTGTTGTGTTGGTGGCGAGGTAACAATCATGCTTCCTTCCTCTGTCCTCTCCCCCCAACCTCGCACAACAGAAATGTGATCAAGGTCTCCCTCATCTGATGAGTCTTCCATCAGTTCGTCCTCCACTTCTTCCTGGGCTCCTGCACCTTCCTCACTAGTTTGGCTGCTACCATGCGCCCTGGTAAAACCATCTCCCCCACCCTCACATGCCTGCCGCCTTGGTGCTGCCGACCGTCTGGACCTTGCAGATGTTAGCCCTTCCGCATACAACTCCTCCTCCTCTACTTCCTCCACCTCCTCTTGTGCCACCACCTGACTCCGAATTCTGTTTAACATGTGCTCCAGCATGTAAATCACCGGAATAGTCATGCTGATAATGGCATCGTCAGCAATAAACATCTTCGTCGCCATTTCAAAACTGTGCAGAAGGGTGCATAGGTTCCTGATCTGAGACCACTCCTCCAGCGTGATTTACCCCACCTCTGAATCTCGTTGGCCCAGGCTATACGTCAGAACGTATTGCACCAGGGCTTGTCGGTGCTGCCACAGTCGCTGCAACATGTGCAGAGTTGAATTCCACCGGGTAGGCACATCGCATTTTAGCCGGTGAAGTGGCAGGCCCAACGACTTCTGTAGAGATGTAAGTCGCTGAGCTGCGGGATGCGAACGGCGGAAGTGAGCACACAGCGACCGTGCCCTCTGCAGAAGGCCATCTAGTCTGGGATAGTGGGCTAAAAATTGCTGGACAACCAGGTTCAACACGTGAGCCATACAAGGCACGTGTGTGACATTGCCCCGGCGAAGGGCCGCACCCAGGTTTGCAGCATTGTCGCACACGGCCTTCCCTGGTTTCAGGTCCAGTGGAGACAACCATTCATGAAATTGGTTCTCCAGAGCTGACCACAACTCCTCAGCTGTGTGACTCACATTTCCCAGACATTTCAATGTAAAAACTGCCTGATGACGTTGAGCCCTACTGCCAGCATAGTAAGGAGGTGTGCAGGATCCCTTCTGCGCAGTTAGAAAGCTTGTGGCATGACCAGACAGGCTTTGGGTGCAGGTGGAAGACCGAGAGGAGGTTGAGGAGGCAGAAGCAGTGGAGGAACTTTGACATAAAGAGGATTGACGCACAACTCGTGGGGACGGCAAGACTTGGACAGCAGCCCCTTGTCCTGCTGTCACCATAGTTACCCAGTGCCCAGTCAGCGACATGTAACGCCCCTGTCCATGCCTACTCGTCCAAGTGTCTGTGGTGAAATGCACCCTGTCACACACAGAGTTTATCAAAGAAGCGGTGATGTTGTGTGCGACATGCTGGTGGAGCGCAGGCACACCTTTCTTTGAGAAGTAGTGCCGACTGGGCATCTGGTACTGGGGCACTGCGACGGACATAAGGTCTCGAAAATCCTCTGTGTCCACCAGGCGGAAAGGCAGTATTTCTGTAGCCAAGAGCTTGTGTAGCACCCTGAGGATTCGGCTGCTACAGGGGTATTGCACCTCAACCCAGAGGTGTGATATTCCACTCCCGGGTAAGGATGGAGTGTGGGACTGAGCTCGGTAGGCTGCATGCACTACATACATCCCATTTCCGAGGAACAGGCCGACGGTACTCCCACTTAGAAATGTGCAGGTACGACCGAGTCTGTTCCTGGCTGGAGTGGGAGGGGGGTGGAACATCCCATGTAGTGTAGGGGCAGATAGGGGGAGCAGCCTGGGTAAAGTTAGGAGCTCATTGGGTGCTGGTCACCTGAGCTCACACATAGAGGGATATATAAGGTGGGCACCAACTAGAATCAGGGTCAGACGCAGAGAGTGAGATGCAGAGAGGATCAGCTGCAGAGAACAAGTTAGGAGAGGAGAGAAGAAAGACCAAGACCCAGAGTGAGAGAGGAGAAAAGAGAAAGACCCAGAGCACAGAAGAGAAGGGACCCAAGAACCCAAATCAGAGCACCGGGTGAGGAGTCAGCAAAAGGGTACCGGAACCCAAGCTGGTGGGGGTAAAAACATTCCCCAGCCAGAGACCGGAGACCGTGGGCAGCGTCTGCCACGGTCACCCATCACATCCACCCCGAAGGCACACCACAGGAAGGGTCAGGGAACCCAGGGCCAAGGGTGTCCCAACAGAAGGCCCGAGGGAGCTGGACTTAGGTGGATCACTGGTGGGGACGGCTGAAGAAAGGACAGAGGGAGAGCTCAGGGCCACGCTCCGGACTTGTTTGGGGGTTGGCTGGATCCAGGACCTGGTGGACGCAGCACGGCTCGGGTGGTCACTAGCAGCTGGAGTGACCAGTACAACATCTGCAGTAAGTAAACACCCTTAACTGCACAACCCGACTCTGTCTTCATTGCCGGCTGCACTACACCACCACAACCCCCATCCTCTGCGCCTGTCCCCTCTGAGGCTATACCCCTCCCGTTGGGGGTTATCTCATCAAGCTGCGCACCCACCATCAGCCTCAGCGGACCCTGCTGCAGCGGCGGCCACAGTGACCGCATCACAACGGGTGGCGTAGTCGACACAAAAGAACTTTAGTAACATCTGTAGAACTGCCACATAACACTGAGCTTGACGCCCTGGGCACGGGACCGGGTCACAGCCGCTCGGAGACTACAACCCCCCCCATCTGATCCGGTGCCGGGTATTCCCCTCTAAAAGGAATATGTCCCAGGGGGCGCGTCAACTTTGGCGTAGTCGGCAGGATTACGTGCCCGCAACACCCGGGTACTGCGTGCCAGAAGAAAAGTGCAAGTTTACCTCAGAAAGAAGTCTCCCGCCGGTTCCGGAGGGTCCACGCCATCGGACTCCATCACCAGTCGTTTCCCGCCGATTGTCCGCCATTTCCAACTTGTTCCCGCCATCTGCAGAGTTTCCCGCCACTGGGCGACGCTTCCCGCCAAAACCGCAGATTTCCCGCCTTGGAAGAGCAGCGGACGCCATTATGGGCGTGCCAAAGGAGGGCAAGAGGCCACCTCCCATCGTGGGCCAGGACAGAAAATGGCGCCAAAAGTGGAAACCGCCCCACCAATAGAGACTGTGATGCTGGAGGTGTCTGTCAGCGTGAAAGAACTCCCCCTGGAGCTGACAGTCACCGAGTTGCCCCGGGACCGCCCTCGAGGTGGGAGGAGACGAAAGAGAAGAGAAAAGATGGGTGTCGCTTGGAGCAGTCTGGAGCGAGCGTACCCGGAGGCAAGAGGTCTAACGAGGAGTAGCGGAGGAGCTCACCCGGAGATGGAGAGAAAGCAGAACAGCACCGGCCCGCTGGCCAGGAGTCTGCTAGAGACCGAGGAAGGAGGGCAGAGCAGCACCGGCCCGCTGGCCAGGAGCCTGCCGGAAGCAGAGCAGAGCAGCACCGACCCGATGGTCAGGAGCCTGCTAGAGTCCACAACCCCGCTAGGTCTAGCGGAGATCTTAGCGCAGCTCCCCCGAGACCGGGAGTGTGCACAAACTGCCCTGGAGGGCCTCGCAAGGAGGATGGCCCGGGTACAGCGTGAGATACTGGCGGAGTGGAGCCGGGAGATGACCCAGCAAGCTGAGACCAGTCAACGGAGCACGCTACCCTGGAAGAGGAAGCAGACCGCCTCTGAGGATGGCGCGGGAGGACCCAAGGCCGGAGACGGCGCCGAGGAGGGAGCCGAACGCATGGAGGCAGGTAAAGGGGACGCCTATACCCCAAGCCGTGACACCGCTTACCTGCCCCAGCTCCCCGTCGCAGAGCCCGAAAGTCCCCCTGCTGTGCCCGTAGCCGCCATGTCACCGCTATGGACTAGGCCCCGACCGGAAGCCGCCGCAGCGACCCGTGTGACGTCACGCGCCTCGATCCGGAGCGTGACAAAGCAGGAATTACCACCAGCCTGGTCGCAAGGCCTAGTACCCCCGGGCGCCGCATCACCAACAGCGCCCCCTACCTCCGCGGAGCCTCCGGCCTGGCCGCAAGGCCAGGTAGCCCAGGGCGCCGCCGTCCTAACGGTGCCCTTCACCTTCCAGGTGCCCCAGGCCTGGCCGCAAGGCCTGGGCAACCCGGGCGCTACCACCACCGCGCCCGCGCCCGTAAAACCAAGGGTGCCACACCTGGGGGAGGACTTGTTCAGCCAGCTCTCATGGCCGGACGGGCGGCCCTTCATCTGGCCCGAAGGATACCATGAGCTGGAACGGCAGCAGAGACTAAGACCCCTGGATGAACCCCTGATTCCGGCTCCGAAGCCCGTGGCACGGATCTCGCCCCCGCTAGCGGAAGCGCAGTTTGAGTGGGACCCCACCGGAGAAGATCTAATGGGGTTCACTCAGGAAACTCGGGCAGTCGCCGCTGAGCGTACTGAGTGTTGTCGTCAGCAGCTAGCAGAGTTTACGAGAGAACGGGAGGAGAGGCGGGTCAGAGAACAACAGGCCCAAATCCGGAGCGCGGAGCAGAAGAGCCGGACTAGGAGGAACCCCCGTGCAGCGCACTGTCCCCGCACCATCGGGACGGTGATAAAGTTCAACCCGCAGCATGGGTGGGGCTTTATTCGGGACCGTAACAACCGCGGTGACGTTTTTGTGACTCGCAGAGACGTCGAGTCCCACCTGCCGGAAGGTCACAAAGGCCGTGACCTCTACGTCGGAGACGAGGTCACCTTCACCCGGCACAAGTGTGCCAAAGGACCTTATGCCCTCCACGTACACCGCTTGACGGAGGAGGAGTTGCGGTACGGGGAGGAGGAGCCAGAGGACCCGGACGGGTCTGAAGCAACACCGTATCACTAAGAAAAAGCAGGAGGGAGCCGTCGTTGAGGACGGAAATAGAGACTGTATATAGTTGCCCGTCGGGGCACAGTGAACCGTTGCTGCTAAAATAGTCCCCGTTGGGACCAGTGAACTGTTTACCCGTTAACCCCTTCATCCTACAGGCTGAGGACTGTGAGCAGCCATTCCCTTCCCTCTACCTGGCCGAGGACTGAGAGCGGCCAACTTCCCCTGTATATAGTTGCGCGTCCTAAAGCGCCCCCTACCGGTTTTATAGAAAACCAGATTTTCTAAGAGACTGTCGCACTTTTCCCGGACACACGTTGCACAGTGTCCGGAGGAGGAACCTGAAACAAGAGACGACGAGAATGTTTACATGAAAAGTTTTATATATATAATGTTTTTATATGTTTTAATATGTTTATATGAAAATTTTGTATGTTTTGGTGTTTTTGTCTTTACAGCCCGAGGACGTGCTGTGATTTACCAGGGGGGAATGTAGCACCCTGAGGATTCGGCTGCTACAGGGGTTTTGCACCTCAACCCAGAGGTGTGATATTCCACTCCCGGGTAAGGATGGAGTGTGGGACTGAGCTCGGTAGGCTGCATGCACTACATACATCCCATTTCCGAGGAACAGGCCGACGGTACTCCCACTTAGAAATGTGCAGGTACGACCGAGTCTGTTCCTGGCTGGAGTGGGAGGGGGGTGGAACATCCCATGTAGTGTAGGGGCAGATAGGGGGAGCAGCCTGGGTAAAGTTAGGAGCTCATTGGGTGCTGGTCACCTGAGCTCACACATAGAGGGATATATAAGGTGGGCACCAACTAGAATCAGGGTCAGACGCAGAGAGTGAGATGCAGAGAGGATCAGCTGCAGAGAACAAGTTAGGAGAGGAGAGAAGAAAGACCAAGACCCAGAGTGAGAGAGGAGAAAAGAGAAAGACCCAGAGCACAGAAGAGAAGGGACCCAAGAACCCAAATCAGAGCACCGGGTGAGGAGTCAGCAAAAGGGTACCGGAACCCAAACTGGTGGGGGTAAAAACAATCCCCAGCCAGAGACCGGAGACCGTGGGCAGCGTCTGCCACGGTCACCCATCACATCCACCCCGAAGGCACACCACAGGAAGGGTCAGGGAACCCAGGGCCAAGGGTGTCCCAACAGAAGGCCCGAGGGAGCTGGACTTAGGTGGATCACTGGTGGGGACGGCTGAAGAAAGGACAGAGGGAGAGCTCAGGGCCACGCTCCGGACTTGTTTGGGGGTTGGCTGGATCCAGGACCTGGTGGACGCAGCACGGCTCGGGTGGTCACTAGCAGCTGGAGTGACCAGTACAACATCTGCAGTAAGTAAACACCCTTAACTGCACAACCCGACTCTGTCTTCATTGCCGGCTGCACTACACCACCACAACCCCCATCCTCTGCGCCTGTCCCCTCTGAGGCTATACCCCTCCCGTTGGGGGTTATCTCATCAAGCTGCGCACCCACCATCAGCCTCAGCGGACCCTGCTGCAGCGGCGGCCACAGTGACCGCATCACAACGGGTGGCGTAGTCGACACAAAAGAACTTTAGTAACATCTGTAGAACTGCCACATAACACTGAGCTTGACGCCCTGGGCACGGGACCGGGTCACAGCCGCTCGGAGACTACAATCCCCCCCATCTGATCCGGTGCCGGGTATTCCCCTCTAAAAGGAATATGTCCCAGGGGGCGCGTCACTTGCAGATGGTGAAATTCAACCTCTTAGCTTTCTCATGGCTAGGAGGAAATGGTCTTTTACTTGTCCACATCTGAGGGACCGAGGGCTGGCTATTGTGCTTAGACGGGGTTGATAAGGGTGTCCCCGGCAAACTGCCGGTCTGTGAGGAAGATGCAGGCGGACATGTTAGGTTGCCTTGATCCAAAGGTGGTGCTATCGATGTCGGACAGCGCTCAACACCAGCTGGTGTTACCACCTCCAAAGAAAATGATGACCTGCCAATGACGCTGGCTGTTGCGGGTAAAGAGGTGGCAGGTCTGCGCCCCAAAACAGGTGTGACTGCTGTCCCCCCAGTCACAGAGGATGAAGAGGCCGCGGATGCACAAGATATGGCAGACGGTGATTGGCCCGGCCAGCTAGGCCGCATTGTAGCACACTGAGCTTCCCACTGCAACTTATGCTTCATGTCCATGTGCCGGTTCATGCATGAAGTACTCAAACTATGTATTTTTTGGCCTCTACTTAGCTTTTGCTGACAAATGTTACAGATAACACGAGTTGGGTCATCTTTATCGATCTGAAAAAATGCCCAGGCTATGCAAGGCTTAGCACCCATGCGACCTGAAGAGCCACCACGACTTGTGGTGAGAGGCAGAGTTGTGTTTGAGGATGCAGTTGTTGACGTGCTTCCAGTACTACGTCTCTGTCCAGGAAGGCGCAACCTGACCTCGTCGTCACTAGCATCTTCCTCCACCTCCTCTGCTGACCTCATCTCTTGGCTGACTGTGGGTTGACAGTAAGTGGGATCTCCGACCTCATCATCATCACCCTGTGCGTTATCACACCCGTCGTCCTCAGAGCCAACCTGTTCCTGCCCTGACAAAAAACTAAAGTTGTCGCTCCAATCAGGTATTTGAGTCTTATCATCGTCTTCCTCATTGTCTCCACCAACAGGAGTTACAGTTTGGGAATGAGGGTCTACATTATGGTCAGAACCTTCTGCGTCTGGTCCTGGATCCGACTCATAAAGATTCTGGGCATCAGTGCAGATCATTTCCTCGTCTGGATTCACAGAAGCGCTGGAGTCGACCTCTGATTCCCAGGCTATAGTATGAGTAAACAGCTCTGCAGACTCAACCATCTGTTCTACCTCATACTCAGACGGGCAGCTGGAGATTTGGGAGCTGTGAGGAAGCAAGTGCGATTTGGGTGACACCTTTGAGGACTGGAGTATTTGTGATGTTGAAGTTGATGTGGAGGAGAGCCCACTTAAAGGAGCACTTGATATCCGTTGAAGCACCTGCTGTTTTTGTGCCTCATCTGGAATTTGTAGCGATTGGCGTGGCCGTAAGAAAGGGATCTTATCACATTGTCCGCTAAAAGAAGTAGACATTTTAGTTTGGCTGGAAGATGGTCTTTCTTCTGCAGATGTTACTGTTGCTTTAACACCTACCCCACGGACACAACCTTTTTTCCCCTTCCCAACACGCCTATTCCCCTTTCCACCAGCAGCAGGCCTTTTTCCACTCATTTTGGTGGTTAACTAATTCACAACTCTGGAGTTGTTTGCACAAAAAAACAATGGATGGTAACCGAGCAGAGCTGAGTGGCCAAACTGTGGTATTAGGCCAAAACTATTGGCTGGGCTAGATGCAGAAAAAAATTATTTTTAATTTGCAACCTGATGGAGGTCAGTATAGATGGACTAATAGACCAAGTCCCACACACTGCTAGAAGCCCAAATATTTTTTCAGAGCTAGATGCAGAAAAAAAATATTTTTAATTTGCAACCTGATGGAGGTCAGTATAGATGGACTAATAGACCAAGTCCCACACACTGCTAGAAGCCCAAATATTTTTTCAGAGCTAGATGCAGAAAAAAATTATTTTTAATTTGCAACCTGATGGAGGTCAGTATAGATGGACTAATAGAACAAGTCCCACACGCTGCTAGAAGCCCAAATATTTTTTCAGAGATAAATGAAGAAAAAAATTATTTTTAATTTGCAACCTGATGGAGGTCAGTATAGATGGACTAATAGACCAAGTCCCACACACTGCTAGAAGCCCAAATATTTTTTCAGAGCTAGATGCAGAAAAAAATTATTTTTAATTTGCAACCTGATGGAGGTCAGTATAGATGGACTAATAGACCAAGTCCCACACACTGCTAGAAGCCCAAATATTTTTTCAGAGCTAGATGCAGAAAAAAATTATTTTTAATTTGCAACCTGATGGAGGTCAGTATAGATGGACTAATAGACCAAGTCCCACACACTGCTAGAAGCCCAAATATTTTTTCAGAGCTAGATGCAGAAAAAAATTATTTTTAATTTGCAACCTGATGGAGGTCAGTATAGATGGACTAATAGAACAAGTCCCACACGCTGCTAGAAGCCCAAATATTTTTTCAGAGATAAATGAAGAAAAAAATTATTTTTAATTTGCAACCTGATGGAGGTCAGTATAGATGGACTAATAGACCAAGTCCCACACACTGCTAGAAGCCCAAATATTTTTTCAGAGCTAGATGCAGAAAAAAATTATTTTTAATTTGCAACCTGATGGAGGTCAGTATAGATGGACTAATAGACCAAGTCCCACACACTGCTAGAAGCCCAAATATTTTTTCAGAGCTAGATGCAGAAAAAAATTATTTTTAATTTGCAACCTGATGGAGGTCAGTATAGATGGACTAATAGACCAAGTCCCACACACCGCTAGAAGCCCAAATATTTTTTCAGAGCTAGATGCAGAAAATTTTTTTATTCAATTTGCAACCTGATGGAGGTCAGTATAGATGGACTAATAGACCAAGTCCCACACACTGCTAAAAGCCCAAATATTTTTTCAGAGCTAGATGCAGAAAATTTTTTTATTCAATTTGCAACCTGATGGAGGTCAGTATAGATGGACTAATAGACCAAGTCCCACACACTGCTAGAAGCCCAAATATTTTTTCAGAGCTAGATGCAGAAAAAAATTATTTTTAATTTGCAACCTGATGGAGGTCAGTATAGATGGACTAATAGACCAAGTCCCACACACTGCTAGAAGCCCAAATATTTTTTCAGAGCTAGATGCAGAAAAAAATTATTTTTAATTTGCAACCTGATGGAGGTCAGTATAGATGGACTAATAGAACAAGTCCCACACGCTGCTAGAAGCCCAAATATTTTTTCAGAGATAAATGAAGAAAAAAATTATTTTTAATTTGCAACCTGATGGAGGCCAGTATAGATGGACTAATAGACCAAGTCCCACACACTGCTAGAAGCCCAAATATTTTTTCAGAGCTAGATGCAGAAAAAAATTATTTTTAATTTGCAACCTGATGGAGGTCAGTATAGATGGACTAATAGACCAAGTCCCACACACTGCTAGAAGCCCAAATATTTTTTCAGAGCTAGATGCAGAAAAAAAATATTTTTAATTTGCAACCTGATGGAGGTCAGTATAGATGGACTAATAGACCAAGTCCCACACACCGCTAGAAGCCCAAATATTTTTTCAGAGCTAGATGCAGAAAAAAATTATATTCAGTTTGCAACCTGATGGAGGTCAGTATAGATGGACTAATAGAATGATGCTATGCCCAAAAGATTTTACTTCACTAGGTGCAGTAAAAAAATTGGTATTCTATACACAGGTGGTATATCTTGCAACACAGATAGGCTACTCCACTGACTAACACACTCTGCAATAGGCCAAAAAGGATTAGCTTTGCTAGATTCAGCCAAATGCTGTGAAAAAAACTTGCACAGCACTGGCACAGACCTGCCTGGCAAAAACTGATAGGAACTGATGTAACCTAGTCCTGAAAAGGACTCCAATTACAATTAGTCTTTACTCCCACAATCTATCTATTTAAGAGCACAGACCTGCCTGATAAAAGTCGTAGGAAATGCTGTAACCTAGTCCTTAAAAGGACTGCAATCACAACTATTCCCTACTCCCAAGCTATCTGTATATTTGTGCGAAAATTGGCTTGAAATTAACAAGGTATAGCGCACACAGCAACAGCGGTGCCGTCTAACACGCAGCTGCAGCAGTGAGAAAATGGTGGCGACGGGGAAAATGGCTTGGTCTTATAGGGCAAGGACATGTGACATACACTGCCAATCACACATGCCCTTGCTTGTGTGAAAAAAAGCACTTCGCTCCGTGTGTGCGCTGCTGATAGGCTGACAGATTGCACCTCCCCACTGCAAATGCGGGAAAGAGAAAAAAAAATGGAGATCTTCATTGTTCCTGCAGAGATCCATCCCCTGCCCCTCCCCCCGCCCCGCTGTACACTCAAACTGCGTATTAACATTAATTTTCATCATTACTGAGAAAAAATCCAGTTATGATTTTGGTGCACGAACAGTTATCGAACATAACCTCGAACAGCCGAATTTTTCTCAAATTGTTCGTGTTCGCCGACCGGCTCGAACACCGCCCAAAACAGCTCGAATTTGAGATTGGCGAACAGTTCGAGTAGAACAACGCTCATCTCTAATTACAACATCATGCGGCACAGAGTTCCATAGTCTCACTGCTCTTACAGTAAAGAATCCGCGTCTGTGATTATGATTAAGCCTTCTCTCCTCTAAACGTAGAAGATGCCCCCTTGTCCCCGTCTCAGGCCTCAGAGTAAAAAGCTCAGTAGAAAGGTCTTTGTACTGTCCCCTCATATACTTGTACATAGTAATAAGATCACCCCTAAGCCTTTGTTTTTCCAAACTTAATAACCCCAAGTGTAATAACCTGTCTTGATATTGCAAACCCCCCAGTCCTCTAATAACCTTGGTCGCTCTTCTCTTCACCTGCTCTAGTTCAGCTATGTCTTTCTTATACACCGAAGACCAGAACTGTACACAGTATTCTAAGTGTGGTCGCACTAGTGACTTGTATAGAGGTAAAATTATGTTCTCCTCATGAGCATCTATGCCTCTTTTAATGCATCCCATTATTTTATTTGCCTTTGCAGCAGCTGCCTGACACTGGCCACCAAACGTGAGCTTGTCGTCCACCAATATACCCAGGTCTTTTTCAGTGACAGTTTTACCCAGTGTTTTACAATTAAGCATATAATTATACATTTTATTTCCTCTGCCCAAGTGCATTACCTTACATTTATCCCCATTAAAGCTCATTTGCCATTTATCAGCCCAAGCTTGTAGTTTACATAGATCCTCCTGTAATATAAAATTGTCCTCTGTATTGATTACCCTGCGTAGTTTAGTATCATCTGCAATTATTGAAATACTACTCTGTATGCCCCCTACAAGGACGTTAATAAATATGTTAAAAACGAGCGGGCCCAATACTGACCCCTGTGGTACCCCACTGTTAACTGTGACCCAGTCTGAATGTGTTCCATTAATAACCACCCTTTGTTTCTTATCACTGAGCCAGTTCTTAACCCACTTACATATATTTTCCCCTATCCCCATTGTTCTCATTTTATCTATCAAACTTTTGTGTTGAACTGTATCTAAAGCTTTTGAAATGTCCACATACACAACATCCACTGCATTTCCTTGGTCCAGTCCAGAACTTATCTCTTCATAAAAGCTGATCAGATTAGTTTGACAGGAACGGTCCCTCGTAACGCCATGTTGATATTGGGTCATGAGGTTATTCTTCTTCAGATACTCTAGTATAGCATCTGTTAGAGAACCTTCCAGGATTTTACCCACAGTAGAGGTTAAGCTTACTGGCCTATAATTTCCAAGTTCGGTTTTTGTCCCCTTTTTGAATATTGGCACCACATTTGCTATACGCCAGTCCTGTGGTACAGACCCTGTTATTGTGGAATCTTTAAAGATTAAAAATAATGGTCTATCTATGACTTTACTTAATTCCTGCAGTACTTGCGGGTGTATCCCATCCGGGCCCGGGGATTTGACAACTTTAGTGATTTTTAGACGCCGCCGTACATCCTGCTGCTTCCCGCAAGTGACATTTAATGGAGAATTTTTGTTATCACTGATCATGTTTTCTATCATGCAATTTTCTTGTGTAAATACTGTTGAAAAAAATCATTTAGCATATTGGCTTTTTCCTCATCCTCATCCACCATTTCACCCAGACTATTATTAAGGGGGCCAACACTATCATTTTTTAGTTTCTTACTATTTATGTAGTCAAAGAATATTTTGGGATTATTTTTACTTCGTCTGGCAATGAGTCTCTCTGTCTCAATCTTTGCTGCCTTGATTTGGTTTTTACACAATTTAGTTAATTTTCTGTATTTATTTAATGCCTCATCACTACCTACTTTCTTTAGTTCTCTAAATGCTTTCTTTTAGTCACTTATTGCGCCCCTTACAGCTCTATTTAGCCATAGTGGTTTCCTGCTGTTTCTAGCATGTTTATTCCCATAGGGTATATTATGCGCACAGGTCCTATTCAGGATGCTAATAAATGTCTCCCATTTGCTTTGTGTAGTTTTATGTCTCAGGATATCGTCCCAGTTTATTGCACTAAGATCATCTCTCAACTGTTGGAAATTTGCCTTCCTGAAGTTTAATGTCCTTGTAACCCCTCTACTACACATCTTATTAAAGGATACATGAAAACTTATTATTTTGTAATCATTATTACTCAAGTGACCCCCAACTCGTATATTTGATATGCGGTCTGGCCTGTTGGTTAATATTAGGTCTTGTTGCCCCCCCTTCTTGTTGGATCCTGAACCAGTTGTGAAAGGTAATTGTCAAAAACCTATTACTGTTGCTGGAACTACAGGTTTCTGTTCCTCAATGTATTTCAGGGTAGTTGAAGTCCCCCATAATAACTTCTCCTTGAGTCGCTGCTTTATCTATTTTGTGATTCACAAAACTTTATAACTTCTAGATGTGAGAACAAAGAAATTTTATTTTTTCCACTAAAATATTGTTTTAGCACCAAATTTATATTTTACACGAAAATAGGAGAAATGGACCCCATAAATTGTTATGCAATTTTTACTGAACACAGTGATATCACATATGTGGTTGTACACTACTGTTTGAGCACACAGCAGGGGTCGGATGGGAAGAAGCATTACTTGGCTTTTAAAATGCAGATTTCATTTGAATAGATTGTGGGCTCTATTAGCTGAGCCTCTGAGGTGCCAGAACAACAGAAACTCACCAGGTGACCCCATATTGGAAACTTCACTGCCAAAGGAATTGATCTAGGGGTGTAGTGAGTATTTTAAACCCATAGGTCTCTCACAGAATTTTATAACCTTGAGATGTGGAAATATGACATTTTTTTGGTAAAAATGTAATTTTTGTATTTGCTGCAAACTTGTCAGGTACACAAGGGTTAATAGGTGAAAAGGGACCAAATAATTTATTGTGCAATTTCTCCCGAACGCGGTGATACCCCATATGTTGTCAGGAGTTACTGTTAGGCCACACATCCGGGCAGAAAAGGAAGGAGCACTATTTGGCAAAATAGTTTGCGGACGACATTTGCAGAGCCCCTAAAGTGCCAGCACAGCAGAAAAAAAAAAAAAAAGTGACCCTATTGTAGAAATTACACATCTCAATGAATTTATTTATGGCTGCAGGGACAATTATGTAACATCCACGCCAGGCTTTTTTTCTGGAGAATTGCAAATATGCCAGTTTAGTGCCCATACATTGTACCCCCATAAAGTGCAGTGCCCATATATTGTAGCACCCCCATACATTTCTCCTGGTGATACACACCCTGTAAATTGTTAAGTGCTCTCTCCCCACTAAAATAATGCCAAACATGTGGCCGCCTACTGCGGTTTAGGCACAGTGAGGCTCAGAAGAAGGGGGGCATATGGATTTGGGAGCGCAAATTTCCCTGGATTTTATTTGGATTTGGGAGCCATGTCACTTTTCCAGAGTCTTTGTTCTACCGGTAACGTAGGACCCCCTATAGTTCCAGTGACAAATGACGGACCTGAGAGGGGGCTAGTTTTGTGCGTGATAAATTAGGGTTTTATGGTAATATTTTGGGGTACATAACATTTTTCTATCTCTTCCAGAATAAGGCTGGGATCGCCTTCTTGTGTTCTACGCTTACCACTTACGTCGGGGTTTACATGTAAATCCCACAAAAATGAAATACAGACGAAACCTCTGGGTTCAACGACACTTTGGGCTCCTTTTGGCATCTCCTCTGGTGGTGTCCATCTTTTTAGGCGTGCACAGATCTGTGGTCGATCACACTTGTACGCTAAAAAGACGCCTTAAATGATGAGTTCACCGCCGAAACACAGACCAGTCCACAGTGACTCCATCTGTCTCATAAGTGAGTGGTTCCGTCTGGGGTTTTGTCTGAATCGCAGTTTTGGGGAACTTACACGGAAACTCCAATGTAAGCGCTCAGCAGAGAGTACAGGATAAATGTGAGCCGAACCTTATTCTAATTTTTGGGAGGTAGAATGAACATATAGACAGTTGAAAATCTTCTTTATAAAAATTAGTTTTTTTCGTTGCCATATTCTGAGTGCTGTAACTTTTTTATTTTTTGGCAAACACAGCTGTATGAGGGCTTATTTTTTGCAGGATGAGTTGCAGATTTTTTTTGGTACCACTTTGGGGCATATAGTAATTTTTGATTGCTTTTTATTCAAATTTTAAGACAAAAAACAGCAATTCAGTTATTGTTTTTATTTTTTGCGCCGTTCCTCAAGTGGTAAAAGTGATAAGACCGATTTGTTCGTTGGGTCGGTACGATTATAGCGATACCAGATTTATATTGTTTTTTTGGCTTTGCTATTTTTACGCTCTAAAAACAATATTTTCCAAAAATGAACTTGTTTTTGCATCATCATATTCTGAGAGCTGTAACTTTTTACGTTTATTTTTTCCAGGATGCTTTGGCATTTTTTTTATACCTTTTTTTTTTACATACGACTTTTTGATCGCATTTTTATTCACTTTTTTGTGAGTCAGTATGATGAAAAAGCGACATCTTTGGTGTGTTTTTTTTTTTTTGCGGCGTTCGCCATACGGAATAAATAACATGCCAGTTTTATAGAGTTCCCGATGACGCGATACCAATTATGTGCACATTTTTTTGTTTATTTTTGTTTTATCACGCTGCGTTTTGAGTGGCGAAATGGATTTTAGTGATTTGTGTGCACTTTTTTGTATTTTTTTTTTTACTTCTTTTATTTAACTTTTTTTTACTTTTTCACTAAGTCCCACTGCGGGACATGTATAATTTTCACTTTGATTGCTGGTCTCATACACTGCAGTACTTGTTTACTGCAGTGCATGAGACTGTCATTAACTCACTGACTGCGCTTATAGTTGGATCTCACAGGTCACCGTACCCTGAGGTCATCACATGACCTTAGGGTACCATGATAACCATCGGGACCCGCGATTCTCATCGCAAGGGTCCGATGCTTACTTTACAGTGTTTAGGTATTTAGTAGTGATGAGTGAACGTGCTCGCCACTGCTCTGTACTCGCCCGAGCATCACTGTGCTCAACAAGCTCGGCGCTCAGCGAGTATTGCCGGGTTGCTTGGGCGGGAACTCGGGTTTCCTCCCTGCATATTTGACGCTCTTTAGAGAGCCAATGAAAATGCAGGGATTGCCTGCCACACACTGTAATGCCGTAGCCATGTTGGTTGTGGGCATTACAGTAATTGGCTGCCCGCACAGCGTCATTAGGTCTATATAAGACCTGGTGCCGCTATGCTCGTCACAGTCTACCCCGGAATCAGGCAGAGTAGGGAGAGCTGCAGTGTCAGGGAGAGATTTGCTACTTTATAGTTAGTATAGGTATTTCACAACATATATATATATATATATATTCAACTGAACTAACAGACCTCCTGAGGACTAATCCAGCTGCATATATTCAGTGGGGATAGCAGGAGTTAGGCCGGCAGGCATCGTATGTGGCCAACGGCAGTGCATGATACAGCACAACAGGGGCCATTGAACATCCTGTTAGTATAGGTATCCACAATGTATATATGAACGTCCTGTTAGTATGGGTATTTCACAACACCTGAACTAACAGTCCTTCTGAGGACTAATCCAGCTGCATATAATCCGAGCTAGGCAGGCAGGCAGTGTATGTGGCAGACTGCAGTGTATGATACAGCACAAGAGGGTCCATTGAACGTCCTGTCTGCTGCTGCTGTAATAATTACAGATATTTGTAGACATAGCCCCAGATATCAGGGGCCAGGGCAAATTTTTTTTTATCTTAATGCTGGTTATTTGCTTAAAAAAGCAATCCAGAGTACACCATTTTCTGCTCCATTTTCTTGTTCTCACTGCAGAATAAAGCTAGATCTGTTCCATATTTCAGCGAAATTTAAACTGAACGTGGAAAATATTGGCCTCCTTTTCCATTCTGTTGCAGTGTGTCGGTCAAGCTATTCACACTAGGTGTCTGTGAAGAATAGTATTAGTAAATTACAGGCCTGATATTTAAAACCGTGGTTCTCTGTCAGACATATCACCTATAAGACTGTTCCAAAATCAAACATTTCTTCCATTTCCATTCTGTTGCAGTGTGTCGGTCAAGCTATTCACACTAGGTGTCTGTGAAGAATAGTATTAGATAATTACAGGCCTGCTATTTAAAACGGTGGTTCTCTGTCAGACATATCACCTATAAGAGTGTTCCAAAATCAGACATTTCTTCCATTTGCATTCTATTGCAGTGTGTCGGTCAAGCTATTCACACTAGGTCTCTGTGTAGAATAATATTAGTAAATTACAGGCCTGCTATTTAAAATTGTGGTTGTCTATCAGACTTATCACATATCACTGCGTTCCAAGATAAGCCATTTCTCATGAACATGGAAAATATTGTCCTCCATTAAAAATGGGCAAGCTGCGTGGCAAGGGACGGGGAAGTGGACGTGATGGCGATGGTGCATGCAGAGGCCGAGGACATGGCCATGGGCAAGCTGAAATTGTGCCACAACAAACACTCACATCTTGTCGCTCGACCTTCCTGTCCCAATTACTAGGGGACCACAGAACATCACTATTGACCACAGAGCAGTGTCAAAAGGTTGTTGGTTGGATAGCAGATAATGTTTCCAGTCACTTTGCCACCAGAACCACCACCCTGTCTTTCACACTGTCAAGTCTCGGTAGCCGTGAGTCTGGACCGCATATTCCTCACCCTGATCCACCTTCCTCCCACCATATAGAATGCCCGGAAGACAACTGATCCCACACTTGGACACTCAGAAGAGCTGTTCACTTTTCCAATTGTAGATTCGGTCCTCTCACCTGGCCAGCTTCAAGCGAGTCAAGAGGAGAACGCGTGTAGGGATGCTCAAATATTGGAGCAGCCATGGTCACACGAAGGTGATGGTGGGAAAGTGCAATTACTGTTGCAAGAGGTGGATGATGATGATGAGATACAATTGCCAGAAACTCAGGAGGAGGACCAGGGTGCGGAAGTGGAAGACGAGGTGATGGATGATATAGTAACTGACCCAACCTGGCATGGGAACATACAGAGTAAGGACAGCAGCACACAGGGGGAGGGAACCGTAGCACCACAACAGGCAGGAAGAAGCAGTGTGGTGGCCGCAGAATGAAGGCAGGAAAGCGTTCCTCGTAATGCCAACACGACATAAGTTGCTATTACAACTGTCAGGTCTTCCTGAGTCTGGTTATTTTTTAAAGACTCTGCAGATAACCCCAAAAAGGCCATTTGCACCACCTGCCAGGCCAGCATCAGCAGGGGTAGCAAAACTACCAGCCTGACCACCATCAGCATGATCAGGCACATGGCAGCAAAGCACCCGACTAAGTGGGCCGAACCCCAGGGTCCAGCAACAGTGTCTGCGGGTGACACCACTGCTTGTTCCGCTGTTGTGCGTGCACGCCAATCCCCTGTCCATGGGGCATGCCAAGATGCCTCCCGCCCTGCACCTGTCGTTACACACTCTCAACTAGCACCATCAGCAAGCACGTCCATGTCCTTGCCCCAGCGCAGCGTTCAGTTGTCCCTACCCCAGTCCTTGGAACGAAAGCGCAAATACGCAGCCAATGACCCACAGGCCACACTACTAGATTCACACATTTTGCGAATGCTTGCGCTCGAAATATTGCCTTTTAGGCTCATGGAGATGAAAGCTTTCCGCAACCTGATGGTAGCGGCCGTCCCTCGGTACTCAGTCCCCAGCGGCCACTATTTCTCCTGGTGTGCCGTCCCCGCATTACACGAACACGTGTCCCACAACATTAGACGTGCCCTCAACAATGCAGTTACTGGGAAAGTCCACCTAACCACGGACACGTGGACAAGTGCTTGTGGGCAGGGATGGTACATCTCGCTTATGGCACACTGGGTTAATATAGTGGAAGCCGGGAGCCAATCAGACCTTGGGACGGAACATGTCCTCCCGACGCAGAGGATTGCGAGCCCTGGGTTAATCAGGGTTGCCCCCAAATTCAACAGCTCCTGGACCTCCTCCTCATCCATCTCTGAAATGACCACATCAGTCACAAGCTGGAAGCACTGCAGCACTGCCTCGGCCAAGCGGCAACAGGCTGTGCTGAAGCTAATATGCTTAGGTGACAAACCACACAATGCTGAAGAGTTGTGGACAGCTCTGAAAGAGTAGGTAGATCTGTGGCTGACACCACTGACCCTACAGCCAGGCATGGTCGTGTGTGACAATGGCCGGAACCTGGTAGCAGCTCTGAGGCGAGGTGAGCTCACACACGTACCATGTCTGGCCCATGTGCTTAACCTCGAGGTTCAGCGGTTTCTCAAAATCTACCCGGATTTGCTTGTCAAAGTACACTGTGTGTGTGCCCATTTTAGAAAGTCAGCTACAGCTTCCGCTGCCTTTGCCATGCTTCAGCAGCGTTTGCAGCTTCCAGCTCACCGACTGATTTGCGATGTCCCCACGAGTTGGAACTGTACATTGCAGATGTTGGGAAGTATTTGTGAGCATAATAGGGCAGTTATTGACTACCAGCATCAACAAGGCCGTCGGTATTCAAGTCAGACTTCACACATAAAACCTCAGGAGTGGACATAATGTCAGACATAAGTACTATCCTCCAAAACTTTGAGGATTCCACCAAGATGGTGAGTGGCGATGACTCCATAATTAGCGTCACCATCCTGCTTCTCTGTATTCTGAAATGCTCTCTGCTCACAAATAAAGAGGATGTATTGCAGGCGGAGCACGATGAGATGGAGCAAGGAACCATACAGGGTGATTCCACACAGCCCAGCCTCATCTCATCCCAATGTGAATTGGGTGACAATGAGGAAGAGGAGGAGGAGAACAGGAGCTAGTTTCCTGCGCTATAGACGGCACTACCTGCACAACTGTCATATCATCTGTTCAGCGTGGATGGCTTGAAGACAGGGAGGAGGAAGAGGAGTAGGAGGAGGAGAAGAGCATGGTCAGTCATACTCTTGGTGAGGACATGGAAGTCTTGCCTCTTTGCAGTCTGGCACACATGGCTGAGTTTATGTTACGCTGCTTTTCCCGTGACCCTTGCATTGTCCAAATTTTGGGTAACAGTCATTATTGGTTGGTGACACTTCTAGACCCACGCTACAAGGAGAACTTTATGTCTCTTATTCCAGGCCTAATAAAATGGGGCAGTACGAGAAGGCCCTTGCTGCGGAATTATTAAAAAAATTCCCATCTGAAAACGCTGGCGGCAGAGGTCACAGTTCGTTGGACAACCAAGGAGTACAGGCGAGAGAGACATAAATGCAATCCAGCAGAGGCAGAGGAACATTGTCAAAGCTCTGGGATCGATTTCTCAGACCCTCCCATCGCACAAGCCCTGATGTGCGGGGCACTCTCCCAAGGAGGGAAAAGTTGCAGAAGATGCTGAGGGAGTACCTTGCCGACCGTACCAACGTCCTCCGTAATTCCTCTGTGCCTTATAATTATTGGGTATCCAAGCTGGACACGTGGTATGAACTGGCTCTACATGCCTTGGAGGTCCTGGCCTACCCTGCCGCTAGCGTTTTGTCAGAGCGGGTTTACAGTGCAGCTGGTGGAATTATAACCAATAGCTGAATCCACCTGTCAACTGAAAATGCTGACAGGCTGACTCTTATAAAAATGAACAGGGCTGGATTAGGCCAGACTTCTCAACACCACCGAATGATAGCAGCATAACATAAACTCAAATACAGTGTCTTTTTTTTGGGAGGTCTAACTATTCCCATGCACCTCTGTCTTCACACCCAGACATGGGTAAACGCTTCCTGATTTTGTCTATTTGCTCTTGACCTCCTTCTCCGCATCCTCATCCTCCACCACCATATCACCACCATATGTACCATATCAACATATCTATGTCTCTTGCAAGGGACATTGGAGTTCCTCCAAATTTTTGGCAGCCATTGCTTCAGTGCATAGGCAAACAGTATGTGAGACCCACTTCCTAATGATAGGAACATTGTTTTCAGGAGGCCCTCTGACTTCTACGTCTCTTGCAAGGGGCATTGGAGTTCCTCCAAATTTTTGGCAGCCATTGCTTCACTGCATAGGCAAACAGTATGGGAGGCCCACTTCCAAACGATGGGACCATTGTTTTCAGGAGGCCCACTGACCTCTATGTCTCTTGCAAGGGGCATTGGAGTTCCTCCAAATTTTTGGTGGCTGTTGCTTCACTGCATAGGCAAACAGTATGGGAGACTCACTTCCTAATAATGGGAACATTGTTTTCAGGAGGCCCTCTGACCTCTACGTCTCTTGCAAGGGGCATTGGAGTTCCTCCAAATTTTTGGCAGCCGTTGCTTCACTGCATAGGCAAACAGTATGGGAGACCCACTTACTAATAATGGGAACATTGTTTTCAGGAGGCCCCCTGACCTCTATGTCTTTTGCAAGGGGCATTGGAGTGCCTCCAAATTTTTGACAGCCATTGCAGTCACTGCATAGGCAAACAGTATGGGAGACCCTCTCCTTTCTAATGGGAATATGTCTTTACTGAGGCCCAGCTTTATGTGTCTTTAAATTGTTAGTTGGGTTTTTCCTAAATTTTGGCAGCCGTTGCATTCACTGCCATTCCCTATAACTGAATAGCAGACCTTCTCCTTTCTAATGGGAACATGTCATTACTGTGGTCCAGTTCTATGTGTCTTTAAATTGTTAGTAGGGTTTTTCCTAAATTTTGGCAGTTGTTGCACTCACTGCATACACTATAACTGAATAGCAGACCCTCTCCTTTCTAATGGGAACATATCGTTACTGTGGCCCAGCTCTATGTGTCTTTAAATTGTTAGTGGGGGTTTTCCCAAATTTTAACAGCCCTTGCAGTCACAGCATGGGCATTACCACTATAGGAGTCCCCCTCCTTTATAATGGGAACATTTTTTTACTGAGACCCTCCTCTATGTCTCTTAAAAGGGGTATTGGGTTGCATCCAAATTTTTGGCAGCCCTTGCAGTCACTGCATACGCAATAACAGTATAGGAGACCCACTCATTAATAATGGGAACAAATCATAGCCAGCTGATGGCTCTCTAACAATAGCGAGGGCCGACGGCTGGCCTTTTAAGAATAGTAAGGGCCGCCTGATGGCCCTATAAAAATAGGTTTTGTGACTTTCAGAGTCCCTCTATCATAAATGAAACAGGATGCGTCTGATGATGTGTCACACAACACATGGCCAGATAAGGTTGTAAAATGCTAAAATGACATTTCCTGATGAATGCATTTGTCTTGGTTGAAAGCAATGTAAAAGTGCAAAAACGCATCAAAAACGCTACGTGTGAACATAGCCCAAGGTGTGGAGGAGCATTTTTGTTTTTGGTTATTTATTTTACCCTATATACAAGTCATTACCCTGGAAAGGATGTTCCTTAACATATTTCCCAGGAAAATCCATTTTGGTTTCGTTTTTGTATGTTTTATTGTGAGTCCGTAAAAGTGGCGTAATACCTCTAACAATGTTATTGACAGCATTGACCTGGGAGTCAGAAATGCTTCCAGGGGTCTTCCCCATGCTGTTCCCATGTCATTTGAGCACTGTTCCCATCGATTTGGGCAATTTTTAGGCTCTCGGCAGACCGCCGGGGGGAGCCGCCGGAAAAATGCTTGAGATTCCCATAGACTTATATTGGGCTCGTTACTCGGACCAAGCACTCGAGCATTCCAAATTGCTCGACTCGAACAACGAGTACCCGAGCATTTTAGTGCTCGCTCATCACTAGTATTTAGTATTTACTTACAGTATTTCGGTTGCTACAAGGGTGTCACAAGACCCCCTTGTCTTGTGACCCCCTGGTAGCAACCTAAATACTGCTGTCATGATAGACAGCGGTATTTAAGGGGTTAATTTGCCCCGATTCGCTTCAAAACCGGCCAGGGCCAATGCTAACATTATTCCTCAGTGCTGTGAAAGAGCAGCACTGAGGAATAAGTACCCTTAACGACCGTCGTGAAAAGGCATATTTGTAGTTGTTAAGGGGTCAATATAGCCAGTAATGTTTTTAGTTAAGGGCTGCAAGTGCTATCAAGCCATGCACTTAAATTATCATTCAAGGATTTTTTAACGTAATTTGGGAAGTGAAAGAAATATAGGAGTTTCTGGGAAATCTGGAACCAAAAAGCAACATGCACACAGTGAGTATTTGGTGAGTTTTTTACCTTAGTATTTGTAAGCCAAAACCAGGAGGGGAACAATCAGAGGAAAAGCATAATAGAAACACATCACCACTTCTGTATTTATCACCCACTCCTGGTTTTGACTCACAAATACTGAAGTAAAAAACTCACCAAATACTCAACATCTGCACATGGTGATTTTCATCAAAAATGCATTGACTAAAACCAAGATTAATTAATTAAATCAAAGACAATTTTAAATATATATATACACTGCTCAAAAAAATAAAGGGAACACTCAAATAACACATCCTAGATCTGAATAAATGAAATATTCTCACTGAATACTTAGTTCTGTACAAAGTTGAATGTGCTGACAACAAAATCACACAAAAATCATCAATGGAAATCAAATTTATTAACCAATAAAGGCCTGGATTTGGAGTCACCAAAGGTTGCAGATGGTCTCCTGTGGAATCTCCTCCCAGACCTGGACTAAAGCATCCGCCAACTCCTGGACAGTCTGTGGTGCAACGTGACATTGGTGGATGGAGCGAGACATGATGTCCCAGATGTGCTCAATTGGATTCAAGTCTGGGGAACGGGCGAGCCAGTCCATAGCTTCAATGTCTTCATCTTGCAGGAACTGTTGACACACTCCAGCCACGCTGAGCTTTGACAAAGAACACAGCTCTGTGTTCGAAACGCGTTGCGTTTTTTCCATGTGAGATTCTCCGATGTAATTTGGAAATTTTTAAACTGCGTGGATTTGCTTCAATAAATATTTGCACTTTTTGGAAGCTGGTTTCTTCAACTTTTTTTTCATGCAAACACGTGAGGCCACACGTACCCGTGCTTCCCTCCAAAGCCTACAGCAATCAGGTGAGCTGAATCTACTTTCCTCTTTTTTCACTATATATATATACAACCCCTGGCAAAAATTATGGAATCACCGGGCTCGGAGGATGTTCATTCAGTTGTTTAATGTTGTTGAAAAAAAGCAGATCACAGACATGGCACAAAACTAAAGTCATTTCAAATGGCAACTTTAGGGCTTTAAGAAACACTAAAAGAAATCAAGATAAAAAAAATGTTTCTCTTTCTCTGATTGCTGTTGCCAGATCAGCTTTGCAGGTTGGAGCCTTGTCATGGACCATTTTCTTCATCTTCCACCAAAGATTTTCAATTGGATTGAGATCGGGACTATTTGCAGGCCATGACATTGACCTTATGTGTCTTCTTTCAAGGAATGTTTTCACAGTTTTTGCTCTATGGCAGGATGCATTATCATCTTGAAAAATGATGTCATCATCCCCAAACATCCTTTCAATTGATGGGATAAGAAAACTGTCCAAAATATCAATGTAAACTTGGGCATTTATTGAAGATGTAATGACAGCCATCTCCCCAGTGCCTTTACCTGACATGCAGCCCCATATCATCAATGACTGTGAAAATTTGCATGTTCTCTTCATGCAGTCATCTTTATAAATCTCATTGGAATGGCACCAAACAAAAGTTCCAGCATTATCACCTTGCCCAATGCAGATTCCCGATTCATCACTGAATATGACTTTCATACAGTCATCCACAGTCCACGATTGCTTTTCCTTAGTCCATTGTAACCTTGTTTTTTTCTGTTTAGGTGTTAATGATGGCTTTTGTTTAGCTTTTCTGTATGTAAATCCCATTTCCTTTAGGCGGTTTCTTACAGTTCGGTCACAGACATTGACTCCAGTTTCCTCTCATTCGTTCCTCATTTGTTTTGTTGTGCATTTTCTGTTTTGGAGACATATTGCTTTAAGTTTCCGGTCTTGATGCTTTGATGTCTTCCTTGGTCTACCAGTATGTTTGCCTTTAACAACCTTCCCATGTTTTTGGTATTTGTTCCAGAATTTAGACACAGCTGACTGTGAACAACCAACATCTTTTGCAACATTGCGTGATGATTTACCTTCTTTTAAGAGTTTGATAATCCTCCCCTTTGTTTCAATTGACATCTTTCGTGTTGGAGCCATGATTCATGTCAGTCCACTTGGTGCAACAGCTCTCCAAGGTGTGATCACTCCTTTTTAGATGCAGACTAATGAGCAGATCTAATTTGATGCAGGTGTTAGTTTTGGAAATGAAAATTTACAGGGTGATTTCATAATTTTTTCCTCAGAATTGAGTGATTCCATAATTTTTTCCCTCTGCTTGGTCTGAAAAAAATTACCCTTACTGAGTACCACATTTTTTATCTTGATTTCTTTTAGTGTTTCTTAAAGCCCTAAAGTTGCCATTTGAAATGACTTTAGTTTTGTGCCATGTCTGTGATCTGCTTTTTTTCAACAACATTAAACAACTGAATGAACATCCTCCGAGCCCGGTGATTCCATAATTTTTGCCAGGGGTTTTATATATATAGTCTCTTACAAATTAGAATATGTAACTGTATCATTCAATAATTGTTCATTCAAAATTCTATTTAACCCTTTATCAAAAACAACAAATACCCCGCCCTTGTCGGCTTTCCAAATTACAATAGTTTGTTATTTTCCAAATCCCTTAAAGCTATATGCTGTCCCATTGTTAAATTATAACTACTAGAATTAAGTAAAGGGTAAGGGCTCGCTCACACGAGTGTATAACTTGGATGAGTGGTATCCGGTATTTTATCAGATAGTACTCGGACCAATATTATACTATGGGACAGTGCAGATTTTTTTCTCATGTCGATTCAGCATGAGAAAAATCACAGTATATTGCGAGTGGCTCCAAAAATCAAATGGCATGCACCCATTCAAGTCTATGGGTGCGTGTAAAATATTGGGATGCACTTGGACGTCATCCAAGTGCAGTCCAATCTACGCAGACACAAACAATGGAGAAGGTGGAGAAATTACGTTCTCTGTTCTCTCCGCACCTGTGATACGATTCTCTCATGGTCAACTGAGGCTCTGATCAGAGTTTGAAGCCGAGTGTCATTACCATTATCGATCTAATTCTCTCTGAAGAGAGAATCATCGCTCATGTGAGCGAGCCCTTATTGTGATAAAGGTCTGTCAACTCCTTTTCGATAACTTCTTGGAAAGTATCCAGGGCTTCCACTCTGGCCTGGAGGGGACCACTTCTGTATTTTTCACCCATTTCTGATTTTGGCTTACAAATACTGATATAAAATACTGAACCTCAATGCACCCTCTGGAATCACTATGGTTCGATGCTATTATTTTTCTTTCTTTCTTGTACACTCAATATGTCTTGATTATCCTTGAAAAAATGTCTCTTGACTGTCAGCGTCTGTGCATACTTAAAATAATATTGAAAAGGTTAAAATATTAAGTACGTGCAAAAAATAAGCCCTTGGAAAGGATTTCTATTTGGTCAGGAGAAGGTATGCATGCTGACAAATTAACGAGCTCTAGCGATCTATGGATATCGCATGGGTTTTCAGGAGGTTTGCTTCCTGCTCTTCTATTTTTTTATTTTGTTGAGTTACCCTGGATTGGGTAGTCATAGAAAAGACTTCTTTAGTAGAAATAGCCCTAGAAAGTAATACTGCATGTCAAAAAGCAATGGATAAATTGGAGAAACTTCTCAAGGAAACGTATTCTGGTGCGATTTAACTAGCTTGCAGAACTATATAAGTAAAAAAAGATCCCATTTAGTAGCGGTTGTGCCTGCTGCTGCAATTCACTTGCTTTCCATTCTCAGCTGCAGTACAAGACACAGCCACTACCAAATTTATGAACTATTCTGATATTGATGACCTTATCATAAGGATAGATCATATTAAAGTCAATAAAAACCATTTTAAGTGTTTTCAGTTGGTAGCATCAGGAACCCAGGAGCGGACCTAGTGTATGGGGAATGTAAAGTAACTATGCGGGTCCAGGAAGTTGAAGCCACATGAAGGTGAGAGCTATTAACCGCAGTTACATCAGAGAGTACAAATTATTAATAGAAATGCTTAGTTAATTTACATTCTTTAGGCCACGGACCCACTCTCAGTATTCGGTCAGTATTTTTTCTCAGGAGTGGGAGCCAAAACCAGGTGAGGAACAATCAGAGAAAAGGTATAATAGAAACAAGTCACCAATTCTGCATTTATCACCCACTCCTGGTCTTGTCTCCCACTCCTGAGAAAAAATACTGACCAGATACTGATAGTGGGGACTTGGCCTTAGGGGTCTGAAAGTCTCTGGGCCTTAAAATTTTGAACAGGAGGGGGCGGTTACTTTCCATGCAGCCTGGGGCTCATGACACTCTTAATCTTCTCTTGGCTGCAACTTGTACTAGTCTTTGAGATTACTGTGAATTATTAGAGGGGGTGGCCTTTGATTCAAGTCCTTCCATCAATATGCCAGAACAATAAGCAGCTATGAAGACCATCTCTCTCTTTCTGGAAGACCATGTGTTTCCATGCATTAATTAAAAAATACCTTTCACCGGTTTTAGCATGTTAAACATTGTGTAATTGTGGCTACAAAGCTGAATAAAATGTAGTTTCTATTTTTTAATTTTACATCTCCTATGGGGAGATTTTAACTTGTAAAGTATAGGTTATAATTTTTGTTAAGGCTAAGGGGACATTAACAGAGGTTTTTCTCGTGTACTTCTTCCCCCGCATGGAGTTGACCAATCATAAACAGGCAGCGACATACAGGAAAAAAAGAGTACGCCTTCACAATAGCTTAGAACAGGCTTTCTCCTGTGTGGAACATGTAACGACACACAGTCCTGCTCTCTTCAGTGGTCTTACTGCAGAGCCGTGTGCAATTACAAAGTGTAGGGAGTAGAGAAGAGATGAGTATGGTTCACTGGCTGATACAGACAGAAAATGGCCCCTGTGCAAGAACAGTACATAGGTCCTTTACAGTCCAAAAGCTCATCACAATGCATAATTCTTCCTGCTCTGGAGGTAAGAATTGGGTCCCCTAACGTATTGGGCCCCTGTGCGGCTGCAGGGGTTGCACCAATGATATGTCCACCCCTGGTGTGATTGCAAACACCTATCAGCTTTCATATTCTGGCAGTCACTGGGTGGGGACTGCAGGGGAATTGTACATTTCCAGCTAAATACTTGTGTAAATTACATCTGATCAAGGGGGTCTTCTAACAATAATGTATTATCCAAAGTACATAACCTCTTTAAGCATGCCAATATTCAAAATTACAACAGAGAAAACCAAGCAGCACAGCTTCTTTGAACCCAATTATAAGTTGACTTGCTAAATGTAAGAAATCTTGTCAGTTACAACAGGTCACTATGTATTTAGCTAGAATTGAAAAAGTACAAAGGCTAGTTGGAAATAATTAAGCAGATATCTGAACCTGGTAACATCCACTGTCACTAGTGTTGGCACTCAAATGTCTTTGTGACCATTGTCTTCTCTTCCCATAATTACTTTATGCAAATACTAGTCTAATCAATACATAATAGAAATCCAACAACACATACATAATTTGCTTGAATGATCCATCACATCAATGTATGTCTGCTGTTAACCTTATACATTGGAAAATTTCTCCACTTAGTTTTAATTTTGCAATCTATTACAATTCACAACTTCATGATCACTTTATATACTTCAACACTTGTACTGTATCGGGCTTCCGCTATAAGGAAAAAGTTAAGTTATAGAGCATTGGTAATGTACACATGTAGGAGTAACTTCAGAGGTTGTTATCATATAAAAATGACTGAAAATAATTGTAATTAAATTATCACTTTAGTATGGACACCCCTCAAAGCTCACATGTAAATAATAATATGTGATTGTTAGTACATAAATATAGGTTGAATGGCGGTTCAAACATTTTCCATTGCTTGTTCTACACAAGTATCAATCATTTGAAGATATAGCACTTATGATGTATTTAGGGAACAGTACACTTTACCCCACCTCAATGGCCTTCCACCCATTCATCTAGTGCTCTACTTTGGTTTTGCTAAATATTCAAAGTCATGTCACAAGACCCACATCACATGGTAGGTTCACTAATACAGTTTTAACCCAGATATATGATTGTTCGGTGTATGTTTCTTTCAGGCAAAAGCAGACAAGTGTGAGTTGCAGGTGAGTTGCAGACCCTACAAGTAGGAACATACATAGAAATCATGGGGCCCCGTAGCAATAGTTCCAATTGGGCACCCCCCACAAAAACACAAAATTTAAAAAAATTATTTGGCGGGGTCACAGAAGAACACATCTCACAACTTTGCAGCCTTTACAAAGTAATTTTCCTACTGAAGCCCTAGATTCCCCTTTCATTGCACCGGTAAAGTATGATGCTAAGAAAAGTGTCACACAAACACTGTATGATACCCCCACAGTGAATTCCTCCACAGTACCCTCCACATGCACAGTATGATAACCTTACTGTAACCCACCTCAACTTCCGCGGCAAAGTATGGTGACCCCCACACAGTATGATCCCCCAACTGTGACCCCCACATAGCCATCCATGCAGTATAATGGGCCTACACCTCACCAAACTGTATAATGGCCATCACTAGCCCTCTACACAGGAGGATGTACCCCACATAAACCTTCACACTGTATAACTGCTTGCATACAGTATAATGGCACCCACATAGTCCATTATAAAGTATAAAGGCTCGAAAATAGCCATCCAATTATACTGGCCCCCACATAGTCCTCCATATAGCATAATGCACTCCCCATAGTTCTCCATGTAGCATAATGCACTCCCCAAAGTCCCCCATACAGTATAATGCACTCCCCATAGTCCTCCATATATTATAATGTACCCCATAGTCCTCCATATAGTATAATGCACCCCATAGTTCTCCATATAGCATAATGCACTCCATATAGTTCTCCATATAGCATAATGCATCCCATAGTCCTCCATATAGTATAACGCACTCCCAATAGCCCTCCATACAGTATAATGCACCCATAGTCCTCAATATAGTATAATACACTCCCCATAGTCCTCCACATAGTATAATTCACTTCTCATAGTCTTCCATATAGTATAATTAACTCCCCATAGTCATCCATACATTATTATTGCTACCACACTGTACTCATTGATTTAAAAAAAATGCAATACTCACCTCTATTCCTCATTCCTCTGCTGCTCCAGTCTCAGCAGCGAGCGTTCTGACACTCCCTCTCTCATCATTGCTTTTAGCTGTGTTGGCATCCAGGATACCTACAGTTGAGACCAGAAGTTTACATACACAATGTAAAAAGGCACATATGCATGTTTTTCTCAATATGCCACATGTCCAGCTTGGATACTCAATAATTATAAGACACAGAGGAATCACGGAGGACGTTGGTACAGTCAGCAAAGTACTCCCTCACCATCTTCCGAAACTTTACACTCCTTGGGAGAGTACCCCGCGCCTCAGGGCCTGTGCGATGGGAGGGTCTGAGAAAACTGTCCCAGAACTTTGACAGTGTTCCCCTGCCTCTGCTGGATTGCATTTGTGTATCTCTCGCCTGTACTCCTTGGCTGTCCAGCAAACTGTGACCTCTGCCACCAGCGTTTTCAGATGGGAATTTTTAAAATAATTCCACAACAAAGGCCTTCTCATACTGCCCCATTTTATTAGGCCTGTTCTGCAAGGGAATAAGAGACAGAAAGTTCTCCTTGTAGCATGGGTCTAGAAGTGTCACCAACCAGTAATGACTGTCACCCAAAATTTGGACAATGTGAGGGTCACGGGAAAGGCAGAATAACATAAACTCAGCCATGTGTGCCAGACTGCTAACAGGCAAGACTTATGTGTCCTCACCAAGAGGACAACTGACCATGCTCTCCTCCTCATCCTCCTTCTCCTCCCTGTCCTCAGGTCATCCATGCTGAACAGACGGTATGACAGTTATGCAGGTAGTACCATCTATAGCGCAGGAAACTAGCTTCTGTTCTTCCTCCTCCTCCTCCTTTTATTCATTGTCACCCAATCCACATTGGGATGAGATGAGGCTGGGCTGTGTGGAATCACCCTGTATGGTTCCTTGCTCCATCTCATCGTGCTCCGCCTGCAATGCATCCTTTTTAATTGTGAGCAGAGAGCGTTTCAGAAGACAGAGTAGCAGGATGGTGATGCTAATTATGGCGTCATGGCCGCTCACCATCTTGATGGAGTCCTCAAAGTTTTGGAGGATGGTACAGATATGTGACATCCATGTCTACTCCTGAGGTTTTATGTGTGGAGTCTGACCTGAATACCGATGGCCTTGTTGATGCTGATAGTCAACAACTGCCCTCTTCTGCTCACAAATCCTTCCCAACATCTGCAATGTACAGTTCCAACGTGTGGGGACATCGCAGATTAGTCGGTGAGCTGGAAGACGCAAACGCTGTTGAAGCATGGCAAAGGCGGCGGAAGCTGTAGCTGACTTTCTAAAATGGGCACACACGCGGCGTACATGGACAAGTTGTCACGCAAGGTGTGGGAAAGACTTAGTGCAACACAGAGGGAAGAGGGAAAGGGAGCCCAGACATCTAGGGAAAGAGGGGAGTGGAGACCTCCTAGTCTGGTCTATTGTCACCCTGTCTCAACTACCGTCCCTATATTGGCTCTTCTCCAATCACCGCATGTGTGCCTCGCCCTGACTTTCCCTGGCGTATGGCTAAGGCTAGTGAAGGGAGAAGATGAGCACTAGTCGATCTTCACTAAACTCTATAGACACCATGGTTAGACAAACAGGGGGAATTGCTTAGTTTTAGACGATTCCAGACAAATGCGCACACGGCCTCAAGCTCCAGAGGGGACAAAGTACTGCTCTTGCTAAAGCCTCACAAGTAGTAATGAATATCACCGGCACCTCCCTCTCAGACACACCAGATATTTATACACCCAGGCAAGGGAGCTAATTAGCCTGAGGGAGGTAGCTGCTGGGTCCTAGAGAAAGCCAGCCTCTAGGAAGATGTCTGTAATGGCAAACATAGAGATCTACTGCAACTAAGTGCAGGGCGACTGTCTGTCACCTCTGACACACCCATGACACAAGCGACGTTGAAGACGAGAATCTACAATCCTCGAAATCTGGAATTCCAGATTACCATCAACCATTACTGGGGGTGGTGGTAGAGGCAAGGGCTCAAGAGGTTCCACATATTTTTTAATTAAGGACCACGTTGTGGACTTTAAGAGCCTGAGGAAATTCAAGACGAAACGCTGCTGGGTTAATGACGGCAGTTATTTTATAGGGACCAATAAACCTAGGTCCCAGCTTCCAAGAAGGAACTTTTAATCATATATTCCTGGTAGACAACCATACAAAATCTTTCACATTCAGGTCCGGACCTGGCAAGCGTTTTCTGTCAGCCATACGTTTATACCTGTCTCCCATGGTCTTTAAATTACTCAGCACGCCCTGTCATACCGAGGAGAGCGACAAAGCAAACCTTTTCTCCCTAGGAACTCCTGAAGTTCCTCCCCCACTAAAGGTACCAAACTGTCGGTGATAACCGTATGCACCGAAGAACGGTGACCTGTCAATGGATTCTTAACGATAATTATTAATGGCAAATTCTGCCAGCAGTAGGTAGGATGCCCAATCCTCCTGATTTTCGGAAACGAAACACCTGAGGTAGGTCTCCAAATTCTGGTTGGACAGATCGAGCATGTCATTCGACTGAGGGTGGAAGGCAGAGGAAAAGGACAGCGTACCCCCAGTCAAGAACTGAATGCCTTCCAGAACTTGGAAACAAACTGGGTCCTCCGATCTGACATCACATCGGCGGGAACCCTGTGAAGCTTCACAATCTCATTTATGAATACCTGAGCAAGTGTCTCGGCATTTGGAAGCGCAGGCAATGCGACAAAATGAACCATTTTACTGAATCTGTCTACTACCATCAAAACCACCATTTTGCCTGCAGAAACCGGTAGGTCAGTAATAAAATCAATGGACAAGTGTGTCCATGGTCTACTAGGGATAGGTAGCGGAAAAAGAATACCAGACGGACGGGTATGCAAAGCCTTAGAACGCGCGCAAATACTACAAGCAGCTACGTGTTCAATTACATCCCGATGCAACCCCGGCTACAAAAAAACCACGAGAGAGGAGGTCCGCAGTAGCCTTACCACCTGGATGCCCAACAAGCACAGAGTTATAATGTTGCCT
The DNA here is from genome assembly GCF_046119375.1 of Phyllobates terribilis. NCBI lineage: Eukaryota > Metazoa > Chordata > Amphibia > Anura > Dendrobatidae > Phyllobates > Phyllobates terribilis. The sequence continues at coordinate 531,588,636 of NW_027362764.1, read as the reverse complement.
AATTACTTTGTGGCGCAGATTAGATGGTACAAATAACTTTTCTGAAGGGCAGGAGGCAGGGGCGTCCCCCTATGCCTCCAACACCTCACCCTCCAGTTCAGGATAAAGTGCCGAAATGACTACCCCTTTCTGTAATATTGGGGCAGGGTTCTCATGGTCACCACCACCAGGGAAGCTCTGGGACAAAGCATCAGCCTTGATATTTTTGACTGCTGGATGAAAAGTGACAACAGAATGAAACCAAGTAAAAAACAGGGACCATCTGGCTTGCCTAGGGTTGAGACGTTTAGCTGACTGGAGATATGACAGATTCTTATGGTCAGTAATAACAGTAATAGGATGGTCAGTCCCCTCCAACCAATGTCGCCATTCATCGAACGCCAATTTCATCGCCAAAAGTTCCCTATTACCCACATCATAATTTCTCTCAGCCCTGAGACAACACAGCCCCAGCCCCAACATCCGATGCATCAACCTCCACAATAAAGGGTTGAGAAACATCGGGTTGACTGAGTATAAGTGCAGTGGCAAAATGATTCTTTAAGGAAGAAAAAGCCTGGAGGGAAGCATCCGACCATTTGGAAAAATCAGACCCCTTCTTAATCATGTCAGTAAGGGGTTTCACTATAACAGAGTAATTTTGGATGAGTTTCCGGTAAAAATTAGTAAAGACCAGAAAACGTTGTAGGGCTTTCAGGTTCTCAGGATATTCCCAATCAAGGACTGCACGGATCTTCTCCGGATCCATCCGAAGATGACAATAAGTACCCTAAAAACTGCATCTCCTGAACAGCGAAAATACATTTTTCTAGTTTGGCATAAAGTTTGTTATCCCTTAATATCTGGAGCACCTGCTTAACATGCCCCCGATGAGTTTCAAAATCAGGTAAGTAAACCAAAATATCATCCAGATAGACCACCACAAACCTCCCCACCAAATGATGGAAAATGTCATTTATGAAATGTTGGAATATCACAGGTGCATTGGTCAGACCAAAAGGCATAACCAGACTCTCGAAATGTCCTTCTGGGGTATTGAACACTGTTTTCCATTCGTCCCCTTCTCTGATTCTAACCAGGTTGTAGGCTCCCCTTTAATCCAACTTGGAGAATACCTTAGCTCCCACAACCTGGCTGAACAAATCAGGAATCAGAGGAAGAGGGTATGGATCACGGATGGTAATTTGATTTAATTCACGGAAATCTAAACAGGGACGTAGACTGTCATCTTTTTTCTTCACAAAGCACAAAGAAAAACCCTGCCACCACGGGCGAAGATGAGGGTCTGATATGTCCCTGTTCCAGACTTTCCGCAATAAAATCCTTCATGGCTTGTCTCTCAGGGCCAGAAAGATTATACAGTCTGGACTTCGGAAGTTTAGCTCCGGGGGTCAGGTTAATAGGACATCCATATGGACGATGAGGAGGCAAATCCTGACACCCCCTCTCAGAAAAAACGTCCTCAAAACCAGACAGAAAAGCAGGTAATATTTCCGTAGAGACAGTAGCAAGGGAAATATCTAAACAGTTCTCATGGCAATAATCTCCCCATTCAATAATCTCCCTGGTTTGCCAATCCACCAACGGATTATGTTTATCAAGCCAAGGAATACCCAAAACAATAGGTGTGGGAAAATTGTCAAGGACATAGCAAGGGATTATTTCCCAATGAACTGAACCCACCCTCAGTTTCACATTATGTACAATCTGAGTAAATGCTTTCTGTTCAAGTGGCACGAGTCGATGGCGAAAATAGAAATAGGCTTATCCAAAGCACAGCAAGTAAGACCATGAGTTTTCACAAACTCCGCATCCACCATGCTGACTCCAGCTCCACTCTGAACAAACACAGAAATTTTCTTGATTTTGCTCTCTAGCACCACCTCTGCTGTCAGGACAAAGCGGGAACTGCAATTTGACCACAAATGCACCCCTGGTTTATCCAACTCCAGACTACCAAGAGTTAATACAGTCTCCTTTTGTTTAGAAATTGAAGGACAGATCCCAACAAAATGTCCCTTTTTCCCACAAAAAAACCATATGCCTTTTTTCCTGCGATTCTCCGGGTAAATGTATGATTGTATGATGCAGAGACACCCCCCAACTGCATGGGTTCCTCCACCTACCCCAGTACTAGTTCACCCCCACACCGCTCCCCTGGCAGGGCTACACAACCCCAACAAGAAGGCCCCAGAGAAGGTGGTTTCACCCGTCTATCCCAAAGGCGTCTATCAAGACATAAGACCAAACACATGGCAGCCTCCAAGGACTGAGGGGTTTCATATACTGCCAAGGAATTTTTTAACCTTTCAGTAAGCCCCTCACAAAATTGACTTCTAAGGGCTGAGTCATTCCATTTGGAATCTGTTGCCCATCTACGGAATTCCGAACTGTACGTCTCCACTGACCGATTGCCCTGCTGAAGATGATGTAGCCTAGACTCAGCCAAGGTGACTCGGTCAGGGTCATCATAGATAAGGGCCAGAGCCCCGAAAAACCCCTCCACAGACTGGAGACAAACCGAGTCCTGCGGTAAAGAAAACGCCCAGGATTGAGAATCGCCCTGTAGTGGAGAGATCACAATTCCAACCCGTTGCTCCTCGTTTCCAGAGGAATAGGGACGAAGCTTAAATTACAGTTTGCAGGCCTCCTTGAATACAAAAAACTTGTCCCTACCTCCAGAAAACCTGTCCAGGAGGGCAACCTTGGGGTCAGGCTTGGCAGGCCTACCTGCAGAGACCCTCATATTGCCGACCTGTAGCGGCTGATGCTGCTGCTGTACCTCACCATGGAGGTCATTCACCTCCAGAGACATCCTGTGCAGCTGCTCTGCAACTGAACCCATACCAAGGGAGAAAGGAAAAAAAAAGGTCCCTGTCCAAAAACACACAAAGAAAAAAACAATAAAATGTCTGGTTTCTTGTTTTTTTTTTTCCCTTTTCAAAACGTGCTCGGCCGGAGATAATGTCACGCAAGGTGTGGGAAAGACTTAGTGCAACACAGAGGCAAAAGGGAAAGGGAGCCCAGACACTAGGGAAAGGGGGGAGTGGAGACCTCCTAGTCTGGTCTAGTGTCACACTGCCTCAACTACCGTCCCTATATTGGCTCTTCACCAATAGCCGCACGTGTGCCTCGCCCTGACTTTCCCTGGCATATGGCTAAGGCTAGGGAAGGGAGTAGATGAGCACTAGTCGATCTTCACTAAACTTTATAGACAACAAGGGTATACAAACAGGGGGGAATTGCTTAGCTTTAGACGACTCCAGACAAATGCGCACACGGCCTCAAGCTTCAGAGAGGATGAAGTACTGCTCTTGCTAAAGCCTCACAAGTAGTAATGAATATCGCCGGCACCTGCCTCTCAGACACACCAGATATTTATATACCCAAGCAAGGGAGCTAATTAGCCTGAGGAAGGTAGCCGCTGGGTCCTAGAGACAGCCAGCCTCTAAAAAGATGTCTGTAATGCCAAACGTAGAGATCTCCTGCAACCAACTGCAGGGCGACTGTCTGTCACCTCTGACACACCCGTAACACAAGCAGATCGGGTAGATCCGGGTAGGTTTTGAAAAACCGCTGAACCACGAGGTTAAGCACATGGGCCAGGCATGGTACGTGTGTGAGCTCGCCTCGCCTCAGAGCCACCACCAGGTTAAGGCCATTGTCACACACGACCATGCTTGGCTGTAGGGTCAGCGGTGTCAGCCACAGATCTGCCTGCTCTTTCAGAGCTGTCCACAACTCTTTAGCGTTGTGCGGTTTGTCACCTAAGCATATTAGCTTCAGCACAGCCTGTTGCCGATTGTCTGAGGCAGTGCTGCAGTGCTTCCATAGCTTAAGACTGGTGTGATCATTTCGAAGATGGAGGCTGAAGAGGAGGAGGAGGTGCAGGAGCTGTAGAATGTGGGAGCAACCCTGATTGACCCAGGGCTCACAATCCTCTGCGTCGAGAAGACGTGTTCAGTCCCAAGGGGTCCGACTGGGTCCTGGCTTCCACTATATTAACCCAGTGTGCCGTCAGCGAGATGTATCGTAACTGCCCACAAGCACTTGTCCATGTGTCCGTGGTTAGGTGGACTTTCCCATTAACTTCATTATTGAGGGCATGTCTAATGTTGTGGGACACGTGCTCGTGTAATGCAGGGACGGCACACCGGGAGAAATAGTGGTGGCTGGGAACCGAGTACCGATGGATGGCCGCCGCCATCAGGTTGCGGAAAGCTTCCGTCTCCACGAGCCTAAAAGGCAACATTTCGATTGCAAGCATTTGCGAAATGTGTGAATTTAGTAGTGTGGCCTGTGGGGCGTTGGCTGCGTATTTGCGCTTGCGCTCCAACGACTGGGGTAGGGACAACTGAACGCTGCGCTGGGACAAGGACGTAGACGTGCTTGCTGATGGTGCTAGTTGAGAGTGTGCAACGACACGTTCAGGGCGGGAGGCATCTTGGCATGCGCCATGGACATGGAATTAGCATGCACGCACAACAGCAAAAGAAGCAGTGGTGTCACCTGCAGACACTGTTTCTGGACCATGGGGTTCGGCCCACTTAGTCGGGTGCTTTGCTGCCATGGCCCTGATCATGCTGGTGGTGGTCAGGCTGCTAGTTTTGCTACCCCTGCTGATGTTGGCTTGGCAGGTGGTGCAAATGGCCTTTTTGGGGTTATCTGCAGAGTCTTTAAGAAACAACCAGACTCGGGAAGACCTAACAGTTGTACTGGCAACTTCCGTCGTGTTGGCGTTACGGGGAATGCTTTCCCGCCTTGTGTCTGTGGCCACCACACAGCTTCTTCCTGCCTATTGTGGTGCTACGCCTCCCTCCCGTGTACTGCAGTTCTCGCTCTGTATTTCCCCATGCCAGGTTGGGTCATTTACTATATCATCCACCACCTCGTCTTCCACTTCCGCACCCTTGTATTCCTCCTGACTTTCTGGCAATTGTGTCTCATCATCATCATTCACCTCTTGTAACAGTAGTTGCACTTTCCCACCATTGCCTTCGTGTGACAGTGGCTGCTCCAATATTTGGGCATCTCTACACACATTCTACTCTTGACTCGCTTGAAGCAGGCCGGGCGAGAGGACTGAATCTACAAATGGAAAAGTGAACAGCTCTTCTGAGTGTCCAAGTGTGGGATCAGTTGTCTCCGGGCACTCAGCATGGTGGGAGGAAGGAGGATCAGGGTGAGGAACATGCGGTGCAGACTCTCGGCTACTGAGACTTGACCGTGTGGAAGACAGGGCGGTGGTGGTGGCAAAGTGACTGAAAGCATTATCTGCTATCCAACCAACAACCTTTTGACACTGCTCTGAGTTCAATAGTGGTGTACTGCGGTTACCTAGTAATTGGGACAAGAAGGTCAAGCGACAAGATGTGGGTGTTTGTTGTGGCACAATTTCAGCTTTCCCACGGACACGGCCTCGGCCTCTGCATGCACCATCACCATCACATCCACTTCCCTGTCCCTTGTCATGCACCTTGCCCATTTTAAATGGAGGACAATATTTTCCACATTCACGAGAAATGGCTGATCTTGGAACGCAGTTATATGTGATACTTCTGACAGAGAACCACGGTTTTAAATAGCAGGCCTGTAATTTACTAATATTATTTTACACAGAGACCTAGTGTGAATAGCTTGACTGACCCACTGCAACAAAATGGAAGGCAGAAATGACTGATTTTGGATCACTGTTATAGGTGATATGTCTGACAGAGACCCACGGTTTTAAATAGCAGGCCTGTAATTTACTAATATTATTCTACACAGAGACCTAGTGTGACTACCTCGACCGACACACTGCTACAGAATGGAAAAGGAGGCCAATATTTTCCAGGTTCAACTCAAATTTCTGGATTTTTATCGCTGAAATATGGAACAGTTCTGGCTGTATTCTGTAGTGCTAACAAGCAAATAGAGCAGCAAAATGATGTACTCTGGATTGCTTTTTAAGCAAATAACCAGGATTAAGATAAAAAAAAATTGCCCTGGTCACTGATATCTGGGGCTATGTCTACAAATATCTGTAATTATTACAGCAGCAGCAGCAGACAAGACGTTCAATGGACTCTCTTGCGCTATATGCACTGCAGTCTGCCACATACACTGCCTGCCTGCCTAACACTGATAATATGCAGCTGGATTAATCCTCAGAAGGACTGTTAGTTCAAATGGATATATATATATGTTGTAGAATACCTTTACTAACAGGACGTTCAATGGACCCTCTTGCACTATATGCACTGCAGTCTGCCACATACCCTGCCAGCCTGCCTCCTGCTATCATCACTGAATATATGCAGCTGTATTAGTCCTCAGAAGGACTGTTAGTTCAGATGGATATATATATACAGTGGGTACGGAAAGTATTCAGACCCTTTTAAATTTTTCACTCTTTGTTTCATTGCAGCCATTTGGTACATTCTAAAAAGTTCTTATTTTTTCTCATTAAAGTACACTCTGCACCCCATCTTGACTGAAAAAGAACAGAAATGTAGAAATTTTTGCAAATTTATTAAAAAAGAAAAACTGAAATATCACATGGTCGTAAGTATTCAGACCCTTTGCTCAGACACTCATATTTAAGTCACATGCTGTCCATTTCCTTGTGATCTTCCTTGAGATGGTTCTACTCCTTCATTGCATTCCAGCTGTGTTTACTTAAACTGATAGGACTTGATTTGGAAAGGCACACACCTGTCTACATAAGACCTCACAGCTCACAGTGCATGTCAGACCAAATGAGAATCATGAGCTCAAAGGAACTGCCCAAGGAGCTCAGAGACAGAATTGTGGCAAGGCACAGATCTGGCAAAGGTTACAAAAGAATTTCTGCATTTCTCAAGGTTCCTAAGAGCACAGGTGCCTCAATAATCCTTAAATGGAAGAAGTTTGGGACCACCAGAAGTCTTCCTAGACCTGGCCGTCCAGCCAAACTGAGCAATCGTGGGAGAAGAGCCTTGGTGAGAGAAGTAAAGAAGAAACCCAAGATCACTATGGCTGAGCTCCAGAGATGCAGTAGGGAGATGGGAGAAAGTTCCACAAAGTCAACTATCACTGCAGCCCTCCACCAGTCGGGGCTTTATGGCAGAGTGGCCTGACAGAAGCCTCTCCTCAGTGCAAGACATTTGAAAGCCCGCATAGAGTTTGCTCAAAAGCACATGAAGGACTCCCAGACTATGAGAAATAAGATTCTCTGGTCTGATGAGATGAAGATAGAACTTTTGGTGATAATTCTAAGCTGTATGTGTGGAGAAAACCAGGCATTGCTCATCACCTGGCCAATACAATCCCAACAGTGAAAAATGGTGGTGGCAGCATCATGCTATGGGGGTGTTTTTCAGCTGCAGGGACAGGACGACTGGTTGAAGGAAACATGCATGCGGCCAAGTACAGAGATATCCTGGATGAAAACCTCTTCCAGAGTTCTCTGGACCTCAGACTTGGCCGAAGGTTCACCTTCCATCAAGACATTGACCCTAAGCACACAGATAAAATAACAAAGGAGTGGCTTCAGAACAACTCTGTGACCATTCTTGACTGGCCCAGCCAGAGCCAAGACCTAAACCCAATTGAGCATCTCTGAAGAGACCTGAAAATGGCTGTCCGCCAACGTTCACCATCCAATCTGACGGAACTGGAGAGGATCTGCAAGGAAGTGGATCCCCAAATCCAGGTGTGAAAAACTTGTTGCATCATTCCCAAGAAGACTCATGGCTGTACTAGCTCAAAAGGGTGCTTCTACTCAATACTGAGCAAAGGGTCTGACTACTTATGACCATGTGATATTTCAGTTTTTCTTTTTTAATAAATTTGCAAAAATTTCTACATTTCTGTTTTTCTTTCAGTCAAGATGGGGTGCAGAGCGTACTTTAATGAGAAAAAAAATAAACTTTTTAGAATTTACCAAATGGCTGCAATGAAACAAAGAGTGAAAAATTTAAAGGGGTCTGAATACATTCCGTACCCACTGTATGTTGTGGAATACTTTTACTAACTATAAACAAGCAAATCTCTCCCTGACACAGCAGCAGCTCTCCCTACTCTGCCGGTTTCCGGGTAGAATATGACGAGCATAGCGGCGCCAGGTCTTATGTACACCTGATGACGCTGTGCGACCAGCCAATCACTGTAATGCCACAACCAACACGGCTATGGCATTACAGTGTGTGGTAGGCAATCCTTGCATGTTCATTGGCTCTCTAAAGAGCGCCAAACATGCAGGGCAGAGACCCGAGTTCCCGCCCGAGCAACCCGGAAATACTCGCCGAGCTTGTCGAGCACCGTGATGCTCGGGCGAGTACCGAGCAGTGGCGAGCACGTTCGCTCATCACTCTGGGACACAGAACCTGTCTCTCCTTCCTGAGCAGTATGATGGCTGGACATTCCCATCATGTATGTACTTGCGTATAATTGTTTGTACAGATGAAAGAGCCACCTTCAGGTATCTTGAAATTGTACCCAAGGATGTTCCAGACTTGTGCAAGTCCACAATTCTCTTCCTGATATATTGGCTGATTTCTTTAGATTTTCCTATGATGCTGCACAAAGAAGCAGTGTGTTTCAGATGGGCATTAAAATACATCCACAGGTGTGTCTCTAATTAACTCAGATGTTGCCAAAAAAACAAAAGCTTCTGTTACACGCAAGCCGCCTAAGTTCAGATAGGGGCGAGACCGGTTACATGAATTTGTTGGAATCCTGGGGGAACCGTTACTCAGGGCAACCATAGGCTGCAGCATCTCTCAGGCACACGATAGATTCAGTTGCTGACCAGACACATCTGACAAGAGTCTTCATAAATGGTAGAACAGTAACATTTAATAAGGCATGGCCAGTGCAATGCAAATGTCTCTTTGAGCAACAGGCTCCAGTAATAACAGTACAGTTTCCTTTGCAGCACAGCAGTACACAGTCTATTATCCGGTAGAACAGTACAGCACAGTTTTAATGCATACCCACCACAGGCTTTTCCTTCATAAGGACACAATAGTACACAGCATTCTTTAGCCTGCATGAAGATGAAGAGGGGTAAGGGTGTGATGAGGGAGATGATCTCTATGACAGGCTTCCTTCCTGTCCTTATCTTCCTGGCCGATAATACGTTACACGGTTAGCTCAGGGAGTCTAACTGACCTTTGATTAGCTTCCCTCCTGACCTGAATTCTGTTTCCTTGCCTTCTGTGAGATACAGATCATAAGCCACGTTTCTCTTCGGGTCTCGGGCCAGACAGTAAACAACTTCCCCACAATCCTCCTGGGGCTCTGCTAAAACTCTTCCAGTCTCCTGTGTCTGTGTAAACCCCTCTAGTTGCTGGATGATTTTAAAGCAACAGTGCTACTTCCGCATGTCACATTCTTCCCTCCTTTTTGAATGTTGTCCTCGCCTTAATTGGTCAATCTGACCAATTCTGAGACAGTGGTGAAAGTTGAGTAACTTTATATACAAATGACCAGTCAAATTGGCATAAAATTTATAAACATTGATAACAACCTATTCTTACGACCTTTTTCTTGTAGGATGCCTGTAAGAAATAAACAATTAACACAATTAAAACAATCAGCATCTCTTCAGCTGGAGCTTTTCGTACATCTTCAACCAGCTGTCTCTCTATGCTTTAACAGTTCTTTGTTTCTACAGTCTTTTAAGGAAAATCAAAGTATGAAAACAAGTCTTTCCACCAGGCAACATCTTCCATACTGCCTCTCGGTTGTGAATACCACTCAAGTGGGCTTACCTGGTCCGCAGGCAGAGATACCTGTTTCCAAACAACAGTACCCTTGGCACTTGACTCGGTTCACCAAGTGTCTCATACGTCAGCATCACGGGCCTCCTCACTTCTCGAGTCGACATCCTCCTGGTGGGTTATTCCTCAGAGACCACGGGTTCTTCGGTCACAGAAGTTTCTTCCATCACACTCATTTCCCATGCTTCCTCAGATGCTCTTGGAGCTGCCTCTGTAAGTTCCTGTACTTCTCCTGAGTCGCTTGTTTCTGCACGGACTGGTAATTTCGCTCCTCCCGAGTGTCGATCGGTCTCTTAAGGGACCGGTGTTCGATCATCAGATCTGAATTGCACTTCATCTGTACTCCTTGGTACGAACTCTGGAGCCTCAGGACTTAGTTCACTCTCCTGAGGATGGCACATCCCTCTCATTGCCATGCCCAGAAATACAACGGTGTGTTCTTCTCCATCGGAACTTTCAAGGTCACTATCCACCTCCAGAGCTTCAGTCTGTGGTGGTCCCTTAGTCGATTTCGGACTATGTCGGTCTACTTCTGGGAAGTCTTGTGGTGGAAGATAATCACAGGGTAGTAGTAAATTCCGATGGACTATTCTGGTTTTCTTGTCTCCCATTTCCAATTGGATTTCATATACTGGGCTGTCATAAGCTTTCCTCTTTACGACCACATACACCTTGTCTTCCCAGTATGAACAAAGTTTTCCTGGACCGCCTTTCTCACGTACGTTCTTGACTAGCACTCGGCTTCCGATTGCCAATTCTGCTCCATAACATTTTCGATCACAGTACTCCTTACTCTTGCTCTGTTCTTGCGTAAACACTTTGAAAGCTATGCTGTATGCCTCTGCCATCCGTTCCTTCCATTTCCAAATGTACTCTGGATACGTTCTGTAAGTCTCTGACACCAGAGTACCAAACATGATGTCGATTGGCAGTCTTGGCGATCGTCCATACAATAGGAAAAAGGGTGAGTAACCCGTTGCATCGCTCTTTGTACAGTTATAGGCATGTACCACTTTTGACAGAGAACTCTTCCAGTCTTTCTTCTCATCAGCTGTTAAAGTGCGCAACATCGACAATAATGTTCGGTTAAAACATTCCACTTGTCCATTACCCTCTGGGTGATAGGGCGTTGTGGGGATCTCTGAATTCTACAGTACTTACCTAGCTTGGCAAAGAGATGGTTCTCAATTTCTCTTCCTTGGTCGTGGTTAGAGAGATGAGCGGTGTTCGACTCGAACTGTTTGCCAATCTCAAATTCGAGCTGTTTTGGGCGGTGTTCGTGTCGTTCGACGAACTCGAACGATTTGCAAAAAATTCGGCTGTTCGAGGTTATGTTTGATAACTGTTCGTGCACCAAAAGCGTAACTGGATTTTTTCACAGTAATACTGTTAATCAATGTTAATAGACAGTTTCAGTGTAGAGTGGGCGGGGGGAGGGGCAGGGGATGGATCTCTTCAGAAATAATGCCGATCTCCATTTTTTTTTCTTTCCCGCATTTACAGTGGGGCTGTGCAATCTGTCAGCCTATCAGCAGCGCACACACGCAGCGAAGTGCTTTTTTTTCACACAAGCAAGGGCATGTGTCATTGGCTGTGTATGTGACATGTCCTTGCCCTATAAGACCCAGCCATTTTCCCCGTCGCCACCATTTTCTCACTACTGCAGCTGAGTGTTAGACGGCACCGCTGCTGCTGTGGGCGCTATACAGTATAACTGTGTGAATTGCGAGCGAATTTCAAGTTACAAAGAGAGATAGGTTTAGGGAGTAGGGACTAGTTATAATTGCAGCCCTTTTGAGGGCTAGGTTACAGCAGTCCATAGCACCTTTTGCCAGGCTGGTCTGTGCCAGTGCTGTGCAAGTGTTTTCCACAGCATTTGGCAAAATGTAGCTCAGCCAATCCTTTTGGGCCTGTATCAGTGTCTGGTAGTCAGTGGAGTAGCCCATCTGAAGCAAGCTACACCACCTGTGTATCTAATAACAATTTTTTACTGCATCTAACCCAGTAAATCCTTTTGGGCATAGTAGCAGTGTCTCGTAGTCAGTGGAGTAGCCCACCTGTGAAGGAAGCTACACCGCCTGTGTATCTAATTCTAATTTTTTACTGCATCTAACCCAGGAAATCTTTTTGGGCCTAGTAGCAGTGTTTGGTAGTCAGCGGAGTAGCCCACCTGTGAAGGAAGCTACACCGCCTGTGTATCTAATTCTATTTTTTTACTGCATCTAACCCAGGAAATATTTTTGGGCCTAGTAGCAGTGTCTGGTAGTCAGTGGAGTAGCCCACCTGTGAAAGAAGCTACACCGCCTGTGTATCTAATAACAATTTTTTACTGCATCTAACCCAGTAAATCCTTTTGGGCATAGTAGCAGTGTCTCGTAGTCAGTGGAGTAGCCCACCTGTGAAGGAAGCTACACCGCTTGTGTATCTAATTCTAATTTTTCACTGCATCTAACCCAGGAAATCTTTTTGGGCCTAGTAGCAGTGTCTGGTAGTCAGCGGAATAGCCCACCTGTTAGGGTTAGGTTGCGCCTTCCTGGACAGAGACAGAGTACTGGAAGCACGTCAACCACTGCATCCTCAACCACAACTCTGCCTCTGACCACAAGTCGTGGTGCCTCTTCAGGTCGCATGGGCTCTAAGCCTTGCATAGCCTGGGCATTTTTTCAGATCGCAAAGGATGACCCAACTCATGTTATATGTAACATTTGTCACCAAAAGCTAAGTAGAGGCCCAAAAATCCATAGTTTGAGTACTTCATGCATGAACCGTCACATGGATATGAAGCATAAGTTGCAGTGGGAAGCTCACTGTGCTACAATGTGGCCTAGCGGGCCGGGCCGACCACGGTCTGCCCCATCTTGTGCATCCGCGGCCTCTTCATCCTCTGTGACTGGGGGGACAGCAGTCACACATGTTTTTGGACGCAGACCTGACACCTTTTTACCCGCAACAGCCAGTGTGATTGGTAGGTCGTCAGTTCATTAGGAAGTGGAAACACCTGCTGGTGTTGAGCGATCTCCGACATCAAGAGCACCACCTTTGGATCAAGGCAACATAACATGTCCGCCTGCATCTTCCTCACAGACCGGCAGTTTGCCGAGGACACCCTACACAACCAGGTCTAAGCACAACAGCCAGCCCTCGGTCCCTCAGATGTGGACAAGTAAAAGACCATTTCCTCCTAGCCATGACAAAGCTAAGAGGTTGAATTTCACCATCTGCAAGCTGTTGGCTACTGAAATGCTGCCTTTCGGACTGGTGGACACGGAGGATTTTCAAGACCTTATGTCCGTCGCAGTGCCCCAGTACCAGCTGCCCAGTCGCCACTACTTCTCAAAGAAAGCTGAGCCTGCGCTACACCAGCATGTCGCACACAACATCACCTCTTCCTTGAGAAACTCTGTGTGTGACAGGGTGCATTTCACCACAGACACTTGGACGAGTAGGCATGGACAGGGGCGTTACATGTCGCTGACTGGGCACTGGGTAACTATGGTGACAGCAGGACAAGGGGCTGCTGTCCGAGTCTTGCCGTCCCCACGAGTTCTGCGTCAATCCTCTTTATCTAGAAGTTCCTCCCCTGCTTCTGCCTCCTCAACCTCCTCTTGGTCCTCCACCTGCACCCAAAGCCTGTTTGGCAATGCCACCCACGTTCTAACTGCGCAGAAGGAATCCTGCACACCTCCTTACTATGCTGGCAGCAGGGCTCAACGGCATCAGGCGATGTTTACTTTGAAATATCTGGGAAATGTGAGTCACACAGCTGAGGAGTTGTGGTCAGCTCTGGAGACCGAGTTTCATGAATGGTTGTCTCCACTGAACCTGCAGCCAGGGAAGGCCGTGTGCGACAATGCTGCAAACCTGGGTGCGGCCCTTCTCTGGGGCAATGTCACACACGTGCCTTGTATGGCTCACATGTTGAACCTGGCTGTCCAGCAATTTTTAGCCCACTATCCCGGACTAGATGACCTTCTGCAGAGGGCACGGTCACTGTGTGCTCACTTCCGCCATTCGCATCCCACAGCTCAACGACTTACATCTCTACAGAAGTCGTTGGGCCTGCCAGTTCACCGGCTGAAATGCGATGTGCCAGCACGATGGAATTCAACTCTGCACATGTTGCAGCGACTGTGGCAGCACCGACGAGCCCTGGTGCAATACGTTATGATGTATAGCCTGGGCCAACGAGATCCAGAGGTGGGGCAAATCACGCTGCAGGAGTGGTCTCAGATCAGGGACCTATGCACCCTTCTGCACAGTTTTGAAATGACAACGAAGATGTTTAGTGCTGACGATGCCATTATCAGCATGACTATTCCGGTCATTTACATGCTGGAGCACACTTTAAACAGTATTCGGAGTCAGGTGGTGGGACAAGAGGAGGGGGAGGAAGTACAGGAGGAGTCGTATGCGGAAGGGATAACATTTCCAAGGTATAGACGGTCGGCAGCACCAAGGCGGCAGGCATGGGAGGGTGGGGGAGAGGGATTAACCAGGGTGCAGGGTAGCAGCCAAACTGTTGAGGAAGGTGCAGAAGCCAAGGAAGAAGTGGAGGACGAACTGGCGATGGGCATGGAAGACTCATCAGATGAGGGATACCTTGATCACATTTCTGTTGTGCGAGGTTGGGGGGAGAGGGCAAAGGAAGGAAGCATGATTCTTACCTCGCCACCAACACAACAAGGACTTGGTCCTCCAGGATGCGCAAGACACATGAGTGCCTTCTTGCTGCACTACCTGCAACATGACCCTCGGATTGTCAGAATTCAAAGTAATCCCGACTACTGGGCTGCCACACTCTTAGATCCCCGGTACAAAGGTAAATTTGCCGAAATAATTCCTGCCATAGAGAGGGATTCACGCATGCAGGAGTATCAGCAGAGGTTGTTACAGAATCTTACATCTGCTTTTCCACAAAACACCAGTGGTGCACGTAGTGAATCTCACAGTTCTAACTTGCCAACCATGGGACTGCCGAGTCTTCATCACTCAAACCGTAACAGTAACACCGTATCTGCTGGTAACAGCAATTTTGTGGAATCATTTCACCAATTTTTTAGACCATCCTTTGCAAGGCCACAGGAGAAAAGAAGTCTGACACATAGTCAACGCCTAGAGAGGATGGTACAGGAGTATCTCCAAGTGAACATCGAAGCCATGACTGTGTCACTGGACCCTTGCTCATTTTGGGCTTCCAATCTGGAAACATGGCCTGAGCTCGCCACTCACGCCTTGGAGATCTTGTCGTGCCCCGCAGCGAGCTTTCTCTCTGAACGTGTGTTCAGCGCTGCTGTTGGTGTGCTGACAGATAAGCGCACGTGGCTGTCCACTGAGAATGTAGACAGACTCACGTTCATAAAGATGAACAAATCATGGATCCGCAAGGACTTTTCTACCCCTGTGTCATCCTGGGGAGACTAAAAGCTTGAGGATTTTGGAAAATCACATCACCAACCATTTTAAGCAACTCTGGAGTAATTGATGCCACTTAAGTGGTGTCTGTGCCTCAATTTTTGGAAAAAATGGAGACTCTTTTTGGAGTCCCCTTGCTGTGTTTTACATGACATTGGCATCGTCAATTCCAGGTGGGTCGGGTCGCTCCCCCACCTTTTAACCGTAAGAAACTACATTCACTATGGCTTTGGGTAACACAGATGGTTGAGTCTGCAGAGCTGTTTACTCATACTATAGCCTGGGAATCAGAGGTCTGCTCCAAAGCTTCAGTGTTTGCTAGTCAGCATAGTAGCCCTGCTGTGAAGCAAGCTACACCACCTGTGTATCTAATAACAATTTTTTACTGCATCTATCCCAGCCAATCATTTTGGGCTAGTAGCAGTGTCTCGTAGTCAGCGGAGTAGCCCATCTGAAGCAAGCTACACCACCTGTGTATCTAATAACAATTTTTAAATGCATCTAACCCAGGAAATCCTTTTGGGCTAGTAGCAGTGTCTCGTAGTCAGCAGAGTAGCCCATCTGAAGCAAGCTACACCGCCTTTGTATCTAATAACAATTTTTAACTGCATCTAGCCCAGGCAATACTTTGGGCCGAGTAGCAGTGTCTGCTAGTCAGCGGAGTAGCCCAGCTGTTAAGCAAGCTACACCGCCTGTAGATCTAATTACAAATTTTTAACTGCATCTAGCCCAGGCAATACTTTGGGCCTATTAGCAGTGTCTGCTAGTCAGCGGAGTAGCCCAGCTGTTAAGCAAGCTACATCACCTGTGCTTTGGACACAATTTTTTCAAAGAAAACGCTTCGGGCCCCCAGGACACTCAGTCAAGAGCATCGGGGAGGCGCCCCAAGGCAAAGGGGCTGGGACTGGCGGTAGCACGCCTTGCGGCGGACCGCCAAGCTCGATTCTTATAAAAGCTTTTTAACTGATTTTAGAAGGGCATGACATGCCTATATCTGTGTCTCCTCCTCCTTTTACTCCTCCACCTCTTTTCTTTTCGCATGACTAAATGTACTTGTCACTTTTCCATGTGTTAGTTGTGTCTTCTGAGCAATTTGTCAGCTTTTGGATACCTTTGAAGGTGTTTTCTATGTGTTTTCTATGTGTTTCTATGTGTTTTTGTTTGCCTGCCATTGGTTTTAACGGTGTTCGACGAACCGTTCGGCGAACATGCCGGTGTTCGACGAACCGAACCCGAGCACTACGGGGGTGGCTCAACACTAGTCGTGGTGTAACCTCGTAGGGTACCCAAACCTCAAAGCTAAATCATTGAAGATCTTCTCTGCCACTGTTCGACCTGATTTATTGGTGGTGGCATATGCTTGAGCAAATCGAGTGAAATGGTCCATCACCACCAAGATGTATTCATAACCACCCTTGCACATCTCGATATGTAGAAAGTCTATTGAGACCATCTCAAACGGATACGTAGTTTGGATGTTGCCCATAGGTGCCCGGTGTCTTCCTCCTGATAAGCTTGCACAGTTTGGGTAGTGCTCTTAATTGCTTCCAAACTGACTTCCTCCGAGCATTCTTGCATGAACTCCTCAGGCTCTAGTGGCATTCTTGACAATCCGTCAGCATCCGCATTGCATTTTCCTGGCCTGTACTTGATGCTGAAATTGAAGTCTGCTAGTTCAGCCATCCATCTCTGACCCCTTGCATTCAGTTTGGCTGTAGTAAGGACATAGGTCAAAGGGTTGTTGTCAGGGTATACCTCAAACTCTTTTCTGCAGCAGAGATCTCTAAATTGTTCACAGATAGCCCATTTCAATGCCAGGAACTTCAATTTTCCAGAATGTAGATGGTAATTGTTCTCAGTGTCTGTCAACGTTCTGGAACCGTAACCGATGACCCTCAATTTTCCATCTTGATGCTGATACAGGGGAGCTCCCAGTCCAACTTGAGAAGAGTCACAATGAAGAACAAATGGTAAATTGAAATCAGGATATCCCAAGATGGGTGGTTTTACCAGGTAGTCTACTAGTTCTTCCAATACCTCCTGGTAGTCTGCTGTCCAGAGAATAGGCTGTTGGGACGAAACGGCGTTGTCTCTTTTAAGCCCCATCCTACCCACGTTCTTCTTTTTCTCCATGGGTATTGTTGTCTCTGTCGTCCCCGCCAAGAGGAGGTATAGTGGGGCAGCAATCCTGGAGAAGTTCCGAACGTAAGTACGATAGTAGGAGAGGAATCCTAATATCTGCCTCAACTACCCGACGGTATAGGGCCGCTTGTCTTTTAAGGCCAGTACCAGGGTCCATGGTATATCCTTCTCCAGACACAATTTTCCCTAGAAATCAGACTTGTCTTTTGAACAGTTCACACTTCTTTGGGGTCAACTTAACTTCGTGTTGTTGACACCGTTGTAATACGGTCCTCACGTGTACAACATGCTCCTGGAATGTTTTGCTGTGTACCACATTGTCATCCAAGTACGGCTGGCAGATATTGTCCCTCAATCCTTCTAAACATGCCTCCATGCTCCTCTGGAATTCTACTGGAGCTGAACTGAGCCCAAACGGTATGCTGATCCACTCATATAATCTCCACGGTGTGATGAACACTGTCAAGGGTCTACTGGACTCTTCGACAAGCCCTTGGTGGTATACCTTACCCTGATCGAGGACAGAGAACCAGGTGCTTCCTGATAGGCTATCCAGCATATTTTGGATCTTTGGTATAGGTGTCGATCAGGTACTGACTTTCGGTTTAGTTCCCGGTAATCATAACAGAGTCTCAACGTACCGTCCTTCTTCCTAACACAGACAATAGGAGAGAAAAAAGACGACTTCGACTTTTGGACCCATCCTCTGTTGATGAGATCTAGTAAATATTCTTTCAATTCACGATGTAATGTTACTTCTGGTTATTGGGGTCGTGTCTTTCAAATTGATTTTCAAATGCAATGACGGGATACAGCCTATATCAGAGTCAACTTTGGAGAACGCATGACACTCTTCTCTCAGCATCTGTTTTGCTACCGCTAGATCTTCAGCACACAAGTGTTCCAGGGGTACTGGGGGATCCCAGGCCCCCGAGGTGGGTTGCGCAATTTCCTCCCTTGGGCAACTCCTTTTCCTTGGTGGAGAGACTGAATTCACTGTAGACCCCTGGACTGGTCTCACACTGGCTGGATATACCGTTTTAACGGATTTGATGTGACCTAGCACAGTCTTTGGATCCAGTCTAATTTCGTGTTTCGTAGTACTGTCACTCGAGCAAACCCACCAGTAGGAATCTTAAGCACAGTCTCACCTTGAACTAGGCCTTCCGGAAGTTCTGAGGAGTCTTTTGGCATGATCAGTCTTTTCTGGACTTTTCTTCCCGGATCTACCCGGACTCCACACCTCACCCCCATCATTCGGTTTGCAGGGATGATGGTTGGGCGCAAACCTACCTTGACTTCTTTTAGGTCCATTGTATTCTGTGCTTTCATTACTCTATGAATCACGTTTTCCCCCACGGTGTTGGGTATGGCGAGCGATGAGGCAATTGCATCCGCCACCAGCGCCCCTGCCTTGTGTTTCGTGATGACCTCACTGATTACATTATAACCCAGGATAGGATCCCCTGCCATGTTGTGATCACTGGTCACGAGAAAAGGTACCAAAAGCTTGATGGTGTTTTTGTTCTTCGTAGCGCTGAGTTGGAAAGTTACTTCCACCCATCCTATGAAAGGGTTTTTGGGCTGGTTGACGGCTTTGCCGTGGAGTTCCGCTGGCCCCAAGAGTTCTTTTAGTGACCGAAGGCAAGTGTGTGGCAGATAGCGCTTTCTCCATTTTCCAGTTAAAAGGCTCGCTTGGGCTCCTGTGTCTCACAGTGCTCTTACTAGGAGTCCATCTAGCTAGCACTGTATAAAGCACCTTTCACCGATTAGGCTTATGAGGCTATCTTTACTAACCGAGGAATCCTCCTCCCAGGAGTACATCATTTGACCTCTGAACTGGACATTAAGTAACTGATGCCCCTCTCTCCCTTGCAGCTGTTGTAGACAAGAACACACGTGGGGATAACACTGACGCAACCGCTTTACCTCATGCGCTGTCCTGGAGTTTGATGAGATTTGAATTTGCTTCTGGGGCCTCCTCCGTGTCGCAGTTACCAGTCCCACCCGACACTGGTAACCTTCTGTCTTTTAACTCAAATGACCGTGGCCATTGGCATTCCTTGGCATAATGTCTTTCCTCACCACATCTTAGACAGTGGACACACACCGTACTCTGATTTGATGAACGGCACGCTTCACAAGCCGGATATCTTCTATTTTGGAACCCACTCCTGGGTCTGAGGGATACCGGTTCTGGCCTAGAATGAATCAACTTTTTCACGTCAATCAACTCGGATCACAGTTCTCTTATTATTTTCTCCCAGTCAGTGCTGACGGTCCTCTCTTTTGTTGGTGATTTTAAGGTTTCCTTTTGGAGGTGGCACTGGAGGGTCTCTATGATGATCTTCGGATCCAACTTCAGCTGACTCATCTTGGTGATTTTAGGAGCAGAGCCTTTCTTTAACTTTCCAAACTAGTGGCCTCATTCATTTTTTCAATTAGGACTTCACCCAAAATGCCAGGATCTTCTAGGTACTGTTTCAGCTGCAACTTGATGTCTTTGCTTATTAATCCCGTTCCCAATGATCTCAAGAACTTCTTCTGGACTAGTCCAGCATCAAACTTCTCTTCCACTTCTACATATCTGGATGCAAACAACAGTCTATCCTTCAGTTCAATTGCTCTGAACAAGAAACTTTGGGGTGATTCATTATTTTTCTGTGAGAGGTTAATGAGTCGGTGGAACAGTTCTGAAGTACTCTCTTCTTTATAGTGCCCTTTTAAAATCATCTTCAGCTGTTGCAAGGTCAATTAACTTTTCATTTCTACCATACTACGGAGGTTCAGTCCTGGGCTGATCGCTTTCACCACTCCCTCAACGATCTCATCTGGCTGGTAGCCTTTCTGTAAGCCTGCATCGATCTGGTGCAACAAGTTCCTATAAGACAGTCTCTCTTTCTGTTCACACTCTCCAATCTGTCCCAGGATCTTGAGTTCTTTCCTTATGGCAATTTGTGGTGTTAGAGAGGACCGTCTCCCTGATTTACTTAACCCGAGCAGGTTAAAGGTTCTGTCTGAGTCTATCACCCATTCAGAGGTTTTGTTCGATTGCTGCAGGGCTGTTCTTACAGCTTTGAATTGTTCTTCCAATTCCTGTAGTTCAGTCTGTGGACGGAGATTCCCGCTTTTGGTAATTGGTGCCGCCCCTCCATCCTCCAACTTCAACCTGGTTAGAAACTGTGTTATATCCTGGAGGAATGTCCCCATGATGTCTTCATTTTCTTTCTCCCCCAGCTCATCCATTTTTGCATTAATGGCAGGTAAAAGTTGCCTGCGGTTGTGTGCTTTGGAAATCTGTTCTACATCTTTACATGTTCTGCTACTGTTCTCAATTCTTCACAGGTTAACTGATGATGCAGCTCACTAATTCTGTCCATTTGTATTTCCACATCCATTGCTTTAGGGCTGGTCCCCTTTAAGTGGTGTAGCAAGCAGAGTTGAGTTGAGGTGCTGTGCTGCTGTGTTTTTCGAGACACTTTTCCTCTTCTGAGGAGTCTCTGAGAGTCTCTGCAGCCCTCTATCTCCGGCGTTAATACGCTGTTTGAACCCATTTTCTGCAACACTCACGGCTTGTTCTACAGACTCCGGCACTTGTCCATCACCTCTAGTTTCAGTTGTGACTTCTTCAAAGGACCCCTGGAAGCTGCATGCGTATATCTTCATTTGGACTATCATTTTCTCTTAGACAGGTAGGAATCACTCTCTTGGTATTTTATGAGTGGTTTGCAGCGCATCTCTTTTCTTTTTATCATTTCATTATTATTTGCACCAGGGCATACGGTGCTTTGAGATTGCGGCTCTTTGCCTATCTGATCTTACTATAGCAGCAGCGCTACTGCAGTTTTTTACATTTTACTTTTCCTCTTCTCCCTCTACACACTAATTCCCTCTCAGGATTCCTCCCTGTCTCCTGTGACTGTGTTAACCCCTCTAGTTGCTGGATGCTTTTAAAGCAACAGCACAACTTCTGCATGTTACACTTCCAAACACCTGACATCATTATATAGGCAGTCCAGAATTGTTTAAAACCATAGTAATCTTAGTGTATGTAAACTTTTGACTTTGCAGTAAGTAATAAAAATGCTTTAAAACATTCTCTCTCTCTCTCTCTCTCATTATTCTATCATTTGGCAAATATTAAAAATAATGGTAATCCTAATTGGCCTAAAACGGGAAAGGTTTATTCTGATTTCATGTCTGATATTGAGAAAAACAAGCATACTGTGCTGGCCAAAATTATTGGCACCCCTGCAATTCTGTCAGATAATACTCAGTTTCTTCCTGAAAATGATTGCAATCAGAAATTCTTTGGTATTATTCTCTTCATTTAATTTGCTTGTAAGGAAAAAACACAAAAGAGAATGAAGCAAAAATCAAATCATTGATCATTTCACACAAAACTCCAAAAAAGGGCCGGACAAAAGTATTGGCACCCTCAGCCTAATACTTGGTTGCACAACCTTTAGCAAAAATAAATGCGAACAACCGCTTCCGGTAACCATCAATGAGTTTCTTACAATGCTCTGCTGGAATTGTAGACCATTCTTCTTTGGCAAACTGCTCCAGGTCCCTGATATTTGAAGGGTGCCTTCTCCAAACTGCCATTTTGAGATCTCTCCACAGGTGTTCTATGGGATTTAGGTCTGGACTCATTGCTGGCCACCTTAGAAGTCTCCAGTGCTTTCTCTCAAACCATTTTATAGTGATTTTGGAAGTGTGTTTTGGGTCATTGTCCTTCTGGAAGACCCATGACCTCTGAGGGAGACCCAGCTTTCTCACACTGGGCCCTACATTATGCTGCAAAATTTGTTGGTAGTCTTCAGACTTCATAATGCCATGCACACGGTCAAGCAGTCCAGTGCCAGAGGCAGCAAAGCAACCCCAAAACATCAGGGAACCTCCGCCATGTTTGACTGTAGGGACCGTGTTCTTTTCTTTGAATGCCTCTTTTTTTTTCCTGTACACTCAATTTTGATGCTTTTTCCCAAAAAGCTCTACTTTTGTCTCATCTGACCAGAGAACATTCTTCCAAAACGTTTTAGACTTTCTCAGGTAAGTTTTGGCAAACTCCAGCCTGGCTTTTTTATGTCTCGGGGTAAGAAGTGGGGTCTTCCTGGGTATCCTACCATACAGTTCCTTTTCATTCAGACGTCGATGGATAGTACAGGTTGACACTGTTGTACCCTTGGACTGCAGGGCAGCTTGAACTTGTTTGGATGTTAGTCGAGGTTCTTTATCCACCATCCGCACAATCTTGCATTGAAATCTCTCGTCAATTTTTCTTTTCCGTCCACATCTAGGGAGGTTAGCCACAGTGCCATGGGCTTTAAACTTCTTGATGACACTGCGCACGGAAGACACAGGAACATTCAGGTCTTTGGAGATGGACTTGTAGCCTTGAGATTGCTCATGCTTCCTCACAATTTGGTTTCTGAAGTCCTCAGACAGTTCTTTGGTCTTCTTTCTTTTCTCCATGCTCAATGTGGTACACACAAGGACACAGGACAGAGGTTGAGTCAACTTTAATCCATGTTAACTGGCTGCAAGTGTGATTTAGTTATTGCCAACACCTGTTAGGTGCCACAGGTAAGTTACAGGTGCTGTTAATTACATGAATTAGAGAAGCATCACATGATTTTTCAAAGGGTACAAATACTTTTTTCCACCCCCTTTTTTAAGTTTGGTGTGGAATTATATCCAATTTGGCTTTAGGACAATTCTTTTTGTGTTTTTTTCATTGAAGACAAATTAAATGAAGAGAATAATAACATAGAATTTGTGATTGCAATCATTTTCAGGAAGAAACTGAGTATTATCTGACAGAATTGCAGGGGTGCCAATACTTTTGACCAGCACTGTAGGTGTCTTCTTAATGATCACATTCTTCATTCACTTAAATGGAAAGATGGCTGCATTTGTATGCTGCAACATTTCCACTAAAGTATATTAAGAATGTAGCAGACGGGCATTGGTGCAAAAATTGGTCATTGGGCTGTAGTTTTCCTGATGGTTAGGGATCGTGGTATTTACAGAAGATCTTGTGAAGAGTGGAAACTGCACATGTAGTCCCATAGATAAACTGCTAAACAACATAGTTTTAAAATGATTAATGGCCATATAGTTTTATAGGTAAACAGCAATTTACCTACAAAATCACACAGCCATTTCCAATCAATTCAAAACGATGATGATTTGTTATAAAAGCATATACGTATGTCAACTTTCCCTTTGCCTACATTTTAGTCATTCAGTTGGTACTACGTGCGAGCTGACCCTTACTAATGTCGGATACACACGCCCATGTTTCAGAATGGCCACTGGTATCAGGTGCGACTTCTCCACTCCAAGTGCTCTTTTCCCTTATCTTAAGATATTGCTTATATCATATCAGCGCTGCTGCCTTCATGACTATGTTAGAATGGATGTTCACAGGTCCATCATAGTGGACACTTACAGTTCTGTCAGAGCACACATTCACAGTTATTTTACATCAAATATTCACAGTACTGTCAGAGCGGACGTTCATGGTTCCGTCAGAGCAGATGTTCACAGTACTGTCAGATTGGATGTTCACGGTTCCGTCAGAGCAGATGTTCATTGTTTCATCACAGCTGATGTTCACAATACAAAGGACAAATAGATAAAATTTCTAAAGGAGTTTTGTCAAACTTCATATAAATAAATAACTGGTCCACTCATAGAATTGTATTAAATTTTTTTTATAAAATATTCAATAATGTCCATAGCAGCAGACTAAATGACAAGCACACAAACTATATAGTGATATTGAAATTACAGATGAGAATTGAGTTATGGAATTGTTCACCTAAGAAGGTTGTGATTGTCACAACTCCAATTGTAGCCCATGAATATTTCAGCTGCTACAGTCCCATCAGCAAATGAAGGGAAACCCTTTTTTGCATATCGATTAGCAGAAAAAGGAGATTGATGTTTCAAAATAGACCACGCTGGTGTAAAAAGGAAGCAATTCCAGAGTGGAATAATAATTCTGTAGTTTTTATTCCATTCAGACAAGGGGCTAAAATTCTGCACTAAAACCTGCACCTAAATCCATGGAGCTAAATGGAGATTTTGGTGTAGAATTATCTATAGCTGTATATCTACAGTTGTGGATAATCCACAGAGGTTAGGAGACATGTTAATGAATCCTTAAGGTACATTCACATACACTAAGTAGTTGCAGCAGACAATCTGCAGCTATTTTAAAGCAGAAAATTCTACACTAAAATTGATATCTAGTGATGCGGGTTTGATGCGACAACCTTGTCCTTTGGCTGTGATTGACAATGGCTGGATACCTGCAAATCATGGTTGGTGGACAAGGTTACCACTCTGCTTATGAATATGGCAGACCACTGTATCTCAAAGGCAGGACTTCTACTTTGAAGCTGAGCAAAGAATCAGATTGCAACTAAACAAGTGAGGCATAGTTGGAATCAGTAGGCCTCACCCTACATTATACTATCCTCAAAGTTTCCCTTTAAGGAAAAAAAAATCACATAGTATTCTATATCAGCACTTTGTAATATAGAATTTTTCACATTTGTGCAACATAAACTTTGCAATAATTCTGCATAATGAAAATGTTAAATGCTTACCAGAGTCATGCAGAAGGAACTGCTGCTGGATACCATCAATATTGATCTCCTGGAACTCCTGGGGAATAACAAGTTGATCAAGGGTTTGGGGCAACCTTGGAGTATTGCCAAGTTGCCGTGATAATCGTATTGTTCTCTTCAGTAATGCTTTCCTTGGGAGAAGTGCTACAACATTAGAATGGGCTCCTGAAATTACTTCTGTGAGAATCTGTTGTGGTGTCTCCTGTGTTGTCCTTGCCCTGGTGACCGCCTCATTGACAAGTCGGATTGCTTCAGGTCTTGCTGCTTGTGCTGCGTGGTTGTGGGAATTGGTTACTTTCACCACTTCACCAGATGCTTCATTGGTCCAAACACGTCCCTTGCAAGTCAACCGTTTTTCACACACCCAGATGGAATGGACATCGTCAAATGTTCGTTTGGAAAATACGTAAATGTGATTCTCGTAGACCAACTTCTTCTTCCCACGTTTGGATAGAACTGAATTCATACTTGTAGACAGTGAATTGCTGTGAAAGCTGACTGATATTTTTGTGCTCGTACACCTCTCTCTTTGTAGAGATTTTAGACACTGCTATATTCTGATGTAAAGATGGAATAAAAGCTAGTCTTATGCAACTTGCAGGACACCTGACATGCAAATTGTTACATCTGCAACAAAACTTGCAAAAAAGCAGGTCAGTGCTAGGTCAGGTAAAAGTTCACAAAATGTTTAGATTTTAGAGTGGTTTACATTCCCCACATAAATCAGGCCTCATTCACACTACATTTTTTGAATCCGTTTATTTTTTTTACATTCCCCACATAAATCAGGCCTCATTCACACTACATTTTTTGAATCCGTTTATTTGTTTCGTGTTATGTTTTTGTAACACAAAAGCGTTTTAGAAACGTTTTGGAAAATGTCTTGTTAAAATTGAAGGCAAAATGCTCTGACACTATAATGCAATCAGTTGTGAGGTTTACAGATGGAAACAGTTGATTTAACATGTCACAAAAGTGCAGCACTCTGTACAGTACTTTGGTGACATGTGGATTGATAACGGACGGGAATTTATGAACCACAAGGACAAACTGGCGAAACATCCAAACACAAAATTCTGGGGGCAAAACAGGGTACAAACATCCAGGGGTGAACTGCTGGTGGCGAAACATCCGGGGGCGAACTGCTGGTGGAGAAACATCCGGGGGCGAACTGCTGGGGGCGAAACATCCGGGGGCGAACTGCTGGGGGCGAAACATCCGGGGGCGAACTGCTGGGGGCGAAACATCCAAAGGCGAACTGCTGGGGGCGAAACATCCGGGGGCAAACTGGGGGCGATATGTGCGGGGGTGAAATGTGTGGGGGCAAAACATCCTGGGGGCCAAATGCTAGGGACGAAATGTGCGGGGGCGAAGTACCCGGTGGCAAATTGTAGGGGGCGAACTGCGGGGGGCCAAACATCCAATTCCCGGCTGAGACAAGTGACAAATGCCGTAGGTCTATGCAGACATTGTCCATTTTGTAAGAAGATGCCAACTGAATGGACTTAAGACTGACTTGGTAAACCCAAGATGCTGCACAAGCTCATCAGAGAAAAGGATACTATACTAGGGTCTCTGACAATCAGAGGCGTATCTAGGGGGGGGCAGCCAGGGCATGTACCCCGGGCGCAGCCAGCAGGGGGAGCAGTCAGGGCACCTAATGCGGCGGTCCAATGGGTCTTCCCTGGCTGCGGCATTGTGCCACCCCCGGACTAAGAGTCGGCTGACACCCAGCTCAGAAAAGCTGCAGCGTGTCGGCTCCCAGCGTTGAAGCTCTGACCTCAGGGTCAGATCGACACCAGCGGCATGATCAGGTCATGTGATCACGCTGCTGACGTCACTCACTGGCGCTGCAGCAGCAGAGGCACAAATTGGTGGAAAGTGCTCTGTGCTTCAGAGCTGAAGACACCGAAGATGGAATGGAGGTGAAGATTCATTGTGGGGGCTGATTTACTATGGGGTGGGTGATTTATTGTATGGCTGGGGGGTGATTTATGCTATAGCTAGGGGGTGATTTACTATGGGGGGTGATTTATGCTATAGCTAGGGGATGATTTACTATGGGGGGTGATTTATGGTATAGCTAGGGGGTGATTTACTATAGGGGATGATTTATTGTATGACGGGGGTGATTTACAATGGGGGGTGATTTATGGTATGGCTGGGGGGTGACTTACTATGGGGGGTGATTTATGCTATGGCTAGGGGGTGATTTACTATGGGGGTGATTTATGGTATGGCTGGGGGGTGATTTACTATGGGGGGTGATTTATGTTATGGCTAGGGGGTGATCTACTATGGGGGTGATTTATGGAATGGCTCGGGGGTGATTTACTATGGGGATGATTTACTATGGGGGGGGTGATTTATGCTATGGCACAGCCAGTGTAAGGGACAGTAAGCCAAGGAGGCTTAGTGTGAGGAGGGGTCACAGTATAGACTAGGTCCTATAGGGGGGACACAGTGTGAGAGGATAGTGTGAAGAGGGGGCTCAGTATGGTAAGGAGAGGGCAGTGTGGAGGGCATGTACCATAAGAGGGACACTGTGGGGGTCATATTTTGTGTAGGGAATATAGTGAAGGGTAATAATTTATTCAGGGGCTCAGAGAAGGGCAGATATTTTTATTCAGGAGCATTATAACGACACTGCTATCTTTAAGGGCATTGTGTGGGGATGTGCTGCAGAAGACCAGAGAAGGTGGAAGTCTGCAGAGACAGCTGTGGATGAGAAAAGTCATAATGACGTCTGGACAAGATGAAGAAGAAAGAGAACGACTCCAGAGACGTCATCTATCAGGTATCTGGATGGAAATGCTTTTTTGTGATACTGACTAATTCTCATATTTGTATTTATTATTTATGTTAGGAGCATTAAAGTGTTGTCAAAGTTTGTGATGAGTCTGCAGTCATTCTATGTGACTGTGTGGCGCCCCTGAGGGTTCGGTCGCCACAGAGGTATTGCATCTCACCCAGAGGTGTGGTATCTCACTCTCGGGTAAGGAAGGAGTATGGCTCAGGACCCTAACACTACATCCACTACACCACATTTCCGGGGGACAGGGCGAGATTGCTCCTATGGGAGAGCACAGTCCCTGATCCCTGGCTGGAGTGTGGAGTAACCACCTAGAGAAGGGGAACTAGGTAGTGGATGAGTGGAGGACGTAGATCCTGGGAGCACGGTAGTAGGTGATATAAAAGGAAGGAACCATTTTGGTTCAACAGAGAAGGGAGTGGTAGAGTGAGTGGTCAGTCAGAGGAGGAAGGAGTCAGGAGCAGGGGCTCTGTACAAGCTCTGCTCCACAGGCAGGCCTAGTCAAGAGGCCTGAGCCTGAAAGGAGAGAAGAGTGGCAAGGGGAGCAGGAAGGCTCCAGGACAGGAACCGAAGGGACCCTAGGGGTAAGGGCCATGCAGCCAGCCACCCATACGCCCGCCGCTGCCAGGAGGTAGGGGGGTCAGGCCAGAAGAAGGGAACCGGATCCCTCAACCAGCAGAGACTACAGGGCTCAACTGGGAACCGGAGGCTGCAGCACTTCAAGTACAGCAAGCCGTCCACACTAGCCACTAGGAAGGTAGCCATATAGGGCCAGGGGACGGAACACACGTCGCCCACCAAGGCCCGAGGACACTGGACAGAGGTGCCGTTAGGTGTGAGGTACAAGGAGAGAGGCCAGAGAGGTCACACTGAAGGGGGTCCTGCTAAATGCTCCAGAGATACCTGAGGGTCGACTGAGCCCCTTACTGCGTGAGCACAGGACGGTGTGGGCTCTTACACTGGCCCTGTAAGTGGAACTGCTTAACCGTGAGTAAAAGATCTGAGACTGCATCATCTGGGCTCTGTGATTCTTCTTACACCGCGACACCCTGCACTATCACCACCATCATCCATACACGCTGCCCTGAAGCAACACTCTTCCTGTGGGGAGTTACACTATCTTGCTGCGCATAACAACAGCTTCAGTGGACTGCTCCGCAGCGGCGGTTCCCAATAACCGCATTCCACAGGTGGCGTAGTTGGACTATTTAAACCAGATACACATAGACTACCACTGGTTTGACCGCCCTGGGTCACGGACCGGGTCACCGCCACGGTGACTACAACCCCCAGCATCTACAAGGCCCAGCTCCGGGTATCCCCACGGCCCAGGGGGCGCGTCAACTTTGGTGTAGTCGGCAGGATCCATAACCCTCCCGTTACCATCGGGTATTGTGTGCCTAAGAGACTGTGTTTTCTACTGAATGCGGCATCCATCCCTGAAGAATGGGCGCCATTATGTGCCAGCCAAACAACAACCAAAGGTCACCTCCCATCGTGGGCCAGGTCCCAGAATGGCGCCAAAAGCGGGACCCGCCCCAAGCAGCAGTGATTATGTATGTGGATGTGTCCATCGACGTGGGGGGGGCTGCTCTTGGAGGTGACCGACAGCAGACTGACCTGGAACCGCCCCCGAAAGGGGAGGGGAGGCAAGAAAACTGAGAGACAGGGTGTGGTCTGGACCAGTCGAGGCAGGCCGCACCCGGGAAAGGAGATGGATTGTGGCAGCTCCGGAGACCCTGCCAGCGACATGCTGCTGGCCGAAGCGCCTTATACCCTGGAGGAGCTGGTGGCCAAGCTTCCCCGGGAGGATACCGAGTTCCTCTGCGCCGGCATGGGAGATCTGGGCCTGAGGATGGCCAGGGCGCAGAGAGACGCCATCACGGACTGGAAGAGGGAAATGGAGCAGAGGATGGCGGCCCGGTAGCCAGAGAGGCTGCCCAGCACCGGCAGCGCCCAAGCCTCCGAGGACCGAGATCGAGGTCAGGAGACCGCGCCTGACACAGGAGCGGCCGCAGGAGCAGGTAGGAGAAGTTCCCCTGTGCCGGACGCTGTAAGCGTCAACCAGCGCCTAGGCCCCCTGGTGGAGTCGCAGATCCCGGGCGTCACCGAAACAGCCCCACTCCCGACGCCAGTGCCAGGCCCTTTAAACCAGGTGAGACCGCCACGTGCTCGCTATGCGCGTACCAGGGCGCGCCAGTTCCAAGTGCCCTCCAGATCCCGGAACCAGCTCCAGTCACCAGCGACGCCGGCCAGCTCCTAGGTCCTCTGCAGGAGCCGCCCCCTCCGACACCCGAATGGGTGTATGGGCGCTTCCCCTGGGAGTGGTCCGCGGAGGTGGAGGACCAGCGGCCTTCACTCCTGCCAGCTCCACAGCCCACCGCCGCCGCTTCCCAGGCACTGGAGGAAAAGGCCCGGACCCACCATGACAAGCGAGCGGCTCGTGGTCTCAGAATCACCGGGACCGTGGTGAAATTCAACTTGGACGCGGGATGGGGGTTCATCTGGGATAAGCAGACAGACACAGATCTCTTTGTAAATAGGAGAGACGTAGAATCCCGTCTGCCAGAGGGACATCCAGATCGAGACCTGTATCCCAGGGACACCGTGTCCTACACCAGGCACCGAGGAGTCAGGGGCTGGTATGCCCTACACGTCCACCGAGTGGAGACAGAGTTCCACCATGATGAAGACCCGGCTGCGTCAGCCTGTGATAGGCCAGCGCCTCCCCGCAGGGAGCACCCTTACTAAGTACTGTAAGAGGGACAGAACTTTATATGTAAATAAGTTACCAGTCAGGGTGCGCAGAGTGGACACTGCAAGTTAACAATTTACCCGTTTATTTAGTTATCCGGAACGGGTCCCAAAGACTAACTGGCTGAGGACTGGGAGCAGCCAATTTTGGAAAATAGTTGCGCCTCTTCAGGTGCCCCTTATTGGTTTTATAAGAACTACGAGTACCTCAGAACAAAAACCCGTTGGAGGTGGCCAAAGACGAGGTCCAGCATCTGGATCATCTAAGCCCTGCAGCCACCCCAGGGCCTCCGTTGAGGGTTTGGGACGGGTCCCTCATATTCGTGTTTGCAAGTTGGCACTTTATAGAACAATGGACACCTGGTTGCAGACAATACTGTGACCGGTTGACTAAAAGTTTACTTGAAAAGTTTATGTGAAAATTGTTTACGGAAATGTTTTATACGCAAAGGAAATGTTTATAATGTCTTATATATGTGAAGAAATGTTTTATAACATGTGAAGAAAGTGTTTATAATGTTTTGGTAAATTAAACGTAACCAGTAACGTTAAAAGAAGTATGCCTCCCATAAAGGGAAGATGTGTTGTTTACAATCTTATATGTGGATGCATCCTAAAAGTTTTTGTATGTCTTTGATATACAGTGCTGGCCAAAAGTATTGGCACCCCTGCAATTCTGTCAGATAATACTCAGTTTCTTCCTGAAAATGATTGCAATCACAAATTCTTTGGTATTATTCTCTTCATTTGATTTGCTTGCAAGGAAAAAACACAAAAGAGAATGAAGCAAAAATCAAATCATTGATCATTTCACACAAAACTCCAAAAAAGGGCCGGACAAAAGTATTGGCACCCTCAGCCTAATACTTGGTTGCACATCCTTTAGCCAAAATAACTGCGAACAACCACTTCCGGTAACCATCAATGAGTTTCTTACAATGCTCTTCTGGAATTGTAGACCATTCTTCTTTGGCAAACTGCTCTAGGTCCCTGATATTTGAAGGGTGCCTTCTCCAAACTGCCATTTTGAGATCTCTCCACAGGTGTTCTATGGGATTCAGGTCTGGACTCATTGCTGGCCACCATAGAAGTCTCCAGTGCTTTCTCTCAAACCATTTTATAGTGCTTTTGGAAGTGTGTTTTGGGTCATTGTCCTGCTGGAAGACCCATGACCTCTGAGGGAGACCCAGCTTTGTCACACTGGGCCCTACATTATGCTACAAAATTTGATGGTAGTCTTCAGACTTCATAATGCCATGCACACGGTCAAGCAGTCCAGTGCCAGAGGCAGCAAAGCAACCCCAAAACATCAGGGAACCTCCGCCATGTTTGACTGTAGGGACCGTGTTCTTTTCTTTGAATGCCTCTTTTTTTTTCCTGTACACTCTATGTTGATGCTTTTTCCCAAAAAGCTCTACTTTTGTCTCATCTGACCAGAGAACATTCTTCCAAAATATTTTAGGCTTTCTCAGGTAAGTTTTGGCAAACTCCAGCCTGGCTTTTTTATGTCTTGGGGTAAGAAGTGGGGTCTTCCTGGGTATCCTACCATACAGTCCCTTTTCATTCAGACCCCGACGGATAGTACGGGTTGACACTGTTGCACCCTCGGACTGCAGGGCAGCTTGAACTTGTTTGGATGTTAGTCGAGGTTCTTTATCCACCATCCGCACAATCTTGCGCTGAAATCTCTCGTCAATTTTTCTTTTCCGTCCACATCTGGGGAGGTTAGCCACAGTGCCATGGGCTTTAAACTTCTTGATGACACTGCGCACGGAGGACACAGGAACATTCAGGTCTTTGGAGATGGACTTGTAGCCTTGAGATTGCTCATGCTTCCTCACAATTTGGTTTCTCAAGTCCTCAGACAGTTCT
This sequence comes from Phyllobates terribilis, assembly GCF_046119375.1. Classification (NCBI taxonomy): domain Eukaryota; kingdom Metazoa; phylum Chordata; class Amphibia; order Anura; family Dendrobatidae; genus Phyllobates; species Phyllobates terribilis. The sequence continues at coordinate 531,556,255 of NW_027362764.1, read as the reverse complement.
TTGGTCTTCTTTCTTTTCTCCATGCTCAATGTGGTACACACAAGGACACAGGACAGAGATTGAGTAAACTTTAATCCATGTTAACTGGCTGCAAGTGTGATTTAGTTATTGCCAACACCAGTTAGGTGCCACAGGTAAGTTACAGGTGCTGTTAATTACACGAATTAGAGAAGCATCACATGATTTTTCAAAGGGTGCCAATACTTTTGTCCACCCCCTTTTTTAGGTTTGGTGTGGAATTATATCCAATTTGGCTTTAGGACAATTCTTTTTGTGTTTTTTTCATTGAAGACAAATTAAATGAAGAGAATAGTACCAACTGAGTATTATCTGACAGAATTGCAGGGGTGCCAATACTTTTGGCCAGCACTGTATATATCTGTCTTTTGCCCTGTTCCAGCCCGCGAACGTGCTGTGTTTTACCAGGGGGGTGTGTGGCGCCCCTGAGGGTTTCGGTCACCACAGAGGTATTGCATCTCACCCAGAGGTGTGGTATCTCACTCTCAGGTAAGGAAAGAGTATGGCTCAGGACCCTAATACTACATCCACTACACCACATTTCCGGGGGACAGTGCGAGATTGCTCCTACGGGAGAGCACAGTCCCTGATCCCTGGCTGGAGTGGGGAGGAACCACCTAGAGAAGGGGAACTAGGTAGTGGATGGGTGGAGGATGTAGATCCTGGGAGCACGGTAGTAGGTGGTATAAAAGGAAGGAACCATTTTGGTTCAACAGAGAAGGGAGTGGTAGAGTGAGTGGTCAGTCAGAGGAGGAAGGAGTCAGGAGCAGGGGCTCTGTACGAGCTCTGCTCCACAGGCAGGCCTAGTCAAGAGGCCTGAGCCTGAAAGGAGAGAAGAGTGGCAAGGGGAGCAGGAAGGCTCCAGGACAGGAACCAAAGGGACCCTAGGGGTAAGGGCCGTGCATCAAGCCACCCATATGCCCGCCGCTGCCAGGAGGTAGGGGGGTCAGGCCAGAAGAATGGAACCGGATCCCTCAACCAGCAGAGACTACAGGGCTCAACTGGGAACCGGAGGTTGCAGCACTTCAAGTATAGCAAGCCGTCCACACCAGCCACCAGGAAGGTAGCCACATAGGGCCAGGGGACGGAACACACGTCCCCACCAAGGCCCGAGGACACTGGACAGAGGTGCCGTTAGGTGTGAGGTACAAGGAGAGAGGCCAGAGAGGACACACTGAAGGGGGTCCTGCTAAATGCTCCAGAGATACCTGAGGATCGACCGAGCCCCTTACTGCGTGAGCACAGGATGCCGTGGGCTCTTACACTAGCCCTGTAAGTGGAACTGCTTAACCGTGAGTAAAAGATCTGGGACTGCATCATCTGGACTCTGTGATTCTTCTTACACCGCGACACCCTGCACTATCACCACCATCATCCATACACGCTGCCCTGAAGCTACACTCTTCCTGTGGGGAGTTACACTACCTTGCTGCACATAACAACAGCTTCAGTGGACTGCTCCGCAGCGGCGGTTCCCAATAACCGCATTCCACAGGTGGCGTAGTCGGACTATTTAAACCAGATACACATAGACTACCACTGGTTTGACCGCCCTGGGTCACGGACTGGGTCACCGCCACGGTGACTACAACCCCCAGCATCTACAAGGCCCGGCTCCGGGTATCCCCACGGCCCAGGGGGCGTGTCAACTGCAGACTCCTGAATTCTCACAGTGCGCACTGTAAGAATTCTCTGGTGCCAGCGATTTGTATACTTGCGGTCACATGCTGACTAGACATGCGTGGCCTTACTCAATGGCAATGAATTGAGCCAGGCCGGACATGTCTAGTCAAAGTGTGGCCAGAAATATACAAATCACATACTTGTGCAAGGAAGAATCCTAAAAGTGTACAGTACATGTGCTGTGAGAATTCAGAAGCCTGCAGTCACATAGAGTGACTGTAGACTTTAATTTCAAACCTGGACAAGCCCTTTAATTATAAGATGAAGCCTTGTATTCAATCCTAACAGTGTGTAATATACTCGCTGTCAGGATTCAGATTGCTGGTTCCAGCAGTCATCACATGGATACCTCACTCATATGCGATTTTCAGAATTACAGTCACGTGACAACAAGCTTCTCTTTCTGCTTCTCTCAGTTTTTCACTGAACATTCAGAGAATTAGGCAGAGCAGCTCGTCGGCATGTGACTAAGTGTGCAAATCGCATATTTGCTGGGGGGGGCCAAACTAAACTCTTGCCCCGGGTGCCAGAAAGCCTAGACACACCTCTGCTAACAATATTACAGAGGCTTTAAGAATTAATGTGGCTTAACCAATGAGCACAAAAACTTGTCCTGGAACTATTCAAGGGTGTTTTTCACTCAGATCATACACGCATGCCAGCAACCTGTACAAAGCCCGGCACTAACAAAAGTGACCACTAACAAAAGTGAAATATCGTTGCACAGCTTATAAAAATGCACTTTTGTACAGGGTCTAATGCCCTGTAATATAAGCTAAAAGGCCTGGTATGTGTGCCAGAGTGAAATGTGGCCATTTCATTAAGGGGTGCACACCACTTAATAAATGAGAGGCATAGTTTAACTGGCATGCATCTTCGTGCACCTGGTCAGAAATGTTACTCCAGTCATGGACTGGAGTAACATTTCTGGCGTAACTGACACCACAGCTTTTGATGAATATACCGGACGGGCTTTACACTCCCTATTGTGCCCCAGGTCCATCCACTTTGGCAGAGCTAGCCAAAACTGACATGAAAACCCTAAAAGTCACAACTGTTTTACACAACTTCGAGTTGAGCAAAAAAAATGCCACATTTAAAGGTGTTTTACATCAATATTCTGGTGAGAGGTTCTTCATGAATTGGGCCCAAAGACTTTGTAACCAGGAGCAGCATCATGTGTCACTTGGTGCTTTATGTGCTTTTTCCTTGGTTACATACTGTATAGTTGAGACCTGGTGCCTTTTAAACAGTTTTGAACATGCTATATAGATTTCCAGAAAATGACCCATTATGAGAAGGGAGAGCATGTGAGGCAGCAGCTGCCTCAGGACATGAAGAGGATCACACTAGTGATGAGCGCAAGAGCTTGTTACTCCAGTTTGCTCAGGTATGCACCGAGTATCACGGGTGCTCAAGTGACATGTTCGAGCCCCTGCAGCCGCATGTTTTGCGGCCGTCAGACAGTCACAAAACATGCGGGGACTGCCTGACAAACACGGGCAATCCCCACATGATTTGAGGCTGTCTGACAGCCACGAAACATGTGGCTGCATAGGCTCGAACATGTCAGTTGAGCACCCACAATACTCGGTGCATACCCAAGCACCCTAGGAAAACTCGAGTAATGAGCACATGCGCTCATCACTACATCACACCCCTCTTCCCTTTAGGAGGGTTATCTATCTATAAAGCTTCAGGCCTGTGATCTCGCCGCCCTATACTGTTTCCCAATCCCCATCCCTTATCAGTGTATGAAATGCATTGATGATGGACTTGATAAGGAAGCTGGAATGTATTTATTTTGTAGTACTTCGCAGCTTGACTCCACAGTACATATGATGTTTGTACATAACTACATGATTATTAATAAACATTTACTTGATATTGACTTTTAGGGTAGCACCTCAAATAGAGGACAATAGATTGGCAGCTATTTTCCTCTTGACTGAGTGATAATTTGCATATATTCATATATTGTAAATGGGAATACATGAAACTTTGTAATATATCAAAAAATGGTAAAGTGGTATCTTTCTACTCTGTCAACATTTGCAAAAACTCTTTTGCAATAATAGGTATAGCACCTGACCACAACTGAATAATGATCAGTTCCCCTCCTGTGTTTAACCCCTTTACCCCCGAGGGTGATTTGCACGTTAATGACCGGGCCAATTTTTACAATTCTGACCACTGTCACTTTATGAGGTAATTACTCTGGAACGCTTCAACAGATCCCCCTGATTCTGAGATGATTTTTTTGTGACATATTGTACTTCATGATAGTGATAAAATTTCTTCGATATCACTTGCGTTCATTTGTGAAAAAGTCAGAAATTTGGTGAAAATTTTGAAAAGTTCGCAATTATCAAACTTTGAATTTTCATGCCCTTAAATCAGAGAGGTATGTCACACAAAATAGTTAATAAATAACATTTCCCACATGTCTACTTTACATCAGCACAATTTTGGAACAAAATGTTTTTTTGTAGTGAATGGAGTATATACTACCGCGCTCGCAGACGTCAAAAATAAATGTCTGGAAGAATCTAGAACACCAGGGTAAACATATGTCAGGAGTAATCCGGCTAATGCCGTAATAGACCTACCTACAATAGTGTCAATAATAAAATGGAAAAAAAAAAAAATCCCTGCACCTGCAATCCCCTATTGTGCTGCTATAGGGATCACAGAGACAACTGATAAAACCATCCAATTAGACACTACATATGATCCAATGCAGTGGATAGCACTGTGTACCTGTGTAGTTTGCTTTGTCCTCCTATATTGTGCTGGGTCCTGGAATCCCCGTATAATGCCTGGGGGTGAAAAAGTCTGTAATGGGAGCGTCCTCCCAGAGATGCCCCTTGCCGTATATAAAAAGGAGCCTGAAAAATATATAATAGTATCTTTATTCTGGATAGAAGAACACTGATTAAAAATTAGTTTATTTAATAGTAACTTATTTAAAAGGTATATGAACCTATATCAAGAATTAAAAAGTGAAAAATATATACACTGCTCAAAAAAATAAAGGGAACACTTAAACAACGGAATATAACTCCAAATAAATCAGACTTCTGTGAAGTGAAACTGTCCACTTAGGAAGCAACACTGATTGACAATCAATTTCACATGCTGTTATGCAAATGGAATAGACAATAGATGGAAATTATTGGCAATTATCAAGACACACTCAATAAAGGAGTGGTTCTGCAGGTGGGGACCACAGACCACTTCTCAGTACCAATGCTTTCTGGCTGATGTTTTGGTCACTTTTGAATGTTGGTTGTGCTTTCACACTCGTGGTAGCATGAGACGGACTCTACAACCCACAGAAGTTGCTCAGATAGTGCAGCTCATCCAGGATGGCACATCAATGCGAGCTGTGGCAAGAAGGTTTGCTGTGTCTGTCAGCGTAGTGTCCAGAGGCTGGAGGCGCTACCAGGAGACAGGCCAGTACACCAGGAAACGTGGAGGGGGCCGTAGGAGGGCAACAACCCAGCAGCAGGACCGCTACCTCCGCCTTTGTGCAAGGAGGAACAGGAGGAGAACTGCCAGAGCCCAGCAATATGACCTCCAGCAGGCCACAAATGTGCATGTGTCTGCACAAACGGTTAGAAACCGACTCCATGACGGTGGTATGAGGGTGCGACGTCCACAGATGGGGGTTGTGCTCAGAGCCCAACACCGTGCAGGACGCTTGGCATTTTCCACAGAACACCAGGATTGGCAAAGTCGCCACTGGCGCCCTGTGCTCTTCACGGATGAAAGCAGGTTAACACTGAGCACATGTGACAGACGTGACAGAGTCTGGAGATGCAGCGGAGAGCGATCTGCTACCTGCAAAATCCTTCAGCATGACCGGTTTGGCAGTGGGTCAGTAATGGTGTGGGGTGGCATTTCTTTGGAGGGCCGCACAACCCTCTATGTGCTCGCCAGAGGTAGACTGACTGCCATTAGGTACCGAGATGAGATCCTCAGACCCCTTGTGAGACCATATGCTGGTGGGGTTGGCCCTGGGTTCCTCCTAATGCAGAACAATGCCAGACCTCATGTGGCTGGAGTGTGTCAGCAGTTCCTGCAAGATGAAGGTATTGATGCTATGGACTGTCCCGCCCGTTCCCAGACCTGAATCCGATTGAGCACATCTGGGACATCATGTCTCGCTCCATCCACCAACATCACGTTGCACCACAGACTGTCCAGGAGTTGGCGGATGCTTTAGTCCAGGTCTGGGAGGAGATCCCACAGGAGACTATCCGCAACCTCATCAGGAGCATGCCCAGGCATTGTAGGGAGGTCATACAGGCACGTGGAGGCCACACACAATACTGAGCCTCATTTTGACTTGTTTTAAGGACATTACATCAAAGTTGGATCAGCCTGTAGTGTGTTTTTCCACTTTAATTTTGGGGGTGACTCTAAATCCAGGCCTCCATTGGTTAATAAATTTGATTTCCATTGATGATTTTTGTGTGATTTTGTTGTCAGCACATTCAACTTTGTACAGAACAAAGTATTCAATGAGAATATTTCATTCATTCAGATCTAGGATGTGTTATTTGAGTGTTCCCTTTATTTTTTTGAGCAGTGTATACGTGATTGTATGAAATATGAAATATAAATACACCCCCATAAAAAGTTGTTATATCAATTATTAAAGTGATATTAAAAATATAATATATGATAATAAAGTGTATATATATATAAAAACTAAACTAAGCCTTTTGGCAATTGTTCCCTAATCAGTCCTGAAAGGATGTCTTGCAGGGAACACAAATACTTGCCCCATCGATAGCCTACCTACCCTTAAGGGAAAAAAATAATATGTAAATAAAAATATAGAAAGGGAAAAAGGTAAAAAAATGAGGCATAGGGGTTCATGCAAAAAAAGGGGGGGGAGAGAGGGCTGACTGGATTTGGTGAACCCCTAATTAAAGGCATATAACTCGATCTCATGATTCAAACCCCTAGGTGCCAAACAATCCAGAGTAAAAATCCATATAGATTCCACCCTGGACATTTGCCTTAGATAATCGCCCCCTCTCCAGTTCCTTGGCACCTTCTGAATCCCACAGAAAGACATGCCTATACAGGATCGGTTATGATAATCAGAAAGGTGTCGAGTGGGGATGCCCTTTAAAACCCTTCATAATATTATCCAAATATTCCTTAATCATAACCACAAGTCTACGTTTTGTTCGGCCTATATATATTTTGTCACACAGGCAACGAATCATATAAATGACACTCGTTGAATGACAGGATATATAATCCTTGATGTTATAGGATCTCTTACCACTAGAATCAGAAAATGAGGTATGGATTGAAACCCATACTTATAGGGGCCACAGTTCTAGTAGTAACTTCGGTTTTTGGTTTAATTTTAATAGAAGGAGCTACAAGGTTACCCACTGTTTGATCCTTTCTAAAAATAAATCTTGGGCAATCGGGTAATAACTCCCCTATAATTTTGTCCTGTTTTAGAATAGACCAATATCTACTAATGATGTTTCTAAAGTTTCTGTGATTAGAATGATATTGCGTAATTATTGGTAAGTGATATATCTGTTGTGAAATATTATCATCAAATTGGGCTGTTTCCTTTTGCTTGAACACTAGGTCCCTACGGGGAATTTTTTGCACCTCTTGTAGAGATTTCTCAAGATGGTCCTTGTCGTATCCAGTATTTAGGAATTGGTTTTTCACATATTCAGATTCGTCCAAAAAGTCCTCCACATTTGTGCAATTTCTGCGAATGCTTGACCTGATGCTTCTAATGTCAAATAGAAGAGATTTGTACACACCACATTATCCAGACCCTCTACTTTTAACCCCCTCAATGAGTACTCCAGCGCATTCAGCGCATTTGAGAGTATGGTTACCTCAGATGTCCGGAAAATTAAAATGAGGGATCTGAAGTATATTCCACAAAATTTAAGTAGAAAGGAGAAGGAGGCCATTACTCGGCTACAAGAGAATTATGGCATAATTATCCATCCAGCGGATAAAGGGGGAGGCATTATGGTCCTTGATAGGACCATGTACGATGAAGAATCTCTGAAACTTTTAGGAGACTCTGTTGCATACAAAAATTGAGAAGTGAACCTACCACAAAGTTCATTAAGGAACTGAGTGTGCTTACATCTAGAGGGAAATCCTTAGGTATCCTTAATAAGAAAGAATATCAGTATATACTTACAAAAACCCCGACCATAGCTGTTTTTTACCATATTCCTAAATTACACAAGTATTACATGCCCGCCTGGTAGACCCATCATTGCAGCTATAAATTGTCTAACAGCCAATTTATCAAAGTATGTAGACATCCACCTACAGAAATGTGTTCCACATTTACCGGCTTTTCTAAAGGACACAGGCCATATACTACAGATTCTAGATTCTATTCAATGGCAAAATGGATATATTTTGGGTACATTGGACATCAAGTCCCTATATACGGTTATTAACCAACAAAAAGGATGCGAAGCATCAGGTCATTCCCTTCGAAAGGCTAATATCTATGAGGAAACACAAATCCAATTAATTTTGGACAGTATTGAATCTATCCTTACCCACAATTATTTCATGTATGAGCAAGATTTTTATTTGCAAACCTGGGGGACCGCGATGGGAACACGTTTCGCGCCAAGTTATGCAAATTTGTATGTGGCTAAGTGGGAGGAAACTTGCATTTTTATCAATGGGCAATTGCGTAATAATCTAATTTTATGGCGACGATTTATCGATGACATTGTATTTATTTGGGATGGAACACAATCTGACTTACAATCATTTATCGGAAGCCTAAATGAGAATGACTTCGGTCTTGAATTTACCCCTACCGTTAGTAATACTAGTATTAACTTTTTGGATCTGACGATCATCGTGAATCAGGGTTGCCTTTCCACAAAGTGTCATCGTAAATTGGTCGATTCCAATAGTTTTATACATATCACCAGTTGCCATCTACCAGTGTGGCTAACTAATATCCCTAAGGGGCAGTTTACTCGCATTCGCAGTAATTGCACAAATGTGGAGGACTTTTTGGACGAATCTGAATATGTGAAAAACCAATTCCTAAATAGGGAATACGACAAGGGCCATCTTGAGAAATCTATACAAGAGGTGCAAAAAATTCCCCGTAGGAACCTACTGTTCAAGGAAAAGGAAACAGCCCAATTTGATGATAATATTTCACAACACATATATCACTTACCAATAATTACGCAATATCATTCTAATCACAGAAACTTTAGAAACATCATTAGCAGATATTGGTCTATTCTAAAACAGGACAAAACCATAGGGGAGTTATTACCGGATCGCCCAAGATTTATTTTTAGAAAGGCTCAAACGGTGGGTAACTTTGTAGCTCCTTGTATTAAAATTAAACCAAAAACCGAAGTTACTACTAGAACTGTGGCCCCTATAAGTATGGGTTTCAATCCCTGTGGCAAATGTTCTTATTGCACTCGTACAAATATAAAACGGGGGATACAGACCTCATGCTGTGACTCTAGTGGTAAGAGATCCTATAACATCAAGGATTATATATCCTGTCATTCAACGAGTGTCATCTATATGGTTTGTTGCCTGTGTGACAAAATATATATAGGCCGAACAAAATGTAGACTTGTGGTTAGGATTAAGGAACATTTGGATAATAATAAGGGTTTTAAAGGGCACCCCCTATCTCGACACTTTTCTGATTATCATAACCAATCCTGTATAGGCATGTCTTTCTGTGGGATTCAGAAGGTGCCAAGGAACTGGAGAGGGGGCGATTATCTAAGGCAAATGTCCAGGGTGGAATCCAAATGGATTTTAACTCTGGATTGTTGGCACCTAGTGGTTTGAATCATGAGATCACGTTATATGCCTTTAACTAGGGGTTCACCAAATCCAGTCAGCCCTCTCTCCCGCCCTTTTTTTTTGCATGAACCCCTATGCCTCATTTTTTACCTTTTTCCCTTTCTATATTTTAATTAATATATTTTTTCCCTTAAGGGTAGGTAGGCTATCGATGGGGCAAGTATTTGTGTTCCCTGCAAGACATCCTTTCAGGACTGATTAGGGAACAATTGCCAAAAGGCTTAGTTTAGTTTTTATATATATATATATATATATATATATATATATATATACACTTTATTGTCATATATTATATTTTTAATATCACTTTAATAGTTGATATAACAACTTTCAATGGGGGTGTATGTGTACATATTAGATATTCATACATCCATTTATATTTCATACAATCACGTATAGATATTTTTCACTTTTTAATTCTTGATATAGGTTCATATACCTTTTAAATAAATTACTATTAAATAAACAAATTTTTAATCAGTGTTTTTCTATCCAGAATAAAGATACTATTATATATTTTTCAGGCTCCTTTTTATATATAATATATCTATTTTCATCCACTAATTATCACATATCTTGGGGCCCCTTTTTGCTTTGTGTGTGTCTCCTGGAGCCTAAACATCAGATGTGCTTAGAGGAATTAAAACTCCTCTGTAGGTGGAAAGGTTAATTAGTAGCGCTATATAATCATGATGAGCATGGGGGGCCACTCCCTGAAGAAGGACAGTGATTCCTTCGATACGCATTGGATTTTGTGGCCACTCTGAGGCTCTCTGAGCAGTGACGTCACCCTAACCACTCCCCACCGTGTGCGGCATCAGCTAGCGGCGTAGCTTCCGGCCAGAGCACGCCGCGGGTCGAGCGCCAGCTGAAGATTCACGGCAAGGGGCATCTCTGGGAGGACGCTTCCATTACAGACTTTTTCACCGCCAGGCATTATATGGGGATTCCAGGACCCAACACAATATAGGAGGACAAAGCAAACTGCACAGGTACACAGTGCTATCCACTGCATTGGATCATATGTAGTGTCTAATTGGATGGTTTTGTCAGTTGTCTCTGTGATCCCTATAGCAGCACAATAGGGGATTACAGGTGCAGGGATTTTTTTTTTCCATTTTATTATTGACACTATTGTAGGTAGGTCTATTACTGTTATGATCTGCAACAAGTACTAAGGAAAGATAGGGGAAAGCTGTCCCTACAGTAAGACTAAGCTGAATCCCTACGATGTAGCGGGCTGCCTGTTCCTTGTGAACAGACCCACCTTAGTCCTCGGCTAGTCTGAACGAAGACCTATAGAATTAAGGGAGGGGTCCCTAAATGAACTAAGGACTGGGATAAAAATGGGACACCTCCTTAACAGAAGTTGTTGCAGAGCACAAAAAGATAAACTGGCAAAAAGTACTAGAGGTCCCAGAGGACCAAGCGAACTTGACAGAGAAAGGCACAGAAGCACCAGGCTAGAGAACACTAGTCCAGCACAGCCAGGAGGGCATAGCTGGAATGTAAAGGCAGATGGTCACATGACCGCAAACCACAAGATAGAAAAACAAACAGGAGGGTTCTAACAGTACCCCCTCTTTTATGAGGATCCTCCGGATCCTCCAAGCCCAGGCCTATCCGGAAACCTCCTGTGGAAAGCTTTAGCAAGCCTAGGAGCAGAGACATCATCTGTCCTTACCCAGGAGTTGTCTTCGGGACCGAAACCCTTCCAGGAGACAAGATACTGTAATCTCCCTCTATGCCATCTAGAATTCAAGATACGAGAAATTTCATATTCGCCGTCTTCCACCACAGGAGGAACTGTGACAGTGGCGTCCCTATCAGATACGTCGGCCTTTTTCTACAAGGAAACATGAAACACAGGATTAATCTTCCAGGAAGTAGGAACATCCAACCTAACAGCAGACTGGTTAACAACCTGAAGCACTTTAAATGGACCCACAAACTTAGGACCCAGTTTGTTAGAGGGAATCCTCAACCGCAGGTTCTTCGAGGACAATCAAACCATGTCACCCACAGTAAACAAAACCTCTTTACGTTTCCTGTCAAAATACTTCTTGGACTTTTTGTTAGCCTCATGAAGGTTACAACGTATATTAGTCCAAACTCTCTCCAAATCACCGGAAAAATTCTCCTCCTCCGGCACCGCCGACCCCAATTTGGAGAACGAACCAAAAGACGGATGTCTCCCAGTACAACAAAAAAAGGGAGAACACCCAGCAGAGGAGGATGTATGATTGTTAAAAGCAAATTCTGCGAGAGGCAGAAACTCAGACCACATCTCTTGATTGTCCGCCACAAAACAACGCAAAAACTGTTCAACATCCTGGTTCTTTCTTTCAGTCTGTCCATTAGACTCAGGATGATAACCAGAAGAAAATGACAAATGGACTCCCAACCTGTCACAAAAAGCACGCCAAAAGCGAGCCACAAACTGAGGTCCTCTATCAGAAACAATATCCGTGGGAACGCCATGGAGCTTGACAATCTCCTTAACAAACGCCTTAGCGAGTGTCTTGGCGCAGGGCAACTTAATGGAACCAAATGACACATCTTACTAAAACGGTCCACGACCACCCAGATGACAGTAAAACCCTCAGACACAGAAGATCAGTAATAAAATCCATAGTGAGATGCGTCCAAGGCGCACTAGGAACCTCCAGAGGGCAAAGCAACCCCGCAACAGGAGTATGTGAAGCCTTTGACCTAGAACACAGTACACTGACTAACCCACTTGATGACTTCCTTCTGCCATCCAGGCCACCAAAAACTGTGACTGATCAGTCTCTTAGTCTCCGAAATTCCTGGATGACCTGCCAACAGAGACTCATGACACTCCACAAACAAATCTCTCCTAAAGGCTCTAGGCACGAACAACCTCCCATGGGGATTGTTAGATGGAGCATCATCTTGAGCTTTCAGAATCCCATTCTCCAAAATGGAGTCCAAAGCCGCCACCACAACTCCTTTCTGTAAAATTCTCTCTTCCTCCTCGGCACCGACCATAGGAGAGAAGCTGCGAGATAAAGCATTGGCTTTAACATTCTTAGTACCAGAGATATAGGTAACAGAAAAATGAAACCGAGAAAAAAAAAGTGCCCAACTAGCTTGACGGGCATTCAAGCGCTTGGCAGCATCCAGATATATCAAATTCTTATGATCTATGAAAACCTGAATAGGAAATCTAGCGCCTTCCAAAAAATGAAGCCAATGTTCAAACGCCAGTTTAATAGCCAGCAACTCCCGATTTCCAACATCATAATTCAGTTCGGTTTCCGAAATTTTTTTCGAAAAGAAGGCACAAGGATGTACTCCACCCTTGTTCTCCTGAGACAAAACTGCTCCGACCCCCACCGATGAAGCATCGACCTCGACCAAAAAAGGCTTGGTCTCATCAGGCTGCATAAGGATAGGGGCTGAACTGAACCTCTCTTTGAGATACTCAAACGCTTCAATGGCCTCAGTAGTCCACTGGGCCGTATTCGCACCTTTCCTGGTGAGATCGGTTAGAGGTTTAACAATTACAGAAAAATTCTTAATGAATTTCCTGTAATAATTGGCAAAACCCAAAAATCTCTGAATAGATTTCAAACCAATAGGCCTGGGCCATTCCTGCACAGCCTGAACCTTCACAGGGTCCATCTCAAAGCCCTCGCTGGAGACAATGTAGCCCAAAAAACTAATTTTCTGCACAGCGAACTCACATTTCTCCAGCTTAGCAAAGAGTGAATTATCACTCAATAACTGCAAAACTTCACGTACACTCTGCCAATGGGACTCCAGATCTGGTGAATAAATCAAAATGTCATCCAAATACACAACCACATTCTTACCAATCAGAGGTCTCAGGATGTCATTAATAAGGTTCTGAAAAAATGCAGGTGCATTGGTAAGACCGAAAGGCATCACCAGGTTCTCAAAATGACCTACCGGAGTGTTAAAAGCAGTTTTCCATTCATCACCCTCCTTCACACGTAACAAATTGTATGCCTCCCGGAGATCAATTTTGGAGAACCACTTGGCTCCCACTAACTGGTTAAACAGGTCAGGAATTAACGGTAATGGGTAGGAATTGCGTACGGTAATCTTATTAATTTCACCAAAATCCAGACATGGACGTAAACCGCCGTTCTTTTTTTTAACAAAGAAGAATCCAACTGCCACAGGCGACTTAGAAGGTCTAATATGACAAGCAGCCAGGCTAGTCTGTATGTACTCCTCCAAGGCCTTTCTTTCAGGTATAGTCAGATTAAACAAGTGACTTTTGGGAAGAGTAGCACCCGGAACAAACTCAATGGCGCAATCATAATCTCTATGAGGAGGTAAAACTTGCGACTTCTCCTCCGAAAAAAAACTCCAAAAATCTTGAATAGGTACAGGTAATTCCACTTTTTCCACAGCCGCAATGTGACCATTACAACATTTATCATAGCACTTCGGACTCCAAGACTTAATCTATACGAACAGCTAACTGCATAGCTTCCTGCAGAGTCTCAGGTGCAGGGAATGCAATTAGCAAATCCTTAACCCTTTCACTGAGACCAGCAAGAAATAAACATCTTAGCGCCGAATCATTCCACTTAACTTCCAAAGCCCATCTCCTGAAGTGTGTGCAATAATTTTCAACATCATCTGACCCCTGATTCAAATGTCTAAATTCTGATTCAGCAGATGAGATTCGATCAGGATCGTCATATAATAGCCCCATAGCAGAAAAAATTCTTCAACAGAACTTAAACACGGATCATTAGGCTGGAGAGAAAAGGCCCATCCCTGTAGTTCTTTGCGCAAAAGTGACATAATAAAACCAATGCGCTGTGATTCATTCCCAGAGGATCTTGGTCTCAAACGAAAATATAACAAACAAGCATTTTTAAAGGAAAAAAAATCTTGCTGTTTACCATAAAAAAACATCAGGCAGTCCTACCTTGGGTTTCACAAAATGCGCTCCAGGACAGCTACTCACGTGTTGCTGAAGCTCGGCCACCTCCAGAGGCAATCCCTGCTGGCGTTGAGCCAACTCCTGGACGGAAACCATACTGATCCCCGAATTTCTTTCCTTTTAGTTTTTTTTGGCTGGACTTACTGTTATGATCTGCAACAAGTACTAAGGAAAGATAGGGGAAAGCTGTCCCTACAGTAAGACTAAGCTGAATCCCTACGATGTAGCGGGCTGCCTGTTCCTTGTGAACAGACCAGCCTTAGTCCTCGGCTAGTCTAAACGAAGACCTAGAGAATTAAGGAAGGGGTCCCTAAATGAACTAAGGACTGGGACAAAAACGGGACACCTCCTAAACAGAAGTTGTTGCAGAGCACAAAAAGACAAACTGACAAAAAGTACTAGAGGTCCCAGAGGACCAAGCAAACTTGACAGAGAAAGGCACAGAAGCACCAGGCTAGAGAGACAGTAGAACACTGAAGTCCAGCACAGCCAGGAGGGCGGAGCTGGACTATAAAGGCAGATGGTCACATGACCGCAAACCACAAGATAGAAAAACAAACAGGAGGGTTCTAACAATTAGCCGGATTACTCCTGACATATGTTTACCCTGGTGTTCTAGATTCTTTCAGACATTTATTTTTGACGTCTGCGAGAGCGGTAGTATATACTCCATTCACTACATTTATTCCCACAGGCAGGTGATCACACGAAACCTGCTCTACTACCAGCAGCAGCATTTCTTCTAGCAATTGTATAGCGCGAGTGGATGGTGATTTTTAATTATTTGATGAAAAAAAAATTATTAGGAAGTTATAAGGGTTAAAAGTTGACCAGCGATTTCTCTTTTTTCCAACAAAATTTACAAAACCATTTTTTTTAGGGACCACATCACATTTGAAGTGACTTTAAGGGGCCTTTATGACAGAAAATAACCAAAAGTGACACCATTCTAAAAACTGCATCCCTCAAGTTACTCAAAACCACATTCAAGAAGTTTATTAACCCTTCACGTGCTTCACAGGAATTTTTGGAATGTGTAAGAAAAAAATTAACATTTAACTTTTTTCACAAAAATGTTACTTTAGACCGTAATTTTTTTTATTTTTGCAAGGGTAACAGGAAAAAATAGACCCCAAAATTTGTTGTGCAATTTCTCCTGAGCACGCCGATACCCAATATGTGGGGGAAAACCACTGTTTAGGCACACGGCAGGGTTCGGAAGGGAAGGAGCACCATTTGACTTTTTGATTGTAAAATTTGCTTGAATAATTAGCGAATGCCATGTCGCGTTTTGGGAGCCCCTGATGTGCCTAAACAGTGGAAACCCCCCCTACAAGTGACACCATTTTGGAAACTAGACCCCTCAGGGAATTTATCTAGATGTGTGGTGAGCACCTTGAACCCCCAGATGCTTCACAGAAACTAGACTCCTCAAGGATTTTATCAAGGGGTATAGTGAACATTTTGAATTCAGAGGTAAGACACAGAATTTGATTACATTAGGTCATCATATTGAATAAGTTGTCAGTCTTGAGCGCAAGTGCTTGCTACTTGTGTTTGCATCGGGTACTCGGGTATGCACCATGTATCGTGGGTGCTCGAGTGACATGCTAGAGTCCCGGCACCTATATTTCACGGTTATTAGACACCCAAAAAAAAAAAACACATGCAGGGATCGCTTGAGCATGGCAAGCAATCCATGCAACTTTTTTTGGCCACGAAGCATATGGGGCAGAGACATGTCTGAGCCCCCGATTTAAACTCAAGTAGCGAGCACATGCACTCAACACTGATCGCCATATCGTCATCATTTTTTTTTTCTTTACTTTTGAAAAAATCCCAACCTGAACCCTAACACAACCATAACCCTAGCACAACCCTAACCCTAGAGTTTATTTTTTACTCCATTCCTTATGCAGTATAAGTGATGAGACGACTTTATTCTTCGGGTCAGTGCGATTACAGCGATACCAGATTCATATCGGGTTTTTATGATTGACAGCTGTCATACACTAAAATACTCTTTTTTTTTTTTTGCAAAGACTAGTTTTTGCATCACCATATTTTGAGAGCTACAATTTTTCCATATTTCCAGTCATGTTACTGCTTGCTTTTTGTGGGACAAGTTGACGTTTTTATTAGTACCATTTTTGGGCACGTGACATTTTCTGATCGCTTTCTATTCCGATTTTTGGGAGGCAGAATAAACAAAAAATCAACAATTCAGGAATTGTTTTTTTTATGCCGTTCTGCGTGTGGTAAAATTGATAAGGCAACTTTATTCTTAGGATCAGTACGCTTATAGCGGTACCACATTTATATAGATTTTTATGTTTTGACGCTTTTACACAAAAACTATTTTCTAGAAAAAATTATTTTTTTTGTATCGCTTTATTCTGAGAGCTATAACTTTTTTATTTTTCGGATGATGGAGCTGTATGGCGGCTTGTTTTTTGCGGGACAAGATTCCATTTTTTGTTTGGCGGTATTATGATAAAGCATTGTTTCTTGCTTCATTTTTTATTTTTATTTTTTTACTGTGTTCACTAAAGGGGTGAACTAGTGGGACAGTTTTATAGGTCAGGTCGTTCCAGGCGCGGCGATACCAAATATGTGTACTTTTATTGGTTTATTTCTTTTCAGAATAAATAAATATTATGGGTATAATATATTTTTATTTTTGGGGGATTTTTTTTTTCGATTTTTACATTTTTTTTTTCACTTTCTGGCACTTTTTTTACCTTTAAACTTTGTCCCACTATGGGACTTTCACTTTTTGCAGCCTGATCAGCTGTATAGCATGGAGAGCAGCAGCTCATTATGCTATGCAGCCTGTCAGCGCTGCACGCAGGGAGAAGTTACTTTGGTCATGCTTCTGCTGTCTGGTGACCCAGATGTTGTCATGACGACATCGGGTCACCATGACAACATCTGGGAGCCACCGCAGACAGCGCGGGACACTGGCAGAGGAGGTAAGTATCGGCGCTTACCTCCTCTTGCCCCCACTTCGATCTTCGATCGCAGCATTTCGGGGGTTAATGTGCCAGTGACCGCTCCTCCTGGAACATAGCATCAGGTGTCAGCTGTGACAATCAGCTGACACGCAGCGGCGATCGCCCTGCACTGCTTGTGTGCGGGCGCGATCGCCGCACGTGTAATAGTACATAGCTGGTCCATAAGGCCCAGGGCGCAGCTACATACTAATACTGACAGGGTCATAAAGGGGTTAAAATTGCAACAAGAAGGAAAATTCATGGGGGTTATGAAAATCACAGGGTAAATAGAAAAAGCACTCCCAAAGTTTTTATCCTCTTAATATACTGCAATCATCATATTATACAGCACTGTGTACCTACAATTGCTCATTCTGCCTATCTAATTAATTCTTGTGTTTTCCATTAGGTCTATGATATCACGATTAAAAACTGACTAGCTGAATTCTTGTTATCTCTTTGTAGCAACAGGAGGTCAGTTTTCCCTGTATGACTCATGAGTCACTGCAAAAGGCCATGGCAGGGGGAAGGAGTAAGCAGCTGGGTCAGGAGTTGGAGGGGAATGATTTCTGCAGGGAAAGGAGACTTTGTTTCTACATAGCAGAGAAAAGAGAAGAATTAGCTGGATAGTAAGGCAAAATGAGTAATTGTACATACACAGTGCTACATACACTGCTCAAAAAAATAAAGGGAACACATACAACAGAATATAACTCCAAGTAAATCAAACTTCTGTGAAATCAAACTGTCCACTTAGGAAGCAACACTGATTGACAATCAATTTCACATGCTGTTGTGCAAATGGAATAGACAATAGATGGAAATTATTGGCAATTATCAAGACACACGCAATAAAGGAGTGGTTATGCAGGTGGGGACCACAGACCACTTCTCAGTACCAATGCTTTCTGGCTAATGTTTTGGTCACTTTTGAATGATGGTTGTGCTTTCACACTCGTGATAGCATGAGACGGACTCTACAACCCACAGAAGTTGCTCAGGTAGTGCAGCTCATCCAGGATGGCACATCAATGCGAGCTTTGGCAAGAAGGTTTGCTGTGTCTGTCAGCATAGTGTCCAGAGGCTGGAGGCGCTACCAGGAGACAGGCCAGTACACCAGGAGACGTGGAGGGGGCCATAGGAGGGCAACAACCCAGCAGCAGGACCACTACCTCTGCCTTTGTGCAAGGAGGAACAGGAGGAGCACTGCCAGAGCCCTGCAAAATGACCTCCAGCAGGCCACAAATGTGCATGTGTCTGCACAAAAGGTTAGAAACCTACTCCATGAGGGTGGTATGAGGGCCTGAAGTTCACAGATGGGGGTTGTGCTCACAGCCCAACACTGTGCAGGACGCTTGGCAATTGCCACAGAACACCAGGATTGGCTACTGGCGCCCTGTGCTCTTCACAGATGAAAGCAGGTTCTCACTGAGCACATGTGACAGACGTGATAAGAGTCTGGAGTAGCCGTGGAGAGCGATCTGCTGCCTGCAACATCCTTCAGCATGACCGGTTTGGCAGTGGGTCAGTAATGGTGTGGGGTGGCCGCACAGCCCTCCATGTGCTCGCCAGAGGTAGCCTGACTGCCATTAGGTACCAAGGTAAAATCCTTAGACCCCTTGTGAGACCATATGCGGTTGGCCCTGGGTCTCTCCTAATGCAGGACAATGCCAGACTTTATGTGGCTGTAATGTGTCAGCAGTTCCTGCAAGATGAAGGCATTGAAGCTATGGACTGGCCCGCCCGTTCCCCAGACCTGAATCCGATTGAGCACATCTGGGACATCATGTCTCGCTCCATCCACCAACGTCACGTTGCACCACAGACTGTCCAGGAGGTGACGGATGCCTTAGTCCAGATCTGGGAGGAGATCCCACAGGAGACCATCCGCAACCTCATCAGGAGCATGCCCAGGCGTTGTAGGGAGGCCATACAGGCACGTGGAGGCCACACACAATACTGACCCTCATTTTGACTTGTTTTAAGGACATTACATCAAAGTTGGATCAGCCTGTAGTGTGTTTTTCCACTTTAATTTTGGGGGTGACTCCAAATCCAGGCCTCCATTGGCTAATAAATTTGATTTCCATTGATGATTTTTGTGTGATTTTGTTGTCAGCACATTCAACTTTGTACAGAACAAAGTATTCAATGAGAATCTTTCATTCATTCAGATCTAGGATGTGTTATTTGAGTGTTCCCTTTATTTTTTTGAGCAGTGTACTATGACAATTGCAATATATTAAGAGGATAAAAACTTTGATGGGAGGAGGGCTTCTTTAATGTATGCAAATGAAAAATGAGAACAAAATTTTCAAAACATTTCGCTCTGTTCAGTATAGAGTATGAGCACAGAAAGCACACTTACACATCTTGGCTGCTATCAATGAAGTTATTAATGGTTGTCGAATGTTTTGCCACGCTGAATGCATTTGGGTACACAAATCATCAAGATGCACTGTAGATATAAAGAAAAAGTGGGAAAAGTCTCTGTCTTTGAACATCCTGGAGCTGATCGTTGGCTGAGCCTTTCCCATTCTTCGATTAATTTGAATGTAGTAGTCTTCCGTTTTCTTCCACATCTCTCTGGTTTTGATTTACACTTTAAAGCATTGGGGAACATTTTAGTTAAACAGCCTATCATTGTCTGCGCTTCTTTATAAGTTTTACCCTCTCCAATCAACTTTTTAATCAAAGTAAGCTGTTATTTTGAACAATGTCTTGAACGACCCATATTTCTCAGACTTTCAAGGAGAAATGCATGTACAACATGTGCTGGCTTCACCCTTAAATAAGGGCCACCTGATTCACAGCTGTTTCTTCACAGAATGATTGACCTCACTCACTGAACTCTACACTGCTATTATTTTGAACACACCCCCTTTCAAATAATTATTCAAATACACAGACTCAAAAACATGAAGATCATGAATGCAGAGTCTGTTGGTTTTCTTAGAATCTACTGCACCAACTGGTAAATTGTTTGACATGTGGTAATATAATTTATTCCACTCTCCACAAGGAGAAAAGTTACCCCTTAGACCTCAATCCAGAGCCTCTCTCCTAGCCAAATCAGTTCTCATACTTTGCACTGACGAGGGCCAATAGCCCGAAACACCATGTCTGCAAATTGAGATTCTGATTTGGCTTTTATCCTAAGTTATATTGTACGACTAATTAAAGGGTTGATTGTGACTTGTAGGATTGCTGCTTCCAATAGGTGGCGCTATAGAGTTCAAGTCCTCTTTTTCTCTTTAGAGGCAATTTGCATTCCAAAAACAATTAATCCGGTTAGTCATATTGGACTGCTATTAATTTGAACACTACTGTATGTTCCCTCAAGAAACCTTCTTCATAGCATTGCCCACGTGGTCTCCAGAAAGATGTAAGACTATCATATCCAAGACAAAAGCAGGACTTATCTCTGAAGAGGATAGACCTCTATTGCAGTCTTGTTCTGCACTACAATAGCCTTTGACTGTGGTTGCATGAGGTCAATGGAGCACCTGTAGCTAAACATCTGGCTTGTGGCCCAACATCATACTAATGCCTTCTGATGGTTTGAGTGGACAGTGTTTCACACATTAGGCTTTTTATATGATGTTCAAATTAACTTGTAGTACAAAATGTATTACTAGACACCATCTGAAAGACCACCTGGGCAACTCCATGAAAAGGCCTTCACAAGGGAACGTCACACCTGTCCTATTCGCAAGAGTTATTCTGTGGGGAGACATTGTATGATAGCCGCACCGTTCTAGTCTTCATTCGAGGCACAACAGCTTGGCATTACATTGATTTGGTCGTGGAACCAGTGGTACAGCCATTTCTCCAGAGAGTCTCAGAAGCCATTTTACAAAAAGATGCCGTCATGCTGCATGTTGCTCATGCTACTGTCAGTAACCTGTATGGCCTAAATATACTACCATGTCCTGACGCATCTCCCACCTGGTCCCCCATCAAACACATCTGCGATGTCAGCAGTTGGCAATTGCAAACGGAGCTACCAGTACTTGATGATTTGCGACAACCCATATTAACCTCATTGCCAAGATGTGCAAGTGCAAGTATTACTGGGTGTGACACTGAAAATTTGTTTCTTTTATTTAACATATACATTAACATGTCTATCATTCATGTGATTTTTAACAACTCCGTGACTTTTCGTTCTTGGTGTTGCAATTTTAATGTTGAGTAGCGAGATGCAACACTATATAAAGCAGACCTGCACAACATGCCCACACAGAAAACCGGTAGAAAGCCGGTTCCCTTATTTAATTGTATTCATCTTTCAGACATGAATATATTTGAAGACTTGAGCACTGTGACAGTAGTGAGTGTTTGTCAACTCCCACCCAACTTGCATTGGAGACATTAGGTCATCACGCCGCTGACCTCAGCAGCGAAGAAGGCAGGGAAGGTGAGCGACATGCAGAGCTGAAAAATGCAGGGACTTTTATTGTAGACAGATGATATTAGTGTGAGGGCACAGAATAATGGTGGCAGTGTGCTGAAGATGAGAAAAGTCTGAGAGGGCTCGTTGAAGACATGGAGCAGTGTGGTGGGACAGTATGAACAAGTGGCAACATGAGAGGGTGGGGGGCATTGAAAATGTAAATAGCATGAGGAAGGACAGCGTGGAGGCCACAGTTCATAAGGAAAGACTTTGCAGCGGTTATAGTTCATAAGGGGGGACAGTGTAAAGGCAATATATATCATAAGAGGGACAGTGTGAGGGTCATATTTTTGTACAGGAAACAGTGAGGGGCAATTATTTATTCAAGGGCACAGCATGGGAGATAATTCATTATAATAGCAAATAAATAAAATTAATTTTAAAATGACACCACTTCAGGATGTGCTTAAGAAAAGCAGGGGAATTCTACAGAGACTAGCTGTAGGTGTGAAAACTCATCATGGTGTCTATACTACAGGATCATGAGATACAAGTGTATATGGTGGGGGGCGGACCGGACATTACAATTGATCACAGTACCAATCTTGGTGGTGCATCCATCCAGGTTTTAGTCATGTATTCACGTACTGACAATGGTTCTGGTGCTGTATTCATGCAAGCAAACCTTTAATTTTTTTTTTTTTTTTTTTAAGTCATTGGGATTGGGACAGTGTGGCCTTTGGACCAAAAAAAGGCTGTGCATCCCAGATTTAGAACACTGTAGGCCACATTTTTCATAAACAATGCTTTGCTTCAAAGTGGCTTAACATTTTAGCCAAGATAAAATGGAAAACCTCTTCTGGTTGATGTCCACCTTTCAAAACAATCCTATAGGTTCCAGATACTGTGCCGATATAATTTCAACACCGACAAGATTTCTTCACTCAGGCGATGTTGTCTTTACATTTTGTAGAGCTTTCTATTGTTGTGAGTGTAAACAGATATCTGTATGGTGCTGTAGTTCAGCCTCAACTGAGGAAATAGGTGGAGAGTCCAATCCAAATTCATGTGGCACTTCAAAGACCTTACTCTAGGCGTCTATGGCAAGTCCTGGGGTTTGTCTTCCCTCTCATAATTCTCAGTTTTGTTAATGAATATATTCATGTTCCGTAGCATTTTTACCTGTGTGTTACCTGGTGGCAGCAATTCCAAATAGGTAAAAATGCCTGGGGTCTGTACATGTTCATTCACAGTTTGTTGCCAAAACACGTTGTTTGACAAACTCCTATATTGACTGTAACAGAGTGTCGTTCCCCCCACCCCCTCCAGCCTGTTTTCATGGACTCGGGCCTATATTCACATTTTCTGTCCTGCATCTAGTGGGGACCTGTGTGTCTTCGTTCCTCTCTGCTGGGGGCTTCCCTTAAATACATAACTCTGTAGACTGGCTGGAGACTGGAGTTCTGGAAGATTCCTCATTCTTCCAGTTACCTGTAGTACATGTTTAAGGGGATGGGGTGTGTACATCTCTGCCCAACCTGGGGGCTGATCCCAAGAGAAGGAGAACAATAAGCCACGTTTTTTAGTTAGTTGATGCTGTGCTGTGTGAAGGGCTAGAAACTGTTGCTGAGGCCAGATCCTGGAGCCGTGTATGGACTATTGAAGATCCGTTGGACTATTGGGGATCAGTTGCCACATGGGATTGTGATCTCTCGCCACCCTGCTGGATTTGAGGACTTAGTCTGAGACTGTTGTTGCATTGTACTTGGCATTGGATTACCGGGTGGCGCCCCCGGATTTGTCCCTTTCTGGGCTACTAACTAAGGAACTACAGCTAAGTTTGGTGTTCTATTCTCCTAGTACCAATAAAGGTTGTGGGATTGTTCATCGGCCTGCTGTCTGTGCTTGCTCTGTCCCACGCCCCGTCACATTGACAATAAAACAAGAATATAGATTTTTTGCCTGCTGTTCCTCTGCTTCGGGAGTGACATGCAGACCTATAACCTCTGCCTTCCTTTATTTTCTACTGTACAATAGTATTTTCACTACGTTATGCATTTTCTCCATGTGTAAATAGTTTTACAAGGAAATGCAAAAACTGCCATTGGATTGTTGCAAAATAAGAGGCTACACAAGTCCAGTGTAAACAATCAAACCCTTTATTGTGTAAATTACATTAGAGCGCTGTAAAAAATAACCTGTTAAAAGAGTGAGAAACAGTAGATTGGTAGAGGTAGTAGGAAAATTGATGTAACAGTCCACAGATGGTTAACAGGAGTGTGTCAGGCCAAAAGTAATTTTAAAAGCTGATCAAAACAGGTTGACTAAATAAATAACAAAAAAAAAAAATCATTTTTTAAATACTATAACCTAGCAGATTTCTACATTAACAAAATCAACACAATACTGATGATGATAAAATAAGAGCACAAAAGCTACACCACTAAATAGGGTGATATTACAGGGAAAAAAATATGTTGTTAGGATCCGTGGAGATTATTTTAATGCTTGTTCAATTATGTGAATCTTTTTTTTTTCTGAACTGTACACAGCATGTAATTACCTACAATCATTTCCCCCTACAGTTGTTCTCCATAAAGAAACACTGATGCTGTAAACTTTGCTGATTAATACCAACATAGCATCAGTGACAGTCATGCTTCCTGCCATTTGTCAGATGTTCTTCAAGTCTGTGCCAAAATGAAAGAGGACCTCTATTTAATTGTAAGATCACTGAAAGCGAGACTGTTTAATACCATAGTTGTCATGTTTTCAATGTTTTGATAATAATAGACCATATATTATACCATTTAATCACTATGCCTTTCCAAACATTCACATTAAACAAAGGGTAGGAGCAGTCTTCTAATGGAAAGAAAATGGAGATAAATGTAACCGGATGATACATATATTTTCATATACGTTAAGACATGGAATGCATCCATAACCTGAAGAAATACTTCTAACTAAAGCATCTCAAATCTATTACCTAGCCAGGCAATAATGTGGAATCCAGATTTAATAAATTGGAATATTTGAGGGGGAAATTGTGTAATCTAAAGATGGGGGAGGGTCTAAATTTTTTTTTCTGGTATACCATATATTGCCTTAAAGATATTGGTATGATCCGGAATAAAACAATAAACTAGATTAAAATATTTGTTGAAAAAACACGCACATGGAAAAAAAAAAAAGCATTTTTTTTATTTTTTTAAACCAAATTTCTATTAGAAGCCGATACTATAAAAAAAGCTATTCTTTATTGTACAAAGTAAACTGTTGCTCTCACCAGTATTAAAAGGTTAGCTTTATATCTGTACATGTAAAATTATTGCTTCTTTTGAAAAATATATTTAGCATGCTAGGATTTTTATACCCATTTCTGCCTTTATAAAAGGTTACAATAGAAAAAAAAAAAAAAAAGAAAAAAAAAAACACTAGTAAAGCTTTTGCAATTTTTTTTTTTTTTTTTCACAGAACATTTTCTTTCAAGGCAGCAGTAACTTTTCTTGATAATGCATAAAATCATATGTGCAAAAATTGAGACTCCGAGGCATTGCTGTAACACATAGTGTCACAGCAATAAGTGGGAAACAATTATTTATATCTATGGAATAATGTGTAGTCCCGGTCAGTACTGCACAGCACCACAGCCTGCTGGACTGAAGGGTTAAACTGGAGCACACTGCTTCACTTGCTTCTATTTACCATCACCCCACCAAAAAAATGTCGCTGCAGAAGAGGTATATAAAGCTTTTTATATCTTATTTTCCCCCACAACCTGAATGCCACCAACAAAAACAACTTTTTTTTTTTTTTTTTTTTAAACATGCTATAAACAGGAAAAAATATATATATATATAATCTTAAGACCTCTCTCAAGGTACCGGCTTGGAGAAGGGTGGTTTTTGCAGTGGGGAGAGAAATTCATGCATGCTAGTCCATGCGCATCTTATTTTTTTTCTTTTTTTTAATTGTTTAAATCCTCTATCTAGTACAGTACTAAAATCTGCAGCGGATGTGTGGCAATAACAAAAGGGAAGGAGAAAAAAAAATGGTAACTTGCATAATCTTTCACGAGTAGGATTAAGAAAGTAGCCCTATTATAAAAAGGTCCTGAGAGTAAAATGAATAAGCTTCCCCCCTGTATTAGTGTTCTTGGAGCACAATGTCACGTGTTCATTTCGGTCGTCGCGTGGAACATTCTCAGATGCAAGACCAGAAACATCTTAGCGAGGTCTTCAGATAGAGCAACTGCATATCACTATGCATTTTAGTGAGTCAGTGGTAGATGAATTCAAAGCATTTCTTGGGCCTCGTCTGTTACGCCCTTGTCATACTCACAAGTAGTCCTCTGAAGCAGGTAACAGATCAGTGCTTACAATTACATATGGTCCACATGGTGTCATGCTGTACCTTTCCTTCCATCCAGTGTGTGATGAAAATCTGCTGCATCAGCAAGTGTCTTAGGTCATCTCAACATCTGCCATTTGTAAAAACACAAAGTCTGAAACTTTAAACTAAACAGGAATTAAAATGATATGGATGTATTGTCTCCTACATCTTCATTTAGTATAAATTGTTAAGTAGCACAGATATACTCCTGCACTAGGGATAGGTCGACACAAGTAATGTTTTCTTCACTTTAGGACAAGAGCCCCAGGGACTTGATGATTTGAAGGCAAATTTTCCAGCTGTTCCTCCATGTAACTGTTGGGATTGTCACCTTGGGGTTGAAGAAGCTGCTTATCTGGGTACTCGCTGTTGTCAAAAGGTACCCGGTGCACACACTGCACATGTGTCTTTAGGTTCCCTTTTTGAGAGGCACTGTATGGACAATATCTGCACTGGAATGGTCTCTCCCCTAGGAAAAGACAAGAAACATCACTTTTTCACAGCGTAACAGGTTAATTGACTACATAAAAAAATCCTGAAAAACAACCAAAATTTAGTGCAAAATCTAAATAAATGTCATTATTCACATCACATTCTTAAAGGGAAGCTGTTACCTGGGTTTTTGACTATAAGATTCAACCACTTTATGGGTCTCTAATGGCTGTACTAACATGGTTTTAGTTCTTGAGGCAGAAAAGGATGCCTTTGAAGAAGAGCTCTTCCATTGTGTGCACTATGTAGTAGCCAGCCATTTGGGCAGAGCCATTTATCTCAACAGTCACACAGTCCCTGCCATCTGCTCTGATGACTTGATTCCTGGGCATTCAGTGACCTGGACCACATGCCCAGCTATAGCTGACGTAAGTATACCTAGGGTCATTGCCCTTTCCCCGGAAGAATGAATCAACAGAGCAGACAGTGGTGAGAGGGCCTATTACTATTTCAACCAGACTAGTTATAACATAGAACGCATAGAATTAAAAGTTCATCGTCTGCAGTAATCATTATCAGCTCACAAAACTAAAAATGTGTTTGTACAGCCATTAAAGAACTCCATAATATGGTGGAGCAAAATCCAGCTGACAGGTTTCCCTTTACCATAAGTGACCTGGAAAATAACAGTATGATGCTGAGGTCACAATGAGGAAAGGAGAATGAAAGAAGAACAGATAACAGGAAAGTACAAAAGCAAAGGGAGATGTAAAAGTGATCATCAAAGAAAAAGGTTCAATGTGTGTCCACAGAAAGAAGAGAAGTAAAGTATTACTCTCACACAAAGAACTGTCAAAACCTCACAGGCTTTGTACCGATTTCCATAAAGAATCACAATGAGGAACAAATAGGAGGTGCTAAGTACAGGGAGAAGCACGGCAAATGTGAACTAATGCGAGCCTGAAGCCTTCATAGAACTGTTCAACAATGACATTCTGAACATCACAGAACAATGCCATGTTCCTAACATAACATGGCAAGCTTAATGTTTAATTAATACATTAACCTTATGTAGAGTTAATTAGAAAGGGAAAATCATTTGGAATCAAAAGGAAACCAGCCAGGCAAATTATATTTAGGGCTGAGAAATGCTCCCGTCCTACTTACTTAAACATGCCACTGCTGGAAGGGGGCTGACACATGCACATTTTCATTATATACATTATAATTATCAACCAATTCAGATATATACCCAAATTAGTGTGGCTTATGTATGACATTAGATTGTAGTGAACAGTAAAATACATTTGCACACAAATTTACATGGATTCAAAATCCCAATTTCTTGCCAATGAATATAGGTTTCCATATATTAGCTCATAGTCTATTACAGTGACCATACTGCATCAAAACTGATTAAAGCACAACTTCAGCGTTTTTTGTTTTTTTTATATCACCGCTGGAGTGGTGCTTTAAATGCAAGTCCCCTGTCTGATACTGCCCTTCCAGCGCTTTTTCCCGTCGCTCCGGTCCGTCTCCTGCTGTTTGTGACCTGCCAGCTGCTCCAGTGTTTCATAGAGAGAGTCGGAGGTCATAAACCAATGCACGTCTATGGGAGGTCATTAACCAATGCACGTCTATGGGAGCCATTGAGAGCGTGATGTATCTTCTGAGCTCAAGCCAGTCAGAAGCTGCGCTCACAAGATGGCGCCGTGGAACCGGATGAGCACCGCAAAATGGTGAAGACACCGGAGGGTGAGTATATGACTGCGGGCAGGGGACTTACGTTTAAAGCACCACTTCAGCAGTAAAAAACAAACTTGCTGGAGTGGTGCTTTAAATATAACACTTGCAAGTTGGGAAAGAATGGATTATGCATACCCCATACCTGAAAACAAAACAGTAATTTGTAAAATATACATTTCTTCCGAATCACATTATAAATTAATATGGAGAGTTTTCGCTGCCTTTTTATTTCGAAGTGTACATGTGCAAACCGTGAAGAGTATTACTGTACTACAATATAAGAAAACGCACTCTAGGAAACAAATAACTAAGGATCTCAAATATTCTAAGATTCTTACAATTCATATAGGAACAAAAATCCCTGTGATTCTTGATTAGTCTGTTGCAGAATAAAGGAACAAATGCTATCAAAAACCAAAATAAAATAATAAAAAAAAACACCCAAACAATCTGCTGTCTCATTAACATTGAGGCAGCATCATGTTTAGTGCAAGACAATGGTTCTGTTGCAATGCAAAAATTGTATCATCGGTAGATAAATCTTAAGTGGTTCTCATATAAAGCAGCACTCTAGCCTTTTTTCTTTTTTTATTGCACTGCTGGAGTGGTGCTTTAAATGTAAGTCCCCCGCCCCGTGTCTGATATTCACATTCCGGCATTTTCATTGTTTTCCAGAGTCACTCCCGTCAGTCTAGGGCAAAAAGTGACCTGTTGGCAGCTCCAGTGTTTCTTGGAGCTGCTCAGAGGTCACTTTTCAATACAAGTCTATGAGCGCCTCCTCTGGCTACCACCACAAGATGGCGCCACAGGACCGGAGTACTGCTGAAAAACAGTGAAGACGTCGGAGGGCGAGTATATGACAGGGGGCTTACATTTAAAGCGCCACTCCAGGGCTGAAAAAATACACACTGGAGTGGTGCTTTAAGAGCAGGATAAGAGATCTCTCAATAGACTTTAGCACTGGAAAGGTGTTTTACTAAGAGCCCCATTTAGGTGAGTGAAGAGACAGCACATAAGTGTCAGCTCTCAAAAAGGTCAGAACCCACATAATTTACTTTTAAAATTGGTCTAATTTGAAAAGCTATATATATAAAAAAAAGACAATGTTGTGGCAAACACTCCTTTGTTTAAAGAGAAATTAAAATGTATGCAACTTTAACAATTTAACCCTCTCTTGACAGGTAACACACATGTAAGCCACACACCAGGCACGGGTGTATGCAGTGCACTCCCATCACTCCCCCCCAAGAACGCAATTGCGGGGTGCCAGTCGATTGCCATTGCAGCCCAGGGCTTGAAAGTATTATTACTGTCAGAGTAGACGTTCATAGTTCCGTGAATTAAATTAAAAAAAAAATAAAAGTTTGGCATCATTGTAATGTTACTGATTTGAGGGATCAGGTTGCTGGGTCATTTTCACTGTACAATGAATGCAATAAAAGCAAAACCAAAAAAACAAAATCGCGGAATCAAAATTCACCATCTGATCGCATTTATTTTTTCATGATACAATATGGTAAAATGAATGGGGTCATTCAAAAGTACAGCTCGTTCTGCAAAACAAAGGAATATGGCTAGGTCAACAGAAAATATGACTTTTGGAAGAGAGGGAATCAAAAAATGAAGGACAATCGCTCGGTCATTAAGGAGTTTAAAATATTTTACTTTGTAGCCTGTGGATGCACTGACTGCATAGAGATCTGGCAAATACAACAAAGCCCTACAGAACCCTACCAGAGTGTTAGCTACAATGTAATCCTGCCAAGGCTATGCATTTTGTATAAGTTCGGCTGGTAGTTCCAGTTACACTGTTTTTGTAAGTGTCGACACTGGAAGTCAAATTTTGCCGTAATTTAAGGGAATGTATCATCGACCTTCTATTGTCTGTTTTTTATTCTATTTGTAGAATCTTTTACTCTTTCTGTATACGATTATTGGAGCAGCCATCTTGACTGAGCTGCTGTTAACAGCATTAAGAGATCTAAGCACACAGAGGCAGTGTGCGCTTTTCAGCTATGCACACCATCCAACTTTTTATACATGGCTTGTGGCAGCCATTTTTCTTGTTTCAGCACTTAAGAGATATGCTTTCAAGCAGCCATATAGGCGTATGAAACAGCAGTCGGAGACGTTCATTGACTTACACAGGAGAGTTTTCTAGGCATGATCTGTGACCTGTGCAGAGGTCATTGTACAGGGAGGGAGACGAAGTGAACGGGGTCCATCACCTATTGTAAATGGAGGATCCAGAGATTTCCGTTTATAGGAGATACATTAGTGTAATTCTGCATGCGAATCCCAGTTGCCAATGAAAACGAAACAGATAGTGATTTATAAAATTAGGAGGAAAAAAATATAATCAAAAATGCAAATCTATATAATATTGAACATAACTTTGATTTACCCAGTAGCCAATTTTTGTCTTGAGATTATTTTTTGCTAACTATGCTTTAAACCATTATGAAATATCTAACATGAAAAGGTCCATGAAAGTTGGAATAAAAAAATAGACCATATAAAACGGATTATTTTTTTATTTTGCATTTTTCTCCTTGGCCACTAGAGGTCAGCCCAATCGGCAAAAATAATAAATAAAAAATTGTTCCACAGCCCACAAGTGGCTTATTATTAAAAATAAAAATCTCTGTTGTTACACAAAGAACCAGCTTTAAACAATGACAAAAATACTTTACTAAATAACATTGGTTATACAATGGTTTTATTTCTGTGACTATGTAAAATAATAAGTAACAAAATTATTATTGGTCATAAAAGTGTGGATATCTACCTTATTAGTTACAAACATTTATATTGATGCTAAAGATGGTTTTGTGGCTTTATGAAATATATCCGTTCACTTAAGAAGCTATGCAATTTTCAAAATATACTTTTTTTTGTTAATTCCTCAAATTTCCTGGTACCTGCTTTTCATTGGGAATGTAAATATTCTTATTTATATTCAGAAAAAAAAATCTGATGGCACAAGTGCATAGCTCATACCAAGAGAGGTCTAAACATATTATAGGGTATCCCTGCTACACAAACCCCATCAGTATTTGCTCTCTTGTGAATCATGCTCTGTTATACTGTGTAGCGAGCATTGCCAAAGACCGCATCCAGTATGTAAATACTGTAGAATATAAAATTCATATATTGCAAAAAAAAATCATTGTTTTGTGGGTCTTTTTAAGCAGATGTTCAAGGTGTTGTCCTATTTTATTTAATGCAAGTTAGGAGGCTTCTTATTTTTTTAGGATTCACATAATAGTTCTAAGGAATTCACCCCCCAAACTATTTATACGCGCATGTAGCTCTTTCATAGACAAGCCCAGCAATGCCTTTACATGGCCAGAAAGTTCTTCTGTTACTGAGAAATCGGCATTTGAATTGATATACAATCCTACTGACAGGTTGCTTTAAAAAATACACACAATTTAACCAACATTATCATATTAATAAACCAATCCTAATCAACGTACATCGCTTGTCAGTAATTGAGCTACCCGTAATCTTCACAATCTAAAACTTTTCCATTTTTTCCACATGTTATAAAGGGTTTTTGTGCCTAAAGATAGAGTTCCACCATATGCTTCGCCTAATAGATGAGGGTCCTGAAGAGGGAAAACCTCAATCAACTCAACATGAACCATAATTAAAAGATTTATGATAAGGAGTTTTCTAAATTTGACAACCAAACAGCAACCATAATAAAAGTTCTGGTAACAGTCTACATTAATAATATGGAAATAAAGGTTTGCATAATGAGTAGTGAATACGGTGACAATTAAAATAAACTAATGAATCAAATCTAAAATGTTTCTATGTTTGGATGACACTACAATTTTATCTCTTTCATTGAATCTAAACTTTATCCAATCTTCACTATGAACAGAGCTGGCATGCAGCAACAATCCTAACTAACATGTCACAAACTGAGCCTCCCTCACATTGCTAAGGTCCACTGTTGAGTCTCCGCCGCTGCTCCCGATGCCGGATATCATCTGCAGCGCTGACGTCATGTTGATAGCTCAGCTCTGAACTTGATAACTGAGCTCAATGGCGCTAAACGCCTCATGCCATCAACTTGGGCAAAGCCGCTGAGCTGTTATTGGCTGCACGATACCATAAGCAGTGGCGGAGACTCAGCGCTGGACCCAAAGAGGGTAAGCATAGCATAGGTTTGTGTTTTTTTTTTAAAAAAAAACTGCAGTCGGGGAATGGAGGCTTTCTGAAATGGAAAAACCACTTTAAGAAGCAATAGCAAAGACTTTTTTTGCAACAGAAGTTTAGATATAACCCAAAATATTTTAGTCAAACTCTCTGGCTCAAACAATGGGAAACTTAAAGTACAAGAAAAATTCCAGCAACACCTCACTTAACCTACTTTTATCCCATTTTGTTTCACATTGTAATGAAAACTGAGAAAAACAATATATGCACAAAATAATTGGGACACACTTCTTAAAAGGAGTTTTCCAAGACCTGTGTCTCAACTGACAGAGGAGCTGTATCATAAGCACACAAAGGTGAGCTGCCAGAGAAGAGCTATGACAGGAAACAAAATAAATCTGCTCTTTGACTGACTGACCACATTAAAAAAAAAGAAGAAGATCTCTGAGCTTCAGTCCTCTGATCAGTCAGCCGAGGAGATTTCTTCTCCTAGGCAAACCGAGGTATGTGTGTTTACAATACAGTGCCTGTCAAGTTGAGACACAGGTCTTAGGAGCAGTGTTTCTTCAGACTGCAGCCCATGTTGACACGTTACTAGGACGGGCCACCGTTTGAATTATGCGATGGGTCATTTTATTACATTCCTGAAAAGCCCATTTAATCACCGTTTTTCATTTAGTCACATTAGAATAAGTGTATAAAATCAAGCACCTAGTCATGTAGTCTGCTTTTTCAAACATTTCTGCCTTTACAAATATTTGTGAAAAAATGAATCATTCTAAAAAGATCACTGTACTGTAATAGGATGTAACAGTTGTGATAAGTCAGTTCATGGAATATATAGGAGAAGATTTTCCAAGATCAAATTGAGTGATATTATTGAAAAGTGGAAGCATTTAGAAATCACACAAAGTGGCAGACCAAAAAAAGTTACACCCTTTTATCAGATGGAGTGGAGTAAAGCATTCTGCCACTGGACTCTGGAGTAGTGGAAATGTGTTCTGCTGAGTAACAGATCTCACTTCTCTATCTGACAGTCTGATGGACAAGTCCGCGTTTGTCAAAGGACAGGAGGTATCCTGCCTGACTGCATTGTGCCAACTATAAAGTTTGGTGGAAAAGGGATACGGGGTAGTTTTCCAGCGGCTAACCTAGTACCCTTAGTTCTAGTGTGACGAAATCTTAATGCTTTAGCATACCAAAACATTTTGAACAATTTTATGCTTCTTTGTGGGAACAGTTTGGGGGAAGGCCCTTTTCTATTACAGCACGATTGTACCCCAGTGCACAAGAGAAGATCCAAAAAGTCATGGTTTGGAGCGTTTGGTGTGAGAAAACTTGATTGGTCCAAACAGTGCCCTGACCTCAATCCCAACGAACACCTTTAGGATGAACTAGTACAGAGAAATTGAGTCATTCTTTCTTGTCCAGCATCAGTGTGACCTCAAATACTGTTCTGGATAGCAGGCCAAAAATTCCCACAGACATTTACAAAAATCTCCTAGAAAGCCTTCCTCCAGAATAGTGGAAGCTGGTTTATCAGCAAAGGAGGGAGCAATTCTAAATTAATGCTAACAGATCTAGAATGAAAGTTTATAAAGGCTCCTGAATGTGCAGTGTGCATGTGCCCAATGTCCATATACACCAAGTTCTAAATTATTATGCAAATTGGATTTAAGTGTCATAAAGATGTAATTTTTTATTTTTCAAATAAACTAATGGATGGTATTGTGTCCCAGTCTCTTTGGATCACTGAAATCAATCTCAAACACCTGTGATGATTAGTTTGCCAAGTGAGCCCAATTAAAGGAAAACTACTTAAGGACTTTCTACATTACTAAGCAGGCCACAGTTTTCAAGTAATAAAAGAATGAAAAAGAATCTCTCTATTGTTGTCAAATAGTCCAATGCCTCGGACAAGGTATGAAAATATTAGATATGTCCCAAAAATGTAAGCATGATCATCATACTGTGAATAGATTTGTGGCTGATACAGAGCACAGATGGGTATGTGCAGATAAAGGCATAATGAGGAAGCTTTCTGCCACACATTTATCAGATTAAGAGAGCAGCTACTAAAATACCATTACAAAGCAGCAAACAGGTATTTGAAGCTGCTTGTGCCTCTGGAGTCCCACGAACCTCAAGGTGTAGGATCTTCTACAGGCTTGCAGTTGTGTATAAGCTTACTATTCACCCACCCCTAAACAGTGCTCACAAGCAGAATCAGTTGCAGTGGGCCATAATATTACATGAAGACTAATTTTAAATAGTCTTGTTCATTGATAAGTAGTGATGAGTGAGCGTGCTCGTTTAACCCTTTCGCCGAGCACGTTTGGGTGCTTTCCAAGTATCATCAACGTGCTCGTATATTAAGTTCAAGTCACTGAATCTGCATGATTTATGGCTGTTAGTCAGCCTCAATACATGCAGAGATTGCTTGTTTGTAAGGAAATCCTCACATGTGTTGAAGCTGACTAACAGCCAAGAATCATGCAGACGCAGGGACTGGAACTTAATATACGAGTACACCGAAGATACTCAGAAAGCACCCAAGCATGCTCGGCGAAAGGGTTAAACGAGTATGCTCGCTCATCACTACTGATGAGTGTTGTGCAACCTAGGATGGTTCAGATGAATAGAGTAGGGGATGGTTGGTAGGTGGCCACCATGTCTCAACAAGGCAGCAATGTCAGCAAGGATGTGGCAGAGTCATGTTTTGGGCCTGAATCATGTGGAGAGAGCTGGTAGGCCCCTTTAGGATCCCTGAATGTGTGAAAAGAACCTCGGCAAAGTATATAGAGTTTCTGACTGACCACTTCCTTCCACGGTACAATGACAATGCACCATCTCATGCTGCAAAGAATACTTCTGAGTCATTAGCTGCTATGGGCATAAAAGGAGAGAAACTCAGTGTGGCCTCCATTAACTCCTGACCTCAACCCTATGGAGAACCTTTGGATTATTCTCAAGAAAAAGATCTATGTAGGTGGAAAGCAGTTCACATCAAAGCAGCAACTCTGGGAGGCGATTTTGATATCCTGCAAATAAATTCAAGCAGAAGCTATCCAAAAACTCACAAGTTCAATGAATGCAAGAATGTGAAATCAAAGAAGGGGATCCATGTTAATATGCAGCTTGGCCTGTTAAGATGTTTTTGATCGAAAAAACTTTCATGTTACCTCTTAATGCCACAAATGACCGTTTTTATTTCTTTACAATCAAAATGTTTGGAAACTCTGTTGTGCGTAATCATTTGCAACAGAGCATTTTGAGTTGTTTTAGTTTTGAAAAAAAAAAATACTGTTTTCATTTGGAGGTTTGTCCAATAAAATTAGATTTATACGGTTGATGATTTGGACATTATACGGACTCATTTGCATCGACCAATACGGAAAAATCAGAGAAAAATAGCATTTGCATAATAATTTAGAACATGGTGTAGGCTAGATAAAGAAATGTATGCTGTGTCTTAGAAGCTCAGCCATGTCCCCCTTTCTACTGTGTGTGGCTGTAAGACTACTGGCAGTAGCACAAGCCTCTCTGTCGTGCCCAGCCGGACATAGGAAGATTAGCTAAAAGGGTGGGACGTCAGGGTTTCTGGTTCTGGATCATGTAGAAATAACTGCAGAGGAACAAACAGTGAGGGCAACTAAATCTCCTATTTCATTCATTGTACGGTTCTCATTCCGGTAAACACTGCACTTCATCCATAACTCACATTCAAACCTTAGTAGTACTCAATGTGTTCTAATTGTCCAAAGAAATAATTCACATCCCAAAAAGACCAAACCAAATATAGCAAGACGAAAAAGGAAGAAGGGAAAAAAGTTCACAATAAAGGTTCATA
Source organism: Phyllobates terribilis (assembly GCF_046119375.1). Taxonomy (NCBI): domain Eukaryota; kingdom Metazoa; phylum Chordata; class Amphibia; order Anura; family Dendrobatidae; genus Phyllobates; species Phyllobates terribilis. The sequence continues at coordinate 531,519,746 of NW_027362764.1, read as the reverse complement.
AAATAAAAAAAAATAAAAATTGTGGGCTAGTGGTCTGCACATTCACAGAATTCTGGTAGACTAACAAACCTGTCAGAATATTTTGTTAATCTAAAAGACTTAGACTAAAGTATTGGTTGCAAAGAAATAGGGATGATGGCAGTGCATATAGCGAACACCATTAGGTTGTTGGAGAAAATATTTCTCGTAGAAAAAAAAAAAAAAAAAAGATGGAAAGGTGAGGAATGAAACAAGCAGTAAGAACCCTACATGGAAACCTATGAGAGACCCTGGCTTTCCTGCCACCACTGGAAGGAACCGATGTGAATCTCCATATGCCAAGTAATGTAATGGGAATGGGTCTTTCTAAAAGTTTTCTTTGCTATGGCAGGTTTTCCCTTTTCACCATTTACGTTATATAAAAAAATAGACAATATTCTACAGCCCTTCTTACAAATTGTAATCTGTGCTTTTAGACACTGAATGGGAATCTTCATTGTTTAAAGAGATAATCAGTGGGGATTCACCACTGGAACTCCATCGATGGTCAGTATGGGGGACTTCTGTCCCCCCATTTAAATGGAGTGGTGGTTGAACATATGCTCAGTTTACGCTCTATGGGATTGCCATAGATAACCAAGCACTCAGTGCATGGCTTATTACATGGCAAGTACAGAGTTCAATTCATTCAATTAAGGCTCTTATTTAACCTTTCAACAACCCACCTGTTTTAGTTTTTGCATTAGCCATTTTTTATTATTATTTTTTAAAGGGGGTAGGTTTATTTTTATGTTTTTTCAGTTTTACATGATTTTTTTTTATCATTAGTTTTAGGCTATGTGCCCACAATGCAGAAAATTTCTGCAGCATTTCTGCATGTCCTTGCCAGTAAAAACACATGCGGATTTTACACACGTTTTTTGAAGAGTTTTTACTTGCGGATTTGCCATGCGTTTTTCAAATGCATTGTTAAGTCAAATCCGCATGCAGAAACGCACAAATAATGGACATGCTGCGGATTTTTCCGCTAAGATAATTCGCAGCGGAAATTTCCGCACCATGTGCACAGCACATGCGGATTATCATTGGGGACCATTGGGGCACGTATTACCAAGCGTTTTTAAAGCGTTTCCACTGCGGAAATTCTGCATCAAAAACGCTAGAAAAACGCATAGTGGGCACGGAGCCTTAATGTCATCCATATTCCAAATTTTTTTTTTAATAGGTTTACTTTTTAGTAAGGAAAGAATTAGCATTTTTTTAATTTGAAATGTTCCTAAAACTTACTATTGCCCAACCCCTCTCTGTTCAGTTCTATAAAAGAGGGCAAACCAGGGGCCATAGCAACGTAGTGTCCCAGAAGTGGTGTTCTTTCTGATCCCGGCAGTTGCGGGTGCTCTTATAGCCCCTGCCATGATCACAATGACAAATATTTATGTCACAGAACAGGAACTAGAATCCAACCATGACGTACATTTTTCTCATACATTGCTAAAGTAGATTCTTGGAAAACTACGAGGAATCCGTATGCCAAGCATATTGGAAAATTATTTTTCATAATTTAATGTGCTTTATTTCATGAAACTAGAAAACCCCTTTAATTAGAAAAGTGCTAATTTGGGGTCTTTCAGCTATACCATTTTGAATGACTATATTCTCTGTGCTCTTCTATGGCTTCAGGTACATTCAAGCACGGAAGTGTGTTCACATTTCCTCTACAGAAGCGGTTAGACTAGAAGTAAGGAGGAAGAGGAAAAGGAGCCTGTATAGATAGACACTGGACAGTAGAAAACAGGAAAGGCACGCCACCACACAGAGTCCACAGAAACTGCAGGGTCAGGATACGGAGGTGCTCTACAGACTTCATGTGTTGGGAAAAAATACTCTTCAGAAAAACACAGACTAAGTCTTTGCTTTATAAAACATGGAAACTTGGGATTTGTATGTTACTGGCTAGATTCTAAAAAAGATATATGCATACATAAGAATAGAAATTAAACGTTTGAGTATGGAGCAAATATGCAAAAGGTCATCTTGACGCAGATGACGAAAGGTCAGTGCTTTACTGAGGAGTACTACTGTGCAACGTTTCTCCCCAGCAATCATAAGAAAAACCAAACACTCAATTAGTTGATAACATACTTGTTTTGGGGCATCTGCGGAGGTGGTGTGAACTTCAGTACCTCGGAGTCCATTAGACTCAAATACCACTGTGGGAACAAGGGGTCTTGTTAAACAGAGGAGCATTGAAGCTTTCGTTAGTGTGTGTACATCATTGAGACCATTACAATTCAACCACATTAAAAAGGGAAGGGAGGGAAGGAAAAAAAAATAGACACCAGTTACTTGCCTGTGGCCAGTACATACCAATTTACTGTAACACTTTCAGTGAGAGTGTGTGCTAATGGCAGCCTAAGGCCACTGCCCTTTTTAATTCAGATTTCAGTGCTGAAGAAAGCAATCACTGACAACATTAATTATCAGTGTGTGTGTAAAGGGACCCTCTACTTGCATTACTTACCATTTGGCCTCTGTCATTTCACATCAGACTGGCTTATGTATGCATCATTCACACTTCTGCACATAAGCCCAATAGTCTGGAGCTGTCACAGAACGCTCGTAGCACATTTTAAGCTCTACCTAACTTGCAATGTTAATAGTCGCAAAGACCAAACTGGTGTAGCTTCAAACAGATATTAAATGGCAGTATTAATTAGGTTTCATTTGTCACTGTCCAGCCTACAGAGGGCATTTTGCCATAAAACAAAACTGGCATAAGGTGGTGGTGATGAGGAGGAGGATGATCATGTAAAACAGGGGTTAATGATATGCAGAGACGAGTAGCTGGATATCGGTGCGCTTGTGGCAAAATGAATCACTTGCATATTCATTCATACTCATTGTGGTCTTTAGTTAACCTTTCCCATAAAAAAGAAAAAATTCTCAAATAAAAGACGTAAAATTACAGCCGGTAATGCTTAAATGGGAGTATTAATTGCTCAATACCATCCATACCAAGATCAAGAAGACCTCTTATCAATACCAATAAAAGGTTATTTTTCAGGTAGGTAACTAGAACAAAAGACGTATAGAAGCAATCAATGCAAGTAAGTCCATGGAGCCAAAGCAATACATCTGCTTGAACAGGTTAGTATCTGCAATATTAGAAGGAATACGGCTGGAATACGGATTGCCAAAATGCAAAGAAGATGTACCTGTGTGAGACCTCATATGGGTCCTTAAGTGGCTGGGCTGGGTGAAACATTTCCCGCACTCAATGCAAACGTAGTCTCCTTGTCGTGCCTGTGTCCTTAGCATTCCTTTGGTTGATAGAAGGAGGAGGGAGGGGGAATAAAAAAAAAGGAGAGAAGTTGAGAAGAAAACATTATGCTAGAAGAAAACATCATTAGTATGTCTAATGTGTCATTATGTGAGGCTACCTTCAGGCCCTAGATGACAACTGTCAGCCTTCATCTGGGCTGGGGATGACAGGCCAGGCACACACAGGACTGCGAGAATGCATAAATTACATTGAATTAAAAAACACTCCCCGTGATGTGCCCGCACCAGGACTGGCATGTCAGGTGTGCGCTTTTCAGAGCAGCTGGATCCACTTTTCAGCCATCACCCAGCTTTGTCAAGCAGTGTATCAAGAAAATCAAAGTGACTCCAGCGTGCCAGAGACTAGTCACATGGATAATAGAAAATGAGCAGAACCAGAGATTGCCTGTCCCCCCTGGGCTGATGTACCTTGGAGACAAATGCAGAGTGAGCGGAGCCATCACAGACTTCTCAAACCTTTAGCCCTCACCTATCTGCCTGCTGGTGCTGCTCTGACCCTGGACCTGGGAGGCACACTGAGACAGCGCAGGATGAGAGTGGCTTTCTGGACGTTTGGAGACCGTGGCCACATAACAGCCCTCTCTTCTGCCTTTAGTAAACATGTTTTCTGGCCCATTAGCATTTGTGGAAAACTACTCAGACCTTCCTTTTTTTTAAAGGTCAGTTTACAACATCTGACTTAAAGGGCTAGCTGTTGTCTTTGCTGCTGATCAAGAAAGACATGTCTGACTTTTAGATTTGTATGTTTCCTTCGGAATCACATTTGCTTCTTTCAAACAAATGTTCCTGGAAACAACACACACTCAGCTTCTAGTGGGTCAGAAAAGAAAAAAAAAGTGTGTCCTAATAAACAGCATATAAAAAAATCATTTACAAAACTATTTTGTATTAAATAAAAGCAAAAAAAAAATAATTTTAAAAACTATTTGCTAAATGTGAGAAAATAAATTAAGGCAAATGTGATGTAAATAGTGCTAAATGGGCAAAACTGGCCCAACAAGAAACGCCATATGAGATTTGGATGACGTGAAAAGCGGAGCGTTATGATTTTAAATAGATTAAACTTTTTTAGACTTTCTGGAGAGTAAACAGTTAAAACAAACTATATAAAATTGGTCAGATTAATTAAAAATAAAAAAACACGCAGGTCTCCTTAGTGGTTTTACCTATAGTACTTCACATTTAGCAGATGAGCCTTCCCAAAAGGAGAACAGAAGCCCCCCACATAACAGAAGCCAATGTACTGTATATATACTAAATGTATATACTCCGGCCCAGGCTCTGATGACTATAGTTGACAGAATCTACAGTATTTCTTCACTACATAGAGGCAACAGGTCGTCAAAGGAAAAAAAATGGTTACATTGCATGATCGTTATCACATCTGTATTGTCTGCAGCCAGGAATTCTAGAAGTTTTTAACATGGATTATAGCATGACCCTAGGAACATGGAGTTGTAGTTACTGTTGCCTCATGGTTATAGAACGGTTAATTCTGAGGAAAAAAAAAACTCCAATAACCGCTATCGGACACTACCAAACAGGCAAACGCAACAGATACCTGGAGGAAGCAACCCGCTTAAGTCAATCTGTCAAGCTTACAGCACCATCTGGTGGCCACCAGAGCTCACTGCAGCAGCAGGTTCAATTCCCCGTACAAGTGCATACATCAGCAAAGAAGAGCTTAGGAAGGATAAAGCCTCCACTGAAGACTGAATCTTCCTTGAGAATCAATGCAACCCACGACTGAAAATAAAGTCAGTTGTCAGTCCACATTGACACCAAAAGCAGGGAAAGGCAGAACCAAAGCAAAAAGTATGGTGGGAAAATCTCTATGGACTAGAACATGTGTAATTCCCTTTATTAACATGCTAACACATAATACTGAACATGATGTGATGAGTAAATGTATGATGCCCACAACAGGACTGCGCTGCTAAGGAGTAGGAGAGACAGGTCTGTTCAGCATGAGGAATGAGACGGACAGACATTGAGCAATTCTACCATCTGTGCAGATTTCTGTGAAAGATAATCCTGTAAGCTGATGCTCCCTCTCCACAATAATAATAATAATGCACAAAAGAGAAGAGACATTCTGCAGTCCACTCATACAGGAACCCAAGATTCATTGCATCATCTAGGAGACTAGGAGAGCTTTAAGCAACGGATGTTACAGGGGTTACCCCATGATCTCTATCAGGAGTGCTCTGCTCCCCTGCCTCTCGGCTTCCTGCTTGCCAGGGCGCAAGTGCGATCCTGAATTATAGAGTTTGGGCCTTCCACACAGTTGTACTCTCTGATACTCTGAACTAAAGCTCCCCAGAATACTTGCATGGAGGTATCCCTTTTTATAATTAGGAAAATGTGCATGTCTTGAATTTCTAGAAAGGTGGGTGCCTAGTAATACTACCTATACCATATGTCCACTATCCACAGGGTAGGGGATACAATTCTACTCCTTCAGCCCAATATTAAAGGGAATCTGTCACCAGGTGTTTGCTACCCCATCTGAGAGCAGCACAATGCAGAGGCAGAGACCCGGATTCCAGTGATATATCACTTATTGGGCTGCTTATTGCAGTTTTGACAATATCAATGTTTCATCTGCTAAAGATATACCAGTTATTGGAGTGTTTGGCTCCGTAAAACTCTCCCCCGCCACTGATTGGCAGCTTTCAGTGTACACCATGCATAGTCAGAAAGCTGATAATTAATGACAGGGGCAGGAATATATAGACCTCATGAATATGCTTGACCACCTGGCAGCAGGTTTACTAGTCCTCTTATGATAATCTCCTGCTGATAAAACAGTGATTTTATCAAAACTACTCTAAGCAGCACAGTAAGTGACACATTGCTGGAATCAGATTCTGTCTCTACATTATGTGGCAAAAAGCTGGTGACAGATTCCCTTTAAAGAAGAAATCTGAAGAGCTATGAACAGTATGTGCAGTATGTGAACAGACTACATCACAGCAGAAATTTACCTGCATTATCCAAACTACTATTGGCGCCCCAACTTTGGTACAATGTTGCTAGGTCCTTTGGAATGTAGGTCTTGAAGATATTAAGAATGTCTACTCGCTTCTCAAGGCCCTCAGCCCCAGGCTCCTGCTTTATTGTCTGAAAAGGCGATGGAGTGCCCGTCGCACTCAGTTGAGATTGTGAAACAGAGCTCGTCTTGGGTCCAGCACTGCTGTTGGACATGGTTCCAAAGTCATTAATAATCTTAGCCTGAGATTCCCTTTGAGGCACTGCTGGGCTCTCCTGTTTCAAATGCGACTCTACTTTCTGGAATGGAAAATGTGGCTGTGACAATGTGAATCTGCTTTTTATCGCATCAGACACAGAAAGTTTATTTGGAGATGTAAAATTGGATACTCCCTGGGACATCAAGTATTTTTCTGCCTGTTTACTACTAGAAGGCTGCAGAACTTGTCTTGATACTGATGCCTGAACAGATGGATGATTTCTGCTGTAACTTCCAGTTTGGGTCAATTTGGGACTGGAGTCGTATGTGACCTTTGATGCTGGTTGTTGGACCACTGGGCTATATTGTTCCTGAGCAGGTGCTGCCTTAGGCTGCCGCTGTGCATCAAAGTTTGGGGTTTTCGGACCATTGATGCTACGAGAATTACCACGCACCTGAGATGTGCATGTCTTATTTCCTAAATTTGATGAATTGCCTTTGGATGCGGAAGGAGGATTTGGCATCTGTGTACGAGAGAACCTAGCTATGGGTAATGGTTGACATTCCTTGCCACCCAGAGCTGGAGGAGGTCCTGTACGCCCATTTCTAACCAGAAAAAGAACATTATTTTTTAAATTTTTGAAGCCATTTTGTTGAATCCATTGGGGAGCCATGGAGTTACAACTGACTTTATGCCAAATTCTTTTGTGCATCCATAAAACTTCTGGGTAATAGGTCTTATGACTACAGTAGGGACACGGATGAACCACCAGTTCAGCTTGCAATGCCTCAGTAGCACTTTTACTACAAACCTCGCTCCGGTTTGAGTTTTCACTTAGATCCAAGGGAATAAGCTCTTGATTCTCTGCTCCAATATTTTCGAACGCAGGTGTTTCCTTCGGCAAGTCAAGTGCCATTCCGCTTGAATGAGTAACTTCAGACAAGTGTTTTTTCAGATCCACCGTTTCCAGATTATTTTGTAACAGCGGATAGGATAAGCTAATATTATGGGTGGATCGGTGAGGATCTCTGTTGTATTTGAATGCTGGTACTTTTAAATCAGAAGGATATTCATTTTTCACAAAGGAAAGGTTTGGATGCGTCTCAGAAACAAAAGGACTTTGCAGATCTAGGTTTTCACATTTGCTGGTGTCTTCAGACTTGAACGTTTGATGGTTTGCGCTGGGTATTTCCATATCCATATCCTCAGCACAATATTCATGGTGGTATGGCTTCATTCCTGAAAAACAAAACAAACCATTTGTAGCGAAACGAAAAAATACAAAAACTCAAAGCACAAACCTCTGCCATGTGGAGGACCATAGCAGATCAGTGTCACTTACTTTATAACGTATGTATAAAATGGGGTTTTCTGAAGTATAACTAAAAATAATTATTCTCTGATTACCTACTGTACTTAGCATATAGCCAGTGCAAATAGCATTTTCCAAAGAACCAGGAACATAGGAATAAACAGAAGTTAAAGCGTACCTGTCATTTCATCTAAATTTTCAGAATAAGTTAACATGTGAGTACTTGAATAACCCTTTCATGCCACTTAATGACTTGTACCCTGCATTTTCACCAGTTTTTCCTTATGCAGGCACTTTTGAATATTCAGTTGTCTCTGAGCTGGTGGGTGGAAACTAGTTGCATTAATGTCTCCCATATATAGCACACAGACATGAGACTGGAAAGCAGGAATCCCTTAAAGAGAACCTGACACAGCTATTAATCATTTACAGGACCACTGTTTTTCACTGACTGCACTAGGACCAAAAAGTATGGCCATGTGAACGAGCCCCAAGGGTGATAAAATAAGCACTTACTAGAAAGCAGTAGAACAGTCTGTCTTAGTCCTCCCTCTACTCTCTCTATAGATTTTAATAGGCAGCTACAATCTGATCTCTTGGTAAGCTAACAGTCTATCTTGCCCAGGATGAATTTTGGCAATTTTTCAGTACAAATGATGAGTTTCTTAGGCGGGGGGAGGACAAATAGCGGTTCATAAGTGGGGGGGGGGAATATATTTCTCTAATAAGTTACTACAAAAGGTTTCTTCATTTGCTTGCACTATTGAGTCATGCAAAAGTTTGTTGAAAGATCAAAGACCCAGAGTGTGAACAGAACAATCCAAAATGTAGGTTTTTGCAGATGGGTGCAAATTCTCACAGACCACCATTTCCTGGATTGCAAACTAACATTCAGTAACCTTTAAGTATTGTAAATCAAAAAGGGCAATCTAATCAGATAAACCACAAAGATAGCGACAGGAGGAAGTAAGAGGAAAGATGGCCTCATCCCATCAAATGAAACCGAAAATTGTAAGTGTCCATGTGACACTTCATGGTAACATGAAAGCACCTTACAAAAGATCACAGTAATAGGGTGACCAGAATACCTAACTTTTTCACTTGACAGAAATAATAGGTGAAAGCTTCGCTAACAGTCATCTGTAAAAACTTCCAAGGCCTTCAGGAAATTGAGAAGGAATTATTTGTGGGAGATATGGCCTTTTCACAAGATCAGCTTTATCTGCAAAAGGCAGCTCCACAGAATGACTGCACAAGACCCGCTCCACACTGTGATGTCAAGCTTCTCTATATCAATTTTATAGCTACAATTGCTTTTCCTTAGGCACCGCGCCTGAAATGTGCGAGATGGCATCAATACAACAGCAATAGAGATGACCCCACATGCCATATGAAGAGGGAATATGGAGCTAAGCTACTTATCGCAGTCGTTTAAGCTTTATTTATACACAGAATAACTCTTTAGGCTGACACAAGGTCTCCGCTGCTGTTTTCTAATACCTTCGTTCACACTGAACTGTAAAGAGTTAATAAACCTCATATCCGCTTCTATTGCTCTGAATAAGAGGTGGCTGTGCAGTACCCTGCGGCGGTCACTACCAAGAAGACGGAGCAGTTGGGCAAGTGAGTACTTCCTGCCGGCGCCGCCACCACTGATGACAGCTGATCGGCGGGGGTGCCGGGTGTTGGACCCTGGCCGATCAGACATTGATGGCCTATCCTGAGAATAGGCCATCAATGTAAAAGTAGTGGACAACCTCCTTAATCACTGGGATCCATGATTAGTATATTTCGAGGAACAAGATTAAGGCTACGTTCCCATGATGAGTATTTGAAGGGTTTTTGATGTTGCAAATGTTCTGCTGAATTTCTGCACCTATTACTTGCATTGTTTCATTATGTTTTTAGTGTTTTTTGCCATCCGAATTAGAGAGGAGATGTGAGATTGCTTTCTATCATTAGTACAATTACTGGGAAAGAGTTCAGCTGCCATCTACACCACAGTGGAGAAGGGAGATCTGTGGAGCCATGCTGCCACTTGCTGGTGAGCTTTGGAAATAACAGCTTGGAAAACAAAACAGAAAATCATTACTGCATAATCAGCTTTTTATTAATATTATTACTAAAGGCTTGTGCAAATGGGACCTCTTGTTCTTTAAGATTGACGACCCTTCAATATTAGATCACGGACTCTTGGCAGTCCCACCGATCAGCCTTTTAAAAGGGGGTAACCTTCACCATTTACCAGGCATAGCCGAGTGACCGTGCCTGGTATTACACTGGGCTACAGGTCTTTATCTCTGTACCTGGGACTGAACTGCTACTTAGGCTACGTTCCCATGATCGGCCCAGAGGAAGGACCCCTAGCAAACACACTTTCTCATGGATAGCATATAAACGTGCTGGAAGATTCATCTTAAAAAGGCTACGTTCCCACAATGAGTATTTGGTGAGTTTTTGATGTTGCAGATTTTCTACAGAATTTCTGCACTTAATAGCTAAATTAGGTCACTCGTGTTTTTTTACATGTGTTTTTATCACGTCTTATTGGCATGACGCGTTTTAAATAAATCTGCTTGGTTTTTGATACTTCCTAGTATTTGGCAAAACTTTACTGATAAAGTCATGTGCGGATCACACACAAATTTAGCATGGAATTTCCACAACGGAAATGCACTAAACAAATTGCATTATTTTTACCAGCAGATTTTTCACATCTAATGTAATTTTATGAGGAAAATCCACGCATTAAACTCAGCGTACATGCAAGGGAACATGCTGCGGATTTCAGACATGCACTATATAAAAAAGCACAGTGGGCATAATATTTCTATAAATCCCATCCACTTTGCTGGATTTGTAAGAGGTTTGTATTTTCATCGCACGAAAAAAAAAACACAACACGAGCAACAAACACTCATCATGGAAACTCAACTTAAGGTTACATTCCCACGATGAGCTTTTGATGTTGCAGATTTTCTGCACCATTCTTTCACCTTTTAAGTAAATTAAGTTACTTGGGTATTTTTCATAGCTTTTTTTACATGCGTTTTTATTGCCTTTTTGACCCTGCGGTTTTTGTCTCTTATTGGTCTGTCATGTTTTAGGCTATGTGCCCACGATGCAGAAATGCTCCAGATTTTTCCTGAGCATTTCTGCATATCCCTGGCAGAAAAAACGCATGCGGATTGTACATGCGGATTGTACATGCGGATTGTACATGCGTTTTTTCTGCCAGGGACATACGGATGTGAAGCGTTCTTTACATGCATTTCCGCATGCGGGTTATCAAGTGCCTTCCAAGCGATTTTAGCATCACTTGGAAAGTGCTTGACAACTTGGTCACACTATATAAATCCATGCAAACAGCATGGCTTTATATACTGTGACCGTCAAAGAATGTTTAAAAATAAAAAAATAAATCTATACTTACCTTCTGACGGCCCCCCGTGTCTTGCTTCGCTCGATTCTCCCTTGCCGGGAGATCGCGGTACACTGAAGGACCTGCCGACGTCAGTGTCGCGTGACCCGTCACATGACTGACGTCAGCGCAGGTCCTTCAGTCCATCGCAATCTGCCGGCATGAGAGGACGAGCGCACCGGGGGCTGTCAGAAGGTAAGTATAAGGCTGTGTGCCCACGATGTGTTTTTAAGCGTTTCCGCAGCGGCAAAAACGCTGCAGAAACGCTTAAAAAACGCATGTTAGAAGGCCTGCCATGTTCCCCAATGATAATCCGCATGTGCTTTGCACATGCTGCGGAAATTTCCGCTGCGGATTATCATTGCGGAAAAAAACACAGCACTACAAATTATTTTGCGGAAGCGCTGCGTTTTCCCACCATTGACTTACATTGGAACGCATGAAATCCACATCACTGCACATGTACATGCGGAATCCACGCGTTTCAATGTGCGGATGATACCTGGGTGTGGAGGACAGGAGACTCTCCTCTGGACCCGGGTACCACAGTACCTGTAAAAAAAAAAAATAAAATAAAAAATAAATGTTATACTTACCTTCTGATGGCCCGCGGTGCGCTCGTCCTCTCATGCCGGCAGATCGCGGTGGACTGAAGGACCTGTGCTGACATCATAGTCATATGACGGGTCACGCGACACTGACGTCGGCAGGTCCTTCAGTGTACCGCGATCTCCCGGCAAGGGAGAACGGAGCGAAGCAAGACACCGCAGGCCATCAGAAGGTAAGTATAGATTTATTTTTTAATTTTTAAACATTCATTTACGGTCACAGTATATAAATCCATGCCGGTTGCATGGATTTATATAGTGTGACCAAGTTGACAAGCACTTTCCAAGTGATGCTAAAATCTCTTGGAAAGCGCTTGTCAACCCGCATGTGGAAATGCATGTGAAGAACGCTTCACATCCGCATGTCCCTGGCAGGAAAAATGCATGTACAATCCACATGCGTTTTTTCTGCCAGAAACGCTCAGGAAAAATCCGGAGCATTTCTGCATTGTGGGCACATAGCCTTTCATTTATTTTTTATTTTATTCTTTTTTTTACAGGTTCTATGGTACCCGGGTCCGGAGGAGAGTCTCCTGTCTTCCACAACCGGGTACCATCCGCACATTGAAACGCGTGGATTCCGCATGTACAGATGCAGTGATGCTTATTCCATGCGTTCCAATGCAAGTCAATGGCGGCGAAAACACAGCGCTTCCGCAAAATAATTGGTAGTGCTGCGTTTTTTTCCGCAATGATAATAAGCAGTGGAAATTTCCGCAGCATGTGCACAGCACATGCGGATTATCATTGGGGACATGGCAGGCCTTCTACCATGCGTTTTTTAAGTGTTTCTGGAGCGTTTTTGCCGCTGCGGAAACGCTTAAAAAGCACATCGTGGGCACACAGCCTTAAACAAAGCTTCTTTGTTTTTGATACTTCCTGCTATTTGGCTTTGACAAAACTTTACTGTGCGGATCACATGCGTTTTCGCCGTGAAAATGCATGTGCGTTTTTTTCCTGTAGTTTTCCGCATGGACTGCAAGTCTATGGGAAAAGTCTGAGAATAAAACAACGAGTACTTGCAAGAAGAACTGACGTGTTGCAGATTCAGGTCAATTTACGCAGAGTTAAAAAAAAAAAAAAAAAAAAAAAAGACAGTGGGCATGAGATTACTATAAATCACATCCACTTTGGTCAACCTGTAGACACTACGTTTGAGACGCATATGAAATTAATGCAGCATCAAAAACTCATCGAGTGCACACAGTCGAAAAGTGCAAAGCCGCACCTGTAAAAGGGGGAAAAGGACTTCACTCAGCTGCAGTTCCAAGAGCAGGATGGATCTCCACTGACCTTATATTGATAGGCATCCATTTAAAACCCTTGCCATGGCAGCTAGCTATGCAAGGGAATTTTTTTGCGGGACAGTCTCCCTGGTAAAATGTATTTATTTATTTTATTGTGTTCACATTGTGGTTTAAGGGTCATAACATTTTTGCTCAGGTGGTTACAGACGTGGCAATACAAGCTACGTGTAATTTATTTTTTCACATAAAGAATCTTATTAAATGGGGGAAAGTGTATGACTTTTTTTTTTTTTAATTTACCATATTTTGCTTTTCTTAGGGCCTACAATGGTGTAGATGACAGACCAGAGGCCACTGTTAGACCTATAGCTGCCACAGTAACAGCATCACATAGGAATCATTGAGGCCCAATCACTTAGATGGCATGGTCATGGTTTACAGCAGCATCTAAAGGGTTACAGCGGCTGGGATGTCACAGCCAGGTGACAGCTGAGCCTGCATGGATTTGGTGGGTATGTCAAGATACCTTTTTCCATAGTATCGCTAGCACACTATCAGCCATCAGAAGTTATAGTTTTCTTACCAGGGTCTGTTTCTGCAGTACGTTGTCACTTTGTGTACTGATCCCTGCCATATTGCTACACCATTACATTAGTAAATTGATAAGACAAAAAGGTGGAGCGTTACTTTAAAGGGGTTTCCTAAAGAAGAAAAAAATGCATTTAACTTTTCAGTGTCTCCAAAAATTGGTGATCAACTGCTATCCCCTAGAAGACCGGCACACAGTAATACATTTCACGCACCCTAAACAGTTACGATTGCTCCTAATAATTCAATGAAGATGGCAGGGGAGCATTCATCAGACAGAGTGAGAGGAAATTGGGACACAGCCCTGACCTCCCGGGACAAATGGGACAGTCCTGCTAGATCTGGGACACTTGGGGGCTATGACATAACTATGTGTTATGGCACATGTAAAATTAACATTGGGGTCTCCAAAGCAGGGCTGTGGAGTCGGAGTCTGTGGAGTCGGAGTCTGTGTCCATTTTGGTGGAGTCGGTATAAAATGGACAGACTGCAACTCCTAAAATATATAAAAAATTGGGTACAGTAGTTCAATGCAGTTTGTGGGAATTATTTTTATGGAAATTGAGGAGTTGGACGTTTGGCTTACCAGCTCCACAGCCCTGTTCCAAAGCCAATCAATTCAGCCCTTAGTGACCACCAACACGTCTTTTTAATGACCTCAGATATAAGAGAATAGCATCTCCCATCAGGTGAACATGCAGCAGCTGTGACCTGTACACCACAGCCAGGGCTATGGAGTCGGTAAGCCAAACTTGCGACTCCTCAATTTCCATGACACAGACTCCGACTCCCTCATACATGGCTCATGTTTAAGTGATACATTTACTGTAGCACAGATTCATCTCAGCTAAAGGTCTAGACCCTTAGATCAGGAATAGGACAGACATTTAAAGGACATTTCATAACATTCCCAAATTCTTATGAAAAAAAATATTCCCTACAAACTACATTGAACTACTGTACCCAATTTATTATATATTTTAGGAGTTGGAGTCGGTCCATTTTATACTGACTCCACCAAAATGGACACCGACTCCACAGCCCTGAGTCCACAGCTGACACCCTGCTGTATCAGCCATGATTGGTGTTGGCACAGACCTTGGCAGTTTAACGCCTTAGACGCTACAGTCAATAGTAAAAGCAGCATCTAAATGGTTAACAGTGTGTGAGGGCGCCCTCGTCCTTCTTTTACCCCACTGGCACCCTGAGATCTTTATTGTGTGGTCATGATTTTTGCCATGGCTATCCGAGGAAAAATAATGCCCAGCTCTAGAGGCCTGTTCAGATGGTAGCAAATTTTCATTCTCTTAACTTCTGAAAAGCATCTGGAGGGTTAACAATCTACCTGTTAGCAGTTTTGAAATTGCTGAAAAGTGCAGCTTTTAAAATGGTATCATTTTTGGGGAGTTTCCAATATATAGGTTCCCCATAATCACTTGAAAACCAACATATAGGTTTTGTAAATTTGCTTGAAAAAATGAAAAATTGATGCTAAAATGTTTAAACCTTCTTAAATCCTACTGTGTGCCCACTACGCGTTTAGGCGTTTCTGCAGCGGCAATTCCGCCGTGGAAACGCTTAAAAAACGCTTGGTAGAAGGTCTGCTATGTTCCCCAATGATAATCTGCATGTGCTGTGCACATGCTGCGGAAATTTCCGCTGCGGATTATCACTGCGGAAAAATCCGCAGCACGTCCATTAATTTTGCGGAAACGCGGCGTAATTGGCGCCATTGAAACGCATAATATCCGCATGACTACATGTGCACATGCGGATATTAAGCAATTCAATGCGCAGATGGTACTCGGGTCTGGAGAAGAGGTGACTCTCCTCCAGACCCGGGTACCATAGTACCTGTAGTTAAAAAAGAATTAAAATTTAAAAAAAAAACATTGTACTCACCTTTTGATGGCCCCCGGTCTCCTGTACGGTGCGTCCGGTGTCTTCGGCGGCTCGCGGTGGTGTAAAGGGACCTTCCATGACATCATTTAGTCATGTAACAGGTCATGCAACCGCTAACGTCGGCGGTCGCGTGACCTGTCACATGACTAAATGACGTCATGGAAGGTCCTTTTACACCACCGCAAGCCATCGAAGACACCGGAGAAGGAGACCGGGGGCCATCTGAAGGGGAGTAGAATGTTTGGGGTTTTTTTGCATGTGCAGCATCGTAACTTGGTCACACTATATAAATCCATGCCGGTTCCATGGATTTATGTAGTGTAACCAAGTTGTCAAGCACTTTTCCAAGTGATGCTAAAATCGCTTGGAAAGCGCTTGACAACCCGCATGTGGAAATGCATGTGAAGACGCTTCACTTCCGCTAGTCCCTGGCAGGAAAAAAGCATGTACAATCCGCATGCGTTTTTCATGCCAGGGAGATGCAGAAAAAATCCGGAGCATTTCTGCATCGTGGGCTGATGTAAAGAAGACATAAGGTAAATGTTATTACCTTTTTTGTGTGGTCTGTATCTCAATTATAGGTATAAAACATTAAAAGTTTGAACATTGCTAATTTTTAAAATTTGTCAAATGTCAATGTTTTTTTATAAATGCATGCAAAAACAAAGTATAATGTGTCATGAAAAAAAAAAAAAAAAATCTTGAAATCACTGGGATATGTTGAAATACTCCAGTTATTACCACAAAGTGACAGATTTGAAAAAATTGGCTTAATCACTAAGGGGTTAAACCCACAGATTTATAGATAATGGTTTGTAAATATACAAATATAATAAGGTCCTTATTTTCAGGGCTGTGGAGTCGGAGCCCATTTTGGTGGAGTCGGTATAAAATGAACCAACTCAGACTCCTAAAATCTATAATAAATTTGGTACAGTAGTTCAATGCAGTTTGTGGGGAATATTTTTTCATAAGGATTTGGGAAAGTTATGAAATGTCCTATAAATGTCTGTCCTATTCCTGATCTAAGGGTCTAGACTTTTAGCTGAGATGAATCTGGGCTACAGTAAATTTATCACTTAAACATGAGCCATGTATGAGGGAGTCGGTGTCATGGAAATTGAGGAGTCGGAAGTTTGGCTTCAGCCAAGAGCCATCTCACCTGACTCACTCATTCGGCTGCTGTGTTCTCTATGAGAAAGCCATTTGCTGACACAATGGCTGGCAACTTATCTCTAGGAGAACAATGCAACTGGCAATCCAAAATTGGACATGCCCGATCGACATAAGCCGACCAGTGCCCCCATACACGTTAGACCGTTAGCCTAACCTGTCCATATCGGCAAATTGGGCCAACATTAATGTGTATGGAGGCCTTTAGGTCACCTTGAATATATCTCTATCTATCTAGCTATACATTTTTTATTTGAATCATCCTCATTTTGCCATGTTAAAAAGTGAATAAAAAAAAAAAAGAAAATCGGTTTTGCATCACAGAGTCCATAAAAAAAAAAAATAAATAAAAAAAAATCGATATGTCAAAATATAAAATTAATTAACCCGTATAGTAGACAAGTCAATGGAAAAATAGAAAAGAAAACAAAAAAAGGTATAGATCTGAAAATAGCAAGTCTTTGAGCAAAAAAATATATATATATCAGATTTTTGTATTACTATACAAGTTTGGTAATCAATATAATGCTCCAAGGACAATAAATACTGCAGAAATAAAATAAAAACAAAATTAATTTCTAAATGTCTTCACCACATTGGATTACTTGTTTCTCATTCAGTACATTGTAAAGTAAAATTAATGCTGTCATTCAAAACTACACCTCGTCCCAGAAGAAATAAGCTGTCATGCAACTATGTTGATGGAAAAATACAACAGAAAAAAGTTATGTCTCTTAGAGTAAGGGTAGACTAGCACAAAAGAAACAAAAACTGGCTGCAGTGAGAAGGGGCTAATTAAAGGGTTTTTCACTACAAATAATGTTGATTACTCAACTTTAGGATGAGTCCTCAATATCAGATCATAGGGAGTCTGACAACCCGATGCAGTATTCCCCTCCAAACACTGCTGCAAGACCAGGTGGGGGTGCTGGGTGTCGGACCCCCACTGATCTGCTGTTGATGGCCTAAGCACAGGATAGGTCATCAATATCCTTGTAGTAGAAAACCATTTTAAAGGGTTTATGAGGCCTGTTGACAAGGGTGTTAAAATATGAGAATGTGATCCCAAAACTGAGATTAAAACATTTAAAAAAAGGACTCTTGTGGTACAGATTTTATGTATTTTGTGTCATGTAAAAACAGTTTTATTACACAAGTCAGGTCAAGTGCTCTGCTTTACTTACCTTTCCCGGAATTACCATCATGCACCCCTTGTGATCGGCAGCTCTTCAAGGAGCGCGGTCTGTGTTGGATCCCTAGCCCAGAAGATACTGATTACCGCTCGCTGCACACAGGATCGCACAGAAGTGGGAGGGGGAGATGAAGGTGATCATACACTGGCAGTGTATGCACTCCGCTCCTGCAGTGTCAGAAGGCATTCCCATCTCTCCTTTTAGCATCAGCCGCCCGCTGCTGTGCTGCCCTGTATGCAACAAGCGGCCTCTGCAGAAAGGACACGGGGGGTGTGGGATTAGCGGGCACATGCCAACATAGTGTGAGTGCTCAGTATGTGCAGGGCTTGGTATTCAATACATGCAGTGCTCCTTGGAAGCTGTCAATCATCCCAATGTGAGGGGTGGAGGAAGGTAATTAAGTGGGCAAAACAGTGCAACGAGCACTTGGAAATGCCAAGAGTGCTCTGAAGCCCCTCATTTACATATGTAATGAGTAAATCTGAACCACAAGTATGACTTTATAGGGTCAAGTCCCCTATATGAATGTATAAATGTTCCAATTTCAGTTTTGGGAGTGACCGACTCCTTTTAAATCTTCAGGTAAGTGAACTGTGTACAGGTAAAGGGAACTAATTCCACCTGATCTGAGCACAATTTACTGACTCTTAGGACACTGCAAATGAAAACGTTGAATGATTTTAGTATTTTCATGATGTACTTTGTGCTGGATTCATCTCCCGGCTCAAAATCTGTAGCTAAACAGTTTTCCCATCATCCATCATCATCTGTACACTGAAAAGTCTGACAATCGTTTATCGTCATGAGGGAACAATAACTACCATAATGCATCTCATAAGTATATAGAATTACTCATGATTGCCAGCACCAGGGCTGTGGAGTCGGAGTCTGTGTCCATTTTGGTTGAGTCGGAATAAAATGGATCGGCTCCTAAAATATATAATAAATTGGGTTCAGTAGTACAATGCAGGATGTGCTGTAAATGTTTTCATAAGAATTTGGGAAAGTTATGAAATGTCAGTTCTGATCTAAGGATTAAGGCTTTTAGTTGAGATGAATCTGTGCTGCACTTTATGCACAAGCTCAGTAGTGAGGCCGTGCTGTGGAGTCAGAGTCAGGGGACATTGAGGAGTCTGAGTCGGTGGTTTGCGTCACCAACCCCACAGCCCTGGCCAGCACACATGCCAGTGTAGTCCTGCAGACTACTTGAACTGTTAAATAGTGTGCTCCATTTTCAAAGAGATACACTAACCGGTCAAAACTTCTGAGATATATGAGCAGTGACACCCCCTACTAATTGCTAAAATGAAGGGGCACAAGTGCTAAGGCAGGCATTGCTCTTCTCCAAGAATGAAGAAAATACTCTATAAAGGAGCCCATCTTTATTCTCAGAAGAATAGTGCTTGGCTGAGTAATTCTGCCCATTAATTGGGGTCTCACCACACGGTCCCCTACTCCCCAAAATTGCTGACATATCAATTTTCTGAAACTGAAGTTACATTGTAACCCATATATTTCTAGATTTAGATTTCAAGCACTTGGTTTTATCAAGTCATCATTTTTTTCTTAGATTCTATCATTATATTAGGGGAAATTATTTGGATATCAGACTCCATAGGTTTTAGGTCTCATTCATCAAAGTAACAGATTGGCATCGGTGTTTGGTCAGTGTCAGTTTTTCTTCATATGCAAAAAAAATGAATCAAAAAAAAAAAAATGGAGGTTTCATAAGTGCCTGTGTTAGTGAAAAATAAATCGTTTGATCGGTGACTTGGATAAAAAAAAAAAACAACAACACTGACATGGTGAGGATTTCTTACTTTCCTTTTTCTAAAAGCAAAAACTAGGGTTAACAGGATGTAGTGGGCAATTAGCATGGTCAGTAGATCAAATGCATGGTTTAGGGGAGGACTACACGGCGACACGACATAAGTTGCTTTGTCACGTTGCGACATCGCCTCTAGCCATTTCTCATAGTGCCGCAATACTACATCTTCTAATGATTTCTGAGAGGGCCGCACTGCGACATCCCCTCTAAGGTTATCTGACAGTGTCACATTGTGACTTACAATCACCTGCGACTGATTTCCAAAGGTGTTGGATTTTCATTCGCTGGTTGCAAACGTCACACCAACCGTAGACTTTAATGGAGGTCACATGCAATTGCTACTTGGGCAATTTTTTTTACAGCAAAATCACAGCTCAAAAATAGTTTTGGGCATCAAACTGCAGACAAGTAGCACAAATGTTTTTGGTCGCACAACTTTCCTAATGATTGCCGTTTTGCGATGCTAGTTGCTATGTAGCCCAAGGCTGTGGGGTAAGCAAAACCTCCAACTCCTCAATTTCCCTGACTCCGACTCCACAGCCCGGCCTCACTACTGAGCGTGTACATAAAGTGTAGCACAGATTCATCTCAACTAACAGCCGAGATCCTTAGATCAGGAACAGAACAGACATTTATAGGACATTTCATAACTTTCCCAAATTCTTATGAAAACATTTACAGCACATCCTGCATTGAATTACTGAACCCAATTTATTATATATTTTAGGAGTCTGAGTCAGTCCATTTTATACCAACTCCACCAAAATGGACTCAGACGCCACAGCCCTGGTAGCTGCAGCCTTATTAATTATGCAGCTATTCCTACAGAAACAGTCGCTTTAAAAATCAAAGTAGTCCACAGAACCAATATAGCTATAGTAGAAAAAAAAATGTGCAAATTATTCTATCAGATTATAATATAAATCGCCTAAGAGGGTTTCACAAGGGTTAAATAAAATAAAAGAAATGGACATTTAGAAAATTCTTATTTCTTGACAAAAAAGCACATATTTTTGGTGACAGGAAAAAGAACCTGTCCTTCCATGCAAATGAGGTACAGCTGCCATTGTGTGCCTGCCCCACCCTTTCCTTTTGTGCTTCTAGAACCTCCAGAAAACATCTCTTTACCATCCAGAGGAAAATTAAATCTGCACTAATGACAAGATGCAGGAATCAATAGGAAAGGCTTCAGAATTGTTAGGCAACTTAGGTTTAAAAGTGAATTAACTTCTGACCAAAAAGACACCGTCCTCATTATGTAAAACAGGTCCTCAGCTGCACCACTAGATGGCGCCTGCTCACATTCTATGAAGAAGGTTTTCGCTTTGTGTGTGGTCCTCCCCTAAAATACCAATACAAATTATAGTAAAAGCACAAATGTGCTGTCTTATTGGGGTGGCGAATGTCTAAAAGCCATGAATCCAATTTATACTGGGGCAGGCATCAAGTTGATTGAAATAAGAGAATAGTTTGCCTTTTCTGACGTGATGTTCCTTCAAGCCATAACCTATTTACATGACAATGTGGAGATATGTGAAGCAAGCAATTAAATGCTACAATGCTTCTGTCTGCAAAGACCCTCCCTATAGAGACTCAAGTGTGTATATATATATATATATATTACTTAAGAATCATACCAAAGACTGAGTGTAGAAAGAAGCGAATGGGAAAACAAGAAGGACAGCATTTTATTCAGGGAGTGACTGATGCTGCTCCGGCAATCCTGCTGCTGTCAGCAGAATACAGTCCAGCTCCAGAGCATGGTGGGAAACATGAGGGGGCTGCTCACAAGTCCTGCGCCCCACAATCATGGGCTCCGTTCACACTCGCTGTTTGGGGTGCACCCTAACATTAAGTTGCCATGATGAGGTTTTGTGAGTTTTTCACGCTGCAGATTTTCTCTTACAGTTCCAGCAAAGTGGATGGGATTTATAGAAATCTCATGTGTTTGATGTTGTTTTTTTTCCCCACAAAGTAAACTGACCAACAAGACAATTTCTCGTACGCATACGCTAAGTTTTATGTGCGAATGTTCCCCATAGAATAGCATTAGATGCAAAAAATCCACAAGTACATCTACAGTTTTAGTGCTGCAGAAAAGCACTAAATACGCATGTAATCCGCACATGGCTATAGCAATAAAGTTTTGTCTAAGCCAAATAGTATCAAAAACAAAGCAGCTTTATTTCAAACACGGCATGGCAAAAAAAAAAACACAGCGTCAAAAAGGTGATAATTTTTAAAAAAATGCAATGAAAAACACACGAGTAAAAAACTAATAGGTCCAGAAATGGTGCAGAAAATCTGCAACATCAACAACTCACCAAATACTTATTGTGGGAATGTAGCCTAAAGGAGATGTCCTTGCACTAAAGCATTGTCGCCACGCTTTCTAATTATGAGAGGAGGAAATAAACCAAATAAAAAATATAGATGCATGCTGGCCAAAAGGTATATACCAAACGCAGTGGTGCAGTGTCGCCTCTGATCACTCCAGGTGCTGCTTTAATGCAAAAATGTAAAAAACTCTTTTGCAAATGTTCCAGACTACAAAAGTCTATGGATACATCAGAATATAACAGGGATTCACAAGCTGGATTTTTATAAAACGGGCATCACAGAACTAAAAAAATCGTTTTCCAAAGTTTATCTATGAATTGGGAGGCCAGATAAGTGCACCGGGCGCCCGCCTCATGTGGAGGTCACAGTCAGTTCAAGGTAAGAGGCAGATGCCCTGGACACAGCTGTTTCTTCTTTCAGACTTGTAGAAAACTAAGGCCCTCCTCCCCTCCCCCTGCTGTCCCATTATGTCCGCTGCCGGAGGACAGCTTCACTGGTAGACTATGTGCTGCCCATTGTTCCTTCCAAGAAAAAGCAGCAAGTATTGCAACCTAGCTGTAGTGACATGAGCTTCTGAATCTTGGAAGTTCCCAGAAGCAGTTCTTTCCTGGTTTACTACAATGGCAGAACTTCTTATTGCCTACATATTAACACCAAAAATGTTCACAAAGCACCCACAACAAAATACAAATCAAACTATTTTATTAGTCACTGTGAAAAATTATTTTATTATATTACAGTGCCAATATCTGTAAAGTGAAAAGATAATAAATTGAATTGAGAACATGAAGGGGATATCTAGTGCTTACCCATAATGTTTTATGATAGGGGGTCCCCCACAAATGCCTCAATGCACGTTTCGCGCAAGTTGCTTTCTCAAGGGGACCAACTCATATACTCACTTCTATCATTATCTTGTGGGACCAACTCTTATACTCACTTCTATCTATTATCTTGGCCCTTTGGAGATACTGGCACAGTAGTTGGTATATATAGGTACAGATTACATATTTAAAGATAATGTATTATGTGGTCTCCTTCTTATTTGATCCTCATTAAACAGTGTTTTGTAAATTAATATTTATAGTTTTTAATCGTGACTAATAACATTTTATTTGATTTTTAATTTGTTGTGAGTAGTTTGTGAACGCTTTTGGTGTTCATGTGTAGGCAATAATATTAGAGTAATCCACTCTACATGGTATTTTTATGGGGGAGCTTACACATTATTATGTCTCTAGCTGAAGAAAAATATATGTGTTACATCAATATTTTTGCAGTAAATGGAATAAATTAGTATTCACACAAACCATGTGTTTATTTAGTCTGTGGCTACATGGCGACTTTGGCCACAACATAGATTGTGCAATGTCGTACCATAATGCAGGTGAAAGGGATTGCATTGTCACCAGTAGGGCACCATGGCTGCGGCATGCAAGCGGTGGTGCTTTGACGGTCACAATGTACAGCATTCACCTCCATCACACTGCAGTGTAGCAGCACCAAACTGCAAGCTTCAGGTGTATGGTGACCAAAGTCGCCAGGTAGCCCCAGCCTTAAACGGATGCATGTCCTGACTGAGTCACATCTACAGGTGCTTCTCACCAATGAAAACACAAAAGTCATTATCTCAGTAAATTAGAATACTTTATAACAGCTGGAAAAATGTTTTTAAAATCCGAAATGTTGTCCTACTGAAATGTATGATCAGTAAATGCACTCAATACTTGATCGGGGCTCCTTTTGCATCAATTACTGCATCAATGCGGTGTGGCACGGAGGCGATCAGCCTGTGGCTCTGCTGAGGTGTTATGGAAGCCCAGGTTGCTTTGATAGCAGCCTTCAGCTCGTCTGCATTGTTGGGTCTGGTGTCTCTCATCTTCCTCTTGACAATACCCTATAGATTCTCTATGGGGTTAAGGTCAGACGAGTTTGCTGGCAATCAAGCACAGTGATACTGTTGTTTGTAAACCAGGTATTGGTACTTTTGGCAGTGTGGACAGGTGCCAAGTCCTGATGGAGAATGAAATTTCTATCTCCAAAAAGCTTGTCGGCAAAGGGAAGCATGAAATGCTCTAAAATTTCCTGGTAGACGGCTGCGCTGACTTTGGTCTTGATAAAACACAGTGGACCTACACCAGCAGATGACATGGCTCCCCAAACCATCACTGATTGTGGAAACTTCACACTAGACCTCAAGCAGCTTGGATTGTGGCCTCTCCACTCTTCCTCCAGACTCTGGGACCTTGATTTCCAAATGAAATGCAAAATTTACATCTGAAAACAACACCTTAGACCACTGAGCATCAGTCTAGGTCTTAATCTCCTGGGCCCAAATAAGACACTTCTGACGTTGTCTATTGGTCATGAGTAGTGTTGAGCGATACCTTCCGATATCAGGAAATATCGTATCGGATTGGATCGGGCCGATACCCAAAAAGTATCGGATATCGCCGATTCCGATACCGGAAACCAATGCAAGTCAATGGGACACAAATATCGGAATGAAAATAAACCCTTTCTTTCCTTGTAGGTTAATTCTACATGAAGTAAAACAACTAAGAATAATGTAGAATGACATGAAAAGCCGGCAATTCATCAGCGCATACACCGGTACCCGACAATTTACAACAGAAAGAATAGAGCTTCACACATAGATTAGATAGATAGAAACATGTCAGTCACATATATATGAAGTACAGTGACAGTGTTGCTTACTGTACTTGTCATTTAGTGTAAAGGATTTATTTTAAAAAATATTAGTGTTTTCATGCACCGTCTCTTTAAAAAAGCCGGCCGGCAATTCAGCAGCGGTACCCGACAATTTATAACAGAAAGAATAGAGAATCATACATAGATTAGATAGATAGAAACATGTCAGTCACATATATATGAAGTACAGTGACAGTGTTGCTTACTGTACTTGTCATTTAGTGTAAAGGATTTATTTTAAAAAAAATTGGCGTGGGGTTCCCCTTAATTTTAGGCTCTAGCGGAGGGTAAGCAGACGGCTGGGGCAGATGTTTGAAGCCTGGGAAGGGTGTAATACCCACGGAGCTTCCCAGGCTACTAATATCAGCCCCCAGCTGAATACCTAGCCTTTACTAGCTATTAAAATGGGGGAACCCCCCCAAAAAAATAACGTGGGGTCGCCCCTAATTTAATAGCTAGCAAAGGCTAGGCAGACAGCTGGGGGCTGATTTTAATAGCCCAGGAAGGGTGCCATGAATATTGGCCCCCTCCCAGGCTAGAAACACCAGCCGTCAGCCGCCCCAGAAATGGCGCATCCATAGGATGCGCCAATTCTGGCACTTAGCCTCGCTCTTCCCACTGCCCTGTAGCGGTGGCAGTGGGGTAATAGGGTTGGGGTTGATGTCAGCTTATAATGCCAGCTGACATCAAGCCCAGGTTAGTAATGGAGAGGCGTCTATAAGACACCCCCATTACTAACCCCATAGTCAAAGTTAAAAAAAAAAACACAAACACCCAGAATAAAGTCCTTTAATTGAAATAAAGACACAATTCTTTATTGTTCTAAATTAAACCATACTTACCATCACGCCCATTCCAGCTGAAGCCAACGATCTCCTGCAATAAAAGAAAAATAATAAAGCAACCTCATCCTTACCTTTCCATGGTTCCCACGACAGCTTCAGCTCTGCTACATCGAGATGACAGGCTGGACCGCAGCAGAACGCTGCCATCCAGCCTGTCATCCCGCAGACACTGAGAAGCGCAGGCATGCTTGCGCTCCTCAGTGTCTCTCTGTGACGTCATCCAGATGAGCCGAGTTCATGTCCAATGAACTCAGCTCACCTCATGCACGTCACTGACAGCGTGGGAAAATTCTCACGCTGAAGTGCTGAGTGCAGGAGAATTTTCCCACGCTGTCAGTGACGTGCATGAGGTGAGCTGAGTTCATTGGACATGACCTCGGCTCATCTGGATGCCGTCACAGCGAGACACTGAGGAGCACAAGCATGCCTGCGCTTCTCAGTGTCTGCGGGATGACAGGCTGGATGGCAGCGTTCTCCTGCGGTCCAGCCTGTCATCTCGATGTAGCAGAGCTGAAGCTGTCGTGGGAGCCATGGAAAGGTAAGGATGAGGTTGCTTTATTATTTTACTTTTATTGCAGGAGATCGTTGGCTTCAGCTGGAATGGGCGTGATGGTAAGTATGGTTTAATTTAGAACAATAAAGAATTGTGTGTTTATCTCAATTAAAGGACTTTATTCTGGGTGTTTGTGTTTTTTTAAACTTTAATAGAAATTCATGGTGGTCATGTCTAATATTGGCGTGACCCCATGAATTTCGGGCTTAGGGCCAGCTGATAATGCCAAGCTGGCCTTAACCCCTTTATTACCCAGTGAGCCACCGCACCAGGGCCCTGGATGAGTTGGGTACAGCGCCAGAAGATGGCGCTTCTATGAACGCGCCATTTTCTGGGGCGGCTGCGGACTGCAATTTGCAGCGGGGGTGGCCCAGAAAGCTTGGGTCTCCCTGCGCTGCGGATTCCAGCCCCCAGCTGCCTAGTTGTACCTGGCTGGACACAAAAATAGGGCGAAGCCCCCCGCATTTTTTTTTTTAATTATTTCATGAAATTCATGGAATAATTAAGAAAAAAAGGGCTTCCCTATATTGTTGTGTCCAACCAGGTACAAAGAGGCAGCTGGTGGTTGGGGGCAGCCCATTCCTGCCTGCTGTACCTGGCTGGACACAAATATAGTGCGAAGCCCCACGTCAATTTTTTTTTAATTATTTCATGAAATTTTTTTAAAAAAGGGCTTCCCTATATTGTTGTGTCCGGCCAGGTACAAATAGGCAGCTGGTGGTTGGGGGCAGCCTGTTCCTGCCTGCTGTACCTGGCTGGACACAAATATAGTGCGAAGCCCCACTTCAATTTTTTTTAAAATAAATCCTTTATTTTAACACTAAATGACATTTGAGGAGTTAATAAAGATGCAGTCCCTAAATTATTATTTATTTTTTAATTAATTTTTCCCAAAACTTTTGACGTGGGCTTCGCCATATTTTTGTATGCCAGCCAGGTACAGCATCCAGCTTCTATGAACGCGTCATTTTCCGGGGTGGCTGCGGACTGCAATTTTCAGCGGGGAGGGGGGGGGGGCAGAAAGCTTGGGCCTCCCTGCGCTGCAGATTCCATCCCCCAGCTGCCTAGTTGTACCTGGCTGGACACAAAAATAGAGAGAAGCTTCACGTATTTTTTTTTTTTTTTAATTATTTCATGAAATTCATGAAATAATTAAGAAAAAAGGGCTTCCCTATATTGTTGTGTCCAACCAGGTACAAATAGGCAGCTGGTGGTTGGGGGCAGCCCGTTCCTGCCTGCTGTACCTGGCTGGACACAAATATAGGGCGAAGCCCCACGTCAATTTTTTTTAAATCATTTCAGGAAATTCATGAAATAATTAAAAAAAATTGATGTGGGGCTTCGCCCTATATTTGTGTCCAGTCAGGTACAGCAGGCAGGAACGGGCTGCCCCCAACCACCAGCTGCCTATTTGTACCTGGTTGGACACAACAATATAGGGAAGCCCTTTTTTAAAAAAATTATTTCATGAAATAATTAAAAAAAAATTGACGTGGGGCTTCGCTCTGTTTTTGTGTCCAGCCAGGTACAACTAGGCAGCTGGGGGCTGGAATCTGCAGTGCAGGGAGGCCCAAGCTTTCTGGGCCCCACCCGCTGCAAATTGCAGTCCGCAGCCGCCCCGGAAAATGGCGCGTTCATAGAAGCGCCATCTTCTGGCGCTGTACCCAACTCATCCAGGGCCCTGGTGCGGTGGCTCACTGGGTAATAAAGGGGTTAAGGCCAGCTTGGCATTATCAGCTGGCCCTAAGCCCGAAATTCATGGGGTCACGCCAATATTAGACATGACCACCATGAATTTCTAGTAAAGTATTTAAAAAAAACACAAACACCCAGAAAAAAGTCCTTTAATTGAAATAAACACACAATTCTTTATTGTTCTAAATTAAACCATACTTACCATCACGCCCATTCCAGCTGAAGCCAACGATCTCCTGCAATAAAAGTAAAATAATAAAGCAACCTCATCCTTACCTTTCCATGGCTCCCACGACGGCTCCAGCTCTGCTACATCGAGATGACTGGCTGGACCGCAGCAGAACGCTGCCATCCAGCCTATCATCCCGCAGACACTGATAAGCGCAGGCATGCTTGCGCTCCTCAGTGTCTGGCTGTGATGGCATCCAGATGAGCCGAGGTCATGTCCAATGAACTCGGCGCACCTCATGCACGTCACTGACAGCGTGGGAAAATTCTCACGCTGAAGCGCTGAGTGCAGGAGAATTTTCCCACGCTGTCAGTGACGTGCATGAGGTGAGCTGAGTTCATTGGACATGACCTCACCTCATGTATGTCACTGACAGCGTGGGAGAAGTCTCACGCTGAAGCGCTGAGTGCAGGAGAATTTTCCCACGCTGTCAGTGACGTGCATGAGGTGAGCGGAGTTCATTGGACATGACCTCGGCTCATCTGGATGCCGTCACAGCCAGACACTGAGGAGCGCAAACATGCCTGCGCTTCTCAGTGTCTGCGGGATGACAGGCTGGATGGCAGCGTTCTGCTACGGTCCAGCCTGTCATCTCGATGTAGCAGAGCTGAAGCTGTCGTGGGAACCATGGAAAGGTAAGGATGAGGTTGGTTTATTATTTTACTTTTATTGCAGGAGATCGTTGGCTTCAGCTGGAATGGGCGTGACTAAGTATGGTTTAATTTAGAACAATAAAGAATTGTGTGTTTATTTCAATTAAAGGACTTTTTTCTGGGTGTTTGTGTTTTTTTTAAATACTTTACTAGAAATTCATGGCGGTCATGTCTAATATTGGCGTGACCCCATGAATTTCGGGCTTAGAGCCAGCTGATAATGCCAAGCTGGCCTTAACCCCTTTATTACCCAGTGAGCCACCGCACCAGGGCCCTGGATGAGTTGGGTACAGCGCCAGAAGATGGCGCTTCTATGAACGCGCCATTTTCCGGGGTGGCTGCGGACTGCAATTTGCAGCGGGTGGGGCCCAGAAAGCTTGGGCCTCCCTGCGCTGCAGATTCCAGCCCCCAGCTGCCTAGTTGTACCTGGCTGGACACAAAAATAGGGCGAAGCCCCACGTCAATTTTTTTTTAATTATTTCATGAAATAATTTTTAAAAAAAAGGGCTTCCCTATATTGTTGTGTCCGGCCAGGTACAAATAGGCAGCTGGTGGTTGGGGGCAGCCCGTTCCTGCCTGCTGTACCTGACTGGACACAAATATAGGGCGAAGCCCCACATAATTTTTTTTTAATTATTTCATGAATTTCCTGAAATAATTAAAAAAAAATTGACGTGGGGCTTCACACTATATTTGTGTCCAGCCAGGTACAGCAGGCAGGAACGGGCTGCCCCCAACCACCAGCTGCCTATTTGTACCTGGCCAGACACAACAATATAGGGAAGCCCTTTTTTTCTTAATTATTCCATGAATTTCATGAAATAATTAAAAAAAAAAAAAACACGTGGAGCTTCTCCCTATTTTTGTGTCCAGCCAGGTACAACTAGGCAGCTGGGGGCTGGAATCTGCAGCGCAGGGAGGCCCAAGCTTTCTGGGCCCCACCCGCTGCAAATTGCAGTCCGCGGCCGCCCCGGAAAATGGCGCGTTCATAGAAGCTGGATGCTGTACCTGGCTGGCATACAAAAATATGGTGAAGCCCACGTCAAAAGTTTTGGGAAAAATTAATTAAAAAATAATAATTTAGGGACTGCATCTTTATTAACTCCTCAAATGTCATTTAGTGTTAAAATAAAGGATTTATTTAAAAAAAAAATGGCGTGGGATCCCCCATAATTTTAGTCTCTAGCGGAGGTTAAGCAGACGGCTGGGGCAGATGTTTGAAGCCTGGGAAGGGGGTAAAACCCACGGAGCTTCCCAGGCTACTAATATCAGCCCCCAGCTGAATACCTAGCCTTTACTAGCTATTAAAATGGGGGACCCCCCCAAAAAAATGACGTGGGGCCCCCCCTATTTTAATAGCTAGCAAAGGCTAGGCAGACAGCTGGGGGCTGATATTAATAGCTCAGGAAGGGTGCCATGAATATTGGCCCCCTCCCAGGCTAGAAACACCAGCCGTCAGCCGCCCCAGAAATGGCGCATCCATAGGATGCGCCAATTCTGGCACTTAGCCTCGCTCTTCCACGCTGCCCTGGTGCGGTGGCAGGGGGTAATAGTGGTGGGGTTCATGTCAGCGCCAGCTGCCATGAAGCCCAGGTTAGTAATGATGGCCGTCTATATGACACCCCCATTACTAACCTACAAAGTGTTAAAAAGAAAAAACACACTACACCCAGAAAAAAATAATTTATTTGAAGTGAAACACACCATTTTATTTAATTCTTAGTTTACTAAAAAAAAATAGTTACCTGTCCACATTCCTGCGCTGATCTCCCATGCACAGCTGTCACATCTGGAGATGGTGACAGCTGTGCATGGCTGCTGTAAGCTCACACTGCCGGGAACACGTCCGCTCCCGGCAGCAGGAGCCACTGACTGAGGTCACCGGAGTGCATTCAGGCAGCGCAGCTCCGGAGACCTCCTTTACGGCACTGCGGTACCGTGGGAATTTCTCACGATACAGCGGGGCCGTAAAGCAGCTAACCGGAGCAGCGCTGCCTGAACTCCGGTGAACCCTTACGGCCCCGTCATTCTAGCGGCGGCAGCGGTTCAGAGCGGTCACATTCTATGTGGCTGCTCTAAACTGGAGATCTTCGTGGGACACTCGTGGACTACTACGGAGGGGTAAGGATAAGGTTGTGGTTTATTATTTTATATTTTATTACAGGAGATCGATGGCTTCGGGGAATTAGGTGTCTAGGTGAGTATAGGTGTAGTTTTTTATTTTTTACTTTATTTTAGGTGGCGATCGGCGGGGACAGGTAATGTATGAACTAATTTCTTTTAGGTAACCACTGGCCACCAATGACATGTATTTAACATTTATTGGGGACACAGTAGGGCAATTTAAATAGCAGGATCAGGCTGATGGGAACTACTGCTCCCATCAAGCTGATCCTGCTGGCACGAGTGGACGGGGGACAGACATAGGCCGATGGGAGTAGTAGTGTCACATCGGCCTATGTCTGCCTGCACGCACAGACACCCCGCGCACACACACCCCGCGCACACACACACCCCGCGCACACACCAATCATGACGGGTCCGGGAGGTGAGGCTGACCTGTGCGGCCGTGGGAAAGTTCATGTGAGTTCATGCAATGCAGTCAAGCATGAACTCACATGAACCCTCTGAGGGCACCGCGGCGACTTCAAATGAACAGCTGATCGGCATCACCTGATACCTCAGCTGTTCATTTGAAATAACCGGCGGGAAAGCGCAGCACAGAACGGGAAAGCCGGCGGTGAAGTCTTTTCACTGCCGGCTTCCCCGCCCGGGTCCTTCACTCCTTGGTGCTGCGCTCCCCGCCCGGTCCTAATTTACGATTGGGATTGGAGGTGGTGAGGGGAGCGGAGGATCGGGGTGGGAGGCTGCGGGGAACCAGTATGGGGCTGTGTGATTGTTTAAAAGCCGGCGGCTTTTTACCGCCCGCCGGCTTTTAAACAATCAGGAGAATTCTCCCACGTTGGGATGGCATTCTGATGACAGGCTGGATCGCAGCTGAGCGCTGCCACCCAGCTTGTCATCCTTCACAGACACTGCAGAGCGCAGGCATTATGGGAACTTCCGATTCCGGTATTCGATATTATAAAAGTATCGGAATTAAGTATCGGAATTCCGATACAGTGAATATCGGCCGATACCCGATATTTCAGTATCGGAATGCTCAACACTAGTCATGAGTGGCTTGAAACAAGGAATGCGACACTTGTAGCCCATGTCCTGGATACGTCTGTGTGTGGTGGCTCTTGAAGCAATGACTCCAGCAGCAGTCCACTCCTTGTGAGTCTCCCCCAAATTTTTGAATGGCCTTTTCTTAACAATCCTTTCAAGGCTGCCTACATGATTGTGGAGCCTACTGAAACAGACTAATGGACCTTTTTAAACGCATATGAAGCCTTTGCTGGTGTTTTTAATTATTTTAATTTACTGAGATAATGATTTTGTGTTTTCATTGGCTGTAAGCCATAATCATCAACAGAAATAAACACTTGAAATAGATCACTCTGTTTGTAATGACTCTGCATAATATGAGTTTCACTTTTTGTATTGAAGAATTGAAATAAATGAACTTTTTGATGATATCCTAATTTAGTGAGAAGCACCAGTATATGCCCATATAATGCAGACAATCCCCACTACCCCACCCACCCCCAAATAAACATAAAAAAATTACCATGACCCATCTGATTAGTACTGCTTCTTACTAAGGGCACTGTGCGAGTCCTATACTGTGGCTGTGTGTGCACGATTGCATATGTAGAATACACTTTGATGGATTCTGTATGGATTGAGCTGATCTGAAACCATTGGGCACTGCATGTAGTAAGGTATACTGAAACTATCAGAACTATACAGTCTTCTCTGCGGCATGCACAGGTCCTTAAAAAGACAAATGTAAAACACCACTGAAGTGTGAATGAGACCTATGTGATGCCAGGAATGTATTCCCATGCCTGTGTAAACGTTATAATTCAAACTAAATTCAGAATAAGGATCATTTAAAGCATTGCCAACAGAAATTGAGGGGGTTTTCCCTCTAAATACATTTATCACCACAGTATAACCAATAAATACATGATCACTGGGAGTCCAACTGATGAGAGACTCTCACTGATCCAGAGAATGGGAGTCCCCAAAGTCCCCTGTGTGAATAAAGCAGCAGTGCTCCCTTCAATTCTATGGGGCTGCCAAAAAAGCTATATTAAATTCACACAGTTCGCTCCTTTTTCATGGCTGCAGCGCGTGGATAATATTTATAAAATCTCAGCCTCTTGCCGGATACTGGATTTCTCATGTGCAATTCTGCAACAAATCCACATGTGTGAATTCACCTCAACAATCCAGAATTGCAAAAAAGAAAACCCCTAATGATTGATACTGCACTCTAACACACTCCAACATTTCATGGTTGGAAATGTAGTGAATAGTCAGCCAGCTGTGTCTGCTGTCAGGCTCACGGATCTTGTGTTTTGCAGGAATAACATTTACGTTCATATAAGGAACATCTGGCACAGTTCAGCGTTTGTAAGATGAGCTAGATTACGCTTACCCTGGAATCCTGACCTTTCATTTTGCAATATTGATAAGAAATACATTGTCCTCTGGAAACAGTTCTAAAAATGAGCCTGGTACAGGGGGTCTTCTGAGTGGCTTCTGCCCACCCAGCTCAACTCAACAACAGAGTCCGGCGAGGAGAAGCAGATTAGCACACACCTCTCTCTACATCTATGGTGGAATTTATGAAGACCAAAAATTAAAGGGAATCTGTCAGCAGGTTTTTGCTACCCATCTGAGAGTAGCATAATGTAGGAATAGACAGCCCGATTCCAAGGATGTCTCACTTTGTTTACTAGGTGCTGCAGTTGTGACAGATGTAGCAGAGCTCAAAAAGCGAACCCTGCCCACAGCTTTCTATGTACATTGTCTATTGACAGTACGTGGCTAATAAAAGGTGGCGTGGTCAGACCAGGGCTCAAGTGAGCTATTGTCCGGGCAGTGATAATCTCCTACTGATAAAACATTAAAATTGAAGCACCACCCAGCCTAATAAGTGACACTATTCATGCTGTCAGATTACATGGCAAAAAAACATTCTGACAGATTCTGTTTAAATATATCAGTAGTTAAAAAATAGTGTATTTTTTATTTATTTTTTTTGCTATACTAATCGGTATGTGTATCTGTGCATGTGTATAATATATCTACGTTGCATGTATCTATGTGTGCGTATACACATATATATCCATCCATCTGTACATAGGGTTATATTGGAGGCCATATAGAATCATACGTAATGTTAAGGTAAACTGACAAAATGGGGTCTGTCTGCAGCCTCTGCTAGGTGGGGCTTACAGCATATGGTTTGCAAGTGAAAACAAAAATCATTAAAATGGAACAACGGTCTTGTACTGTGTGTCCACAGTCCATTACCTGGTGATGATGTCGTTGCTTCCTCAAAACTGTCATCATCAGCTCCATCATCCCCAATGCCATATGCCAAAGAGTCTTCTGGAGCAGAAGCAGAGTCAGGACTACTGGGTCTACTCGCAGAGTCACCCTCGCTATTTGATCCGTATCTGTCATGCTGAGAGACAGAGCCACTCTCACTCAGACTTCTACGCTCTTTTCGATGAACCCTGGAATGAAGCACCATTTGATGGTACGTCCTGAAAATCTTTCCACACTCAAAGCACTCAGTAGATTTGTTTTGAGAAGATCTGCGGCTCTGCCGGGAAGGAGGTCTAAATTCTAAATCATTAGGCGGCTCCACGACATTTTCTACAGGCTGAATGCTGCTCTTTTCTGTGCGACTTCCACTTGAGCAGCTACGTCTCTTTGGATTGCTGGCATTACCAATTTCAGGCTCCCGTTTACGTTTCTCCTGATTGACAAGGACATATTCACCTTTGTCTCTATCATAAGAGACATCTGCATCAGCCAAAGTTTCATCCCATCCCAGGTACTTGACATATTCTGATGGCTCTGCAACTTTGCCTTTGGTGGCCAGCTGCCAAGCTTGATAGCTATTGACTGGGTCAAGTTCAGGTACTCTCTTCCCATTCTCTTCATCTGTACTTTTGGGAGCTTCTACTAAAGGTTTTAATTGCAGATAGTCCAAGAAAATCTGTTTTGAGGCAGGTACTTCTGAACTCACATTCTGCAGCTCATCGCTTTTATGCGCGGCTTTGTTTTCAGAGAGCTCTTCCATTTTGCAGTGGACCAGGTTGTGCGCGCTAAGGCTTTCCAGATTGGTAAATAAATTTCCGCATTTTACACAAACTTCGTACAGACATAAGCCTGTCATCATGGTTTCCTCCTGAACAACATCATTTATAGTGGCTACCGGTTCACTATCAGATTTGGGTTTGCTTTTGTTCCCAGTCTTTGGACCATGAGATTTCATATGGTTTTTTAGAAACCAAGGCTCCTTAAATCTCCTACCACATATATGGCAACCATGGTCAAATGATCCTCGATGCTTTTTCATATGAGCTTTAAGAAACCATGCTTGGCCAAAAGCCTGGCCACAGATTTCACAAGGGAACTCGCCAGAATTAAGTTCAGTTTTACCGTTTTCAGAGTATGCATCTCTATTCAATGGAATTGCTGTTGTGATATGGTCTTTCTCAATGTGGTTTAATAAAGTTTCCTCACGTAAAGTCATGTAATTGCAAAACCTGCATTTATATGGCTTGTGCACTTGTACAAGATGTTGATCAAGCTCCTTTCTTCGATCATACTTATTTTTACAAAACATACAGTTGTAGTCACCTGGCGTTTCGTCATCCACAACATCTGAATCTTCCATTTGGAGAGAACCATTTAGAATTTTGTTACAGGCAGATGTGCTTTTTGTTGGACTTGCACACACCCCCATACCTTCTGATGCACCTAGCTCTCCAACGTGAGAATCACCCATTTCAACATCATGAACTTGGCCAAGTGTACCAGTCCTATGGGTGCGGAGGTGTATCTTCAAGTTTCCCTTCTGTGCGGCCCTATGATCACAGTAAGGACATTTATATGGCTTTTCCCCTGTGTGCTTTCGCATGTGCTGAGAGAGGGAGCTCTGGAAAGGGAAACTTTTCCCACATATCACACAACTAAAAGAGGTTGGTTTGTCATCGTCCATCTCACTCTTTGACTTAGCAGCTGATTCACGCAGTTCCATGTCAAATTGTTTTCTTTTATCCATTACCAGCCAAACATCAGGTAGGGAATTTAAAGCCTATCCAGGAATGACAGGCTGGAGACTTCTGTACTCAGTTGAATGCTATTTAATGAGCATAACGTCGGCAATGAACTTCACAAATCTGCATTAATGTGTACCACACATGGATCCCTGTAAAAAAGAAAGAACGAAAATGCATGTTACGATTGGGAATAATTACAACAGAGGAAGAAGTGAAAATGTATCTCTAAAAGGAACAATACAAAACAATTTCTATCCATATATCTATATTACAAAATCAGAGTTGAGATACTCCAGTTATGAGACACATAGGCTTCAAATCATCTAGACTGGTGAAGAGAAAGGTGTGCTGGAGTAAGATGCGCTACATTAAGAGGCATGCGCCTCCTAACAAATTTGGAACATCTTTCAGCAGTTGTGCGCCATGGCAAGAAGTGTACTGTAGTCAGGGACTGGAGTACAATTCTGTAGTGTTTTCCACCACTATTTGGTGTAAAATTATGATGAACTAGTCGACCGAGCTCAGCAACACTCACCCAGCAAAGTTTCAACCACTCTTCAAAAAGTTGATGGAGCTGCCAGAGACTAGCGTGAAAATAGGTCAGCTAATAAATACCCTATATATAATACTATGTATATTGGAGGAAGTTTGGTGACCACACTTATGTGCCACGCAGTACCATGCGGACCCGCATATAAGGTTCTCAATCACTACGAGACCCTCTCTATGCTTTTTTGATAACTTCCCCCACCCCACTACAAAACAGTCTCCCCTGATGAATCCTCGGACCCAAGGAAGAAATGTGTAGGGAGGGAATTACATATCGTTTGGGATATCTTCTATACTTGGGTACTGCCCTTGTTAGCAATACATGAGGCACAAAATATATACTATATAATGAGCAGTATGTATGTATATACTATATAATGAGCAGTATGTATGTATGTATGTATGTATGTATGTATGTATGTATGTATGTATGTATGTATGTATGTATGTATGTATATATATATAAAATTTATTAGGCAGGCTACCATTATAAAAATGTATTACACATAGGCTATAGCGTCACATGTACAACATCAAACATCCGAGTACTAGGCCAAAAACAATCATGGAGCATACCGTACTACATCTCTGTCCCCGGAATATATACTGTATCTATTAAATAAAAGCCCCCAGTGATTGAAATATGCAGCCATATGTATACAAGGTGTTCAGTCAGTATGTCCATTGGTAGCATGCCTTCATTACTCGAACATACAGTTATGAGAAAAGTGCACCCCCTGAATTCTCTGGTTTCACACATCAGGACATAATGGAAAAAAAACATTTGGTCCTTAAAAGATCTTACCTTTTCTGTCCTTCTGCATTTTGACCTAGTTTTCATTAAACAATGAAACCATTTAAATAATAATCAAATGCCCTTGATAAATTGCTCATCAGCAAGAGTGCACTCAGGTACAGTGCCAAGGAGATAAGACATCAGCAATGATCATAGAGAAGCAATTATTGATCGCCATCAATCTGGCAAGGGTTATTAGGCTATTTCCAAACAATTTGGAGTTCACCTTTCTACAGTAAGTAATATTGCTTACAAGTGTAAAACATTAAAGACATTTGACAGTCTTCCATGAGTGGACATCCCAGCAAATTCACCATGGGCCGGGGTCAGATGGGCATATTTCATGGTCTGTATACAAACCACAAAAGATGGATTGAGGCCTCAGGAGAAAGCCTCGTATATCTAAAAACAAGGTAGCACAGCACAACTAAAATTTACAAAGTTTCTTCAGAACAATCCGCAAGACTAAGTCCTATGGACAGAAGACAACAAAGTGGAGAGGTCTGATCATAATGCCCAACCATACACAGCATCGAAGCAAAAATACCTCATACAAACGGTCAAGCATTGTGGTAAAGAGGAGATGATTTGGGCTGGTTTTGCAATCCCAGGACACCTAGCAGTCATGAAGTCAACCATGAGCTCTTCGATACACAAAAGTATACCAAAGTCAAATGTGAGGCCATCTATCCAAAAGCAGAACCTAGGCCGAAACTGGGTCATGCAAGAGGACAATGACCCCAAGCACACCAGCAAATTTATATCAATGTCTGAAAAAGAAAAAATCCGGGTATTGCAACAACCAAGTCAAAGCCCCAACCTCAACCCAACTGAAATGCTCTGGTGGGACCTTAAGGTTGTGTTGCCCATAGGGGTGTGGAGTCAGTATAAAATGGACGGACTCAAACTCCTAAAATACATAATAAATTGGGTACAGTAGTTCAATGCAGTTTGTGGGGAATATTTCTTTCATGAGCATTTGGAAAAGTTATGAAATGTTCTATAAATGTCTGTCCTATTCCTGATCTAAGGGTCTAGACTTTTAGCTGAGATGAATCTGTGCTACAGTAAATGTATCACTTAAACATGAGCCATGTATGAGGGAGTCGGTGTCATGGAGATTGAGAGTCGGTGGTTTGGTTTACCGACTCCACAGCCCTGGTATGTGCACACGGTCATAGCCGCTGTGGGTTTGACGCTGCATGTTTATGCAGCATCAAACCTGCAGCAGCCAGATGTTACAGCATAATGGATGGAATTTCTAGAAATCTCATGTCCACTATGAGTCTCCGTACACCCGCGGACACTGACACGCGGCACATCTTTCTTGACCGCTGCATGTCAATTTCTCTTGCGGTTCTGCATGTGGGCTTTCCCCATAGACCAAACCTCTAAAAAAGGAGCCACTCATTTGCATAACGAGCGGGAGCCGCTGACGACTATCCCGCAGTGTCGGGGCCGGAGGAGGCTCCGGACAGTGTGCAAGTACCCTTATGTGTGGATTTACCCCATAGAATTGCATTAGATGCAGAAAATCTGCAGTGCATGCATATGCAAGAGGGGAAAAAAATAGATTAAAGACAAAACACAAACAGCTGCAGAAAATCTGCAACCTCCTAAACTCCCCAAAAGTTGGTCACTAAAATGAAAACTAAAAATATCCCCAAACAGAGTGGGCCAAGATGTCATACAATGTGAGAGACAAAGTCATTCAGAAACAATTACTCCAAGCTACTGCCGATGCCAGACTCCTGTTGCAGTGGCTTATGTACAGAAGAAGAAAAGAAACATCTGTCAGAAAACAGAGTTGCGAGGCCCTATAGACTGTCAGCCAATGTGTATGGGGTCTTAAGTACTGCTCAGAAGGTAGAAGTTCATCTTAAGGGCTCGCTCACATGAGCGTATAACACAGCCTAGAGCTATGTTTTACCAGATAGCACTCAGACCAATGTTATACAATGGGGCAGTGCAGATCTTAAAATTTTTTCTCATGCCAATTCGGCATGTGAGAGAAATCGCAGCATGCTGAAAGTGGCTCCGAAATTCTGATCACACACATCCATACAAGTCTATGGGTGAATGTGAAACATCAGACTGCAAATGAATGTCATTGAAGTGCAGTCGGACAACCGCGGACTCAGACAATGGAGAAATTAAGTTATCTGTCTTCTCCACACCTATGATACGATTCTCACACGCGAGAGAAACAGAGAAGCCGACACTCGGCTAAAACTCTGACAGAGAATGAGCCGAGTATCGTCAGCATAATTGGTCTCAATGAGAGAATCTATAGCAGCCTGACCACAGCCTAAGGGCAAATCTACACAAGGAGACGTTGCGATTTGCACTGAGTAAAACAGAGGGCTGCAATAGCAGTCAAAGGAATACGATTTTTGAGCTATTCAAGTGCAGCTTAACGTTTCCACATGGAAACAGACCTGCAGTAGATTTTCAAATCCACAGCTCGTTCAATTTGTGTTATTAATTTTCACCACTGATTTTACCTTTTAAAAAGCAGATAGGGGGAAATCTATTGTAACCTTCCCCATGCTCCGATTTTGAAGTAGATTTTTTAATGAGTCTCCAAAATTAACAATTTTATCTTGCTTTTATCTAGAATGTGGTGGCAAATAAGCATTTTTGCTACAGAGGACAATTTGAACCATATAGTATATCATGACAGAATTTTTTTTTCTCATCAAATATTAAAGTTCTTAATGAAAATGTGAATTATGATGAATTCCAAACGAAGCTTAGCAGGCTAAGCTCTATAGAGAAAAATCACTATAACTTAGGTGCTTTTATACTGACTTAATACAAATACTAAATAGAAGTTACATTTTTCCAGTGAAAACTACTGCAGACTTCAGCATAAAATGTAGACCCTTGTCGGTAAAACAACAAAATCTAAAACAATTGCTAGTTTATTATTCAAGGTCTGGAATTGCTGCATGAAATGATGCATTCACTATTGGAAGAGTAAGTACCATTGATGACAACCTCGGGGCTTCTGCTGCTCTCAGGCCAATCAATAATCCATTATGAGCCAAATACATCTCTACTTTTCATACCAAGAAACACATAAAAGGAATCTCTATGTACACGGCTGCAGAACCATGGACATCATTGTAACTGGCACGGATTTGAAAGCATGCCCTTTCATTATCCCCTTTTTTGGCCTCTGCACAGTTGTCCAGTTTAGGCTTCTTTATTGTTCTGTAGTGGCTAATGAAAATGACAAGATCACAGCCAATACAAACGCCTGCATTAACCACCATTAATCCTAATTAGACTTAACAAACCAGTGTGCAAGTGCTAAGTATACCATTACCCTTCATGTTTCAGATGCATGCCTTCCAATGATTCACTATTGAGGCAGCCTAGGAAAAGAAAAGTTTCAACAATCTAGCAAAGCACACAAACGTGAAAAACTAATTATTTAAATTAGTGAAATTATTTATTCCTAACCCATTTACTGGACTTTTATTAATGTAGAACTAGAAAAAGGAACTATATTGATTATTTAAAAATGTACTTTCAGCACTGTTGACACAAGCACCAGGTTTTCCATTGTTAAAAAAGGACATTTGGAACCATCAAAGCAATAACAGATCAGTTTTCACACAGTTTCCATATTAATACTGCTTGGTCCTCTTTTAAAAAGTCCTTAACAATTACCATAAGTTATGTGTGTCAATAATGGCCATTTCTAAATGATTACCATACTTTATAGGGAACAACCGGGAGCACTTTATGTTCTACCAAATCTCCGGCAAGCTTTTCATTCGATGGGTGCTCAGGTCAGCTATGGGAGCATGGTTAGGAGTAAGACTGAAAGAGATGGCCATACACCCATGTGTTTGGTCAGTTTTACCAGTGAGTTAAGGATCCAAGGCAAGGCAAGCCTTAAGACGGGCAGCACTGAGGAAGACGAGCTGGAGGTACCAGGGAGAAGATTCTAGCTCTTGGGGACTGATAGAAGCAAAAAGAAAGTCAAGCAGCCCTCTCGTGAACTATTTTTCCCACAAGCTTTTGCATGTGTGTACTGTGTGTTAATATACAGAACTGCTCACCATTACTGCCACTCCTTCATTTTTTTCATAGACTGGTACATTTCCATTTATTTCTGAAGATATTGTACAAAGTTATATCCTCAGGAATTTTTAATTAGTGGTCCAAAGTAATACAACAATGAAACATTGTTTTTCAAATTCCATGCTGTAATTTCAAAGAAGAAACAGAATAAACCGCATGTGCAGGAATAAAGGCACCCCTAATTAATACTTGGTTGCGCACCCTTTGGCATTCATGACAGCCTCCAAACATTTCTTGTAGCCATCTATAAGATTCTTGCACTTCTCAGCTGGAATTTTCTCTCAGTCTTCCTTTGCAGTTTGTTCAAGCTCTTGAATGTTTGTAGGGTTCTTTTTCCCAATGGCAGATTTCAGCTCACCTCAAAGATTTTCAATGGGATGGAGGTCAGGACTCATCGCTGGCCATTTTAAAACAGTACATTTTTTTTTCAACCATTCCTGTGTACTTTTGGATGTGTACTTTGGGTCATTGTCTTTCTGGAGGACCCATGATCTTCGCCTCAAACCAAGTTTTCTTATACTGGGTAGGACATTTCCCTCTAAAATTACTTAATTCTCTGATTTCATGATTCCTGTGATACGGTCAAGTTCTCCAGTACCAGAAGCAGCAAAGCAACCCCACAGCATTATGGATCCTCCACCATGCTTAAATGTTTGTAAGGTCTTTTCTTTATAAGCTACATTGCGCTGTCTGTAAACAAACTGTTGCTTTGCATTGCCAAAAAGCTCTATTTTTGTTTCATCTGTCCACGGAACATTTTCCCAGAAGGATTATAGTTTGTCAAGGTACTCTTTGGCAAAGATCAGTCGTTCCTTTTTATGCCTTTTTTCAGCAATGGTTTCTTGCTTGGCCTTCACCCATAAAGCTCGGCTTGGTTTAGTGTGCGGCATAAGTTACTTGTTGAAACCATGACCCTAGACTGCTCCAGGTTGGCCTTCAGGTCTTTGAATGTTTGACGCTGTTTTTTCCACCATTCGCACCAACCTTCGAAGACATATCTTGTCAATTTTCCCCTTTCCCCCACGTCCACGGAGATTCTTGACGGTTCCATGGTGGGCAAACTTCTTAACATTGCACACTGTTGAAACTGGGATACCAAGGTCTTTGGAGATGACCTTATATCCTTTGGAAGTCTTGCGCTTGCTAATAATAGTAGTTCTGAAGTCCTCACCATTGTAACAAAGGAAAAGGGTCTAACATGTGGTTTTTTAAAACACTGAAGTCATTATTCATTGGCTAATTCATTTCACATGGGCACAGACAATCACAGGTGAATCTCTTGTGATTTACCACAGGCGAGTCAAAATGTGCTTCCATACTAAATTAATGTAAAGGGTGCCATTGCCAGTGTCACAGCAAGCTTTAGGTTTTTCCATTTTCCCCACCCATTGTTTTTGTTTTAAATTATTGTTTATTATTTTCTCTTTTGTATATAACACGAGTGCTCTATACAAAAAAACGTTCACTTGATTCATTTTTTTCAGGAGATATTCTACATTATGCACTTAAACTTCATGGGTGCCAATAACGATGAGCAGGAGTGTACTCATCTAACGCATTCTTCTCCAGTATCCAGTGCCATTCCGCTCCTCTTCTCGGTGACAACATTAATCTGCAGACTCTCCAAATCACGCTGTGCTCTGCATGACCCGGAAGTCTTTTACAATTTAATCTCATGGAGCATCAAGACAAGACACTATAGGATTAGGATTGTAAAAGACTGCCGGCTCACACGTAGTGACCTGGAGAGTCTGAAGAACGGTGATGTCACTGAGAAAAAGGAGCAAAACAGCACTGGATATCGGAGAAGACTGCAATAGGCGAGTAAATTAACACACTGACAATACACTACATAAACATGCACAGACTTAGAGGGAAAAGAAGTTCTTTAAAAATGTCTGATGGAGATGAGACATGACTAAAACCTGGAACATTGAATGTCATTTTACTTGTGAGTTAAGAGATGAATGTATAAAAAAAATTTTAGGTGAGGGTGTCGTTTAGGGAGAGAGACATTCACGTGTTCTGATAAACATAGTTACACCCAATAAACATTTTGTATACACAAAAAAGCCATCCTTAAAGTCAAGGAGCTCTCGCAATTTTTTTTTTCTTTTAAAACCTAATCGATCATGGACACATTACAATGACCGAATGGATCAATTTACTGAAAGGGGAAAGAAAAAAAACAATTTCATGTAGACATGTCTTACATTGAGCCGTGATGTGGATCAGACTCCCCAACACCAGTCAATAGGCCCGTAAAAAAATAAAAAAACACGGACGTCATCCATGGGTTGTTTGTATTTTATTAATTGGTAGGAG
Organism: Phyllobates terribilis; assembly: GCF_046119375.1. Lineage (NCBI taxonomy): Eukaryota > Metazoa > Chordata > Amphibia > Anura > Dendrobatidae > Phyllobates > Phyllobates terribilis. Next base: position 531,475,977 of record NW_027362764.1, on the reverse strand, counting down.
AAACCAAAAACATTTTTCTTCATACAAGAAAAAGAAGCAACAAGAATTGTAAAAAAAAAAAAAACACAACTTAGGCTGTGGGCCCACTATGCATTTAAGAGTTTCCGCAGCGGAAACGCTTAAAAAACGCTTGGTAGAAGGCCTGCCATGTTCCCCAATGATAATCCGCATGTGCTGTGCACATGCTGCGGAAATTTCTGCAGCGGATTATCATTGCGGAAAAATGCGCAGCACTACCAATTATTCTGCGTAAACACAGAGTTTTCGCCGCCATTGACTTGCATTGGAACGCATGGAATAAGCATCACTGTATATGTAGATGCGGAATCCATGCGTTTCAATGTGCGGATGATACCCAGGTTTGGAGAAGAGGAGACTCTCCTCCGGACCCGGGTACCATAGAAACTGTAAAAAAAAGAATAAAATAAAAAATAAATATTATACTTACCTTCTGATAGCCCCCGGTGACCTTAGCGATGCCTCTCGGCTTTCCGGCAACTCGGGATGGTCTGAAAAGGACCTGCCATGACGTCATTTAGTCATGTGAGGAGTCACGAGACCGCCGACGTCGGCAGGTCCTTTAGTGTACCGCGAGCTGCCAGCAAGCCAGGACGCATCGAGTAAAGAAATCGGGGGCCATCGGAAGGTAAGTATATATATTTTTTTTAATTTTTTACCATGCTGTTTATAGTGTGACCAAGTTGTCAAGCACTTTCCAAGTGATGCTAAAATTGCTTGGAAAGCGCTTGTCAAACCCGCATGCGGAAATGCATGTGAAGAACGCTTCACAACCGCATGTCCCTGCCAGGAAAAACGCATGTACAATCCGCATGCGGTTTTTTCTGCCAGGGAGATGCAGAAACGTTCAGGAAAAAATCGGGAGCATTTCTGCACCGTGGGCACATAGCCTGAATGACCAAAAATGGGTCTAGCACACTTACGAGAAAAAAAAAACAAAAAAAAAACACACATTTTTCACATTTGATAGAAACAAAACTGGCGTGTGAAACTGGCCTAAAGGGGAAATAATTAACAAGCATGGTGTTTCATTATGTATTTTAAGGTTCAATTCACAGCAGTGAGCCATTAAAATGCTGTTAAACATCAAACCAAAGAAAAAGAATTGCAAAAATACCCAAAAGATGTAGCAACAGTGGTTTTGTAACCAGTCTTAATATTTGTGCTGTAAAGTGAAAACTGCCCGAGAGTAGGAGACAATGGAAATATTAAAAAAAAAAAAAAAAAAACACACCCAGCCAAGAACAGCAGTGGTGCATATGCAGCTTAGCAATGGCTTTCAACACTATCCGGCTCACAAGAGCTTCCTGCTTTCTAGGTATGCCGTATTCCAGCAGTTAACATGACCTAGATATTACTTGCGTGTCTACCTGCAAAGACTGCACAAAGATCACCCGCTCTGTGAAGGGGACAAATCAGTTCATGAGTACTGTACAAAGAGCAATCAGTCACAAGTGCATGCAACTTCATGGTAATCATAGTGTCCTAACATGCCTGGAATTATGCTGCAGGTTGGACAAGATGCAGTAATAACCAAAAATTACATTATGAATGCATCATAATAGCTGCCATCAAAATACAAATTCACAGAGGGAAAGGGGTTAGTGCATAGTGGGTTTTCATTCTGATTGTATATTTAGACAAAGCCATGAAAAATCACGTGTGCCCGTCATTTTAAGAATTAGAAGAATAAGGCATTTTGACCTGCTGAGGCTCCAGCCAGCACTGGTACATTGCAGAGCTGCAGCTAAACAGTGTTAATAATGGTTTGTTGCTAATGCACTCGACATCACAAACAGAATCCCTAGTCTCCTGGTAAATTTGCAGAGTATTAATGTCGTGTGCAGATTTGCCGTACATTGCTAGGAGACAGATCAGGACTCAAGAAGACAAGTCACTACCATGAACACATCGGTAAACAATGCAGAAGACAAACCGCGCCTCGGAATGAGCTGGAGTTTTGCTGGGCATTTTTTATTATATATTGTATATGTATGTAATAGAACATGTCATGCAAGAAAAATCAGATTTAAGCAATTTAACTGTTTTAGCAATACAAAAACATTGTGATATCTAAAACAGTGTCTGTCTAAATAGATATTCACAGGCACAAATGGGTGAAAGCAATTTTCTGCACCTGCTTACGGTCAACAGACAGACATTAATAGTAGTACGGATCTCACCGAGTAGTTCAGGGATTTCAACTTTTGGCAAAGGTAGCATCCTAGGACAGTGTCACGTTTAGTTTGGGAGGTTTCTGAACTGCTAGATCCAACTGGAAGAATCACTGAAGAACAACTCGGCAGGGCGGTTGTTCCAAACATTTTGGAGAACTAACCCCAGATCTTTGGCTGTAGGCTTACACAAATCCTTCTGTCTCTTTATGTAATCCCAGACAGACTCAATGTTGAAATCAGGGCTCTGTGGGGGTACAGATTATAGGTCACATTTACGCAATGTTCCCACGATGAGTTTTTGGTGACTTTTTGATGTTGCAGGTTTTCTGCACATATTAAGTAAATTAGGTTACCGTATTTTACGAACTATAAAGACGCATTTTTTCCACCAAAAATTTGGCCGAAAGTGGGGGGAGTACATCTTACAGTCCAGATGGATGACCTGTGGATGGTTGGGTGTGTGGGGGGAGCTGCAGCGGCAGCATGGGTCACGGGAAGCAGGAGCCACCTGCTGTAGCTAACACCGTGCCCACTCTTAAAGAAAATGAATATTCACTGCTTCCAATATTAATTTTCCTTACTAGCACGCAGAGTGTCAGCCGCGGACTCCTGCAGCGGCTCGGCGATCATGTGTGCCGGCTATTAAAGAGAATGAATTTTAACTGCTCCCCATGCTTATGGGAGTGGAGAGCAGTGAATATTCATTCTTTTTAATAGAGGGGCCCAAGTGATCGCCGAGCTGCTGCAGGAGCGGCAGCTGCAGCTGATACTGTGCACACTAATAAGGAGAATGAATATTCACTGAATCCCACGCCCATAGTCCAGGCGTGGGGAGCAGTGAATAACCGGGCAGCTTACCTCAGCGTGTGAGGGCGCATGGCAGTGATGTCATGCGTGGCTCACATGCTGAGATCAGCAACTGGCATCAGAACAGGACACAGCGCTGGAGAAGAGGGAAGAAAGGAGAGTAGAATCCTTTAATTTTTTTTTGTGTGCAGCATGATGGGGCATGGGGGTGCCATGCATACCAGGATGGGGCATAGGGATGCCATGAATACCAGGATGGGGCGCCCTATATACCAGGGTGTGGGATATTAGTACAGAATTGGGGAACATTACCCCTATAACAGCATCAGCAGCAGACACACTCCCTCATAACAGTGCATCATGACCACTTTTTTGCTTCAATTTCTTTTCGATTTTCTAAAATCTACGTGCGTCTTATAGTCTGAAAAATATGGTACGTGCGTTATTTCATTCCTTTTGAGTGCTTTTTTTAACACATTTTTATCAAGTTTTTGACACTGCGTTTTTTGTCTCTTGCTGCTATGTCATGTTTTAAACAAAGCTGGTTTGTTTTTGATATTTCCCGGTATTTAGCTTTAACAAAACTTTACTAATACAGTACGTGCGAGTTACATGTGTTTTTGATGCATTTCAGCTTCAGAAACGCACTAAAGAGTCATGTATGTTTTTTTCCTGATTTTTTCCAGAGCTCTTTTGAGTGTCCCCACAAGAGAAATTTACATTTTGCGGATTTGAAACATGCATCGCAGGTCAGTTTATGCCGAGCAACAGAGAAGCACAGTGGGCATGAGATACAGTTAGGTCCATATATATTTGGACAGAGAAAACATTTTTCTAATTTTGGTTCTAGACATAACCACAATGAATTTTAAACAAAACAATTCAGATGCAGTTGAAATTCAGACTTTCAGCTTTCATTTGAGGGTATCCACATTAAAATTGGATGAAGGGTTTAGGAGTTTCAGCTCCTTAACATGTGCCACCCTGTTTTTATAGGGAACAAAAGTAATTGGACAATTGACTCCAAGGCTATTTCATGGACAGGTGTGGGCAATCCCTTCGTTATATCATTCTCAATTAAGCAGATAAAAGGCCTGGAGTTGATTTGAGGTGTGGTGCTTGCATTTGGAAGGTTTTGCTGTGAAGTAAACATGCAGTCAAAGGAGCTCTCCATGCAGGTGAAACAAGCCAGCTTTAAGCGGCAAAAACAGAAAAAAACCATCCGAGAAATTGCTACAATATTAAGAATGGCAAAATCTACAGTTTGGTACATCCTGAGAAAGAAAGAAAGCACTGGTGAACTCATCAATGCAAAAAGACCTGGGCGCCCACGGAAGACAACAGTGGTGGATGATCGCACAATAATCTCCATGGTGAAGAGAAACCCCTTCACAACAGCCAACCAAGTGAACAACACTCTCCAGGAGGTAGGCGTATCACTATCCAAATCTACCATAAAGAGAAGACTGCATGAAAGTAAATACAGAGGGTTCACTGCACGGTGCAAACCACTCATAAGCCTCAAGAATAAAAAGGCTAGACTGGACTTTGCTAAAAAGCATCTAAAAAAGCCAGTACAGTTCTGGAAGAACATTCTTTGGACAGATGAAACCAAGATCAACCTCTACCAGAATGATGGAAAGAGAAAAGTATGGCGAAGGCGTGGTACAGCTCATGATCCAAAGCATACCACATCATCTGTAAAACACGGCGGAGGCAGTGTGATGGCTTGGGCACGCATGGCTGCCAGTGGCACTGGGTCACTAGTGTTTATTGATGATGTGACACAGGACAGAAGCAGCCGAATGAATTCTGATGTATTCAGAGCCATACTGTGTGCTCAGATCCAGCCAAATGCAGCCAAACTGATTGGTCGTCATTTCATACTACAGATGGACAATGACCCAAAACATACAGCCAAAGCAACCCAGGAGTTTATTAAAGCAAAGAAGTGGAATATTCTTGAATGGCCAAGTCAGTCACCTGATCTCAACCCAATTGAGCATGCATTTCACTTGTTAAAGACTAAACTTCAGACAGAAAGGCCCACAAACAAACAGTAACTGAAAACCACAGCAGTGAAGGCCTGGCAGAGCATCAAAAAGGAGGAAACACAGCGTCTGGTGATGTCCTTGAGTTCAAGACTTCAGGCAGTCATTGCCAACAAAGGGTTTTCAAACAAGTACTAGAAATAAACATTTTATTTACAACTATTTAATCTGTCCAATTACTTTTGGTCCCTTTAAAAACAGGGTGGCACATGTTAAGGAGCTGAAACTCCTAAACCCTTCATCCAATTTTAATGTGGATACCCTCAAATGAAAGCTGAAAGTCTGAACTTCAACTGCATCAGAATTGTTTTGTTTAAAATTCATTGTGGTAATGTCTAGAACCAAAATTAGAAAAATGTTGTCTCTGTCCAAATATATATGGACCCAACTGTAAATCCCATCCACTTTGATGGAAATGTAAGACGCTGCATTTTTGAAGCAGTGAAAATACGCAGTGTCAAACTCACCAAAATCTCATTGTGGGAACATAGCCTAAAGAGGAAAAAGGTCTGAAAGATATCTGTTTAGGCATCAGTATTTTTGATCAGAATTTCATTAGTACTTGAATGCCAAAACCAGGAGTAACTGCAAAAGACAGAACAGGTGTTAATATTTCAATTATAGCTTTCATCTGCAAGTTCCACCCATGGTTTTGGCATACAAACCCTTATACAAAATACTGACATCAGAATGAGCCCTTAGTATGATTTTTTTACATTACAAAAACCTGGCATTTTAATAGGGGTAGGCACTGGCTAAATCAACTCCATTTGCTAAAATGCAGCCCCAAACTTGCAAGGAACCTCCACCATGCTTCACTGTTACCTGCACACATTATTGTACTACTCTTCAGCCTTTCAGTGAACAAACTGCCTTCTGTTACAGTCAAATTTTGACTCGAGTTGCTGGGCTTTGTTTCCATTATGGTTTTTGGACACAATATTTACATGAAGAAAAGTTTAGGGCAAAAATCTCCAAACAGTATGTGGGTGAAGCTGGGTCCCACTTGTTGCTGCCAGTTTAGTCCTGATGGCACTGCTGGACATCCTCTAGTTTCAAAGGGAAGTAAGCATGATGTTTCTTTTGTCTACTGCACTAATTTTCCATGGCGTGACCACTGTGTCTATGGTCTTCATCTTTGCCCTTTTTTGGCACTTCTTCAAAAGAGCTTTATCACCACATCTTGATAACCCAGGGTTTGAAATTTTTACCTTGCTGATGCAGTATCATTTCTTTCAACTTTGTGCTGTGCTCAGTATTGCAGTTGTGTATGACATTACAGCATGAAACTGTCTTCCACAACCTTAACTCTGTTGCAGAGTTCCCCAACCAGTTTTAAGCCTACTACACAGGTGTTTTTTGTTTCAGTTAATGACTTTCAACCCACGTATGAAAATTATGTTTATCACCTTGTTTGGTATTGTTGTTATTCATACACCAGAGTACAAAATGCCTGACATTGAGCAAAGCGTACCTAGAAAAATTGATGCGATTTTGAAGACAAAAGGTGGTCTCAAATATTGATGTGATTTAGATATCTCTTGTTCACTCAATCAAGTATTAACACTTATTTTTAAAAACATTTTTAATTTGCATTATATTTTTACAGATCTGCTAATACGTTTGTACAGTAATGCTATATATTATATAAATATAGCTATGGAAAAATTGTAAGCAGGTGTGAAAAAAAATTCACACGCCTCCCAGATAGTTTTGCATAGCAACATATTTATCATTTGGATTCATCAGTCCAGAGGACCTGCCTTATTTTGCTATAACAGAAAGCACTTTGTTCGCCAATCATTCTTTTTTCCAAACGGTAATATATATTACATAACTCTTACTGCATAAAGAGCTTAATGTTGAGGCGAGTCAGAGAAAAACATCAGCTGCAATTACTTCAGTAGGCCAGAGGGGCAGCATACAGAGATTTCCACGCGATCTGTCCAGCGCAATTCACTTTTTGAATTGGCCAACATCTCTGTAATCTTCTAAATGTTATGCCATTCACTAATTTATTAATTATGACAACTTTGCTGTTTATCGTGTAAAAAGTCATGGGTAATTGGAGTTATTTTTTATTATGTAGAGCACACTTTTCTAGCTTCTGAAACGTATTTGTTTCGGAACTTGGGCTGCTAGTATATACCATACATACACAAACATTCCAGAAATATATACAAAAAATCCCCAATAATTGAATTGCAACAATAAGAAGGAAATGTCATGGAATTATAAACATGTGGTCTGGCATTGTATTCTTGAAAAATGACTCCTGGGACACTTTGTAGAAGTGACTTACCACTGGTTCAGGGATTGACCCATTCTGTACTGCAAGTAAAATTAGATATATACCAAGCCTTAAAAGGGTTATTCCAATCTCCAAGATACTATCCCAGTTAATAATAATAATAATAACAACAACAGCAGCAAATGCCTTCAATTTCAAATGTAGCATAGTTCTTTTGATTTTCTATGTCATTTACCCTATGTGCAGGGCATGGCTGTAGCTTAGGTATCCATCGTTACGACCACTAACAACTGTCACTATACGAGTGGTTGTAACCATGGATACCTAAGCTACTGCAATGCCCTGCACATGGGGTAAGTGACCTAGCAAATCAGAATAACTATAGTTATAGGTATTTGCTAATATTTTGACACCAACTACATATTGGGATAGGATCTTGGAGTTTGGAATATGGCTTTAAGCATCAGAGTCTACAAAAACCATCAGTAGGCATAAGCACGATTTTGACCTACTAGCCATACATCCAGAATTGGAACACCAATTATTTGCCAAAACATCAGTGCCACTGACCTCTGAAATGCTCATTTTGGGCAAAAACTCTCACATACACAAGACAATATCTTAAGGAAAGCATCCCCACAAGAGTGGAAGCTGCTACTGCAAAAAAAAAAACACACACACCCTGGCCCAGTTGCATATTAACCATATTTTTGGAAAAGCACGAATGTGTGCTATATACATAAGAGAGTTATATTACAGTGCAAAGCAAACCACACATGAGAATATTTTAGGCAAATGAACGCATAAGTATCCAAATCTCCACAATCATTAGAGGTCATGAATAAAAGCATGCAGGCACCCACTCTTCAAGCAAGAGGAGTCACATATTTGCCCTGATTGTATGAACAGTACTATTGTTTTGCAGTGTCACATAATACACAAATGCTTTCAGGTCCACCTATAGAAAATGGGCATTACAAAACATAAAATGATGGCTGGATCTCATCAGCCTCGGGGGACCGGAACAAGGGACAAAGACAAGCTCATTGTTAAATGCATTTCTTAGCATGCGCCAGCTATTGAGGCTTAGCTGCCTCGTCATTCGTTATCCTTGAATTTTATTCAATGTACCTTGCTCACTGCTGTACAGTTATTAATCACAAAAGCACCATACAATGCAAGGAAAATAAAACTAGGAGTTAAGACATGATACTAAAAGAAGCCAAAAATGGAAACAGTTTCATACCAAATACCAACCAAAAATGTACAGACAAAGGCAGATTATTTCGTGACCAAGTTCCACTTTGCTATAACCACCTATCCAGGCATGGTCTCAAGTATTGCTAAATCTGCCAAAAGTAGCGTAAAAACATGCCTTGCCAGGGGAAGTCTGAAAGCTACACCATTAATTTATGGTTTAACAAAGGCTCTTTAATTCAGCAGGCACTGCTTCTACTACACAAGTAAATCCCGTTACACAACGAATAAGCATGGATTACTGAATGACCCTGTGATCAAACGCAAGAGACAAAGAAACTTTTTCAAACCATTAGATTCACAAAAAAAAAAAAAACAAGACGTGTAATGGTAGGTGAAAAAGAAAACGTGTCAGACCAGATATGAAGAAAGACAAAATAAACATTTTATATTTGCTATTAATTACAAAGGTAAAGCTAACTAGGCCAACTAGGGGACTTTTAAAACACGCAATACCTCTGTCCTGGGGGAGAGGGTGTAAGGAAAAAAATAATCTCTCTGAGGAAAAGTTCTTCCCATTTCTGTTGAAAAATGACACACTGTTCAGACAGTCAGTGATTGTTTATTATTAGCTTCAGCATTTAAAAGAAGTGACTTGTCAATATTTCAGACATTTTCAGCCATTAAGCCACTCCATAATTTATAATAGAGATCAATGTGAAAGCTACAAAAAACACTGCAAAGATAAAAAAGATAATTGGGCATCTTAGGAGTGTTTAGTAAGCAGGTTTGAGGCGGTTTCATATCATATAATGTTAAGATTTTATTCATTGCGTAGTGGATTTAAAAAATTGAGAATGGGCTCACTCTCACTAGCGATTAAATCAGACGAATGCAATCCGATAAAAAAAAAAATCGGATTGCATTTGTACCAATTTAATCCTTTGATGGTGTGTTCAGTGGTGTTTTTTTTTCCAGCTCCAATCAGGTTGAAAAAAAAAAAAAAAGCACACAGCATGCTGCGGTTGCATGCTGGATTCGGATTGCACGCACCCATATAAGTCTATGTGTGCGTAAGAAACATCGCACTGCACTCTAATATCACCCGAGTGCAGTGCGATTCTCACCAACGCCAGCAGCAGAGGAGATGGAGAAATTACATTCTTCGTCCCCTCCACAGCGGTGCTGTGATTCTCTCTGTGCTCCGATCCTCTCGCACAGAGCACTGACATTCAGCTCCCGCTCGCAGCAGAGCAGGAGCCAAATGTCATTAGCATATCGCATCCGATGCCATAAGCTTGTGGGACCCCGGCCTAGCACCCACAAAAAAAAAATTAAAATGTTTACAGAAAATGCTCCAGCAAATGTTAATAAAAAGCCAACAAAATGATTAAAAAAAAAGCATAAAAACCGCTACACAGAAGGAGCGTTTTCTTAAGTGGTATCACCTTGAAAAACTCATCTTTTTTGACCCATTTAAAACCTGTGCATATAGCCTTATATTTGCCAAGAAAACTAACTTTGACCGTGTATGCAAATGCTGTGCAGAGGGTCCCAAGCTAGGAAAGTGCTCTCTGACTTGTGTTAAGCCCCCGTCTCACATAGCGAGATCGCTGCTGTGTCACGGTTTTGGTGACTCACCAGCGACCTCACCAGCGATGTCGCTATGTGTGACACTTTGCAACGATCAGGCCCCTGCTGTGAGGTCGCCGATCGCTGCAAAGTGTCCTGGACCATTTTTTGGTCGTTGGCCTCAAGCTGGCCAGCACACATCGCTGAGTGTGACCAGCGGGACCAACGATCTGGCTGGTCACCATGGTAAATATCGGGTTACTAGGGGCACGCGCGCACTTAGTAACCCGCTGTTTACCATGGATACCACTCTGCTACGGTGCGCGGAGGCTCCCGCGCACCGTAGCAGAGTGGTATCCATGGTAAACAGCGGGTTACTAGGGGCACACGCGCACTTAGTAACCCGATGTTTACGATAGTTACCAGCCTGCTCCTGCTTAAGCAGCAGACTGGTAACAGGAGCAGGACATCGTGGAACGATTCTTTCCACGATATCGCTGCTCCCCTGATCGCTGGTGAGCCTGCCTGTTTGACAGCTCACCAGCGATGTATTAGCGACGCAGCAACGATCCCTGACAGGTCGTATCGTTGTCGGGATCGCTGCTGCATCGCTTAGTGTGACGGGGCCTTTAGCTAACACTGGCCTGTGCCTCCCCCATGCTGTGACTTGGTGGCTCCAGTGTTGGGAGATTTCAGTGAAAAGTACCCCCCCGCCGTATTTTACATTGATCTAGGGGGTAACCTTTGTCCTTGCAGAGAGTGACATGTTAAGCATGTCAAGGTGAGGACATTTTTAAGCCGCAATGCTCCTCTGGGTAATATGCAAATTGTCTCTTCAGAAAGGAAGAGGCCTAGAACTCTGTTGTCACCTATAGGAAGAAGCAATTCTAAAGGTCAATATCGACTCTCTAATGAAACTAGTCACATGACTTAGGATAAAAGCCAAAATCAGAATCTTAATTTGTAGACACTGTTTCGGGGTACTCAACATGTCACTCTCCGCAAGGAGAAACGTTACCCCTTGGATTCCGGTCAGATGCCTCTCACCCAGCCAAACCAGATCTCACACTGTGCACTGACAAGGGGCAGTACCCCGAAACAGTGTCTACAAATTGAGATTCTGGATTTGGCTTTCATCCTATGTCATGTGATAAGGCTCGTTAAAGGGTCACTATTGACTTTTATGACTGCTAGTTCCTATAGGTGGCACTAGGTGGTTCTAGCCCTCTTCCTCTCTGAAGAGACTATTTGCATATTTTACATGGGGCACTACTGCATTTAAGAGGAGGTTGTCTATGTAGTGGAAAACCCCTTTAAGACCCCCTAAAAAAAAAAATCAAAGGCTCCAAAACCGAACTGTATCTAGAAGAAAAACAAGCATGATATTAACTTGAAGTTTTCAACAAGAAGATTTTCTGTATAAGGAAATTTATATAAAAATCACAAAAGACACCAAAAACTGAGTGGTGTCCACAACACGGGAAGCACTGGCATACTGTGCATGAGAAAATGGCTTACTTGCATAATGTACTTCTTCAAATATTTTTTTGCCTCTCAGCATTAAAAAAAAAAAAAAAAAAACTAAAATAAAATGATGCAGTGCCAAAGATTATCCCACGCCGACAGAAAATACAGCTTTTTATAAAAGTGAAGTGTACCTTCATAAAAGGCCTGCTATTCAAGGTTGTTTTCTAACTAGTGTTCGGAAATCTAATGGGCAGAGGTTATTTTGCAAATGGAAACATTTAAATGGATATTTGCATTTCATAATGGGAAGGCAAACGGCTGTATTCCCCACGCAGAGGGAGAAAGGAAATCTCATTTATAGTGTAAATACAAAAAAATACAATAAAAAAAGTTAAACTTCTGATAAAAAAAAAACCTGGAAAAAATAAAATTTACATAAATGTACAATTTGGGGTCTTTCCACGAATCACATAAACTGCAAGTTATGTACTTGATCAAATAAAATATCTTAAGTAGTCTATGTCTGCTGCCCTCACAGCACGAACCTGCAGTCAGCATCAGGCCAGTTAACCAAAACCATGGGCAAAGCTCAAACTATTAGGCCGCAACCACCTGTCATTTCAGGTACAGAAGAGTTACCCAGGAATATCAACACTGTTATAGGGAATCTGTCACCAGGTTTTTGATACCGCATCTGAGGGCAGTAGGAACAGAAAACCTGATTTCAGTGATGTATCACTTACTTGGCTGCCTGCTCTCTGAGTGCTGATCTCTGTATAACCTCGCCCACACCACTCATAGGCAGTTTTCTGTCTATGCACAGTGTAATCAGTGATCGGGTGGGTTACACAGAGTACATGAATAGGGAGGACTATACATGAGCAGGTTTACTAGTCCTCTAATGATAAAACTGTGACTATCAGCAGGAGATTATCAAAACTACAGCAAGTAGCCCAGTAAGTGATATCTCTGAAATCAGGGTCCCAGTCTCTACATTATAGGGTGCAAATCCTATGGGCATTGAACCCCTGCTCCCCACAGCGCTGTTACATGCAGTGAACCATATGCAATCTGAAGAAGGTCCTTTAGACCGAAACGTTACTGTTTTTGGATTGCTTTACTAATAAATCTGATTTTTTTTTTCCTGCAACTCCGAGTGCCGGATTTTTTCTTCACTGAGTATATGGAGTGGTACGATATCCTATCCTGGCACCATATTTTTATACAGAGTAACGTACATCTTATTTACATATATTATACTCTAATATGTGGAAAAAAACTAGTGGCAAATTCCCTTTAAAATAATCAGTAATTTGAGTCAGAAAATTGATTTGGACATCACGCCATCCTGAAGATTGTGTTTCTGCTGAAATGGTGGCTCTAACAGATAAATGTTTTCATGGGACATTGCCTTTTATTATGATAACTGTATGGTTTCCAATGGGATCAGCGGCCGAGATCCCAAGTGATCTACAGAATGTAGATTCTAAACTCCCCTTTGTGAATGAAACATTACCAAGCTTGTGAACACTGCTCTATTAACTTGTATAAATTCTAAAGAGACTTCCCTGTGCAGCAATCATAAATGCTCATTCATGCTTCATTCACACAGGACCGAGTCCCCTGTTCTCTGGATCCGTGCCCACTGCAATCATACATTTATCATATGGCCTGTTTATGGGGCAACCCCATGTTAAAGTGAATTTGTCACCAGATATTCACAATATATAAACAGCATTAACTATTAGAAATTTACTATTAGACTTTGTTCACACATGTTGGGGTTTTTTTACATCACAAATCTGCAGCAAAACTGATCTCTGGCAGGAAATCAGCTGCGTCGTGCGTTTTTTCACTGTCCTTCTGTCTCTATTTATGCATGTACATAAAGTTCTGGGAAAAAAAAAAAAAAGAATCCCCATTCTATTTTGCTATCAAAAATGCTGAAAAAACGCTGATGCAAGTGTTGGTGGGTTTTTGATGAGTTTTTTTTCACCATTACTTTCTATGGATGAAAAAACGCTGAAAAGACACTGAAAGAAGTGACAAGCTTTATTTTCCAAAAACCCAACCAAGGCACAAAATACGAATAGACTTTGCTGGTACTGCAAAATGAAGCAGAAAATTTGCATAAAAATCTGCAGCAAAAACGCTGAAAAACCCAACATGTGTGAACATAGCCTTAAAGGGAACTTGTTGCCAGGTTTGTCCCATGTGAGCTAATACCACCACCTTTCAGCCCTGATATACAGCACTCTAATATGCTGTATATATGCCCCCAATCCGGCCTGCAAGACAAGAATTAATCTCCTACAGGGCAGTCTGGTCTGATGGGTGTCGCTGTCAAGGGCAGAGGAAAGTACTGCAGTGCGCATGCACCGGGAAAGGTCACAGAGCCCTGGCGTATGCACACAGCAGTATTTGCTCTGCCCTCGACAGGGTGGATAAGTGTGCATGCGCAGGAGCGCGATGCCGGGGACACTGTGTGGATGACGTAGGACATGTCACCCACATGAAGCAAGAAGGAAGATGGCATGGCAAGAAGAGATGAGGCAGCAGACCAAGACAGCAACGCTCATAAGACTGGACCGCCCCATAGGGGAGTATAATAAAAGGTATTTTTCTTGTCTTGCAGGTCGGATCAGGGGCATATAGAGAGCATATTAAAATGCTGTATATCAGGGCTGAAAGGTGGTGGCCTTATCGCACATGGGACAAATCTGGTGACAGGTTCCCTTTAAATAGACCTGACGAAGTATGTGTACTTACTCTGAAAATTCATGCCAGAATAGCTGTATAAGCCAGATATTCCCCTGTGCCGGGGAAGTACGGCACAGTGCACAACAGGCAGGCAAGTTGGAATCATCTGCCTGTAAGTGCTTTGGCACAGTCCTAGATACACCCTTTAAGAGATTTACTTAATGGCATATGCAATTTGTCTTGTAAAATTTGGTAACACTTTATTTATGCATGTACATTAAGTTCTGTGAAAAAAAAAAGAACACCCATTTTATTTTGCCATCAAAAACGCTGAAAAAAAATTTACCTGCGTTTTTTCAGCGTTTTTTTCACCACCCATTACTTCCTAAGGGTGAAAAAACGCTGAAAGAAGTGACATGCTCCATTTCCAAAAACCCAACCAAGGCACAAAATACGCAGCAAAAAAAAAAAAAAAAAAAACACAAGATGTGTGAAGAGAGAATTCTGGTTTCTCATAGACTTTGCTGGTATTGATAAATGCAGCTGAAAATTTGCATAAAAATCTGCAGCAAAATACGCTGAAAAACCCAACGTGTGTGAACATAGCCTAAAAGGGCTTAACATGATGTCCTCCTTGGAGCTACAAACCTTTCTTTGCAAAAGTGAGTTGTGTCAGATGCACTCTACAAGATGGCCCACCATTGAATGTTTATGGGGGCCTCCCAGCTCCCCACAGCAGGTGATGGTAATGACCAGTAATTATTAAATTTCATAAAAAAAATACAAAGTATTGAAAATATATTTTACCAGCATCAAATTTCTGCAGTATTGACATGCCGCTAAGATTTGCCCAAGCCTGACATACTAACAAATGCCTAGATACATAAATAAAGAAAAGGTCTGTGCCATAACAAAAATAGCTGCTCCATTTCTATCAAATCTACAGTTACTGGAAGCATTTGCTATCGCTGCTATGCTGGGAGCTATGTAAACTGACCTTGAATTGAAGTACTGATTGTCTCCGTCCATTTCCACACTAAGAAACTGGACCTGCTGCCATGGTGGGACGGCAAGAAATTCTCTATTGAAGCTGAAATAAAGCAAAACATCAGTGGATTACAAATCTATAAAAATCAAAACTTTGTGGCAACATTTCACTTTTAGTAATGTATAAAAGCAGTTTAAAGAGTGAAGTAATATACCTAAATTACAAAGCAACACACACACACACACACACACACACACACACACACACACACTGCAATTTTGGTGGGCATCATCTACTTGGATATGGAGGTGCGTGGCAGCCTCACACACAACAGACAAGTGAAGACACTCACCTCTAGGGTATGTTCACACTGCATGTTTTACCAGGGGTCAAAAATGCCATCTGATCAAGCAGGAGATTTCCCCTCTTCCCTTGAATTGGTAAACGTGAAGCATCTTTTGCTAGCATTTGTTATTGCTTCCAGACGGTTTTTTTTCCGCCAGCAATGTTTTGGGGAATTTTTTTTTTTTTTTTTTTTAATTGGGGAAGTGGCCAGAGAGATTTTCAGTTTTTTTTTTTTTGTTTTTTTTTCTATGAACAAAACTGAATTGTTATATGCAGCAAAAGAGCAATAAAAAACTGGGGATCCTTATCGAACTGCATTGCAAGTACTGAGACTCCTCCGAGCAGAAAACATCTGAAGAATGTACATGTTCTTCTTCACAATAATAATGCACTACAGGACGCAGGAGCCCCATGATTAAGGCGGAAGCAGCCCATCCATTAATGGTAGGTGTTTCATCTGCATATACACCTGTGCTGCCTCCATCATAGGGGCCTGCTGCAGCCTGCAGTGTACTTGTAGCAATTAGTACTGTGATCTAGTGTTGGGAACTTTTTCTGCCTTTTTTGTGATAGAATTAAAAAAAAAAAAAAGTCTTTCAGTGAGTTGATTTTAATTTTAGTGTAAAGATCCGCTAGACAATGCAGACCTTTGGTGTGGGTTGCGAGCTTCGGTATTTTGTCCATAATAATTGGCCAAAACCTCATTTTACATCCTTTTCATCTTTTTATTGCACTTTTATTTTTTCATTTTTTATGCAGTATACAGGCAAGCCCTTTAAAGGTTGCCTGGGAAATTTGGGGTGTGTTCTTGTGGGGTGCACGTACATAGTGCTGGGCAGTTCGCGTGATCTAATAGTATGGGCATCACTAATACACTGTAAGCCAGATACTGAACTACGCACATACAAGTGCCCTATACAAACCTTATCTGTGTACATTTAGAACACTAGACAACCACTCCCTCCATGAATTGGTCGGTGTGAGTGGGTGTCCCATCAGTATTTTGCACCTGTGCTGCCCCCGGCTTTATAGTGGGGCTGCTGCTGCCTGTAATCATTAGTATTGTGACCTGGTGATGGTAAATATGGCTGACTTTCTGTGGGGTTTATTTTAATTATGTCCTTTTTGGTAAGCCACTTAACTTTTAGATCTGATCACGTCAGTAACTCCCCATCTCTGATCGCTGCAGGTAAAGGCAGATAACAGCTGTAGATCATATCCAGCGGCCACCATGCTCCGAGTAGGCTCATACGCACCGTGCTAGCCTGTGGTGGCAAGCTCCACCATACGGCTCAGTTTACATTCTGGGGGCTATGCATGCCATATATATTTAAAGCATCAAGACATCTCATGCAGTTATAAACAGATCCAGGGACATAAAATGCTCGGCATATCTGTGACAAGCCGCAGTTGTTCATTTCTTTTATTAAATTCTGGAGGGTTGATGGAAAGAGCACCTCTCCAACTGCATGTCTACAGTATATTCACCTTGAGTTTAAGACTCATTTTGCTTGTACATAGTTAAAAATAACTAAATGACATCCATAAGTTTTACAATTGATTGGACGCCATATAATTATTGCTTTTCAGCAGTAAATCCCCTGGAGGGGGGAGATGCAGCTGCCACAGACCAAGAAGCACTAAAGAGCTATGGAGTCAAAAGACTTACAGGGAATGTATTCCTGGGAGCTACATAGAAATATCCATAAAGAAATAGGAGAAAAAATATATTGAGCAAAACCAGGTTCCAAATGCACCCCAGTAACCGAGTCTAAATGTATACCTCTAATAAATATACACACATTTTACACAAACATATATGTGTACACACACAGTCTGGCTTCCAAACCAAACTGTACGGTTCAGCTTCACCAAATAAAACCACAATAGGAAGCATTATCATAGCATGATCAATTATTTAATCGCACAAGCAAATGGAACATTTCTAGTCAATTGTGAAGAGACTACACAAGCACAGTATATGAGAACAGGATTCACCTTATATTACACTTGGCTTCCTGCCATTACCAAGTATGATACGTCCACATGCATACTAGCCTTACAAGCTGGATTGTGAAACATGTATTTATGTGCTGCATGTATACCATTTTAAACCAAGCTCAAATTTTGTGTTTTTAAAGTGTAAAAAAGGCAACAAACACTCCGTTCATTTAAAATGGTCTTTTTGGAGGTTTCACGTTTTTAACCTTTGCTTTGTCCTATCAAGCCGAGTGTTTGAGAAAAGAAAAAAAAATTCAAGTAAGAGATAGGAAAGAAAGGGATATAATTCTAGTCATAAAACACTTGTGCATAAGTGAAATTCCAATTTTGATTTACAATTTGTGCAAAGTTATAATCAGTGAATTTTACAAGCAAAGACTGATTACTGTGAGAATGTTGGGATCTGCAATCTCCAGCAGAAGATGAAACAAAACCTATGGCCTTTAGACAACAGGCCATGATGGCCATCTGCTCCTGCTCACTGTACTGGGAGGATCCAAATCACATTTCTTGGCATTTACAATGATCTTGATAAGTCATTTAAAAAGAAAAGGACAATTAATGAGATAGAAAGATAGAAAGATAGAAAGATAGAAAGATAGAAAGATAGAAAAAACACTGCGCCTTTTGAATGGGAAAAACACAGTTTTACAGTGCCAGCAAAGTGAATGGTTTCTGAAATCTCTCGCACACGCTGCTTTTTTTTTTCCCTTGCAGATTTGAACCAAAGCGTTTTTTTTTTCCAAATCTGTATCATGTCTTCAGGGTTTGGTCAGTGTGTCAGTTATCACCATCATAGTTTGGTCAGAGTTTCATCAGATTTTCTATGATCTGAAAAGGCTGAGAAACATTAATTTTTTTTTCAATCAAACAGTCCATAAAAAAAACAAAACAAAAAAAACCAGACAGCTAATGGAGGGCATCAGAGAGTGATAAGTGACTTGGGTCAAAATCAGACATCTCTCTGTGATCTTATGCTGATCACTAGGTCTGCAAAAATACACAGACATGTGAACAGCCCCAGAGACTATAATAAGTTTTAGCCATGAAAATCGTGGATTCAACTTGTATATAGAAAATGTCAGTCTAAATAAGCCCTTATATGTAACTTGCAGATTACTACAGCCCTAGAGTAGCTAGCATTGCTGTCACGCCCAACAGACATCAGAGGAGGGCACTTCGATACTACCGTAGTCACAGCTTTGCTTCCCCCCCAGAAGTCAAAAATCCAAGCCAATGCATCTTTTGGAATCAGGACATTTTACAAGATAGATCAATATATGTATGGATGTATGTAGATCTGTAGAGGGTAATTATATATCACACAAATACAGATGGCAATACATATAAGAAGAGTTAGCAGAACCTGTCAATTTCGGCTGGCCTTGCCAATAATATAAGGTGTATGGGATTGCCTCGACTTTCCTCTAAAGATGGATATTGGGCAATAAAAGGATAGGTTATGTTGGGAAAAGACTGTTCCTTTTTCTCACGAGGAGCACTGCGTGGTAGACCACACTTTGGTGTCCGCCTAAACACGGACACTGCCAAAACGTCGGCTGAACAAAGTCCAGAAGGACTGTCTGCACCATTATACTGAAAACCTATGTTGTGGCTTCTGGCCAAATCCTATTTTTCCGAGATTAAGTGTTGGCACCCTTGAAATTGTTACAAAACAGCGTCCTGTGATAAATAGAAGTGGGTCAGGGGAAATCTTTAATGAACGCCCCTCGTACATTTACAGTCATGGCCAAAAGTGTTGGCACCCTTGAAGTTGTTCCAGAAAATAAAGCATTTTTCCAAGAAAATTATTGCAATTACACAGGTTTTGCTATACACATGCTTATTTCCTTTGTGAGTATTGGAAAAACAAAAACAAATAAGAGAAAAAAAGCAAATTGGACATAATTTCAAGCAAAACCCCAAAAATGGGCAGACAAAATTGTTGGTACCTTTTCAAAATTGTGGGTAAAATATGAAAATCACATCTGAAACTAGATAAAAATGGGGAGAGGTTAAAGGGGTTGTCCGGTCAAAAGTGTTAAGTCTGCAGTCACTCTGTGTGACTGCAGACTTATGAATCCCCCCAGCGCACAGTGCCTGCACTGCAGGGATTTGCTGGTTTCAGACCCAGTAACGGAGGGTATGTATGTGTTACACATGCCAGTGGGCGTGGCCTCGCTCTCCATAAAAGTGTATGGAGTGAGGCGGCGCCGACTGGCCGGGGGTATGCAGAACACATTCCCATCTCGAAGATCCTATCCCAATATGTAGTAGGTATAATATTAGCATATTAGCATGGTCCTGCAATGCCTGAACATAAGGAAAGACGTAGCGACTCAGAAAAACTATTCTACATTTCTAATTGGAGGTATTTGCTAACATTATTATTAGACCTACTACATAAGGGGAGAGGATCGTGGAGATGAGAATACCCCTTTAACTCAATCTTTGCATTGTGCATGTGTGCGCCACATTAAGCAACAATCTCAAGGTTACAAGTCCATCTTGACGTTCCTTTGTCCATGGTGTGCAACATAATCAATAAGTTTACAATCTATGACACTGCAGCCAATCTCCCTGGACGGCAGAAAAAAATTGATGAAAGGTTGCAATGCAGGATAGTCCGGATGGTGGATAAGAAGCCCAATCAAGTTCCAAAGAAACTCAAGCTGTCCTGCAGCCTCAGGGTGCATCAGTGTTAGCGTGAACTATCCATCGACATTTAAATTAAATGAAACGCTATGGCAGAAGACCCAGGAGGACCCCACTGCTGACACAGAGACATATAAAAGCTAGACTGCAATAAGCCAAAATCCTTCTGGGAAAGTATCTTGTGGACAGATGAGACCAAGATAGAGCTTTTTTGTTGTAAAGCACATCATTCTACTGGTCACCAAAAATGGATTGAGGCCTACAAAGAAAAGAACACAGTACCTACAGTCAAATATGGGGGAGGTTCAAAGATGTTTTGGGGTTATTTTCCTGCCTCTGGCACTGGGTGCCTTAACTGTGTGCAAGGCATCATGAAATCTGAAGATTACCAAAGGATTTTGGGTTGCAATGTAATGTCCAGTGTCAGAAAGCTGGGTTTGCGTCCTAGGTCATGGGTCTTCCAGCAGGACAATGACCCCAAACATACTTCAAGTACCACCCAGAAATGGATGGAAACAAAGCGCTGGAGAGTTCTGAAGTGGCCAGCAATGGGTCCTAATCTAAATCCCATTGAACACCTGTGGAGAGATCTTAAAATTGCTGTTGGGAGAAGGCGCCCTTCATATATAAGAGACTTGGAGCAGTTTGCAAAAGAGTGGTCCAAAATTCCAGATGAGGGGTGTAAGAAGCTGGTTGAAGGTTATAGAAAGCGATTGATAGCAGTTATTTATTCCAAACGGTGAGCAACCAAATATTATGTTGAAAGTGCCAACAATTTTGTCCGGCCCATTTTTGAGGGTGTGTGAAATTGTGTCCAATTTTCCTTTCTCTGTTGTTATTACACACGAAGGACATGTGCATAAAAAAATGTGCAATTGCAATAATTTTCTTGGAGAAATACTTCAATCTCTGGAACAATTTCAAGGGTGCCAATACTTTTGCCATGACTGTAAATGTACGTAAAACTACCCATACCATGCCATCAGAGGTGTCTGGCAGTAAGTTTTTACTCTTTCCCCTTTGAGGACATACATGCACGCTCAGCCAAGCTTAGAGTGCAGGTGTGTGGAGAGGAGAGTCAGAAGGAATAGCCGTTTTGCTGTCAGCTATCTAAGTTTGTGCCCACCCTACAAGCTCCAATGAGTTATAAGAAAAATGATCATCTACAAAGCCCTTAAAAGCGCACCTGTCAGCAGGTTTGTGCTCAGTAAACTAAATACACTGTCAGGTGGGCGACATTACACTGATTAAAATGATACCTTGGATGATGAAATCCGTCCTGTGGTTCTTGTGTAATCTTTACTTTCAGTTTTGAGATAATGAAATGCCCATGCTTCAGGGAGACCTGTAGGGAGCGCTTTATCTGGTGCTCCGCTTACATATTCATCTGTATGCTCTTATGACAGCTCACTGATCCTTCACTGACCTGCCTCCTATTTTACATAATGCATCTAGGAGTGCGGGGCTAGGTAAAATAGGAGGCAGGTCAGTGAAGGCACAGTGAGCTGTCATAAAAGCACACAGATGAATATGTAAGCAGAGCACTAGATAGAGCGCTCCCCACAGGCCGCACTGAAGCACGAGCATATCATTATCTCAAAACTGAAAGTAAAGATTACAAAAGAACCACAGGACGGATTTCATCAACCAAGGTATCATTTTAATCACTGTAATGTCACCCACCTGACAGTGTATGTAGTGTACTGAAGTTTACTGAGCAAAATCCTGCTGACAGGTGTGCTTTAATGACAAAGAAAAATATAAATTTAAAAAAAAAAAAAAAAAAGCTTATAAAACAAGACCACCATTATAAGAGAAAAATCTCCATAATGACAAGACCCAAAATACAATTTTAGGGTATGTGCACACACATGTTGTGTTTTGCTGCGTATCTGCAGCAGATTTTTATGTAAATTTTCATCTGCATCTGGCAGTACCAGCAAAGTGTATGAGAAACCAGAATTCACTGTTCCCACGTCGCTTTTTTGTTTGCTGCGTATTTTCAGTGATTAGAAAAACGCTGAAAGAAGTGACATGACAAATAATAGGGGGGGAGGGGCGGGATGAAAAAACGCTACAAATGCGCAGCAAAAACGCACCTGCGTATTTTGCTGCATATTTGCAGCGTTTTTGATGGCAAAATAGAATGGGAGTGTTTTTTTCACAGAACTTTATGTGCATTACTAAATAGAGACAGAAGGACAGTGAAAAAAACGCTGCAAAAACGCAACAAAAAAATGCAGCTAAACCCGCGTTTTTGACGCAGCTAATCTCCTGCCAGAGAAAAGTTATCAGCAGATTTCGTGCAGATTTTGGTGCAGAAAAAAACACAACGTGTATGCACTTACCCTTGGAATTGATTATTGACGGTGTAATATGAGCAAATATTTCTCTCATTTATGTCTGTAACTATCACTAAAAGCATCAATCAGTAAAGCACATGAGGGTGGTGCCCTCTAAATACAAACAGCACGTATTGAAAATAGATAAAACCAGTATAGTGTGTGTGTGTATGTATAATATATATATATATATATAAAAAATGCATATATATATCTCACGTTCCTTTTGCTAGAGAATAGCAGCTTTGGGAGGGGGGGGCTACACAGATAAGCAGAGTTTAGATATATAACAAATATACAGGTTCAATCTATGCTTGATGCAATAAACAAAGCCATGGAAAAATAGGGAAAATAATTTCATTGTTCTGGCTCCTCCATATGGTATTGAGCACAGACTAGCAAATTAACAAAGACAGGATAGAAAAACATTATAACTAATCCGCACTGAAACGGATTACAGAACTGCCAGCAGGATCTCCAACCCAAAACTCATCACAAGAGAAATGCAAGTAGAGGGATAAAAAAAAAAAAAAAAACACAACCTGCCTGCACACACTAACACTAAGTGTATTTTTAGCCAGAAATCAGAATAACTGAAACTACAAGCCTATATAAACCTGCTATATATACCTGGAAGAGCACATAATTATCAGCACAGGAGGATGAGCTGCAGGGATGGTGGACACTGGGCCTCCAGAATAATAAAGCTGTATTTCTACTAACTTCTTGAGAGCTGACAGCCCATTTCTCTCATCATTTACAAGACTACTACAGTATTTGCAGCAGAGGGAAATCCAGAATATTTAGCACAGGGCAGCGCTCTCAGGATCTTCCTCTTATTGAAGCTAATTGTGGCCTGGCCTTTATTTTGGCATTATAGCCTACTTAGGCTACTGCAGCCTGCAGCGTTGGTGAAATGAAGCGCCTGAGCAAAGTCAGAAAATCCACCATTCGTTCCATGAGCTAAGTAGTTATTACCATGATATAATCCATGCACAGCTACTGTTCTTTGTAAGCCTCCAAGAGGTTTGCAGGCTTTGGCTTCTACAGCTGTACACTTGTATTTAGTGTGTGGAAGGGTGTGCAATGTGATTAGTAAGAATAAGAGGGTCCTCACACATCAACCAGAAGAGAGAATGGTCACATAATTACATAACAGAGGTATCGGATAAAAGGGTCAGAAAATGCGAAAACTACAGCATGGACAATTCAATAGATTGATACATACGGGAAGATTATAGAAAGTACACTATAGGAATATGAAGCTACTAAGGAGTTTTTCGAACATATGAAAGCAGAAAGCTAGAGGACGAATACAGCCAGCCACAGAGCCTGACACAGGGGTGGACACATTTATAGACATCTCATGCCCACTGTCTTTTTTTACGCAGCATAAAATGACCTGCGGTGCGAGTTTCAAATTCGCAACATGTCGATTTCTCTGGCGAGTTCACAGAGTTTCATGTGTGGATTTTCCCCATAGATACCTAAAAAGAAAAAAATATTCTAATGGAGAGGAGCTAAAAGATTTGCACTACCCTAGTCAGACATGCATTTTGGTAGTCTGTAGCAGCCAGACCACTAGGACAGCGTGAACTTCAGCGGTCAGAACTCGAATGCCGGCATCCTTGTAATTACCAGGACCCACAATGTCATGACTAGTAAGAGCACGAGGTGCCCAGGATGCCAGCATTCAGTTCAGGCCAAGGAAGTGCACACTGTCCAGATCGCCCGGCTGTGAAGGAGCACCAAATCAAGACGTCAGACCACAGTGTGAATGTTGTAGCTCATCTACAATACCTGAGGAAGTTCTTATTGTGGTCTACATCACTCAAAATGGTTCCACTATTTCTCAGTCCAGCCTATCAAATTGTGTCCTTGTAAAGTGCAGGGTTTTATCTGCAATAGGTAAAATATTAAATATTTCATATTTGTATTTTAAAGGGGTATTGCCATCTCAGACATTTATGGCATATTTAAAGGCTATAAGTAACTTATTAGTTCAGTCTCAGTGGTAAAACAATTAAGAAAAGTGCTTTTCTCTATTAACATTTACATAAGTTGCAAAAATAGACAAATACTATGCAGCCCACATGACATAAGTGTATGAGGTGGGAATACTTCGTGTCCTTGCAGAACGACTGTTAGAAAGTAATTTAAAAGGACTTGACATCAAATCACATTTTCTATTTAGCTCCATGTCCAAAACCATCATGTTTGTAGAAGTTGCTTTTAAATGTTATTATATGGAGCAGTCGTATTACAGAACCAGGAAACTAAAATGTTATTTCTACATCTCTTATGCCACTATACAGAGGGTGGAAAAAAAAAAGAAAAAACACACAAAAAGGCCAAGTTTTAAAATTACAAAGAAACCTTTCATTAAGTCCTTCAAAATTCTCTCATTTAAAAGGAAACATGTCACTAGACTTGTGCTGCCCCAACCATGGGCAGCATGAATCCAAGCCTGGCTGCACAACTGAGGAGGCAGCCCAGCTTCTACCTGCCCTGCTCCAAGCGATGGGCCCCGGATGGCCTTTCAAACTATGCTTTAACTGGCCGCAGTCGCACAGCACGAAGCTGGTGACAATTTCCCTTGAAATCACATCAGGCTTTAAAAGGGAAATACGGTAAATATCAAAACTACTGCAGTATAGTTACCACTTGAGATACACCTAAACATTTTTATACAATTATAGAGAAGCCATGCAAGACACTGAAATAAAATCAATATATAGATTATGTTCTAAAAAAAAACAAGCAAAAAATAACATTTACTAGTTTATTATTAAGTCCATACTAAAATCAGAAATATCTTTAATTTTTTTTCTTGCCTCCTTAAAGGCCTGTGCACACACTGTAGATTTGTGTCAAAATCTACCATGCTGAAATCATTCAGCAAAGCGAATGAGATTCCTGAAGTCTCATGTACCTGGGAAATATGGGTGAAAGCTGCACCAAAAAACACCAAAAAAAAAAAAATTCCGCCGCGAAAACGCTTAAAAAACGCTTGGTCTGCAATGTTCCCCAATGATAATCCGCATGTGCTGTGAATATGCTGCGGAAATTTCCGCTGCGGATTATCATTGCGAAAAATCCGCAGCACGTCCATTAATTTTGCGGACACGCAGCGTAATTGCCGCCATTGACTTGCATTGAATCACTTAATATCCGCATGACTACATGCGGATATTAAGCGATTCACTGTGCGGATGGTACCCGGGTCTAGAGAAGAGGAGACTCTCATCCAGACCCAGGTACCATAGTACCTGTAAAAAAAAAAAAAAAGAATTTAAAAAAAAAAAAAAAAAAAAACACATTATAACTACCTTCTGATGGCCCCCGGTCTCCTGTACAGTGCGTCCAGGCTCCCCGGTGGCGTAAAAGGACCTTCCATGACGTCACTTAGTCATTTGACAGGTCACGCGACCGCTGACATCGGTGGTCGCGTGACCTGTCAGATGACTAAATGACGTAATGGAAGGTCCTTTTACGCCACCGCGAGACACCGGGAAGACCAAAGAAGGAGACCGGGGGCCATCGGAAGGCGAGTATAATTTTTTTAAAATTTTTTTACCATTTTATTCTTTTTTTTAACTATTAACTTGGTCACACTATATAAATCCATGCCGGTTACATGGATTTATACAGTGTGTCAAGCACTTTTCCAAGTGATGCTAAAATCGCTTGGAAGGCGCTTGATAACCCGCATGCGAAATCGCATGTGCAAAACGCGTGACAAACGCTTGTCCCTGGCTGAAAAAACGCATGTACAATCCGCATGCGTTTTTTTTTCTGCCAGGGAGATGCAGAAACGCTCAGGAAAAATTCGGAGCATTTCTGCATCGTAGGCACATAGCCTTATACAGCGTTTTTCCTGCCAAGAGATGCAGAAACGTGTGCACACACCCAAATGCAGAATATCATCAAAATGAGTATAAAATAAGTCAGTTACCGGTATGTTGCTACTCTAAACTGCTGCAGAAAGAATGAATTGTGCAACTCAATCTCTTCTATGAAATCTGCTTCCCCAGCAATCAGTGGGTCCATCATCACAGTTTGAGAAGCACTGGCAATAACACCTCTGACTGCTGTAGGCTACGATTACAGAGAGATCATATTATTATATATATATATATATATATATATATATATATATATATATATACACACACACACACACACACACAGTTATATGAAAAAGTTTGGGCACCCCTATTAATCTTAAGCTTAATGTTTTATAAAAATTGGTGTTTTTGCAACAGCTATTTCAGTTTGATATATGTAATAACTGTTGGACACAGTAATGTTTCTGCCTTGAAATGAGGTTTATTGTACCAACAGAAAGTGTGCAATCTGCATTCAAACAAAATTTGACAGGTGCATAAGTATGGGCACCTCACCAGAAAAGTGACATTAATATTTAGTAGATCCTCCTTTTGCAAAAATAACAGCCTCTAGTCGCTTCCTGTAGCTTTTAATGAGTTCCTGGATCCTGGATGAAGGTATTTTTGACCATTCCTCTTTACAAAACAATTCCAGTTCAGTTAAGTTTTATGGTCGCCGAGCATGGACAGCCCTCTTCAAATGATCCCACAGATGTTCAATGATATTCAGGTCTGGGGACTGGGATGGCCATTCCAGAACATTGTAACTGTTCCTCTGCATGAATGCCTGAGTAGATTTTGTGCGGTGTTTTGGATCATTGTCTTGCTGAAAGATCCATCCCCTGCGTAACTTCAACTTTGTCACTGATTCTTGAACATTATTGTCAAGAATCTGCTGATACTGAGTGGAATCCATGCGTCCCTCAACTTTAACAAGATTCCCTATGCCGGCATTGGCCACACAGCCCCAAAGCATGATGGAACCTCCACCAAATTTTACTGTGGGTAGCAAATGTTTTTCTTGGAATGCTGTGTTTTTTTGCCGCCATGCATAACGCCTTTTTGTATGACCAAACAACTCAATCTTGGTTTCATCAGTCCACAGGACCTTCTTCCACAAAGAAATTGGCTTCTCCAAATGTGCTTTTGCATACCTCAGCCGACACTGTTTGTGGCGTGCTTGCAGAAATGGCTTCTTTCGCATCACTCTCCCATACAGCTTCTCCTTGTGCAAAGTGCGCTGTATAGTTGACCGATGCACAGTGGACACAATCTGCAGCAAGTTGATGCTGCAGCTCTCTGGAGGTGGTCTGAGGATTGTCCTTGACTGATCTCACCATTCTTCTTCTCTGCCTTTCTGATGTTTTTCTTGGCCTGCCACTTCTGGCCTTAACAAGAACTGTCCCTGTATTATTCCATTTCCTTACTATGTTCCTCACAGTGCAAACTGACAGGTTAAATCTCTGAGACAGCTTTTTGTATCCTTCCCCTGAACAACTATGTTGAATAATCTTTGTTTTCAGATCATTTGACAGCTGTTTTGAGGAGCCCATGATGCTACTCTTCAGAGGAGATTCAAACAGGAGAACAACTTGCAAGTGGCCACTTTAAGTAGCTTTTCTCATGATTGCATACACCTGGCTATGAAGTTCAAAGCTCAATGAGGTTACAAAACCAAAAAAAGGGCTTTAGTAAGTCAGTAAAAAGTAGGTAGGAGTATTTAAAACAAGAAAATGATAAGGGTGCCCATACTTATGCACCTGTCAAATTTTGTTTGAATGCAGACTGCACATTTTCTGTTAGTACAATAAACTTCATTTCAAGGCAGAAACATTACTGTGTCCAACAGTTATTACATATATCAAACTGAAATAGCTGTTGCAAAAACACCAATTTTTATAAAACATTAAGCTCAAGATTAATAGGGGTGCCCAAGCTTTTTCATATATATATATATAATATATATATATATATATTATATATATATATATATATATATATATATATATATATATTACACACATTAGTAAGAGTTGCATGCACTCAGGCGATAAGTCTGTGCAAGGGAGAAGGTATCATCTGTATGTACAGTAATGCAGATACAATGCTTGTGTGATGCTTGAATGTGTTCAATACAGTAGTTCCAGTAATGAATAAGTACTGTAGATAATAATCCAACATTTGAACCCAAAAATATTTCAAGGAATCTGTAAAGAAAACCGGAAAGGACAAGCAAGGTAGGGGATTGGCGAGTCCATGTCGCTGGGTTGCAGATTTTAGGCTAGGTTCCCACAAAGTATCTGTTGGGTGTTTGATGTTGTAGATTTTCTGCACCATTTCTGCAGCAATTAGCTAAATTAAGATACTAGCATTTTTTTCACTGTACTTTTTTAGTGCGTTTTTGACACTTTTTTTGTTCTTTTTGGCATGTCATACTTTAAATAAAGCTGCTTTGTTTTTGATAGTTCCTGATATTTGGCTTTGAGAAAACTTTCGCTCATCTAATGAAATTCTATGAGGAAGATCTGCACATAAAACCTAAGAGTACCTGCAAATGCGAATTTCAAAAACACACTGCAGGTCAGTTTATGAACATGAAAAAACAACATGAGATATCTAAACATCCCATCCACATTGCTGGACTTGCAAGACTTTTTTGTGCAGTGAAAATAAGCAGTGTCAGAAACTTATGGTGGGAACAGAGTCTTAAATGTGTTTAGACTCCATAAGAAATACCGTAATTGTACAGAGATCACAATATCACCTAACAGTACTATTTTACTCTTCATGCAAAGTTTTATACTTACTAATGTGACCCAAGAATTTTCAAATGGCAACAAGGTTTTTCGATCTTTGTCACTTGCTATCTGGTTTATTAAAGAAAAAAAAACCTTCCTACATTCTCTAGTAAATTTGCATGTCTGCCACAGAAGACAATGCTGGACGTGATTGTGTGGTGGGGTGACAAAGAGGCAACCTATAATGGAGATGTGAATTGCATATATCCGGTCACATTACGACTAGACGTCTCTGACTTCTCTCAATACAAATGAATTAAGAGAAGCTGCGCATGTGTTGTCGGTACGGGACAGCATGTATGCAAATCGTATACTTGTGGCCATGTGACTGCCCACTCTCACTGGTGAGTCCTAACATTGTGCACACCACACGGGGGTCAGGATTCAGGAGTCTTCAGTCACTCTATATGACTGCAGACTTGTCAGAAGACAAGACAGCCCCTTTAAGCATCATTTGTGTTCAGTAAGACCACAGACGATGGAATGAAACAAAAAAACCTGCATCTCTATTAAAGCTCATATTTTAGGTCTAATTTAAGAACTTCTAAGCTTCTTGTAAGGCTGAATTCAGATGCCTGTGAAATACAGTCCAAGTACAACCTGCAATGTCTGAATAACTTGCGGGCCTCCTGACCTGTAGTAAGCTGTTGACTCCAGGTCAGTAGTGATGAGCGCAAGTGCTCATTTCTCGAGTTGGCCTAGGTATGCACAAACAGTAACAGTCTAACAGCCGCGAAACATGCCGCCGTGGGGACTCAAACATAAAATTCGAGCACCGCGATACCTTGTACATATCTGAGCACCCTTGGCCAACGATGAACTTGCGCTCATCACTACTGACCTGAAGTCAACAGCTTACTGGGCATATATGAGGCTGTTCAGTTCAGACATCACAGTCCGTATAAGAACCATGTTACATAGATGTCTGAATTCGGCCAATGTTTTTTAGATGAATACTTGGACACAAGGAACTATTTGACAAATATAGTGCAAAGAAAAAACACACATTGAAAATAGGACAGGCAAACCTGTCAACCAGTGGCGTAGACGAAGCGACCACTATGGGGCCTCAGTTTTGGATGTGTTTTTATGCATGCATTAGAATGGGTAAAAAACACTGCAAAAAATATTAAAGTTGACTTTTTTTTTTAACGCATGAAACAACATTGCAAATACTCAATGTGTGCACAAGCCATACATGTGTGGGATAGTCAGATTACATTAGATTCTGTAGTCTCCACAAGCAGGGTCTATTTGTGTCTGTTCGGTGTATCAATGTATAGACTAAACTGGATTTTATACATGCAGCCAATACCATACACCGCTTAATTCATGCCACATCCCAGTGCTCTAACTACATATTGTATCCATAGATGGATGGGGACATTCTCTAGCCTAGAATTTGTCTCGACAAGAGCGAACCTAATGTGATCCAGCTCCACACGCACATATATGACAATGACAGAAGAGCCAGCCTCATGCACAAGGTGGAAGGATGAGCATTTACAAAAAGACAGAATGTTCTCAGAGTCCCCTTTACCATGATGTCAATGGTGTAATCCATGGGAGTGGCACACTACTGATGTAATCTGTTTTATGAAGAGGAGCTTTTATGGGAAACACCAGCTTATTATACAACAGGACATGAAGCACACATACTAAATGATTTACGACGTACTACTCGTTTTATAAGAAAAATCACAAAGACTTCAGGGCAAGAAGGAAAAGGAGCTAAAGGCAAAAGTGTTTTTTTCTGATAGCAACTGCCCAAATGGCAAGATTTGTCTAGGTGACACCTACAAGCTGCCTGGCATAGGACACCGTGAAATGTAGGCTTAGCAATTGCTAACAGCAGTGGTTAGGTTTTGCCATTTCATTGCACAAGCACTCTACATAGTCTTCATTTTCTTTAGTCAGTAAATAATTCTAGGAAAAATATAACCCAACAACAATGAACAAAAAAAATGAAATCCATAAATTAATTTGAAACAAATTGGGAAGATTAAACATACAGGCAATCCTCAATTACAACCGATTATCATTCTTCTCCCCAGACAGAAGATACCTGACACCAGTCACATCAGTGCAATGCTAGAACTAAGCTTTTTCTGGCTAAAGGCTAAAAAAAACATAACGAGAAGATGGCTCATTCTTCTTTTTAGAGTATTGTAACATAGTCATGCAGACTTTTGTGAAGTCAGTTCACAGTTAATTCTGAATAGGTGAAAACGCTCACATGTGGTATCAGCAGCAGTGGGAGACCCGCTAGGGACCCTCTAAGGACCCGCTCTCCCAATACAGCTACTTATTTCCCCGGGATTTCAGTCTATCACACTAGGCCGCCTGCACTCCCATTGAAGCCAATGAGAGAGCGATACTCTTGATCATTTACAAGCTTGTTCATTACATGTCCAGTGCCTTCCTCTCCATAAAGAGAAATTGATGAACACAAGAGAAAATGAACTTGTACAAAACAAAAACACATATTTTACTATGAACTGGGCCCAACATCTGATCAGACAACCCCTTTCAAGGGTATTCACAGCCTTTTGGATCGTAAAACTACTACACATTGCATCAATGACTTCAGTCCCTGAGATCTAATCCAGCTGATTTCAGGACCTGTACATCTGTGTTTGGTGACAAGGTCAAGAAACCTTTTGAACCACAATGTTAAAGTAAACATACAGCGGGTCAGACATTCCTGACAGCACAACACTACCACTTACAAAGCAAAGTACTGCATTTCTCAAAGGCAACAAGCTGCATTATATGTCACGTCCCAGTATACACGTTAGATACTTCAGATAATAGATATTTTCAGCCACTTCAAAATGAGCATAAAAAAGCCCTAGCAATACTGTTTAGGCATCCTTAGACGGTCATTGCCATCTCAACGTATTGACTTATCATTAAGAAATGCCATCACTGTGGCAATAATCCTGGTTTAGCACTGCAGCCCCTTGTTATTCCACGCACAAACTCCTGTTATCTGTATAAACACTTGTCCATTAATCAATATCAAAATTCTGGCAATATGCGGTAAAGCTGCATGTCGTAGTGGGATGCAACCGCAAAATAGCGCCACTACATGGCAAGGCACACCAACCGTAGGTTCACATGAGCATATGAATCAGAGCGTATGGTCAGAATTTCATCCAGAAAAGTGGGAGGATTTTTTTCTCACTTACCATAGTGTGCTGTCCGTATACAATCAGTTTTTTTACAGCAGCAGCAATTCATAATTTACAATTCTGGAATATCGGACACTGTAAATGATCTTGCAAAGTATCCGTAAAAACTGGATGCTTTACTGTGGCTCCGTATCGCATCAGATTTTTTTTGTGCACCCTTAAGACTTGAAAGTGTGAGCCTCATCCAATTTACAGGAGTAGCCAGTGAAGTTGCGATTTTTTTTTCCCACGTAAATTCGATCAATGGGGAAGGGGGGGGGGGGGTCTGCACTGCACTGTCCCATTGAATAACATTGGTCTCAGTGCTGTACATATTTATTTTCAGTCCGAGTGCTGTCTATGAAAACAGTCATATGAACAAGCCCAAAGGCGGGGTGAGACGTGCTTTTGGAAGAAAAAAAAAAAAAACTACTGATTTTCATTCAGAAAACTATACTCGTCCATGTGCCATCCGTGTGTCCGGATTTTAGGTCAATGTGACTTGCGTATTTATACATACAACACTTAAATGTACATGGTCAAATACAAATTTTCCAAGATAATAATGGCAATGTATCCATAAAAATTGGATGATATATGGATGATCCATATGAGATCAGATTTTTTTTTGTTTTTGAGCAGCATAGACTTATACAGGCGAGTCTCATCCGATATATGGAAGAGAACAGCGCATGCTGAAATTTTTTCCCACATGGTCACTCATCAAATGACTGCTTTTTCACAAGAGAACATTCCAATTGAATGACATTGACCAGTGCGCTGTTTGATTTTTACACAGCATAAAATGCTCGTCTGACCGAGCACGTAAGGTTGGTTTCACACTTGACATTCAGGGACTGGCCATGCGTCTCCTGAGCCGAGCTGTCCGGACTGGCCATGCGTCTCCTGAGCCGAGCTGTCCGGACTGGCCATGCGTCTCCTGAGCCGAGCTGTCCGGACTGGCCATGCGTCTCCTGAGCCGAGCTGTCCGGACTGGCCATGCGTCTCCTGAGCTGAACTTGCCAGGCTCATATATGCTCATCTTAATTGTTGGTGGACTGAAGTAAGCCAAAAGTTGACCATACATATCCACATCACTGAACTTCTCAATACACATGAATTCTCAGCTGAGAGTTGTTGTGTTTTCAATGGGGACAGAAGCGTTCAGATGCATTTACACCTGCTGACAGAGGCCAGTAAACCACTGCCAATCTGCTTATACAAGCCGATCAGGCCAACCTTAGTTATAGGCAGCACATCATTGGTTTACACTGGATGAAGTGCAGCAGATAATGATTTTAATGCCAGCATTAATGAAGCAAATAACCGGAGGAACGAGCTTTTTACTTGGTCATCAGGTAATTGCTGGCATACTTACACAAGCAGATAAGTCTAACAAACGCTTATCCCCAATTGGCTCGTCTCTTCTCTGGCAGCGGCTTTTCTTCTGAAGAAAGGATAAGTGTTCAAATTCTCTCCCTTATCTGCTTAGAGAAAGTTGGGGGGGCTAATTAGATTTTTGGCTGTTTGGGCAATTTTACTCTGTGTGTTTATCTGGTGTCTTGAGTCAGTGTTCACATGATGCGTTTTTTTCAGCCCGGTTTCGTCACAAATTCAGTAAAAATAAAAAAAAGTGTTGATTTTTCCACATTTCCAGAAAAATCACAGCAAAAAAAAACTGTATGGCAAGTGCATCATATAAACATGGCTTAAGAGATTTTCTAAGTTAGGCCTCATTCACACGTCCGTGTTCCACATACGTGTTCTATCAGTTTTTTTTTTTTACGGATTGAACAGGAACACCATTATAACATATGGTGCTATGCACAACTCAGGGAGACGTGTCCGTTTTTTTTCCGGTATCACAGATGCAAAGTGCCAATACAAGTCTATGGGTCCGTGAAAAACACGTACAGCACATGGATGGTACCGGTAACATTTTTTTCGTGTACGAATTTAAACACGGACATGTGAATGAGGCCTTAATGTGTTTCTAGTTATTTTTTTATTTTTAAAACAGACAAAGTCTTACCTGCTGCCCCCAGTCATAGCAGACATGGCAGCGGCAGTGACGTTGTTACTACAGTTATCCTAATTTTCCTAATTTTACAGAGGAGGCCTGAACACAAAAAAAAAAAAATAAACAAACTTGGACATCCTTTTAAGGCAAAAAATCAGAATGACTTTATTTTTCTATATTTGCATTGGTCTTTCCCAGATTTTTTTTTTTTTTTTTTTTAATCAGTTTCCATTTGCCTCTGTCTTTATTGCATAGCTGAAGGACTGAGACGCTACTGAATAATCAATGCAGCCACGACTACCTGCCTAGGAAATAAAATCATATTGACAGCTTATTTGCCAAGCATTTATATTTAGCATCAAAACAAAGCCTTAAAGCCAGAATAGAAATTACAATTAAACAATGGTTATTCTTTCCGGCTCAGTCATAAATGACATGAAAATATTCCAGGATCCCAGAAGCCAATGAGGCTTTATAAAAACACAATGCAATTAGGGTTTCATATTCTACCCACTCCACAGGATTGCAAGACCTCAAAGACGCACCAGAACCTAAACACTAGTATATAGTAACACCGTGGCATGAAAATGATCCAACCGCTGCTGCAGAGAAGTATTACCAAAGACTAAAACATCACTTTCCTAATCTACCGGATAAATGCAATGCTCATGCAGAGTTGTCAGCTTGTGTCAATCAGCAGGGCTTTTGTTAAATTAGGGCACTGAGAAACACCTCTTTGTTACGAGGCCTGACTTTATTTACTCTGCTCCTACAGCCCACCTGACACTTGCTTACATGGCTTTTCTGTGCTCCAGCAATACTACATATATTATCATTGTACAAACATGGCTAAAAGGCTCCAGCTGGACACCGGGATAAGCAATAGCATAGAATGTAATCAACTAATGGGCACATGTAACATTTCAGAATAAGACACTGCAGAAACACTGGTACTCCAGGGGTGGGTGGTGGTCCCTCAAGTTTCTTTACCCCCCATTTGTTAATAACCTTGCTTAAAAAGTTATTTCAATTAGCAAAACACATATGTATTTTGCTAGCTACATTAGAGGAAATGCGATTACTGTATCAGGAAATCTATGTGCACATTATATATACACATATAGTTGTCATACTTTGCCAAAAATATCAAAAGATGTGACCACGATGCATCAAACAGCTTTCATCAGAATTCTGGCATACATGTTTAAAATATTGCAACTTTTGGTATTTTTATGGCTGTCCTGGGCAGCTCTGTCCAATTTTGTAGCTTCATGTGGAGGGGCACGTAGGGTAAATTCATATTTTCTGCCACCGAAGTGCCGAAATCTACAAGTGTACTCCAATCCCTGACTGAAGGAAAATTCTTGCTCTTGCGTACATCTAAAAGATGTGCCAAACTCATTAAGAGGCGCTCGCACCTTAATAAATTTGGCGTATCTTTCTGCCGAACACAATTAATCAAGACTGGAATACAAAAATAACAGCCTTTATGAATCGGAGTCTACATTTAATAGCTGCCCAAATGCTCTTACAAAGTGATATTTA
Source organism: Phyllobates terribilis (assembly GCF_046119375.1). Lineage (NCBI taxonomy): Eukaryota > Metazoa > Chordata > Amphibia > Anura > Dendrobatidae > Phyllobates > Phyllobates terribilis. The sequence goes on along the minus strand of NW_027362764.1, from coordinate 531,439,983 downwards.
GGCTGTGTGCCCATGATGTTTTTTTTTAAGCAATTCCGCTGCAGAAACACTTAAAAAACGCATGGTAGAAGGTCTGCCATGTTCCCCAATGATAATCCGCTGCGGATTATTATTGCGGAAAAAAACGCAGCACTACCAATTATTTTGCGGAAGCGCTGCGTTTTCGCCGCCATTGACTTGCATTAGACCGCATGGATTACGCATCACTGTATATGTAGATGTGCATTCCATGCGTTCTAATGTGCGGATGGTACCCAGGTCTAGAGGAGAGGAGACTCTCCTCCGGACCCGGGTACCATAGTACCTGTAAAAAAAAAAAAAAAAGAAGAAAAAAAAAAAAAAAAGAGAATAAAAAATAAATACTATACTTACCTCCTGATGGCCCCCGGTGTCCTTGTCTTCGCTTGCCGGCAGATTGCGGTGGACTCAAGGACCCGCGCTGACGTCATTTAGTCGTGTCACGGCAGGTCCTTCAGTGCACAGCGAGCTGCCGGCAAGCCGAGACGCATCGAATCAAGACACCGTGGGCCATCAGAAGGCAAGTATGATATTTATTTTTTACCATACTTTCGGACACACTATATAAATCCATGCCGGTTCCATGGATTTATATAGTGTGACCAAGTTGTCAAGCACTTTCCAAGTGATGCTAAAATTGCTTTGAAAGCGCTTGACAACCCGCATGTGGAAATGCATGTGAAGAACGCTTCACATCCACATGTCCCTGGCAGGAAAAAAGCATGTACAATCCGCATGCATTTTTTCTGCCAGGGAGAGCAGAAACGCTCAGGAAAAATCCGAAGCATTTCTGCATCGTGGGCACATAGCCTTAATGTTAAAAGCAGAGGAAAAATGTAGAGGCCAGAAGTAATGTCCAGCACAAAAAACAATCTTTGCACCAGATAAGCAAAAAGGTCCAAAAAGTCAAATGTAACTGAACAGAAAAACAAAAAACAGCTGGATAATATTGGTCCTCCCATCCATCGCTCAATAGACCGGACATACCAAGACTATGCAATAATGACGCTTTCCATGACAGTATTAGTGGATGCCCCAGATTTTTTTTGTATAGGTAGCACTAATTTTAAACAAGCTGTCCACTTCCAGAAAAATATTTTACAGATCAGCGGTCGTTTAGTTCAGGAAGATGGGAGGTGTAAACCCTTCTCGAGTTTACACTGTCTAAATATTAGACAATATTATTAAATCTTTTCGTTTGTTCCAAATACGGCAAGTATATTATGATGTACAGTTTTCCCAAAAAAAAAAAAGTTTCACCCTACTCCAGAAAAGACCCTGGCATAAAAAGTGCCATCGTTTTTAAAGTCATCACATAATTACAAGTTTGTCAATATATCCGACAATAAATTAGCTGAAAAGTGAACCACTCAATTCAGAAAACTTCTGACAGGTAAATACATTTTGATTGGAGGAGGTCCGGGTGCCGTATACCACACCGATCATTACTACAAAGGGAGAGAAGTCAATTCAACACTGTGCACTTTCAACTGATCACGAAGGGCACAAGCAGGGCACAGTATGAACCCAAACACCACGAAGTCCATGGACCTACTTCATCATTCCAGTTTCTCCAGTCATCTGCAGTAATTTGATACTTCTTAGCGTCTTTGGTATTTGTGCCACTTTCTAATTTGCCTAAGTCTTTTTTTTTTTTTTTTTCTTTACAACTTTGCCTATCCAGCCGTTTTAGACAGCTTCAAGAAATGTGACACTTACAAAATCTAGCATTTTTCAACTGAGTAAGATTTCTGGCGGAGTTTTCATTTGGACACATTTTTTAAAACGATTTGCAACTTTTGGTGTTGAAAATTCGCAAAAAAAAAAAAAACAAACAAACACTCTTAAAGAGCATTTCTGATTTAGCACCAGATTCAACGAAAAATTTTGAAAAATTTGATGTAAAAATCTCTAGCGTATACCACAAGACAAAAGAAAGAAAAGGGACTTTAAAGACATCGTTTTACGATTTATTGAAGCCAGCCATACCAAAATTTATTACAAACCAAGATAAAGTGGTACCTGTTCAAACAAATGCAAAGAAAGGCTAAAAGACTGCTAAAATTCTACTTGCATGAAAAGCTTTCATATCTATATTAAAAAAAAATAAAAAAAGAAGACACACAACCAGGTAATAGCAAGGCACAAACTGTAACTGTTGCTGTGACTTTAATTCCAGGAATGCTGAAGTAACTGATAGCAGGAAATGCAATAATTGTTGTAGGCATATGCCTGTATCCAAGGACAAAAGGGTAAAACAGCAGCAGGAAAATGGTAAAATTATCTCCTATGCATCAAGCTTCTATGTCACTTGAAAGCCAAACCTACTAGAAAAAAAAAAAAAAAAAAAAAAGTAAAAAAAACGGGGCATTGAATAACACTGGCCTAGTTCTGGAAATCAAAGACCTGAATATACAACACTGTGTATGATGCAATAATACAAATGTTACTTATGTTCTCCCTGCCACCAAACTCCTAAAGCATCAGGACATATAGGATATCTATTCTTTTCAGTAAAACTACTCCGATAGCATACCATCCTGTTTTTCTTAGAATAGCAGAAACTGTACGGCTTAAATAAAATGAAGAATATGTAATCAGATGCATGTGAAAGCTGCAAAACAGAATAGCACCTCTGCCTGCAAATAATGAGTTTGCCTGTGGAATGTCAACTCCTCCACATAAAGGCCGAGAGGCAGGAGGGAATGCAAGCTCCTAAATACACAGAATATTACACACAGTATCATCATCATCATCATACAGTTGAGGTTGGCTTTTTTGTGGGTGTAGCTACTGTAAAGTCATCATCTACTGACTCACTGGGAAAAGGAGCATGAAAGGATTTCTCTTCCTCACCTTGCTGGTTTGCCAGCATCAATGACCTCTCCTAGTTACACAGGACTGGTAAATAAATAATAATGGTAATACTACAGTAACATTCCATGAACCCAGCATAAATGGCTCCGACATATCAAATATTTTCAACTAACACGGATACATTTTTAGATGTTAGAAATGTGGCAATATTCATACAGGCTTCATATCTGTACTACAGGGCCTCCTCAAAGAAAACAGAAAGATAAGCTACAAGATGAGTTACTAATTCAGTGTGAGATCCTACTGTTCTATCCCACATAAAAAACACAAATCTCCACGCCTAAAGCCAAGTTAACACAAGAGTAACATCAAAAAAAATAAGATTTTCATGCAGTAAAAAAAAATGGACATTTTTTCATCCGCATGCAGTTTTATACATCAGCACTGATTGAAATTTACAAGTTTCCTATGTAAATAATGGCATTAAATCTGTATAAATCGGATGGCGTGCCGTTGATCTGTATGAAATCCAATTTCTTTTTTGCTCACCATAGACTTGGCATCCAAAATAAGGAAAAGAATAGAGCATGCTGGAATTTTCTCAAATGTATATAGGGTCCATGTGGGAAAGAGAAAACTAATAGTCATTTGAACTGCCCCTATTGAATAACATTCGTCCTAATATTATCCTTCTGGTGTCAGCGTTTGTTTCTTTTTGTTTTCTTTTTTAAAACACAGACAGCACTTGGGCCAATAATACGGTCATGTGAACAGTGTCCGGCAGCTTTCACATATCTGTGTGTCACAGTTTGAGCACGGGCCGTAAAGCGTGGACAATCCACGGGTCTCCTGCAGGGCTGTGGAGTCAGTAAGTAAAACCTCCGACTCCCTCATACATGGCTCATGTTTAAGTGATAAATTTACTGTAGCACAGATTCATCTCAGCTAAAAGTCTAGACCCTTAGATCAGGAATAGGACAGACATTTATAGAACATTTCATAACTTTCCCAAATCCTTATGAAAAAATATTCCCCACAAACTGAATAGTACCCAATTATATATTTTGGGAGTTGGTCCATTTTATACCGACTCCGACTCCACAGCCCTGGTCTCCTGACCCGAATTTGTCTATGAGGCTGTCAAGTCCAGGTCTAGAGGCTCACGGCCAGTCTGTGCTCGGACCGTGACACATGGACGTGTGATTTTGGCATTAAACATGCGCCTACGTATGTTCAGATTTGATTTTCTAAGTGATTATGCCCGATATGTGCCACATTAACAAACCATGGTGAAATTTAGATATATATAGGAAGACATTTTATGGTTGTTTTCCCATGTCATACCTCGGATATTGTATGCTCTCATAGGACATTTCTTATTATCTCTTGAAAAATAAAGATTTAAACGTTCAACAAAAAAAAATCCTAAAGATAAAAATTAACAAACCAACTACCACTATGTGTATTAATCAAAGAGTCTGACTAAAAGCTGATATTTGCTACCAATATTTCGCCTCTAACCTTGAAAGAATCTAAATTACCATCGGCTGTTAGAGACAATAGCTGGACGACTATCGCTTGCCAAGCAAAAGTACAGTAAATACAAAACTTAACTTGTGCTATGTTAAAGGGTTTCTCCAGACCATTTTTATATTTGGGCAGGGAGTCTAACATGTGGAATCCTGACAGTGTGTAATGTACTCACTGACAAACAGCCATTCTACACTTTGGGCACTCACCATGGGGCCGCTCATAAGTGATTTGTATACTTCCGATCACGTGCAGACCACTTTCTCTTCGGCTAAGCTCAACAGACCATGAAGAGACGTGGAACAGAGGGGTCAGCGAGTGACAGCAAGTATACTGATCGTATAGGAACAGTCATGTGATGCCCGCGAGTGGTAAACAGAGCAGAAGCCTAACAGTGAGTACATTAAACGCAATAGGGTTCAGTGGATTATGCTGCATCTAGACAGACAATTTGGGAATGCTCGTTCCTCCATTGGACCAACTGGTCGACCATGCAGACCAGCAACCACCCGACAGTTAAAGAATCATTGCTATGAGCAGCACATCTTCCTGTGTAAACAGGCCGTGGGCTGCAGATAACATGATATTCTATGCGCCCAGAATTGTGGTTGCCAGTCTAAAAACGCCATTAAGCAACCAGAGATAAGCGTGCAGGTAGCCCATAGGCAGCAGTCCACAAGTGTACACCCAGCTTTATATAAAAGACATCAACAACCCATGTAAGACTCAATGGTCTCAAAAGACAGTTAAAAGAATTAGAACAAATAAAAGTTCAAGTTTCCAGTAACCAGTGCAGTAATAATAATAGTCATTGATTATATTCATGTTTCACGCCATTTGCTGACTGGACATTTAGCCAGTAGACCAGTAGTGACATGGTTGTATACATATAGACTTTAATAAAACAAATATTAACATTCAAGCAGTGACAGTCTACAGAGTAAAGCTTCCACTTAGTACATTCAACAGGATACAATTACTAAACACCGTCTACTCTCTGGGCACAGGTTATAGTGCTGAAAACTGGACAACATCAATGTCACCGCGGCTCCAAATACAACATAGCACGCTGCAGACAACTGAAAGTCCCAATGTGTAGTGTTTGCTGGAGGTTATAAAAATATAACGTACAGACTCCTAAACTGTGTGGTGTGGTTTACACATTAACTATCCTAGCAAGCCAAAATGGCTTTCTAAATGAAGTGCAGCAAAACCTCTCGTCTTTTAAGAAGCAGCTGTTACCATTTAGACATCTGAAAAGTATAACTTCCAGAAAGACAGCACAATCGCTGTCCCGCTCTCATCATAATAAAATGGTTAACCCAAATGGCCCAATAAATTATTTTAAAGGCTCAGCCACATCTCTGATAGCCTTCCATCTACCTGATAAACACACCAAATCTCAAGTGCAAAGCAACCATATCTGAATGAGCCAAGTGACCAGCTCTCATAGGCCACCATGTAACCTGCATGGAAGAGGGTTTATAGTTATACTACTTTAGAGCTCGGCTTACATAATCAAATGTTGTTTTCCCCTCTTAGAAAACGAATTGAACCAAAATTTGACTATACATGCCACATGTGTTAAAGGGTTTTGACACTTATCACACCCCGATAGGCGCTTCTACGAAAGCACAGCACGCCGTTTTCCCAATGGACATGCTGCACACTTCCGAGAGGAGCTTATTCCTGTTCACATGGACTCATGATGCAGAAGACATCCACATCTGGAGCACAACAATGACTGGGATAACACTCAAGAATATTGCTTAGGTCACACATTAAAGGCAACATGCCAAACACAGCTGACACTTTCTACATACAGCTCCAATGTAATGAAAGTAGCTGAAAAAACAAGCCCTATTTAGGCATGGCGGCAGGATATAGGGCTCGCCAGCTGCAGAGGTACAATTTTAGGAGACTATTTATCAAGCTCTGATGTCAATACTCCAAAACTTTTCATAGAACAGCAGATGGATCATGAGAGGCCGTGCAATGTCTCTAAATAGCGACTCGATTTCCCAATAATCAAATTATAGGTTATATAATGTGTACTACCTGTTGGACAAGGATACACAAGAAACACAATTACATAACTTCTCGGAGAGCTCTATAAAAATATCTGACAAAATAGATCACTTCACAGAACTGCCAGGTCTAGGTAGTGGAGAAGATGACCAATCCCAACCAGTCTAATCATCAATAGTTAACTAAGGGTCCGTTTACAGAAACTGACTGCCAATCTTTACCGATCGGTGGTCATTTAAAAGCCGGTTTACGCAGGCAGACCAAAGTTAACTATGTGTACTGAGCAATATGTAGTAGATGCCTCCGTATGCATAGGCTGACATTGATCTCAGCACATGAGTCCTGGATGATGCACTGCCAAGAAGCAATATTTTTGAGCAAAAGAGCATTTCACCCAATGAATGAGCGTTTTGCTTGTTCACCTTATAATCGGCAGCCTGCTTACACAGCAAGATTATCATGAAACGGGCAGTTTTAAGAATGGGGAATACAATACATACCATAGTCCTTTCTATGCACCATACTTTTAATACTTTAGGATTCAGTCATGCATTTTACACCCTATTCACATGTTTATTTCTACAGTGGATTCAAGCCATTGATTAGACCCCATTAAATTACAATATGCCTAATCTTCATGCGGATCTGCTGGCATACTGGCAGCAGGAATTCATTTTAGCGTTGGATTTCTAATGTGGATTATTTAACAAATCCACTTGAAATGTGCCTATGGTAAATTCCATAAGTCAACAAGGCCTAAACATATTTTTTAGTACTTCTGGACAAGAATGGTCTGCAAATTTTACAGCTAATTTTAAGTTCAAGAGGATATTTATTAGATTGAAGAATGCCTAAAAAAATGTCACCGAGATTATGGAACATAAGTCAAAATTTTAAGGGTTAACTAATTCACCTCAAAACATCAGACACTTCTAAACATATAAAGCCAATTTATGAAGAGAAGACAAGTTCAGACACATGCTACAGGAAGAGATGCCATAAGGCCAAGCTGCACTAAAGATCATTAAATCAGAGTTCATTGATCTTTGGGCCGTCCCAAAATGCAGGGTCACGTCTGACCAAGAGCTGGCAAACATATGCTGCATCAAATACTGCCTGCTACCACTAGAGTACATAGCTTGTCAAAATACAGGTTAATTCAGTGTTCTTTTTAGAGGAAAATACAAAGCAAATGTGAGAAAAGATTGCAAAGAAAGAAGTGGCAGAGAATACATATTCAGACAGAACCATAATAACAGTCCCGCCCTGCATGCCTTTTCATCTAGATATAATTGTACAAAAACTAATAGATTAATAAAAAATCTCTAACAAATCCCAGGAGCCAAGTATCTACTGACAACTATCTGAGTTGGATGCCAGGCCACTAGAATGACTAGCAGCCAACTGAACTATAAAGGAGCCAAAGTCAAGGATATTAAGCCCGTCCCATGCTAATCAGGTGGGTAGCCTCTCAGAGAAGGTGGCGTTATAATCACTTTCTGCCATGCCCACTACTCTAAGCAATCCAAGCCTTCAAAGTGAAATCGCAAACTCACTAGATTTCTCAATTTGGACCTTCCTGCCAAAAAAGTCACAGCCGGGTAGTTGAAGTGCACCCAAAGCACCACCTGTGGATCTAAGACTACACAGAGGGCCTGGCGCTGAGCTGGGTGCACGTCCTGCCATTGTTTGCTGCTCCATTCCAGAAAATAGCAATTGTGCTATATCCAAACACACAAGAGCTCTGCCGAGAACAACGCTATTTCACAACAGACTGAGAAATCCCTTTTCTTACCAGCACCATGGCTTATTTAATAAGAACTTAACTGCAGCGTCTGCATTAACCCCTACGGCACCAAAGCCATTGTGAGTTGTACACTAGTGCTCGAGAAAATAAGAATGAAAGAAGAAAAAAAAAAAAAAAGTGGCACAAGGCAGATCTCAGTGCCGATATGGAAATCCAGGAATGAATATGCATTATGTTGGGCGGCTGGATTCAGATAATTGGCATTCCAGGCAATAAAAGGTTGTTTCACAACAAAAGGAACATGACGTAAAATGATCTGCCCACTTCTGTACAGTTCTAGCCTTTATGGAGAACATATCAAGTGATTATTATTATATTTTTTCTTAACAAAGGTCACCCTGACCCTAGAGTCTCAGGACCCTCCAGAAAGTAACAGCAACTTGTGCACACAAGTGACAGCAGACCTGTTTAGGAGATATTGGCCCCAAACACAGCACAGGATTAGTTCTCAGGACCCCAGATCGCTGAGGATGACCCCCTGCAAGTAGCCTGTGGATGCCTCCTTACAGATGTGCCTCACCGATGACCCCACAGGTGCTCCTGAGGTCACACAAACAATCCATGAGGCTGCACAGAAGCCTGGCCCCCAGTGTCATGGAGCCATAGCCACAAGTTCCTGAGAGGCAGATAGTGTCAGCACATATTGGCCATGAATGATGCACAGGGGGCAGCACTTTAGGGGGGAGCACTGCCTCCTTCCTCTTTGTTGTAGAAAGTTACACAGGGGCTTTCACTAGTCCCCTGCACTTGGCCAGGCCGATCCTCCCTCTCTCCCTCCTTCCCTCCTCGGGAAGACAATACATTGTGTGCCCCCTCCGGAGAGCCATGGCTGCCACGCCTCACACTGCACCCTGGGCACCACAAACTTCCTCCTCTCCATTTATTTACCTCTCGGATCTCAGGGCAGCTCCAGTATAGAGGGCACAGTAAGTCCGGCTCTGGCATCTGACACTGCCCACAATGTCCAGCTCCAGGGCAAAGAGGACAAATGGAAACTTCCCAGTATAAATGTGGCGGCTCCGGAGTCTGCGGCCACACGGAGAGCGGAGCCGGAGTACGGGGCTTTGTTGGGGGCCAGAAGTTGGGCTTTGCCTGTTTGCTGAGCTTCTCTCTCACTCCCAGTACACAGAGTGACGCGCTCACCAGAGGGGGAGCCGCTCCATGCTCGCCGCCCAGCTATGCAGGAGCTCCTCCCCCGGACACTGCACGGCAACGGCTCCCAGGCCGGCCAGGTACGGGAGGGAACACTGTCATAATGGTGTTTGTGAGGAATTACCACAGTGCACTGCGCTCCTCCACTGCGGCGATACAAAAAGAAAGTGATAACAACCAATCGGGTGGCGTCTTACGTTTACAACCAGCACTAGAAATATGATAGCGCAAATCTTATTGGTCCGCTGAAAGTTACCGACCAATCAGGTAGTGTCTTACGTTTACAACCAGCACTAGAAATATGATCGCTCAATTCTTAGTGGTCCATTGAAGTTACTGCTGACCAATCAGGCAGCGGCTCACATTTTATAACACTGGATGTGTAGCTCAATTCTTATTCTTACATTTTATAACAACAGTTGAATTCGTATTGGTCCTCTGGAGTTACTGACCAATCAGGTGGCGCCTTACGTCCAGTGCTGGTGATCAAATGTAAGATGCCACCTGAGTGGTAGGTAAGCCCAGCAGACAAATAAGAATGAATCTGTTATAGTTTAAGACCGTGCTGGTCATAAAATGCATGACCAATCAGGTGGCGCGTTACATTTATTCACCTGTGCTGGAAGTATACTAGCTGAATTTCTATTGGTTGACTGGAGTTTCCAGTGATGGGAGGAGCAGGCACATATTGCTGCCGGCTTGTCTCTTCACAGCACAATAAGCCTCTCATGCAGGGGGAGGTCCACATAATCCTCACACAAGAAACTATCTAGTACTTGTGCTAATTTAATAGAGGACTAGTATGTGCCTGCATTCTCCTGGTATATGGGGGCACATTTCTGGAGGGGATAGCTGCCCCCCACCTGCCATTAGACTCCACATTAGCCGCCATACACTTGTGGAACATCCTGGGGGTTTAAGCTGCTTTCATGAAAGCCAAATAATTTCTAAAGGATTATATATTTTTTGAGGGTAAAGTTGGGTGGGGGATTAGCCGTGCATATAATGTGCTAGGGGCTCCTGACAGACATTCCTGCACTCAATGTGCCTTTTGTGCTGGGCAGAACTGGTCATTATTCATGGCATTCAGGGATCTGTGCCGGCAAGCTGCACTTCTTACTCTCCGTGCTGCTCGCCTTACGGTTATAGTGTACACTATTAACACGTCTAATTGTTTTACGACTAATTTCCACATCTGCTCCCAGTTTATGATTCTGCTATACGGAGCCCGCAATATAGTCCTGGGTCTAGCTGGCCATATACTAGGGTGCCCCAAGATGGCACCCACTCCCAGATTCCACCCTGACAATTAGATTTACATAGTTACTGTGTACGCTGAGTCTAGGACTACATGACGATACTAACATGGCAGTATCACATCGCAGCTAGTGATTCCTATGGTGTCTCATTGCGACCTCTGGCAGCTACGACAGTCGCACGTGTTGGATCCTCTGCCGCTGGTTACAAGTCGTACGCAACTCACTTGCCATAGACTACAATGCAAGTCAGATGCAACTGCGATTTGGGATTTTTTTTTTTTTTTCAAATCAGAACTCTAAAATAGAGGCTCAGACAAGTTGCACAAGTGTTTTTAGTCCTGTGACGTGTCTGAAAATTCCACATCGCCATGTATCCCCAGCCTTAAAAAGGAAGAAAAAAAGGCCCATTAAGTCCAACCTATATAATCTTATGTTGAGTTTGGCCACGGCCCCCCTACCACTATTTGGTCAGTATTTTTTCTCAGGAGTGGGAGCCAAAACCAGGAGTGGGTGATAAATGTAGAATTTGAGACTTGTTTCTATTATACCTTTTCTCTGATTGTTCCCCACCTGGTTTTGGCTCCCACTCCTGAGAAAAAATACTGACCAAATACTGATCGTGGGGCCATGGCCTTTCCCACAATATTCCACAGCAAATACGCCCTAAAGTCTGCCCTGTGAACTAGCGGTGTTTTGGGGAGGGTTGAGTAGGCAAAAAAAAAAAAAAACACTCTTCAGTCCCAGAGTTTCCCTCCAATTGGCTCTAGCGGTCACATTGGATAAAACATATGCCGTGATGCGTAGAAACTGACCTGGAAGCCCTGCCATGACCGGAGAAATCACAGGCAGGGCATTTTTTAATTCTTCACTAGTAGATTTCACCCCGGGTCCACCGCAAACACCACCGTGTTGCATATTAATTGTGTATTTTAACCACCTACTCTTGTCCACGGGGAAAATCCGTAATTAATCTTATTAACATAGGTGAGATTGACACGCAGTGGATTGAAAAACTGACAAAATAGATGAATCTCTGAAAATAAAATTACAAAAGCTCAAGCACTTTGCTAGAACTGTATTCTGTAGTCTAGTTTCCATTAAAAAAAAAATACATTACGGCTTGTTCTTATAAATGTATCTTCACGTATAAAAAGCCCTTCTGGGTGATATCTCTTTTGGTTGGAGCCAATCACTTTAATGACACAAAGATAGCTATAAACAAACCTTTTCAAAGTCAAATCATTACATGGATTTTCAGTGAATAAAGACAACCTGTTGACTCCCTATTAGTCACAGGAGTGGGCTCCAGACATTGATACAGTGGGTCATGACTGGTAGAACCACTCGTGTAGTTTGAACAATGTCCCTATTGATGACATATCATGCACACATGTGAACATAGAACTGGAGAAACCAAACAGCGACAGTAAAGAATTCTTCAGGTAATTATACAGTGGGGTTTTTTTGTTTTTCTTTCTTCAAATAATCAACCCTGAAACTCTTATGTTCAAGGAGTAAATTTACACCAGAAAAATCCAACATGTAATTGCTCCTCAGGTTTCTGCTACAGATTTGCGGTTTACAATTCTCTTCATTCAATGGGGCCAATTCACACACGACACTACCGGCTTTCATTTATGGACACAATCTATCCAGAAACTACTTACATATGGTAGGCAACATGTCACTTAATAAAATAGTTTTTTAAACTGTGCTGGGAAAAAATGCTACCTTATTAACGCCAATGTGATTATCCCATTTATAAAATGCGTAGTGTGAACATACCTATTAGGGTATCCTTCATGTGCCTTTTTTGGCATGTGAAAGATCACACTGAAAAAAAACAACAACCTATACATACATATTTTAAATGGGGTAATCACATTGGTGTTCATAAGGTAGCATTTTTTTCCCAGTGAAAATTGAAAGCACTGGCAAACAATGCAGTAATACTGGTGATGTAGGAAAAAGTACTAATTGTGATTTAAAAGCCCACTGGGCTTGGAAAAGCTGTCAGTTGAACCGAAACGCCGCTGAGCCCAATGGGCTATTGAATTACAAGTTCTACTTTTTCCTAAATGGTGTGCTGCCTTCATTTTTTTGGGAAATTATATTATATATATATATATATATATATATATATATATATATATATATATATATATATATATATATATATATATATACACATACATACACACACTCAAACATGCTTAGAACATGCTAGGTTTTGTAGAAAAAAAAAAGTAAAGGCAACATGCGCACACACACACACACACACACCAGACCCAAAATAGTACAACTAACATCCAGCTTCTTTTTTAATTTTTTTTTTTTTTTTTTTTAAAAACTAGCATTTTTCTTAGAACACTGGGTGCGAAACCGTCCTCAAAGATATTACAAAATTTGGTTAATAAATGTGAACATAATGCGCCATTTTGAAGTAAAATCAATGGCGCACACTATTGACCAGGATATGGTCAAGGCTAGTGTACATTGCCAGGATCCACTGGGCATGGTTTCTAAAAACTCACATAACCTTCAGAAGTTTGTCACACCTGTTCGGACCATTGCCCTCTGTTACCAACAAAAATGTAATTTGTGTCAATGACAACAAATAAAGTCTTCTTAACTAGATTAATAAAAATAAGCAGATTAAAAAGCCATTTTCACATTAATAACCCCCATGAAACTTTCATGTGCATAACATAAGTTTCTACCCCACATTTCACTTTATAGAGCAGATTCCTATATCTTAGAACCACAGGAGTCCCATGCTGAGGCACTGGAGGGGTTAATATGACCACGGTACCCCCATACACTAGCTCAGCTGGTATACTATGACCAGCATACAAGTCACCAGCACCACCTGTGTGTCGGCACTGCAGCACAGAGGATCTGCTCTCCTCCCCTGCCACATCTACCTGTGATGTACATGGCTACCCCCCCACACAGGTAGCAGCCCCCTTCACTCCCTGTACAGATTGCAATTATCGGGGACTATGGAATATGGGTGAAAGGAGAAGTGGATACAGATAAGCCATAGCTGGGGAGGATGGGAGCTCTGACACTGGCTGGAGTAACAGTAAGCCCCCGGAGGGGGGAAAGGCCATGGATTGGTGTGCTACCTTGTCCCTCTGCTCTCAGGGAGGGGATAGGCAAATCAAGGCTGCTTGCCATTCTCCATATACAAGTTATGTCTTCCCTAGAAATATCCATCTGCCCTGCCATACTTGTCCATTCCCGCCCCTCAGCAGCCACCTAACTACTATACACAACATAATCACATCTTCTGTATATCCTTTTGTTTCTACACTGCTAGCAGGAAATAGTGAACTGCAGCATTGAGAAGTGGGGGATGGGACAGGGAAGGGAGTTGTGTGCCTCTGCCCAAAATGGGACTTTGACCTTATATCGATCTACAAAAGATGTCGGAATTTAGAAGAAGAAGAAAAACCCAAAACAGTGCCAGTCACCAATCCACAAGTAATGGGCAATTTCATTATTTAATCATGCGCCAGCAATCGTGTTTCCTTAAGAAAGGACTGACCTATTTTTGGCTGGAGATAAACGATCATGTTAACAGATGTTAATCTTGTAATCTGGTTTTCCTGTAAGCACTTCACATACCCGCTTTTCAGACATACATACATACATACATACATACATACATACATATATATATATATATATATATAGTGAGAACATATTCCAGATTACATAGATGGCTGGTTACTGGAGAATTGATTATTTTTAATTAGCAGCCATACAACTCCCGCCGGCATTCATGGACGAAATCCACAGGTTTCCAAAATATTTACAATTCTATACTTTCATATTTACATTTACTGGATACATTGTACCACACACAAAAAAACTAAATGGCCATGACATGAGTAAACAATAGGTAATCAGATCCAGCCATGACATTCCCCAGGGTAAGGCTTATTATAATCATCATTTACAATCGATGGCTCTTAAGACACAGCGACACTTTCTTAGTAAAATACAGGAGCCTCTCTAATACTTAATTGCTGGAGGTTAGCTAGGCTAGCAGCAAACAAGGGCTGATTGTCATTCTACACCAACCTCCATACATACTCAGCCCATTTCAATACCCCACCCAGTTAGCTTTTCACAAAGTTTCCCAAACTTGTCCAAGCACATAGATCCCCAATTAGATCCTTATGTGGATCTGGCTTAGATCAAAAGTAAAGTGCATTAGCATAAAGTATGGATCCATTCCGATTAGTCAGATCTAAGGAGAGGACTAGTAATAGTCCAGGAAAAGCTTGATGTGTGGAATTAGAATAGTTGTGTACTGTGCACTCCACCCCCAACTTCCTCTAATACACGATATAGACTTCTCTGATGTGTTTATGGCCACATACAGATACAGAAGTCTTGTGAATTCTCCAGCAGACAAAAGCAGCAGCATCATCATCATCATCATCAGGCATTTTGTGCACACTCCCAATCAATACGATCAGCAGAGCCCCTTAATAATTGAATAAGTAGCCATCTCAGCAGGCTGCCATATGACGAAGCTATATGTGATCATTAGGCTAGGTAGCCAGGAATGAAGAATACAGGCAGCTCCTCATTAAAGCTGTCTCAGGACTCCATGTCCTCAATGCAGTAAAACGATCTTGAGAAAAAAAAAAAGAGACTGGCAGAAAAAAAGGCAAAGTTACATTATAAGTCATGCAAATGCTAAATAAAGCGGCTGCTGATTCCACCCAAAGAACTTGTCTCCCTCAGCCCCCTGTCATAGGCACCCCTGCCACTTACCTCTCACTGTGGGCACAAGATAGAATATTTTATTGAGGACACAGACAAACAGGAATCTGAAGGTGAAACCATGCACTGAATGCAATAAAGAAAGAAGTGCACATGATTGACTGAGACCGCACCACTGTCTCACAGGGGACTCCGCTGCCGGATGGGGCTCTCTGCTCACACAGTCCCCTTCTCCAAGAGGCTTCGGGCACCCAACTCACACACTATCACTCACACTGCACTTTGTAATATGTCACAAAGCCATGCGAGGCAAGAGACACAATCTGTCAGTCATCCAGTCAGTGTGTATGGCAGTGCGTCCCCCGCAGGCAGGACAGTGGTATGTCCTAAATTAAATGCACACACACTATCTACTATTGTCTCATCAGCTCACACAAAGTTCTGCTTCAACGCGGGGAAAGTGTGCGGGCATCAGATGACTCCTACATATGAGGGAGGGCAAGACTGCCGCACATGCACCCCTGTCTGGGGCACAGCACCCTCCATATATAATATACACAATCTTATAATATCACACTGCACCCCTGTCTGCGCTCTACACCCTCCATATACTGTATAATATTACACATGCACCCCTGTCTGCGCTCTACACCCTCCATATATAATAAACACAATCTTATATATAATATCACACAGCACCCCTGTCTGCGCGCTACACCCTCCACATATAATATTACACATGCACCCCTGTCTGTGCGCTACACCCTCCACATATAATATTACACATGCACCCCTGTCTGTGCGCTACACCCTCCACATATAATATTACACATGCACCCCTGTCTGCACGCTACACCCTCCACATATAATATTACACATGCACCCCTGTCTGCGCTACACCCTCCACATATAATATTACACATGCACCCCTGTCTGCGCTCTATACCCTCCACATATAATATTACACATGCACCCCTGTCTGCACGCTACACCCTCCACATATAATATTACACATGCACCCCTGTCTGCGCTACACCCTCCACATATAATATTACACATGCACCCCTGTCTGTGCGCTACACCCTCCACATATAATATTACACATGCACCCCTGTCTGCGCTACACCCTCCACATATAATATTACACATGCACCCCTGTCTGCGCTACACCCTCCACATATAATATTACACATGCACCCCTGTCTGCGCTCTACACCCTCCATATATAATATTATACATGCACCCCTGTCTGCGCTCTACACCCTCCACATATAATATTACACATGCACCCCTGTCTGCGCTCTACACCCTCCATATATAATATTACACATGCACCCCTGTCTGCGCTACACCCTCCACATATAATATTACACATGCACCCCTGTCTGCGCTCTACACCCTCCATATATAATATTACACATGCACCCCTGTCTGCGCGCTACACCCTCCACATATAATATTACACATGCACCCCTGTCTGCGCTCTACACCCTCCATATATAATATTACACATGCACCCCTGTCTGCGCGCTACACCCTCCACATATAATATTACACATGCACCCCTGTCTGGGGCACAGCACCCTCCATATATAATAAACACAATCTTATATATAATATCACACAGCACCCCTGTCTGCTCGCTACACCCTCCATATATAATATTACACATGCACCCCTGTCTGCACTCTACACCCTCCACATATAATATTACACATGCACCCCTGTCTGGGGCACAGCACCCTCCATATATAATATACACAATCTTATATATAATATCACACTGCACCCCTGTCTGCTCGCTACACCCTCCATATATAATATTACACATGCACCCCTGTCTGCGCTACACCCTCCACATATAATATTACACATGCACCCCTGTCTGCGCTACACCCTCCACATATAATATTACACATGCACCCCTGTCTGCGCTACACCCTCCACATATAATATTACACATGCACCCCTGTCTGCGCTACACCCTCCACATATAATATTACACATGCACCCCTGTCTGGGGCACAGCACCCTCCATATATAATAAACACAATCTTATATATAATATCACACTGCACCCCTGTCTGCGCGCTACACCCTCCACATATAATATTACACATGCACCCCTGTCTGGGGCACAGCACCCTCCATATATAATATACACAATCTTATATATAATATCACACTGCACCCCTGTCTGCGCACTACACCCTCCACATATAATATTACACATGCACCCCTGTCTGCGCTCTACACCCTCCATATATAATATTACACATGCACCCCTGTCTGGGGCACAGCACCCTCCTTATATAATATTACACATGCACCCCTGTCTGGGGCATAGCACCCTCCTTATATAATATACACAATCTTATATATAATATCACACTGCACCCCTGTCTGCGCTCTACACATGCACCCCTGTCTGCGCTCTACACCCTCCATATATAATATTACACATGCTCCCCTGTCTGCGCTCTACACCCTCCATATATAATATTACACATGCTCCCCTGTCTGCGCCCTACACTCTCCATATATAATATTACACATGCCCCCTGCCTGCGCTCTACACCCTCCTTATATAATATTACACATGCTCCCCTGTCTGCGCTCTACTTCCTCCATATATAATATTACACATGTACCCCTGTCTGCGCTCTACACCCTCCATATATAATATTACACATGCACCCCTGTCTGCGCTCTACACCCTCCATATATAATATTACACATGCACCCCTGTCTGCGCTCTACACCCTCCATATATAATATTACACATGCACCCCTGTCTGCGCTCTATACCCTCCATATATAATATTACACATGCACCCCTGTCTGCGCTCTACACCCTCCATATATAATATACACAATCATATATATAATATCACACTGCACCCCTGTCTGCGGCTCTACACCCTCCATATATAATATCACACTGCACCCCTGTCTGTGGGTCTCTACACCCTCCATATATAAGATTATACTGCACCCCTGTCTGGAGCACTGCACACTCCATATATAATGTACACAATCATATATATAACCCTACTGCTCCCCTGTCTGCAGCTCTACACCCTTTATATATAATGTATACAATCATATATATACTATCACACTACTCCCCTGTCTGCGGCTCTACACTCTCCATATATAATATCACACTGCTCCCCTGTCTGCGACTCTACACCCTCCATATATAATGTACACAATCATATACAGTACAGACCAAAAGTTTGGACACACCTTCTCATTTAAAGATTTTTCTGTATTTTCATGACTATGAAAATTGTACATTCACACTGAAGGCATCAAAACTATGAATTAACACATGTGGAATTATATACTTAACAAAAAAGTGTGAAACAACTGAAAATATGTCTTATATTCTAGGTTCTTCAAAGTAGCCACCTTTTGCTTTGATGACTGCTTTGCACACTCGTGGCATTCTCTTGATGAGCTTCAAGAGGTAGTCACCGGAAATGGTCTTCCAACAATCTCGAAGGAGTTCCCAGAGATGCTTAGCACTTGTTGGCCCTTTTGCCTTCACTCTGCAGTCCAGCTCACCCCAAACCATCTCGATTGGGTTCAGGTCTGGTGACTGTGGAGGCCAGGTCATCTGGCGTAGCACCCCATCACTCACCTTCTTGGTCAAATAGCCCTTACACAGCCTGGAGTTGTGTTTGGGGTCATTGTCCTGTTCAAAAATAAATGATGGTCCAACTAAACGCAAACCGGATGGAATAGCATGCCGCTGCAAGATGCTGTGGTAGCCATGCTGGTTCAGTATGCCTTCAATTTTGAATAAATCCCCAACAGTGTCACCAGCAAAGCACCCCCACACCATCACACTTCCTCCTCCATGCTTCACGGTGGGAACCAGGCATGTAGAGTCCATCCGTTCACCTTTTCTGGGTCGCACAAAGACACGGTGGTTGGAACCAAAGATCTCAAATTTGGACTCATCAGACCAAAGCACAGATTTCCACTGGTCTAATGTCCATTCCTTGTATTCTTTAGCCCAACAAGTCTCTTCTGCTTGTTGCCTGTCCTTAGCAGTGGTTTCCTAGCAGCTATTTTACCATGAAGGCCTGCTGCACAAAGTCTCCTCTTAACAGTTGTAGAGATGTGTCTGCTGCTAGAACTCTGTGTGGCATTGACCTGGTCTCTAATCTGAGCTGCTGTTAACCTGCGATTTCTGAGGCTGGTGACTCGGATAAACTTATCCTCAGAAGCGGAGGTGACTCTTGGTCTTCCTTTCCTGGGGTGGTCCTCATGTGAGCCAGTTTATTTGTAGCGCTTGATGGTTTTTGCAACTGCACTTGGGGACACTTTCAAAGTTTTCCCAATTTTTCGCACTGACCGACCTTCATTTCTTAAAGTATTGATGGCCACTCGTTTTTCCTTACTTAGCTGCTTTTTTCTTGCCATAATACAAATTCTAACAGTCTATTCAGAAGGACTATCAGCTGTGTATCCACCAGACTTCTGCACAACACAACTGATGGTCCCAACCCCATTTATAAGGCAAGAAATCCCACTTATTAAACCTGACAGGGCACATCTGTGAAGTGAAAACCATTTCCGGTGACTACCTCTTGAAGCCCATCAAGAGAATGCCAAGAGTGTGCAAAGCAGTCATCAAAGCAAAAGGTGGCTACTTTGAAGAACCTAGAATATAAGAAATATTTTCAGTTGTTTCACACTTTTTTGTTAAGTATATAATTCCACATGTGTTAATTCATAGTTTTGATGCCTTCAGTGTGAATGTACCAGACAATGGGCCAGACAAAAGTATTGGCACCCTCAGCCTATTACTTGGTTGCACAACCTTTAGCCCAAATAACTGCGAACAACCGCTTCCGGTAACCATCAATGAGTTTCTTTCAATGCTCTGCTGGAATTGTAGACCATTCTTCTTTGGCAAACTGCTCCAGGTCCCTGATATTTGAAGGGTGCCTTCTCCAAACTGCCATTTTGAGATCTCTCCACAGGTGTTCTATGGGATTCAGGTCTGGACTCATTGCTGGCCACCTTAGAAGTCTCCAGTGCTTTCTCTCAAACCATTTTTATAGTGCTTTTGGAAGTGTGTTTTGGGTCATTGTCCTCCTGGAAGACCCATGACCTCTGAGGGAGACCCAGCTTTCTCACACTGGGCCCTACAATATGCTGCAGTGCCAATACTTTTGTTCACCCCCTTTTTTAGGTTTGCTGTGGAATTGTATCCAATTTGGCTTTAGGACAATTCTTTTTGTGTTTTTTCATTGAAGACAAATTAAATGAAGATAATAATACCAAAGAATTTCTGATTGCAATCATTTTCAGGAAGAAACTGAGTATTATCTGACAGAATTGCAGGGGTGCCAATACTTTTGGCCACCACTGTATATAATTTCACGCTGCTCTCCTGTCTATTTCACGCTGCTCTCCTGTCTGGCTCTGCACCATCTGTATATAATATACACATGTACAGTGGGGAAAATAAGTATTTGATACACTGCCGATTTTGCAAGTTTTCCCACCTACAAAGAATGGAGAGGTCTGTAATTTTTATCGTAGGTACACTTCAACTGTGAGAGACAGAATCTAACAATAAAAAACAGAAAATCACATTGTACGATTTTTAAATAATTAAATTGCATTTTATTGCATGCAATAAGTATTTGATCACCACCAACCAGCAAGAATTCTGGCTTTTACAGACCTGTTAGGTTTTCTTTAAGAATCCCTCCTACTCTGCACTCATTACCTGTATTAACTGCACCTGTTTAAACTCGTTACCTGTATAAAAGACACCTGTCCACACACTCAATGAATCACACTCCAATCTCTCCACCATTGCCAAGACCAAGAGCTGTCTAAGGACACCAGGGACAAAATTGCAGACCTGCACAAGGCTGGGATGGGTTACTGGACAATAGGCAAGCAGCTTGGTGAGAAGGCAACAACTGTTGGCACAATTATTAGAAAATGGAAGAAACACAAGATGACTGTCAATCCTCCATCGTCTGGGGTTACAAGCAAGTACTATATATAATGTACACATGTATGTACACACAGCCATATATATATATATATATATATATATATATATATATATATATATATATATATATATATAATACCAAACTACTCGCCTATCTGGGGCTCTACACTATCTACATAAAATGTACACATGTGTTTACACACAATCATATATATACAGTATATATCACACTGCACGCCTGTCTGGGGCTCTGCACCGTCTGTATATAAGATACACAATCATATATATAATATCACACTGCACCCCTGTCTGGGGCTCTACACCATCTATATATAATGTACTCATGTATATATACAATCATTCACATTTGAAACCAGAAGTTTACATACACTATATAAAAAGACACATATGCATGTTTTTCTCAATATCTGACATGAAATCAGAATAAACCTTTCCCGTTTTAGGTCAATTAGGATTACCATAATTTTTAATATTTGCCAAATGCCAGAATAATGAGAGAAAGAGAGAATGTTTTAAGGCATTTGTATTACTTACTGCAAATTCAAAAGTTTACATACACTAAGATTACTATGCCTTTAAACAATTCTGGACTGCCAATATGATGATATCATGTGTTTGGAAGCTTCTGGCAACATCTGAGTTCATTAGAGACACACCTGTGGATGTATTTTAATGCACAGCTGAAACATACTGCTTATTTGTGTAGCATCATGTGAAAGTCTAAAGAAATCAGCCAAGATATCAGGAAGAGAATTGTGGACTTGCACAAGTCTGACTCATCCTTGGGTACAATTTCAAGATACCTGAAGGTGCCTCGTTCATCTGTTCAAACAATTATACGCAAGTACAAACAAGATGGGAATGTCCAGCCATCATACCACTCAGGAATGAGACGGCTTCTGTCTCCCAGAGATTAACGTGCTTTGGTCCGACATGTGCGTATCAACCCAAGGACAAAAGCAAAAGACCTTGTGAAGATGATGGCGGGAGCTGGTAAGATTGTGTCAATATTCACAGTGAAACGAGTACTGTATCAACATGGGCTTAAAGGCCACTCTGCCAGGAAGAAGCCATTACTCCAAAAGAAACATAAAAGAGCCAGATTAATGTTTGCAAATGCACACAGGAAAAAAGACCTTAATTTTTGGAGACATGTCCTGTGGTCTGATGAAACTAAAGTTTAACTTTTTGGGCATAATGTCCATCGTTATGTTTGGAGGAAAAAGGGAAAAGCTTGGAAGCCTAAAAACACCATCCCAACTGTGAAACACGGGGGTGGCAGCATCATGTTGTGGGATTGTTTTGCTGCAGGAGGGATTGGTGCACTTCACAAAATAGATGGCATCATGATAAAAGAAGATTATGTGGCAATACTGAAGCAACATCTCAAGACATCAGCCAGGAAGTTAAAGCTTCGGAGGAAATGGGTCTTATAAGTGGACAATTACCCGAAGCATACTGCCAAAATGGTAACAAAGTTGCTTAAGGATAACAAAGCCAATGTTTTGGAGTGGCCATCACAAAGCCATGCTCTCAATCCTATTGTAAATTTAAGGGCCAAGCTGAAAAGGAAGGTGCGAGCAAGGTGACCTACAAACCTGGATCGATTACACCAGTTTTGTCAGGAGGAATGGGCCCAAATTCTGACCAACTATCGTGAGAAGCTTGTGGAAGGTGTTACGGGTCCGGGTGGTAGAACCTCTGTGCTGAGATACGAGGAGGGACCAGAGGGACGTAACTAAGTTCCTACCCGGACCGACCCTGGCTGCACGGCGGCTTAATTGACTCCGTGAACCAAGTAGAGACCGGGAAGGTGGACCAGGTGCCACACTGGGACCGACCTCAAGTGAGAGAAAGCGACTCCCACGGGACTGATGGCTAAAGCCGACAGGCATGACAGATGAGCACGACTGGTTGACAATGCAGGTAGACGGGCAGGCTTGGCTGGCAGACTGACAGGTGGACACGCCTGATAGGCTGGCGGGCATGGCTGATAGACAGGCTGGCGGGCACGGCTGATAGACAGGCTGGTAGCACTGGGACCTGAGGGCTGGAGAGAGTGTTAAGAACACAAACCACAACTTTGCACAGGCACCTCCATTTTGGAGGAGGTGCCTTAAATAGGGGCAGTCCTCCGGCCATTGGCCAGGGACTTTTTAGGATGGCGCCCGCGGCCCCTTTAAGAGAGAGGGAGCGCGCGCGCCCTAAGTACAGTGCCTGGGGATCTGCACGCGATGCGAGCACCCCGGGCAGACGCTGCGTTGAGACCAGAGGAAGGAGCGGGGGACACTGGACCGGAGTTGCGGCGGTGAGTGGATTGGCGTCTCAGCCGGGTAGGAGGCAGCTACAGTACCCCCCCCCTTTATGCCTCCTCTACTTCAAGCCCACAAGAAACTTTTCAAGAAGAAGAAGAGCATGTATGTTCTCCCTGGGCTACCATGACCTCTCCTCAGGACCAAACCCCTTCCAATCCACAAGAAAGAAAGTCTTTCCTCTTACCCTCTTGATGGCCAAAATGTTCTCTCCCTCAAAGACGTCCTCAGCAGAGACTGGGGCTGGAGTAGTACCTGGATCGTCAGAGAAGGAATTGAGGACTACAGGCTTGAGGAGAGACACATGAAAGGAATTGGGGATCCGTAACGAGTCAGGGAGTTTCAACTTGTACGCCACTAGATTTATTTGGGTCAGAATCTCGAAAGGACCGATGAACCGCGGACCCAACTTGAATGATGGTGTCTTGAGATGGACATATTTAGACGAAAGCCAAACCTTGTCTCCTGGACAGAATAGAGGTGAATCCAGGCGTCTCTTATCAGCGAGCTTCTTCATCCGCTCCGAGGACTGTAGCAGCGCAGATTTAGTGTCCTTCCAAATCACCGAAAAGTCTCTGATGAGAGACTCCGCAGCAGGATTGTCTACAGAAGTAGAAACAGGAAACGGAATATTGGGATGCTGACCGTACACCACAAAGAACGAAGACTTGGCAGAGGACTCACTCACATGCTTGTTGTAAGAAAATTCGGCCCAAGGCAGAAGTTCTGCCCAGTCGCTATAGTGAGCGTTGACAAAGTGCCGAAGGAAACTAGTGAGGATCTGATTAATACGTTCCACCTGGCCATTGGACTGAGAATGATAGGCTGAAGAGAAATCCAATGTGACATCCAGCAGCTTGCACGCTACCCTCCAGAAGCGTGAAGTAAACTGAACTCCTCTATCCGAGACAATATGAAGAGGTAGGCCGTGGAGAAGGAAGATGTGACGGATTAAGTCTTTAGCCAGCACAGGCGCAGATGGAAGACCTGGCAGGGGAATGAAGTGAGCCATCTTGGAGAAGCGGTCAGCGACCACCCATATGACTGTACAACCGGCCGATACAGGAAGATCCGTAGCGATGTGTTGCCATGGAGCAGAAGGTACGGGTAGAGGAAGAAGTCGACCAGTCGGATGTTGGCGTAGACGAAGAAGAGAGGAGGCAGACAAGGATTTACGGCCGGGTTCATCAAAAACCCTGCGCAAGGCCGCAAGAAAAGCCTGAAGATTTGTCACCAGGGGATCCCCTCTCTCCCATAGGAGGTTGAGCCACACCAATGTCTCTCCAGTGAGATGAGACACGATAAATGACACTTTAGAAGCAAACTGATGAGGCAAGAGCTCTAAGTGCACTGTTGGTGAAACCCCGACATAGAGCGGAATCGCCGCCAAAACGTGGTGGAGCAGATAGCCTAAGCCAGGTGCCACTGGGTTGAGGTGCCGCCAAAGCAGATCCCGCTTGGTTAGAGGTGGACACAGCCGGGGTGGACAGTGCATCCAGGCGGGAGTTAAAAGTCCGCAGATAGGACAGGATAGTATCCTGTTGAGATCTCTGGCGGGAGACCTCTTGGTACAGGTCTGAGAGCGAAGGAGCCTGGGAGCCACCAGATTCCATGGCCTGTGCAAACTGTTACTGGTCCAGGTGATGGAACCTCTGTGCTGAGATACGAGGAGGGACCAGAGGGGCGTAACTAAGTGCCTACCCAGACCGACCCTGGCTACACGGCGGCTTAATCAAACTCCGTGAACCAAGGAGGGACCGGGAAGGTGGACCAGGTGCCACACTGGGACCGACCTCGAGTGAGAGCTGGCGACTGCCAGGGGACTGATGGCCAAAGCCGACAGGCACGACAGATAAGCACGGCTGGTAGACAATGCCGGTAGACGGGCAGGCTTGGCTGACAGACTGACAGGTGGACTCAACTGATAGACAGGCTGGCAGCACTGGAACCTGAGGGCTGGAGAGAGTGTTAAGAACACAAACCACAACTTTGCACAGGCACTTCCATTTTGGAGGAGGTGCCTTAAATAAGGGAAGTCCTCCGGCCATTGGCCAGGGACTTTTTAGGACGGCGTGCGCGGCACCTTAAAGAGGGAGAGAGCGCG
This sequence comes from Phyllobates terribilis, assembly GCF_046119375.1. Classification (NCBI taxonomy): domain Eukaryota; kingdom Metazoa; phylum Chordata; class Amphibia; order Anura; family Dendrobatidae; genus Phyllobates; species Phyllobates terribilis. The sequence goes on along the minus strand of NW_027362764.1, from coordinate 531,414,206 downwards.
TGCGGGGATCAGTGCGCGCACCCCAGGCAGGCGCTGCGGTGAGACCAGAGGAAGGAGCGGGGGAAGCCGAACCGGGACCACGGCGGTGAGTGGATCAGCGTCTCTGCCGAGCAGGAAGCAGAGACTCCGACGCTACAGAAGGATATCCCTATCGTTTGACCCAAGTCATTCAGTTTAAGGTCAATGGTACCAAATGCTAATGAAATGTATGTAAACTTTAAGTAATAAAAATGCCTTAAAACATTCTCTCTCTCATTATTCTGGCATTTGGCAAATATTAAAAATTCTGGTAATCCTAATTGACCTAAAATGGGAAAGGTTTATTCTGATTTCATGTCAGATATTGAGAAAAACATGCATATGTGTCTTTTTTTATATAGTGTGTGTAAACTTCTGGTTTTAACTGTATATATATCACACTGCTTTCTTGTCTGGAGCTCTGCACCATCTATATATAATGTACACATGTATATACACACAATCATTTATATATATCACACTGCTCCCCTGTCTGGGGATCTGCACCATCTATATATAATATACACATATACAGTATATACACACAATTATATATATATATATATATATACACTGCTCAAAAAAATAAAGGGAACACTCAAATAACACATCCTAGATCTGAATGGATGAAATATTCTCATTGAATACTTTGTTCTGTACAAAGTTGAATGTGCCGACAACAAAATCACACAAAAATCATCAATGGAAATCAAATTTATTAACCAATGGAGGCCTGGATTTGGAGTCACCCCCAAAAGTAAAGTGGAAAAACACACTGCAGGCTGATTCAACTTTGATTTAATGTCCTTAAAACAAGTCAACATGAGGCTTAGTATTGTGTGTGGCTTCCACGTGCCTGTATGACCTCCCTACAATGCCTGGGCATGCTCCTGATGAGGTTGCGGATGGTCTCCTGTGGGATCTCCTCCCAGACCTGGACTAAAGCATCCGCCAACTCCTGAACAGTCTGTGGTGCAACGTGACGTTGGTGGATGGAGCGAGACATGATGTCCCAGATGTGCTCAATCGGATTCAGGTCTGGGGAACGGGCGGGCCAGTCCATAGCTTCAATGCCTTCATCTTGCAGGAACTGCTGACACACTCCAGCCATATGAGGTCTGGCATTGTCCTGCATTAGGAGGAACCCAGGGCCAACCGCACCAGCATATGGTCTCACAAGGGGTCTGAGGATCTCATCTCGGTACCTAATGGCAGTCAGGCTACCTCTGGTGAGCACACGGAGGGGTGTGCAGCCCTCCATAGAAATGCCACCCCACACCATTACTGATCCACTGTCAAACCGGTCATGCTGAAGGATGTTGCAGGCAGCAGATCGCTCTCCACGGCGTCTCCAGACTCTGTCACGTCTGTCACATGTGCTCAGTCTGAACCTGCTTTCATCTGTGAAGAGCACAGGGCACCAATGGCGACTTCGCCAATCCTGGTTTTCTGTGGCAAATGCCAAGCGTCCTGCACGGTGTTGGGCTGTGAGCACAACCCCCATCTGTGGACGTCGGGCCCTCATACCACCCTCATGGAGTCGGTTTCTAACCGTTTGTGGAGACACATTCACATTTGTGGCCTGCTGGATGTCATTTTGCAGGGTTCTGGCAGTGCTCCTCTTGTTCTTCCTTGCACAAAGGTGGAGGTAGTGGTCCTGCTGCTGGGTTGTTGCCCTCCTACGGCCCCCTCCACGTCTCCTGGTGTACTGGCCTGTCTCCTAGTAGCGCCTCCAGCCTCTGGACACTACGCTGACAGACACAGCAAACCTTCTTGCCACAGCTCGCATTGATGTGCCATCCTGGATGAGCTGCACTACCTGAGCAACTTCTGTGGGTTGTAGAATCCGTCTCATGCTACCACGAGTGTGAAAGCACAACCAACATTCAAAAGTGACCAAAACATCAGCCAGAAAGCATTGGTACTGAGATGTGGTCTGTGGTCCCCACCTGCAGAACCACTCCTTTATTGAGGGTGTCTTGATAATTGGCAATAATTTCCATCTATTGTCTATTCCATTTGCACAACAGCATGTGAAATTGATTGTCAATCAGTGTTGCTTCCTAAATGGACAATTTGATTTCACAGAAGCTTGATTTACTTGGAGTTATATTCTGTTGTTTAAGTGTTCCCTTTATTTTTTTGAGCAGTGTATATATATATATATATATATATATATATATATATATATATATATATATATATATATATATATATACAGTTGTGGCCAAAAGTATTGGCACCCCTGCAATTCTGTCAGATAATACTCAGTTTCTTCCTGAAAATGATTGCAATCACAAATTCTTTGGTATTATTATCTTCATTTAATTTGTCTTCAATGAAAAAACACAAAAAGAATTGTCCTAAAGCCAAATTTGATACAATTCCACACCAAACCTAAAAAGGGGGTGGACAAAAGTATTGGCACTGTTTGAAAATCATGTGATGCTTCTCTAATTTGTGTAATTAACAGCACCTGTAACTTACCTGTGGCACCTAACAGGTGTTGGCAATAACTAAATCACACTTGCAGCCAGTTAACATGGATTAAAGTTGACTCAACCTCTGTCCTGTGTCCTTGTGTGTACCACATTGAGCATGGAAAAAAGAAAGAAGACCAAAGAACTGTCTGAGGACTTGAGAAACCAAATTGTGAGGAAGCATGAGCAATCTCAAGGCTACAAGTCCATCTCCAAAGACCTGAATATTCCTGTGTCTTCCGTGCGCAGTGTCATCTAGAAGTTTAAAGCCCATGGCACTGTGGCTAACCTCCCTAGATGTGGACAGAAAAGAAAAATTGATGAGAGATTTCAATGCAAGATTGTGCGGATGGTGGATAAAGAACCTCGACTAACATCCAAACAAGTTCAAGCTGCCCTGCAGTCCAAGGGTACAACAGTGTCAACCCGTACTATCCGTCGGCGTCTGAATGAAAAGGGACTGTATGGTAGGATACCCAGGAAGACCCCACTTCTTACCCCGAGACATAAAAAAGCCAGGCTGGAGTTTGCTAAAACTTACCTGAGAAAGCCTAAAATGTTTTGGAAGAATGTTCTCTGGTCAGATGAGACAAAAGTAGAGCTTTTTGGGAAAAAGCATCAACATAGAGTGTACAGGAAAAAAAAAGAGGCATTCAAAGAAAAGAACACGGTCCCTACCGTCAAACATGGCGGAGGTTCCCTGATGTTTTGGAGTTGCTTTGCTGCCTCTGGCACTGGACTGCTTGACCATGTGCATGGCATTGTGAAGTCTGAAGACTACCAACAAATTTTGCAGCATAATGTAGGGCCCAGTGTGAGAAAGCTGGGTCTCCCTCAGAGGTCATGGGTCTTCCAGTAGGACAATGACCCAAAACACACTTCCAAAAGCACTATAAAATGGTTTGAGAGAAAGCACTGGAGACTTCTAAGGTGGCCAGCAATGAGTCCAGACCTGAATCCCATAAAACACCTGTGGAGAGATCTCAAAATGGCAGTTTGGAGAAGGCACCCTTCAAATATCAGGGACCTGGAGCAGTTTGTCAAAGAAGAATGGTCTACAATTCCAGCAGAGCATTGTAAGAAACTCATTGATGGTTACCGGAAGCGGTTGTTCGCAGTTATTTTGGCTAAAGGTTGTGCAACCAAGTATTAGGCTGAGGGTGCCAATACTTTTGTCTGGCCCATTTTTGGAGTTTTGTGTGAAATGATCAATGATTTGATTTTTGCTTCATTCTCTTTTGTGTTTTTTCCTTGCAAGCAAATTAAATGAAGATAATAATACCAAAGAATTTGTGATTGCAATAATTTTCAGGAAGAAACTGAGTATTATCTGACAGAATTGCAGGGGTGCCAATACTTTTGGCCACCACTGTATGTATATATATATATATATATTTATAAGATCACACTGCTCGACTGTCTGGGGCTCTGCATGCTCTATATATAATGTACCCATGTGTATATAAACAATCATGTTGTTAGCAGGTGGTTTACGTGGTTCGCGGACCCACTGTGCTACGAGGTCGGGCTTGCATAGGAAGGGTGCAGCTAAGTGGCTATCAGGTGTTCACTAGAGCTCCTGATGGTGGAGTCAGGGTTGGCTGCAGGTAGCTGCCAGGTACCACTCCTATACAGACCACGGTACTGAAGCTGCTCTGCAAACATGGATATGAAGTTGGACTCCGTTCAGACTAATAGGTTCTAGATCCTCTGCAGAACGGTTACTGACATGGAGAGACAGGACTGATTCAGGTTCCGCCTGAGCGGTTTCAGGATACAGGTGCCATCGATGCGGCTTCAGTGTTCTGAGACTGGCTGGGAGCCATCTTGCAAGTGTACTCTAATACTAAATGCCTCCCAGCCACTGACAGGGTGCATTTTATTATGTGCTCGCTGTTCCTTTAAGAGCAGGGGAGCGCGCGCACTAAGCATACAGCCGGAATTCAGTACAGGAAGAAGCAGGGAGCCCGCCGAGGGACCTTGCCGCGTGGCTGGAGCGGTGAGTATGCCGGCGTTACATACACACATATATATATATATATATACACTGCTCAAAAAAATAAAGGGAACACTTAAACAGCAGAATATAACTCCAAGTAAATCAAACTTCTGTGAAATCAAACTGTCCACTTAGGAAGCAACACCAATTGACAAGCAATTTCACATGCTGTTGTGCAAATGGAATAGACAATAGATGGAAATTATTGGCAATTATCAAGACACCCACATCTCAGTACCAATGCTTTCTGGCTGATGTTTTGGTCACTTTTGAATGTTGGTTGTGCTTTCACACTCGTGGTAGCATGAGACGGGCTCTACAACCCACAGAAGTTGCTCAGGTAGTGCAGCTCATCCAGGATGGCACATCAATGCGAGCTGTGGCAAGAAGGTTTGCTGTGTCTGTCAGCGTAGTGTCCAGAGGCTGGAAGCACTACCAAGATACAGGCCAGTACACCAGGAGACGTGGAGGGGGCCGTAGGAGGGCAACAACCCAGCAGCAGGACCGCTACCTCCGCCTTTGTGCAAGGAGGAACAGGAGGAGCACTGCCAGAGCCCTGCAAAATTACCTCCAGCAGGCCACAAATGTGCATGTGTCTGCACAAACGGTTAGAAACCGACTCCATGAGGGTGGTATGAGGGCTCGACGTCCACAGATGGGGGTTGAGCTCACAGCCCAACACCGTGCAGGACGCTTGTCATATGCCGCAGAGCACCAGGATTGGCAAAGTCGCCACTGGTGTCCTGTGCTCTTCACAGATGAAAGCAGGTTCACACTGAGCACATGTGACAGACGTGATAGAGTCTGGAGACGCCGTGGAGAGCGATCTGCTGCCAGCAACATCCTTCAGCATGATCGGTTTGCTGTGAGTCAGTAATGGTGTGGGGTGGTATTTCTTTGGAGGGCCGCACAGGCCTCCATGTGCTCACCAGAGGTAGCCTGACTGCCATTAGGTACCGAGATGAGATCCTCAGATCCCTTGTGAGACCATATGCTGGTGCGGTTGGCCCTGGGTTCCTCCTAATGCAGGACAATGCCAGACCTCATGTGGCTGCAGTGTGTCAGCAGTTCCTGCAAGATGAAGGCATTGAAGCTATGGACTGGCCCGCCAGTTCCCCAGACCTGAAATCGATTGAGCACATCTGGGACATCATGTCTCGCTCCATCCACCAAAGTCACGTTGCACCACAGACTGTCCAGGAGTTGGCGGATGCTTTAGTCCAGGTCTGGGAGGAGACCCCACAGGAGACCATCCGCAACCTCATCAGGAGCATGCCCAGGCGTTGTAGGGAGGTCATACAGGCACGTGGAGGCCACACACAATTCTGAGCCTCATTTTGACTTGTTTTAAGGACATTACATCAAAGTTGGATCAGCCTGTAGTGTGTTTTTCCACTTTAATTTTGGGGTTGATTCCAAATCCAGGCCTCCATTGGTTAATAAATTTGATTTCCATTGATGATTTTTGTGTGATTTTGTTGTCAGCACATTCAGCTTTGTACAGAACAAAATTTTCAATGAGAATATTTCATTTATTCAGATCTAGGATCTGTTATTTGAGTGTCCCCTTTATTTTTTTGAGCACTGTATATATATATATATATACAGTATATATCACACCGCTCTCCTGTCTGGGACTCTACACCATCTATATATCTATATATAATGTACACATGTGGACTGTATATACATAATCATATATATAATATCACACTGCACCCTTGTCTATGCTTAAAAATAAATAGTAGGTGTATGATATAATATATATAAATATATATACAGTACAGACCAAAAGTTTGGACACACCTTCTCATTTAAAGATTTTTCTGTATTCTCATGACTTTGAAAATTGTACATTCACACTGAAGGCATCAAAACTATGAATTAACACATGTAGAATTATATACTTAACAAAAAGTGTGAAACAACTGAAATATGTCTTATATTCTAGGTTCTTCAGAGAAGCCACCTTTTGCTTTGATGAGATGACTGCTTTGCACACTCTTGGCATTCTCTTGATGAGCTTCAAGAGGTAGTCACCGGAAATGGTTTTCACTTCACAGGTGTGCCCTGTAAGGTTTAATAAGTGGGATTTCTTGCCTTATAAATGGGGTTGGGACCATCAGTTGTGTTGTGCAGAAGTCAGGTGGATACACAGCTGATAGTTCTACTGAATAGACTGTTAGAATTTGTATTATGGCAAGAAAAAAAGCAGCTAAGTAAAGAAAAACGAGTGGCCATCATTACTTTAAGAAATGAAGGTCAATTGGGAAAACTTTGAATGTGTCCTCAAGTGCAGTTGCAAAAACCATCAAGCGCTACAAAGAAACTGTTAGAACCCTCCTGTTAGTTTTTTCTATCTTGTGTTTTGCAGTCACGTGACCATCTGCCTATATATTACAGCTCCGCCCTTCTGGCCTTGCTGGACTTCAGTGTTGTTTGACTGTCTTGCTAGCCTGGTGCTTCGGTTCCTATCTATGTCAGTTCGCTTGGTCCTCTGGGACCTCTAGTACTTTTTGTCAGTTTGTCTTTTGTGTTCTGCAACAACTTCTGTTTAGGAGGTGTCCCATTTTGTCCCAGTCCTTAGTTCTTTTAGGGTCTATAGGTCTTCGTTCAGACTAGTCGAGGACGAAGGCGGGTCTGTTCACTAGGAACAGGCAGCCCGCTACATCGTAGGGATTCAGCTTAGTCTTACTGTAGGGACAGCTTTCCCCTATCTTTCCTTAGTTCTTGTTGCAGAACATAACAGTAAGTCCAGCCCAAAAAAACTTAAAGGAAAGAAATTTGGGGATCAGTATGGTTTCCGTCCAGGAGTTAGCTCAACGCTTGCAGGGATTGTCTCTGGAGGTGGCCGAGCTCCAGCAACACGTGAGTAGCTGTTCTGGAGTGCAGTTTGTCGAACCCAAGATAGGACTGCCTGATGTTTTGTGTGGTAAACAGCAAGATTTTTTTTCCTTTAAAAATGCTTGTTTGTTATATTTTCATTTGAGACCAAGATCCTCTGGGAATGAATGATAGTGCATTGGTTTTATTATGTCACTTTTGCGCAAGGAACCACAGGGGTGGGCCTTTTCTCTCCAACCTAATGATCCTTGTTTGGGGTCTGTTGAGGAATTTTTTTCTGCTATGGGGCTATTATATAACGATCCTGATCGAATCTCATCTGCTGAATCAGAACTTAGACGTTTGAATCAGGGGTCAGATGATGTTGAAAATTATTGCACACACTTCAGGAGATGGGCCTCAGAAGTTAAATTGAATGATTCTGCGCTGAGATGTTTATTTCTTGCTGGTCTGAGTGAAAGGGTTAAGGACTTGCTAATTGCATTCCCTGCACCTCAGACACTGCAGGAGGCTATGCAGTTAGCTGTTCGTGTGGACAGGAGACTGAGGTCCAGGCTTAGTGATGTAAAAACTCCTGTAACATCAGGTCCTAGTTCCCAGAAAATCTGCTCTGACAGCGGAGAACCAATGGAGGTGGGGGCAATGTCACTCCGCTCTCAGGAAAGAGACCGGAGATTCGCCGAAGGTTTGTGTCTTTATTGTGGTAAAGCTGACCATTTGATTAAGTATTGTGAGCGTCATTTAAGTAAAGAAAAAGAAAAGGTCAGTTACGCCCTTATAGCTTGTTTACGCTCTGCAGGAGTATTTCTTTCTGGGAGTACTTCTCTGCAGGTAGATTTGATTGAATTTCAGGTATTTGTGGATTGTGGTTCAACACTTAAAGTGATTGATAAAGGGTTTTTGGAAAACCTTAAATTGAAATCCAAACCTTTGTCATCACCTATTTCTGTGGTTGCAATTGATAACACTCCTTTGAAATGTATTACTCACAAGACTGCTGCATTTTCCCTCACTATCAATGGAGTTCACCAAGAAATTTTGGACTTGGTTGTTTTGGATAATTTGCCCTCTCCAGTTGTTCTAGGATTGCCTTGGTTAAAACTGCACAATCCTTTATTGGACTGGTCTACTAATGTGATTAAGTCTTGGAGTCCAAAGTGCTATAATAAATGTTGTAATGGTCGCATTGTGGCTGTGGTAAAAGGGGAATTACCTGTACCTATTCAAGATTTTTGGAGGGTTTTTTCAGAGGAGGAGTCGCAAGTTTTACCTCCTCATAGGGATTATGATTGCGCCATTGAGTTTTGTTCCAAAAGTCGCTTGTTTAATTTGACTATCCTTGAAAGAAAGGCTTTGGAGGAGTACATAAAGACTAGCCTGGCTGCTGGTCACATTAAACCTTCTAAGTCGCCGGTGGCAGTTGGATTCTTCTTTGTTAAAAAAAAGGACAGCGGTTTACGTCCATGTCTGGATTTTCGTGAAATTAATAAGATTACCGTACACAATTCCTACCCATTGCCGTTAATTCCTGACTTGTTTAATCAGTTAGTGGGAGCCAAGTGGTTCTCTAAAATTGATCTCCGGGGGGCATACAATTTGTTACGAGTAAAGGAGGGTGATGAATGGAAAACTGATTTTAACACTCATTTTGAGAATCTGGTGATGCCTTTTGGTCTTGTCTTACCAATGCACCTGCATTTTTTCAGAACCTTATTAACGACGTCCTGAGACCTTTGATTGGTAAGAATGTGGTTGTGTATTTGGATGACATTTTGATTTATTCGCCAGATCTAGAGTCCCATTGGCAGAGTATACGTGAAGTTTTGCAGTTATTGAGTGATAATTCACTCTTTGCTAAGCTGGAGAAATGTGAGTTCGCTGTGCAGAAAATTAGTTTTTTGGGCTACATTGTCTCCAGCGAGGGCTTTGAGATGGACCCTATGAAGGTTCAGGCTGTGCAGGAATGGCCTAGGCCTATTGGTTTGAAATCTATACAGAGATTTTTGGGTTTTGCCAATTATTACAGGAAATTCATTAAGAATTTTTCTGTAATTGTTAAACCGCTAACCGATCTCACCAAGAAAGATGCGAATACGGCCCAGTGGACTACTGAGGCCATTGAAGCGTTTCAGTATCTCAAGGAGAGGTTCAGTTCAGCCCCTACCTTTATGCAGCCTGATGAGACCAAGCCTTTTTTGGTCGAGGTCGATGCTTCATTGGTGGGGGTCGGAGCAGTTTTGTCTCAGGAGAACAAGGGTGGAGTACATCCTTGTGCCTTCTTTTCGAGGAAATTTTCAGAAACCGAACTGAATTATGATGTTGGAAATCGGGAGTTGCTGGCTATTAAATTTGCATTTGAACATTGGCGTCATTTTTTGGAAGGCGCTAGATTTCCTATTCAGGTTTTCACAGATCATAAGAATTTGATCTATCTGGATGCTGCCAAGCGCTTGAATGCCCGTCAAGCTAGGTGGGCACTTTTTTTTTCTCGGTTTCATTTTTCTGTTACCTATATCCCTGGTACTAAGAATGTTAAAGCCGATGCTTTATCTCGCAGTTTCTCTCCTATGGTCGGTGCCAAGGAGGAGGAGAGCATTTTACAGAAAGGAGTTGTGGTGGCGGCTTTGGACTCCGTTTTGGAGAATGGGATTCTGAAAGCTCAAGATGATGCTCCATCTAACACTCCCCACGGGAGGTTGTTCGTGCCTAGAGCCTTTAGGAGAGATTTGTTTGTGGAGTGTCATGAGTCTCGGTTGGCAGGTCATCCAGAAATTTCGGAAACTAAGAGACTTATCAGTCGCAGTTTTTGGTGGCCTGGATGGCAGAAGGAAGTCATCAAGTGGGTGCGTCAGTGTACTGTGTGTGCTAGGTCAAAGGCTTCACATACTCCTGCTGCGGGGTTGCTTTGCCCTCTGGAAGTTCCTAGTGCGCCTTGGACGCTTCTCACAATGGATTTTATTACTGATCTTCCTGTGTCCGAGGGTTTTACTGTCATCTGGGTGGTCGTAGACCGTTTTAGTAAGATGTGTCACTAGGTTCCATTCATTAAGTTGCCCTGTGCCAAGACACTCGCTAAGGCGTTTGTTGAGGAGATTGTCAAACTCCATGGCGTTCCCACAGATATTATTTCTGATAGAGGACCTCAGTTTGTGGCTCGCTTTTGGCGTGCTTTTTGTGACAGGTTGGGAGTCCATTTGTCATTTTCGTCTGGTTATCATCCTGAGTCTAATGGACAGACTGAAAGAAAGAACCAGGATGTTGAAAAGTTTTTGCTTTGTTTTGTGGCAGACAATCAAGAGGTGTGGTCTGAGTTTCTGCCTCTCGCAGAATTTGCTCTTAACAATCATACATCCTCCTCTGCTGGGTGTTCTCCTTTTTTTTGTTGTACTGGGAGACATCCGTCTTTTGGTTCGTTCTCCAAATTAGGGTCTGCGGTGCCGGAGGAGGAGAATTTTTCCTGTGATTTGGAGAGAGTTTGGACTAATGTACGTTGCAACCTTCAAGAGGCTAACAAGAAATCCAAGAAGTATTTTGACAGGAAACGTAAAGAGGTTTTGTTTACTGTGGGTGACATGGTTTGGTTGTCCTCGAAGAACCTGCAGTTGAGGATTCCCTCTAAAAAACTGGGTCCTAAGTTTGTGGGTCCATTTAAAGTGCTTCAGGTTGTTAACCCGTCTGCTGTTAGGTTGGATGTCCCTACTTCCTGGAAGATTAATCCTGTGTTTCATGTTTCCTTGTTGAAAAAGGCTGACGCTTCTGATAGGGACGCCACTGTCACAGTTCCTCCTGTGGTGGAAGACGGCGAATTTGAGATTTCGCGTATCTTGAATTCTAGATGGCATAGAGGGAGATTACAGTATCTTGTCTCCTGGAAGGGTTTCGGTCCCGAAGACAACTCCTGGGTAAGGACGGATGATGTCTCTGCTCCTAGGCTTGTTAAAGCTTTCCACAGGAGGTTTCCGGATAGGCCTGGGCCTGGGGGATCCTGAGGATCCTCATAAAAGAGGGGGTACTGTTAGAACCCTTCTGTTAGTTTTTTCTATCTTGTGTTTTGCGGTCACGTGACCATCTGCCTATATATTCCAGCTCCGCCCTTCTGGCCTTGCTGGACTTCAGTGTTGTTTGACTGTCTTGCTAGCCTGGTGCTTCGGTGCCTATCTCTGTCAGTTCGCTTGGTCCTCTGGGACCTCTAGTACTTTTTGTCAGTTTGTCTTTTGTGTTCTGCAACAACTTCTGTTTAGGAGGTGTCCCATTTTGTCCCAGTCCTTAGTTCTTTTAGGGACCCCTCCCTTAATTCTATAGGTCTTCGTTCAGACTAGCCGAGGACGAAGGCGGGTCTGTTCACTAGGAACAAGCAGCCCGCTACATCGTAGGGATTCAGCTTAGTCTTACTGTAGGGACAGCTTTCCCCTATCTTTCCTTAGTTCTTGTTGCAGATCATGACAGAAACTGGCTCACATGAGGACCACCCCAGTAAAGGAAGACCAAGAGTCACCTCTGCTTCTGAGGATAAGTTTATCCGAGTCACCAGCCTCAGAAATCGCAGGTTAACAGCAGCTCAGATAAGAGACCAGGTCAATGCCACACAGAGTTCTAGCAGCAGACACATCTCTACAACAACTGTTAAGAGGAGACTTTGTGCAGCAGGCCTTCATGGTAAAATAGCTGCTAGGAAACCACTGCTAAGGACAGGCAACAAGCAGAAGAGACTTGTTTGGGCTAAAGAACACAAGGAATGGACATTAGACCAGTGGAAATCTGTGCTTTGGTCTGATGAGTCCAAATTTGAGATCTTCGGTTCCAACCACTGTGTCTTTGTGCGACGCAGAAAAGGTGAACGGATGGACTCTACATGCCTGGTTCCCACCGTGAAGCATGGAGGAGGAGATGTGATGGTGTGGGGGTGCTTTGCTGGTGACACTGTTGGGGATTTATTTAAAATTGAAGGCATACTGAACCAGCATGGCTACCACAGCATCTGGCAGCGGCATGCTATTCTATCCGGTTTGCGTTTAGTTGGACCATCATTTATTTTTGAACAGGTCAATGACCCCAAACACACCTCCAGGCTGTGTAAGGACTATTTGACCAAGAAGGAGAGTGATGGGGTGCTACGCCAGATGACCTTGCCTCCACAGTCACCAGACCTGAACCCAATCGAGATAGTTTGGGGTGAGCTGGACCGCAGAGTGAAGGCAAAAGGGCCAACAAGTGCTAAGCATCTCTGGGAACTCCTTCAAGATTGTTGGAAGACCATTGCCCGTGACTACCTCTTGAAGCTCATCAAGAGAATGCCAAGAGTGTGCAAAGCAGTCATCAAAGCAAAAGGTGGCTACTTTGAAGAACCTAGAATATAAGACATATTTTCAGTTGTTTCACACTTTTTTGTTAAGTATATAATTCCACATGTGTTAATTAATAGTTTTGATGCCTTCAGTGTGAATGTACAATTATCAAAGTCATTAAAATACAGAAAAATCTTTCAATGAAAAGGTGTGTCCAAACTTTTGGTCTGTACTATATATATATATATATATATATATATATATATATAAATATATAAAATAATGTCACACTTTAACACTCTGTAACAATGCAGAGCAAGGAAACAATATTGCCTCAGTGCTCAGTCATCACAGACCCTGTCACTTAGCATAGTGAAATGGCAGCTAAACTCATATTTCCGTATGAATGCTTGCAGGATGCTTGACTTCCATGTTTTATGAGAAGCAAGTTAGCTAGCCAGGATTATGGCAAGTGTCATACACAGCTTTCCGTGCCTGCTTGATGTAACTAGTGGCTTTCATTTATTGTAAGACCTTTTGTATAGAATGAAGACAGATATTTTTAATAACGACAAGTGGCTGTGTAGAAGTCATTTAATGTCCAGATACTGTCTGTATATTATCTTTATGCTTTAATAAGCTAAATATGAAATTCTAGGCAAGTCTGATTAGACTAATTTAATTAGAACAGAAAGTTTAATGTCACAGATTAGGTTATGTTCACACTTGATTCAGAGGCTTCATCTCTAGTTCCTTCATTTTTTTTTAGAAGAAAAACACTTTTTCTCCATTAAGATGACAGACACTCAAATGTAAACCAAGTGATCCCCATTATAATTATAAACCGTATTCTGAGTGACTTAAAGGTAAGGGTCATCTTCATAATGTTCATAATGTTTTTTTGTGCTAATGAAGTGAAAAACAAAGAAACTTTGCAAATAGCCTTTTTAGACTAGTCCTGTTATCTCTCCTGATATGTTTTTGTAAGGCCATGTTCACACATTCAGTATTTGGTCAGTATTTTACCTCAGTATATACTTTTACTCTGATTGTTCAGAACGTGGTCTTAGAATAAGTTCCTACCAGCGTTCAGCATTCCGTTACAGGAACATAAAATCAAAACTTTTGCAAAAATCAGATACCACTTTAATTACAATGTGGTCTATCGGACTTCTGTTTGATTGCCCCTTATTTTAATGAAAACTAATAATGCAGCATGCTGCTCTTTTTAGTCTTCAGGATGCAGACAGCAGTGAATAAATTGATGAGGGTTTTTTTCATGAGAGTATGAGATGTTTATACAGTGAAGGAAATAATTATTTGACCCCTTGCTGTTTTTGTAAATTTGCCCACTGGCAAACACATGAACAGTCTGTAATTTTAAGGGTAGATTAATTTTAACATTGAGAAATAGAACATCCAAAAAAAAATCAAGAAAATCACATTGTATAAATTAGATAAATGTATTTGCATTTTGCAGTGAGAAATAAGTATTTGATCCCACTGGCAAATAACACTTAATACTTGGTGGCAAAACCCTTGTTGGCAAGCACAGCAGTCAGACGTTTTTTGGAGTTGATGATGAGGGTTGCGCACATGTCTGGAGGAATTTTGGTCCACTCCTCTTTGCAGATCATCTCTAAATCATTCAGATTTTGAGGCTGTCGTTTGGCAACGCGGAGCTTCAACTCCCTCCATAAGTTTTCTATGGGATTAAGGTCTGGAGACTGGCTAGGCCACTCCATGACCTTAATGTGCTTCTTTTTGAGCCACTCCTTTGTTGCCTTGGCTGTGTGTTTTGGGTCATTGTTTTGCTGGAAGACCCAGCCACGACGCATTTTTAATTTTAAAGGGAAGGAGGTTGTCACTCAGGATTTTACGGTACATGGCTCAATCCATTCTCCCATTGATGCAGTGAAGTAGACCTGTGCCCATAGCAGAGAAACATCCCCAAAACATAATGTTTCCACCTCCATGCTTGACAGTGGGGACAGTGTTCTTTGGGTCATAGGCAGCATTTCTCTTCCTCCAAACATGGAGAGTTGAGTTAATGCCAAAGAGCTCAATTTTTGTCTCATCTGACCTCAGCACCGTCTCCCAATAACTCACAAAATCATCCAGGTGTTCATTGGCAAACTTCAGTTGGGCCTGCACATGTGTCTTCTTGAGCAGGGGGACCTTGTGGGCACTGCAGGATTTTAGACCTTTAAGGCGTAATGTGTTACCAATGGTTTTCTTGGTGACTGTGGTCCCAGCTGCCTTGAGATCATTAACAAGTTTCCGCCATGTCGTTTTAGTCTGATCTCTCACCTTCCTCGTGATCAAGGATACTCCACGAGGTGAGATTTTGCATGGTGCACCAGATCGATGTCGATTGACAGTCATTTTGTATTTCTTCCATTTTCTTACTATTGCACCAACAGTTGTCTCCTTCTCACCTATCGTCTTACTTATGGTTTTGGAGCCCATTCCATCTTTGTGAAGGTCTATGATCTTGTCCCTGACATCCTTAGATAGCTCTTTGGCCTTGCCCATGTTGTAGAGGTTAGAGTTTGACTGATTAATTGAGTCTGTGGACAGGAGTCTTTTATACAGGTGAATATGTAAGACAGCTGTCTTTTTAAAGCAGTCAATGAGTTGATTAGGAGCGTCTAACTGGTCTGTAGAAGCCAGAACTCATATTGGTTTGTAGGGGATCAAATACTTATTTCTAACTGCAAAATGCAAATAAATTTATCTAATTTATACAATGTGATTTTCTTTATTTTTTGTTTGGATATTCTATCTCTCAATGATAAATTAACCCACCCTTAAAATTATAGACTGTTCGTGTCTTTGTCAGTGGGCAAACTTTCAAAAACAGCTAAGGGTCAAATAATTATTTCCTTCACAGTATGTGTATATATATATATATATATATATATATGTATATATATATATATATATATATACACACAGGTGCATCTCACAAAATTAGGATATCATCAAAAAGTTAATTTATTTCAGTTCTTCAATACAAAAAGTGAAACTCATATATTATATAGAGTCATTACAAACACAGTGATCTAATTCAAGTGTTTATTTCTGTTAATGTTGATGATTATGGCTTACAGCCAATGAAAACGCAAGTGTCGTTATCTCAGTAAATTAGAATACTTTATAACACCAGCTTGAAAAATTATTTTAAAATCCGAAATGTTGTCCTACTGAAATGTATGTTCAGTAAATGCACTCAATTCTTGTTCGGGGCTCCTTTTGCATCTATTACTGCATCAATGCGACGTGGCATGGAGGTGATCAGCCTGTGGCACTGCTGAGGTGTTATGGAAGCCCAGGTTGCTTTGATAGCAGCCTTCAGCTCGTCTGCATTGTTGGGTCTGGTGTCTCTCATCTTCCTCTTGACAATATCCGTAGATTCTCTATGGGGTTAAGGTCAGGCGAGTTTGCTGGCCAATCAAGCACAGTGATACTGTTGTTTTTAAACCAGGTATTGGTACTTTTGGCAGTGTGGACAGGTGCCAAGTCCTGCTGGAGAATGAAATTTCCATCTCCAAAAAGCTTGTCGGCAGAGGGAAGCATGAAGTGCTCTAAAATTTCCTGGTGGACGGCTGCACTGACTTTGGTCTTGATAAAACACAGTGGACCTACACCAGCAGATGACATTGCTCCCCAAACCATCACTGATTGTGGAAGCTTCACACTAGACCTCAAGCAGCTTGGATTGTGTGCCTCCCCATTCTTCCTCCAGACTCTGGGACCTTGATTTCCAAATGAAATGCAAAATTTACTTTGCATTTACTTAGTGTCAATGACTGCCTTCGGGACATCTGTCAAGTGGAAAACATCTCAGTGGTCTAGGATAACATCCAAGTGCGGTCTGTTTTCCGCAGACTCACAGAATAGAGAAATGTTGTTCTCCCCCTTCTCCTAACCTTAGCTATGATTCTTTCGAGAGAATCAGATCACACTAAGCTGACACGCTGATTAAACTCGGATCACAGTTTGATCGGAGTGTCATTACCATAATCGATCCGATTTTCTCGGAGGAGAGAATATACGCTTGTGTGACCCCGGCCTTAAGACTAGAGTATAAAAGTGTCGCTCTTCAATAGTCATCCCTTGGCTTGATGGTAACAATATGCTTGTCACCCCACAAGCATTCCAAAATACAGCTTGCCATACTTGCCAGCACAAACAAGGGCCCTGTTGGCTGTCTTTCATCACCCGACTGCAATCATTAGTAGTCATGGCTAGAGTCTTAGTCATCAATTTTACTTTGTCACTCTGGTCCCATGCTAATGTGGCACCCCGGGGGTCCGGTTGCCACAGTGGCATTGCCTCCCTCAAAAGAGGTAATGCCATGCCTGGAAGCAAGCAGGGGTCCCTTACTCATGTGCACTAAACAAGCAACACTTTCCTGGCTCCAGACCAGCAAGGGGAGCTCCTCCCCTTGGCAACTGGGATCTGGGGGCAGGGTTAGTTAGTCTTAGACTTAGTGTGAGGAGTTGAAGCGAGGACGTCGAGGAGAGAGGAGCTGGGGACTGGAGCTGCGCGGCAGCTCACCCCAGAAATACCGCACAGAAGAACCGGACACCGGAGTCCGAGGCTGTGGGGCACCGAAGACCCTGCAGTAGAAACCGGAGGGCAGGAGATTGCAGGTCTCTTGGCCCAATCAGATGCCCGGAGGCTCAGCAGCACCGCGGGGTCCAGCACCGCCACAAGGGAGCGACGCACCAGCAAGGCCCGAGCTGCCTGCCATACGGGTGAGCACAGAAACTTTGCACTCAGGGACGAGGGCCACCGCACAGCTACAAGTAGCAGGGCCAAAGAGTTTAGTGGAAAGGGAAGGCCTCCAACTTCACCTGACAAGGAGGATTCTTTACTTGCTTCCAGGCTGCCCGGACTTCCATTTCTAGCCAGTACCCTAGTCCCGGCTTGTCTAATCACCACCAGTAAAGACCCTGGGACTGCATTTCCTTGTCTCTGTGTTTCTTGCTGTGCCATCAACCCCTGCACTACAACGCCCAGCACAACCTGCAACATCCACACTGCCCTGGAGCTAGCTCTTCCTGTGGAGAGCCACACCATCCCTGCTGCAGTAACACCAGCTTCAGAGGACTGCTCCGCAGCGGCGGCTCCCTTTAGCCGCATTCCACAGGTGGCGTCACGAACTCTATAAAAACTCTATAAATCCCCTATATATAACCCCTTTTATTGACCGCCCTGGGTCACGGACCGGGTCACCGCCACTGTGACATTCCCCCAGCATCCACCGGCCCGGCACCAGGCACCCCATGGCCCAGGGGGCGCGTCACTGGGCCAACTCAATGTCCCCATCCATATCCACCTGCTGTTGCTCCTTCTCCCTCCACATCTTGCTGCATGAAACATGGAATTTGCAGCAGACACAGGGCAGCAATGAAAAAGACGCCGATGTACAAATTGCTGTTCTTCCCTTATCTCCTATTGCATTCTGTTAAGTGTTTTTTTACAGGACAAATAAGAGGGAATGACATAATTAATTCCATAGTTATCCCTGTTGACAAATTTTGTAAACTCTTCAGTAAGCAACACGAATTCCTCACCAGCTGCCAACAGCGTATCTGAATGTATCCCATGCTCCAGTTTGGCTGCTGCATAAAATAGTCTGTCACCGCTTTATGCTACTGGTACATCCAGCACATGTGGGATTTGCTGCTTGACGCACAGCAGCAACTTGTCCGTTCATAGTTTTTATGGTTGATGGTAGAGACATATGTCCATCAAGTTCAACCTATAGCCTAATATATTGATCAAGAAGAAGGCAAAAACCCCATGAGGCAGATACTAATTGCTTTTCTCTCTGATGCTTTCAAGATGTAAAACTCCTTGGCAGTGCTTCACTTTGAAGTGAACAAAAAGAATGAGAAAGGTGTGTGGAATCAGCACTGTGCCCTTTGGTCGTTGGGGATGGGGTCATGTTTGCAGAGTAGGATCTGGTGTAAGTGGAGACAGAGAAGAGAGATGACCACTGCCTGGTGGTGGAAATAGACGTAGCTCCCAGGTACGGAGTCTTCACCACTTTTCCCGGCTTTTGTGGTGCATCGCTGCAGCTCAAACTATTCACCCAATATGCCATGAAACTCATGTATTGTCCCTGCCCATAGCTCCTGCTCCAAGTTTCTACAGTGCAGTGCACTTCAGAGCTCGAAAACTATTTGAGAGGGCAATCTATGTTCTCATGTATTAGAGAAACTAAGGAGCGAGCACCCCTTTCAGAGAGAAATAATGGTGAATTTTAAATTCGGCACAAATCAAACATTGCTCATTCGGATTCGTGTTCAGATTCGCGAGCATTTTGCTCACAATCGGCAAAAGTCGGCCGAGCCCAAACACAAACATCCCTGGTTTCCCATGATGTCATCTGCGTGACAGCGCTGGAAACAGGGAGTCTGATCGGCGGTAACATTGTTACTGAGGGTCACAGCGCTGCGGGATCATGCTGTCAGATGTCAGTGTGATCCCGCAGCTGTCTCTTTGACCCGCGGTAAAAAGTTTACTGTGGGTCACAGGCGCCTGCTTATGGGACTACTTCTACCATCAGCCAGCACCCGCTCTCACTGTAAACAGCGAGCGCAGGTGTCGCTGATGGGAGAAGTAGTCTCATCAGCCAGTGCCTGTGCTCACAGTGTAAAAAAAATAGATATTAGAATAAAAAACACCTTATACTCACCTATTCGCCATAATCCTGAGTGTCCCACGACGATCTGATCACCTGACAGCATTCCATACACTGACAGGAGCATGATTGCTGCCGGGAGAGAGGTCACGTGAGTTCATCAGCTGATGATCTGATGAGCTCCGGTGACCTCACTTACGGCACCGGTGCTGCATGAGAATTTTCTCTCCCGTCAGCTGCGAAGCCTGGATAACACATGGGAAACTTTGAGGGACTTATAGGGTATGTACACATGATCAGGAAATGGCAGCGCTTTGGACGCAGCGTGTTTTTGCTGCGTCCAAAGCGCTGCGTCCGATCCCGCAGGTATATCTACATGTGTGTGGGAGAAGTAGTTCCATCAACCTGTGTATGTGACCCATGGTAAGCTTTTTACCGCGGGTCACAGTGATAGTGTGATCCCGCAGCGCTCTGACCCGCGGTAACAATGTTACCGCCGATCAGAACCCCTGTTTCCCACGCTGTCACACAGATGACAGTGTGGGAAACCAGGGATGTTCAGGCCCCATTCGGGTTCGTGTTCGGGCTCGGGTGCCCGAACACGAACCTTTTTTTGATGTTTGGGTAAAGTTAACGAACCCGAACATCAGTAGGTTCGCTCATCTCTAATCATAGCCTTACAAAAAGGAAGTGGGCCAACAAATTTACTTTTTTTTTTTACAACAGACACTTTGAGAGATGGATAGTTGCGTTTATATTTCTGTAATGTCAAAGTTTTTTGTTTGCCTTTTAAAAAAAGAAAAAAAAAAACCTTTAAAGAGGAATAAGAACTGCAAAAAATATTACTTAGGGTATGTGCACATTGTCGGTATTGGCAGAGCTTTGAACGCAGTATACTTTATGCTGTGTTCAAAGCGCTGCACGCAGGTGAATCCGCATGTGTTCATTGAACCATGGGGATTCATCTTATACATTGCACTGATATTTCTCTTGCGGAGACTAGCGTCTCCGCAAGAGAAATTGACATGCTGCTGTCTGGAAAGACGCACTGCATGTCCATGTCCGCGGGTGATCCGCAGGTGCACGGAGACGCATAGTGGACATGGGATTTCTTGAAATCCCAACCACTTTGCTGTAACATCTGGCCGCTGCGGATTGCACGCAGCGCAAGTGCGCTGCGTCCAATCCGCAGCGATTACTGATCGTGTGCACGTACCCTTCTGGTTTATCTATCAAACAGCCATGAAGCACACTTTCTGACATGCAAGCTTAGCTTTCAGTACTTCAGTATCAAAATTAGAACTGAGGGGTATTATGCTGCCTCCAGTTTTTGCATCATGAATTAAAAAAAAATTCTTATTAAGGTACAGTGTTGCAGTAAATCATGGATCAATCAATTCAAAGTCACCCTGATTCTACAGGTCCTACACCTCCCTATTACATGAATCTTTGTTTTATTCTCACAGACTTGGACTACTATTCCCAATGTCATTGTTGTACAGCGCTGCAGTACTGCTCCACAATCAGATTTAGGCCTTTTTATCTCTATCTGTAATAATGAGCTGTATGCTCTAATCTCCTGTCCCTGGGCTATAAAATCCTAAAATGGCAACTGCATTCCATGCACTCACCTTTTATAGTCCCTGTGGTCTTCCCCTGATTAGCTGTGCTAATGTGAGGTGATAGCTGCAAAGCATTATGGGAAAGCCTGTGCATATAAGACCTCATTCAGACATCTGTGTTTTACGTACATGTTCTAACCAAGTTTTCCATTTAGCACATGTATTCTTTATTGTTTATGAGCATGTTTACACGTGGATTGGTTGTCCACAAAAAAAACAGTAGAGATGTGCAATTTTGATCTGATTGTGGACAAAATTCACTCATTCAAATCACAGGGTTCTTGAAAAAAAAACATACAGCACATGGATATCATCCAAGTGTCATTCTACTGCTGTCCATTTTTTACTGTTTAATGGGTAGGAGAAGCTGGAATTTTTTTTTCATACAGAAAAGATGGCACCCACACTGATTGTAAGAGTTGACACATGGACCAAAAATGGATGAAAATCGGATCCAGAAAACTTATGACAGATGATCCTTTTTTTCTAGCATGAAAAAAAGGTCGGAATGAGATATAGGGATCATTTTGCTGTGGGCGTGAACCAGAGTACCTAAAGTTAACACATTTAACAACTGCCAATAAGTCTTTCAACAGTGGCAGTTAAGGGGCCTTATTCCACAGCACTGCTTTTTAACAGTGCTGAGAAATAAGGTAATAGCGCCCCCTAGCATCAGAAAATCTCCGGGGTCTCAGCTACCAGAGGTACTGAGACCATGGAGAACACGGTCAAGGCCATTTTTTAAGGTCACCGATCACATTAAACAAAAGTGAAGTCCTATTTAAAAATTATTTCTCTCTCCTCTAACATGATCTAATATGTCAAAAGAGAGAAAGAATTGGTGTCCCCAGCCCACCTACGGTACCTTAGTACCGGAATCGCCATCCCCTGGACCCCGTCGTCCTATTCCCAAAGCAAAATGGCAGGCACATGTGCTGTATGCCCACCAAGATCGGCCTGCCTGCACCCGGAAATGTCAGGAACCAATTTCATTGGTTCCTGACACTTGATTACAAAACTCCAATAATGAACAAATATGGCAACACTTGAGCTGTCCCTCTCTCTTTTCCCCCTTGTAGTTGTTCTGGAAGAGAAGAGATATATATTATGCTCAAGTGCTGTCAGACAAACAATCACATTTTTAGATCAGTTTCAATAAATTCTTCCCAATCTCCTCTTTACCACCCCGTGATCATCCTGCCCCTGTGTCATCCCCCTAGTCAGATTACATTTTTTCCTTCTTTTTTTTAATACTCTCTTTTAGTGATGAGCGAGCACGAAAATGCTCGGGTACTCATTGCTCGGGTCGAGCAAATTGGAATACTCGGGTGCTCGACCCGAGCAACGAGCCCAATGTAAGTCTATGGGAAACTCGAGCATTTTTCAGGTGGCTCCCCCCGGCGGTCTGCAGAGGGCCTAAAAATTGCCCAAATCGATAGGAACAGTGCTCAAATGACATGGGAACAGCATGGGGAAGACTCCCAGGTCACTGCTGTCAACAACGTGGTCAGAGTATTACGCCACTTTTACAGACTCACAATAAAACATACAAAAACGAAACAAAAATGGATTTTCCTGGGAAATACGTTAAGGAACATCCTTTCCAGGGTAATGACTTGTACATAAGGCAAAATAAATAACCAAAAGCAAAAATACTCCTCCACAACTTGGGCTATGTTCAAACGTAGCGTTTTTGATGCGTTTTTGCACTTATGCATTGCTTTCAACCAAGACAAATGCATTCACCAGGAAATGTAATTTTAACATTTTACAACCTTATCTGGCCATATGGTGTGTGACACATCATCAGACACATGCACACAATGCTGAAAAGACATGGGAACAGCATGAGGAAGACCTCTGGAAGACCTCTGGAAGCATCTCTGACTCCCAGGTCACTGCCTAAAAGTGTGCCCATCATAAGTGATCCTTGGCGCATGCGAAGATGCCTACCCCCATGCACCTGTCATTGCAGACTTGCAACAATCACCATCCACGTCCTTGTCCCACTGCAGCGTTCAGTTGTTCCTACCCCATTCCTTGGAATACAAGCGCAAGTATGCAGGCAGCCACCCACCCACAGGCTGCAATACTATACTGCCAAATTTTTGACAGCTGCTTGCACTTGAAATGTGGCCTTTTAGGCTCGTGGAGGCGGAAGCTTTTCATAACCTTATGCCGGCGGCGGCCGGGTGTCCATACTCAGTCCCCAGTCGCCACTATATTTCCCGGTATCGCCTGCGCCTTCTACAAGCACGGGTCCCACAACATTACCCGTGTTCTCCCTAGTGCACTTACTAGGAAGGACCGCCTAACCACAAACACGTGGACAGGTGAATGTGGCCAGGGACGGTACGGAGCCAGTCCACAACTTTTTTGCTGAGAGTTGTATTTAGCTCGGCGAAAGGACTGGCATAGAGGGAAACCATATCTACCCTGCGTGTCATTTCTCCCAGGAAGTCCTGTAATTGAGCTTGTTGCAGAAGCAATGGCAGCCCATTCAACATCAACTCGCACTTGTCGGTGGTGCTTTGACACACACACATCTTTCTTTGCCCATTTAATTTCTTGAATACAGAGTTGGACAATGGCCTGATCTGTAATGCGTTTTGAGAAATAACATGCATAAGCATGGCCGATCCACATTAAAAAAGCAGCCATAGAGTGTCCGGGAACCTTCCCCCACACTTTTCTTAGCCAGGGCTGCTTTTCGGCAGGGCTGGACAGGCCCACCAGAGAACCGGAGACTCCTCCAGCGGGCCCTGGCTTCTCCTTCAGGAGAGTTCATAGTGCCAAGGTGAGGCCATGATCATGATAGAGGCCACCATCTGCTTAGTTTTCTGTCACTTGGAATGCAAGTGCAAGTATGCAGCCAGCCACCCACCCACAGGCCGCAACACTAAGCTGCCAGATTTCTGGGCAGCTCTTTGCACTTAAAATATGGCCTTTTAAGCTCGTGGAGGCGGAAGCTTTTCACGACCTCATGCTGGAGGCGGCCGGGTGTCCATACTCGGTCCCCAGCCTCCACTATATTTCCCGGTATCGCCTCCGCCTTCCACAAGCACGGGTCCCACAACATTACCCGTGCCCTCCCCAGTGCACTTACTGGGAAGGACCGCCTAACCACAAACACGTGGACAGGTGAATGTGGCCAGGGACGGTACGGAGCCAGTCCACAACTTTTTTCCTGAGAGTTGTATTTAGCTCGGTGAAAGTACTGGCATAGAGGGAAACCGTATCTACCCTGTGTGTCATTTCTCCCAGGAAGTCCTCTAAAACTGCTTGCACTTGAAATGTGGCCTGAACATTACTGCTGGTACTTTTCTGTGGGAATTTGCTTGCCTCCTACCAGCCTGGAATATTTCCAGCAAACTATGGTACAACGCCATGGTATTAGCACTGCCCCCAGTACCAGTAGCGAAGCCATCCCCAATTTCCTTCTCAGGAATTTTGTTTGGTAGACTGAGTGGCTGCCCAAATACATTTTCTCACAAAGGAGCTGAAGATAGAGTGGCAGTAGCTGCAAGTTTCTCCAGCCTGGTAGATATTAGAGGGTGAACGGCAGCACATTGGATCAGTGGTTAGCACTGAAGCCTTGCAGCGCTGGGATCCTGGGTTCAAATCCCAGCAAGGACAACATCTGCAAGGACTTTGTATGTTCTCCCCGTGTTTGCGTGTGTTTCCTCCTCAGTAAAAATAGAGTGTCCGGGAACCTTCCCACACACTTTTCTTAGCAAGGACTGCTTCTCGGCAGGGTTGAACGGTCCCACCAGAGAATCGTCTGGTGTGCCTAGGCTTCTACCTCAGGAGAGTTCATGATAGCGCTAACTTTGCAGCAGCTATGGGGCTCTTGAGCGGGTGAGAAAGGTTATCCCTCAGAATCAAATCCTCTGGTGGACACAATGTTTTTCAATCTGAAATAGCTTCTCAGTGGGAGTTGTATTTCACCACAGCCATATTCTTTAGCTCGGTGAAAGTACTGGCATAGAGGGAAACCGTATTTACCCCGGCTGTCATTTCTCCGTTCTTCCGCCCATTGTCACACACGACCATGCCTGGCTGTATGTTCAGCAGTGAGAGCCACAGATCAGGCTGCTGTGTTACAGCTTTCAACAACTCTGCAGCGCTGGGCGGTTTGTCAATTAGGCATTAAGCATGTTATCTTCAGCACAGCCTGTTGCCGCTTGGCCAAGGCAGTGCTGCAGTGCTGTCAGCTTGTGACTGATGTAGTCATTATGGAGATGGAGGAGGAGGTGCATGAGCTGAACAATGTGATTACATTGAGGTTAAATTGGTGACGCTGTTTTTTATACTAAAGAAAGATCCTATTGTTTTGTTTTTTTTTACGTTATTTTTTAAGACAAATGCATTCACCGGGAAATGTCATTTTAACATTTTACAACCTTATCTGGCAATGTGGTGTGTGAAACATCATCAGACACATCCTGTTTTATTTATGATGGAGGGACTCTGAAAGTCATAAAGCCTATTTTTATAGGGCCATGAGACGGCCCTTACTATTCTTAAAAGGCCAGCAGTCGGCCCTCGCTATTGTTAGAGAGCCATCAGCCGGCTATGCTTTGTTGCTCTTATTATTAACAAGTGGGTCTCCTATACTGTTATTGCGTATCCAGTGACTGCAAGGCTGCCAAAAATTGACGAATTTTAGGAAAAACCCCACTAAGAATTTAAAGACACATAGAGCAGGGCCACAGTAACAAGGTACGACATGTTCCCATTAGAAAGGAGAGGGTCTGCTATACAGTTATAGGGTATGCAGTGAGCCCAACGGCTGACCAATTTTAGGAAAAACCCCACTAAGAATTTAAAGACACATAGAGCAGGGCCACAGTAATGACAAATTCACATTAGAAAGGAGAGAGTCTCCCAAAGTGTTGGCCTATGCAGTGAATGCAAGGGCTGCCAAAAATTTGGAGGCACTTCAATGACCCCTGGAGGAGACGTGGAGGAGGGCCTCATGAAAAAATGTTCCCATTAGAAAGGAGCGGGCCTCCTATACTTGTAATGCCCATGCACTAAGTGTATGGGCTGACAAACATTTACCCCTGGGGGGTATACATGAACATACTGTATAAAAAATTTTTTTTACCCGGCATCATAAACACCCATTAAAAAAATTAGGTGGGTGTTGCATCACGGTCCACGGTCACCCTGGTGATATGGTGGTGGAGGATGAGGAGAAGGAGGAGGACAAGAGCAAATAGCCAAAATCAGGAAGCGTATACCCATGTGTGGGTGTGAAAAGGTGCATGAGAATACACCTCCCAAGAAAAGACACTGGATTTGAGTTTATGTTACGCTGCTATCATTCGGTGGTGTTGAGAAGTCTGGCCCAATCCAGCCTTTGTTCATTTTTATAAGAGTCAGCCTGTCAGCATTTTCAGTTGACAGGCGGATGCGCTTATCAGTTATAATTCCACCAGCGGCACTAAAAACCCGCTCTGATAAAACGCTGGCGGCAGGGCAGGCCAGGACCTCCAAGGCATAGAGAGCCAGTTCATTCCACGTATCCAGCTTGGATACCCAATAATTATAAGGCACAGAGGAATCACGGAGGACGTTGGTACGGTCGGCAAGGTACTCCCTCAGCATCTTCCCAGACTTTGCACTCCTTGTGAGAGTACCCTGCGCCTCAGGGCCTATGCGATGGGAGGGTCTGAGAAAACTCTCCCAGAACTTTGACAGTGTTCCCCTGCCTCTGCTGGATTGAAGTTGTGTCTCTCTCGCCTGTACTCCTTAGTTGTCCAGCGAAGTGTGCTCTCTGCCGCCAGTGTTTTCAGATGGGAATTTTTTTAATAGTTCCGCAACAAGGGCCTTCTGGTACAGCCCCATTTTTGTAGACCTGTCCGCCTCAGGAATAAGAGATGTAAAGTTCTCCTTGTAGCGTGGGTCTAGAAGTGTCACCAACCTGTAATGACTGTCACCCAAAATTTTGAGAACGCGAGGGTCATGAGAAAGGCAGCGTAACATAAACTCAGCCATGCGTGCCAGACTACTAACAGGCAAGACTTCTGTGTCCTCACCAAGAGGATGACTGACCATGCTCTCCTCCTCCTCTCTGTCCTCTGGCCATCCACGCTGAACAGATGGTATGACAGCTGTGCAGGTAGTACCATCTATAGTGCATGAAACTAGCTCCTGTCCTTCCTCCTCCTCCTCCTCTTTATTGTCACCCAATCAACTTTGAGATGAGGCTTGGCTGTGTGTAATCACCCTGTATGGTTCCTTGCTCCATCTCATCATGCTCCGCCTGCTATGCATCCTCTTTGATTGTGAGCAGAGAGCGTTTCAGAAGACAGAGAAGTGGGATGGTGACGCTAATTATGGCGTCTTCGCCGCTCACCATCTTGGTGCAGTCCTCAAAGTTTTGGAGGATGGTACATATGTCTGACATCCATGTCCACTCCTGAGGTCTTATGTGTGGAGTCTGAACTGAATACCGACGGCCTTGTTGATGCTGGTACTCAACAACTGCCCTCTTCTGCTCACAAATCCTTCCCAACATCTGCAGTGTAGAGTTCCAATGCGTGCGGACATCACACCCCAATCTGTCAGCCGGAAGCTGCAAATGCTGCTGAAACAGTGCAAGGGCTGCGGAAGCTGTAGCTGACTTTCTAAAATGGACACACAGGCGGTGTACTTTAACAAGCAGATCCGGCAGCTCCAGGTAGGATTTGAGAAACCGCTCAACCACGAGGTTAAGCACATGGGCCAGGCATGGCACGTGTGTGAGCTCGCCTCAGAGCCGCCACCAGGTTCCAGCCATTGTCACACACGACCATGCCTGGCTGTAGGTTCAGCGGTGTGAGCCACAGATCTGCCTGCTGTTTCAGAGCTGTCCACAACTTTTCAGCATTGTGCGGTTTTTCACCTAAGCATATTAGCTTCAGCACAGCCTGTTGCCGCTTGGCCGAGGCAGTGCTGCAGTGCTTCCAGCTTGTGACTGATGTGGTCATTTCGGAGATCGAGGCTGAAGAGGAGGAGGAGGCTGAGAAGGATGAGGTGCAGGAGCTGTAGACCGTGGAGGCAACCCTGATTGACCTAGGGCCCGCAATCCTTGGCGTCGGCAGGACGTGTTCCGTCGCAAGGTCCGACTGGGTCCCGGCTTCCATTATGTTAACCCAGTGTGCCGTCACCGAGATGTACCTTCCCTGCCCACAAACGCTTGTCCACGTGTCCGTGGTTAGGTGGACTTTACCGGTAACTGCGTTGTTGAGAGCACGGCTAATGTTTTGGGACACGTGCTTGTGTAATGCGGGGACGACACACCGGGAGAAATAGTGGACCAAGTACTGAGGGACGGCCGCCGCCATCAGGTTGCAGAATGCTTCCATCTCCACGAGCCTAAAATGCAACATTTCGAGCGCAAGCAGTCGTGAAATGTGAGAATTTAGTGGTGTGGCCTGTGCGGCGTTGGCTGCATATTTACGCTTGCGTTCCAATGACTGGGGTATGAACAACTGAACGCTGCGCTGGAACAAGGACATGGACGTGCTTCCTGATGCTGCTACTTGAGAGTGTGCAACGACAGATGCAGGGCAGGAGGCATCTTCGCATGCACCATGGACAGGGGATTGGCTTGAATGCACAACAGCGGAAGAAGCAATGGTGCCACCCGTAGACACTGTTCCTGGACCCTGGGGTTCGGCTCACAAAGTCGGGTGCTTTGCTGCCATGTGCCTGACCATGCTGGTGGTGGTCAGGCTGGTCGTTTTGCCACCCCTGCTGATGCTGGCCTGGCAGGTGGTGCAAATGGTCTTTTTGGGGTTATCGGCAGAGTCTTTAAAAAACAACCAGACTCGGGAAGACCTAACAGTTGTACTGGCAAATTCCTTCGTGTTGGTATTATGGGGAACGGTTGCCTGCGGCCACCACACTGCTTCTTCCTGCCTGTTGGGGTGCTCTGCCTCCCTCCCCCTGTGTGCTGTTGTCCTCGCTCTGCATGTCCTCCTGCCAGTTTGGGTCAGTTACTATATCATCCACCACCTCGTCTTCCACCTCCGCATCCTGGTCCTTCTGACTTTCTGGCAATTGTGTCTCATCATCGTCCACCTCTTGTAACACTTTCCCACCGTTGCCTTCGTGTGACCGTGGCTGCTCAAATATTTGGGCATCGCTACACGTGTTCTCCTCTTGCCCCGCTTCAAGTGGACCGGGCACGGGCCTTGCCCATTTTAAATGGAGGACAGTATCTTCCACGCTCACTACAAATGACTGAGTTTGGAGCAAACTTATATGTGATCCGTGTGATGGAGAAAACAGAGTTTTAAATACCTGGCCTGTAGGTAAGTAGTTTGAACAGCAAACTGCTGTGAATTGCTTCACTGACACACTGAAAGAATTTTTTATTGGAGGCCAGAAATGGCAGTATTTTCTGACAACGTATATGTGATCCGTGTGACGGAGAAAACACGGTTTTAAATAGCTGCATTTCTAGCGCTCTAATATGGAAAGGGCCTGGCTGTATTCTGCAGTGCCAAGAAGCAAATGGCGCAGAAAAAATGGTGTTTGCTTTTTAAGCAAATAATGAGGATTACGATCCAAAGAAATGTATTCCTGGCCCCTGAGACCTGGGCCTTTGTATAGAAATATCTAACAGCAGCAGAAGTCAGAATTGAAATGGAGCCTCTTATGCTATATGCACTGCAGTCTGCTATATACACTGCCTGCCTATAAACCCTGCCTGCCTGATATCTCTGCAGATGGATTAGTCCTCAGAAGGACTGTTTGTTAAGATGTATATGTGTAATGTACGGTTTTTCTCCCTACACTACCTAATACACAATTAAATCTCTCCCTAACGCAGCAGCAGCTCTCCCTACACTGTCTGATCTGGAGTGACTGTGACGAACATGGCGGCGCCAGGTCTGATATAGACCTGATGACGCTGTGCGGCCAGCCAATCACTGTAATGCCCACAACCAACATGGCTACGGCATTACAGTGCATGGCAGGCAATCCCTGCATGTTCATTGGCTCTCTAAAGAGCACCAAACATGCAGGGAGGGGACCTGAGTTCCTGCCCGAGCAACCTGGAAATACTCGGCGAGCGCCGAGCATCTCGAGCAGTGAGATACTCGGGCGAGCACCGAGCAGTAGCGAGCATGCTCGCTCATCACTACTCTCTTTTAGTGATGAGCGAGTATGTTTTGTTAACCCCTTCGCCGAGTATACTCAGCCGAGCACCGAGTATTTATAGCGTGCTCGGGCTTTAAGTTTTCGGCGCTCCGTGAACATGATTTGCGACTGTTTGACAGATTTAATACATGTGAGGAATGCTGGAAAAACAGGCATTCCTCACATGTACTAGATCTGTCAAACAGTCGCAAATCATGTTCACAGTGCCGAAAACTTAAAGCCCGAGCACGCTATAAATACTCGGTGCTCGGCCGAGTATACTCGGCGAAAGGGTTAACAAAACATGCTCGCTCATCACTACTCTCTTTCTCTCCTTCTTTCTCGCACTCTTTTTCTCGCTCTCCCTTTCTCTCTCTCCTTTTAGCTAGGATTAAGGTTTAGGGTTTCTTCAAAAGTAAAAAAAAATATATAATTTATACAGTATATATAAATTACTACTGTTATGTTAGGTTTATGTTTACAAGTGTTAGATTAGGTTTTTTTTGTTAGCCATTAATATAAAATTATGTCCCGCAGAATGTTCACTCATAATTATAATACTAGTATCTCCCTATATAAATCCTTCCATGCTGCAAATAGAGTGGCCTGTGGGAAAGTAGGAAAAAAACGAGTAGGTTTTCCATCATATTTGGTTTCCAGACATTTGGAGAAGGGGGCGTCATTTTCACTTCCAAGTGACCAACTTCTTGCAGTGAAGTGGAATGACAGTAAACTTATCTACATGCTCACCATGCTGCATGCGGACACCACTGTAAGGCCACGGCCCCAATATCAGTATTTGGTCAGTATTCGTTCAGGATTTTTTCTCAGGAGTGGGAGCCAAAACCTGGAGTGGGTGATGAATGCAGAATTGGTGCACTTGTTTCTATTATACCTTTTCTCTGATTGTTCCTCACCTGCTTTTGGTTTCCACTCCTGAGAAAAATACTGACCAAATACTGATAGTAGGGCCGTGGCCTAATGGTCAGAGACAGAGGCCACCAGGGACAAGCAAAAACCGATCTGCATAAAAGACTATAATAAATTTATGGGTGGCGTTGACCTGTCAGACCAGGTGCTTCAACCATACCTGGTGAAGCGGAGGACCAGGGCCTGGTATAAAAAGGTAGCAATCTACCTCATCCAGATTGATACCTATAACAGTTTTGTTCTGTACAAAAAGTCTCAAGGAGCACTGACTTTTCTCCAGTTCCAGGAGAAAATTGTCAATTGTCTCCTATTTGACTTGATAGCATGGAAGGCGGCCTTTGAATCCAAGGGTGTCCAGAAACTTGTAGAGCGACATTTTATTCACCCCATGCCTGCTACTCTCATCCAAAAGTACTCCCAAAAAAGATGCCGGGTTTGTAGGAAGCATGGTAGACGGAGTGATTCCCGATATTAATGCCCCATGTGCCCATCACAACTAGGCCTTTGTATCTCCCCTTGTTTTTAGACATAAGAATCACAGCAAAGGATCTATATAGTTACGGTACCAACCAATCTAACAATTCACAGAGCTCGTACCTCTTCGAGACAAATTCTAAAATATAACTTTTAATATCTGTATTAAAATATTGACAGCCATAAAATAACAAACCACAACATCAGTGCACAATAAGAGGAGGGGATAGTGCCTCACCCTATTTAGGCCCTATCTCAGCCTACCTTGCCGCGGAGGTTGGCACCCTATTTTCCTGCACAATGGCGCCCCCGCTCAACGATGACTCTCCCTGGGATCCCTATAACACCCTATATTGACGGCCAATGCCGTACAGGGATTCTTAATGGATAACACACAATTTCTTGTGACAAATAGAAACAATGCAAAAAATACTCAAAAAGTTTTTATATATCTGTAGCCCTGATCAGTACAATTTGACCACAGATACAGAAGGGTGCATGAATATAATCAAAGCGCATAACATGGATCAAGTTTTAAAATTTGCGTGAAATCATGCCACATAGAAGGATAAATCTTAAAGTGCACTACTTAATTTCCATGACATGGACAGAGGATCCATTTCAAGATAATACTCAATGCCCGATCAGCTTATATATAGCTTGTAGCATCGGCGTCTCTGCCCCCTACTAGGCAGAAACGCCGTCCTTCTCACCTCCCCGCTCCCCGCGTGGCGTCCTCCTGCGCTCCTCTTCCTGCCGCTGCCGGCGCACGCAGCTTCCTGGGCACCGTGCTTAGGGCGCGCGCGCTCCCTCTCTCTTAAAGGCGCCGCGCACGCCGTCCTAAGGAGTCCACGGCCAATAGCCGAGGGTCGTCCCATATAAAAGGCACCTCCTCCAAAATGGAGGTGCCCGAGCAAAAGTTGATGCACAGTATACTTACCTCTGCTTCAGACCTCAGGTCCAGTTGCCAGCCTGACTACTGTTCCAGTCCGCCATTCTGACTACTCTCCAGCCCGACAGTCTACCTTCCGTTCTACCCGCCAGTCTGTCTATGGGCAAGTCCACCTGCTTACCAGGAAGCACCTGCCAGTTGCCTGCCAGCTATCTGCCGTGCCTGCTAGCCCGCTCACCTGGGAGCACTCGCCTGTTACCTGCCTGTTCCTGCCCGTTACCTGCCTGCTACCTGCCGTGCCTGCTAGCCCGCTCACCTGGGAGCACTCGCCTGTTACCTGCCTGTTACCTGATAGCCTACCTGGAGGCTCCTGCTGTCACTTGCCGTGACCACCTGTCTGTTACCTAGAGACTTCAACCTGCTCTGCCGTCACGTGCCGTGACCACCCGTCAACTATCCAGAGACTTCTGCCTGCCAGTTGTGTCCATCCCCTATACCGGTCAGTCCCAGTCTGCTGACCCGTGGGAGCCACCTGCTCTCTTACAAATTCGTCCCCAGAGTAGCACCTGGTCCCTCTGCTCGGTCCCTCCCTGGTCACGGAGTCATTAGCCGCCGTACGACCGGGGTCAGTCTGAGTTGATACTTAGTCACGCCCCTCTGGGTCCCTCCTTGCACCGCGGCACAGAGGTTCCACCACCCGGATCCATAACAGTTTGCTCGGGCCATGGAACCCGGTGGCCCCCAGACCCCCGCAATCTCCGATCTGCACCAGGAGGTCTTACGTCAGAGAGCTCAACAGGAGTCGGTCCTGTCCTACCTGCGGTCTGTTAACTCTTGCCTAGGTGCATTATCCGATCCGTCTGTGTCCTTCTCTGGTCAGGCAGCGCCTACTTCCGCGGCACCACCACCTAGTCCTATTATGGCGTCCGGCTATGGACCCCGGCACCTCCACGTTTTGCTGGCAACCCCGCCTTGGCTCGGGGTTTCATAAAACAGTGCACCCTGCACTTTGAACTCTTGGCTCATCAGTTCATCTCCGACTGGGCCAAGGTGGCATTCATCATGTCCCATCTCACTGGGGAGGCACTGGCATGGCTAAATCCCCTGTGGGAGAGAGGGGATCCCCTGGTGTCCGACCTATCATCTTTCCTCGCTGCTTTCCGGAAAGTCTTCTATGAACCGGGACGAAAATCCTCTTCAGCCTCCTCTCTGCTACGTCTCCGCCAAGAGAGTCTCACCATGGGCCAATATGCCATATGGTTCCGTACCCTTGCTTCTGAGCTTGCCTGGGACAACGAGGCTCTGGTGTCTGTCTTCTGGGAGGGCCTTTCCGGCCGGATTAAGGATCAGCTAGCCGGTCGGGACATTCCTACCACCCTGGATGACCTGGTCTCACTCGCTACCTGGATTGACATCCGGTTCCAAGAACGTACCAAAGAGACCACCCGGGAGAGAAAATTCCTCCGCCTCGCTCCTACTTTCCAGAGACCCGCCTCTCAACCAGTCACTGCCCAGACGCACTCGCCCGAACCCATACAGATCGACCAGACCAAGATGGTCAAATCTCGCCAAGAGTCACGTCGAGCCGAGGGGAGCTGTTTCTATTGTGGCAGTAAAGAGCACCTGATCCGTTCCTGCCCGGAGAGGCCGGGAAACTTCAGTGTCTAGGACCGCTCGGAGAGGTCGTCCTAGGCAAAAGTAAGCCCTCTCCATCCCTGACTTTGTCTGTCTCTATCTCCTGGGGAGAGAACCATCTCTTTGAAATTGCTCATCTGGATTCTGGAGCTGCTGGAAACCTCATTTCCCAGTCCCTGGTAGAGAAATACCGAATTCCCACCAAACCTTTGGCTGAACCATTGTCTGTCGCCTCCGTGGATGGAAGACTCCTTCCAGTGACCATCCTGCTCATCACTGAGCCCCTAACCCTGCAGGTGGGAATG
The DNA here is from genome assembly GCF_046119375.1 of Phyllobates terribilis. Lineage (NCBI taxonomy): Eukaryota > Metazoa > Chordata > Amphibia > Anura > Dendrobatidae > Phyllobates > Phyllobates terribilis. The sequence continues at coordinate 531,379,926 of NW_027362764.1, read as the reverse complement.
CTGCACTCGGAGAAAATCTCCTTCCATGTGCTGTCCGGACTCTCTCACTCCCTATTGCTAGGTCTACCCTGGCTCCAGACATATGAACCCGTGCTGAACTGGCAATCCAGAGAAGTACTCCGGTGGGGGCAGGACTGCCATAGGTCCTGCCTGATTCCGGTTCGCCCAACTCGTCCTCCACCTACCCCAGCTAATTTACCCGGTCTACCGGCTCCTTACTGGCCCTACGCGGATGTCTTTGATAAAAAGGAAGCAGAGACACTGCCACCTCATAGGCCATATGATTGCCCGATCGACCTGGTACCTGGCGCCACTCCACCCCGTGGGCGTATTTACCCGTTGTCGGCGGCCGAAACCCTGGCCATGTCTGAGTACATTGAGGAGAATATGGCTAGGGGATTCATCCGGAAATCTACCTCCCCGGCTGGAGCCGGATTCTTCTTTGTCAAAAAGAAGGATGGTTCGCTACGTCCCGGTATTGATTATAGAGGACTCAATCAGATCACGGTAAAAAACAAATATCCCCTGCCGCTCATCTCCGAGTTGTTTGATCGCCTTAAGGGCGCCAGGATCTTTTCCAAGCTGGATCTACGTGGAGCGTATAACCTGGTCCGAATCTGTCAAGGAGATGAGTGGAAGGCAGCATTCAATACCCGGGACGGTCAATATGAGTACCGTGTGATGCCCTTTGGTCTCTGCAATGCTCCCGCTGTCTTCCAAGAATTGGTTAACGACATCTTCCGTGATCTTCTTTACTCCTGCGTGGTGGTATACCTGGACGATATCTGGGTCTTCTCTCTGGATCTTCCCACACACCGGAGGGATGTTTGTCAGGTCCTGCTTAGGCTCAGGCAGAACCACCTCTATGCAAAATACGAGAAGTGCCTCTTCGAGCAGACCTCTCTTCCATTCCTGGGCTTTGTTATCTCCCAGACAGGCCTACGAATGAATCCTGAGAAGCTCTCTGCTGTCCTAAAGTGGCCCCGTCTGGAGGGGTTGAAGGCGATTCAGCGATTCCTGGGCTTCGCCAACTACTATCGTCTCTTCATCTCGCACTTCTCTTCTCGGACTGCTCCCATATCTGTGCTCACCCGGTGATCATCTATACGGATCACAAAAACCTGGCATATCTCCAGAATGCCCAAAGACTCAACCCACGCCAGGCCCGGTGGTCTTTGTTCTTCGCCCACTTCGACTTCGTCCTACACTTCCGGCCGGTGGACAAGAATGTCAAAGCCCACGCCTTGTCCCTATCCTTCCTGTCCTTCGATCAAGAGGAGGAGCCTATGCACATCATCGACCCCTCCAAAGTGATGAATGTGGCCTCCTTGGATCTGACTCGTCTTCCACCCGGTAAGACGTTTGTAGCAGTACCAGATCGTGTGAAGGTTCTTCGCTGGGGTCATTCATCTAAACTAGCCGGCCATGCTGGCCAAAAGAAGACCTTCCTGCTCATCGCCCGGCATTACTGGTGGCCTACCCTGCGCAAGGATGTGGTAGACTTCGTCTCAGCCTGTTCGTCCTGTGCCCGCAACAAAGTTCCCAGACATCTACCAGCCGGTCATCTCCTGCCTCTTCCCGTACCTGATGCTCCATGGCAACACATTGCTATGGACTTTATCACAGATCTCCCTGTCTCTGCCAGTTGTACAGTCATTTGGGTGGTCGCCGACCTCTTTTCTAAAATGGCTCACTTCATCCCCCTGTCTGGTCTCCCGTCTGCATCAGTGCTAGCTAAGGACTTCTTCCTCCACATCTTCCGTCTCCATGGCCTACCCCTCCACATCGTGTCGGATCGAGGGGTTCAGTTCACCTCTCGTTTCTGGCGAGCTACGTGTAAGCTGCTGGATGTCACCCTGGATTTCTCCTCCGCTTATCATCCACAGTCCAATGGTCAAGTGGAGCTGATCAACCAGATCCTTACCAGCTACCTCCGGCACTTTGTTAACGCTCACCATACTGATTGGGTGGATCTCCTGCCATGGGCCAAATTCTCCTACAACAACCATGAGAGCGAATCATCTTCTAAGTCTCTATTCTTTATAGTCTATGGTCAACATCCCCGGATTCCATTTCCCGTCTCCGCTTCTGTGGACAACCCTGCCGCGGAGTCTCTGGTCAGCGAATTTTCCACCATTTGGGAGAGTACTAGACGTCTGGATCCGCCTCAATTCCATCCGGGAGACAAGGTTTGGCTCTCCTCCAAACATGTTCGGCTCAAAATACCCTCCAATAAGTTGGGTCCTCGGTTCATCGGTCCATTTGAAGTCCTTAAGCAAATCAATCCAGTGGCCTACAAGTTAAAACTCTCAGCCACCTTACAGATTCCCAACTCCTTCCACGTATCTCTCCTCAAACCAGTTGTCTTTAACTCTTTTTACAACAATCCAGGTTCTTCCCCTGCTCCGGTTTCAGCTGAGGACGTGTTTGAGGTAGAGAATATTCTGGCCACCAAGAGGGTAAGAGGAAAAACCTTTTTTCTGGTGGATTGGAAGGGGTTTGACCCAGAGGAGAGAACTTGGGAACCCAGGGAGAACATCCATGCCCCTCTTCTCCCTGAAAAATTTCTTTCTGGCCTAAAAAAGAGGGGGCGTAAAGGGGGGTACTGTAGCATCAGCGTCTCTGCCCCCTACCAGGCAGAGACCCCGTCCTTCTCGCCTCCCCAATCCCCGCCCGGCGTCCTCCTGCGCTCCTCTTCCTGCTGCTGCCGGCGCGCGCAGCTTCCCAGGCACTGTGCTTAGGGCGCGCGCGCTCCCTCTCTCATAAAGGGTCTGCGCGCGCCATCCTAAGGAGTCCCCGGCCAATAGCCGAGGGTCCTCTCATATTTAAGGCACCTCCTCCAAAATGGAGGTGCCCGAGCAAAAGTTGATGCACAGTATACTTACCTCTGCTTCAGCCCTCAGGTCCAGTTGCCAGCCTGACTACTGTTCCAGTCCGCCAGTCTGACTACTCTCCTGCCCGACAGTCTGCCGTCCATTCTACCCGCCAGTCTGTCTATGGGCAAGTCCGCCTGCTTACCAGGAAGCACCTGCCAGTTGCCTGCCAGCTACCTGCCGTGCCTGCTAGCCCGCTCACTTGGGAGCACTCGCCTGTTACCTGCCTGTTCCTGCCCGTTACCTGCCTGCTACCTGCCGTGCCTGCTAGCCCGCTCACCTGGGAGCACTCGCCTGTTACCTGCCTGTTACCTGATAGCCTACCTGGAGGCTCCTGCTGTCACTTGCCGTGACCACCTGTCTGTTACCTAGAGACTTCAACCTGCTCTGTCGTCACGTGCCGTGACCACCCGTCAACTATCCAGAGACTTCTGCCTGCCAGTTGTGTCCATCCGCTATACCGGTCAGTCCCAGTCTGCTGACCCTTGGGAGCCACCTGCTCTCTTACAAGGTCGTCCCCAGAGTAGCACCTGGTCCCTCTGCTCGGTCCCTCCCTGGTCACGGAGTCGTTAGCCGCCGTACGACCGGGGTCGGTCTAAGTTGATACTTAGTCACGCCCCTCTGGGTCCCTCCTTGCACCGCGGCACAGAGGTTCCACCACCCGGATCCGTAACATAGCTCATGATCTCAGTTAATAAATTGTCCTGGACCAGGGATCCATTTAATACAAATAAATATTGCTTAGTAGATATAAACACAATTAAATGCCCAAATAGCTCAAGGCAATTCATATGTAGCTCATGGCCACTGTTTACATGTCATGAATCAAAATATATTACCGAATCTATACATATATGACTTAATGCCTGCACTGCTAAGATTGCATGTCATGAATGAAAATATATTGTGCATATATGACTCAATGCCTGTACAACTCAACGCATTTCCCCTTTTACCAAGGCTCATCAGGAGTATCTTATTTAGGCAAATCTTCCAAAGACATAATGTATAATGTCAAGGTTTACTTATCTGAGTCATGAATTAAAAACAGGTAACAAGAAGGTCAGGCAGTTTAGATACATTGGATACACTCATGATTGCAAAAAAGGCTAAGAAACCAACATGTTTTAACCCAACCAGGTCTTAATCATGGAGTTGCAACTTGTATGTCTGTTGCCTGAGCTTCTTGTTACCTGTTTTTAATATGAAGAAATAAACGGATGTTTTAAGAAACCTTGGATTTCCTGGGATCATTTGTCCAAAAAGGCGCTGGATGCTTATTATTTTGAACAAACTGTGTGGTCCACTTTTTGGCGTTACCTCTTGCAAAAGTGAAAAATTTGCGGATTAAGCAACATTTTTGTGAAAAAAATGATAATTTTCAATAAGACGACCTAATGTTCTCAAATTCTGTATAGTACCTTTGGGTTCAAAATTCTCACTATATCCCTGGATAAAATCCTTGAAGGGTGTAGTTTCCAAAATGGAGTCACTTTTGGGGTTTTTCTGCTGTTTAGGAATCTTAATGGCCCTGCAAATGCGACATGGTGCCCACAATCTATTTCAACCAAATTTGCGTTCCAAAATTCAAATGGTGCTCCTTCCCTTCCGAGACCTGCCATTTTTCCAAACAAGAGTTTCTGACCACATGTGGGTTATCAGTGCGCTCAGGAGGTAACAAATTGGGGTAACAAATTGTGAGATCAAGTTTGTCGTGCTATCCCTTGTAAAAGTGAAAAAATTGGGGCTAAAGCAACATTTAAGAGACAAAATTCTTTTTTTTTTCATTCCATTTTGCATTAAGTCCTGTGTAACACCTAAAGGGTTAAAAAAATTTACTGCCAGCAGTGTTGAAGTATTTTAGGGTGCTGTTTTTAAAATGGTATCACTTTTGGGCAGTTTCCAATATATACAAGTTTTTCTCACAAAATTAGAATATCATCAAAAAGTTAATTTATTTCAGTTCTTTGATACAAAAAGTGAAACTCATTATATAGAGTCGTTACAAACAGAGTGATCTATTTCAAGTGTTTATTTCTGTTAATGTTGATGATTATGGCTTACAGCCAATGAAAACAGAAACGTCATTATCTCATTAAATTAGAATAATTAACAAAAAACACCTGCAAAGGCTTCCTAGTTCTTATGTGTTTACAAAGGCCCCTTAGTCGGTTTCAGTAGGCTCCACAATCATGGGGAAGACTGCTGACTTGACAAATGTCCAGAAGGCTGTCATTGACACACTCCACAAGGAGGGTAAGCCATAAAAGGTCATTGCTAAAGAAGCTGGCTGTTCACAGAGTGCTGTATCCAAGCATATTAATGGAAAGTTGAGTGGAAGGAAAAAATGTGTTAGAAAAAGGTGCACAAGCAACTGGGATAACCGCAGCCTTGAAAGGATTGTTAAGAAAAGGCCATTCAAAAATTTGGAGGAGATTCACAAGGAGTGGACTGCTGCTGGAGTCATTGGTTCAAGAGCAACCACACACAGATGTATCCAGAACATGGGCCAAAAATGTCACATTCCTTGTGTCAAGCCACTCATGACCAATAGACAATGCCAGAAGCGTCTTACCTGGGCCAAGGAGAAAAAGACCTGGACTGTTGTTCAGGTCATTCAGGACTGTTGTTCAGGTTCAAGGTGTTGTTTTCAGGTGAAAGTAAATATTGCATTTCATTTGGAAATCAAGGTCCCAGAGTCTGGAGGAAGAGTGGAGAGGCACACAATCCAAGCTGCTTGAGGTCTAGTGTGAAGTTTCCACAATCAGTGATGGTTTGGGGAGCCATGTCATCTGCGATCTAGTCTCCCGGTACTTACCTGCACGCAACCTCCAATCCTCACAGGATCTCCTTCTCTACTCCCCTCTTATCTCCTCTTCCCACAATCGCATACAAGATTTCTCCCGCGCATCCCCCCTACTCTGGAACTCTCTACCCCAACACATCAGACTCTTGCCTACCATGGAAGCCTTCAAAAGAAACCTGAAGACCTACCTCTTCCGACAAGCCTACAACCACCAAGTAACCACCGCCCCACCACATTACTGCATGACCTCCTCTACCCTCACTTACTGGTTCCTCACCCATCCCTTGTAGACTGTGAGCCCTCGCGGGCAGGGTCCTCTCTCGTCCTGTACCAGTCGCTGACTCGTTTTATTAAGATTATGTGAATGTTTTTGCTATGTACAGTACAGACCAAAAGTTTGGACATACCTTCTCATTTAAATATTTTTCTGTATTTTCATGACTATGAAAATTGTACATTCACACTGAAGGCATCAAAACTATGAATTAACACATGTGGAATTATATACTTGACAAAAAAAGTGTGAAACAACTGAAAATATGTCTTATATTCTTATATTCTAGGTTCTTCAAAGTAGCCACCTTTTGCTTTGATGACTGCTTTGCACACTCTTGGCATTCTCTTGATGAGCTTCAAGAGGTAGTCACAGGAAATGGTTTTCACTTCACAGGTGTGCCCTGTCAGGTTTAATAAGTGGGATTTCTTGCCTTATAAATGGGGTTGGGACCATCAGTTGTGTTGTGCAGAAGTCTGGTGGATAGTCCTACTGAATAGATTGTTAGAATTTGTATTATGGCAAGAAAAGAGCAGCTAAGTAAAGAAAAACGAGTGGCCAACATTACTTTAAGAAATGAAGGTCAGTCAGTGTGAAAAATTGGGCAAACTTTGAAAGTGTCCCCAAGTGCAGTTGCAAAAACCATCAAGCGCTACAAAGAAACTGGCTCACATGAGGACCGCCCCAGGAAAGGAAGACCAAGAGTCACCTCTGCTTCTGAGGATAAGTTTATCTGAATCACCAGCCTCAGAAATCGCAGGTTAACAGCAGCTCAGATTAGAGATCAGGTCAATGCCACACAGAGTTCTAGCAGCAGACACATCTCTTCAACAACTGTTAAGAGGAGACTTTGTGCAGCAGGCCTTCATGGTAAAATAGCTAGGAAACCACTGCTAAGGACAGGCAACAAGCAGAAGAGACTTGTTTGGGCTAAAGAACACAAGGAATGGACATTAGACCAGTGGAAATCTGTGCTTTGGTCTGATGAGTCCAAATTTGAGATCTTTGGTTCCAACCACCGTGTCTTTGTGCGACGCAGAAAAGGTGAACGGATGGACTCTACATGCCTGGTTCCCACCGTGAAGCATGGAGGAGGAGGTGTGATCGTGTGGGGGTGCTTTGCTGGTGACACTGTTGGGGATTTATTCAAAATTGAAGGCATACTGAACCAGCATGGCTACCACAGCATCTTGCAGCGGCATGCTATTCCATTCTGTTTGCGTTTAGTTGGACCATCATTTATTTTTCAACAGGACAATGACCCCAAACACACCTCCAGGCTGCCTAAGGGCTATTTGACCAAGAAGGTGAGTGATGGGGTGCTACGCCAGATGACCTGACCTCCACAATCACCAGACCTGAACCCAATCGAGATGGTTTGGGGTGAGCTGGACCGTAGAGTGAAGACAAAAGGGCCAACAAGTGCTAAGCATCTCTGGGAACTCCTTCATGATTGTTGGAAGACCATTTCCGGTGACTACCTCTTGAAGCCCATCAAGAGAATGCCAAGAGTGTGCAAAGCAGTCATCAAAGCAAAAGGTGGCTACTTTGAAGAACCTAGAATATAAGACATATTTCAGTTGTTTCACACTTTTTTGTTAAGTATATAATTCCACATGTGTTAATTCATAGTTTTGATGCCTTCAATGTGAATGTACAATTTTCATAGTCATGAAAATACAGAAAAATCTTTAAATGAGAAGGTGTGTCCAAACTTTTGGTCTGTACTGTATATCCCTATCACATGTAAAGCGCCATGGAATAAATGGTGCTATAATAATAAATAATAATAATAATACATATGTAAAAAATAAATAAAGATCTTATAATCTGACAATCAGCATGGTGTAATCAAAATCTTTTAAAAGCAGTACTGGCAAATATGGTGGAGTCAAATATATAATCAAATTACTTTTTACTTGATTTGGCTTTTAATTGTGTTTCATTTTGAAAACCCCAGCCACTAGAACAAAGGGATTTCATAGAGTGGGGTCCCCCAGCTTTGGACTTTTATTTCAAAATCACTTTATTGTTTTTTTTACATAACAAATGCATTAATGTATTATAAAATTAACAAACAATTGTAAGAGAAGGGTAAAGGGTAAAGGGTAGAGGTAGGGAAAGCAGAGGATTGTGGTAATGGTTGAACTTTATTAATAGGGGAAGGTGAAGAATGAGGTTAGGTGGAGGGGGAAGGGTTAGGGGGGAGGTAATTAACATAAATTGTACTTTTTCCTTTCTTTAAAAGTTTTAAAATTGTATTATATAACAATGCTGTAACGCTTTCTCTAAGTAACAGTAACATTTAGGCTTGTTTTCTACTGTTATTGTCTGACTGGTGATGAGCCTTTTATTTATGGTTTGTTCAAGGTTTCATCCCGGTGGGAATTTTTTGTACAGGACCAGTCATTCAAATATTTTTGGAATATATTATTCCTGAAGGAGTAATTGTATTCATTTATATTATGTAGAGAGGCTTTTTCTATAATTTCTGTCATAAGAGGGGATTTTAATTGTTTCCATTTGGATGCGATAAGAGTTTTTGTGGCTAATAACATAAGTATCGTAATGGGTCTAATTTTGGGGGATAGTTCGTCAATGTCCAAAGATAGAAGAGCAAATTGGGAGGATAGGGTAAATTTATGTTCTGTTATTTTCTGAATGAGTTCATGTACTTCTTTCCATATTTTTTTTAATTTTTGGACATTTCCAGAAAATGTGTAGTGAATCACTTGTTTTGTCACAATTCATTCAACACTTTTTAGAATAGTTAGGTGATATTTTGTTTAGTTTTACTGGAGTGAAGTAGAATCTGGCCAATATTTTATAGTGGGTTTCTTGGAGGGAAGCACTAGTTGTTGGTGAATGGGTCAATGTAAGGGCTTGAGACCATTTTTCAATGGGATATGAAAGATTCAGGTCTCTTTCCATTTTAGTATATTTATGTTCTTTGAAATGTTTATGTTATCATTGAACTATTGATAGATTCATCTGGTACTCCATAAGTTTTTTTTTTATTATCTAGAAGACTTGAGATTGTTTTGGGGAACGCAAGGGGGAATTTTAGTTTTGTTTTTATGTATTTCTCTATTTTTTCATATTTATATAGATCTGAATCAGGGATGTTGAAGTCACTTTTAATAGAGGTTTGTAATTTTCCAAGGTCTTGTAGGTTGTCTGATAGGTGAGATATTCCAGATGATGCCCACTGGTTTATGAAAATTTTCAGCATGATTATTATTTATTATTATAGCGCCATTAATTCCATGGCGCTTTACATGTTTAAAAGGGGTTTACATAGCAAACAACAAGTACAATAATTTGAACAAAAATGAGTCAGCAACTGGTACAGGAGGAGAGAGGACCCTGCCCGCGAGGGCTCACAATCTACAAGAAATGGCAATTTTTAAGATTATTATTATGATTTACTATTATAGTGCCATTTATTTCATGGCGCTTTACATGTGAATTTGTTTGGTATATTATAAGGATTAATCTTAGATACTTTATCCTTATGTGTAAGATGTAATTTTTTTACACGCATATACTGGGGCTTTAAGTGTGGGGAAGCTTGGTAAATTAAGTTTTGCATCAAGAATATGAGCCTGAATTAGAAATGTGAGAGGGATGTTGTTGTTGAGGTATGTCTCTATTTCTAACCAGCCTGAGGGAGACCAGGTTAATAATTCTTCTAGTGGAGTCAGAGGCTTGTCTTTCGCTGACAAAACCAACCAGGTGGGAGTGAACCACACTAATTTTCTCAAGACTTTGGGCTAAAAGTTTAGCATATACCTTTACATATGTGTTTAGTAAAGATATAGGCCTATAGCTGGTTACTTTGGTTGGATATGCACCACTTTTAGGTATATGTACAACTGTCGCCTTTAGTATCTCTTTGGGTAACCTTCCATCTATTGATGCTTTATTTAAGATGTTCGTTAATGGAGAAATTATAAGCTCTTCAAATGTTTGTAGGTATTCATTAGAAAAACCATCAGGGCCTAGAATCTTCCGCTTCTTCAGTGCCCCAACAACGGAGTGGAACTCTTATTCTGTAAATGGTCTGTTTAGGTTGGTTAGTAGTTCTTCAGATATTGTGGGGATGTTGATTTTTTTTAAGGAAATTTGTTCTAGTTTCTTGATTTGGCTGAGGAGTGTTTGTCTTTCCTTTTAAATTATAAAGTTGGGTATAATAGGAGGCGAAAGTTTCTACTATTTTTTGAAGGTGTGTTATTAGATTCTTATTGTCTATGATTTCCTTCATCCTTGTTTTATTTCTAATCCTTTTAACTCAGCCATTAATTTTGTAACTTAGTTATTCGAATAATAATGATTTTAACTGACTGGATCTATTTGTCAAATTAATTGGCTAATAGGAATTTGAACTCTATTCTGAGTTTTTGAGAATTTGTTGGTGGATGGTATGGCAAGATTTAATTTCTTGGGCTTTTTCTAATTCATCTAGTTTATGGTAGATCGTTTTAATTTTTTCTCTGGTTATCTTTTTATGTTTGTATGAAAGGGAAATAAGAAAATATGTTAATACTGCTTTGTGAGCATTCCAACGGGTATTTCTCCTGGTTTATTTTCTTTGTATTTTTCTTTGAAATTTTGTATATTTATGGTTATTAGTTTTTTGATCTCTGGAATTTGCATTAAATATGTATTACATCTCCAAATTTTATTCATGTTAGCTTGATAGTTTGAATAAATTTAACAGGAGTGGTCAGACCATGCTTTTGTCTGATTTAAAAAAAAATTTTTAATTTTTGGAGGGAATGTATAACAGTTAGGACCAGATCTATATGAGAAAATGTACAATGTCTGTCCGAGTAATAGTTATATTCTTTACAATAATTTAGGCCTCTGAAGACACTGTACATTTGTTCTTTAATTAGCCATTTACTTAGTGTTGGAGAATGGTGTCTTGTTGACGAAGTCTAAGGATGCTTCAGGAACTATATTGAAGTCTTCCAATAATATTAGTATACCTTTGCAAACTTCTGATACTTTGGATATTATTTTATCCAATAGGGTGATCGGACCCTTGTTGAGGAGGTAGATATTTACAATGGTATATGTAGAGTTGTCTTTGTTACAGACAAGAATATGATATCTGTTATTTTCATCGCACGTTTCTGACAGAAGTTGGAAAGTGACTGTGTCTCTTATTGGAGTAATCAATCTCTAACAGTGGCATTTAACAGCGCCGCGCCGGAAGCTTGTAACTTGTTCCTCCCCCCATCGGTGACCCCGTCACTTGCCACAAAGCCAAGCTTAGGTAGTCTGTGAACCCGGTCTATTGTGCAGTCCATGTCGTTGTTATCTGGCAGGGCATTCTGCATCAGGTTCTTGATGAATTGTGGTAAGTTCGGAGGTAAGATAGATTCCGATATACCTCTAAGCTTGAAATTATTCTTCCTGCTCCTGTCCTCCATAGCTGCGATTTTCAATTTTAGTTTGTGACTTCCTCTTTTAGAAGTATGTTATCCTTTTGTATGACAATTTGGGATATAGATATACCATAATTTTTCTCCTCAAACTTCAAAATTCTGATTTTAATATCATCAATGGAAGCTTGAAATTGATCAAACTTCTTGCTGACATTTATTTTTAGGGTATTGTTAAGTGTCATCATTATATTTTTAATGCTTGTTGAATTCAGAATGGAACCAGGGTTGTTGCAATCTGATTTGGGGTTCCCCTTTAAAATGTGCTGGAATTGTTTTAGGAGAGTCTGCAAGGTCCAATCTGGGCTTTAATGAGGACTGAGAATTCCTGTCTTCATGTTCAGGGTCATTTATTAACTCATCCTTGTCAGTGTATATAACAGGAGAGTTCATGGTCATGACTCCTTTCATGTCCTCACCATCACTCACACAAGTCTTTCTTTTAATTCTGCTACTGTTGATTGGTGAGTCTCATCTTCCTCGGTGAGGTGGAGGATGAGGAAATTTTCTGTGGCCTTCTGCAGACCCATCGCTGTATGGATGGGGCATCTAGTATTGCAGGCCGCAGGTAGGTCTTGTGGTCTGGCAGTCAGTCTACTAGAGTCTGAGGCGTTGTTGCGTTCAAGTTCTTTTTGCAGTGTTACCAGCAGAGACCCAGTAACTTTATCCTTCTACCTGGTTTTAATCATCTGGGTGCCTGGAGTGTCCTGGAGCAAGATGGCCTGGGTTTCGGTGGAAATTATGCTTTTTAGAGCACTTTTAGTCACTTTTTATGGGCTCAACTGTGGAGCCTCAGCACAGTGCAACCATTCAGTAGCACTTCAGGCCATGTCCCGCTTGTGACTTTTATGAACAAGAAAGGGATGCTGAGTCAACATCATTTCATAGCAGATCTGGGGGTTTTTTCTCTTTTTTTTTTTAACGCCTTTTGGCTTGATCTCGAGCCATGGCGACTTGATGAATGAATCATCCGTACGAAGATCCAGATTTCAAATCTGTGTGTTACCACAGAAAAGACCAAACTATTTACGGGTTGTATCTTCATTGCCAGTGAAATGTTTCTCGACTTGAAGACCTTGTCCAGTAACTTCATTATTGATTTCCCATTAAATGTCCCTATTTTAATTAAGAGTAATTAATTAAAGGCCCATTATGACGATAGTCGTTTCGGCAGAACCGGAAAACCGTCTGATGGGGACCTCTCGAATCTCCTGCCAAAGGATGATGTTAGGAAAGAGAAGGATTTGGAATTTCAACACCTGATACTTTTATTTTCAAGGTAGATAACTCTGGCAGAGGATTTCTCCTGCCACCCACTGAAAACACTGGATGAGGGTTCATGTATATGGGGCAGTATTTAGAGATAACTGTCTGCTGAATTAATTTATGGCCAACAGCTAGCTCATGTGTACGGCCAGCTTTAGAGAGTCACAATCACAAGGGTTGAGGAAACTGAGGTATTGAAGGATGTTGGTAAGTTCTTTGATTGCCTTATCTGTTGTTTTGTAGGTTTTAATAAAGAGCCAAAATACACATTAAAAATGTGTACACACCCAAATTAAAGTGAACCTGTCACCTCCAAAAATGATATTTATCTGTTGATACTGTGGCTATCTGTAGATATATAGCATGTAAATCATGCCAGGCAGGCTTATTGGAAGTGTGGCTACAGGGGACAAATGAACTAATATTCGCCCTACTGCTGCTCACTTCTAGTCATTGGTCAGGAACGATAGGCTGTTACAATCACTGATCACGATACAGTAAGCACTCTGTAATCACTCCCCTGCAAATTGATTGACAGCCTGCTTTATAGTGTGTTCACAGGGAGGAGTGACAATAGCATGCACGCTATGTAGTAAGCATTGACTGCTACAGCCTCCTGCATCTCCCCAAAGACTGAAGGTTGCAGGGAGAATGTAACTTAATTCCTCCCTGCCGCATTTAAATTTTGTTTAATCGGAAGATTACCTCTACATTTGCAGTTAAATAGCATTTTTTGAGGTGACAAGACTCCCTTTAAGGATCACATCAAAAAGAAAAATATAATTTATTGTTAAAAATCCACTACTGGAGTAGATAAACAGTCACTAGAAAAGCAACTACATAGTTATATCAGGCACCTAACTAAAAACAATAACTAAGTTTAAAACAAACAGATTTATTAGAATCATTCCCCAAATGGTTACAATGTGTCCACTTGCAAGAAGATACAATCTACTAAGCAATATATATATATATACAGTGGGTACGGAAAATATTCAGACCCCTTTAAATTTTTCACTCTTTGTTTCATTGCAGCCATTTGGTAAATTCTAAAAAGCTATTTTTTTTCTCATTAAAGTACACTCTGCACCCCATCTTGACTGAAAAAAACAGACATGTAGAAATGTTTGCAAATTTATAAAAAAACAAACCAAAAATATCACATGGTCATAAGTATTCAGACCCTTTGCTCAGTATTGAGTAGAAGCACCCTTTTGAGTTAGTACAGCCATGAGTCTTCTTGGGAATGATGCAACAAGTTTTTCACACCTGGATTTGGGGATCCTCTGCCATTCTTCCTTGCAGATCCTCTCCAATTCCGTCAGGTTGAATGGTGAACGTTGGTGGACAGCCATTTTCAGGTCAATCGGGTTTAGGTCAGGGCTCTGGCTGGGCCAGTCAAGAATAGTCAAAGTGTTGTTCTGAAGCCATTCCTTTGTTATTTTAGCTGTGTGCTTAGGGTCATTGTCTTGTTGGAAGGTGAACCTTCGGTCAAGTCTGAGGTCCAGAGCACTCTGGAAGAGGTTTTCATCCAGGATATCTCTGTACTTGGCTGCATTCATGTTTCCTTCAATTGCAACCAGACGTCCTGTCCTGCAGCTACAAAACGCCCCCATAGCATGGTGCTGCCACCACCATATTTCACTGGTGGGATTGTTTTGGGCAGGTGATGAGCAGTGTCTGGTTTTCTCCACACATACCGCTTAGAATTATCACCAAAAAGTTCTATCTTCATCTCATCAGACCAGAGAATCTTATTTCTCATAGTCTGGGAATCCTTCATGTGTTTTTGAGCAAACTCTATGCGGGTTTTCATATGTTTTGCACTGAGGAGAGGCTTCCGTCAGGCCACTCTGCCATAAAGGCCCGACTGGTGGAGGGCTGCAGTGATAGTTGACTTTGTGGAACTTTCTCCCATCTCCCTACGGCATCTCTGGAGCTCAGCCACAGTGATCTTGGGGTTTTTCTTTACCTCTCTCACCAAGGCTCTTCTCCCACGATTGCTCAGTTTGGCTGGACGGCCAGGTCTAGGAAGACTTCTGGTGGTCCAAACTTCTTCCATTTAAGGATTATGGAGGCCACTGTGGTCTTAGGAACCTTGATTAATGCAGAAATTTATAACCTTGGCCAGATCTGTGCCTTGCCACAATTCTGTCTCTGAGCTCCTTGGGCAGTTCCTTTGAACTCATGGTTCTCATTTAGTCTGACATGCACTGAGAACTGTGAGGTCTTATATAGACAGCTGTGTGCCTTTCCAAATCAAGTCCTATCAATTTAATTAAACACAGCTGGACTCCAATGAAGGAGTAGAACCATCTCAAGGGGGATCACAAGGAAATGGACAGCATGTGACTTAAATATGAGTGTCTGAGCAAAGGGTCTGAATACTTATGCCCATTTGATATTTCAGTTTTTATTTAATAATACAGTACATTTGCAAAAATTTCGACATTTCTGTTTTTTCAGCCAAGATGGGGTGCGGAGTGTACTTCAATGAGAAAAAAAATGAACTTTTTCGAATTTACCAAATGGCTGCAATGAAACAAAGAGTAAAAAATTTAAAGGGGTCTGAATACTTTCCGTACCCACTATATATATATATATATATATATATATATATATATATATATATACAGTACAGACCAAAAGTTTGGACACACCTTCTCATTTAAAGATTTTTCTGTATTTTCATGACTATGAAAATTGTACATTCACACTGAAGGCATCAAAACTATGAATTAACACATGTGGAATTATATACTTAACAAAAAAGTGTGAAACAACTGAAAATATGTCTTATATTCTAGGTTCTTCAAAGTAGCCACCTTTTGCATTGATGACTGCTTTGCACACTCTTGGCATTCTCTTGATGTGCTTCAAGAGGTAGTCACGGTAAATGGTCTTCCAACAATCTTGAAGGAGTTCCCAGAGATGCTTAGCACTTATTGGCCCTTTTGCCTTCACTCTGCAGTCCAGCTTACCCCAAACCATCTCGATTGGGTTCAGGTCTGGTGACTGTGGAGGCCAGATCATCTGGCGTAGCACCCCATCACTCTCCTTCTTGGTCAAATAGCCCTTTCACAGCCTGGAGGTGTGTTTGGGGTCATTGTCCTGATGAAAAATAAATGATGGTCCAACTAAACGCAAACCGGATGGAATAGCATGCCGCTGCAAGATGCTGTGGTAGCCATGCTGGTTCAGTATGCCTTCAATTTTGAATAAATCCCCAACAGTGTCACCAGCAAAGCACCCCCACACCATCACACCTCCTCCATGCTTCACGGTGGGAACCAGGCATGTAGAGTCCATCCGTTCAACTTTTCTGTGTCGCACAAAGACACGGTGGTTGGAACCAAAGATCTCAAATTTGGACTCATCAGACCAAAGCACAGATTTCCACTGGTCTAATGTCCATTCCTTGTGTTCTTTAGCCCAAAAAGTCTCTTCTGCTTGTTGCCTGTCCTTAGCAGTGGTTTCCTAGCAGCTATTTTACCATGAAGGCCTGCTGCGCAAAGTCTCCTCTTAACAGTTGTTGAAGAGATGTGTCTGCTGCTAGAACTCTGTGTGGCATTGACTTGGTCTCTAATCTGAGCTGCTGTTAACCTGCGATTTCTGAGGCTGGTGACTCGGATAAACTTATCCTCAGAAGCAGAGGTGACTCTTGGTCTTCCTTTCCTGGGGCGGTCCTCATGTGAGCCATTTTCTTTGTAGCACTTGATGGTTTTTGCAACTGCACTTGGGGATGCTTTCAAAGTTTTCCCAATTTTTCGCACTGACTGACCTTCATTTCTTAAAGTAATGATGGCCACTCGTATTTCAGAACTTAGCTGTTTTTTTCTTGCCATAATACAAATTCTAACAGTCTGTTCAGTAGGACTATCAGCTGTGTGTCCACCAGACTTCTGCACAAGACAACTGATGGTCCCAACCCCATTTATAAGGCAACAAATCCCACTTATTAAACCTGACAGGGCACACCTGTGAAGTGAAAACCATTTCCGGTGACTACCTCTTGAAGCTCATCAAGAGAATGCCAAGAGTGTGCAAAGCAGTCATCAAAGCAAAAGGTGGCTACTTTGAAGAACCTAGAATATAAGACATATTTTCAGTTGTTTCACACTTTTTTGTTAAGTATATAATTCCACATGTGTTAATTCATAGTTTTGATACCTTCAGTGTGAATGTACAATTTTCATACTCATGAAAATACAGAAAAATCTTTAAATGAGAAGGTGTGTCCAAACTTTTGGTCTTCACTATATATATATATATATATATATATATATATATATATATGTAATATAAAAGTCACTACTATTACATTAGGTTTACTAGAGTTGGATTAGTTTAGGCTTACTAGTGTTAGATTAAGTTTTTTTGTTGTTAGGCATTCATATAAAATAAAATAATGGCCCACGGAATATTCACCGCGGAGCATGCATTCACCCTGCTTTGCTCCAGCAGTTCCGGGAGTGAAACCAAATCTGCTTCTGAAGCAGAACAGTTTTCAGCCAGTGACGACTCCTCTTGCTGTTATGTTCTGCTACCAGAGCTAAGGAAAGAGAGGAGATCTGTCCCTACGATAGAACTCAGCTTTATCCCTACGATGTAACAGGGGACCTGATCCTGCGATCAGACCTGCTAAAGTCCTAAGCTAGTCTGTACGGAGACCTATAGATGTGGGGAAGGAATCCCTACAAGTACTAAGGACTGGGAGGAAAATGGGACACCTCCTAACAGAAATAGTAGCAGACAGACAAACAAACAAAATATATAGAACACTGAGGTCCGTAGACCAAGCAAACTAACAGAGTTAGATACAGAGCACAGGCTAGCTAGAAAGTAGTTATACAATGAAGTCCAGCAAAGCCAGAAGGGCGAGCAGGATTAAATAGGCCAACAAGGTCATGTGACCAGCAAAGGAAAAAACCTAAGCGCAAGGTTCTAACAGTACCCCCCCTTCTAAGAGGATCCTCCGGATCCCCTAGGACCAGGCTTATCAGGAAATCTCCTGTGAAACGCTCTGATAAGTCTGGACGCGGAAACATCATCTGACCTCACCCAAGAGTTATCCTCGGGTCCGAAACCTTTCCAGGCCACAAGATACTGCAAACTACCTCTATACCGTCTAGAGTTAAGGATGCGAGAAATTTCATATTCCCCGTCCTCCACCACCGGAGGAACAGAGGCAGAGGCGTCACCATCCGACACAACAGCTTTTTTTAACAGAGAGACATGAAATACCGGATTAATTCTCCAGGAGGTAGGAACCTCCAACCTAACAGCAGATTGGTTGACAACCTGAAGCACCTTAAAGGGCCCTACAAACTTGGGACCCAATTTCTTAGAAGGAATCCTCAACCGCAGATTCCTAGAGGACAACCAAACCATGTCACCAACAGCGAACAAAACCTCCTGTCGTTTCCTATCAAAGTAGTCTTTAGATTTTCTGTTGGCCTCCTGAAGATTACCACGCACATCCGTCCAAACTCTCTCCAAATCACCGGAAAAATTCTCCTCCTCAGGCACGGCAGATCCCAACTTGGAGAACGACCCAAACGACGGATGTCTCCCAGAACAACAAAAAAAAGGCGAACAACCAGCAGAAGAAGATGTATGATTGTTCAGAGCAAATTCAGCAAGTGGCAGAAACTCAGACCACCCCTCTTGATTGTCTGCCACAAAACAACGCAAGAACTGCTCAACATCCTGGTTTTTCCTTTCTGTCTGGCCATTAGATTCAGGATGATATCCGGACGAGAACGACAAATGAACTCCCAACCTGTCACAAAAGGCACGCCAAAAACGAGCCACGAACTGAGGACCCCTATCAGAAACAATGTCAGTAGGAACGCCATGAAGTCTGACAATTTCCTTGACAAAGGCCTTAGCGAGAGTTTTAGCGCAGGGCAGTTTGACGAAGGGAACCAAGTGACACATCTTGCTAAAACGGTCCACGACCACCCAGATGACAGTAAAACCCTCAGAGGGGGGAAGGTCAGTTATAAAGTCCATAGCCAAATGTGTCCAAGGAGCACTGGGAACCTCCATAGGACAAAGCAACCCCGCAGCAGGAGTATGTGAGGACTTAGATCTAGCACATATAGTACATTGACGCACCCACTTAATGACTTCCTTCTGCCATCCAGGCCACCAAAAACTGCGACCCACCAGTCTCTTGGTCTCAGAGATTCCGGGATGACCTGCCAACCGAGATTCGTGACACTCAACAAACAAATCTCTCCTAGAGGTCCCAGGCACAAACAACCTCCCATGAGGAGTGTTAGATGGGGCATTCTCCTGTGCTTTAAGAATCTCATCTTCCAAAACGGAGTCCAAAGCAGCTATCACAACACCTTCTTGTAAAATGTTCTCCTCTTTCTCAGCACCGACTATGGAAGAAAAACTGCGAGACAAGGCATCCGCCTTAACATTCTTAGTACCAGGGATGTAAGTAACGGAGAAATTAAACCGCGAGAAAAACAGTGCCCACCTAGCCTGACGGGCATTCAGGCGCTTGGCAGCATCAAGATAAATCAGATTTTTATGATCCGTAAGAACCTGAACGGGAAATTCCGCACCTTCCAAGAAGTGGCGCCAGTGTTCAAATGCGAGTTTAATAGCCAATAATTCCCGATTACCAATATCGTAATTCAGTTCAGTCTCCGAAATTTTTTTTGAAAAAAAGGCACAGGGATGTAATCCATCCCCGTTATCCTGAGACAATACTGCGCCAACCCCCACAGAGGAAGCATCAACCTCAACCAAAAACGGCTTAGTCACATCAGGCTGCATAAGGATGGGAGCAGAGGTGAACCTCTCCTTGAGATACACAAAAGCTTCAATGGCCTCAGAAGACCACTGAACCGCATCAGCACCTTTCCTGGTGAGATCGGTCCGAGGTTTGACAATACTAGAAAAAATTTTTATGAATTTTCTGTAATAATTGGCGAAACCTAAAAACCTCTGTATCGATTTCAAACCAATAGGCCTAGGCCATTCCTGTACAGCTTGAACTTTAACCGGGTCCATCTCAAAACCTTCGCTGGAGATAATGTAACCCAAAAAACTAATTCTCTGTACAGCGAACTCACATTTCTCCAGCTTAGCAAAAAGCGAATTGTCCATTAACAACTGTAATACCTCACGTACGCTCCGCCAATGAGACTCCAGATCCGGCGAATAAATCAAAATGTCATCCAAATACACAACCACATTTTTGCCGATCAAAGGTCTAAGGATGTCATTAATAAGATTCTGAAAAAATGCAGGAGCATTAGTAAGACCAAAAGGCATAACCAGATTCTCAAAATGACCCACAGGAGTGTTAAAAGCAGTCTTCCATTCGTCACCCTCCTTCATGCGCAACAGATTGTATGCCCCCTTAAGGTCAATTTTAGAGAACCACTTGGCCCCCATTAACTGGTTAAACAGATCAGGAATCAATGGCAGTGGGTAAGGATTGCGTACAGTAATTTTGTTAATCTCACGAAAATCCAGACAAGGACGTAAACCGCCGTCCTTTTTTTTTACAAAAAAAAATCCAACCGCCACAGGAGACTTAGAGGGCCTAATGTGACCGGCGGCCAAACTTGTCTGTATGTATTCCTCCAAAGCTTTCCTCTCAGGAATAGTAAGGTTAAATAAACGACTTTTAGGAAGAGTCGCTCCAGGGACAAATTCAATAGAACAATCATAGTCTCTATGGGGAGGCAAAACCTTCGATTCCTTCTCAGAAAAAACTCTCCAAAAATCCTGAATAGGAACAGGCAATTCTCCCCTATCCAAAGCTGCAATATGCCCGTTACAACACTTGTCATAACATTTATGGCTCCAGGATTTAATTTCACTGGTAGACCAATCCAGTACAGGATTGTGAAATTTTAACCAGGGCAATCCCAATATTACTGGAGAAGGAAAGTTATTCAAAACTACCAAATCCAATTTTTCATGGTGAACACCATTAATAGTGAGAGGAAATTCACAGACCTTGAGAGTAATATTCTTCAAAGGGGAACCATCCACAGAAACCACAGCAATGGGGGATCATAAAGGTTCGGGTTTTAAATTGAGTCTTTCCAAGAATCCCCCATCAATTACATTCAGAGTAGACCCACAATCAACAAACACCCGAAAATTCCATTAATTTTTCCTGAGCAATCGTGGAAGCAGCTAAAAATACACCCTTGGAATTTAAACAGGCAATACAGGCATGACTGACCATTTTTTTTTCTTTCTTCATACGAAGCTCACAGCCTTTAATCAAATGACCAGATTTTCCGCAATAGAAACACAAGCCTTCAGAAAATCTGCGATCTTTTTCTTGAGAGCGAGGTGCCACCGATCCAATCTCCATCAGTTCACCACTGTTAGTACACACATTCTCATAACCAGAAACTGACATAGCAGAGGATTTGCTCTCATTAACCCTTGCACGCAGTCTCCTATCCACCCGTATAGCTAATTGCATAGCCTGTTGCAAATCTTCAGGTGTAGGATAAGCAATTAGCAGGTCTTTAACCCTTTCATTGAGCCCAGCAAGAAATAGACTTTTCAGAGCAGAATCGTTCCACCCTGTTTGAGTAGACCAACGACGGAAATGAGTACAATATTTTTCCACATTACCTGATCCCTGTTTCAAACGTCTCAACTCAGTCTCAGCTGATGCGACACGGTCAGGATCATCATATAATAGCCCCAAAGCAGAAAAAAAACTATCCACTGATCTGAAGCATGTATCACTAGGTTGCAAAGAAAAGGCCCACTCCTGAGGCTCTTTGCGCAAAAGTGACATTATGAACCCTATGCGCTGGGATTCATCCCCAGAGGACTTGGGTCTCAAACGAAAATACAATAAGCAAGCATTTTTAAATGAAAAAAATTCTCGGTGTTCACCAAAAAATAAATCCGGCAAACATACCTTACGCTCCAAGAAATGTGCTCCAGGACAGTTAATCACGTGCTGACGGAGCTCGGCCACCTCCAGAGAGAGTCCCTGCAGGCGTTTAGCCAAATCCAGAACCGACACCATGATGGAACAGAAAAATCTTTCCTTAGAGAATTTGCAGGCTGGACTTACTGTTATGTTCTGCTACCAGAGCTAAGGAAAGAGAGGAGATCTGTCCCTACGATAGAACTCAGCTTTATCCCTACGATGTAACAGGGGACCTGATCCTGCGATCAGACCTGCTAAAGTCCTAAGCTAGTCTGTACGGAGACCTATAGATGTGGGGAAGGAATCCCTACAAGTACTAAGGACTGGGAGGAAAATGGGACACCTCCTAACAGAAATAGTAGCAGACAGACAAACAAGCAAAATATATAGAACACTGAGGTCCGTAGACCAAGCAAACTAACAGAGTTAGATACAGAGCACAGGCTAGCTAGAAAGTAGTTATACAATGAAGTCCAGCAAAGCCAGAAGGGCGGAGCAGGATTAAATAGGCCAACAAGGTCATGTGACCAGGAAAGGAAAAAACCTAAGAGCAAGGTTCTAACACTTGCTCTACGAGATCTGACAGACCGATGGTAGTGGAGTCATTCGACACTGCTGAATTGTCAGATGATGGGCCAAGTTCCGCAGACCCCACTCCGACAATGCATTTTCCCCTCAAATTTAGAATATTTCCAATTTTTTTTTTACCTCTGAAGTCCTACAATTAATTGCCCACCAAGTAAATCCATATGCCTGACAATATATTTCCCAAAAACCCCCACCCTTTCAGTCCCGTTCATGGATCCCCACAAATGGAAGTTACCCTCAACATGGGTTTAGCAAAAAAAAAATACACTCTCTGTTCCTATTGGGCAATTGAATCTGTCCACGGTACGGCTGTATTTGCAGCTGTCATGACCCGAGGCCGTTATGAAGCCCTAATGAGATTACTTCATTTTAATAATAATTCCCAAGCCCCCCAAAGAAATTAACCCAACTTCGATCGCATTAACAAATTGAGACCCCTAATTTCCCTCCTACAAGATTAATTTTTACATTCATATATCCCAGACCAAAATGTTGCAGTCGACGAGTCCCTCATGAGTTTCAAGGACCGTCTGTCATTCTGTCAATTTATCCCCTTTAAGGGAGCAAAATAAGGTGTAAAATTGTACAAAACAGGGTACACGTGCACCTTTCTAATTTACGAAGGTAGGGACCTCCAAATTAACCCACCAAACTTCCCTCAGACAAATTGGTATCCTGGGTAAAATTGCCTGGGAACTAATGATGCCATTTGTTCACCAAGGGTACCACATGTACACCGACAAAAACGAATGCAATAAAATTTGAGGTGTGTTCCTCAGTATGTATAAAAAAAGATTCATGAAAGTGACAGTGAAAAACATACAAACTGTAATTTTTCAAACTTGTGTTGCATCAACTGCATACAAAACAGTGGTATCAAACTACTCACTACCTCCCTAGATAAATACATTAGAGGGTATAATTTTCAAAAGTCATTTATGGGGGGTTTCTGTTGCTCTTGAACCACACAGGCTCTGCAAATATGACAATCTATTCCAAATAGAGCCAAATTTGTGTTCCAAAATTCAAATTGTGCCTTTTCTGTTCCAAGCCCTGAGGTTTGTCCAAACAGAGCTTTTTGACTACATGTGGGGTATCGCTTGTAAGAAAGTGGGTAACAAACTGTGTGGTCCACTTTTTGGTGTTAACTCTTGCGAAAGGGAAAAAATTGGGGCTAAAGCAACATTTTTGTGAAAACAATGAACTTTTTCAATATGACGACCTAATGTTATCAAATTCTGTGTAGTACCTGTGGGTTCAAAACTTTTAACCTCTGTAACATCCTAACAAAAAAAAATTATGTTTCAAAAATGATTCAGATGTAAAGTAGACATATGGGAAATGTTATTTATTAACTATTTTGTGTGGTATAACCATATGATTTAAGGGCATACTAATTTAAAGTTTGAAATTGCAAAATTTTAAATTTTTTTGTCAAATTTTCAATATTTTCATAAATATACGCAAATCATATTGACCAAAATTTTCCACTAATATGAAGCCCAACATGTCATGAAAAAAACTTTCTCAGAAAGAAACTGTTGAGGCTTTCCAGAGTTATTATCACACAAAGTGGCACTGGTCAGATTTCTAATATTTGGCCTGATCATTAAGGACAAAATTGGCTCCATCACTAAGGGGTTAATAGTTTATTTTTAGCAATTAAAATTCTAAATAAATGAACAAAATAGAAATCTAAATCAGAACAATATTTGGTGTGACCACTTTTTGCCTTCAAAACGGCATCAAATCATCAATTCTTTTATGAACAACTGCCCAAAGATTTTGAAGGAACAGGGAGCTTATTTCAAATATCTTGAAGAACTAACTACAGATATTCTGTGGATGGCTTGCGGAAATTCCTCTGTTTCTTAATGTAGTACGAGTCAGACTCTGTGATGCTGACATCAGAGCTCTGTAGGAGCCATATGTTGACCTGCTACAAAATGCATTTATAGCCAATCAGACGCCTCCCTGATGGTATTGCGTGTTGAGTAAGTATCTTCTTGTATATCTCAGCATTAAGGACACAATTATTCTTGATCAAATCCCCAACTCCATTGGCTGAAATGCATTCTCAACCTTGCAAGGAATCTCCAAACCTCCACAATGCTTCACTGTTGCATGCAGACACTCATTATTGAACCGCTCTCCAGCCCTTTGATGAACAAAGTGCTTTCTGTAACAGAAAAATATTTCACATTTTCAAATTTTGACTCCATATCTGTTGCTTTTTTTTCTGCAGCACAGTACCTATGTTTTGATGTATGGTTCAGTTGGTTTACCTTGTTTCCATGTCGAATGTATAGCTCTTTGGCTTCAATTCTTCCATGAAGAGCACATCTAAACAGTAGATCAATGTAACTGGGTTCAATCAGTTGCTGCCAGTTCTGAGCTGATGGCACTGCTGAATACATCTTTCACTTGCAAAGGTAAGTAAGGATTATGTGTCCTTCATCTTCTGCACTAAGTTTCCGTGGCCGACCATCTATGTTTTTTTTCTACTTCTTTGTGCGTCTTCAGAAGAGCTCTTCAAAAGAGCTTGATCAGCACATCTTGAAACCTGCTTTGAAATCTTTACATTTCTTATGGAGTATAACTACCTTATATATTGTTGCTGTGCTTGGTCTTGCCATGGTGTATGACCTGTGATGTGAAACTGTCTTCCACAAGCTCAGCTTTGTAGCAGAGTTTGCCTGGTGATCACGTTTATGCCTCCTACAGAACTGTTTCTGTTAATGACTGTGTTTTAACCTACATATGAAAACGATGATCATCAACACCTGTTTGGTATAATTGGTCATCCATACACCTGACTGTAATCCTACAAAATCTCTTAGTTTGTACAAGTGTAACTAGATGAATTGATGCTGTGTTGAAGATAAAGAATGGTCACCACCAACCTTGCATTTCGTTAATTGATAAAATTAAACAAGTAACACTTTTATTTTTGAAGTCATTCTTTCTTTGCAGCATGTTTTCCATACCTGCCTAAATCTTTTGCATGGCATTGTGTGTGTGTGTGTGTGTGTGTGTGTGTGTGTGTGTGTGTGTGTGTATACAGTACAGACCAAAAGTTTGGACACACCTTCTCGTTTAAAGATTTTTCTGTATTTTCATGACTATGAAAATTGTACATTCACACTGAAGGCATCAAAACTATGAATTAACACATGTGGAATTATATACTTAACAAAAAAGTGTGAAACAACTGAAAATATGTCTTATATTCTAGGTTCTTCAACGTAGCCACCTTTTGCTTTGATGACTGCTTTGCACACTCTTGGCATTCTCTTGATGAGCTTCAAGAGGTAGTCACCGGAAATGGTCTTCCAACAATCTTGAAGGAGTTCCCAGAGATGCTTAGCACTTGTTGGCCCTTTTGCCTTCACTCTGCGGTCCAGCTCACCCCAAACCATCTCGATTGGGTTCAGGTCTGGTGACTGTGGAGGCCAGGTCATCTGGCGTAGCACCCCATCACTCTCTTTCTTGGTCAAATAGCCCTTACACGGCCTGGAGGTGTGTTTGGGGTCATTGTCCAGTTGAAAAATAAATGATGGTCCAACTAAACGCAAACCGGATGGAATAGCATGACGCTGCAAGATGCTGTGGTAGCCATGTTGGTTCAGTATGCCTTCAATTTTGAATAAATCCCCAACAGTGTCACCAGCAATGCACCCCCACACCATCACACCTCCTCTTCCATGTTTCACGGTGGGAACCAGGCATGTAGAGTCTATCACAGAGATCAAAAGTCAGGATCCAATAGGAATAATCCCTGCAGTTGCCGGGTGCTGGTCGGCAGATCTCGGCAGATGCGTTGCGCATACGCCGAAAATTTTGCTTCGAGAACAGGAAGAGGAGGGCTGGGGATGGTGGATCCATTACTAAGATACCGTGGAGGGCCAGGGGACATCATTTCTCTCTCCTCTGACATGTCAGAGGAGAGAGGAATCATTTTTAAATGGGACTTTAATTTTTTAACGTGATCGCCATTATTCTTTGAATCGAGGTCTGAAAAAAAACGGCCCTGATAGTGTTCTCCAGGGTCCCAACTACCCCTGGTAGCTTAAATCCCAAAGATTTTCTGATGCTGGGTGCCGCTATTCACTTATTTCTCAGTGCCGTTAAAAAGCCGCACTGAGGAATAAGGCCCCTTAACTGCCATCGTTAAAAGGCATTTAAGGGTATGTGCAAACCCTCAGGAGCGCCTGTGGCCCCGCCATTTTTTTTTTCACATGCGGACTTTCCTCATAGAGGTTAGTCTATGGGGAAAGTCCACATTCGGACCCGCAAGAGGAATTGACATGCTGCTGGTCTGAAAGATGCGCCGCATGTCAGTGTCTGCGGGTGAGCTGCAGGTGTACAGAGACACATAGTGGACATGGGTTTTCTAGAAATCCCATCAACTATTCTGTAACATCTGGCCGCTACGGGTTTGATGCTGCATGACACGCAGCTTTAAACCCGCAGCGTCTCCTGATCGTGTGCACATACCCTAACACTTTAGTTTTTTAAAGCATCATTACCTTGCAGACTTATTTTTACACCTGCCTAAAACGCTCTAAATATAAATGCACAAAGAGTAGAAGCAGCATCAAAGTAGTATGGGTGCAAATCCTCTTCAGACCTCAACCAGGTCCACAATGGATAAAATCTAAAACAAGAGAACTCCTCCATTCATGTAAAAAAATTAGATGCCTTTATTAGTGCATAGCCAAACAACAACGTTTCAGTTCCTCCTGGAACCTTTCTGAAGCTGGCTCGAGTAAGGTTCCAAGAGGAACTGAAACATTGCTGTTTGGATATCACCTAATAAAGGCATCTCATTTTTTCACTTGAATGGAAGAGAGGTTTTACATAATATAATATATTTATTTGTACATTTTATATATGCATATATGCATTCTTATTTACACCTGTCTTAACAATATACATATATATAATATAATATACACTGCTCAAAAAAATAAAGGGAACACTTAAACAACAGAATATAACTCCAAGCAGCAGGACCGCTACCTCTGCCTTTGTACAAGGACGAACAGGAGGAGCACTGCCAGAGCCCTGCAAAATTACCTCCAGCAGGCCACAAATGTGCATGTGTCTGCACAAACGGTTAGAAACCGACTCCATGAGGGTGGTATGAGGGCCCGACGTCCACAGAAGGGGGTTGTGCTCACAGCCCAACACCATGCAGGATGCTTGGCATTTGCCACAGAAAACCAGGCAAAGTCGCCACTGGCACCCTGTGCTCTTCACAGATGAAAGCAGGTTCACACTGAGCACATGTGACAGACGTGACAGAGTCTGGAGACGCTGTGGAGAGCGATCTGCAGCCTGTAACATCCTTCAGCATGACCGGTTTGGCAGTGGGTCAGTAATGGTGTGGGGTGGCATTTCTTTGGAGGGCCGCACAGCCCTCCGTGTGCTCGCCAGAGGTAGCCTGACTGCCATTAGGTACTGAGATGAGATCCTCAGACCCCTTGTGAGACCATATGCTGGTGCGGTTGGCCCTGGGTTCCTCCTAATGCAGGACAATGCCAGACCTCATGTGGCTGGAGTGTGTCAGCAGTTCCTGCAAGATGAAGGCATTGAAGCTATGGACTGGCCCGCCCGTTCCCCAGACCTGAGTCCGATTGAGCACATCTGGGACATCATGTCTCGCTCCATCCACCAACGTCACGTTGCACCACAGACTGTCCAGGAGTTGGCGGATGCTTTAGTTCAGGTCTGGGAGGAGATCCCACAGGAGACCATCCGCAACTTCATCAGGAGCATGCCCAGGCATGGTAGGGAGGTCATACAGGCACGTGGAGGCCACACACAATAATGAGCCTCATTTTGACTTGTTTTAAGGACATTACATCAAAGTTGGATCAGCCTGTAGTGTGTTTTTCCACTTGAATTTTGGGGGTGACTCCACATCCAGGCCTCCAATGGTTAATAAATTAGATTTCCATTGATGATTTTTGTGTGATTTTGTTGTCAGCACATTCAACTTTGTACAGAACAAAGTATTCAATGAGAATATTTCATTCATTCAGATCTAGGATGTGTTATTTGAGTGTTCCCTTTATTTTTTTGAGCAGTGTATATAGATATACACACACACACACACACCCACACCCACAAACACACCTGTTCACAAATTACACCATATCATAAGTTATTTAACGAGAGCTAAGCTAAAATGCAGACAATATGTGAAAATTAAGTACACCCTTGCTGCTTCAAAAGTAATTCAAAAAATAATTAGCAGCCAAATGCCCTTAATTGTTCATTCGTAAGTGTGAGCACCTCTATAAAAGCAGAAGCTTTGGCAGTTTGCTGGTTTGGAACATTCAGGCATGTGTTATCATAATGCCAAGGGGAAAAGACATCGGTAATGAACTTGGAGAAGCAATTGCTGCTGCCCTTCATTTGGGGAAAGGTATTTCATGCATGAATTGTTTGGAAGGGTTGCCAGTATTTGCCTAATTTTAAGCCCTTCTAGGCCATATTTTTTATATTATGTCCTGATACGTAAAATCATAGAATTAAAAAAAGGTGTACTTAATTTTCCTCATGACTGTATATTAATCTTTTATTCTGAATATAGCCAACTAAAAGGTGTTATAATGTCAGACTTAACAGTCTAACAATGTGACAAATTTATCATCCACCATGAGTCACTGTGATAAATTTGGTACATCTAGGTTAATTTCTTGGTTTTTTTCCTCCACTTCTTCCAAGAGCCATAACTTATTTATTTTTTCATTAACAAAGCGGTATGAGGGCATGTTTTTTGGGGGACGAGTTGTAGTTTTGAACAACGGAGTCAAAGTGATCCAGCTCACCGCAATAGTTCCT
Organism: Phyllobates terribilis; assembly: GCF_046119375.1. Taxonomy (NCBI): domain Eukaryota; kingdom Metazoa; phylum Chordata; class Amphibia; order Anura; family Dendrobatidae; genus Phyllobates; species Phyllobates terribilis. Next base: position 531,350,882 of record NW_027362764.1, on the reverse strand, counting down.
CCTTACTGTCCGAAGCACAGAGGTGTTTCTGCCGGCACTTGATTACGAGTTGATGGATCTCAATTTAATTTCCAGTTTTGAACAACACCATTCATATTATAATATTATTTACTAATAAATGTGGAAAAAAATCTAAGTGCATTACAGTGTTGAATCAACGAATTTCTGTTATTTACAAATCCAATTTTTTACAGACTAATTTTGTTTTGAAGGTCCCTTTATATCAGCAACCCCCTGAGTTGATAACATTTTAAAAACTGCACATCTCAATTTATTCTAAACTGCTGTTAGGAAACTTGCTAACCTTTCAGGTGCTACACAGGAATTAAGGAAAAGTGGATTGAAAAATTTAAATTTTTCCCACTAAATTACTGCTGCAAATTTTTCATTTTGACAAGGGGTAATGAGAGAAAATGGACCCCAAAAATGTACTATGCAATTTCTCCTGAATGTGGGAACATCCCATATGTGGTCAAAAACTGCTGTTTGGCACATGGCAGAGCTTGGAAGGGAAGAAGCGCTATTTGGTTTTTGAAGCATAAATTTGAAAGGAATAGATTGCAGGCACCATGTCTCATTTGCAAATCCCCTGAGGTACCAAAACAGCAGAAACCCCCACAAGTGACCCCATTTTGTAAACTTCACTGCTTAAGGAATTTATCTAAGGGTGTAGTGAATATTTTGAACTCACACATGCCTCACAGAATTTTATGACATTGGGACATGGAGACATTTTAGTGGTAAAAATTTATTTTTTTTATTAGTTTAAAAATTTTCAGTTACACAAGGGAAAATTGGTGAACTGGACCCAACAATTTGTTGAACAATTTCTCCCAAATTCAGTGATGCCCCATATGTCATGGCTTAGTAGGAAGAAGCCCTGATTGGATTTGGGAGCACAAATTGTGTTGGAATAGTTTGTGGGCGACATTTGCGGAGCCCCGAAGGTGCCAGATCAGCAGGAAAAAGGCAAACAAAAGTGATCCCATTTTAGAAATTGCACCTCTCAGTATATTCATCTGTGGCTGTAGTAACTATTTTGGCCCCACAGGTGTTTTCACTTTATAACATCAACTCCATGCATTTTTTCTGGAGAATTGAAAATACAGTGCTGGCCAAAAGTATTGGCACCCCTGCAATTCTGTCAGATAATTCTCAGATTCTTCCTGAAAATGATTGCAATCACAAATTCTTTGGTATTATTCTCTTCATTTAATTTGTCTTCAATGAAAAAAACACAAAAGAATTGTCCTAAAGCCAAATTGGATATAATTCCACACCAAACCTAAAAAAGGGGATGGACAAAAGTATTGGCACCCTTTGAAAAATCATGTGATGCTTCTCTAATTTGTGTAATTAACAGCACCTGTAACTTACCTGTGGCACCTAACAGGTGTTGGCAATGACTAAATCACACTTGCAGCCAGTTAACATAGATTAAAGGTGACTCAACCTCTGTCCTGTGTCCTTGTGTGTACCACATTGAGCATGGAGAAAAGAAAGAAGACCAAAGAACTGTCTGAGGACTTGAGAAACCAAATTGTGAGGAACCATGAGCAATCTCAAGGCGACAAGTCCATCTCCAAAGACCTGAATGTCCCTGTGTCTTCCGTGCGCAGTGTCATCAAGAAGTTTAAAGCCCATGGCACTGTGGCTAACCTCCTTAGATGTGGACGGAAAAGAAAAATTGACGAGAGATTTCAACGCAAGATTGTGCGGATGGTGGATAAAGAACCTCGACTAACATCCAAACAAGTTCAAGCGGCCCTGCAGTCCGAGGGTATGACAGTGTCAACCCGTACTATCCGTCAGCGTCTGAATGAAAAGGGACTGTATGGTTTGATACCCAGGAAGACCCCACTTCTTACCCCGAGACATAAAAAAGCCAGGCTGGAGTTTGCCAAAACTTACCTGAGAAAGCCTAAAACATTTTGGAAGAATGTTCTCTGGTCAGATGAGACAAAAGTAGAGCTTTTTGGGAAAAAGCATCAACATAGAGTGTACAGGGAAAAAAAAGAGGCATTCAAAGAAAAGAACACGGTCCCTACAGTCAAACATGACGGAGGTTCCCTGATGTTTTGGGGTTGCTTTGCTGCCTCTGGCACTGGACTGCTTGACCGTGTGCATGGCATTATGAAGTCTGAAGACTACCAACAAATTTTGCAGCATAATGTAGGGCCCAGTGTGAGAAAGCTGGGTCTCCCTCAGAGGTCATGGGTCTTCCAGCAGGACAATGACCCAAAACACACTTCCAAAAGCACTATAAAATGGTTTGAGAGAAAGCACTGGAGACTTCTAAGGTGGCCAGCAATGAGTCCAGACCTGAATCCCATAGAACACCTGTGGAGAGATCTCAAAATGGCAGTTTGGAGAAGGCACCCTTCAAATATAAGGGATCTGGAGCAGTTTGCCAAAGAAGAATGGTCTACAATTCCAGCAGAGCATTGTAAGAAACTCATTGATGGTTACCGGAAGCGGTTGTTCGCAGTTATTTTGGCTAAAGGTTGTACAACCAAGTATTAAGCTGATGGTGCCAATACTTTTGTCCGGCCCTTTTTTGGAGTTTTGTGTGAAATGATCAATGATTTGATTTTTGCTTCATTCTCTTTTGTGTTTTTTCCTTGCAAGCAAATTAAATGAAGATAATAATACCAAAAAATTTGTGATTGCAATCATTTTCAGGAAGAAACTGAGTATTATCTGACAGAATTGCAGGAGTGCCAATACTTTTGGCCAGCACTGTATGCCAGTTTATTGCGTATACATCATGCCCAGCTTGTGCTTCTGGAGACATGCACCCCATACATTGTTAATTGGGCTCTCCCCATTACAATAATGCACAACATGTGGTTGCAAACTGCAGTTTAGGTACACCGTGGGGCTCAGAAGGTGGGGGGATTTGCGCAGATTTCGCTGAATTTTATTTGAGAGGGTGGGAGCCATTTCACTTTTCTAGAGTCTTTGTTCTTTGTTCCAGAAAGGAGGAAAACAAGGATATATTTCCAGTGACAGATGATGGACCTGAGTGGCAGCTTGTTTGTGCAGAATAAGTTAGGGTTTTTATTGGTAACATTTTTGGGTACATAATATTTTTTGAGAATGAACAAATAAACCACAGAATAAGAATAGTTATTCTTTTACTCCATTTTTCGTGCAGTATAAGTGATAAGATGACTGTATTCTTCGGGTCAGTGAGATTACAGCGATACCAGATTTATATATTTTTTTATGTTTTGCACTAAAAACAATATTTTACAAAATTTTTGTTTTTCCTTCTTCATATTCTAAGAGCTGTAATTTTTTATTTTTTTGTCAAAAGAGCAATATTTGGGATTTTTTTTGCAAGATGATTTGCAAATTTCATTTATACTATTTTTTTCTGAATTTTTGATCACTGTTTATTCAATTTTTTTGTGTGTCAGTATGTTGAAAAAGCTACATTTTTTATGTGTTTTTATTCATTTATTTTTTTAAGGTGTTCGACATACGGAATAAATAAAGTGACAGTTTTATAATTCGAGTCATTCTGGATCTGACGATACCAATTATGTGTAAGTTTTGTTTTCAGATTTTTTTGTGTATTTTTTTAACTTTTTTACTTAGCTCCACTGTGGGACATGAATATTTTTTACTTTGATCGGCAGACTAATAGGCCACAATACCCTAAGGTCATCAGACAACCTCGATTACGATCGATGGTAGTCGATGATGTTAAAGGGGGAGTCCTCTCCCTCTTTTAACCACTTAGATGCCGCTTTTACCATTGATAGCAGCATTTAAGGGGTTAATCGGCCCAGACTGGTTCCAATACAATGTACAGCTGACACCTGTGGGATTTCCACTCTCTTAACGGCTGTCTTGAAAAGGCATTAACGGTGGTCGTTAATTATTATTGTGTACAGTCATGGCCAAAAGTTTTGAGAATGATACCAAAATTATATTTTCACATGATCTGCTGGCCTCTGGCTTTTATTAGTGTTTGTCTGATGTTTATATCACATACAGAAATATAATTGCAATCATATTATGAGTACCAATAGATTATATTGACAGTTAGAATGAGTTAATGCAGCAAGTCAATATTTGCAGTGTTACCCCTTCTTCTTCAAGACCTCTGTAATTCTCCCTGGCATGCTCTCAATCAACTTTTGGACCAAATCCTGACTGATAGCAGTCCATTCTTGCATAATCAATGCTTGCATTTTGCCAGAATTTGTTGGTTTTTGTTTGTCCACCCGCCTCTTGATGATTGACCACAAGTTCTCAATGGGATTAAGATCTGGGGAGTTTCCAGGCCATGGACCCAAAATCTCTATGGTTTGTTCCATGAGCATTTAGTTATCACCTTTGCTTTATGGCAAGGTGCTCCATCATGCTGAAAAAGGCATTGTTGGGCGCCAAACTGCTCTTGGACGGTTGGGAGAAGTTGCTCTTGGAGGACATTCTGGTACCATTCTTTATTCATGGCTGTGTTTTTAGGCAAGACTGTGAGTGAGCCGATTCCGTTGGCTGAGAAGCAACCCCACACATGAATGGTTTCAGGATGCTTTACAGTTGGCATGAGACAAGACTGGTGGTAGCCCTCACCTCTTCTTCTCTGAATAAGCTGTTTTCCAGATGTCCCAAACAATCGAAAAGGGGATTCATCAGAGGAAATGACTTTGCCCCAGTCCTCAGCAGTCCACTCCCTGTACCTTTTGCAGAATATCAGTCAGTCCCTGATGTTTTTTCTGGAGAGAAGTGGCTTCTTTGCTGCCCTCCTTGAAACCAGCCCTTGTTCAAAGAGTCTCCGCCTCACAGTGCGTGCAGAAGCACTCACACCAGCCTGCTGCCATTCCTGAGCAAGCTCGGCACTGCTGGTAGTCCGATCCCGCAGCTGAAACAGTTTTAAGATACGGTCCTGGCGCTTGCTGGTCTTTCTTGGGTGCCCTGGAGCCTTTTTGACAACAATGGAAGCTCTCTCCTTGAAGTTCTTGATGATGCGATAGATTGTTGACTGAGGTGCAATCTTTGTAGCTGCGATACTCTTCCCTGTTAGGCCATTTTTGTGCAGTGCAATGATGGCTGCACGTGTTTCTTTAGAGATAACCATGGTAAACTGAAGAGAAACAATGATACCAAGAACCAGCCTTCTTTTAAAGTGTCCAGTGATGTCATTCTTACTTAATCATGACTGATTGATCGCCAGCCCTGTCCTCATCAACACCCACACCTGTGTTAATGGATCAATCACTAAAACGATGTTAGCTGCTCCTTTTAAGGCAGGACTGCAATGATGTTGAAATGTGTTTTGGGGGTTAAAGTTCATTTTCTGGGCAAATATTGACTTTGCAAGTACAGTAATTGCTGTTAAGCTGATCACTCTTTGACATTCAGGAGTATATGCAAATTGCCATTACAAAAAATGAAGCAGTAAACTTTGGAAAAATTACTATTTGTCTCATTCTCAATACTTTTGGCCATGACTGTACTAAATAATAATATAAAAAATACCAGTAGATAAGCATACATCTTTAAAGGGGTATACCCATCTCCAAGATCCTATCCCAATAGTTAGTAGGTGTAATAATAATAATAGGAAATACCTCCAATTAGAAATGTAGTATAGTTCTTCTGATGTTGCTTACCCCAAATGCAGGGCATTGCAGTAGTTTAGATATCTAGATATCCATAGTTATAACCACTAAAAATTAACTGTCACTATATGAGTGATCGTAATCATGAATACGTAAGCTTGCAATGCCCTGCTCATGGGGTAAGTGACATAGCGAATGAAAAGAACTATACTACATTTCTAATTGGAGGTATTTGCTAATATTATTATTATTATTATACCTACTACATATAGGGATGTGATCTTGGAGATGGCAATACCACCTTTAATTACCCTATTGTGGCAAAAATATGCTGATCCACGTTTAGCTACCCAACATGGAATCCACATCAAGAAATAACATGTTACTCCCGTCTAATCCGCTATCTCTCAGATAACTCTCTTCTCGACACTTTACAATCTGGTTTCCGCTCTTTACACTCTACTGAAACTGACCTCACTAAAGTCTCTAATGATCTACTAACAGCTACATCTAATGGTCACTGCTCCCTGCTGATTCTCCTGGATCTCTCTGCCGCATTTGACACTGTGGATCACCAGATCCTCCTCACTATGCTCCGCTATATCGGCCTCAAGGACACCGTTCTCTCCTGGTTCTCCTCCTACCTCTCTGACCGCTCCTTCACTGTATTTTTTGTTGACTCCTACTCCTCTCCTCATCCCCTTACTATCGGGGTTCCTCAGGGCTCAGGCCTAGACCCCCTCCTCTTCTCTCTATACACAACCCCTATAGGACAAACAATCAGTAGATTTGGGTTCCAGTATCATCTCTATGCTGACGACACTCAAATATACAATTCTCCTAACATCACCCCTACCCTAATACAAAATACCAAGGATTGTTTGTCTTCTGTCTCTAACATCATGTCCTCCCTCTATCTTAAACTCAATCTCTCCAAAACTGAACTTCATGTGTTTCTCCCCTCTACTAACCTAACTCTACATGACATTGAAATTACCTTGGAGGGTTCAACCATAACTCCCAAGCAGCACGGTCACTGCCTTGGGGTCATATTCAACACTATGCTTTCCTTAACTCCATACATCCGATCACTCACCTGCTCTTGCCACCTGCATCTTAAAAACATCTCCAGAATCTGACCTTTTCTCACCTTTGAAACTGCTAAAACTCTTACTGTCGCTCTTATCCACTCTCGTCTGGACTACTGCAACTCTCTTTTGATCGGTCTCCCTCTTACCAAGCTTTCTCCTCTCCAATCCATCCTGAATGCAGCAGCCAGGGTCGTAGTTCTGTCCAGCCGCTTCACCGATGCCTACATCTTGTGCCAGTCATTACATTGGTTATCCATTCGCTACAGGGTCCAATATAAACTCATCGCTCTCACCCACAAAGCTCTCCACAGTTCTGCATCGCCTTATATCTCCTCTCTCATGTCTGTCTATCACCCTACATGTGCCCTCTGTTCTACAAATGACCTAAGACTAACATCCCCCATAATCCGAACCTCACACCTCCGTCTCCAAGACTTCTCCCTTGCTGCACCAGTTTTCTGGAATGTACTTCCCCAGACAGTTTGACTGATACCTAGCCCTGAGGTCTTCAAGCACGCTTTAAAAACTTATCTCTTTAAACAAGCCTACCACTTCAACTCAGTAAACTAACTTTCCCCCGTTCCCTTCTTCTAAATGTTATTCTGAATCTGTTCCCTCCTATTCATCTGTCTCCACACCCTCCATGCACACAATAACTGCACTTGATAATTGCACTTAACCTCTTTCTGACGTGGAGCGTAATACTATGCCCCACGTCAGATCCCCCTGTTTGGTGCGGGCTTTGGTGCTGACCCCGCACCTTTCCGGGCACCTGTCAGCTGATCTATACAGCTGACAGGTACCTGCAACAGCCGCGGGTGGAATCGCTATCCACCTGCGGTTGTTAACTAGTTAAATGCCGCTGTTAATCTCTGACAGCAGCATTCAACTCACACTAACCGGATGCACGTCATTGACCCCGCCCATCACCGATGGGTTGGCATGACAACCTGGGGTCTGCAGCAGATCCCTGTGGTTGTCACTGCAAGATTGCTATGAGCGCCGCCCAGCGGTCGGTGCTCATAGTAAGTGAGCAAATCTGCTACACACAGGCAATCTGATCATCGCCTGTGTGTAGCACAGGAGATCAGACAACTGCTGCTTCCATTCTCCTATGGAGACTAATGATGCAAGCAAAAAGTAAAATGTTTTTAAAAATATGAAAAAATATAAATGTTTAAATCACCCTCCTTTCGCACCAAAATAAAAATAATATCAAAATAAAACAATTAAAAAAACCACACAGACATATTTGGTATCGCCGCGTTCACAATCGCCCGATCTATCAATATAAATAAAGAATTAATCCGATCAGTAAACGGCGTAAGGAAAAAAAAAATTCTAAATGCCAGAATTATGTTTTTTTGGTCTCCGCAACATTGCAATAAAATGAAATAACGGGCGATCAAAACATCGGATCTACCCCAAAATGGTATCAATAAAAACGTCTGCTTGGCATGCAAAAAATAAGCCCTTTCCCGTCCCCAGATCCTGACAAATGGAGGCGTTACTGGTCTCGGAAAATGGCGCCATCTTTTTTTTAAGCAAACTTTGGATTTTTTTTCACCACTTAAATAAAAAAGAACCTATACATGTTTGGTATCTACAAACTCGTAATGACCTGTAATGGCAGGTCAGTTTTAGCATTCAGTGAACATGGTAAAAAAAAAAACCTCAAAAAACAACTGTAGAATTGCAATTTCACCGCACTTGGAATTTTTTTCACGTTTTCCAGTACACGATATGGTAAAACCAGTGATGTTGTTAAAAAGTACAACTTGTCCCGCAAAAAAATAAGCCCTCACATGGCCATATTGACCAAAAAATAAAAAAGTTATGTCTCTTACCTTGAATTGAATTTATTGTCTGTATATGTGCCCGCTTAATTGTAAAGTGCTGCGGAATATGTTGGCGCTATATATATAAAAATTATTATTATTTTTTTCTGTAGCAGAGGAGATCTAATACATGTGGAATATATGAGTAGTTCAATATGGAATACGCATTCAGTCAGGGTTATCTCTGCCCACGCAATATGAATGATGTTCTCGGCTTTGTGCTGACATCTATAGCTACAACTATATACAGCTTCACAGCGCATGCGCGGCTCCCCGATACACACTGCTCAAACGCGGCATTTCAAAGCGGATTCCAGTGACGTCAGCGCAAACCCGGGAACATCATTGAAATTACGTGGGCGGCGACAGCCCTGCCTGAATGCAATGAAGCACACCCCTATGATTAAATGAGCAAGTAAGATATAACTATATAAAGTAGTGTTTGCAAAGGATTATAGCACCAATTGTAATGAAAAAAGCGTGTTAGTGATGCACATTGCATCACTAACAACGTACTGGGTACTGTTTAGATGCCACAAATCACATGACAGGTTCCCTTTAAAGCTTCTGAGCCTCAATGCAAAATGTATACCTTATCATAGCTATTTATAATATTGGTGTCTTCTTATGAAACAGAAGGACCATTTTTAGTTCCTTTAGGGCTTGTTCAGATGAGTGTATAAAAATGTCCGTTTGCAGTCCATATGCAAAAGAGGAAGCACAGGGACGGCACACTGACCAACGGAAGTCATTGTGGTAGTTCACATGCGTAAAAAACGGATCACATGCAGGTTGCCATCTCTATGTTGTGTTTTTCATGGATACATTACTATTAGGTCACGTGTACACATTGAGTATTTGGTCAGTATTTTGCATCAGTATTTGTGAGTCAAAACCAGGAGTGGGTGATAAATACAGAAGTGGTGACGTGTTTCTATTATACTTTTCCTCTGATTGTTCCACTCCTGGTTTTGGCTTGCAAATACTGATGTAAAAAACTCACCAAATACTGAACGTGTGAACGTGGCCTAAAAGATAGGAAACTGTATTTGACCTTTATTATGTATTAAATTGTTCATGTAAAAATGGATACCATACGAAGGTACAAAATGGACATATGGATGGCACACAGACATCGGATGTAAAAAACAAACATACGGATGCAATACAGGTATAAAAATGTCTTTTTTTTTTAAGGATGAAAAACGGATGATTTTGCATGCGCTCATTTGACATTTTCATTCCACACTTCTATGGTGGTCATCTCCAGTGTATGTATGTTCTTTCACGCCAGCACATCAACTTTAACCATTTTAAATATTCATAGATAAAAATTAGTTCCTTCCAGAAATAATAAAGTTTCAGGTTGGGGTTGTGCATGTGAAGTAAGATATAAATAAATGCATTTTCCAGTGCATAAAATCACATCTAGTTTATAATGGGGAGAAAAAGTTAATTATGACTTTCTATGGAAACTCCTCCAATCTTACCGCTTCAGCTGTAGAATGTAGATACTGATGTGCTTTTTTGCCTCATACTGTTTGATTCTAATATTTAAGGGTTATTCTGGTTATAAAGAATGTGTAATAGTAAGTAAATCCATTTTCTAATATACTCTATATGAATTGCTTGTAATTTTGAAGATTTCTGCTTGCAAGCATTCAATGGGAACTCTCATTGTTTATACCTCCGGGATAGAAATCTGTCTATGGTAATATGATGATTACACAGGTGTATGACTTCTTAGAAGACAATGCTCTAATTCACTAGGGGCTCGTGCACATGCAGGCTTTTTCAGGGTGTCATATGTACAAAGATATCCTCACCAAGAAACAATGCCTCTAGAGAAAATACACTTAATTATTTGGAGTCCATTGGACTATGCAACTGTATTATTGTTTTCTGATTCAAACAGATGTGCACAGAAAAAGAAAAAAAAAACTAAGTGTTAGAGGCATTAATTCTATGGCATCAGTACCCAACATTTTTTGGTCCAACGGCCACATTGCCATACTGAACAAACCCCAAGGGCCACAAAAATTTTAAAGGGGTACTTACATAAATTACATAAATACATCACTAGAACCACCACCAGTACATTAATACATCACAAGAACCAAGTATTCAGTATATGAGGAGGATTTGGAGAGTTTCTGCTCCAAAAAAATCAGTATGAATACACACTAGCAAACTGAGTTTTTGCAGCAGAAACTTCCCAAATCCTCCTCATAATCTCAAATCTCTAAGTTTTGAGGATTTTTAAATTCCAACATAGCCATAAAGAACATTATGGATAGTTACGTGTACAAGATCAGAACCACTGTCAGCGTATGTATGCGGTGCCAAAAACACCATAAGTACATGAATGCAGTATCAGAACTATCATCAGTACATGAACGCGGCGCCAGACACAAAGTCAGACTATGAAAATTGTACATTCACACTGAAGGCATCAAAACTATGAATTAAAACATGTGGAATTATATACTTAACAAAAAAGTGTGAAACAACTGAAAATATGTCTTATATTCTAGGTTCTTCAAAGTAGCCACCTTTTGCTTTGATGACTGCTTTGCACACTCTTGGCATTCTCTTGATAAGCTTCAAGAGGTAGTCACCGTAAATGGTTTTCACTTCACTGGTGTGCCCTGTCAGGTTTAATAAGTGGGATTTCTTACCTTATAAATGGGGTTGGGACCATCAGTTGTGTTGTGTAGAAGTCCGGTGGATACACAGCAGATAGTCCTACTGAATAGACTTAGAATTTGTACTATGGCAAGAAAAAAGCAGCTAAGTAAAGAAAAACGAGTGGCCATCATTACTTTAAGAAATGAAGGTCAGTCAGTGTGAAAAATTGGGAAAACTTTGAAAGTGTCTCCAAGTGCAGTTGCAAAAACCATCATGCGCTACAAAGAAACTGGCTCACATGAGGCCCGCCCCAGAAAAGGAAGACCAAGAGTTACCTCTGCTTCTGAGGATAAGTTTATCCGAGTCACCAGCCTCAGAAATCGCAGGTTAACAGCAGCTCAGATTAGAGACCAGGTCAATGCCACACAGAGTTCTAGCAGCAGACACATCTCTACAACAATGGTAAAGAGGAGACTTTGTGCAGCAGGCCTTCATGGTAAAATAGCTGCTAGGAAACCACTGCTAAGGACAGGCAACAAGCAGAAGAGACTTGTTTGGGCTAAAGAACACAAGGAATGGACATTAGACCAGTGGAAATCTGTGCTTTGGTCTGATGAGTCCAAATTTGAGATCTTTGGTTCCAACCACCGTGTCTTTGTGCGACGCAGAAAAGGTGATTGGATGGCCTCTACATGCCTGGTTCCCACCGTGAAGCATGGAGGAGGAGGTGTGATGGTGTGGGGGTGCCTTGCTGGTGACACTGTTGGGGATTTATTCAAAATTGAAGGCATACTGAACCAGCATGGCTACCACAGCATCTTGCAGCGGCATGCTATTCCATCCGGTTTGCGTTTAGTTGGACCATCATTTATTTTTCAACAGGACAATGACCCCAAGCACACCTCCAGGCTGTGTAAGGGCTATTTGACCAAGGAGGAGAGTGATGGGGTGCTACGCCAGATGACCTGGCCTCCACAGTCACCAGACCTGAGCCCAATCGAGATGGTTTGGGGTGAGCTGGACCGCAGAGTGAAGGCAAAAGGGCCAACAAGTGCTAAGCATCTCTGGGAACTCCTTCATGATTGTTGGAAGACCATTTCCGGTGACTACCTCTTGAAGCACATCAAGAGAATGCCAAGAGTGTGCAAAGCAGTCATCAAAGCAAAAGGTGGCTACTTTGAAGAACCTAGAATATAAGACATATTTTCAGTTGTTTCACACTTTTTTGTTAAGTATATAATTCCACATGTGTTAATTCATAGTTTTGATGCCTTCAGTGTGAATGTACAATTATCAAAGTCATGAAAATACAGAAAAATCTTTAAATGAGAAGGTGTGTCCAAACTTTTGGTCTGTACTGTACACAGCACCAAACTTAGTACAGCGATCAATTGTAATGTCAGGTCAGCCCCATACAATTCCCAGTATGTCCTAAACAATGTTAAGGAGATGCTGGGAGCTATCATCAGACTGGGAGCGACCATACAAGACCCATATCACTGAAGAGACATAGTAAGTATCACAAATAAATGTTTGCATCCAGATACCTTATAGGTAATGTCTTCTCTGATTCAAGTTGTTCCCATCCCTTTTGTCTTTGCATCACACGAAGTTTCAAAACTGTTAAGTTAAAGAATACCATGAGTATTTAACCTTTTGTGATGAGCTTTTACACCCAGAGCATGTCTCTGAAGACTTCCCTATTCTCCATCTTCAGCAGCACATCCTGACACGGTGCCCTTAGAAATAAAAGTATCATTATACTGCCCCATAAATGTAAATATCTCCCGTGCTGCGCCCCTGAATTAATATTTGCTCCTCACTGTGTTTCCTTTACAAAATATCCCCCTCACACTGCCCTTCTCCATAGTATCCCCCATACTACCCCTCTCCATAATGTCCCCCCAAATTGCACCTTTCCATAATATCTCCCCCACACTGCATCGCTCATAAAGTCCCCTCCACCATACACTATACTGAGACTCCATTCACAACCCCCCCAACTGCCCATAATGTCCCATATTGCCATATAATGTCCCCCATTGCCCCATAATGTCCCCCATAATGTAACACATTGCTCCATAATGGCCCCATAGTATCCTCCATTACTCCATAATGTCACCCATTGCCCCATTATGTCCCCCATTACCTCACAATGTCCCCTATAATGGCATCCATAGTGTCCCCCATTGCTCCAAAATGTCTCTCATTGCCTCATAATGTCCCCCATAATGGCCTCCATAGTGTTCCCCATTGCCTCATTATGTCCCCCACAATGGCCTGCATAGTGATCCCCTTTGCCTCATGATGTCCCCCATAATGACCTCAATAGTGTCCTCCATTGCTCCATAATGTCACCCATTGCCTCATAATGTCCCCTATAATGGCATCCATAGTGTCCCCATTGCTCCATAGTGTTCCCCATAATGTTCCACATTGCTCCATAATGGCCCCATAGTGTCCTCCATTGCTCCATAATGTTCCCCATTACCTCATAATGTCCTCTATAATGGCACCCATAGTGTCCCCCATTGCTCCATAATGTCACCCATTGCCCCTTAATGTCCCCCACTGCTCCATAAGGGTTCCCATTGCCTCATAATGTCCTCTATAAAGGCATCCATAATGTTCCCATTGCTCCATAATGTACCACATAATGGCTTCCATAGTGTTCCACAATGACCTATGGAAAATAACACCAAGCACAAAACAAACATTTCTTCTTCGGATCCTGGAGCACTTACCTGTCTCTGCCTTGTCCTCAGCACATATACGGCCTGGCACCAGCGGCATTGTGATGATGTCAGCAGCGTGCTGACCTCATCACACTGCTGCACATCGGGGCCGGGACAGATGAGCACTGCTCTGCCCCAGTCCTGGCGCCGCAGTTTTCAAAGACGCGAAGACATTTGAATTTAAGAATGACAGAGTGGCGTCTCCCTGGCAGCAACGTGGGCCGCACAACATACTTCGGCAGGCTCCATGTGGCCCACAGGCCGTAAATTGTGCAGGCCTGCACTATAGAGACAGCATGTCTGAGGTATACAAAACAAAGCAGTAATATGGGCATGTTCCTCAACTATCTGTGCTCTATTGCCTGGCGCTGTTCCTCTCTTTTATGGTCGCCGCCCTTTTCTATGATTCATGTTGGGCTACTGAAGTTGTAGGGTGAGCTTCTATGATATCATCACCCAGAGCCTACCTTTTAAGGCCGACTCAGACATCCATGTGTATCTGAGTATTCAGCATGCTTTGTATCCAGTTACCATGTGCCTTGGCATTTGCCTCACAAACTAGATCTCTCAGCTGGCTATCATCTCTGAAAACTTTGATTATTCAATCTACATTTTATTCTGGCTCAGACCTGCTGCTAACCCTTCATCTGCTATAAGCATAACGAACTCTTCCTTGATGCTGTTCACATTACAAACTAGTTTGGTTGTTCATCACTGCTGTCAGTGGCTATGCATTTGTTTGCTGATTAACCCTTCATCTGCTGTAAGCATAACAAACTCTGCTGAGGAGCTGTTCAAATTACAAACGCTGCTGCCAGTCCTGGACTCACTATACATCTTTGGTTTCTCATGGCTCTGTATTTTCTGGTGTTTCCTGCTCCATTTGTTTACCATCCCAGTCCATAGTGTTCCACGTGGCAACCAGTAAGTCATACAGCTATGCCATCAACTTCGGTCTGTGTTGTCCACCTTTACCTGCAGCTCAGAGAATTCACCTCTACAGGTGAGCCCATAACAGGGCTATGCATAACCCCCTAGGGAAACATTGAAGATTTCTATAAAGATTTTGAAATTGTGAATTTCATTGTTACAGGATGTATCTTGGAAATTTCATATTCATATTTTACTGCGACCGGCATGTTTATGTTTTCTATGAGCAGACATGGATATGCACTTAACTTTATGCCAAGTTATGCCATAAATTATGTTAAATCTGTCAGGTGACTGATGATCCTGCCCACTTTTTTGAAAAGAGACGACAGCAGTTGAAATAAAGACTCAAATTTTTGCACAAAACTGATAAGTGAAATGTCAACATTTTTACCTTTTATTCTACCAGAAACGTTTCGCAAATTGCTTCACAAATCTACCCTATATATGTGATGCTCATCATGTGTATATCCTGGAAAAATCTCTACCTGTGCTCATAGATGTTTATGGGAAAAAGTATGTCAAATCTGTGTCTTTTTTTAAAACTACACATTTCCATAATGAATATATGTATTGTTGACTAGATCAAAAAGCAAAACTTATAATTCGCTGGTGGAGTAAACTTGGATTTTATTGCTTAATGACATCTGTTCTTACAGAAACATTATTTTCATATAACTATATCTCTACTTTTTTATTTTGATATGAGCAAAAGGAACATTTCATGTTTCCACTGCTTCCACTATCCATGCCCTTGTACCGTTACAGATTTCATCTAACACTTATGCACTTAACAATGGCCACAACTCGGCTTGGGTAAATTCAGTTATTATAAGGAGTCAGGTTGATTCTGAAAACGCACATCAAGCTCAACTCTTATGCCTGCTGATGTCAAAAACATACACTTTTCCTAGTAATTTATGTAAATCGAGCTTGTAATCTTACATGGCCGGCTCACTGGCTTCACAAGCTGTATTAGCCCCCAGGCAAAGTTGGAAAAACATCCTCCTATTTTCAACAAATGACCTCACTCATGGCACATTTATTCATACCGACCGCAGCGACTAAATGACTGCCGATCGGCTACAGGCGGTAATTTACACACCACGAATTCTTCTATGCACACGGAACGATTGTTATACCATTTTTCTGTGCACATAGAATGTCATGTTATCAGCAGCACATCTCATATTTACACAGGAAGATGTGCTGCCAATAACAATGATTTTTAAGCAAGACTAACAATCATCACACACGACAAACAAGCACTTTGCTCATTCATCAGGTGATTGACTGCATGATCCCGTGAACGCTTGTTCACCACATTGGACCATCTAAATTAACCTTTACCAAAAACACCCAGTATACCCTACAAATATTTATTTATTTTACTCACTTATATAGCGCCATTATTTCCACAGCGCTTTACAGACATCAGCATCGCAGTTGGAAACACGGGGAGAACATTCAAACTCTTTGCAGATCTTTTCCTTGGTGGGATTTGACCCCAGGACACCAGTGCTGCAAGGCTGCACTGCTAATCACTGAGCCACCGTGCTGCCCAATACCGGCTAGCTGGACTTACACAGGAGATGGCTATCTATCCAGACTCCCCTCATAAACAATGGCACTGGTAAGATCATTCATGTCAACATAAACAATCTAATCAGCTGGCTGATGGTGCCATGTTTACGAAGGTCGATAATAGCCAACAAGAGTTCTTTTGAGCCCTCGTTCACTGATCATTGGCATGTATCAGACGCTGGCTGTATGATTTCAGCCATATATGTCTAACTCTGAAACACTACAGCGTCTCCGAGAAAAACATAGCCACTAGGGACCAAGCATCTAGTCGGACAGGAGGTTCACCGGCAGCTTCTCCACGGCCACTGCTTTGGAGTGACAATTCTCTCACTGTGTTCATGTATAGGGAGAGAACTATCACTCAAGGGCAGTGGACAGGGAGAAACCGCCGGGGCAATTAGGGTACGTTCCCACAATAAGTTTTTGGTGCATTTTTGCTGTTCCTGTTGTTGATGTTTTGTTTCTGCACCTATTATTTAAATTTGTTTTCTTGCATTTTTTCATTGCATATTTGTGTGCATTTTTTTAACATGCGGTTTTATCGCTGCATTTTTTGTCTGGTGTGTTATGATTTACATATAGCTGCTTTGTTTTTGATACTTCTTGGTTTTTTGCTTTGATAAAACTTTATTGCTATATTTCGGTGCAGATTACATGCGTTTTTGATGTGTTTCCATTGCAGCAACGCACTAAAAACACATGTACATTTTTTTTGCTGCAGATTTTCCGCATCTAATGTAAGTCTACGGGGAAAACAGAAAACTCAGCGTACCAGCAAGAGAAATTGACATCTTGTGGACTTAAAACATGCACCGCAGGTGAGTTTACGCAGCATTAAAAAGAAGCACAGTGGGCATTAGATTTCTAGAAATCCCATCCACTTTGCTAGAACTGTAAGACGCTGCGTTTTTGACGCAGCCAAAACACAGCATCAAAAATGCATCAAAAGCTCATTGTGGGAACATTGCCTTACACTATATTTCCTCTTTCGCAGCATTTCATGGTTAGACATATACAGTGGGGAAAAAAGTATTTAGTCAGCCACCAATTGTGCAAGTTCTCCCACTTAAAAAGATGAGAGAGGTCTGTAATGGACATCATAGGTAGACCTCAACTATGAGAGACAAAATGAGAAAACAAATCCTGAAAAATACGTCTGATTTGGAAAGAATTTTTTTTCAAATTTTGGTGGAAAATAAGTATTTGGTCAATTACAAAAGTTCATCTCAATACTTTGTTATATATCCTTTGGCAATGACAGAGGTCAAACGTTTTCTGTAAGTCTTCACAAGGTTGGCACACACTGAAGCTGGTATGTTGACCCATTCCTCCATACAGATCTCCTCTAGAGCAGTGATGTTTTGGGGCTGTTGCTGAGCAACATGGACTTTCAACTCCCTCCAAAGGTTTTCTGTAGGGTTAAGATCTGGAGACTGGCTAGGCCGCCCCAGGACCTTGAAATGCTTCTTACGAAGCCACTCCTTCATTGCCCTGGCGGTGTGCTTGGGATCATTGTCATGCTGAAAGACCCAGCTGTTACGGATCCGGGTGTGGAACCTCTGTGCCGTGGTGCAAGGAGGGACCCAGAGGGGCATAACTAAGTATCAACTCAGACCGACCCTGGTCGTACGGCGGCTAACGACTCCGTGACCAGGGAGGTACCGAGCAGAGGGACCAGGTGCTACTCTGGTGACGACCTTGTAAGAAAGCAGGTGGCTCCCATGGGTCAGATGACTGGGACTGACTGGTATAGTGGATGGGCACAGCAAGCAGGCAGAAGTCTCTGGGTTAGCTGACAGGTGGTCACGGCACGTGACGGCAGAGCAGGCTGAAGTCTCTAGGTTAGCAGACAGGTGGTCATGGCAAGTGACGGCAGGAGCCTCCAGGTAGGCTATCAGGTGGTCACGGCAAGTGACGGTAGGAGCCTCCAGGTAGGCTATCAGGTGGTCACGGCAAGTGACGGCCAAGCAGGCTGAAGTCTCTTGGTTAGCAGGCAGGTGGTCACAGCAAGTGACGGCAGAGCCTCCAAGTAGGCTAGCAGGTAACAGGCGAGTGCTCCCAGGTGAGCAGGCTAGCAGGCACGGCAGGTAGCAGGCAGGTAACTGGCAGGTGCTTCCTGGAAGCAGGCAGGCTTGCCCATAGATAGACTGGCGGGTTGAACGGAAGACTACTTGTGCAACAACTATTGTTGGGGCACCTCCATTTTGGAGGAGGTGCCTTATATATGGGAGGTCCTCCGGCTATTGGCCGGGAACTCCTTATGACGGCGCGCGCGGCCCCTTTAAGAGCGACAGGAAGGATCGGGACAAGGCATCGGCTTTGACATTCTTGTCCGCCGGGTGGAAATGCAGGACGAAGTCGAAGCGGGCGAAGAATAAAGACCAAAGGGCCTGACGCGGATTGAGTCTTTGGGCATTTTGGAGATATGCCAGATTTTTGTGATCCGTATAGATGATCACCAGGTATAGAGCCCCTTCCAGCAGGTAGCACCATTCCTCCAGCGCCAATTTAACGGCTAACAATTCTCGGTCTCCAATGGAGTAGTTGCGCTCAGACGCGGAGAAGAGTTTGGAGAAGAAGCCGCAGGTTACCATTCTCCCGGATGAAGACTTTTGGGTGAGCACCGCTCCGACTCCGAAGGAGGAAGCATCAACCTCCAGGTAGAATTGTTTGTTGCAGTCCGGAAGGTGCAGTACCGGGGCGGAGGAGAAGGCTTGCTTTAAGGAGAGGAAGGTCTCCTCAGCTTCGGGTGACCATACCTTAGGATTTGCTCCCTTACAGGTGAGCGCAGATATGGGAGCAGTCCGAGAAGAGAAGTGCGGAATGAAGAGACGATAGTAGTTGGCGAAGCCCAGGAATCGCTGAATCGCCTTCAACCCGTCCGGACGGGGCCACTTTAGGACCGCAGAGAGCTTCTCAGGATCCATTCGTAAGCCTGTCTGGGAGATAACGTAGCCTAGGAATGGAAGAGAGGTCTGCTCGAAGAGGCACTTCTTGTATTTAGCATAGAGGTGGTTCTGCCTGAGCCTAAGCAGGACCTGACGAACATCCCTCCGGTGTGTGGGAAGATCCGGAGAGAAGACCAAGATATCATCCAGGTATACCACCACACAGAAGTAAAGAAGATCACGGAAGATGTCGTTGACCAATTCTTGGAAGACAGCGGGAGCATTGCAGAGACCGAAGGACATCACATGGTATTCATAGTGACCATCCCGGGTATTGAATGCCGTCTTCCACTCGTTTCCTTGATGGATTCGGACCAGGTTATACGCTCCACGTAGATCCAGCTTGGAAAAGATCCTGGCGCCCTTAAGGCGATCAAACAACTCGGAGATGAGCGGTAGGGGATATTTGTTTTTTACCGTGATCAGATTGAGTCCTCTATAATCAATACAGGGGCGTAACGAGTCATCCTTCTTCTTGACAAAGAAGAATCCGGCTCCAGCCGGGGAGGTAGTCTTCCAGATGAATCCCCTAGCCAGATTCTCCTCAATGTACTCAGACATGGCCTGGGTTTCGGACGCCGACAACGGGTAAATACGCCCACGGGGTGGAGTGGCACCAGGTACCAGGTCGACTGGGCAATCATATGGCCTATGAGGTGGCAATGTCTCTGCTTCCTTTTTACCAAAGACATCCGCATAGGACCAGTAAGGAGCCGGTTGACCGGGTAAATTAGCTGGGGTAGGTGGTGGACGAGTCGGGCGAACTGGAACCAGGCAAGTCCTATGGCAGTCCTGACCCCACCGGAGTACTTCACCGGATTGCCAGTTCAGCACGGGTTCATGTATCTGGAGCCAGGGTAGACCTAGCAATAGGGAGTGAGAGAGTCTGGATAGCACATGGAAGGAAATTTTCTCAGAGTGCAGCATTCCCACCTGCAGGGTTACGGGTTCAGTGACGAGCAGGATGGTCACCAGAAGGAGTCTTCCATCCACGGAGGCGACTGACAATGGTTCAGCCAGAGGTTTGGTGGGAATTCGGTATCTCTCTACCAGGGACTGGGAAATGAGGTTTCCAGCAGCTCCAGAATCCAGGTGAGCGATTTCAAAATGAAGGTTCTCTCCCCAGGAGATAGAGACAGACAAAGTCAGGGATGGAGAGGGCTTACTTTTGCCTAGGATGACCTCTCTGAGCGGTCCTAGACACTGGAGTTTCCTGGCTTCTCCGGGCAGGAGCGGATCAGGTGCTCCTTACTGCCACAATAGAAACAGCTCCCCTCAGCTCGGCGTAACTCTTGTCGAGATTTGACCATCTTGGTCTGGTCGATCTGCATGGGTTCGGGCGAGTGCGCCCGGGGAGTGACTGGTTGAGAGGCAGGTCTCTGGAAAGTGGGAGCAAGGCGGGGAAACTTTCTCTCCCGGGTGGTCTCTTTGGTACGTTCTTGGAGCCGGATGTCAATCCGGGTAGCTAGTGACACCAGGTCATCCAGGGTGGTAGGAATGTCCCGACCAGTTAGCTCGTCCTTAATCCGACCGGAAAGGCCCTGCCAGAAGACGGACACCAGAGCCTCGTTATCCCAGGCAAGCTCAGAAGCGAGGGTACGGAACTGTATGGCATATTGACCCACGGTGAGATTCTCTTGGCGGAGACATAGCAGAGAGGAGGCTGAAGAGGTTTTTCGTCCCGGTTCATCGAAGACTTTCCGGAAAGCAGCGAGGAAAGACGACAGGTTGGACACCAGGGGATCCCCTCTCTCCCACAGGGGATTTAGCCATGCCAGTGCCTCCCCAGTGAGATGGGACATGATGAATGCCACTTTGGCCCGGTCGGAGATGAACTGATGTGCCAAGAGTTCAAAGTGCAGGGTGCACTGGTTTATGAAACTTCGAGCTAAGGCGGGGTTGCCACCAAAATGAGGTGGTGCAGAAAGCCGGGGACTGGGGCTGGATGCCATGGTATTGGTGGGCAGAGGCGCTGCCGGAGCGGGAGTCGTGCGACTCGAGGTGGATGCAGGAGGAACAGGAGTGTGTCCAGGCGGGAGTTGACACTCCGCAGGTAGTTCAGGATGGTTTCCTGCTGGGATCTCTGACGGGACACCTGCTGGTCTAGGTCAGAGAGCAAGGGAGCTTGGGTGCCACCGGGTTCCATGGCCCGAGCAAACTGTTACGGATCCGGGTGGTGGAACCTCTGTGCCATGGTGCAAGGAGGGACCCAGAGGGGCGTAACTAAGTATCAACTCAGACCGACCCTGGTCGTACGGCGGCTAACGACTCCGTGACCAGGGAGGGACCGAGCAGAGGGACCAGGTGCTACTCTGGGGACGACCTTGTAAGAGAGCAGGTGGCTCCCATGGGTCAGATGACTGGTACTGACCGGTATAGCGGATGGGCACAGCAAGCAGGCAGAAGTCTCTGGGTTAGCTGACAGGTGGTCACGGCACGTGACGGCAGAGCAGGCAGAAGTCTCTAGGTTAGCAGACAGGTGGTTACGGCAAGTGACGGCAGGAGCCTCCAGGTAGGCTATCAGGTGGTCACGGCAAGTGACGGTAGGAGCCTCCAGGTAAGCTATCAGGTGGTCACGGCAAGTGACGGCAAAGCAGGCTGAAGTCTCTTGGTTAGCAGGTGGTCATGGCAAGTGACGGCAGAGCCTCCAGGTAGGCTAGCAGGTAACAGGCAGGTAACAGGCGAGTGCTCCCAGGTGAGCAGGCTAGCAGGCACGGCAGGTAGCAGGCAGGTAACTGGCAGGTGCTTCCTGGAAGCAGGCGGGCTTGCCCATAGACAGACTGGCGGGTTGAACGGAAGACAGACTGTCGGGCTGGAGAGTAGTCAGGCTGGCGGACTGGAACAGTAGTCAGGCTGGCAACTGGACCTGAGAGCTGAAGCAGAGGTAAGAATACTTGTGCAACAACTATTGCTCGGGCACCTCCATTTTGGAGGAGGTGCCTTATATATGGGAGGTCCTCCGGCTATTGCCCGGGGACTCCTTTGGATGTCGCGCGCGACCCCTTAAAGGGCGAGGAGCGCGCGCCTTAAGTACAGTGCCTGGGAAGCTGCGCGCACCGGCCGCAGCAGGAAGAGGAGTGCAGGAGGACGCCGCGCGGGGAGCGGGGAGGGGAGAGGGACGGCGTCTCTGCCTGGCAGGGAGCAGAGACACCGATGCTACACCAGCAATGTTTCATCTTCAATGCCCTTGCTGATGGAAGGAGGTTTGCACTCAAAATCTCACGATACATGGCCCCATTCATTCTTTCATGTACACGGATCAGTCGTCCTGGTCACTTGGCAGAGAAACAGCCACAAAGCATGATGTTGCCACCCCCATGCTTCACAGTAGGTATAGTGTTCTTTGGATGCAACTCAGCATTCTTTCTCCTCCTAACACGACGAGTTGTGTTTCTACCAAACAGTTCTACTTTGGTTTCATCTGACCATATAACATTCTCCCAATACTCTTCTGGATCATCCAAATGCTCTCTAGCAAACTTCAGACGGGCCCGGACATGTAATGGCTTAAGCAGGGGGACACGTCTGGCACTGCAGGATCTGAGTCCCTGGCGGCGTAGTGTGTTACTGATGGTAGCATGTGTAACGTTGGTCCCAGCTCTCTGCAGGTCATTCACTAGGTCCCCCCGTGTGGTTCTGGTATTTTTGCTCACCGTTCTTGAGATCATTTTGACCCCACGGGGTGAGATCTTGTGTGGAGCCCCAGATCGAGGGAGATTATCAGTGGTCTTGTATGTTTTCCATTTTCTAATTATTGCTCCCACAGTTGATTTCTTCACACCAAGCTACTTGCCTATTGCAGATTCAGTCTTCCCAGCCTGGTGCAGGGCTGCAATTTTGTTTCTGGTGTCCTTCGACAGCTCTTTAGTTTTCACCATAGTTGAGTTTGGAGTGTGACTGTTTGAGGTTGCGGACAGGTGTCTTTTATACTCATAACAAGTTCAAACAGGTGCCAGTAGTACGGGTAATGAGTGGAGGACAGAGAAGCCTCTTAAAGAAAAAGTTTCAGGTCTGTGAGAGCCAGAAATCTTGCTTGTTTGTAATTGACCAAATACTTATTTTCCACCAAAATTTGAAAAAAATTTCTTTCCAAATCAGACAATGTGATTTTCAAGATTTGTTTTCTCATTTTGTCTCTCATAGTTGAGGTCTACCTATGATGTCAATTACAGGCCTCTCATCTTTTTAAGTGGGAGAACTTGCACAATTGGTGGCTGACTAAATACTTATTTTCCCCACTGTATGACTGAAATCGTGCAGCCAGAGTCTGATACATGCTGCCCATGGATCGGACAGCATGTATCAGCTATAATTTTCATCTAAAACGTCTGCAATCTAGCACGAGCAAGTCGGATCCTTGTTAGTTAAAGACAGCCTAGTCAACTTAATTATTTTTTCTGGGACCCAAGATGAAGACAGAAGTGGTTTATAACTGCTCTTGCCTTTTCTTTTCCAGAGAAAATAGCACTTAATGTGAATGTGGACA
Organism: Phyllobates terribilis; assembly: GCF_046119375.1. Lineage (NCBI taxonomy): Eukaryota > Metazoa > Chordata > Amphibia > Anura > Dendrobatidae > Phyllobates > Phyllobates terribilis. The sequence continues at coordinate 531,327,066 of NW_027362764.1, read as the reverse complement.
TGGCACTCTGCCAATGACTAATGACACCACGATTTTCCACTGTAACTTTCCAATCTGGAGACTTTTTGGTCTAAGCTGATGTGTGATGGAGGAGAGCAAGCACCTCAAACAATAGCACCCAAACAGGAGTGGAGCAGCTGAAGCAAAATATTACCAGGCTTATCAAGGACGTCCTGGGAGTCATACGCCAAGTTTATGACTATATGTTTATAACTTGTGATTGTGATGACTTTTGATGCCAATATTAGTCCACTTATATTGTTAATACTTCAAGGGTATGTGCACACATTGAGTATTTGCAGCTGATTTTTCTGCACTAAAAGCCAGAGTGTTGGCAGGAAAAACGCTGAAAAAAAAACCAGTTCAGAATGTTCATAGCAGGTAGTGGGTTAAACGGCAGCAGATGCAGGTATTGCAAACAGACTTCAATAATAATTCAAGTTTTGCACAGCAAGGGATGAGTTAACTTTCCGGGATAATGAAGAGTTTGAGTAGACAACAGGAATCAAGGACTTGGATAAATTCAGAGATCAAACACAAGTTTGTGGAACACCGTTCTGGTTTAATGTTCATACTCAGGGGTGTATCCAAACAGGGAGATGATGTCATGGAGCCACCCCGGGCCACTTGTAAAACCCGGCATAAAGCACAGCAGAGAGCAGCGGCCATAGGGAAAAGAGGCAGAGCCCTTCCAAGCCGAGGCATGTACATAACACTTGTGGGTTTTTTCCATTTATTTTCATGGGTGAAAAAAGCTGTAAAAAAGCTAAAAAATTTGGCATGCTGCAGATTTGAAAAAAAAAAAAAGCTTTGCCGATTCAAATCTGCAAGGAAAAAATAAGCAGTATGTGCATGAGATTTCAGAAATCTTATTCACTTTGCTGGTACTGTAAAATGCTACGGTTTTCCCCCTGGAAAAACACACCCATGGAAAAAATTCTGCAAACATACAGGGGTGAACAAACCCTAATTGAGCTACAAGATTATTTTCAATGTGTTCTTTTCCAATTGACAGACCCCATGGTGTCTTGATTTCAAACTTTTCTCAAAATGTCTATTTTGGGTTTCTGGTACTCGTAGCTGGATGGTAGAACCATTTCACACCACTAGTCCTAGGGCACGGCCCCACTATCAGTATTTGGTCAGTATTTTTTCTCAGGAGTGGGAGCCACAACCAGGAGTGGGTGATAAATGCAGAATTGGTGACTTGTTTCTATTATACCTTTTCTCTGATTGTTCCTCACCTGGTTTTGGCTCCAACTCCTGAGAAAAAATACTGACCGAATACTGATAGTGGGGCCGTTGCCTCACCCTCCATGGATATATTATAGATTCTACCCTTAAAAAATCCATATTGACAGTTCAAAAAAAATGTTGCAGCTGTTTGATAAATATAAATACTCTTAGGTCAGTTTTACTTCTTGGATACATGGTGTAATCTGCCTTCAGTATTGTTTTAGCTCTGCTCTAAGATGTGTCTATAATGGAATAAAAGTTACATCTACACATTTTACACAAATACTCTGAAATTACAAATACTTGTGCATATGTGTGCAAATACATGATGAAATTAGTGATTGACATGTGAGTTCATTCTTATCTGGTATACTTACATTTCATTCAAGTCAAGAGTTAAAGAATGTGTATTTTTCTGAAGTGCTGGCTCTAGATTTTTTATTTTTTCTATTTTAGTGAATAGCACTTTGCTGTCTTACTAAATAAGTTAAATGGATGCAAGTCCTAATACAAGTGTAGCTGTCAACATTGTGTGTTAATTAATCTTGAAATGTGCAAATATATGTCAGCTTTTCTTGGAATTTCAGAAGCACTAGCTTGTCTCCCCAGCTGTTTGCTCATTGCTGCTTTAGGTTGCCTGGTCACTGAGCACTTGCCTCCCTACGGAGATCACAGCATGTGCCTATAGGTACATTACATTATACATTATATATATAAAAACTAGCTGATAAAAATTGGAGCAAAATAAAACAATCAGATCATTTCTCTGTTTTCTATTTTTTTATTAGTTTTTTTAATTTGTCATGGGATGTTTAATCTCACCGGCTACTGGGGGATCTGATCAACATTTTTTCTGAACTTCTTTTTTTTTATAGATACGAATTTGGGTATTTCAATAAGGAAACAATTTTTATACTCTAAATTGCCCAAAAATTTCACTATGCTATTTAATGTGATGTGGTGCTCTATCCTCTCTTTGTTTTCATCTCTTTCAGTGATAATCATCACCTTTTATGTATATATATGTTAAAAACCTAGCTGGAAAACCAAGGGAGTACAAGGAACATCCAGCATTGGAAGAATTGTCAATGATTTCTACCTTGGTTCACTCAGGTCATAAGGAGTAAAAATAATACATGTCTGTTTACAGGGAATCTGTCAGCACAAACTAACAGAAAATACTGAACACAGCCTTGTAGGGGCTATAGCCCCCATTGTTCTAATTGCCTTCTAAGTACTGCAGAAACAGAAGTTTAATCTAACATGCTAATTACTAACATGCTCAGTGCATACGTGGCATGGTCAAGAGGCTCAGTGTTATGCATGCAGGTGGCGCACGTGGGTCAGGCACGCAGACACGGATATGGACTTGGGCTCCTTTCAGACTACTAGGTTCTGGATCTTCTGCAGAACGGTTACTAACATGGACTCAGGCTCCGTTCAGATTACTAGGCTCAGGATCCACAGGTAGAACGGTTACTGACTCGGAGTCTCAGACAATGCTGATTCGGAGACTGATGGGACAGTTTGGATAGACGGAATACACAGATAGGCACTAGTGATGGGCGAGCACTGAAGTGCTCGGGTCAAGCAAATCGTAATGCTCTGGTGCTCGACCCGAACAATGAGCCCAATGTAAGTGAATGGGAAACTCAAGCATTTTTCTGGCAGTCCCCCCCAGAGGTCTGGAGGGGGCTTAAAAATTGGTCAAATCGATGGAAACAGTGCTCAAATGATATGAGAACAGCATGGGGAAGACCCCTGGAAGCATCTCTGACTACCAGGTCACTGCTGTGAACAATGTTGTCAGAGAATTACGCCACTTTTATGGACTCACAATAAAACATACAAAAACAAAGCCAAAATGGATTTTCCTGGAAAAAATGTTAAGAAACATTCTTTCCAGGGTAATGACTTGTATATAAGGCTAAATAAATAACCAAAAACAAAAATGCTCCTCCACACTTTGGCCTACACGTAGCATTTTTGATGCTTTTTTGCACTTTTGCATTTGCATTCACCAGTAAATGTAATTTTAACATTTTATTACCTTATATGGCCATGTGGTGTGTGAGACATGATCAGACACATCCTGTTTCATTTATGAAGGAAGGAATGTGAAAGTCACTAAGCCTATTTTTACAAGACCATCAGGCGGCCCTTACTATTGTTACAGGGCCAGTAGTCATCCCTCACTATTGTTAGAGGGCCATCAGTCGGCTATGCATTGTTGTTCTCATTATAAAGGAGTGAGTCTCCTATACTATTATTGCGTATGCAGTAACTGCAAGAGCTGCCAAAAATTTGGACGCACTCCAATACCCCTTTGAAGAGACATAGAGGAGATCCTCATTAAAAAAAATTGTTCCCATTATTAAGGAGTGGGTCTCTTATACTGGTAATGTCCATGAACTAAGTGAACAGCTCTTCGGAGTGTCCAAGTGTGGGATCACTTGTCTCCAGGCACTCAGCACTGTGGGAGGAAGGAGGAACGGGTGAGGAATATGTGGTCCAGACTCACAGCTACTGAGACTGGACCATGTGGAAGGCAGGGTGGTTGTGATGGCAAACTGACTGGAAGCATTATCTGCTATCCAACCAACAACCTTTTCACACTGCTCTGGCTTCAATAGTGGTGTTCTGTGGTCCCCTACAAAGTGGGACAGGAAGGTAGGGCGACATGATGTGGGAGCTTATTGTGCTCCCTCAGCAGGCACAATTTCAGCTTGCCCACGGCCTTGGCCTCTGCGTGCACCATCACGTCCTCTTCCCAGTCCCTTGCCACGTGCCTTGCCCATTTTAAATGGAGTATAATATTTGTCATATTCCCAAAAATGTCAGGATTATTATCACAGTAATATCAGATCAAGTCTGATCACCACGGTTTTAGGCAGTGGCCTTATAGTATCGTATTGGACAGAGACCAAGTGTGAATAGGTTTGAACAACACACAATTGGCAGACTTTAAATGGAGTGGAAGATTTGGCACGCTCCCAAAAATGTCAGGATTATTACCGCAGTAATATCGGATCACACCTGATGACCACGGTTTTAAGCAGTGGCCTTATAGTAAGGTATTGTTCAGCAAACAAGTGTGAATAGGTTTGAACAATACAAAACTGGCAGACTTTAAATGGAGTATAATACACTGCTCAAAAAAATAAAGGGAACACTTAAACAACAGAATTTTACTCCAAGTAAATCAAACTTCTGTGAAATCAAACTGTCCACTTAGGAAGCAACACTGATTGACAATCAATTTCACATGCTGTTGTGCAAATGGAATAGACAATAGATGGGAATTATTGGCAATTATCAAGACACCCTCAATAAAGGAGTGGTTCTGCAGGTGGGGACCACATACCACATCTCAGTACTCAGTATGCTTTCTGGCTGATGTTTTGGTCACTTTTGAATGTTGGTTGTGTTTTCACACTCGTGGTAGCATAAGACGGACTCTACAACCCACAGAAGTTGCTCAGGTAGTGCAGCTCATCCAGGATGGCACATCAATGCGAGCTGTGGCAAGAAAGTTTGCTGTGTCTGTCAGTGTAGTGTCCAGAGGCTGGAGGCGCTACCAGGAGACAGGCCAGTACAGAAGGAGACGTGGAGGGGGCCGTAGGAGGGCAACAACCCAACAGCAGGACCGCTACCTCCGCCTTTGTGCAAAGAGGAACAGGAGAAGCACTGCCAGAGCCCTGCAAAATGACCTCCAGCAGGCCACAAATGTGCATGTGTCTGCACAAATGGTTAGAAACCGACTCCATGAGGGTGGTATGAGGGCCCAACGTCTACAGATGGTGGTTGTGCTCACAGCCCAATACCATGCAGGACGCTTGGCATTTGCCACAGAACACCAGGATTGGCAAAGTCGCCACTGGCACCCTGTGCTCTTCACAGATGAAAGCAGGTTCACACTGAGCACATGTCACAGACGTGACAGAGTCTGGAGACGCCGTGGAGAGCGATCTGCTGCCTGCAACATCCTTCAGCATGACCGGTTTGGCAGTGGGTCAGTAATGGTGTGGGGTGGCATTTCTTTGGAGGGCTGCACAGCCCTCCATGTGCTCGCCAGAGGTACTCTGACTGCCAATAGGTACCGAGATGATATCCTCAGACCCCTTGTGAGACCATATGCTGGTGCGGTTGGCCCTGGGTTCCTCCTAATGCAGGACAATGCCAGACCTCATGTGGCTGGAGTGTGTCAGCAGTTCCTGCAAGATGAAGGCATTGAAGCTATGGACTGGCCCGCCCGTTCCCCAGACCTGAATGCGATTGAGCACATCTGCGATCTCATGTCTCGCTCCATCCACCATCGTCACGTTGCACCACAGACTGTCCAGGAGTTGGCGGATGCTTTAGTCCAGGTCTGGGAGGAGATCGCACAGGAGACCATCCGCAACCTCATCAGGAGCATGCCCAGGCATTGTAGGGAGGTCATACAGGCACGTGGAGGCCACACACAATACTGAGCCTCATTTTGACTTGTTTTAAGGACATTACATCAAAGTTGGATCAGCCTGTAGTGTGTTTTTCCACTTGAATTTTGGAGGTGACTCCAAATACAGGCCTCCATTGGTTAATAAATTTGAATTCCATTGATGATTTTTGCGTGATTTTGTTATCAGCACATTCAACTTTGTACAGAACAAAGTATTCATTGAGAATATTTCATTCATTCAGATCTAGGATGTGTTATTTGAGTGTTCCCTTTATTTTTTTGAGCAGTGTATTTGACACACTTCCAAAAATGTCAGGATTATTACAACAGTAATATCAGATCACCTTAGATGATGGACAAGTTTCTCTGCTTCCACAATACAGCAGTGCTATTAAAATCAAACAAATCTGGCAGTATGCTGCTAACAAGCAAATGGAGCAGTAAAAATTGTGTATTATATTGCTTTTCAAGCAACTAATCAGGTATAAGAGCAAAAAGAATATTAGCCCTGATATCTAGGGCTATGGATATCAGTGACAGCAGCAGACAGAACGTGCAATGGTCCCTATTCTGCTCTATACACTCTTCACTAACTATGCCTGCCTAATTCATGCTGTCACCAGGATTGATATGCATCTGGATTAGTCCGTAGAAGGACTGTTAGTTGAGATGTATATTGCTCTGGAATACCTAACTAAATAAACCGCCAATTCTCTCCCTAGCTTAGCAGCACCTCTCCCTACTCTGCCTGTCTGAAAGGTAGACTGTGACAACCATAGGGTCACCGGGTCTTATATAGACCCGATGACACTATGCGGCCAGCCAATCACTGTAATGCCACAACAAACATGGCTGCGGCATTTCAGTGACTGGTAGGTAATCCCTGCATGTTTATTCGCTGTCTAAACAGCGCCAAACATGCGGGGCGGAGACTCCAGCTCCCGCCCAAGCATTCAGGAAGTACTCGCTGAGCACCGAGCATTTCGAACAGTGAGATGCTCAGGCGAGTACCGAGCAGTTGCGAGCATTCTCGCTTATCACTAATAAGCACACTTTCAGACAATCAGGTCTCGAATACTGGTTCAGGTACCACCAGAGCTGCTTCAGGGTTCAGGCACTGGCCACACTTGGACTAGGGGTTCGGGTTTCAGGCACTGGCCGCACACGGACCAGGGGATGAGATTCAGGGACTGGCCACACAAGGACCAGGGACTACGGTTTCTGGACTGGCCACAAAAGGACCAGGGACTATAGGTTCATGACACTGGCCATACCAGGATCAGGGACTTCGGGTTCAGAACATTAGCCACAACAGGACCAGGAGACCTTACAACTCACTAGTAGAACACCACACTAACTAATGATTCAATGTTGCTTTGGCACCTCCCTAATAGGTAGGGTGCCTTTTAGCGTTGAGCGAGCACTAAAATGCTCGGGTGCTCGAAGCTCGGGCCGAGCTCACCGTGATACTCGGGTGCTCGACCCGAGCAATGAGCCCAATGTTAGTCTATGGGAGACCCGAGCATTTTTGCGGCGGTACCCCCGGCAGTCTGTAGAAAGCCTAAAAAGTGCCCAAAACGATAGTGACAGTGCTCAAAAGACATGGGGACAGCATGGGCATCGCCCCAGGAAGCATTTATGACCCCCAGGTCACTGCTGTCAACAACGTGGTCAGAGGTATTAAGCCACTTTTACGGGCTCACAATAAAACGTTCAAAAACGAAACAAACGGTTTTCCTGTGAAATATGTTAAGGAACTTACTTTCCAGGGTAAAGACTTGTGTATAAGGTAAAATAAATAGCCACAAACAAAAATACTCCTCCACACCTTGGGCTATGTTCACAAGTAGCATATTTTATGCGTTTTTGCCTTTTGTATTGCTTTCAACCGTGACAAATGCATTCACCGGGAAATGTCATTTTAACATTTTACAATCTTATCTGGCCATGTGCTGCGTGACACATGCATACAGTGCTGAAAAGACATGGGAACAGCATGGGGAAGACCCCTGGAAGCATCTCTGACACACAGGTCACTGCCTAAAAGTGTGCCCATCAGAAGTGATCCTTGCCGCATCAGAAGATGCAGACTTGCAACTATCCCCGTGCAAGTCCTTGTCCCAGGGCAGTGTTCAATTGTACCTCCCCCATGCCACCCACCCATGCCCAGGCTGCAATACCATACTGCTAGCTTGCTGGCACTTGAAATGGAGCCTTTTAGTTTGGAGGAGGCCGAAGCTGGCCACTACCTCATGGCTGCTTCGGCAGCGAGGTATCCATACTCAGTCCCCAGCTGCCAGGGGACGGCCGGGTGTCCACACTCGGTCCCCAGCCGCCCCTATTTCTCTTTGGAACATCCCCCCACACTTTTCTTAGCCCGGCCTGCTTTAGGGCAGCATTGGACGAGCCCACCAGAGAACCAGACTCCTCCGGTGGGCCCTGGCTTCTCCATCAGGGGAGTTGAGAGTGCCAAGGTGAGGAGCATGATGATGATGATAGAAGTTAGCATCTGCTTTGTTTTCTTGGAATGCAAGCGTAAGTGTGCAACCTGCCACCCACCCACCCCCAGGCTGCAATGCCATACTGCTAGCTTGCTTGCACTTGAAATTGGGCCTTTTAGGCATGTGGAGGCAGACGCCGGCCACCATGTCATGGCTGCGTTGGCGGCCTGGTATCCATACTCAGTCCCCAACCGCCCGGCGGCCGGGTGTCCGCGCTCGGTCCCCAGCCGCCAGGGGACGGCAGGGTGTCCATACTCGGTCCCCAGCCGCCCCGCGGCTGGGTGTCCACACACGGTCCCAAGCCGCCTGGGGGCGGCCGGGTGTCCATAAACGGTCCCCAGCCGCCCCTATTTCTCCTTGGAACATCCCCCCCCACACTTTTCTTAGCCCGGCCTGCTTTAGGGCAGCATTGGACGAGCCCACCAGAGAACCAGACTCCTCCGGTGGGCCCTGGCTTCTCCATCAGGGGAGTTGAGAGTGCCAAGGTGAGGAGCATGATGATGATGATAGAAGTTAGCATCTGCTTTGTTTTCTTGGAATGCAAGTGCATGTATGAAAAACCGCGAAAATGAGTATAAATGGCATAAAAACGTTAAAGTTTATTAGTCACTTAAAAATGTACAAAAGTAATAATACAAAATGTGTGGACACATGTAACTATAGAGACAATAGGTGAGTGTTGGATCGCAAAAAAGAAAAAGAAAAAAAGCCCCCATGACATCTTCAGAATCTCCCATAGAGGTATATTACAAAATACATTGTGTGCAAATAAAATCCACACGAGGAGGAATCAAGAGGGAAAGAAGAGACAAGGGGATAGGGTAAAGAAAGACAATATAAGAAAGGTGGGATCAAAGGGAGAGCATACAGACACAATCAGGTAAATGGAATAGGATACCCCTTACATATAGTTCCGAAATACCGGAGTGAAAAGTAAATCGGGGCACTCACCAAACTGATTGGTGGCTCACGCAGATATATAGGGCACAGAGGGGCAAACTGTAGACATCCACGCATGTATGTAGTAGCGGCTAGGCCTGAGGTGGTCAGCGTTTTGGCGCATATCCTACCTCCTCCGAGGATTGCTGGATGTTTTCCTGCTACTATCACAGTTCTATGACTCCAGTTAAAACAAAGCTTCAGGTGATGAATAATGAATGAGGTGGTGGCAAAGGAGAAAGAGCAGGAGGAACAGGGACCATTCACATCAATATCAGGCCAGTCAACCACACATGTCTTGTAGCATATGCTTCTGTACCAAAAGGAGAGGTTCGGCTACACCGTTATAGGGCATGCAGTGAGTGCAATGCCTACCAAAAATTTCGAGGCACTCCAATGCCCCTTGGAAGTGACATGGAGGTCAGAGGGCCTTAACCAAACCGTTTTTTCCATTTATAGCAACTGGGTCTCCTGTGCACTGTTGGCCTAAGCTGTGAATGGAAGGCTTTCCAAAAATTATGAGGAACTGCAATGCCCATTGAAACAGACGTCGATTACAGCATACTAAAAACCTTCTACCCATTATTGGAGAGTGGGTCTCCCTTAGTGTTCGCCTATGCATTGAAGAGCAAAAGCTGACTAAAATTAGGAGGAAATGCAAAGCCCGTTGGAAGAATGGTGTAGTTCGCAGTGGAATAAAAAGACAATATCAATGCCCCTGGGAAAAGTGGTGGAGGTCGCAATAGCTTAACAAGACGGTTTTAATGCCCCTTGGAAGAGATGTGGAGGTCGCAGTAGCTTAACAAGACGGTTTTAATGCCCCTTGGAAGAGTGGTGGAGGTCGCATTAGCTTAACAAGACGGTTTTAATGCCCCTTGGAATAGACGTGGAGGTCGCAGTGGAATAAAAAGGCAATATCAATGCCCCTGGGAAAAGTGGTGGAGGTCGCATTAGCTTAACAAGACGGCTTAAATGCCCCTTGGAAGAGACGTGGAGGTCGCAGTAGCTTAACAAGATGGTTTTAATGCCCCTTGGAAGAGTGGTGGAGGTCGCATTAGCTTAACAAGACGGTTTTAATGCCCCTTGGAAGAGCGGTGGAGGTAGCAGTAGTTTAACAAGACAGCTTTAATGCCCCTTGGAAAAGTGGTGGAGGTCGCATTAGCTTAACAAGACGGTTTAAATGCCCCTTGGAAGAGACGTGGAGGTCGCAGTGGAATAAAAAGACAATATCAATGCCCCTGGGAAAAGTGGTGGAGGTCGCAGTAGCTTAACAAGACAGCTTTAATGTCCCTTGGAAAAGTGGTGGAGGTCGCAGTGGAATAAAAAGACAATATCAATGCCCCTGGGAAAAGTGGTGGAGGTCGCATTAGCTTAACAAGACAGCTTTAATGTCCCTTGGAAGAGCGGTGGAGGTCACAGTAGCTTAACAAGACAGCTTTAATGCCCCTTGGAAGAGACGTGGAGGTTGCAGTAGCTTAACAAGACGGTTTAAATGCCCCTTTGAAGAGTGGTGGAGCTTACAGTAGCTTAACAAGACGGTATTAATTCCACGTGGAAGAGACGTGGAGGTTGCAGTAGCTTAACAAGACGGTTTTAATGCCCCTTGGAAGAGTGGTGGAGGTCGCAATAGCTTAACAAGACGGTTTTAATGCTCCTTGGAAGAGCGGTGGAGGTCGCAGTAGCTTAACAAGACAGCTTTAATGCCCCTTGGAAAAGTGGTGGAGGTCGCATTAGCTTAACAAGATGGTTTTAATGTCCCTTGGAAGAGACGTGGAGGTCGCAGTGGAATAAAAAGACAATATCAATGCCCCTGGGAAAAGTGGTGGAGGTCTCATTAGCTTAACAAGACGGTTTTAATGCCCCTTGGAAGAGACGTGGAGGTCGCAGTGGAATAAAAAGACAATATCAATGCCCCTGGGAAAAGTGATGGAGGTCGCAGTAGCTTAACAAGACAGTTTTAATGCCCCTTGGAAGAGACGTGGAGGTTGCAGTAGCTTAACAAGATGGTTTAAATGCCCCTTGGAAGAGACGTGGAGGTTGCAGTAGCTTAACAAGACCGTTTAAATGCCCCTTGAAAGAGACGTGGAGGTCACATTAGCTTAACAAAGACGGTTTTAATGCCCCTTGGAAGAGACGTGGAGGTCGCAGTGGAATAAAAAGACAATATCAATGCCCCTGGGAAAAGTGGTGGAGGTCGCAGTAGCTTAACAAGACGGTTTAAATGCCCCTTGGAAGAGACGTGGAGGTTGCAGTAGCTTAACAAGATGGTTTAAATGCCCCTTGGAAGAGATGTGGAGGTCGCAGTAGCTTAACAAGACGGTTTTAATGCCCCTTGGAAGAGTGGTGGAAGTTGCAGTAGCTTAACAAGACGGTTTAATTGCCCCTTGGAAGAGACGTGGAGATCATAGTGGTTTAACAAGATGGTTTTAATGCCCCTTACAAGAGCCATGCAGTACAGCATATTAAAAACATTATTCCCATTATTGGGTAGTGGGTCTCCCATAGTCTTTGCCTATGCCTTCCAAGCAAAAGCTGCCAAAAATTAGGACGGAGGAACTTGCAATGCCCCTTACAAGAGCCATGCAATACAGTATATTAAAAACATTATTCCCATTATTGGGTAGTGGGTCTCCCATAGTCTTTGCCTATGCCTTCCAAGCAAAAGCTCATAAAAATTAGGACGGAGGAGCTTGCAATGCTGGCAACACGGACCATGGTCACCCTGGTGGTATGGTGGTGGTGGAGGCTGAGGATAAGGAGAAGAGCAAAAAACAGCCGAAATGAGGAAGCGTATACCCATGTGTGGGTGTGAAGTAGTGCATGGGAATACACCTCCTGAAATAACACAGTGGATTTGACTTTATGTTACTCTGCTGTCATTTGGTGGTGATGAGAAGTCTGGCCCAATCCAGCCCTTGTTCATTTTGATAAGGGTCAGCTTGTCAGCATTGTCAGTTAACAGGCAAGTGCGCTTATCAGTTATAATTCCCCCAGCGGCACTAAAAACACGCTCCGATAACACGCTAGCGGCAGGGCAGGCCAGGACCTCCAAGGCGTACAGAGCAAGTTCATTCCAAGTGTCCAGCTTGGATACTCAATAATTAAAAGGCACAGAGGAATCACGGAGGATGTTGGTACGGTTGGCAAGGTACTCCCTCACCATCTTTTGAAACTTTCCACTCCTTGTGAGAGTACCCCACGCCTCAGGGCCTGTAAGCTGGGCGGGTCTCATAAAACTGTCCCAGAATGTAGACAGTGTTCCCCTGCCTCTGCTGGATTGGAGTTGCGTCTCTCTCGCTTGTACGCCTTGGTTTGTCAACGAACTGTGACCTCTGCCGCTAGCGTGTTCAGATGGGAATTGTTTTAACAGTTCTGCAGCAAGGGCCTTCTGGTACTGCCCCATTTTTGTAGACCTCTCCACCTCAGGAATAAGAGAGTGAAAGTTCTCCTTGTAGCGGGGGTCTAAAAGTGTCACCCAACATTTTGGCAACGTGAGGGTCACGGTTAAGGCAGCGTAACATAAAGTCAGCCATGCGTGCCAGACTGGTAACGGGCAAGACTTCCGTGTCCTCACCAAGATGATGACTGACCATGCTCTCCTCCTCCTCCTCCCCCCTGTCCTCAGGCCACCCACGCTGAACCGACTGTATGACAGTTGTACAGGTACTACCGTCTACAGCGCATGATAGCCGCTCCTTTTCTTCCTCCTCCTCCTCCTCCTCTCCCTCATTGTCCCCCAATGCACATTGGGATGAGATGAGGCTGGGCTGTGTGTAATCGCCCATTATGGGTTCTTGATCCATCTCATGCCTCCTCTTTAATTCTCTGCAGAGAGCGTTGCAAAAGACAGACAAGTGGGATGCTGACGCTAATGATGGCGTCACAACCACTCACCATCTTGGTGGACTCCTCAAAGTTTGTCAGGATGGAACATATGTCAGACATCCAGGTCCACTCCTGAGGTCTTATGTGTGGAGTCTGACCTGAATATCGACGGCCTTGTTGCAGCTGGTACTCCACAACTGCTCTCTTCTGCTCACAAATCCTTTGCAACTTGTGGAGGGTAGAGTTCCAACATGTGGGGACATCACACACCAGTCGGTGTGCCGGAAGCTGCAAACGCTGCTACAACACAACAAGGGCGGTGGAAGCTGTAGCTGACTTGTGAAAATGAGCTGACAGGCGGCGTACTTTGAAGAGCAGATCTGGCAACTCGTGGTACGATTTAAGAAACCGCTGAACCACGAGGTTAAGCACATGAGCCAGGCATGGTACGTGTGTGATCTCGCCTCGCCTCAGAGCCACCACCAGGTTACGGCCATTGTCACACACGACCATGCCTGGATGTAGGTTCAGCGGTCTCAGCCACAGATCTGCCTGCTCTTTCACAGCTGTTCACAACTCACAAGCAATGTGACGTTTATCACCTAAGCTTATGAGTTTCAGCACAGCCTGTTGCCGCTTGGTTGAGGCAGTACTGCAGTGCTTCCAGCTTGTAACTGATGTGGTGATATCTGAGATGGAGGCTGAACATAAGGAGGAGGAGGAGGATGATGCACAGGAGCTGTACACTGTGGGGGCAACTCTGACTGACATAGGGCCCGCAATCCTCGGTGTGGGGAGGATGTGTTCCGTCCCAAGGTCCGACTGGGTCCCGGCTTCCACTATGTTTACCCAGTGTTCCGTCAGGGAGATGTACCATCCCTGGCAACAAACACTTGTCCACATGTCCGTTGTCAGGTGGACTCTCCCAGTAACTGCGCTGTTGAGGGCACGGCAGATGTTTTGGGACACGTGCTTGTGTAGTGCGGGGATGGCACACCGGGCAAAATAGTGTCGGCTGGGGACCGAGTACCGAGGGATGGCCACCGCCATAAGGTTGCGGAAGGATTCGGTCTCCACCAGCCTAAAAGGCAGCATTTCCAACGCAAGCAGTCATGAAATGTGCGAATTTAGGACTGTGGCCTGTGGGGCGTTGGCTGCGAATTTGCGCTTTCCTTCAAAGCTCTGGGATATGGACAATTGAACGCTGCGGTGGGACGTGGACATGGACGTTGATGCTGTTTCTTGAGAAACTGCCATAACAAGTGAAGACTGAGAGGAGGGGGCATCTTTGCATGCAGTATGGACAGGGGATTGCCTTGCACGCACAAAATGGGGTACTATTACATGCACAACAGCGGAAGAAGCAGTGGTGACACCCGCTGACACTGGTCGTGGCCCTGGGGTTCGCCCCACAAAGTCGGGTGCTTTGCTGCCATGTGCCTGATCATGCTGGTGGTGGTCAGGCTGGTAGTTTTGTCACCCCTGCTGATGCTGGCATGGCAGGTGGTACAAATGGCCCTTTTGGGGTTATCAGCAGAGTCTTTAAAAAAATTCCAGACTCTGGAAGACCTACCGGTTGTACTGGCAACGTCCCTCGTGTTGGTGTTACGGGGAACTGTTGCCTGGCTTCTGTGTTCGGCCACCACATTGCTACTTCCTGCCTGTTGGGGTACTCTGCCTCCCTCCCCCTGTGTGCTGCTGACCTCGCTCTGCGTGTCCTCCTGCCACGTTGGGTCAGTTACTAGATCATCCACCACCTCCTCCTCTTCCACTTACGCACCACGATCCTCCTCCTCACTACGTGGCAATTGTGTCTCGTCATCGTCCACCTCTTGTGACAAATTGCCAGCGTCGACTTCCTGTGGCCGTGGCTGTTCAAATATTTGGGCATCGCTACATGGGATCTCCTCTTCCACCACTTCAAGCGGAGCAGGCGAGGGGCCCAAATATGGAAATGGACAAGTGAACAGCTCTTCAGAGTGTCCAAGTGTGGGATCAGTTGCTGTCTGACGACACTCGGCATGGTGGGAGGAAGGAGCATCAGGGTGAGGAGGAGTATGCGGTCGAGACTCACGGCTACTAAAACTTGACCGTGTGGAAGACAGACCGGAGGTGGTGGTGCCCAGGTAACTGGAAGTATTATCTGCTATCCAATTAATAACCTGTTCACACTGATCAGTTCGCAATACTCGTGTTGTAGTGTGCTTCCCTATTAATTCGGTCAAGAAGTGGGAGCGAGAAGATGTGGCTGTTGGTTGTGGAACATTTTCACCTTGGCCACGGCCCCGTCCTCTACACACACCATCACCAGAACGTCCAGTTCCACGTCCCTTGCCACGCGCCTTGCCCATTGTAAATGAAGTAAAATAGCTTACACTCGCACTATCAATGGAAAAAGGGTAATATAAAGGAGATTAGAACCGTGGAAGAGGAAAACCACAGTTCTATTTCTCTGGCCTACACCAGACTCTTTTAAACAGATATATTTGTGACTGAACAGACAATGAGACACTATTACTGTTTTTATTTACGTAAAACAGGCCAAAAGCTGGATAATACAGAGATTAGAACCATGGAACTGCAAAACAACAGTTCTAATTTACTGGCGTATACCAGACTTTTTTAAATAGATATATTTGGGGCTGAACAGTCAGCGACACACTCAAACTGTTTTTTTTTATGTTAAAAAGGCGCAAAAGTGGATAATACAGAGATTTGAACCATGGAACTGCAAAACCACAGTTATAGTTATGTGGCATACAACCAGAATCTTTCAAACAGATATATTCGTGTCTGAACAATCAGGGAGACACTATTACTGTTTTTCTTTACGGACGAAATACCAAAAGCTGGATAATACAGAGATTTGAACCGTGGAACTGCAAAACCACAGTTCTAATTTACTGGCGTATACCAGACTTTTGTAAAGAGATATTTTTTGGGCTGAACAGTCAGCGACACACTCAAACTGTTTTTTAATGTAAAAAAGGCCCAAAAGTGGATAATACAGAGATTTGAACTGTGGAACTGCAAAACCACAGTTATAGTTATGTGGCGTACAACAGAATCTTTCAAATATATTGGTGTCTGACCGGTCAGGGAGACCCAATTACAGTTTTTTTTATGGCAAAAAATGCCAAAAACAGGATAATACAGAGATTTGACCCGTGGAACTGCAAAACCACAGTTATATTTTTCTGGCCTACACCAGACTCTTTTAAACAGATATATTGGTGTCTGACCAGTCAGGGAGACACTATTACAGTTTTTTTTTTTACGGCAAAAAATGCCAAAAAAAGGATAATACAGAGAATTCACCCGTGGAACTGCAAAACCACAGTTATATTTTTCTAGCCTACACCAGACTCTTTTAAACAGATATATTGGTGTCTGACGAGTCAGGGAGACACTATTACAGGTTTTTTTTACGGCAAAAAATGACAAAAACAGGATAATACAGACATTTCACCCGTGGAACTGCAAAACCACAGCTAAATTTTTCCGGCCTACACCAGACTCTTTTAAACAGGTATACTGGTGTCTGACCAGTCAGGGAGACACTATTACAGTTTTTTTTTACGGCAAAAAATGGCAAAAACAGGAAAATACAGAGATTTGACCCGTGGAACTGCAAAACCACAGTTATAGTTATGTGGCGTACACCAGCCTCTTTAAACAGATATATTAGTGTCTGACCAGTCAGGGAGACACTATTACAGTTTTTTTTTACGGCAAAATATGCCAAAAACAGGATAATACAGAGATTTGACCCGTGGAACTGCAAAACCACAGTTATATTTTTCTGGCCTACACCAGACTCTTTTAAACAGATATATTGGTGTCTGACCAGTCAGGGAGACAGTATTACAGGGTTTTCTACTGCAAAAAATGACAAAAACAGGATAATAAAGAAATTTCACACGTGGAACTGCAAAACCACAGCTATATTTTTCTGGCCTACACAAGACTCTTTTAAACAGATATATTGGTGTCTGACCAGTCAGGGAGACACCATTACAGTTTTTTTTTATGGCAAAAAATGCCAAAAACAGGAAAATATAGAGATTTGACCCATGGAACAGCAAAACCACAGTTATATTTTTCTGGCCTACACCAAACTCTTTTAAACAGATATATTGGTGTCTGACCAGTCAGGGAGACACTATTACAGTTTTTTTTTACGGCAAAAAATGCCAAAAGCAGGATAATACAGAGATTTCACCCGTGGAACTGCAAAACCACAGTTATAGTTATGTGGCGTACACCAGCCTCTTTAAACAGATATATTGGTGTCTGACCAGTCAGGGAGACACTATTACAGTTTTTTTTTACGGCAAAAAATGCCAAAAACAGAATAATACAGAGATTTGACCCGTGGAACTGCAAAACCACAGTTATATTTTTCTGGCCTACACCTGACTCTTTTAAACAGATATATTGGTGTCTGACCAGTCAGGGAGACACTATTACAGGTTTTTTTAACGGCAAAAAACGCCAAAAACAGGATAATACAGAGATTTGACCCGGGAACTGCAAAACCACAGTTATATTTTTCTGGCCTATACCAGACTCTTTTAAACAGATATATTGGTGTCTGGCCAGTCAGAGAGACACTATTACAGTTTTTTTACGGCAAAAAATGCCAAAAACGGGATAGAACAGAGATTTCACCCGTGGAACTGCAAAACCACAGTTATAGTTATGTGGCGTACACCAGACTCTTTTAAACAGATATATTGGTGTCTGACCAGTCAGGGAGAGACTATTACAGTCTTTTTTTGTGGCAAAAAATGCCAAAAACAGGTTATTACAGAGATTTTACCCGTGGAACTGCAAAACCACAGTTATATTTTTCTGGCCTACACCAGACTCTTTTAAACAGATATATTGGTGTCTAACCAGTCAGGGAGACACTATTACAGGTTTTTTTTACGGCAAAAATGCCAAAAACAGGATAATACAGAGATTTCACCCGAGGAACTGCAAAACCCCAGCTATATTTTTCTGGCCTACACCAGACTCTTTTAAACAGGTATATTGGTGTCTGACCAGTCAGGGAGACACTATTACAGTTTTTTTTTTACGGCAAAAAATGCCAAAAACAGGAAAATACAGAGATTTGTCCCGTGGAACTGCAAAACCACAGTTATATTTTTCTGGCCTACACCAGACTCTTTTATACAGATATATTGGTGTCTGACCAGTCAGGGAGACACTATTACAGTTTTTTTTACGGGAAAAAAAGGCCAAAAACAGGATAATACAGAGATTTGACCCGTGGAACTGCAAAATCACAGTTACATTTTTCTGGCCTACACCAGACTCTTTTAAACAGATATATTGGGGTCTGACCAGTCAGGGAGACACTATTACAGTTTTTTTTACGGGAAAAAAAGGCCAAAAACAGGATAATACAGAGATTTGACCCGTGGAACTGCAAAATCACAGTTACATTTTTCTGGCCTACACCAGACTCTTTTAAACAGATATATTGGGGTCTGACCAGTCAGGGAGACACTATTACAGTTTTTTTTACGGGAAAAAAAGGCCAAAAACAGGATAATACAGAGATTTGACCCGTGGAACTGCAAAATCACAGTTATATTTTTCTGGCCTACACCAGACTCTTTTAAACAGATATATTGGGGTCTGACCAGTCAGGGAGACTCTATTACAGTTTTTTTTACGCCAAAAAATGATAAAAACAGGATAATACGGAGATTTCACCCGTGGAACTGCAAAACCACAGCTATATCTTTCTGGCCTACACCAGACTCTTTTAACCAGGTATATTGGTGTCTGACCAGTCAGGGAGACACTATTACAGTTTTTTTTTACGGCAAAAAATGCCAAAAGCAGGATAATACAGAGATTTCACCCGTGGAACTGCAAAACCACAGTTATAGTTATGTGGCGTACACCAGCCTCTTTAAACAGATATATTGGTGTCTGACCAGTCAGGGAGACACTATTACAGTTTTTTTTACGGCAAAAAATGCCAAAAACAGGATAATACAGAGATTTGACCCGTGGAACTGCAAAACCACAGTTATATTTTTCTGGCTTACACCTGACTCTTTTATACAGATATATTGGTGTCTGACCAGTCAGGGAGACACTATTACAGTTTTTTTTTAACGGCAAAAAACGCCAAAAACAGGATAATACATAGATTTGACCCGGGAACTGCAAAACCACAGTTATATTTTTCTGGCCTATACCAGACTCTTTTAAACAGATATATTGGTGTCTGACCAGTCAGGGAGACACTATTACAGTTTTTTTTACGGCAAAAAATGCCAAAAACAGGATAAAACAGAGATTTCACCCGTGGAACTGCAAAACCACAGTTATAGTTATGTGGCGTACACCAGACTCTTTTAAACAGATATATTGGTGTCTAACCAGTCAGGGAGACACTATTACAGGTTTTTTTTACGGCAAAAAATGCCAAAATCAGGATAATACAGAGATTTGACCCGTGGAACTGCAAAACCACAGTTATAGTTATGTGGCGTACTCCAGCCTCTTTAAACAGATATATTGGTGTCTGACCAGTCAGGGAGACACTATTACAGTTTTTTTTTTACGGCAAAAAAATGCCAAAAACAGGAAAATACAGAGATTTGACCCGTGCAACTGCAAAACCACAGTTATATTTTTCTGGCCTACACCAGACTCTTTTAAATAGATATATTGGTGTCTGACCAGTCAGGGAGACACTATTACAGTTTTTTTTTACGGGAAAAAAAGGCCAAAAACAGGATAATACAGAGATTTGACCCGTGGAACTGCAAAATCACAGTTACATTTTTCTGGCCTACACCAGACTCTTTTAAACAGATATATTGGGGTCTGACCAGTCAGGGAGACTCTATTACAGTTTTTTTTACACCAAAAAATGATAAAAACAGGATAATACGGAGATTTCACCCGTGGAACTGCAAAACCACAGCTATATCTTTCTGGCCTACACCATACTCTTTTAAACAGGTATATTGGTGTCTGACCAGTCAGGGAGACATTATTACAGTTTTTTTTTACGGCAAAAAATGCCAAAAACAGGAAAATACAGAGATTTGACCCGTGGAACTGCAAAACCACAGTTATATTTTTCTGGCCTACACCAAACTCTTTTAAAAAAACAGATATATTGGTGTCTGACCAGTCAGGGAGACACTATTACAGTTTTTTTTTACGGCAAAAAATGCCAAAAACAGGATAATACAGAGATTTGACCCTTGGAACTGCAAAACCACAGTTATATTTTTCTGGCCTACACCAGACTCTTTTAAACAGATATATTGGTGTCTGACCAGTCAGGCAGGCACTATTACAGTTTTTTTTAACGGCAAAAAATGCCAAAAACAGGATAAAACAGAGATTTCACCCGTGGAACTGCAAAACCACAGTTATAGTGATGTGGCATACACCAGCCTCTTTAAACAGATATATTAGTGTCTGACCAGTCAGGGAGACACTATTACAGTTTTTTTTTTTACTGCAAAAAATGCCAAAAACAGGATAATACAGAGATTTGACCCGTGGAACTGCAAAACCACAGTTATATTTTTCTGGCCTACACTAGACTCTTTTAAACAGATATATTGGTGTCTGACCAGTCAGGGAGACACTATTACAGTTTTTTTTACGGCAAAAAATGCCAAAAACAGGATAATATAGAGATTTGACCCGTGGAACTGCAAAACCACAGTTATATTTTTCTGGCCTACACCAAACTCTTTTAAACAGATATATTGGTGTCTGACCAGACAGTTAGACAATATTACAGTTTTTTTTACGGCAAAAAATGACAAAAGCAGGATAATACAGAGATTTCACCTGTGGAACTGCAAAACCACAGTTATATTTTTCTGGCCTACTCCAGACACTTTTAAACCGATATATTGGTGTCTGACCAGTCAGGGAGACTCTATTACAGTTTTTTTTTATGTCAAAAAGTGCCAAAAACAGGTTATTACAGAGATTTCACCCGTGGAACTGCAAAACCACAGTTATATTTTTCTGGCCTACTCCAGACACTTTTAAACCGATATGTTGGTGTCTGACCAGTCAGGCAGACACTATTACATTTTTTTTACGGCAAAACGTGCCAAAAACAGGATAATACAGAGATTTCACCTGTGGAAATGCAAAACCACAGTTATATTTTTCTGGCCTACTCCAGACACTTTTAAACCGATATATTGGTGTCTGACCAGTCAGGGAGACTCTATTACAGTTTTTTTTATGTCGAAAAATGCCAAAAACAGGTTATTACAGAGATTTCACCCGTGGAACTGCAAAACCACAGTTATATTTTTCTGGCCTACAACAGACTCTTTTAAACAGAAATATTGGTGTCTGACCAGTCAGGCAGACACTATTACAGTTTTTTTTTACGGCAAAAAATGCGAAAAACAGGATAATACAGAGATTTCACCTGTGGAACTGCAAAACCACAGTTATAGTTATGTGGCATACACCAGCCTGTTTAAACAGATATATTGGTGTCTGACCAGTCAGGGAGACACTATTACAGTTTTTTTTACGGCAAAAAATGCCAAAAACAGGATAATACAGAGATTTGACCCATGGAACTGCAAAACCACAGTTATATTTTTCTGGCCTACACCAGACTCTTTTAAACAGATATATTGGTGTCTGACCAGTCAGGGAGACACTATTACTGGGGTTTTTTTACGGCAAAAAATGACAAAAACAGGATAATACAGAGATTTCACCCGTGGAACTGCAAAACCACAGCTATATTTTTCTGGCCTACACCAGACTCTTTTAAACAGATATATTGGTGTCTGACCAGTCAGGGAGACACTATTACAGTTTTTTTTACGGCAAAAAATGCCAAAAACAGGATAATACAGAGATTTCACCCGTGGAACTGCAAAACCACAGTTATAGTTATGTGGCGCACACCAGCCTCTTTAAACAGATATATTGGTGTCTGACCAGTCAGGGAGACTCTATTACAGTTTTTTTTTTTTACGGCAAAAAATGCCAAAAACAGGATAATACAGAGATTTGACCCGTGGAACTGCAAAACCACAGTTATATTTTTCTGGCCTACACTAGACTCTTTTAAACAGATATATTGGTGTCTGACCAGTCAGGGAGACACTATTACAGTATTTTTTTATGGCAAAAAATGCCAAAAACAGGATAATACAGAGATTTGACCCATGGAACTGCAAAACCACAGTTATATTTTTCTGGCCTACACCAGACTCTATTAAACAGATATATTGGTGTCTGACCAGTCAGGGAGACACTATTACAGTTTTTTTTGCGGAAAAAAAATTCCAAAAACAGGATAATACAGAGATTTGACCTGTGGAACTGCAAAACCACAGTTATATTTTTCTGGCCTACACCAGACTCTTTTAAACAGATATATTGGTGTCTGATCAGTCAGTGAGACACTATTACAGGTTTTTTTACGGCAAAAAATGCAAAAAACAGGATAATACAGAGATTTGACCCATGGAATTGCAAAACAACAGTTATATTTTTCTGGCCTACACCAGACTCTTTTAAACAGATATATTGGTGTCTGACCAGTCAGGGAGACACTATTACCGTTTTTTGTACGGCAAAAAATGCCAAAAACAGGATAATACAGAGATTTCACCCGTGGAACTGCAAAACCACAGTTATAGTTATGTGGCGTACACCAGCCTCTTTTAAACAGATATATTGGTGTCTGACCAGTCAGGGAGACACTATTACAGTTTTTTTTTACGGCAAAAAATGCCAAAAACAGGAAAATACAGAGATTTGACCTGTGGAACTGCAAAACCACAGTTATATTTTTCTGGCGTACACCAGACTCTTTTAAACAGATATATTGGTGTCTGACCAGTGAGGGAGACACTATTACAGTTTTTTTTACGGGGAAAAAAAGCCAAAAACAGGATAATACAGAGATTTGACCAGTGGAACTGCAAAATCACAGTTATATTTTTCTGGCCTACTCCAGACACTTTTAAACCGATATATTGGTGTCTGACCAGTCAGGGAGACTCTATTACAGTTTTTTTTATGTCAAAAAATGCCAAAAACAGGTTATTACAGAGATTTCACCCGGGGAACTGCAGAACCACAGTTATATTTTTCTGGCCTACACCAAACTCTTTTAAACAGATATATTGGTGTCTGACCAGTCAGTTAGATACTATTACAGTTTTTTTTACGGCAAAAAATGCCAAAAGCAGGATAATACAGAGATTTGACCCGTGGAACTGCAAAACCACAGTTATATTTTTCTGGCCTACACCAGACTCTTTTAAACAGATATATTGGTGTCTGACCAGTCAGGGAGACACTATTACAGTTTTTTTTATGGCAAAAAATGCCAAAAACAGGATAATACAGAGATTTGACCCATGGAACTGCAAAACCACAGTTATATTTTTCTGGCCTACACCAGACTCTTTTAAACAGATATATTGGTATCTGACCAGTCAGGGAGACACTATTACAGGGTTTTTTTTACGGCAAAAAATGACAAAAACAGGATAATACTGAGATTTCACCTGTGGAACTGCAAAACCACAGCTATATTTTTCTGGCCTACACCAGACTCTTTTAAACAGATATATTGGTGTCTGACCAGTCAGGGAGACACTATTACAGTTTTTTTTACGGCAAAAAATGCCAAAAACAGGATAATACAGAGATTTGACCCATGGAACTGCAAAACCACAGTTATATTTTTCTGGCCTACACCAGACTCTTTTAAACAGATATATTGGTGTCTGACCAGTCAGGGAGACACTATTACAGGGTTTTTTTATGGCAAAAAATGACAAAAACAGGATAATACAGAGATTTCACCCGTGGAACTGCAAAACCACAGTTATAGTTATGTGGCGCACACCAGCCTCTTTAAACAGATATATTGGTGTCTGAACAGTCAGGGAGACTCTATTACAGTTTTTTTTTACGGCAAAAATGCCAAAAACAGGATAATACAGAGATTTGAACCGTGGAACTGCAAAACCACAGTTATATTTTTCTGGCCTACACCAGACTCTTTTAAACAGATATATTGGTGTCTGACCAGTCAGGGAGACACTACTACAGTATTTTTTTACGGCAAAAAATGCCAAGAACAGGATAATACAGAGATTTCACCCGTGGAACTGCAAAACCACAGTTATAGTTGTGTGGCGTACACCAGACTCTTTTAAACAGGTATATTGGTGTCTGACCAGTCAGGGAGACACTATTACAGTTTTTTTAATGGCAAAAAATGACAAAAACAAGATAATATAGAGATTTGACCCGCGGAACTGCAAAACCACAGTTATATTTTTCTGGCCTACACCAGACTCTATTAAACAGATATATTGGTGTCTGACCAGTCAGGGAGACACTATTACAGTTTTTTTTGCGGAAAAAAAATTCCAAAAACAGGATATTACAGAGATTTGACCTGTGGAACTGCAAAACCACAGTTGTATTTTTCTGGCCTACACCAGACTCTTTTAAACAGATATATTGGTGTCTGACCAGTCAGGGAGACACTATTACCATTTTTTTTTACGGCAAAAAATGCCAAAAACAGGAAAATACAGAGATTTGACCCGTGGAACTGCAAAACCACAGTTATATTTTTCTGGCCAACACCACACTCTTTTAAACAGATATATTGGTGTCTGGCCAGTCAAGGAGACACTATTGCAGTTTTTTTTACGGGAAAAAAGGCCAAAAACAGGATAATAGAGAGATTTCACCCGTGGAACTGCAAAATCACAGTTATATTTTTCTGGCCTACACCAGACTCTTTTAAACAGATATATCGGTGTCTGACCAGTCAGGGAGACTCTATTACAGTTTTTTTATGGCAAAAAATGCCAAAAACATTTTATTACAGAGATTTCACCCGTGAAACTGCAAAACCACAGTTATATTTTTCTGGCCTACACCAGACTCTTTTAAACAGATATATTGGTGTCTGACCAGTCAGGGTGACACTATTACAGTTTTTTTTTACGGCAAAAAATGATAAAAACAGGATAATACAGAGATTTCACCCGTGGAACTGCAAAACCACAGCTATATTTTTCTGGTCTACACCAGACTCTTTTAAACAGGTATATTGGTGTCTGACCAGTCAGTGAGACACTGTTACAGTTTTTTTTATGGCAAGAAATGCCAAAAACAGGAAAATACAGAGATTTGACCCGTGGAACTGCAAAACCACAGATATATTTTTCTGGCCTACACCAGACTCTTTTAAACAGATATATTGGTGTCTGACCAGTCAGGGAGACACTATTACATTTTTTTTTACGGCAAAAAATGCCAAAAACAGGATAATATAGAGATTTGACCTGTGGAACTGCAAAACCACAGTTATATTTTTCTGGCCTACACTAAACTCTTTTAAACAGACATATTGGTGTCTGACAAGTCAGTTAGACACTATTACAGTTTTTTTTACGGCAAAAAATGCCAAAAGCAGGATAATACAGAGATTTGACCTGTGGAACTGCAAAACCACAGTTATAGTTATGTGGCGTACACCAGCCTGTTTAAACAGATATATTGGTGTCTGACCAGTCAGGGAGACACTATTACAGTTTTTTTTTACGGCAAAAAATGCCAAAAACAGGATAATACAGAGATTTGACCTGTGGAACTGCAAAACCACAGTTATATTTTTCTGGCCTACACCAGACTCTTTTAAACAGATATATTGGTGTCTGACCAGTCAGGGAGACACTATTACAGTATTTTTTTACGGCAAAAAATGACAAAAACATGATAATACAGAGATTTGACCCGTGGAACTGCAAAACCACAGTTATATTTTTCTGGCCTACACCAGACTCTTTTAAACAGATATATTGGTGTCTGGCCAGTCAGGGAGACACTATTACAGATTTTTTTTTTTACGGCAAAAAATGCCAAAAACAGGTTATTACAGAGATTTCACCCGTGGAACTGCAAAACCACAGTTATATTTTTCTGGCCTACACCAGACTCTTTTAAACAGGTATATTGGTGTCTGACCAGTCAGGGAGACACTATTACAGTTTTTTTTTTACGGCAAAAAATGACAAAAACAGGATAATACAGAGATTTGACCCATGGAACTGCAAAACCACAGTTAGATTTTTCTGGCCTACACCAGACTCTTTTAAACAGATATATTGGTGTCTGACCAGTTAGGGAGACACTATTACATTTTTTTTACGGCAAAAAATGCCAAAAACAGAATAATACAGAGATTTGACCCGTGGAACTCCAAAACCACAGTTATATTTTTAGGGCCTACATCAAACTCTTTTAAACAGATATATTGGTGTCTGACCAGTCAGGGAGACACTATTCCAGTTTTTTTTTACAGCAAAAAATGCTAAAAACAGGATAATACAGAGATTTCACCCGTGGTACTGCAAAATCACAGTTATAGTTATGTGGCGTACACCAGCCTCTTTTAAACAGATATATTGGTGTCTGACCAGTCAGGGAGACTCTATTACAGTTTTATTTTAACGGCAAAAAATGCCAAAAACAGGATAATACAGAGATTTGACCCGTGGAACTGCAAAGCCACAGTTATATTTTTCTGGCCTACACCAGACTCTTTTAAACAGATATATTGGTGTCTGACCAGTCAGGGAGACACTATTACCGTATTTTTTTACGGCAAAAAATGCCCAAAACAGGATAATACAGAGATTTCACCCGTGGAACTGCAAAACCACTTTTATAGTTATGTGGCGTACATCAGACTCTTTTAAACAGGTATATTGGTATCTGACCAGTCAGGGAGACACTATTACAGTTTTTTTTACGGCAAAAAATGCCAAAAACAGGATAATATAGAGATTTGACCCGTGGAACTGCAAAACCACAGTTATATTTTTCTGGCCTACACCAGACTCTTTTAAACAGATATATTGGTGTCTGACCAGTCAGGGAGACACTATTACAGTTTTTTTTGCGAAAAAAAATTCCAAAAACAGGATAATACAGAGATTTGACCCGTGGAACTGCAAAACCACAGTTATATTTTTCTGGCCTACACTAGACTCTTTTAAACAGATATATTGGTGTCTGACCAGTCAGTGAGACACTATTACAGTTTTTTTACGGCAAAAAATGCCAAAAATAGGATAATACAGAGATTTGACCCATGAAACTGCAAAACAACAGTTATATTTTTCTGGCCTACACTAGACTCTTTTAAACAGATATATTGGTGTCTGACCAGTCAGTGAGACACTATTACAGTTTTTTTTACGGCAAAAAATGCCAAAAACAGGATAATACAGAGATTTGACCCGTTGAACTGCAAAACAACAGTTATATTTTTCTGGCGTACACCAGACTCTTTTAAACAGATATATTGGTGTCTGACCAGTCAGGGAGACACTATTACCGTTTTTTTTACGGCAAAAAATGGCAAAAACAGGATAATACAGAGATTTCACCCGTGGAACTGCAAAACCACAGTTATAGTTATGTGGCGTACACCAGCCTCTTTTAAACAGATATATTGGTGTCTGACCAGTCAGGGAGACACTATTACAGTTTTTTTTTACGGCAAAAAATGACAAAAACAGGATAATACAGAGATTTGACCCATGGAACTGCAAAACCACAGTTATATTTTTCTGGCCAACACCAGACTCTTTTAAACAGATATATAGATGTCTGACCAGTCAGGGAGACACTATTACAGTTTTTCTTTACGGCAAAAAATGCCAAAAACAGGATAATACAGAGATTTGGCCCGTGGAACTGCAAAACCACAGTTATATTTTTCTGGCCTACACCAGACTCTTTTAAACAGATATATAGATGTCTGACCAGTCAGGGAGACACTATTACAGTTTTTTTTATGGCAAAAAATGCCAAAAACAGGATAATACAGAGATTTCACCCGTGGAACTGCAAAACCACGTTATAGTTCTGTGGCGTACACCAGACTATTTTAAACAGATATATTGGTGTCTGACCAGTCAGGGAGACACTATTACAGTTTTTTTTTACAGCAAAAAATGCCAAAAACAGGAAAATACAGAGATTTGACCCGTGGAACTGCAAAACCACAGTTATATTTTTCTGGCCTACACCAGACTCTTTTAAACAGATATATTGGTGTGTGACCAGTCAGTGAGACACTATTACAGTTTTTTTTTTACGGCAAAAAATGACAAAAACAGGAAAATACAGAGATTTGACCCGTGGAACTGCAAAACCACAGTTATATTTTTCTGGCCTACACCAGACTCTTTTAAACAGATATATTGGTGTCTGATCAGTCAGGGAGACACTATTACAGTTTTTTTTACGGCAAAAAATGCCAAAAACAGGATAATACAGAGACTTGACCCGTAGAACTGCAAAACCACAGTTATATTTTTCTGGCCTACACCAAACTCTTTTAAACAGATATATTGGTGTCTGACCAGTCAGGCAGACACTATTACAGTTTTTTTTTACGGCAAAAAATGCCCAAAACAGGATAATACAGAGATTTCACCCTTGGAACTGCAAAACCACTTTTATAGTTATGTGGCGTACACCAGACTCTTTTAAACAGGTATATTGGTGTCTGACCCGTCAGGAAGACACTATTACAGTTTTTTTTACGGCAAAAAATGCCAGAAACAGGATAATACAGAGATTTGACCCGTGGAACTGCAAAACCACAGTTATATTTTTCTGGCCTACACCAAACACTTTTAAACAGATATATTGGTGTCTGACCAGTCAGGCAGACACTATTACAGTTTTTTTTTACGGCAAAAAATGCCCAAAACAGGATAATACAGAGAGTTCACCCGTGGAACTGCAAAACCACTTTTATAGTTATGTGGCGTACACCAGACTCTTTTAAACAGATATATTGGTGTCTGACCAGTTAGAGAGACACTATTACAGGTTTTTTTACGGCAAAAAATGCAAAAAACAGGATAATATAGAGATTTGACCCGTGGAACTGCAAAACCACAGTTATATTTTTCTGGCCTACACCAGACTCTTTTAAACAGAAATATTGGTGTCTGACCAGTCAGGGAGACACTATTACAGTTTTTTTTACAAAAAAAAATTCCAAAAACAGGATAATACAGAGATTTGACCCGTGGAACTGCAAAACCACAGTTATATTTTTCTGGCCTACACCAGACTCTTTTAAACAGATATATTGGTGTCTGACCAGTCAGGCAGGCACTATTACAGTTTTTTTTACAAAAAAAAATTCCAAAAACAGGATAATACAGAGATTTGACCCGTGGAACTGCAAAACCACAGTTATATTTTTCTGGCCTACACCAGACTCTTTTAAACAGATATATTGGTGTCTGACCAGTCAGGGAGACACTATTATAGTTTTTTTTACGGCAAAAAATGCCAAAAACAGGATAATACAGAGATTTGACCCGTGGAACTGCAAAACAACAGTTATATTTTTCTAGCCTACACCAGACTCTTTTAAACAGATATATTGGTGTCTGAGCAGTCAGGGAGACACTATTACCATTTTTTTTAACGCCAAAAAATGCCAAAAACAGGATAATACAGAGATTTCACCCGTGGAACTGCAAAACCACAGTTATAGTTATGTGGCGTACACCAGCCTCTTTTAAACAGATATATTGGTGTCTGACCAGTCAGGGAGACACTATTACAGTATTTTTTTACGGCAAAAAATGACCAAAACAGGATAATACAGAGATTTCACCCGTGGAACTGCAAAACCACAGTTATATTTTTCTGGCCTACACCAAACTCTTTTAAACAGATATATTGGTGTCTGACCAGTCAGGGAGACACTATTACAGATTTTTTTTACGGCAAAAAATGCCAAAAACAGGTTATTACAGAGATTTCACCCGTGGAACTGCAAAACCACAGTTATATTTTTCTGGCCTACACCAGACTCTTTTAAACAGGTATATTGGTGTCTGACCAGTCAGGGAGACACTATTACAGTTTTTTTTTAAGGCAAAAAAATGGCAAAAACAGGATAATACAGAGATTTCACCAGTTGAACTGCAAAACCACAGTTATATTTATGTGGCGTACACCAGCCTCTTTTAAACAGATATATTGGTGTCTGACCAGTCAGTGAGACACTATTACAGTATTTTTTTACGGCAAGAAATGCCAAAAACAGGATAATACAGAGATTTGACCCGTATAACTGCAAAACCACAGTTATATTTTTCTGGCCTACACCAGACTCTTTAAACAAATATATTGGTGTCTGACCAGTCAGGGAGACACTATTACAGTTTTTTTTTTATGGCAAAAAATGCCAAAAACAGGATAATACAGAGATTTCACCCGTGGAACTGCAAATTCACAGTTATAGTTATGTGGCGTACACCAGCCTCTTTTAAACAGATATATTGGTTTCTGACCAGTCAAGGAGACTCTATTACACTTTTTTTTATGGCAAAAAATGCCAAAAACAGGATAATACAGAGATTTGACCCGTGGAACTGGAAAACCACAGTTATATTTTTCTGGTCTACACCAGACTCTTTTAAACAGATATATTGGTGTCTAACCAGTCAGGGAGACACTATTACCGTATTTTTTTACGGCTAAAAATGCCACAAACAGGATAATACAGAGATTTGACCCGTGGAACTGCAAAACCACAGTTATATTTTTCTGGCCTACACCAGACTCTTTTAAACAGATATATTGGTGTCTGACCAGTCAGGGAGACACTATTACAGTTTTTTTTTACGGCAAAAAATGCCCAAATCAGGATAATACAGAGATTTCACCCGTGGAACTGCAAAACCACT
This sequence comes from Phyllobates terribilis, assembly GCF_046119375.1. Lineage (NCBI taxonomy): Eukaryota > Metazoa > Chordata > Amphibia > Anura > Dendrobatidae > Phyllobates > Phyllobates terribilis. The sequence continues at coordinate 531,296,323 of NW_027362764.1, read as the reverse complement.
TTTATAGTTATGTTGCGTACACCAGACTCTTTTAAACAGGTATATTGGTGTCTGACCAGTCAGGGAGACACTATTACAGTTTTTTTTACGGCAAAAAATGCCAAAAACAGGATAATATAGAGATTTGACCCGTGGAACTGCAAAACCACAGTTATATTTTTCTGGCCTACACTAGACTCTTTTAGACAGATATATTGGTGTGTGACCAGTCAGTGAGACACTATTACAGTTTTTTTACGGCAAAAAATGCCAAAAACAGGATAATACAGAGATTTGACCCGTGAAACTGCAAAACAACAGTTATATTTTTCTGGCCTACACTAGACTCTTTTAAACAGATATATTGGTGTCTGACCAGTCAGTGAGACAGTATTACAGTTTTTTTTTTACGGCAAAAAATGACAAAAACAGGATAATACAGAGATTTGACCCATGGAACTGCAAAACCACAGTTATATTTTTCTGGCCAACACCAGACTCTTTTAAACAGATATATAGATGTCTGACCAGTCAGGGAGACACTATTACAGTTTTTCCTTACGGCAAAAAATGCCAAAAACAGGATAATACAGATATTTGACCCGTGGAACTGCAAAACCACAGTTATATTTTTCTGGCCTACACCAGACTCTTTTAAACAGATATATTGGTGTCTGACCAGTCAGGGAGACACTATTATAGTTTTTTTTTACGGTAAAAAATGCCAAAAACAGGATAATACAGAGATTTGACCCGTGGAACTGCAAAACCACAGTTATATTTTTCTGGCCTACACCAGACTCTTTTAAACAGATATATTGGTGTCTGACCAGTCAGGCAGACACTATTACCGTTTTTTTTTAACGCCAAAAAATGCCAAAAACAGGATAATACAGAGATTTCACCCGTGGAACTGCAAAACCACAGTTATAGTTATGTGGCGTACACCAGCCTCTTTTAAACAGATATGTTGGTGTCTGACCAGTCAGGGAGACACTATTACAGTATTTTTTTATGGCAAAAAATGCCAAAAACAGGATAATACAGAGATTTGACCCGTGGAACTGCAAAACCACAGTTATATTTTTCTGGCCTACACCAGACTCTTTAAACAAATATATTGGTGTCTGACCAGTCAGGGAGACACTATTACAGTTTTTTTTTACGGCAAAAAATGACAAAAACAGGATAATACAGAGATTTGACCCGTGGAACTGCAAAACCACAGTTATATTTTTCTGGCCTACACCAGACTCTTTAAACAAATATATTGGTGTCTGACCAGTCAGGGAGACACTATTACAGTTTTTTTTTACGGCAAAAAATGACAAAAACAGGATAATACAGAGATTTGACCCATGGAACTGTAAAACCACAGTTATATTTTTCTGGCCTACACCAGACTCTTTTAAACAGATATATTGGTGTGTGACCAGTCAGGGAGACACTATTACAGTTTTTTTTACGGCAAAAAATGCCAAAAATAGGATAATAAAGAGATTTCACCCGTGGAACTGCAAAACCACAGTTATAGTTATGTGGCGTACACCAGACTTTTTTAAACAGGTATAATGGTGTCTGACCAGTCAGGGAGACACTATTACAGTTTTTTTTATGGCAAAAAATGCCAAAAACAGGATAATATAGAGATTTTACCCGTGGAACTGCAAAACCACAGTTATATTTTTCTGGCCTACACCAGACTCTTTTAAACAGCAGATATATTGGTGTCTGACCAGTCAGGGAGACACTATTACAGTTTTTTTAACGGCAAAAAATACCAAAAACAGGATAATACAGAGCTTTGACCCGTGGAACTTCAAAATCACAGTTATATTTTTCTGGCCTACACCAGACTCTTTTAAACAGATATAGTGGTGTCTGACCAGTCAGGGAGACACTATTACCGTTTTTTTTCACGCCAAAAAATGCCAAAAACAGGATAATACAGAGATTTCACCCGTGGAACTGCAAAACCACAGTTATAGTTATGTGGCGTACACCAGCCTCTTTTAAACAGATATATTGGTGTCTGACCAGTCAGGGAGACACTATTACAGTATTTTTTACGGCAAAAAATGCCAAAAACAGGATAATACAGAGATTTGACCCGTGGAACTGTAAAACCACAGTTATATTTTTCTGGCCTACACCAGACTCTTTAAACAAATAAATTGGTGTCTGACCAGTCAGGGAGACACTATTACATTTTTTTTTTACGGCAAAAAATGACAAAAACAGGATAATACAGAGATTTGACCCATGGAACTGCAAAACCACAGTTATATGTTTCTGGCCTACACCAAACTCTTTTAAACAGATATATTGGTGTCTGACCAGTCAGGGAGACACTATTACAGTTTTTTTTTACGGCAAAAAATGCCAAAAACTGGATAATACAGAGATTTCACCCGTGGAACTGCAAAACCACAGTTATATTTTTCTGGCCTACACCAGACCCTTTTAAACGGATATATTGGTGTCTGACCAGTCAGGGAGACACTATTGCAGTTTTTTTTACGGCAAAAAATGCCAAAAACAGGTTATTACAGAGACTTCACCCGTGGAACTGCAAAACCACAGTTATATTTTTCTGACCTACACCAGACTCTTTTAAACAGATATATTGGTGTCTGACCAGTCAGGGAGACACTATTACAGTTTTTTTTACCGCAAAAAATGCCAAAAACAGGATAATACAGAGGTTTGACCTGTGGAACTGCAAAACCACAGTTATATTTTTCTGGCCTACACCAGACTCTTTTAAACAGATATATTGGTGTCTGAACAGTCAGACACACTCAATTTTCTTTTTGGGGGGGGGAATACCAAAAGGTTAATAAGACGCGTATTTGGACAGTCTGACTGAGGAAAAAAAAAATATAGGATTTAGATGAAAAAAAAAAAATGTTCCTGGCCCCTGAGACCGGGGTGATAAGTCTAGCAATTTGACCAACAGGAGCACACAGGACTGTAATGCAGCTTTTGCTGGTATAACCACTGCATCTCCTATACAGCCTGCCTGCCTGCCTGATATCTGGGATGGATATTAGTCCTGAGAAGGACTGTTTGTTTGATTTGGCAGGCTTTTGAGACCCTACGCTACCTATTTCGCACGATATATCTCTCCCTAACTCAGCAGCACTCTCCCTACACTGGCTGATCCGGAGCGACTGTGCACAAGATGGCGGCGCCCGGTTTTAAATACTCGAGGTGACGCTGTGCGGCCAGCCAATCACTGAAATGCCCACAAACAACATGGCTGCGGCATTACAGTGACTGGCTGGCAATCCCTGCATGTTCATTGGCTCTGTAAAGAGCGCCAAACGTGCAGGGCGGAGACCCGAGCTCCCGCCCGAGTAACCAGGAAATGCTCGGTGCTCGCCGAACATCCCGAGTAGTGAGATGCTCGGGCGAGTAACGAGCAGTGTCGAGCATGTTCGCTCAACACTAGTGCCTTTTAAACAAGATGCCTCACAGCTATTGGCTGGGGGAATCTTAGCAGGTGCCGTCGGGAACCAGACCAGGAAGCAGAGAGCATGCTGAGGGACACATCGGGGAGGTAACAATGCGACCGTGGTGGTGAGTATGTCGGCGTCCCTGCATGGAGGGGGAAGGGGAAGAACCATGCAGGGGCGTCGGCGTAAGTGTTACACTCAGTGAACTGTTCTGCCCACTGGTTTTGCATGCCTCGCTTTTCTCACTGGTGATTGACAGCACTGGGCCTGGTTTGAGCACAGTCTGCAAAGAAAGCTCAAGCAAGCCATCGCTATCAATCATCAGTGAAGGAGGCGGGTATATAAAATCAGTGTGTGTATCGGTGCATTGAGCCTCTTTGCTACACCAAGGATGCACCGAGCACCCTAATTAAAGTACCACTCCAGCGTGTTTTTTTTTTCTATTTCAGCGCTGGAGTAGTGTTACTAACATAAGGTTCCTGCACCTAATATTATACTTACCACCAGTCCTCTTCAGCTTTTCCTGGCGCCCCTCCGGTCCCGCACCACTATCTTGTGACTGCAACTTCTAACTGACCAGAAGTCAAAGATAATGGTCACAACTCTCAATGTAAGTCTCTGAGAACTTCATTCTGGCCCATTCTGGCTCTCATAGATTTACATTGAGTTGTGAATTCCAGCTCTCCCAGCAAACTGGAATGATCCGGCAGGACACAACCTGCTGGAGACCAATTGGAGGGCCGTCGATAAAAGGTGAATATGGCGGCTGGTAAGTATGAGAGTAAGGGTAGGGAACTTATATTAGTAGCCCCACTTCAGCGCTGCATTAAAAAAAAACGCTGGATTGGCACTTCCACATATTTGGTTACATTTCAGCTTCTTCATGGAGGCAGTGACTAGAACACTAAAGGTATGGGGTCTTTTTAGGGGCTACATTACTATGTGCTTAGTTTATACTTTCATTTTAGTCTGTCAGATTCACTTTAATGTAAAAAAATAAATAAATATATAAATATATATTAATATAAAACGTCACCTTTTTAGTGTATGAAAGTGCGGTAGTCCGTCAGTAGATGCTTGGCTTAGAGATGGTAATCTGATTCCAAACTGACATCTCTTGCATGTGTTTGCAATATTGATGCCTAAAACAACATATTGTACTTAGAGATGATGGGCTTTTGTCTGTTTTAGCAGATTTAATCTGGCTCTGCACTAATGGCTGAAACACTTTATTCTAGCCAGAATCTATAGTTTCATAGGTCAGGGCAGCATGGTAGGTTGGCTAATTCACCTTTGAAGCTAGTTCAGGGAGACTTGCTGGGGACAGCTGTAAAAGCTCATGAAGTCTTTCAGCAGCCTTGATGGTATGTGCACAGTTTCCACAGTACGAGCCTGCATTCAGCTGTGAGGCAGATGCAATATATAAGCTGGAGAAACTATAGCAACTTGGCCTGATCTTCTGCTACATACAGATGACATTTTGAAAGCCAAGAAGCTCTACAGGCTTTAAATAACTTTCTTGTTTTGTTGGTGCAATAATACTACACGTAAAATAAAATATGTCATACGATGGCAGAAAAGGTCAAGTCTATACTAAATGGCATGGAGTGGAACCTAAATAAAGGTTATTTAAAAAGACACAAAGAGTGTGCCTGAAAGAATACTAGTACCAATATGCATTAACATTTTCCACATCATGTTATAATAAAGTATATATATATATAAAATAATATGTAATGAAGAAATAAACACAATACTATACAATAAACTATTAAAAAATACCGATTTTGTCATATGGCCGAGCCACTACAATGAATGATACAAGAATCAATCAGCCCGTAGGTCAGTTTATAGGAGTTTCAGATCAGTTTTAGAATGCCCAAAATGTTTTTTTCACAAAAATAAAATGTGTGTCTACTCCCTGACCTGATCTTAGCTGAAAGTGATGTTTGTCCCTTTAATGCTGTTAATGACTGCATCTAGGACCAGCACAATAATTTGAATTGACCATCACAGACCGAATGGGCTATGGTAGTAATTGCAATGTAATTAGACATATTAGGCATCTAATAAAAAGGTGGGTTTTCAAGGCACACTTATAACATAATTACAAAAAAATGATGGGTTAACCAGCAGATTTGTGGGTTTGTAGAAATCACAGAAGTTTGTGTTGCAAAGATGAATGCAGTGTAATATGTAATATCAGTTCGTGATGATTACTGAAAACAATGGGTTAACCAGGAGCTAGCAAGCAGAGGGTTAAGCAGCAGGTCAGTGGGTTTGTAGAAATCACAGAAGATTGAAAAGATGAATGTAACAGCAACTAAAAATATTACTGTCTCAATTCTCAGACACAGGGGTGTGTCCAAATAGGCATAAAAAAGACTTGACAGATGATGCCACTGAGGAATGCCAAGCCAATTGTAAGACTTGATGTAAAGCACAACTAAGAGCGGTGGCCATAAGGTAATAGAGCAGAGTTTGACCCTGAAGAAACACAACACTTACTTTGCACCATAAATGTTTGCCACAGTTTGGGCATATGGTGTCTCACATTAGGCCATGCCTTTCCAGTAAACAATGCTCTTTCCAAAGCGGCCATATCTCTTTGCTTAACAATTCACATGTACGATGTAGCGGGCTGCCTGTTCCTAGCGAACAGACCCGCCTTAGTCCTCGGCTAGTCTGAACGAAGACCTATAGCATAAAGGAAGGAGTCCCTAAAAGAAGTAAGGACTGAAACAAAAATGGGACACCTCCTGAACAGAGAAAGTTGTTGCAGAACACAAAAAGACAAACTGACAAAAATGTACTACTGGTCCCAGAAGGACCAAGCGAGCTGACAGAGATAGGCACCAAAGCACCAGGCTAGAGAAACAGTCAAACACTGAAGTCCAGCACAGCCAGAAGGGCGGAGCTGGAATATAAAGGCAGGTGGTCAGGTGACCGCAAAACACAGGCCTATCCGGAAACCTCCTGTGGAAAGCTCTAACAAGCCTAGGAGCAGAGACATCATCCGTCCTTACCCAGGAGTTTTCTTCGGGACCGAAACCCTTCCAGGAGACAAGATACTGTAATCTCCCTCTATGCCATCTAGAATTCAAGATACGAGAAATTTCATATTCGCCGTCTTCCACCACAGGAGGAACTGTGACAGTGGCATCCCTATCTGATACACCAGCCTTTTTCAACAAGGAAACATGAAACACAGGATTAATCTTCCAGGAAGTAGGGATGTCCAACATAACAGCAGACGGGTTAATAACCTGAAGCACTTTAAATGGACCCACAAACTTAGGACCCAGTTTTTTAGAGGGAATTCTCAACCGCAGGTTCTTTGAGGACAACAAAACCATGTCACCCACAGTAAACAAAACCTCTTTACGTTTCCTGTCAAAATACTTCTTGGACTTCTTGTTAGCCTCTTGAAGGTTGCAACGTACATTAGTCCAAACTCTCTCCAAATCACCGGAAAAATTCTTCTCCTACGGCACCGCCGACCGCAATTTGGAGAACGAACCAAAAGACAGATGTCTCCCCGTACAACAAAAAAAAGGAGAACACCCAGCAGAGGAGGATGTATGATTGTTAAGAGCAAATTCTGCGAGAGTCAGAAACTCCGACCACACCTCTTGATTGTCCGCCACAAAACAACGGAAAAACTGTTCTACATCCTGGTTCTTTCCTTCAGTCTGTCCATTAGACACAGGATGATACCCAGACGAAAATGACAAATGGACTCGCAACTTGTCACAAAAAGCACGCCAAAAGCGAACCACAAACTGAGGTCCTCTATTAGAAACAATATCCGTGGGAATGCCATGAAGCTTGACAATCTCCTTAACAAACGCCTTAGCGAGTGTCTTGGTGCAGGGCAACTTAATGAATGTAACCAAATGACACATCTTACTAAAACGGTCCACGACCACCCAGATGACAGTAAACCCCTCGGAAACAGGAAGATCAGTAATAAAATCCATTGTGAGATGCATCCAAGGCGCACTAGGAACCTCCAGAGGGCAAAGCAACCCCACAGCAGGAGTATGTGAAGCCTTTGACCTAGCACACACCGTACATTGACGCACCCACTTGATGACTTCTTTCTGCCATCCAGGCCACCAAAATCTGTGACTGATAAGTCTCTTAGTCTCCGAAATTCCTGGATGACCTGCCAACCGAGACTCATGACACTCCACAAACAAATCTCTCCTAAATGTTCTAGGCACGAGCAACCTCCCATGGGGAGTGTTAGATGGAGCATCATCTTGAGCTTTCAGAATCCCATTCTCCAAAACGGAGTCCAATGTCGCCACCACAAGTCCTTTCTGTAAAATGCTCTCCTCCTCCTCGGCACCGACAGTAGGAGAGAAGCTGCGAGATAAAGCATCGGCTTTAACATTCTTAGTACCAGGGATATAGGTAACAGAAAAATGAAGCCGAGAAAAAGAAAAGTGCCCATCTAGCTTGACGCGCATTCAAGCGCTTGGCAGCATCTAGATAGATCAAATTCTTATGATCTGTGAAAACCTGAATAGGAAATCTAGCGCCTTCCAAAAAATGACGACAATGTTCAAACGCAAGTTTAATAGCCAGCAACTCCCGATTTCCAACATCATAATTCAGTTCTGTTTCCAAAAATTTTTTCGAAAAGAAGGCACAAGGATGTACTCCATCCCTGTTTTCCTGAGACTAAACTGCTCCGACCCCCACCGATGAAGCATTGACCTCGACCAAAAAAGGCTTGGTCTCATCAGGCTGCATAAGGATAGGGGCAGAACTGAACCTCTCTTTGAGATACTTAAACACTTCAATGGCCTCAGTAGTCCACTGGACTGTATTCGCACCTTTCCTGGTGAGATTGGTTAGAGGCTTAACAATTACAGAAAAATTCTTAATGAATTTCCTGTAATAATTGGCAAAACCCAAAAATCTCTGTATAGATTTCAAACCAACAGGCCTAGGCCATTCCTGCACAGCCTGAACCTTTACTGGGTCCATCTCAAAGCCCTCGCTGGAGACAATGTAGCCCAAAAAACTAATTTTCTGCACAGCAAACTCACATTTCTCCAGCTTAGCAAAGAGTGAATTATCACTCAATAACTGCAAAACTTCACGTACACTCTGCCAATGGGACTCTAGATCTGGCGAATAAATCAAAATGTCATCCAAATACACAACCACATTCTTACCAATCAAAGGTCTCAGGATGTCATTAATAAGGTTCTGAAAAAATGCAGGTGCATTGGTAAAACCAAAAGGCATCACCAGATTCTCAAAATGACCTACCGGAGTGTTAAAAGCAGTTTTCCATTCCTCACCCTCCTTCACTCGTAAGAAATTGTATGCCCCCTGGAGATCAATCTTAGAGAACCACTTGGCTCCCACTAACTGGTTAAACAAGTCAGGAATTAACGGCAAAGGGTATGAATTGCGTACGGTAATCTTATTAATTTCACGAAAATCCAGACATGGACGTAAACCCCCGTCCTTTTTTTAACAATGAAAAATCTAACTGCCACAGGCGACTTAGAAGGTCTAATGTGACCAGCAGCCAGGCTAGTCTCCATGTACTCCTCCAAGGCCTTTCTTTCAGGGATAGTCAGATTAAACAAGCGACTCTTGGGAAGAGTAGCTCCCGGAACAAACTCAATGGCACAATCATAATCCCTATGAGGAGGTAAAACTTGTGACTCCTCCTCCGAAAAAACCCTCCAAAAATCTTGAATAGGTACAGGTAATTCCCCTTTTTTAACAGCCGCAATGCGACCATTACAACATTTATAATAGCACTTCGGACTCCAAGACTTAATCACATTAGTAGACCAGTCCAGTAAAGGATTGTGCAGTTTTAACCAAGGCAAACCTAGAACGACCGGAGAGGGTAAATTATCTAATACAACCAAGTCCAAAATTTATTGGTGAACTCCATTGATAGTGAGGGGAAATGCAGCAACCTTGTGAGTAATACATTTCAAGGGAGTGTTATCAATTGCAATCACAGAAATAGGTTATGACAAAGGTTTGGATTTCAATTTAAGTTTTCCCGAAAACCCTTTATCAATCATATTAAGTGTTGAACCACAATCCACAAATACCTGAAATTCAACCAAATTTTCCAGCAAAGTAGTACTCCCAGAAAGAAATACTCCTGCATAGCGTAAACAAGCTATACGAGCGTACCTGACATTTTTTTTTTCTTTACTTAAATGAAGCTCACAATACTTAATCAAATGGTCAGCTTTACCACAATAAAGACACAATCCCTCGGCGAACCTCCGGTCTCTTTCCTGAGAGCGGAGTGACATCGCCCCAACCTCCATCGGTTCTCCGCCGTCTGAGCAGATTTTCTGGGGACTAGGACCTGGCATTACAGGAGTCTTTACCTCATTCACCCTGGACCTCAGCCTCCTGTCCACAGGAACAGCTAATTGCATGGCATCCTGCAGAGTCTCAGGTGCGGGGAATGCAATTAGCAAATACTTAACCCTTTCACTCATACCAGCAAGAAATAAACATTTCAGAGCAGGATCAATCCATTTGACTTCTGAAGCCCCTCTTCTAAAGTGTGTGCAATAATTTTCAACATCACCTGACTCCTGATTCAAACGCCTGAGTTCTGCCTCAGCGGATGAGATTCGATCAGGATCGTCATATAATAGACCCATAGCAGAAAAAAATTTGTCTACCGACCTTAAACATGAATCATTAGGTTGGAGAGAAAAGTCCCACCCCTGTGGTTCATTGCGCAAAAGTGACATAATAAAACCAATGCACTGTGATTCATTCCCAGAGGACCTTGGTCTCAAACGAAAATATAACAAACAAGCATTTTTAAAGGAAAAAAAATCTTGCTGTTTACCATAAAAAACATCAGGCAGTCCTACCTTGGTTCCACAAAATGCGCTCCAGAACAGCTACTCACATGTTGCTGGAGCTCGGCCACCTCCAGAGACAATCCCTGCAAGCGTTGAGACAAATCCTGGACGGAAACCATACTGATCCCCGAATTTCTTTCCTTTTAGTTTTTTGGGCTGGACTTACTGTTATGATCTGCAACAAGTACTAAGGAAAGAAAGAAGAAAGCTGTCCCTACAGTAAGACTAAGCTGAATCCCTACAATGTAGCGGGCTGCCTGTTCCTAGCGAACAGACCCGCCTTAGTCCTCGGCTAGTCTGAACGAAGACCTATAGCATAAAGGAAGGAGTCCCTAAAAGAACTAAGGACTGGAACAAAAATGGGACACCTCCTGAACAGAGAAAGTTGTTGCAGAACACAAAAAGACAAACTGACAAAAAGGTACTACAGGTCCCAGAAGGACCAAGCGAACTGACAGAGATAGGCACCGAAGCACCAGGCTAGAGAAACAGTCAAACACTGAAGTCCAGCACAGCCAGAAGGGCGGAGCTGGAATATAAAGGCAGATGGTCACGTGACTGCAAAACACAAGATGGAAAAAAACAAACAGGAGGGTTCTAACACAGATGACCTGGTCGTACTGCTGACAATGCCGTGACCCAGAAGTGCCAGCGTTCAGGGCTTCAGTGGTACTCGCATTTGAGAGAGGCAAGTAGACGTGAGTACAATTGATTGTGACAGCCGGCACAGAGATCAGTCAATTTCCACTCTGGGGGGGTGGCAAAATGCAGTCACCGGGGAGATATGTCGGACTGCTGCATCAGGCGGACCGAAGGCGCCCCCCTGCCGACTGTGCCCGGGGCATATGTCCCATTCGCCATCCCCTCCCTAGATACATCCTTGCCTTTTGTTACAGACAAATATTTTAAAATTTTAACTCGCCAGGCCAGAGGACCTTTGGCTATTTTTAGCACCCAGTTTCTATCGAGCATAGTTGAATCTGTTGCCATGGTTTGCATGTCAAAGGTATGGCATGTGGCTTTGAACAGTAGATGGGTTTAGCTGGGTCCCACTGGTTGCTGGATATCTTGTAGTTTTGAAGTGAAGTAAGTATGATGTTTCTCATCAGCTGCACTAAGTTTCCTTGGCTGACCACTACATCTGAAGTCCTTCATGTTTCCCATTTCTTGGTGCTCTCAATGCTGAAAAATACAGGCAGATACTTCTACATCATGGAACACCATCAGGGAGGCCTCTAATTACCTCCAAAATCATTCTGTAGCAGTTCAACAACTCCGAACATACAGTCAATATCATTAATAACTATCTGCAGTGTAAAGAATAACAAGCAGTCCTGTAAGTAATGATATGCCCCTCACAGAGCCCTGATCACAATATCATTGAGTCTGTCTGAAATTACATGAAAACACAGAAATGAGACACAGAAATATTTGTGCAAGGCTATATCCACAGACGATTTCTGGCTAGTTCCCCAGATGTTTCGAACAATCTTGCTCCTGGGTTTGTTCAAAAACTGTGTGCAAGTGTATCTAGAAGAATTGATGCTTTGATACTCTTGAAGGCAAAAGGTGGTCACAACAAATATTGATTACATTTAGATTTTTTTTTTGCTCATTCACTTTGCATTTTGTTAATTAATATAAATTAACTATTAACACTTCTCTTTGCAGCATTTTTCCACTGTTGCCTAAAACGTTTGCTCAATACTAAAGAATAAAGAATAATGTCATGAACAAAGACATTTAAGCACAAGATTCAGAAAATGAAGAAAACAGGGGCTACCTTCTAAAAGGATGAGTCTGAGGTGCAGAGTGAACATGACAGATGTAGTTGACCGATATGGGAGGAGGGGATTCATTTCAACCAGAAGAAATTTCACTTGAGGAAGTGAACAGTTAAAATTTCATCAGCATAGAGATTACAGAGTACCAAACCATGATTGTGTGATAACATATAAAAAGAAAACAGAAGGAGGCTCAACACTCAACTATTGCGAACCCCTAACAGCAAGGACTACGCTGAATTGTAAAAAAAATTAAAACTAGGATTAGAATCTAAACATATTGGAGGAATTTATCAATTGCTTTGAGATCCTCTTTTTGTCAGAAAATGGAAAACTATGGCCATGCCATAGGCATCCATCATAATTTGTGATTTTTCTAAGATCACACCTCTTTTTAAAAGTGGCAACAAAATTGGGCATAAGTACTCCTGCATTGTGGTGGGATTTGAAGCCATTGGGTCCCAATGCAAACTCTCCAACGGGCCCCTATGTATTATTGGTCTTTATTAGTATTGGTCTTCTTATATCGGTCAAACTTCCTTAGACCCCAATGCTGATATACAGCTGCCACTCCTACACTCACAATAGTTACGCCGCTGCTCTTACGGATAAACGTAGATGTATCCTTGCACAAGACAGTGAATATTTAAATTTCTGTGCAATTAAAGATATCCAAGGATGGCAACCATAGGGTAATAAAGCAGAGCTTGGCCTTGAAAAAGAGACAGGTGCATAACACTTGCTTCGCATAAATGTCTGCCACAGTTTTGGCGTATTTTTTGGTGTATGGTGTCTCATACTAGGCCATGCCATTTCGGTAAACCATGCTTTTTTCAGCAAGGCCATTTCTCCTTGTTGAAAAAGTCAGAAAGTGTCTAAAACAAATAATAAATATGGTGCAAGTCAGAAAATACATAAAACTTCTACCACATGATACACAATTCTTATTAATCCCCCAACCCCACCAGCTAGTTAAAAGATTGTAAAATTCCAAACATGAAAACCTAATAGGCAATGAAATTCATCCATGACATTGTCGAGGAATGAAGTTACTAACGGTAGCAACAGTCAATAGTGCGCATCTTATTGCTGCAATTTGAACATTTCCAGGTACCCTGTATACTTGAAGAAAACAATAAACAATAAAATTGTATTTTATGTATCATTTATTAAAATTGGCAGTTCATTCATAAACTTCAATGGTGTTGTACAAGTAAATTACGAGAACAAATAAATCTGTATTCAGGAATTGCAGTAGGTGTACAATAGTCGTAATATCTTAAATGTCCATCCAATTGTTAGTGCCTGGGATCATTAATTGATGGTTTGCTAAAATGTTACATATTAAAGTAATGTTATGTTAAATTAGAACAGAAAGGGAATCTGTCACCAGGTTTATGCTTCCAAATTCGAGAGCAGTATAAAATAGGGACAGAGAGCATATTCTGACTGTTTTATCTGCTCTTCTCACTGATGAGCTCTGTATAACCCCACCATTGCCTTTATTGACAGATTTCTGTTTACATTGTGCATATAAAGACACCTGACAATCTGGAGATAGCCAGAGCTGATGAATATATACAACTATATAGCAGGATCTGTCACTGAGAGGACTAGAAGAGCTGCAGCACAATGTTTTATCAAAACGAACGTAAGAAACCCAGTGATACATCGCTGAATTCAGGATCTCTGCTCCTACTTTATGCTGCTCTCAGATGACATAGCAAAAACCTGGTAACAGATTCTCCTAATATCAACCATTCACCCATGAACCTAAAAGTGACTATAAATTTCAGTAGAATAATCACTATACTTGGTGCTCCACGTTTTTAAATTGAGGGTGGAGGGGTCACAGTAGCAAAGAGAATAAATTGGACAGCGGATAAATGAACAAGAGAGAAAAAAAGACACAGAGCAGTTGTATTATATGATAAATATGTAGAATGTCAGCGATAAAAATATATTTTTTAAATTGGCACAAAATTAGATCAGTGAGGCTTTATTCACAGCAGTAAGATTCTAATATGAATTCTATATTTTTATTCCTAAAAAAAAAGTATACTTTTTTAATGTTTTTTTATGGTATTGAATAACCTGGCAGACTACCCTTCTATACTGTCAACAAACAGTATTCAGATTTCTAAAATGTATAAAATATTGATTTCACATTGGAGAATTCTAGCTGGAGAATTGCATGTAGCTGTAATACGGCAGTGTGGATTGGTCCTAATCTTTAATTTAATAAGGATTTTTTTTTCTGACATTAGATTTTCTATATCACATTAGACTTTTTAATTCAGAGGCATGCAGAGAACATTTAGATGTTTGGTGTCTTTGGTAGACAACAGATTAATATGATAATATGATGTATGGTAATTATTATGACTTATTGCCATACGTCATTTAACAAGAAATTTAAGGATCTTCCGTTAACTGTCTCAACTTCATATGGACACTGTCAGTATTATTTGCTGTGGCTTTAAGATAGCACCACATGGTCTGGCAGATGTCTTAACACTAATCTCTGTATTCAGTATTTCATTATAATTAGCTAATTGAAGTAGGTGCTATATTAACGACAGACTATCAGTAGACAGCACCATGACTCCTCCGTGCTTTGCATGGTGAGTTTGATTATTTTTCCTTGCTGTACATATAATCGGGTATACATCGGAATAATACCAGATAATAATTAGGATTTCTATTAATTTCTATCTCCAAAACTATATATGTATGATTAGTAAAAAAAAAACAGTTGCTTAGATATATAGATTAAATATACGACAAGTGAGTGATATACGGGTCGCAGTCCAAGCAATTAGTAGAATATCTACATTGTTTATTCACCTATATCCAGTACAGTAAGATTTCAGCTCCTAATTGCAGCCTTTTTAAAGAAAACATAAATACGGCGCTCAGCCAAAAATCAGCAATATTAAGAACTGAATATTGTAATATGTAAATGACTCAGTATTACATATAAATCATATCACAACTGCAAAGTGGCAATTGCATCTTCACTATCACATCCTTAAAGGGGTATTCCAAAGGCAAAGTCATTTTGCTCCTAATTCCCTATCTATTTGATGCTATAATCTAAGCTATTTTTTAATATACTTGCTTTAAAAATTCCCTATCATTCCTTAACTACACTATCTAACAGCTATTGTATTTTTTTTCTATATTTCTTTTGTGATGACGAGTGCTTGCTGGGGTACTCAAACTAAGCATCATCAGAGCAGTGGTAGAGGCTGCGGTCACTGTCACAGCCCCTGCCTGAAATAAAGCGTCATTAGTGGCACTTGTCTCAGGGCCGGCACTGTCTCCCCCGTGCGCTGACTTCCCTGTGCGATATGCGTAGTGCACTGCTTCCCTTGTGTGTGCTCTGTTGTTTGCTTAGATGAATAGTAATAAGCCGGGAACAGAGCAGTGGCAGAATACCCGGCGGTGCAGAAGACTTGCGCCGCCCCCGCAAGTGACATCACTGGTCTCTGCCGAGTATTCAGACACTTCTCTGTTCCCGTTTTACTATTCATCTAAGCTGACAACAGAGTGCACACACATGCGCACATCGCATAGGGGACACAGAAGGGACAGCACCGCTCCTGAAATGAGTGTCACTGATGATGCTTCATTTCAGGGAGGGGGCAGGGGCCGTGACAGTGACTGCAGCCTCTGCCCCCTGCTCTGGTGATGCTTCTTTTGAGTTTCCCAGCATGCACTAGGGGCTCTCAAACAAATCGTCAAAAAGACAGGAAGTAGAGAAAAAAATACACTAGCAGTTAGACCGTGTAGTTAGGGAACAGAAGGGAATTTTTAAAGCAAGTATGTTCGAAAATTGCTTAGGTCATGGTATCAAATAGAATTTGGAGAAAATGACTTTGCCTTCAGACCACCCCTTAAATTATTGTACAAATTAATTTATCAATAATATTTGTCCTTCTTTTAAGGTCATATCTGTGCATATTAACGAAAAATCCTTTAACTATTGATTAAAAGTGATTACAAATATTGATGATCACATGTAGGGCAGAGTCAGAACGCCATAAATCTATATACTTCCCATGTGATATGAGGTCTCTGACAATACCGAACTGCACATATTTACATGTACAGACACCATGAGGTCACGTACGTTTCCACCCATGTAACCAGGCAACTGCTTGTCCATGGAGTTCTCATGCATAATAGCTCAAACTTTCTATCAATATCTTCAATAGCAGCAAAGTAAATGTTACTGCTCCAGCTTAACAGCACAAGTTCAGCTAGGGTCACTTATGACTGGGGCTGCATCATTGTTTCCATCCAATGTTTAACAAAAACGTCGGATGGAAACTACAAGAAGAACTGATCCCATCATTTTAAATGTGATTGTTCCCACCTGTCGGGATCATTCATTGGCTTCACCGGATAGGTACAGGTACCGATCTGGGGGGTGGATCACAATATTTAATGTAACATTGAGATCTGGTCCTAGACCAATGTCTTGAAGTAAATGGTTAAAAAGCCTGTGGTAATGGATTCATTTTTGCATTAATTTTGACATCAGTTCTGATCTGTTGATTTGCATCAGGCTCAAAATTTTTTGCCTAATGCAACATATACAGGGTGGTCCAAAAGTAGGTGGACAGAAAGTGTAATAAGATTATGAAGGGGGAGATTTATCAAACATGGTGTAAAGTGAAACTGTCTCAGTCGCCCTTAGCAACCAAGCAGATTCCACTTTTCATTCCTCACAGACTCTTTGGAAAATGAAAGGTGGAATCTGATTGGTTGCTAAGGGCAACTGAGCCAGTTTCACATCTAGTTTTCACAGATAGATCTCCCCCAAATATGTTTTCTTTTCAGAAAATTCAGATAACACATAATGGCAAATAATTTAAATACAGATCAAAGAAAATGGATTTTAACAGAGTCTTGGAAATCTCAAAATGCTGAGACCGTTAGAGCAAATTGGGTTGAAACATTTGGTACTCAAGCCCCAAAGAGACAAACCATTTACCGCATTCGTGACAAATTCAATGCCACTGGCTCAATCCTTAATGCTCCAAAAACTGGTCGACCCAAAACAGTCTGTACAGAAGATAATAAACAACTTGTTGCTGAAACATTTGTTCAGAGTCCAAAAAAGTCCACAGAAGAGCCTCTTTGGAATTGGGAATTTCACGAGCTTCTATCATGCGAATCCTGAAATCTATTGGGTGGAAAGCTTATCGTCCACTTCTAATTCATGGTTTATTGGCGGATGATCCAGACAGGCGGCTGCAATTTAGTGAGATTATGCTTAAATAAATTGAAGAAAATCCAGTAATTTTAGATAACATTATGTGGAGTGATGAAGCTTCTTTGAAATTATCCGGCCATATTAACAGACATAATTGTATTTACAGGTATAATGAGAACATGCATTTAACATTTGCGCAACAACTAAATGAGCCTGGTGTCAATGTTTGGGGTGGTATTTCAAGTTTTGGTGTTTTAGGACCAATATTTTTTGATGGAACAGTCACAGGAGATAAGTATCTCGAAATTCTAATGAATCAAGTTGTTCCCCAGTTACAGCAACAGCCTAATTCAAATGTTATTATTTTCTGTCCACCTACTTTTGGACCACCCTGTATTGGACAGTGCTATACAGACCACTGGCAGGAGAAAACAGATTCCAAATTAGAATAATTAACGTTTATTCTCTATATATACATCATATGCTGAAAGATAAATTCCAAGTGGGAGCCATACTCCAACTTATGTCCAAATCCAAGCGATCAGCCTAAACATTGGGAGAAATTTAGAGTGGCAAAAAAGAAAAATTGCTATCCATGCCTTGCACCACACTTTTTTGTTTAAGACATTTTCAGCACTTTATTCCACAAGGGAACATGATTTAGCAAGATAAGGGTGCAGCTTAATATGCTCAATATATTTCTGGAATGAAATAAGCCAACTAATAGGTGATGTAAACTTAAACAGTCAAAAAATGCACCAAATTTATCAAATAGCATGAGCTAGTAGGTTACACAGTAAAAGTGCCCCATTTTTCAAACTGAATCACTGAGCGCAGTGTACACATAAGTGCAAAGTTAGCTGACCCAGCCAATTTTGGTGGGGCCTCCTGACCAGTGCCGATTCTAGTTTTCCTTCTCTCTGAGGCTGAATGTGAAATGGCCCTCTCAGCACAGTGCAATAAAATCCATGATTAAGGATTGGTTTACTGTCAGAAACGCGTAGGAAATTTATATTACATTGTTGGATGAAATTGAAGATCTCATTCATTTTTTAATCGCACTGGAATAAAGTTCTATTTTTTACCTGGATGAGTTTTTTGTATTGGATCTACACAGCGCTGAGTCCAGGAGTGGCAGACCGCATGACGAGGATCTCAGTCATATAGCAGGGTGAGCTAGTTGTTCCTATTTTTATGGTATTTGAGAACAATTCTCCAGGTCAGTGTGAGTATTGCAGTGTACAGGACAAATCATGGGCTCCTATGAAGCTCAGCCTTTGTCGCAGGAAATCCAATTGGCAGCAACAGAGCCCATCGGTACTCAGACCAATAGAAGGTAGGGTGCACATGCACTTTTTTTCTGTACTTAGAATAAATGTGTATGGGCATTTGTATTATTAAGTCAGTAGGTCAGTATTGTTGATGGTCATCACTTATATAGTATTGTTGTCAATGGTTCTCAATTTACATTAAATTAAATAATTTTTTAGATCAACAAGAAAGCCTAAAAATTATTTGCTAATTGTAGTTTCCAACAGGATGGCTGCCTGGTCAGTTTCATATTCAGAAATGTCTATATAATTACTAGTTTGTTTAATCTAAAATACAAAAATCACAAAAAACACCATTCAAATAAATGTGCACATGTATACATATATTGTCAGTACACTTACATCTTTGTGATAGAACAAGATATTCAGTCGCTATAAAAGGGAAGGGAGGAAAGCAGAAAGAAGGAGAAATGTCCAGATCCTACACCTGTGTGAGAAATGAGAAAAGGTGGAATACAGCAGTGTCCTTAGCAATATGTAAACTGAAATATTTCATGTGGTGAAACCATCACCCAGCTGTCATGTTGGATGTGCATAAATTCATGAATTGACTTTTACCAGTTAAATCTCAGCCTGGAAAAGGGTACAATCATATTTATAATCTCCATATACCTGGGTAGGGTTTTTTCCTAGGGCAATCTAAAAAGAATATAAAGTCATTAGCACACAGGCTATTCAGTCCACACAAGTACATAAGTGTATGCCACTATGTGAGGAATTTTGTCTAATCTTAAGTGGTAAGGGCTGGATGACCCCAGCAAGCAGAAATGGAGACAGAAAAGACAAGGAGAGGAAAATAGAATCTAGGAGACCATCAGACAACACTGGAGCCAAATGAATCAATATATAATAAAAACCCACTTTATAAAGTTGGAGCCACAGTGATTTAAAGGGAACCACAGGCAGCACAAATGATAGCCTGGCTGCACAGACACTCCTGCATTTCATAGAAAACAGTTTGAAGAGCCAACTGGAAACTGTAGGGAGAGATCTGTCAATCACCTGGAGTGGGGAGAGAAACCAGCTGGGGGCAGTGCCGGACTAGCCTTCCCCTACAGTCCCTGACAAGCTATATTTTCTGTAGAGAAAAACGCACCTGGCTGCCATTGTGCCAGGCTCTGATTCATGCAGTCGTGGTCTGAGCAGCATGAATTCAGTGTTAGGTTCTCTTTGAGGGCTCGCTCACATCAGCATATAACAAGGCCAAGTACTATCCGATGTTTTATCAGATAGCACTCGGACCAATGTTATACTGCTGATCTGCCAGGCCCTTCTAACTAAAATGTCAGCTGTCAAATTTTAGAAGACCTCCTATGGTGTCCCCAAGGAGGACTTTACAATAAATGTTAGGAGACTTCCTTTAGCCCTGTCCTAATTAAAATGCAATAAATATGGTGCCTTCTCATTCCAGCTACAGACAGTGCTGATTACTGTGTACAGCCTACATACGGAAGCTGGCTCCACACACAGACTTTTTGTAGTAAACATTGTTCTACAGAATAACCAAAATATTAATAAGGGCTTTTTCAAATGATTTTAATAGGATTTCCAAACTAAGGAGCTTCTACATTTACACTCCAAAACACATCACACTAAAATAGAAAAAAATAGATTGTGAACCTCACTATGGCCAGAGACTGATGTGAATAATGACAACTTACTGCAATGAAAAATTAAAAAAATAGTAGTCAACAGCAGGCCATAGACATGAGATAGCTGTGGACCTAACGTTAGTTCGGCAGCTATCTTTCCTGATTCCCCAATACAAATGAAATGTTTGTGTGTTTCAGTGGGAAGTGAGGAGAAAGTTTTTTTATGTTAACCACTTCTAGACTGCCCTTAGACTAAGGGTATGGGCACACATTAAGTGTTTGTTACAGAAATTTCTGCACCATTTATATATCTCTTGGCAAGAAAATTGCAGCGGTAAACGGGCTTTTTTGCTGCGTTTTTGGGGCTGATTTTTCACCACTCATTAGTATGAATGAAATCTGCAGCAAAAATTCTGAAAGAATTGATAGTCTGCAGATTTAAATTTGCACCAAACCTGCAAGTCACAAATAAGCAACGTTTGCATAAGACTCCAGGACTCTCATTCACTTTTCTGGCATCAGGAAACCCTTAAGGTTTTGTGACAAATCTACAGCAAAAATGAAATGTGTGCACACAGCCTAAATGTCTGGGCAGTCCACACATTACTCTGCACTGACATTCTAAAATGTCAATGCAGTGTAAGCAGCTTGCAGAAGATCATGCAGCTGTGGGGTGGAGAGCAGACTGTCAGACACAGCCAGACTCCCAACAGAGAATAAAAGCATGGTTTATTACCATACCTATTTTAATAATAATTTTTATTTCTATAGCGCCAACATGTTCCTTAGTACTTTACATTTCAAAGGGGACTTGTACAGACAATATAGACATTACAGCATAACATAATTCAACAGATATCAAGAGGAGTGAGGGCCCTGCTCGCAAGCTTACAATCTATGAGGAAATAGGAGGGACATAATAGGTAAATGGTAAAAAGTGCTTGTATTGTACGGTCCGCCATCAATATAATAACTAGGGTATTCAAATAATGCTGCATGAACCAATCACCAGCCAGTATGTATACAGTATAGACACAGAGTGCTATTAAGTGCATGGAATGAATGTAATGAGATGATTCAAAGGACCAGAAGGAGGAATATTGGAAGGGCAAAAAGTGAATAGTTAGGTATGTAAGGTAAGGTGATAGGCCAGTCTAAAGAAATGCGTTTTTAGGGCATGCATAAAACTGTGGGTATTCGGAATTAATCGAATTGCCCGGGGTAGTGCATTCCAGAGAATTGGTGCAGTCTGTGATCACTGGGTGTAGGGAGGAAGCAGGAGCTACTGGGTCCTATGAGACCCAGTCAGCTCTGGCATGTAGTTAGGAGGCTGGAGTGTCCCTTAACTGGGGCTAACATACCAGCCCCAGTTACAGGAGAAATCAGCCATTAAAAGAATGTATTAATAAGTTAAAATGCCCCCAAAGTTCTTGTAAGTTCTTCTGGGGGCACAGTGTGTAAAATGTAATGAAAATATAAAGAAATAAAAAAGAAAAATGAGTTTAAATAAATAAAACAAAACCTAAAGAAAGAAAAAAAGAGACACTCCCAGTGTACATCACTTTTTCTAGCCCCACCCCATTGACATGTTTTTAGCGATACTTCGTGGTTTAAAAAAATTAAAGAAAAAAGTAAAAAAATAGAAATGAATCTGCTATTTTTCATTGCAATTTCCCTGATATTAGCAAAAAAAAAAGAATATAAAAATGACATAAAAATTAAGCCTCATGTCTTTTGGAATAAAAGGGCCAAATTTATTTAAATATCCAAAGGAGAAAATCTTTTAGAGCCATTAAAAGTGCATGTGTGATGAAACCCAAAAATGTGTATGGTCAGAAAGGAGGGGAAATGATTCAGTCAAGTTATACAGTGGGGAAAAAAAAATTTAGTCAGCCACCAATTGTGCAAGTTCTCCCACTTAAAAAGATGAGAGAGGCCTGTAATTGACATCATAGGTAGACCTCAACTATGAGAGACAAAGTGAGAAAACAAATCCTGAAAATCACATGTCTGATTTGGAAAGAAATGTTTTTCAAATTTTGGTGGAAAATAAGTATTTGGTCATTTACAAACAAACAAGATTTCTGGCTCTCACAGACCTGTAACTTCTTCTTTAAGAGGCTCCTCTGTCCTCCACTCATGTAGTACTGGCACCTGGTTGAGGTTGCAGACAGGTGTCTTTTATACTGATAACAAATTCAAACAGTCCCACTCCAAACTCCACTATGGTGAAGACCAAAGAGCTGTTGAAGGATACCAGAAACAAAATTGTAGCCCTGCACCAGGCTGGGAAGAATGAATCTGCAATAGGCAAGCAGCTTGGTATGAAGAAATCAACTATGGGAGCAATAATTAGAAAATGGAAGACATAATTAGAAAATACTTATTTTCCACCAAAATTTGAAAAAAAATTCTTTCCAAATCAGACAATGTGATTTTCAGGATTTGTTTTCTCATTTTGTCTCTCATAGTTGAGGTCTACCTATGATGTCAATTACAGGCCTCTCTCATCATTTTAAGTAGAAGAACTTGCACAATTGGTGGCTGACTGAATATTTTTTTTCCCCACTGTAAGCAACTTTGTAATCTATTTTATTAGACAAATTTGCTTTGTTTACCTCCTGGCGTGATCTTTCAGGCTGAGTTCACACGATGCGTTTTTCATGCGTTTCCGCGGCGTTTTTGCAGCTGCGTAAACGCCGCGGAAACGCATGAAAAACGCATGGTAGAAGGGCAGCAATGTTCCCCAATGGAAATCCGCATGTGCTGTGCCCATGATGCGGATTTTTCCGCAGCGTAAACGCTGCGGTCAAAAATCCGCAGCATGTCAATTAATTTTGCGGAAACGCTGCTCTTTTGCCGCCATTGACTTGCATTAGACCGCATGGAATCCGCATCACTGTATATGTTGATGCGCTTTTCATGCGGTCTAATGTGCGGATGGTACCCGGGTGTGGAGGAGAGGACTCTCATCCAGACCCAGGTACCATTAAAAAAAAAAGAATAAAATAAAAAATATATATATTCTCACCTTCTGACGGCCCGCGCTGCGTCCTGCCGGCTTCCCGCGCACTTCGCGGTTGAATGAAGGACCTTCGCTGACGTCAGATTCATGTGACGGGTCACGTGACGCTGACGTCGGAAGGTCCTACAGTCTTCACTGCCGGCAGCCGGGACCGATGAAGCCGGACACCGGGGGCCATCAGAGGGTAAAGTATATATTTATTTTTTATTTTTTGACATCACACACTATATAAATCCATGCCGGTTGCCGGCTGCATGGATTTATATAGTGTGAAGTTGACAAGCACTTTCCAAGTGATGCTAAAATCGCTTGGGAAGCGCTTGTCAACCCGCATGCGGAAATGAAAGTGAAGACCGCTTCATTTCCGCATGTCCCTGGCAGGAAACCGCATGTACAATCCGCATGCGTTTTTTCCTGCCAGAGAGATGCAGAAACGCTCAGGAAAAAATCCTGAGCATTTCTGCATCGTGTGCACATACCCTCACTCTCAATTCATGGGTAAAATAAAATCTGTAAAATTTGTGAGCCAGTGAGAACAGGCTCTCCCATCACTGATAAGAAACTAGCTACTGAACCCCTTCTACGCCTGTGTGGCAAGCATTTTTATTGGTATATGGTCCTCCATCTTGTTATGTGCTGCCCCCATCCTGTTATGTGCTGCCCCTATCCTGCGCCCCCATCCTGTTATGTGCTGTCCCCATCCTGGTATTTGTGCTGCCCCATCCTGTTTTGTGTTGCCTCCATCCTGTTATGTGCTGCCCCCATCCTGCATCCCCATTCTGGTATTTGCGCTGCCCACCATCCTGGTATTTGTGCTGTCCCCATCCTGGTATTTGTGCTGCCCAGTCCTGTTCTCCCATCCTGTTATGTGCTGCCCCCATCCTATCCTGGAATGCATGGCACCCCTCATCCCTATCCTGGTATGCATGGTGTTCCTTATCCCCAATCCTGGTATGCATGGCACCCCTTATCCCAACCCTGGTATGCATGGCACCCCATCCCTCATCCTGACATGCATGGCCTCCTCATCCCTAATCCTGGTATGCATGGCACCCCTCATCCCAATCCTGGTATGTATGACACCCCTCATCCCCAATCCTGGTATGTATGACATCCCTCATCCCCAATCCTGGTATGTATGGCACCCCTCATCTCCAATCCTGGTATGCACGGCAACCCTTATCCCGATCCTGGTATGCATGGCACCCCATCACTCATCCTGGTATGCATGGCTCCCTCATCCCCAATCCTGGTATGCATGGCACCCCTCATCCTAATCCTGGTATGCATGGCTCCCTCATCCCCAATCCTTGTATGTATGGCCCCCTCAGCCTTATCCTGGTATGCATGGGCCCCTCACCCAAATCCTGGTATGCATGGCACTCCTCATCGCCCAATCCTGGTATGCATGGCACCCCATCCCTCATTCTGGTATGTATGGTACCCCTCATCCCTATCCTGGTATGCATGGTACCCCATTCCTCATCCCTATCTTGGTATGTATGGTACCCCTCATCCTGGTATGCATGGCACCTCATCCCTCATCCTGGTATGCATGGCACCCCTCATCCCTATCCTGGTATGCATTGTACCCCATCCCTCATCCCTATCTTGGTATGTATGGTACCCCTCATCCTGGTATGCATGGTACCCTCATACTTATCTAGGTATGTATGGTACCCCCTCATCGCTATCGTGGTATGCATGGTACCCCCTCATACCTATCCTGGTGTGCATGGCCCCTCATCCCTATCATGTTATGCATGGTACCCCTTCATCCCTATCCTGATATGCATGGTACCCCCTCATCCCTATCCTGGAATGCATGGTATCACCTCATCCCTATCCTGGTATGCACGGTACCCCCTCTTCCCCAATCCTGGTATGTATGGCACCCCTCATCCCCAATCCTGGTATGCATGGCACCCCTCATCCCCAATCCTGGTATGCATGGCACCCCTCATCCCCAATCCTGGTATGCTTGGCACCCTTCATCCCCAATCCTGGTATGCATGGCCCCCTCATCCCAATATTGGTATGCATGGCACCCCATCCCTCATCCTGGTATGCATGGCCCCTTCATCCCCAATCCTGGTATGAATGGCACCCCTCATCTTGGTATGCATGGCACCCCTCATCCCAAATCTGGTATGCATGGCGCCCCTCATATCAATCCTGGTATGCATGGTACCACCTCATCCCTATCCTGGTATGCATGGTACCCCCTCATCCCCAATCCTGGTATGTATGGCACCCCTCATCCCCAATCCTGGTATGTATGGCACCCATCATCCCCAATCCTGGTATGTATGGCACCCCTCACCCCCAATCCTGGTATGCATGGCTCCCTCATCCCCAATCCTGGTATGCATGGCACCCCTAATCCCAATATTGGTATGCATGGCACCCTAGCCCTCATCCTGGTATGCATGGCCCCTTCATCCCCAATCCTGGTATGTATGGCACCCCTCATCCTGGTATGCATGGCACCCCTCATCCCAAATCTGGTATGCATGGCGCCCCTCATATCAATCCTGGTATACATGGCTCCCTCATCCCTAATCCTGGTATGCATGGCCCCCTCTGCCTTATGCTGGTATGCATGGTACTCCTCATCCGTATCCTGGAATGCATGGCACCCCTCATCCCCCAATCCTGGTATGCATGGCATCCCATCCCTCATCTTAGTATGTAGTATGTATGGTACCCCTCATCCCCAATCCTGGTATGCATGGCACCCCTCATCCCCAATCCTGGTATGTATGGTACCCCTCATCCCCAATCCTGGTATGTATGGTACCCCTCATCCCTATCCTGGTATGCATGGCACCCCTCATCCCAATCCTGGTATGCATGGCACCCCTCATCCCCAATCCTGGTATGTATGGTAACGCCTCATCCCTATCCTGGTATGTATGGTACCCCTCATCCCTATCCTGGTACGCATGGCACCCCTCATCCCAATCCTGGTATGCATGGCACCCCTCATCCCAAATCTGGTATGCATGGCGCCCCTCATATCAATCCTGGTATACATGGCTCCCTCATCCCTAATCCTGGTATGCATGGCCCCCTCTGCCTTATGCTGGTATGCATGGTACCCCTCATCCGTATCCTGGAATGCATGGCACCCCTCATCCCCCAATCCTGGTATGCATGGCATCCCATCCCTCATCTTAGTATGTATGGTACCCCTCATCCCCAATCCTGGTATGCATGGCACCCTTCATCCCCAATCCTGGTATGTATGGTACCCCCTCATCCCCAATCCTGGTATGTATGGTACCCCTCATCCCTATCCTGGTATGCATGGCACCCCTCATCCCAATCCTGGTATGCATGGCACCTCTCATCCCCCAATCCTGGTATGCATGGCACCCCATCCCTCATCCTGGTATGTATGGTACCCCTCATCCCTATCCTGGTACGCATGGCACCCCTCATCCCAATCCTGGTATGCATGGCACCTCTCATCCCCCAATCCTGGTATGCATGGCACCCCTCATCCCCAATCCTGGTATGTATGGTAACGCCTCATCCCTATCCTGGTATGTATGGTACCCCTCATCCCTATCCTGGTATGTATGGTACCCCTCATCCCTATCCTGGTATGCATGGCACCCCTCATCCCTATCCTGGTATACATGGCACCCCTCATCCCAATCCTGGTATGCATGGCACCCCTCACCCGCAATCCTGGTATGCATGGCACCCCTCATCCCCAATTCTGGTATGTATGGTACCCCCTCGTCTGTATCCTAGTATACTATGCGCATGCGCCAATTCCGGCGCCTCACTCCTGCCCCCGTCTCCGGCCAGAACAGAGGCGCCGCGGTAACGCTCCTCACGGTCAGGTAAGTATGCAAGTATGGTGCCGGAGATCGCGGTATGCGTTCAGTGCCTACGCATACCGCGATCTCCAGCACCATACACTTCTCTTATCTGTAACTGCTCGATGCGTCCTTCTGTCTGGAGTCAGACTGCGCAGGTGTGTCTCGCTTGCGCAGTCTATAAAGGCTTCAGACAGAGGGATCTTTGTAGCGTTATATTATAGATGACATTTGGTGCTTTCAAAATTTTATGGACAGGGGGAGGAAGGAGGAGCTACAGGCAAACACAAACATTCAGCTGCAAGTTCTCCTGAAACAACAGTAACAGTTCTCCATAGAACTTTATGAGCACCACCTGCCATCTCCTATCTTAGTAATGGGAAAATCTGTACTCACTGAATACAAATTTTACCTGTGAATTGAAAATATTGAGAATTAATAATCAGTCCAGGAGGAGAAAGAAGCAGATTTTTCGAATAAGAAATATTAGAAAATTACTTATTTTCATATGTACTATTGACTTATGAAAATAATTCAATGATGGTTACTCTTTAAGTACGGTAGTTGAGAAAGGGTTGTCCAATAATGGATAATCCCTTTAAGGGTACATTCACCATGCTTGTCAATGATGTATTTGGTCCCCTAGACACAGGTATAGAATACACCTTATGTTATAAGCAGACTTTTTTCTCAAGACTCTCATAACACTCATTTATTCATTTTCACATTATAATAAATATCACAATAACTAAAGTCATGGTCAAAAGTTTTGAGATTGACACAAATTTTATTTTTTTCACAATTTGTTGCTTCAGTGTTTTTAGATCTTTTAATCAGGTGTTTCTATAGCTACTGAAGTACAATTATAAGCATTTCATAAGTTTTTAGACTTTCATTGACAAATACAACAAGTTTATGCAAAGACTCAATATTTACCGTGTTGACCCTTATTTTTCAAGACTTCTGTAGATTACCCTGGCAGCTGGATATCAGTTTCTGGGCCAAATACTGACCTATAGCAACGCATTCTTCCTAATCAGTGCTTGTAGGTTATCACAATTTCTTTGTTTTTGTTTGTCCATCTGCTTTTTGAGTATTGACATATAGTCTCAATGGGATTGAGATCTGGGGAGTTGTCATGAACGTGGTTAGTGGAACCTCTGTACCATGGACCGCGGAGAGCCTGGAGGGGTGTGACTAAGCCAGCACCGGACTGTTTAATAGAGCCTCTGATGGTGAGGTTAGACTTGGCTCCTGATGAACGCCAGGTGCCACTACAGGACAGACCAACGGGCGCGCAGCAGCTGGACCCAGGAGGACAGTCAGGATGGTACTCAAGGGAGGCAAGCAGGATAGCACCTGAGTGCAGCAGGCTGTGTTTGCACCTGAGTGCAGCAGGCTGTGTTTGCACCGGAGTGCAGCAGGCTGTGTTTGCACCGGAGTGCAGCAGGCTGTGTTTGCACCCGAGTGCAGCAGGCTGTGTTTGCACCCGAGTGCAGCAGGCTGTGTTTGCACCCGAGTGCAGCAGGCTGTATTTGCATCCGAGTGCAGCAGGCTGTGTTTGCACCGGAGTACAGCAGGCGTAGTAGTGAGGACTAACATGCAACCTTTACAACATAGACTGCAGAACAGGAAGGTTGCTCAGGCACCCCCCGACAGGGAGGAAGCAATATATATGAAATGTCCCACAGCCATTGGCTGGGGAAGTAATAGCAAGTGCGCGTGCTATCCCTTTAAGAGGGCGGGGGCGCGCGCACGCGTGCCCTAAGGACACGGCTGGAAGCCCTGCTGGAAGCAGGCAGAGCACAGGAGGGAAAAGCGCCGGCTGCAGCGCGGGTGAGTGTGCTGACACACTGGAGTCCCTGCCTGTCAGGGTGGGGATCCGGTGTGGTACTAACAGGAGTTTCTTGGTCATGGACCCAAAATTGTAGTGTTTTGAACACCGAGCCACTTAGTTATCACTGTTGCCTTTTGACAAGTTGATCCATCGTGCTGCAAAAAAACATTGTTTATTACCAAATTGCTTCTGGATCATTGGGAGAAGTTGCTCTTGGAGGACGTTTAGACACCGTTCTTAAATCATAGCAGTGTTCTTAGACAAAATTGTGAGTGAGCCGACTGCTTTGAGTGAAAAGGGCCCACTCACACATGAATGGTTTTAGAATGCTGTACTGTTGACATGACACAGGACTCATGGTTGCTCTCACTTTTTTTCCTCTGGACAATCATTCTTCTAGATGTCCCAAACAGTCTGAAAGGGACTTCATCATAGAAAATAACTTTTCCCTAGTCTTCTGCAGTCCAATCCCTGTACTTCTTGCAAAGTTATTTCCTATGATGAAGCCCCAATCAGGCTGTTGACTGTTCATGACAGTCTCAAATCTTTTGGCCAATACTTTATATGCAACCTAAGTTTAAAGATAATAAAAAATTCCATAATGCTAAAAAACATTGCACACACAATGGTTATGTATACTATATATGCACACATACCCACTTAACAGACAGGCCCACCTGTGCTCTTTAACTTTATACAGACATGCTCATTTATCCAAACTCAGTGTACGTACAGCATATGCACATTCACCAAAATGCCGGCAAATCAACATTTACACACAACACATACACAAATTCATACACAACATATAATTGTAGTCAGACAGTGAATGCTGCTCTCATTTCTCACTTTCTAGGGTTCACCGCAGAGGTTTTGTCCTTATAGATTATTCTGTTGTCAGATGTCTTACTTTATAACACTACAAACTGTTAATATTTTACTTTGATGTAAAATGATAGCAAACCATAGCAACCAATCAGTAAATTGGCGTCCCTGTTATCATGTTCATTGTAGACACTAGCTAATTACTGAATGGTTTATATTGCTTACTATTAATTGCGCCTAAATAAAATGTTAACCCTTGCAGAATGAAGCCTATTTTATCCTTCACAGCCCTGCGTTTTCTTTTGTTTTTTTTCATCCCTGTATTCTGAGGACTATCACTTTTTTATTTTTTCATTAATATTACGATATGAGGGCTTGTTTTTAGGTTTTGGTAGCATTATTGGGTACCTTTTAACATTTTGATTAAAATGGGTTTCTTCTAGCCAGGGCAAATTTTCGGCAAGCACTGTAACATGCCGAACCCAAACATTAGCTATAATATGCACACTGTTAGGATTTGGCTATGCTTGCTGATTCGAGCAATTGTCACATGACCTCAAGTATGCAATTTACACACTTGAGGTCTCGCGATGACCGCTCAATCTGCCAAGCACAGTTGAATCTGTTGTTGACTGCTTGCACTGTTAGACCGGGGTCAGATGGCCATGTTGAAAACCAGACAAGTCACATCCACAAATTGTTGTTTCCCTGTGCAGATCCGTGTCCTCATCCACATGGCGGATGGTTGCTGCAGCCGCCTCTACATTGCAGATATTATTATAGTCTGGACCAGAATAATGCATGCTGTTATTTTTTCCCATTGGCGAATGTGTAAAATCAGTCATGAGCACTGGCACATTGGCTATAATGGATCTGTCTGCACACGATTGATTGTACGTTCATCTGAATGAACCCTTAGAATTTGGCTTGCTACAGCGCTTGCTGAAAACTTGCCCTAGCCTGGAAAAGCCCTTAAAGAGAACCGGTCAGCACAATTTTGTAACTGAAAGTAAAGACATGGCTGGAATGGGGCTGTAATACTGATTAAATTGATAACTATGTTGCAAAAATTCACATTGTGGTTCTTCTTTAATAACAATTTGAAGTTTTCTGCTGAGTAGATTTCGGCGCACAGGGGCCGGACTGTAAACGTGGTCTTCAACTCCATAGGTAGCAGGGTACTGAAAATGCAGTGACCTGTCATTCAGGGATGGGAGACAGTAGGTGTCACAAAATGGATATTAGATGGATATGACACTCTGTTTTCTTTTTTTACATTAAGGTCTATGGAAACGGATCATAGCGAATAATTATTTGTTACACTTTCCTTTGAACAAATCAGTTATTTAGCACTGTCCATGCAAACAACACTAGAGGTATCTAGGGACGCTTACTGTAAAAATGGACCAGTTCAGAATGGAATAAAAACAAATGTAAATGGATAGCAAACATATAACAAAATTTCTGATTTAACATTAAAAACTGAATCTTTGGCAATCCCGGTGGGACATCATATGGGTATCCATTGCTTACCCCCTTATAATGATCATGGGGTGCAAATGGGTTGCCAAAGGAGCAGGGGCCCAACTGAAGGCATCGATTGCCCCCAATTTTTTTAACTTCTATGAATCCTATAACTGGCCTTCATAATAGGTTGTTAATTTCACTCTCTACTGCAATACCAAGTGTCCTTGGGGTACAAAAGTAAAAAGGAAAGAAAGAAAGTAAGAAAGAAAGAAGGAAAGAAAGAACATTTGAATTACACCTTTTTCCCAATACAAAAAGAAAGAAATTGTATGACCACATCGGCAAACATCTGATCAATAAAATATATAACACAATTTTATCTGTATGTTAAATTAAAAATAGGGCCAGAATTGGTGTTTTTGGTCACTGCACCTCATACAAAAGATGCAATAAGAAACAATCAAAACATTGTATGTGCTCCAAAATAATACCATTGAAAATTACAGTTGGCCATTTTAACCCACACACTGAGTGCCATGAAAACAAAAGAAACAATGGCAGAATTGCACTTTGTTTTTCACCATTTCTCCTCACTTAGAATTTTCTTCATGATTTTCAGTACATTATATGATAAAATGAATGGTATCATTCAAAACTACAACTTGATGCGCAAAAAAATAGCTATGGAGATGGAAAGATAAAAAAGTTGCACCTTTCGGAAGATGAAGAAGGATTAATCAAATTATAAAAACAAAAATAGCCTACAGCAGGAAGGGGTTAAAGTTCTGTTTTTGACATTCGCTGTGACATAAAAATTACAATGTAACTTTATTCTGCAGGTCAGTTCTAAAATATCAAAGTTATATCAAATGTGTTATATCAAATGTGTTATATTTTATGACTTGTGCAAAAGAAAAATAGCCATATTCAGAGAGCCATATTTTTTTATTTCAGTTTTTACAAGAATTCTTTTACATTAGTTATATGCGTTTTTCTTACAAATTTTAAGTCCTAGTAAAAGCCTGAGTGAAAATTAAACCCCCACCAAGCCCAGAGCATGCTATTTAAAAAAAATACAAGCCTAAAAAAAGACATCAAAACGCCATTAATGCTGAACATTTAGACTTTTCAAAAATTTCCAGTAAACTTTAAAGTAACATCCAACTACAGTAATCTTGTCTTTAAAAAAAAAAATAAAAAACACCAACAAAAAAAATACTTCATCACTCGATCTTTGTATCCAGAGTCCAGACCTAAAATGAAAGCTAAATCCTCAGAATGCATTACTTGTCTAATTGTACATATTCACAGTGGTCATTTCACAACTTGACAATTAGTTTTATGACACTTTTTGTATCAATTCCTTGTGATTTTCCAGATCTTTGTGCTTGCCTTCATTCAATGGGAACTTTCATTGTTCACTCTGAAGTGATAAAAATGTGCCCCAAATCATCTAATGGCCATGAAGTTGAACCTGGCCATACACATCAGATAGTTTGCTGATACCAACATGAATCTCATTTTGTAAAGGCTGTCAGACAGCCCCAGACAGAGACATTGTGGTGGAGTTTAACTAGTCTAATCTTGTTGTTTCCCAGAGATAAGCAGGGCCAAAGTGTCCGACAAGTACTTGGAAATAATAGAGTTAAAAATATTAAACCCTGCAGGTAGGTAGAGTTGCTATTAGCCTCGCTGACAAGGTTAGTATTTTATTATAACTTCTTTTTTTTCCAGAGCTCCCACTATAGAAAACAGAGGAAGAAATAAATAATAATTAGTAAAATTTTTGAACTTAATGCCCTCACCCCAGGCAATTTTTTTTTTGGCCATGTATAGCTAAAATCACAGCTATTAAAGGCACATGATGGCTGATTAATTAATTCAGCAATCATCAGCCGGTAAAGATGCGAGCTCGCACATCGGTTAAAATAAAGATAAGTCAGCCTACTCTATAATTTTGCTTGTGACTTTGTTGACTTTATTTGCACCAAATTTATCAATGTTTAATACATTTTGCATAACTTAAGATATTACACTTCTGTCTAAAAATGTTACCCCAATTTTTATGCCAGCTCCTTACCAGAGTGAGATTGCCAATTTTTTTTTTAAAGTCACAATTTATAAAATCTTGTTTTCACAGCTAATCACCATCTTTGAAAAGTGGCAAGAGTGGGGTAAAATGTGAAAAAGTCACAAACTTTTGCACAAAAATAGCATTCGCCAAAATATGCAACTTTTTGATAACAACGAACTGATGCCAAACCCAAAATGAATTCCCAACTATATGCTATTCATCTGCCGATGTTTTGGACAAAGTGTTTACACAGGGCTAATTTTAATCACTTAAAGGAAGCTGGTCAGCACAAAAAATGACAGTTCAAACCAAACTGGGGCACTTGTTGCAACTTTGGTGTAGTTGATCAGCTCTTATCTGCTTGTATACCACCTTTTTTCTGCCCCCCATGCCTGTTCATTGTCATTTCTAACACTACAGCAGCGAGAGATGGAAAACCAATAATTGGCTCATTTAGACGCTCAAGCAAATCAGTCCGAGCATGAATTGCAATGCACAAACGGGCCGCGAGTCTCCCAACCCGAGCTTGACAGCTTCATAGAAATATATGAAGCTGTCATACTCTGGTCGGGAGGCCCGGGACCAGTCCATGAATTGCAGTCCATGCATGGATGCCTGCATAAGGCCTAAGTGGGAAGATGTACTGAAATACTGGGCAACCCCAATGTTACACCGAGAGCCTATTTGAATAGTCATTATTGTGCTGTTCCCCTAAGGATAATTACTATTCAGCTGTTTGGTTTGCATATCTTAAAAATCAGTTCTGCATTTGTTTATCTGCTAAATGTATTATCTTGCCATGCCACCATCTGCTGGCCAATATTTGATTACTGCTCACTCTTGTTCATTACAATTACAGTGGTGGCTAAAAGTATTGGCACCCCTGCAATTCTGTCAGATAATACTCAGTTTCTTCCTGAAAATGATTGCAATCACAAATTCTTGGGTATTATTATCTTCATTTAATTTGGCTTCAATGAAAAAACACAAAAAGAATTATCCTAAAGCCAAATTGGATACAATTCCACACCAAACCTAAAAAAGGGGGTGGACAAAAGTATTGGCACTGTTTGAAAAATCATGTGATGCTTCTCTAATTCGTGTAATTAACAGCACCTGTAACTTACCTGTGGCACCTAACAGGTGTTGGCAATAACTAAATCACACTTGCAGCCAGTTAACATGGATTAAAGTTGACTCAACCTCTGTCCTGTGTCCTTGTGTGTACCACATTGAGCATGGAGAAAAGAAAGAAGACCAAAGAACTGTCTGAGGACTTGAGAAACCAAATTGTGAGGAAGCATGAGCAATCTCAAGGCTACAAGTCCATCTCCAAAGACCTGAATGTTCCTGTGTCTTCCGTGCGCAGTGTCATCAAGAAGTCCATGGCACTGTGGCTAACCTCCTTAGATGTGGACGGAAAAGAAAAATTGACGAGAGAGTTCAACGCAAGATTGTGCGGATGGTGGATAAAGAACCTCGACTAACATCCAAACGAGTTCAAGCTGCCCTGCAGTCCGAGGGTACAACAGTGTCAACCCGTACTATCCGTCGGTGTCTGAATGAAAAGGGACTGTATGGTAGGATACCCAGGAAGACCCCACTTCTTACCCCGAGACATAAAAAAGCCAGGCTGGAGTTTGCCAAAACTTACCTGAGAAAGCCTAAAACGTTTTGGAAGAATGTTCTCTGGTCAGATGAGACAAAAGTAGAGCTTTTTGGGAAAAAGCATCAACATAGAGTGTACAGGAAAAAAAAGAAGCATTCAAAGAAAAGAACACAGTCCCTACAGTCAAACATGGTGGAGGTTCCCTGATGTTTTGGGGTTGCTTTGCTGCCTCTGGCACTGGACTGCTTGACCGTGTGCATGGCATTATGAAGTCTGAAGACTACCAACAAATTTTGCAGCATAATGTAGGGCCCAGTGTGAGAAAGCTGGGTCTCCCTCAGAGGTCATGGGTCTTCCAGCAGGACAATGACCCAAAACACACTTCCAAAAGCACTATAAAATGGTTTGAGAGAAAGCACTGGAGACTTCTAAGGTGGCCAGCAATGAGTCCAGACCTGAATCCCATAGAACACCTGTGGAGGGATCTCAAAATGGCAGTTTGGAGAAGACACCCTTCAAATATCAGGGACCTGGAGCAGTTTGCCAAAGAAGAATGGTCTACAATTCCAGCAGAGCATTGTAAGAAACTCATTGATGGTTACCGGAAGCGGTTGTTCGCAGTTATTTTGGCTAAAGGTTGTGCAACCAAGTATTAGGCTGAGGGTGCCAATACTTTTGTCTGTCCCATTTTTGGAGTTTTGTGTGAAATGATCAATGATTTGATTTTTGCTTCATTCTCTTTTGTGTTTTTTTCCTTGCAAGCAAATTAAATGAAGATAATAATACCCAAGAATTTGTGATTACAATCATTTTCAGGAAGAAACTGAGTATTATCTGACAGAATTGCAGGGGTGCCAATACTTTTGGCCACCACTGTAAGTTGGTTCAAACTGGGCGTGG
The DNA here is from genome assembly GCF_046119375.1 of Phyllobates terribilis. Taxonomy (NCBI): domain Eukaryota; kingdom Metazoa; phylum Chordata; class Amphibia; order Anura; family Dendrobatidae; genus Phyllobates; species Phyllobates terribilis. The sequence continues at coordinate 531,260,513 of NW_027362764.1, read as the reverse complement.
CGTCGCATGGCAGTTGGTGGGTCACTTGCTCTAGGCAGCCATTTTATAGACAGAGTTGCTGTGAAACAGGGACCACTTGCTGGGCTTGTAAAGTTATTAATTTCTGACCAGCAGCAACCAATGCCAGTGGCCTCAGAGAAAGTTACAGTATTGTACCGACAAGTATTATTTCTGTATCTGGTTTTAAATAAACCAAGTCTTGAATTGCACCCTCGCTGTGGTTCTACATTCAAGTCTACGGTCACTGAGCCTGTGCTGGTCCTGTCTGCTCCTCATCATGGATACGGAGATGAGGGAAAAAAATCTCACAGCAGCTTATCAATCAGCTACACCTGCAATCACCTTATGTGGAGACAGAACAATTACATGTTGACAGAGTCCCTTTAGAAACAAATGATGGATATATCCATCATACGTGGGTGCCAGATCTCATAAAATGACATATACAGTACATCCGTCAAAATAATCTTGTAGGTACTACCAAGTGTACACATAAAATACCATGAAAGCTCAGTGACTTCATTATCTAAGGCGTCTTATAGAGGGAGAGAGCTCTTTTTCTGTGTGCAGCTCATGACCCAATCCCTGAGTTGCAATGGATTAACATTAGATATTGGCAAATTGAATTCTACTCAATATGTTCAAAAATTCGCATTCTGGAGAATATTTATTTATTTTTTATTTTACTCACTTATATAGCGCCATTAATTCCACAGCGCTTTAAAATACATTATCGCCATTGTCCCCATTGGGGCTCACAATCTAGATTCCGTATCAGTATGTCTCTGGAATGTGGGAAGAAACCGGAGAACCCGGAGGAAACCCATGCAAATACGGGGAGAACATACAAACAAATGTCCTAGGTGGGATTTGAACCCATGACCTCAGCGTTGCAAGGCTGCAGTGCTAATCCCTAAGCCACTGTGAATATTTTGTAAATTCAGCAAAATGGTGGCCAGCTAGGGTCATCATTTCGGTAAACAGTAGAAAGCTGGCAAAAGGTTAAAAATAAAAAAAAATAGTCACCTCACTGCTGACCTCTCTGGCTGCTCCCTGCTCGCTGCCCAGTCCTCCAAGCCTCTGTTGCATCACATCTCTGGATTGGTGGTCACTCTAGGCCAGGGCCTCTAGCTGCCAGCAGGCTCTGGAGTTCACTGTGCATTCTTTAGGGCCTACACACGACCAGTCTAGAGTGAATACAGGGCTGCAACTTCCTGCCACAGGACCCTTGAGGTCACTGCACTCTGGGGCCTTCCCGCAACTGGAAACCTCTGTCTAGATTGAACATGGGCCCGGAGAAGTGACATGATGGAGGCGCAGAGGACAGGAGAGGAGGCAGGCAGCAGGGGGGACATGCAGCAGCGGGAACAGGCAGCAGCGGGGACGACTATGAAAGTGAGCGGTGGGGTAAGTATGTTTTACTTTTATTTTTAACCTTTTTACAGGCCACATACCTATCTGGCTGTCCTCGACGTTCCCTGCCCACACTTCTGTGCCTCTATCGCGTTGCATCTCCGGCCTGGTGCTCACTCATTATACAACCATTTTGGAGTAGATTTTCAATTTAAGTATACCAGCTTCACCAGGTCAAGGAGATCAATTTTAAAACACGCAGTTGGGAAATCTGGTGACAGATCCACTGCAATGAACCTAAGATGAAAAGCAGCAAGCATCTGAGAGCAGCATAATGTAGAAAAAGGGACCCTGACTCCAGTGATGTATCACTTAGTTTAATGGCTGCAGCAGTTGTGATACAATCAGAGTTTTTAGATGCATCATGTATCAGAACTCAGAAAGCTAACCGCTTATTGGCCGCTTTTTGTGTACATTGTATATTGACAGTAAACTGCTAATCAGTGGTGGGCGTGTGGTCAGACCAGGATGCATGTGTGCTGCTAGTCTGGCAGTGACAATCTCCTGCTGCTAAAACACTCATTATATTGAAACAACAGCACACTGCCTAATAAGTGACACATCGCTGAAATCAGTCTCTTAGCCCCTACCTCATGCTGCTCTCAGATTTCATAGCAAAAACCTACTGAAAGATTCCCTTTAAAGGAGAAAAAAGGTAACCAAAAAAATTAGTAAGGCATTGCTCATGACTTCACAGTCTTTGGGTACATTCAGACGTCTGTACAAATTGGTCCGAGATTGGAGTGCAATGCAGGGACTGGCAGTGAGGTTCCCAACCCGAACGTGACAACTTCATATATTTCTACGCTCGGATGGGGAGACCCATTGCCAGTCAGTGCATTACGGTCCGATCTCAGAGCGATTTGTGCGGACTTCTGAATGCGTCGCTTCACAGCAGTGCCAAAGTATCCCATCATACAGAGAACTGCGACAAGTGAATGTTGTCCCTTCCCCTCCCAGTTGTCCTTGTGATGCACCGTCATTTTCTGTGATGGGAACACCCATTTACCTGTGGATATATGTCATTATACAATAAACTAAACAGGTTAATGTTTATCTACTATTATATTTAGATTATTTATATATGATGTTTTTACATTTATTCTAGATTTCAATATTTTTCAGTTAGCCAACTTTTAGCTTTCCCATTCACAGAAACAAACTATCTGCTAATTTAAAAGACCGTTTCCACATCTTATACAATTACACATCTTAAATAATTTTTGAATAAAAGGTTTGTATGTCAGTGTAAATGTTACAGACTTTTCTCTGAAATTAAAGAAATGTGAATCTGGCTTTAATCTCCCGTCACAATGAACCTTCCATTCCCACAAAAGCAGTAGGCATCCATATAAGTCTCATCGAAAGACCAAATGTGAATTTATTAGATGCATGTGAATTTCACAGCAGGTAGAAAATTTATAAACCTGTTTCTAATTTGCCCGAGCTTGAAAGAATTTCAGCAGCAGATGGTAACGAAAATAGCTAATACAGCAATGCACAGATGTGGCCTATGTCTGCTTTGCTCGTAGGAAGGGAAGAAAGGGTGCTATAGATTTCCATGATATGCTTAGTACAGATAAACCCCAGAAATGAAGTACAAAGTATGTCACTGGCCTAATAGTATGGAAAGTATTGGACTTTGGTGTTGCAATGCAGGCAGGGGGTGTATATATAAACTGGTAAGGCAGAATTACCAGCCCCTAGTTGCCGCTTTCTCACACAGTTCACTGTATAAATATTACAATGGAAGTTTCCAAACTAAACACTTGTAATCAGTATTTACTTAGGCAGGTTCAATGGTAAAATGCGCTCTCTTAACTGAATACATTGTATTAGTATAAGACTTTTTAATACAATTTCATAGAGTGCTTTCCTGCAGGGAAAAAAAAAGAAAATCGCTATTGTCTGCATATTTTAGGCACACATGACTGTTTCCCTCGGGCATGCAAAAAAAAAAAAAAAAAAATGAACATCAAAAGAAGAACATTTTAGTGTGGGAAGTTTTCAGACAGAACTGCAAGCATCACACAGACCCTTCCTTAACAAAACCAACAGAGCAGCACTGATGTGCAAACCAGTAAGCCGAGAAATGGCCGTGCTCCTGAATGAAGCAGCTGCTCAGGGCCGCGGCTGCCATATATATTCCTACAGGCCCAAGTGAGTTTTACCTGTAACGACTGTTGTGCTTGTTTTTTTTGCAAATGTCACCACACCTGTATCTTCGTAATATAATCGGCCAGTTCTCTGAATTGTCAGGCAAGCGGGCAGGGATTGTGTAGTCAGGCAAATGAGGCAAATACAATAAGGCCGGGATCACATGTCGCAGGTTTAACTCAATTCTCGCTCTCCCAAAGAAGGGCCATTTCACATGTCTTCATGTGCAAAATATGGGACACGTAAGATATTTGTGCAGCACACGTATCCCTTTTGGCTTTGCATTAGGTCTCATTCAGATAGATATAATGCTGGCAAATTTTAGAGTCAATACTAAAATCCACATACTAACCAGACTGGTAGCATATAAAATAGATCCATCCCTATGAGCTTGTTAGTTTAAGAAACCCCCCATGAATATTTTGTTTTCATTATATCTGTGTATAAATGCATGTAATGTAGTGTGTGTGTATTAATATACTCACCTACTTCAGCTTTCTCCAGCGCAGTTCACGTCTGCTTCTTTCACCACATTTCAGTCTATCCGGCTCGCTCGATGCTCTATGTGTGAGCCGGAAGTCTCTTTTACTATTTAAACCTATGGAATCTCGTTCTGATGCTCCAAATACTTACTTCATAAGGCCACGTTCACACTATCAGTATTTGGTCAGTATTTGGTGAGTTTTTTACATCAGTATCTGTAAGCTAAAACCAGGAGTGGGTGATAAATACAGAAGTGGTGACTGGTTTCTATTATACTTCTCCTCTGATTGTTCCACTCCTGGTTTTTGTTTTGATCCCTGGGAGTATATTTTTTGTGGGGTAATGTGTGGCTTCATTGTGACGCACCCCTTTCTCCAGCATGTAGGATCTGCATTTGATCTATCTAATAAAGGGATCTGACCTAGACCTATCTATCTAGGATACCACCTGAATACACGTGAGATCGTTCCTTGATATATCTATATACTGTTCTTGCACATCACCAGGATGGGTTTATCATTATTAGCTAAGATCTTTTTTCTTCAACCTCATCCCGACTAGTGATGATTATTGTCGAAGTATAATGTATGCCTATATATTGTGTGTCCTTAGCCTGTGGGCTTTTTATTGAATATTAATTAAAGGTTATACTTTAATATTACACTCAACCTTGCTGACTCTCGAATTGCTACATTGATTGGTAGTACACCCACTTTATTTCTTCACTGATGTAAAATACTGACCAAATACTGAACGTGTGAATGTGATCTAAAAGTCACTTCTGTATCATAGAGAGCGCAATGTGACCCAGTCCATCTGCAGAGCGGTGACAATACTGAGAGGAAGAGCGGCGCGGAATACCAGAGAAAGCGGCGGTAGGTGAGTATATTAACACACTCACACTACATTACATGCACATATACACAGATTTAGGCTATGTGCAGCATTTCTGCATCTCCCTGGCAGAAAAAACGCATGCAGATTGTGCATGCGTTTTTCCTGCAGAATACATGCGGATTCACATGCAGATTAACATGCGTTAACGCATGTGTTTCCGCATGCGGATTGACAAGCACTTTCCAGGCGATAGCATCACTTGGAAAATGCTTGACAACTAGGTCACACTGTATAAATCCATGCAAAAGGCATGGATTTATATAGTGTGACCGGAAAAATAAAAAAATAAAGCTATACTTACCCCCGATCCCCCGCCGCGTGTGCTGTCGCGCTCGTCCTGGCTTCTTCCGGGTTGCCGGGCTCTCGCGAAACAGCCTGCGGTCACATGACCGCGACGTCATCTCAGGTCCTGGAAGATAAGCGCTGCAGGGGCCGCCGGACAGGTGAATATAAACTTTATTTTTTATTTTAAATTCTTTTTTTTACAGGTACAATGGTACCCAGGTCTGGAGGAGAGTCTTCTCTCCTCCAGAACTGGGTACCATCCGCACATTGAAACGCATATAATCCACGTGTACAAATGTACAGACACGGATTCTATGCGTCTCAATGCAAGTCAATGCCGGCGCTTCCGCAAAATTAATGAACATGCTGCGGATTTATGAGCGCTGCAGAAACACTGCGGAAAAATCCGCAGCATGTGCATTGACATTGCGGAATGCCATTGGGGACCATGGGGTGCGGATTACCATGCGTTTTTGATGCGTTTCCGCTGCGGAAATTCCACAGCGGAAACGCATGAAAAACGCATCGTGTGCACGCAGCCTTAGTTAAAAAAATAAATAAAATGAAAGTGCTTCTTTAAGATCAAAAGACCCAAAAGTAGGCAGAGAAAAGTGCAACCCTAATATTCTAATCTGACACCAACCAAGTTTATGTAAAAAATAAATGTGTATTTGGGTGACATCAGTGTTTCTAGCCATGTAGCTCTATATTCCCAGTACCCTCACTAGCCCTAAGCTTAGGTTCTCATGATGAGTTTCTGTTGCGTTTTTGACGCTGTGTATTTCCGGTGAGCAAAGTACACAGCTTCTTAGGCTGTATTTAGACGCTGCTTATTTTTAAAAAATGCAAGTAACCCATCTTACTTAATGGGTGTAGAAATCGTGAAAAACTCAACAAAAATCTCATTGTGGGAACATAGCCTTCAGTTCCAGCAAAGAGGATGGGATTTATATAAATTTCATGCCCACTGCTTTTTTTTATTCAGGGTAAACTGCCCTGTGGTGCTTGTTGGAAATCCACAATGTGTCAATTTCTCTTCCATGTACGCTGAGTTTTATGTGCAGATTTTTCTCATAGAATTGCATCAGATGCGGAAAATCCGCAGGTTAAAAAGATATTTGTTTTTAGTGCATTTCCACTGTAGAGACCATCTAAAAACACATATAATATGCTCATAACTATATCCATACATTTTAGTCAAAGCCAAATACCAGGATGTATCAAAAAACAAAGCAGCTTTATTTAATATGTGACATACCAACAAGAGTCAAAACCCACAGCATCCAAAGCACATGTAAAAAAAAAAAAAATAACACTTAAAAACACAATGAAAAAAAGCACAAGTAACCTAATTTCGCTAATAGGTGCAGAAAATCTGCAACATCAAAAACTCACCAAATACTCATCGTGGGAAGGTAGCCTCATGAAAAATAATGGCAATATATTATATGATGCATTATAATGCAGTGCTAGGAAAATTCAGGGAACTGTTTCTTTAAATACTGAAAAAATTTACCCCAAATCACAGAAAAAAAAACATATTAAACCTATGTGCTCACGATGCAGAAATGCTCCGGATTTTTTCCTGAGCATTTCTGCATATCCCTGGCAGAAAAAACGCATGCGGATTGTACATGTGGATTGTACATGCGTTTTTCCTGCAAGACACAAGCAGATGTGAAGCGTTCTTCACATGCATTTCTGCATGCGGGTTGACAAGCGTTTTCCAAGCGATTTTAGCATCACTTGGAAAGTGCTTGACAACTTGGTCACACTATATAAATCCATGCAAACAGCATGGATTTATATAGTGTGACCGTAAAAGAATGGTAAAAAATAAAAAAATTAAATATATACTTACCTTCTGATGGCCCCCGGTGTCTTTATTCGATGCATCTCGGCTTGCTGGCAGCTCACGATACACTGAAGGACCTGCCCACGTCAGCGGTCGCATGACCCGTCACATGACTAAATGACGTCATGGCAGGTCCTTCAGTCCACCGCGATCTGCCGGCAAGCCAAGATAAAGACACCGGGGGCCATCAGAAGGTAAGTATAATGTTTATTTTTTATTTTATTCTTTTTTTTACAGGTTCTATTGTATCTGGGTCCGGAGGAGAGTCTCCTCTTCTCCAAACCTGGGTACCATCCGCACATTGAAAGGCATGGAATGCGCATGTACAGAAGCAGTGATGTGGATTCCATACGTTCCAATGTAAGTCAATGGCGGCGAAAACGCAGCGCTTCCGCAAAATAATTGGTAGTGCTGCGTATTTTTCCGCAATGATAATCTGCAGCGGAAATTTCTGCAGCATGTGCACAGCACTTGCGGATTATCATTGGGGAACATGGCAGACCTTCTACCAAGCGTTTTTTAAGCGTTTCTGCAGCGGATTTGCGGCTGCGGAAATGCTTAAAAAACGCATTGTGGGCACACAGCCTAAATGAGCTTGTATTACTATCACCCAGGCTCTATTGTTATTGAACGCCACCTAGAATGCTCTGCCTGCACTTAACCTAACACTCCTTGACTGTAATAAAATAATAAAGCAATAATTCCTTACACACGTTCAATAGGACTATGGCCACTAATACATAATGTAAATAATAATAAATAACACTATTTGTATTATTATTTTCATTTTATTTTTCCTTTCGTTCACTTTTACATGCAGCTCATTTACCACTGATAAATAAATGAGTCTCCGGCAGCCAGGAGAGGCAATCACAAAGACCATTCATCCCTCTGACAGCTTGCTCACATGGCCCACACTGACTATTGCTATAGATCAGCCATGGTCATAATAGTCGCTGGGATGTTTTGACTATACAGCAGTCATCCCTGCAACAGATGCATCGTTCTAGAGGCAAATCTCTTCTCATTATTTGGGGGGAGGGGATGACTACATTTACTACTGCAGAAACCTGAACTGCACTGAATTAAATGATTAGAGTGGGATGACCTGAAACGTATAAAAGGGTAAAATACAGTATTTTTCCAGTTACTTATAGGCTAAAAAGTTGTGATTTTAGATATTCTGAGTGAACTTTGAAGAGGAGTAGTTAAATTGTAACAATTCATGTATGTATTTATTGAGAAACATTAAGGCTATGTTCACATGTTGGGTTTTTACTGCATTCTTTGATTCCTTTTCATTCAAATGAAAAGCTGTTTTTTATAGTACTAGCAAAAGCTATAAGATTTAAGAAATCTCATACACACACACATTGTGTTTTTTTCCTGACTGAATTGGAAAACTGCACCTTTTTTGAAAACTGCAGTATGTATATTCTTTAAATGTTTTGAAAGAGTTTTTGCACTCATGGAAGGCAATGAGTAAGTGCAAAAAACAGCAAAAATGTTGCTATCAGTTTTTGCAGTGTTTTTGGTGAAAAAAAAACCCACAGGTACAGCAGGATGTGAAACACATTTATTTTTGTAATTTTCCCAAGTTTAAACCATGATCTTTTGGTGTCCTTACCTGAGCATGGCAGTTAGTATTAGTACAGTTTAATTAAATTAGAGATATGTGAGAAACTAAACAATGCCTGACCAACTCAATGCCCAACCAATGTGTAAAAGTATACAATGCTTAACCACCTCAATGCCCTACCAATGTGTGAAAGTGAACAATGCTTTACCAACTCAATGCTCTACCAATGTGTGAAAATAAACAATGCCTGACCATCTCAATGTCCTACGGATGTATTAAGTAAACTATGACCGACCAACTCAATCCCCTTGCTGTTATTACAAAATGTTTTATGGTGTCACATACATTGGTGGCTTACCACCTAATATTGTTCATGCTTGCTAGGTGAAAGCGAAGCTGAACTTTGGTATCCTGATAAACGCAGTAAGAAAAGCAGCAAAATAGACATCAAAACCTACATTTTGTCTGCAGCTTTCTTACTAGCAAGAGATCTGGTTTTGGCTGCAGAAAGAAAAAGTAGAAAAAAAGCAATGTGTGAACACAGCCTTATACTATATTGCACAATAAAGAAAGTACGAATTCATAATAACAACAGTAAAAACATTAAGGCCACATTCACACCTACATATTTTGTACATAAATAATGACTAATCCATGAGTGAATATAGTTTGGCTAACAGCTTTAACCTATCAGTCCCATCCCTCCCATACACAGGATCACTCAGCCGAGTGCTCCTGCATTTTCAATGAGAGAGCTGCTGCCAGACTCCTCTACCATATATAAGCATTTTTTACCTGTAGATTTTCTGCAGGTAATGCAATTCTATGGGGAAAATCCGCACATAAAACTCAGCATATACACAAGAGAAATTGACATGTTGCAGATTTTCAAACACGCACCGCAGGTCAGTTTACGCTGAGTGAAAAAAAAGCACAAAGGGTATGAGATTTTTATTAATCCCATCCATTTTGCTGGAACTGTAGGAAAATATGCAGTGTCAGAAATTCACCAAATACTCGTCTTGAGAACTTAACCTGAAATAGATTAGAAAAAGAAATGTTATCATTATATACATTTAATAAAAACATATACAAGATCAAGTACAGGCCATTTTCACTTATTTAAAACCTGGCTTATTTTCAGTATTTTTGTGCATGCAATTTTAAGTGCACTCATTTTTTTCTTGAGTGGGTACTCTAATAATTTTTGCTTTTTTTCCACGATACAAGGGGCCTAATTTTTATGTAATTTTGTATATTCATATATTTTGTTTGTCAATTTTTTCAATACTACAGGTCCTTAAGATACATTTTAAATTGTATTCCCCTTTCCTTAACAATTATTGTCATTACTATTTTTTATGTATTTTTGGGGATTTGAGATTTTGATTTTTCATCAGATGTACAAACCGGAGTTCAGACTGGATTTCGCTGTTAGTAAATTTATTTTGTTTTTATTTATTTTTTACTGCTTATTTCTTTTTTAACTTATTTCAAACATAATCCCCCACACAACCCATAATGCCTTTAAAAAAACATTGGGAGACATTTTGACAGTTAAATACATTTTTAATATTGCTGATTTCCCCTGTAATTGGGACTGGTATATTAACCCCAGTTACAGAACAAATTTTCACTGCAGAGTTGATCTGGGTCTCCTAAGTCCCAGCAGCTCTTTTTCCACTCCAGCACCCAGTTATTAAAAAAACGCTATGAAAGGAAGAAGTTAATGCTTCTTAAACTGTATAAACAGTATCTGCTCAGCATTGTGTATATTGTGATCAGAAAGACAGATAAGGTTATAAACCATCTCTACCTTCTCTATAAGGAGTCTGTGGCATCAGGACAACTGGCTCCCAACAGCTGCACCTGTACAGTCACCATACATCTACTGACTGCAATAACTTTCTAAAATATCTTTGCATAGTCACCTGCGGACCAGACCAACAGGGTTTGTTATATATTTTTTCTTTAATGCAGCGAAATCAATCTGACACCAAAATCTCTCTAACACCTAGTTTGTGGAATTTTTTTTTATAAAAAAGGAAAACATTGTGTGTATGAAGTGTCATTCACATGGCAGTAATTAGGTCAGTATTTTGCATTTGTAAGTCAAGACCAAAAGATGTGCAAGTACATTGACATTGAAAATATTGACCAGAATACAGCTGTCTAAAAATTTCAGAATGTTGCTTTGTTGGATCAGAGTAAGGATAAGCTAGGCAGATACACTATAGTTCAGCTGACCAAACACAATTTAAGTCTATTCTGTGATCATAACACTTATGTGTAATAGACAAATAGAAGTGGGGTTTATCAACAATTATAATCTGCTGGAACCATAAAAATGTGACCAGTCACATAGTATAGTCATGCCCACCGAGCCAAGTTTTCTCTATGGACTCCCATATTGAATTTTGGAACGTTGTTCCATAAAGCCAGGGGTCTCAAACACGTGGCCCAAGGGGCCCCTGAGCACTGGAGCTCCCGTGATGATCACAACAGAAATTACTACAAGATGGTGAACAGGATGGGGATATTACTACAAGATGGGAACCAGGATGGGCACATTACTAGAAGATGGGAACCAGGATGGGCACATTACTACAAGATGGGAACCAGGATGGGCACATTACTACAAGATGGGGACCAGGATGGGCACATTAATATAAAATGGGATCATTGCTACAAGAGGGGGACCAGGATGGGGATATTACTACAAGATTGGGGTATTACTAAAAGATGTTGGTCAGAATTACAGAATTATACTATGTTGCTAATTTTAAGACAAAATTACTGTTTGTGGCCAATTAGAGGACACAGAAAAATAAAATAAAAATGCAAAAAAAAATTCAAAATAAAGTATGAAAAATGTTTTGACATCAAAAATGCTGTTTTTTGTATAAACTAAAGTAAACAAAAAAAGGTGCATGTTTGTTATTTTTGTACTAAATAGTTTCATCTGAATTGTAAAGCACTGCGGAATATGTTGGCGCTATATAAATAAAGATTATTATTATAGCACAAAAGACAAGACAAGAGCAAAGTCAAAAAACAACTAGGTCCCAACTAAGGCCAAGAGGTCACCCCAAAACAGGAAAAGGAAGTAGCAAACAAACGCTAGCTGAAAGACTAGAGATAATTTTTTCATAAAAAACTAATACATTTAAAAAACTAAGGAGATTACAAATGTAATTACTGAATAGCCAATAAAAAAAAAAATCCAAAATTATTATAGGAAGTACAGTCTAGTTAAAATGTCACATTTTGTGATGTTATTAGATAAGTGTCATGTAAGAATTGTAATTGTTTGCAATGTTTAATAATTTCTTTTTGTGCTCAGATATACATTTGTGTTTTCCCTGATGATCTCTGTTAAACCTCATGGTCACAGACAGCCATAGCACTTCATTTAGCTAAGTGAAATGGATCCTAGGGCTTAACATACAGGATATCTTTTGATTTTGACCTTGAAGCATGTGGTCAGTAGCTTTTTTGCACAGTTTTATGTCTTGTGTTATCATTTCTCACTTTAATTTATGGTATACATGGAAAACAGAATGATCAGCTTGATGAATTACAGACGACCTATGAACACAGAAGTGACACCATTGCCATATTTTTTCTTAAAACCAAATGTTCCGTAGTTTAGGTCAAGAAGAGTGGTAAAAATTAACATTACTAACAAGTTTCCCAAATAACTGAGTAGTAACTAGTCCAAAGCAATTTATTAATCAAATCTTGAGTGAATTCTTTATAGTAGCGTTCCAGTAAGAACGATTAAACAGATATGTCTATTATTTTTAATTTACAGTGTTTGTCTCATGTCACTAAACCCTACCTCTTCCAAATGCCATTTATTATTATTATTTATTATTACAGCGCCATTTATTTCATGCCGCTTTACATGTTAAAATATATATGCCTCTGAATATCAATTGGGGGTCTGCTGACCCCTCTTTATTATCCAGAGCGCATAGCTACTAAGAGCAGCATCCACTGCAGAGGAAATGTAAGGCTGGACAAACTAAAAGTTCTAGAAGCGAATTTATGATGGCCATCTGAACGCCAGGGCAACTGTTATTAAAGGGAATCTGTCAGCAAGTTTTTGCTACATCGTCTGAGAGTAGCATAATATAGTGAAAGAGACCATGATTCCAACTATGTATCACTTAGTTTACTGGGTGCAGCGGTTGTGACACAATCAGAGTTCTTAGATGTAGCATGAAGCAGAGAAAGCCAACCACACTGGGCTCTGTATGTACACAGTCTATTAACAGTGAGCTGCTCATCAAAGGAGGGGGAGTGGTCCGACTAGCTGTTACTCTGGTGGGTGTGGACCCACTGTGCCACAGGCCGGGCTTACCTAGGAGGGGCATGACTAAGCGACTACCTGGTTTTCGCTAGAACCTCTGGTGATGGGATTAGGCTTGGCTGTAGGCAGTTGGCAGTTACCACTCCAGGGCAGTCACCCCGACTGCTGCAGCTAACTGGAGGGTCAGAGGCACTGGCTTGCGGTACAGGACGGCAAAGACAAAAGCGTGGTCAAACGGTCCAGGGTCGGGCAGGCAGGAAAAGATCAGTAAATGGAGCCGAGGTCAGGAGCAGAGAGCTCAGGCAAAACGGGTAAACAAGCCGGGTCAGTACCAGTAAGCTGAACAAAGTGGAACGCATGAACGAGTGCTAAACACATAGGGTCCAACTTTGAGGCAGGGAGTGATAGATGGAGCCGCCTAATAAAGGCACTGCTAGCAGAGGATAGGTTGGTGAACCTAATTTTTGCAGGACCTAGCAGGGTTAAATTCCTGCAGAGACCGGCCACGACTCCCTAAGGCTAAGGAAATGCCACAAGTAATGCAGCAGTACAGCATGAGGCAGACTACCCAATGCGGGAAGAAACCACACGGTGAGTAGAGGGGCGCTGGGAAGGTATGCGATTTACCGCCAAGACACTAGCAGTCGTGTGCACATCAGACCTGGCAATGATAATGTCCTACTGATAAAACCTTCATTATAAGTAAACAAAAGCACACAGCCTGATAAGTGACACATCCCTGAATTCTGTGTCTCACCCTCTATCTCCTGCTGTCTTCAGATTACATAGCAAACACCTGCTGACAGACAGAACCCCTTTAAAAACCCTGTCAGGATTTGAATCCAGGCACTCCTGTGCCCCAGGCGGAAGCTCATCCTCTTCAACTATTGAGCTCTCTGGACAGCTCCTTGCTAACTCAGACACTAGTACCTGTGTTGTCCCTGTGATTTCCTATTTATCTCCTCCGTGTGACTTCCTGATTGAACCCCCTATTTAAATCTGGTCTTGCTCTTCATACCTTGTGAGATTATTGAGCTCCCAGAATTAGTCAAGCTCTCTCTCTACCCGCTGCTTCTCCATAAGATATAGCTGCTCCAGTGTACCAACCTCTGGCTATCCCCTGACTACGCAACCTGCTTATCCTCCATTTGGATAGTGCTTCTCCTGTGTACCGACCTCTGGATTTACTGACTATGCTACCAGCCTCTGCTTTCCATAGTGGTTACAATACAGATACTCCAACCCTGGCCCGGATCATAGCAAATCCTCACCAATTTCACTGGAATGCACTCCATAGTTTTCAGTTGGTATCAGTTTACTACAAAACAGAGGCACAGAAATCCAGTTTGCAATGATATTTTTTATGGCACACATCTCCAGTACAAACAGTAAAACTATATATTCACCATACGATTGAAGAGTTCGTGCAACATAACTACCTTCACAATGTCAAAAATAGTCCTCATGTGTATACCAGTTAGTGACAAAGGTGCAGCAACATGCTGACCTGCTAGGTTTAGGGGTCTGACACTTTTCTCATGCTTAAGAATGGAGCAGACCCCAAAACATATAAGGTCAGCATGCTGCCTCTTGAGAAAGGGGCCAGACCCGGAAACACAGCAAATCAGCATGCTGCTGAAAACGCACTGGAATGCACTTGACGAATATCTTTGATCTTAGGGATGTTATTATATTGCATGGACTTTCAGATGTTTTGATGAAAATACTATTTTATCGTTGTACTGATGATGCTTGCTATAAAAAATATGATTGCAAAATGGATTGATGTGCCTTTCAATTTATCCTTATTTTGCAAAATAAAAAAAAAAAAACAGAAGTAGTTGTCATGTTCAGTGAATATATAATTACATAAGAAAACAATGCAGAAATGAGTGCCATGCTTTAACCACGTGGGTGGTTTAAAATATATTTGCACTTGGTCTCCATCGTTTTAATTGTAACAGCTCAAATAAAACTTGTAATCATATTGTATTTAATATCATATTTGTTGTAATTCGTTCCTATACACTGCAATTGTTAATTGGTGTTATTATAGAAAAGATTAGGGCAATGTAAAACCGTGGTTACACTTGTATCTCAGTCTCTCGTTGTATCTGTTCACTGTCGGTAGCCATATGGTAAATGCAAGGTAATTAAAGTTTCATTTCAAACTGGAATACCATGAGGCTGTTGCATTGTTTTGTAAGTGCAGCATGCCCTATACTTTGGCTTTACTGGCTCTCCACCTCCTCCAATTGACTTCAATAGGAAAACTGCAGCAGTAAAAGTCAAGCTAATAGGATATATAAAGAATAATATTGAGGTGGAGCATCGATAAGAGTCAGTGAAAGGAGAGCTCCATGTCCTTTCATTTGTTTACAGGCCATTAAAAGTTACAATTTGCTATAAAATCCGAGCAGTGAGAATGAAGATTGTGAACACTAAAAAAGCTGAAAATTTTAATTTATTTTATTTTTTTTTAATGCAGATTTGTGGAAATGCCATTCTGATACAGGGACTACAATTTCCTCCATTTGTAAATCATTATTTGACAATTGTCCTCTTCATTTTTATTATTGTCGTACACTTTCATTAGTAATCAATTATTGAAAAACTAGCAGCTTGAACATGAATGAACTCATTTTTTTAGAGATGATGCTCAGGTGGGGGCTTTATAGGTTGTTTGTTTTTTTTGCAGTAATGGTAATTTTTTTAATTTTTAGTTGTGGAAAGGGAAGTGAAAGTTAAAGACAACAGTTTTTTTTATTAATTTTGAAATTACAAAAAAATAGCATTTCCACATCTTGCCATTGGGATTTTTGCCCATTTCTCAAGGCAAAACTGCTCCAGCTCCTTCAATTTAGATGGTTTCCTCTGGTGAACAGCAATCTTCAAGTCTGACCACAGATTCTCAATTGGATTACCATCTGGGCTTTGACTAGGCCTCTCCAAAAAATGTACACGTTTCCCCTTCAACCACTAGAGTGTTGCTTTTGCAGTATGCTTTAGGTCATTGTCTTGTTGGAAGGTGAACCACCGTCCCAGTCTCAAATCACTGACAGACTGAACAAGGTTTTCCTCAAGAATATCCCTCTATTTTGCACCATCCATCTTCCTCTCGATTCAAACCATTTTGCTTGTCCCTGCTGCCGAAAAACATCCCTCACAGCAAGATGCTGCCATAACAATGTTTCACTGTGGGGATGGTGTTCTTGGGGTGATAAGCTGTGTTGGTTTGGCGCCAGACATAGCGTTTACCTTGTTGGCCAAAAATATCAATTTTGGTTTCATCTGACCACAGCACCTTCCTCTGTACATTTGGGGAGTCTCTCACATGTCTTTTGGCAAACTCAAAACGATCCTTACAATTTTTGTGTGTGAGTAAATGCTTTTTTTGCCCACTCTCCCATAAAGGCCACCTCTATGAAGTGTGCAGCTTATTGTGGTCGTATGGACAGATACTCCAGTCTCTGCTTGGGAACTCTGCAGCTCCTTCAGGGTTAAGCTTTGGTCTCTGTTTTGCCTCCCTGATTAATGCCCTCCATGCCTGGGCTGAGAGTTTTGGTGAGCGGCCTTCTCTTAGCAGGTTTGTTGTGGTACCATGTTCTTTCCATGTGATGATAATGTATTTGATGGGAATCATTAGAGGTTGGGATTTTTTTTAATAACCCAACCCTGACTTGTACTTCTCAACAACTTTGTCCCTGACTTGTTTGGAGATCTTCTTGGTCTTCATGGTGTTGTTTGGTTAGTGGTGCCTCTTTCTTAATGGTGTTGCAGCTTCTGTAGCCTTTCAGAAAAGGTGTGTTTTTCCTGCAGACCACGAGACATGTACAGTGAAGGAAATAATTATTTGATCTATTGCTGTTTTTGTAAATTTGCCCACTGACAAAGACATGAACAGCCTATAATTTTAAGGGTAGGTTAATTTTAACATTGAGAGATAGCATATTCCAAAAAGATCAAGAAAATCACATTGTATAAATTAGAGAAATGTATTTGCATTTTGCAGTGAGAAATAAGTATTTGATCCCCTACAAACCATTATCAGTTCTGGCTCCTACAGACCAGTTAGACGCTCGTTACCTGCATTAAAGACAGCTGTCTTACATAGTCACCTGTACAAAAGACTCCTGTCCACAGACTCCATTAATCAGTCAGACTCTAACCTCTGCAACATTGGCAAGACCAAAGAGCTTTCTAAGGATGTCAGGGACAAGATCATAGACCTGCACAAAGCTGGAATGGGCTCCAAAACCATAAGTAAGACGCTGGGTGAGAAGGAGACAACTGTTGGTGCAATAGTAAGAAAATGGAAGAAATACAAAATGACTGTTAATCGACATCGATCTGGGGCACCATGCAAAATCTCACCTCGTGGGGTATCCGTGATCATGAGGAAGGTGAGAGATCAGCCTAAAACTACATGGGGGGAACTTGTTAATGATCTCAAGGCAGCTGGGACCACAGTCACCAAGAAAATCATTGGTAACACATTACGCCTTAAAGGTTTAAAATCCTGCAGTGTCCGCAAGGTCCCCCTGCTCAAGAAGGCACATGTGCAGGCCCATCTGAAGTTATCCAATGAACACCTGGATGATTCTGTGAGTTATTGGGAGATGGTGCTGTGGTCAGATGAGGCAAAAATTGAGCTCTTTGGCATTAACTCAACTCGCCGTGTTTGGAGGAAGAGAAATGCTGCCTATGACCCAAAGAACACTGTCCCCACTGTCAAGCATGGAGGTGGAAACATTATGTTTTGGGGGTGTTTCTCTGCTAAGGGCACAGGACTACTTCACCGCATGAATGGGAGAATGGATGGAGCCATGTACCGTAAAATCCTGAGTGACAACCTCCTTCCCTCCGCCAGGACATTAAAAATGGGTCGTGACTGGGTCTTCCAGCAAGACAATGACCCAAAACATACAGTCAAGGCAACAAAGGAGTGGCTCAAAAAGAAGCACATTAAGGTCATGGAGTGGCCTAGCCAGTCTCCAGACCTTAATCCCATAGAAAACTTATGGAGGGAGTTGAAGCTCCGAGTTGCCAAGCGACAGCCTCAAAATCTTAATGATTTAGAGATGATCTGCAAAGAGGAGTGGACCAAAATTCCTCCTGATATGTGTGCAACCCTCATCATCAACTACAAGTATTAAGTGTTGTTTGCAAGAGGGATCAAATACTTATTTCTCACTGCAAAATGCAAATAAATTTATCAAATTTATACAATGTGATTTTTCTTGATTTTTTTGGATATTCTATCTCTCAATGTTAAAATTAACCTACCCTTAAAATTATAGACTGTTCATGTCTTTGCCAGTGGGCAAACTTACAAAAACAGCAAGGGATCAAATAATTATTTCCTTCACTGTATATTGCACACAGGTGGACTTCCTTTCACTAAGCATGGGACTTGTGAAGGTGATTGCTTGCACCAGTAATTTTTAGGGGCTTGAAAGCAAAAGGGGTGAATACATATGCATATGCCAATTTTTAGTTATTTGGGCCCATAAATGTAATTTATGCCTATATGTTATTTATGCCTATATGTTTCTCACTTCACCTACTTAGACTATTTAGTACTGATGCATCACAGACAAATCGGATTACAAAAATATTTAAACACAGTTTGTAATGTAACAAAATAGATAAAAAGCCAAGGGGGGTGAATACTTTAGCAATCCATTGTAGATAGAAAGCAATAATCTTGGTGTGGTAGGCATGCAATCCTCCTTCACTTTAATCTTCTAATATTTGTTTCAATAATTTTTTATTGAATTTTTAAGAATATCTTCTAATATTTGTGACCTCAGAAAACAAGACTGAATATAGTGCAGCCCAGTGAGTTTTCTGGGGTCATCTGCATTGAATATTGGAAGACTGGAAGAGAAGGAGGATTGCATGCCTGCCACACCAAGATTGTTGCTTTCCATCTATGTGCCAGTGTTGTAAATGTGGAAGACGAGAGGAATTCTGAAGGATATTTTAGGTGCTTCAAAGATCATGTTTTCAGTAAAGTACAATCTACTTCTTTAATTCTATGGAAGTGTTTGGACGACCTCTTTGAACTTTGCCTGCACCCGTCTCATTTTTACATTTGTGAAGTGGGTTTGTGCTTGACTATGGTTTAATCATTTACATCAGTGGGTGACAGTTCTCTGTGCTCCTGTAGAGATTCAGCCATGATAATTTTTTTATTACTGGTTATTGTCACACATTGATACCAAGTAACCAGCACTATCTAATGGGCAGCTCTGAGTGGTATATTTAGTGCAGATGACCTAGTGGAAAGGTAATATTGGATGCAGGGAACTTATCGTTCACCTGCAGGACTGTTCTTTTTTTAATGTAGCTCAAGAACCTATTTCTTCTTGGTCTACTGACACATCACAAATCTGGAGCTCCATAAGAGTAGTAATTTATCACTCCAGCAACATGGTAATGAATGCAAATATTGATGTTACGCGACCTGTGCTGCCATATATGTTGTCCTTTACTGCCTCCACATTGTGGAAACACAGACATGGGAGGCATTAAATACTAATTAGATAAATGAAGTATCTATAATACATATCCTCAACAATGTACAGTACAATGTGTATTTACAGTGTCATAGTATATTAAAGTATATATATATGTGACCATATCATAGTATCAGTCATAAATATAGAAAAATATTTAGATTTGAGAGTCCTAAGTGGTTGATACCTTTTAATGGCTAAAATTTGCTAAAAGGTATCAACCACCGAGGACTCTCAAATCTAAATATCTTTCTATCTACCGGCTAACACGGTGCAAAAAAAAAAAATAAATAAAATAAAATAAAAAAAAAATATATATATATATATATATATACATATTATTATTATTTTTTTTTATTTTTTTCTCCCTGAGTCATAAATATAGAAATGTACATAACCATTATCCATACAAGGCTGACACAATCAGAGACATTTTCCAAGGGATGTGTGATAAATACAATAAAACTAACAAATTGGGAGAAATACCCTTACAGACACTGCAACAAAGGACCGTTTGCATTTGTATGCAGCACTATCTTTCCCAGCAAAGTATGGGAAACGTGACAGACCCCATAATAGGTCAATAAGGTCTGTCGTATCTCAGATCCAGCACTGTAACATGGCTTTGGTTATAACGTACTCGTGACCTGAACCTAATTGATGGTTGATAAAGATTCTTAACAAGTTCAGCAGGGTGAAGACAGTCATCTACTGGCTGGTTTTGGAGAAAGTCAAATTTAATTGATTTTTTTTTTTTGCAGCTGGGGATAATTGTATATCTAGTGACCACAGTACTTGTGAAAGTCTGTTATGACTACATTGATATTTAATAAATTCTCAATATGTGTTTTATGCCATAGCTCACAAAGGCTGTGCTGAGGCTGTGATGCCTGGTCGTGCACAGCTGTCATAGCGCTGTGATGGCCTCTGCAATGTCCCTGCACAGTAGTATAGCAATTTTGGACACCAGGCAGGAGGTAAAGAACATTATTGAAAGGTATCCTAATGCTGTGTTCACAGGGTGCAGTCTAGGTGTGTTTTTTTTTTCTTAACTAGGATTAGATCCAAAATTGAGAACCTTGGAGCTTTTTTGTCCCAGGCTTCATGTATTCAGCTCATATGGTAAGGCTCGGATTAACATGAAAGTTCTATGGAGCCATAATAAAGCACTCAAGGTTTTGCGGGATCTTACCGTACCTCTATAGGATCCTGAATTTATATGAAGGCATACACAGGTTTTTTTTATCAGATTCTGTAGGCATCGTAAAGAAACAAATTGTGTCACATTCTATCGAGCTCCATATTATGAAGCTATTATTTGCTGTTACATAGAGCATCGTTAAAGTGCTTAAAGAACCTCTATCTGTCACAAGGTTTTAGTCTCCCATCTGAGAGCAGTATGAAGTAGGGGCAGAGACCCTGATTCCAGCGCTGTATCACTTACTTTGGTGGTAGCTGGAGTTTGAGTAAAAACTGTTTCATCAGCTGCAGATCTACCAGTTCTCTCAATGCTGAGCTCCGTATAACTCCGCCCACACCATTGACTGGCAGCTTTCTGTGTACACTGTGCATAGGCAAAAAAGAAGCAAGACAAAAATATATCTCATACCCTACCATAATTATATATAAATGTAAAGCAAAATTGCATAATAAATATAGGGTACTTAGTGAACTATTTTTGATCAAAAAAAGTATACAAGCCGTCCCACCAGCGGCAAGGTGACCCTAAATTGGGACGGTACCTATACTGCCTATATTAAAAACCTTACTGTATATCAAAGTTGAAGTAATGCATATAAAAGGGTAGACAAATAGGACCGGGTCCCAACTCCAGACCACCTAGGCCCATGGTAAGCTACATATATACCAATCAGCTCAACAAAGGGCATGCCACACCCTTAAATTGCACAGAATGCAAACAAGTCAAAAAACCAGACAATGTGAACTGAGGTCTAAGATGGCAGACATACAAGAAACAGAGGCATGTTCACACTAGCAAAAAAGAAGCAAGACAAAAATATATCTCATACCCTACCATAATTATATATAAATGTAAAGCAAAATTGCATAATAAATATAGGGTACTTAGTGTGGCATGCCCTTTGTTGAGCTGATTGGTATATATGTAGCTTACCACGGGCCTAGGTGGTCTGGAGTTGGGACCCGGTCCTATTTGTCTACCCTTTTATATGCATTACTTCAACTTTGATATACAGTAAGGTTTTTAATATAGGCAGTATAGGTACCGTCCCAATTTAGGGTCACCTTGCCGCTGGTGGGACGGCTTGTATACTTTTTTTGATCAAAAATAGTTCACTAAGTACCCTATATTTATTATGCAATTTTGCTTTACATTTATATATAATTATGGTAGGGTATGAGATATATTTTTGTCTTGCTTCTTTTTTGCTAGTGTGAACATGCCTCTGTTTCTTGTATGTCTGCCATCTTAGACCTCAGTTCACATTGTCTGGTACTGTGCATAGGCAGAAAACTACCAATCAATGTTGGGGGTGGAGCTATACAGAGCTCAAGAATATGGAGGACCCGCAAGCAGCAGATTTACTAGTCTTCTAGTGGTAATCTCCTGATAAACAGTGATTTTATGAAAACTACAGCAAGCAGCCCAGTAAGTGACACATCGCTGGAATCAAGGTCTCTGTCTCTACATTATGCTGCTGTCAGTTTAGGTGTCAAAAACCTGGTGGTAGATTCCCTTTATGGCTCCATAATGTAAAAACGTCCCAATACATGAGACACTAGGTTCCGCTCTAGTTTTGGGTGAAAAAAACTAAACAAAAGCACTCAGAATCCAACCTTCTGATGCCTTCGTAGTTTGTTTTTCCTTCAATCTTTTTAATTGCTTTTAATTTATAGACAACGCTGACTGACAACTGACCTTGACACTGCTGAACCATATACTTCCCTTGGCTACATTTATGCAATTAATTGTTGTATTTTGTGGAGCTGCTGATCGTTGTTGACTTTATTTTGACCCCCCTTGCCTTCTATTTCTTTATTCTCCTGATTTAGATGTTGCTGATATGCTATTTAGGACCTTTATTTGCTGCCTACTCTTGTTCTTCTGGCTGCCACAGTTTTCTGGACACTACCTGTCTTGCAGTGACTTGTCCTCCAAATTCTAGTTCGTTCAGAAGGAATAGTTACCATTGAGTACCTGGAAATGTGACTAGCTCTAATGAAAAGAGAAGCACAAAAGATGAGTTATTAAATTATATACTAGGCTACTGTGTGTAGCCTCTACAAAGAAAAGTTGTAAAAAACTTCTTTAATGAGTAAATGAATATATTTGCATGAGATATTTTTCATATAAATATTTTTAGTAATACCAGCAGACTTTACAATAAAATGAACTAATAAAGGAAGTACACCAGTACAGAATGCACAGAGAAAGTAGTAATGTATTACTGTACAACTTGGTGGCTCAGTGGTTAAGAGTCTTGGGTACCAATCCTACAAAGGACATCTGTGTGGATTTCCTTTAGGTATTATGGTTTGATCCCACACTCCAAAGACCTATTATTAAATTTGACTGTGATCCAAACTGGGGTCAGTGACATTGCAGAATATGTTTTTTTTCTATATAAGCGACATAAATAAATAAAATCCTACAGTAAAAAATCTTAAAACTATTTTTCTTTCATTACAGTTTTTGCTTATTTTATTTCTGCAGTGTAATAAACATCCCCTGTAAGTGAAAGCATGAGCACTAGCGACACATCTATCCATACAGTAGTCACTGGATTAGTGGAGGATTTGAGAATAAAACAGGGAACTCCTTGTGTATTAGAACGGTCTTAGAGAAAAAGTGGTCTTTTTCATGTCAATCTTTTGCGGTATTCTTTCATATGTAGACATATTGTCATAGCACTGTTAGAAAGCAACCAGGCAGCTATTGTCCCCGGGAAATAATAATTACAGTTGCTTTTCTGGTTCAAAAATGTATGATGCATAAGCTTGCATGGTATTGTATTATATAAAAACCTACTGTCTATTTAACTGGCTTTGCTAAAGACTAGAGACTTTGCTAATTGTTTTTTACAAGTGCCTACATAGCCTAACTTCCCCTTTTAAGTCTATCATAAGGAAAACATTGGACACCTTGGATTTCAACCATTTCTACTGTAAAGTGCCTGGTTTGGCTTCTCATCCTAAGTTATGTAGCAAGGCTCATTAAGGGATCGATATTGACTTTTTAGGATTGCTACATCCAATAAGTGGAGCTATATTTCAAGTGTTCCTCCTTTCTGAAGAGGCTATTTGCATATTAACGTTCCCAGAGAATTGCATGGCCTTTAAGTCTCCTTACGCCAGCTTGGAACACTCCACAAGGAGAAACATTACCCTTTAAAACAACCATTTCTATTTTGTGAAAACAACAAAAAGAAAAAAAATAACATTTGGTAGCCTCTAATCTTCTCCATATTCTTTGAAACAACACTGGAAACTTATAGATGGAAGGCACAATATAGTAGTGTCAAATGGTGTTTTTAAAGCTTTTCTTATTTTGTTTTACTTTATTTTTGCGCCCCCCAATCGTTTGTCTTTTAAAAGGCAAAGTTTTAATTAACATATTTATTTATTATTCTTAATTACATAGCACCATCATATTCCATAGAGCTTTACAGACATTATCATCATCACTGTCTCTATCTTGGCTCACAATCTAAACATATATTAAATAGAAGCTATTCTAGTAAAATATACTGAGTATCCAACAATCTCTTCAAAGTGGTTGTTTCACTAGAAAATGAAAATATATTTGGGTGGAGGCAAACCACAATACTAGAAGTGAGTATTTTTTTTACGTATTTTTACATTTCAAAAGGGGTATTCTATTAAAATATGTAAATGTACAAAAATCATCTCAACAGAAAAAGTTTACAAGGGCACGCTCCCCCACCAGCTAGCAGAGTACACTGGAAAGTCTAAGTCTTAAAACTTATCTTCTGCTACAACTTAACAGTTGTAGCTGCAAAAAATCGAAACATGTTCTGCGTTTACTAGAGCTTAACACCCACCAGCCTTCATTCTGACTCACCAGACATAAAAGTGTTCTTCTGTCATCTCAGTCATGTTTCTCAGTCATTCTGACTGGTTTCCTGAACGTGAAAACAATTTTTAACCTGCATGTAGAGGAGTGTTTGTGCCTAACAATGGCCCTATCTAAGCATGTTTCATTAAAGGCTTAGCTGTGTGTCAGGCTTCTGTCATTTCTCTTTAAGAATGTGGTCATCCACACTAGAGTAATGCTATTAAAACAACATCCTTTATACACCCAAAATGTCTTTATATCTTTATATAGTAAATGCATAATTTCTCTGACTAAAACTTCTAGAGCTGTAAGGGAATGACTATTATTAGTAAACGCTGCTAAAGACTGCCTTAAAATATATGCATTAAATATATATAAAGTGCTCAGCATATACAGTGCCTACAAGTAGTATTCAACCCCCTGCAGATTTAGCTGGTTTGATAAGATGCAAATAAGTTAGAGCCTTCAAACTGCAAACGAGAGTAGGTTTTATGAACAGAAGCATAAATCTTACAAACCAAAAAGTTATGTTGCTCAGTTGAATTTTATTAAATTTTAAACATAAAAGTGTGGGTCAATTATTATACAACCCCTATGTTTAATATTTTGTGGAATAACCCTTGCTTGCAATTACAGCTAATAATCGTCTTTTATAAGACCTGATCAGGCCGGCACAGGTCTGTGGAGTTATCTTGGCCCACTCCTCCATGCAGATCTTCTCCAAGTTATCTAGGTTCTTTGGGTGTCTCATGTGGACTTTATTCTTGAGCTCCTCCACAAGTTTTCAATTGGGTTAAGGTCAGGAGACTGACTAGGCCACTCCAACACCTTGACTTTTTCCCTCTTGAACCAGGCCTTGGTTTTCTTGGCTGTGTGCTTTGGGTCGTTGTCTTGTTGGAAGATGAAATTACGACCCATCTTAAGATCCTTGATGGAGGAGCGGAGGTTCTTGGCCAAAATCTCTAGGTAGGCCGTGCTATCCATCTTCCCATGGATGCGGACCAGATGGCCAGGCCCCTTGGCTGAGAAACAGCCCCACAGCATGATGCTGCCACCACCATGCTTGACTGTAGGGATGGTATTCTTAGGGTCGTATGCAGTGCCATCCAGTCTCCAAACGTCACGTGTGTGGTTGGCACCAAAGATCTCGATCTTGGTCTCATCAGACCATAGAACCTTGAACCAGTCTGTCTCAGAGTCCTCCAAGTGATCATGAGCAAACTGTAGACGAGCCTTGACATGACGCTTTGAAAGTAAAGGTACCATACAGGCTCGTCTGGAACGGAGACCATTGCGGTGGAGTACGTTACTTATGGTATTGACTGAAACCAATGTCCCCACTGCCATGAGATCTTCCCGGAGCTCCTTCCTTGTTGTCCTTGGGTTAGCCTTGACTCTTCGGACAAGCCTGGCCTCAGCACGGAAGGACACTTTCAAAGGCTGTCCAGGCCGTGGAAGGCTAACAGTAGTTCCATAAGCCTTCCACTTACGGATGATGCTCCCAACAGTGGAGACAGGTAGGCCCAACTCCTTGGAAAGGGTTTTGTACCCCTTGCCAGCCTTGTGACACTCCACGATCTTGTCTCTGATGGCCTTGGAATGATCCTTTGTGTTTCCCATGTTGACTATGTCTGAGTGCTGTTCACAAGTTTGGGGAGGGTCTTAAATAGTCAGAAAAGGCTGGCAAAAGAGATCTTTAATCCACACATGTGAAGCTCATTATTCTTGGTGCCTGAACTACTTCTTAATACTTTAGGTGGACCAAACAGAATTCTTGTGGTTTGAGGGGTTGAATAATAAATGACACTCTGAATTAACTTTTAACGTTTTTAATAAAAAAAAAAAAAAAAAACAAAAACAAAATTTGCTGCAGTGCATTTCCCACTTCCAGGCTGATCTACAGTACAAATGTCACAATGCCAAGTTAATTCCGCATGTGTCAACCAACAGATTTGTCGGAATACCTTTTAGTTTACAGAATCAGCATTTTCTACGGGATACTACATTACAGAATACTCCCACAAATGTAGGCCACATAAGATTTGTTATTTTGCACACCCAATAAAATAATTTTCAAAACAAATTCATTCGTGACCTTGTTACAAAAATGAGTACACCCCAATGAAAGTCTTAGGAGCAAATCTAAAGTTTAGACTACAAAATTCTAACTAGAAAGAATTCAACAACAGGTAAGTCTAATTATTCATTATACAGGTGTCAAGTAGACAGTTCACTATAAAAGAGCATTACTTAACAAAGAAAACCCCCTTCCCAGATCATGTTGTCAGCAATGGCACCACATGGAAGAGAAATGTCACAAGGCCTGATAAAGAAAATAATTTTGTTCACACAAGAAAGGTGAAGGCTACAAGAAGATAAAATCAAACTTTACTGATCAGTCAGAATAGCAAAAGTGATACAAAGATGGAACTGCCACCATCTCACAGAGATGTGTAGGCAGACCACACCTAATAGCAGCTTCTTTTCTTGAGATGCAGTTAGCTAAAAAAGTAGAAATCCAAACCAGGGTGTTTCCCGTGACCACAAGATACTGAAGATATGGCATGCATGAGTGTCATCCACGAAGGATGCATATGCACAAAAAACCCACCTACAATTTGCCAGAGGCCATACTGAAAAATATGAAGACTACGGGGGCTCTATACTCTGCAGTGATGAGACCAAGATAAATGTTTTGAAAATTGTTCTTGTGTTCAGTGATATTGACTAAAATGTTACTTTTAAAAGGGGGTATACTCATTTATGCTGGGTAATATACATACAATATACAGTACAGACCAAAAGTTTGGACACACCTTCTCATTTAAAGATTTTTCTGTATTTTCATGACTTTGAAAATTGTACATTCACACTGAAGGCATCAAAACTATGAATTAACACGTGGAATTATATAGTTAACAAAAAAGTGTGAAACAACTGAAAATATGTCTTATATTCTAGGTTCTTCAAAGTAGCCACCTTTTGCTTTGATGACTGCTTTGCACACTCTTGGCATTCTCTGGATGAGCTTCAAGAGGTAGTCACTGGAAATGGTTTTCACTTCACAGGTGTGCCCTGTCAGGTTTAATAAGTGGGATTTCTTGCCTTATAAATGGGGTAGGGACCATCAGTTGTGTTGTGCAGAAGTCTGGTGGATACACAGCTGATAGTCCTACTGAATAGACTGTTAAAATTTGTATTATGGCAAGAAAAAAGCAGCTAAGTAAAGAAAAACGAGTGGCCATCATTACTTTAAGAAATGAAGGTCAGTCAGTCCGAAAAATTGGGCAAACTTTGAAAGTGTCCCCAAGTGCAGTTGCAAAAACCATCAAGAGCTACAAAGAAACTGGCTCACATGAGGACCGCCCCAGGAAAGGAAGACCAAGAGTCACCTCTGCTTCTGAGGATAAGTTTATCCGAGTCACTAGCCTCAGAAATCGCAGGTTAACAGCAGCTCAAATTAGAGACCAGGTCAATGCCACACAGAGTTCTAGCAGCAGACACATCTCTTCAACAACTGTTAAGAGGAGACTTTGTGCAGCAGGTCTTCATGGTAAAATAGCTGCTAGGAAACCACTGCTAAGGACAGGCAACAAGCAGAAGAGACTTGTTTGGGCTAAAGAATGCAAGGAATGGACATTAAACCAGTGGAAACCTGTGCTTTGGTCTAAATTTGAGATCTTTGGTTCCAACCACCATGTCTTTGTGCGACGCAGAAAAGGTGAACGGATGGACTCTACATGCCTGGTTCCCATCGTGAAGCATGGAGGAGGAGGTGTGATGGTGTGGGGGTGCTTTGCTGGTGGCACTGTTGGGGATTTATTCAAAATTGAAGGCATACTGAACCAGCATGGCTACCACAGCATCTTGCAGCGGCATGCTATTCCATCCGATTTGCGTTTAGTTGGACCATCATTTATTTTTCAACAGGACAATGACCCCAAACACACCTCCAGGCTGTGCAAGGGCTATTTGACCAAGAAGGAGAGTGATGGGGTGCTACGCCAGATGACCTGGCCTCCACAGTCACCAGACCTAAACCCAATCGAGATGGTTTGGGGTGAGCTGGACCGCAGGGTGAAGGCAAAAGGGCCAACAAGTGCTAAGCGTCTCTGGGAACTCCTTCAAGATTGTTGGAAGACCATTTCCGGTGACTACCTCTGGAAGCTCATCAAGAGAATGCCAAGAGTGTGCAAAGCAGTCATCAAAGCAAAAGGTGGCTACTTTGAAGAACCTAGAATATAAGACATATTTTCAGTTGTTTCACACTTTTTTGTTAAGTATATAATTCCACATGTGTTAATTCATAGTTTTGATGCCATCAGTGTGAATGTACAATTTTCAAAGTCATGAAAATACAGAAAAATCTTTAAATGAGAAGGTGTGTCCAAACTTTTGGTCTGTACTGTACATACACATGTGCAAAATATGTATAATGTGTGTGTATATATATATACACTCCTCAACATTGAAATTGCAACACAAAAAAAGAAAAGTCATGGAATTTTGGAAATCACAGGATTGATAGACATGTTAATTATATGCAAATTATGAAGAACTGGAAACTAAATTTTCAAAACATCTCGATTTATTAGGCATTAAGTGCCAAATGCAGAAAAATGCACTTAAGGCCCCGTCACACTAAGCGATATCGCTAGCGAGATCGCTGCTGTGTCACGGTTTTGGTCACTCACCAGCGACCTCACCAGCGATGTCGCTGTGTGTGACACTTTGCAACGATCAGGCCCCTGCTGTGAGGTCGCTGATCGTTGCAAAGTGTCCTGGACCATTTTTTGGTCGTTGGCCTCCCGCTGGCCAGCACACATCGCTGTGTGTGACCAGCGGGACCAACGATCTGGCTGGTAACCATGGTAAATATCGGGTTACTAGGGGCACGCGCGCACTTAGTAACCCGCTGTTTACCATAGATACCACTCTGCTACGGTGAGCGGAGGCTCCAGCGCACCATAGCAGAGTGGTATCCATGGTAAACAGCGGGTTACTAGGGGCACACGCGCACTTAGTAACCCGATATTTACGATAGTTACCAGCCTGCTCCTGCTTAAGCAGCAGGCTGGGAACGGGAGCAGGACATCGTGGAACGATTCTTTCCACGATATCGCTGCTCCCCTGATCGCTGGTGAGCCCGCCTGTTTGACAGCTCACCAGCGATGTATTAGCGACGCAGCAACGATCCCTGACAGGTCGTATCGTTGTCGGGATCGCTGCTGCATCGCTTAGTGTGACGGGGCCTTTACACGCCTTTTCATACTATTAATGACCACTGTTCTCAAAGGCTATGATGGTGTAGAGCAACATGACAATGAAGGCTGGAATGGAATGTTATCCTCTTCAGCAATGAGACCCGCTTTTGATATTGGATACATTGAAAGCCAGAAATTGGTCTGGAGACTACACAGGCAATGTCATGAAGAAGCTTTCAAGAGAGAAAAAAATGTCCCAAGAGCCATTTTTCAACACAATAATGCCAGGTAACATGTTGTTCATAGTACTGTTAACAGCCCACATAGCCTAAACCTGCTATCAAGGCTTGCAGAATCTTCAGTCTTATCTTCCATTGAGAACATGTGGGACATCAGTCATTGGCAATTGCATAGAGAGCAAAGGGAGCTGCCAGCGGAGCTTTATGATTTACTTGCGCAAGTGTATTCAGTGTTGCAGAAAATTTCTCGAACAGCCATTAATGATAGCACAAGAAGGCGTGTAAGTGCATGTGTGGTGCTCATACTTGATACTGAATAAATCATGATGTTTTGAAAATTAGTTTTTCATTTTTTATCATTTGCATATCATTAAAATGTCTATTGATCCTGTGATTTTCATAAATCCACGACTTTTCCTTCTTTGTGTTGCAATTTCAATGGGGGTGTGGAGCGCTGTTGATAGTATATAGTGTATTCAAGTGTATAGGTAAAGCCATTTACTCACCGGTGACGGCTCTAATTGAAGTCACTAATATTTTCTTTTATTCTTCATCCAGCACAAACCACTATGACTTTTTCCAGCCTCTACTCATCTCTGTAGAATGAAACACACAGACGTCTACGTCTGATAGCATCTAGAGCACCCTCCCTACTGTTTACCCCACTTCTACACTGCGGCAGATGAAGAAGAAATCTGGTGCCCTGCGCAGAAACAGTACATGCCATTTGTTTCCCCCACAGTAACAGCATCCCCCCCAAAAAAAATATTTTACAATAGCGATGTTCCCCTTTGTGACCCTCTCACAGTAAAAATGCCCCCTCGTCCACATACAGTATAATGTCCCCCTCTGTGGTTCCATATAGTGTAATACCCTCCATTGTGTTCCCCATTCAGCATAATGTCCCCCTCACTTGCCCCATATATTATAATATCCCCCTTTCTGGCCCCCATATAGTATAATGTCCTCCATTGTTGCTTCAATATTTGGCCTTCATATTGTATAATGTCACCCTCTTTAACCTCCATATAGTATAATGTCCCCCTCACTGGCCCCCATGTAATATTATGCCCCACTCTTTGGCCCCCATGTTGTATAATGTCCCCCTTTGTGTCTCCCTTACAGTAGCAGGTCACCCTCTCTGACACCTATAACATATAATAATGTCTCCTTTTGTGGTCCCATACAGTCTAAGATGCCCCTCTTTTGTGTTTTTTACATGATCATTAAAAAACCCAACAATTCTATTCACCTATACTCACTCTATCCACGAGTGACTCCTTCCTGCTTCATCACATATCACAGGCGGCACAAAGCAGAGACCATCATTGTGCCATCACCTGCTGTCACTTGTCTCTGATGGACCAGAGGCATGTACAGGTATTGCAGGATGGGTAGCCATTAGATCTCTGCATCACAATACTTTTAAACTGGATTAGTGCTGGCACCAGCTGGCCTCCTCTTTCTTGGTCGCTCCATCTCCAATTTCGATTGTTAGACCCCGGGTCAGGGGCTCACTTGTAATGGAGGGCTACCAGAGAATTCCTCAGTCCCCTGATGGGCCAGTCCGAGACTGACTGCATAGACATATTCTGTGATAACCTATCCACATACATACCAGTGATTCAAATTTAACCAAGGAATGAACTTGATAGCCTTTGTTGAAGTCCACAATTAAAGAAAACTGTACAAAATAGAATGTTTATATTGTTACTGAATACTAACTTTTTTTTGCACAGCAGTGAAGTGTAAAATTGATCAGTATATGCATCATTAGAAATACAGGTGTCAGGTTAATAATGTTCCTGTCATCAAGATATGGATAAAAGTGATTGCCTAAATGTTTCTATTGTATATTTTTCAAGCCATTCTGTAGACAAAGACCATGCATAAGCATTAAGCTGCCATCTTTTGCTGAGAACAAGTTACCACCAAATTCAGTTTGAGCTAGGTTCACACAATCTCTGGGGTGAATAAACATATACACCAGGTAAATCTATCAACATATACATCTGTGTTGAAGAGTGGAGTCAACTATAATTTTCTGTACAATGCAAATTGTCTCTTCAGAGAGGAAGAGGACTAGAACTTTAGTGCCACCTATAGGGAATAAGCAATCCTAAAAGTCAATATCGACTCTCTAACGAGCCTTGCCACATGACTTAAGATAATAGCCAAAACCAGAATCTCAATGAGTTTTTGGTTTTGGCTTTTATCCGACGTGTGACTCCACTCTTCAACACAGATGTATATGTTGATAGATTTACCTGTGTATGTGTGTATATATGGTGTATATTGCAACTGCTCACATTCTCTACCCTCTCCTCTCCAGGGTTACAATCCCCACTCCACAAACTTGCACACCCTCGCAGAATTCTTAAACACTTTGACCTAAACTCACTCTCTGAATCCCTTCTCCCTCTTACAGACATTAGTTCCTTACAAGATGCAGATGTTGCCAGTGGCGTACCGCTGGTGCAACTGCGCCGGATCCCCACCATGCAGCTGCACCAAGGGGCCCGCAAGGTGCAGCTGCTCCCTGCACGCGGCGGTCAGGGAGCAATCCCTGCAACTCCGCTGCTGTCAGGAGGAGAATAGCAGCGGAGCTGGAGGGTTCGTCCTCTGCTTCCTCCCTGACCCAGGCGTGCGCAGCTTGATGACATCATCATGCAGCGCGCGCCTGGGTCAGGAAGAAAGCTGCCGGCAACCAGGAGGATGCTGCTGCAGGAGAGCGAGCTGAGGTAAGTTGTTGTTTTTTTTTTCTTTTACTGAAATGCTGGGGAGGGGAGGTGGGGGGGGAGCAATGGTGGGATGGTGGGGCTGGGGAAAGGAATGATGGGGCTGGGAAGAGCAATAATGGGGCTGATGGGACTGGGGAGAGAAATATTGGGGCTGGGGAGAGGGCTGATGGGGCTGGGGAGAAGAATAATGGGGTTGATGGGGCTGGGGAGAGCAATAATGGGGTTTATGGGGCTGGGGAGAGGAATAATGGGGTTGATAGGGCTGGGGAGAGCAATAATGGGGCTGATGGGGCTGGGGAGAGGAGTGATGGGGCTTGGGATAGGAATAATGGGACTAATGGGGCTGGGAAGAGCAATAATGGGGCTGGGGAGA
The DNA here is from genome assembly GCF_046119375.1 of Phyllobates terribilis. NCBI lineage: Eukaryota > Metazoa > Chordata > Amphibia > Anura > Dendrobatidae > Phyllobates > Phyllobates terribilis. The sequence continues at coordinate 531,227,395 of NW_027362764.1, read as the reverse complement.
GGAATGATGGGGTTGATGGGGCTGGGGAGAGGAATAATGGGATGGTGGGGCTAGGGAAAGCAATGATGGGGCTGGGGAGAGGAATGATGGGGATGGTGGGGCTGGGGAGAGCAATAATAGGGCTGATGGGGCTGGGGTGAGCAATAATGGATTTTTTTAAAAAATAGCAAAAGGCAATGGTACTCACCAGCCAAGGTTTCAAGAAAAATGCACACCAGGACACGGCCTGCCCCCTTTTGTTAGAAGGAGGTAACACAGGTGCAGAATGCTAATGAACAATCGCCCTCATCCACTCTTACTGGAGGGGCGATTGCCCAGCACTAAAACTGCACACAGATGAAAGTAGCAGTAGGGTGCAATTCACACACTCGCGGCACCGTGCCAAGCCCGCATCCTATTACACGCCCCTACTATTCGACTAGGCGGGATGCCCGGCACCCTATCCGTGCATCGCAGAGTTGTGAAGCCCCAACTCACAAGGTCACCATTACTGGGCCTGGCCGTGCCCTGGCAGATAAACAAAGTGCAAAAAATATATCATATGAGGTATTAGTTAATATTTTGGCCAAAATACGTAAGCTCGCAACCCATCGTCAAGGGTCCTCACGGTTTTGCGAGTCCCTACTCTAACATTAAAAACAGACAGCATAGCCAGAACAATAAGCAGCATTTTTAAAAAAATAGCAAAAGGCAATGGTACTCACCAGCCAAGGTTTCAAGAAAAATGCACACCAGGACACGGCCGGCCCCCTTTTGTTAGAAGGAGGTAACACAGGTGCAGAATGCTAATGAACAATCGCCCTCATCCACAGCAATGGTCGGATGGTGGGGCTGGGGAGAGGAATGATGGGGCTGGGAAGAGCAATAATGGGGCTGATGGGACTGGGGAGAGAAATATTGGAGCTGGGGAGAGGGCTGATGGGGCTGGGGAGAAGAACAATGGGGTTGATGGGGCTGGGGAGAGCAATAATGGGGTTTATGGGGCTGGGGAGAGGAATAATGGGGTTTATGGGGCTGGGGAGAGCAATAATGGGGCTGATGGGGCTGGGGAGAGGAGTGATGGGGCTTGGGATAGGAATAATGGGACTAATGGGGCTGGGAAGAGCAATAATGGGGCTGGGGAGAGGAATGATGGGGTTGATGGGGCTGGGGAGAGGAATAATGGGATGGTGGGGTTAGGGAGAGCAATGATGGGGCTGGGGAGAGGAATGGTGGGGCTGGGGAGAGCAATGATGGGATGGTGGGACTGGGGTGAGCAATAATGGGGCTGATGGGGCTGGGGAGAGGAATAATGGAGTTGATGGGGCTGGGGAGAGGAATGATGGGATAATGGGGCTGGGGAGAGCAATAATGGGGCTGATGGGGCTGGGGAGAGGAATGATGGGGCTAGGAAGAGCAATAATGGGGCTGATGGGGCTGGGGAGAGGAATGATGGGGCTAGGAAGAGCAATAATGGGGCTGATGGGGCTGGGAAGAGCAATAATGGGGCTGATGGGGCTGGGGAGAGGAATGATGGGGCTGGGAAGAGCAATAATGGGGCTGATAGGGCTGGGGAGAGAAATGATGGGGATGGTGGGCAAGGGGAGAGCAATGACGTGTTGCTGGGAGAGAGCAATGGTGGGGGGCTGGGAGAGATCAATTATGTGGGGCTGGGAGAGAGCAATGATGGAGGTTCTGGGACAGAGTAATGATGGGGGTGCTGAGAGGAAATGATGGGGGTGCTGGGAGAGATCAATGATGGGGGTGCTGGGAGAGAGCAATGATGGGAGTGCTGGGAGAAGCAATGATGGAAGTGCTGGGACAGAGTAATGATGGGGGGCTGGGAGAGTGCAATGATGGTGGTGCTGGGACAGAGCAATGATGGGGGTGCTGGGACAGAGCAATGATGGGGGCTGGGAGAGAGCAATGATGGGGGTGGTGGGACAGAGCAATGATGAGGGTGCTGAGACAGAGCAATGATGGGGGTGCTGGGAGAGAGCAATGATGGGGGTGCTGTAAGAGAGCAACGATGAGGGTGCTGGAACAGAGCAATGATGGGGGCTGGGAGAGAGCAATGATGAGGGTGGTGGGACAGAGCAATGATGCGGGTGCTGAGACAGAGCAATGATGGGGATGCTGGGAGAGAGCAATGATGGGGGTGCTGTAAGAGAGCAACGATGATGGTGCTGGAACAGAGCAATGACGGGGGTGCTGGGACAGAGCAATGACGGGGGTGCTGGGACAGAGCAATGATGGGGGTGCTGAGAGAGAGCAATGATGGAGGTGGTGGGAGAGAGCAATGACGGGGGTGCTGGGAGAGAGCAATGATGGGGGTGCTGAGAGAGAGCAATGATGGAGGTGGTGGGAGAGTGCAATGACGGGGGTGCTGGGAGAGAGCAATGATGAGGGTGCTGGGAGAGAGCAATGATGGGGGTGCTGGGAGAGAGTAATTATGGGGGTTTCACTTTGCTTGTACTGTGAAGCATTGTATGTTTTCCGTGTGCACATAGCCTTACAGTTAATTGTGGAGAGTCACAGAGACTGAATAATTTATATTATTGGCCGGTGCAGATTATAGTTAATGGGGGGCACAGTGCTGCTTATCACTTTATATTTTGATTACTAAGTGGCTAATAGTATATTAATGGGTGTGTACATATCTGTATTTGAGGACGCAGAGCGGGGGAGACACATGTATACATACAATATGTGACCTTGTTATTTTCTAGGCTGGAGATCATCGTGACAAGCCACATCGTGGCTGGGAGATGTGGACATGAAGGTCTGACCAGATGGAGAAGAAGCAGCAGAAACCGACTCTGATCAGATGAGACGTCAGCGGTAAGTGCTTGGATGTAAATATTATTCTGTATCTGCACTGTGTGACTTGGAGTGATAATGTTATCTGTAAAATCCCTTAGGACACATTCTCACATTTGTGTGAAATGTCCGTGTGCTGCCAGATCTTTTTATCGGATGGTCCACGGACTCGTACAGTTTTATAGATCCATTCACACATCCATGAAAATCACGTATCTGAGAATGAGATCTAAGAGGGTCAGAGAATGTCCTGTTCTGATCCGATTTTGAGGATTAGAATAGGACATGCTCAATGCGTCAGTAAAACAGGGCAGCACACTGACACTGCACACAGATGCAGGAATGTAGCCTTATTATGTATAGCACAGTCCCTTAGTATATAGTGTACTCACTTATTATGTATAGCGCCATCCTTAGTTATATAGTTTCCTCTTTTATTATGTATAGCGCCGTCCCTTATTATGTACCATCCTCTCTAGCGGCTCACAGTTGGGGGATCATACTGTGTTGGGGTCAGCATACTTTACCCTGGGAGTTGAGGTGGGGTACAGTAAGGTCATTATACTGTGCATGTGGAGGAATTCACCATGGGGGTTTCATACTGTGTTTGGGGGGCCCTTTTATTGGCATCACACTTTATGGGGCAATGAAAGAGAGATCTAGGACGTCAGCAGGAGGAAAATTACTATGTAAAGGATGGAAAGTTGTGAGATCTGATCTTTGGTGACGCCGACAATTATTTAATTTTTTTTTGGGGGGGGGGGCCCAATTAGAGCTTCTGCTATGGGGCCCCATGATTCCTATGTATGCCCCTGGATGTTGCTGCCACTTTATACAACACCACAACAGCTGCAGCTCTCAATTCGGTCGCCCCCCTCACACATACCAAAGCTTGCACAATCAACAGGCAAACCTGGCACACCAGCCTAACCAAAGAACTGCGACGGGCCTCCAGGGTTGCTGAGCGTAGATGGAAAAGGTCTCATTCCAATGAGCACTTCGTCACATTCAAACAGTCCCTCACTACCTTCAAGTCCACACTCACTGCAGCAAAACAAACATACTTCTCATCTCTCATATTCTCCCTGTCTTACAACCCTAAACAGTTATTTAACACTTACAATTCTCTCCTCCGTCCCCCAGTGCCTCCTCTCTCTCCTCTCATCTCAGCTGAAGACTTTGCCTCATTCTTCAAGCAGAAGATTGACACCATCAGACCAAGCTTTTGCCTAAAGTCCCCCCAGCCCCTCCTCACACCTACTCAATCCTCCTCCTCTAAGACCAGCTTCTCCACCATTACAGAAGATCAACTTTTCTCTTTACTCTCCAAATCACACCTCAATACCTGTGAACTTGACCCAATCCTGTCCCACCTCATCCCCAACTTTACCACTATCCTCATCCCAATCCTAATCCACCTTTTTAACCTGTCACTAACAATTGGTGTCTACCCTTCATGCTTCAAACATGCCTCAATCACACCCATCCTCAAAAAGCTCTCCCTCGACCCATCCTCTCTGACTAGCTACCGCCCCATATCACCTCTCCCCTACGCCTCAAAACTACTGGAACAACATGTCCACTTTGAACTGTCCTCCCACCTCTTCTACTGCTCTCTCTTTGACCGCATCCAATCTGGCTTCCGACCACAACATGCTACTGAAACTGCCCTGACCAAAGTCACCAACGACCTACTAACCAACAAATCCACTCTGTCCTCCTCCTCCTTGACCTGTCATCCACCTTTGACAAAGTGGACCATTCCCTCTTACTACAGACTCTCTCATCTCTTGGCATCACGGACTTGGCCCTATCTTGGATCTCTTCATACCTAACAGACAGGACATTCAGTGTCTCCCACTCACACACCACTTCCTCATCTCACCCCCTATCTGTCAGTGTCCCCCAAGGTTCAGTTCTAGGACCCCTGCTCTTCTCCATCTACACCTTTGGCCTAGGACAGCTCATAGAGTCTCACGTCTTTCAGTATCACCTCTATGCTGATGACACACATATCTACCTCTCTGGACCCAATATCTCCTCCTACTAACCAAAATCCCACAATGTCTGTCCGCTATCTCATCCTTCTTCTTTGCCAGATTTCTAAAACTTAACATGGATAAAAAAGGAATTCATCATCTTTCCATCATCTCATTCAACCCCCCCACCTGACATATCTATCAACATCAATGGCTGTTCACTCTCCCCAGTCCTGCAAGCTTGCTGCCTTTGGGTAACCCTGGACTCTGATCTCTCCTTCAAATCACATATCCAAGCCTTTTCCACTTCCTGCCGACTCCAACTCAAAAATACCTCCCGGATCCGCACATTCATCAGCCACGAATCTGCAAAAAAACTAGTGCACGCCCTCATCATCTCCCGCCTCGACCACTGCAACCTCTCGCTCTGTGGCCTCCCTTTCAACACTCTCGCACCCCTCCAATCTATCCTAAACTCTGCAGCCCGACTAATTCACCTGTCCCCCCGCTATTCCCCGGCCTCGCCTCTCTGTCATTCCCTTCATTGGCTCCCCATTGCCCAGATACTCCAGTTCAAAACCCTAACCACGGCATATAAAGCCATCCACAACCTGTTTCCTCCATATGTCTGTGACCTAGTCTCCTGGTACATACCTGAACGCAACCTCCGATCCTCACAAGATCTCCTGCTTTACTCCCCTCTTATCTCCTCTTCCCAGAATCGCATACAAGATTTCTCCCGCGCATTCCCCCTACTCTGGAACTTTCTACCCCAACACATCAGACTCTCGCCTACCGTGGAAACCTTCAAAAGGCACCTGAAGACTCACCTCTTCCGACAAGCATACAACCTGCAGTGACCACTGCTGCACCATACCACTGCACGACCAGCTGTACCCTCACCTACTGTATCCTCACCCATTACTTGTATACTGAGTCCTCGCGGTCAGGGTCCTCGCTCCTCCTGTACTAGTCACCGTCATGTTTTGTTCAAGATTATTGTAATTGTTTTTGTATGTATACCCCTTTCACATGTAAAGCGCCATGGAATAAATGGCACTATAATAATTAATAAATAAATAATAATAATAAAAGTATTTTATTTTTTATATTATATTCTAAAATTATATTTGTATAATGAATTTTTATATCAAGTTTGATACCACAAAAACCTAAAAAATATATAACTTTATAAAAGAAAAATTACATACTGGTTTGTACCATATAAGGCATCTAAATGCTTCTCGACAACACTAAAGAAATTAAATGGTTTCGTTCCTAAATTGTTTTAACAATTGTTTATTGGAAAGTTTATTAAATGGATTTATATAGTGATTGCCTATAGTTAGGATATGCCATCACTTTTCCCTTCTGTTGGCCCATTCGGGGTCTCAAAGGTCTCATCCCAACTTATCCTACCAATACGTCATAACTGTATAAGATGGAAAGATAAGATGGGAATGTAAAATAAATATAATAACAACATATCTGTAACGCGCTGTGGAATATGATAGCGCTATATAAGAAAAACATAATAAATAGTGTTGCGCGAACATGCTCGGATAAGGGGTTATCTGAGCACGCTCGAGTCCTAACTGAGTATCTTCGGCGTGCAGGGATTGCTTGTTTGTCAGGCAATCCCTGCATGTCTCGCGGCTGTCAAACTGCCACGAATCATGCAGTCACTGCGAAGCATACATATTTTCTGAGCATGCCGAAGATACTCGGTTAAGACTTGAGCATGCTCAGATAACCCCTTATCCGAGCATGTTCGCGCAACACTAATAATAAATAAATAATAATAACATACACTGGTGTGAAAAAGTGTTTGCCCCTTGCTGATTTCTTATTCTTTTGCATGGCTGTCACACTTCAATGTTTCAGATCACAAAACATATGTAAATATTAGACAAAGATAACACAAATAAACACAATACGCAGTCATTTAAATTAAGGTCTTTTTTTTACTAAGGGAAAAAGAAATCCAAACCTACAGGATCCTGTGTGAAAAAGTGATTGCCCAAACATAAAACATAAATTAACTGTGGGTTATAACTTCTTTGCGAAGCTGAGTTCAATTTCCCTAGCCACACGCAGGCCTGATTACTGCCACACCATGCAAAAGAATAAGAAATCACTTAGGGGTCAAACACTTTTTCACATCACTGTATAAGGAGGGGAGGCATAAGATGCCCTCTAGTGGCATGGCAATTTTATTTTAATAAGTCACAGTGTGCTTATGACTATAAACTTTTTATTTAGGCTTATCACATTCTTCACTTAATAAGTAGAGAATCAGAGATAGGACATGTGAGGAAAATAATACCCGAGTCCTTTATTCCTGCCTGATGCCAAGATAAAGCTGACAAACAGGTAGGGTGAAGCAGGCAGCACACAAACAGTGCGTGAAGCCATCTGGAAACAAATCCTAACATAATACAAGCTTACAGCTCTCTTACTCAGAGCAGATTCTTTGCTACACTGTATGCGTAATGTTTTGAGGTGGAGTCCACACAGTTCCGCATAATACTCCTCCGCTCTGGTGGTTATGGTGGATTCATTCTCCTTTATTAAATAGCTAATTCCATTATTAGTGCCAATGAGTGATTACAACAGATACATTTTGGAGAAATGTGTTTTCTTTCTCAGACCAAGGAGTGCTGATTTACTGCACTTACAACAACCAAAAATGTGAAACTAAGGATAAATCAAGAAAGGCATCAGTAATTGCTTTTTTTCAGGGTGAACGCAGAGGAGGTATTTAACCTATGAACCTCTGCTAAAAATACAGTAAACTGTTTCTTAAGATCAGATACTTAGAATCAAGTGCTCGTCACAAATAATAATAGCAGCACTGTCTCTTTTAGAAGTATGAGGGTGTATTTTTTAATGTATTCCACTATACTTCACATTGTTACATGTTGTGTTGTTTAGATGTGTAATGTATATAAGTGCTGTATGACATCCATTTATTTAAGATTTATGCCCTTTGAACATGTTCTATTGGAAAATACCACAAGACCCTAGTAAAACATACATTACTTACATCGCTCACTTCCATCCATTTAGATAGTTCGCTTTAATCCTCATTTTGGGATTGTGAGTGAAGACATGCATTCCCACCCCACCCCCAGCCCAGGACAATAATGTTTCCAGAACTACTAGTGTAGAGCTCAGAAACTGAGCACCGCTCCAATTATGGTACAGCAGATTTACTTCCTATGAAAACCATGGTTTTCACTGTAAAGTGATTCCTAACATGAGGTTCCGAAACTTTTCAATTAGATTTTTTTACAGGTTTGTAAGTTACAAATAGAAAGGGGAAATATATAAGAAAAAAATAAATTCTGCCATTTAACTATTGTTTCCGGTGATATTTTTTTAAATACTGTTTAGTATGGGGTATACCAATATTTCTTTTCTGAGTCATTATGATAACAGTAGTAATATATATGTATATTATTTTTATGCTTTACTTCTTTTGTGGGAAAAATCAGCCAACTAAAAAAAAAAAATTATCTTGTGGTATCAATAATGAATCAAAGTTTTTTACTCGCCTTTAATATTGCAGCAATACCAAATATGTATTTTTGGTAGATAGCTGTTTTTTCAGTTACAATAATTTTTAGTAAAAAAGATGGTTAATATTTTTTTTTACCATGAAAATATTTTTCACTTACACTGAACTCTATTTCTCAGAATACTTAGCCTCACAAACCATTAGCACATATCTGTTTATTACTGACGAGCAATAACATAAGAACATAACTATGGCACATCTGAGGGCCTTTGTTAGACTCACGGCTGCTATTGTATGTAATCTTTCTCTTTTCTAAATTCACACAATCGCATAAAAAATCATTCAATTGTCATTCTGAAAAAAATGACGCTTTTGATCTGTATAGTCATCTGTATGTCCGTTTTTATATCCGTATGGCAGCTTGGCATGTTAAAACATCATAAGTTATAGGAAAAAAAATGGGATAAAATACCTGTCGGGATTTCTGCTACCGTTCTACAGTTTGACCACTATTGACCACTATTGTTCACTTTAATATTGTGCTGCAGTTCCACTCCTTACCACTGGAGGCTGCTATTGTGTTCTGCAATTGCCCTTTACCAAGATGGCGGATTCTGAATCTATGAAATCCATCTTGTTTCCTGTTTGGGCCTACTTAAAGCCGCATGGATCTCTCACTCATTGCTTAAGTATTGTGTCTAGCTGTTAGCCTAGTTTCAGTCTCCAGCTCTGGAACATTCTTACCCAGACCGTTCTATTCATATGAGGATTGTTTCCTACAAACTCCTTTTTATCTCCAAGAACTTTTACATCCACTTGCTGTTCCTACTTGTGCTCCTACGGCCACTGGTTTCCAGCAGTCCTACACCTTATCATAACAATACCTTAAAATTGTGCTCTCCTGGCTACAAAGACATACACTTCACACAAACATATATTAATAATAATAATAATAACAATAATAATAAAAGACCACTCCATTAGTTATCCAGCACCCTAATGTTATCACACCACCCAAAGGTGATAATTCTGTCTCTGCTAGTACAAGGGAAGATAAACTATATTGTTAAGATAAAAATTCATCATACATTAGTCATATTTTTGAGAAAAAGGAACAGTCTCATGCACATCTATGAAGAATACCATGGGTTGCTCAGAAGTGGTCCCTCACATAGTTGGGGGGGATGCAATTGTCCCATGTTTACAATCCACCTTCACCTGAGGGGTCAAGTGCCAGATAATCCCACTTGACCCCTCGGGTGAAGGTGGATTTTGGGCATGGGACAATTGCCCCCCCCCCCCCCCCAACTATATGAGGAACCACTTCTGAGCAACCAATGGTACACTGTTCTCCCACCAGTAGCCCAGGAGCCACAAGTGATTCTCATGCTGCCTACAATATAAAAAGATAAATACTTGAGAAGAGCGAATGTGTCGAGATTTGAATTTGGTAGATCACTGGAATTTGGCAGGGAAATTCGATTTTCACTGAGGTCATTTGATGCAAATTGAATGCTCCTCATTATGCCGTAGGTTATCTCCAGACCATTGAGCATAATAAACAGTGTTAAATAAATATGTACCCCCCTCACCACTTCCCAGTCCTGACGCCGCACCCCATCATCCGGTGTTCTATGCCTTTTATAATTTTCAATCAGAGAAGCACTTATGTTGCCGAGTAGGTTTCCGACGTGATGATATACGTTGCCCGAGACCAAAGAAGCACTAAGGGTAATGTGCGTTATGACGTCATGACCCACATTGTGCGTCACGAAGCGCATAACCTGAGGCATGACATGTCTGATCTCTACTTAGCTTCAGAAAGCCAGATGCAAAAGGAGACATGGAACAATGGATGGTGGACTGCGACGACTGGACAAGTAAGCTGTGATATTAATATTTATTATTTTCTACTATCTTTCTCCATTTTACAAAATTTCAGCAAAGTGACCCACAAAAAAAATGTAATTATGGAGAATTTGATTTTTTCCAAGGTTTAAGTCAAAATCTATTTCGCCATGAAAAGATTAGCTTATCTATAATAAATATTATTCTATTAACATAATATCACTGAAATTCAACAATAAGATACAAATCATAGCACCAGTAGTTAATTTGATGGTAAGAGCCATATTGATCATGTTTATCAATAATATCTTGTGTTTTGCCTTTCAATAACCAGTGTGGCACAACATCACTTGTCATCTTACAGCGCCTTCTGCGAAGTCAGCAAACCAGGCCATCTCTGCCCTATACCAATCCTATAAGACAACTGCCAGTTAAGTAGCATGTTGAAGGGCATCAACAACATTACTAAGAGCAAATATGCCAAACAAAAGTATAGACATTGTGACGATACAACTTAAAATCTTAATTAGCCAGACAATTTGATTTCTTAATCCAAGAGAAATATTGTGTTTTATTAGAGATTGCTGGCTGTGTTTTATTAATGTTCTGCTTGCTCGTCAGTTTATGTACACTATGTTAACTTGTAAAGTGTCCAGAATTCCACTAATCTCATTAGTATCTCAGGAGCCTCTAACCATTGTTCAAAAATCGTCTAGGCCCATTGTGTAAGTGTTGAAAGAAGATCCCGTGGAGCCTTCAACACAGGGAGTCTCACATGTAGACCCAGGTGATGCGGTCGACCTGAGAAAGATACCTCCAGTAATGCACACTTAGCTTTGGGGAAGGAGGGTGAGAGCAGTTTTGCCATTCAAGGGACTGAGCCCAGAGTAGCAGAAGGGACATGTGCTTCTGTAGCTGAGAGTCTTGAAACAGAGATTGGAGAAAGACTTTAGAAGGAGAAGGAGAGACATCCTTCAGGAAAGTAGATGGATAGCATGGAATCCAAAGAGACACAGATTTGTATTCTACATGATTCTAGCCTAAGGGTATCGGCCCTGACTGGAAAGATACAGATTTGCTTGATTTGACCATCAAAGAGACCATGGATATGTTGTTTGGGGTTGCCAGGAGGAACCCACCGGTCGCCTGCAACCCACGGAGACATTCGGAGAAGCCAGATTGGGACCCATCGGTCATCTGGCTCCATGGAAACTCTCGGAGAGGCCAGGTTGGGACATTTGGATTTCTTGGCCTTGTACCTCGATGGACTGCTAGCTTCCTAAGCTTGCCGCTACCTTTTCTCTGTGGGGACCCGCCAGAAGCGGGGGTCCACTGGTTGTGGTAGTCGGCCCTGGAAGTCTCCAAAGTCGCAGCTGTTCTATCCCAGGCGGGCGGAAAAGGAAGGGTGAGAATATGTAATGTTTTACCATCTTGGGTATTTGCTGGGACTGTTCTAGGTGTCCTCTTTGCGGTTCAATAAAGTATTGCCACGCTGTTTTACCCTCACCCTGTGTTGTCTGAGTAGCGTTATGCCCACAGAAGACGCCTGGTCTTCATAGACATAATACAAAAATCTAATTTTATTCATATTAAAAGTTATTATTATTATTAATAATTTATATACCGCCATTGATTCCATGGCGCTGTACATAAGAAGGGGTTACATACCAAATACAGATATCACTTACAGTGAACAAACTAACAATGATAGAACGGTACGGAGGGAAGAGGACCTTAAATCAAATATACAGTAAAAAACCATCAGTATATCAGAAATAACAAATGCACATGGGTGGGTGAATGTGGCTGATTGTTGTCGTCTTCTCTCTGGTGTCTTCCCAAAGCAAAGTGTATCCCCTTGTCTGTTTTCCTTGCTTGTCTTTAGTTGCAGTGGGGGCTGACTAGTGCTCACTCCTTCCCCTCCCTACCTAGGGCCTAGCTCTAGGGTCAGTTAGGGAATAGGTATCCTGCTCGGCGATAGGAGCGGAAACTATTTAGGGACGGTAGGGGAGTCAGGGTGTTGTGTTGTAAGATCTGCCTAGGAGTCTCCACTCTCCCTTTCCCTAGTTGTTGGGCTTTCCCCCTTTTCCCATCGTTGTACACTTGGTCCTCCCCTAACCCAGCGTGACAGTGAGGAAGCAAGAGGCTAAATAGCCACAATAAACAAACAACTACATATACCTACACTGGTGTAGGAGGAAAGAAACATCAGTGAAAAGTATAAAGAAAATTAGTGCTAAAATCAGAAATCACTGAGCTATGGCTACTTCAAGATGCCAAAAAACATAGAATTTATATCAAGAGATCAAGGGACTAAATAGTCATGATCAAAGAGATATCCGATGCATGTTTCACAAATGCTTTGTCTGGAGCAGTTGTTAGAAGGTCAAAGGAAGCTCTTTAAAATGGGGAAGACCAATCAGAAACAGGGTTTGTAATTTTGGCAGATTCCACTTGTGAAATAGGGCGGTAAAACATCAGATGTAAAGATGAACAAAATATATACCTGTGCTACAGGAGAATATCACCAGAAAGATGCCAACACCTGCGCACTAGTAAGTCAGGAAGTGAACTGGAAGTAATATAATCACATGACGGCAATCATGATGTCAGCAGCAGAAGCAGAACTGTAAAGATCATGCTTTATAATCAGATGTCCTATGTAATCTTTTCAACAAATAAATACCATTTTTACTTAAAAATTAGATAAGTGTGATATTACATGAGATAATATATAGAAGTTTGAATGAGCTGAACAATGCTCCTATATATGTCACATCAAATCAAAACTTGGTTTACCATCACCATCATTGTCATCTACAGCATAGTAGCAGCCAATATGTTTGTCCCAAAGTAAACCTATTTTATATACTAACATATACATACACGATGTGTCAGCACACTGCAACTAATGACCATTTTATATACTATGCCTTATTCCAAATGTGCCATTTTATTAGGTATACTTATTTTCTGTTTATTTCCACAACATATTTACTGTTCCTGATTCTACTATAGGTTCATATATTAGTAAAATGAACCTTTACAGATGGAAATTTTTGAATATAGAGTTTTGGCTTTCTTGCTTTTTACCATTGCACATAATTGTAACTTGGTTCCCCATTTTAAACCATTTTATCTTCACTTGACTGTTTTTATGTGGCTTGGCAAAATTACAAGTTTAGTTTTCAGTTAGGGAATTTGAGAATTGCTCTTCTAATTGTGTCATTTGTTACAAACATGGCCTCATTTGAACATGTAGTATAAATTGATTAACTTTGTCTTTATTCTTTAGTTATGGGAAATAAATACAAAAATAGAATGTTTCATTAGCTATGTTTCATGCAGTAAATTGTTTATCATCATTGTCAGAAGCCTATAACAGCTGTAAGAAGTAGATTATTTGTCACTAAACATTTCATATTGTAGTCGTGGGTATTAGGCAGAGTGGGAGCAAGAAAAAATGGGTATTTGTAACTAAGTACTAAAGGACATTTGCTGGGCAGAACTTGTGTACACTGTTTACCTAGAGCAAGCTTGTACAACATACGGTGAGCAGCATGCGGCCCGCGGGAGATGCCGCTTCCTTCTATTTAAATTCAAATGTATTTGTGGATTTCACAGAGCGCCTGTCAGCCCCGGCCTCGACGCTCAGCGGCGTGATGATGTTTGCACGCTGCTTATGTCATCACACTGCTGCCATAGCACTGCAGAGGAGAAGAGACAAGCTTTCCATCAAGGAGCCGAAGATTAAATGAATTACCATTGTGGATGGGGGGTTTATGTTACTGAGAGGGCACATAATGGGGGTGACAATTGTGACAGGGGGCACAGAGGGGCAGTATGCAGGGGACATTTTGCAGAGGTCCAATGTGCAGGGGACATTTTGCAGAGGGGCAGTGTGGGGAGATAATATAGAGTGGGGAAGTGTGGGGGAATATTTTGTGCAGAAAGCACAGTGAGTGTCAAGACTCAAACCCATCAGGTCTTGTGCACCAGGCGGCAGCTCTTCCCTCCGGGCTATTCTTCTCGCTGAACAGTACCTGGCTAATCTAGATTCTAGTAGCTGTGTTGCTCCTGAGTGGCTCCATCCTGTGTTGTTCCTGATTGGCTTCATCTTGTGAGTTCATGATTGCACACCCTATTTAAACCTGGCCTTGCACCTCCTTCCTTGCAAGATTATTGAGTTCCCAGCTTTTAGTCAAGCTCTCCCTTCACCTGCTGCCACATACAAGATTACACTGCTTTTCCTGTGTACCGACTCCTGGCTTTTCCTGACTACGCAACCTCCTAAATCCTTCAAGACTATACTGCTGCTCCTATGTACAGACTCCTGGGTTTTCCTGACTACGCTACCTGCTGGTGCTGCTCCTAGTGGTTGCAATACCACTACTCCAAATCAGGTCAGCTCCTAACAGTGAGGGGCAATTATTTATTCAGAGACACAGCATGAAGATACTGTATCTTTATTTATGGAGCAGTATAATGATACTTTAATTTCTAAGGCCACCGTTTCGGGAAGCGCTGCAGAAGACCGGAGAAGTGGGAAGTCTGCAGAGACTAGCTCTGTGCGTGAAATCTCATTATGTCGTTTGTATTACACGGAGACAAAAGGGATGGGAACGACTTCAATCAGAGAAGATGTCAAATATAAGGTACCTTGATGTAACTGTTTATTTGTGATCCTTCCTGCGTCTCGTCAGCAAGGTGGTTCCTGTATGGTCCACAGGCTGTTGATGACTGTTAACAACACCTCCCAGTATCTCCTTACCATTGTTAAAGACATAGTGAGAGTTGTAGATTCATGCAATACAATTTTACATGGGGCTGACCTGACACTGCAATTGATCGCTCTTTTAAGCTTTGTGATTTATTCATGTACTGACGTTGGTTCTGGAGCTGCATTCATGTGCTGGAGGCAGTTTTGACACTGCATTCATGTGCCGATGGTGGTTCTGATATTGTACACGTAGCAATCCAAAATGTGCTTCATGACTATGTTAAAACTTAAAAATCCTCAAAACTTGGTGAGATTCTGCTCAGTTTCTACTCCAAAAACTCGGTGAATGTTCACACATTTTTTGAAGCAGAAACTGAGCAGAATCTCTCACAATCCACCTCAAATACTCAAAATTGATGATCCAGCATCACGTCACGGCAGATGGGCAAACAAAGTTGTAAGCAGTAGATTTAACTGGAGGGCAGAGACATATATGTAATCAGATATCTTGCAGCAGGGATATAGTTAACCGCAGAAATAGTAGAGACATACATGCAATCAGGAACGTGCAGCAGGGATAAGGTTAACCACAGGAATAGAAGAGACATATGAAATCAGGTAATAAGTTTGTAACATGTAGGTTGATTCAGCAAAGCTAAGAGAGCAATAGCAACAGGATTCACTGGATGAACTGAGCTAGGAAGTAGTAGTTGGATGCTGGAAACCATTCTGCAATTGCATGGAGGAAAATGAACCAACTGAGTAGAACAGAGTCTAGAGGAAGATGAAACTAACTCCTGCAAAAGTACATGATATCAAGATGCTATATTCTCTAAAATACTCAGGCAACTCATGGCTGCCTGAGCTGGCCTTAAAAGCCCTTGGGTGAGGTCATTAAAGATACCAGCTGTGTTACCAGAGTACCATGGCGCATACTAGTACAGAGGGAGCAGGCCATAGGAGTAGGAAGCAAGCCCTAAAACGGAGGTGAAGCACATAACAGATAAGGTGTAATGCCTCGCAGCAGCCAGTAAACAATGTACAGGGGTGCTGTGTTCCGCCTCATGCATTGCTAATATCCAGCAACCATTGGAACAGACTTCAGCTGATTGGTGAGGGTACTGGGTGTCAAACCTTCACCACTCTCATATTCATTTTTGTCAATTATTTTGTTATGATCTGCTACAAGCACTAAGGAAAGACAGGAGATCTGTCCCTACAATAGAACTAAACTGGATCCCTACGATGTAACGGGGAACCTGATCCTGCGATCAGACCCGCTAAAGTCCTCAGCTAGTCTGTACGAAGACCTAAAGATGCAAGGGAGGGATCCCTACAAGAACTAGGGACTGGGATAAAGTTGGACACCTCCTAGCAGAAATTGTAGCAGTAAAAGACAAACACACAACATAGAACATAGAGGTCAGAAGACCTAGCAAAACTAACAGAGAAAGGTAACAGAGCACCAAGCTAGCTCAAGAGTAGAAATTACAATGAAGTCCAGCAAGGCCAGGAGGGCGGAGCCGGATTAAATAGGCAAAAAAGGTCATGTGACCAGCAAACTAGAAAAAAAACAACAGGAGAGTTCTAACATATTTAATGTTGAACAACCCCTTTTAAGGTCTAGAATTTACAGTTTCATCTTGGGGAAACTGCCAGTTGGTAGAGATAGACTTAAAGGCCAGGCAATGTGCCCTTGCATTCTAGCTTTCCTACATGAGGAGGAAAGCTGGGTTTCTATTGACACCTTTACCGAGCCTTGCAATGTGACCAATATTTAAAGATGACCAGAAAAAGTCCCTGTGCTATGCGCCACCCCCTCAGGGCTTAGACCAAGCATGATAAAGTACGGTATATAAATTTTGCCTGGATTCTTCCAAATGTCTAAAAAAGAAACTATAGGAAGAACTGAACACAAACTTATTTTCTCTCTTTAACCACTTCTGTACATACTATTCTGCAGATCTTCACCGGCACATATATCCACCTCTGTAAAATCCTACAAAAGTGGTCTACAACCTCTGGCTCTCCATTAGTTACAAAAATAAATCTCCCAGCAAGGGTATGTCAATGCATTCTGGTAGTTGTAGTTTAGCAATAATTGGAGAGCCACAGGTTGGGAGACCATTGTCCTACAGGATCCTATTCAGTCAGGCATATAATCTGCCATAGCAAAACTGTTTAGTGGGTTCTCAAGAGCTGATACTTGAGAGATAATCTGTTTTGTTGGAACTGAAGCACGGTAAATCTTGTTTTCTATTGCAAACATCGCGTACACATCTCCCATTCTCCTGTTTCAATCATTGACCACAATAATTGGGAGACTGAATCGTCACGACTCTTTAAACCCTCTAACTTGTGTATTTGCGTTTGTATTCTAGACTATTTTGTTATTGTAAGTTTTATTGGGATTTTACCTCTGCTTTTTACTATGACAAAATGCAAATATTAACCATCATTAGAGAAAAGGAATGTACAGCATTTATCATAAGAATTAAGTGGTAGTCTAATAGAGGCTAATAGAGTTCTGAACCTGACCGGCACCTGTACTTACAGTCTCACTGTTGGGAGGAAATTAACTTTATTCCTCTTGGCAGTGTTCAGGCATGGAGGTGGTGCCGGCGTGGGTTTAGTCACCACTCTGTGTATAGAGAGCTGCGGCTGTAACCGCGCCCTCGGAACTGACTGATAGCCGGCTCAGCATTAGAGCTCAGCATAGGAGCCGGCTGTCAGTCAGTGCTAGGGGCGTTGTTACAGCTGCCACTCTCTATACACAAAGCAGTGATTGAACCCGCGCCGGCGCTAACCTATGACTAAACATTGAACGCTGCTGGAAGGCATAAAGTTAATTTCCTCCCGGCAGTGGGGCTCAAAGTGCCAGCGGCAGGCAGGATCAGAACACTATTAATCTGCAGATTAACCTCATATTTGCAGGTTAAGGGCTCACTCACACTAGCGTATAAATTGGACGAGTGAAATCCGATAAAAAAAAATCGCATTGCACTCGGACTAATGTTATTCAATGAGACAGCGCAGATCTCTGTATTTTTTCTCAGCTGTATCCGGCATAAGAAATTAATTGCAGCATGCTTCGATTTTACTCTGAAATCTGATGGGTGTGAGATAAAAAAAAAAAATTGCATGCCATATGGACCATCAGTATGGAATCTGATTTTATGGATACATTACAATTCTGGAGCATAGGAAACTGTAAATGGCCCTGTATGTGATTAATAGCTGCTGAGTAAAAAAATGGATTGTATACAGACTGCACACAGATGACAAGTGAGAAAAAATAGTTCCATTCTCCCGGATGAGAACAGGACAAATTTTTTTATACGCTAATGTGAGCGAACCCTAATAGCGTTTTTTTCTAGTATCTGGTTCCCTTTAAGTGAATCTGATAGCTGACACATGCTGCTCAATCCTTGGGCAGCATGTATCAGGTAATGGCTGTATGAAATCAGCCAGGTCACTGAAATACTGAGGCGTTTCAGAGAAAAACATACTTTAAAAGCTACCGAGGATCGAACAGTGCTCTACACAAGTCCGACTAGTACCCACCTCCTGCCCTGTCACTCCAGGGCAGCAGGTGGGGAAAAGCCGCTGAGCACTGTATGTTTTCCTCTGAAAAGCCGCAGAGTAGAACATACCTGGCGGAGTTCGCACAGCCGGTGCTTGATACATGCTGCCCGTGGATTGTGCAGCATGTACCAGCTGTCAGGTTTAATTTGAGTTTTTCGAGTCATGTGTAACTTTGTAAGGCCTACTTACATGAGTCACGACTAGTCAACCCCGAGTATTTCTGGGGTTGCTCGACGGGAGCTCGGGTCCCCTCCCTGCATGTTTGGCGCTCTTTACAGAGCCAATGAACATGCAGGGATTGCCTGCCACTCACTGTAATGCCGCAGCCATATTGGTTGTGGCATTGCAGTGATTGGCTGGCTGCACAGCGTCATCAGGTCTATATCAGACCTGGCACCGCCATGCTCGTCACAGTCACTCCGGAATCAGACAGTGTAGGGAGAGGTGCTTCTGAGCTAGGGAGAGATTCGCTTGTTTATTAGGTAGTTTAGGTAGAACAGAAGTATATTACACAGATCCATCTCAACAAACAGTCCTTCTGAGGACTAATCAGGCAGGCAGTGTATATAGGCAGGCAGTGAATATAGCAGACTGCAGTGCATATAGCACAAGAGGCTCCATTCCAGTTTTGTTTGCTGCTGCTGCTGTTAGATATTTCTAGACATAGGCCCAGGTCTCAGGGGCCAGGAATAATTTTCTTTTGGATCTTAATTCTCATTATTTCCTTAAAAAGCAATCCAGAGAACACGTTTTTCTGCGCCTTTTGCTTGTTGGCAGTGCAGAATACAGCCAGGTCCTTTCCATATTACAGCGCTAAAAATCCAGCTATTTAAAACTGTGGTTTGTCCGTCACATGGATCACATATAAGTGCGCTGAAAATATTGCCTTTTCCGGCCTCCATTGAAATTTTGTTTTAGTGTGTCAGTGAAGTTTTTGACACCGGTTTGCTGTTCAAAATAGTTACCTACAGGCCACCTATTTAAAACTGTGGTTTGTCTGTCACACGGATCACATATAAGTTCGCTCCAAATTCAGCCATTTGTAGTGAGTGTGGAAGATATTGTCATCCATTTAAAATGGGCAAGGCACGTGGCAAGGGACGGGGAACTGGAGGTGATGGTGATAGTGCATGCAAAGGCCGTGGGCAAGCTGAAATTGTGCCACAACAAACAGCCACATCTTCTCACTCGACCTTCCTGTCCCAATTAATAGGGGACCGCAGAACACCACTATTGAACACAGAGCAGTGTGAAAAGGTTATTGTTAAAGTACGCCGCCTGTGTGCCCATTTTAGAAAGTCACCTACAGCTTCCGCCGTCCTTGCCATGTTTCAGCAGTGTTTGCAGCTTCCGGCTCACAGACTGATGTGTGATGTCCTCACGCGTTGGAACTCTACACTGCAGATGTTGGGAAGGATTTGTGAGCAGAAGAGGGCAGTTGTTGACTACCAGCATCAACAAGGCCGTTGGTATTCAATTCAGACTCCACACATAAGACCTCAGGCGTGGACATGGATGTCAGACATATGTACCATCCTCCAAAACTTTGAGAACTCCACCAAGATGGTGAGCGGCGATGAAGTCATAATTAGCGTCACCATCCCACTTCTCTGTCTTCTGAAATGCTCTCTGCTCACAATCAGAGAGGATGCATTGCAGGCGGAGCACGATGAGAGCAAGGAACCATACAGGGTGATTACACACAGCCTAGCCTCATCTCATCCCAACGTGGATTGGGTGACAATGAGGAAGAGGAGGGAGGAGGAGGAGGAAGAACAGGAGCTAGTTTCATGTGCTATAGATGGTACTACCTGCACAACTGTCATACCGTCTGTTCAGCATGGATGGCCTGAGAACAGAGAGGAGGAGGAGGAGAGCATGGTCAGTCGTCCTCTTGATGAGGACACGGAAGTCTTGCCTGTTAGCAGTCTGGCACGCTTGGCTGAGTTTATGTTACGCTGCCTTTCCCATGACCCTCGCGTTCTCAAAATATTGGGTGACATTCATTACTGGTTGGTGACATTTCTAGACCCACGCTACAAGGAGAACTTTATATCTCTTATTCCTGAGGCGGACAGGTCTACAAAAATGGGACAGTACCAGAAGGCCCCTGTTGCAGAACTATTAAAAAAATTCCCATCTGAAAACGCTGGCAGCAGAGGTCACAGTTCGTTGGACAACCAAGGACTACAGGTGAGAGAGACACAACTCCAATCCAGCAGAGGCAGGGGAACACTGTCAAAGTTCTGGGAGAATTTTCTCAGCCCCTCCCATCGCACAGGCCCTGAGGCGTGGGGTACTCTCACAAGGAGTGCAAAGTCTGGGAAGATGCTGAGGGAGTATCTTGCCGACCGTACCAACGTTCTCCGTGATTCCTCTGTGCCTTATAATTATTGGGTATCCACGCTGGACACATGGAATGAACTGGATCTCTAAGCCTTAGAGGTCCTGGCCTGCCCTGTCGATAGCGTTTTATCAGAGTGGGTTTTTAGTGCCGCTGGTGGAATTATAACTGATAAGCGCATCCACCTGTCAAATGAAAATGCTGACAGGCTGACTCTTGTAAAAATGAACAAGGGCTGGATTGGGCCAGACTTCTCAACACCAACGAATGATAGCAGCGTAACATAAATTCAAATCCAGTGTCTTTTTTTGGGAGGTGTATTCCCATGCACCTTTTCACACCCACACTTGGGTATACGCTTCCTGATTTTGGCTATTTGCTCTTATCCTCCTCCTTCTCCTCATCCTCATCCTCCACCACCATATCACCAGGGTGACTGTGGTCCGTGATGCAACACCCACATCATTTTTTTAACGGGTGTTTATGATGCCCGTCAAAAAAATTTTTTATACAGTATGTTCAAGTATACCCCCCAGGGGTAAATGTTTGTCAGCCCATACACTTAGTGCATGGGCATTACAAGTATAGGAGACCCGCTCCTTTCTAATGGGAACATTTTTTATGAGGCCCTCCTCCACGTCTCTTCCATGGGGCATTGGAGTGCCTTGCACTCACTGCATAGGCCAGCACTATGGGAGACCCACTTCCTAATAATGGGAAATTTTTTTCATGAGGCCCTCTACGTCTATTCCAAGGGGCATTGGAGTGCCTCCCAATTTTTGGCAACCCTTGCATTCACTGCATAGGCAAACACAATGGGAGACCCACTTCCTAATAGTGGGAACATTGTTTTCAGGAGGCCCTCTGACCTCCACGTCTCTTCCAAGGGGCATTGGAGTGCCTCCCAATTTTTGGCAACCCTTGCATTCACTGCATAGGCAAACACAATGGGAGACCCACTTCCTAATAATGGGAACATTGTTTTCCGAATGCCCTCCTCTAAGTCTCTTCACAGGGGTATTGGGGTGAGTCCAAATTTTCAAAGGGGTGTTTGGGTGTGTCCAAATTTTGGGCAGCCCTGCCACTCACTGCATACGCAATAACAGTATAGGAGACCCACTCTTTAGTAATAGGAACAACAAAGCCTAGCCGGCTGATGGTTCTCTAAGAATAGTGACGGCCGACTGCTGGCCCCTTAAGAATAATAAATGCAGCCTGATGGCCCTATAAAAATAGGCTTTGCGACTTTCAGAGTCCATCCTTCATAAATGAAACACGATGTGTCTGATGATATCTCACACACCACATGGCCAGATAAGGTAGTAAAATGTTATGACATTTCCTGGTGAATGCATTTTTCTCGGTTGAAAGCAATACAAAAGTGCAAAAAACGCATCAAAAACGCTACATGTGAACATAGCCCAAGGTGTGGAGGAGTATTTTTGTTTTGGGTTATTTATTTTCCTTATATACAAGTCATTACCCTGGAAAGGATGTTCCTTAACATATTTTCCAGGAAAATCCATTTTGGTTTTGTTTTAGTATGTTTTATTGTGGGTCCGTAAAAGTGGCGTAATACCTCTGACAACGTTGTTCACAGCAGTGACCTGATAGTCAGAAATGCTTCCAGGGGTCTTCCCCATGCTGTTCCCATGCCATTTGAGCACTGTTCCCAATGATTTGGGCAATTTTTAGGCCCTCTGCAGACCGCCGGGGGGAGCCGCCTGAAAAATGCTCGAGTTTCCCATAGACTTACATTGGGCTCGTTGCTCGGGTCAAGCATCCAAATATTCCAATGTGCTCGACCCGAGCAACGAGCACCCAAGTATTTTAGTGCTCGCCCATCATTAGTCACAACATAAAAAGATATGCCACTAGTTAATAAAAAAGTTTCACCGGCAGGAAATTTAAAAAATGTCCATTGCATTATAGTATTTGTATAGCGGCAACTTTTGTTAAATAGGGAAACACAAGATGAAAGCGAGAGTGTATGTACAATATAGTATTAACCTTATTTATATTTTTCATCACTTGGAATTTTTTGTCCCTTGCAGAGGCCAAATATTCTGCAGTGCTGTCCACAGGCCATTCTCATCCGCCCCTGACACCAGTGAGGCTCATAATATAATTCTCCTGAGTCAGACATGAACTAGGGAAAAATAGGGAGCCAATTAACCTAATAAGTATATGGGTCAGAAAGAGCTGTTTTGCTAGAACCGTAAACCTGAAATATGATCTACATAACTATTTGGTAAGAATTTCATTGAACCATTTGCTTGAAAGGAGATCAAATGCAGACCAGACATGGCAAATGGATAAAGAGAAGCATTTGCATCAGCCATGTGCAGATTGGCCATTGTTTAATAGCCTGTTCAGACAGGCAGATCGTGCTTCAGATACATGATCAGAAATAGATTGTTCTGTGGACATAGACTGTTATTGTCCTCGGCAGCATAGGTACTGTCTGCACAGGACAATGTGCTGTCGAGAATGATGATCTTTTAGCCAAAAGATCATTTCATCCGCCAAACGAGCGTTTTGTTTATTCATTGGGTGATCTACCACCTGTTTACACTGCACAACTATACGATTATCAGGAAATGTAAATGCAGTGTAAATGTTCCCTAAGAGTGATGTTGTTTGGAATAAACCAAATCATGGTGTTTTTTTAATTTGATGAAACTTTTATTGTTGTTATTATAATTATTAAAGAGGTTGTCCATGCTTGGAACAAAAGTTAGCAGTCGCCCTATGTGGCTGCCAAATCATGACGGAGAGCGGCGCGCACTCTGCCACAATTCCCCATTATTTCCAATGCGAGCGGATGGTCACGTGACCACATGTTTGTGATTTACATACTTGCAGCCATGTGCCGGTTAGACTCCTGTGCTGCTCTCAACAGAAGAGAAATGAGAGAAACAGAAGAGAACGCGCGATCGCATGTATGCAAATCAAATACATGTGGGCACATGAACGCCAACTTACACAGGGAATTACAGGAAAATGTGACCATAAGGCAATCTAGAGTGATTGTAATAATATTTAGAGAATAAAAAATAAATAATCTAAACACGGGTCTCTAGGCAAAAGTGCTAACGTTAACAATGTTACAGACTAATCTAGTGCTTTTACTAGTTTAAAACCATGTTATATTATTAATTCTTTTAGGAAAACTTACCTACTTAAAACTTACCTGTCTGATCCCTGACTTTCCCAAACCACTACTATATCAGGATGGATGCAGATTTGTATATTATGATAAGGCGTTTCATGTTGGACAGTAGCGATCCGGTCTTTAAAAAATGAACTTTTATTCTACAGAATAAATAGACAGAACTAAGTGGTGAGGCGTTTGTTTCCGGACTAGGTGTGGGTCCTATCTCTGAGATCACATCATTTTGGGAGAATGTGAATTTCTGGCCCCTGTCTGTAAACCGAGGTCACAGCATACAGCTGAAGACTATATGTAAGGGTTGGGTCACACGACCGGATAAAAAAAAAATCGTTAAAGAGTTTCATCCAGAAAATTTGACGATTTTTTTCTCACTGGTCATACATATACAATCAGTTTCTCCTTTTACAGCAGCAGCTTTTAATAATTTACAGGACCATTTTCAGTTTCATATGTTACGGAATTGCAATATATCTGTAAAGATTTGATGCTGTATTTTGGATCTGTATAGCATCTGATTTTTTTCCTTGCACTCATAGACTTGAATGTGTGAGTCTCATCCAATTTCTGGAAGAAAGTCATGCTGGCTGCGATTTTTTTTCACAGATATGGTCAGTGAAAAAAAATCACTCATCTGCAAAAATATGGTCGTGTGCATGAGCCTTAACAGTCATGAATGTGCACAGCTCTCGCCTTTGAAATCTATAGGGCATAAGAAAAAAGGTGAGCAGCAGTTTTTAATGGGTGCTTGCTTTGTTCTGGGGATCCACCCTATCAATCATATTGTCATATTCTATTGAGAAATAATTATTTATTTTTGAACATGATATGCAGTACAGGCCAAAAGTTTGGACACACCTCATTTAAAGATTTTTCTGTATTTTCATGACTATGAAAATTATACATTCACACTGAAGACATCAAAACTATGAATTAACACATGTGGAATTATATACTTAACAAAAAAGTGTGAAACAACTGAAAATATGTCTTATATTCTAGGTTCTTCAAAGTAGCCACCTTTTGCTTTGATGACTGCTTTGCACACTCTTGGCATTTTCTTGATGAGCTTCAAGAGGTAGTCACCGGAAATGGTCTTCCAACAATCTTGAAGGAGTTCCCAGAGATGCTTAGCACTTGTTGGCCCTTTTGCCTTCACTCTGCGGTCCAGCTCACCCCAAACCATCTTGATTGGGTTCAGGTCTGGTGACTGTGGAGGCCAGGTCATCTGGTGTAGCACCCCATCACTCTCATTCTTGGTCAAATAGCCCTTACACAGCCTGGAGGTGTGTTTGGGGTCATTGTACTGTTGAAAAATAAATGATGGTCCAACTAAAAGCAAACCGGATGGAATAGCATGCCGCTGCAAGATGCTGTGGTAGCCATGCTGGTTCAGTATGCCTTCAATTTTGAATAAATCCCCAACAGGGTCACCAGCAAAGCACCCCCACACCATCACACCTCCTCCTCCATGCTTCACGGTGGGAACCAGGCATGTAGAGTCCATCCGTTCACTTTTTCTGAGTTTCACAAAGACACAGTGGTTGGAACCAAAGATCTCAAACTTGGACTCATCAGACCAAACACAGAATTCCACTGGTCTAATGTCCATTCCTCGAGTTCTTTAGCCCAAACAAGTCTCTTCTGCTTGTTGCCTGTCCTTAGCAGTGGTTTCCTAGCAGCTATTTTACCATGAAGGCTTGCTGCACAAAGTCTCCTCTTAACAGTTGTTGAAGAGATGTGTCTGCTGCTAGAACTCTGTGTGGCATTGACCTGGTCTCTAATCTGAGCAGCTGTTAATCTGCGATTTCTGAGGCTGGTGACTCGGATAAATTTATCCTCAGAAGCAGAGGTGACTCTTGGTCTTCCTTTCCTGGGGCGGTCCTCATGTGAGCCAGTTTCTTTGTAGCACTTGATGGTTTTTGCAACTGCACTTGCGGACACTTTCAAAGTTTTCCCAATTTTTCAGACTTACTGACCTTCATTTTTTAAAGTAATGATGGCCACTCGTTTTTCTTTACTTAGCTGCTTTTTTCTTGCTATAATACAAATTCTAACAGTCTATTCAGTAGGACTATCAGCTGTGTATCCACCTGACTTCTGCACAACACAACTGATGGTCCCAACCCCATTTATAAGGCAAGAAATCCCACTTATTAAACCTGACAGGGCACACCTGTGAAGTGAAAACCATTTCCGGTGACTACCTCTTGAAGCTCATCAAGAGAATGCCAAGAGTGTGCAAAGCAGTCATCAAAGCAAAAGGTGGCTACTTTGAAGAACCTAGAATATAAGACATATTTTCAGTTGTTTCACACTTTTTTGTTAAGTATATAATTCCACATGTGTTAATTCATAGTTTTGATTCCTTCAGTGTGAATGTACAATTTTCATAGTCATGAAAATACAGAAAAATCTTTAAATGAAAAAAAGTGAAAAAACCTCCCAAGGGTATCCATATTGGAAACACACTTCCAGCAATGTCCATATAGACAGTACAGCTGGGCATATGTGCCTTACGGCAGCAGCAATACACAGGAGATAATGGGCAAATTTTGTGAAGTGCTGAAGTACAGCCCCTTCCTAGATATAGAACTATAAATACATATGTATATATATATGTATATATATACACAGTGGCTAGCAAAATTATTAACCCCCTCCGCTTTTTACCTGTTTTGTTACATTACCACCCGTGTTTAAATATTTTTTTAATCCGATTTGTATGTCTTACATCAGCACTAAATAGTCTAAGTTGGTGAAGTGAAGTGAGAAAAATATAGGCATAAATTAAATTTATGGGATCAAATAACTAAAAATGGCATGTGCATATATATTCACACCTTTTGCAATGAAGCCTCTAAAAATTTCTGGTGCAAGCAATTACCTTCATAAGTCACATGCTTGGTGAAAGGAAGTCCACCTGTGTGCAATCTAAGCATTACATGTCTGTCAGTATATACACTTTACCTTTTCTGGAAGGCCACAGAGACAGCAAAACCATTAAGCAAGAGGCACCACTAACCAAACACCATAAAGACCAAGGAGCTTTCCAAACAAGTCAGGGACAAAGTTGTTGAGAAGTACAATTCAGGGTTGGGCATAAAAAAATATGAATATAAAAAGGAAAAAGAAATTCAGCCTACCATATACAGTACAGACCAAAAGTTTGGACACACCTTCTCATTTAAAGATTTTTCTGTATTTTCATGACTATGAAAATTGTACATTCACACTGAAGGCATCAAAACTATGAATTAACACATGTGAAATTATATACTTAACAAAAAAATGTGAAACAACTGAAAATATGTCTTATATTCTAGGTTCTTCAAAGTAGCCACCTTTTGCTTTGATGACTGCTTTGCACACTCTTGGCATTCTCTTGATGAGCTTCAAGAGGTAGTCACCCGAAATGGTTTTCACTTCACAGGTGTGCCCTGTCAGGTTTAATAAATGGCATTTCTTGTCTTATAAATGGGGTTAGGACCATCTGTTGTGTTATGCAGAAGTCTGGTGGATACACAGCTGATAGTCCTACTGAACAGACTGTTAGAATTTGTATTATGGCAAGAAAAAAGCAGCTAAGTAAAGAAGAAAAAGTGGCCATCATTACTTTAAGAAATGAAGGTCAGTCAGTCCGAAAAATTGGGCAAACTTTGAAAGTGTCGCCAAGTGCAGTTGCAAAAACCATCAAGCGCAACAAAGAAACTGGCTCACATGAGGACCGCCTCAGGAAAAGAAGACCAAGAGTCACCTCTGCTTCTGAGGATAAGTTTATCCGAGTCACCAGCCTCAGAAATCGCAGGTTAACAGCAGCTCAGATTAGAGACCAGGTCAATGCCACACAGAGTTCTAGCAGCAGAAACATCTCTTCAACAACTGTTAAGAGGAGACTTTGTGCAGCAGGCCTTCATGGTAAAATAGCTGCTAGGAAACCACTGCTAAGGACAGGCAACAAGCAGAAGAGACAAGTTTGGGCTAAAGAACACAAGGAATGGACATTAGACCAGTGGAAATCTGTGCTTTGGTCTGATGAGTCCAAATTTGAGATCTTTGGTTCCAACCACCGTGTCTTTGTACAACGCAGAAAAGGTGAACGGATGGACTCTACATGCCTGGTTCCCACCATGAAGCATGGAGGAGTTGGAGGTGTGATGGTGTTGGGGTGCTTTGCTGGTGACACTGTTGGGAATTTATTAAAGATTGAAGGCATACTGAACCAGCATGGCTACCACAGCATCTTGCAGCGGCATGCTATTCCGTCCGGTTTGCGTTTAGTTGGACCATCATTTATTTTTCAACAGGACAATGACCCCAAACACACCTGCAGGCTGTCTAAGGGCTATTTGACCAAGAAGGAGAGTGATGGGGTGCTACGCCAGATGACCTGGCCTCCACAGTCACCAGAGCTGAACCCAATCGAGATGGTTTGGGGTGAGCTGGACCGCAGAGTGAAGGCAAAAGGGCCAACTAGTGGTAAGCATCTCTGGGAACTCCTTCAAGATTGTTGGAAGACCATTTCCGGTGACTACCTCTTGAAGCTCATCAAGAAAATGCCAAGAGTGTGCAAAGCAGTCATCAAAGCAAAAGGTGGCTACTTTGAAGAACCTAGAATATAAGACATATTTTCAGTTGTTTCACACTTTTTTGTTAAGTATATAATTCCACATGTGTTAATTCATAGTTTTGATGCCTTCAGTGTGAATGTACAATTTTCAAAGTCATGAAAATACAGAAAAATCTTTAAATGAGAAGGTGTGTCCAAACTTTTGGTCTGTACTGTATGTGCCATGAGGGTCCACTGGTGCATGGAAATCCTTGGTAGCAAATCCATGGATGAGAAGCAGGTAAATGATTAGAAAAAACTCCAGCACCTTCTCCATTTCCATCACAAGAAATATTAAATTAAAATGTCCATTTTATTAGTTCCATTAAAAAAAACACATGAAAACATGTGTAAGGCAAACCTTACGCGTTTCAAACCAGGCAAGGGTTCTTAATCATATGATTAAGAACTCTTAACTGGAGCCAAACCAACACAGCTCATCACCCCAAGAACACCATCCACACCATGAAACATGATGGTGGCAGCATCATGCTGTAAGGAATGTATTTTGGCAGCAGGGACAGGGAAAATAGTCCGAGTCGAGGGGAAGATGGATGGTGCAAAATACAGGGATATTCTTGAGCAAAACCTGTTTCAGTCTGTCAGTGATTTCAGACTGGGATGGAAGATTCACCTTACAAAAGACAATAACCCAAAGTATACACTTGAGTGATTAAAGGAAAAACGTGTAAATGTTTTGGAGTGGCCTAGTCAAAGCCCAGACCTTAGTTCAATTGAGAATCTGTGCTCAGACTTGAAGATTGCTGTTCACCAGAGGAAACCATCTAACTTGAAGGAGCTGGAGCAGTTTTACCTTGAGGAATGGGCAAAAATCCCAGTGGCAAGATGTGGAAAGCTCATAGAGACTTATCCATTGCGACTTGCAGCTGTAATTGCTGCAAAAGGAGGCCCTACAAAATACTGATTCTAGAGGGGTGAATATCTTGTTTAAAAGACACCCTCTGCAATAGGGAAGTGCCAAGCAAGACAGTAAATCATTAGTGAGTGAGGTGGTCTCCTAGTGAGTTGTGAGGTCCCCTTGTCCTGATGTGGCCAGCGTCCTGAATCCGTAGTCTCTGGTCCTTGTGTGTCCAGTTCTCAACCTGAAGTCCCTGGTCCTGGTGCGGCCAGTACTGAACCAGAAGTCCCTGGTCCTAGTGCGGCCAGAGCCTGAACCTCGTCCCTCGGTCCATGTGCAACCAGTCCCTGAATCAGTATCTAAGACCTGTGCGTCTGAACATGTGCCTATTGGAGTACCCAGTATATGCGGACTGCTACAACCAGTCTCCGAATTAGCCCTAGTCCATGTCAGTAATCGTTTTACAGAGGATAAAGAATTTAGTAGTCTGAACGGAGCCCTAGCCCTATTTGTTTCAGCATACCTGACCCCTGGGGTCATCAGCTGCAGTACTGTGAACTGCCTAGAAGTGGTACCTGTCGTCTACCTGCAGCAAAGCCTGACTCCACCATCAGGCGCTCCAGTGAACACCTGGAAGCTGCTTAGCTACTCCCCTCATAGGTAAGCCCTGCCCCGAGGCACAGTGGGTTCACGATTGCATAACAATCAAGAAATTTACAACCCATGGCACTGTAACTAATCTCCCTTGACGTGGATGGCAGAGAAAAATTAATGAAAGGTTGCAACGCAGGATAGTCCAGATGGTGGATAAGCAGGCCAAGTTAGAGCTTTTTGGTAAAAGCACATTATTCTACTGTTTCCCAAAGAGGGAATGAGGCCAAAGAAAAGAACACTACCTACAATCAAATATGGTGGAAATTCAAAGATGTTTTGAGGTTGTTTTGCCTCAGGCACTGGGTGCCTTGACTGTGTGCAAGGCATCATGAAATCTGAAGATTACCAAAGGATTTTGGGTCACAATGTAGTGTCCAGTGTCAGAAAGCTAGGTTCGCATACTAGGTCATGGGTCTTCCAGGAGGACAATGACCCCAAACATAACTCAAGAAAGACCCAGAAATTGTTGGAATCAAATGGCAGGAGAGTTCTGAAGTGGCCAGCAATGAGTCCAGATCTAAATCCCATTAAACACCTGTGGAGAGATGTTAAAATTGCTGTTGGGAGAAGACACCCTTCAAATATGAGAGACATGGAGCAGTTTGCAAAAGAAGAGTGGTCCAAAATTCCAGTTGAGTTGTGTAAGAAGATTGTTGATGGTTATAGGAAGTGATTGATTGCAGTTATTTATT
This sequence comes from Phyllobates terribilis, assembly GCF_046119375.1. Taxonomy (NCBI): domain Eukaryota; kingdom Metazoa; phylum Chordata; class Amphibia; order Anura; family Dendrobatidae; genus Phyllobates; species Phyllobates terribilis. Next base: position 531,196,614 of record NW_027362764.1, on the reverse strand, counting down.
CCAAAATTTGTGCAAGCAAATATTAACTTGAGTGTGCCAACAATTTTGTCCAGCCCATTTTGGGGGTTTTGTGTGAAATTATGTCCAATTTGCCTTTTTTTCCCTGTGTTTTTTTTGTGTTGTTCAACCTATGTATGCCTCCATTACTATTACAGAGCTTGCTATCAGGGGTGGATTAAGAGTAGCAAGGGCCCCGGGCAGTTTAGAAGGCGCGGGCCCTCCCCCCCCACACACACACCTGATGTATGTAGCGTCGGCGTCCCTGCCTCCTGCTAGGCAGGGACGCTGTTCCCCTCACCTCTTCGCTCTGTGCCCGGCGTCTTCCTCCCGCTCTGCTGGCAGCGCGCGCTGCTTCCCGGCCACGGTGCTTAGGGCGCGCGCGCGCTCCCCCTCTCTTAAAGGGGCCGCGCGCGCCGTCCTAAGGAGTCCCCGGCCAATGGCCGGAGGACTTCACCATATATAAGGCACCTCCTCCAAAATGGAGGTGCCCGAGCAATGTTGTTGCAAAGCCTTCACTCTGCTTCAGCCCTCAGGTCCCGTTTCCAGTTACCTGCCAGTCACCTGCCAGATTCCTGCCTGTTACCTGCCAGTCACCTGCCAGATTCCTGCCTGTTACCTGCCAGTCACCTGCCAGATTCCTGCCTGTTACCTGCCAGTCACCTGCCAGATTCCTGCTTGATACCTGCCAGATATCCGTTTACCTGCTGGCAAGCCTGCGGTCCGACGGTCTGCCTTCCGACACCTGTCAGTCTGTCTATGGACCAGCCTGCCCGCTCACCTGGGAGCGCTCGTCTGCTACCTGCCTGCTAGCCTACCTGGAGGCTCCGCCGTCACTTGCCATGACCACCTGCCTGTCCAGAGACTCTTGTCTGCTCACCTGGGAGCGCTCATCTGCTACCTGCCTGCTAGCCTACCTGGAGGCTCCACCGTCACTTGCCGTGACCACCTGCCTGTCCAGAGACTCTCGCCTGCTCACCTAGGAGCGCTCACCTGCTACCTGCCTGCTAGCCTACCTGGAGGCTCTGCCGTCACTAGCCGTGACCACCTGCCTGTCCAGAGACTGTCCCTGTCACTTGCCGTGAGTACTCGTCCTTCTACCCAGAGACTGTCCCTGTCACTTGCCGTGACTACCTGCCCTACTACCCAGAGACTGTCCCTGTCACTTGCCGTGACTACCTGCCCTTCTACCCAGAGACTGTCCCTGTCACTTGCCGTGATTACCTGCCCGTCTTCCCTGGGAGCCACCCGCTTCCTTACAAGGACCGCCCCCTTGTATAGTTGCTCAGAGGTTCCGCCTCCCAGACCCGTTACAGTTTGCTCGGGCCATGGAATCCGGTGGCACCCAAGCTCCCTCGCTCTTGGACCTATGTCATGAACTGTCAAGTCAGAGGTCCCAACAGGAGTCCATCCTTAGTCACCTGCGGAGTGTCAACTCTCGCCTGAACACTCTGTCTGCTCCACCTGCAACCACCGCTAGTGTCATGACTCGCAACCCGGCAGCGCCGCTGCCCACCAATACCATGGTATCCTGTCCCGGACCCCGGTTTTCTGCACCTCCTCGTTTCGGAGGTGACTCCGCTCAAGCTCGGGGCTTCATAAACCAGTGCACCCTGCACTTTGAACTCTTGTCCCACCAGTTTATCTCCGACAGGTCCAAAGTAGCCTTTATCATGTCCCACCTCACGGGGGAGGCTCTGGCTTGGCTAAATCCTCTGTGGGAGAGAGGAGATCCCCTGGTGTCCGACCTGCCAGCCTTTCTCACGGCTTTCCGGAAAGTCTTCGACAAACCCGGACAGAAGACCTCATCCGCATCGTCTCTGCTACGCCTCCGTCAAGGAGATCTCACTGTGGGCCAATATGCCATACGGTTCCGTACCCTTGCTTCGGAGCTGGCCTGGGATAACGACGCTCTGGTGTCTGTCTTCTGGGAGGGTCTGTCTGGCCGTATTAAAGATGAACTCGCCGGTCGGGACATTCCTACCATTCTCGACGACTTAATAACACTTGCCACCCGGATTGACATCCGATTCCAGGAGCGCGCCAAAGAGGTCACCCGTGAGAGGAGGTTTCCACGTCTAGCCCCCACCTTCCAGAAACCCGTCACTCCCTCCGTTACTCCCCAGGCACACTCACCTGAGCCTATGCAGGTCGACCAGACCAAGATGGTCAAAACCCGTCAAGACTTACGCCGTGCCGAGGGGAGCTGCTTCTACTGTGGCAGTAAGGAGCACCGGATCCGTTCCTGCCCAGAGAGGTCGGGAGACGCCTGTGTCTAGGATCGCTCAGAGAGGTCGCCCTAGACAAAAGTACCCTCTCCATCTCTGATGCTGTCAGTCTCTATCACCTGCGGAGAGAACCGCTATTTCGAACTGGCTCAACTTGACTCAGGAGCTGCTGGAAATCTCATTTCTCAGTCTCTGGTAGAGAAATACCGCATTCCCACCAAACCTCTGGCCGTACCTTTATCTGTCGCCGCCGTGGATGGGGGCCTCTTACCACATCCCATCCAACTCATCACCGAATCCATAACTCTGCAGGTGGGAATGCTGCATTCTGAGAGCATCTCCTTTCATGTTCTGCCTGGACTCTCTCACGCACTCTTGTTAGGCCTACCTTGGCTCCAGAAACATGCACCCGTGCTTGACTGGCAGACCGGAGAAGTCCTTCGCTGGGGACAGGACTGCCATAGGACTTGTCTAGTTCCCATTCATCCTGCTCGTCCTTCTCCTACCCCAGACAGTCTACCCGGTCTACCGGTTCCCTATTGGTCTTATGCGGATGTCTTCAATAAAAAAGAAGCAGAGACATTACCCCCTCATAGACCATACGATTGTCCAATCGACCTGATACCCGGCTCTACTCCTCCCCGTGGGCGTATCTACCCTTTGTCCGCAGCGGAGACCCGGTCCATGTCAGAATATATTGAGGAGAATCTGGCCCGGGGATTTATCCGGAAATCTACCTCCCCGGCGGGAGCAGGCTTCTTCTTGGTCAAAAAGAAGGACGGCTCACTCTGTCCATGTATAGATTATAGAGGCCTTAACCAGATTACAGTGAAGAATAAATACCCCTCCCGCTCATTCCTGAATTATTTGACCGCCTGAGGGGGGCTAGAATCTTCACCAAACTGGATCTCCGTGGGGCGTATAACCTGGTCCGTATCCGTCAGGGGGATGAGTGGAAGACGGCATTCAACACCCGGGACAGCCACTATGAGTACCTTGTAATGCCCTTCGGTCTCTGTAACGCTCCTGCCGTCTTTCAAGAGTTGGTCAATGACATCTTCCGTGACCTTCTCTACTCCTGCGTGGTGGTGTACCTGGACGACATCTTGGTCTTCTCTCCGGACCTTCCTACTCACCGGAGGGATGTTCGTCAGGTCCTGCTCAGGCTCAGGCAGAACCACCTCTACGCTAAATATGAGAAGTGCATCTTTGAGCAGACCTCTCTTCCATTTCTGGGCTACATAATCTCTCAGACCGGCCTACAAATGGATCCTGAGAAACTGTCTGGCCCCGACCAGAGGGGTTGAAGGCTATTCAGCGGTTCCTGGGCTTCGCCAACTATTACCGCCTCTTCATACCGCACTTCTCTTCAGCGGACTGCCCCTATCTCTGCGCTCACCCGTAAGGGTACTAATCCCAGAAGATGGCCGCCCGAAGCTGAGGAGGCCTTTCTTTCCTTAAAACAGGCCTTCTCCTCCGCCCCGGTGCTGCATCGTCCGGACGGCAACAAACAATTCTTCCTAGAAGTTGACGCTTCCTCCTCCGGAGCCGGGGCGGTACTTACCCAAAAGTCATCTTCCGGGAGAATGGTAACCTGCGGTTTTTTCTCCAAACTCTTCTCCTCTTCTGAGCGCAACTATTCTATTGGAGACCGTGAATTGTTGGCCATTAAGCTGGCACTGGAGGAGTGGCGTTACCAGCTGGAGAGGGCTCTTCACCCGGTAATAATTTACACGGACCACAAGAACTTGGCTTACCTTCAGAGCGCCCAGAGACTTAACCCGCGCCAAGCCCGGTGGTCCTTGTTTTTTGCCCGCTTTGATTTTGTTCTTCATTTTCGCCCAGCAGACAAAAACATCAAAGCTGACGCCTTGTCCCGATCCTTCCTGGTGTCTGATCTAGAGGAGGAACCTAAGCACATCATTGATCCCGCCAGAGTAATGCAAGTGGCTCCCGTGAATCTAAATCGTCTCCCTCCCAGTAAGACGTTTGTAACTGTACCTGATCGGAAGAAGGTCCTACACTGGAGTCATTCATCTAAGCTAGCTGGCCACGCCGGTCAGAAAAAGACCTTCAAGCTCATTACCCGCCATTACTGGTGGCCTACCCTGCACAAGGATGTAATGGACTTTGTTTCTGCCTGTGTGTCCTGCGCCCGCAACAAAGTTCCGAGACACCTGCCAGCCGGTCGCCTTCTTCCTCTTCCAGTACCTGCTACCCTGTGGCAGCATATTGCTATGGACTTTATAACGAATCTTCCTGTCTCTGCCGGTTGTATGGTCATTTGGGTGGTCGCTGATCGCTTCTCCAAGATGGCGCACTTCATTCCCCTGCCGGGTCTCCCGTCTGCACCCGAACTGGCTAAAGACTTTATCCGCCACATCTTCCGTCTCCATGGCCTGCCCCTCCACATCGTGTCAGATCGTGGGGTTCAGTTCACCTCACGCTTCTGGAGAGCCACATGTAAGTTGCTTGACGTCACTCTGGACTTCTCCTCCGCTTACCATCCACAGTCCAATGGTCAAGTGGAGCGGATCAATCAGAACCTGACCAGTTACCTCCGGCACTTCGTTAATGCCCACCATTCGGACTGGGTGGATCTCCTACCATGGGCCGAGTTCTCTTACAATAATCACGAGAGCGAATCTTCCTCCAAATCCCCGTTTTTTGTAGTCTTCGGTCAGCATCCTCGGATCCCATTTCCCGTCTCCACCTCGGTGGACAATCCGGCTGCGGAATCTCTCGTTCGCGAATTCTCCTCCATTTGGGAGAGTACCCGATCCACACTCCTTCAGTCGTCTGAACGAATGAAAAAACACGCTGACAAGAAACGCCTGGATCCTCCACAATTCCGTCCTGGAGATAAAGTCTGGCTCTCGTCCAAATATGTCCGGCTCAAGATTCCCTCCTACAAGTTAGGGCCTCGGTTCATCGGCCCACTGGAAGTTATCAAACAGATCAACCCGGTGGCCTATAAATTAAAATTCCCAGCCAACTTACGGATCCCTAACTCCTTCCATGTATCTCTCCTCAAACCCGTGGTACTTAACTCTTTTTCCAAGTCTACAGGTACGCCTCCTGCTCCGGTTTCCGCTGAGAACGAGTTTGAGGTAGAGAACATTCTGGCCACCAAAAGGGTAAGAGGAAAAACCTTTTTTCTGGTAGATTGGAAGGGGTTTGGTCCTGAGGAGAGAACGTGGGAGCCCCGGGAGAACATCCATGCCCCTCTCATCCTTGATAAATTTCTCTCTGGTCTAAAAAAGGGGGGGCCTAAAGGGGGGGTACTGTAGCGTCGGCGTCCCTGCCTCCTGCTAGGCAGGGACGCTGTTCCCCTCACCTCTCCGCTCTGTGCCCGGCGTCTTCCTCTGCTGGCAGCGCGCGCTGCTTCCCGGCCACGGTGCTTAGGGCGCGCGCGCTCCCCCTCTCTTAAAGGGGCCGTCCTAAGGAGTCCCCAGCCAATGGCCGGAGGACTTCACCATATATAAGGCACCTCCTCCAAAATGGAGGTGCCCGAGCAATGTTGTTGCAAAGCCTTCACTCTGCTTCAGCCCTCAGGTCCCGTTTCCAGTTACCTGCCAGTCACCTGCCAGATTCCTGCCTGTTACCTGCCAGTCACCTGCCAGATTCCTGCCTGTTACCTGCCAGTCACCTGCCAGATTCCTGCCTGTTACCTGCCAGTCACCTGCCAGATTCCTGCTTGATACCTGCCAGATATCCGACTGCGGTCCAACGGTCTGCCTTCCGACACCTGTCAGTCTGTCTATGGACCAGCCTGCCCGCTCACCTGGGAGCGCTCGTCTGCTACCTGCCTGCTAGCCTACCTGGAGGCTCCGCCGTCACTTGCCGTGACCACCTGCCTGTCCAGAGACTCTTGTCTGCTCACCTGGGAGCGCTCATCTGCTACCTGCCTGCTAGCCTACCTGGAGGCTCCGCCGTCACTTGCCGTGACCACCTGCCTGTCCAGAGACTCTCGCCTGCTCACCTAGGAGCGCTCCCTGCTACCTGCCTGCTAGCCTACCTGGAGGCTCTGCCGTCACTAGCCGTGACCACCTGCCTGTCCAGAGACTGTCCCTGTCACTTGCCGTGAGTACTCGTCCTTCTACCCAGAGACTGTCCCTGTCACTTGCCGTGACTACCTGCCCTTCTACCGAGAGACTGTCCCTGTCACTTGCCGTGACTACCTGCCCTTCTACCCAGAGACTGTCCCTGTCACTTGCCGTGATTACCTGCCCGTCTTCCCTGGGAGCCACCCGCTTCCTTACAAGGACCGACCCCTTGTATAGTTGCTCAGAGGTTCCGCCTCCCAGACCCGTTACAATGTATCACGTGACATGCCACATGATCCCCTGTGATAGTTCACGTGAAATTAATTTGGCACAATATTAATTATAATAATTTTTTTTAGGCTGTGTGCCCACTATGCGTTTTTTAAGCGTTTCCGCAGCGGCAATTCCGCGGCAGAAACGCTTAAAAATGCTTGGTAGAAGGTCTGCCATGTTCCCCAATGATAATCCGCATGTGCTGTGCACATGCTGCGGAAATTTCCGCTGCGGATTATCATTGCGGAAAAATCCGCAGCACTACCAATTATTTTGCGGAAGCGCGGCGCTTTCGCCGCCATTGACTTGCATTGGAACGCATTGAATCCGCATCACTGCATCTGTACATGCAAAATCCATGCGTTTCAATGTGCGGATGGTACCCGGGTTTGGAGAAGAGGAGACTCTCCTCCGGACCCGGGTACCATAGAACCTGTAAAAAAAGAATAAAATAAAAAATAAATATTATACTTACCTTCTGATGGCCCCCGGTGTCTTTATCCAATGCATCCTGGCTTGCCGGCAGCTCGCGATGGTCTGAAAAGGACCTGCCGTGACGTCATTTAGTCATGTGACGGGTCACGCGACCGCTGACGTCGGCAGGCCATCAGAAGGTAATTATATATTTATTTTTTACCATTCTTTTACGGTCACACTATATAAATCCATGCCGGTTGCATGGATTTATATAGTGTGACCAAGTTGTCAAGCACTTTCCAAGTGATGCTAAAATCGCTTGGAAAGCGCTTGTCAACCCGCATGCGGAATTGCAAGTGAAGAACGATTCACATCCGCATGTCCCTGGCAGGAAAAACGCATGTACAATCCGCATGCGTTTTTTCAGCCAGGGAGATGCAGAAACGCTCAAAAAAAATCCGGAGCATTTCTGCATCATGGGCACATAGCCTTACATTAATTGTATGACTCAATATTGAGCACACGTAGCCATCTATACACAGCAGGAGGCCGCACGTAGCCATCTATGCACAGCAGGAGGCCGCACGTAGCCATCTATACACAGCAGAAGGCCGCACGAAGCCATCTATACACAGCAGGAGGCCGCACGTAGCCATCTATACACAGCAGGAGGCCGCACGTAGCCATCTATACACAGCAGTAAGCCGCACGTAGCCATCTATACACAGCAGGAGGCCGCTCGTAGCTATCTATACACAGCGGGAGGCCGCACGTAGCCATCTATACACAGCGGGAGGCCGCACGTAGCCATCTATACACAGCGGGAGGCCGCACGTAGCCATCTATACACAGCGGGAGGCCGCACGGCGCCATCTATACACAGCGGGAGGCCACACAGCGCCATCTATACACAGCGGGAGGCCGCACGGTGCCGTCTATACACAGCGGGAGGCCGCACGGCGCCATCTATACACAGCGGGAGGCCGCACGGCACCATCTATACACAGCGGGAGGCCGCACATAGCCATCTATACACAGCGGGAGGCCGCACGTAGCCATCTATACACAGCGGGAGGCCGCACGGCGCCATCTATACACAGCGGGAGGCCACACAGCGCCATCTATACACAGCGGGAGGCCGCACGGCGCCGTCTATACACAGCGGGAGGCCGCACGGCGCCATCTATACACAGCGGGAGGCCGCACGGCACCATCTATACACAGCGGGAGGCTGCACGGCGCTGTCTATACACAGCGGGAGACCGCACGGCGCCACCTATACACAGCAGGAGGCCGCACGGCGCCACCTATACACAGCGGGAGGCTGCATGGCGCCATCTATACACAGCGGGAGGCCGCACGTAGCCATCTATACATAGCAGGAGGCCGCACGTAGTCATCTATACACAGCAGTAAGCCGCACGTAACCATCTATACACTGCAGGAGGCCGCTCGTAGCTATCTATACACAGCGGGAGGCCGCACGTAGCCATCTATACACAGCGGGAGGCCGCACGGCACCTCCCCCCCAGAGACAGCAGGAGGCCGCACGGCGCCATCTATACACAGCGGGATGCCACACGGCACCTCCCCCCCAGACACAGCAGGAGGCCACACGGCGCCATTTATACACAGCGGGAGGCCGCACGGCGCCATCTATGCACAGCGGGAGGCCACACAGCGCCATCTATACACAGCGGGAGGCCGCACGGTGCCGTCTATACACAGCGGGAGGCCGCATGGCGCCATCTATACATAGCGGGAGGCCGCACGGCACCATCTATACACAGCGGGAGGCTGCACGGCGCCGTCTATACACAGCAGGAGGCCACACGGCGCCACCTATACACAGCGGGAGGCCGCACGGCGCCACCTATACACAGCGGGAGGCCGCACGGCGCCATCTATACACAGCGGGAGGCTGCACGGCGCCATCTATACACAGCGGGAGGCCGCACGGCGCCATCTATACACAGCGGGAGGCTGCACGGCGCCATCTATACACAGCGGGAGGCCGCACGGCGCCCCCCCAGAGACAGCAGGAGGCCACACGGCGCCATCTATACACAGCGGGAGGCCGCCCGGCACCTCCCCCCAGAAACAGCAGGAGGCCACACGGCGCCATCTATACACAGCAGGAGGCCGCACGGCGCCATCTATACACAGCGGGAGGCCGCATGGCGCCATCTATACACAGCGGGAGGCCGCACGGCACCATCTATACACAGCAGGAGGCCGCACGGCGCCCCGCCAGAGACAGCAGGAGGCCACACGGCACCATCTATACACAGCGGGAGGCTGCATGGCGCCATCTATACACAGCGGGAGGCCGCACGGCGCCCCCCCACCAGAGACAGCAGGAGGCCGCACAGCGTCATCTATACTCAGCAGGAGGCCGCACGCAGTCACGTACGCACACAAACATATACAGACATATACATACACGCATAAACACATTTGAAACACAAAAATACATATAAACTGACATCACACAATGATATCTGCCTGCACACACACACACACACATACACACACACACACACACTCACCATCCCCCGGCTCGGCTCCAGTCCTGCTCTTTTCCGGTGCAGCACTGCAGGCCGGGTGCGCACTGCGTGACGTCACAGCTAGGAGACACGGCCGCGCACAGGGCCGTGTCTCCTAGCAGTGACGCGGCGGGCCAGCACAGGGAAGTTAACTGCTGCAGTGCTGGCCTGGCCGAAGAAGAAGCAGCGGCCGCACATATAATGAGGACAATCTGGCAATAGACACCCCGGAGCCCCGGGCCCCCTGGAGGTTCGGGGCCCCGGGCGGTAGCCCAGAACCTCCTCATTATAATCCGCCTATGCTTGCTATTCTGAAACGGCCCCAGTGCACACGGCAAAGGTTATAAGTAGGCTGAAGAAGTCTGGAAATGTCAGTCTATAATGTGCAAACTACAAGCCAGTATGAAAGCTGGTATATTCCAGGATTTTTTTTTATTATGACTGGTAACATGAAAATAAAAAACAGAAATATTTAATTAGGTTTTCATGAAAACCTAAATTACATAATGCATCATTTTTCATGATTTATTCCATTGAAATGAAGGTGGATACTCATGATTCTTTGTAATGCTGTATACTTATCTAGATATAGGTTTTCTACTGACTTGTAGAAAGAATTGTAGCTCTGGTTATGATGTCATTGAATATTTCAGCTATTATTTATAATTATAGTAGCTATTACTATTCCAGGAGTGAAGTGTATTATTGTACTGTTCCAGGAAATACAGTGAAGTGTATATAGTGCCTCTACAGACCAAAAAAGGAATTACTTATGGAATGGACTAGGCTGCAAAAATAGTAGGTATTCTAAATAAAGCTCATTCTTCTATTTTTTTCTGAATTCTTAGTAGTTATAGTGTTAATGGAGAAATGCTAGAGTACAGCTATATTACTAACTGACATGTTATTATAATATAGCTCTAAATATTTCAAGCAAAACTTTTACATTCCCCACCCTGTTATGCTCTGCCTTCCAAAATGCAGCACAGCTGCAGCCTACAGTTTCTAAAAATGGATTGAAAGGGAAACTGGCCAAACCAAACTCTCAACCACTGACATGTGTTACACTATACCAGTCCCCTCCTAGGAGGCAAAACCTGAACCCTAACAAAGCTTTTGCAAATTGAGCATTTTATTTATCCACTTGTATTACTTTATTTGTGCCACACACTTTCTCAGTTAACAGGCAACATGTGCTTCAAGACAATGAGAAAAAAAGGAACTATAAGTGAAAGTATTTTAAATTTTGAAAGTATTTATCATTAAATCGGGTATACATAAAAACAGAGGACTTTACAATTATTTGCACTCTAAAAAATGTTTATTGGACATGCGTCATACTCATAAAAAGAAATCTAAAATATATGTACCAACAAGTATATCACAATGCCAAAAATATTTAATTTAAGCACAACCTATTTCTTCTAGGAATAACAAATGACAATGAAACCACAACTAACATAAGATAACTAAACTCCAAATATTATACAGTTTGATCAACATGAGCAAGAAGAAACTAATTTTTATTTTAGAAATAGTTTTCTGAGACGATATAGTGAAAATTGAATAAGCAGACCATGGTTTTCTGCTTTTTAACCACTTCATTAGATAAGACGTATATGTATATCCAATGTTGGGTGTAGATGAATGGAGCTGGCTCTATTTTAATGGTTTTGTTGCATGTTTGGACATTAATCGCACACACACTATGCAAAGGTGTTCTGGTATTTGGATGGGCTCCCGAAGGCCCCCTATCACCTCCATGTGGCTAAGTTTCATAGGAGATTGTCATTTTTACTATTTACTGCAATAATGAAGTAAAAGTAATGAAATGATCAGCGGGTTCCCTAGGTAAACTAAAAATAAGTGAAACTTAATTTAAAAATAAAGTTGAAAAAAATATTAAAATGATAAAAACTTATAGAAGTTTGAATTCCCTCCCTTTTCTCAAATCTAAAATTAAAGAAATTAAATTAAAAAAAATTAAAATAAAATGTGGTATTCCTGCAATTGTAAAAGTCTGATCTCTGAAAATGCTGTAAATAGAAATTAAAATTAAAATTACTCAAATGGCATTTTTCAGTCATCTTGTCTCCCCCCAAAAAAGAAATGAAAAGCGATCAACATGGAAGTTACCTGAACCATGCAGGTTTAGTATCAACATAATTGTACTGCAACTTCCAGGTCATTTTTATTGCACAATGAACACCCCAAAACAATGGTGAAATTGCATTTTTTTTTAAATTTCACCCCAGTTGAAATGTTTTTACAATTTTTCAGTAGATTATATGATAAGATTCAAAACTACAACTTGTGCTGCAAGAATGAAACCATAATATGGTGAGGTTTACAGGAAAATACAAAATGTTATATGTCTTAAAAGATGGGGACGAAAGAATGAAAGCGCAAAGAAAATGAAAATGTGCACTGTCAGGGAGGGATTAAAATAAATCTAATGGAGAATACAGACTAAGTCAAGCTTTCTGAAAAGGTCCACAATTCTCTGCCAGTTGACAATATGTATTTGTTTATTGTATAAAATATAATTTCATATATTTTTCTATTGTAAAAGTCCAAGTGTCCTGTATATATAGAGAGAAATAAATGACTACATTCCATTAATCTGCATCCACCACTAAGGAGAGTTCCCTATATATATGGAAGTACACAGCTCTCATTGATCTCAATATTATGATTATTATTATATTGATGTCACGATTCCTCCTCTCAGTGTGGTGTGTTGTCAGTATCGCGATAGACAACTCAGCCGAAAAATCTGAGGCTGTCAATGTGGTGAGTGACAGTTCAGTCACCCAATCAGGGCCAGGATGTGCAGGGCTTCCTACTTGTGTCTCCCATTTGGAATGATTCCCAGACTATTTATCCGGCTGTCTGCCACTTGTAGCTCTGCTCTGCTTTGTGTGAGTTTGATCTGTGCTGTGAGTTCTGTATTTTGATCTTTTGCTGACTGACCATGGATTTGCCTTTGACCATCTGTTTGCCTAACCCCTTTGCCTTGAACTGCTATCTTCTTGAAATTCTGATCCCGGACTGTGACCTAACTACACCTTTGTCACATCCCTCTGTTTATGACGTACCCTCCTGGCTTTTGATCTCAGACTCCCTGACTTCCCTACCTCACGGCATGTCCGTAAGTAGTGACTAGCATCACAATTGATATCCAGTAAGCTCTAAACATCCCATTACCCAGTGGTTGCTACAGGCAAAATGTTATCCTTTGAAAGGTTTTCCATTACTTCTAAACATGCCCCCATTTCATTTTATAGTGCAAGATAGACAAATTCCTAAATAGTTTTTAAGATCACTGCACAGTATGTCTGTGCACCTAGCCAACAGTATACGTTGTGAGCTTTTCCTTATGTTTACTGTAATATGGCCACAGGACCCAATTTACAAAATGCATATATGCATCTGCATATAGTTTATCTGTTCAGGAAAGTGCGGCAGACTGCTCTTTCCTATACAGGTGAATACTGGAAAGAAATGTAAACCATGGTGTATACATTTATTTACAATGGGTCCCTGCAGTGGACGGATGCCTCAGCATTCATGCTGACGTTGATCCACCCTTCATCATCATCGACCGCTGGTTCAGTAACGGTTTATAGTGGGGTCTTCAGGGCAAGCACCTCTTCCCGCTTTTCTGCCTCAGAAAGGCATGGGCGAAGCATATTTCTGTGCAACACTCGCGTCGGGGCACTCTCTTCACCTTTCGGTCGAAATTCATAAACCAGGCTATTTGGGTGGACTCGCCTCACAATTCGATAGGGCACTTCTTCCCACTGGTAATCTAACTTATTCTGGGGTCGCTTGGCTCGTAGTAACACCCGCTCTCCTGCTCAAAGGGGTGTTGGACTTTTGACGTGGTATTCTATCTCATTAAGTCTCAGTTTCACCAAGCGTCTTAACATTTGAAGTCGATGACAATGTCCCCGAACCCAGGTAGTTGGGTGACTTCCCAGATATTCATCCTCTAACTCTAGTCCTAATTCTGTAATTTCACATGAACCCGATTGTTATACACCCACACCAGCTCGGAGAGAAACTCTGGCCACTTTATTTTCTGATCTTCTTCCAGTTTTCGTAGCATTTGTAACAGAGTTCTATTGAAGCGTTCGTAAGCTCCATTTCCCTGTGGGTGGTATGGCGTGGTCCAGGATTTGTCTATACCGTATAGAAGGTGCACTTCCTCCATTATCTTCCCTTGGAAGCAGGCTCCTTGATCTGAATGAATTCTCTTCGGGCACCCATACACGCGGATGAAATCTCGGCAAATTGCTTTGGCCGCTGTTTCTCCGGTCTGATCTCGAGTCAGAGTGACCACCGAAAACTTTGTGAAGTGGTTAGTCATTACCAAACAATGATCAGAACTTCTGTAGGATGTTCTGATCATCAAGTAATCCATCATCAATACTTCCAACAGGGCAGATGTCTTTATATTTTGAACTGGTGCCCTTTGTTCTGGAGGCTTGGTTAACTCCCACTGATGGCACCTTCGACAGGCTTCTTCCACTGTCTGTCGCAGCTGAAGTAGACAACCAACAGAAGATTAGACCCCTAAAATATAACTTTTATTCGAATATGCTAAAAAGGACTCAGTAGTCACCATAACAACAAACACAAAAGCAAGACAAAATGCCAGGGAACAGGGATAAGTCACACATCAGTCAGGAAGGATTACAGGCTCTATCTGTCCCTATTTTGTCCCTAAATTCTCTCCCTTCCTGACAGCGGAGGTTGGCACCCTAATTTTTGCTCCGTGGCGCCCCCGCTCAACGTCGGTGTCCCTAATATCCCTGGTAAATCTCTATCTTTATATTTAAAAAACCACAATCGTGAATAAAAGATAGAGAAAAGTGAACATACAGATTAAGAAGCCGACAATTCATCATAGATATGCATTTAAGGAGACCCAAGTCTATATATTGCGACAATAATAATAGCCCTGGGAATTTTTTTAGAAGGTAAAATTTGTCTCAAGATAGCTGGTTTATTACATTCATACACAAACCAGCATATACTAAATAACCAAAGCTAATAAAGCAGGTTCTGTTATATATGAGACTAATCCCCAGAAGTAATGCCCACAGACCGGTATCACATGTGCATCCTGCTCTATGTCGTTCTAAATTGTCAGAGCCAGAATGTGATAGAGACTGTAACACATACAAGCAAAACAAATGACCAACTCTAAATGCATTATAACAATCTCAATATCATTTAGTAAGGAATAGCATTTATCATTGGTAATGCATTATGTCACATCTCATAGATATCAAAGAAATAACACAAATCATTAGTGATTCCTAATATCTTATGTCAGAAAATACAGGAACTTAGCACTTATCATAGATAGTCCCTCATATCATGTTCCAAATGCAAAGACAGTCTGATATCATATAAATAGACAGGGAGCAACACTTATCATTGATGATCCCTCATATCTCATCCCAACGCGTTTCTCCCTGGTACTCTCCAGGGTTCATCAGGGGAACTGGAGAGGCAATCAATCCTTCTCTCCAGACGCTCAGTCAGTGCTGCATATGAAGAAATGGGAACATCTTCCACATATATAGACACCCACACTCATCTCCCAATGTTCACTAATTGTACCTGTGATTAGACGCCCCCTTTTTCCACCATGTCACTCACCCTGGCAGTCCAGCGCACGCCATTAAGCTCTCACCACGTGAGTAGTGTACATAAAGCACACACCCACAGTCTGGAAATGTGAGCCCCTGTCTCCGCCAGCAGCACATACCGGAAATGATGTCACTGGAACGCACGCCATGCTGCGTGGAACGCAAACCGGAAGTTCCGCCCCCTAGTGATGTAAACCGGAAGTGAGGTCGCTGGAACACATACCAGAGTCAGTGGAACACACAGCATGAAAGCACATACATAAATGGTTCTGGCAGCAACACCAGAAGGTGCCCATAATCGTTTTGCAGTACCAATCTGCAGATAACCACCTCAAATAATCATAAACTCATAGATGGTTAACAAAAGGTACACATATAGTCAAACTAAGGGTATGGTATATTAGATTCACCACTGTGGAAAGCACAAATCTATAAAAGGGATACAGTAAAATTTATTATTGTGTCTCCATTCAAAAATAATGGAAGGCAGGAAAAAATCCCATTTCTATTGTAGGTAAGTCTCAGTGTTATTCACACATTCTAACTCATCTGCCCTTAAATATTTGTTTATTGTTAAGATAGGGATAAAAATAAAAATAAAAAATTCCCATCGTAATAGTGGGTGTAAACAAGTGATAGCCCTCACGGGCGATTGTCACCAAAGCTGATTTCTTCTTGCCCCCTAATATCCTACTCTGGATTAAATGAAACTCGAGAAGCTCAACTGCTCATTAAGACCCCCTGGGGCCATCGACTCCATCCAAAAAATCCAACGGGCTTCCCGCTGGAGAATTCTCTTATTCCAATCTCCCCTCCTGATAGATTGTTCCACAACCTCCAAAGCTCTAAATGAGATACATTCAACGTCACCCCCATGCTTTGAATTCACATGCCTGGCAAGTGGTGTGTCCCTGCCGTGTCTTATATCTCCAAGATGTTCACCAATTCGAACACGTAGTTCATGTTTGGTTTTCCCAATGTAATCCATTGGACATGTACACGTACAGAGATATACCACTCCTGACGTTCTGCAGTTCGCAAAACCTCTCATGTCGTACACCCGGTTTGTCACTGCACTTTTGAAGCTCTTTGATGGTGTCACAAATTTACAGAAAGAGCAGTGCCCACACCTAAACGTTCCATTAGACCTGTTTTGTAGCCAAGTATCCCCCCTTTTTTTCCTTGGAGTAAAGTGGCTATGTACAACGGCATCCCTAACCGATCTCCCTCTCCTATACGTCACCGAGGGTGTTTTGGAGACAAGGCTCGCCACATCTGGATCGACCTGCAAAATACTCCAATGTCTTTTAAGGATATCCATGACTCGTCTCGACTGATCATCATAGGTACCGATCAGGCGTGTAATGGATTCAGAGTCAGGTCTATCCCTTGGGGTAAGAAGGGATGATCTATCTATTTCCTTTACTTGCTGATACGCCCTGTTAATTACTCGTTCAGGGTACCCCCTCTCATGGAATCTCCCTGATAATTTACATGACTCAGACTGGAAATCATTCCACGTGGAGCAGTTCCTCCGTATTCGAAGGAACTGCCCCTTGGGAATGCCCCTCTTGAGTGGGGGAGGATGAAAGCTCCCCCACTCAAGGAGGCTATTTGTTGCCGTTGGTTTCCAATATAGTGACGTTTTCAAGGTGCCATCTCTACTCTTTGATATCTTTAAGTCAAGGAAGGAGATATCCTCCAACCCTACCTCACACGTGAAGGATAGTCCAATGGTATTCATATTCAGATGCGCCACAAATGACCGAAAGGACGCCTGGTCACCTGCCCACAGGACGAGTATGTCGTCTATATATCTACCCCAAAAAAGTATTCGTGGGGCCCAGACAACATCCTCGTCCCTGAACACAATGGTGTCCTCCCACCAGCCCAGGAGCAAATTAGCATAAGTGGGGGCACAAGGGCTCCCCATTGCTGTGCCCCTGAGCTGGTGGTAACACTTCCCATTAAATAAGAAAAAGTTGTGACGCAGGACAAAGTCCAATAATTCCAAGAGGAACTTGTTGTGTGGTCCAAAATGTGTCCCCCTGCTCCTCAGATAATACTCGACAGCCTCCAACCCCACTTCATGCCGGATACTACTGTACAAGGCCTCGACATCAATCGAGGCCAAGATGGTTTTGGAGTCAATGGACACACCCTCTAGCCTATTAAGGAGATCCATTGTGTCCCTCAAATAGGACGGGAGGGCCAGCACAAATGGTCTCAGGACCTAGTCCAAGTAGATGCTCGAATTCTGACAAAGGGCGTCAATCCCTGCAACAATAGGTCGCCCCTTTAGGGGACTGACGCCCTTGTGTATCTTGGGAAGTGAATAAAATGTTGCTGTTACAGGCCACTTTGGGAGAAGGAAGTCAAACTCGTTTTTAGAAAGCAGGTTCATTTTCAATGCACAGGTCAATATCTTGGATAGGCCTATCGTATACTCTTTTGTGGGATCATTACGCAAAGTTTCATACGTGGATTTATCAGATAGAAGTCTTTGACACATTTCAATATATTGTGTGTCATCAAGGATGACTGTGTTGCCGCCCTTATCTGAGGGCTTCAACACTATCGCGCTGTTAGAACTCAAAGATTCAAGAGCTCTTTTCTCTTTTAGAGGCAGATTTGGGTGAGCTGATTCATGTCTTGGGTTGGTACTCCGGATCTCCTCCGAGACTAATTTCAAAAATATGTCAATACCTCCTAACTCACTCGATGGAGGCATCCTACTGCTCTTGGGTTTTAAGTTAGAGAAAGGTCCTGCACCAAGTTCTCTGTGTCCTTCCTCTGATAGTTCTGATAATATCATCACGTCTGGAAGGTCCTCTATAGATATACCCAATTGTTGGCATTTCACTCTATCATTGTTCAAAAAGAATTTTCTCCATTTCAATTTCCTGGTAAAAAGGTTAATATCCTTTATCCATGAAAAAGGATCAAATCTTGTTGTCGGCACAAATGTGAGGCTTCTTAAGAGTACAAATCTCTCAGTGTCAGACAAAACATAAGAGGAAAGATTCACTATCTGATTACCACAACTCTCCAAAGGTTCTGCAGTCATCGCCCCCACTATCTGCGTGTTTGAGGCCCAGTGCGTTCCCGAAGATGGTATGGGAGCAGGCCCCTCGTTTCTAAAAAAGAAGAAGACGATTGAGCAGATGAGGGTGCAGAGGTACCCGCCCGTTCCATAGTCTGTCCCTGCCATCTCCTTTGGTTGTTCCTCCTTCCTTGTCCTCTACCTCTCTGATTAATTTTTACACCTGAGAACCTTGGTCCCCCTTCTGCGTCTGAGGACTCAAGGTCGGATGAGGAGATGTCCACAGGGGGACATTTATCATTTATATGATATCAGACTGTCTTTGCATTTGGGACATGATATGAGGGACTATCTATGATAAGTGCTAAGTCCCTGTATTTTCTGACATAGGATATTAGGAATCACTAATGATTTGTGTTATTTCTTTGATATCTATGAGATGTGACATAATGCATTACCAATGATAAATGCTATTCCTTACTAAATGATATTGAGATTGTTATAATGCATTTAGAGTTGGTCATTTGTTTTGCTTGTATGTGTTACAGTCTCTATCACATTCTGGCTCTGACAATTTAGAACGACATAGAGCAGGATGCACATGTGATACCGGTCTGTGGGCATTACTTCTGGGGATTAGTCTCATATATAACAGAACCTGCTTTATTAGCTTTGGTTATTTAGTATATGCTGGCTTGTGTATGAATGTAATAAACCAGCTATCTTGAGACAAATTTTACCTTCTAAAAAATTCCCAGGGCTATTATTATTGTCGCAATATATAGACTTGGGTCTCCTTAAATGCATATCTATGATGAATTGTCGGCTTCTTAATCTGTATGTTCACTTTTCTCTATCTTTTATTCACGATTGTGGTTTTTTAACTATAAAGATAGAGATTTACCAGGGATATTAGGGACACCGACGTTGAGCGGGGGCGCCACGGAGCAAAAATTAGGGTGCCAACCTCCGCTGTCAGGAAGGGAGAGAATTTAGGGACAAAATAGGGACAGATAGAGCCTGTAATCCTTCCTGACTGATGTGTGACTTATCCCTGTTCCCTGGCATTTTGTCTTGCTTTTGTGTTTGTTGTTATGGTGACTACTGAGTCCTTTTTAGCATATTCGAATAAAAGTTATATTTTAGGGGTCTAATCTTCTGTTGGTTGTCTAGTTTTGCAATTGGGCCCCGCTTATACATTCCTTGTTCAGGTGTTTAATCTGTCGCAGCTGAAGCCAGTATACTAATTGTTGCAGCCATCGGAAAGTCTTTTAAGTGCCGAAATGGGCCCCTCGTTCATGAGCTTCCTTTGCCAGACTCAACGCCATTTCTTCAGAGATCACCACTTGCCAGGTAACGTCCATCTCCCGAGGCAGCTGAATCCTTTGGCACAGCAGACCATTCTTCATGACAAGTTGTTTCCATTGGCAGAAGATCTGCAACGTGCTAGCTGATAGAGACGCTCTTAACTCCTGATCAGGTTTCTGCCCCAAGGTAACCCACTTCTTCAGCTCCGCAAGTTCAGGATTGGACTGCTAGAGATAAATCCACTCATCCAATTGGCGTCCCAGGACCTGGACAGGTTTACGCTCGCCTTCTTTTTCTTGAGCAGCCACCATGGCGTCTGTGAAACGAATGAAATCTAGGATCTCGTCGCCTTCTAGATCTTCATTTGTGTCTCCCTTTGAACTTATTGGAGTGACTCAAGAGAGTGTATCGGCATGGGTATTCTGAGCTTTTGACCGATACGCGATTCTGTACCGGTGCTTGGACACTCTGGCAACCCATCTTTGTTCCAGCGCTCCTAACTTTGCATTTTCGAGATGAGCAAGGGGATTGTTATCAGTTCTCACCTGAACCTCGGACCCTGACGGATACTCAGCAAACTTTTCAGTCATAGCCCAGACTAGCGCTAGTAGCTCTAACTTGAATAAACTGTAGTTATCAGGGTTCCTTTCGGTTTCTCTCAGTGACCAACTAGAATATGCAATCACCTGTTATTTGTCTTCTTGAATTTGTGCTAACACTGCTCTCAAGCTGTACAGACTTCCATCGGTGTATAGCAAGAAGGGTTTCTGAGAAGTCGGCATAGGCCAATATGGGAGCATTGGTTAATGCCATCTTCAGGGCACAAAAGGCTTCTTCCTGTCGGGGCCCCCACTGAATGGCCCATTGTGTATGTACCCCAGCTGATCCTCTCAGAAGCTCGTGGAGCGGGGTCGCTATTTTGGCAAAATCTTTGATGCATCTTCCATAGTAACCTTCCAGGCCCAGGAACACTCTTAGCTCTCTTATATTAGTCGGAATGGGCCACTTCTGAACAGCCGACACTTTTTCGGGGGTGGGGTAAACCCCAGCACTGGAGACGATGTGCTCCAGATACTCAATCTCCCTCTGGAACAAGTGACTTTTCCGAGGTTTAATCTTCAGC
This sequence comes from Phyllobates terribilis, assembly GCF_046119375.1. Lineage (NCBI taxonomy): Eukaryota > Metazoa > Chordata > Amphibia > Anura > Dendrobatidae > Phyllobates > Phyllobates terribilis. The sequence continues at coordinate 531,175,970 of NW_027362764.1, read as the reverse complement.
CCATGCTTTTGGAGCCTCTCTGGCACTTGTTATAACAGACTGAGATGTTCCTCGAAGGTGGAGGAGAATACTACAATGTTGTCCAGATAGATTAAGGTCGCTTCGAAATTGAGATCCCAAGACATCTCTCCATCAACCGTTGAAAAGTTCCAGGTGCATTAGTTAGGCCGAAGGGCATCCGGTTGAACTCGAATAGACCCATGGGGAGGATGAAGGCAATCTTCGACCAATCCTTATCGACCATAGGAACTTGCCAGTAGCCGCTGGCCAGATCGAGGGAGGAGAAATATTTAGCTTTTCCTAAAGCAGACAGGGATTCTTCAATCTGCGGCAGGGGATAGGAATCCCGCACCGTACAAGCGTTCCACCATCGATAATCTACGCAGAACCTCAAGGTTCCATCCTTCTTCCGAACTGGTTGAATGGGTATATTTGTGGCGGAATCTGACGGTATCTCTCTCTAATGGGAACAATGTCTCCCATAGGGATCTCATGCTGGATAGCCTCATGCACCCGAAATCGTCTTCATGACGAGAAAACTCACTGTGATAACGCTGCAGTAGGCCCTCAATTTGTTCTACTTGCTCTGGGTAAAATTCTGTAAGGTCAGCCTTCATCTGTTTCAGGAGACAGCCACCAACCTGTGCTCCCCCTTCTTTCACTCTCTTAGCGAGAGACACTGATAGAGTCCATGGATCGCCTTTCAGGGGTGTCAACTCAATGGAGTCGGGTTTAGGAAGATCCTCTGGCATTATGTTCACCTGGGCATTTTCTTTCCGATGGTTCAACTGTAAATTTATTTCACTCAAGTTGACGCAGCATACCGACAAATGCCCGTGCTGCACTGTGGCGAGAGTTCGGGCGTCCTGGAGCCCTGGCATTATTTTGTTTCCTTCTATGGGCTCAATTTGTACCTCTACCCCCTCGATTGGTACATAGGTCATTACAGAGTGAGTATGGTTTGTCCAATGGGTAGAGTCATGGCAGCCTCCGGAGGTATAATCACTTTGTCAAGAAGCTGAGAGGTGTCTGATAAGTTCTGGACCTGATTCACTCGGATGAGTTGTTGAAAAACCCTTCGTCTAGCGTGATGCCTGGTTACGTGACTCCAGATGCCTCTTCGTGATTCACCAATCAGGAACTCCCCTACTTCCTTCAGGATATTCATTCCCAATGTCACTATGGGCCGTGGGCTTATTGGGCCTTTCACGAACACAATCCCTTTCTTTCCTAATTCTCGTCCGCACATACGGACAGTCATCCACACCACCCTGGCCACTGGAATGGGGAGCTGGTTGGCAGCTATTAGTCTAATTTTCGGCCTCTTTTTGGACCAGCCTACTGCAGGGAAGTGAGCGTGGAAGTATTCTTCAGGCATAGTGGTCACCTGAGACCCCGTGTCCATTAAACATTGAATGTGTTTCCCATCAAATTCTGCCCAAGTCATGGGCCTTTCAGAGACCATATTTTCAGAGACTTCCTCCCTTTCTTCTGGGACATAGTACCCCATGGTGTGCTTCTCAACCATGGGGCTCCTTAGTTTAAAGGATGCCCCCTTCTTAATTGGCTCTGGCTTGGGCACTCTCGGTATATATGTCCTCGGCCCCCACAGTTCCAACATTTAACTCTTTGCTCTTCTGTCCGGCGACGGGTCTGAGACGAGGAATTCGAAGGTATAGCATCCTTTCCTTGGTCCTTCTCCTTATATCTAGCTGAGGGGCCATCCCTTAGCAAGTTACTAGAGGCTCCTTTGAGATTGCGTAACTCTCCTTGAATATCTCTGATGTTTTGACGTAATTCTCGTGCCCAATCAGGTTCCCTGCCGGTGGCTTCCGAGGCGGTAGCTACCTGGTGACTCTGAACCCTTCCAAACAAGGCGGGTACCTCTCTTTCTCGAAATCGTGCCTCAGCCCCGGTTTCCAAGAAAGTCATGTCCGGATTAGTCCGTAACCGCTCCTTCATAGCCTGTCGCAGGCATGGGTCCCTTAGTCCGGCAACAAATTGATCCCGCATTACATCGTCTAAGGATCGCAGCCCTTGATATTCCTCTTTAGTCTTCTTGGCGATATGGGAAGTCACCTCCTGCAGAGCATTGATATACTGCGCAATAGTCTCACCTTCCCCTTGAATTTGTTTAAATAAGTGCATGCTAAGTTACCAAGGTCAGTAGTGTCACCGTGCATATCTTCCAAAATCCCAATCACTTTTTCTATTGTGTCACGGTCCTTAGGTTGTCGGTATATAACAATCTGTCGTGCCTTCCCATCAAGAGTCAGTAAGGCTAGCTCTGCCTGCATGGCTGGGGTCATAGAGTACATCCTAACCATGCTCTGCATTCTCTCCACCCAATCCCACAACTGTATATTATTCCCTGTGAATTTTGGGAGGTTACTGAGCAGGGCCCCCAGGGGAATACTTCCCCTGACAAGCCCGCCATCACCCTGTTCTGCCATTTCCGCACTGGAATGTTGCATCCTGCCGACTATGCCAAATATAATGCAGGTATACAGTATGCAACAGCGGAGACACAGGCAGAACAACAGTATATTTCTTTTATTTAACAGCTAATATAAACTGTAAAACATGTATTATATGGTAACAATTTCTTTACAACGTTTGACAGTAAAATAAGCAGTAAATCACATAATTTATTCTGTTATCAGACTACACTAGAATTCAGGGGCTGGTAGTTTAAATGATCTATTGGAGGGAAGGGTAACTACAGTATATTAACTTTAGTGGGCAAGCTTTGGCAATACTCTGTGTAACATCCCTGGCGGCGTGCTTGCATGGCTTACCACCTCCCACCATGCAAGACCGCAATCTTACCTATCAGGCCAGGCAGCACACTTTGCTCCAGTACCTGCTGTTTGTATGTCTCTTGTCTGCTGGCTTAGGGCGGTGGCACTATTACTTCCTGATTCTTAAAGCTACAGTGTGCGCAGTCCTAATGCATCCCCAGCCTATTGCTGTGAGTCACTGGATACTTAAACCCCCTCCACCCAGAAGGAGGTGCCTGATCAACACTTTCATTCAGTGTGTTCTGTGCAACTGAGTTGCCAGGTCCTGTCCTGTATCTTGTCTGTTCCGTCACCCTGGGGGCTGTATACCCAGGCCTGTTGCCTGTATCTGTGATTTCTAGTCTGTTTCCGCCACCCTGGGGGCTGAGTTACCAGGCTCGTTCCTGTATCTTGTTCCTGGTTCAGTTTCTGTCTGAACAGTGTCCTAGCCTGTTACCTGTTTGTCTCTATGTCCGAACCTTCTCTTTTCCTGCAGTGTCTGAACCTGCAGCTAACTCCAACTCATTGTCTCTGTACTTCTGTTAGTGAGTTTTGTGTCCGCTTGCTACTTCATTGTAAGTACCTTGTGTGTATCTGGTTCTGCTTGTCCCGTTTCCCTGCCTCCGTATCTACCTCCTGTGTTCTAACTATCTTCCTGTATTTTCCAGTCTGTTCCATGTGAACAGAGCCCTGTCCTGTCTGCCTGCACCTTCTGCTCTGCTCTGCTTGTTCACCGCACCTGCGGTTCCGCTCTGCTTGTTCACCGCACCTGCGGTTCCTCTCTGCTCTGCTTGTTCACCGCACCTGCGGTTCTGCTCTGCTCTGCTTGTTCACCGCACCTGCGGTTCTGCTCAGCTCTGCTTGTTCACCGCACCTGCGGTTCCGCTCCGCTCTGCTTGTTCGCCGCACCTGCGGTTTTGCTCTGCTCTGCTTGTTCACCGCACCCACGGTTTCGGTTTGCTCTGTCTGTTCACCGCGCTGGTGGTTCTACTCTGCTTGTTCACCGCATTGGCGGTTTCGCTCTGCTCTGCTTGTTCACCGCATCTGCGGTTTCGCTCTGCTGTCCACTGCACCTGCGTCCCAGTCTGTACTGGTCCCTATCCTGCCTGCGTTCCTACCTGCCAGTACCCGCCTGTCTGCATGCCAGCCGTGCCTGCCAGTGCCCACCTGTCTGCATGCAGCCGTGCCTGCCAGTGCCCACCTGTCTGCATACCAGCCGTGCCTGCCAATACCCACCTGTCTTCATACCAGCCGTGCCTGCCAGTACCCACCTGTCTGTATGCCAGCCTAACCTGCCTGATCCTGCATTGTCCGGTGTGGGTCAACAGCTGTGACCGGGGTCTGACCTGGAGTAGCACCTGGTCGCTCTGCTCGGTTCCTCCCTGGTTCACGGAGTCGACTGAGCCGCCGTGTGACCTTGGTCGGACCGAGTCGATACTTAGTTACGCCCCTCCAGGCACTGCTCAGTTCATGGTCCAGTGGGATCACTAACCACGCTCACGCCAGTTAGTCCGGGCGTGAGCGTAACACTCTGTTCCTATCATAGCTCGCTGCCAGTTTACCCTGTAACTCTCTATCCACTTTCGCGATGCCGCTCTGGCGTCTGCTGGTCCCCTTGTGAAAACTGTCTTTCCCTCTACCGTGCCCGGTACTATATGTCCCTTTCAGAGGTAATGGCCCATCTCGCGCGTCCTTCATGGTCGCCGACCCGACCGTGAATCTCCGATCTGACATCTCCAGAGCTTCTGCGACGTTCTGTCACTGGCGCACACATCTGAGAACCGTGCCGCCGCAACCTGTTTCCGTTCTGTCGACCGACGTCACCCGGGTGAGGAACCTTGACTGGCGTCGCTCAGGTCTTCGGGGCTTGACTGTCGAAGTCTGGGCTGGGAACCTTGACTGGCGTCGCTCAGGTCTTCAGGGCTTGACCGTCAATGTCTGGGCTGGGCAGATATGCGGCAACTTTCTTCCTGACAGGAGCTCCGGAAGCTTCTCTCTCCAGCGTCAGAATCACCTCAGAACTCGCACACGTGCTGTTTTTCTCTTCAGCTCGTTTCCCTGACAACGCTGTCCCCAGAGACCTGATCAAACTCCTCCCCTCTGCCACGCCTCCATGCTGTTCTGGTTCTGGGGTAATCCAGGGCACAGGGATAGCCTAGGGTGCCCCTAGTTCGAGGGATCGGGTAGGTGCCCATAGTCCCTGGTCACTATGTAACAACACCCTAAGAGGTAGCAGATGCATTGAGGATATTATACAGCAATACTGAGCAGTATAGCTGTGAATCCAGCAATGAGGTAAGAAAAACAGAACAAGGATATACGTTACTCTGTAAAGGTTAGTGCTGTGATAGAATACCACTCCATATAAACAATGCAAAAGAGAATCTGGCACTCTCAGTGTGCAAAAAAGAAAAATTGTTTTATTTGAAATACAATCCAAAAAGTGCTGGATTTTCTTTTGCATTGTTTATATGGAGAGGCAAGATAAACATTTACTAGGAAGCTGCACATGCTTTGTGTGTATGTGTCTATTCTCTCTTTCATACTCCTCCTCTTCCCTCCTCTCCATAGACTTCAGTATGCAGCTGTAATCTGATTTTAGCTGTATTTCCTAATAAACAATGAGTTCAGGAGAAGGGGGAAGAAGTGGCTTATAAGTGGAGAAAGCAACATATTCTCTAATAAGATACATGACAAAGTTTCTTATATTCGCTCGCACTATTGAATAATGTAAAGTTTGTTGTAAAGATAGTGACCGTTTACATCAGGAACTGTGACCCAACAAGTATGTTCCATGCTTTACATAACTGGAATTTATGGCAGGGCTGCTGTTTCAGTAACCCTTTGTATCTAGGGATAAGACACAAAGACACAAGCCAGGTGGAAGAAGCACAAAAAACAGATTCCTGAGTCATGGAAAAATAAGGTCTGATGACATTTCCTTCTCCCTGTTTCTTATAGCCAGATATGTTCATGTTTAGAAACTTCCAATGGATGCCTTAAATGAAAAGATATTTGTTGGTGTATATATATATATATATATATATATATATATATATATATATATATATATATATATATATATATATATATATATATATATATATATATATATATATATATATATATATATATATATATATATATATATTCTATGGTAACATTTGCCCAATCTGTATTAGATGTTATATAAGCAATCTGGACCATATGTAAACACTCTAAAATGTTGTATATAGATATTATTAGGTTTCTGCATTTGCTTGGTGAGTGGTGCCTGCCATTGTAAACCTTCTGTCTACGGCTTTCCACCTCCACTGTATCTCAGACTCATCATGGGCCTGTTTTAGAGAAGCAGCTTGAAGAAGTTTTCATGCTAATTTCATTCAAACCCAATGACTTCTGTAATTCAATAAAACACTATTTCAACAGGATCCAAGGCTGCGTTCAGCATCTGGTTAAAAGTACAGCCACCTGTCAGAATATACTCAAATAAAGGGAATGGATAGTGACCTCTCTGTGTACTAAATACGGGTGTGATAGGTCTAGTAGAGCAATACACTCCAGCAATAATGCTAAGGCAGATGTCACAGCCTTGGAGATATGACAGAATCCAAGCAATTAAAATATCCATAGCTTTCTGCTTTGTGTATCAAGTCTATTCAGGTCTGCATAGCATTCTATACAAGATGACATGATAAAATCACCTTGTCATATTCTTTTATCACTGTATTTTTAATGGGATCTGCCACCGATATTAGATAATTATAAGGATGAGTTCACAGTGGTCTTATCCTTCCATTTTTATAAAAGACTCTATAAGGGAGATCTTTCCTGCTGCCGGTTCGCATTCTGCCATTCTTCTTCTTTCTTGGTTGAAAATCGGTAAATGAGTAATTTGGACCCCACAGTAAGCATTATGTGCATTGACAGTGCAAACTATATCAGGGCTTTAAATAATAAACTAAGATAGGGAACGAAATAAATATATAGGTACTGCATAAAACATGCTATTGTTAAGTCAGTAGCCCCCTGCCGGATCCTGCAAGCTTCAGTTCAATCCTGAATGACAGATCTAGGAATGTACAGTGCATATGGTTAAAAAAAAAAAAAAACTCTGCATTTTCTAATATTTAGCTACTCCACGTAAACTACGTGACAGTCATAGACAGCTGCTTCGTATACAATAAAACCTACAGCATACCGTGCATAAAAAAGAAGGGTTACAGAAAAAGCACAAGTAGCCACAGAGGGTTGAGCATGAATCAGTGCACAGCTGCCAGTACCCCAGCATGTGTATAACACAATGATTAGTGTGTTAAGCAGGCTGAGGTCAAAACCGTGTATACAAGGCGGATTGTAAAGCCGCAGCGCAGGCATATAATAGGTACTGTACATTTCAATTAGAGCAGGAGCCTTCTGCGCATTGGGAAGGATTGAGCTGAAGATGAAGCAATTGTTAGGCTATGTGCCCACGTTGCATTTATGAAGCAGAAAATTTCTGCTGCATAAATGCAAGTCCTCTCCCGGAAAAACGCATGCGGAATTCCGCACGCGTTTATCGCGCATTTTTCGCGCGTTTATCACGCGTTTTCCACATGCGGAATTGCCTTGCGTTTTTTATGCATTGGACAAAGGCAATTCCGCTTGCGGAAACGCAAAATTAAATGACATGCTGCGGATTTTTGAACGCGGCATAAACGCTGTGGAAAAATCCGCAGCATGTGCATAGAACTTGCGGAATCCCATTGGGGACCATGGGGTGCGGATATACATGCGTTTTTCAAGCGTTTACGCTGCGGAAATTCCGCAGCATATACGCTTGAAAAATGCTACGTGGGCACACAGCCTTATTCCCATTCGCGGGTTAACTCTAAGCATTGCCTTGTGCTGGATGAATGTTCATCAGTAGTGACAGTTTCCCCCTGATATTTTATGACACTGATGTCCGCCCCTCCTTTAACGCCTGTTCACCGTCTTTTCTTGCTGTGTAACCAGAACCACCGCCCTCACATTCATTCACTGTTGATATACATCCATAAAAATACCCTTGAAAGGTGATACACCAGACACAACCTGATCCGTCATGTATGAAGCATGGATATGGCGCTCTGTTACAAGTTGTCTATTGTTTACGAGCTTTTGTTATTATTTGTACAAATATTGATACAACTCTGTAAATAAACAAACATAAATACTTCAGAGGTTGTATGTGGGTTAAAGCCATACACAATGGCATTAAATGGGATGATATTGAGCTGCTGCTTGTCTGCCTTAGTTGCCAGGTTTAACGCTGCCCCCTCCTCCATCTAACAGATTTCTGAAGCTGCTATGTAAGCAGAAACATTCCTTCCTTCCCTGGGAGTTTGGTGTGGTTACTAACATAAACACAGGCAGGAGTATTCCCTCTCTCACCTATGTATATTCATGTCTCCTCCCTGGTTTGTATTCCTTCCTATCACACCCCACACTAAATATCCGCTCCAGCTCAGCAGACAATAAGCGTTTGTCTTAGTGATAAATGACATTGTTAGCTGCTGATATTTGTATACATGTGTGACGTATATTACACAGGAACATGCAGGAGTAATGGGAAAACGAATAGTTAGACTTCTCCTGCAGTAATGTTTTATTTGTTATATTTAGTAATAGGTTTGCTTTATGAAGGTGGTTTTATAACATAATTTATAGACCTCTCTTCTGGGAAAAACCCTTATGATAAACATGTGGCAGGAAACAGGCTCATATCATACGAACTATTGGACATCCCTGTACTTACCTGGCCTCCCAGGGGAAACAAGTCAACTGCTCAAGGCAAGATGATATCATGCAAGCAATCTGCCTTTGTTAGGCAATAAAAATATGATATCATGCTAGACTAGGAACCTGTCGTGTCACAGTTATTCTGGTCATACGGTTGAAATAATTCTTGGCTGACAGCCATTCTCCTTGCGTTCCCCCTATATAAATGCTGGCTCTGCTCAGCCAAGCATGCATGTGTTGTCAGAAGGGAGTTGTCAGGTCTTCTTTAAATGGATTGTCCGGCCTTGGGCTACAAATTTGTAGTGACTCCATGTGACTGCAGACTTGTGAATCCTCACAGTGTGTGTGCTGTCAGGATTTTCTGGTACCGGCACTGGGAGCTGGTGGCTGTGTAACCGCAGGTATGCAATTTGTATTCATGGGGTCACGTGCAGACTAGACGTATGCGGCCTTGTTCAATGCAAGTAAATTGAGCAAGGCCGGACAAATCTAGTTAGAATGTGGCTGGAAGTATGCAAATCACATTTGCGGTCACATGAACGCCCGCTCCCAATGCCTGCACCTTAGAATAGTGACAGTACGCATTGCAGGTGCTGTGAGGATTCACAAGTCTGCAGTAATATGGAGTGACTGTAGGCTTGAGCCCCAAGCCTGGACAACCTCTTTAAGCTTAAAATTTTATGCAAATCTCATACTTGCGGTCACACTTCCGTCACCAGAACTAGAAAATCCTCACAGTGTGCAGTGTGCGTGCTGTGAGGATTCACAAGTATGCAGTCACAACTCTCCAACCCCCTTTAAAAATGCTATTTTTATGTAAGAAAAACAAAAAAGTGCACAATATTGGTATCACCATATCTTGAACAAACCAAGCTATAACACTGTCACATTATTAAACCCATATAGTGAACACTATACAAACCCGCCCACCCCCAAAAAAAAATGCTGTATGTTTATCAAACCACCACACAAGAAATTGAATTAAAAGCAATCAAAAGTCAGATGTAAGAAAAATGGTCTGTTGGTGAAAAAATAAAAAAAGTTATAGCTCTCAGAATATGGTGCTGCAAAAACAAATTATATTTTTTTTTAAAAATTGGTTTTAGTGAGTAAAAGGAGCAGATCATAATAAACCTAAAGAAATCCGGTATGGCTGTAATCGTTCTGACTACAAGAACAAAGTTGTCTTATCACTTTTACTGCACAATGAATGATGTAAAAAAGTAAATAACTAAAAACAATCTCTGTATTATTTTTTTTGTTCATTCTGCTACCCAAAATTCAGAAAACAAATGGTATCAATGTAAGGTTAAACTCGTCCTGCAAAAAAATCCCTCACATAGATCTTTCAGTGGAAAAATGAAAAAGTTCTAGTTCTCAGAATATGGCGATGCAAAAACAAGTACATTTTTGCACAAAGTTGTATGTAAGTCCCCAATCCCCTCTGCACAGCACAGAAAATACCTTTTATTACATAGTGCGGTCCAATGTGCACGGATAGTCTTGACTCAGCGCTTCCTTTTTCGTGGCAATTGCTATCCTCCTGCTAGTTTCATGTGGATGTAATGTCTCTCCTACGTCATCCACACAGTGTCCCCCCAATTCTGCTCCTGTGGAGAAGTACTTTGCTCTGCCCTGCTGACGGCAGAGCAAATTCCGGTAATGAATATGCGTCAGGAGAGGCCAAAGAGCGCTCATGACCCAGAAGTAAAGCTGGTGCATGCACATTACAGTACTTTGCTCTGTCCTCAGCAGGGCAGAGTAGTACGCCTGCACAGGAACGCAATTGGGAGACACTGTGTGGATGACATAGGACGTCATCCACATGAAACAGGGAAGGGAGACGGCAATTCCGACTAGAGAGGGGGCACCGGATCAAGACCAGTGACACTCATTGGACCGCACAGTATTGTGCTACGTAGAGTGGATAGGAACTTACATTCAGCTTACTAGAATACTATTAAAGAGGCCTTAAAAGTGGTGGCTGTACTTTATATTGGGAAAACGTGGTTTACAGGTTCCCTTAAACTTGCAAAATAGGATCACTTTTTGAAGTATTTCGGCTGGTCTGGAACCTTAGAGCTCTAAAAATGTCACCAACAAACTATTCAAGGAAAATCTGCCCTCCAAAAGCCAAATAGCACTCCATCCCATCTGAGCCCTGCCATGTGCCACAGCACTAGTGTATGACCCCATAGAGGGTATTTGGAAAAAAATAACGTAAACATTTAGAGAGTAATTTAATTAAATTTTTTATTAGTCCTTTTCAAAAATTAAAATTTTGAACCAAATCTATTTATTATCGTAACAAATGTAATGTTTCATTTTCACAAAACCCAGTGGTAAAGGAATCGGTGAAACGCCTCTGGGGTAAAGATGCTCACTACACCTCTAGATTAATTTCCTGAAGAATGTAGATTCCAACATGGGGTCTCTTTTTGGGGATTTCTGCTGTTCTAGCACCTTATAGTTCTGCAAACTATTCTCAAATAGCGTTCCATCTGTTCTGCGTCCTGCCATATGCCCCAATGACAGTGAATAACCCCATTAAGGGTATATCTGAACTATAGCGTAATAAATTAAGGGGTACTTTTTTTCTTATTAGCCCTACTAAAAATTAAATTAATTAAGCCAAATCTGCTTATTGTTGTAAAAAATGTATTTTTTTATGTTCACACAGCCCAATGGCAAAGGAATCCGGGAAACACCTGTGGGTTAAAAATACGCACTACGCTCCTACATTAATTCCAAAATTGGGTCACACAAACCTGAAATGGCATCCACAAACTATTTCAGTAAAATTTGCTCTAACACCCTATCATGTTCTCAAATTGAGGTTTCCGAGCAAATATATGTTATTTTTACATTCGGTAGAAATTGCTTTACAAATTGTGGAGTCTGTTTTTTCTTATTAAGCCTATGAAATATGTAGGTTTTTTGGGGAGTGTTATATGGGACAAATAGTCATATAGTATTACATTTTAGGAGTTATGAAGGAATTAGGAACACTGTATTACTGCACTTATTAACTTTAGGTAGGGCATGGAATATCAAGAATTATGAATGATTGCATAAGAGCTTATATAATAGTGGTCCTAAATGATATGAGATAAAGCAAAGTATATCAAGATAAAATATAATGAAACATAAGGGCTTGTGATGCTAAAAATCACTGAGGCTAAATAGGGAACGAAGATTGGAATAAGATCTCTCTGAGAAATAAATAAAATGATGATTAAGGAAAAGTTCATTTAAGAAAGTGAAATAATCTGTTAATGATATACAGGTGAATAGCAAGACATATAAAAGACATAAAAACATATATAAAGGATGAAAAAAGACATATTTCCTGAGATTATTCTATACAGGCAGTCCCTGACTTACAGACATCCGACTTGACCGCTCTACCTTCTGTCCAGTCCTCTTTTTTCCGCCATTGCACGCCGCAGTTCCATGACTTCCGGCTGTGTTCAGGCCCGGAGGTCACCGTGCATCCCAAGGTCACAGCGTTTATGCAGCCAGACGTTTTTTATTCCATAGTGAAGAGACTGGAGATGAGGAGCGTGACTGTGGAAAGAAGAGAATCGAATGGCAAGTGTTGAACGGGGGAAGGCTGGACCCGTCAGTGGCGAGATATTATTATTTTCCCTGGTCCTTCTCCAACTTACATACATATTCAGGTTACCAACAAAGTTAGAGAACGTTTCTAGTTTGTAACCTGGGAACTGCCTGTATGTCCTAATAACCGTCCAGGGACTAGAAGATGTTGCTGAGGCTCCATTATTCACAAGACATTCAGACTACGTGTTTCAGTACTGAATTGTTATGTTCATCAGGACAAATTTTATCTTTTGCTGCAATTATTGCTAACCTACAATAAACCAATAACAGGTCATATCTTTGATCATTGCTGTATAATTACTCCCATGTACATACTCGAAGAGATCTTAGATAATGACGGGTGTGTATTCACTAATGAATTGTATATCTTTCTTACATAATTAAAAAATGTACTTTGAATTATGGTTCTGCCCTAATATATTTTCTCTATATACAAAAACCATTAAGAAGAAGACATGTAAAATAGCGTAATATTTTTATTGAGGTAGTGGTAGCTAAATACACAGTGCTAGTTTTTAAAGAAGCACTCCTCCCATCAAAGTTTTTATCCTCTTAATATATTGCAATCATCATATTATATAGCACTGTGTACTTACAATTGCTCATTTTGCCTTTCTACCCAGCTAATTCTTCTCTTTTCTCTTCTCTATGTAGAAACATGAAGTCTCTTGTCCCTGCAGAAATTGTTTCCCTCATCAAATCCTGACCAGCTGCTTCCTCCTTCCCCCTGCCAGGGCCTTTTGCAGTGACTCATGAGTCATACAGGGAAAGTTTACCTCCTGTTGCTACATGGAGCTTAGAAGGATTCAGCTAGTCAGTTTTTAATCACGTGATATCGTAGAACTAATGGAAAAGAGAATAATTAGCTGGGTAGAAAGGCAAAATGAGCAATAGTAAGTACACAGTGTCAATAATATGATGATTGCAATATATTAAGAGGATAAAATTTTTGATGGAAGTGCTTCTTTAATGTAAATTAAAATAAAAGTTAAATTTTAATTGTCAATAGTATTTTTCTATTTTTTGTTTTGTAAAATAGGATGAACCAGTCATCATAAAATAGTGCCTTGAGGGGTGTGACTTCCAAAACGAGGTCACTTTTTGTTTGCTGCTGTTCTGGAACCTCAGTGGCTCAGTCATAGAAAACAATATTTTTCATCTAAATTTGCGCTCTAAAAGTGAAACAGGGCTTCTAACCTTTTCAGCCCTGTTGTGCATCCAAATAATAGTTTCCAACCACATAGTGGGTAATGTTGAACTCAGGAGAAATTGTGTTACAAATTGTGGTGTTCTTTTTCTCTTGTTACCCCTTGTTAAAATGAAAAAATGTGGTCTGAAAGCAACATTTTAATGTAAAAAAATGCAACATGGCGTCTGCAGGCTATGCCAGCCAAACTTGCACTCTTATAGCCAAATGGTGCTCCTTCCATCCAGATTCCTTTCCTGCATCCAAACACTATTTTCCAACCACATAATGGGTAACGCTTTACGCTAGAGAAATTTCCCAAGAAATTTTGGGGTCCATTTTCTCTTACTACCACTTGTGAAACTAAATAGTTTTGAGGATAAATCAATGTTGTAGAAGGTGAAATTGAATTTTCCATTTTTATGACCAAATGTGTGAAGCATCTGTGGGTCCAAAATGCTCAGTACACCCCTTGATGAATTCCTTGCGTGGTGTAGTTTCCAAAATTGGTTATTGGGTTTTCTTCTGCTATTCTGGCATTTCAGGGCATTTGCAAATGCACCATAGCGTCCACAATATTTTCCAGCTATATTTGTGCACCAAAAATAAAATAGCACACCTTCACTTCCAAGCCCTGCCCTGTGGGTATTACCATGTTTGGTGGTAAATTTCATACTAGTTTGATGCATCCATTTTCTCCTATTACCCTTTGTGAAAATTAAATATTTGACGCAAAAGCAACATTTTAGTGGAAAAAAATTACGTTTTTCTTATTTTCATTTCACTTTGCATTAATTCCTGTGAAGCTCCTGAAGGGTTAAAAAACTTCTTGAATGTGGTTTTGAATACTTTGAGGGGTGCTGTTTTTAAAATGTGCTCTTGTTTGAGTTTTTTTTTAAGCTTATAGGTCTCTCAACTTCACTTTAACAATGAACTGGTTGCTAAAAAACTGGTTTTGTAAATTCCTTGGTAGAAATGAAAAATTGCTGCTAAACTTTTCAGCCTACTAACAGCTTAACAAAATAAAAGGACGTCTGAAAACTGATGCTGTAGACATATGGGAAAAGTTGTTTATTAACTATTTTGCATGGTATGAAGATGTGTTTTTGTGGCGCCCCTGAGGGTTCAGCCGCCACAAAGGTACTGCACCTCACCCAGAGGTGTGGTGTCTCCTTCTCTCAGGTAAGGAGGGAGTGCTGCCTGGAACCCCAACACCCGCATTCAACACTACACTGCTCCAGGCCAGCTAGAAGAGCAAGATGCATTGTGTTTTCCTGCTGAGCCCTGTCCCTGACTGGAGTGGGGGAACCAAAGGTAGGGGGAACCAGTAGTGGGTGTGGGTGGAGGAAGTAGAGTAGGGGAGCACCATCATAGGAGGTATATAAAGGGAAGCCATCTTAGGGTGGCAGTTCAGTAGATGAGTGAGAGAGGACAGTCAGTCAGGGAGCAGAGTCTCGTCAGGAGCTCTGCTCCACAAGTGGGGAGTTGTGATAGAGGCCCAGGAGGGGAGCAGAGGAGAAAGGCTCCGTTCTATAGAAGGGATCCCAGGGGGTACGGCGAGTGCAGGACGGCACCCGTACGCCCCGAATCTGTCAGGTGTCAGGGGGATCAGGCCGCAAGAAGGGGACCGGCCCCTGGACCAGCCGTGTTACCGAAGGCTTCTGACTTTTATAGTGCAGTTGCCACAGCCTCATCCTAGTCACCGTGAGGGTCAAGTAGGTCCGGGAACTCCAGGTTGCCCAGAGGGACTTCAGAGCACCCGAGCGGGACTGTGAGTGGGGAAGCGCAGGGCAGGAGGGAGAAGACCCAGCGTGAAGTCGGTCAAGTAAAGGAACATAAGAAAGCGGGGTTCTGTCAAGCACTCCTGACACATCTGAGGAAGAGCTGAACCCCCGGTCTGGTAGACGCAGCGCGACGTGGGACGCTGGCACCCACGCAGTGTACCTGTGGAACTTACATGAGAACTGTGAGTAAAAACTCGGATGACTGCACTGCCTCCGTCAGTTATTTCAGCTGCGCCATCTCTCCCTCTGCACCACAACGCCCAGCATCACCACCATCTGCACCTACACTGCCCCGGGGGCCCGCTCCGCCTGTGGGGAGCAGAAACATCCCAGCTGCCATCCCATCACCCCCGGAGGACTGCAGCAGCACTGGTAATCCTTACCAGGTACCACAGGTGGTGTCACGAACACTTTCTAAAACTACAAACCCCATATAAATAACATTCCCCTTTTTGTTGACCACCCTGGTCCACGGACCGGGCCAGCCGCCGTGACATATCCCTTTTCTCAGCGTCCACCGGCCCGGCACAGAGTACCCCCCACAGCCCTGGGGGTGCATCATCTCAACCCTTTACCACCTTGGGTTTTTCCATTTTTGCTTTTTGTTTTTTGCTCCTCTTCTTCCTAGAGCCATAACTTTTTTATTTTTCCATCAATATGTCCATGTGAGGGCTTGTTTTTTGCAGGACAAATTGTTATTTTGAGCAATACCATTGGTTTTACCATATCGTGTACTGGAAAAAAATTCAAAGTGCGGTGAAATTGCAAAAAAAGTTCAATTTCACAATTGTTTTATAGTTTTGTGTTCACTAAATGCTAAAACTGACTTGCCATTATGATTCTCCGGGTCATTACGAACGAGTTCGGAGCAAACAATCATGGTGTGTAAATAAAAGAACAATATGCAGCCATGGGCATCCCCAAAAGGAAGCAAATGTGACCAAAAAAATCACCACATATGAGTTATATGCTAAGGGATCACACCAAGGACCAATAGGATCTATGTAAGGCCATCAATTACCTAGTATAGTAACATACCCATGAGAATAGTTGAGGCAACAAGATAAGGAACTGTTGTCAAACTCATGCGAACATGATCGCAAGAGGGGAGCGCAAATATGAAGAGGAGATAGAGACAGGGGTGCGGGGTCAGGCCCACGCGTATTGCTGCAGTGCCGCTTCGTCAGGGCAAGTGAGTCCATAAGGCATCAATACACATATTTAAGTAATGAGCAATCAAGAACAGGTCAGTTACCGGTGTGCGCGCTGCCAAGTCCTGGCGGTGAGGAGGTGGAGCAATGTGGATCATGTGATAAGGATCACCTGACAAGGTCATGTGAGAGTGCGGTGACAGCTGGCACATGCGCATTGGAGACCGAATGCAAGTAAGGGCAAATATATCTGCCCTTAGTGCAGAGCATATAAATAAATGCTTTATGCAAGCGGTATACAAATGAAACCACTGGACATGAGGGTAACATGAATTGAAGCCCCCAAATAAACATAAGGGGCAAGTAGATGTGATGACAAATATGCATGAGAGAATTGTGAATGAGCAATGTCCAAAATATGTGTTACAGTCAGAGACACCCAGGATGGTAGAGATTGGACTCCCCTAATCATACAAGAGTGTAAGTGACACCGTGAAAAACGGCAAAGAGTCCGCATTACCAAGGTGACCATTGACAACAGAGCAGGGTCTCCCTTGAACAGAAGGGGAATATCTGATGTGTAGAGTAGCTGAATATGAGTTTCATAGGTTCAAAATAGGGAATAAGACAAAATATTGGGCCCCCTCCTGTTGGTGCCAAGGTAACATTAAGATAAGCGTCAAAAATAGAATGCATCCTCCTGAGGAGGTCATATGTGTCCAGGTGCACATGGGTACATATGTCCAATGTGGCTCAGGAGGTATCAGAAAGCCATAGTTAACGTGCCCAGCGACGATATTATGGGCACGGGCCATTATAATTATTAGATACCTCGGCTTACTATTTAGTGCACCCTATCCTTCATGCTTGTCATAATTTCATAAATAAACGCAAATCTTATTGAACTAAATTTATCACTAACAAATTAAAATGTAAAGTGTTAATGTATAATGTGAATAGTGTAGGGTAAGCACAGAGTTAGACCTGGGATAGTATTGTACTGTTCATTTAGTTAAGTGGCTTAGCAACAGCATAGGACATAAGATAAGGACAATAGGTTTAGTCTATAGAATAGGATATTTTTAATGGATAGAACTAGCCCAAGGGTGGGAACTAGTGTTAGTGAAGAGTGGGCACTTCCTGATAGTAGATCAGATAGGGAAGTACCATGACAAGGTCAAGTTCAGGTGCAGTGGGCTGCTAGGGCCAGCATGTGCCAATCATTCGAGGAAGTGGGAGGCGGTACTGATATCCCTTGTGGACATTCCTGTGACTGCTGAAGTGGACAGGAAATTCCCGAGGCTGACTGAGTCAGTGAGCTTAGGGATAGTCCAGGACGAGAAAGTGGTAGAGCTGAAGATATGTTGTAATAAGGAAGTTATAAACTTGAAGTGCTGTGCCCTATCCTACTTGTTACACCATGATGAACTTGAACTGACCAGTAAAGGTTTGCTTGTTGCAATGAACTTTGTGTCCTCTGAGTTGTGTGATTCAGACGGAGGACGGAAGCCTGGAGGCAGCGGAGGACAGAGACCTACAAGTGAGTGTGACGCACCCCACACTTGACAGCATACTGGGACTGGAACACTGTTTTCCTGTAAAGTGGTTGAGCTGCTAGGCCAAGACTATTGCTCTCGGCCACTTTACACTCCAACTTACCTTCCATTACCAAGGGTGACAGACCACAATCTTCTTAGTCCTTAAGCTCCCATACCAGAGGCATAGCTTGGGGTTCAGCTCAGGGATGTGGTCTTGTCTCACACTGATAACTCTGCCTCCTGAGCTTATTTTAAATAGAAGGAGGTGTTATCTTCCAGGCAACATCTTCTTCACGGCCTGGAACAGGTCATTTATATATATATGAAAACTGTGGATTTCTCTGGAATAAGACATCGGACCGCAGATACCAAGGTATCATTTTATTCAGCTTCCTATGACCTGTATGCCCATATAGACGGCGTAGGAGGGTTGATCCTACTCACAGATTCCCTTTAAAACATCCTAGCAATTAATTGTTATATGAATTATACCCAGAATAAATATGACTATTTATTAGTAACCAGCTATTGCACATACATATGTGACGCGCCCCCTGGGCCAGTGTTGTTTGGGGGATACCCGGAGCCGGATCAGATGGGGGTTGTAGTCTCCGAGTGGCGGTGACCCGGTCCGTGCCCAGGGTGTCAAGCTCAGTGTGTGGCAGTCCTACAGATGTTACTGGATGTTCTTTAGTGTCGACTACGCCACCCTTTGATTTGCGGTCAATACGGCCGCCGCTGCAGCAGGGTCCGCTGAGTCTGGTGGTGTGTGTGCAGCTTCTGGTAGTATAACCCCCAACGGGAGGGGTATAGCCTCAGGGGGGTCAGGTGTAGAGGATGGTGGTTGTGGTGGTGCAGTGAGGATGGTAATGAAACTCAGAGTCGGGCTGTGCAGTTCAGGGTTTTTACTTACTGCTTTTGTGTTGGTCACTCCGGCCTTGAGTGACCACCCGAGCCGTGCTGCGTCCACCAGGTCCTGGACTCGGCCAACTCCCAGGTGATTCTGGAGCATGTTCCTGAGCTCCCTTTCTGACTTGTCCTTCTCTCTGGCCTTCCCCACCAGGGATCCACCTAAGTCCGGCTCCCTCGGGCCTCTTGTTGGTAAAACCCTTGTCTCTGGGTTCCCTGACCCTATTCTTGGTTTGCCTTCCGGGTGGATTTAGTGGGTGGTCGTGGCAGATCCTGCCCACGACCTCCGGTCTCTGGCTAAGGATTAGTGCCCTCCACCAGCTTGGGATCCGGTACCCTTGTGCCAACTCTTCACCCTCTGGTCTAATTTTGGGTTCTTGGAGTTCCCTCTTCTCCCCCTCTGGGTCCTTCTTTTCTCCTCTCTCTCACTCTCTTGGCCTTGGAGCTGGCTGAGCTGCTCTGCTTGTCGGACCAAACCTCTACAAAAGACCCTGTTCTAAGATGGTTCCCACCTTATATACTCCCTCTATGTGTGAGCTCAGGTGACCAGCACCCAATGAGCTCCTAGCATTACCCAGACTGCTCCCCCTATCTGCCCCTACACTACTGGGATGTTCCACCCCCCTCCCACTCCAGCCAGGGACAGACGCTGTCGTACCTGCACATTTCTCTAGTGGGAGTACCATTGGTCTGTCCCCCGGAAATGGGATGTATGTAGTGCATGCAGCCTACTGAGCTCAGTTCCACACTCCATCCTTACCCGGGAGTGGAATACCACACCTCTGGCTTGAGGCGTAATACCCCTGTAGCAGCCGAATCCTCAGGGTGCTACATATGTTTTAATGAAAACTTACTTTGACTTTTTGGACTCCTAAGAGGTAGCTATTTACTTAGAAGTATGTACAAACCACAGCCTCATCATTGCAACATGGGTGAAAATTTAGCTTTCGTAGGAATTGAAAGTGTCTTTTAAACATGTGGCAGGAAACATTGAATCAGGAATCAATACATTTGGAGAGTACGGGCTCAGAAGTAGCGTTAAAGGAAATCTAATTAAATATGAAATTTCTTCTGCTTGTCCACATTCTTCCCTACAGAGCATAGCATCATGTTAGTGCTGATTAGTGTTTGATATTCAACTTTTGCAACCACTTTTCTGAAAATGAAATGTGCAGTCCTCCTGATCATTTACTTCAAACTTCTCTGCTGCCCATTTCCCCAATGACATATTTTGCTATAATCATAATCATTTGCCATAGAAAATCATTCTCATGAAAACAAAATAACATAATAATGGTGGCTTTGATCATAGTAACAGTGCTAAACTGAAAAATATCAGGTCCGGTCATAGAACTATGTTTTCACCTGAAAGTGAAGCGTTATCACAAGGTCATGAATAAAGCCTGGCAAATAAGTCAGATATTGGGACCTATTCTATTCTGCTCTCTTTTCCTGACAACTCAGCAGCACTACCTCGGTCTCTCCAGTGCAAAGCCATGGACATTAGGGTCTAGGTAGCATACAGTATCCTGTGCACCCCACAGAGCAATCACTAAATAAGCAAATGAGTAGCACAATGTAGTACTGTTAAGGGCATCATGCATACTACAACAGTAGCATAAGTGGCCCCACATGACAATTAAACAAATGAGTTTGCTAATCCTCAATTTTTAAAAATCCTGTTCATGCGCAGTTTCCTGTCCATTCAGAGAAGGGTGAGACAGGACACACTCTTGAGATGGGTGTAAGAACCAGAGGTGAGACTCTATCAGACATACTATGGATATTGCTCTGCTTCCTTCCCCTGGGTCTGTTGCCCTCTGCTCTGCTCCATGTGGGGTTTTACCAGTTGCCCGGCATGGATCAATGATATCATCTACATAGGCATATTTAAGGCCCTAAGGACAGACACCTGTGTCTTGGGCTTGGGTCTCTAGACGTCTATGTTTAGTGTACTCCACCTTCTGTGCATATCGTGCTTTAACTTGTTTCAATCCCAGGTGGGTTCCATTATATCCATCCATCTTGCTGTTCCCAAGATTAAGTCCTCGATTCCCACAAGCCCTCCTACATCAATGCTCAGGGTCCGTGTGCCTACCCAGACCTGAGGCTTAAAAGATCCACCTCACACGATGAGCCTTACATATGCCATAACTATCAGAGATCAGAAATCCCATTAGCTTCATGATCTTACAGACGATGTAGAGCTCTGTATCCAAGAACTGACCTCCATGCCCTTGTGGTTCACTAAACACAAACTCAGGTGTCTGACTGCATACCTGTAAGCTCGCATAGAATCCATTTCTGCATTAAGTGCTTAGCACATGTCCAAGTATCCTAAAAAATATACCACAGTTTGCTATGGTTAGTGTTGATTACTACTGCCTTAGGCTCCAACATATGCAACAGCATTGCACTGTAAAATACATAATATATACTGTGCACTGTATGTACCTGGCTGCTTAAGTAAGTGTAGCAGGCTGCCAGAAGAACACACCTTCAGTGTTGACACTATGGGCATTACTTGGTGCATATGATGAAGTTTCCATAATAAGTGCAGTGTGAACATAGCCTAAGGCCGCGTTTATACAATGCAGATCACAAATGTTGAAATCTGAGCAGCTTTACTACAATAAGTCTGTGTGTAGTCCTTACATTTGAGCTCATACACATGGCGCTATTACCTTTCTGTGCATGAGCTGCATATATCGAGCCTAGGGAGGACCAAATTCCTTACTGGGTTCTGGAGAAGCCTTACCTGATCTCAATAGAGGGGACCTGGATGTAATTTATTGTCCCAATCTGCCCATGTGCATGTATTCTTTAAATATAAGTCCATTCTTGAACGCCACACTTTGTTTATGTTCTGTTCACATCTTATATAAGCCGTCTGTTGGAGGTTATCAGGAGAATTTCCCCATATATACCTCCATCGGAAGGTTCTGTTGATGCCACTGTATAAACATACAGCTCATATGTTACAAATAGTGTTGAGCGATACCTTCCGATATCAGGAAATATCGGATCGATACCGGAAACCAATGCAAGTCAAGTCAATGGGACACAAATATCGGAATGAAAATAAACCCTTTCTTTCCTTGTAGGTTAATTCTACTTGAAGGAAAACAACTAACAATAATGTAGAATGTATTGGGGGAGGTGGTTGCCCAAATCGATGGGAACAGTGCTCACAGTGAGACATGAAAAGCCGGCAATTCAGCAGCGGCATACACCGGTACCCGACAATTTAGAATAGAAAGAATAGAGCATCACAAATAGATTAGATACAGAGAAACATGTCAGTCACATATATAATAAGTACAGTGACAGTGTTGCTTACTGTACTTGTCATTTAGTGTAAAGGATTTATTTAAAAAAATATTAGTGTTTTCATGCACCGTCTCTTTAAAAAAGCCGGCCAGCAATTCAGCAGCGGTACCCGACAATTTATAACAGAAAGAATAGAGCATCACACATAGATTAGATAGATATAAACATGTCAGTCACATATATAAGAAGTACAGTGATAGTGTTGATTACTGTACTTGTCAGAAAGCTGCCATCCAGCCTGTCATCCCGCGGACACTGAGAAGCGCAGGCATGCTTGCGCTCCTCAGTGTCAGGCTGTGACGGCATCCAGATGAGCCGAGTCTCTCACGCTCACCGCATGCGCAGGAGAATTCTCCCACGCTGTCAGTGACGTGCATGAGGTGAGCTGAGTTCATTGTCGGCTCATCTGGATGCCGTCACAGCCAGACAGTGAGGAGCGCAAGCATGCCGGCGCTTCTCAGTGACTGCGGGATGACAATCTGGATGGCAGCTTTCTGCTGCGATCCAGCCTGTCATCTCGATGTAGCAGAGCTGAAGCTGTCCTGGGAACCATGGAAAGGTAAGGATGATGTTGCTTTATTATTTTACTTTTATTGCAGGAGATCGCTGGCTTCAGCTGGAATGGGCGTGACGGTAAGTATGGTTTAATTTAGAACATTAAAGAATTGTGTGTTTATTTCAATTAAAGGACTTTATTCTGGTTGTTGTGTTTTTTTTAAATACTTTACTAGAAATTCATGGCGGTCATGTCTAATATTGGCGTGACCCCATGAATTTCGGGCTTAGGGCCAGCGGATAATACAAAGCTGGCCCTAACCCCTTTATTACCCAGTGAGCCACCGCACCAGGGCCCTGGATGAGCTGGATACAGCGCCAGAAGATGGCGCTTCTATGAACGCGCCATTTTCTGGGGTGGCTGCAGACTGCAGTTCGCAGCAGGGGGGGCCCACAAAGCTTGGGTCACCCTGCGCTGTGGATTCCAGCCCCCAGCTGCTTAGTTGTACCTGGCTGGACACAAAAATAGGGCGAAGACCCATTGTATTTTTTTTTTTTACTTATTTAATGAAATTCATGAAATAATAACAAAAAAGGGCTTCCCTATATTGTTGTGTCCGGCCAGGTACAAATAGGCAGCTGGGAGTTGGGAGCAGCCAGTTCCTGGATGCTGTACCTGGCTGGCATACAAAAATATGGCAAAGCCCACGTCAACATTTTTGGGAAAAATTTATTAAAAAATAAATAATAATTTAGGGACTGCATCTTTATTAACCCCTCAAGTGTCATTTAGTGTTAAAATAAAGGATTTATTAAAAAAAAAATTGGCGTGGGATCCCCCATAATTTTAGTCTCTAGCGGAGGTTAAGCAGACGGCTGGGGCAGATGTTTGAAGCCTGGGAAGGGGGTAATACCCACGGAGCTTCCCAGACTACTAATATCAGCCCCCAGCTGAATACCTAGCCTTTACTAGCTATTAAAATGGGAGACCCCCCCAAAAAAATGACGTGGGGTCCCCCCTATTTTAATAGCTAGCAAAGGCTAGGCAGACAGCTGGGGGCTGATATTAATAGCCCAGGAAGGGTGCCATGAATATTGGCCCCCTCCCAGGCTAGAAACACCAGCCATCAGCCACCCCAGAAATGGCGCATCCATAGGAAAATTGGACACTACAAAGGATCAATACAATTAATCATATTGTACTTCATATTCCCTATTTAATCCCTTAGGGGTGAGGGTCTGTAAGGTATGGATCCAGTATAGCTCTCGTTTCTTGAGTTTTTTAATCCGATTGCCTCCCCGTCTATGTGGTGGAATATGGTCAATGACCTGATACCTTAGCTGTGAAATGCCATGTGACATGGCCAAAAAGTGTGCCGGTATAGGAAGCATTGTACGTCGGCATCGGATCGTAGATTTGTGTTGTGAAATGCGGTCTCGGATATGTTGCGTAGTTTCACCAACATATCCGAGACCGCATGGGCATTTAATCAAGTAGACTACATAGGTGGAGTCACACGAAAAGTATTCTTTTATGGGAAACCGTTTGCCAGAGAGAGGGTGTGTGAATGTATCACCCTTGGTGACATTTGAACATTGTAAGCATCCCAGGCAAGGGAAAGCGCCCCTACGTGGTGTGGCCAAGGTTCGTTGAGTGGGTCCTATATGTGTGGACCCTACATCAGCCTTAATCAAATGGTCACGAATATTTCGGGGTCTTCTGTGACACAGTAATGGTGAATCACTAAACTCTGGTACCTCAGGATAGGATTGACCTAACAAGGGCCAATGTTTTTTAATACATTTAATTATTGATCCACCAAAGGGATGATAAGTGCTCACAAAAACCAGTCGTGATTTCTCCTTCCGTTTTGTGTTGGATTGGGTGGATTGGTTAAGAATACAGGGTGGATACCCTCTCTGTCGAAATCTGACATTCATTTCTTCGTGTCTAATTTTTTTGGTGTCAACATCGGATACTATACGATCTACTCGATTATGTTATGACTTGGGCAGTGCCCTCTTAACATGTCGTGGGTGACAATTGGAGTATAGCAGTAAACTGTTTTTATCCGTTGGTTTTAGATATAAATCGCTAATTAAATGTCCAGTGTCAGTGAGCGTAATACATGTATCCAAAAAATGTATTGAGTGTGAGTCTTGCAGGATGGTAAATTTTAGGGAGGTCACTCGTGTATTGAGATCCGAAAAAAAAGTTTTTAGGTCATTCTCTGTGCCTGTCCAAATAAAAAATATATCATCAATAAATCGTTTCCAAAATAATACGTATTGATCAAAGAGGGGATGAGTGTATACATAATCATTCTCAAATTTATCCATAAATATATTCGCATAAGGGGGCGCCATGTTTGAACCCATCGCTGTACCTCTCTTTTGGAAATAGAACCTGTCTTCAAACATGAAGAAATTTTTAGTGAGGATCAAAGTTAATAGATCCTTACAAAAATCAATCTGTTGCACCGAATATATAGTGTGGGTTCTCAAAAATTTTTCCGTGGCTTCAATGCCTTCCTCATGGTCAATGCTAGTATACAGGCTATTGACTAGAGATGAGCGGTGTTCGACTAGAACTGTTCGCCAATCTCAAATTCGAGCTGTTTTGGGCGGTGTTCGAGTTGTTCGACGAACCCGAACGATTTGCAAAAAATTCGGCTGTTCGAGGTTATGTTCGATAACTGTTCGTGCACCAAAAGCGTGTCCTGCATGTCTGGCGCTATTTAGAGCACCAATCATGCAGGGATTGTCTGCCACTCACTGTAATGCCACAGCCATGGTGGTTGTGGCATTAGAGTGATTGCCCAAATCGATGGGAACTGTGCTCACAGTGAAACATGAAAAGCCGGCAATTCAGCAGCGGCGTACACCGGTACCCGACAATTTAGAACCGAAAGAATAGAGCTTCACACATAGATTAGATAGATAGAAACATGTCAGTCACATATATAAGAAGTACAGTGACAGTGTTGATTACTGTACTTGTCATTTAGTGTAAAGGATTTATAAAAAAAAATATTAGGGTTTTCATGCACCGTCTCTTTAAAAAAGCCGGCCGGCAATTCAGCAGCAGTACCCGACAATTTAGAATAGAAGGAATAGAGAATCACACATAGATTAGATAGATAGAAACATGTCAGTCACATATATAAGAAGTATAGTGACAGTGTTGATTACTGTACTTGCCATTTAGTGTAAAGGATTTATTAAAAAAAATAATAGTGTTTTCATGCACCATCTCTTTAAAAAAGCCGGCCGGCAATTCAGCAGCGGTACCCGACAATTTAGAATGGAAGGAATAGAGCATCACACATAGATTAGATAGATAGAAACATGTCAGTCACATATATATGAAGTACAGTGACAGTGTTGATTACTGTACTTGTCATTTAGTGTTAAAATAAAGGATTTATTTAAAAAAAAATTGGCGTGGGGTTCCCCGTAATTTTAGGCTCTAGCGGAGGTTAAGCAGACAGCTGGGGCAGATGTTTGAAGCCTGGGAAGGGGTAATATCCACGGAGCTTCCCAGGCTACTAATATCAGCCCCCAGCTGAATGCCTAGCCTTTACTAGCTATTAAAATGGGGGACCCCCCAAAAAATTGACGTGGGGTCTCCCCTATTTTAATAGCTAGCAAAGGCTAGGCAGACAGCTGGGGGCTGATATTAATAGCCCAGGAAGGGTGCCATGAATATTGGCCCCCTCCCAGGCTAGAAACACCAGCCGTCAGCCGCCCCAGAAATGGCACATCCATAGGATGCGCCAATTCTGGCACTTAGCCTCGCTCTTCCCACTGCCCTGTAGCGGTGGCAGTGGGGTAATAGGGTTGGGGTTGATGTCAGCTTATAATGCCAGCTGACATCAAGCCCAGGTTAGCAATGGAGAGGCGTCTATAAGACACCCCCATTACTAACCCCATAGTCAAAGTTAAAAATAAAACACAAACACCCAGAATAAAGTCCTTTAATTGAAATAAAGACACAATTCTTTATTGTTCTAAATTAAACCATACTTACAATCACGCCCATTCCAGCTGAAGCCAACGATCCCGTGCAATAAAAGAAAAATAATAAAGCAACATAATCCTTACCTTTCCATGGTTCCCACGACAGCTTCAGCTCTGCTACATCGAGATGACTGGCTGGACCGCAGCAGAACGCTGCCATCCAGCCTGTCATCCCGCAGACACTGAGAAGAGCAGGCTTGCTTGCGCTCCTCAGTGTCTCGCTGTGACGGCATCCAGATGAGCCGAGGTCATGTCCAATGAACTCGGCTCACCTCATGCACGTCACTGACAGCGTGGGAAAATTCTCACACAGAAGTGCTGAGTGCAGGAGAATTCTCTCACGCTGTCAGTGACGTGCATGAGGTGAGCTCATGTCCAATGAACTCAGCTCACCTCATGCACCTCACTGACAGCGTGGGAAAAATCTCCTGCACTCAGCGCTTCAGCGTGAGAATTCTCCCACGCTGTAAGTGACGTGCATGAGGTGAGCTGAGATCATTGGACATGAACTCACCTCATGCACGTCACTGACAGCGCTTCAGCGTGAGAATTTTCCCACGCTGTCAGTGACGTGCATGAGGTGAGTTCATGTCCAATGATCTCAGCTCACCTCATGCACGTCACTGACTGCGTGGGAAAATTCTCCTGCACTCAGCGCTTCAGCGTGAGAATTCTCCCAAGCTGAAGCGCTGAGTGCAGGAGAATTTTCCCACGCTGTCAGTGACGTGCATGAGGTGCGCCGAGTTCATTGGACATGACCTCGGCTCATCTGGATGCCGTCACAGCGAGACACTGAGGAGCGCAAGCATGCCTGCTCTTCTCAGTGTCTGCGGGTTGACAGGCTGGATGGCAGCGTTCTGCTGCGGTCCAGCCTGTCATCTCGATGTAGCAGAGCTGGAGCTGTCCTGGGAACCATCGAAAGGTAAGGATGATGTTGGTTTATTATTTTATTTTTATTACAGGAGATCGTTGGCTTCAACTGGAATGGGCGTGACGGTAAGTATGGTTTAATTTAGAACAATAAAGAATTGTGTGTTTATTTCAATTAAAGGACTTTATTCTGGGTGTTTGTGTTTTTTTTAACTTTCACTATGGGGTTAGTAATGGGGGTGTCTTATAGACGCCTCTCCATTACTAACCTGGGCTTGATGTCAGCTGGCATTATAAGCTGACATCAACCCCAGCCCTATTACCCCACTGCCACCGCTACAGGGCAGTGGGAAGAGCGAGGCTAAGTGCCAGAATTGGCGCATCCTATGAATGCGCCATTTCTGGGGCGGCTGACGGCTGGTGTTTCTAGCCTGGGAGGGGGCCAATATTCATGGCACCCTTCCTGAGCTATTAATATCAGCCCCCAGCTGTCTGCCTAGCCTTTGCTAGTTATTAAAATAGGGGGGACCCCACGTCATTTTTTTGGGGGGGGTCCCCCATTTTAATAGCTAGTAAAGGCTAAGTATTCAGCTGGGGGCTGATATTAGTAGCCTGGGAAGCTCCATGGGTATTACCCCCTTCCCAGGCTTCAAACATCTGCCCCAGCCATCTGCTTAACCTCCGCTAGAGACTAAAATTACGGGGAACCCCACGCCAATTTTTATTTTAATAAATCCTTTATTTTAACACTAAATGACAAGTACAGTAACCAACACTGTCGCTGTACTTATTATAAATGTGACTGACATGTTTCTATCTATCTAATCTATGTGTGATGCTCTATCTTTCTGTTCTAAATTGTCGGGTACAGATGCTGAATTGCCGGCCGGCTTTTTTAAAGAGACGGTGCATGAAAACACTATTATTTTTTTAAATAAATCCTTTACACTAAATGACAAGTACAGTAAGCAACACTGTCACTGTACTTATTATATATGTGACTGACATGTTTCTATCTATCTAATCTATGTGTGAAGCTCTATTCTTTCTGTTCTAAATTGTCGGGTACAGATGCTGAATTGCCGGCCGGCTTTTTTAAAGAGACGGTGCATGAAAACACTAATATTTTTTTTAATAAATCCTTTACACTAAATGACAAGTGCAGTAACCAACACTGTCACTGTGCTTCTTATATGTGTGACTGACATGTTTCTATCTATCTAATCTATGTGTGATGCTCTATTCCTTCTTGTCTAAATTGTCGGGTACCGGTGTATGCCCCTGCTGAATTTGCCGGCCGGCTTTTTTAAAGAGAGTGTCTTCTGAGCAGTTTGTCAGCTTTTGGACACCTTTGCAGGTGTTTTCTATGTGTTTCTATGTGTTTTTGTTTGCCTGCCATTGGTTTTAACGGTGTTCGACGGTGTTCTAAGGTGTTCGACGAACAGTTCGACGAACAGTTCCTTGAACATCCCGGTGTTCGACGAACCGAACCGAACCCGAACACTACGGGGGTGGCTCAACACTACTATTGACGTCCATCGTTGTTAGGATACTATTATTGGGAATAGTTCCCAGCTCTTTAATGCTAGTCAAGAAATGAGTCGTGTCCTTGATATAGGAGGCAATCTTGTGAATATGTGGTGTCAAAATCTTTTCTAACGTGATTGCCAAGGGGGATAAAATTGAGTTAGTGGAGGCAATGATGGGTCTTCCTGGTGGCTTATGTAGATTCTTGTGTATTTTTGGTAACGTGTAAAAAACTGGCATAATAGGATCATTGTTAACCAAGAATTGTGACAATTTGGTATCGATAGTACCCATCTGAGAATGACATGTGACTAAATTTCTTATGAGGTTAGCTACCTCTGAGGTAGGGTTCTGGGATATTGGTAGATATGTCTCCCTATCATTTAATTGAGTATGTATCTCTGATATATAGTACGTCCGGTCCATAATAACAATGGCGCCCCCTTTGTCAGCTGGCTTTATAATGAGGTTTTATCTCTTTTTCAATGTGGAAAGGGCCATACTTTCCTCTGGATTCAAATTATTTTTGTTATGCAGGTCACCTCTCTTGATCATTTGCAAACAACGATTAATATCCTTTTGGACCAGATCGATATATGTCTCGACATGATGATATGTACGGGGTGGTTGAAAATGACTCGGGATACGTAGTTGAAGACCCCGAAGAGAAAACATTTCCACATTATGACTGTCTATAGGAACGTCCAAGTGTTCTCCCTCTGTTGAAAAATGAACCTTCAATCTCAAAGTTCTGTAAAAGCGTTGAAGTTCCTGTTCTAATAAAAATGTGTCAAAAGGTGGCGTAGGGCAAAAAGAGAGTCCTTTTTGTAATAAATCTAGTTCAGCTGGTGCTAATGACTGTGAGGAAATGTTATACACGATATTGGTCCTATCTGCGAGCGAGTTGTCATCCGAGTGCTGTCTCCTTGCCGATCGCCTCCCCCGCCTCGTCTGATTCTGGGTGGACGATTCCTTCGCTGGTCCAAAAAATAATTGGGTGTATAGGTACCTCTCTCGCTGTCGGTAGAAGAGTTTCGGCCTGGTGAAGAATTGTATCCCGGTCTGTATGGTCTGCTGCTTCTGCCCTGTACGGAAAAACGCCATCTGTACACTTGATTATTAAGGTAATCCTCAGCGTCACGAAGAAACTTAGATTTTTTTCTAAGTTGAAGTTCGTTACGATATTCGGAGATGGTTTTGTCCACTTTATTCTGGAGATGGTGACAGCTGTGCATGGCTGCTGTAAGCTCACACTGCCGGGAACACGTCCGCTCCCGGCAGCGTGAGCCCCTGACTGAGGTCACCGGAGTGCATTCAGTCAGCGCAGCTCCGGAGACCTCCTTTACGGCACTGCTGTACCGTGGGAATTTCTCACGGTACAGCAGGGCCGTAAAGGAGCTAACCGGAGCAGCGCTGCCTGAACTCCGGCGAACCTGCTTATGCAATGACGGGGCTGCTGTACGGCCCAGACATTCTAGCGGCGGCAGCGGTTCAGAGCGGTCACATTTTATGTGGCTGCTCTAAACTGGAGATCATCGTGGGACACTCGTGGACTACTACGGAGGGGTAAGGATAAGGTTGTGGTTTATTATTTTATATTTTATTACAGGAGAGCGATGGCTTCGGGGAATTAGGTGTGTAGGTGAGTATAGGTGTAGTTTTTTATTTTTTACTTTATTTTAGGTGGCGATCGGCGGGAACAGGTAATGTATAAACTAATTTATTTTAGGTAACCACTGGCCACCAATGACATGTATTTAAAATTTATTGGGGACCAAAAACAAATATATATGGGGGCCTAAAAGAATAAAAGATGTATAGGGGCAAAAATAACAGGATCAGGCTGATGGGAACTACTGCTCCCATCAAGCTGATCCTGCTGGCACGAGTGGACGGGGGACAGACATAGGCCGATGGGAGTAGTAGTGTCACATCGGCCTATGTCTGCCTGCACGCACACACCCGCAGACATCGCACAGACACCGCGCACACCTGCAGACTTCGCACAGACACCGCGCACACCCGCAGACATCGCACAGACACCGCACACACCCGCAGACATCGCACAGACACCGCACACACCCGCAGACATCGCACAGACACCCCGCACACACTCGCAGACATCGCACAGACACCGCGCACACTCTAATCATGACGGGTCTGGGAGGTGAGGCTGACCTGTGTGGCCGTGGGAAAGTTCATGTGAGTTCATGCAGTCAAGCATGAACTCACATGAACCCTCTGAGGGCACCGCGGCTACTTCAAATGAACAGCTGATCGGCATCACCTGATACCTCAGCTGTTCATTTGAAATAACCGGCGGGAAAGCGCAGCACAGAACGGGAAAGCCGGCGGTGAAGTCTTTTCACCGCCGGCTTCCCCGCCCGGGTCCTTCGCTCCCCGCTCCTTGGTGCTGCGCTCTCAGCCCGGTCCTAACTTACGATCAGGATGGGGGGAGCGGAGGATCGGTGTGGGAGGCTGCGGGGAAGCAGTATGGGGCTGTGTGATTGTTTAAAAGCCGGCGGCTTTTTACCGCCCGCCGGCTTTTAAACAATCAGGAGAATTCTCCCACGCTGTGATGGCATTCTGATGACAGGCTGGATCGCAGCTGAGCGCTGCCATCCAGCTTGTCATCCTTCAGAGACACTGCAGAGCGCAGGCATTATGGGAACTTCCGATTCCGGTATTCGATATTCTAAAAGTATTGGAATTAAGTATCGGAATTCCGATACCGCGAATATCGGCCGATACCCGATATTTATTAGTTACAAATAATACGCCACTCAGTATAAGCTTCTTTGACCAGAGTACAGTGGTTATAAAAAGCATCTCTAGCTCTGGAGGACATGTCCTTTTCTTCATTAAACTGACAATCTATTGATTGAATGGGCACTGTGTAATACTTAAAGGAAACCTGCCAGCTGATTCATGCTGCCCAAACAACGGGCAGCATGAATCAGAGCCTGGCTGCATTATCACTCCGGCGTTTCAGAGAAAGTATAGTTCTGAGATCTTCCCAAATAGATCGGTCTCTTGCTATTGGAGAAGCTTGTCAATCACTTGTAGCAGTGCTGAGAGAAGCCGGCCAGGACCATATCCAGCCAAAGACAAGACTAGTTTGGATCTTAAAACCATATTTTCGCAGAAACACTGAAGCATTTCAGAGGATATTATACCTGGCAGCAATAGTGTAGCCAGGCCCTAAGCTTCCCGCTGTTTAGGCAACATGAATCTGTTGACAGGTTCTCTTTAATTTCCACTGTGGTGGTACTACAGGGAAACCAAACACTAAAGGCTCCCATATACATTAGATGAAAGTCGTTCATATCCACTGGTTTCGGCAGAACTGGATCTCCAGCTATGTGTACGTGGACTCCTGACAGAATCATTGTGTTCTCTCTGGAGGTAAGCCACTGCCAGATGTGTCTAGAAGCAGTTTCCTATGCTCTACACTTTGAAAACACATGAACGCATGGCCAAACTAATATATGGGCATCTTTACTGCCAGGTTCCCCACAGATTACAGCTCATTTTAGTGGTGCCCAGTAAGGGAGACACTTTGTGGTCAGCTTAATGTCAAGGGATCCTTCTAACAAGTAGGGATTGTTCAGAGGTTCAGAGTGAAGAACCCTTAGTACACCCTGATGTATCTATGTCACATAGCCAGGGTGTGCATGCATGGTGCAGGCCCAGAAGCTCAGCTGTTTAACCATTTTAATGGCACTGTCAACCACTGACAGCACAATTTAGATTGGTGTCCTCGTGCATCCACTCTCATCAGCCATCCTATGAGGCAATTGTGGGGTGCTGATGAGCACCAAGGCAGCTGGGGAGCCCAAACCACTGATATGTTGGTCTTCCTATGAAGCCCAGCCCATGACTGGGCTTCATAGGAGAATATCAATTGTACTATATACTGGAATACTACAGTACTGCAATGTGTAGTATACATGATGAACTGATCGCACGTTCAAGTCCCCATAACAGAAGAAAACAATGTAAGAAAAAAAAAGTTTGAAAATTATTAAAAAAAAAAAAAAAGATAAAAATTTAAATCACCACCATTTACTAGGTTAAAATTAAAGATAAAAAACATATTTGGTATAGCTGTGTATGTTAAAGTCTGAATTTTCAAAATATAAAAGTATTTAAACCGTATGACAACAGCTAAATAAAAAAAAATCAAATATTTGCAGTTTTTCAGTTGCCTCACTGCCCCCCCAAAATGCAATAAAAAGCAAACAAAATTGTTTGTACCCCAAAATGGTATGATCTAGGCTTACAAAAAACAAGTCCTCACACAGCTCCATCACAGAAAAATAAGTTATGCCACGTTCCCATGATGATCTTTTGTTGAGTTTTTGTTATTGCAGAATTCCTGCACCATTTCTGCACCCATTAAGTAAAATACGTTACTTCCATTTTTTGAAAAATATGCAGCGAGTAAAACTCCCCAAAAAAGGTCTAAAAAAATGGCGAGATAAACAATTTATTTTACCTCTTTTTTTGCCTAACAAGTTTGGTATCACCTTCGTTGTACTGACCAGGATAATTATATTGCCAGGTCTTTTTACCACACAATGAATGCCAAGAAAAGAAAAACAGAAAAAAATGGTGAAATTGCAGTTTTTTTCACAACTTCACCCCACTTTTTTCCATTTCTAAGTACATTGTATTGTAAAATTAATGGTGTCATTAAAAACTATAAGTCGTCCCACAAAAATACAAGCCCTCATAAAGTTATGCCAAAAGAAAAATAAAACTTTTGGCTCTTGGAAAAGAGGGATAAAAAAAAACAAAAAGAGAAAAATGAAAAATCGATCAATCATGAAGGGGTTAAGAGCTTCATTTCAGTGTTATTAAATGGGTTTGAAATCTCCATGTTACTAGTGGGACGGATCACTGATCCATCATTGTTGTCTACTGCCCAGATATACGAGAATGTGAATGGTGCACAGAGCGGCTGATCACTCAGCCCTGCTGTCATCAGCACAGACTCACCATTCTGACATCACCTTGATTTTTCATGGCCCTTTGAACATTAAAAGTCGTCATTCCTAAAGAAAAGTTGCGTAATCTTGTACTTTTTTTCTCATTTGCAATGTTGAGAGGTGTGAATGAGAACAGGTTTTTTTTCATACTTTAGCACCAACTAAAGCAACTGATAAGAGAGAAAGTGATTACATTACCTTTTTAGTAGGACACATGCAAAGAAGAGCTTTTTTATGAAACAGATTAATGCAATCAGCCTGGTGTTTGACTGCAGTTGATGAAATGTCCTTTTTATCCTCTGTTCATACAGTTCTCTAGAAATGTCAGAGAACAGTAGCCACAACTACTGATAACAACAGCAGCACTTTAATGTAACCCGAGCATTTTCTCTTCTGCCAAGCGGAGACAGCGAGTACATAATACAGATGCTTGATCATACTGCCGTGTACGAAACCAAGGAATGTGTAAGAACACAGCCCAGATGGCCCACATTCAGCTGTGTACATATACTACATTTTACTTCTATGTGAAAGACATCATATGCCTAAAGATTTGTATTATTATTAACCAGGATAGTTAATATTTGTAATGTCTCATTCTGAGGGTCATAGGGGCAAAGTAGTCTAGGACAGGGTTCCCCAACTCCAGTCCTCAAGGCCCACCAACAGGTCATGTTTTCAGGATTTCCTTAGTATTACCCAGGTGATAATTGCATCACCTGCACAGGCAATAATTCCATCACCTGTGCAATACTAAGGAAATCCTGAAAACATGACCTGTTGGTGGGCCTTTAGGACTGGAGTTGGGGAACCCTGGTCTAGGACATAAGATATCCCGTGTCCCTCGCATGGCGCTGAATCCCCGCTGCTGACGTCATGTCGATAATGTAGCACCCTGAGGATTCGGCTGCTACAGGAGTATTGCACCTCAACCCAGAGGTGTGATATTCCACTCCCGGGTAAGGATGGAGAGTGGAACTGAGCTCGGTAGGCTGCATGCACTACATACATCCCATTTCCGAGGAACAGACCAACGGTACTCCCACTTAGAAATGTGCAGGTACGACCGAGTCTGTTCCTGGCTGGAGTGGGAGGGGGGTGGAACATCCCATGTAGTGTAGGGGCAGATAGGGGGAGCAGTCTGGGTAGTGATAGGAGCTCATTGGGTGCTGGTCACCTGAGCTCACACATAGAGGGATATATAAGGTGGGCACCAACTAGAATCAGGGTCAGTTGTAGAGAACAAGTCAGTTGGAGAGGAGCCTGTCTGATGCAGAGAACAAATCAGCAGAGAGAAGGAAACAGCAGCCCTGGAGAGAGAGAGAGTGGAGCAGAGAAAGACCCAGAGGGGGAAGACTGAAGGGACCCAAGAACCCAAATTAGAGCACCGGGTGAGGAGTCAGCAAAAGGGTACCGGAACCCAAACTGGTGGGGGCAGAATACACACCCCAGCCAGAGACCGGAGACCGTGGGCAGCGTCTGCCACGGTCACCCATCACATCCACCCCGAAAGCACACCACATGAAGGGTCAGGGAACCCAGGGCCAAGGGTGTCCCAACAGAAGGCCCGAGGGAGCTGGACCTAGGTGGATCACTGGTGGGGACGGCTGAAGAAAGGACAGAGGGAGAGCTCAGGGCCACGCTCCGGACTTGTTTGGGGGTTGGCTGGATCCAGGACCTGGTGGACGCAGCACGGCTCGGGTGGTCACTAGCAGCTGGAGTGACCAGTACAACATCTGCAGTAAGTAAACACCCTTAACTGCACTACCCGACT
The DNA here is from genome assembly GCF_046119375.1 of Phyllobates terribilis. Lineage (NCBI taxonomy): Eukaryota > Metazoa > Chordata > Amphibia > Anura > Dendrobatidae > Phyllobates > Phyllobates terribilis. The sequence goes on along the minus strand of NW_027362764.1, from coordinate 531,140,234 downwards.
CTGTCTTCATTGCCGTCTGCACTGCACCACCACAACCCCCATCCTCTGCACCTGTCCCCCCTGAGGCTATACCCCTCCCGTTGGGGGTTATCTCATCAAGCTGCGCACCCACCATCAGCCTCAGCGGACCCTGCTGCAGCGGCGGCCACAGTGACCGCATCACAACGGGTGGCGTAGTCGACATTAAGAACTTTAGTAACATCTGTAGAACTGCCACATAACTCTGAGCTTGACACCCTGGGCACGGACCGGGTCACAGCCACTCGGAAGACTACAACCCCCATCTGATCCGGCTCCGGATATTCCCACTAACGAATATGGCCCAGGGGGCGCGTCAACTTTGGCGTAGTCGGCAGGATTACGTGCCCGCAACAACCGGGTACTGCGTGCCTGAAGAAAAGTGCAAGTTTACCTCAGAAAGAAGTCTCCCGCCGGTTCCGGAGGGTCCACGCCATCGGACTCCATCACCAGTCGTTTCCCGCCGATTGTCCGCCATTTCCAACTTGTTCCCGCCATCTGCAGAGTTTCCCGCCACTGGGCGACGCTTCCCGCCAAAACCGCAGATTTCCCGCCTTGGAAGAGCAGCGGACGCCATTATGGGCGTGCCAAAGGAGGGCAGGAGGCCACCTCCCATCGTGGGCCAGGACAGAAAATGGCGCCAAAAGTGGAAACCGCCCCCACCAACAGAGACTGTGATGTTGGAGGTGTCTGTCAGCGTGAAAGAACTACCCCTGGAGCTGACAGTCACCGAGTTGCCCCGGGACCGCCCTCGAGGTGGGAGGAGACGAAAGAGAAGAGAAAAGATGGGTGCCGCTTGGAGCAGTGTGGAGCAAGCGGACCCGGAGGCAAGAAGTCTAACGAGGAGTAGCGGAGGAGCTCACCCGGAGATGGAGAGAAAGCAGAACAGCACCGGCCCGCTGGCCAGGAGTCTGCCGGAAGAAGAGCAGAGCAGCACCGACCCGATGGTCAGGAGCCTGCTAGAGTCCACAACCCCGCTAGGTCTAGCGGAGATCTTAGCGCAGCTCCCCCGAGACCGGGAGTGTGCACAAACTGCCTTGGAGGGCCTCGCAAGGAGGATGGCCCGGGTACAGCGCGAGATACTGGCGGAGTGGAGCCGGGAGATGGCCCAGCAAGCTGGAACCCGTCCACGGAGCATGCTCCCCTGGGAGAGGACACCAACTGCCTCTACGGATGACGCGGGAGGACCCAAGGTCGGAGACGGCGCTGAGAAGGGAGCCGAACGTATGAAGGCAGGTAAAGGGGACGCTTATACCCCATACCGAGAGACCGCCCACCTGCCCCGGTTCCCCGTCGCAGAGCCCGAAAGTCCCCCGTCCGTGCCAGTAACCGCCATGTCACCGCTAATGACTAGGCCCCGACCAGAAGCCGCCGCCGCGACCCCTGTGACGTCACACGCACCGACCCGGAGCGTGACCAAGCAGGAAGAGCCTCCGGCCTGGTCGCAAGGCCCGGTACTCCCGGACCCCGCATCACCAACAGCGCCCCCTACCTCCGCGGAGCCTCCGGCCTGGCCGCAAGGCCAGGTAGCCCAGGGCGCCGCCGTCCTAACGGTGCCCTTCACCTTCCAGGTGCCCCAGGCCTGGCCGCAAGGCCTGGGCAACCCGGGCGCCACCACCACCGCGCCCGCACCCGTAAAACCAAGGGTGCCGAGTTTGGGAAAGGACCTCTTCAGCCAGCTCACATGGCCGGACGGGCGGCCCTTTATCTGGCCCGAGGAGTTTTGTGAGCTGGAGCGGCAACAAAGACTAGGGCCCTTGTGTGAGCCCCTGATCCCGGCTCCGAAGCCCGTGACTCGGGTCTCGCCTCCTTTAGAAGAAGCCCAATTCGTGTGGGACCCCACGGGAGAAGATTTGATGGGGTTCACCGGAGAAACTCGGGCAGTCGCCGCTGAGCGTACTGAGTGTTGTCGTCAGCAGCTAGCAGAGTTTGCGAGAGAACGGGAGGAGAGGCGGGTCAGAGAACAACAGGCCCAAATCCGGAGCGCGGAGCAAAAGAGCCGGACTAGGAGGAACCCCCGTGCAGCGCACTGTCCCCGCACCATCGGGACGGTGATAAAGTTCAACCCGCAGCATGGGTGGGGCTTTATTCGGGACCGTAACAACCGCGGTGACGTCTTTGTGACCCGCAGAGACGTCGAGTCCCACCTGCCGGAAGGTCACAAAGGCCGTGACCTCTATGTAGGAGACGAGGTCACTTTCACCCGGCACAAGTGTGCCAAAGGACCTTACGCCCTCCACATACACCGCTTGACGGAGGAGGAGTTGCGGTACGGAGAAGAGGAGCCAGAGGACCCGGACGGGTCTGAAGCAACACCGTATCACCAAGAAAAAGCAGGAGGGAGCCGTCGTTGAGGACGGGAGTAGAGACTGTATATAGTTGCCCGTCGGGGCACAGTGAACCGTTGCTGCTAAAATAGTCCCCGTTGGGACCAGTGAACTGTTTACCCGTTAACCCCTTCATCCTACAGGCTGAGGACTGTGAGCAGCCATTCCCTTCCCTCTACCTGGCCGAGGACTGAGAGCGGCCAACTTCCCCTGTAAATAGTTGCGCGTCCTAAAGCGCCCCCTACCGGTTTTATAGAAAACCAGTTTTTCAAAGAGACTGTCGCACTTTTCCCGGACTCACGTTGCACAGTGTCCGGAGGAGGAACCTGAAACCAGAGACGACGAGAATGTTTATATGAAAAGTTTTATATATATAATGTTTTATATGTTTTATTATGTTTATATGAAAAATTTTGTATGTTTTGGTGTTTATGTCTTACAGCCCGAGGACGTGCTGTGATTTACCAGGGGGGAATGTAGCACCCTGAGGATTCGGCTGCTACAGGAGTATTGCACCTCAACCCAGAGGTGTGATATTCCACTCCCGGGTAAGGATGGAGAGTGGAACTGAGCTCGGTAGGCTGCATGCACTACATACATCCCATTTCCGAGGAACAGACCAACGGTACTCCCACTTAGAAATGTGCAGGTACGACCGAGTCTGTTCCTGGCTGGAGTGGGAGGGGGGTGGAACATCCCATGTAGTGTAGGGGCAGATAGGGGGAGCAGTCTGGGTAGTGATAGGAGCTCATTGGGTGCTGGTCACCTGAGCTCACACATAGAGGGATATATAAGGTGGGCACCAACTAGAATCAGGGTCAGTTGTAGAGAACAAGTCAGTTGGAGAGGAGCCTGTCTGATGCAGAGAACAAATCAGCAGAGAGAAGGAAACAGCAGCCCTGGAGAGAGAGAGAGTGGAGCAGAGAAAGACCCAGAGGGGGAAGACTGAAGGGACCCAAGAACCCAAATTAGAGCACCGGGTGAGGAGTCAGCAAAAGGGTACCGGAACCCAAACTGGTGGGGGCAGAAAACACACCCCAGCCAGAGACCGGAGACCGTGGGCAGCGTCTGCCACGGTCACCCATCACATCCACCCCGAAAGCACACCACATGAAGGGTCAGGGAACCCAGGGCCAAGGGTGTCCCAACAGAAGGCCCGAGGGAGCTGGACCTAGGTGGATCACTGGTGGGGACGGCTGAAGAAAGGACAGAGGGAGAGCTCAGGGCCACGCTCCGGACTTGTTTGGGGGTTGGCTGGATCCAGGACCTGGTGGACGCAGCACGGCTCGGGTGGTCACTAGCAGCTGGAGTGACCAGTACAACATCTGCAGTAAGTAAACACCCTTAACTGCACTACCCGACTCTGTCTTCATTGCCGTCTGCACTGCACCACCACAACCCCCATCCTCTGCACCTGTCCCCCCTGAGGCTATACCCCTCCCGTTGGGGGTTATCTCATCAAGCTGCGCACCCACCATCAGCCTCAGCGGACCCTGCTGCAGCGGCGGCCACAGTGACCGCATCACAACGGGTGGCGTAGTCGACATTAAGAACTTTAGTAACATCTGTAGAACTGCCACATAACTCTGAGCTTGACACCCTGGGCACGGACCGGGTCACAGCCACTCGGAAGACTACAACCCCCATCTGATCCGGCTCCGGATATTCCCACTAACGAATATGGCCCAGGGGGCGCGTCAATAGCTCTGCAACCAATAACTGAGCTCAGCTGATGGGCCCAAGTTGACAACACGAGCCGCTAAGCTCACTGATTGGCTGCAGCCCTGCCAAACACCAGGAGCAGCAAGTGGAGACTCAGTGCTGGACCAAGATACAGTGAATAAAACACAGTTATTTTTTTTTTAAAACAAACTGCAACTGGAATTCGGGGTTTTCTGAAACCATAAAATCCATTTAATGACAATGTGGGACAGCTCCTTTACATAATAGTTTGTTGTTAATGGGGTCACTATGTTTCGGCCTTGTAAAATAGGGTGAATATAAAAGAGCACTGCGTATTACTAATACACTAAACTTAAAGGGGTTGTTCACTACTAACAAACACTTATCAATCTCCATGTTTCTCCCTTGTAAAATAATCACACTTAAGGCCACATTCACATATTCAGTATTTGGTCAGTATTTTACATCAGTATTTGTAAGCCAAAATCAGGAGTGGAACAATAAGAGGAAAAGTGTAATAGAAACACGTGCACCACTTCTACCTTTATCACCCACTCCTGGTTTTGGCTTACAAATACTGAAAGTGTGAAATGTGGCCCCATACTCACTCCGGTGTCTGCGCTGTTCCTGTGATGTCAGCGCTGTTCCCATGGCGTCAGCACTGGCTCTCCCGGGGCTCATGTGACATTGTTATGTAACACTATCACTGTGGCCAATCAGCAGCCACTTGACTGTCTCCGCCTCCGAACAAGTCACATATATCCAGAAGAAGTGAGTGCTGGTGTTACTCTCTCACTTCCTCTGAATGTATATGATTGGCGGCTGATTGTCTGCAAGGATCATGTAAAAATGTCACGTGAGCCCTGGGTGAGCCAGTGCCGACACCGCTGTAATGGCATCGGCACCAGAATGAGTATCGGTGTTATTATTTTACAAGGTTGAAACATGGGGATTGGGAAAGGTTTGTCTGAGTAGTGGACAACTCCTTTAAGTTTAGTGTATTAGTAATATGCAGTGCTCTTCTATATTCACCCTGAGGACGGGATGCACTCAGTCAGAATTGCATCATAAATCACACTCTGCAGAACCGCCGTAAAAGGAGTTTTCCAGAAATATCGATTGATGATCTATCATTCGCCTGCTGCCCTCTAAAATGGTGATCGGTTATACCTTTGGGAATTTTCTGCTCATTTTCATTCCCGTGTACAGTATTTTGCCACCCAACTCATTTCTGTGTTGTGGCTGAATCCCATGATCTTGTGTCCTTTCCTTCACCAAAAAGGCGCTAGCATCGCTTGATGGATTTCATTGTGTTCAGCCTCTTTCAGTTATCCACATTTCACCTAAATGGCCTATCCCTGTTTTTCCAGGTAGAATGCACACCCATTGTAGTCTATAGGGCTGTTCACTTGCCTGTGTATAGACAAGTTTAATCAATGTGTGAAAAGATGGACAGCACACGGATACTATCCATGTGTCTTCTGAGTTCTGTGTGACATGCAGAAGTAGTGCCGTTGCTTTAAAAGCATTCAGCAACTATTAGAAGTAACACAAGCACATGAGGCAGGAAGTGTTGTGCTTCCGAAGTATCCAGCAACTAGAGGGGTTAACACAGTCACAGGAGAAGGAGAGTGTTTTAGCAGAGCCCCAGGGGGATTGCAGGGAAGTTGTTTACTGTCTGTCCGGAGCCGAAGAGAAAGGTGGCTTAAGATCTGTATCTCACAGAAGGCAAAGGAACAGAATTCAGGTCAGGAGGGAAGCTAAACAAAGGTCAGTTAGACTCCCTGAGCTAACAGTGTGGAGTATTATCGACCAGGAAGATAAGGATTGGAAGGAAGCCTGTCATAGAGATCATCTCCCTCATCACACCCCCCCCCCTCCATCTCCATGCAGAATAAAGAATGCTGTGTACTATTGAGTCCTTGAGAAGGAAAAGCCTGTGGTTGTGTATGAAACAAAACTGTGCTGTATTGTGCTACAGGATAATAGTCTGTGTACTGCTGTGCTGCAAAGGAGACTGTGCTGTTATTACTGGAGCCTCTTGCTCAAAGAGACATTTGCATTGCACTGGCCGTGCCTCATTAAATGTTACTGTTCTACAGTTTATGAAGACTCTTGTCAGATGTGTCTGGTCAGCAACTGAATCTATCGTGTGCCTGAGAGAACCTGCAGCCTATGGTCCCCCTGAGTAATGGTTCCCCCAGGATTCCAACAAATTCATGTAACCGGTAGTGATGAGCGAGCATACTCGCCCGAGCATCACAGTACTCGAGATGCTCAGAGCTCACAGATTACTTCCGAGATGCTCGGGCTGATGCTCGGGTCACCTCCCTGCATGTTTGGCGCTCTTTAGAGCGCCAATCAACATGCAGGGATCATTTGCCACACACTCTAATGCCGCAGCCATGTTGGTTGTGGCATCACAGTGATTGACTGGCGGCACAGCGTCATCAGGTCTATATCAGACCTGGCGCCGCCGTGCTTGTCACAGTCTACTCCTCATTCAGGCAGTGTAGGGAGAGGTGCTGCTGAGCTAGGGAGAGATTTGGTTGTTTATTGGTTAGTGTAGGTATTCCACAAGATTCTCTACATATCCATCTCAACTAACAGTCCTTCAGAGGACTAATCCAGCTGCAGAGATATCAGTGCTAGGCAGGCAGGGTATATAGCAGACTGCAATGCATATAGCAAGAGGGTCTATTTCAGTTCTATCTGCTGGTGCTTTTACAGATATTTGTAGAAATAGCCTCAGTATCAGGGGCCAGGAATTTTTTTTATCTTAATCCTCAATAATTGCTTAAAAAGCAATCCACAGAACACCATTTTTCTGCGCCATTTGCTTGTTGGCAGTGCAGAACACAGCCAGGTCCTTTCCATACTACAGCTCTAAAAATCCAGCCATTTAAAACTGTGGTTTGTCCGTCACACGGATCACATATAATTGCACTGAAAATTCTGCCATTTCTGGCCTCCATTGAAATTTTGTTGCAGTGTGTCAGCGAAGTTATTGACACGAGGTCACTGTTAAAAATAGTTACCTACAGGCCAGGTATTTAAAACTGTGGTTTGTCCGTCACATGGATCACATATAATTGCACTGAAAATTCTGCCATTTCTGGCCTCCATTGAAATTTTGTTGCAGTGTGTCAGAGAAGTTATTGACATGAGGTCGCTCTTAAAAATAGTTACCTAAAGGCCAGCTATTTAAAACTGTGGTTTGTCTGTCGCACGGATCACATATAATTGCACTGAAAATTCCGCCATTTCTGGCCTCCATTGAAATTTTGTTGCAGTGTGTTAGCAAACTTATTGACATGAGGTCGCTCTTAAAAAGAGTTACCTACAGGCCAGGTATTTAAAACTGTGGTTTGTCCGTCACATGGATCACATATAATTGTGCTGAAAATTCTGCCATTTCTGGCCTCCACTGAAATTTTGTTGCAGTGTGTCAGCGAAGTTATTAACCTGAGGTCGCTGTTAAAAGTAGTTACCTACAGGCCAGCTATTTAAAACTGTGGTTTGTCCGTCACACGAATCACATATAATTGCACTGAAAATTCTGCCATTTCTGGCCTCCATTTAAATTTTGCTGCAGTGTGTCAGTTATTGACACGAGGTCGCTGTTAAAAATATTTACCTACAGGCCAGCTATTGCTAAGATGCTTCCTGCCCTGCACCTGTCGTTGCACACTCTCAAAGAGCTCCATGAGCAAGCACGTCCTTGTCCCAGCGCAGCGTTCAGTTGTCCATACACCAGTCGTTGGAACGCAATCGCAAATACGCAGCCAACGCCCCACAGGCCACACTACTAAATTCTCGTGGAGACAGAAGCTTTCCGCAACTTGATGGCGGCGGCCGTCCCTCGGTACTTGGTCCCCAGCCGCCACTATTTCTCCCAGTGTGCCACCCTTGCATTACTCAAGCCCAGGTCCCACAACATTAGCCATGCCCTCAACAATGCAGTTACTGGGAAAGTCCACCTAAGCACAGACAGGTGGACAAGTGCTTGTGGGCAGGGGCGGTACATCTCGGTGACGGCACACTGGGTTAACATAGTGGAAGCCGGGACCCAGTCGGACCTTGGGACGGAACACATCCTTCCCGACGCCGAGGATTGCGGGCCTTAGGTCAATCAGGGTTGCCCCCATAGTCTACAGCTCCTGCACCTCATCCTCCTCTTCCGCCTCCATCTCCGAAATGACCAAATCAGTCACAAGCTGGAAGCACTGCAGCGCTGCCTCAGCCAAGCAAGGAGGAGGAGGTGAGCATGGTCAGTAGTCCTCTTGGTGAGGACACGGAAGTCTTGCCTGTTAGCAGTCTGGCATGCATGGCTGAGTTACGCTGCCTTTCCCGTGACCCTCGCATTCTCAAAATTTTGGGTGACAGTCATTACTGGCTGGTGACACTTCTAGACCCATGCTACAAGGAGAACTTTCTATCTCTTATTCCTGACGCGAACAGGTGTAGAAAATAGGGCAGTACCAGAAGACCCTTGTTGCGGAACTATTAAAAAAATTCCCATCTGAAAACGCTGGCGGCAGAGGGCAAAGTTCGGTGGACAACCAAGGACTACTGGCAAGAGAGACACAACTCCAATCCAGCAGAGGCAGGGGAACACTGTCAAAGTTCTGGGAGAGTTTTCTCAGCCCCTCCCATCGCACAGGCCCTGAGGCGCGGGGTACTCTCACAAGGAGTGCCAAGTTTGGGAAAATGCTGAGGGAGTACCTTGCCGACTGTACCAATGTCCTCCGTGATTCCTCTGTGCCTTATAATTATTGGGTATCCAAGCTGGACACATGGAATGAACTGGCTCTCTACGCCTTAGAGGTCCTGGCCTGCCCTGCCGCTAGCTTTTTATCAGAGCGGGTTTTCAGTGCCGCTGGTGGAATTATAACTGATAAGCGCATCCGCCTGTTAACTGAAAATGCTGACAGGCTGACTCTTATAAAAATGATCAAAAGCTGGATTGGGCAAGACTTCTCAACACCACCGAATGATAGCAGAGTAACATAAACTCAAATCCAGTGTCTTTTTTTGGGAGGTGTATTCCCATGCACCTCTTCACACCCACACATGGGTATATGCTTCCTTTTTGTCTATTTGCTCTTGTCCTCCTTCTTCTCCTCATCCTCATCTTCACCACCATATCACCAGGGTGACCGTGGTCCGATGCAACACCCACATAATTTTTTTAAAGGGTGTTTATGATGTCCGTAAAAAAAATTTTTTATACAGTATGTGCATGTGTACCCCCCAGGGGTAAATGTTTCTCAGCCCATACACTTAGTGCATGGGCATTACAAGTATAGGAGACCCACTCCTTTCTAATCGGAACATTTTTTTATGAAGCCCACCTCCATGTCTTTTCCAAGGGGCAAACCCACTATGGGAAACCCACTTCCTAATAATGGAAACATTTTTTCATGAGGCCCTCTACGTCTCTTCCAAGGGGCATTGGAGTGCCTCCCAATTTTTGGCAACCCTTGCATTCACTGCATAGGCAAACACAATGGGAGACCCACTTCCAAATAATGGGAACATTGTTTTCAGGAGGCCCTCTGACCTCCACGTCTCTTCCAAGGGGCATTGGAGTGCTTCCAAATTTTTGGCAACCCTTGCATTCACTGCATAGACAAACACAATGGGAGACCCACTTCCTAAGAATGGGAACATTTTTTTTCAGGAAGCGCCCTCCTCTATGTCTCTTCCAAGGGGCATTGGAGTAGGTCCAAATTTTTGGCAGCCCTTGCATTCCGTAAAAGTGGTGTAATACCTCTGACAACATTGTTCACAGCAGTGACCTGGGAGTCAGAAATGCTGGGAGCAACGAGCACCTGAACATTTTAGTGCTCGCCCATCACTAGTAACCGGTCTCGCCCCTATCTGAACTTAAGCGACGTGCGTGTAACATCTGTCCTTTTTTATGGCTTATAATGGGTAAGAGAAGCTCAGAATTTTTTTTTGCGTATGAGGAAAACACTGATGGTAAAAACAGACGCATGGACCAAAAATGGATGGAAATTGGATGCAGCACACTGGTAAAAAATGGTCAACAAATAACCTGGAGATCTTATAATCACTGTGTTATGCGGCCAAGGTGCATGTTACTCTGACAGTATATATAGTCCTGAACATAGCAATGTTTTTCAATCAAAACAACACAATCAATGACAAATGCATAAGACATCTTCAATGTAGATAAGATCACAGCCTTAGAAAGTGTGAGAATCACTGTTCTAAACAGTATATAGCCATTTCCATTGCAAGACATTCCTATTTACAAACTATTAGCTACTAAATAATAAAAAAATCAGAACCTGGACACAACAGTGCTTAATTTAGAGAGTACGATAGGCATCAAAATTGGGGTAATAACAATAATGCAGTAAATAGCTTCAGTAGGAAAGGCAGAGAATGCTCAGCGGGGAATGGAGGTGAGAGAAAGGTTCAGGAAAGTGGTCGATGTAGGTAACATAGGGGTTAAGAAGATATCCTACCTGACTAATGATCAGTAATATCTGAGGAGACCTGGTTCATGTAGTGTGGATCAGAGTTTATATGTAAAGATATCTACATACAGTACACACCAAAAGTTTGGACACACCTTCTCATTTAAAGATTTTTCTGTATTTTCATGATTTTGAAAATTGTACATTCACACTGAAGGCATCAAAACTATGAATTAACACATGTGGAATTATATACTTAATAAAAAAGTGTGAAACAACTGAAAATATGTCTTATATTCTAGGTTCTTCAAAGTAGCCACCTTTTGCTTTGATGACTAATTTGCACGCTCTTGGCATTCTCTTGATGAGCTTCAAGAGGTAGTCACCGGAAATGGTTTTCACTTCACAGGTGAGCCCTGTCAGGTTTAATAAGTGGGATTTCTAGCCTTATAAATGGGGTTGGGACCATCAGTTGTGTTGTGCAGAAGTCAGGTGGATACACAGCTGATAGTCCTACTGAATAGTTTTTAGCTGCTTTTTTCTTGCCATAATACAAATTCTAAGTAAAGAAAAACAGGTGGCCATCATTACTTTAAGAAATTAAGGTCAGTCAGTCCGAGAAATTGGGCAAACTTTGAAAGTGTCCCCAAGTGCAGTTGCAAAAACCATCAAGTGCTACAAAGAAACTGGCTCACATGAGGACCGCCCCAGGAAAGGAAGACCAAGAGTCACCTCTGCTTCTGAGGATAAGTTTATCCGAGTCACCAGCCTCAGAAATCGCAGGTTAACAGCAGCTCAGATTAGAGACCAGGTCAATGCCACACAGAGTTCTAGCAGCAGACACATCTCTACAACAACTGTTAAGATGAGACTTTGTGCAGCAGGCCTTCATGGTAAAATAGCTGCTAGGAAACCACTGCTAAGGACAGGCAACAAGCAGAAGAGACTTGTTTGGGCTAAAGAACACAAGGAATGGACATTAGACCAGTGGAAATCTGTGCTTTGGTCTGATGAGTCCAAATTTGAGATCTTTGGTTCCAACCACCGTGTCTTTGTGCGACGCAGAAAAGGTGAACGGATGGACTCTACATGCCTGTTTCCCACCGTGAAGCATGGAGGAGGAGGTGTGATGGTGTGGGGGTGCTTTGCTGGTGACACTGTGGGGGATTTATTCAAAATTGAAGGCATGCTGAACCAACATGGCTACCACAGCATCTTGCAGCGGCATGCTATCCCATCCGGTTTGCGTTTAGTTGGACCATCATTTATTTTTCAACAGGACAATGACCCCAAACACACCTCCAGGCTGTGTAAGGGCTATTTGACCAAGAAGGAGAGTGATGGGGTGCTACTCCAGATGACCTGGCCTCCACAGTCACCAGACCTAAACCCAATCGAGATGGTTTGGGGTGAGCTGGACCGCAGAGTGAAGGCAAGAGGGCCAGCAAGTGCTAAGCATCTCTGGGAACTCCTTCAAGATTGTTGGAAGACCATTTCCGGTGACTACCTCTTGAAGCTCATCAAGAGAATGCCAAGAGTGTGCAAAGCAGTCATCAAAGCAAAAGGTGGCTACTTTGAAGAACCTAGAATATAAGACATATTTTCAGTTGTTTCACACTTTTTTGTTAACTATATAATTCCACATGTGTTAATTCATAGTTTTGATGCCTTCAGTGTGAATGTACAATTTTCATACTCATGAAAATACAGAAAAATCTTTAAATGAGAAGGTGTGTCCAAACTTTTGGTCTGTACTTTAGGTCATCAAATATTGATAATAACTCCTAAAGATTATACACATTAGCATTAATAGCTAAGAGGAAAGTTGTGCTTCTGATCTGCATTGCACTTGGGGGGATTTAATGCTTTCACTGAACCTATGTAATTTAGCTGTAAAGAACAAGAACGGATCTTTACAAATCCAGCTTTGTTTACAAGCCCTATCATCTTGCTTTAAAGTCCTCTTCAAATTTCCTCCATTATGTTTCCTATGAATGAAGGGGAACATTAAAAGCTCATATATGCAGTGAAATGCAGATGCATGCCCAGTCCTGTGCAAGAAGGTAGTCACACGTTCTTTTTACCACCCCTAAGGTAATAGAAGCACATACTGTGAGACTCCAGCACTAAATCACTGAATGATTAGAGATTAGTGCATTCAATGTTACTGTCTCTAAAGCCGATGTCCCCGAACTAACCTAGGAACGCTCACACCTAATCATTGCCCAACGATCAGCCAACAAACAAGCAGACATTTGTACTGTATGCCGTTAATTGTATCTTTTATGTGGGCATGAAAATCTGTTGGCAGCATCGCCAATAAACATAGCTACTGCATTTATACAGAAAAATTATTGTGAAACGCGCAATTGTAATCAAGATGCTAGTCACCAAAGCGCTCATTCATCACAAAAGATCATCGTCCTCGGCAGTACATCGTACTCGCACTGCTAAGATCAATGGCAGCCCGTGCGTCCTGAACGATGCACAACTGATCACTCAGTGTCCAACTTTTACTACGGTCCGCCTATTTAAACAGGCTATTAAAGCACCAGTCAAGCAGGTTTTTTTATTTCAGTGCTGTAGTGGTGCTACTAATCTAAGTTCCCTGCCCCTAGTCACCTACTTACCCACCACCGTCTTCCGCTCTTCCTGGAGCCGCTCCAGTCTGGTGAATGCAGCTTTTGACTAACTGGAAGTCAGCGATAACGGCTAAAGCTCTCAATGTAAGTCTTTGAAAGCTTCGTTCTGGCCTCGTTCTGGTTCTCATAGACTTACATGAGCAGTGACTTCAGGATCGCCCAGCAAGCACTGGAGCGATCCAGCAGGTCACAACCTGCCGAAGTCCGACCGGAGCCCCGCTAATAGAAGGTGAACATGGCGGCTGGTAAGTATAGTACTAGGGGCAGGGAACTTAGGTTGGTGGCACCTCTAAAAAAAACCTGCTGGAGTAGTGCTTTAAACATTTACCGATCAGGCAGTCATTTGGTGCCACCAGTTGGTCCATGTAGGCGGACTTTAATGCAAACTGAATGGGTATGAACATCATTTGGCCTGAACAGTTTGCTTCCAAATGAATGAAGTGTAAATGGAAGATTTAGTGCCAATCAACTGGCCATATCATCAGTTGTAGCCCTAATCTGCAGATTAGGGCTACGTTCCCACAGTGAGCTTTTGGTGAGTTTTTGATACTGCAGATTCTCTGCATCATTTCTGCACCCATTAAGTAAAATAGATTACCTGCATTTTTTTCATAGCATTTTTGAGTCGATTTTTTACATGTGTTTTTATCGCTGAGTTTTTTTATATCTTGTTGCTATGTCATGTTTTAAATAAAGCTGCTTTGTTTTTGATACTTCCTGATATTTGACAAAACTTTATTGATATAGTGATGTGCAGATTACATGTGTTTTTGATGCCTTTCCACCGCAGAAATGCACTAAAAATGCATGTGCGCTTTTTACTTTTGGATTTTCTTCATCCAATGCAAGTCTATAGGAAAAATCCGCACAGAAAACTCAGCTTACCTAAAAGAAAAATTGACATGTCGCAGAGGGGAAACATGCACCGCAGGTCAGCTTACGCGCATACCGTTTAACAATAAAGTTTTGTCCAAGCCAAATACTAAGAAGTATCAAAAACAAAACAGCTTTAATAAAATATCACATACCAACAAAAGACATGAGAACGCAGTGTCAAAAACGCGATAAAAATGCAAGTAAAAAAAACGCACTCAAAAATACAAGTAAATTCAGACGTCTAATTTTTACGCATACAAGAAAATTTGACCGATTACCCTGTTCAGACTCTGATCTGACTGTGATCAGAGTGTGGTACGAAAGACATCCAATTTTTTTGAATGTGGAGAAAGTTTTTTTCCCCAAAAAATCTCTACCTTCTCCCTTCTGACAGTCCTTAAAAATCAGATTGCACTTGGATGTCATCCGAGTGTGCTCCGATTTTTTTCATGGACCCATTGACATGCATCGCTGATTTTGATTCAACCCTTGGGTCAAAATAGGACATGTCTCCGATATTTGTCACGTATCACTCGGTCTGAGAAAAAAAATCGGACATGTGAATGGTCCCATAGAATATCATGGGTACGTGTGCTATCCGTAAAAAAATACAAGTAGCACTCATACGCAAAAATCGGAAGTCTGAATGAGCCCTAACCCATATTTACTTAAAAAGGTGCAGAAATGGTGCAGAAAATCAGCAATATTAAAAACTCACCAAAAGCTCATCGTGGGAACATAGCTGGAACACTACAGTATTAAACACTTTTCAAAAACTCTAAGATCACTAAATATCTAACATTGCTAAATTTCAGGTAAAATAAAAACAGAAAATTATAAAAGAAAAATAAGGCTGAATGATTTATTTAAATAGATTCTTTTCTTTTCAGACCTGTTGTGGTCTCAGAATGGGAAATTACATGGCTGTATATTGCACAAAATTGTGATGTGTAGTTTGAATGGAGCTGTAGTGTACACAGATGTCACTTATTGGTAATAGCTATCTATAGTAGAACTGTGCCAAGGGTATACTTGTAATGGAGGTTGAAACTGCCCCACTACATCTTGTAGCATATGATAGTTCTTTAATATTTCATTGGTTTGCCACTTTTGTGTCTAACATTTTAAATTATTGATTTAGAATAGAAAGTTGCTGTGGAGGAATAGTACAATGGGCAAATCTTCCAAATAATAGAAATAGATTTTACATTTATTGATAAATTACTAAAATAAAAATTGTAGAATATAAGAGCTGAAACTGTATGAAACAGAGGAGGATTCACATAATCATAACTAGAATGAAAGAATCTAGAATGAGAACATGTCATAATGAAGACCCTCTTAATAAATGGGGCTCACACTTTGAGAAACGGAAGGTTTTTATACATGAAAATTCACTTAATTCATGTGACCAGTTGGTGGGCTGCTTACTAAAAAGTTTCAATCGCTAGATGAGTAGGAAACCGTATGTAAATTGTTCATGGAAATAACCTTCTGATAATTCCATAAGGGACGATTCATCAAGACTGGCATTTTGTACACCAGTCTGGATCAAAGGTGTGCACTGCAGCGTCAGAAAGAGTGGCATGCCACCAATGGCGGCAGGTCCTGCTGCTGTTATGGGGCCCATGAGCCGGGGGTCGTGGTGCCAGTGCCAGCAACGGGCTCCCCTGCCCGCTATCGCACGTTCAACTGTATCAGTAGGAGGAGGGGGCCCAATTAGAACTTCTGCTATGGGGTCCCATGATTTCTATGTACACCCCTGGTTAGAAATATGCTCCAGGGAAAACATTTTTGTCTTAATTTATGCAAAATAATTTGTAGCATTAATTATAATGAATCTTCGTCATGTTTAGCTCTGAACACTTTACAAAATTGGTAAAGCTGGCTTAAAAATGTTAAAAGTCACAACTTTGTCGTGTATCCTAGGAGATGTGCACACGTTAAGTATTTGCTGTATAAATTTCTACACCATTTCTGTGCGTTTTTGACGCATTTTCGCATTTCTTTACTTGCGTTTTTGTTGTAGCTTTTTCCCCATTCATTAATATGGGTGAAATCTGCAGAAAGAACGCTGGAAGAATCGACGTGCTGCAGATTTACATCTGCTACAAATCTGCAAGTGAAAAATAAGCAACGTGTGCACGAGACTTCAGGAATCTCATTCACTCACCAAATACTCAAGGTGTGAATTTGGCCTAACAATTGTACAAACATTATGCAACATGTCAGACGGTTTTATACCAGTTTGCTTTACCTACATGAATTTGAATTGATTCTCTTTTGTTCACATCTCCTGTGTGCAAAAAAAATTAGGCTGTGGTCACACGAGCGTATAATCTCTTCTCCGAGATTGGATCGATTATGGTAAGACACTCCGATCAAACTCTGATCCGAGTTTGATCAGTGTCAGCTTAGTGTGATCCGATTCTCTCGGATGAGGAGAAGATGGAGAACAAGATTTCTTCATCTTCTCCATTGTGTCATTGCGCGGAAATCGGATAACATCCGAGTACAGTCCAATGATTTCCATGCACCCATAGACTTTAATGGGTGAGTGGCTACCAAATTTGAACTGAAATACCAGATTTTTTTCAAAGACAGAATTGGTCAGTGTAAAAAATAGAACATCAGCACTGCCTTACTGAATAACATTGGTCCGAGGGCTATCCGATAAAATGTCCGATAGAACTTGTCTGATAAATACGGTGGTGTGAGCAAGCCTTTATTCTGTAGCTCTGTGCTGCAAACTTGTACTGGATTACTGGAATTAAACAAATTTTACTGTTCTTAGAGCATGATCTAACAAGTTTGTGTTAGAGAAGACTGGCAGTTCTAATACATTGCAATTCTAGTGCATTGCAATGCATTAGAGCTGCTAACGGATTGCAGAAAGTGAAAGTCCCATAGAGGGACTAAGTAAGAAAGTTAAAAAAGTAAAAAATATATATATATATATATATTTTTAAAAAAATCACAAAATAATAAAAAGAATAAAAAATATATTGTACCCATAAATAAATATTTTTCAGAAAAAAAAAAATAAACAAAAAAAGTACACATATTTGGTATCGCCGCATCAAGAACGACCCAACCTATAAAACGGTGCCACCAGTTAACCCCTTCAGTGAACACTAAAAAAAAGGTGAGGCAAAAAAATTATGCTTTTTCATCATACTGCTGAACAAAAAGAGGAATAAAACGTGATCAAAAAGACAAATGTAAATAAAAATGGTATCGCTGGAAACATTATCTTTTTCCACAAAAAGCAAGCTGCCATACAGCTCCATCAGCAGAAAAATAAAAAAGTTATAGCTCTCTGTAAAATAGTTTTTATTTAGTAATACCGACAAAACACACAACAAAAATATAAATGTGGCATCGCTGTAATTGTACTGACCTGAAGAATAAAGCTGCCTTAGCAATTTTACCACACCCAGAATGGCATAAAAACTCCCCAAAAAAACAATTCCTGAATTGTTGGCTTTTGTTCAATCTGCCTCCCAAAAATCAGAATAGAAAGAGATCAAAAAATGTCATGTCGCCAAAGATGGTACCAATAAAAATATCAACTTGCCCTGCAAAAAGCAAGCCCTCACATGACTCTATGGGCAGAAATATAGAAAAATTATAGCTCTCAAAATATGTCGATGGAAAAATTTGTTTTCGCAGAAAAAAAGCGTCTTTTAGTGTGTGACAGCAGCCAAACATAAAAAACGCTATAAATCTGATATCGCTGAAATCGCACCCACCCAAAGAAAAAAGTCATCTAATCACTTATACCACACGAGGAACGGTGTAAAAAATAAATAAAAACAATTCTTCACCTGCTAGTGATTTGTTCATTCTGCGTCCCAAAGATCACAGTAAGGCTCGGCTCACATTTATCCTGCACTCTACGCTGAGCGCTTACACCGGCATTTCCATGTAAACTTCTGAAATACGTGATTCAGAAGGGAGCCTCAGTGGAAGATTCCCTATAATGAGGCAGATGGAGACACTGTGGACGCCGTCTAAACAGTGATTTGGAAGGTCCGTCTTTTTAGGCATGCATAAAAATGCCATCGGCCACAGTTTTGTGCACTTCTGAAAAGAAGGACACCGCTGAACACAGGCCAGATGGAGTCCAGAGTAACTCTGCTGCCTCGTTATAGTGAATTGATCCCTCGGGGGTTTCATCTGAATTACGTCACTGGGAGATTTAGATGGAAACCCCGATGTAGAGCGAAGGATAAATGTGATCCAAAATGTATTGTAAAATGTTCCCAATAAAAGCTTCAACTCAATCCAGAAAAAAAGCCCCCACTAAGGTCTGTCATCTGTCAAAGGAAATATAGGGGTTTCCCAGGGCCGGCTCCAGGTTTTTGTGGGTTCCGGGCGAAAGAGTCTCAGTGGGCCCCTTTAACACATATCACGAATCATGATGCACAGATACCGCAGAAAAATATATATATAGTACAAGGCCAAAGATTTCACTTCTTACATTACATGAGTGATATCTATTGTAAATTCTACAATAGCTCAGAAACCAGCGAATCGCTCCACACAGTATACTGGCCCCCATATAATGCTCCATACAGGATACTGGCCCCCCATATAAAGCTCCATACAGAATACTGGCCCCCACATAATGCTCCATGCAGGCTGTTCCCCCCACATAATGCCCCTCGCAGGCTGTTCCCCCCACATAATGTCACCCGCCCTTATAATGCCCCATGCAGGATGACACCCCCCCTTATAATGCCCCATGCAGGATGTCACAACCCCCCACTCCCTTATAATGCCCCATGCAGGATGTCACCCCCCCTTATAATGCCCCATGCAGGATGTCACCCCCCCTCCCTTATAATGCCCCATGCAGGATGTCACCCCCTTATAATGCCCCATGCAGGATGTTACACACACCCCCTCCCTTATAATGCCCCATGCAGGATGTCACCCCCCCTCCCTTATAATGCCCCATGCAGGATGTCACACCCCACCTCCCTTATAATGCCCCATGCAGGATGTCACACCTCCTCCCTTATAATGTCCCATGCAGGATGTCACACACACACCCCCTGCCTTATAATGCCCCATGCAGGATGTCACACCCCTCCTCCCTTATAATGCCCCATGCAGGATGTCACACCCCCCCTCGCTTATAATGCCCCATGCAGGATGTCACACCCCCCCTCCCTTATAATGCCCTATGCAGGATGTCACCCCCCTCGCTTATAATGCCCCAAGCAAGATGTCACACCTCCCCTTCCTTATAATGCTTCATGCAGGATGTCATCCCCCCTTATAATGCCCCATGCAAGATGTCACCCCCCTCCCTTATAATGCCCCATGCAGGATGTCACCCCCCCCTCCCTTATAATGCTCCATGCAGGATGTCACACACACCCCCCTCCCTTATAATGCCCCATGCAGGATGTCACACCCCCCTCCCTTATAATGCCCCATGCAGTATGTCACACACCCCCTCTCCCTTTTAATGCCCCATGCAGAATGTCACCCCCCCTCACTTATAATGCCCCATGCAGGATGTCACATACCACCCCTTATAATGCCCCATGCAGGATGTCACACCCCCTCCCATATAATGCCCCATGCAGGATGTCACCCCCCCTCCCTTATAATGCCCCATGCAGTATGTCACACACCCCCTCGCTTATAATGCCCTATGCAGGATGTCACACACCCCCACCCCACCATATAATGCCCCATATCTCCATACAATAAAAAAAAAAAAAATCAAATACTCACCTCACTTCTCACCTGCTGCCGCTGCTCTGGACTCCTCACGCGCCACTGCGTCGTACCACTCTGCGCTGTGACGGCTCATGAGAGAGCGCAGTGGAAAGACGTCACCGCGCCCTCTGACCTGAGACGTCACTGTGCAGCAGCCACGGAAGAGATAGGACCTGCTGCGGAGGCACAAGGAGAGGTTAGTATTGCGCCGGGTGCCAGGGCCCTGAGCAAGCGGGGGGGGGGAGCGGGCACTGGCACCGCTCTCCTCCGCTCACGGGTCCGATAGCACGGCGGGGTGCCCGACGGCGAGTGGGCCCCCGCCTGCTCAGGGCCCCAGCACTTGCCCGGGCGCGCCGGGTGCTGATGCCGGCCCTGGGGTTTCCATGTTACTGTAGTACAAAGGCTCTGGAAAAGCGGAATGGCTCATCGCCCCTCCCATATCCAATTGCCCCCCCTCCCCTCTGAATCTGAGCCCAAGTGTGCCTAAAACACATTTAGCGTCCACATGATTGGCATTTCTGTAGTGATGACAGCCTGCCTAATTTAAGGGTGCGTGTCTCCAGAAGCATGAGCTGGGAACAATATACGGTCACTACAACGTACTGGTCACTACAACGGCAGTTTGAAATTTTCACTCAATAACATCTGCTGCTACTTGTTTCTGGAAAACAAGCATTAAGCCAAAATCGTCACTATACCTGTAGATAAATTCCTAAATGGGTATAATTTCCAAAATGGGGTCACTTGAAGGGGGATTCTGCTCTTCGAGAACTTAGGAGCTCTGTATATGGAGTCCGCAAACTATTCTATGAAAATCTGAGCTCCAGGAGGCAAATAGCGCTCCATCCCTTCTGAGTCTCACTGTATGGCTAAGCAGTATTGTACAGCCACATATGGGGTATTTCTACATTCAGCAGAAATTGTCTGACAAATTTTGGTGCCATTTTTACCCATTTCCCTGTGTGAAAATATAATTTCTGGGGCTAAAATTTTGGTGGTAAAATGTAATTATTTTTTTCTTTCACAGCCCAATGGTATAAAATTATGTGAGGTGTCAATATGATTACTGTACTCATAGATGAATTCAATGAGAGGTGTAGTTGTAAAATGGGGTCTCTTTTTTGCACCTTATAGGCTCTGCCAATGTGACATGGCACCCTCAAACCAGTCCAGCAAAATCTGAACTTCAATATGGTGCTTCTTCCCTTCTGAGCTTTGCACTGTGCCTCAAAAGTAGTTTTCCACCACATATGGGGTAAAGTCATACTATACTTGCAAAAATTAAAACATTTGGGGCTAAAACAACATTTTTGTGGGAAAAATATATTTTTTTCATTTTCACAGATCAATGTTTTAAAATTCTGCGAAGCACTTGTGGATTCAAGGTGCTCACTACACATGTAGATAAATTCCTTGAGAAGTCTAGTTTCCAAAATGGCATCACTTATGGGGGGTTTAGACACATCAGGGGCTCTCCAAACGCGACATGATACCCGCAGACCATTCCATCAAAGTCTGAGTTCCAAAACTTCACTCTTTCTTTTCTGAGTCCTGATGTGCACCCAAGCAGTAGTTTATCCCCACATATGGGGTATCTGCGTACTCAGGAGAAATTGCACAACAAATTTTGGGTTCCATTTTCTCCTGTTACCCTTGTGAAAATAAAAATAATTGGGGCTAAAAGAACATTTTTGTTGGAAAAATATGATTTTTTTTATTTTTACGGTTCTAAGTTATAAACTTCTGTGAAGCACCTGGTTCAAGGTGCTCACCATGCATCTAGATACATTCCTTGAGGGGTTTAGTTTCCAAAATGGTGTCACTTTTGGGTGGTTTCCACTGTTTCGGCACATCAGGGGCTCTACAAACGCGACATGGCATCCGCTAACTATTCCAGCAAATTTTACATTCAAAAACTCAAATGTAGCTCCTTGCCTTCCGAGCTCTGCAGTGTTCCCAAACAGTGGTTTTCCCCCACACATTGGGTATTGGCATGCTCAAGAGAAATTTCACAATAAATTTTTATGTCCATTTTTGGGTCAGTTTTTTCCTGTTACCATTGAGAAAATAAAAAATGGGGTCTAAAGTAAAATTTTTGTGAAAAAAAGTTAATTTTTTCCTTCCACATTCCATTAATGTGTGTGAAGCACTCAAAGGGTTAATAAACTTCCTGAATGTGGTTTTGAACACCTTGAGGGGTGAAGTTTTTAGAATGGTGTCACTTTGGGATATTTTCTGTCATATAGGCTTCTCAAAGTCACTTCAAATGTGATGTGGTCCCTAAAAAAATGGTTTTGTAAATTTTGATGGAAAAATGAGAAATTGCACACAACTTTCTGATTTAAGGACATAAAAATTAAAAGTGAAAATTGCTACATTTTCTACATTTTTTTTGCAAATTTCCATTTTTTTTTCACAAATAAACGCAGGTCATATTGAACAAATTTTACCACTATCATGAAGTACAATATGTCAAGAAAAAACAATCTCAGAATCAGGAGAATCCGTTGAAGCGTTCCAGAGTCTTTACCACTTAAAGTGACTCTGGGCAGAATTGTAAAATTTGGCTTGGTCATGAAGGTAAAAACAAGCTTGGGTGAAGTGGTTAAAGGAAACTTGTGATTTGATTCATGGAGCCTGAACTTCAACTAATGTAATGACAGGTTATATTTATTATTGTACCTACATATACAGTTGAAACCAGAAGTTTACATACACTATATAAAAAGACACATATGCATGTTTTTCTCAATATCTGACATGAAATCAGAATAAACCTTTCCCGTTTTAGGTCAATTAGGATTACCATCATTTTTAATATTTGCCAAATGCCAGAATAATTAGAGAGAAAATGTTTTAAGGCATTTTTATTACTTACTGCAAAGTCAAGAGTTTACATACATTTCATTAGTATTTGGTAGTATGCTTCGGGTCATTTGGAAGACACATTTCCACCCAAGCTTTAACTTCCTGGCTGATGTCTTGAGATGTTGCCACATAATCTTCTTTTCTCATGATGCCATCTATTTTATGAGGTAAACCAGTCCCTCCTGCAGCAAAACAACCCCACAACATGATGCTGCCACCCTCGTATTTCACATTTGGGATGGTGTTCTTAGGCTTCCAAGCTTTTCCCTTTTTCCTCCAAATGTAATGATGGTCATTATGTCCAAAAAGTTCCATTTTAGTTTCATCAGACCACACACACGACATGTCTCCAAAAATTACGATTTTTGTTCCTGTGTGCATTTGCAAACATTAATTTGGCTTTTTTATGTTTCTTTTGAAGTAATGGCTTCTTCCTGGCAGAGTGGCCTTTCAGCCCATGTTGATACAGTACTCGTTTCACTGTGGTTATTGACAATCTTATCAGCTTCCATCATCATCTTCACAAGGTCTTTTGCTTTTGTCCTTGG
Organism: Phyllobates terribilis; assembly: GCF_046119375.1. Classification (NCBI taxonomy): domain Eukaryota; kingdom Metazoa; phylum Chordata; class Amphibia; order Anura; family Dendrobatidae; genus Phyllobates; species Phyllobates terribilis. The sequence continues at coordinate 531,117,087 of NW_027362764.1, read as the reverse complement.
TTTGATAAGCACATGTCGGACTAAAGCACGTTCATCTCTGGGACAGAGAACTCGTCTCCTTCCTCAGCGGTATGATGGCTGGACATCTAATCTTGTTTGTACTTGCATATAATTGTTTGTACAAATGAACGAGGCACCTTCAGGTATCTTGAAATTGTACCCAAGGATGAGCCAGACTTCTGCAAGTCCACAATTCTCTTCTTGATATCTTGGCTGATTTCTTTAGACTTTCCCATGATGCTACACAAAAAGCAGTGTGTTTCAGGTGTGCATTAAAATACATCCACAAGTGTGTCTATAATTAAATCAGATGTTGCAAAAAAAAAAAAACTATCACAAGCTTCCAAACGCATGACATCATCATATGGGCAGTTCAGAATTGTTTAAAGGCATAGTAATCTTAGTGGATGTAAACTTATGACTTTGCAGTAAGTAATAAAAATGCCTTAAAACATTTTCTCTCTCTCATTATTCTGGCATTTGGCAAATATTAAATATTATGTTAATCCTAATTGACCAACAATGGGAAAGATTTATTCTGATTTCATGTCAGATATTGAGAAAAAAATGCATGTGTCTTTTTATATAGTGTATGTAAACTTCTGGTTTTAACTGTATAACACCATTAATGGCTAATTGTCTCATGCCATGTAGTCCTCCTGCTCTGTGTAACCCGCCCCCACCACTGATTGGCAGCTTTCTGGATATGCATAGTGTACACATAAAGCTGCCAATCAGAGGTCTGGGCGGGGTTATACAGAGCTCAGAATTAGAGAACTGATAGATCTGCAGCAGAAAAATCAGTGATTTTATCAAAACTGCACTAAACAGATGATCAATTGACACATCGCTGGAATCAAGGCCTCTGCCCCTACATCATGCTGCTCTCAGATTAACAAGCAAAAACCTGATGACAGATTCCCTTTAAACTGTTCAAAGTCCTGTCTGCTTATAAATCGATTTCTTATAAATTGAGAATATCACTAATAGTAATGCTTCACATACACAGCTATGTGGGCACAGACCTAAATATAGACACACGCCCTGCACTAAGTAATATGAACCTATAGGCATTTCTATAACATGTTTTATAGTCTAGCAGATCATCATTGAATCTGTGAATATAAAAAACTTGTTTGGATGTATGGGCACAGCATGGATTCATAGATTTCGGTGAATGCCATTTTGGGGGATCCATATGAAAAGATCTCAGATTTTGCCATGTACAGTGGGTACAAAAAGTATTCAGACCCCTTTAAATTTTTCACTCTTTGTTTCATTGCAGCCATTTGGTAAATTGTAAAAAGTTCATTTTTTTTCTCATTAGTGTACACTCTGCACCCCATCTTGACTGAAAAAAACAGAAATGTAGAAATTTTAGCAAATTTATTAAAAAAGAAAAACTGAAATATCACATGGTCATAAGTATTCAGACCCTTTGCTCAGACACTCATATTTAAGTCACATGCTGTCCATTTCCTTGTGATCCTCCTTGAGATGGTTCTACTCCTTCATTGGAATCCAGCTGTGTTTAATTAAACTTATAGGACTTGATTTGGAAAGGCACACACCTGTCTATATAAGACCTCACAGCTCACAGTGCATGTCAGACCAAATGAGAATCATAAGCTCAAAGGAACTACCCAAGGAGCTCAGAGACGGAATTGTGGCAAGGCACAGATCTGGCCAAGGTTACAAAAGAATTTCTGCATTACTCAAGGTTCCTAAGAGCACAGTGGCCTCCATAATCCTTGAATGGAAGAAATTTGGGACCACCAGAAGTCTTCCTAGACCTGGCCGTCCAGCCAAACTGAGCAATCGTGGGAGAAGAGCCTTGGTGAGAGAGGTAAAGAAGAACCCCAAGATCACTGTGGCTGAGCTCCAGAGATGCAGTTGGGAGAAAGTTCCACAAAGTCAACTATCACTGCAGCCCTCCACCAGTCAGGCCTTTATGGCAGAATTGCCTGACAGATGCCTCCCCTCAGTACAAGACATATGAAAGCCCCCATAGAGTTTGCTCAATAACACATGAAGGACATCCAGACTATGAGAAATATAATTCTCTGGTCTGATGAGACGAAGATAGAACTTTTTGGTGATAATTCTAAGCGGTATGTGTGGAGAAAACTAGGCACTGCACATCACCTGCCCAATACAATCCCAACAGTGAAACATGGTGGTGACAACATCATGCTATGGGGGTGTTTTTCAGCTGCAGGGACAGGACGACTGGTTGCAATTGAAGGAAACATGAATGCGGCCAAGTACAGAGATATCCTGGAGGAAAACTTCTTCCAGAGTGCTCTGGACCTCAGACTTGGCCAAAGGTTCACCTTCCAACAAGACAATGACCCTAAGCACACAGATAAACTAACAAAGGAGTGGCTTCAGAACAACTCTGTGACCATTCTTGACTGGCCCTGACCTAAACCCAATGGAGCATCTCTGGAGAGACCCGAAAATGGCTGTCCACCACCGTTTACCATCCAACCTGACGGAACTGGAGAGGATCTGCATGGAAGAATCCAGGTGTGAAAAACTTGTTGCATCATTCCCAAGAAGACTCATGGCTGTACTAGCTCAAAATGATGCTTCTACTCAATACTGAGCAAATGGTCTGAATACTTATGACCATATGATATTTCAGTTTTTCTTTTTTAATAAATTTGTAAAAATGTCTAGATTTCTGTTTTTTTCAGTAAAGATGAGGTGCAGAGTGTACTTTAATGAGAAAAAAATTAACTTTTTACAATTTACCAAATGGCTGCGATGAAACAAAGAGTGAAAATTTTAAAGGGGTCTGAATACTTTCTGCACCCACTGTATATGCATTTAGGTCTAAAAAGTGTTTTGGAGAAATGCGAATACTAAGTCTCCAATGTGCATAGCTAAATTCATTGAAGCTGCACTGTGTTTTAATTACTGTTATAATAAGACAAAGAATGATTTGGAGCCACAAATTGATCGATATATATAATTGATAGACTATTCCAGCGGTGAGCTGTTATATAAAATCCTGTATACTTTCATGAATTACAGATGAATCAATGATCTAACAGTAACAAGACCTAACGGCCATGTCAGTAAGTTAATAACAGCGCTGGATCAATGGATGTGTTTATTATATTACTTTTGTGACGTTCAAGGTAATGGAGTAAATACTAATAGGAACAGGAAGGAAAGGTTTTACATATAAGCCATTAAACATAACTGATGATACAGGGAGGCTAATACCTACAGAATTGCAACAATATTATAACATTAATGACACGATGAGTAACCAGTTATTGTTAGTCCCAACCTTACAGACTAGTTCTGCTGTGATGCTATTCAAGACAGAGGCATCTGGTGAAAATTGTATACCGTGCGTATAGATTATTATTTATACTGAGCCTATGTGAAATATATGGCAAACATCAAAGGCTTCTGTAAGGGGTAAAAATATATACAGAAATTACAGTGAAAACACTCCTGAGATCTCCCATGTGCCACATTCATCAACAGAGAGTAAGCTCCATCCATGTAGCGATGGCTAAACGCATGCTCAGGTGTCCACCAGACATTACATTGTTTTCTGCCTCTTTTTTTTAATTTTAGAGTGGGGTCTAAGGGGTAACATTTCTCCTTGTGGAGAGTGACATACCAGGCCTGGCATGCCAGAGTGAGGAGACTTGTAAGCCATGCATGCTCCTCAGGCAGCTCTATTGCTACCTATTGGAAGCAGCAATCTGAAAAGTCAATATTGACTTTTTAATGAGCCTTTTCATATGACTTAGGATAAAAGCCAAACCAGAATCTTAATCTCCTCTCTCAGTAATGGGAAAGTCCATCCTCATTGAATACAGATTTTATCTCAGAATTGAGAACTTTGATAATGACTGATCAATTTTGGCAGAGAAAGAAGCAGATTTCTCTGATAAGATATATTACAAAGTTGCTTATTTTCATGTGTATTACAAAATAAAAATTAAAATGATGGTCACTCTTTAAGGGGTCATACACATGACCGTATTTTTGGTCCAAGTGCTTTCCGTGGAAAAAAGGGCCAGCACTCAGACCAATGTTATTCAATGGAGCAGTGCAGTTGAGTGATTATTGTCACTGTCCGAGTCTGCGTGTGAAAAAATCGCAGCATGCACTAGTTTCTTCTGTAAATTAAATGACACTCACCTATGTCTATGAAAAAAATCGGATGCTTTACGGAGCCACAGTAGAGCATCCGATTTTTAGGGACACATTGCAATTCTTCAACATAGGGAACTGTAAATGGTCCTGTAAATGATTAATAGCTGCTGCTGCAAAAATTGGATTATATACGGATTGCACACGGATGACAAGTGAGAAAAAAAATTGTCCCACTTTTATGGATGAAACCCTGAACGATTTTTTATCCGCTCTTTTGACCTCAGCCTCAGGGCTCGCACTCATCTGCGTAAATAAAATCTCTCAGATGTTGTTCCTGACAAGTAGGACGCGTGTCATGCGAGTACAATGCAATGTTTCTCAAGTACCATCCATACTACATCCATATAACATGCATGTGCAATCCGTATGCAATGCGTTCATAATATCAGCTTTTACATACAGTAATTCTGTTATTTAAAGCTAGTTTTCTAAGTAATAAAGCAATTTTATATACAGATATAGATAAATAGGATAGATGTCCTGTAGATATTTAATGTCACAAGTCCCCTACATATAATAAACTAGCACCCTTTAGTGCCTTTCATGTGCCACTAAAGGGTGCCTATGTAAACCTATTAAATCATTTATTTTATTTTTTTTTAAATGACGTGGGATCCCCCTCATTTTTAATAACAAGCTGAGGAAAAGGAGACAGCTGGGGGCTGGTATTAAAAGCATACACACGCCCCCTGAGGAAGAAGGGTGAAACGAGCGTTAGGGCTCTGGATATCACTAGGTAAGCTCCCCCTTGCGGACATGTCACATGGATTGTTTATCTGACTGCACAATAATAGATGTTACTAACTTAAAGCAGTCCAAATACTTGATGTATTTACTTGGTTCCATTTATTGCACTATGCAAATACTCCTGGCATCATTTATTCCTTTATTTATTCATTCACTTTGGATTTTTTCTCTTAATTCTACACCAGTCCACGTAGCATTATATGTGGCCCATTATTCTGTTTGGAGCATTATATGGGGCCCATTATTCTGTATGGAGCATTATACGGGGTCCATTATACTGTATGGAGCAATATATGGGGCCCATTATTCTGTATGGAGCATTATATGGGGCCCATTATTCTGTATGGAGCATTATATGGGGCCCATTATTCTGTTTGGAGCATTATATGGGGCCCATTATTCTGTATGGAGCATTATATGGGGTCCATTATACTGTATGGAGCAATATATGGGGCCCATTATTCTGTATGGAGCAATATATGGGACCTATAATACTGTATGGAGGACTATGTGGTGCCCATAATACTGTATGGAGGACTATACTGTCCGGTCTGCACTGTGCGCTGCGAGGATTCGCCGATTTCTGAACTATTGTATCACTCATGTATCACTCATAGATATCACTCATGTAATGTAAGAAGTAAGTGAAATCTTTGGCATTGTACTATATCTATATTTCTGGCTTATGGTTAAGTGGAGTGTTGATTGCACCATTTGTTTATCCCCATAACCTCGTGCTTGATATCCTGTTCGTTCATATACCTAGGGTGCTTCCCTATACATGGTTTATAGATCGATTTAGGGATTATAATTAGAATATGGTTATAGTAGTAATCTATCCTAAGATGCAGAAATGCTCGTGAAAATAATCACAAATATTTGTAACAGAAGAATAAACGTGATAATATCTGTTACACAACATTACGGTTTGACATTGATTTAAATAATACGCTAAAAAAATAGTAAATGAAAATGTGAAAAACAAAAGGTTCTGCTTTAAAAAAAGTAGATGATAGAGCAGGATGTGCCCTAGAAGATGGGGCTTTCTACCACCTGTGTCAGTAACAAATGGTTCTACGGCAATGAACAATATTGTAAATTAGCAGTCACTGTGATTTGTAAAGCAGAAGAATTTAGATCAATGAGAAATAATTTAGAAATAGTGGTGGACCAGTATTTGCAGACAACTCAGTCTCTTGGGCTTGTTCACATGCAGCGTTTTTGCAGTGTTTCTTTACTGCATTTTTTTTATGCAAATTAAAAACTGCTTTTTACAGTGCCAGCAAAAGCTATGAGATTTCAGAAATTCTTTCAGCATTTTTTTTTCACCATTAGAAAGGAGAGGAAGAAAAAAAGGCTATTGCGTTTTTGCAGGTTTTTCGCAGTTTTTTTTAAGGCTGCGTGCCCACGTTGCGTATTACAAGCGTATATGCTGCGGAATTTCTGCAGCGTAAACGCTTGTAAAACGCATGTATATCCGCACCCCATGGTCCCCAATGGCATTCCGCAATGTCAATGCCCATGCTGCGGATTTTTCCGCAGCGTATATGCTGCGGTCAAAAATCCGCAGCATGTTCATTAATTTTGCGGAAGCGCAGCGGAATCAATGTGCGGAGACTCTCATCCAGACCTGGGTACCAAAGAACCTGTAAAAAAAAGAATAAAATAAAGTTTATACTTATCTTCTGATGTTTTCCCTCCGTCGCGCTGTTGTGTGAAGGACCTGCCACGTCATTGAGTCATGTGACCCATCACATGACTCAATGACTTCATCGCAGGTCCTGCACACAACAGCGTGAGCCGCTCAAGACTCCGGGCGGGGCAGAGAATGCATCGGAAGGTGAGTATAAACTTTATTTTTTTATTTTTTACCATTCTGATTCTTTTTTTTTAACTATTACTTGGTCACACTATATAAATCCATGCCGGTTGCATGGATTTATATAGTGTGAACAAGTTGTCAAGCACTTTTCCAAGTGATGCTTAAATCACTTGGAGAAGTGCTTGATAACCCGCATGCGGAAATGCATGCAAAGACGCTGCAAAGACGCCTCACAAACGCTTCTACCTGGCGGGAAAACTGCATGTAAAATCCGCATGCGATTTTCCCGCCAGGGAGAAGCGTAAAAAATATGCTTCAGTTCCGCAACGTGGGCACTTAGCCTAAGTGTTTTTGGTGCATAAAACTAATTGCGTTAAATATATAATGTAAATAAAGCACACATGTAGTCCTTACCCAAAAAATGCTGCAAAAAAAGCTTCAAAATTGCTGCCAAAATGCTGAAAACAGGAGTTTTAAATGCAACGTTCTTACTGCCAAGAGAGCAGGTTTTGGCTGCAGAAAAAAATGCAGCTTATTCTTTTAGCAGCGGCCGTTTGATTGGCAGAGATTTTTACATTAGAGCAATAACAATAGTTGATACACGTAATTATTTATGATTCTTCTTAATAATTTTCTTGTTTTGATATTTCATCTACTAATTTCAGCACACTCCAGACAAATCTTTTATTCATCTGTATGTAATAGGAAATACTCCACATTAGGCCTCATTCACATGTCCGAATTTAAACATGAACTTGAAAAGATGGTAACTGTGTCATCAGTGTGTCTGTTTTTACCATCAGTGTGCCAATTTTTACTATAAGTGTGTCAATTTTTACCGTCAGTATGTCATCAGTGTGTCATCAGTGTGTCAATTTTTACCGTCAGTGTGTCTGTGTGTCCGTTTTTACCATCATTGTGTCATCTGTGTGATCGTTTTTACAGTCAGTGTGTCATAAATGTGTCTGTTTTTACCATTAGTGTGTCATCAGTGAGACCGTTTTTACCATCAGTGTGCCATCCATGTGTTTGTTTTTACCATCAGTGTGTCATCAGTATGTCCCTTTTTACCATCAGTGTGTCATCACCGTGTCCATTTTTACCATCAGTGTGCCATCCATGTGTCCATTTTTACCATCAGTGTGTCATCTGTGTGTCCGTTTTTACCATCAGTGTGTCCATTTTTACCATCAGTGAGTCATCCACGTGTCCGTTTTTACCATCAGTGTGTCATCCATGTGTCCATTTTTACCATCAGTGTGTCACCTGTGTGTCCATTTTTACCATCAGTGTGTCATCAGTGTGTCCGTTTTTACCATCAGTGTGTCATCCATGTGTCCGTTTTTACCATCAGTGTGTCATCCCTGTATCCGTTTTTACCATCAGTGTGTCATCAGTGTGTCCGCTTTTACTATCAGTGTGTCATCAGTGTGTCCGTTTTTACCATCAGTGTGTCATCCATGTGTCCATTTTTGCCATCAGTGTGTCATCTGTGTGTCCATTTTTACCATCAGTGTCATCCACAGGTCCGTTTTTACCATCAATGTGTAATCCCTGTATCCGTTTTTACCATCAGTGTGTCATCCACGTTTCCGTTTTTACCATCAGTGTGTCATCTGTATGTCCATTTTTACCATCAGTGTGTCATCCACGTGTCCGTTTTTACCATCAGTGTGTCATCCCTGTATCCGTTTTTACCATCAGTGTGTCATCAGTGTGTCCGTTTTTACCATCAGTGTGTCCGTTTTTACCATCAGTGTGTCATCAGTGTGTCCGTTTTTACCATTAGTGTGTCAGTTTTTACCATCAGTGTGTCATCAGTGATTTTCATGGATGGATAAATAAATTATAAAGCTTCTCCTATACTTTGCAATGTTAAATACGGACAACACACGGATGCCACCCGTATGCTATACGTGTTTTTCATGGATCAATAGACTTGTATTGGCTATTGTCAACCGTTCTGCCAGAAGAAAACAGACATGTCTCCATGAGTTTTGAACGAATACACGGTCCATGTAAAAACAAGGACCCATGAATAGCACCATAGGTTATAGTAGGTATGTGTTTTATCCTTGAAAATAATGGGTGCAGCACAGACATCTGAATGAGGCCTTAGGGAGCATATACAGTGACTGATTATTGTGAATGAGTGCTCCAAGGAATGCTTGTTTCCTTGCAATCGGCCAGTGTAAACATGCTGCCAATAACCCGATTGGGTGAATGAGCAAAATTTGTTCTTGGCAGCACATTGTTCAGTGTAAAAGGGACTTGTGCTGCTGAGAACAATGACAGTCTATGAGCACAGAACAATCTATTACTCATCGTTCTATACAGATGGAAAGTGCGGTTAGTCTTTCAAAACAGTGTCACGATTCCACCCTTCAGTGTGTCTGAGATGCAGTTACTGATGGCTCAGCCGTTCAATCTGGTGCAGGGATGTGCTGAAACTGTCAATACTTTGACTGACAGTTCAGTCGTCCAGTCTGGTGCAGGGGCGTGCTGAGCTGTCGGTGTTTTGATTGGACGGCCGAGCTGTCAATCTGAGACTAGAAGGTGCTGGGCTGTCTCCAGGTGTACATTGTCCCAGGTAATTGGTCGGCTACGTAGCTGGGCTGTCAGTCCCAGACCTCTGCCAGACATAGCTTTAGCTAAGTGTGGTTGGTTTTCTATGTGCCAAGTTCTTTGCTTGATGATCTTTCACTGCCTGACCTTGGACCTGTTCTGACCCTCCGTCTGTTTAACCCCTTTGCTCTGATCCACTATCCTCCCGGTATTCTGACCTTGGACCGTTACTTGACTACGCCTTTGTCTCTTCCCTTTCTTTACGATGTACCCTCCTGGCTACTGACCTCAGACTTCTGTACTATTCCGACTCACAGCTTGTCCGTGAGAGGTCACTCGATGTCACAAATGGATGCTGATTGACAAACATAGCTGATAGGTGGTCGTTTAACGACTGCCATTAGCTAGTGTACCACCCTTACACATTGAAGAAACTCTAAATATCACTAGAAAGTTGAAAATGAACTCCACGTTACATAAACAGATTTAACAAAAATTGCGTGTGTATCAAAGGCATAGGAAGGATTTCAGTAAAACATTGTTTGAAGGCATGTACACAGAGCTAGTAAGTGCCCCATGTTGTAGCCACCCACATTCAATGTGTGCAGTCTCATGTTCTCTTCCACATGAACCTGCTTCATATTTTTCTTTCCTTGCATTTACACAATATAACAAATTACACCATACCCGTTAAGCATAACTCCAGCCTTAAAATGTAAATCATGAACAGATGAAAAAAGTGAATGGGAAAACCCCCAAAAATCTCTTTTTCCGATTTGCTCCAAACCATAGGTCTAATTTTTAAAAAGTATATGAATAGATTAGGAAGCTAAAACCATATGTAGCATTATACGAGACTAATTTAACACAAGATGATCAAAATCCTCTTGTTCTTAAGTAGCTAAACAGATTTTAGTTGCATAAAATAATTGCCCAGAATGAAAAACTACTGCTATCTCAATCACATATTTGGCACTATACATAGTGGTTATCAGATATTCCTCCACATAGGCACAGTGCAAACATTGTGGTTCTCATTTTCTACATTGCAGATGAATTTAGCACACGTGTTCCATAAGATTCCCTGCCATCGGTTCCCTGCCGCTTCCGGGCTCCTCTTACTGCAGTGAAGTGGTTGGTAGAGCGCCACTTGCTGGCAGGCCGGACAGCTTGTTTTCATTAACAATATCATTTATGACTCTGGAAGGAATGCACTGGTGGTATGTCTACAGGACAAGTTACAGATCTCTGTACGCTGCTAATAAAAGCAATACAACCACTCCAAATCCACACATCTAGAGTGATCGCACCTAAGAGAGAGGAATCCTGGAACTGCCTAAACATGGAGGGCTCTGGAAACAAGAAGTAGAAGAACTATGTAACACACAAAGAAAAGGTCACAAGAAATCTTAACTTTACGGAGAACAGAGCTGTTAATATCATGTACACAATGGCCGTGTTCAGTTCTGCTTTGCATTTATTACCGTTATTCACTGTATATTAATTTTTTGTTTTATGTTATTTTATTTCTATGTTAATTGCATAGTAATAGTCTACTCAGAAATAAGTAATGCAATGACTAAACCATAACAGACATATAGACCCTGGTTCATCATTGCCTTTGCGCCTGTTTTTTTGTCTAGTCTTGCGCCTTTTTTTTTTCTTAATACCAAATTCATTATTCTATTTACACCTTTTTTGAAGTCTATGTTATATGGGCTGACTTGCCTTTTTTATTTCTTTCCGCTTTGTGGGCATAGTTCATCGATTCCAGATGTTCTCACCTGATTCATCAATTGAGACTTTTTAAAAAGTAGCAAACTTTGGCGCAACTCTACACCAGTCCCCCCCCATATATTTTTGAGTATGCCAGCATTTTGTCACAATTTTTGCAACACATTTGATACCAAAAAGTCACAAAAACAGTTCAAGACAGAAAAAAAGACAAAACACGGTAGCTAATACTGCAAGTTAAAAAAAGGAAAGTAAAAAAATGCAAATGATGAATCGGGGCCATAGGGCTGAAAAAATGTGTTTGTGATGAGGTAAAGTTCAACTCTGCTGTACTGTGTTAGTTATAATCCCACACAGCTGTGCAATAAGATTTGGACAGCAGACTTTGGCTGTGTGCCCACGTAGCATTTTTCAAGCGTATATGCTGCGGAATTTCCACAGCGTAAACGCTTGAAAAACGCATGTATATCCGCACCCCATGGTCCCCAATGGGATTCCGCAAGTTCTATGCACATGTTGCGGATTTTTCCGCAGCGTTTATGCCGCGTTCAAAAATCCGCAGCATGTCATTTAATTTTGCGTTTCCGCAAGCGGAATTGCCTTAGTCCAATGCATTAAAAACGCAAGGCAATTCCGCATGTGGAAAACGCGTGATAAACGTGCGAAAAATGCGCGATAAACGCGTGCGGAGAGGACTTGCATTTATGCAGCAGAAATTTTCTGCTTCATAAATGCAACGTGGGCACATAGCCTTTCAGTCATTACATATCACACTGGTAATGACCCCTTTCATGTAAATTAAGCTCTGAAGGCAAATTCTCAGGGAGATCAGTGTCCGGCCCCTAGTCCTGAGCAGCTCATTTACATATTAAGAAAAACATGGATATCTCTGGATTAAGACAATGGATGGCAGTTATCAAGGTATCATTTTATTCAGCTTCCTTTGACCTGCATACCCATATAGACAGCTTAGGGGGGTTTATCCCACTGACAGATTCCCTTTAAGTAAATAAAACAAAACCTCAGACTCACCTAAATTCTCTCTTCTACACTCTGGAGGTCACTGCCAATCTTTGCTTACTTCCTGCTACGATCATGTGCTGTATATTATTCAGATGCTCACTGCAGCTAATCACTGTCCCCAGCGGTGAAAAGTGAACATAGGTGACCACCAAGGTCAGTAACCGTCACAGCCATCACAGGGCTTTATTGGAGTGCAAACGTGCCGGACACAGGGGTATTCAGTAGGCCCCCGACATTGCTGTATAAGAGGGTAATGGGGTAACATATGTTGCCTATGTCTCTGTCTGACCACTTAGATTCCAATATTGCTATTGACAGTGAAACCTAAAAGGTTAATCTGCAGCAATTGGCACTAACTCAAATCAGTGTAGTTATAGGCAGGTGCCGGCTGTTTATGGCTCAGCTCCTTATCTTTCTCATACCTCAGGACCTCAAGTGGATATATGTCACTTGTAAGGAAGGTGTTAAATTACCCATTCCCTGCTCTTAGCCACTTTCTTAAATTCTGTAAAAGAGTATATGACGCGCCCCCTGGGACATATTCCTTTTTGAGGGGAATACCCGGCACCGGATCAGATGGGGGGGGGGTTGTAGTCTCCGAGCGGCTGTGACCCGGCCCCGTGCCCAGGGCGTCAAGCTCAGTGTTATGTGGCAGTCCTACAGATGTTATTAAGAGTTCTTTTGTGTCGACTACGCCACCCGTTGTGATGCGGTCACTGGGGCCGCCGCTGCAGCAGGGTCCGCTGAGGCTGATGGTGTAGGTGCAGCTTGTGATGGTGTAACCCCCAACGGGTGGGGTATAGCCTCAGGGGGTCAGGTGCAGAGGATGGGGGTTGTGGTGGTGCAGCATAGATGTTAAAGGAAGACAGAGTCGGGTTGTGCAGTTTAGGGTATTTACTCACTGCTGATGTTCCGGTCACTCCAGCTGCTAGTGACCACCCGAGCCGTGCTGCGTCCACCAGGTCCTGGATCCAGCCAACCCCCAAGCGAGTCCGGAGCGTGACCCTGAGCTCTCCTTCTGTCCTTTCTCTGGCCGTCCCCACTAGTGATCCACCCAGGTCCAGCTCCCTCGGGCCTTCTGTTGGGTGACCCTTGGCCTTGGGTTCCCTGACCCTCCGTGTGGTATGCCTTCGTGGTGGATGTGGTGGGTGGCCGTGGCAGACGCTGCCCACGGCCTCCGGTCTCTGGCTGGGGATTGTTTTTGCCCCCCACCAGCTTGGGTTCCGGTACCCTGATGCCGACTCTTCACCCGTGGATTGGATTTGGGGTCTTAGAGTCCTCTCTTCTGCTTCCCCCTCTGGGTCTCTCTTTCTTCTCCTCTCTCACTCTGGCTCAGGCTTCTCTGCTCTGCTCTTCTTCCTGATTCTGACAGACTGACCCTGATTCTCAGTTGGTGCCCACCTTATATACACCCTCTATGTGTGAGCTCAGGTGACCAGCACCCAATGAGCTCCTATCTTTACCCAGGCTGCTCCCCCTATCTGCCCCTACACTACATGGGATGTACCACCCCCCTCCCACTCCAGCCAGGAACAGACTCGGTCGTACCTGCACATTTCTAAGTGGGAGTACCGTCGGTCTGCTCCTCGGAAATGGGATGTGTGTAGTGCATGCAGCCTACCGAGCTCAGTTCCACACTCCATCCTTACCCGGGAGTGGAATATCACACCTCTGGGTTGAGGTGCAATACCCCTGTAGCAGCCGAATCCTCAGGGTGCTACATATACATATATACTTTTGTAATAAATGATTAATCTCGTGAAAGATACATTTCTTTACAAAAGATTTGACAAAGCTGATTGTAAATGGTGAACTCCAATGGATCAAGAATTGACAGCTACACATTTCATACAGTTTGATAACAGCAGCTGTCTCTTCAGTCGGCCAAAGACATCTATGTGCAAAAGTGCAAATGGCAAAGTTTATTTTGTATCTGTTCTGTTGTTGTTAATATTTAACCAAATCTGTAAAAATCATTGTTTGCTTTATAAGATAAGCTTTAGGAGTGTAGCAAAGAGGAGGTCTTGAGATTAGCGTGCAGTGGTAAATGACATCTGTTAATCCATTAACCACTTCATGATTTCATTAATCTGGGCTTTAAAGGGTTATTCCCATTGAAGCCACTCATCATGTCTATGTACCAGCCACTGGATTTCGGAACTTTGGAACAGCAGAACAGGCTGTGCTACATAGTTTCCATAACTCCGATAGAAGTGAAAGGATGTTACTGAAACATTGTGGCAAAGTGAATTTTTATTCCCCATATCATTTCCTGCTGTTTGCAGATGAGATTATAGGCCCCCATATATATTAGATTAACATTGGCCTAACTTGCTACTATAATCTATTCTGTAAGAAGGCCTCCCAACTCTCCCCCTGACACATGATGGAGAGATAAGGATCTAGACTAGTATGTCTGATTTCAGCCTGCTGATTCTTTTGTCCTCCGGGAGATAAGCCAACCCCAAAGGAGTCTCTCAAAGGCTCTCTGGTAGAGAACATGGGAGCGCTCAACTCAGCTGAGTGCTTCTGTGTATAGGGGAATTGGGAAAGATAACGGTCGCCGAACAATCGACCAAACAATCATTTAGGCAGCAGCCATCTATTGTGTATGGGGGACTTATCTCCTAAAGGTGGGCGGCTAACTGGACTGTGTCTATTACACCTGTAATGGGAGAGAAATTCCATACTAACAAACAAACAATTAGTAAAATATCAAGGGTAAATAAAGTTTTTAGATTGCAAGCTTGTGAAGGCAGGGACTATCACGCTAGGTGTGGGAAAGACTTAGTGCAACACAAAGGGAAGAGGGAAAGGGAGCCCAGACTCTAGGGAAAGTGGAGACCTCCTAGGTTGATCTAGCGTCACCCTGTCTCCCTTAACGTCCCTGTATTGGCTCTGCACCAATCGCTGCACGTGTGTCTTGCCCTGTCTTTCCCTGGTGTATGGCTATGGATAGTGAAGGAAGGAGATGAGCACTAGTTAATCTCCACTAAACACTATAGACAACAAGGGTACACAAACAGGGGGAAATTGCTTAGCTTTAGATGACTCCAGACAAATGAGCACACGTCCTCAAGGTCCAGAGAAGATGAAGTACTGCTCTTGCTAAGCCTTCACAAGTAGTAATGAATATCACCAGCAACTCCCTCTGAAACACAGCAGGTATTTAAACACCCAGGCAGGGTGTTAATTAGAGGGAGGTAGTCACTGGGTCCTAGAGACAGCCTCTAAGAAGATGTCTGTAATGCCAAACCTAGAGATCTCCTACAACCAACTGCAGGACGACTGTCTGTCACCTCTGACACACCCGTGACAGGGACCTTATGGCCCTCATGCACATTAGTTGGCTGTCAGCATAACAAGGCTTTGGCCAATTATTTGGCAGGCAGCCATTTTGACCATCTCTACAATACACAGGATCGCTCATTCGACCAAGCGCTCTTGTGATCCCTATGAGGGAGTCGCCATCAGACATCATTGCTGGTGGTTTATCTCCTGAAGCACATAGCGATAGGCAGCCCAAAATCAGACATGCCCAATCTAAATCTCCTCCGACAACCAGTTGACTAGCAGCCCCATATACATTAGAGTGTCGATCAAATCTGTCGATATTGGCTTGTTTGTTCAATTTCTTATTCACCATTTTGTGTGTTTGTTAGGCTTGGTTCGCATGAAGACAAATAAATACTACTGTATTTAAGTTGGATAATTGAGGCTTTGACTTTTTTAATTTGGCTGTTCGGTTCTGTCATGAGTACAACAAAGAACTTAACGAAAGTGCTGGATCCCTGACATCCTATAATGGCAGCCGACTACAATGTGGTACGCTGGATGGATTTCAGGCATGGGGGTAAATGCAGCAAAGGACTCAAACCCATATGTGAAAAAAAAAACATTCTGATATCTGGACCGAAAAAATGGACGAGTGTCATGCGTTTTTCAAGCGAGTGCAATGCGATTTTCTCACCTAGCATCCGATTTACATCCGATTGCCATGCATATGTAATCCGATTTCCATGCAATTTTAATATGGGCTTTTACATATGGGAATTGTATAGGTCATTTACAAATAGTTTTCTATGGAAATATTCTTCACTACATATATAAATATGTATATATATTTATATATATATATATATATACAGTTGAAACCAGAAGTTTACAAACACAATATAAAAAGACACATATGCATGTTTTTCTCAATATCTGACGCCTCTTATAGACGCCTCTCCATTACTAACCTGGGCTTGATGTCAGCTGGCATTATAAGCTGACATCAACCCCAGCCCTATAACCCCACTTGCCACCACCACAGGGCAGTGGGCAGAGCAAAGCTAAGTGCCAGATTTTGTGCATCCTAAGGATGCGCTATTTCTGGGATGGCTGAGAGCTGGTGTTTGTAGTCTGGGAGGGGACCAACATTCATGGCCTCTTCCAAGGCTATTAATATCAGCCCTCAGCTGTCTGCCTAGCCTTTGCTGGCTGTTAAAATAGGGGGACCCCACATCAATTTTTTTGGGGGGTCCCCCATTTTAATAGCCAGTAAAGGCTAAGTATACAGCTGTGAGCTGATATTAGTAGCCTGGAAAGCTCCATGGGTATTACCCCCCTTCCCAGGCTACAAACATCTGCCCACAGCTGTCTGCTTAACCTCTGCTACAGAATACGGGGGAACCCACACCAGTTTTTTTTTAAATCTTTAATTTAACAATAAATTACATTTACAGTAAGCAACACAGTCACTATACTAATTATATATGTCACTGACATCTTTCTATCTAATTATTCTATGTGTGTATAGCTATTCTCACTATTCTATATTGTTGGGTACTGCTGTGATTTTACTGTACGTGGCTGATGGATGCGTGAAAATCAGACGGCACTCGCATGGTGCGAGTGCTGTGCAATTTTTTTCACGCACCCATTGACTTGCATTGGCGAGTTTCGTCGGAGATACGCAGCAATACGCAACATGCTGCGATTTTTTTCTCAGTCCGATTTCAATTGAGAAAAAAATTGCAGATGAGATGTGCCTCATAGAATAACATTGGTCACAGTGAAATCCGATGTTTTATCGGATTGCACTTGTCCGTTTTCTTCGTATATGAGTATGAGCCCAAGGCTCCAACACAGATATGAACAGATCCTTAATGGTTTATACATCTCATAAGCCCTAAGAAATCACTAAATAATTGTGTCGACCAGTTAGGACTCTCCGCATATAAAATATATAGGCACGTTGCACAGGTCTGCATATTATATTTAGCACTGAATACCATTATGCTGTATTACATTTTGCCACCATTTACATTTCTGTCTCAAAGGCCACGGCCCCACTATCAGTATTTGGTCAGTATTTTTTCTCAGGAGCGGGAGCCAAAACCAGGAGTGGGTGATAAATGCAGAATTGGTGACTTGTTTCTATTATACCTTTTCTCTGATTGTTCCTCACCTGGTTTTGGCTCCCACTCCTGAGAAAATATACTTACCGAATACTGACCAAATACTGATAGTGGGGCTGTGGCCTCAGTGTTAAAACAGATGACATAGAAACAAGTCCTGCGTACTCTTTTACCTCAAAGAAAGCCTGACAGCTGATTCATGCTGCCCCAGCCAGGGATGATGCGAATAACTAGTCCAAGAGGGTTTCTCCCTGCCCTCTTTCTTAGGGTATGTTCACAATACATTTTTTTTACGGTATTTTTTAATGTACAGGTCCTTCTCACAAAATTAGAATATCATCAAAAAGTTAATTTATTTCAGTTCTTCAATACAAAAAGTGAAACTCATATATATAGAGTCATTACAAGCTGAGTGATCTATTTCAAGTGTTTATTTCTGTTAATGTTGATGGTTATGGCTTACAGCCAATGAAAACACAAAAGTCATTATCTCAGTAAATTAGAATACTTTATAACAACAGCCTGAAAAATGTTTTTAAAATCCGAAATGTTGGCCTACTGAAATGTATGTTCAGTAAATGCACTCAATACTTGGTCGGGGCTCCTTTTGCATCAATTACTGCATCAATGTGGTGTGGCATGGAGGCGATCAGCCTGTGGCACTGCTGAGGTGTTATGGAAGCCCAGGTTGCTTTGATAGCAGCCTTCAGCTCGTCTGTATTGTTGGGTCTGGTGTCTCATCTTCCTCTTGACAATACCCCAATCAAGCACAGTGATACTGTTGCTTTTAAACCAGGTATTGGTACTTTTGGCAGTGTGGACAGGTGCCAAGTCCTGCTGGAGAATGAAATTTCCATCTCCATAAAGCTTGTCGGCAGAGGGAAGCATGAAGTGCTCTAAAATGTCCTGGTAGGCGGCTGAACTGAGTTTGGTCTTGATAAAACACAGTGGACCTACACCAGCAGACGACATGGCTCCCCAAACCATCACTGGTTGTGGAAACATCACACTAGACCTCAAGCAGCTTGGATTGTGTGCCTCTCCACTCTTCCTCCAGACTCTGGGACCTTAATTTCCAAATGAAATGCAAAATTTACTTTCATCTGAAAACAACACCTTGGACCACTGAGCAACAGTCCAGGTCTTTTTCTCCTTGGCCCAGGTAAGACGCTTCTGGAATTGTCTATTGTCATGAGTGGCTTGACACAAGGAATGTGTGTGGTGGCTCTTGAAGCAATGACTCCAGCAGCAGTCCACTCCTTGTGAGTCTCCCCCAAATTTTTGAATGGCCTTTTCTTAACAATCCTTTCAAGACTGCGGTTATCCTGGCTGCTTGTGCACCTTTTTCCACCACGCTTTTTCCTTCGACTCAACTTTCCATTAATATGCTTGGATACAGCACTCTGTGAACAGTCAGCTTCTTTTGAAGTGACCTTTTGTGGCTTACCCTCCTTGTGGAGTGTGTCAATGACTGCCTTCTGGACATCTGTCAAGTCAGCAGTCTTCCCCATGATTGTGGAGCCTACTGAAAGAGACTAAGGGACCTTTTAAATGCTCAGGATGCCTTTGCAGGTGTTTTTGTTAATTATTCAAATTTACTGAGATAATGACTTTTGTGTTTTCATTGGCTGTAAGTCATAATCATCAACATTAACAGAAATAAACACTTGAAATAGATCACTCTGTTTGTAACGACTCTATATATAATATATGAGTTTCACTTTTTGGATTGAAGAACTGAAATAAATTAACTCTTTTTTTTGTACATGCCAGAAAAAGTACTCACAAATGCTCAAAAGAAGCATCCTCTTCATTTACATGGAAAAACAACTTGCTGTTCATATATTTACACTTTTAAACACTTCAGGCTTTCAATAATATTAAGCATTTAAAGAAATGACATGTCCATTCTTCAGGCATTGCTGTTCCATACTTTACAAAATAAGTTAAGAAGGATAAAAAATATTGTCTTAAAAAAACAGTAGCATTTATTCAATACGTTAATTTAATTTAAAAAATGCCTGAAAATTGCCCCATAAATGCAAAAAAAATACGAAAAATAAAAACATCCCCTCCGCAAAAAAACTCATAACAAAACTCTTTGGGAAACAAAAAGACTTCAGGATAGAAAACGCTGGTGGTATGTTTTCACGATGTCTTTAAAGTGGTTGCCCACTACTAGGATAACCCCTTCTTGATCTGAGTGTTTTCCCCCATGAAGATAATAACACTTTTAGTCACCTCCCATGCCGGCGCCATTGTAGCGGTGTCGGCATTTGTGTTCATCGGGCTCAAGTGAGGTTGTTATGACACATGAGGCCTGAGGCCAATCAGCGCTGGCGTCACTGTCCCACCTTCAGACATATCAGTAATCAAGAGGAAGTAAGCCGCAGCCGTCACTTCCTCTAGTTTACGTACACTTCCGAAGGCAGGGACAATGACGCCAGCTCTGATTGGGCTCAGGGCTCATGTGTCATAAACGCACACAATGCCTGGGAGCGCGAGTGCCAACACCAATGGAACGACGCCAACAAGAGAGGTGAGTATAGGTGTTTTTATTTCCACGGGGGCAAACATTCAGATCGAGAAGGGGTTGTCCTAGTAACCCTTTAAGATACCGACACATTCCAAGGTTTTCCTAAGTGAAGCAGTTTCAGGAAAAAGCCTGTGGTCTTTTTCCTGAAGGAGCCAAGTGCTCAACAGTGTCATATTTACAATGCTGTGCACTATGTTCATCTTTTCCAGAGTGTTCACTGTGCTTCTTAAGGAAGGTTTCAAGTAGAATCCACGTGTAAAAGATGTCGTGTGCACATTCCCTTAGAATATCTGAAGTTTGCTTGAAGCGGTCAAAAAATATGATTTCTAGTAGAAATGTCTTCGGGAAACTCTCCTCTGGGAAGTTTTTGGAGGAGTTTTTAATTTCCTGGAGCAGTTTTGAAGAATTTTTGGAGTACTTTGCAAGAGTTTTTCTCCTGAAGCATTTTCTTTCAGTCTTTTAATTGGACAGTGCTTACTCTGGCTTCAGTCAAGAGCCACTTCAAAAAAGTGACATATGCTTTTTTTTTCCCATTAGCTGTGTGCACACAGAGTATTTCGAGGAGTTTTTGGATGAGAAACTGGCTTTGTGCACATGGTCTTTTTGCAAAATTTTTAAGGGGAAACTCACCCAAAACTCTGGGGAGTTTTTGTTTGGTTTCTGCTCCAAAACCTCCTCATATAACTGTGTGAGCATATAGCCACTGAGCAGGAACTCCTCAAATTCTCCTCCAAATCTCAAAACTGCTAAAAAATGTGCAGTTTCTGCCCTGAAAGTCTGCAAAAAGACTCTATGTGCAATTAACCAGTTTTTGTTCTGAAAACTCAGCAAAAAGACTCTATGTGCACATAGCCACCACAAGTTTTTCAAAACCTGAAGTAGAAAAAAACTGGACACATGAGAAATAGAAATGAGTAGTAAACTTTTTGAGTGATTTTTCAGGCTTGTTTGGAGTAGGCCCACTCCCCAAAACTCCTCGAAATATTTAGTGTGCATATACCATATGCCAACCTGAAAACGCTAAAAAGAATGCACAAATGCAGGGCAATGTAAAAATGAATTTTTGTGGATATATTCAGTCTTTTTGAACTTATTTTAACAGCTTTAGGCTTTTAATGCCACGAAGCGGATAAAATAATGACCTGACCATACTACCAACAGTTTCCGCTAGGAAGCCGCTCAGTATTAATACATATAAAAAAAAACTAAACAAATAAAAAACAAAGCCACTGCAAAAGATATCAGAAAAGACACCAAAGATGCTTCACCAAAAACACTGCCGGCATTTTCCTGAGGTGTCTTCTGCTTCAAAAACTCAGTGGTTATGCCGACGTCTATACTATAGTTTGGTAGAGTGTAAATCTTGGTCTCCTTTAAATCTCAGCATACAACTAAGCTTCAGAGGAGTACAAAGATGGTGCCATCAGCAGGACCCTGGCTGCCACAGTAACCCGTCGGCGCCCAGCAAATGTGTCACAGGGAGTTGGTAAGTGCTACCAGTGGTGCGTGTTCCATTTAAATCTTTTAAATCTCTGACAGCAATTTTTAAATGGTTAACAGCTGCGGTCGAAACTCATCTACGGCCGGAGCTCATCTCCAGCTGCATCTGCTATAAACAGATGTCAGCTATTTAATATAGTCGGTATATGCTGTGTGTGGAAGGTAACTCAGCTCTTGAGTCCCCTCCATGCGCGATCACCCCGCAATCACGTACAATTATGTGATATTGCGTTAAGGGATTAAAGGCTGAGTCTGATCCGCAATAGGAATTGGGCATGCACTGGATTACACAGACCTCACTCTTGGGTCCAATATTAAAGGGAATCTGTTAGAAGCTTTTTGCTACCTTATTTGAGAGCAACATAATGTAGGCAAAAAGACACTGAATCCAACAATGTATCACTTAGTTTGCTGGGTGCAGTGGGTCCGACACAATCAGAGTTTTTAGATTTAGAAATGCAGCAGTGCTGAGGAAGCTAACCTCACCCACACCAAGCTCTGTATGTACTGTAAGGCAGCGCTAGTCGTCATACTGGGGGACACTCGCTGCACTGGGTCAATTAAAGCACGCCAGCCACGTTTTTCAGTTTTCACACTTCAGCAGTTTATTGCACTTCATAACTGCTTATCACACAGTCCATCTTAGTGGCTCACCGGCATATTACACACATAACATTCGGGAGCCTTTCCAGCGACAGACACGTCCACTTGGCTCCAGTTACAGCCCTCAGCTAGGCAACAACATAAATGTCCATATAACGCAGTGTTTTTACCTTTGGCGGGGTTTAGCTGCTTCAGGGTTATTCTGCCACCACTGTGGCTTTACGGCTTCCCAGATGGGGGTCTCCAGCCCTCGTACCATCCAAGGCTACTGGTATGCTTACACAGCCAACATCCAGCCTCCGCCTTTCAGGCTTCAATAGGCCTCACTAGGCCTCACACTCCAGCGGTGTCCCTCACAGGAACAGGCCTCACGCCTTACACACACACCACTGTGTCAAGACTACCAGGGTTTATATATCCTGTAGTACACCCCACAGGACCTGTGCTATGTCACAGTCATGTGACCAGTCACCTGAGGGGGAAGGTACATGGTCAGCCCAAAATATATCCTGGATCATTACAGTAATGCCAAGCAAGCCGCTGCATTACAGTACATAGTCTATAGACAGTGAGCTGCTTACCACAGGAGGGGCAGAGTTAAGGTACCGTCACACTTAGCGACGCTACAGCGATTTCGACAACGATACGACCTGGCAGGGATCATTGCCGCGTCGCTATGTGGTCGCTGGTGAGATGTCAAACAGTCAGATCTTCCCAACGACGCAGCAATGATACGGCGACTCATAGCAACCTGTTTAACGATGTCGGCGGTCGTTAGGACCCTGTCACATAGTAGCTACTCTGACGATTCAGACCTCGATGAGGGACGCACTGTGTGACGCTGTAGTCACACAGGTGCGCATTTGCGTTGCCTTTTCCGAGCCCCCTCAGCTCTGATTGGTGGTCGCTACTGCGTTCTGATTGGGCGGCCTTGCCTTAAAAGAAGGCAACATAGTAGTGCTTCCGTCCTTTGTTCCTGACCGCGTGCTGGTTTGCAGATCGTAGTAGAGTTCTCCGGGCTGCAACTCCACATCAATTTATCTATTCTTCAACTGTTCTTCTGACGCCTATACTCTGGGTGCACGGTAGGTATCGTTTGGGGTCTCAAATGCGTTTCCATTTTTACTTAATTAATAGGACACCTACCAATTATCTGCTATGATTGCTCTGGAGGGAGGGAGGGCTTGGCTTCTATTTGTGTACATATGCTTTTGCATTGGCAGCCATTTTAGGGGGTCTCATGTGCACACACCCAACAAACAGTAGTGTGGTTCAAACGGTATTTTTTACTTTTTTAAAATGTTCCATGTATGCTCACTGTATGCTATTTTTTATTTCAGATGTCTTACAATAGAGAAGAATTTGTCCGTAAATTGCCTTTGGCAGATTAAATCGGCCGAGTACAGCAATAGAAATAAAAAAAGGGGGGTATATGAGAAACTGGTTGCCCTCTTTAAGCAGCATAATCCCTGCGAGAAGGTGGATGATAGCGTTGTTAGAAAAAAGATCCAGCATCTACGCACCGGCTATAAAAAAGAGCTCAACAAGGTGGAGAAGTCAAGGAAGTCTGATGCTGGCACAGATGAGATTTATGTGCCCTCGTTATGGTACTATGACTTGCTTGGCTTCACCCGTGACCAGGAGCTACCTCGGACAATGGTATATTCGATGCGGCCGACCCTGGAACAAGACCCTGAGATCCATACTGACTCCCCTGTTGGAGATGTAAGTACCTTCTTTGCTTACCTGTAAATAGCATTTAAACTTTTTTGTACATACCATAGTTGAATAGAAAATATTAATAAGGTTTTACCTGATTAATTCTGCAATTTACAAAAGTTATCCCTTCCAGTTCAGATAAGTACACTCCGTTACTATTTTCGCCCCACTCAGTTCTCATACCGTTGAATGACATTTCATATCCTGTACTGCCAGTGCCGCCCCTCATATTTGTTTTCAGTGCACGTTTACCCATGCTGGTCATGATATATCCAATGCCAACACATTTCTGTGGTGCGGTGCTGGATGTTGTAAAATAATTTTTGGGTTTTGCTTTAACATTAAATTTCTGTTCCCGCAGCACTGTCAGCAAGATCTGTCGACCCCAAGAAGTGACGACATCCCGGGTAGTGAACCTAGTATGGAGGAGGCTAGTGACTGCCCCCTCAACTGTACCTCGGCGACTAACAAATTCTCGTAAAAGAAAGGCCACCTTGTCGCCACCACCAGATCTCGTCTCTTTGGCAAACCAAATTTTAATGCAGCAGACTAACACCGGCATGGACAGCTTTGCAAACTTCGCTGCTGATAGACTTCGAAAGCTGGATGACAGACAAGTAAAGCGGCAGCCGGTCAACTCGATGAAACGTCGACCGTAAATAGAAGGATCGACCGTGATCCTTGTTCACTGCATTCATGGACCCAAATGCCAGAGTCACTTAGTAGCACACCAGTGCGGCGGATTGGGCCTCCGCAAAACCTGCCGCTTGGCCCCCCCCCACAGTATCCCATGTTTTCTCAGTCTTTCCTTTCACAACTATCTTCTCCGCCCAGGCAAGGATATGCGAATGCAGGCAACCACTATGAAGATGTGCAGTGACATTTTACTTTACTTTTAGGTTTTAAGTTTAATTTTTAAATTGTTAAGTAATTGTTAATTTTATAGTTAATTTAATTGTTTAATTGTTAAAATATTTGTTTGATTGTAATAAAAATGTTTTTTTGCTTAAAACTTGCAGCCTGCTTTACTGAATTCAGCATATAGTTATTAGCAGGCCTACTAGGAGGGGCAATGGGCTGGGTGCATCTATACTGATGCATAGATATAATGGGTGTGAGTGATGAAACATGTTATTATTTTTTTTTTAACAAAGCTTACACAACAGCGGATATAAACGTTAAGGCTTTTTTATAACAACTCACTCACAACAACTCAATAACATCTGGTCCCAAAAAACAAAAAAATTAGTAGCTGCCGCCCTGCTGTTGGGCCACCACAAACCTTGCCAGCATCACTCCATGCTGTTCAACTGCTTCTGTCAGTGTCCGCTGAGGGAATGGTAAAACTTAACAAGAATAATTCTGTACATGCATCTAATTAACAGGTACGTGTTTGTTATTTAACACTTACGGTTTTGGGGTTCCTGCTGTTCTTCAGCGGACGGCGAGCCTGCACCCATGTCACGGAGTGATGCTGGCGAGAATTGTGGCGGTGTACCCGAATGAGGTGACCCTGATGATGGCTGTATATCGGCAGATGGTGTTCCTGCTGGCGTCGGTGTTGTAGCTGGTGGCGGTGTACCTTCTGGAGGAGAAAATACCATATCATAAGCCATATAACATCTAAAAAAGTGCAAAAGTCATAACATTTGGTCATAATTCTGTTTAAGCATACAATTTAGAGGTACATGTTTATTGTTTAACACTTACGGTTTTTGGTTTGCTCCGCTTCGGGTGATGGCGGGCTGAGGGACCACCCAGATCCTCTGGCATCACCGGCTATGGAAAGACACAACACTTCATAGTACACAACAGCCCTATCCTTTCCAAGTTGTATGGACCTTATTTTATGTGCAAAAATTACCGGAAGGCAAGCCTGCACCCATGTCATGGAGTGATGCTGGCGAGACTGCAGGTGACTCCTGCTGGGGCTCCGGGTCTGCAGGTGACTCCTGCTGGGGCTCCGGGTCTGCAGGTGACTCCTGCTGGGGCTCCGGGTCTGCAGGTGACTCCTGCTGGGGCTCCGGATCTACAGGTGACTCCTGCTGGGGCTCCGGGTCTGCAGGTGACTCCTGCTGGGGCTCCAGGTCTGCAGGTGCTGGAGAAAAAATACCTTATTACATACCATAGTAAATATATTATACTAGAGGTACTGCACTGTAATTACTGTTGTAACCAATGTGCCGCCATATACTGTGCTAACCTATGTTAATGCCACTCACCACGATGGGGCAGGCTCTGTCACCGGATGCTGGCGATGCGGTCGCTGGATCTGTACCGCAGATCCACCAGCTTCTTGCGGATTTGGGTAGTGGAGCGCTGCACCCCAAATCTTCGGGTTAGGCCCCGACTGATCCTCCGCAGCACAGCCTGCTTGTGGAGGACTGGATGTCCTGGGTGTTCATTACAGTCATAATCCCTGGCATCCACCTCTCTAACCAAGTACCGCACCTCTGCGTCCCCCCCATGGTGTTGCACGTCTCCTGGCCGCCGTGTTGCCGCCTCTTCAGACAAGCTAGGCCGCATCAACATCGTAAAACCCGGCCACGACGCATCAATGCCGTAAACCCCGCCCATGACTCATCAACGCCGCCCACAGAGTTAGTGCTTCAACGTAAGGGACGTGCGGCGGCTTATTAGAGGACAAAGCTTTTCCAAAGTAAAACACACAGTTTTTTAGACAAATCAGTACAAAAATGAAAGTAGTGTATAAATGTGAGTAGTAGCCCACTATAAGTTCTGATGCTGCCAAGTAACAGCACCAGGACCGTTAAAATATTGGCAGTAGTTGTCTCGGCAGGTCTTCGCATCGTGGGCATTTCTGCCGGGTCCCAATGGTTGAAGGCCTGCAATTGCGGGATCGTTTGCACGCCGTTCACCGAGCTGCACTTCCCCATTTGTTAGGTCCACAGATTCCACGAAGCCAGGCGGACAGTACGCAATTGCATCGCGCCGGTGAAGGAAGTTGTGAAGTACGCAACAAGCCAAAACAACAGAGTCTATTGATTCAAGCTTCATGTTAATAGGCGTGTGGAAAACTCTGAAGCGATTGGCCATGATACCAAAGGCATTTTCTACAACCCGACGTGCCCTTGACAAGCGGTAATTGAAAATTCTTCTTTCCTCCGTAAGACTTTTTTGGGGGAACGGTTTGATAAGATTGGGATGAAGCTGGAAGGCCTCATCACCGACAAAAACAAAATTAAGGTTGCCTCTAGTCTCAGAGTTGGGAGGCAAGTGAAGGTCACAGTTGTTCAAACGCTCTCCAAAAAGTGGGTTGTGCTCTAAAACACCACCATCGGAAACCCTTCCGTTCATGCCAACATCTACATTTATAAATTCGTAATTGGCGTTAACAAGGGCCATCAGGATGATGCTGAAATAGCCCTTATAATTAAAGAAATAGGATCTGCTGTTCGGTGGTTGAGTGATCCGGACATGTTTCCCGTCCAAAGCCCCACCACAGTTAGGGAACTGCCAAAGCTGCTCAAAATCGGAGGCAATCTTTTTCCATTCCTCCTCCGTGTTAGGAAACTGCATGTAGCTATGTAGACTGTGTAAAATCGCATTACATGTCTCCGGAATTAGAACGCTGAGCAGGATCCTTGAAATGGCTGCAGAAAAATGCAAGTCTTGCAGTGAGCGTCCAGGGGCCAGGAATCGCAGCGTGACTGCCAATCTTTCATCTGCTGGGATGGCAGCACGCATCGCTGTATCCTTCCGTTGGATAAGTGGAGTAATTCTTTCCAGTAAAGGATTCCACTGACATCCGCAGATAGTTGCGGAAATCATGAGGATTCTTCTCCTGAAGCTCTCTTACAAGTTGCATGTGGGACAAATCGGACCTCTTCTGCAGCCACTCTCTGGTCCACATGCGACGCTTTCGTTTGGAACGCCTCTGTAGCTCTCGTGCCTCATCTTGACGCCGAGCTTCCTCAACCAGCAATGCAGCAAACACAACAGCACACTGCGCATAGTTCATGATGGTGCAAATTGAAAAATATAAAATGAAAAGATGAGAAAAGTTTCAACAAAACAATAAAGCAATTATTAAAACTGTACATGTGAAATGTCATGGAAAACTGCATTAAATTCCGTTAGCGAGCATGCCAGAAAACGTGCTGTATGGGTGTGTGCACACGAGACCCCCTAAAATGGCTGCCCATGCAAAAACATATGTACACAGATAGAAGTCAAGCCCTCCCTCCCTCCAGAGAAATGATAGCAGATAATTGGTAGGTGTCCTATAAATCAAGTAAAAATGGAAACGCATTTAAGACCCCAAACGATACCTACCGCAGACGGAGTATAGGTGTCAGAAGAACAGTCGAAGAACAGATAAATCGATGTGGAGTCACAGCCCGGAGAACTCTACTACAATCTGCAAACCAGCACGCGGTCAGGAACAAAGGACGGAGGCGCTACTATGTTGCCTTCTTTTAAGGCAAGGCCGCCAATCACAACGCAGTAGCGACCACCAATCGGAGCTGAGGGTGCGCGGAAAAGGCAACGCAAATGCACGCCTATGTGTCTCAGTTCTGAGTCGCCAACGAGGTCGTTGGTAAGGTGTCAAACGCACCGATGCATGCTACCCAGCGGGACCTCAACGATCAAAAAATGGTCCAGCCCATTCCGACACGACCAGCGATCTCACAGCAGGGGCCTGGTCGCTGCTACGTGTCAAACATAGCGAGATTGCTGCTGAGGTCGCTGTTGCGTCACAAAACTTGTGACTCAGCAGCGATCTCGCTAGTGATCTCGCTTAGTGTGACGGGGGCTTTAGACTAGCATGTGCTGCTGTAGTCCTGGCAATGATAATCACCAGGTGATAAAATCTTCATTGCAAGTAAACAACAGCACACAGCCTGACATGTGTCACATCGTTGAAAT
The DNA here is from genome assembly GCF_046119375.1 of Phyllobates terribilis. NCBI lineage: Eukaryota > Metazoa > Chordata > Amphibia > Anura > Dendrobatidae > Phyllobates > Phyllobates terribilis. The sequence goes on along the minus strand of NW_027362764.1, from coordinate 531,088,358 downwards.
CTGTATTTTAACCCCTACCTGATGCTGTCCTCAGATTACATAGCAAAAACCTGCTGACAGATTCCCTTTAACAGATGTGTGAATACCTCTATTCGACTCTATGGTTCAGAATGCTCCTCCCAAAAAAATAATTGAACAGCACTTAGACGTTTCACGCAGATGTCTGAACGCAGCTTTAGGCTAATAGGACTCTCTATTTGTGTGTTTATAGGAAAAGTCCAGTCTGTCTAGGTTGTATGACAGGGAGAAGCCACCTAGGATCTGCCTCTTGGACTAGTGATACTAGTTGCATCGTCCCTGCTTGACTTTCAACTCCTTCGTCCTGTGGCCAATTTTTGTTTCTGCTCCTCACTTTTTTTCTCTCCTTCTTTTGAAAGTCATAACTTTTTTATTTGTCCTTTAACATAAGGAGGTTTGTTTTTTCAGGGGACAAGTTGTAGTTTTGAATGGCACCATTCATCTTACCATACAATTTACTGTAAAATGGAAAAATAATTCCATACTTTGACTTGGTGAATAAAACACAATTCTGTCATTGTTTTTTTGAGTTTTGTTTTTACAGTGTTCATTGTGTGGTAAAATTCCCCGGAAACATAATTTTCCAGGTATATACAATTAGGGTGATAACAAACTTTTAGTGTTTTCAATTTTTCCAAATTCAGAAATTTTGAAAAAATAACTAAAATAGTGTTTGTGTGGCCAATTTCTTAGACCCATAACTTTTTGATTTTTCCGTACATAGAGCATCTACCATTTAGTGGTACATAAGATGGTTTGTGAAGGATTTGGTGAAAAAAATGCAGTTCTGTCATTTTGGTTTTTTTTTCACGTTACAGCGTTTAAGCAATTTTATATTTTAATGGATCAGACCTTTCAGACTCGGCAATACCAATTATACTTATTTTCCATTTTGTATTTATTTATGTATAAACTTGGAAGAAAGGTGTGATTGGAGTTTTTATATTTAACATTTTTTTCCTCTTTATTTTTATTTCTTACTTCATTTTTTAGTCCCCTTAGGGAACTTGAACTTGTGATTTTGGAGGACTAAGATAGGAGTGAAAGGCTCCAGATTGCCATGCACACACTGGCAACCCAGCCATTTACAGGCAGATTGCCAGGCAGGCAGATGCTGGCTGTATAACACAGCTGGCATCTGCCGTGTATTGTGTGGCCTCTGCTCCATATATGCCATACCGACATATCTCGTGAGTCATACATCAGTAAGGAGTTGAAAATATGCTTTCTCTGGCATGCTGCATAGTAAAACATTAAAGGCAGCCTGTAGGAAATAAAATTAGAAGATTGGCCAGGGTCCAGAGATGAGACTAGTGCAGTACTACCCCTGGCTTTACCTATGGTGCTAACGATGGCACAATGCAGAGTATCATGAAGTTGTGGTTTATCTGGCACCATTAACATTTTGATGCCGCACAATAAATTGATAAAAGATTGATGTAATATTATTCTACAAATCCTGCAATAGGAAAATTTAGAAAAGTTATTCATCACATGCTGTCAGTTATATATGACATTGATGAAAAGGATATCTTTACAATTGTAGTCAAACATAATGTATTTTCCCAAGTAGACAGACACTCAGTTGTAAATTGATTCGATTTATCTGACTGATTTAGTAGAGAACATTTTATGAAGCGCTCATACATAAGCTTCAGGTCTGTGCAGCGTGATCTAGCAGGGAAATGTATCACTTATCAACCTATAATACCAGGGAAGCAGCTGTATACAACGTACACAATGACCGGACAGCTTCAGCTTTATGTATGGCCTTTCGACGAGCTGCTATTCTGCTTATGGTGCCAGTACACCAGATACCGGGAATTTGATTTCTCTGCAGTTACTCCTCCTATTGTGTGAATAACTCCTGCTCATAAACAAATCAATTAGGCCATTGCAGAATATTAGGGCATCGCTCATGATGAAATTCTCTGTTTTCAAGGTGAAGATTTACAAAAGTTGCAGGTTTGCTTTAACAAGCCTGATCTGAGTCATGAATTGAGCCTCAACATTAGTCCTCATTCAGACATCAATGATTTTTCTTGTATACAGAAAAACTCTGATTGTGTCATGCTTTTGCCAGAAGCAAGATGGCGCACGGCAAGATGGAAGGCGAGCTCTGTAACTAGGGAAAGATTAAAGGGGGGCACCCCTGACATTTGCCCTGCGCAAACCTAATCTCCCTAGCGTCCCTAGACGGATTCTTTCATCCCATGAGGCGATCACATTCCTATACCTGTCTTACCCTAAGAACAACCCTGACTAGTGCGTAGGGCAGCAAGAACTCTAGTACTGCTCAAACATAAAGACACAAAGGGAAACAGACAAGGGTAAAAGAAACATCAATCACTCAACACACTCCCAAACTACAGAAAGGGGAAAGGGGAAGGAAAAGGCAAGGGAAACCAAATAGGAGATAAGGTAAAGGAAGACACTCAAATAAACTTCCAAACAGACATCTCGTTGTACAATACAAAGTTATATTGTGGTACCGTGTTAGCCAGAAAAATCAATGTAAATACTTTTATGCCCAAAAATGACAAAAGTATTCTCGGAGTGATACCTTTATTGGCTAACCAGAAAAAAAAAATTGGTTAGCCAATAAAAGTATGACTCCGAGAATACTTTTGTCATTTTTGGGCATCAAAGTATTTACATAAACAGATATCTCCAGGGACGACTCCTAGACGACATCTCTTCACATAGCTCACACCTCCAGCTCCAAAGCAGGTTATAGCAAGCTATCACTGGCAACTACTCAAGCTAAGAGGGGAGTGGAGAAATCAGAACAGCTGAGAAAACTCTAGGAGACAAACAGAACTGTTTAACCCTTGCAACAGCAGAAAAAGGGAAATATGCACAGCTAACTGGAAGGCAAAGCAGATCCAACCAGTGCAGGTGCACATGTAGCCAGACGCTGTGATCTTCTGACTCCTCTCTGTCGAGGTATCCCCTTGACAGATTTTCATTAATGTTCTGGATCATATTTTCATCAGTGTTAGTTTAGTGTCAGTTTTTACCATTTGCGTTAAATGAGTGATTTTCTCATATGCAAAATTTTTTTTTTAAAGCTTTTCCTGTCTACTGCAATGTTAATTACAGACAGAACATGGACTGCATGTGGATGCCATCCGCCTGATCATCGTGATTATGGTGGCTATCATAGACTATATCATAGATTTGTTTGCTTTTTTTCTTGGGTTTTGTCTGTGAAATGACCACAGTGTGAACGTGCTCATACGAATTGCACGTATACCAACTTATGCTCTGGCTTATTTGGTTTTGCTGTATTTTCTTGCATGTTGCACAAACAGGGGCATGGACCCCTTGTTTGAGCTAGACATTTATCTATGTAGCTTCCCATGGCCAAATGGCTGAACATTTGGAGGCTCCTGTCCTGCTCTGCCCTTATTCACATTGAGGCCGGCTGACATATGGTAAGGTTTTAATACTAGAGACAGGCTAGGTCCGTCCCAACTGGGTACAACTTGTTGCGATGTGATGGCTTTTATGCATTTTTGATCAAAATAGTGTTAACTAAGTACTTGTGATGAGCAATTGTGTTCTGTTAACACTTTCGGTGAGCATGCTCGGGTGCTCATCGAGTATCTTAGGCGTGCTCGAATGTTTGTCACTTCGTGTACATGATTTGCGATTGTTTGACAACTTTAATACATGTGAGGAATGCCTAACAAACAGGCATTCCTCACATGTATTAAAGCTGTCAAACAGTCGCAAATTATGCACACTCAGTGACTCTAACATAACATTCGAGCACTCGAAAGATAGTAGGAAATCACCCGAGCATGCTCGTAAATCTCGAGTAACAAGCATGCTCGCTCATCACTACTAAGTACTGTATGCTATTTACATGTACTATTACTGTTTACTTATTTACTTACTATAGGGTATATGCTCAATTTGTTTGTTTTTCTTGGGTTTTGTTTGAGAAAGGACACAGTTTAGGTATTTTTAAACCTGAATCTTATGGCAGTGCAACTCTGTTTGCTGATGTGCATCCGTTTTTGCACTGACAGATAAACCATCTGGTCCAACATGTCATCTATATTGTAATTGATGCTGCTTTCTCAGTTACTTGTAAAATTGTTAATCTTGTGAAAGATAATAATTGTACTTATGGAATTTAAAGAATTCGAGTTTGGAAACTTTTAAACAATTTATCCCCTTTCTAATAATCTTTACCTTTCTGATAAGCCCTGTGCAGGGGCCAAACACGAGGAGAAGTGTTGACTAAGCAGTGAGGGCATAGTGATCATCAGTGAGCACCCGGCGCACCCGGGCAAGTGCCGGGGCCCTGAGCAGGCGGGCGCCCACTCGCGGTCGGACACCCTGCCGGGCTATGGGCGGAGGAGAGCAGTGCCAGCGCCCGCCCTTTTCCCCCGCTTGCTCAGGGCCCCGGCAGCCGGATGCTTACCTCTCCCCGTTCCTCCGCAGATCCGCTGTCTTCCTGCTGTGCGCTCCCTGTGACCTCTCAGGTCAGAGGGTGCGGTGACGTCTTTCCAGACAGACAGCGCAGAGCGAGAAGACGCCGGCGACGCTGGAGTCCAGACCTGAGGAGCGGCAGCAGGTGAGGAGGAGTGAGGTGAGTATTTGATTTTTTTTTAATGTATGGAGGCATGGGGCATTATATGGGGGGGGGGGTGACAGCCTGCATGGGGCATTATATGGGGGGGTGACATCCTGCGTGGGGCATTATATGGGGGGTGACATTATGCATGGGGAATTATATGGAGGGGTGACATCCTGCATGCGGCATTATATGGGGGGTGATATCCTGCATGCGGCATTATATGGGGGGGTGACATCCTGCATGGGGCATTTTAAAGAGAGGGGGGTGATATGCTGCATGGGGCATTATATGATGGGGGGAAGGGACATCCTGCATGGGGCATTATATGGGGGGGGAGGTGACATCCTGCATGGGGCATTATATGAGGGGTGATATCCTGCATGGGGCATTATATGGGGGGGAAGGGACATCCTGCATGGGACATTATAAGGGGGGAAAGGGACATCCTGCATGGGGCATTATATGGGGGGAGGGGACATGCTGCATGGGGCATTATATGGGGGGGGACATCCTGCATCGGGCATTTTAAAGAGAGGGGGGTGATATCCTGCATGGGGCATTGTATGATGGGGGAAAGGCACATCCTGCATGGAGCATTATATGGGGGGGAGAGGTGACATCCTGAGTGGGGCATTATATGAGGGGTGACATCCTGCATGGGGCATTATATGGGGGGGAAGGGACATCCTGCGTGGGGCATTATATGGGGGGAAGGGACATCCTGCATGGGGCATTATATGGGGGGAAGGGACATCCCGCATGGGGCATTATATGGGGGAAAGGGACATCCTGCATGGGGCATTATATGGGGGGGGAAAGGGACATCATGCATGGGGCATTATATGGGGGGAAAGGGACATCCTGCATGGGACATTATATGGGGGGGGGAGAAGTGACATCCTGCATGGGGCATTATATGGGGGGGTGACATCCTACATGGGGCATTATATGGGGGGGTGACATCCTACATGGGGCATTATATGGGGGAACAGCCTGCATGGGGCATTACAAGAGGGGAACAGCCTGCATAGAGCATTATGAGTGGACCAGTATCCTATCTGGAGCGTTATATGGGGACAAGTATCCTGTATGGAGGCCAGTATTCTGTATGGAGCTTTATATGGGGGCCAGTATTCTGTATGAAGCGTTATATGCGGGCCAGTATTCCGTATGGAGCATTTTATGGGGGCCAGTATTCTGTATGGAGCATTTTATGGGGGCTAGTATTCTGTATAAAGCATTTTATGGGGGCCAGTATACTGTGTGGAGCGATTCGCCGGTTTCTGAGCTATTGTGGAATTTACAATAGATATCACTCATGTAATGTAAAAAGTGAAATCTTTGCATTGTACTATATATATATTTCTCTGCGGTATCTGTGCATCATGAATCGTGGTATGTGTTAAAGGGGCCCACTGAGACTCTTTCGCCCGGGGCCCAGAAAAATCTGGAGCAGGCCCTGCATTGGGCATAAACTTCACTGGTTAGGAAACACAGATTTTTGTGCTAATATGCCAATACCACCACCCAAAACAATTCTGAACAATTTTGAAACAAATTTCTATTATTTAAAAAAAAAAATAAAAAAAATTTACTATTGAAGTTTAAAAAAGTATAGTTGGATAATTTTTAAGAATTTTGCCGTTTCTCACAAACATGATCTGGGTGCTACCGAGAAAATTCAACCCATATGCAGTCACAATAATATTTAATTTCACCGATAAGAAAGAAAGTGAGTTTGTTGCATCAAAAATTGGTTGCATGTTATACGATAAACTTTGTTGTTAAAAAATGTTGCATTTTGTGCCCAAACCTAACAGGTACAATAAATAATGGTGGTTAGGTATCTTCCATTGAGTCGGAGCACACACAATTCTTTTGCAAAAGACAATACAATCCAAGTGGTCTGGCATCAATTGTGGAGAACTTGGACAATTTCAATGAAATTGAACGATTGAATACAGGCTTCTTGAGCACACAAATGGAGAACTGACAATGCAATGAAGGTAGAGGAGGAAGTGTATGGAAAGCTAAATGTGAGGATGATGATGGGGCTGATGCGGGTGCATAATGTTTATCAAAAAAATGATCAACTGGAGAGGAAGGAGGGCCGCTTGAACCATGCTCATCTTGGTTCAACATGTACAGCAATGTCGGAAAGGGGTTAAACTTCTGACCCATTTATATATATAAAAAAATAATTTGTCATCCAAGGGTGAATAGTCACTATAAAGCTATTTTTCTATGACTTATTACATTGACTTGATGATTCCTTCCAGAGTTGTCCATTAGAAAGCAATAGCCTTCTGTCATTAATGACTGTTGGTTTCCATGGATTGCTTGTCTTTAACAATCACTACCATGAGATACTTACCACACATAATTTGTGTCTTCCCTCTTTCCTTACCATATAAAACTTTGATGGTAAATTCTTGAATCAACACTTTCAAAGTGATCTGGTTGAAGGACTTCACAGGAATACATTTTAAACAATCAAGGCAAGCCAGCGCTTTGTTGACCTTTCTATCTCTTTATATATTATCTTGAAAGAGACTTCAATATGTTTCAGAGGGAAAATGAATGTAAAGAGGCAGTATTTTAAAGAAATGTGAAACTGTCAAGCTGAGTAATATCCAGCTTTTAATATGTCTTTTGATTAACATAAAAATGTCTTATTTTAATGCTAATCTTTTTGTATTATATAATGCCCTCTAATAGACTTAAATACTTACCTGACTAAATTCTTTAACCAATCTCACAGTTCTCTCCTTACAATGAGGGTTATGTCGTCTTCAAACAATGTGTGAAAATCTGAATAATGGCAAATTCCTGCTTGTTTGTGTGGAAAAAAAACAAATTACATTTGAATTGTAATTTAAAAGACGATACATCTACTTGTAAAAGAGGACTCATGGACAATAAATGAGTGAAAATCGGGTCCAGCACGCTAATGCAAATCAGTCAGTTTTTGCATGCAAAAAAATGTGTGAACTCGGCCTTATTGTGGTTTTGGATTTTGCAAAGGTGTTTGACACAGTCCCTCTTAAATGTCTAACTGGTAAGTAAAGATATTTTGTAAGTTTGTTGAAAACTGGATCAAGGATTATATCCAGAGAGTTGGATAACTGGTACCTTGATTCAGCAGGGCTTAGGTTGCAGACATCACCTGTAATAGCTATGATAAGTTGGTTATCAGGTACTTTGATTCAGCAGGGTTGATGTTGCAGACAGCACTTGGAATAGCAGAGATGAATTAGCTATCAGGTATCTTGATTCAGCAGAGGTGAGTGTGTGGAAAATACCAGGAATAGCAGAGACAAGTTGGTTATCAGGTATCATGATTCAGCAGAGTTAAGGATTTAAAACAGCACCAGGAATAGCAGATATGAGTTGGTTATCAGGTACCTTGATTCAGCAGAATTGAGGTGGCAGACAACAGCAGGAATAGAAGGACTGAACTGGTAACTGAAACTGGTTGCTGTGAAGCACTCAGGAGCAGCTGAGAAAATAATCAGACACCTGGCTAGAGCAAAGCCAATTGGAAAGTGTGCCTTAACTCCTGGAAAGGATGTGGTAGCAGAATTCACTCCTGCCTGAATACTCAGGAGGTACACAATTTGAAAGGCTTTAGATGATGATGATATCAGAGGTGCATGCCATAGTAAAAATTAAACTATGCCAACCCATATCTAGTACATTTTCTCTACAATTTTAGTGTTATTATAGCAAAGCTGTTGTAGTAGTAGTAAAGTTTTTCATGACCCTTTCAAAAGTGACAAGAGAACCACAAAAGAGCCAAAAATAAAAATAAAACACATTTTGTTATGGAAGTAAAATGCTTTATAGGCCACAGGGAAGGTGGAGTATGAAGGGCTTCAGAAGCAACCCTCCTTGTTTCTAACCTCCTAAATGCTGCTGTCATGAATAACAGTAGCATCAAAGAGGTTAAATTGTTATAACATACAGTGGGGAAAATAAGTATTTGATACACTGCCAATTTTGCAAGTTTTCTCACCTACAAAGAATGGAGAGGTCTGTAATTTTTATCGTAGGTACACTTCAACTGTGAAAGAAAGAATCTTAAAAAAAATCCAGAAAATCACATTGTATGATTTTTACATAATTAATTTGTATTTTATTGTATAAAATAAGTATTTGATACAATAGAAAAACAGAACTTAATATTTGGTACAGAAACCTTTGTTTGCAATTACAGAGGTCAGACATTTCCTGTAGTTCTTGAGCAAGTTTGCACACACTGCAGCAGGGATTTTCTACCATTCCTCCATACAGATCTTTTCCAGATTTTTCAGGCTTCGGGGTTGTCGCTGAGCAACATTGAGTTACAGCTCCCTCCAAAGAATTTCTATTGGGTTAAGGTCTGGAGACTGGCTAGGCCACTCCAGGACCTAGAAACTATTCTTACGGAGCCACTCCATAGTTGCCCTGGCTGTGTGTTTCGGGTCATTGTCATGCTGGAAGACCCAGCCACGACCCATCCTCAATGCTCTTACTGAGGGAATGAAGTTGTTGCCAAAATCTCGCGATACATGACCCCATTCATCCTCCCTTCAATATGATGCAGTTGCTCTGTCCCCTTTACAGAAAAGCACCCCCAAAGTATGATGTTTCCCCCACCATGCTTCATGGTTGAGACAGTGTTCTTGGGGTTGTACGCATCCTTTTTCTTCCTCCAAACATAATGAGTGGAGTTGATACCAAAAAGTTCTATTTTGGTCACATCTGACCACATGACCTTCTCCCATGCCTCCTTTGGATCATCCAGATGGTCACTGACGAACTTCAAACGGGCCTGGACATGTGTTGGCTTGAGCCTTGAGTGCACTACAGGATTTTAATCCATGACGGCGTAGTGTGTTACTAACAGTAATGTTTTAAGACTGTGGTCCCAACTCTCTTCAGGTCATTGACCAGGTCCTCCCATGAAGTTCTGGACTGATTCCAGACATTTCTCAGAATCATTCTTACCCCACGAGGCAGACCGAGGAAGACTGACAGTCATCTTGTGTTTCTTCCATTTTCTAATAGTTGTGCCAACAGTTGTTGCCTTCTCACCAAGCTGCTTGTCTATTTTCCGGTAGCCCATCACAGCCTTGTGCAGGTCTACAATTTTTTCCCTGGTGTCCTTAGACAGCTCCTTGATCTTGGCCGTGGTGGAGAGGTTGGAGTGTGATTGATTGAGTGTGTGGACAAGTGTCTTTTTATACAGGTAACGAGTTCAAACAGGTGCAATTAATACAGTTAGGAGGGCTTCTTAAAGAAAAACTAACAGGTCTATGAGAGCCATAATTCTTGCTGGTTTGTAGGTGATCAAATACTTATTCCATGTGATAAAATGCAATTTAATTATTTCGAAATCATACGATGTGATTTTTTTGGTTTTTATTTTAGATTCTGTCTCTCACAGGTGAAGTGTACCTACGATAAAAATTACAGACCTCTTTATTCTTTGTAGATGGGTAAACTTGCAAAATCTGTAGTGTATCAAATACTTATTTTCCCTACTGTAGCCATACGTGCTGTATGGTGCAGGCTAAACATCTAGGCCCTCTTCATAAAGTTAGTGCGCACATCTGCTGTAAATGTACGATGGATGTAACAAAGGGATTAATATTGTACATTGTGTATCAAAGACAGCAGTCTTTTGTAATACACCCCTTGAGGAAGTCATACGCGAAACGTGCGTTGGGGTGGAGGGACATCAGACTCTGTCTGCACACACCTCCTGGCAGTCTTTTCTACGGTACAGTTAATCTTGATATATCTATGTGTTAAACTTATTTCTACAACTGTATTTACACAGATTTGATGCACATTATGTAGAGACATTTGCTTTGCAGATATCATGTGACCAGTGAGCTGCCTTTTTCTTGTATCTACATACACCTAGATAGAGTTGTACAATTCACATAGTGATGATACTATACCTACCTCTTTTTTCTTAGGAGATACACTGTATATGATTTGTATGGCAATTGTACAAGTCGTGTTGTCTCTCACAGTGTGAGGTGCCTTTTATCTTAGTATTCTTTTGTCATTTGTGTTATTTCTTAATAAAGGATTTCATGTATATATATGTCTTGGTTGTTTGGTTCAGAATCACAGTGGTAGGTTCATAACCAAACCTATTGATTTTCTATGCTCACACCCACAGCTATGCTTAGTGTGCTCTATAAGGACAACCTATTTTGATTCTAATTAAGTCTTTTGTAATAGTTGTAAATTATGATCTGTATTTTCTCATGTGGTCAGGATGTCCATTCTTCTTTGCTAAAAGCCTTAATATTCCCATACTTCCTTTCTTTGCTGTCTATCATGTATTGCATGCCAAAGCTCACCACAAGTGGATTAATAGTGCTGAGATTAGTAGACTGTAATGGCCCCTCCAGAACCAGTACTTTTTCATGTTGCAGCTACTAACGGGTCATCTTGGCCTTATGTTTCAGATCGTTGTCACGTTAAATAGTCCAAGTTGCACCTCATGTACAGATACTTGCCTCATGAATACTCCTCCAATATTATCTAAAATAACAATAACTAAATATTATAAAACTATACCCCCAAAGGCAATGTTAGAAACAACTCACAGGGGTGAAATCCCAAAGATGGAAATTCCCAAATTACATATTTTGTGAAGATTCTTCATTCATCCTGACAATAGAGCTTGTAATCACCGTAATGTTCATTATCATCTCATCTTCCCAAATTATTGTGTTCCAGAAGTATTGAGGCTTTGTGATATGCTGTTTAGTATATTATAACAGAACTAATCAGAACAAATTGATGTCCTTTTCCTAATATAGTTGAACTACTTTTATTCATAGGTCCGTTTTTTTCCCCAATCTTAAGTAATTAGCGTAGTCAGTGAAGCATGTATGAAATGCATAACGTGTGTCCAGAACTAAGAAACTTATTGACTGTTTATTCGCAGATGTGATTTACAATTACACAAGGAAAATATGTGGATACGTACTCTTCGTTTCTGATAAATCGAGTGTATAATATTCTTAGCCCATGCATTGAAGATAATGTAAACTTTTGACAATCTGTGTGATTTCAGCTATCTGATCAGCTTCTATGAGGAAGAAAGTTCTAGTCTTGTGTTGTGGAACATGTTGGCATTTATATATACATACACACATTCCTGAACTTTGAAAATGCAACACCAAGAAGGTAAAGTTGTGGAATAAATATGGAAATCACAGGGTGAATAGACATGTCAATCATGTGCAAACATTAAGAAAGTTGAAACAAAATTTTCAAAACATCTTGATTTATTCAATGTCGAGTATGAGTACCACGTGCAGAAATCCCTGCACTTACACATTCTGGCATGCTATCGTTGAGGTTATTAATGGTTATCTGAGGAATGTTCTGCCATGCTGAATGCACTTGGACACACAAATAATCAAGATCAGCTGCTGGCAGCTTCCTTTGCAGTTGACGACCAATGACATCCCAGAGTTGCTCTAGTATTGCAGTATATAGTACAAGTGATCAAATGTTCGCAGGTTGAAGTCTCTTATGGCAGGGGTGTGCAATTATTTTTCCCATGGGGCCAGATGACTGTGAGTTTTGTGGAGGGTCAAAAAAATAGGCTAAAATTAATTCTGCTAAATATGAATGTTAAATTATTATTTTATATTAATATTATCATTTAATATTAATCAGAATTAAGTTTGTTGATTAGCTGCTACTGCTAATACATGTTATGATAAGCCTTGTTATAACTTGTATACTTACCTGTTGCAGCTAATTAAAACCATATAATTTACTGCTTTTATATATTTATAAATCATACTACTCCTGTTATTCGGCCATCAATAGCTCCCCCCACACAGTATGATGTCCCCACAGCCCCCCAAACTGTATGATGTCCCCACAACCCTCCTATATATACAATATGATGCCTCTATAGTCCCCAGCTCAGTATAATGGTCCTACAGCTTACCCACACAGTATAATAGACCACACAGCCCCACACATAGTATGATGGACTCCAGAGTCCCCCACACAATATGATGCCCCTTAGCCTCCCAAACACAGTAATTGCCCCACAGCCCCCACAGTATGATGTCTTTCACAGCCTTCCGCACAGTATTATGGACCATACAACCTCCTACACATGATGATGTCCCACAGCTCCCCAAACAGCATGATGATGGCCCCCACAGTCTTCCCCACATAGTATGATGTCCCCACAACCCCCCAAACAGCATGGTCCCCCACACAGTAGGATGGTCTCCAAAGCTCCCTAAAAAATATGATGGCCCCACAACCCTCCCACACACGTATGATGTTGTCACAGTCCCCCACACAGTGTGTTGGATCACACAGACAGTATGATGCCCTCACACACAGTATGATGCCTCCACAGTCTCCCACACAGTATGCTGACCCTCAAACTAAGTAATGGCCTCATAGCACCAGAAGCAGTATTATGGCTCTACAGCCTCCAAACAGTATAATCCCCCACAGACCCCCAACACAGCATGATGGCCCTACAGTTTCTACCCACAAGTGAATGATAATACATTTTAAAAAATACTACTCACTTTTCTCCTGTTACTCCTCGATGTGTTGCTTCGGACTTAACTGTATGTGGATTGGGGCTGCATGCAGCAGACCTGATGTAGTGATGTTATTGCACCCGCTGTGCTGAGTCTCAGTGATCTGATGGCTTCATGTTTCACCATTGTGTTCACCATTGTATTTCATGCAGCAAATTTAGAAATTTTGAAAAACTGTTTTCAAAAGTATAAAAAAAATACAGGTTTAAATCAGCCTCTTTTTCCCAATTTAAAAAAATAAAAACATTTAAAAATCAAAGATATTTTGTATTGTCGTGTCTGTAGAAGTCTGATCTGTCAAAATCTAAGATTCATATAACCTAGAACAAAAACATAATGCGTATGCACACTTCAGTATGTAAATAAATGACACATGGTAAAAAAACATAGGGTACCTTAGTTAATATTCTATATAAAATTATTTAACTCATATATTAAGCTCCAAAAAGTAACACAAACAAAACACCAGAATTATAGTATTTGGTCGTTTCATTAACATCCAAAAGTGCAGCAAGAAACAATTAATATATTGTATGCATCCCAAAATGGCATGAATGAAAACTATAGCTTGTAAAAAAAAAAAAAAACATGTCCTCATACAGCTAGATTGACAGAAAAATAAAAATAGGTATTATAAAAAGACACATTTTTTTTTTTTGCTAACGTTCGGAATTATTTTTAACCACTAAAATAATAATAAAAAAATACATAGGTTTAGTATCGATATAATTATACTGACCTGAAGAATCATGCTTCCATGTCCTTTTTACTGCACGATGAAGAGGAATTGTTTTTTCACCATTTCACTAGAGTTAAGATTTTTTTTTTCATGTTTTTTAATACATTATATGGCAAAATAAACTCAATCAAAAATACAACTTGTCTCATTTAAAAACAGAACTCATATGGTGATGTCAATGGAAATATAAAAATGTTATGGCTTTTGAAAGAAGGGGAGGAAAACGCAAAAAAAAAAAAAAATCACCCAGTCCGGAGAGGGTTAAATGAATAGCCATCTTCAGCCATTTGTCAGCAGTCCGGTTTATTTCCATTCACATTGTAGGACTGGAAAGGATAAATGCAGAATTGTGTCGGTAACTACCTATTTACGGAACCCTCAATTACGTTGATCCATAGGATTTTGTATGAGCCAGACTGTACTCCTTCCTTTGCTTCATGTCTGTTCTGCATACTATAATGGAGGCCCCCTTATTGGCAGCCACAGTAGTGTGCCTTTTCATACTTTAATAGATTTGTGCTTACGTACCCAAATAATTGCCATTTAGTATACATCCCAGCAACATGTTTTTCCTACGACAGTAGTGAGAAATCCCCCTCTAGTGTAAACCTGGCATGTTCTCACGAGAAGCCGTGAAGAATTTGTTTAAAGTGCCTCCAAGCTGCAGTTTCACTTCAATGTCCCTCATTTACTAACAAACTCTAAGGGAAAATAATAATTACTGGTAAATTGTACAGAACATATCTGTCAAACAATGCAAAACAACATTCGTCTTTATGGTTTACACTGTTTTTCATTTCCATTTCCTAATACAAACGTAAAGAAGTTGCCTGCTCAAAAAATATTAAACACTGTCCTTGTGTCTCCCCTTATTTCCATTCATTTTCTGCCAAAGGAGCTTTGTTACTTCTCACAGCAGTAACTTGTCAACCAAGACAGAGCCAGTAAATTGGAAAACACTTTCCTCCCTCTGTACAGTTGTTTTTGAAAGGAAGCTGGTATGCAGACTTTTACTGGCGCATGGTGTACATGTCTGACTCCTGTGGTATGTGCATACAAAGAAGGCTGTCAACAGACGGTTTGGAGGCTTTGTATCTCCCTTCTGTGAAAATCTACCACTGTATGAGTAACAAATACATCCCCCTCTTGCTTCTACCTTACTAAAATCCTTTTCAGTAAATTATCGGGCTGCAAATCAGTTGACTAGCACACCTCAATAACTACATAGAAGAGCAGTCATACAACCTCCCTATGAGTGTATCCATTGGGAGACCTCTGCATGTCACCTACAACGTGGCAACTAATCTGAATTAAAGAACAAACAAAAAAACTGTTCAAAAAATATGCAAAGCTCAGTAAGTAAAAAATACCTTCTTTATTGAGACATGATTAAAAGACAATTAAAATAACACATAATGTCAGACGCAATGTATGTAGTAAGCCTTTCAGAATTTTTGTAGTAATGACAATCTGCATCTCTGGATTGAGGACAGATACTCAAAAGGATATCTAAGAGCCCAAGGTTAAAGCACCACTCCAGCTTTTTTTTATCGCAGCGCTATTAATCTAAGATCTCTGATCCTAGTATTATACTCACCAGCCGCAGTCTTCAGCTCTTTCCAGCTCCACTCCGGTCCCAATCCGCCTAGCATCCTGTGACCTTCTAACTGACCGGAAGTCAGAGGTAATGGTTACAAATTCTCAATATAAGTCTATGAGAGCCTTGTTCTGGCTCTCATAGATTTACATTGAGTAGTGACTTTTGGATCGCCCAGCAAACACTGGAGCGATCCGGCAGGTCAAGACCTGCAGATAACCGAAAAGAGATGAAGGTGGAGACTGTTAAGTATGATACTAGGTGCAGGAGTTTACATTAGTGGTACCACTCCAATGGTAAAATTAAAAAAAAAAAAACACTGGAGTGGTGCTTTAAAGGGGGTTATCCTACATTTATTTTTTTTCTATGGGGCCAGGCACTTATCGGCAGAGCAGCCTAAAGACATGCCACCAAAAAATTGGAAACAAAACATAAAAAGAAACATTAAATAAAAAGGCCCATATCTTTGGATACATATGGCAGATTTAAAAAACCAAAAGAAAAGAAATAGAATATTCAGGGGAGCGGCAGGAATAAAATAAGAACAAAAACTGGCCACTTTTGATCTGATGCCAGGTCCTCTGTAAATGGCATATGTATGAATCCATATGCAGTAGGCCCCCTAGTGGCGGCCAGAAGCAGAACTTACATTGTGCTGTCAATAACAGTTTTTAAGATGACACAACAAAGCAAATTTTATTGCACTGATTCTGAATGATTTTACAGTTTTTACTTTTTAATTAGAAACGTGAGATCCATTTAGATCTGGAGATCTACTGATGTGTTTTTATTGGTAGAAAACAGATGATTTGGAGTATTTGTTATCAGGGTGCAATATTTTGGAAAGGGAAAAAAAAGGATCAATTAGTCTGAGTTACTGTCAGATGTCATTTTGCTCAGTGTGACATGACTGCACATATTCCTGCTGACATGTTACTGGGCAATTCCACGTTGTATTGGATTCCTTTCATGTATTGAAAATCCACAGACAGAGTAGTAGAATATATAAAGCATATCCGGTTACCTAATGATGTTCCCAGCTGTAGATCTTCTTTTATAAGATATTATTGACTTGGAGAGCCATTGAAATAATGACCTTAGATGCACATGCCTGAAGGGACAAACGCTGCACTGCAGATAGTAACTCTATAAGGTAAATTGAACATACTAAAAAATGTATGTATGAAAATTGGAAACCACATTGTTTACTTTGAGATATAATAGGAAATAGGTCAGTGACTCGGTTACCATGGTTACTATTGTTGAAAAAGTGAAACTGACACCTTTGCTTATTTATGTGTTTAGTGCTTACCCCCTGTACATTATATGCAGTGGAGGGGGGAGAGGAGGTTGTTGGGAAAGACACCAGTCCATAAAACTGCAAGCACTGAAATATTACTCTTAGAACAGAGATTTGGTTCTGTATGTCATAAATTAATACCCTATATGTGGGCCATTGCCATATATCTATAACATCCATAGGCCGTCTCCATGCAGTCTGCTTTAACTAACATTTGTGAAAGAATAGGTCGTTCTGAAGAGCTCACTGGATTTGAGCATGGTCCTGTAATCGGATGACACTGGTGTAAAAAGTCTGGTCATGAAATTTCTTTCCTCCTAAATATTCCACCATAAACTGTGAGTGATATTATTGAAAAATGGAAACATTTAGGAAACACAGCAGACCGTGCAAAATTACAGAGCGGGGTCACCGAAAGCGCTGCAGATAACGGCAAAGATCCAAACCTCCTCTGGCATTAACATCAGCACAAAAACAGTGCACCAAAAGCTTCATCGCAGGGGTTTCCATGGCTGAGCAGCTGCCTGCAAGCCTTACATCACCAAGCACAATGCCAAGTGTCAGATGTAGTGATGTAAAGCAGCTGCCAATCGGACTCTGAAGCAATGGAAATGTGTTCTGTGAAGTGATGAATCAGCAACATCAGTTTCTAACCATACGAATGCTCTTCTGGATGAATGGCCAAAAATTCCTTCGGTCAGACTCTAAAATCTTGTAGAAAGCTGTTTTAGCTGCAAAGAGGAGACCGACTCCATATTAATGTCTATGGTTTTAGACTGGAATGTGATGTAAGCTCCTGTAGGTGTAATGCATAATATAGTTTTGTCCTATGTGAGACAGTGACGGGAATGAAATGTGAGGGCCATTATGTATCTCTCAGAATGTGCTTAGAAGCATACTGACCCGCTGGAGAGCGTTGTAATTACAGCCACAGCTCTGGCAACCATGCAAAATAAAAGTAAGGGTGGACTGGGTCAAGTTAATTGACCAAATCAGTTTAGGAAAACCTGTCTTGGGCTTTTATTTTTGGAGAGATCTGTAGTATGGTAGTGGGACGCATCTCTCCCTCCAGTTCGGGTCTTACAAGTGGCCCATGGCCACGGTTTTCATTTAAACCTGGAGTTAAGGTTTGAGTGTGTGAGTTTGTGTTTGGATTTAACATGTAGCAGAGCTGAAGGTGCCATGGTCGTATGCCTGCCTATGTGAAGCTAACACAGACCAAAGCCAGCGATATGAGCAAACACAATAGCACCCAAGAACCTTACGGGGGTGCAAGTGCCAGCGGTACTGAATTTTATTGACATGTTCCCGGCTGCAATCCGGATGTGAGCAATTTTCATGTGGGCAGCATTTGGACAATAAAGGACGTTTTATTTAACTTGCCTGGGTCACTGTCTTACTAAATTCACTGGCAGAAACGTTGCTGTCTTACACCATATAGTGTATCTTTAATTTATTACTAATTTAGTCACACATAAACAAAATTTTCCCATACATATTAAGGGTTCGCTCACACTAGCATATAAAAAATTCGGTCCCATTCTCATCCAGGAGAGTGGGACAATTTTTTTCTCACTTGTCATCCGTGTATTGTCCGTGTGCTGTCCGTATGCAATCTGTTTTTTTTACTCAGGAGCTATTAATCTTTTAGTGGACCATTTACAGTTTCTTGTGCTGCTGAAATGTATTGTATGGCTATGGTCACACTATCACTATCACTATTTGGTCAGTATTTTACATCTGTATTTGTAAGCTAAAACCAGAAGTGGGTCAAAAATGCAGAAGTGGTGACGTGTTTCTACTACACTTTTCCCCTGATTGCTCCACTCCTGGTTTTGGCTTACAAATACTGATGTAAAATACTGACCAAATACTGATAGTGGGGCTGCAGCCTATCCGTAAAACTGATGGGCCGTATTGCATCCAATTTTTTTCACACACCCATCAGATTTTGGAGTGAAATTGTAGCATACGGTGATTTTTTTCTCATGCTGGATACAGCTGAGAAAAAATACGCAGATCTGCACTGCCTCATTGAATAACATTGGGCTGGGTACAATCTGATTATTTTTAGGATTACACTCATCCGATTTATACATTAGTGTGAGTGAGCCCTAAGTGCACATGCAGATATACCACAGCATGTGCTGTAAATTTTATATTTTGTCCACAATTCTGCAACAAACACCACCAAAGAAAAAAATTTTGAAAAATGGTCCAATATACATGAAACAATATTTTATTTGTTCAAATAAAGTAATTGTGAATGACAATGTAGTGAATAAGCGGGGAATTAAAAACAAACACACGAAAAAGAGAGCGCCACAGCAGACTTGTGGATGAATGATATGATCAGTCAATTATAATGACCCACTAATCTGGCGTGCCTAGGCAAAAATGTAAGATGTACATACAGAACAAAAAAACGATGCATAACTGGTGCTGAAATACACAGATGTGTTTGCCTTGATTATTTCTGCTTATGAACATGAATTAATATAGAGGACAAAGTCCTGGGCACTGATCAGATATGTTGGATAGCTTATTTAACGTGCCTCTATGTATAAAAAGCAGAAAAAAGAGGTGTGTATACAGGGCAATAGAAAAACTATGCATAGCAAAGTGCTAGTGTGCATCAATATATTCACACCGTTAGTTCTGTTGTGTGAACATAAATAGAATGGAAACAGAGTCTTAGGTACTTCAATGGACTAAAAAAACAACTATAACCGACACACTGATAGTGGAATGTAATGATTGTCCCATAAAGACGCCAGGCTGCCATGGTTGACAGTATAATGAATGATACTCACAGCCTGGGAATGGAACAACTGCTCTGCAATGGCGCCCACCCCGACGCGCGTTTCGGCGTCAAGCCTTCGTCTTGATCTATCGAGAAAAGTGTGAACTCTTTCTCCCTGATAGTGACTGTTAACAAGCTGGTCACAAAGATTCGCTGATCTACGGAATGTGATTTGAGGTTTATCCGAAAGATATTTGACTAATATGGGGTCAGCCATTAGGATTGGCCATGCTTTAGTGAGAATCTGTCTCATGTGTCCCACATGAGAGTGGAAATTAGTAATGAACAGTACATTGTTGTTACTTCTTTTAGAATTGGTATTATATAAAGACTCCTGGCGTGATGTATATTTAGCCCTTTGATAGGCTTTTTTTATGGAACGATGACTGTAACCCCGTTCTCTAAATCTATTTTTTAACACACATGCTTGTTTCTCAAAGTCACTCTCAATTGAACAGATTCTTCTCAATCCGAGAAATTGTCCAATATGTATGGATCTAATCATGTGGCCTGGATGGGCTGAAGATGCATGAAGTAGTGAGTTTACCGACGTGGGTTTGCGGTATATATCACTTTGTAAGGTGTTAGTTGCATCGCGTTTCACGCACACATCCAAAAACTCGACTGACTTGGGATCTGCATGATATGTTAGCCGAATGTTGTAGTCATTAGAGTTTAATTCGTCCATAAAAATGGCCAATGAATCTGGAGAACCCCACCAGATCAGAAAGACGTCGTCAATGTACCGCGTCCAAAGAAGGACGCGGTCCACTGACGCCACTCCATCCGACTGGAAGAGGTCCCTCTCCCACAGCCCCAGGAACAGGTTGGCGTAAGAGGGGGCGAAGGACGCCCCCATCGCTGTTCCCTGGATCTGTAGGTAGTGGGACCCCTTAAAAACAAAAAAATTGTGTGATAACGTAAATTCCAGTAATTTGATTAAAAATTGAACAATATCATTTGGGTAATTGGAAGCCATTAAAAATGTGCGAGCCGCTGCTAATCCATCAGAGTGCTTAATGTTAGTATATAAAGACTCTATGTCACACGTAGCCAGCAGCGTGTCTTCACCTATGTAGAGCCCATCTATTCTTTTCAAGAAATCTCCTGTGTCCTTAATAAATGAGGGAAGGCTTTCTACTAGGGGTTGGAGTTTAGCATCTATATATTTGCCCGCTTGTTCTAAATAGTTTCCACGGCCAGATAAAATTGGCCTCCCTGGTGGTGTTACACTATTTTTGTGTATTTTTGGCAGAAAGTATAGTGTTGGTATTACTGGTTCTAATACTTTGAGAGCGATACTGAGTTCTTTCGAGATAACACCTCCATCCACAGTCATTTGTAAAAATTTACCATAATCTGAATAAAAGGCAGTGGCGGGATTATAAATAAATTTTTTGTAATATTGAGAATTATTGAGCTGGCGGAATGCTTCTTCTTCATAAAGAGATTTAGGCCATAGCACAACATTGCCGCCCTTGTCTGCCTGCTTGATTTCTACATCGCTGAGGTTTTTTAGTTTCCTCAGGGACAAACGTTCATCTCTCGTGAGGTTATCAGTTTTGATATTTTGAGGAATCTTCTCAAAATCATTTGACACCACTTGGACAAACATGTCCACATTAGAGCAAGCAGACAAGGCCGGAAATTTTTTAGATCTAGGTAGAATAGAATGGGATCGTTGTATTGTTTTCTTCACATTGTAGTTTAATAAAGCATCTGTTTTTTTGATGGGCGGTACGCATGGTGGCCGTGCCCCCCTGAGCGTGTCTCGTCGGCTGTGTCTAAACATGGTCTGTGGCGTCGGACCGTGTGACCAGTCATGTGACTGGTCGCGTGCTCATGACGCCCCTGCGGTTGCCGTGGCAGCCTGGGGACGCCGCGGCGCGTCATGCGCCGCATCACGCCCCTCAAAATTCATTGGTTGTTGGGGGACACACCTCTGTTGCCTCATTGGGCCCCGCTGATTTTTAATCTTGGACGGACCACAATGACGCCACCCCCAGACGAAGGCTTGACGCCAAAACGCGCGTCGGGGTGGGCATCATTGCAGAGCAGTTGTTCCATTCCCAGGCTGTGAGTATCATTCATTATACTGTCAACCATGGCAGCCTGGCGTCCTTTATGGGACAATCATTACATTCCACTATCAGTGTGTCGGTTATAGTTGTTTTTTTAGTCCATTGAAGTACCTAAGACTCTGTTTCCATTCTATTTATGCATAGTATTTTCTCTTGCCCTGTATACACACCTCTTTTTTCTGCTTTTTATACATAGAGGCACGTTAAATAAGCTATCCAACATATCTGATCAGTGCCCAGGACTTTGTCCTCTATATTAATTCATGTTCATAAGCAGAAATAATCAAGGCAAACACATCTGTGTATTTCAGCACCAGTTATGCATCGTTTTTTGTTCTGTATGTACATCTTACATTTTTGCCTAGGTACGCCAGATTAGTGGGTCATTATAATTGACTGATCATATCATTCATCCACAAGTCTGCTGTGGCGCTCTCTTTTTTGTGTGTTTGTTTTTAATTCCCCGCTTATTCACTACATTGTCGTTCACAATTACTTTATTTGAACAAATAAAAAATTGTTTCATGTATATTGGTCCATTTTTCGAAAAAAATTTCTTTGGTGGTGTTTCATTACATTCGATGGTCCATTTTATATATGTCCACAACTGGGTCATTATTAGCAACTGGTACACATATAGGTACCTTTAATGTTACTCCAATGTACCCATCTCTTACATCTCTTGTTTATATATTTTGTCTAATTCTGCAACAGAGTGCAGTACAATAAATGCAAATTGGATTTTAGAAAAGTCAGTTTGCACAAAGTGAGTCCCTACATTCCAGATTTAAAGTCATACTGCAAATCTAAAAATCCACAGCATTTCTATTATCTCACATGTAACACATGATTTTTCCACAGATTTGTTGCAAAATATGGAGGTGCTAAACTCCTCCTTGGTGTTCACATGGAAGATCTGCAGTGGAATACAGTGAAAGTAATGCTGGGTTCACCTTAATACAGTGCACTTCACTGAGCACTACGTTGGGGTTTCAGTCAGAATCCCCAAAAAGCTGTATTTTGATGGAAAGCCTGACAGAGCACCGACAGTGCTATTAACTGAAATGAAGCTGACGGAGTCACTGTGGACACTGTCTGGCCTCCCTCTTGGCAGTATTCCTCCTTTTCAGACATGAAAAGAATCATGGCAAACCTGTAAAAAATGTGGCAAGATGTGCGTGTACCTTCCAAAACTGTGGATGAGACTTAAGCAGTATGTCATTCACAAGATGCAGATTTATTTTCAATGACGATTTTGAAATCTGCAATTACTTACACCAATTGGTCATGTATTTATAGCAGATTTTTCTCTTCAGTTCAAATACACCCCCACAGTCTCTTCCCTTGGCCTTCCTGTGGGAATGGCAGTCTGGTCCCCACTGGTCTCTGCAATGATATCTGCTAAGTTGTCCAGTCAGCCAATCATGGGTGATGAGATATCATTACTGGAGGCCAGGATACAGAGACTGGTGGGTCGGACTGGCCCACCAGAGAACCAGAAAATCCTCCGGTGGGCCCTGGCTTCTCCTTCAGGGGCATCCAGAGAAGCAGACCTTTGCAGTTGTTAATGGTCAGGTGCCACGACGTCACTCTGGGGTCATCATACTGTGCTTGTGTATTTTATGTGGAAAGGGGAATTGGGGGGGGGGGCATTATGCTTAAAGGGAGCCATGAAAGAGGCCTTGTAGTATATGAAAAGACTAATGAATTCTCAGTGTAATTGACATTGACATCTAGCACCCATGTCAATAATTTGTAATAGCCTTTGGATGTAAACATTTATGGAGTTATACTGAACACCCTCTCCAATTTGTCATTTTGCATTGTCATTAAAAGGGTTTAAGCAAGGCACTGTAACATGCCAATTCCTAACAGTGTGTAGCATACTTACTGATGGGATTTAGCTCTGCTTGTCGGTTTGATCACTCATCACGTGATCGTTCATATGGGATTTGCATTCTTTTGGTGATGTGCAGACTAACTTCTCTCCCTGCTTCTCTCAAAGCTTTAACATTAGCATTCACAGAATCAGGAAGATTAGCTCCTCAGCACGTGACGAACAGAATGCAAATTGCACATGAGAGATCACGTGATGACAGTTCAAACCAGCAAAAAGAGCTGAATCCCAATATGGTGTATCTGATAGCAATACAGTAAGATACAGTGCCTGATGTATATTTGCCCTGGTCCACAAACCCCTTCAAGGATAATACATTGGTTTTGTGTACAGTACAGACCAAAAGTTTGGACACACCTTCTCATTTAAAGATTTTTCTGTATTATCTTGACTATGAAAATTGTACATTCACACTGAAGGCATCAAAACTATGAATTAACACATGTGGAATTATATACTTAACAAAAAAGTGTGAAACAACTGAAAATATGTCTTATATTCTAGGTTCTTCAAAGTAGCCACCTTTTGCTTTGATGACTGCTTTGCAAACTCTTGGCATTCTCTTGATGAGCTTCAAGAGGTAGTCACCGGAAATAGTCTTCCAACAATCTTGAAGGAGTTTCCAGAGATGTTTAGCACTAGTTGGCCCTTTTGCCTTCACTCTGCGGTCCAGCTCACCCCAAACCATCTTGATTGGGTTCAGGTCTGGTGACTGTGGAGGCCAGGTCATCTGGCGTAGCACCCCAACACTCTCCTTCTTGGTCAAATAGCCCTTACACAGCCTGGAGGTGTGTTTGTGGTCATTGTCCTGTTAAAAAATAAATGATGGTCCAACTAAACTCAAACCGGATGGAATAGCATGCCGCTGCAAGATGCTGTGGTAGCCATGCTGGTTCAGTATGCCTTCAATTTTGAATAAATCCCCAACAGTGTCACCAGCAAAGCACCCCCACACCATCACACCTCCTCCTCCATGCTTCACGGTGGGAACCAGGCATGTAGAGTCCATCCGTTCACCTTTTCTGTGTCGCAAAAAGACACGGTGGTTGGAACCAAAGATCTCAAATTTGGACTCATCAGACCAAAGCACAGATTTCCACTGGTCTAATGTCCATTCCTTGTGTTCTTTAGCCCAAACAAGGCACTTCTGCTTGTTGCCTGTCCTTAGCAGTGGTTTCCTAGCAGCTATTTTACCATGAAGGCCTGCTGCACAAATTCTCCTCTTAACAGTTGTTGAAGAGATGTGTCTGCTGCTAGAACTCTGTGTGGCATTGACCTGGTCTCTAATGTGAGCTGCTGTTAACCTGCGATTTCTGAGGCTGGTGACTCGGATAAACTAATCCTCAGAAGCAGAGGTGACTCTTGGTCTTCCTTTCCTGGGGCGGTCCTCATGTGAGCCAGTTTCTTTGTAGCGCTTGATGGTTTTTGCAACTGCACTTGGGGACACTTTCAAAGTTTTCCCAATTTTTCGCACTGACTGACCTTCATTTCTTAAAGCAATGATTGCCACACGTTTTTCTTTACTTAGCTGCTTTTTTCTTGCCATAATACAAATTCTAACAGTCTATTCAGTAGGACTATCAGCTGTGTATCCACCAGACTTCTGCACAACACAACTGATGGTCCCAACCCCATTTATAAGGCAAGAAATCCCACTTATTAAACCTGACAGGGCACACCTGTGAAGTGAAAACCATTTCCGGTGACTACCTCTTGAAGCTCATCAAGAGAATGCCAAGAGTGTGCAAAGCAGTCATCAAAGCAAAAGGTGGCTACTTTGAAGAACTTAGAATATAAGACATATTTTCAGTTGTTTCACACTTTTTTGTTAAGCATATAATTCCGCATGTGTTAATTCATAGTTTTGATGCCTTCAGTGTGAATGTACAATTTTCATAGTCATGAAAATACAGAAAAATCTTTAAATGAGAAGGTGTGTCCAAACTTTTGGTCTGTACTGTATATGAAAGGTGGGCCCTCACAATCAAGTCCTCTGGTGGGCCCAGTGTTCCCCAATCTAACATTGGGTGGGGGACCAGGCTACCATTTACAGTGGGAGTAGAAGAGGAGATGATTATACATATTATTTCATTTATTATCTAATCTGCAGCTGTAAATCTGTATACCAAACAAATTTGTCACTATGGAGTTTCCTGAAACTTTCTTTGCATTTGCTGTGTAAATTTTTGGCAGCAAACCTGGTAAATCTGAATTTACCCTTAGGGGTCAAGCACACGGCCGCATTTTTGGTCTGAGTACTATTCATTAAAAAAAGGATCACACTCGGATCAATGTTATTCAATGAAGCATTGCAGATGAGCATTTTTTTTCACTGACTGATTCAGCGAGTGAAAAAAAATTGCAGCATGAACGATTTTCCTCCGGAAATCAGATAAGACTCTGCCATTCAAGTCTATGCATGTGAGAAAAAACATGGATGGCACAGTATAACGTCTGATTTTTACAGCTACATTGCAATTGGACAGCACTGTGGCTCAGTGGTTAGCACTGCTGCTTTTCAGGGTTGGTATCCTGGACAACATCTGCAAGGAGTTTGTATGTTCTCCCCGTGTTTGTGTGGGTTTCCTACTGAGAGTGAATTTAGAATGTGAGCCCCAATGGGGACAGTTATTATGATGTCTGTGAAGCGCTGCGGAATATGATGGCGCCATATGAGCAAAAGCATAATAATTCTGTAACATATGAAACTGTAAATGGTCAAGCTGCTGCTGTAAAAAAAAAAATGGACTGTAAACGGATGACAACTGAGAAAAAAAATCGTCCCACTTTTCTGGATGAAACTGACGATTTTTTATATGGTCGTGTGAACCTACTCTCAGCCTCATTCACACAAGCACATAACACAACTGTATTAATCTGTCACTTATTGTAGTGGTTTTGGAAACCACACTCGGAAAAAAAGGCCATACACATGGCAAACTGGTTATCCTATTAATTGGGACTGAGTTTGCAAGCAATTTTTGTGTGAAAAATTTGTGCAATAAGATTATATGTGAACATATCTTAAGCATTACAAGTGAATATCTGAGTCAAAATCTATATATAACATATACTATATATGCAGCTCTTTTATATTAAGCCAAGCAACTGGCTGATCCCTGTTGGTCTGGATTCTGGGAACACTGTAGGACAAATTCACACATCACTTTTTCTTCTTGTATGCAAAAAAAATGTCTATTTTTAATTAGTGCGCACGATCAGTTTTTCATCTGTTTTTCTCATATTAAAAAAACTGCTAGAGGTTTCCAGGCTTCTCCTAGTAACCAAGTAATTAAAAAACGGACAGCACACGGAGTCAATTCACATCACATGTGTGCTGTCTGTTTGTTTGCAGACCCATTCATTTAAATGGGAGAGTTTGGTCTGCAAAATGGACCAAAGTAGGACGTCTGTTTTTTTTTCTTATATGGATCATCAGTCAGAAAAATAACAACTAACATGAATAACCCCATCAATTATAATGTGTATAATTTGAGATGTGGGTGAAGAATTGACAGCACACATACCAAAAAAATGGACATGTGACTGAGGCTTCATGAAAAGCTAATATTATCAGCGGAAACTGTGGCGGCCCATGCATTTCCCTACACTGCTGTAGTGGAAATGTATTGTTTGATAATGGCCATCCAAGTAACTGGAGATCCAATAGTGTACAGGTTGGGACTGACAGATCGAAGCCAGTTCTGTTAGCGGTTCATGAAGAGGGTACTTGAGCAAAGGCTTCTGCTTTATGACATCCATATGTTCTCATGAGAAATCAGCGTAATCAATTTAATTGATTGGAACATAGATGGGATAAATAAAGCTTCATTTCAGAGTTTGTTTAATCTAACAATTGCAAAGTAAAAATGACCCTATATATATTTTATTTTTCATACCAACAGGCTAGTTGATGAGTTTGATTGATGGGAGATTGATCACCCCCCCGATTATGAAAACAGGAATCCCATGTCATCCTGTTGAATGTAGAAGTTGTCACAGACACATAACACTACTCAATTTGGGGTTTGGTGAGCCTTGTCCCCAGAATTGATGGGAGATAAAACAGTCAAGCTCTCACCAACTCTATGCTTCAAGGAAATAGGAAAAAGTGATGCCATTTATTGCAGTAATCGACAGGCAACAGCAAAAGAACCCCCAAAAAGGTGGTTTTACAGGTGGTGGCTATAGATAACTACTTTCTCCGTATGTTTCCTGATTACATTTTGCTAGTGTCCTTGTCACTACTGGTAGTTTGAGTTGGTACCTGCAGGTCATACAGGTAGTCTAGCTCCTCCAGGATGGCACATTCATTTGTGCCATCAGAAGGTTTGCTGTGTCTCCCAGCACAGGCTGAAGGGCATCCAACACATACCAGAACCCAAGCCATTACACGAGGATAGTCAAAAAGGGACATAAAAGAGAATCAACTCAGCAGCAGCATCGGTATCTGCTCCTTTGTGGGAGGAGGAACAAAAGGAGCACTTTATGAGTACTAACTAAATGAATACTAACTGGTGTGTATGTTGTTGACTAAAGAGTCATAAATAGTGTCCATGAGAGTGGAACGAAGGCCGATTGACCTTTAGTAGAATCTGTGCTTATAGCCCAGTACAGTGCAGTCCAATCTGCATAAGACAACACATTTGAAAGAGTCTGGAGATGCCGTGGTTAATGCTATGCTGTCTGCAAGATTATTCAGTATGAGCGGTTTGATGGTGGGTGATTTATGGTCTGAGGAAACATATACTTGGAGGGCTGTCCAAACCTCCATTCAAGCCAATGGTACCCTGACAGGTGTTAGGAATTAAACACAGACTCAGTGTCAGACCTTACATTCGTGCAGTGGGTCTTGGACTCCTACCGATGCAGGACAATGCCATGTTTAATGTGGCCAAAGTGTGTAGGTAGTTCCTGCATGACAAAAACATTGATGTTGACTGGCCCTAAGTCTGTTTCTCGGACTTAAATCTAATTGAGAAGATTCTAGTCATTATTTATCAGTGCATTTGACACAACCATGTAGTGTCACAGACTATCCAAAAGCTCACTGATGTCTTGATCCAGGTCTGAGGAAAGATCCATGTAGCATACCTGGGAAGGACAGGGTTAAATCTCAGCTATGCAGTGTTTGATTAGAAGCACCTGCATGGTTTCTCTAAGAAGAAGGAATTAGATTCATTGTGAGTGTCCAGACAAAATATGAGCTGTAGCTGGGAGAGAGACATGTCGGGGAGTCTTCTGAATGGAGTGACTGGGGAGTCAGTCAGTCTGCTGGATGTAGCAGAGGCAAATGCGTCAGCACAGGGAAGCTGACCAGACTAGATGTGCCTTGGAGCTGAAAAGTGTAGGAAAACCAGAATCCCTCTCTGGGAAGAGTCTGCACAGGCCGTGTGCAGAGAACTGCAAACATCAGTGGTTGCTATGGATGATCGTTGTTTTGTTTGATTGAGCTGGGGCTAGCTCAGCCGTGTATGAGTAGCCAGGGTCTGTTCTGTTTAGTTAGCGCCTGGACAAGGCTAGGGATTTATGTTTATGATTTTGTTTTGGTGCTGTGCAACTTGTGGAAAGTAATAAAAACATGTTTGGCCCAAAACTGCATGGCCTGTGTGAATGCTACCTAATGCCTACCACAGAGGGTAAACCCTTACAATCCCCCATAACACTATCCACTGTCACATCAGGATCATGCCCAGATGTTGTTGAGAATCCATACAGGTGGATGTGGGCCATACACACTACGGAGTAAAATTATAAGCTGTCATTATGCCCTTGTCAGAAACCTATCAACCAGCCAAACCAGTACTCCGGCTTTGCATGTCTGGAAATTAATTTTCTAGTTTGGTTTCTTATCCTAAGTCATGTGGTAAGGCTCGCTAAAGGGTTGATGTTGACTTTTAGGATTGTTACATCCAATAGATGGCATAAAGGCCCCATCACACATAACGAGATCGCTAGCGAGATCGTTATTACGTCACGGTTTTGGGATCGCTGGACAGTCGTTTCGTGATCGCTGGGGAGCTGTCAAACATGCAGAACTTCCCAACGATTTCGGCCGCCCCACCGATCTAACTAACGATCTCAGCGGTCGTTGGGACGTTTTCACACAGCAGCTATTTCAACGATCCACACCTTGATAGGGACTGCACTGTGTCACAAAGGCGTGCACAAAATTACTTTTCCGTGCCCCCTCATCTCCGCAAAATCAGGACTCAGTTGAATGAACGGATATCAACAGCCCGGAGAATTCTGCTAGGATCTGCAATCCAGCACGAGGTCAGAAACAATTTTTTTAAATCGCTATTCTGTTGCCCTCTTTATGCACGGCGGAAAGTGAGAACGTTGTAGCGACCACCAATCGGGGACGAGGGGCGCGGAAAAGTCCAATTTATGCACGCCTACGTGTCTCAGTTCTGAATCGCTAACGAGGTCGTTGATAAGGTGTCAAATACAGCGATGCACACTGCCCAGCGGGAGCGCAACGACCCAGGAATGGTACAGGAAGCTTTGTAACAATCAGTGATCTCACAGCAGGGGCCTGATCGTTGCTACCTGTCAGACATAACGAGATCGCTAGGAAGATCGCTATTGCGTCACAAAAACCGTGACGTATCAACGATCTCGCTAGCGATCTCGTTATGTGTGACGGGGCCTTAAGAGTTCCTGTCCTGTTTTCTCTCTGAAGAGGCTATTGTGAAATTCACACAAGCTGGAACGGCCTGTGATTTCATTTTTGTGATAATTTAGAATAAAAGGTGGCTACTTACTGATGCTGTGTTGCCTTTTGCTTTCCCCACTGATGCTATTTTTATCACCTAACCTGTGAATAGTTGGTAAATAGAGTACATGGTATCAACCCTTTAAATCACATATAACAAAATAATTATGACATCATCATCATGATTCAGTTTTTAAGGTTGAAGGTAGACATAATTCCTTTGAGTTCAACCTATACACTAACCTGTTGATCCAGAAGAAGGCAAAAACCCCAAGAGGCAGATGTTAATTCCTGCTTATTTGGGGAAAAATTCCTTCCTGACTCCACATACGGCAATCAGATGAGTTTCCTGGATCAACATCCCATCACAGAATCTAGTACTCATAACCTGTAATATTATATTTTTCAACAAAGGCATCCATGCCCTCCTTGAACTTTTGTAGTGAATCAACCATTACAACATCATGCGGCAGAGAGTTCCATAGTCTCACTGCTCTTACAGTAAAGAATCCGCTTCTGTGATTATGATTAAACCTTCTTTCTTCTAGATGTAGAGGATGCCCCCTTGTCATCATTGCAGGCCTAGGTGTAAAAAGATCATAATAAAAATCTCTGTACTGTCCCTTCATATTTTTGTACATTGTAATAAGATCGCCCCTAAGCCTCTGTTTTTCCAAACTGAATAACCCAAAGTTTGATAACCTGTCTTCATACTAGAACTATTATACACAATATTTCAACTATTAGCACTTTTTGTAAAAAAAAATGTAATAAATAAAAAAATGAAAACCTTAAACATATGGATACTTATTAGTAATTAAGAGAAGCTTGTGAAACAATTATTTTGTTATGATTGCCCTCTGGCCTTTCTGGGAGGTATTCGCTGATTTACAGCAGGCGCATGAAGGACTGGACTGAAGCTCTGTGTGTAGACATGATAAATAGTCCTAATCACATCCGCCACTGCATAGCACTGTACTTCCCTGTTTGCTAGATTGTATCTGGTATATTGCCATGGTGCTTAGTTAAATTATATTGATGTAACAATAATAAAGGAATACAGAAAGCTCCATGTACTGGGGTCATTGCTTTCCTAATTAGCTAAACAAAATGAAGATTACTGCATTGTTCTGATAAATAATATCTACCGAACCACCATTATGAATCATTACATAAATCAGCTGCGCTATCCTTAATGAGCAGTTATTAAAAATAGCAGAAGTAATGATATCACACACAGCATAAGAAATCAGATTATTAACCATGACATGATTGTTTTTCATATCACAACAAAGACTGGATCTTACAGGTTGGAAATGTACAAAGAAACGATTTTAATTCTAATACACTCGAATCATCAAATGATGCGCCCTTACCTACAAGGACAATTGCTAAAAGAGCAATCACACTACTGAATAGATCCATAATCAATTTAATTTTTGGAAATTTGGAAATGTATATTCTGTTTCCTTCAATCAATCATGATTGGGAACATTTTCAAATGGTCAAGATCAATCACAGATCAGACAGTAATATCATATTGATCACTAACGATTGCACATGACACTGTACGATGAAACTACTAGAAATAACTGATCCAGGGAAAAGATTGGAGATATGATCAAGATCTGTGTAAGTAAAATGAATGACTAGAGGATAAAGATAAGACCAATCATTTATCTTAAATAAATTGTAGATTGTAAGCTCTTACAAGCAGGGTCGTCATTATTATTTTAGCTTTAAAGGGGTTTTCCCATGAACGAAAGTTGATTTTCATTAATAGATCTTGGAATAATAATAAGTTCCACAATTGGATGTGTTAAAATAAAATGTTCCTGTGCTGAGATAATCTTATAAATGTGCCCCTGCTGTGTACTGTGTAATGGCTGTGTCTGACCGTGCAGGAACATGGTCTGATCATACCACATCTCCTGGGCAGGGGAGGAAGCAAACGAGAGTATACAGACATGACAGCACGGGATCACAGCTGATTCTTTCTGTGAGGTAAAACATTTCCAGACTGTTTTTAAACAATGTTTTACCTCACAGAAAGAATCAGCTGTGATCCCATGCTGTCATGTCTGTATTCTCTCTTTTCCTTCCTCCCCTGCCCAGGAGATGTGGTATGATCAGACCATGTTCTGTACAAAGTCAGACACAGCCATTGATTACACTGAACTTTTGTTCTTGGGAAAACCCCTTTAATTATTGTATTATCTTTAACTAAGTTACTTATGACTGTTGTATATGAACCTCTCAATTGTAAAGCACTGTGGAATATGTTGGCGTTATATAAATAAAGATTATTATTATGAATGACTGGAATAAAGATATTAGAGATAAGCGAATAGATTCGCAGGACCATGGTACAGTGATCAGATGAGTATTTCACGGCTGCTGGACGGGAGCCCTGCTAACCACCTCCTACCTGATGGCTCCTCTTTTAATTTAGGCCGGCTAATCAAAAGAGGAGCTGCGGAATTTGGCAGGTAGAAGGTGGTTTACAGGGTCCTGTCCAGCAGCCATGAAATACTCATCTAACGCTGTACCAGGGTCCGGTGAATCTACTCGCTCAGCTCCAGTGGAAATGTATGATTTGACTGTTTGCAATCAGATGCCCTTGAAGCGCTTCTATCTAAAATGCTTCCTTTCTACTACTGTATGCCTTTAGAGCAATCATTAATGGGGACGTCTGGTGACGATGCTATCAGCCTACCAAGATCTGTGTGTGATCAGTAGGTGTCATACACATGTCCTCACGATTAGAATAGCATGCATATACCTGCTGATCTTGCACTAGTCTCGGCAGGATTGCGGGCTCATCATTGGCACCGGACACCTTCTTTTAAAAAAAAAATGTGATTCCCCCATTCTACAGAGATAAGGGGAGTTTATCTTTCCACTTATGCCAGTTTTTTGTGGAAAAAAAGTTAAATTATTGTGCATGCCAAATTTGACATTCGTGTTTTTTTCCACAAGTGGGAAGTTTGTCTTGACTCCTGAAAAGCACTTGTTAGCAACCTGCACTACTACCTGAATACTCAGGAGGAGAGCTGCTGGTTGAATGTGCCTTAAAAGGCCTTGGATGATGACATCAGCAGTACATCCCGGGTTACCATAGTAACCGGCATGGTCTAGCTCAGGGGGAGCAGGCTGCAGGAGAAGGAAGAAGCACAGTCCGGCGCTAGAGACGGGAACAGTGAGTAACAGTACGTTTCACTTCACATGTCCTGAATGTTATCTATATACAATCGATACACACCGGAAAGTTTTCAATTTATTTTTCAATTGAATTGTGTAGATTAAGTGATATTAAAGGTGGAAACAGGTGTGCAATAATTCTTATTTTATTTTTTACGTGACGAAAACCTGATATTTTTACAGGGGTGTATATACTTTCAATATCCATGGTATCTTCACAAAATGGCAGATGAGCAAGTAGAAACATGTATAGCTCACCATACACATAAGACAGCTGTTAGGCTCATAGCCGCCTTCCCTTGAGCATTTCATAGACATGCACACTTGGCATATTTGAGCAATATGTCTGTAAATTACAAAAGAAGTTTAATAATGACATTTTATAGATTCTTTTATTCTTACCTATGCAATAATATCGTTTCCAGAATAGTCTCTTTTTTTGCACTCTTTTTTTCCAGCATGTGAACTTATAAATTGTGGCAGCATGGTGACCAGGATTTTTGTGCTTAGGTTTCAGTTAAATGTGTTGGTCATTTAGCTAAGGACGCGGTACAACCTTCTGATTTAGGCCACGGCCCCACTATCAGTATTTGGTCAGTATTTTTTCTCAGGAGTGGGAGCCAAATCCAGGTCAGGAACAATCAAAGAAAAGGTATAATAGAAACAAGTCACCAATTCTGCATTTATCACCCACTCCTGGTTTTGGCTCCCACTCCTGAGAAAAAATACTGACCGAATACTGATAGTGGGGCTGTGACCGTAGGCATGCATACGGATCTCTCTCTACTAGTATGATTACCAAAATGAAGCCTCTTATTCACACAGCGCAAAGTAAGAAAATATTGCTGTGGGCAGGTGAGTAAGTAGAGTCCTATGGGCCCAGAGAAGCTTTAGGACCTGACCTCTCCCCCCCCCCCCCCAACACCCACACACTACCATCACTTTGTTGTTTAATTGCATGGGCCGCTGAGACCATACTAAGGTCTATAAAAATATATGTTCCCCCTCCCTCAAAAGAAAAAAAAACCTCAAATATGTACACACGTGGTCAAAATTGTTGGTACCCCTCATTTAATGAAAGAAAAACTCACAATGGTCACAGAAAAAAATTGAATCTGACAAAAGTAATAATAAATAAAAAATCTATGAAAATGAACAAATGAAAGTCAGTCATTGCTTTTCAACTCTGCTTCCACAGAATTAAAAAAAAAAATAAACTCATGAAATAGACCTGGACAGAAATGATGGTACCCCTGAAAATAATGTGACAAAAGGGACATGTTAAATCAAGTTGTGTCCACTAATTATCATCACAGGTGTCTACAATCTTGTAATCAGTCAGTGGGCCTGTATATAGGGCTACAGATACTCACTGTGCTGTTTGGTGACATGGTGTGTACCACACTCAACATGGACCAGAGGAAGCAAAGGAAAGAGTTGTCTCAGGAGACTAGAAAGAAAATGATAGACAAGCATGTTAAAGGTAAAGGTTATAAGACCATCTCCAAGCAGTTTGATGTTCATGTGACTACAGTTGCACATATTATTCAGAAATTTAAGATCCATGGGACTGTAGCCAACCTCCCTGGAAGTTGCCGCAGGAGGAAAATTGATGACAAGTCAAAGAGACAGATAATACGAATGGTAACAAAAGAGCCCAGGATAACTTCTAAAGAGATTAAAGGTGAACTTCAAGCTCAAGGAACATCAGTGTCACATCGCACCATCCGTCGATGTTTGATCCAAAGTGGACTTCATGGGAGACGACCAAGGAAAACACCACTGTTGAAAAAATCATAAAAAAGCCAGACTGGAATTTGCCAAACTACATGTTGACAAGCCACAAAGCTTCTGGGAGAATGTCCTATGGACAGATGAGACAAAAATGGAAGTTTTTGGCAAGGCACATCAACTCTATGTTTACAGACGGAAAAATGAAGCATATCAAGAAAAGAACACTGTCCCTACTGTGAAACATGGAGGAGGCTCTGTTATGTTCTGGGGCTGCTTTGCGGCATCTGGCACAGGGTGTCTTGAATCTGTGCAAGGTACAATGAAATCTCAAGACTTTCAAGGGATTCTAGAGAGAAATGTGCTGCCCAGTGTCAGAAAGCTTGGTCTCAGTCGCAGGTCATGGGTCTTACAACAAGATAATGACCCAAAACACACAGCTAAAAGCACCCAAGACTGGCTAAGAGGAAAACATTGGACTATTCTGAAGTGGCCTTCTATGAGCCCTGACCTAAATCCTATTTTGCATCTTTGGAAAGAGCTGAAACATGCCATCTGGAAAAGGCGACCTTCAAACATGAGACAACTGGAGCAGATTGCTCATGAGGAGTGGGCCAAAATACCTGTCGAGAGGTGCAGAAGTCTCATTGACAGTTACAGGAATCATTTGATTGCAGTGATTGCCTCAAAAGGTTGTTCAACAAAATAATAAGTTAAGAAGAACTATCATTTCTGTCCAGGCCTATTTCATCAGTTTAATTTTTTTTTTAATTATGTAGAAACAGGGGTGAAAAGCAATGACTGACTTTCATTTGTTCATTTTCATAGATTTTTAATTTATTATTACTTTTGTCAGATTCAAGTTATTTCTGTGACCATTGTGAGTTTTTCTTTAATTAAACGAGGGGTACCAACAATTTTGACCAAGTGTGTAAAAACACAGTCTTAGGCCTTATTTAGACGCTTGATATTCTCATATGATTGTTACCTGTGGATTTCACAGATAGCACTTCTATCTGTGATTGTCTATGGGGCCATTCATATGTCCATAATTTTTTGTTGACCCAGTGCAAAATCGCAGAGACATGTCCAATTTTGAACCAGGTGTCAGATCAAAATCGGCAATGCAAGTGTATGGGTCCAAGAAAAAATTGGACAGCACTTAGATTACACCCGAGAGCGGTCTGATTTTTGCGGAATGTCAGAAAGTAGAAGGTGAAGATTTTTTTATTCTCCAGGTACGACAAAAACTGATGATACTCGGACCACACTCTGATCAAACTCTGGTAAAAAAAGTCATTTTTTCTAGTGGAAAATACTGAAGTGTGAACGAAGCTTTACAGTTAGCAAATAATATAACTATACAAATAACAAATATCACAAATATTGTTACAGAACAAAAGCTACAATGTTAAACACTCATGAAGATATCTGTTTTTCATGTACAAGTACTTTTTCACAGATAGGATTCATAGGCAGTATAGTCTTTGGTGCTGCTCACGTCTGATTTTTTTTGCAAACCGAACAGCCGATGCAAAATCACAGGGACATATCTGCTATTGATTATAGTGCCTTATCAAAATTGGCAATGCATGTGTATGGGTCCATGAAAACATTGTTTTTCACAGACTGCTAAATAGGAGAAGATAGAGAAACTTTTTTTCTCATTTGAGAAAAACTGATAAAACTCAAGATCACACTGAATTTTACTGCTTTCACACAGTTATAGTGCCCCCTTTATGCTTTCACACAGTTATAGTGCCCCCTTTATGCTTTCACACAGTTATAGTGCCCCCTTTATGCTTTCACACAGTTATAGTGCACCCTTTGTGCCTTCATACAGAAGTCCTGTCCTCTTTCATATTGCCCCCATTGTGCCCCATATAATAATTACATGCTGCTTTGAGCCCTCATAGAATAAGTATATCCCCATTAGTGCCCACATATAATTATGCACCCCTTTATGCCTCTAATTAACAATAATGCCCCCTTTGTACTCCCATACAATAATAATGTCCCGTTTGTGACCCTATAAAATAATTTTTGGAAGACAAATGCACACAGATAGGGCAGTACCATAAGGAACAAGATGGGGATGAGGGCGATGGTAGCGCTGTGTTAGGGTTGTGTAAAGGCATAACATCTGTACAAGCCTGATGTGCCGTGGCAGGAGGAGAAGATCGTCCAGATAGCAGTTTGGCAAAATGGAGATTATCACAATGTGCAGGGTGCTCTCACGGAAAGGATGAGATCAGGAGAGTATAAGCAAATTTTTTTTATTCACACTAACGCGTTTAGGGTGACCAGTGCTTTTTTCAAGGTAGAAAAACAAGTGTCATATAATATAATTTTGTCTCCATTTGGGCCCCCATACAATAAAAATGAAACCTTTGTGCCTGTATACAGTAATACTGTTTTTTTTTAACCCCCTACAATAATAATGTCCCCTTTGTGCCACCATACAAAAATAATCATAATGCCCCCTTTGCCCTGATACAGTAATAATAATGCCATCTTTGAAAAAATACCACATTCTGCCTGCACATGCTAATCATGTCCCACATTATGCCCTCCTATTTTTCAATTGAAAAAAAATTAAACTCAGCACACACAGCTCCCATGGCAGGTAGCGAGATCCTCCTTCTTCTCCCAGTAGCCCGAGTCCAGGTGCAGGCGGTACGGTGATGTCGTTGCGCTGTGACTTAGGTCAAGGTCCCAAGACCATATTTTCTCTCATCCGAGAGAGCTAATAACATTCTCATCACACTTTGATCAGAGTGTCAAAGTGTGATGACACTATCCGGGAACAGCGGAGCCGACAATGCTGAAATGGTGCAGATGCAAGAAGTGACTATACATTGTTTTTTTTTTATTGGGGCCATAAACTGATTAAGCCGGGGTTGTCGGCAATGGACAGTCCCTTTCATATATTACATTTAATGCTGTTAGATGGATATAAGTTAATATTGATGAGAATTTGGAGCATTAAAATCTATCTTAGATAAGGGAGAATATGTGTATTATGGTGACCTCTTGTGGGTTTTGGATCAATTAAAGAACCTGAAATAATGAGCTTTTCAAATATATTTCTTCACCCTGCTATCTAGGGATAATTCTTGGCAAATCAGTTGGTGATGTGTCTGCATAATATGTACCGTTAATGTCTTACTTTTGACAAACAGGATGTAAATCGCCTTTACGGCTCCTCTGGGTGACAGATAATAAAACTGTCATGGCAGGAGATGTATTTATTAAAAATGGCATACTATTTAGGCAATATATTATTGAAGAAAAACTAAAATAATGTCATGTTCACTAAATTATTATTCATTATTCAGCATTTGATTTGCTGATATTGTACGTACTGCTCCAACTGCAGCATTATCCCAGCTCTGAACCAGCAGAAAACTGGTGTGGATTCTATCAGCAGAACTGTTGTGTTCGTTTCATATAAAAAGACAACATTGACTCAAGTTTGCCAGGATGGGACCACTCTTACAGAACAGCTCTCCCTTCTCTACTCCCAGCAAGCAAGATTTGGTCAGAAGAAAAGAAGTAAGGGAAGGGTAATAGGAATTACTGTCAATGCAATTCAAGGATGGTTTGAGTCCTCCAAAGCTGTTCTCTTTTCTGGATCAAAGAAGGAGGTCCAGAACATAAGACACCCCCATGCCTATGACATCATGTGCCTTCTGGGAGTAATTTATATTAGGTATAGGGTTTACTAGTAGTGGTAAAAGGCTGGTGGTCCTCTGTGGATCTTCTCAAAGCAGATCCACTAAGAATTGGCTTCTAGATCAGGGTGATTTTACTGATGGCGAGGAGGAGAAGTGAATCAGAGGAGTCCAAGAAGGTTGTGGGTGACCCAGGGAGATGGTTCACTCTGAAAAGAGGTGTATAAAGTTTAGGAATTAAAAAGGGAATTGGTGATCGTCAATAAGAATAAGTATTTAAGGTATACCTGCTAAGTGGTCCCAAGATAGGTAGGTGGATGTCCTGGTGGGATAGGGAAGTAGATGTGGTCTTTACAGAAGAGGTACAGCTGGCTCAGATGTATGTTTTGGTTGTTAATTAGTAAAAGGATCAATCTTAAAGAGAGAGACACAAGAAAAGTTAATGGAGTACAGAGTCTATTTTTAGGAAATATAAGGTGGTACAAAGTAAGTTCCCTGGACTCGATATGTACCTGGTATTATTGATCCTAAGTCTCTCTGTTGGAGGTAGATGTCCACATAGGTATGGAGTGGTCCAATGAAGACCTGAATGGGATAATCAATACAGAGTGGGTACCGTGGGGGAATCTTAATTAGTGGTTGCCAATGTGATTTACTGGCTCTATGGACTATTTACCTCTTTGGTGTAGCTATATTATATAGGAGGCTGGTAAGGGTCTTTTGGATCGTGACGTGCCTTTACAGGAGTATTGGCTGCCTCCTAAGTGCCTCAGATTGAAAATTGGTAATGTGTACTGGTCACTTAGAAACTGGTCACCTCACAACGTGAGGTGCTGGAATGTAAAATAGGAGAAATGTGGGTGATAGAGGCAAAGTCCAAAGTCTATACTGTGGGGAAAAGAGAGCAGTGATACTCACAAGGACGTTGAGTCAATACACAGAGTCGGCGTGTAGGGGCTCACGATGATTCCTGCGGTATGCAGCTGACGGCAGAGCGCGGCAGGAGTAGTGGTGAAGATGACAGAAAGATGTCCGCGGCTTCGGTCCCAGAGTGCCGCGTGCCAGGTAGTAAGAAAGTGCCCCGGTGCGTCACGCCGATTGAGGGTTTGTACTTACAGGTCTGTACTTGCAGGTCCGGGCGTGTTTTCAACGACACCGGTTAGAATGGTTGCAGGGTGCCGTGCTGTGTTACCGGAAGATGTATTCCTTAGGCTGATAGTTGCAGACGCTCAGAGGGGAGCAGTCTGTGTAGAAAGAGGGGAGGAGGCGAGAGTGGAGTCCCGGCCGGTGACTCGACACTCAGGGAGCTTCTCCTGAGCGTGTGGTAGAGGCAGGCCAGGAGGAATATTGTCACGTGACAGTCACGTGGTACAAGCTTGTACGTGTGCCTAGTTGGACCAAAAACCAACGCGTTTTGGAAACTGAGGACGGTTTCCTTCATCAGGGTAGGTCCATACTAGGCATAGGGTTCTTTATATAAGTCCAGTGGTGTATCAATTGTAAAAAAAAAAAAAAAAGGCAGTTGATTGGGGAATGGTCACAGTCTTATGGAAGGATTAGTTGTAGGTGGATAGATCTCATAATGACTTTATCCTTTATTCCAGAAAAGGGATTACTTGAATGGTGACTATTAGTCATTAAAAGCAAACAGTTCTATTTCAGAGTTTAAACCTGAGCTTCAAAGTGTCACATTTGAATATCCAGCTGCTCTCTATCCTGGACATTTGTTTTATATAGTTCCCTGTCGCCAGTGTCTGGGGACTGTCTGTGTGCCCATTATTTGGATACCATTACATGACCCACCGTGTTTATCCGCAAAGTGTTTAGATAAGGGGTGATCTAAAAATTTGTTCCTGATGTTACGAAGATGTTCATATATTCTGATAGTCAGGGGGCGTATAGTGCGGCCTATATATAGTTTATTACATGGGCATCTTAGGCCGTAAATAATGCCCCTTGTAGTGAAAGTAATAAAGTTCATAATAGTATGTTTAGCACTCCCATTTTGAATAGTTTTTTGTTTTTTTAGTGTGGAGTGTTTTACAAACCGAACATTTGCTGCAAGGGAAAAAATTGGCTATTTCTGCGGTGGGGATAAGGGGTATCTGGGTTTTAGTTGCAGGATTTTTTACAGACTGGGCCATCATGTTTCCCAGATTGTTTGCTTTCTTGAAGGTAAATCTAGGATGTTGTGGGATTTTATCACCTATGATTTTATCCTCCTTCAGGAGGTGCCAGTGTTTTTTAACTATTTTCCTTAGAATGTTAGTATTAGAGTTGTACGGGGTTATAATGGGAATGTCAAGGTGATTGTTAGAACTCTCCTGTTAGGTTTTTTCTATTTTGCTGGTCACATGACCTTTTTGCCTATTTAATCCTGCTCCGCCCTTCTGGCCATGCTGGACTTCATTGTAATTTCTACTCTTAAGCTAGCCAGGTGCTTTGTAACCTTTCTCAGTCAGTTTAGCTAGGTCTTTTGACCTTTATGTTCTATGTTGTGTGTTTGTCTTTTTACTGCTACAATTTCTGCTAAGAGGTGTCCATCTTTCTCCCAGTCCCTAGTTCTTGTAGGGATCCCTCCCTCACATCTATAGGTCTTTGTTCAGACTAGCTGAGGACTTTAGCGGGTCTGATCGCAGGATCAGGTTCCCCGTTACATCGTAGGGATCTAGCTTAGTTCTATTGTAGGGACAGATCTCCTGTCTTTCCTTAGTGCTTGCAGCCTATCATAACAGTAAGTCCAGCCCAAAAATATCTCTAAGGAAAGACCTCCAGTTTCCATCATGGTGTCGGTTCAGGATTTGGCTCAACGCCTGCAGGGACTCTCTCTGGAGGTGGCCGAGCTCCAACAACACGTGAGTAGCTGTTCTGGAGTGCATTTTGTGGAGCCAAAGGTACGATTGCCTCATTTATTTTTTGGTGAACAACAAGATTTTTTTTCCTTTAAAAATGCTTGGTTATTGTATTTTCGTTTGAGACCCAGATCCTCTGGGGATGAATCACAGCGCATAGGGTTCATAATGTCACTTTTGCGCAAAGAACCTCAGGGATGGGCCTTTTCTCTCCAACCTAGTGATCCGTGCTTTAGATCAGTGGATAGTTTTTTTTCTGCTTTGGGGTTGTTGTATGATGATCCTGATCGTGTCTCATCAGCTGAGACGGAATTGAGACTTTTGAGACAGGGATCAGGTAATGTGGAAAATTATTGTACTCACTTCCGTCGGTGGTCTGCTCAGGTGGGGTGGAACGATTCAGCTCTGAAAAGTTTGTTTCTTGCTGGGCTAGGTGAAAGGGTTAAAGATCTGCTCATTGCTTATCCTACACCTGGGAACTTGCAGGAGGCAATGCAATTAGCTATACGGGTGGACAGGAGACTGCGTGCAAGGGTTAATGAGAGTAAATCCTTTGCCATGTCAGCTCCTAGTCTTGAGAGGGTCTGTACTGACATTGGAGAGCCGATGGAGATTGGGGCAATGTCACCCCGCTCTCAGGAAAAAGACCGCAGGTTTTCTGAAGGTTGTGCTTTTATTGCGGAAAATCTGACCACTTTATTAAGAACTGTGTGCTTCGTATGAACAAAGAAAAAAAAAAGGTCAGTTACGCCCGTATTGCCTGTTTCAATTCTAAGGGGGTATTTCTTTCTGGAAGCACCTCAGTCCAGGAGGAATTGATTGAATTTCGGGTATTTGTGGATTGTGGTTCTACACTCAATGTGATTGAGAAGGGATTTTTGGAAAAACTTAAATTAAAACCCAAACCTTTGCCATCCCCTATTGCCGTGGTTTCTGTCGATGGCTCTCCCTTGAAATATGTTACTCACAAGGTTTATGAATTTCCCCTCACTATTAATGGTATTCACCAAGAAAATTTGGATTTGGTAGTATTAAATAATTTGCCTTCTCCAGCAATTTTGGGGTTACCCTGGTTAAAATTGCACAATCCTGTACTGGATTTGTCTACTAATGAAATTAAGTCCTGGAGCCCTAAGTGTTATGACAAGTGTTGTACAAGGGCGCATTGCTGCTGTGGATAAAGGGGAATTACCTGTAGCTATTCAGGATTTTTGGAAAGTTTTTTCTGAGGAGGAGTCGCAAATTTTGCCTCCCCATAGAGACTATGATTGTACCATTGAATTTGTCCCTGGAGCGACTATTCCTAAAAGTCGTTTATTTAATCTTACTATTCCTGAGAGAAA
This sequence comes from Phyllobates terribilis, assembly GCF_046119375.1. Lineage (NCBI taxonomy): Eukaryota > Metazoa > Chordata > Amphibia > Anura > Dendrobatidae > Phyllobates > Phyllobates terribilis. Next base: position 531,045,222 of record NW_027362764.1, on the reverse strand, counting down.
GGCTTTGGAGGAATACATACAGACGAGTTTGGCCGCCGGTCATATCAGACCCTCTAAGTCACCTGTGGCTGTTGGATTTTTTTTTGTTAAAAAAAAGGACGGCGGTTTACGTCCTTGTCTGGACTTTCGCGAGATTAATAAAATTACTGTACGTAATCCCTACCCACTGCCATTGATTCCTGATTTGTTTAACCAGTTAGTGGGGGCCAAGTGGTTCTCTAAAATTGATCTCCGGGGGGCATACAATTTATTGCGCATGAAGGAGGGTGATGAATGGAAGACTGCTTTTAACACTCCTGTGGGTCATTTTGAGAATCTGGTTATGCCTTTTGGTCTTACCAGTGCACCAGCATTTTTTCAGAATCTTATTAATAACATCCTTAGACCTTTGATTGGCAAAAATGTGGTTGTGTATTTGGATGACATTTTGATTTATTCGCCTGAACTGGAGTCTCATTGGCGGAGCGTACGTGAGGTATTACAGGTATTAATTGACAATTCGCTTTTTGCTAAGCTAGAGAAATGTGAGTTCGCTGTACAGAGAATTAGTTTTTTGGGCTACATTATCTCCAGTGAGGGCTTTGAGATGGACCCGGTGAAAGTTCAAGCTGTGCAGGAATGGCCTAGGCCTATTGGTTTGAAATCGATACAGAGGTTTTTGGGTTTCGACAATTATTACAGAAAATTCATTAAAAATTTTTCTATTATTGTTAAACCACTGACCGATCTCACCAGGAAAGGTGCTAATACGGTTCAGTGGACTACTGAGGCCATTGAGGCGTTTGTGTTTCTAAAGGAGAGGTTCACCTCTGCTCCCATCCTTATGCAGCCTGATGTGACTAAGCCGTTTTTGGTTGAGGTTGATGCTTCTTCTGTGGGGGTCGGTGCGGTGTTGTCTCAGGAAAACAAGGATGGAGTACATCCCTGTGCCTTTTTTTCAAAAAAATTTTCTGAGACTGAACTTAATTACGATATTGGTAATCGGGAATTGCTGGCTATTAAACTCGCATTTGAACACAGGCGTCATCTCTTGGAAGGTGCTGAATTTCCCATTCATGTTTTCACTGATCATAAAAATCTGATCTATCTTGATGCTGCCAAGCGCTTGAATGCCCGTCAGGCTAGGTGGGCACTTTTTTTTTTGCGGTTTAATTTTTCCGTTACTTACATCCGGGGTACCAAGAATGTTAAAGCTGATGCGTTGTCTCGCAGCTTTTCTCCCATGGTCGGTGCTGAGGAGGAGGAGAGCATTTTACAAGAAGGTGTTGTGATTGCTTCATTGGACTCCGTTTTGGAAGATGAGATTCTTAAAGCACAGGAGAATGCCCCATCTAACACTCCCCATGGGAGGTTGTTTGTGCCTAGGACCTTTAGGAGAGATTTGTTTGTTGAGTGTCATGAGTCTCGGTTGGCAGGTCATCCAGGAATTTCTGAGACCAAGAGACTTGTGGGTCGCAGTTTTTGGTGGCCTGGATGGCAGAAGGAAGTCATTAAGTGGGTGCGTCAATGTACTGTGTGTGCTAGATCTAAGTCTTCTCATACTCCTGCTACGGGGTTGCTTTGCCCTCTGGAGGTTCCTAGTGCACCTTGGACACATCTGGCTATGGACTTTATTACTGACCTTCCCTCCTCTGAGGGTTTCACGGTCATCTGGGTGGTCGTGGACCGTTTTAACAAGATGTGTCACTAGGTTCCCTTCATCAAACAGCCCTGCGCTAAGACACTCGCTAAGGCCTTTGTCAAGGAAATTGTCAGACTCCATGGTGTTCCTACTGACATTGTTTCTGATAGGGGACCTCAGTTCGTGGCTCGTTTTTGGCGTGCCTTTTTTGACAGGTTGGGAGTTCATTTGTCGTTTTCATCTGGATATCATCCTGAGTCTAATGGCCAGACAGAAAGGAAGAATCAGGATGTTGAGCAGTTCTTGCGTTGTTTTGTGGCAGACAATCAAGAGGGGTGGTCTGAGTTTCTGCTGCTTGCTGAATTTGCTCTTAACAACCATACATCCTCTTCTGCTGGGTGTTCGCCTTTGTTTTGTTGTTCTGGGAGACATCCGTCTTTTGGGTCATTCTCCAAATTGGTATCGGCTGTGCCTGAGGAGGAGAGTTTTTCCGGTGATTTGGAGAGAGTTTGGACGGATGTGCGTGGTAATCTTCAGGAGGTTAACAAAAAATCTAAGAGATACTTTGACAGGAAACGTCAAGAGGTTTTGTTTACGGTTGGTGACATGGTTTGGTTGTCCTCTAAGAATCTGCGGTTGAGGATTCCTTCTAAAAAATTGGGTCCCAAGTTTGTAGGGCCCTTTAAGGTGCTTCAGGTAGTTAACCAATCTGCTGTTAGGTTGGAGGTTCCTACCTCCTGGAAGATTAATCCGGTGTTTCATGTATCTCTATTGAAAAAAGCTGATGTATCAGATAGAGACTAGTGTTGAGCCACCCCCATAGTGTTCGAGTTCGGTTCGGTTCGTCGAACACCCGTGTGTTCGCCGAACTGTTCGTCGAACACCTTCGAACACCGTTAAAACCAATGGCAGGCAAACAAAAACACATAGAATCACATAGAAAACACCTTCAAAGGTGTCCAAAAGCTGACAAACTGCTCAGAAGACACAACTAACACATGGAAAAGTGACAAGTACATATAGTCATGCGAAAAGAAAAGAGGTGGAGGAGTAAAAGGAGGGGGAGACACAGATATAGGCATGTCATGCCCTTCTAAAATCCAAAAAGTGAGAAGCCGACACGTTCAGTCCGCTCCTGCCCGTGCCACCTCCGTGTCGCCGGGTTTGTGCCAGAGCCGCGGTGAACCCTGACGGCTAGCCCCCCTCTCCCAATACTGGTGCCTGTCCGCTGGTGGGTCGAGCGAGCCCCCCTGTGGTGGAGGCAGCTCTAAGCTTTTTAATTTAAATTGTCTCTCTAATTTGAATAAATACACTTTAAATCCATTTACAAGGATCTATTGGAGGGCAAGTCTCATGCCAGCAGCCGCGTAATTCCAGCTCCAGTAGCGTCCATTAAAGCTGCTGCAGTTAAAAAGCTTTTATAAGGATCGAGCTCGGCTGTCCACCGCAAGGCATCCTACTGCCAGTCTGAGCCCCTGTGCCTTGGGGTGCCTCCTGATGCTCTTCACTGAGTATCCCGTGGTCCCGAAGCATTTCCTTTGAAAAAATGAAGTGTCCAAACTACAGGTGGTGTAGCTTGCTTAACAGCCGGGATAATCCGCTGACTAGCAGACCCTGCTACTAGGCACAAAGTATTTTCTGGGCTAGATGCAGCTAAAAATTTGTAATTAGATACTCTCGTTGGATGCTGAGAAAGCATTCCATAGAGTCTCCTGGCACGCCATATATGATTCTCTTAAAAAACTTGGGGTAGGGGTCTAGGGGACCCTTTTATAGCCAAAATCACGGCCCTGTATCGCAATACGTCACCTAGGCTGAAGATAAATGGAACTGTAGCACCCTGAGGGCTCGGTTGCTACAGAGGTATTGCACCTCACCCAGAGGTGTGATATCTCACTCTCAGGTAAAGATGTAGTGTGGATCAGGACCCGACACCTGCATGCATTACACCACATTGCCGTGGGGCAGGGCGACCAATATGCCCCTGAGATGGGCACGACAGTCCCTGTCCCTGGCTGGAGTGGGGGGAGGGAACACTGAGGAAGGGGAACCCTGTAGTGCAGGAGCAGGGAGGAAGCAGTTCCTGGGTGCATTGAGAAGGGAGTATAAAAGGTGGGCACCATCTTAGTTCAGTGCAGAGAAGTCTGAGCAGAAGTGGCAGGGAGCAGGGGCTCTGCATGAGCTCTGCTCCGGAGGCGGGCCTAGTACAGAAGGCCCAGGCCTGGAAGAGGGAGAAGGAAGGAAGAGGAGCGGAGAAGGCTCCAGGAACGAGGAACGAAGGGATCTCAGGGGTGCGGACGGGCGAGTTGCCACCGCACGCCCAAATCCACCTGCGTGGAGGGGTCAGGCCAAAGGGGGAGACCGGTCCCCGAAACTAGTGGAGGCAGGAAACGACCCTCAGCTAGAAACAGGAGGCTGTGACATTTTATGTGGCGCAGCCCCTCGCTACACCCGCTAGGAAGGAACCACATAGGGTCAGGGAAACTGGCGCCAAGTTTACCAAGAGGAGGCCCGAGGCAGCCGGACAGAAGGGTTGGTAAGAAAGGCCAGACAAAGGACACACAAAGGGGGTCCTGTGAAGCACTCCAAAGTTATCTGGGAGTTGTCTGAGCCCCTCACCTGGTGAGCACAGTACGACGTGGGCAGCCGTTACCTGCAGACGTGGTCTGGATAATAAGAACTGTGAGTAAAGGCCCTGGACTGCATCACTGACTCCGTGTCATTACTGCTGCTGCCCTGCACCATCACCCCCATCCTCCGCATACACTGCCCTGAGGCTATACTACTCCCGTGGGGAGTTATGCTACGCTCTGCTACACCCACAACACCAGCCTCAGCGGTCTGCTCTGGAGCGGCGGTTCACTCTGACCGCAATCCACGGGTGGCGTAGTCGGACATTTAAACATCAAAACCACATAAATAGTTCCGCCACTGGTTTGACCGCCCTGAGCCACGGAACCGGGTTGCCGCCACGGAGACTACAACCACCAGCATCCACCAAAAAGGGTCCGGCTCCGGGTGTCCCAAGGCCCAGGGGGCGCGTCAGAACATTTTCATCACCTTTCACAATCACCAATGGGACAAGGCAGGGATGTTCTCTGTCCCCTCTCTTATACATCCTAGTGACGGAGCACCTGCTCTCATCAATTCGCCATAACCCCAATATTAGGTGGATTGAGGTGGGAGGCACCGAGTACAAGTGCTCTCTATTTGCTGATGATGTCCTAGTATATATCACTCAATCACATATATCCATCCATGCTGTTATGGCTGAAATAGATCACTTTGTTACATGGTCAAATTTTAAAATCAATGCAGCGAAGTCTGAGGCCCTCGATGTCTCCCTCCCCAAATCCATATAGGATTCCATCCAGTCCAACTTTCCCTTTGCCTGGCCCTCACAGGGTATCAAATACTTAGGAATTCCTATTCATAGAGACCTCTCCCATCTATGTTATCTTAATTTTGGGCCCTTTATCGAACAACTCCATATAGACCACGGTTGGCAAGTTAGAACTATAAGATTCACTACGTGAACCACTGGTGTTTTGTGGAAAAGCACATGTACACTGTGTTCCAAATTATTATGCAAAAAGTGTTTAGGAGTGATAAGGGAAGAATTTGTTTGTTTGTCAGTTAAACTCATTGATGGTGATGTGTGTCAGGGCTCTTTATATCACTGTAAGCAGACAATTGCAGACACCTGTGCTAATTAGTTTGGCAGGTGTGTCCAATGAAAGGGAAGACTACTTAAGAAGGCTGTCTCACATTATTAAGCAGCCTACATTTTCTGCCAAAATGGGAAAGAAAAAGGATGTGTCGGCTGCTGTGTTTAGGTCAAGGCATGACTACAATCAACATTGTGCGATGATCAGGATGAAGTGTCTTGGCAATCAAGAAGTATGTAGCTGATTCACAGTACACACGTGTGCGTGCTGATAAGGGCAAATTGAGGACTCTTTCCTACAGGCAATTACGTCAGGTTGAAAGAGCAGCGGCAAAAAAGCCTTGTCATAGCAGCAGACAAGTTTTTGAAGCTGCTTGTGCCTCCAACGTCCCCCGAACAACAAGATGCAGGGTCCTTCAGAGGTTTGCAGCTGTGCATACGCCATCCTGTCGACCTCCTCTATCCACTTCACACAAGCAGAAACGGCTCCAGTGGGCCAAACATTACATGAAGACTGATTTCAAAACTGTTTTGTTCACGGATGAGTGCCGTGCAGCGCTCGATGGTCCAGATGGATGGAGTGGAGGATGGCTGGTTGATGGACACCCCACGCAAACATGGCTACAGCGCCAACAAGGAGGAGGTGGAGTAATGTTTTGGGCTGGAATCATGGGGAGAGAGATTGTCGGCCCCTTTAGGATCCCTGAAGGCGCTAAAGATGAACTCCATAATGTATGTGGATTTTCTCAAACAGCACTTCCTGCCATGGTTCAAGAAGAAGAACCGTGTATTTCACAGCAAGATCATTTTTCTGCATGATAATGCACCATCTCATGCTGCACATAAAACATCTGCATCTCTGGCTGATATGGGCATAAAAGGGGACAAACTTATGGTGTGACCCCCATGCTCCCCTGACCTCTACCCCATTCAGAACCTTTGGAGCATCATTAAAAGGAGTGTCTATGATGGCGGGAGGCAGTTCACATCTAAGCAACAGCTCTGGGAGGGTATTCTGTCCTCATGCAAAACAATTGAAGCAGAAACCATCCAAAACCTGACAAATTCAATGGACGAGAGAGTTCAGAAGCTCCTTTCGAACAAGGGGTCCTATGTGAAAATGTAACATCACCTAGAATAAAGTTTTGAGTTGAAAACTGTTTGATTTCAGTTTCTAACAACCTGCTAATGCTTATAATTTCAAAAATGACCATTTTTTTGGTCTTTATTAAAATGAAAAGGTTGATCGAAAAGTTTGGGGGATCTAAGAGTGTGGCAACCCAGTAGTCATGATTACTTCGAATTCTGACAATATGAGGGTCATGCTGCAGGTAGTGCAGCAAGAAGGCACTTATGTGTCTTGCGCATCTCGGAGCCCCAAAATTATTTTCCGGGCTAGATGCAGCTAAAAATTATTATTAATTTTAAATCTGGTGAAGCTTTAGTATAGATGGCCTAATAGGATCAGTGCTGCACACTGCTACAAAGCCCAAATTATTTTCCAGTCAAGATACAGATAAACATGATTAGTAATTTTAAATCTGGTGGAGCTTATTATAGATGGCCTAATAGAATCAGTGCTGCACACTGCTACAAAGCCCAAATTATTTTCCAGCCAAGATACAGATAAACATGATTAGTAATTTGAAAGCTTAAAACGGTTGGTAGGGTGATTTTAACCAATCATCAAGCTTTTACTCTCCCCAGGATGACACAGGGGTAGAAAAGTCGTTTCGGATCCATGATTTGTTCATCTTTATGAACGTGAGTCTGTCTACGTTATCAGTGGAGAGCCGCGTGCGCTTATCTGTCAGCACACCACCAGCAGCGCTGAACACACGTTCAGACAGAACGCTGGCTGCGGGGTATGACAAGATCTCCAAGGCGTAAGTGGCTAGCTCCGGCCATTTATCCAGATTGGAAGCCCAAAAAGAGCAAGGGTCCAGTGACACAGTCGTGGCTTCAATGTTTACTTGGAGATACTCCTGTACCATCGTCTCTAGGCGTTGACTATGTGTCAGACTTCTTGTCTCCTGTGGCCTTGCAAAGGATGGGCTAAAAAAGTGGTGAAATGATTCCGCAAAATTGATGCTACCAGCAGATACTGTGGTTCTGTTACGGTTTGAGTGCTGAACACTTGACGGTCCCACGGTTGGCAAGTTGGAACTGTGAGATTCACTACGTGCACCACTGGTATTTTGTGGAAAAGCACATGTAAGATTCTGCAACAGTCTCTGCTGATACTCCTGCATGCGTGCATCCCTTTCTATGGCAGGAATAATTTCTGCAAATTTACTTTTGTACCGGGGATCTAACAGTGTGGCAACCCAGTAGTCAGGATTATTTCTAATTCTCACAATTCGAGGGTCATGTTGCAGGTAGTGCAGCAAGAAGGCACTCATGTGTGTTGCGCACCCAGGAGCACCAAGTCCCTGTTGTGTTGGTGGCGAGGTAACAATCATGCTTCCTTCCTCTGTCCTCTCCCCCCAACCTCGCACAACAGAAATGTGATCAAGGTCTCCCTCATCTGATGAGTCTTCCATCAGTTCATCCTCCACTTCTTCCTGGGCTCCTGCACCTTCCTCACTAGTTTGGCTGCTACCATGCGCCCTGGTAAAACCATCTCCCCCACCCTCACATGCCTGCCGCCTTGGTACTGCCGACCGTCTGGACCTTGCAGATGTTAGCCCTTCCGCATACAACTCCTCCTCCTCTACTTCCTCCACCTCCTCTTGTGCCACCACCTGACTCCGAATTCTGTTTAACATGTGCTCCAGCATGTAAATCACCGGAATAGTCATGCTGATAATGGCATCGTCAGCACTAAACATCTTCGTCGCCATTTCAAAACTGTGCAGAAGGGTGCATAGGTCCCTGATCTGAGACCACTCCTCAAGCGTGATTTGCCCCACCTCTGGATCTCGTTGGCCCAGGCTATACGTCAGAACGTATTGCACCAGGGCTTGTCGGTGCTGCCACAGTCGCTGCAACATGTGCAGAGTTGAATTCCACCGGGTAGGCACATCGCATTTTAGCCGGTGAAGTGGCAGGCCCAACGACTTCTGTAGAGATGTAAGTCGCTGAGCTGCGGGATGCGAACGGCGAAAGTGAGCACACAGCGACCGTGCCCTCTGCAGAAGGCCATCTAGTCTGGGATAGTGGGCTAAAAATTGCTGGACAACCAGGTTCAACACGTGAGCCATACAAGGCACGTGTGTGACATTGCCCCGGCGAAGGGCCGCACCCAGGTTTGCAGCATTGTCGCACACGGCCTTCCCTGGTTTCAGGTCCAGTGGAGACAACCATTCATGAAATTGGTTCTCCAGAGCTGACCACAACTCCTCAGCTGTGTGACTCACATTTCCCAGACATTTCAATGTAAAAACCGCCTGATGACGTTGAGCCCTACTGCCAGCATAGTAAGGAGGTGTGCAGGATCCCTTCTGCGCAGTTAGAAAGCTTGTGGCATGACCAGACAGGCTTTGGGTGCAGGTGGAAGACCGAGAGGAGGTTGAGGAGGCAGAAGCAGTGGAGGAACTTTGACATAAAGAGGATTGACGCACAACTCGTGGGGACGGCAAGACTTGGACAGCAGCCCCTTGTCCTGCTGTCACCATAGTTACCCAGTGCCCAGTCAGCGACATGTAACGCCCCTGTCCATGCCTACTCGTCCAAGTGTCTGTGGTGAAATGCACCCTGTCACACACAGAGTTTCTCAAGGAAGCGGTGATGTTGTGTGCGACATGCTGGTGGAGCGCAGGCACACCTTTCTTTGAGAAGTAGTGCCGACTGGGCATCTGGTACTGGGGCACTGCGACGGACATAAGGTCTCGAAAATCCTCTGTGTCCACCAGGCGGAAAGGCAGCATTTCTGTAGCCAAGAACTTGCAGATGGTGAAATTCAACATCTTAGCTTTCTCATGGCTAGGAGGAAATGGTCTTTTACTTGTCCACATCTGAGGGACCGAGGGCTGGCTATTGTGCTTAGACGGGGTTGATAAGGGTGTCCCCGGCAAACTGCCGGTCTGTGAGGAAGATGCAGGCGGACATGTTAGGTTGCCTTGATCCAAAGGTGGTGCTATCGATGTCGGACAGCGCTCAACACCAGCTGGTGTTACCACCTCCAAAGAAAATGATGACCTGCCAATCACGCTGGCTGTTGTGTGTAAAGAGGTGGCAGGTCTGCGCCCCAAAACAGGTGTGACTGCTGTCCCCCCAGTCACAGAGGATGAAGAGGCCGCGGATGCACAAGATATGGCAGACGGTGGTTGGCCCGGCCGGCTAGGCCGCATTGTAGCACACTGAGCTTCCCACTGCAACTTATGCTTCATGTCCATGTGCCGGTTCATGCATGAAGTACTCAAACTATGTATTTTTTGACCTCTACTTAGCTTTTGCTGACAAATGTTACAGATAACACGAGTTGGGTCATCTTTATCGATCTGAAAAAATGCCCAGGCTATGCAAGGCTTAGCACCCATGCGACCTGAAGAGCCACCACGACTTGTGGTGAGAGGCAGAGTTGTGTTTGAGGATGCAGTTGTTGACGTGCTTCCAGTACTACGTCTCTGTCCAGGAAGGCGCAACCTGACCTCGTCGTCACTAGCATCTTCCTCCACCTCCTCTGCTGACCTCATCTCTTGGCTGACTGTGGGTTGACAGTAAGTGGGATCTCCAACCTCATCATCATCACCCTGTGCGTTATCACACCCGTCGTCCTCAGAGCCAACCTGTTCCTGCCCTGACAAAAAACTAAAGTTGTCGCTCCAATCAGGTATTTGAGTCTTATCATCGTCTTCCCCATTGTCTCCACCAACAGGAGTTACAGTTTGGGAATGAGGGTCTACATTATGGTCAGAACCTTCTGCGTCTGGTCCTGGATCCGACTCATAAAGATTCTGGGCATCAGTGCAGATCATTTCCTCGTCTGGATTCACAGAAGCGCTGGAGTCGACCTCTGATTCCCAGGCTATAGTATGAGTAAACAGCTCTGCAGACTCAACCATCTGTTCTACCTCATACTCAGACGGGCAGCTGGAGATTTGGGAGCTGTGAGGAAGCAAGTGCGATTGGGGTGACACCTTTGAGGACTGGAGTATTTGTGATGTTGAAGTTGATGTGGAGGAGAGCCCACTTAAAGGAGCACTTGATATCCGTTGAAGCACCTGCCGTTTTTGTGCCTCATCTGGAATTTGTAGCGATTGGCGTGGCCGTAAGAAAGGGATCTTATCACATTGTCCGCTAAAAGAAGTAGACATTTTAGTTTGGCTGGAAGATGGTCTTTCTTCTGCAGATGTTACTGTTGCTTTAACACCTACCCCACGGACACAACCTTTTTTCCCCTTCCCAACACGCCTATTCCCCTTTCCACCAGCAGCAGGCCTTTTTCCACTCATTTTGGTGGTTAACTAATTAACAACTCTGGAGTTGTTTGCACAAAAAAAACAATGGATGGGAACCGAGCAGAGCTGAGTGGCCAAACTGTGGTATTAGGCCAAAACTATTGGCTGGGTTAGATGCAGAAAAAAATTATATTCAATTTGCAACCTGATGGAGGTCAGTATAGATGGACTAATAGAGAAAGTCCCACACACTGCTAGAAGGCCAAATATTTTTTCAGAGCTAGATGCAGAAAAAAATATATTCAGTTTGCAACCTGATGGAGGTCTGTATAGATGGATTAATAGAACAAGTCCCACACACAGCTAGAAGCCCAATATTTTTTCAGAGGTAGATGCAGAAAAAAATATATTCAGTTTGCAACCTGATGGAGGTCAGTATAGATGGACTAATACAACAAGTCCCACACACAGCTAGAAGCCCAATATTTTTTCAGAGGTAGATGCAGAAAAAAATATATTCAGTTTGCAACCTGATGGAGGTCTGTATAGATGGATTAATAGAACAAGTCCCACACACAGCTAGAAGCCCAATATTTTTTCAGAGGTAGATGCAGAAAAAAATATATTCAGTTTGCAACCTGATGGAGGTCAGTATAGATGGACTAATACAACAAGTCCCACACACAGCTAGAAGCCCAATATTTTTTCAGAGGTAGATGCAGAAAAAAATATATTCAGTTTGCAACCTGATGGAGGTCTGTATAAATGGATTAATAGAACAAGTCCCACACACAGCTAGAAGCCCAATATTTTTTCAGAGGTAGATGCAGAAAAAAATATATTCAGTTTGCAACCTGATGGAGGTCTGTATAGATGGATTAATAGAACAAGTCCCACACACAGCTAGAAGCCCAATATTTTTTCAGAGGTAGATGCAGAAAAAAATATATTCAGTTTGCAACCTGATGGAGGTCTGTATAGATGGATTAATAGAACAAGTGCCACACACAGCTAGAAGCCCAATATTTTTTCAGAGGTAGATGCAGAAAAAAATATATTCAGTTTGCAACCTGATGGAGGTCAGTATAGATGGACTAATACAACAAGTCCCACACACAGCTAGAAGCCCAATATTTTTTCAGAGGTAGATGCAGAAAAAAATATATTCAGTTTGCAACCTGATGGAGGTCTGTATAGATGGACTAATACAACAAGTCCCACACACAGCTAGAAGCCCAATATTTTTTCAGAGGTAGATGCAGAAAAAAATATATTCAGTTTGCAAAATGATAGAGGTCAGTATAGATGGACTAATACAACAAGTCCCACACACAGCTAGAAGCTGTAGCATCGGCGTCTCTGCCCCGTTCTAGGCAGAGACGCCGTCCCTCTCACCTCCCCGCTCCTGGCGCGGCGTCCTCCAGCGCTGCTCTCCCCGCTGCTTCCGGCACGCGCTCCTTCCCCGGCAGTGTGCTTAGGGCGCGCGCGCGCTCCCCCTCTCTTAAAGGGACCGCGCGCGCCGTCCTAAGGAGTCCCCGGCCAATTGCCGCAGGACCTCCCATATAAAAGGCACCTCCTCCAAAATGGAGGTGCCCGAGCAATGTTGTAGCACTGTTCACTACTCTGCTTCAGCCCTCAGGTCCCGTTGCCAGTTACCTGACAGATTCCTGCCAGTCTGCTGTCTAATTCCTGCCTGATATCCTGCTACCTGCCTGCTAGCCTGAGGTCCGACGGTCTGCCTTACTACTCCTGTCAGTCTGTCTATGGACCAGCTTGCCCGCTCACCTGGGAGCGCACTCCTGCTACCTGCCTGCTAGCCTACCTGGAGGCTCTGCCGTCACGTGCTGTGACCACCTGCCTGTCCAGTGACTCCTGCCCGCTCACCTGGGAGCGCTCACCTGCTGCCTGTCTGCTAGCCTACCTGGAGGCTCTGCCGTCACGTGCTGTGACCACCCGCCTGTCCAGAGACTTCTGCCCGCTCACCTGGGAGCGCTCATCTGCCGCCTGTCTGTTGGTCTTCCTGGAGGCTCCGCCGTCACATGCTGTGACCACCCGTTTATCCAGAGACTCTCGCCTGCTCACCTGGGAGCTCACGTCTACCATCAGCCGCCACAGGTCGTACCAACCCTTTACCCAGAGGCTGCCCCGGTCACTTGCCGTGACCATCTGCCCGTTCACCCAGAGACTGCCCCGGTCACTTGCCGTGACCATCTGCCCGTTCACCCAGAGACTGCCCCAGTCACTTGCCGTGACCATCTGCCCATTCACCCAGAGACTGCCCCGGTCACTTGCCGTGACCATCTGTCCGTTCACCCAGAGACTGCCCCGGTCACTTGCCGTGACCATCTGCCCGTACATCCAGAGACTGCCCCGGTCACTTGCCGTGACCATCTGCCCATACATCCAGAGACTGCCCCGGTCACTTGCCGTGACCTCCTGCCCGTTCTTCTAGAGACTGTCCCGGTCACCTGCTGTGACTGCCTGCCTGGTCGCCACCCGCTCCCTTACAAGGACCGCCCCCTTGTATAGTAGCTCAGAGGTTCCGCCTCCCAGACCCGTTACAGTTTGCTCGGGCCATGGAACCCGGTGGCACCCAAGCTCCCTCGCTCTCTGACCTATACCATGAACTCTCCCGTCAGAGATCCCAGCAGGAGTCCATCCTGAACCACCTGCGGAATGTCAACTCCCGCCTGGACACACTGTCTGCTCCACCAGCAACCACCGCTAGTGTCACGACTCGCACCCCAGCAGCACCGTTGCCCACCAATATCATGGCATCCTGTCTCGGACCCCGGCTGTCTGCACCTCTTCGCTTCGGAGGGGACCCCGCTCAAGCTCGGGGCTTCATAAACCAGTGCACCCTGCACTTTGAACTCTTGACTCACCAGTTTATCTCCGACCGGGCCAAAGTGGCATTCATCATGTCCCATCTCACTGGGGAGGCACTGGCATGGCTTAACCCCCTGTGGGAGAGAGAGGATCCCCTGGTGTCCGACCTGTCGTCTTTCCTCATTGCTTTCCGGAGAGTCTTCGATGAACCGGGACGAAAAACCTCATCTGCCTCCTCTTTGCTACGTCTCCGTCAAGGGAGTCTCACCGTGGGCCAATATGACATACGGTTCCGCACCCTCGCTTCTGAGCTTGCCTGGGATAATGAGGCCCTGGTGTCCGTCTTCTGGGAGGGCCTTTCCGGTCGGATTAAAGATGAGCTCGCCGGTCGGGATATTCCTACCACCCTGGATGACCTGGTGTCGTTGGCTACCCGGATTGACATCCGGTTTCAAGAACGCACCAAAGAGACCACCCGAGAGAGAAGGTTTCCCCGCCTAGCTCCTACTCTCCAGAAACCTGTCTCCTCTTCTGTCACTCCCCGGGCACACTCACCCGAGCCCATGCAGGTCGACCAGACCAAGATGGTCAAATCTCGCCAGGAGTCTCGCCGAGCCGAGGGGAGCTGCTTCTATTGTGGCAGTAAGGAGCACTTGATTCGTTCCTGCCCGGAGAGGTCGGGAAACTCCAGTGTCTAGGACCGCTCGGAGAGGTCGCCCTAGACAAAAATAAATCCTCTCCAACCCTGACTTTGTCTGTATCTATCTCCTGGGGAGAGACCCGTCACTTTGAACTCGCCCACCTGGATTCTGGATCCGCTGGAAACCTCATCTCCCAGTCCCTGGTTCAGAAATACCGTATTCCCACCAAGTCTCTGGCTGAACCCTTGTCGGTCGCCTCAGTGGATGGAAGACTCCTTCCGGTGACCATCCTGCTCGCCACGGAACCCATAACCCTGCAGGTGGGAATGCTGCACTCCGAGGTAATCTCCTTCCATGTGTTGCCCGGACTCTCCCACTCCCTATTGCTAGGTCTACCTTGGCTCCAAACACACGAACCCGTGTTGAACTGGCATTCCGGTGAAGTACTCCGGTGGGGGCCGGACTGCCATAAGACCTGCCTGGTTCCGGTTCGTCCGGTTCGTCCTCCACCTACCCCAGCTAACTTACCCGGTCTTCCGGCTCCTTACTGGACCTATGCTGACGTCTTTGGTAAGAAGGAAGCAGAGACATTGCCACCTCATAGTCCATATGATTGCCCGATTGACCTGGTTCCTGGCGCCACTCCACCCCGTGGGCGTATTTATCCGTTGTCTGCGGCCGAAACCCGGGCCATGTCTGAGTACATAGAGGAGAATCTGGCCAGGGGATTCATCCGGAAGTCTACTTCCCCGGCTGGAGCCGGATTCTTCTTTGTCAAAAAAAAAGATGGCTCGCTACGCCCCTGTATTGACTATAGAGGACTCAATCAGATCACGGTTAAAAATAAATACCCCCTTCCGCTCATCTCCGAGTTATTTGATCGCCTTAAAGGCGCCAGGATCTTTTCCAAGCTGGATCTACGTGGAGCGTATAACCTGGTCCGTATCCGTCAGGGAGACGAGTGGAAAACGGCATTTAATACCCGTGACGGACACTATGAGTACCGTGTGATGCCCTTCGGTCTCTGCAATGCTCCCGCCGTCTTCCAAGAACTGGTCAACGACATCTTCCGTGACCTTCTTTACTCCTGCGTGGTGGTATACCTGGACGATATCTTGGTCTTCTCTCCGGATCTTCCCTCACACCGGAGGGATGTTCGTCAGGTCCTGCTGAGGCTCAGGCAGAACCACCTCTATGCTAAATACGAGAAGTGCCTTTTTGAGCAGACCTCTCTTCCATTTCTGGGCTACGTTATCTCCCAGACGGGTTTGCGAATGGATCTCGAGAAGCTCTCTGCTGTCCTAAAGTGGCCCCGGCCGGAGGGCTTGAAGGCGATACAGCGATTCCTGGGCTTCGCTAATTACTATCGTCTCTTCATTCCTCACTTCTCGTCTCGGACTGCGCCCATATCTGCGCTCACCCGTAAGGGAGCAAATCCCAAGGTATGGCCACCCGAAGCTGAGGAGGCCTTCCTTTCCCTGAAGCAAGCCTTCTCCTCTGCCCCTGTGCTGCACCGTCCGGACTGCAACAAACAGTTCTACCTGGAAGTTGATGCTTCCTCCTCTGGAGCCGGAGCGGTGCTCACCCAAAAGTCTTCTTCCGGGAGAATGGTAACCTGCGGCTTCTTCTCTAAAATCTTCTCCTCCTCTGAGCGCAATTACTCCATTGGAGACCGAGAACTGTTAGCCGTTAAATTGGCGCTGGAGGAGTGGCGTTACCTGCTTGAAGGGGCTCTATACCCGGTGATCATCTACACGGATCACAAAAACCTGGCATATCTCCAAAATGCCCAGAGACTTAATCCACGTCAGGCCCGGTGGTCTTTGTTTTTTGCCCGCTTCGATTTCATCCTTCATTTCCGCCCGGCGGACAAGAATGTCAAAGCGGATGCCTTGTCCCGATCCTTCCTGTCCTCCGACCAAGAGGAGGAGCCTATGCACATTATCGACCCCTCCAAGGTGATGAATGTGGCTCCCCTGGATTTGACTCGTCTTCCACCCGGCAAGACGTTCGTGGCGCCTCCTGACCGTGAGAAGGTTCTTCACTGGGGTCATTCTTCTAAACTTGCTGGCCATGCCGTCCAAAAAAAGACCTTCCTACTCATTTCCCGGCATTACTGGTGGTCTACCCTGCATAAGGATGTGGTAGACTTCGTCTCTGCATGTTCATCTTGTGGCCGCAACAAGGTTCCCAGACACTTACCAGCTGGTCATCTCCTGCCGCTTCCCATACCTGTTGCCCCGTGGCAACACATCGCTATGGACTTCATTACCGATCTTCCTGTCTCTGCCGGGTGTACTGTCATTTGGGTGGTCGCTGACCGCTTTTCTAAAATGGCCCACTTCATTCCCCTGCCTGGTCTTCCATCTGAACCTGAGCTGGCTAAGGACTTTATCCGCCATATCTTCCGTCTTCATGGCCTACCCCTCCACATCGTGTCGGATCGAGGAGTTCAGTTCACCTCGCGCTTCTGGAGAGCCACATGTAAACTGCTGGACGTCACCCTGGACTTCTCCTCCGCTTACCACCCTCAGTCCAATGGTCAAGTGGAGCGGATCAATCAGACCCTTACCAGCTATCTCCGGCACTTTGTTAATGCCCACCATTCTGATTGGGTGGACCTCCTCCCTTGGGCCGAGTTCTCTTACAATAACCATGAGAGCGAGTCCTCTTCCAAATCCCCGTTCTTTGTTGTCTTTGGCCAGCACCCCCGGATTCCGTTTCCCGTCTCCGCCTCTGTGGATAACCCTGCCGCGCAGTCTCTTGTCAGCGAGTTTTCTACCATTTGGGAAAGTACTAGATCCGCACTTCTTCTGTTCTCCGAGCGGATGAAGAGATATGCTGATAAGAGACGTCTGGATCCGCCTCAATTCCGTCCGGGAGACAAGGTTTGGCTCTCCTCCAAACATGTGCGGCTCAAGATACCCTCCTACAAGTTAGGTCCTCGCTTCATCGGCCCATTCGAAATCCTCAGGCAAATAAATCCGGTGGCCTACAAACTGAAACTCCCGGCCACCTTACGGATTCCTAACTCCTTCCATGTGTCTCTCCTCAAACCCGTTGTCTTTAACTCTTTTTCCAATAATCCAGGTGCTTCTCCTGCTCCGGTTTCCGCTGATGACGTCTTTGAGGTAGAGAGTATTCTGGCCTCCAAGAGGGTAAGAGGAAAGACCTTTTTTCTGGTAGATTGGAGGGGGTTTGGTCCTGAGGAGAGAACTTGGGAACCCAGGGAGAACATCAACGCCCCGCTTCTCCTTGAGAAATTTCTTTCTGGCCTAAAAAAGAGGGGGCCTAAAGGGGGGGGTACTGTAGCATCGGCGTCTCTGCCCCGTTCTAGGCAGAGACGCCGTCCCTCTCACCTCCCCGCTCCTGGCGCGGCGTCCTCCAGCGCTGCTCTCCCCGCTGCTTCCGGCACGTGCTCCTTCCCCGGCAGTGTGCTTAGGGCGCGCGCGCGCGCGCTCCCCCTCTCTTAAAGGGACCGCGCGCGCCGTCCTAAGGAGTCCCCGGCCAATTGCCGGAGGACCTCCCATATAAAAGGCACCTCCTCCAAAATGGAGGTGCCCGAGCAATGTTGTAGCACTGTTCACTACTCTGCTTCAGCCCTCAGGTCCCGTTGCCAGTTACCTGCCAGATACCTGCCAGATTCCTGCCAGTCTGCTGTCTAATTCCTGCCTGATATCCTGCTACCTGCCTGCTAGCCTGAGGTCCGACGGTCTGCCTTACTACTCCTGTCAGTCTGTCTATGGACCAGCTTGCCCGCTCACCTGGGAGCGCACTCCTGCTACCTGCCTGCTAGCCTACCTGGAGGCTCTGCCGTCACGTGCTGTGACCACCTGCCTGTCCAGTGACTCCTGCCCGCTCACCTGGGAGCGCTCACCTGCTGCCTGTCTGCTAGCCTACCTGGAGGCTCTGCCGTCACGTGCTGTGACCACCCGCCTGTCCAGAGACTTCTGCCCGCTCACCTGGGAGCGCTCATCTGCCGCCTGTCTGTTGGTCTTCCTGGAGGCTCCGCCGTCACATGCTGTGACCACCCGTTTATCCAGAGACTCTCGCCTGCTCACCTGGGAGCTCACGTCTACCATCAGTCGCCACAGGTCGTACCAACCCTTTACCCAGAGACTGCCCCGGTCACTTGCCGTGACCATCTGCCCGTTCACCCAGAGACTGCCCCGGTCACTTGCCGTGACCATCTGCCCGTTCACCCAGAGACTGCCCCGGTCACTTGCCGTGACCATCTGCCCGTTCACCCAGAGACTGCCCCGGTCACTTGCCGTGACCATCTGTCCGTTCACCCAGAGACTGCCCCGGTCACTTGCCGTGACCATCTGCCCGTACATCCAGAGACTGCCCCGGTCACTTGCCGTGACCATCTGCCCGTACATCCAGAGACTGCCCCGGTCACTTGCCGTGACCTCCTGCCCGTTCTTCTAGAGACTGTCCCGGTCACCTGCTGTGACTGCCTGCCTGGTCGCCACCCGCTCCCTTACAAGGACCGCCCCCTTGTATAGTAGCTCAGAGGTTCCGCCTCCCAGACCCGTTACAGAAGCCCAATATTTTTTCAGAGGTAGATGCAGAAAAAAATATATTCAGTTTGCAACCTGATGGAGGTCTGTATAGATGGATTAATAGAACAAGTCCCACACACAGCTAGAAGCCCAATATTTTTTCAGAGGTAGATGAAGAAAAAAATATATGCAGTTTGCAACCTGATGGAGGTCAGTATAGATGGACTAATACAACAAGTCCCACACACAGCTAGAAGCCCAATATTTTTTCAGAGCTAGATGCAGAAAAAAATTATATTCAATTTGCAACCTGATGGAGGTCAGTATAGATGGACTAATAGAATGATGCTATGCCGAAAAGATTTTACTTCACTAGGTGCAGTAAAAAAATTGGTATTCTATACACAGGTGGTATATCTTGCAACACAGATAGGCTACTCCACTGACTAACACACTCTGCAATAGGCCAAAAAGGATTAGCTTTGCTAGATTCAGCCAAATTCCTTTAAAAAAACTTGCACAGCACTGGCACAGACCTGCCTGGCAAAAACTGATAGGAACTGATGTAACCTAGTCCTGAAAAGGACTCCAATTACAATTAGTCTTTACTCCCACAATCTATCTATTTAAGAGCACAGACCTGCCTGATAAAAGTCGTAGGATATGCTTTAACCTAGTCCTTAAAAGGACTGCAATCACAACTATTCCCTACTCCCAAGCTATCTGTAGATTTGTGCGAAAATTGGCTTGAAATTAACAAGGTATAGCGCACACAGCAACAGCGGTGCCGTCTAACACGCAGCTGCAGCAGTGAGAAAATGGTGGCGACGGGGAAAATGGCTTGGTCTTATAGGGCAAGGACATGTGACATACACTGCCAATGACACATGCCCTTGATTGTGTGAAAAAAAGCACTTCGCTCCGTGTGTGCGCTGCTGATAGGCTGACAGATTGCACCTCCCCACTGTAAATGCGGGAAAGAGAAAAAAAAAAATGGAGATCTTCATTGTTCCTGCAGAGATCCATCCCCTGCCCCTCCCCCCACCCCGCTGTACACTCAAACTGCGTATTAACATTAATTTTCATCATTACTGAGAAAAAATCCAGTTATGATTTTGGTGCACGAACAGTTATCGAACATAACCTCGAACAGCCGAATTTTTCTCAAATTGTTCGTGTTCGCCGAATGGCTCGAATACCGCCCAAAACAGCTCGAATTTGAGATTGGCGAACAGTTCGAGTAGAACAACGCTCATCTCTAATAGAGACGCCACTGCCACTGTTCCTCCGGTGGTGGAGGACGGGGAATATGAAATTTCCCGCATCCTTAATTCTAGACGGTATAGGGGGAGTTTGCAGTATCTTGTTGCTTGGGAGGGTTTCGGTCCCAAGGATAACTCATGGGTGAGGGCGGATAATGTTTCTGCTTCCAGACTTGTCAGAGCGTTTCACAGGAGGTTTCCTGACAGGCCTGGTCCTAGGGGATCCTCTTAGAAGAGGGGGTACTGTTAGAACTCTCCTGTTAGGTTTTTTCTATTTTGCTGATCACATGACCTTTTTGCCTATTTAATCCTGCTCCGCCCTTCTGGCCATGCTGGACTTCATTGTAATTTCTACTCTTAAGCTAGCCAGGTGCTTTGTAACCTTTCTCAGTCAGTTTAGCTAGGTCTTTTGACCTTTATGTTCTATGTTGTGTGTTTGTCTTTTTACTGCTACAATTTCTGCTAGGAGGTGTCCATCTTTCTCCCAGTCCCTAGTTCTTGTAGGGATCCCTCCCTCACATCTATAGGTCTTCGTTCAGACTAGCTGAGGACTTTAGCGGGTCTGATCGCAGGATCAGGTTCCCCGTTACATCGTAGGGATCTAGCTTAGTTCTATTGTAGGGACAGATCTCCTGTCTTTCCTTAGTGCTTGTAGCCTATCATAACAGTGATCATGAGCAGCGATTTGCTGGGGTTTGTCTTCCAGGAGGTAACCTCTGGGTAGCTCTCTTATATTGTGTCTAGCATTTTTTAGCATTTCAATTTCATATAATTTAGCTAGAAATTTTTTTGTAAGTGTATCTGCTTCCAACTCGAAATCAGTAAGTTTGGAGCAGTTTCGGTGAACCCTCATAAATTGCCCTGTTGGTATGTTTAAAAGCCAGCTTGGTAAATGACAAATCTCTATATTGATATAGCTATTAGAGTCTGTAGGTTTGTGATAGGAATGTGTATAGATTTTACGATCATGTGTATAGATAGTAAGATCCAGAAAGTTAACTTGTTGGGTACTAGTAGTGGAGGAGAATTCTAAGTGAAAGTCATTTTTATTAATATCTATTATGAATTCATTGAGTGAGGTTTGGTTGCCGGACCATATAAATAGTATGTCATCAATGAAACGTTGCCAGAGGACCAGGTTCGTGCGTAGTCCCCCCTCTGTATAGATATTTGAATCTACCTATCTTCCTACGTATAAATTAGCATAACTAGGTACGAAACTGGTCCCCATGGCCGTACCCCACTGCTGGGTGTAGTAGTTCTTCTCGTATTTGAAATAATAATGTGTTAAAATAAAACTCATACAATCTCTGAGGAAAGTGACTTGTTCAGGAGGCATGGCATTATGCTTATTCAGAAAGTAGGTGGCAGCCTCGCATCCCTTATCATGTTGAATCACTGTATATAGCAAGGTAATGTCTAACGTCCCTAAGATGTAGTTATCTTGCCAGGTAGTGTGGTTAAGTAATTGAAGGACATGTTTAGTGTCCTTGAGGTAGGCCGGCAGGAGTGGGACCACATCATGTAGGTGGGTATCTACAAATCTGGAAAGGTTAGAGGTTAGACATTCGATACCAGAAATGATGGGTCTCCCGGGTGGATTTTGAAGGTTTTTATGAATCTTTGGAAGATAGTAAAAAATAGCCAGCCAGGGGTGAGGAATGTTAATATAGTTAAACTCGTTCTTATTGGGAAAACCTGCCTCCAGACCTTTTTTGGTGAGGATTTTTAACTCTTGTAGATATATTTGCGTAGGGTCTTTCTTCATTAGTTTGCAAGTATGTTGGTCATTCAGCAGTCTATTTGCTTCAGTTTGGTATTGTGCTAAGTCCAATAGAACTATCCCTCCACCTTTGTCTGCTGGGCGTATGACCAAATTATGGTCTGCTTGGAGTTGTTTAATGGCTTTGCGTTCATGGGTGGAGAGGTTTTGTTTAAATTTAGTGCATTTTTTTCACTGATACTGCGGATGTCCTTAATGACATTGTTTTGAAAGCTGTGGAAAGAAGCTGAGTATTCGTTAGTGGGGTGGAAGTTGGATTTGGTTTTGAGGCTAGTGTTAGAATACATCCTTGTGGAGGGATTGGATTCATCTTGGGTGATATTGGATGGTTCTTTCTTAAGGAAATGTTTTTTCAAGGCTAAGTTTCTCGTGAATTTCTTTATTCCAATGAAAGCTTGGAATTTATCGAATTTAGTAGAGGGGGCAAATTTTAGACCTTTATTGAGTAGTTGTAGTTCATTTAGTTCAAGAATGTGTTTGCTTAGTTAAAAATTGATTCAGTTGTAGTAATTACCTCTTTTGGTTGTTTCTTTTTCTTTTGGATGAGTTTCCCTCCTACATCCCTTCTTACGTTTTTTCTTTGTGCCAACTGAAAAAAGTTCGAGTTACTGTTTTTTTTTCCTTATTTGAGGGCGGTTAGGGTAATTATCTGGCTGTCCATAGTCATTTTGTATCTGAGCGGGCTCCCACATGGTTGGATCGAGGGGTATCTGGCTGTTATCGTTGCAATAATTGTAAGGCATGCCCTGCCATGACCCAAGGAAACACATTTAGAAGTTTTGTTAAGGGGAGGGATTTCTAAATCAGGCAACTCATCAACTGTCGGTCGAAGGGAGTGATATACAAGGCCACATGTGTATGCAAACTCGAATATGTTGGGAAGACACGAAGGGAGTTAAAGAAGAGGATATTAGAACACTTACGTGATATTAAAAACAAGAAAGATACCCTAATAGCCAATCATGTAAACACTATGCACCTAGGAGATGCCAATGTTATTAAATTTATGGGCATAGAAAAGGTGGCACCACCGATAAGAGGAGGCAACTGGGATTTACGCATATTACAAAAAGAAACTCGATGGATTTTTACCCTGGGCACCACTACCCCACTTGGCATGAATGAGTTTCTATCCTTTGCCCCTTTCCTTCCAGAATAGGGATAGAATAGGGAGAGCTAGACAGGGATAGCCACCGTAGAGTGGGGGCGCCATTTGCGCAGGATTTGTAGGGTGCCAACCTCCACGTAGGTAGGGTCAGCAGATGAGTTTGCTATCTAGTTATTTTACTAGGCCCCCCCCTTTTTCTTATTTCTTTAGAGAGGTCCGCTGTGTTTGGGCAATTTAATAGTACTATATTTCTTGTCCGATTATTCCTGTTCTGGTTTCCCCCGTTCAATATACCAAAACATTGCACATTTATAGGGGTCTTTTCTATCTTGATGAGAACCCTCTTAAATCCTTGATCTATCTTTTGAATACATATTTGGAGAGGACTGTACATGTTTGTTTAGGCAATTAGGCATTTTGGTTATGACCAAATATAGCCTCTATACTATGAATACGGGGCATCCTCTATGGGATTGGAGGTGTGGCAAACCTAAGGCTTCCCCTCCCTCTATTGAATATTTTCTACCCCGTTCATTATGGCTGCTGGACCGCCTAAGGGAGGAGTTTATGCTCTCCAGCATGGCGTGATGCTGTATCACGTGTTTGGGAGGTGACGCGTGCTTCTCAGCATCGCGCTTGCGGTCTGTGTCCATAGGAACGCGTGACGCTGCTTCCGGGAACCGGGCATTCTGGGACCGGAAGCGCGTCACGATAAGCGCGGCAATTCTGAAAGAGCGCGGCTTGATGCACATATATAAAGCACAGCAGCATATATACCTGAGCGTGGCATTAGGATGGAACTGAGGAACTAATGCGGATTTGGAACTATATACCCCTGATGAAGGATAGAAATGCGTCGGGATGTTCCGTGGAGTAACTAATCACCTTTAATATAGGGGGGACATACATGAAAAGACCCCGGGTGAGATGTTTCCATTTTCTATGAGGATATAATGCCTGGATGGTAATAGAAGGCTCCTCATAGATTTGTTTGTATACACATACCTACCATTTGATAATGGCTTGTTATGTAAGGCTCTCTCTGGACTTCATAGTTTAGTACCTTTTTGATCCTTACCTATGCTTGACCTGACAGGGCTTTAAATTCTGTTTAGCCCTCATTATAGATACTTTTTATCTGATATATTTTTTCAGGTTTTTGGTTGTAGCACCTTTCTATTCACGGTGTGTTTATACACCATATGGGAATCTAGCAACATACAAGTTTTTATATATTATTAATAAAAGTTATATTTTATATGCACTTGTTTGCTACATTAACTAATTATCTGGCTGTGTTGACTCGTTATTTGTCGGGTGTACTGGCTCATGAGTAAGGTTGGTAGATGGCATATGGCACTTGGGGATTACTGGGAGCAGAGGGGGATTCATTTATGATGTGCAATGGTTCAAATCTATTTTGTGTGGTGACAGGTGTATCAGGGGACTGGTTAAGTGAATGCCTCTGAGGGTGCGCCTGGGGTTGATGTGTCTATTTACAGAAGCACAGGTAGTGGGACCCTGTGGGGGTGTAAGTTCCATCTTTGAGGTAGGGTGGATGGAAAATATATCGTCCGACATTGGGGTAGTTGGTGGGCTTCCTGTTATTTCGTCCACTATTTCAAAAATGGCTCCATTGTGTATATAATTTTGGGAAGCATTTTCAGGGATAGCGTCACGACCAAATTTGCGTCGTTTTCTTTCCATTCCATTTCTTTGGAATGGATCCTGTATTTAATACTCTTTGATAAATTGATGATTTCTGGGTGGTCTTTCATTGGTTTAATATCATTGTAAAGCTTTAGGATCTTGGCTTGGCTTTCTAGTTGTTGTTTTCTTTTTTCTATAATAAATGTGACAGCTTGTTTTGAAAATGATTTAAGCATCTGGTCCCATTCTTGTAAGTATAGTGGGATCCCCGATATCACCAGATAGGGGTTTTGATATAGTCAAGCCGGCTGTAATGCAGTCGTAGGCTTGGTAGCGTTCTAACGTAGCCACCTCCCAGAGGTCCCTCATTTATTTAATTAACAGTTGTTCTAGTAATTTCAGGGCCTCTTTTGGGTTATTAATATTTTCGTAGTTATGTCTGGGGGGTGGCTGTTGGTGAGATAGGTTACAAAATTTTTGGATGTTAAGGATACGGTCCTTTCTGTCTGACCACAGGTCACTCATGATGAAACAGGGGACCTACTAAGCTGCCTCTGAGGTGGTCTGGAGGGAGAAGAATGTAAATAGAAAAACAGTGGCGCTGGTAGGTCTGATTAAATAAAATTAATCAATTTTATCAATAAAGAATTTTATTTTATACCTTTCACTCCATCTCATATTTATTTTACGCCTGGGTCCAGCGCTAGTTAATTTTAATCTAATCTTTTAACCCTTGACATACCGTGGTTTATGTGTCCTACTTGCTGCAGGACCCTTCAGGCAGACCTATCAGCGCCACTGTTTTTCTATTTACATGTGACTTCTGGACAGTGAATGTCTTCATGAGACAACCTGCAAAGGTCTTAGAACAAATTCTAAAGGTCTTCTGTATATACATTTTACACTTCTAATGACTCTTCTTAAATTATTTTATTTCATGTTCGTTACATAATGCCAACAAATTCTGACAGCAAACACTTAAATTAGTCATTGAAGGGGTTTTCCCACAAACAAAGTTAATTTTAAAGTTTATTTTAATCAATAGATACTGGAATAATAATAACTTCTACAATTGGATGTGTTTAAAAAAAATGTTCCTGTGCTGAGATAATCTTATAAATGTGTCCCTGCTGTGTACTGTGTAATGGCCGTGTCTGACCATACAGGGACACAGTCTAATCATACCACATCTCCTGGGCAGGGGAGGAAGCAAAAGAGAGTACACAGACATTACAGCAGGGGATCACAACTGATTATTTTTGTGAGGTAAAACATTTCCCCGCCTGTTTTTTAAAAAATGCTTTACCGCAAAAGAAGAATTATTTGCGATCCCCTGCTGTAATGTCTGTATACTCTTTTGCTCCCTCCCCTGCTCAGGAGGTGTAGTATAATGATCCTGCATGGTCAGACACAGCCATTACATAGTACACAGCAGAGGCAGCACAGATTATCTCAGCACAGGAACATTTTATTTAAACACATCCAATTGTAAAAGTTAGTATTATTCCAAGATCTATTGATTAAAATGAACTTTGTGTGTAGTAGAACCTCTTTAAAGAGGAACTACATCATTTTACTCGCTAAACTGGCCACTTCATGATGAAGTGACTGAAGATCTGCATATAACATATTTTTATGTTTTTATTTCTCACCTTCATTGCAGAGATATTAGCTTATAAAGTTTAAATGCTAAGTTCCACTTTACCAACAGGGTATTAGCATAGATCCTTCACTGGGGGGCATTTACTTTTTCCCCTGCATGATGCTGACCAATCATAAGCAGGAGGTTTCATGCAAGGAAGAAAAAAAAATGTCCACAGAATGTCAGACCTGGTTTTCTCTGAGTGATATGGTAAGATTCATATCTATCCAGGTCACACAGAATGTGCAGTGAGGAGATCAGAACTGTATGTCATTAGAAACACTGCTCTGAATAAATTCCAGGTACCGGAGCATTATTCTCCTCTTCCTGGGATAGATACTGACTGCTGTATGTGATAAGCACTGCTCACACACTACAGCTCTCATCTCACAGCACTGTCATGCTTGTCACAAACACTGCTCTGCATCAATTCCAGGAAGCAGTGCATTACTCCCCCACACCTGGGATAGATGTTGATTCTGACATTCTCTGGAGGCATTTTCTTTTTTCCTTTGCATCACACTACCTGCTTATGACTGGTCAATTGTC
Source organism: Phyllobates terribilis (assembly GCF_046119375.1). NCBI lineage: Eukaryota > Metazoa > Chordata > Amphibia > Anura > Dendrobatidae > Phyllobates > Phyllobates terribilis. Next base: position 531,018,623 of record NW_027362764.1, on the reverse strand, counting down.
ATGCAGGGAAAAAAGTAAATGGCTACAGAGAAGGATTTCTAGTAATACCCCCTTGCATATAGTGGACATTAGCATATAAACTTTAAAGCCAATATCTATGCAATGGAGAAATAAAAAATGTTTTATCTAGATCTTCAGCCACTTCATCATGATGTGGCCAGCATAGCACGTAAAATGTGGTGAAAGGTCCTCTTTAATCAGCATTTCTAAGAGCAAATGCTCTAGTAGACGTGGAGGCTTGTGGCATATAATAACTTTTCACATGGTTTTGTATATGAACCTCAGCTTGGTTTCAAGGTTTTTGAATTTATTTTTTTGTTACTTTTTTTATATTGTCAGCTTACTTTTTTTTTTTTACTAGACCTTAAACTATATTATGGAGCTGCAGTCATCTGGAGTCATTAACCCCTTAATAGCCTATGACGTATTAGTACGCTATAGGCTATTACCCCCGGTTCAGCGCGGGCTCCGGCGCTGAGCCCGTACTCAACCGGGCACATTTCAGCTGATTCTTACAGCTAACAAGTGACTGCAACAGCCGTGGGTGGAATCGCGATCCACCCACGGCTGTTAACCAGTTAAACGCCACTGTCAATATCTGACAGCGGAATTTAACAGCACCGCACCGGAAGAACAGCCTTAGCCCCGCCCATTGGTGGCCCCGTCACGTGATCGCGGGTCACCAATGGGTCGGTATGACAACCCGGGGACTGCAGCAGACCCCTGTGGTTGTCATGTCTCGCTAGATATGAGCGCCACCTAGTGGTCGACGCTCATAGCACAGGAGTATTTCTCCTGCATACAGGCGATCTGCTCGTCGCCTGTATGCAGTAGAAATGATCAGGAAACTGCAGATTCTACGTCTCCTATGGAGACTATTGAAGCATGCAGAAAGTGTAAAAAAAAGGTTTCAAAAATATAAAAAAAATATAAAAGTTGAAATCACCCCCCTTTCGCCCCATTCAAAATGAAATAATAAAAAAAAATTCCCACATACACATATCTGGTATTGCCGCGTTCAGAATCTATTAATATGAAAAAATAATTAATCCAATCGGTAAATGGCGTAACGAGAAAAAAATTCTAAACGCAAGAATTGCTTTTTTTGATCGTCGCAACATTGCAATAAAATTCAATAACGGGCGATCAAAACATCGGATTTATCACAAAATGGTATCAATAAAAACGTCAGCTCGGCACACAAAAAATAAGCCCTCACCCACCCTCAGTGGAGACGCTACAAGTCTCGGAAAATAGCGCCATTTTTTTTTTTTTTATCAAACTTGGGATTTTTTTTTCACCACTTAAATAAAAAATAACCTATACATGTTTGGTGTCTATGAACTCATAATGACCTGGAGAATAATGATGGCAGGTCAGTTTTAGCATCCAGTGAATGTGTTAAAAAAACAACAAAAAAAACAACTATGGAATTGCATTTTTTTGCAATTTCACCGCACTTGGAATTTTTTTCCCGTTTTCCAGTACACGATATGGTAAAACCATGATGGCGTTTAAAAGTACAACTCATCCTGCAAAAAATAAGCCCTCACATATTGACCGAAAAATAAAAAGGCTATGGCTCTGGGAAGAAGGGGAGCAAAAAACGAAAACGCAAAAACCCAAGGTCCTTAAAGGGTTAAAGAACCCAAAATATGTAAGTAGAATTAGAGCATGCACTTTCTCTTGTGGACTTGCTGATGGCTCCTTGGACCAAGCCCTGAAATAGAATAATTATTTACTTCTGGCCCTTCCTTGTACCCCATTCTTTGACTGAATGGGATTCCTAATTAGCAAGATACAGTATGAAATTTCTTCAAGAAATGTATCTATCAACTTTATTTAAAATTGTACTTTTTAGCCTGGCCTCTCGGCCTGTTTCTATCTGTTTTGGAAGAAGCCCATAATGCAATGTTAACTGGTGGAAGACAAACTTAAAGGAAATCCGTCACCAAGTTTAACCTCACTTAACCTTCTATCTGCTGACGTAGATAATTTTTCTTTGCAGCTCTATTCTGGAGAAATCCACGGTTTTATAAATATGCTAATGAAGCTTTAGGTGCTTAGCCCCACCTAGGGCACTTAATGAATGTCAGTCTTGACAGGTCATTTAAATTCTCAGCACCTGTCACCCTTGCTTGATTGACAGCAGCACTGATGTCAGATGACGAGCAGGAAATCCTGCACCTGCTTGCATTGCTTCCCTGCTGGTCTTCTTGTGGGTATACAGCATAGATGTCACGGGTGTGTCAGATATGAGAAGACCACAGCAATGGAAACAGGCAGAAGGTTTTTTGCCCTGAGCCTGTCAATCAAAAGAGAGACCAGTGAGGCAAGCGCTAATGATGTAAATGACCTTGGGTGGCAGACTTTTATTAGGTGCTTGTCCTCCCAAGAGCACCTAACGCTTCATTTGAATATTTATAAAATCATGGATTCTTCACAATAACGCAATGGACAGAAAATAGAGAGATATCAATGCATTTATCTTTCAATTGCTTATGTGAGTATATAAACGGATAAGGGGTGGGGGAGTTAAACCTGCTGACAAATTCCCTACAAGAGCTCAGAAGCCGGAGTTGATTTTATAATGGCTAGCATTGCAACCAGATTCATTGCCTGATTTTGATAACATCTTCTTGCTTTCCTCTGGGGTACCAGTGTGCCTTTTGATATGTACAGAATATAAAGGGGTTGGCCACTACTTTACATGTCCCCTCCATGTGAACTAACTGCCATAGATAAGCTCTTCTCTAAATTCCTTGCTTTATCATATACTGCTGTAACTTGAGTTGTTCTTCCAGGCACATGATCTATGACTGTGAACCTCCTACATCCTGAGATGACACAGATTCTTCCTCTCTTCTGGGCTCTGGAAACTGACAGGGTGGGGCTTGCTGCACAGGTGGGTAGGGCTTACCACACGGGAGGGCGGGGCTGTATTCAGCAGAGCTCAGTCTGGTTCTGTGAATGCTCTTCTTGCAGACCCAGCTCTTCCCTGCATCTGTATATATACAGCAGGGTGTATATACATGTACACACACTGCTGGATACCCTGTGTAATGTATATACATCCATAATGTGAATACATTCAGATCTCTTACTAATATATATATAGTGAGTACATCAGTGCCCCAATCAGAGAATTCAAGATGCAATGCAGATACACTGCTAGCGGAAGAGAAATGATTGTTCTGTGCACCAGTATAAAACCTGCAAAGAATTTCTGCACTATTAGTATAATGAAGACAACTGCTTAACAGGCAATGCCATACACCAAAGACAACTGCTTAACAGGCAATGCCATACACCAAAGACAACTGCTTAACAGGCAATGCCATACACCAAAGACTGAAAGGATCTTCTTGCTATATCCACAGGACAACTACTACTGATCTTCCAGCATATGGACATAAGCTGAACTTTTATAACACATATGGTGAGGGCAATTTACTTCCTATCTCTCACCTTAATATGCTACTTATATTTTGTTCTATTTAGCATTCTTATTTTTTGTTAATAATCTGTGATACAGCCATCATTTTTCTACAAGATGCTTTTTCAATTTTCAGCTATTGGCAGCAATTTAATCAGGTTGCTGCTTTTAAGCAGTTGTATTTGGTGTATGGCATTGTCTATTAAGCAGTTGACTTCATTATACTAATAGTGCAGAGATTCTTTAAATTATTATTAATTTGTGTAACATACCTGGCGGCGTCCTTGCATGGTGGTCCATCTCCCACTGTGCAAGAGAGCGCACTTGATCTCCTGTCCAGAGTGTCTCTCTGGCTTCCCTCCATGCTGTCTGTTTGTGTCTGTCTCTGCTGCTTAAGGGCAGCGCCCGATCACTTCCTGCTTTTTGTACCTGCTGTGGGTCACACCCCTTGTGCGTCCTCAGCCTATTGCTGTCTGACACTTGGTATATAGCTCAGCAGCTCCCTTCTATCCCTGCCTGAGCATAAGTGTTTCTTTCAGTGTGTGCTTGCACTCTGAAGGTGCCAGGTCCCGTTCTGTGTTCTCTTGTCTGCCTATCCTGGAGGCTGTATTTCCAGGCCTGTCTGAACACGCTCCTAGCCTGTTCCTCCTGCCTTCTAGGGGCCGATTACCTAGACCTGTTCCTGTATCTTGTCTGTCCTGTCTGAACACGCTCCTTGCCTGTTCATCCTGCCTCTCTGGGGGCCGTATTCCCAGACCCGCTCCTGTATCCCGCTGCAGTGTCGGTCTCCTCCGTACACTCAGTTCCAGTCTGAACTCTCTCCTATCCTTTACCTGTTTTTCCTCTATGTCCGTTCCCTTCCTTTTTCTGCAGAGTCTGAACTCGTACCTAACTCCTGCTTGTTGTCTCTGTTCTCCCGTTTGTGAGTTTGTGGTCCACTCGCTACTTCACTGCAAGTACCCTGTGGGTGTCTGGCTCTGCCTTTCCCTTCCTGTCTGTTCCGTGTGAACAGAGCCCTGTCCCCCCTACTCTGCCTAGCCTGCTCTGACTCCTCTGGCCGCTGCTCCGGCAGTCCTGTCCTGCCCTGCTTCTGCCCGCTGCTCCGGCAGTCCTGTCCTGCCCTGCTTCTGCCCGCTGCTCCGGCAGTCCTGTCCTGCCCTGCTTCTGCCCGCTGCTCCGGCAGTCCTGTCCTGCCCTGCTTCTGCCCGCTGCTCCGGCAGTCCTGTCCTGCCCTGCTTCTGCCCGCTGCTCCGGCAGTCCTGTCCTGCCCTGCTTCTGCCCGCTGCTCCGGCAGTCCTGTCCTGCCCTGCTTGTGCTCGCTGCTCCGGCAGTCCTGTCCTGCCCTGCTTGTGCTCGCTGCTCCTGCAGCCCCGTCCTGCTCTGTTCTTGCCCACCGCTTCGGGCGTTCCCTCTCTGCTGTGGTTGTCTACCGCATCTGCGGTTCTGTGACCCAGTCTGTACTGGGTCTTAACCTTTCTGTGCTCCAGCCCGTCCTTTCGGCCAGTACCTCCCTGCCTGCATACTCGCCTATATCCACCCATCTGCATACCAGCCGTGTTTGCTTATATCCACCAGTCTGTGCCAGCCTAACCTGCCTGTTCCTGAGTCCCAGTGTGTACTGGGTCCTATCCCGCCTGTGTTCCTACCTGCTAGTGCCTCCCTGTCTGCACTCTAGCTGCGCTTGCCTTTACCCGCCTGCCTGCATACCAGTCGTGCCTGCCTATACCCTCCAGTCTGTGTGCCAGCCTACCAGCCTGTTCCTGTATTCCCCTGTGTGGGTCAACAGCCGTGTCCGGGGTCTGTCCTGGAGTAGCACCTGGTCCCTCTGCTCGGTTCCTCCTTGGTGCACTGGCGTCGTATGCCGTCGTGCGACCCTGGTCGGATCGGGTGAATACTTAGTCACGCCCCTCCAGGCATTCACTCTCCGGCACGGTCCAGTGGAATCACTACTATCACACGCACACGCCGCTCAGCCCGGGCGTGTGCATAACAGCATGCTCAGGCCATGGTTCCCGTTGAGCCCCACGGCCTTCGCCCTCTGAGAAGTTTTCCAGCGAATATATGCATTAAAATAAATAAATAAATTTTTTTTCTCTTAGCTGAGTTCCAGGCGAAATTACGCACCGTCCAGATGGATCTATCAGCTCTCGTTCCTGCGGATCCGCCACGTTACTATGGGGATCCAAGACAGTGTCGTGCATTTGTGGAGCAATGCATGCTACACTTTAAGGCCTACCCTCTCTACTTTCCTTCCGATTGGGCTAAAGTGGCCTTTATGATGTCTTACCTGGCGGGTGATGCCTTGGAATGGATCAACCCCCTATATGAAACACAGGATCCGATCCTCCGGGACCTAATGGCCTTCCTGGTGGCCTTTCTAATGGTCTTCGATGATCCTAACCCGGAGGCTCCTGCTGAAGCTTCACCTCCCAATATCCCGGAGCAGCCCCGATGGGTAATGTGTGTGGGTAGCGCAATAGTCCTCCAGCCCAATGAGACTACTGCCCACCCAGAATCCTCACAGGGTGACTACGCTTTCCGGAATACTTCTCTCAACCTCAAGAGGCAGTCCAGACGTGCTAGACGTAGAGGCAAGCCGTCACGCCAGGGTCTGTCCTCCCTGAGACCTCCTGACCCCAACCTAGAAGTCCCTACTGAAGCTTCATCTCCCTGTATCCCGGAGAAACCCCAATGGGTAATGTGCGTGGGTAGTGCACCAGTTCTCCTGCCCGAAGAGACTTCTGCCCATCCAGACTCCACACAGGAGAACTTCCTGCACCCGGCATCAGATGCTTCTCTCTCTTTAACCGGTGTGCATGTCCAAGGATGCTCCAAAGCTGTGGTTACCTCTGAGTCTGTGCACCTCTACTACCTGGCGGAGGATCCCCTGTTGCCTCCTGAATTCTCCGGGATACCACTCGATGACAAATGGAGAGAGACTTCTCTACACCCGGTACTCAATACTTTGTCCGCTTCGTCCTGTGAGCCTGACAATGGGTACCCCAAAGTGGTAGTTACCTCCGAGTCTCTACACCCCTCCGACCAGGCGGAGGATCTCCAGTTGTCTCCTGAACCCTTCGGGGTGCTACCTGGTAACGAAAGGACAGAGACTCTCCTATACTCTGTACCTGATACCTCGCTCGCTTCGTCCAGTGAGTCCAACCTAGTGTACTCCGAAGCAGAAGTTACTCCCGAGTCTCTACACCCCTCCGACCAGGCGGAGGACCTCCAGTTGTGTTCAGAACCCTTCGGGGTGCCACCTGGTGGTGAATGGACAGAGACTTTCCTATACTCGGTACCCGATACCTCGCCTGCTTCCTCCAGTGAGTCCAACCTAGTGTACTCCGAAGCAGAGGTTACTCCCGAGTCTCTACACCCCTCCGACCAGGCGGAGGACCTCCAGTTGTGTTCAGAACCCTTTGGGGTGCCACCTGGTGGTGAAAGGACAGAGACTCTCCTATACTCTGTACCTGATACCTCGCTCGCTTCGTCCAGTGAGTCCAACCTAGTGTACTCCGAAGCAGAGGTTACTCCCGAGTCTCTACACCCCTCCGACCAGGCGGAGGACCTCCAGTTGTGTTCAGAACCCTTCGGGGTGCCACCTGGTGGTGAATGGACAGAGACTTTCCTATACTCGGTACCCGATACCTCGCCTGCTTCCTCCAGTGAGTCCGACCTAGTGTACTCTGAAGCAGTTGTTTTCTCTGAGCCTCTGCACTCTTCTGACCCGGCGGAGGACCTCCAGTTGTTTCCTGAATCCTCCGGGGTACCACCAGATAACAAAGAGACAGTGACTTTTCCTCATTATGTACCTGATAACCCGTCTATTTTTTCCTGTGAGCTTGACAAGATGTACCTCGAAGCAGAGATTACCCTCAAGTCTCTGTCCCCCTCCAACCCAGTGAACGACTGGTCCTCGAATTCCCTGCGGAAGATTCTGGCAGGCCTGAAGAAGAGGGGGCGTAAGGGGGGAGGTACTGTAACATACCTGGCGGCGTCCTTGCATGGTGGTCCATCTCCCACTGTGCAAGAGAGCGCACTTGATCTCCTGTCCAGAGTGTCTCTCTGGCTTCCCTCCATGCTGTCTGTTTGTGTCTGTCTCTGCTGCTTAAGGGCGGCGCCCGATCACTTCCTGCTTTTTGTACCTGCTGTGGGTCACACCCCTTGTGCGTCCTCAGCCTATTGCTGTCTGACACTTGGTATATAGCTCAGCAGCTCCCTTCTATCCCTGCCTGAGCATAAGTGTTTCTTTCAGTGTGTGCTTGCACTCTGAAGGTGCCAGGTCCCGTTCTGTGTTCTCTTGTCTGCCTATCCTGGAGGCTGTATTTCCAGGCCTGTCTGAACACGCTCCTAGCCTGTTCCTCCTGCCTTCTAGGGGCCGATTACCTAGACCTGTTCCTGTATCTTGTCTTACCTGTCTGAACACGCTCCTAGCCTGTTCCTCCTGCCTTCTAGGGGCCGGTTCCCTTGACCCGCTCCTGTATCTTGTCTGTCCTGTCTGAACACGCTCCTTGCCTGTTCATCCTGCCTCTCTGGGGGCCGTATTCCCAGACCCGCTCCTGTATCCCGCTGCAGTGTCGGTCTCCTCCGTACACTCAGTTCCAGTCTGAACTCTCTCCTATCCTTTACCTGTTTTTCCTCTATGTCCGTTCCCTTCCTTTTTCTGCAGAGTCTGAACTCGTACCTAACTCCTGCTTGTTGTCTCTGTTCTCCCGTTTGTGAGTTTGTGGTCCACTCGCTACTTCACTGCAAGTACCCTGTGGGTGTCTGGCTCTGCCTTTCCCTTCCTGTCTGTTCCGTGTGAACAGAGCCCTGTCCCCCCTACTCTGCCTAGCCTGCTCTGACTCCTCTGGCCGCTGCTCCGGCAGTCCTGTCCTGCCCTGCTTCTGCCCGCTGCTCCGGCAGTCCTGTCCTGCCCTGCTTCTGCCCGCTGCTCCGGCAGTCCTGTCCTGCCCTGCTTCTGCCCGCTGCTCCGGCAGTCCTGTCCTGCCCTGCTTCTGCCCGCTGCTCCGGCAGTCCTGTCCTGCCCTGCTTCTGCCCGCTGCTCCGGCAGTCCTGTCCTGCCCTGCTTCTGCCCGCTGCTCCGGCAGTCCTGTCCTGCCCTGCTTGTGCTCGCTGCTCCGGCAGTCCTGTCCTGCCCTGCTTGTGCTCGCTGCTCCTGCAGCCCCGTCCTGCTCTGTTCTTGCCCACCGCTTCGGGCGTTCCCTCTCTGCTGTGGTTGTCTACCGCATCTGCGGTTCTGTGACCCAGTCTGTACTGGGTCTTAACCTTTCTGTGCTCCAGCCCGTCCTTTCGGCCAGTACCTCCCTGCCTGCATACTCGCCTGTATCCACCCATCTGCATACCAGCCGTGTTTGCTTATATCCACCAGTCTGTGCCAGCCTAACCTGCCTGTTCCTGAGTCCCAGTGTGTACTGGGTCCTATCCCGCCTGTGTTCCTACCTGCTAGTGCCTCCCTGTCTGCACTCTAGCTGCGCTTGCCTTTACCCGCCTGCCTGCATACCAGTCGTGCCTGCCTATACCCTCCAGTCTGTGTGCCAGCCTACCAGCCTGTTCCTGTATTCCCCTGTGTGGGTCAACAGCCGTGTCCGGGGTCTGTCCTGGAGTAGCACCTGGTCCCTCTGCTCGGTTCCTCCTTGGTGCACTGGCGTCGTATGCCGTCGTGCGACCCTGGTCGGATCGGGTGAATACTTAGTCACGCCCCTCCAGGCATTCACTCTCCGGCACGGTCCAGTGGAATCACTACTATCACACGCACACGCCGCTCAGCCCGGGCGTGTGCATAACAATTTGTATAGCGCCATTGATTCCATGGCGCTGTACATAAGAAGGGGTTACATACCAAATACAGATATCACTTACAGTGTAAACAAACTAACAATGATAGACTGGTACAGAGGGAATAGGACCCTGCCCTTACGGGCTTACATTCTACAAGAATGGGGGAGGAGACAGTAGGTTGAGGGGTTGCAGTAGCTCCAGTGTTGAGGTGGCAGCAAGCAAGGTCATGGCAGGCTGTAAGCTTGTTTGAAGAGATGGGTTTTCAGGTTCCGTCTGAAGGATCCAGGTGTGGTGGATAATCGGACGTGTTGAGGCACCGAATTCCGTAGGACGGGGGATATTCGGGAGAAATTTTGGAGGCGATTGCATGAGCAACGAATAAGTGTGGAGGAGAGAAGGAGGTCTTGGGAGGACCGGAGGTTACGTGAGGGAATATATCGGGAGATTAGTTCAAAGATGTACGGAGGAGAGAGGTTATGGATGGCTTTGTAGGTCAGTGTTAGTAGTTTGAACTGGATACGTTGGGGAAATGGGAGCCAGTGAAGGGATTTGCAAAGGGGGTAGCAGAGGACTAGCGAGGTGAGAGATGAACAAGTCGTGCAGCAGAGTTGAGGATGGACTGGAGGGGTGTGAGAGTGTTAGCAGGTAGGCCACAGAGGAGGATGTTGCAGTAGTCGAGGCGAGAGATTATGAGGGCATGCACAAGCAGTTTAGTAAATTAAGGGTTGAGGAAAGGACGGATTCTGGAAATATTTTTGAGTTGAAGGTGACAGGAGGTGGCGAGAGCTTGGATGTGGGGTTTGAAGGACAGGGCAGAGTCAAGGGTTACTCCGAGGCAGCGGATTGTCGGTACAGGGGAAAGTGTGATGTAATTTATTGTTTTAGAAAGATCAGGTGGGAAAGATATGCGAGATGGGGGAAAGATAATAAGTTCAGTTTTGTCCACATTGAGCTTGAGGTAGCAGGAGGAGAAGAAGGAGGATATGGCTGCTAGACATGCTGGGATTCTGGACAGCAGAGAGGTGACATCTGGGCCAGAGAGGTAGATCTGGGTGTCATCAGCGTACAGATGGTACTGGAAGCCATGGGATTTTATGAGCTGTCCAAGGCCAATGGTATAGATTGAGAAGAGTAAGGGTCCTAGGACAGAGCCTTGAGGGACTCCAACAGAGAGGGGGCGGGGTGAGGAGGTAGTGTGGGAGTGTTTATGCTAAATGTGCGGTTAGAAAGGTATGAGGAGATCCAAGATAGGGCAAGGTCTTTGACGCCAAAGGAAGAAAGGATCTGTAGTAGGAGGCAGTGGTCAACTGTATCGAAAGCAGAGGACAGGTCAAGAAGAAGGAGTGCAGAGAATTGCCTGTTAGCTTTGGCTGTAAGTAAGTCATTGGTGATTTTGGTAAGGGCAGTTTCGGTGGAATGGTGGGGGCGGAAGCCGGATTGTCGGTTGTCGAAGAGAGAGTTAGATGAAAAGTGAGAGGAAAGTTCAGAGTGAACGTGTTGCTCGAGGAGTTTGGAGACAAATGGGAGCAGCGGTATGGGGCGATAGATGGACAAGGCGGTTGGGTCAAGGGATGGCTTTTTGAAGATGGGCGTGATTGTGGCATGTTCGAAGGCAGAAGGGAAGGTACCAGAAGTTAGTGATAGGTTGAAGAGATGGGTTAGGGATGGGATGAGTGTGGGGGTAAGGTTGGGGAGGAGGTGGGATGGGATGGGGTTGAGTGCACGTGGTGAGGTGTGATTTGGAGAGGAGACGAGTAAGGTCTCTTTCCGTGATGTTGGGAAGGGAGGTTATGGGGGTAGGGAAATGGTGTGGAAAACAAAGGGGTTGTGGTGGTCGGACAGTAAAGACTTGCCGTGTTTGGTCAATCTTGTTTTTGAAGTGTGTGGCAAACTCCTCAGCAGAGATGATGGAGGTCGGAGGGGGCAGTGGAGGGCAGAGGAGAGAGTTAAAAGTCTTGAATAGCAGTTTGGGGTTGTAGGATAGGGAGGATATAAGGGTTGTGAAGTAGGCCTGCTTAGCAGAGGTGAGTGCTGATTTGAATGCGAGTGTTGCTTGTTTGAATGCAGTGAAGTCATCTCGCGAATGTGTTTTCTTCCAACGTCGCTCCAAATTCAGACCTCTCCCCATCCATCCATCTACTGATCTATCCTATCCATCCCATCATCTATGTCAGTGTGGGTGAGTAGAGGATAATCTTTATTGTCAGGGTCGGTGTAATGGTGCTTTGTGCATTACTTATATTCCATGCAGTGTCCTATACAGGAGATTGTGCTGGGGATGTGGGACAGGAGGAGCAGGAGGGGTTTAGGCTGAGTTACAGGTCTGTGCTCGGTGCTGGCTTGCAGCCGAGCACAATGAATGATGGGAAATGTAGTCAGAAGGGAGCAGAGGAATTTGAAAAGGAAGTGATTGCTATGATAACAGGGATGGTGCCAAGGCATAGGAAGTGAAGCAGAAATGTGTAAAACAGCATGAAACTTGGCAGAAAAGATATATGGGGATCTTTAGGGGGCATTGTCTTAAGCATTTATGGTAAAACTAGGAACTAAGTTACAGTAGTGGACAACCTCTTTAACTACAGAGTAGCAATTTAGACACGGCTCTATTTTTTTAATGAGATTCAGAGCAAAATGTCACTTTAGATCACAACGACATTATGAAGGTTTGTACTTTCTCCCATGGTATGTTGTCGAGAAGAATTATAAAATCCTGGGCAGTTAGTGTTACGGTGTAATATATGTGAATTGGACATATGCAGATGTTTCCAAAACATTTTGCGAATGTGAAAAGCAAGGGTCACCTACCACCATAAATATATGATGGCAATGTACAAATACTAGGCCTTTTTGAGAACTAGACATTTAATGTAAATTTTTAGGGAATCAAATGTCAAACACATCTTAAATCACATTAATGTCCATCATAAATTGTTTATTAACTTGTGTCAAGAAAAGTCTTTTGAGGCACTTTTTTGTAGCAACAACAACAGTTATTTCAAGGCATTGGTTGGTACAGATTGGTGCTCACTTTTTTTTGAATGGTTAAGGGGGTAGTCTCAAATTATTTAAATGCTTTAGTTAGACCGCATGAAAATAAGCAAGTTTGCAACTGACTTGCTTTCACTATCTGTTGTCATTGTCCTGCAATGAGAGCTTTTATTTTTCCTAATGTACAACTCGTTTCCATGGAGCATGGCCATTAGTGGCTGCTCAAAGCCTGGCCAAGTGTGTACAGTAGTTACATTACAGGAAAGGGGTTAACTCAAAACATCCCAGTCACCTTTCTCCAGCCCATAGATTTCTAAACAGCAGTTAGCTACTCACCTCCCTCTCAGCTCCTGCCACGCTGCTGTTACACATCTTGCTAAATCATCACCCCCAGCTTTCAAGCAGGTCTTCTAATCATAACCATGGCCTGTTATCTTCATATGTAAATATAGTGACAACAGTGTAGCGATAGCTGAATGTGTTACAGCATAACTTGTGCTAAGCTTTATAATTCTACTAATATTACATTTCTACTGCTCACAATAACTGAAACTCAAGGAGTAGCACCTGCCGTACTGGAACTCATGGAGAATGTAAGTTAACAGATTGATCTGAGCTTCCCAAGAGACAATTTTAGAATATCCCTTTAACAGAGCTCCACAATATTATGATAATGAAGGAGCTGGTTGCAGTGGAACATGATTGTGACCAGATTCCCAGCCCTGCTGAGCTAACACAACAAACAAAGGTGAAATTAGTTCTCTATTGATCCCAGCATCTCCTCAATCTTTTTCTCCTCTTCATTTGTCTTATTTTTTCCTGTTTTTTTTCTTTTTTCATGGTGTCTTTTTTCATCCTTTATAGTTTTAAAGTGTATCTGACAGCTGATACACGCTGCCAATGGCAGCATGACTCAGACACTGGCTGCATGATTTCAGCCATATATGTTTAACTCTGAAACGCTGAGGCATTTCAGAGAAGAACATACCGGGGAGCCACCGGGGACTGAGCTGCGTTGGAGACTAGTCTCACTGCTCGCTGCCTCTGTCAAGCACATGTAGGCAGAGACCTGTCACTCCACGGAAACAGGTGCAGAGATGCAAGTGCAACAAATTACAAGTAAAGGTCCTTAGATAACTTACAAAAATGTTGCAGGATGATCGAGCAGTTCTCAAGCTACAAAAAGTACTTGAATCTTATGTCCTATTCCACTATTAGAATGGGACGAGCACACGGTATCTGCCAATCGAGCAGGTATCAGCAGACGTGAAGTCATCTATTCCATTCATTTCTCATGCAGAAGTTCATGGAACAGGAATAACTCTTTAAGCCAAGACTAACATCATCCAACGAGGCTTCCGAGTTGACTTTGCACTGTCTTTAGGCTCACTTTGAGGATGGGTAATAATTGCTACCTTTACTAATTCTACCCCACAGATCTCAGAATGTGACATACACAATATAGCTATTAGTGGCTCATACTGTTGGAAAAATTTGGGAAATCTTTGGTGTTGCTCACCTGTCCCTGCACAAGCATCAGGCCTGGCTTCCTTTCCTATGGACACCTTCCTTTCAAGTTTTTCAGGTAACCTGGAAAACTCTTTAGATATCATCACCTTAAGTCTTTCAAAGACAGCTTTAGCAGGAGCAGGTGCTTATGTATTACGTAGCACGATTTTAGTTGCCTCATGTTTGTGAGGAGATTTTCTACTTCCCTTGGGTGAGCTCTAGCTAGGTGCCAAATTATCCACTTCTAATACTCCTGACTTATATGCTACAACCAGTGTTATTTCCAAGCTCAGTCCAACTTACTGTGTTGTTCACACCAATTTCTCAGCATGCAAATTACCACCACCTTGCAACTGTTCACACCTGGACTCAGCAACCAAGGAAACACATCTCTTCAAGCGAATCTCCAATCCATATGCAACATCATTGCATTCCTGAGAATAATCATTGCCTTGTTGAAAGACACTACACTACATTGCTATTAACCATTGCCCTGTTGGAAGGTGCCAGACTGAATTTAATTCTCAATCACTTCCAAGTTTAATTGTTGCCCTGCAGTAAGATACCAGATTACATTCTTGTGATAAACTGTTTCCATGTTAGAGGATACAAGTTTCCTATGCTGCCAATGTTCCTGTGAGTATCCACACTCCCGGCTCTCCTTCATCTGTGCTACCAGCTCTCCTTGTTTGTATGTTGTCCTGCATACCCTACTGTCCTGGTCCACGTCATCCATCAAGGCCTGTTCCGATGCACTGTCACCCAGGTCTGCGCTGCTCACCCAGATTTATGGCTTAAAGAATCCACATTACTAGCTGAGCCCATATTTAGACAGTCTAGTCTACGTTTAAATCATCTATTAGAGCCACATTCAGCACTGAGAAAAGGTTGCGAGCCCCATCCAGCTCCAGCCCTACTCACAGTAGTGCCAACTAAAGCCCCCCGAGTATAATGACAGCCAAAGCTTTTCCAAAGAAATCACCCCGAAGCAGAATACAAAGATCCAAGGGCTCCCACAATACCCCCATTCAGTATTCTTCCATCAAGCACTCTCACTACAATGTCGCATTGAGCTTCAAGCACCTCTACCGACAGGTACTATCATCCTATCTCCATCTTACCATACTTAAAGCGAACCTGTCATCAGGATTTTGCTAAGTAAACTACAGGCATTGTCATGTTGGCGCAGTGTTCACTGATTAATATACCTGAGGTGAAGAAATGTGTATAGTGGTTTTTGTGTAATCAGTGTTTGCAGTTTTCAGTTAGTGATATGCCCGTGCTCCGGGGCGGGACTGTAGGCAGGGTCTTTCCTTGGTTCTCTAGCCCAGATCAGCAATAAAAGTGTCACAGGTGTGTCAGATGTAATAGACAGTCGCCCTGGCTCTGGCTGTAGAAGGTCACTGCGCTTGGCATTACAGAAACCTTCTTAATCCTTCTTCCTTTTGGACCCAGCGGCGACCTCCCTCCTGCTGCTGATTGACACATTCTTGCCTGGGAGTTAAAAACACTCAGTTTGCTCCAGGGAATCGCCAGTGATACTTCTATGTACCTTTGTGCAGGCTTGGAGCACTAGCAGTTGGCTAACTTCTTCTCTGGTGCCCTTGGAGGACGGTTGGCATTACTCCTGCAGTGTTTGCTCAAGCTAAGTTTATCCCCTTTGTTTATCTACCTTGTTGTCTTTAGTTTGTAGTGGGGCCTGACCAGTGCTCACCCTCTCCTCCCTATCTAGGGCCAAGCTCTAGGGACATCCAGGGCTTAGGTTCCTGCTCAGCGATAGGTGTGTAACCTATATAGGTAGGGTAGGCAGGGTAATATTAGATCTGCCTAGGGGTCTCCACTCCCCCTTTTCCTAGTGTTTGGGATTCCTCCCCTTTTTCCCTTCGTGTTGCAATTAGTCTTTTCCACACCTTGCGTGACAAAAAAGACCTGCCCACAGGCCGCCCTGAAGCACAAGTATGATCCTCAACATAGAGACGGCCAGACACAGAGACAGATAGGGACGACCTGTGGGCAGGTCTTATCTTGCTGATCTGGCTTACAGCAAAGGAAAAACCCTGCCTACAGTCCCACCCCGGAGCACGGGCATCTAATTATTTGCATTTTGGAGATAAAGATTACACAAGACAGATTTCTTCATTTTAGGGCTCTTTCACACGTCTGTGTTTCCAGTACGTGTGGTGACAGTTTCCACACATACTGGAGACACTGACACACGCAAACCCATTCTAATCTATGGGTCTCCGTGCACGTCAGTGTGTTTCCACAGAACGTGTGCTCCACTCGCTGACATATCCGTTTTCTGCGGATGCACGGTCCGCAAAAGTGTCTCACGCTGAACACACGGATGACATCCGTGTGTCATCAGTGTGACACGTACCGGCGCCTGGGAATCAGAGCTACAGTTAGCGCTGTTCCAAAATGCAGGGTGGTGAACACTGTCCTCATACTGGTCCTGCCGATGCTGCGATCAGCACCAGGAGGGACAATGATGAGGGTAGTAGTGTCTGCTCCCACAGTGTCCACCTGTAAAAATAAGAATAAAATCCATATACTCACCTGTCCTAAGTGTCCCCCGCTGTAATCCTCTGATGCCGGGGAGAATGAGCCGCAGCAGCGAGCAGGTCACAGAGCTGAACTCAGGAGCTGTGCGCTCACTGAGCACAGCTCCAGAGCAGCTCCAGCTCATTCTTCCCTTTTCCTCTGCTGAACAGTCAGAGGATTACAGCGGGGGACACTTAGGACCGGTGAGTATACAGATTTTATAATTTTAATCTTATTTTTACACAGGGATACTACAGAAGACTACTACTACTACCCTCATCATTGTCCCTGCTGGTGCTGATCACAGCGCTGGCAGGGAACCATGATGAGGGCAGCGTTCAGCACCCAGCGCTTGGGAACAGCACTAACTGTAGCGCTGACTCCTAGGTCAGTGTCACACTGATAACACACAGATGTCATCCGTGTGTGTTCAGCATGACACTATTGCGGACCGTGTGATCCTGATGCGGCAAACGCTTGCCACACGTGTGACACACAGATATGTCCGGAACCGGTTTTTCCGGTACCGGAAATATACGGACGTGTGAAACCAGCCTTATCAGTGTAACAGCCCCAACATGACACTGCCTGTAGTTTACTCAGCACAATCCTGCTGACAGGTTCCCTTTAAGTTATCTCTAAACCTAAGACCAGTGTATGTGTATCCAGATCTGCTCATCCATGCAGCGCTACTCACAAAATTCACCATTTTGAGATGTGCTCTTCATACCCGTTTGCTAGACCTGGCGTTAATGACCAAGCTGGCAGACAGCCGTGAGCTACAATTCATAGGACTGCGAGCCACATGTGGCTCCTAAACTACAGGTTGGAGACCCTGGCTCTAGAGTCATGGCATGGGGGGACAAATACCACAGGTTGAGAACTTAGCATTGAATCAAAACCTCAAAAAACCTGCATGGCTTAGAGGGAACCTGTCATGTCCCCAAACACTATTAACCTGCAACTATGGGGTTAATCTGCAGGTTAATAGCTTTCTAAAGCCGTGTGCCTGCCACACTAGAAACCCGGCTACCAGGAGGAAATGAACTTTATTCCTCCGGGTAATCTCTGTCTTTCCGTCATAGAGGAAATAGTGAGCGGCGGCTGTAACCACGTCCCAGCACTGACTGACAGCCGGCTCAGCATTAATGCACTGGGGCGTAGTGCCAGCTGGGCTGTGTACTGAATAGTGGCTGAAGTTGCGCCTCATGCTAGTGAGAAGAGGACCGCCATTGGAACTAGGAAGATGGCGATTGGGAGTAAATTACCCCACTTACATTACATTCACAGACAGGTTTAGGGAATAAAACTAATTCTTGGGAGTGCATAATACTGAAAGCTCGATGAGCTTGCCAATCGTAGCAAAGTTCACTAAGAATGGCAGTTCTGGACATAGCAGCATATGGAGTCCTTATGGTTCCACATTAGTGATTGTTACTTTCTGTGCTGCGGTTTTGTGTCCACCTGGCACTGAATTATCAATGTATTCTATCCTGAAACAAAGCTTGTAGAGAATACCTCCCTAAAGCTGGGTTCAGACGTCAGTGTTTAATGTTCCGTATCTGGACTACAATGTCAGAATTGATAGCGGGTTCTCAGGACCTGAATTAACATTATCATGGGAGTATATAAAGCTGGGTCCGGATATAAGCGTCCTGTCTGTGCATCATGGTCCATACTCTGACCGTGACACATGGCTACGTGAATCTGGCCGTGACACATGGCTACGTGAATCTGGCCAACGCCTGCATCCAACGGAACATATTATCTTACTTTCCTCATTATTCAGTATAAATCTGAACTGCCAGATGACTTCGGAAGTACACTCAACATTCAAATTGTAACACCCAGAAGGAAAAGTGGTGGAATTATGGAAATCCCAGGATGGATAGATATGTTAATAACATGCAAATTATGAAAAAATGAAAACAAAATGTTCAAAATATCTTGATTTATTCAATATTGATCGCCAATTGCAGAAATCCCCGCACTTACACATCTTGGTTGTTATCAACGAGATTACTAATAGTTGTCTGACGAAGGTACTGCCACCCTGAATGCACTAAGGCAGGGTTCCCCAACTCCAGTCCTCAAGGCCCACCAACAGGCCATGTTTTCAGGAGTTCCTTACTATTACACAGGTGATGGAATTATTGCCTGTGCAGGTGTAATTATCACCTGAGCAATACTATGGAAATCCTGAAAACATGGCCTGTTGGTGGGCTTTGAGGACTGGAGTTGGGGAACCCTGCACTAAGGCACACAAATCATCAAGATCCCCTGCTGGCAGCTCCCTTTGCAATTGCTGACCAATGATGTGCTCGATGGTAGACAAGTCCGGAGATGATGAAAGCATCTTTATAAGCCACACAGGCTGCTCACACAAGCACTAGCAACATGCAGCTCAATGTGGCTCAAATGGGCTTTTTTTCTGCCAGTGTGTGTGTTTTTTCAGATGGGCACAAAAACCAGTAGACTATGTTCTCGTGCCCATCAGGAAAACAACAGTCTATTAGAACTCCGTTTGTATCTTTGTAATCTATGGATCCATTGGGGAAAGGTGGTTTCATATGAATCCCCGGTGGAAGTCATAGATAAAGGCATAAACGCAGTGTGAACAAGGAGTAAGGGCAACTTCACAGGAAAATAAAATGTAGTTTTGAGTTAACAAATTCGTAGGATCCTGCTCAAGCAGCCACGTCGGTAGTCCATAGCGGCCAGACCAGTGCCCTGTCTTCCTACTGCTTGGCATTGCTGGTGCCCCTTCTATGTAGCAGAACTAGAGAGGACAATGACGTCGTGCTTGGCCCAGCAATCAGAAGAGACTGTGGATACCAGCAATAAGAGGTGCCAAGGGCCCTGGCCCAGTACCAAATGTGGCTGTTGGATAAGAGTCCTACGAATTGCTTTGCTCAACACTAAAAAAAAAAAAAAAAAAGTTTCCAGTATTCCAAGAACAGCGCCACACCTGTTCACAGGTTATATGAAGAATTGCAGCCGAGCCCAACTGACTTGTATGCATCCGAGCTGCAATACCAGATACAACCTATGGCGATGTGTGGCACTAGTTGCCATGTTATTCTGACCCTGGAGGAACCCTGCACATGGGGAGAACATACAAACTTCATGCAATTGTGTGTTGCAGCATCGGATCCCGAGCACACAGACCACAGCCCTCCTCCTTCCTATAGCATGACTGGCACCTCCTATGGGGTGCACTGAATGTGCAGACGGGTAATACGGCTTCTCCATACAGGTCCCAGTAGGCAGTGTTAGGGGGTCGTGTCCCTTTAATTCCATAGGCTGTATTGCCAGGAGTCAACATGGCCGCAAAACATTACAAGCCTCCCATGCTGGCAGTGACTCTGGGAACTACACTTCCCAGCATGCCACGCCATCCCTTGCGGGCCAGAATTGGTGCTTCAGTGGTCCTTCTCCACAATACATAAACGCCCCGCTAACATCCCGGGAATTCCGTGTATATGGCGGCAGCACCCGCGGCGCCTCACACCCTGCACGGCGGCCTGCACGCGACATCTGCCGCCACAGCTCCGCCCCACCGCGCTTCCTCCGCCGCGGACGCGTCTTCTTCCTTTTTCCTCCCTCCTGTGTATGCTGCTGCTTCCGCCGCCGTTGTGAAAAAAGAGGAAGAAGCGACATTAACCTGAAAGAAAAAATAATCCGGGACAAATGCCTCGAGGCCGACCCCCGAAACCACGGGCCGGGGATGGATCAAGCTCAGGTAAAAAAATACATTGTGCGGATACATGGAGAAAGGCGGCGGCTGTAAGAAGGAGAGGCCTGCCGTACATTGTGTTACTGGTGTGTACAGGAGCGTATATAGTCCCCGGATATGGTGGAGAGGCCGCGCTGTGAGTGTGAGACGTCTTCGCCCGGAGACAGGGCGGACTGATACGGGAGTGGACGCAGCACCCGAACTAGAGGCTGCGGCAGATGAGATAGGAGCAGTGCGCGGCTTGGTTGCTAGGTGTGCGGCTGCCGCTGTACTGTAATGTCTAGTGCCCGCGCCTCATACACAGTGCTGTGTGACGTCACTGGCATGGTCCTCTGCCCCACCAGGCCACATTGTGTGTGTGTGTGTGTGTGTGTATGTGTGTATATACACTGCTCAAAAAAATAAAGGGAACACTCAAATAACACATCCTAGATCTGAATGAATGAAATATTCTCATTGAATACTTTGTTCTGTACAAAGTTGAATGTGCTGACATCAAAATCACACAAAAATCATCAATGGAAATCAAGTTTATTAACCAATGGAGGCCTGGATTTGGAGTCACCCCCAAAATTAAAGTGGAAAACACACTACAGGCTGATCCAACTTTGATGTAATGTCCTTAAAACAAGTCAAAATGAGGCTCAGTATTGTGTGTGGCCTCCACGTGCCTGTATGACCTCCCTACAACCCCTGGGCATGCTCCTGATGAGGTTGCGAATGGTCTCCTGTGGGATCTCCTCCCAGAACGGGAGGGCCAGTCCATAGCTCCAATGCCTTCATCTTGCAGGAACTGCTGACACACTCCAGCCACATGAGGTCTGGCATTGTCCTGCATTAGGAGGAACCCAGGGCCAACCTCACCAGCATATGGTCTCACAAGGGGTCTGAGGATCTCATCTCGGTACCTAATTGCAGTCAGGCTACCTCTGGCGGGCACATGGAGGGCTGTGCGGCCCTGCAAAGAAATGCCACCCCACACCATTACTGACCCACTGCCAAACCGGTCATGCTGAAGGATGTTGCAGGCAGCAGATCGCTCTCCACGGCGTCTCCAGACTCTGTCACGTCTGTGACATGTGCTCAGTGTGAACCTGCTTTCATCTGTGAAGAGCACAGGGCGCCAGTGGCGACTTTGCCAATCCTGGTGTTCTGTGTCAAATGCCAAGCGTCCTGCATGGTGTTGGGCTGTGATCACAACCCCCATCTGTGGACTTCGGGCCCTCATACCACCCTCATGGAGTCGGTTTCTAACCGTTTGTGCAGACACATGCATATTTGTGGCCTGCTGGAGGTGATTTTGCAGGGCTCTGGCAGTGCTCCTCCTGTTCCTCCTTGCACAAAGGTGGAGATAGCGGTCTTGCTGCTGGGTTGTTGCCCTCCTATGGCCCCCTGGTGTACTTGCCTGTCTCCTGGTAGCGCCTCCAGCCTCTGGACACTACGCTGACAGACATAGCAAACCTTCTTGCCACAGCTCTCATTGATGTGCTATCCTGGATGAGCTGCACTACCTGAGCAACTTCTGTGGGTTGTAGAGTCTGTCTCATGCTACCACGAACAACTTTCAAAAGTGACCAAAACATCATATATATATATATATATATATATATATATATATATATATATATATATATATATATATATATATATATATATATATATATATATATATATATATATCTATATATCACAGTACAGACCAAAAGTTTGGACACACCTTCTCATTTAAAGATTTTTCTGTATTTTCATGACTATGACAATTGTACATTCACACTGAAGGCATCAAAACTATTAATGAACACATGTGGAATTATATACTTAACAAAAAAGTGTGAAACAACAAAATATGTCATATATTCTAAGTTCTTCCAAGTAGCCACCTTTTGCTTTGATGACTGATTTGCACACTCGTGGCATTCTCTTGATGAGCTTCCAGAGGTAGTCACCGGAAATGGTCTTCCAACAATCTTGAAGGAGTTCCCAGAGATGCTTAGCACTTGTTGGCCCTTTTGCCTTCACTCTGCGATCCAGCTCACCCCAAACCATCTCGATTGGGTTCAGGTCTGGTGACTGTGGAGGCCAAGTCATCTGGCGTAGCACCCCATCACTCTTCTTCTTGGTCAAATAGCCCTTACACAGCCTGGAGGTGTGTTTGGGGTCATTGTCCTGTTGAAAAATAAATGATGGTCCAACTAAACGCAAACCGGATGGAATAGCATGCCGCTGCCAGATGCTGTGGTAGCCATGCTGGTTCAGTATGCCTTCAATTTTGAATAAATCCCCAACAGTGTCACCAGCAAAGCACCCCCACACCATCACACCTCCTCCTCCATGCTTCACGGTGGGAACCAGGCATGTAGAGTCCATCCGTTCACCTTTTCTGCGTCGCACTAAGACACGGTGGTTGCAACCAAAGATCTCAAATTTGGACTCATCAGACCAAAGCACAGATTTCCACTGGTCTAATGTCCATTCCTTGTGTTCTTTAGCCCAAACAAGTCTCTTCTGCTTGTTGCCTGTCCTTAGCAGTGGTTTCCTAGCAGCTATTTTACCATGAAGGCCTGCTGCACAAAGTCTCCTCTTAACAGTTGTTGTAGAGATGTGTCTGCTGCTAGAACTCTGTGTGGCATTGACCTGGTCTCTAATCTGAGCTGCTGTTAACCTGCGATTTCTGAGGCTGGTGACTCGGATAAACTTATCCTCAGAAGCAGAGGTGACTCTTGGTCTTCCTTTCCTGGGGCGGTCCTCATGTGAGCCAGTTTCTTTGTAGCGCTTGATGGTTTTTGCAACTGCACTTGGGGACACTTTCAAAGTTTTCCCAATTTTTCGGACTGGCAGACCTTCATTTCTTAAAGTAATGATGACCACTCTTTTTTCTTTACTTAGCTGCTTTTTTTCTTGCCATAATACAAATTCTAACAGTCTATTCAGTAGGACTATCAGCTGTGTATCCACCTGACTTCTGCACAACACAACTAATGGTCCCAACCCCATTTATAAGGCAAGAAATCCCACTTATTAAACCTGACAGGGCACACCTGTGAAGTGAAGACCATTTCTGGTGACTACCTCTTGAAGCTCATCAAGAGAATGCCAACAGTGTGCAAAGCAGTCATCAAAGCAAAAGGTGGTTACTTTGAAGAACGTAGAATATAAGACATATTTTCAGTTGTTTCACACTTTTTTGTTAAGTATATAATTCCACATGTGTTAATTCATAGTTTTGATGCCTTCAGTGTGAATGTACAATTTCCATAGTCATGAAAATACAGAAAAATCTTTAAATGAGAAGGTGTGTCCAAACTTTTGGTCTGTACTGTGTGTGTGTGTATGTATGTATGTATGTATGTATGTATGTATGTATATATATATATATATATATATATATATATATAATAAAATACAGCACACTTGATTATTGCGGAATATACAGAAACGTCAGTCACTTTAATTAGGCTGAGGCCAGTAATTGCTGCCCATACACAGAACATAATTATAAAGCGTCGCCATTGGATACAGGCCGTCACATATTAGTGGGCACTCCTTGGGCAGAACTCTTGTACAAGTTCTGCGTCCCCCGGGTCAGGTGATTAGTGGTGGTCTCAGTGCACACCTTGTACTGATGATGTTCTTATACCTCATCCTATGCCATGGAGGAATCTGCTGTGGAAAACTTCCTCTAGCCAACAGGAGCCCGGCGTGTCATATCCAGTTATTACACCAAACGGTACACACCGTGTTTGTCTATTGAGTGACAGCTGCCGATATGTGTACGTGTTAGCAGGCTTGGACTGGCCCAGAGGAGAACAGGAGAATCCTCCGGTGGGCCACCACTATCTTATTCATGTAACAATCTACACAGTTCATTGTTATATACATTTGTGATTGAGGATAATGTCACATTTGCATGTAGCTGAAAAGTGGGGCCCTGGCGTTGGTTACTGGTGGGCCCTTGGCTCCCCAGTCTGACACTCTGTCATTGGCGGGCAGAGAAGCATCGGCCCAGTACTCATGAGTCCTCTCTATTCTTCTAGCATATTGGGCTTAGCTTTTTATAAATGATTCTTCACAGATGCTTAATAATTCTTTGCTAATAGCAGTCAGCTATAACTAGGAGCGTCATTATTTGAAGGGTAGGGTGTATTGGGCCTAACCCCTTGTCTCCACCTCCCACCCCCTATAGTGCGTTTGGCTGACTAGTCCAATGTGTATGGGGTGCTCTAGCTTGGGGTTTTCATATGAGATTTTAACATTTTGGGTCCCATTCATCATGACCGGCATTCTTCCTGCCGGTCTTGATGAGATGGGCTGGAGCCAGACACAAATGATTTGTGAAGAGAAATACACCTCTTCATAAACGAGGAGCGCCGGACGAGTGCAGTGCGCCTCGTAGTGAATTTGGCATGCTGAGGTCACCACGCCACTCACCGCACCAGCTTCTCCTATTTTGGCAAAGCCGAAGAAACTGGCATGAAGACGTCTGAAGTCGTAAAATTTAGGCACAGCTCTGAGTTCTTCCTAAATTTTGTGACTTTTCAAAGATTTTACACCAGCATTGGGAGAGGCTGCACCCGTCTAGTCGGCATGTGACCACATGTATGCAACTCACATACCTGGGTCACATGCCTGGCACCAGAGCATCCTTACACCGCACTGTGTGTGAAGTGTGAGGACTCACAAGTCTGCAGTTACGTAGAGTGACTGCAGACCTGTGGCCTAAAGCCTAAACACCTTTTAGATGGAATCTGTCAGCAGGTTATTACTATGGAATCTGTTAGCAGCATTATGTAGAGACAGAGAGCTGATTCCTGCAATATCACTTACTGGACTGCTTGGTGCGGTTTTGATTAAAATCCTTGTTTTTCTGATGTAGATGTAGCAGCGCTAAAACTTCTGTGCTGTGTTTAACCTCGCCCACACCTGACTAGAATCGTCCTGTGTACATTGCACATTGTCAGCAAGCTGCTAATTAGTGGTGGGGCAAGGTTACACTGATTAGCGAAATTTAGTTCTCTAGTGATAATCTCCTGCTGATAAAACACTCATTGTATTTAAACTACAGCACACAGCCTAGTAAGTGACACATTGCTGCAATCAGGCTCTCTGCTCCTACATTATGCTGCTCTCAGATTCAGAGGCGGACATATCATTGGTGTAACCTGTGCAGCCGCACAGTAGCCCAAGAGATAAGGGGGCCCATTTCCACCTCCAAAACCTGTGGAATTGTGCATTATGATGAGCTATTGGACTGCAAAGGGCTCATATATTGTTATTGAAAAGGGGCCCTTTTCTGTCTGTGTTCGCCAGTGCTCAGATTAAATAGCAAAAACCTGCCGACAGATTGCCTTCAAGTATATTCAATAAGTATAGGTGTACTTTGCCCCACACACAGTAGGACGCTCCACAGTTTCCCTCCAAAAGTGCTGACTGTCAAAAAAAAAATAAAGTAGCCTTGTTCCCTGATGTGCTGCTCTGCTGTTTGCAGCGTGTGAACTGAGGTTGGCGCAGCAGGTTCAAACTAGTAACCTCATTACATCTTCTGCGCTGAGAGAGCCGACGACTGCCTGTTCTACCATTGTATTCATATGTATACCACTGAAGTCAAGAAGTTGGCAGAAGGTGGCCATGTGGTGCAGTACACCACTGTTACTAACTTTCATGGGCTGGACAGAATCAGCCAAAGGGCCAGATGTGGTCTATGGGCTATAGGTTGCCCAGATATAATCTAAAGCATTTAAATATGACCAATTAGCAAACCGAAGGAATCAAGTGAGAGGCAGTGCTTCCTTATAGCACTGTATATGATCAGGTTAAAGGGGTTTTCCATATGCAAAATAAGATCAGATGGTGCTCACATTCATCATCAGCTTTCTGCCACTGCTACCTCGATCGAGTCGCTTGCTCAGTGATTGGCTGCAGCTGTGATACAAGCGATTGACGTGATGCCATCGCTGCACTGAGTCCTTAGCAGCTGCGGAGAACTAATGCTGGATTCAGAGAGGGTGAGTATTATCAGATTTTCTTAATTTACATGACAAAAAACTTTTCAAAAAGTGGAATAGATTGTCTGTGGAGTCCGAGCACTAGAGCCGGCAGTGATTGCAGGAAATCTACATTGTCTGAAGTGTCCGATTCCTGTTGTATAGTTTTGTATTGGAAGTAATTGCCATTTCCGACCCTGCTGTGGTTCATGCCCTCGGTTCACTGTACATTAATGTGACATATGCTTAACATTAATACATTGGAATATCTGACCCTCTGGTTTCTTCTACACTTTCTGTGTAAACTCTACAGATGGGGTTTCACCAGAGAACGCCAGCTACCCTTACCATGGCTCAGCCCATAAGTGTGATATCTGCCTGCTGACTTTCAATAAGGAAACCCAATATCAGAAACACATGCGGGATCATGAGCGGAATGATAAGGTAAGGGAGCGGTTACCTGCGCACACGCACAGCGAGCACTCTGTGTGGCGGACAGCGGGCCAGGGACTCTGCATACACATGACACACAAACCTCGCATGTAACATTTTCTTTAATATTTTGCATTTGAGAAATTCACTTTTTTTTACCTTTTGAGAAAACTTCTATCAGTAAGGCTATTGAAACCCGCATAATGACACATTGCTGAAATCTCTAATGAAAAACCCCTAATAAAATGCTGCCATACCTGATCCTTGCTGCTTGCAGTACTGTCAGGTAGTACCCTTCATTTACCCTGCACCAGACACTTGGCTCTCTAGAGCACACATGTCAAACTCCGGCCCGTGGGCCAAATCTGGCCCTCAGAGAGATTATATTTGGCCCGGGACTCTGTGGGGCCCATTATAGTGTATGAAGGACTCTGTGGATTCCATTATTCTGTATGGGGGACTGTGCGGGGCCCATTATTCTGTATGGGGGACTGTGCGGGGCCCATTATTCTGTATGGGGGACTGTGCGGGGCCCATTATTCTGTATGGGGGACTGTGCGGGGCCCATTATTCTGTATGGGGGACTGTGCGGGGCCCATTATTCTCTATGGGGGACTGTGCGGGGCCCATTATTCTCTATGGGGGACTGTGCGGGGCCCATTATACTGTATGGGGGACTGTGCGGGGCCCATTATACTGTATACTGGTTGGCCTGCGATTTTGTCCAAGTTTTTCATTTAGTCTCCCTGTGTGTTTGAGTTTGACATCCCTGATCTAGAGGGTCCACATGCTGCAACGGTCAAGTGACATCCGATGACGTGTTATTCAAGTCACCTGACCCCCTGCAGCCAATCACGCTGTCTGGCAGCTGGTTGAATGGTAACGAATTGGCCTGCGCTAGATCAAACCCCTGAGGAAATTTGCTTTTTGCCCCTTTATTACAAGAAAACTGTGTTGTTTTACAAGTCTATATATTTTAATGTTATTTAACCCATTAATGACCAGGCAATTTTGCATTTTTATTCAAATGCCTTCATTGTCTCCCCTCTTTTGCCAAAACTTTTTTTTTTTTTTAGTTTTCTACCGACATAGCTGTATGGAGGCTTACCTTTTGCAGGAGTGCGTTTTAGTTTTGAATGACACCATTAATTTTCCATATAATGTCCAGAAAAACTGGCAAAAAAAATCCAAGTGGGGTAAATTGGTGAAAAATGCAATTTTCAACATTGTTTTTGGGTTATGTCTTCACAACGTTCATTTTGTAATAAAAAAAATAACTGGCAACATAACTTCAGGTCAGTACCAAACTTATAGGGCCTTTTTATATTCTAGTGGTTAAAAAAAAATCAGAACTTTGTAAGAAAAAAAAAATAAAAATTTGGTTTTGTCACTATTTTCTGACGCGCACAAAGCCCCCCATACACATTAGACTAAAGACAATCTAAAGTGTATGGTGGTCTCCTGACTCTCCCCCGTTAGATGATGTTGGGGGAGAGAGATCTGGCATCTTAGATTTCCAATGGACAATCTTTTTTTTTTCTCTCTAAGAAATAAGCCGCTGCCAGAGGAGTCTGAGAAGGCGGGAGCACTCTGCCGAGCCAAGGGTTCTTGTGTATGGGGTACTCGGGAGAGATGGCTGACAAACAATCATTCGGCCAATCGCTATTTAATGTGTTTGTGGGGGGGCTTAATATTTTTTATTCTGCTGTTGATAGACTTGTGTAAGGGCTTATCTTTTGTACACCACCCCGGTGTTTTAATGATACTAGCTTGGTTTGCATATGACATCTTGTTCATTTTTTTATTACTATTTTTGTGAAAAACGACCATTCTAGCAGTTAAATTTTTTTTTTTTTTCCACTTCGGCATTCAATATATGAGATAAATATTTTAATGTTAGTTCTGGCAATTATGTACACAAAAACTCAAAATATTTTAACATTTTTTATTCATTACGTTTTGCTCTATTCGAGATCTCGCATGCCAGACATGCGCCTTTCAGGAGACCCCCAGCTGCCATGACCACCAATCGGCAGTCTACAATCGCGGGGTGTTGATGGCCGTCTGAAGTGTCGTTTGCCGTCTTGAAGCTTGTTTAATGCCCCTGTCTTTCTTGACAGCGGCAGTTAAGAGGCTAAACTGATGCGACTGGAGCTAGCTCTGTTTGCATCAGGTACTGTCAGGTCCTGACTCATACTGTCCCATATGCAGAATTAACATGGAAACCATCACACAGCAGTGTAACTGTGATTCTGCCTCTGTAGGGAGGTAAACCAGTTACTAGAAAGCTGCACCGGTCTGCTCGTATCTGTGCCTCTCTTTAATCGGCTTCTCTTTCCATAGACTTTGATAGACAGCTGTAATCTGACACCTCAGTGACTTGATAGTGTCTTGTTTTGACCTAGACTGAGAGTGAATGATAAGTTTAGAAGATAGAGGGAGGAGAAAAAGTGGGTGATAAGTAGAGAAAGAAGCATATTTTTCTGCTAAGATATATTACAATGTTTCTTATACTGCTTTGTACTATTGGTTTATGCAGAGTTTGTTGAACGATAGTGACTATTTAACTACATGAGTTTCTTTTTGTTTGCGCAGCCTCATCGGTGTGATCAGTGCCCGTTATCTTTTAATATTGAGTTTAACCTTACACTTCATAAGGCCACACATAACATGGACGATCCCATGTGTCCAGCATGCAACAAGAAGTTCTCCCGTGTGGCCAGTCTCAAAGCCCACATTATGCTCCATGAGAAAGAAGAGGTGACTACACATTTTATTTTTATATTCTCTTTTTTTTTTTAAGTTCATGTATTATGTGAGAGTTATTAATGTATTATTATTGAGAATTATCTGTCTTTTCATGCAAACATTTGTCAAGAATAAGTGCACGCTCTCTTTAAAAGTCTGGAAGTAGCATATTGGCAACCATATCGGACTTTACACCCCCCTATATTCTTTATCCTTTCTTAGGACACAAATTCTACTGATAGAAATGTTTCTGCCCAGACTAATTGTCCTTGGCACAGCTTAGATGGTTACTAAGAGATAGTAGGCATTATACCTGTATTCTAGTCTCATTGCTGACTTCTTATTAATTGGCCATATGTGAGAGTTTAGTTCACAGATCTAGAATAAAAACGTAAGCAATCCGTGCTACTTCTGTCTTCCTAAAAAATCAGTAAAACTCTTAGTAGATTAATGTGTAGTCTGCATTCCCAATATGATCGCTCTCCAGCGAGCGTTATTGCTGCACTGAGCGTATGTAGACCATGCTGCTGTAAGCCTGGTCCGTGCCTTCCTGAGGAAGGAGTCGGTGGACTCTGAAACGCGTATAAAATAAACCTACATTTTTATCTTATAACTGATTTGTCGTGACTCCAGAGAGCGCAGAACAACTTCCATTCCTGGCAATTTATTCTGTGTATTCACTACTTTATAATGACATACTGTCACTCTAAGAATGGGGAGAACCCAGCGTATAACGACGGGAAAAAGGGAGGGAGCCCTAAATCTAAGGAAGGGGAGAGTGGAGACCCCTAAACAGAACTACCGAACAACCCTAACTCCCCTATCAACCCTAAATAAGTTTTACACCTATTGACGAGCAGGATACCTTAACCCTAGCAGACCCTAAGGCTAGGCCCTAGGTAGGGGGTGAGCATTAAATCAGCCCCACTAAAAACTAAAGAACACACAGGGGAATACACTTAGCTCCAAGATGACACAGGAGAAAGCAAGGCAACAATCCACAAAGGAACTCCAAGGTACTTCTAGTCGACTACTAGAATCCCAGGCCTGAATAGGTATACACGCTATCACCAGCAACTCTCTGAGGGTCTGAGTGTATTTAAGGACACAGGAAGGAAGTTCTGATTAATAGCAGAAAGGTGAGGATAACATAGGGTCCTAAAGGGAAAAGTATAATCCCCAAGCAAGGTGAGGATCACTGCTGGGTCCTAAAGAGAGATGAATCCTAAAAGGATCAGGGAGATGTTTGTAAGGCCAAACGCAGCGACCTTCTACAGCCGGACACCGTATGACTGTCAACTCTGACACATGTCCTGTAGTGGATGGTTACTGACGTCCTTTCACCAGGGCATGTTTAATATGCTCGGTAGATGTAATGTATTCCAATGATTTATTGGATTTTGTAAAATTGGAGTCGATTTGAGTTTACCTTTTTTTCCATGTCCATAGATCCTCATCTGTTCTGAATGCGGCGATGAGTTCACACTACAAAGCCATCTGTCACTGCATATGGAGGAACACCGGCAAGAGCTGTCAGGTAGCAAGACCTACAGCTGTAAGTCATGCAAGAAGACCTTTGACTCTGCCCCACAGCTTAAAGATCACATGAAAACACATTTTAAAATAAGGTATACATGACTTTTTCTTGAGTTTGTTTGCTGTCTTGGCATGTAACATGTGATTATAGGCCATCAATGATTACATAATGCCCGCTCTTATGTGTAAAAATGGAAAAAAGATAGATTTACCAAGCCAAATGCTATGGGGATCACTGGGCCTGACCAATTTTTTTTATGCGCATTTTCAAAAGGCACCTGGAAGATGAGAGATCATGCACACAGTGATCACCATATTGATTATACCATATTAAAGGGAACCTGTCCCTCAGGTCATGCTGCCTAAACCACAGGTAGCATGAATCAGAACCTGGCTGCACTCTCCAGTGTTTCAGGGAAGACATTATGAAGAGTGGGGACCATAGGTAGAGGCGTGATTAGTCTGATGTGATCCACAGACATCCTCCCTGCCCCCGTCCAGGTTGTTCACAGGTCTCTGCCTATGCACACATTGGTCAGGGAGAATCTGGAAGGGACCCCATTGGACTCATCACATCTCTTACCATGGTCTCCAGACAGCTCATCTGTTTTTTTCTGAAATGCTGGAGAGCTTGAGTATAAAATACCTAGCTTTCTACACTTTGGTATCAAGAAAGATTGGTAACAGAAGAGGGACCCCTTTAAGGTACTCATCTAAAAATAAGGGGTAAACACAAATGTCTATGCTGGGAAATCTGTGGATTAACCCAAGATCGGTACAAAATAGAACTAAAAACTACATGGAGTTAAGGCCTGACCGGCTGTGAGTTAGCTTTTTAGGTTAATAGGTTTTAATACTTGAATATATAGTATTTTTAAGTTGGAGGCAGAGTAGATATATGGAAAAGGTGAACAGTGGACGTTTCTAATGACTGAAGAAATCGCAATAGACGTACGGCAGAGTGATGGAAAGAAGAGTTAATCAACTCTACAAGGGGCCATACTGTGTGACACTGGATGGATACAGAGAATAAAATAGAAGCTAACAGAGAAAAGTAACCACATGTACTCTGAGTCAAGTGCCCAACGTAAGTTACATATTTAATGGATACTCCCTATATAACATGTAATGATCCGTGATTTAGAAATGAAAAATCTTTAATAAAAACATACATTAAAGAGAAAAAACCCAGTTTCCTCCAGTCTCATAGCCATGCTCTGATTCATGCTGACCGTGGTTCGGGCATCCTTAATTGACAGGTTGTTAGTACTGGGTAGGATATCCAGAATACATTTAAAGAGGACCTGTCCCAGGTCAGAAGTGACTAGTTTTTGCTCTTATGTTATTCCCACTGCTTCCCTGAGTATTCCGCTTGTTTTTTTAAATCTACCTTATTGTTCCAGAGATATGGGCCTTTTTATTTAGTGGTAATTTTTATAGTCTTTACTAATGGAGCGTAGCGCAGGGACTCGAGCACCCTAGGCAAACTCAAGGAACAAGCACTTGCGCTCATCACTGATGCTAAGCAAAAATGTATAAAACTGAAGTTTAGGTTCTTAGTTGACACTGTTAAGAATATAATGAAGCCCACTGCCACGTCACAGCGAAACTCTTCCTGGGTCCCTAATCTTTAAAGGTGCGGCACCTACTGCCAAAGTGATAATGTGCAGAAGTGAGGGGTGCTACATTGTACGTTGCTCACAGCCAGGGAACACATGGGCTAATCGGTGGGGGTGCCGAGTTTCAGATCCCCAGCTTGTCATATTCTTCACTATTTAAATTTAGTATAGGCATTATCTGCCATCCATTGATTTCTCTAGGTGGTTTTCCAGTGGATGTAGAGATTTTAGCAGAAATCCAAAAAGGAAACAAATTGGCAATTTTTTCTTTTTAACCACCTAGGTAAGATTTTTCCATAAGTCATTTGCTATCCAATGTGCCGAGTGTTGAAATTCTAGCTATCACTCATCCCAATCCCTTTCTTGCTGCTTTGCTATAACAGCAGTATTAATATCTCCTGCAGAGGCTTTTCCGAGCTGTATCAGTTTCTTTATCAATAATTTATTCAGAACATCACTTTTCAGAAGACAAAACACTGCTCTTGCAGAATTCTTGGAGTACTTGAATGTCAGCAGTAGAGAGACCAATGCTTCATGATTATGCATCTATGTCATTTCTGGCAACTTTTCCTGCAGTGTTGTTCACATTTTTGCCTTTGTGCATTCACAGGGTCACAAGTACCAGATCTTACAATAGAAACATAGATCGAAGCGGATTCTCCTACTCCTGTCCACACTGCGGTAAAACGTTTCAGAAGCCAAGTCAGCTAACGCGCCACATTAGAATCCACACAGGTAAGAAAGTGCCGCTCAGACGCTGATTGCAGTTCAGTATCTGTTCTAGGATTTTCTATCGTGTTCCTTATAATGAGAACACGGGAATCAGAAGGTGGTGTTAGTAAGATCTGCATTATAAGCAAGTAATAAGAAGCTCCAAGGGGAATTCTATCATTATGTGCTGTGCCCTGCTCTCCGGGACCTGGTTAGAATTTATATTGAGCCTGGCAATCTAATTCACTGGACGTAAAGGAACACTAAACCTAGGAATAAGTGATTAAAGGGTTTGTCCCATCTTCTTAAGCAGGAGCGCACCACTCCCCAGTCTGTTGGCTTCTTGGTTAGTTCAAGCCAAGGTAAGTATAAGGAAGACCATATCCAGCTGCCACCAAGGGATTGAATTATTTCTAAAAAAAATTTTTTTTTTTTATTGATACATGGTTAAAAACATAGAAACACTACGCCTACATATTTTAAGCAAAAAAAAAAAGGTCATAGTCATGGCACTGATCAAACAGAGTCTTTAAATACTAATAGAGGCATGACCTGACACTATAGTGCCGCCCATAATCTGATTAATTATGGGAGTCACTATAGTGTCAGGTCATGTGTCTATGGATAATTAAAGATTCTGTGTACCCAAAATGGTCCAACTAGCTCATTTTAATAATACCAGCCCATGGCCGTACCCCCACCTCCACCTTGACCTTGCTGGTGTCGGAGTGGAGGTTTGTGCCCACTACTGATGCAGCCACAGGCCCCTCGGTCTGGTCCTTCAAGAGTCACTCTCATCTTATAAGTCAATAAAATGTTTAAAAAAAATCTGCCTTCAGATCTTTCTTGGCCCAGTCTTGACGTTTTAACTTTTGTCTTGTTCACTGTTGGTCGGGGTCAGCCTTCTCTACCTTGGCCATGTCTCTGAGCACTGAGCACCTTGTACTTCTGGGCACTTCAGAGAGGTTTCAGTTCTGAAATAAAAAAATGCACATTAAAGGGGTATTCCCATCTCCAAGAACCTTAGGTATCCATGGTTATGACCACTGATATAGTGAGAGTTAGTTAGCTGGTTGCTAGTGGTCGTAGCCATGGATAATTAAGGTCCTCCATGCCTGCACATAAGGAAAGAGACATAGCGAATCAGAAAAACTATGCTACATTTCTAATTGGAGGTATTTGCTAATATTACTATTACATCTACTACATATTGGGATAGGATCTTGGAGCTGGGAATACCCCTTTAACCCCTTCGCGACCTTGGGATTTTCCGTTTTTCATTTTTGTTTTTTGCTCCCCTTGTTCCCAGAGCCATAGCGTTTTTATTTTTTGGGCAATATGGCCATGTGAGGGCTTATTTTTTGCGGGAAGAGTTGTACTTTTCAACGCCATTACTAATTTTACCATATCGTGTACTGGAAAATGGGGGAAAAAAATTCCAAGTGCGGTGAAATTGCAAAAAAAATGCAATTCCACAGTTGTTGTGTTTTTTTTTTTTTTTTCCTTTCCACGTTCACTGGATGCTAAAACTGACATGCCATCATTATTCTCCAGGTTATTACGAGTTTGTATACACCAAATATGTATAGTTTTTTTTTTATTTAAGTGGTGAAAAAAAAATCCAAAGTTTGCTAAAATAAATCTAAAATAATGGCCCATTTTCCGAGACCCGTAGCGTCTCCATTTTTCGGGATCTGGGGCTGGGTGAGGGCTTATTTTTTGCGCACCGGGCTGGCCTTTTTATTGATACCATTTTGGGGTAGATCTGATGTTTTGATCGCCCGTTATTGCATTTTATTGCAATGTTGCTGCGACCAAAAAAACGTAATTCTGGCGTTTGGAATTTTTTTCTCGTTACTCCGTTTACCGATCAGATTAATTCTTTTTTATATTGATAGATCGGGCAATTCTGAACGCGGCGATACCAAATATGTGTATGTGGGGTGTATTTTTGATTTTATTTTGAATGGGACAAAAGGGGGGTGATTTAAACTTTTTATATTTTTTTAATATTTTTAAAAACTTTTTTTTTTACACTTGTCGCTTGCTTCTATAGTCTCCATAGGAGACTACAAGCAGCAACTGTCTGATCACCTCTGCTACATACAGGTGATCAGCAGATCACCTCTATGTAGCAGAAATGCTCCTGTACTATGAGCGCCGACCACTAGGTGGCGCTCATAGTAATCTTTACATGACAACCACTGGAGTCTGCTGCAGACCCAGGGTTGTCGTGACCCGCTATCACGTGACTGGGTTACCAATGGGCGGGGCTAATGCCGTGCTTCTGGCGCGGTGATGTTAAATGCCGCTGTCAGAGATTGACCGGCATTTAACATGTTAACAGCCGTGGGTGGATCGCGATTCCACCCGCGGCTGTCGCGGGCACATGTCAGCTGTAATAACCAGCTGACATGTGCCCAGTTCAGTGCAGGCTCACCGCCGGAGCCCCCGCTGAACCGGGGGTGATGGCCTGTGGCGTACTAATGCGCCCTGAGCCAGTAAGGGGTTAATGTGCGTCTTTTTTCTCAATGCTTTTTTTGCAGCTCTGTTGACTATTTGCAAGCAAACCTTTTGATGGTTCTGTGATCACACCCTAATATCGTAGCAATTTCTAGAGTGCTGCATCCCTCTGTAAGACTTGTAACCATTTTTAAGTTTTCAGAGTCAGTTGCATCTCCTATTTGGCCCATTTTGCCTGGCGATAGCAGCCTGCCTAATAATTCTGCACACCTTGATAAAGGGTGATGATATCCTTAAGCCATTAGGCTAGTTTGCAGCATTTTCTATATGATCCTGAAACAGTCTTGTAGTAATCCTTCAGAGATCTATGAAGTATTCTCCTGATGATCAGTTCCATCTTTGGCTAGTAGTTAATTGAAATTGAAGCCCCCTCCCCCTTTGCCAATGAGGTGGGCCGCCGTAATCTTTTTCCCAATTCCAGATATGGTACAGCATGGAGGATTCTGCCTGCAGCCAGTTGTCTGACATGGGGCTGTGGAGTCTGTAAGCAAAACCTCCGACTCCTCAATTTCCCTGACTCCAACTCCACAGCCCGGCCTCACTACTGAGCGTGTACATAAAGTGTAGCACAGATTCATCTCAACTAACAGCCGAGATCCTTGGATCAGGAACAGATCAGACCTTTATAGGACATTTCATAACTTTCCCAAATTCTTATGAAAACATTGACGGCACATCCTACATTGAACTACTGATCCCAATTTATTATATATTTTCGGAGTCGGTCCATTTTATACCATCTCCAACAAAATGGACACAGACTCCACAGCCCAAACATAATATTTCCATGTTTTTTTTTCTGTTGAATAAGACAAAATATAATCAAAGAAAAAGAGGAGGTAAAGTGAGGGAGAGCATGGATTTTTTTTTAGGTTTTTGTATCTGGTTTAATGGTCCTTTTTAAAGTACTTGTACACCTATGAACACCATTGCTTATAAAGCTGAATAAGTGCACATCATTGTAAAGTTTATACTTTTAAAAGGAACCTGTCACTCGATTAATGCTACCCAAACTACTGGCAATAGCGTAAGAAATGCCTATACCTGGTCCATTATAGTAATTGGAAAAACACTCAAGAAAGCAATACATATGCAACAAAGAGAACTCAGTGCCACCTTAGTTCAACATAGAGTAAAAAAAATGTTTCCATTTAAAAATAGATTCTTTATTAAATATATTAAAACATGAACACATGCAAGGAAAATGACAGATAGGTACTAGATTAATTACACATGAGCCAGAAAAGTCTATATAGACAAAAGAATATCCCTTATTAACAATAAGAGTAAAAGTATAATAAGTCAATGAAAATGAACTGTATATCTGTGAATACATTGTATTACTTTTGGCTTCTATAGTCACATGTCTATGCAAAGTGCAAAATATTACATAAAGAAACCTGCAATAATAGGATTTTAAATTTTATTCCAAAGAAAGTTACCGGCTGCCTGTAAAAACTGACAGGCCCAGCAAACAGAATGCCATTCTACCTTTATCATACTCATCAGACGAGCGCCCCAACGTACGTTTCGCCTGTCTTCTTCAGGAGGTGATCACACTGAAGTTATACACACTGAAGTTTTCAATAATTTGGTCCTATTTGTTGTTTGCTTCACAATAAAAAGAAACCCAAATGTTCACAGTTGTAGACATGTTCTTTACATGAACTGATGCAAACCCTCAAAAAAAAAACAGTGAAATTCCATGTTGTGAGGTAGCAAAACACAAAAAATGCCGAAGAGGGGGTGAGTACTTTCTCAAGCCACTCTGTTTTTCTTTGTAACCCTCCAGTGGCTCAGAGAAAACCTAGATTGAAGAGCCGGCCAGGGACCATAGCCGGAGACGAGACTAGTCTGCCACTGCCCCTGGCCGGCTTCTCCGCCACCACTCTAGTTAACTGACAGATGTCTCCCTATGTACAGACAAAATGGAGACATCTGCCAATCACCTGGAGGATAGTGGGAGAAGCCGGCTGGGGGCCATGCCGGACTAGTATGGCTACGATCCCTTTGTTTTCAGATAGAAACATCTGACTGTATTGTGCGGCCCGCCTCTGATTTGGGCTGCATGTATCAATTGAAAGATTCCCTTCAAAACTATCATCTTTACGATGATGTGCAGTTTAATTGCAGAGTTATTCAACTTTTTAATGTACTCGTGAATTGAGTGACCGGTTCCCTTTAATAATTCTCTGTGCAGAATGAGCTGGCAATGGGGAGACTTTAGCTCAGACGCCTGCCATATTGTGTATACATCGCTAGGGATCAGTGATGAGTTACGTCACAAGATACTTTTTATGCAGGTTTAATCTCTAATATTTAGTCCGTAGGTGAACAGAAGCTTTAGAAGCTGATGGGCAGAGCCAGAAGAGAAATCATCCCTAACTATTGATTTCAGAACTCTGATGTGTCCGAATATTCTGAGCCAGTCTGGCGTTCCTATAATTGGATTTTTGCCACAACGCCATCATATTCCATAGTGCAGGGGTTCTCGTCAGTCACATTACTCGCTGTGTCCGGTGAGGCTCACGATTAGATAACTGTTTCTATAATGCCGGACTTATGCTGAGTTAAAGGGGTTCTCTGCTCAACAGTTACATTTCCTAATCGGCAATCATAGAGGGAAAACAATAAAGTAAGGCATACCCGCCCATCTATCTGATCTGATGGCCTCTGCTGGGCCACCTGGGACCCTGCAGCCACTGATTGGCAGAGAGAAGTGTGAAGGGGGTAAAAGTGCCTTTCATTGTTTTATCCCCATGCAAGTTAAGGCCCCATACACAATAGACTAAGATTAGCCGGACCCGCCGATATCTGGGAGCTCGGCCGACAGTTATTGTGTATGAGGGTCTCCCAACTCTTCCCGACAGATGATCTCAGGGAAGATAAGGATCTGCTGATCCTTTTTGTTCTTGGCGAGACAAGCGGTCTCCAGAGGAGTCCAGCAGCGCCTCTCTTAGGCCACAGCCCCACTATCCGTATTTGGTCAGTATTCGGTCAGTATTTTTTCTCAGGAGTGGGAGCCAAAACCAGGTGAGGAACAATCAGAGAAAAGGTATAATAGAAACAAGTCACCAATTCTGCATTTATCACCCACTCCTGGTTTTGGCTCCCACTCCTGAGAAAAAATACAGACCAAATACTGATAGTGGGGCCTTGGCCTTATAGTGAGCACAGGAACGCTCTGCAGAGTGAGTGCTCCTGAGTGTGGAGGATTCTCGGAAGAGAGAGCTGCCCACCGAACGGACAAAATGTAATTTGGCTGACCGCTATCTATTGTGTATGGGGTGCCTTAAGATTATTTTATGATCTCCATAAAAATACGCAATCCATAGAGAACCCCTTGTAAGTATTAATACCACCTCCTATTTCAGTCCCTGAGATCAGCACTTCACATACGAACGCCATTTTTATTAGAAAGTTTAGCTGGCCAATTATTCCACCCGGTTTTATCATATTTGTTCCTTCATAATATATGATTTCTTCATTCTAGTGACTATCCAGCTATGGCACTTCTTGTACCAGTTTGCGCTCAAAGTTTAATGTGAAAGACCAGCAGGGTGGCTCAGTGGTTAGTGTTGGGGTCCTGGGCTCTAATCCCACCAAGGACAACATCTGCAAGGAGTTTGTATGTTCTCCCTGTGTTTGCGTGGGTTTCCTCCGGGTTCTCCAGTTTCCTCCCACACAGCAAAGACATACTGATAGGGAATCTAGATTGTGAGCCCCAATGGGGACAGTGATGATAATGTCTGTGAAGCGCTGGGGAATTAATGGCGCCAAAAAAGTGAGTAAAATAAATAAAATTAATGATAACATTGGGTAAACATTTTGATTAATGTCATGAAGCTACGATTTTATTTTTTCTGAGCCCATAAAGAAGTCAGTTCCATTTCTTACCAACGCCTATGCTTGGCATTGCTGTGATATAAAATGCTATACAACCCCTGGCAAAAATTATGGAATCACCGGGCTCGGAGGATGTTCATTCAGTTGTTTAATGTTGTTGAAATAAAGCAGATCACAGACATGCCACAAAACTAAAGTCATTTCAAATGGCAACTTTAGGGCTTTAAGAAACACTAAAAAAAATCAAGAAAAAAATGTGGTACTCAGTAAGTGTAATTTTTTTCAGACCAAGCAGAGGGAAAAAATTATGGAATCGCTCAATTCTGAGGAAAAAATTATGGAATCATGAAAAACAAACACTCAAAAGAACACTCCAATACATCACTAGTGTTTTGTTGCACCACCTCTGGCTTTAATAACAGCTTGCAGTCTCTGAGGCATGGACTTAATGAGTGACAAAAAGTACTCTTCATCAATCTGGCTCCAACTTTCTCTGATTGCTGTTGCCAGATCAGCTTTGCAGGTTGGAGCCTTGTCATGGACCATTTTCTTCAACTTCCACCAAAGATTTTCAATTGGATTGAGATCCGGACTATTTGCAGGCCATGACATTGACCTTATGTGTCTTCTTTCAAGGAATGTTTTCACAGTTTTTGCTCTATGGCAGGATGCATTATCATCTTGAAAAATGATGTCATCATCCCCAAACATCCTTTCAATTGATGGGATAAGAAACATGTCCAAAATATCAATGTAAACTTGGGCATTTATTGAAGATGTAATGACAGCCATCTCCCCAGTGCATTTACCTGACATGCAGCCCCATATCATCAATGACTGGAAATTTGCATGTTCTCTTCATGCAGTCATCTTTATAAATCCCATTGGAACGGCACCAAACCGAAGCTCCAGCATCATCACCTTGCCCAATGCAGATTTGCGATTCATCACTGACTTTCATCCAGTCATCCACGGTCCACGATTGCTTTTCCTTAGCCCATTGTAACCTTGTTTTTTTCTGTTTATGTGTTAATGATGGCTTATGTTTAGCTTTTCTGTATTTAAATCCCATTTCCTTTAGGCGGTTTCTTACAGTTCGGTCACAGACATTGACTCCGGTTTCCGCCCATTCGTTCCTCATTTGTTTTGTTGTGCATTTCCTGTTTTGGAGACATATTGCTTTAAGTTTCCGGTCTTGACGCTTTGATGTCTTCACAGAATCATAAAATCATAGAATCATAGAATGGTAGAGTTGGAAGGTACCTCCTGGGTCATCTGGTCCAACCCCCTGCTCAAAGCAGGATTCACTAGATCATCTCAGACAGATGTCTGTCCAGCCTCTGTTTGAAGACGTCCATTGAAGGGGAACTCACCACCTCTCGTGGCAGCCTGTTCCACTCATTAATCACCCTAACTGTCAAAAAGTTTTTTCTAATATCTAATCTGTGTCTCCTCCCATTTAGTTTCATCCCATTGCTTCTAGTCTTTCCTTGTGCAAATGAGAATAAAGATGATCCTTCTACAATGTGACAGCCCTTGACATATTTGTAGACAGCTATTAAGTCTCCTCTCAGTCTTCTTTTTTGCAAGCTAAACATTCCCAAATCCTGCAACCGTTCCTCATAGGACATGGTTTGCAGACCAGTCACCATTCTGGTCGCTCTTCTCTGAACTTGCTCCAGTTTGTCTATGTCTTTTTTAAAATGTGGTGCCCAAAACTGTACACAGTATTCCAGATGAGGTCTGACCAAAGAGGAGTAAAGACCGATAATGACTTCACGTGATCTAGACTGTATGCTTCTGTTAATACATCCCAGAATTGTATTTGCCTTTTTTGCTGCTGCATCACACTGTTGACTCATGTTCAGTCTATGATCTATTAGTATACCTAAGTCTTTTTCACATGTACTGTTGCTTAGCTCTATTCCTCCCATTCTGTATATGCTTTTTTCATTTTTATTGCCCAGATGTAGTACTTTGCATTTTTCCCTGTTAAAAACCATTCTGTTGGTTGCTGCCCACTGCTCCTTCCTTGGTCTATCAGTATATTTGCCTTTAACAACCTTCCCATGTTGTTTGTATTTGGTCCAGATTTTAGACACAGCTGACTGTGTAAACAACCAACATCTTTTGAAACATTGCGTGATGATTTACCTTCTTTTAAGAGTTTGATAATCCTCTCCTTTGTTTCAATTGTGTTGGAGCCATGATTCATGTCAGTCCACTTGGTGCAACAGCTATCCAAGGTGTGTTGGCAGACTAATGAGCAGATCTAATTTGATGCAGGTGTTAGTTTTGGAAATGAAAATTTACAGGGTGATTCCACAATTTTTCCCTCTGCTTGGTCTGAAAAAAATTACCCTTACTGAGTACCACATTTTTTTTCTTGATTTCTTTTAGTGTTTCTTAAAGCCCTAAAGTTGCCATTTGAAATGACTTTAGTTTTGTGCCATATCTGTGATCTGCTTTTTTTCAATAACATTAAACAACTGAATGAACATCCTCCGAGGCTGGGTGATTCCATAATTTTTGCCAGGAGTTGTATTACTGTGTCGGGGCAGTAGCCTGTTGCTTGGCCTTTTTCTCACGCAGACATTTTTTTTCCTGCAGTTTCAGTTCAGCCACTAGAGGTCACCCTTCACCCACGGAAAGAATCTCGTTTGCCTTATTTTGCAATTATCCACTGTTCAGTTCCTCGGTGCTCATTATTGTATGTGCAGGGATGTTACAGGCCATTGAATACCGTATAATCTTTTGTCAGCGTCTGGAGATGAAGGCAAAATCTTGTTTTTGTGGACATTTTTTGTCTTCATCCAGTAGAGCAGAAATGGACCTTTAAATATTATTTGAATATTATTTTCTAACCCTACACAGCAAGCAGTAGTGGGAATGCAAAGCTCTGATAGTACGTCTTCAAGGCTGGATTCACACATCACACCGTTATTTATCAGCTGTAACTTTCTACTAAGAGATGGGAGAAAGCTAAAGCTATAGATATTTTTCCTGTACGGTTTCTCACTAGGCCGGATAGGATTGTTCCAAACCTCTTCTGTGAGAGCTAGTAGGCTCTGTTCACACAGGCTTAAAGGGTTAGTCTCTTCTTCATAGCAGGGTTGCCCAACATGACTTTTTATTTTTTCTGAACCGCTTGCCAAAAAATCAGACAATATTTTTTTTCTGGACAAATTGGAAAACCTATAATAAATCATTGATTATCAGTGATATGTCTGCAGCCCATAAATCTGATATGGAGACATCGGCTGCATTCTCTCTAATAATTACAGTCAATATATTCTGTGGAATTTTCTGCAGCTTTAAAAAAAAAATAAAAAATCTCGCACCCCTTACATTTTTTTTACGGACAGGTCAAAAAAGTGCCTTATTTTTACGGACTGTTGAATTTCTGGATGGTTGGCAGCCCTGCTTCATAGATGCATATTGTTGGCTAGCGCATGCAAAAACAAGCACTTTTGCAATTATCTGCTTATTAAAATGTACAACTTGTTGCCTAGGAGATCGACCACCGCTGCTGTTTCTCATATGCCCTGTGCTGAAACTGGTTGGTATTGGGAGGCAACAGCACGCTCCAGCGATCCTGGTTTGCTGCAAAGCAGTGCTCTCAATCTTCTAGTAAAGAGCTTGTAAGCACTGCTCATGTTCTGCTGTCCAGCAGTGGTGGTTGGTCTCCAAGCCAATAAGTTTTAAATCAAAGGAATGAAAAGTGTGAATATCTCAAGAACAGGCTGAAGATTTTAATAAGCGGTAAATTGCAAAATTGCCCTTTTTAATATGGCATGCTAGTCTACCAAGTGAAAAAACACTGATCACAACCGTTTGTATGAATTTTCACATTTTACTAACAAAAAGTATAGATTTTGATCACAATGATGTATTGAGATACAAGGTATTTTAGTTGCACCTTTCTAGTAAAAAAATGGTTGGCCGGTGTACGTATTGCGGTGTCTGACATCTGCCGTCCTTTTTGTCTGTAACTTACAATAGTTTGTGATTTACCGTAACTACAGTTTATAAAGCCCTACAAGCGCCGGATGACGGCTTGTTCAGTCATTGTAATGCCTGGTGTGAGCACGCAGGGGCACAACTTGAAGATCCTGGGGCACAAAAATCTAGAACAGGGCTTCCAACTGCTACCTATTTTTCTCAGTACGTGTCTCCTCCTATGGACTTTTGGATTGTTCAAGACTGCAAAATCTGTGCCCTATAGTTGTCCTGGATAAGTACATGAAGTACATATAGAACTCAAAGTATTAACAGCATACCGCCATCATATGTGATTATACCGAGTATTAACAGCATACTGCCATCATATGTGATTATACCGAGTATTAACAGCATACTGCCATCATATGTGATTATACTGAGTATTAACAGCATACTGCCATCATATGTGATTATACCGAGTATTAACAGCATACTGCCATCATATGTGATTATACCGAGTATTAACAGCATACTGCCATCATATGTGATTATACCGAGTATTAACAGCATACTGCCATCATATGTGATTATACTGAGTATTAACAGCATACCGCCATCATATGTGATTATATGGAGTATTCACAGTATACCGCCATCATATGTGATTATACAGAGTATTAATGGCATTCCGTCATCACATGTGATTATACAAAGTATTAACAGCATACTGCCATCATATGTGATTATACAGAGTATTAATGGCATTCCGTCATCACATGTGATTATACAAAGTATTAATAGCATACCGCCATCATATGTGATTATATGGAGTATTCACAGTATACCGCCATCATATGTGATTATATGGAGTATTAACAGCATACCGCCATCATATGTGATTATATGGAGTATTAACAGTATACCGCCATCATATGTGATTATATGGAGTATTCACAGTATACCGCCATCATATGTGATTATACAGAGTATTAATGGCATTCCGTCATCACATGTGATTATACAAAGTATTAACAGCATACTGCCATCATATGTGATTATACCGAGTATTAACAGCATACTGCCATCATATGTGATTATACTGAGTATTAACAGCATACCGCCATCATATGTGATTATATGGAGTATTCACAGTATACCGCCATCATATGTGATTATACAGAGTATTAATGGCATTCCGTCATCATATGTGATTATACCGAGTATTAACAGCATACTGCCATCATATGTGATTATACCGAGTATTAACAGCATACTGCCATCATATGTGATTATATGGAGTATTCACAGTATACCGCCATCATATGTGATTATACAGAGTATTAATGGCATTCCGTCA
This sequence comes from Phyllobates terribilis, assembly GCF_046119375.1. Lineage (NCBI taxonomy): Eukaryota > Metazoa > Chordata > Amphibia > Anura > Dendrobatidae > Phyllobates > Phyllobates terribilis. The sequence continues at coordinate 530,973,934 of NW_027362764.1, read as the reverse complement.
TCACATGTGATTATACAAAGTATTAACAGCATACTGCCATCATATGTGATTATACAGAGTATTAATGGCATTCCGTCATCACATGTGATTATACAAAGTATTAACAGCATACCGCCATCATATGTGATTATACCGAGTATTAACAGCATACTGCCATCATATGTGATTATACCGAGTATTAACAGCATACCGCCATCATATGTGATTATATGGAGTATTCACAGTATACCGCCATCATATGTGATTATACAGAGTATTAATGGCATTCCGTCATCACATGTGATTATACAAAGTATTAACAGCATACTGCCATCATATGTGATTATACAGAGTATTAATGGCATTCCGTCATCACATGTGATTATACAAAGTATTAATAGCATACCGCCATCATATGTGATTATATGGAGTATTCACACTATACCGCCATCATATGTGATTATATGGAGTATTAACAGCATACCGCCATCATATGTGATTATATGGAGTATTAACAGTATACCGCCATCATATGTGATTATATGGAGTATTCACAGTATACCGCCATCATATGTGATTATACAGAGTATTAATGGCATTCCGTCATCACATGTGATTATACAAAGTATTAACAGCATACTGCCATCATATGTGATTATACCGAGTATTAACAGCATACTGCCATCATATGTGATTATACCGAGTATTAACAGCATACTGCCATCATATGTGATTATACTGAGTATTAACAGCATACCGCCATCATATGTGATTATATGGAGTATTCACAGTATACCGCCATCATATGTGATTATACAGAGTATTAATGGCATTCCGTCATCATATGTGATTATACCGAGTATTAACAGCATACTGCCATCATATGTGATTATACCGAGTATTAACAGCATACTGCCATCATATGTGATTATACTGAGTATTAACAGCATACCGCCATCATATGTGATTATATGGAGTATTCACAGTATACCGCCATCATATGTGATTATACAGAGTATTAATGGCATTCCGTCATCACATGTGATTATACAAAGTATTAACAGCATACTGCCATCATATGTGATTATACAGAGTATTAATGGCATTCCGTCATCACATGTGATTATACAAAGTATTAACAGCATACCGCCATCATATGTGATTATACCGAGTATTAACAGCATACTGCCATCATATGTGATTATACCGAGTATTAACAGCATACCGCCATCATATGTGATTATATGGAGTATTCACAGTATACCGCCATCATATGTGATTATACAGAGTATTAATGGCATTCCGTCATCACATGTGATTATACAAAGTATTAACAGCATACTGCCATCATATGTGATTATACAGAGTATTAATGGCATTCCGTCATCACATGTGATTATACAAAGTATTAATAGCATACCGCCATCATATGTGATTATATGGAGTATTCACAGTATACCGCCATCATATGTGATTATATGGAGTATTAACAGCATACCGCCATCATATGTGATTATATGGAGTATTAACAGTATACCGCCATCATATGTGATTATATGGAGTATTCACAGTATACCGCCATCATATGTGATTATACAGAGTATTCACAGTATACCGCCATCATATGTGATTATATGGAGTATTCACAGTATACCGCCATCATATGTGATTATACAGAGTATTAATGGCATTCCGTCATCACATGTGATTATACAAAGTATTAACAGCATACTGCCATCATATGTGATTATACAGAGTATTAATGGCATTCCGTCATCACATGTGATTATACAAAGTATTAATAGCATACCGCCATCATATGTGATTATATGGAGTATTCACAGTATACCGCCATCATATGTGATTATACTGAGTATTAATGGCATTCCGCCATCGCATGTGATTATACAGAGTGTTAACCGCATATTGCTCTCTTAATCCCAAAATATCCACGAAAGGAGATGGTTTACTGATCGCTGAGGTGCCGACCCCTGGGACCTCCCCAATGACCCTGACAATAGAGATTTGCATCTGCTGAGTCCTGTCTTGAATGGAGCTGAGGTGCACATGCTCAACCTCTGCTCCATTCATTGTCAGAGAAAGTAGAGTACAGCACACAGACTCCCAGGAAGTAGTAAGTTATACTTAATGCTATATATATAGATATATCTCAATCATTATGTGCCAAGATGGCAGCCTTGAGCCCGTTCAGACCCATTGACACTATGAGAGCCAGTAGGGAATCCTGCCCTAGGGTTTTGCTAACCTCATCTGAGAGCACTGTTATGTAGGGCAGACACTCATATTGCAATGATGTGCCTGCTGCAGTTGTGATAATCTGTTTTCTCTGCTGCAGATCTAGCAGTTCTCTAATGCTGAGCTCTGTATAACCCCGCCCACACCACTGATTGGCAGCATTCTGTGTACACTGTGCATAGGCAGAAATCTACCAATCATTGGTGAAGGCGGGGTTATATAGAGCTCATGAATATGCTTGACTACCAGGTAGCAGGTTTACTAATCCTCTAGTGATAATCTCCTGCTGATAAAACAGTGATTTTACTCATATTACAGCAAGCAGCCCAGTAAGTGACGCATTGTTGGAATCAGGATCTCTGCTCCTACATTATTCTGCTCTCGGACGAAGTGTAAAAACCTGGTGACCGAATCCCTTTAATACAGTAAAGTTCTGTGTACCTACATTGAGACCACAGCTGATAATGAAAGCCGCAATGCTGTGTCAGGTTTATTGTCTTGCGCCATGATTTCTATTATTTTGCTGGTCGATGGAATTTATGACAGCAGGTCCAGGCCTCTGCCGGTGACCAGCCTAACACTGTATGTTCTGGCAAGATTTGATTTATACAATGTGTGCAAAACTGCCACTGCTTTATTTATCACTGAGCCATGCTTGGCAATTATCAAAGTAGCACATATGGAAATGTGGAGTAAAGAAATACATGTGAAACACAACAGAATGTGTTCTACCTTCTATTCCTCATATTACCCCCTTTTACTCTGATGACCGCTTTACTTCTCTGGAACAGCTTCATCAGGTAGTCTCATGGAATGGCTTCCAGTGAGCAGGCATGCCTCATCAGGGGGTCTCCTGGAATGGCTTCCAGTGAGCAGGCATGCCTCATCAGGGGGTCTCCTGGAATGGCTTCCAGTGAGCAGGCATGCCTCATCAGGTGGTCTCCTGGAATGGCTTCCAGTGAGCAGGCATGCCTCATCAGGTGGTCTCCTGGAATGGCTTCCAGTGAGCAGGCATGCCTCATCAGGTGGTCTCCTGGAATGGCTTCCAGTGAGCAGGCATGCCTCATCAGGTGGTCTCCTGGAATGGCTTCCAGTGAGCAGGCATGCCTCATCAGGTGGTCTCCTGGAATGGCTTCCAGTGAGCAGGCATGCCTCATCAGGTGGTCTCCTGGAATGGCTTCCAGTGAGCAGGCATGCCTCATCAGGTGGTCTTCTGGAATGGCTTCCAGTGAGCAGGCATGCCTCATCAGGTGGTCTCCTGGAATGGCTTCCAGTGAGCAGGCATGCCTCATCAGGTGGTCTCCTGGAATGGCTTCCAGTGAGCAGGCATGCCTCATCCAGAGTTTATTACTGGAATCACCAGTGTTCACAAAGTGGTTGTGACAATCTCTGGTGTTTTACAAAGGCATTGTTGGTTCACAATTCCATACAGTGGAGCTGATGGTTTCTACATATGTGGTGTCCACCATGAAGCATGGAAAAGGAGATGTGATGGTGTCGGAGTGCTTTGCTGGTGATATTGTTGGCGATTTATTCCTAATTCCAGACACGCTTACCCAGTGTGACTTCCACAGCATTCTGCAATGACATGCCATCTTATCTGGTTTGTACTTCATGGGATCATCATTTGTGTTGTAATGGGACAATGACCCAAATCACACCTCCAGGCTGTGTAACCAAGAAGGAGTGGGATGGAGTGCTGTGTCAGATGACATGGCCTCCATAATAACCTGACCTCAACCCAATTGAGATGGTTTGGGATGAGTTAAACTGCAGACTGCCGAAAAAAATGTATACATTATGAAAAGGTACATAGTGTAAAATCTATGAGAATGCAGAGCTCGTCTATAAAAGTGATTAGATGTGGGAAATGTCCCTGTGAGATCGTACGTGCTGAAAAAAATAATCTTTGAATGTTGGCCAGATATTGGGCTATTTTCTCACATATGATAAATAAAGTAGCAAATGCTACTTCTCGACCCGGAGGTCACGTTGCGTCTTATTTCCCCTCATCTTGTCGCTATAAGGCTCCTCTGGATAGTGTAAAGGCCGTACTGCTGGAAATGTAGATACATGAATTTTGTTCCTGTGGTTCCATGGCTATTGCTCGGATCGCACTGGAAACCTTTCTTTACCTGTTCTTTAGGAGAATGAACCTGACTTGTCAACCGATTCTCAAATATTGTATAATGTATGGAGCAGGGGGCTATTGGGACAGATTCAGCACTGTCTTTGTGGACCATTACATAGATGGGAATGCTTCCATTGAGTGTTATTGAGGCAGATGCATCCACACAACGGCTCACAAGGACACTCCGATATCTCTTTGTATACCCAATGGCGGAAATAAATGGGGCATATACTTCAGTAAGTGCACCTCGAGCTTGGCATGCATTCTCATCTAGTTTTAGATTTATTTATTGTGTTTAAAACACTGTCTACCGGTTCCAAAAAGGGGCATGATTTTTCAACAAGGGGCACGGTTTAGGTGGACAGCACCAACATCTCCTTCTGTGATAAATTTGGTGAATTTTCAGACTGTCTCTAGTTTATTCTTAGTGATCTTAATAAATTTCCCCCATTTCTGTGCCACTTTCTAATATATAATTAGATTATTGCATAACCTTTACCCTTTTAATATGTTTGTAAAATTTTGCCTCCAGATGACCATTCCTATAAGGCCCCCTTCACATATACGTGTTTCCGGTACATGTGGCATCTGTTTTTTTTTGTTTTTTTTCGGGATACCACACATACTCATCATAACCTATGGTGATCTTCACATGTCCTTATTTTCACACGGACATGTGCGTTTTTTTTTCTGGCAGCATGGATGACAACTGCCAACATAAGTCTATGGGTCCATGAAAAACATGTACAGCATATGGATGGCGTCCTTGTGCTGTCCATGTGCTGTGCGGGTTTAACCTTAAGAAGTATAGATAGGAGATAGTAAAGATAGGAGAAGCTTCGGAATCTTTGTTTATCCATTCCAGAAAAACATTAATGGCCGACTGGTGGCCCATTAATGGCCTACAGGTGGCCCACGTGTGGCCCACTGATGACACTTGTATTGGTTTTATAAGGACGTGTGAAGGGGGCCTAAAGCAAATAGATGTAATACTTGGCACTCAAAGAGGATGTGGAACTGAAGAATTTTTTGTTTCAAACAATCCCATAGATCCAGAATAATTTTAATGTCTCGGTCCTAGAACTGGTTTGACGTTGCGTCTCCTTCAGCACTACTGTCATTTATCCTTCACTCTGTACAGTCCGCCTCCTTCCAATGAAGGTCCAGGTATAGGGCCAAAACGTTAAAATTACATTTTGATCTATTGGTTTCTTTAAATAAAATTCTTCTGTTCTCCACATCCTCTTTGGGTGCCGAGTTTTACATCTAGTTACTATTCTGGATTGGACCTCTAATTGGACACCTTCTCACATTTTCGGAGTACTGTATATTATTGCTTTTTTTAAATTTTCCTTCAGGTGAAAGACCCTTCAAATGTAACCTATGTGGAAAAGCTTTTAACCAAAAGGGGGCGCTGGCCACACACATGGTGAAGCATACAGGGGAGAAGCCTCACGCCTGCTCTTTTTGTCCAGCCGCCTTTTCACAGAAAGGCAATCTCCAGTCTCACATTCAGCGAGTTCATTCAGAGGTAAATGCGCAGCCATCTAGTTACTGTCTATTTTCAGACTGTGATCTGACAAAAGTGGCAGAAGGAAATGATCGGAATAATGACTTGTGAATGGTGACGCGTTAGTCATTCTGCAGCCCTTAGTCTATTTTGCATTGATACAGACATGAATTATTGTACAGGGAGGTTTTGACGGCATTTTGAGTTGTTGACATGACTTTTGTTGGCAGTCTAGTAAATAAAGTATAATACAACATTCAATGACAGTATGGAGAAAAATATATGTACATTGAGTTTTATCTGCATTGTTTAATCATTGCAGCTAATTTGAAGAGATACAATCCAAGAAAGATTAAAAAGGGGCGGGGAAAATATATATCTTTGTACCGTGTTAGCCAGTAGATAGAGAAATATTTAGATTTGAGAGTCCTTAGTGGTTGATACCTTTCAATGGCTAACTGAAAAGATCATAACAAATTGCAATCTTTCGAGACTACTCAGGTCTCTTCATCAGGCATAGTATCTATGCCTGATGAAGAGGCCTGAGTAGTCTCGAAAGCTTGCAATTTGTTACCTTTTAATGGCTAACTGAAAAGATGGTATCAACCACTGAGGACTCTCAAATCTAAATATTTTTCTAAAAAGGGGCAAACTTTTAGCTGCCCTAGTGCCACTATACTAGGCTCATTCATCTGCTCTATACACCCTCACTTTAAAAAAAATCACCCTATCTGAGAGCAGCATAATGTAAGGATAGAGACCCTGATTCCAGTGATGTGTGACCTACTGAGCTGCTTGCTTACTGTTTGTTGTGTTGTGTCTGGTGTAGGAGAGCTGACGGTGTGGTGTGTTGTCTGGAGTAGTAGAGCTCTCTATGACTGTAGATCTGTCCCAGCACAGAAATCATGGGCAGCGTGGCAGATCGAGCTGTGAAGGTGAACAAGCACCTACAGAGGAGAATAGAGAATTCACCTTGGAGGGGTGGGATAGAATAAAAAAGGGCACAGTACACATTACCTTTTCTATTTTATACATGAATCACTCAGGCAAGAGAGAGGTAGAGCCTACAGAAAGATGAGAAACTAGCAAGTAATGAGGGTGGAAGGAGGTGGATACTTAGTGCAACCTGCTAAACTACTATAGTACCTTTGCTGAGCATTTTCTAAACACCAGTTCAGAATTTCACACAATGGATAAAATTAGCATTTTTTTTTACAAAAGGCTTTCAAACACTTTTTCTATGTATCCCTTTAATTTTTTTTCCCCTCTCATATTCTAGGTGAAGAATGGAGTTACTTATCACTGCCCAGATTGTAGCTGTGTATTCAAGAGCCTGGGCAGTCTCAATACTCATATTAGTAAAATGCATGTATTGGGATCCCAGGCTGCACCTTCAACCCCCGTAGCAACATCACATGTGACTATGGTAAATTGATGGTTTCTTATGGTTATGTTCAGTTATTATATCATGGGTACTAACTTGTGCACATTTCTTTGTATGTGTAAATTTAAGAATCTTTTAAGTGTTGTTCAGCAGCACTCATTCCCACATTAGTAAGGGAGCGGCATTGCTGACCTTCAACCCCCCCGGAGCAACATCACATGTGACTATGGTAAATTGACGGCTTCTTATGGTTGTGTTCAGTTATTTTATCATGGGTACTAACTTGTGCACAGTTCTGTGTATGTGTAAATTTAAGACTCTTTTAAAAGGGTTGTTCAGCACCTCCCTCCCACATTAGTAAGGGAGCGGCACTGCTGACTTTTAATTCTAATAAATAGGCTAGGTCCTAGTAGGTATGTTCAGATGCAACATCATCAGCACCGCTCACCTTCCGATGTGGAAGTAAATAGCACTTATATGCTTAACCACTAGAGGTCAAAGTGGTCCAGAAAGTATTTTGTAATTTTAGCTTTTCTCTATTTTTCACTCCCTTAGATATTTGTAGAGTAAATCTGGATTTCCATTAATCATTAATTAGTTAATATCTCTCTTTTAAGGAAATCTCACAGCCATCTGCAATATCTGATGCAAATCTCATGCAGCCATCTCCTGATGAAAAATGGAAAAATGTAAGTACCATAAATTTCAAATAAACTTGTGTTATAGTTGTCTGTCTTTTCCCCAGTTGCCTTTATTATGCGTTGTGGACTGCTGGCATCAAATCAATGTTTTATAGATTTGTAGATTTATATTTTACAAGGTCTGAGAAGAAATGCATGTCTGTGCTGATTAAAGTTTTACAGCTATTACAGTCAATCATTTGCTTCGTCTATTCTTTCTAGAAGTATTCATATCCACTTGCAATCATGCAAATAAGTGAAATTTTGTCAAGTTTTCTTGTAGTCTCTTCTCATTACTTTTTATTCCTTTTATTCAAGACATAACCATTAGTTACAGGACAGTGTATAGCCTGGAGCCTGATACTCTGAGAAGTTTTTACTGTTTTTTGCATAAACTTTATTTGCTCCTTTTTTATTCTTTTTATTTGTGCCTTTTTATAAGCCTATTTTATGTTTGCTTTTTTTATTTTTTATGTTCGCTGTTGTGGGCAAGGATTGGGATTTTCAGATATTTTGGCTGATTCATCAATAAACTTTAAAAAAAAAAAAAAAAAAAAAAAGTCTCGAAATATTTGCGTCCATTTTTCTCTCTGGAGTTATTTTTGGTACATCTGTATAAACTTTGTAACCTATTAGTGGAACATGCTCCTTTTTCGGCTTAAGTCGCAAAACAGGTTAAAGACAAAAATTAAAGAGAATTTTTTATTTTGTGCAAATTGCCTCTTCAAAGATGAAGAGGACTTGAACTCTATAGCGCCACCTAATTGAAGCAGCAAGCCTAAAAGTCACAATCAACCCTTTAACGAGTCGTGCAGTATGACTTAGAATAAAAGCCAAATCAGAATCTTAATTTGCAGGCATGGTGTTTTGGGCTGTTGGTCCTCATCAGTGCAAAGTATGAGAACTGATTTGGCTAGATGAGAGGCTCTGGACTGAGGTCTAAGGGGTAACGTTTCTCCTTGTGGAGAGTGACATCCCGGCTCTGGCATGCTGTTACGCTCGCGCCCAGACTGACTGGCGTGAGCTTGATTAATGATCCCACTGTACCATGAACCGAGGAGTGCCTGGAGGGGCGTAACTAAGTATCAACCCGATCCGACCAAGGTCGCACGGGGGCTCAGTCGACTCCGTGAACCAGGGAGGAACCGAGCAGAGGGACCAGGTGCTACTCCAGGTCAGACCCCGGTCACAGCTGTTGACCCACACCCGGGAATGCAGGAACTGGCATGTAGACAGGTGGGTACTGGCAAACACGGCTGGTATGCAGACAGGTGGATATTGACAGGCACAGCTGGTATGCAGACAGGTGGGCACTGGCAGGCACGGCTGACATGCAGAGAGGCGGGTACTGGCAGGTAGAAACGCAGGCAGGATAGGGACCAGTACAGACTGGGATACAGGAACGGAGCCGCAGGTGCGGTAGACAAGCAGAGCGGAGCAAAACCCGCAGATGCGGTGAACAAGCAAAGCAGAGCAAAACCCGCAGATGCGGTGAACAAGCAAAGCAGAGCAAAACCCGCAGATGCTGTAGACAGGACAGGGCTCTGTTCACATGGAACAGACTGGAGAGCACAAGAAGATAGCTGGAACACAGGAGTTAGATACAGAGGCAGGGAAACAGAACGAGCAGAACCAGATACACACAAAGTACTTGCAATGAAGTAGCGAGTGGACACAAAACTCACAAACAGAAGTACAGAGACAACGGGCTGGAGTTAGGTGCAGGTTCAGACACTGCAGGCAAAGGGAAGGTACGGACATAGAGAGAAACAAGTAACGGGCTAGGACACTGTTCAGACAGGAACTGAACCCGGAACAAGATACAGGAACGAGCCTGGGAACTCAGCCCCCAGGGTGGCGGAAACAGACCAGAAGTCACAGTTACAGGAAGAGGCCCTGGGTACTCAGCCCCCAGGGTGGCGGACAGACTAGAGTCAGGACAGGACCTGGCACCTCAGTTGCAAAAGACAAACTGAGTGAAAGTGTTGCTCAGGCACCTCCTACTGGGTGGAGGGGGGTTAAGTATCCAGTGACTCATAGCAATAGGCTGGGGACGCATTAGGACTGTGCACACGGTAGCTATAAGAAACAAGCTGAAAGCCGTGCCGATGCCCTAAGCAATCAGACAAGAGACATGGACACAGCAGGAACTGAAACAAAGAGTGCAGCATGGACTGACAGGTAAGATTGCAGTCTTGCATGGTGGGAGGTGGTGCACCATGCAAGCTCGCCGCCAGGAATGTTACAGTACCCCTCCGTTTACGCCCCCTCTTCCTCCAGCCAGCAAGGATTTTCTGCAAAGAATTTGGAGGCCGATCCTTCTCCAGAAGATTTCCTCTTCTGTCCACTAGAGGGAAAAAAGCTGGTCTCATCTTGGTAACTAGGATGTTTCCTTCCATTTGGCCATCCTCAGCAACAGATGAAGTGGGCGAGGTACCAGAAACAGGACACAGGAAAGTCTCTCTCCACTTATTAATAGCGGGTAGCACCCCAAAGGATTCACGGGACAACTGAAAATCCTCTACCGGGTTGGAGGGGTGCAAAGACTCGGGGGGAGAAACCACCGCCTTGACGGTCACTTTGCTAAGCTTACTGGATGAAGTGGGCGAAGTACCAGGTACAGAGTGCAGAAAAGTCTTTCCATTTGTTATCATCGGGAAGTACCCCAAAGGATTCACGGGACAACTGGAAGTCCTCCGCCTGGTTGGAGGGGTGCAGAGACTCTGGGGTAACCACCGCCTTGACGTACACTTTGCCAAGCTTACTGAATGAAGTGGGCGAAGGACCAGGTACAGGGTGCAGAAAAGGCTCTTTCGATTTGTTATCAGATAGCACCCCGGAGGATTCAGGAGGCAACTGGAGGTCCTCCGCCTGGTTGGAGGGTACAGAGACTTGGAGGTAGCCACCGCCTTGATGGACTTATTGCCAGATTTGTTAGAGATGGAGGATCCTTGATTAGGGACCAACTTCAGTCTAGTTTCTGAGATGACACGTCTGTGGGGCGGTGCCTAAAGCCAGATCATTGGTACAATCGTCGAGACTGTGTGGGGACAATGCCTCCGCTTCCCTTCCTTCGGAGACTTCAGCGCAAAGCGAGTCAGCGACTAGCAGGTCTGGTGAAGAAGAAGATGAAACTGCTGACTGTCCTGAAGATATGGGGACTGGACACCTCTTGCACCTCAGCAGTCCCCCAGGAAACACCATACAGGATCTCCAGACCTGAGCGAGCACTAGATCTCTCGGCTCTGGACGACCTGTGGGTAAACTTGACAGCACCTGAAATGTAAACTTCTTCATGTGTAATGCTCCAATCTAGAGCTTAATTTGTACAGACATATTTTGACTGTTTCTGAGTAAGGCTCGTCCTTCTGCTGACCGTGCCCAAACCGGCTTCTGGAGTTGACGGACGGGAATCAGACACCGACTCTTCAAGGCTTTAAGCCTGAAACTTCCGGTTAATCCGAGGCCTTTACTTGCCACGGAGACAGTCATGGTCATCTGTGGAGAGGAAACACTAACGCCAAGGGCAGCCTCTGCTACAGGCCTAATGTCTTGGGATTCTCCAACCTTCGCTGGACAAAGACCGTCAGGGGGTCCCAAACAACCGCAGCGGGGCTGCAATCCGATTTTTGTGACTGAGTTCTGGCCTCTGCTCTGCCTGAAGAACATAGTCATCCCTCACGGATTCTGTGCGGAGAGACGCCTCTACAGGCTGGGGATCAGGAGGTCTTTGGGAGGACAGAACCTGGCGTGACTGTTTACCTCTACGCCTTGCACGTCTCGACTGTCTCTTGAGGTTGGGAAGGAAAGTATTCTGTGGAGCATTGTCATCCTGTGTGGATTCTGTGTGGGCAGCAGTCTCTTCAGGCTGGAGAACTGGTAGGCAATCTACACACATTACCCATCGGGGCTGCTCCGGGATACTGGAAAGGGAAGCTTTAGCAGTAGCCTCAGGGTTAGGGTCATCGAAGACCATTAGAAAGGCCACCAGGAAGGCCTGCAGGTCAGAGACGATAGGATCCCATGCTTCCCATAGGGGGGTGATCCATTTCAAGGTATCACCCGCTAGGTAGGACATCATGAATGCTACTTTAACCCGATCAGTAGGAAAATAGTGAGCATAGATTTTGAAATTCAGCATGCATTGCTCCACAAATGCACGGCTTCCTTTTGGATCCCCTTAGTACCGTGGTGGATCCGCAGGAACGAGTGCTGATAGATTCATTTGGGCTGGTGCGTAAATCGCCTGGGCCACAGCTTGAGAAAAAAAAATTTTCTTGGTGCATGTATTCGCCAGACAAGTATTCAAAATGTCTCTGAGAGCGAAGGGCCGTGGGGCTTAACGGGAACCATGGCCTGAGCAAACTGTTATTCTCACGCCTGGACTGACTGGCGTGAGCGTGATTAGTGATCCCACTGTACCATGAAATGAGGAGTGCTGGAGGGGCGTAACTAAGTATCATCCCGATCCGACCAAGGTCGCACGGCGGCTGTTGACTCCTTGAACCAGGGAGGAACCGAGCAGAGGGACCAGGTGCTACTCCAGGTCAGACCCCGCTCACAGCTGTGGACCCACACCGGGGAATGCAGGAACAGGCAGGTTAGACTGGCATGTAGACAGGTGGGTACTGGCAAACACGGCTGGTATGCAGACAGGTGGATATTGACAGGCACAGCTGGTATGCAGACAGGTGGGCACTCACAGGCACGGCTGGCGTGCAGACAGGTGGGCACAGGCAGGCACGGCTGACATACAGAGAGGCGGGTACTGGCAGGTAGAAACGCAGGCAGGAGAGGGACCTGTACAGACTGGGATACAGGAACGGAGCCGCAGGTGCAGTAGACAAGCAAAGCAGAGCAAAATCCGCAGAAGCGGTGAACAAGCAAAGCAGAGCAAAACCCGCAGAAGCGGTGAACAAGCAAAGCAGAGCAAAACCCGCAGATGCGGTGAACAAGCAAAGCAGAGCAAAACCCGCAGATGCGGTGAACAAGCAAAGCAGAGCAAAACCCGCAGATGCGGTAGACAGAACAGGGCTCTGTTCACATGGAACAGACTGGAGAACACAAGAAGATAGCTGGAGCACAGGCGTTAGATACAGAGGCAGGGAAACAGAACGAGCAGAACCAGATACACACAAAGTACTTGCAATGAAGTAGCGAGTGGACACAAAACTCACAAACAGAAGTACAGAGACAACGGGCTGGAGTTAGGTGCAGGTTCAGACACTGCAGGCAAAGGGAAGGTACGGACATAGAGAGAAACAAGTAACGGGCTAGGACACTGTTCAGACAGGAACTGAACCCGGAACAAGATACAGGAACAAGCCTGGGAACTCAGCCCCCAGGGTGGCGGAAACAGACCAGAAGTCACAGGTACAGGAAAAGGCCCTGGGTACTCAGCCCCCAGGGTGGCGGACAGACTAGAGTCAGGACAGGACCTGGCACCTCAGTTGCAAAAGACAAACTGAGTGAAAGTGTTGCTCAGGCACCTCCTACTGGGTGGAGGGGGGTTAAGTATCCAGTGACTCATATCAATAGGCTGGGGACGCATTAGGACTATCCACACGGTAGCTATAAGAAACAAGCAGAACTCCGTGCCGACGCCCTAAGCAATCAGACAAGAGACATGGACACAGCAGGAACTGAAACAAAGAGTGCAGCATGGACTGACAGGTAAGATTGCGGTCTTGCATGGTGGGAGGTGGTGCACCATGCAAGCTCGCAGCCAGGAATGTTACACATGCCAAAGTAAGGAGGCTTATTCGCTGTGCAATGCTCCTCTGGGCCTTCTTACCTTGGCATGCTAGAGCCGGTGTGTCACTCTCTACAAGGAGAAATATTACCCCTTATTTTGGCACAAAAAACATTAACGAATACCACAAGGCAAGAAAGAGAAATATAATGATGAATTGGACCCTTTGTGGCCACCTAGAGAATAATAAGTACAAGCCAAAGGAGGAGGGGAAGGAAGATTACAGAATGTGAGTTAAAAGTGAGAATTAGTTACATTTTATTAAAAATAATTTTCCTTAGGTGTGTTGTATTTTATTTTTCAAATAATAACTGTACAGCGAGTCACGACCTAAATATTATATGCCAAAAAATTATGGCTATTGTAGTGAAAGAAAGACTTAAGCCCCCGTCTCACATAGCGAGATCGCTGCTGTGTCACGGTTTTGGTGACGCAACAGCGACCTCACCAGCGATGTCGCTATGTGTGACACTTTGCAGCGATCAGGCCCCTGCTGTGAGGTCGCTGATCGCTGCAAAGTGTCCTGGACCATTTTTTGGTCGTTGCCCTCCCGCTGGTCAGCACACATCGCTGTGTGTGACCAGCGGGAGCAGCAATCAGGCTGGTGACCATGATAAACATCGGGTTACTAGGGGCACACGCACACCTAGTAACCTGATGTTTATCATGGTTGCGAGCCTGCTAAAGTGAGCGGTAACCTCCCGCTCACCGTAGCAGAGTGGTAACCATGATAAACAACGGGTTACTAGGTGCACGTGTTCCCCTAGTAACCCAATGTTTATCATGGTTACCAGCCTGCTCCCGCTTCAGCAGGCTGGTAACCAGGAGCAGGACATCGTGGAAAGATTCTTTCCACGATGTCGCTGCTCCCCTGATCGTTGGTGAGCCTGCCTGTTTGACAGCTCACCAGCGACCACATAGCGATGCAGCAACGATCCCTGACAGGTCGTATCGTTGTCGGGATCGTTGCAGCGTCGCTAAGTGTGACGGGGCCTTTAGCTGAGGTCCACTTTTTGATATTCTACTCAGCTAAATTCTATGTTTATTTCACTCTTTTATTCTAGTCATGGATAGTGAGGAGAGATTATGAGACTAGAATAATTGCCTCTCTGTGATATAATATGCAGTGGGCCTATTTAGCACCAATGTGCCACCGCAGCATGTAATGCTAACAATAATGGGATAGCCTCTTCAAAGGAGGAACAAGAGGTTTATTTACCGATGCCCTGCTAAGGCTCCCCCCATTCAAATTTGATAGGCCGAATTGTCATTTGACCAACAGCTATCATTCGGCCATCAGCTATCATGCCCATCTCTCCCATACACAGGAGCGCTCGCTCTCCCAACTGCTCCTGTGTTCTCTATGAGAGACCCACTGCCAGACTTCTCCGGTGGCAGCTTATCTCAAGGAGAGCAAAAGGATCGGCAGTCTGAAATCAGACATGCGAGATCCTTAAAGGGGTTGTCAGGTCAAAACCGATAAGTCTGCAGTCACTCTGTGTGACGCTTGCTGATATTTTGGTAAAATCCATATTTTTTCTGTTGCTGATCACACAGTTATTTGAATGCTGAGCTCTATATAAACCCACCCACACCACTGACAGGTTTTTGCCCCGCTACAGTGGCAACTTTCTGTGTACACTGCACATGGGCAGAAAGCTGTCAATCAGTGGTGGATTATGGGTTATACTGAGCTCATGAATATAGAGGACAGCAGGTTTACTAGACCTCTAATGACAATCTGCTGCTGATGATACAGTATTGTTTTTTTAAAACTGCACTAAGCAGCCCAGTAAGTGACACATCCCTGGAATCAGGGCCTCTGTCTCTACATTAGGCTGATGTCCGATTAGGTGGCAAAAAGCAGGTGACAGATAGTTTTTAAAGGCAATCTGAAAAACAAGAAGCCTTGGAAGTGATGATATGGCCACCATAGAGCCCGGATCTCAACATCATGAAGTCTATCTGGGATTATATGAAGAAACAGAAGGATTTACACAAGCCTATATCCACAGAAGATCTGTAGTTCGGTCTCCAAGTTGTTTGCTATTTGCCGAATTCCTTCTAAGACAGTATGCAAGTGTACCTAGAAGAATTGATGCTTTGATGCTGTTTTGAAGGCAAAAGGTGGTCACATCAAATATTGACGTAATTTAGATTTTTATTGTTCATTTACTTTACATTTTAAGTGAAATAAATGAACTATTAACACTTATTTTTGAAAGCATTCTTACTTTTCAGCATCTGTATCCACACCAGCCTAAAGCTTTTGCATAGTACAATACATCATGGTTTTCCAATTGCAGCTATAGCAGCCGGGCTCATTTTAAAGCTGGGATTCTCATATTCATGTTAAAGACAGATATCCAGGGTTAAAATGAGAGCTGCATGTGTGTCTGCAGATCTCATACTTAACTATCACTTTAATCCATGATCTCTCAGGATGGGTCGCAACTACAGCCTCGATTTAAAACAATCCCAAGATTGCTGCTGTAGCTGAGATGGAGTCTGCTGAAATGCAAATGCAGTATGAGGACAGGGAACCATTACAGTAAGGGCGCAGTCGGACAGCCATATAACACGGACGATGATCGCATTGCAATGCCCGGACTGGCCGGCGTCTCTCCTGACCTGAGCGTGACACCATGTACATATTTCTATGTAGCTGTCACGCTCGGGTCAGGAGAGCCACCGGCCAGTCCGGGCATTGCGATGCGATCATCGTCCGTGTTATAAGGCTGTCTAACTGAGCCCTAAAATATGAGTTCCAAGTGGTGATCCTTCTCTTCTGAGCCGTGCCCCAAAACAGTAGTGTATGACCTTATAGAGGAAATTTCCAAACTCAGGAGAAATAACATTACAGTATTTTCCCATTACTGCTTTTGAAAATGAACAATTTGAGGCTAAAACTACAATTTAATGGAAAAAATGGAATTATTCATTTATTCATTCCAGTTTGCATTAGAACGTGTGAAGGGTTAGCAATCTTAATTTGAATACTATAAAAAGTGCACTTTTTGAAATGGTCTGTGTTTGAGGGTGGAGGGTTAATATTTAAAGCCCCAAAAGTACTTGAGAACTGAATCAATTTGTGGGTTTAAGATCAATTTTTTTATTTAGTAATTTAGGTTTTAGTTGTAGATGCTAAAAGTGTAAAAATCGTCCTGGCTCCCAGAGGTGTAAAATGTAAAAAGAAAAGAAACCTTGACCGCAAAAGGTTTAATACAAGTAAATTGTAAAGTTCTTTGTTTTTTTACAAGCACTTTGCAACTTGATCCATTTATGATTGTGACCATAACCCTTTAACAGCAGCCCCATCCTCTCAAGTTTAAAACGGGAAAACCCCCAAAATTCCTCTGATTTTATCATTATGAGAATAAACAAAAACCTACAAATATGAATAGTTTCCCATAATCCGCCTCTATGGGCTAAATTCCATTGTTTCTCAGATTGCCGGTCTTTAAAATGCTAACCATATAAAAGATGGACCAAAGTTCTCTATAGCACCTCCGTAAATCTAGTGAGCAACTCCTTTAGGTAGTTTGGGGTATTGCTGTTTAAGGAATTGTTTGTATGATAGACATATTTGTAGATTTGGGGTTGTCCAGAAAGTACTCATATGACGTAGTAGATCGGATTTGGCCAATTGTACAAGTCAAAGCATTATTTTTTTTTCCTGTAACAATCAGTAGTTTTATTTAAAATTCGCTGCCACCGTCCAAGTTCATAGGAACCATCAGTTCTGCCGATCAATGGGGTATTAGCAGCTGGAACTTGCATTTCAATTACAATTGTCCTAAGATTCTGAATGGTAAACTAATTTTTGGGACAATCCCATTTTTGTTTCGAATTTGTAATCCCATCTAGTCTCATAAATCAGAAGTAAATTGCTCCTTTCTTGAGCAGTTGGTGCGCACAGCCTTGCAAAAAAGGATTAAATGTGTTTTGAAAGGCCAAAAGTCACGTGGAGATCAAATGAAACTAATATAGGAAGGAAATGGCCATAGCGGGTGAGCCGAGAGAATGAATTAATTTGCCAGGCTTATTCATGAGGGCCTTTTTAAGTTTTAATTTGACCACTTATTATACCCTTTTCTGTAGGTTTTACTATTCATTTTTACAGCAGCAGAATAATTGACAAGGCTTTTATGGTAGCTTGTTGTGTATGTCCATGTTTTTATATTTTCGTCTCATTCTGATAAACCAAAAGTTGGCTTTAATTACTTATGTTTTTACCAGCAGGCAGTAGTATTTCGCCCTTTACCAGCTCAGACAGACACAGAAGGCATCTCATCTGCTGGCCAGCAAGGACAACAGACTGTTGTGACCGATGTTATTGAGCAAATTTTGGAATTGGCCGAGCCAGTGTCCATAGAGAATCACCAGAGTCAACAATCGGGACAACCATTGAACATTGCAGTGGGAATTAACCGAGACATTTTACAAGTGAGTAGACAAGTTGTAAGTGGTGTATCATCATGGTTGGAGAAATAAATGGTTCCCTGACTTCCAAGGCTGCATTGTGGCTTCATCTTCTGGGGAGTCCATACTATTTTGAACACTCTCTTTTTTTTTTTTAGATACTTTGGTGTTAAATGTAACCTGTTTTGTTGGGCACGTAGTCCAATCTGTAGACCGCATGGTGTAGAGAAGGAAAAACTAAGCAGAATGATATATCTGTTTGTTGGAAAAGATTCAGCTTAACTTGTATTGTAGTTTGTTTAATTCTTTGTGTTTGTATGCACATGAGTCCAGTGGGCGGTCCTATTAGTGATTGACAGCTATCTCTGCAAGTGCAGCCATACGGGGAATACTGTCCATCACTGAATAGGACCACCTACTAAGTAGGGGTCCTATTTAGATAAGGGGGTTCTAAAATAGGGGCCTATGATGACAAGACACCCTGCAAACCGGCAGAGTGTGGCTACTTTAAGGGTGAGACCATACCAAAAAAATATTCTCCTTTGCACTGGTATGTCTGGACACCTTATATGTGTTATATTTATGTTTTTTATTATAGATTACTTTTGTGATTTATATAGGCTGAGCCTCCATTTTAATTGACTATTTAAAAGTTAGCTTTATTGATCCTACACACATCCCTATCCTATACATTACCTATTGATGGGGTACCATTACCCCTTTATTCGGGGGTATTGCTCTTCTGTGGGAAACTGACACCAAGTTTTTTTGGCTGCTTGCTGTATTTTTTTTATAAAATTCCTGTTTTCTCTGCTGCAGATCTTACAGTTCTCTGAATGCTGAGCTCTCTATAACCCCGCCTACACTACTGATTGGTAGCTTTCTGTGTACAGTGCATAGGCAGAAAGCTGCTAGTCAGTGGTGAGAACAGGTTTATACAGCACTCATGAATATGAAGGACTACATGGCAGGAGGTTTACTAGTTTTCTAGTGGTAATATCCTGCTGATAAAACTGTGATTTTATCAAAACTACAGCAAGCAGCCCAGTAAGTGACACATCACTGGAATCATTTCTCAGCATTATGCTGCTCTCACATTGGGTAGCAAAAACCTGGTGATGGATTCCCATTAAGTGTGACCTAAGCAGATGCATGGTGATGAATCGGCAAACTATAAGGCTAGGACTCCACATCAAGATGTGTGAAGCAGTGTTGGATTCTGTTGTTGAATCTAATGATTGTCAATTAGGTTACGTTATGATCGTGAATGCCTGCAGCCTTGGCACAATTATTACAAAAATTTGACGCAGAAGAATCATTGGCTGCAAGTCACATGCAACCTGGCCTCCATAGACTTTAATTGGCTGAAAGTCCATAGACTTCAATGAAGGGTCACACAGGACTGCAAACTATCTGCCATGTAGCATTTTTTTTCTTCATAAAGTCCAGCGCTGCCCCAGGATGCGACCTGTCAGTCAGCTAGTGGGGTGCAGGGGCGGCACCGGACTAGTCTCATCTCTGCCTATGGACTCTGGCCAGATCTTTACACTTTGTTTTTCCTGGAACACCAGAGCGTTTCAGAGTAAAACATACCTGGCTGCAATCTCACCTGAGGTTTGGGCAACATGAATTGACTGACGGTTTCCCTTTAAAGAATAACTAAACATTTGGGATATTTTTCTGTATTCAAGACCTTTTTATTCTAAGCAGATCAGTGTAGTCCGGGTTCTGAGACGCCCATTGATCTCTATAAAAGACCATTGTGTATGCTCCTGTCTCCTGAGCTGAGAAGTTCTGAGGGATCGTTTCATGGAGGGTCTCAGGAACCAGCACCCCAACAATCTGCTCTGAAATATAGCACAGACAACTTAATTAAATTCTTAAAGTTTAGTCCGACTTTAATGTTGTTGCTTGAATATCAACCTAAAAAAAAAATCTGAATACCGTACATCATTTGTTACATAGCTTACCATTTCCTATTTCGAAATATTAATTCACTAAATAAAAATACAAATTTTCAGACTCATTGAACAGTTAAAAAATAAATGAATAAAACACCCATGGTCAACTGATCTTTATTGATCACAAGATTTTTTAATTCAGTTGTAAACTTAATAATTGTGAATTAAAGAGGTTGTCCACTACTTTTACATTGATGGCCTCTCCTTAGGATAAATCATCCATGTCTGATCGGTCCAGCACCCCCGCCTATCAGCTGTTATCTGTGGCCGCTGGCAGGAAGTACTCACTTGCCAAGCTCCTCCGTCTTCTGGTAGTGGCCAAGGCTTATTACTGCTCATCCACCTCCTATTCAAATCAATAGGAGGCGGATGTATAGAACCCTGCGGCCGCTCGGCAAGTGAGTACTTCCGGGGACACAGCCGCCGACACCGATAACAGCTGATCTGTGGAGGTGCCCAGTGTCTGACCCCAGCCGATCAGACATTGATGACCTATCCTAAGGATAGGCCTTCAATGTAAAAGTAGTGGACAACCTCCTTAAATTTCTTTTTTTATGAGAAATTTGACTAACTACAGAATTTTGTCTTTTTGATACTGTCATGTTAGCAAGCTTTAGAAAACAGCGGACTGTCATCGATCCCAGTTGCACCACTTCCTGGCGATCCCAGCCAAGGAAAGGCAGACATTCAGGAAATTGAATGTATATCAGGTCAGCAGATGGACTGTAATGACCAAGGGCCTGCGTTAGAGCCCGAAGATCAGGATAAAGTCGAGAAGCCTGAGAAAAGAATCTTTAAGAAGAAATCGACTTTTGCACAAGGTAAAGCATTGACGGGTTCTTCACCTCTGGGGACACTTTTTTTTTCTTTTTTCTTAGACGTGTTTGGGGCTAAAACTTAGTTTTGCAGTCGATAAACTCACTGTTGCACTGGTTATTACTGGCTGCAGAATGAGTCAACTGATAATCCATCAGTCAGTTGAATGAGCTGCTGCATAAAGTCTGTAAAAGACAAACAATGCATCATTTTTAATGAAACCCCATTGCAAAAAAATGTTATTTGGACCCAAACACTTGCATTTGAGAAAAAAATGTCACCAAATGTGGTAAACTCCTTTTAATTACGGTATTACAATATTCCAATTCTGGAGCATCTTTTTACATAACTCCACATTGTACCATTCCTCTGTTGTTCCTCTTGGATATTTATAAATGAACTGACAACTGGGTGTCATCTGCATCTAAGGCATCTCATTCAGCCAACGGGAGCCTGCTCTGTACTGATGAGGAGCAAAAAATCCAAAACCATGCTGTCTGCACATGATTTTCTGGTTTGGCTGCTATGAGCTACTTTAGATATACTCTTAAAAAATAAAAGATAAAAGTCGCTAGATCCAGCATTGCTGGTGATGAACTTTTTTTTTCATTGCTATCTCTTAACAAAAGAATTATACGGCCATTCTATCATGGATTTTCATAGTAAGTACACCAGCCCTCTCAGGTTTGTGTGTGTGTGTGATCTATCTAATAAAGTATGCAGCTTGTATGATGGATTCTGTTTACTGATCTTTAAAGTCAGGAAACGTGTTATTTATTTATTTTTTTAACCAAAATCAGAACTGTAACAAATTGGAAGAAGTACTAGGCCTCTCCCTTCTATCTCCTATGCCGTTGGAGTCCCCTCTTGTGTTGTCATTAAAACTGTGATTACGGACTATGGCTAAATATATAAATGTCGTTTGGAGTGGTTTACGTTGTTTAGTTTTTTTTTAATCCGCAGACAAATCTGTATATATGACATAAATATAAAACCTAAAATTGCATCAAAAATATGCAAAGCTAAACGGTGCTATTTTGGCACTTTTTAGTTCTTTCTCCTGTATCCTATTCCTCCTCTGTATTAGTAAATGAGTCTTGTGACCGGTGTATTGATTCCTCTTGTATTTTATTAATTGCTAACCATCTTTTTTTAATAATTAGTTTCAGGTTCAGTTCGAGAGGAAAGTGGCGTCCGATGGCATGTCTGTACTTACTGTGAAAAGGAGTTTAAGAAGCCCAGTGATTTGGTCCGTCACATTAGAATCCACACTCACGAGAAGCCATTTAAGTGTATGCAGTGCTTTAGGGCCTTCGCTGTGAAGAGCACCCTCACTGCTCACATAAAGACCCACACCGGCATTAAGGCGTTTAAATGTGAATTCTGCATGAAGTGCTTTTCTACCTCTGGAAGTTTAAAGGTTCACATCCGCCTACATACTGGTAAGTTGCCAAATTCTTTTGCCTAGGTTTATAAAGACTTGTAGATTCCTTTACACACCTTCTGATTTAAAGGGTTAAAAGTTATCACCTATCTTAAAGATAGGTGATAAGTACTAGATCAGTGGGGGTCTGATCTCTGGGATTCTCACCAATTATGCTGTATATATATATTTTTTTCTTACTTTTAAAATCCGTTCTACGGTGCCAGAGATATGGACCATTTAATTTAGCGGTAATTTTTTTCACTTTTAAGCAAGGAGATGAGGCTAAAAGGATTCCTTGGGGGCATATCTTTAGGCTGCTCTGCAACGCCCCCTTGGTAAAGATTATAAAAATTAGCAGCAAATAAAAAAAGCCGATAACTCGGGAACCATAAGGCTGATTTAAAAAAAAAAAAAAAGAAAGTAAAAAGCGGAATACTCAAGGGAGAAGCAGGAATAAAATAATTTGAGAAAAAAACTAGCCACCTTTTAATCTAGAGAATGGTCCTCTTCAATGCCTTTTACAGGTAATTGATATGCTGACTAACTAATCAGACAAAATTATAATTTAATCTCTGTGATCAGGGGGCAGAGCTTGGACCCTTTAAGGATTAACTGTTGATCCGAGCAGCTCAGAGCAGTAAATGCTGCCACCATAATATAGGCTAGAAATAAAGGGTGCAGATAAGAGCTCACAGCCATGAGTCGGCTACATACGGAACAATGCAGTTATACTATCTCTCACTTGGTTTTAGATGGATGGGGTGCACTTCTTTGGGTAAGTCCTGCGCACCACAATGACTCTGAACCTATATGTGCGGTTATTTTAGAATATGCATTAAAATGATCAGTATAATCTGGTAATGTGGCCGTCAGACCTGAAAAGTTCTAAACTGTTGTTCCATCAGAAAAGTGCTGCCATCAGCTACCGCTTTATCTCTGTCAATGACATCAGATCGCTTTGGATGAGCTTGACTTTCATGAGCGCATACACCTTTTGTAACAAAATTCCAGTAAGCATAAAAAAGATGGATGAATGCATATGATATAATGATGAAGATGAAAATGACTACTACAAATTGTCGTGGAGCTCTTAAAATCTTGCTCCCGGCCACAAAGATCAGGATTGATGGAATTATAATGCCAGTGGTTATAGAGAAAAATACATAATTTGATTTGCCTTAACACTATGCTATCAGTCTGACAGACGCATGCTATGAAAGTAAAATAGCTCCTATCTCTCAATATACCCTTATATTAAGGTGTCATGTATATAACCATATATGAATGGCTGTAATTGGTAGATGTCCTTTGCTTCAACCTTTTTACTCGATGTGGCTCATTTTGCTAGTCTTCATTGAGTGATCTGTATGTTTTTTTATATTGAATTATTGTCATTGTTAAAAAAAAAAAAAAAAACATAAGTTGCGTCAATTTGCACAAAGTTATATGCTAAACTGTCCTTTCTTGTGATGCAACAATCTTTGGTTGAGGACCACAAATAACTCCTTTTGTGCATATTGTAATGTTCTTCTGTAGAGTTGAGCAAAAAGCTTCACGTTGCCCTGGTCCAACATTCAATCCATCCCAACGTGGATGCCAAGTCGAGGGTGCAGTCTCCACGTCTGGGCATGGCATCCTTGGAAATTCCTGCCCTTACTAGGTCCCATTACGTCGTTTGGGGACTAGTCATTAGACCACATGTAACTTCATGTCAAGTGCAAGTTTTGTCAATGATGCCGGCGGTAGAAGTGAAGACTGCCCTATTCCGGGTGCGATGGAGGATCGAATTGGATGCTGGACTAGGGCAACGCGAATCGTTTTACTCAACTCTATTCTTCTGGGCTCTTTCGACACAATATAAATCCAATGTGAACTGGGGGCATTTTTAAAGACTTTAGTATGGACGACAACCCATGGTGAGGATCAGGCATGACTATGTTTTGATTGCTAAGGCCACGGTAAAAAAAACAACATTGGGAAACCTGAGTTGAGGGGACAAGAAATACAAGAAATTGCACTAAAATGATCTATAGCATTGTGTGGCACACATGCAGAGCTCATAAAAGAGAGTTGCCCCATTGGGATGGTTCGATTTGTTGGAGGAGGTTCTCAGTATCAGGCCACATTCACATGTTCAGTACTCGGTCAGTATTTTACATCAGTATCTGTAAGCCAAAACCAGGAGTGGGTGATAAATACAGAAGTGGTGATGTGTTTCTATTGTACTTTTCCTCTGATTGTTCCAGTCCTAATTTTGACTTACAAATACTGAGCCAAAATACTGAACGTGTGAATGTGGCCTAAAATAAAAATAAAAGCTTCTCTTTACAGCTCCTAAACCTTGTGATGATCTTACTACTTTGTTTTGGCTCCTTCATGGTTAATTATAATGATCACTGACCGCCGGATGATATCTGTTTTGTATTAAAGATCACATTTATAATATATGTTATACCTGTACAATTGTTTACTTCATTTTTATCCCCTTCTATCCTTATTCTCTACTAAACATTAGGTGTCAGACCATTTGCCTGTCCCCATTGTGACAAGAAGTTTCGCACTTCAGGCCACAGGAAGACACATATTGCTTCACATTTTAAACAATGTGAGTTGAGAAAATTGCGACAACAGCGGAAACCCAGCAAAGTACGCCCTGGGAAGACCAACGTCCCGGTGTCAGAGATCCCATTACAGGAGCCGATTCTCATCACCGATCTCGGTAACGTGAGGTTTACTTACTAGTCACAAACTTTCTTGCCTTAATGTTACCGAATGTTCTTCCAGGTGATGGCACTATTTATGAGTTTACAGACGGAGAGAAGAATGATAGCGTATGTGTAATAGGTCAATGACCATGCGTATATTAACATATGTTGTAGTTCCTATATCAGTGATGTCGCAGGCCAACCAGTATACAGCACAATGGGCCCCACAAAGTCCTCCATACAGCACAATGGGTCCCACAAAGTCCTCCATACAGAATAATGGGCCCCACATAGTTCTCCATACAGAATAATGGGCCCCACATAGTTCTCCATACAGAATAATGGGCCCCACATAGTCATCCGTACAGAATAATGGGCCCCACATAGACCTCCATACTGCACAATGGGCCCCACAAAGTCCTCCATACTGCACAATGGGCCCCACAAAGTCCTCCATACTGCACAATGGGCCCCACAAAGTCCTCCATACTGCACAATGGGCCCCACAAAGTCCTCTATACTGCACAATGGGCCCCACAAAGTCCTCCATACAGCACAATGGGCCCCACAAAGTCCTCCATACTGCACAATGGGCCCCACAAAGTCCTCTATACTGCACAATGGGCCCCACAAAGTCCTCTATACAGCACAATGGGCCCCACAAAGTCCTCCATACAGCACAATGGGCCCCACAAAGTCCTCCATACAGCACAATGGGCCCCACAAAGTCCTCCATACAGCACAATGGGCCCCACAAAGTCCTCCATACAGCACAATGGGCCCCACAAAGTCCTCCATACAGCACAATGGGCCCCACAAAGTCCTCCATACAGCACAATGGGCCCCACAAAGTCCTCCATACAGCACAATGGGCCCCGCATAGTCCTCCATACAAAATAATGGGCCCCTCATAGTCCTCCATACAGAATAATGGGCCCCTCATAGTTCTCCATACAGAATAATGGGCCCCACATAGTCCTCCATACAGAATAATGGGTCCCACAAAGTCCTCCATACAGAATAATGGGCCCCACATAGTTCTCCATACAGAATAATGGGCCCCACATAGTTCTCCATACAGAATAATGGGCCCCACATAGTCCTCCATACTGCACAATGGGCCCCACATAGTCCTCCATACTGCACAATGGGCCCCACAAAGTCCTCCATACTGCACAATGGGCCCCACAAAGTCCTCCATACTGCACAATGGGCCCCACAAAGTCCTCCATACAGCACAATGGGCCCCACAAAGTCCTCCATACAGCACAATGGGCCCCACAAAGTCCTCCATACAGCACAATGGGCCCCACAAAGTCCTCCATACAGCACAATGGGCCCCACAAAGTCCTCCATACAGCACAATGGGCCCCACAAAGTCCTCCATACAGCACAATGGGCCCCGCATAGTCCTCCATACAAAATAATGGGCCCCTCATAGTTCTCCATACAGAATAATGGGCCCCACATAGTCCTCCATACAGAATAATGGGCCCCACATAGTCCTCCATACAGAATAATGGGCCCCTCATAGTCCTCCATACAGAATAATGGGCCCCACATAGTCCTCCATACAGAATAATGGGCCCCTCATAGTTCTCCATACAGAATAATGGGCCCCTCATAGTCCTCCATACAGAATAATGGGCCCCTCATAGTCCTCCATACAGAATAATGGGCCCCACATAGTCCTCCATACAGCATAATGGGCCCCACATAGTCCTCCATACAGCATAATGGGCCCCACATAGTCCTCCATACAGCATAATGGGCCCCACATAGTCCTCCATACAGCATAATGGGCCCCACATAGTCCTCCATACAGCATAATGGGCCCCACATAGTCCTCCATACAGCATAATGGGCCCCACATAGTTCTCCATACAGAATAATGGGCCCCACATAGTCCTCCATACTGCACAATGGGCCCCACAAAGTCCTCCATACTGCACAATGGGCCCCACAAAGTCCTCCATACTGCACAATGGGCCCCACAAAGTCCTCCATACTGCACAATGGGCCCCACAAAGTCCTCCATACTGCACAATGGGCCCCACAAAGTCCTCCATACTGCACAATGGGCCCCACAAAGTCCTCCATACTGCACAATGGGCCCCACAAAGTCCTCCATACTGCACAATGGGCCCCACAAAGTCCTCCATACTGCACAATGGGCCCCACAAAGTCCTCCATACTGCACAATGGGCCCCACAAAGTCCTCCATACTGCACAATGGGCCCCACAAAGTCCTCCATACAGCACAATGGGCCCCACAAAGTCCTCCATACAGCACAATGGGCCCCACAAAGTCCTCTATACTGCACAATGGGCCCCACAAAGTCCTCTATACTGCACAATGGGCCCCACAAAGTCCTCTATACTGCACAATGGGCCCCACAAAGTCCTCCATACAGCACAATGGGCCCCACAAAGTCCTCCATACAGCACAATGGGCCCCACAAAGTCCTCCATACAGCACAATGGGCCCCACAAAGTCCTCCATACAGCACAATGGGCCCCACAAAGTCCTCCATACAGCACAATGGGCCCCACAAAGTCCTCCATACAGCACAATGGGCCCCACAAAGTCCTCCATACAGCACAATGGGCCCCACAAAGTCCTCCATACAGCACAATGGGCCCCACAAAGTCCTCCATACAGCACAATGGGCCCCACAAAGTCCTCCATACAGCACAATGGGCCCCACAAAGTCCTCCATACAGCACAATGGGCCCCACAAAGTCCTCCATACAAAATAATGGGCCCCACATAGTTCTCCATACAGAATAATGGGCCCCACATAGTCCTCCATACAGAATAATGGGCCCCACATAGTCCTCCATACAGAATAATGGGCCCCTCATAATCCTCCATACAGAATAATGGGCCCCTCATAGTCCTCCATACAGAATAATGGGCCCCTCATAGTCCTCCATACAGAATAATGGGCCCCTCATAGTCCTCCATACAGAATAATGGGCCCCTCATAGTCCTCCATACAGAATAATGGGCCCCTCATAGTCCTCCATACAGAATAATGGGCCCCACATAGTCCTCCATACAGAATAATGGGCCCCACATAGTCCTCCATCCAGAATAATGGGCCCCACATAGTCCTCCATACAGAATAATGGGCCCCACATAGTCCCCCATACAGAATAATGGGCCCCACATAGTCCTCCATACAGAATAATGGGCCCCACATAGTCCTCCATACAGAATAATGGGCCCCATATAGTCCTCCAGAAGCTGAGCAGAATGATATACCTGTTGGTTGGAAAAGATTCAGTATAGCCTGTATTTTATTCATTGAAGTCTCTGGTGTATGTGTATGCATATGAGAGATAGCTGTCAATCACTGGGCGGCACCACCCACTGGACTCCTATTCATACAATTCTAGGGACTTTAATAAATGAAATACAAGTTTTACTGAAACTTTTCCCACAAAAAGCACATAAATCTGACCCGCTCCTCCTGCTCTAGAACATCCTGCTTGCAGATCACATACCATTTTCAAGATGACTGGTTCCCCTTATAGGAGCACACCATGCTAATACACATATACATGACTAATCTATTTATGGTTCTTTCAATTAGCGCCTGCAGTAGGGAAAAAAAAAATGTGCATCTGCTTTGCCTGGAGTGTTCCTTTTATGCTACATCTCCCCCGTTATTATGAACTAAGTTATAGTTCAGTAAGTTGATGTTCATCTAAATGCTTTCTGACCTGATAGTAGTGTTGGACAGTATTCACTTATGTGTTCTGCTGGGTTTTTTTTTTCCCAAAAAAAATCATCAGACATGTACATGTGACTACAGCCTTCCAAGTTAATTTCTCCATCTTTAAAGCCAATCTGTCACCAGATTTTACAATACATGCTACAAACATAATAATTAAATACATTTCGTAGATCTGATGAGGCTGGTGTATTTACTTTGAAAAATCCTGATTGACAGCTCCTCAGTGTCCCTCTTGCTACTGGATTCTCAGACTATTTAGAAAAAGCTATAGCTGTAAGTCAGGCTTGGTCGGTGGATAATAAATTCACTTGGACTTGTGAATCATTTTCAGCTGGACTCGTGCTGCTGCTAACTCCTTAAATGCCTCTGTCAATCGCTAACAGCAGCATTTAAGGCATGTAATCCCAGACTTCGGCCTCTGACTGGCCTTCAAGGAAGGTCATGATTTCAGCTATATACTGCAATGATTTTAGCTGTATACTGCAGCTGTGTACTTCATTTGTTCTAAATAATGCAGTCCTGATCAGTGGATTGCAGGTTCAAGTCCTATAAAGGGACTAAAAAAAAGCAATAAAGTATGGATGCTAAAAGTAAATCTCAACCCCTCCCCCCTTTAAAAATAAATATAATAAAAAATAGACTATGTAGTATCGACGCATCTGCAAAAGTCCGATTTATGTTCATATAAAATTTAAAATCCTTAAAAAAAAAAAAAAGCCAGAGGTGTTTTATTTTTTATCTTTTTTAAAGGTCAGATCATCCACCCAAAACAATAAAAAGTGATCAAAACATTGTATGCATTTGAAAAATGGTATCAATAAAAACTTCAGTTTGCCACACAAAAAAACAAATTTAGATACTGAACCAAAATTTTTTTTATTCCATTTATTTACTTATTTATTTTTTTACAAATTCTGATTTTTCTTTTTCATGTTTTTAATAAAAAAACAAACTGACTTGGAAAATCATATTACCGGGTCATTTTGATGTCACTTTGTGCTCGGTCTGACCTCTGTCCATGGCTTTGTGCCGGCTTCAAGAAGGCAGACACTGCTGAAATGGAGGCCAGATAGAGAACAGTGACTCCATCGGCCTCATTAACGTCATTGGTCCCACTAGGTTCCGCCCAGATCCAGGTTTTTAGATCTTCAAACAGAGCCCCCCCGTGTGACTTTCATACAGTGGATCCTAACAACGCCCAATGGACTTCTTTGACTGCCAACAAGGTTTGTTAGGGACCTGTTGTGGTCTCTACCAACTTGGCAGCAAGAGTAGCTTTGCATACTGCAATATTCTAGCTGTCATACGTGGCAGGACAGAGCCAGATGTGTGAGCTCTTCCTAAGAGAGGAACTGCCTGGGATGTGTATATATATTTTGCAGCTTTTATTGTTGCATAACACCAATTCTATATGGTTTATCATAGCACATTCAATGTGTGACTGATCTGAACTCTCCCACTCCATCTACATGTTGCAAGTGGCTGACCTAGTAATGACCTTGTGAAAGTTTTATGACTGTCTTGAAAGTGCATACTCACTCGGCAGAATTTCTGGGCCATCTACTACTGGATTTCTATGTATATTATTGTAGTACAGTGTGTTTTGTATACATGTGAGAAGATCACATTGGCGATTTCTGTGATCCTGAGCCCTCACTGATTAACAGCATTTAATGACTCTACAAATTGTCAATTTTTTTGTGAAAACATTGATGATTGTAAAATTATTTTGGAAGAGTCAGGGAACCCGTTTATACAGTAGTTACAGTTTTGTGACTATTGAACAATAAACGTTATACTGTAAGAAATTAGCAATATCTTAGGTGATAAAAAGGATCCTATCTATGTACTCTACAGTGATGTGAAAAAGTATTTGCCCCCTTCCTGATTTCTTATTCTGTTTGTCACACTTAAATGTTTCCGATCACAAAACATATGTAAATATTAGACAAAGATAACACAAGTAAACGCAAAATGCAGTTTTTAAATGAAGGTCTTTATTGAGGGGAAAAAAAAATCCAAACCTATAGGTGAATCGACTTTTTAAGGTCATGCCACAACATCTCAATCGGACTAAGGTCAGGACTTTGACTAGGCCACTCCAAAGTCTTAATTTTGTTTTTCTTGAGCCATTCAGAGGTGGACTTGCTGGTGTGTTTTGGATCATTGTCCTGCTGTGTAACCCAAGTGCGCTTCAGCTTGAGGTCACTAACAGATGGCTGGACATTCTCCTTCAGGATTTTTTAGAAGACAGCAGAATTCAGGGTTCCATTTACCATAGCAAGTGTTCCAGGTCCTGAAGGAACAAAACTGACCCAGACCATCACACTACCATCACCATATTTTACTGTTGGTATGATGATCCGTTTTTGGAATGCTGTGTTACTTATACGCCAGATGTAATGGGACATACACCTTCCAAAAAGTTCAACTTTTGTCTCATCAGTCCACAGAGTGTTTTCCCAAAAGTCTTGGCGATCATCAAGATGTTTTCTGGCAAAACTGAGACAAGCCTTTGTTTTTTTTTCGCTCAGCAGTGGTTTTCATCTTGGAACTCTGCCAAGCAAGCCATTTTTGCCGTGTCTTTCTTACGGTGGAGTCATGAACACTGACCTTAACTGAGGCAAGTGAAGCCTGAAGGTGTTTGGATGTTGTTGTGGAGTCTTTTGTGACCTCTTGAATGAGTCGTTGCTGAGCTCTTGAGGTAATTTTGGTCTGCCGGCCACTCCTGGGAAGGTTCACCACTGTTCCATGTTTTCACCATTTGTGGATAATGGCTCACTGTGGTTCGCTGGAGGCCCAAAGCTTTAGAAATGGCTTTATAACCTTTTCCAGGCTGATTGAGATCTCAATTACTTTGTCTCTCATTTGTTCCTGAATTTCTTTAGATCGCACCATGTCTAGCTTTTGAGGACCTTTTGGTCTTATTCACTTTGTCAGGCAGGTCCTATTTAAGTGATTTCTTGATTGAGAACAGGTGTGGCAGTAATCAGACCTGTGTGTGGCTAGGGAAATTGAACTCTGCTTCCTAAAGATGTGATAAGCCACAGTTA
The DNA here is from genome assembly GCF_046119375.1 of Phyllobates terribilis. NCBI lineage: Eukaryota > Metazoa > Chordata > Amphibia > Anura > Dendrobatidae > Phyllobates > Phyllobates terribilis. The sequence goes on along the minus strand of NW_027362764.1, from coordinate 530,942,116 downwards.
ATTTGTGTTTTAAGGGGTGGGGGAGTGGGAATCACTTTTTCACACAGAACCCTGTAGGTTTGGATTTCTTTTTTCTTTAATAATAAAGATCTTAATTTAAAAACTACATTTTGTGTTTTTTGTTATTTTGTCTAATATTTAAATTTGTTTTGTGTTCTGAAACATTTAAGTGTGACAAACATGCAAAAGAATAAGAAACAAGGAAGGGGGTAAACACTTTCTCACACCACTGTATCTCTATCGCTCTATCTATTTATCTGTATATCTATCTATATATTTATCTATCAATGTACTCTATCCATCTATGTACTCTATCTTTTCTTTGTCTCTATCTTTATCCTTTATTTTTTTCTCTCACTCATATAGGCCTTATCCAGCCCATTTCACGGAACAGTCAGTTTTTCCAGAGTTACTTTATTAATAGCTATACTCATGAAGCTGATCGACCCTACAAATGTTACTACTGTCATCGAGCATATAAGAAGTCCTGTCACCTGAAACAGCATATCAGGTAATAAGAAACGACACTTACAGAAAGATGACCGCTTTCATCAACAATGTAAATATATTCATTAAGGCCCTTTGTTGTAAAACGGCAGAAGTACGCTGCGATCACTATGGTTTGTGTATATGAACATCAACTATGTGAAAAAATACATGCAACAATGAGGTTTTTTTTGTTTACTTTCAATTGGTGAAGCGAGAGAATAAACATTTTTCATTGCTAGATTTATAAAATGTGTAGCTAAACAGGCCATAAATTATTATAAAAAAAAAAAAAGAGCAGACAAAATGAAAGCTGTCACTGTAAAAATTAAATGCGTAAAGGGAAGCTATAATCCCAAAATAAGTTGTTTAAGCCCTTAACGAGCAGGTGATTTTTCATTTTTGCACTTTCCGTTTCTTTCTTTCCTTTTTTCAAGAGCAATAACATTTTATGATACAAAAAAAAAACTGCCCAAATTTTTTAAAAATACGTGTGACACACTTACATAATTTGAAGGAGTTTTCTCCTTTCAGATAATTTTCTGCCAGAACATTCTCTAAAAGGGTACAAGCCCTTTTAATTATAACAATAACAAATTTTGCTGCACTCACCATACCTGGGTCCACTGGTGAGCTTCCAACGATTCTCTCTGCATGTTGATAGATCTGCATGTTGATAGACAGCCAATCAATGAGCTCAGCGCCTCTGAAGGGAGGTATTCAGCCTACATTGGCAGAGCCGCTGAGTTCACTGATTGGCTACTGTGCTGTGATATCAGCAACGCACCAATGCCAAACACTTTGAGCAGCGTCAGAGGCTAACTAGTGGACCTGGGAATGGTGAGTTAAACACGGTTTGTTATTTTTTTAGCAAACTGCAGCCGAGACAGAACATTATTTGAAAGAGGACAACCCCTTTAAACAATAGGCCATTATTTGATGATGGCTTTCCTTTGAGAGCGCTAGCCAGTGTATGAATACATAGTCACTTCCCAAAAAAGCAAAACGTTACATACACATAAAGGCCACACATACAATAAGATTGTTCTTTATTCACTTGTCAATGCAAAGACATTTAGAAACAATTCAAACTATCCATAGACACAAGAGTCCAGAGCCCTAAATGAGGCCAGAGACCACCCTACATGACTTGCAAATTGCATACAGGCTCCCAATACCATTTAAATCCTTTATAAGTATACACAACTTGTATCAAAAAAGAAAATTGTAGAGAGCATGTGCTGAGCCATCTTGTATGGGCCCCTAACCCACACGTTTCACCATACTCAGATGACTTTGTCAGGGGCCCTCAGAGAACAGACCAAATGAAATATGAACTGAACCACTAAAAATATTCTGCTTACTATTGCAGCCTTTTCTGAAGACCTTTTTCCTCTTCATGTCAACTTAGATGAATAGTCAGAATTGTAAAACAGGACTGAGTTTATAAAGATCTCTGTTGCAATGGATATCCTATTTCACAATCTGATAATATTCATCTCTCCATATGCCGTGTAAGGCGATAATTGATGGTGTTGCTTCAGCAGCCAGAAACTAGAACAAATGATAAATGGCAAAGCATTTTTTCATCAGTCTGACCTGTTGTCTCCAGCTTTCCATACATGAGTAAGCTAATAGCGGTAATAATGGTAATGGTATAGTGTGCCCTATATAAAGGGAAATAATAGAATTTAATATGCTTTCCATGTACCCTTTTGGAATAGTATAATATCTGCTGAAAATGAGGAGGTACTGCATGTAATTTATTTGAAAAAGAAACTGCTGGCTGAAGAAGATAGCCGCTATAGACACCTGTCATAATGGAAGACTCCACTCATTGGCCACGATTCATCAAGATTGGCACCGGTCATGATTAGAGGGGTACATAAGGGAAAAGAGAAACAGCGGCACTCACCAGTTTCATAAAAATGAGAAGTCCTTTAGTCCAATCTTTGGGACATGGACTGAGTAGGCAGGGAAGCCGCATTTGGCTTCCCTGCCTAATCAGACCATGTCCCGAAGATTGGAGTAAAGGACTTTAAAATTTTCATGAAACTGGTGAGTGCCGCTGTTTCTCTTTTCCCTTATGTATGCTTCTAACACTGTTTAGCAGAGCACCTAATCCACTTTCACTAACTGGAGAAGCTCCAAAGACTATGCTTTGACTGACAGGATACAAAACTTTGTCTGGTGCTGATGTACTCTATTGACATGATTAGAGGGTGTGTTGGAGTCAGAGGTGCCTGATTGATCATGAGACGCCCCTTAAGGAATCAGGCACGTCTGAGAAGTGGCATGCTCCCCGCCACTAATCTTCAGGCACCAGAGTAAGATTTTCTAGTGTAAGGTACACCACAGCTTTTCACGAATTAGATGAGCTGTGGTGTAACACCTCCGTCCCGCCCCAGCTTTTCCCATTTTGGTGGAGCTGGGCAAAACTGGCATGCACCTTGAGTTGCGCCAAAATTTTCAAAGTGTTTTACACCAGATTTCTGGCCAAAACACTTTGATGAATCGGCGTCATTGTATTTACTCACTGCCTAATAAAATACCCTTTTTTTTTTTTGTTTTCTTTAAGCTGCAATTCTTATATATGTTTAGGTCTCTGCTTAGGAACCAACTAATTCCCAATCATCTGAATGGCTGCCATGTAATACTACATGTCCTGCAGTAGCCACTGTATTAAAAATGCCTGTGTAACCAAAATCAACAGATCACTGCTGTGGCTTCAGCTTCCCACCACACAAAAATAAAAAACTGAATTTTTTGTTCAGCAACAGTGATGGAAGTGACTTATTTGTTTGATTAAATATTACAAGAAAATCACATAATTTCTTTTACCTTTTTTTTTTTTTAGGTCTCATACCGGTGAGAAGCCTTTTAAATGTTCTCAGTGTGGAAGAGGCTTTGCTTCATCTGGCGTTTTAAAAGCTCATGTCAGGACTCACACAGGATTAAGATCTCATAAGTGTCCTATATGCAATAGCGCTTTTACAACTGGTGGCAGCCTGCGGCGGCACATGGGCATTCATAATGACCTACGACCATATATGTGTCCATATTGTCAGAAAACATTTAAAACCTCTCTAAACTGCAAAAAGCACATGAAAACTCACAGGTAACTATCAACTAAGTGAATTATTTATTTCTATTCTGATTTTAAAGAAGCACTCCTCCCATCAAAGTTTTTATCCTCTTAATATATTGCAATCATCATATTACATACTGTAGCTCTGTGTATTTACAATTGCTCATTTTGCCTTTCTCCCCAGTAAATTCTTCTCTTTTCTTTGTTCTATGTAGAAACAGGAAGTCTCTTCCCTGCATGAGTCATCCCTGTTATGTTCTGCTACCAGAGCTAAGGAAAGAGAGGAGATCTGTCCCTACGATTGAACTCAGCTTAATCCCTACGATGTAACAGGGGACCTGATCCTGCGATCAGACCTGCTAAAGTCCTAAGCTAGTCTGTACGGAGACCTATAGATGTGGGGAAGGAATCCCTACAAGTACTAAGGACTGGGAGGAATATGGGACACCTCCTAACAGAAATAGTAGCAGACAGACGAACAAACAAAATATATAGAACATAGAGGTCAGTAGACCAAGCAAACTAACAGAGCAAGACACAGAGCACAGGCTAGCTAGAAAGTAGATATACAATGGAGTCCAGCAAAGCCAGAAGGGCGGAGCAGGCTTAAATAGGCCAACAAGGTCATGTGACCAGCAAAGGAAAAAAAACCTAAGAGCAAGGTTCTAACAGTACCCCCCCTTCTAAGAGGATCCTCCGGATCCCCTAGGACCAGGTTTATCAGGAAATCTCCTGTGAAACGCTCTGATAAGTCTGGACGCGGAAACATCATCCGACCTCACCCAAGAGTTATCCTCGGGTCCGAAACCTTTCCAGGCCACAAGATACTGCAAACTACCTCTATACAGTCTAGAGTTAAGGATGCGAGAAATTTCATATTCCCCGTCCTCCACCACCGGAGGAACAGAGGCAGAGGCGTCACAATCCGATACAACAGCTTTTTTCAAAAGAGAGACATGAAATACCGGATTAATTCTCCAGGAGGTAGGAACCTCCAACCTAACAGCAGATTGGTTGACAACCTGAAGCACCTTAAAGGGCCCTACGAACTTGGGACCCAATTTCTTAGAAGGAATCCTCAACCGCAGATTCCTAGAGGACAACCAAACCATGTCACCAACAGCGAACAAAACCTCCTGTCGTTTCCTATCAAAGTAGTCCTTAGATTTTCTGTTGGCCTCCTGAAGATTACCACGCACATCCGTCCAAACACTCTCCAAATCACCGGAAAAATTCTCCTCCTCAGGCACGGCAGATCCCAACTTGGAGAACGACCCAAACGACGGATGTCTCCCAGAACAACAAAAAAAAGGTGAACAACCAGCAGAAGAAGATGTATGATTGTTCAGAGCAAATTCAGCAAGTGGCAGAAACTCAGACCACCCCTCTTGATTGTCTGCCACAAAACAACGCAAGAACTGCTCAACATCCTGGTTTTTCCTTTCTATCTGGCCATTAGATTCAGGATGATATCCGGACGAGAACGATAAATGAACTCCCAACCTGTCACAAAAGGCACGCCAAAAACGAGCCACGAACTGAGGACCCCTATCAGAAACAATGTCCGTAGGAACGCCATGAAGTCTGACAATTTCCTTGACAAAGGCCTTAGCGAGAGTTTTAGCGCAGGGCAGTTTGACAAAGGGAAGCAAGTGACACATCTTGCTAAAACGGTCCACAACCACCCAGATGACAGTAAAACCCTCAGAGGGGGGAAGGTCAGTTATAAAGTCCATAGCCAAATGTGTCCAAGGAGCACTGGGAACCTCCAAAGGACAAAGCAACCCCGCAGCAGGAGTATGTGAGGACTTAGATCTAGCACATATAGTACATTGACGCACCCACTTAATGACTTCCTTCTGCCATCCAGGCCACCAAAAACTGCGACCCACCAGTCTCTTGGTCTCAGAGATTCCGGGATGACCTGCCAACCGAGATTCGTGACACTCAACAAACAAATCTCTCCTAAAGGTCCCAGGCACAAACAACCTCCCATGAGGAGTGTTAGAAGGGGCATTCTCCTGTGCTTTAAGAATCTCATTTTCCAAAACGGAGTCCAAAGCAGCTATCACAACACCTTCTTGTAAAATGTTCTCCTCTTTCTCAGCACCGACTATGGGAGAAAAACTGCGAGACAAGGCATCCGCCTTAACATTCTTAGTACCAGGGATGTAAGTAACGGAGAAATTAAACCGCGAGAAAAACAGTGCCCACCTAGCCTGATGGGCATTCAGGCGCTTGGCAGCATCAAGATATATCAGATTTTTATGATCCGTAAGAACCTGAACGGGAAATTCCGCACCTTCCAAGAAGTGGCGCCAGTGTTCAAATGCGAGTTTAATAGCCAATAATTCCCGATTACCAATATCGTAATTCAGTTCAGTCTCCGAAAATTTTTTTGAAAAAAAGGCACAGGGATGTAATCCATCCCCGTTATCCTGAGACAATACTGCGCCAACCCCCACAGAGGAAGCATCAACCTCAACCAAAAACGGCCTAGTAACATCAGGCTGCATAAGGATGGGAGCAGAGGTGAACCTCTCCTTGAGATACACAAAAGCTTCAATGGCCTCAGAAGACCACTGAACCGCATCAGCACCTTTCCTGGTGAGATCAGTCAGAGGTTTGACAATGCTAGAAAAATTTTTTATGAATTTTCTGTAGTAATTGGCGAAACCCAAAAACCTCTGTATCGATTTCAAACCAATAGGCTTAGGCCATTCCTGCACAGCCTGAACCTTAACCGGATCCATCTCAAAACCTTTGCTGGAGATAATGTAGCCCAAAAAACTAATTCTCTGTACAGCGAACTCACATTTCTCCAGCTTAGCAAAAAGCGAATTGTCCATTAATAACTGTAATACCTCACGCACGCTCCGCCAATGAGACTCCAGATCCGGCGAATAAATCAAAATGTCATCCAAATACACAACCACATTTTTGCCGATCAAAGGTCTAAGGATGTCATTAATCAGATTCTGAAAAAATGCAGGAGCATTAGTAAGACCAAAAGGCATAACCAGATTCTCAAAATGACCCACAGGAGTGTTAAAAGCAGTCTTCCATTTGTCACCCTCCTTCATGCGCAACAGATTGTATGCCCCCTTAAGGTCAATTTTAGAGAACCACTTGGCCCCCATTAACTGGTTGAACAGATCAGGAATCAATGGCAGTGGGTAAGGATTGCGTACAGTAATTTTGTTAATCTCACGAAAATCCAGACAAGGACGTAAACCGCCGTCCTTTTTTTTTACAAAAAAAAATCCAACCGCCACAGGAGACTTAGAGGGCCTAATGTGACCGGCGGCCAAACTTGTCTGTATGTATTCCTCCAAAGCCTTCCTCTCAGGAATAGTAAGGTTAAATAAACGACTTTTAGGAAGAGTCGCTCCAGGGACAAATTCAATAGAACAATCATAGTCTCTATGGGGAGGCAAAACCTGCGATTCCTTCTCAGAAAAAACTCTCCAAAAATCCTGAATAGGAACAGGCAATTCTCCCCTATCCAAAGCTGCAATACGCCCGTTACAACACTTGTCATAACATTTATGGCTCCAGGATTTAATTTCACTGGTAGACCAATCCAGTACAGGATTGTGAAATTTTAACCAGGGCAATCCCAATATTACTGGAGAAGGCAACTTATTCAACACTACCAAATCCAATTTCTCATGGTGAACACCATTAATAGTGAGAGGAAATTCACAGACCTTGAGAGTAATATTCTTCAAAGGGGAACCATCCACAGAAACCACAGCAATGGGGGATGATAAAGGTTCAGGTTTTAAATTGAGTCTTTCCACGAATCCCCCATCAATTACATTCAGAGTAGACCCGCAATCAACAAACACCCGAAATTCCATTAATTTTTTCTGAGCAATCGTGGAAGCAGCTAAAAATATACCCTTGGAATTTAAACAGGCAATATGGGCGTGACTGACCATTTTTTTTTCTTTCTTCATACGAAGCTCACAGCCTTTAATCAAATGACCAGATTTTCCGCAATAGAAACACAAGCCTTCAGAAAATCGACGGTCTTTTTCTTGAGAGCGAGGTGCCACCGATCCAATCTCCATCGGTTCACCACTGTTAGTACACACATTCTCATAACCAGAAACTGACATAGCAGAGGATTTGCTCTCATTAACCCTTGCACGCAGTCTTCTATCCACCCGTATAGCTAATTGCATAGCCTGTTGCAAATCTTCAGGTGTAGGATAAGCAATTAGCAGGTCTTTAACCCTTTCACTGAGCCCAGCAAGAAATAGACTTTTCAGAGCAGAATCGTTCCACCCTGTTTGAGTAGACCAACGACGGAAATGAGTACAATATTTTTCCACATTACCTGATCCCTGTTTTAAACGTCTCAACTCAGTCTCAGCTGATGCGACACGGTCAGGATCATCATATAATAGTCCCAAAGCAGAAAAAAAACTATCCACTGATCTGAAGCATGTATCACTAGGTTGCAAAGAAAAGGCCCACTCCTGAGGCTCTTTGCGCAAAAGTGACATTATGAACCCTACGCGCTGGGATTCATCCCCAGAGGACTTAGGTCTCAAACGAAAATACAATAAGCAAGCATTTTTAAATGAAAAAAATTCTCGGTGTTCACCAAAAAATAAATCCGGCAAACATACCTTAGGCTCCAAGAAATGTGCTCCAGGACAGTTACTCACGTGCTGACGGAGCTCGGCCACCTCCAGAGAGAGTCCCTGCAGGCGATGAACCGACACCATGATGGAACAGAAAAATCTTTCCTTAGAGAATTTGCAGGCTGGACTTACTGTTATGTTCTGCTACCAGAGCTAAGGAAAGAGAGGAGATCTGTCCCTACGATTGAACTCAGCTTAATCCCTACGATGTAACAGGGGACCTGATCCTGCGATCAGACCTGCTAAAGTCCTAAGCTAGTCTGTACGGAGACCTATAGATGTGGGGAAGGAATCCCTACAAGTACTAAGGACTGGGAGGAATATGGGACACCTCCTAACAGAAATAGTAGCAGACAGACGAACAAACAAAATATATAGAACATAGAGGTCAGTAGACCAAGCAAACTAACAGAGCAAGACACAGAGCACAGGCTAGCTAGAAAGTAGATATACAATGGAGTCCAGCAAAGCCAGAAGGGCGGAGCAGGCTTAAATAGGCCAACAAGGTCATGTGACCAGCAAAGGAAAAAAAACCTAAGAGCAAGGTTCTAACAATCCCCCTGTTCAACTCCTGACCCTGCTGCTCCTTCCTCCCCTGTTAGGGACTTTTTCAGTGACTCAGGCAGGGAAAAGAGACCTCCTGTTTCTACATAGGGCTTAGAAGGAATCAGCTAGTCAGTGAAGGAGGAGAATTAACTGGGTAGAAGGAGAAAATGAGCAATTGTAAGTACACAGTGCTATATAATATGATGACTGCAGTATATTAAGAGGATATATTTTGATGGGAGTGTTTCTTTTAGCGCAACAATTTATTTTTACAGCATTGAATATATTTTTTGTATACTTCTCACTATTACAATGGGGTTGCGCAACAACTCTTTATTTTTTTTTATCAGACATTGAGAGATGTTGCTGCTCGTGGGGTGGGACAGGGTGTGAAGTAACAGTAGGATACCCAGCAGGTAACATGACATGTCCTACTCTAATGAAATAGGTCACAAGTACAATACCTGCCGAGTGTCTCAGTTTCTTCGGCCACTGTTCTGCCCATGCTCAGGTCAGGAGTGGTGCCGGGCCAGTTCGTGTACTGCAATGCGATCCTCGCACGAGAGATACGGCCGTCTCTCTGTGCCCTAAGGAAAAAAAAAATGATGGCTTCTCCTATCAAACAGTCTGTGAAAAAAGAACTGCACGTGGATGCCATCTGAGTGCTGTCCATTTTTTTTTCTCGTATTTTATAGGATTGCACTGATGAGTTTATTCCGAGACTTCGCACAATATCTTGGATCCTTGACTGATTTTGATACTTGGGCTGCAAAAATACATTAACATGTGAACAGCTCCATAGACTATAATGGGTACGAGTTCTATCCATGAAAAACACAGATAGTACTCGTACAAGACAAATAAATGTCTGAATGAGCCCTAAGGTAGATGAGCTGTGGTCACAGGTGTATGGCAGTGGCTTACTTCTGTCTCTATTCAGGACATTACAAAGGCAAGTGCATATAGGGTTGTTTATGATGAGCAGCTAAAAGTGTGTGGCTAGCTGTATAAAGAATTTTAGACACTGTCCTTTTGCTAAGCCTCACCTCTCTGGTACCTACCAGCCATAAATGGAAGAAATCAGAAGAAAATTAGGCCCCTGTACTCTCTGCAGATGTTCTACAATACTTTTTGATTCACTCAGGAAAATGCAGGAGCATATGACTAATAGTTGTCCTGTGGACAAATTCTCCCACCTTGGCTATGGATCTGTGCAGCTCCTCTAGAATGACTATGGTCCTCTTGGTTGCTTCTCTAATTAGCGCTCTCCTTGCTTATGATGTCAGTTTAGGTGGACGGCCATGTCTTGGTAGGTTTGCAGTTGTGGCATACTCCTTCCCTTTTTGGATGATGGATTGAACAATGCTCTGTGAGATGTCCAGAGCTTGGGCTATGTTTTTATAACCTAACCCTGCTTTACTCTTCTCAACAACATTATCATTGACCTGTCTGGTGTGTTCCTTGGTTTTCATAATGCTGTTGGATCCCTAATGTTCTCAAACCTCTGAGGCCTTCACAGAACAGCTGTAGCTACACTGAGAATAAATTACACACAGGTGGACTCAATTTACTAATTATGTGATTTCTGGAGGCAATGGGTCATTCAGGATTTTAATTAAGGGTATTAGATTTCAGGTGGCTGAATACAAATACACGTCACACTTTTCAAATTTATATTTTTAAAATGTTTAGAAAACCATGTATCATTTCCTTTACACTTCACAAATACTTGCCATTTTGTGTTTGTATATCGCATAAAATCCCAATGTGTGTAAGGTGACGATAATGTGGAAAAGGGTATGAATACGTTTTCAAGGCATTGTAAATCAGAGCACAATACTTTTATCCCATAGAGTACAACTAAAATCTAAAAGCAATGATGTACTGATGGAAAATTATATTTGTGTGCTTTTCTCTCCCTTTCTGTTTTCATAAAAGCCTTAGTTGCGAGGCCTTTTCTACTATTTTCTGTCCTAATTACCGTTGCTGTACAGTTGCTATAATTACTAAACCCGGGCACTATTGTCCTCCGCGTACGTTTTCTCTGCATAGTGTATGAAGGTTATTAGGATGTTTGTGTGTTTTGTCATAGTCGGAGTGTTAGTGACAGCTTAGAACAACATATTTCTTTTATTCCCATACACATGTCCCTAAATAATGACTTTCATGTGTTGCTGAGTGCATCCAGCTTGACAGAAGGAGCAGGGGTCTAGTAATGTGACCCACTATGCTTACAAAGAAGAACATAACCAAATATATCTTTTCCAAATGCGAAAATGGTTCTTAGATGAAATGTTGACATGGGAAGCCAGAACAAGTTGTATTCTCATATAATGGGAACCATTAAGATTACAGCTCGGCCTCTTCCTCTCAGACTGTGCAGTAAGTGTTTCCATTAGGATTTCATGTCACTTTGGCTGTTAGATTTCAAGCAATTTTCCTATTTTTCTTCTTTATTCAAATACTGGATCAGAGAAGACTTGGGGATGATTGCAGATTAGAAGGTTGAAGACTGAGCTGATTTAGTCCTTCACCAGCATTAAAGTGGTCTCCTTTTCTTTAAGCCGTACCTAGTCATCCTACTTTGTAGGTCAAAATTTCTTAATCTTTTTGATTGAAAAGCTTTAAGGGTATTGACACAGAATAGAAAAGGTGTTGATTTTGCCTGCAGATTTGTGGAGAGGAATATAGTAGCAAGCAAAATGTTCTGTATGGAAATTTACCTCTGATGCAGATTTCCAAATCCACAACATGTCAATTTCTATCATTGACTTTCACCTTGGACGTTGTCCCGTTTTTGAATGCATCAAACCGGCATTTCTATCACAACAGAATCCATGTGTTACACTGGTGAATTTAGCTGGAGTTTTAGGGCGCATTCAGACGCCTGTACAAATCTGTGCGAGATTGGACCGCAGTGCACAGTCTGACCACTGCTCTCCCGACCCGAGCGTGACGGCTTCATAGATTTCTTGGAACGATTTGTATGTCCGTCTGAATGCACCCTAAGGTCACGTTCACATGTTCAGTATTTGGTCAGTATTTCACATCAGTATTTGTAAGCCAAAACCAGGAGTGGAACAATCAGAGGAAAAGTATAATAGAAACACGTCACCACTTCTGTATTTATCACCCACTCCTGGTTTTAGCTTACAAATACTGATGTGCAAATTTGTGGCAAGATGCAGCCAATTTGCATTAAAAAAAATAAAATCTGCAGCATGTGGCCTCAAACAACCCCGTTTATTACAAGGGGGTGTCTGTAAACCCTTTAAGGATTAGATGCATTGAAGTAAAAACATAGGGAATGCATGTCAGTTGCAAAAATCATAAGAACACAACATCTTGAAATTTTACCAAAAGCAAGCCCCATACATAGTTTCCTCTGTACGGGGGTCATCTGAGGAGATGATGTTGTATATACTCGGCTTATAATTGTTTGTCTGAAAGGTTTCCGGCTTTTGATGTTTGTATTATTTTTAGGGCACACTAGGACTGTCTGAGAAATAAAAAAGGAGTGGAAAAACCCTTTAATGGGCTATAACAAATAGAACTCCAATGAGTGGCTACTAATAATGCGTCACTGCCATGTCTACTGATTAACTGCGCCAGTTACAGCATATTCAGGCCATTAAATTAGAAAAAAGTATGGACAGCCTGTTGGTTCTCCCGATTTCTTTTGGTAATTACAATTCCATGAAAATAACTATTCTAAAGTGGCTCTTTTCTTTTCATTCATTATGATGTCTCTAAACACTCGGACACTGTGAACACTTGTAGATCATGTAAAGAAACGCCAGTGTAGCTCTATTAATCAGAGGAATGTGAAGGCCCAATTCTCTATTTATTCACACATTTTCAAGAGGAATAACTGAGGAACGAGACAATGCAGAGTTCTTGAAGAAAATCATTCAGCAATGTTGTTTAACAGCTGACCCATTACAAAGGGGAGTGTTGCCCAATTTACATGAGGTAGTGTTATAGTGGATTTTCTGTGCAGATTTCACTTTTCACATTCCTTCCTCAAGAAAACCCTGTTTAATATACAGTGGGTACGGAAAGTATTCAGACCCCTCTAAATTTTTCACTCTTTGTTTCATTGCAGCCATTTGGTAAATTCTAAAAAGTTCATTTTTTTTTCTCATTAAAGTACACTCTGCACCCCATCTTGACTGAAAAAAAACAGAAATGTAGACATTTTTGCAAATTTATTAAAGAAAAACTGAAATATCACATGGTCATAAGTATTCAGACCCTTTGCTCAGTATTGAGTAGAAGCACCCTTTTGAGCTAGTACAGCCATGAGTCTTCCTGGGAATGATGCAACAAGTTTTTCACACCAGGATTTAGGGATCCTCTGCCATTCTTCCTTGCAGATCCTCTCCAGTTCCGTCAGGTTGGATGGTGAACGTTGGTGGACAGCCATTTTCAGGTCTCTCCAGAGATGCTCAATTGGGTTTAGGTCAGGGCTCTGGCTGGGCCAGTCAAGAATGGTCACAGAGTTGTTCTGAAGCCACTCCTTTGTTATTTTAGCTGTGTGCTTAGGGTCATTGTCTTGTTGGAAGGTGAACCTTCAGCCAAATATGAGGTCTAGAGCACTCTGGAAGAGGTTTTCATCCAGGATGTCTCTGTACTTGGCCGCATTCATGTTTTTCCTTCAATTGCAACCAATCGTCCTGTCCCTGCAGCTGAAAAACACCCCCCATAGCATGATGCTGCCACCATCATATTTCACTGTTGGGATTGTATTGGGCAGGTGATGAGCAGTGCCTGGTTTTCTCCACACATACCGCTTAGAATTATCACCAAAAAGTTCTATCTTCGACTCATCAAACCAGAGAATCTTATTTCTCATAGTCTGGGAGTCCTTCATGTGTTTTTGAGCAAACTCTATGTGGGCTTTCATATGTCTTGCACTGAGGAGAGGCTTCCGTCGGGCCACTCTGCCATAAAGTTTCGACTAGTGGAGGGCTGCAATGATAGGAGAAAGTTCCACAAAGTCAACTATCTCCCTACTGCATGTCTGGAGCTCAGCCACAATGATCTTAGGGTTCTTCTTCACCTCTCTCACCAAGGCTCTTCTCCCACGATTGCTCAGTTTGGCTGGACAGCCAGGACGAGGAAGACTTCTGGCCGTCCCAAACTTTTTCCATTTAAGGATTATGGAGGCCACTGTGCTCTTAGGAACCTTGTGTAATGCAGAAATTCTTTTGTAACCTTGGCCAGATCTGTGCCTTGCCACAATTCTGTCTCTGAGCTCCTTGGGCAGTTCCTTTGAGCTCATGATTCTCATTTGGTCTGACATGCACTGTGAGCTGTGAGGTCTTATATAGACAGGTGTGTGCCTTTCCAAATCAAGTCCAATCAGTTTATTTAAACACAGCTGGACTCCATTGAAGGAGTAGAACAGTCTCAAGGAGGATCACAAGGAAATGGACAGCATGTGACTTAAATATGAGTGTCTGAGCAAAGGGTCTGAATACTTATGGCCATGTGAAATTTCAGTATTTTTCTTTTTTAAAAAATTTTGCAAAAATTTCTACATTTCTGGGGGTTTTTTTCAGTCAAGATGGGGTGCAGAGTGTACTTACTTACATTTACCAAATGGCTGCAACAGAAATTACTGATGGTCTGATTGTTTGGGGTAGCGAGCTCCAGAATATTGGGGAATCACGGAAGAAGTCTTGGAGACTAAAGGAGAGAAAACAAGGAGGTCTTATGCAGACTGTGGATTACATGTGTGGAGGAATAGAGAGAATTGTTTGAAGCTGTGTAGAGGGAAGATGTCCTGGACAGCCTCATACATCATCGCTAGTTTTTTGAACAGTATTCTCTGGCTAATGTAAGGCTGCATAGGAGGTTGTTGCAGTAGTCCAGTCTGGAGATGATGAGGGCATGCTGTAACATTTTTGTTTCAAATTTGAGAGAAGAGTTTATTCGAGGAATGCTTTTGAATTGGAGGTGGCAGGAGGCAGTAAGGCCTTAAATATGGGGATTGAAGGTCAGAGCAAACATTGTACTGAAGCTGTGGACTTGGGAGACTGGAAATTATGACACTATTAAAGGGCTCCATTTACAATATATAGCTATAACTGATTGTTCAGCCGGTAGTTATTGCTCCCTACTCTTCCATACATAGGAATGCTCTGTGTTCTCTGTGCACGATCAGCTGCTAGACTCCTCATACAGTGGCTTATCTCCCTGAGATTAGAAGGATTGGCAGCCCAAAATGAGTCATGCCTGAACCTTATCTCCCCCAACGTCATTTGTTGGGGAAGAGTCAGGAGGCCTTTATATACACTGTGTTCCAAATTATTATGCAAATAATATTTTCTCAGATTTTCCCAAATTACGTATATGAATTGCAGTCATTGTAATTTTCCAGTCAAATAACTATTAGAGTACAATTGAAAGGTTTTTTTACAAACTGCCTATGATAACAGTATATTTTTAAAAAATAAAACACTCAAACTGCACTCAAAATGCATGTTCCAAATTATTATGCACAGCAGAGTTTTCAACCTTTTCATTTTAATAAAGAACAAAAAAATGGTCATTTTTGAAATTATAAGCATTAGCAGGTTATTACAAACTGAAATCAAACAGTTTTCACCTCAAAACTTTATTCTAGGTGATGTTACATTTGCACATAGGACCCCTTGTTCGAAAGGAGCTTCTGAACTCTCATTCATTGAATTTGTCAGGTTTTGGATGGTTTCTGCTTCAATTGTTTTGCATGAGGACAGAATACCCTCCCAGAGCTGTTGCTTGGATGTGAACTGCCTCCCGCCATCATAGACACTCCTTTTGATGATGCTCCAGAGGTTCTCAATGGGGTTGAGGTCAGGGGAGCATGGGGGCCACACCATAAGTTTGTCCCCTTTTATGCCCACAGCAGCCAGAGATGCAGATGTGTTATGTGCAGCATGAGACGGGGCATTATCATGCATGAAATGATCTCGATGGTCCAGATGGATGTAGTGGAGGATGGCTGGTTGATGGACACCCCATGCAAACACAGCTACGGCGCCAACAAGGAGGAGGTGGAGTAATGATTTGGCCTGTAATTATGGGGAGAGAGATTGTCGGCCTTTTAGGATCCCTGAAGGGGTAAAGATGAACTCCATAATGTATGTGGAGTTTCTCAAACAGCACTTCCTGCCATGGTTCAAGAAGAAGAACCGTGCATTCCGCAGCAAGATCATTTTCATGCATGATAATGCCCCGTCTCATGCTGCACATAACACATCTGCATCTCTGGCTGCTGTGGGCATAAAAGGGGACAAACTTATGGTGTGGCCCCCATGCTCCCCTGACCTCAACCCCATTGAGAACCTCTGGAGCATCATCAAAAGGAGTGTCTATGATGGCGGGAGGCAGTTCACATCTAAGCAACAGCTCTGGGAGGGTATTCTGTCCTCATGCAAAACAATTGAAGCAGAAACCATCCAAAACCTGACAAATTCAATGAATGAGAGCGTTCAGAAGCTCCTTTCGAACAAGGGGTCCTATGTGCAAATGTAACATCACCTAGAATAAAGTTTTGAGTTGAAAACTGATGGATTTCAGTTTGTAATAACCTGCAAATGCTTATAATTTCAAAAATGACCATTTTTTTGTTCTTTATTAAAATGAAAAGGTTGAAAACTCTGCTGTGCATAATAATTTGGAACATGCATTTTGAGTGCAGTTTGAGTGTTTTATTTTTTTAAAAATATACTGTTATCATAGGCAGTTTGTACAAAAACCTTTCAATTGTACTCTAATAGTTATTTGACTGGAAAATTACAATGACTGTAATTCATATAGGTAATTTGGGAAAATCTGAGAAAATATTATTTGCATAATTGTTGACCAAGCCTGCCAATATCATCAGATACAAAGTTTCTGTAATGTCTATGGGGGCCTTAACAGTAAATTGTTTCTTGTGGGGAGTGTGACAAGGTGGTGGATGGATAATAAATTTGCCTTTGTCCATGTTGAGTTTAAGAAAGTGAGTGGATAAAGCCGATAGACAATCTGCAATTCTGGACAGCAGAGAGTCAGAGAGGTAAATTTGAGTGTCATGCTTACTTGAGTTTAGTACAAATTCTGCTTGTTATTGCCAATGACTTGCCAAAACTTGGTTAAAAATGAATATAATTTCCACCATCACGTACTGTCGTGGAAAAAGTTTGAACACAAATTTTGTTTTTTACAAAGTTTTGCTGCTACAGTGTTTTAGATCTTTTAGGCAGATGTTTATATGGTTACTGACGTAGCTACTGTATAAGTATTTACACTTTTATTGACTTTATAACCTTGATGTATTGGGGTATGCGCATACTGTCAGGAGCCGCCTGCGGCCCCGACACTGCGGAATAGTCGCACGGCTTCCGCTCATTATGCAAATGAGCCGCGCCATTTTTTTTTTTTTTCACATGCGGACTTTCCCCATAGATCTTAGTCTATGGGGAAAGTCCACATGCGAACCCGCAAGAGAAATTGACATGCTGCAGGTCTGAAAGACTCACCGCATGTCATGTTCCACGGGTGAGCCACAGATGCCCAGAGATGCATAGTGGACATGGGATTTCTAGAAATCCCATCCACTATGCTGTAACATCTGGCTGCTGCGCTTTTGACGCTGCATAACACGCAGCTTCAAACTCGCAGGGGCTCCTGACTGTGTGCACATACCCTAAAAGACACAATATTTACAGTGTTGACTCTTTTATTTTTCAAGACTTCTGCATTAACACTGTCATGCTGGATTGACATCTGTTTTCCCAAATCCTGACTGATGACAACCCATACTTTCCTAATCAGTGTATTCTGAAGTATAAACACCATTGAGGTACACAGAAAACCTTACCGTTGGAACCTAATAATTACGTTCTCTAGCTAACGGTCCTGGCACTTTGTAGACTTGGGCGCTCTGAAGCCTTATTCACAGCAATTAAACCTCTTTCTTTTTCGTCTCATTGGGGCACACAGAACCATTGGGATAGTCTGTCTTGGAGGCTGACACTATTATTGCATTTAAATAAAATTGGCTCCTCTCCAGCAGACGATACCTCGCCTGCTGGAGTCTAGTTTCCTTTAGTGTTAGTTGGAGGCAAGGTCTGCCTCAGACCTGTCTTAGGTTAGGCGCTAACCATTTTTGCTTTGCGTTTTTTAGATGGATGTCTCTGGGTAACAGAATGTAATTGTGCACTCTGTTTCCCTTACACTAGCGATGAACAGTACAGGCTGTAATTGATCAGTCCGTATCCTCTTGGTGTGGCTGGACCAATGTACCTTGATACTGTCAGTAGTCAGGTAATGGGGTGGAGGTCTGTAAGCCAGCTAGCTCTTGCCCGCCACCACACATAGCGCGCTTGTGCATGGAGCAGAAGTTAAAGGGATTCGAATCTTCAGGACAGGTAATTTTAACCCTGTTATGAGCCGTTCCTCACTCCATCCCCCCAATTCCTTTCGTTGAGGTGGTAGTTACCAGTGTATGGCTCCGAGAGAAGGGAACGGTCCTTATGCAGGTGCCAGGTGCTGCTGCTGGCTATTCTACTAGCCCATCTGAGCTCCCTTTTAGCCGTAGCTGGTCAGGGTTACATAGGTCAGTGGGCTGGAGTGGGACCGTGCCGCGCGGCTACAAGTGTATCTGTGGGCGTCTCTCTCTCTGCGGGCCAGGTGGTAGCAGGCCGTAATCGGTTGCTGCAGGTCCGGTTCCAGCAGGCAGACCTTAAGAGCATGTGGTCATTGAAGCGCTTGACCAATTGGCTAGAAACATTCAGCCAGTCAATCTGGAGGGATGTTTCCAGCCAGTCGGCGGCTGTCTTACTCCCAGCCTATCAGCGAGGCCGATCTTTCAGATAAACAGGAGCAATGTCTTGGCACGCCTAGTTCCCGCCTCTCTGGCTCTGCCCCTTATGGCGCGGTACTTTTTAAGTGGTGTGGGGCACCGTAGCACTTTGGCGTCTTCCTCTTTGTGGGATATCAAGCTCACAGGGGGAACACTGGGGGCTGATACTAAGCACTCTTAACAGTTTTATGCTACTGTTTAGTGGACTTTTCTACTTTTCTTTCTGCTTAGAGTCTAGAGAGGACCATGCACGCCCATTAGTGTAGCCTGCACTTGTCACTTTCTATGCGTTTGTAACTTGTAATAGTAAGTTTTACACCGGTCAGTCTGTGGTCTATTATACTGCCTGTACCCCTCTTGCTTCCTCGCTGGTAGCTGAACAGGGGCATCTATGACATCTGAGGAAAATATGGCCCCTCCTGTCTGGGCTCGTGATTTAGCTCTGTCTGTAGCCGAACTAATCAGGGTGTCCAGGATGCTTGTTACAGTTGTCGAACAATTGCCGGTGACTACTACCACCCCAGGAGCTCAGATCGCCGCTGCTAGTGAGTTGGATCCTCCAGCCACCCCTCACCAATATGGCTGGTCGCAAAGACGGTGCTTTTCTCCTTTTCAAGGGATTTCTTCTCCTCAACTCTCAGAATATAGTTCTAGTTTGGAGTTCGTTCTAGGTCTATATCAGGTGGGAAAGCTGAGGGAGATGGTGGACAGTGTGGTGTCGTCTGTTAATGCCTCTCTCGGAGTTACAGCTACGTTGTCTTCTCTCGTTACGGAAAAAGTTTTTTAAGGACGGGTAAGCATGTGACTAGCTCCTTTTCTAACCATGAGGAATTTACGGAGGTTTTACAGAGAGCATGGGAACACTCAGACAAACTCGTAGTCGAATGGAGGTGTTATATCCCTTTCCAGCAGAGCTGGTAGCCTCTTGGTATATGCCAACGCTGGTAGAAACTCTGGTATCTTGCTTATCTAAGGTGACCACTCTACCTCTTGCAAAGGTTGCAGCACTTAAGGACCCCACGGATAGATGCATAGTTTGTGGCGAGGTCCGCTTTTGAAGCGCCAGGTTTTGCCCTTTGACCAGACTTCTCTGCCACTTGGGTCTTCAGGGCGGTGACGGCTTGGGCTAAGCATTTGCGTCAAAGTTTTTTGGTTGGTTCCCAGGATTTGAAATTAGCCGAGATCACCAATCAGATTGCGCAGGCAGGGAAGTATCTCTGTTCAACATCCTTAGATGCAGTGGAGTGCTCTGCCCAGGTGGCAAGTAATTGCGTGTCGATTTGCCGCATGCTGTGGCTCAAGGTATGGAGGACAGACCTTGCTTCAAAAAGATCGCTGACAGGACTACCATTCCAGGGGTCTCACTTATTTGGAACTAGGCTAGATAAGATCATATCGGAAACTACAGACTGTAGAAGCACCCTGCTTCTTCAGTCCAGGGCCAGCTGTCTTTTTTGGAAGCGTGGGGCCTCGCAGGGCCATCCCTTTCATGAGTTTCCAGAACTGAAGTTCTCCCAGGAGCCCAGGAGAGCTACTTTTTAGACCAACACCCTCTGGACACCCTTCTGGGTCAGGGCCTAGGCCCTACGGGTCCATAGGCAGCAGGATGGTCAATGCTTGATGGGTGGCCCCCACTAGGAGATTATTCACAGGTGGGTGTCTCCCTCCTCCTTTTTCAGGAGGCATGGCTTGTGGCAATTCAGTTTTTGGGTCAGGGATGTCACCTCTTCAGGTTACAGAACAGAGTTCACCACTCTAGCTCAGGATTGTTTTTTTTGCTCTCGCCCTCCCAAGTCCCCCAGCATGAGAGCCATTTTCGACCAGATGATAGTTTCCCTGGTTCAGGCTGGGGTGATTGTAGGTGTTCCCATTTCAGAGCTCTTCAGGTGGTTTTATTCAAACCTATTCATCATCCCCAAAAAGGATGGCTCTGTGCGGCCTATTTCATATTTAAGGCACCTGAAATAATGGGTTTGACTTCGTAGCTTCAAGATGGTGTTGCTCCGGTCAGTGATTGCATCCATGGAAGCCTGTGAATTTCGTTCTTTGATAAATAGTCAGGATGCTTATCTGCATCTGCCAGCCCAACAGCAATTTCTTCGTTTTGCGATCAATCTAGATCACTATCAGTTTAGGGCTATCCCATTCGGACTGGCCACAGCGCCCAGCGTATTCACAAAGATCCTGGCCCCGGTTATGGCGCTGCTAGAATCCTGGTGGGGTCATTGTTTTCCCCTAGCTAGACAATATTCTTGTGAAAGTGCTAATTGTTCTACAGACTCTGGAGTGATACGGTTGGATTGTCAACAGAGCAAAGTCTATTTTGGTTCCGACACAGTGGCTATGGTTTTTGGTGATTGACACCGTTCAGACATCAGTATTTCTTCCAGAGGAGAAGAGATTATCTCTTCAGTCTTCCTTCAGAATTTTAAAGTGTACAGGCAGGCATTCCCTTTGATTTTGCATGAAGGTCCTAGGAAAAATGGTGGCAACGTTAGAGGCTGTGCCATTTGCTCAATTTTGGTCACTCTTTCAGAACACGCTTCTAGCCCCTTGGAACAGGTCAATACAGTCCCTGAATTGGCCTATTCGTCCCCCCCTTCACTGTCACCAGTCTATCAGGTGGTGGTTAACGTCACCCCTGTTCATTCAGGGTCGCTCTTTTCATCCCATTCAGTGGCAGGTGCTCACCACAGATGCTAACCTTTCCGGCTGGGGAGCAATCTTCCGTCACTTAACAATCAGGCAATGCTACTGCTGTGGCCTATATCAATTGCCAAGGGGGCACACAAAGCCAATCTGCCATGGAGTGTACACAGGACAAGGTTCCTCTAATCTCTGCAGTTCATATACCAGGGGTAGACAACTGGGAGGCAGACTTTTTAAGTCACCAGCAGCTACCCGCAGTAGAGTGTGCTCTTTACCTGGAGATATTCAGACAAATTTGTCATTCTCATTGCTCCACACTGGCCTCGGAGGCCTGGTATTCGGATGTTAGGAATCTTCTGGTGAATACTAGGGTTGAGCGAGTATGTTCTGTCTGAGTATGCTCAGGCCGAGCTCCGAGTATTTATAGCTGCTCGGTGATGAGGTTAAATCGCTCCCGTGTGCATGATTTTCAACTGTTTGACAGCTTTATTACATGGGAGGAATGTGTAAGAAATAGACATTCCTCACATGTAATAAAACTGTCAAACAGTCGCAAATCATGCACACGGGAGCGATTTAACCTTATCACCGAGCAGCTATAAATACTCGGAGCTCGGCCCGAGCATACTCTGCGAAAGGGTTAATAGAACATACTCGCTCAACACTAGTGAATACCCCATGGGCTCTTCCGTTTCACCTCGACCTTCTGTCCCAGGGTCCGTTCTTCCATTTGATTTTAAGGGGCGCTCAATTTAACGGTGTGGCTGTTCATGCTGCGATTTTGAGGGCAGCAGGTCTGTCTGAATCAGTCATTCAGGCTATGATTAGAGACTAGAAGAAATCTTCATTGCGTGTCTACCATCGCACTTGGAGGGCTTATTTTTGTTGGTGTGAGTCTACCAATGCTTCTACAATGTCTTTTTCTTTGCCAGCGTTGCTTTCCTTCTTACAGTCTGGATTAAAGGCAGGACTGGCGCTTAACTTCCTCAAGGGTCAGGTGTCCACCCTGGCTATTCTTTTTCAGAGGGATTTGGCATCTAAACCTCAGGTTAGGACTTTTTTCTGGGGGGTGGTGGTGCATGTTAGGCCACCCTATTGGACTCCCTTGGATCATTGGGATCTGAATCTTTTTTTGGAAGCTCTTCGGCCTCAGCGTTTTAAGCCTATTAGAGAGACCTCTACACTTTTCTTTTTATAAGTTTGCTTTCCTTATAGCCATCACTTCTATTAGGAGGGTCTCTGAACTTTGCAGCTCTGTCTTGTCACGCTCCTTACCTTATTCTTCGTCAGGGTAAGATATTGTTGAGGCCCGTTCAATCTTTTCTCCCAAATGTGGTCTCGAGTTTTTACCTTCCTTTTGTCCCGCACCATCTCATCCTATTGAGAAGGCTCTGCACAGGTTGGACGTTGTTAGAGCTGTAAGGTACTATTTATTGACCGCTGCCTCATTCAGGCATTCTGATTCCTTGTTTATTATACCAGAGGGCCCTCGTAGAGGTCAGACTGCTTCTAAAGCAACCATTGCCCGCTGGATCAAGACTGCTGTTATACCGGCCTATACAGCTAAGGCCAGGGTGGCCCCATTTGGGATTGGGGCGGATTCTACGCGAGCTGTGGGAGCTTCCTGGGTGGTTCGTCATCAGGCATTAGTTTTGCAGTTCTGTAAAGCAGCTATTTGGGCATCCGTGCATACATTTTCTAAATTTTACAGGGCTCACACTTTTGCCTCGACAGATGCAAGCCTTGGTAGGAAGATACTGCAGGGGCAGTAGCCCAGACTTCCGCTTGAGTTATGACGGATGACTAGGTGGTAACAGTATATTTAATTCTTTCCCACCCTATGGACAGCTTTAGGACATCCCATGGTTCTGTGTCCCCCAATGAGAAGAACGAGAAAAGTAGATTTTTTAGTACTCACCGCAAAATCTGTTTCATTGAGGGACACAGCTCCCTCCCTTGCTTGCACGGTTGGGCGTGCAGTTTTGTTTCTTCTTGCCTTAATTTTTTTCTCTTCCTACTGCTTTCTCACAAAACTGAGGAAGCCCAACTGCAGCAGGCAAGGTGTAGTCTGTTGGGGAGGAGCCAGTTTTATTTAAATACAATAATAGTGTCAGCCTCCAGGTAGCAGCAGACTATCCTCATGGTTCTGTGTCCCCCAATGAAGACTACAAGAAACAGATTTTACAGTGTGTACCAAAAATTTATATTTTTGAATTTTTTGATGATCTGATCAATGGTTGATTTAGAGAGAATCTTACAAGCAGTAATGTCCTTGTCTACAAAACCCTTTTGCTGCAAAGCAATGATGACTACACGTTTCCTTGGTGATAACCATGGTTAACAGAAGACAATTTTTTCAAGAACCAAGCCACGTTTTAAAGCAACCAGTTTGTCTTTTAAAGCCGATCAGTATGACCTAATGATATCAGCTGCCTTGTCCTTGTTAACACTTTTTTCTGAGCTAACGAGAAGATCACTGAAATTATGTAAGCAGGTCATTTTGTGGCACAGGGGAAATGGAGTTTTTGCAGATTAAGCTAATTTTTATGGCAATGAATGACATATTTTTTTTGCAATTCATTTGATTACACTTTATAACAGTTGAGAGTTACTACAAATTGTCACTATAAAAACAGAAGTGGCAAACTTTGTGAAAACAAAAATTTGTCAGTCCCAAAACTTATAGATTGATATAGATAGTCTTTTCTTTTTCTATTAGGTATGAAGTTGCACATCAGCTCCAGCAGCATCAACCAGCAGCTCCAGAGGAAACCCCCGTAGACCAAATCCATGTATCAAATCAAATACAGGTAGAAATAGATGGGAACGGTCTTCATCAACCAAACAATGTAACGGTCCAGCAAGAAACCATTTTACAGCTAAGTCCACAGCCAGATATGGGTGCCGTCTCCCCTGCAATGGAGCAGACACTTGCTGACCAGCCCTTGGAAACTGATGAAGGTAACCCTGCAGAAGAAGCATAGATTTTCTGGTAGTTTAATAATGTACCACTGCTTTAAGATACTAAGAATTGCAAATTGCATAAACAGCCATTATCAAAGCAATCCCCATAGGAACCCTGAGTTCATCTTAGTGTCAGAAGACGAATGACTATTTTATGGTAAAATATGTAAAACTTCCCCTACCTTCATGTGCTTTGCATTGTTACTGTCATGTAGGAATCTTTTTCTAATAGTTACACTTTTCCTTCTTGGGTACATTTTCTGTATTACGGTTATTACTTTCCTCAGTCACTTACACAGACACAAAGTGAATTAACTGCTTTGGAAAAAGTAATATTTGGTGCAAGCTTTATATCTATCAACTTTATGCACCATTTTTTGCAACATAATGAACTGTACTGGGAAATCTGTCACACTCTGCTATATTCTAGAGTTTCACATTGGCACTACATCTTACACAACGTTACCCATTCTGTTTAATGAATGATCAGTACTAAAGGGAACCTGTCTGGTGATTCATGCTGCTCGAATCACAAGCAGCATTAATCAGAGACTGGCTCCATCGTTACTAATATAAAAATTTCATCCTGAAACGCTGCAGCATTTCCGAGAAAACATGGCTTAAGTAAGGAGCTGGGAATGAAGTGACAAAAGCTAGTCATGGGGGGCTCAACCACTTCTTTCTGCCGACTGTGCTTCACTGATATAGGTCTCTCCCGAGTCGGGCAGGGAGAAGCCCTATGACTATTCCCCTTAGTAATGTTGTTTCTCAGCTCCCTGTTCGAAGCATGTTTTCTATGAGTGGCTGTAGTGTTTTAGGTAGGCACATAAATATTTATAGTAACGGAGCCTGTGTCTGATGCTGACTGTGGTTCGGGTAGCATGAATCGCCAGACAGGTTCTCTTTTAACAGTCTCAATTGCAAATGGGAGAATACCATGTTTCTCTGAAACCAAGACAGAGTCTTCTATTATTATTTGCTCCGAAAGATTGGTTAGGGCTTATTTTCAGGGGAAATCTTTTTTTTTTTTTTTTTTTTTTTTCCCCCATGAACAATCCACATTTATTCTTGAACAACAAATCAGTATTTATTCAAATATAATCATGTCATCACATTCTGGAACATCAGCATAACTCTCCAAACCCTCAATTCCATCATGAATTTCTTGAGATCTTATTTAATGTACAACAATCTACTCTTTACACAGGCTGATGAAGAACAATGGGGTTAGAACGATCGCTAATAGATCATTTTGTTCCAATACATATCAGGTTATCGGCACCACATCTCCTGTTTATACCGGGGTATGTGCTGCCGAGAAAAATGACTCTGATTCATTAAGACTGGTGTTGTTCAGGCCAGTCTTGATGATCGACCGCTGGAGTAAGATGCGTCTAATTCATTAAAAGGCTCAGACCACTTAATAGATTAGGAATCTCATAAGTGCCGTGTGCCTCTGGCAGAAATGTACATACACATGTACAGTGGGTACGGAAAGTATTCAGACCCCTTTAATTTTTTCACTCTTTGTTTCATTGCAGCCATTTGGTAAATTCTAAAAAGTTCATTTATGTAGAAATTTTAGCAAATGTATTAAAAAGGAAAAACTGAAATATCACATGCCCATAAGTATTCAGACCCTTTGCTCAGACACTCATATTTAAGTTACATGCTGTCCATTTCCTTGTGATGCTCCTTGAGATGGTTCTACTCCTTCATTGGAGTTCAGCTGTGTTTAATTAAACTGATAGGACTTGATTTGGAAAGGCACACACCTGTCTATATAAGACCTCACAGCTCACAGTGCATGTCAGACCAAATTAGAATCATGAGCTCAAAAGGAACTGCCCAAGGAGCTCAGAGACTGAATTGTGGCAAGGCACAGATCTGGTTAAGGTTACCAAAGAATTTCTGCATTACTCAAGGTTCCTAAGAGCACAGTGCCCTCCATAATCCTTAAATGGAAGAAGTGTGGGATCACCAGAACTGTTCCTAGACCTGGCCGTCCAGTCAAACTGAGCAATCTTGGGAGAAGAGCCATGGTGAGAGAGGTAAAGAAGAACCCCAAGATCACTGTGGCTGAGCTCCAGAGATTCAGTAGGGAGATGGGAGAAAGTTCCACAAAGTCAACTATCACTGCAGCCCTCCCCCAGTCAGGCCTTTATGGCAGTGGCCCAACGGAAGCCTCTCCTCAGTGCACGACATATGAAAGCCCACATAGTTTGCTCAAAAAACACATGAAGGACTCCCAGACTATGAGAAATATGATTCTCTGGTCTGATGAGACGAAGATAGGACTTTTTGGTGATAATTCTAAGCGGTATGTAGGGAGAAAACCAGGCACTGCTCATCACCTGCCCAAAACAATGCCAACAATGAAATATGGTGGTGGCAGCATCATGCTATGGGGGTGTTTTTCAGCTGCAGGGACAGGACGACTGGTTTCAATTGAAGGAAACATGAATGCGGCCAAATACACCTTCCAACAAGACAATGACCCTAAGCACACAGCTAAAATAACAAAGGTGTGGCTTCAGAACAACTCTGTGACCATTCTTGACTGGCCCAGCCAGAGCCCTGACCTGAACCCAATTGAGCATCTCTGGAGAGACCTGAAAATGGCTGTCCCCCAATGTTCACCATCCAACCTGACGGAACTGGAGAGGATCTGCAAGGAAGAATGGCAGAGGATCCCCAAATCCCGGTGTGAAAAACTTGTTGCATCATTCCCAAGAAGACTCATGGCTGTACTAGCTCAAAAGGGTGTGTCTACTCAATACTGAGCAAAGGGTCTGAATACTTATGACCATGTGATATTTCAGTTTTTCTTTTTTAATAAATTTGCAAAAATTTCTACATTTCTGTTTTTTTTCAGTCAAGATGGGGTGCAGAGTGTACTTTAATGAGGAAAAAATGAACTTTTTAGAATTTACCAAATGGCTGCATTGAAACAAAGAGTGAAAAATTTAGAGGGGTCTGAATACTTTCCGTACCCACTGTATATTGCCAGACTGCACATACATAGACGTGTGCATATACAGTGGATTGTGAAAGTATTCACCCCCCTTGGCTTTTTTCATGTTTTCCTACCTCACAACCTGGACTCTTACTGTTTTTCTTGAGGGTTTGCATCAGTTTATATAAAGAACATACCTACAACTGTGAACATTTTGTTTTCTTTTTATTGTGAAACAAACAACAAATAGGACAAAATAACTGAAAACTTCAGTGTGCATAACTATTCACCCCCTTAAAGTCAGTACTTTGTAGAGCCTCCTTTTGGGGCAATTACAGCTGCAATTCTCATTGGATAAGTCTCTGAGCTTTCAACATCTTGCCACTGGGATTTTTGCCCATTCCACAAGGCAAAACTGCTCCAGCTCCTTCAAGTTAGATGGTTTCCTCTGGTGAACAGCAATCTTCAAGTCTGACCACAGATTCTCAATTGAATTAAGGTCTGGTCTTTGACTAGGCCTCTCCAAAACATTTACACGTTTCCCCTTTAACCACTCGAGTATTGCTTTAGCAGTTTGCTTTGGGTCATTGTCTTGTTGGATGGTGAATCTCCGTTGTCACATTCTCAAATCACTGACAGGCTGAAACAGGTTTTACTCTAGAATATCCCTGTATTTCCTATTTCACCATCCATCTTCCCCTTGACTCAGACAATTTTCCATGTCCTTGCTTGCGAAAAGCATCCCCACAGCTGCCACCATCATGTTTCACTGTGGGGATCGTGTTCTTCGGATGATGAGCTGTGTTGGTTTGGCGCAAGAAATAGCGTTTAGCTTGGTGGACAAAAATTTAAATTTTGGTCTCATCTGACCACAGCACCTTCCTCCATATATTGGGGGAGTCTTCCACATGTCTTTTGACAAACTCAAAATAAGCCTTACACTTTTTGTGTGTAAGTAAAGGGGCTTTTTTCTGCCTACTCTTCCATGACGGCCACCTTTATGGAGTATACGGCTTATTGTGGTCGTCTAGACAGGTACTCCAGTCTCTGCTTGGGAACTGTGCAGTTCCTTCAGGGTTACCTTTGGTCTCTGTGCTGCCTCTTTTGATGAATGCCCTCTTTGCCTGGGCTGAGAGTTTTGGTGGGCGGCCCTCTCCTTCAGGTTTGTTGTGGTACCCTGTTTTTTCCATTTGATGATAATGAATTTGATGGTGCTCGAGAGGATCATCAGAGATTGAGATATTTTTTTTATAACCCAACCCTGACTTGTACTTCTCAAGAACTTTGTCCCTGACTTATTTGGAGATCTCCTTGGTCTTCATGGTGTTGTTTACTTAGTGGTGCCTCTTGCTTAACGGTGTTACAGCCTCTGTGGCCTTTCAGAAAAGGTGTGTATATTCTGACAGACCACGTGACACTTAGATTGCACACAGGTGGACTTCCTTTCACTAAGCATGTGACTTATGAAGGTAAGTGCTTTCACCTGAAATTTTTAGGGGCTTCATAGCAAAAGGGGTGAAAACATATGCACATGCCAATTTTTCGTTATTTGATCCGATAAACTTAATTTATGCCTATACTTTTCTCACTTCACCAACTTAGACTATTTAGTACTGATGCATTACACACAAATCGGATTACAAAAATATTTAAACACAGGTTGTAATGTAACAAAATAGGTAAAAAGCCAAAAGGGTGAATACTTTTGCAAGCCACAGTGTGTGTGTGTATATAGTATATATGTATATATACACTCACTCACTGTCTTCTTTTCATCTCTAGAGTCCTGCAATTAAGAGACTTTTGATGACCTCATGGTCACGACTGTGATGTCAATAAAGGTCCTTAAGCAGGGCAATCTTGGATTAGAAACGCTTGGGGCCCCTAAGAGAATGGGGGCCCTGAGAAATTGCCCAGTTTTCTCTCCCTTCCCCCTGATGCTGGCCCTGCATACCAGCCTGTCTCCTGTTCAGTTTCTCTAGACTCCTGCAGTCACAGACCTTTGGAGACCTCATGCTCTCCTAAGTCATCAAAGGTCCTTACACAGGTTGTGAAGTCATCAAAGGTCTTTACGCAGTCTTAATCTTGGAGTAGAAATGCTGGGGGCCCTGGGCGATTGCCCAGTTTGACTTCCCTAACAGCGGCCCTGTTGTTGTAACTAGGGCTTACATTTGGAGTATGGCTTATATTTCAAGCCTGCTCCAAAATCCTGTAAAATCATGCCAGGGCTTATCTTCAATGTAGTTCTTATTTTCAAGGAAACGCGGTAAATGCGTCGATGTCATTGCTCCTAAATTAGTTAATAATTGTATTTTGTATGTGATGACATTGCTTGAACACCCTTTCTTAAATTTATTTGAAGGTAAACACATTTGGGCTAGCGATAATGGTCTGTAAAAAAACAAATCCCTAATTGGTACTTAGTAGAGATGAGTGTCTGGTTTGGTTGATGTGTTGTCTTCCTTATGAAGGAAAGCATATTTTTTTCAACATTAGTGCAATAAAACCTTGGTTTACCATGACTTAACTGTACATTAGTCAGTGTGCCCATGTAAGGAGCAGGTAATTGAATTGTGCCCGCTTCATACTGGGCTAATACCAACTGTGGTGTTTTATAGCTGGCATATGTCTCAAACAGCAGCGACCAAGCTTGCTCTGATCACTGCTGTATAACCAGTGTAGGGTTTCTGCTCTCTGGTAGGCGCTTGGTTACACATTGGCACAGGGTTTTTATATCAAAACAGCATAAAGTTTATTGTACATAAACTTTACTGCTCCAAAACAACACAAACAGTCCTGTCCTCAGGCGCAATGAAACAAAATAAATGTAGCAGCCTCACCAGCTAAAGCAGCAGTATCAGATCAAGCGGCTTAAATGTGTTCATCAAACGCCACGCTGATGAGCTAACCCAGCTGCTATTAGGCCTGTAAGCCGCGAGCTGGATTATGGGAACAGCCTTTTCCACCCAGACTTTTTGTTGCTCCTAAATCCTGGACCCAAAATCGAGGTACAGATTTTACATTACCGAGGCCAACCACCTCAATGGCACATATCTGCCGTGCAGGACCTTACCTCCTGCTTTCTTGCACTAGTTAGATGCCAATGTCAGTTACTAATATTAGCATTTAAATGGTCTGGTTTCCACCCCTCCGCCTATCCCCTTCATCCCGCACCACCCACGACGCGATCACTGGTTGCCAAAGAGTTGCCATGGCAGCACACTGAAGGCTCACGTCACTGCCATATTGGTTTAGGAAAATGTCAATATTACTATTTACTGTAATAATCTTGTACAAGTGACCAGAACAAGAGACAAAAGGATCACTGCTTTAAGTTCCCTAGGGGGATTGAAAAAGTTTGCATGAATAATAAAACATAAAAGAAATAATTTTTATATGTGTGTAAGTAGATAGATATCTATACATATATCCATACACACACGCACACGCACTATATTTAAAAATTGTATTTATTTTTTTTTACTGTTTTTATAAATTATGTAAACACACAGCATGTGTTTAATTTGATCCCTTTTCTCAGTTAAAAAAATGGAAAAAATAAACATATTTGGTATCTATAAAAGTCTGATCTTTAAAATATTTCACCCGTACATTAAAGAAAAAGATCAAGACTCCAGAGTTGTACAGTTTTTGGTTGCTTCCCACAGAAAATACAATAAAATGCGATGAAAACATCATATGCACCCCAAAAGGGTATAAAAAAACTGCAGCTCGGCAGGCAAAAAAAGACCTTAAACAGCTCAATCAGTGGAAAAGTAAAACAAATTATGGGTGTCAAAAAAATGTTGATACAAACTAATTTTTCTCTTACAAAGTTCTGATTTGTTTTTAAGCAAAAAAACAACCATTTCTAAGCTTGGTATTGACATAATAGTACTGACTTGAAGGGTGAAAATGATGCAGTCTATAAATCCCCCAGATGGTGAATTGTAATTGTCACCAAGATATGTAAGAAGGAAGTGGAAATTTAATGTTTTCCTCTTCAACTTTTTTATACATTTTCAGATAGATTTGTTACCTCTCATCATTCTCTACAAGACAACATTGGCCATTATGAAGCTCCGGTTTTGCCGCCACAGCCATTTGACCAGCAGGCTCTTTCTCAAGGTATTGGAGTACAGTATTATTAAGAATTATTCAATTGCTCTGGATATAAGCATTTAATGTAGATTGTGATTTTCTCATGTCTGTTAGTAAAATGTACTTTCCTAGGTTTCACTGTGACTGATGGATTCAGCCAACCAACAGCGTTCTCAACTGTGCAGCAGCTGCAGGATTCCAGCACGCTAGAGTCTCAGGCTCTCTCCACGAGTTACCAGCAGCCAGCACTTCTGGAGGTGCCCACTACAGATGCCATTAACGTGGTCAGTCTACCAACTAGCTCATTGCTTATCACTTTAAGTTCTGCTAACTTATCTTATGTCACTAGAAATGATACCAGTTATCCCACTGTTTGTGCCCTAACCTCTGATGCTGTTAGTTTCTGTGACAGGAAGTAGCTGTCTGACAACACCCAAGGCCTTCCATGTTGGCTCCAGTGGTCTCGTGTATTTGTCACCTGGTCACCTATCCTGTCCTCACTCTTAATCAAATTAAAAACTTTCCTCATCCCCACAGGGCCGAGCATGGAAATTTGCTGTCATGGGTGTGTCAGAAGTGACAGTAATCCTGCAGTTGGTTTCAGGAGCTCTCTTCATTTGGCATTACAGACACCTTCTTAGAAGTTGTCTCTCTAGGACCCAGTAGCTACCTTGCTCTTGCTAATTAACACCCTGGACTGGGTGTATAAATACCTGCTGTTTGCTAGAGGGAGGTGCCGGCGATACTACGATGACCCCTTGTGAAGGCTTGGAGCTACTGCAGTACTTCATCCTCTCTGGTGATCAGAGGACTTGTGTTCATCTCTCTGAAGTTGACTAAATCTAAGCTATCTTCCCTTGTTTGTTTCCCCTTGTTGTCTTTAGTTGTCAGTGGGGATCGACTAGCACTTATCCCCTCCCTTCCCTAGCCAGGGCCAAACGCCAGGGAAAGACAGGGCGAGGTTCCTGTGTGGCGAATGGTGCGGAACCAATATAGGGATGTTAGGGGAGACAGGGTGATATAGGTCAGCCTAGGAGGTCTCCACTACCCCCATTCCCTAGATTCTGGGCCGCCTTTTCCCCCTGCCATTCATGTTGCACTTAGTCTTTTGTACACCTTGCTTGACATTTGCGGACCAGCCACATCCATAAATTGCAAATCTGAGTAGTTCCCGGTGCCCGTCTGCACAGCGGACTGGTGCACTGGTTGTCTACTATTTACATGCACTAGTTTGGCCTGTAAATCAGTACACACTTGTTCATGCTGTGATCTTTTTACCCTCGCAGACTTGAGGTGCATGTGGAAAATCACCCATATTGATAGGCTAACATTAATCCATGTGCAGTCCTTTGCGGACACATATGGAATGAAAATATGTTCCTGTAAACCCATATTATGCATGCTAAAAACTGATCAGGTGTCTAGGTACTAAATATTTCCACCAGGACTGTATCAGACAGACAAGAATCTTCACCTTGTATTTTCAAAGATCACATGTGCATTAGATGTATTCTTCTCATAGAAGTAAATAGAGTCTTAAAAAAAAAATAAGAAACCGATAAAGCATATGTATGTGGTATATGTAAGTCAAACATATTCTATTCTTATTACAGATCTGTATCAGGGAAATTTTGACCGTAGAAATAAAAATGTGGAAACAACATGTAGAACAAAATAGTAACACAATTCTTAAAGGGAATCTGTCATCGGGTTTTTGCCACCCCATCTGAGAGCAGTGTGATAAAGGGGCAGAGACCCATATTCCAGCAATATGTCACTTACTGGGCTGCTCGCTACAGTTTTGATAACATCAATGTATCTAGCAGCTCTCCGAATGTTGAGCTCTGTATAACCCCGATCAGATGACTGATTTGCAGCTTTCTGCCTATGCACAGTGTTCACAGAAAGCTGTCAATCAGTGGTAGGGGCTGGATAATATAGAGCTCATGCATATGAAGGACTATATGGCAGCAGGTTCCCTAGTCCTCTAGTGATAAATATCCTGCTGATAAAATAGCGATTTCATCAAAATTACAGCAAGCAGTCCAGTAAGTGATGAATCATTGAAATCATGGTCCCTGTCTCTATATAATCCTATTTTCAGATTAGATGGCAAAAACCTGGCAACAGATGCTCATTAAAAGGTTTGTACATTATTCACTTATTGATAGCCGATCTCTGGGGGTCCTAACAGCTGGTCCCATAGACAATGAATAATGGAGGTGTGAAGAATCCACGTCTGCTTCATTCAGATGGTCTCTGCTGACCCTGAGCTACATGCTGACAAGCTAATCCTTTTTTCTTTATGGTACAAGTACTGTATGTTACATTGTATAAAATCGTTGCTGTCATCTTAAAGTGCATTAACATTTCTCCCCATTGTGTTGCTGACATTGAGTCACCAGTATGCCTGTACTGCCTAATACTTGAAGGCATTTATTTTTCTCTTCTAAAACTTTTCAACAGAACTTCAGTTTTCCATTGTTTCCAGTGTTCTCGCTCTGCTTTGTTATGTAGATAGCAGTATTACTTCTTACATGAGGGCATTTGGTTTGTAGGCTTTAAATGTTTTGCTGGTCTTTCATACGGTGTACCCATTGGCACTCACCCCTATGGTACCTTACAAATGTAAGGATCAGACTTGAAAGCCATTCACTGAGTACAAGTACCTACTTGTCTCTTCTGGTTTTCAGACTGCCCGCTTAATTCAGGAGGACACACAGGAAGAAATTGAACTTCAGACTCAGCAAACTCAATTTCTGGAGTCTACAGAGGACCAGAGCAGACGTGCCTACAGGCCAGTAATATATAAAGATGTTGTATTTATGCATGTGATAGATATATATATATATATATATATATATATATATATATATATATATATATATATATATATATATATATATATATATATATATATATATATATAAATAATTGCTGTATTCTATTGAGAAGGCTATAATGCAGCTGCAAACCTTTACAATACATGCTTTTCTAATACAGATGTGAGTACTGTAATAAAGGTTTCAAGAAGTCCAGTCATTTAAAGCAACACGTTCGATCACACACTGGAGAAAGGCCATATAAGTGCTCTATATGTGGCCGTGGTTTTGTTTCATCTGGAGTACTTAAATCACATGAAAAGACTCATACAGGTAAAGTGTTCTGCCTATGTACTGATGCTTCCAGAACTTAATTTACACTCTGCATCCACCAAGGTTTTGGAAATGTGTTTTCTTTAAAATGCTGATTGATCCGGAGGCCTTCTCCGATTCATTATGCTATATAGTGTCAGATTGAATGCTGACTAGTTTACATGCACCTTTGGCAAAATATGAATCCAGCTGCATTTTCCACAGTGCCTTTATATTTCAGAAGGTACAGTACAGACCAAAAGTTTGGACACACCTTCTCATTTAAAGATTTTTCTGTATTTTCATGACTTTGAAAATTGTACATTCACACTGAAGGCATCAAAACTATGAATTAACACATGTGGAATTATATAGTTAACAAAAAAGTGTGAAACAACTGAAAATATGTCTTATATTCTAGGTTCTTCAAAGTAGCCACCTTTTGCTTTGATGACTGCTTTGCACACTCTTAGCATTCTCTTGATGAGCTTCAAGAGGTAGTCACCGGAAATGGTCTTCCAACAATCTTGAAGGAGTTCCCAGAGATGCTTAGCACTTGCTGGCCCTCTTGCCTTCACTCTGCGGTCCAGCTCACCCCAAACCATCTCGATTGGGTTCAAGTCTGGTGACTGTGGAGGCCAGGTCATCTGGCGTAGCACCCCATCACTCTCCTTCTTGGTCATATAGCCCTTACACAGCCTGGAGGTGTGTTTGGGGTCTTTGTCCTGTTGAAAAATAAATGATGGTCCAACTAAACGCAAACCGGGCGGAATAGCATGCCGCTGCAAGATGCTGTGGTAGCCATGCTGGTTCAGTATGCCTTCAATTTTGAATAAATCCCCAACAGTGTCACCAGCAAAGCACCATCACACCTCCTCCTCCATGCTTCATGGTGGGAACCAGGCATGTAGAGTCCATCCGTTCACCTTTTCTGCGTCGCACAAAGACACGGTGGTTGGAACCAAAGATCTCAAATTTGGACTCATCAGACCAAAACACAGATGTCCACTGGTCTAATGACCATTCCTTGTGTTCTATAGCCCAAACAAGTCTCTTCTGCTTGTTGCCTGTCCTTAGCAGTGGTTTCCTAGCAGCTATTTGACCATGAAGGCCTGCTGCACAAAGTCTCCTCTTAACAGTTGTTGTAGAGATGTGTCTGCTGCTAGAACTCTGTGTGGCATTGACATGGTCTCTAATCTGAGCTGCTGTTAACCTGCGATTTCTGAGGTTGGTGACTCGGATAAAATTATCCTCAGAAGCAGAGGTGACTCTTGGTCTTCCTTTCCTGGGGCGGTGCTCATGTTAGCCAGTTTCTTTGTAGCGCTTGATGGTTTTTGCAACTGCACTTGGGGACACTTTCAAAGTTTGCCCAATTTTTCACACTGACTGACCTTCATTTCTTAAAGTAATGATGGCCACTCGTTTTTCTTTACTTAGCTGCTTTTTTCTTGCCATAATACAAATTCTAACAGTCTATTCAGTAGAACTATCAGCTGTGTATCCACCTGACTTCTGCACAACACAACTGATGGTCCCAACCCCATTTATAAGGCAAGAAATCCCACTTATTAAACCTGACAGGGCACACCTGTGAAGTGAAAACCATTTCCGGTGACTACCTCTTGAAGCTCATCAAGAGAATGCCAAGAGTGTGCAAAGCAGTCATCAAAGCAAAAGGTGGCTACTTTGAAGAACCTAGAATATAAGACATATTTTCAGTTGTTTCACACTTTTTTGTTAAGTATATAATTCCACATGTGTTAATTCATAGTTTTGATGCCTTCAGTGTGAATGTACAATTTTCAAAGTCATTAAAATACAGAAAAATCTTTAAATGAGAAGGTGTGTCCAACTTTTGGTCTGTACTGTACGTTTATGAAAACTGCTGAATATTATAAAGTAACAAACTAATAAACAAAAGAATAGGATTCAATTTATGAAGTGTGAAAGGTCTAACAAAAATGGTATTTTTAGGGCAAGCTTAACTGGCGGTCTGGAATGATTCTGATTGTCTAGGTTAGCACATTCCAGAGAATTGGTGCAGCACAAGAAGTCTTGGATATTGAAGTAGGAAGTTTTGATTGTAAAGGAGGGTTGGATAGTTGGCAGAAAATGGAACACAGGTGGGGTGGTAAAAATGAGAAAGAAGATATAGGGAGGTGCAACGCTATGAGAAGCTTTGTGAGTGTAGTATGTTTAAATTAAATTCTGAAGTGATTGGAAAACCAGTGCTGAGACTGGTACAGAGTAAAGACATTGCTGTAGCGAACAGGAAAAGAGTCTGATTTGTGTATTTTGGATAAATTGTAGAAGGGCGACAGCTTAGTAGTCAGTTACTGTAATTAAAGGCAATCTGTCAGCAGGATTTCACCACAGAAACTGTTATATTCACATGTAGCGCTTTCAAAGACAAGTCCAGAAATCCGTTTACATGGCCAGTTTGTTCCTCCATTACTGATTAATCAGTGTTTGTAGTGATATGGAAATGAAGGGCTTTGGAAGATCTGAAGCCCCAGTCACTCCAGTTCTCTTCCCCACCGAGTGCCCCCTCCTCCTACTTGACGGACAGCCTCTATTCTTTGTGACTTCAGGTAAAGGAGCTGTCAGACAAGCAGGGGGAGGCGGCACTGGACGGGGAATAGAGCTGGAGTGACAGAGATTTCAGATCTACAGCCTCATTTGCATAGCAGTTCAAATGCCTATTTCTAAGTAAAAGATCAAGCTGGCTGTTTGAAGGTATTGCTGGACTACATGCACATGTAAATATTTTTGGAGAGTAAGATCCTGCTGACAGATTGCCTTTAAGATGAATCAGAGACTCCGTAAGAAAGGTCACATACATTTCATGTACAACCCCTGGCAAAAATTATGGAATCACCGGGCTCGGAGGATGTTCATTCAGTTGTTTAATGTTGTTGAAAAAAAGCAGATCACAGACATGGCACAAAACTAAAGTCATTTCAAATGGCAACTTTAGGGCTTTATGAAACACTAAAGGAAATCAAGATTAAAAATGTGGTACTCAGTAAGGGTAATTTTTTTCAGACCAAGCCGAGGGAAAAAAAATATGGAATCACTCAATTCTGAGGAAAAAATTATGAAATCATGAAAAACAAACACACAAAAGAACACTCCAATACATCACTAGTATTTTGCTGCACCACCTCTGGCTTTAATAACAGCTTGCAGTCTCTGAGGCATGGACTTAATGAGTGACAAACAGTACTCTTCATCAATCTGGCTCCAACTTTCTCTGATTGCTGTTGCCAGATCAGCTTTACAGGTTGGAGCCTTGTCATGGACCATTTTCTTCAACTTCCACCAAAGATTTTCAATTGGATTGAGATCCGGACTATTTGCAGGCCATGACATTGACCTTATGCGTCTTCTTTCAAGGAATGTTTTCACAGTTTTTGCTCTATGGCAGGATGCATTATCATCTTGAAAAATGATGTCATCATCCCCAAACATCCTTTCAATTGATGGGATAAAAAAACTGTCCAAAATATCAATGTAAACTTGGGCATTTATTGAAGATGTAATGACAACCATCTCCCCAGTGCATTTACCTGACATGCAGCCCATATCATCAATGACTGTGGAAATTTGCATGTTCTCTTCATGCAGTCATCTTTATAAATCTCATTGGAACGGCACCAAACAAAAGTTCCATCATCATCACCTTGCCCAATGCAGATTCGCGATTCATCACTGAATATGACTTTCTTTCATCCAGTCATCCACAGTCCACGATTGCTTTTCCTTAGTCCATTGTAACCTTGTTTTTTTCTGTTTAGGTGTTAATGATGGCTTATGTTTAGCTTTTCTGTATGTAAATCCCATTTCCTTTAGGCAGTTTCTTACAGTTCGGTCACAGACATTGACTCCGGTTTCCTCCCATTCGTTCCCCATTTGTTTTGTTGTGCAATTCCTGTTTTGGAGACATATTGCTTTAAGTTTCCGGTCTTGACGCTTTGATGTCTTCCTTGGTCTACCAGTATGTTTGCCTTTAACAACCTTCCCATGTTGTTTGTATTTGGTCCAGATTTTAGACACAGCTGACTGTGAACTACCAACATCTTTTGCAACATTGCTTGATGATTTACCTTCTTTTAAGAGTTTGTTAATCCTCTCCTTTGTTTCAATTGACATCTCTCGTGTTGGAGCCATGATTCGTGTCAGTCCACTTGGTGCAACAACTCTCCAAGGTGTGATCACTCCTTTTTAGATGCAGACTAACGAGCAGATCTAATTTGATGCAGGTGTTAGTTTTGGAAATGAAAATTTACAGGGTGATTCCATAATTTTTTCCCTCGGCTTGGTCTGAAAAAAATTACCCTTACTGAGTACCACATTTTTAATCTTGATTTCTTTTAGTGTTTCTTAAAGCCCTAAAGATGCCATTTGAAATTACTTTAATGTTGTTGAAAAAAAGCAGATCCCAGACATGTCACAAAACTAAACAACTGAATGAACATCCTCCGAGCCTGGTGATTCCATAATTTTTGCCAGGGGTTGTATATTAGCTGAATATGCCAATTTTGACCAAATGATGATCTAATCTGTCACTGGCTTTCTTAACTCTGATGGCAGATGTTAGGGGCTTTATTATTTAGGTAATCAAGATAATCCTTGGCCAGAGGAGACTGGTGGATGTTCTTTCCTTTCTTATTGAGAACACATGCATATGCAGTGAAACCGAGCATATGTGAGTATGAAGGATCTACAGAAGGTTGAGGAACACTGAGGAAAAGTCTGAAAACGCTCCTTCCCTGCTCTTCTATTGATGTGAGATGGACCCGTGCTGATGACCACTTATCGCTGAGAAAAGCAGAGAATGTATGTTTCAGACTTTTCACAGGGCTTCCTATGTCTCTGTGGCGGCCCTTTTTGGGAAGAAGACAGGACACCGATAACAGATGAAGGCAGCAATAGCAGAACAGAGGACATCAGACTGGAGCATCATTGAAATAAGGATTCTAGTGCAAAATTTTAGATCGCTACAAAAGCTTTCAAAAATCCTTATTTATGACGGGGAACTACATTTTCAGAGTAAATATAGCAACTGTATAATAACGATATTTGCATAGAATCGAATATGTAACATAGGTCCCTTTAAGACCATTGACTAGATGTTGTTTCTCTTGTTTCAGGGGTTAAAGCTTATAGCTGCACTATCTGTAATGCTTCCTTCACTACAAATGGCAGTCTGACCAGGCATATGTCCACCCATATAAGCATGAAGCCCTACAAGTGCCCTTTCTGTGATGAGACGTTCAGAACGACTGTGCACTGTAAAAAGCATATGAAGAAGCACCAGACTGTTTCTCCAAGTCATATGTCAGAAAATGAGGGGAGCACAAGAGAGGAAGGTAAGCCTCTGTATAGGCTGACCAATTGAAAAAGCTTGTGTGTGTATATAGGTAATATATACATGTATACAGTTCTGAGCCAAAGTTTTAGACTGGTGTAGTAAAAATGCTTTCAAAAGTAAAAAGTTAAAATTCTTTGAAAAATAGAAGTGTTAATAGTTTATTTTTAGCAGTTAACAAAATGGAAGATGAATGAAGAAAAGAGAAATATATATAAAATCAGTATTTGGTGTGATCAACCTTTGCCTTCAAAATAGTATCAAAGCATCATTTCATCTAGCTACACTTTCACACAGTTTTTGAAGGAACTTGACAGGGATGTGGTTCCAAACATCTTGGAGAACTAACCACAAATCTTCTGTGGATTGAATAAACGGAGAACACGACAGCATTATCAGTGAAAATATAAAAATACATTTTATTCAACATTTATCATTAAAAGGTAAGTATATGCAAGGACAACAGAGAGGAGGTAAGCAAAAAGCACGTATAATTCTAGTCATAGATGTAAAGCTGTACCTGGGTGAGTATACTGGGGTTCGATATATATAATGTTGGGGATAATAATAAGAGGCAGTAGGAGTTATTGTGCACCAGACCTATAAAACCCAGTGAGACCCAAAATAATATTGCACTACTCCCTTTGGCCAAAATATACAGTCTAATCTGCCATGTATGCTTCATAAATGTAATGTAGCAAATACAGTGACTCATTATTCATGTATTTACAGAAAAGGCACTAATGGGGAGCAGTGGGGTGGTGGGAGATATCACATTATATAGAACGAACCCCCAGTATACTCTCCCAGGTACAGATTTGCATCTATGACTACAATTATATGTGCTTTTTGCTTGCCTGCTCTCTGTTGTCCTTGCATATACTTACATTTTATTCAACATTTATTATTAAAAAGGTATTTTTATATTTTCACTGATAATGCTGTCGTGTTCTCCGTTTATTGAATAATTTCCTTGACAGCTTTAGGGCAGATTTCACTACCCAGTGTAGAGTAGTGGCCCTCCCATTTTGGGCTTATATACGCTATGGCTTTGTTTGGTTGTTTAAATCTTCTGTGGATGTAGGCTTGTGCAAATCCTTCTCTCTTTATGCAATCCTAGACAGACTGGATAATGTTGAGATCGTGGTTTTGTGGGGTCCATATCATTATTTCCAGTACTCGTACTTTAAGATGAAAAAAGTTTTAAATGACTGTTTTGTTTGGAATTGTTGTTCTACTGCAGAATACATTTTTGAGCCAATTAGATGCCACCCTGATGGTTTTGCATGATAAATAAGTATCTCCCTGTATTTTTCAACATTGTGGACACCATTAAGCTTGACCAAATCTCCAACTCCCTTTGCTAAAATGCAGTTCTAAACTTGCAAGGAACCTCCACCATGCTTCACTGTTGACTGCAGACACTCATTATTGTACCTCTCTCCAGTCATTCGGTGAAAAAACAGCCTTCTGTTACAGCCAAATGTTTCACATTTTGCCTCATCGGTTCAGAACACCTGCTGCCATTTTTATGCACCCTAGTCCCTATGTTTTCATGCATAGTTGAGTCACTTGGCCTTCTTTCTGTGTGAAAAGTATGGCTTTTTGGTTGCAATTTTTAAAAGGAAAACCACCTCTGGCTAGACTTCTCCAAACAGTAGATGGGTGTAATTGGGTCCCACTGGTTTCTACCAGTTCTGAGCTGATGCCACTCTTGGACATCATCCAATTTTGAAAGGAAGTAAGCATGTTGCATCTTTGATCTTCTGCACCAAGTTTCCTTGGCTGACCACTGTGTCTACACGATCCTTAATAATACCCATTACTTGGTTCTTCTTTAATAGAGCTTGAACAGCTCATCTTGAATTCGCCAGTTTGCTTTGAAATCTTTGCCTGGGAGAGAACTTGCTGGTGCAGTATAACTACCTTGTGTAATGCACACGCCCGGGCTGAGCGGCGTGTGCGTGTGATTGTAGTGATTCCACTGGACCGTGCCGGAGAGTGAATGCCTGGAGGGGCGTAACTAGGTATTCACCCGATCCGACCAGGGTCGCACGACGGCATACGACGCCAGTGCACCAAGGAGGAACCGAGCAGAGGGACCAGGTGCTACTCCAGGACAGACCCCGGACACGGCTGTTGACCCACACAGGGGAATACAGGAACAGACTGGTAGGCTGGCACACAGACTGGTGGGTATAGGCAGGCACGACTGGTATGCAGGCAGGGGGGTACAGGCAAGCACAGCTAGAGTGCAGACAGGGAGGCACTAGCAGGTAGGAACACAGGCGGGATAGGACCCAGTACACACTGGGACTCAGGAACAATACAGGCAGAGGGGTACAGGCAAGCACAGCTAGAGTGCAGACAGGGAGGCACTAGCAGGTAGGGACACTGGCGGGATAGGACCCAGTACACACTGGGACTCAGGAACAGAACCACAGATGTGGCGGACAAACACAGCAGAGTGAGGCCGCCCAGAGAGGTGAGCGAGAACAGGGCAGGACAAGGCC
The DNA here is from genome assembly GCF_046119375.1 of Phyllobates terribilis. Taxonomy (NCBI): domain Eukaryota; kingdom Metazoa; phylum Chordata; class Amphibia; order Anura; family Dendrobatidae; genus Phyllobates; species Phyllobates terribilis. The sequence continues at coordinate 530,899,815 of NW_027362764.1, read as the reverse complement.
GTCTGGAGCGGTGAGCAAGAGTAGAGCAGGACAAGGCCGCCAGGAGCGGTGAACAAAGGGTCAGAGCTGAGCGAGACTGCCGGAGCAGTGAGCAAGAGTAAAGCAGGACGAGGCCGCCTGGAGCGGTGAGCAAGAGTGGAGCAAGACTGCCGGAGCAGTGAGCAAAAGGATAAGAGCGGAGCGAGACTGCCGGAGCAGCGAGCAAAAGGAAAAGAGCGGAGCAAGGCTTCCGGAGCAGCGAGCAAAGGAGTCAGAGCAGGCTAGAACCGCCGGAGCGGCGAGCAAAGGAGTCAGAGCAGGCTAGAACCGCCGGAGCGGTGAGCAAAGGAGTCAGAGCAGGCTAGAACCGCCGGAGCGGTGAGCAAAGGAGTCAGAGCAGGCTAGAACCGCCGGAGCGGTGAGCAAAGGAGTCAGAGCAGGCTAGAACCGCCGGAGCGGTGAGCAAAGGAGTCAGAGCAGGCTAGAACCGCCGGAGCGGTGAACAAAGGAGTAGGAGCAGGCTAGAACCGCCGGAGCGGTAAGCAAGGCAGAGCAGGGGGGACAGGGCTCTGTTCACACGGAACAGACAGGAAGAGAAAGGCAGAGCCAGATACCCACAGGATACTTGCAGTGAAGTAGCGAGTGGACCACAAACTCACAAACGGGAGTACAGAGACAACAAGCAGGAGTTAGGTACGAGTTCAGACTCTGCAGAAAAAGGAAGGGAACGGACATAGAGGCAAAACAGGTAAAGGATAGGAAAGAGTTCAGACTGGAACTGAGTGTACGGAGGAGACCGACACTGCAGCGGGATACAGGAGCGGGTCTGGGAATACGGCCCCCAGAGAGGCGGGACGAACAGGCAAGGAGCGTGTTCAGACAGGACAGACAAGATACAGGAACAGGTCTAGGTAATCGGCCCCTAGAAGGCAGGAGGAACAGGCTAGGAGCGAGTTCAGACAGGCCTGGAAATACAGCCTCCAGGATAGGCAGACAAGAGAACACAGAAAGGACTCAGTTCAGACACGGGAACTGATACCGCAAGGCAGGAGACATAGACAGGACTCAGTTCAGACACGGGAACTGATACCGCAAGGCAGGAGACATAGACAGGACTCAGTTCAGACACTGGAACTGATACCGCAAGGCAGGAGACATAGACAGGACTCAGCTCAGACACGGGAACAGATACCGCAAAGCAGGAGAAATAGACAGGACTCAGTTCAGACACGGGAACTGATACCGCAAAGCAGGAGACAAAGAACGGGACCTGGCACCTTCAGAGAGCAAGCACACACTGAATGAAACACTATGCTCAGGCAGGGATAGATGGGAGCAGCTGAGCTATATACCAGGTGACAGACAGCAATAGGCTGAGGACGCACAAGGGGTGTGACCCACAGCAGGTACAAAAAGCAGGAAGTGATCGGGCGCCGCCCTTAAGCAGCAGAAACAGACACAAACAGACAGCATGGAGGGAAGCCACAGAGACATTCTGGACTGGAGATCAAGTGCGCGCTCTTGCACAGTGGGAGATGGACCACCATGCAAGAACGCCGCCAGGTATGTTACAGTACCCCCCCCCTTACGCCCCCTCTTCTTCAGGCCTGCCAGAATCTTCCGCAGGGAATTCGAGGACCAGTCGTTCACTTCAAGGAGATCACTTCCACTGTCCACAGGAAAAACTGATCTCATCTGGTTAGCTAGGATGCTACCTCCTATCCAGCCATCCTCAGCAACAGACGAAACGGGTGGAGTACCAGGAACAGCACACAAGGAAGTCTCTCTCCACATATTTTCAGGTGGCACCCCAGAGGGTACAGGAGACAACTGGAAGTCCTTCACCGGGTTGGAGGGGGACAGAGACTTGGGGGTAATCTCTGCTTCCAGGTACATCTTGTCAAGCTCACAGGAAGAAATAGACGGGTTATCAGGTACATAATGAGGAAAAGTCACTGTCTCTTTGTTATCTGGTGGTACCCCGGAGGATTCAGGAAACAACTGGAGGTCCTCCGCCGGGTCAGAAGAGTGCAGAGGCTCAGAGAAAACATCTGCTTCAGAGTACACTAGGTCGGACTCACTGGACGAAGCAGGCGAGGTATCGGGTACCGAGTATAGAAAAGTCTCTGTCCATTCACCACCAGGTGGCACCCAGAAGGGTTCTGGAGACAACTGGAGGTCCTCCGCCTGGTCGGAGGGGTGTAGAGACTCGGGAGTAACCACTGCTTCGGAGTACACTAGGTTGGACTCGGTGGACGAAGCGAGCGAGGTATCAGGTACAGAGTATAGGAGAGTCTCTGTCCTTTCGCTACCAGGTAGCACCCCGAAGGGTTCAGGAGACAACTGGAGGTCCTCCGCCTGGTCGGAGGGGTGTAGAGACTCGGGGGTAACTACCACTTTGGGGTACCCATTGTCAGGCTCACAGGACGAAGCGGACAAAGTATCGAGTACCGGGTGTAGAGAAGTCTCTCTCCATTTGTCATCGAGTGGTATCCCGGAGGATTCAGGAGGCAACAGGGGGTCCTCCACCAGGTAGTAGAGGTGCACAGACTCTGAGATAACCACAGCTTTGGAGCATCCTTGGACATGCACACCAGTTAAAGTGGGTGAAGCATCTGATGCCGGGTGCAGGAAGTTCTCCTGTGTGGAGTCTGGATGGGCAGAAGTCTCTTCGGGCAGGAGAACTGGTGCACTACCCACGCACATTACCCGTTGGGGCTTCTCCGGGATACAGGGAGATGAAGCTTCAGTAGGGACTTCAAGGTTGGGGTCAGGAGGTCTCAGGGAGGACAGACCCTGACGTGACGGCTTGCCTCTACGTCTAGCACGTCTGGACTGCCTCTTGAGGTTGGGAGAAGTATTCCGGAAAGCGTAGTCACCCTGTGAGGATTCTGGGTGGGCAGTAGTCTCATTAGGCTGGAGGACTATTGCGCTACCCACACACATTACCCGTCGGGGCTGCTCCGGGATATTGGGAAGTGAAGCTTCAGCAGGGGCTTCAGGGTTAGGGTCCTCGAAGACCATACGAAAGGCCACCAGGAAGGCCTGCAGGTCAAGGACGACAGGATCCCATGCTTCCCATAGGGGGGTGACCCATTTCAAGGCATCACCCGCTAGGTAGTCAATCATATAGGCCACTTTAGCCCAATCGGAAGGAAAATAGAGAGGGTAGGCCTTAAAGTGTAGCATGCATTGCTCCACAAATGCACGACACTGTCTTGGATCCCCATAGTAACGTAGCAGAACCGCAGGAACGAGAGCTGATAGATCCATCTGGACGGTGCGTAATTCGCCTGGAACTCGGCTAAGGAAAAAAAAAATTTATTCATTTATTTTAATGCATGTATTCGCTGGAAAACTTCTCAGAGAGCGAAGGCCGTGGGGCTCAACGGGAACCATGGCCTGAGCATGCTGTAATGCACACGCCCGGGCTGAGCGGCGTGTACTTGTAGTGATTCCACTGGACCGTGCCGGAGAGTGAAGGCCTGGAGGGGCGTAACTAGGTATTCACCCGATCCGACCAGGGTCGCACGACGGCATACGACGCCAGTGCACCAAGGAGGAACCGAGCAGAGGGACCAGGTGCTACTCCAGGACAGACCCCGGACACGGCTGTTGACCCACACAGGGGAATACAGGAACAGACTGGTAGGCTGGCACACAGACTGGTGGGTATAGGCAGGCACGACTGGTATGCAGGCAGGCGGGTATGCAGGCAGGGGGGTACAGGCAAGCACAGCTAGAGTGCAGACAGGGAGGCACTAGCAGGTAGGAACACAGGCAGGATAGGACCCAGTACACACTGGGACTCAGGAACAATACAGGCAGAGGGGTACAGGCAAGCACAGCTAGAGTGCAGACAGGGAGGCACTAGCAGGTAGGGACACTGGCGGGATAGGACCCAGTACACACTGGGACTCAGGAACAGAACCACAGATGTGGCGGACAAACACAGCAGAGTGAGGCCGCCCAGAGAGGTGAGCGAGAACAGGGCAGGACAAGGCCGCCTGGAGCGGTGAGCAAGAGTAGAGCAGGACAAGGCCGCCAGGAGCGGTGAGCAAGAGTGGAGCAAGACTGCCGGAGCAGTGAGCAAAAGGATAAGAGCGGAGCGAGACTGCCGGAGCAGCGAACAAGAGTCAGAGCAGGCTAGAACCGCCGGAGCGGCGAGCAAAGGAGTCAGAGCAGGCTAGAACCGCCGGAGCGGCGAGCAAAGGAGGCAGAGCAGGCTAGAACCGCCGGAGCGGCGAGCAAAGGAGTCAGAGCAGGCTAGAACCGCCGGAGCGGCGAGCAAAGGAGTCAGAGCAGGCTAGAACCGCCGGAGCGGTGAGCAAAGGAGTCAGAGCAGGCTAGAACCGCCGGAGCGGTGAGCAAAGGAGTCAGAGCAGGCTAGAACCGCCGGAGCGGTGAGCAAAGGAGTCAGAGTAGGCTAGAACCGCCGGAGCGGTGAGCAAAGGAGTCAGAGCAGGCTAGAACCGCCGGAGCGGTGAGCAAAGGAGTCAGAGCAGGCTAGAACCGCCGGAGCGGTGACCAAAGGAGTCAGAGTAGGCTAGAACCGCCGGAGCGGTGAGCAAAGGAGTCAGAGCAGGCTAGAACCGCCGGAGCGGTGAGCAAAGGAGTCAGAGCAGGCTAGAACCGCCGGAGCGGTGAGCAAAGGAGTCAGAGCAGGCTAGAACCGCCGGAGCGGTAAGCAAGGCAGAGCAGGGGGGACAGGGCTCTGTTCACACGGAACAGACAGGAAGAGAAAGGCAGAGCCAGATACCCACAGGATACTTGCAGTGAAGTAGCGAGTGGACCACAAACTCACAAACGGGAGTACAGAGACAACAAGCAGGAGTTAGGTACGAGTTCAGACTCTGCAGAAAAAGGAAGGGAACGGACATAGAGGCAAAACAGGTAAAGGATAGGAAAGAGTTCAGACTGGAACTGAGTGTACGGAGGAGACCGACACTGCAGCGGGATACAGGAGCGGGTCTGGGAATACGGCCCCCAGAGAGGCGGGACGAACAGGCAAGGAGCGTGTTCAGACAGGACAGACAAGATACAGGAACAGGTCTAGGTAATTGGCCCCTAGAAGGCGGGAGGAACAGGCTAGGAGCGAGTTCAGACAGGCCTGGAAATACAGCCTCCAGGATAGGCAGACAAGAGAACACAGAAAGGACTCAGTTCAGACACGGGAACTGATACTGCAAGGCAGGAGACATAGACAGGACTCAGCTCAGACACGGGAACTGATACCGCAAGGCAGGAGACATAGACAGGACTCAGTTCAGACACGGGAACTGATACCGCAAAGCAGGAGAAATAGACAGGACTCAGTTCAGACACGGGAACTGATACCGCAAAGCAGGAGACAAAGAACGGGACCTGGCACCTTCAGAGAGCAAGCACACACTGAATGAAACACTATGCTCAGGCAGGGATAGATGGGAGCAGCTGAGCTATATACCAGGTGACAGACAGCAATAGGCTGAGGACGCACAAGGGGTGTGACCCACAGCAGGTACAAAAAGCAGGAAGTGATCGGGCGCCGCCCTTAAGCAGCAGAAACAGACACAAACAGACAGCATGAAGGGAAGCCAGAGAGACATTCTGGACTGGAGATCAAGTGCGCGCTCTTGCACAGTGGGAGATGGACCACCATGCAAGAACGCCGCCAGGTATGTTACACCTTGTGTCTTGCTGCTGCTATGCTGAGACTTACCTTTGTTTATGACTTGTGATATGAAATTGTCTTCCACAACCATTCCTTTGTAGCAGAGTTTGGCTGTTCCTCACCCAGTTTTAAGCCTCCTAAACAGCGGTTTCAGTTAATGACTGCATTTCAACTTACTGTAAAAGAGCCAGGTAGGACTGGGTTAATTACTAGCACTGACTTAGATGCAGCTGGCTAGCTACAGTATGTCTAGGGAGCCAGGCTGGGTGTTCACTTGTCGGTGTGGTGGGGAACAGAGCAGTGTGTGGATTCTGCTGGGAGCTGCCGAGTATGGTTTGGTGCTGACCAAACTGTGCCAGGAGAAGTACCTGGATTGCCGCACAGGTGAGAGACTGTGATCTGGGAGGAAAAAAAATCCTCAGCCAGAAGCTGAGAGGGAAAGGACTGTGATCTGAATGGGTGAGCCTGCCCTGACATTACTTGTCTGCTGGAACATGAACTGTTTAGTTTCCGGTCTTACCTTTTGTGCCCGGAAGAGGCCGTTTTGTTTTTGTAACCACTGAAGTCTTATGAAAGTAATAAAACTTCTTCAGATGTTTGGACCAGACCACATTGCCTGTGTGAACGCTACCTAATGCCTACCTGAGAGCGTGAATCCGTACACTACATATAAAGATGATGATCATTGTCGCCTGTTTGGTATAATTGATTACTCACACACCTGATTTTAATCCTACAAAATCCATGACTTTGTGCAAGTGTACCTAGAAGAATTAGTGCTGTTTTGAAGGCGGAGGGCGGTCACACGAAATATTGATGATTTACGTTTATCTTTTGTTCATTCACTTTGCATTTTGTTAATTAATAAAAATAAACTACTAACACTTCTTTTTTTTAAAGCATTTTACTTTGCAGCATTTTTCCATATACGTGTTTGTGTGTGTTGCATATTTTATTACTTATGTTAACCTCCAATAACTGAAGTACGGAATTCATAACCTCAGCCAATGCTAATATCTATATACACATGCACACATTTTCTTCAAGAAAAATTAACGTTATAGTTATGCAATACATGCCACCAGCCAGACAGAGGCCCATGCGGCAGGGAGCCGGGGAGTCCCTGTGCTGCAATATACTTCAGCTGAATGGGAGTCCTCGGATTAGGTAGGTGGGGTAGATTGGCCCACCTGCTGCACGGGCCCGGAAGAAGACACCACATGTCGAGGGAATGGTGGAAGGTGAGAAGAATGTTTGTTTTTTTTTATTTATTTTTTATGCAGCACGGGGAACATATATATACCAGAAAGGGGTCATGGATGTGGGACATATATACGATGAAGGGGGACATATGTACCAAGAAGGGAGATGTGTATACCAGGATTGGGGGACATGTATACCAGGATGTGCCCAGGGTGGGAAACGTATATACCAGGATGGGACAGATATTTATGAGGATGGGCCCAGGATGGGGGACATATATCAGGAAGGTGCTCAGGATGGGGGACATGTATACCAGGATGGGGGACATGTATGCCAGGAAGGGGCTCAGGATTGGAGACCTATATACCAGGATGGGGAACATATATACCAGTTAGGGGCCTAGGATGGGGGACATTACTACATATTGAAATGGGGGGGCATGTATGTATGTCTTTTATAGGATTTAAAACACTACAAGGGCCCATACATCTAACCAACATACAGGGGTGCCCCAGGTCTAAATTTTGCACCGGGGCCCATCGGACTCTAGTTACGCCACTGGCAAAAAAATATTCCTGGTTCACAGGGGCAATACCTGTCTAAAGTGGTCAGCAGCATTTACTAATGTTAAGAATTGTGTACTTCGTTTATTGAGAGGTTACATAATAACATACCTTGATGTATTTTGAAGGGAATCTGTCAGAAGGATTGACATCCTCCTAAGCGGTCTGTATGGGCATGCAGGTCATAGAATGTTGAATAAATTGATACCATGATATCTGTGACCTGAGGTTTTATTCCAGAGTAATCCACATTTTTCTTACTATGTAAATGAGATGTTAAGATCCCCGGGCGGGACAGAGATTTTGCCAAGAGTTTGCCCACAGAGCTTATTTTAATGCTAAGCGACGCCTCTGTATTGATCCCCTCACTACATGTCTGACATCAGGCTCCGTTCATGAACTCGGGCATACGCAAATCACCACTTTCCTCACTTCTGCATAGTGTTCTGGTCTTTTAAAGGCACTGGCTTCAACTTCCTCCTTTATACCGTAGCGGAACATTGTGCACAAGTGAGGATAGTGGCGATCTGTGTATGCCCGAGCTCTGATGAATGGAGCCTGACATCAAACATGCAGCGAGGGGATCAATTTACATACCGAGGCATTGCTAAGCATTAAAATTAGCCCTGGAGGCAGACTCTTGGGAAGATCTCTGTCCCACCCAGAGATCTTAACACCTCATTTACATATCAATAAAAATTAGGATTTTTCTGCAACAAGTCATGGGATCACAGATATCAAGGTATTAGTTCATTCATCTTGACCTGCATGTCCATATACACTGCTTAGGAGGGTTGATCCTTCAGACAGATTCCCTTTAAGCTCTGGGCCTATTTATAAATATGCATTAAACTACTTTGAATAGCAGATGCCTGCCTGGAAGAAGAGGATGAAAATGGTGAAAGATCTGCATCACGGAAATGTCGTCAAGGAGTTATTACCTTCACAGAAGAGGAAACTGCCGAGTTGGCAAAGATTCGGCCAAGAGAAGGAGCCACAATCTCTGAGAAGGTGCTGGTCCAATCTGCAGCAGAAAAAGATCGTATAAGTGAGATTAAAGATAAAGAGGCTGAAATGGAAACCGAGCCCAAGTTTGCCAACTGCTGTTCATATTGCCCCAAAAGCTTTAAGAAGCCCAGTGACCTAATCAGGTAGAATATCTACTTTCCATCCTTTCATCTTCCAACCAGTGCAGTTACTTTCTTTCTGTATAAAAAGGCAAAATATATTTGCTAAAATTTTAAACTTTCATACAGTTTTGAATGTAGATATTCATTCCAGTTTGGGGTTCTACCAGGGTTACACTATATGGAGAAAACTATTAGGAGAAAAAAAGCAAGGTCCAGCATCCAGAAAATCTCCTTAAAAGTCCATTTTATTCAGAAAGGTTACAAGTATTAGGAGACCTACTCATCACATCTACATTAGCTTTTATCACATCCCAATCTGAAACAATAGGCATTGATAGGGACATGGTCCCTCTTTGTTACTATACTAGCTTCTTGTCCTTTTCAAATGTTTTCTATTAGTGTGTCTAAGGCTTTTTGCGTACTTTCAGGATTTGAAGCAGAAATTTCCTGAGCATTTCTGCATCTCCTTGGCAGGAAAAACGCTTCAGAAAAAACGTGCGGTTTTGTTGCGTTTTTGTACATCAATGTATGCTTTTGGAGCTAAATAAAGTTATTTGGTGGGATATTGCTTAAACCCTTGGATTACCGTCAGAACTGGGGTGAGTATATTGGTTAATTTAAATGATTACAAAATGTGTCTGTTGTAATTCAAATAAAGTGTTTTCTCTGTGTCTGTGTGTTTATTTAACTCTTTACTTTACTTTAATTAGGTTTGGTGATGAAAGGGTCTATTTGACACCTTGTCATCACCAAACAAAAGAGTTAGGTGTCAGCTAATCTCATTTACCCAATGTCATTAGCATTTCCATTCATGTAACTTCTGGGGCAGATGTGAGCTGCTATTTTTAGCCTAGGAAAGTGCCATTAACACGGTCCCTGGCCATTAACAGCTCACAGCTGTTTCGTTAGCCGCTATGTCCCCACGAACAGCACTCAGCAGCGCTTCGGACACAGCGTATTTTTGCTGCGTCCAAAGCGCGGTGTTCTAATGCCGCACTTTTGTTGTCGGTACATGTGAATCCACCGCATATAATGACACTTCAATCTGTCAAAATCTGCAGTGGAGACTAGCATGTCTGCTACAGAAATTGACATGCTGCGGGTGATTTTGGGTACGTGGCCACGGTCAGGAGCCGCTGCAGGTTTGACGCTGCTTGTTTATGCAGCGTCAAACCTGCAGCGTCCAGATGTTACAGCATAGTGGATGGGATTTCTAGAAATCCCATGTCCACTATGCGTGCATCAGAGGAAGCAGATCACCCATGGACACTGATATGCGGCACGTCTTTCAGGACCTCAGCATGTCAAATTCTCTTGCGGAGTTGCTAGTCTCTGAAACTGAAATTTGACCACTAGAATGTATTGAATGCTGTAAATACACATGGTTCAGTGAACACATGTGGATTTACCTGCGTTCAATAGAATGCAACGTTTTAGACACAGCAAAAAATATGCGTCCAAAGCCCTGCTACGTCCGGATCGTGGGCACAGAGCCTAAAATTTTTTAAAAAATGGCGTGGGCTCCCGCGTCATTTTTATAACCAGCAGAGGGAAAGCCGACCGCTGAGGGCTGATATTAGTAGCTGGGGAAGGGGCCATTAGCCAACAATGTTCCCTGGCTATTAATATCAGCCTACAGCTATATGTTTATCCTTCACTAGCTAGATTACAGGGGGACCCCAGAAAAAAAATTACGTGGGGTCCCCCTATAAAATCTAACCAGAAATGGCTAAACAGACAGCTGCGGGCTGATATTAATAGCTAGGGAAGGGGCCATGAATACTAGCTCCCTCCGCGGCTATTAATATCACCCCTCAGCAGTCCCAGAAATTGCGCATCCATAAGATATTATACCTGCGGATTTGCTGCGGTTCAATTCAAGTCAATAGGCACGAATTTGCGGCGGAAACGCGCAAAGCATTGACATGCTGCGTTTTTTTCCGCAATGGTAATCCTGAGAGGAAGTTTCCGCATCATGTGCACAGCACATCAGGATTACCATTGCAATAGCTGGCAGACCGATTGGCAAGCGTCTTTGCGGGAAATCTTTGCCCATTCGTATAGAAGAGCATTTGTGAGGTCATATGATGAAGGATGAAAGGACTTGGTCCGATATCTCAAGTCTAGTTCATCCAAATGGTGTAAGATGGGGTTGAGGTCAGGGCTCTGTGCGGACTAGTCAAGTTCTTCCAGACCAAACTCGACACATGCATTTATGGATTCTGCTTTGTGCATTGGGCATCGTCATGCTGGAGTAGTAAACGGCCTACCACCAAACTGTTCCCACAAAGCTAGAAGAATACAATTGTCCAAAATGTCTTGATATACTGAAGCAGTAAGATTTCCCTTCACTAGTAAGGGACTTGGGCCAACCCCTAAAAAACAACCCCAATTTATCATCCCTACCTGCAGTAAGGCACGTAACGTTCTGCTGGCATTCACCAAATACAGGCTTGTCAATCTCACTACCTGATGGAGTCATATGATTCCTCATTACAGAGTATACATTTCCACTGCTCTATAGTCCTTTGGCAGAGTGCTTTACACCACTACATCGAAAGCTTGGCATTGTGCTTGGTAATCTAAGGCTTGTATGCAGCTGCTTGGTTATTTAAACACATTCCATCAATCTCCCTTTGGAATTCTTGTGCTGGGGAGGTTGGTATCTTTGCTGTTTATGGAGTCATCAGAGTGTTGGTGACTTTACTGCACTATGCACCTCAGTACTCACAAATGTTAGTTAGGGCAGACTGTATGGCTAGGTGCTTGATGATGTATACCCGAGCAATGGGACTGAAAAAAAAATCCTGAATTCATTGATTAAGAGGTGTGCCAATACTACTGTCTATATAGTGTATGTGTCTGTATACAGTCTCTCTCATCGTTATTGGTACCCATGAAGTTTAAGTACATAATGTAGAATATCTCCTGAAAAAAATCAAGAATCAAGTGAAACAGTTTTTTTGTATAGAGCACTCATGTTAAATACAAAAGAGAAAATGATAAACAATAATTTAAAGCAAAAAACAAATGGAAAATCCTAAAGCTTGCTGTGTCACTGGTATTGGCACCCTTTACATTAATGTAGTATGGAAACACATTTTGACTCGCCTGTGGCAAATAGCAAAAGAGATTCACCTGTGATTAATTGCCGGTGCCCATGTGACATGAATTAGCCAATGAATAATGACTTCACTGTTTTAAAAAGAGACATGGTAGGCCCTGTTCCTTTGTCACAATGGTGAAGACAAAGGAGCTGTCTGAGGACATCAGAACTGCTATTAGCAAACATAAGACTTCCAAAGGTTATAAGGCCATCTCCAAAGACTGTGGTATTCCAGTTTCAACAGTGCGCAATGTTATTAAGAAGTTTTCCAAGCATGGAACCATCAAGAATCTCCCTGGACGTGGGGGAAAGAAGAAAATTGACCAGAGATGTCTTCGAAGGTTGGTGCGAATGGTGGAAAAAACACCACGTCAAATATCCAAAGAACTGAAGGCCAACCTGGAACAGTCTGGGGTCATGATTTCAACGAGTACCATACTCCGCACACTTAACCAAGCATAGCTTTATGGGCAAAGGCCAAGGAAGAAACCATTGCTGAAGAAAACATGTAAAAAGTAACGACTGATCTTTGCCAAAGAGTACCTTCTCAAGCCACAATCCTTCTGGGAAAATGTTTTGTGGACAGATGAAACAAAAAAAGAACTTTTTTGGTAATGCAAAGCAACAGTTTGTTTACAGACGGCGCAATGAAGCTTATAAGGAAAAGAACACCTTACCAGTAGTTAAGCATGGTGGAGGATCCATAATGCTGTGAGGTTGCTTTGTGGCGTCTGGTACTGGAAGCCTTTACCGTATTACAGGAATCATGATATCTGAGAATTATCAAGAGATTTTAGAGTGAAATTTCCTACCCAGTGTAAGAAAACTTTGTTTGAGTCGAAGATCATGGGTCCTCCAGCAAGACAATGACCCAAAGTACACATCCAAAAGTAAACAGGAATGATTGAAAAAGAAAAAAATGGACTGTTTTAAAATGGCCAGCAATGAGTCTTGACCTCAATCCCATTGAAAGTTTTTGGGGTGAGCTGAAATCTACCATTGGAAAAAAGAACCCTGGAAGAGTGGGAGAAAATTCCAGCTGGGAAATGCAAGAAGCTTATAGATGGCTACAAGAAACGTTTGAACTTTGTCAGCGATGCCAGAGTGTGCAACCAATTATTAAGTAGGGGTGCCTTTATTTTTGCACGTGCTGTTTATTCTGTTTCTTCTTTGAAATTGCAAAATATAAGTTGAAAATCTATGTTTTATTGTTGTATTACTTTGGACCACTAATTAAAAAAATCCTGAGGTTATAACTTTGGTACATTTCCATTTATTTCCAAAGATATTGTACAGTCAATGAAAAAAAATAAGGGGTGCCAATAATGGTGAGCAGCACTGTAGTAGAACAGGTCCGTCTTGGCTATTAAAGGCGTGTTTAAAGAAATATAGGTCCCTATTCATCAAAGTGTTTACGCCAGAAATCTGGTGTAAAACACATTTTTTGCTCAAAAATTTGGCAACTTTTGGTGTTTTCACACCTGTTTTGTGTCCATTTTTTGAGCAGGACAAAGATCTGCATTTTTAGTTCTCTAAACAAAACTGATGGAAAGCAGATAGTCCCCATTATTGTTTATTGGCCCATCTACTAACATTTGGATCTGTTATGTAACAGATCCATTTTCCTAATATGTAACTCAATACGCAAGTAAGTGTGAACAGACTAACAGAACACTAAAGTTCTCTTCTGCTCATTTTGCATTTAGCATCACTGCGATACAGCCTGCATTATCTGCTGTTTATCTGACCTCATTTTCCGAGCCGCTCTACAAGTAGCCGATGTTGATTGCGTCTCGTTCTGTTCTGATCACCACCGCTCTGCAAATAAATATGTTGCCTGTTACTGCTGATGATGTTCATGATAAAAATGGATCTCAAATTTCATAGTTGGAAATGCACAAATGCTCGGAGAATGTGTTGAATAGATTAGGCTGTGCACTCATTTCCAATAATGCTATGGTAATGGCATACTCGGGCTGCTATCAGAAAGTTTTCAATTGGAATGAATAGCAAAACATTTTGGTTAATGGCTATATTTATGGAGCTAAATGTTTTTGGATCCAGCTAATGTGCCGCTGTCCTTACAAGATCTTTAGTTTTCGGTGAGCTTTATCTGAACCCTTTTAACCCAGTATGTTTGTTTATTGGGCACTTCTATTAGCTGTATTCCAATAAGGACATTGGTCACCAAAGGTTGACATATATTGGAATAAAAATAGTCTAAAAGCATTGAGACTTCCATAAAGTGTTGACGTAGTTGTCCGATTTAAAAAAAAAAAAAAAAAAAAAAAAAAGCTTTTTTTGTCCAGAAACCACAAAATAGGTTGCGGGTAGTAGGTGCAAATACTATATAGTTATCTATTCTGCCTAGAGAAATCCGCTTAAAGGAAATCTGTTGTGTTGAATATGGCTTCTGATATGCAGGCAGGATTTTATAGAGGAGGAGGAACTGATCAGATTGATATACATTTTTTGGGGAAAACTTTCAGTAAACCTTAATTTTATTAATTGAAATCCCTGGTATTTGTATGCATAAGAGTCCAGTGGGCGGTCCTACTAGTGATTGACAGTCTACCCTGTATGACTGCATGCAGAGATAGCTGCCAATCACTAGTAGGACCGCCCACTGGACTCTTGAGCATACGAACACCGAGGATTTTAATGAATCTTTTCCAATAATCTATGTATCATTCTGTTCTGCTCATCTTTCTCCATACCATGCTGTCTATAGATTGGACTGTGTGTTTATAGTGGCAGGTTCCCTTTAAGGCTCCCAGCAAGGCTGATTCTCTGAGACTCAATAGTTTTCAATTAAAATATAAAAAAATATATAAAAATATGTGAATACTTACATTTCTTCTTCCTTTCAGACACATCCGTATTCACACTGGAGAAAAACCTTTTAAATGTGATGATTGTGGAAAGAGTTTTACAGTAAAATCAACACTGGATTCCCATGTGAAAACTCATGCAGGTTAGTTAATAGATGTGTTACTTTGCTGTATGTTCTGTACATGATCCACAGCAAGACGTCTTCCTACAATAAACCTTTTATTTTGTCAACCATGACACTTTGTTTTCTCTGAGATACTGGAACAAGTAGAGAAAAAAGGTGACAAAACAGGTTCTGACACTATGCAGGTCCCTGATGGGATCAAGAGAGGTTTCTGAAAAAATGGAAGGCAAAGGTGATTCTAGAAGGAGTTGCTTTATTGTGAAATATTTTTGTACTTGTAAGGTTTTGAGAACGTATAACTAATATTAAGTGCAAAATCCGCAAGGTTTGTAGGTCATGGGGCTTATTCACACCACCATATTTTCGGTCAGACTGCTGGTCTGAGTACTGGCTGTTTTTTTGCAGACAATGTAATTCAATGGGGCAGTACGGACAAGCGTTTTTTTGTTTTTTTTTTATTATTATTATTTTTTTTTTTCACAGACCTAATCTGCTTGTGAATAAAACTGCAGCATGCTCTAGTTTCTTCCATAAATTGGATGACTCAATAGGCATGGAAAAATAACTGGATTCTATACATACAGCATCCAATTTTTACCGATACATTGCAATTATTCAACGTAGGGAACTGTAAATGGTCTTGTAAATTCTGAATAGCTGCTGCTGAAAAAAATGGATTGTGCATCAATTACACTTGATAAAAAAAATTGTCCAAGTTTTCTGGATGAAACTCTGACGATTTTTCATACGGTCATGTAAACGAGCCCATGACAGAAATGTAGCAGCATTATTGGAAGCTTAGCACCACATCTTCTACATATTTATGGCCAGTCGCAGCTTTACTGGATAAATCTATAACCTTGCTGGTTATTGAAAAAGACTCAGTGTCCCATCTCTAGAAATCCAGACATGCAGACCCTTATTAAACTTGTTGAATAGATTAACAATCACAATATTTTGAGGCAGACAGTTATGTAGTTTTACTGCTCTTACAGTGAAGCATCCCCATCGGTGATGAAGGCGATACCCTGTTTCACTTCATCACTTTTTTCCCCTTGTCGTCCTTGTCGGCCCAGATGCAAAAGGATCATTAGAAAAATTAATGTACCATCCGCCCATGTGTTTGAACATTGGAAAAGGCTTAGATGTGATCTACAGTTGTTCTCAAGTCCAAAAGTTTACATACCCCAGCAAAATATTTCCTTTCTTGGCCTCATTTTAGAGAATATGAATGATAACAAAAAACCTTTTTCTCCCCTCATGGTTATTGGTTGGGTGAAGCCATTTATTGTCAAACTACTGTTTTTTCTCTTTTTAAATCTTAATGACAACCAAAAACATCCAAATGACCCTGATCAAAAGTTCACATACCCCAGTTCTTAATACCGTGTATTGCCCCCTCTGACATCAATGACAGCTTGAAGTCTTTTGTGGTAGTTGTGGATGAGGTTCTTTATTTTCTCAGATGGTAAAGCTGCCCATTCTTCTTGTCAAAAAGACTCCAGTTCCTGTAAATTTGTAAATTCCTGGGCTATCTTGCATGAACTGTGCGCTTGAGATCTCCCCAGAGTGGCTCAATGATATTGACGTCAGAAGACTGAGATGGCCACTCCAGAACCTTCACTTTGTTCTGCTGTAGCCAATGACAGGTCAAATTGGCCTTGTGTTTTGGATTGATGTCATGTTGGAACCTCTAAGTAAGTCCCATGCGCAGCTTCCGGGCTGATGAGTTCAAATTTGCCTCCAGTATTTGCTGATAATGTGCTGCATTTATCTTTCCTTCAACTTTTACCAGATTTCCTGTGCCTTTGTAGCTCACACATCCCCAAAATATCAGTGATCCACCTTTGTGCTTTACTGTAGGAATGGTGTTCCTTTCATCATAGACCTTGTTGATCTTTCTCCAAATATAACGTTTATGGTTGTGGCCAAAAAATTCAATTTTGGTCTCATCACTCCAAATTACCTTGTTCCAGAAGTTTTGAGGCTTGTCTCTGTGCTGTTTGGCATATTGTAGGCAAGATACTTTGTTGCATTTGCGCAGTAATGGCTTTCTTCTTGCGACTCGACCATGCAGCCCATTTTTCTTCAAGTGCCTCCTTATTGTGCATCTTGAAACCGCCACACCGCTAGTTTTCAGAGAGTCCTGAATTTCAGCTGATGTTATTTGTGGGTTTTTCTTTGCATCCCAAACAATTTTCCTGGCAGTTGTGACCAAACTTTTTGTTCGTCTACCTGACCTTGGTTTGGTTTTTACAGAGTCCCTGATTTTCCATTTGTTAATCACAGTTTGAACACTACTGACTGGCATTATCAATTCCTTGGATATTTTTCTGTATCCCTTTCCTGTGTTATACAGTTCAACTACTTTTTCCCATAGAATTGACAATTCTTTTGCTTTGCACATGACTCACAATCCAGAAACGTCAGTGGCTGGATGAAAGATGCAAGAGTCTGTCTGGATCCCAGAAACTCACTCCGCTTTTATGCACACACACTGATTACAAGCAAACAGGTCACAGGTGAGGATGTTACCTTTAGTAACCATTCAAACCCATTTGTGTCAAATTCTGTGCATATTATCAGGCCAAAATCACCAGGGTATGTGAACTTTTGATCAGGGTCATTTGGATGTTTTTGGTTGTCATTAAGATTTAAAAAGAGAAAACGCAGTAGTTTGACAATAAATGGCTTCACCCAACCATTAACCATGAGTGGAGAAAAAGTTTTTTTGTTGCCATTCATATTCTCCTAAACAAGGCCAAGAAAGGAAAAATTCTGCTGGGGTATGTAAACTTTTGAGCACAACTGTAGTTACAAACTAAATAAATCCAAGTTTGATAAACTGTCCTGATAATGCAAAAAAGACCGAGGTATTTTTTCTTACCTCAGCACCCCTTGTATCTCCAATATTGAGCAGTGTGAGCAGCCTCTTCTTACCTCTGCACTTCTGGTGTCTCCAGTATTAAATTATAAAGACAGGGTAGACTGCAGTGGGAGCGACTTTTTTTTACCTCCGCACTCCTGGTATCTCCAGTATTAGATCAGAAAGACAGGGTGGACAGCAGTGTAAGCAGCCTCTTCTTACCTCAGCATTCTTGATGTGTCCAGTATTAGATCAGAAAGACAGGTTGGGCAGCAGAGTGAGCAGCAGCCTCTTACCTCAGCACCCTGATGTCTCTGATATTAGATCAGAAAGACACAGTGGACAGCAGTGTGAGCAGCGTATTACCCCAGCAATCCTAGTGTATCCAGTATTAGATCAGAAATACAGGGTAGACCACAGTGTAGGCAAATTTTTCTTACCTCAGCACCCTGACATCTCCATTATTAGATTAGCACTTCTGTTATCTACAGTATCAGATCAGAAAGACATTGGTGGACAGCAGTGTGAGCAGCCTCTTCTTACCTCAGCATTCTTGGTGTTTCCAGTATTGGATCAGAATATCCACTGGGAATGTATCTTCCAACACAGGAGTTTGGTGGCGCTTCCTGCTGCGCAATCTTACGGGCATCGGTACTCACATTCTAATACAGGTTAATAGAAGAATGGCCTAATGTCAGCTATGCTGCTGTCTGGGCTCTCATTCTCTCTTACTAAGAATGTGTTGAGAAAGCCATTCAGCGTATTTTTCATGGGGAAGAAGGAAAGTCCAGACAACATTGCTAAGGCTGCATTTCGATACTCATGGGGTATCAGAATGTGCCGTCTTATGGCAGCTTTAGAAAAACTGGCACTAGTGGTAATAAAAGTATATTTGTAAAATAAATGATGGTAATTGATAGAAAACATCTTCATTTCAGTACAAGCAGAGAGGAAGTTGTGGGTTTAGTGCAATGATGAAGAATCTAGAAAAGCTTTCTAATGAATAGCAATATTGACTTTCATTTCATTACCCAGCTAAGAGCTTCTGTGCCAGACACATTGGGTGTCACTGGGGGACAGAATGAACAGAGGTTTTAATGAGTAGAAGCCAAAAATGTTTTTTGTAATATCACATTAAAGATTATCTTGCAAAGTCTGAAGCAAAGTGCTGAATTTTGACACAAGCATTGGAATTGGGGTCAGAGAAGTGGAACAGTAAATGAAGATTATATCAGGAGGAGTCTACTATGATAAAGACATTACTGAAACAATACGATATTACTGAGAGACACACTGCCATGATGGGAACAGATATTGCACATTAATAGTTCCCGATTGATGTTTATAGTGTTTAGGTTAGATAACATTAAATTAAAGGGGTTTACCACTACTTGGACAACCCCTCCTTAAATGAAACCATGGCCCATGTAAAATAAAAACCGCATATACTCCCCTCCCGGACCGGCGGTGTTCCAGCGATGACGGTGCAGTGGAAGTTTGTGCTTTAGGGACATTATGTTGCGTCATCGCTCACAGCAATGTCATGCAGATATTTGCAGGCAGCCCTGACATCGCCAGAAGAACACCAGTTTGGGAGGTGAGCATAATTTGTTTTAATTTTATGACAGGCACTGTTTCAATTAAAGAAGACCTCTTACCAGGTCAGAAGTGGTCAGTTTTTGCCCTTATTTTATTCCTACTGCTCCCCGAGTATTCTTTTTATTTTATTTTTTTTAAATCTGGCTGTTCCAAAGATTTGGGTCTTTTTATTTAGTGCTAAATTTTATGGTCTTTACCAAGGGGGCGGTGCTGGTTTCCTATGTAACAAGGGCTCCTATTGATTTTTAAATACATTTTATTATATACATATAGCAAAAAAAAAAATCCTATATTCGGTATTCACATGGCCATAATAGCTTGAAGAATTAATTTAATTGATTATTTGGTATGAAACCTGAACAGTAGAATTGATGCAAACTGATTTGCAGGATCCAGGTCAGCTGCTGGGTCAGTGATCTCCGGCTGGTGGATGGGAGCATGGAGAACTGCCTCCTACCTCCGCTCCTTTGTTTAGTTGGTTTGACGCAACGTCATCATGGCGACATGATGCACATGTGGCGTTCTGTCAGGTTGGCTAAACAAAACAAGAGCCTTGGATGCCGGGAAAGTAAGAGGCAGATCTCAGGGCTCCTGTCCAGCGGCCAAGACTGGGTCCTGACAATCTATACTCACATAGTAAAGCAGAAATAATTCTAAACACAAAAAATCTTTTTTTTCTATATTTATTCTAAATTCTAAAAAATAGATATCAATTACATGGCAATTTAACAATGTTAAAGGGAATCTGTCAGGTGATTTTTTTTTTTAGTAGTATACTAATAGTATCCTGAAATAGGGCTTCGGCAGCCCTTTCAGGATATGTAACTTTTTTATTTCTGTACTTGGCCCCGTTTTGTTCCCGGACAAATGTATAGTTTCTCGCCAGCAAGTTAAGCATATGTAAATTGCAAATGAATATTCACCCCTTCCCCCCGCCCATAATACCGCCACCCTTCTGCACTGGCATCACTGATTCAGTCAGACTGCCGTATGCCCAAGGATCGCATCACAATCCTTGGACTGGTCGTCTGCTCTCCTGACCTGAGAGTGACAGCTGCATAGAAAAACATGCTGTCACGCTCATGTCAGTAGAGCAGACGGCCAGTCCGAGGATTGTGATGTGATCCTCAAGCGAGTAACTCACCAGTTTGTGACTGAATCAGTGATGCTGGCTGGGTGGGGTGGGGTGGGTGGGATTGTGGGTGGGGGAAGGGGTGAATATTCATTTGCATTTTACATATGCTTGACTTGCCAGAGCGAGACAAACTTACAGGAGCACAACGGGGCAACGCACAGTAATAAAAGTTACATATCCTGAAAGGGTTGCTCAAGCCCTGTTTCAGGATACTGTTAGTATACTACACTAAAATCACCTGACAGATTCCCTTTAAAAATAATATAATTTGTCCAGCATAAAACAAAGCCTCATACAGCCAAATCTGTGGGGAAAAAAAAATGATGATTGCTGCATAGGCTAGAGGCAAAAACTATAAAAACTGTCTGGTCATTAAAGGGAATTTGTCAGCAAGTTTTTGCTTTGTAATCTGAGGACATCATGAGGAAGGAGTTAAAACACTGAATTCAGTGATGTGTCACTTATCAGGCTATGTGCTGTTGTTACTTATAATGAATGTTTTATCACTAGGAGATTATCAATCCTGTGACTAGCTGGTGTGTACCAAGATGTCTCCTGTGATAAGCTCCACTCCCTCTTGTGATAAACAGCTCACTGTCAATAGACTATGTACATACAGAGCCTGGTGTGTGCAGGGGCAACTTTCTCAGCTCTGCTTCATGTTACATCTGAGAACTCTTGATTGTATCACAACTGCTGCACCCAGTAAACTAAGTGATACATAGTTGGGTTCAGGGTCTCTTTTCCTAAAACATTCTGCTCTCAGATGAGGTTGCAAAAACCTGCTGACAGATTCCCTTCAAGGCCCGTTCAGGCCTGGTCATTAGGGGGTTAACGTTATGATTTCTGCCTATCTATGGTCTGACGTGTCAGTAAGATGGAAGCTAGATGTCTGAGCTGAGACTCCACCGGTCACTCACTATGGTACCTCCTTGGCGTATGATGACAGGAAACCCTTTACTAGCAGTTTTTCTGCTTCGCACAATGGTACTAATTGGAAGTCATGTCTTGTATGGCACGGAGAGTCCGAGGTGAGCAGTCTGTTGTGCATTTTGGGTATTATTTGAGGTTGTAACTATATTTATGCATTTGGCCAAGTACAATTCTAGGCTAACCCTATTATTCTTACTGATTTGTTGTCATACAGATGCGGGTTGTCACTGAATTCATTGTGGAATACTCATCCATGAAAATATTTGCACCTTGCGTAATACAAAGTCTCTTATATATTGTATATTTATCTGCCTATTCATGGTTTGTTTGTTTTTTGCAGGTCAAAAGCTATTTAGCTGTCATGTCTGCAGCAATTCCTTCTCCACCAAAGGTAGTCTTAAAGTGCACATGAGACTTCACACTGGCGCAAAGCCATTTAAGTGCCCTCACTGCGATATGCGCTTCCGGACATCCGGGCGGAGGAAGACGCACATACAATGCCATTATAAATCCGATGCTAAAAAGGTCAGGAAGCCGGTTGTGCGGAGGCATCTCTCCCAAAATGCCGCTCCAGCTCCTAGTACCACTTCCAGCACTGTGGACTCACTCCAGCCAATAAATCTGCTTAATTCATCAGCAACAGACCCAAGTGTCTTTATTACAAACAGTTCTGTTCTTTCCGGGCAGTTTGACCAAAGTTTGCTCCAACAAGGTCTGGTTGGACAGGCAATTCTCCCTGCTTCAGTATCAGGTAAGTACATAATCAGCAGATTTTGCCTTGAAGTCTACCCAGACAATTATTTTGCATTCGTTAAAGGGAATCTTGTCAGCAGGTTTTTGCTATGTGATCTGACAGCAGCATGAGGTAGGGACAGATACCCTGATTCCAGATACCCTGCAACACCTGCAGTGTTGCCAGTCTGCGTATATGTGATCAAGTGCCATACGGGATTTATACATAGAATAACAGCACCGCTGGATCTCTGGAGGGAAGAGATTAGGTGTGCGCTTTTGTCTTTTTTTTGTTGTTTTAATTATTTTATTGCCAATGATTTAAAATCATGAGTTGATCATAAACCGCAAAGGATAGACAGACAGACAGACATTTTTATTTAGTAATTTTTGACACATTCCTGGTTTTCAAATTTTTTTATTTTTTTTGTATGGAATGTGAGAGACCCCTGGATCAAGTCTGTTGAAGTCTTGCACCCTGCTCCCCAGAATGGTGTCTTTCAGTGTTTGTGGTTTCTTCATTTTATCATTTAATTAAGATTTATTTTTTCATGCATATATTGATATGTTCTATTATTTTCCTGTGCAGCCGGTGGGGATTTAACCGTATCGCTGTCAGACTGTAGTTTGGCCACCCTGGAGGGAATCCAGTTACAGCTCGCTGCCAACTTGGTTGGACAAAATGTGCAGATTTCTGGAATAGATGCCACGGGCATTAACAACATAACACTACAGGTATCAGTAATTTGTTATCTGTTAATAAAGTAAGAGTTTCTCAAAGACAAAGTTTGCTCATATCTTACCTTTTTTTTAGATTGACCCCAGTATTTTGCAACAAACACTCCAACATGGCAGCATTATTCCCCAGCCACTTACCGGTGACCCGAGTGCAGTACAAGCTGGCAGCAGTTTACACAGCGGTGATAATGCTGTGCCCGCTAATGTGGTGCTTCAGCCTATAGCTAGCTTGTCTCTGCAACCTGCCGCCACGTCATCATCCAACCTGACTATTACCCCCATCACTGAGCAGGAATCTGTACTGGCTACTAGCTCTGCAGGTAAGTGTGTATCCTCACCAACATATTGCCATTTTGGCCTTTTATTTTTTTTTATTTGCTGATCTAGCTGTTGGTTACCTGGCTTCACCGGTATTTTCCAGCCCGCTGCTCCGGAACGCAGGAGTCAGAGTGGCACTATTAGAGTCAGTGCTGTAGCGTGCATTATTTGTGGGCACTGCTTTTATCTGGCACTAGTATTGAGCAACACTGTTTGGCACAAATCATGGGGATCACTAGACCAGGGCAACTCAGCGAGTGAATAGTATTGTCCTGAAGGGGTGTCCAGGGGTGTTTTTGGATGTCTGTCTAGGATATATAATGTAGTGTGATTTTCCCATCCACACCGCGGAATGATGTCGCTAAGCCACATGTCACAATCTTCTTCCATGTCCCGGACTAGTAGACATAACCTTGAGTTGTGTGCTACATTCTTTTTTCACTTTTAACCAATTACTTTTGGGGTGTCATTTTCTTTCTTTTTTTTATATATATATTTGAGTTGATTATTTTTGGAAAAATTAAAAAAAAAATACATGGATCTACATCAGTGTTAGGCAATTAAACTTTCCAAGAGGCCATGTGAGAGACCATACTGTTGTGGAGGACCGAACCAGTAGGATGAACTTCTGATCAATATTAATATATTATTAATAATCATTATTAATATATACTTAATGGTTTAAATATTTAATTTTACCGCTTGTTATTGATCAGAAATATTCTTATCAGTAGATGATTTGCTGCTTTAGAAATCATGCTGCTCCTGTTATCCAGCCTTCAGTATATTGAGCAGAGATGGACCCTGATCGGCTGCAATCCTTAGGGCTTGCTCCCACTTGCGATTTAAATCAGACGAATGCAATCCAATAAATAATCAGATTGCATTCGGTCCAATGTTAATCTATGATGGTGTGCTCATCTGTGTTTTTTTTTCCAGCTCCGATCGGACTGAAAAAAAAACGCAGCATGCTGCAATTGCATGCGAAATTCGGATTGCATGCACCCATATAAGTCAATGGGTGTGTGTGAAACATTGTACTGAACTCGGATATCACCTGACTGCAGTGCAATTCCCACGAACACCGGCAATGGAGGAGATGGAGAAATTACTTTCTCCGTCTCCTCCGCAGCTGTGCTGTGACTCTTGCATACGAGAGGATCAGAGCACAGAGCACTGATACTTGGCTCCTGCTCGCAGCATAGCAGGAGCCGAGTGTCATTAGTATATCTCATCCGATGCTCTACACTAATGTGTCGCCGGCCTTACTATGATCTCCCCCATGGTCTCTATTTGTCTCACAATCTGTCTCTATCCCAATCCGGTCTTGGTTTCTGTCTCAGTCCCTCGCTCTTTCTTTCTTGTTCTCCCACTCTATATCTTGTTCCCTTTCTCACTCATTCCTTCTTCCCTCTCCTTACTTATCCAGTGTCATGTACACAAGTGAACTGCATTTAAGGGTCAGATCTTCCCTATGTAGGTCAGGTACTCCCCGCGATGCCATATACGCTGTTCTGCCACATTGCATGGGATTTCCAGCATTTTTGCTGTCCTGGTCTGGATGTGGCCCATGGGTCGTAGTTTGCCAAGGTCTGGTGTACAGGATCTGTCTCATTTCATAACAGAATGTGTATGATTAGACTTTAGGGTTTTATAACCTTGTATGGGAAAGATGGGTGGATAAGGGTGCTGAGTCCTGGAGGACTCTACACCTCCCCAATATGTACTACAAAAAAAGAGAAAATAAGGCCTGCGCGCATTTAGTATTAAATTAATGTACAGTTGCACAAATACGTCATGTGACGTTCTTTTATGTAGTACATATCGGGGAGTTGGTCCCCTCCAAGGCTCTGCACCCCCATCCAGTCATCTTTCCCACAGTAGGTTTTAATCGTGAGCTACGCTTGGTTTCCTTTTCATTCCCAACTCAGATGAGCCTAGTTTGACGCATATAGCGGTAGGACTTTTACTGGTTAGAGACCATCCATATTAAAAGGTCATCTTGACGTGGTTGGATGACTTTTGCGCTCTTTGATCAAAAATTCAACGTATTCAACATTTACAACAATATTGGAGTTCATGTATTCATTAGCCGTAGTGTGCTGACGCATAGTGTATGAATGTGTTTATATATTGGCCACCTAGCATATTTGTACCCCTGTACATTAATTTTAATACTAAAGCTGTGCAGGCCCTATTTTTCTTTTTTTGCATTCCACTTTATCCTTTCTTATGAAGGGACAAATTAATACTTATTTTCTGAAACAATCTTATAATTAGGAACCCATTTTTACCCCCATTGCACTGGCTCCAATTCCCTGTTGTGCCGCCAGATCAGATCGCTCATCTGTTTTGCCATGACCTCTAGATCCATGAGGTGTCATGGTCTTTCTGATGATCTCATAATATATTTAGTACAAAAAGGGACCCGAAAAAATACTCCGGTCCTGATTTTCAGCTCAGTCAGCCATCTCTTTATAAACCTGCAGCATGAAACTCTATAGAAATTCCTTTTTTTCTTTTTTTTTTTTTATTTCGCAGTCAAGAAGCCTTGATAAGTTAATGAAAATGCACAATTGCCCAGAAAATCTATGCAATCCCCTGTGGAGTAATTTCTGTGCGGCGCTTGTATTGACTATGTTTCTGCATGCAGATGTGATATTGACGTAGATAAATCTGAATTTATGTATCCTATAAATGTATATCATTATGGGAATAAGTTTTACAGAATATTTTCTTCCTTTGCAGCTGGACAGGACCTGTCCCAGGTCATGACGTCTCAAGGCCTAGTGTCCTCCTCTAATGGACAACATGAGATCACGCTAACAATTAATAATACCAGTTTAAGTCAAGTCTTGGCACATGCAACCGGCACAACTCCTACTACATCATCGGGTTCCCCACAGGAGATCACTCTCACTATATCTGGTTAGTTTAAGAGTTCTGTGTGTTCTTTTCCTTTTTTTCTCTGTATTATGTAGCTGGTGAATACTCTATAAGCTCGTTATTGTCGTGAAGGCAATGTAAAGGTCAGGAATGCTTTTTTCACTCAGTGGTTGGTGAGTTTTCAGCCATCAGCTGTACTGGACAATTTGAGATATTTACCTAAAATACTTAAAAATCATCATAATAGAATGTGGATTTAATGTAGCTGCTAAAGGGCAAATTACATCATGAAACAAACTAATGGCATTCATGAATGCTGCCACTGCAGGACACCAAGCGTTGCTTGCCTCTGGCCAGAAACACTGCTGCTCAGTTTTCCAAGGTCCTTTTGAATGGGAACTGAGAGCAGGTATTGCTCACTTTATTCTTACACTAAAGAATGAAGGTAAGACAGGTCGTACTGAACGAGGCTTCCTAACCTTCTGCTAATGAGGCCTCATCAGTTTATACTCTTGGTTATACGCTGAGAGGGAGATCAGGGTCGTCTTCTACGTTTTACAGATACCTGATGGCTTCTTTTTCTAACCATTTAAATTTTTGCTGGAATAGACGCAAACCCTTCGTGAAATGATTTCTTCCAGGTTTCATAAAAGTTTGTCACTAGTGGAACCGCGTGGTTGCTATCAGTAGCGTATACTGGGTGTGGGGTTGGGGGATGAATTCACTGTTAAAACTTCTCTACCGTTTTTCTATTCTAAATTATGTTAGTCTTCGGCATTGTCTGCTATGGTTGCCTGACTTTAAGAGGTTGTCTCAGGTTCATAAATGGGTAAAGTTGTAAAAACAAGCAATTGTACAATTTACCCCTAATTCAAAATCCTCTCGGTTCTCAAGAACAGATGGATTTTCAGTTTTATAGTGCAAAATTTGTGGCCTAGGTTACCGGCCACCGTACAGTCCCAGCATGGCTGGTCACCTAGTCAAGGATCTCATGTTTTACTGCTTGTTCAAATCACTCTGAAGCTTGCCGGAACCGAGCAAACTCTGTCCATTCTGCAGAGGTAAAGCTGCTGCTTCTTCTAGTAGCCTGGGCGAGAGCTCAGTTCTGAACAGTCAGTCTTTAGGAGTGCACCGCCCCAGCAAGGCAGGAAGCCGGAAGCGATGTGCTCCTGAAGCTACATATCTTGAGACAATACCTTTAACACTGCAGGGCCAGGAGCAGTGTTACCGCACGGTTGGTTGGTGACCAGGGAACAGGGGCTCCTACCCTGTCCCTAACACTAGGGGGAGCCCTAGCTCGCCCTATTCCCCGGGATACCTCTGAGTTAGCCCCCCGTCTGTTCTCCTCCCCCACCCATGGAAGGGGGCGCTACTGTGCACCGTAGTACACTAACCCGACGAACAGGGCAACACAGACAAGGGTAAACAGAAAACTCCAGGCACACAAAATATTCACTCTCATATAACAGAGGAATGCACCGGGATGTGAAGGTAAGGGAATAAACCCAAGTAGAGAAGGTTAAGGGATTTATCATGCATGCAAACCAGTCACTGATTACACCTCCAACTCTCCTTCTCAATACAACTCCTCTCCCTCCGTTAGCCATGCAGCAAGAGCTAGCTCTGACAAGCATTAGTATCAGAGCCCAGATTATAAAGGGAAAAGGAGTGGCTAACTGAGCTCAGCTGTGAACACAGGGATTTCCAACATGGCCGTTTAACCCCTGTTCTGCCAGAAGAAAATAAACACTTTTAAAATGATTGAGAAGTGCTTCTTCTCGGAGCTGGAGTAGGAGCCATCCGACGCTGTGGCCTTCTGGCTCCACACTGTCGCGGTAACCCCGTGACAAGCAGCTGGAGACCAGGACCAAATGTATTAACTAGAATACAACCTCGACAACCCCATTCTGCCTGTCCTGCCACTGCTGTGTCTGGTCCTGGAGAGAAGACAATTGTCACTTGAGGCGTTCTAAAGTTTGCATACAGTGAACTTATGGAGAGATTCTGTATGAGTGCTTTTGCAAGTAAAGCTATCTGACCAATATCTGTCCAATCAGACCAATATTGATCAAATGTATCCATGTAAATGACTGACTGATCTGGATAAAATCTGAATCACCTGCCTGGAAATGTATATGATGCGTGTAAACCTCTACAAGATATTTGAATTGGAAGCAGGCCTGACTGACAAGGTCCATGTCCACAGCTCTCAAAGATCGTAATATGAAAAAAGAAAGACATTTCCAAATTAAAAAAAAAAATAAATGTGACACAGAAACTTGATTTAAACAGGTTACTTTCAGTTGATATCTTTTAACTATATAGACTTATATTCTGTATGTGCTGAAATTCTTCAATTCACTATTAACACCAGATTTTTCAAAATCTCTGATTCTGACTATTTTATCTTTGTAGGACAAGATATAATGCAGCTGGGCCCTCCAGGAGGCAGCGAGCTGAATGGAAACATGAGACTGAATACACCTGCAATTACCAGCCAGACTCCAGAAACATCCCTATCATTAAGCAATGATCACATTTTATCACAGACCACTACGCTAACTACCACTTCAGGTATCGCAAAGCGATTAACCCTTTTTATTACATTGATGTATAGGAATGTTTAATTTGCCATCTCTGCAATCACCTACAACAGTGGGTTCACATACGTTGCTCCAATAATTTGCACTAAATTTGGGCACATGACGTGGTCATAAAGCCCTACACCTGGTAAAAAATGAGTAAAAAGTGTCTATAAACACATAATAAATGCCAGGCATGTACGCCAAGTTTTTGGCAAAATTAAACCAAAAATCTACACTGTTCACTTAGTAAATCTCCCCAGTGTCTTTTATTGCTTTAAGTTCCTCCCTACCACTCAGAAACTGTACTTCAAAACTCAAAAGGCACCAAATTTACTTTAGAGTTGTATAAAACACACTAAAGAGAGTGTGTCCTCAGAAAATTACACTGTTTAAATAGGGTGTATATGTTTACTTGTATTTTTCAAAAAAATGTGTTTAATATATTTAAAGCACCACTCCGTTGTGATTTTATTACAGCGTTGAAGTGGTGCATTAACCTAAGTTCCCTGACCCTAGCAATATACTTACTAGCTATCATCTTCATCTGCTATTGGCGCCGCTCCGGCCGGTCTCCAGCAGGTTGTGACCTGCCAGATCGCTCCTGTGTTTGCTGGGCGATCCAGAGGTCACAACTCAGTGTAAGTCTATAAGAGCAAGAACGAGGCACTCATAGACTTACATTGAGAGCTTGTGACCGGTAACTCTTCCTTCCGGTCAGTCAGAAGTTGTTGTTACAAGATAGCGGCACAGGACCGGATCAGCACTGGGAAGAGCTGAAAACGGCTGCTGGTAAGTTTAGGGTCAAAGAACTTAGATTAGTAGCAGAGGTAAAAAGAACTCTAGAGTGGTGCTTTAAGAAAAAGAAATCACATTGGCCACTGTCTGTGACGATATTGAGACTGCTGAAAAGTCTTCTGTACTAAACAGGAAGTGTGAATCTAATATTTGGGCTAGTGACCAGTGTGAAAATTGCAAGATTCCTTCTTGTGGAACACTGGGTATCCGAGACAGCAACGTATTCTAACTACTAGATCAGAGGGGTTCAATTATTGTGACCGACCATCATTCGGCAGAGAACAGGGGAATTGTGTCCCCTGCTTGAAAGGAGCAGGGTTTGTGTGTGTGCGGTCACTCTGCTTACTCTCTATGGGACTGCCAGAGATGGCGGAGTACAGCACTTTAGCGATCTAGTAGTTATCGCCTATCCTGTAGGCACCTATACTGAATACCCCTTTAATAGATTTTGCTGGGAAAAGTGTTGCTTCCTGCAGCAAAATTGTGCATCCATTAACAATCCAAAGGAAAAGTGTGTCGCAAAAAAATGCATGAAGACAGAGTTTCGGCCACACTCAGGCTGTATCTCAACTACCTGCCACTTGTAGCGCTACCGTAACGCATCCTTTAGGATTCAGATCGCTTTAATTTATACTGATCCTTTTTATCTTCTAGAATTGACCACATCGACAGGCAGTCTTCCTTGCACAACATCCATCGCTCAAACCCCACAAAATCTGGTTATGTCATCTGGAGTAGGAGGAGACGGGAGTGTAACCCTGACATTGGCAGACACAGAGAGCATGCTGACTGGGGGGCTTGATGCTGTCACGCTTAACATCACTTCTCAGGTATGGGCTCTTTTAATTCTGAATTCTATACCATAATTACAGTCCTACTATTGTATATTTCCATAATGCTGACACGCTATAAAGGGCGACTATGCTGCATGTTGTGCTGATGAACATCCTGCAATGAGAGCTTTCATCTTACATAGTGTACAGCTGGTTGCCATAGAGCTTGGCCACCAGAGCCTGTAAATATCTAAATATAGTGATAGCAGTGCAACTCAAGGAGGATCATCTCCTTCCCAAACAACCAGACAGTAAAGAGACTGCAGAGCTATGAACTGCTCAAGAGACAACTGGAGAATACTCCTATAATTAGTCCTGTTCATCTGATTGACCCTGCCCCTTTTTCCCTTTCCCACCTTTTATTCTAATATTTTCACACTATTCTCCCTTCTGATGTACTGGTCATCCTGGATTTTTATCCCCTTTGAACTTGTGTTCTTATCCTCATGTTTAGATTTACTTTAAAAATATTCCACTTCAATCACCTAATTGGTCGAATATAGAATTTATTATTTCACCATGAATAATTTCTGCTTAGTTGATATTGTTCCCCTTATTTGTGGGTTTGAGAACTTTTGTTTTTTGCATGCTTTGCAGAAAAAAAGATTTATCTTATGACCATAGCTTCAAAAAATGTAATGAGCCACCACCCTGGAGCTTGGACGGGAAATAAATGCTGTGAAATGATGAATACTGGCCTGGGCGATCCCTTCAACTTTAATACTAATGTTACACGAGTTCCCTGACGGTCTATGTTCAGTTTGGACACACTTGTGACTGCTGCAGCCAAATACTGGCCACAGCAATTACTGGCACATCACCACTGCAGCAGTCACATGCCAGCAGTTACAACGGTGTCTCTCCTGTGAAAGGTCAGAAGAAAACCAGGAATGTAGAACAAAGATTATGTCCATATTTCCGATACAAGACTAAGTACCACCATGTAATAAAGTAACAACCTTTACCACAGAGATCAGTAATCCCCGTAGCTCAGTCTATCCTAGTCCTTGTGATGGGGAGCTGTCAGCGGTGTATTAGCTGGACCCTCGATGCATTGTGCCCAGCTTGTTTTTGCAGTTTGTTTATAGAACAGTCACGTCCTGGATTAAGAGGAAATGTATGTGCATATATACATAAAATATGTGTACATGACACGTGCATGTTTGTGCCAGCAGCGGTGTAAAGTGGTTGGTGCTTTAGTTAACCCCGTCATCACCATCTACTGTAAAGAGCCCATAGTATTCTATGCAAGGGCAATATAAAATAGAAATGCGTGGCCCATAATACTCTCATTACTATCCCCTCATCTGCGTCTCATTTAACGGGCAGAGTTCTGCCAAGTTGGTTTTGTATCTGGATATTATTGGTGTAAAAATAAAGTAATGAGAGAAATTATAAAAAAACATTGACTGAACATAAATTAATTGCTCAATATGGCCCTGAAAATAACAGTCGAGGGGAGATGTTAATTGGCACAGCTTGCAAGGATTCATTTCTAGTAAGTCGTCTTAAGTGGAAACCAAGTCTCTGGGCGGCTGAAGACATTAGCGCTAATTCAAAGAGGCTTCTGGGTAAGGACACTTAATCAAGTTGTCATTTTGTCTCATATGTAGGAAATGCAATTTGAGGGTTGAGTAATACTATTGGTGCAGGAGTCTGACAAACAGCACCTGGTGCTCACCGCTTAGGTAAGCAGCTAACCTTATCAGCCATGTTCTCGAAAAACACCACCCGGAAGGATGACTTGGAGTGGCACAGATCCTGCAGCGCTTCATTCTTATAGAATAGGACAAATAGTACATGGAAAATGAACCATGAGCAACGTACTTCACATGAAGCGCCCAGAAACAGTGTTTGGACTGAGAAACACAATATTATGCTGTATAAAAACCCATCTGTCTTTAATCCTCATATCGGCAATCGATCAAACTGACAGGGAACTCTCGGCTGAAAACCTGACGCCGTAAACCTGATTATGTGGGGGCCATATCAGAATCGCAGCAGGCGGAGAAACGCTACTGTTCAAGTGTAAGAGTGTTGAAGGCTACAATAGATGGGGTGATATAGCAGAGCCAGCTATTCAAGTGGGTTAAATAATTGGTACATGAAACGCCGCGGAGATTTTATATTTGATTCTCTAGCTGCACAGAGCTTTCTAGTTGTTGGGACAGATTTATTAATATTGTCCTGAATTTAGACAACATAACACTAGGCGAGGCGGGCAGAATCTGATGCAGATTTATCACAGTGGCTCAGTCTGCGTGATGAATTGGAGCATCTTTCCATCTTTCTAGACATGTTGGACATTATTTTTCTTCCTTACGGCACCTGTTAGTTGGCATCAATATTTTATCCAAATAAAGGTTCATCCCATTATAATTATTATAGCGCCATTTATTCCATGGCGCTTTACATGTGAAAAAGGGGTATACAGAGCAAAAACAATTACAATAATCTTGAACAAAACGTGATGGTGACTGCTACAGGAGAGGAGAGGACCCTGCCTGTGAGGGCTCACAGTCTACGATGTGTGAGGATACAGTAGGTGAGGGTAGGACTGGTCATGGAGCGGTGTGGTGGAGCGATGGTTAATGCAGGTTGTAGGCTTGTCGGAAGAGGTGGGTCTTCAGGTTCCTTTTAAAGGTTTCCATGATCTGCGAGAGACTGATATGTTGGGGTAGAGAGTTCCAGAGTAGGGGGGATGCACGGGAGAAATCTTGTATGCGATTGTGGGAGGAAGAGATAAGAGTGGAGTAGAGAAGGAGATCTTGTGAGGATCGGAGGTTGCGTGTGGGTATGTACCGGGAGACTAGGTTAGAGATATATGGAGGAGACAGGTTGTGAATGGCTTTGTATGTCATGGTTAGGGTTTTGAACTGGAGTCTGAGCAATGGGGAGCCAGTGAAGAGCTTGACCGAGAGGAGAAGCCGGGGAATAGTGGGGGGGACAGGTGGATTAGTCGGGCAGCAGAGTTTAGGATAGATTGGAGGGGTGCAAGTGTGTTGGAAGGGAGGTCCCAGAGCATTAGGGAGGCCATTATTAAAAATGACACATTTTACGACCTCTTAGGCTGTATTCACACATCTGTTTTAAATGCCCATGTGCTGTCTGGGCAGCAATGACTAATAAAGTTTCATTGATCCATACACAGATCCATTTTAAAAATGAATCCATGTTTCTGATCTGAGAGAGCATAGCCTATTCTAATCTGTTTTGGGGATCAGTTATGCACAGATTAAAAAATGGAAAACATAGGCCCCACTTCATCAAGACTGGCTATGTTTACCCCGGTCTTAGTGAGGGGGCGTGCTGGAGTCAGTTGCCACAGATTTATTAAGAGACTCATGCCTCTTAATGAATCAGGAGCGTCTGACAAGTGGTGTGTGCCTCGTCACTAATCTGACTCCAGTAATTGACTGGAGTGCAAACTCTAGAATAAGGCACACCACAGCTCATCATACATTAGAAGAGCTGTAGTGTCATAACCCCGTCCCACCTCAGCATTGCCCATTTTGGTGGAGTGTGGCGAAAATAGCATGAAAACGCCAAAAGTTGAAGCAGCAAGCAGGGTCTTACTTTTTATTTCAGTTTTACATACTTCTATCATCCGTTTTCAACCGATCCATCACTAACAGTCAATGGATTACAAAAGTTCAGAAAGTTTGTCTGTCATTTTTTAGCATAGGGATGAGAAAAAAACTGATGCAACACGGATGTAAAATAGATGCAAAACAGATGAAACACAGTTTTTGATGGATGTAAAAAACGGAAACCGATGTGTGAATGTAGTCTTAAGTTCACACTTGCGTTTGGGATCCATTTTCTACCAGATCCAGTTTCGAATTGGAATGGAACAAAATTGTATCCCTAGCAGATAACAGCTGGAGCCATAGTTTCCATTTTTATACTGATCTGATTGACAGATCAGCTACATAAACTTTGGCTTACTTTTTCATATATTTTTGTTTCATTTTGCACAGATCTGTTTTTACTGGAGGTGTTCCTGAATATCTCTAGTTTTCTGGGCATGCACAGAGCTGAAAAAAAGGATCTTTTAAAGGGAATCTGTCACACCCTGGGACCTATCAGACCGCTAATATGGGCATACAGGTGATAGAAATGTGAATCTATACATGCCTGTATGGCCCATATTCGTGGTCTGATTGCTGTGCAATAGCTTTTTATTAAATTATTTCTGCCAAGCTTCGCTCCGGGGGGACGCCAAAAAATGCCCGCCTACTTGCTTCCTTTCCATACTCACCCCACCTCCCCTGCACGTCACAGGGCCCTGTGATGTGCAGTTCCCGGCCTGATCTTGCACCCGCGCAGTTTCCCCTGTACAGACGTCGTTCCTCTCCCTGCCGTCTGTATAGCCTTGTGGAGCAGGGAACTTGTGCACAGGCGCCGGTGAGTCACCTGGCCACACAATACAGTCAGATGTTTCTATCTGAAAACAAAGGGATCGTAGCCATACTAGTCCGGCATGCCCCCAGCCGGCTTCTCCCACTATCCTCCAGGTGGTTGACAGACGTTTCCATATGTACACACAAAATGGAGAGACCTGCCAGTTAACTAGAGAGGTGCGCAGAGAAGCCTGCCAGAGGCAGTGGCAGACTAGTCTCGTCTCCGGCTATGGTGCCTGGCCGGCTCTTCAATCTATGTTTTCTCTGAGACATTGGAGGCCAACAAAGAAAAACATACAGTGGCTTGAGAAAGTATTCACCCCCCTTGGCATTTTTTGTGTTTTGCTATTTCACAACCTGAAATTTCACTGTTTTTTTATTTGAGGGTTGCATCAGTTCATGTAAAGAACATGCCTACAGCTGTGAACATTTGGTTTTCTTTTTATATTGAAGTTAACAACAAATGGGACAAAATAACTGAAAACTTCATTGTGCATAACTAATCACCCCCTTGCAGTCAGTACTTTCTAGAGCCTCCTTTTGCTGTAATTACAGCTGCAAGTCGCTTTAGATAAATCTCTGAGCTTTCCACATCTTGCAACTGGGATTTTTGCCCATTCCTCAAGAAAAAAACTGCTCCAGCTCCTTCAAGTTGGATTGTGTTCTTGGGGTGATGAGCTGTGTTAGTTTAGTGCCAGACAAAGCGTTTACCTTGGTGGCCAAAAAGTTCAGTTTTGGTCTTATCTGACTACAGCACCTTCCTTCATACATTTGAGGAGTCTCCCACATGTCATTTGGCAAACTCAAAACAAGCCTTACAATTTTTGTGTGTAAGTAAAGGCTTTTTTCTGCCCACTCAGGTGTTCTAAGCAAGGGAATAGTAACAGGGATAACAAACGGTAAATTTGAAGTAATAATGCAAAGTCTCTCAATGTAGTATGATGTACCCAATCGTTGGAGTCACCACGTTAGTTCTTTAACTCCGTATATGGCCCTAGTGGGGGTCACCGGTCACCAAGTCTTTTCCATACAAAGTCAATCAAATCAAGTTTAGTTCCTCCCACCAAAACTGGTCCCCTCCCAACCTGAGATCCTAAACCCAACTGCCCCTGGTACTGTAGGTGAACAGTGGAAGTGATGGCCCTGTTCACTTGTGCAGCTCCTCTGCTTCTGCTGGCGTGACTCTCCTGGCGCAGCTCTCTCCCAGCTCCTCTCTGCTTGGCCATTGGAGGCAGTCTCTCAAGCCTTGGGTAGGGGGATCCAGACCTCGACTGTTGGAGGGCGACTTCAGGTCTTGCAAACTCACTCAGCACCGCAAACAGGTCCCGACTCTCCTGAGCAGTCGCAGCACTCGGGGAACTTCTGTGGGGAATCCTGAATTAATCCACCGGTGTCCGGCTGTTATGTCGCTCAGGCCTTCCACGCTGGCTTCTCAGCACGTCGAGAACGCGTCTGCTCCTCTCTGCAGCTTGGTGCCAATACTGCCTCAGGCTTGGCGCGCTGGACTTTTATATTCAGGAAATCCTTCCTGGAAGTCACCTGACCGGGTCCAGCGTCTAAATCTGCTCCTCCTTCAACTTTCCTAACACATCTTGGTTCCGTTTGATTGTGTCTGACCAGCAGATGGCAATCTCTCCTCATCTTTGACACATCCTGCAAGAATTCTCCTGAAGGCTTTCTTGCTTCTACTACATGTGGTTGTATAGACAGATACTCCAGTCTCTGCTTGGGAACTCTGCAGCTCCTTTAGGGTTACCTTTTTGTCTCTGCTGCCTCACTAATTAATGCCCCACTTGCCCGGGCTGAGAGTGGTGGTTGGCCCTCTCTTGGCAGGTTTGTTGTGATACCAGGTTTTTTCCATTTGATGATAATGGATTTGATGGTTCTCCAGGGGGATGATCAGAGAGTGGGATATTTTTTATATAACTCAACCCTGACTTGTCCTTCTCAACAACTTTGTCCCTGACTTGTTTGGAGATCTCCTTGGTCTTCATGGTGTTGTTTGGTTAGTGGCGCCTCTTGCTTAATGGTGTTGCATCCTCTCTGACCTTTCAGAAAAGTTGTGCATATACTGACAGACCATGTGACATTTAGATTGCACACAGGTGGACTTCCTTTCACTAAGCATGTGACTTATGAAGGAAATTTTTAGGGGCTTCATCGCAAAAGGGGTGAATACATGCACATGCCAATTTTTAGTTATTTTATACCATAAATTTAATTTATGTATTTATTTTTCTCACTTCACTTCACCAACTTAGACTATTTAGTGCTGATGTAAGACACACAAATCGGATTACAAAACTATTTAAACACCGGTTGTAATGTAATAAAATAGGTGAAAAGCCAAGGGGGTGAATACTTTCTCAAGCCACTGTATGTTATCTAAGAACATCACATTTATATGTAACTATAGCATTAATGCAGTTTAGAATCCACATATGCAATATTGGCTTATTTCTTCCAGTCCTTCTTCATGTTTTGTTTCTTTGCTTTTGCATTGCAGTCAGAGCAGCGCTCCCCTACATGTTTGTGCTACTTGACTTTGTTGTGTTGTAATCAGACGGACTACTGTAGCATCTGATTGGATGACAAAAATAGGACTTCTTTCCTTTTTAAGTGATTGGATGAGCACCGTTATATTCTGATTGATTAGTGATGTGGCCAATGAGGTTGTGCCACATCGGAATGATAATTATGATGACGTGGCCATTTGTGATTGGAGAGTTACAGAGAACTAAATATGCTATTGGATGGCGATTTCCATGGTTACAATGAGGTATGATGCATATTGTGTGAACGAATCATGGTGCTCCTTATATCAGATTTATGCTAGGAGATAATTGGCTAGATATTTGGCTACTTGCCATTGGTGTAAATCAATATGTGGTCACTTCCTCTATTTGGTTAAACACGTTTCTATTGGTTATCGGATACATACTGAGGCTATATATGGGACACATGTCTGGCCGGTGGCCATTCATGTTAGTGTCCCATCCCTTGATGACGCCCCTAGTGCGGTGAAACATGTAGGGGGAACATATGCTGAGATTTATTTATCCCATTCAGCTCTAATGATGACACCCCACGGTACCATCAGAACATCATAGAATTTAGTCTATTTATCACTTTGGCTGATTATGGATAATATTTTAATACCCTCTACATTCACATTTTAATATAAAGATGAAAAGTTACATTTATAGCCTGTTTAGAGAGGGATAATTATATGGGGTTTCCCATTTGGTTCATTATTTGTATATACATTCCTCCAAGGCTATCCTTTTCCTCTTTGGTTGTGAACACTGTAGCTCCAAGTCATTATTGATATGAGTCTCCTATCCCAAGACTCACAAAATAATTAAGTCAACTTCTGCACCTTCTTCAACTACATTTTTTTTGCATTTAAGAAGTTTTGTTCTACTTTTAAGATCTATACCATATAGCCTCCATAAAAGTCTATTGCCGCCATTTTCCTTCTCAGTGACTTAAACTGTTCCCTTGGATAATTGCGGATGCATTATTGAAGCAAACGGAATAACCCTAATGATGTTTACCTGCTTCTGGGTACTAATGCTTGTCCTAATGTGCTTCCCGGGGCTGCTTTACATGCAGATTCTATTTGTTGTTTGGGTAGAACAGAGCATAACACCCACAACGGTAATCGCTTTCTACCGCTCTGAACCACTCAGGGCTAAAATCTACATAAATGTCAACTGATTGAAATGTAAAAAATCACGACATTCAGATATCTAGATGTACTATAGGAATGAAGATGCATGTTAAGTAAATGACTTAAAAGCCATATTTTACAGCGTCCTCATGAACATATCTATATAATATAAGTTAGTGGTTAATATTTACCATCTCTTTTCAGTTGTACTAGCCAGAGCTCTTCATTTCAACACATTAACAATGTTTCTCGTTACTTATTTTCTAGCTTTGATATTAACATTAATATATTACAAAGGGGTTGTATGAGATTTAGATTTTTTTCCCCAGAAACCGTACTGGTTGTGACCATAATATTCAGTGGCGACCAAAAGTTTTGCTTTTTTTTTTAAATTGTGATTCCTTCTGTCTGGTTGTTGTAATGCCATTTCCCTTGTGATGAATTGAAAGTGCATGAAGTTGTCATCATGCAAGACCTTAATTTTAATCAAAATGGTTCTGAATATAGGTACGGGCATTTAATTAAAGAAAACTGACTGCCAAAAGTTTTGCATATACTATTTATTGATCACAACATAGAGAATGATTCATTGCTTCCAATGCCATAACTTAGCATTTTGTAGCATAACCTCTTGCTTTAATTACTGTACCACACCGACGAGGCATTGAAGCCACTAGGGTACTCTAGACATCTTGAGGGATCTTGCTCCATTCCATTTGAAAATCTACAAAAATTAACCTTTATTGCTATGGGTACGGGCCCCAACTAGTCGCCCTAACTCATCCCAAAGGTGCTCTATAGGGTGTAAATCAGGTGATTGGCTTGGCCATTGTAACAGGCAAACGTTTTCTTTTGCTAACCAGTTTTTGATTAAATTGGATGTGTGCTTAGAATCATTGTCTTGCTGGAATTTCCATCTCCTGCCTATTTTGGTTTTACCATGTGGCAGCATTACATTCTCCAGTATATCCTTGTACATGGTAACATTCATATTTCCATCAATTCTATGCAGAGGGCCAAGGGCAGATGCAGAAAAGCAGCCCCAAATCATGACATTGCCACCACCATGTTTCACTGTAGGTGTTTTGGTACCTTACATCATTGCGTTTTCCAACTGGGCAGTATATAGAGTGCTTGCCATCACTACCAGACAGATTGATCTAAGGTGGTGTGGTCGGATGAATCCAATTTGTCTCTTTCCATTGGCTGTGTTCTTTGGCAAGCTCAAGTCGGACCTTCTCGTTCTTTGCAGAGATGAAAGGCTTCTTGACTGGAACGCGTGCATTCAATCCTACTGCTCTTAGCTGTCGCACCACAGTTTGGCGACTCACTTTGACCTCCTATTCTTCATTCATTTCATATGAAATATGTACAGCACTTTTATGGACATCAGATACTGACTTTTTCTTAATAATGTGATCAACTCTGGAGGGAGTTTTCTGTGGTTGTCCACTTCTCGGTTTGTCAGCTGTTCATAACTAGTGTTGAGCTAATTTGTTCAGCATTTCAGATTCGTGTTCGGCGTTCCGGCTTATTCGCAACAAACATCCCTGATTTGCCACGCTGTCATGCAGATAACATCAACAGAGCCACAAGGATCATTTCCCTCTTAATGAGGTTTTTCACCTCATAGGTTTCTTAATTAAAGGGAAGTTGGTCCTCCACAAGATGCAAAATAAACTACTTAGACAGTTATATATTGGACTTGGCCCCTATAAAAATCTAATGTACTAGTGGCTGAGAAGTTGACTTTTAATATGTATGGAAATTAGAGGGACATGGTGCACTCTTGGTAAGGCCACAGGTTTAGTGCACTGTCACACCCCACAATTTACATTTTTAGCACTGTCCTTGATCCTGATTCACAGTATTCGCAGAGTGAGTGCTGCCAGAACTCAATCTTCATCCATGTGTATTTATGCAATCCCATAAGCAGCTGCGAGTTAGTATGAACGTGGCCTATCAGTATTTGGTCCGTATTTGTAAGCCAAAACTAGAAGTAGAACAATCAGAGGAAAAGTATAGTAGAAACATGTGCTCCACTTCTGTATTTATCACCCACTCCTGGTTTTGACTTAAAAATATCAAGGAAAAAAATCAAGAAATACTTGCGTGTTTACGTGGCCTAAGATGTTCTCCACAATCTCCTCGCTGTTCGCTCGCTACACTTCTGGGTGTAACAGAGTAGCGAGTGACAGGAGGAAGGGCTCAGAACACACCTTCCCGCACTGCTGGGCTCCGCAGTGTCAGTGCGCACGTGCAGGGATGCTGATCAGATTCAGGCACTCCCGCTCAGGGGAAGCGAGCACCGTCAATTAAGATCAAGGGAGAGCTAAAAAATTTAAATTAGGGGGACTGACCATGAACAGAGCACAGGAAGCCCCAAGGCTGCTCATTTGCTTAGGATGTAAAAGTTGATTTCTCAGCCAATAATATGCCAAAATGTGGACTGATTTTCTA
Organism: Phyllobates terribilis; assembly: GCF_046119375.1. Lineage (NCBI taxonomy): Eukaryota > Metazoa > Chordata > Amphibia > Anura > Dendrobatidae > Phyllobates > Phyllobates terribilis. The sequence continues at coordinate 530,859,269 of NW_027362764.1, read as the reverse complement.
CAGGGTCTAGCTCCTCTATATACCTGTTTAAATAGTTTTTATTTTTCACTTTCTGGGCGTCTGACTCTCTATAGACTTCTGAAAAAAATGTTTATAAAATAATTCACAATTAAAAAAAATAATGGCATTACAAAAACTATGTAAAAAATCCTTTTCCTTGTAATTTTAATCTTAAAAAAAAGTATTGCTAATGCTTAATATATTGTATGTACTTTAATGCCCGGGCTACATAGGTGACACCGTAGTCTCGGGATTATCAATGCTGGATGGTTGACCTGGTGCCAGTACTGGGAAATGCTGTGTTTTAGCTTACTTTGTGTAAAGGTTTATATTCTTTTTATTGCAACTCATAATTTTATTTAGGACTGTAGTAGAAATGAGTAAAAACTACTTTACATTTGGTGGAGGATGAATACTGTGTACAAGCAAAAGATGGGATCCATAATAGTCTTTCAAGAATCAACTACTAAATTAGTAGTAATAGAAATTCTGAAGGCTTTTATCTCTCTTCCCCTACTTCCCAGAAACAGTACATGGAAAATTTTCCAATTTTGATCCTATCAGCTCCATTGAACATTTGTAGAGCTTATACACATGCAAATCTGCAGCAGAAATCTGGGTTTCTACCATTAAAATCCAAAACAGATTTGCCCTCGGAAACATACATTTTTCTCCCGCTGTGTATAGATGGCGCCGTGCGGCCTCCTGCTGTGTATAGCTGGCTACGTGCGGCCTCCCGCTGTGTATAGGAGGATTGTGGCAGCTCATATTGTGTGTAGGGTCTCAACCTTCTTTTTCTGTTGCCCCATGCCAGTCCTTTGTAGTCTTGGGTCATACTATGACCTTAGTGACATATTGACGCACAATCATTAGGGTGTAGGTCACCATGGTGTTTTGTCCATATAGATGTAATGGCCTACCACAGCTATTTCATAGTGTAGGCATGATGTTCTACATGATCATGCACACAATGTCACTGCAGCCTTGCAAGTGCATGGAACTAGCAGAAGGCAACAGCCAAATAATTTCAGCAGTAAGTACTGGGTGGGCCATTTATATGGATACACCTAAATTAAATGGGAATGGTTGGTGATATCAACTTCCTGTTTGTGGCACATTAGTATAGGGGAGGGGGAAAACTTTCCCAGATGGGTGGTAACCATGGCGGCCATTTTGAAGTCGGCCATTTTGGATCCAACTTTATTTTTTTCAATAGGAAGAGGGTCATGTGACACATCAGACTTATTGAGAATTTCATAAGAAAAACAATGGTGTGCTTGGTTTTAACTTAATTTTATTTTTTCATGAGTTTTTTACAAGTTTATGACCACTTATGAAATGTGTTCAAAGTTCAGCCCATTGTGTTGGATTGTCAATGCAAACCTCTTCTCCCACTCTTGACACCCTGATAGCAACACCGCAGAAGAAATGCTAGCACAGGCTTCCAGTATCCGTTGTTTCAGATGCTGCCCATTTAATTTAGGTGTATCCATATAAATGGCCCACCCTGTATATTACCAGCTTTGTTTTTTTTTTTCTCCCGCTGTGTATAGATGGCGCCGTGCAGCCTCCCGCTGTGTATAGCTGGCTACGTGCGGCCTCCCGCTGTGTATAGATGGCTACGTGCGGCCTCCCGCTGTGTATAGATGGCTACATGCGGCCTCCCGCTGTGTATAGATGGCTACGTGCGGCCTCCTGCTGTGTATAGATGGCTACGTGCGGCCTCCCGCTGTGTATAGATGGCTACGTGCGGCCTCCCGCTGTGTATAGATGGCTACATGCGACCTCCTACTGTGTATAGATGGCGCCGTGCGGCCTCCCGCTGTGTATAGATGGCGCCGTGCAGCCTCCTGCTGTGTACAGTCATGGCCAAAAGTTTTGAGAATGACACCAAAATTATATTTTCACATGATCTGCTGGCCTCTGGTTTTTATTAGTGTTTGTCTGATGTTTATATCACATACAGAAATATAATTGCAATCATATTATGAGTACCAATAGGTTATATTGACAGTTAGAATGAGTTAATGCAGCAAGTCAATATTTGCAGTGTTGCCCCTTCTTCTTCAAGACCTCTGTAATTCTCCCTGGCATGCTCTCAATCAACTTTTGGACCAAATCCTGACTGATAGCAGTCCATTCTTGCATAATCAATGCTTGCATTTTGCCAGAATTTGTTGTTTTTTGTTTGTCCACCCGTCTCTTGATGATTGACCACAAGTTCTCAATGGGATTAAGATCTGGGGAGTTTCCAGGCCATGGACCCAAAATCTCTGTTTTGTTCCATGAGCCATTTAGTTACCACCTTTGCTTTATGGCAAGGTGCTCCATCATGCTGGAAAAGGCATTGTTGGGCGCCAAACTGCTCTTGGACGGTTGGGAGAAGTTGCTCTTGGAGGACATTCTGGTACCATTCTTTATTCATGGCTGTGTTTTTAGGCAAGACTGTTAGTGAACCGATTCCCTTGGCTGAGAAGCAACCCCACACATGAATGGTTTCAGGATGCTTTACAGTTGGCATGAGACAAGACTGGTGGTATCGCTCACCTCTTCTTCTCCGAATAAGCTGTTTTCCAGATGTCCCAAACAATCGAAAAGGGGATTCATCAGAGAAAATGACTTTGCCCCAGTCCTCAGCAGTCCACTCCCTGTACCTTTTGCAGAATATCAGTCGGTCCCTGATGTTTTTTCTGGAGAGAAGTGGCTTCTTTGCTGCCCTTCTTGAAACCAGCCCTTGCTCAAAGAGTCTCCACCTCACAGTGCGTGCAGAAGCACTCACACCAGCCTGCTGCCATTCCTGAGCAAGCTCGGCACTGCTGGTAGTCCGATCCCGCAGCTGAAACAGTTTTAAGATACGGTCCTGGCGCTTGCTGGTCTTTCTTGGGCGCCCTGGAGCCTTTTTGACAACAATGGAAGCTCTCTCCTTGAAGTTCTTGATGATGCGATAGATTGTTGACTGAGGTGCAATCATTGTAGCTGCGATACTCTTCCCTGTTAGGCCATTTTTGTGCAGTGCAATGATGGCTGCACGTGTTTCTTTAGAGATAACCATGGTTAACTGAAGAGAAACAATGATACCAAGAACCAGCCTCCTTTTAAAGTGTCCAGTGATGTCATTCTTACTTAACCCCTTCCCGACCCGTGTCACACCGTTTGTGACATGGAAAACAGTTCCTTCCCGACCCATGTCACAGCGTCTGTGACATGGAGGGAAAGAGCCCCTGCAGCGCCTGCGAGCGGGGTCGCTCAGGTTTCACAGTTGCTACTGCAACTGGACATCCTGAAGTCGACCCCCCGGGGGGTGGATTAACCCCCCCGTGCCTGGGACCCCTCCGATTGGCAGTTTCATTAAAAGTGAAAATGAAACAGCCAATCGGTATGAATTAAATATTTCACCAATGAAAATTGGTGTAATATTTAAATCTGGGCATGGCCTGATGCTTACAGCATCAGCCATTGGCTGGGGGGAGTGTCACCTCTGCCCCCTCCCTCCCCCCAGATCTGATTGGGGGGCTAGCGTCACATGGATACTAGCCCCAATCAGATGTGGAGGGAGTTTTTAATGATGCCGGCCATTGTGGACCCTCTGCTGCTGCCCCCTGTGGACCCTCTGCTGCTGCCCCCCCCGTGGACCCTCTGCAGCTGCCCCCTCGTGGACCCTCTGCAGCTGCCCCCCCCGTGGACCCTCTGCAGCTGCCCCCCCGTGGACCCTCTGCAGCTGCCCCCCCGTGGACCCTCCGATGCTGAGCTCGTGGATCGCTTCTGCCGCCGCTGATCGCCTGCTGCCGCCGCTGATCTGCATCAGGTAGTATTGCCCCCGCTCCCCCCGACCCCCCCCTCCACTCCACCCTGCCCCCCCCTCCACCCCCCCTCCACTTTCATACCTGCACCCCGACCTCCGCCTCTGCTCCCTCTCCCACGTCTTCATCCACCGGCTGCTGCTCTCCTTCTGACAGCCGGTGGACTGTGATCACAGCAGCAGCAGGCTCAGTGTAAATGCCCTGCTCCTGTGATCAAGCCCACCATCCCCCAGTCCCAGTGATATCACCCCCCATCTCCCAATAATCACCCCTCCCCCCAGTGTTCACCCCCCCTGTCCCCAGTGTTCACCCCCCCTGTCCCACCCCTGTCCCCAGTGTTCACCCCCCCAGTGTTCACCCCCCCCGTCCCCAGTGTTCACCCCCACCTGTCTCCAGTGTTCACTCCCCATCCCCAGTGTGCACCCCCCCATCCCAGTGATCACCCCCCTGCTGCTGGCTCCTGCTCCGCTTTCTGCCCCAGTAATCACCCCCCTGATGCTGCCGGCCTCCTACCCCCCTTGCTGCTGCCGGCTCCTGCCCCAGTGATCACCCCCCCTTGCTGCTGCCGGCTCCTGCCCCAGTGATCACCCCCCTTGCTGCTGCCGGCTCCTGCCCCAGTGATCACCCCCCTTGCTGCTGCCGGCTCCTGCCCCAGTGATCACCCCCCTTGCTGCTGCCGGCTCCTGCCCCAGTGATCACCCCCCTTGCTGCAGCTGCTGGCTCCTCCATCTCTTCAGCCCCCCCCCTACGCCTGACAGCCCCCTACGCCTGACAGCCCCCACACGTGACTGCAGAAGGTTACACCAAGCACACACACACACACACACACGTACACTCACACTATAATAAAGTTTCGATTTTTTTTTTTTTTTTTTTTTTTTTTTTTTTACACACGCACACAGCACACAAAATGTCCCGCCCGTCCCACTCATCCCAGTCTAGGGCGTACTCAGCTTAGGAGGCTATGTCAGGTTGGTGTGTGTGTTGTAGTGTGTGTGTGTGGTGTATACACTACAATATACCACACCGCACACCAACCTGACATACACTACACAATGGTGTCCACTAACAAATTGGAACCATGTTGCGTTTGGAGAGTCCCTGTGTGCCCAAACATTGGAGCTCCCCCACAAGTGACCCCATTTTGGAAACTAGACCCCCCAAGGCACCTATCTAGATGCACAGTGAGCACTTGGAACCCCCAGGTGCTTCACAAATTGATTCATAAAAATGAAAAAGTGGAAAAAAAAACACTTTTTTATTTTTACGGATTAATTTGTGAAGGACCTGGGGGTTCCAAGTGCTCACTATGCATCTAGATAGGTGCCTTGGGGGGTCTAGTTTCCAAAATGGGGTCACTTGTGGGGGAGCTCCAATGTTTGGCCACACAGCGGCTCTCCAAACGCGACATGGTGTCCGCTAACAAATTGAATGGAAAATCGGCTCAAATTGTTAGCGGACACCATGTTGCGTTTGGAGAGCCCCTAATGTGCCTAAACAGTGGAGCTCCCCCACAAGTGACCCCATTTTGGAAACTAGACCCCCCAAGGCACCTATCTAGATGCATAGTGAGCACTTGGAACCCCCAGGTGCTTCACAAAATGATCTGTGAAAACAAAAAAGTACTTTTTTTCACAAAAATTTTCTTTTAGCCTAAATTTTTTAATTTTCACATGGGTAACAGGATAAAATGCATCCTAAAATGTATTGGTCAATTTCTCCTGAGTACACTGATACCTCATATGTGGTCATAAACCACTGTTTGGGCGCATGGCAGGGCTCAGAAGAGAAGGAGCGCAATTTGACTTTTGGAGCTAATTTTCCATTCAAAAAGTAAAATGGCGCTCCTTCCCTTCTGAGCCCTGCCGTGTGCCCAAACAGTGGTTTATGACCACATATGAGGTATCAGTGTACTAAGGAGAAATTGACCAACAAATTTTAGGATGCATTTTATCCTGTTACCCATGTGAAAATTAAAAAATTTAGGCTAAAAGAAAATTTTTGTTAGAAAAATAAAAATGTTCATTTTTTTCTTCCATGTGGCTTTAGTTCCTGTGATGCACCTGAAGGGTTAATAATCTTCTTGAATGTAGTTTTGAGTAGCTTGAGGGGTGCAGTTTTTGGAATGGTGTCACTTTTGGGTGTTTTCTGTCATAAAGACCCCTCAAAGGGACTTCAAATGTGATGTGGTCACTAAAAAAATGGTTTTGTAAATTTTGCTGGAAAAAAGATAAATTGCTGATGAACTTTGAACCCTTCAAACTTCCTACCAAAATTTTTTTTTTTTTCCAAAATTGTGCTGATGTAAAGTAGACATGTGGGAAATGTTATTTATTAACTACTTTGTGTCGCATCACTCTCTGGTTTAGTAGAATAAAAATTCAAAATTTGAAAATTGCAAAATTTTCAAATTTTTTCCCATATTTTTGATTTTTTCACAAATAAACGCAAATATTATCGACCTAAATTTAATACTAACATGAAGCCCAATATGTCACGAAAAAACAATCTCAGAATCGCTAGGATCCGTTGAAGTGTTCCAGAGTTTTTACTTCGTAAAGGGACACTGGTCAGAATTGACAAAAATGCCAAGGTCTTTAGGGTCAAAATAGGCTGGGTCCTGAAGGGGTTAATCATGACTGATTGATTGCCAGCCCTGTCCTCATCAACACCCACACCTGTGTTAATGGATCAATCACTAAAGCGATGTTAGCTGCTCCTTTTAAGGCAGGACTGCAATGATGTTGAAATGTGTTTTGGGGGTTAAAGTTCATTTTCTGGGCAAATATTGACTTTGCAAGTACAGTAATTGCTGTTAAGCTGATCACTCTTTGACATTCAGGAGTATATGCAAATTGCCATTACAAAAAATGAAGCAGTAAACTTTGGAAAAATTACTATTTGTCTCATTCTCAATACTTTTGGCCATGACTGTTTAGGAGGATTGTGGCAGCTCATACTGTGTGTAGGGTCTCATACTGTATATAGGCGATGTCCGCATACTTAATTGTGCTCAATATTAAGTCATACAATTAATGAAAAAAAATTATAATAATTAATTAATATTGTGCCAAATTAATTTCACGTGAACGATCACATGTCACGTGATACATCAGATGTGTGTGTGGGGGAGGGAGTGGGAGGGGCACGCCTTCTAAACTGTCCGGGGCCCTCGCTACTCTTAATCCACCCCTGCTCGACGCTACGATCGTAGCATAGTAGTGCATCAGCAGGAGACTACTGCTGGACAATGAAGAGAGACGCTCCAGAGCTATAGAGGTGGCCAAAAGTATTGGCACCCCTGCAATTATGTCAGATAATACTCAGTTTCTTCCTGAAAATGATTGCAATCAAAAATTCTTTGGTATTATTATCTTCATTTAATTTGTCTTCAATGAAAAAACACAAAAAGAATTGTCCTAAAGCCAAATTGGATACAATTCCACACCAAACCTAAAAAAAGGGGGTGGACAAAAGTATTAGCACTGTTTGAAAAATCATGTGATGCTTCTCTAATTCGTGTAATTAACCGCACCTGTAACTTACCTGTGGCACATAACAGGTGTTGGCAATAACTAAATCACACTTGCAGCCAGTTAACGTGGATTAAAGTTGACTCAACCGCTGTCCTGTGTCCTTGTGTGTACCACATTGAGCATGGAGAAAAGAAAGACCAAAGAACTGTCTGAGGACTTGAGAAACCAAATTGTGAGGAAGCATGAGCAATCTCAAGGCTACAAGTCCATCTCCAAAGACCTGAATGTTCCTGTGTCTTCCGTGCGCAGTGTCATCAAGAAGTTTAAAGCCCATGGCACTGTGGCTAACCTCCCTAGATGTGGACGGAAAAGAAAAATCGAGGAGAGATTTCAACGCAAGATTGTGTGGATGGTGGATAAAGGACCACGACTAACATCCAAACAAGTTCAAGCTGCCCTGCAGTCCGAGGGTACAACAGTGTCAACCCGTACTATCCGTTGGCGTCTGAATGAAAAGGGACTGTATGGTAGGATACCCAGGAAGACCCCACTTCTTACCCCGAGACATAAAAAAAGCCAGGCTGGAGTTTGCCAAAACTTACCTGAGAAAGCCTAAAACGTTTTGGAAGAATGTTGTCTGGTCAGATGAGACAAAAGTAGAGCTTTTTGGGAAAAAGCATCAACATAGAGTGTACAGGAAAGAAAAAGAGGCATTCAAAGAAAAGAACACGGTCCCTACAGTCAAACATGGCGGAGGTTCCCTGATGTTTTGGTCTTGCTTTGCTGCCTCTGGCACTGGACTGCTTGACCGTGTGCATGGCATTATGAAGACTGAAGACTACCAACAAATTTTGCAGCATAATGTAAGGCCCAGTGTGAGAAAGCTGGGTCTCCCTCAGAGGTCATGGGTCTTCCAGCAGGACAATGACCCAAAACACACTTCCAAAAGCACTATAAAATGGTTTGAGAGAAAGCACTGGAGACTTCTAAGGTGGCCAGCAATGAGTCCAGACCTGAATCCCATAGAACACCTGTGGAGAGATCTCAAAATGGCAGTTTGGAGAAGGCACCCTTCAAATATCAGGGACCTGGAGCAGTTTGCCAAAGAAGAATGGTCTACAATTCCAGCAGAGCATTGTAAGAAACTCATTGATGGTTACCGGAAGCGGTTGTTCGCAGTTATTTTGGCTAAAGGTTGTGCAACCAAGTATTAGGCTGAGGGTGCCAATACTTTTGTCTGGCCCATTTTTGGAGTTTTGTGTGAAATGATCAATGATTTGATTTTTGCTTCATTCTCTTTTGTGTTTTTTCCTTGCAAGCAAATTAAATGAAGATAATAATACCCAAGAATTTGTGATTGCAATCATTTTCAGGAAGAAACTGAGTATTATCTGACAGAATTGCAGGGGTGCCAATACTTTTGGCCACCACTGTATATTACCAATGGCAGGCCAAGAGAAAGCGCCCAACTTGAAATTGCAACAAATGTAGTTTAGTTATTTATTTTGTATTTAGGCCCAAGTAATGATAGTTTGTCATAAAAATTCCCAATAAATGTGTGGAAGGTTTTTGCAAATTTCACCTTGTAACCATGAATTGTGTATTTCATTAATTTCATTGCCCCTCCAAAAAAACTAAAGCTAAAACTAGAGCTAATGGTGTAGCGATATGGTAATATTCTGTTCTCTTATGGTCATAGAAATGTCAACAACCTCATTTGAATTCATTTACAAAGAATTCAAGAAATTTTGTTGAACAGTGTAATTGGTTGGTTTGGAAGTCTCTTTTTATCTATATTCGACGTTGCAATATGTGGGGAACAACGTGTGTTTTATACATACCAGACTTTCTGCTCTGAGTTTACTGAAGGCTATAATCTGCTCTGTAAGATCAAAGTCCATGATGAAAGCCAGTAAAACATCACCATATGTGAGCTCCGGGGTCATTACAACATTTGTCTTACATCTGATAGATTTTGGATTTCACTTCCGTATCTATACTAAATCACAATTGCAGTTGTGTTAGTTACTATTGAAGTGATGACATATTTCCCTTTTAAATGTTCGTAATGATTATATAAATTTATTATAGGCCAAAGTCTTATCATAGAAGTGGTGATTTTAAGTATGAACATTTCTCTTTATTAAGAGATCAAGACTCCGGTGCATAAACAAAAGTCACTAGTGAATTTATTTATTTTTATGCAGTTTTTGGTTTGGCTTCTTAAACAAAGTCATTTGGCAAGGCCATTTTAATTGGATGATATTGATTTTTCGGATAGCTACTTCCAATAGGTGGCTCTAGAGTTTTGTCATCTTCCTTTCTGAAGAGGCAATTTTTATAGTTAAATTCCCAGAGGAGCATTGCATGGCTTACTGCATACGTCTGGAAGAGCTAACCCAATAGTTTTTGTGGGGAAAGATTTCTATCTAATTTTTATTCTATTAATTTTAATTCCAATTCTTTCTATATTAGGATTCTGGTGGGTGGTTGTATCCAGTGACAGCCTTTACTGTATGACTGTGGTTCCAGAGATAGATGTTATTCACTATGTAGGACTGGACTGAGCAGCGATTTAAATACATTGAAATATAAGTTATAATAATTATTTTACTTATAAAACTATGTATCAACCTGCTCAACTCTTCCAGCTCTATACAATAGTGCCCATAAATAGAACATGAAAGGTTCTCTACAACAATGCAATCAGAGCCACCATAGTAGAGTCATCTACAATGCCTCCATAACGGCATCACCAACAGTATCCCCATAGTGGTGTGAAGAACAATGCCCCCAAAACATAACGATCAAGGTTCAAGTGACCTAACAATATGTGTATGCCTTTAATATTACATTTACATTTTGTACATTAAAGTGAACCTGACAGCTGATACTTGTTGCCCGATCCACGAGCAGCATGCATCAGTCACTGGCTGTACGATCTCAGTCAGGTATGTTTGTCTCTTAAATGCAGCTGCATTTTAGAGAAAAACATTGTTTAATAGCCGCCATGGACCGAGCCGCTCAGGAGACTACTCGTACAGGCTTCTTTCCACCTGCTGCCCTGGAGTGACCGCTCTCTCCCTATACTTGCCCTCAGAGACCTGTCACTCTAGAGCAGCGGGCGAGGAGAAGCTGCCATGGACCGAGCCACACAGGAGACTACTCGTACAGGCTTCTTTCCACCTGCTGCCCTGGAGTGACCGGTCTCTCCCTATACTTGCCCTCAGAGACCTGTCACTCTAGAGCAGCGGGCGAGGAGAAGCTGCCATGGACCGAGCCACACAGGAGACTACTCGTACAGGCTTCTTTCCACCTGCTGCCCTGGAGTGACCGCTCTCTCCCTATACTTGCCCTCAGAGACCTGTCACTCTAGAGCAGCGGGCGAGGAGAAGCTGCCAGGCACCGAGCCACACAGGAGACTACTCGTACAGGCTTCTTTCACCTGCTGCCCTGGAGTGACCGCTCTCTCCCTATACTTGGCTCAGAGACCTGTCACTCTAGAGCAGCGGGCGAGGAGAAGCTGCCAGGCACCGAGCCACACAGGAGACTACTCGTACAGGCTTCTTTCCACCTGCTGCCCTGGAGTGACCGCTCTCTCCCTATACTTGCGCTCAGAGACCTGTCACTCTAGAGCAGCGGGCGAGGAGAAGCTGCCATGGACCAAGCCGCTCAGGAGACTACTCGTACAGGCTTCTTTCCACCTGCTGCCCTGGAGTGACCGGTCTCTCCCTATACTTGCCCTCAGAGACCTGTCACTCTAGAGCAGCGGGCGAGGAGAAGCTGCCAGGCACCGAGCCACACAGGAGACTACTCGTACAGGCTTCTTTCCACCTGCTGCCCTGGAGTGACCGCTCTCTCCCTATACTTGCGCTCAGAGACCTGTCACTCTAGAGCAGTGGGCGAGGAGAAGCTGCCAGGCACCGAGCCACACAAGAGACTGGTCAGAGAGGTGGGTCCCCAGCTGCTTTTTAAAGTAAGTCTTTCTCTGAAAAGCCGCAGTGTTTCAGAGTCACAGATACCTGGCTGAGATCATACACCCCGTGTCTGATGCATGCTGCCCTAGGATTGAACACTATGTGTCAGGTTCCCTTGAAGAATGGCATAACTATATATTACACAGTTAGTACTTTTGAGTAAAGTCCAATGTCCATCAAGTTCATCTGAGGGTTGGGAAGAGACAAATGGAAGGAGCACATGTACAACCACTACGCATGATCCAGTCTGCCCCAACAGAACTAATCTTTCCCTCCTACTACCAATTCTCGGTCTACTAGGCCAAACATTCAGAAAAGAACGTTACACACTTACATATTTATGTTATATTCTTCTAAAAAAGCATCCAAGCCTTTTTTGAAACTATCACAGGTCCCCACTGTGACCATCTCCAGAGGTAAACTATTCAGCAGATTAATAGTTCTTATGGTGAAGAAGGCCTGACTCCTCTGGAGATTAATCCTTTCTTTCCCCAGACAGAGGAAGCGCCTGCTTGTATTTTGTGGGAGTTTTACATGGTCATACTTTTTTTCTATGAGCCCTTTATGCACTTGTACAAGTTAACCATGTCACCCCTTAGATGTCTTTTCTCAAGTCTAAATTAATTTAATTCTTTTTACACTTTCCTCGTAATTAAGATCCTCCATGACCCTGATCAGTTTGGTGACTCTTCTTTGAACTTTTTCTAACTCCAGGGCATCCATTCTCTCACCTGGTGCCCAGAACCAACTGCATATTCCAGATGAGGTTGCATTAACGTGGTGTTATTGCATCCCTGTCCCTCAAGTTTATACTTCTTTCAATATATAACAATATTCTGCTGGCTATAGAAGACACTTATTGGCATTGCATGCTGTTAGGACTTCATTCAAATGTTCGGGATTTTTCATGTAAGAAAAAAATGGTACAAATGTCATCAGTGTTCTGGATCCGATTTTCAGCAGTGTTTGTTCAGCATGTCAGTTTTTACCATCAGTGTTTCATCAGTGTTTGGTCAGTATGTCCGTTTTTACCATCAGTGATTTTCACTTCTGGATAAATAAATAATTGCAAAGCTTCTCCTATACATGGCATTGCTAATCATGGACAGCACATGGATTGCACTCTAATGCCATCTGTGATTTTCACGGACCCATAGACTTGCATTGATACTTTTTATCCATAATACTGATAAACTGGCAGGTCTTCATGAGTTTTGCACGGACAAGTGAACAGTCAAGACTATAATGGGTACTTGTTCTATCCATGAAAACCACAGATAGAACATGTTTGTGAAAACGGATATCTGAATGATGCCTTGGACTGCTGTAGAAGTTCATCCAGTTCCTTTTATACAAGTGACTCTCCTAGATTTATTCCCCAGTTTTGCTAAATCAGCCTGTAACTTATGAACCTCTATATGCAGTATACTACATAGTGTAGCGCCATCTGCAAAAATAGAAACAAGGCTATTACGGTAATCCCATCTTCTTCTTTATAATTAATAACTAGGCTGGATAATAGCGGACCCAGCATTGCACCATATATAACCGTTTAGAGACCATTCAGACTGGAGGTCATTAACCACAACTCTCTGGTGCGATCTTTGAGACAGTTTCCGATCCAATTACTGTGTAAGTGTCAAAAACACTTTATCCACAGCTACTCCTCTGTTCGGGTTTCTACTCACCTTGTCATAAACACTAATCAGGTTATGTCCGCTTCTGTTCTTCTAATACAGTGCTGGCTATCAGTTATAATAATATTTTCTGTTTCCTACTCCTGTGTATTATCCTTATAAGCCCTTCGAACGTTTTGTCCATGATACTTTTGTGTTATGCTTTGTTGCATTGTGATGATTGCATTGCACATTTTCAGTGGTGCCTTAAAGGGGTGGTCCAGCACCTAAAATGTATTTTTGAAATATTAACCATGTACAGAAAAAAGGTTTTGCACTAGCGCTGTGGTTGTTGACTTCCAAGCTGCAAACTCAAGAGCACCTTTGCCTACGTGCAAACTAGTGAAACCAGTAAAAATCCAATGTAAAAAGTTAGAGATGCGCTAAGAAGTAAATCCAAAAATAAGTAGAAATAATATCAGTATTTCATATTCATATAAACCAATTGGATATATAGGTAAAGGTTTCAGAAAACTGTGTTTCCTACCTTTTTATATGATGATCCTTTTGTTTGCTCCAAATGAACTGTTCTGCAGAGCGTTGCACTTTGCTCAATAGAGATCCTGGCCAATGTCCTGCAGACTTTTGCACTATGCTCTTGCATTATGTTCAATAGAAATCCTGGCAAATGTCCTGCAGAGTATTGCACTGTGCTCGATCATCTCTGATGAAGGCGGTCGTAACCGCTGAAACGCGTAAGAAAGGTGCTCCCTCCGAAACTTACCTGCAAAGGCGGCAACCTGTTGGAATCACTGCGCGATATACTGTGACCGGCCGGCACCACATCCATATCGCTCAGCTCCTTCTCCATCACGTGGATTGTGGACACATACACCCCACGAGTGCACCAAACATTGGGAGACATGGACACACAATCCAGTACCCAGTGCAACGGGGCGGATTTAATTTTTTTGGGGCATTTTGCCAGGATCTCTATTAAGCATAGTGCAACGTTCTGTGGGACATTTGCCAGGATCTCCATCAAGCAAAGTACAATGCTCTGCAGAACATTTACCAGGATTTCTATTGTACATAGTGCAAGAGCATAGTGCAACGCTCTGCAGGACATTTGCCTAGATTTCTATTGAGCATAGTGCAAGAGCAGAGTGCAACGCTCTGCAGACAATTGCCAGGATTTCTATTGGACATAGTGCAATGCTCTGCAGGACATTTACCAGGATTTTTATTGTACATAGTGCAAGAGCATAGTGCAACGCTCTGCAGGACATTTGCCTAGATTTCTATTGAACATAGTGCTAGAGCATAGTGCAACACTCTGCAGGACATTTGCCAGAATTTCTATTGGACATAGTGCAAGAGCATAGTGCAATGCTCTGCAGGACATTTGCCTAGATTTCTATTGAACATAGTGCAAGAGCAGAGTGCAACGCTCTGCAGGACATTTGCCAGGATTTCTATTGGACATAGTGCTCTGCTGGAAAGTTCATTTGGAGCAAACAAAAGGATCATCTTATAAAAAGTTAGGAAACACCGTTTTCTGGAACCTTTACCTATATATCCAATTGGTTTATATCAATATGAAATGGTGATATTATTTCTACATTTTAGTTTTGGATTTACTTTTTAGCGCATCTCCATTTTTTAAATATTTATCCTTATACCCTAACGACTTTTGTAATTTGCTTTATTACACCATACCCTACACTTTTCCTTATCTAGCTAATCCCTATATCTGTTTTTAGTGTATTTCCTGACGTCACAGGAGGCTGGAGCTGCATTCACTCCCCAAAGCGTCCATCACCCCTCCTGGAACAGGACGTCACAGGAGGCGGCACTCAGTTACTCACTAGTTTCTTGCATCATCTCCCTCTCTGAAGATGTCCTGGATCGTGGATGATGGACAGTGTGGGAGAGGTGAGTGCAGCACCAGCACTCTGCTCCTATCTCTGCCACCTCCATGGCTTCTAACTGAAAGAAGACATCTTCAGGGATGGAAATGGAAGCAGTAAGTGACACCAGTGCCTCCCCACAGCTTCTAGCACCGCCCTCAAGCAAATTGTCATCAGGGGGGATGCTGGTGTCACTCAATGCTTGTATATCTGCCCCCTGATGAAAATTAATTTGAGGGCGGTGATGGAAACCGTGAGTGACACTAGCGCCACCCCCTGATGACGATTCGTTTGAGGCCAGTGCCAGAAGCTATGGGGTGGCGCTAGTGTCACTCACTGCTTCTGTCTCAGCACCCTTATTTCACAGAAGCTACAGCAGCAGTGGACATAGAAGCAAAGTGCTGGTGCTGCACTCTCATCTCTCCCAGAATCCATCACCCAGGATCCAGGACGTCGTTAGAGGGGGCGATGATGCAAGAAACTAGTGAGTAACTGCAGCGCTGACCCTTAATGACATCCCACTCCAAGAGGGGCAATGGACGATGCGGAGAGTGAGTGCAGCCCCAGCCTCCTGAGACACCTCTCAAAAGAAATGTCACAGGAAGAACAGTGGAAAACAAACACATGTTGGGATTAGCTAGATAG
Organism: Phyllobates terribilis; assembly: GCF_046119375.1. Taxonomy (NCBI): domain Eukaryota; kingdom Metazoa; phylum Chordata; class Amphibia; order Anura; family Dendrobatidae; genus Phyllobates; species Phyllobates terribilis. The sequence continues at coordinate 530,843,845 of NW_027362764.1, read as the reverse complement.
GGACATGTGTAGGGTATTGTGTAATCTAGAAAATTACAAAAGTTGTTAGGGTGTAAGGTTAGATAGTTAGAAAATACATTTTAGGTGCCAGATCATCTATGTAATAAAAACTATTGCATTGCTGTCCAGTAAAAAAGAAATTATGAAAATATTCTGATAGTGGTATTTCTTAACAGCTTTGGAATTCACCTGTAATAGTCTGTAACGCTCATATTTTCCAATTTTTGTATTTTCATTTGCTTATTTCCCACCAGAGTCAGCAGTTCCCTGGTATTCTGTCTGATGCCAGCTTATCCGGACAAAGTGGAGGTAGCGCCCAACAGGTGATTTTGGTCAGTCATACAGCACAGCCCTCCAGCAACACCGGTGACCTCAATTACCAGGTATTACCTCCTATTGTCTATCTAAACCAGAAGTAATTAGTTGTTATTGTTTAAAAAAAAGGAGAAAAGGGTAAAATTTATGGGAAAAAAAACAACGTAATAATTATCTAGGCATAATATCATAGATTCAGAAACTAAACCTGTATGCGTTTCTCCCTAGAGGTACATACATAATATGTAGCCTTACATTTAGGCCATGTTCACACGTTCAGTATTTGGTCAGTTTCTTACATCAGTATTTGGAAGCCAAAACCAGGAGTGGAACAGAGGAAAAGTCTAATAGAAACACGTCACCACTTCTGTATTTATCACCCACTCCTGGTTTTAGCTTACAAATGCGGATGCAAAATACTGACCAAATACTGAACATGTGAATGTGGCCTTGAAGGAAGTCTTGGTCATTTTGTGCTGACAGACTCACTCTAAGGCCCCCTTCACATGAAAAAAAACATATGCCTGAGGCGGTCCGTTTTTCCTATTTGAGTTGTTTTCTGTTGGCCGTATGTGTGTGCTGTCCGTGTGACACGTACCGGAATAGAATGCAGAATAGAAATTACTGATTTTTACATGTTAAAGATGTGCAAATTATAGAGATAGATAAACAGATAATAGATAGCCATCACATATATAATTTGAGCCTTGCATTTGTAGCTTACTGTACATATATTAACCCCTTCTTGACCGGAGCATTTTCCGTTTTTGCGGTTTTGTTTTTTGCTCCCCTTCTTCCCACAGCCATAACTTTTTTTATTTTTCGGTCAATATGGCCGTGTGAGGGCTTATTTTTTGCGAGACGAGTTGTACTTTTGAATGACAAAAGTCGTTTTACCATATCGTGTACTAGAAAACGGGAAAAAAATTCCAAGTGCGGTGAAATTGCAAAAAAAGTGCAATTCCACAGTTCTGTTTTTTTTTTTACCGCGTTCACTGAATGCTAAAACTGACCTGTCATTATTGTTCTCCAGGTCATTACGAGTTTGTAGATACCAAAGATGTATAGGTTCTTTTTTATTTACGAGGTCTCCATTTTTCGGGATCTGGGGCCAGGTGAGGGCTTATTTTTTACGCTACGAGCTGACGTTTTTATTGATACCATTTTGGGGTGGATACAATGTTTTGATCACCCGTTATTTCATTTTATTGCAATGTTGTGGCGATCGAAAAAACACAATTCTGGCGTTTGGAATTTTTTTCTCGTTACGCCGTTTACCGATCGGATTAATTCTTTTTTTATATTGATAGATCGGGGATTCTGAAAGCGGCGATACCAAATATGTGTATGTGTGTTTTTTTTATTGTTTTATTTTGAATGGGGTTAAAGGAGGGTGATTTAAGCTTTTATATTTCTTTTATTTTTTTATTATTTTTAAAAACATTTTTTTCCACTTTCTGCAGGCTTCAATAGTCTCCATGGAGACTTGAAGCTGCAATTATCTGATTGTCTCTGTTACACACAGGCGATGATCAGATCGCCTGTATGTAGCAGAAATGCTCACTTGCTATGAGCGCCGACCAGTGGGTGGCGCTCATAGCAATCTTGCCATGACAACCACAATGGTCTGCTGCCGACCCCGGGTTGTCATGCCAACCCATCGGTGACCCGCGATCATGTGACGGGGTCACCGATGGGCTGGGTAAGTGACGCATCCGGTTTGCGCGAGTTAAATGTTGCTGTCAGAGATTGACATCTGCATTTAACTACTTAACAGCCACAGGTGAATCTCGATTCCACCCGCAGCTGTTGCGGACACATGTCAGCTGTATAAATCAGCTGACATGTGCCCGGTTTAGTGCGGGCTCAGCGCCGTAGCCCGCACTGAACAGGGGGTGAAGACATGATGCGTACTATTACGCACCACGTCGGAAAGTGGTTAACCTGGTAAATAAATAAATGAAAGTAGGGATGAGCGGACGCGTGGGTGTTCGGGTTCATCAGGATCGACCAAAGTTTTTGTTCTGGTACCAGAAATCTGCCTGAAAATTGTAGAACTCAGTGGAAACCCGAACTTTGATGCTCTAAAATGGTCATCGTAAGGGCAGGGGGCTCTCTCTCATTCTCCCTATCTCTCTCTCTACGCAACACAGTTGTCCCGGAACTCCAAACACAAAATGGCCTTCCATGAGAAGTCCGTGTTTGGATTTCAGCACCTTGACACTAGGTGTCCGGTACGAATCCCGAACTTTACAGCTCGAGTTCACCCATCTCTAGTAACCATAAAATTTAAAGCCGACCGCTATGAGCTGATATTATCAGGCTGGAAGGTCCCTGGTTATTGGGTTCTTACAGTCTAAAAACACCAGCCCACAGCCACCCCAAAAGTTGATCTCCGCTGTGAAGTGTCCAAAAACACAGCTTACATTAATCCCTGGTGTTAGTAATGGAGAGGTGTCTTTCAGACACAAAAAAATACTTAATTTGAATAAACATTCCCTAGTTTACTACTTTTTTGAAAAAAAAGTGTTTATTTAAATAATTTTTGTGTGCGTTATTCTTTTTTTTTTTTTTTCTTGGTTAGTGATGGGGGTGTCTGATAGACACCTCTCCATTACTAACACCAGGGCTTGATGGTAGCAGTGTTTTTTGACAATTCACAGCTGACATCAACCCCAACTACCATTACCCTGATTGCCAACGCACCAGGGCATCAGGAAGAGCCAAAGCAAAGCACCGGAATTGCCGCATCTCATGTGATGCCTCACTTCTGGGGTGGCTGCCGCCTGGGAAGGGCACAATAACCAGGGACCTTCCCAGCCTGATAATATCAGCTCACAGCTGTTTGCTTTACCTTTGCTGGTTACCAAAAATAGGGGGGGACCCCACGTCATTTTTTTTCATTTACTAGATTAATACATGTACAGTAAGCTACACATTCAAGGCACAAATTATTCATCTCACAGATATCTATTTATCTATCATATCTTTACCCCATATCTATCTCTATCTTTGCCCATGTTTAGCATGCATTCTATTCCAGTACATGTCACTTGGACGGCACATGGATGTCATCCGTGTGCCGTACGTGTTTACACTGACCCATAGACTTTTATTGGCCCTTGTCATTCGTGCTGCCCAAAAAAAACGGACATGTCTACGTGTGGGTCACATGGACACACAGTTCGTGTGCAAACACTGGCATATGCGCATGCCCATAGGTTATGATGGGTATGTGCGGAAACGTGTCTATGGTACAAGTAAAAACACCGCGCCTAAGCTGGTGTGGATGAGCAGGTGCGCACGATTCATGTGCATTTCGGCATATATATGTTCTTCTTTGATAGATCACTAAACAATAAGGACCTATAAACATTGAAAATGTCCCATTTTTCCGCCAGCCAATAAAACTAATTCGATTAGTCTGAGCTGACTTAATTATATCATCATAAACCCTTGCTCCACAGATACTACCTTGCTTTTTTTTACTGAATATTTAGGAATTTTTTTACATATATAATACCAGAGCTTTTTTTTTTTTTGTATCTAGAGCTTAGTCACTGAGAACCTTTATTTCATAGGTTACAGATGACGCTCACATAGACCAGAACAGTGATGCAGAAAAGCAAGATAGGATTCATCAGTGTTTTGAATGCAACCTTTACTTTCCCTCTGCTGCCACATTGGCAGAGCACAACAAAGACACTCACGGGAAAGAACGGATTCACGTGTGCCACCTATGCAATAAAGCTTTCAAGAGGGCATCTCATTTAAAAGTGAGTCTCCATCTTATGGAAATCAAATGAAACAAAACTTGAGTTAGATATGAAAAAAAAATGTAAGACCACTGGGGGTTCACCTTCTGGGACACTCTATTCCCGATAATGGGAGTCCCAAAACATGAATGCCGACCACTCTGTACACTTGCATAATACTAATAGAAGTAGTCGTTTTATCAGCCCTATAGAAGTGAATGGCACAGTAAACAAGCAAGCGCACCACCACTCCATTCACATAGTGGACTTTGTGACACCTGTTCACCAAAGTGGGGGGTCCGAACAGTAAGATTCCCAGTGATCATTCACTTATCACCTATCCTTTAACAAGTATTGCTGATCAGTGGGGGTCTGGGTCTTGGTCCTGAGACCTCACCAATCAGTCAAACTACTGCTCTGAAGTCCACTCCTCCTGCATGAACTGTGCTCACCAAACTGTGTAGGGGCTGAATAGCAAGTCTGAGTCTGTAGACATTCACTTTCAGACCTGCGAATGGAGCCATAGACTTACTATTCAGCCCTTAGACAACTGCTTTCATGGAGGAGCTGCAGACTTCAGAGCAGTAGTTTGACTGATCGGTTGGGGTCTCAGAATCTGGACCCCCACTGATCAGCAGCACTGTGCAACTCCTGTCATATATAAAAACTTTTATGTAGTGATAGTTACACTTCTAATCGAAATCTATAGTTTTATTTTCCCTTTTAGTGTTATAGGAGCTCCTGTTATCTCTAATGTGTGTATTGACTCAGCACTTTAAAAAACAATAAAGTACGGTATATAAGAATATTAATAATTAACCCTAGTGATATCCTTTGTGCACCACTATAATTTGTCTTTACCTTACTCAACAGGATCACATACAGACACATCAGCCTGGACCGTCGCGAAGTTCCCAGATTCCAAAATTATTTCGGTGTGATATCTGTGATAAGGCTTTTGCTAAACCAAGTCAGCTTGAAAGACACAGTCGCATTCATACAGGTACGATATAGTACGGGACAAGTAATAGAGACTACAGATGTCATTTGTACTGTTAAACCTCATCATTATAGATTAGCAGAATCAGTAGGAAGCCTTATAATGTATGGCCAAAAGTATGTGAGCGCAACTCTCAATAATTAAGGTTGGGTATTTCAATGAAAGATAATATTACCCTTTAGCCATTATCGTTTTGTATGCTTTGTTATGGAGAAACTTGGGTAGCCCTCACCTTTACTCCTTTTGAGCACCTTTTGTGATGAACTAGGTTGCAGACTGAGAAGCAACCCATCTCTTCACTGCCTGACCTCACAAATGCTTCTTCTTTGGCTAAATGCCAGGATGCCTGGAAACTAATTTACTCTGCGTTGCTGAATTTCCAGTCAAGGATCCAGGGACCAAGAATTGTTAAAAGTGGTTTAATGTCAACATGTTTCGAAGTCAGCTGACTTCTTCAGGGTGACCACATGTACCATTGGCCATTTGTAGGTATATGTGGTGGTCCTCAAGAAGGAGTCTGACTTTGAAACGAGTTGATATTAAACCACTTTTAACAATTCTTGGTCCCTGGATCCTTGACTGTAAATTCGGCAACGCAGAGTAAATCTGCTTTCCTGGTATTTTGGCACGTTGTTTTACCGTGGATGCTGCAACAACTGATATCAGATGCCCTATAGTGCTTGAGTCACCAATTCTGCCTACTTGGATAAGACCCTTTTTGCGCTTTTTATGTTCCCTTACAGCATCATTTTGCCAAATAACATAAATTCCCACAAATCTTGATCGAAAAATGAAGGGTGGTCTTCCCAGGAGAGATCAGGCTGACGCCATGTAAATTCCTATGGTTTTGGCCATATCATGTACAGTATATATAACATTTTATTATTGTGGCAGCCAATTGTTACATTTATATAAGAGCCAATTGTTAGAGTTATGTATCAAGGGTTTTTTATGATGACCCTGGAGATCTTCTTCTTGTATTGCTGCGTAATTCAGGATACTTTTACTCACTGTAGTATTGCCTCTGATGTAAAACCACCATATAATCATTTCAGAGAAAGATGAGAAATATATTTTGAGATGACCTTAAATAGCCTCTATTAAGCTGTGTGGGAGAATATTGTTTGATAGCACTGAAACTAAAGCTCTCAAGATAAATAGCTGGATCAGAGAGCTAGATATCTGTGTGGGGCCACCTTCACTTCAAGAAAGTCGTTTTTATCCTTTAAAACCTTTAATCGTTCGTTCTGCTGAAAGACTGAGAAAAAAATAAATTACATTTAATTAGAAAATGTCTTTGTTATCAATACCAAAAAAACCACTGAATACCTGGTTGACATAACTGCATGTTAGCCAGTGTGGTGGCTCAGTGGTTCTAACTGCGCTTTTGTAGAGCTTGTATGTTCTCCAAATGGTTCCACTTTTTTTTCCTGTGTAATGTGTTTTATTTTTTTGCCACACACCTAAAAAATATGTTGAAAATTAAAAAGGGTTAGCCACTTCTCTACAAGTCCACTTCATGTGCACTGACTGCCATAGATGAGCACTGTGCTAAATACTCAAAGTCCTCCTAACCTGAGCTGTTCTTCTGGTCACACGATCTCTGACTGAGAATCTCCTGCTTACCGTGATGTCACCTCGGATTCTCTCTCACTTCCTGGTTCTGAAAACTAATGGATGGGCGGGGCTTGCTTTATGGGTGGTGCTCCTGTGTGGGCGGGGCTTGCTTTGTGGGTGGGGCTCCCTGTGTGGGTGGGGCTCCCTGTGTGGGTGGGGCTTGCTGTGGGCATTAAGCAGAGCTCTTACTGTTTCTGTGCATGTTGCTGCTGCTTACACGGCACTCCCTTCTATCTGTATGTATACAGCAGAGTGTATATACATGTGCCCACATACTACTTTTCTGTGTACTCTCTATTATGTGAACACATTCATATTCGTCTATCAATGAATCCAATCTATCTCTATTTATCTATCTATCAATACAAGTCTTCAAACAGAGGCTGGACAGACATCTGTCTGAGAACCTGTGTGTACATTTAACTATGTATCACACCATATATTTGTCATGTTTGTGCAATTAGTCCTTTCACAAAAGTCTTTTTTTTCTTGATTCTCACCCCCCCTTTTCCCCTCCCCCCCCCTTTTTCTTCCCCCTCCCCCTTTTTCTTCCCCCTTTTTTCTTTCCTTTCTTCCCCCCCCCTCTTTCTCTTCCACTCCACTATGTATTGATTTATTTATTTACTAGATGGTGGCCTGATTCTAACGCATCGGGTATTCTAGAATATGTATGCGGCCGACCGGGTGCGACTAATCAGCGAAGCAGTGTTTAAATGGGTTGTGCACTATTTTAAATTAACCCCCCAATGTATCCCCCCAAGGCCCCTAATGAGTTTTGTAATTACGTCATGTTGTAAATACTGCTTGTGACAACATCGCTGACCACGCGGCAAGTGTGAAGGGAGGACCGGGGAGCAAGGCCGCCGGTCGGGGTACTTCTGCTGCGAGCAGCCGGGAGATGACCAGCTAGCACCGGTCATCTCCCGGCTGCGTTGCCGCTGATCTCCCGTCGGTGGCCTGCGTGTTTCAAATCCGGCGCCAATTCGCGGCCGGGCTGCGCCAGTCGCTGATTGGTCGCGGCCGGCCACGACCATTCAGAGAAGCGGTGTTTTAAATTTTGCGCCAATATCGCTGATTGGTCGCACCGGCCCGACCGCGACCAATCAGCGAAGCGTGTTTCAAATCCGGCACCAATTCGCGGCCGGACTGCGCTCGTTGCTGATTGGTGGCGGCCGAGACCAATCAGGACAGCAGTGTTTTAAATTTCGCGCCAATCAGCGAACCGTGACCAATCAGCGAACCGTGTTAGTGAGGACCTGAGAGCGGCGCTGCCTGTGCGGGTACTTCCGCTGCGAGCAGCCGGGAGATGACCAGCTAGCGCCGGTCATCTCCCGGCTGCATCACCGCTGACTTCCATGCGGCTACTGTCGGGAGATCAGCGGCTAGGGCCGCTGATCTCCCGACGGCAAGTGTGAAGGGAGAACCAGGGAGCGGCGCCGCCTAGGCCGCCGGTCGGGGTACTTCTGCAGCGCCGGTCATCTCCCGGCTGCATCGCCGCTGACTTCCGTGCGGCAGATGAGCCGCTAACGGCCGCCATCTTGTTCTGAAGTCCCGCGTCGCTGATTGGCCGCGGCCGGACCAATCAGCGACGCGGGATTTCCTGGACAGACTGGATAAGCCGATTTATATAGTAGATTCATTCAATTATGCACTATTTGTCACACTATACCATTGTGTGTCTTCCTATGACTTTGTCACTCTTTTATACATCACATTTAATTTGGTTTCCTCCTTTTTCCTCCCTTTCCTGTCCCCCTCTCTTCCCCACCCCCTCTTTTCTCGCGAGTCACGCCGTGTCACTTCAAAATATGACATTTCACATTCACATGCATATTATCACTTTATTTGCATTTTCCTTCTCCTCATGCTATTTCATCATCATTTTATTATCTTTATATTTATATATATATATATATATATATATATATATATATATATATATATATATATATATATATATATATATATATATAATCTATTTATATTTGCATATTATCTATTATATGTGTATGTATCATTATCATACATATTACATATGACCTAGCACATTTGCACTTTAGCATATTTGCACGTTATCAACACTCATCCCACCATTTGTGTATCCACATGTCTGCATCACGTACCAGGCATGTCTCCACTCAATAGTATTAACCATCAAACATACAATTGTTCCCGTTTTATATGGGTCTACTTGGTGCCCCTATGCATTTTGGTCGGTCATGTGCGCATGCGCCGTCTGTGCTCATGTCATCTGCTGGCTCTGTGTCTCCATGTGTCAGGTGACTCTGGTCACGTTCCCGACGTCACCAGTCATATGACGCGGACGTGCGCAGTTTCCTGTCCCTCCTGACGGCGCATGCGCGATCCTCTTGCCTGACCATCTTGCATCGGCCAGTATGCATTGCCAGCATCTCCATCACTCTAGGTACCCTCCTCTTCCGGCCTATACACCGCTAGGCTTCCGGTTTCATTTTTGCGGCCGGTCACTTACCGCCTTCACTAGTTTTCCATTTGATTGGCCATACACCCCTTTTTAAACCTCTCCGGTTCTAAGGAACACTACCCCCTGACGAAGGACTCCCCGTCCGAAACGCGCATCGGGGTTGCCCTGCATTCAGATACAGGATCGTTCCATCAGGTATGCTAACCAGCACTGCCTTCCTCCGTGATTAGCCCTCCACACCATTCACTTTGATCACTAGGTATTTCCTTCCCTCTCCCACCCATCCCATCCCCCTCCCTCACCCCCCTCATCCCCTCCTGTTCCTCTGTCATGAGGACATCACGCATCAGCAATTATACACCATGTGCACTGTAGGGGCTAGGCATTGTTATACTACCATTGATCACAGACTTGTATGCGGTGCCTAATAATACACCATTTTTTACTCATCAGTGTTGTATTTGATTGATCTAATTATTTATATTTTTATACATAAAATTATTGAAGTATTATATAGGTGTACCAAATGGGCACGGCATACTACCATTTTTGTACCTGTTGGTAGTACCTTGGTTTCTACATACCTTATTATAACATTGTTCATATGTTCATTTTCTGTTGATCCTTTTATCATGATTCATACGTCTAATTTTTGTATTTGCATGTGGGCATTCTTATGCTTGTAGCGTCACTGTAACCAGTACTTTAATAAAAGTGTTTTATGTATCCCAATCATTGTCATACTGATATTTGGACCCGACGTTCGGTGGTTCTCTTGTTTGTTGTGCTTTCTTTGAATGGTCTGCCATTTATTTTTGTCCATATAGCACACAATTTTGATATTATGGGTATTTTATATATCAAGATGGTCCTTGATGAAAACCCTTCTACATGTGGCTATACTCATTGTGTTTTTGTGTTTTAACATCTGTCTGAGATGGTTTAGTGAATGCTGCATGGAGCAGGGGCTTGGACACGAAGACCCTGGAGGTCCCCTCCAACTCTAACATTCTATGATCCTATCCCATCTCTCTGTCAGTCTGACTGTCTATTCCACATGGGGAAAATCTTTATTGCCAGAGCTGCTATTCTAGTGCTTGGTGCATTACTTCTATTCCCCGTCAGTGTCCTATGTAGGAGATTGTGCTGATGCTTTGTGTGATGCTGGTGGAGGAGTAGGAGAGATTGAGGCAGAGTTACAGGGGTTGTGCTTACTGTTGGCTTGCTGCCCAGCACTAGGAATCTTTAGGGGCATTATCCTTAACCCCTTCACGACCTATAACCTATACAGTGGGGAAAAAAAGTCTTTAGTCAGCCACCAATTGTGCAAGTTCTCCCACTTAAAGATGAGAGAGGCCTGTAATTGACATCATAGGTAGACCTCAACTATGAGAGAGAAAATGAGAAAACAAATCCTGAAAATCACATTGTCTGATTTGGAAATAATTTTTTTTCCAGATTTTGGTGGAAAATAAGTATTTGGTCAATTACAAAAGTTCATCTCAATACTTTGCTATATATCCTTTGTTGGCAATGACAGAGGTCAAACGTTTTCTGTAAGTCTTCACAAGGTTGGCACACACTGTTGCTGGTATGTTGGCCCATTCCTCCATGCAGATCTCCTCTAGAGCAGTGATTTTTTGGGGCTGTCACTGGGCAACACGGACTTTCAACTCCCTCCAAAGGTTTTCTATAGGGTTTAGATCTGGAGACTGGCTAGGCCACTCCAGGACCTTGAAATGCTTGTTACGAAGCCACTCCTTCTTTGCCCTGGCGGTGTGCTTGGGATCATTGTCATGCTGAAAGACCCAGCTACATTTCATCTTCAATGCCCTTGCTGATGGAATGAGGTTTGCACTCAAAATCTCACAATACATGGCCCCATTCATTCTTTCATGTACACAAATCAGTCGTCCTGGTCCCTTGGCAGAGAAACATCCCCAAAGCATGATGTTGCCACCCCCATGCTTCACAGTAGGTATGGTGTTCTTTGGATGCAAATCGCCATTCTTTCTCCTCCAAACACGGCGAATTGTTTCTACCAAACAGTTCTACTTTGGTGTCATCTGACCATATGACATTCTCCCAATACTCTTCTGGATCATCCAAATGCTCTCTAGCAAACTTCAGACGGGTCCGGACATGTAATGGCTTAAGCAGGGGGACACGTCTGGCACTGCAGGATCTGAGTCCCTGACGGCGTAGTGTGTTACTGATGGTAGCCTGTGTAACGTTGGTCCCAGCTCTCTGCAGGTCATTCACTAGGTCCCCCCGTGTGGTTCTGGGATATTTGCTCACCGTTCTTGAGATCATTTTGACCCCACGGGGTGAGATCTTGTGTGGAGCCCCAGATCGAGGGAGATTATCAGTGGTCTTGTATGTCTTCCATTTTCTAATTATTGCTCCCACAGTTGATTTCTTCACACCAAGCTGCTTGCCTATTGCAGATTCAGTCTTCTCAGCCTGGTGCAGGGCTACAATTTTGTTTCTGGTGTCCTTCGACAGCTCCTTGGTCTTCACCATAGTGGAGTTTGGAGTGGGACTGTTTGAGGTTGCGGACAGGTGTCTTTTATACTGATAACAAGTTCAAACAGGTGCCAGTACTACAGGTAATGAGTGGACGACAGAGGAGCCTCTTAAAGAAGAAGTTACAGGTCTGTGAGAGCCAGAAATTTTGCTCGTTTCTAATTGACTAAATACTTATTTTCCACCAAAATTTGAAAAAAATATCTTTCCAAATCAGACAATGTGATTTTCAGGATTTGTTTTCTCATTTTGTCCCTCATAGTTGAGGTCTACCTATTATGTCAATTACAGGCCTCTCATCTTTTTAAGTGGGAGAACTTGCACAATTGGTGGCTGACTAAATACTTTTTTTCCCCACTGTAGGAACATCATAGGTCACCTCCCCCTCTTTGGTGCTGGCTCCGGCACTGAGCCCACCTTTTCAGGCACATGAATGCTGATCTGATCAGCTGTCATGTGCCCCTAACACCCGGGGGTGGAATCGCGATCCACTTGCAGCTGTTAACATGTTAAATGCCGCTGTCAATCTCCAACAGCGGCATTTAACATGGCCGTGCCGGAAGTGCGTCATAAGACGCCAGGTATTGGCGTTCACATGTGATCCCTCAAACGATGGAGTGGCTGAGTGAGTTCAACTTCCTTTACTATATGGAAGAATTAATGGCAGAAACCTTGGTGGGATAATCTCAAATTCGTTCAGACATGGAGCCCTTGGATTCTTTTTAAAGAGTCTCCAAATTTCCTGAGTTTGTTTCCCGAATAAGAACTTAGCCAGCTAGTTCATCTTCTTTAAGAAGTCATTATGCAGTCGAATATGATATCACACAGCCTTACCTTCTCAGACACCTTTCCCCTCTATCCTACATCCCACCCTTCCTATTCTCCCCCCCCCCCCATCCAGATGGAATATTAAAAAATAAGCAGCATCTTACAGGTGCATAACATTCCTTGGAAAGTAATCAACACAAAGTAAATCCGCATCTAGTGATAGACAATAGTTAATTACTCAAAATGTGAAGGTAAAACCCTTACCCATGTTCTGTAAATATTTCCTTACTATTACCTTCAACTCAATACATGGACTTGAATGAATCTGTTTAAATAGGCCCTGCGCTGCCATAGTTTTACTGTTTTCTTGTTCTCTTTTTTTATATGGGCCAAAATCTCTCTTAATAAAATATGATTAAACATAAATGTGTCCCTGCTGTGTAATGGCCGAGCAGGGACATGGTCTGATCATACCACATCTCCTGGGAGGGAAGGAAGGAAAAGAGTATACAGACATTACAGTTTAGGATTGCAGCTGATTCTTTCTTTAAGGTAAAAAATTGCTTAAAAACAGGTAGGGAAATGTTTTACCTCCCCCAAAAAAATCAGCTGTGATCCCCTGCTCTAATGTTTATATCCTTTTTTTTATCTTCCCCCTCCCTGCCCAGGAGATGTTGTATGATCAGACCATGTTCCTACATGGTCACCTCCACTGTTCCTGTTACTGCCATTTCTTAATTACATTTTGAACTGATTAAAGGGTAACTTGAAGCGCTTTGCTATCTTATACCCTTCTCTTTATTTATGGACCTCCACCATTTTCATTTTCAGAGTGCTAGGCAGCTGCTTAGAAGAATCCATGGCTGCTGTTTTTGGCACAAGGTTAGAGTAGGATGGGTTTTTATAAAGCTGGGAAATTTTCATCACTTGGCCTTTCCTAACGATGATAATGAACAAGCCATGACCCTAACAGGCTAATTAAGGTTTGAAACCTTGGTCAAAGTTATCTGAGCACAGAAATCTCCTAGGGTGCCCAAATTTTTGCATTGCCCCATTTTCCTTTTAGTAATTTTTAAAATGTAAAAAATGTCAATTTTTTTTTTTTGCCTAAAATACAAAGGAAGTGTGTCATCTTTAGCTTTGTGGCCTTTTAGAGATTATTTTATCGTCAACTTGTTTAACTGTTCACAATAACAGTAATTTTGACCATGGGTGCCCAAACTTTTACATGCCATTATAGATTAAATGCCCTAATACTTTTGTCCATGTACTGTATAATGAATAAAAGTAAATGCATTTCATAGCTAGAAGGGGGGGAAAAAGGCTTTTAGTTGAACATGTTTTCTGATTTACAGGGCTTTTAATGTGTGGGCAGAAGCTTGTCAGCACAAACCTGTTCTGCGATCAGGCCTATGGCAACATAATTCACTAATAAAGTCTTCAGTTCTGAGAGTGCAGTCATTAAATGTCTGTGCCCGATTAATTACACCGGTACATGTAGCCCTCATTTTATCCTCTTGTACTGCATGTGCTGATTTTAGCCTTAGTTATTTGTAAACTCCAGGTCTGATAGTTTTTGTAAAATCTAGTGGTTTCAGATGTGCTGAACCTCAGTATTGTGACACGTGATTCAGGAGTAACCAGGCTGTTCATTTTCAGAGCAATTAGAGGAGAAATTTGCTTTCTCTCTACATTAAAGAATGTTCCTAGATGATTTTGTTATGCGGTTGCGTTCTGCTGTTTCTGAAGAACCTCTAAAAAGCCCTGAGTATCATTTCATTGTCTGGATAAATGTGCAAGCTTCATGTCCTAACAATTCCCCCGAGCTTTCATCTTCTTAATAAATGTCATTAAGTAGAAAAAAAAACAATGTTTGCAGTGTTCTCAGAAAAAGAGTTTATCCATGGTGCATTTTGTGAGATGCAACGTATTCTCTCGTAATTGCTTCAATTTTCCCGGTTTTTATGCCAGTTTTACTTTGTGCATGCATACATCAAAACATACAGGCAGAAGGCACAGGAGAAAAGTACATTAGGACAATGGCGGAGTAGCTGTAGCGGCCATTTAACATACAGTTCTGTAAGGCTTCATTCACATGTCAGTGTCTCGGTTGTGTTATCCGTTTTTCTTTTTAAACAGACTGCACACACAGTGGCGTACCGCCAATGGCGGCAGGCCACGTGACTGCTATGGGACCCGTGAGCTAGGGAGGCCCCATAGCAGTCGCCTCCCTCCTGCACTCCCCGCTCAGCTGCTTGATTGCCGCCGCCGCCCATCGGCACTGTCTTCAGGCATGGCCGTGCGCTGTGCGGCTGTGTATTGTAGTAATGACACGGCAGGGGCGACACTGCGCCTTTAATTGTGCTTCTGTCGTCCCTGCCATCATTACTAGCAGACACAGCCGCGCAGCGCACTGCGCGCGGCCATTCCTGAAAACAGTGCCAGGGGGCAGCGGCGGCAATCAAGCAGCGGAGCGGGGGGGGTGCAGGAGTGGGGCCCCAATGAAGAAGGGGTCCTGATGAAGGGAAGCACTGATGAAGGGAGGCCCCGAGGGGGGCCCTGATGAAGTGCCGTCAATTAAGCAGCGCCGGTGGAGCAGGAGGGGGGCCCTGATGAAGTGCCCGCAATCAAACACCGCCGGAGGTCCTCCCTGCGGAGATGCTGAGGAAGCGGTGTGGGCCCCAATGGCGAGTGGGCCCCTCTGATGGTCCAGGGCCTGTGATGGCCATCAGACAAGCTGGTGGCCCTGCACAGCTGGACCGGACACAGGCCAAGGGGCAGATGAGTGAGGCTTGTCGCCAGATTCCCCAATCCCCATATTAAATATATTTCTAATGTGTCTTTTGTGTATGTCAGTGTGTATGACTGTGTGTGTGTGTGTGTGTGTGTGTGTGTGTGTATATATATATATATATATATATTTGTCTGTTTTATGTGTTTTTAAGAATGTGTTCAAATATGTACATATGTCTGTATGTGTACTTATCTGTGTATCTGTTTGAGTATGTGCATATCTGTGTACCATGTGCATGTCTGCTTACCGTGTGCGTGCATGTCTGCTTACTGTGTGCGTGCATGTCTTCTTACCGTGTGCGTGCATGTCTTCTTACCGTGTGCGTGCATGTCTTCTTACCGTGTGCGTGCATGTCTTCTTACCGTGTGCGTGCATGTCTGCTTACCGTGTGCGCGTGCATGTCTGCGTACTGTGTGTGTGTGCATGTCTGCGTACTGTGTGTGTGTGCATGTCTGCGTACTGTGTGTGTGTGCATGTCTGCGTACTGTGTGTGTGTGCATGTCTGCGTACTGTGTGTGTGTGCATGTCTGCGTACTGTGTGTGTGTGCATGTCTGCGTACTGTGTGTGTGTGCATGTCTGCGTACTGTGTGTGCACATGTCTGCGTACTGTGTGTGCACATGTCTGCGTACTGTGTGTGCACATGTCTGCGTACTGTGTGTGCACATGTCTGCGTACTGTGTGTGTGCACATGTCTGCGTACTGTGTGTGTGCATGTCTGCGTACTGTGTGTGTGTGCATGTCTGCGTACTGTGTGTGTGTGCATGTCTGCGTACTGTGTGTGTGTGCATGTCTGCGTACTGTGTGTGTGTGCATGTCTGCGTACTGTGTGTGTGTGCATGTCTGCGTACTGTGTGTGTGTGCATGTCTGCGTACTGTGTGTGTGTGCATGTCTGCGTACTGTGTGTGTGTGCATGTCTGCGTACTGTGTGTGTGTGCATGTCTGCGTACTGTGTGTGCGTGCATGTCTGCGTACTGTGTGTGCACATGTCTGCGTACTGTGTGTGCACATGTCTGCGTACTGTGTGTGTGCACATGTCTGCGTACTGTGTGTGTGCACATGTCTGCGTACTGTGTGTGTGCATGTCTGCGTACTGTGTGTGTGCATGTCTGCATACTGTGTGCGTGTGTGCGTGTCTGCGTACTGTGTGTCTGCGTACTGTGTGTTTGCGCGCGTGTCTGCGTACTGTGTTTGCGCGTGTGTCTGCGTACTGTGTGTTTGCGCGCGTGTCTGCGTACTGTGTGTTTGCGCGCGTGTCTGCGTACTGTGTGTGTGTGTGTGTGTGCGCATGTCTGCATACTGTGTGCGTGTCTGCGTACTGTGTGTTTGCGTGCGTGTCTGCGTACTGTGTGTTTGCGCGCGCGTCTGCGTACTGTGTGTGTGTGTGTGTGCGTGTGTGTGTGCATGTCTGCATATATGAAGGATGAGGGGACAGCCTGGGCCCTGTGTTGTATACCTATATTTCTCCGCCGTATCTGTGCATCATGAATGTTGGTATGTATTAAAGGGTCCACTGAGACTCTTTCGCCCTGGATTCGGCCCTGGTTGATAGCAATGATGTAGGAGGGAACGTCATGTGACACTCTCTCCCCCATCATTCCTCCTCTGCGTCTGACGCAGCAGCATGATGATGCTCCACGCTGTCAGACAGTGGAGCTGGCAGCTGCTGAGGTGATGACAGAGACGAGCTGCAGAGACTGAAGCAGCGGGGAACGAGGAGCGGTAAGTATGTATTTATTTATAAATCAGTGAGTACTGATAAAACTGGAGGACTGGGGGCTGCATTTTGCCCTATGGGGGGCTGCATTATACTGCGTACAGGACCATGGGGTGCATTATACTGCGTGGAGGATCATGGGGAGTGCATTATACTGTGTGGAGGACCATGGGGAGTTCGTTATACTGTGTGGAGGACCATGGCGAATGCATTATACTGCATACAGGACCATGGAGAGAGCATTATACTGCGTAGACTACCATGGCGAGTGTCTTATACTGTGTGGAGGACCATGGCGAGTGTCTTATACTGTGTGGAGGACCATGGCGAGTGTCTTATACCGTGTTGAGGACCATGACGTGTGTCTTATACTGTGTGGAGGACCATGGCGAGTGTCTTATACCGTGTGGAGGACCATGGCGAGTGCATTATACTGTATAGAGGATCATGGCGAGTGCATTATACTGTGTGGAGGACCATGGCGAGTGCATTATACTCTGTGGAGTGTGGAGAGTTGTGGGGCCATTATATTGTATGTAGGCCCATTATACTGCATGGGGGGCTGTGTGGGGGTCACAGTTGGGGGATCATACTGTGTTGGGGTCACCATACTTTGCCTTGGGAGTTGAGGTGGGGTACAATAGGGTCATTATACTGTGAATGTGGAGGAATTCACCATGGGGGTATCATACAGTCATGGCCAAAAGTTTTGAGAATGACACCAAAATTATATTTTCACATGATCTGCTGGCCTCTGTTTTTTATTAGTGTTTGTCTGATGTTTATATCACATACAGAAATATAATTGCAATCATATTATGAGCACCAATAGGTTATATTGACAGTTAGAATGAGTTAATGCAGCAAGTCAATATTTGCAGTGTTGCCCCTTCTTCTTCAAGACCTCTGTAATTCTCCCTGGCATGCTCTCAATCAACTTTTGGACCAAATCCTGACTGATAGCAGTCCATTCTTGCATAATCAATGCTTGCATTTTGCCAGAATTTGTTGGTTTTTGTTTGTCCACCCGTCTCTTGATGATTGACCACAAGTTCTCAATGGGATTAAGATCTGGGGAGTTTCCAGGCCATGGACCCAAAATCTCTATGTTTTGTTCCATGAGCCATTTAGTTATCACTTTTGCTTTATGGCAAGGTGCTCCATCATGCTGGAAAAGGCATTGTTGGGCGCCAAACTGCTCTTGGACGGTTGGGAGAAGTTGCTCTTGGAGGACATTCTGGTACCATTCTTTATTCATGGCTGTGTTTTTAGACAAGACTGTGAGTGAGCCGATTCCCTTGGCTGAGAAGCTACCCCACACATGAATGGTTTCAGGATGCTTTACAGTTGGCATGAGACAAGACTGGTGGTAGCGCTCACCTCTTCTTCTCCGAATAAGCTGTTTTCCAGATGTCCCAAACAATCGAAAAGGGGATTCATCAGAGAAAATGACTTTGCCCCAGTCCTCAGCAGTCCACTCCCTGTACCTTTTGCAGAATATCAGTCGGTCCCTGATGTTTTTTCTGGAGAGAAGTGGCTTCTTTGCTGCCCTCCTTGAAACCAGCCCTTGCTCAAAGAGTCTCCGCCTCACAGTGCGTGCAGAAGCACTCACACCAGCCTGCTGCCATTCCTGAGCAAGCTCGGCACTGCTGGTAGCCGATCCCGCAGCTGAAACAGTTTTAAGATATGGTCCTGGCGCTTGCTGGTCTTTCTTGGGCGCCCTGGAGCCTTTTTGACAACAATGGAAGCTCTCTCCTTGAAGTTCTTGATGATGCGATAGATTGTTGACTGAGGTGCAATCATTGTAGCTGCGATACTCTTCCCTATTATGCCATTTTTGTGCAGTGCAATGATGGCTGCACGTGTTTCTTTAGAGATAACCATGGTTAACTGAAGAGAAACAATGATACCAAGAACCAGCCTCCTTTTAAAGTGTCCAGTGATGTCATTCTTACTTAATCATGACTGACTGATCGCCAGCCCTGTCCTCATCAACACCCACACCTGTGTTAATGGATCAATCACTAAAACGATGTTAGCTGCTCCTTTTAAGGCAGGACTGCAATGATGTTGAAATGTGTTTTGGGGGTTAAAGTTAATTTTCTGGGCAAATATTGACTTTGCAAGTACAGTAATTGCTCTTAAGCTGATCACTCTTTGACATTCAGGAGTATATGCAAATTGCCATTACAAAAAATGAAGCAGTAAACTTTGGAAAAATTACTATTTGTCTCATTCTCAATACTTTTGGCCATGACTGTACTGTGTTTGGAGACACTTTTGTTGGCATCACACTTTATGGCACAATGAAAGAGGAATCTAGGACTTCAGCAGAAGGAAAATTACTATGTAAAGGCTGGAAAGTTGTGAGATCTGCTCTTCTGTGACCCCGACAATTATTTACTTTTTTTTTGGAGGGGGGGGGGGCAATTAGAACTTCTGCTATGGGGCTCCATGGTTCCTATGTACACCCCTGCGCACACACATATTAAATTCAACATTTTCAATGTTGTAGTCTTTTTTTATATCCTACTTTGATCCAATATGTAGATCATAGTCACTCATTTAAGTGAAGGAGTCAGAGAAGACGTCTTTTTTTTCACGGAGCAAATTCTAGAAGAAGCTTAGATGATTTCTTACTGGGGAAAGGTGTTTGCACACGAGGAAGAATGATGACACATGAATGTTAAAAACAAAAAAGTCACCCGGGCCAAAAACCAACGAATAACTGATCCAGCACACCGATGGAAAAGTGACCATTTTATGCAGATTCCTGAACTTGTGAATTAAGCCTCATAGTAAAAATTTAACTTTGGTGCAAGCTGCATATTATTTTTTCTTGAGGACTAAAATACTGACCATTCTGAATCTACAAACTTTATACCGATAATCAGAGATATACAGTAATTGGGTATATCTTCGGCAAATATCAAAAGTGCTCTAGTTCTGTGGACTTCTCAGTAAAGTTGCAAATTGTATTTTTTAGAAATATACAAGGTGATTATGAAAGATTCATCGGGTTTTGCCTTCATATTACTGCAAAGATATAAATGTCACCCGTTTGTAATAATAACGTATCGAAAGGTCACATCTCCGAGTTTGTACTCGCGCGTGCAGATCGCTTGTGACTCACCAGGCGGCATCAGATCCCGAAATGGCGACTAGGCAGGAGAAAGAGCTTTGTTAGAGTATGAGAAGTCTAAATGAATTGTGTGTAAATTGCATGCTGTATTCGGAACACACACACCCATATAATCTATGGGTGCGTGTGAAACATTGCTCTGCACTCGGATATCACCCGAGTGCAGGGCGATGCCAGCCGATGTCAGCAGCAGAGGAGATGGAGAAATTGATTTCTCCGTCCCCTCCGCAGCTGTGCTGTGATTCTCTCTGTGCTTCGATCGCACAGAGAGCTGAGCAGGAGCTGAATGTCATTAGCATATCGCATCCTATGCTCTCGCATCGCATGTGATTCGCTAGGTGGACCCCGGCCTTATGGTTGTTTCCGCAACTGATAATTGATTCCAGAAACTTCATTTTCCAACGAAACTGAGCTCCACCCCACTGGCATTCAGAGGCTCCTCGCTATCTCAACGAGGAACACCCAACCAGTGGATTGGGCTTTGTATTGATGTTGACTTGCCACTCTTCAGATCCCCCCCCAGGTCTCCTGATCTAACAGTGTGTGACTTCTTCCTTTTGGGAGTGCATTAAAGACATTGCAACACTGGATGATCTCTGGGACCGCATTACCACCTCAATAATGACCATCAACGGGGACATTCTGCAGCGTGTTTGGGTCGAACTGGATTACCCAACAGATGTGTACAAATATGTCCTCCTTTTGTCAAACCTTATGTGCTAAACTGGAGAGTTTATGTTCGTTATGAAGTACCATTCACTATTGTGCATGTAAGACATTTTGAAATATACTTCTTTGAAGCCACATGAATCTTTATTCAGTGAAGACAGATCTTCCCATTGATGAGGAAAGAGATGACAGTTGGTGCTTTCAAGATTCTATGGAGGGGGGGGGGGAGCTGGAGGCCGACAGACATTCTGATGCAAGTTCTTCTGAAACAGTTATCCATACAATTTTATGACCACTAATTGTTTTCTCCTATCTCAGTAATAGGAAAGTCTGTATTCACTAACAACAGATTTTACCTGTGAATTGAGAATTTTGATGATAATGAATGATCAGCACCGGCATAGAAAGAAGCAGATTTCTCTAATAAAATATATTACAAAGTTTCTTATTTCTATTCAGCTGCACAGTTACAAGAAATGAGATGTATTCTCCAATTTCTGCGTCCTTACTCGTAAGCTTTGAGCGCCTACCGTCGACAGGGCACGACAGCACGGGCTGTTAGAAATGGCAGAATTCCTATGTGATCTCATTAGGAGGGTTTATTTGGTAATATTGCTAGCCTGTTGCCTGACCTAGCATTTGTACTTGCCCTTAATTATTTTGCATGGTTCCTATGTTTCCTTGACTTGTCCTTTAAGATTTAGGTTTCCCTTTATTGAAACCTATTTAAAAGTTTGTTTTTTTTCCTTCGTTTTCAAACTTAAAGGGCAGACCCATCTCAATAATAGTCGAGAAAGAATGAGCGAGCCCTGCGCACTTCAACTTCAGCAATTCCCAATACATCCGTGGTGGAAAGCTTTCCTTTTATGTACATTTTTAGGGATTCTCATTTCAACCTAAGCTGGCATAAGTTTAGCCCAAGACCTACTGAGCACGTACGGGTGGGGGCTATGTTAATACTCTATTTGTGGCTGTAACTATTTCATGATCTTCACTAATATTCCGTTTTTCTGAATGTTCGTTACTATTAGTCTTCTCTAGCTTTCACGCTGTGAGATCTACAATTATCCCGGAGAGCAGTCCTTCTACATGACCCGGCAGAGTAATGTTTTTTCTCTATTCATTGCTCCTGAATGGTCATTGACTTTGGTTAATTAAGCCTTCAGGATACACCATGCGTGAAAACCGTAAATGAATACATTTACTCCGAAGAGAAAATCCACACCGGCCTTTCAGTGTGGTCTAAAAGGTGCTAGAAATGATATGGGTCCTGTTATCAATGCATTACAAAAAACGCCACAGAAAATGTTCAGCGATGGTAATCCTGATAACAGAGGACATCAGACGTGTCCGAGAAGCATAAAGTCCTTTTAAGCAGTCTTCAAAAAGCTTGTCTGTATGCATTCATGTCTCCTAGATTCATTTAATGCCGACCTCGATTTCCATTAATATGAAACATTTTAGTCTGAGAGCTTGTTCCTTCGGAAAATAATAATTCTGAAACTTTTCTTTTCAAAAATGTGCCTGATTTTTATATGAGGCTTTATAATAAAATGCGATGATTTGTATGGATATTTTTCAACTTTCTAGACTAAAATATGCCACTTATTGAAGCGGCGGGTGAATATGCTAAAATGATGCAAGACTGATATTTTTTTAAAGGGGTCGTTAGTAAGTTTTAGGATGGAACATAGTGCTTATTCCTGGACAGGTATTGCCTCAGGTTGGAAATGCTATTGCAGTTGTTGGTGTAGATTTTCACGTAAGACTGGATGCAGAAGACCATATATTTTCTCATCTGAGAGAATAGAGTCATTTATGCAAATCACGCTCTGATCACGCTCTGATCACGCTCTGATCACGCTCTGATCACGCTCTGATCACACTCTGATCACACTCTGATCCGATTCTCTTGGATGAGAAGAAGATGGAGAAAACAATGTCTTCATCGTCTCCATTCTGTCAGTCTGTGGAAATCGGACTGTATTCAGTTGTCATCTGAGTGCAGTCCAATGTTTTTCACGCACTCTGAATGCGTGGACGAGTACGATCTGATGCAAATCGAGCATGCTGCAATTTTTTTTCCCCCGGATCGGCTCTGTGACATGTGCACAGCCCCATAAAATAACATGAGGATGAGTGCTATCCATCAAAATGACAGATTGCACTCATCTGAGTATTACGGTGTTCTGCACAAGTCCTAAGACAAATACAGAAGTGAATACCAAACTAAGGAAAACTATAAAGACTTCTTTCCTCTGTTATTATTTTTGTGTTTTTCTCAAAAAATCTGATTAAAAACTGCAGGTGTTATTCCAGCCTTGGGCCCATTCAGAGATCAATGTAAATCGGTCCGAGATCAGACCACAAATGCACGGACTGGCTGCAGATCTCCTAACTCGAGCATGACAGCTTCCTGTATTTCTATGAGTTGTTCCTCTCGGGTCAGGAGACCCGCGGCCAGTCCGTGCATTAGCGGTCTTATCTCGGACTGATTTACATGGATGTCTGAAGGAGCATTAACTGGTAGACTTTTTAGTAGAGTTGTTGAGTAAAGGTCAGGTTCTTGAGAACCCCTACCGATCACTCAAACCAAAGGTTTTGTTTGTAGGTTGATTTTAGTTTTTGGTTTTCACTCATTTGTGATTACATAAAGAAACCCAAAGATAGAATCTATATTTTTGCTCTCATCCACCATAACTTTTGCCAGGGCTGTGCTGTGTTAATCTAAGCCGCTCATCTTTTGTGTAATTTTTTTTACAGCTCTTTTGGTTCTGTCATGCTAAATAATTGCATATTAAACAACATCAAATAGAATTCACTGGAATATGGTAGAAAATAATTGTACAGTACCAATCGCACTCGTTGTGTGTGCTTGCAGGAGAGCGTCCTTTCCAGTGCACGTTATGTGAGAAAGCGTTCAACCAGAAGAGTGCACTGCAGGTGCATATGAAGAAGCATACTGGAGAAAAGCCTTACAAATGTGATTACTGCTCAATGACGTTCTCCCAGAAATGCAATATGAAGCATCATATGAAACGGACTCATGCTTACCCTGGTATGTACTTTGGGGACGAGTTTTCAGCTGTACAGTGACACTGTCTTATTGTCATAACTTGTCATTTTTCTGTGGTTTAAAGAAGATCTGTCTCCCCTCTGGTCATGTCTCTTTTAGTGAATACTTGTATTCCTTATAAAATAACCATTCTGGAGCATCTTTTCTTAATTAAATCTTAATTAAAACAATGCAGTGAGCACATTCCCCTGTTATTTATCTTGGAAATGTATTAATTGACAACTGAATGTTGCTATTCCCTTCTCAATTACTAAAAATGGACATGGCTGGAGAACGGACAGGTCTTTATGGTATATGTATTGACAATGCACCTTTCAATATGTGCGAGTCTAGAATTTGCGGCTGTAAGCGAGGCCCCAGAACTCTACTGGACTCAGCTCACACTTCCAGAACTAAATACAGGAACCTAAACTTCTAATGACCTAAAATCAATCATGGGTAAAAAAAAAAATTCTAAAGAAGGTATGTAATGAATCATATACTGTACAAAAAAGCCATGTGATCAGTTAAAGAGCCTTAAAGGCAATCTGTCAGTAGAATCAACCCTCCTGTCTATGTGGGCATGCAGGAGAAACTCACCGCACACTCTTGTATCAGGAGATGCAATATATTTTTATCACCCGTGAAAGCAGACATACAGTACAGACCAAAAGTTTGGACACACCTTCTCATTTAAAGATTTTTCTGTATTTTCATGACTATGAAAATTGTACATTCACACTGAAGGCATCAAAACTATGAATTAACACATGTGGAATTATATACTTAACAAAAAAGTGTGAAACAACTGAAAATATGTCTTATATTCTAGGTTCTTCAAAGTAGCCACCTTTTGCTTTGATGACTGCTTTGCACACTCTTGCCATTCTCTTGATGAGCTTCAAGAGGTAGTCACCGGAAATGGTCTTCCAACAATCTTGAAGGAGTTCCCAGAGATGTTTAGCACTTGTTGGCCCTTTTGCCTTCACTCTGCGGTCCAGCTCACCCCAAACCATCTCGATTGAGTTCAGGTCTGGTGACTGTGGAGGCCAGGTCATCTGGCGTAGCACCCCATCACTCTCCTTCTTGGTCAAATAGCCCTTACACAGCCTGGAGGTGTGTTTGAGCTCATTGTCCTGTTGAAAAATAAATGATGGTCCAACTAAACGCAAACCGGATGGAATAGCATGCCGCTGCAAGATGCTGTGGTAGCCATGCTGGTTCAGTATGCCCTCAATTTTGAATAAATCCCCAACAGTGTCACCAGCAAAGCACCCCCACACCATCACACCTCCTCCTCCATGCTTCACGGTGGGAACCAGGCATGTAGAGTCCATCCGTTCACCTTTTCTGCGTCGCACAAAGACACGGTGGTTGGAACCAAATATCTCAAATTTGGACTCATTAGACCAAAACACAGATTTCCACTGGTCTAATGTCCATTCCTTGTGTTCTTTAGCCAAAACAAGTCTCTTCTGCTTGTGTCCTGTCCTTAGCAGTCATTTCCTAGCAGCTATTTTACCATGAAGGCCTGCTGCACAAAGTCTCCTCTTAACAGTTGTTGAAGAGATGTGTCCGCTGCTAGAACTCTGTGTGGCATTGACCTGGTCTCTAATCTGAGCTGCTGTTAACCTGCGATTTCTGAGGCTGGTGACTCGGATAAACTTATCCTCAGAAGCAGAGGTGACTCTTGATCTTCCTTTCCTGGAGCGGTCCTCATTTGAGCCAGTTTCTTTGTAGCTCTTGATGGTTTTTGCAACTACACTTGGGGACACTTTCAAAGTTTTCCCAATTTTTCGCACTGGCTGACCTTCATTTCTTAAAGTAATGATGGCCACTCGTTTTTCTTTACTTAGCTGCTATTTTCTTGCCATAATACAAATTCTAACAGTCTATTCAGTAGGACTATCAGCTGTGTATCCACCAGACTTCTGGACAACACAACTGATGGTCCCAACCCCATTTATAAGGCAAGAAATCCCACTTATTAAACCTGACAGAGCACACCTGTGAAGTGAAAACCATTTCCGGTCACTACCTCTTGAAGCTCATCAAGAGAATGGCAAGAGTGTGCAAAGCAGTCGTCAAAGCAAAAGGTGGCTACTTTGAAGAACCTAGAATATAAGACATATTTTCAGTTGTTTCACACTTTTTTGCTAAGTATATAATTCCACATGTGTTAATTCATAGTTTTGATGCCTTCAGTGTGAATGTACAATTTTCATAGTCTTGAAAATACAGAAAAATCTTTAAATGAGAAGGTGTGTCCAAACTTTTGGTCTGTACTATGCATGAAAAGAAAAAAGGTGCTGAGAGTTTACAACAAAGTTAGATAGGATGTTTTGACCCCTCCTGGGTCTTTATCACAATGTCGCTGAAATGGTTAAGCTCCATGAGGCGCTCCCCGCCGTATGCAGAACACTTAGGCACGGGAGCGCCTCATGGAGCTTAACTAGTTCAGCGGCATTGTGATAAAGACCCTGGAGGGGTCGAAACATCCTATGTAACTTTGTCGTATAACTCCCAGCACCTTTTGTCTTTTTATGTATGTCTGCTTTCACGGATAATAAAAATATATTGCATCACCTGATACAAGAGTATGCGGTGAGTTTCTCCTGCCTTGGTCAAGAGGTCGCACACCCCGTTCTTCCAGCACCTCGCAATATAACAGAGTGCACGCCAATCATCTGATATATGGGCATGCAGGCACCACTCCAGAATTTTTTGTATTTTACCGCTAGAATGGTGCCACTATTCTAAGTTCCCTGCCCCTGGTATCAAACTTACCAGCCGCCAGCTTCATTGGATATCCGCGCCGCTCCCGTCGGTCTCTGTAGGTAGTGACCTAAAGGATCAATCCAGTGTCTGCTGGGCGAGTCGGAAGTCACTACTCAATGTAAATTTATGAGAACCAAGACAAGGTTCTCATAGACTTGCATTGAGAGCTTGTGACCGTTTCCTCTGACTTCCGGTCAGTCAGAAGTTGTGGTCACAAAATGGCATTGTGGGTCCTGAGTGGCATCGGGAAGAGCTGAAGGCGGCATCTAGTGAGTATAATACTAGGGTAAGGGAACTTAAATTAATGGAACCACTCCAGCACTGAAATAAAAAAAAAAAACACTGGCGTGGTGCTTTAAATAAAACGATACCTTGATATCTGCGATCCTATTATTGTTAATGAGCTGTTAAAATCTCTGATAAGGACACAGATCAGCATGAGAATCTGCCTCTAGAGCCCATTTTAAATAAAAGGGGACATTATCAAGTAATGACTGACACTTTGTTCTCATAATCACACACTGCTCTGCAGTGAGATCAGAACTAGCATGGTATTGCAAGTGAGGTTTGTCTCATTATAAAAACATTTGCAGCTGCATTTGTCCTTTCACAGTGCTTCAGCTTTCATGCCACAGGCAGAGTGGGGGGATGGGCAGTACAGGTGACAGCACTATGAAAAGACAGCTGTGTGTTTGTAATGAGACAAAGTTCAACTCTGCTGTGCTGTATTGGTTATAATCGGGCACAAGCTCTGCAGCAAAGCTGACTGCACTATGGATTGGCAAGTGCTGCTGCAAATGTTTGTAACGAGACAAAGTTCACTTCTGCTGTACTGTGTTTGCTCTAATAATCACACACAGCTCTGTGGTGAGCTTAGAACTAAGTGTCAGTCATTACATGTCTCACATTGGTAAAGCCCCTTTTTATTTAAATTAAGCTCTGAAGGCAGATTCTTCAGAATATCTATGTCCGGCCCATAGATCTTAACAGCTCATTTACATATAAGAAAAATATTTCTCTAGAATAAGACATCGAATTGCAGATATCAAGGTATCGTTTTATTCAACTTTCTAGGACCTGCATGCCCATATAAACGGCTTAGGAGGGTTGATCCTATTGATCCTGTTACGTATATTTCCATTTTGGCTGATTATTTTCCTTATCGTATTCTATTACAGACCTTATAGAGGAAGTTTCTATGCATCAAGAAGATGAAGAAGGGGGGGAAGACCTAACACAAACACTTGATTTGGAAGAAGTTGTCCAGGAATCGTCAGGAGACTGGCAGTGTGGCATAAGCAATGTTTTCCGATGATCTACCATTCACTAGTGTACTATTATATAGTAGCTGTATAGCTTGTAAATATACCAGGGGTTTTGTAAGCAGACCAGTGTCATTCCATTGCCTCCAATTTTTGTGACTCCGGTGCTATATATTTGAGTTGATGACCTGAGGTTTAATTGTATTTCTAGAATTTTTCTGCACTTCTCAGGTACATCTGATTACATTGGGGGAGATTTTTGAACATTAGTTAAATGGAGGAGTGGATAACGTCCCCATTTGTTGCGCTTTTACAGTTGTTTAGATTTCACTTACAGTAGTTTAAGTATCACTTAAAACAACTATACAGGGGTGTTATTTTACATTTTGTAGTAAAGATTATTGCACTCAAGTTTCCCACTAAGAAATATAAATATATGTATGTATTTGAGGATTTGTACATATGTATAATGTGTATATATGCCTATATGTGTTTGTATATCTATATGTAACTGTGTGTGTCTAATATATATTTATGTAATATACACACACATTTTGTATAGATGTAAATCTTCTACTGGCAAAAAGCACTGCAGCCTTTTCTTTTGTACTATATGGTAAAAACTAAATTACCTGCCTGTTTGGAAAGTGGCTGGTCCATTTTCATCTTTCAGTTTGAAAATTGTTACTTCATAGATAATATTTTTAAATGTCTGTGACATCTACTTCTAGAATATTAATAAACCTTATTCCTTCATTTATCATTTCCATGTGTGTATTTTTTGCCATATAATGTTCCTGATGTTATTAGCTATATCTTAAAAAAAATGACATAACACATTTATTAGAAATATTAATTTCCCATTACTATCACAGTACTATAGGTATAGACTCTGTCACTCGAAGTATAACAATATGTATAAAAAAGTGTTCGGTTTCCTCTCTGATCTACAGCCGCTATACAGTCTCCAGATAAGTCCGTTTTAGTTCAGTGTCTTAAGGAGGCAGACACAAGCCAAGGTGCTAAAGTACGGGTAAGTTCTTTAAAATTACCCATTGTCCCACTACCCCCTTCTCTAATGCCTGTCCTAATGGATACTGAGTGTTGTAGTGTTATGGTGGGTAGTGTCCCTCCTTTTTATTTTTCTCCTTGTTTTTTTTTTTCCTTCAATTCCTTCTTCTATGAGTCCTTTAATTTCCTGTTGCTCATTTTGTCTTTTCTACCCAGTAAATTCTCTTTTCTCTCCTTTATGTTGAAACAGGACGTCTCTTATGGGGGGAGTGCTTCTTTAATGGGCTCTCCTTACCTCCACTCTTTCTCCAGCATGGCTACTTCCCGATCTTCTTGCTCTCTCTTAGAAAAATGTCTTCATTGTGGCTGACCAGATTCCCTTTTTTTCTACCAGAATCTGAAGCCCATCCAGAACTACTCTTCGCCCTCAGGTATCATACCTTCCTGAGTGGGCCAGCTCCATAACCATACTCTAGGTAACCTCTCCAAGCTCTCACAGACTATATATTTAGCATTTTTTTTTAAAGTGTGATTCCTTCTGTCTGGTTGTTGTAATGCCATTTCCCTGGTGATGAATTGAAAGTGCATGATGATGTCATCATGCAAGACCTTAATTTTAGCCAAAATGCTTTTGAATATAGGTATGGTCATTTAATTAAAGAAAACTGACAGTCATAAGTTTTGCATATACTATTTATTGATCACAACATAGAGTAATTCATTGTTTACAAGGCCATAACTTAGTATTTTGTAGCATAACCTCTTGCTTTAATTACTGCACTACACCGACGGGGCATTGAAGCCACTAGTGTATTTAACTCATCTTGAGGGATTTTGCTCCATTTCATTTGCAAATCTGCAAACAATTCATCTGTATTGCTATGGGTACAGGCCCCAACTCGTCACCCTAACTCATCCCAAAGGTGCCCTATAGGGTTTAAATCAGGTGATTGGCTTGGCCATTGCAACAGGCGTACATTTCTCTTTGCTAACCAATTTTTTACTAAATTGGATGTGTGTTTAAGAACTTTGTCTTGCTGGAATTTCCATCCCCTGCCTAATTTGGTTTTACCATGTGACAGCATTACATTCTCCAGTATATCCTTGTACATGGTAGCATTCATATTTCCATAAATTCTACGCAGAGGGCCAATGGCTGATACAGAAAAGCATCCCCAAACCATGACTGCCTCCACCATGTTTCACTGTAGGTGTTTGGTACCTACGTTTTCCAATTGGGCTGTATATATATAGTGCTTGCCATCACTACCAAACAGATTGAACTTGGATTCATCCGACCCCTACACTTTAGACCAATTTGTCTCTTTCCATTGGTTGTGTTCTTTGGCAAGCTCAAGTCGGACCTTCCGGTTCTTTGCAGAGATGAAAGGCTTCTTGACTGGAATGCGTGCATTCAACCCTACTGCTCTTAGCGTCGCACCACAGTTTGGTGACTCACTTTGACCCCATATTCTTCGTTCATTTCGTGCAAAATCTGTACAGCACTTTTATGGACATCAGATACTGACTTTTTCTTAATAATGTGATCAACTCTGGAGGAAGTTTTCCGTGGTCGTCCTCTTCTAGGTTTGTCAGCTGTTCCATAACCTTCTCCAAGTGGAGAGGTTTGTAATTTTTATCGTAGGTACACTTCAGCTGTGAGAGACAGAATAAAAAAAAATCCAGAAAAAAATCACATTTGTATGATTTTGACATAATTAATTTGCATTTCATTGCATGAAATAAGTATTTGATGCAATAGAAAAACAGAAATTAAATTTGGTACTAAAAGCTTTGTTTGCAATTACACAGGTCAGACGCTTCCTGAAGTTCTTTACCAAGTTTGCACACACTGTAGCAGAGATTTTGGCTCACTCCTCCATACAGATCTTCTCAAGATCTTTCAGGTTTTGGGGTTGTCGCTGTGCAACATTGAGTTTCAGTTCCCTCCAAAGATTTTTTATTGGGTTTAGGTCTGGAGACTGGCTAGGCTACTTCAGGACCTTGAAATGCTTTTTACGGAGCCACTCCTTAGTTGCCCTGGCTGTGTGTTTTGGGTCATTGTCATGCTGGAAGACCCAGCCACGACCCATCTTCAATGCTCTTACTGAGGGAAGGAGGTTGTTGGCCAAAATCTCACGATACATGACCCCAGCCAACCTCCTTTCAATACGGTGCAGTTGTTCTATCCCTTTTACAGAAAAGCACCCCCAAAGTATGATGTTTCCCCCACCATGCTTCACGGTTCGGACAGTGTTCTTGGGGTTGTACTCATCCTTCTTCTTTCAAACACGGCAAGTCGAGTTGATACTAAAAAGTCCTGTTTTGGTCTCATCTGACCACATAACCTTCTCCCATGCCTCCTCTGGATCATCCAGATGGTCATGGACAAACTTCAAATGGGCCTGGACATGTGCTGGCAAGAGCAGAGGGACCTTGCGTGCCCTTCAGAATTTTAATCCATGGCGACGTAGTGTGTTACTAATGGTAATGTTTGAGACTGTGGTCCCAGCTCTCTTCAGGTCATTGACCAGGTCCTGTGTAGTTCTGGGCTGATTCCTGACCTTTCTCAGAATCCTCATTACCCCACGTAGCGAGATCTGTAGCCCCAGACCAAGAAAGATTGACAGTCATCTTGTGTGCCTTCCATTTTCTATTTCTCAACAAGCTGTTTGCCCATTGTCCTGTAGCCCATTCAAGCCTTGTGCAGGTCTACAATTTTGTCACTGGTGTCCTTAGACTGCTCTTTTGTCTTGGCCATGGTGGAGAGGTTGGAGTGTGATTGATTGAACTTGTTACCTGTATAAAAAACACCTGTCCACACACTCAAACAGGTGCAATTAATACAGGTAATGAGTGCTGAGTAGGAGGGCTTCTTAAAGAAAAACAAACAGGTCTGTGAGAGCCAGAAATGTTTCTGATTGGTAGGTGATCAAATACTTATTTCACGCAATAAAAGGTAATTTACTTATTTAAAAATCATACAATGTTATTTTCTGGAATTTTTTTTTTTATTCTCTTTCTGTTAAAGTGTACCTCCGATAAAAATTACAGACCTCTCCATTTTTTGTAGGTGTGAAAACTTGCAAAATCGTCAGTGTATCAAATACTTATTTTCCCCACTGTATGTGTATATATATTAAATATATGAAATTGAAACTGCGTTACTGCTGTATAGATTATACTTATAAAATAAAGGTACTTAGCGCAAAAAATGGCCATCGTGTGTGTCCACCAGTCCAGTCAAGACGTACCTTTCTCTGGAGGGACACAAATCTATCAGATAGACCTCTCCTGGGTCAAAAGACTATAAATTTAAATGGCAGAAAGGATCCATTCTTGAATGCTTGCTATCCTAGATATCTGACTATATGGGATCATCTATATCAGAATCTACTGTAAACAAATCCATATTGGTTTCTTTCAGCCAGTCTCAGAATAGGACAATGGTCCATTCAGTTTGTAGTCTCATGTGACACTTCAAATTCAGATTCCTGACTCTGAGCAAAATGCCAAGTTAGCCTCATCCACGAAAGATCTAATCCAGATAGTAGAAACATTCTCCATGTCAAGGATGAGTCTGCTTTCTTTTCCCAGGTGGAGGTATCCTTACATTGACACACATGGCAGAACATGTTTTTTTCCTATACATTCCGACATTTGCACTTCTCACTCTGTTAACTAGCAGGACTTCCACCTCTCTGAGGCCACCACTTTGCTTCCACTTGACATGGTTCCCATTCATGATTCCTGTTCCAGTAGAGACTTGAAACCCTCCTGCCCTTCTGACTGAACAAAATCATCTTTCAAATCTAGGCCATCTTGGCATGCTCAGTCTAAGAATGCCTACCACTCCAAGAGTCCCTTAACATAAAGGTTTCTTCCCCTACATGGTGTCACCCCCCCCCTCTCCTTCAGGGTTACAGTATTTGCCCCCCAAGGGCGATGCCTGGGAAGTGGTTTCAAAGTAGTAAAAAATAGATTCTCTTCTTGAACAAGTTATTTCCTTCAACCATCACCCTCTAGCTCCAAGAAGTCCTTATTACACTTTACAGTTCATTAAAAGAAAAGCAGGAGGTTGATTTCTCCTGTCTAAACATAATCTCCTAATTTCTAAAGATCTTCAGTTGGATCCTGAGCTGACAAAAGTTTGGTCTCATTTCATCCTAGTTCAAGGACTTACTGGAATCAATGTTCTCCACTCAGGTAGACTGAATCTTTCTACAATTGGAGAAGTTTGCTTGTATTCAGTCTGGAGTATCCTATCTTCGAACGAGGTTCCCACTCTCCTTTCTTTCACTTTTGCATGAAGGCTCTGGGCATAATGGTCTCTGAAATTGTGTGTAGAGAACAGTCTCAAAAACAATCCTGTCCTTCAGTGGGCCATCCTATCTTGACAAATTGTGAACTACCATCCACTTTCCCTTACAGGTCTACAAAGGCTTCCACTGGTGACTGTTGGAGATCGCCCCCACTTCCCCTTACTTGCATTTAATAGGGTGGCTGTTAAGGCATAGATCCTAAAATCCAACCCATGCTCATGGTCTGTAAGCATCAGTTGGTTAAAAACTACCATTGCACTTGGTGATCCTACGTCCATGGTGTGAACAACATGATTTTCACCCTTGTAAAGCTTTCAGTGTAGAATGTTAATCTGGTTGTTCATCTGTATTTTTCACTTTCTACCTCCATTTACCATTGGGGCTATATTGTAATGTCATTTAGAGATCCTCAGCAATTCCCTGAGTAGGCAAATGTAGGAGATAAAACACGGTCCTTGTGGGGTATTCCCCAATGGAAGACCTGAGATGTCATGCATCCTTATGTGATGGAAAATATGGTGTGGTCTTGTCTCTCCCCTATATTTGTCTACTGAGGAACTTGCTGAGGATCTACTATTGGGGCATACCGCCCCGGACTGCAAACTCCTCTATACAGTCCTCTATATCAACTTGTTGACTTTATTAGGCCTGATGAGGGGTATAATAAAACAAAAAAAAGAGGAAACCTTGCTAGGCTTATTGTCACCTTAAGTCAAACAACTATGATGGTGTGGAAATTGGATATGAAAAGGAACCAATAAAATCACTTGAACAGATCTGTGCCTATTGGTATGCGGTCCCTCGAAGTAACTTTACATTATTATTATTATTTATTTATATAGCGCCATTGATTCCATGGTGCTGTACATAAGAAGGGGTTACATACAAAATAAAGATATTACTGACAGTAAATGAACTAACAATGATAGACTGATACAGAGGGAAGAGGACCCTGCCCTTGCGGCTTCCATTCTACTGGATAATGGGGGAGGAGACAGTAGGTGGGGGGTTGCAGCAGCTCTGGTGGTGGTGAGGCGGCAGCGTGGTCATTGCAGGTTGTAAGCTTTCTTGAAGAGATGGGTTTTGAGGTTCCATCTGAAGGATCTGGATGTGGCAGATAATCGGACGTGTTGAGGCACAGAATTTCAGAGGATGGGGATATTCGGGAGAAGTCTTGGAGGCGATTGGGTGAGGAACGCATAAGTGTGGAAGAGAGGAGGTGGTCTTGGGAGGAGCGGAGATTACGTGAGGGAATATATCAGGAGATTAATTCAGAGATGTATGGAGGGGAAAGGTTACGGATGGCTTTGTAGGTCAGTGTTAGTAGTTTGAACTGGACACGCTGGGCAATTGGGAGCTAGTGAAGAGATTTGCAAAGGGGGATAGCAGAGGAGTAGCGAGGAGAGAGATGAACTAGTCGGGCAGCAGAGTTAAGGATAGACTGGAGAGGTGTGGGAGTGTTAGCAGGTAGGCCACAGAGGAGGATGTTGCAGTAGTCGAGGCGGGAGATGATGAGGGCATGCACAAGCAGTTCAGTAGTTTGAGGGTTGAGGAAAGGATGGATTCTGGAAATATTTTTGAGCTGGAGGCGACAGGAGGTGGCAAGAGCTTGGATGTGTGGTTTGAAGGACAGAGCAGAGTTGAGGGTTACACCGAGGCAGCGGATTTCTGGTACAGGGGAAAGAGTGATGTAATCTATTGTGATAGATAGATCAGATGGGGAAGATACGCAAGATGAAGGAAAGATGATGAGTTCAGATTTGTCCACATTGAGTTTGAGGAAGCGAGAGGACAAGAAGGAAGATATGGCTGATAGACATGCTGGGATTTTGGACAGTAGAGAGGTGACGTCTGAGCCAGAGAGGTAGATATGGGTGTCTTAGGGTACAGGTGGTACTGGAAACCGTGAGACTTCATGAGCTGTTCCAGGCCAATGGTATAGATCAGTGTTTCCCAAACCCCATCCTCACGGCCCCCCACAGGTCATGTTTTCAGGATCTCCTTAGTATTGCACAGGTGAGAGAATTCCTGATGCCTTGACGATACTTCAATCACCTGTGTAATACTAAGGAGATCCTGAAAACATGACCTGTGGGGGTTCGTGAGGATGGAGTTTGGGAAACACTGGTATAGATGGAGAAGAGTAGGAGTCCTAGGATAGAGCCTTGAGGGACTCCAACAGAGAAGAGGGCAGGATGAGGAGGTAGTGTGGGAGTGGGAGACGCTTAAAGTGTGGTTGGAAAGGTACGAGGAGAACCAGGATATGGCAAGGTCTTTGACACCAAAGGAAGAGAGAATCTGTAGTAGGAGGCAATGGTCAACTGTGTCGAAGGCAGAGGACAGATCTAGAAGGAGGAGTATGGAGAATTGTCTGTTAGCTTTGGCTGTAAGTAAATCATTAGTAATTTTGGTAAGGGCAGTTTCAGTGGAATGGTAGGGACGGAAGCCAGATTGTTTGTCAAAGAGAGAGTTAGATGAGAAATGGGAGGAAAGTTCAGCGTGAACATGTTTTTCATGGAGTTATAAATTAATAGATAGGGAGATAGGGGTCCACTCCAGAGGAACCAGCACACTCTTGGACACTTATTTTTCAGCTAGAGCACATATGTCAAACTCTGGCCCTCAGGGTGAGTATATTTGGCTTGTGACACTGGGCAGGTCCCCCAACTATATTTGGCCTGAGACGCCAGGCGGGTCTCACACTCTGCATCGCACTTTAACCCCTCATCGCACTTTCAACTATATAGGCATCCTAGATGCCGATATGGTTGAAAGAAATGATGGAGGAAGGAGCATCAGCTGACTCTCCCCCTCTCCGTCTTACGTATCAGCGCAGCAGGCGTGATGACATGATTACAACACTCCCTCTGTACCGAGATATGCAGAGGACCATGAAGACACCAGAGCAGAGGGGGAACAGGCAGAGGTGAGTATTTATTTTTAATGTGAGGTCTATTATACTGTATTTAGCACTATATAGGCTCATTATACTGTATGGAGCACTATAAGGGGTGCAGTGTACTGTATGTAGCACTATGTAAGGCCACTAAACTGTATGGAGCACTATGTGGGCCCCTTTATGCTGTATGGAGAACTATGTGGGGCCCTTTATATTGTATGGAGGAATATGTGAGGCCATTATACTGTATGGAGCACTATGTGGGGCCATTATACTGTATAGAGCACTATGTATGGCCATTATACTGTATGGAGGACTATGTGGGTCCATTATATCTTATGGAGCACTATGTAGGGCCATTATACTGCATTGGGCATTATGGGGGGCCATTATAGTGTATGGAGCACTATGTAGGGCCAGTATACTATATGGAGCACTATGTGGGGCCCATTATACTGTATCGAGCACAATGCGGGACCATTATACTGTATGGAGCCATTATACTGTAAATGATGAGGAAAAACTTCCTCAATTGTAGACTTTTTTTTTTTAATATCAAGGTTGGCCCATGACTTTGTCTAAGCTTTTAATTTTGGCCCTCTGTGTATTTGAATTTGACATCCCTGAGCTAGAGTATGCAACCCTCATTGTTCTATTAGAATTACCATTGGGGCTTGTCATCCTGCAATGAACTGGTGTTTTAATCATGTTATTGGTAAGCAAGGTCTTTAAGTGATCATTACTATATTATGTAGCTCATTTAAGAAAGTATCTATAATAGATGCACTTGAAATCAAAATATCCAACTCCCATTGCAAATTTCATTTAGTGCAAACAGCAGAAAGTTTTTAAATTTTGCTAATAAACCTATCAATCAAATCAATTTAAATAGCTCAACACAACCAATATAGCAAGTAGTTTTTCCAGATTTAACACAAATCTAAACACGTGTTTAGTACTTGGTAAAGCAACCTTTGGTTTTTATGTCCTGCCTTATATGTGATGCATAGTTAGTCATCAGCTTCTGGCTGGGTTCCTGAGAAACCTTGGTATATTCCTCCAGTTGACAAACAATCTTGAGTTTGCATGTTGCAACCGCCTTCTTCAAATCCCACCAAAGATTTTCCATAGGGTTCATATCGGTTAACTCTGACGACCAATCCAGAATCTTCCAGGAATTTTTCTATAGCCAAATTTTGATGGACTTGACATTGACCTGTTGGAAGGTCCAATGACACTGAAGAAGGCATAATATTTTCTCCCAAGGATTTCCCGATACTTGATTGAATCCATCTTACCTTTCACGTGCAGCTGGAAACAAATCAGCCCCAGAGCATCACCAAGCCACCTCCATGAAACACTGTCGACTGGGTGTTCTTTTTAGCGTAAGCTTCATTCTTTCTTTTCCAGATTTATCAATGATCCCCAAGCCTGAAGGTTCCTCTTTTGTTTAATGAGTCCACAGAACAGAATCCTCATATTTCTGTGGCTTATTTATATGGTTGTGAGTATATTGGAGCCAACTTTTTTTGTGCTTTTGGGTCACTAGAGGTGTACTTCATGAAGTTCAGGCATGGAGACGTTCAGCGTTTACTATATGCCTTACTGTGCAGAGTGAAACCTCAGTGCCTACTGCAGCCAAATCTTGATGCAGGTCTTTTGCAGTCACTCAAGGTTTCTGACAACCTACCTCTTCAGGAATTTCATGGCAGCCACTGACAGCATCCTTTTTATGCCATGTCCAAGTAGTGTATCCAGTGTTCCTGTAATGTTGTACTTGTGCTCTTTGCTTCCAACTGTATCTCTAGAGACATGCAATGTCTTAGCTATCTTTTCATATTCTTTTTTTTTCTTGTTTGTGTAATGCAGTGATCTCTTCTCTTAACTTCTGGGCCACTCCCTTGACAGCCCCAGAATATTAGTGAACTGAAGGCCGCTGCCTATGAATAATGGCGAAGATTCTTTTGTCTATGCATCACATTTGCAGTAAGTCATAACAGCCAGAGTTGCTCTACTAAGCACCAAAGATGATTGTCATGAAGGTGCTGTATAATTCTGAGACTTCAGTAGTTATTAAAAGTGGCATTTTGTGTTAAATTTGGGGAAAAAACTTGTTATATTAGTTGTGTTGAGCTACTTGAATTGTTCTTTTTTAATTAGTTTATTGCAAACAGAAAATTTGTAAACTCTGTTAATAAACCTAATTTGTAATGAGGGTTGAATACTTTTAATTGCACTGTGTTTAGTCATCCTAAGGGTATGTGCACACCTTGTGTTTTTGTGGCATGTTTTACTCATTTATTCTTAACATTTTTGCCATGAAAACCGCAGCATTTTACTGTCCCAGAAAAGTGAATGAGATTTCTGAAATCATTTTGCTTACTTTTTCCTTGCAGATTTGAAGCAGTTTCAGATCTGCAGTATATCAATTCTTTCAGCATTTTTGCAGCATTTTTCACTCATTCAAATGACTAGGAAAGAAGAGCATTAAAAAAAATGCATCAAAAATACCACAAAACACGCGTGCTTTATACAGCGATTTTCCTGCCAAGACACACATTTTTGATGCAGAGATGTCTGCAACAAGTACTTAACATGGGCACAAACCCTTAGAAGAGAAATTTAGAATTCGTGTATTAGAGAATATTTAAAGTAAAATACGAACGAAAACTCTATAGAACATCACACAGTCATGGCTGAAAAGTGTTGGCACCCTTGAAATTGTTCCAGAAAATGAAGTATTTCTCCCAGAAAATTATTGCAATTACATGTTTTGTTATGCACATGTGTATTTCCTTTTCGTGTATTGGAACAACACAAAAAACAGAGAAAAAAGGCAAATTGGACATAATTTTACACAAAACCCAAAAAATGGGCTGGACAAAATTGTTGGCACCCTGAACTTAATATTTGGTTTCACACCCTCT
This sequence comes from Phyllobates terribilis, assembly GCF_046119375.1. NCBI lineage: Eukaryota > Metazoa > Chordata > Amphibia > Anura > Dendrobatidae > Phyllobates > Phyllobates terribilis. The sequence goes on along the minus strand of NW_027362764.1, from coordinate 530,804,845 downwards.
GGAATAAGTAACTGCAATCAATCGCTTCCTATAACCATCAACAAACTTCTTATACCTCTGAACTGGAATTTTGGACCACTCTTCATTTGCAAACTGCTCCAGGGCGCCTTCTCCCAACAGCAATTTTAAGATCTCTCCACAGGTGTTCAATGGGATTTAGATCCGGACCCATTGCTGGCCACTTCAGAACTCTCCAGTGCTTTGTTTCCATCCAGTTCTGGGTACTTTTTGAAGTATAGAGAAAAACCAAAAACAAGCAAAATACCCAAATAACTGGAAGTAAATGGATAAATTGCACAGTGCAAAAATAATGATAAATAATAAAGGGTATTTAGTTAACATAATTTTGATCAAAATAATGTAAAAGCCATCCCACCACGTCACGGTTACCCTTATGGAACAGTCCTAACTCTAATATTAAAACATTACCATTTGTCAAGTGACATACATATGGATAAGGGCAGAGAGACTGAACCCGTAGTAGAGGCATAGACCTAAGAGGCAGAATGAGCCTTTCAGCTCAGACAAAGGACAGCCACACCCTTAAATGCACTAAAGCACACTAAACTGCAAAGAAAAAACCTGGGAGTCTGAACTGAAACGTAAATTGATGTGCATGCAAAATGTAAATGCATGTTCACACAAGGCCACTAGACAGAGAAAAACCAAAAACAAGTAAAATACCCAAATAACTGGAAGTAAATGGATAAATCGCACAGTGCAAAAATAATGATAAATAATAAAGGGTATTTAGTTAACATAATTTTGATCAAAATAATGTAAAAGCCATCCCACCACGTCACGGTAACCCTTATGGGACAGTCCTAACTCTAATATTAAAACCTTACCATTTGTCAAGTGACATACATATGGATAAGGGCAGAGAGACTGAACCTGTAGTAGAAGCATAGACCTAATAAGGCAGAATGAGCCTTTCAGCTCAGACAAAGGACTTCCACACCCTTAAATGCACTAAAGCACACTAAACTTTTTTTTTTTTTTTTTTTTTTTTTTAGGTAATCTTCAAATTTCATGATGCCTTGCACACAGTCAAGGCACCCAGTGCCAGAGACAGCAAAACAACAACAAAACATCTTTGAATCGTATTTGAGTGTAGTTACTGTGTTCTTTTCTTTGTAGGCATCATTCCATTTTCGGTAAACGGTAGAATGATGTTCTTTACCAAAAAGCTCTATCGTGGTCTCATCTGTCCACAAGAAACTTTCCCAGAAGGATTTTGGCTTACTCACGTACATTTTGGCAAACTGCAGTCTAGCTTTTTTATGTTTCTGTGTCAGCAGTGTGGTCCTCCTGGGCAGGGTCGGCTCCAGGTTTTCATGTTTTCGGTTTTCGTGGGCCCTGGGCGAAAGAGTCTCTGTGGGCCCCTTTAACACATACCACATTTCCTGATGCACAGATACGGCAGAGAAATATAGATATAGTACAGTGCCAAAGATTTCACTTACTTCTTACATTACATGAGTGATATCTATTGTAAATTCTACAATAGCTCAGAAACCGGCGAATCCTCACAACGCACAGTGCGTGACCTGGGGAGATTCAAAAGTTTTAATTTTAGACCGGACATTATAGTCCTCCATACAGTATAATGAGCCCATATATTGCTCCATAAAGAATAATGGTCCTCATATAATGCTGCATACAGAATAATGGGCCCCATATAATGCTCCATCCAAAATAATATGCCTCATATACTGCTCCATACAGAATAATAGATCCCATATAATGCCCCATATATTGTTCCATACAGTATGAGCCTTATATTTTGCTCCATACAATATGGTCCCCATATATTGCTCCTTACAAATTGAGCCCCATATAATGCTCCATACAGAATAATGGACTCCATATAATGCTCCATATAGTATGGGCCCCATATATTGCTCCATACATAAAAAAAAATCAAATACTCATCTCTCCTTTCTGGTGGCAGGTCCGGACTCCTCAGCGTTTTCTGGCTCTCTGCACTGTCAGAGCAGAGGGCACGCTGTAGTGTCTTCATCGCGACTTCTGACCTGAAACGTCACAAAGTCAGAAGACGCCAGAGCTGCGATGGAACAGGGAGAGGTAAGTTTTGCAAGTGCCGGGGCCCTGAGCAAGCGGGGGGTCACTTGCAGGCCAGTGTCCCCGACGGCGAGTGGGCCCCTCCACTTGCTCAGGGCTCTGGCACTTGACCAGGTGTTCTGGGTGCTGACGCTGGCCCTGCTCCTGCGTCTCCTGCCATAGCATTTCATTTAATTGAAATGTCGACGGATAGTTCACATTAACATTGATGCACCCTGAGCCTGCAGGACAGCTTGAATTTGTTTGGAATTTGATTGGGGCTGCTTACGTATCATCCAGACTATCCTGTGTTGCAACCTTTCATCAATTTTTCTCTGCCATCCACGTCCAGGGAGATTAGCTACACTGGTATGTGTTATAAACTTCTTGCTTATGTTGTGCACTGTGGACAAAGGAACATCAAGAGCTCAGAAGATGAACTTGTTACCTTGAGATTGTTAATATTTTTCAACAATTTTGGTTCTCAAGTCCTCAAACAGTTCTCTTCTCCGCTTTCTGTTCTCCATGCTTAGTGTGGAACACACAATGCAAAGATTGAGTCAACTTCTCCCCTTTTTATCTGATTTCAGGTGTGATTTTCACATTACCCCTCACCTGATAATTGCCATAGGTAAGTTTGAATGAGCATCACATGCTTGAAACAAAGTTGTTTATCCACATTTTTGTATAAGTGCCATCAATTTTGTCGGCCCATTTTTGGACTTGTGCGTGAAATTATGTCCAATTTGCCCTTTCTTCTGTTTTTTTTTTTTTTGTGTTCCAATACACATAAATGAAATAAATGTGTGTAACAAAACATGTAATTGCAATAATTTTCTGGGAGAAATACTTCATTTTCTGGAACAATTTCAAGGGTGCCAACACTTTTCAGCCATGGCTGTATAAACATTTTACATTTTGCTTTACAGATCAGATATTTTTTACATATTTTACCAGCTGTTTATGGTTGTTGTTCATCATTTTGACAAAAAGAATTAGCATTTCATGCTCTTCTGAATAATTTTTGCCAGTTTTCAGTTTTTGTATGATTTAAAAAAAATATTGTACAATTGTGTACATTACTATCTTTGTATGTATGATGGCATTTTTTCACGAGGTTGCCTTTTTTCTTTCCACATGTAGTTTTCATTATTCTCTACATCTCTAAAATGTCAGCCTGTGGATTATTTTTCTAGGTTTAAACTGTTCATTGCCATTTCTTTAAGATTTGTGAGTTGTTTTTCATAGCCAAAAGCTTTGCGTGCTCTTTCAATTTTTATGTTCATATCTTGAGTGTCAAAAATGTTTACAAAAGAGAATGAAATATACACTGCTCAAAAAAATAAAGGGAACACTGAAATAACACATCCTAGATCTGAATGAATGAAATATTCTCATTCAATACTTTGTTCTGTACAAAGTTGAATGTGCTGACAGCAAAATCACACAAAAATCATCAATGGAAATCAAGTTTATTAACCAATGGAGACCTGGATTTGGAGTCACCCCCAAAATTAAAGTGGAAAAACACACTACAGGCTGATCCAACTTTGATGTAATGTCCTTAAAACAAGTCAAAATGAGGCTCAATCCACCAACGTCACGTTGCACCACAGACTGTCCAGGAGTTGGCGGATGCTTTAGTCCAGGTCTGGGAGGAAATCCCACAGGAGACCATCCGCAACCTCATCAGGAGCATGACCAGGCGTTGTAGGGAGGTCATACAGGCACGTGGAGGCCACACACAATACTGAGCCTCATTTTGACTTGTTTTAAGGACATTACATCAAAGTTGGATCAGCCTGTAGTGTGTTTTTCCACTTTAATTTTGGGGGTGACTCCAAATCCAGGCCTCCATTGGTTAATAAATTTGATTTCCATTGATGATTTGTGTGTGATTTTGTTGTCAGCACATTCAACTTTGTACAGAAGAAAGTATTCAATGAGAATATTTCATTCATTCAGATCTAGGATGTGTTACCTGAGTGTTTCCTTTATTTTTTTGAGCAGTGTATTTTGCCTTATATCTGAATAACAAACCTTTATATAAAGGGTATTTCTAGCAAAATATTGTCTGTCGTCATTTTCTTAGCCATAAAATCAATCCCGTTATGAGTCCTCAACCATCGACTACCTATTACAGGTGCGACGACCTGTGTCAATCTGGTCACTTGTGCGGGAGTGAACTATTCTTAATTATGCCAGATGTATTATTCCTTTGTTCATTAAGTCAAGGGACATGAGCCATTGTATCATGTGAGACTGTGCTATGCCCTTTTTTGTATGCTAATGTGTGGAATGCCTGCTGATCACAGATTGCATCAGCTCCCTGAGGTGTACTAGTCTGCATCATTTGGAGGACAATTATGCAGTCTAATTGAACTAGTGAACAATGAGGGAAACAGCCATGATTATCTGCCTCCCCCCAATCCTGGGGGGCACAATGCCCTGAAACGGAAGCTGAGGGATATAAAATGGGTCTGATCCTGTCACCGGTGTGATTCTGCACGACTTCAGTCATGGTTCCAGCTTGTGGATACAAAACTGCTCCACTGCCCAACACTGAGCCCACAAATTCGTTTGGAGAACCCAGATTGGGACAATCTGGTCACCTGGCTACATACCTCACTGTACTGGGTCAGCTTCCTAGGCTTGCTGCTAACCTCCTCTCAGTGGGTTCCTACCAAAAACTGAGTGCTGCTAGCTGGGATAGTTGGCCCTGGATGCCCAAAAGTCACGGAGGTTCTAATCGCTGGTGAGACTTTTGGGTCATTTTCACCATCTTGTATCCTTGTTGAGAATATACTATATACTGTTGACTGTTGGTGATCCAATAAAGTCTTACTGGAGTGTGGTACCCTCCCCCTGTGTTGTCTGAGTAGTGTTCTGTCCACGGGGAAGGAGTACGGTCTTTCTAAAGACAGCCAGGCCAGCGGATAAAAGCACCCATTGACCCTAGTGTCTCCACAACAGGCATCTATTTCTTCTCCACCTATAAGAACAGTTATGCAGCAAAAGCTATTTTACAGTTCCTTTAGCTCAGTAAATGTAGTGGTGCCTCATTCATATGTGCATGCATTTGGAGGACTTGTCATCTCTGCTGACTCTTTTAATAAATACAGAAATTGCTATCCCAGTTTTTTCCATGTTCCTCAGTTATCCCTCCTAGTAGTTTATAAATGGACTATTGGGTGTTACCAGTTGGAGGTATGTCCTTACACTTTCTGACCCTGTCCAATCAGTACTGACAGCACAGGCTGTGTAAGGACAAACTCCTTAACAAAAGGGAATAATAATACCCAGCTATCAATTTAACAATACAACAGAGGAACAGCATGATATTGTGTTGAAAAAAATACTACAGAATTGTTAGTCTATAAGAAATATGAGTATTTAGTAATCAGAAAAATCTTAAAATTTGAGAGTCCTCAGTGGTTGATACCTTGTAAGATGGTAACAAATAGAAAGCTTTCAAGACTACTCAGGCTTAAAGTTGAGCGAGCCCATACTTTGAAGTTCAGGGTTTGTACCGTACACTTAGTTTCCGGTGCTGAACTCCGGACACGAACTTCTCCCGAAAGTCCATTTCAATGGAGTTCGGGTTCATGTTCAATTTCGAATAAAATTCTTGTACCCAAACAGAACTTTAGACTTAACCGCTCATCCCTAGCATTTAAGTAGAGCTAATTAGTCCATTTTAATACAATGTACAAAACATAAATGTATTACAAACTATGTAGTTCTATTTGAAGTGCCATGTATTGGACCACGTTTTTCCTGGAAATTTCTAACAAGGACTAAAAGAAAAAGTTGCATTTTGTTTTTTTTTACCCCTTTCTGACATGGGGCGTAATAATACGTATCTGCGCCCTGGGCCTATTGGACCAGATACGTATTATTACACCTTGGCGATCGCACCCGCACAGAGGCTGTGCTGGCGCGATCGCCACCAGGTGTCAGCTGATTGTCACAGCTGACACCCTGTACTATGTGCCACATCGCTCCCGGCACATTAACCCCCGAAATGCTGTGATCGAAGTCTGATGCAGGCATCGGTAAGAGCGCGCCTCTTACATTCTGTCCGGCGTCCCGCGTTGTATATGCGGGGTCCAGATAGTTGCTATGGTGACCCGATGTCGTCATGGCGACATCCGGGTCACCAGGCATCAGCATGTTAGATAGATTATGCTTAGTGCACAATCTACCTAACTTGTGTGTGCACGGGCTGACAGCCAGCACAGCATAGGGGATGATGTTTCAGCCGTATGCTGTGCAAGAGATCAGACTGCAAAAAATGAAAGTCCCATAGTGGGACAAAGTGTAAAAGTTTAAAAAAAAAGTCTCAAAGTGAAAAAAAAAAAATTGTAAAAATATATATAAAAAAAAAAGAAAAAATAATCTAAAAAAAGCAAAAAAAACAATAAAATGACACATATTTGGTATTGCCGTGTCCGGAACAGCCTGACCTATAAAACTGCCCTACTAGTTAACCCCTTTAGTGAACATGGTAAAAAAAAACAAAGCAAAAAATGATACTTTATCATACTGCCAAACAAAAAATTGAATAACAAGCGATCAAAAAGATGAATGTAAATAAAAATAGTACCTCTGAAAACGTCATCTTGTCCTGCAAAAAACAAGCCACCATACAGCTCCATCAGCTGAAAAATAAAAAAGTTATAGCTCTCAGAAGAAAGCGATGCAAAAAAAATATTTTTTAATAGTTTTTATTGTGTAAAAGCGCCAAAACTTAAAAAAGATATAAATGTGGTACTGCTGTAAACGTACTGACCCGAAGAATAAAGCTACCTTATCAATTTTACCACATGCGGAACGGCATAAAAAAAAACTATTCCTGAATTGTTGGTTTTTATTTGTGTCTCCCAAAATCGGAATAGAAAGCGATCAAAAAATGTCACGTGCCCAAAAATGGTAGCAAGAAAAACGTCAACTTATCCCGCAAAAACAAGCCCTTACATGACTCTGTCTGCAGAAATATGGAAAAATTATAGCTCTCAAAATATGGCGATGCAAAAACTAGTCTTTGTAAAAAAAAAAAAATAAAAAAAAGTTTTTTTTAGTGTGTGACAGCTGTCAATCTTAAAAACCCAATATAAATCTGGTATCGCTGTAATCGCCCGACCCGAAGAATAAAGTCGTGTAATCACTTATACAAGGAACGGTGTAAAAAATAAACGCTAGGGTTAGGGTTGTGCTAGGGTTAGGGTTGTGCTAGGGTTAGGGTTGTGCTAGGCTTAGGGTTGTGCTAGGCTTAGGGTTGTGCTAGGCTTAGGGTTGTGCTAGCGTTAGGGTTATGCTAGGGTTGTGCTAGGGTTAGGCTTGTGCTAGGGTTAGGCTTACGGTTAGGGTTGTGTTAAGGTTGGGGTTAGGGTTGTGTTGGGGTTGGGATTTTTTCAAAAGTAAAGGAAAAAAAATGACGACAATATGGCGACTAGTTTTGAGCACAAGTATTCGCTACTTCAGTTAGCATCAGGTGCTCGGGTTTGCACCGAGTATCGCGGGTGCTCGAGTGACATGCTCGAGTCTCCGCCCCATATGTTTCATGCCTTGTTATACAGCCTAAAGAAGCACTCGGGGATTGCCTGCCATGCATAGGCAATCCCCGCATGTTTTTTTTTTTGGTGTCTAACAACCGTGAAACATGCTGAGCAGGGACTCGAGCATGTCACTCGAGCACCCACCATACTTGGTGCACACCCGAGTACCCGATGCAAACTCAAGTAGCAAGCACTTGCGCTCAAGACTAATGACAACTTATTCAATATGATGACCTAATGTTATCAAATTCTGTGTCGTACCTCTGGGTTCAAAATGTTCACTATACCCCTTGATAAAATCCTTGAGGGGTCTAGTTTCCAAAATGGGGTCACTTGTGGGGGATTTCCACTGTTTAGGCACATCAGAGGCTCTCCAGCCAATTTTGCGTTCAAAAAGTCACAAAGTGCTCCTTCCCTTCTGAACCCTGCCGTGCGCCCAAACAGTGGATTTTTCCCCACATATGAGGAATCGGCGTACTCAAGAGAAATTGCACAACAAATTGCATGGTGCAATTTCTCCTGTTACCCTTATGAAAATGCAAAATTGGATGCTGAAAAACATTTTTGTGGGAAAAATGTGAACATTTTATTTTTACGACTGAATGTTATAAACTTCTGTGAAGCATCTGGAGGTTCAAGGTGCTCACTACACATCTAGATAAGTTCCCTGAGGGGTCTAATTTCCAAAATGGTGTCACTTGTTGGGGGTTTCCACTGTTTAGGCATATCAGGTGCTCCCGAAACGCGACATGGCATTCACTAATTATTCAAGCAAATTTTACATTCAAGAAGTCAAATGGCGCTCCTTCCCTTCCAAACCCTGCTGTGTGCCCAGACTTACTCAGGAGAACTTGCACAACAAATTTTGAGGTCCATTTTTTCCTGAAATAAAAAAAATTGGGTCTAAAGTGAAAAAAGGTAAATGTTAATTTTTTTCTTCCACATTCCAAAAGTTCCTGTGAAGCACCTGAAGGGTTAATAAACTTATGGAATGTGGTTTTGAGCACCTTGAGGGGTGCAGTTTTTAGAATGGTGTCACTTTTGGGTATTTTCTGTCATAAAGGTCCCTCGAAGTCACTTCAAATAAGATGTGGTCCCTAAAAAAATTGTTTTGTAAATTTTCTTGGAAAAATGAGAAATCGCTGGTCAACTTTTAACCCTTATAGCTTCCTAACCCAAAAAAATTTTGGTTCCAAAATTGTGCTGATGTAAAGTAGACATGTGGGAAATGTTACTAATTAACTATTATGTGTGACATATCTCTCTGATTTAAAGGCATGAAAATTCAAATATTGAAAACTGCAAAATGTTCAAAATTTTAGCCAAATTTCCGATTTTTCACAAGTAAACGTGAGTCATGTCGTAGAAATTTTACCTCTATTAGGAAGTACAATATGTCATGAAAAAACAGTCTCAGAATCAGTGGAATCCGATGAAGCGTTCCAGAGTTATTACCTCATAAAGTAACAGTGGTCAATTGTAAAAATTGGCCTGGTCATTAACGTGCAAACCACCTTTTGGGGTAAAGGGGTTAAAATATGTATACCACTAGCCTCCTTGAGTTGGCAATAGTGTAAGAAATGTGTTTCCAAAAATTTTATTGTGCTTTAAAGAAATCTGTCACAAGGTTTTTGCTACCCCATCTGAGAGCAGCATGAGGTAGGGGAAGAGACCCTAATTCCAGCAATGTACAGTGGGTACAGAAAGTATTCAGACCCCTTTAAATTTTTCACTCTTTGTTTCATTGCAGCCATTTGGTAAATTCTAATAAATTCATTTTTTCCTCATTAAAGTACACTCTGCTCCTCATCTTGACTGAAAAAAAACAGAAATGTAGAAATGTTTGCAAATTTATTAAAAAAGAAAAACTGAAATATCACATGGTCATAAGTATTCAGACCCTTTCTCGGTATTGAGTAGAAGCACCCTTTTGAGCTAGTACAGCCATGAGTCTTCTTGGGAATGATGCAACAAGTTTTTCACACCTGGATTTGGGGATCCACTGCCATTCTTCCTTGCAGATCCTCTCCAGTTCCATCAGGTTGGATGGTGAATGTTGGTGGACAGCCATTTTCAGGTCTCTCCAGAGATGCTCAATTGGGTTTAGGTCAGGGCTCTGGCTGGGCCAGTCAAGAATGGTCACAGAGTTGTTCTGAAGCCACTCCTTTGTTAAGGCCCCGTCACACTAAGCGACGCTACAGCGATCCCGACAACGATACGACCTGTCACGGATCGTTGCTGCGTCGCTATGTGGTCGCTGGTGAGATGTCAAACAGTCAGATCTTCCCAACGACGCAGCAGCGATGCAGCGACCCGTAACGATCTGTATAACGATGCACGCCTATGTGTTTCTGTGGACAGCCAGGTCTAGGAAGACTTCTGGTGGTCCCAAACTTCTTCCATTTAAGGATTATGGAGGCCACTGTGCTCTTAGGAACCTTGACAACTGCCGAAATTCTTTTGTAGCCTTGGCCAGATCCGTGCCTTGCCACAATTCTGTCTCTGAGCTCCTTGGGCAGTTCCTTTGAGCTCATGATTCTCATTTGGTCTGACATGCACTGTGAGCTGTGAGGTCTTATATAGACAGGTGTGTGCCTTTCCAAATCAAGTCCTATCAGTTTAATTAAACACAGCTGGACTCCAATGAGTATAACCATCTCAAGGAGGATCACAAGGAAATGGACAGCATGTGACTTAAATATGAGTGTCTGAGCAAAGGGTCTGAATACTTATGACCATGTGATATTTCAGTTTTTCTTTTTTAATAAATTTGCAAAAATTTCTACATTTCTGTTTTTTTCAGTCAAGATGGGGTGCAGAGTGTACACTAATGAGAAAAAAAATGAACTTTTTAGAATTTACCAAATGGCTGCAATGAAAGAAAGAGTGAAAAATTTAAAGGGATCTGAATACTTTCTGTACCCACTGTATCACTTATTGGGCTGCTTGTTGTAATTTTGGTAAAATCACTAGAGAACCAGTAACTCTGCTGCCTTGTAGTCCTCCATACACACATGAGCGCTGTATAACTCCACCCCTATCAGTGATTTGCTGCTTTCTGCCTATCCACAGTGTTCACAAAAAGCTGCCAATCAGTGGTGTGGGCAGGGTTATACAGAGCTCAGCCTTCAGAGAACTGCTAGGTCTGCAGCAGAGAAAACAGGGTTTTTGGACACACAAACTCCTGGATCTCCCATTGTTGACTGGACCTATTGGTTAATGGGTCCAGTAATGTTCTGCTTACACTGCCATCAGCATTTCCTTTCCCTGTTTCCTTTTGCATTCTTGACAGGAATGGATAGTGATGCATGCAGTACTCCTCTTCCAATCAAAATGACTGAAGCCACGTTGAAAACCAACAAACCCCAATAAGATTTAATGAGGTCCGCTGTGCACTAGTGGTTGTATTACAGGCCCATAAGTATTATAGCTTCCATTAAAAACAAAAGTCTATTTCGGTTCAAAGTGATAAGGCTCAATGATAAGGTAAACAAGTCTGATTGTTAAAGACATATTCATGGTGACATTGTGAGAGACTCACTAAAACATACTTGGCAGTCTTTTACTGAATTCATATTATTCACTTATTTGTTTCAATATTCCTTAGTAAAAATGGAGCTCTCTTCATATTATTTTAATCAATCTAACAATGCAGTGGTGATTGCTGGGCCTCCGTTGGAAGCATAAAAGACTATTTTATCTAAATCTGTAAAATGGAGGCGTTTTACCTCTCAGAGGTAATACAATAAAAGTAAATGTGCAAGTATAATTTTTACTTATTTTTCAATTTCTTTGCAATTATGGTGCATTTTGGACCATTTAAATACATAACCACAAGGGTGTTGGAGACCTAATGCCTGTATACTAATGTTCAAGTTATTATAGAGAAACACATTTTTTACATATCCGATTAAAGATAGAAATTGATAGACAGTTATTAGTGATGTACTGTACAAAGCCATCATCTTCACAGATATGTACAGTCCTGCTCATCGTTATTGGCATGAAGTTTAAGTACATAACATGGAATATCTCCTGGAAAAAAAATGAATCAAGTGAAACAGTTCTTTGTATAGATCACTTGTGTTAAATACAAAAAAGCAAATGATAAAAAATAATTTAAAACAAAAAAGAATGGGAGGTAAAATATAAAACCTAAAGCTTGCTGTGTCACAGGTATTGGCACCCTTTACATTAATTTAGAATTAATTTAATATGGAAACACATTTTGACTCGCCTGTGGTAAATCACAAAAGAGATTCACCTGTGATTGTCGGTGCCCATGTGACATGAATTAGCCAATGAATGATAACTTCACTGTTTTAAAAAGTCACATGGTAGACCCTGTTCCTTTGTCACAATGTGAAGACATAGGATCTGTCCGAGGACATTAGAACTGCTATTATTAGCAAACACAAGACTTCCGAAGGGTATAAGGCCATCTCCAAAATCCTTGGTAACCCAGTTTAGAATGGTGCGCAATGTTATTAAGAAGTTTGCCAAGCATGGAACCATCAAGAATCTCACTGGACATGGGGGAAAGAGGAAAATTGACAAGAGATGTCTTCGAAGGTTGGTGCGAATGGTGGAAAAAATCACCACATCAAATATCCAGAGACCTGAAGGCCATCCTGGAACAGTCTGGGTCATGGTTTCAACAAGTACCATACGCTGCACACTAAACAAGCTGAGCTTTATGGGCGAAGGCCAAGGAAGAAACCATTGCTGAAGAAAAGACATCAAAAGGAATGACTGATCTTTGCCAAAGAGTAACTTGACAAACCACAATCCTTCTAGGAAAATGTTCTGTGGATAGATGAAACAAAAATACAGCTTTTTGGCAATACAAAGCCACAGTTTGTTTACAGAAGGCGCAATGAAGCTTATAAGGAAAAGGACACCTTACCAACAGTTAAGCCTGGTGGAGGAATCATAATGCTGTGGGGTTGCTTTGCTGCGTCTGGTACTGGAGACCTTGACCATATCACAGGAATCATGAAATCTGAGGATTATGAAGAGATTTTAGAGAGAAATGTCCTACCAAGTGTAAGAAAACTTGGTTTGAGTTGAAGACCATGGGTCCTCCCGCAAGACAATAACCCAATGCACACATCCAAAAGTACACAGGAATGGTTGAAAAAGAAAAAATGGACTGTTTTAAATGGCCAGCAATGAGTCCTGACCTCAATCCCATTGAAAATCTTTGAGGTGAGCTGAAATCTGCCATTGGGAAAAAAAACCCTGCAAACATTCAAGGGCTTGAACAAACTGCAAAGGAAGAGTGGGAGAAAATTCCAGCTGAGAAGTGCAAGAAGCCTATAGATGGCTACAAGAAACGTTTGGAGGCTGTCCACAATGCCAAAGGGTGTGCAACCAATTATTAATTAGGGGTGCCTTTATTGCTACACATGCTGTTTATTCTGTTTCTTCTTTGAAATTGCAATATGGATGTAACATCCCTGGCGACGTGCTTGCATAGTGCACCACTTCCCACTATGCAAGACCGCAATCTTACCTGTCAGTCCAGCCTACAAACCTTGCTCCAGTTCATGCTATGTGCATGTCTCTTGACTGACTGTTTAGGGCGGCGGCCCGGTTACTTCCTGATTCTTATAGCTGCTGTGGACACACCCCTAATGCATCTCCAGCCTATTGCTGTGAGTCACTGGATATTTAAACCCCCTCCACCCAGTAGGAGGGGCCTGAGCAACACCTTCACTCAGTTAGTCTTTGCTACTGAATTGCCAGGTCCTGTCCTGTTTCTAGTCTGTTTTTGCCATTCTGGGGGCTGTATACCCAGGCCTGTTACCTGTGACTTCTAGTCTGTTTCCGCCACTCTGGGGGCTGTATACCGAGGCTCGTTCTTGTATCTCATTGCAGTAGCAGTTCCTGTCTGAACTGTATCCTAGCCTGTTACCTGTTTGTCTCTATGTCCGTACCTTCCCTTTTCCTGCAGTATCTGAACCTGCACCTAACTCCAACTCGTTTTCTCTGTACTTCTGTTTGTTAGTTTTGTGTCCACTCGCTACTTCATGTGAAGTACCTTGTGTGTATCTGGTTCTGCTTGTCCCTTTTCCCTTCCTCCGTATCTTCCTCCTGTGTTCTAGCCATCTTCCTGCATTTTCCTGTCTGTTCCATGTGAACAGAGCCCTGTCCTCTCTGCCTTGTCCACCGCATCTGCGGTTTTGCTCCGCTCTGTCTTGCCCACCGCTCCGGCAGTTTCTCTCCACTCTGACTTGCCCACTGCTCCGGCGGCTTCCCTTTGCTCTGCCTTACCCACCGCTCCAGCGGTTTCTCTCTGCTCTGACTTGCCCACCGCTCCGGCGGCTTCCCTCTGCTCTGCCTTACCCACCACTCCGGCGGCTCCTCTCTGCTCTGCCTTACCCACCGCTCCGGCGGTTTCTCTCTGCTCTGCCTTGCTCACCGCACCAGCGGTTTCTCTCTGCTCTGACTTGCCCACTGTTCCGGCGGCTTCTCTCTGCTCTGCCTTGCCCACCGCTCCGGCGGTTTCTCTCTGCTCTGCCTTGTCCACCGCTCCAGCGGTTTCTCTCGTCTCTGCCTTGCTCACCGCACCAGCGGTTTCTCTCTGCTCTGACTTGCCCACTGCTCCGACGGCTTCTCTCTGCTCTGCCTTGCCCACCGCTCCGGCGGTTTCTCTCTGCTCTGCCTTGTCCACCGCTCCAGCGGTTCCGCTCTGCTCTGCCTTGCCCACCGCACCTGTGGTTTTCTCTCTGCTCTGCTTGCTCACCGCACCAGCAGTTCCTCTCTGCCCTGCCTTCTCCTCCGCTCCGGCGGTTCCGCTTTACTCTGCTTTTCTACCGCATCTGCGGCTCTGTACCTGTCTCCCAGTCTGTACTGGACCCTATCCAGCCTGTGCTCCAACCTGCTAGTACCTCCCTGTCTGCATACCAGCCGTGCTTGCCAGTACCCACCTGTCTGCATACCAGCCGTGCTTGCCAGTGCCCACCTGTCTGCATACCAGCCGTGCTTGCCAGTGCCCACCTGTCTGCATACCAGCCGTACTTGCCAGTACCCACCTGTCTGCATACCAGCCGTACTTGCCAATACCCACCTGCCTGTATGCCAGTCTAACCTGTCTGTTCCTGCATTCCCCGGTGTGGGTCAACAACTGTGACCGGGGTCTGACCTGGAGTCGCACCTGGTCCCTCTGCTCGGTTCCTCCTTGGTCCACGGAGTCGACTAAGCCGCCGTGCGACCTTGGTCGGATCGGGTTGATAATTAGTTACGCCACTCCAGGCACTCCTCGGTTCATGGTACAGTGGGATCACTAATCACGCTCACGCCAGTCAGTCCGGGCGCGAGCGTAACAATGGTAGTTGAAAACAATGTTTTATTGTTGTAATACTTTGGACCACTAATTAAAAAAACCTGAGGATATAACTTTTGTACATTTCCATTTATTTCTGAAGATATTGTATAGTCTATAAAAAAAATTAAGGGGTGCCAATAATAGTGAGCAGCCCTGTAGGAGTACGTTCACACTATAGCCATTTCACAGACAAACCCCCAAGGGAAAAAAGCAAAATGAGCATATACCCTGTAGTAAGTAAATGGTATTAATAGAATAAATAACATAGGGTTCTTAGTTGACACTATTTTGATGAAAAAAGTGTAAAAGCCATCCCACCATGACAAGGTGTACCCAATCGGGATTGTCCTTTCCTATCTGTAGTATTAAAATCTCACCTTGTGTCAGCCAACCTGAATTTAGGCGTGGCTTCCCCTTTTTGAGCTAGGCATTTCATCTATATAGCTTCTCATTGGGCAGGTGTCTGAACAGTCGGGCTGTATCTTGCTCTGCCCTTATCTATATTGAGGTCGGCTGACACAAGGTGAGGTTTAAATACTAGAGATAGGATAGGACCATCCCAATTGGGTACACCTTGTCGCGGTGGGATAGCTTTTATGTTTTTTTGATCAAAATAGTGTTAACTAAGTACATATGTTATTTACATGTACTATTACTATTTACTTACAGCAGGGTATATTTAGATTTTTTTCTTGGGTTTTGTTTTTTAACATAAATTACAAAGTTGCTTATTTTCATGCGTTCACTTAATTTATGAAATAATAATTAAAGCGACTGTTACTTTTTAATTGATGAACTATTTCCGGCCTATACTTGTAGCTAGAAGAAATGTTGTGGTTAAAGGGGCACTCTGAGAATGACTTAGAATGATGTCCCTGATATATTTCAAACTGCACTCCGTCCTAGTCACTCATCAGTACGAACTGCAGGCTGAAGACATAGAGCTCCCGAGACATATGTCTTAAAGGAAACTTGTCATCAGGATTTTGCTAAGTAAACTACAGGCATTGTCAGGTTCGTGCTGTTACACTGATTAAAATGATACCTGGGTTGAAAAAATTCGTCTTGTTCTTATTTAATCAGTGTTAGCAGTTTGGAATAAATGAGATGCTCGTGCTACGGGGCGGGCCTGTAGGCAGGTCTTTTTTTGGTGCTCTGACTTCATTGTCATCATCCTGAGCTTAAATGGCAGGTCACTGAATCCTCAGTGACATGCCTCCTATGTTAAATACTGCGCCTGTGCATTTAATTATGTCTCAAAAAAAAATAAAAAATTGGCTCCAACAAAATGGCGGCGGAACATGTGCAATAGCATCTATTGGCAAACGATGTTCTCAAACTGTGCAAGCGCTGCTCACTGGTCCCGATAGGTTGGGGATAGATGGAGCCTGAAATGTGAGAAGTCATATGCGTCTCTGCAGCAAAGTCCTGGCTGGAAGAAGTTGTTGTGTCAGTCTGGGCCAGATGGAAAAGACAGTAAAAGTGAATGACTCCTCCAGAAAGAACATCATCTGTAACTCACCATAAATAACTGGACTGTAATCTCTTATGTTATTCAGCACTGGTATCTACCGCTATATACTTGTAGTCACCATATGGCAGTAATATCAGTGTTGGTCTTGTATAGAGATTTTTTTTTTACAACAGCACTGTCATCTGCTGAGGTTCTCCTTCATCCACTATTAGGATGTGCCACCATATTTGTAATCAGGGTTACATGGTTAGGGGCCCACTGAGAAGTTTTGCCCCCCCCCCGAACCAAACCCCTAGCTAAGTCTCTGCTCCCGGTTGCCGAGCTGAATAGTAATAAGCCGGCAGCTGAGCAGTGTCGGTATTCCCCGCAGAGTTCAGTGATGTCATCTGCAACGGCGGCGCTAGTCCTCCTGCACGCTGGGTACAGTGACACCACTCTACTGCCGACTTATTACTATTCAGATAAGCAGACCGGACTCTGAGCTCATCACACAGGGCGCTGGGGGAAGACACTGCACAAAGCAGGAGACACTCGTACAGCGCAGGGACAGCACAGCCATGGAAACAAGTATCACTGATGACACGTCGCTCAGGGAGGGGCAGAAGCTTTGACAGTGACCGCAGCCCCTGCTCCCTGATGAGGCTTGATTTCTGGGAGGGGCAGAGGTTGTGACAATGACCGCAGCCCCTGCTCCCTGATGATGCCTGATTTCTGGGAGGGGCAGAGGTTGTGACAATGCCCGCAGCCCCTGCTCCCTGATGATGCTTGATTTCTGGGAGGGGCAGAGGCTGTGACAATGCCCGCAGCCCCTGCTCCCTGATGATGCTTGATTTCTGGGAGGGGCAGAGGCTGTGACAATGCCCGCAGCCCCTGCTCCCTGATGATGCTTGATTTCTGGGAGGGGCGGAGGTTGTGACAATGCCCTCAGCCGCTGCTCCCTGATGATGCTTGATTTCTGGGAGGGGCAGAGGTTGTGAGAATGACCGCAGCCCCTGCTCCCTGATGATGCTTGATTTCAGGGAGGGGCAGAGGTTGTGACAATGCCCGCAGCCCCTGCTCCCTGATGATGCTTGATTTCTGGGAGGGGCAGAGGTTGTGAAAATGACCGCAGCCCCTGCTCCCTGATGATGCTTGATTTCTGGGAGGGGCAGAGGTTGTGAGAATGACCGCAGCCCCTGCTCCCTGATGATGCTTGATTTCAGGGAGGGACAGAGGTTGTGACAATGACCGCAGCCCCTGCTCCCTGATGATGCTTGATTTCTGGGAGTGGCAGAGGTTGTGACAATGCCCGCAGCCTCTGCTCCCTGATGACGCTTGATTTCAGGGAGGGACAGAGGTTGTGACAATGCCCGCAGCCCCTGCTCCCTGATGATGCTTGATTTCAGGGAGGGGCAGAGGTTGTGACAATGCCCGCAGCCTCTGCTCCCTGATGACGCTTGATTTCAGGGAGGGACAGAGGTTGTGACAATGCCCGCAGCCCCTGCTACCTGATGATGCTTGATTTCTGGGAGGGGCAGAGGTTGTGACAATGCCCGCAGCCCCTGCTGCCTAATGATGCTTGATTTCACGGAGGGGCAGAGGTTGTGACAATGCCCGCAGCCCCTGCTCACTGATGATGCTTGATTTCTAGAAGTGGCAGAGGTTGTGACAATGACCGCAGCCCCTGTTCCCTGATGATGCTTGATTTCTGGGAGGGGCAGAGGTTGTGACAATGCCCGCAGCCTCTGCTCCCTGATGATGCTTGATTTCTGGGAGGGGCGGAGGTTGTGACAATGCCCGCAGCCCCTGCTCCCTGATGATGCTTGATTTCAGGGAGGGGCTGAGGTTGTGACAATGCCCGCAGCCCCTGCTCCCTGATGATGCTTGATTTCAGGGAGGGGCAGAGGTTGTGACAATGCCCGCAGCCTCTGCCCTGATGATGCTTGATTTCTGGGAGGGGCAGAGGTTGTGACAATGCCCGCAGCCCCTGCGCCCTGATGATGCTTGATGTCTGGGAGGGGCAGAGGTTGTGACAATGCCCGCAGCCCCTGTTCCCTGATGATGCTTGATTTCTGGGAGGGGCAGAGGCTGTGACAATGCCCGCAGCCCCTGCTCCCTGATGATGCTTGATTTCTGGCAGGGGCAGAGGTTGTGACAATGACCGCAGCCCCTGCTCCCTGATGATGCTTGATTTCTGGGAGGGGCTTAGGTTGTGACAATGCCCGCAGCCCCTGCTCCCTGATGATGCTTGATTTCTGGGAGGGGCAGAGGTTGTGACAGTGCACGTAGCCCCTGCTCCCTGATGATGCTTGATTTCTGGGAGGGACAGAGGTTGTGACAATGCCCGCAGCCTCTGCTCCCTGATGACGCTTGATTTCAGGGAGGGACAGAGGTTGTGACAATGCCCGCAGCCCCTGCTACCTGATGATGCTTGATTTCTGGGAGGGGCAGAGGTTGTAACAATGCCCGCAGCCCCTGCGCCCTGATGATGCTTGATTTCTGGGAGGGGCGGAGGTTGTGACAATGCCCGCAGCCCCTGCTCCCTGATGATGCTTGATTTCTGGGAGGGGCAGAGGTTGTGACAGTGCACGCAGCCCCTGCTCCCTGATGATGCTTGATTTCTGGGAGGGCCAGATGTTGTGACAATGCCCGCAGCCTCTGCTCCCTGATGACGCTTGATTTCAGGGAGGGACACAGGTTGTGACAATGCCCGCAGCCCCTGCTACCTGATGATGCTTGATTTCTGGGAGGGGCAGAGGTTGTGACAATGCCCGCAGCCCCTGCTGCCTAATGATGCTTGATTTCACGGAGGGGCAGAGGTTGTGACAATGCCCGCAGCCCCTGCTCCCTGATGATGCTTGATTTCACGGAGGGGCAGAGGTTGCGACAATGCCCGCAGCCCCTGCTCCCTGATGATGCTTGATTTCTGGGAGGGGCAGAGGTTGTGACAATGCCCGCAGCCCCTGCTGCCTGATGATGCTTGATTTCTGGGAGGGGCAGAGGTTGTGACAATGTCCGCAGCCCCTGCTCCCTGATGATGCTTGATTTCTGGGAGGGGCTGAGGTTGTGATAATGACCGCAGCCCCTGCTCCCTGATGATGCTTGATTTCTGGGAGGGGCAGAGGTTGTGACAATTTCCGCAGCCCCTGCTGCCTGATGATGCTTGATTTCTGGGAGGGGCAGAGGTTGTGACAATGCCCGCAGCCCCTGCTCCCTGATGATGCTTGATTTCTGGGAGGGGCAGAGGTTGTGACAATGCCCGCAGCCCCTGCTCCCTGATGATGGATGCCTGATTTCTGGGAGGGGCAGAGGTTGTGACAATGCCCGCAGCCCCTGCTCCCTGATGATGCTTGATTTCTGGGAGGGGCAGAGGCTGTGACAATGCCCGCAGCCTCTGCTCCCTGATGATGCTTGATTTCAGGGAGGGGCAGAGGTTGCGACAATGCCCGCAGCCCTTGCTCCCTGATGATGCTTGATTTCTGGGAGGGGCAGAGGTTGTGACAATGCCCGCAGCCCCTGCTCCCTGATGATGCCTGATTTCTGGGAGGGGCAGAGGTTGTGACAATGCCCGCAGCCCCTGCTCCCTGATGATGCTTGATTTCTGGGAGGGGCAGAGGCTGTGACAATGCCCACAGCCCCTGCTCCCTGATGATGCTTTATTTCTGGGAGGGGCAGAGGCTGTGACAATGCCCGCAGCCTCTGCTCCCTGATGATGCTTGATTTCAGGGAGGGGTAGGGGCTGTTACAATGCCCGCAGCCCCTGCTCCCTGATGATGCTTGATTTCTGGCAGAGGCAGAGGTTGTGACAATGCCCGCAGCCCCTGTTCCCTGATGATGCTTGATTTCAGGGAGGGGTAGGGGCTGTGACAATGCCCGCAGCCCCTGCTCCCTGATGATGCTTGATTTCTGGGAGGGGCAGAGGTTGTGACAATGCCCGCAGCCTCTGCTCCCTGATGCTGCTTGATTTCAGGGAGGGGTAGGGACTATGACAATGCCCGCAGCCCCTGCTCCCTGATTATGCTTGATTTCTGGGAGGGGCAGAGGTTGTGACAATGACCGCAGCCCCTGCTCCCTGATGATGCTTGATTTCTGGGAGGGGCAGAGGTTTTGACAATGACCGCAGCCCCTGCTCCCTGATGATGCTTGATTTCTGGGAGGGGCAGAGGTTGTGACAATGCCTGCAGCCCCTGCTCCCTGATGATGCTTGATTTCTGGGAGGGGCAGAGGTTGTGACAATGCCCACAGCCCCTGCTCCCTGATGATGCTTGATTCTTGGAGGGACAGAGGTTGTGACAATGCCCGCAGCCCCTGCTACCTGATGATGCTTGATTTCTTGGTGGGGCAAGGGCTGTGACAATGCCCGCAGCCTCTGCTCCCTGATGATGCTTGATTTCTGGGAGGGGCAGAGGTTGTGACAATGCCCGCAGCCCCTGCTCCCTGATGATGCTTGATTTCTGGGAGGTGCAGAGGTTGTGACAATGCCCGCAGCCTCTGCTCCCTGATGATGCTTGATTTCAGGGAGGGGTAGGGGCTGTGACAATGCCCGCAGCCCCTGCTCCCTGATGTTGCTTGATTTCTGGGAGGGGCAGAGGCTGTGACAATGACCGCAGCCCCTGCTCCCTGATGATGCTTGATTCCTGGGAGGGGCAGAGGTTGTGACAATGCCCGCAGCCCCTGCTCCCTGATGATGCTTGATTTCTGGGAGGTGCAGAGGTTGTGACAATGCCCGCAGCCTCTGCTCCCTGATGATGCTTGATTTCAGGGAGGGGTAGGGGCTGTGACAATGCCCGCAGCCCCTGCTCCCTGATGATGCTTGATTTCTGGGAGGGGCAGAGGCTGTGACAATGACCGCAGCCCCTGCTCCCTGATGATGCTTGATTCCTGGGAGGGGCAGAGGTTTTGACAATGACCGCAGCCCCTGCTCCCTGATGATGCTTGATTTCTGGGAGGGGCAGAGGTTGTGACAATGCCCACAGCCCCTGCTCCCTGATGATGCTTGATTCTTGGAGGGACAGAGGTTGTGACAATGCCCGCAGCCCCTGCTACCTGATGATGCTTGATTTCTTGGTGGGGCAAGGGCTGTGACAATGCCCGCAGCCTCTGCTCCCTGATGATGCTTGACTTCTGGGAGGGGCAGAGGTTGTGACAATGCCCGCAGCCCCTGCTCCCTGATGATGCTTGATTTCTGGGAGGTGCAGAGGTTGTGACAATGCCCGCAGCCTCTGCTCCCTGATGATGCTTGATTTCAGGGAGGGGTAGGGGCTGTGACAATGCCCGCAGCCCCTGCTCCCTGATGATGCTTGATTTCTGGGAGGGGCAGAGGCTGTGACAATGACCGCAGCCCCTGCTCCCTGATGATGCTTGATTCCTGGGAGGGGCAGAGGTTGTGACAATGCCCGCAGCCCCTGCTCCCTGATGATGCTTGATTTCTGGGAGGGGCAGAGGTTGTGACAATGCCCGCAGCCCCTGCTCCCTGATGATGCTTGATTTCTGGGAGGGGCAGAGGTTGTGACAATGCCCGCAGCCCCGGTTCCCTGATGATGCTTGATTTCTGGGAGGGGCAGAGGTTGTGACAATGCCCGCAGCCTCTGCCCTGATGATGCTTGATTTCTGGGAGGGGCAGAGGTTGTGACAATGCCCGCAGCCCCTGCGCCCTGATGATGCTTGATTTCTGGGAGGGGCAGAGGTTGTGACAATGCCCGCAGCCTCTGCCCTGATGATGCTTGATTTCTGGGAGGGGCAGAGGTTGTGACAATGCCCGCAGCCCCTGCGCCCTGATGATGCTTGATTTCTGGGAGGGGCAGAGGTTGTGACGATGAAAGCAGCCTCAGCCCTCTGCTCTGATGATGCTTTGTTTGAATTTCCCAGCATGCACTGGGGATACTCAAACGAATCGTCATCAGACGGGAAGTAGATAAAAAAAAATACAAAAGTAGTTAGATAGATAGTGTAGTTGGGGAACGGTAGGGATTTTTAAAGCAAATATATTAGAAAATAGCTTAGATTATGGGACTACATAGATAGGGAAAAATTATTTGCCTTCGTACCACCCCTTTAACCTTGGATTCAGCCCTGGGTTCCTGCTAATTGAAAACACTATAGGACCAAATAGGTGGACGCTGTTACCAGGATGAAAAAATACGTAAATTATGAAAATAAAGTATTAAACTGCAATCCGAAAGGTGAAAACAAGTTGTTACACACTTTCGGTTTACAGTGATCTATTGCTGCTAAAGAAAATGCATATTTTTCAGGTTATATTTATATATCATCCAATAAGTTATAAATCTGTCATTTATGTTCTATTCTAAGGCAAGCAAAAGTATTATCAGAGAGAATTGAAAAGAAAGAAAAGTGGAGCAGATTAGATTTGCTGCTTATTTAACAAAGAGCATTGCTTATAGGAATCGGTCTGTGGTTTAAAGGTAAAAGGACATGGCAAAAATCTAGATCATGTAATGAACCGAGGAAAAGATTGGTGCAAAATGTTATGTAAGCCAACAATGGATGGTGTAAAGGTAGACAAAAATCTAAAAATATGCCAAATCTCTCATCCAGCTTGAGCCAAAGTGATGAATTTGGTGTATTTGCACTATTTTAAGTTTATGCTGTCTAAATATTGGATGGGATTAGTAAATATCCCCCTGTAAAGTCATGTGACCGTACTTCGCGGTTTGACAGAACCTTAGGCACTTCACAATTTTTAATATCTGTGAGTTAAAAGCAAAATGCTTCAAAGGGACTATAACTTCAGGTGGAATTGCCTAATTACCTAACATAGAGGGAAGGCTAATTTCCTGTGGAAAAGTATAGTTTATTAGCAACAAGCCATGATGCCTTAACCAAAGAATTGTAACTAAGGGCAATCCCATAAGATATCTATTGAGTCAATATCTGAGTTGCCACATCTCGCTTGGAATACAATTACTAATTTCTGGGCTCACCTGGGGAGGGGATTCTCTAAGCCTAGCCTAGCCTAGGTCCGTCTGATCATGTGGATCAGTGTGTACCAGGACTGCGGATTGTGCAGGATGGTAGTTTGACAAGCGAAGCAGGAAACATCAGAAGCCAAATAGCTTTGAGTGTCGATAAACACAGTATAGATATTTACACCATCCAGGACTTATAGCCAACACATGGTTGATAAAAGAGTTGTACTCAATCAGCAGACAGATGGCAGAGTAAATGCTGAAGCGAATGCATAACTTCAGGCAACAATGATGAAGTGGCAACTAAATTTTTACTTGTAGATAAGATACATATTATTGCAGTAGCATTGTAGTGTGAACAGTACCAGTATTACCAGAGACCAGTTTATTTTCAGCAGACGAATGGTTAACTGCAGGTCTCAGCCATGAAGTAAATGCTGATTCATTATAAACAAGCAGGAGTTGGCTAAAGTAACAATTAGCTAGCTGAGCGAAATTAATAGTAAGGCAAAATCCAGAAGTACACGTAGTAAATGAATGGAAAGCTTAACAAATTCAGCTTATAGCTGTTTGAGTCAGCCTTAAAAGGTCTTGGGTGATGATGTCAAAGGAGTATGCTGGATTACTTTAAAAACTTGGCATGGAATAGAGCAAAGGTGGGTGGCTATAGGAGAAGGGAGCAAGGCCTAGCGCTGGTGTCAGCAAAGGAGACTAGCAACTGGCTCACTTAGTTTCTTTTCACAAAGGTCCTACTCTATTCACAGTCTATTAATTGCATATATTTCCTGGTTGGACTAATGATTTGAGTATTAATGATAATCTGATGGGCAGATGAGGTTTTTTTTAACAATAATATCTTGTCAAACGTTGTTGGGACTAGAACAAACATCACAGATTTGGACACAACTGTCACTATAATCATTGAAGTTTCTTTATGACATGCCAGTTGGACAGCGCATTTCTACTTAGCTGTGCTCTGAGGCTTTGACATTTCACTAGATTGGAAGATTATCATGTGAAATAATTGGGACTTAAGTCCTGTGGTTTGAAAAACAGCTCAGTAAATTGTGGCAATGAAGCACTTTTTGTTTTCTTATGATTCTCAGAGTTTCTGAGTCTAAGGTCATATTAAAGTATCTCATTGTAAAAGATTAGCGGTAAAGCCCAGAAGCGCTTAAACACAGGTTTTTTTCTCTTCTAGATTATACTATAATAAAAAATTATATTAGATAGAAGTTTCATTATTCACATACTTATTATCCCACCTCATCATGGATTCTTTGCTGCTTTGCTGATATAGACCAGGGGTGTGGAACCTTTTTTCTGCCATTTACACCATCATTCACCGGCCACATAAAATGATCAACTTGAAAATTAGCCTGCTACATTTTGTCAAACAACTAATTAACTCACCCCTTGTGTGGTGGCTGAAATGGCTTCTCTTTGGTGAGGAGTGTGATGTTAGGGGGTAATTATGATGTTGCTGATTTTACAGATTTGCCGCAGTCTGGAATGCAATTGACTGTTTGCAATGATACGTTTTGTAAAAAACTCGCAGCAGTAACATATTCCGATCACAAATGTATACTACACTGCAGGTCTCCTCACAGTGGAAAATTCATCACTGCCCACGTTACATTTATAGAACTCAAGAAGTGGGAGGTCTGCAGTATAGAAGACACTGGGACTGGTGCTACATCAAATAGGAAGTACTGGGGCTGGAGCATATACATCACAAAGGAGATACTGAGGAAAATGTTTATACATCACAAAGGAGACACTGGTCTGGTGTATATACATCACATAGGAGACACTGGAGTTAGGAGCATATAAATCACATAGGAACCCTGATCTGCGACTGCTGACTTCATTGTTGGGTCGGGAGTACAAAGCACGCTAACTTTGCTAGCTGGCCAGTGCCAGCGTCGGGACGCAATCATTCATTACATGTGCCGCAGCATTCAGTAGTGACTGCTGCGTGTGGATACTAACAGTGTATTGAGGAATTAAAGGTCCGCAAAATGGGGCCACCAACCCAAGCATTGTGGTCCCCAGGAATTTTATTTTAATTTTATATTTTGATAAATTGGACTATTATGGACATGTTGATACCAAATATGTTTATTTATTTATTTTCTTAAACTGGGAAAAGGAGGATGATTTAAACTTTTATATTTAATATTATTATTTTTATTTTTTTTATCTTTTTATTATTTTATTTTTTTTAGTGCCCTTAGAGACTAAAACTGTTATCGTATTGAAATATATGGTTAAACTCACCTCTTCCTATGAAGTCAAGCCATGTACAAATGACATGTAGTATAAATCACAACATCATAAGGATCCAATTGAGAAGGTAAGCAAATGCCCAATGAAAAATAAGGTAACTACTGACCAAAATGATGACTTAGACCTTAGGGTAGTAATCTGAGTATATATTTGAGTAAAGAGAAGTCAAGCAAATATGACCTTCTGTGTTTCTTTAAAATGCTTTTTAAAAATGTTTATAAAAAGAAACATGACTGGGTAAAAAGTGATTAACAATGACCTACAGCATTGTTTGTAGTGAGTTTAAAGTCCTCTATTGGCTTTTAGCTAATGTCTGATCGCAGTATCTTCTGCTTTGCTTTGTGTGTTTCATAAAATTGTAAAACTATTTTCTTTGAGTGTAATGATATGGTAACACTATAAGGCTGTGTAGAGAGAGTCACCCTTATCTGTATACTTATTTCTTGCAGCAAAGTTTTTTTGTTTGTTACACTGCTGTTATAGGCCCCTATTCTTTAAAGACCTTCACCGAGAATATGATAAAATTAGCCGCTGTCACATATATAAAGCTGCAAGCCATCCTAGTCACGTGTCAGAATAGGTTGTAGAAGAAACACTGCTCGAGATGTGTCTAAACTGTCAGATGAGCAGCATCGTGCGCAAACATACATGAGCTCCTCACTTAGTCCTAGAGCAGGGTTGTGACAAGAGAAAAAAACAACTAACCCTCAGTCAGTCTCTGTGCAATGCTATCAAGCTGTCAGATTGACTCAACAGAACAGGTTTAGAGAATGGAGCAGGATACAGCTGGAGAAGAAAACTTTGTTGTGCTCAGCCAGCCGAGGAAACTTTTTATTCACCTATCACAGGTCTCCTTTGTGGCTGAGTGATCAGGTTGGCTATGTTTGCTCACGATGCTGCTCTCTAATGGATGAGACGTCTCGAGCAGTGATTGTTCAGGCTGTATCCCAATCCTGACATGTGACTAGGGTGGGTTGCAGCTTGAAACATGTGATGGTGATCATTTTTATCACATTCTCTGAAAACTCCTTTTAATCAAGTTTCCATGTTAAATATCCTCACAGGCATGATTATTATTAAAGACAGATAACACAGGGTCACAGCATGGACAATAGATGACAATAATTGTCTAAGTGGCTGCGATTAATGATATTTCTGAACTGCTGTTAACAGCTCAGGCAAGATAGATACACCTATAATCCCATATAGGAAAAAAAAACATAGAAATCCACAATCTGAGAAAAAGTTGACATTTACTCTTGCTGATGTGTCAGAATTGTAGCAAAAGCTGCATCTTATTTGGCACAAATCAGTTATACATATTTATGATCAATTTGCACCAAAAGATGCGTACATCACATGCTCTGTGTTCGATACCATATATAGTGTGTCTGGATCAAGTGGAGCAATTAGATTAAGAACCAAATAGATATTAGGATTATGTGAATATCTTTTACTTGGGTTTGTTTTGCTGAATTTAGCTTAAAATTCAATTGATTCATCAGCCGCTCATGGCTGAGGCGAGAGTATAAGCATTGTCATCTACGCGGTCTCGGTATCCCAAACTCCTTTGGCCTGCACTTAATCTCCGTAATACAAATCTTAATTCTCTCTTCCTCTGCTCTGAACTGAGGTGGAAAGTTTTGTAGTCAAATTATATACAGCATTTAGCTACAACATTTTTACCTGCTTCTGGTGTTTTTGAAAAACAAAAATGATGTGGCCAGATGTTAGTGTTGGAACATCTGATATTCTAAGCACATAGCAATTTGTTTTATGGCATTTTATTTTTCAAAATACACATGGTGTTCTTTCTTATAGACTTCAATATGTTTTTGGATATGCCTTAAATTCAAAAACATTTCGAATGCATTTTCCCTTCGAGCCCTGCCTAATGATCAGGCTATAGCATTTGGAGACAACTTACCTTTTGGGATATTATATTTAGGAATTTAATTATAAAAATTGCTCTGACATTTCTCTACACTGCAACTTGTATAAACTGTAAAAAAAAAACAATATAGGTGATGTGGTGACTTTTACACTATAAAGCGCAGCGAGCACCAAGACAGTGCTGAGCAGTCTCTAAATGGTTAAGGTGCATGATACGTAATATTTCTTTGTCTTTTATCTTGGCTCTTTAGAGGATTTGGCTCAATCTTTCAATATCTTTGCTGCGTTCTTGGGAAATAAGAATTGTTATATGTGGCACACCAGAGATTATTTGTTTTTCTGATCACTGGACGATTATTTTCTACGATGGGTTTCCAAGAGAACTACTGTGAGCTCATGGTTAATCCACAACCTTAGATTTCCTATTGTTATTTATTGCAAAGTCTTATGGGAAGTGTACAATTAGTTTGTGATATTTTCTGTTTTATTCAATTGTATTTTTCATATTCTTTCTTCATTTTCTATTGACTTCAACAAGCCAACTATACCAATGTGTATTGTTATGTGTCAGCTAGAATGGTGCCGCAGGCTGGTTACAGGTCCCCAAAGTATGAGATGTTTTTCGGTGAGCAAAAATGGAATGAAGGTCATGCCTTTAGTTAAAATAAATCAGAATCAGCCATAGCAGAAGTAGGACTGTATTTTGACCAGTCTATCAGAATCTTTCTTTCCTTTGTTGGTGCTGGTTCTACTTGTGTTGGTTCAAAAATAGTAAACTACGTAGCTGACTATGTGTTTCAATGGAGGTCACCATGCTCAGCAATGATAAATCTCCAGTTCTCTTTGTACAGTCTACTTCTTGAGATCCCCTTATATGATAAAGTGATGTCTGTAGCATTGGCGTCTCTGCCTCCTGCCGAGCAGAGACGCTGTTCCTCGCACCACCGCGGTCCTGATCCGGCGTCTCCCTGCTCCCCTGCTGCTGTGGCGCGCACCGCATGCAGCTTCCCGGGCATTGTGCTTAGGGCGCGCACTCTCCCTCCCTCTTAAAGGGGCCGCGAGCGCCATCCTAAAGAGTCCCCGGCCAATGGCCGGAGGACTTCTCCTATATAAGGCACCTCCTCCAAAATGGAGGTGCCTGTGCAGGTTGTTGTTCCGTGTGCTAACACTTGCTTCAGCCCTCAGGTCCTGCTGCCTGTCAGTCCTGCCCGCCAGTCTGTCTAACAGTCCAGCCCGCCAGTCTGTCTAATAGTTCTGCCCGCCAGTCTGCCAGTTACCTCCCGTGCCCGCCAGCCTGCCTACCTGGAGTACCTGCCAGTTACCTGCTGTGCCCGCCAGCCTGTCTACCCAGAGCACCTGCCAAGTAACCTGTCGTGCCCGCCTGCTTGCCTACCCGGAGCGCCTGTCTGGCTATCAGCCGTACCAGCCTGCTTATCTACCCTGGACCACCCGCCAGCCTGCCTGCCTGCCGTGCTCATCCACTGTATCGGTCAGCTCCTGTCATCTGACCCATGGGAGTCGCCTGCTCTCACAGAAGGTGAAACTTTATTTGAAGGGTGATGCTTGAGGCAACTAGGACGTTTCGGCCAATACTGTGGCCTTGATCATAATGTCGCTGTAAGAAAATATGTACAAAAATGTACAATAAGTACAACAAATAGAAAATAACATATATACATATGTACAAAACAATGAATGAAAACATGTCCGTGTTATAATGCTGTTCACAGGGTACAAAGTTCAACCATAATAAATCACTTGTGGTGAAAAAATGGTATACCAACCATGCTGCATTTTGAGAGCAGGTCATAATAACCACATGAGAATGATCAGGGTCAAGAGTAAGAATTTTTTAGAAGAAAAAGTGCGACTTACCAAGTGGATAGACGCATCCGGGAAACAAAGGAGAAGAATTACCAGTAAAGTAGAAGTGAGGGGCAATTCTTAGATAAGGAAGCCTATGAAATATGAATGGGTTATCAATGACATGCTGATGGTGGATGGCAAAAAAGGGGGGGGGCTTACCAATCCGGTAGGAGGTGTCTGGGTATAGACATGGATGAAGTATGCCCGTCAGTTAGAAAAGTGCTGGGTTCAGGGTGTCCTGGAGACAAGGACCACGTCTGCTGGAAATTATAAATGGCGGACAGGCAAATATGGTCTGGTGCCGTGCTGCAGTTGGCTCAGTACTGTGTGCCTCGTGTATGGGATATATGTTGCGAGATAATGTGGGAGGCGATAATGGCCAACTAGAAGGTATAAGGAGGTAAAGGTTATAAAAAGTAGTGTCAACAGAATTAATAAATAAGTCAACATTACCCCCATAGATTAAGGTCTCGGCAGGTGCGGTGCTCCAGAGAAGCCTGTACAGGGATCCGTGTGGATTTAAACGTGATCCCTTAAATGTTCTGAACCCTATAAGGGAAGGGGGTCAACAAAAAGTAAAGAGTGGCAGGGAACAGGGTACTGGTCTGGGTGAAGGGTTACTCACTGTCATTGGTGGTTCTGGTGGAGGACGCTGTAGGCAAGCCTGTCAGGGCACAAGTGTGTGCAGGCAGCAAGTCAGCCCTGCTAAATGGTGTGCTGGCCAGTCATGTGACTAATGCTGACATCACAGGAAGTAAAAGGTGCTATGGGAAACACAGTGCCTTTTTTTATATTTTTGTACATATTTTCTTACAGCGACATTGTGATCAAGGCCACAGTGTTGGCTGAAACATCCTAGTCACCTCAAGGATCCCCCTTCAAATAAAGTTTCACCTAAAGCATACCATTCCTCTCTACGTGTGCAGTGATTTTTATGTTTTATTTCTGATGGAACCACTGGCTCCCTTCGGTAGCGCCGTGTCTTTCCACTTTGTTGAGTGCTAGCCTTTATCGTTTCCACTGGACTATTTTTCTTGGCTTTCAGCACCAACCGGACCCATGTCCAGAGAAACCTTTATGTACGACGACGCTACAAGTTCTTCCATCATATCTCGCTTAAAAACCGCCACAGACTTTTTACACCTCCCCAGCAGGGATATCAAGACCAAGGACTGGAAGAAAGAGAAAAAGAGATTGATCTCTTATGATTTACACTGTGCTACCTTGGGCGAGTACTACAGACAGAGCAAGATACCCCGAGGATTGCGCTGTAACCTCAGACCAACACTGTTCTCTGATAACATACACTATTGCACTACATTTCAGAAAATTCTCTATAAATGCTCACTTGATATCTTACTAACCATCGAATTTCTGCAAGAGGCCATCAAAGAAACAGAGGAGAAAATAATTACCATTGAAAGACAATTAACCTCTACCCTCAGCTCCACGGAACACCCTGAAAACGAAGGTTGACTCAGCTTTGTCTACTCACAAAAAGACACTCGAGGAAAGGAAAAGAAATAAATTTCAGCGAGACATAGAGGACTACCTCACTAAAACAGTCTACCGATGGGACAACCCAATCCCCAGATGACAACGACCAAGATCCCGCTGCCCCCGGGGAGCCCAGACACCATCCGGGGGTTCCTCTGCTGGAGGTTCCTCACCAGGCTCCGGGAGCGAGACTGGTGGCATAACCAATCCACGATCGGCTTTTTTAGATCTAGGCACACGGCCACCAGGAGATCGAGGAACAAGAGACGGAGATCGACAGATGGTCCTACGGTCACAGGTAGGAGTCCAAACCTGATAGTAAACATTTCAGACTACTCACTGTCCCCCCTCGAATTAAATGTACTAAACAAAGGTCTATCATTTTGCCCGACCCCCCGATGGGATTCATTCCACCTTGAGAGGGATCTCCACCATTTTTACCGCAATATCAGACTCAAAGCTCACTTTGAGAACACAATTCAACCTCTCAGCCGTAACTTAGACACAATACCCATCAATGACAAGACTCACTTGATCACTCTAGATTCTTTGGGCCTTAGGAACACCAGCTACTTTATGCCACCCAAAACTAACCATGCCATAGAAACATTTATTGAACTACTAGAGCGAGATGTTAAAAGCTCTATACATGACCAGCGTCTGGGTCTCTTCCCCATTCACAACAACCTATCAGCCCCTGAGAAACAAGCCCTGGAGTCTATCAAAAATATCAAAAACATTATCATAAAACCAGCGGACAAGGGTGGCGCTATCGTGGTCATGAACAAAACCCAATATGTCACAGAAATCAGGAGACAACTTGCAGACATTACTACTTACAAAAAAATTCAAATAGACCCTACGGCCACGATACGGCGAACAATCGACACCGTACTCACCAAACTTGCAGACTACTGACAATAAAGCTAGGACTTTCCTCACTAACCATTATCCAGTGACCCCAGTCCTATACACCCTCCCTAAAATCCATAAAGATCTACATAACCCACCCGGACGTCCGATAGTGGCCTCCACAGGTTCTATACTTAACCCTCTATCCATCTTTTTGGAGAAACTACTAACCCCCTACACCCACCAAACAAAATCTTTCATTTTAGATACAGGTGATTTCCTGAAAAAACTTACTGAGATAGGCTCCATTCCCATAGATAGTCTTCTCTGCACATTTGACGTATGTAGCCTATATACGTCCATATCCCATGAAAAAGGCATAGAAGCAGTGACACATACACTAGATGAGTCCAACGTGGACAATAGAACTAAGGAACTTTGCCTTGACCTTCTCAACCTTGTCCTACGTGAAAATTTCTTTCTTTTTGAAGATGAATTCTTTGTGCAGACGTGTGGGACTGCAATGGGTTCGAACGTCGCTCCGGCGTATGCAAATCTATACATGGACCTATTTGAGAAAGAACACGTATACTCCCACCCACTTTTCCGCATTCATGCACTTGCATGGTATCGTTACATAGACGATATTTTCTGCATCTGGAATGGGGACTTGGGACAGCTTACTTGTATTGGAACCAACAATGACAGTGAGTAACCCTTCACCCAGACCAGTACCCTGTTCCCTGCCACTCTTTACTTTTTGTTGACCCCCTTCCCTTATAGGGTTCAGAACATTTAAGGGATCACGTTTAAATCCACACGGATCCCTGTACAGGCTTCTCTGGAGCACCGCACCTGCCGAGACCTTAATCTATGGGGGTAATGTTGACTTATTTATTAATTCTATTGACACTACTTTTTATAACCTTTACCTCCTTATACCTTCTAGTTGGCCATTATCGCTTCCCACATTATCTCGCAACATATATCCCATACACGTGGCACACAGTACCGAGCCAACTGCAGCACGGCACCAGACCATATTTGCCTGTCCGCCATTTATAATTTTCCAGCAGACGTGGTCCTTGTCTCCAGGACACCCTGAACCCAGCACTTTTCTAACTGACGGGCATACTTCATCCGTGTCTATACCCAGACACCTCCTACCAGATTGGTAAGCCCCACCCCCCCTTTTTTTTGCCATCCACCATCAGCATGTCATTGATAACCCATTCATACAGTTATATGAAAAAGTTTGGGCACTCCTATTAATCTTAAGCTTAATGTTTTTTAAAAATTGGTGTTTTTGCAACAGCTATTTCAGTTTGATATATGTAATAACTGTTGGACACAGTAATGTTTCTGCCTTGAAATGAGGTTTATTGTACTAACAGAAAATGTGCAATCTGCATTCAAACAAAATTTGACAGGTGCATAAGTATGGGCACCCTTATCATTTTCTTGTTTTAAATACTCCTACCTACTTTTTACTGACGTACTAAAGCACTTTTTTTGGTTTTGTAACCTCATTGAGCTTTGAACTTCATAGCCAGGTGTATGCAATCATGAGAAAAGCTACTTAAAGTGGCCACTTGCAAGTTGTTCTCCTGTTTGAACCTCCTCTGAAGAGTGGCATCATAGGCTCCTCAAAACAACTGTCAAATGATCTGAAAACAAAGATTATTCAACATAGTTGTTCAGGGGAAGGATACAAAAAGCTGTCTGAGAGATTTAACCTGTCAGTTTCCACTGTGAGGAACATAGTAAGGAAATGGAAGAACACAGGGACAGTTCATGTTAAGGCCAGAAGTGGCAGGCCAAGAAAAACATCAGAAAGGCAGAGAAGAAGAATGGTTAATCAGTCAAGGACAATCCTCAGACCACCTCCAGAGAGCTGCAGCATCAACTTGCTGCAGATGGTGTCACTGTGTATCGGTCAACTATACAACGCACTTTGCACAAGGAGAAGCTGTATGGGAGAGTGATGCGAAAGAAGCCGTTTCTGCAAGCACGCCACAAACAGAGTCGGCTGAGGTATGCAAAAGCACATTTGGAGAAGCCAATTTCTTTTTGGAAGAAGGTCCTGTGGACTGATGAAACCAAGATTGAGTTGTTTGGTCATACAAATGGCGTTATGCATGGCGGCAAAAAAACACAGCATTCCAAGAAAAACACTTGCTACCCACAGTAAAATTTGGTGGAGGTTCCATCAAGCTTTGGGGCTGTGTGGCCAATGCCGGCACTGGGAATCTTGTTAAAGTTGAGGGACGCATGGATTCCACTCAATATCAGCAGATTCCTGACAATAATGTTCAAGAATCAGTGATAAAGTTGAAGTTACGCAGGGGATGGATCTTTCAGCAAGACAATGATCCAAAACACCGCTCCAAATCTACTCAGGCATTCATGCAGAGGAACAATTACAATGTTCTGGAATGGCCATCTCAGTCCCCAGACCTGAATATCATTGAACATCTGTGGGATCATTTGAAGAGGGCTGTCCATGCTCGGCGACCATCAAACTTAACTGAACTGGAATTGTTTTGTAAAGAGGAATGGTCAAAAATACCTTCATCCAGGATCCAGGAACTCATTAAAAGCTACAGGAAGCGACTAGAGGCTGTTATTTTTGCAAAAGGAGGATCTACTAAATATTAATGTCACTTTTCTGGTGAGGTGCCCATACTTATGCACCTGTCAAATTTTGTTTGAATGCAGATTGCACATTTTCTGTTAGTACAATAAACCTCATTTCAAGGCAGAAACATTACTGTGTCCAACAGTTATTACATATATCAAACTGAAATAGCTGTTGCAAAAACACCAATTTTTATAAAACATTAAGCTTAAGATTAATAGGGGTGCCCAAACTTTTTCATATAACTGTATTTCATAGGTTTCCTTATCTAAGAATTGCCCCTCACTTCTACTTTACTGGTAATTCTTCTCCTTTGTTTCCCGGATGCGTCTATCCACTTGGTAAGTCGCACTTTTTCTTCTAAAAAATTCTTACTCTTGACTCTGATCATTGTCATGTGGTTATTATGACCTGCTCTCAAAATGCAGCATGGTTGGTATACCATTTTTTCACCACAAGCGATTTATTATGGTTGAATTTTGTCTGTACCCTGTGAACAGCATTATAACACGGACATGTTTTCATTCATTGTTTTGTACATATGTATATATGTTGTTTTCTATTTGTTGCACTTATTGTATATTTTTGTACATATTTTCTTACAGCGACATTGTGATCAAGGCCACAGTGTTGGCTGAAACGTCCTAGTTGCCTCAAGCATCACCCTTCAAATAAAGTTTCACCTAAATTATACCATACCTCTCTACGTATGCAGTGATTTTTATGCTTTATTACTGACGGAACCACTGGCTCCCTTCACTAGCACCGTGCCTTTCCACTTTGTTGAGTGCTAGCCTTTATCGTTTCCACTGCTCTCACACAAGGTCGGTCCCAGAGTGGCACCTGGTTCGCCTGCCCGGTCCCTCCCTGGTTCACGGAGTCGACTAAGCCGCCATGTGACCTGGGTCAGTCCGAGTAGGCACTTAGTCATGCCCCTCTGGTCCCTCCTTGCACCGAAGCACAGAGGTTCCACCATCCGGACCTGTAACAGTTTGCACAGGCCATGGAACCCGGTGGCTCCCAGGCTCCTTTGCTCTCTGACTTGTACCAGGAGGTCTCACGTCAGAGATCCCAACAGGAAACTATCCTGTCCTATCTGTGGACTGTCAACTCCCACCTGGACACGCTGTCCACCCCGTCTGTGTCCGTCTCTTGCCGAGTGGCACCCGCTCCTGTGGCACCTCAACCCAGTGGTGCTGTGGCACCCGGCTTTGGACCCCGGCTCTCTGCGTCTCCACGTTTTGATGGTGACCCCGTCTTATGTCGGGGCTTCATAAATCAGTGCACGCTGCACTTTGAACTCCTGGCACACCAGTTCACCTCCGACCGGGACAAGGTGACGTTCATCATGTCTCACCTCACCGGGGAGGCATTGGCATGGCTAAACCCTCTGTGGGAAAGAGGGGATCCCCTCATGTCCAATCTTCTGGCTTTCCTCGCAGCCTTCCGGAAGGTCTTCGATGACCCTGACGAAAATCTTCTACTGCCTCCTCACTTTTCCGTCTCCACCAAGAGAGTTCCACTGTGGGCCAGTATGCCATACGTTTCCGAACCCTCGCATCTGAAATTACCTGGAACATCGAGGCCCTGGTGTTCACCTTTTGGGAGGGTCTTTCCGGACGAATCAAAGATGAGCTAGCCGGTCGTGACATCCCTTCCACCCTGGACGACCTGGTGTCATTAGCTACCCGGATTGACATCCATTTTCAAGAACGTGCTAAAGAGACTACCCGGGAGAGAGGATTTCTGCGTCTCGCTCCAACTTTCCAAAGGCCAGCTTCGCAACCAGCAATTTCCCGGGCATGTTCGCCTGAGCCTATGCAAATTGACCAAACCAAGATGGTCAAGTCTCGCCTGGAGACGCGCCGAGCCGAGGGGAGCTGCTTCTACTGTGGCAGTATAGAGCATCTCATCCATTCCTGCCTGATGAGGCCGGGAAACTCCAGTGTCTAGGACCGCTCAGAGAGGTCGTCCTAGGCAAGAGTAAATCCTCTCCGTCCTTGACTCTGTCTGTTTCTATTTCCAGTGGTGAGACCCAGTTCTTCGGGACTGCCCATCTGGATGCCGGAGCCGCTGGGAATCTCATTCAATAAGCTGTTGTGGAGCGGTACCAGATTCCCACCGTATGTCTGGCTGAACCGTTGGCGGTTGCCTACGTGGATGGGAGGCTTCTTCCGGAGACCATCTTGCTCATCACAGAGCCTGTAACCCTTCAGGTGGGAATGCTGCACTCAGAGAAGATCTCCTTTCATGTGCTGTTCGGTCTCTCTCACCCCCTCTTTCTTGGTCTATCCTTGTTACAAAGACATGAGCCTGTCCTGAATTGGAGATCTGGTGAAGTGCTCTGTTGGGGTCAGGAATGCCATGAGTCCTGTCTGGTTCCGGTTCGTCCTGCTTGACCCCCGTCTACTCCGGCTAATCTACCTGGTCTGCCGGCACCCTACTGGTCCTATGCGGATGTCTTTGACAAAAAGGAAGCGGAGACACTACCACCTCATAGGCTGTATGATTGCCCCATCGACCTAATACTTGGTGCTTCACCTCCTCGCGGGCGAATCTACCCCTTGTCTCTGGCTGAGACCCGTGCCATGTCTGAGTACATAGAGGAGAATCTTGCTAGGGGATTTATCCAGAAATCCACCTATCCGGCTGGAGCAGGATTCTTCTTCGTCAAGAAGAAAGACGTCCGGTGTCAATTACAGGGGCCTTAACCAGATTACCATCAAAAATAAGTACCCCCTGCCTCTCACCTCGGTGCTGTTTGACCGCCTTAAAGGCGCGAAGATCTTCACCAAGCTCGATCTTCATGGGGCGTACAATTTGATCCGGATCCGCCAGGGAGATGAGTGGAAGATGGCATTCAACACCCGGGATGGTCACTACGAATACCGCGTGATGCCCTTTGGTCTCTGCAATGCTCCTGCCATCTTCCAGGAGCTGGTTAACGACATCTTCCGTGATCTCCTGTATTCTTGCGTGGTGGTGTACCTGGATGATATCTTGGTTTTCTCTCCGGATTTGCCCTCACACCGGAGGGATGTTCTTCAGGTTCTGCTAAGGCTCCGGTAGAATCGCCTATACGCAAAATTCGAGAAATGCCTCTTTGAGCAAACCTCTCTGCCATTCCTGGGCTATATTATCTCCGAGACTGGTCTGCGGATGGATCCCGAGAAGGTGTCTGCTGTCTTAAAGTGGCCCCGACCTGAGGGGATGAAGGCGATTCAGCGATTCCTGGGCTTCGCAAACTATTACCGCCTCTTCATTCCTCATTTCTCCTCCCGGACTGCTCCCATCTCCGCGCTCACCCGCAAAGGAGCAAATACCAGGGAATGGACTTCCGAAGCAGAGGAGGCCTTCGTCTCCCTTAAACAAGCCTTCTCCTCCGCTCCTGTGCTGCACCGTCTGGATTGCAACAAGCAGTTCTTCCTGGAGGTAGATGCTTCCTCCTCCGGAGCCGGAGCGGTGCTCACCCAAAAATCCTCGTCCGGGAGAATGGTGACCTGCGGCTTCTTCTCCAAGCTCTTCTCCTCGTCCAAGCACAACTAGTCCATAGGAGATCGTGAGCTGCTGGCCATCAAATTAGCGCTGGAGGAGTTGCGCTACTTGCTGGAGGGGGCTCTGCACCTGGTGGTCATCTACACTGACCACAAAAACCTCGCTTATTTGCAGAACGCCCAGAGGCTAAATCCGGGTCAGGCCAGGTGGTCTCTATTCTTTGCCCGATTCTGCTTCACTCTGCATTACCGCCCGGCGGACAAGAACATTAAAGCTGACGCTCTATCCAGCTCATTCCTGTTTTCCGACCAAGAGGAGGAGCCTCTACATATCAATGACCCCTCCAAAGTAATGACTGTTGCTCCATTTGACCTGTCTCATCTTCAACCCAGTAAGACCTTTGTAGTGGTTCCAGATCGAAAGAAGGTTCTACTCTGGGGCCATTCATTCAAACTAGCCGGGCATGCTGGCCAGAGGAAGACCTTTCTGCTCATCGCCCGACATTACTGGTGGCCTTCCCTGCGCAAGGATTTTGCGGACTTTGTCACGGCTTGTTCCTCTTGTGCTCATAACAAGATACCCAGGCACCTTCCATCCGGCCTTCTCCTTCCTCTTCCCGTGCTTTCCGCTCCATGGCAACACATTGCAATGGACTTCATCACAGATCTCCCTGTTTCTGCCAGTTGTACTGTCATTTGGGTGGTCGCTGACTGCTTTTCTAAAATGGCCCACTTCATCCCTCTGCCTGGTCTTCCATCTGCATCTGTGCTGGCTAAGGACTTCATCCATCACATCTTCCGTCTCCATTGCCTACTCCTCCACATTGTGTCTGATCGCGGAGTTCAGTTCACTTTGCGCTTCTGGAGAGCTACGTGCAAGCTGCTGGATGTCTCTTTGGATTTCTCTTCTGCTTATCATCCTCAGTCCAATGGTCAAGTGGAACGTATCAACCAGATCCTTAACAGCTTTCTTCAGCACTTTGTCAACGCTCACCATAACGATTGGGTTGAGCTCCTGCCCTGGGCAGAGTTCTCCTATAACAACCATGAGAGCGAGTCTTCTACTAAATCCCCGTTTTTTGTGGTCTTCGGTCAACACCCCCGGATTCCGTTTCCAGTCTCCTCTTCAGTGGACAATCCTGCTGCAGAGTCTCTTGTCAGCGAATTTTCGACTATTTGGGAAGATACTAGATCTGCACTTCTTCAGTCCTCCGAGCGGATGAAGAAACATGCTGATAAGAGACGTCTGGATCCGCCTCAATTCCATCCGGGAGACAAGGTCTGGCTTTCCTCCAAATATGTCCATCTCAAGATAACTTCTTATAAGTTGGGTCCTCTTTTCATTGGTCCGTTCGAAGTTCTGAACCAAATCAATCCCGTGGCTTACAAGCTGAAACTCCCGGTCACCTTACAGATTCCCAACTCCTATCATGTATCCCTCCTCAAACCTGTTGTCCTTAATTCCTTCTCTGACGATCCAGGTATCACTCCAGCTCCAGTCTCCGCTGAGGACGTCTTTGAGGTAGAAAACATTTTGGCCACCAAGAGGGTAAGAGGAAAGACTTTTTTTCTTGTTAATTGGAAGGGGTTTGGCCCAGAGGAGAGGTCTTGGGAACCCAGGAAGAACATTTATGCCCCTCATCTTCTTAAAAAATTTCTCGCGGGCCTAAAGAAGAGGGGGCGTAAAGGTGTGGGTACTGTAGCATCGGCGTCTCTGCCTCCTACCGGGCAGAGACGCCGTTTCCCTCACCGCCGCAGTCCTGGTCCGGCGTCTTCCTGCTCCCCAGCTGCTGTGGCACGCACCGCGCGCAGCTTCCCGGGCACTGTGCTTAGGGC
This sequence comes from Phyllobates terribilis, assembly GCF_046119375.1. Taxonomy (NCBI): domain Eukaryota; kingdom Metazoa; phylum Chordata; class Amphibia; order Anura; family Dendrobatidae; genus Phyllobates; species Phyllobates terribilis. Next base: position 530,765,146 of record NW_027362764.1, on the reverse strand, counting down.
GCGCTCTCCCTTTCTCTTAAAGGGGCCGCGCGCGCCGTCCTAAAGAGTGCCCGGCCAATGGCCGGAGGACTTCTCCTAAATAAGGCACCTCCTCCAAAATGGAGGTGCCTGTGCAAGGTTGTTGATCCGTGTCCTATCACTTGCTTCAGCCCTCAGGTTCCGCTGCCTATCAGTCCTGCCCGCCAGTCTGTCTAGCAGTCCAGCCTGCCAGTCTGTCTACAGTCCAGCCCGCCAGTCTGTCTAATAGTTCTGCCCGCCAGTCTGCCAGTTACCTGCCGTGCCCGCCAGCCTGCCTACCTGGAGTACCTGCCAGTTACCTGCTGTGCCCGCCAGCCTGTCTACCCGGAGCACCTGCCAGTTTCCTTCCATGCCCGCCAGCCTGCCAACCCGGAGCACCTGCCAAGTAACCTGTCGTACCCGCCAGCTTGCCTACCCAGAGCACCTGCCAAGTAACCTGTCGTGCCCGCCTGCTTGCCTACCCGGAGCGCCTGTCTGGCTATCAGCCGTACCTGCCTGCTTATCTACCTGGACCACCCGCCAGCCTGCCTGCCGTGCTCATCCGCTGTACCGGTCAGCTCCTGTCATCTGACCCATGGGAGTCGCCTGCTCTCACACAAGGTCGGTCCCAGAGTGGCACCTGGTACACTTGCCCGGTCCCTCCCTGGTTCACAGAGTCGACTAAGCCACCGTGTGACCTGGGTCAGGCCGAGTAGGCACTTAGTCACGCCCCTCTGGTCCCTCCTTGCACCGAAGCACAGAGGTTCCACCATCCGGACCCGTAACAGTGTCGAACATTTCAGTAGCACTTCAGGAACAACATCCGCTTCCTCACTTTGCATATTTCCTTTATATCTTCAAAACGCAGAGGTGAACTGAATGAGAATTTGTTTATATTGACTTCTATTTTGTTTTAAATTTATCCTTAAATCTCTATTAAGTGAAACTGAGCTGTTTCCATCAGCCATCTAGACATTGAATGTAGAGACAGGAGCATGCTCGACCTCCTCTGCACCCATAGGGAGTCTGTCAGCTCCAAAATCCATATCAAAGTAAGCACAGGTCGTTGTAGGGAACACTGCGCTAATAGTAGCCTATACTATAAGTTTAACAATCCAATGGAATTTTTGGAGAAAAGTTATTTTTGTCCATAGTTACTAGAGATGAGCATATTTATTGATGTGACATTTAATTCTACTTGAATTTTACAAAAAATCCACATTCTGAATACAGAGAATACAGATTTTTTTTGTAATTTGCTCTGTACAAATTCAGCAAAATAGCTACTGGCTGTGGCCACCATCTTGTTGAACAGTAGAAAGCCGACAAAAGGTTAAAAAAAACATACTCAACTCACTACTCACTTCTCTGGCCGTGCCCCCTGCTGCTCCCTGTCCGATTCTCCAAACCTCCATCCCACTGGCGTTCACTCTGGGTTGAGATTTCCGGCCAATGACCTCCCGGACTTCTGGCTGCGTTCAGACCTCATGATGTCACTGTGCACTGTGCACCTCTGGGGCCTGCTGACATCCAGAAGTCCTGGCCTAGAATTAATACAGGAATGGTGATGTGGCATGCCGAAAAAGAGGACCTGACAGAGAGCAGTGGTGGCACCTGGAGAGGGCTGCGGTGAGTATAACTTTTTTTTAAAGTTAAAAAGAAATAAAACCTCAACGCTCACCTCTTTGGCGGCCCCAACTGTTCCTTGTACACTTCTCCACATGTCCGGCCCAGTGTTCAGCCGGGACTAGCTGCCATGACCAGGCCCTGGAGGACACTGTACATATGCAGTGATCTCCAGTGCCTTTGGCAAGGCCATCAGGCTGCGAGCAAGCATCACAAGGCCACTGCGCAAGACTGAGGCCTGCTCACAGCCGGAAGTCCCAGCTTAGAATGAACACTGGGCCAAAAATGCAGTGTGACAGAGGCTTGGAGAGCCGAGCAGGGAGCAACGGAGGACCAAGATAGTTGAGCAGTGAGGAGAGTATACGTTTTTTTGGTTTGTTTTTTACATGTTACATTTTTTAGGCTCTTGGGTCTGATTAGACCCCAGAGGTTAATAGGGAACATTCAATTAGCAGTGAATAACTTTGTTGCCAATCAAATTTCTCGGAAAAATCCGCACAATTTTGGGAATTTGAATTTTGCTAGATACACTCTTTCTTAATAGTTAGAATAGAAAATAAAACCCAGAAAGAGAAAAAGCACCCAACAAAAAATGTACTTTGTTATCCAGCTATTACTGAAAATCACCTGTGTCATAGGAAAGCAATTAAAATCTTAAAATAATGACATGTGACGTCTAGCATTATAGGAAAAAAGTTATTCACACTTTATGCATTAAAAATACTGTACTAAAATATTTTGGTTTTATGTTGTAAAAAAGAAAAAGCAGACAAAGAAAGGGGAAGAGAGCCAGGACTTCACATGTACTGTATCTGAAGGCTATGTGACACTCAGGTACAACAAAAAAAACACCATGATGACTTTCTGCTATTTACGATATATTTACCCAAGTAATTGTCTTTTGTACAGAAGATCAGTTAGATGGTTCTAAGCTCCATATTTTAATAGCTAGTCAGGTAGTTGTCTTTATTCTGATGTTTCCATTATTTCAGCTCCATTTAATTTCAACAAGGTGATGATGGCCCATCGGTAACTACAGATCAGCGAAAAATTCCTGTACAGTCCATAAAAATATGAAAAAGTTTTCCAGTGTCCGTAAAAATATTTTTTTTATTTCTCCATTTTGATACAGGAAAAATATATATCTTTGTACTGTGTTAGCCAGTAGATATATATGTACCAAATGTACAGCTGGGGGTATGTATGTAGGGGAGACAGGGCAAAAACTTAGAACAAGGATGAATTCTCATCGCCACACAATAAAAGAAAAAAGAATAGATGTACCTGTGGCCAAACATTTTTGTATCCCCAATTACGGCATCATGGACATGGTATTAAAAGGTAATTTAAAATCTCATAGAGACAGAAAAGTCTGTAAGTACAAACTTATGACAAACCTTTGACAAACTCAGTGCAGGAATGAATGTGTTGCATGGATTTATGTAATTCTACATCATCTAAGGAATGTGCTCCTCAGAATTGTAGGGACATCACAACCCTGAACCAGACTTCAATCAAAGGATAATAAAACTTTCACACTTCTTACTATGAACTATTCCAATATTTGCGGCCACAACTGTTTATCCCTCTCCCATACAAATAGTTCTGCTTTACGTCACTTGTCTCATCTATTGCATTATTTCTGTGTCTTGTGTATAAATATGTGACTCTTCAGAATTTGTGTTATACTGTGCCTGATGAAGGGACCTGAGTAGTCTCGAAAGCTTGTAATTTATTACCATCTTTTCAGTTAGCCATTAAAAGGTATCAACCACTGAGGACTCTCAAATCAAAATATTTTTTATTTCTTTTTTGAAACAGGAGAAAGTAGTAGAGATTATTGTGATTGTAATTATCATTTTACAATTTATAGTAAATGCTGCTAATGTTTCCACTTCAGTATTCTAAGCTATAAACACATCACTTATAATCTTAATGATTCATTATTATTAGTGATGAGCGAGCATACTCGCAAGTACTCGGTACTTGCGAGATGCTCGGGCGGATGCTCGGGTCCCCTCCCTGCATGTTTGGCGCTGTTTACAGAGCCAATAAACATGCAGGGATTGCCTGCCACTCACTGTAATGCTGCAGACATGTTGGTTGTGGTATGACAGTGAATGGCTGGCCGCACAGCGTCATCAGGTCTATATCAGACCTGGTGGCAAGGTGCTCGTCAGTCTACTCCGCAATCAGACAGTGTAGGGAGAGCTGCTGCTAAGCTAGGGAGAGATTCGCTTGTTTATTAGGTAGTGTAGGTAGAACAGAAGCATATTACACATATCCATCTCAAGAAACAGTCCTTCTGAGGCCTAATCCATCCGCAGAGATATCAGGCAGGCAGTGCATATAGGCAGGTAGGCAGTGTATATAGAAGACTGCAGTGCATATAGCACAAGAGACTCCATTCCACTTCTGTCTGCTGCTGCTGCTGTTAGACATTTCTAGACATAGGCCCAGGTCTCAGGGGCCAGGAATAATTTATTTTGGATCTTAACCCTCAATATTTGCTTAAAAAGCAATCCAGAGAACACCGTTTTTCTGCGCCATTTGCTTGTTGGCAATGCAGAATACAGCCAGGTTCTTTCCATATTACAGCACTAAAATTCCAGCTATTTAAAACTGTGGTTTCGCCATCACACGGATCACATATACGTTTTCAGAAAATACTGCCATTTCTGGCCTCCATTAAAAAATTGTTTCAGTGTGTCAGCAAAGTTTTTCACACCTGTTTGCTGTTCAAAATAGTTACCTACAGGCCAGGTATTTAAAACTGTGGTTTCTCCGTCACACGGATCACATATAAGTTCGCTCCAAATTCAATTGAGTGTGGAAGATATTGTCCTCCATTTAAAATGGGCAAGGCACATGGCAAGGGACTGGGAACTGGACGTGATGGTGATGGTGCATGCAGAGGCCAAGTCCGTGGGCAAGCTGAAATTGTGCCACAACAAACACCCACATCTTCTCGCCCGACCTTCCTGTCCCAATTCCTAGGGGACCGCAGCACATCACTATTGAACCCAGAGCAGTGTCAAAAGTTTGTTGGTTGGATAGCAGATAATGCTTCCAGTTACTTAGTCACCACCATCACCACCCTGTCTTCCACACGGTCAAGTCTCAGTATTCGTGAGTCTGGACCGCATATTCCTCACCCTGATCCTCCTTCGTCCCACCATGCCGAGTGCCCGAAGACAACTGATACCACACTTGGACACTCCGAAGTGCTGTTCATTTTTCCATTTATAGATTCGGGCCTCTCGCCCAGTCCACTTGAAGCGGGGCAACAGGAGATCGCATTTAGCGATGCCCAAATAGTTGAGCAGCCACGGTCACACGAAGGCGACGGTGGGAAAGTGTCACAGGAGGTGGACTATGATGAGACACAATTGCCAGAAAGTTAGGAGGAGAACCAGGGTGTGGAAGTGGAAGACGAGGTGGTGGATGATATAGTAACTGACCCAACCTGGCAGGAGGACATGCAGAGCGAGGACAGCAGCACACAGGGGGAGGGAGGCAGAGCATCCCAACAGGCAGGAAGAAGCAGTGTGGTAGCCACAGACAGAAGGCAAGCAACCATTCCCCGTAACACCAACACGAAGGAAGTTGCCAGTATAACTGTTAGGTCTTCCCGAGTCTGGTTGTTTTTTAAAGACTCTGCCGATAACCCCAAAAAGGCCATTAGCACCACCTGCCAGGCCAGCATCAGCAGAGGTGGCAAAACTACCAGCCTGACTACCACCAGCATGATCAGGCACAAGGCAGCAAAGCACCCAACTTTGTGGGCCGAACCCCAGGGTCCAGGAACAGTGTCTGCGGGTGGCACTGCTTCTTCCGCTGTTGTGCATGCAAGCCAATCCCCTGTCCATGGTGCATGCGAAGATGCCTCCTGCCCTGCACCTGTCATTGCACACTCTCAAGTAGCAGCATGCAGCATCAGGAAGCGCGTCCACATCCTTGTCCCAGCTCAGCGTTCACTTGTCCATACCCCAGTCCTTAGAACGCAAGCGCAAATACGCAGCCAACGTCCCACAGGCCACATTACTAAATTTCCACATTTAGCAACTGCTTGTGCTCGAAATGTTACCTTTTAGGCTTGTGGAGATGGAAGCATTCCACAACCTGATGGCGGCCGCCGTCCCTCAGTACTTGGACCCCAGCTGCCACTATTTCTCCCGGTGTGACGTCCCCGTATTACACAAGCACGTGTCCCAAAATATAAGCCATGCCCTCAACAATGCAGTTACCTTGAAAGTCCACCTAATCACGGACACGTGGACAAGTGCTTATGGGCCGGGATGGTGAATGCATTTGTCACGGTTGAAACAAAAGTGCAAAAACGTATCAAAAACGCTACGTGTGAACATAGCTTATGGTGTGGAGGAGTATTTTTGTTTTTGGTTATTTATTTTGCCTTATATACAAGTCATTACCCTGGAAAGGATGTTCCTTAACATATTAAGGACAACAAAATCACACAAAAATCATCAATGGAAATCCAATTTATTAACCAATGAAGGCCTGCATTTGGAGTCACCCCCAAAATTAAAGTGGAAAAACACACTACAGGCTGATCCAATTTTGATGTAATGTCCTTAAAACAAGTCAAAATGAGGCTCAGTATTGTGTGTGGCCTCCACGTGCCTGTATGACCTCCCTACAACACCTGGGCATGCTCCTGATGAGGTTGCGGATAGTCTCCTGTGGGATCTCCTCCCAGACCTGGACTAAAGCATCCGCCAAGTCCTGGACAGTCTGTGGTGCAACGTGATGTTGGTGGATGGAGCGAGACATGATGTCCCAGATGTGCTCAATCGGGTCCAGGTCTGGGGAACTGGCGGGCCAGTCCATAGCTTCAATGCCTTCATCTTGCAGGAACTGCTGACACACTCCAGCCACATGAGGTCTGGCATTGTCCTGCATTAGGAGGAACCCAGGGCCATCCGCTCCAGCATATGGTCTCACAAGGGGTCTGAGGATCTCATCTCGGTACCTAATGGCAGTCAGGCTTCCTCTGGCGAGCACATGGAGGGCTGTGCGGCCCTCCAAAGAAATGCTACCCCACACCATTACTGACCCACTGCCAAACCGGTCATGCTGAAGGATGTTGCAGGCAGCAGATCACTCTCCACAGCGTCTCCAGACTCTGTCACATCTGTCACATGCTCAGTGTGAACCTGCTTTCATCTGTGAAGAGCACAGGGTGCCAGTGGCGACTTTGCCAATCCTGGTGTTCTGTGGCAAATGCCAAGCGTCCTGCACGTTGTTGGGCTGTGAGCACAACCCCCATCTGGGGACGTAGGGTCCTCATACCACCCTCATGGAGTCGGTTTCTAACCGTTTGTGCAGACACATGCATATTTGTGGCCTGCTGGAGGTCATTTTGCAGGGCTCTGGCAGTGCTCCTCCTGTTCATCCTTGCACAAAGGCGGAGGTAGCGGTCCTGCTGCTGGGTTGTTGCCCTCCTACGGCCCCCTCCACGTCTCCTGGTGTACTGGCCTGTCTCCTGGTAGCGCCTCCAGCCTCTGGACACTACGCTAACAGACACAGCTAACCTTCTTGCCACATCTCGCATTGATGTGCCATCCTGGATGAGCTGCACTACCTGAGCAACTTCTGTGGGTTGTAGAGTCCGTCTCATGCTACCACGAGTGTGAAAGCACGACCAACATTCAAAAGTGACCAAAACATCAGCCAGAAAGCATTGGTACTGAGATGTGGTCTGTGGTCCCCACCTGCAGAACAACTCCTTTATTGAGGGTGTCTTGATAATTGCCAATAATTTCCATCTATTGTCTATTCCATTTGCACAACAGCATGTGAAATTGAAAGTCAATCAGTGTTGCTTCCTAAGTGGACAGTTTGATTTCACAGAAGTTTGATGTACTTGGAGTTATATTCTGTCTTTTAAGTGTTCCCTTTATATTTTTGACCAGTGTATATGTATATATGTATATATATGACCTTCATTTCTTAAAGTAATGATGGCCACTCGTTTTTCTTTACTTAGCTGCTTTTTTCTTGCAATAATACAAATTCTAACAGTCTATTCAGTAGGACTATCAGCTGTGTATCCACCTGACTTCCGCACAACACAACTGATGGTCCCAACCCCATTTATAAGGCAAGAAATCCCACTTATTAAACCTGACAGGGCACACCTGTGAAGTGAAAACCATTTCCGGTGACTACCTCTTGAAGCTCATCAAGAGAATGCCAAGAGTGTGCAAAGCAGTCATCAAAGCAAAAGGTGGCTACTTTGAAGAACCTAGAATATAAGACATATTTTCAGTTGTTTCACACTTTTTTGTTAAGTATATAATTCCACATGTGTTAATTCATAGTCTTGATGCCTTCAGTGTGAATGTACAATTTTCATAGTCATGAAAATACAGAAAAATCTTTAAATGAGAAGGTGTGTCCAAACTTTAGGTCTGTACTATATATAAATATATATATATATATATATATATATATATATATATATATATACACAGAGGTGCTTGGGGGCTTATATATAGATTTCTAGTCTGCAGTAAAAGAGGTGTCAGCTCTCATTTGCTGTGTTTTTCATGCTCAGCATGATCTGTTTTGCCACTAGTGACTGCTTATTTCATTGCTTCTGTCTGTTTGTAGCAATGAATCATTTGTTCCCTGCATGAATCATAGAATAGAATCATAGAATGGTAGAGTTGGAAGGGACCTCCTGGGTCATCTGGTCCAACCCCCTGCTCAAAGCAGGATTCACTAAATCATCTCAGACAGATGTCTGTCCAGCCTCTATTTGAAGACGTCCATTGAAGGGGAACTCACCACCTCTCGTGGCAGCCTGTTCCACTCATTAATCACCCTAACTGTCAAAAAGTTTTTTCTAATATCTAATCTGTGTCTCCTCCCATTTAGTTTCATCCCATTGCTTCTAGTCTTTCCTTGTGCAAATGAGAATAAAGATGATCCTTCTACAATGTGACAGCCCTTGATATATTTGTAGACAGCTATTAAGTCTCCTCTCAGTCTTCTTTTTTGCAAGCTAAACATTCCCAAATCCTGCAACCGTTCCTCATAGGACATGGTTTGCAGACCAGTCACCATTCTGGTTGCTCTTCTCTGAACTTGCTCCAGTTTGTCTATGTCTTTTTTAAAATGTGGTGCCCAAAACTGTACACAGTATTCCAGATGAGGTCTGACCAAAGAGGAGTAAAGACCGATAATGACTTCACGTGATCTAGACTGTATGCTTCTGTTAATACATCCCAGAATTGTATTTGCCTTTTTTGCTGCTGCATCACACTGTTGACTCATGTTCAGTCTATGATCTATTAGTATACCTAAGTCTTTTTCACATGTACTGTTGCTTAGCTCTATTCCTCCCATTCTGTATATGCTTTTTTTCATTTTTATTGCCCAGATGTAGTACTTTGCATTTTTCCCTGTTAAAAACCATTCTGTTGGTTGCTGCCCACTGCTCCAGTTTATTTAGGTCTTTTTGAATCCTCTCTCTCTCTTCTCTAGTATTAGCTATCCCTCCTAGCTTTGTGTCATCAGCAAATTTAATCAGTTTACCCTCAATTCCTTCATCTAAATCATTGATAAAGATGTTGAACAATACAGGTCCCAGGACTATTAACGTGTGTGCTCCCGCATGTACGGATTCAGTATCTATTGCTTCAAGTGTTATGGGTCCTTGTGTTTTTTTCATGCAGGCACAGGTACATAGTGTTTTGTTTTATGTAGCTGGTTTATTGTCCCCAGTTTTCAGTTCTTCTCATTGTTGGCGATGTGCTACTTTTAGGTCCTTATTTTTCGTTGTTTTATTTTTGCATCCTTAATTATTATTTGATTTTTAAAGTTATATTGATCAAAAAGAGGTATCTGAACAGATGATTTTCTTTACGAGTTGTGTCTGGGATTGCAGCTCAGCTCCTTTGAAGTGATTATGGCAGGGATGTAGTACCACAAATCACCTGTGAACACCAGGGGCAGAGTTTTTGTAAACAATGTGACCAAAAGCTGACATTTTTCTAGTCATATAGACTTTTTATGTAAATTGATATTTTTGGCCATAACTAAATATAAAAAAATCTATTTTTGATCACATTTCCAATTTCTGGACTGAAAGGATTGAATTTGCTCATTGGCCTTTTCCATCATTTGTACTTGAATCATCTGGGCAGTGTAGGAAGGCCAATAAGTCATGGCGTCCCTGCCCTTCCATGCTCATACCGCTATGATTTGCTCTCGTCAGTCTTCTATGCTGACACATGGGCCGTTCACTTGTAGACTCTGGGTATGTGCTGTACCTCGACTTCAGCTGTGTATGAGCCAGAACTCAGCAATTTTGTGGCATATCTCCTTGTCAATGGCCTACACTATGATCCCTGTTCACATATGGGCTTTCTATGTGGTAGATACAGTACGTCTTTGAGGGTTACATCAATATATTCACATTGCTGAATTTCTACGGGGGATTAAGCTATAATGTGTATGCTTATTTCAGGCCCTCTGCATATAGCAATGATGGGAGCAGTAGCCCAGGCGAGGAGGGCAGTAGTTGTGTGCAGTGTTGATGACCCTGTGATTATATAGGGCATTTCAGTAGGGCTGCACTCAGGAAAGGGGGTACTGGAAAGCGTGCTCCTTTAAAGGGAATCTGTTAGTAGGATCAACCCTCCTAAGCCATCCATATGGGAATGTAGGTCATAGGAAGCTGAATAAAATGATACCTTGATATCTGCAATCTGATGTCTTATTCTAGAGAAATCCAAGTTTTTCTTGTATGCAAATGAGAAATGAGCTGTCCTGGACTATGGACCGGACACTGATCTGCATGAGAGTCTGCCTCCAGAGATTATTTTACATGAAGGGGGAGTTTCCAGTGTGAGACATGTAGTGACTGACAGTCTGCTCTCCTGATCTCACTGCAGAGCTGTGTGTGATTACAACTGACACATCTACAGGTTCCTCTCAGCTTCACCTTCCATCTCACAGGCAGACAGTGTTGCAATATTGTTACAATACAGCAAAGCTGTGAGAGCTGCAACTGCTAAAGTGTTTGTTATGGGAATAAGTTCAGTTCTACTGTTCTATGTTAGTTACATGTCTCACACTGGCAATGCCTCCTTTTATGTAAAATACGCTCTGCGGGCTGATTCTCATGCAGAAAATAGCTCATTTACAGGTAAGAAAAGGGTGGATTTCTCTGGAATAAGACATAAGATCGCGGATATCAAGGTATCATTTTATTCTACTTCCTGTGAGCTACATGGTCATATAGACGGCCATATAGAGGGTTGATCCTACTGACAGACGCCCTTTAAGAGATTTTGGTGTATGTCAATGGCTTTTGCCTGGAATTGCATTTCATTTTTTTAAAGTGAATTCAGGCACCCAAAACCTCTGGACCGGTGTGGCACTGTGTTTGGAAGAATGCAGACATGCATTTATAGTAATGCAAACTCCTTTTAAACCTTCCAACAGTGTTTCAGATACTATATAAAGGTAATAAAAAAATCTTTTAGGTCCTAATTCATCAAGACAGGTGATTTCCTCGCCGGTCTTGATGAGGGGGGCATGTTAAAGTCAGAGATTCCTGATTAATTAAGAGGCGTATGTCTCTTAATAAATCAGGGGTGTTAGACAAATGGTATGAGCCTCCATGTGCCAAGCCACGAATATTACTCCAGTCTCTGACTGGAGTAAGATTTCTGGTGAAAGGAACACCGCCGCTTGTCATGAATTAAACCAGCTTGCCAAAAGTCACAAAAGTTTTGTGCAATTACGAGTTTCGAAAAATTTTTACAATTTTTCACAGCAATTTATGCCAGATTTCTAGCAAAATTGCTTTGATGAATAGAGCCATGATGTTCAACATACAGTATGTAGTAATTAAACTGTATTTTTACACCCAGATCAACATTTATTTTTTTTTGCAGCACACCCATATATGTTTGTTTTTAAGCTGTAGATTACATCCTCACTTTCAATAACGACAATACAAAAACTCATCCATTTCTAATATGATTATTTTATTTCAATAACTTTAATGACACCTTAAAAGGATAATGTTCACTTTGTGTTTGTTTTTTTGCTGTGTAAACCTATAAAAAAGTAAAAGTTCTGGCTATGATCTTGGCATGATGTATAGAGTCTGCCAGACACATTATGGCATACTGAAAGCCCCATAACCCAGAGCAGTATATTAGTACATGGTACCGAAACATATTAAGTTGTGACACTAATGAACAAGATACATTTAAATAGCAACATCGGTATAGTATAATTTCCCCCATTAAATGGAAAATCAAGGAAGGTCCATTAAATAAAGGTCAATATAATGTACATTTTACTTAATTAAGAGAAAAATAAAACAGTGCAATTCAGAAGAGCTATTTGGGGCATCTGTGGTTTCCAGGGCCCTTAATATAAGAAGGTCATTAATGTTAACTTTCTGTTAACTCTCTAATATTAAGTAGTCTAAATATAATTCTGCAAGGCAGCACTAATACACCAAGGTAACATTTGCAGAAGGTTACGAGTCAATTGCTCTTTTTTTTTTGCCATGCTTGCATAAGGTTTCCTAGACTATAGAGAATTATATAAGCCAGAGTTGTGACAAGAGGAAGCAGATTAACCTGTATGTGTGCACAGTACCTAGGATATTTCTAGACTTTCTGAAATACCCAATCTCTCCCACTATTTCTCTCCTCCCATAATATGGCAAGGACAGAGCTAGACTCCCTATTGTGGTTTGGTGTATCCATTGTCCTCTGCCTCAAGTCAATGAGCTTTACCTTGCACCCTTCTCACATGCTAAAATTGCCTTTTACCCAACTACCCTCAAGAACTGCTGTCTCTACCTAGTATGAAAGAAAAACATGCATGTGAGAGAGAATGGATGTTATAGAAAGAAAAATCATAAAAAGCACCACTATATAACCCCAAAGCAGCAAGAAGCAGAACAAATCCTCATAAAATATAAGTTTTGGTTGTTAACTTCTTATCTATCTCCCATGTTGTCTGGCCAGGCAACACATTGCATCTCGTATCACCGAGGGGTGCAATTTTAAAGGAATTCTAAGAAAAATAAATCTGGGGTCTTCGAAGCCATACGTGGCCTCGTGACCGTATTAATGTTTGATTAGAACAGACAGCAGAGTTCATCACTGTGTTTCCATCATCCTATTAATCAACTATATGTTTAATCAGGTACTGGCAACACAAATTAACCGCAGTCTCCGCTCTCGGTCTCCACCTGACAGATTGTTTATATTCCTATGAGCGTTATATAGAGTAGTAAGGTTATTGGTAATGGCACTTCAGGTTACAGAGGCGGGTGTATCACTTGGAGCAGGCATCTCGGAGGCTTCAGCGCCTCATGGGGGAAGATGATCGGGATCGGATGTCTCTTCCTCCTCCCTGAAAGAAACAAACCCATAACACTTGATGAGAACAAATATCGAAAAACTGACCGGCACAAATGTGAACAGGTGCAAGCTAAGAGAGCCACGCTATATAACTAACTAATTAAAGCTGCACTCTGAAGCGCTAGAATACGTACATAGTATAGCGTTTCAGAGTACAGATTTATTTTGTTACATGATGAGAACAAAATATGTTGGCGGCACTAATGAGCCAGGTCTCCGAGAGGCAATAATTTTTTTTAATAGTGTTACCATAGAAGGTACATTGCATATGTGGCACGTGAAAGAAGAATCTGGCACATGGACAATTGCCCATTTTCCCAACCTGTCCTCCAGCAGTGACTGAACTAAATCGACAGGATAGACGCTTGTGATGAAATATACTGAGCACTGCCAATAAGCAATACATGCAGGAAAACACTATCGTCATCCCAGATACATTATGTAATAGAATTTTCTGTAGAGATACTGCACTGCTCTCAACTCATGATTTGAGCATATCCTATGGTGCGGGGACCCTCTGCAGCCTTTAGGGGGTAGTAAATCTAAGACCATGGTATCCAGCAGTGTTGATTGCTAGGAGAGTGCCGATTAACCGGGCAGTGCCATATGGGCCAACGTTCTTATAGCCCATCCAGATTAGGAAGCCTGCTTTCTTTATTTGCTCCTGCATGGTGTCTGTCCTGCCACCGCACCATCACAATCATCTTGATCTTCTTCTCTTAAACTCATCTGTGCCATAAAAAGAAGGCATGGCAGTCTGGTTAATTTTATGAGTAGGTATCTGGCTGACATATTGTGTTATGGCTTTGATAGCCTGGGGGTATTGCAGATAAGGGGTCTGTAATTTTTATCGGTCTGAATATATAGAGGAGCTATATATGCAAGGGTTTCTCAGCTGTGATCCATATGTAAATAGGGTTAGGGTCTCTTTAAATGTTTAAAGGGGCATTTGGCCTGTGGTTTATAGCCTTCTCTGCTATTCTTCCTATGAAATCTGACAGCGTCCGCGGTGAAGGCTCCAAATTGAGGTCGGAACTTGGTTAGAACTTCTTGTAATTAAAGTGTACTTGGCTTGAAGCAATTCAGAAACACAGCCATAGAAAAGAACTGGAGCATTTGAGGACCCCTTGTCTTTCATTTATGGGGTCTCCTGGAGAAAAGTTAGCCTTTTCTGTGCTGGGTTAATACATCCATTAGACCTCAATGTATCCTGAACTGATAGTTGAATATATAATATGAAATGACTTTATTTTTCCTGTTCTCATGTATCAGTTTGAAAGGCATCTATATACAAAGAAGATAACGATATAAACTAGCAATGGTTAAAAAAATAAGAACTTTTATGTCTCCAAATGTTTTCAGGTCAGAGCTCATACTTGCTGTAGCAATTTTAGCCAGAAGATTTTGAATGACCATATTCAGTGTTTTGTGCTGTCTTTTTATTTCTTCTTTATTATACTCTGTGGAAAGCTTTCTCCTTGGGATATTATCTGTCCACAGAACACAATAGGATATTGCATTAAATGAGGCTTCAACAAAGGCCTGTAAATGCAATGCCTTGTACGGAGCATGTGAGGAATGGTGGAGAAAATCTTGTTGTGTTGTGAATGTTCCCAACTATAGAGTGGTTAAACATCTCAGAAGTCATGTTTGCTGATCTCTTATTTCAATTTCTGGAGAACATTATCTTACCTCCCCAAAATGTGCTGTAATTAAAGCGGTTGTCCAATCACAACAACCGCCCTTTAAATGGAAGCTAGTCCTGTGATCAGCTAATTCCCATGAATCTGGCTTCAGAAACTCCTGGAAATCACCCGATCGGCTGAAGAAACTGCAGCTGCATTTAGGGAATATGTAGCTATATATGTCACTCAAAAGTATGGCTGATACTGTAATTCATGGATTGGGTAGGGGTCCCAAAGTAAGAGGTGTTCTTTGTTAGAGATTTTCCACCCTGACTAATGGGGATTGTGTCTTGTGAATGAGGGACATCCCTCCATGACATCAATTTAACCTAATATGGTGTATAGAAAAGGTTATCTGGTGAGACAACCATCTACATGACAACTTTGGCCCACCAAAGTCCACTCTATGATGCTGGTACATTACAGCATAGTGCAAAGTAATTGGGTCACGATGGACGGTACGGTGACAAGCAAGTCACAAAGATCCAACTGGTTCTGTATTTTTGCAGCTTGCTTATCACGGTACCAGTCGCATTTACCTGCAATATTCTTCAATGTCGCAGCGGCCCATAGAAGCCTTTAGTGCAGCCAAAGTTGCCATGTAGCCCCAGCCTAAGCATTCACAATGCAACCTGCATTCATAAGTAAATAGATATCTTAGACCTGATGAGGCTATTATATTTTATTTAAAAATTCATCTCAGAATTGCTGTAGAATCCCTCTGAACCTATCCTGATTGACAAGCTCCTCAGTGCCCCTCCTCCATGCTGTAATTTCACACTACTCAGTACAAGCTGCAGGTGGGTGGAGACTGAATGCACTTGGACTCATGAGTTCTCTCACTCTTTAACAGGATTAGTAAAATACCTAATTTAATATCATAATTGCACACATATCCTGTTTTGGATTTTCAAAGTAAGTACATCAGGCTGCTAAATCTGTTTAATGATGTATGCAGTTTGTTTTGTGAAATTTGGTGACAGATCAGCCGGGTACTCTCCAGCTTCAGAGCAGCACTTATACAGTCATGGCCAAAAGTATTGAGAATGAGACAAATAGTAATTTTTCCAAAGTTTACTGCTTCATTTTTTGTAATGGCAATTTGCATATACTCCTGAATGTCAAAGAGTGATTTTGATTAACAGCAATTACTGTACTTGCAAAGTCAATATTTTCCCAGAAAATGAACTTTAACCCCCAAAACACATTTCAACGTCATTGCAGTCCTGCCTTAAAAGGAGCAGCTAACATCGTTTTAGTGATTGATCCATTAACACAGGTGTGGGTGCTGATGAGGACAGGGCTGGCGATCAATCAGTCATGATTAAATAAGAATGACATCACTGGACACTTTAAAAGGAGGCTGGTTCTTGGTATCATTGTTTCTCTTCAGTTAACCATGGTTATCTCTAAAGAAACACGTGCAGCCATCATTGCACTGCACAAAAATGGCCTAACAGGGAAGAGTATCGCAGCTACAAAGATTGCACCTCAGTCAACAATCTATCGCATCATCAAGAACTTCAAGGAGAGAGCTTCCATTGTTGTCAAAAAGGCTCCAGGGCGCCCAAGAAAGACCAGCAAGCGCCAGGACCGTATCTTAAAACTGTTTCAGCTGCGGGATCGGACTACCAGCAGTGCCGAGCTTGCTCAGGAATGGCAGCAGGCTGGTGTGAGTGCTTCTGCACGCACTGTGAGGCGGAGACTCTTTGAGCAAGGGCTGGTTTCAAGGAGGGCAGCAAAGAAGCCACTTCTCTCCAGAAAAAACATCAGGGACCGACTGATATTCTGCAAAAGGTACAGGGAGTGGACTGCTGAGGACTGGGGCAAAGTCATTTTCTCTGATGAATCCCCTTTTTGATTGTTTGGGACATCTGGAAAACAGCTTATTCGGAGAAGAAGAGGTGAGCGCTACCACCAGTCTTGTCTCATGCCAACTGTAAAGCATCCTGAAACCATTCATGTGTGGGGTTGCTTCTCAGCCAAGGAAATCGGCTCACTCACAGTCTTGCCTAAAAACACAGCCATGAATAAAGAAAGGTACCAGAATGTCCTCCAAGGGAAACTTCTCCCAACCGTCCAAGAGCAGTTTGGCGCCCAACAATGCCTTTTCCAGCATGATGGAGCACCTTGCCATAAAGCAAAGGTGATAACTAAATGGCTCATGGAACAAAACATAGAGATTTTGGGTCCATGGCCTGGAAACTCCCCAGATCTTAATCCCATTGAGAACTTGTGGTCAATCATCAAGAGACGGGTGGACAAACAAAAAACAACAAATTCTGGCAAAATGCAAGCATTGATTATGCAAGAATGGACTGCTATCAGTCAGGATTTGGTCCAAAAGTTGATTGAGAGCATGCCAGGGAGAATTACAGAGGTCTTGAAGAAGAAGGGGCAACACTGCAAATATTGACTTGCTGCATTAACTCATTCTAACTGTCAATATAACCTATTGGTACTCATAATATGATTGCAATTATATTTCTGTATGTGATATAAACATCAGACAAACACTAATAAAAACCAGAGGCCAGCAGATCATGTGAAAATATAATTTTGGTGTCATTCTCAAAACTTTTGGCCATGACTGTAGGCTTGGAAACAGTGTGTTCCCTGCTTAGGAGACTGGCCGCCGCTGACGGACTGAATCGGGTAGCCTAGGCAATGAGCAAGAAACAAGGAAATTAAAAATCTCTCCATTCTTGAGAACAGAGATAATTTCTAATAAGAGGTAAATTGCAATTTTGATTGTTTTCAGAAGCACTTTGCAATTTTACTTTATTTTTTTTTATGCTGAGAAAACCCCTTTAAAGGGAGACTGCCAGCACAGAATGACTGTTCAAACCAAGTACAAGCGCTTGGTGCACCCTTGGTGTAGCCAAACTTGCACCTTTCCACCTACTTTAATTGAGGGAGAGAAGGGCGGAGATAGATGGAAAACAAGTAGGTTGGAAGGTGCACTTAATTGTTTGGCCATGTCAAAGGTGCACTGAGCATCTGTGCTTGGTTTGAACAGTCATTCTATGCTGACCCACTCCCTTTATTTTATACCCACCAGTCCCCATTCCTGCACTTTTCTTCACTCTCAAATGCCATAACCAGACATTTAATACATGGAATAATGTTCAAGAATTGTAATAAAATTCAGCAGTGGTTCTGGCATTTCGGTCATGATTTGCCCTTATTTCCATACTGACTATGGATTATCTGCAATTTATACATAGTTTAATATAACAAGGTTCATAGTCCAGTGTGTTTGAGCTTTATACAAAAAAAGAAAAATGAACTTTTTTTATATCATTTTTTTCGAGTATTATGTTGTGTTGCTCGATCTTTGTGAATATTCATGTGATAAATTGACCATTTTTCCATACTTAGGTTGCAGTCACTCAATTTGCATTGAATACATCATTACTCTTCAATGCTGAGAAAACTCAATTAGGCGTTCTAATGAATAATTACAATATATGTTCCTGTACAAAGCTTAGTTATTTCACATTTCCTTTTTTTTTCAGCTGAGCTCCTACTGAGTCATAGATAGTATCGCAATTTGTCCAAGTGGTGTGAATGTTGTACGCGAATAATGAGCCTTTTATGCTTCATCTTAAGACTAATGACTGATACTTTTACTTACAATATTTATGGCATTGAGAACATTTATTTTTACTAAATGTAAAGTGTAATTTAATGAACAGTGTATATAGAGGAGGCTGTTTCCCAATGTATGGTAAAGAATAATGTTACAAAATTATAATGTCCAAGAACTAATAAACTCGTTAAGATGGCGGATTTTGTTGCAGACGCGCCTGTGACTTCCCTGCCCCTTCCCATCCATGTGTTTGTCTCCAAGACAAACCGCATCCAGACAAATATAAAGGTATGTCCACACATTAAATATTTGTTGCAGACATTTCTGCAGCAAAAAACTGTCTCTTGGCAGGAAAATGCTGCATAAAAAAAGTGCGTATTTTGCTGTGTTTTTGATGCTTTTTTTTATGTTTTTCCACATTTCCACAAAAAAGATGCAAATAGGCTGGAAGAATTGACATGCTGCAGATATGAAACTGCTTTAAATCCGCAAGGAAAAACCAAGAAACGTGGATGAGATTTCAGAAATGACTTTAATACTATTACTGTTAGAAATGAATTTACTGGGACAGTAAAATGCTGCATTTTTTGTGGCAAAAAAAGTGCAGAAAAAAAGCGGCAAAAATGCCACGTCTGAACGTGCCCAGACCAAGTTTCAGTCGCAGAAATTTCTACAATAAAATCTGCCATATTCATCTACTTTGGGTAAAATAGTTGGTAAAATATATAATTTCACCATTAATCCCTGCAACAGTATTGGACCAGTCAGAATAAACTCCAGTGGCTATTTTCTTAAGGGTGCAGTCAGACGGCTGTATACATCGGACTGCAATTCCCGGACTGGTCGGTGACTTTCCCCACCTCAGCCTGACAGGTTCATATATTTGTATGCAGCTGTCACTCTTGGGTCGGGGGAGCTGCCAGCCAGTCCGAGCATTGCGTTCCGATCTCGGTCCAATTTATGGGGCCATCTGACTGATGGGAGGTTTGGGACAATTTAATGATTGAATTACTTAAGAAAATATTGTCCTAACCCTAAGTGTGATGTCAAGAAAGATGGAAAACTGTGAAATCATACAGTCTAAGGGGGCAGCATATGCACACTGAGTGATCTAGTATAGGTGCGCAAAGTTTGCTTTGGTCTGCCTGTAGACCGCTGATTGGTAAAAGTTTACTGATTGATGGTCGTATCATGCTGCTGGTTGGTCGGTGTAAACAGACATAATGGCGTACCATGCCTCCAACTGTTCCACACTTTGTGCAGGACTGTCCTGCAGAACAGGGTACAACGTGGATGGCCTTACATAAATGTGCAAAAAAAGAGGTCAGGATATTTTATGAGCATTCCCAGGTGGATCATGGTTGGTACTCGGAAGAAATCAACGAATTTGGATGCACTTGTTGGGAGATATGTATAACAAAATGTAACTTGCATATTTGGATGTTCACTATACTTATAGAAAGTTTGCATTTTTGTTTTGAAACACCATTCAGTTCATCTAGAGGAAAATATTCCTTGAATTTACCCTCCAAATATTATTTTTTGAGAATATAAATTCCCAGAGGGGAGGAACTGTGTGATAGAGCCAAGCCATAAAAAAGGACTTAAGGACAACAGATTACATTGGCAAAGAACACTTTAAACACTCTGCCAAACCGATCTTGGCAGTCCTGGATGATAATTGTATACCATCTGCACACATTTCCATTTATAACAGAATCCTTCTATATAGATACAGTGAAGAACACAAAGGCAGTATTTAGCAATTTAATAGCAACCAAGCCTGACAATATTGCTGGATAGTTGTCAATATCAAACTTGCTTAACTAAGGATCAAAAAAGGTATGGACAACATATGGTGGCTGATGAGAAAATTATGAAAGACTACCATTATGGCTGTTTACAAGAATACATCACACATAAATGTTTAAAAGGAATCTATTGCCAGGTTTTTGTCATCTAATCTGAGAGCAACCTAATGTGGACCCTGAGATGCTGATTCCAGGGATGTGTCATTTACTGGGCTGTTTGCTGTCGTTTTGATAAAATCACTGTTTTATCAGCAGGAGATTATCACTATAGGACTGGCTGTCTGGTGCCATGTAGTCCTCCTGCTCTGTATAACCCCGACCCCTTCACTGATTGGCAGATTGCAGTAAATGAACAGTTTATACAGAAACCTGCCAATCGGTGTTGACTCTCTTGACAAATCTTGTTTCAGGACATTACAAGCAGGAAGAAAAGAACTTTCCTACGAACATGAGGGTCTACAGCAACCACCTGTCCCTTAGGGGTACAGGTGAACTGGCACTATAATATGTGCCACTGCAGCCCCTTCAATCAGGTGCTTAGTGAGGATGCTAGGAGTCAGATCCTCACTAGTAGGTCAACAATATTAAAGTCACTAAAAACCTCCTTACAGCTTACATAGTATTTAAAAATGTTACCCTTCGATAAGTCAAGCTTTGAGGAAAAATAATGCCATTTTGTCTAATGTATGCAATTGAACCATTCATAAAGCAGTCAAGATTACAAGTGCCCATAAACCCTCAACAGCTGTAAGCTGAACACTATCCAAAGTGTTCTGAATGAGTTGATTTTACAAGATCTTTGTAAACTAAACCACTCTACACCTATTAAGGCACATAGGCATCTTGGATCCTGCCAGGCTAGAGGGAATTGTCTCTCTCACTGGCAGATCTTTACATATATGTATTTCATGGTTAGTCTTTCATCTAAATGGCTGGTATGTAATAATACTGAACCCTGCAGGAGAAAAGGATGGCCGAGGGTCACAGTATTACATAATATAAGGGGGGGTTCCAGAAGCTGGACTCACAAGATAGGCGACAATTTTAAAAGGGGTTGTCTTGATAACACTACCCATACATTGACTACACTGACTAAATCAAAGATTTCATTTTCTATACAATGTATTTTAAGAAATTCAGAATATTTATATTACCAGGTTAAAGATCCTGGACAGAGTTCCTTGGCCATCTCTGTGTGCATCCTTGTATCCCTTGTAGGATTTGTGGTGCTCGAAGAACCTTGGACTGGATCCTCCATAACAGCTCTTGTGACCCTCACCTCCCTACAGTGAAATAAATGGTTACAACATAATTTTGATACAAAGAAATTCATAACTAGATCATTCTTTTGAGACAAGTAGACCGTATTGTGGATATGACAGTATGGAATAATGAAGGCGAGCTAAGCTTACGTACTTCATCCCCTAGAAGAAAAATAAGCAAAAACAACATCATCTATGTACCCCGTGGAGCGTCACCGAAACGTTAGCACTCATGGAAATGCCTTCCATATTTAATAGGAATATCATCATGCAGAATACTGATTCTTCTAAATAGATGCTTCTGCTAAATAGACCATGACAAGCTTTCTTCAAGTAAGAGTTTTATTGTGATCAAAGTAAATTAGATGGTAAGTGAATTAAATATATGCTCATCATACAAACAACGGACATCAAAAGATAATCTATTGTGCGTGGAGGAGGCCTGCAGCGTCCAAGAAAATAGACTTTCTCTGCCTTTTTTATCTTTGATTTGTAGCCTTTTATCTAACAGTTTTAAATTTCCTAGAAAGACCCAGGTTGTTAAGGGATCTATAAATGTATGCGAGGGGTTACTTTGGTTGTCTATTAAATTCAGTGAGTGCGGTAAAAAGAAAAAAACATTCCATACTGACACCATCTATACGCATTGCAACAATTACATAAGAAACTGTCTTTTTTTTTAATTGTGGATGCTAAAAATATTGGCTATTGCACCTTTACATGTATTTTAATGCCGTATTCATGTCAATCTGTTCTCCCCTGGTTTATATTTATATACTTTACATTTTCTTTTACATAAATATATACTGTATATGTATCTATCTATCTATTTTTTCCCCTTCTACATGTGCAGACAGTTGGTGAGAATCCCGGATCTGATACACCCTTCCATGTATAGCTCTAAAACGCTCTGTAACACTCAGCTTGTCAGGCAGAAGTGCTCAGAGCGGTGTAAATTACAGACTCAATAGTAAGTCTATAGCATATACATTGATCCTGTTATGTGCCCACTTCGGAAATGTCATCCTATCTGTTGTGTCACTCATTTTTAATCGCAATGTGATATATTATATTCATATTTGTGGTATCTAGCTCTCATTTTTTGTGGGTGTACTGTAGTATTTGTTTTCTGAGTGCAGCTGATGTAATATATGGTGTTATATTGTTACACCTTGGAATATTTTGATTGGTCCCTTGTTTTGTCTTATTTTTGCATATCTCCCTATTTAGGCTACGTTCTGAGAAGCCTTTTTTGGTCTTGACATTACCATTTTTCCACGTGCTTGCATGTCATTCTCCATAAGGAGAAACGTTACCCCCTTAGATCCCACTCTTAAGCCTCTCTCCTAGCCAAATCACATCTCATACTTTACACTGATGAGGGGCAACACCCCGAAACACCGTGTCGGCAAATTGAGATTCCGGTTTAGTTTTCATCCTAAGTCATGTGGCAAGGTTCATTAAAAGGTCGATATTGACTTTTAGGATTGTTGCTTCCAATAGGTGGTACTAGAATTCTAGTCCTGTTCCTTTCTGAAGAGGCAATTTTCAAATTTATGTTCCAAGAGGAGGATGCATGGCTTATAAGTCTCCTCACTGTGAAATGCCAGGCCTGGCATGTCACGCTCCACAAGGAGAAATGTTACCCATTACTTTTTTATGGATTTGTATAAACTTGAATGGCTAATTATCATCCGCAAAAATGAGACTGATACATGGACTGAGTTTAACAGAATGGATACATGGATCCATTAAAAGAAAAACGGTCCCATTAAACTCTATGGGTCCGCATGCTGACCCTTTTGAAAACGAACAGTACACAGATGAGAAAAACTGATGTGTGAATGTGCCGTAAGTGGAAGCATCTTCATTGTACATTTACCAAATACCCAGAAGAGTTTTTCCCTTTCCGCTCTCCATTCTATGAAACATTACATGCGTGTGGGCATGACTCAGATCTCTTAGGCTGTCAGCTCTTGTGGTGTGTACGTGGTTTTCTCGATGCATTTGGCATTTAGACGTGTGTCATTTATCCCGAAATGTCAAGCTGTTCTGATTAGTCTACGACTGAGAAATGCGGCCTTCAGAACTCTGTAGATATTCAGGCTCTTTGGGAAGTTGTGCATAAGATCAGATACGTAACGTTCCCATCTCATGTGTAGTTTTATTTTTAAATCACCTTGAAAGGAACAGAAAAACTAAAGACACAAATATAAATGTACACAGTCAATGTAGAAATGGCAAATGCACAGGAGCAAATCCCACGTAGAAGTGTCCTTGATCTTAGATGGATCGGAATAGTTTGTGCATTGACTTTTACAAAGCATGGAAATGGAAAGCTTCCTAGCACTTAGTTGGTATTACATCTCTGCATTTTCAATATGAATATGTCACATGATGTTACTTGCACATTTTTCTCTTTTGCATATGAAGTTTAGATTACAGCTTGGTGCCTGACGGACTATGATTGTGGTTATTTCTTTGGAATACAAATCACCAGGCTAAAATGAGTTCTGGCCTCCTGTTCAACCAAAGTCAAGTGAATTTGAGCTCATGTACAAGGTCATGTAGCAGATCTGTTCCATAAGGCTTCCTAATACAGCACCCAATGGGATCTTTGGGCCAATACTGCACCTTTGTGTGCCTCCAATATCATATGGATGTATACAGAGCTTGTTGCATGTTCCATTGTGCACTATATTATAGAGGACAATACTATGGTGGTACACAAAGTACCTATGGCTCTGTAGGAAATATGGGTGTCTCCATATCAGTTGTACATGCCATAATCAAAGCTGGAATCTGATAACCCCAATCTCCTTTTTTTTGCACCAAAATGTGGATAAATCCTGTCGAATGATGAAGAAACTATTTTGTTAACAGAGCACTAATGTAAGCTGGTACCTATAACCATTTCTAGGGTATCGAGCCAGATAAAACTGTGATTGGACAGTATCTCTTTAGAGGTGCTTCGAGGTCAGCTGATTATATCTTCTAAAGAACTTTAAATAATAGGATAATTAGCTGAAAAGCCATTGTTATCACTCTCTACTTTTGAATGTACCAAATTGTAATTGGAAATTACAGAGTTGGACCACTGATATAATATTCTCATGTAAAAGCAATTTTCCAAAGTGAGAAATCCTGTTGCTGTAAAATACACCCAGTGAACATCCTACTGAGGGATAAATTACTAAACCTGTAAATCATGGTGATTAATTAGCCCCCCACCCCACCCATATCCTAGAAAAGAGAAAGACCTAAATGAATAAAGCAAAGTCAATTTTCTTTCACCGCATGCAAAAAAAAATTATAAAGTATGAGAAGCGGGAGAAGAGCAACCAAGACTTAAAGGAACATAAAAGGGAAAAGCCAGCTTTGCCATACATGTATCTGCAGCAAGTGTTTTCTGACGTCTCAGGACACTTCTTTAGTCATCCAGTCAATGAACATGCCGGGGGCTGAAAGCTAAATTTTTTAAAGAAAGCAAAGCTTGAAAGCAACATTGTGAGAGCACAGCAAGCAGTAAGTAAATCTGCTGTGAGGAAGAAAAGAATTCTGAAAAATAAGGAAAAAAGAGGAGCTTTGTGAGGAGGAATATTGGCCCAAGTGACCAAAAGGAGCTGGAGATGGAAAACATATTGATCACCTACCCAGCTAAATCTGGCGGGGAACAATCCTCTCTGCACATGGAAGAAACAGAAATGGTAACATGATCACTAAGATTCAACCTCTGCAATCAATCAAATATTATATTCCAGCTCTTCACTCTATTCAAGGTGCAAAAAGCCAAAAACAATGAAAGTGATGCCATCGGTGGCCACCATCCGTTCCATTGATTTGTAATAGGGTTTTTCAATGTTGTTACTTTTCAGTTCCCTTGCACATAAATAATAATAATAATAATTCCCTTCATTTCTGTTTTTCATTAATTTTGCTACTTGCCAAACAGAAATCTAGTATCTGGACTAAAGATTAGAGTAAGGCACACATTAGCTCTATGCCTCGGAATTAATGCCACCTAAAACAATAAATGACTGGAATTTTCTTAAGAAAATGTGAAGGGAGAACATCACACAAATAAAAGTTATGAAAGAGCATATTCTGAGCATTGCCATGGGAACCTGGCACTCTTACACAGGAAAGAAATACAATACAAAGTAAAAGCATACATCGTAAACTGGAAGTTTAGAAAGGTCAGTGACAATCAGACTGGTAATCTGTTGTTGTTAAGGCTGAAAAATGTCAAACGTCATTTAAACCCTCCAAGAAGGAGACAGTCAGGACAGCATCTTGTAAGGAGAGTTTACTGGGTTTTATAAGACTAATTGCTTAGTTGAGGTGTCAGACTGTTACATTAAGCTGATTGATATTTGATAGGTGTATGATGGTTATATGTGATCTTCATCCTTTTCTAATAGTTTAAGGGAAACTCATCAGAAAATGGCCAATTGTTTTAATCATGTTTTGTATTATATGTATTTTTTTTTTTGAAAAAAACAAATTGACATTTTACATTTCATATCAGAATCGTTATTAAAATGTCCTAAATCTTTATTAACACCTTCACGACCGATGACGTACACATACGTCATCAACTGTATCCCTGCCTTTGATGCGGGTTCAGCATGTGAACCCGCATCTTTCCCCGTACTTAATGGCTGATTTAACCAGCCATCAAATGCCCTATCCACCCGCGGCTGTCAACCAGTTAATTGCCACTGTCAATCACTGACAGCAGCATTAAACATGCGCAGACAGGAAATGCATCACTGATTCTGCCTTTTGGTGTGTCCGTGATCGCGGGGCAACGATAGGTTGTCATGACAGCTGGGCGTTTGCTGAAGACCCCTTTGCCTGTCATCACAATCCTCCTGTGAAGGTCAGCCTGTGGCATTCACAGGAGATCGTGATTTCTGCTATAGATAGCACAGGCGATCGGACAATCACAACTTTAAGTCTCCTAAGGGGACTATTAAATACACCCTCATAATATCATCATCATAAAATCATTAAATGATAGGTTATTTTCATAGTTACCTTTGGTTGAGAAGGGGGTGGTGTCCTGGGAGTCACCTGGAGGAAAGTAGAGACTGATAAGTCTACCAGCAGAATGATCTACATATACATTTGACAGGAGCTTGGGATCTTCATTGGTAAATGCTAACCATCACATTTCTAACATGTTTCTCTGTCATGGGAACTTCCCCATAGGTTATTATTTTATCAAATGTCATTAAATGTTCGGTTTGTTAACAGTTTGTTTTCATGTAAGAACTTACAATGTTCCTGAAGAAGTGGACAACGGGGTTGTCATCAACATGTCTGCCATGGGCATAGTAAGATCTCTGAGGGGAGGAAGAGAAGTAAGATCTCTGAGGGGAGGACGAGAGGTAGCCAGATCTGGACAGGTGGTAATCCTGAAGTAAAGAGCAAAGTAACCAATCAGATAGGTTTTCATGTATCAATATTGTGCAGAAGGTCCAATGATATTTATCAGTATACAGTAATTCACATATTTTATGGAAAAATCCTACAAAACACTTTAGAAACTGATATAAATGTTTAATTGGAGACTATAATAGATTCTGTTTTCCAAAATGTAAAAAGATATTGTACTCTTTTTAGAAAGCACATACCCATGTCACCTGTATCACTGCAACATCTCTAGAAGCCTTCCTTAATGTACCCATCAACCAAAACTCCTATTGTTGCTCGGATTTATTCTCATCATGATTACTGCAACTCTCTACTAATCGATTTCCCCCTCACTAACCTCCCCTTCCCCCCACTGATCTATCCTGAATACAATATCTGTAGTCACATTTTTTTTTTCTCCAACCACTACATTGATGCCTCCACCTTGTGCCAGTCACTGCACAGGTTGCCCATTTATTTTAGAATACAATTAAAAATGATCATTCTCACCCCCAAAAGTTATCCACGGTTCTGCACAGTCTTATATCACTTTCCTCATCTCTACCATCTTACCGATGCTCTTTATTCTTTCAATGATCCTAGGCATACATCCTCCATGCCTGGAATTTCCCACTCCCATCTCCAAACTGTGCTCAATATCATTAGTTCCCTACATCCACTGTTTAGGTAGGCCTTAAATGGGTTGTTTTGGACTTACATATTGATGACCTTTCAAAATACTGTAGGTAATCAACGTTAGATCTATTGGTTTCCAATACTCAGAACCTCTACTGATCAGCTGATACTTGCTCTGGCAGAGGCAGGAAGTAAGCGATGTATGTAGCAGAACCCTGTATCTCCGTACATTGTCTAGTGGTCACTATGAAGTACTACAGTTTATCTCCCATTCACAGTCAACTGGTGGAGGTACTAGATATCAGCCCCCCACCGATCTCATATTGATGACCTATCAAAGACAGTACATCGTTATGAAAGTCCTGGACAACTCTTTAAAAGCACAATTTTAAGGCAGATCTATTACCCCTCTTCTATGTTATTCCTCAGAGCCTGGTGCCTTCATCCAGTATCCCATAATCTCATCTCAGTATCTCATCAAATCTTATAGTTTATTGCACTTGATATTTATACATATATACTGCTGGTTACTCGATCATATAGCTTTATGTGTATTATCTTGTTTTTATAAAAAGAACAAGCAGTTTTAGCTCTTGCGTAATCCCTGCTTCCTCATAGCTTGTAAATCACACATCAAGAAAGACATAGAAAAATAGTTGAGGAAAAGGACAGTATGTAAATATATCTTAATGCCCCCAGGATACAGAGGGAAGCCAGCAAACACCAATAAAACTGGTATTACTGGGACCCCGTGTCATATATCCTATGGGACTGGAGGAGATGTCAACAGGTCAAATAGGTCTATCCATGAATGAGTACATTTTATTTTATAGGTTGAGCTCAATAACATTGTGTCTTCTTTCAACCTTAAAGAGGACCATTCAGTGGATTTTTAAATGTAAACTGAGTACCTCCTCCGATTTCCACTGTTCCTCAGATTCTGGAACAGTTTTTCTTTTTCTTCTGTGCTCGTCAGTTCCAAAGTTATGCCCCCCCCCAGAAATAATGATGAGAAGTTTCCCTTTAACCAACTGAGTGTACACCACAGAACTTCCCTGTTGGCATTTATTTTTATTCTCTGATGCTGGCAAATCAAAACATGGCTGCACCCACAGAAATGATCTTTTGTAGATGCCCACTTGGTTGTAGGAAAAATTTGCACCTTTATTACCAGGGGTGAGGGGCATAACATTGGAAAAGAGGGGCACAGAAGAAAAACTGTTCTGGAATTAGTGGAGTGGCGCTGATTAGAAGAGGTACTCCGTTTAAATCAGAAAAATCCAGTGAATCTATGAGCGTTCATTGCTGAGCATGGTGGCTTGGTTTCTCAGGGGTAAGTACTGCTGTTTTGTAGTATTGATGCCTAGGGTTGTATTCAAACTGTCAGCAGAAAATGACTTTTCAAACCAAGCAAAGGCTTTTGGTGCACCCTTGGTGTGGCTAAGCAGCTCAGTGCACCTTCCCATCAACTTGTTTTCCACTAATCTCTGCCCTTCACTTACTTGATTGACATCTCTGGCTTTACAGGAGCCAAAGAAGGGCAGGGATAGATAGGAATAAAAAACTACATGGGAAGGTGCACTGAACCGCTCAGCCACACCCAGGGTGCCCTGAGAGCCTTTGCTTGGTTTGAACAGTCATTTTCTGCTGAAAGACTCCAATGAAATATACATTTTTATTTTTTTATTCAACTTGCAAGTTACTAGATCTAATAATGAAAAACTCATAGATGTCATCAGATTTGTAGTTACTCTATCCATGCAATGGCTTCCTGGGGAACTTGATAATCAGAGCTGCAGTGTAAAGCATAAGGGACTGGTAAAGCGTCTCTATTTTACTACAGCTGAACTAAAGTCATTAGCTAGTAATCACTAGCACAAAATAGAGTTATGCCTACAATTGTAAGCTGTGAATGGGCACATCTCAGCAGCTTGACAAGCATATTGTTAGGTGGCTTATCTACAAAATATTTATGATTTTGAACTTAATTGAGAAATCTGCTTAACTACTTTACCCTTCATGTTAGGAAAGTTGAGGTGACATTGGTGACAATGCCTTATTTGCATTGCTCCAGCCTGATGTATTGGCGCCAATGTTCCTGGGACCTTTTGCAGTAAATGGAATGATATATTATGTAGTTGCTTTTTTTAACTCATGAATTCTGTAAATGGTGTTGCTTGTTGACATTTGCACAACTATCATATATTACAGCCACGGAGGTAGAATTACATGTCAGTGACTGATCTGTCCTTTCGGTGCTGTTATAATGTCACCTTTTGTAACCGAGATGTGGGTTGCAGAGATTAAAAGCGCGAAGCGTTTCAAAGAGAACGGGAGCGGTGTTAATAAGCGCCATTATCTACTTAGAAGGTTGACCTGAAGGGTGATCTTCCTCAGGAGATATCTATCTGCAATGTGCAATTAATTAAAGTTGCGATAGCTGAAATGCAATTTCTCTGACAAGATCGTCACCGTGTAAAGCAACATTGCCGGCCATGCTGACAAATCCATCTCTGCAGAGCTTTTGGAAACAATATCTATGGCTACAAAATGTCATCAATATATCAATAGTAAATCCAATGTGTGTTGTCCATTATCAGTTCTCCCTTACCCGTATGGCTGCTATATGTCCTTCTCAAGCAGCAGGGCAGTATGCACTGTGTGCACTGGGTGTAGGCACAACAGCTAATCACCCATTATCATGTTTTACCAGAGGAGTGAAATCTGGAGCCAAATGGACAATATCATTTGCAAAAATATAATTTATTAGTACATATTGGTATAATATTAATATTATAAAAAGTAGTGTCATTTACTTATAGCCTAAAACAAAAAATTGTTTAAAATTGTAAAAATACAGAATTATCTATTCTAAGAAAAAATAAATGGCGTTATCTGCTCAGATCAAGATCTAGCAGATTGATTTCTTTTACTTCAGGAACAGAAGTTATAATTAAGGGACAATAAAGCCATTAAAGGGTTTTTCAAAGTTTAGAAAAACACAGCTTCTTTTTTTTAGATATAGTGCCACTCCTGACCATGGTTATGTCTGATACTACAATTCAGTAACATAAAAGTTGAATGGAGCTAAACTGCAATACCATGCATGACCAATGATCACGGGAGGCGCAGTTTCTGAAAGAAAACAGCGTGTGTTTCTAATCCTATGCAACCCCTTTGAATGCCGCCTGAGGCTTTTTTTTTTTTTAAAACCAATTATTTTTATTTAGGTTTCAAAAATTTTAACAGCAAACAGTTATCAATATACATATAACAATTCACATAACGTGTAATAATACAGTCAAAACCCTCTCCCCCCTCCCCCCTCCCGCCAATACTCCTTATGCCGGGCATACCTGGGAACATTGACAATCATATTACCGCCATCCATGCGGACCATATTTTCCCTCTCCATGCCTCCACCTATAAATGCTTTCCTCTAAATGCATTACCGTACGTGTCTGAGCAATAAATTCCCTCCTAGTGGGGGGTTCCGAATCTGTCCATTTTCGTGCTATTAGTTTGCGTGCCACATATAGCAATCGCGCTATCGCCACTTTGTAATGTTCTGAGACAGGTATTCCATCCACCTCCCCCAAAACACACAGCACCGGGTTTCTGTCAATTGTACATGTATAAGCCCTCTCAATTTTGCTGACAACGAACAACCAATAAGCCACCAACCGTGGGCATGACCATAGCATGTGTAGCAGTCCGGCCTGGTCCGTGCCACATCTAGGGCAATTGGAATCTCCCCTCAAGCCCGCCTTGTACAGGCGCAGCGGTGTTTTGTATGTCCTATGTATTATGTATAATTGGGAAATCCGTGCCTGCTCGCTTAAAGAGATCTTCGGGACATATTCTAGAATCGCCTCCCATTGTTCTGAGGGTACCCACCTCCCTTTCCCATTTACTCTTTGCAATGAGGTGATTCCCCCCCAGATAGGAGTGCAGTAGGTCATGATATAAGCTCGATATGACTCCCCTCGTCCCTCCCTTCATACACACAAAGTCTAGTACAATGTCACCCTGAACCGTCATGTCTCCCAATCCACACTGTGCCCTCCAAGCATGTCGAAGCCTATAGTATTGAAATCCCCATACCAAAGGCAAATCAAATTCTTCTCTCAATTTCTCAAAGGTCTTCAGGTCCGTTCCACTCTGCAGCTGGCACACATATCTCACTCCTTGCGCCTTCCAATTGCCCATTTGACACAGCTTATTAAGTTCCGGCAGATGTTCATTGCCCAACACCGGTGAGTACTTAGTCAGCCCGTCCACCCCCCTGATCTTTTTAATAGTGTCCCATACCTTCTGAGTCAAGCCTAAGGTAGGATATATTGCTCCCAATTTCTTAAAGGTACCATCCTCTAACGCCTGGACCAGTGGGCGTCTCCCCGACACATGTACCAGCACCCGGCAAGCTGCCCCTCCACAATCGGGCTCTCTCCATCCCCTGACATGCTGGCCTTGTACTGACAAGAAATAGACCCAGGGATTGGGAGCGGCCAATCCTCCCTCCTCCTTCCCATTTTGCAGCGTTCCCAATTTAATCCTTGCCTGCCTCTTGCCCCATATCAAGGATCTGAAGATAGAATCAATACCCTGAAACCGTTTTTTTGGTAGCCATATCGGTGAGTTGTGCAAAACGTACATTAGTTGTGGCATAAGGACCATCTTAATCAGGTTAGTTCTACCCGTCACCGTCAAAGCCAATTGGCACCATGCGCCTATTTTCTTTTTACATTTCTCTAGCAGAAGAACTAAATTCAGATCCGTGAATCGTGTCAATGGAAGCGCCACCCATATCCCAAGGTATTTAAATTGTGAAACCAGCTGGAGCTGCTTCCCCCTCTCATCTATCTCCTCCACTTTTATTGGTCTATCTACAGCCATGACATAAGACTTGTGCCAGTTTATCTCCAGTCCCGAAATGCTCCCAAATTGTTTAATTACATCCATCGTGCACCCCAATGTCTCTCCTGCATTTTCCAGAAATAACAGGATGTCATCGGCATACAGTGATATTTTTTCTTCCAGCCTCCCAAATTTAAATCCGACCACTCCTCTCTCAGCTCTTATTTTGGCCGCCAGGGGCTCCACAGCCACCGCAAACAATAGCGGGGACAGCGGGCACCCCTGCCTTGTGCCCCTATGTAAGTCAAACATCCCGGACCGTTCACCATTCACCTTAACTACCGCCCTTGGGGATGAGTACAATAACTTCACCCAGGCCATGAATGCGGGGCCAAATCCCATTATTTCCATGATTTTCCATAAATATTCCCATTCCACGCTATCAAATGCTTTCCTAGCGTCCAACGACATCACTATTCTCCCGCCATCATTATCAGCAGGCAGCTGCATATTAAGAAATAATCTTCTCAAGTTAACAGCCGTGGAGCGGTTGGGCATAAAGCCCGACTGGTCCTCGTGAATAACAGTATGCGCAACCCCGGTGAGCCGGGTGGCCAGGATCTTAGCGAGTATTTTGACATCCGTTGTCAACAACGATATGGGCCTATACGACTCCGCATCCATGGGGTCTTTCCCCTCCTTTGGCAGAACCACTATCACCGCTTCCTCCATTGATCTCGGTAACGCCCCCTTCTCCAAAGCCTCATCAAACACAGATTTCAATTTTGGGGCTAGCAGTTCCACCAGCTCCCTGTACACCTCCCCAGGTAGACCATCAGCACCCGGTGATTTGTTATTGGGCATAGACAGAATTGCACATTCCACCTCCTCCACACTCACAGGTTCATCCAACCTTAACCTATCTTCCTCAGACAATTTAGACAGTGAGATGCCCTCCAAGAATTCCTCTACGGCCCCCTCTGTGTCCCGTACTCTTGAATTGTACAGTGCCATGTAATATTCCTTAAAGACCTCCAATATGTCCTTTGTGTCTGTCAGAGTCGTCCCCGCTTGGTCTCTCAACCTGTACACCCTGGAAGACTCCCTCTGTGCCGCAGACATCACCGCCAACAAGCGACCCACTCTCTCTCCTTCCTCAAAGAATTGGGCTTGCTGAAATGCCCTTTTCCTCTCGGCTTGCATCATGTGCAGTTTATTAACTGCCTCCTGTGCCAATTTTAGTCTATTGTGAGCTACACTCGTTGGCGCCAAAATCATGTCTGCCTCTGCCCTTGTCAAGTCATCCTTTATTTGTTGATCTGCCAATTTAGTTTTGGTCTTACACCGTGAGATCTCACTTATAAAGAGTCCCCTCGTAAATGCCTTCATAGCCTCCCACACCACTGTAGCCTCAGCACTCCCTTCATTAACTTGGAAGAAGTGCTCTAGTTCTTTGGTTATGCCACCCATATCCACCACTTTAAGCCACGTCGGGTGAAGACGCCAACCTCCCCTCTGACCCTGAGCAGATCCCACTAGAAGCGTGACAACCATAGGACTATGATCCGATAGAGTCCTCTGTAGGTATTCCACCTCCCCCACCATCCCATCCATAGCAGTATCCCCAAAAGCCAGGTCTATTCTTGACAGTGTTCAGTGTGTAGCCGAGTGACACGAGAAGGTCCTCTTACCCTCATTTCGTACTCTCCACAGATCCACCAGCCCCAGCTCCCCCACGTAGGTGCCAAATGCAGTCATTCCGTCCCGTCCAGCTTCCATACCTGCCGGACGTACTTTATCCCAGTGATCATTCATGGTGTTGTTAACATCTCCCATAATCAACATCGGAGCCTCCCCCCATCTGGCCGTCAAGTCCATTACTGCTTGAAGTTCCTTTTTAGAATGAGGTGGAGGGATATATAAAGCCACTAAAATCATTTTGTGTCCATACAATCTGCACGCAATCCATACATACTGCCCTTCACTGTCTACTTGCACTGCCAGCTCTTCATAATGAGCGTTTTTGTGTATTAGGACTGACACCCCCCTGGAGTTCGAGGAATAAGTAGAATGATATGTCTTT
This sequence comes from Phyllobates terribilis, assembly GCF_046119375.1. Taxonomy (NCBI): domain Eukaryota; kingdom Metazoa; phylum Chordata; class Amphibia; order Anura; family Dendrobatidae; genus Phyllobates; species Phyllobates terribilis. Next base: position 530,730,756 of record NW_027362764.1, on the reverse strand, counting down.
AACATCCACCCTCTCGATAGCCAGTGCCTAGTATCTCTAGTGAGATGGGTCTCCTGTAAGCACGCAATCATAGGATCACAAGATCTGATGTGATTCAGAACTGCTGCCCTCTTAATCCTGTCAGATATACCACGTACATTCCAACTTAAAATCCGAACCGTACGGTTACTCATTGTGCATTAGAAAAAACAATCCACCATCATCAAGTAACATCTTTCCATTTTGTTCCCCAGCATACCAGGTCAAACAGCATAAGCAACCCCATTTTCCCGCAAATCCAACCCATCCACCTCTTTCAGCTGCCAGCACAGTGTCACCATCCCCCTCCTCCTGCTGTACATTATGTAGCACAGGCATCTCCTCACCGTCTTCCTCCTCATCTCCATGCTTCTCACTGCCTTCACTTCCTTCTTCATCTGCCTCCATGCCCCTCGCATACCTGTGCAGCCGTGCTGAAGCCTCCAGCCTCCGTGCATAGGCTGTGTTCCTCCTTCCCGCCTCTTCCTCTGTCTCGGTGCCATCTTGGGCTGAGGCACTGCTGCAGGCCCCGGCATCCTTCTGCCTTTTGCGGCCCATGTTGGTCTCTCTGAGTATGGCAGAAGCTCGCCTCTGACTCCCGGGACCCTCAGACAGCAGTTCCTGATAAGGGATTTGGCTGATTCGGGCTCTGTGCAGGATAATTGAAGCTAATGGTGGTGGAGAGGCACTGCCACCCGACCTCTCACATCAAGAGCTAGGCCACACCCCCCCGCCTGAGGCTTTAAATGGCATCTGTCAGTAAGATCAACCCTCCTAGGCCATTTATATGGGTACGTAAGTCATAGGAAGTAGAATAAAAATAATATATTGATATCCGATGTCTTATTTTGGAGAAATCCATATTTTTCTCACATGGAAATCAGCTGTTCAGGACTATGGGCTGATCTCCCTGAGAATCTGCCTCCAGAGATTATTATAAATGAGACGGGGTGTTACCAGTGTGAGACATGTAGATCAGGAGACTGTCAGTCATTACATGTCTCACTCTGGTAACTCCTCCTTTTATTTAATATAAGCTCTGGAGGCAGATTCTCATGCAGATCTGTGTCCCGCCCATAGATCTTAACAGCTCATTTACATATTAACACAAACATGGATTTGTCTGGAACAAGACGTCGGATCATTTTATTCCATTTTCTATGGTCTACATGCCCATTTAGACTGTTTAGAAGGGTTGATCCTAAAGACGAATGTCCTATAAAATTAGCAATAGTTAACTCCATGGAATTAGTCAGTGGTTACGATTGGGCTGCCTAGAGCTCACTACCTGCACACACTTTTGATCAAATGCATTTGCATCGCAGTAAGAGCTAATGCTCAAAATCCAACCATGGCTTGTTGTATGGACTGGTCAGTTTACCCATCCGTTGTTATTTTTTCAATGGTATTTCACAATCATGATGCCCGAGCTGAACCCATTGGTTTCTATGGGATCGTCTCAGACATCTGGCAGTTGGACTATTAAATCAAATATGGATGCCGTACTTGTACTTTGTCATCAGTTATGTCCTGCCCAGGCATAAAACTAATTGGGAAGATGCAACTGATTTCTTCCATCTGTCGTTTTATACTGAGGCATAAAGCATTTTTTTCTGATGGATTCCATGTAAATACATGTGCCATGTCTAGATATTACATAATGGAGGTATTCTGTACTGGCGGTAGTATTGAAAGGGAGAATGTCTCTGTAGTAAGGCGATATATGGCAGTGCCATCTGGTATCACATGTAGCAATGGTTCCATATTATAGAGCTCCATGTATTTAGGCGCAGCTCTTCTGTGCACTTGGCACCAACATCAGAAATGAGAGCAATAGCCAAAATTTGACAATTGTATCTTTTACCTGCTGAGATATCGTCAATGCTTCTTTATGATGGCCTTTTTTGGAAAGTAAAATCATATTTAGTTATGCAGTCCATGTCACTTACCTGAGGACTGGTCAGCTGTCACTTTGTATGCATGTATGGAAATATCAAACATTAGAAATGATAACACGCCAAACTCCAAAATCAGAGCAAATATGTTGTCTTCATTTTTTTTCTATTATTATTATTATCACCCATGTTCCAAAATCTAGTATTAAATAACATCTAGAAAGTGTGCAAGGAACAATTTTGCCATTAGATTATAGAAAATCGGTGCTTACATTTGATGATTTCATTTCCACTTACGCCTTTTTACCCAAGAAAACAGAATAAATATCAGAGAGAGATGTATTGAATATCAAACTGGCGGTGAAATCTCTCTGGAGTGACATTAGCAGATGATGAGTCCACTTTTACAAATTGTTCAGTGCCCGACTATAAGAGCCGGCAAAGGGGCAGGGATCCAGAATGATAAAAAGCAACAACAGCCCTGCAAGAATTGTTATCGAGTAATATTCAGAATCAGATAGGTTTTATCCTTTAAGCCCAAATGTATAACTGATTGCACCGTCTCATTTTCTTATTCAGAGATCAGCACTTTCAAGTTAGTTCAGATCTTGTTCTCCTTCTTGGAAACTAATGCACATCCCATGGCATATTCCACATTCCCCTCCCTTCAAGGGTGAAAAACAGGAGGCTGAGAAGTAATTACTGAGCTGTGTGCTAATACCTGGAAACAGTACAGCATTACCCATGTGGCCATCAACACTTCTTTTTATTTATTCTAGATGCTCTTTCTAACTTGGAGTAATGGGGATTATGTGCCTTTTACTAATTTGATTACATCTTTGAAGTCTAAGCAATAAGATACCGGCAGGAAACCTTTCATATTTAGAGAAAAGCTATGCCCATAACACAAGGAAGATAAAAGGAAGGAAAACAACAGAGACGAGAGCTACTGTAAAGTCTATTGCAGAGGAACGTCAAGCTTCTAGCCACATTGTTAGCAGCGGTGGTCCATCCAGATATTTCTCCAACTTACCTTGTCAAGATGTGCTCCAAAACATTAAGATTGTCAACTGCATGGAGACCCCCCAAATTACCGGACATCAAGTAAAGTACTTATCAAATTGGTAGTAAAACGCGTTATAACTGTCCTGTAGGGCAGGATTGAAACACATTTCACTATGATTTCAATAACGCACTTTGCATCGTTACTACTTTTCTGGATGTTGTCTGCCATTTCAGGAGCTTCCAAACAGTGGTAAAAAAGTAGTCATCTTCCTGCTTTATAGCATAATTTACATATTTAGTAAGGGAATAAAGTGGCTGACATTTTTACTGTATATATTGTGGTTAATTTTTTTAATATCTAGATATCATTATTAATTTAGATAAAAACAATTTATATTTTTGCTATGTCTGAAGTCTGCTTGAGTGTTTTCTAATTTTACATTGTGGAATGTCTGACTAAGATACTTGTTTCCTGTAAAGTCCTTGACAAGGTTTACGCTGAGCCAAGGGAAATTTGTTACTAATAAGTCTATTTCGGTTTTCTGCAACAATGAAGTTCTGTTCTGTCTAGCTAATAAATGTGGCGAGTCTTTGCTTGCCACACGAGAAAGACTCTACCTGCTGACAATGCATGTCACATGTATTCTGTCTCTCTTCCTTCATCGATGAAGTATCTTAATTTGAATCTCACTGGCAATGTGAAGACCCTTTGCTGTCTATTCCAAAGATCTCCTTAAAACAAAGAGGGTCTCCATAACAGTACATACAGTATATCTCTATATATATCTCTCTCTATATGTATATACATATACACACACAGACATATATATATATAGTTAAAATAAGTACTATAAAAAAAGTATAAATAGCACATTTTCTAATGGATTTTATATTTCTAATAGATTAAAAAAAAATCGAAACATATTCTAGAAGAGAAAAGGAGAAGTATCTAAGACATTTCCATTGAGCAATTTCTTTTTGTTCCTTCCTATGAACCCATTTTGGTGAAAAAAATGAAAATGACAGCTATATACAACACAAAAGATAGTAGGGTAGTTACAGTGAACTATGGATGCATATTTTTCTAATTTTCCATATGTTCTCCAACCCCATGACATGTTAAAGGAGTTGTTCACTACTTGGACAACTCCTTGTCCTACTCCATGCTTTGCCCCGATAAAATAAAAAAGCCTATACTCTCCTCCTGTGATGGCGCCGTTCCCACAGTGTCATCTCTCCCCGGGGCTCCCGTGCTGTTGTTGTGACACGTGACACCAGCACCCAATTAGCGCTGGAGTCACTGTCCCCACCTCCTGTTGAAGTGAACAAGAAGCGGAAGTCATAGATCAGCTGCAGCTCGGACTTCCTCTTCATGTTTGATTTGTCCGAAAGGGAGGCCAGTGATGCCAGCGCTGATTGGGCACAGAGGTCACGTGTCACTTCAACTGCAGACAGTCCTGGGACTGCGAGTGCTGACACCACTAGAACGGTGCCGGCACGGGAGATGATTATAGGCCATTTTATTTTACCAATGCTAAACATTTAGATCAAGAAGGGATTGTCCAAGTAGTGGACAACCCCTTTAAATATTTTACTTTGTATATGTTATACCAAGCTATGATTTTCTGCAGTCATATATGCTGTGAGGTCGCACTATACATTTTTGTAAATGTCATTATTATATCTTTACCTTGCAATGCTTCCTTAAAATTAGGACTATAACAGAAGTCATAATAAGACCACCGAAGTACAAGTCTTTGAGCTTTCGACTGAGAAGCAAAGAAGTGGTGTGTGCGGCCATTATAGCGTATACCAGCCACCTATCTAATCGACCTCCTGCAATTGATAGTAAAAGTGAAAAAAAAAAATACTAGTTTACCCTTTTCCAGCTCATGCCATGTAGGGTAAAACATATTCCTAGATACATAAATAGTATAACTCCCACTGAAAATGTTAAAGCCTTCTGATTAAGCACGACAATGCTTCATTTTGAGATAAGTACTATATAAAGAGGATAATTCTGCTTTAGTAGGAGTTATTTAACCTTTATCAAGAATGATAAGGTAATTACACTTTATTTTATCCATGTCATTTAATCGAGGTTAACAGGCTCACAGTTTAATTGCATCATGTTACTGCAACGGTGACAAGGGCACTTGGAAAGAAGCCGATTCTAGACACTAATGCAGTTATTCGAAAGAACGACAGATGGAACTTATTAAAAACAATACAATGGGGCACCTGCACTAAGAGTTTGAATAATTTTGTGAAAGCCATATAGGTGAGGCAGGGCCACCTTTGGCCTCATGAATTTACTAAAATTTATACCAGAAATTGGACTGGGGTGGAATGGATGCCCAAAGATGCTCCTAATCTATTAAGATGGGTGCACCTCTTGAGAAAATGCGTATGAACGCTGGTCTTAAGCAAATGTACCCTAATATTTTTAGCTTACTATTTAAAACCTTAGAGAAAACGTAAAGCTTACTTGTCATTACAAATGACTTTTCAGAATGATCTTCCATATGCATGTACTTGAGGAATACCACTATAATACACATCTCAAAAAAATAAAGGGAACACTCAAATAACACATCCTAGATCTGAATGAATGAAATCTTCTCAGTGAATACTTTGTTCTGTACAAAGTTGAATGTGCTGACAACAAAATCACACAAAAATCATCAATGGAAATCCAATTTATTAACCAATGGAGGCCAGGATTTGGAGTCACCCCCAAAATTAAAGTGGAAAAACACACTACAGGCTGATCCAACTTTGATGTAATGTCCTTAAAACAAGTCAAAATGAGGCTCAGTATTGTGTGTGGCCTCCACGTGCCTGTATGACCTCCCTAGAATGCCTGGACATGCTCCTGATGAGGTTGCGGATGGTCTCCTGTGGGATCTCCTCCCAGACCTGGACTAAAGCATCCGCCAACTCCTGGACAGTCTGTGGTGCAACGTGACGTTGGTGGATGGAGCAAGACATGATGTCCCAGATGTGTTCAATCGGATTCAGTCCATAGCTTCAATGCCTTCATCTTGCCGGAACTGCTGACACACTCCAGCCACATGAAGTCTGGCATTGTCCTGCATTAGGAGGAACCCAGGGCCAACCGCACCAGCATATGTTCTCACAAGGGGTCTGAGGATCTCTACCTAATGGCAGTCAGGCTGCCTCTGGCGAGCACATGGAGGGCTATGCGACCCTCCAAAGAAATGCCACCTCACACCATTACTGACCCACTGCCAAACTGGTCATGCTGAAGGATGTTGCAGGCAGCAGATCGCTCTCCACGGCGTCTCCAGACTCTATCACGTGCTCAGTGTGAACCTGCTTTCATCTGTGAAGAGCACAGGGCCCCAGTGACGACTTTGCCAATCCTGGTGTTCTGTGGCAAATGCCAAGCGTACTGCACGGTGTTGGGCTGTGAGCACAACCCCCATCTGTGGACGTCGGGCCCTCATACCACCCTCAGAGTCGGTTTCTAACCGTTTGTGCAGACACATGCACATTTGTGGTCTGCTGGAGGTCATTTTGCAGGACTCTGGCAGTGCTCATCCTGTTCCTCCTTGCACAAAGGAGGAGGTAACGGCCCAGCTGCTGGGTTGTTGCCCTCCTATGGCTCCCTCCACATCTCCTGGTATCAGCTCCATGCTCTGGACACTGTGCTGACAGACACAGCTACCCTTCTTACCAGAGCTCGCACTGATGTGCCATCCTGGATGAACTGCACTACCTGAGCAACTTCTGTGGGTTGTACTGTAGACACCGCCTCATGCTACTGTACCTCTAGGGGTGAGAGCAATGGCAAAATGAAAAAGTGACCAAAACAACAGCCAAAAAGGATGAGAACAGAGAAATGGTCTGTGGTCACCACCTGCAGAACCACTCCTTTATAGGGGGTATCTTACTAATTGCCTATCATTTCTACTTGTTGTCTGTTCCATTTGCACAACAGCAGAAGAAATTGATTCACAATTAGTGTTGCTTCATAACTGGACAGGTAGATTTCACAGAAGTGTTATTGACTTGGAGTTACATTGTGATGTTTAAGTGTTCCCTTTATTTTTTTGAGCAGTGTATATTTCATTTCTGCAGGATCTCGCTCTAATTTTCAGTTGACCCTGAGCTAGTGGATGGAGACTAGCTGCTATGATGTCTCCCATACCCATCTCACACAGAAAATTGGATTCTTGTTGTTCTCTCCATGTGTAGCACACAATCAGCTGTAGTAACAGCAAATTGGACAGTATACCACAGGACTTAGCAGTGTAGCTGTGAATCACGCTCTGGCATGAGATAAAACCACTAGAATTCAGACAAAAAATTTCAAATGCATAGCTCGGTTTTTGTTTGTGCCTGTCTGAGACTTTTCTAATCCTTACTTTCCCAGACTTTAATAGGCAGCAATTTAATTTGACTGTCCTGATATGAAAAAGATGGATTTTACCACTTTTTTTTTTTTTAAGGAAATTATGAGATTAAGAGGCAAGGGGAAGGAGAAGTGTCTTCTAAGTAGTGAAAGAAACATTTTTTGGACACTAAACAAAGAGCTTTGCTAAATTTTGATTGGCATGGCAATGCATTTATGTAGAATAGTAAAAAAAAGGTGTATATCCAATTTGCATTAAATTTTGGTGATCTACTGACAGTCTTATTATGTAGCACATTAGACCACATTAAATGGGGATACCAGTATGAAATATCTTTCCATACACATATTAATACGCTTGTGAGGTTGTCCAGGACTTAACAATTGATCACCTATCCTGACGAGAGAGAGAGAAACAGACACAGAGACAGGGGACTAAAGTTCGATCGGGTACCAGAACCCGAAATTCCACTTGTCCGCTTATCTCTCTAGACATTAAGCTTAATATTAGTAAAGAATGGCAGAAAATGGGTCATGGATTTACAAGGTTTCATAATTAAAAATTAACTAGTAAAATCTAACCATTCAGTGGTTAAAAAAAAAAAAAATCACATTTAAGAATTATATCATTTAGTAAGACCTCAGTTCTGCAATCCCAGACATAGGGAGAGGTCATGCAAAACTGGTAGTGTACCTTCACTTCTGAATGGCTGTAATTGTTTCATGATTGAATTAATGGGAAACTATCATCAGAAAATGGCCTTTTGTTTAAATCAGGTTTTTGAGTTACATGTATTTTTTAAAAAAGGTGGCATTACTTATTAAAAAAGAAAAAACAAAATTAACAATCTTGCAATTTTTAGAGTGGCCACTGGGGCTTTTTTTTAGACCCACACTTCCTGTCCTTTCAGGAAAAGTTTTCAGCAGGCTCCTTATCATCAGTGGCAGGTTTAAAATAACAGGTGACCGCTCTATACGCAGCTGATAAAGGATCCACCAATCACAATAGGTGTTGTTACAGCTCCCTTCCCATCATAATGACCTATGAACAGGCTCGTTAAATGCTTAAATCCAAGAAGAGAGTGGGGGGCTAACCATTGTGGCTAATGTACATATGTACCCAGAAACATCAAGGAGTTAGAGTCTAAAAAAAACCTTAGTGGCCAGTGTGAAAATTGTAAGATTTTTAATTATTACTTTCAATACTGATTGTATTATGTAAAAAAAAAATGCTAAAAAAATACTTTTAAACACAAAAGTCTGATTTAAACAATTTTCTGGCAATAGCTTCCCTTTAAGTCAATTCTGCATGTCTCCGGGGCTGCATATACGAGACAGCTCAGTAAATACCTGAATGACTCCTTCACCATACTTTTGTGTTGACTCTCATGTTTATTGGCCATACATATACATTTTGTTCACAAGCTTAAAAAAAAAGAGATACATTTTATACATATTCATACATTCCAAGAGAAAAGAAAAGATCAGCAAACCTGATTGTCAGCTTTTCAAACAGGCAACAGTATAATAAAGCTATTTCTTCTGTGACCCTTTATTTTTACAAAGCACATTATGTACCTGGTAGCGTGGCGGGCAGTACGTCAGACGGTACTTACCTTGTTCTCCATACCTAAAACACAGTTAGGATGAGATAAGTAGAAGTTTTAGTTTCGTGGGATGACAGAAGTGTAAAAAAGGTGAAAAGTAAAAGCATAAAAAAGGCAGGTAATTGATGAGTATTAGTATACATGTGGTCTTGTAGGTATATAAAATATATATGTAAAATAGTTGTGTGAATGATTTGGTTGTTTATCTGCTTGTTTACTTGGTTCTTTAGATTCATCATATCGAGTCATTAGGATTTCAATCAAAAATGACATAATCCACGCTAATCTCAAATGTGAAGTAGATTACTTTAGATAAAGTTAGGGAACTATCTTCTAAATGTCATTCACCCGGAGTTCATCATGCCCTATCCCCACATTGTCATGTACATGTGGCTGGATTTCTATGAATGGAGGGAGATTTGGCACCGACTACCATTTTCCTGGATTGACCACACTGTAATCTATGTATGCCAGTGCTTATATATTTTAGCCAAACAACCACCTCCAATGGCTATAGTCAGCTTAGTGGAAATTTATCAGCCATATTTATCATTAAAACCAGATATTAATATTCTATTTTTTCTAATCACTTTTCATTTTCTGATGGCAGATTTTTTTAATGCCATTTTCTATATATGATTATGTGTATCTTGCTTGAACTGCAATTAAAGGGAAACTTTCAGCAGCTATGTATTCTGAGGACAACAAGATGTAGGGGTTAAAACACTGAATTCAGGGATATGTCACTTATTAGGCTGTTGTTTACATACAATGAAGGTTTTATAATAAGGACATTATCACTGCCAGGACTGGTGCTCACATGCCTGCTAGACTGACCACGCCCCCTCCTGTGATAAGCAGCTCACTATCTATACACAATGCACATACAGAGCCTGGTGTGGACGGGGTTGGTTTTATGAGCTCTGCTTCATACTACATCTAAGAACTGTGATGTGTCACAACTGCTGCACCCAGTAATCTAAGTGCTACATCTTTGGATTCAGGGTTTCTTTTCCTACATTATGCTGCTCTCAAACGAGGTAGGAAAAACCTAAAAAGATTCATTTTAGCAGCATTCAGAGATATGCTTTACAGCAGCCATGCATCAGATCTTGTAGTCTGGAGACATTAGCTTCTATGGAAGAATTTCCTAGGCATGTTCTGTGACCTGTGCAGGGGTCATTGTGCAGGAAGGGAGAGGAGTGTCATCTATATATTGAAGTTAATCTTCATTGTAATCTATTTTGTGATGTTAGTGATAACTACTGAAAAATGATCTCTATAGAGCAGGAAGTGTCAGCCTGCGAGGCTCAGCAGCCAGAGTGAAAACTGCAACATTTTAGGATTTCTTTTTCTAATATAGAAAAAAAAATACCCAAAAAAGTTTTAAAAAAATGCGTTCACCATGAAACTTGATTTAAAATAAAAAAAATCAATTACTAGTAATGCCTTTCCTTTTAAAGTCAAAGGTGACATCAGTCATACAAAGGAAGGCTGATGTCACTTAGTTATACCGTTAAAATCCTCTCTATATCACAATACCTAAAGTGAATGTTCATTTTTGATGGCTGTACATCTAAAATATTGCTCAAAAAGATACCATAATAAACTATTTTAGAGAGATGATGTGAATTGTGCGCCAACCTTCTTCTAAATCTAATATGTGGAAACAAATTAAAGTTTCAGATATTAGTCCAATAATGATAAAAAAAATATTAATACATTAAGAAACAAAAATGAAGAGGCAATTAGTAGAAATTATTTTCTAATAAATGTTTATTACAGTTTAACATTCAAAGCCAAGACATACGGTAATTATAAGGAATCATAAAACACAGAATTCAGTACACCATGCTATGATTTAGAGTCGGAGATTAGTACAATGTCCTTATTCATCTTACATTAGCAATGTAGATACATACAAATACTTCAGTTATACTATATACTGATTAGATATATTGATCTGCATTTTTTAAAACACTATCTTAGAACAAATCACTGTACCAGTTTTAGATAACATAAAAAATCATATAAACCTTCTTAAGGGGTTTTCCGAGCTTATATAAAATACATAAAAGTACCTTAATCTTTTTGAATGCTCACCAGATGATGGTTTTCATGATCATTTACACTCTGTATAACTAGGACTTGCTATGGGTGGGATTACCAATATGAATTAGTGACACATTACTCTGCCGTTTCCCCAATTACTTGATCCTGCACTACCTGCTGCCCAGCATGTGAAACACAGTCCTTCCTGAGACATGGGGAAGGAGGAGGACAGGGAGACATGGTCATGTAAATGTATGTGAGAGTGACTTACAGAGTCATTTCAGCTACAGACATTACATTAGTAAGTGATCCAACTTACTGTGGTTAGAGTACCTGCACAACATTTTTTAAAGATCGGAAAACCCCTTTAATATAATGTACATAGGCATAGAAATAGATGTAACACAAAGTAAGTTTGTCCCACCGCATAGTTGCTTCAGAAGCAGAGCAGTAACACTTCTAATTTTGTAGGAATTAACAAATAAAGTAGGACAATGGTTTTATTGTAATTCCAGGGACACAGCCACTTGGTACAGCAAGGGTAGGAGAAGCAAACCAATACCGAGCAGATAATGGAGAATAGCAAAATAGGGACTCCTTAATAATGAAATTACTCCTTTTACGAGGTTGAATGTTTCACCACGGTTCTAAATGAGAACCAACACTTTAATTGAGGTAAGAATTGGCAACTTAATTCCATAGTAATCCCGATAATAAACCAATATAAAAACTCTAGCAATATATTAAGAATTATAGCTGGTCGTGTAGCAGAAATTCATTCATCTAAAAAAAGGAAATCACCATTCAAATGTTTCTGTCTAGTAGTTTGTCATGCAGAATCTACCACCTCATCAGTAGATACTCTCAACAGTTTAGGATCTGGCTCCGCACATACTAGAGTCGTAGTAAGAAAACTTCACATTTCAGCCACTTTTCACTGCATCGTAGTAAACACTACCAAGTCTACGAGGTCCGGTATAAACCCATCACTTCAGACCATAAAGATGCTAGCAAAGGCTTGAGATAGACTTAGGGTTATTATCCCAGCCAGGCACTTGTGTAAGTTTACATGGACTTAGAAATGGTTAGCTAACTTTGCATTGTGCCCTGAGTTTATATATATGAAGATATTTAGATCCCAAAGTGGAATAAAACTACCTGAGTACTAACCCAAACCAAGCATCATCACGGGCATATAAAGAGCCATTGCAGTGTCTGGTGAACTGATGGGTAATATCATACAATATAGCTGTCATTGTCTAGAAGCAATTGAATGTGGAAGAGCGCACAAGAAAATAAATGGTAATTATTTCATCATTTGGCAACAATCTTGAAGAATCCCTACTTTCAGAACAGAACAGCATGAAAGTATTATAATACATAATGTATAACTTGACTAGCACTCTCGGGCACAGCATAGCACACGTGCATCTGTCTGCGGATTTGCTTTTCAGAAGCTCGGAGCTACAAATTAGAGCTTTTAAAAGAAAGCACATCCTATTAGCCGTCAGTGCGTCCAAGCAAGATCGACCACTTGCATAAACAAGTGAGCAGCTTGTCTCGTTCATGTCTGCAATATTGGTAGTCGTCTCCTCAAAAAACAAGTTCTAATTACACAGCGTTAATGCATTGCCTTTCCCCTATCACTTACTGCTGAGCTGAAAACACTAAAGCATAAAACAGAAGCCAGAATATCATTTCCAGTTTTTCATTAATTTGATCTTGGCTGTAGAACACTTATTGGCTAGAACACGCCTTACAGAACGTACAGCAAGAAGTAACATACCACTCATATAAGAACTGTAGATATGGCAGAAAGAATTCACATACATGATAAGGAGCACATCTCATTCATATGCAAGGTTATATTCCTACACAATTGCTAGCTCTAGAATCCACAGCTCTACTAAGGAGGATTGTGTAAGACAGTATAGCTAACTCCAGGGCAATAACTGAGAACACTGCGCAATCTCCAGCCCAACACTTCAGTATATGGCAAATAGGCAGCTTGGAAAAGCTCGTACCCGTATATACGCCCTACACACTGGAATTTACGTCGGTCAGTAATAACCTACTCTGTATCAAATTAACTATATACACAAAGTCGGCAAATGAACATTTGTCAACCCCGATCAATAACATACCATGGGAGTGACTGCCTGGACAATAATGGAATGATAATAATACTAGTTAGGTGGAACACGGACTTAATTCCCAATTTCAGGTACCTACAAAATTTGCTAGTTGAGCTTAAACGTTTGGGTTGTCTTCTATTGGTGTCTTTATTGGGAATATCCTATAATTTTTGCTGAGTAATTTCCTACTATACCATACTTATTTTCCACTATAACTAGTGGCCAGAGATTCTTTTCTCTGATATAAAACTCCAATCCACTGCACAGTCAGAGCTACATTTTCAAATGTTGATTACGTTCAGCACCTCACTGAAAACTGTTTAAGCAATACTGTTTCTCGGATTTGTGCTGCCCAAACCACAGGGATCGAGAATCGGAGCATAGATGCGCAATTGCAGCCAATTTTGTTGTTCTATGAAACGCTCCGGCATTTAAGAGAAAACATAGTTTGAAGAGCTGGTTGGGGGGAGCATAGCGAGAGATGATCCAGACGATTGAGAGGTCTCTCCCACGTATGTATATAGGGAAAGACCTATCGATAACTAGAGTGGTGGGAGGAGAAGCCACCTGGGGAAAACTCTGGACTAGTCTCCTCTCTCCCTGTAGTTCCCAGCCGGCTCTTCAAACTATATTCTCTCTGAAATGCCGGAGCGTTTCTGAGAATAACGTAGTTGGCTGCAATCACGCATCCACCACGCTCCGATTCATGCTGACCGTGGTTTGGCCAGCGTGACTCAAGTGACAAGTTACCTTTACTACGTTAAACTCAATTTCAAGTAAACCCTCAGGCTCCCTTTACTGAGGATTACAGGCTGACAGGGTCTTATATTTTAACTCTAAAGTGCGAACCTAAACATGGTATAATTTTATGAGAAATCCATGGTTTATGTGCATATACTGTAAAGCCCATATAGTCAGTCTATTAAATGGCCTTTGGGCAGGTGCAGACAACTGTATTTTCGGTCTGAGCGCGATCTGACAAAACATCAGATAGCACTTGGACCAATTGGCCGTGCACATGTCCGATTTATTCCTCAGACAGAGCATACCAGAGTTTGATCCGATATTTGGATTGCCCTCGGCCTTGCAAATCAGAGTCCGTGAAAACCATCAGACTGCACTCGCTGACTGTCTTCCACGGACTTCCAGAATGGAGAAGATGGAGACGTTTTTTCTCTATCTGTTCCTCATCAGAAAGAATGGGATCGCACTATGCTGGACTCTAATCAGTGTTTGATCAGTGTCATTTACTAATCGACCAGATTCTCTCAGATGAGAGAGTACACGGCCGTCTGCACCTGTCCTTATAGTCATTCCCCACAATTCTACATAGGCTAGAAAAACTTCTTCACTTTGAAGTCTTGACACCATAAGGAAATGTTACAGACTCATCCTGCACAGCAGGTTCATGTCCTTGCGGTGACCTTGGCTCTGTGCATCGAACAGCATTTTATTCCAAGCCTAATGATCACATTGTAACCTGCACCTTCCTCTGTACACAATTGCTTGTGTCATCTTGTATCACAGCCCCATTGTCCTTGCACATCTTGTCTTTGCTATGTCTGACACTACACAGATGTCATTTGCTTCTATATAGAAAAAATAGGAAATTGCTCTTTCAAAAATACTTTATATTCAGGAAAGGCTCAAAGAAAACCATCCTAGTCAGTTAAAGGTCATTTTCCTTGGGAAATGGCATTCACTGCTTTATTCCTAGTCTTAGGAAAGCGTGCAGATTTTTTTTTATATATATACATTTAAATAGTAATGATACTATTGTGTTTGTTAAATCATATGCCGGATCGGCATTTTATATGCTTTTATCATAAAGTTAGATTATGGTCAAATTATGCAAACATGCATTTAAGGAGTTTTAATATTTGACTTCACATAAAAATATCAAATACAGGGCAGATAATTTGTAACGTTAATATGCAGTTTTTGACTAGAGATTCACATTCAGCTAATGGTTTATCTACAAAAAGATTTTTCTATTTAAGGAGCTATCTTGTAACTAGAAATTGTAACAATTGATTTTCACGCTATATAAAATCCGCATTGTGTTCTGCAATGGTATTAAATACAGAAGAATTAGGTAGCACACAGGCAACCCATCAGGCTCTTTAGAAAGGATTTACAAAATTTGGTACTGTACATGATTGAAAAGATTAAAATGTTGCAAATCAGCTGTAATATATTTAGCTGGTGAAATAATCTGTCCATGATTGACTATTAACTGTGATATCTACACTGTATGTCACTTCCACCTCTATCTGTTCAACTTGTGAAATGTTACCAAAGAACGTAATACAACAGTGGAGGAATAATGGTAAAAAAATTAGTAATTAACTGTAAAAGCACATAAAATATCAAGATCTCTCATTAAATGACGCCTAACAGATGACTTGTGTTGTATTCAGTGTTAGCAGATCTACACAAACACCTAAAATACATAGACATTATAGCACGTTTTCATATCAAGCGAGCTCTCAGACAGCTTTCGTAAATTTCCAGTAAGGTTACTTGCCACAATTATTTGGTGTTCAGCAGAGGGTGAAAAAATAATGTTTTAACAGTACTGGGGCTGAGAAATATAGAAATTTTTACTATTACCGTTATGGTCATAAGCATTATTGGAAAGGAGTTTAGACATCTCTCTCGTGGTATAAGGCACTACACCAAACTGGATGATTAAAATCAATATTTTCTAAGGTACTCCACTTATTAAAGTTAGAATCAATAATTTCTACAATTTAGGGAATACACAGAAAAGCATATTGTCAGTAAATCACATTCCCACTGGGTCAATTTCAGGATGATTGCAGGTATAGCTGTGTCAAGTTACACTTGGGAAATCAATTACCAATGCAACATCCAGTAGCTTGCACCTTATCCAATGCTGGTTAGTACCAACTGAAATAACAAAATGTGGCTGCAATGTTTAGTGAATGAGGCGCTAATGATTCACTCATTCTTTGGGACAACATCCCAGGTATTACATAACACAAGATACCCACTGTACCCCCAGTTCGTTTGACTCTTGCTAATAATTTGCTCTATTCCTCAGTGCTCACCTTTCCCTTCCTAGGAACATGCCTGTCACCTCCAAAGAGCCTGCCCAGTGAGTCAAGAAGACCCGAGTCCCTGTACCGGCCGTGGGATCCATGCCCATGTCTAGAGTGGTCAGAAGTGCTTGCTGATGCCATGTGTTTTGATCCGTGACCACGAGACAGTTTCTGTGATGCCATCAAATCCGTTTCTGGGGAACTTGTTCCACTGTCCTCCGGGATGGTTTGTAGCTCATCTGACTCAGAGGGCCGATCTTTGAAGGTGTTGTCCTCCCTTCCAGGAGCATCTCGGGAAAAGAGGCGGACCAAATGTGGGCGAGAGGCAGCATCAGCTGGGTTGGCACTCTTCCAATCATTCTTGGGGTCTTCTGTGCTCGTGGAGTCAGTCACCGCCGTGCCCTTGGATGAGGTGCCATTGTTCTGGTTCACATCTGCTGAAAATAATAAGAGGGAGATGTGAATGCAGGGCTGTGACGAGAAAACAATGATTCCTTCTTCTCACTATCCTGATTTAGCCATTTCACGCAAAGCTCTAAGAACTTGCACAGGGAGGAATTACAAGTAACTCTGGGGAGAATACCTCAAGATGTAAAGTTACATTAAAAAATATCTCAACTTTCCCATCAGCTCATTAAATGTAATTTACACATAATACGTTTAATTAGAAATCAGTACATTCCTAATGTAAGTGAAACACCCTGCCTTATAAGTGTTCCCAAGGGACGCTCGTACATACTGTTCCCTACTGCTAAAATATAGTACCGCATAATTCCTGGAATCCAGGAGAGTCAGTAGTAAGGAAGATTGTCAAATCTAACAGGAAAGCAATGATTAAACACATTCATGTATAACAGGAGACTGATGCCTAAAAAACGCAAAGATTTTGAAGTATTTTAACAACTGGTTATCTGAGACTACTTAAGATCAAAATCAATTTGCTATAGAAAGCAAGATTGGTAGGGCTGACATGGAAGAAGTTTGGTAACTTTTTGCTATTCTTCCATTCGGAGACCCTTCTACAAGCAGCGCACCTGTGTCAGTGGGACACAACTTGGTAGGACATGGGAGAAGTCAGTAGGACATAACTTGGTAGGACATGGCGTCAGTAGGACATGACTGTGATGCGTTTTGAGATAATAATTTTTCTACACACTGACCAGTGATTTTGAAAACTTTCAGCCTGATTTGCTTACAGCTTTTACGCTAGATTTCTCATGACTGGCACATCGGATCTCTGCAAAAAAGGTATTTTTATTGAGGAACAAGTGTCTGTACAGCCATAACGCTACTTCGATATGTAAAAACATTCTGACAGGTTCCCTTTAAAGATTGTGTGAAGGATAAACACAAATTAATCCAGCTCTGCTGCATCTATATTACACAGTACATGGCCAGGGTATATAGGATAAATCAGAATTACAGCCAAACATTCTATCAATTTATTGTAGTTACATACTTGCTTTTAAGGGCATGCTTTGTTATCAGCATCGGCATTGTTTCGGGGGAAAAAATAACTTTGTTTGATACAATGGGCATTTGTCACACCAGCAAGATACAGAATGAGACTTTGGTACCATGTAACTACTTCATCCCCAAATCTGACTTAAGATTCCATGTCAAACCCCAAGTTACAAAAAGTGGGCAGGAATTAGCAGGAGGGGGCATGGCCAGCCGTGACCTGTCATGTAAAATTTACACCAGAAATTGGCACAAATCAAAGTGGAAATGAGCTGGCATAAATTTTTCAATTTCTGGCACATAGATAGCCAAAAAATTCACACAATTTATTAAGAGGTGGGCGACTTAATACATTTGGTGAGTCTTATGCCAATATGCTTTTAATAAAGTTTGGCTTATTTAACAGTACTCTTGATTAATTCCCCCCAGAATTTTTTTGGTGCTCTTTCTTTCTTCACACCAACATTTTTCAATGTGTTTGACCCCACCAATCTGATATTGATGACCTATCCTAAGTATATTACAGCAATATCATTTATCTGGAGAACCTCTTTAAAGATTAAATTATCCCTTACATCGAGGCCATATATAGATTTTCCACTTATGGTGCTGCACCTACTAATGAAACCCAAACTCCCGTCAAAGCTTTGTCCTTCTCCGATAATAGAATTACGCTTTAGCATGCTGGCACTTATGTAATGTTTTATGTTCCGATACAGATGTGGATCCTTCTGGTTCTCGCTGGATGCTGTATATATCTTACACAACGTCCTCAAGAAGATGTGACTGCAAATAATGAAGACATGGAGGCGGACAGGATACTCTAAAGGATTTACGCAACAAGCAGAAATAAGATGAGGAGGATCAGTGGCGCTTTCTAAACAATTCATACAGCATTAATAAAGTATATAGTGTAATTTTGTAAGTTAATAGTGCTTGCTTGCATACTGGTTTAATAGCTTGGAACCGTTTTTCCAATGTTTCAGATAATCTCTGCTTCCCTACAGGAATCTGACTCCGCAGGCATTATGTGCTGTGTGAAGAAACATAATGCAGGTTTATCAGTAACAGTCAGTACAAGAGTATAGGGGTGCAGAGATCTGGGTCTTTGAGGCAGGACAATAGTAGGTGGGGTGAAAAGCTGTTAAAATGTTTGCATTGGAGTCCACTAGCTTTAGGTTAAGCCTCAGAGACAGGATATACAATAAATTATTTAATTATCATTAACTGTCTCTCTAGGTCTACAGTGATATATGAGAATGCCTAAATTATATAGAAGGTTTTTGTGGGTTTTTTGATGGTCAATAGCACATTTGTAGGCACTTCTCTCCATAACATTTCCTACAGAACGTCAAAAATCCCCCCCCCCCCCAAAAATGCTTATACAAAATGTAAAAAAGTGTGAATGACGCCCTTTACTACTGACTCAACCATGCCCTGACAATCTTGGATGGTAACACTGTTTGCTCTTCTTAGCTAAGTTGTAATGAACATATTTTTAATCCTTGTGCACAATGGACAAGAAAAGCACACAAGCAAATGATTGCCAAATGTACTAGTGCACATGGGCTATTTTCCACACACAACTCAGGTCCATGTGGTTAAAAGTCACAGCCTGTGCTAGTCTGCTTCGATTTATTGAACATAGTGCATGTAAATAGTTGCACCCATCCGCTAGGCAGATGAGCACATGGACCCAGATACTTCTGCAATTTACAGAAGTAACTGGACAGAAAAGTTCAGTAATTGACTGATCTTAGCCTTAGGGTATGTTCACACGTAGCATTTTTTTATGGAAATAAACTGCTTTTTTACAGTACCAGCATAAGTTAGGAGATTTCAGAAATCTCATGCACACGCTTGTTTTTGAGAACTGCTGCGTTTTTGAGATCGGCAGCATGCCAATTTTTTCTGTGTTTTTTCACCCATAAAAAGTAATGAAAGTGCAAAATTGCTGAAAAAAACACAGCAAACAGGTATTAATTTTCAGTTAATAAAGCGAACTTTATTAAACACAAATCACACGTATTCCACACAAAAAAAAGCAGCAAAATATTTTAAGTGTTCCTGACCAGAAATGCTTAGAAGAAACATGAACATAGTTAAATTCCAGTCTGTGGAAATTTTAGGACAAAGCTGGTCCATGTCTAATTCTATACCATGCCTTGGAGCAATATTGGAAAACAACTAGTGGATTACAAAAAGGAACACTGCCTCTTGCATATTAATACCGTACAACAGACTCTCATTGTCCACTAAAAATAGTTGCATGCGTTAATACAAAGAATATTTAAGCCACAAAAGCATTTTTATTCTCCAAAAAAGACAAACCAGTTGACAGCTGTAACTGCTCCAAAAATAAGATTTTAAGCAGCAAAAACTGTCAAACAGAAACAAGCACATAAGCCCCTGTGTGAAGAAATACATAGATCGTATGGCTCAAATGACTTGATAACATTTTATTCTGTATTAAAATGTATATGTGTCTTGAGAAGATCAATTCAGAAGAAATTAACACACCACCATTATAGTCAACTAGAGCAGGGTTCCCCAACTCCAGTCCTCAAGGCCCACCAACAGGTCATGTTTTTAGGATTTCCTTAGTATTACACAGGTGATAATTGCATCACCTGCACAGGCAATAATTCCATCACCTGTGCAATACTAAGGAAATCCTGAAAACATGACCTGTTGGTGGGCCTTGAGGACTGGAGTTGGGGAACCCTGAACTAGAGGAACTACACAGAGAAGAGCATTATTGCAAAGATAAAAGTTTGAAAAAGAAATGGTGCCAAAAATTCACAACAGTTCCCCTAACATAGAATTGATATTTGTTCAACCTGTTCTTCTCATACGCCCTGATCCACCAAGACCAACACATGCAAGTCTTCCAGAACCAGAGGTGCCCGATTCATTACAGTAAGATCCCTATTAATGAATCAGGATCATATGAAAACTGGTGTGCGCCTTGCCACAAATATTACTCCAATCCTTGGATTTTTTTACATAATGGCAAGTTGGTCATGCATTTGACGAGTGAGCGGCGCCACGCCCCACCTCAGCTCTGCCTATTTTGGTGGATCTGGCCAAAATTGGTGTAAAAATGGCAACTTCGTATTGTACCAAAACTCTGTGATTTTTACAAGCGTTTTATGACTTCTGGCATAATTGCTTTGATGAATCGGCGCCATGATGACTTCTAATTGTTCACAGATTTTTTAAAAAAATATAAGACAAAAGCATACTACTCCATAGATTTAATGGTGCCACGATAAGGACAATCAGTAAAAAAAGAGTAATTTAGACCAGCACCATGGACACTCCTATAGGTCCGGAATGACTCATGTCAACACTTACTGAAGAATAAGAAAGTATCAAATGTTAACATTTTTCACTACAAGGGCATAAACATAATAGGCAAAATTTTGAATATTTCTAAAGAATTCTCTAACTATATAAAGCTTTTTTTAATATAATTTTCTCCTGGAGAAAGGCTAATCTACATATAAATATCATGTAGAAAAGGGAGCAACAAGCAAAAAACTGCCGTCACATCATAACAATTCTCCTGTGATCAAAGCCACCGCTACCCACTTGCCTCCAGAGTACCGATCACACTGTATAACTTAGCTTGGTATTCAATGGTCCCAAGGCAGCAAGTAGAAAAATAAATGGCTCAGAAAATAAGCAAGCTATGTAGGCTACTGTATACAATACAGTAAAGCCTCTGAAATAACCACCCAAAATTGCATTCAAAAGTGGTCTTCTAAGAAGGTGATCATCTCAAAGAAGATGTCCACTATGCATTATGGTGGAGTAGAAATCTAGTCTAGACGTAAGGGTGGTCTTTTCAGAGACATGGTCTCCTAGAGAGGTTTCATTGTCACAGGACATATGACAACTAGAATGGGAACTTGCACCTTGGCACTCCTTGCATGCATTTGGAGACTTGAAAACTATGGAATAAAAGTTTATGATACAAAGTTTCCACTTCTTGGCTTAATGAGTTTATTAATTTAAAAAAAGGTGAGAACCCTTTAAGTAATGAGCAGTTAATGGAGATCTGTCACTCGGCTGGAGCCAGGGCCGTGTGTGGTGCTTTCACATTAATGTCATTCATCTTCCACTACCCTTTGGAGGACTGAGCAGCTTCCCATGGTTCGCAAAGTACAAAGACATTCTACAGTATTTCTCCATCATACCGTGCCCTTTTGCTATGTTGTTACCAGTGACAGTTCCAATAAGCAACATGATGATAAGCAGCTGGTGAGCGCGGTAATGTGTCATTCAAACTGCAAGCCATACTTACAGATTAATGGAGAAAAGATCAGTCTGATATCAAGCAGAGGAGACACTTGACCACTGAACCAGGGAAATGCATTTCCCCAGTAGACTGGATATAAGGGTAATGATTGATATGTGTATACTGCATTTCTCTCAGTAGTTTAAATTAAACTGCATGTCACCTTAATAAAAAAATGAATGTAAAGCCAAACCTATTCATTAGAAGTAATGAGATCAGAGTAGAGGAAATACTGAGCAGGTATAAATAGCCGCAATTCTGAAATGTAAAAGTATACTAGACTAGTATGTAAATCATGCAATGCAGTGGGGCAGATGGGCAATGATCTTATTAAATGCAAAGCAATCTAAAAGTAATTGCTTTAGAGATACCACAATGTAATATTTAACCATTTAACTTTCAATTAACTGAAGGAACATGATGGTTTACTAGAGGCAGGTATGTAATTTACGTACATAAGGTCACGCAATGATGCAGAATTACTTGTGTAAATATATGCATTAAATTAGGGAATGAGAGCTAGCACTAACTCTACATAAGCATTCAGCCTTTTTTATTTCTCGTGTTCTCTCTATTATATGCAGCCCTTAGTCTCCATTGTAAATTCTGCCATATATCCAGCAGTATTTTTACTGCTAAAATGATGGACATCATGAAGAAAACCTGATGCCGATGGGACAGTCGACACCATTGATCTCGGCCATGTGACAGATCCGGCACTGCAGAGATTGTAATTTTTC
Source organism: Phyllobates terribilis (assembly GCF_046119375.1). Taxonomy (NCBI): domain Eukaryota; kingdom Metazoa; phylum Chordata; class Amphibia; order Anura; family Dendrobatidae; genus Phyllobates; species Phyllobates terribilis. The sequence continues at coordinate 530,708,097 of NW_027362764.1, read as the reverse complement.
AGTTCCAGTTCCTGTTATGGGACAGAAAAAACGGAAAGGCAAACAGAAATGTGAACTAGTGTTGAGCAAGTATGTCTCAATAACCCTTTCGGAGAACACGCTTGGGTGCTCGCCGAGTATTTTGGCATGCTCGGCATTTCTTTTACTGCCGCCGCAAATGTCACGGATGTTAGACAGCTGTGACACATGCAGGGATTGTCTGTTTAACAGGAAGTAAAAGAAATGCCGAGCACGCCAAAATACTCGACGAGCACCCAAGCGTGCTCGCCGAAAGGGTTAATGAGACATACTCGCTCAACACTAATGTGAACATGTCCCTAAGTAGTCAAATACTAGAGGTCCCTTCCATCTTTGTGACATATTCTTTAGCATATTCGAAAACAGAAAACTTTTCAATATGGGCTCTACAATATTTTGGCCTAGGTTAGGTGATCTTACTGAGGACCAGAGACAAGCACCGGTCAAGAGTGAAGGATGCTTCCATCTCCTTTTTCTGATGTCCAGTGTCCTTATATAAATAATAGAAGCCAGTTAGTTGCCTATTGCATTTGCCTCCTTCATACATGACAATGCCATTTCCCCCTCTGCCCAGTCTTGTGTGAGAGTATGGATAAGTTGTCAGGCAGTATGCGAGAAACAGACCATTTAAAGGGGTGGTCCAGCCTTGTGCTAGAAGTCTTCAGTCACTCTATGTACACCCTCACACTGAGTGCACTATGAGGATTCTCCAGTGCCGGCACCCACAAATATGTCATTTGCATACATGCAGTCACAGGCCGACTAGATGGGAGCAGCCTTGCTCAATGTTAGTGCATTGAGAGAGGCTGGACACAGTCTGGTTGGAATGTGGCCGGAAGTATGCAAATCACATACTTGCGGACACAAGACCGCTCGCTCCCAGCACAAGAACAACTTCACAGTGTGATGATTCACAAGTATGCAGTCACATAGAGTGACTGCAAACTTGTAGCCTATGGCCGGACAACCCCATTAAGACTACAAGACAAGACATAAGTCAATACAGGATTCTCAGAGGAATAATTCACTACCAAAAGGGTTCTAGAAGGCACACAAAAGAAAAGAACCTCTAGAGACAGTTTTCCAACTTTCATGATGAAGCCAGGAGCTGAACAGCTTGGTTGCCCAATTTACTACTTAGTCTCCTCTCTGACGTCACCATTCACTTTTTGGCCACCTCCATTCTAAAACATGCAAAAAATAATTATGTTAGCCGTAAAAATTCTCTATAAAATACTATTATACAGATCTCTACCATAGAGAAAAACGTGCTTGTAACATTACCGTAAAACCAATACATGTCTAGCTTTTAGTACATATTTCAAAACATGTTAAAGAAAATACAAAAAAAAAAAAAAGTATTTTAACGTAAAACATTGTTATTCAAGTAAAACAGTCAGGGGACCAAAACAACAATGAAAAGTAAAACGGAATATAAAAACCATTATGAATAATGGATGGAGAGGTTAAAGCATGTTAACTGTCCAGATCTTTCCTTCTCCACAAGCATAACAGGAAGGTTACCACACGTAAAATGTCAAAGTCATTGCTAAAAGGTTGCCATATTTTAATGCACGCATCTTGAAAACTTATGAAAAATTCAAGGAAAAGTGCTTTTGCCACCTTGCACATTACAGCTTTTTTGGTTTTCACATTAGGTCTCTGAACACCTACAGATCCAACTAGCATCTAGACTTTCCATAAAGGACAAGCAAGATCAAATGTCTGGACTAAAAAAAATGAAGAATAAAAGTCATTGGCCAATCTCTAGGACATAGACTTAAAGAGGACCTTCACCTGGATATTTTCTTTTATTTAAACAGAGCCCCCTCAAATTTCTGCTGTTAAACTGATTCTGGAACAGGTTTTCTTTTGTGCCCCTTTGGTCCAAAGTTACGCCCCCAGGTAATAAAGATCCAAATTTCATCTTCAACCAACTGGGCGTACCATAATACTTCTGTGGGCATGGCCAGGTTTTGAATGGCCAACATCAGAGGAGCAAAAGCTAATGCCCACAGAGAAGTTCTGTGGTACACTCCCAACTGGTTGAAGGGAAAATTTGCATCTTTATTACCGGGTAACATAGCTTTGGAACGTAGGAGCATAGAAGAAAAAGAAAAACTGTTCCTGAATCAGTCGAGCAGCATCAATTGGAGGAGGTACTCAATTTAAATAAAAAAAAAATCCAAGGTAAGGTCCTCTGTCAAGCACAGGATAGGGGACTTTAAGACATGTTAAAACATACTTACAGGGTCATAGATCAATATAGCATTTAGATTTAGAGATCTTCTACTTTGTCTGATTATGTTAATGAGCTGTCAAGTCTTTTAAATACAGTCCCAGACACTGCTCCAGGTCTTCTAACTGATCTCTGCCTTATACCTTCCCATTGGCCTTGATTGATGGCTGCACCATTGCAACACTTCACTGTACTCTCCTAAAATCCTGCGTATGTGCCATATATTCTCAGCCTAAAACATACATGGTCATGGTAGTCAACTTAAATTTTTATTTTTTTCTGGATATCTTCTCAAAAAATCACGGACAGACAATACTTTTTACGGAGACATTGGAGAGCCTTAATAAATCATTCAGATTATAAGAGATATACGTCTGCAGCCCATAATACTGATCTGAAGACATCAGCTGCATTCACTGTAAACTGTGAAATAATGATAATTCAATTCCTTATAATAAGTATAGGTTTCTTCAATTTCAAAAAATGACAGACGCCTTCAATTTTTTTAAGGGCCGGTAAAAAAAAGTGCCGTATTTTTATGGACTGTCCTGGAATTTCTGGACGATTGGCAACCCTATTACTGCTGGTGGACAATGGATCATTGGCATGAGCATCACAATGGTGATGCCAAACACCATATCTATACTGAATGTGGAATGGATATCAAGGTTCAAGCACATGTACAGAAATTTTGTACGGATGTTGAACCAGATTGATCGGCACTTTTGGATCTGGAAGCAGATTTTTTATTTTTAGAACTGGTTCATGTCTGATGAAGGTTTTTGCTTTTCTTTGCCTCAATAAAAAAAGTTCTAAAATGTCCCTCTCCTCCAGCCCTTCATCAACATATTCTCTCACTCTTGGTCAAGCTTAGACAGGTTTCTCTTTTTAATCATACTTCTTGTGTAACTATATTTTGAGAACCTTATTTAATTTAAAATAAGCACGAGCTAATCAAAAATAGTTTTTTTTTATTATCTATACCAACAAATATATAGTCCACAACAGCCACATAGTAGGTCAATTAGATTAGATTTAAACTCAATGCGATTCATGTTTCGCATGCATCTTGTTTAAAGGGTTATTCCAGTCTTCTTAAATTGGTATTTTCAGATACTGCTTGTAAATACAAGCAATTTTGTAATTTACTGCTTATTAAATTTTTCAACCATTCGGGAGATATTAACACTTTAATTTATTGCCTTGGAGACCAACCACTGCTGCTAGACCGTGCTTACAAGTTCTCTTTTATTGAGCTTGTAAGCACTGTTTTGAAGCTAGCCAGGATCGTTGGAGCATGCTATTACCTCCAAACACTGGTCAGCTTCAGTGCAATGCTTACAAGCCAGATTGCCTAGGAGACCGACCACTGCTGCTAAGAGCAGTAAAGAAAAGTGTTAATATCTCAAGAACAGCTACAAATTATAAGAAGCATAAAATATGCCACAGTGCTTGCAATTCCAAGCACTATCCGACAATACTCATTCATGAAGAGGAGCATAACCCTTTACACAAGTGACAAAGAAATTCTCAAATAGATTAGGGAGTCACCCTCAATGCAACAGATTCCAATATCTACTAAGTGAATTTAATCAATTTTCATATACATTAAAGTTAGTGTTTGCATAAGCTGCAATTCTTTTGTACATATATGATCATCAAGTTTAGCAAGTCCATGGTCCCTGCACGAAGGTTGTAAATGGCTTTGTGGCAACAATGAATGGATCAGCTGTCTAAGTTAATGTACCAGGGTGCCGCCCACAGATTTCAAACAGTGTGGGTCAAACCCTAAAGCAAACCCTCGGTATTGTTACAAAGAGCCCTGGCTATGCCTGCCAATGCCTAGAACGAGAGAGGAGCTAGTCGAAAACAAAAAGGTCCATGGTTTACTAGTGGTGGGATTCGCTATGAGAGAAATTCTAAAGCTATGAGAGGAATGTGGCCGCACTCCAACCAGCCTGCAGATTTTCTTTTTCCAATTGTTAAATAAATGGATTCTGTCCGCCCACCCATACAAAATCAAAATGTTTCTTTGTTTTCATAAACCATACATATTTTCTGGGGCACGAATAAAAAGGAAGACTGGAGAATATGCACACTCTTCTGTTTTAATACTTGCGGAGCAAAGAGGCAAAAACTTAGTATACCCCTGGAACAAGCCAATTTTTATCATTTTATTTAACTTTTTTTTTTTTGCTAATAGTTTTTTTTACAAGCTACTATTACATCAAAACTACTTAGGCCATGTACATAGTAATGGATGAAATCTGTAGCAAACCAAGAAAAATCCTAGGCATATAGAAGATGCTTTGGTTTTGTAAAAAGGGGTTATGGTAAGCCAAGTAGACCACATTATGCTACACTTTAGTTAGCATCAAAATTTGCTGCATGGACACATGAACTCGACTATGCTATTCAATCAGATCACAAGAATTTCCATTGATCGAGTCAATTCACAGGGATCTCAGACAGATTGCTATGGGCAAGGAAGATGGGTCTTCTGTTAGTAACAATTGGGCCTCAAACTATTTTGGTCAGAAGAATAGTGTAAAGGTGGCCATACACCTCCAATACTTGTCAGCTCATCGGGCTGACTGATCTGCTACTAGATCTCTCCAAACATGTGTGGGCTTGGTTTAGGTCTCAAGGAGAAGAGGTGAATAAATCATTGCCAGACATTTCTGGAAGTGGCTAAGGTCTCTTGAGAACAAAAGGATCAAACATATTGAAACCTAACATGACCAGTAAGCTAATTAGCACATTTATTTTATGAGCATTATATGGGCACTACTAGTTAGTGACAATAATATCTTCACAAATGAGATGTCCCTGTAAGGCCCCCATACACTTTAGTTTAGATAACTGTCGGCTGAAGAACTGTTTGATCGGCAGCCATCTCAGCTGTTGGTCTCATACACACGAACAATGTCTTTGCCCAGTGCTATAAGAGAGTTGCTGCCAGTCATCTCCAGTGGTGGTTTATCTCAGAGAGAACAAATGATTTGCAGTCCAAAAGCAGATATGTTGGATCATTAAAACTGCCCCAACAATTTTCTGTCTGGGACCTCATTCACAGATTGCCGGCTGAACTCGTCGATACATTTTCTCATCAATATATTCTCAACTATAGCGGTCTTCCTGTGTTCCCAGCACCGCTGGGTTCCTCTTCTGGGTTATGTGATGAGTATTCCAACTTGCCAGCTCATTCTGGGGTTTCTGTGTGAGCCGGAAGTCGCTATTTCAATTTAAGCCTATGGACTTTTGCTCTGAAGCTCAAAGACTTGCATCGTAAAAGCGACTTCCGGCTCACAGAGTCCTGGGTGATACGGAGAGTCGGAATTCCAATCACATGACTCAGAAATGGCCACATACGGTGCTGGAAACCAGAGAAGGCAACAATTGGGGAGTACATTAATGCCCCTACACTACATATACATTCACACAGGTTTAGCCTATATAATTTTTAACAAAAGTGCTTCTTTTAAAAAAAATGAACCAGCCTACTGCATGGGCAGCATACATTCCAACACAGAAAGAATAATGAATATAATTAAAGGAAATCGTAGAGGCCAGCTGTGGACTCCCAATAGTCCAGGGTCTTCACGTGCTTTACACAATCACTGGCTAGTATCAGCTAAATTATCCATGCTCATTAAAAATTGCATACATCTCCCATCAATATCTTTTAATAAAATGTCAAATCATTACAATTAGAAGTAATGTTGCAAAGGAATGGCTCATTGTATTATCCCTGATGAAGGACACTGGTGTCTCTGAAACATAAAGGGTCAGCTTGTCCAAGCTGCACATCGTAGTTTGTTCAGTGACGTCACAATCGGCAATCAGGAGCAGCATTCAGGAGCTTCACTAGTGGAGATAGACTTTTAGATAGTAGCCACCGGCAGGGGCACTACTCAAAGACTCATGGCATCATGTTGGACTTATTGATGCCATAGGACTAGAGCGAACCATGCCTCATGGCCTTTGGCCATGGCCCCACTATCAGTATTCGGTAGAATTTTTTCTCAGGAGTGGGAGCCCAATACTGACCAAATACTGACAGTGGGGCCGTGGCCTTTGAACAAGAAAAGTGGACATACAGACTCATACAATGACAGGCTGGCATATTTACTATATGTTTTTAGTGTAGTCTATTGATCCTATGAGGTCTAGAATACTTGGACACGCAGTGCTATATATACGGGTGTTATAACACATATGTCCCACTTTTATCACTATGCGCTAGAAGCGTATTTGTTTGCAGATTATAATCATTTATGCCAATGTGGTTAGGAGTGGTACATTGCAGCAGGTGATCAGTAAGTGGACTTACGGTAATAAGCACCAGTGGTTATTTTGAATTTATATGGCTCCTTGTATTAGTAGGGTCGACATGTCTCTGTTGTACCACATCATGAGATGTTCAACTATTAGCAAGTTGTGTGTCAAAAGTGCTGTAATTGCCATAATTTTGGATAAACCAATGGCAGCCAAATTCACTAGTCTTTTGTAGGAAAACCAACATGCCAATTTTAATCTCACACTAAACATCCAACTACTGCAGGATTTAGGCTGAGATTTTCTTTCATTAGTAAATAATGGCAAGTATTGGTGAAAAGAGTAGTAACTTCTTTAAAAATATATATTTTTTTAATGGTACAGCATTTTGTGCTATTTGCCAACCGATTGGGATTTATTTTCATATTTTATTTTTTTCTTAAGGGGCATTTACACTGCAAGATAACTGTGAGCGAGCGTTGTTAAAAATGATTGTTTCATGATTATCTTGCCTTGTAAACAGGCTGCTGATCATCCTTCTTGCCGTGTAAACAGGCTGCTGATCATCCTTCTTGCCGTGTAAACAGGCTGCTGATCATCCTTCTTGCCGTGTAAACAGGCTGCAGATCATCCTTCTTGCCGTGTAAACAGGCTGCCGATCATCCTTCTTGCCGTGTAAACAGGCTGCCAATCATCCAATGAATGAGCAAAACTCTCATATATTGGGCAAAATGATTTTCTGTGCAGCAGAAAAGATAATTGTTCTCAGTGATGTATCTTCCTGTATAAACATTTTCAAATTTAAATTTTTGAAATGGAAACGTGTTAAGGAATTTTCTACAAGGTCAAAACTGATCACTTATTCAGAAGCGTTCAACATAGAGCACAGAATAGAGCAGCAGCGGTGTGAAGTATGAAGGTGTGAAGTGACCCCACTAAAACCTAAGGGCCTGATGGAGATAGCTTAGTGCAGCGTTGACACGGGATCCCTGTTCTCATGATTGCTTAGGAGTCTGAGAAACAGTTTAGAGGAACAAAAACCTGCCATTCCCAGGTCTCCAAATACACTATATGGACAAAAATATTGAGACATCTCCACATTACACCTACAGGAGCTTTTAGGACATCTAATTCTAAAATCATAGGCATGCTTTCTACAAGATGTTGGAGTCTGTATGTGTGCTTTTTTGCCCATTCACCCAGAAGAGCATTTGTGAGGTCTCAGATGTTGGAGTAGAGTACCTGGTTCACAATCGCCATTCTAGTTAATCCCAAAGGTGTTTGAAGGGGTTGAAGGCAGTGGTCTGTGTGAACCAGTCAAGTCCTTCTACACCAAACTCTGATAACCATGCCACTATGGACCTTGCTTTGTGCACTAGGGTACAGCCATGCTGCAATAGAAAAGAATCTTCCCCAGACTATTTCCACAACGTTGGAAGCAAACATTTGTCTAAAATGTCTTGTATGCTGTAGCATTTCTCTTCACTGGAACTACTACTTGTATATACTTCTAGGCCAACCCCTAAAAAACAATCCCATAGCATAAAAATCAGAATTTAATGACTAACAGGTGTGTACCAATGCTTTCATCCATGTAGTGTATATTCATTACATTTTGTGATGTTTATGCTTATTTTTCTTGTTGTCTTTCTCACTAGGTGTTGTTGACTGGAAACCATTCTTGTGGGTCTTCACTTAGCGCTTTATGTGAAAAATTTAAAGGGAACCCCGCCACCTCAGAAAATGCTGTTTACCAGCAGATATAGGGTTAATCTGCAAGCAAATAGCTGCCTGCCTTACTGACAGTGCAGCTACTGGGAAAAACAAGCTTATTCTTTCCGGTAAACCACCGGCCACGGGGGCCTGCATGGAGCGGCTACAGCACACCTCACTATACTGTGTTAGCTCCAGCAGTTTGACTGACAGCCGACTCTGCATTGCATCTGTGCAGAGCGAGCTGTCAATTAAAGTGCCAGGGTATGCGTACAGCCGCCAGTCACAGTATAGAGAGCAGTCGATAACTGCTCCGTGCACGCTCCCATGACTGAAAGCCGGCGCCTCCCTTTCAGTAAGGACAGCATTACAACAGTACTTAACTGTAGATTAACCCTACATCTGCAGGTAACTAGCATTTTCGGAGGTTACAGGTTCCCTTTAAAGCCTGTAACCAGACATAAATGTAGTGGGGCTAGATTTATCATTTCACAGTATACTGTTGTAACATTGCTGGTTTTGCTTTCAATACTATTTTTTTTTAGCATTCCTATGTCAAATACTAAAAGTCTGACTTGAATAGATAAGATAATGGTAAGTGTGAATCAAAACAACATTGTTTAGGAAATGTGGGATTCTGGAATTCTATTTATACTCTCCATGTTCGCCCTATATACACCAGAATAATTAAACATTTACTCGTGTTCCGAGAAAGGCCAAACAAAGGGTTTATATGCAGGCCACAATGCTCTGTCTGAGCTTCAACGCTTCATCCAAAAGACTAAGGGACGTTGAGAAGTCTCAAATATTTTACGCAACACAGAGTTGCGCAAAGATTTTGGCATTTTCACACCAGTTTAAAGCAGTTCAGCCAAAATGGGCGGAGCTGTGAGGAGTACAGGGCGTGGCTTCATCTGCCTGTTGGAGTGATTAAAAGTGCCAGCGTTTTTTAATGCCAGAAATGCTACTCCAGTCTCTGCACTCCACAGAGAAGATGTGGTGAATGCAAAATCCCTTCTCCATCATTATGTTTCCCTCAAGTAAAATAATAACACCTATACTCACCTCCAGGTTGGCACTGTTCCAGTGGTGAGGATGATGGCTCTGCCGGGGCTGCGGCTGTTTTCTGACTTCCTCCAAATGTCTGATTTATCCGAAAGAGGGTTCTGTGAACAAGCCACTGAGTGTCATACGAGTCCTGAGGGAGAGGGTGCTGCAACGGCACCCGCATTTAAGTATAGCTGCTATTATTTGATAAGAGGGAGCATAATGATTGACAAGGGGTTGACCGAGTAGTGGACAACCGCTTTGATGAATTTGAAGCATGTTGTCACACATGTGCGCACACCTTGTTCCACCCCAGCTCTTCCAACCCTTTACCTATTTTGGCACATCTGCTTCAAACTTTGTGACAATGCAATAAACTCCTAAATTTTTGTGCAAAAATATTGTGGCGTAAAAGAATTGATGAATTGGCCCCTAAAAAGGGGTTTTCTGGGACTATTTTATATTTTTTACTATGTGCCTAACTGGTAGTTGCTTATTTCCTGCCTGTTCTACCCAGCACCGTCTCAGATCGTTCAATGACCGCTCCTGCCGGTGATTCTGCTGCTTCACATCAACAGGGTAGCTCTTCCTCTTCCTGGCTGCTCTATGAATCCCTGCTGATTGACACCCGCAGTTAGACGGCAGAGATCCGGCTGTCAATCAGCATGACCAGCAGTCACACCCCTTCAACAGAGCAGAGCGGAAGAGAAATAACTGCTCCATCGACATGACGTCAGCTGAAGCCGCAGAATAACCGGCAGGAGCGGTCTGTGACTACTCTCTGAGCCGGCAGAGATCGGTGCCGGGCACAACAGGCAGGTAGTTATTAACTACCTGCCTGTTAGTTCTTAGGTTCATAGTAAAAAAATAAATAAATTAGTAAATAAAAATAAATTAGTCCTGGATAATCCCTTTGAAGTGCAACTTCAGTGATATTATGTAAAAGTCACTATAACAAAAGTTGAAATGTAAAGTAAACTAAAATCATTCAGTAGTGATCTAGTATTCAATAGTACATGTCAGTGCGCCACGGCCATTAACAAATCTATCCAGGACTGATTGTTTTTCAAATTCTACATCATCTATTGAAAATATAAAAGCACCATCTGGTGAGAAAAGTTATTCAGGCGGCATAGTATTTGGTATGCAACATCACTACATGTGTGCAAATAAAGAGAAAGTGTCTGAAGTTTGCAAATAAGCCTTACACCATGCTTCATCACACTCTAGCAGTACGGATGGATGCTACAAAGAGAAGGAAAAATAATTTATACAACTCTGGGTCATTTATATTTGGAAGCCAGCAGTAGCTCTGAGCACAGTGTGATCTATACGAGATAATAAATGCATACTGATACCCAGTCACAGGTTGGAGAAAAGGAACATGTTGCCTTTGTGGGGCTCTAAAGAACAGAAATTGCCCTTTGTGCTGTGCATAAAGTAGCTCCACAAAGTTCAGTATGGTTCTTTTCACTAGAACCGGGGTGTCGAACCTTCTGGGGTCTACCGGTCACACATTAAATACATAAACACCAGCGAAAGCTGATGAGCAAAAAAAAAAAGGATCCGTGCATAATATTAGTCACCCCAGATGAGAAAAAAAATCCTCACATAATAATCCTACTTTTGCAGTAGCCTATTCGAATAGTCTTTCAAGATCGTCAAGCAGGTCCCACGTTTCTGATCATTAATATGGAAAATGTAGAGATCCAAGTAATAAAATGTCATTGATGTTGTTTCAATATTTTATTTATTATAAAAGTAAAAGAAAGGAGGGGAACGTAAATCAAGGGATTAATTTTATGCTGTTCTCTTTTGTTTTATGTTTTAAATAGAAAATATAGAAAAAGCTCCTTGATGGGAGTTGCCTCAAGGTTGGAAGTTATCCCCCATATCCATGGCATATGGGCGAAGTTCCCGATCATTTCACTGCTGGGACCCCAATGATCCAGAGTGTAATTGGAATGAATGTGCAAAGGCTCAACCACAGCTCCAGTCACATGCCCCATAGTTCTCTGGGGATCCCAGTGGTAAGACATCCAGCGATCGCGAAGTTATCCCCTCTCTATAATAACCCAAACTTGAGATAACATCTTTAAACAAGTTGTCCACAATTGATATTTATTTGCCCATAGGCTTGCAGGCATAAAAAATAATAAACACACAAATACTAAGGTAATACTGAGACATCACATAGGATACACAGACTGTGCTGTACAGGTGCATCTCACAAAATTAGAATATCATCAAAGTTAATTTATTTCAGTTCTTCAACACAAAAAGTGAAACTCATATATTATATAGAGTCATTACAAACACAGTGATCTAATTCAAGTGTTTATTTCTGTTAATGTTGATGATTATGGCTTACAGCCAATGAAAACACAAAAGTCATTATCTCAGTAAATTAGAATACTTTATAACAGCTGGAAAAATGTTTTTAAAATCCGAAATGTTGGCCTACTGAAATGTATGTTCAGTAAATGCCCTCAATACTTGGTCGGGGCTCCTTTTGCATCAATTACTGCATCAATGCGGCGTGGCATGGAGGCGATCAGCCTGTGGCACTGCTGAGGTGTTATGGAAGCCCAGGTTGCTTTGATAGCAGCCTTCAGCTCATCTGCATTGTTGAGTCTGGTGTCTCATCTTCCTCTTGACAATACCCCATAGATTCTCTATGGGGTTAAGGCCAGGCGAGTCACATAGCATACACTGAAACTCAGCCGTATATACATAAGATAGGATATACTTAGACTGCTATGTATACACAACATAGGATACACTGAGTCTGCTGTATATTCATCATATAGGAGACATGAGACTGCCGTATATACATTTCATAGGAGATACAAAACTGCCATATATACATAAGAGACACAGACTGCTGTGTATACATCACTTAGGATACAATCAGACTGCTGTATACATCATAAGAAACACTGACACTGCGGCATATATGTACTACCCCAGACCCTGGACATGCAAAGCTTCGGAGCTATAGAGCTGCGATGGTGGGAGCTGGTCAAGATGATGGAGCGCCCTGATTCCACCCACAAAGAATGTCTTGACGCTGACACTGATTCTCGGACATGACCCAGTCTTATATGCACGGTGGCGTTCAGTACATAACGCTGCGTCAACACGCACAGTTTTCTTCACAAAAATTAAGAGACGACGGCCAAAATACTGGGCCAATACTCCACTATGCCTGGAAAACTGCCTTGGGTGGCATTAACAGCCATGCTGGTCCGCATGCGGCTCGAGGCCATGGGTTAGAGACCCTTGCACTAGAATTTTGGGCTTCAGTTCAGCATGCTGCATTTACTGAGATTGACGGTACATGGTAGTTTTCTGCAAACGCTAATTAGTATAACTTAAAATGATGGGTGATGGCTAAATAATAATACATATGCTGTATTAAAATAACTTATGACAACTAAGAGGATCATGTGACCCCTATCTCTCATCTTTCAGTGCTACAATGTGATCTTTCCTGGTTGGATTCCAATTCGAGTTCCAGTTCCAATGTATGCGTCATCATACCTTATAGAACATACATGGACGAGTTTAAGGGACATTTCTGAACAGCACATCACACGTGCAGTAAGGCGACTAACTGAAGGCTGCCCATTGACTGGGCGTGTGTTAATACCGCATGCAGAGCAGATGCATAGAAATACAGTTTAGGGGCTCAATGCAGGAGCTCTGACCTGACCTTGGGCCAGAGGTCCAGAATAAGAATCAAATAAAAGCAAAATCCCCAAAAATCAATAGCGGAATTGCAGTTAATTTAAAATTCAATCCCACTTGGATTATTCTCCCATTATTCAGTAGGTAATACGGTAAAGTGAGTGGTGTCAATCAAAACTACAACTCGTCTTGCAATAAAACAATATGGCTCATATGGCTAGGTCAATGTAAAAGTTTTGATTCTTAGAAGGCAAGGAAAAAACAACTAAACCGAAGAAACAAAAAATGGCTGCATCTCCCAGATGGTAAGAATGAATGGAGTTTGTATTCTATAATTCGATGATAAATCTACTTTAATTTATATTGTACTATTGCAAAGGAGATTATAGCTTGGTAGTGATTTCTTGACACCTAAAAAAAACACTGTTAAGACTGTTAAAATTACTAGCTGTTGACCTAACAATTGCTCAGCCGATCATTTGTCCGACAACTATCTGCTGGACTCTCCACACACAGGAGCGCTTAGCTCCGCCAAGTACTGTGTTCTCTGGGAAGGTGCACTAAGACTCGTCTGGTGGCGGCTTCTCTATGGAAGGACAAAAGGATCAGCAGTCTGACATTGGGCATATCGAATCCTTCTGTTGAATGCACTCCTCTCGAGAATTCGAGGGCCCCATATACATAAGACTGTCAGCCGAATGTGCAGTGTTCAGCCGAAGTTAGTCTAATGTACCTGGGACCTTAGCTTCCTGGCAATCTATTGTTTATGCACAGATATACATCACAGAACAATGTACTAGGCTTATCTGCAGGGTCATACACATTCGATTAATGTCGGCTGAACCCGCTGATATCGACAGGCTTGGCCGACGGTCTACCAATCACATTGTTCTCCTTGAAATAAGCTGCCGGCCAACATATCAGTCAGCGGATTTCTCCTAGACAATGCCGGAGCACGCGATTTGTGTTATCTAATGAGTAAATGATACCGCCTGACCATTTGATGCTTCAGGGGAGAAGACATCTCTGGAAGCAACCTATACCCCTTCTCCCTTTGGCATGATCGGAGAGAGGGGGAGTGCGTTTCGGAAATGATCCTAATTAAGTAAATATCTGTCAAGCAATCAGCTGATATGTATAGCCAGCTTTATTATCGTGTAATATTATATAATAGACTAGTGTTATGAGACAGATAAAAGACTCTTGGATAAGATACTCAGCGCTTTACGAAACATTTGTCATCCTTAAATTACAACTTATTTGATTTTACAAAGTAATCAGGAAAGCAAACATCAGCAAAAACATCCTACAGCAGATGCACATTTTTTTCCCCCAAGCGCCGAAAAAAAGCCCTGTTTTTTGTTCATCAAAAGACGCTTTATACATCAGTAACACCGATTCTGAAAATTCAGATTGATGGAAAAAGATGCAACAAAAAGAGAAAGAAAAAAGATCCCATTTATGTGATGATCACTGGCCAACATTCTCCATGTGCTGGTTCTAACTAAATACTGTATATTTTTAGTTGACTCACACTAGTTTTTATTCCTGGGTCTGGCATTTGCTTCCAATGTAAAATTTGTGAGCCTTCTTTTTTTTTATCTGTTTTTCTATCACAGATCGGTTATGTGCACAAATTCTAGAACAAACAGCAAAGCATGCTGCACTATTTTGTCAGGTAAAATATCAGGAACCTGAAAGACCAGATTATAGTCGATTGGGTTAGTCAGGATCACCAGGTGTCGGCCAAGTGACAGTTCTGGCACTGCTGTCATTTTTTTTCCATTAGGACAAACTAGTAATGGAAATGAACTACACATATGTAAACCCATAAACAGTTAACAGAAATCCATTAATAGTTCCAAAAAATGTTACAATTTCCTGTTTTCTGTATTTGCAGACCTTAAATTTATATTAAAATCTCTCTGATTTACCATTTTAGCAATTATGCAATAGTGAACTACAAGAAAGCTGCCAAAAATGCATCAGTTTCCAAACCCACGATACAACCACAACATGTAATCACATCCTAATAAATACAGCAGCATAAAATAAGTTCAGACAGCTGCTTGGTAATCAGCGAGAGGTACCAGGCGAATTCAGAAGAGTTCTACTAAGGGATAAGCCCTTTTTTAAACTGCACAAAACATGGTGATAATCCTCAGAGTGGAAGCAAGAATTTTGGGCATTTTTTTAATTCTGTAGAATGTCATCTTCCTATAGGGTGAGCTGTCAAATGTGCATGCCAGTTATTTTCTTTAAAACATGTATAAGAGCTGACAAAGCGGAGTACCATCTCTTAAAACTGATGGCTACTAGTACCGTCGATGCACTAATTACCACTGGCGATTGTAAATCTTTCAAATCATTAAAGGGAGCTGTCATGTCCTCCCATGCTATTAACCTGCAGATATAGGGATAATTTGCAGGTTAATAGCTTTCTAAAGCTCTGTGATTGCTGCACTGAAGCCTGGATACTGGGAGGAAATTATTTTTATTCCTCCCGATAGCCTCTGGCTTTCAGTCATAGAGGCGTGGCTTAAGTTACTGCTCATACACAGTAAGTGGTGGATGTAACCATGCCCTGGCACTGACTGACAGCCAGCTCAACAGTACATCAGGGCTGAGCCGGATGTCAATCAGTGCCGGAGCATGATTACAGCCACCACTCACTATGCAGTAAGCGGTGACTGAAGCGTGCAACTATGACTGAAAGTCGGAGGCATAAAGTTAATTTCCTCCCGGTAGCTGTGCTTTTATTGTGGCTTTAGAACTATGTACCTGCAAGTTAATATCGTTATCAGACCGGACAGGTTACCTTTAAGGAAGTTGTCTGCGGTGAAAAAAAAAAAAAAGTTGGTCGTTGTTATTGACAACCTTTGATCTCAAGAACACCATGTAAAAGATCTCCTGAAATAAAGTCTTAAGTGGAACTGCTTGGATATACAATCTCACATGTTTGATACAAGAAAAGCGCAAGGCAACAAAAATGGCAAAACAAAAATTGAAAAAAATATATGTATACAAAATTAAAGTCAATGCCAAGACACAATTAATGGCACTCAATGATCAGTTTGAAACAAAGGACAAAATCAGACCAACTTGTGGTTAACTAAAAATTAGACTCTCTTGTCCTCACTTTGACAGCGATCACATAACTTAAAATTAGCTTTTGATGTTAAAAAAGGCCATTTTTATTGCTTGTTCACAATGTCAGACAACAGAGCTGCCCGAGTGGAACAGAAATGCTAGTATCACCAGGCACAAGCAGTCCACAGAGTAGAAGAGTATCTCCAGAAACCTTGTCCCAGCTTCAACAATATGAAACGTTATCAAGAAGTTTGCTGCTCATGGAACTGTCAAGAACCTCTCTGGACGTGGTCAACTTCTTTGCTGAATATATTTGGACATGCTATTAAAATATTCTTATGTTACACAGTTGGTACATATCCACTTATTTCTGAAGATAATGGCTTTTCAATCAATGAAGCCAATAATGTTGACCAAAACTGTAATTAATAGATGAAGAGCCCTACAAATACGGTGGTCCAGGCATTAGGTGGACAGTCTACTATTTTTAATAAGCTCCATATAATGCTTCATTTGCCAAGCGGTGGTGATGCAGAGGAAACTGAACACTTGCTCAGGGGTTCCTACAAAGAACTTGTTTCTGAGGGATCTGGAAACAGATGAACCTATGAACAATTTTTGGTTGACCCGTCGAACAATTTTTGGTTGATCTGTCTAACAAACAGAGATTGTCAAAGCTTTACATACAAAGAACAAAATGCTAAAGAATATATTTAATTTTCAAAAACTCCCTAAACAGATTATACTTCAAGACAGCAAGGCATGGTGTGTATCTTGTACCGAGATGGACATTATCTTATGATCTTCATGAGGGCTTTCCAGTATAATGAGCAAGGTTAGTTATTGCTAAAGCTGCTACAAATTAGAGAACTATGAAGAAAATGAACAGAAGTGTTTGATGTAAGACATGGTTGAGGAGTTGTTGGAGTGTTTACATGCGCCATTACCAGTAAGAACTTCGGGACTATCACAACTAATCCACCAATGACATAGCTAAATACTACTGTAGTGATATCAATGGCACTTGGGAGATCTTCCAGCTCAAGAAGACGACTCATTATGGAAGCTATTACATTTTGTGCTTTATGTTACTGAACCAAATCTCAGAAATATTTACAGATCATTTCATCGTCGCTTTAGATATTATTATAGGGTCACTTGGCATTTAACAAACCCATTGTGACATTTGAGATGTTGATTTATGAGACCAGTGTGAAGACAGTTTTTCCTTTTGGTCTATAGTGTGATTTTATGTAATAACATTGAAATATAAGTCGACACGGACATTATGTAAAGGTAATGAATTAATGGAATTCCGGATTTTAACTGTCAAACAGCAGAAATGTACCCTAGAGACCTTCAGCCCATGCATTGTCCTATACCGCAGAGAACAAACCTCAATGCAAAGTGATATCAGCATAGTATATAAGTACATTCTTATTGAACAATGCTTTATTTTAAGCTGTTGTCTTTTCCATGAATACATGCAATGTTTAGCTGTGAATGTGGTCTAATCCTACACGAAGAACAATGGTGACAAACTGTATATAAAAGCAGCAGTGATCGATGTCTTTCCACACAATATCTGCTTTTCAGAAAAAGCTATTCTTCTGAACAGCCCCAGTCATTGTACCAGGCAGTGTTTGCTACAGCAGTAGACAAAAAATGATCACACTACGTTAACGTTACAAAGTTACTCAGGGCCAGTCCAGCTAGCCCACCACGGGAAAAAAATAGGATTTTCTAGTAGCTGAAGAAATGTGGCAATTTCTAAGAAAACTAAAAAAAAATAAAATATCAACTTTCTATTGGCTGAGAAACATTTTCTTAATATTACATATTCTGTGTTTCTCCTTTAGTTATACACAGAGATCAATTTCTCAAAAAGTTTACGCCAGTTTTCTGGCATAAAACACTTTGATAAGTTGCAAAAATTTAGCGCTATGCAAAGTTGTACAAAAATTTAGAGACTTTTGACGTTTTCTTTTAAGTCCCGAAAAGCTCTGACAACGTGGGTGGTGCATGGGTGGAATAAGACTTGACGGTAAATTTATCAGAAATTATGCCATTTTAGTAGTGTTACTTAAACGAGAAGTGATACTCCAGTCCCTAACTAGAATGGCATTTCTGACGAAGTGCGCAGAGGTGCACACCACTGAGAAGATGTGAGTGTGCCTCTAAATGAATTCGGCACATCTTAAACAACAACGCGCCTTTATTAAGACTGGTGTGTACAACGCCATTCTTCATGAATCAGCCCCTATGAGTTTTATATATATATAAAAAAAAAAAAACATGGTGGTGGGGCTGTATGACTGATGGCACCATATGGGTAATACATGACACGCTGACCACTGCCTACACTATACTAGCAGTGTTTGGCTTTATGTTGATACCGGATGCCACTCTTTGCAGACCATTTGACCATGTTAGCAAAAATTATGGAGTCTTTTTTCTGCCCTATAAATATGCAGGCTTTTAGCCTGGGTGTGGTATGTGTGATTAATATCAGGTCAGGTTCCCATCAGAAAAAGGTCGCCTTGTCGTGGCTTATGGACACACACAAATTGGCCAATTTTAAGTACCTTCATTTCTTAAGTATATTCTATATAGCAGTCAAGTAGTTTAAATTTCACATCTTCAATGTTTGCATATATCTCAGCGCATAGAATATGCTGCTATATTCTTTGTATTCTTTGCTTTCTACATATTGCGGTTATAGTAGCTAGCACCTGTTCACATTTGCTTCGAGTCTTTTTTTTTTTGCAATATCCAAGTAATATAAGTAAGGTCTCTGTGTATCCAAGGTGCTGAGGTCTTCAACAGCTCACAAATAAAGACATCTTCTAACTTACATTTATTTCCTTTTAACATGCTTTCATATAGCCCATTTTCTCTGCCCTCCCTGAGACTGTAGATGGTTTCTTCCCTGTCCACGCTGTGGAATTCTGCATACATTCCCCTAATTTCTGCTATTTATGAGGGCTCATTCAGACATCCATGTTTTGTGATTTTCACATATAGAACATGTGCCCATTAAAGTCGATGAAAAGATTTACACGTCTGTGTTGTTTTGTGGACCATGTGTCCACAAAAAACAAAAAAAACAAAGAGACATGTTCATTTTTGATCGGAGTCCTGGATAAAAATTATCCATACGAGTTATGGGTCTGTAAAAATCATAGATGGTATATGGATGGTATCAGTGTGCTGTCCATGATTAATGTATAGGAGAAGCTTTGCAATTTATTTATCTTTTGTTTCATTAGTGAAAAATCACAGATGAAACACTGACGGTAAAAACTGACACACTGACCAAACACTGACGAAACTCAGATCCAAACAATTCTTGCATATGGGAAAAATTATAGATGACTGAATGAGGCCTAAGGGTACGTTAACAGGTTGCGCATTTTCTTTTCCTTGGAAAATACGCATCGTTTTACAGTAGCAGCAAAGCAAATGAGACTCCGGAAATCTTTTTCTGATTACTTTTTCCTTGCAGATTTGAAGCAGTTTCAAATCGGCAGCTTGTCAATTCTTTCAGTGTTTCACAGTTTTTCCTGTCAACACATCAGTATTTGCAGCAGATTTTTCTGCTGTAAAAACTGAATGTGTGTACATACCCTAACACGAAAGAAAAAAGGAGGACAGAGGGATCCATCAGAAACTAAGGAGCGCAGATGAATTTGTATGTTTGCAAACCCCTCAGCTAGATTAAGGACTGACAGAAACAAAATGACAGAAAACTTTTTATGAAGACTGCAAAGTTAAGCAACGTCGTTAACTTAACCAGGTAGCAAATGAAGAAAAAGAAAAAATTTCGGTGCAAAGTTGTAGTCTTTAATTTTCACAGTGGAAAAAAAAATCTACAGTGAAATTAATTATTGTACTACTTATTTACATCAGAAACAGGGAAGATTAGCCTCCCTGAATGATAATGGCGCCAACCCTCGTTAAGATCTGCTGCACACACAGAGCACATCTGCAGAAATCGGATTGGAATTCTGTGGTAGAAATACTCATCAGATTGGACTGAGAATTGTGCACAAAGCCTAAAGAGAATCTTATTCCTAAACTATTCAAAATCAATGAAGCGATAAAGCCAGTCCTTAGTCACGGGCGGGAACTCCAGGCATTATATGGTGCACATGAAAATGAACATACAGTCTACATAAGAGTACAGACATTCGGGAAGCCTCTAAAGCAAAGGCTATATTGTAGCTATCCTCTTCACTGACTACCTTAATGAAGAGTCTTGATAAAATACTCCCCTTATTAGCTTGTAATGCTCCATTGGTGTATTGATATATCAGTTTTTTAAATGCAAGCAACCCCTTTAAAAGTGCATTAAAATTAGGGGCCAATAAATGACCACCGATTGGCTATGTACAAGTCAATCAGTGGTCGTTTAATGTGCTGTTTAGACAGGTTGAACAAAATTCACTGCACGGAATAGGATTTTGATAAGATTGTTCTGTGCGCACAAAATATCATGGTAATCGGCAACACATCTCGTATTTAGATGGACGGTGTACTGCTGATGACAATGATTTTAAAGCCAGCACAAAGGATCCAATCGCTAGGCGATTGCCAGTTTGTGTTCACAAGCCGTAAATTATCAGACCATCTAAATTACCTATTATCAGCCCATCTAAATGGCCCTATAGTCTGCAGTTTTTTTCTACAAAAAAAGGATCATGCAGGAAATACAGCAAACAACAAGGGGTTAATTTTCTACTAATCAGTTCCATCTCTGATTTATGGCAGAATTGTATAATGTTAAGCTGTGAAAAAAAATCACATTATTTCCACAAAAATGTTGCTTTAGCCCCAAATTATTAATTTTCACAAGGGTAACAGGAGAAAATGGACCACTCAATTTGTCGTGCAATTTCTACTGAGTAAGCAGATACCCAATATGTTGTGGAGAACTACTCTTTGGGCAGACGGCAGGGCTCGGAAGGGAAGGAGCGCCATTTGACTTGTGGAGCTCAAAATTGGCTGGAATCAATAGCAAACACCATGTCGCATTTGCAGAGCCACTGATGTGCCTACACAGTGGAAACACCCCCCCCACAAGTGACCTTATTTTGTAAACTAAACCCCTCAAGGAGTTTATCTAAAGGTGAGGTGAGCACCTTGAAACCACAGGTGCTTCACAGAATTTTATAATGTTGAGCCGTGAAAATAAAAAAATAAATTTTTCCGCAAAAATGTGGCTTTAATACCAGATTTTTACTTTTCACAAAAGGTAAAAGGAGAGAATGAACCCCAAAATATGTTGCGCGATTTTTCTTTAGTACACCTATATCTTATATGTGGTAAACAACTACTTTCTGGGCACCCGGTAGGGCTCGGAAGGGAAGGCACACCAACTGAATTCTGGAGCGCAATTTTGGCTGGAAAGGATTGCGGATGTCATGTTACATTTGAAGAGCCCCTGACATGCCAAACCAGCACAAGTGACCCCATTTTGGAAACTACATCTCTTGAGGAATTCGTCTAGGAGTGTAGTGAACATTTTTAACCCTCATGTGATTCACAGAAATGTATAACATTGGGCTGAATCAATAGAAATTACATTTTTTTCCAAAAAAATGCTGCTTTAGCCCCATTTTTTTAATTTTCAAAAGAGATAATAGGAGAAAGTGTTAAGCAATTTCTCATGAGTACGCCTATACCCCATATGTGGTTGAAAACTACTTTTGAGGCACAATGCAAAGCTCAGAAGGGAAGGAGCACCATATTTTGGTTCAGATTTTGCTGGACTGGTTTGAGGGTGCCATGTCATATTGGCAGAGCCCCTGAGGTGCCAGAACAGCAGAGCCCCCATAAGTGACCCCATTTTACAAACTACACCTCTCAATGAATTCATCTAGGGATGCAGTGATCATATTGCCACCACATGTGCCTCACAGAATTTTATACCATTGGTTGGAGAAGAAAGAATAATTACATTTTTACCACTAAAATGTTGTTTTAGCCCCAAGTTTTTAATTTTTATAAGGGCTAATGACGCGCCCCCTGGGCCAGTGTTGTTTGGGGGATACCCGGAGCCGGATCAGATGGGGGTTGTAGTCTCCGAGTGGCGGTGACCCGGTCCGTGCCCAGGGTGTCAAGCTCAGTGTGCGACAGTCCTACAGATGTTACTGGATGTTCTTTAGTGTCGACTACGCCACCCGTTGATTTGCGGTCACTACGGCCGCCGCTGCAGCAGGGTCCGCTGAGGCTGGTGGTGTGTGTGCAGCTCAGGTAGTATAACCCCCAACGGGAGGGGTATAGCCTCAGGGGGTCAGGTGTAGAGGATGGTGGTTGTGGAGGTGCAGTGAGGATGGTAATGAGACTCAGAGTCGGGCTGTGCAGTTCAGGGTCTTTACTTACTGCTGTTATGCTGGTCACTCCGGCCTTGAGTGACCGCCCGAGCCGTGCTGCGTCCACCAGGTCCTGGACTCGGCCAACCCCCAGGTGATTCTGGAGCGTGGTCCTGAGCTCCCTTTCTGACTTGTCCTTCTCTCTGGCCTTCCCCACCAGGGATCCACCTAAGTCCGGCTCCCTCGGGCCTCTTGTTGGTAAAACCCTTGTCTCTGGGTTCCCTGACCTTATTCACGGTTTGCCTTCCGGGTGGATTTAGTGGGTGGTCGTGGCAGATCCTGCCCACGACCTCCGGTCTCTGGCTAAGGATTAGGGCCCTCCACCAGCTTGGGATCCGGTACCCTTGTGCCAACTCTTCACCCTCTGGTCTAATTTTGGGTTCTTGGAGTTCCCTCTTCTCCCCCTCTGGGTCCTCCTTTCTCCTCTCTCTCTCTCTTGGCCTTGGAGCTGCTCTTCTCTGACTCAACTCTGACAGACTGACCCTGATCTAAGATGGTGCCCACCTTATATACTCCCTCTATGTGTGAGCTCAGGTGACCAGCACCCAATGAGCTCCTAGCATTACCCAGACTGCTCCCCCTATCTGCCCCTACACTACTGGGATGTTCCACCCCCCTCCCACTCCAGCCAGGGACAGACACTGTCGTACCTGCACATTTCTCTAGTGGGAGTACCATTGGTCTGTCCCCCGGAAATGGGATGTATGTAGTGCATGCAGCCTACTGAGCTCAGTTCCACACTCCATCCTTACCCGGGAGTGGAATACCACACCTCTGGCTTGAGGTGTAATACCCCTGTAGCAGCCGAATCCTCAGGGTGCTACACTAATAGGATAAAATGGACCTCACAGTTTGTTGTGCAATTTCTCCTGAGTGTGTCAATACCCTACATGTCATCGGGAACTACTTTTCAGGCTCAGTGGAAAGCTCAGAAGGGTAGGAGCGCCATATTGTAGTGTAAATTTGGCGGTTATGGTTTGCGGGTTACATGACCCACTGGAAGAGCCCCTGAAGATCAAGAACAGCAGAATAAGAGAACCCATTTTACAAACTATACCTTTCAATGAATTAATTTAAGAGTGTAGTGATCATAGTGACACCACAGGTGGGTCACAGACCTTTATATCATTGGGCCGTGAAGAAAAAAAAAATTTTTTTACCACAAAAATGTTGTTTTAGCCCCCGATTTTACATTTTCACATAGGGAAATGGATAAAAAAATGGCACCAAAATTTGTCACACAAGTACTGGTTAGCGACATGGTGAGACTCAGGAGGGAAGGAGCACTATTTTACTCTTGGAGAACAGATTGGAATAGATTGCAGACTCCATATACAGAGCCCCTAAGTGGCAGAAGAGCAGAATTCCCCCTCAAATGAACCTATTTTGGAAATTGTACCCCTCTAGGAATTTATCTACAGGTGTAGTGACAATTTTGACTCCATTGGTGTTTTCCAGAAACAAGCAGCAGTGGATGTTATTGAGTAAAAATAGGAAATCTGTCATTGTAATGCCTGTACATTGCAGAGCCCAGTAGGTTGTAGTGCCCACACATTGTAGTACCCACACATTGTAGTGCCATACATTGTTCCCAGCTCATGCTTATGAAGACATGGACCCCGTAGGTTAGGTGGGCTCTCATCGCTACAGAAATGCCAAACATGTGGACTCTAAATGTGGTTTAGGCACACTGTGGGGGTTCAAAAGGGAGGGGGGCATTTGGATTTGGGAGAGCAGAATTTGCTGGATTTCTTTTGGAGGGGGAAGAGCCATAGCGCTTTTCCAGAGTCTTTGTGCTACCAGTAACGTGGAAATCCCTTATATTTCTGTTAACAGATGATGGACCTGAGTGGGGGCTTTTTTTGTGGATTGAGTTGAAGATTTTGTTGGGAACATTTTACATAACATTTGGATCACATTTATCCGGCGCTCTACGCTGAGCATTTATATAGTGGTTTCCATCTACATTTCTGATTGATATGATTCAGGTGAACAAGATTTTGCATAGTCATATTTTGAGAGCTAAAATTTTTTTAGAAATCTGTTGACAGTCATGTTAGGGCTTGTTTTCTACGGGATGAGTTGACGTTTTTATTGGTATCATTTTCAGGCACATATTTTTTGATCGCTTTTTATTCAGATTTTTGGGAGGCAGAATGAACAAAATCCAGCAATTCAGGATTTTTTTTATGCCATTCACAGTGTGGTAAAAGTGATAAGGTAGCTTTATTCTTCGGGTCAGTGTGATTACAGTGATACCACATTTATATAATTTTTTTAATGTTTTGCCACTTTTACACAATAAAAACTATTTTATAGAAAAAATTGTTTTTCCATCACAATATTCTGAGAGCTATACATTTTTTATTTCTCTGCTGACGGAGCTGTATAGCGGCTTGTTTTTTTGCCTGGACAAGATGGCGTTTTCAGCTATACCATTTTTATGTCCATTCAATCACGCTTTATTCCACTGTTTGTTTGGCACTATGATGAAAAAGCATAGTTATTTGCCACATTTTTTAATGTGTTTTACGGTGTTCACTGAAGGGGTTAACTAGTGTGACAGTAGGTTGGGTCGTCCTGAATGCAGCGATACAAAACATGTGTACTTTTTTTTTTTTACATAAATATGTATATTTATTGGTATATTTTTTTCATTCTTTATTCTGTGATTTTTTAAAAAAATATTTTTACAATTTTTTTTTTTTTTTTTACTTAGTCCCTCTATGGGACTCCAACTTTTTTTACTCTGATCGCTGGTATAGTGCATAGCAATGTACCAGGACTGCAATGCATTAAACCTGTCAGTGCAGCACATGGTCTAACAGGCTTGCCGTAGCTGGCAAACCCAGAGACCATCATGACGACCTGGGGTTGCCATGGCAGCAATTGGGCCCTCGCGATGATGTCGGGGGGTGCTGATCGGAATGGAGAGGGAGCCCCCTCACTCACCTAGCATTCTAAATGCTGCGATCGATATCGATCAATCGCATTTAGGGGGTTATTTGGCCCGGGTGGTGCAGGCACCACTCCAGGCACTGACTACCGGGTCTCAGCTTTAAATTAAGCCGATTTACCAGCAGCAATCACGCAGGCACAGCACGTGTCCGGGGGGATCGCCATGATGTATCCATACATCAAAGGTTGGGAACCCCTATCCGACAATAAATTATGGCTATGTCAAAAGTTCGTGAAGGGGTTAAACAAAATGAGGAAACAGAGCAATCATTGGCATATTTTCAAATTTTTGTGTATTTTCTGTGTTTAACACCTTCACCAATTTTCATTTTTTGCATTTTTGTTTTTTTGCTCCCCTTCTTCCCAGAGCCATAACTTTTAAAATTTACAGTGTACTAGAAAACAGGAAAAAATTTCCAAGTGTGGTGAAATTGCAAAAAAAACAGCAATTCTAACATTGTTTTTACGGCATACATTGTGTGGTACAAATAACCTTGCAATATGATTCTCTTTATCAGTACAATTACGGTGATACCTAATATGTCCAGATTCTTTTTTGTTTTAGTGATGAGAAAAAAATTAGAAGTTTTAACAAAAATGGGGGGGCGGGGGGGTTACGTTGACATTTTCCAAGAACCATCACATTTTAATTTTTTGGTTGATGGAGCTGTATGAGGGCTTAGTTTTGTGAGAAGAGACATTTTTATTGATACCATTTTTGGGATAGATAGGACATTATGATTGTTACAGCATTTTTTGTGGTATTGCAGAGACACCCCCCCCCCCCCCAAAAAAAAATAAAAAAACGCCCAAATTGCTTTTTTTTGTGGACTTTTCTGAACACAGTGATACAATATCTGTGTATTTTATTATTTTTAATGGGGGAAAAAGGTGGTGATTTCAACCTTTTTTTTTAAAATATTTTTGAAAATTTTCTTAACGTTTATTGTATTTATTAGTCCCCTTAGAGGACTTGAAGCTGTAATCATCTGATCGATTGTGTACTACAACCTATGGCAAAAATTATGGAATCACCCTGTAAATTTTCATTTCCAAAACTAACAACTGCATCAAATTAGATCTGCTCGTTAGTCTGCATCTAAAAAGGAGTGATCACACCTTGGAGAGCTGTTGCACCAAGTGGACTGACATGAATCATGGCTCCAACACAAGAGATATCAATTGAAACAAAGGAGAGGATTATCAAACTCTTAAAACAAGGTAAATCATCACGCAATGGTGCAAAATATGTTGGTTGTTCACAGTCAGCTGTGTCTAAAATCTGGACCAAATACAAACAACATGGGAAGGTTGCTAAAGGCAAACATACTGGTAGAACAAGGAAGACATCAAAGCGTCAAGACCGGAAACTTAAAGCAATATATGTCTCCAAAACAGGAAATGCACAACAAAACAAATGAGGAACGAATGGGAGGAAACTGGAGTCAATGTCTGTGACCGAACTGTAAGAAACCGCCTAAAGGAAATGGGATTTACATACAGAAAAGCTAAACAAAAGCCATCATTAACACCTAAACAGAAAAAAACAAGGTTACAATGGGCTAAGGAAAAGCAATCGTGGACTGTGGATGACTGGATGAAAGTCATATTCAGTGATGAATCGCGAATCTGCATTGGGCAAGGTGATGATGCTGGAACTTTTGTTTGGTGCCGTTCCAATGAGATTTATAAAGATGACTGCATGAAGAGAACATGCAAATTTCCACAGTCATTGATGATATGGGGCTGCATGTCAGGTAAATGCACTGGGGAGATGGTTGTCATTACATCTTCAATAAATGCCCAAGTTTACATTGATATTGTGGACAATTTTCTTATCCCATCAATTGAAAGGATGTTTGGGGATGATAACATCATTTTTCAAGATGATAATGCATCCTGCCATAGAGGAAAAACTGAAAATATTCCTTGAAATAAGACACATAAGGTCAATATCATGGCCTGCAAATAGTCTGGATCTCAATCCAATTGAAAATCTTTGGTGGAAATTGAAGAAAATGGTCCATGACAAGGCTCCAACCTGCAAAGCTGATCTGGCAACAGCAATCAGAGAAAGTTGGAGCCACACTGATGAAGAGTACTGTTTGTCACTCATTAAGTCCATGCCTCAGAGACTGCAAGCTGTTATTAAAGCCAGAGGTGGTGCAACAAAATACTAGTGATGTATTGGAGTGTTTTTTTGTGTTTTTGTTTTTCATTATTCCATATTTTTTTCCTCAGAATTGAGTGATTCCATAATTTTTTCCCTCTGCTTGGTCTGAAAAAAAATTACCCTTACTGAGTACCACATTTTTTATCTTGATTTTTTTTAGTGTTTCTTAAAGCCATAAAGTTGCCATTTAAAATGACTTTAGTTTTGTGTCATGTCTGTCATTTGCTTTTTTTTAACAACATTAAACAGCTGAATGAACATCCTCCGAGCCCGGTGATTCCATAATTTTTGCCATGGGTTGTATATACTGCAATACCACAGTGGATGCATAGAATGATGCGCCCCCATGCCGGCGTGCTGTTAATGAGGCTGTCAAGAGTTTCACAGCGGAATTTAGCAGGATAACAATTGTTAGAGGCAGGTCCTGGCTATAACATACAGCCATAACACACACCCTGTGAGCAGGCTCCATAGACTCATGTATGGTGGATGTCGGCAAGGGGTTAAACACCGCACTGCCTAAAGAGTAATTCAGCATCAAAACCAGAGTTTGCCATGATATACCCGTATGAGGCATTGTTGCCGCGGTTTACTCTGGTAGGTTTCTGGAAAATAAAAAGAATCAGCAGAACATGCCAGGGTTATTGGGTGGCAACAGATAAAGAATGAACTGGATGACAAATGTAAATCTGAATTCCCTCGTGTATTCTGCTGTTGTCGCTGAATTCCATCCACATTCCTTCCCATTTCTTGTAGGTGATGTAAGCCTACTGCTGAACCGCAATGACTATTCGCCCAATTTTGCAGCCTCTGAAAGCAAATCCTTTGTTTCATCCTGTAATCTGCTCTCCAGTATTCTGTACATTATTTGGAATGATCTACAAAACTGTAGCTCCTGTTAGATGTGATTGTCCCACACCTCCTTTTCTGATGCTTGGCAAAGCATTGTGGAAATTGTAGTTCACTGCATGCTGTTCTGCAACCATTGATGGCCCAAAACGGATTACGGATTAGAGGTTCTTTGGGGAAACAGAAGAAATGTCATGATATTGTGGGAATGCTGCAGTGTTTGCTCTAAAGCGGAATCCTGAAAAATTATTGATAATCCCAGAATATATTTATGTCCCGATATCTACAGAGTGTGTAACGATGGTCTTATTGTAGAAACTGTTGAAAAAAATGTTTGGAAAGCGTGTTTTTCTTTATCTGCCTCTTAAAGAGAATCTGACACCAAGTTTTTGCCAAAAATCTTAGAGCAGCATAATGTAGAGATAAAGACTCTGATTCCAGTGATGTGTCACTTACTGGGCTACAATGCTGAGTTTTGATAAAATCCTTTAGGACCCGTAGAAGCGTCAGCCGGAAGCTAAATGGCCGTCGTTCTCTCCTTCCCTCCCCATATTCCCATTTGTTCACCTGCATGCTGTATGTCTTCCTTAGACTGTCCACACATGATGGAATAAAGGACTTTTAAGCTAAGAAGATCTGGTGAGTGCCGCTTTCTTATTTTTTTCTCAATACTACAAAATTAGCAGGAAATTATCACTAGTGAACTAGTAAACCAGTCATAGCCCTCCATACTCATTACTTTTCTATAACACCCCAACACTGTTTGGCAGTTTTCTGCCTATGCACAGTGTACATATAAAGCAGCCAAACAGTTGTGTGGTAGGGTTATACAGAGCTCAGCATTCAGAGAACTGATAGATCAGCAGCAGATAACACTGTGATTTTATCAAAAGTAGTATGCAGCACAGTAAGTGAAACATGGATGGAATGAGGGTCTCTGCCTCTAGATCAGTGTTTCCCAAACTCCAGTCCTCACGGCCAACACGTCATGTTTTCTGGATTTCCTTAGGTGATGGGATTATTATTAAAGCATCACAAACTGCCACTTGTGCAATACTAAGAAATCCTGAAAATATGATGTGTTTGGGGCCCGTGAGGACTGGAGTTTGGGAAACACTGCTCTAGATCATGCTGCTCTCATATGGGAAAGTAAGAACCTAGTGACAGATTCCCTTTAATAGAGTAGCTGCCTATGTAATTAAATATATAAAAAGTAAATTAATGCATATTTCTTTGATATACAGTAAGGAGGTAGCTAGATCAATGTAAAACATGAGTAATTACTAACGTGAGGCTTCTACAAGCGGATCAGCCTTATTCGAATTTATCCAAGTGAATTTGTAAAGGTAACCATGTGTGAGGAGTCGCTCAGTCTAGTAATATGTCATGTGTTTCCCATTGTTACATTTAGGTAAAGAAAAGAAGATCGATTTTCTATAGCAAACTTGTCTAAAAACAATTAAAAAACCCTTTAGAATCCTTCTAGGCTACAGATTTATAACTTTCAAAATGAAAAGTAGAATTCCTAAATGTACACTTGTGTGGGGCACTAAGATAGGAGAAGTTAATAAAGGCATTGTGCTGTGCTAAAATATTCTGACACGGCATTGTAATGCCCTTGAGTCTGATAAAATGTAGGTGGGCATGTAATCAAGAAAGAGTGCTGGATTCATCCTGTTTAAACAGCCTCCTCATATAATGGCTTGTATTGTTTAAGCCTCGGCTTAAAGGACTGCAAGAACAGCAGTCTTGTCACTACCAGGACACAAGTATGAAGCAGAAAAGACTAGTCGTCTTTGCATTTGGAATCTGAAAACGTAACCTTCATTTTAGAAAGGCAGAACAGCTTCCTTACCCCGTCATCTTGTAAGCCGAAATCTCCAGGTGGAACCAAGTTCTGAGCATTTATTTCTGTTACTTCCATTCACTTGTATGTGAGATTGCAGTACCACTCACAGCCACTAAACCATGCACAAAGCTGGGCCCCGTCCGCTGTGCCCTGGGCCCCTTCAATCAGCTGATTAGTGGGAGTACCGGGAGTCTAATCCTGGTCCTAAGGAAGGAAGACCCCTTTAATATGCATTCCCATAACTACAAAAGTTTAAATCCTATTCTGTCAAGTGGTTACTGAAACGTTAGGTGGTGGTCATTACCGTAAGTACGTGTATTTAGGAGGTAGGGGAATGAGTGGATAATTGCAAACATAACCGCTTTCACCTAGATTTTAGAAAAAAAAAAACTTTAAGAAATGTAAAAAATGTTTTTTTTTTCTCTTTAAAGCAAATCTCTTTGGTGATCGTAGCAATGGCCCTGTCAAAAAGATTAAAAAGCCCTATTTTGTACTATACAGTGCTATAATTGCTTAATCAGTATTTTAGTGAGCAAATGTTCATCAGGGCCTTGTCTGACAAACTACAGCCTTCATTCTCAACATGGCATAAAAGGATACAATATTCTTTGTGTAGATTAAGTAATCCTGGCGAATATTTAGGCAGTGTAAACTTAATCTGGATCTACCGTGGTGGGTTAACATGAACGAAGGTTACTAGGAACCGGGCAGCAAAAACAGGCAGCCGATCATCAGATGAACAAACCACTTTGCTAGGTGAAATTAGTTTTGAAGGGAATCTGTCAGTAGAATCAATACTCCTAATCGCCTATATACAGGTCATGGAAAGTTGAATATAATAGGATATCTTGATATCTGTGATCTGATGTCTTATTTTAGAGAAATCCACATTTTTCTTAATATATAAATGAGATGTTAAGATTTATGGGCCAGACACAGATCTGAATGAGAATCTGCCTCCAGAGAATACTTTAAATGAAGGGGTCATTACCAGTGTGATGTGTAATGGCCACTCTCTACTCTCCTGATCTCACTGTAGAGCTGTGTGTGAATATAACTAACACAGTACAGCAGAGCTGAGCTTTGTCTCATTACAAACACAGTTGTCCTCTCATAGTGCAGTCAGATTTGAAGCAGAAATGTCTGATTACAATTTACACAGTGCAGCAGAGTTGAACTCTAACTACAAACACATTTGCTGCTTTAGCTCTCTTGTCACAATGCTGTCAGCTCTGCTGCACTACTCTTCCCCTCACACTGGCTGCCTGTAAGATGGAAGTGGTGAGATATAAGCTGAAGAACTATACAGATGTGTTTGTAATGCTGTGCTGAACTAGTTGAAATCACGCACAACTGTGCAGACTTTTCAGCCATCACATGTCTCACTCAGGGAGAATTGTGTCCAGCCACAGATCTTAACAGCTCATTTACATATTAAAAGGGGTTTTGTGGGAATAGCAAAAAATAATTAACAGAAATATAATAAATTCCTAAATAGATTTTATTAGCAAAATCACAATTGCTTTGTTTAGAGAGGTAATCAATATAGAATTTATATGGCCACCGCCTTGTTTAACTTAGAGAAACCTGACCTAGAATATTAGGATAGGTGAATGTAGGCATGTGCAGCAGGAAACTTCACCTTCCTTAATATGTAGGAAGATGTGCACGACTAATACTACTGGAGATACTAGAGGTGCTGAGGTAAGAAGAGGCTGCTCACATTGCTGTGTGCCCTGTCTTTCTCCAAGTCACAGTAAAGGAGCTTCATGTCTTAAAGGGGTTGTCCACTACTAGGACAACCCCTTCTTAAACTAAATGTTCGGCCCCGATAAAATAAAAAGACCTATACTCACCGCCTTCAGACAAACGGAACATGAAGAGTTAGCCAGACCTGCACTGATCTCGGACTTCCTCTTCATGTTCAGTTTGTCCAAAGGTGGAGACAGTGACACCAGCACTGACTGGGCGCCGGGCATCATGTGTCATTCCACCGCATCCCAGCCCTGGGACCGCAAGTTCTGACCCCACTGGAACAGCGCATGCACGGAAGGCGAGTATAGGTGATTTTATTTTATCGGGGACGAACATTTAGTTTAATAAGGAGTTGTCCTAGTAGTGGACATCTTCTTTAACATTGTAAGACATGTTCCTGTTAGTGTAACAAGAAGACGGCCATTTTAATTCTATACGATTACCTCTCAAAACAAAACGATTGTTTTTTGCTAATTAAAAGTATTTAAGAATTTATTCATAATGACATTTCCTTTAGTTAATTATTTTTCTTCTATTCCAGAATAACCCCTTTAAGAAATATGTAGATTTCTCTAAAATGAGACACCAGATTGCAAATATTAAGGTATCATTTTATTCAACTTTCTATACCCTGCGTGCCCATATAGACAGCTTAGGTGTATTGATCCTAATGACAGATTTCCTTTAAGCTTTATTAAAAATCATCCTTCTCAGCAGCACATTGTCCAGTGTAAAAATGACCTGTGCTGCAGAGAACAATGGCAGTCTATGGGCACAGAACGATCTATTACACTGGTATACAGTGATTTTGGTGCCAACGATGTCTGAATGGTTTTATATTAAAGTTTATGGTGCTGTTTAAGAATATGACAGTTTTGCCAGATTGGCTCTAGTTTCTGAGATATTTAAAGTTAATTACAGTAGAATTATGGCTTCAAAAAGTGGCTTTTATAGCATTGTAAGTCTACAAAACTAAATACAAAATAATTCTAAAGCTATTGCATTTGTTATCACACACAAGTCGCCTTGGGGGAATGCGTTATTTTCATGGATGAATTATCTCAAAAACTAAAACAAATTCAACAAAAGTAATAGGATTTTTGAATTCAGCACCTCAAAATACCCTAAATCCATTCAAAAAACCGTGGCACCTGAAACTTTTTTTTTTGTTGTAGACTTGTGTTGTTGATTTCTCAGTGCACAAAGGAAATGGGGTCTGCTTGTCTAATCAGGCTATTAAATGAACGCTGATCAGCTGGACGGCAGTCATTTATTACCACACATTGGGTGGGGTAAACCCGCCTTTAGTCTGCATGGCTCATGCTGGCTTATAAACTTGGCACAACTTTTGTTCACCTATTCGTTGGCTTAGTTTTAGATCAAATTTGGGAGCACGTTGTCACACTTTCGGCCACAGCACTTTTCCACTAAACCATGCTCACTTGTTGAGTGAGGCCCCAAAAAAGTGCTTCAATCAAGTAATAAATGTGTTGCAAGTCCAAGAACATTGTTTTTGGGTGCAATCGGAGGCAAAATTGTGGCACAATTAATTTCGTAAATCTCCTGAATTGGGTGCTGGAAAGCGAAGAAGTATGGTCATGGTCGTGCGGCAACAACTTCTCTCCTCTCTGCCTTGGGTTTTAATAGAATCCCATATAAGTGGCAGTCCAGGATATAAGTGCATGAAAAAAAAAGAAAGATATCACGTCCTTAACTGGAAAAATGAGCTGCTTTATAGGATGTATACGCTAGAAAACAAACATGGAAAGAATGCTTTTAGATCACAAGAGCAGCCTCTAATGAATCTGATGTAGGGTTTGTGGAAAAAGGACTTTCAAGAACATGTTCAGATTCTTCTATGTTACATTCACCACTGGAAATTAATCATAAGAGCAAGGGATATATAAGGCAAGTTAATTAACTCTTTGTTAGAAGCCAATTCTTCATGTTAACCTGCATAGTGTTTTTCCAGTAAAGGAAAAAAAGAGTCACAAAGTCACAATAGGGGAACCGTCCATGTGCCTCCACTGTATATATGACTGCATGTACTAGAAGGCTGGATGGCATTAACCCATGTATTATAGATAAATGAAATGAGGTCCTCTGTTGTGTCATTCCTTTGAACTACACCAAGGCTTTTGCATGTATAGGTCATGCAACCTAAAGAACATAACCTTAATCAGTGTCATTTCAGAAGCGTTTCTCAAGCTTAGAAGCAGCCTCCTGTCTACCTCTCACAGAGAAAATGTCCATCATGAGTACCGGGAAAATATTCAGATTATATTAGCAGAAAAAGGCAGGCAGAAGGGGCTAGAACATTAAAGCAATATGTGGATGTTGTCATGGTGCCTAAAAATCTACTGTCTTTTCCAAGATCATCAATAAGGAAAATAAAGTTCTGGAGTCTTCCAGAGGGCTAACACTGGATTTGGCTACCCAAACAAGCGACACAAGGCCATTAACATTACGGCCTGCAATAATTGAAAAGTTGATTTCTAGAATTTCACTTGAATATAAGGTTCCATTGTATAGGTTTTTAGTTCTATCTATTTTTAGGCAGCCAGGTGAAAATGTATGGTATAAATGGATACCACGGCAGCTACTATAGTGTTTGCCAATAAGCTTTCCACTGATACGTACCCAGATCCTATATATTCTACAGTGTCTGTGCTGCAGATTTACCGTTTGGGACCTAAGGAAA
This sequence comes from Phyllobates terribilis, assembly GCF_046119375.1. Lineage (NCBI taxonomy): Eukaryota > Metazoa > Chordata > Amphibia > Anura > Dendrobatidae > Phyllobates > Phyllobates terribilis. The sequence continues at coordinate 530,673,363 of NW_027362764.1, read as the reverse complement.
GCTGGAGGGCAAAGTTTGTGTGCTGGTCCTAATTCTTACCTTTCAAACAGATTTTACTAAGAAAAGGTTAATGTAAAAAAAGCTTCAAAAAGATAATCTATAAACACAGTGCTAGAGAAGAGTAGGTGTGAGCATAGTAAATGTGTAACTATATTCCTCAATATTGAAATTGCGATACCAACAAGGAAACCCCATTTTTGATCAAAGTAGTGTTAACTAAGTACCCCATGTTATTTACATGTACTATTACAATTTACTTATTACAGGGTATATGCTCATGTAACAACACAGCATTTAAATGTGAATTATCCAGGCGTAAATTCAATAGGCCAGGAGACATCTTTATGTTGACTTTTGAATTTATGTGTTTCTTTGGCTGGTCAAGAAACACAAACTATTATTTGTATAAACCTGAATGTTGACACTTGAGTTGATATTTACTGCAACGTATTGTCTGCTAACTTTGCAAGACAGGGACGCAGGGTTATTGAACAATGGATGTATATGTATGCTAAATATGCTGATTGGCCATTGTGTGGGCCCTGTGGATTGCTGACTCGCAAAACAGAAAAGGACAAACTATGCAGATCAATTAAATTCTCAAACAATGACAGTTAAACTCATCCCACCCCCTCTGACATGTGGATGATGACCTAAGCACCAGATGTTGGTATGAGAAATTTCTATAGTTCTGCAAGAAGAATCACAATGAATTGCCAGAGCAACAGCTAGGACAACATGGCTACATCAAGAGGGACACAGATGTGGCTGTATAGGATGTTAGCTTAGGGGACCACGGCCCCATCTGGAAGAATACAGATCTGCTCCATTGAATATCACTGAACCCATGGATACCTTTGGGGAAACCAGGTTGGGAACCTCCGGTCACCTGGAACCCATGGATATGTTTGGGGTAGCCAGGTTGGGACCCTCAGGTCACCTGGAACCCATGAAGACATTTGGAGAAGCCAGGTTGGGACTATCCGGCCACCTGGACACGTGCTTCAATGGACTTACAGCTGCCTAAGCTTGTCGTTACCTCCTCTCTGTGGGTGCTCGCCAAAAGCAGGGTGCCACTGGTGGGGGTAGTCGGCCCTGGAGTCGCAACTTCTCTAATCCTGGCGAGTCAGCGGAAGGATAAGACTGTAATTTTGCACCACATTGGGTATTTTGCTGGGACTGTTCTATGTTATTCATAAATAAATAGTAATAGTGCATGAAAATAATAAAGAATACTTAATTAACATAATTTTGTTCAAAATAATGCAAAAGCCATCCCGCCTCGTCACGGTGGCGACCCTTATGGGAAAGTCCTAACTCTAATATTTAAAACCTCACCGTTTGTCAAGTGACATGCATGTGGATAAGGGCTGAGAGACTGAACCCAACTAGTGGACACAATTTTGATCAAAATTATGTTAACCAAGTACCCTTTATTATTTTCATGGAGGCGATCAGCCTGTGGCACTGCTGAGGTGTTATGGAAGCTGCTTTGATAGCAGCCTTCAGCTTGTCTGCATTGTTGGGTCTGGTGTCTCTCTTTTTCCTCTTGACAATACCACGTAGATTCTCTATGGGGTTAAGGTCAGGCGAGTTTGCTGGCCAATCAAGCACAGTGATACTGTTGTTTTTAAACCAGGTATTGGTACTTTTGGCAGTGTGGACAGGTGCCAAGTCCTGCTGGAGAATGAAATTTCCATCTCCAAAAAGCTTGTCAGCAGAGGGATGCATGAAGTGCTCTAAAATGTCCTGGTAGACAGCTGCGGTGACTTTGGTCTTGATAAAACACAGTGGACCTACACCAGCAAATGACATGGCTTCGCAAACCATCACTGATTGAGGAAACTTCACACTAGACCTCAAGCAGCTTGGATTGTGGCCTCTCCACTCTTCCTCCAGACTCTGGGACCTTGATTTCCAAATGAAATGCAAAATTTACTTTGCATTTACTTTAGTGTCCATAACTGCCTTCTGGACATCTGTCAAGTCAACAGTCTTCCCAATGATTGTGGAGCCTAATTAAACAGACTAAGGGACCTTTTTAAATACTTAGGAAGCCTTTGCAGGTGCTTTTTGTTAATTATTCAAATTTACTGAGATAATGACTTTTGTGTTTTCATTTTCTGTAAGCCATAATCATCAACATTAACAGAAATAAACTCTTGAAATAGATCACTCTGTTTATAATGACTCTATATAAAATGAGTTTCACTTTTTGTATTGAAGAACTGAAATAAATTAACTTTTTGATGATATTCTAATTTAGTGAGATGCACTGTATATAGCTTCCTATGGCCAGGAGTCAGCACAGTCGGGTCCCAATCCTTCTCAGCCCCATCTACATTGAGGTTGGCTGACACAAGGTGAGGCTTTATTTCCAGAGGATAAGACCAGCCCGATTGGGTACACCTTTGGTGGGATGGCTTTTATGCTTTTTTGATCAAAATAGTGTTAACTAAGTAACCTATGTTATTTACAAGTACTATTACTGTTTACTTATTTACTTACTACAGTGTATATGCTCATTTTGTTTTTATCTTCGGGTTTTACCTTTTGATGATTTGTGTAGGCACAGACACCTTTGCATGGTCTGTGACATCCAATTTCACTTGCAATACAGAATGAATCAATCATGTAACAAGTGGTACGACTATTTTTCTAAAATGTCCCAAGAGCTGGTTTTCAACACGACCCCAGGCTCTGTGAAATCAAACTCTCCACTTAGGAAGCAACACTGATTGACTATCAATTTCACATGCTGTTGTACAAATGGAATAGACAATAGATGGAAATTATTGGCAATTATCAAGACACACTCAATAAAGGAGTGGTTCTGCAGGTGGGGAGCACAGACCACATCTCAGTACCAATGCTTTCTGGCTTATTTTTTAGTCACTTTTGAATGTTGGTTGTGCTTTCACACTCGTGGTAGCATGAGACGGACTCTACAACCCACAGAAGTTGCTCAGGTAGTGCAGCTCATCCAGGATGGCACATCAATGCGAGCTGTGGCAAGAAGGTTTGCTGTGACTGTCAACGTAGTGTCCAGAGGCTGGAGGCATTACCAGGAGACAGGCCAGTACACCAGGAGACGTGGAGGGGGCCGTAGGAGGGCAACAATCCAGCAGCAGGACCGCTACCTCTGCCTTTGTGCAAGGAGGAACAGGAGGAGCACTGCCAGAGCCCTGCAAAATGACCTCCAACAGGCCACAAATGTGCCGACTCCATGAGGGTGGTATTCGGGCCCGACGTCCACAGATGGGGGTTGTGCTCACACCTCAACATCGTGCAGGACGCTTGGCATTTGCCACAGAACACCAAGATTGGCAAAGTCGCCACTGGCGTCCTGTACTCTTCACAGATGAAAGCAGGTTCACACTGAGCACGTGACAGACGTGACAAGAATCTGGAGATGCCGTCAAGAGCGATCTGCTGCCTGCAACATCCTTCAGCATGACCGGTTTCGCAGTGGGTCAGTAATGGTGTGGGGTGGCATTTCTTTGGATGGCCGCACAGCCCTCCATGTGCTCGCCAGAGGTAGCCTGACTGCCATTAGGTACCGAGATGTGAGCCTCAGACCCCTTGTGAGACCATATGCTGGTGTGGTTGGCCCTGGGTTCCTCCTAATGAAGGACAATTCCAGACCTCATGTGGCTGGAGTGTGTCAGCAGTTCCTGCAAGATGAAGGCATTGAAGCTATGGACTGGCCCGCCCATTCCCCAGACCTGAATCCAATTGAACATATCTGGGACATCACGTCTCGCTCCATCCACCAACGTCACGTTGCACCACAAACTGTCCAGGAGTTGGCGGATGCTTTAGTCCAGGTTTGGGAGCAGATCCCACAGGAGACCATCCGCAACTTCATCAGGAGCATGCCCATGCGTTGTAGGGAGGTCATACAGGCACGTGAATACTGAGCCTCATTTTGACTTGTTTTAAGGACATTACGTCAAAGTTGGGTCAGCCTGTAGTGTGTTTTTCCACTTGAATTTTGGGGGTGACTCCAAATCCAGGCCTCCATTGGTTAATACATTTGATTTTCATTGATGATTTTTGTGTGATTTTATTGTTAGCACATTCAACTCTGTACAGAACAAAGTATTCAATGAGAATATTTCACTCATTCAGATCTAGGATGTGTACATATATATATCTATATACACACACATACACAGGGTGGTCCAAAAGTAGGTGGACAGAAAATAATAACATTTATTTTGATTTATATATAAAATTATATTTACTAACACAAGCAGAACATTGACAATTAAATTTTATTCTGAACAATAATACAAAAGCCCTTAAATTTTATCAACGCAGGTGCTCAAACTGTTTTCCATTACAATTTGCACAGCTTTGAAGTCTGCCTCTTACGCGCCAACAAACTTTTTTGCACAAGTCTCTTTGGGTATTAATTTCTTGAAATGCATCTCTTATGTAATTTTTCAAATCACTGACACTTTTTGGTTTTCGACTATAAACTTTGTCCTTGAGTACTCCCCAAAAGAAAAAATCCATTGGGGTCAAGTCTGGTGAACGAGCCGGCCAATCAAGTGGGCCTCTTTGGCCAATCCATTTATTAGGAAATGTTTCATCAAGATACTCGCGGACTACTCTTGAATAATGTGGAGGGGCCCCATCTTGTTGGAAATAAAGGTCATTTGAATTAGGCTGTTGCTGTAACTAAGGAACAACTTGATTCATGAGAATTTCGAGATACTTATCTCCTGTGACTGTTCCATCAAAAAATATTGGTCCTAAAACGCCAAAACTTGAAATACCACCCCAAACATTGACACCAGGCTCATTTAGTTGTTGCTCTAATGTTAAATGCATGTACTCATTATACCAGTAAATACAATTATGTCTGTTAATATGGCCGGATAATTTGAAAGAAGCTTTATCAGTCCACATAATGTTATCTAAAATTACTGGATTTTGTTTGAAAAATCTCCCCCTTCATAAACTTATTACACTTTCTGTCCACCTACTTTTGGACCACCCTGTATGTGTGTGTATATATATATATATACAGTGCCTACAAGTAGTATTCAACCCCCTGCAGATTTAGCTGGTTGACACATGCGGAATTAACTTGGCATTGTGACATTTGTACTGTAGATCAGCCTGGAAGTGGGAAATGCACTGCAGCAAATATTGTTTCTTTTTTTTTTTTTTTTTAAAAACGTTAAAAGTTAATTCAGAGTGTCATTTATTATTCAACCCCTCAAACCACAAGAATTCTGTTTGGTCCCCCTAAAGTATTAAGAAGTAGTTCAGGCACCAAGAATAATGAGCTTCACATGTGTGGATTAAAGATCTCTTTTGCCAGCCTTTTCTGACTATTTAAGACCCTCCCCAAACTTGTGAACAGCACTCAGACATGGTCAACATGGGAAAGACAAAGGAGCATTCCAAGGCCATCAGAGACAAGATCGTGGAGGGTCACAAGGCTGGCAAGGGGTACAAAACCCTTTCCAAGGAGTTGGGCCTACCTGTCTCCACTGTTGGGAGCATCATCCGTAAGTGGAAGGCTTATGGAACTACTGTTAGCCTTCCACGGCCAGAACAGCCTTTGAAAGTGTCCTCCCGTGCCGAGGCCAGGCTTGTCCGAAGAGTCAAGGCTAACCCAAGGACAACAAGGAAGGAGCTCCGGGAAGATCTCATGGCAGTGGGGACATTGGTTTCAGTCAATACCATAAGTAACGTACTCCACCGCAATGGTCTCCGTTCCAGACGAGCCCGTAAGGTACCTTTACTTTCAAAGCGTCATGTCAAGGCTCGTCTACAGTTTGCTCATGATCACTTGGAGGACTCTGAGACAGACTGGTTCAAGGTTCTATGGTCTGATGAGACAAAGATCGAGATCTTTGGTGCCAACCACACACGTGACGTTTGGAGACTGGATGGCACTGCATACGACCCCAAGAATACCATCCCTACAGTCAAGCATGGTGGTGGCAGCATCATGCTGTGGGGCTGTTTCTCAGCCAAGGGGCCTGGCCATCTGGTCCGCATCCATGGGAAGATGGATAGCACGGCCTACCTGGAGATTTTGGCCAAGAACCTCTGCTCCTCCATCAAGGATCTTAAGATGGGTCGTAATTTCATCTTCCAACAAGACAACGACCCAAAGCACACAGCCAAGAAAACCAAGGCCTGGTTCAAGAGGGAAAAAGTCAAGGTGTTGGAGTGGCCTAGTCAGTCTCCTGACCTTAACCCAATTGAAAACTTGTGGAAGGAGCTCAAGAATAAAGTCCACATGAGACACCCAAAGAACCTAGATAACTTGGAGAAGATCTGCATGGAGGAGTGGGCCAAGATAACTCCACAGACCTGTGCCGGCCTGATCAAGTCTTATAAAAGACGATTATTAGCTGTAATTGCAAACAAGGGTTAATCCACAAAATATTAAACATAGGGGTTGTATAATAATTGACCCACACTTTTATGTTTAAAATTTAATAAAATTCAACTGAGCAACATAACTTTTTGGTTTGTAAGATTTATGCTTCTGTTCATAAAACCTACTCTCGTTTGCAGTTTGAAGGCTCTAACTTATTTGCATCTTATCAAACCAGCTAAATCTGCAGAGGGTTGAATACTACTTGTATGCACTGTATATATATATATATATCTCTTGGCAGGTTTGTTGTGGTACCATGTTCTTTCCACGTGACGATAATGGATTTTATGATGCTCTGGGGGATCATATATATAACCCCACCCTGACTTGAACTTCCCAACAACTTTGTCCCTGACTTGTTTGGAGATCTCCTTGGTCTTCATAGTATTGTTTGGTTAGTGGCGCCTCTTGCTTGATGGTGTTTCAGCCTCTGATCTCAGAAAAGGTAAAGTGTATATACTGACAGACATGTAACATTTAGATTGCACACAAGTGGACTTCTTTTCACCAAGCATGTGACTTATGAAGGAAATTGCTTGATCCAGAAATGTTTATGGGCTTCATAACAAAAGGGGTGAATACATACAGTGCTGGCCAAAAGTATTGGCACCCCCTGCAATAATACCAAAGAATTTGTGATTGCAATCATTTTCAGGAAGAAACTGAGTATTATCTGACAGAATTGCAGGGGTGCCAATACTTTTGGCCAGCACTGTATGTACATGCCCAATTTTTAGTTATTTTCCCCATAACTGTAATTTATGCCTACATTTCGCTCTCTTCACCAACCTAAGACTATTTAGTGCTGATGCATCACAGATAAATCGCATTACAAAAATATTTAAACACAGGTTGTAATGTAACAAAATAGGTAAAAAGTCAAAGGGGTGGATACTTTTGCAAGCCACAGTACAATGAGTATAATGTATAGGATTCTGAAGTTAGACCCAGTGTTCCGTTTCTCAGTTCCTTGTACAAGGATCTTTGGCTTTATTGTGCGAGGCAGAAAATGAGAAGGAAGGCAATCAAACGTTCTATACAACGGGACAATCAGTATGAAAGAAGACACAAAAAAGTATACATTTTACATAAAGAACCTATTTAGAAAATAGCATAAACAAGATAATGGAGGGGGCCAAGAATGTCCGTGGGAGACACCACAAAAGAGAATTATGGGAAAAACAAAAGCAGCATGGGCCTTATTAAAGAGTTTTCCACCCAGCATTACTATCCTTATTTATGAAGAATAAGAGGCCTTCACATGTCCTAATCCCTTTGAGCCCCATGTGTTTTGGAGCTCAGCTGTGTAGTCTGCTCCGATTCCAGGAGGAATGGAGACTCATATTTATACTTAATGTAACGGTATTGATTTTTACATAATGCTTCAGCTCACTTTTATTTTTCTATTTCCTGTGTGCAAGTAATGAAATTGCATTTTATATTAATCTCCCCTCTTTATATTATAAAAGAATAAAAAAAAAAAAAAATCAAGACTCAAGGTTATTGAACTGTCAAGCCAAAAAAGAAAACCATCAGTGATCCTATTAAATTAGGCATTTAATGAACTCTACCTAACACAATCCCTTATTGGTGATTTGTTTTTGAAAGTGTCAAAATAATTGGAAAGACAGTCGCTTGAAAACAAGGTTGTCTGGGGGCCATGTAGTTTACACAGCCAAGGAATATATGCGGCCGGATTTTCATTCTCCAGCTGCACGTCTGAGATGGCAGACCGGTAGAGGCGTCACCAGTCAGGAACAGTCATCTCCTTAATTACTGCTTTTACAACCACAATCCGATGGCCAAGATAACAATTTGTACCAAAGAAAAGCGGAGATGTGAAATCGCTTATGAATTCAGAAAATTGTCCGTTATCTGCTTCTTGCTGTTTAAAATCAGAGATAAAAGCTGAACATTTCCCGTAGCAAATGACAATACAATATGAGAGGACACAGATGACATTTTATAAAACTTTAAGTGATGAGCGGTGGCACTGAGTGGCATTTGCATTCATCGTAACCACAGAATAGAGAACGAGGTGTGCCCGCGGGGCCAGAGATTTATTAATGGGCAAATTGGTGATGTGAGGCAACAATGGGGGAAGTCTGGTGCATATCAAGGCATAGTAGCTCTTAGAAATCTATCAGTCAAATTTAACCCTTTAATGGAGTCGGAGTACAAGACTATACAGGACAGAGGGTCCAAACCTTGTGACTTATTTTAAAAAAAAGACAATTACATAATATTATGGTTTAATATCGTAGCAAACATTTTTAATTCAGTTGCAATCCATAAGGTAAAGGATATTTTTTCCCCTCAGTTAAAAATTTGTTTTGCATGGATAAACATACAATTTTGAAGTGGTTTACTTCAAAAGAAAATGTACTCATCTTAAAGGGTTGTTCTCATGATTATTTCCTTCTTCAGGATCGGACCACTCCCCTGCTGACCGGCTTTTTGTTTGCTGGGGGGCAGTGCGCTCCTGCAGGATAATGAGGGCCAGCGGCATCATTACTGTGCGCTCTACAATGCTTTAAGCAGAGGTAACTTTGCCAACGGGAGAAAACCGTGCGTTCTGACCAGCTTCAGAGCAGCGCTTACAAGCTCTATAGGAAAGAGCTAGTAAGCAGTGAGCATGTTTAACCAATGCTGAATGCAATGCTGGCCGGGTAAACAAGTCACTTGCGCTTTACAATTTTACCCATTTGAGAACATGAGATAACTCCTTTAAAGAAGACATCTCATCAACATTTTTCATTTTGTTATTCTTCCTAATTTTCTATGTAATGGTGTGTAAATGCCGCTCTGGTCCCATGTGACCGGTCTGTCACTTTACTCAGCATTTACGGTGTGGAACGGTAGCCACTTTCCCAGCGTACATCTTAGAGACTCAATCAAGTCTCCATAGATTTACATGGAGAAAGCGACTTCTGGTCCTCAGAAAATCCTCTGTGTGACCGTTCTTGTCTGTTTTGATATGACAAAGGCCTGAAGAAGGCTGGAGTAGTTCTGGACACCCGGGAACATGATGATTGGTAATTACTTTAATACACTTACACAACATTACATAGCTAATGAGGACGGACTATAGAATAACAATTTGATGAGACGTTTTCTTTAAAAATGCCATTAAGACTGCTATCAATTTTGCCCCAAAGTGTAGACTGAGCCAAGACTACACATCACTGATTGGAATTTCATTTATCGTTTCTGTCATAAGAGCAGGAATATGGAATTTATGTAGTGGGTATATCTGTGAAATGACTGACATAAATGGCACCAACAGACGCCACGGACTAGAATAGGGCCTGTAGAGTATTCTTCATGGTGCCTATAATTGTACATCATGCTGAGCGGTTTCTCCTGGTAATATGACGGAAACTGCACCAGGGACTTCTAAAGGAGGCGCCAGCACAGATGTGAATAAAGCCTTACTTATTTTTACAACAATAAATACTCATTAACACACAATAACATTTTCCTGTTGCTTAGGAAAGAGAAAAATCAGGTCCCTGCGGCACCGCCAATGGAGGTCTTCAAACCGACAATGGTGTCAGCATTCTCCTTTATAAGGCCAGTTTTCCAAAGGGACTCTGTGAATAAATTACTTTATCTTCCCATTGCTATATATAATGGTAGAATCAGCTGGAGATTTCTTATATATTCCTGCTGTTTTCCAAGAATAAAGTGACATAGCCCTTTAGGCATATGCGCTGTTGACAATGTAATTTGAAGGATATAAGAAGCTTTTTTGGCCCTGGCTTGAAATCTAAATAAAGGGTATCACTTTTAACAGCGCTGTTGAAAATATAAATTGCAAAAAAAATGAACTTTAATCATATTTGTATTGCTCAGATTTAGGGCAGAGGAGTGTGGATTCTCATCTGAGAGAATCGGGCCGATTAGGCAAATGACACTCTGATCAGAGTTTGATCATAGTGTGATCTGATTTTCTCAGATGAGAAGATGGGGAGAAAAATTTCTCCATTCTGTCAGTCAGTGGAAATCAGACTGAACTCCGAGTGCAGTCTGATGGTTTCTACGAACTCAATGATATGCATAGTTGAGTGTGATCCGAATATCGGATTAAATTCTGGCACGCAGAGATTTTTTCTTCCGACAGACTCTGCCTGACGAAAAAATCGGACATGTGCTCGGCTCTATAGCACAACATTGGTCCGAGTGTGATCTGATGTTTTGTTGGAACGCACACGGACTGAGAGTACGCTCCTCTGCACCTGCACTAACAGTGATCTATGCGTCTCCTAAAATGTCCACTTTTTGTGTCTGAGACCATGGCGCTTATGTGACAATGCCATTTTCCATGTACAAAGGAAACGGACACTTTCTTTCCTCCCAAAATCCAATGGCTAGGGTAAATCTCCTAGTCTGCCAGATACCTTGCATATGGCAAGGTCTGATAACGCCAAGAACATTTAATGCCATTTAATTTAGTGTAAATGGTGCCGATTTTATATGTATCCATAGATTCCATCCTCCGTTGAAATGCTTTTTTTAATATTATTTAAAGTATGTTCTTTTGCCAACTAAGAAAAAAACGTGATCAATTCTGAATCTCTGTAAAACACAAGCAGCTTTGTTTCTCCCCATTGCCAAGTGACTGCCCTTCAGTTACATGGGCTCAGCTTTAGCCTTGCACTCCCCCTACCGAATGCTAGGAAAACTGCCAGACCCTTATCAAGTGTCAACTCCCCCTACCGAATGCTAGGAAAACTGCCAGACCCTTATCAAGTGTCAACTCCCCCTACCGAATGCTAGGAAAACTGCCAGACCCTTATCAAGTGTCAACTCCCCCTACCGAATGCTAGAAAAACTGCCAGACCCTTATCAAGTGTCATATTATAAAAGTCCGGGACGGAAAAAAGTCATTATCAACCCCTGTTTTGCTGGGGCACATATTTGGGGGTCATTTTGGAAATGGTACAGTTATTTTTTCCATGTAGAAATCCCACTCACGTTGCTACAGAGATGCAGAGTCCATGTCAGAGAAACAGGAGGTTTATGCACAGATTACTCTGACGGAATCATTTATGTCAGTATGTTAAAATAGTCTATAGATTGCTAAGTGAAGTGCAATTAAGTAAGAAAAAGGGGTAATCCGAACACATTAAGCCAAGAGCGGGCAGCGCGGCGAGCTCCAGGATAAATGACATCACCTCATCGCTGCATGAATCATCTTCTCCCCTCAGCAACAAACATTATAAATAAAAGGGGGCTCGGGAGGGGCTCTCAAATCCTTAGATCACATGGAGCAGGTGCTTATTCCAGGGCTCGCCCCCCAGCTGCTGTATTACAGCATAATAAATCTGCCTGATTTTCTCACAACAGACCTCATCCACACTGCTGAGAACCATTTGTTGCTCTAATTCTCGTCTTTCCTCAGAGTACGGCTTAATGACAGACTAGCAAATGATTACTGCAGAATGGAGGATATGCTGGAGACATCTGCCAGCAATATGCACGGGCAGAAAACACTGCGCTCCACTCCATGTGGCACAGGGGAAGAAAGCGGCACGATAGCAATTACCCGCCGACCAAACGGGGCCCGCGCTTCAAGGTTACCAGCTACGAGGAAACAGAGAAAGGGGATAATATCGCACATCCGATGACGCATTCCTGCAAACAAAATATTACACCTATATAAAGAAGTCAAAATAATCAAAAATACTGGTGTGGTGGTAAATGAGTCACATAGTAAAAGAAGTACACAGGAAATCGTGCACAATTCATAAACCGATAGAAATGTGGGTCTGATGAGCAGCTAAGAATCTTAAAGGGAACCTGGGAGGTCCTAAATGTAGTAAACCACCGCTAGAGTGTTATAAATGCCTATAAAGCATCCTGATCGAGTCTTATGTGCAATGGTAATGTTTCCATGTTTTCAAAAATAACTTTTCATCTGCAGCTCAGCACATGCAAAAGAATCAGTACTAGTCTGACAGGGTGTCACGTCCCTCAGATCCTCTATGATTGACCCCTGGGCATAGTGGGCACGCTCCATACAATACCCATTATAACAGGACCGCTCAGAGGGGCATGATTAGAGGCAAGACTAGTCTGGCAGGGTGTTATTTCCCCCCGATCCTCTATTTATGACCCCTGGGCATAATGGGCATTGTCTATACACTACCCATATTAGAATTGCCCAGGGGGGCATGATTAGAGGATTAGAGTCAGAACTAGTCTGGTAGGGTGATACCTCCATAAAATCCTCCATTTTTGACCACTGTGCATAACGGGCATCGTCTATACACTACCCATCATATTAGGATGGCCCAGCGGGGCATGATTAGAGTCAGAACTAGTCCAGTAGGGTGACACTTCCATCAAATCCTCCATTTATGACCCCTGGGCATAACGGGCATTCTCCATACAATACCCATCGTAATAGGACCGCCCAAAGGGAGGGGGGGAATTAGAGGCAGTACCAGTCTGACAGGGTGTCACTTCCCCCAGATCTCCTATTTATGACCCTTGGGCATAATGGGCATCCTCTATACAATACCCATCATAATAGGACCACCCAGGGGAGGATGATTAGAGGGTTAGCTAGCAGGGTGTCATCCCCCCCCCCCCCCCCCCGATCCTCTATTTATGACCCCTGGGCATAATGGGCATCGTCTGTACAATACTCATCATAGTAGGATGGCAAGGTGGACATGATTAGAGGATTAGAGGCAGGACTAGTATGGCAGGGTGTCACTTCCCGCACATAGTCTATTTATGACCCCTGGGCATAACAGACATCCTTCAAATAATACCCATCAAAATAGGCCCTTCCAGGGGGGGCATGATTAGAGAATTAGAGGCAGGACTAGTCTGCTGGAAACAACCAGACTTAGTAGTAAATCTCAAATCAAAAGCTCTTTTTTATAACATGGAAACATTACTGTTACATACAGGAGACTATTGGAACACAGAAATCTGCATTTATAACACTATAGTGGTGGTTTCAGATGGTTTGGGGACCAGAAAGGTTTCCTTTGAAGGGAATGTATCACCATTATTATTTTGTAATAACTAAAACCAGATAACCAGGTATTGACTCTTCCTGATTTTTTTTAACTCTGTTTTCATTTTAGGATGATAGATTTTTTTTATTCAGTACATTATGTGGGCAGTCATTGTGCCTCAGATTTTATTAACATCAGTTAGAGATAAGCTTTGCGTTAGCCACATGGACTATACTGTATACAGCAATAGACAGGTGGTTAGACTCACTTCTATAGGAGAAATGTCTAAGCATGCTCTGTGATCAGTGTATAAGGAATGGGAGAAGAACTATGACATTACCTACTGTGAAAGGTGTATTATCTGTCATTGTTCGCCTGCCTGAGCTGATAATGTGATGACTGCAGAGTGTAATCTTCACAGAACAGGGAACACCACCAAAGTAAAAAGGGCAAATATTTAGGATTTTATTTTTTTTAATACAGATATGGTAAAGTTAAAAAAATATGTTTAAACATAAAATGTTGATGTAAATAATACAAAAAATGATTACAATTGTTGCACTGGAAATACCCAAGCATTGGCCAGAAGATCTGGAACTAAAGTCATCCAGTGATAGCCAATATATTAGTCCTAACTGCCCCATAAACATGTATGGCTGTGTGTGCATGCATTTTGTATTTTGAGAGGTAATTAAGTCGTTGCCAGACTCCTCTCCCAAAGGAACAAAACAAGGGACGGGTAAACTGAAATCCAACATTCCCCATCCTTCACTCCCTCCACATCTGCCATCAGGAAAGAGTTTGGAGTTAGATAGTAGGACGCTTTGTGCTGCAGAGAGCATCAAATGGGAGAGATATTCTCTTTGTTAGCTTGAAGATCTTTGTTTGGATCATGACAATTGTTTTGCCTGCCAAATCCCATAGAGAAAAAAACATATCTGAAAATTGATGGTGAGTAAGGGCCTTATGCATTTCTAAGGGTCACAGAGAGTGACTGCAGACTTGTGATTTTAGACCGGACAACCCCTTTAACTGTAATGAACAATGCATCTGGGACTATTTCAGGACCAGGACAGATTTTTATCCACTGGAAGCAAACACAAGCATACGTAATATATACGATGCATATATATATTCTGGATATACAAACGTAAGTTTGCAGGTAATAAATGTAATATAGTCATAAGGAAATCCCTGAACACTAGATAATAAGGCTTACGCAGTATCACAGAAGTTTACATCACTTCTACCAAGTGTACAAGTTACTTCTTGTTTCTGAGACATACATACCAAACACGTCATTATCTTCACATTCCTGGACTGACTCTGCCACATCACTCATTGACTTCTGCTCTTCTACTACTCGGTCTTCTGTATCCTGAAATAGACATATATACAAACACTTTGTAAATACTAGAATATGATTCTCCATACCAGGGGTGCACAACCTAAAGCGCCGGGGGCCACATGCGGCCTGAGATGGTCATCTTGACCCCTTTTTTTCTGGAGTGCTAAATAGGGGATCAGAGGACCATCTTTATCTACAATAGTGAGGGTTCCAGAACTTAAACCCCCACTTATTAGATCATGGCATTCATAGCACTGTCAATTTATACTATGGATCGGAAAACCCCTTCAAATTTTATGCGGCTCTTGGGAGTGGCACAGTCCTAAAATTTGGTACTCGGACCTAAAAAGGTTGTGCACCTCTGATTTATTATAAGGTTTGTCAATCATCAAAAGCATGTACGTATTGATCGCCAATACAATGTCAGAAAAACAGAAATCTTACCATACAACAGCACACAGAGGAATCCAAAAAGCTCCATTTTCATAGTCAAAAATTAATCATGGGACACAGAGCTCGAAAGAGCAAAATACAAGGCTTTATTATATGCCACACTGCGTGGGGTGGCAAATAATTCTAGAAAATGTTTAATGGGGGTTCCATTAGCAGGAGGAACTACAACCAGTAAATCAATGGAAACTCCTATTGAGAAATGCATCATTCGTAAGGACCAAGTGACATCTGAAATATGTAGTGTCTTCTAGGAATTCATTTTTTAGTGATTAGGTGACAACATGAAAAGTTCCTGTATACCAAGTCTTTGAAGTGGGGAATATAATGTAGCAGGCTGTGACCTTTCTTACAAATGTCACTTGCAGCCTCTCCTCTTCCACATCCCACTTATATATACACAGAACCAGGAAAAAAAACTTATCTTAGCTCTAACCCTTAAAAAAAAAACGTCACAAGACGTGAAATAAACAAAACACATTTAAGGATTCGCAGGATAGGGAGAAGTGTAGGGTATATTATAATAAAGCTAAATACAAAAGGTGCTTAGATATAGATATTTAGAAAGGAAAGTTTAGGTATCAAACCACCACTTTAAAAGGGGCTGTCCATTACTTTATATTCCCCCCTCATGTATCCCCCCCGGCGCCCCTAAGACTTATTGTAAATATCTTCTGTTGCTGATAATGCCTGTGAGTGGCGCTATCACTGGCCGCTCACAGGCATCACGTGACCCCCGGCTGCAGCCGGCTCTGACTTCCGCTGATGTCACGACAAGTGCTGGCAGCAGCCGGGGGTCTTTATCTACCAGTGGCTGCTGGGTTGTGGGCGGAGTTACCCTCCGCGTCACACCCGGTATCCACCGCGCGCGCTCTCCCTGTCCCCATTCATTGGGAAAGCACGCAATGGATGCTGGGTGTGACATGGGGAATAACCCCGCCCACAACCCTGCAGCCACCGCGGGGACCCCAGCGCTAATTCACGCCTCACTTGTCGTGACGTCAGTGTGGGGTCACGTGATGCCTGTGAGCGGCCACCTATAGCACCGCTCACAGGCATTATCAGCAACACAAGGTATTTACAATAAGTCTTAGGGGGATTCATTGGGGGGGGGGAAATAAAGTACTGGACAACCACTTTAAGGACAGCTTGGCCATCTGAAATGAGAAGATTTTGTAGGAATGTTGGAGCACATGGGTGTTTTTCCTGCTGCAGAAGAGCTCCGTGCATGCTGGACAAATCCCAAACATTTACTTGTTTACAGAAAGCATGATGCTTTACATACAGTCAAGTCAACACTAGTCAAGTCTTCTATAATCCCCCATCTGAACACAGCACAATATACAGTAGATATGAGATACAGTACTGTGAAAATGTTTAAGGCAACTGTTTAAAAATCCTGAAAATCAAGAATGCTTTCAAAAATCAAATTGATAATAGTTTATTTTGTTAATTAACAAAATGCAAAGTGAAGTAACAAAAGAGAAATCTAAATCAATATTTGGTGTGGCCATCTTTTGCCAATCAGACACCTCTTTGATGGTACTGCATAATGGATAAGTATCCGTATTTCTCATCTTTGAGGACACCATTAATTTTGATCAAATTCACAACTTTGTTTCCTGAAATGCAGCCCCAAACTTGCAAAGACCTCCACCATGCTTCACTGTTACCTGCACTCATTTTTATACTGCTCTCCAGCCTTTGGTAAACAAACTGCTTTCTGTTACTGTTACGGATCCGGGTGGTGGAACCTCTGTGCTGCGGTGCAAGGAGGGACCAGAGGGGCGTAACTAGGTATCAACTCGGACTGACCAAGGTCGCATGGCGGCTCAATCGACTCCGTGAACCAGGGAAGGACCGAGCAGAGGGACCAGGTGCTACTCTGGGCCAGTCCTTGTATGAGAGCAGGTGACTCCCACAGGTCAGAAGGCAGGGACTGACCAGTACAGCAGATGAGCACGGCAGGCAGGCAGACGGGTGATCCGGGTAGACGGACTGGCAGACACCACAGGTAACTGGCAGGAGCCTCCAGGTAGGCTGGCTGGTAGGCACGGCAGGTAACTGGTAAGTTCTCCGGGTAGGCAGGCAAAGCTGGCCCATAGACAGACTGGCGGGTTTAGACCGTAGGCAAACCATCGGGCTGGAGAGTGTACTTGGCTGGCGGAGACAGGTAGTCAGGCTGGCGGACTGGACTGGTAGTCAGGCTGGTGGACTGGACTGGTAGTCAGGCTGGCGGACAGGACTGGTAGTCAGGCTGGCGGACAGGACTGGTAGTCATGCTGGCGGACTGGACTGGTAGTCAGGCTGGCGGACTGGACTGGTAGTCAGGCTGGCGGACTGGACTGGTAATCAGGCTGGCGGACTGGTAATCAGGCTGGCGGACTGGACTGGTAGTCAGGCTGGCGGACTGGACTGGTAGTCAGGCTGGCGGACTGGACTGGTAGTCAGGCTGGCGGACTGGACTGGTAGTCAGGCTGGCGGACAGGACTGGTAGTCAGGCTGGCAGCGGGACCTGAGGGCTGAAGCAGAGTTTAGAACACAGAGCTACAACCTTGCACGGGCACCTCCATTTTGGAGGAGGTGCCTTTTATGTGAGAAGTCCTCTGGCCATTGGCTGGGGACTCTTTAGGACGGTGCACGCGGCCCCTTTAAGAGGGAGGGAGCGCGCCCTAAGCACAGTGCCCGGGAAGCTACGCGTTCCGGCAGCAGCAGCAGGAGAGCCGAAAGACGCCGGGCCAGGAGCGCGGCGGTAAGAGGGACGGCGTCTCTGCCTGTCAGGGGGCAGAGACGCCGATGCTACAGTACCCCCCTCCCCCTTTATGCCCCCTCTTTTTTAGGCCTGAAAGAAATTTTTTAAGGAGAAGCGGGGCATGGATGTTCTCCCTGGGTTCCCAAGTTCTCTCCTCTGAGCCAAACCCCTTCCAATCCACCAGAACAAAGGTTTTTACTCTTACCCTCTTTGTGGCCAGAATGTTCTCTACCTCATAGACGTCCTCAGCGGAGACTGGAGCTGGGGAGGTACCTGGATCGTCGGAAAAAGAATTAAGAACAACTGGTTTGAGGAGAGATATGTGGAAGGAGTTGGGAATCCGTAAGGTGGCCGGGAGTTTTAACTTGTAGGCCACTGCATTGATTTGCTTGAGGACTTCAAATGGACCGATGAACCGTGGACCCAACTTATAGGGGGGTATTTTGAGATGAACATGTTTGGAGGAGAGCCAAACCTTGTCTCCGGGACGGAATTGAGGTGGGTCCAGACGTCTCTTGTCGGCATGTCTCTTCATCCGCTC
Organism: Phyllobates terribilis; assembly: GCF_046119375.1. NCBI lineage: Eukaryota > Metazoa > Chordata > Amphibia > Anura > Dendrobatidae > Phyllobates > Phyllobates terribilis. Next base: position 530,654,889 of record NW_027362764.1, on the reverse strand, counting down.
GGAGGATTGAAGAAGTGCGGCTCTAGTGTCCTCCCAAATGGTGGAAAATTCGCTGACCAGAGACTCCGCGGCAGGGTTGTTCACTGAAGCGGAGACGGGAAACGGAATCCGGGGATGTTGACCGTAGACCACAAAGAACGGAGACTTGGAAGAAGATTCGCTCTCATGGTTGTTATAGGAGAACTCGGCCCATGGTAGGAGTTCTACCCAATCGGTCTGGTGAGCGCTGGCGAAGTGCCGGAGGAAGCTGGTAAGGATCTTATTAATACGTTCCACTTGGCCATTGGACTGAGGATGATAAGCAGAGGAGAAATCCAGGGAAACATCCAGCAGCTTACACGTAGCTCTCCAGAAGCGTGAAGTAAACTGGACCCCGCGATCAGACACAATGTGGAGGGGTAAGCCGTGGAGACGAAAGATGTGATGGATGAAGTCCTTATCCAGCACAGATGCAGACGGGAGACCAGGCAGAGGGATAAAGTGGACCATTTTGGAAAAGCGGTCAGCGACCACCGAAATGACAGTACAACCGGCAGAAACAGGGAGATCAGTAATAAAGTCCATAGCAATGTGTTGCCACGGGGCAGCAGGTACAGGAAGAGGCAGGAGACGACCGGCTGGAAGATGTCTGGGAACCTTGTTGCGGGCACAGGATGAACAGGCCGTGACGAAGTCTACAACATCCTTGCGCAGGGAAGGCCACCAGTAATGCCGGGTAATGAGCAGGAAGGTCTTCCTCTGGCCGGCTAGTTTAGATGAATGACCCCAGTGAAGAACCTTCTTACGATCCGGAACCGCTACAAACGTCTTACCGGGTGGGAGACGAGACAGGTCCAAGGGAGCCACATTCATCACTTTGGAGGGATCGATGATATGCATAGGCTCCTCCTCTTGATCGGAAGACAGGAAGGATCGGGACAAAGCGTCGGCTTTAACGTTCTTGTTCGCAGGACGGTAATGTAGGGTAAAGTTGAAACGGGCGAAGAACAAAGACCACCAGGCCTGACGCGGATTGAGTCTTTGGGCATTTTGTAGATATGCCAGGTTTTTGTGGTCAGTGTAGATGACCACCGGGTGCAGAGCCCCCTCAAGCAGGTAACGCCACTGATCCAGCGCCAATTTGATGGCTAGCAGTTCTCGGTCTCCTATGGAATAGTTGCGCTCGGACGAGGAGAAAAGCTTGGAGAAGAAGCCGCAAGTTACCATTCTCCCGGACGGAGATTTCTGGGTGAGCACCGCTCCGGAAGAGGAAGCATCAACCTCCAGAAAGAACTGTTTGTTGCAATCCGGACGGTGCAGCACCGGGGCAGAAGAGAAGGCTTGTTTTAAGGAGAGGAAGGCCTCCTCCGCTTCAGACGTCCATTCCTTAGGATTTGCTCCCTTACGGGTGAGCGCAGAGATGGGTGCAGTTCGGGAAGAGAAATGTGGGATGAAGAGGCGGTAATAGTTAGCGAAGCCCAGGAATCGCTGAATCGCCTTCAACCCCTCCGGTCAGGGCCACTTTAAGATGGCAGAGACCTTCTCGGGGTCCATCCGTAGACCAGTCTTAGAGATAATATAGCTCAGGAATGGAAGAGGTCTGCTCAAAGAGGCATTTCTCAAATTTAGCGTATAGGTGATTCTGCCTGAGCCTAAGCAGGACCTGACGAACATCCCTCCGGTGTGTGGGTAGATCCGGAGAGAAGTCCAAGATGCCGTCCAGGTACACCACCACGCATGAATATAAGAGGTCACGGAAGATGTCGTTAACTAGTTCTTGGAAGAGGGCTGGAGCATTACAGAGGCCGAAGGGCATCACACAGTATTCATAGTGGCCGTCCGGGTATTAAATGCAGTCTTCCACTCGTCTCGTTGGCGGATCCAGACCAAGTTATATGCCCCACGAAGATAGAGCTTGGTGAAGATCTTCACGCCTTTAAGGCGGTCGAACAGCTCAAAGATGAGCGGCAGGGGGTATTTATTTTTGATAGTAATCAGGTTGAGTCCCCTATAATCGATACAGGGGCGTAGTGAACAGTCTTTCTTTTTTACGAAGAAGAATCCAGCTCCAGCCGGGGAGGTAGATTTCTGGATGAATCCCCTAGCCAGATTTTCTTCAATGTACTCCGACATGGCCCGGGTTTCGGCCAACGACAAGGGGTAAATACGCCCACAGGGTGGAGTGGCACTGGGTACCAGGTCGATAGGACCTATGAGGTGGCAGTGTCTCCTCTTCCTTCTTGTCGAAGACATCTGCATAGGACCAGTAAGGTGCCGGTACACCAGGTAAATTAGCCAGAACCGGAACCAGGTAGGTCTCATGGCAATCCAGCTCCCAACAGAGCACCTCACCGGATCGCCAATTCAGAACGGGTTCATGTCTCTGTAGCCAGGGTAGACCAAGCAAAAGGGAGTGAGAGAGTCCGGATAGCACATGGAAGGAGAACCTCTCCGAGTGCAGCATTCCCACCTGAAGGGTTACAGGCTCTGTGACAAGCAAGATGGTCACCGGAAGGAGTCTTCCATCCACGGAAGTGACTGCCAATGGTTCAGCCTGAGGTTTGGTGGGAATCTGATAATTCTCTACAAGGGACTGAGAAATGAGATTCCCAGCGGCTCCGGAATCCAGGTGGGTGGTTTCAAAGAAGCGGTTCTCTCCACAGGAAATAGAAATGGATAAAGTGAAGAATGGAGAGGATTTACTTTTGCCTAGGACGACCTCTCCGAGCGGTCCTAGACACTGGAGTTTCCCGGCTTCACCGGACAGGAACGGATCAGATGCTCCTTACTACCACAGTAGAAACAGCTCCCCTCGGCTCGGCGTGTTTCTTGGCGAGACTTGACCATCTTGGTCTGGTAGATCTGCATGGGTTCGGGCGAGCGTGCCCGGGGAGTTGCTGGTTGGGGGGCAGGTTTCTGGAAAACAGGAGCAAGACGAGGAAATCTTCTCTCCCGGGTAGTCTCCTTAGCACGTTCCAGGAAACAGATGTCAATCCGGGTAGCTAGTGACACCAGGTCATCCAGGGTGGTAGGAATGTCCCGGCCGGCTAGCTCGTCCTTGATCCGCCCGGAAAGACCCTCCCAGAAGGTGGACACCAGGGCCTCGTTGTTCCAGGCAAGCTCAGAAGCGAGGGTACGGAACTGTATGGCATACTGGCCCATGGGGAGACTCCCTTGGCGGAGACGGAGCATTGAGAAGGCCGTAGAAGTCCTTCGTCCGGGCTCATCGAAGACCTTCCGGAAGGCAGTGAGGAAAGCCGGAAGATCGGACACCAGGGGATCCCCTCTCTCCCATAGAGAGTTTAGCCAAGCCAATGCTTCCCCGGTGAGGTGAGACATGATGAACGCCACCTTGGCCCGGTCGGAGGGAAACTGATGTGCAAGTAGTTCAAAGTGCAGCGTGCACTGGTTCAGAAATCCCCGACATAAGACTGGGTCACCCCCAAAAAGAGGAGGCGCAGAGAGCCGGGGTCCAGAGCTGGATGCCGTGGCACTGCTAGGCAGAGGCGCCACTGGAGCAGGTGTCGCTCGGCTCGAGGTGGACACAGGTGGAACGGGTAGCGTGTTCAGATGAGAGTTGACAGACTGCAGGTAGGTCAGGATGGTTTCCTGTTGGGATCTCTGACGAGAAACCTCCTGGTACAAGTCAGCAAGCGAAGGAGCCTGGGGGCCACCGGGTTCCATGGCCCGTGCAAACTGTTACGGATCCGGGTGGTGGAACCTCTGTGCTGCGGTGCAAGGAGGGACCAGAGGGGCGTAACTAGGTATCAACTCGGACTGACCAAGGTCGCACGGCGGGTCAATTGACTCCATGAATCAGTGAAGGACCGAGCAGAGGGACCAGGTGCTACTCTGGGCCAGTCCTTGTATGAGAGCAGGTGACTCCCACGGGTCAGAAGGCAGGGACTGACCGGTACAGCAGATGAGCACGGCAGGCAGGCTGACGGGTGATCCAGGTAGACGGACTGGTAGACACCACAGGTAACTGGCAGGAGCCTCCAGGTGGGCTAGCTGGTAGGCACGGCAGGTAACTGGTAAGTTCTCCGGGTAGGCAGGCAAAGCTGGCCCATAGACAGACTGGCGAGTTTGGACCGTAGGCAGACCGTCGGGCTGGAGAGTGTACTTGGCTGGCAGAGACAGGTAGTCAGGCTGGCGGACTGGACTGGTAGTCAGGCTGGCGGACTGGACTGGTAGTCAGGCTGGCGGACTGGACTGGTAGTCAGGCTGGCGGACTGAACTGGTAGTCAGGCTGGCGGACTGGTAGTCAGGCTGGAGGACTGGACTGGTAGTCAGGCTGGCGGACTGGACTGGTAGTCAGGCTGGCGGACTGCACTGGTAGTCAGGCTGGTGGACTGGACTGGTAGTCAGGCTGGCAGCGGGACCTGAGGGCTGAAGCAGAGTTTAGAACACAGAGCTACAACCTTGCACGGGCACCTCCATTTTGGAGGAGGTGCCTTTTATGTGAGAAGTCTTCCGGCCCTTGGCCGGGGACTCCTTAGGACGGCGCATGCGGCCCCTTTAAGAGGGAGGGAGGGAGCGCGCGCGCGCGCCCTAAGCACAGATCCCGGGAAGCTACGAGCGCCAGCGGCAGCAGCAGCAGGAGAGCCGTTAGACGTCGGGCCAGGAGTGCGGCGGTAAGAGGGACGGCGTCTCTGCCTGTAAGGGGGCAGAGACGCCGATGCTACAGTTACAGACAAATATTTTACATTTTGACTCATCAGTTCAGAGCAGCTGCTGACATTTTTCTGCACTTGAGTTTTTGTGCATAGCTGAGTCACTTGGCCTTGTCTCCATGTTGAAGGTTGGCTTTTTGGCAGTAATTCTTACATGAAAACCATTTCTGTCCATACTTCTCTGAACAGTAGATGGGTGTAGCTGGATTCAACTGGCTGCTGCCAGTTCTGGACATCTTCGATTTTTGAGTGGATGTATGACGTACCTTATCTACTACATTAAGTTTCCTTAGCTGACCTCTTTATCACAACATTGCCCAATACCATCAGGGAGGCACGGGGTTGGCTCAATATTATTTTGAAGCAGAACAACGAACCCAATTATACAGTCACTGTCATTAAGAAATATCTTCAGTGTAAAGAAGAACAAGGACTCCTGAAAGTGATGCTCTAACACCCACAGAGCCCTGATCCCTGATTTGCACAACCCTACATCCACAGAAGATCTGTGGTTAGTTCTTCAAGATGCTTGGAACAACCTCCCTGCAGAGTTCCTTGAAAACTTGTATACATATGTACCTAGAAGAATTGATAGTTGGATGCAGTTTTGAAGGTCAACACCAAATATTGATTTGATTTTGAATGCTCATTCACTTTGCATTTTGTTTCTATTTTTGAAAAAAATCTTAATTTGCAGCATTTTTTCCACTCCCGCTTAAAACTTTTGCACAGTACTGTATATACTGTAGTTTTCTATGAGTTGATTTAATATTTTCAAGCAAAATCTAATACCACCAGTTAAGGTAGGCAATACAGAGATAAGTCATTTCACCCTACCCACCAGGCTTACGGACACTGGCTAATAGCCCAGTTTAGTGTATACCCTTACATCTGCCCTTCATTTCAACACTTTATAATTTTATTGGTATAATTTTTTTTATATACCCATGTTTGCTAATACTACTCTATTATTTGAAAAGGTCCAATTAATTTCTCCAAAAAATTCACTACTATGCCATGTAAAGATCCCTGAGCTCCCAGATTCCTCTTTTTTTTCGTTTTATGCTCAGTTGTTCCATTGCAGAGATAGGCTATGTGCCCACGTTGCGGAAATGAAGCGGAAAATTTGCGCTTCATTTCCGCATGTCCTCTCCCGGAAAAACGCATGTGGAATTTCGCGCGTTTTCGACATGCGGAATTGCCTTGCGTTTTTTATTGCATTGCAAAGGCAATTCCGATGGCGGAAATGCAAAATTAATTGACATGCTGCGGATTTTTGTGCGCATCAAAAATGCTGCGGAAAAATCCGCAGCATGGGCATAGAACTTGCGGATTCACATTGGGGACCATGGGGTGCAGATTGACAAGCGTTTTACAAGCGGTTCCGCTGCGGAAATTCCGCAGCAAATAAGCTTGTAAAATGCTACGTAGGCACATACCCATATTCACATATGTGAAATATCTGCCTGCAGCCAACAGGGCATTTCTTTAGTCTTTCTTTTGGGCTGAGAAGTTTCACCTTTCCCTCCCAGACGTAGCTAATCACAGCTTAGCAGCTGATCTAGTGGTTTCAAATGCTACTGAGCTGCATTTTACAGCGTCTGGGAGTGAGGGGTAAAAATGCGCGACCCCAGAGAAGACTCTGAAGTAATGCCCTGTTGGACTGCCATAAGAAACTTCACATATTGTGCCCCAAAACTAACAAATATGAATACCTCTGCAATACAGCGACGTACAGCAAAAGGGAAAAAGAGGGCACAATCAAGGGAGCTCAGGGATTTTTACAAGGTTTCTAACTCAATTCTTTTGAGCAATTCACAGGTTCTCTTTAATGCAGTTCATACGGTGGTTCAGTGGTTAACACTGCAGCCTTGCAGCGCTGGGGTCCTGGATTCTAATCCCACCAAGGACAACATCTGCAAGGAGTTTGTATGTTCTCCCCGTGTTTGCATGGGTTTCCTCCAGGTTCTCCGGTTTCCTCCCACACTCCAAAGACATACTGATAGAGAATGTAGATTGTGAGCCCAAATGGGAACAGTGCCCATAATGTCTGTAAATTGTCTAAATTGTAAAGCGCTGCGGAATATGTTGGCGCTATATAAATAAAAAGATTATTATGATCATTTGGACATTCCAGTTTCCATTTTTGTAGGGTGGGTATAGGGATAGGAACTCAGACCCATGTGTTTTAATCAATTTTGTCATCTATTTATATTGTTACAAATGAAATACTCACATTGAACTGTATCAAAATATTTTGGCAAGTGTTGTCTTCCTTTCTGTACGCTTTGCTTCTTAGCGTTTCATTTAAAAAGCAGTTTACATGTTGTCGATCCCACCCACACGCAGTAATCGACAGCTTTTCTGCATGAGTTTGTATACATTGAGAGCAATCAATCAACACTGTATGGCCGAGGAATCAGGAGGATTTCTGGCAGAAATTACACATGGGATTACTGGAGGGAATCACAGAAAACAACAAGCTCAGCTCCCCAAACTCCAATAACATCATATAGGGGGCACAGCGCAGGGATCGGACAGGAGCTTTAAATTGGAGTACCCTACTGGTCAAGCCCTCCATGTGGCTCTCTGTTACCTTAGCATTGTAGCTGTGGATAATCCAATACATTTGTTATTTTTACTGCGCAGTACCGTAAATGCAGGTGTTGAGTGCAGACGTTTCTGCATTATTTTGTACACTTATCTTAATATGTGATTACATAAAGGCAAATATTACTAGAGTAAAATGCAGAGAATAACCCGCAGCTTCTCGGCCAGGTACTGAGAACAGTTTATATAGTGTTTCCCTGCAATTGTTATTTTTTTGGGAGCAGCAGATGCCTTTTTTGTATGCTGCTGGCTCTTAACATGAGCAATCTGAAGTCACTGACCGGAGCGGATTCTCTCCTAACGCTCTTTACGATGCCCCAGAGAACCTGCCAAGGAGGATGTGGAGAAACAAATGGATGCCAAAGAAAGACATGCATTTAGTAAACGCCGGAATGAAGAAGAGTGATCGCAAAATGCAGCAACAGGTTAAGCAACATGGATGAGATTACAGTGGAATGGATGATGGTTATTTGAATCGGATTCTACAAGTAAGGTCAGGATTTGTATAAAAAAAAAAACAACTCACAAAAACAGCAAATTTTCATCTTCATATTATGTAGAATAAAAATATATACAAACATTAAAATGCCTCTTTTATTTGGTTTACACTAATTATACAGTATATAAAATGTATATAATTGTTTTCTAAACAGGAAAAATGTTTGATAGAGAAGTAGGCACAAGCTGTCCAGCCACCACTAGGAGGAGCTGTTCCTTCTTTCTCCTCGTGCTGCTTAATGGTTAATTGGTATACATTTAATGACAAATGGAACAACTATGTGTTAAGGATTAGCCTTACACAACCTTAATATCGATAAAGGGTCCCACTGAGCTGAACAATCCGAGCAGGAGTGACAGCTATACAATATATAAGCAGTCAGTGTTGAAGCACTTTGTAGGGATATAGGTACGTCAGAGAAGTTTAGCAATGAAGCAGTCAAGTTTTTGTGCGCCGTTTTGCAGGACTACATACAGTACAAGTAAACCGTCTTTTTCCTATATATGCTAAAAAAAGAAAAATCCATTATACTACATCTGTGTGACCAGCTGCAGTCTAACACCTACCATATAAAAAGAGGTTACAAGCTTATTTTTCCCAATTTCCATACCTAAACTGTGTTTTATTTTTTTACTATATTTTTCAACTTAAGAAATCCTCAAGAAGAATTTTTTGAATATATAAAAGAAAAAAAAATGATTATGACCGTCTCAAATCTGTACAATAAAAATGTTCAACTCCTGGATTTACATGAAAAAACTTCAGAACGTAAAAGTTGGAAAACAATCTGCAAATTCCAAATGGTAAAACAGAACTTAAAATTAATATAAAATAAATTCTATAAATGTGTATAATTCTGAATGTTTGGTCCAGCGGATCGACAATTGGAGGGAAAGATTAGCTCTTTGGGGCAGACATGGATAGACAGATAGATAGATAGATAGATAGATAGATAGATAGATAGATAGATAGATAGATAGATAGATAGATAGATATAGCCCATCCCTTGGTTGAACTTTTTTCATCCATTTTAAAAGGGAAACTGTCACCAGGTTTTTGCCACCTAAACTGAGAGGAGATTAATGCAGAGACAGAAATTCAGATTCCAGTGAAGTGTAGCATTGATAATCTCCTGCTGATAAAACAATGATTTTTATCACTGGAGGACTAGTAAACCTGCTGCCAGGTAGTCCTGCATATTCACGATCTCTGTATAACCCCACCCACACCATTGATTGACAGCTCTCTGTGTGCACTGTACATGGGTAGAATACTGCCAATCAGTGGTGTGGGCGGGGTTATACAGAGCTGAGCATTCAGATAAATGATAGATCTGTAGCAGATAACAGTGATTTTATCAAAACTTCAGCAAGTAGCTCAGTAAGCGATACATCACTGGAATCAGAGTCTCTGCCCTTATATCATGCAGCTCTCAGATGGGGTAGCAAAATCCTGGTGACAGATTTCCTTTAACTATGTAACCATGTAATAAAATACAGAATTATTGCATGCTATTGATGCCAGCTTAGTCCTAGCCATGTAGAGACATGACAGAAAGGTAAATGCAGAGGACTTTGGAGCAGGGGTTAAATAGCTTACTACTGAATTACTGTATAACTTCAATGCAGGAATTCTGAATAATGTAAAACAGTCAGACACAAGATGGGCCTGAGATGCGTGCAGCTGTGATGTCCTTGGGGTGCACACAGTTAGAAGGACATTTGATTTTTCTTGTATAAAGCTGTATAGGAGGTAGCTGATGGAGCACTACATGGAGGGCTAAGCAGCATACAAAGACTGATTAGCCAATAAGAATTCTCATCTCCCTTCTCCGCGCTTCTGGTACTTATTGCTGAGAGGATGATCCATCAGCAGGAACATTACGACAGCTGGCGACAAACTCAGTTCAAAATTCACACCATTGTTAAATATATTTTGGCTGATTTAAAAGAATTTGGACGGTGTTCAAGTCTGTGTTAGAGACGTTTCTTTCTCAAATTTAGAGGGGGAAAAAAAGTGCAATATGTTTCACTGTTTTTCTCTGTAAAATGTCGGACACTGTGATGGTGAGTATGGCTCCATTACATGATGGACACTGTCCGGTGCTGTCGGTGTCCATCATGAGCAACACTCACCTGTTGCAACCCCTGTGATCCAGCAAAAGCTGCGCCATGGTCTGCACAGGCGCCCAGAAGTGATGACGTCAACATTCCCGTCACAGCTTGTGATTGACTGAAGAGGTCAGTTGGCTTGTACAAGCAGATCATTAGAGAAACGTCCAGTGATACATTGGTCATGTCACCCGGCTGCAGTCAATCATAGGGTCCTGAGTGCTGTCAGCATCACTTCCAGTGCTGGTGCAGACCTTGGAGCAGCCTGTTCTTGAGCCCCTGGGGTGACAGCAGACAAGAATGCAAGCCCCCACTCAACCAGGGCTGTGGAGTCGGTAAGCCAAACCTTCGACTCCTCAATTTCCATGACTCCGACTCCCTCATACATGGCTCATGTTTAAGTGATAAATTCATCTCAGCTAAAAGTCTAGACCCTTAGATCAGGAATAGGGCAGACATTTATAGGACATTTCATAACTTTCCCAAATTCTTATGAAAAAATATTCCCCACAAACTGCATTGAACTACTGTACCCAATTTATTATATATATTTTAGGAGTTGGAGTCTGTCCATTTTATACCGACTGAGATTCCGACTCCACCAAAATGGACACGAACTCCGACTCCACAGCCCTGCACTCAACACTGATTAGCCCAGATAATCCCTTTTAAATGATTCTAAAAGATGCAATATTTCCATTAGATATTTGTTAACAGCAGTCTGTAGCTGGTGAAGTCACCAGATGTCCATAGACAACCCCGTCCCCGCACTCTGCTCTGTGTCAGCCGTATATTACCTTTCCTTTTTCAGGTTAACTGATTTTTATCATGATCCTGGCAGTATCACAAATTTATCACTTGGTTATTAAAGAAGATTTGTTACAGATCAGTAAGATTTTTAATAAAGGCCTTAGCTTAACCCCTTCACAACATCCGCCATATGTCTATGGGTGTAATATACCCACTGATCAGGCACCTAAACTCTTGTTTGGCAGCTGTGAACTTGTGTGCCATAAGCATGTACCTCCGGGTGATTGGGATCATGGGGTTGACCAGAAGTGTCTTAGAAGGGGACACAAAAAGGAGTTTGAGAGAGAGGTGGCTATTAGGTGACTGCAATAACACCTTTAAGCTGTATGTACAGACATATAATCGTGAACGGTCTGGAGACCTGTAACTGTAATGCTGTAGCCCAAGTGTCCTATGCCACCATCTTTAAGGTAATCTTAAATTTCCTTATTGCACACGGACAGTCATACAATGAACTGCACAGATGATGAAAGTTTTGCTTTATACCACATCAGTATTTTAGTCGCGAAAAAGACGTGATTACGACCCCTCTGTTTGGATTGTAAAAGCATTTTCATTCCATCAGACTTCTGTAAGACATGAGCAGAATTCAGAAGAGATCTATGCAACAGAACCAGAAGGAAAAGCACAGACGAGACGGTTCTAGCTCTAATTATTTCCAAGGAAGCTCTAGCTCATATTCAGTACTCGGTCTGAATTGTCAATGTATGGATCCAGTTACACAGCAGCATGAATAATTGGAACGAGCAGCCACACGGAGATATAAAAAGCATTAGGTGACTATTTCAGGTTGCCATACAATTCAGATGAAATGGGGCCAATAACCAGGAACGAGCAATCCCAGGATAACACTTAATGTTTTTAAACTTAAAAATCATCGTTTTCAATAGGACATGTGCTGCTGAGAACAATAGTATTTTATGCATGCAGAATGATACTATTAACCATGCCTTACAAGGCTGCCCATTCATATGAACAGGTAGTATTAGATTTACATCTTCAAAACTTATAGATACAGACTGCCCAATTCATCAAAGTGTTTGCACCAGAATTCTAGCGCAAAAGCTTTGAAAAGTTATGGCAGTGTTGCGCCTACATTTTGCGACTTTTGGTGTTTCCATGCCAGTTTCTCCCAGCCTCGCCAAAATAAGTGGTGCTGGGACGTGACACCTCAGCTCGTCTAATTCGTAATGAGCTGTGGCTGACAGAAGCGAGATTTCTGGCGTAGTGCACGGAGAAGAACACTTGTCAATCGCTCCAGATTCATGAAGAGGCAGGAAAATTTTCATGAATCAGAAGTGTCTGACTCCAGAACGCCCCTTCGTCAAGACAGGGGAAAAAATTACATGTCTTGATGATTCGGGTTCAGAGTGTCTAATATCGTAAGCTGTATTTATATTTCCCAAAGACAGCCGTCAATTGACTGCCTATTGGCTACATACATGATGTATGGCGGCATTTAATAGCCTGTTTAGACAGGCAACTCCATCCACAAAGAATGAACACTATTAAAATCATTCTGTGTGCATCATTTTTCTTGGCAGCACATGTGCTGTGTACAAAGGATAATAAAGTTTTCAAAAACTATGAACTTTTAAGAAAGCTTTAAAATAATTTCTCCCAACAAATGAGCATTTTAACTGTTCTTCAGTTGAACACGCATTCCTACGGGCTCCTGCTCCGGATTACCGGTCACCTTCAGTCGAAATTGTAAGTGACCCTTCATTCTAAATTGAAAAATTTTACCACTTGGAGTTAGCAAATATAACAATATCTGATATACTCCTCAAGAATGATCCTGCCAATGTTCCTCCATTTTCACAAAATCGCCACCAGAGCGGTATCAACACTGCTCCCAGCAGCGGGCAGAAGAGGGGACCTGCCTGTGACTTCCATGAACATTTTCTGAAGGGTCATAGACTGTGGCGGTCATTTTGGGAAGATAAAAATGAAAGACCAGAATGGAGGAACATCTGCAGGATCATTGATCCATCTGATTCAAACAGTAGACCATTTTTTGTGGATAACTGCCCTTCAATAAGGAAAACAGCAGCAAACAGAGCTAGCTCTGATCACTGCTGTTAAATGCACATGCTGGCTGTATAACACAGATGACACATGTCTTGTTTAGAGTGGGCTCCGCTGCAAACCCCGCTTCATATACCTGCACACGTTCCATTACATAATAGTACGACATGAAGTAAGAAGGCAAATTAAACATTGAAATCAGGTTTTTAAATCAATCAAGTCTCATTGCCACAGATATATAAAATCCAGCTCCTAGCCATGCAATCCGCCAGAAAGAAAGCACAAACGTACAAAAGAAAGAAAGCACACATTTGAGCACAGTACTGTAATAGATTGTCAAGGTTATAACAAGTCAGTTCATGAAATTTCTTCTCTAAAATATTCCATGATCAACTAAGAGCAGTTTTATTGAAAAGTAGAAGCGTTTAGGAACCATAGCATATAAACCGTGAAGTGTTGATGGAGTGGAGTAAAGCATGCCACCACTGGACCCTGGAGTAGAAGAAAGGTGTTCTGTGAATTGACAAATCCTGCTTTCCTATCTGAGATCTGATGCGCGAGTCAGTGTTTGGTAAATGCCAGGAGAATGTTATCGGCCTGACTGTATAAATGATTAAGGTTTGTTGTAGGAGGGATAATTCTCTGGGGTTGTTCTCCAGGGGTTAGCCTAGGTCCCTTAGTTCCAGAGAAGAGAGATTTTAATGATTTAGTACACCAAGTATGCTTCCAACTTTGAAGGAACAATTTGGGTAAGGCTTTTTTTCTGTTCCAGCATAACTGTGCCCCTGTGCAAAAGAAGGTCCATAAAGGAATGGTTGGGTGAGTTTGATGTAGAAGAAGCTGACTGACCTGTACAGAGCCCGGATCACAACCCCACAACCCAACACCCCTGGGATGAACTAGAACTGAGAGTGAATGACATGCCATCTTGTTCTACATCAGTGTCTGACCTCACCTCACAAATGAATTTGTGGACAAATGGGCAAAAATTCCCAATGCACAGTCCAAATCTTATAGAAAGCCTTCTCAGAAAAGTAAAAGCTGTAATAACTGCAGATGGGGGACCAACTCCACATGAATACCTCTGAATTTATGATGGGATGTTATAAAAGATCTTGTAATGTAAAGAAAAGTAAATAAGGTGTCTGTCACCCTCGCAGGTGGTGCACGTGGTTCGTGGACACACTCTGCCGGTCTTACCTAGGAGGGGAGTAGCTAAGCGGCTACCTGGTGTTCACTGGAGCTCCTGATGGTGGAGTCAGGCTTGAGCTGCAGGTAGCCGCCAGGTACCACTCCTAGGCAGTATCCGATACTGCAGCTGCCGACCCCAAGGGTTGGGTTCGCTGAACGGGGAAACGGGACCGGAGTCCCGGACCGGAAGGATTCGGAGTCTGATAAGACAGTTCGGACAACGTGAAATTCTGGGATAGGTTTTTGTTCAACCACGCAGGTTACGGGAAACTGTTCAAGTACCGCAGAGCGGCTTCAGGGTCACGTATACACTATACAAGACTACAGGGACAATACTGAATAAGGAAATAACTATAACAGACTGAGGGCGAGGGACCTGACAACATACAGTTGCACACACACTACAACTAAGGAAACTATAGGGGTTACTCAGGCACCTCCTTATTGGGGAGGGTGCCTTTTATACAAGAAACCTCCGTTCAAATGGAGTAAACCAGATGACGAATCTATCACTCGACTGAAAATGGCTCTTACTGGAGACGAAGTCCTGGCCTACCCCGACTATGGTCAACCCTTTATACTTCATACGGATGCCAGCAATGTGGGATTGGGAGCGGTGCTATCCCAAGTACAGCAGGGCAGAGAGAGAGTGATTGCCTACGCCAGCAGGAAGCTCCGGCCCACGGAAAGGAACCCCAACAACTATAGTTCCTTCAAGTTGCAGTTTTTAGCCATAGTCTGGCCTGTAACAGAGCGTTTCAAACACTACCTCGCCTCCTCCAGATTTTCAGTCTTCACGGACAGCAACCCACTGACGCACCCGGAGACTGCGAAGCTTGGTGCCCTAGAGCAATGATGGATGGCCCGACTGTCTAACTACGAGTTTACAATCAAGTATCGGGAGGGCATAAAAACACAAATGCTGATGCGCTGTCCAGGATGCCCAACTTGCCAGATGGGGGAGAAGACCCGGAACAGCTGGGAGGAGATAGAGCCAAGGCTGTGGAGTCGGTAAGCCAAACCTGCGACTCCGACTCCTCAATTTCCCTTACACCGACTCCACGACTCCGACATATATTGCTTATATTGAAGTGAAAAATTTATTGTAGTACAATGTGAACATCAGACATTTAATCATTTTTATGATACAATAATCAAGATATTTAGATAGAATATAATATATATTTATTGGAATACTCTCTCTGGTGAAGAAGGCAGAAGACAGGACAGAGGAGGGGAGATTGCCCCCTGCAGTCTGGAGCCAGTGCAGGATGGGAGCACTGCAGCATACAAGTGAGTTTTGATAGGGGCGTGCCCCTGCTTCTAGGGGGGGGGGGGGAGCAGCTGCCCCCCCTGCCCCTTGCTGTCTACGGCCATGATTCACACAAGGCGTTTTTGTGGATCCATTTTTTGCAGTAAAATGCAGTGTCTCTGGGCATCCCAGCAAAGTCAATGGGTTTCAAGATATGACAGTCAGACACATCGTTTTGTGAGGATCCGTTTTTGGGCTCAAAATCGGATCCTCACAAAGAATGAGCATGTCAGTTTGTTCGGCGTTTTTCTAATCTGCTTTTGCTATTGAAAACATTATCTATGAGGTCAAAAAACTTTCAGGTGATGCGGTTTTTTAAAAAGCTGATCTGCTTTTGCAGCTGAAAAATGTATCCTCAAAAAACGCAGCAAAAATGCTGTGTGTGAATGTAGCCTTAGATCAGGAATAGAACAGCCATTTATAGGACATTTCATAACTTTCCCAAATTCCTATGAAAAAATATTCCCCACAAACTGCATTGATCTACTGCACCCAATTTATTATATATTTTAGGAGTCGGAGTCGGTCCATTTTATACCGACTCCACCAAAATGAGCACCGACTCCACAACCCTGGATAGAGCTACCCGCTTTCCATCGTCACTGTGTGAGGGACAAGCGCTCTGCCAACAGAGAAGCCACGTTCAACCCATTGCCCCACCATGGATGGGCAGAGACGCAGGATAGCGACCCGGCTGTCCACCTGGTAAAGGAGTTGCTGACACAGGCTGACTTGCACCCTGATCCAGATGCTCCAAAGGAGACCCAACAGCTGTGGAAGGAGAAGGGCACACTGTTCATCTACGAGGGAAAGCTGTGTCGAAGAAGTATCAACTCCCGGACACACGAACTGGTCTGGCAGGTGGTAGTCCCGAGGCGGGATGCGCCAATGGTCTTAGAAGCGTACCATGATGGAGCAGGACACTTCGGGTGGAAGAAGTTGGAAGTCCTGCTACGTGAGCGATTCTACTGGGCGGGCATGAGGAAAGCAATCGAGAGATTGTGTCGAGAATGTGGTCGATGCAACCTGAGACAGAAGGACCGTGACAGCCAGAGGGCTCCCCTGCAGCCCATAATCACCAAACAACCACTTGAACTTGTAGTGCCGGCGTCCCTGCCCTCTGCTAGGCAGGGACGCTGTTCCCCTCACCGCTCTGCTCCGTGCCCGGCGTCCCTCTCCCGCTCTGCTGGCAGCGCGCGCTCCTTCCCGGCCACTGTGCTTAGGGCGCGCGCCCTCCCTCCCTCTTAAAGGGGCCGCGCGCGCCGTCCTAAGGAGTCCCCGGCCAATGGCCGGAGGACTTTACCATATATAAGGCACCTCCTCCAAAATGGAGGTGCCCGAGCAATGTTGTTGCACCGTTCTACTCTGCTTCAGCCCTCAGGTCCCGTTGCCAGTTACCTGCCAGATTCCTGCCAGCTTGCTGTCCTAATCCTGCCTGATTTCCTGTTACCTGCCTGCCTGCCTGAGGTCCGACTGTCTGCCTTACAACTCCGGTCAGTCTGTCTAAGGACCAACTTGCCCGCTCACCTGGGAGCACACATCAGCTACCTGCCTGCTTGCCTGAGGTCCGACGGTCTGCCTTACAACTCCGGTCAGTCTGTCTATGGACCAGCTTGCCCGCTCACCTGGGAGCGCTTCTCCGCTACCTGCCTGCTTGCCTGCCCGGAGGCTCCGCTGTCACGTGCTGTGACCACCAGCTATTCCAGACTCTTGCCCGCTCACCTGGGAGCGCTTCTCCGCTACCTGCCTGCTTGCCTGCCCGGAGGCTCCGCTGTCACGTGCTGTGACCATCAGCTATTCCAGACTCTTGCCCGCTCACCTGGGAGTGCTTCTCCGCTACCTGCCTGCTTGCCTGCCCGGGGGCTCCGCTGTCATGTGCTGGGACCACCAGCTATTCCAGAGACTCTTGCCCGCTCACCTGGGAGCGCTTCTCCGCTACCTGCCTGCTTGCCTACCTGGAGGCTCCTCCGTCACGTGCTGTGACCACCTGCTATTCCAGAGACTCTCGCTTGCTCACCTGGGAGCACACATCCTCCATCTGCCTTGCTAGCCTACCTGGAGGTTCAGCCATCACAGGTCGTACCTACCCTTTACCTAGAGACTGCCCCGGTCACTTGCCGTGACCTCCAGCCCGTTCTTCCAGAGACTGCCCGTGTCACTTGCCGTGACCTCCAGCCCGTTCTTCCAGAGACTGCCCTGATCACTTGCCGTGACCTCCTGCCCGTACACCCAGAGACTGTCCCGGTCACCTGCTGTGACTGCCTGCCTGGCCGCCACCCGCTCCCTTACAAGGACCGCTCCCTTGTATAGTAGCCCAGAGGTTCCGCCTCCCAGACCCGTTACAGTTTGCTCGGGCCCTGGAACCCGGTGGCACCCAAGCTCCCTCGCTCTCGGACCTGTGTCATGAACTGTCCCGTCAAAGGTCCCAACAGGAGTCCATCCTGGGTCACCTGCGGAATGTCAATACTCGCCTGGACACTCTGACTGCTCCACTAACAACCTCCGCCAGTGCCATGTCTCGCATTCCGGCAGCTCCGCTGTCCACTAACACCATGATATCCTACCCCGGACCTCGGCTTTCTGCACCTCCTCGCTTCGGAGGCGACTCAGCCCAGGCTCGGGGCTTCATAAATCAGTGCACCCTGCACTTTGAACTATTGTCCCACCAGTTTAACTCCGACCGAGCCAAAATTGCATTCATCATGTCCCATCTCACCGGGGAGGCCCTGGCCTGGCTAAATCCTCTATGGGAGAGAGGAGACCCCCTGGTGTCCAACTTGCCTGCTTTTCTCACGGCTTTCCGGAAAGTCTTCGACGAAACCGGACGGAAGACCTCATCCGCATCATCGTTGCTACGCCTCCGTCAGGAAAGTCTCACCGTGGGCCAATATGCCATACGGTTCCGTACCCTTGCCTCGGAGCTGGCCTGGGATAACGACGCTCTGGTTTCCGTCTTCTGGGAGGGTCTGTCCGGCCGTATTAAAGATGAACTTGCCGGTCGGGACATTCCTACCACTCTCGATGACTTAATAACTCTTGCCACCCGGATTGACCTACGGTTCCAGGAGCGTGCCAGAGAGGTCACCCGTGAGAGGAGGTTAACACGTCTAGCTCCTACTTTTCAGAAACCCGTCACTCCTTCTGTCTCTAACCAGGTACACCCTCCTGAGCCTATGCAGGTCGACCAGACCAAGATGGTCAAGACCCGTCAGGACTTATGCCGTGCCGAGGGGACCTGCTTCTACTGTGGCAGTAAGGAGCACCGGATCCGTGCCTGCCCGGAGAGGTCGGGAAACGCCTGTGTCTAGGTTCGCTCAGAGAGGTCCACCTAGACAAGAATAAATCCTCTCCATCTCTGCTGTTGTCAGTTTCAATCGTCTACGGGGAGAACCGTTATTTTGAACTAGCCCAACTGGACTCTGGAGCAGCCGGGAATCTTATTTCACAGTCCCTGGTAGAGAAATACCGCATCCCCACCAAACCTCTGGCTGTACCCTTGTCTGTTGCTGCCGTGGATGGGGGGCTCTTACCACGCCCCATCCAACTCATCACCGAATCCATTACTCTGCAGGTGGGAATGCTGCATTCTGAAAGTATCTCCTTCCATGTTCTGCCTGGACTCTCTCACGCCCTCTTGCTAGGCCTACCTTGGCTCCAGAAACATGCACCCGTTCTTGACTGGCAGACCGGAGAAGTCCTTCGCTGGGGACAGGGCTGCCATAAGACCTGTCTGGTTCCCGTTCATCCCGTCCGTCCTTCTCCTACCCCAGCTAATCTACCTGGACTTCCGATTCCTTATTGGTCTTATGCTGATGTCTTTAATAAAAAGGAGGCAGAGACACTACCCCCTCATAGACCATACGACTGCCCTATCGACCTGTTACCTGGTACTTCTCCTCCCCGTGGGCGTATTTATCCATTATCCGCTGCTGAGACCCGGTCGATGTCCGAATATATTGAGGAGAATCTGGCCAGGGGATTCATCCGGAAATCTACCTCCCCGGCGGGAGCAGGCTTTTTTTTCGTCAAAAAGAAGGACGGCTCTCTCCGTCCCTGTATAGACTATAGAGGCCTTAACCAGATCACGGTGAAGAATAAGTACCCCCTTCCGCTCATTCCGGAGTTATTTGATCGTCTGAGGGGGGCTAGAATCTTCACCAAACTGGACCTCCGTGGGGCGTACAACCTGGTTCGTATCCGTCAGGGGGATGAATGGAAGACGGCATTCAACACCCGGGACGGCCACTATGAATATCTGGTAATGCCCTTTGGCCTCTGTAACGCTCCTGCCGTCTTTCAAGAGTTGGTCAATGACATCTTCCGGGACCTTCTCTACTCCTGCGTAGTGGTGTACCTGGACGACATCTTGGTCTTCTCTCCGGATCTCCAGACTCACCGGAGGGATGTTCGTCAGGTCCTGCTCAGGCTCAGGCAGAACCATCTCTACGCTAAATATGAGAAGTGCCTCTTTGAGCAGACCTCGCTTCCGTTTCTGGGCTACATTATCTCTCAGACCGGCCTACAAATGGATCCTGTGAAACTGTCTGCCATCGAGAAATGGCCCCGACCAGAGGGGTTGAAGGCTATTCAACGGTTCCTGGGCTTCGCCAACTATTACCGCCTCTTCATCCCGCACTTCTCTTCCCGGACTGCCCCAATTTCCGCGCTCACCCGTAAGGGTACTAATCCCAAAGAGTGGCCGCCCGAAGCAGAGGAGGCCTTTCTTTCCCTAAAACAGGCCTTCTCTTCCGCCCCGGTGCTGCATCGCCCGGACGGCAACAAGCAGTTCTTCCTGGAAGTTGACGCCTCCTCCTCTGGAGCCGGAGCGGTACTTACTCAAAAATCATCTTCCGGGAGAATGGTAACTTGTGGCTTCTTCTCCAAACTCTTCTCCTCTTCTGAGCGCAACTATTCCATAGGAGACCGAGAGTTATTGGCCATCAAGCTGGCGTTGGAGGAGTGGCGTTACCTACTCGAGAGGGCTCTTCATCCGGTAATAATTTACACTGACCACAAGAACTTGGCTTACCTCCAGCATGCCCAGAGACTTAACCCGCGCCAAGCCCGGTGGTCCTTGTTTTTTGCTCGCTTTGATTTTGTTCTTCATTTTCGCCCGGCTGACAAAAACGTCAAAGCAGACGCCTTGTCCCGATCCTTTCTGGTGTCCGATCTCGAGGAAGAACCTAAACATATCATCGATCCCGCCAGAGTAATGCAGGTGGCTCCCGTGAGTCTAAAACGTCTCCCTCCCGGTAAGACGTTTGTTTCAGTACCTGATCGGGAGAAGATCCTACACTGGGGCCATTCGTCTAAACTAGCTGGCCACGCCGGTCAGAAAAAGACCCTCCAGCTTATTGCCCGGCACTATTGGTGGCCTACCCTGCACAAGGACATAATAGACTTTGTTTCTGCCTGTGTGTCCTGCGCCCGCAACAAAGTCCCGAGACATCTGCCAGCCGGACGCCTCCTTCCGCTTCCTGTACCTGCTGCCCCCTGGCAGCATATAGCAATGGACTTTATAACTGATCTCCCCGTCTCTGCCGGTTGTACGGTCATTTGGGTGGTCGCTGACCGCTTTTCCAAGATGGCTCACTTTATTCCCCTGCCAGGCCTTCCGTCTGCACCCGAGCTGGCTAAAGACTTTATCCGCCACATCTTCCGTCTTCATGGCCTGCCCCTCCACATCGTGTCGGATCGTGGGGTACAGTTCACCTCACGTTTCTGGAGAGCCACTTGTAAACTACTAGACGTCACCCTGGACTTCTCTTCCGCTTACCACCCACAGTCCAATGGTCAAGTGGAGCGGATCAATCAGAACCTGACCAGTTACCTCCGGCACTTCGTTAATGCCCACCATTCTGACTGGGTGGATCTCCTACCATGGGCCGAGTTCTCTTATAATAATCACGAGAGCGAATCCTCCTCCAAATCCCCGTTTTTTGTAGTCTTTGGTCAGCATCCTCGGATTCCTTTTCCTGTCTCCACCTCTGTGGACAACCCGGCTGCGGAATCTCTCGTTAGCAAATTTTCCTCCATATGGGAGAGTACCCGGTCCGCACTCCTTCTGTCATCCGAGCGTATGAAAAGACACGCTGACAAAAAGCGCCTGGATCCTCCACAATTTCGTCCAGGAGATAAAGTCTGGCTCTCATCTAAATATGTTCGACTCAAGATACCTTCTTACAAGTTAGGGCCTCGGTTCATCGGTCCTCTGGAGGTCATCAGTCAGATCAACCCGGTGGCCTATAAATTGAAACTCCCGGCCAACTTACGGATCCCTAACTCCTTCCATGTATCTCTCCTCAAACCCGTGGTGCTTAACTCTTTTTCCAAGTCTACAGGTACGCCTCCTGCTCCGGTTTCTGCTGAGGACGAGTTTGAGGTAGAGAACATTCTTGCCACCAAAAGGGTAAGAGGAAAGACCTTTTTTCTGGTAGATTGGAAGGGGTTTGGTCCTGAGGAGAGAACATCCATGCCCCTCTCATCCTAGCTAAATTTCTATCTGGCCTAAAAAAGGGGGGGCCTAAAGGGGGGGGGGGTACTGTAGTGCCGGCGTCCCTGCCCTCTGCTAGGCAGGGACGCTGTTCCCCTCACCGCTCTGCTCCGTGCCCGGCGTCCCTCTCCCGCTCTGCTGGCAGCGCGCGCTCCTTCCCGGCCACTGTGCTTAGGGCGCGCGCGCGCCCTCCCTCCCTCTTAAAGGGGCCGCGCGCGCCGTCCTAAGGAGTCCCCGGCCAATGGCCGGAGGACTTTACCATATATAAGGCACCTCCTCCAAAATGGAGGTGCCCGAGCAATGTTGTTGCACCGTTCTACTCCGCTTCAGCCCTCAGGTCCCTTTGCCAGTTACCTGCCAGATTCCTGCCAGCTTGCTGTCCTAATCCTGCCTGATTTCCTGTTACCTGCCTGCCTGAGGTCCGACTGTCTGCCTTACAACTCCGGTCAGTCTGTCTAAGGACCAACTTGCCCGCTCACCTGGGAGCGCACATCAGCTACCTGCCTGCTTGCCTGAGGTCCGACGGTCTGCCTTACAACTCCGGTCAGTCTGTCTATGGACCAGCTTGCCCGCTCACCTGGGAGCGCTTCTCCGCTACCTGCCTGCTTGCCTGCCCGGAGGCTCCGCTGTCACGTGCTGTGACCACCAGCTATTCCAGACTCTTGCCCGCTCACCTGGGAGCGCTTCTCCGCTACCTGCCTGCTTGCCTGCCCAGAGGCTCCGCTGTCACGTGCTGTGACCACCAGCTATTCCAGACTCTTGCCCGCTCACCTGGGAGCGCTTCTCCGCTACCTGCCTGCTTGCCTGCCCGGGGGCTCCGCTGTCACGTGCTGGGACCACCAGCTATTCCAGAGACTCTTGCCCGCTCACCTGGGAGCGCTTCTCCGCTACCTGCCTGCTTGCCTACCTGGAGGTTCAGCCATCACAGGTCGTACCTACCCTTTACCTAGAGACTGCCCCGGTCACTTGCCGTGACCTCCAGCCCGTTCTTCCAGAGACTGCCCCGGTCACTTGCCGTGACCTCCAGCCCGTTCTTCCAGAGACTGCCCTGATCACTTGCCGTGACCTCCTGCCCGTACACCCAGAGACTGTCCCGGTCACCTGCTGTGACTGCCTGCCTGGTCGCCACCCGCTCCCTTACAAGGACCGCTCCCTTGTATAGTAGCCCAGAGGTTCCGCCTCCCAGACCCGTTACAGAACTGGTAGCCTTGGACCACGTGAAGCTAGCCCCAAGCCGGTCAGGCTACGTCTACACTCTCACTATAGTAGACCACTACTCCCGGTTCTTGGTAGTTGTAGAATCTGCTGAGTTTTGGGGTGCCAGTTAATATTAATTAACAAGAGCTACTGGATCTTTAAAAGGGGATTTATTACAAATAGGATATTCACAATAACATACATAAGGGAAACCTAACTAAGGGACAAGGGAACAATGTAAGGGAAAAGGTAAAAGGAGAGGGTGGTAGAAGATGGGAAGTGAGAGGAAGAAGAATAAGAATAATGCCTAACTAGTTTGATGTGCTACCTTTATATCAGTTACACAGTCAGACATGGCCCATACATTGCCCATCCCTGTAACACCTCCAAATAATGATACCATCCAATCAGGTCACAGACTTTGAAGTTCTCCAGAAACATGCACATGGCTGCTGATGCAGACACTCTTCTGAAGGTGGCGCTCTTAGGTTTAGAATGGGTAAGAGTATCAGAGGTCATACATGATTGCAGTGGTCTTCATCTTCCTGCTGATGGCGTCTGGTATATAGCCAAAAGGTCTTTGTATCAAGTGGCCCGAGGACAGGTTCAACTGCATTTTGCTTGGAGATAAGAGGTCAACTTGAAGAACAATGGTTTGTAATCCAAACACCACAGGGGTTATGTACCTTTCAAGAGGCCAGACAAGATGTCCATCTCCCATGCAGGTGCTCTCTTTGCTCTATCAATAGAACAAAAGGCACCACACTACAGGACACATAATGCCTTCCCACCTCACAGGTTTTATGACTCTACAGCACATGGTCAATCTCTTTGATGTAGTCCTTTGATGAACTTTAGTGCTATACAGAGTTTGTGCATCAAATTGTGCGTTCAGTCATTCATATTATACGTACTATAGATATTGTCCATGTTGGGTTCCAACAGTAGTAGTGCCAGTGAAAGATCAGAAGGCAACCAAAGCGTTTCAACAACACTTTTGTCGCCCGCACGGTTACCCTGAACGAGTGCTTACAGACCAAGGTCCAGCCTTTGAAGCAGAGGTGTTCCAGGAATTCTGTAACTTGTACTGCTGCAAGAAAATAAGGACGACGCCGTATCATCCCCAGACCAACGGGTTGTGTGAGAAGATGAACCAGGTGGTACTAGACCTGTTGAAGATGTTGCCCCTTGAAGAATGTAGCCTGTGGCCAGAGAAGTTACCAGATTTGTTGGACCTATATAGCCACAACCCGGTGAACTCCACCAACTGTACACCCGCTTACCTGATGAGAGCAACACCTGGTAAGCTACCCATCGACTTAGACATGAGAGTCTTAACACCAGAGACGACATCACCAGATGCAGATTGGGATACAGAGCGGCAGCAACAATACCGCCTGGAGCAACAATGTGTGCAGAGAAGTTTGTTCCAGGCGAGACAGAAGCAGGAGAAAACTTACAATCAGCACGCACCTGCAGTTCCCTTATCACCTGGAGAACAGGTACTCAAGAGGAAGAGACGAGTAGATAAATTAGATGAGCAGTGGGAGGTTGAGCCATACACCGTCCTACCGTCGAATTACGATAACACCAAAGTGTGCCTCATCAGTAAAGATGGAGGGGAAACTTCAGCGGCAGTCTCAAGAGAACAGCAGAGAGACCAATCGTCCCCAGAGACAGATGCTTCATCAGCAGGAGAATCTACCCTCTGCTAGCAGTGAACCTGTCGTACCCAGGGTGAGCCAAAGAATTCAAGGAGATTACCCAGCCTACCGGTGTTACCTCAGACTACCCGTAGTGTAGTTCACACTGAACCCACAACACCAGGGGTAGACACTAGGGACCAGGGTAGGTCAGCGACAACAAATGTACTACGTAGATCGACCCGAAGTACTAAAGGTCAGCTCCCTGCCCGCTGGAGGAACTAAAGTGTGTTATATATGGTTGTAACCATTAAATAATCTTGGATATATATAGTTGTTAAATTTACGGACAATCAGACCACAGGACTAGGTGTGGTCAGGACAATATTAAAAATAGTTAGTAAGTGGCCTTGAAAATAAATAGCAGGCGTGGCCGAAGACCAGGCCCAACGACAGAGTGTCCATCTCCCATGCAGGTGCTCTCTTTGCTCTATCAATAGAACAAAAGGCACCACACTACAGGACACATAATGCCTTCCCACCTCACAGGTTTTATGACTCTACAGCACATGGTCAATCTCTTTGATGTAGTCCTTTGATGAACTTTAGTGCTATACAGAGTTTGTGCATCAAATTGTGCGTTCAGTCATTCATATTATACGTACTATAGATATTGTCCATGTTGGGTTCCAACAGTAGTAGTGCCAGTGAAAGATCAGAAGGCAACCAAAGCGTTTCAACAACACTTTTGTCGCCCGCACGGTTACCCTGAACGAGTGCTTACAGACCAAGGTCCAGCCTTTGAAGCAGAGGTGTTCCAGGAATTCTGTAACTTGTACTGCTGCAAGAAAATAAGGACGACGCCGTATCATCCCCAGACCAACGGGTTGTGTGAGAAGATGAACCAGGTGGTAATAGACCTGTTGAAGATGTTGCCCCTTGAAGAACGTAGCCTGTGGCCAGAGAAGTTACCAGATTTGTTGGACCTATATAGCCACAACCCGGTGAACTCCACCAACTGTACACCCGCTTACCTGATGAGAGCAACACCTGGTAAGCTACCCATCGACTTAGACATGAGAGTCTTAACACCAGAGACGACATCACCAGATGCAGATTGGGATACAGAGCGGCAGCAACAATACCGCCTGGAGCAACAATGTGTGCAGAGAAGTTTGTTCCAGGCGAGACAGAAGCAGGAGAAAACTTACAATCAGCACGCACCTGCAGTTCCCTTATCACCTGGAGAACAGGTACTCAAGAGGAAGAGACGAGTAGATAAATTAGATGAGCAGTGGGAGGTTGAGCCATACACCGTCCTACCGTCGAATTACGATAACACCAAAGTGTGCCTCATCAGTAAAGATGGAGGGGAAACTTCAGCGGCAGTCTCAAGAGAACAGCAGAGAGACCAATCGTCCCCAGAGACAGATGCTTCATCAGCAGGAGAATCTACCCTCTGCTAGCAGTGAACCTGTCGTACCCAGGGTGAGCCAAAGAATTCAAGGAGATTACCCAGCCTACCGGTGTTACCTCAGACTACCCGTAGTGTAGTTCACACTGAACCCACAACACCAGGGGTAGACACTAGGGACCAGGGTAGGTCAGCGACAACAAATGTACTACGTAGATCGACCCGAAGTACTAAAGGTCAGCTCCCTGCCCGCTGGAGGAACTAAAGTGTGTTATATATGGTTGTAACCATTAAATAATCTTGGATATATATAGTTGTTAAATTTACGGACAATCAGACCACAGGACTAGGTGTGGTCAGGACAATATTAAAAATAGTTAGTAAGTGGCCTTGAAAATAAATAGCAGGCGTGGCCGAAGACCAGGCCCAACGACAGAGTGCCCTGAAGCCACGCCCAGGGACGATACACAAAGTGGGTTGATGCAGTTCCCACCAGCCAAATTTCAGTTATCCGAATTGTGGCGTAAAGACTAAGCGCCGCAGTGACTGCTATAAGTTTTTGGTTGGGTTTTTTGTAATTTTTGACTTTATAAATTATTTGTAATGTGAATTGTTATTGTTAATTGTTAATTCAAAAAGGTATCCTCAGTCGGGGAGTACTGAAGTTAACTAGGGGGGAATGTGGCACCCCAGGAGTCCGGTTGCCACAGTGGCATTGCCTCCCTCACAAGGGGTGATACCATGTCTGGAAGCAAGCAGGGGTCCCCTAGTCAGGTATACTAGCATGCAACACTTTCCTGGCTCCAGACCAGCAAGGGGAGCTCCTCCCCTTAGCAACTGGAATCTGGAGGTGGGGTTAGTTAGAGTTAGTGAGAGGAGTTGAAGACAGGAGAGGGACGAGGAAAGACTTGGGGAGTGGAGCTGCACGGCAGTTCACCCCAGAGAGCATTGTAGAAGAACCGGACACCGGAGTCCGAGGTTGTAGGGCACTGAAGGCCCAGCAGCAGAAACCGGAGGGCAGGAGACTGCAGGTCTCCTGGCCCCATCAGACGCCCGGAGGCTCAGCAACACATAGGGCCCAGCACCGCCACATGGGAGCGACGCTCCAGGAAGGCCTGAGCTGCCTGCCATACGGGTGAGCACAAAGACGTTTTACTCATGGACGAGGGCCACCGCACAGCTACAAGCAGCAGGGCCAAAGAGATTAGCGCAAAGGGAAGGCCTACAACTTCACCTGGCGAGGTGGATTCCCAACTTGCTTCCAGGCTGCCCGGACCTCTATTACCAGCTAGTACCCGTGCCCCGGTCTGCCTAACCACCGCAAGTAAACATAAGAGGAAACTGCCATTAAGTTGTGGACTGATTATTAACTGCGCCATCCCCTGCACTACACTGCACAGCAACATGTATAAAATCACTACTTCCTGCCCTGGAGCTAAGCTCTGCCTGTGGAGAGCTGAACCAACTTTGCTGCGTCATCATCAGCTCCAGAGGATCTGCACCGCAGCAGCGGCCCCATATAGCCGCATACCACAGGTGGCGTCACGAACATTATACATAGAAACTCTATTCCCTTTTCTTTAAAACCCCTTTCATTGACCGCCTTGGGTCACCGCCACTGTGACATCCCCCAGCATCGACCGGCCCGGCTACCGAGTACCCCACGGCCCAGGGGGCGCGTCATGGGCAATACCTTTACGCAGTAAAGTTCAGCTTGTTATTCTAAAGCTAAAGGTTTGCTGAAAGAGGACAACTTCTTTAATTAGAAATGACTAGCTTGCCAGATACTACAAATGCAATCTATTAAATTATGACTGATAGCATACAGACTCATAACTTTGATTGTTCATGATATGACCTCAAGCAGTACTAAAACGCGTTGTACTTTGGTAAAACTCTGTCTGAATATACAATTAGAATCGTAACATTGCAGAAGCATGCTCGGTATCCTTGAAACTGGCGTCTGCTTTTACAAATATTTTTACAAATTATCATTTAAACTTAGTATGGAAAACACAACATTACTGCCTGGAAACTTCCAAGAACACAATGTCATATTATTGTTTTGCAAAGATGAAATCATTAGCTCCATGTATCTTGACACTTGTTGACTTGCCCAGCCATCACAACAAAGTAAGCTGGCTGTGAAGAACACTGCGCTTCTCAGCAAACTAACAAATGTCACAATTCTAGGGAGAAATCCGTCTGAAGCAGATAGACAGAACACAATTACTTCAGCCGCAGTAGAAAATATATTAAATACGGATGATAATGTGTGCAGTTCACACAATGACATTGGAAAAACAAGAATTCAAGCTTAGCATTGATAACCCTTCCAGGAAATTGGTCATCTATATCAGATCGTGGTGGTCCGACACTTGACACCCCCAATAGTCTGCTGTTTTCAGCTTTGATGCCAGTTGGAAGTAAACAGTGCAGAGCTGGAACAGCACGGCTCCGTTCACTTTGTAGTGGTTATTGCCTAGAATTGCAGCTCAGCTCCTAAACAACTGAATAGATTCGTTGGGGCCTGAAAGAAAACAGTGTATGGAGTCAAGTCGGAACAGCAAAGCTCTGTACATTGTGTGGTGGCCATTCACGGATATTGCAGCTCAGCTCCTATTCACTTCAATGGGAATTTAAATTAATTTTAGAATTTTTGTTAAACACTTTTCATTCCGCTTTTTTGGTGAGGGATGCAACATAAAAAAAAATTCTGCCATTTTTTCTTAACCGGTCAGATTTTACAATGTGATAGTTTTATGCTGCGATACCAATTTAGGTTCCTTTTTTTCTTTTTTTTTTTCTCACAACAAATTTTTTTCAAGAGGTAAAAAAAAAAAAAAAAAAAAGTACTTTCTTTTTAAATTTCTTTTATATTTTGAAGTCTCACTAGGGTACTACATCATGCAGACTTTTGATCACAGATCAAATACCTGACACGCTGTATTCACCATTGAAAAAAATTGTTCATCTGCACTCCCCCATTGAATAATATTGTCTCGAGTGCAATCGTGTTTTTTTTTTTTAAATGAGTAGCACTCGGACCGAAAATACGGTGCACGAGCCTTTAGGGTAGTTTGAGACTAGAATATTTAACAACTCAAACTATGGGCGCAGCCAGACGGCCATATAAATCGGACTGAGATCGGAATGTAATGCTCGGACTGGCCGGTGGCTCTCGCTACCCTAATGTGACACCTTCATATATTTCTATGAAGCTGTCATGCTTGGGTTAGGAGAGTCGCCGGCCAGTCCGAGCATTACATTCTGATCTCAGTCCGATTTATAAGGCCGTCTGGCTGCGCCCATAGCTTGAGTCGTTAAATATTCTAGTCTCAAACTACCCTAAAGGCTCGTGCACCGTATTTTCGGTCCGAGTGCTACTCATTTAAAAAAAAAAAACACGATTGCACTCGAGACAATATTATTCAATGGGGGAGTGCAGATGAACAATTTTTTTCACTGGCTGAATTTGCATGTGAAAGAAAAATCACAGCCTGCACGATTTTCCTCCGAAAATCAGACGAGACTCACCCATTCAACTCTATAGGTGTGGAAAAAAAAATAATCGGATGCCATAGGGAGCCACAGTATGGCATCCGAAATATACAGACCCATTGCAATTCTGTAACATAGGAAATTATAAAAGGTCTTGTAAATGATTAATAGCTGCTGAGTAAAAAATGAATTGCATAAGGACTGCACACATGAGAAGTAAGAAAAAAAATCTTCCCACTTTTCTAGATGAATATCGGATTGATTTTTATACTGTCGTGTGACCCCAGCCTTAAATCAGAGTTATCTCCAGTTCCCACAGCTGTGACAAGGATATATTAATACAGCACCACCACTCCTGCTGGTTATCTGGGCCACACAGCGCTCATTGGATCAGTCTGAAGAAATGTATGTGCTATCTATATATCATGTAACATCTGATTTTGTTTTGTACATTTTCCGGTGCTAGTTAGTAACTATTTAAATCAGAGTTCATACACAATGGAACATGGTTTTGAGCTGCTGGAAAAATTGAGAACTACCATGTAAAAGGAACCTAGGACATCGAATATGAAGTCCCTCCTGCAGGCATCATGTTATAAAGGAGGAGAAGCTGAGGAGATTGATATATTAGGTTACTGTAATACAATTCAGTAATAACTTGCACTTTAATTTCTAGGCTATTCAGTAGAGTAAGTGGTCCTAATCAGTGGCAGAGATTTAAATGAGTAAAATGTAAGTTGTACTGAATCTTATCTCAATAATCTATATATTATTTGCTGCAGCTCCTCCTGCAAAATCAATGTGACTGGCACCCTTAAAGCACCACTCCAGTGTTTTTTTTTATTTTATTCAGTGCTGGAGTGGTGCCACTAATGTAATCCATGACGCTAGCATCATAGCTGCTGTCTTCAGCTCCTCCGCTCTGGTCACGCGCCACCATGTTGTGACCGCAACTTCTGACTGACCGGAAGTCAGAGATGACAGTCACAAGCTCTCAACGCAAGTCTATGAGATCCCCAATCTGGCTTTCATAGACTTACATTGGAGTTTTGACTTCCGAATCACCCAGCAAACACAAGAGCGATTCCACAGGACACAAATTGTTGGAGACTGATCAGAGCGGCGCTGGGAAGAGCTGAAGACACCGGCTGGTAAGTATGAGACTAGGGGCAGGGAACTTAGATTAATGCCACCACTCCAGCGGTAAAAAAAAACCCAAGAGACGCTGGAGTGGTGCTTTAATATTCAATTTCAATCTATGTTATGTCTAGTGGATAGTATAAAGTGCTGTTTGCCTTTAGAAAGAGGGTTGATACCACAATGAGATCAGCTTTAACACACGCAATAAACATATTCATATTATAGACTCATAACCTCATGTTTCAAATATTCCACGCATTTTATTGTCAGCGCAATAGCTTATGAAGAAATGATTAGTTATAACACAACAGGAAATGACACATCCACAATATAAGTTCAAATTCACAGCTTTATTAGATCATTTCCACTAAACCTTCTAACAATTAACCTTGATCCTCATAATCATTTTTTCAGCTAATATTTCTCTATGTTATAAAAGGTCTGTCACCAGAATTCCCCTTTAACAAATATCATAAATGGTCAAATGTAGAGACGTAACTTGTAGCTCGAATGCAAAATCTGTAACTACTGGTGTGGAAGAAAGACCTTCGCAGGAACCAGGGCTATAGTTACGCTCATGGCCAGGTCATTAAGGATCATTATCATGTCCTATTAATCCCATTAATGTTCAACAAATGGTGCAAGCTTGGTTAAAAAAAAAAAAAAAAAAAAAAAACGCAAACACAGAATGTGAATAAGATTTTACAGAGATCTCCTGTATCAGGGGTACTGTAGATCAGCAGACACCAAAACGGACATTTAATTGCTTTTAAAACAATACTCTGCAAATAACAGACATGGTGAATCCACTTATCTGACCTTGTGCTGACTCTGGTATCAGACAAAATACAGAAGTAACACAAGCAAATGTTGAAAAGTAGTAGTTAAAAGTTGGACATCCCTATTTATGCAATGGCTTTCTTTGTTCCTTATTGGATTGTGAACATTCTTCATTCAGACTGGAGGCAACAAAATCACAAAAGGGACACACATGGAAAAAAGGAGTAAAGAAAAATGTGAAACAAACCACAATGTGTCTTAAAACTTATATTTCTCAAATTATTCTTAATGACAATATCTCAAGCAGCTTCATTGGGTAGTAATAATAATAATAGTCTTTATTTATATAGCGCCAACATATTCCGCAGCGCTTAACAATTCAGAGGTTCATATACAACAGTAATAAGTAACATAGCTAAAGATAATACAATAATTACAGCAAAAATAATGACGACCCTGCTCGTAAGAGCTTACAATCTACAATGAGGTGGGGGTGACACAAAGTACAATGGTTTATTTACAAGCATGGTCCAGCCATCTTGAGGGGATGAGGGATAGATAAAGGCTGCATCAGCTCATCACCAGCCAGTATCTGTAGTGCTTTTTGGTTCAGTGGAGAGTTATGTTCAGAGAAATAAGGGATGGGCTATAAGACGATAAAAGGACTTCGATTAGGGAAGGTGATAGGCTGCCCTAAACAGGTGTGCTTTTAGGGAGCGCCTACAACTGTGTAAGTTGTGGTTCATCCTGATTTCTTGGGGTAGACCATTCCAAAGAATAGGTGCAGTTCGGGAGAAGTCTTGAAGCCGGGAGTGGGAGGTACGGATTAGTGCGGATGTTAGTCGAAGGTCACTTGCGGAGCGTAGAGAACGGGTAGGCCGATAAACAGAAATGAGGGAAGAGATATAGGGGATGCCACACTGTGGAGAGCTTTGTAGGTGAGAACAAGAAGTTTAAATTGGATCCTATAATTCATGGGCAGCCAGTGCAATGACTGTCACAGAGCGGAGGAGTCTGAGTAACGGTTAGCCAAATAGATGACCCTGGCTACAGTATTAAGGATGGACTGGAGGGGGGAAAGTCAAGTGAGGGGGAGGCCAATTAATAGAGTTACAGTAGTCAAGGAGGGAGTGGATCAGGGCAACAGTGAGGTTTTTGTTGTTTCCAAGGTGAGAAAGGGGCGGATTCTAGAGATGTTCTTCAGGTGCAAGCGACAAGAGCGGGCAAGAGATTGTATGTGGAAGGTGAAGGAGAGATTGGTGTCAAACACAACGCCCAGACAACGCGCCTGCTGGCTGGGCATTATTGTGGTGCCACACACAGAGAGAGAGATGTCAGATTTAGGGAGGTGAGAAGACGGCGGGAGCAGGAGAAGTTCAGTTTTGGAAAGGTTGAGTTTGAGGTAGAGAGCGGACATGATGTTAGAAACTGCGGCCAGACAGTCATTGGTGTTCTGTAGTACAGCGGGGGTAAGGTCAGGGGATGAGGTGTATAGTTGTGTGTCATCAGCATAAAGATGGTACTAAAAACCAAATTTGCTGATGGTCTGTCCAATTGGGGCTGTGTAGAGCGAGAAGAGAAGAGGGCCAAGGACTGAACCCTGAGGAACCCCAATAGTGAGAGGAAGAAGTGGAGCCAGCGAACGATACACTGAAAGAGCAGTCAGTTGGTAGGAGAACCAGGAGAGAGCAGTGTCCTTTATGCCGATTGAGTGGAGCATAGAGAGTAGGAGGTGGTGGTCAATGGTGTCAAAGGCTGCAGAGAGGTCAAGAAGAATGAGCAGAGAGTGGGTAGTCAACTGGTATGGGTTTCCAACAGTCTTGAAGGAGTTCAAGGAGATGCTGAGCTCGTTGGTGGTTTTTCCTTCATGCTGTGGTGCAACTCATCCCAAACCATCTCAACTGAGTTGAAATCAGGTGATTGTGGAGGCCATGTCATATGACAGAGCACTCCATCTCTCTCCTTCTTGATCGCATAGTCCTTACATAGCCTTGAGGTGTGTTTTGGTTATTGTCTTGTTGCAACACAAATGATGGTCCCACTAATTACAAAGCAGATGCAATGAAGTAGAATTTTCTAGCAGTATGCAGTGGCAGTCATGCTGGGTAAATGTGCCTTGAATTTGGATCAAATCACCAGCAAAGTCACAAGCACAGTACTCCCAACCATCACTGTATACTACATGGTGGGCACCACACATGTAGAAAACAATCACTTAAACTTGTCTGAATCTTACAAAAACATGACAGTTGGTACCAATAAAACTCCAATTTGACTCATCAGGTCACAGCACAGATTTCCACTGATTTAATGTCTAGTCCTTGTGCTTCTTAGCTCCAACAAATCTATTCTTGTTTGCAGTCCTCAGTACTGGCTTCTTTGCAGCAATTTGACTCCTTCTGAAAGTTGTCTGTGCATCATTTATAAGGTCTGTTATTTGTGGT
The DNA here is from genome assembly GCF_046119375.1 of Phyllobates terribilis. Classification (NCBI taxonomy): domain Eukaryota; kingdom Metazoa; phylum Chordata; class Amphibia; order Anura; family Dendrobatidae; genus Phyllobates; species Phyllobates terribilis. The sequence continues at coordinate 530,621,064 of NW_027362764.1, read as the reverse complement.
ACTGTCTTTTTGAGGCTAGTAACTCTGATGATCTTATCCTCTGCAGCACATGTAATTCTTGGTCTTTCTTTCCTGCGGCAGCACTCATGAGAGCCAGTTTCATTATACAGATTGATGGTTTTCATGGCTGCTCTTGAGGATACCTTCAAGGTTCTAACAATTTTTTGTTGCCTTAAAAAAGTACAGTTTCATATAGTGCTGAGCCTGATTTCACAACTGTTCCAATACTGTAAAATACACCTGTTTGCTAACACTTTCTGAAGACCAGTGATTCTACAAATGAACTCTTGAGGAGGCATATCTGTTCATTGGAAACCATTCCAGGTAATGACTTGATTAAGCTACTTAAGAGAATGCCAAGGGGATGTAAAGTTATCAGAGTAAAAGGGGGATACTTTGAGGAATCAAAGGTTAAACACATATTCTGGTTTATTTCACAAGCATTTCTTTACTCCTTGTTTCCATGGGTGTTCCTTTCTGGTTTTGCTGCCTTCTTTCTAAATCTACAATGTGACATTCCAATAACAACAAGAAAACCACTACATGAACAGGTGTGACCAAACTTTTGATCAATACTGATCAACTGGCGCCAAGCAAATGTGGTACCAATATTAAAAAAGGGGTCTAAAAGTGACCCTGGGAACTATAGACCAGTCAGCTTAACGTCTGTTGTGGGTAAATTGTTTGAAGGATTTCTTAGAGATGCTATTGTAGAATATCTTAATGATAATAACTGTCTAACTCAATATCAACATGGATTCATGAGGGATCGCTCCTGCCAAACAAACCTGATCGCCTTCTACAAGGAGGTGAGCTCACAGCTGGACCGGGGAGAGTCAGTGGATGTTGTATACCTTGACTTCTCCAAAGCGTTTGATACCGTGCCACACAAAAGGTTGGTATATAAAATGAGAATGCTTGGTCTGGGGGATAATGTGTGCAAGTGGGTAAATAGCTGGCTGAGTGATAGAAAGCAGAGGGTGGTTATCAATGGAGTAAGCTCAGGGTGTGTCAGGGTTACTAGCGGGGTACCTCAAGGGTCTGTCTTGGGCCCCATATTATTTAATATATTTATTAATGATCTAGTGGAAGGGTTGCATAGTAAAATAGCAATATTTGCAGATGATACTAAACTTTGTACAGTAGTTAATACAGATGAGGATAGGGCACAGCTACAGGAGGATTTAGATAAATTGGGGAGTTGGGCCAAAAAATGACAAATGGGGTTCAATGCCAATAAATGTAAGGTCATGCACATGGGAAAGAAAAACAGCAGTCACCCATACATATTAAATGGGAAACCGTTGGGGAAATCTGACATGGAGAAGGACCTGGGCGTCTTGGTTAATAGCAAATTAAATTGGAGTGCCCAGTGTCAGGCAGTAGCTGCGAAGGCAAATAGAGTCATGGCATGCATCAGAAGAGGAATAGGGGCATATGATGAGAACATTGTTCTTCCTCTGTATAAAGCGCTGGTAAGGCCGCACTTAGAATATTGTGCACAGTTCTGGGCTCCGGTGCTCAGGAAAGACATATTGGAGCTAGAGAGGGTACAAAGGAGGGCGACTAAGGTAATAAAGGGAATGGAGGGACTAGAATACACAGAGAGGTTGTCAAAATTAGGCCTATTTACGTTGGAAAAGAGAAGGCTTAGGGGAGACCTCATAAACATGTATAAATACATCAGGGGGCAGTACAGAGATCTCTCCCATGACCTGTTTATACCAAGGATGGTGACAAAGACAAGGGGGCACACTATGCGTCTGGAGGAAAGGAGGTTCCTGCACCAGCATAGAAGGGGATTCTTTACTGTCAGAGCCGTGAGACTCTGGAACTCTCTGGGAGAGGAAGTGGTGATGTCCAACTCGCTTAATGAGTTCAAGAGAGGCCTGGACACCTTTCTTGAGAACAATAAAATTACATTTTATGCTTAGTTAATTAATCCAGGGATTTAATCTGACTGCCAGATTGGTGTCGGGAAGTGAATTTTTCCTCAATGATGTAAATTGGCCTATACCGCATGGTTTTTTGTTGCCTTCCCCTGGATCAACGCTGCGGAATAGCTGCAGTGCACAAGAAATAGGCTGAACTGGATGGACGCTTGTCTTTTTTCGGCCTTATAAACTATAACTATACGCTGATGGATTTGCAAGATATTCCATGGTGCAACAGCCATTTATTTCTTGGCTGTTGCCTATAAAACACTGGCACATTCTGCATCATTAATGTCTATCCATTTCATTTGGCTTCCATTTTAATGAGGTATTCTCTAACTGAAATATTACTTCTAGGTGTGAGATCTCTATTATATCGTGTCACACAGATGTTCCAACCAATGGCATCTTTGGCAAACCATGGGAAGAATACATTTCCCTATACAGTGTCTATGCTCATTAATGCTGTAGGGAATCAGCTCTTTGGCAGTCGGCAGCGTTCACACGAGCACGCAGTTTCTTGTGCAAACAGGAAGGTTTATTGAGTCCATAAATTTCCAACAGAAAGTTAAACAGTCATTTCTCCAGCAAAAAGGTATAACATAACAATAAACAATCCCATAAAATGTATGGGCTCAATGCATGTTGAATATCTGGTACGAAGTTTGCTTGGTGGTTCATTGCAGTATAGTAATGCCACTACATCCTGAAAGTGTGTTTACTAGTTCACTGGAGAAAAATGTTAGTATAAATGCAAAACACTGAATTAAGTCCCCCCCATATACATGTCAGGAACCAGCAGGGGGATCTCGCTGACACCAATTTGTCACGAACCAACCACTCCATTGCCTCCAATCATCAGAGCACTTACGCAATTGACTGATGATTGACAGACGAGGCCCCTGCTGATTTCGCTACTAGGCAGGTTATTTTGCGCTTCCCAATAAACATATTGCAACATTATTGCAATTACACGTTTATGTCCAATTTGCCTTTTTCCTCTGTTTTTTTTTGTGGTGTTCCAATACACACAAAGGAAATAAACATATTAAAACGTGTAACTGCAATAGTTTTCGGGAAGAAATACTTCATTTTCTGGAAAATGTGCTAACACTTTCGGCCATGACTGTATAAATTCACTTCGGTACAGTCACCAGCAAACTCCGTAATAACCCAAGAAAAACTAGCTGCCACCACCAATCATTTATACAGGCCGATTGGAAACCCATTACTGGTAACGTATGGCCTGACGATGCTTCAGGGTTGCGGTTCATAGAGCAAGAGGATCAAAGCTATTAAATTTTATATATTTGATCTGAAAAGTAGGCAGTGTTTATAAAAGTATACAAAAAGGGGACAAAAAAATACAGTATAATATATATATATATATATATATATATATATATATATATATATATATATATATATATATACAGTACAGACCAAAAGTTTGGACACACCTTCTCATTTAAAGATTTTTCTGCATTTTCTTGACTATGGAAATTGTACCTTCACACTGAAGGCATCAAAACTATGAATTCACACATGTGGAATTATATACTTAACAAAAAAGTGTGAAACAACTGAAAATATGTCTTATATTCTAGGTTCTTCAAAGTAGCCACCTTTTGCTTTCATGACTGCTTTGCACACTCTTGGCATTCTCTTGATGAGCTTCGAGAGGTAGTCACCGGAAATGGTTTTCACTTCACAGGTGGGCCCTGTCAGGTTTAATAAGTGGGATTTCTTGCCTTATAAATGGGGTTGGGACCATCAGTTGTGTTGTGCAGAAGTCAGGTGGATACACAGCTGATAGTCCTACTGAATAGACTGTTAGAATTTGTATTATGGCAAGAAAAAAACAGCTAAGTAAAGAAAAACAAGTGGCCATCATTACTTTAAGAAATGAAGGTCAGTCAGTCCGAAAAATTGGGCAAACTTTGAGAGTGTCCCCAAGTGCAGTTGCAAAAACCATCAAGCGCTACAAAGAAACTGGCTCACATGAGGACCGCCCCAGGAAAGGAAGACCAAGAGTCACCTCTGCTTCTGAGGATAAGTTTATCCGAGTCACCAGCAGCTCAGATTAGAAACCAGGTCAATGCCACACAGAGATCTAGCAGCAGACACATCTCTTCAACAACTGTTAAGAGGAGACTTTGTGCAGCAGGCCTTCATGGTAAAATAGCTGCTAGGAAACCACTGCTAAGAACAGGCAACAATCAGAAGAGAACTGTTTGGGCTAAAGAACACAAGGAATGGACATTAGACCAGTGGAAATCTGTGCTTTGGTCTGATGAGTCCAAATTTGAGATCTTTGGTTCCAACCTCTTCTTTGTGCGACGCAGAAAAGGTGAACGGATGGACTCTACATGCCTGGTTCCCACCGTGAAGCATGGAGGAGGAGGTGTGATGGTGTGGGGGTGCTTTGATGGTGACACTGTTGGGGATTTATTCAAAACTGAAGGCATACTGAACCAGCATGGCTACCACAGCATCTTGCAGCGGCATGCTATTCCATCCGGTTTGCGTTTAGTTGGACTATCATTTATTTTTCAACAGGACAATGACCCCAAACACACCTCCAGGCTGTGTAAGGGCTATTTGACCAAGGAGGAGAGTGATGGGATGCTACGCCAGATGACCTGGCCTCCACAGTCACCAGACCTGAACCCAATCGAGATGGTTTGGGGTGAGCTGGACCGCAGAGTGAAGGCAAAAGGGCCAACAAATGCTAAGCATCTCTGGGAACTCCTTCAAGATTGTTGGAAGACCATTTCCGGTGACTACCTCTTGAAGCTCATCAAGAGAATGCCAAGAGTGTGCAAAGCAGTCATCAAAGCAAAAGGTGGCTACTTTGAAGAACCTAGAATATAAGACATATTTTCAGTTGTTTCACACTTTTTTGTTAAGTATATAATTCCACATGTGTTAATTCATAGTTTTGATGCCTTCAGTGTGAATGTACAATTTTCATAGTCATGAAAATACAGAAAAATCTTTAAATGAGAAGGTGTGTCCAAACTTTTGGTCTGTACTGTATATATATATATATATATATCACATAAAATAAGATAACTAAAGAAAAATACTAGACCTGACGTCACGGAAATAGCACAGATATTACTGGAGGGGAACAATATGGAACAATCCTACAGTGAGCTGTGTTTTTTAGAACTGAACAATGATTATAATTCAGAATCGTATTTTATTAGATAAAAGTCACTCCCAGATACATCCCCTTGGTGACCGGTTCAGATACTGTGCTGTCAAAGCACTAGACAAAAAATAATAAGGTGCTTGGGCATAATATCCTTATATTTCTATAATGAAACTATAAAGTACATAACTAAGAAAAAAGTGCCTGTGCATATAATGCGATTTTAGCATCACTTGGAAAAGTGCTTGACAACTTGGTCACACTATATAAATCCATGCAACCGGAATGGATTTATGTAGTGTGACCAAGTTACGATGCTGCAAATGCAGCATCAATAGTAAAAAAAAAAAAAGAATAAAAATGTTGAAAAATAAAAAAAAAACACATTATACTCACCTTACGTTGGCCCCCGATCTCCTTCTCCGGTGCGTCCGGTGTCTTCGGCGGGTCGCGGGTGCTCTAAAAAGGACCTTCCATGACGTGATTTAGTCATGTGACAGATCACGCGACCGCTGACGTCAGCGGTCACGTGGCCTGTCACTTGACTAAATGACGTCATGGAAGGTCCTTTTACTTGTGTGCGGGTATTATGCGATTCAATGCAAGTCAATGGCGGCGATTCCGCAAAATTAATGCTAGTGCTGCGGATTTTTCCGCAATGATAATCCACAGCGGAAATTTCCCTGCATGTGCACAGCACATGTGGATTATCTTTGGGAAACATGGCAGACAATTTAACATGCGTTTTTAATTCGTTTTCGCGACGGAAATGCAGCTGCGGAAACTAATTAAATCCGCTTCGTGGGCACATAGCCTTACAATTATTTCTGTGACCCTTTTACATGGTCATGGAGCATTGACTCGCTGATCTAATGTTGAATTTTCTTGCCCGATGATAATCACAGGCTACGTCATAAGCCGAAAAAAATCCAACATAGCTAATAAGCTCAGAGGTGATTTTAATTTTCCACCGACGAACTTTCATTAAATGGCCCCCACACACCAAGTAAAACAGCTAATTCCACTAAAATCACAGAATTTTACAGAGAGTCTAGTATGTATGTATTCCACCTGATTCTCTCCCAAGATGGTAGAGGGAGATATGTATCAGTCATGACCAAATCTGGGCTGCCGATTCTTTTTGCTCTACAGTAGATGAGATAAACCACCAAAATTAGTCTGACAGTGGTCTCTCGAAGAAAACACAGGAGTGACCTGCAGATTTGAGCGCTTATGAGTATGGAAGAATCATAACAGATCGCTTTCAGCCAGGTGATTGGCTAAACCATATTCTCAGTAATGTGCATATCCGTAAATGGTGTATAGATAAATACAATAGGAGGTATCTTAACGGCCCTCTGAGGGTCAATGATCGGTAATACAATCAATCATTCCCCAACATTGCCCTATAAAAACATGCCCAGCAATTAAATGACAGATGATGAAATGCTTGATTATGGTTGACTGTTACACACAATTGTGCTCAAAAGTTTACATACCCCGGCACAATTTTTGCTTTCTTATTTATTGTCAAACTACTGTGTTTTCTCTTTTTAAATCTTAATGACAACCAAAAACATCCAAATGACCCTGATCATAAGTTCACATACCCCAGTTCTTAATACCGTGTATTGCCCCCTTTTACATCAATGACAGCTTGAAGTCTGTTGTGGTAGTTGGGGATGAGGTTCTTTATTTTCTCAGATGGTAAAGCTGCCCATTCTTCTTGGCAAAAAGCCTCCAGTTCCTGTAAATTCCTTGGCTATCTGAGATCTCCCCAGAGTGGTTCAATGATATTGAGGGCAGGAGGCTGAGATGGCCACTCCAGAAGCTTCACTTTGTTCTGCTGTAGCCAATGACAGGTCGACTTGGCCTAGTGCTTTGGATCGTTGTCATGTTGGAACGTCCAAGTACATCCCGCTTCCGGGCTGATGAGTGCAAATTTGCCTCCAGCGTTTGCTGATAACTTGCTGCATTCATCTTTCCTTCAACTTTTACCAAGTTTCTTGTGCCTTTGTAGCTCACACATCCCCAAAACATCAGCGATCCATCTCCATGCTTTACAGTACGAATGGTGTTCCTTTCATCATAGACCTTGTTGACCTCTCTCCAAATGTAACGTTTATGGTTGTGGCCAAAAAGTTCAATTTTGGTCTCATCACTCCAAATGACCTTGATCCAGAAGTTTTGAGGCTTGTCTCTGTGCTGTTTGGCGTATTGCAGGCGAGATACTTTGTGGCATTTCATGCAGTAATGACTTTCTTCTGGCGACTCGACCATGCAGCCCATTTTTCTTCAAGTGCCTCCTTATTGTGCATCTTGAAAACAGCCACACAGCTAGTTTTCAGAGAGTCCTGAATTTCAGCTGATGTTATTTGTGGGTTTTTCTTTGCATCCCAAACAATTTTCCTGGCAGTTGTGGCCGAAATTTTTGTTGGTCTACCTGATGTGGTTTGGTTTTACAGAGCCCTGATTTTCCATTTGTTAATCACAGTTTGAATGCCGACGACTGGCATTATCAATTCGTTGGATATTTTTTTGTATCTCTTTCCTGTGTTATACAGTTCAACTACCTTTTCCCGTAGATCCGTTGACAATTCTTTTGCTTTCCCCGTGACTCACAATCCAGAAACGTCAGTGGCTGGATGAAAGATGCAAGAGTCTGTCTGGATCCCAGAAACTCACTCAGCTTTTATGCACACACACTGATTACAAGCAAACAGGTCACAGGTGAGGATGTTACCTTTAGGAGCCATTCAAACCCATTTGACTCAAATTCTGAGCATGTTATCAGACCAAAATCACCAGGGTATGTGAATTTTTGATCAGGGTCATTTGGATGTTTTTGGTTGTCATTAAGATTTAAAAAGAGAAAACACAGTAGTTTAACAATAAATGGCTTCACCCAACTAATAACCATGAGTGGAGAAAAAGTTTTTTTGTTATCATTCATATTCTCTGAAACAAGGCCAAAAAAGCAAAAATTCTGCCGGGGTATGTAAACTTTTAAGCACAACTGTAAGAGATCTCTTAGATAGGTGTGGATCCATCTCACTGCTGGGACCCACACCAGTTGCCAGAACGGGGTATCAGTTCTTGGTCTTGTGGCCAGGAGGAGTTGAATAAGGCTATAATACCTTTGCAGCACGTTACTAGTTTAAGGTACCCTAAGGGTCATAGACTTGAATAAAGTGGCAAAGTGCATGTGCAACCTATCTCACCATTCAACTCCTCCTGGCCATAGTTTTTTGGCCAGATAAGAACGAGATACAAACATCCCAGAAGTGAGAGACACACTGATCTAACAGTTATCACTAGAGATTAGCAAATTGACTAAAATCTATGTGCTATTCTATTCATACGAATTGTCTAAATTGACCACCATTATTTTGCCATTTTGCTAAAGACTGAATCAGACAGAGAAGGCTCACATGACCTTAAGTGTGACAAGGTAAGCTTCCAAATGATGCCTCGCAGCTGTCACATCACATGGTATAGAACAATCAATTATGTGGGACAGTCATAGCTCGTAAAAAAGCCGAGGCAGAAAATGCAGCAGCCATTTTGTGGCAAAACTCAATAGTAATAGGAGAATACATCAGTGAAGAACAGTTACCATCCATTTCCCCATAGCCATAAATATTCAGGTTAATTTGACATTTCTAAAGCGCCCCCATAAACTTTAGTCCAACGTAGGCTGAACCCACAGATATTGATATATTGGGCTGAAAGTTTAATGTGTATGAGGGACCAGACAATTGTCAGGAGAGTTAAGGATTTGACAAGTCTGATGTAGGACTGCTGAGCCTGTCGCTAGAGATGCCTGGTAGTGGCTCTCTTATAGAGCTGCTTGGCCAAGGAAGCGTATGGGATGTTTAAAGCTGTATTTGTATAAGAGAGCTCGCAAATTGTCTCTTCAGAAAGGAAGAGGACTATAACTCTAGTGCCACCTATAGGAAGTAGCAATCCTAATAGTCAATATCGATTCTAACAAGCCTTGTCACATGACTTAGGATAAAAGCCAGAGCCAGAATCTTAATTTGCAGACACTGTGTTTCGGGGTACTGCCCCTCGTCAGTGCAAAGTGTGAGATTCTGGTTCTGGCTTTTATCCTAAGTCATGTGACAAGGCTCGTTAGAGAGTCAATATTGACTTTTAGAATTGCTTCTTCTTCTAGGTGGCACTAGAGTTCCAGTCCTCTTCCTCTCTGAAGAGACAATTTGCATATTTCCCAGAGGAGCATTGCAGCTTAAAAGTTTCCTGACTTTGACATGCTTAACATGTCACTCTCTGCAAGCAGAAACGTTACCCTTTGGATCCCGGTCAGACGCCTCTCACCCAGGCAAACCAGATCTCACACTTATCTCAAGTCATGTGACAAGGCTCCTTAGAGTTGATATTGACTTAGAATTGCTTCTTCCTATAGGTGGCACTAGAGTTATAGTCCTCTTCCTCTCTGAAGAGACAATTTGCGAGCTCTCTAATACAAATACAGCCTTAAACATCCCATATGCTTCCTTGGCCAAGCAGCTCTAGAGAAGAGACAATTTGCATATTTCCCAGAAAAGCATTGCAGCTTAAAAGTCTCCTCACCTTGGCATGCTTAACATTTAACATATCACTCTCCGCAAGGAGAAACATTACCCCTTGGATCCCAATTAGAGAGCTTAAAACTATTTGGTTACAGTCCTAGGAGAAATCAGAGGTTTAAATGTGTCTTTTAATGACAATTGAAGTCTTTACAAATATTTTTCCTGTATCACATTTTTGGGGAAAATTTTGATGAAGCTGGCGAATTTGAATTTTAATACCAGTCTCGTTATCCTCTATACAGCAGACCGGTGATAATTGGTTTAGACTGGAATACCCCTTGTTTTTTCTACCGAATGTATACAGGCTGCTTTCCATGATATGTGAGTATTAAGGTCTGCCAACAAGCTTACAGTAAGTAGATAACTTAGCAATTAGTAATTCAGGAAGTGTAAATGTCACATGTTCAGTAAACAAAGGTGTAACAATAGGAGGATCACCGCATAAAAAGCAGAAGTGAACCACAAGCGCGCTGCAGCAGGTTCGAGCATTGCTCAATATACATTTTATTTATAAGCACATTTAAGCATAGTCAAATAAAGAGCACATTGTGGTTAGTGCACAAGAAAGACGAGCACACACACTACATATAAAAAGGGACTATTGAAATCTACACTTTAGAACTTATTCTTCTGTACAGTATGCAGGTATAAAATACTTATATGAATGGAAATATAAAATCACTCAAAAGGGAAAAAACTGAAATGGTGCTTAGAGTTGGTGCCAATTGATCTGCCAGAACAGGTCCTGTGGCCACATTTCTAAACTATGGTCACTGGAAAAAAAAAACCCTGAGAATTGCCTCCTGTTATCCGCGACTCTTCTTTTGATTAGCTGGCCTGACGTGACATCACATGTGTGTCACGCCACAACAATGACATAGTGCCAGGCTCCCATACAGTGGCCACAGATTACCGACATGGTCGATGGATAGGGTCCTGCGAATCAAGGTGCATCAATCCTATGCCACCCTGATACGATACCTGATCTGACATAGATGCTTGAAGCAATAGCTTATAGGCTACAACATAAAACATCAGTCCAGTAAAAGTCACTGTCACCTGGATGTCTTCTGTATAAAACTACTGACAAAAAAGGTAGGGTCTTGGGATTTGTTTCATAAGATTCCACATTCAGTCTACTTCAGTCCAGGCCTATTTCATGAGTTTAATTTTTTTAAAAAAATCTGTGGAAGCAGAGTTGAAAAGCAATGTCTGACTTTCATTTGTTCATTTTCATAGATTTTTAATTTATTATTACTTTTGTCAGATTCAAATTATTTCTGTGACCATTGTGAGTTTTTCTTTCATTAAATGAGGGGTACGAACAATTTTGATCATGTGTGTATATGGCTACTCATGGGTCCCTATGACAGAAATCCATTGGTAATAAATGAGTGATCACACCTCAACATCTGACAATTTTCATATCAAATCCTCATACCAAAAGAAAAGTCAGTAAGTAAAGTATCACTTTTTACCCAAAGGGTTGTCTATCGCTAGCCAATGTATTTGATAAGAACATGACCAACAATTAGAACAACTGTCAATATTGTACACTGTGTGCAGAATTATTAGGCAAGTTGTATTTTAGAGGATTATTTTTATTATTGATCAACAACTATGTTCTCAATCAACCCAAAAGACTCATAAATATCCAAGCTTAATATTTTTGGAAGTTGGAGTGTTTTTTTTTTTAGATTTGGCTATCTTAGGAGAATATCTGTTTGTGCAGGTAACTATTACTGTGCAGAATTATTAGGCAACTTAATAAAAACCAAATATAATCCCATCTCACATGTTTATTTTCACCATTTAAACCAATATCAGTGCACAAAATTTAGAAATAAACATTTCTGACATGCAAAAACAAAAAACAAAAAATTAGTGATCAATATAGCCACTTTTCTTTATGATGACACTCAACAGCCTTCCATCCATAGATTCTGTCAGTTGCTTGATCTGTTTTCGATCAACATTGCGTGCAGCAGCAACCACAGCCTCCCAGACACTGTTCCGAGAGGTGTACTGTTTTCCCTCCCTGTAGACCTCGCATTTTATGATGGACCACAGGTTCTCTATGGGGTTCAGATCAGGTGAACAGGGGGACCATGTCATTATTTTTTCTTCTTTTAGACCTTTACTGGCAAGCCACGCTGTGGAGTAGTTGGATGCATGTGATGGAGCATTGTCCTGCATGAAAATCATGTTTTTCTTGAACGATACCGACTTCTTCCTGTACCACTGCTTGAAGAAGTGGTCTTCCAGAAACTGGCAATAGGTCTGAGAGTTGAGCTTCACTCCATCCTCAACCCGAAAAGGTCCCACAAGTTCATCTTTGATGATACCAGCCCATACCAGTACCCCACCTCCAGCTTGCCGGCATCTGAGTCGGAGTGGAGCTCTCTGCCCTTTACTGATCCAGCCTCTGGCCCATCACGAGTCACTCTCATTTCATCAGTCCATAAAACCTTTGAAAAATCAGTCTTAAGATATTTATTGGCCCATTTTTGATGTTTTATCTCATGTTTCTTGTTCATAGGTGGTCGTTTTTCAGCCGTCCTTACCTGGGCCATGTCCCTGAGTATCGCACACCTTGTGCTTTTTGATACTCCAGTAATGTTGCAGCTCTGATATATGGCAAAACTGGTGGCGAATGGCATCTTGGCAGCTTCACGCTTGATTTTCCTCAATTCATGGGCAGTTATTTTGCGCCTTTTTTGGCCAACACGCTTCTTGCGACCCTGTTGGCTATTTGCCATGAAACGCTTGATTGTTCGGTGATCACGCTTCAAAAGTTTGGAAATTTCAAGACTGCTGCATCTATCTGCAAGACATCTCCCAATTTTGGACTTTTCAGAGCCCGTCAAATCTCTCTTCTGACCCATTTTGCCAAAGGAAAGGAAGTTGCCTAATAATTAAGCACACCTTATATAGGGTGTTGATGTCATTAGACAACACCCCTCCTCATTACAGAGATGCACATCACCAGATTTACTTAATTGGTAGTTGGCTCTTAAGCCTATGCAGCTTGGAGTAGGACAACATGTATAAAAAGTATCGAAGTGATCAAAATACGCATTTGCCTAATAATTCTGCACGCGGTGTATATTTTATGGCCAGCAATTCTCTATATTGAAGCTGAGATAGTTGAGCCAAAACCATAAACTCATGGTTATTAAAGGGGTTACCCAAAAATTGTAAATTGAGCATCATTGTACACAGTATTACAAATAACAGCAATTATAACCAATACTAAAACAAAAAAAAAATCTATGTTTTCCTAAAACACCACATGGAATCTGTCTGAGTTGACATGGGTACCATAGATAAGTCCTCTGTAGTCCCATTTTAGCTCTACTACAGCCCCTTCTTTCTTTGCTGTTTGATGATGCATGTATACCCAGTACAAACAATATAAACATCGCACGTGCACTCACATAGCAAAGAAGCACAGGAGAATACATTAAGCCAAGAGGGTTATGGGAATTTTAGTTTACATCTCTAAAATGGAAGTCACACCTGATAAAAATTAAGAGATGGACCAAGACATGGCAAGTATCTAAGGGCATGAAAAAAATAGGCATCGAATAGATCAGGGGTGGATAAATTGCGGCCCGGGGGCCTCATGCGGCCCACAATGCCATTCTGTGCTGCCCCCAACCATGTGGACAGAAAAATGCCTCTGTGACAGGTAAACTATATGTGAGCAGCCACACACAGAAAAGTAGTGGTAAGCATCCAAGGAGCAGGAACAGAGTTGTAGACATCTCTGGATGCCTGTTACGGGTGTGTCAGACAGTCACTGGATCCGGCTGTAGAAAGTCGCTGTAGTTGGCCTTGCAGATACCTTCTTGATCCTTTCACCATCCTTCCCTCTCTAGTGCCCAGCGGTGAGCTCCACTTTCTTTCTGCTGCTAATTAACACACCCTTTCCGGACCTTCAAATAACACCTAGTCTCTCCAGAGAATCGCTGGTGATAGAAGTATATTTCTCTGTTCAGGCCTGGAGTTCTAGCAGTCGACTAGTTTCTTTTTGGAGTTCCTTTGTGATCGTTGTCGTGATCGCTCTGGTGTCTTCTCAAAGCTAAGTGTAACCCCTTGTCTATTTACATTGTTTGTCTTTAGTTGTAGTGGGGCTGACTAGTGCTCACCCCTCCCCCTCCTTACCTAGGGCCTAGCTCCAGGGTCAGCCAGGGCTAAAGTATCCTGCTCAGTAATAGGTGAGGAACCTATTTAGGGACAATAGTGGAGCCAGGGTGTTGTAAGATCTACCTAAGGGTCTCCACTCTCCCTAGTTGCTGGGCTTCCCCTCCTTTTCCCCTCATCGTACTCTGGGTCCTTCCCATACCAAGCATGACAATGCCTCACACATCAGGAGAATAATAATAATTTTTATTTTTTTAGCGCCAACATATTCCGCAGCACTTTACAATTTTAGGGGGGGGACTTATACAGATAATACAGAATAAGTATATCTCATATGGAAAGGAGTGAGGGCCCTGCTCGCAAGCTTACAGTCTATGAGGAAATGGGGGATGGGGTCTCTTAACCCGGTTGGCACTCCAGAAAGTAGTATGCCAATTAGACAGGTACACTGTAGTTTATTGGAGATCTGAATCATTTGGCACTATGCAAAAAACCCATTATCTAATGTAGAGAGCCATGTGCATGTCCTTTTTAGGGCCCATTCATACAGTTTTTATGAGGATTTAAAAGCAGATTTAACTGCAAATCCACAAAAAATGTTCAAACACTCTTTGAAGAAGCTTCCGATTAGATTTCCTGAGAAATGTTCACAATAATGTGACAAAAAACAGCCCTGAGTGCACTAAAGAAAGTTTTCCCATTAAAAGCGTCAGAAACGTATTCAAAGAGTATTTGAAACCGTTTTTGAATCCATTTCAAAATCCTCGCCAAAAAACTCAGTGTGAACATACCACCAGAGTGCTGATTTTTGGAGCCAAGATTCCTGTACGTAGAATTTGTATGCATCAGACGTTTATAGTATATACTTTCGATATGCCATAAGTGTCACAGAAGGTAATACCCATTCATTTTTAGTGAGGTTCCCGGATTAGTTCAACATGACAATGTGGTCCTTGGATCAAAAATGGTTGTGCATCCCTGTACTAGATAGTTAGGTTTTGGATTGGCAGTAAAAACGTCTGATCAGTGATAACACCTTCAAAAGGAAAACAAAAAAAAGTTTGAAAACAATTTGATCTTAAAATGTACCTTCTCCGAATGATCGCCAGTGTGGTCTCTTCTTCCAACATGGTTCCCCATGGTGCAATACCAAGCACTTCAAATCCTAAATTGAAAAAGGAATAATGTATTATCAGTAATAAGCGTATCATTAATCTTTCACGCCTCCAGATATGCATGCTTTCTCAGTTTCAGAGTGGAGTGTAACTGCTCTGAACATTTTGGGATTCCTTCATGAATCTGACCAAATCAGAACGGTCATGCACCTGCATTGCACAGGGATTCCCCTGTATCCTCCCATAGGCCACACCTGAAGCCAGTGCTATCCAAGCTGCATAACAACTGATCAGGAGAATTAGTAAACTTTTTGAGTTTGCGTATGATTTACTTTGACAACAAACCTCATATATGAACTTCTAATTGGTCTGTAATATTTCTTAAAGATTGCCACGGCCAGCACAGGCGTCAGCTAACGCCTTTTAGGGATTGTCGAAGATATTTTATTATTTGTTCATAAGCATTGTAAAACGGACTTGTAATACACAAAAATTCTGGCCGTGTCTAATGCATCATGTGCTTTTTCAGTGAGCTGTGATGTCACATGCCCTTGTGGTTTTGAGCCCAAGCTTTAAAGTTGACACTATGTCGTTAGTAAATGGGCAGTGCTGAAATTCTACGATTGCGCATGAGATGAGTGAGCAGCATGATCCTCGTCCCCGCACCCTCTCCTGCTGTACTCGGGACTCCTGATTATCTCTGTGCAATGTGTTGCAGGATAGAACTTCCAAAGGCACACAGATGTCGCAAGCCCTGCAACTTGAGCAAGGGAGACAATGCCTGGATTGGAATATCATTCTCAGAGAGCAGTAGTAGATCTTCACGGACAACGTGCAGAGGCAGGAGAAGCCACTGGCTCGGATATAGGGGATACAGAGGAGATGTTACAAAGGTAAAGAGCACTCAGAAGGAATAGACTGATGGAAAGGAAATATGTGAAGACAAACGAATGCCCATCATCAACAAGTAAACAAACAAAGCTGAGGGCTGTGCTACCTGCATAACATGATTTTCTGGCTATATAAGTGATCAAAGCAGAACTACTTATGAATAATCCTGGCATTTTTGGAGGTTTTTAGATTTCAACAAGGATCTTGAAAAACTCTTTTAAAGGGGTTGTCCGGTCAAAAGTGATAAGTCTGCAGTCACACAGAGTGACTGCAGACTTATGAATCCTCCCAGTGCATGCACGGTGCGCTGCAGGGATTCACCGGTTTCAGACCCAGTAATGGAGGGTATGTATGTCTTATATATATCCCCGGCCATTCAGCACCGTATGGTGTATGGACCGAGGCAGCACCTTCTAGTCGGACGCGCCCACTGGCCATCAGCGTCACTAGACAGGGCGTGGTCTTGCTCCATAAAAGTGTATGGAGCGAGGCCTCATCCACTGGCCGGAGGTATGTATAACGCATACATATCCTCCGTCACGGGGATTCATATTGGCGAATCCCCCCAGTGCAGGCACTGTGCGCCGTGACTGCAGACTTATCATTTTGACCAGACAACCCCTTTAAAGGACAGTTGGGGAATCTCCAAAACTGTATGGGGAATTAAAACTCTATTAATCAAAGCTTTTACAACAGAATTCTGGAATAAAAAAACTTTGAAAAGTTGCAAAATTTTGGAGCAATTCAAGGCTGCACTAAAATTTAGCAACTTGTCATTCTCACACTATTTTTGCCCTAATCCGACAATGTGGAGGGTGCGGAGGCAGAATGGGGGTGTGGCAAGCAGGGGTGTTCCTTATGACACAAATCTTACGCCAATCCATGACTGGACTTAGATCTTTGCGGAATGTGCCACTTTTCAGATGTTGCTGATTAATAAAGAAGCGCAACAAGCAAAAAGTGAGAGTAATACCCACCAATACCGAGATATGTTCTCACTATAAACTAGATACTAGACAGCAATTAAAGTGAGAATCTAAAACATAACTTTTAATGTTTAACGATTAAAAACAATTAACAGAAAATGCCACCCATAAAAAGAGATGGGTCCCAATGCTGGAATGATTATTACCATTAACACAGCCAGGGGACCGTCTCTATATTAAATATGTGTAGAGGTACATAGAGAGCTTGAATTCTATCTTCAGGTGTGAAGACCAAGCTCTGGATAGAATCTATAGAGGGAAGAGGGTGCATGAGGGGGAGACAGTTAGACGCCCTCCCCTGAAACACCAACTTTCAAGACAGATCCAGATATACATCAATTAAAATAGGGGGAAATCTCTGTTTTTCTTTTTATTCCATGGATTAATCATTTGTTTCTATCTCCAGGAATCAAGACACTTAAATGAAAGACAGAGATTTCTCAGAACACAAGTATGAGGTCTGAGTGCAGATCCTACATATCTATAAAAGTTCATACATGATTGTGTCAAAAAATGGAATTCTCTCACCCATTCTTTTTTTCTCAGGGATGGAGGTTGCTGTCCGGGGAGTTCCTTCTGGACCAAGTAGTTTTATAAGCTGGCCCTATCAGTCCCTTTTGGCTCAAGCTTAAACTATCCCCACAAAACTCCCGCCCTGACAAGGGCAGTCCATAGCTAGCCCTGTATGGAGACTCTGCACTTTCCTTTTTAGGTGTCTCTACGCGTTTCATCCAAGTGAAATCCTCAGGGGACTATCTTGTTTCCAGAGAAGTCAGATGCTGAAGTGCTAGGTGCATAATTAATAAAGGTCCCACCTCGTTCTATCCTGGTCTACAGAGAGTGGAGTGTTAGACAGGGTTGATATAAATACCCTGGAGTATACAGCTGTGATTAATAATATCATGTAGCCTCACCTGGAACAAAACCCCCCTCATGAGCGCCCACGCCGTATGCCACTTATTACCTCCGCCAATGTGTGACCCTCACGCGCGCCTGCCTTCCTGGTTGTCTGGAACGCACTCAGACTCACCACTTCCGGTATCGCGGTCTGTGAGCCACGTCATTTCCGGCATTTGGAATGCATGTTCTGCGCTCCACCGCCGTGTCACGTGATACATGTATCGCATCACATCCGGTATTTGGAAATTCTATATTGCGTTCCACCACAGCCCCATATCTACGTCATTTCCGGCGCCATCATCATGTCGTGCCTGGTTGGTGGAACGCAAACACCGCGTTCCCTTGTCAACAAGCTCATGAATATTTTAATGGTGGAATGCAAAGATAGCGTTTCTTTTCTTTCTGGCTCACAAAGAATCGTGGGTGTATAAATGTAGCAAATGTTAGATACTTCATTTTATCATAAGCACCACACAATTTATACTTTAAAATCCATGATTCTCTACCAAAATGTTGTTACTGGAAACAGCAGAACGCAAGAGAGGTGGGGAGGAGGGGGCGAGGGAGAGGGGGGGGGGGTTTATATATGAGGTACTCCATTCATCATGACCTTATCTATTATGCTATCCATGACATGAGTGGCATACATGGGAAAAGATTTAGGGCTATTGGCAGTATCTTTTTTAATTAGCTCAAAATAGAAAGTGGCTCAGTAACTAATATGGAAAATGGTGATAAAATTCTTCCCTTTAAATAAAAACACCCATAATTGATTTGTTCGTTCAGGCCTGTCGGTGACATTGTTCTCATGTGGAAGATCCACTTGGCCTCCTTCTGTAAAATGACCCTATCCCAGTCTCCTCCTCCTGATTGGGCTAGGCACTTTTTCAATTCCCATGAATTTGAGAACACCCAAATTGCCCCCATGCTGGTTATTAATATGCCTGGCTAGGGGTGTATCTCTTTTATGGCTAATATCTCCTACATGATCACCTATTCGTCTTTTAAACTCTGATGGTTTTTCCGATATATTCCATCCCGCAAATGCAAGAGGCTTTGTAGATTACCCCCTTTGTACTACAATTAATAAATTCCTTTACTTTGTAGTTTTTCCCGGTTGTGTTACTGCTAAATTCTTTACCTACTAGAATGTAAGGGCAGGCCACACAATGGCCACATTTGTAGCATCCCTTGCTGTCGTTTGCCAGCCACGTATTATTAATTTCCTTTTTGAAATGGCTGTGTACTAGTCTGTCATTCAATGACCTACCTTTTTTGTTGATCATTTGGGGACTGCTGGTGAGTTGAGGGCCGATGTTTTGGTCTATTAGAATTTCTCGTACTTTGAGGGCTCCATTGTCATATGTCGTAATGAACCTAGTTACTGCTGGTTCTGTCGTTTTGACTCTATGATTGAGTAGCTCTGATCTCTCTTCCCCTTTGGCCTCTTTATATTCCTTTTTCAAATATTTTTGTGGATACCCCCTTTCTTTGAGTCTATCTCTGAGCTCCTTTGCTTGCTTTTCAAAGAGCTGTTCCGCTGAGCAATTCCGGCGTACTCTGAGATACTGGTACTGACAGCCCCTCAGCCCAAGAAAGTATTGCAAGGCCTCTAATCCCTTCTCGTGCAGGATGGAGGAGTACAGAGCCTCAACATCCACACTTCCTAATAACGCCTCGGGGTCTATTGTCAGACCTTCCAAACGGCGCAGTAAATCAGGGGTGTCTTGGACGTAGGACTGTAATGCGGTTACAAATGGTTTGAGGACCCGGTCAAGGTAGATCCCTGCGTTTTGACTGATACTGCCTATCCCAGACACAATGGGCCTCCCCTTAAGAGGGGTAAGCCCTTTGTGTATCTTCGGTAGGCAGTAAAAAGTTGCTGGATTTTTGGGGAAGATAAAAGTCATACTCTGCCTTATTTATTACACCAGTTGCCAGCCCATCAGTATATCTTTCAATTCCTTAACATATTTCGTAGTGGGGTTAGATGCTAAGATCTCATAGCTGCTACCATCAGAGAGAATATTTTCACATATACATTGGTATTTGTCAATGTCTAGGATCACTATGTTCCCTCCTTTATCCGCAGGTTTGATTATGATTTCTGGATCACGTTCCAGTTGGTTAATTAGTCGTATCTCTTCCTTACTGCAGTTGCATTGGATCTTCCCTTCTGATAGTTTGACTAAATCTTGTGTTACTAAATTCTCAAAAATGTCGATTGCTGACACGTCTCCTGTTGGGGGTGGCATTTTGGAGCTTTTTTCCTTTAAGTCCGTAAAAGGACCTATGCCCTTGGTGTTAGTATTTATCTCTCCAACGCTGTTTAGTAGCCTCACGTCTGCCAACATGTCCTCTGCTATCCCAAAATCTGAACAGGTGCGGCTGTCTTGTTTTGAAAAGAATTTCTTCCACCTGAGCTTACGTAGGAACAAATTAAGGTCTTTTACTGCTCCAAACACATCAAAATCTGTGCTGGGGACAAATGAAAGACCTTTTCTTAGAACCGCCATTTCTGTTTCACTGAAATCTTTTTTGGAAAGGTTAACACTTTGTATGACAGTCGGGGAATGTATATGATTTTCTATTGGGTGACAGGTCTCCTTCATCTCTTTTCTAGTTTCGGCGTATCCCCTCATTTCCTCATTTGGTATAATCGGTTCCTGAGGGGATACGCCTGATCTAAAAAATGAGTGCTTTGGCTAGTGTCTTGTCTATCTCCTGTGCCTCGAGAACCTCGTCCCCTGCCTCTTCCTCTATTTTTTCCTCTCAAATTTTTGTTTCTGTCTTCAAAATCTGATAAGTCTGTATCTATTGAGGACAATTCTGTTTCAGGATACATGTATCAAGTGACACGGCGGTGGAGCGCAGAACATGCGTTCCAAATGCCGGAAATGACGCGGCTTACAGACCGCGATACCGGAAGTGGTGAATCTGAGTGCGATCCAGACAACCAGGTAGGCAGGCGCGCGTGAGGGTCACACATTGGAGGAGGTAATAAGTGGCATACGGCGTGGGCGCTCATGAGGGGCTTTTTGTTCCAGGTGAGGCTACATGATTTTATTAATCACAGCTGTATAATCCAGGGTATTTATATAAACCCTGTCTAACACTCCACTCTCTGTAGACCAGGACAGAGAGTGGAGGGACCCTTATTAATTATGCACCTAGCACTTTAGCATCTGACTTCTCTGGAAACAAGATAGTCCCCTGAGGATATCACTTGGATGAAACGCGTAGAGACACCTAAAAAGGAAAGTGCAGAGTCTCCATACAGGGCTAGCTGTGGACTGCCCTTGTCAGGGCGGGAGTTTTGTGGGGATAGTTTAAGCTTGAGCCAAAAGGGACTAATAGGGCCAGCTTATAAAACTACTTGGTCCAGAAGGAACTCCCCGGACAGCAACCTCCATCCCTGAGAAAAAAAGAATGGGTGAGAGAATTCCATTTTTTGACACAATCATGTATGAACTTTTATAGAAATGTAGGATCTGCACTCAGACCTCATACTTGTGTTCTGAGAAATCTCTGTCTTTCATTTAAGTGTCTTGATTCCTGGAGATAGAAACAAATGATTAATCCATGGAATAAAAAGAAAAACAGAGATTTCCCCCTATTTTAATTGATGTATATCTGGATCTGTCTTGAAAGTTGGTGTTTCAGGGGAGGGCGTCTAACTGTCTCCCCCACATGCACCCTCTTCCCTCTATAGATTCTATCCAGAGCTTGGTCTTCACACCTGAAGATAAAATTCAAGCTCTCTATGTACCTCTACACATATTTAATATAGAGACGGTCCCCTGGCTGTGTTAATGGTAATAATCATTCCAGCATTGGGACCCATCTCTTTTTATGGGTGGCATTTTCTGTTAATTGTTTTTAATCGTTAAACATTAAAAGTTATGTTTTAGATTCTTACTTTAATTGCTGTCTAGTGATTAATAAAGAAGCACTCCCATGAAAGTTTTTATCTTAATATATTGCAGTCATCATATTATTGACACTGTGTACTTACAATTGCTCTTTTTGCCTTTCTATCCAGTTAACTCTTGTCTTTTCAATTACGTTTAGGACATCAAGTGATTAAAAACTGACTAGCTGAATCCGTCTAAGCTCTATGTAGAAATAGGAAGTCTCTCTTCCCTGCATAAGTCATCACTTCAAAAGTCCCTGTTAGGGGAAGAAGAGTGAAGCAGCAGGGTCAGGAGTTGAACAGGGGGATGACTCATGCAGGGAAAAGAGATGTCCTGTTTCTACATAGAGCAGAGAAAAGAGAAGAATTTACTGGGTAGAAAGGCAAAATAAGCAATTGTAAGTACACAGCGCTGAATAATATGATGATTGCAATATATTAAGAGGATAAAAACTTTGATGGGAGGAGTGCTTCTTTAAGAAGCATGCATCTCTCAATGAATTAGGAGCGTCCGACTCCAGCATGCCCCCTGAAAATTACCAATGTCTTGATGAATTGGGGACTATGACTAACAGTTATTGGACAACTTCAATTGATGCGGTATTAAGAAGAATGATCATTAAAGGGGTTGTCCAGGTTTGGAGACTTTTTTTCTTACTTAAATGCATGCACTTGGGGCTAAAAATCATTTTTTGCAGCTGGGTTTCTTTAAAATCTTTCATCGCTTTCCTCTTAAAGCCGCTGTATTACACTGTCTATTGCTGGTTGCAGAATGAGGTAACGGGGTCGGTCGTATTTTCTTTATTTTATTAGATGTGTTGGTGACATGATTTTGTGCCACATATTATTCTATAGATATGGCAGATTCTCCTGCTGCCCTTATTAGTGCAGCTTTCCTCACAGACTGCACAGCTCTTCAGTCCATACAGACCTGTCCATCAGTCTCCTCCAATAGAAAACTTCACATGAGAAAACAGCTTTTCTTCTATTGGCGGAGGCTGATGGACAGGTCTGGTCACACGATCCCCCACCAGCAGCCATTGTATGGACTGAAGATCTCTGGAGTGTGGAAGGAAAGCTGCATGTGGCTATTGGAGGCAAACGGTGCAAAAATTGTAGCGAAGGACAATTGCAAAAATAATTTTTAGCCCCAATTACATGCATTTAAGTAAGAAAAAAAAAATTGTCCAACCCCTTCAACCTAGGGGAGTCCTTTTTGCCTCTAAACAATTGGGACATCTTAGTTATGCTCTAATATTTCCATGGAAATCGTATTGAGCATCGGAGCTCAGACATTTTATACTTTAGGGCAGATTATGAGTCTCTTCACAGTTAAACTTGAAGTCAAATTTACTACCTGCATCGGAGAAAATAATGAGATATTTCAAGACCCCATGAAACCTCAGATTTATTATTTTAAGAAATTGAGCCCTGCTTGTAAATCGTGGATTTAGTGACATTCAACACTTAAACTAAAGCTTCCCTGCAGTATAACAGTACAAGACAATGTAAGCAAGCCGTTGCCTTAAGGAGCTTTTGGGCTGTACTCTAGATGCTCGGGGCATGATAACTCGTTCAAGGTCAAACGCTGGTTGGCTTCAGTAATTCTTCACATGATTCTACTTTGGATTGTGTTTCCTAAGCTCTCTGTATGAATTTCAGTTGATGTCAGCAGCTTTCCCATGTCTCGAGTAATAACATTTTTCTTGTTTTTACTACAGCAGAAGTTGGCTACTTGACGGTTTACATTCACCCTTAAATCATGAACACTAAGGCACACACCACTATGGACGTGCTTCATTCAACTGTACCAGATACAGGGGAAGAATACTTCTCATGGATCTAGTGTGCGTATTGTATGCAAGAAGTCTTAGGCCTCAGGCATCAGAGATTTTTAACAAATGCAAAAAGAACAGCGCGTTTCATTGGTTTTCATGCAATTTTCATCAGCATTTCAGTTTTTACCATCAATGTATTTTTTCACGTCTGAAAAAAACAAACTGAAAAGCCTCTCCTATTCATTGCAAGGTTAATTTCAGAACCATAGACATATGTGGGTAATACTGATTTGTGACTCTGGACACCTTAATTGAAACCAATCGGCCCTCATTATAGTTAAGCTATATTAGTTTTGCATGACTGTCCTTGGGTCTGACATTTAAAATATAGGACGTCAGGGATGAATATCACTATGTGTAAATGTATTGTGTAAATGGTCTGCAAACAATGAACGATTCTATGTCTAACCTTCAAATTGAAAAAGGTAACTATTCTAGTGGATGTGGTCATTGACGCCTGTTACCTTACCCATGGGGGGTGCATTAGGTGTCCTGTTAACTTAGTCTTTGACCCATTCCTTTGTTTGGGGGTAGAGGCACCATTTGCTTCATCTGCCTAGGGAACCAAATACGTTGCCCTGGCCCTGTCTTTGACTACCTAAAAATCAAGCTGAGCTTTGGTGATGGGGTATAAGAGAAGCTGCAAATATTGTTTGCTATATCATTATAAATGGTCAACCGGTTAAAACACAAACATGTGGTGAGACTTCCAATTTCACACCCTACATTGTCAAGCTATTGTTTTTATAGACAACCTGCGGCTCTTTACCTTTTGCTTATTCTTCACTGATTCACACTTTTTACAGTATGCTTTTGTCTTTATCTGAAACTGGTCTAAACTGATTGAAATCCTGAAACCATAAGCCATTACCGTACTTACCAAGCTCGGTAGTTTTGGGTCCCAAAACAAATACTGCATAAAATGCAAAAAAAAGTGATTGTATCTTGAAGCTGAGACCAGACATGGCAGATATTTTCCTACAGATTTTGCAGGAAACAAAAATGTCAAATGCATAGAAAAATTTAGAAAAATGACTGCTTTGTATTTGCAACTTAAACTGCTGATGCTCCGCGCAATATTCATCGCTTTCAATGGGGCTCATCCACATGCTGCTACCTGCTGTATTTTTTGGAGGCTGTAATCCGCTTTAGTAGAGGACAAACCATATGAATGACATGATGGTTTTCCATTGATTACAATGGGAATTGTTCTTTAAGTGTTTTTTTTTTGCAATTAGTTCTGCAAATTCATGGAACACAAATCTATGTTAACTTTGTTGTTTGTTGTCACTATCGGTCTGATAGCGTAGGTTCCCTTCTGAAGAGGTTGCCTGCCACTGGAAGATGGGATCAAACAATTTGATCAAGCTGTGCCCAATACCTCATATTTATTAGTATAGGCTGTATAGCAGGAATGCAGTCTTCAATTCATGTATGTCATATATCTTACTGAGCTCAGATTGTGGTTGTATTTGTCTGTTTGTATGCTACATGCAAACAGGTACTTATTGTTTTTGCAGTTTACATTTAGGGTTAAGTGAGTGTCTCTAGATTTGCTGAGCACTCCTCCCATCTGTCCAAGACCATTTTTAGTTCAGTTGAATCCTACCTGCCCGTTAAAATTGTAGTTGAGGCAAGTCTGATAGTATAGGTTCTTATGAAGAGGTTGTCTTGTCATTGACAGATGGGCTCACATAATTTTAAAAAACTGCACCTTAAGGCTGTGTGCCCACGATGAGTTTTTAATGCATTTCTGCAGCGTTTTTGCAGCTGCGGAAATGCATTAAAAACACATGGTAGAAGGGCAGCAATGTTCCCCAATGATAATCCGAATGTGCTGTGCACATGCTGCGGAAATTTCCGCTGCGGATTATCATTGCGGAAAAAAAACGCAGCACTACCAATTATTTTGCGGAAGTGCTGCGTTTTCGCCGCCATTGACTTGCATTAGAACGCGACAATTTCGCAAGACTGCATCTGTACTTGCGTAATTGGCACGTTCTAATGTGCGGATGGTACCCGGGTGTAGAGGAGAGGAGAGTCTCATCCACACCCAGGTACCATTAAAAAATCTGTAAAAAAAAGAATAAAATAAAAAATAAATGTATACTTACCTTCTGGCGGCCCGCGGTGCGCTCCTCCTTGCTTCCCGGCACTTCGCGGTGGATTGAAGGACCTGCGCTGACGTCAGAGTCATGTGACGGGTCACGCGACGCTGACGTCGGCAGGTCTTTCAATCCAAAGCTGCCGGCAAGGGAGAATGGAGTGAGCAGGACACCGGGGGCCTTCGGAGGGTAAGTATACATTTATTTTTTTATTTTTAACCACTCTCTCGGGTCACACTATATAAATCCATGCCGTTTGCATGGATTTATAAAGTGTGACCTAGTTGTCAAGCACTTTCCAAGTGATGCTAATCGCTTGGAAAGCGCTTGTCAATCCGCATGCGGAAATGAATGTGAAGAACGCTTCATTTCCGCATGTCCCTGGCAGGAAAACGCATGTACAATCCGCATGAGTTTTTTTCTGCCAGGGAGATGCAGAAACGCTCAGGAAAAAATCCTGAGCATTTCTGCATCGTGGGCACATAGCCTAAAGGAGGTTTTCTGCTTTCAGTAAAGTGGACCCATATACTGAAAAAAAACCTAAAACAACAATCACAGCAGGTAATCGCACCTCCCTGGGTCCAGTGCAGCTTCCTGCTGCTGCTGCTGCCCTGTTCTCAGTGTTTTGGCTGCAGTAGTGACATCCCCTGCTCATCACCACTTTAAGCAATCATAGAGCTCAGCAGCTACAGTGGCTTGCAAAAATAATCACCCCCTCTGTCATTTTTTGAGGAGTTGCATCAGTTCATGTAAAGAATATGTCCACAACTGTGAACATTTGGTTTTCTTTTTATTGTGAAGCTAACAACAAATAGGACAAAATAACTGAAAACTTTGTTGTTCATAACTACTCACCCCCTAAAGCCAGTACTTCGTAGAGCCTCTTTTTGCGGCAATTACAGCTGCAAGTCGCTTTGGATCAGTCTCTATGAGCTTTCCACATCTTGACTAAGATTTTTGCCCATTCCTCAAGGCAAAACTGCTCCAGCTCCTTCAATTTAGATGGTTTCCTCCGGTAAACAACAATCTTCAAGTCTGACCACAGATTCTCAATTGGATTAAGGTCTGGGCTTTGTCTAGGGCATTCCAAAACATTTACACGTTTCCCCTAAACCACTCAAGTGTTGCTTTAGCAGTATGCCTTGGGTCATTATCTTGATAGAAGGTGAACCTCCATCACAGTCTCAAATCACTGTCAAACAGGTTTTCCAAAACAATATCCCTGTAATTCAGACCATCCATCTTCCCCCTCAGACCATTTTCCCTGTCCCTGCTGCTGGAAAACATCTCAACAGCATGATGCTGCCACCACCATATTTCACTGTGGGGATGGTGTTCTTGGGGTGATGAGCTGTGTTCGTTTGGTGCCAGACATAGCGTTTACCTTGGTGGCCAAAAAGTTACATTTTGGTCTCATCTGACCACAGCACGTTCCTCCATACATTTGGGGAGTCTACCACATGTCATTTGGCAAACTTAAAATGAGCCTTACAATTTTTGTGTGTAAGTAAAGGCTTTTTTCTGGTCACTGTTCCATAAAGGCCACCTCTATGGAGTGTACAGCTTATTGTAGTCGTATAGACAGATACTCCAGTCTCTGATTGGGAACTGTACAGCTCTTGCAGGGTTACTTTTGGTCTTTGTGCTGCCTCTTCAATTAATGCCCTCCGTGCCCAGGCTGAGAGTCCTGGTGGGCGGTCCTCTCTTGGCAGGTTTGTTTTGTCACCATGCTCTTTCCATTTGATGATAATGGATTTTATGGTGCTCCGGGGGAACACCAGAGATTTGGATATATATATTTTTTTATATAACCCAACCCTAACTTGTCCTTCTCAGCAACTTTGTCCCTGACTTGTTTGGAGATCTTCTTGGTCTTTATGGTGTTGTTTGGTTAGTGGTGCCTTTTGCATAATGGTGCTGCAGCCTCTGTGGCCTTTCAGAAAAGGTGTTTATATACTGACAAACCATGTGACACTAAGGGCTCTTTCACACGTCCATGTTTCCAGTACCTATGGTGACAGTTTCCACATGTACTGAAGACACTTGACACATGCAGACCCATTCAAATGAATGGGTCTGTGCACATGTCATTGTGTTTCCACAGACCGTGTGTCCGTGTGCTCCACATGCTGACATGTCCGTTTTTTTGGGGATACACAGTCCGCAAAACGTCTTACACGGACCTCTGACCGCTGACACTGAGGGGCCAGGGAGAATGAGCCGCTCGCTGGAGTGGCTCATTCTCCCCAGCTCCTCGGCATCAGTGGTCAGAGGATTACAGCGGGGGACTTCTCCGGACAGGTGAGTATAAGGATTTTATTGTTTTATTCTTATTTTTACACAGGGATACAGTAGGAGCAGACTACTACTACCCTCATCATTGTCCCTGCTGGTGCTGATCGCAGCGCTGGCAAGGAACTATGATGAGGGCAGTATTCAGCACCTGGTGCTTAGGAACAGCGCTAACTGTAGCGCTGATTTCCAGGCACCGGTCTGTGTGATCCTAATGTGGCACACGGTTGCCACATGTGTGACCTACACGGACACATGGATATCTCTTGTACCGGAAATATACGGACGTGTGAAACCGACCTTAGATTGCACACAGGTGGACTTCCTTTTACTAAGCATGTAACTTATTAAGGTAATTGCTTCCACCAGAAATTTTTAGGGGCTTCATAGCAAAAGGGGTGAATACATATGCACATTCCAATTTTTATTTATTTTATCCCATAAATTTATTTTTGCCTATATTTTTCTCACTTCACCAACGTAGACTATTTAGTGCTGATGCATCACACACA
The DNA here is from genome assembly GCF_046119375.1 of Phyllobates terribilis. Lineage (NCBI taxonomy): Eukaryota > Metazoa > Chordata > Amphibia > Anura > Dendrobatidae > Phyllobates > Phyllobates terribilis. The sequence continues at coordinate 530,592,683 of NW_027362764.1, read as the reverse complement.
AATCGGATTAGAAAAAATATATTTAAACACAGGTTGTAATGCAACAAAATAGGTGAAATGCCAAGGGGTTAATACTTTTGCAAGATACTGCACCTTGGCAGAGCCATTGAGCTTAGTCAATAGTTACAGCGGTGATGCATGCGCAATGTCACGTGATCGCTTCAGCCAAAACACAGACCGGAGCAGCAGCGGGGAACCTCGCTTGTTCCAGGGAGGGGCGATTGATTACCTGATGTGTTTGTTATTCTAGCCATTTTTCAACATTTGGGGTCCACTTTCATGAAAGTGGAAAACCTCTTTAAGTATGATATAGAAATGCAGTCACAGCAAGCTGCACATGTCATTTATTTCATTTTTCTAGGAGGCACATCTCAATTTCCTTCATTGAACCATATCCTAACATGCGGATTTTGTAATTGATTTGCCTTCTATTTCGCCCTTTATATTGAAACCTGCAACATCAAAACATATTGAGCACGCTGTTGATTTGAAAATTCCCCAGTATGCTCTGGATTCTGCTTTCATTATTTCCACTACATGTGGCCTTCAACAACCCTGTCCAAAGATATTATGCTGTAAACTTGTATGGAATTTTGTGCAGTACCCCTAAAGCCTGATGAACAAGGCCATATTTGGGATTCATGTCACATGGATTTTGAAAACATGAATCCAATAAAGGTTACTTACAGGTTACAGTTACAGTCTCTGTTTTAGAGTGTCAAAAACAAGTTTCTAAAGGAATTTTTGGCTCATGATTTTCCCTATCATGCATGAGGAATTTCTTGGCGAGTTATAGTATTGAGGGTAATGATTAGTTACCTTTCAGGACACTGACAACAGTACAGCATGTGTTTGTGACTTTTAGTGATTAACCGCTTCCAATTCGCCCATAGACTTTAAACACCAGGGTAGTCCATGCTTTATAACATCACTGCATTGTACAGCAGCTGCAAGAGATGGGAGCTGGCTGAGAAATACAGCCAAGCTCTCCATAGAATAGGCAGGGATGGTTTGCTACCGTCTCTGCCTTCTCGACTTCTGTATACACAGTACTGAACAAGCACTGTGTATACAGTATATATGAAGTGCTAATGGTGCTTGGATCTATTTAGGCTAAGTGCCCACGATGAAGAAACACTCCGGATTTTTCCTAAGCATTTCTGCATCTCCCTGGCAGAAAAAACGCATGCAGATTGTACATGCGTTCTTCCTGCCAGGGACAATCGTAAGTGACGCCTTTTTTCACATGCATTTCTGCATGCGGGTTGTCAAGCGCTTTCCAAGTGATTTTAGCATCCCTATGAAAGTGCTTGACAACTTGGTCACACTATATAAATCCATGCAACAGGCATGGATTTATATAGTGTGACCGTAAAAGAATGGTAAAAAATAAATATTATACTTACCTTCTGATGACCCCCGATGTCCTTATCCAATGCGTCCGGTCTTCCCGTTGTCTCGCGGTGGTCTATAAGGACCTTCCATGACGTCATTTAGTCATGTGACGGGTCACGCGACCGCTGACGTTAGCGGTCGCGTGACCCGTCACATAACTAAATGACGTCATGGCAGGTCCTTTTAGACCATGGCGAGCTGCCGGGAAGCCAGGACGGATCGCTATGGAGACCGGGGGCCATCAGAAGGTAAGTATAATGTATATTTTTTATTTTAATTCTTTTTTTTTTTTTTTTACAGGTACTATGGTACTTGGGTCTGGAGTAGAGTCTCCTCTTCTCCAAACCTGGGTACCATCCGCACATTGAATTGCTTACTATCCGCATGAGCACATGTAGTCATGCGGATATTATGCGATTAAATGCAAGTCAATGGTGGCCGGCGAAAACACCGCGATTGCGCAAAATAATTGGTAGGCTTGCGGATTTTTCCGCAATGATAATCCGCAGCGGAAATTTCCGCAGCATGTGCACAACACCTGCGGACTATCATTGGGGAACATAGCAGACCTGCTACCAAGCGTTTTTTAAGCATTTCTGCAGCGGAATTGCCGCTGTGGAAACACTTAAAAAAAACATATAGTGGGCACACAGCCTAAGGCAACAGGATTTGCTAGGTCTTAGGAGACCCAGGAAACACTTATATGCATCTAGTTGGCTGCAGTTCCACTTTAAAAGGGGTATTCCCATCTCCAAGATCCTATACCAATATGTAGTAGGTGTAATAATAATAATATTAGCCAATACCTCCAATTAGAAATGTAGTATAGTTCTAAAAAAAAGGCTGCTGCCAATACAAAATGTTAGCGGTCGCACTCTGTAAAAAAAAAAAAAAAAAAAAAAGTGTCCAATACATATTTTTTTATTTTTCGTCAAAGAGAAGCTGCCGCAGCTTCGTCGCTTAGGTGTAGTTGTCAATACACTATGCAAAGCACGCAGAGAAATAGATCCATCATCCATGTGCCCTGCCAAATAAAAAAGACAGTCTACAAAGCACAACTGGGACAAGAGTCAAGTGCTCGGTAAACAAGGCTGGAATTATCCGAGAGGCTGTCAGAACACTGCTCCATGACAGGGCACAAGTGACACACGTCCCCAGGGTCTCCGGACAAAGCAGGCCGTCTCCATAGTAGCGTGGTCCGATCAATCTATATCGACTGTTGCCATGGACACCGCATTCAGGTTACATCCCCAGTGGGCAAGCTGCAGAAACCACTTCGCACCACAAATGGTTTGTCAGTCCTGATTTGCCCATGCTCCAATAACAAGCAGATCTCGAAGACGCTCTTCAGAGACAACATGTGGCCAGTTACCCTGACAAGAAAAGGAGCACAGAGCCGGAGAGATCTGGAGAATAAAAATATGTATTTGTATTCCGAGAAGAGAAAAAACAGCTGTTTACCTGACCCACCGAGCGGAGGAAAATCACACTACAATCGCTCAGAGGAGCGGAGGAAAATCACACTACAATCGCTCAGAGGAGCGGAGGAAAATCACACTACAATCGCTCAGAGGCTTTCTACGACAACTAGAAGAGCTGAAATCTGATTGTTGGAAAGTTGCTGTAAAATCAGATCATTCTGCCATTGACTGAGGGTCATGGAAAGAGGCCATCTCTATAGATTTACTGATTGGGACGTTTTACATATTAACATAAATGTGATATAGTGGAAAATATCACAAAAGATAAAGGCGAAAGTTGGGTGATCAGATCATATTGTAAAAGATTTGACCAAGTTATAAAAAAAAAAAAAGCGCACAATGCCAAGAAAATAACACAAGAAGATGGGAGGCCGCCTGATCTTCTGTTTACCTAACTACAGTAATGACATCCTGTATACCCAATGTGACCGCTGCAGCCAAACACTGGCTGCGCTGTTTTGCACCATTTAGCACAGTAATACCAAAAACAAAAAATGCGCCAGGTCTAAAATAATAACATTAAATTGATTAAAAATTAATGAACTTTATTGAATACAGAATATATAAAAAAAACATAATTATAATCCCAAAATACAGAAACAAGGACAAATTGGTGGCTAAGTTATAGGAACCCCAATAATATGAAAATTCTCAATCATAGGGTGACATATATATAATATTAAATAAAGTATTTAGTATACATTAATAGTTCTAACATATAGTCACCCACTGAATGTGACCATATGCATTGAGGAAATATATACAGTGCAGCCTACAGATGCACATAGCAGACAATATCAAATACAAAATGTAATAACTAGTAGAGAAACTCACCTACCAAACACCTGACGCGCGTTTCACAAATGCTTCGTCATTTGTTGTATTTAGAACAGTAGTACACCGCACATAACAGCTCACGGGGTATACACGGTGTCATTGCTACAGCCAACTAAACAGAGGACCGGTGGGAGGATCGGAGGTCTGTTTTACACAAGTGTATTACATGCACACTTTTATGTCCATATTATGACAAGTTCTAGCCTGACTGTGGGTCTATTAACTTGATAATACCGACCTCATACATCAGAATGATTGTTGGTGCAGGTCTTTAGAACTACAGGTATGCCATATATCCACAAATAATCTACAGCAAAATCTGCAAAAAATGAGATTTGCTGAGAATGAGCGTCTTCCTAATTGACATAAATGGGAAAAGTCCGCTACAAATCAGAAACATAAATTGACATCTGTGCATGACTAATTCCGCTGCAGATTATTTCTGAAGTGTGGATGAAATTTGAAAAAGATTTTCTGGCAGATTTCCTACCTACAAATCTGACCACTGTGTCGAACTTTCCCTTAAAGAGAAACTACATTTTTATTTATTTACTTTTTTTTTTTTTTTTTTAGGAATTTTGTCTTCTTTTAGAATGCATTTATATCTGAATGTACAGATGATGACAGTGAAAGGGTCAATTCAGCACTTGTGAGCACTGGGCACGTTCTAATATCAATGCAGATAGCCAAGGCGAAAACACTGGGGTAAAGTTTCATAAATTTCCATGCTGGACAAAATTCTTAAAACAAAAAAAATAATGAAGTTTGGTTACTTTTTAATCAAATCAGGTGAAGTCCAGCACACTTCAGTCAGTGAAAATTTTAAAGAAGCCCAGCCATGTTTTTTTTTTATTAAATCTGTGTATATGCGCATGTAGTGTAGTGTGTATATTAATATACTCACCTACCGCTGTCTTCCTTGGTATCCAGCTCCTCTTCTTAGTGACGTCACCATTCTTCAGACTATATGGCTCGCTCTGTGTGTGGGCCAGAAGTCTCTTTTATAATGTAAGCCTATGGATCCTTGTAAAAGCTACTTCTGGATCACGCAGGGCGCAGAGTGACCCATAGACCCCGCAGAGCAGTGGCATCACTGGGAAGTAGAGCAGAACTGATGCTGTAAAAGGAAGCGGTTGGGGAGTATATTAACCCCTTCAAGACATGTGAAGTACAGTTATATTATATGTTGCGCCCCTGCCTTTGATGTAGATCGCAAGCCAAACCCGCATGATGCCTGGCAGATTAAGGTTTATTTATTCAGCCATCATCTGCCTCAAACAGCTGTGGGTGAAGTGGAGCTCTGCCCGCGGCTATTAACTTGTTAAATGCCACTGTCAATCTCTGACAGCGGCATTTAACATGCACAGTCAGGAGAGGCGCATCATTCTATGTGCCCATCGGCGCGCCTGTGAAGTGATTGTGGGGCACCAATGGGTTGCCATGACAGCCGGGGATCTGCTGAAGACCCCCATAACTGTTATTACGATACTCCTGTGAAAGCCAGCGTTTAGCTAGCATTCATATGATATCGTAATTTTAGCTAAACATTGCAGTGCACAAGCGGTCAGACAATCATAGCTTCAAGTCCCCTAAAGGGACAATTAAATACAGGAACAAGTTAAAAAAAAAGGTTTTTAAAAATATTAAAAAAAAAAAATATACAAAAGCTCAAATCACCCCCCATTTTCCCCACTAAAAATAAAACAATTAAAAACAAAAATACATATTTGGTATTGCCGAGTTTAGAAAAGTCTGATCAAATTATAAAATAGATTAACCCAATCTGTAAGTTGCGTAATGAGAAAAAAAAATAGAAAATCCGGAATTACGTTTTTTTTGCTCGCTGCAACAATGCAATAAAATGAAGTAAGAGGCGATCATAATATCGTATGTACCTCGAAATGGTATCCGTAAAAACGTCAGCTCAGGGTGAAAAAAATAAGCCATCACACAGCCCCATATCCAGAAAGTTGAAAACCTTACGTGTCTCAGAAAAAGGCGACAAAAGCAACATTTTTTTTTTTTTTAAATTGACAAAATTTCCAAGTTTCTTTTCACCACTTAAAATAAAAACTATACATGTTTGGTATCTGCGAAATCACACTGACCTGGAGAATCATATTGCCAGGTCAGTTGTACTGTATAGTGAACATGGTAAATACAACACCCAAAAAAACAAATGGTAGAATTTTCCAGCTTTCCAGTGCATCATATGATAAAATGAGTGTTGTAATTCAAAAGTACAATTTGTCCTGCAAAAAACAAGCCCTCATATGGTCATGTGGACGGAAAAATAAAAAAGTTATAGATCTTGGAAGAAGGGGTGGAAAAACAAGAACGAATGGAGAGCTTAATACACTCACGCTGCAGTATATGCACATATACACAGATTTAATGAAAAAATATATATATTCATGGGAGGGCTTATTTATTTTTGTCACAGAGTAAAGTGATATAGTCACATATAAGAGAAAAGTCACTTAGTTTCTAACTCTCAGTCATGGCTCATGACTAAGGGGAAGGCTATTCTTGCATCACTGTCGAGAACCGGAGCACATAGATAATTTAAAAACACTAATAAAACCTATTAAATAATTCATTGATTTTGCGGGGGATCAGCAGTTTCACCCATAAAACTGCACTACCATAAAAAAACAGATGCTCTTCTGTGAAATCAAAGAATTAGACATTTTGAAAACCCAAGAGGTTGTCGGGCCACATTGTTCCCGCATCACAGCCACAATGCAAATACCATCTCCGGCTTTACCCTAAGTGTGCCCTAAGGCTATGTTCACACGTTGGGGGTTTTTTTATGTCACAAATCTGCAGCAAAACTGATCTCTGGCAGGAAATCAGCTGCATCAAAAATGCAGTTTTTGCTGCGCTTTTTTCACTGTCCTTCTGTCTCTATTTATGCATGTACATGAAGTTCTGTGAAAAAAAAGAACTCTATTTTGCCATCAAAAACGCAGAAAAAACACTAATGCAAATTTTGCTGCGTTTTTTCAGCGTTTTTTTCACCACCCATTACTTTCTATGGGTGAAAAAACCCAACCAAGGCACAAAATACGCAAAAAAAAAAAGAAAAAAACATGTGTGAACAGAGAATTCTGGTTTCTCATAGACTTTGCTGGTACTGAAAAACACAGCTGAAAATTTGCATAAAAAAAGAGCAAAAAAAAGCTGAAAAACACAACATGTGTGAACATAGCCTAATTGTGCCATATTTCTCCACCTTCATCAGTGTTATTTCAATGGTCTTCTGCCTAGTTCAAAGACATACTGTACAGGGCTCACCATCACTGCATTTCCGCCAATTTTTGGGCGTGAATACCTCTCAAGTTGTGACTCCATGATAAGCAACAAATTCATCAAACAATTTTCACGTTTAATGTGGGGTTTTTAGATGTTCTAGGGCCCCTGCTGATGAGCGTATAAGGAATTGTCCAAGTTTCACCCAGAAAACCTGGCAGATTTTTTTCTAATTTTCATCTGGTTTTTATCCGTGTGCGATCCGTTTTCATCAAAAGAATAGTCTATTCTCATCAGATCTATATCCACAGGTGTACACCACCAAAGTAGTCATATGAGATAGGGAAAGGGGAGAGTTGGAAAAGTGTGGATATAAGAAAATTAAATTAAAATACATAAACTTTATTGATTAGTTAAAATCCTATAAATGTGAAATTACTCATGCATCTATAGATGCATATAAGGTAACCACTTACTAGTTGAAAAAGTGGTACCCACTAATAGATCTGGCTGGATGTAGTGTAGGGCAAATTATGGGACACCTCAGTCAAGTCCCTCTAATGTAGGACCGAGGTTATATATATATGTTAACCCCATATATTGGAATAGCCTAAATATGAATGTCAGGTGGAACAACTAAAGACACATATAGTTGCTATAATAGCAAAATGTACATGTATCAATCTGCCATAGGGCATTACTATTCACCACCTGACAGACATATATATGTATATATGTATAGGCTCGCTTAAATCCAGTTGTTTTAAATATTAACAATGGGAGATGTCAGAAATCAGCACTCGCCTTCTGTTCAATCACACAATTGCACAGTACGTGTATTTAGGCTGCTATTAATGAGCCGGCACTGTTCAAAATCATTAGCAGGAGGAGATCACACTGACAAGCGATTGTCTCCTCTGTTACACTGAGGGGCCGTCCGCTGCACCGAGCGGCTCCTCACATGTCGGAGGTTAACGATCACACTGTGATTCAGCCTGTCCAGCTGTACAATTGATCGCCCGAGTGAGGAATAATATATTATCCCCTGTCTCATTCCCTGCACGCACGTGCCGGCATGCCCAGCACAAACAGCTGATCGCTGCAGTGTTGAGCAGTCCGCTGTCTCGTAGCTGCACACGTGTTTGATGTGTCCGACTCAAACAGCCGAACACTGCGGCTATACTCTATATGATCCGCTACAGCTAAGGGTGCTGACACAGTTCTCCCTTATTATAATGCTGCCATATTATGCATATTCCTAGGGTAGATTCTCATTCCCCCCTACACTATCATGCAGCTCAGATAAATTCCCTGACGCGCGTTTCGCCGGTATACCGGCTTTTTCCTTAGGAAAAAAGACGGTATACCAGCGAAACGCGCGTCAGGGAATTTATCTGAGCTACATGATAGTGTAGGGGGGAATGAGAATCTACCCTAGGAATATGCATAATATGGCAGCATTATAATAAGGGAGAACTGTGTCAGCACCCTTAGCTGTAGCGGATCATATAGAGTATAGCCGCAGTGTTCGGCTGTTTGAGTCGGACACATCAAACACGTGTGCAGCTACGAGACAGCGGACTGCTCAACACTGCAGCGATCAGCTGTTTGTGCTGGGCATGCCGGCACGTGCGTGCAGGGAATGAGACAGGGGATAATATATTATTCCTCACTCGGGCGATCAATTGTACAGCTGGACAGGCTGAATCACAGTGTGATCGTTAACCTCCGACATGTGAGGAGCCGCTCGGTGCAGCGGACGGCCCCTCAGTGTAACAGAGGAGACAATCGCTTGTCAGTGTGATCTCCTCCTGCTAATGATTTTGAACAGTGCCGGCTCATTAATAGCAGCCTAAATACACGTACTGTGCAATTGTGTGATTGAACAGAAGGCGAGTGCTGATTTCTGACATCTCCCATTGTTAATATTTAAAACAACTGGATTTAAGCGAGCCTATACATATATACATATATATGTCTGTCAGGTGGTGAATAGTAATGCCCTATGGCAGATTGATACATGTACATTTTGCTATTATAGCAACTATATGTGTCTTTAGTTGTTCCACCTGACATTCATATTTAGGCTATTCCAATATATGGGGTTAACATATATATATAACCTCGGTCCTACATTAGAGGGACTTGACTGAGGTGTCCCATAATTTGCCCTACACTACATCCAGCCAGATCTATTAGTGGGTACCACTTTTTCAACTAGTAAGTGGTTACCTTATATGCATCTATAGATGCATGAGTAATTTCACATTTATAGGATTTTAACTAATCAATAAAGTTTATGTATTTTAATTTAATTTTCTTATATCCACACTTTTCCAACTCTCCCCTTTCCCTATCTCATACGATCCGTTTTCATACAGCTAAAGTAAAAAATGTACATGATCACATACAGTTTCCTGGGTTTAGAAAATTCATATACTTGTGTGCTATTTTGATTATCTTGGCGCAACAATAAAAAATGAAAAGTGACTTTAAAAGAACAAAAAAACAACCAGGAAATGATGAATCAGGTACACGGTGTCCACGCCACCTTATAATTTTAGAAATTTATAGCTATAATCTCGGAGTTCTGTTCAGTTTCCTCTTTATATTCATTATAAATTAGCCACAAGGCTCTTATTTTGCACAAAATCAACATGAAAAAATATTAGTTTAGCCGGCAGTGGTTGCTTGAATATCAATGGTTCTCCAAGGCCCCGCATTTCAGTGTTATAACCAAAAATTCTATTTTCTAAGTCCACGCTCATCTTTCATTTCAGATTGCTTTGAGTCAAAGTACATTTTTATAATTCACGTTTTGGAGAATCTATGCTGTAAGGTCATAAACAGAAATGACTCTACTGGGTTTTCAACTTCTGAATGCCTTGGAGGCTTCTACTGGTTACACCAAAGCCATAGACACAATCATAGATTTTATTTTCAAACAAACTACTTTGTGATAGAAAGCATATGCTGTTTTAATAAAAGAAAGAATATTCTAGGCCTAACGCATACAGCCGTATTATACTTCAACTTCTCAACTTTTACCGAGTCATAATAGGGCAGCCATAGAGAAGCATGGGGCCTTACTATACTTCCGTATGCCGCTCATCATAATGACAACAAGGAAAAAGAAAAAAGGGCTGTTTGGAAGGAGCGCCAAATAGCTAGGATGAGGCAAATAAGTGGGATTAAAAATTTTTTTATTTATTAAATCACAACGCGTTTCGGCGTTTTTTTTCTGCCGAAACGCGTCGTGATTAATAAATAAAACATTTTTTAATCCCACTTATTTGCCTAATCCTAGCTATTTGGCGCTCCTTCCAAACAGCCCTTTTTTTCTTTTTCCTTGTTGCCTACTTCCCTCTTTGAGGGTTGCGGTGGAGCGGCCTATGGTTTGGAGATTGTTTTAGGACCTTGCCTTTACCCCTTGTCTCTCCAGGACCTTGCTGATGCATGACCGCTGGAATCCAACCCTCCAGTGGTGTGTGAGCTGCCAGCGGCATGCGATCGCTCCAGTACCTGTGTTCACGCTGGGATATGTGACTGCCGGTCTACAGCCCTCCTGCAGCGTGCAAGCTTTTTTTTTTTCCTCCCGGGCCCGTTTGGCTGAGCACAGTGCAGCAGTGCCTGTGAGCCGCATGCGCCGGGAGGTGAGGGAAAAAAAGCGCACATCACAGGGCCTTGTGACCTGCGGGGAGGGGGGGAAATATGGTAAATGTGTACATAGGCGGATATTTGGTGGAATAATAAGCAGACGGGCGGAGATAGCCTGGTGTCCAGGGGAGGCTAAGCATGTGAAAAACCAAGAAGATAAAACTACATTTCTCTGCATTCAAACCTCTACTATGGACCATACATGTATGTATGTATGTATAGTTATACTTTTCTATACCATGTATGCCCGTAGTAGAGGTTTGATAACTCCAAAGTGGTGACAGATTCCCTTTAAAGGGAATCTATCAGTAACATCAAACCTCCTAAGCAATCTGCATGGCCATGTAGGTCATAGAAAGCCGAATAAAATGATACCTTGATAACTGCAATCTGATGTCTTATTCAAGAGAAATCCACGTTATTCTTATATGTAAATGAGCTGTTCAGGACAATGGGCCGGACACTGATCTGAAAGAGAATCAGCCACCAGACCTTGATTTAAATGAAAGGAAGCTTCATCATTGTGAGACATATAACTAACACAGAACAGGAGAACTGAACTCTGTCTCATAACAAACATCTTTGCAGCTGCAGCTCTGAGAGAGAGGAAAGAGAGAGAAAGAAAGAGCTAGGTTAGTATGTGGTGTTTTTTCCTGTGTAAGGGATGCTTGGTTGGACATGGGGAGACTATATAAGGCTCTCCTGCTGTATATAGAAGAGGCTGTGTGTGGGCTATACCCTATACGGTATATAGGGGGATGTCATACTTATTCTGCGCAATATTAAGTAATATTATTTTATATTAATTGTAATAATTAATATGTTAATATTAATATTGAGAAAAAAATTATTTCAGCCTATTGGTTCGGCCTCCACAACAGTCAGTCTCCCATGTGGCCCCTCTGGAAAATTAATTTCCCGCTCCTGCTCATGCAGATCAGCATCCTCCCCATAGCCTGGAACAGCTAATTTACATATAAGAAAAACAAATAATCTCTGGAACAAGACATCAGACAACAATATCAAGGTACAGTTGTGCTCAAAAGTTTACATACCCTGGCAGAATTTTTGCTTTCTTGGCCTTGTTTCAGAGAATATGAATGATAACAAAAAAAACTTTTTCTCCACTCATGGTTATTGGTTGGGTGAAGCCATTTATTGTCAAACTACTGTGTTTTCTCTTTTTAAATCTTAATGACAACCAAAAACATCCAAATGACCCTGATCAAAAGTTCACATACCCCAGTTCTTAATACCGTGTATTGCCCCCTCTAACATCAATGACAGCTTGAAGTCTTTTGTGGTAGTCGTGGATGAGGTTCTTTATTTTCTCAGATGGTAAAGCTGCCCATTCTTCTTGGCAAAAAGCCTCCAGTTCCTGTAAATTCCTGGGCAGTCTAGCATGAACTGCGTGCTTGAGATCTCCCCAGAGTGGCTCAATGATATTTAGGTCAGGAGACTGAGATGGCCACTCCAGAACCTTCACTTTGCTCTGCTGTAGCCAATGACAGGTCGACTTGGCCTTGTGTTTTGGATCGTTGTCATGTTGGAACAGCCAAATACGTCCCATGCGCTTCCGGGCTGATGAGTGCAAATTTGCCTCCAGTATTTGCTGATAACGTGCTGCATTCATCTTTCCTTCAACTTTTACCAAGTTTCCTGTGCCTTTGTAGCTCACACATCCCCAAAATATCAGCGATCCACCTCTGTGCTTTACAGTAGGAATGGGGTTCCTTTCATCATAGACCTTGTTGACCTCTCTCCAAATGTAATGTTTATGGTTGTGGCCAAAAAGTTAAATTTTGGTCTCATGACTCCAAATTACCTTGATCCAGAAGTTTTGAGGTTTGTCTCTGTGTTGTTTGGCGTATTGTAGGCGAGATACTTTGTGGCATTAGCACAGTAATGGCTTTCTTATGGCGACTCGACCATGCAGCCCATTTTTCTTCAAGTGCCTCATTATTGTGCCTCTTGAAACAGCCACACTGCTGGTTTTCAGAGTCCTGAATTTCAGCTGATGTTATTTGTGGGTTTTTCTTTGCATCCCGAACAATTATTCAGGCAGTTGTGGCCAAAATCTTTGTTGGTCTGCCTGACCATGGTTTGGTTTTTACAGAGCCCCTGATTTTCCATTTGTTAATCACAGTTTGAACGCTGCTGACTGGCATTATCAATTTCTTGGATATCTTTTTGTAACCCTTTCCTGTGTTATACAGTTTAACTAGCTTTTCCCATAGATCTGCAGACAATTCTTTTGCTTTCCCCATGACTCAATCCACAAACGGATTGGCTGGATGAAAGATGCAAGAGGGCAATTTTTTTATCTTATCTTATTCCCCCTGCTCCCTTGAATATTCTGGTTCTTGTTTTTTTTTTTTCTAAGTCTGCTATTTGGTTCCAGAGATATGGACCCTTTAATTTACTGCTATTTTTACGGTCTCTAGAAGGGGTTGTGGTTTACAGAATTATCTGGGAGCATGTATTAAGGCTACACTGCATAATTACACTATGAGCAATGTCCCCTAGGTAAAGACTAAAAAATATATTATCTTAGGACAGCATGAGGTAGGAGTTAAAACACAAATTTCAGCTCTAAGGTTTTGTTTGCTTACAATGATTGTTTTAGCACCAGTAGCTCATCATTGCTGTAACTAGCTGGTCCTGTGAGCCTTGATCCCACACAGCCCCTCGTGAGACAGGAAGCTCACTGTCAATGGACATTGTATATACAGAGTCTGGTGTGGGCAGGGTTAGCTTCCTCAGCCCTGCTTCATTGCTAAAACTAAAAAACTGCGATTATGAAAACGACTGCCCCCAGTAATTCAAGTGATATATAGTTGGATTCAGGTTCTCTTTGCCTTCATCAGGCTGCTTGTAGATGAGGTAGTAAAAACCTGCTGACAGATTCCCTTTAAAAGAGACCCATATCTCGAGAACCATATGGGGGATTTAAATTTTTTATAAAAAATAAGGAAAATGGCAGAAATAAAACAAGTGCAAAAACTGGCTACGTTTGACCTGGTGACAGGTCAACTCTAAATTTGGTTTTAAAATATTTTTACAAAAACATGTCAAAACAGAGCTAAAAAAAAAAAACAAGCAACAAAGCCAGATTTGCATGAGTTATAGGCTATGGTCACATTTAGTTTTTTCGTAGTTTTGTACAAACAAGGGTGTGGCTCTCCCTTTTTGGGCTGTGCATTTCATCTACAGTTAGGTCCAGAAATATTTGTATATTGACCGAATCTTAGTGATTTGGGCTCTGTATGCCACTATTTTGGATTTAAAATGTGATGCAACTGAAGTATAAACTTTCAGGTTTAAATAAAGGGATTGTCCACTACTATGACAACCCCTTCTCATTTCCCATGTTTGGCCCCGATAAAATATAAACACCTATTCTCACTTCCAACGTTGTCGGCACTCGCATTCCTGGGGCTCGTGTGAGGTTACATCATGTTAGCCCTGTGCCCAATCAGGGTTAGCATTACTGTCCCCACCTATGGATGGATAAGTAATCAAGGCTTAGCGAGGGGCCAGCACCAGCTCTCACTTCCTCATGATTACTTATACGTCCTAAGGCGTGGACGTATAAGATATCGCTCCGGTGAAGCTGCGATACGTGGGGGCTGTCCCCACCTGCATCCCTTTCTATGACTCTGGCTTTTGGATTCTATATTCCAGACCTCACCCTTACAGGATACCACACATGTTGGTTGCTAATAGGCACTTAGAGTATCATCATAAATCAATCTTATAGTTTTAGTGTATATAATTTGGTTACACAGTACAACTGCTATTACAGGAATCATCATTATTCCTCCCTTCTTGTGTTACTCCTTTTTCTTTTTCATGCATATTGGTATTTATTAGTTTCATCTCATATTTATATACAGTACAGACCAAAAGTTTGGACACACCTTCTCATTTAAAGATTTTTCTGTATTTTCATGACTATGAAGATTGTACATTTACACTGAAGGCATCAAAACTATGAATTAACACATGTTGAAGCTCATCAAGAGAATGCCAAGAGTGTGCAAAGCAGTCATCAAAGCAAAAGGTGGCTACTTTGAAGAACCTAGAATATAAGACATATTTTCAGTTGTTTCACACTTTTTTGTTAAGTATATAATTCCACATGTGTTAATTCATATTTTTGATGCCTTCAGTGTGAATGTACAATTTTCATAGTCATGAAAATACAGAAAAATCTTTAAATGAGAAGGTGTGTCCAAACTTTTGGTCTGTACTGTATGTGCACATAATGTCCTGCTACATCGCACTTCAGGGGTCAATTAACTTTAGTGTGTGGATTTCTTTGTTCATTACATAGCTACATAGTTACATAGTTTATAAGGCCGAAAAAAGACAAGCGTCCATCCAGTTCAGTCTATTTCTTGTGCACTGCAGCTATTCCACAGCGTTGATCCAGGGGAAGGCAAAAAAAACCCATGCGGTATAGGCCAATTTACATCATTGAGGAAAAATTCACTTCCCGACTCCAATCTGTCAGTCAGATTAAATCCCTGGATTAATTAACTATCACTAAGCATAAGATGTAATTTTATTGTTCTCAAGAAAGGTGTCCAGGCCTCTCTTGAACTCATTAAGCGAGTTGGACATCACCACTTCCTCTCCCAGAGAGTTCCAGTCTCACGGCTCTGACCGTAAAGAATCCCCTTCTATGCTGGTGCAGGAACCTCCTTTCCTCCAGACGCATAGCGTGCCCCCTCATCTTCGTCACCATCCTTGGTATAAACAGGTCATGGGAGAGATCTCTGTACTGCCCCCTGATGTATTTATACATGTTTATGAGGTCTCCCCTAAGCCTTCTCTTTTCCAATGTAAATAGGCCTAATTTTGACAACCTTTCTGGGTATTCTAGTCCCTCCATTCCCTTTATTACCTTAGTCGCCCTCCTTTGTACCCTCTCTAGCTCCAATATGCCTTTCCTGAGCACCGGAGCCCAGAACTGTGCACAATATTCTAAGTGCAGCCTTACCAGCGCTTTATACAGAGGAAGAACAATGTTCTCATCATATGCCCCTATTCCTCTTCTGATGCATGCCATGACTCTATTTGCCTTCGCAGCTGCTGCCTGACACTGGGCACTCCAATTTAATTTGCTGTTAACCAAGACGCCCAGGTCCTTCTCCATGTCAGATTTCCCCAACGGTTTCCCATTTAATATGTATGGGTGACTGCTGTTTTTCTTTCCCATGTGCATGACCTTACATTTATCGGCATTGAACCCCATTTGCCATTTTTTGGCCCAACTCCCCAATTTATCTAAATCCTCCTGTAGCTGTGCCCTATCCTCATCTGTATTAACTACTTTACAAAGTTTACTATCATCTGCAAATATTGCTATTTTACTATGCAACCCTTCCACTAGATCATTAATAAATATATTAAATAATATAGGGCCCAAGACAGACCCTTGAGGCACCCCGCTAGTAACCCTGACACACCCTGAGCTTACTCCATTGATAACCACCCTCTGCTTTCTATCACTCAGCCAGCTATTTACCCACTTGCACACATTATCCCCCAGACCAAGCATTCTCATTTTATATACCAACCTTTTGTGTGGCACGGTATCAAACGCTTTGGAGAAGTCAAGGTATACAACATCCACTGACTCTCCCCGGTCCAGCTGTGAGCTCACCTCCTCGTAGAAGGTGATCAGGTTTGTTTGGCAGGAGCGATCCCTCATGAATCCATGTTGATATGGAGTTAGACAGTTATTATCATTAAGATATTCTACAATAGCATCTCTAAGAAATCCTTCAAACAATTTACCCACAACAGACGTTAAGCTGACTGGTCTATAGTTCCCAGGGTCACTTTTAGACCCCTTTTTGAATATTGGTACCACATTTGCTTGGCGCCAGTCTAGTGGGACAGTCCCTGTCCATAAAGAGTGCTTGAATATTAGATACAGCGGTCTGTCTATTACATTACTTAATTCTTTTAGTACCCGGGGGTTTAGGCCACCTGGGCCTGGTGACTTGTCTATTTTGATATTATTTAGGCGTTTCTGAACTTCATCCTGGGTTAGGTGGGTGATATTTAGCGGAGGGTTTACTTTATCACTCTGCATTTCCTCCGATAAATTGTTTTCTTTTGTTAAAACAGTGGAGAAGAAGCTATTGAGTAGGTTTGCTTTAGGCTGAGTTCACACGATGCGTTTTTCATGCGTTTCCGCGGCGTTTTTGCAGTTGCGTAAACGCCGCGGAAACGCATGGAAAACGCATGGTAGAAGGGCAGCAATGTTCCCCAATGGAAATCCGCATGTGCTGTGCCCATGATGCAGATTTTTCCGCAGCGTAAACGCTGCGGTCAAAAATCCGCAGCATGTCAATTAATTTTGCGGAAACGCTGCTCTTTTGCCGCCATTGACTTGCATTAGACCGCATGGAATCCGCATCACTGTATATGTTGATGCGCTTTTCATGCGGTCTAATGTGCGGATGGTACCCGGGTGTGGATGAGAGGACTCTCATCCAGACCCAGGTACCATTAAAAAAAAAAAAGAATAAAATAAAAAATATATATATTCTCACCTTCTGACGGCCCGCGCTGCGCCCTGCTTGATTCCCGCGCACTTCGCGGTTGAATGAAGGACCTTCGCTGACGTCAGAGTCATGTGACGGGTCACGTGACGCTGACGTCGGAAGGTCCTACAGTCTTCACTGCCGGCAGCCGGGACCGATGAAGCAGGACACCGGGGGCCATCAGAGGGTAAAGTATAGATATATTTTTTATTTTTTGACATTCACACACTATATAAATCCATGCCGGCTGCATGGATTTATATAGTGTGAAGTTGACAAGCACTTTCCAAGTGATGCTAAAATCGCTTGGGAAGCGCTTGTCAACCCGCATGCGGAAATGAAAGTGAAGAACGCTTCATTTCCGCATGTCCCTGGCAGGAAACCGCATGTACAATCCGCATGCGTTTTTTCCTGCCAGAGAGATGCAGAAACGCTCAGGAAAAAATCCTGAGCATTTCTGCATCGTGTGCACATACCCTTACCCTCATCGCCCTCTATGATTTTACCCAGGTTATTTTTCAATGGGCCAACTCCATCAGTTTTAATCCTTTTACTGTTTATATAGTTAAAGAACAGTTTGGGATTCGTTTTACTTTCCTTGGCAATTAGTCTCTCTGTCTCCTCTTTTGCTATTCTTATTTGTTTCTTACAGATTTTTTTTTTTTCCCTATAAGATATTAGCGCTTCCTCGCTGCCTTCTTGTTTAAGTTTACAATATTTGTACACACACATTTCCATATTTGTTGTGGTATTTATCAGGGTGCATATGCCCCACTATTCATTCTGCATTTGTATTAGGCTGTGTGCCCACGATGCATTTTTTAAGCGTTTCCGCAGCGGCAAAAACGCTGCAGAAACGCTTAAAAAATGCTTGGTAGAAGGCCTGCCATGTCCCCCAATGATAATCCGCATGTGCTTTGCACATGCTGCGAAAATTTCCACTGCGGATTATCATTGCGGAAAAAAACGCAGCACTACCAATTATTTTGCGGAAGCGCTGTGTTTTCGCCGCCATTGACTTGCATTGGAACGCATGGATTACGCATCACTGTATATGTAGATGTGCATTCCATGCGTTCCAATGTGCGGATGGTACCCGGGTGTGGAGGACAGGAGACTCTCCTCCGGACCTGGGTACCATAGAAACTGTGAAAAAAAGAATAAAATAAAAAATAAAATGTTATATTTACGTTCTGACGGCCCCCGCTGCGCTCGTCCTCCCATGACAGCAGATCGCGGTGGACTGAAGGACCTGCGCTGACGTCATAGTCATGTGACGGGTCACGCGATGCTGACGTCGGTAGGTCCTTCAGTGTACCGCGATCTGCCGGCAGCCAGGACGGAGCGAATAAAGACTCCGGGGGCCATCAGAAGGTAAGTATAGATTTATTTTTTTATTTTTAACCATTCTTTGGGGTCACACTATATAAATCCATGCCGTTTGCATGGATTTATATAGTGTGACCAAGTTGATAAGCACTTTCCAAGTGATGCTAAAATCGCTTGGAAAGCGCTTGACAACCCGCATGCGGAAATGCATGTGAAGAAAGCTCCACATCCGCATGTCCCTGGCAGGAAAACGCATGTACAATCTGCATGCTTTTTTTTTCTGCCAGGGGAGATGCAGAAACGCTCAGGAAAAATCCGGAGCATTTCTGCATCGTGGGCACATAGCCTTATAGTATATATTTTTCTGGGGCCTCATTATTATTGATGGTCTGTAGATGCAGTTGTTGTGGGTCATCTCATGTTTATAACAAAGCATTTCACATTTAATAAAATTGGTTATATCATATGAGGTGTCCATATCATTCTTGGCTATCCTTTTTTCTTCCTTGCGGTCATTTACATTGTTTGCTGATGTAGCTCCCTTGCAATAATACTTTGACTGTGCATCTAATTCCTTATTCGAAGGCGTGGACAGTGACGCCAGTGCTGATTGGGTTCAGGGCTCACAGGTCGTTACAACTTCACGTGAGCCCCAGGTATGCAAGTGCCAACATCACTGGAACGGCTGGGAGTTCAGTATAGGTGTTTTTATTTTAACGGGGCCTAACCAGGGAAATGAGAACAGGCTGTCCTGGTAGTAGGCAACCAAAAGGGTTGAACAAAAATATCCTCTGAAACCTTTAGGATTTGCAACTATTTTTCTACAAAGCTTCCTTCTTTCAGGGGCTGAAAAGTAAAAATGGACAAATTAACTTTATCATAAATAAAATGTTAATGTTTAATACTTAGTAGAGATTCCTTTGCAGACAATGACTGTCTGAAGTCTGGAAGCCATGGACGTCACCAAATGCTGGGTTTCCTCTTTTGTGATGCTTTGCCAGGCCTTAAGTTTTATCTTAAGCATATGAATGGCATGCTCGATGGGGTTGAGATCTGATGATTGTCTCGGCCACTGCAATATATTCCACTTCTGTGCCTTAAAAAACTCCTGGGTTGCTTTTTAGTATGTTTTGCATCATTGTTCATCTGTACTGTGAAGCGCCGTCAATTAAACCTTCCTGCATTTGGCTGAATATGAGCAGAAAGTATCGCCCTGTAAACTTCAAAATTCTTTCGGCTTCTTCTGTCTTCAGTCATATCATCAATAAACACTAGTGACCCGCTGCCATTGGAAGTCATGTATGCCCATGCCATCACGTTTTACAGAGGATATAGTGCGCCTTGGATCATGAGCTGTTCCAAGCCTTCTCCATACTTTCTTCTTCCCATCATTCTGAAACAGGTTGATCTTAGTTTCATCTGTCCAAAGAATGCTTTGTCCAGAAGCATTTTAGTTGTTTTTTTGGCAATGTCTAATCTGGCCTATTTTTTAAGGCTGATTCATGGTTTACACTTTGTGGTGAACCCTCTGTATTTACGCTCATGAAGCCTTTTTTTTTATGGTAGACTTAGATACTGAAACACCTACTTCCTGGAGAGTGATCTTCCCTTGGATGAATTTTGTGAAGGGGTTTTTCTTCACCATGGAAAGGATTCTGCGACCACCACTGTTGTCTTGCGTGGACGTCCAGACTTTTTTGAGTTCCTAAGCTCAACAGTGCGCTTTTTTTTGTACACAACTGTTGATTTGGCCACTCCTAACATTTCTGCCATCTCTCTCTCTAATGATGTTCTGTTTTTTTTTTTTTTTTTTCCCATTGAGAGCTCCTTTGACCGCATGTTGTGGGTTCACAGCAACAGCTTCTAAGTGCAAATGCCACACCCAGTATCAGCTACAGACCTTTTACCTGCTTAATTGATGATGTATTAATGATGGAAAAGCCCTTGCAGACAATTAAAGAGCTTTTGAAATATCCAATTACTTTTGAGCCGTTGATAAAGAGGCCGCTACATATGAAAGAGCTGTAATTCCTAAACCGTTACTCCACTAGGATGTGAATTCCCTCAAATTAAAGCTGAGAGTCTGCATTTTAAGCCCATATTGATTATATAACTGTATCTTTAATATGTTTGGTAACAGCTAAAATTCCAAAACCTGTGTCACTCTCCAAATACAGGTGTATCTCACAAAATTAGAATATCATCAAAAAGTTAATTTATTTCAGTTCTTCAATACAAAAAGTGAAACTCATATATTATATAGAGTCATTACAAATAGAGTGATCTATTTCAAGTGTTTATTTCTGTTAATGTTGATAATTATGGCTTACAGCCAATGAAAACACAAAAGTCATATCTCAGTAAATTTGAATAATTAACAAAAAGCACCTGCAAAGGCTTCCTAAGCGTTTAAAAAGGTCCCTTAGTCTGTTTCAGTAGGCTCCACAATCATGGGGAAGACTGCTGACTTGACAGATATCCAGAAGGCAGTCATTGACACACTAAATAATGCAAAGTAAATTTTGCATTTCATTTAGAAAGCAAGGTCCCAGAGTCTGGAGGAAGAATGAGGAGGCACACAATCCAAGCTGCTTGAGGTCTAGTGTGAAGTTTCCACAATCAGTGATGGTTTGGGGAGCCATGTCATCTGCTGGTGTAGGTCCACTGTGTTTTATCAAGACCAAAGTCTGCACAGCCGTCTACCAGGAAATTTCAGAGCACTTCATGCTTCCCTCTGCCGACAAGCTTTTTGGAGATGGAAATTTCATTCTCCAGCAGGACTTGGCACCTGTCCACACTGCCAAAAGTACCAATACCTGGTTTAAAAACAACAGTATCACTGTGCTTGATTGGCCAGCAAACTCGCCTAACCTTAACCCCATAGAGAATCTATGGGGTATTGTCAAGAGGAAGATGAGAGACACCAGACCCAACAATGCAGACGAGCTGAAGGCTGCTATCAAAGCAACCTGGGCTTCCATAACACCTCAGCAGTGCCACAGGCTGATCGCCTCCGTGCCACACCGCATTGATGCAGTAATAGATGCAAAAGGAGCCCCGACCAAGTATTGAGTGCATTTACTGAACATACATTTCAGTAGGCCAACATTTCAGATTTGAAAAATATTTTTCAAGCTGTTGTTATAAAGTATTCTAATTTACTGAGATAATGACTTGTGTTTTCATTGGCTGTAAGCCATAACCATCAACATTAACAGAAATAAAACACTTGAAATAGATCACTCTGTTTGTAATGACTCTATATAATATGAGTTTCACTTTTTGTATTGAAGAACTGAAATAAATTAACTTTTTGATGACATTCTAATTTTGTGAGATGCAGCTGTATTTTTGGACCTAACTGTATGTAGCAGGAGTTTAAACAGTCAGGTCTAGGTCCTGCTGTGCTTTTTTCTATTTTGAGGTCTGCTGACATAGAAAGGTGAACTACAAAAGTTAGGGTCCATCCTGATTGGGCACACCTTGTCCCGGTGAGATGACTTTTATGCTCTTTTAATCAAAATAGTGTGACCTAAGCCTATTTTTCTTAAGTGTACTATTACTATTTTTTTATTTACTTACTGCAGGGTATTTGCTCAGTTTGTTTTTATCCTAGGTTCTGTATGTTCACATGTCACAGTATTGGAATGGCAGTAAGCAGCAGCACTAAAGCAATAAAAATATGTATTATACGTATATTTTTAACCCCCGGAATTAACTTTAAAAAAAAAAAAATGCTAAAAATATTTGTCCATTACCATGGCTCACCTAAGCCTTTACAACAAATCACAACACAAGTAGTGTGTGATTGTACACTTATCCAACTTCCTAGAGTAATTCGATAAACAGAATATCAGGAAACTGCCAATAACTCAATGTTCTCATGTACAATAAGGACCCATCAGTGATGCAGGTTTAGACCAGTTTCACACATCTCCCATTCATTGTTCGAGTGCAGACTGTAATGTCCAGAGTGGCTGCATCTCCTGACCGAAACTCCACAGCCTTAGATATTCTTAGAAGTCTTTTAAGCTGAGGGTCAAGAGGCCCTTGGCCAGTCCACACTAATGAATGTGTGAATCTGGCTTAACTTTTCCATATAAAGACATTATGAACTGCTAAGCAAATAAGTCTTGCTAGATGACTTGATTTTTATTGTTTGCTGACTCAAGGATCACACCTTACCTTCTGCGACACACCTGGACTGCAACAGCAAGGCACTAATGTACACTAGCATGCATTGACGTAGGCATATACCTTCTTGGTGAACATTTACACAAAAACTGGTGCAAAATAATGCATGCGGCTTTGTCATGCGGAGATAGTGTAACTCTCTCCCGAACCAATGCTGTTCTGTCTGACTGCAGAATTAAAAGTGGTGTTATCAAGTTTCAAAGTTATCACCTAGCCAAAGGATTGGGGATATCTTTACAATCTCTATGGGTCAGACTGCCATGGCTTCCAACGATCCTGAAAATTGTGGCTCTGAAGAGTTCCGGCAGAATGGAGCTGAGGTCGACCATGCACACTGCCTCTCCATTCATTCTAACAGGTGCGCCTGATCTGATATTCGGCAATCTCCGGCGCGCCCAATAAGAATGAATAGAGAGGTAGTGTGCATGAGCAACCTCCACTCCATTCAGTTGGGGCTCTTTAGAACCTCGGTTCTCGGGATCGATGGGGGCCATGGTGGTTGGACCTCCAGTGATCGAAATGTAATCCCCTATCCCCTCGAACTGTGAAATGACATGCAGAGTGCTCAGAGATCCATACTATAGAGTCATGGGGACTGCAATGCTTCTGGGAATAAAAAAAAGCTTTCACTATAAAGACAAAGTGTTTTTTTTTTCCATTGACAGTAAATATAGAAATTTCTATATACTGCTTCATAAAAATCGGTGACTTATAACAGCAAGATGTACAGTAAAATATTTTCCCCTGGTATTAAGAAAAAAATTATGAAAAATTGCAAGCAAAGAAAAAAGTCAAAGCAAAACGATGTAAAAAAACTAGACTTATCACTTTCGATATAAATATGTCACATCGTTTTATCTTCAAATTTGGGGGGGGGGGGGTTTCAGATATACAAAAGTGAAAAAAGTCAAACATGAAAAGTGATCATAATACATAAAAGGTCGCCCACATTCTGTCTGCTCAATATATGACTCAATTATGACTGTAAAAATCTATAGGGAATTTCCCTGCTTTACAGACTTATTCCTCTTCCTTCCCACCTGTAAAATATTAAAATTTGATCGTGCACACAAACTTCCTTTTTCTTACAGATATCTTAAGAACTCTTGCATTTGTCTTTCTCTCAAGAATTATACCACAATTTCTGACTGAGATTTTATTTTTTTTTCCCTGGAAAATCTACATTTTAAGACTGATGTCTAAAATCAGGCTAGTAATGTAGCCTGGTTAGCTGGTTATCACATACTATATAAAACACAATCTAAACAATATTGTGGAACTGCTGTTTATACGATTTTCGAAAACATTAGTGTAGAAATCACTATACATTAACCTAAGCAATAAATGTGACCTATCAATATTGGTATCACACGGACCCAGAGTACGCTCATCTAAATGAGCACTAAGGCCGTGTTCAGACAGCTGTATTTCACAGTCCGTATACAAACTGCAATACCTGGAACTAGAGTCTCCAGACCCAAACTTTCAGCCTCATATGTGTTTATGAAGCTGTAAGATGAGATCTGGAGACCCATGACGAGTCCGTGCATTGCTGTCTATATATGGACCACAAAATACGCCCCTTCGGATCGTCTGGTATGTTCACATTTTGACATAGATTTTTCTGGCTGAAAAATCCAAATCTGAAAGCCACTTAAAAAAAACACGTTTTTTGACATTGTTTTGACACTGCTTTTGTCAAATTTTTTCAGTGTAGTTTTTGATGCATTTTTAATTACAGACTGATGTGTAGCAATAGATTGTTTTTTTAATTCATTTCTATAGCAAAAACCTTACCATAAAAAATGAAAAGCTGTGACAAAAACATATATATATGCTCTAAAGTTGCATCTTCCCATGCATATGATTTTTTTATGCAGACGTTGAAATTGTGCCAAAAACATTGAAAAAAAAAAATCACAAGGCCCAATTCATCAAAGCTTTTGCATCAGAATTATGAAGTAAAAATCTTTGAAAAGTCTCTAAATTTTTGCACAAGGTGAGGGACGGGGGAATGGCAACCCTTGTTCGTCAATCAGGGCCACTGTGTGATCCTCCACTTAAAAGGGGTGTCCACTACTTCTTAACTACTTTACTGCCCACCCTCAAACAAAAACACTTCAAACTTATCTCCCACACCGGCATCATTCCTGCAACGCCGGCACTTTGATCCCCCACTAATCAGCTACACCGTTTCAGTATTCCATCGAAGAATTGACTAGTTCAATAATTTCAACACTTGGCTCAACTTAGGCTAAAGATTAAATGATTCATTGGCTGACAATAATTATATCCGCATAAAGAATGGCAGCAGGGATTGCGTGACAATGTCACAAGATCCCCGGGAGAGCCGGTGCAGTCACCACTGGAACACTACCAGCACTGGAGGCAAGTAAAAGTGTTATTATTTTGCAAGGGGGAAACAAAGATTGAGAAGGGGTTGTCAGAGTAGTGGACAACCCCATTAAACATTTCTCTGTTCTTCAGAACATAGAGGAATTTGAATAAGTGATATATTGCAAAGTTGCTGTTTTTTTACAAACACTTTGCTTTTTTTACCGATCTATGCACTTGAGACAAATCCATTTAAGGCTAAGTGCCCACGATGCAGAAATGCTGCACATTTTTTCTGCATCTTCCTGGCAGGAAAACCGCATGCGAATTTTACATGCCAGGTAGAAGCGTTTGTCAAGCGTTCTTCACATGCATTTCTGCTTGCGGGTTATCAAGCGCTTTTCCAAGCGATTTTAGCATCACTTGGAAAGTGCTTGACAACTTGGTCACACTATATAAATGCAACCGGTATGGATTTATATAGTGTGACCAAGTAATAGTTAAAAAAAAGAATAAAAATGGTAAAAAAAACAACAACAAAAAACATTATACTCGCCTTCTGATGGCCAGCGGTCTTCTCTCCGGTGCGACCGGCTCTTGTACGGCTCGCGGTGGTGTAAAAGGACCTTCCATGACGTCATTTAGTCAGCGGTCGCGTGACCTGTCACATGACTAAATGACGTCATGGAAGGTCCTTTTACACCATCGTGGGCCACTGGGGAGCCAGGACGCACCATAGAGGAGACCGGGGGACATCGGAAGGTGAGTATAATGTATATTTTTTATTTTAAATTATTTTTTTAAACAGGTACTATGGTACCCGGGTCTGGATGAGAGTCTCCTCTTCTCCAGACCCGGGTACCATCCACACATTGAATCGCTTAATATCCGCATGTGTACATGTAGTCATGCGGATATTACGTGATTCAATGCAAGTCAATGGCGGCAATTACGCTGCGTGTCCGCAAAATCAATGGACATGCTGCGGATTTTTCCGCAATGATAACCATGGACCATGGGGCACGTATTACCAAGCGTTTTCGCTGCGGAAATTCCGCGGCAAAAACGCATAGTGGGCACGCAGCCTAAAAACGCTTGACAAACGCTTCTACCTGGCAGGAAAAACGCATGTGAAATCCGCATGCGTTTTTCCTGCCAGGGAGATGCAGAAGAAATCTGCAGCATTTCTGCATCGTGGGCACTTAGCCTAAAGCTAAAAATCAAAATATAGACCCAGTCGGAAACTGCCACTATTCATGCATACAACGATGAAAATATCTGTGTGTCCACAGTATACCTGACGTACAGTACTGAGCTTGCGGTGTGAGAAATGGAAAAATAAAGTGTTCCAATAATCAAACCCATTTCAGTTCCTGTGATTACCATTTCCTCTGGTTTACTTATATGATATATTCTGCTTTTATAATAGTTCTAACAAACCAATGGCTCCATAATATTATGTACGCCATGATTACTTTTAGTAATTAAGCTAGTAGCTTTGGGTTTGCCCTATTAGCAGTTTGACTTCACTTTAGTTCACATTTCTATACAGAAAGTATCTTTTTTATATACAGGAGCACTTGATAAGGGTAAGGTTTGTAGGACAAAGCTCCCATTGAAATCCTTATCTATGATTTCAGGACCTGGCTGTATGAGCAGCCAAACAATATTCTGCGCAGGCGTCATCTGACAATGAGCTCTTACCAACGTCATACACCATTGAATTAATTCACGATTTGGCTGATAAATTAGAAAGTTTTATAAATAGTAATTGATATGAAAAACCGATACCAGCACAGAGACTTTTAAATCTGCCACATTTCCATCAGCTTCCATATTTATGAAGAATAAATCAGCCTGAAATGATACAAGTGCACTGCTAACTCTGGGCTCTGGATTTTGTGAATCATGCAGCATGTCAGCATAACTCTCCATTAAGTTAGAAGAATAAAACAGCAGGCTTCTTCCGACGCTCCATCAATACAAGTTAACAAGAACAACCAATAATGAGTGGCTTAATAATCTGTATCATGTCACCATATGTCACACTTTAGTACTCAGAGTCAAGTGGGTGGAATTGGGAATTCAAGTCAATTTCAAACACCTTGTGAGCCGATATCAGTCTCCTTATCCCAAGTACCTCCAGTGGAAAAAGATGATCGAAAGCCTTGGATACTTTTCTTAAAAGGAAGCTGGAGTCAATGTCATACTGCAAATCAGTGAAATTGTGACACCTAGAAATTTCATCCAAGGATCCATTACTAATATACCATAGTATTAGCCTTCAGTGTATTAAAAAACAGGATTCAATACTTTAAAATAACCAAAAACTAAAGGCTGTATCAGATTGTTCACTACTGGATACAGAAACTGGATGCCTTTACATCATCCAATCAACCCAGAGGTGGATACATTAAAGGAGTTGTCCGTTCTAAAGTGAACTACGCGCTGTGAGGATTCTCTGGTGCATAATCCCGGCCACATTCCAACTAGACTGTTTCCGGTCCTGCTCAATACACTTGCATTGAGCGAAGTCGAGCCCATCTAGTCGGAATGTGGCTGGGAGTATGCATATCCCATACTTGTAGTCACGTCTTCCGCTCCCAGCGCCGGCACAGTGGAATCCTTACACTGCACAGCGCACTATATGAAGATTCAAAAGTCTTGTAGCTGTAGACCAGAGAACCCCTTTAATGTAGACTGGAATTAAGTACATATACAAAACAGAGCCAGTTGACTCCCCCAGAAGAAGGCACGCCTAGCGAAACACGCGTCGGGGGAAGTGGCACCATTGTTTGGCACAGCTACAATGTTTAGTCTGGCTCTGTTTTGCATATGTTCTTAATTCCAGTTGAATAATGCGGTTAATACAATGTGTGTACTCCAGTTCTTATGAACTTTGCACAAAGCAATTTATTAATTGATTAAGGCCAATATTTATTATGAATCAAGACTTTAGTATGGTTCTACGTTAATCAACTAACTGGCTTTATCCTGGTACCTATAAGGTTACATATATATACCGTATATTCCGGCGTATAAGACGACCTGGTGTATAAGACGACCCCCCTACTTTCCTGTTAAAATATAGAGTTTAGGATATATTCACCGTATAAGACTACCCCTTTTCCAACGCATACCAAACACCGGTAAAAATTAAAAAAAAACAGATTTGAATTTAACATGGTCCTTTTTTTAATTTAAATTCTTATGACATGCAGGTATATAGCAGGAAAACTGTCACTCATAAACATATTAAAATAGGGGGGACCCCACGTCATTTTTTGGGGGGGTCCCCCATTCTAATAGCTAGTAAAGGCTAGGTATTCAGCTGGGGGCTGATATTAGTAGCCTGGGAAGCTCCGTGGGTATTACCCCCTTCCCAGACTTCAAACATCTGCCCCAGCCGTCTGCTTAACCTCCGCTAGAGACTATAATGATGGTGGATCCCACGCCAATTTTCTTTTTAAAAAATCCTTTATTTTAACACTAAATGACAATTGAGGGGTTAATAAAGATGCAGTCCCTAAATTATTATTAATTTTGTAATTAATTTTTCCCAAAAATGTTGACGTGGGCTTCGCCATATTTTTGTGTCCAGCCAGGTACAGCAGGCAGGAACGGGCTGCCCCCAACCACCAGCTGCCTATTTGTACCTGGCCGGACACAACAATATAGGGAAGCCCTTTTTTTTTTTAATTATTTCATGAAATAATTAAAAAAAAAAAAGACGTGGGGCTTCGCCCTATTTTTGTGTCCAGCCAGGTACAACTAGGCAGCTGGGGGCTGGAATCTGCAGCGCAGGGAGGCCCAAGCTTTCTGGCCCCCCCCCGCTGCAAATTGCAGTCCGCAGCCATCCCGGAAAATGGCGCGTTCATAGAAGCGCCATCTTCTGGCGCTGTACCCAACTCATCCAGGGCCCTGGTGCGGTGGCTCACTGGGTAATAAAGGGGTTAAGGCCAGCTTGGCATTATCAGCTGGCCCTAAGCCCGAAATTCATGGGGTCACGCCAATATTAGACATGACCGCCATGAATTTCTAGTAAAGTAATTAAAAAAAACACAAACACCCAGAATAAAGTCCTTTAATTGAAATAAAGACACAATTTTTTAATGTTCTAAATTAAACCATACTTACCATCACGCCCATTCCAGCTGAAGCCAACGATCTCCTGCAATAAAAGTAAAATAATAAAGCAACCTCATCCTTACCTCTCCATGGTTCCCAGGACCGGTCCAGCTCTGCTACATTCACATGACAGGCTGGACCGCAGCAGAACGCTGCCATTCAGCTTGCCATGCGGCAGACACTGAGAAGCGCAGGCATGCTTGTGCTCCTCAGTGTCTGACTGTGACGGCATCCAGATGAGCCGAGATCATGTCCAATGAACTCGGCTCACCTCATGCACGTCACTGACAGCGTGGGAAAATTCTCCTGCTCCCCGCATGCGCAGTAGAAGTTTCCCACGCTGTCAGTGACGGACGTCCAGGAGGTGAGCTGAGTTCATTGTCGGCTCATCTGGATGCTGTCACAGCCAGACACTGCAGAGCGCAAGCATGCCTGCGCTTCTCAGTGTCTACGGGATGACAGGCTGGATGGCAGCGTTCTGCTGCGGTCCAGCCTGTTATCTCGATGTAGCAGAGCTGAAGCTGTCGTGGGAACCATGGAAAGGTAAGGATGAGGTTGCTTAATTATTTTACTTTTATTGCAGAAGACATTGGCTTCAGCTGGAATGGGCGTGACAGTAAGTATGGTTTAATTTAGAACAATAAAGAATTGTGTGTTTATTTCAATTAAAGGACTTTATTCTGGGTGTTTGTGTTTTTTTTAACTTTTACTATGGGGTTAGTAATGGGGGTGTCTTATAGACGCCTTTCCATTACTAACCTGGGCTTGATGTCAGCTGGCATTATAAGCTGACATCAACCCCAGCCCTATTACCCCCTGCCACCGCACCAGGGCAGCGTGGAAGAGCGAGGCTAAGTGCCAGAATTGGCGCATCCTATGGATGCGCCATTTCTGGGGCGGCTGACGGCTGGTGTTTCTAGCCTGGGAGGGGGCCAATATTCATGGCTCCCTTCCTGGGCTATTAATATCAGCCCCCAGCTGTCTGCCTAGCCTTTGCTAGCTATTAAATTAGGGGGGACCCCACGTCATTTTTTTGGGGGGGTCCCCCATTTTAATAGCTAGTAAAGGCTAGGTATTCAGCTGGGGGCTGATATTAGTAGCCTGGGAAGCTCCGTGGGTATTACCCCCTTCCCAGGCTTCAAACATCTGCCCCAGCTGTCTGCTTAACCTCCGCTAGAGACTAAAATTACGGGGAACCCCACGCCAATTTTTTTTTAAATAAATCCGTTATTTTAACACTAGATGACAAGTACAGTAACCAGCACTGTCACTGTACTTCATATATATGTGACTGACATGTTTCTATCTATCTAATCTATGTGTGATGCTCTATCTTTCTGTTATAAATTGTCGGGTACAGATGCTGAATTGCCGGCCGGCTTTTTTAAAGAGACGGTGCATGAAAACACTAATATTTGTTTTAATAAATCCTTTACACTAAATGACAAGTACAGTAAGCAATACTGTCACTGTACTTCATATATATGTGACTGACATGTTTCTATCTATCTAATCTATGTGTGATGCTCTATTCTTTCTATTCTAAATTGTCGGGTGCCGGCTTATGCCGCTGCTGAATTGCCGGCTTTTCATATATTGTCACAGAAGCGATGCGAACTTCCCAGCTCCGGACACAGCGCAGCGCTTCTGTGACAAGTGAAAGCTGTCGGCACAGAAGTCCTGCGCTGTGTCCGGAGCTGGGAATACGCAGCGATGTGTCAGTTTCAGCACAGAAGCGCTGACTGTCTGGACCTACCGCCGCCGTATTTTAACTCCCTCCACCTTATATTAACTCCGACATGGCAGGGATACGGCCACGGCAGCTTATTAACACCCCCAGAGTATCCCCGCATGTCAATTTCTGAAAGTTCAAAAGCATTACCGGCGTATAAGACGACCCCAGACTAGACAGAAGATTTTTCAGTCTTCAAAAGTCGTCTTATACGCCGGAATATACGGTATATATATATATATATATATATATATATATATATATACAGTGCCTACAAGTAGTATTCAACCCCCTGCAGATTTAGCTGGTTGACACATGCGGAATTAACTTGGCATTGTGACATTTGTACTGTATTTCAGCCTGGAAGTGGGAAATGCACTGCAGCAAATTTTTTTTTTTTTTTTTTTTTTTTTTTAAACGTAAAAAGTTAATTCAGAGTGTCATTTATTATTCAACCCCTCAAACCACAAGAATTCTGTTTGGTCCCCCTAAAGTATTAAGAAGTAGTTCAGGCACCAAGAATAAGGAGCTTCACATGTGTGGATTAAAGATCTCTTTTGCCAGCCTTTTCTGACTATTTAAGACCCTCCCCAAACTTGTGAACAGCACTCAGACATGGTCAACATGGGAAAGACAAAAGGAGCATTCCAAGGCCATCAGAGACAAGATCGTGGAGGGTCACAAGGCTGGCAAGGGGTACAAAACCCTTTCCAAGGAGTTGGGCCTACCTGTCTCCACTGTTGGGAGCATCATCCGTAAGTGGAAGGCTTATGGAACTACTGTTAGCCTTCCACGGCCAGGACAGCCTTTGAAAGTGTCCTCCCGTGCCGAGGCCAGGCTTGTCCGAAGAGTCAAGGCTAACCCAAGGACAACAAGGAAGGAGCTCCGGGAAGATCTCATGGCAGTGGGGACATTGGTTTCAGTCAATACCATAAGTAACGTACTCCACCGCAATGGTCTCCGTTCCAGACGAGCCCGTAAGGTACCTTTACTTTCAAAGCGTCATGTCAAGGCTCGTCTACAGTTTGCTCATGATCACTTGAAGGACTCTGAGACAGACTGGTTCAAGGTTCTATGGTCTGATGAGACCAAGATCGAGATCTTTAGTGCCAAACACACACGTGACGTTTGGAGACTGGATGGCACTGCATACGACCCCAAGAATACCATCCCTACAGTCAAGCATGGTGGTGGCAGCATCATGCTGTGGGGCTGTTTCTCTGCCAAGGGGCCTGGCCATCTGGTCCGCATCCATGGGAAGATGGATAGCACGGCCTACCTGGAGATTTTGGCCAAGAACCTCCGCTCCTCCATCAAGGATCTTAAGATGGGTCGTAATTTCATCTTCCAACAAGACAATGACCCAAAGCACACAGCCAAGAAAACCAAGGCCTGGTTCAATAGGGAAAAAGTCAAGGTGTTGGAGTGGCCTAGTCAGTCTCCTGACCTTAACCCAATTGAAAACTTGTGGAAGGAGCTCAAGAATAAAGTCCACATGAGACACCCAAAGAACCTAGATAACTTGGAGAAGATCTGCATGGAGGAGTGGGCCAAGATAACTCCACAGACCTGTGCCGGCCTGATCAAGTCTTATAAAAGACGATTATTAGCTGTAATTGCAAGCAAGGGTTATTCCACAAAATATTAAACATAGGGGTTGTATAATAATTGACCCACACTTTTATGTTTAAAATTTAATAAAATTCAACTGAGCAACATAACTTTTTGGTTTGTAATATTTATGCTTCTGTTCATAAAACCTACTCTCGTTTGCAGTTTGAAGGCTCTAACTTATTTGTATCTTATCAAACCAGCTAAATCTGCAGGGGGTTGAATACTACTTGTAGGCACTAATATTATATATATATATATATATATATATATATATATATATATATATATATATATATATATATTAGTATTCTATTAAATGACTAAAGCCAGTACTAGCTATCAACTGAGATTCTATTATAGTTTAATACCAACTAACCAATTAGCATAATTCTTTATGAAATTGAATCATTTGTATATTGGCAACCTATGGTGCCCCCACTGGCTTTCAGACACTATTTATCTAAAGCCACTATTTTTTATAGGGTTTTTAATCTACATGTAAAATAAAGATTTTGTTAATGTTTTGAAATCAGATCTTTGTACGGCTTTTTTTTCTCTTTATATGGTTGCATTGTATAATGGCATGGAACTTGTCTCCTATACAGTCCCCAAATAAGTGCCTTAAATCGTATATTATATTGTTTTGATACATACACCTATAGGCACTAGTCTAGGGATCAATGTTTGATTATATCCTTAAAGAGGTTGTCCACTACTTTATCATTGATGACCTATTGAGTACTCTGTGGCCACTATCAGAAGACGGAGCAGCTCCACAATTGAGTAGCAGTGGGCGGCGGCCACCGCCACCAACACCTAGCACAGCTGATCCGCTGGGGTGCCGGGTCGCGGACCCCGATCAATCAGACATTGATTACTTATCCTAAAGATAGGTCATCAAAGATGAAGTAGTGGACAACCTCTTTAAATTCTGTTTGGCGGATGAAGGTTGAGGAGCTAGAGTGCACACTGAGTTTTTGGATGAGTTGTTTTATTTTTTTTTTTTACAAGAATTATCTGACGCAGAAAACAGAAGCATTTTTGAGCAGTTTTTTTATGTAGCTTGGAAGCGTTTCATTTGTAGATTTGGTATGGGAATGCACCAAGATTTTACATGCAACTTTTTTCTCCTGCAAAAAAAACACGCACCAACTACATTATAGATTTTTTTCCCATTCCTTAGAAAACTTATCACAAAGTATTTTTTGTGGTGCGGATTCAGCATCAAAAACCCTGTAAAAAAAAAAAAAAAAACACATCCTAAGACTATGTTCACACATTGCGTTTTTTTTTTTCCTGCAGCAAAACCTGATCTCTTGGAAGGAAAGAAGGTGCGTGAAAAATGCAGGTTTTGGTGCGTTTTTCAGGATCTCAAAGTTCAGCTTTGCTTCCACCACATAAGCATGAACACAGGTCACCAATGCAAGACATATGTGAAACCATATTAACCAGAATTTAAAGGGAATCTGTCACCCCCTGGAAGTTATCAGACCTCTAATATGGGCATACCAGTTATAGAAATGTAAACATACCTGTATGTCCCATACTAGAGGTCTGATTGCAGAGAAATGTCTTTTTATAAAATCCGTTTTCATATGCTTGGTGCCCGGGGGACGCCAAGAAATCCCACCTATCTGCTTAATTTCCATATTCCTCCCCTCCTCTGCACGTCACAGGGCCCTGTGACGTGCACTCTTCTCATTCACATCCCGCACATGCGCAAAGCACCTAACTTCAAGCGCACTTTTTTTGCTCCCGGCCCCATTTTTCACTGCAGTGGTCACTGTGACTCCCCAGCGCCTGCACACTAGACCACTGCAGGGTAAAATGACGTGCAGAGGAGGGGAGGAGGAGGAATATGGAAATTAAGCAGATAGGCGGAGATTTCTTGGTGTCCCCCGGGCGCCAAGCATATGAAAACGGATTTTTATAAAAAGACATTTCTCTGCAATCAGACTGCTAATCTGGGACATACAGGTATGTATAGATTTACATTTTTATAACCGGTATTCCCATATTAGAGGTTTGATAACTCCCAGGGGGTGACAGATTCCCTTTAAAATTTAACAGTGGGAGAGGTGAATTGTTCAGGAATAGTTTACCTGAGACACTGGCAGTGTATTGAGTTTGTAGGACACTATTTATTTTCACACTATGGTCTACCATTGAATTGCTCAGGGCATTGTTCAATTTCACACCTCCCTGGACCACAGCTATTGTTCAATCTCACAACTAAAGGCCCCGTCACACATAACGAGATCGCTAGCGAGATCGCTGATGAGTCACGTTTTGGTGACGCAATAGCGATCTCGCTAGCGATCTCGTTATGTCTGACAGGTAGCAACAATCAGGCCCCTGCTGTGAGATCGCTGATCGTTACAAAGCTTCCTGGACCATTCCTGGGTCGTTGCGCTCCCGCTGGGCAGTGTGCATCGCTGTATTTAACACCTTGTCAACGACCTCGCTAGCGATTCAGAACTGAGACACATTGAGGTGCATAAATTGGACTTTTCTGCGTTCGTCGTCCCTGATTGGTGGTCGCTACTGCGTCCTTGTTTTTTTCAGATCCCACCAGCGTTCTCCGGCTGTGACTCCACTTTGAACAAATCAGACATCTTTAGCGAAGTAGGTATTGTTTGGGGTCTCAAATGAGTTTCCATTTTTAATTCATTTATAGGACATCTACCAATTATCTGCTATCATTGCTCTTCAGGGAGGGAGGGCTTGGCTTCAATAGCGATCTCGTTAGCGATCTCGTTATGTGTGACAGGGCACCAGGACCGTTAAAATACTGGCAGCAGTTGTCGCGGCAGGTCTTCGCATCATGGGTGTTTCTGCCATGTCCCACTGGTTGAAGGCCTGCAATTGCAGGATCGTTTGCACGCTATTCACCGAGCTCCACTTCCCCATTGGCTCGGTCCACAGAGTCCACAAAGCCAGGCGGACAGTACGTAATTGCATCACGTCGACGAAGAAAGTTTTGAAGCGTGCAACAGGCCAAAAGAACAGAGTCTATTGATTTAAGCTTCATGTTAATTGGCGTATGAAAAACTCAGAAGCGGTTGGCCACGACAGCGTGTCAGAAAACGTGCTGTGTGGGTGTGTGTGCACGAGACCCCTAAAATATCTGCCCATGCAAAAGCATATATATACAGATAGAAGCCAAGCCCTCCCTCCCTGAAGAGCAATGATAGCAGATAATTGGTAGATGTCCTATAAATGAATTAAAAATGGAAGCTCATTTGAGACCCCAAACAATACCTACTTCGCTAAAGATGTCTGATTTGTTCAAAGTGGAGTCACAGCCGGAGAACGCTGGTGGGATCTGAAAAAAAACAAGGACGCAGTAGCGACCACCAATCGGGGACGATGAACGCAGAAAAGTCCAATTTATGCACATCAATGTGTCTCAGTTCTGAATCGCTAGCGAGGTCGTTGACAAGGTGTCAAATACAGCGATGCACACTGCCCAGCGGGAGCGCAACGACCCAGGAATGGTCCAGGAAGCTTTGTAACGATCAGCGATCTCACAGCAGGGGCCTGATCGTTGCTACCTGTCAGACATAACGAGATCGTTAGCGAGATCGCTATTGCGTCACCAAACCGTGACCCATCAGCGATCTCGCTAGCGATCTCGTTATGTGTGACGGGGCCTTAACTCAGCCAATGATTACTGTTTACACATTATTAATTTAATGAAACTGTTCTAATCCAAGCTGCCAACTCAGGTGACCAAGACAAGATGGTAAAAATCACAAAAATAAATGTGTTTCACATACTGCTGTACTTGTTTTTTTCACTAAAAACGCAGCGAAACCTGATAGTTATGTTCACACTAGTCGTTTTTTCACTGCCCATTACTTTCAATAGGTGAAAACCGCTGCAAAAAAAACGCAGAAAAAACGCTGAAAGGAGTAACTTGCTTTATTCTGCAAAAAAACATGCAAAGCACAAAATACTGATCAGACAAAAACCAAGGTGTGTGCATGAGATTTATGAAATCTGATAGACTTTGCTGGTACTGTAAAACGCAACTGAAAATTTGCATAAAAAAAAAAAGCTGAAAAAACACAATGTGTGAACATAGCCTAATTGTATTGGTAGAGGTAATGGAAGCAGAGAGAGACTGCTGCTGAAGTTGTAATATAGCAAAGTGTGATTACTGTATTATACTGTTCTTTGCGGTCAGGTGGAAATGGCTAAAGTAGAAAATCTGGAGGTGTGAAGCATGGAGTTACTTTCAGTACCATGTCTGCTTCCTAAATGCTATATGTAAGGGGTCTCTGGTGCTGCTTAGAGATTATCTATAGAGACCTGTAAACCCCATCCAGGCATTTCTGGCTGCCTAAGAGGCAGCGTGGGCTACTTTGCAGCAGGGCTGTGGAGTCAGTAAGCCAAACCTCTGACTCTTCAATTTCCATGACACCGACTCCAACTCCGACTCCCTCATACATGGCTCTTGTTTAAGTGATAAATTTACTGTAGCACAGATTCATCTCAGCTAAAAGTCTAGACCCTTAGATCAGGAATAGGACAGACATTTATAGAACATTTCATAACTTTCCCAAATTCTTATGAAAAAAATATTCCCCACAAACGGCATTGAACTACTGTACCCAATTTATTATATATTTTAGGAGTTGGAGTCGGTCCATTTTATACCGACTCCGATTCTGACTCCGACTTTACTAAAATGGACACAGACTCTGACTACAACTCCACAGCCCTGCTTTGTAGTCTGGGGTGCAATTTGGGGTGGTAGTGTACTGTGCAGGAAAATGAGACATCGCTGCAATGCCAAGCACATCTGCTACTAACAGTATAGCGTTATGTAGTATGAGCCAATGTATACAATCAAGGGGATGAAGCACTTGCCCCCCAGCTTTTAAAACAGCTGATTGGCAGAGAATAGCCAATGGGAAGAGGGGGAGTAAGCTGATGCCAGACACCTGTGACAACGGTTTATCTCCTGTGGGAACAAAAGGTTTGGGCTTTGAAATTCGACATGTCCAATCCTTCTTTACCATAAAGCCCCTCATACACATTAGACTAATGATGGCCGAACCAGCCAATAGCGTCAGGTTTGGCCAACAGTCCAATGGGCATGGGGGTCCTGGACAATTGATTGCCAGGGGGCAAGCAAGGATTCGAAATGTCCGATTTCGGACTGTGGATCTTTGTTCTCCTTGAGATAAACAGATGGCAGACGTTTCACAGGCTTTCTCACAGTAGGGCTCATCAGAAAGAGCTCCCATTTAAGAACGAGCGGGCCGAGACGCAGCTCCTATTGGCCAAATGATCTTCCATCTTTGCCCGCTCTCCCCGTGCGCGCGGGGGAAGGAGCTGCTTCTCAGCCCACTCTCCGCACGTGTGGGGAGAGCGGGCAAAGATGGAAGATCATTTGGCCAACAGCCATCTAATGTGAGTGGTGGGTTTCAACATCGGCAGGTGGAGAGTCAGGATGCCACCATAAATATAACAGTAGGATGGCCCCCCTAAAATCACTAGGTTTCGCTGACTTTGCCTTAATGTGCATGGCTTCCTCAGCCTCACTCACGACAGCCAGCACCATCCAGTGACCAGGGCCAGGGAGCTGGGCACATTTATCATAGAATGACATTCGTACTGTCAGCCTCATTTATCAAGCTCCTGCCATGTTTCCAGATTAAATAAATAGCAGATAATAAGTATATTTATTCTACGTGTTACAATATAATTCGGCTTGGTGCCTGACTTACAACTTTCCACCACTTTTTTCTCTTTGAAGAAAGTGGCAGAGAACTTGTACTGGGTGAATTTTGGTACCGGCGCCTTATTCATTGGCATGTGGCACGTAGAGTAACATGGTGCAGGCCAGTAAACATCCGATATGTCACAGTGCCATGCCTCCAGCTAATGTCATATCAGCAGCTCCCATCACTACACCATAAAGTGTGCAGACTCTGCCCTACACAGCTTGTCGCTTAACACCTTCCATCCCACAGCAGATCCTGCAGATGTTGATGTGGAAAAACAAGACACATAAGCAGAACATACTGCAGCTTCCTGTACTGAGGGCGGGGGAAACAGACAACTTGGTTTTTTTTTCTCAGTACTACTAGCCACGCCAGAATGTCAAGGCGGAAGCCTCAGTAACAGCCTGGCTCCACATGCACCGCACACTGGGCACAGCAGTAAATGGCACACTGCGAGCAGATGCTGCCTGCTCAGAGCCAGCACTCTGCTCCCAGAGCTGCTAGGGTTAACGCCGCTGACTGCAGCACATGCACCATGTCATAGGGCTCTATGCTGCCTGCGTCAGCGACATTATAGACATGCAGGTATGCAGCTACATAATACATAGGATGAGCACTGATTGCTGATGTCTCTATGCCACATGCCACCCACCTCTCATCTGTGCCAACCTATCCCTGCTCAGCCCTCCTCCAGCACAGAGGGATCAAGGTATATAGTGCAGCCAGTCTGCATTTCCTGGTCAGTGTGCCCAGCCTGACACATACAGAAGCACCCACTGTGCCCAGCCTGGCACCCCCCACGTGCCCACCTGACAGCCACCAGTCACATACATACATACAGACGCACCCACCGTGTGTACATATAGGCGCCTCCTGGGGTCCAGCTCTACAGGGAGGGGTGGAGGTCACAAGCAGATAACAGGTTAAGAAAATTCTCCAGCAGCCAGGTGATCAAATGTTCCTGTCCGGCGCCGCCTCCGCCCCCAGCACAGGCTGCTCCTCCTCCAGATGTGCGCCCAGGTTAGAGCAGGCTCCTTCCTGCACAGGAGAGGTGCAGCTTTCCTTCCGTCTCAGCGTCTGGGGATTAGAAGCGCCATCTGCTGGAGCTGCTCAGAACTGGAGCTGTCCTGCGGGGAAAGTCTGCGCAGAGCAATATCTTACTTGCATCAGTAGGATTACATAACTCGCCTCCTCCCCCTCCCAGAGGTGATCGGTCAGATAGGATACTATCCCACCCACAGAGGGATGTCTGCCAATAATGGAGCATACATATCCCACCCACAGAGTGATGTCTGCCAATAATGGAGCATACATATCCCAACCACAGAGTGATGTCTGCTAATAATGGAGCATACATATCCCAACCACAGAGTGATGTCTGCCAATAATGGAGCATACATATCCCAACCACAGAGTGATGTCTGCTAATAATGGAGCATACATATCCCACCCACAGAGTGATGTCTGCCAATAATGGAGCATACATATCCCACCCACAGAGTGATGTCTGCCAATAATGGACCATACATATCCCACCCACAGAGTGATGTCTGCTAATAATGGAGCATACATATCCCAACCATATAGTGATGTCTGATAATAATGGAGCATACATATCCCACCCTCAGAGTGATGTCTGCCAATAATGGAGCATACATATCCCAACCATATAGTGATGTCTGCCAATAATGGAGCATACATATCCCAACCACAGAGTGATGTCTGCCAATAATGGAGCATACATATCCCAACCATATAGTGATGTCTGCCAATAATGGAGCATACATATCCCACCCACAGAGGGATGTCTGCCAATAATGGAGCATACGTATCCCAACCACAGAGTGATGTCTGCCAATAATGGAGCATACATATCCCAACCACAGAGTGATGTCTGCCAATAATGGAGCATACATATCCCACCCACAGAGTGATGTCTGCCAATAATGGAGCATACATATCCCAACCACAGAGTGATGTCTGCTAATAATGGAGCATACATATCCCAACCACAGAGTGATGTCTGCTAATAATGGAGCATACATATCCCAACCACAGAGTGATGTCTGCTAATAATGGAGCATACATATCCCAACCACAGAGTGATGTCTGCCAATAATGGAGCATACATATCCCAACCACAGAGTGATGTCTGCCAATAATGGAGCATACATATCCCAACCACAGAGTGATGTCTGCTAATAATGGAGCATACATATCCCACCCACAGAGTGATGTCTGCCAATAATGGAGCATACATATCCCACCCACAGAGTGATGTCTGCCAATAATGGACCATACATATCCCACCCACAGAGTGATGTCTGCTAATAATGGAGCATACATATCCCAACCATATAGTGATGTCTGATAATAATGGAGCATACATATCCCACCCTCAGAGTGATGTCTGCCAATAATGGAGCATACATATCCCAACCATATAGTGATGTCTGCCAATAATGGAGCATACATATCCCAACCACAGAGTGATGTCTGCCAATAATGGAGCATACATATCCCAACCATATAGTGATGTCTGCCAATAATGGAGCATACATATCCCACCCACAGAGGGATGTCTGCCAATAATGGAGCATACGTATCCCAACCACAGAGTGATGTCTGCCAATAATGGAGCATACATATCCCAACCACAGAGTGATGTCTGCCAATAATGGAGCATACATATCCCACCCACAGAGTGATGTCTGCCAATAATGGAGCATACATATCCCAACCACAGAGTGATGTCTGCTAATAATGGAGCATACATATCCCAACCACAGAGTGATGTCTGCTAATAATGGAGCATACATATCCCAAGCACAGAGTGATGTCTGCCAATAATAGAGCATACATATCCCAACCGCAGAGTGATGTCTGCTAATAATGGAGCATACATATCCCACCCACAGAGTGATGTCTGCCAATAATGGAGCATACATATCCCAACCATATAGTGATGTCTGATAATAATGGAGCATACATATCCCAACCATATAGTGATGTCTGATAATAATGGAGCATACATATCCCACCCACAGAGTGATGTCTGCCAATAATGGAGCATACATATCCCAACCATATAGTGATGTCTGCCAATAATGGACCATACATATCCCAACCACAGAGTGATGTCTGCCAATAATGGAGCATACATATCCCAACCATATAGTGATGTCTGCCAATAATGGAGCATACATATCCCACCCACAGAGGGATGTCTGCCAATAATGGAGCATACGTATCCCAACCACAGAGTGATGTCTGCCAATAATGGAGCATACATATCCCACCCACAGAGTGATGTCTGATAATAATGGAGCATACATATCCCACCCACAGAGGGATGTCTGCCAATAATGGAGCATACGTATCCCAACCACAGAGTGATGTCTGCCAATAATGGAGCATACATATCCCACCCACAGAGTGATGTCTGCCAATAATGGAGCATACATATCCCACCCACAGAGTGATGTCTGCCAATAATGAAGCATACATATCCCAACCACAGAGTGATGTCTGCTAATAATGGAGCATACATATCCCAACCACAGAGTGATGTCTGCTAATAATGGAGCATACATATCCCAACCACAGAGTGATGTCTGCCAATAATGGAGCATACATATCCCAACCACAGAGTGATGTCTGCTAATAATGGAGCATACATATCCCACCCACAGAGTGATGTCTGCCAATAATGGACCATACATATCCCACCCACAGAGTGATGTCTGCTAATAATGGAGCATACATATCCCAACCATATAGTGATGTCTGATAATAATGGAGCATACATATCCCACCCACAGGAGAAGTCTGCCAATAATGGAGCATACATATCCCACCCACAGAGTGATGTCTGCCAATAATGGAGCATACATATCCCACCCACAGAGGGATGTCTGCCAATCATGGACCATACATATCCCAACCACAGAGTGATGTCTGCCAATAATGGAGCATACATATCCCAACCACAGAGTGATGTCTGCTAATAATGGAGCATACATATCCCACCCACAGAGGGATGTCTGCCAATAATGGAGCATACATATCCCAACCATATAGTGATGTCTGATAATAATGGATCATACATATCCCACCCACAGGAGATGTCTGCCAATAATGGAGCATACATATCCCACCCACAGAGGGATGTCTGCCAATAATGGAGCATACATATCCCAACCATATAGTGATGTCTGATATTAATGGAGCATACATATCCCACCCACAGGAGATGTCTGCCAATAATGGAGCATACATATCCCAACCATATAGTGATGTCTGCCAATAATGGAGCATACATATCCCACCCACAGAGTGATGTCTGCCAATAATGGAGCATACATATCCCACCCACAGAGGGATGTCTGCCAATAATGGAGCATACATATCCCACCCACAGAGTGATGTCTGCTAATAATGGAGCATACATATCCCACCCACAGAGGGATGTCTGCCAATAATGGAGCATACATATCCCAACCATATAGTGATGTCTGCCAATAATGGAGCATACATATCCCACCCACAGAGGGATGTCTGCCAATAATGGAGCATACATATCCCACCCACAGAGTGATGTCTGGTAATAGTGGAGCATATATATCCCAACCACAGAGGGATGTCTGATAATAATGGAGCATACATATCCCAACCACAGAGTGATGTCTGCTAATAATGGAGCATACATATCCCACCCACGGAGTGATGTCTGGTAATAGGGGAGCATATATATCCCAACCACAGAGTGATGTCTGCTAATAATGGAGCATACATATCCCAACCATATAGTGATTTCTGCCAATAAAGAAGCATACATATCCCACCCACAGAGTGATGTCTGCCAATAATGGAGCATACATATCCCACCCACATAGTGATGTCTGCTAATAATGGAGCATACAAATCCCACCCACATAGTGATGTCTGCTAATAATGGAGCATACATATCCCACCCATGGAGTGATGTCTGATAATAATGGAGCATACATATCCCAACCACAGATTGATGTCTGCCAATAATGGAGCATACATATCCCACCCACAGAGTGATGTCTGCCAATAATGGAGCATACATATCCCAACCACAGAGTGATGTCTGCCAATAATGGAGCATACATATCCCAACCACAGAGTGATGTCTGCTAATAATGGAGCATACATATCCCACCCACAGAGTGATGTCTGCCAATAATGGAGCATACATATCCCACCCACAGAGTGATGTCTGCCAATAATGGACCATACATATCCCACCCACAGAGTGATGTCTGCTAATAATGGAGCATACATATCCCAACCATATAGTGATGTCT
Source organism: Phyllobates terribilis (assembly GCF_046119375.1). Taxonomy (NCBI): domain Eukaryota; kingdom Metazoa; phylum Chordata; class Amphibia; order Anura; family Dendrobatidae; genus Phyllobates; species Phyllobates terribilis. The sequence goes on along the minus strand of NW_027362764.1, from coordinate 530,549,102 downwards.
GATAATAATGGAGCATACATATCCCACCCTCAGAGTGATGTCTGATAATAATGGAGCATACATATCCCAACCATATAGTGATGTCTGCCAATAATGGAGCATACATATCCCAACCACAGAGTGATGTCTGCCAATAATGGAGCATACATATCCCAACCATATAGTGATGTCTGCCAATAATGGAGCATACATATCCCACCCACAGAGGGATGTCTGCCAATAATGGAGCATACGTATCCCAACCACAGAGTGATGTCTGCCAATAATGGAGCATACATATCCCAACCACAGAGTGATGTCTGCCAATAATGGAGCATACATATCCCACCCACAGAGTGATGTCTGCCAATAATGGAGCATACATATCCCAACCACAGAGTGATGTCTGCTAATAATGGAGCATACATATCCCAACCACAGAGTGATGTCTGCTAATAATGGAGCATACATATCCCAACCACAGAGTGATGTCTGCCAATAATAGAGCATACATATCCCAACCACAGAGTGATGTCTGCTAATAATGGAGCATACATATCCCACCCACAGAGTGATGTCTGCCAATAATGGACCATACATATCCCACCCACAGAGTGATGTCTGCTAATAATGGAGCATACATATCCCAACCATATAGTGATGTCTGATAATAATGGAGCATACATATCCCAACCATATAGTGATGTCTGATAATAATGGAGCATACATATCCCAACCACAGAGTGATGTCTGCCAATAATGGAGCATACATATCCCACCCACAGAGTGATGTCTGCCAATAATGGACCATACATATCCCACCCACAGAGTGATGTCTGCTAATAATGGAGCATACATATCCCAACCATATAGTGATGTCTGATAATAATGGAGCATACATATCCCACCCACAGAGTGATGTCTGCCAATAATGGAGCATACATATCCCAACCATATAGTGATGTCTGCCAATAATGGACCATACATATCCCAACCACAGAGTGATGTCTGCCAATAATGGAGCATACATATCCCAACCATATAGTGATGTCTGCCAATAATGGAGCATACATATCCCACCCACAGAGGGATGTCTGCCAATAATGGAGCATACGTATCCCAACCACAGAGTGATGTCTGCCAATAATGGAGCATACATATCCCAACCACAGAGTGATGTCTGCCAATAATGGAGCATACATATCCCACCCACAGAGTGATGTCTGCCAATAATGGAGCATACATATCCCAACCACAGAGTGATGTCTGCTAATAATGGAGCATACATATCCCAACCACAGAGTGATGTCTGCTAATAATGGAGCATACATATCCCAACCACAGAGTGATGTCTGCCAATAATAGAGCATACATATCCCAACCACAGAGTGATGTCTGCTAATAATGGAGCATACATATCCCACCCACAGAGTGATGTCTGCCAATAATGGACCATACATATCCCACCCACAGAGTGATGTCTGCTAATAATGGAGCATACATATCCCAACCATATAGTGATGTCTGATAATAATGGAGCATACATATCCCAACCATATAGTGATGTCTGATAATAATGGAGCATGCATATCCCAACCACAGAGTGATGTCTGCCAATAATGGAGCATACATATCCCACCCACAGAGTGATGTCTGCCAATAATGGACCATACATATCCCACCCACAGAGTGATGTCTGCTAATAATGGAGCATACATATCCCAACCATATAGTGATGTCTGATAATAATGGAGCATACATATCCCACCCACAGAGTGATGTCTGCCAATAATGGAGCATACATATCCCAACCATATAGTGATGTCTGCCAATAATGGACCATACATATCCCAACCACAGAGTGATGTCTGCCAATAATGGAGCATACATATCCCAACCATATAGTGATGTCTGCCAATAATGGAGCATACATATCCCACCCACAGAGGGATGTCTGCCAATAATGGAGCATACGTATCCCAACCACAGAGTGATGTCTGCCAATAATGGAGCATACATATCCCACCCACAGAGTGATGTCTGCCAATAATGGAGCATACATATCCCACCCACAGAGTGATGTCTGCCAATAATGGAGCATACATATCCCAACCACAGAGTGATGTCTGCTAATAATGGAGCATACATATCCCAACCACAGAGTGATGTCTGCTAATAATGGAGCATACATATCCCAACCACAGAGTGATGTCTGCCAATAATGGACCATACATATCCCACCCACAGAGTGATGTCTGCTAATAATGGAGCATACATATCCCAACCATATAGTGATGTCTGATAATAATGGAGCATACATATCCCACCCACAGGAGAAGTCTGCCAATAATGGAGCATACATGTCCCACCCACAGAGTGATGTCTGCCAATAATGGAGCATACATATCCCACCCACAGAGGGATGTCTGCCAATAATGGACCATACATATCCCAACCACAGAGTGATGTCTGCCAATAATGGAGCATACATATCCCAACCACAGAGTGATGTCTGCTAATAATGGAGCATACATATCCCACCCACAGAGGGATGTCTGCCAATAATGGAGCATACATATCCCAACCATATAGTGATGTCTGATAATAATGGATCATACATATCCCACCCACAGGAGATGTCTGCCAATAATGGAGCATACATATCCCAACCATATAGTGATGTCTGCCAATAATGGAGCATACATATCCCACCCACAGAGTGATGTCTGCCAATAATGGAGCATACATATCCCACCCACAGAGGGATGTCTGCCAATAATGGAGCACACATATCCCACCCACAGAGTGATGTCTGCTAATAATGGAGCATACATATCCCACCCACAGAGGAATGTCTGCCAATAATGGAGCATACATATCCCAACCATATAGTGATGTCTGCCAATAATGGAGCATACATATCCCACCCACAGAGGGATGTTTGCCAATAATGGAGCATACATATCCCACCCACAGAGTGATGTCTGGTAATAGTGGAGCATATATATCCCAACCACAGAGGGATGTCTGATAATAATGGAGCATACATATCCCAACCACAGAGTGATGTCTGCTAATAATGGAGCATACATATCCCACCCACGGAGTGATGTCTGGTAATAGGGGAGCATATATATCCCAACCACAGAGTGATGTCTGCTAATAATGGAGCATACATATCCCAACCATATAGTGATTTCTGCCAATAATGGAGCATACATATCCCACCCACAGAGTGATGTCTGCCAATAATGGAGCATACATATCCCACCCACATAGTGATGTCTGCTAATAATGGAGCATACAAATCCCACCCACATAGTGATGTCTGCTAATAATGGAGCATACATATCCCACCCACAGGAGATGTCTGCCAATAATGGAGCATACATATCCCACCCACAGAGGGATGTCTGGCAATAATGGAGCATACATATCCCACCCACAGAGTGATGTCTGCTAATAATGGAGCATACATATCCCAACCATATAGTGATGTCTGATATTAATGGAGCATACATATCCCACCCACAGGAGATGTCTGCCAATAATGGAGCATACATATCCCAACCATATAGTGATGTCTGCTAATAATGGAGCATACATATCCCACCCACAGAGGGATGTCTGCCAATAATGGAGCATACATATCCCAACCATATAGTGATGTCTGCCAATAATGGAGCATACATATCCCACCCACAGAGGGATGTCTGCTAATAATGGAGCATACATATCCCACGCACGGAGTGATGTCTGCCAATAATGGAGCATACATATCCCACCCACAGAGTGATGTCTGCCAATAATGGAGCATACATATCCCACCCACAGAGTGATGTCTGCTAATAATGGAGCATACAAATCCCACCCACATAGTGATGTCTGCTAATAATGGAGCATACATATCCCAACCACAGAGTGATGTCTGCTAATAATGGAGCATACATATCCCACCCATGGAGTGATGTCGGATAATAATGGAGCATACATATCCCAACCACAGAGTGATGTCTGCCAATAATGGAGCATACATATCCCACCCACAGAGTGATGTCTGGTAATAGTGGATCATATATATCCCAACCACAGAGGGGTGTCTTATAATAATGGAGCATACATATCCCAACCACAGAGTGATGTCTGCTAATAATGCAGCATACATATCCCACCCACAGAGTGATGTCTGCTAATAATGGAGCATACATATCCCACCCACGGAGTGATGTCTGATAATAATGGAGCATACATATCCCAACCACAGAGTGATGTCTGCCAATAATGGTGCATACATATCCCATCCACAGAGTGATGTCTGCCAATAATGGAGCATACATATCCCAACCACAGAGGGATGTCTGATAATAATGGAGCATACATATCCCAACCACAGAGAGATATCTGCTAATAATGGAGCATACATATCCCACCCACAGAGTGATGTCTGCTAATAATGGAGCATACATATCCCACCCACGGAGTGATGTCTGATAATAATGGAGCATACATATTCCAACCACATAGTGATGTCTGCCAAAAATGGAGCATACATATCCCACCCACAGAGTGATGTCTGGTAATAGTGGAGCATACATATCCCACCCACAGAGGGATGTCTGATAATAATGGAGCATACATATCCCACCCACAGAGGGATGTCTGATAGTAATGGAGCATACGTATCCCAACCACAGAGTGATGTCTGATAATAGTGGAGCATACATATCCCAACCACAGAGTGATGTCTGATAATAATGGAGCATACATATCCCACCCACAGAGGAATTTCTGATAGTAATGGAGCATACGTATCCCAACCACAGAGTGATGTCTGATAATAGTGGAGCATACATATCCCAACCACAGAGTGATGTCTAATAATGGAGCATACATATCCCACCCACAGAGTGATGTCTGGTAATAGTGGAGCATACATATCCCACCCACAGAGGGATGTCTGATAATAATGGAGCATACATATCCCACCCACAGAGGGATGTCTGATAGTAATGGAGCATACGTATCCCAACCACAGAGTGATGTCTGATAATAGTGGAGCATACATATCCCAACCACAGAGTGATGTCTGATAATAATGGAGCATACATATCCCACCCACAGAGGGGGATGTCTGATAGTAATGGAGCATACGTATTCCAACCACAGAGTGATGTCTGCCAATAATGGAGCATACATATCCCAACCACAGAGTGATGTCTAATAATGGAGCATACATATCCCAACCACAGAGTGATGTCTGCTAATAATGGAGCATACATATCCCAACCACAGAGTGATGTCTGCTAATAATGGAGCATACATATCCCACCCATGGAGTGATGTCTGATAATAATGGAGCATACATATCCCAACCACAGAGTGATGTCTGCCAATAATGGAGCATACATATCCCACCCACAGAGTGATGTCTGGTAATAGTGGAGCATATATATCCCAACCACAGAGGGGTGTCTTATAATAATGGAGCATACATATCCCAACCACAGAGTGATGTCTGCTAATAATGCAGCATACATATCCCATCCACAGAGTGATGTCTGCTAATAATGGAGCATACATATCCCACCCACGGAGTGATGTCTGATAATAATGGAGCATACATATCCCAACCACAGAGTGATGTCTGCCAATAATGGAGCATACATATCCCATCCACAGAGTGATGTCTGCCAATAATGGAGTATACATATCCCAACCACAGAGGGATGTCTGATAATAATGGAGCATACATATCCCAACCACAGAGTGATGTCTGCTAATAATGGAGCATACATATCCCACCCACAGAGTGATGTCTGCTAATAATGGAGCATACATATCCCACCCACGGAGTGATGTCTGATAATAATGGAGCATACATATTCCAACCACAGAGTGATGTCTACCAAAAATGGAGCATACATATCCCACCCACAGAGTGATGTCTGGTAATAGTGGAGCATACATATCCCACCCACAGAGGGATGTCTGATAATAATGGAGCATACATATCCCACCCACAGAGGGATGTCTGATAGTAATGGAGCATACGTATCCCAACCACAGAGTGATGTCTGCCAATAATGGAGCATACATATCCCACCCACAGAGTGATGTCTGATGATAATGGAGCATACATATCCCACCCACAGAGGAATTTCTGATAGTAATGGAGCATACGTATCCCAACCACAGAGTGATGTCTGATAATAGTGGAGCATACATATCCCAACCACAGAGTGATGTCTAATAATGGAGCATACATATCCCACCCACAGAGTGATGTCTGGTAATAGTGGAGCATACATATCCCACCCACAGAGGGATGTCTGATAATAATGGAGCATACATATCCCACCCACAGAGGGATGTCTGATAGTAATGGAGCATACGTATCCCAACCACAGAGTGATGTCTGATAATAGTGGAGCATACATATCCCAACCACAGAGTGATGTCTGATAATAATGGAGCATACATATCCCACCCACAGAGGGATGTCTGATAGTAATGGAGCATACGTGTCCCAATCACAGAGTGATGTCTGCCAATAATGGAGCATACATATCCCAACCACAGAGTGATGTCTAATAATGGAGCATACATATCCCAACCACAGAGTGATGTCTGCTAATAATGGAGCATACATATCCCAACCACAGAGTGATGTCTAATAATGGAGCATACATATCCCACCCACAGAGTGATGTCTGCCCATAATGGAGCATACATATCCCAACCACAGAGTGATGTCTGCCAATAATGGAGCATACATATCCCACCCACAGAGTGATGTCTGCTAATAATGGAGCATACATATCCCACCCACAGAGTGATGTCTGCTAATAATGGAGCATACATATCCCAACCACAGAGTGATGTCTGATAATAATAGAGCATAAATATCCCACCCACAGAGTGATGTCTGCCAATAATGGACCATACATATCCCATCCACAGAGTGATGTCTGCCAATAATGGAGCATACATATCCCAACCACACAGTGATGTCTGCCAATAATGGACCATACATATCCCATCCACAGAGTGATGTCTGCCAATAATGGACCATACATATCCCATCCACAGAGTGATGTCTGCCAATAATGGAGCATACACATTCCACCCACAGAGTGATGTCTGCCAATAATGGAGAATACATATCCCAACCACAGAGTGATGTCTGCTAATAATGGAGCATACATATCCCAACCACAGAGTGATGTCTAATAATGGAGCATGCATATCCCAACCACAGAGTGATGTCTGACAATAATAGAGAATAAATACCCACCCACAGAGTGATGTCTACCAATAATGGACCATACATATCCCAACCACAGAGTGATGTCTAATAATGGAGCATACATATCCCACCCACAGAGTGATGTCTGCTAATAATGGAGCATACATATCCCACCTACAGAGTGATGTCTAATAATGGAGCATACATATCCCACCCACAGAGTGATGTCTGCTAATAATGGAGCATACATATCCCAACCACAGAGTGATGTCTAATAATGGAGCATGCATATCCCAACCACAGAGTGATGTCTGATAATAACAGAGCATAAATACCCACTCACAGAGTGATGTCTGCCAATAATGGACCATACATATCCCATCCACAGAGTGATGTCTGCCAATAATGGAGCATACATATCCCACCCACAGAGTGATGTCTGCCAATAATGGAGCATACATATCCCACCCACAGAGTGATGTCTGCCAATAATGTAGCATAGATATCCCACCCACAGAGTGATGTCTGCTAATAATGGAGCATACATATCCCAACCACAGAGTGATGTCTGCTAATAATGGAGCATACATATCCCACCCACAGAGTGATGTCTGCCAATAATGGAGCATACATATCCCACCCACAGAGTGATGTCTGCCAATAATGGAGCATACATATCCCAACCACAGAGTGATGTATAATAATGGAGCATACATATTCCAACCACAGAGTGATGTCTGATAATAATGGAGCATACATATCCCACCCACAGAGTGATGTCTGCCAATAATGGAGCATACATATCCCACCCACAGAGTGATGTCTGATAATAATGGAGCATACATATCCCACCCACAGAGTGATGTCTGATAATAGTGGAGCATGAATATCTCAACTACCGAATGATTTCTGCTAATAATAGAGCATACAGTGGGTATGGAAAGTATTCAGACCCCTTTAAATTTTTCACTCTTTGTTTCATTGCAGCCATTTGGTAAATTCTAAAAAGTTAATTTTTTTTCTCATTAAAGTACACTCTGCACCCCATCTTGACTGAAAAAAAAACAGAAATGTAGACATTTTTGCAAATTTATTAAAAAAGAAAAAGTGAAATATCACATTTATATAGTGTGACCAAGTTGTCAAGCACTTTCCAAGTGATGCTAAAATCGCTTGGAAAGCGCTTGACAACCCGCATGCGAAATCGCATGTGAAAAACGCTTCACTTACGCTTGTCCCTGGCAGGAAAAATGCATGTAAAATCCACATGTGTTTTTTCTGCCAAGGAGATGCAGAAATGCTCAGGAAAAATCCGGAGCATTTCTGCATCGTGTGCACATAGCGTTGCAAAACCATTTATTAAGGGACCACATCACATTTGAATTGACTATGAGGGGCCTTTATGACAGAGAATACCCAAAAGTGACACCATTCTAAAAACTGCACCCCTTACGGTGCTCAAAACCACATTCAAGAAGTTTATTAACCCTTCAGGTGCTTCACAGGAATTTTTGGAATGTGGAAAACAATGAACTTTTTTCACAACAATGTTACTATAGACCCAAATTATTTTATTTTAGCAAGGGTAACAGGAAAAAATGGACACAAAATTTGTTGTGCAATTTCTCCGGAGCACGCCGATACCCCATATGTGGGGGAAAACCACTGTTTGGGCACACAGGTCTCGGAAGGGAAGGAGCGGCATTTTACTTTTTGAATGTAAAATTTGCTTGAATAATTAGCGGACGCCATGTCGCGATTGGGGAGCCCCTGATGTGCCTAAACAGTGGAAACCCCCCACAAGTGTCACCATTTTGGAAACTAGACCCCTCAGGGAACTTATATAGATGTGTGGTGAGCACCTTGAACCCCCAGGTGCTTCACAGAAGTTTATACAGTTATATGAAAAAGTTTGGGCACCCCTATTAATCTAAAGCTTAATGTTTTATAAAAATTGGTGTTTTTGCAACAGCTATTTCAGTTTGATATATGTAATAACTGTTGGACACAGTAATGTTTCTGCCTTGAAATGAGGTTTATTGTACTAACAGAAAATGTGCAATCTGCATTCAAACAAAATTTGACAGGTGCATATGTGTCACCCTACCTGGATGCCACAAGTGTAATAAAGCTGTGTCTGAGAGCAAGGGGGAGGTTCTCTGGCCAGGGGAACATTAGCATGCAATGCCTCCTGTCTCAGGCCAGTAGGGGGAGCAGGCTGCCCCTATAAAAGCTGGTACTGGGGACAGGGTTAGGGAGAACTGGATTGCCTGTCTCAGCTCTGAGACGTGTCCCAGAGTGGAGCAGGGACAGAAAGTTGATTGCACCTAAGAGGAAGTGTGGCAGTAGGAGAGAGCCACCCGCCAGAGACAAGAGGCGAAGAGAGCCTGTCTTGGCAGAGAAAAGACTTAACTTTACCAGACTTTGGTGTCTGAGGCTGGAAGGATTCCACATCCCCCAGCAGAGAACCAGCCCGCAAGGGACTGTACATTCCTTGGCCTAAGAAGCCTGGAGGCCCTGCCACAACCGAAGGGACCAGTAAAGCCGTACAAGGCTGGGAGCAGAAAGGAACCCACGTCGCAGGCCATACAGGCGAGAAAGCACGGAAAGCTCGGAAACGTGGGCTGTTATCCTATCAGGAGGAGATAGTCAGAAGGAGCGCAGAAAGCACGGTAGGCCTACACCCTCACCCTGACCAGGGCCAATTTCCCCGTTGCTCTCAGACATCCAGGTCCCCTCCTAGCTGGGACTGTTTGTGGGTCAGTTTACCTGTTTAGTAAAGACCCTGGACTGCAACCTGTTGTCTGTGTGCTCCTTGCTCCTCCAGCACTACCATCACTCCCACCATCCACTATACTGCCCTGGGGCCGCACTCTTCCCGTGGGGAGTCACACTACCATAGCTGCACACCTCATCAGCCCCAGCGGTCTGCATGCAGCAGCGGTTCCTAATAACCGCAATCCACGGGTGGCGTAGTCGGACATAATCAATATAACGAACTACCACTGGCCTGACCACCCTGAGCCACGGAACCGGGTTGCCACTACTACTCCCATCGTTCCCTATTGCCCGGATCCGAGTGCCCCACGGCCCAGGGGGCGAGTCACATAAGTATGGGCACCTCACCAGAAAAGTGACATTAATATTTAGTAGATCCTCCTTTTGCAAAAATAACAGCCTCTAGTCGCTTCCTGTAGCTTTTAATGAGTTCCTGGATCCTGGATGAAGGTATTTTTGACCACTCCTCTTTACAAAACAATTCCAGTTCAGTTAAGTTTGATGGTTGCCGAGCATGGACAGCCCTCTTCAAATGATCCCACAGATGTTCAATGATATTCAGGTCTGGGGACAGGGATGGCCATTCCAGAACATTGTAATTGTTCCTCTGCATGAATGCCTGAGTAGATTTGGAGCGGTGTTTTGGATCATTGTCTTGCTGAAAGATCCATCCCCTGCGTAACATCAACTTTATCACTGATTCTTGAACATTATTGTCAAGAATCTGCTGATACTGAGTGGAATCCATGCGTCCCTCAACTTTAACAAGATTCCCAGCGCCGGCATTGGCCACACAGCCCCAAAGCATGATGGAACCTCCACCAAATTTTACTGTGGGTAGCAAGTGTTTTTCTTGGAATGCTGTGTTTTTTTTGCCGCCATGCATAACGTCTTTTTGTATGACCAAACAACTCAATCTTGGTTTCATCAGTCCACAGGACCTTCTTCCACAAAGAAATTGGCTTCTCCAAATGTGCTTTTGCATACCTCAACCGACTCTGTTTGTGGCGTGCTTGCAGAAACGGCTTCTTTCGCATCACTCTCCCATACAGCTTCTCCTTGTGCAAAGTGCGTTGTATATTCGACCGATGCACAGTGACACCATCTGCAGCAAGTTGATGCTGCAGCTCTCTGGAGGTGGTCTGAGGATTGTCCTTGACTGATCTCACCATTCTTCTTCTCTGCCTTTCTGATGTTTTTCTTGGCCTGCCACTTCTGGCCTTAACAAGAACTGTCCCTGTGTTCTTCCATTTCCTTACTATGTTCCTCACAGTGGAAACTGACAGGTTAAATCTCTGAGACAGCTTTTTGTATCCTTCCCCTGAACAACTATGTTGAATAATCTTTGTTTTCAGATCATTTGACAGTTGTTTTGAGGAGCCCATGATGCCACTCTTCAGAGGAGATTCAAACAGGAGAACAACTTGCAAGTGGCCACTTTAAGTAGCTTTTCTCATGATTGCATACACCAGGCTATGAAGTTCAAAGCTCAATGAGGTTACAAAACAAAAAAAAGTGCTTTAGTAAGTCAGTAAAAAGTAGGTATGAGTATTTAAAACAAGAAAATGATAAGGGTGCCCATACTTATGCACCTGTCAAATTTTGTTTGAATGCAGATTGCACATTTTCTGTTAGTACAATAAACCTCATTTCAAGGCAGAAACATTACTGTGTCCAACAGTTATTACATATATCAAACTGAAATAGCTGTTGCAAAAACACCAATTTTTATAAAACATTAAGCTTAAGATTAATAGGGGTGCCCAAACTTTTTCATATAACTGTAACATTGAGCCATAAAAATAACATTTTCACATTTTTCCCACAAAAAAGTTTTTCAGCCCCCAATTTAGCATTTTCATAAGGGTAACAGAAATTGCACCATGCAATTTGTTGTGCAATTTCTCCTGAGTAAGCTGATACCCCATATGTGAGGGAAAACTACTGTTTGGGCGCACGGCATGGTTCAAAAGGGAAGGAGCACTGTGTGACTTTTTGAATGTAAAATTGGCTGCAATTGAGAGCGGACACCATGTTGCATTTGGGGAGCCCCTAATGTGCCTAAACAGTGGAAACTCCCCACAAGTGACCGTATTTTGGAAACTACACCCCTCAAGGATTTTATCAAGGGGTATAGTGAACATTTTGAACCCACAGGCATGACACAAAATTTGATAACATTAGGTCATCATATTGAATATGTTGTCATTAGTCTTGAGCGCAAGTACTCGCTACTTGAGTTTGCATCGGGTACTCGGGTATGCACCAAGTATCGCGGGTGCTCGAGTGACATGCTCGAGTCCCTGTCCCACATGTTTCATGGTTGTTAGACACCCAAAGAAAAAACACGCAGGGATTGCTCGTGTATGGCAGGCAATTCTCGCGTGGTTTTTCTTGGCTGCATAACAGCCGTGAAACATATGGGGCGGAGACTCGAGCAGGTCACTCGAGAACCCGTGATACTCGGTGCATACCCGAGCACCCGATGCAAACTCAAGTAGCGAGAACTTGCGCTCAACACTAGTCGACATATTGTCATCATTCTTTTACTTTACTTTTGAAAAAATCCCAACCCCAACACAATCCTAACCCTAACACAAATCTAACCCCAACCCTAATACAAACCTAACCCTAACACAACCCTAACAGAACCCTAACACAATCCTAACTCAACTCTAATACAATTTTATACAATAAAAACTATTTTATAGAAAAAATAATTTTTTTTGCATTACTTTATTCTGAGAGCTATAACTTTTTTTATTTTTTGGTTGATAGAGCTGCATGGTGGCTTGTTTTTTGCAGGACAAAATGGGAATTGGATGTTTCGCCCCCAGCAGTTCGCCCTCGGGTACATTTCACTCCCACACATTTCGTCCCCAGCATTTGACCCCCAGGATGTTTTGCCCCCGCACATCTCACCCCCGCACATATCGCCCCCAGTTTGAAACGTCCGGGGGCGAAATGTGCGGGGGCGAAATGTGCGGGGGCGAACCTTCCTGGGGGCGAAATGATAGGGGCGAAATGTGCGGGGGCGAAATGTACCTGGGGGCGAACAGATGGGGGCGAACTTCTGGGGGGCAAATTGCTGGGGATGAACTGCTGGGGGCGAAACTTCCTATAACCAGACAAAATTATGTTTTCAGCGGTATCATTTTTATTTACATTCGTCTTTTTGATAGTGTTTTATTCGACTTTTGTTCGGCAGTACGATGATAAAGCGCCATCTTTTGCTTCGTTTTTTATTTATTATTTTTACTGTGTTCACTAAAGGGGTTAACTAGTGGGACAGTTTTATAGGTTCAGGACACGGCGATACCAAATATGTGTACTTTTATTGTTTTTTGTTTTTTTTTCATAATAATATTTATTTAAGGGTACAATATATATACTGTATTGTAAGGTGGTTAATGGACACATAGTTGATGGGAGGTATGTATCACAGAGATGGCTGTCTTCTGTGATGTAACCCGGAATGTTGCTCTAGTGCACTTAAGCACTAAGAGGACTGTTTGGTGCACCTAGGGCCGGGTTATGGGTAGTTGGAGAGATGGGCGGGTCTAGCTATCCACATACTTCACCTCTGGGTGGTATGTGTGTTTGGAGGGAGAACTCCTCCTGTGTGTTGTGGTCTCCCGACTGAGCCAGTGAACTGGATGCTGTCAAGCCTGTGTGCTCACAGGACTGGCAAACCAAATACTTTGCCTTAAGGACTCTTTACTTTGTTTTTCCCTGAACTAAAGGCTGTTTGTATTCCTTCTGCTTTTTCCTGGTTTATGAAGTAATAAACCGACATGGACATTTAAAAAAACATGCTACTGTTTGCCCCCCAACGCACCCAAGTGTGTAGAATCCCTACAATTGGTGTTAGAAGTGCGGGCAGCGTTCCCAGCAGATACGTGTGACTGCTACAAGACTTACTGCATGTCCTGGGTGAAGTCTGCCATAAGCCAGTGTGGCATCCCAGAGGGTCTGGTTGCCACAGTGGCATTGCTTCCCTTAGAAGAAGTAATGCAATGTCTGGAGGCAAGCAGGGGTTTCCTGGTCAGGAACACAGTACATGCAACACTTCCTGTCTCCAGGCCAACAAGGGGAGGCACCTCCCCTTGGCAACTGGTATCTGGGGGCAGGGTTAGTTGGTCTCTGTGTGAAGAGTTAAGTTTAGGACATCAAGGAGTGAGGAGCTAGGGACTGGAGCTGGAGATAGCTCATCCTAGCTGGACTACACAGAGAACCGGACACTGGAGTCCGAGGCTGTGGGGAATTCTAGATACAGCAGCAGATACCGTAGAGCAGGAGATTGCAGGTCTACTGGCCCCTATCAGACGCCCGGAAGCTCAGCAGCACCGAGGAACCAGTACCGCTAAGGAGGAGCGAGGCATCCACAAGACCCGAGCTGCCAGCCATACGGGTGAGCACAGCATGTTACACTCAGGGACGTGGGCTACAACGCAGCTACAAGCAGAATAGCCAAAGAGTATAGCAAGACCGGCAGGCCTACAACTCCACCTGGCCAGGAGGACTCTATGCTTGCTCCCAGACTGACCGGGCTCTTATCACTAGCCTGTACTCCAGTCCAGGCCTGTTTAATGTGTCATCAGTAAAGACCCTGGGACTGCATCATACGGACTCTGTGGTTATTTCTGCACCGCAACACCCTGCACAACCACCATCATCCACACACACTGCCCTGAAGCTACACTCTTCCTGTGGGGAGTTATACTACCCTTGCTGCCAAACCATCAGCTTCAGAGGACTGTTCCGCAGCAGTGGTCTCTATTAACCGCATTCCACAGGTGGCGTAGTCGGACATTATAAAACCCATATACAAATACGCCTTGGATTGACTGCCCTGGGTCACGGACCGGGTCACCGCCACAGTGACTACAACCCCCAGCGTCCACCGGCCCGACTCCGGGTACCCCACGGCCCAGGGGGCGCGTCAACTTTGGCGTAGTCGGCAGGATTACGTGCCCGTTACTACCGGGTACTGTGCGCCTTCACAAACTGTGTTGCATACCGTGGTGAAGTTTTCCCTCCTTTGCCGCTGTTTTCCCGCCATTGCCGCTGTTTTCCCGCCATTGTCCGCCATTTTCGGGTCGCCGCGCGGGAAGAAGGGCGGCGTGACCGCTGGAAGTGCGCGAAGCCCAAGCCCCGCCTCACGCACTGACGCAGCGCCAGGTCCTGGAAGGAGCCCCAGCGAGTGCTGACGTCAGACGCGTGTGATGCCAGGTCCTACCAGGAGACCATCACCTGCGGAACTGCGGCCTACGGAAGAAAAGTGAAAGAAGGTAGGCCACGGTTCACTAGGGGAGAGGAAGACGCCCGAAATGGAGGGAACTTCAGCCGCAGGCGCGGCCACTGCCGCGGTAATGCCATTCTCCATGCCATATATACCCGGGGCGGCATGGTTGCCCCAGTACTCAGGAGAGTCACACACCCTGAGTGACTTTAAAGAAAGATTGAGCAGCTTGTTTAAAGTGTACCCCCTGTCCGAGGAGCAGAAAGTGAGCATCCTCATTGGCCAGTTAATTGGAGCAGCCCAGAGAGAAGTGAAGTCCTGGTCAGCCAGAGACAAAGGGACTGTGAAAGAGATACTGGCCCACCTAAAGGACACCTTTGACACCCGTACTACAGCTGAGATAAAAATGAAGTTTTATGGGTGCAAACAACGGGCTCAGGACAGTGTACAGGACTATGCTTTAAACTTGCAGGAGGAGCTGAGGGCCATCAAACAGGTAGACCCCGACAGTGTGCGAGATGAGAACAGACTGTTAACCAAGCAGTTTATTGAGGGGCTCCTGTCCAGTGCTCACCGGACACAGCTGCGCATAATGGCTCTGCAAAACCCTGATCTGGACTTTGCACAATTCAAAGACAGAGCCATCCGGGTGCTACGAGAACCAGCACCAGATGGCGCCACATCCCACCGGCACCCAGCTATCACCTACCACCAGGAGGTGGCCCCCTTTTCCCCAGAGCCTATAGGAGCTGATGCACAGACTCTGGACAATGCTCCGTCTACAGACCAGCACCTTCAGGTCCAAGAGCTGACTAAAAGTGTGGCTGCTCTAACCAAAACTGTGCAGTGTCCCCCAAGGAAAAGATCCAGCTGGCTTCCAGTCCGGAGGACGTGCCGTGGCGACAACAGAGGAGGATTCCACCAACCAGAGGGAGGAACAGCGACCGCTACGATCGCCGCTGTCACAAGCTAGGACACTATGCAAGGTACTGTAATTTAAATGAGCAAAACCTGGGGCAGAGGGCCAACCCCCAGGCGTAAGACCACCAGGCCCACACAGCTGGCAAGATAAATACATGGGAGGACGGCCGGTCCTACCTGTCGTGCTTGATGGCATCCCAATGAGCGCGTTGCTGGACACTGGATCCCAGATGACCACCATCCCCTACATTCTTTACAAACGGTACTGGACTGATTCGGACATAACCCGCCGTCCGGATGAACATTTAAGCATCTATGCCAGCAATGGTCAGCCTGTACCTCAGGTGGGGTTTAAAGAAGTGACCATAAAGGTTGGCAAAGTAGAGTTGCCATCCCAAGGACTGATAATTGTTGACATTGATCGCCGAGAAAGTCATCCCATGATAACCTTAGGCACTAATGTCATTGAAAATTGTCTTTCAGAGATTATTGTCTTGTTACAGCAGGTTGCGGAGACCGCCAGTTCCAGCCAACAGCGGGTTCTGCAGAGAGAAATCAGAGCCTGATGAGAAAACAACAGGTAGAACTGTCTGGTGGTGAAATTGGCAGCGTCAGGATGAGTGACCCATTCCCCATTGCCATGCCCCCAAGAAGTGAAATGTTGGTATGGTGTCAGGCAGCAATCGGTCTCAGGGGTAGAGATTACCAGGCCCTGGTAGAGCCCGTATACTCCGACAGTAGGCCCGCCATCTTGACAGCCAGGGGAGTAGTTGATGTCCGCCATGGGAGAGTGCCAGTCCGCATCCTGAATATTAGGGAAAAAGAGGTCTATTTGCCCCGGTATGCTACCCTTGCCAAACTATTCACCGTCAGTAACAATTCCATAAAGACAGTGGAACCCTTACCTCCATCCAAATCGGCGGAGGATAATGGCTCCAAGGGACAGATGGAGGACTGGTGTCAGAAGCTACATATGGGCACTGACTCCACCCCTCAACACCAAAAACATGGAGTATACCGGGTGGTCCAGGAGTATGAAAGGGTCTTCAGCAAACACCCACTCGATTTCGGGCAGGTGAAAGGGGTACAACAACATATCCCCACGGGAGACCATCCACCCATTAAAGAAAGGTACCGGCCTGTACCACCAGCACACTACCAAAATGCCAAAGGGATGTTACGAGAGATGAAGGAGGCTGGAATAATAAGAGATAGTTGTAACCCCTGGGCAGCTCCATTAGTTCTCGTAAGGAAAAAGATGGCACATTGAGAATGTGTGTAGACTACAGGCAAATTAACCGCATTACACATAAAGATGCATACCCATTACCCAGGATTGAGGAGTCACTAGCTGCTAATTATTTCTCTACTTTGGATCTCACTAGTGGGTATTGGCAGGTTCCTGTGGCAGAGGTGGATAAAGAAAAGACCGCGTTCACAACCCCGATGGGCCTCAGCGAGTTCAACTGCATGCCATTCGGGCTCTGCAACGCCCCAGGAACCTTCCAGCGGTTGATGGAATGCTGTTTAGGACATAAGAACTTCGAGACAGTCCTGCTGTACCTGGATGACGTCATAGTATACTCCAAGTCCTATGAAGATCACATGAAGCACCTGGCAGAGGTGTTTGAAGCCCTAGCTGGTTTTGGCCTAAAGGTGAAGCTGTCAAAATGCCACCTGTTGAAGCCCAAGGTACAGTACCTACGCCATGTGGTAAGCGCTGAAGGTGTAGCATCAGACCCTGACAAGGTCACAGTAATCAAGGACTGGCCAAGACCCTCCACTATCAAGGAAGTGCGGCAGTTCCTCGGGTTGGTGGGCTACTACTGAAGATTTATCCAAGGCTTCACCAAGATTGCGGCACCCATGCAGGACCTCCTAATAGGCCAGTCCAGGAAGGCCAAAAACCCGAAGCCTCCATTCAAATGGGGTAAGCTGGAAGACGAATCCTTCAACAGGCTGAAGATGGCTCTCACGGGAGACGAGATCCTGGCCTACCCTGACTATGGCCAACCCTTCATACTCCATACAGACGCGAGCAACGTGGGGCTGGGAGCGGTGCTGTCCCAGATACAGCAGGGCAGAGAAAGAGTGATTGCCTATGCCAGCAGGAAGCTCCGGCCCACAGAAAGGAACCCTGGTAACTACAGCTCCTTCAAATTGGAGTTTCTCGCCGTAGTCTGGGCCGTGACAGAGCGCTTCAAGCATTATCTCGCCTCCTCCAAATTCACCGTCTTCACAGACAACAACCCGCTGACGCACCTGGACACTGCGAAACTTGGTGCCCTGGAACAAAGATGGATGGCCCAACTGTCTAATTATGAGTTCACCATCAAGTACCGGGCTGGGCGCAAGAATGCAAACGCTGATGCGCTGTCCAGGATGCCTAACTAGCCAGATGGGGGAGAAGACCCGGAGGAACTGGAGGAGATAGAGATCCCTGCTTTCCACCGTCATGTGGTAACCCAGTGCTCCCACTGTGTGAAGAACAGGTGCTCCGCCAACAGAAAGACCACGTTCAATCCTTTACCCCATTCTGGATGGGCAGAAACGCAAGATAGTGACCCGGCTGTCCGCCTAGTCAAGGAGTTGCTGACACAAGCTGACTCGCACCCTGATCCAGATGCTCCAGAGGAGACCAAACAGTTGTGGAAGGAGAAGGGCAAGCTATTCATCTATGAAGGGAAGCTGTGTCGAAGAGCCATCAACTCCCGGACACATGAGCTGGTCTGGCAGGTGGTAGTCCCGAGGCGAGATGCGTCTATGGTCTTAGAAGCGTACCACGATGGAGCAGGACACTTTGGCTGGAAGAAGTTGGAAGTCCTGCTATGTGAACGGTTCTACTGGGCTGGCATGAGGAAGGCAATCGAGAGATGGTGTCGAGAATGCGGACCATGCAACCTGAGACGAAAAGACCGCGACAGCCAGGGGGCTCCCCTGCAGCCCATCATCACCAAACAGCCACTCGAACTGGTAGCCTTGGACCACGTGAAGCTAGCCCTGAGCAGGTCAGGCTATGTCTACGCTCTCACCATCGTAGACCACTACTCCCGGTTCCTGGTAGTAGTGCCAGTAAAGGACCAGACGGCTCAGACAGCCGCCAGAGCTTTCCAACAGCACTTCTGTCACCCGCACGGTTACCCTGACCGTGTGCTGACTGACCAAGGTCCAGCCTTCGAAGCGGAGGTGTTCCAGGAATTCTGCAACCTGTATGGCTGCAAGAAAATCTGGACAACCATGTACCACCCCCAAACCAACGGGTTGTGTGAGAAGATGAACCAGGTGGTGATAGACCTGTTGAAGACGTTGCCCCTGGAAGAACGCAGTCTGTGGTCAGAGAAGTTGCCAGATCTGGTGGACCTATACAACCATATCCCAGTGAACTCTGAGAGTCCTAACACCAGAGACCGCCTCACCAAATGCAGATTGGGACACTGAGCGGCAGCAACAATACCGCAAAGTGCAAGAGAGTGTTGAAAGGAGTCTGTCCCAAGCGAGACAAAAACAAGAGAAGACTTACAATCAACATGCACCTGCTGTTCCCCTGTCACCTGGAGAGCAAGTCCTTAAGAGGAAGAGGCGACTCCACAAATTGGATGACCAGTGGGAGGTAGAGCCGTACACCATCCTACCCTCGAGTCATGATAACACCAAGGTGTGCCTCATTAGAAAGGATGGAAGAGAAACATCAACAACAGTTTCAAGAGACCACTTGAAGAAATGTCCCGAGCAACTGCAACACCCTAAAGAAGACCAAGAAAGCCCTCAACCCACAGAGGAAGTGGAAGAAATGATCAGAACGGTACTCGGAGAATTTCCCCGGTCGTGGACGCAAGTGAACAATGCATTTGTTGTGCCAGTCCTTACCTTTCTCCAACCAGCCCCTCAGGAAGCTGCAGAAGTCCCAGAAGAGTTGGAAGAACAGTTGGCCCCGGAGGCAGAAGTTTCATCAACAGTAGACCCGGAGAATCTACCCTTTGCTAACAGTGAACCTGTCGTACCCACGCCAGTAGACCCTCTACAGCAAGTAGAACCTGTAAGTGCCCCAGAAGAGCCTGCTCAAGAAGAATCCCCGGAAGAAGGATCCCCGGTTGGAGGGGAGCAAGAAGGCCCAGCCAATGGTACACTTGTCAGTTCCATGGAGAGGTTAAGGCAGTTTTACAATCTACCCACACGTAGGACTGACAGGGTAGAAAATAGTGCAGAAATAGATACCATCCACACTCCTGTACTACGCAGATCAACACGTAGCACCAAAGGCCAGGCCCCTGTCAGGTTCAGTGAATAAGTAGAAACACCAATAGTATAAATAGTTGCCCCTGGGGTATATTATTCTTGTGCGATTTTCATGTATTTAACTATTGATGCGTTTTGCCTTACAATGGACAATTTAAGTGACTTGGACACTTTTCTTGTTGCATTTAGTTACAAGTAGGGGTATATATATATAAAAGACTCAGTGGCTGAGGACTGTGAGCAGCCCAAAAACTGTCCTGTAAATAGTTGCACTTGTAAAAGTGCCCCTTCGTGACGGACCACTGAACGAAAACCCGTTGGAGGTGGCCGAAGACGTGGTCCAACACCTGGATCAACTATGCCCTGCAGCCACCCCAGGACCTACGTTGAGGGTTTGGGACGGGTCCCTCAGATTGCACCTTGTGCAGTGGAATGGACACCTGGTTGCAGATCATACTGTAACCTGTTAAAGACTGTAATGTTTGTAATATTTTAATGTAACTTGTTTATTGTTACCTGTTATTTTGCAAAATATTCTCAGTCCCGGAGTGCTGAAATTAACTAGGGGGGAATGTGGCACCCCAGAGGGTCTGGTTGCCACAGTGGCATTGCTTCCCTTAAAACAAGTAATGCCAAGTCTGGAGGCAAGCAGGGGTTTCCTGGTCAGGAACACAGTACATGCAACACTTCCTGTCTCCAGGCCAACAAGGGGAGTCACCTCCCCTTGGCAACTGGTATCTGGGGGCAGGGTTAGTTGGTCTCTGTGTGAAGAGTTGAGTTTAGGACATCAAGGAGTGAGGAGCTAGGGACTGGAGCTGGAGATAGCTCATCCTAGCTGGACTACACAGAGAACCGGACACTGGAGTCCGAGGCTGTGGGGAACTCTAGACCCAGCAGCAGATACCGTAGGGCAGGAGATTGCAGGTCTCCTGGCCCCCATCAGACGCCCGGAGGCTCAGCAGCACCGAAGGACCAGTACCGCTAAGGAGGAGTGAGGCATCCACCAGGCCCGAGCTGCCAGCCATACGGGTGAGCACAGCACGTTACACTCAGGGACGTGGGCTACAACGCAGCTACAAGCAGAATAGCCAAAGAGTATAGCAAGAACGGCAGGCCTACAACTCCACCTGGCCAGGAGGACTCTATGCTTGCTCCCAGACTGACCGGGCTCTTATCACTAGCCTGTACTCCAGTCCAGGCCTGTTTAATGTGTCATCAGTAAAGACCCTGGGACTGTATCATACGGACTCTGTGGTTATTTCTGCACCGCGACACCCTGCACAACCACCATCATCCACACACACTGCCCTGAAGCTACACTCTTCCTGTGGGGAGTTATACTACCCTTGCTGCCAAACCATCAGCTTCAGAGGACTGTTCCGCAGCGGCCGTCTCTATTAACTGCATTCCACAGGTGGCGTAGTCGGACATTATAAAACCCATATACAAATACGCCTTGGATTGACTGCCCTGGGTCACGGACCGGGTCACCGCCACAGTGACTACAACCGCCAGCGTCCACCGGCCCGGCTCCATGTATCCCAAGGCCCAGGGGGCGCGTCACCAGCAAGCGACGTCCGGCAGCATGGAGGAGCTGAGAAATCAACTGGTGAAGGCTAACCTCCAGCAGCATCAGCAGCAGAAGGCGCAGCAGCAGCAGTGGCAACAGCAGCAGCATATGCAGCAGCAGCGCAAGCGGCAGATGGAGCTCCTAGCCGAGGTGATCCATGGCAGGGCAACCGCCCCACCCCCAAGTCCAGGTAATGACTCACAGGTCAGGAAGACGGTAAGAAGAGCCTTACAAAAGATGACCCCGGGGGATGACGTTGAGGCGTTCCTGACTGTATTAGAAAGGGTGGAGAAATGGGAGGGATTATCTCCGGAGCAGTGGGCGGAGGTGCTAGCACCATATTTGACGGGGGAGCCACAGAAGGCTTACTATGTGTCACGCAGGGTGTGGGAAAGACTAAGTGCAACACAGAGGGAAAGGGAGCCCAGACACTAGGGAAAAGGGGGAGTGGAGACCTCCTAGTCTGGTCTAGAGTCACCCTGTCTCAACTACCGTCCCTATATTGGCTCTTCACCAATGGTGAGCACTAGTCGATCTCCACTAAACTCTATAGACAACAAGTGTAGACAAACGGAGGGGAATTGCTTAGCTTTAGATGACTCCAGACAAATGCACACACGGCCTCAAGATCCAGAGAGGACGAAGTACTGCTCTTGCTAAAGCTTCACAAGTAGTAATGAATATCGCCGGCACCTGCCTCTCAGACACACCAGGTATTTATACACCCAGGCCAGGGAGCTAATTAGCCAGAGGGAGGTAGCTGCTGGGTCCTAGAGACAGCCAGCCTCTAAGAAGATGTCTGTAATTCCAAACATACAGATCTCCTGCAGCCAACTGCAGGGCAACTGTCTGTCATCTATGACACACCCTTGACACTATGACTTAGCATTGCAGGACGCCAAGGACGCCAAGGAGTATGGCAAGCTGAAAACCGAAATTCTGGCGCGTTTGGGGTTGACAATGACTATCAGGGCGGAGTGGACCCACCGCTGGGAGTATTACCGCTACAAACCTCCTCGCTCCCAAATGCTTGACCTTTTTCACCTGGTCCAAAAATGGCTGCAGTCAGAGTCCTCTACCCCTGCGCAGATGGTAGAGAGAGTGGTGATGGACCGGTTTGTGCATTTCCTGCCAAGGCCAATACAGACTTGGGTTGCCCAGGATGATCACCGAAATGCTGATGAACTGATCGGACTGGTCAAGAGGTATCAGGGGGTGGAGGGTTCCTTGGGAAGGCAGCCCACTCCATGCTGGGGATCCCAACAGTGGTCGGAGGCCCAAAAGGGAGCGAGGCATCCAAAGTCCAAAGGGGCTGGGGAGGTAATGCCAAAGGTCCCTACGGGTGATATGCTGGAAATGTCATGGCCCAGGCTATGTAGCCGCCAGTTGTCCCCTGACCCCCGAGCAAATGGACTGCAGCCTAGGACGCCTCTGTTCATAGTATGCATATCCAGCCTGCAGTGTGAACTGTCTACCCAGCGAGGGGCCACAAGCATGTCCCATGAAGGTAAATGGTTGGCAGGTAATGGGACTGCTAGACTCCGGGAGTCTGGTGACCCTTGTGAGGGCCACACTTCCTCTCCAACTGATCCCAGGAAAGAAGGTTGGCGTACGGTGCATTCATGGTGATGCTTAAGACTACCCCATGGCCAGAGTAGACATTGAAATGGCTCACGGTAGTGAGTCCCATGAGGTCTGCGTCATCCAGAACTTGCTGCACCTCCTTTATTATAGGCTGGGCCTTTTGTTTGCTTTGGGATCTGTGGGGGAAGGGTTCAGAAACCAGTTAACCCTGAAGAGGTATCACCACACCCATAATCAGACGGGTTTCCCGTTTGTGTTTCTGTTGGAGATGAGGTAGTGTCCCCTGAGTCTGACATTCCTGAGTTACGGGTGACCAGCGAGAAGTTTGGGTCTGCCCAACATAGGGACCTAACTCTGAGGGATTGCATAGGAGCCGGGGGCTGACACAAGATTTGCCTTTTTTATGTTGAGTGGGGAGTTGTTGTACCTTGTTACGAAAGTGAGGGAGGAGGTTGTGGAGCAGTTATTGGTGTCGAGCCCTATAGATGGAGGGTGTTGGACATGGTCCATTCACATGTCTTTACTTGGAGTCGGCATCTTCCTCACCCTGATCCTCTTTCCTCCCACCATTCTGAGTGCCCTGAGATAACTGATCCCACACTTGGATACTCCGAAGTGCTGTTTTGTTAATCTTTCCATTTATAGATTCTGGCCTCTTGCTTAGTCCGCTGGGAAGCGGAAAGAGCTTGGATATGTGGTTTGAAGGAGAGATTAGAGTTCAGGGTTACCCCAAGAGCTGTTCACTTTTCCATCGATAAATTTTGGCCTCTCGACCAGGGCAACAGAAAATCACATGTAGCGATTTGAGCAGTCATAGTCACCCGAAGGTGACGGTGGGAAAGTGCAATTACTGTCGCAAGAGGTGGATAATGATGAGACACAATGGACAGAAAGTCAGGAGGAGGACCAGGGTGTGGAAGTGGAAAACAAAGCGGTGGACGATGAAGTCACTAACCCAACCTGGCAAGGGGACATGTAGAGCGAAGACAGCAGCACACAGGGGGAGGGAGGCGTAGCACCACAACAGGCAGGAACAAGCAGTCTGGTTGCCACAGACACAAGGCGGGCAGCTGCTCCCCGGAAAACCAACACGACGGAAGTTGCCAGTACAACTGTTAGGTCTTCCCGAGTCTGGTTGTTTTTTAAAGACTGTTTAGATAACCCCAAAAAGGCCATTTGCAACACCTGCCAGGCCAGCATCAGCAAAAGCACCAAAACTACCAGCCTGACCTCCACCAGCATGCTCAGGCACATGACAACAAAGCACCCGACTTCCTGGGCTGAACACCAAGGTCCAGAAACAGTGTCTGCAGGTGACACCACTGCCTCTTCCGCTGTTGTGCGTGCACGCCAATCCCCTGTCCATAGTACATGCGAAGATGCCTCCCGCCCTGCACCTGTCATTGCAGACTTGCAACCGTCATCGTCCATGTCCTTGTCCCTTTGCAGCGTTTAGTTGTCCCTACCACAGTCCTTGGAATGCAAGTGCAAATATGCAGCCAGTCACCCACCCACAAGCCGCAATACTAAATTGCCACATTTCTGGACTGCTTGCACTTGAAATGTTGCCTTTTAGTCTCGTGGAGGCGGAAGCTTTCCACAACTTCATGGCGGCGGCGGCCGGGTGTCCATACTCGGTCCCCAGCCGCCACTATTTCTACCGGTATAGTCTCCGCCTTCCACAAGGGCGGTTGCCAGGACATTACCCGTGCCCTCCCCAGTGCACTTACTGGGAAGGACCACCTAACCACAAACACGTGGACAGGTGAATGTGGCCAGGGACGGTACAGAGATAGTCCACAGTAAAACAACAGCCATAGAGTGTCCGGTAACCTTCCCACACACATTTCTTAGCTAGGACTGCTTCTCAGCAGGGTTGAACGGGTCCACCAGAGAACCGGAGAATCATCTGGTGGGCCGTGGCTTCTCCATCAGGAGAGTTCATAGTGCCGAGGTGAGGTCGTGATGATGATAGAGGCCACCATCTGCTTAGTTTTCTGTTACTTGGAATGCAAGCGCAAGTATGCAGCCAGCCACCCACCCACTGGCCGCAATACTAAACTGCCATATTTCTGGACTGCTTGCACTTGAAATGTTGCCTTTTAGGCTCGTGGAGGTGGAAGCTTTCCAAAACCTCATGGTGGCGGTGGCCGGGTGTCCATACACGGTCCCCAGCCGCCACTATTTCTCCTAGTATCGTCTCTGCCTTCCACAAGCACGGGTCCCAGAACATTACCCGTCCCCTACCCAGTGCACTTAAGTGGGAAGGACCGCCTAACTACAAACACGTGGACAAGTTAATGTGGCCACGTGTCGGTTCATCTTACTGTTGCATTCTACTGGGTTAATATTGTGGAAGCCGGGACCCATTGGGACCATGGGATGGAACACGTCCTCCCGACGCAGAGGATTGCGGGCCCTGGGTCAATCAGGGTTACTCCTACATTCTACAGCTCCTGCACCACCTTATTCAGGACATATTCCAGATTATTTACTTAAACTTCATGTGTGCCAATAACAATAAGCATGACTGTATGCTTAGTCGACAAGCCGCACACCATTGCAGAGTTGATGAAAAGCTGTATCAGAGAACCTGGTGGCGGCTCTGAAGCTAGGCAAGCTCGCACATGTACCATGCCTGGCCCATGTGCTCAACTTAGCGGTTCTGCAGTTTCTCAAAATCTACACCGATCTGCCAGAGCTGCTTGTGAAAGTACGTTGTGTGTGTGCCCATTTCTGAAATGGGCCCCTGGCAGGGCTTCAGCAGCATTTGCAGCTTCCAGCTCACCGACTGGTGTGCGATGTGACTACGCGTTGGGAATCAACGTTGCAGGTGTTTGGAATGATTTTGGGCAGCAGAGAGCAGTTGTTGAGTACCAGCTTCAACACGTCCGTCGGCATTCAGGTCAGCCTCCGCACATAAGAGCTGATGAGTGGGCATGGATGTCTGACATCTGTGCCCTCCTCCAAAACTTTTAGGACTCCACCAAGATGGTGAGCGGAAGCATCCCACTTCTCTGTCTACTGAAACGCTAGCTGCTCACAATTAAAGAGGAGGCATTGCAGGCGGAGCAAGAAACTATACAGGGTGATGCTACCCAGCACAGCCTCAGCTCATCTCAACGCGGATTGGGTGATAATGAGGAGGAAGAGGAAGAGAACAGTCGTACTCTTGGTGAGAACAGGGAAGTCTTGGCTGTTGGCAGTCTTGCACACAAGGCCGACTTTATGTTCCCCTGCCTTTACCATGACCAACACGTTGTACGGATTTTGGGCATTATAGAAAACTGGCATGGCACAAGAGAATTCTTGGAGACGGAGTTGTGAGGTTCTGATTAAGGAGAATTTCTGTCTTAGATCATTTGCAGAACGGAGGGCACAGGAGGGGTGATATACATAAATGTGGGAAGAGATATAGGCCGGTGCAGAACTGTGGACAGCTTGGTGGGTGAGAGAGATAAGTTTATATTGTATTCTGTAGTGATTGTTTAACCTAACCCGTGTAATGACTGGCACATGGTAGAGGCGTCGGTGAAACGCTTTGATAGAAATACGACCCTGGCTGCTGCATTCAGAGGGGATTGAAGAGGAGACAATTTGTTTAGAGGGAGACCGATTAGAAGAGAGTTGCACTAGTGAATAAGAGTGACAGTAAGAGTTTTTGCAGTTTCAAAGGTGAGAAAAGGTCGACTTCTGGAGAATTTTTAAAGTACAAGTGATATGAGCGAGTGAGTGATTTTCCACGTTGAATAAAGGAAAGTTGTGAGTCAAATATGACTCCAAGATAGCAGGCATGTCGAGTGGGAGTTATGGTGGCACCACCTAAAGGAAATTGCAAAGTCAGGTATAGGTAGGTTAGTAGAGGGAGGAAACTGAAGGAGTTCATTTTTGGAGATTTTAAGTTCAGGCTCTTGTTGAAGAATTATAGCAAAAAAAAAATTCCCATCTGATAACGCTGGCTGCAGAGGTCACAGTCAGACAGTTCATTGGACAACCAAGGAGTACAAGCGAGGGAGACACAAAACAGATGTGGCAGAGGTCTGGGACAGTTTTCTCAGACCCTCCCAGCGCCCGGGGTACTCTGACAAGGAGGGAAAAGTTTTGGAAGAAGCAAGCTGGACACGTGGCATGAACTCTCTTTCTATGCCTTGGAGGTCCTGGCCGTTAGCGTTTTGTCAGAGATGGTTTTTAGTACCGCCAGGGGCATTAGAACTGATAAAACTGATAGGCGCATCCGCCTGTCAACTGAAAATGCTGACAGGCTGACTCTTATAAAAAGGAACAAGGGCTGAAGTGGGCCAGACTTCTCAACACCACCAGATGATAGCATCAAACATAAACTCCAATCCAGTGGTTATTTTTTGGGGGGTCTATTCCAATGCACCCCTTCACACCCAGACATGGGTATACCCTTCAGGAATTGCTCTATTTTATGTCGCCCTTCTCCTTCTCCTCATCCTCCTCCACCATATCACCAGGGAGACCGTGATGCAACACTCACATAATTTTTTTAAGGGTGTTTCTGATTGAAGACGAGCGAATATTTCAACACCGTTTTTGCAATATTCACCAATGTAATTGTCGAATATTCGCCGAACATTGCCAAACGCCATTGGATTCAATGTCGTGCCATAACCAAATGTATACACAAAACCTTCAAAGGGGAACAAAAGCTGCCAAAACACATCAATTTAGGGGCAGTCACCAGGAAAGTGCCATCAATTGACCCAGAGTACAAGTAGTATAATTATTATTATTTATTATTATAGCGCCATTTATTCCATTGTGCTTTACATGTGAAAAGAGGTCACTGACTGGTACAAGAGCAGAGAGGACCATGCCTGTGAGGGCGCACAGTCTTTAAGGGATGAGAGAGGATACAGTAGGTGAAGGTACAGCTGGTCGTGCAGCGATATGGTGGAGTGAGGGTTACTGCAGGTTGTAGGCTTGTCGGAATAGGTGGGTCTTTAGCTTCCTTTTAAAGGTTTCAACAGTAGGCGAGGGTCTGATATGTTGGGGTACACAGTTCAAAAATAGAAGGGATGCATGGGAAAAATCTTGTATGCGATTGTGGGAAGAGGAGAGATGAGAGAAGACAGGAGTAGAGAAGGAGATCTTGTGAGGTTGCATGCAGGTATGTACTGGGAGACTAGGTCACAGATATATGGAGCAGACAGGTTGTGGATGGCTTTGAATGTCATGGTTACGGTTTTGAACTGCAGTCTCTGGCCAATGGGGAGCCAGTGAAGGGATCATAGATTGCAATCTTATAGATTGCTGGAGCCAGTCCACAGTAAAAAAAGCAGCCATAGAGTGTTCAGGAACCTTCCCACAGACTTTTCTTAGCTAGGGCTGCTTCTCGGCAGGGTTTAACTGGCCCACCAGGGAACCGGAGACTCCTCCGGTGGGCCCTGGCTTCTCCTTCAGGAGAGTTCATAGTGCTGAGGTGAGGTTGTGATGATGATACAGGCCACCATCTCCTTAACTTGCTGCTGATACTTTTCTATGGGAATCAGCTTGGCTCCAACCAGCCTGGAATATTTCCAGTGAACTATGGCACGGCGCCATGGCATTATCAGTGCCCCCAGTACCAGTAGCAAACCATCCACAATTTCTTTTTCTTCTGCCCAAATGCATTAGTTTCACAAAAAGGAGCTGAAGATACTGAGTGGCAGTAGGTGCAAGTTTCTCCAGCATGTTAGATATCAGAGGGAGAACAGAGAGGGCAGCACAGTGGCTCAGTGGTTAGCACTGAAGCCTTGCAGCGCTGGGGTCCTGGGTTCAAATCCCACAAAGAACAACATCTGCAAGGATTTTGTATATTCTCCCCATGTTTGTGTGGGTTTCCCCCTCAGTAAAAAAGCAGCCATAGAGTGTCCTGGAACCTTCCCACACACTTTTCTTAGCCAGGGCTGCTACTCGGCAGGGCTGGACGGGCCCACCAGAAGATCCTCGGATGTGCCCTGGCTTCTCCATCAGGAGAATTCATGATAGCGCAAACTTTGCAGCTGCTATGGGGCTCTTGAGCGGGGGAGAAAGGTGGGCCCTCAGAATCAGTCTGACACTGTTTCTCTGTGAGAGTTGTAATTCACCACAGCCATATTCTTTAGCGCAGTGAAAGGACTGGCATAGAGGGAAACCGTATCTACTCCGGCTGTCATTTCTCCACCACCAGGTTCCGCCCATTATCACACACGACCATGCCTGGCTGTATATTCAGCGGTGAGAGACACAGATCAGACTGCTGTGTTACAGCTTTCAACAACTCTGCAGCATTGGGCGGTTTGTCACCTAAGCATTAAGCATATTATCTTCAGCACAGCCTGTTGCCGCTTGGCCAAGGCAGTGCTGCAGTGCTTCCAGCTTGTGACTGATGTGGTCATTTCGGAGATGGAGGCCGAACTGGAGGAGGAGGTGCAGGAGCTGGGCAATGTGATTACATTGAGGTTACATTGGCGAGTCTGGTTTTTATACTAAAGAAAGATCCTACTGTGCTTTTTTTATTTTTTTACATCTCTTCAAATGTGTATTGGAGTGCGTCCTAATTTTTGGCAGCCCTTGAAATTGTTGCATATGCAATAACAGTATAGGAGACACACTCCTTAATAATGGGAAGGACAATTCTAATAGATTCTATGTTCTAGAATATTAACTGTCTTATCTGAAGTTCTTTTACGGGTGAGGTATCGCAGTATGGATAGCGTGTTACACCGATCCAGCCAAGTATTATTGCCTTATACTGTGTGCTGCCCCCCAAAAATTAAAATCTATTCTATTCTCTATTGATAGCGCTGTTAGGTGCATTTACAATAGGGACAGGTGGTGCTAGGTGGTATCATCACCAGCTACAGATGACTGTTCATTCTGGTCGCATAAATGTCTTCCACAGTCCATAACTTGATTTTTTTTTTATTTCTTTGGCCTTATATACAAGTAATTACCCTGGAAAGAATGTTTCTTAACATTTTTTCCATTTTAGCTGTCAGTCCGCAAAAGTGGTGTAATACTCTGAAAACATTGTTCACAGATATGCTATTTGTCAGCGGCCAACTGAGAATAGATTTGAACCCACAACTGCAATATTTTAAATGGAGTGTAATATTTGACACGCTCACAATAATTGCTGGATTATTAGGGCAGTCATATGGGATAACATCTGATGGCCACGGTTTCAGGCAGTCGTCTAATAGTATGGTATTTGTCTGAGACCAATTGTCACTTGGTTCAGCAAAACACAGGTGGCTGACTTTAAATGGAGTGGAATATTTGCCACGCTCCCCAAAATTTCTGAATTATTACGGCAGTCATATGGATCACTTGCGTCTGATCATTGAAAAAAGTTCTGCTTCCACAATACAGTAATATGAATAAAACTAAAAAAATCTGGCTGCATCTGCAAACAAGCAAATGGAGCTGTAAAATGGTGTACACTGACACACTGCTACAATCTATAAATGGAGGACAATATTTTCCACGTTCACTACAAATGGCTGATTTTGGAACACTGTTATATGTGATATGTCTGACAGAGAACCACGGTTTTAAATAGCAGGCCTGTAATTTACTAATATTATTCTACACAGAGACCTAGTCTGAATAGCTTGACCGACACACTGCAACAGAATGAAAAAGGAGGCCAATATTTTCCAGGTTCAGTTCAAATTTCTGGACTTTTATCGCTGAAATATGGAACAGATCTGGCTGTATTCTGCAGTGCTAACAAGAAAATGGAGCAGAAAAATGGTTTACTCCGGATTGCTTTTTAAGCAAATAACCAGGATTAAGATAAAAAAAAAATTGCGCTGGCCCCTGATACCTGGGGCTTTGGCTACAAATATTTGTCACAGCAGGATCACTCAGAAGTTGAACATGCAATGGACCCTCTTGTGTTGTATCATGCACTGCAGTTTGTCACATACCCTGCCTGCCTTGGACTTTAAGCTAATAACCAGGATTAAGATAAAAAAAAAAATTGCGCTGGCCCCTGATACCTGGGGCTTTGTCTACAAATATCTGTAAGAACAGCAGCAGCAGGAACGAGCTATGGACCCTCTTGCACTATATGCACTGCAGTCTGCTACATACACTGCCTGCCTGCCTAACTCCTGCTATCACCACTGAATATAGCTGGATTAGTCCTCAGAAGGACTGTTAGTTCAGATGGATATATAGCTATGCTGTGGAATACTTTTACTAACTATAAACAAGCAAATCTCTCCCTGACTCAGCAGCAGCTCTCCCTACTCTGCCTGGTTCCGGGGTAGACTGTGACGAGCATAGCGGCGCCAGGTCTTATATAGACTTGATGACGCTGTGCGGCCAGCCAATCACTGTAATGCCCACAACCAATATGGCTACGGCATTACAGTGCGTGGCAAGCAATCCTTGCATCTTCATGAGCTCTCTAAAGAGCGCCAAACATGCAGGGTGGAGACCCGACTTTGCGCCCAAGCAACCTGGAAATACTTGCCGAGCTTGTCGAGCACCGTGATGCGCAGGCGAGTACCGAGCAGTGGCGAGCACATTCGCTCATCACTATTGATCTCCAAAGAAGTGAGTCGTATGCTGAAACTCGGGGTCATTGAGGAATCCAAGAGTGGTTGGTCGAACCCGATTGTCCTGGTCCCAAAACTCGATGGTGAATGGAGATTCTGTAATGACTATTGGAAGTAGAATGAGGTCTCCAAATTCAACGCATATCCGATGCCGTGTGTCAATGAGCTAATCAAGAGACTTGGGCCAACAAGGTACATAACCACCTTGGATTTGACGAAGGGATATTGGCAGATCCCCATGTCACAGGGAGCCAAGGAGAAGACTGCATTTTCAATGCTGGACGGATGCTTCCAATATGTCCGGATGGCGTTTGGACTGCAGGGGGTCCCTGCCACCTTCCAGAGAGCCATGGATTGAATCCTTGCTCCCCAAAAGAAATACGCCGCGGCATACCTGGATGATATTGTAATCTTCAGCCCAGACTGGGAATGTCATCTGGAAAAGGTCCAGGCGGTGTTTGATGCTCTAAAGAAGGTGGGGTTTTCAATAAATCTGAAAAAATGTGCCGTGGAGAAAGAAGAAGCCAAATACCTGGGATATGTAGTAAGTAGAGGCGAGATCAAACCCCAAGTCACTAAAGTGTAAGCAATCCAATCTTGGCCGAGACCGCTGTCAAAGAAGCAAGTTAGAGCCTTTCTGGGAATCGTGGGATACTACAAGAGGTTCATCCCAAACTTCTCAATGATGGCCGCACCCCTGACTGATCTCCTTAAGGGGACAAAATCAGCCATGGCCAAGTGGACTGCAGAGGCGGAGATGGTCTTTCAAGAACTGAAAGTGGCTCTGTGTAGGCAACCGGTTCTGGTTGCCTCCGACTTCAAGAAAGAATTTATGCTCCAAACAGATGCCTCAGATGTCGGTTTAGGAGCAGTCCTTTCCCAGGAGATACACGGGGAGGACCTGTTCTCTACCTGAGTAGGAAGCTGTCCTCGTGCGAGAAAAATTATTCTGTCATAGAGTAGTGCTTGGCCATAAAGTGGGCGGTGGACACGTTACGGTACTATCTGTTATGACAAAAGTTTAGATTGGTATCCGACTATGCCCCACTCAGATAGATGAGGGAAAAAAAGGGAAAAAATGCCTGGGTCACCCGCTGGTTTTTAGCCCTACAGGATTTCAGCTTCCTTGTAGAACATAGAGCAGGGAAGCTACATAGTAATGCCGATGCCCTCTCGAGAATCCCCTGTCTAGTAGTATAAGGTGCCAAGCCCCACGGCTTTGGGCAGAGGGGGGAGGTATGTAAGGTGGCTAACGGACACATAGTTGATGGCTGCCCTCTGTGATGTAACCCGGAATGTTGCTCTAGTGCATGTTAGCACAAAGAGGACTGTTTGGTGCACCTGGGGTCGGGTTATGGGCAGTTGGTGAAGTGGGCGGGTCTAGCTACCCACATACCTCACCTCTGGGTGTGGTTAAGATATAAAATGGAGGCCGTTGTTTGGCACATGGTCTGTGTGTTTGGAGGGAGAAAGCCTCCTGTGTGTTGTGGTCTCCCGACTGAGCAGGTGAACTGGATGCTGTCCAGCCTTTGTGCCCACAGGACTGGCTAACCAGAGACTTTGCCTTAAGGACTCTTTACTTTGTTTTTGCCTGAACTAAAGGCTTTTTGTATTCCTTTTGCTTTTGCCTGGTTTATGAAGTAATAAACCGACATGGACATTTAAAGGAACATGCTCCTGTTTGCCTCCCGATGCACGCAAGTGAGCAGAAACCTTACAATACATATATATATATATATATATATATATATATATATATATATATATATATATATATATATATATATATATATATATATATATATAGTGACAGAGTTACTGGGGATATATGTTCCACTGTGGCTACTAGCTTCAGTGAACTAGACCTACAAATTTCCTCCAGCGTGTTATGTGTTGGGGGTTAAATAACCATTTTAAAAGGTAGTGCTTTTTGTGAATGACATTGAGAAGGGTGGGAAGTAATTCAGCATATCTTCACCTCAGGGTGTGGCTTGGCAAGTTAAATGCTCAGTCACTGTTTTTTTTTCTCTGTTGTGAGTGTGGAGAAGGAAGTCTCCAGGCTGCGTGGAACTTCAGCTCAGGAGGAGCTGAAGTGTGCTGCAACTTAAGCAGACGAATTCCGCAGGAATATGGACTGTGCTATCATTTATCATTTGCTTTACTGTTATGCCAGCAAGGCTGTGTTTATTTTTTGGAACCTGTAGTGCTTTATGCCATTGTAAATAAACCTGCAGATGAAAACGTTCCTGTGTCTAATTCTGGAAGCTGCCGAGTGAGTCAACTTACAGTGGGGAAAAAAAGTATTTAGTCAGCCACCAATTGTGCAAGTTCTCCCACTTAAAAAGATGAGAGAGGCCTGTAATTGACATCATAGGTAGACCTCAACTATGAGGGACAAAATGAGAAAACAAATCATGAAAATCACATTATTTGATTTGGAAAGAATTTTTTTTCAAATTTTGATGGAAAATAAGTATTTGGTCAATTACAAACAAGCAAGATTTCTGGCTCTCACAGACCTGTAACTTCTTCTTTAAGAGGCTCCTCTGTCCTCCACTCATTACCCGTAGTACTGGCACCTGTTTGAACTTGTTATCAGTTTAAAAGACACCTGTCCACAACCTCAAACAGTCACACTCCAAACTCCACTATGGTGAAGTATCTAATATATACTTACCTTGTAATGTCTTCACATCCTGTTCCGTCCAGATGTGTCCGGATCCTGAATTTCAAGCGGCGGAAGTTGGCCGACCGCCATATTGGGACACCAATGGGTGTCTCAATATAGAAACCGCTGGTGGTAATAGCCTCTTGCGCTGTACCACCAGTGGAACACCATCACACCACACACACACTGTATACGCTGTTCGCAACACACACACACACAAACCACAAACACACACTGTATACGCCATGTGCACCACACACACACACACACTGTATACGCCGTATGCATCACACACACACACACACTGTATACGCCATGTGCACCACACACACACACACACACTGTATACGCCGTACGCATCACACACACACTCACACTGCGGACAATCTTGTGTCTGTATTACCACTATAACCATTCCGTCAATAAAGGTTTTTTATATAGCTAATGTCTAATTGATTTTTGGACCTGACATTCATCGTGTCCACATAGTACACAATTTTCATTCACATGGGCTTTCATATTGACCAATGAGTCTTCTCTGAAATCTCCCATAGATGTGGATTTCCTTAGTGTATCTTGTGTTCACACACACACACACACACACACACACACACACACACTGTATGCGAAATACAAAAGAAACACACTGTATACACCATACGCACCACACACACACACTGTATACGACGTACGCACCACACACACACACACACACACACTGTATACGCTGTATGCACCACACACACTGTATACGCTGTACGCACCACACACACACACTGTATACGCCGTATGCACCACACACACACACACACTGTATACTCTGAACGCACCACACACACACACACACTGTATACTCTGAACGCACCACACACACACACTGTATACGCCGTACGCACCACACACACACACACACTGTATACGCCATACACACACACACTGTATACGCCGTACGCACCACACACACACACACACATTGTATACGCCGTATGCACCACACACACACTGTATACACTGTACGCACCACACACACTGTATACGCCATGCGCATCACACACACACTGTATACGCCATCCGCACCACACACACACACACACACACACACACACTGTATACGCCGTACGCACCACATACACACACACACTGTATACGCCGTACGCACCACACACACAATGTATACGCCATATGCACCACCACACACACACACTCTCTATACGCCATACACACCACACACACTGTATACGCCGTACGCACCACCACACACATACACACATTCTTTATACGCCGTACGCACCACACACACACTGTATATGCCGTACGCACCACACACACATACTGTATACGCCGTATGCACCTCACACACACACTGTATACGCCGTACGCACCACACACACACTGTATACGCCGTACACACCACAAACACTGTATACGCAGTGCGCACGACACATACACACACTGTATACACTGTACGCACCACACACACACACTGTATACACCGTACGCACCACATACACACTGTATACGCCCTACGCACCACACACACACATACTGTATACATCATAAGCACCACCACACACACACTCTGTATACACCGTACGCACCACACACACACTGTATACGCTGTACGCACCACACACACACAGACTGTATATGCCACACGCACCACACACACTTTATACGCCGTACGCACCACACACACACACTGTATACGCCGTACGCACCACACACACACTGTATACACCGTACGCACCACACACAATGTATACGCCGTACGCGCCACACACACTGTATACACCGTACACACTACACACACACAGTATAGGTTGTACACATCACACACACACACTTTATACGCTGTTCGCACCACACACACACACTGTATATGCTGTACACACACACACACACTGTATACGCCGTGCGCACCACATATACACACACACTGTATATGCTGTACACACCACACACACACTGTATGCGCAGTACGCACCACACACACTGTATACACCGTACGCACCACACACACTGTATACGCCATACACACCACACACACACACACTGTACATGCCGTATGCACCACATATATACACACACACTGTATACGCCGTACGCACCACACACACACTGTATACGCCGTACGCACCACACACACACACTGTATACGCCGTACGCACTACACACACACACTGTGCATGCCGTATGCACCACACACACACACTGAATACGCAGTACGCACCACATACACACACAGCGGTACCACCAGCAGAACACCGTCGCAAACACGCCACACACGCCGCCGCTGGGATCAGCCGAATGATTCACTGACCGCCGCCATCTTTGTACAGGAGGAGCGCATGCGCAGTTTTAATGTCTGATTTACTGCGTGGGAGTCAGCTCAAACGAGAGAACACATGAGGGAAGAAGACAGCACAGGGGTGGAGAGAGAGAGCAGACAAGGGGGAGAGCACATGGGGTACACAGGTCAAAGAAGAGATCACATGAGAGGAGAAGACAACAGATGGGGAGAGTGAAAGCGCACAGGGGGGAGAGAGACAGAGCACAGGGGGGAGACAGCTCAAATGGGACAGCACATGAGGGGAGAACACAGCACAGGAAGGAGAGAGACAGCAGACAAGGGGGATAGCACATGAGGTAGACAGTTCAAAGAAGAGAGCACAGACAGGAGAAGACAGCACATGGGGAAAGAGAGAGTGGATAGGTGGGTGAGCACATGGGTGGGAGAGATTCTCAACGCAGCAAAGCCTGCCCCCATCGTGAAATTACCGCCCTCCCTATATATATACTGTATATATTTTTTTTACTTTTTATTTTCTTTTTTACTTAGTCCCACTATGGAACTTTCACTTTCTGCAGTCTGATCGCAGTTATAATGAATAACAGTGCAGGATCACTGCTATACATTATAACATGTCAGCCCTGCAGACACAAGTTACTTTGATCATGCACTGTGTATGATGAAAGTAACTTTCTGGTTCCTGGTGACCCAGATGTCGTCAGACATCGGGTCACTATGGCAACGATCGGGACCCTGCAGGGTCTCTGATCCAAGAGCAGGGGGCCACCTGTCCGCCTGCTCACTCGCTAAATGCTGCGATCACATAATTTAGGGGTTAAAGTGCTGGGAGTGGTGCGGACACCGCTCCTGGCACTGAGTGCCGGGTGTCAGCTGTTAGAATCAGCTAACACCCGGCGATGATCGCGCCCGCACAGCCTTTGTGCGGGCGCGATCACATTGTCGTAATAGTACTTACCTGGTCCATTACCCAGGGTACAGTGACATACTATTACTGACCATGTCAGGAAGGGGTTAAAGGGCTTCTCCAAGAATAGAAAAAAACCTGAAGGAAATGTCATTATAAATACAATTCTAAATACATTTAATTAGCAAATCACAATTGTTTTGTCTTGAAAACTAGCTACAGAATTAAAATGTCCGCAGCCTTGCTACACTGAGAGAAATCTGTCCTAGAATGTTAGGATAGAAGCCGCGAGCATGCGCAGTAGGAAGCTCCGCCGCTGTGACCTGGAGATACTTATATTGTTATTCATAAAGAGAGGGCACACAGCAATGTGAGCAGCCTCTTCTTACCTCAGCACCTCTAGTATCTCCAGTAGTATTAGTCGTGCACATCTTCCTACATATAAAGGAGCGCAAAGCTTCCTACCAACATTCTACGACAAGTTTCTCTCAGTGAATCAAGGCGGATGCCATTTTAATTTTCTAGTAATTACTGCCCTCAACAAAGCGATTGTGATTTGCTAATTAAATATATCGAGAAATGTATTTATACTGACATTTCCTGTAGTTATTTAGTTACTTTTAGGCTATGTGCCCACGTTGCGGAACTGAAGCATATTTTTTACGCTTCTCCCTGGCGGGAAAATCGCATGCGGATTTTACATGTGGTTTTCCCGCCAGGTAGAAGCGTTTGTGAGGCGTCTTTGCAGCGTCTTTGCATGCATTTCCGCATGCGGGTTATCAAGCACTTCTCCAAGTGATTTAAGCATCACTTGGAAAAGTGCTTGACGACTTGATCACACTATATAAATCCATGCAACCGACATGGATTTATATAGTGTGACTAAGTAATAGTTAAAAAAAAAGAATCAGAATGGTAAAAAATAAAAAAAGAAAGTTTATACTCACCTACCGATGCATTCTCTGCCCCGTCCGGAGTCTTGAGCGGCTCACGCTGTTGTGTGCAGGACCTGCGGTGACGTCATTGAGTCACGTGATGGGTCACATGACTCAATGACGTGGCAGGTCCTTCACACAACAG
The DNA here is from genome assembly GCF_046119375.1 of Phyllobates terribilis. NCBI lineage: Eukaryota > Metazoa > Chordata > Amphibia > Anura > Dendrobatidae > Phyllobates > Phyllobates terribilis. The sequence continues at coordinate 530,510,028 of NW_027362764.1, read as the reverse complement.
CGCGACGGAGGGAAAACATCAGAAGATAAGTCTAAACTTTATTTTATTCTTTTTTTTACAGGTTCTTTGGTACCCAGGTCTGGATGAGAGTCTCCTCTCCTCCAGACTTGGGTACCATCCGCACATTGATTCCGCATGCGGAAACGCAAAATTAATGAACATGCTGCAGATTTTTGACCGCAGCATATACGCTGCGGAAAAATCCGCAGCATGGGCATTGACATTGCGGAATGCCATTGGGGATCATGGGCTGCGGATATACATGCGTTTTACAAGCGTTTACGCTGCGGAAATTCCGCAGCATATACGCTTGTAATACGCAATGTGGGCACGCAGCCTTATTTCTGGAGAATGCCTTTAACCCCTTTACCACCCAATTCTGTTTTCACCTTTAAGATGAAGCCAAATGTTACAATTTTGACCAGTGTCACTTCATGTGGTAATAACTTTAAAAATGCTTCAAAGGATCCCACTGATTCTGAGAAGGTTTTTTCATGACATATTGTACTTCATGATAGTTGTAAACATTTTTAGATATGACTTGCGTTTATTTGTGAAAAAATTGGAAATTTAGCAAAAATTTCGAAAATTTTGCAATTTTCAAACTTTTAATTTTTATGCCCTTAAATCAGAGAGATCTGGCACACAAAATAGTTAATAAATAAAATTTCCCACATGTCTACTTTACATCAGCACAATTTTTGAAACATAATGTTTTTTTGTTAGGAAGTTATAAGGGTTAAAATTTGACCAGCGATTTCTCATTTTTCCCCAAAAAATTTACAAAACCATTTTTTTAGCAATCACATCACATTTGAAGTGACTTTAAGGGATTTCTATGACAGAAAATACCCAAAACTAACACCATTCTATAAACTTCACCCCTCAAGGTGCTCAAAACCACATTCAAGAAGTTTATTAACCCTTCGGGTGCTTCACAGGAATTAATGGAATGTGGAAGGAAAAAATTAACATTTAATTTTTTTTCACAAAAAAATTACTTTAGACCCAAATCTTTTTATCTTCACAAGGATAACAGGAGAAAATGGACCACAAAAATTGTTATGTAATTCCTCCTGAGTATGCTGATACCCCATATGTGGGGGAAAACCACTGTTTGGGAACATGGCAGGGTTCAGAAGGGAAAGAGCACCATTTGTCTTTTTCAGCGCAAAATTGGCTGGAATCGAGAGCGGACGCCAAATTGCGTTTGAAGAGCTCCTGATGTTCCTAAACAGTGGAAACCCCCCACAAGTGACCCCATTTTGGAAACTAGGCCCATCAAGGAACTTATCTAAATGTGTGGTGAGCTTCTTGAACCCCCAGGTGCTTCACAGAAATTTATAACGTAGAGCTATGAAAATAAAAAAAACACATTTTAACTTTTAGCCTAATTTTTTTATTTTCACGAGGGTAACAGGAGAAAATGGACCCCAAAAATTGTTGTGCAATTTCTCATGAGTACGCCAATACTCCATATATGGGGGAAAACTACTGTTTGGGCACACGTCAGGGCTCGGAAGGTAAAGAGTGACGTTTTGGAATGCAGACTTTGATGGAATGGTTTGTGAGTGTCATGTCGCATTTGGAAAGCCCTTGATGTGCCTAAACAGTAGAAACCTCCCACAAGTGACCCTATATTGGATTTAATCTAGTGTTTTCTTCATATGTGAATTTTATAATGTGGTGGCATATACATAAATTGTGTAGAGTGCATCAGGTTGGCATACGTGAGTTGAGTAGTGTACATCAGATTGCCATACTTGAGTTGTGTAGTGTCAGGTTGGCATACATGAGTTGTGTAAGTCAGAAATTAATTTAGTAGTCCATGGATTTGTGGTACAGTCTGAAGCATAGTCGTAGTTAGGGACTTACAGGGGTTGTCTCAAATTTGTAAATTATTCCCAATCTCTTGGGGTGTATCCCAGGTTTTATTTTCATGTTAAGCCTGTTTCTGTGACGCCCTGCGGCTGCAGGCTGTCACAGAACTCCTGGGTATTGCGCAGATGGATTCTCCCCAGTGGCCTCAATACATGCAGACACCTCCGCCCAAGTCCAATAGATGGAGCCCTGTCAGGTATATATATACTGGGGGGTGGAGTTCAGGAAGTCAGTCAGTGGGAAGCAGTGAGTGTGACACGATGCTGCAGCACCAGACAACCTGAAGTCTGTGTAGCTGAAAGCCAGGCTAGGCCCAAGCTGCGGGCTAGTCTGGCCAGTGAGAGCCTAGAGTGGGCTAGAAGGCAAGGAGAAGAGAAGAGCCATGAGGGACAGAGGAACCACAGAGGGTTCGTCCCCTGATGCAAGCCGGGCAACGGGCCCGAGCCTATTGGGATCTCTATGCCCAGTAGGGAATCCGGCATACAGAGGAAGATTTCATATCCCTCAGTCCACCCGTGAATACCGCACATTCAGAGGACTAGGTACCACGAAGGCCCCAGCATCCAGGGTTCATGGTAACAAGTGGGAAAGCCCTCGCCGCCAAGACGGGTGAGAGAAACATCAAGGGAGCTAGACCCTGTCCCAGGCAGGTCAGAAGCTCCAGGGAGAGAGACAGGAAGATACAGAAAGGAGGCCTTACACCCGCTCACTGGGGAGCAAGTCCAGAAGTGCACACCACCTACAAGTACCCCGGACCGTACCTGACTACCATCACCAGTAAAGGTACTGAAGCGAACCCCTGTGTGCGTGTCTGTTCTTCCTCTGACCCGGCTGGGTCCCCTCTCTCCTGCATATCTTCACACCACCCCTGCCCCGGGGGCCCGCTCCACCTGTGGGGAGCAGAAACACCTCAGCTGCCATCCCAACGCCCCCGGAGGTCTGAAGCAGCCCTGGTAATCATTACCAGGTACCACAGGTGGCGTCACAAACTATTTACTTTATTTTTATTTTCTATCCAAGTTCCAATCCCCTTTTTCAAGAGTGACCCCAGGGTATGGGCCCGGGAGCCGACCACCGCGACATCCCCAAACCAGGTAAAGGCCCGGGTACCGAGTTATCCCCATCCCCTGGGCGTGACATCGCTGTTCCTGTGCGCCTTAAAAGACTGTAACACTTACCGTGGTGAAGTTTTCCCGCCAATTGCCGCTGTTTCCCGGCATTGTCCTCCATTTTCGAGTCGCCGCCCGGGAAGAAGAGGGGCGTAACCGCGGGAATCGGAGAGGCGTGACTGCTAGAAGTGCACGATGCTCAAGCCCCGTCTCATGCACTGACGCAGCGTCAGGTCCTGGAAGGAGACCGCTGTGCCAGGAAGCGCACGCCCTACGTCAGAGACGCAAGGTCCTGCACCGGAGTTGCTCGACGGGCAACTCCCCTGTTCCCGTCCGGAGGACCGCAGCCAGCGCTAGAAGCCAGAAGGTAGGCCATAGTTAACTAGGGAGGCACAGCTATGGCGGATGATCAGCAACACGTTGGGGCCCCAGTTAATGCCCCAGATGACCAGTCTGCACCCGGCGCTGCTCAGGCAGGAGCAGTCGCCACACCAGCAGGAGCTGTGGCATGGATGGTGCCCATGGCTCTAAAGCATGCCCTAAATGTTCAGAGGGTGAGGCAACTGCTGGAACAGGACACCCTGACTGAACGGGAGGATGACCAGGACGGGTCACCTACCTTCCATCCCCAGGCGCAGCCCAGGAGGGGGCGCCCTTGAGCTACTAGTTCCCCGGTAGCTCTCATGTTAAGTATAAGTTAACCTGAACTTGGAGTCCTAGAACTATGAGCGGTCCCACCATTGTACATAGTTTGTACCTCCTGAGGTGCCCCCTGGTGGTTTACACAAGACCACTACCACTAAAACCTGCTTGGCGTGGCCGAACCAGTGGTCCTACACCAGTCCTGCAGCCCACCCAGGACCTTCGTTGGGGGTTTGAAGCAGGTCCCCCACAAGCTAGCTTACCCGGATGAGAGGGACACACCCGAGGAGGGATCTCATCAAAACTGACCGTTGCAGAAAGTAAAGTTGTGTTGCTGCTAATGTCCGTGTGCTCAATTGTTATAAAAGTATTTTATATATATTAAAAAGAGAGAAAATATATATATTTTTTGCAACAAGTCAAGTATAAACTATGTTTATTAAACCTGTTATTGCAACGTTCAAGCTACGTGCCTCTCATAAAGGGAATAAAAGTTGTTGTAATGTTTAAAAATATGTTATCCTTGTGTTACCTGTTATACAAAAATTTGTTTCAGTCCGGGAGTACTGACTTTTACTAGGGGAGAATGTGACGCCCTGCGGCTGCAGGTTGTCACAGAACTTCTGGGTGTTGCACAGATGGATTCTCCCCAGTGGCCTCAATACATGCAGACACCTCCACCCAAGTCCACTAGATGGAGCCCTGTCAGGTATATATATACTGGGGAGTGGAGTTCAGGAGAAGAGAAGAGCCATGAGGGACAAAGGAACCACAGAGGGTTCGTCCCCTGATGCAAGCCGGGCACCGGGCCCGAGCCTATTAGGATCTCTATGCCCAGTAGGGAATCCGGCATACAGAGGAGGATTTCATATCCCTCAGTCCACCCGTGAATACCGCACATTCAGAGGACTAGGTACCACGAAGGCCCCAGCGTCCAGGGATCGTGGTAACCAGTGGGAAAGCCCTCGCCGCCAAGCAAGACGGGTGAGAGAAACATCAAGGGAGCTAGACCCTGTTCCAGGCAGGTCAGAAGCTCCAGGGAGAGAGACAGGAAGATACAGAAAGGAGGCCTTACACCCGCTCACTGGGGAGCAAGTCCAGAAATGCACACCACCTACAAGTACCCCGGACCATACCTGACTACCATCACCAGTAAAGGGTACTGAAGCGAACCCCTGTGTGCGTGTCTGTTCTTCCTCTGACCCGGCTGGGTCCCCTCTCTCCTGCATCTCTTCACACCACCCCTGCCCGGGGGCCCGCTCCACCTGTGGGGAGCAGAAACACCTCAGCTGCCATCCCAACGCCCCCCGAGGTCTGAAGCAGCGCTGGTAATCATTACCAGGTACCACAGGTGGCGTCACAAACTATTTACCTTCTTCTTATTTTCTATCCAAGTTCCAATCCCCTTTTTCAAGAGTGACCCCAGGGTATGGGCCCGGGAGCCGACCACCGCGACATCCCCAAACCAGGTAAAGGCCCGGGTACCGAGTCATCCCCATCCCCTGGGCGCGACATCTCCACTCACAGTGAACCTGTGGAATACCACTTGGTCTTCAAGCCCTATTAGACGACAACTTGTACCACTGGGATTGTCTTACAACTACCAAGCATATTGTGCTTTGTAACCATCAATGTTAATGAAAGAAATCCTGAAAGACCAGTACTTCATAGAGTGACTCCTCCAAACCCCCTACTCCAAACTACTTGGGCAACTTCTCAAATGCAATATTCTCTCATATAAAATAAAAACAACCTATACTAATCTCTGGTGCTGGTGTCATTTTACCGATGTCGGAGCCTGGTCTTCAGGGGCATGCATGACATTAATGTGCCACATGAGCCCTTTAGCCAAATAGTGGCAGCTTCACTCTCACTTCCCCTGGATGAAACTGACACTCGGAAGAAGTGAGAGCTACTGCTGCTCTACTCCTCTGGATGTCAGTTACGTCTGAAGGAAGTGAAAGTCTAGTGACCACTGTTTGGCTGCAGGGCTCACAATGTCACAAATAACAGCATCATGTGAGCCCCTGGAGATTAGAATTCAACATCGCAGGAAAAGTGCAGGCACCGGAGGTTAATATATGCTGTTTATATTTTATACAAGGGAATATAACAATATTCCAAGTAGTGGACAACCCTTTTAATTACCCATATTTTTCCATGGAAACTATCTAGTTAATCTAATTGTGTTTCATGCTATAGCAGCTAGTATCAGCAAGAAATCATAAGGGGAGAAGGTTAGCAAAAGGCCCTCTGCATAGCATCGTCACAGCACAAATATCTTCTAATGACACCCACTGTGAGCTGGGACTGAGTCACTATATGGTCATATTCACATGTTCAGTATTTGGTCAGTATTTTGCATCAGTATTTGCAACCCAAAACCAGGAGTGGGTGAAAGATGTAGATGTGGTGCATGTGTTTCTATTATATTTTTCCTCTGATTGTTCCACTCCTGAGTTTTACTTACAAATACTGATGTAAAATAGTGACCAAATACTGAAAGTGAATATATTCACACCTTTTCTGAAAAGTTGCAGAGGCTGCAACACCATTAAGCAAAAGGCACCACTAACCAAACAACACCATGAAGACCAAAGAGATCTCCAAACAAGTCAGGAACAAAGTTGTTGAGAAGTCCAAATCAGGGTTGGGTTATAAAAAAAATATCCCAATCTCTGATGATTCCCCGGAGCACCATCAAATCCATTATCATCAAATGGATAGAACATGGTACCACAACAAACCTGCCAAAAAAGGGCCGCCCACCAAAACTCTCAGCCCGGGTAAGGAGGGCATTAATCAGAAAGGCAGCACAGAGACCAAAGGTAACCCTGAAGGAGCTGCAGAGTTCCCAACAGAGACTGGAGTATCTGTCTATATGACCACAATAAGCCGTACACGCCATAGAGGTGGCCTTTATGGAAGAGTGGGCAGAAAAAAGCCTTTAATTATGCCCAAAAATTGTAAGGCTTATTTTGAGTTTGCCAAAAGACATGTGGGAGACTGCCCAGATGTATAAAGGAAAGTGCTGTGATCAGATGAGACCAAAATTTAACTTTTTGGACACCAAGGTAAACGCTATGGCGCCAAACCAACACAGCTCATCACCCCAAGAACACCATCTCCACAGTGAAACATGATCGTGGCAGCATCATGTGGGGGGATGTTTTTTGCCAACAGGGACAAGGAAAATGGTCCGAGTCGAGGGGAAGATGGGTGCTGCAAAATACAGGGATATTCTTGAGCAAAACCTATTTCAGTCTGTCATTGATTTGAGACAGGAACGGAGGTTCACCTTCCAAAAAGAAAATGACCCAAAGCATACTGCTAAAGCAACACTCAAGTGGTTTCTGGGAAAAGATGTAAATGTTTTGGAGTGACCTAGTCAAAGCCCAGACCTTAATCCAAATGAGAATCTGTGGTCAGACTTGAAGATTGCTGTTCACCAGAGGAAGCCATCTAACTTGAAGGAGCTGGAGCAGTTTTGCCTTGACGAATAGGCAAAAATCCCAGTGGCAAGATGTGGAAAGCTCATAGAGACTTGTCCAAAGCGACTTGCAGCTGTAATTGGCACAAAGGAGGCTCTACAAAGTACTGACTTTAGGAGGGTAAATAGTTATGCACACAGAAGTTTTCAGTTATTTTGTCCTATTTGTTGTTTGCTTCAAAAAAACAAAACAACGCAAATGTTCACAGTTGTAGGCATGTTCTTTACATGAATTGATGCAAACCCTAAAAAAACAGTGACATTCCAGGTTGTGAGGTAGCAAAACAAGAAAAATGCTAAGGAAGGGTGAATACTTTTGCAAGCCACTGTATGTTTGTGTTAAGGTAGAATATATATATTATAGAAAATCAATTAGTTTCTTTTAATAGATTACCTAATCAGTGTGAATCAATATACCGATGATGGACTAATCTATGTGTATGTATGTATGCAAATGTGTATATGCACATGGATTTATATAACTAACAGCTTCTATTCTTATTGTAGACACTGTAATGCAGCGGCTTGCTGCATTACTAAAATGTCCAGGGGGTGTGTTCTGGCATCATCACTGGTCCTGTGCGCACAGACGGATATATAAATCCTTGTAGTTTTGAAACAGGGTGGAAGTTAAGAGGCCTGATCCCTGTGTCTGGGACACCGTTAGCCTTGGAAGGCAAGAGGCCTGGTCCCTGTGTCTGGGACACCATTAGCCCTGGAAGGCACATGGCCTGAGGGGCCACACCTAGTGAGCCTTAAGCCACAGTTTTGGCAGAACAGAGCTGATGGAAGCCGCTAGACCCGGCAAAGGTAAAAACGCTGCTTGATATGGACATTGATATTGTTACCTTGCTGAAGGCTGTATCTGGAGCCAAGCGGGCATATCTGCCACTGAAAAGGCTCTAGGATATTACATGTGTAACATGCCTGCGAGCCACTGAGATGGACTATGTTATAGGCAGTTTATGATGTTTAATAAACTGCTGGACTGTAGATTACTGGAAAACGTTGCATGTGTGCTTTAATTGACTCAGTGAAGTGAGTGGCCCTCAACATGATGAAGAGCGCTACCTTACAACACGAACAACTAAATAATTTCCTGGGAAAGACGTATGCATGTGCATGGCTGGTAACAGAGAGATTCATGTTGAGTTGGCAAAGATGGCGCTGAGAGACAAACTCACCCCCTCCCATCGTTATTCCTAAGGCGTTACTAAGGTCAAAAGATACATGGATGAACAAATTACAGTGTGTCGAGTTATCAGAAAAAGCAATACATTTTACTAATCCCATCTAGAAGGAGAATACTATTTAACCCCATGTCTACATAATAAAGTATGCCATTTGCGTGGTTCAGTCTCTGAGTGAAGTTTTTCAACCAGATTAGTAGATTTGGTTAATTAGCTTCAGTGCATGCACTCGGACATCTTTAATTTGGAGGAGAGCAGTTACCTAGTGTATCTTAAATTGGTGAAACCTCCGCATTTGCATGTCTGTCTATTGGTCACAGAATATTCGTCATACTGTTTTCTGTGCCAGCTCTCAGTTTAACAGCTGGTTTGGAGATCCGATGAATCACACTCAGAGAGTGGCAAAATTCCGCAACCTGAGAGACACCTCAGACCGCCACCTGAGGCAGGATGCTTATCTCATTTCATGGCAAAAGCAGTCCCAGTCCCACCTAGAGCACTTCCAGCCTCATTTGCATATCACTTTTAAAAACAAGATTTTTTTTTTTGCAACAGAGCAGCCATTTTTATTTAATAAATGTATGGATTCAATTTTGTTCTAATTACCTACACAAGTAGTCGGGTTCAGTTGGTAGAATGAGCTGACTAATTGACTTAAAATTTAGCAAAAATGCTTTTTTGGATCCATTTACTAGCCACCTCTATCTAGATTGCAATTAACAATTTTGAGATCAAGCGACACTACAAACAACAGTTCTCTAATAAACTCAATTTGTGCAAACAAACTGCCTGAAAGTATCAGTGTACAAGGTAGTAGATATTAAAGCTGGTGCTTCATATCTAGCATTCTTACCATTTACATATTTTTGGACTATAAGGCACACTTTTTAGAAGTACAGTATGCATTCTTCTTTACTCATAGCTACGTTTCCTGATCTGCAACTGAGTTTGTGTTGTTTTACGATTTTGGCTTAGAATTTTAGAACCAAAAAAGGATCATGAAAATCAAACATAGAAATAGACTCCTATTCTGACTTCATAATTAGGCTGGGAATGTGGGGCTCTTATGACACTGTTTCTATGGATGTCTTTATTAACCAGTACTCACACAAAATGATTTCATCAGATAGCTTTAACTCGACTGCTGAGGCATGTCCAAAGATTCCAAAGGAAGTTTTATTTTCAAGCTGAATTCTTGTATTATGCACAGGTAGCAGTAACTACAACAGCTGAAGCAGCTGCAGTGGCATTGGTAAAAAGACGTTTTGGACTAGAGATGTATAGATATGAACCTCAGATGACGATGGCTGACAAACACTGAACAAAGGAGAAAGAAGGAAAAAGTGAAGGGTGACTAACATAGGATCTGGGCTACAGGAAGAGGGACAGGATAAACTTCTAAAAGGGGCAACTCTTATTGTATAGCAGTATAACAGCAACAATACAATGACAATACAATAGTATATGATTCTCAAGTCATGGGACATGACAACCTCAATATATTGTAAATTAGCTCTGTTCATCGTAGCCTGGCAGCTTTTAATAGGGCTTACAAGATTAGGCTTTGCACAAGTTATTTTGTCTAGCAGGTCCTAGAAATACCCTGATCGTCACTGTTTCAACCCTCTACAAGGGTTTGGATATACACAGGCCCCCTTGGGTTGAGTCCACAGAGTGGGTGCTAACACATGGCAGAAGAGAAGGTAAAAGCCGGGTCAAAACCAGAGAGGTCAGAAAACTCAGAATCGTCAGGAAGCACAAAGGTCAACATAATCCAGTGTCAGCAACTGAATAACACACAGGATCAGGGCAGCAGAGGTACAAGAACTGAACCAGGGTCAGGGGTAATTTATAACTTACAACTGGAGGCAGCCAGCTAGTGTTTAATATATAATATATAGCCCCGCTCAAGGCTCACAGAAGGGAATTAATGAGATAATCATGTTCAGGAATTAACCCTGAGCTACCTGCCTTGGATGTTACCACAAGTCTCAGAATATCAAATAGAACTGGTGCATCTTTGCCCCCCATTGTCTGAAACAATGGTGCAGCACTGCTCAGCATCAAAAGTGTAAGCAGGGAGTCCAGGCATGCATGTAATATATACAATGCAATGTTTGTTTTCCTTTTTATGGAAATTTTATCAGATTTATCATTGTAAATAAATTACCGTATTTTTCAGACTATAAGACTCACTTTTTTCCTCCAAAATTTTGGAGTAAAGAGGGGGATGCGTCTTATAGTCCGGATGTGACTTATAGTGTTGCTGTGGATGGGAGAGAGGTTGGGGGTGGCAGCGACGGAGGAGCGGGTCACAGGAGGCAGGAGCCGGCGGCAATAGCTAACTCGTGTGCCGCTGTAAAAGAAAGTGAATATTCACTGCTCCCCACACCCGTAGTCCCTCCCACCTCTATGCACTAAAGCCGGCATTTAGAGGTGGGAGGAATTATGGGCATTTGTAGCAAGGAATATTCATTTTCTTTAATACCGGGCACACTGGTAGCCGCAGCCGCCAGCTCCTGCAGGAGCTGGACGATCACGTCTGCCCGCTATTAAAGAAAATTAATATTCACTGCTCTCTACGCCCATAGTCCTGCCCACCTCAATGCACTTAAGCCGTTAAGCCGGTGGCGAGAGGTGGGCGGGACCATGGGCGTGGAGAGCAGTGAATATTCATTCTCTTTAACAGAGGGCACACGTGATCACCCAGCAGCTAACACTGTGTGCACTATTAAAGAAAATGAATATTTACTGCTTTCCACGCCCATAGTCCCGGGCGTGGGGAGCAGTGAATATTCCGGCAGCTGACCACGGTGTGTGGGGGCGCATGGCTGTGACGTCATGTGCTGCTTGCATGATGAAATCAGCTGCTGGCATCAGAACAGGACACCGCTGCGAGGGAGCAGAGGGAAGGTGAGAGGAATTTATTTTTTTATGTGTGCAGTGTGATGGGGCCACATATACCAGGAAGGAGGGCCATGTATACCAGGATGGGGATGGGGGGTGCCATGTATAACAGGATGCGGACCATGTATACCAGGATGGGGGCCATGTATACTATGATGGGGATGGGGGACCATGTATATAAGGATGGGGGGGCCATGTATAACAGGATGGGGATGGGGGCCACGTATACAAGGATCGGGGAACATGCATACCAGGATAGGGAAGGGGGTCATGTATAAAATGATGGGGATGGGGGACCATATATATCCGTATGGGGATGGGGGACCATGTATACCAGGATGGAGATGGGGGGCCTTGTATACCAGGATGGGGATGGGGGCCATGTTTAACAGGATGGGGGGACATGTATACCAGGAATGGGGGTCATGTGTACCAGGATGAGGGGCCATGTATACCTGCATGGGGGGGCGTGTATACCTGCATGGGGGGCCATGTATACCTGGATGGGGGGCCATGTATACCTGGATGGGGGGCCATGTATACTAGGATCATATATATCAAGATGGGGGAGCCATATATACCAGGATGTGGACATATATATATATATATATATATATATATATATATATATATATATATATATATATACCAGGATGGGGGATATTAGTACAGAATTGGAGGACATTACCCCTATAACAGTGTCAGCAACAGATCCACCCCTAATTAAATAGATTTTGGATTACATCGCTTGGCCTTGGTGTGATATTTTTTCTTACACCTATTCAGCATAAATTTTCTTTATTCTTTTTAGCTTTCATATAATACAAATATACAATAACATAGGTATATGTGCCGCCCCAGCTGGGCCGCTGCCGTCACGGTACTGGTGCACGGCGGTCCGAGTGCTGGTATGGTCCGACCGGGGGCACACGCCAGTCTTTATCAATTGTGCGGGTTAATAATAAAATAATAAAAAGGGTTTGTGACGCCATTTGGGATTTTTGGCCTGGTATGGCACTGATGAAGATCCCTGGGAGTTAGCTGGTGATGAGCAGTGCCAGATGATTAACCCTTCCCGACCAGGGCTGGCTCCCAGGGGAGTTGGAGCAGTAATGGCGCAGCAGAAAATATTTAGCTTTAGACAGGGTAATAACCAGTTTGTATCTTTACTGGAATTCTGCAAACAGTCCCAGAAGTTTCTGTGCAATTCACATACAGGGTTTTGGTCAGACCTGCATGGTGAGGGTTCAGATTCTTTGCTGTGAGGTTGTGTAGCATCCCTGCTGCTAATTATACCTCTGGTAGACGATTCCTTGGCTCCCCAGGGGTCCAAGGTAAACAGTTACTGGATCTGTGATCCAGCAAGCAGGCAACATGATTCCTGTCAGAACACTTACTTTCTCTTGCAGCAGTGTCTTTGACTCCATGCGGCTGCTGAGCTCCCAGGTAAAACACTTTACTCCTCGTTATATGAACACCGAGCAGACTCACAGTTTAGCACAGACTCTGGAAGTCTCTGTGCTCTAGGGAATGGACCCTGCCTCATGCAGCTTGTCCTTGCAGAGAGCAGACCTCTCTCACTTGCACAGGGAACTCCATGATGGTGCTTTTTCTTCCTCACACTACAACTACAACTGAAGCATCTCCTCCCCTCTCTGAGGGATTGTGCACAACTCCCTGGTTTGGACAAAAGTTCAAAATTCTCCAGTAAGACTAAGTACCCACGATGCAGAAATGCTCCGGATTTTTCCTGAGCGTTTTTGCATCTCCCTAGCAGAAAAAACGCATGCGGATTTTACATGCGTTTTTCCTGCCAGGGACAAGCGTAATTGAGGCGTTTTGCACATGCGATTTCGCATGTGGGTTGTCAAGCGCTTTCCAAGCAATTTTAGCATCACTTGGAAAGAGCTTGACAACTTGGTCACACTATATAAATCCATGCAACCGGCATGGATTTATATAGTGGGACCATAAAAGAATGGTAAAAATTAAAAAATAAATATTTTACTTACCTTCTGATGGCCCCCGGTGTCCTTATCCGATGCGTCTGGCCTCCCCGGTGTCTCGCGGTTGTTTAAAAGGACCTGCCATGATGTCATTTAGTCATGTGATGGGTCACGCGACAGCTGATGTCAGCGGTCGCGTGACCCGTCACATGACTAAATGACATCATGGCAGGTCTTTTTAGACCATCGCGAGCTGCCAGGAAGCTAGGATGGATCGCTGAGGAGACCGGGTGCCATCATAAGGTAAGTATAATGTATTTTTTTTATTTTAATTCTTTTTTTTTACAGGTACTATGGTACCTGGGTCTGAAGGAGAGGCTCCTCTTCTCCAAACCCGGGTACCATCCGCACATTAAATCGCATAATATCCGCATGTGCACATGTAGTGATGCGGATATTATGCGATTCAATGCAAATCAATGGCGGTGAAAACGCCGCGATTCTGCAAAATAATTGGTAGTGCTGCAGATTTTTCCGCAATGATAATCCGCAGTGGAAATTTCCGCAGAATGTGCACAGCACATGTGGAATATCATTGGGGAACATGGCAGATTCCCTCATTGTCTTACAACTTTCTCAAGGCCATCACCTCTCTCTACTAATCGTTATTATTCCCGTTCCTCCACAGGAGCACTTGACAGGTTTCTAGTCAAATTTTTTCATGGTACCAAAGAAGGACGGCTTTGTTTGTCCCATCTTGGACCTCAAGCACTTGAACAAATGTGCCCATCTATTCCATTTAGAGATGGAGTCCCTTCGATCAGTGATAGTGTGTCACCCCAGGCCTGGATGCCACAAATATTAAAGGCTGTGTCTGAGAGCAGGAGGGAGGTTCCCTGGTCAGGGACCATTAGCATGCAGCACCTCCTGTCCCAGGCCAGTAGGGGGAGCAGGCTGCCCCTATAAAAGCTGGAACTGGGGCAGGGTTAGAGAGACCAGAACCCACTTCTGAAGTGACCAGAAGGGTTCTCAGAGAAGAGGGACAGGTCATCTGCAGCTGAGGAGTCCGTGAGGCAAAGGAGAGACTGCGAGCCAGGGACAGAGGCGACGAGAGCCGGTCCAGGCTGAGAGAAGTACACAACCGGACATTGGGGTCTGAGGCTGTCAGGGTTACAAGCCCAGCAGCAGAGAACCAACCCGCGAGGGATTTCAGGTCCCTTGGCCTAAGAAGCCTGGAGGCTCCGCCACACAGAGGGACCAGTACACCAAGGAGAAGCAAAAGGTACCCAGGGCCCGAGTCGCAAGCCATACACACAAAGTACACGGCCAGCTCAGTGACGTGGGCTATTACACCACGAAAAAGGGGGATAGTCAGCAAAAGCATAGAGAGGGAACGGTAGGCCTACACACTCACCCTGACCAGTGGGGCTCGCCCGAATGCTCTCAGATACCCAGGCCCACTCCTAACCGGTACTCCTGTTGGGTCAGTAATAACATCTGCAATAAAGACCCTGGACTGTTTGAAGCGGACTCTGAACTCTTACTATTGCGGCCTGCACTATCACCCCCAGCATTCACCTACACTGCCCTGAGGCTACACTCTTCCCGTGGGGAGTTCTCCTACCCCTGTGCTGCACACCAATACCAGCCTCAGTGGTCTGCCTCGCAGCGGCGGTTGTCTCTGACCGCAATCCACAGGTGGCGTAGTTGGACATTCAAAACACTGATAAATAGACTGCCACAATTTGGTCTGACCACCCTGAGCCACGGGATCGGGTTGCCACTACTACCCCCAGCATCGCATAGAAGCCCGGTTCCAGGTGCCTCACGGCCCAGGGGGCGAGTCAGCTTTGGCGTAGTCGGCAGGATTGTGACCAACCCGCCACAAACGGGTATTGCGTGCCTGAAAAAGACGTTATACTTACCTGAGTGAAGTTTCCCGCCATTCGGGGCCATTTCCCGCCAATCGGAGCCGTTTCCCACCATCGGGCACCATCTTTGGGACGCCGTGCAGGAAGAAGAGGGGCGTGAACGTCAAAAACGCGCGAGACCTGAAGCTCCGCCCTACGCTGAGACGCTGCGCGAGGTCCTGGAAGGAGATCCAGCGGACGCCGACATCATCACAGAGCGACGCAAGGTCCTCGCCCAGAGCATCGCGAGCGGAGCCGCGGCCTACGGAAGAGGATCCCCGGAAGGTAGGCCACGGTTAACTAGGGGGGAGGAAGATGTCGGACGCGGAGGGACTCTCTACCAGCAGCGTAGCCGCTGCAGTTGTGATGCCGTTTTCCATGCCCTATATCCCCGGAGCGGCCTGGCTGCCACAGTATGCCGGTGAGTCGCATACCTTGGGCGACTTTAAAGAAAGGCAGTATAGCCTGTTCAAAGTTTATCCCCTGACAGAAGAACAGAAAGTAAGCATACTGATAGGGCAGTTAACTGGTGCGGCCCAGCGGGAGGTAAAGTCTTGGACAGCTGAGGAGAAAAGGACTGTAAGGGGGGTTCTGACTGGTCTACCTGACACCTTTGATACCCGTACCTCAGCAGAAATCAAAATGCGGTTCTATGGATGTAAGCAGCAAGCTCAAGATAGCATCAGAGATTATGCCCTAAATTTACAGGAAGCCTTGGGGGCAATTAAGCAAGCTGACCCTGGCAGCGTGCAGGATACCGATAAACTGTTAACTGATCAGTTCATAGAAGGTCTGCTGTCCAGCGCCCACAGAACCCAGCTGCGCCTTATGGCCCTACAGAACCCCGATTTGACTTTTGCACAGTTCAAAGATAGGGCCATCCGGGTGCTCCGAGAACCCGCACCAGGTGGCGCTGTAGTTTCCCGGCACCCTGCCATCACTTACCACCAGGAGGCAGCGCCCTACCCTGCAGACCTTGTGGGGGCTGATGCGCAGGCCCTAAACCCATCCCCGCCTGCAAACCTGCACCATCAGGTCCAAGAACTGATAAAGATTGTTGCTGCATTGACCAGGACCGTACAGTCGTTACAGATGGACCCGTCAGGACCAATCAAGCTGGCTTCCAGTCCGGAGGATGTCCCGTGGTGTTGACAGAGGAGGATCCCGTCGTTCAGAGGGAGGCCCGCCGATCGTTACACTGAGGATGGACAAACGATTTGCCGCCGTTGCAGCCAGCCGGGACACGTAGCCAGGTACTGTACTTTAAATGGGTCCGACCAGGGGCAGAGGGCCAACCCCCAGGCATAAGGTCACCAGGCCCGTCTAATTGGCGTGATAAGTACGTAGGGGGATGCCCGGTTTTACCTGTAGTGCTGGACAGTATCCCCATGAGTGCACTGCTGGACACCGGGTCCCAAGTGACTACCATCCCCTATGTACTTTTCAAGCAGTACTGGAGCAACACTGACATAACCCGCTATCCAGACAGTGACTTGAGCATCATCGCCAGCAATGGTCAGCCCGTGCCGCAGGTGGGGTTCAGAGAGATGACCATTAAGATTGGTAAAGTTGAACTGCCGGCACAGGGAGTGATCATTGTGGACATTGACCGTCGAGAAAGTCACCCTAAAATAACCTTGGGTACTAACGTGATTGAAAATTGTCTTTCAGAAGTGATTGTAATTTTGCAGCAGGTGGCGATGAATGCGAGCTCCAGCCAACAGAGGGTCCTCCAGAAGGAGATAAGAGCCCTGATGAGACGGCAACAGGTAGAACTGTCTGGTGGTGAGATCGGTAGCGTGAGGATGAGCGACCCGTTCCCCATTGCCATGCCTCCCAAAAGTGAAATGATGATCTGGTGTCGGACTGCAATCGGGTTAAGAGGGAGAGACTACCAAGCCATGGTAGAACCCGTGTACTCAGACAGCAGGCCCACCATTTTGACAGCCCGGGGGTGGTTGATGTCCGCCATGGAAGGGTGCCCGTCCGGATCTTAAACATTGGGGAAAGGGAAGTACACTTGCCCCGGTACGCTACACTAGCCAAATTGTATGCTGTCGAACACAATGCTCTCAGGGTCGTGGAACCCTTGCCTCCATCTCCACCGGTGGAGGGTAATGGCTCCCAGAAACCTAAGGAGGACTGGTGCCAGAAACTCCACTTGGGTGCTGACTCCACTCCCTTGCACCAAAAACAAGGAGTCTACCGGGTGGTTCAGGAGTATGAGAGAATCTTTAGTAAGCACCCGCTAGACTTCGGCAGGGTGAAAGGGGTAGAACACCACATCCCCACGGGGAGCCACCCACCAATAAAAGAGAGATACAGACCTGTACCCCCTGCACATTATCAGAACGCAAAGGGCATGCTGAGAGAAATGAAAGAAGCCGGGGTCATTAGAGACAGCTGTAGCCCCTGGGCAGCCCCCTTGGTTCTGGTAAAAAAGAAAGACGGTACCATGAGAATGTGCGTGGACTATAGACAAATCAATCGTATCACCCATAAAGACGCGTACCCGTTACCAAGGATAGAGGAGTCTTTAGCCGCACTAAAATTAGCTAATTTCTTCTCTACTTTGGACCATACTAGCGGGTACTAGCAGGTTCCTGTGGCAGAGGCTGACAAGGAGAAGACCGCCTTCACCACCCCGATGGGATTGAGTGAATTCAACTGTATGCCATTCGGGCTCTGCAATGCACCCGGGACCTTACAGAGGCTGATGGAATGCTGTCTAGGGCACCAAAACTTCGAGACGGTCCTACTTTACCTGGACGACGTGATCGTCTATTCAAAGACGTACGAGGACCATCTAAAGCACCTGGCCGAGGTGTTCGAAGCCCTGGCAGGCTATGGCATGAAAGTGAAACCCTCCAAGTGCCATTTGTTAAAGCCGAAGGTACAGTACCTGGGGCATGTGGTGAGTGCAGAAGGAGTAGCCCCCGACCCCGACAAGGTCACAGTAATCAAGAGCTGGCCAAGCCCCTCAAACATCAAAGAAGTGAGGCAGTTCCTCGGGTTGGTAGGCTACTACCGACGGTTCATCCCCGGGTTCACAAAAATGGCAGCTCCAATGCAGGACCTCCTGATAGGTCAGTCTAAGTCCAGAAGTCAAAAGTCACTCTTCAAGTGGGACAAGCCGGAAGAGGAGTCCTTCCGCCAGCTGAAGATGGCCCTCACGGGGGATGAGATCCTGGCCTACCCCGATTATGGCCAGCCTTCTATCCTCCACACAGACGCCAGTAATGTGGGGCTGGGAGCCGTACTGTCACAGAACCAACAGGGCAGATAAAGGGTGATCGCGTATGCCAGCTGGAAGCTAAGGCCCACTGAAAGAAACCTGGAGAATTACAGCTCCTTCAAGCTAGAATTCTTGGCAGTGGTGTGGGCCATCACAGAACGGTTTAAACATTACCTGGCCTCCGCAAAGTTCACTGTGTACACGGACAACAACCCGTTGACACACCTGGACAATGCAAGACTTGGTGCCCTATAACAGCGGTGGATGGCCCGGCTATCAAATTATGACTTCACAATCAAATACCGGGCAGGCAGAACCAACGCCAACGCAGACACCCTATCAAGAATGCCCCACCTACCCGAAGGAGAAGAAGACTCGGAAGAGCTAGAGGAAGTAGAGCTCCCTGCGTTCCACCGGTATGGGGCCACTCAGTATTCTCACCGGGTAAGAGACAAAGACCTAACCACCATCATGTTCAACCCCTTACCCCACCACGGCTAGGCTGAAACACAGGATAGTGACCCTGCAACTCGCCTGGTGAAAGACATGTTAACCCAGGCAGACGCTAGCCCTGGCCCGGACGCTCCAGAGGAAGCCAAGCAGTTATGGAAGGAGAAAAGCAGGCTATTCCTTTACGAAGGTAAGCTGTGCAGAAGGCTTGTCAACCACCGGAAGCACGAGCTGGCCTGGCAGGTAGTGGTCCCGAGACGGGATGCAGCAATGGTCCTGGAGGCCTACCATGACAGAGCGGGACACTTCGGGTGGAAGAAACTGGAGTTCCTACTGAGAGAGTGGTTCTACTGGATCGGTATGAGAGGGGCCATCGAGAAGTGGTGCAGGGACTGCGGCCCATGTCACCTCAGAAGGAACGACGGTACCAGCCAGAAGACACCCTTGAGGCCCATCGTCACCAGGCAGCCTCTTGAGCTGGTAGCTCTGGACCATGTGAAGTTGGCTCCAAGCCGGTCCGGCTACATCTATGCCCTCACGATTGTGGACCATTACTCCCTGTTCTTGGTGGTGGTCCCGGTTAAAGACTTGACAGCCAAACAGCGGCCAGAGCCTTCCAACAACACTTCTCCCATCTACACGGGTATCCGGAACAGTTCTTGACAGATCAAGGTCCAGCATTTGAGGCGGAAGTCTTCCAGGAGTTCTGCAACCTCTACGGCTGTAGGAAGATTCGGACAATGCCTTACCACCCGCAAACCAACGGGCTGTGTGAGAAAATGAATAATATTGTCATTGATCTCCTCAAGACGTTGCCCCTGGAAGAACGCAGCCTGTGGCCGGAGAAGCTGCCAGACCTGATAGACTTGTACAACCATATCCCGGTGAATGCTACCAACAGCACCCCGGCTTTCCTGATGCGAGCAAGACCAGGTAAGCTGCCTATGGACCTGGAGATGGGAGTCCTGACACCCGAGGACACCTCCCCAGATGCGGACTGGGATACGGAACGGCGGCTACAGTACAAGAAGGTACAGGAGAGTGTGGAGAGGAGTCTGGCTCAAGCGAGAGAAAAGCAAGAGAGGCTCTTCAACCAACACGCCCTTCTGGTCCCCTGGAACCTGGTGAGCAGGTCCTGAAGTGGAAGAGGAAGCTTCACAAGCTAGATGACCAGTGGGAGAGAGCCCCGTACACAGTACTGCAGTCCGACCACAACAACCCGAAGGTATGTGTAATTACCAAGGATGGAGGAGAAACCACTAGCACTGTCTCCAGAGACCACCTAAAACGGTGCCCCGAGCAACTACAGAGTGCAGGAGAAGATCAAGATGACCTTGAGCCCGCAGTGGACAAGGAAGAAATGGTCAGCACCGTTCTCGGAGAGTTCCCCCGGTCCTGGACTCAGATAAACGATGCCATAGTGGTACCCGTCCTACACTTCCTTCAACCTACCCAGCAGGAGCCTACAGGAGAGCAGGAAGAACAAGAGGAACAAGCAGCCCCGGAGGCAGAAGAACCCATGCCAGCAGCCCAGGAGAGTCAACCCTCTGCTGACAGTGAGCCTGCCATGCCTGCGGTAAGCCAAAGGACCCGCAGACAGCTGCCTGCCCTGCCTGTAAACCCAGCTAGTAGCTGTACCCTAAATGATAGTGGGGAAAGCCAGGTTAGACCACCACCATACAGTGGGTTACGCAGGTCAACCCGGAGCACTAGGGGTCAAGTACTGGCTCGCTGGAAGATCTAAGTACAAAGTCTACATTTACCTGTAAATATTTAATGTTTTATGGTTGTTACCTGATAATTAATAATGTTTTTCCAGTTTTTCCTAGTTCAATGGACTGACAGGTCATGAACACTGAATGGCCGGAACTGCGGAACTGTCTTGTAGATAGTTGCACGTGGTGCCCTCTTGTGAAGATGGCCACAGAAGAAAAACCTATCCGGCGTGGCTCCCTTGTGGCCCAAAGTAGTCAGCTCGGCCTTGTCGCCACGCCCAAGGCAAGGAACTTGGGGTTTATGGAGACAGGTCCCCACACCGTGGAAAACTTCACCTTGTTGGGTGATATGGACACCCGGTCACGGAAGCGCCGTGACCTTAAGGACAAAATGTGCTTGTAAATATGTTATGTTATTGTTTATACCCTGTTTGTTTTTGGCCAAAAAGGCTTAGTCCTGGAGTACTAAATTTTACTAGGGGGGAATGTGTCACCCCAGGCCTGGATGCCACAAATATTAAAGGCTGTGTCTGAGAGCAGGAGGGAGGTTCCCTGGTCTGGGACCATTAGCATGCAGCACCTCCTGTCCCAGGCCAGTAGGGGGAGCAGGCTGCCCCTATAAAAGCTGGAACTGGGGCAGGGTTAGAGAGACCAGAACCCACTTCTGAAGTGACCAGAAGGGTTCTCAGAGAAGAGGGAAAGGTCAGCAGCAGCTGACGAGTCCGTGAGGCAGAGGAGAGACTGCGAGCCAGGGACAGAGGCGACGAGAGCCGGTCCTGGCTGAGAGAAGTACACAACCGGACATTGGGGTCTGAGGCTGTCAGGGTTGCAAGCCCAGCAGCAGAGAACCAACCCGCGAGGGATTTCAGGTCCCTTGGCCTAAGAAGCCTGGAGGCTCCGCCACACAGAGGGACCAGTACAGCAAGGAGAAGCAAAAGGTACCCAAGGCCCGAGTCGCAAGCCATACAGGCAAAGTACACGGCCAGCTCAGGGACGTGGGCTATTACACCACAAAAAAGGGGGATAGTCAGCAAGAGCAGAGAGAGGGAACGGTAGGCCTACACACTCACCCTGACCAGTGGGGCTCGCCCGAATGCTCTCAGATACCCAGGCCCACTCCTAACCGGTACTCCTGTTGGGTCAGTAATAACATCTGCAATAAAGACCCTGGACTGTTTGAAGCGGACTCTGAACTCTTACTATTGCGGCCTGCACTATCACCCCCAGCATTCACCTACACTGCCCTGAGGCTACACTCTTCCCGTGGGGAGTTGTCCTACCCCTGTGCTGCACACCAACACCAGCCTCAGTGGTCTACCTCGCAGCGGCGGTTATCTCCGACCGCAATCCACGGGTGGCGTAGTCGGACATTCAAAACACTGATAAATAGACTGCCACAATTTGGTCTGACCACCCTGAGCCACGGGATCGGGTTGCCACTACTACCCCCAGCATCGCATAGAAGCCCGGTTCCGGGTGCCCCACGGCCCAGGGGGCGAGTCAATAGCCTCTATCGAACCCAAGGAATTCCTTTGCTCAGTGTGTAAGGGACCATCGGTGGTGAGGTTTGATTCTTGGTCCCAAAGCACCCTGTTGCGGAACTTCTGAGTGTGTGTATGCGATCTAAGGGTTTGCTGCTTACCCATTTTTAGGCCACAAGTGGTTTGATAGTATGGGGACGTTGAAAATACGTCATGAATCAGTGAGACTAGAACCCGTAGTAAAAAGATTAAAACTTTCTATACATTTCTTCCGCATCATGCAGAGGCTCTTTCAGTGAGAAAATTACATTTCAATAACATTGGTATGATTCAATAATGACAGAGTACTTTTCAATTTTCCTAGATCTGACCTCTACTTTTTTATCCTCCACTGTAATGGGTACCTTGTGTCCCTTCCTGGTTGAAATAGGACTTTACTAAACCTCCAGAACTAGTTAACACGATGCCTTTTTGTAGCCCACTTCTAGCTGCTGAGGGGAATTACACCTCCCTCAGCTCTGTTTATTGCTACAGCTAGTACTCACTGATGGTGAAAGGAACCTTTTTATTATTCCTCCAATCTCTACACTCCGGCTGTACAGGTAATCAGTTACTGTAACTCTTGGTCTGGAACTTGCTTTCCCTTTAAATCTTCTGTCACTGAACACAATTTCCAACCTGTGCCCCCTCCTAATCAACAATGCTTCTTATCTCTTCAATAGCTATCCATCAACTGCCTAAAGCCCCCGTCTCACATAGCGAGATCGCTAGCGAAATCGCTGCTGTGTCACGGTTTTGGTGACGCAACAGCGACCTCACCAGCGATGTCGCTATGTGTGACACTTTGCAACGATCAGGCCCCTGCTGTGAGGTCGCTGATCGCTGCAAAGTGTCCTGGACCATTTTTTGGTCGTTGCTCTCCCGCTGGTCAGCACACATCGCTGTGTGTGACCAGCGGGAGCAGCGATCAGGCTGGTAACCATGAAAAACATCGGGTTACTAGGGGCACACATGCACCTAGTAACCCGTTGTTTATCATGGTTACGAGCCTGCTAAAGTGAGCGGTAACCTCCCGCTCACTGTAGCAGAGTGGTAACCATGATAAACAATGGGTTACTAGGAGCGCATGTGCCCCTAGTATCCCGATGTTTACCATAGTTACCAGCCTGCTTCTGCTTCAGCAGGCTCGTAACCAGGAGCAGGACATCGTGGAAAGATTCTTTCCACGATGTCGCTGCTCCCCTGATCGTTGGTGAGCCTGCCTGTTTGACAGCTCACCAGCGACCACATAGCGACGCAGCAACGATCCCTGACAGGTCGTATCGTTATCGCGATTGTTGCAGCGTCGCTAAGTGTGACGGGGCATTAACAAACAGGAACTAAGTTCCTACATGCCTTTTAACTCCTCCAAACCTGTGCTGGCACTAACCATTGAACCTGATAAAGCTAACTAAATTGTTGCAGAACACAGTATATATAAAATCACATGTAAAACAGGTTAATACATTACAATCAATGGACATGTGTGACATGCAGAAGTAGTGCTGTTGCTTCCAAAGCATCCAGCAATTGTTACAAATAACTCAAGCACAGGAGACAGGAAGCGTTGTGCTTCAGAAGCATCTAGCAACTAGAGGGGTTAACACAGTCACAGGAGACAGGGAGTGTTTTAGCAGAGCCCCAGGGGTATTTTATGGAACTTGTTATTGTAGTCTGGCTGAAGTCGAAGAGAAAGGAGGTGCATTATCTGGATCTGACGGAAGGCCACTGGACAGGATTCAGATCAGGAGAGAAACTAAACACAGGTCAGATAAACTCCCTGAACTAACAGTGTAGAGTATTATAGGGCAGGAAGATAAGGACTGGAAGGAATTGTGTCACAGGGATCATCTCCCTCATCAAACCCTCCCCTCCTCCATTTCCATGCAGGATAAAGAATGCTGTGTACTATTGTGTCCTTGTGAAGGAAAAGCCTGTGGTTGTGTATGCATAGAAGTGTGCTGCTAAGAGATCTAATCTATGCTGAATTATGCTACTGAAGAGCCTGTAATACTGTGCCTTGTGAAGAAACTACTGTATTGTTACTGGAGCCGGTTGCTCAGGAAACTCAGACTGTACTGTAATGAAGATTGTTGCTGTAATATCCCTGAATTGCACTGGTCGTGCTTCAGATTAAATTCCACTGTTAAACTGTTGAAAAAGACTCTTGTCAGATGTGTCTGGTCAGCAACTGAATCTATTGTGTGCCTGAGATGAGAGAAGCCCTCCATTACTAACCTCTTGGTAAAATGGTCGCCACTTTTTCAATAAAAGACACGGCCAGAATAAATTTTAATGAAATAAAACACACATGGTTCTACAATTTTTTTTATTACACGCCTCCGAAAAGCCCTCGATCTCCTGAAAAAATGAGAAAAAAAGCAAACAACAATATTCCTCACCTGTCCGCTGTCAAGGACGCAGTCCATGTAACTCCAAGTGACCCACGACGATCCGGGTCAATTCTACAGCTGTGACATCAGAAATCACTGATGTCACAGCTGTAGAATACAGCACTGTATACTGACAGGGGTGTAAAATTACCCCCTGTCAGTATACAGGCTTCAGGAGGTCACTGGGGTTCATCAGCTGAAGATCAGCTGATGTGCCCCGGTGAGCTAGACACCATGGGAACATTCCCACTGTGAGCATCAGCTGATTGGTCATGAGACAGATCAGCTGATTACTGGCATCAGCAATCAGCTGATGGTAACGTGACCATCAGCTGATTCCTGCCGCACTAATCAGCTGATAGCCTCGTGACCATCAGGTGATCGCTGACATCACCGATCAGCTGATGGTCTCGTGACCATCAGCTGATCAGTGACGTCACCACAGGTCCTGCCAGTACACTGCGGGGTGCGAGCCCACGCCCTGCAGTGTACCGCTGGCCGCCGATGAGAGAGGATCACCGCCGGGAACTAGGAGGACAGGTGAGTATGAGGATTTTTCTTTTCTTTTTACTTTTTTATTCATTCTTTTTTTTTACTAATGCGGGCACGCGGGCTGGGAAGAGCAGACTGCTGCTTCTCCCATCCATGCTGCTCTCGCTGTTATCAGCCAGAGCAGCGGTTGGATGAGAGGAGTAGCAGCCTACTCTCCCGACCCCGGTACCACCTGCAACGCGATTCCGGCGCGATTTTGCACCTATTGATTTTCATTGAAACGCAGCAAATCCGCAGGTATAGATATTATACATGCGGGTTTTCTGCGATTCAATGCAAGTCAAGGGGCGCGAATTTGCAGCGGAATCGCGCAAGAATAGGTTATGCTGCGGTTTGTGCCGCAATGGTATTCAGGTGCGGAAATTTCCGCATCATGTGCACAGCACATGCGGATTATCATTGCTATGCATGGCAGACCTTTTACCAAGCAGTTTTAATGTGAAACGCATTAAAACTGCATAGTGTGCACTCAGCCTTATATGAACTTGTTGCACCAGATCGATGCAGGCTTACAGAAAGGCTACCAGCCAGATGAGATCGTCGAGGGGGTGGTGAAAGCGATCAGCCCAGGACTAAAGCTCCGTAGTATGCTAGAAATGAAGAGTCAATTGATCTTGCAACAGGTGAAGATGATTTTAAAAGGGCACAATAAAGAAGAGGGTACTTCAGAATTGTTCCACCGACTCATTAACCTCTCACAGAAAAATAATGAATCACCCCAAAGTTTCTTGTTCAGAGCAATTGAACTGAATGATAGACTGTTGTTTGCATCCAGAGATGTAGAAGTGGAGGAGAAATTTGATGCTGGACTAGTCCAGAAGAAGTTCTTGAGATCATTGGGAGCAGAGTTAATCAGCAAAGACATCAAGTTGCAGCTGAAACTGTTATGTTCTGCTACCAGAGCTAAGGAAAGAGAGGAGATCTGTCCCTACGATAGAACTCAGCTGAATCCCTACGATGTAACAGGGAACCTGATCCTGCGATCAGACCTGCTAAAGTCCTAAGCTAGTCTGTACGAAGACCTATAGATGTGGGGGAGGAATCCCTACAAGTACTAAGGACTGGGAGGAATATGGGACACCTCCTAACAGAAATAGTAGCAGACAGACGAACAAACAAACAAAATATATAGAACATAGAGGTCAGTAAACCAAGCAAACTAACAGAGCAAGACACAGAGCACAGGCTAGCTAGAAAGTAGATATACAATGAAGTCCAGCAAAGCCAGAAGGGCGGAGCAGGATTAAATAGGCCAACAAGGTCATGTGACCAGCAAAGGAAAAAAAAACCTAACAGCAAGGTTCTAACAGTACCCCCCCTTCTAAGAGGATCCTCCGGATCCCCTAGGACCAGGCTTATCAGGAAATCTCCTGTGAAACGCTCTGATAAGTCTGGACGCGGAAACATCATCTGACCTCACCCAAGAGTTATCCTCGGGTCCGAAACCTTTCCAGGCCACAAGATACTGCAAACTACCTCTATACCGTCTAGAGTCAAGGATGCGAGAAATTTCATATTCCCCGTCCTCCACCACCGGAGGAACAGAGGCAGAGGCGTCACCATCCGACACAACAGCTTTTTTTAACAGAGAGACATGAAAGACCGGATTAATTCTCCAGGAGGTAGGAACCTCCAACCTAACAGCAGATTGGTTGACAACCTGAAGCACCTTAAAGGGCCCTACAAACTTGGGACCCAATTTCTTAGAAGGAATCCTCAACCGCAGATTCCTAGAGGACAACCAAACCATGTCACCAACAGCGAACAAAACCTCCTGTCGTTTCCTATCAAAGTAGTCTTTAGATTTTCTGTTGGCCTCCTGAAGATTACCACGCACATCCGTCCAAACTCTTTCCAAATCACCGGAAAAATTCTCCTCCTCAGGCACGGCAGATCCCAACTTGGAGAACGACCCAAACGACGGATGTCTCCCAGAACAACAAAAAAAAGGCGAACAACCAGCAGAAGAAGATGTATGATTGTTCAGAGCAAATTCGGCAAGTGGCAGAAACTCAGACCACCCCTCTTGATTGTCTGCCACAAAACAACGCAAGAACTGCTCAACATCCTGGTTTTTCCTTTCTGTCTGGCCATTAGATTCAGGATGATATCCGGACGAAAACGACAAATGAATTCCCAACCTGTCACAAAAGGCACGCCAAAAACGAGCCACGAACTGAGGACCCCTATCAGAAACAATGTCAGTAGGAACGCCATGAAGTCTGACAATTTCCTTGACAAAGGCCTTAGCGAGAGTTTTAGCGCAGGGCAGTTTGATGAAGGGAACCAAGTGACACATCTTGCTAAAACGGTCCACGACCACCCAGATGACAGTAAAACCCTCAGAGGGGGGAAGGTCAGTTATAAAGTCCATAGCCAAATGTGTCCAAGGAGCACTGGGGACCTCCAAAGGACAAAGCAACCCCGCAGCAGGAGTATGTGAGGACTTAGATCTAGCACATACAGTACATTGGCGTACCCACTTAATGACTTCCTTCTGCCATCCAGGCCACCAAAAACTGCGACCCACCAGTCTCTTGGTCTCAGAGATTCCGGGATGACCTGCCAACCGAGATTCGTGACACTCAACAAACAAATCTCTCCTAAAGGTCCCAGGCACAAACAACCTCCCATGAGGAGTGTTAGATGGGGCATTCTCCTGAGCTTTAAGAATCTCATCTTCCAAAACGGAGTCTAAAGCAGCTATCACAACACCTTCTTGTAAAATGTTTTCCTCTTTCTCAGCACCGACTATGGGAGAAAAACTGCGAGACAAGGCATCCGCCTTAACATTCTTAGTACCAGGGATGTAAGTAACGGAGAAATTAAACCGCGAGAAAAACAGTGCCCACCTAGCCTGACGGGCATTCAGGCGCTTGGCAGCGTCAAGATATATCAGATTTTTATGATCCGTAAGAACCTGAACGGGAAATTCCGCACCTTCCAAGAAGTGGCGCCAGTGTTCAAATGCGAGTTTAATAGCCAATAATTCCCGATTACCAATATCGTAATTCAATTCAGTCTCCGAAAATTTTTTTGAAAAAAAGGCACAGGGATGTAATCCATCCCCGTTATCCTGAGACAATACTGCGCCAACCCCCACAGAGGAAGCATCAACCTCAACCAAAAACGGCCTAGTAACATCAGGCTGCATAAGGATGGGAGCAGAGGTGAACCTCTCCTTGAGATACACAAAAGCTTCAATGGCCTCAGAAGACCACTGAACCGCATCAGCACCTTTCCTGGTGAGATCAGTCAGAGGTTTGACAATACTAGAAATTTTTTTTATGAATTTTCTATAGTAATTGGCGAAACCCAAAAACCTCTGTATCGATTTCAAACCAATAGGCCTAGGCCATTCCTGCACAGCCTGAACCTTAACCGGATCCATCTCAAAACCTTTGCTGGAGATAATGTAGCCCAAAAAACTAATTCTCTGTACAGCGAACTCACATTTCTCCAGCTTAGCAAAAAGCGAATTGTCCATTAATAACTGTAATACCTCACGCACGCTCCGCCAATGAGACTCCAGATCTGGCGAATAAATCAAAATGTCATCCAAATACACAACCACATTTTTACCGATCAAAGGTCTAAGGATGTCATTAATCAGATTCTGAAAAAATGCAGGAGCATTAGTAAGACCAAAAGGCATAACCAGATTCTCAAAATGACCCACAGGAGTGTTAAAAGCAGTCTTCCATTCATCACCCTCCTTCATGCGCAACAGATTGTATGCCCCCTTAAGGTCAATTTTAGAGAACCACTTGGCCCCCAATAACTGGTTAAACAGATCAGGAATCAATGGCAGTGGGTAAGGATTGCGTACCGTAATTTTGTTAATCTCACGAAAATCCAGACAAGGACGTAAACCGCCGTCCTTTTTTTTTTACAAAAAAAAATCCAACCGCCACAGGAGACTTAGAGGGCCTAATGTGACCGGCGGCCAAACTTGTCTGTATGTATTCCTCCAAAGCCTTCCTCTCAGGAATAGTAAGGTTAAATAAACGACTTTTAGGAAGAGTCGCTCCAGGGACAAATTCAATAGAACAATCATAGTCTCTATGGGGAGGCAAAACCTGCGATTCTTTCTCAGAAAAAACTCTCCAAAAATCCTGAATAGGAACAGGCAATTCTCCCCTATCCAAAGCTGCAATACGCCCGTTACAACACTTGTCATAACATTTATGGCTCCAGGATTTAATTTCACTGGTAGACCAATCCAGTACAGGATTGTGACATTTTAACCAGGGCAATCCCAATATTACTGGAGAAGGCAAGTTATTCAACACTACCAAATCCAATTTCTCATGGTGAACACCATTAATAGTGAGAGGAAATTCACAGACCTTGAGAGTAATATTCTTCAAAGGGGAACCATCCACAGAAACCACAGCAATGGGGGATGATAAAGGTTCAGGTTTTAAATTGAGTTTTTCCACGAATCCCCCATCAATTACATTCAGTGTAGACCCGCAATCAACAAACACCCGAAATTCCATTAATTTTTCCTGAGCAATCGTGGAAGCAGCTAAAAATATACCCTTGGAATTTAAACAGGCAATACGGGCGTGACTGACCATTTTTTTTTCTTTCTTCATACGAAGCTCACAGCCTTTAATCAAATGACCAGATTTTCCGCAATAGAAACACAAGCCTTTCGAAAAACGACGGTCTTTTTCTTGAGAGCGAGGTGCCACCGATCCAATCTCCATCGGTTCACCACTGTTAGTACACACATTATCATAACCAGAAACTGACATAGCAGAGGATTTGCTCTCATTAACCCTAGCACGCAGTCTTCTATCCACCCGTATAGCTAATTGCATAGCCTGTTGCAAATCCTCAGGTGTAGGATAAGCAATTAGCAGGTCTTTAACCCTTTCACTGAGCCCAGCAAGAAATAGACTTTTCAGAGCAGAATCGTTCCACCCTGTTTGAGTGGACCAACGACGAAAATGAGTACAATATTTTTCGACATTACCTGATCCTTGTTTTAGACGTCTCAACTCAGTCTCAGCTGATGCGACACGGTCAGGATCATCATATAATAGTCCTAAAGCAGAAAAAAAACTATCCACTGATCTGAAGCATGTATCACTAGGTTGCAAAGAAAAGGCCCACTCCTGAGGCTCTTTGCGCAAAAGTGACATTATGAACCCTACGCGCTGGGATTCATCCCCAGAGGACTTGGGTCTCAAACGAAAATACAATAAGCAAGCATTTTTAAATGAAAAAAATTCTCGATGTTCACCAAAAAATAAATCCGGCAAACATACCTTAGGCTCCAAGAAATGTGCTCCAGAACAGTTACTCACGTGCTGACGGAGCTCGGCCACTTCCAGAGAGAGTCCCTTCAGGTGTTTAGCCAAATCCTGAACCGACACCATGATGGAACAAAAAAAAAAAAAAAAAAAAAAAAATCTTTCCTTAGAGAATTTGCTGGCTGGACTTACTGTTATGTTCTGCTAAGGAAAGAGAGGAGATCTGTCCCTACGATAGAACTCAGCTGAATCCCTACGATGTAACAGGGAACCTGATCCTGCGATCAGACCTGCTAAAGTCCTAAGCTAGTCTGTACGAAGACCTATAGATGTGGGGGAGGAATCCCTACAAGTACTAAGGACTGGGAGGAATATGGGACACCTCCTAACAGAAATAGTAGCAGACAGACGAACAAACAAACAAAATATATAGAACATAGAGGTCAGTAAACCAAGCAAACTAACAGAGCAAGACACAGAGCACAGGCTAGCTAGAAAGTAGATATACAATGAAGTCCAGCAAAGCCAGAAGGGCGGAGCAGGATTAAATAGGCCAACAAGGTCATGTGACCAGCAAAGGAAAAAAAAACCTAACAGCAAGGTTCTAACAGAAACAGTACCGAGAAGTTCCTGGCATTCTGGACGAAGAAGTCCTAATTGAAAAAATGAATGAGGCAGCTAGTTTGGAGTCAGAGAGCGAACAGAAGTTAAAGAAAGGCTGTGCTCCTAAAATCACCAAAATGAGTCAGCTGAAGTTGGAGACCCCCGGAGGCCAGTCCAAAGATCATCATGGAGACCCTCCAGTGCCACCTCCAAGTGGGAACCTTAAATCACCAACAAAAGAGAGGACCGCTAGTGCTGACTGGGAGGAAGTAGTAAGAGAATTGCGAGCCGAGATGATTGAGGTGAAAAAGTTGATTCGTTCCAGGCCAGAACCTGTATCCCTAAGACCCAGGAGTGGGTTCCAAAACAGAAGATACCCGGCTTGTCAAGCGTGCCTAAGATGTGGTGAGGAAGAACATTATGCCAAGAAATGCCAATGGTCACAGTCGTTTGGGTTAAAACTCAGGAGGTTGTGACTCGTAATCACAACACGTAGGAGGCCCCAGAAACAAATCTAAATCTCACCATGCCCCAGAACGGCGCATGAGGTAAAACGGTTGCGTCAGTACTATCCCTAAGTGTGTTCCCATCTGCAACAGCTGCAAGAGAGGCAGGGGCATCAGTTACTTAATGCCCAGTGCGGAGGTCAAACAATGTACTCCTGGGAGGAGGATTCATTGGTCAGTAAAGATAGCCTTATCAATCTAATCGGTGAAAGGTGCTTTATACAGTGCCAGCTAGATAGACACCTGGTGAAAGCACTGTGAGCCACAGGAGCCCAAGCTTAGAACCAGTGGAACTCCACAGCAAAGCTGTCAACCAGACCGAAATCCCGTTCATAGGGTGGGTAGAAGTGACTTTCCAAAGAAGAACAGCAACACCATTGAGCTTTTGGTACCTTTTCTCTGACCAGTGATCAGAATGTGGCAGAGGATCCTATCCTGGGTTTTAATGTAATCAGTGAGGTCATCACAAAACACAAGTCAGGGACGCTGGTGGTGGATGCAATTGCCACATCACTTGCCATACCCAACAACGTGGCCGAAAATGTGATTCATAGAGAAAAGAAAGCACAGAATACAATGGACCTAAAAGAAGTCAAAGTAGGCTGGCGCCCAACCATCATCCTGGCAAACCAAATGGTGGGGGTGAGGTGTGCAGTCCGGGTAGAACTGGGAAGAAAAGTCCAGAAAAGATTGTTTGTGCCAAAAGACTCCTCAGACCTTCCGGAAGGCCTAGTTCAAGGTGAGACTGTTCTTACGATCCCTACTGGTGGGTTTGCTTGAGTGACAGTACCGATGATGAATACTATGAAACACGAAATTAGACTGGATCCAAACACTGTGTTAGGACACATTGAAACCGTTAAAACGGTACATAAAGCCAGTGTGAGACCCGCCCAGGGGTCTACCGTGAATTCAGTCTCACCACCAAGGAACAGAAGTTGCCCAGGGGAAGAAATTCCACGACCCATCTCAGGGTCCTGGGATCCCCCAGTATCCCTGGAACATTTGTGTGCTGAAGATATAGTGATAGCAAAACAGATGCTGAGAGAAGACTGTCATGCATTCTCTAAAGATGGAAATGTAGCACCCTGAGGATTCGGCTGCTACAGGGGTATTGCACCTCAAGCCAGAGGTGTGATATTCCACTCCCGGGTAAGGATGGAGTGTGGAACTGAGCTCAGTTAGCTGCATACACTACACACATCCCATTTCCGGGGGACAGACCGATGGTACTCCCACTAGGTATATGTGCAGGTACGACAGTGTCTGTCCCTGGCTGGAGTGGGAGGGGGGTGGAACATCCCGGTAGTGTAGGGGCAGATAGGGGGAGCAGTCTGGGTAATGCTAGGAGCTCATTGGGTGCTGGTCACCTGAGCTCACACATAGAGGGAGTATATAAGGTGGGAACCATCTTAGATCAGGGTCAGACAGGCAGACAGTTACCAGTCAGTCTGTTGTAGAGGGTCAAGCAGTCCTGAAAGAAGAGAGAGAGGAGAAAAGAAGGACCCAGAGGGGAAGAAGAGGGAACCCCAAGAGCCCAAATACAACCAGAAGGGTGAAGGGTTGGCACAAGGGTACCGGATCCCAAGCTGGTGGAGGGCACTAATCCTCAGCCAGAGACCGGAGGTTGTGGGCAGGATCTGCCACGACCCCCCACTAAATCCACTGCGAAGGCACACCGAGTATAGGGTCAGGGAACCCAGAGACAAGGGTTTTACCAACAAGAGGCCCGAGGGAGCCGGACATAAGTGGATCCCTGGTGGGGAAGGCCAGAGAAAAGGAACGTCAGAAAGGGAGCTCAGGATCACGCTCCAGAATTACCTGGGGGTTGGCCGAGTCCAGGACCTGGTGGATGCAGCACGGCTCGGGCGGTCACTCAAGGCCGGAGTGACCAGCACAACAGCAGTAAGTAAAAACCCTGAACTGCACAGCCCGACTCTGAGTCTGATTACCATCCTCACTGCACCACCACAACCACCATCCTCTACAACTGACCCCCTGAGGCTATACCCCTCCCGTTGGGGGTTATACTACCAGAAGCTGCACACACACCACCAGCCTCAGCGGACCCTGCTGCAGCGGCGGCCGTATTGACCGCAAATCAACGGGTGGCGTAGTCGACACTAAAGAACATCCAGCAACATCTGTAGGACTGCCACACACTGAGTTTGACACCCTGGGCACGGACCGGGTCACCGCCACTCGGAGACTACAACCCCCATCTGATCCGGCTCCGGGTATCCCCCAAACAACACTGGCCCAGGGGGCGCGTCAGAAAGGTCCTCAGTGCTACCCATACCTGCTCCATCGTGAGACTCTGCGGGATCCTACATCACACACCACTTGACCGGACGTCCTGCTCATCGTCGCGATTAGGTAACAGGAACCAGGAACGCTCGCTACCACCGGAGCCTCCGGCCGGGACTCCGTGTGCGGCGCGACGTAGCCAACCCATTCGACTCACATTACCAGGTCAGTACCTGCGGATCCACCCAGCACCACCAACGTGTGCAGTTTCAGCACATCCACGTGCCTGCAACGCCAGCAGCCACCACCATCCCTACAGGTACGCGACCTCTATACCGACGTATTAGGCTCTGCTGCCCTTCATTTTATGCTCAGTATCACGGACAGTGACTCCAGAAGCACCTGAAGGGGGCTCATTTTCTTTGCTACGTCAGCAGTCAGCCACTACCATCCTAATAGGTACGCGACCTCTGCACCGACTAAACAAGACTTTGCTGCGCGCCATCCATACTCAGCATCACGTACAGTGATTCCTGAGTACCTGAAGGGGAATCATCCTCTCTCCCTATTTACCAACCTCAGTGCCTTTTGTAATATTAAGGACTGTACTCAGTGGTATACAGGACCAATATCTCTATTATAAGGTAATCTCTATGAAAAATTGCAGCACCCAATACTCTTATCCCCTTATCAAATAAGATATCATTACTATGCTATACTAACCTTACCCTAAATTCTACCAATTTAACCTAGCTGCCTGCAGCCACGTGAGCACACTGCTCTTGCACTCTACTAGCAACTTCCAGCACCCCTAAGGACTCAGGTATATCGCCATCTATTGGTCCATCTGCGTGCAGCAGCTTTGCTTCCTTGTTTTCTCTAAATATCCCCTTTTTCCCCACAGACTTGGACTTCAGACTAACTTTCTGAAGCCGTTCCACCACCCTGCAGCAAACACCTTACTACCCTAAACAGGTATTACTTTTTTCCTACACTGTACTTGAGATTAAACCCTCAAGAGCTAGGCCTATCTAACTACCCCTACCTCCCTTTCTCTCTAGGCCTACTCCATCTACTGCAGACCACCACCCACCACACCGCCTGAAGCAAGCATCAAGTCACCTTCTAATTAACACGTTACTCAGCGTCACTTTTTAACTTGTTTTTAGGAGGATAGTTGCCTCCACTTATTTTATTAAACCCCTTATATGTCTGACACCCAATTTTTTAACTACCTTTCTTACTGATGTATAATTACGAATAAATTCTCTTATTTTAATATCTGTCTACAGCCACTTCTTCAGTTTCTCCTCAACTACCTAGACCAGCGCAGATACCCTATCTTCGTTCATTCTCTAA
Source organism: Phyllobates terribilis (assembly GCF_046119375.1). Lineage (NCBI taxonomy): Eukaryota > Metazoa > Chordata > Amphibia > Anura > Dendrobatidae > Phyllobates > Phyllobates terribilis. Next base: position 530,475,109 of record NW_027362764.1, on the reverse strand, counting down.
AGATGACTCTGATATAGGCTGTATCCCGTCGCTGCAATTGAAAATCAATTTGAAAGACATGACCCCAGTAACCAGAAGTTACATGTCTGTGCTGAAACCATTACACTGTGAAGTGAAAGAGTATTTACTAGATCTAATCAACAGAGGTTGGGTCCAAAGTAAAGTCGTCTAATTCCTCTCCTTTTGTTTGTGTTAGGAAGAAGGACGTTACGTTGAGACTCTGCTGTGATTACCGGGAGCTAAACTGGAAGTCAATACCTGATCGGCACCTGATACCAAAATTCAAGATATGCTGGATAGCCTATCAGGAAGTACCTGGTTCTCTGTCCTCGATCAGGGTAAATCATACCATCAAGGGTTTGTTGAAAAGTCCAGTAGACCCTTGACAGCAGCCATCACACCATGGGGTTTATATGAGTGGATCCCCATACAGTCTGGGCTCAGTTCAGCTCCAGCAGAATTTCGGTGGAGCATGGAGACCTGTTTGGAAGGATTGAGGGACGATATCTGCCAGTCGTACTTGGATGACAATCTGGTACATAGCAAAAACTTCCGGGAGCATGTTGAACACGTGAGGACCGTATTACAGCGGTATCAACAGCACGGAGTTAAGTTGACTCCAAAGAAGTGTGTACTGTTCAAAAGGCAAGTCCGATTTCTAGGGAAAATTGTGTCCAGAGAAGGATATACCATGGACCCAGCAGAAGTCGCTCCGGTACTGGCCTTAAATGGCAAGCAGCCCTCTACTGTCGGGGAGTTGAGGCAGATCTTAGGATTCCTCTCCTACTATCGTACTTACGTTTGGAACTTCTCCAGGACAACAGAGTCAACAACACCCATGGAGAAAAAGAAGAACCCGGGTAGGACCAGGCTTAAAAGAAACAAAACCGTTTCGTCCCAACAGACCATTCTCTGGACAGTAGACCACCAGGAGGCATTGGAAGAACTAGTAGACTACCTGGTAAAACCACCCATCTTGGGACATCAACTTACCATTTGTTCTTTGTTGTGACTCTTCTCAAGTTGGACTGGGAGCTGCCCTGTATCAGCCTCAAGATGGAAAATTGAGAGTTATCGGTTACGGTTCTAGAACGTTGAAAGACGCTGAGAAGAATTAACATCTACATTCTGGAAAATTGTAGTTCCTGGCATTGAAATAGGCTATCTGTGAACGATTTAGAGATTATCTCTACTACTGCAAAGAGTTTGAGGTATATACTGACAACAACCCTTTGTCCTATGTCCTCACTGCAGCCAAACTGAATGCAACAGCTCAGAGATGGGTCACTGAACTAGCTGACTTCAATTTCAGCATCAAGTACCGGCCAGGAAAATGCTATGTGGATGCTGACAGATTGTCAAGAATGCCACGAGAGCCTGAGGAGTTCATGCAAGAATGCTCGGAGGAAGTCAGTCTGGAAGCAATTGAGAGCACTACCCAAGCAGTGCAAGCTTATCAAGAGGAAGACACACCATTGTGGTGTCCGTTGACAGTGGAAACCACCATAAAAGCGAGAGAACAAGATCACACCCTGTCCATTCAACAACTACCAAAAGGAAAATTCCGTAGAGCACAACGGGAAGATCAGATAATTGGTAGAATACTACTTTATGTGCACCAAAATCGGTTTCCAAGTTAATGGGAGAGAGATAATGAGCCATCAGCAGTATCTGTTTTAGTTAAAGAATGGACGGAGCTCTACCTCAGTGAAGACGGTATCCTGTATGATAAAGAAGGACAAAACCGGCAGTTGGTACTACCAAGAGTATCCCGTATGTTGGTCTTCAAAGAACTCCATGAAAACATGGGGTACCTGGGAGTGGAAAAGACAACCAACTTAATCCGTGAACGTTTCTTCTGGTCGTACATGCAGAGAGATATTGTGAGGTACGTGACCAGAGAGTATGGGTGTCTGAAAGATAAACGCTCCAACACTTCAACCCGGGCACCTATGGGCAACATCCAAACTACGTATCCGTTTGAGATGGTCTCAATAGACTTTCTACATCTCGAGACGTGCAAGGGTGGTTACGAATACATATTGGTGGTGAAGGACCATTTTACTCAATTTGCCCAAGCATATGCCACCACCAATAAAGCTGGTCAAACAGCGGCAGAGAAGATCTTCAATGATTTTGCTTACTTTAACAGCTGACTAGAAGAAAGACCGGATGAGTTCTCTGTCAAAAGTTATGCATGCCTATAACTGTCCAAAGTAGTTACGGAAGGACAGAGCAAGAGTAAGGAGTACTATGATTGAAAACGTACGAAAAGCTCCAGCAGAAGAGGTGCTGATTGTTTTAATTGTGTTAATTGTTTATTTCTTACAGGAATCCTGCGAGAAAGAGGTTGTAAGAATAGGTTGTTATCAGTGTTTATAAATGTTATACCAATTTGACAATGACAAATTTATTTATATAGTTACTAAGTGTAACGAGTCTGGGAGGTGGAACCTCTGAGCAACTATACAAAGGGGAAGTTCTTGTAAGGAAGCGGGTGGCTCCCAGGGGAGCGGGCAAGAGTCTCTAGACAGGCAGGTGGGCACGGCAAGTGTCTTCCACCGCTGTGCATGCAAGCCAATCCCCTGTCCATGGTGCATGCGAAGATGCCTCTTGCCCTGCACCTATCGCTGCACACTCTCAAGTAGCAGCATCAGGATGCACGTCCACGTCCTTGTCCCAGTGCAGCGTTGAGTTGTCCAAACCCCAGTCCTTGGAACGCAAGCACAAATACGCAGCCAACGCCCCACAGGCCACACTACTAAATTCTCACATTTCACGACTGCTTGCGCTCAAAATGTTGCCTTTTAGGCTCGTGGAGATGGAAGCATTCCGCAACCTGATGGCGGTGGCCGTCCCTCGGTATTCAGTCCCCAGCCACCACTATTTCTCCCGGTGTGCCATCCCAGCATTACACAAGTACGTGTCCCAAAACATTAGCCGTGCGCTCAACAACGCATTTACCGGGAAAGTAAACCTAACCACGGACTCATGGACAAGTGCTTGTGGGTAGGGATGGTACATCTCGCTGACGGCACGCTGGGTTAACATAGTGGAAGCCGGGACCCAGTCGGACCTTGGGACGGAACACATCCTCCCGATGCCAAGGATTGCGGGCCCTAGGTCAATCAGGGTTGCCCCCACGGTCTACAGCTCCTGCACCTCATCCTTCTCAGCCTCCTCCTCCTCTTCAGCCTCCATCTCCGAAATGACCACATCAGTCACAAGCTGGAAGCACTGCAGCACTGCCTCGGCCAAGCGGCAACAGGCTGTGCTGAAGCTAATATACTTAGGTGACAAACCACACAATGCTGAAGAGTTGTGGGCAGCTCTGAAAGAGCAGGCAGATCTATGGCTCACACCGCTGAACCTACAGCCAGGCATGGTCGTGTGTGACAATGGCCGGAACCTGGTGGCGGCTCTGAGGCGAGCTCACATACGTACCATGCCTGGCCCATGTGCTTAACCTCATGGTTCAGCGATTTCTAGAATCCTACCCAGAGCTGCCGGATCTGCTTGTTAAAGTATGCCGCCTGTGTGCCCATTTTAGAAAGTCACCTACAGCTTCCTCCGCCCTTGCCGTGTTTCAGCAGCATTTGCAGCTTCCGGCTCACAGACTGGTGTGTGTTGTCCCCACGCGTTGGAACTCTACACTGCAGATGTTGGGAAGGATTTGTGAGCAGAAGAGGGCAGTTGTTGAGTACCAGCATCAACAAGGCCATCGGTATTCAGTTCAGACTCCACACATATGACCTCAGGAGTGGACATGGATGTCAGACATATGTACCATCCTCCAAAACTTTGAGGACTCCACCAAGATGGTGAGCGGCGATGACGCCATAATTAGCGTCATCATCCCGCTTCTCTGTCTTCTGAAATGCTCTCTGCTCACAATCAAAGAGGATGCATTGCAGGCGGAGCACGATGAGATGGAGCAAGGAACCATACAGGGTGATTACACACAGCCCAGCCTCATCTCATCCCAACATGTATTGGGGGACAATGAGGAAGTGGAGGAGGAGGAAGAACAAGAGCTAGTTTCAAGCGCTATAGACGATACCACCTGCACAGCTGTAATACCGTCTGTTCAGCGTGGATGTCCAGAGGACAGAGAGGAGGAGGAGGAGAGCATGATCAGTCATCACCTTGGTGAGGACACGGAAGTCTTGCCTCTTAGTAGTCTGGCACGCATGGCTGAGTTTATGTTACGCTGCCTTTCACATGACCCTCGCGTTCTCAAAATTTAGGGTGACAGTCATTACTGGTTGGTGATATATATATATTTATATCTCTTATTCCTGAGGCAGACAGGTCTGCAAAAAAGGGGCTGTACCAGAAGGCCCTTGTTGCGGAACTATTAAAAAAATTCCCATCTGAAAACGCTGGCTGGCACACTTTGTTGGAAAACCAAGGAGTACAGGTGAGAGAGACACAACTTCAATCCAGCAGAGGCAGGGGAACACTGTCAAAGTTCTGGGAGAATTTTCTCAGCCCCTCCCATCGCACAAGCCCTGAGGCGCGGGGTACTCTATCAAGGAGTGCAAAGTTTGGGAAGATGCTGAGGGAGTACCTTGCCAACCGAACCAACGTCCTCCGTGATTCCTAATTATTAATTATTGGGTATCCAAGCTGGATACGTGGAATGAACTGGCTCTCTATGCCTTGGAGGTCCTGGCCTGCCATGTTGCCAGTGTTTTATCAGAGCGGGTTTTTAGTGCCGCTGGTGGAATTATAACTGATAAGCGCATCCGCCTGTCAACTGAAAATGCTGACAGGCTGACTCTTATAAAAATGAACAAGGGCTGGATTGGGCCAGACTTCTCAACACCACCGAATGCTAGCAGCGTAACATAAACTCAAATCCAGTGTCTTTTCTGGGGAGGCGTATTCCCATGCACCTTTTCACACCCAGACATGGGTATACGCTTCCTGATTTTGGCTATTTGCTCTTGTCCTCCTCCTTCTCCTCTTCATCCACCACCATATCACCAGGGTGACCGTGGTCCGTGATGCAACACCCACATAATTTTTTTAAATGGTGTTTATTATGCCCATAAAAATTATTTTTTATACAGTATGTTCATGTATACCCTCCAGGGGTAAATGTTTGTCAGCCCATACACTTAGTGCATGGGCATTATAAGTATAGGAGGTCCGCTCCTTTCTAATGGGAACATTTTTATGAGGCCCTCCTCCACATCTCTTCCAAGGGGCATTGGAGTGCCTCCCAATTTTTGGCAGCCCTTGCATTCACTGCATAGGCAAACACAATGGGAGACCCACTTCCTAATAATTGGAACATTGTTTTCAGGAGGCCCTCTGACCTCCACGTCTCTTCCAAGGGGCATTGGAGTGCCTCCAAATTTTTGACAACCCTTGCATTCACTGCATAGGCAAACACAATGGGAGACACACTTCCTAATAATGGGAACATTGTTTTCAGGAGGCCCTCTGACCTCCACATCTCTTCCAAGGGGCATTGGAGTGCCTCCAAATTTTTGGCAACCCTTGCATTCACTGCATAGGCAAACACAATGGGAGACCCACTTCCTAATAATGGGAACATTGTTTTCAGGAGGCCCTCTGACCTCCACGTCTCTTCCAAGGGGCATTGGAGTGCCTCCAAATTTTTGACAACCCTTGCATTCACTGCATAGGCAAACACAATGGGAGACCCACTTCCTAATAATGGGAACATTGTTTTCAGGAGGCCCTCTGACCTCCACGTCTCTTCCAAGGGGCATTGGAGTGCCTCCAAATTTTTGGCAACCCTTGCATTCACTGCATAGGCAAACACAATGGGAGACCCACATCCTAATAAGGGGAACATTGTTTTCAGGGGGCCCTCTGACCTCCACGTCTATTCCAAGGGGCATTGAAGTGCCTCCAAATTTTTGACAACCCTTGCATTCGCTGCATAGGCAAACACAATGGGAGACCTATTTCCTAATAATGGGAACATTGTTTTCAGGAGGCCCTCCTCTAAGTCTCTTCAAAGGGGTATTGGGGTGCATCCAAATTTTCAAAGTGGTATTGGGGTGTGTCCAAATTTTGGGTAGCCCTGCCACTCACTGCATACGCAATAACAGTATACGAGACCCACTGTTTAGTAATGGGAACAATAAAACATAGCCTGCTGATGGCTCTCTAAGAATAGTGAGGTCCGACTGCAGGCCCTTTAAGAATAGTAAAGGCCGTTTGATTGTCCTATAAAAATAGGCTTTTTGACTTTCAGAGTCCCTCCTTCATAAATGAAACACGATGTGTCTGATGATATCTCACACCACATGGCCAGATAAGGTTGCAAAATGTTAAAATGACATTTCCTAGTGAATGCATTTGTCACTGTTGAAAGCAATGCAAAAGTGAAAAAACGCATCAAAAACGCTACGTGTGAACATAGCCCTAGGTGTGGAGGAGCATTTTTGTTTTTGATTATTTAATTTGCTTTATATACAAGTCATTACCCTGGAAAGGATGTTCTTTAACATATTTCCCAGGAAAATCCATTTTGGTTTTGTTTTGGTATGTTTTATTGTGAGTCCGTAAAAGTGGCGTAATACCTCTGACAACGTTGTTGACAGAAGTGACCTGGGAGTCAGAAATGCTTCCAGGGGTCTTCCCCATGCTGTCCCCATGTCATTTGAGCACTGTTCCCATCGATTTGGGCAATTTTTAGGCCCTCTGCCGACCGCCGGGGGGAGCCACCTGAAAAATGCTCGAGTTTCCCATAGACTTACATTGGGCTCGTTGCTCGGGTCGAGCACCCGAGTAGTCCAATGTGCTCGACCTGAGAATGGAGCACCCGAGCATTTTAGTGCTCGCTCATCACTAGTTATCTCCTCTTCATCACGGGATGCACTCCCTCAGACATTATTCTTTCGTGTTCCAACCATTTATACATAAGTGTGCTGGGCAAGATGGCGGTGATAAGAGAAACAATTTCCACACAAGACTTCTCCAACTCACTCTTCTGTCATGTTGGGGCAAGATGGTCCCCTCCCTGGATCAACTAATCCTTCTGCTACTTTGAGTCAAGAAGTTGCTTGCCTGGTGGAAGTACTCGCTTCTCATTCATTGCAGAAGATCCTTCTATCCGGTTCATTGGGAGGTCATGACAATGAACATCGGACTCCTCCGTTGGGGAGCAGTGTTCCAAAAACTTACAGCTCAAGGATGCTGGAAGACTCAGGAGACTTCACTTCCCATCAACATCCTGGAACTCAGAGCCATCTATCTAACTCTTCTTTATTGTCAGGATCTTCTGACAACGCCATGGCTGTGACATACATCGAATCACCAATGTGGAACTGGAAACCAGTCGGTTGTAGCAGAGATATTTTGTATCTTGACATGGGGGAAACAAAGGGTCCCAGCGATTTCAGCAGTGCATTTCCGAATTGGACAGCTGGGTCACCGACTTCCTAAGCCACAAAAGGCTATTTGCTGGGGGGGGGTGGTCTCTGCATCTGACATTCTTCAACCAGATCTGCCTATAATGGCGCACGCCAGACATCACTCTGTTGGCATCCAGATTGAACAACAAGATCCCTCAGTTTTTATCCAGGTCTGGGGATCCTCTAGCGATTGACTATGATGTCCTGGTGATCTCCTGGTCCCAATTCATCCTTCCATATCTGTTACCTCTTCTGCCACTTATACCAAAGCTAATCAAGAAGATCAAGGTGGAAGGAGTGCCAGTCATCCTCGTAGCTCAGGACTAGCACAGATGATCCTGGTATGTGGAAATAGTCAACCTTCTTGCAGTCGCTCAGTTCAAACTTGAAGATCATCCACACCTGCTTTCTCAGGGTACCCTGTTCCACCAGAATTCACAGTCTCTCAATTTAAGGGCTTGGCTGTTGAAGCCGCAGTGCTAAGAGATTCAGGTTTTTCAAAAAGGTAATGCAGATCATAATTAAAGCAAGGAAGCTCTCTTCCTCTTGTATCTAACATAGTACATGCAAGGCCTTTTTTTGTTGGTGTGAATCCAACCAAGCCGCCCCATGTTTTTTTTGCCTCCTTTCACTCCTGGCCTTTTTACAGTTGGGTCTTCAGTCTGGTTTGTCCTTCAGTTCTATCAAAGGTCAGGTGTCTACTCTTTCCATCCTTTTGCAAAGGAATCTGGCCTCCCGATCTCAAATCAAGACTTTTCTACTCTGTGTCTTCCTATTGGACTTCCGTGGACCTTTGGGACCTCAATTTGGTGTTGGATGCTCTACAGGTCTCTCCCTTTGAGTCCATTCGGGATATTTCTACACTTTTGCTCTCCTGGAAGGCTACTTTTCTAATAGCAATCACTTTCATTAGGTGAGCAGCCCTTTCCAGTCATTCCCTGTTTCTACTTTCCATCTCAATGAGGAGATTGTTCTTCCCTCATTCTGTCCTTCCCCTTTTCATTCTTCTGAGCATTCCCTAAACAAATTGGACCTTTTCAAAGCTATGCTTCTCTATTTGTCAATGACTGCTTCCTTTGGACACTCAGATTATTTGTTCATGATCCCCGAGGGTCATCGTAGAGGTCTCCCTGCCTTTGAGACTACTATTACCAATTGGATCCTCTGTACCATTCTGCAAAAGTATTGGGTGCAGTGTGGACTTCCTGGGCCCTTCATCATCAGACCTCTGTTCTGCAGATCTACAAGGTTGCTGCCTGATCCTCTGTATATACCTTTTTGTAGTTCTGCAGAGTACACACCTACACCTCAACAGATGCAAGCCTGCAAGCAGCAGTAGCACGGGTTCTGAGCTAAGAGATTTGCTTCTGCTCTTCAATTTTTTCCTTTTATTTCCTTCCTACTTTTGGGACTGCTTTTGGACATCCCATGTTTTCCTGTGTCCCCCAATGAACCTGTAGAGAAAAAAAGACTGTGGGTACTCACCATTAAATCTCTTTCCCTGAGCCTTCATTGGGGGACACAGCACTCACCATTTTTGTGCCTCTGTTGGGTCAGTCTGTGGTTATTCTATGTTGCTTCTCCTACTGCTCTCTTATTAATTGATTAGCTGTGTTCCAGTTGGTGGGTGTAGCCTGTTGCGGAAGAGTCAACTTTCTTTGTATAGTGTTAGCCTTCTAGTGGCAGCAGCATTCTCTCATGGTTTCCTCTGTCTCCCAATGAAGGCTCAAAAAAAGAGATTTTATGGTGAGCACTAAAAACTAAACTAAAAACACGGAATAATTTTGATGCATCCTAGTTGTAGATTAAAAATTCTTACTACCACTCTCCTAATGGTCTAATCAAGTAAAATCACTAGGATGTATGCAAGGCAATAATTATAAATTCTGAAAAATAAAAGAAATTTGACCACTCTTGAGTGATATTGCCACGGATTCCATCTGTCATATCTGTTGGCTGTCAATTCAGATTTAAAGAAAGGAGTTAAGTAGCATTAAGTCATGAGAAAGCATAGGTAGTTTTTATGTGAGATTTAATGAAAGGTAATTTACAACATTTGGCTAAGTGAATGAACAGTTATATAGTAATCTTTATACTTATTTTAATGCGTCCCATATACCTCAGTGAGCAGTTTATTAGTGTAAGGTATTTAGATAGAGTACTTTAAAGAGGTTGTCCACTAATTTTACATTGATGGCCTACCCTTAGGATAGGTCATCAATGTCTGATCGGCTGGGGTCCAACACCAAGCACCCCCGCTGATCAGCTGTTATTGGTGTCAGTGGCGGCCACCAGAAGTACTCACTTGCCGAGCTGCTCCGTCTACTTGTCGTGGCCGGGGCGTGGTACTGCATATCCGCCTCCTATTCAAATCAATAGGAGGTGAATGTGCAGTACCCTGCAGCAACCACTACAAGTGAGTACTTCCGTCCGGAGGCCGCCGCTGCCACCAATAACAGCTGAGTGGCGGGGGTGTCGGGTGTCAGACAAGGACAAGCCATCAATGCAAAAGTAGTGGACAACCTCTTTAAGGTAAAAGCACTTAGAGAGCTGGTCCAAGTTGTGGGGTGCATAGGCCCTCTAATGTACTACTACTGTGTGATTGACCAGAACAGGAAGTGGAATAGAGGTAAGTGACCATGAGTTCTCACTGAATCTAGGTCATAATAGAACATTCATGAGTAAAAGCTTCGGTAACACAGGCGAATATATAAAGGTTTACATCCGAGGTCATCTTTAGTTAATTACTAGTGTTGAGCGAACATGCTCGACACTGCTCGGTACTCGCCCGAGCATCATGCTACTCGGGATGTTCGGCGAGCACCGAGCATTTCTGGGTTACTCGGGCGGGAGCTCGGGTCTCCGCCCTGCATGTTTGGCGCTCTTGACAGAGCCAATGAACATGCAGGGATTGCCAGCCAGTCACTGTAATGCTGCAGCCATGTTGGTTGTGGGCATTACAGTGATTTGCTGGCCGCACAGCATCACCTTGAGTATTTAAAACGGGGCGCCGCCATCTTGGACACAGTCGCTCCAGATTAGACAGTGTAGGGACAGCGCTGCTGATTTAGGGAGAGATATAAACTGCGAAATAGTTAGTGTAGGGTCTGTAAAGGCTACCAGAACAAACAAACAGTCCTTTTCAGGACTAATATCCATCCCAGATACCAGGCAGGCAGGCTGTATAGGAGACACAGTGGTTATACCAGCAAACGCTGCATTACAGTCCTGTGTGCTCCTGTTGTTGAAATTGCTGGACTTAGCACCAGGTGTCGGGGGCCAGGAAAAATCCTTTTTTTTTCATCTAAATCCTCCTTTTTTTTTCCTCCTTCACACTGTACAAATACCCGTCTTATTAACCTTTTGGGGTGTGTCCCCCACCCCCCAAAAAAAGCGTGTCTCTGATTTTTCAGACACAAATATAACTGTTGAAAATAGTCTGGTGTAGGCTAGAGAAACAGAAGTGTTGTTTTGCACTTTCACGGTTCAAACCTCTGTATTATCCATTTTGGGCCATTTGTATCTAAAAAAAAAACAGTTTGAGTGTGTCGCTCACTGTTCAGCCGCAAATATCTCTATTTAAAAAAGTGTGGTATACCCCAGTAAACAATAACTGTGGTTTTGCCATCCCACGGTAAAAAATCTCTATTATTCAGGTTTTGGTAGTTTTTTCCGTAAAGAAAAACAGTAGTGTCTCCTGACTGTTGTGACACAAAAATATATCTGTTGAAAATAGTCTTGTGTAGGCCCGACATCCCAGTGTGGTTTCGCAGTTCCACGGGTCAAATCGCTGTACTATCCAGTTTTGGGCCTTTGGTATCTAAAAAAAAAGCAGTTTGAGTGTGTCGCTCACTGTTCAGCCGCAAATATCTCTATTTAAAAAAGTGTGGTATACCCCAGTAAACAATAACTGTGGTTTTGCCATCCCACGGTAAAAAATCTCTATTATTCAGGTTTTGGTAGTTTTTTCCGTAAAGAAAAACAGTAGTGTCTCCTGACTGTTGTGACACAAAAATATATCTGTTGAAAATAGTCTTGTGTAGGCCCGACATCCCAGTGTGGTTTCGCAGTTCCACGGGTCAAATCGCTGTACTATCCAGTTTTGGGCCTTTGGTATCTAAAAAAAAAGCAGTTTGAGTGTATCGCTCACTGTTCAGCCGCAAATATCTCTATTTAAAAAAGTGTGGTATACCCCAGTAAACAATAACGGTGGTATTGCCATCCCACGGTAAAAAATCTCTATTATTCAGCTTTTGGTAGTTTTTTCCGTAAAGAAAAACAGTAGTGTCTCCTGACTGTTGTGACACAAAAATATATCTGTTGAAAATAGTCTTGTGTAGACCTGACATCCCAGTGTGGTTTCGCAGTTCCACGGGTCAAATCGCTGTACTATCCAGTTTTGGGCCTTTGATTTCTAAAAAAAAAGCAGTTTGAGTGTGTCGCTCACTGTTCAGCCGCAAATATCTCTATTTAAAAAAGTGTGGTATACCCCAGTAAACAATAACGGTGGTATTGCCATCCCACGGTAAAAAATCTCTATTATTCAGCTTTTGGTAGTTTTTTCCGTAAAGACAAACAGTAGTGTCTCCTGACTGTTGTGACACAAAAATATATCTGTTGAAAATAGTCTTGTGTAGGCCCGACATCCCAGTGTGGTTTCGCAGTTCCATGGGTCAAATCGCTGTACTATCCAGTTTTGGGCCTTTGGTATCTAAAAAAAAAGCAGTTTGAGTGTGTCGCTCACTGTTCAGCCGCAAATATCTCTATTTAAAAAAGTGTGGTATACCCCAGTAAACAATAACTGTGGTTTTTCCATCCCACGGTAAAAAATCTCTATTATTCAGCTTTTGGTAGTTTTTTCCGTAAAGAAAAACAGTAGTGTCTCCTGACTGTTGTGACACAAAAATATATCTGTTGAAAATAGTCTTGTGTAGGCCCGACATCCCAGTGTGGTTTCGCGGTTCCACGGGTCAAATCGCTGTACTATCCAGTTTTGGGCCTTTGGTATCTAAAAAAAAAGCAGTTTGAGTGTGTCGCTCACTGTTCAGCCGCAAATATCTCTATTTAAAAAAGTGTGGTATACCCCAGTAAACAATAACTGTGGTTTTGCCATCCCACGGTAAAAATCTCTATTATTCAGCTTTTGGTAGTTTTTTCCGTAAAGAAAAACAGTAGTGTCTCCTGACTGTTGTGACACAAAAATATATCTGTTGAAAATAGTCTTGTGTAGGCCCGACATCCCAGTGTGGTTTCGCAGTTCCACGGGTCAAATCGCTGTACTATCCAGTTTTGGGCCTTTGGTTTCTAAAAAAAAAAGCAGTTTGAGTGTGTCGCTCACTGTTCAGCCGCAAATATCTCTATTTAAAAAAGTGTGGTATACCCCAGTAAACAATAACTGTGGTTTTCCTCTTCCACGGTTCTAATCTACTCTTTATTACCCTTTTTCCATTGATAGTGCAAGTGTAAGCTATTTTACTTCATTTACAATGGGCAAGGCGCGTGGCAAGGGACGTGGAAGTGGACGTTCTGGCTATGGTTCGTGCAGAGGACGGGACCGTGGCCAAGGTGAAAATGTGCCACAACCAACAGCCACATCATCTCGCTCCCACTTCTTGACCGAGTTACTAGGGAAGCACAGAACAACACCAGTATTGAGAACTGATTAGTGTGAACAGGTTATTAATTGGATAGCAGATAATACTTCCAGTTACCTGGGCACCACCACCTCCGGTCTGTCTTCCACATGGTCAACTCTTAGTAGCCGTGAGTCTCGACCGCATACTCCTCCTCACCCTGATGCTCCTTCCTCCCACCATGCCGAGAGTCGTCAGACAGCAAGTGATCCCACACTTGGACACTCTGAAGAGCTGTTCACTGGTCCATTTCCATATTTGGGCCCCTCGCCTGATACGCTTGAAGTGGTGGAAGAGGAGATCCCATGTTGCCGTGCCCAAATATTTGAACAGCCACGGCCACAGGAAGTCGACGTTGGCAATCTGTCACAAGAGGTGGACGATGACAAGACACAATTGCCAGGAAGTGAGGAGGAGGATCGTGGTGCGCAAGTGGAAGAGGAGGAGGTGGTGGATGATCTAGTAACTGACCCAACGTGGAAGAAGGACATGCAGAGTGAGGCCAGCAGCACACAGGGGGAGGGAGGCAGAGCACCCCAACAGGCAGGAAGAAGCAGTGTGGTGGCCACAGACAGAAGGCAGGCAACCGTTCCCCGTAACACCAACACGAGGGACGTTGCCAGTACAAGCGGTAGGTCTTCCAGAGTCTGGAATTTTTTTAAAGACTCTGCTGATAACCCCAAAAAGGCCATATGTTCCACCTGCCATGCCAGCATCAGCAGGGGTGACAAAACTACCAGCCTGACCACCACCAGCATGATCAGGCACATGGCAGCAAAGCACCTGACTTTGTGGGGCGAAACCCAGGGTCCACGACCAGTGTCAGCGGGTGTCACCACTGCTTCTTCCACTGTTGTGCGTGCAATAGAACCCCCTGTTGTGTGTGCAAGGCAATCCCCTGTCCATACTGCATGTAAAGATGCCCCCTCCTCTCAGTCTTCACTTGTTATGGCAGTTTCTCAAGAAACAGCATCAACGTCCACGTCCACGTCCCACCGCAGCATTCAATTGTCCATATCCCAGACCTTTGAACGAAAGCGGAAATTCGCAGCTAACGCCCCACAGGCCACAGTCCTAAATTCGCACATTTCACGACTGCTTGCATTGGAAATGCTGCCTTTTAGGCTGGTGGAGACGGAATCCTTCCGCAATCTTATGGCGGTGGCCATCCCTCGGTACTCGGTCCCCAGCCGACACTATTTTGCCCGGTGTGCCATCCCCGCACTACACAAGCACGTGTCCCAAAGCATCTGCCGTGCCCTCAACAACGCAGTTACTGGGAGAGTCCACCTGACAACGGACACGTGGACAAGTGCTTGTGGCCAGGGACGGTACATCTCTCTGACTGCACACTGGGTAAACATAGTGGAAGCCGGGACCCAGTCGGACCTTGGGACGGAACACATCCTCCCCACACCGAGGATTGCGGGCCCTATGTCAGTCAGAGTTGCCCCCACAGTGTACAGCTCCTGCGCATCCTCCTCCTCCTCCTCCTCATGTTCAGCCTCCATCTCAGATATCACCACATCAGTTACAAGCTGAAAGCATTGCAGTACTGCCTCCGCCAAGCGGCAACAGGCTGTGCTGAAACTCATAAGCTTAGGTGATAAACCTCACACTGCTTGTGAGTTGTGGACAGCTGTAAAAGAGCAGGCAGATCTGTGGCTGAGATCGCTGAACCTACATCCCGGCATGGTCGTGTTTGACAATGGCCGTAACCTGGTGGCGGCTCTGAGGTGGGGTGAGATCACACACGTACCATGCCTGGCTCATGTGCTTAACCTCGTGGTTCAGCGGTTTCTTAAATCGTACCCCTCGTTGCCAGATCTGCTCGTGAAAGTACGCCGCCTGTCAGCTCATTTTCGCAAGTCGGCTACAGCTTCCGCCGCCCTTGCTGTGTTGCAGCAGCGTTTGCAGCTTCCGGCACACCGACTGGTGTGTGATGTCCCCACACGTTGGAACTCTACCCTCCACATGTTGCAAAGGATTTGTGAGCAGAAGAGAGCAGTTATGGAGTACCAGCTGCAACAAGGCCATCGATATTCAGGTCAGACTCCACACATAAGACCTCAGGAGTGGACCTGGATGTCTGACATATGTACCATCCTGACAAACTTTGAGGAGGCCACCAAGATGGTGAGTGGCGATCACGCCATCATTAGTGTCAGCATCCCACTTGTCTGTCTTTTGCAACGCTCTCTGCAGAGAATTAAAGAGGAGGCATTGCAGCCAGAGTATGATGAGATGGATCAAGAAGCCGTAGCAGGCGATTACACACAGCCCAGCCTCATCTCATCCCAACATGCATTGGGGGACAATGAGGGAGAGGAGGAGGAGGAGGAGGAGGAGGAAGAACAGGAGCTGCTATCATGCGTTGTAGACGGTAGTACCTGTACAAGTGTCATACCGTCGGTTCAGCGTGGGTGGCCTGAGGACAGGGGGGAGGAGGAAGAGGAGGAGGAGGAGGAGGAGGAGAGCATGGTCAGTCGTCATCTTGGTGAGGACACGGAAATCTTGCCCGTTACCAGTCTGGCACGCATGGCTGACTTTATGTTACGCTGCCTTAACCGTGACCCTCGCGTTGTCAAAATGTTGGGTGACAGTCATTACTGGTTGGTGACACTTGTAGACCCCCGCTACAAGGAGAACTTTCACTCTCTTATTCCTGAGGTGGAGAGGTCTACAAAAATGGGGCAATACCAGAAGGCCCTTGCTGCAGAACTCTTAAAAAAATTCCCATCTGAACACGCTAGCGGCAGAGGTCACAGTTCGTTGCCCAACCAAGGCCTACAGGCGAGAGAGATGCAACTCCAATCCAGCAGAGGCAGGGGAACAGTGTCAACGTTCTGGGACAGTTTTCTGACACCTGCCAAGCTTACAGGCCCTGAGGCGCGGGGTACTCTCACAAGGAGTGGAAAGTTTCAAAAGATGGTGAGGGAGTACCTTGCCGATCGTACCAGCGTCCTCCGTGATTCCTCTGTGCCTTTTAATTATTGGGTATCCAAGCTGGACACTTGGAATGAACTCTCTCTGTACGCCTTGGAGGTCCTGGCCTGCCCTGCCGCTAGCGTGTTATCGGAGCGTGTTTTTAGTGCCGCTGGGGGAATTATAACTGATAAGCGCACTCGCCTGTCAACTGGCAATGCTGACAAGCTGACCCTTATCAAAATGAACAAGGGCTGGATTGGGCCAGTCTTCTCATCACCACCAAATGACAGCAGAGTAACATAAAATCAAATCCACTGTGTTATTTCGGGAGGTGTATTCACATGCACCGCTTCACACCCACACATGGGTATATGCTTCCTCGTTTTGGCTGTTTAATCTTCTTCTCCTTATCCTCAGCCTCCACCACCACTATACCACCAGGGTGCCAGCATTGCAAGTTCCTCTGTCCTTATTTTTGGCAGCTTTTGCTTGCAAGGCATAAGCAAATACTATGGGACACCCACTCCCCAATAATGGGACTTATGTTTGTAATATGCTGTACTGCATGGCTCTTGTAAGGGGCATTGCAAGTTGCTCCGTCCTAATTTTTGGCAGCTTTTGCTTGGAAAGCATAAGCAAATACTATGGGACACCCACTCCCCAATAATGGGACTTATGTTTGTAATATGCTGTACTGCATGACTCTTGTAAGGGGCATTGCAAGTTGCTCCGTCCTAATTTTTGGCAGCTTTTGCTGGGAAAGCATAAGCAAATACTATGGGACACCCACTCCCCAATAATGGGACTTATGTTTGTAATATGCTGTACTGCATGGCTCTTGTAAGGGGCATTGCAAGTTGCTCCGTCCTAATTTTTGGCAGCTTTTGCTTGGAAAGCATAAGCAAATACCATGGGACACCCACTCCCCAATAATGGGACTTATGTTTGTAATATGCTGTACTGCATTTGACGCGCCCCCTGGGCCGTGTGTACACGTGTGTGGGATACCCGGTGCCGGGTCTCTGGGGTCTGTAGTCTCCGTGGCGGTGACCCGGTCCCGTGGCTCAGGCTGGTCAAACCAGTGGCAGTCTTTCTTAGGTTTTGAGGTTAATTGTCCGACTGCGCCACCCGTGGATTGCGGTCAGGGAGTACCACTGCTGCGAGGCAGACCGCTGAGGCTGGTGTTGTGTGCGCAGCATAGAATGGGATAACTCCCCTCGGGAGGAGTATAGCCTCAGGGCAGTGAGTGTGGATGATGGGGGTGATGGTGCACGAGCGCAGCAGGAATGACTCAGAGTCTTTGCAGTGCAGTTCAGGGTCTTTACTGATGATTATAAGGTAGACCCTCCCGGGAGTACTGGCTAGCATAAGAGGCCTGGTCAGTCTGTGAGCAAGCAGGAGTTCCCCTGGCCAGGTCGAGTTGTAGGCCTCCCCATCTGTCTACACTCTTCCTGGCTACCTTGCTGTAAGCGGGTAGAAGTAGCCCACGTCCCTGAGTGTACCGTGTAGTGCTCACCCGTATGGCTGGTGACTTGGGGCCTTCTGTTAGCCTCCGCTCCACGACGGCGGTGCTGGTCCCTTGCTTGTGACTGAGCCTCCGGGCTTCTATGGCCAGAGGACCTGAAATCCCATGCCGGCTGGTGTCTGCTGCTGGATATATAAGTCCTCACAGCTTCGGACTCCTGTGTCCGGTTCCTATTGTCTTCTGCCAGGGCGAGCTCTGCTCAGCTTCCAGCCCCTGGTCTTTAGCTCCTAGCTCCTACAGAGCTCCTTGCTGTTACTTTCCCTTGCTCTCACTCTGACTCTGACTGTTCTCTGACTCACTCAACCCCGCCCCAGATCCAGTTTATAAGGGCAGAATTCTCCCCTCCCAGGATTGGGGCAGGAGGATGTTGCATGTTTAAGGGATCCTGACCAGGAAACCTCCCACTTGCTCTCCGACGTAATATCTCTATTACTGTGGTGACCAGACCCCTGGGGTGCCACACATGGCTCTTGTACGGGGCATTGCAGTTCCTCATAATTTTTGGAAAGCCTTCCATTCACTACTTAGGCCAACAGTGCACAGGAGACCCAGTTGCTATAAATGGAAAAAAAGGTTTAGTTAACGCCCTCTGACCTCCATGTCATTTCCAAGGGGCATTGGAGTGGCTCGAAATTTTTGGTAGGCATTGCACTCACTGTATGCCCTATAACTGTGTAGCCGAACCGCTCCTTTTGTTACAGAAACATATCCTACAAGACATATCTGGTTGACTGGCCTGATATTGATGTGAATAGTCCCTGTTCCTCCTGCTCTTTCTCCTTTGCCACTACCTCATCCATCATTAATCACCTGAAGGTTTGTTTTAACGGGAGTCATAGAACTTGGATAGTAGCAGGAAAACATCCAGCAATCCTCGGAGGAGGTAGGATATGCGCCAAAACGCTGACCACCTCAGGCCTAGCCGCTACTACATACATGCGCTTGCATTACAACAAAACAAAGCAGATGCTAACTTCTATCATCCTCATCATGCTCTTCACCTTGGCACTCTCAACTCCCCTGATTGAGAAGCCACGGCCCACCGGTGGAGTCTGATAGTCCGGTGGGCTCGGCCAATGCTGCCCTAAAGCAGGCCAGGCTAAGAAAAGTGTGGGAAAGGTTACCGGGACAAATAGGGGTGGCTGAGGACCGAGTATGGACACCCGGCCACTCCCTGGAGGCTTGGGAGCAAGCGGGGACACCCGGCCACCAGGCGGCTGGGGACTGAGTATGGATACCAGGCCGCCGACACAGCCATGGCGTGGTGGCCAGATTCCGCCTCCACATGCCTAAAAGGCCCAATTTAAAGTGCAAGCAAGCAAGCAGTATGGTATTGCAGCCTGGGGGTGGGTGGGTGGCAGGCTGCATACTTGCGCTTGCATTGCAAGGAATGGGAGAGGTACAATTGAACACTGCCCTGGGACAAGGACTTGAATGGGGATAGTTGCAAGTCTGCAACGACAGGTGCACGGTGGGAGGCATCTTCGCATGTACCATGAACAGGGGTTTGGCATGCACACACTACAGCGGAATAGGCTCTCCTTCCCACTAAATGCACTGGGGAGGGCACAGGTAATGTTTTGGTATACGCGCTTAATCTTATGTATAAGGCACACCAGGACAAATATGGGCGGCTGGGGACTGAGTATGGATACCTCACTGCCGAAGCAGCCATGAGGTAGTGGCCAGCTTCGGCCTCCTCCAAACTAAAAGGCCCCATTTCAAGTGCAAGCTAGCAGTATGGAATTGCAGTCTGGGGGTGGGTGGGTGGCAGGCTGCACACTTACACTTGCATTAAAAGAAAACATAGCAGATGCTAACTTCTGTCATCATCATCATGCTCCTCACCTTGGCACTCTCAACTCCACTGATGGAGAAGTCAGGGCCCACCGGAGGAGTCTGGTTCTCTGGTGGGCTCGTCCAATGCTGCCTAAAGCAGGCCGGGCTAAGAAAAGTGTGTGGGGGGATGTTCCAAGGAGAAATAGGGGCGGCTGGGGACCGTTTATGGACACCCGGCTGCCCCCAGGCGGCTTGGGACCGTGTGTGGACACCCGGCCGTGGGGCTGCTGGGGACCGAGTATGGACACCCGGCCGCCAGGCGGCTGGGGACTGAGTATGGATTCCAGGCCGCCAACACAGCCATGACGTGGTGGCCAGATTCCGCCTCCACATGCCTAAAAGGCCCAATTTCAAGTTCAAGCAAGCAAGCAGTATGATATTGCAGCCTGGGGGTGGGTGGGTGGCAGGCTGCATACTTGAGCTTGTATTGCAAGGAATGGGGGAGGTACAATTGAACACTGCCCTGGGACTAGAACTTGCATGGGGATAGTTGCAAGTCTGCATCTTCTGATGCGGTAAGGATCACTTATGATGGGCACACTTTTAGACAGTGACCTGGGAGTCAGAGATGCTTCCAGGGGT
Organism: Phyllobates terribilis; assembly: GCF_046119375.1. Lineage (NCBI taxonomy): Eukaryota > Metazoa > Chordata > Amphibia > Anura > Dendrobatidae > Phyllobates > Phyllobates terribilis. The sequence goes on along the minus strand of NW_027362764.1, from coordinate 530,455,205 downwards.
CTTCCCCATGCTGTTCCCTTGTCTTTTCAGCACTTTATGCATGTGTCACACAGCACATGGCCAGATAAGGTTGTAAAATGTTAAAATTACATTTCACGGTGAATGCATTTGTCATAGTTGAAAGCAATACAAAAGTGCAAAAACGCATAAAAAATGCTACTTGTGAACATAGCCGAAGATGTGGAGGAGTATTTTTGTTTTTGGTCATTTATTTTAACTTATACACAAGTCTTTACCCTGGAAAGGATGTTCCTTAACATATTTCACAGGAAAAAGTTTCACTTTCGTTTTTGAACGTTTTATTGTGAGCCTGTAAAAGTGGCTTAATACCTCTGACCACGTTGTTGACAGCAGTGACCTGGGGGTCAGAAATGCTTCCTGGGGCGATCCCCATGCTGTCCCCATGTCATTTGAGCACTGTCACTATCGTTTTGGGCACTTGTTAGGCTTTTAAAAGACTGCCGGGGGTGCCACCGCAAAAATGCTCGAGTCTCCCATAGACTAACATTGGGCTCGTTGCTCGGGTCGAGCACCCGAGTATCACGGCGAGCTCGGCCCGAGCTTCGAGCACCCGAGCATTTTAGTGCTCGCTCAACACTATTAATTACCCATTCTGGGTTATAATGAAGTTTGATTAACTTAATTTTGTTCTGATTAGTAAAATTTATTAAAATTGTTGTTAGTAAATTTAAAAATGTATTATGAAATTATTTGCAACAGTTTCTATTGGGGCTACATGGTTTAATCCGACACTGTTAGGTTTGCTATATATTGGGGCAATAAGCTAACTTTGCAGTAATGGAAGAAATGCTGTGTTTTTATTTTTTTGGCTGGCTAGATACAATCTCTGATCACAGCGCATGGGCCCACTAAGGCCTAGAGGCATGCAGATAGCCTTGGGTGCCGGATGTCACTTCAGGCGTTCTGCTGGATTGTCTTGTAGACTGACTACTCACACTTGGTCTGATGATTGCACTACATGGACATTGTACCTTAGATAAGAGCCATTTGTGTAATGATTCATTGGTATTTTTCTGCAGATTAGGAAGGCAGGAGAAGTGAATCCGCATGCTGCCCCAAGAATCTATATATTCTTCTCACATCAAGGGCACAACTGTGAAATGCAGCCAGTTTGCAGGTCAGGAGTGTCAAGCCCTTCATGTGTCCCCTGGCATCACGGTTGGCAGATCCAATCAATCATGTAGACACTTACTCTCTGTGTACTTCGACTATATGTCATAGTTTCTGACAAATGCTTTATTAACATTATGTCAGATCATTAAAGATACTGTCTATGAGATGGCAATGTTGAGCCCCCCAAGACTTCAGACTGTTACATTCCTAGACTTTTTTAAAAAAAAATTATTAGCTCAAAAGTTATTCTGGTAGTTAAAAAAAATATAATTTTTTCATTGTTTTGTTATATACGCAATGTTAAATGAAACAATATACTATATATCTAGTTCTCACAAAGACTTACTTGAATGGACACAATTTGATCCTCTTTGTCTAATGAAATATTGTTTGTTATGGTTGGTGGACAGAAACAACTTCAGAGTCTTTCCCAGTGATGATTGTAAGTACATCATCATTTTCATCGAAAAGTAATACCATCACAACATAGCTGTAACAAAACAAGACAAAACAATTGTGTAATAATCACTGACCAAAATAAGCTGACCTAACAAACAAAATGAAGTGTAATCACCTCAATTTCTATAGATGAATTAGGCTGACAAAACATGTCGTTCTGTTCTGCAAATTCATCTCGAGATGATAATGCTGCAGGCACTTTGGATGGATCCTTGTAAATCCTCAGCGGTGACCTGAGCATGATCGAGACTTATTTCACTTGCGCTTGACAATGCACAACCAGTGAGCTGTCAGTGAAGTACCAGCGGGAGGCTAAAGGTAGGGACTACAGCTCGTGAGGCAGAGGCTTGAGGTATGCTTTTTCATACCCAAAGCACTTGTGGGCTTATTTCCATATGGATATAAACATGGATTTATTGATTATGGAGCAAAGCATTTAACATAAAAACGGTATGAATTGGCTTGTCTTTTTAAGAGCTATCTGAGCACATAAACGCTTTAGCAGGGTGAACTATCCATGATTATATATTGCCTTTTGATAAAGGAAATAATCTATACAGCTATTATAATTCATAATTTGCCAATATGTTATATTACTTGTTATATGTCACCTACTGCATATACCAGCTTTATAAAATCATGTTTAGTTTAAGATATTTTCAGAAATGAGGCATCTCCATGTCTTTTGAATTATTGATCCTTGAAAATGTATAATTGCTTATGTTTGCATTATTTAATTATTCCTATTGCAAATTGTCTCTTCAGAATGGAAGAGGACTAGAACTCTAGTGCCACCTACAGGAAGTAGCAATCCTAGAAGTCAATAGTGACCCTTTAACGAGCCTTATCACATGACTTAGAATAAAAAGCCAAGACCAGAAACTCAATTTGCAGACACCGTGTTTCAGGGTACTGCCCCTCGTCAGTGCAAAGTGTGAGTTCTGGTTTGGCTGGATGAGAGGCGTCAGACCGGTATCTAGGGGTAATATTTCTCCTTGCGAAGAGTGACATGTTAAGCACATCAGGTGAGGAAACTTTTAAAGCCGCAATGCTGCTCTGGGAAATATGCAAATTGTCTCTTCAGAGAGGTAGAGGACTAGAACTCTAGTGCCACCTACAGGAAGTAGCAATCCTAAAAGTCAATATTGACCCTTTAACGAGCCTTATCACATGACTTAGGATAAAAAGCCAAGACCAGAAACTCAATTTGTTATTATTCCTGGTTTACAATTATTACTGGTTTACAACATTCTTTACTTTGAGCAGATGCTGAAAGCCAATTGCTGGGAGCCAGAATTTAGATTTAAATACTGAACCCTTTTAAGCCATGTCAAATCACTCACTCATATTTATAGGGTTCCCACATACCCCTTTTTACATCTTTCTTTTTCTCTGTTCATTGTAACTTTTATTCTAAATATCCAAATTACCTGTAAAGATGGGTGTTTTGCTTGGAATGCAGATTTCTAAATCAGCTGGTGGAGAAACGGGCATATCCAGCAGCCTCAGTTCTCTTGGCAAAGCAATCCAAACAGTAGGATCTAAAGGTTGGACAAAAGCAGCTGCAGGCGAGATGCCTTACCAGCCTTTCCTTTCCTCCTCCTCTGCAGGTCTTGCTTTCAAGACTTTGGCCACAAGAGATGTTGCCGATCTCTCTTACAGGTGACTCTTTTAATTATCTTTTAAGTGTTTGTACAATTTACGTGTTTGTCCTACTAACTAGTTGTGCAGCGTGTGGTTGGGAAAATCGTTACACACTGTGGCTTTCACGGATGGCAATATACGCATCCCAGGGCTGTGTTTGGTCAAGAGGTTCTATGTGTTCCTGGAATATTAGTGGTCACTACAGCCCCATAGCGTACTAATGCTGAGTACTTGGACTATTTGACTCCCCCATATTTATACTTCACAACGATAGTCTGCTCATTACTCTGATAAGTTTGGCATGGATAAGAGTAGGCTCATTTGATTTGCAAGGAAGATCGGTACTCCACAGCAGGTGGAGGAGTTACCTGCCTGGTTCCTTGGTTGTGCACATAAAAAATAAGAGAGAGGGCATAGGAAGTAATGTATCTGTTATATGTTGTTTGCAAAAGATCCACACCTGGTCTGGTACCACAGCCACAGGTGCCAAAATGAGTGAGGCTGTCACTGTACCTCCACCTATTGGGAGGAGTGCAGCCGCTGTTTTACAATGGGGATGAGGGAGGTGTCTGTAGTCTGTACCCAGTGCTACAGAAGGAAAAACCATACAGATATACTGAAGATGAAAGAGATGAGTCAGACTGGTGCATTGCTGTATCTGCACCAAAGAGCCCACAAGCAAGGAGCTAGACTTGAAGGGGGGACTCATTCTAGACAGGTCCTAGCTGGTGTTTCGACAAAATCAGCAATAGTGATTGCCCACAGTTCTGGAGCGATCAGCAGAAACATCACTAGGCAAATTGTCTGTACAAACAATTGTGTGGAAAAAATTGAGAAAGAGTGTGAATCAGGTGCCTTTTAGCAGTCCCTCCAAAACACCTGTCATATCAGCACAATAAAAATTGCCTCCATAGAAGGAGTTGGTGCCACAGTTATCCAGACTTGACGGGCAATGAACTAAGGCCCATAATAAAAGAAACTCCTTGATAAAACCCATATGGTTTTGCAAAGCACCTAAAAATCGTATGCACTTGCCACAACCAAAACTGGACAGACCTGGCGATAGTACTTAAGACACTTTGTAGGATAACAGATTATCACCTCTTAATTGATAAAATAGGTTGAGTGGAAGATGTCAAGCAGGACCTGAAAACACACTGACAAGAATAGAGTCCCCGTGTGACAAGAAAAGGGACATTTTCCTGGAATATCAGGTTATCCAGGGACCAAAAGAGACAGTAGCTGAATACAATGACAGATCCCATGGTCATAGAGAAGACAGATGGACTGACAATAGCTATTATTGTAGCAGAATACATGACTGGGATGACTACTAGTGACAATGAGACTGTGATCTCAGCCCAATGACTTGAAGCATCATCTGAATCCTTACTCCCTCTCTCAGAACAAGACTCAGACTAACACTCACCTTTAAGATTTTCAAAAGTGAGTTTCTCTTTCCATGTGTAGTGAGCACAAATGTGCTAAGGAATTTGAGAATTTCACCAAGTCAGCTGCCTCATTGTTCTTTATGACTGTCAGCACTCCTGACACAGTACTGGATTCTGCACCAGAATGCATTCGAGACCTCTTTGTCTGACTTAGGACAACTGACAATTAGTGTTGAGCGATACCTTCCGATATCGGGAAATATCGGATCGGATTGGATCGGACCGATACCGAAAAAGTATCGGATATCGCCGATTCCGATACCGGAAACCAATGCAAGTCAATGGGACATAAATATCGGAATTAAAATAAACCCTTTCTTTCCTTGTAGGTTAATTCTACATGAAGGAAAACAACTAAGAATAATGTAGAATGTATTGGGGGAGGTGGGGGAGACAATAAAGGCATAGAGGTTTAGCCCAGTCAAATGGAATAGCAGGAATTACTATTTTTTTAAGATGTTCTGAGTTACGGAAATATTAACTATGTTAAGTATTTTTATATTTTGTCAGATATTTATGTTTCACTACTTCCATGCTCTTCACCTTCTTTTTTACTTCTCCCACACTTTCTCCTTCATCATCCTCAGCATCTTTTTCATCCACTTCTTCTTCACCTTCTTCTTCTTCACCTTCTTCGTATTATTCTTTTTTTTACATTCTTCATCTTCTTCATATTCTTCTTCTTCATCATATTCTTATTTGTGACAGGCATTCCTGTAGTTGTTATCTATAAAAGGTTGGACATTACACCTTTCGTTCTGCCCGTCACAAAAGATTCACAACAGGATTTGTCCGCGTTCAGTTTGGCCTGCAGCAGCAGGTCTTTTCCAGGGGCACCACGAGGAGGAACGGACTCACCCCCATACACTGCTTAGTCATATTCTGCTTATAATTTAGATATTATCTTTTGCTCTGAATTTTAATCTTATGCTTAATGTTCTTCCACTTTTTGTTCTGCAGCTTCTTGTATTTCTGCTTCTTGGTTTTCTGTCTCTTGTTCTTCTGTATCTTGGTACTTGTCTTCTCTTCTTTGTCCTCTTGGTCAACTTCTTCAGGGTGATCTTCTTGGTCTTCTTCAGGGTGGTCTTCAGGGTGGTCGTCTTCCGGGTCCTCGTCTTCGGGGTCCTCGTCTTCTTCGGGTTGGTCTTCTGGGTCCTCGTCTTCGGGGTCCTCGTCTTCTTCGGGGTGGTCTTCAGGGTCCTCGTCTTCTTCGGGGTGGTCTTCAGGGTCCTCGTCTTCTTCGGGGTGGTCTTCAGGGTCCTCGTCTTCAGGGTCCTCGTCTTCTTCGGGGTGGTCTTCAGGGTCCTCGTCTTCAGGGTCGTCGTCTTCGGGGTCCTCGTCTTCTTCGGGTTGGTCTTCAGGGTCCTCGTCTTCAGGGTCCTCGTCAGGGAGATCCAGAGTGATTACCAAGAACCATTTCAAAAAGCTTGAACTTGGAAATGTAGCAGAAAGTACAAGAAGGCTGAGGAACTATCGAGGACCAGCTGACGGTACTGGAACCCGGATGGGTAGCAGAAGGTACAAGAGCCAATGGAACTACCGAGGACCAGCTGATGTTACTGGAACTCGGTTACTAAGCAGGAGGTACCTGTGCCAGAAAGCACTACCAAGGACCAGCAGACGTTGGTGGAACTTGGATACCGAGAAGGAGGCACCTAATCCAAAGGCACTGCCGAGAACCAGCTGACGGTACTGGAACCCGGATGGGTAGCAGAAGGTACCCATGTAAAGAAAAGTTCAAGGCCGCGAGCCGGCCGCAGTTACCAAAACCCAGAGTCCTACAGGGGGTGCTTGTCCTATTGGCACTATGGAACCAGCCTTCATTGCCAGATCCCGCAGCCCACATAGGAGTCACCTAAACTGCAGGCACCATAGAGTCGGCTAACCCGACCGCAACACGACAGGACAACGCATTGGAGGCAAAGTGACGTTGACACTACCCGGAAACAGCTGGCGTGCTGGAACCAGGCTGGGCAGGAGGGAGTACCCGTGCCAAAGACACTGCCGAGAACCAGCTGACGGTACTGGAACCCGGATGGGTAGCAGAAGATACAAGAGCAAATGGAACTACCGAGGACCAGCTGACAGTACTGGAACCCGGATGGGTAGCAGAAGGTACAAGAGCCAATGGAACTACCGAGGACCAGCTGATGTTACTGGAACTCGGTTACTAAGCAGGAGGTACCTGTGCCAGAAAGCACTACCAAGGACCAGCAGACGTTGGTGGAACTTGGATACCGAGAAGGAGGCACCTAATCCAAAGGCACTGCCGAGAACCAGCTGACGGTACTGGAACCCGGATGGGTAGCGGAAGGTACCCATGTAAAAAAAAGTTCAGGGCCGCGAGCCGGCCGCAGTTACCAAAACCCACAGTCCTACAGGGGGTGCTTGTCCTATTGGCACTATGGAACCAGCCTTCATTGCCAGATCTCGCAGCCCACATAGGAGTCACCTAAACTGCAGGCACCATAGAGTCGGCTAACCAGACCGCAACACGACAGGACAATGCATTGGAGGCAAAGTGACGTTTACACTACCCGGAAACAGCTGGCGTGCTGGAACCAGGCTGGGCAGGAGGGAGTACCCGTGCCAAAGTCACTGCCGAGAACCAGCTGACGGTACTGGAACCCGGATGGGTAGCAAAAGGTACAAGAGCCAATGGAACTGCCGAGAACCAGCTGGCGGTGCTGGAGCCCAGGGTAAATACTAAAAACAGAGGAGCCAGAGGTGTATTTGGAGGAGGTTTTAAATCCGTAGTACAGTGGATGTGGACAAAGCAGGAGAATTTGCCGGACACACAGCTGGGGATCAGCTGACGTTACTGAACCCCAATAACACTGGAGCAAGCGTTGACTGTGCAGACGGCACTTCTGAGCAGCAACTAGCGGTATTGGAGCCCAGGGTAAATACTAAAAACGGAGGAGCCAGAGGTGTATTTGGAGGAGGTTTTAAATCCGTAGTAGAGTGGATGTGGACAAAGCAGGAGAATTTGCCGGACACACAGCTGGGGATCAGCTGACGTTACTGAACCCCAATAACACTGGAGCAAGCGTTGACTGTGCAGACGGCACTTCTGAGCAGCAACTAGCGGTATTGGAGCCCAGGGTAAATACTAAAAACGGAGGAGCCAGAGGTGTATTTGGAGGAGGTTTTAAATCCGTAGTACAGTGGATGTGGACAAAGCAGGAGAATTTGCCGGACACACAGCTGGGGATCAGCTGACGTTACTGAACCCCAATAACACTGGAGCAAGCGTTGACTGTGCAGACGGCACTTCTGAGCAGCAACTAGCGGTATTGGAGCCCAGGGTAAATACTAAAAACGGAGGAGCCAGAGGTGTATTTGGAGGAGGTTTTAAATCCGTAGTACAGTGGATGTGGACAAAGCAGGAGAATTTGCCGGACACACAGCTGGGGATCAGCTGACGTTACTGAACCCCAATAACACTGGAGCAAGCGTTGACTGTGCAGACGGCACTTCTGAGCAGCAACTAGCGGTATTGGAGCCCAGGGTAAATACTAAAAACGGAGGAGCCAGAGGTGTATTTGGAGGAGGTTTTAAATCCGTAGTACAGTGGATGTGGACAAAGCAGGAGAATTTGCCGGACACACAGCTGGGGATCAGCTGACGTTACTGAACCCCAATAACACTGGAGCAAGCGTTGACTGTGCAGACGGCACTTCTGAGCAGCAACTAGCGGTATTGGAGCCCAGGGTAAATACTAAAAACGGAGGAGCCAGAGGTGTATTTGGAGGAGGTTTTAAATCCGTAGTACAGTGGATGTGGACAAAGCAGGAGAATTTGCCGGACACACAGCTGGGGATCAGCTGACGTTACTGAACCCCAATAACACCGCAGCAAGTGTTGACTGTGCAGACGGCACTTCCGAGCGCCAACTGGCGGTGTTGGAGCCCAGGGATAAGAATGAAAACAGAGAGGAGCCAGAGGTGTAATTGGAGCAAGTTTTAAATAAGTAGCACAGTGAATATGGACAGAGCAGGAGAAATTGCCGTGAACACAGCAGGGGAACAGCTGACGTTACTGAACCCCAATAACACCGCAGCAAGTGTTGACTGTGCAGACGGCACTTCTGAGCGCCAACTGGCGGTGTTGGAGCCCAGGGATAAGAATGAAAACAGAGGAGCCAGAGGTGTAATTGGAGCAACTTTAAAATGTGTAGTACAGTGGATGTGGACAAAGCAGGAGAAATTGCCGTCCGCACAGCAGGGGAACAGCTGACGTTACCGAACCCCAATAACACGGCAGCAAGTGTTGACTGTGCAGGCAGCACTTCCGAGCGCCAACTGGCGGTGCTGGAGCCCAGGGATAAGAATGAAAACAGAGGAGCCAGAGGTGTAATTGGAGCAACTTTAAAATGTGTAGTACAGTGGATGTGGACAAAGCAGGAGAAATTGCCGTCCGCACAGCAGGGGAACAGCTGACGTTACTGAACCCCAATAACACCGCAGCAAGTGTTGACTGTGCAGACGGCACTTCTGAGCGCCAACTGGCGGTGTTGGAGCCCAGGGATAAGAATGAAAACAGAGGAGCCAGAGGTGTAATTGGAGCAACTTTAAAATGTGTAGTACAGTGGATGTGGACAAAGCAGGAGAAATTGCCGTCCGCACAGCAGGGGAACAGCTGACGTTATGTAGCACCCTGAGGACTCGGCTGCTACAGGGGTATTACACCTCAAGCCAGAGGTGTGGTATTCCACTCCCGGGTAAGGATGGAGTGTGGAACTGAGCTTAGTAGGCTGCATGCACTACATACATCCCATTTCCGGGGGACAGAACGACGGTACTCCCACCAGTAAATGTGCAGGTACGACAGCGTCTGTCCCTGGCTGGAGTGGGAGGGGGGTGGAACATCCCAGTAGTGTAGGGGCAGATAGGGGGAGTAGTCTGGGTAAAGCTAGGAGCCCATTGGGTGCTGGTCACCTGGGCTCACACATAGAGGGAGTATATAAGGTGGGCACCATCTTAGATCAGAGTTCAGTTCAGGCAGGAGGAGAAGAGCAGAGGAGCTCAGCCAGGAGGGCTGACAGGGAGCTGTGGCTCCGGCTGGGCCCAGCTTCAGAACAGAGCCTGCTGAGAGAGAGAGAGAGAGGAGTAAGAAGGACCCAGAGAGGAAACAAGAAGAGAACCCCAAGATCCCAGAATAAGGACAGAAGGGTGAAGGGTTGGTGGACAAGAGTACCGGATCCCAAGCTGGCAGAGACCAAAACAAACCTTAGCCAGGAACCGGAGGTCGTGGTCAGGATCTGCCACGACCCTCACCAAATCCACTAGAAAGGCACACCAAGTATAGGGTCAGGGAGCCCAGAGGAGGCTTGACCACCAAGAGACCCGAGGGAGCCGGCCAAAAGTGGATCCCTGGTGGGAACGGCCAGAGGAAGGGAGAGTCAGAAAGGAGCTCAGGACCACGCTCCGGAATTGCCTGGGGGTTGGCCGAGTCCAGGACCTGGTGGATGCAGCTCGGCTCGGGTGGTCACTCAAGGCCAGAGTGACTAAAAGGACACCAGTAAGTAAAAACCCTGAACTGCATCTCCCGACTCTGAGTCTTCTTACTGCACCGTCACAACCCCCACCATCTACACCTGCTGCCCTGAGGCCATACCCCTCCCGTTGGGGGTTATACCATCACTGCTGCACATATACCACCGGCCTCAGCGGACTGCTCTGCAGCGGCGGCTTCAAAGCCGCACTCAACGGGTGGCGTAGTCGACACATCAAATTAACATCTACTGCCATAGACTGCCACTTAGTTTGACACCCTGGGCACGGACCGGGTCACCGCCACAAGGACTACTACCCCCATACAGATCCGGCTCCGGGTATCCCTTGAACATGGCCCAGGGGGCGCGTGAACTTTTGGCGTAGTCGGCAGGATAACGTGCCCGCAATCACCGGGTACTGCGTGCCTGAAGAAAAGTTCACACTTACCTCAAAAAGAGTCTCCCGCCGATTCCAGAGGGTCCCCGCCATCGGACGCCGTCACAGATCGTTTCCCGTCGGTTGCCCGCCATCTGCAGCTTTTTCCCGCCATCTAAGAAGATTTCCCGCCCTGGCAGAGCGGACGCCATTATGGGCGTGCCAGAGGGTGGCAAGAAGCCACCTCCCATCGTGGGCCAGGTCAAGGAATGGCGCCAAAAGCGGAAACCGCCCCCACCAGCAGAGACTGTGATGTTAGAGATGTCCATCAGCGTGGGGGGACTGCCCCTGGAACTGACAATCACTAAGTTGCCCCGGGACCACCCTCAATGTGGGCGGATACCAAACAAAACAGAGAAGATGGGTGCAGCCTGGAGGAGTCTGGAGAGGAGTCTGGAGGAGTCGTACCCGGAGATGGAGGGGGAGGCAGGCAGCACCGACCCAGCGGTCAGGAGCCTGCTGCAAGCGACAACCCCAGAAGGCCTCGTGGAGATCCTGGCGCAGCTCCCCAGAGATCGGGAGCATGCACGGACCGCACTGGAGGGCTTGGCTCAGAGGATGGCCCGAGTGCAGCGAGACGTACTGGCCACATGGAGCAGAGAGATGGCCCTGCAGGCAGGAACCCGCCAACGGAGCACGCCACCCGAGACGAGGAGTCAGACCGCCTCTGAGGATGGCGCAGGAGGAATCAAGGCCGGAGACGACGCCGAGGAAGGAGCTAAAGAAACGGAGGCAGGTAAAGGGGACGTCACTACCCTGAGCCGAGAAGCCGTGAGCCTGCCCCAGCTCCCCATGAAGAGCCCGAAATTTCCCCTGCCGTGCCCGTCGTTGCACCGTCACCGCTCCCGACTAGGCCTCAAACAGAAGCCGCGGCCACGCCCCCTGTGACGTCACGCGCCTCAACCTTGAGCGCGGCCAAGCAGGAGACGCCACCGGCCTGGTCGCAAGGCCAAGTGCCCCCGGGCGCCGCAGTGCCAACAGCGCCCTCTACCTCCACTGAGCCACCGGCCTGGTCGCTGGGCCAAGTAACCCCGGGCGCCGCCGTCTTCACGGTGCCCTTTACATTCAGGGTGCCCCAAGCCTGGTCGCAAGGCCTGGTAAACCCGGGCGCCGCTACCACCACCGCGCCCTCAACGTCCACAGCGCCACACCTGGGTGAAGACCTATTTGCCCAGCACACTTGCCCGGATGGGCAGCCCTTTGTGTGGCCACCGGAGTACCACCAGCCCCGACTCCGGAAAGAAAGACCCCTGGATGAGCCCCTGATCCCGGCTCCGGCGCCCGTCAAGATGACCCCGCTCTCATTAGAGGAGGCGCAGTTCGAGTGGGACCCCGCAGGAGGAGACCTCATCGGGTTCACTCAGGAGACCCGGGCGGCCGCAGCTGAGCGTGCGGAGTGCTGTCGCCAGCAGTTGGACGTCTTTGACCGAGAACGAAGAGAGAGGCGGGTCCGTGAGCAGCGGCTGCAAATAAAAAGTGCAGAACAAAAGAGCCGGACCCGAAGGAACCCCCGTGCAGCCCACGGTCCCCATGCCACCGGGACTGTAATTAAATTCCAGTTGCAGCACGGTTGGGGCTTCATCAGAGATCATCACACCCCCGGCGACGTCTTCGCAACCAGAAGAGATGTCGAGTCCCACCTACCGGAGGGACACAGAGGTCGTTACCTTTACCTGGGTGACGAGGTCACATTCACACGGCACCAATGTGCCAAAGGACCCTATGCCCTTCATGTACACCGTTTGACAGAGGAAGAGCTGAGGTGTCAGGAGGAGCAAGAGGACCCGGACGGGTCTGAGGAGTACAGGGAGGAGGCATCAGGAGGACGCCGTTACTAGAGTACGGTAAAAAAGAACTGTGCATAGTTACCCGTATGTTCCTTCTTCCCACTGACCGAGGACTGAGAGCGGTCATTCTTTCCTTAATCCCACTGGTCGAGGACTGAGAGCGGTCATTCTTTCCTTAATCCCACTGGTCGAGGACTGAGAGCGGCCACCTCCCTTTGTATATAGTTGCGCTTTTTAAGGCGCCCCCTACTGGTTTTATAAGGAACTGTGTTTTTCCAGAAGAGACTGTTGCACTTTACCCGGTCACAAGTTGCACCGTGGCCGGAGGAACAAGAATGTTTACTATGAAAAGTTTTATATGAAAAGTTTTATGCTGATGATATATATAATGTTTTATATGTTTATGATGTTTTTGAAAAAAATTTGTATGTTTTTGGATGTTTTTATTCTTTTACAGCCCGAGGACGTGCTGTGATTTACCAGGGGGGAATGTAGCACCCTGAGGACTCGGCTGCTACAGGGGTATTACACCTCAAGCCAGAGGTGTGGTATTCCACTCCCGGGTAAGGATGGAGTGTGGAACTGAGCTTAGTAGGTTGCATGCACTACATACATCCCATTTCCGGGGGACAGAACGACGGTACTCCCACCAGTAAATGTGCAGGTACGACAGCGTCTGTCCCTGGCTGGAGTGGGAGGGGGGTGGAACATCCCAGTAGTGTAGGGGCAGATAGGGGGAGTAGTCTGGGTAAAGCTAGGAGCCCATTGGGTGCTGGTCACCTGGGCTCACACATAGAGGGAGTATATAAGGTGGGCACCATCTTAGATCAGAGTTCAGTTCAGGCAGGAGGAGAAGAGCAGAGGAGCTCAGCCAGGAGGGCTGACAGGGAGCTGTGGCTCCGGCTGGGCCCAGCTCCAGAACAGAGCCTGCTGAGAGAGAGAGAGAGGAGTAAGAAGGACCCAGAGAGGAAACAAGAAGAGAACCTCAAGATCCCAGAATAAGGACAGAAAGGTGAAGGGTTGGTGGACAAGGGTACCGGATCCCAAGCTGGCAGAGACCAAAACAAACCTTAGCCAGGAACCGGAGGTCGTTGTCAGGATCTGCCACGACCCTCACCAAATCCACTAGAAAGGCACACCAAGTATAGGGTCAGGGAGCCCAGAGGAGGCTTGACCACCAAGAGACCCGAGGGAGCCGGCCAAAAGTGGATCCCTGGTGGGAACGGCCAGAGGAAGGGAGAGTCAGAAAGGAGCTCAGGACCACGCTCCGGAATTGCCTGGGGGTTGGCCGAGTCCAGGACCTGGTGGACGCAGCACGGCTCGGGTGGTCACTCAAGGCCAGAGTGACTAAAAGGACACCAGTAAGTAAAAACCCTGAACTGCATCTCCCGACTCTGAGTCTTCTTACTGCACCGTCACAACCCCCACCATCTACACCTGCTGCGCTGAGGCCATACCCCTCCCGTTGGGGTTTATACCATCACTGCTGCACATATACCACCGGCCTCAGCGGACTGCTCTGCAGCGGCGGCTTCAAAGCCGCACTCAATGGGTGGCGTAGTCGACACATCAAATTAACATCTACTGCCATAGACTGCCACTTAGTTTGACACCCTGGGCACGGACCGGGTCACCGCCACAAGGACTACTACCCCCATACAGATCCGGCTCCGGGTATCCCTTGAACATGGCCCAGGGGGCGCGTCAGTTACCGAACCCCAATAACACGGCAGCAAGTGTTGACTGTGCAGACAGCACTTCCGAGCGCCAACTGGCGGTGCTGGAGCCCAGGGATAAGAATAAAAACAGAGAGGAGCCAGAGGTGTAATTGGAGCAAGTTTTAAATAAGTAGCACAGTGAATATGGACAGAGCAGGAGAAATTGCCGTGAACACAGCAGGGGAACAGCTGACGTTACTGAACCCCAATAACACCGCAGCAAGTGTTGACTGTGCAGACGGCACTTCCGAGCGCCAACTGGCGGTGTTGGAGCCCAGGGATAAGAATGAAAACAGAGAGGAGCCAGAGGTGTAATTGGAGCAAGTTTTAAATAAGTAGCACAGTGAATATGGACAGAGCAGGAGAAATTGCCGTGAACACAGCAGGGGAACAGCTGACGCTACTGAACCCCAATAACACCGCAGCAAGTGTTGACTGTGCAGACGGCACTTCCGAGCGCCAACTGGCGGTGTTGGAGCTCAGGGATTACAGTTCAGGTGGTAGAAACATGAACAGAACAGGTGACCTGGATACTGTTGCCAACCAATTATTTATTCTGGAAGAGGACTGGCAAATTCATGAGAGATCCAGGCCTTGTTCATTTTGAGAAAAGTAAGCCGGTCAACGTTATCGGAGGATAGTCGCATGCGACGGTCTGTTAGTACACCACCTGCGGCACTAAAGACGCGTTCCGATAATACACTAGCAGCAAGGCAAGCTAGCACCTCCAATGCATACTGACTAAGCTCTGGCCATGTATCCAGCTTACAGACCCAAAACTTGAAGGGAGAAGAGCCGTCTGGGAGTACACTAAGAGGGCAAGACATGTAGTCTGTCACCATCTGACGGAAACGTTGCCTCCTGCTGACTGGAGCCGTCTGTGATGGTGTAGCCATTTGTGGCGGCGGGGACACAAAACTTTGCCACATTTCGGCCATAGTGGTCTTGCCTTGTGCTGAGGCGCTGCTTCTGCTCCCTCTTTGTGCAGAGCTTCCTCCACTGCCTCGACGCACTGAGCTGCTTTGTAAAGCACTAGCAGCACTGCTCTCGGTTGGAATGGAGAACATGATGGAATGCACCAGTGCGTCTTGGTACTCCCGCATTTTACGCTCCCGGTTCAACGGTGTTATGAGGCTTTGTAAGTTGTCCCGGTAGCGAGGATCTAGGAGGGTGGACACCCAATAATCAGCCGTGTTGAGAATGTGGGCGATGCGGCGGTCGTTTCTCAGGCACTGCAGCATGAAATCAACCATGTGCTGCAGACTGCCAATTGGCCAAGAAACGCTGTCCCCTGCTTGAGGCGTGATCTCTGCCTGCTCTGCATCACCCCACCCTCGCTCTAGATACTGACTACTAGAGCATTGTGTACCTCCCTCCTCTGGACAGATGTCTTCCTCATCCATTGACTCCTCCTCATCCTCCTCACAAAGTGTCCCCTGCCTAGGCCTTTGTGAGGAACCACGTTGCGCAGACTGTAGAGAAGCAGATGGCATTTGTGACTCCTCATCCTCCACCTCTTCCAAAACCTCGTCCCTTAGTGCTTGCAGTGTTTTTTCAAGCAGGCAGATAAGGGGGATACTCATGCTGACTAGTGCATCATCTGCACTCGCCATCCGCGTGGAATAATCGAAGGCACGCAAAACGTGGCAAATGTCCTTCATAGAGGCCCACTCAGTGGTGGTGAAGTGTGAACGGCGCGCACTGCGACTTGTTTGCGCCTGCTGCAGCTGGTACTCCATTACTGCTGCCTGCTGCTCACACAACCTCTCCAACATATGTAACGTTGAATTCCACCTGGTGGGTAGGTCACATATGATGCGATGTTCCGGAAGACGTAATCGGCGCTGCAGAGCTGCAATGCGTGATCTTGCATTGCTGGAACGCCGCAAGTGAGCGCACTCTATGCGGACCTTGTGAAGCAGTGCATCAAGATCCGGATAGTCCCTCAAAAAACTCTGCACGACCAAGTTGAGCACATGTGCCAGACATGGGATGTGAGTGAGGTTGCCTAGGCCCAGAGCTGCCACCAGATTTCGGCCATTGTCACACACTACCATGCCTGGCTGGAGATTCGCTGGCACAAACCACACGTCGCTCTGCTGCTTGATGGCATTCTAGAGCTCCTGCGCTGTGTGGCTTCGATTCCCCAAAGAAATTAATTTTAATACGGCCTGTTGACGTTTGGCCACGGCTGTGCTCATATCGGTCATCATAACAGGTAACCGTTCACGGGTCGATGTGGAGGTAGACCGTGACGGCTCCTGCAGCGCTGATTCAGAGGAACTGGAGTATGAGGAGGAGTCAATGTGTACAGACTGGATTCCTGCAATCCTTGCCTTGGAGTTGGCAGAACACGTACAGCGCCACTCTCAAGATTTGTACCCGGCTCCACAACATTTACCCAATGGGCAGTGAGGGAAAGGTATCGTCCCTGTCCATGCTTACTGGTCCACGCATCAGTGGTCAGATGGACCTTGCTACTGACGGCGTTTTGTAGCGCATGTTTAATTTTTCCCTCCACATGATGTTGCAGGGCAGGGACGGCTTGCCTGCTGAAATAAAAGCGGCTGGGCACGTTGTATTGTGGGACTGCCAATGCCATAAAGTTACGGAATGTGTCAGTCTCCACCAGCCTGAATGATAGCATTTCAAGGGCCAGTAGTTTAGCAATGCCAGCATTCAGAGCCTGTGCTCGGGGGTGGTTTGCCGAGTATGGGCGCCTTTTCTCCCATGCCTGTGCTAACGATGGCTGTAGACTGGCCTGGGAGTGTGAGGATGACTGGGAAAGTGGTGCTGTGGGTGGAATTACACTGTGTCTCTGTACAACAGTGCCAGAGATTCTTCCATGGCGATCCTGTGAGGAAGCCGAACCAGCTGTGTGTGAGCTGGAGGAAGAGGCTACAACACGAGCTGAAGAGGTGGTAGGTGGCACTGTAGGTTGGCCTAGGTCTTCAGTGTGCTTTTGTAACTCCACCACGTGCTTGGTCCGCACATGTTTCCACATATTTGTGGTATTGAGGTTGCTGACACTTTTCCCTCTTTTCACCTTCTGATTACACAGCTTGCATTTGACAAAGCAAATGTCATCTGCAACTGTGTCAAAAAAGGACCAGGCACTGCAAGTCTTGGGAGCGCCCGCTTTGGATTTTGGAAGAGCCATGCTCCTAATGGGTGCCGAAGTGGAGGCTACAGGCAACCAAGTCTGCCCCCTCCCTCTCCCTCCTTTTTGGGCCGTTCGGGGAATCTCTTCCTCAGAGCTGCTCCCACCACCTTCCTGTCCCTCACGCCATGATGGGTCAAGGACCTCATCATCTACACCACCCTCTTCAAACAACTGCTTCTCCTGGGTAGTCTCGACAGCACAGTACGCACCAGAAAGTGGCACCTGAGTCTCATCATCAGATGCGTACTGAGGTGTGCTGCTGACCATAGGCACTGGCCCATCCGCCTCTTCAGATTCAGAGAGACAAAACGGTTGCGCATCACTGCATACTACCTCTTCTTCAAATTCTAGAATTCTGCTTGGCTGGCCCCCTCTTTCCAAGCCAAGAGATTCAGAGAACAGAAGTAGAGATGGCTCCTGTCCAGGGCTCTCTGACTGCCTGGGCAATTTGGCAGGTGGTGAAGAGACAGATGGGTGCTCTTCAGTGCTCAGGACCTGAGAGGATCTGGAACTAATTGAAGTCGATGCGTTAGCTGCCATCCATCTGACAACGGCTTCAATTTGGTCCTCGCGCAGCAGTGGGGTACGGCTAGCTCCTACAAAGCTGCGCATAAAGGACTGTTCCCTGGTAAAACTGGGGGATGCTGAGTCACTGGTGCCCGCAGCAGGCACAGAATCCCCACGTCCTCTCCCTGCAGGCACAGAATCCTCACGTCCTCTCCCTGCAGAAACTCCACGCCCACGCCCACGCCCACGCCCACATGCCTTACTCCCTGCCTTCTTCATCTTGGTAGACTGATAAAGATAGGCAGAAAAGTACTAAGGACTTAGTGTGCTTATTCCTGAACAGCTGCTAACAGGTATAAGAAACACTAATTTTATAAAGTGTGGACTAGACTTTAATATGAGCTAATGTGGCCTACACAACTGTAAAGTGGAGTGTTTGGTGAACTTTATTTAGGTTTTTTTTTTTTGTCACAAAAAGACACTGGATGTGCCTAAAGATGTAATAACGATAGTATCACAAACTTTTTGTAGCTATTACAATGTAGGAAGGTAACCTACAATGCAATAGATGAGGCTGCAAAAAATAGGCTAATACTAATCTGGCTGGGGCTGCAGGGCCCAATGCTGCAGAAAGGCTCCTCTATCTACTCCTATATAGTGTGTTTGGAATCAATTTAGCTGAATACGGATGGAACCACCACACTAATAGGAGATATCAGGAAAAATTATGAATTGGCAATAAAGGACAATGTATGAGGCAGTGACACACACTGAGTGCACTACAACCAGACGGGGTTGAAGCACACACTACAGGGTGAGCTGCACTCACACACCAGACCTTGCAGACAGCGGTGAAAGTACAGATGCAGAGCACTGTGCACTAGCGCTGCAAGACCAAAAAAATTTCTCTATCTACTCCTATATAGTGTGTTTGGAACCAATTTAGCTGAATACGGATGGAACCACAACACTAATAGGAGATATCAGGAAAAATTATGAATTGGCAAAAAAGGACAATGTATGAGGCAGTGACACACACTGAGTGCACTACAACCAGACGTGGTTGAAGCACACACTACAGGGTGAGCTGCACTCACACACCAGACCTTGCAGACAGCGGTGAACAGTACAGATGCAGAGCACTGTGCACTAGTGCTGCAAGACGGAAAAAAATTTCTCTATCTACTCCTATATAGTGTGTTTGGAACCAATTTAGCTGAATACAGATGGAACCACCACACTAATAGGAGATATCAGGAAAAATTATGAATTGGCAAAAAAGGACAATGTATGAGGCAGTGACACACACTGAGTGCACTACAACCAGACTTGGCTGAAGCACACACTACAGGGTGAGCTGCACTCACACACACAGACCTTGCAGACAGCGGTGAACAGCACAGGGAACTGTGCACTAGCGCTGCAAGGCACAGTGATTTAGAAAGTAGCTTGGGTAAAGCAGTATAGAGCAAATAGGTAGCTAAAACTGTCCCTCAGAACAACAGCGTCCTATCCCTAACTGAATTCACAGCAGAGTGAGCTCAAAATGGCGGCGGCGGCTTTTATAGTGCATCATGACATCATTTCAGCAGCCAATCACAGCCATGCCATTAGTTAAGATGCCTACATGCCTAACAGGATGTGCCCACACCTCTTAGGATCCTCATTGGCTGAATAAAATGAAAATGGCTCATTGCATTATGGGAACTTCCGATTCCGGTATACGATATTGCAAAAGTATCGGAATTAAGTATCGGAATTCCGATACCCCGAATATCGGCCGATACCCGATATTTCAGTATCGGAATGCTCAACACTACTGACAATACTTTTGTGGTAGCAAAGAGAACTGCGCTCATACCATTGGAACTGACGTTTGCTTGCTCCTTGCTGTACAAGATGTATCTCAACTTGCCTCCCACCTTAATGTTCTCTCAGATCTCCGGTCATTTGCATTGACAGCTGAACACAGATCTTCAGAGAAGGAGGGGTGTTCCTCATTTGGGTTGTAAGGGCGAAGACCGGGGTGTAAGTACTTTCAGAGCAAGGGATCCTGAACTGCCGGGGCCATGCCTCTGGTTGCAGGGGGAAGACAGACTGCGAGCACAGGAGTCAGATGACTGGGAAGCTGGGGGCGTGTTGAGAGTGAGAGCTGGGAGGTCAGGTGACCGGGAGACTGGTGGCGTGGGGAGAGAGAAGAAGAGACAAGGACGTTTGCGAGGGAAAGCGGAGCTGGGTCCTGCTCAGCAGAGCAGTGTGAGAGGGTCCAGGATCCTGGCTCCAGGACTGGGAGCAAGAGCCAAGTGCAGTGGACCGGAGCAGTCAAGCTGATCAGAGAAGAGACGCAGTAGTCGGTGGAGCCGGGCACGTGAGGTGCCGTGTTATGGACTAGGGGCTCAGCGGGTAAAACCGGAGACTGCCCGCTGCCACCAGAAGACGGAGAATTGTTTGGGCGGGGAAGCCTGAAGAAATCAACATCGGCCCCAGCCTTGTGGAGGAAAAAAGTCAGCTAAGTGTAAAAACTGTCGTTTACAACCGGTTCGACTCTGCTATATCTAGTTAAACTGTGAACTGTCAGTTAAAGACTTTTATCTGCTACTTCCCTTGTTTTCCCGCATATTTTCCCCTGATACTCCCTGCGTGGAGATTTACCCCGTTATTATAAACTTCCCTGTTTATTAACCCTGTATTGGCTGCTCTGTGTTTCTGTGTCGCTGCATCTAAAGTACCCGTGTTACATTTGGCGTAGTCGGCAGGATGCAGACGTTAGACACAGACACTGCAGAGCAGTCCGTCCTGGGAGCCCCTAAATCTAGCTTGCCACTGGGGGCCATGCTCAGCAATCTCCCAAAGTTCACCGGGGACAATATGATGCTGTGGGACTGGATTGAGAGAGTTAGGAGTATGTTACGTATGCATCCGATGACCCCAGCTATGCAAGCCGAAATAGCCTTACTGGCCCTGGACGGCGAGGCCCGACAATCCTTGATGTACCGCCCTCCCCATGACCGGGATACTGTAGAAAAAGTGGTGCGGATACTGGAGGAGATGCATGGGGATCCCACCAATGTAGGAGAACTGAGGATACGGCTGTTTCACCAAGTGCAGCAGGAGGGGGAGACTGTGACACAGTATGTTAATGCCTTACAGAGGGTGCATGCCTATGTCACTAGAAAAGACGACATGGGGAATTTGGGAATGGGCCCCCCTGACGTGATCTTAAGGGACCAGTTTTTGGTAGGCTTCAGGGATGTGCAGCTGAAACAGGCCTTGCGGGAGCGCCTGCGCGCCAACCCACGTGTGACTTTTCTAGAAGTGGGGGCGGAGGCACTTGTGAGAGAGCAGGAGATGGGGGTGACGGCCCTGGCAGGGATGGTCCGGAGTAACGAGGTACCCACCCCGCCTGCAGCTGAACCGGAATGTGCTCGAGAGATACGAAAGGAGATACAGGAGATGCGGGATGAATGGTCCAGTCTCAAGAAGACCCCTGCCCCGACACCAGAGATACCCAGATCGATTGCTCCAGTTATGGAAAGAATTGAATTCAGGACCCCCCCTGCAGGAGAGTTCCGTAGGGGAGTGAGGGAGCCCTACACAGACAGAGACACGACCTGATGGAAGTGTGGAGGCGCAAGACATTACGCCAAGGGCTGTGCTAGCCGAGGGCGGCCCCCTGTCCTGGCAGCCGTTAAACTAGCGGGCTCCGTGTTTGGGGGACACAGCCTGGAGCCTGAAAAAGGGGAAAGAAAAAGAGGAAGTCCCTAGGACTTAGTTTCCAGCAGCCTGACTGTCTGGGCCTAAATAAGCTTTCGGGCTGTTCACTGCCTGATTGACACGGGATCCCAGGTGACTACGATGACAGAAGCCGACTTCCAACAGCGATTTCCAGAGATAGCGTGGCCTGAATGGGGACCAGTAATTAGACTCACGGCAGCTAATCAATTACCCATCCCGGTCGCAGGGGTGGTGTGGATGAAGATCCGAGTGGGTGGAAAAGATGTGGGAAAAAAAGGAGTTGTCCTGGTCGCAGGGGGAACCCCCGGTGACCCTCGAAATGAATGTGCTGAAAGAGATCGGGCAAATCCTGATTAGTGAGCCAAAGGATATTCCTCTAGACCAGTGGGAACCCCCCAGAGGAGGGTCTTTCAACAACTAATCCGAGCTGCCCAGGCTCAGTAGACGTCGACTGAAGGGTAGATCCTGGGGAAAATAATAGTGCCAGCAGCTACGGTGATCACCATACCGCCCGGACAAACTGTACTCACGTTATCCGCACGGGCCTGCACACCTCTTGAGGGGTCGAAGTTCAGATAGAACCATCATCGATGGACAAAATACCCCCCGGACTCTTGTGGCTCGGACACTGGTCACCGTTCGGGGTGGCAATGTTATAGTGCGGTGTGTTAATCTGGGCGAAGATGATCTCACACTCCCTCCCGGGGTGGAAATAGCCCAGATTCTGGGAATGCCAGAGAAGTTGGTGCGACCTGATGTGGTACAGCTGTCCGCTGTACGAGGAGACCCCTGGACGCTGGCGGTCACCGTGTCGCTGGAATCCCACTGGGCTAGTGCGAAGGGGGGACGAAGAATCCTAGAACGAATGCTGGCTGAATTGACGGGACTTACACCTCGACAGGTGCAGCAGGTTGAAGAGGTGCTGGAGCGGTACCAGGAAGTCTTTGCTCGCCATGAGGATGATTTTGGTTGCACTGAAGCCATTACCCACGAGATTCCCATGGGGAGCGCTGCCCCAGTGCGGGAGAGATACCGGCAGATACCTCCCCAGATGTATAAAGAGGTTAAGGAGATGCTAGCCCATATGTTACAGAATGGTGTGATACGGGAGAGTCAGAGTCCATGGGCAGCCCCGATTGTCCTCGTCCGGAAGAAAGATGGGACCCTGCGGTTATGTGTGGACTACAGATGACTGAATGCCTGTACAGTACGGGACTCTTACCCACTACCCCGAATCGAAGAGTCCCTGTCGGCCTTAGGGAAGGCAAGATACTTCTCCTCCTTGGATCTGGCCAGTGGGTACTGGAAGGTACCCGTGGACGAACATGACCGTGCGAAGACGGCGTTCATATTACCCATGGGACTGTTCGAGTTATTTGGATGCCCTTCTGCCTCACTAACGCACCCGGGACGTTCCAGCGTCTGATGGAGAGGTGCCTGGGCGATTTAAACTTTGAGGCGACACTGATTTACCTTGACGACATAATTGTCTATGCCGCCACCTTCGAGGAGCACCTCCAGCGACTGGAGCAAGTACTGAGTCGGCTACAGAGTCATGGCCTAAAGGTGAAGCCCCAGAAGTGCCACCTGTTCCGCAAACAGATCGAATATCTCGGTCATACTGTGTCCAGTGAAGGAGTCAGGCCCATGCAGGAAAAGGTGGCCACCGTACAGGAGTGGCCTACCCCAAAGACAGTGAAGGACTTTCGGGCCTTCCTGGGACTACTACCGAAGATTCGTGAAGAACTTCACCCGCATAGCCAACCCATTGCTGGAGCTACTTAAGGGAGTGCCGGCGGGCTCCAAGAATCAGGCAATTCGGTGGGGAAGCAGCCAGGAAGAGATCTTCTGTGCCCTAAAAATGGCCCTGACCGAGGCCCCAATACTTGCCTATGCGGATTTCTCCCAACCCTTCATACTCCATGTCAGGAAAATATTAATGTCAGGGACAGATTAACAGAATATTAGCCTCTTCTCCTATGCCCTCTCCTGTAATGTTTGTCCAGAGATGACAATTATACTGTGTCTTCCTGCAAATTATCCCCCACAGCCAAAAGGCTTTACACATAAAGTGTCACAAGCTAAAATGCAAATGTATTTCCTCTTAACACAGACCTGAGATAGATTGACACCTTCTCCCAAGCAATGAGTTTGGAGGAAAGAGGAAATGGTTCGTTAAGTTCAAAGACACTCATAAACAATTCCTGGCCACCAGCCATAGCCAGATCGGCTCCGATATTAGATATGAAATAGTAGGAGTTCCATGCGTCCGGCAATAACGAGACCCAAATGGGTAGTGACCAAATCAGTACAGGAATGTGTAGGTAGTTTTCCAGGGCTGTAACCAAAATCAGAGAGCTGTAGCGCAAAAACACCAGAATAGCAGACTGCAGCTATGTGAAGTGTGATATCAAAATAAAGATAAAATCATAAGGGAAAAAATGGCGCAGTTTGCAAGCTTCTGCGATCAACGAGCGATGAGTTATCGCAGAAGTTAGCGTTTCTAATAAAAATGTACAGGCTGGAGACCGGCCCACATGATGTCACCACAAGGGGCATGTGGCCAGATCTCCCCTTAGGTATAAAAGAATCTATGGAGAAGACAGGAGCACTCATTGCCAGGGGGGAATAAGAAGTATAAGCAACGGGTCCTGTTCAATAACAGCATAATCTGGAGAGCCCCTCCTCCACCTATATTGAATCGTCTCCACGATCGTATAGTGTAAGTTGTCTTCTATTTACCCTGTTTCTTTTATGTAACTGCCTATGTATTTTAATGTCCCCTTTGTAACATCCTTATGTATATATTTTTCCTAAACACTGCCTCCCTTGTGGATTAAATATAAAATTTAATAGTTCTGTTTCTTTTGTTTTGTAATCATTCCCTTCCCCGAAGCCATATACGCTACCAAAACGCAGGCGTCCGGCCAGGCCTGTATTATATTTCAAACTCGGCCGGTGGTGGCAGAGAGTATTAATAATTGGGCTATCGTGAAGCTGACAGTGACCGTACGGAGGGCGTTAAACACGGATTACAGTCTGTGGAACCCAGGGTGTTGCGCCATATGCTCACTGGTTGCTTACTGATACCTACGTAGAGAGTAGTTTGGATCGCGTGCTCGCGACTCCGGACGAAATACGGACAGCATGACGGCATGGTGCCGTCCCTGACACTCCACATGGATGGGAGCCTACACGGTCTGGGAGCTGTGCTATCCCAAGTACAGGAGGGGAAAGAGCGGTGATTGCGTACGCCAGCCGCTCCCTTCACGACTCCGAGAGGAACCCGGATAATTATAGCTCTTTCAAATTAGAGTTGCTGGCTCTGGTTTGGGCGATGACCGAGAAGTTTGCAAAGTATTTGTCTGAAGTACTGGTGAGAACAGATAACAACCCACTGGCCCACCTGGAGAATGCAAAATTGGGGGCCCTGGAGCAGCAGTGGGTGGCCCGCATGGCCATGTACCGGTATAAGATCGCCTACCGGCCTAAGGCAAAGAATACTCACACCGACGCCCTCTCCAGAGTGACATATGAACGGCCTGATCATGACCGCGATGAAGATTTGGAGGTGGATGAGACCCCTAGCTTCCGATGTTTCGTGGAACTGCCGGCCGCGGCGCAGGGACAGATCGGAGAGACGTTGGAATAACAAGTGCTAGGGTGGCCAAGAGATGATCCCGAGGAGCACTACCCACGGATGGGGGTGTCTTCCTGGGTCCAGGAACATCGGCATCGACTGCAGACACTCCGACGGTTGGTACAACAAAAGTTTCAGGAGCTCAAATATCATGAGACATTGCCTCTTCGAGGGACAGCTCAGAGGCCCGGGGAGCGGGTGTTGGTTCGGGACAGGCGGCCCCGGGGCAAATTGAGTAGGCGGTGGGAACGGACCCCTCACCGAGTGAAGCGCAGGATTGGCGCTGGAGGACCTGTGTATGAAGTGTATGGAGCCCCTACCAGAGTGGTTCATCGTAGTATGCTGCGATCCTGTCTGTCTAAAGATGACGAGGATGGAGAAGAATCACCTGCTTCTAGAGAGGGTCCTGTCACAGTTGTCCCACTCCCAAGCGACGATGTGGACGAAGAAGAGTTGTTGATTCTACCTCCGAGCCCCAGCACTCGATTACCTGCAGTCCCCAGTGCAGGCGGCGAGGGAACAACATCGGTTGAAGCCACCGGGCAGGCGGAGATTGGAAATCTGAGTGACCCTGCACCCCCCATCGCTCAGACTGAGTTACGCCGGTCAGAACGGACAACAGCAGGTGTGCCTCCTCACCGTTACGAACAAGATCAATTCATATGGTACCTTATCATCCAGGAAGTCCACAAATGTGAACGTTTGATGAAGGAACTCTCGCCCGTGGAATGGTGAGTTAAAGGAGAGCGGGAGTGTAAGGGGGAAGACCGGGGTGTAAGTACTTTCAGAGCAAGGGATCCGGAACAGCCGGGGCCATGCCTCTGGTTGCAGGGGGAAGACAGACTGCGAGCACGGGAGTCAGGTGACTGGGAAGCTGGGGGCGTGTTGAGAGTGAGAGCTGGGAGGTCAGGTGACCGGGAGACTGGTGGCGTGGGGAGATAGAAGAAGAGATGAGGACATTTGCACGCGAAAGCGGAGCTGGGTCCTGCTCAGCAGAGCAGTGTGAGAGGTTCCAGGCTCCTGGCTCCAGAACTGGGAGCAAGAGCCAAGTGCAGTGGACCAGAGCAGTCAAGCCGATTAGAGAAGAGACGCAGTAGTCGGTGGAGCTGGGCACGTGAGGTGCCGTGTTATGGACTAGGGGCTCAGCGGGTAAAACCGGAGACCGCCCGCTGCCACCAGAAGACGGAGAATTGTTTGGGCGGGGAAGCCTGAAGAAATCAATACCGGCCTCAACTGGCAACTGCCTTGTGGAGGAAAAAAGTCAGCTAAGTGTATAAACTGTCGTTTACAACCGGTTCGACTCTGCTATATCTAGTTAAACTGTGAACTGTCAGTTAAAGACTTTTATCTGCTACTTCTCTTGCTTTCCCGCATATTTTCCCCTGATACTCCCTCCAAAGCACTGTAACAGATTAATTTTGTATTAAGTGTGAATTGGATGAGTATGTGTGCGGGTGTGTTTCCAAGGTCGGTACAAGTTAGGAAAGCCAAGATTGGACCCCAAGCCACTGCAAAAATTCCTGCCTGAAGTTGTTTGTAGATTTGGGGTAACAGAGTTAATTGACAGTAACAGGTGATGTTTACACAGGGCAAGTAATGCAGATATGGTTATGGGAGATTTGGAGCCGGGCCGGTCGGTGCTGGGAGTGTCACATTGGCAGTGACCCGGTCCGTGACCCAGGGCGGTCAATAAAAGGGGAATAAAGAAAAGGGAGTAAAGTTTTCATATATAATGTTTGTGACGCCACCTGTGGTATGCGGCTATATGGAGCCGCCACTGCGGTGCAGATCCTTTGGAGCTGATGGTGACACAGAAGAGTTGGTTCAGCTCTCCACAGGTAGAGCTTAGCTCCAGGGCAGTGTAGAGATGATTTGATGAGGTAGATGTTGCTGTGCAGTGTAGTGCAGGTGATGGCGCAGATAATAATTCTAGGACACAGTGGGGTGCAGTCTTCAGGTTTACTCACAGTTGTCAGACTCCACGTTTCCAGCTCCAGGGTAACCTCCCACGCCGTCCTGTGTTTACCAAGGCAGGGGTTCAGCAATCTCCCAGGTGTTTCAGGAATACATAACGGGACCCGATTTTGTGTGCCTTCCTCGGTTGTCTTCCTGCGCTTGCTCTCACCCTCCTGCCCTGTGCCTCGCAACCAGTGTCCCAAGCCAGTAGCCTCGGATTTTGGCGGGCATCGTGCAGTCCCCTGAATCCTATGCAGCTACCTTTTTAGTGATTTAGTTGCGGTTGTGAGCAGCTGCACCCTGAAAGTACAGCAGCCTCCGGTTTCTAGCTGAGCCTTGTAGTTCTCCACTAGTTAGGGGCCGGTCCCCTTTGCGGCCAGATCCCTGTAGATCCCTACGTTCCTGTAGATTCGGGCGCACGGGAGGCTTCCGCACTCGCCGTGCCCCTGGGATCCCCTCACTCCTGGAGCCTTCCCTCTACTCCTGTCCTCTTCCAGCCTGTCCTCCTGGGCCTCTCAACTTAGGCCCGCTCCTCTCTCCTCTCCTCTTGAGCAGAGCTCCTCCAGAGCTTCGGCTCCCAACACTCTCTGCTCAGACTGTCTCATCTCCTTCAAAATGGTTTCGTTTTTGTACTCCTACTCAAGTGTCCCCTGTGCTGCTTCCTCCACCCACACCCACTACATTGTTCCCCCTCTCTCGGTTCCCCCCACTTCCAACCAGAGACTGGGCTCAGCATAAGCCAGTGCATCCTGCCCCGCCTGCTGGTCTGGAATGGTGTAGTGTTGGATGCAGGTGGGTGGTTCCCAGGCAGTACTCCCTCCTTACGTGAGAGTGGGGCACCACACCTCTGGGTGAGATGCAGTACCTCTGTGGTGACTGAACCCGCAGGGGCGAAACATACCCCACTGGTAAAACACAGCACGTCCAAGGGCTGGAACAGAGTAAAAACAAGGTATTTTAGACAAACAAAATTATTAGAATGCATTCACGTATAAGAATAATCATAATTTTTTTTTCCCTTTATGGGAGGCACATTTTCTTAAACGTTACAGGTTTCTTTATCAAAACATTATAAAACTTTCTTCACATATATAAAACATTTTTCCATATCACACATTTTTCAGCTCAATACAGTGAGATCCATAACCGGGTGTCCATCTCACTGATGGAGGTGCAATTTGAGGGACCCATCCGAAAACCCTCAACGTAGGCCCTGGGCGTGGCTGCAGGGCATAGGTGATCCAGCTATTGGACCACGGCTTCGGCCACGCCAAACGGGTTTTTGCTCAATGGTCTTTTCATATAAAACCAATAAGAAGCACTTTAAGAAGTGCAAACTATTTACAGTTTAAAAGCTTTTGGCTGCTCACTGTCCTCAGCCTGACAGTTTTTATACCCTTACCGGTTAACTATATACATTTCAGTTTTTACAACGGGAGTTCAGTTGTGGTGCTCCCTCCTGGGAAACACCTGTCCTGAATAGGCTGGCCCAGCCGGGTCGTCAGCCTTGGACTGCAGCGGAATGTCCTCTTCCTCGTCCATTACCCTGTCTATATGGAGGGCATACCACCCGCGCTCTCCCTTATGCTGGGTATAGGTGACACGGTCACCAGGATACAAGTCTCGACCGGGATGTCCTTGCTGGAGGTAGGACTCCACGTCCCTCCTGTTGCCAAAGAGATCCTTTGCTCCCTGTGGTTTTCTGATGAAGCCCCACCTGGCTTCCAGGTCGAACTTCACGACAGTCCCTTCTGCACGGGGACTGGGGGTGGTCGGCTTGATCTTGTGGGCCCGGGTTTTGGCTGTCAGGTTGCGGACTTCCATCCGTTCCCATCTTTCTTGCCATTCCCAGCGCTCTGTGGTCAGCTTCCGGAGCTCCCGTTCACACTGCTCTTCCCTCCAGAGGGCCTCTGTCTCCATCTCCCTCGGGAACCCCATGAGGCTACCCTCCGGGTTATCCCACCGGTACGCTTCTCCTCCCTGGCAGGCGACCGGGGGCTCGGGCGTGGGTAGAAGAGGGCTTTCTGCTGGTCCTCATACTTAGCTGACCAGTCGCACGCAGGGTGCCCGTACACCCATGCGGGTGCAGGGAAAGGAAGTTCCTGTAGAGGGCCCAGGAGCTGGTCATCACTGCAGGCGTCCAGGGCATGGGGTTCCTGTGCAGGGCCCAGGAGCAAGCTGACAGAGTAGGCGCCCGGGGAAAGAGGTTCCGGTAATGGACCCAGGAGCGAGTCATCGGGGCAAGCGCCCGGGGCAGGAGGTTCCGTCAATGGGCCCAGGAGCAGGTCAGCACAGTCAGCGCCCAGGGCAGGGGTGTTATCCTTACCTGCTCCTGCGGCCACTTCAGCTCGGCTTGTCACCTCCTGGTCCAGGAGTAGCTCTGCCGGAGCGCTGCTGGTGGCGTGCAGCGCGTACTTCTGCCGGGTCAGCAACTTCTCCAATAGTTCGGCTCTCCAGATGGTAACGGCAGCCTGCTGGGCCTCCTCCATCCGCGGGCCCAGCTCCTGTACCTTATCGCGGAGGAAGCTTGTATCCTCCAGGGACAGTTGAGATAATACCCCTTCCAGGTTGAGGGGGTGCAGCTGCAGACTGCAGGCCACGACCCTGAGTCACAGGTTAGTCTCCCTCTATCGTGCCTGCCAGGTGCGGTCTGTCTCCACTGCTGGAGATCCCGCTTTGTCTCCAAAGTCTCTCTTCTCCTTTCCCCTTACTGGGGCGGTCCCATGGCTGCTTGCTGTCGGCCACACCTGGGGGCTGCTTCCCCAGACTGATGGACAGGGCTAGGTATATGGCAACAGGTGCATGGGGCGGGCTGCACCATTCTGGAACCCGGCCCACGAAGGGAGGTTTCTTGTTGTCTTCTATCACGCACATAATGGCGCCCGTTCTTCTGGGGCGGGCGCCACATTCAGTATACAACACAGTCTCTAGGTGCACAATACCCGGTTAAAACGGGTTGGTTCATATCCTGTTTGTGACGCCAAGTTGACGCACCCCCTGGGCCGTGGGGTACTCAGTACTGGTCGGTGCTGGGGGTGTCACAGTGGCGGTGACCCGGTCCGTGACCCAGGGCGGTCAATAAAAGGGAAATAAAGAAAAGGGAGTAAAGTTTTTATGTATAATGTGGTATGCGGCTATATGGAGCCGCCACTGCAGTGCAGATCCTCTGGAGCTGATGGTGATGCAGCAGAGTTGGTTCAGCTCTCCACAGGTAGAGCTTAGCTCCAGGGCAATGTAGGGATGATTTGATGAGGTAGATGTTGCTGTGCAGTGTAGTGCAGGTGATGGCACAGATAATAATTCTAGGACACAGTGGGGTGCAGTCTTCAGGTTTACTCACAGTTGTCAGACTCCAGGTTACCAGCGCCAGGGTAACCTCCCACGCCGTCCTGTGTTTACCAAGGCAGGGGTTCAGCAATCTCCCAGGTGTTTCAGGAATACATAACGGGACCCCATTTTGTGTGCCTTCCTTGGTCGTCTACCTGCGCTTGCTCTCACCCTCCTGCCCTGCGCCTTGCAACCAGTGTCCCAAGCCAGTAGCCTCGGATTTTGTCGGGCAGCGTGCAGTCCCCTGAATCCTATGCGGCTACCTTTTTAGAGATTTAGTTGCGGTTGTGAGCAGCTGCACCCTGAAAGTACAGCAGGCTCTGGTTTCTAGCTGAGCCTTGTAGTTCTCCACTAGTTAGGGGCCTTTGCGGCCAGATCCCTCCATGTTCCTGTAGCTTCGGGCGCACGGGTGGCTTCCGCACTCGCTGTGCACCTAGGATCCCCTCACTCCTGGAGCCTTCCCTCTGCTCCCGTCCTCTTCCAGCATGTCCTCCTGGGCCTCTCAACTTAGGCCCGCTCCTCTCTCCTCTCCTCTTGAGCAGAGCTCCTCCAGAGCTCCTGCTCCCAACACTCTCTCCTCAGACTGTCTCATCTCCTTCAAGATGGTTCCCTTTTTGTACTCCTACTCAAGTCCCCCCCTGTGCTGCTTCCTCCACCCACATCCACTACATGGTTCCCCCTCTCTCGGTTCCCCCCACTTCCAACCAGAGACTGGGCTCAGCATAAGCCAGTGCATCCTGCCCCGCCTGCTGGTCTGGAATGGTGTAATATTGGATGCAGGTGGGTGGGTGCCGGGCAGTACTCCCTCCTTACCTGAGAGAAGGAGACACCACACCTCTGGGTGAGATGCAGTACCTCTGTGGCGACTGAACCCCCAGGGGCGCCACACTTACCTGGTGAGCAATGTTTTATTTCCTTATCCAAGCTGGCAGCTCTCTGGATTAAAGGACTAAGACTGTTTTTTCTGGCAGCCTTCCATATGGTGAAGATGAGAGCCTTCCTACTTGTTTTCTTCCACAACGCTCCAATGCAATATGGATGGATGTTTTACTACAACTGCATCATCTCACAGTAAGAGCCCTAAACATATCTCACTACTGGCCAATCACTGCTGCTCGGGGGCTTCCTCTGTCAGGGGTTCCCTTAAGTTATGTTGAAATGGTTATTTTCTATGTAGTAAAACTCTTTTACGTGAAATATTACTCGGTCCTAGAAGAGTAAAGATGCTAATTTACAGTTATATGCAGCCAGTTTTGCTTTTGAGTTGTGTTCTAACATTAGCTATCAAAGCATATCAAAGATGTATATCCTGATGTACTGTATGTTGCACTATAAACATATACAAGAATAAGTAACAGACTGTTTTACATTTCAGAGGGGACATGTACAGACAATAAAGACATTGCAGAGTAATACATAATTCAAAAGAGACCAAGAGGAGTGAGGGTCCTGCTCGCAAGCTTACATTCTATAAGGAAATAGAGGAGGCACAAAAGGTAAATTGTAACAAGTGCTTGTATTGTATGGTCCAGCCTTCACTATAATAAATAGGGTATTCAAAAAAGATTGCATCAACCGGCCATCAGCCATTATCTGTACAAGTACAGCTACATAGTGCTATTAAGTGCTTGGAAGGTGTGTAAACAGATGCTACAAGGGACCAGATTTAGAGGAAAAAATTTGGAAGGCCAAAACAAGAAAAAGGGAGGTAAGGTGATAAGCCAGTCTAAAGAGATGCATTTTTAGAGCACGCTTAAATCTGTGGGTATTGTGAATTTATCTAATTGTCTGGGATAGTGTGTTCCAAAGAATTGGTGCAGCATGCGAGGCGTCTTAGAGTCGGGAGTGGAAAGTTCGGATCATTAAGGATGGTAGTCTTATTCTATTAACAGAACGGAGGACATGGGTAGGATGGTAGACAGAGATGAGGGAGGGGATGTAGGTTGGTGCAGAACTGTGGAGAGCTTTGTGGGTGTGAGTGATACGTTTTTATTTGACTCTGTAGCAGATGGGTAACCAGTGCAATGACTGGCACAGGGTGGAGACATCTGTGTAGCAGTTGGACTGGAAGAAAGTGAAGCAAGTTCAGAGAAGAGCGACTAGAATTGTGACCGGTCTACAAACAATGTCCTATGAGGAACAATTAGAGGATTTGGGAATGTTTAGCTTGCAAAAGAGAAGACTGAGAGGAGACTTAATAACTGTCTACACTTATCTCAAGAGCTGTCACACTGTAGAGGGATCCGCTTTATTCTCATTTGCACAAAGAAAGACTAGAAGCAATGGGATGAAATTGAATGGGAGAAGATACAGATTAGATATTAGAAAAAACTTTTTGACAGTGAGGGTATGTGCACACGATGCAGAAATGAAGCAGAAAATTTCTGCATCATTTCTGCATCTCCCTGGCAGATTGTGCATGCGTTTTTCCTGCAGAATACATGCGGATTCACATGCGTTTCCACATGCGTTTCCGCATGTGGATTGACAAGCGCTTTCCAGGCGATTTTAGCATCACCTGGAAAGTGCTTGACAACTAGGTCACACTATATAAATCCATGCAACCGGCATGGATTTATATAGTGTGACCCGAGAGAATGGTAAAAATAAAAAATACATGTATACTTTACCTTCTGATGGCCCACGCTGTCCTGCTCAATCCGTTCTCCCGGCAACTTTGAATTGAAAGACCTGCCGACGTCAGCGTCACGTGACCTGTCACATGACTCTGACGTCAGCGCAGGTCCTTCAACTCACTGCAAGTGCCGGGAACCAAGCAGGAGCGCTGCGCGGGCCGACAGATGGTAAGTATATATATATTTTTTATTTTATTCTTGTTTTACAGCTTTTTTAATGGTACCTGGGTGTGGAGGAGACTCTCCTCTCCTCCACACCCGGGTACCATCCGCACATTAGAACGCACCAATTACGCAAGCACAGATGCAGTCTTGTGGAATTGGCGCGTTCTAATGCAAGTCAATGGAGGCGAAAACGCCGCGTTTACGCAAAATTAATTGACATGCTGCGGATTTTTTAGCGCAGCGTTTACGCTGCGGAAAAATCCGCATCATGGGCACAGCACATGCGGATTTCAATTGGGGAACATTGCTGCCCTTCTACCATGCGTTTTTAATGTGTTTCCGCGGCGTTTACGCAACTGCAAAAACGCCGCGGAAACGCATTAAATATGCATCGTGTGAACTCAGCCTGAGGCTATGTGCCCACGATGCAGAAATGAAGCAGAAATTTCCTGAGCATTTCTGCATCTCCTTGGCAGAAAAAATGTATGCGGATTTTAAATGCGTTTTTTCTGCCAGGGATAAGCGTTTGTCAAGCATTTTTGCATGCATTTCTGCATGCGTTTTTTCAAGCACTTTTCCAAGCGATTTTGAGCATTACTTGGAAAAGTGCTCGACAAGTTGGTCACACAATATAAATCCATGCAACTGGCATGGATTTATAGTGTGTGACCAACTTATGCTGCTTTAAATGCAGCATCAATAGTAAAAAAAAAAGAAATAAATGTAAAAAATAAAAAAACATTATACTTACCTCTCCGGTGGCCCCCGGTCTCCTCACGGCGGCGTCCTCTGTCATCGGCATCCCGCAGTGTTCAGAAAGGACCTGCACTGACGTCATTTAGTCAGCTGACAGGTCACGTGATCGCCGACGTCAGCGGTCGCGTGACCATCACATGACTAAATGACGTCACCGCAGGTCCTTTCAGAACACCACGGAACGGGGGGTAATTATAATGTTTTATTTTATTTTTTACGTTTAATTCTTTTTTTACTTGTTAGCAGAGGATTAATCCGCGTGACATCCAGAGTTTAGAACACAGAATGTAGGTTTATTCATATCCAGCATAGGCACAGCATGGAGTCTGGTGTTACTGCAGCATGAGGAAATCAAAATACATATATAACAACAACACAGGAAGAGAAGGAGGGGGCATCCTGTCTGTGGGAGTTTTTTTTTTTTTTTTTAACTAAACTTTGTTAACAACCTCACAATATGCACAACATATGAAACAGCACAGTAGTTGTTGCAATACACATACAGATTAATATGTATTATTCCAACACCCCCACTCAACAACTACTTATCCTCTTAGTCCCATTGTGGTTCTCAATTCTTGGAACCTAGCTCGTGGCAATGGCTTTGTCATAATGTCAGCTACCATCTTATCAGTTTCACAATAGACAAACTGAACTAACCCACGATCTATCAAATCACGTAGATGATGATGTCTGACGCCAATGTGCTTGGTTCTAGCACTGATCTTTTCACTGCATGCAAGTTTAATGCATCCTTGGTTGTCCTCATTAGTGTTGAGCCACCCCCGTAGTGTTCGAGTTCGGTTCGGTTCGTCGAACACCCGTGTGTTCGCCGAACTGTTCGTCGAACTGTTCGTCGAACACCTTCGAACACCGTTAAAACCAATGGCAGGCAAACAAAAACACATAGAAACACATAGAAAACACCTTCAAAGGTGTCCAAAAGCTGACAAACTGCTCAGAAGACATAACTAACACATGGAAAAGTGACAAGTACATATAGTCATGCGAAAATAAAAGAGGTGGAGGAGTAAAAGGAGGGGGAGACACAGATATAGGCATGTCATGCCCTTCTAAAATCCAAAAAGTGAGAAGCCGACACGGCCAGTCCGCTCCTGCCCGTGCCACCTCCGTGTCGCCGGGTTTGTGCCAGAGCCGCGGTGAACCCTGACGGCCAGCCCCCCTCTCCCAATACTGGTGCCTGTCCGCTGGTGGGTCGAGCGAGCCCCCCTGTGGTGGAGGCAGCTCTAAGCTTTTTAATTTAAATTGTCTCTCTAATTTGAATGAATACACTTTAAATCCATTTACAAGGATCTATTGGAGGGCAAGTCTCATGCCAGCAGCCGCGGTAATTCCAGCTCCAGTAGCGTCCACTAAAGCTGCTGCAGTTAAAAAGCTTTTATAAGGATCGAGCTCGGCTGTCCACCGCAAGGCATCCTACTGCCAGTCCCAGCCCCTATGCCTTGGGGTGCCTCCTGATGCTCTTCACTAAGTATCCCATGGTCCCGAAGCATTTCCTTTGAAAAAATTAAGTGTCTAAACTACAGGTGGTGCAGCTTGCTTAACAGCCGGGATAATCCGCTGACTAGCAGACACTGCTACTAGGCACAAAGTATTTCCTGGGCTAGATGCAGTTAAAAATTTGTAATTAGATACTCTCGTTGGATGCTGAGAAAGCATTCCATAGAGTCTCCTGGCACGCCATATATGATTCTCTTAAAAAGCTTGGGGTAGGGGTCTAGGGGACCCTTTTATAGCCAAAATCACGGCCCTGTATCGCAATACGTCACCTAGGCTGAAGATAAATGGAACTGTAGCACCCTGAGGGCTCGGTTGCTACAGACGTATTGCACCTCACCCAGAGGTGTGATATCTCACTCTCAGGTAAGGATGGAGTGTGGATCAGGACCCGACACCTGCATGCATTACACCACATTGCCATGGGGCAGGGCGACCAATATGCCCCTGAGATGGGCACGACAGTCCCTGTCCCTGGCTGGAGTGGGGGGAGGGAACACTGAGGAAGGGGAACCCTGTAGTGCAGGAGCAGGGAGGAAGCAGTTCCTGGGTGCATTGAGAAGGGAGTATAAAAGGTGGGCACCATCTTAGTTCAGTGCAGAGAAGTCTGAGCAGAAGTGGCAGGGAGCAGGGGCTCTGCATGAGCTCTGCTCCGGAGGCGGGCCTAGTAACAGAGGCCCAGGCCTGGAAGAGGGAGAAGGAAGGAAGAGGAGCGGAGAAGGCTCCAGGAACGAGGAATGAAGGGATCCCAGGGGTGCGGACGGGCGAGTCGCCACCGCACGCCCGAATCCACCTGCGTGGAGGGGTCAGGCCAAAGGGGAGACCGGTCCCCGAACTAGTGGAGGCAGGAAACGACCCTCAGCTAGAAACCGGAGGCTCTGACATTTTATGTGGCGCAGCCCCTCGCTACACCCGCTAGGAAGGCACCACATAGGGTCAGGGAAACTGGCGCCAAGTTTACCAAGAGGAGGCCCGAGGCAGCCGGACAGAAGTGTTGGTAAGAAAGGCCAGACAAAGGACACACAAAGGGGGTCCTGTGAAGTGCTCCAAAGTTATCTGGGAGTTGTCTGAGCCCCTCACCTGGTGAGCACAGTACGACGTGGGCAGCCGTTACCTGCAGACGTGGTCTGGATAATAAGAACTGTGAGTAAAGGC
The DNA here is from genome assembly GCF_046119375.1 of Phyllobates terribilis. Taxonomy (NCBI): domain Eukaryota; kingdom Metazoa; phylum Chordata; class Amphibia; order Anura; family Dendrobatidae; genus Phyllobates; species Phyllobates terribilis. The sequence continues at coordinate 530,418,521 of NW_027362764.1, read as the reverse complement.
CCTGAACTGCATCACTGACTCCGTGTCGTTACTGCTGCTGCCCTGCACCATCACCCCCATCCTCCGCATACACTGCCCTGAGGCTATACTCCTCCCGTGGGGAGTTATGCTACGCTCTGCTGCACCCACAACACCAGCCTCAGCGGTCTGCCCTGTAGCGGCGGTTCACTCTGACCGCAATCCACGGGTGGCGTAGTCGGACATTTAAACATCAAAACCACATGAATAGTTCCGCCACTGGTTTGATTGCCCTGAGCCACGGAACCGGGTCGCCGCCACGAAGACTACAACCACCAGCATCCACCAAAAAGGGTCCGGCTCCGGGTGTCCCAAGGCCCAGGGGGTGCGTCAGAACATTTTCATCACCTTTCACAATCACCAATGGGACAAGGCAGTGATGTCCTCTGTCCCCTCTCTTATACATCCTAGTGACGGAGCACCTGCTCTCATAAATTCGCCATAACCCCAATATTAGGTGGATTGAGGTGGGAGGCACCGAGTACAAGTGCTCTCTATTTGCTGATGATGTCCTAGTATATATCACTCAATCACATATATCCATCCATGCTGTTATGGCTGAAATAGATCACTTTGTTACATGGTAAAATTTTAAAATCAATGCAGCGAAGTCTGAGGCCCTCGATGTCTCCCTCCCCAAATCCATATAGGATTCCATCCAGTCCAACTTTCCCTTTGCCTGGCCCTCACAGGGTATCAAATACTTAGGAATTCCTATTCATAGAGACCTCTCCCATCTATGTTATCTTAATTTTGGGCCCTTTATTGAACAACTCCATACAGACCACGGTTGGCAAGTTAGAACTGTAAGATTCACTACGTGAACCACTGGTGTTTTGTGGAAAAGCACATGTACACTGCGTTCCAAATTATTATGCAAAAAGTGTTTAGGAGTGATAAGGGAAGAATTTGTTTGTTTGTCAGTTAAACTCATTGATGGTGATGTGTGTCAGGGCTCTTTATATCACTGTAAGCAATTGCAGACACCTGTGCTAATTAGTTTGGCAGGTGTGTCCAATGAAAGGCAAGACTACTTAAGAAGGCTCTCTCACATTATTAAGCAGCCTACATTTTCTGCCAAAATGGGAAAGAAAAAGGATGTGTCGGCTGCTGAGAAGCAACAAATTGTGGAGTGTTTAGGTCAAGGCATGACTACAATCAACATTGTGCGATGATCAGGATGAAGTGTCTTGGCAATCAAGAAGTATGTAGCTGATTCACAGTACACACGTGTGCGTGCTGATAAGGGCAAATTGAGGACTCTTTCCTACAGGCAATTACGTCAGGTTGAAAGAGCAGCGGCAAAAAAGCCTTGTCATAGCAGCAGACAAGTTTTTGAAGCTGCTTGTGCCTCCAACGTCCCCCGAACAACAAGATGCAGGGTCCTTCAGAGGTTTGCAGCTGTGCATGCGCCATCCTGTCGACCTCCTCTATCCACTTCACACAAGCAGAAACGGCTCCAGTGGGCCAAACATTACATGAAGACTGATTTCAAAACTGTTTTGTTCACGGATGAGTGCCGTGCAGCGCTCGATGGTCCAGATGGATGGAGTGGAGGATGGCTGGTTGATGGACACCCCACGCAAACACGGCTACAGCGCCAACAAGGAGGAGGTGGAGTAATGTTTTGGGCTGGAATCATGGGGAGAGAGATTGTCGGCCCCTTTAGGATCCCTGAAGGCGCTAAAGATGAACTCCATAATGTATGTGGATTTTCTCAAACAGCACTTCCTGCCATGGTTCAAGAAGAAGAACCGTGTATTTCATAGCAAGATCATTTTTCTGCATGATAATGCACCATCTCATGCTGCACATAAAACATCTGCATCTCTGGCTGATATGGGCATAAAAGGGGACAAACTTATGGTGTGACCCCCATGCTCCCCTGACCTCTACCCCATTCAGAACCTTTGGAGCATCATTAAAAGGAGTGTCTATGATGGCGGGAGGCAGTTCACATCTAAGCAACAGCTCTGGGAGGGTATTCTGTCCTCATGCAAAACAATTGAAGCAGAAACCATCCAAAACCTGACAAATTCAATGGACGAGAGAGTTCAGAAGCTCCTTTCGAACAAGGGGTCCTATGTGAAAATGTAACATCACCTAGAATAAAGTTTTGAGTTGAAAACTGTTTGATTTCAGTTTCTAACAACCTGCTAATGCTTATAATTTCAAAAATGACCATTTTTTGGGATTTAATTAAAATGAAAAGGATGATCGAAAAGTTTGGGGGATCTAAGAGTGTGGCAACCCAGTAGTCATGATTACTTCGAATTCTGACAATATGAGGGTCATGCTGCAGGTAGTGCAGCAAGAAGGCACTTATGTGCCTTGCGCATCTCGGAGCCCCAAAATTATTTTCCGGGCTAGATGCAGCTAAAAATTATTTTTAATTTTAAATCTGGTGAAGCTTTAGTATAGATGGCCTAATAGGATCAGTGCTGCACACTGCTACAAAGCCCAAATTATTTTCCAGTCAAGATACAGATAAACATGATTAGTAATTTGAAAGCTTAAAACGGTTGGTAGGGTGATTTTAACCAATCATCAAGCTTTTACTCTCCCCAGGATGACACAGGGGTAGAAAAGTCGTTTCGGATCCATGATTTGTTCATCTTTATGAACGTGAGTCTGTCTACATTATCAGTGGAGAGCCGCGTGCGCTTATCTGTAAGCACACCACCAGCAGCGCTGAACACACGTTCAGACAGAACGCTGGCTGCGGGGCATGACAAGATCTCCAAGGCGTAAGTGGCTAGCTCCGGCCATTTATCCAGATTGGAAGCCCAAAAAGAGCAAGGGTCCAGTGACACAGTCGTGGCTTCAATGTTTACTTGGAGATACTCCTGTACCATCGTCTCTAGGCGTTGACTATGTGTCAGACTTCTTGTCTCCTGTGGCCTTGCAAAAGATGGGCTAAAAAAGTGGTGAAATGATTCCGCAAAATTGATGTTACCAGCAGATACTGTGGTTCTGTTACGGTTTGAGTGCTGAACACTTGACGGTCCCACGGTTGGCAAGTTGGAACTGTGAGATTCACTACGTGCACCACTGGTATTTTGTGGAAAAGCACATGTAAGATTCTGCAACAGTCTCTGCTGATACTCCTGCATGCGTGCATCCCTTTCTATGGCAGGAATAATTTCTGCAAATTTACTTTTGTACCGGGGATCTAACAGTGTGGCAACCCAGTAGTCAGGATTATTTCTAATTCTCACAATTCGAGGGTCATGTTGCAGGTAGTGCAACAAGAAGGCACTCATGTGTGTTGCGCATCCAGGAGCACCAAGTCCCTGTTGTGTTGGTGGCGAGGTAACAATCATGCTTCCTTCCTCTGTCCTCTCCCCCCAACCTCGCACAACAGAAATGTGATCAAGGTCTCCCTCATCTGATGAGTCTTCCATCAGTTCGTCCTCCACTTCTTCCTGGGCTCCTGCACCTTCCTCACTAGTTTGGCTGCTACCATGAGCCCTGGTAAAACCATCTCCCCCACCCTCACATGCCTGCCGCCTTGGTGCTGCCGACCGTCTGGACCTTGCAGATGTTAGCCCTTCCGCATACAACTCCTCCTCCTCTACTTCCTCCACCTCCTCTTGTGCCACCACCTGACTCCGAATTCTGTTTAACATGTGCTCCAGCATGTAAATCACCGGAATAGTCATGCTGATAATGGCATCGTCAGCACTAAACATCTTCGTCGCCATTTCAAAACTGTGCAGAAGGGTGCATAGGTCCCTGATCTGAGACCACTCCTCCAGCGTGATTTGCCCCACCTCTGAATCTCGTTGGCCCAGGCTATACGTCAGAACGTATTGCACCAGGGCTTGTCGGTGCTGCCACAGTCGCTGCAACATGTGCAGAGTTGAATTCCACCGGGTAGGCACATCGCATTTTAGCCGGTGAAGTGGCAGGCCCAACGACTTCTGTAGAGATGTAAGTCGCTGAGCTGCGGGATGCGAACGGCGGAAGTGAGCACACAGCGACCGTGCCCTCTGCAGAAGGCCATCTAGTCTGGGATAGTGGGCTAAAAATTGCTGGACAACCAGGTTCAACACGTGAGCCATACAAGGCACGTGTGTGACATTGCCCCGGCGAAGGGCCGCACCCAGGTTTGCAGCATTGTCGCACACGGCCTTCCCTGGTTTCAGGTCCAGTGGAGACAACCATTCATGAAATTGGTTCTCCAGAGCTGACCACAACTCCTCAGCTGTGTGACTCACATTTCCCAGACATTTCAATGTAAAAACCGCCTGATGACGTTGAGCCCTACTGCCAGCATAGTAAGGAGGTGTGCAGGATCCGTTCTGCGCAGTTAGAAAGCTTGTGGCATGACCAGACAGGCTTTGGGTGCAGGTGGAAGACCGAGAGGAGGTTGAGGAGGCAGAAGCAGTGGAGGAACTTTGACATAAAGAGGATTGACGCACAACTCGTGGGGACGGCAAGACTTGGACAGCAGCCCCTTGTCCTGCTGTCACCATAGTTACCCAGTGCCCAGTCAGCGACATGTAACGCCCCTGTCCATGCCTACTCGTCCAAGTATCTGTGGTGAAATGCACCCTGTCACACACAGAGTTTCTCAAAGAAGCGGTGATGTTATGTGCGACATGCTGGTGGAGCACAGGCACACCTTTCTTTGAGAAGTAGTGCCGACTGGGCATCTGGTACTGGGGCACTGCGACGGACATAAGGTCTCGAAAATCCTCTGTGTCCACCAGGCGGAAAGGCAGCATTTCTGTAGCCAAGAGCTTGCAGATGGTGAAATTCAACCTCTTAGCTTTCTCATGGCTAGGAGGAAATGGTCTTTTACTTGTCCACATCTGAGGGACCGAGGGCTGGCTATTGTGCTTAGACGGGGTTGATAAGGGTGTCCCCGGCAAACTGCCGGTCTGTGAGGAAGATGCAGGCGGACATGTTAGGTTGCCTTGATCCAAAGGTGGTGCTATCGATGTCGGACAGCGCTCAACACCAGCTGGTGTTACCACCTCCAAAGAAAATGATGACCTGCCAATCACGCTGGCTGTTGCGGGTAAAGAGGTGGCAGGTCTGCGCCCCAAAACAGGTGTGACTGCTGTCCCCCCAGTCACAGAGGATGAAGAGGCGGCGGATGCACAAGATATGGCAGACGGTGGTTGGCCCGGCCGGCTAGGCCGCATTGTAGCACACTGAGTGTAAAGTGTTAGAATTCAGTGTATATGGAGTCTTGGCATGAGTGCAAGGAAGTACAAGAAACACAGGTCTTGATAAAGTAATATTCTCGTATTACGTCATACAAGCAGATGCACAGTAATATACAAGTCTCTGAGCAAAAGGGAACACCTCCTGGTGTAACTGGATTAACCCCGGATTCCCCGGAGTTGCAAAAGGCACAACAACAAAAGACAGTCTTTAAGCAATAAGCAAAGTCTCTCTTACGGGTGCTGAGAAGTCCTTTGAGTTAAGCAGTAGTCCAGTGATCCAGCAGGTAAGAAGACTCAGATCCATAAATGGGAACTTCAGACAGGCAGGTAAACTATGAGGATTCCTCAGAGAGTGAAGCTGACTGAAGAGCTTAGTCCAGAGGCTTCAGGAAGCAATGTTACAGACTGGCTGCAGACAGGATTCAGAAGCACTGAACTAACAGCTGAGGCTGCTTAAGTGCAAATGGCAGAAAAACAGGGTGGAGACATAGAGGCTGAAGACTCCATTACAACTGAGGGCAAAATGGATGCACAAAACAGAAAGCAAGATGGCTGCAGGGAAAAAACAAGATCTAAGCACAACATGAAAAAACCATGATAGAAAGTCTCAGAACCTCACATTACTCCCCCCTTGAGGACGGCCTCCGGACGGCTCCGAACCAGGTTTGTCTGGGTACCTCTGATGGAACTGGCGGAGTAAACGGGGGGCATTGATGTTGTCAACTGGTTCCCAAGAGTTATCTTCCACTGAGTAGCCCTGCCATTTGATCAAGTATTGGAGACGATTTCTGTGCAGCCTAGAGTCCAGAATCTTTTCCACCACAAATTCTTCCTGTCCATCGATCAACACTGGATCAGGAGGGGAAGGAGACCGTCCAAGAAATATATTAGGAACTGCTGCCTTAAGTAAAGACACGTGAAACACTGGGTGAATTCTCATAGATTTAGGAAGTTGAAGACGATAAGCCACTGCACTTATAATCTTGTTAATCTTATAAGGACCCACGTACTTTTGTCCAAGTTTAGATGATGGAATTCTTAAGTTCAAATTCTTGGTTGACAACCAGACTAAATCTCCTACCTTGAAGTCTGGTGCTGGCTTTCGAAATTTATCGGCTGCTTTTTTATACCTTTCCCGAGCTGATTCCAGATTCTCCTTTAACACCTCCAGATTTTGTTGTAGGGAAGAAATTCTGTCGGCCACAGCTGGTAGAGGCGTATCTATGGGAAACCGAGGAAGAATGTTAGGATGATAGCCTAAATTGGCAAAAAATGGAGATTGCTTTGTGGAAGCGCTCTGTGAGTTATTATATGAAAACTCAGCCAATGGGAGAAGATCCACCCAATCATCCTGCAGATGGCAAATAAAGCAGCGGAGATATTGCTCCAGGGTCTGATTGGTGCGTTCAGTTTGTCCATTTGTCTGGGGGTGAAATGCAGAAGAGAGATTAACTTTAATGTCTAAAGCAGCGCAGAAACTCTGCCAAAATTTTGAAGTGAATTGCACCCCCCGATCAGAAATGACTTCATCTGGTACTCCATGTAGGCGAAACACATTTTGAACGATTAAGTCTGATGTCTGTTTGGCAGAAGGTAAACCGGTACAAGCAATAAAGTGAGCTGCCTTTGTCAAACGATCCACCACCACCAAAATGGAGTTTTTCCCCTGAGAGTTTGGCAATTCCACAATGAAATCCATAGAAATTGAGCCCCAAGGGCGGGATGGGATGGGCAAGGGCTGCAAAAGACCTGTAGGTGAGGAACGTGGTGTCTTGAATCTGGCGCAGATTTCACAAGAAGCAACATAATTTAGGACATCCTTCCTGTAGGTGGGCCACCAAAAGAAACGGGATAGAAACTCCTGAGTCTTTAGACTTCCTCTGTGACCCGCCATCTTAGAGTCATGAACTAAATGCAGTACTCTCAATCTGACAGTCTCAGGTATATACAAGCGTTGTCCCTGCATCCACACACCATTCTTATAAGTCAGACTTACCTCGTTAGAAGGTTGTTCTAACAAGGAATCCAGTTGATAAGCTTCCTTAATGTCGTTTAGTAAATCTTGATTATGGATCACCCCCAGGACCTTGGAATCAGGAAGAATGGTCTTAGGTGTCATGATTGGAGTGGTCTCAATTGAGTGGATCCTAGATAATGCATCGGCCTTTCCATTGCGGGAACCAGGCCTATAGGAAATTACGAAATTAAATTGATTTAGAAAAAGACTCCAGCGGGCCTGACGAGGGGTCAGGCACTTGGCCGACCTAATGAATTCCAGATTGCGGTGGTCCGTCAGTACAACTATCTGCTGAGATGCTCCTTGAAGATGATGTCTCCATTCCTTGAAGGCGGCAATAATGGCCAGCAGTTCTCTGTTCCCTACGTCATAGTTCTTTTCTGCTGACGACAATCGCTGAGAAAAGAAAGCACAAGGATGTAAAATACTGTTCTCACCTATCCTTTGGGAGAGTATAGCTCCAATGGCACAGTCCGAAGCATCCACCTCTATTATGAAAGCGAGTTCAGGATCTGGGTGCACCAAGATGGGTGCCGTCGTGAATCTGGTCTTAAGACGGGAGAACGCTTCTTGGGCTTGAGAGGTCCAGGCAAAGGTAGACTTCTTACGGGTCAGCTGTGTGATGGGTGACACTATTTCAGAAAAGTTCCTGATAAAACGCCTGTAAAAATTTGCAAACCCGATGAAGCGCTGAACCTCTTTCACATTCCTGGGCACTGGCCAGTCCTGAATAGCCTGAGTCTTCCTCACATCCATGGTTATTCCCTGTGAAGAAATTACGTACCCCAAAAACTGGATCTTAGTTACATGAAACTCGCATTTCTCAGGCTTGATATAGAGGCGGTGCATTCTTAGACGTCCCAAGACGGTCCTCACATGTTCATGATGTTCATCTATGGAATTAGAGAAAATTAAAATATCGTCCAAATAAATCACCACAAATGTATCCAAAAGATCCCTGAAGAGGTCATTGGCTAAATGTTGAAATGTTGCTGGCGCATTGCATAAGCCGAACGGCATGACTTGATATTCAAAATGTCCGTAACGTGACCTGAAAGCTGTCTTCCACTCATCACCTGGCCTAATGCGGACCAGATTGTAGGCCCCACGAAGATCTAATTTAGTAAAAATCTTAGCCTGTCGTACCCTCTCCAACAATTCGGGGATCAAGGGTAGTGGGTAGCGATTCCTGATGGTGATCTTATTAAGCTCCCGATAATCTATACAGGGTCTAAGAGATCCGTCCTTTTTCTTTACAAAAAAGATGGGTGCACCTGCAGGGGAAGAAGAGGGACGTATAAAGCCTTTAGATAGATTTTCATCGATATAGTCTTTCAACGCCTTTAGTTCTGGGCCTGCCAGAGGGTAAATATTACCAAAGGGTATTGCTGCACCTGGTAATAGTTCAATTGGGCAGTCATAGGGACGGTGGGGAGGAAGCTGGTCAGCATTCTTCTTATCACAGATGTCAGCATACTCACTATACATGGGCGGCAGCTTGAAGACTGATGGTGTGGAAATTACCGGAGTGGAGCAAATCATAACCCCGGGAATTGTCTTCTTCTCCGGGAAATGCAGCTCCTTGGTTTCCCAATCTATTGTAGGGTTCTGAATCTGCAACCAAGGTAATCCTAAAATAATGGGGAAATGTGGAGAAGTGATGAGCATAAATGACAGTCTCTCTAGATGACCTTTCCCCATGAAAACCTTGACGGGTACCGTCTCCTGATCCACGGGTCCTGAACTTAACAGGGAACCATCCACTGTCTCCATCTGTATAGGGGTTGTCCTCTTCACAGAACGTATTCCGTGTCTTTGGGCAAAGGAAATGTCCATAAAATTGCCGCTAGCTCCAGAATCAATCATAGCTGAAGTGGACACCCAAACAGCATTAATCCAGAGTTTAATAGAAAGAAGACAATGAGAACTGTTTTTGTTGCAGTTCGGACGAGACACAGCAGAGGAAACCGGAAAAATTGCAGCATTGATATGTGAATCAGGCTCAGATGTGACAGAGTTTAAGTCTGAATAGTCAATATCTATAGGTGCAGCCGGGTCAGACAAGAGTTCCCGAGCCGCCATCACAGACCCCTTTTCACAGCATTCACAGTGTATAACTGCAGCAGTAGCCTTACGGGAATGGCTGGGACAGTTTATAATGAAGTGCCCAGACTTACCGCAGTAGAAACATAGATTCTCCTTCAACCGATGCTCCTTACGTGCGTCACTGACCCGTTTCTGTAGAGAGTCCACTTGCATGGGTTCAGGTTCAGCTTCTCGAGGAGTCCGAGGAACAAAGTCTCTAGTTGGAGAGGGAGGAAGGTATCTGTTAACACGATTAATTGCCGACCATCTCTCCTGTCTACGTTCCGTAAGCCGGGCATCGATCCGGATGCAGAAATTGATGAAATCTCCCAAAGCAGTGGGAGGGTCAGCACGGGCGAGCTCATCTTTAACTTCAGAAGACAACCCCTTCCGGAAAATGGATTTCTTGGCGGAGCTATTCCAAGTAGTGTCGAGGGCCCATCTCCTAAAATCCAGCGCATATTCTGCTACTGAGCGTTTACCTTGACGCAAGGTTAGCATGGCAGCTTCTGCTGTAGCACTGCGATTGGGATCATCAAACATTTGCCCCAGGGCCAATATGAAAGTATTTAGATCGTCCAGACATGCATCATTAGTCTCAATCAAAGGGTTCGCCCATGCTAGGGCCCTGTCAGTGAGAAGCATGATTATTGTTAGTACCTTAGATCGGTCAGTAGGGTATTGTGATGCCTGGGTGGCAAAAAACAGTTTGCATTGATTGAGGAATCCCCTGAATTTTTCTCGTTCTCCGCCAAAGCGAAAAGGTGGTAACTTGGGGAGGCCCGATACCGGGGTAGGAACTGGTGCACGAACTAACTCCTCCAAAGCTTCAGTCCGGGTGCAGAAATCTCGAAAATTTTGACCAAGCACCTGTAGGCTGTGATCGCTACGATCCTGCAGACCTGCAAAGTTCGCCTTTAAAGTCTGCAAATCAGTGAGGATTGAGTTAGTCACCTCATACAATTTCTTAATGCGGGCATCAGTACTCCCAGACCCAGCTGAATCCATCTTATGGCTTCTGAATCTTGTAAAGTGTTAGAATTCAGTGTATATGGAGTCTTGGCATGAGTGCAAGGAAGTACAAGAAACACAGGTCTTGATAAAGTAATATTCTCGTATTACGTCATACAAGCAGATGCACAGTAATATACAAGTCTCTGAGCAAAAGGGAACACCTCCTGGTGTAACTGGATTAACCCCGGATTCCCCGGAGTTGCAAAAGGCACAACAACAAAAGACAGTCTTTAAGCAATAAGCAAAGTCTCTCTTACGGGTGCTGAGAAGTCCTTTGAGTTAAGCAGTAGTCCAGTGATCCAGCAGGTAAGAAGACTCAGATCCATAAATGGGAACTTCAGACAGGCAGGTAAACTATGAGGATTCCTCAGAGAGTGAAGCTGACTGAAGAGCTTAGTCCAGAGGCTTCAGGAAGCAATGTTACAGACTGGCTGCAGACAGGATTCAGAAGCACTGAACTAACAGCTGAGGCTGCTTAAGTGCAAATGGCAGAAAAACAGGGTGGAGACATAGAGGCTGAAGACTCCATTACAACTGAGGGCAAAATGGATGCACAAAACAGAAAGCAAGATGGCTGCAGGGAAAAAACAAGATCTAAGCACAACATGAAAAAACCATGATAGAAAGTCTCAGAACCTCACACTGAGCTTCCCACTGCAACTTATGCTTCATGTCCATGTGCCGGTTCATGCATGAAGTACTCAAAGTATGTATTTTTTGGCCTCTACTTAGCTTTTGCTGACAAATGTTACAGATAACACGAGTTGGGTCATCTTTATCGATCTGAAAAAATGCCCAGGCTATGCAAGGCTTAGCACCCATGCGACCTGAAGAGCCACCACGACTTGTGGTGAGAGGCAGAGTTGTGTTTGAGGATGCAGTTGTTGACGTGCTTCCAGTACTACGTCTCTGTCCAGGAAGGCGCAACCTGACCTCGTCGTCACTAGCATCTTCCTCCACCTCCTCTGCTGACCTCATCTCTTGGCTGACTGTGGGTTGACAGTAAGTGGGATCTCCGACCTCATCATCATCACCCTGTGCGTTATCACACCCGTCGTCCTCAGAGCCAACCTGTTCCTGCCCTGACAAAAAACTAAAGTTGTCGCTCCAATCAGGTATTTGAGTCTTATCATCGTCTTCCTCATTGTCTCCACCAACAGGAGTTACAGTTTGGGAATGAGGGTCTACATTATGGTCAGAACCTTCTGCGTCTGGTCCTGGATCCGACTCATAAAGATTCTGGGCATCAGTGCAGATCATTTCCTCGTCTGGATTCACAGAAGCGCTGGAGTCGACCTCTGATTCCCAGGCTATAGTATGAGTAAACAGCTCTGCAGACTCAACCATCTGTTCTACCTCATACTCAGACGGGCAGCTGGAGATTTGGGAGCTGTGAGGAAGCAAGTGCGATTTGGGTGACACCTTTGAGGACTGGAGTATTTGTGATGTTGAAGTTGATGTGGAGGAGAGCCCACTTAAAGGAGCACTTGATATCCGTTGAAGCACCTGCTGTTTTTGTGCCTCATCTGGAATTTGTAGCGATTGGCGTGGCCGTAAGAAAGGGATCTTATCACATTGTCCGCTAAAAGAAGTAGACATTTTAGTTTGGCTGGAAGATGGTCTTTCTTCTGCAGATGTTACTGTTGCTTTAACACCTACCCCACGGACACAACCTTTTTTCCCCTTCCCAACACGCCTATTCCCCTTTCCACCAGCAGCAGGCCTTTTTCCACTCATTTTGGTGGTTAACTAATTCACAACTCTGGAGTTGTTTGCACAAAAAAACAATGGATGGGAACCGAGCAGAGCTGAGTGGCCAAACTGTGGTATTAGGCCAAAACTATTGGCTGGGTTAGATGCAGAAAAAAATTATTTTGAATTTGCAACCTGATGGAGGTCAGTATAGATGGAATAATAGAACAAGACCCACACACAGCTAGAAGCCCAATATTTTTTCAGAGGTAGATGCAGGAAAAAAATATATTCAGTTTGCAACCTGATGGAGGTCAGTATAGATGGACTAATACAACAAGTCCCACACACAGCTAGAAGCCCAAATATTTTTTCAGAGGTACTGTAGATGCAGATAAAAATTAGTTTTAATTTGCAACCTGATGGAGGTCAGTATAGATGGACTAATAGAGAAAGTCCGACACACTACTAGAAGGCCAAATATTTTTTCAGAGGTAGATGCAGAAAAAAATATATTCAGTTTGCAACCTGATGGAGGTCAGTATAGATGGACTAATAGAGAAAGTCCGACACACTACTAGAAGGCCAAATATTTTTTCAGAGCTAGATGCAGAAAAAAATTATATTCAGTTTGCAACCTGATGGAGGTCAGTATAGATGGATTAATAGAACAAGACCCACACACAGCTAGAAGCCCAATATTTTTTCAGAGGTAGATGCAGAAAAAAATATATTCAGTTTGCAACCTGATGGAGGTCAGTATAGATGGACTAATACAACAAGTCCCACACACAGCTAGAAGCCCAATATTTTTTCAGAGGTAGATGCAGAAAAAATTATATTCAGTTTGCAACCTGATGGAGGTCAGTATAGATGGACTAATACAACAAGTCCCACACACATCTAGAAGCCCAAATATTTTTTCAGAGGTACTGTAGATGCAGATAAAAATTAGTTTTAATTTGCAACCTGATGGAGGTCAGTATAGATGGACTAATAGAGAAAGTCCGACACACTACTAGAAGGCCAAATATTTTTTCAGAGCTAGATGCAGAAAAAAATTATATTCAGTTTGCAACCTGATGGAGGTCAGTATAGATGGATTAATAGAACAAGACCCACACACAGCTAGAAGCCCAATATTTTTTCAGAGGTAGATGCAGAAAAAAATATATTCAGTTTGCAACCTGATGGAGGTCAGTATAGATGGACTAATACAACAAGTCCCACACACAGCTAGAAGCCCAATATTTTTTCAGAGGTAGATGCAGAAAAAAATATATTCAGTTTGCAACCTGATGGAGGTCAGTATAGATGGACTAATACAACAAGTCCCACACACAGCTAGAAGCCCAAATATTTTTTCAGAGGTACTGTAGATGCAGATAAAAATTAGTTTTAATTTGCAACCTGATGGAGGTCAGTATAGATGGACTAATAGAGAAAGTCCGACACACTACTAGAAGGCCAAATATTTTTTCAGAGCTAGATGCAGAAAAAAATTATATTCAGTTTGCAACCTGATGGAGGTCAGTATAGATGGATTAATAGAACAAGACCCACACACAGCTAGAAGCCCAATATTTTTTCAGAGGTAGATGCAGAAAAAAATATATTCAGTTTGCAACCTGATGGAGGTCAGTATAGATGGACTAATACAACAAGTCCCACACACAGGTAGAAGCCCAAATATTTTTTCAGAGGTACTGTAGATGCAGATAAAAATTAGTTTTAATTTGCAACCTGATGGAGGTCAGTATAGATGGACTAATAGAATGATGCTATGCCCAAAAGATTTTACTTCACTAGGTGCAGTAAAAAAATTGGTATTCTATACACAGGTGGTATATCTTGCAACACAGATAGGCTACTCCACTGACTAACACACTCTGCAATAGGCCAAAAAGGATTAGCTTTGCTAGATTCAGCCAAATGCTGTGAAAAAAACTTGCACAGCACTGGCACAGACCTGCCTGGCAAAAACTGATAGGAACTGATGTAACCTAGTCCTGAAAAGGACTCCAATTACAATTAGTCTTTACTCCCACAACCTATCTATTTAAGAGCACAGACCTCCCTGATAAAAGTCGTAGGAAATGCTGTAACCTAGTCCTTAAAAGGACTGCAATCACAACTATTCCCTACTCCCAAGCTATCTGTATATTTGTGCGAAAATTGGCTTGAAATTAACAAGGTATAGCGCACACAGCAACAGCGGTGCCGTCTAACACGCAGCTGCAGCAGTGAGAAAATGGTGGCGACGGGGAAAATGGCTTGGTCTTATAGGGCAAGGACATGTGACATACACTGCCAATGACACATGCCCTTGCTTGTGTGAAAAAAAGCACTTCGCTCCGTGTGTGCGCTGCTGATAGGCTGACAGATTGCACCTCCCCACTGCAAATGCGGGAAAGAGAAAAAAAAATGGAGATCTTCATTGTTCCTGCAGAGATCCATCCCCTGCCCCTCCCCCCACCCCGCTGTACACTCAAACTGCGTATTAACATTAATTTTCATCATTACTGAGAAAAAATCCAGTTATGATTTTGGTGCACGAACAGTTATCGAACATAACCTCGAACAGCCGAATTTTTCTCAAATTGTTCGTGTTCGCCGAACGGCTCGAACACCGCCCAAAACAGCTCGAATTTGAGATTGGCGAACAGTTCGAGTAGAACAACGCTCATCTCTAGTCCTCATAAATCACCATCGGCTGAGTTGTCGGTTTGCCAAGATCGTCCATCAATTGTCTTAGCCAAACAACCTCCTGGCTTGCATAGGCTGCGGACACATACTCCGCTTCTGTAGATGACAAGGCAACAGACATTTGTTTCCTACTAGACCAGGAGATTAAACTTTCTCCAACTTTAAACAAGTATCCACTTGTGGATTTACGATCACGCGAACCAGCAGCCCAATCCGCATCTACATAGCCGGTAAGTTCTAGATCTCCTGCTGCAGATAGTTTTAAATTTTCATCTTGTGTTTCTTTCAAATATCGGAGAAGTCTCTTAACGGCATTCCAGTCTCTTTGGCGCGGTTTTTCCACATATCTGCAAAGGATTCCAACTGTTGTTGTGCTATCCGGTCGAGTCATAGTTGATATGTATAGAAGTGCCCCCACTGCCTGACGATATTTCTCATTGTTAGGCAACAGGTCATCTTCTCCTTCCAGCTTCAGGTAGGATGGTTCCATTGGGGTTGATATACCTTTGGCCTCTGACATTTTAAACTGATTCAGAATCAAATTAATTTTTGCACTTTGGTTTAGAAGAAAACTTCCATCTTCCTCTCTCTGGATTTGGATTCCTAGATAATATGTCACACTTCCAAGGTCTTTTGTTTCAAAGTGCTGATTCAGAATTTCAGTCATTTTTCCAATTTCTGCGTCGTCCTGATGAACAACAATCACGTCGTCCACATATAAGAGAATATACATCCACTTTCCATCTGTATATTTTGTGTATAAGCACGGATCTGCTTGACCTCTTTTAAATCCTTCTTCCAACAAGACTTTATTCATCTTGGTGTTCCATGCTCTTGCTGATTGCTTAAGACCATAGAGAGAGTTTTGCAGTTTGCAAACAAGATTCTCTTCACCTCTTTTTACATAACCTTCAGGTTGAGTCATGCATAAATCCTCCTCAATGTCACCATTTAAAAAGGCAGTTTTTATATCCAAATGTCTGACATACATCTTTTGTACAGCAGCTACAGCTAACAAACCTCTGAACGTGGTCTGTTTAGCGACTGGAGCAAATGTAGCATCGTAATCTTCGCCATACTTTTGAGAATATCCTTTTGCGACCAACCTTGCTTTGAATCTGTGGACTTTACCTTCAGAGTCATATTTGGTTTTGAAGACCCACTTGCACTTGATTGCCTTTTTGCCCTGTGGTAGCTTGGTGAGTTTCCAAGCTTGGAGTTGATGAAGCGATTTGATTTCCTCATTAGCGGCATCGATCCACTTTGTTCTTTCATGGACAGGTAGTGCTTGCATTTCATCCCATGACTGCGGCTCTGACTCAGGTAGTGTCTTGACAATGTAGGATAGACGTTTAGCTGGTATACCTTTATTTGATCTTGACGATCTCCTGATTTCAGATTCACCTGATTTTTCTGTTGTTCCTTCATTTGTTGAAGAATCCAGCCAGACCTCTACATCCTCCTTGTTGCTGTCTTGTAATTGTGACTTCAGCTGGACTACTGGCATGATGTCACAAAACTTGGGTGATGCAAAGTTCTCATCAATCACTACATCTCTACTTATTGTGATCTTGTTTGTTTCTGGGTGTAGAATCCTATAACCTTTCTGGGTTTCGCTGTAGCCTACCAGGATACCTTCTTTAGCATGAGATTCCCACTTAGTTCGCTTTTCTTTGGGAACATGTACAAATGCTTTACTCCCGAATATTCTTATGTGATGTAGTTTTGGCTTTCTGCTATTCCATTGCTCAAATGGAGTTTTCTCTGTAGCTTTACCTGGTAGTCTGTTCTGAAGATAGCAAGCTGTCATGATTGCTTCACCCCAATATGCTGTGGGCAGATTTGCATCAAATAACATGCTTCTTCCACTTTCACATAGTGCTCGGTTCCTTCTTTCCGCGACACCATTTTGCTCTGGGTTGTATGGTAGAGTGGTCTGAAATAGGATTCCATTTTTCTTTAAAATGCTCTGTGTCTCATTACTTGTATATTCAGTCCCATTATCTGCACGTAGAATCTTTGGCATTCTTCCAAATTTATTATATACTTCAGCTAGGTATATTTCAAGTTTCTCTGGAACTTCCTTCTTGCTGTGAAGCAGGTGGACAACTGTATATCTTGAATGATCATCAATAAATGTGAGAAAATATCTCTTCTTCCCTGGAGTCAGAGTGCTCATTGGACCACAGACATCCGTGTGTATTAAATCTAGTGGTTGTGCTGTTGTTGTACTAATTCTCTTAGGAAAAGCTTTCCTAGACATTTTCCCTTTGATGAAGCTAGTACACTTCATTGTCTGGTTACATAGATCAATTGTAATATCCTCAGCTAGTTGCTTTTGGACTAACTTTCTTATTGCTTCTGGGTCTCTGTGTGCCAGACGCCTATGCCACACATGAATACAGTTTTTATGCTCTTCTTGTTGCACTGTATACACACACTCTTTGCATTTCAGCTGATAAAGTTCATCTGTGATGTTTCCCTCTGCTAGTGTGTGACCTTCCTTTAAGATGATGCAGCTATCATGCTTAAATGTAACTTCATTTCCTTGTTTTGTGAGTTTCTTCACAGATAGTAGATTACTTTCAAGACTAGGCACATACAGCACATCCTTTACTGGGATCTTCCTGCTTTGTGTTGGTGAGATTTGACAATCAATATAACCATCTCCTATGCCTTCTGAAGTCATGTACTGACCATTAGCCATAATCACTTTCTCTGATTTACCTTGGTCAAGCTTAGAAAAGAAGTCTCTGTTTTTAGTCATGTGACTAGTTGCTCCAGAGTCTATATACCATGCATGCTTTGATGTATTTGCACTGACAGTAAATGCAGTTTCAGTATTCACAGAATCATTTTCTCCAGATACAGCACTTTTAACCCTTTGATGACTGCTTTGCTTTTTCAGCTGATTCATTCTAGCTTTCCAGACTCTGCAGTCAGCTTTCAAATGTCCTGATTTCTTGCAAACAAAACATTCACGTGTTTCTTTTATGTTCTTCCTGTTATCAGTTAGGTTTTGTGTCTGTAAAGCAGATTCTGTGTTGCATGTCCTACTGTTTACACCTTCTGCCTTTCGCTTATATTCATCTATGAGCTTTCCCCTGACATACTCCAGTGTAAGCTCATCATCTGGACGCGCATCTAGTGCAGTTACAAGCGTATCATAGCTCTCTGGAAGGCCACTAAGCAGTAATGCGGCCACATGAAAGTCCTTTAGATCTTCCCCAATGCCTCTCAGGTGTTCTACAATTTCCAGATCACTTCTTATGTAATCCCTCATATCCTGGCCTTTCTGTAGCTTAGACTGTTACAGCTTTCTCATGAGATAGAGCTTATTGCTTAAATTTATCCTCTCATGTACCTTTTGCAACTGCTCCCACATTTTCTTTGCAGTATTACATTTACACACATGCACAATCTGGTCATCATCTATACTGAGTGATATGGTACTTTGTGCTTTCTGATCCATCTCTGTCCACTCTTGTGGCACTGGGTCAGGTTTAGGCTCCTGTGTGTATTTCCACGTACCTTCTCTTATCAGCAGCATTTTCACTTTGAATTTCCAGGATTGATAATTCTGGTTAGTGAGACTTGGCACTGTAAATTTCATGGAGCTGCTGCTGGTGGCCATCTTTGCTTCTTCTCAGTTTGCTGTCTTTCTTTCTTTTCTTTCCTCTGTGTTCTGGGGATCTGTGACTCTGGGACTCTGGGGACTCTGGTACATCTGGTACATCTGAGCCCATAACCTGTTAGCAGAGGATTAATCCGCGTGACATCCAGAGTTTAGAACACAGAAAGTAGGTTTATTCATATCCAGCATAGGCACAGCATGGAGTCTGGTGTTACTGCAGCATGAGGAAATCAAAATACATATATAACAACAACACAGGAAGAGAAGGAGGGGGCATCCTGTCTGTGGGAGTTTTTTTTTTTTTTAAACTAAACTTTGTTAACAACCTCACAATATGCACAACATATGAAACAGCACAGTAGTTGTTGCAATACACATACAGATTAATATGCATTATTCCAACATTACTAATGGTACCCGGGTCTGGAGGAGAGTCTCCTCTTCTCCATACCAGGGTACCATACGTGCATTGAACCGCATAACATCCGCATGCATACATGTATGTGTAAGGGGATGTATAGAGATATGTGTGTTGGTGATGACTGTAAGTGGAGGCCACACCTGTAACAATGACATCTGACCACTAGATGTCAGTGACACTATTGATCTAAATTTTATTAAGTGTTAAAAAAACAATACTTGAATAATTTTATGAATGCTGCGATGCAAATAATAGACAAACTGTGCAGTGAAAATGCAACTTTGCTTCTTGAGTTATAAAATACTTTCATTGCATCATTGCTCTGCCACTCAAGCTGAGGATGGATAAAGCTTGTTTGGTGGAGAGGGGTTTGGTTGCCAGGGAGACGGAGCTGGGACGTGACGTGTGTGGTCTTGGAACTCCTGGTGGATGAGAAAAAAAGGAAGGTCCGGAGTAGGCGAACCTGGTTCCCCCTTGGAGTGCAGCGGTTTCGTGCTCCTGTGATTGGTGACGTCTGGGACAATAATCCTCTATTTCTGTTCGGTGAAGAGAGCGGGGAAGTGCAACAGTGGGATAACATTGAAAAGAGCCGGCCATCTTGTGAAGTGTGACACGGCGCCTATTTTGACCCTAAAGACCTTGGAATTTTTGTTAATTCTGACCAGTGTCCCATTATGAAGTAAAAACTCTGGAACACTTCAACGGATCCTAGCGATTCTGAGAATGTTTTTTCGTGACATATTGGGCTTCATGATAGTATTAAATTTAGGTCGATAATATTTGCGTTTATTTGTGAAAAAATCAAAAATATGGGAAAAATTTTGAAAATTTTGCAATTTTCAAATTTTGAATTTTTATTCTGCTAAACTAGAGAGTGATGTGACACAAAATAGTTAATAAATAACATTTCCCACATGTCTACTTTACATCAGCACAATTTTGGAAAAAAAAAAAATTTTTGGTAGGAAGTTAGAAGGGTTCAAAGTTCATCAGCAAATTTTCTTTTTTCCAGCAAAATTTGCAAAGCCATTTTTTTTAGTGACCACATCACATTTGAAGTCCCTTTGAGGGGTGTACATGACAGAAAACACCCAAAAGTGACACCATTCCAAAAACTGCACCCCTCAAGCTACTCAAAACTACATTCAAGAAGATTATTAACGCTTCAGGTGCATCACAGGAACTAAAGCCACATGGAAGAAAAAAATGAACATTTTTATTTTTCTAACAAAAATTTTCATTTAGCCTAAATTTTTTAATTTTCACATGGGTAACAGGATAAAATGCATCCTAAAATTTGTTGGTCAATTTCTCCTTAGTACACTGATACCTCATATGTGGTCATAAACCACTGTTTGGGCACACGGCAGGGCTCAGAAGGGAAGGAGCGCCATTTTACTTTTTGAATGGAAAATTAGCTCCAAAAGTCAAATTGCGCTCCTTCTCTTCTGAGCCCTGCCATGTGCCCAAACAGTGGTTTATGACCACATATGAGGTATCAGTGTACTCAGGAGAAATTGACCAATACATTTTAGGATGCATTTTATCCTGTTACCTATGTGAAAATTAAAAAATTTAGGCTAAAAGAAAATTTTTGTGAAAAAAAAAGTACTTTTTTGTTTTCACAGATCATTTTGTGAAGCACCTGGGGGTTCCAAGTGCTCACTATGCATCTAGATAGGTGCCTTGGGGGGTCTAGTTTCCAAAATGGGGTCACTTGTGGGGGAGCTCCACTGTTTAGGCACATTAGGGGCTCTCCAAACGCAACATGGTGTCCGCTAACAATTTGAGCCGATTTTCCATTCAATTTGTTAGCGGACACCATGTCGCGTTTGGAGAGCCGCTGTGTGGCCAAACATTGGAGCTCCCCCACAAGTGACCCCATTTTGGAAACTAGACCCCCCAAGGCACCTATCTAGATGCATAGTGAGCACTTGGAACCCCCAGGTCATTCACAAATTAATCCGTAAAAATAAAAAAGTGTTTTTTTTTCCACTTTTTCATTTTTATGAATCAATTTGTGAAGCACCTGGGGGTTCCAAGTGCTCACTATGCATCTAGATAGGTGCCTTGGGGGGGTCTAGTTTCCAAAATGGGGTCACTTTTGGGGGAGCTCCAATGTTTGGGCACACAGCGGCTCTCCAAAAGCAACATGGTGTCCGCTAACAAATTGTCGGCTCAAATTGTTAGAAGACACCATGTTGCGTTTGGAGAGCCGCTGTGTGGCCAAACATTGGAGCTCCCCCACAAGTGGCCCCATTTTGGAAACTAGACCCCCCAAGGCACCTATCTAGATGCATAGTGAGCACTTGGAACCCCCAGGTCCTTCACAAATTAATCCGTAAAAATAAAAAAGTGTTTTTTTTTCCACTTTTTCATTTTTATGAATCAATTTGTGAAGCACCTGGGGGTTTCAAGTGCTCACTATGCATCTAGATAGGTGCCTTGGGGGGTCAAGTTTCCAAAATGGGGTCACTTGTTGGGGAGCTCCAATGTTTGGGCACACAGGGACTCTCCAAACGCAACATGGTTCCAATTTGTTAGTGGACACCATTGTGTAGTGTATGTCAGGTTGGTGTGCGGTGTGGTATATTGTAGTGTATACACCACACACACACACACACACACTACAACACACACACCAACCTGACATAGCCTACTAAGCTGAGTACGCCCTAGACTGGGATGAGTGGGACGGGCGGGACATTTTGTGTGCTGTGTGCGTGTGTAAAAAAAAAAAAAAAAAAAAAAAAAATCGAAACTTTATTATAGTGTGAGTGTACGTGTGTGTGTGTGTGTGCTTGGTGTAACCTTCTGCAGTCACGTGTGGGGGCTGTCAGGCGTAGGGGGCTGTCAGGCGTACGGGGCTGTCAGGCGTACGGGGCTGTCAGGCATAGGGGGGGGCTGAAGAGATGGAGGAGCCAGCAGCTGCAGCAAGGGGGGTGATCACTGGGGCAGGAGCCGGCAGCAGCAAGGGGGGTGATCACTGGGGCAGGAGCCGGCAGCAGCAAGGGGGGTGATTACTGGGGCAGAAAGGGGAGCAGGAGCCAGCAGCAGGGGGGTGATCACTGGGTTTGCGGGGGGGGATGATCACTGGGATGGGGGGGTGCACACTGGGGATGGGGAGTGAACACTGGAGACAGGTGGGGGTGAACATTGGGGACAGGGGGGGTGAACACTGGGGACAGGGGGGGTGAACACTGGGGGGGGTGAACACTGGGGTCAGGGGGGGTGAACACTGGGGACAGGGGGGGTGAACACTGGGGACAGGGGGGGTGAACACTGGGGGGAGGGGTGATTATTGGGAGGTGGGGGGTGATATCACTGGGACTGGGGGATGGTGGGTTTGATCACAGGAGCAGGGCATTTACACTGAGCCTGCTGCTGCTGTGATCACAGTCCACCGGCTGTCAGAAGGAGAGCAGCAGCCGGTGGATGAAGACGTGGGAGAGGGAGCAGAGGGAGCGGAGGTCGGGGTGCAGGTATGAAAGTGGAGGGGGGGTCGGGGGTGGAGGGGGGGGCAGGGTGGAGTGGAGGGGTGGTCGGGGGGGAGCGGGGGCAATACTACCTGATGCAGATCAGCGGCAGCAGGCGATCAGCGGCGGCAGCAGGTGATCCACGGGGGGGCAGCTGCAGAGGGTCCACGGGGGGGGCAGCAGCAGAGGGTCCACAGGAGGCAGCAGCAGAGGGTCCACAACGGCCGGCACCCGATCCATGGACGGGCAGTTGCGGCCATCATGAAAAACTCCCTACACATCTGATTGGGGCTAGTATCCATGTGACGCTAGCCCCCCAATCAGATCTGGGGGGAGGGGGGGACAGAGGTGACACTCCCCCCAGCCAATGGCTGACGCTGTAAGCATCAGGCCATGCCCAGATTTAAATATTACACCAATTTTCATTGGTGAAATATTTAATTCATACCGATTGGCAGTTTCATTAAAAGTGAAAATGAAACAGCCAATTGGAGGGGTCCCAGGCACGGGGGGGTTAATCCACCCCCAGGGGGGTCGACTTCAGGATGTCCAGTTGCAGTAGCAACTGTGACACCTGAGCGACCCCGCTCGCAGGCGCTGCAGGGGGTCTTTCCCTCCATGTCACAGACGCTGTGACATAGGTCGGGAACGAACTGTTTTCCATGTCACAAACGGTGTGACACGGGTCGGGAAGGGGTTAAACAAGGATGAGGTACCTCATGTTCTTCTTCTTATTTTAAATTCTTCCTGACCGTTCCAACGAGTTAGTTAGGGTCAGCTAGGTGTTGAGACCAATCTAAATGACTAGTCTCTATGGGACGGTGTCAGTGAGGCGCGAACTGTGTTCATCTTGTCAACGACTGTTGATAGCGCGGTGCGAAGTTCTGAAAGGCCACAGTCCGTGGTGAAGCTCCCAAGGCACTCACCTTTGTGGATTGAATTTCCCGCAGATTTGCTATCATCTGTGTTCTTGTAAATGGGAATTGAATATGGTTGTTTATTTTATATGTTATTCTTGTCAGGTGAACTTGGGCTGTAATACGCCTAGCTGTACAGCTGAGTTTGGTCATATTGGGATCCCAGAAAGTTTATTGATTGGGAATAGTATTAAGATTGTGAATCAGGAGAAAAGACACATATTACGGCTTCCCCTTAGGAACTAGCCCTGTTTAAGTCTGGGCACCATTTAGGGGAGAGGGGTGGCATTATTGGCCTAAGGGAAGACATCCCCTTACTTGGACCAGGGATTTGTGGCTGTTCTCCTGGTAAGAAAAATAAAACACAATTCTTTTGTACGAGTTGTTGGATTAAAAATGTTACTGTTTATTTTATTCACTTTTCTTCCCCATACAAACAGGGGCGAGTTTTGTTACAATAAATCTTGTTATTGTTTTACCAGCGTTTTTCTTTTGAAGCTCATCTGTCCTGTCAGTGACATCACTGTATCAAAATGGAATCTTACCCCCGCCGTTAGTAGTCGGGGACTTTTACATATGCATGCGGATGTTATGCGGTTCAATGCAAGTCAATGGCGGCGATTTCGCCACGATTACGCACAAGAAATGGTTGTACTGCGGATTTTTACGCAATGCAGAGCACATGCGGATTATCATTGGGAAACATGGCAGGCAACTTAAAATGCGTTTTTAATGCGTTTTCAAGACGGAAATGGCGCCGCGGAAATGCATTAAATCCGCATCGTGGGGGTAATCTATGTGTGGAACAGGCTGCCACGAGAGGTGGTGAGTAGTGTTGAGCGATACCTTCCGATATCAGGAAATATCGGATCGGATTGGATCGGGCCGATACTCAAAAAGTATCGGATATTGCCGATTCCGATACCGGAAACCAATGCAAGTCAATGGGACACAAATATCGGAATGAAAATAAACCCTTTCTTTCCTTGTAGGTTAATTCTTCATGAAGGAAAACAACTAACAATAATGTAGAATGTATTGGGGGAGGTGGTTGCCCAAATCGATGGGAACAGTGCTCACAGTGAAACATGAAAAGCCGGCAATTCATCAGCGGCATATACCGGTACCCGACAATTTAGAACAGAAAGAATAAAGCATCACACATAGATTAGATAGATAGAAACATGTCAGTCACACATATAAGAAGCACAGTGACAGTGTTGGTTACTGTACTTGTCATTTAGTGTAAAGGATTTATTTAAAAAAATAATAGTGTTTTCATGCACCGTCTCTTTAAAAAAGCCGGCCGGCAATTCAGCAGCGGTACCCAACAATTTATAACATAAAGAATAGAACATCACATATAGATTAGATAGATAGAAACATGTCAGTCACATATATAATAAGTACAGTGACAGTGTTGCTTACTGTACTTGTCATTTAGTGTAAAGGATTTATTTAAAAAAATAATAGTGTTTTCATGCACCGTCTCTTTAATAAAGCCGGCCGGCAATTCAGCAGCGGTACCCGACAATTTAGAACAGAAAGATAGAGCATCACACATAGATTAGATAGATAGAAACATGTCAGTCACATATATAAGAAGTACAGGGACAGTGTTGGTTACTGTACTTGTCATTTAGTGTTAAAATAAAGGATTTATTAAAAAAAAATTGGCGTAGGGTTCCCTGTAATTTTAGTCTCTAGCGGAGGTTAAGCAGACGGCTGGGGCAGATGTTTGAAGCCTGGGAAGGGGGTAATGCCCATGGAGCTTCCCAGGCTACTAATATCAGCCCCCAGCTGAATACCTAGCCTTTACTAGCTGTTAAAATGGGGGACCCCTCCCCAAAAAATGATGTGGGGTCCCCCCTATTTTAATAGCTAGCAAAGGCTAGGCAGACAGCTGGGGGCTGATATTAATAGCCCAGGAAGGGTGCCATGAATATTGGCCCCCTCCCAGGCTAGAAACACCAGCCGTCAGCCGCCCCAGAAATGGTGCCTCCATAGGATGCGCCAATTCTGGCACTTAGCCTCGCTCTTCCCACTGCCCTGTAGCGGTGGCAGTGGGGTAATAGGGCTGGGGTTGATGTCAGCTTATAATGCCAGCTGACACCAAGCCCAGGTTAGTAATGGAGAGGCGTCTATAAGACACCCCCATTACTAACCCCATAGTGAAAGTTAAAAAAAAACACAAACACCCAGAATAAAGTCCTTTAATTGAAATAAACACACAATTCTTTATTGTTCTAAATTAAACCATACTTACCATCACGCCCATTCCAGCTGAAGCCAACGATCTCCTGCAATAAAAGAAAAATAATAAAGCAACATCATCCTTACCTTTCGATGGTTCCCACGACAGCTCCAGCTCTGCTACATCGAGATGACAGGCTGGACCGCAGCAGAAAGCTGCCATCCAGCCTGTCATCCCGCAGACACTGAGAAGCGCAGGCATGCTTGCGCTCTGCAGTGTCTCGCTGTGATGGCATCCAGATGAGCCGACAATGAACTCAGCTCACCTCATGCACGTCACTGACAGCGTGGGAGAATTCTCCTGCGCATGCGGTGAGTGTGAAAGAATTCTCCTGCTGAAGCACTGAGTGCAGGAGAATTTTCCCACGCTGTCAGTGGTGTGCATGAGGTGAGCTGAGCTCATTTAAAAAAAATTGACGTGGGGCTTTGCACTATATTTGTGTCCAGCCAGGTACAGCAGGCAGGAACGGGCTGCCCCCAACCACCAGCTGCCTATTTGTACCTGGCCGGACACAACAATATAGGGAAGCCCTTTTTTTATTAATTGTTTCATGAATTTCATGAAATAATTTAAAAAAAAAATACGTGGGACTTCACCCTATTTTTGTGTCCAGTCAGGTACAACTAGGCAGCTGGGGGCTGGAATCCGCAGCGCAGGGAGCACCAAGCTTTCTGGGCCCCCCCCGCGGCAAATTGCAGTCCGCAGCCACCCCGGAAAATGGCGCGTTCATAGAAGCGCCATCTTCTGGCGCTGTACCCAACTCATCCAGGGCCCTGGTGCGGTGGCTCACTGGGTAATAAAGGGGTTAGGGCCAGCTTGGCATTATCAGCTGGCCCTAAGCCCGAAATTCATGGTGTCACTCCAATATTAGACATGACCGCCATGAATTTCTAGTAAAGTATTTAAAAAAACACAACACTCAGAATAAAGTCCTTTAATTGAAATAAACACACAATTCTTTATTGTTCTAAATTAAACCATACTTACCATCACACCCATTCCAGCTGAAGCCAACGATCTCCTGCAATAAAAGAAAAATAATTAAGCAACATCATCCTTACCTTTCGATGGTTCCCACGACAGCTCCAGCTCTGCTACATCGAGATGACATGCTTGACCGCAGCAGAAAGCTGCCATCCAGCCTGTCATGCCGCAGACACTGAGAAGCGCAGGCATGCTTGTGCTCCTCAGTGTCTGGCTGTGACGGCATCCAGATGAGCCGAGGTCATGTCCAATGAACTCAGCTCACCTCATGCACGTCACTGACAGCGTGGGAAAATTCTCCTGCACTCAGCGCTTCAGCGTGAGAATTTTCCCACGCTGTCAGTGACGTGCATGAGGTGAGCTCATGTCCAATGAACTCAGCTCACCTCATGTACGTCACTGACAGCGTGGGAGAATTCTCACGCTGAAGCGCTGAGTGCAGGAGAATTTTCCCACGCTGTCAGTGACGTGCATGAGGTGAGCCGAGTTCATTGGACATGAATTCGGCTCATCTGGATGCCGTCACAGCGAGACACTGAGGATCGCAAGCATGCCTGCGCTTCTCAGTCTCTGTGGCATGGCAAACTGGATGGCAGCTTTCTGCTGCGATCCAGCCTGTCATCTCGATGTAGCAGAGCTGAAGCTGTCGTGGGAACCATGGAAAGGTAAGGATGATGTTGGTTTATTATTTTTCTTTTATTGCAGGAGATCGTTGGCTTCAGCTGGAATGGGCGTGATGGTAAGTATGGTTTAATTTAGAACAATAAAGAATTGTGTGTTTATTTCAATTAAAGGACTTTATTCTGGGTGTTTGTGTTTTTTTTTTAACTTTGACTATGGGGTTAGTAATGGGGGTGTCTTATGGACGCCTCTCCATTACTAACCTGGGCTTGATGTCAGCTGGCATTATAAGCTGATATCAACCCCAGCCCTATTACCCCACTGCCACCGCTACAGGGCAGTGGGAAGAGCGAGGCTAAGTGCCAGAATTGGCACATCCTATGGATGCGCCATTTCTGGGCGGCTGACGGCTGGTGTTTCTAGCCTGGGAGGGGGCCAATATTCATGGCACCCTTCCTTGTCTATTAATATCAGCCCCCAGCTGTCTGCCTAGCCTTTGCTAGCTATTAAAATAGGGGGGACCCCACATCATTTTTTGGGGGGTCCCCCATTTTAATAGCTAGTAAAGGCTAGGCATTCAGCTGTGGGCTGATATTAGTAGCCTGGGAAGCTCTGTGGGTATTTCCCCCTTTCCCAGGCTTCAAACATCTGCCCCAGCTGTCTGCTTAACCTCCGCTAGAGACTAAAATTACGGGGAACCCCACGCCAATTTTTTTTTAAATAAATCCTTTATTTTAACACTAAATGACAAGTACAGTAAGCAACACTGTCACTGTACTTATATATATATGTGACATGTTTCTATCTATCTAATCTATGTGTGATTCTCTATTCTTTCTATTCTAAATTGTCGGGTACCGCTGCTGAATTGCCGGACGGCTTTTTTAAAGAGACGGTGCATGAAAACACTAATATTTTTTTAAATAAATCCTTTACACTAAATGACAAGTACAGTAAGCAACACTGTCACTGTACTTAATATATATGTGACTGACATGTTTCTATCTATCTAATCTATGTGTGATGCTTTATTCTTTCTGTTGTAAATTGTCGGGTACCGGTGTATGCCGCTGCTGAATTGCCGGCCGGCTTTTTTAAGGAGACGGTGCATGAAAACACTATTATTTTTTTTTAATTAATCCTTTACACTAAATGACAAGTACAGTAAGCTGAGCGCTGCCATCCAGCTTGTCATTCTTCAGAGACACTGCAGAGCGCAGGCATTTTGGGAACTTCCGATTCCGGTATTCGATATTCTAAAAGTATCGGAATTCAGTATCGGAACTCCGATACCGCGAATATTGGTCGATACCCGATATTTCAGTATCGGAAAGCTCAACACTAGTGGTGAGTTCTCCTTCAATGTAAGTCTTCAGAGGCTGGACAGACATCTGTCTGAGATGATTTAGTGAATCCTGCATTGAGCAGGGGGTTCGACACGATGACCCTGGAGGTCCCTTCCAATGCTAACATTCCATGATTCTATGAAATCATTCTCTCATTTTGCCTGGTAATTTGTACTTCCTTTGTGGCCATCTAGCCTGTGATTTCTATAGGTAATTGTAGCTGTATTGGGTTGATTAGTACAGATATATAAAGTAGTTTATTGAATAGGCTAGCAGATGATTTTTCCAGCAGCGCAGAGTGGTGGTAGTGGTGGTGGTGGTGGTGGGGGGGTAGGGGGGGGGTTGTATGTGTTTGTGAGGGATGAATGCTGTCTTCACAAGTCTGATAGCTCTGACCTTGTAAAAGAGGTACAAGAGTTAACACTTAAGATGAATGAAAAGCATGTGTTCTCATGGATAGGTCTATAGGAGTTTGACTAAGTGAGTTCTTTGGTTCATTCCTCAAACCAATTGGAGTAATTCTTGTTTTTATCATAATTGCATTTTTTTGTATCTCGAATTTTCATGTATATTTGGAAATAGTGTAATTCCAGCTCGTAAAAGAATCTGATGATTATAATTGTTTTGTGATTGATAAGGGTGTTTCTTAATAAACAAAAGGAGGGACCTGATGAAGAAAATAATACAGCTATTATAATCCATAATTTGCCAATGGTGCTTGTTATATATCAGCTACTGTATGTACAAGCTTTATTAAATAATGTTTTGTTTCAGATAAATGAAACCAAGGCTAAACGTGCAGAAATTGTTACAAAGTTCTGTAAGACGTTATTCAGTATATAAGATATTCTCACAGAAACCATGTGCCTCCAAGTCTTTTAAGAATATGTTGCTTGAAAACTTATAATTGTTTATGTTTGCATTATTTAATTATTGCTGATGTACAACATTTTGAGCAGGTGCAGAAAACCAATGGCTGTGAGACAGAATTTTGATGTAAATTCTTCACCCTTTTGAGCCATGGCAGATCCCTCTCACACTTTCATTGGGGTTTCCATACACGCCTTTTATATCTTATTTTTATCTATCTCTTTTTTTTATAATTGGATTTTATTAAATTTTCCAAATAGTATTACAGAAAAGAATAAGAAAATCATTCAAATCAAAAACATATTTCTTAAGATAGCAACAGTAGAAACAATTTCTAACAACAAACAGAGCTATCATCAATACGTGTAAACTGAACACAGTAAGTCTGCATCTCAATATGTTGTTTTAACAGAAACCATGATGACACAAGACACTGAGACGGAAGGGGGAGGTGGAGAAATAAAGAAACTTACTTACTATAGGACCCATGACAACCAATCGCCTCTACACTTATTAGTAGTCTCTCTGAACCCAATACATGTCCCAAAGAGTCCAAACTGCATTAAAACGCTCAATAGTGTTATTCAGCATAGCTGTAAGATATACCATACCTCTGATATCTTGTATTCGTGACTGAAGTTCAGTATTCGATGAGGGTTGAACCGACTTCCACTTACAGGCTATTACATATCTAGCAGCCGTTGTTATGTGTAATAAAAGCTGTCTAACTTTACGGCCTAGTTGAATTGGTGATATATTCAGTAAATAAAATTTTTGAATCCAAGTGGATCTGGAGGCCAGTAACTTTACAAATCAAGGACTTGACAATTTCCCAGAAGTCTTCTATATATTTCAGCATGACCAAAACAAATGGGGTAGATCATCTTCTGTATTTCCACATCTTCAACAACAATTAGGGATTGTAGGGTTAAGTTTATGCAGGAGGGAGGGAGTATGATACCAGAACATGAGTGGTTGATATTGGTTTTCCCTGTAGATAAAACATGTGGAAGCGTTGATTGTGTTTCTCCAGATCTTCTGCCAAACACAGGGTGAGAGAGGGTCTCCTTAAAATCCCTTCCATTTACTCATGTAGGAATACTTTGGATGGTGTAACATACCTGGCGGCATCCTTGCATAGTGGTCCATCTCCCACTATGCAAGAGCGCGCACTTGATTTCCACTCCAGACTATCACTTTGGCTTCTTTCCATATTGTCTGCTTTGCTCTGCTCTGTCTGCTTAGGGCGACACCCGCTGAACTTCCTGTTTCTTGTAGCTGCTGCAGACACACCCCTGATGCTTCCTCAGCCTATTGCTGTCTGTCACCTGGTATTTAACCCAGCTCCTCCCTGGAATCCTTGCCTGAGCATCTTGTTCTGTCAGTTGGCTTCTAGTCACTGATGTGCCAGGTCCTGTCTATGTTTCCTGCCTTGCGGTATCAGTTCCCGTGTCTGAACTGTGTCCTGTTTGTGTAATCTAGCCAGCTGTCTTTCTGCCTTTCCTGGAGGCTGTATTTCCAGGCCCGTGTGAACACGCTCTTAGCCTGTTCCTTCCGCCCTCTAGGGGCCGCATACCTAGCTCTGCTCTTACCCTTTGCTCACTGCTCCGGCAGTCTCGCTCTGCTCTGACCCTTTGCTCACTGCTCCAGCAGTCTCGCTCTGCTCTGACCCTTTGCTCACTGCTCCGGCAGTCTCGCTCTGCTCTGACCCTTTGCTCTCTGCTCCGGCAGTCTCGCTCTCCTCTGACCCTTTGCTCTCTGCTCCGGCAGTCTCGCTCTGCTCTGACCCTTTGCTCTCTGCTCCGGCAGTCTCGCTCTGCTCTGACCCTTTGCTCACTGCTCCGGCAGTCTCGCTCTGCTCTGACCCTTTGCTCACTGCTCCGGCAGTCTCGCTCTGCTCTCACCCTTTGCTCACTGCTCTGGCAGTCTCGCTCTGCTCTGACCCTTTGCTCACTGCTCCGGCAGTCTCGCTCTGCTCTGACTCTTGCTCACTGCTCCGGCAGTCTCGTCCTGCTCCACTCTTGCTCACCGCTCCAGGCGGCCTCGTCCTGCTCTACTCTCGCTCACCGCTCCAGGCGGTCTCGTCTTGCTCTGCTCTTGCTCGCCGCTCCGGGCGGCCTCACTCTGCTGTGTTTGTCGACCGCATCTGCGGTTCTGTTCCTGAGTCCCAGTCTGTACTGGGACCTATCCACTCTGTGCTCCAACGTGTCGTACCTGCCAGTACCTCCCTGCCTGCATACCAGTCATGCTTACCAGCATCCACCTGCCTGCATACCGGTCATACCTGTCAGTACCTCCCTGTTTGCATACCAGTCGTGATTGCAAGCTGCCACCCGTCTGTGTGCCAGCCTAACCTGCCTGTTCCTGTATTCCCCAGTGTGGGTCAACAGCCGTGTCCGGGGTCTGACCTGGAGTAGCCCCTGGTCCCTCTGCTCGGTTCCTCCTTGGTGCACTGGCGTCGTATGCCGTCGTGCGACCTTGGTCGGATCGGGTGGATACTTAGTTACGCCCCTCCAGGCATTCACTCTCCGGTACGGTCCAGTGGAATCACTACATATACACGCACACGCCAGTCAGTCCGGGCGCGTGCATTGCAGATGGTCACCTGTGTAAGGGTATGTGCACATGATACAGATTTGAAGCAGAAATTTCCTGAGCATTTTTGCCTCTCCCTGGAAGAAAAAAAAGCATGCAGATTTACAAGCGTTTTTGACTCGTTTTTACATGCATTTTTTGAAGCGTTTTTTGAAGCATTTTAAAGCATCAATGAATGATTTTTTGGAGCTAAATAAAGTTATTTGGCGGGACATTGCTTAAGCCCTTGGATTACCATAGAACTGGGGTGAGTATATTGGTTCATTTAAATGATTAACCCCTTACTGGCCTGGGGGGTATTAGTACGCCCCAGGCCATCACCTCCGGTTCAGTGAGGGCTCCGGTGGTGAGCCCGCACTGAACCGGGCACATGTCAGATGATTATTACAGCTGACATGTGCCCGTAACAGCCGCGGGTCAAATTGCGATCCACCCGCGGCTGTTAACATGTTAAATGCCGCTGTCAATCTCTGACAGCGGCATTTAACATCTTCGCGCCGGAAGCGGGGCATTAGCCCCGCCCATCAGTGACCCTGTCACGTGATCGTGGGTCACCGATGGGTGATCATGACAACCCTGGGTCTGCAGCAGACTCCAGTGGTTGTCATGTAAGGATTACTATGAGCGCCACCTAGTGGTCAGCGCTCACAGTATAGGAGCATTTCTGCTACATAGAGGTGATCTGCTGATCACCTCTATGTAGCAGAGACGATCAGACAGTTGCTGCTTCTAGTCTCCTATGGAGACTATAGAAGCAAGCAAAGAGTGAAAAAAAATGTTTTTAAAAATATTAAAAAAATAAGAAAAATATAAAAGTTTAAATCACCCCCTTTTGTCCCATTCAAAATAAAATAATAAAAAATAAACCCCACACACACATATTTGGTATTGCCGCGTTCAGAATTGCCCGATCTATCAATATAAAAAAAGAATTAATCCGATCGGTAAAGGGCGTAACGATAAAAAAATTCCAAGTGCCAGAACTACGTTTTTTGGTTGCCGCAACATTGCAATAAAATGTAATAACGGGCGACCAAAACATCGTATCTACCCCAAAATGGTATCAATAAAAACGTCAGCCTGGCACGCAAAAAATAAGCCCTCACCCGGCCCCAGATCCCGAAAAATGGAGACGCTACGGGTCTTGGAAAATGGCACCATTTTTTTTTTTTAGCAAACTTTGTATTTTTTTTTTACCACTTAAATAAAAAAGAAGCTATACATGTTTGGTGTCTACGAACTCATAATGACCTGGAGAATAATAATGGCAAATCAGTTTTAGCATCCAGTGAACGTGGAAAGAAAATAAAAAAAAACAACTGTGGAATTGCATTTTTTTTGCAATTTCACCACACTTGGAATTTTTTTCCCGTTTTCCAGTACATGATATGGTAAAACGAATAATGGCTTTTAAAAGTACAACTCGTCCTGCAAAAAATAAGCCCTCACATGGCCATATTGACCAAAAAATAAAAATGCTATGGCTCTGGGAACAAGGGGAGCAAAAAACGAAAATGCAAAAACGGAAAATCCCAAGGTCGCGAAGGGGTTAAAGAATGGGTCTGTTGTATTTCAAATAAAGTGTTTACACTGTGTCTGTGTGGTTTCTTTACATTGTTTGGTCATGAAAAGGTCTGATTGACACCTTGAGATCACCAAACAAAAGAGCTGGGTGTCAGCTGATCCCATACACCCAGTCCTCATTAGCATTTCTATTCATGTAATTTATGCGACTACTGTGAGCTGTTTTTTTTGGTATGGGAAGGTTCCACTAGGCAAACATTTTCCCTGGCCATAATTAACGTCGCCAGCTGGTTTGTTAGCCACTACATCCCCCGATCAGCACTCAGCAGCACTTTGGACACAACGTATTTGTCAAGGGAGTGTCGCCACGAAGATCATCGCGATTACACAGCCTGACTTCTCGCAGCTGAGTTTTTGGTGCTTGGTGTTTTTCGGCAGGGAGGGAGTTAATTCTCTCTCTCTGTGCTAGACGAGGCCCAGCCTCGCCCAGCTGCAGTTAATTCTGCAGTATTGGGACTCCTTCAAATACCTGCCGTTCTGATAGGGTAGTTGTCGGTGAAAGCTTTTCATGCAGACTATCAGAGTGATACGTGGTATTGTGGAGTTAGGAGCGAAGTGTACTCGGTGTGGTTTTTTCCCTTCCTCGCTTTATTCTTTATCCCCTTACCCGTTGGTGTTCCCTCCGTTGAAGTGGTGTAAGTTTATTGTATGCGAGGTGGTTTTTTGGTTTGCCCCTTGTACTGTTTCGTTCGTCTTGTACTGTGTTTGGCATATACGGTCCTGTCCCCAATTGTTGTGATCGGGGTCCTTCTCAGGACTAGATTACTAAGGTTCAGGGATTCTCAGGAGGTAGGTTTACGCTGGCGGCCTGGACCTCTGTACCATCAACAGTACCTCCAGGTAGAGGGATTAGGCAGGGCCTCAGTGTAGGGTCAGCATAGTCTCCTGACCTCCTGAACGCCGAGACAGCGTGACATTTTCACCGACCAACTAAAAGGTTCTCTCCAGCCACCATGGATCCAGTAGCCAATATAGCTCGGCAGTTGCAGAGTTTGTCCTTGGAGCTGGCGGACGTTAAGTCCAAGGTTTTGTATCCCCTGGAGCAAGCCGAATCAGAACCCAAAGTAGCTCTCCCTGACAGGTTCACGGGGGGGCGGGAAAAGTTTTTTGTTTTCCGGGAGGCATGTAAGTTGTACTTTCGGCTGCGGCCTCGGTCATCGGGGAGTGAAGAACAAAGGGTGGGAATAGTCATCTCGCTCCTTCAAGGGGACCCCCAATCTTGGGCATTCTCTCTTCCCCCGGGTTCTCCGGCTCTACGGACAGTGGATGGGTTTTTCTCTGCTCTGGGTCTTGTATATGATGACCCGGATCGGATCTCCCTTGCTGAATCTAAGTTACGTAGGATCCAGCAGGGAGATCGTCCTGCGGAGGAATTCTGTTCAGAGTTCCGTAGGTGGGCCACGGACACCCAGTGGAATGACCCGGCTCTTCGGAGCCAGTTTTGTCAAGGTTTATCTGACAAATTAAAGGATATGTTGGCACAGTATGACTCTCCCGCGTCGCTGGAAGCCGCTATGGCCCTTGCTATTCGCATTGACAGACGGCTTCGGGAGAGGTGCGGGATAACTCCACCCCCTGTGATGACTCCACCTTCTAGAAGGGTCCCTTATATGGAGGTTCCCCTGGTCAGTCCAGAGGAGCCTATGCAGTTACGAGGGACATCCTTTCGGGGGAGGGGACCGGTGGTGCGCCACAAGACAGGAAGGTGTTTCTTCTGCGGGAGAAAGGTACATTTTATTGGGGGGTGTCCTTCCCATCCTTCGCAGAGCAAAGAGTCGTCGGAAAACTATTGATCCCAGGTTGTGTGGTGGACGGCAATCTGGGAGTAGGTATTTCGTCCCTAGGTTCGTCTCAGTTTCTTGTACCGGCGGAGGTGGTGGCGGGTACGAGAACTGAGAGGTTATCTGTTCTTCTGGATAGTGGGGCCGGGGCTAATCTGGTGGACGCTCGGTTTGCTCGGGTTCAAGGTATGCGATTGAGTGTGTTGGCTAAACCCATCCCCATATTCTCGATCGACGCTAGACCTCTCGGTCAGGGAAGTTTTTCGCAAGCGGTGCATAACATAAATCTTCAGGTGGGGGCGATACATAAAGAACTGTTGTCTTGTTACGTGTTGGAGGATCTTCCCACTCCTATTATGTTGGGCCTTCCTTGGTTAACTAAGCATAACCCGGTTATTAATTGGCAATCTAGAGAGATAAGCCAATGAAGTGAATTCTGTAAAAAAAACTGCATGAATACGGTCATCGGTACGGTCGCTCCTAGGGTCTTACCCCCATTTCTGTCTGACTTTGAGGATGTGTTCTCCGAAACAGGGTGTCAGGAGCTACCTCCTCATCGCGTGTATGACTGTTCGGTAAAACTGCTTCCTGGGGTCAAGTTACCTAAATCTAGGTTGTATAATTTGTCTGGCCCGGTGAGGCGGGCCATGAAGGATTATATTTCAGAGAGTCTGGCTAAGGGGCATATTAGACCTCCATCTTCCCTGGTGGCCGCGGGGTTCTTCTTTGTGAAGAAGAAAGATGGTGGCCTACGCCCTTGCCTGGATTTCCGTGAACTTAATCGGATTACGGTCCGAGATCCGTATCCGCTCCCACTTATCCCCGATCTCTTCAATCAGATCGTGGGCGCCAAATGGTTCTCTAAATTGGATCTCAGGGGGGCGTACAATCTGATTAGGATGAAGGAGGGGGATGAGTGGAAGACGGCTTTTAACACTCCGGAGGGACATTATGAGAACCTTGTCAGGCCATTTGGTCTGACTAATGCCCCGGCGGTGTTCCAACACTTTGTTAATGACATTTTTCGCTGCCTGGTGGGTCAGTTTGTTGTTATTTATCTGGATGACATCTTAATTTACTCGCCTGATCTTGTGTCTCATCAGGAGCATGTTAGGCAGGTGTTACAGATCTTGCGGGATAATAAACTGTACGCCAAGTGGGAAAAGTGTGTGTTCGCCGTTCAGGAACTCCAGTTTCTAGGCTTCCTGGTGTCAGCGTCTGGTTTTCGTATGGACCCTGGGAAAGTGCGGGCAGTTCTTGAGTGGGATCTGCCAGAGAATCTTAAGGCACTACAACGTTTTCTGGGGTTTGCTAATTATTACCGGAAATTCATTCGTAATTTCTCGTCCATGGTTAAACCTCTCACAGACATGACAAAAAAAGGGACGGATTTTTCTAGGTGGTCTGACAAGGCTTGTCAAGCTTTCTCCTCCTTGAAAAAATGTTTTGCCTTGGCACCCATACTCATTCAACCTGATGCGTCACAGTCATTCATTGTAGAGGTAGACGTTTCTGAGGTAGGGGTAGGGGCAGTATTATCACAAGGTTCGTCTCCTGGTAAATGACGTCCGTGCGCTTTTTTCTCTAAAAAATTGTCGTCCGCTGAGAGGAATTACGATGTCGGCAATAGGGAACTCTTGGCCATTAAGTTAGCTTTTGAGGAGTGGCGCCATTTTTTGGAGGGGGCTATCCATCCGGTCACCGTCATCACCGATCACAAGAACCTGCTATATCTGGAGTCCGCAAAACTTCTGAATCCCAGACAAGCTAGGTGGTCATTGTTTTTTACCAGGTTTAATTTTGTCGTCACATATCGTCCTGGATCAAAAAATGTAAAGGCGGATGCCTTATCTCGTAGTTTCCCTGGGGCCAGGAATACGGATGACCCGGTTCCTATCCTTCAGGAGGGGGTGGTGGTGTCGGCAGTATTCTCTGAGCTTGAGGAGGAAGTATTGGAGGCTCAGGGGGATGCCCCTGTTGGACCTCCTGGGAGACTGTTTGTTCCAGATCAGTTGCGACAAAAGGTGATCGAGGCACACTATAACTCAGCTTTGGCAGGACACCCAGGGAGTAAAGCAACTGTGGATCTCCTTTCGCGTCGGTTTTGGTGGCCTAATTTACATAGGGAGGTGGGAACTTTTGTTGCGTCCTGTGGGGTTTGTGCACGCTCTAAGACCCCACGTACCCATCCGTCTGGCGCTCTCTTACCTTTGAAGATCCCGGAGCGTCCTTGGACTCATCTGTCTATGGACTTATTATGGATCTCCCGCCATCTTCGGGTAAAACGGTCATACTCGTTGTAGTGGACAGGTTCAGCAAGATGGCACATTTTATCGCTCTTCCTGCTCTTCCTAATGCTAAAACTCTTGCGCAGGTGTTCATTGGGGAGATTGTAAGGCTTCACGGTGTACCCTCTGATGTGGTGTCTGATCGGGGGTCTCAGTTTGTGTTCAAATTCTGGAGGGCATTTTGTACTCGGCGGGGGATGCATTTATCGTTTTCTTCGGCTTTTCATCCTCAGACCAATGGTCAGGCGGAACGTCTGAACCAGAGTTTGGAAACATATCTCCGGTGTTTTGTGTCAGAGAACCAAGAGGACTGGGCTTCTTTCTTACCTCTGGCGGAGTTTGCTCTTAATAATAGGCGGAGTGAGTCCACTGGTAAGTCCCCGTTTTTTGGGGCATATGGTTTTCACCCCCAGTTTTGTACTTTCAGTAGGGGGGGCTCTTCGGGGGTTCCTGAGGAGGAAAGATTTTAGTCATCACTCGCTTCGATATGGAAAGGGTTGCTGTATAATCTAAGTTCTATGGGGAACCGATACAAACGTATGGCTGATAGGAAGAGAGTGTCTGGTCCGGACCTAAGTGTGAACGATCGGGTATGGTTGTCTACCAAGAATATAAAACTTAAGGTTCCCTCCTGGAAACTGGGTCCCAGGTTCATCGGGCCGTATAGGATCTGCTCTATAATTAATCTGGTGGCATTTCGTCTTGACCTCCCCTCTACTTTTAAAATTCACAACGTGTTCCACAGATCTTTGCTTAAAAGGTATGTGGCGCTGGTGATACCGTCACCTTTACCTCCTCCTCCTGTGGTGGTCAATGGTAACTTGGAGTTTCAGGTATCGAAAGTTATCGATTCACGTTTTAATCGCCGGTCCCTTCAGTACCTGGTTCATTGGAAGGGGTATGGTCCTGAGGAGAGGATGTGGGTTCCTGCGTCGGATATTAACGCAGACCGATTAATTCGGGCCTTCCACACGACTCACCCGGATAAACCTGGCCCTGAGGGTCCGGAGGCCCCTCGTAGAAGGGGGGGTACTGTCACGGGTGTGTCGGCACGAAGATCGTCGCGATTACACAGCCTGACTTCTCGCAGCTGAGTTTTTGGTGCTTGGTATTTTTCGGCAGGGAGGGAGTTAATTCTCTCTCTCTGTGCTAGACGAGGCCCAGCCTCGCCCAGCTGCAGTTAATTCTGTAGTATTGGGACTCCTTCAAATACCTGCCGTTCTGATAGGGTAGTTGTCGGTGAAAGCTTTTCATGCAGACTATCAGAGTGATACGTGGTATTGTGGAGTTAGGAGCGAAGTGTACTCGGTGTGGTTTTTTCCCTTCCTTGCTTTATTCTTTATCCCCTTACCTGTTGGTGTTCCCTCCGTTGTAGTGGTGTAAGTTTGTTGTATGCGAGGTGGTTTTTTGGTTTGTCCCTTGTACTGTCTCGTTCGTCTTGTACTGTGTTTGGCATATACGGTCCTGTCCCCAATTGTTGTGATCGGGGTCCTTCTCAGGACTAGATTACTAAGGTTCAGGGATTCTCAGGAGGTAGGTTTACGCTGGCGGCCTGGACCTCTGTACCATCAACAGTACCTCCAGGTAGAGGGATTAGGCAGGGCCTCAGTGTAGGGTCAGCATAGACTCCTGACCTCCTGAATGCCGAGACAGCGTGACAGTATTTATGTTGCGTCAAAAACGCAGTGTTCTAGTACTGCACTTTTGTTGTCGGTACATGTGAATCCACTGCATATAATGACAGTTCAATCTGTCAAAATCTGCAGCAGACACTAGGGTGTCTGCTACAGAAATTGACATGCTGCAAATGAGTTTGAGTATGTGGCCGCGATCAGGAGCCGCTGCAGGTTTGACGCTGCGTGTTTATGTAGCGTCAAACCCGCAGCATCCAGATTTTACAGCATAGTGGATGGGATCTCTAGAAAGCCCATGTCCACTATGCATGCATCAGAGGCTGCGAATCACCCGTGGACACAGACATGCGGCGTGTCTTTCAGGACTAAAGCATGTCAAATTCTCTTGTGAAATCGTTAGTCTCCACAACAGAAATTTGACCACTAGAAAGTATTGAATGTGGTAAATACGCATGGTTCAGTGAACACGTGGATTTACCTGCGTTCAATAGAACGCAATGTTTTGGATGCAGAAAAAATTTGCGTCCAAAGTGGTGCTACGTCTGAATTATGGGCACAGGGCTGAAAATAAAAAAAAAATGGCGTGGGCTTCTGCGTCATTTTTATAACCAGCAGAGGGAAAGCCGACCTCTGGGGGCTATTAGTAGCCGGGGAAGGGGCCATTAGCCAACAATGTTCCATGGCTATTAATTTCAGCCCACAGCTGTTTGTTTAACCTTTACTGGCTAGATAACAGGGGGACCCCAGAAAAAAATTGACATGGGGTACCCCTATAAAATCTAGCCAGCAAAGGCTAAACTAGACTGCTGTGGGCTGATATTAATAGCCATGGAAGGGGCCATGAATTCTAGCCCCCTCCACGGCTATTAATATCACCCCTCAGTGGTCCCAGAAATTGCGCATCCATAAGATGCGCCAAATCTGGCCCTTAGCCTCACTCTTCCACACTGCCCTGTAGCGGAGGCAGGGGGTAATGGGGTTGGGGTTCACGTCAGCCTTGTATTGGCGGCTGACGTGAAGCCCAGGTTAGTAATGGAGGGTGTCTATAAGACGCCCCCATTACTAACCGCGTGGATAAATGGTCACCGCTTTTTCAATAAAAAACACGGCCAGAATATAGTATTTTAATGTAAAAAAACAAACAACAATATTCCTCACCTGTCCATCTTCAACGACATAGTCCACGATCAGCGGTGAATGTCCCACGACGATCCGGATCATTTGTGACATCAGATATCATTGATGTCACTGCTGTAGAATACAGCACTGCATACTGACAGTGGTGTAAAATCACCCCCTGTCAGTATACAGTGCTGCAGGGGGTCACTGGGGTTTATCAGTTGAAGATCAGCTGATGAGTCCTGGTGAGCTAGACAGCGTGGGAACATTTTTGTGAATGTTTCGGTCGTGAGACCGATCAGCCGATTACCGGATTTAGCAATCAGCTGATGGTCACATGACCATCAGCTGATCGGTGATGTCACCGATCACCTGATTATCTCGTGACCATCAGGTGATCAGTGACGTCACCGCAGGTCCTGGAAGTACACTGGGGGCGTGAGCCCGCGCCCTGCAGTGCACAGCGAGCCGCTGGACAGACAGCATCGCCGAGGAGGACACCGGGGGGCTGCCGGAGAGGTGAGTATGAAGGTTTTTTTTAATTCTTTTTTTAACTGCCACTGGCACGCAGGCTAGGAGGCGCAGGCTGCTACACCTCTCGCTGTTATTAGCCAGAGCTGCGGTCGGGTGAGAGGAGTAGCAGTCTCCTCTCCCGACCCGGGTACCAGCCGATTTTGCACCTATTGATTTACATTGAAACTCAGCAAATCCGCATGTATAGATATTATACATGTGGGTTTTCTGCAATTCAATGTAAGTCAATTTTTTTTAATTATTTCATGAAATAATTAAAAAAAAAGGGCTTCCCTATATTGTTGTGTCCGGCCAGGTACAAATAGGCAGCTGGTGGTTGGGGGCAGCCCGTTCCTGCCTGCTGTACCTGGCTGGACACAAATATAGTGCGAAGCCCCACGTCAGATTTTTTAAATTATTTCATGAATTTCCTGAAATTATTTTAAAAAATTGATGTGGGGCTTCGCACTATATTTGTGTCCAGCCAGGTACAGCAGGCAGGAACGGGCTGCCCCCAACCACCAGCTGCCTATTTGTACCTGGCCGGACACAACAATATAGGGAAGCCCTTTTTTTCTTAATTATTTCATGAATTTCATGAAATAATTAAAAAAAAAATACGTGGGGCTTCGCCCTATTTTTGTGTCCAGCCAGGTACAACTAGGCAGCTGGGGGCTGGAATCTGCAGCGCAGGGAGGCCCAAGCTTTCTGGGCCCCTCCCGTTGCAAATTGCAGTCCGCAGCCACCCCGGAAAATGGCGCATTCATAGAAGCGCCATCTTCTGGCGCTGTACCCAACTCATCCAGGGCCCTGGTGCGGTGGCTCACTGGGTAATAAAGGGGTTAGGGCCAGCTTGGAATTATCAGCTGGCCCTAAGCCCGAAATTCATGGGGTCACGCCAATATTAGACATGGCCGCCATGAATTTCTAGTAAAGTATTTAAAAAAAACACAACTCCCAGAATAAAGTCCTTTAATTGAAACAAAACACACAATTCTTTATTGTTCTAAATTAAACCATACTTACCATCACGCCCATTCCAGCTGAAGCCAACGTCTTCTGAGCAGTTTGTCAGCTTTTGGACACCTTTGAATATGTTTTCTATGTGTTTCTATGTGTTTTTGTTTACCTGCCATTTGTTTTAACGGTGTTCGACGGTGTTCTAAGATGTTCGACGAACAGTTCGACGAACAGTTCCTCGAACATCCCGGTGTTCGACGAACCAAACCGAACCCGAACACTACGGGGGTGGCTCAACACTATTCCTGACATCTCGGGCTAGGTCATGACTATGGAAGCAATTATGGGACTAAGTCACAACTACAGTGGTGATACGTACTTGGCAGGGAAAGGTCTAACGTTTCTTGTGCCTGTGGTTGCCATGTTTTTTCTTTTCATGCACAGTCTACATTCTCATTATTCAATGGCATTGCAGAAGCAGCATAATACAAATCTTAGAAATCTGCAGGGGATAAGACTAGTGATGAGCGAGC
Organism: Phyllobates terribilis; assembly: GCF_046119375.1. Classification (NCBI taxonomy): domain Eukaryota; kingdom Metazoa; phylum Chordata; class Amphibia; order Anura; family Dendrobatidae; genus Phyllobates; species Phyllobates terribilis. Next base: position 530,376,282 of record NW_027362764.1, on the reverse strand, counting down.
ACTAAAATGCTTGGGTACTCGTTGCTCGGGTCGAGCAAATTGAAATGCTCGAGTGCTTGGTCCGCGTAACGAGCCCAATGTAAGTCTATGGGAAACTCAAGCGTTTTTCTGGCCGCTCCCCCCCGGTGGTCTGCAGATGGACTAAAAATTGTCCAAATCGACGGGAACAGTGCTCAAATGACATGGAAACTGCATGGGGAAGACCCCTGGAAGCATTTCTGACTCCCAGGTCACTGCTCTCAACAATGTTGTCAGAGGTATTACGTCACTTTTACGGACTCACAATAAAAAATGCAAAAACGAAACCAAAATGGATTTTCCTGGGAAATATGTTAAAGAACATCCTTTCGAGGGTAATGACTTGTATATGAGGCAAAATAAATAACCAAAAACAAAAATGCTCCTCCACACCTTGGGCTATGTTCACACGTAGCGTTTTTGATGCGTTTTTGCACTTTTACATTGCTTTCAACCAAGACAAATGCATTCGCTGGGAAATGTAATTTTAACATTTTACAACCTTATCTGGCCATGTGGTGTGTGACACATCATCAGACACATAAATACAGTGCTGAAAAGACATTGGAACAGCATGGGGAAGATCCCTGGAAGCATCTCTGACTCCCAGGTCACTGCCTAAAAGTGTGCCCATCATAAGTGATCCTTGGCGCATGCGAATATGCCTCCCGCCATGCACCTGTCTTTGCAGACTTGTAACAATCACCGTCCATGTCCTTGTCCCAGCATAGCGTTCAGTTGTCCCTACCCCATTCCTTGGAATGCAAGCGAAAGTATGCAAAAACTCACCCACCCACAGGCGGCAATACTATACTGCCAAATTTTTGACAGCTGCTTGCACTTGAAATGTGGCTTTTTAGGCTCATGGAGGCTTAAGCTGTCCACAACTTCATGGCGGCGGCCGGGTGTCCATATTCGGTCCCCAGCCGCCACTATTTCTCCCGTTGTCGTGTCTGTCTTCCACAAGCATGGGTCCCAAAACATTATCCGCGCCCTCCCCAGTGCACTTACTGGGAAAGGACAACCTAACCACAAACACGTGGTCAAGTGAATGTGGCCAGGGATGGTACAGAGCCAGTCCACAGCTTTTTTTCTGAGAGTTATGTCACCACAGCCATATTCTTTAGCTTAGTGAAAGGACTTGGGAAACTGTATCTACTCCTGCTGTCATTTCTCCCAGGAAGTCCTCTAAAGCTGGTGGCACTTGAAATCTGGCCTTTTAGGCTCGCAGAGGCAGAAGCTGTCCACAACCTCATGGCGGCGGCTGCCGGGTGTCCATACTCGGTCCCCAACCGCCACTATTTCTCCCTGTGTCGTCTCCGCCTTCCACAAGCACGGGTCCCACAACATTACCCGTCCCCTCCCCAGTGCACCTACTGGGAAGGATTGCCTAACCACAAACACGTGGACAAGCGAATGTGGCCAGGGACGGTACGGAGCCAGTCCACAGCTTGTCGCTGAGTTGTATTTCACCACAGCCATATTTTTTAGCTCGGTGAAAGGACTGACTTTTGGGAAACCATATCTACTCCGACGGTCATTTCTCCATCACCAGGTTCCTCCCATTGTCACACATGACCATGACTGGCTTTATGTTCAGCAGTGAGAGCCACAGATCAGGCTGCTCTGTTACAGCTTGCAACAACTCTGCAGTGGTGGGCAGTTTGTCAGCTAAGCATTAAGCATGTTATCTTCAGCACAGCCTGTTGCTGCTTGGCCAAGGCAGTGGTGCAGTGCTTTCAGCTGGTGACTGATGTGGTCTTTCGGAGATGAAGGCCGAACTGGAGGAGGAGGTACAGGAGCTGAACAATGTGATTACATTGAGGTTACATTGGCGACTCTGGTTTTTATACCAAAGAAAGATTCTACTGTGCTTTTTTTTACATTATTTTTTAAGAGAAATGCATTCACCGGGAAATGTCATTTTAACATTTTAGAGCCTTATTTGACCATGTAGTGTGTGACACATCATCAGACACATCCTATTTCATTTATGATGGAGGGACTCTGAAAGTCACAAAGCCTATTTTTATAGGGCCAGCAGTCGGCCCTCGCTATTGTTAGAGAGCCATCAGTCGGCTATACTTTATTGTTCCCATTATTAACGAGGGGGTCTCCTATACTGTTATTGGCTATGCAGTGACTGCAAGGGCTGCCAAAAATTTGGAGGCACTCCAATGCCCCTTCCAAGCGATGTAGAGGTCAGAGAGCCTCCTAAAAGTAATGTTCCCATTATTAGGAAGTGGGTCTCCCATAGTGTTTGCCTATGCACTGAAGCAACGGCTGCCAAAAATTTGGAGGAACTCCAATGTCCCTTGCAAGAGACGTAGATATTTTAATATGGTACATATGGTGGTGATATGGTGGTGGAGCATGAGGATGCGGAGAAGGAGGAGGACAAGAGCAAATAGACAAAATCAAGAAGCGTATACCCATGTCTGGGTTTGAAGATAGAGGTGCATGGGAATAGAGTTAGACCGCCCCAAAAAAAGACACTGTATTTGAGTTTATGTTACTCTGCTATCATTCGGTGGTATTGAGAAGTCTGGCCCAATCCAGCCCTTGTTGATTTTTATAAGAGTCAGGCTGTCAGCATTTTCAGTTGACAGGCTAATGCGCCTATCGGTTATTACTCCACCGGCGGTACTAAAAACCCCCTCTGACAAAACGCTAGTGGCTGGGAAGGCCAGGACCTCCAAGGCGTAGAGAGCCAGTTCATGCCACATGTCCAGCTTGGATACTGAATAATTATAAGGCACAGAGGAATCACGGAGGACGTTGGTATGGTCGGCAAGGTACTCCGTCACCATCTTCCGAAACTTAGCACTCCTTTTGAGAGTACCCCTCGCCTCAGGGCCTTTGCAATGGGAGGGTCTGAGAAAACTGTTCCAGAACTTTGACAGTGTCCCCCTGCTTCTGCTGGATTGCATTTGTGGGTCTCTTGCCTTTACTCCTTGGTTGTCCAACGAACTGTGACCTCTGCCGCCAGCTTTTTCAGATGGGAATTTTTTCACTAATTCCGCAACAAGGGCCTTCTCGTACTGCCCCATTTTATTAGGCCTGTCCTGCAAAGGAATAAGAGACATAAAATTCTCCCTGTAGTGTGGGTCTAGAAGCGTTACCAACCAGTAATGATTGTCACCCAAAATTTGGACAATGCGAGTGTCACGGGAACGGCAGCCTAACATAAACTCAGCCATGTCTGCCAGACTGCAAAGAGGCAAGACTTCCGTGTCCTCACCAAGAGGACGACTGACCATGCGCTCCTTCTCATCCTCCTCTTCCTCATCCTCCCTGTCCTCAGGCCATCCACGCTGAACAGACGGTATGACAGCTGTGCAGGTAGTACTGTCTATAGCGCAGGAAACTAGCCCCTGTTTTTCCTCCTCCTCCTCTTCCTCATTGTCACTCAATCTACGTTGGGATGAGATGAGCCTGTGCTGTGTGTAATCACCCTGTATGGTTCCTTGCTCCATGTCATCGTGCTCCACCTGCAATGCATCCTCTTTAATTGAGAGCAGAGATCGTTTCAGAAGATAGAGAAGCAGGATGGTGGCACTAATTATGGCGTCATTGCCGCTCACCATCATGGTGGAGTCCTCAAAGTTTTGGATGATGGTACATATGTCTGACATCCATGTCCACTCCTGAGGTTTTATGTGACCTGAATACCGGCGGCCTTGTTGATGCTGGTACTCAACAACTGCCCTCTTCTGCTCATAAATCCTTCCCAACAATGTAGAGTTGCAACGCATGGGGACATCGCAGATCAGTCGGTGAGCTGGAAGCTGCAAATGCTGCTTAAGCATGTCAAGAGCGGCGGAAGCTGTAGCTGACTTTCTAAAATGGGCACACAGGCGGCATACTTTGAGAAGCCGATCCGACAGATCCGGGTAGGTTTTGAGAAACCGCTGAACCACAAGGTTAAGCACATGGGCCAGGCATGGTATGTGTGTGAGCTCGCCTCGCCTCAGAGCTGCCACCAAGTTCCGGCCATTGTCACACACAACCATGCCTGGCTGTAGGTTCAGCTGTGTCAGCCACAGATCTGCCTGCTCTTTCAGAGCTGTCCACAACTCTTCAGCATTGTGCGGTTTGTCACCTAAGCATATTAGCCTCAGCACAGCCTGTTGCCGCTTGGCTGAGGCAGTGCTGCAGTGCTTCCAGCTTGTGACTGATGTGGTCATTTTGGAGATGGAGGCTGAAGTGCAGGAGGAGGATTAGGTGCAAGAGCTGTAGAATGTGGGGGCAACCCTGATTGACCCAGAGCCCGCAATCCTTGGTGTCGGGAGGGCATGTTCCATCCCAAGGTTTGACTGTGCCCCGGCTTCCACTACGTTAACCCAGTGTGCCATCAGTGAGATGTACCGTCCCTGCCCACAAGCACTTGTCCACGTGTCCGTGGTTAGGTGGACTTTCCCAGTAACAACATTGTTGAGGGCACAGCTAATGTTGGGGACACGTGCTTGTGTAATGCGGGTATGGAACACAGGGAGAAATAGTGGCGGCTGGGGATCGAGTACCGAGGTTCGCCGCCGCCATCAGGTTGCGGAAAGCTTCCGTCTCCACGAGCCTAAAAGGCAACATTTCAAGCGCAAGCATTCGCAAAATGTGTGAAATTAGAATCATGGCCTGCGGGGCGTTATCTGTGTATTTGCACTTGCGTTCCAAGGAATGTGGTAGGGACGACTGAATGCTGTGCTGGGACAAGGACGTGGACGTTCTTGCTGATGGCGCTAGTTGAGAGTGTTCAATGACAGGTGCAGGGCAGGAGGCATCTTGGCATGCTCCATGGACAGGGGAGCAAGCAGTGGTGTCACCCGCAGACACTGTTGCTGGACCCTGGGTTTTGGCCCACTTAGTCGGGTGCTTTGCTGCCATGTGCCTGATCATGCTGGTGGTGGTCAGGCTGCTAGTTTTGCTACTCCTGCTGATGCTGGCCTGGCAGGTGTTGCAAATGGCCTTTTTGGGGTTATCGGCAGAGTCTTTAAAAAACAACCAGACTCGGGAAGACCTAACAGTTGTATTGGTAACTTCTGTCGTGTTGGCGTTACGAGGAACCCTTTCCCGACTTGTGTCTGCGGCCACCACACTGCTTCTTCTTGCCTGTTGTGGTGCTACACCTCTTTTTGCTGCTGTCCTCGCTCTGTGTGTCCCCCTGCCAGGTTGGGTCAGTTACTATATCATCCACCTCCTTGTCTTCCACTTCCGCACCCTGGTCCTACTCCTGAGTCCTTGGCACTCCAAAGTATGTTCAAATAGTGAAAATTTATTACAGTCCATTATATACAAAACGTTTCGTCACTTTTGACCTTCTTCAGTTGACAGTATATAGACTGGAGTAGGAATAGTGGACAAAAGCAGGTATCTTAAGTGGGTCCATGAAGGACTGCCTGATTGAAGTGTAATAGACAGTGACGGCGTCACAACGCAGTATCCACCGCTGGTTGTTCAATGGACTGTAATACATTTTCACTATTTGAACATACTTTGGAGTGCCAAGGTTATTCCTACTAGATTCAGGGCCCGGTCCCTTCTTGAGCACCACATCACGGGAGTGCAGCGATTTAATTATAAAACTACTCCTGAGTCCTGACCTTCTGGCAATTGTGTCTCATCATCATCCACCTCTTGTGACATTTTCCCACCATCGCCTTTGTGTGACTGTGGCTGCTCAAATATTTGGGCATCGCTACATGCAATCTCCTCTTGCCCCGCTTCATGTGGACCAGGTGAGAGGCCTGAATCTATAAATGGAAAAGTGAACAGCTCTTCTGAGTGTCCAAGTGTGGGATCAGTTGTCTCCGGGCACTCGGCATGGTGGGAGAAAGGAGGATCAGGGTGAGGAATATGCAGTTCAGACTCACGGCTACTGAGACTTGACTGTGTGGAAGACAGGGTGGTGGTGGTGGTGGCTAAGTGACTGGAAGCTTTATCTGCTATCCAACCAATAACCTTTTCACACTGCTCTGTGTTCAGTAGTGGTGTTCTGCGGTCCCCTATTAATTGGGACATGAAGGTTGAGCGACAAGATGTGGGTGTTTGTTGTGGCACAATTTCAGCTTGCCCACGGCCTCGGCCTCCTCCTCTGCATGCACCATCACCATCATGTCCACTTCCCCGTCCCTTGCCACGCGCCATGCTCATTTTAAATGGAGGACAATATTTTCCACATTCACTACAAAAGACTGGATTTGAACCGCAGTGATATGTGATACGTGTGATGGAAAACCACAGTTTTAAATAGCTTGCCTGTAGGTTACTATTTTTCACAGCAACCTCGTGTCAATAACTTCACTGACACACTGCAACAAAATTTAAATGGAGGCCAGAAATGGTTGAATTTGGAGCGAATTTATATGTGATACGTGTGACAGAAAACCACAGTTTCAAATAGCTGGCCTATAGGTTACTATTTTTCACAGTGACCTGGTGTCAATAACTTCACTGACACACTGCAACAAAATTTAAATGGAGGTCAATATTTTCCACATTCACTACAAATTTCTGGATTTTTATCACTGTAATATGGAAAGAATCTGGCTGCATTCTGCTGTGGCAACAAACAAATGGAGCAGAAAAACTGTGTTCTCTGGATTGCTTTTTAAGCAAATAATCAGGATTAAGATCAAAAAAATAATTATCCCTGGTCCCTGATACCTGGGGCTATTTCTAAAAATATCTGTAACAGCAGCAGCAGAAATGGAATGGAGCCTCTTGTGCTGTATTATACACTGCAGTCTGCCACATACACTGCCTGCCTGCCTAGCTCTGATATATACAACCCCTGGCAAAAATTATGGAATCACCGGCCTCGGAGGATGTTCATTCAGCTGTTTAATGTTGTTGAAAAAAAGCAGATCGCAGACATGGCACAAAACTAAAGTCATTTCAAATGGCAACTTTAGGGCTTTAAGAAACACTAAAAGAAATCAAGATTAAAAATGTGGTACTCAGTAAGGGTAAGTTTTTTCTGACCAAGCAGAGGGAAAAAATTATGGAATCACTCAATTCTGAGGAAAAAATTATGGAATCATGAAAAACACACAAAAGAACACTCCAATACATCACTAGTATTTTGTTGCACCACCTCTGGCTTTAATAACAGCTTGCAGTCTCTGAGGCATGGACTTAATGAGTGACAAACAGTACTCTTCATCAATCTGGCTCCAACTTTCTCTGATTGCTGTTGCCAGATCAGCTTTACAGGTTGGAGCCTTGTCGTGGACCATTTTCTTCAACTTCCACGAAAGATTTTCAATTGGATTGAGATCCGGACTATTTGCAGGCCATGACATTGACCTTATGTGTCTTCTTTCAAGGAATGTTTTCACAGTTTTTGCTCTATGGCAGGATGCATTATCATCTTGAAAAATGATGTCATCATCCCCAAACATCCTTTCAATTGATGGGATAAGAACACTGTCCAAAATATCAATGTAAACTTGGGCATTTATTGAAGATGAAATGACAGCCCTCTCCCCAGTGCCTTTACCTGACATGCAGCCCCATATCATCAATGACTGTAGAAATTTGCATGTTCTCTTCATGCAGTCATCTTTATAAATCTCATTTGAACGGCACCAAACAAAAGTTCCAGCATCATCACCATTCCCAATGCAGATTCGCGATTCATCACTGAATATGACTTTTATCCAGTCATCCACAGTCCAAGATTGCTTTTCCTTAGCCCATTGTAACCTTGTTTTTTTCTGTTTAAGTGTTAATGATGGCTTATGTTTAGCTTTTCTGTATGTAAATCCCATTTCCTTTAGGCGGTTTCTTACAGTTCGGTCACAGACATTGACTTCAGTTTCCTCCCATTCGTTCCTCATTTGTTTTGTTGTGCATTTCCTGTTTTGTAGACATATTGCTTTAGGTTTCCGGTCTGGACGCTTTGATGTCTTCCTTGGTCTACCAGTATGTTTGCCTTTTAACAACCTTCCCATGTTGTTTGTATTTGCTCCAGATTTTAGACACAGCTGACTGTGAAAAACCAACATCTTTTGCAACATTGCGTGATGATTTACCTTCTTTTAAGAGTTTGATAATCCTCTCCTTTGATTCAATTGACATCTCTCATGTTGGAGCCATGATTCATGTCAGTCCACTTGGTGCAACAGCTCTCCAAGGTGTGATCACTCCTTTTTAGATGCAGACTAACGAGCAGATCTAATTTGATGCAGGTGTTAGTTTTGGAAATGAAAATTTACAGGGTAATTCAATAATTTTTCCCCAGAATTGAGTGATTCCATAATTTTTTCCCTCTGCTTGGCCTGAAAAAACTTACTCTTACTGAGTACCACATTTTTAATCTTGATTTCTTTTAGTGTTTCTTAAAGCCCTAAAGTTGCTATTTGAAATGACTTTAGTTTTGTGCCATGTCTGTGATCTGCTTTTTTTCAGCAACATTAAACAACTGAATGAACATCCTCCGAGCCCGGTGATTCCATAATTTTTGCCAGGGGTTGTATATACTAGCTATTGAACTCGTTCTACGCCCGGGTGGCGAGCATTTTTATTGGTATATGGTATCCCATGCTGGTATCTGCTGGCCCCCTCCTGGTATTTGTGCTGCCCCCATCCTGTCCCCACCATTCTATCCTGGTATGCATGGCACCCCTCATCCCTATGCTGGTATGCATGGCACCCCTCATCCCCAATCCTGGTATGCATGGCACCCCTCATCTCTAATCTTGGTATGCATGGCACCCCTCATCCCCAATCCTGGTATGCATGGCACCCCTCATCCCCAATCCTGGTATGCATGGCACCCCTCACCCCCCAATCCTGGTATGCATGGCACCCCTCACCCCCCAATCCTGGTATGCATGGCACCCCTCACCCCCCAATCCTGGTATGTGTGGTACCCCTCATCCTGGTATGCATGGTCCCCTCACCCCACAATCCTGGTATGTATGGTACCACTCATCCTGGTATGCATGTTCCCCTCAGCCCCAATCCTGGTATGTGTGGTACCCCTCATCCTGGTATGCATGGCACCCCATTCCTCATTCTGGTATGCATGGTCCCCTCACCCCCCAATCCTGATATGCATGGTCCCCTCACCCCACAATCCTGGTACGCATGGTACCCCTCATCCCCCCAATCCTGGTATGCTTGGTACCCCTCATCCCCCAATCCTGGTATGTATGGTTCCCCTCACCCCCCATTCCTGGTATGCATGGCACCCCTCATCCCCCATTCCTGGTAAGTATGGCACCCCTCATCCCTTTCATGCTGCACACATGCAAAAAAATAAACACTTATACTCACCTTTCTTCCCTGTGCTCTAGCGCTGCTGTGTCCTGTTCTGCCGGGGGAGGAGTGCGGCGCCGGAGTGCGCACGTGCCCATACCACGCTGTCCGGCGCCATTTTGCTGAAGACACACTGCAAATGTGTCTTCAAAAAATGGCACCGGATAGCGCTATGCGCATGCGCCGATTCCGACGCCTTCACTCCTGCCCCGGTCTTCGGCGAAGAGAGGCACCACGGCAATGCTCCTCCCAGTCAGGTAAGTATGTAAGTATGGCGCCGGAGATCGTGGTATGTGTTCAGTGTCTACGCGTACCATGATCTCCGGCGCCATACACACTCCTCTTACCTGTAACGGCTCCATGCGTGCTTCTGTCTGGAGCCAGATTGCGCAGGCGTGTCGCTCTTGCTCAGTCTATAAAGACTTCAGACAGAGACACGCATCCCCGGTTATATTATAGAGATATATATATGTATATATACGTATATATACACTGTGTGCAGAATTATTAGGCAAGTTGTATTTTAGTGGATTATTTTTATTATTGATCAACAACTATGTTCTCAATCAACCCAAAAGACTCATAAATATCCAAGCTTAATAGTTTTGGAAGTTGGAGTGTTTTTTTTTTAGATTTGGCTATCTTAGGAGGATATCTGTTTGTGCAGGTAACTATTACTGTGCTAAATTATTAGGCAACTTAATAAAAACCAAATATAATCCCATCTCACTTGTTTATTTTCACCAGGTAAACCAATATCAGTGCACACAATTCAGAAATAAACATTTCTGACATGCAAAAACAAAAACCCAAAAAATTAGTGATCAATATAGCCACCTTTCTTTATGATGACACTCAACAGCCTTACATCCATAGATTCTGTCAGTTGCTTGATCTGTTTTCGACCAACATTGCGTGCAGCTGCCATCAGAGCCTCCAAGACACTGTTCCGAGAGGTGTACTGTTTTCCCTCCCTGTAGATCTCACATTTTATGATGGACCACAGGTTCTCTATGGGGTTCAGATCAGGTGAACAAGGGGGTCATGTCATTATTTTTTCTTCCTTTAGACCTTTACTGGCCAGCCACGCTGTGAAGTAGTTGGATGCATGTGATGGAGCATTGTCCTGCATGAAAATTATGTTTTTCTTGAACGATACCGACTTCTTCCTGTACCACTGCTTGAAGAAGTTGTCTTCCAGAAACTGGCAGTACGTCTGGGAGTTGAGCTTCACTCCATCCTCAACCCAAAAAGGTCCCACAAGTTCATCTTTGATGATACCAGCCCATACCAGTACCCCACCTCTACCATGCTGGCGTCTGAGTCGGAGTGGAGCTCTCTGCCCTTTACTGATCCAGCCTCTGGCCCATCCATCTGGCCCATCAAGAGTCACTCTCATTTCATCAGTCCATAAAATCTTTGAAAAATCAGTCTTAAGATATTTCTTGGCCCATTCTTGACGTTTTATTTTATGTTTCTTGTTCAAAGGTGGTCATTTTTCAGCCTTCCTTACCTTGGCCATGTCCCTGAGTATCGCACACCTTGTGCTTTTTGATATTCCAGTAACGTTGCAGCTCTGAAATATGGCAAAACTGGTGGCAAAAGGCATCTTGGCAGCTTCACGCTTGATTTTCCCTCAATTCATGGGCAGTTATTTTGCGCCTTTTGTGGCCAACACGCTTCTTGCGACCCTGTTGGCTATTTGCCATGAAATGCTTGATTGTTTGGTGATCATGCTTCCAAAATTTGGAAATTTCAAGACTGCTGCATCCCTCTGCAAGACATCTCACAATTTTGGACTTTTCAGAGCTCGTCAAATCTCTCTTCTGACCCATTTTGCCAAAGGAAAGGAAGTTGCCTAATAATTAAGCACACCTTATATAGGGTGTTGATGTCATTAGTCAACACCCCTCCTCATTACAGAGATGCACATCACCAGATTTACTTATTTGGTAGTTGGCTCTCAAGCCTATGCAGCTTGTAGTAGGACAACATGTATAAAAAGCATCATGTGATCAAAATACTCATTTGCCTAATAATTCAGCACACAGTGTATATATATCCTTATATATGTGCTTGCCGCCTCCCATGTGCAGTGTTGGTACTGGTATATTGATCACCTGTTGATCATCTGGCAGGGGTCGGAGTCAGAGATTGGAGAATTTATGACCGGGCTGAACTGCAACAGCTTCAACATTAGGCTCACATATAGATACCACAAACACTCAATCGATTTCCTTGACATTCAACTTAACATGGCGAAGGATGGTTATATAGAAACGGATGTTTTCCGAAAGGAATCATCCGTAAATTCCTTGTTGCATGCATCTTCTGCACATAACCACAGACAATTCGAGCCATCCCAACTTGCCAATTCCTGCGGATGAGTAGGAATTGCTCCTCTGACGCAGGATTTGAATATCAAGCAGCAGATCTACGAGAACGATTTTTATCTCGAGGGTACACTCCCTGACAGAAGTTATGTTGCTTATCCATGTTATGTAAATAAAAGCTTATAACCTGACGTTAAATTCATCCATTGGTTTTATAAATTACTCTTTTGAAAGCTGAAACCCTCCCAAATTTGGTTTAGGTTAAGGAAATAAATTGGCATCAATGCTGAAATATTGATCATTTAATGAACACAGAATGGTCAGATTTTGGCAAGACAAAAGTTTTGTCGCCCACAGAAAGTAATGTGATATTCAAACAAATAATTATCTTAAAATACAAATATATGTTGCATAACATTGGTGAATGAAGTTGTGGTGCTATTAGAGTCATATTTAATATTTTGTGTGACTTCCATGAGCTTGAAGGACTGCATCCATGCGGTTCAACAATGATTCGTACAATTTATTAATGAAGTCATCAGGAATAGCAAAGAATGCAGTCTTACATGCCTCCCAGAGTTCATCTAGATTCTTTGGTTTTGTCTTCCAAGCTTCCTCTTTCATCCTACCACAAACATGCTCAATGATGTTCATGTCTGGTGACTGGGCTGGCCAGTCCTTGAGCACCTTGATCTTTTTTGCCTGGAGGAACTTTGTTGCAGCAATGGAGCACCATCCTGCTGCAGAATTTGACCCCTTTTATGATTTGGAATGTAAGAGGTAGCTAATACTTCTTGATATTTTAGGCTATTGATATTGCCTTCCACTTTGCAAATGTTTTGCACACCCCCATACTGAATGTATCCCCAGACCATGATCTTTCCACCACCAAATGTAACTGTTTTTTGGGTGTATTTTGGATCCATACGTTCACCAGTAGGTCTTCTGCAGTATTTGCGGCGGCTGTGGTGTAATTCTACTGAAGATTCATCAGAGAAATCCACCTTCTGCCACTTTTCCAGCGTCCATCTGTTTAGCAGGCTGTGGGACTTTGCAAATGCCACACGGTTTTTTATTTGCCTTTTGTTTAGTGCTGGCTTCTGGCCACTGATTCGACCATGGAGGCCATTTCGAGACAGAATCCTACAAACTGTTCTAGTTGACACAGGGACATGAGGTGACTAGGCCTGTTGGAGCTCTGCTGCAGTGGAAGAGGGGCTTGCTTTGGATTTTCTAACCAACAAATATTCCTCCTGAGCAGTTGTCTTGCGAGGTCTGCCAGACCTGGGCTTGTCAAACACATCTCCAGTCTCTTCAAATCTTTTTTTAATTCTTTGTACTTGACGCTGAGGCACATTAAAGGTGCCAGCCACCTCTGCAGTGGATCTGGTCTTCAGCCTCTTGATAATCAAAGCTTTGGTCGCAGGGTGGATTTTTGGCATGTTTTCAGAGCTCAAGTTGCAGTTCAAGTGAAGGTCTGGGGTGCTGGGTTTCTTTTTATACACACCCACTAATTAACCGATCATTTACTGAGCACTGGTCAGGATGTAAACTATGATTGGGTGCATTATATGACCAGGCGACAAAACTTTTGTCTTGCCAAAATCTGACCATTCTGTGTTCATTAAATGAACAATATTTCAGCATTGATGCCAATTTATTTTCTTAACCTAAACCAAATTTGGGAGGGTTTCAGCTTTCAAAAGAGTAATTTATAAAACCAATGGATGAATTCAATGTCAGGTTATAAGCTTTTATTTACATAACATGGATAAGCGACATAACTTCTGTCAGGGAGGGTAGCAGGAGATGCATCAACAAGGGATATATTAGAGCTAAAAAAACTCCTGGGTCACAGTTGTTGAGTAAAAATATGGAAAGGAGATAGACTGACAATCCTATACGTTTCATTTCGACGTATAACTCCGAGTGGAACACCATCTGCCACATCTTAGAGAGACATTGGAACATCCTGAAGACGGATTCCACATTGGCCGTGACCCTGTCTGATCGCCCCCATTTAACTTCAAGAAGAAACAAGAATATCGGGGATTTATTGGTCAGGAGCCACATAGTAGCTCGGCCTGCTCCCCCGTTCGGGTCCAGGGGCCCCAGATGTGGATTTTTTTCATGTGGCGACTGTGGGGGCTGCAGGAATATGGTGAGGGCGTATGATTTTCAATCATCAGATGGTGCAAAACAGTTCAAGATAACCCACCATATTTCATGCAGCACCACATATGTAATATATTATGCTACATGTGCTTGTAACTTAATCTACATAGGCCTTACCTCCCGTGAGCTAAGGATCCGAACGAGGGAGCACGTACGAGACATTTTGGCAGCTAAAGAAGTTTTGGACCCGATGGGCCTCAAAACTATACCGAGACACTTTAGATCTGTTTATGGCTGTGATCCATCTTCTTTCAAGGTCCGAGGCATAGATAGAGTTCACTGTGGCATCAGGGGAGGTGATCTTAAGTAGTGTTGAGCCACCCCCGTAGTGTTCGAGTTCGGTTCGGTTCGTCGAACACCCGTGTGTTCGCCGAACTGTTCGTCGAACTGTTCGTCGAACACCTTCGAACACCATTAAAACCAATGGCAGGCAAACAAAAACACATAGAAACACATAGAAAACACCTTCAAAGGTGTCCAAAAGCTGACAAACTGCTCTGAAGACACAACTAACACATGGAAAAGTGACAAGTACATATAGTCATGCGAAAAGAAAAGAGGTGGAGGAGTAAAAGGAGGGGGAGACACAGATATAGGCATGTCATGCCCTTCTAAAATCCAAAAAGTGAGAAGCCGACACGTTCAGTCCGCTCTTGCCCGTGCCACCTCCGTGTCGCCGGGTTTGTGCCAGAGCCGCGGTGAACCCTGACGGCCAGCCCCCCTCTCCCAATACTGGTGCCTGTCCGCTGGTGGGTCGAGCGAGCCCCCCTGTGGTGGAGGCAGCTCTAAGCTTTTTAATTTAAATTGTCTCTCTAATTTGAATGAATACACTTTAAATCCATTTACAAGGATCTATTGGAGGGCAAGTCTCATGCCAGCAGCCGCGTAATTCCAGCTCCAGTAGCGTCCACTAAAGCTGCTGCAGTTAATAAGCTTTTATAAGGATCGAGCTCGGCTGTCCACCGCAAGGCATCCTACTGCCAGTCCCAGCCCCTATGCCTTGGGGTGCCTCCTGATGCTCTTCACTGAGTATCCCGTGGTCCCGAAGCATTTCCTTTGAAAAAATTAAGTGTCAAAACTACAGGTGGTGTAGCTTGCTTAATAGCCGGGATAATCCGCTGACTAGCAGACACTGCTACTAGGCACAAAGTATTTCCTGGGCTAGATGCAGTTAAAAATTTGTAATTAGATACTCTCGTTGGATGCTGAGAAAGCATTCCATAGAGTCTCCTGGCACGCCATATATGATTCTCTTAAAAAGCTTGGGGTAGGGGTCTAGGGGACCCTTTTATAGCCAAAATCACGGCCCTGTATCGCAATACGTCACCTAGGCTGAAGATAAATAGAACTGTATTACCCTGAGGGCTCGGTTGCTACAGAGGTATTGCACCTCACCCAGAGGTGTGATATCTCACTCTCAGGTAAGGATGGAGTGTGGATCAGGACCCGACACCTGCATGCATTACACCACATTGCCGTGGGGCAGGGCGACCAATATGCCCCTGAGATGGGCACGACAGTCCCTGTCCCTGGCTGGAGTGGGGGGAGGGAACACTGAGGAAGGGGAACCCTGTAGTGCAGGAGCAGGGAGGAAGCAGTTCCTGGGTGCATTGAGAAGGGAGTATAAAAGGTGGGCACCATCTTAGTTCAGTGCAGAGAAGTCTGAGCAGAAGTGGCAGGGAGCAGGGGCTCTGCATGAGCTCTGCTCCAGAGGCGGGCCTAGTAACAGAGGCCCAGGCCTGGAAGAGGGAGAAGGAAGGAAGAGGAGCGGAGAAGGCTCCAGGAACGAGGAATGAAGGGATCCCAGGGGTGCGGACGGGCGAGTCGCCACCGCACGCCCGAATCCACCTGCGTGGAGGGGTCAGGCCAAAGGGGGAGACTGGTCCCCGAAACTAGTGGAGGCAGGAAACGACCCTCAGCTAGAAACCAGAGGCTGTGACATTTTATGTGGCGCAGCCCCTCGCTACACCCGCTAGGAAGGCACCACATAGGGTCAGGGAAACTGGCGCCAAGTTTACCAAGAGGAGGCCCGAGGCAGCCGGACAGAAGGGTTGGTAAGAAAGGCCAGACAAAGGACACACAAAGGGGGTCCTGTGAAGTGCTCCAAAGTTATCTGGGAGTTGTCTGAGCCCCTCACCTGGTGAGCACAGTACGACGTGGGCAGCCGTTACCTGCAGACGTGGTCTGGATAATAAGAACTGTGAGTAAAGGCCCTGGACTGCATCACTGACTCCGTGTCGTTACTGCTGCTGCCCTGCACCATCACCCCCATCCTCCGCATACACTGCCCTGAGGCTATACTCCTCCCGTGGGGAGTTATGCTACACTCTGCTGCACCCACAACACCAGCCTCAGCGGTCTGCCCTGGAGCGGCGGTTCACTCTGACCGCAATCCACGGGTGGCGTAGTCGGACATTTAAACATCAAAACCACATAAATAGTTCCGCCACTGGTTTGACCGCCCTGAGCCACGGAACCGGGTCGCCGCCACGGAGACTACAACCACCAGCATCCACCAAAAAGGGTCCGGCTCCGGGTGTCCCAAGGCCCAGGGGGCGCGTCAGAACATTTTCATCACCTTTCACAATCACCAATGGGACAAGGCAGGGATGTTCTCTGTCCCCTCTCTTATACATCCTAGTGACGGAGCACCTGCTCTCATCAATTCGCCATAACCCCAATATTAGGTGGATTGAGGTGGGAGGCACCGAGTACAAGTGCTCTCTATTTGCTGATGATGTCCTAGTATATATCACTCAATCACATATATCCATCCATGCTGTTATGGCTGAAATAGATCACTTTGTTACATGGTCAAATTTTAAAATCAATGCAGCGAAGTCTGAGGCCCTCGATGTCTCCCTCCCCAAATCCATATAGGATTCCATCCAGTCCAACTTTCCCTTTGCCTGGCCCTCACAGGGTATCAAATACTTAGGAATTCCTATTCATAGAGACCTCTCCCATCTATGTTATCTTAATTTTGGGCCCTTTATTGAACAACTCCATACAGACCACGGTTGGCAAGTTAGAACTGTAAGATTCACTACGTGAACCACTGGTGTTTTGTGGAAAAGCACATGTACACTGTGTTCCAAATTATTATGCAAAAAGTGTTTAGGAGTGATAAGGGAAGAATTTGTTTGTTTGTCAGTTAAACTCATTGATGGTGATGTGTGTCAGGGCTCTTTATATCACTGTAAGCAATTGCAGACACCTGTGCTAATTAGTTTGGCAGGTGTGTCCAATGAAAGGCAAGACTACTTAAGAAGGCTGTCTCACATTATTAAGCAGCCTACATTTTCTGCCAAAATGGGAAAGAAAAAGGATGTGTCGGCTCCTGAGAAGCAACAAATTGTGGAGTGTTTAGGTCAAGGCATGACTACAATCAACATTGTGCGATGATCAGGATGAAGTGTCTTGGCAATCAAGAAGTATGTAGCTGATTCACAGTACACACGTGTGCGTGCTCATAAGGGCAAATTGAGGACTCTTTCCTACAAGCAATTACGTCAGGTTAAAAGAGCAGCGGCAAAAAAGCCTTGTCATAGCAGCAGACAAGTTTTTGAAGCTGCTGGTGACTCCAACGTCCCCCGAACAACAAGATGCAGGGTCCTTCAGAGGTTTGCAGCTGTGCATACGCCATCCTGTCGACCTCCTCTATCCACTTCACACCAGCAGAAACGGCTCCAGTGGGCCAAACATTACATGAAGACTGATTTCAAAACTGTTTTGTTCACGGATGAGTGCCGTGCAGCGCTCGATGGTCCAGATGGATGGAGTGGAGGATGGCTGGTTGATGGACACCCCACGCAAACACGGCTACAGCGCCAACAAGGAGGAGGTGGAGTAATGTTTTGGGCTGGAATCATGGGGAGAGAGATTGTCGGCCCCTTTAGGATCCCTGAAGGCACTAAAGATGAACTCCATAATGTATGTGGATTTTCTCAAACAGCACTTCCTGCCATGGTTCAAGAAGAAGAACCGTGTATTTCACAGCAAGATCATTTTTTTGCATGATAATGCACCATCTCATGCTGCACATAAAACATCTGCATCTCTGGCTGATATGGGCATAAAAGGGGACAAACTTATGGTGTGACCCCCATGCTCCCCTGACCTCTACCCCATTCAGAACCTCTGGAGCATCATCAAAAGGAGTGTCTATGATGGCGGGAGGCAGTTCACATCTAAGCAACAGCTCTGGGAGGGTATTCTGTCCTCATGCAAAACAATTAAAGCAGAAACCATCCAAAACCTGACAAATTCAATGGACGAGAGAGTTCAGAAGCTCCTTTCGAACAAGGGGTCCTATGTGAAAATGTAACATCACCTAGAATAAAGTTTTGAGTTGAAAACTGTTTGATTTCAGTTTCTAATAACCTGCTAATGCTTATAATTTCAAAAATGACCATTTTTTTGGTCTTTATTAAAATGAAAAGGTTGATCGAAAAGTTTGGCGGATCTAAGAGTGTGGCAACCCAGTAGTCATGATTACTTCGAATTCTGACAATATGAGGGTCATGTTGCAGGTAGTGCAGCAAGAAGGCACTTACGTGTCTTGCGCATCTCGGAGCCCCAAAATTATTTTCCGGGCTAGATGCAGCTAAAAATTATTATTAATTTTAAATCTGGTGGAGCTTAGTATACATGGCCTAATAGGATCAGTGCTGCACACTGCTACAAAGCCCAAATTATTTTCCAGCCAAGATACAGATAAACATGATTAGTAATTTTAAATCTGGTGGAGCTTATTATAGATGGCCTAATAGAATCAGTGCTGCACACTGCTACAAAGCCCAAATTATTTTCCAGCCAAGATACAGATAAACATGATTAGTAATTTGAAAGCTTAAAACGGTTGGTATGGTGATTTTAACCAATCATCCATCTTTTACTCTCCCCAGGATGACACAGGGGTAGAAAAGTCGTTTCGGATCCATGATTTGTTCATCTTTATGAACGTGAGTCTGTCTACATTATCAGTGGAGAGCCGCGTGCGCTTATCTGTCAGCACACCACCAGCAGCGCTGAACACACATTCAGACAGAACCCTGGCTGCGGGGCATGACAAGATCTCCAAGGCGTAAGTGGCTAGCTCCGGCCATTTATCCAGATTGGAAGCCCAAAAAGAGCAAGGGTCCAGTGACACAGTCGTGGCTTCAATGTTTACTTGGAGATACTCCTGTACCATCGTCTCTAGGCGTTGACTATGTGTCAGACTTCTTGTCTCCTGTGGCCTTGCAAAGGATGGGCTAAAAAAGTGGTGAAATGATTGCGCAAAATTGATGTTACCAGCAGATACTGTGGTTCTGTTATGGTTTGAGTGCTGAACACTCGACGGTCCCACGGTTGGTAAGTTGGAACTGTGAGATTCACTACGTGCACCACTGGTGTTTTGTGGAAAAGCACATGTAAGATTCTGCAACAGTCTCTGCTGATACTCCTGCATGCGTGCATCCCTTTCTATGGCAGGAATAATTTCTGCAAATTTACTTTTGTACCGGGGATCTAACAGTGTGGCAACCCAGTAGTCAGGATTATTTCTAATTCTCCCAATTCGAGGGTCATGTTGCAGGTAGTGCAGCAAGAAGGCACTCATGTGTGTTGCGCATCCAGGAGCACCAAGTCCCTGTTGTGTTGGTGGCAAGGTAACAATCATGCTTCCTTCCTCTGTCCTCTCCCCCCAACCTCGCACAACAGAAATGTGATCAAGGTCTCCCTCATCTGATGAGTCTTCCATCAGTTCGTCCTCCACTTCTTCCTGGGCTCCTGCACCTTCCTCACTAGTTTGGCTGCTACCATGCGCCCTGGTAAAACCATCTCCCCCACCCTCACATGCCTGCCGCCTTGGTGCTGCCGACCGTCTGGACCTTGCAGATGTTAGCCCTTCCGCATACAACTCCTCCTCCTCTACTTCCTCCACCTCCTCTTGTGCCACCACCTGACTCCGAATTCTGTTTAACATGTGCTCCAGCATGTAAATCACCGGAATAGTCATGCTGATAATGGCATCGTCAGCACTAAACATTTTCGTCGCCATTTCAAAACTGTGCAGAAGGGTGCATAGGTCCCTGATCTGAGACCACTCCTCCAGCGTGATTTGCCCCACGTTTGAATCTCGTTGGCCCAGGCTATACGTCAGAACGTATTGCACCAGGGTTTGTCGGTGCTGACACAGTCGCTGCAACATGTGCAGAGTTGAATTCCACCGGGTAGGCACATCGCATTTTAGCCGGTGAAGTGGCAGGCCCAACGACTTCTGTAGAGATATAAGTCGCTGAGCTGCGGGATGCGAACGGCGGAAGTGAGCACACAGCGACCGTGCCCTCTGCAGAAGGCCATCTAGTCTGGGATAGTGGGCTAAAAATTGCTGGACAACCAGGTTCAACACGTGAGCCGTACAAGGCACGTGTGTGACATTGCCCCGGCGAAGGGCCGCACCCAGGTTTGCAGCATTGTCGCACACGGCCTTCCCTGGTTTCAGGTCCAGTGGAGACAACCATTCATGAAATTGGTTCTCCAGAGCTGACCACAACTCCTCAGCTGGGTGACTCACATTTCCCAGACATTTCAAAGTAAAAACCGCCTGATGACGTTGAGCCCTACTGCCAGCATAGTAAGGAGGTGTGCAGGATCCCTTCTGCGCAGTTAGAAAGCTTGTGGCATGACCAGACAGGCTTTGGGTGCAGGTGGAAGACCGAGAGGAGGTTGAGGAGGCAGAAGCAGTGGAGGAGCTTTGACATAAAGAGGATTGACGCACAACTCGTGGGGATGGCAAGACTTGGACAGCAGCCCCTTGTCCTGCTGTCACCATAGTTACCCAGTGCCCAGTCAGTGACATGTAACGCCCCTGTCCATGCCTACTCGTCCAAGTGTCTGTGGTGAAATGCACCCTGTCACACACAGAGTTTCTCAAAGAAGCGGTGATGTTGTGTGCGACATGCTGGTGGAGCGCAGGCACACCTTTCTTTGAGAAGTAGTGCCGACTGGGCATCTGGTACTGGGGCACTGCGACGGACATAAGGTCTCGAAAATCCTCTGTGTCCACCAGGCGGAAAGGCAGCATTTCTGTAGCCAAGAGCTTGCAGATGGTGAAATTCAACCTCTTAGCTTTCTCATGGCTAGGAGGAAATGGTCTTTTACTTGTCCACATCTGAGGGACCGAGGGCTGGCTATTGTGCTTAGACGGGGTTGAGAAGGGTGTCCCCGGCAAACTGCCGGTCTGTGAGGAAGATTCAGGCGGATATGTTAGGTTGCCTTGATCCAAAGGTGGTGCTATCGATGTCGGACAGCGCTCAACACCAGCTGGTGTTACCACCTCCAAAGAAAATGATGACCTGCCAATCACGCTGGCTGTTGCGGGTAAAGAGGTGGCAGGTCTGCGCCCCAAAACAGGTGTGACTGCTGTCCCCCCAGTCACAGAGGATGAAGAGGCCGTGGATGCACAAGATATGGCAGACGGTGGTTGGCCCGGCCGGCTAGGCCGCATTGTAGCACACTGAGCTTCCCACTGCAACTTATGCTTCATGTCCATGTGCCGGTTCATGCATGAAGTACTCAAACTATGTATTTTTTGGCCTCTACTTAGCTTTTGCTGACAAATGTTACAGATAACACGAGTTGGGTCATCTTTATCGATCTGAAAAAATGCCCAGGCTATGCAAGGCTTAGCACCCATGCGACCTGAAGAGCCACCACGACTTGTGGTGAGAGGCAGAGTTGTGTTTGAGGATGCAGTTGTTGACGTGCTTCCAGTACTACGTCTCTGTCCAGGAAGGCGCAACCTGACCTCGTCGTCACTAGCATCTTCCTCCACCTCCTCTGCTGACCTCATCTCTTGGCTGACTGTGGGTTGACAGTAAGTGGGATCTCCAACCTCATCATCATCACCCTGTGCGTTATCACACCCGTCGTCCTCAGAGCCAACCTGTTCCAGCCCTGACAAAAAACTAAAGTTGTCGCTCCAATCAGGTATTTGAGTCTCATCATCGTCTTCCTCATTGTCTCCACCAACAGGAGTTACAGTTTGGGAATGAGGGTCTACATTATGGTCAGAACCTTCTGCGTCTGGTCCTGGATCCGACTCATAAAGATTCTGGGCATCAGTGCAGATCATTTCCTCGTCTGGATTCACAGAAGCGCTGGAGTCGACCTCTGATTCCCAGGCTATAGTATGAGTAAACAGCTCTGCAGACTCAACCATCTGTTCTACCTCATACTCAGACGGGCAGCTGGAGATTTGGGAGCTGTGAGGAAGCAAGTGCGATTTGGGTGACACCTTTGAGGACTGGAGTATTTGTGATGTTGAAGTTGATGTGGAGGAGAGCCCACTTAAAGGAGCACTTGATATCCGTTGAAGCACCTGCTGTTTTTGTGCCTCATCTGGAATTTGTAGCGATTGGCGTGGCCGTAAGAAAGGGATCTTATCAAATTGTCCGCTAAAAGAAGTAGACATTTTAGTTTGGCTGGAAGATGGTCTTTCTTCTGCAGATGTTACTGTTGCTTTAACACCTACCCCACGGACACAACCTTTTTTCCCCTTCCCAACACGCCTATTCCCCTTTCCACCAGCAGCAGGCCTTTTTCCACTCATTTTGGTGGTTAACTAATTCACAACTCTGGAGTTGTTTGCACAAAAAAACAATGGATGGGAACCGAGCAGAGCTGAGTGGCCAAATTGTGGTATTAGGCCAAAACTATTGGCTGGGTTAGATGCAGAAAAAAATTATATTCAATTTGCACCCTGATGGAGGTCAGTATAGATGGACTAATAGAACAAGTCCCACACACAGCTAGAAGCCCAAATATTTTTTCAGAGGTAGATGCAGAAAAAAATTATATTCAGTTTGCAACCTGATGGAGGTCTGTATAGATGGATTAATAGAACAAGTCCCACACACAGCTAGAAGCCCAATATTTTTTCAGAGGTAGATGCAGAAAAAAAAATATTTTTAATTTGCAACCTGATGGAGGTCAGTATAGATGGACTAATAGAGAAAGTCCCACACACTGCTAGAAGGCCAAATATTTTTTCAGAGCTAGATGTAGAAAAAAATTATATTCAGTTTGCAACCTGATGGAGGTCAGTATAGATGGACTAATACAAAAAGTCCCACACACAGCTAGAAGCCCAATATTTTTTCAGAGGTAGATGCAGAAAAAATATATTCAGTTTGCAACCTGATGGAGGTCAGTATAGATGGACTAATACAACAAGTCCCACACACAGCTAGAAGCCCAATATTTTTTCAGAGCTAGATGCAGAAAAAAATTATATTCAATTTGCAACCTGATGGAGGTCAGTATAGATGGAGTAATAGAACAAGTCCCACACACAGCTAGAAGCCCAAATATTTTTTCAGAGGTAGATGCAGATAAAAATTATTTTTAATTTGCAACCTGATGGAGGTCAGTATAGATGGACTAATAGAGAAAGTCCCACACACTGCTAGAAGGCCAAATATTTTTTCAGAGCTAGATGCAGAAAAAAATTATATTCAGTTTGCAACCTGATGGAGGTCTGTATAGATGGGTTAATAGAACAAGTCCCACACACAGCTAGAAGCCCAATATTTTTTCAGAGGTAGATGCAGAAAAAAATATATTCAGTTTGCAACCTGATGGAGGTCAGTATAGATGGACTAATACAACAAGTCCCACACACAGCTAGAAGCCCAATATTTTTTCAGAGCTAGATGCAGAAAAAAATTATATTCAATTTGCAACCTGATGGAGGTCAGTATAGATGGAGTAATAGAACAAGTCCCACACACAGCTAGAAGCCCAAATATTTTTTCAGAGCTAGATGCAGATAAAAATTATTTTTAATTTGCAACCTGATGGAGGTCAGTATAGATGGACTAATAGAGAAAGTCCCACACACTGCTAGAAGGCCAAATACTTTTTCAGAGCTAGATGCAGAAAAAATTTTTATTCAGTTTGCAACCTGATGGAGGTCAGTATAGATGGACTAATAGAGAAAGTCCCACACACTGCTAGAAGGCCAAATATTTTTTCAGAGCTAGATGCAGAAAAAAATTATATTCAGTTTGCAACCTGATGGAGGTCAGTATAGATGGACTAATAGAGAAAGTCCCACACACTGCTAGAAGGACAAATATTTTTTCAGAGCTAGATGCAGAAAAAAATTATATTCAGTTTGCAACCTGATGGAGGTCTGTATAGATGGATTAATAGAACAAGTCCCACACACAGCTAGAAGCCCAATATTTTTTCAGAGGTAGATGCAGAAAAAATATATTCAGTTTGCAACCTGATGGAGGTCAGTATAGATGGACTAATACAACAAGTCCCACACACAGCTAGAAGCCCAATATTTTTTCAGAGCTAGATGCAGAAAAAAATTATATTAAATTTGCAACCTGATGGAGGTCAGTATAGATGGAGTAATAGAACAAGTCCCACACACAGCTAGAAGCCCAAATATTTTTTCAGAGCTAGATGCAGATAAAAATTATTTTTAATTTGCAACCTGATGGAGGTCAGTATAGATGGACTAATAGAGAAAGTCCCACACACTGCTAGAAGGCCAAATATTTTTTCAGAGCTAGATGCAGAAAAAAATTATATTCAGTTTGCAACCTGGTGGAGGTCTGTATAGATGGATTAATAGAACAAGTCCCACACACAGCTAGAAGCCCAATATTTTTTCAGAGGTAGATGCAGAAAAAAATATATTCAGTTTGCAACCTGATGGAGGTCAGTATAGATGGACTAATACAACAAGTCCCACACACAGCTAGAAGCCCAATATTTTTTCAGAGCTAGATGCAGAAAAAAATTATATTCAATTTGCAACCTGATGGAGGTCAGTATAGATGGAGTAATAGAACAAGTCCCACACACATCTAGAAGCCCAAATATTTTTTCAGAGCTAGATGCAGATAAAAATTATTTTTAATTTGCAACCTGATGGAGGTCAGTATAGATGGACTAATAGAGAAAGTCCCACACACTGCTAGAAGGCCAAATATTTTTTCAGAGCTAGATGCAGAAAAAAATTATATTCAGTTTGCAACCTGATGGAGGTCAGTATAGATGGACTAATAGAGAAAGTCCCACACACTGCTAGAAGGCCAAATATTTTTTCAGAGCTAGATGCAGAAAAAAATTATATTCAGTTTGCAACATGATGGAGGTCAGTATAGATGGACTAATAGAGAAAGTCCCACACACTGCTAGAAGGCCAAATATTTTTTCAGAGCTAGATGCAGAAAAAAATTATATTCAGTTTGCAACCTGATGGAGGTCTGTATAGATGGATTAATAGAACAAGTCCCACACACAGCTAGAAGCCCAATATTTTTTCAGAGGTAGATGCAGAAAAAATATATTCAGTTTGCAACCTGATGGAAGTCAGTATAGATGGACTAATACAACAAGTCCCACACACAGCTAGAAGCCCAATATTTTTTCAGAGCTAGATGCAGAAAAAAATTATATTCAATTTGCAACCTGATGGAGGTCAGTATAGATGGAGTAATAGAACAAGTCCCACACACAGCTAGAAGCCCAAATATTTTTTCAGAGGTAGATGCAGATAAAAATTATTTTTAATTTGCAACCTGATGGAGGTCAGTATAGATGGACTAATAGAGAAAGTCCCACACATTGCTAGAAGGCCAAATATTTTTTCAGAGCTAGATGTAGAAAAAAATTATATTCAGTTTGCAACCTGATGGAGGTCTGTATAGATGGATTAATAGAACAAGTTCCACACACAGCTAGAAGCCCAATATTTTTTCAGAGGTAGATGCAGAAAAAAATATATTCAGTTTGCAACCTGATGGAGGTCAGTATAGATGGACTAATACAACAAGTCCCACACACAGCTAGAAGCCCAATATTTTTTCAGAGCTAGATGCAGAAAAAAATTATATTCAATTTGCAACCTGATGGAGGTCAGTATAGATGGAGTAATAGAACAAGTCCCACACACAGCTAGAAGCCCAAATATTTTTTCAGAGCTAGATGCAGATAAAAAATATTTTTAATTTGCAACCTGATGGAGGTCAGTATAGATGGACTAATAGAGAAAGTCCCACACACTGCTAGAAGGCCAAATATTTTTTCAGAGCTAGATGCAGAAAAAAATTATATTCAGTTTGCAACCTGGTGGAGGTCTGTATAGATGGATTAATAGAACAAGTCCCACACACAGCTAGAAGCCCAATATCTGTTCAGAGGTAGATGCAGAAAAAAATATATTCAGTTTGCAACCTGATGGAGGTCAGTATAGATGGACTAATACAACAAGTCCCACACACAGCTAGAAGCCCAATATTTTTTCAGAGCTAGATGAAGAAAAAAATTATATTCAATTTGCAACCTGATGGAGGTCAGTATAGATGGAGTAATAGAACAAGTCCCACACACAGCTAGAAGCCCAAATATTTTTTCAGAGCTAGATGCAGATAAAAATTATTTTTAATTTGCAACCTGATGGAGGTCAGTATAGATGGACTAATAGAGAAAGTCCCACACACTGCTAGAATGCCAAATATTTTTTCAGAGCTAGATGCAGAAAAAAATTATATTCAGTTTGCAACCTGATGGAGGTCAGTATAGATGGAGTAATAGAACAAGTCCCACACACAGCTAGAAGCCCAAATATTTTTTCAGAGCTAGATGCAGATAAAAATTATTTTTAATTTGCAACCTGATGGAGGTCAGTATAGATGGACTAATAGAGAAAGTCCCACACACTGCTAGAAGGCCAAATATTTTTTCAGAGCTAGATGCAGAAAAAAATTATATTCAGTTTGCAACCTGATGGAGGTCAGTATAAATGGACTAATAGAGAAAGTCCCACACACTGCTAGAAGGCCAAATATTTTTTCAGAGCTAGATGCAGAAAAAAATTATATTCAGTTTGCAACCTGATGGAGGTCTGTATAGATGGATTAATAGAACAAGTCCCACACACAGCTAGAAGCCCAATATTTTTTCAGAGGTAGATGCAGAAAAAAATATATTCAGTTTGCAACCTGATGGAGGTCAGTATAGATGGACTAATACAACAAGTCCCACACACAGCTAGAAGCCCAATATTTTTTCAGAGCTAGATGCAGAAAAAAATTATATTCAATTTGCAACCTGATGGAGGTCAGTATAGATGGAGTAATAGAACAAGTCCCACACACAGCTAGAAGCCCAAATATTTTTTCAGAGCTAGATGCAGATAAAAATTATTAATTTGCAACCTGATGGAGGTCAGTATAGATGGACTAATAGAGAAAGTCCCACACACTGCTAGAAGGCCAAATATTTTTTCAGAGCTAGATGCAGAAAAAAATTATATTCAGTTTGCAACGTGATGGAGGTCTGTATAGATGGATTAATAGAACAAGTCCCACACACAGCTAGAAGCCCAATATTTTTTCAGAGGTAGATGCAGAAAAAAATATATTCAGTTTGCAACCTGATGGAGGTCAGTATAGATGGACTAATACAACAAGTCCCACACACAGCTAAAAGCCCAATATTTTTTCAGAGGTAGATGCAGAAAAAATATATTCAGTTTGCAACCTGATGGAGGTCAGTATAGATGGACTAATACAACAAGTCCCACACACAGCTAGAAGCCCAATATTTTTTCAGAGCTAGATGCAGAAAAAAATTATATTCAATTTGCAACCTGATGGAGGTCAGTATAGATGGAGTAATAGAACAAGTCCCACACACAGCTAGAAGCCCAAATATTTTTTCAGAGGTAGATGCAGATAAAAATTATTTTTAATTTGCAACCTGATGGAGGTCAGTATAGATGGACTAATAGAGAAAGTCCCACACACTGCTAGAAGGCCAAATATTTTTTCAGAGCTAGATGCAGAAAAAAATTATATTCAGTTTGCAACCTGATGGAGGTCTGTATAGATGGAGTAATAGAACAAGTCCCACACACAGCTAGAAGCCCAATATTTTTTCAGAGGTAGATGCAGAAAAAAATATATTCAGTTTGCAACCTGATGGAGGTCAGTATAGATGGACTAATACAACAAGTCCCACACACAGCTAGAAGCCCAATATTTTTTCAGAGCTAGATGCAGAAAAAAATTATATTCAATTTGCAACCTGATGGAGGTCAGTATAGATGGAGTAATAGAACAAGTCCCACACACAGCTAGAAGCCCAAATATTTTTTCAGAGCTAGATGCAGATAAAAATTATTTTTAATTTGCAACCTGATGGAGGTCAGTATAGATGGACTAATAGAGAAAGTCCCACACACTGCTAGAAGGCCAAATATTTTTTCAGAGCTAGATGCAGAAAAAAATTATATTCAGTTTGCAACCTGATGGAGGTCAGTATAGATGGACTAATAGAGAAAGTCCCACACACTGCTAGAAGGCCAAATATTTTTTCAGAGCTAGATGCAGAAAAAAATTATATTCAGTTTGCAACCTGATGGAGGTCAGTATAGATGGACTAATAGAGAAAGTCCCACACACTGCTAGAAGGCCAAATATTTTTTCAGAGCTAGATGCAGAAAAAAATTATATTCAGTTTGCAACCTGATGGAGGTCTGTATAGATGGATTAATAGAACAAGTCCCACACACAGCTAGAAGCTCAATATTTTTTCAGAGGTAGATGTAGAAAAAAATATATTCAGTTTGCAACCTGATGGAGGTCAGTATAGATGGACTAATACAAGAAGTCCCACACACAGCTAGAAGATCAATATTTTTTCAGAGCTAGATGCAGAAAAAAATTATATTCAATTTGCAACCTGATGGAGGTCAGTATAGATGGATTTATAGAACAAGTTCCACACACAGCTAGAAGCCCAAATATTTTTTCAGAGCTAGATGCAGATAAAAATTATTTTTAATTTGCAACCTGATGGAGGTCAGTATAGATGGACTAATAGAGAAAGTCCCACACACTGCTAGAAGGCCAAATATTTTTTCAGAGCTAGATGCAGAAAAAAATTATATTCAGTTTGCAACCTGATGGAGGTCAGTATAGATGGACTAATAGAGAAAGTCCCACACACTGCTAGAAGCCCAAATATTTTTTCAGAGTTAGATGCAGAAAAAAATTATATTCAGTTTGCAACCTGATGGAGGTCAGTATAGATGGACTAATAGAGAAAGTCCCACACACTGCTAGAAGGCCAAATATTTTTTCAGAGCTAGATGCAGAAAAAAATTATATTCAGTTTGCAACCTGATGGAGGTCTGTATAGATGGATTAATAGAACAAGTCCCACACACAGCTAGAAGCCCAATATTTTTTCAGAGGTAGATGCAGAAAAAAATATATTCAGTTTGCAACCTGATGGAGGTCAGTATAGATGGACTAATACAACAAGTCCCACACACAGCTAGAAGCCCAATATTTTTTCAGAGCTAGATGCAGAAAAAAATTATATTCAATTTGCAACCTGATGGAGGTCAGTATAGATGGAGTAATAGAACAAGTCCCACACACAGCTAGAAGCCCAAATATTTTTTCAGAGCTAGATGCAGATAAAAATTATTTTTAATTTGCAACCTGATGGAGGTCAGTATAGATGGACTAATAGAGAAAGTCCCACACACTGCTAGAAGGCCAAATATTTTTTCAGAGCTAGATGCAGAAAAAAATTATATTCAGTTTGCAACCTGGTGGAGGTCTGTATAGATGGATTAATAGAACAAGTCCCACACACAGCTAGAAGCCCAATATTTTTTCAGAGGTAGATGCAGAAAAAAATATATTCAGTTTGCAACCTGATGGAGGTCAGTATAGATGGACTAATACAACAAGTCCCACACACAGCTAGAAGCCCAATATTTTTTCAGAGCTAGATGCAGAAAAAAATTATATTCAGTTTGCAACCTGATGGAGGTCTGTATAGATGGATTAATAGAACAAGTCCCACACACAGCTACAAGCCCAATATTTTTTCAGAGGTAGATGCAGAAAAAAATATATTCAGTTTGCAACCTGATGGAGGTCAGTATAGATGGACTAATAGAATGATGCTATGCCCAAAAGATTTTACTTCACTAGGTGCAGTAAAAAAATTGGTATTCTATACACAGGTGGTATATCTTGCAACACAGATAGGCTACTCCACTGACTAACACACTCTGCAATAGGCCAAAAAGGATTAGCTTTGCTAGATTCAGCCAAATGCTGTGAAAAAAACTTGCACAGCACTGGCACAGACCTGCCTGGCACAAACTGATAGGAACTGATGTAACCTAGTCCTGAAAAGGACTCCAATTACAATTAGTCTTTACTCCCACAATCTATCTATTTAAGAGCACAGACCTGCCTGATAAAAGTCGTAGGAAATGCTGTAACCTAGTCCTTAAAAGGACTGCAATCACAACTATTCCCTACTCCCAAGCTATCTGTAGATTTGTGCGAAAATTGGCTTGAAATTAGCAAGGTATAGCGCACACAGCAACAGCGGTGCCGTCTAACACGCAGCTGCAGCAATGAGAAAATGGTGGTGACGGGGAAAATGGCTTGGTCTTATAGGGCAAGGACATGTGACATACACTGCCAATGACACATGCCCTTGCTTGTGTGAAAAAAAGCACTTCGCTCCGTGTGTGCGCTGCTGATAGGCTGACAGATTGCACCTCCCCACTGTAAATGCGGGAAAGAGAAAAAAAAATGGAGATCTTCATTATTCCTGCAGAGATCCATCCCCTGCCCCTCCCCCCCACCCCGCTGTACACTCAAACTGCGTATTAACATTAATTTTCATCATTACTGAGAAAAAATCCAGTTATGATTTTGGTGCACGAACAGTTATCGAACATAACCTCGAACAGCCGAATTTTTCTCAAATCGTTCGTGTTCGCCGAACGGCTCGAACACCGCCCAAAACAGCTCGAATTTGAGATTGGCGAACAGTTCGAGTAAAACAACGCTCATCTCTAATCTTAAGTGCCTCCTTGCCCAAAAGGAGTGTTGCTGGATCGTTACGCTCGATACAGTGACACCGAAGGGTTTAAATGAAAAACTTAGTTTCTCCTCTTTTGTTTATCATAACCCCTCTCTACTTGTTTTTATTTTAATTGATTTTAATTGGTGTGTGTTTTTCCTTATTCTTTAGAATTAATAGCCGATGATCCCTAACTTACCTTCCTTCGTGTCATATGTGGACATCTTGTATATGACAGACACCTGCATGGACAATTAACAAACAAAGCAGCACACTGCAACGCTAAGTATATGAAATATATGAAATTTGAATGGCATTACTGCTGTAGAAAAATAGAAATAAATGAGAAATCTTAGTGCATAAATTGGCCAATTCATGTGTACCTGGTAGGCACGCTAAGGCGCTTCTCAAAAATACCAGGACCCTATCAATGTAAACTCCTCTCTAAGTGACTATGTCTGCTTGTGTGTGGGATAATAGGATTCTGCTGTGATTTAATTTAATTTAATTTTATGATGGTTATGTTCAGGGATCTCCCCAAATGTTGTCAGAAGTGCTGCCGCTCGGTCTCTGGAGTTCACGCGGTGCGAGCACACAAGGGTCAGGGCAAGTGCCCCCTCTGACCTGTGCACGTCATTGCAGTGCCCCGGATGCCAGGCGTGATGTGGCCTGTGTGCTGGAGTTCACGCGCCGCTACATCTAGATCACTAATCAAGAGCGCAGCTGCGGACCTCATTCAAAAAGCAGATTTGTAACACCAGTCTTATTAGGTTATTCCCCTTGAAGAAGGTGGTGTGAGCACCGAAATGTGAGTAGGGGCACAAAACCGAGCGATGCAACACACAGGGAAGGTAATCACTACGCTGACATGCTGACATTATGATTATTCACTGTTATTACATTACTAGATGGTGGCCCGATTCTAACGCATCGGGTATTCTAGAATATGTATGCGGCTGACCGGGCGCGACTAATCAGCGAAGCAGTATTTAAATGGGTTGTGCACTACTTTAAATTAACCCCCCAATGTATCCCCCCGGGGACCCTAATGAATTTTGTAATTACATCATGTTGTCAATACTGCTTGTGACAACATCGCTGACCACGCACAGGCAGCACGTAATTCCCCTGGCTGCAGCCGGCTCTTGCTTCCGCTTTCATCACGACCAATCAGCAGAGCGGTGTTTAAATTTGGCGGCAGCGACCAATCAGCGAACCGTGTTAGTGAGGACCTGGGAGCGGCGCTGCCTGTGCAGGTACTTCCGCTG
Source organism: Phyllobates terribilis (assembly GCF_046119375.1). Lineage (NCBI taxonomy): Eukaryota > Metazoa > Chordata > Amphibia > Anura > Dendrobatidae > Phyllobates > Phyllobates terribilis. Next base: position 530,344,319 of record NW_027362764.1, on the reverse strand, counting down.
CGAGCAGCCGGAGATGACCAGCTAGCGCCGGTCATCTCCTGGCTGCATTGCCGCTGACCTCCATGCGGCTACCATCGGGAGATCAGCGGCTAGGGCCGCTGATCTCCCGATGGCAAGTGTGATGGGAGGACCGGTGAGTGGCGCCGCCTAGGCCGCCTGTCGGGGTACTTCTGCTGCGAGCGCCGGTCATCTCCCGACTGCATCGCCGCTGACCTCCGTGCGGCAGATGAGCCGCTAACGGCTGCCATCTTGTTCTGAAATCCCGCGTCGCTGATTGGCCGCGGCCGGACCAATCAGCGACGTGGGATTTCCTGGACGGACAGACAGACTGGATAAGCCGATTATATAGTAGATCATCTGCATGTTTGTTGAGGTGGGACTCGTGATTTGGGCATATGTTCCCTGGGTCACGGGTTAAATTTTAGCGTTGTGACTTTTATATACTTAGGTTAACATTTAATTTGAGTATGGGAATACTTTAAATCCCATGCATGATTCCACTTGTGACTCTGGAAAGTAATCACATACAAATAGATCTGTGATTTGTGTCCCCTTTCGGCAATGTGATCTGCACCGCATTTATTGTGAGCCTATATCTGGACCTACCGATGAGGAATTTTTCTCTTGTGCTGTTGCTAATAGGCACAGCTCTTTTAATGGTTTTCATGTATGTCTAGTGCTTAATAAAATTATGTTTATATCTATTATGATTAATGGTTTGGATCTCTTACTGACTCAATAATGGTGCTTTGTAGGTAATATAATTGTATGAGTCTTGATCAATAATGAATTTTGTTGCCCAGATTTTCTTTTGTTTATCTATATATATATTTATATACACTAGCTATTGAACCGTTCTACGCCCGGGTGGCGAGCATTTTTATTGGTATATGGTCTCCCATCCTGTTATGTGCTGCCTCCATCCTGTTATGTGCTGCCTCCATCCTGTTATGTGCTGCCCCCAGCCTGGTATTTGTGCTGCCCTCAGCCTGGCATTTCTGCCACCCAATCCTATTCCCCCATCCTGTTATGTGCTGCCCCCATCCTATCCTGTATTCATGGCACCCTTCATCCCTATCCTGGTATTCATGGTACTATCCTGGTATACATGGCACCCCTCATCCCCAATCCTGGTATGCATGGCACCACTCATCCCCAATCCTGGTATGTATGGCACCCCATATCCCAGTCCTGGTATGCATGGCACCCCATCCCTCATCCTGGTATGCATGGCCCCCTCATCCCCAATCCTGGTATGCATGGCACCCCTCATCCCAATTCTGGTATGCATGGCACCCCGTCCCTTATCCTGGTATGCATGGCTCCCTCATCCCCAATCCTGTTATGTATGGCCCTTTCAGCCATATCCTGGTATACATGGGCCCCTCATCCCCATCCTGGTAAACATGGCACTCCTCATCCCCCAATCCTGGTATGCATGGCACCCCATCCCTCATTCTGGTATGCATGGTATCCCATCCCTCATCCCTATCTTGGTATGTATGGTACCCCTCATCCTGGTATGCATGGTACCCTCATCCCTATCTTGGTATGTATGGTATCCCCTCATCCCTTTCCTGGTAAGCATGGTACCTCCTCATCCCTATCCTGGTATGCATGGCCCCTCATCCGTATCCTGGTATGCATGGCCCCTCATCGCTATCATGGTATGCATGGTACCCCCTCATCCCTATCATGGTATGCATGGTACCCCCTCATCCCTATCATAGTATGCATGGTACCCCTTCATCCTTATCCTGGTATGCATGGTACCCCTTCATCCCCAATCCTGGTATGCATGGCACCCCTCATCCCAATCCTGGTATGCATGGTACCCTCATCTGTATCCTGGTATGCATGGTACCCTCATCTGTATCCTGGTATGCATGGTACCCCCTCATCCCCAATCCTGGTATGCATGGTTCCCCATGCCTTATCCTGGTATGCATGGTACCCTCTCATCCCAATCCTGGTATGCATGGTACCCCCTCATCCGTATCCTGGTATACATGGCCCCTCATCTGCATCCTGGTATGCATGGCACCCGTCATTCCTATCTTGGTATGCATGGCACACCTCATCCCTATCCTGGTATGCATGGCACCCCTTATCCCAGTCCTGGTATGCATGGCACCCCTCATCCCAATCCTGGTATGCATGGCACCCTTCATCCGTACCCTGGTATGCATGGTACCCCCTCATCTCCAATCCTGGTATGCATGGTACCCCATCCCTTATCCTGGTATGCATGGTACCCCCTCATCCCAATCCTAGTATGCATGACACCCTTCATCCCTATCCTGGTATGCATGATACCCCCTAATCTGTATCCTGGTATGCATGGCCCCTAATCCGTATTCTGGTATGCATGGTAATCCCTCATCCCTATTCTGGTATGCATGGTACCCCATCCCTCATCATGGTATGCATGGCACCCCTCATCCTTATCCTGGTATGCAAGGTACCCCATCCCTCATCCTGGTATGCAGGGTACCCCTCATCCCTATCCTGGTATGTATGGTACCCCTCATCCCTATCCTGGTATGCATGGTACCCCATCCCTCATCCTGGTATGCATGGTACCCCCTCATCCGTATCCTGGTATGCATGGTGGCCCCTCATCCCTATCCTGGTATGCATGGTACCCCATGCCTCATCCTGGTAAGCATGGCAAAAATAAACACTTATACTCACCTTTCTTCCCTGTGCTCCAGCGCTGCGTCCCATTCTGCCGGAAGCCGGGGGAGGAGTGTGCACTCCTCCCCCGGCCTCCAGACTGAACAGAGGCACCGCAGCAACACTCCTCCCGTTCAGGTAAGTATGTAAGTATGGCGCTGGAGATCACAATATGCGTTCAGTGCCACGCATACCACGATCTCCGGCGCCATACACTCCTCTTACCTGTAACGGCTCGATACGTTCTTCTGTCTTTAGCCAGACTGCACAGACATGTCGCGCTTGCATAGTCTATAAAGGCTTCAGACAGAGGGACGCATCTACGATTATATGATAAATATATATATATGTTGTGGAATACCTGGACGTTCAATGGACCCTCCTGCACTATATGCACTGCAGTCTGCCACATACCCTGCCCGCCTGCCTAACTCCTGCTATCACCCTCACCACTGAAAATATGCAGCTGGATTAGTCCTCAGAAAGACTGTTAGTTCAGGTAGATATATATAGATGTTATGGTATACAGTGGTGGCCAAAAGTATTGGCACCCCTGCAATTCTGTCAGATAATACTCAGTTTCTTCCTGAAAATGATTGCAATCACAAATTCTTTGGAATTATTATCTTCATTTAATTTGTCTTCAATGAAAAAAACACAAAAAGAATTGTCCTAAAGCCAAATTGGATACAATTCCACACCAAACCTAAAAATGGGGGTGGGCAAAAGTATTGGCACTGTTTGAAAAATCATGTGATGCTTCTCTAATTCGTGTAATTACCAGCACCTGTAACTTACTTGTGGCACCTAACAGGTGTTGGCAATAACTAAATCACACTTGCAGCCAGTTAACATGGATTAAAGTTGACTCAACCTCTGTCCTGTGTCCTTGTGTGTACCACATTGAGCATGGAGAAAAGAAAGAAGACCAAAGAACTGTCTGAGGACTTAAGAAACCAAATTGTGAGGAAGCATGAGCAATCTCAAGGCTACAAGTCCATCTCCAAAGACCTGAATGTTCCTGTGTCTTTCATGCGCAGTGTCACCAAGAAGTTTTAAGCCCATGGCACTGTGGCTAACCTCCCTAGATGTGGACGGAAAAAAAAAAGTGATGAGAGATTTCAACGCAAGATTGTGCGGATGGTGGATAAAGAACCTCGACTAACATCCAAACAAGTTCAAGCTGCCCTGCAGTCCGAGGGTAGAACAGTGTCAGCCCGTACTATCCGTCGGCGTCTGAATGAAAAGGGACTGTATGGTAGGATACCCAGGAAGACCCCACTTCTTACCCCGAGACATAAAAAAGCCAGGCTGGAGTTTGCCAAAACTTACCTGAGAAAGCCTAAAACGTTTTGGAAGAATGTTCTCTGGTCAGATGAGACAAAAGTAGAGCTTTTTGGAAAAAATCATCAACATAGAGTGTACAGGAAAAAAAAAGAGGCATTCAAAGAAAAGAACACGGTTCCTACAGTCAAACATGGCGGAGGTTCCCTGATGTTTTGGGATTGCTTTGCTGCCTCTGGTACTGGACTGCTTGACCGTGTGCATGGCATTATGAAGTCTGAAGACTACCAACAAATTTTGCAGCATAATGTAGGGCCCAGTGTGAGAAAGCTGGGTCTCCCTCAGAGGTCATGGGTCTTCCAGCAGGACAATGACCCAAAACACACTTCCAAAAGCACTATAAAATGGTTTGAGAGAAAGCACTGGAGACTTCTAAGGTGGCCAGCAATGAGTGCAGACCTGAATCCCATAGAACACCTGTGGAGAGATCTCAAAATGGCAGTTTGGAGAAGGCACCCTTCAAATATCAGGGGCCTGGAGCAGTTTGCCAAAGAAGAATGGTCTACAGTTCCAGCAGAGCATTGTAAGAAACTCATTGATGGTTACCGGAAGCGGTTGTTCGCAGTTATTTTGGCTAAAGGTTGTGCAACCAAGTATTAGGCTGAGGGTGCCAATACTTTTGTCTGCCCCATTTTTGGAGTTTTGTGTGAAATGATCGATGATTTGATTTTTGCTTAATTCTCTTTTGTGTTTTTCCTTGCAAGCAAATTAAATGAAGATAATAATACCAAAGAATTTGTGATTGCAATCATTTTCAGGAAGAAACTGAGTATTATCTGACAGAATTGCAGGGGTGCCAATACTTTTGGCCACCACTATACCTACACTAACTAATAAACAACCAAATCTCTCCTGAAGCAGCAGCACCTCTCCCTACTCTGCCTGTTTCCTGGGTAGACTGTGATGAGCATGGCGGCGCCAGGTCTTACATAGACCTGATGACGCTGTGCGGCCAGCCAATCACTATAATGCCACAACCAACATGGCTACGGCATTACAGTGAGTTGCAGGCAATCCCTGCATATTCATTGGCTCTCTAAAGAGCGCCAAACATGCAGGGAGGGAACCCGAGCTTCCGCCCGAGCAACCAGGAAATACTCACAGAGCGCCGAGCATCTCGAGAAGTGAGATGCTCGGGCGAGTACTGAGCAGTGGCGAGCACGCTCGCTCATCACTACTTCTAACTTCTTAACAAAAAAAATCATGTTTCAAAAACGATGCTGATGTGAAGCCGACATGTGGTAAATGTTATGTATTAACCAGTTTGTGTGATATAACTATCTAGTTTAAGAGCATAAACATTCAAAGTTTGAAAATTGGAAAATTTTCAATTTTTTTTGTCACATTTTTGATATTTTCATAAATAAACGCAAATCATATCAATCAAAATTTATCAGTAACATGAAGTACAGCACATCACGAAAGGACAATCTTTGAATCACTGGATAAGTTGAAGCGTTTCAGAGTTATAACCTCATAAAATGACACTGGTCAGAATTGTAAAAATTGGTCAGGAAGTGAAAACATGCTGGGGGGTGAAGGGGTTAAAGATTAATCCAGGAGGAGAAAGAAAAACTTTTTTTCTGATAAGAAAGATTACCAAGTTTACTATTTTCATATGTATTATTTATTTATGGTATAAAATGACAGTTATTCTTTAAAACAATTCCAAAATAGTTAAGGGCTGTCACGTCTACTGTATATTAATCATAGTGTTTAGCTCATGCCGTCTAATGAGCCCTATGTGACTGCGATGTATTTACATGTGGAGACAATAATTGCTGATAATGTTGCTCCATACAGTGAAGATGAGAATATTCTCTGGTTATAAACAGCAACTGAGCATTATCAAAGGCACAACAGTAAAAATGGACTTACCGTACTCCATCCAAACCACAAATTCCATATTTTCAATAGAATAACACTGAAGTAAGCATTATTGCTAAAGAGAAGGAGTCATGATAAAAGAAAATAAATGACACAAAAGGGGGTGAACATAGCACATACTTAATTCAACCATAAACTACAACCCTTGAGGAAGCATACAGTGGGTACGGAAAGTATTCAGACCCCTTTAAATTTTTCACTCTTTGTTTCATTGCAGCCATTTGGTAAATTCTGAAAAGTTCATTTTATTTCTCATTAAAGTACACTCTGCACCCCATCTTGACTAAAAACAGAAATGTAGAGATTTTTGCAAATTTATTAAAAAAGAAAACTGATATATCACATGGTCATACAGTAAGTAATGATGAGCGAGCACTAAAATGCTCCGGTGCTCGATGCTCGGGTGCTCGACCCGAGCAACGAGGCCAATGTAAGTCTATGGGAAACTCGAGCATTTTTCATGCGGCTCCCCCCGGCGGTCTGCAGAGGGCCTAAAAATTGCCCAAATCGATGGGAACAGTGCTCAAATGACATGGGGACAACATGGGGAAGACCCCTGGAAGCATTTCTGACTCTCAGGTCACTTCTGTCAACAACGTTGTCAGCGGTATTACGCCACTTTTACGGACTCACAATAAAACATACCAAAACAAAACCAAAATGGATTTTCCTGGGAAATATGTTAAGGAACATCCTTTCCAGGGTAATGACTTGTATATAAAGCAAAATAAATAACCAAAAACAAAAATGCTCCTCCACACCTTGGGCTATGTTCACACATAGCATTTTGATGCGTTTTTTCACTTTTGCATTGCTTTCAACCGTGACAAATGCATTCACCAGGAAATGTCATTTTAACATTTTACAACCTTATCTGGCCATGTGGTGTGTGAGATATCATCAGACACATCGTGTTTCATTTATGAAGGAGTGACTCTGAAAATCACAAAGCCTATTTTTATAGGGCCATCAGGCGGCCTTTACTATTATTAAAGGGCCAGCAGTCGGCCCAGACTATTCTTAGAGAGCCATCAGTCGGCTATGTTTTATTGTTCCCATTACTAAAGAGTGGGTCTCCATTACTGCTAATGCGCATGCAATGAGTGCCAGGGCTGCCCAAAATTTGGACGCACCCCAATACCACTTTGAAAATTTGGATGCACCACAATACCCCTTTGAAGAGACTTAGAGGAGGGCTTCCTGAAAACAATGCTCCAATTATAAGGAAATAGGTCTCCCATTGTGTTTGTCTATGCAGTGAATGCAAGAGTTGCCAAAAATTTGGAGGCACTCCAATGCCCTTTGGAAGAGACGTGGAGGTCAGAGGGCATCCTGAAAACAATGTTCCCATTATTAGGAAGTGGGTCTCCCATTGTGTTTGCCTATGCAGTGAATGCAAGGGCTGCCAGAAATTGGGAGGCACTCCAATGCACCTTGGAAGAGATGTGGAGGAGAACCTCATAAAAAATTTTTTCCCATTAGAAAGGTGCGGGCCTCCTATACTTGTAATGCCCATGCACTAAGTGTACAGGCTGACAAACATTAACCCCTGGGGGTATACATGAACATACTGTATAAAACATTTTTTTTTACTGGCATCATAAACACCCTTTAAAAAATGCTGTGGGTGTTGCATCACGGACCACGTTCACCCTGGTGATATGGTGGTGGAGGATGAGGATGAGGAGAAGGAGGAGGACAAGAGCAAATAGCCAAAATCTGGAAGTGTATACCCATGTCTGGGTGTGAGGATGTGCATGGGAATACACCTCCCAAAAAAAGACACTGGATTTGAGTTTATATTACGCTGCTATCATTCGGTGATGTTGAGAAGTCTGGCCCAATCCAGCCTTTGTTCATTTTTATAATAGTCAGCCCCTCAGCATTTTCAGTTGACAGACGGATGCACTTATCAGTTATAATTCCACCAGTGGCACTAAAAACCCGCTCTGATAAAACGCTGGTGGCAGGGCAGGCCAGGACCTCCAAGTTCATAGAGAGCCAGTTCATTCCACGTATCCAGCTTGGATACCCAATAATTATAGGGCAAAGAGGAATCACGGAGGACATTGTATGGTCGGTAAGGTACTCCCTCAGCATCTTCCCAAACTTTGCACTCCTTGTGAGAGTACCCCACGCCTCAGGACCTGTGCGATGGGAGGGGCTGAGAAAATTCTCCCAGAACTTTGACAGTGTTCCTCTGCCTCTGCTGGATTGAGGTTGTGTCTCTCTCGCCCGTACTCCTTGGTTGTCCAACGAACTGTGACCTCTGCCGCCAGCGTTTTCAGATGAGAATTTTTTTAATAGTTCTGAAACAAGGGCCTTCTGGTACTGCCCCATTTTTGTAGACCTGTCCGCCTCAGGAATAAGAGATATAAAGTTCTCCTTGTAGCGTGGGTCTAGAAGTGTCACCAACCATTAATGACTGTCACCCAAAATTTTGAGAACACGAGTGTCATGGGAAAGGCAGCGTAACATAAATTCAGCCATGCGTGCCAGACTGCTAACAGGCAAGACTTCCATGTCCTCACCAGAGAATGACTGACCATGCTCTCCTCCTCCTCCTCTCAGTCCTCTGGCCATCCACGCTGAACAGACGGTATGACAGCTTTGCAGGTAGTACCGCCTATAGCGCATGAAACTAGCTTCTGTTCTTCCTCCTCCTCCTCCTCTTCCTCATTGTCACCCAATCCACGTTGGGATGAGATGAGGCTGGGTTGTGTGTAATCACCCTGTATGTTCCTGGCTCCATCTCATCGTGCTCCGCCTGCAATGCATCCTCTTTGATTGTGAGCAGAGAGCATTTCAGAAGACAGAGAAGCGGGATGGTGACGCTAATTATGGAAGTGCATTGAGCTGTAGGGTGTATTGCTGCTAAAAGTGAAAGAAAGAAAAAAAACCTCTTTAACCCCTTAATAACATCTGACGTACTAATACGCGTCTGTGCCCTGGGACTTAAGAGCCAGACCCGTATTAGTACGTCATATCTTTAATGTGGCACCGCGACTTAAGTCGCGGTGACAGCATTAAAGTTACGGTGCCATCTTACCTCCTGGTAGATGGCGTCATCATCCCGGGGGCTGTTGCCGCCCCCCCGCACCAGCGATCGCTGTGATTGGCTGTTCAAATCTGAACAGCCAATCACAGCATTTCTCACTGTTTCCGGCAATGTGATTGCCGGAAACAGTGATCTGCAGCCTAGGATCGGTGCTCCTATGAGCACCGATCCTAGACTGTTGCTAGGACACCCCAGCCCTGGCCCCGGACTGCTATGATCGGTGCGATCGCCGATCACATCGATCGCACCGATCGTAGCGCGACCGCGTGGTGACAGGGCGGTCATGGGGCGGTGACCGGCTTGTGACCTGCCTGTCACCGCCCCATGACCCCCTGTAATGTGATTCAAGCCCCCAGACTGCTGTGATTGGAGCGATCGATGATGACATCGATCGCTCCAATCAGAGTACCTGAATACAGGTGACCAGGCGGTCACAGGGAGGTGTCACCCCTCTGTGACCCCCTGTGGTGCGTGCTCTGCTCCAGCCATGTCTGATTGGTGCAATCAGTGTCACCAATCAGATGGCTGGGGCACAACATGCACCACAGGGGGTCACAGAGGGGTGACACCTCCCTGTGACCGCCTGGTCACCTGTATTCAGGTACTCTGATTGGAGCGATCGATGTCATCAATGATTGCTCCAATCAGATTACCTCCACCTGTCACCACCCCATCATCACCCTGTGACCGCCCTGCAGACCCTCACATTTGGTGAGGATTTCTACAGAGCGATCACATCTGATGTGTCTGTGCTGGGCCTTGTAGTGCCACAGAATATTCTGTGACACCACAAGACCATCTTCTCACTGTTCCAGTCGCTGCTGCTGCCGCTGCTCCTGGATCTTCTGTTCCAGCGTCCTGGATCTTCTGCTCCAGCTCCTGGATCTTCTGCTCCTGACCTGCTGTGGTTCCTGCTCCAGAGCCTGCTGCTGATCCTGCAGAGAAGACTTTGGTAAGTCTGTTCTCCCCTCATCCACCCCAATCCCCCCTCCCCCCTCTTTTTACCCCCCCTTACCTTTTTTTTCTGCGTCCTGCAGCGGTCTCCAGCTCTGGTCCGAGTCTCCAGCTCCACTCCCGGTCACCAGCGCCAGGCTCCTGGTCACCAGCGCCGGGCTCCTGGTCACCAGCGCCGGGTTCCCGGTCTCCTGCTCTGGGTCTTCTGTTCCAGTCCTGCTGACCCTTTGGTAAGTCCATCTCTGATCTCCCCTCATTCACCCCAATCCCCCTCTTCCCACTCCCCTGTCTTTTTACCCCTCTTCCCACTCCCCTGTCTTTTAACCCCCCTTCCCACCCCAGTGTCCCTGTTAATTCTTTTGCTTCTGATCTCCAGCTCCAGTACCGGTCTCCTGCTCCGGGCTCCTGGTCTCCTGCACCGGGCTCCTGGTCTCCTGCACCGGGCTCCTGGTCTCCTGCACCGGGCTCCTGGTCTCCTGCACCGGGCTCCTGGTCTCCTGCACTGGGCTCCTGGTCTCCTGCTCCGGGCTCCTGGTCTCCTGCTCCGGGTTCCTGGTCTCCTGCTCTGGGTCTTCTGTTCCAGTCCTGCTGACCCTTTGGTAAGTCCATCTCTGATCTCCCCTCATCCACCCCAATCCCCCTCTTCCCCCTCTTCCCACTCCCCTGTCTTTTTACCCCTCTTCCCACTCCCCTGTCTTTTAACCCCCCTTCCCACCCCAGTGTCCCTGTTAATTCTTTTGCTTCTGATCTCCAGCTCCAGTACCGGTCTCCTGCACCGGGCTCCTGGTCTCCTGCACCGGGCTCCTGGTCTCCTGCACCGGGCTCCTGGTCTCCTGCACCGGGCTCCTGGTCTCCTGCTCTGGGTCTTCTGTTCCAGTACTGCTGACCCTTTGGTAAGTCCATCTCTGATCTCCCCTCATCCACCCCAATCCCCCTGTTCCCACTCCCCTGTCTTTTTACCCCTCTTCCCACTCCCCTGTCTTTTTACCCCCCTTCCCACCCCAATCCGCCTCACCCCAGTGTCCCTGTTAATTCTTTTGCTTCTGATCTCCAGCTCCAGTACCGGTCTCCTGCTCCGGGCTCCTGGTCTCCTGCTCCGGGCTCCTGGTCTACTGCTCCCGGGCTCCTGCGCCGGGCTCCCGGTCACCAGCTTCGGGCTACCGGTCAACAGCGCCGGGCTCCTGGTCTCCTGCATCGGGCTCCTGGTCTCCTGCACCGGGTTCCTGGTCTCCGGCACCGGGCTCCTGGTCTCCTGCTCCGGGTTCCTGGTCTCCTGCTCCGGGCTCCCGGGCTCCTGCTCTGGGTCTTCTGTTCCAGTCCTGCTGACCCTTTGGTAAATCCATCTCTGATCTCCCCTCATCCACCCCAATCCCCCTCTTCCCACTCTCCTGTCTTTTTACCCCTCTTCCCACTCCCCTGTCTTTTTACCCCCCTTCCCATCCCAATCCGCCTCACCCCAGTGTCCCTGTTAATTCTTTTGCTTCTGATCTCCAGCTCCAGTACCAGTCTCCTGCTCCGTGCTCCTGGTCTCCTGCTCCGGGCTCCCGTCTTCCTGCTCCGGGCTCCCGGTCTCCTGCTCCGGGCTCCCGTCTTCCTGCTCCGGGCTCCCGGTCTCCGGCTCTGGGCTCCCGGTCTCCTGCTCCAGGCTCCCGTCTTCCTGCTCCGGGCTCCCGGTCTCCTGCTCCGGGCTCCCGTCTTCCTGCTCCGGGCTCCCGGTCTCCTGCTCCGGGCTCCCGTCTTCCTTCTCCGGGCTCCCGGTCTCCTGCTCCAGGCTCCCGGTCTCCTGCTCCAGGCTCCCGTCTTCCTGCTCCGGGCTCCCGGTCTCCTGCTCCGGGCTCCCGGTCTCCTGCTCCGGGCCCCCGGTCTCCTGCTCCGGGCTCCCGGTCTCCTACTCCGGGCCCCCGGTCTCCTGCTCCGGGCCCCCGGTCTCCTGCTCCGGGCTCCTGCTCCGGGCCCCCGGTCTCCTGCTCCGGGCCCCCGGTCTCCTGCTCCGGGCTCCCGGTCACCAGCGCACCAGCGCCGGGCTCCCGGTCACCAGCGTCGGGCTCCCGGTCACCAGCGCCGGGCTCCTGCTACGGGCTCCCGGTCCTGAAAGAACAGAGAGGACTTTGGTAAGTAATCTGATCTCCCCTCATCCAACCCAATTCCCCTCTTCCCACTCCCCACACATTTGTGCGCACATCCAGCAGCCGCCGAGTATTGATCGGTGGCATAGTTCACCAATCCACACTCGTGCTCGCTGTTTGCACCACATACAGTATTTCCTTTTTCCACACACTCTAAATAAAGTACTGACACACACACACTCTCAAAGAATTGACACACACGCACCACATACATAACAAACAATGTCCTGCTCATCCCAAACTCATTATTCAGCGGAGGAGGCTTGCGCTATTCTTGCCTCCGACACTGACAGTGAGGGTGAGGATCCCACATTTCTTTGTTTTTCCGACTCCTCGTCGTCTTCCTCCTTCTCTTCTTCCTCCTCTTCCTCAGGTTCTGCTGGCCCGCCCCGCCGTCGTCGCAGGAGAGATGTTCCAGCGCCCCCCACTACTGAGCCTATATGGACTTCGCCCCCCGAAAATTATGAGCCGCTGATTCCTGATTTCGTAGCGGAATCAGGAATCAAGTTTGACACCACCGGCCTCACAGAAATAGACTTTTTCAAAGTCTTTTTCTCTGAGGATTTTATAAACCTCATGGTGGGCCAAACTAATTTATACGCTCATCAATTTTTAAAACAAAACCCCTCTTCATCATTTTCTAACTGGTCTCCTGTAGACGCAGTAGAAATGATGAAGTTTTGGGGCCTGGTCCTTCTTATGGGGATCTTGAAGAAGCCCGAGCTTCGGCAATACTGGAGTGTTGACGTTTTGTATAACACTCCAGTGTTCCGAATGGTCATGCCCCGGACACGTTTTCAGGCCATCTACAAGTTCTTGCATTACCAAGATAATGCAAGGTGTCCTGCACGCGATGACCCGAACTTTGATCGTCTTTTCAAAGTTCGGCCGGTCATCAAACACTTCAACAACAAGTTTGGTGAAGTGTACGTGCCCCAAAGGGACATTTGTGTGGATGAGTCCTTAATTTCTTTTAAGGGGCGGCTTGGATTCCGGCAGTACCTGCCCAGTAAGAGGGCAAGGTATGGGATCAAGCTGTATAAACTTTGTGAGAGTACCTCAGGATACACTCACAAGTTTAGAGTTTATGAAGGGAAGGACTCCCGGATTGAACCCCCTGAATGCCCCCCTGTTCTGGGAGTGAGTGGGAAAATTGTGTGGGACTTGGTGCACCCACTGCTTGATAAAGGTTATCACCTCTACGTGGATAACTTTTATACAAGTATCCCGCTCTTCCAGTCCCTCTCTGCGCGACGTACCGCAGCCTGCGGTACTGTCCGCAAAATTCAGAAAGGCCTCCCAAAGACGCTAATTGGGCAGCTGCTCAAAATGGGTGAGAGCAGAGCCCAATGTAGCGACCACCTGTTGATGGTCAAGTACAAGGACAAAAGGGATGTCCTTTTCTTGACCACCATACATGGTGATGGCAGCACACTCAGCACTGTACGAGGTTCCACTACACAGGTCGTCAAACCAGACTGTGTAGTGGGGTACAACAAGTACATGGGGGGAGTTGATCTCTCTGATCAAGTCCTCCAGCCATACAGTGCTTTGAGAAAGTCCAGAGTGTGGTACAAGAAGCTGGCCGTGCACATTGTACAGATGGCAATACACAATGCTTTCCTTCTGTCACAATGTGCAGGCCAGACTTCTGCGTCGTACCTTCAGTTTCAGGAAACAGTTATCAAGGCCCTGATATTTGGCAGCGGTGACAGAGAGGGCCCCAGTACTTCTGGAATTGAAGGACCAAGAATTGTACCAGGCCAGCATTTCCCAGGGCAGATCCCTCACAGCGGAAAAAAAGGAAAGTCACAAAAGAGGTGCCGAGTGTGTTATAAAAGTGGAATACGCAAGGACACCATTTATCAATGTGACACCTGCCCTGACAAACCTGGCCTGTGTAGGAAAGACTGCTTCAAATGGTACCATACTTCGATGGACTATTGAATTAATTTCTGAAGTATGACAACCTGACGAACACTGCACAGCTGACGTAGTGTTCGTCAGGTTGTCATACATCAGTTGTGTAGTGTTCGTCAGATTGTCCTACACAACTGATGTATAACACTACATTACAAAATTCAAAAATCAACTAACACTACCAAAAAGGGGGCAGTTGTTAGGCATTTCACTGTTTAGGCACATCAAGGGCTCTGAGAACATGACATGACGCCCGCAGACCATTCCATCAAAGTCTGCGTTCAAAAGCGTCACTCCTTCCCTTCCGAGCCCTTACATGCGCCCAAACAGTAGTTTTTTTCCAACACATGGGGTATATGAGTACTCAGGAGAAATTGCACAACAACTTATGGGGTGCAATTTCTCCTAGTACCCTTGTGAAAATATTTTTTTTTGCATTTATGTGGAAAAAATGTTTTTTTTTTATTTTCACAAGTCAACATTATGATTTTCTGAGAGGCACCTGGGGGTTCAATGGGCTCACCACACATCTATATAAGTTCCCTGGGGGGTCTAGTTTCCAAAATGGGGTCACTTGTGGGGGAGCTCCAATGTTTAGACACACAGGGGCTCTCGAAACGCAACATGGTGTCCGCTAACAAATTGGAACCATGTCGCGTTTGGAGAGATCCTGTGTGTCTAAACATTGGAGCTCCCCCACAAGTGACCCCATTTTGGAAACTAGACCCCCCAAGGCACCTATCTATATGCATAGTGAGCACTTGGAACCCCCAGGTGCTTCACAAATTGATCCATAAAAATGAAAAAGTGTTTTTTTTTCACTTATCCAATTTTATGAATCAATTTGTGAAGCACCTGGGGGTTCCAAGTGCTCATTATGCATCTAGATAGGTGCCTTGGGGGGTCTAGTTCACAAAATGGGGTCACTTGTGGGGGAGCTCCAATGTTTGGGCACACAGGGACTCTTCAAATGCAACATGGTATCAGCTAACAAATTGTCGGCTCAAATTGATAGCGGATACCATGTTGCATTTGAAGAGTCCCTGTGTGCCCAAACATTAGAGCTCCCCCACAAGTGACCCCATTTTGGAAACTAGACCCCCCAAGGCACCTATCTAGATGCATAATGAGCACTTGGAACCCCCAGGTGCTTCACAAATTGATTCGTAAAATTGAATAAGTGAAAAAAAAACACTTTTTCATTTTTATGCATCAATTTGTGAAGCACCTGGGGGTTCCAAGTGCTCACTATGCATCTCAATAGGTGCCTTGGGGGGTCTAGTTTCCAAAATGGGGTCACTTGTGGGGGAGCTTCAATATTTGGGCACACAGCGGCTCTCCAAATGCAACATGGTGTCCGCTAACAAATTTAACGGAAAATCGGCTCAAATTGTTAGCGACACCATGTTGCGTTTGGAGAGCCGCTGTGTGCCCAAACATTGGAGCTCCCCCACAAGTGACCCCATTTTGGAAACTAGACCCCCCAAGGCACCTATCTAGATGCATAGTGAGCACTTGAAACCCCCAGGTGCTTCACAAATTGATTTGTAACAATGAAAAAGCGAAAAAAAAAACACTTTTTCATTTTTATGAATCAATTTGTGAAGCACCTGAGGGTTCCAAGTGCTCACTTTGCATCTAGATAGGTGCCTTGGGTGGTCTAGTTTCCAAAATGGGGTCACTTGTGGGGGATCTCCAATATTTGGGCACACAGCGGCTCTCCAAATGCAACATGGTGTCCGCTAACAAATTTAACGGAAAATCGGCTCAAATTGTTAGCGACACCATGTTGCGTTTGGAGAGCTGCTGTGTGCCCAAACATTGGAGCTCCCCCACAAGTGACCCCATTTTGGAAACTAGACCCCACAAGGCACCTATCTAGATGCATAGTGAGCACTTGGAACCCCCAGGTGCTTCACAAATTGATTCGTAACAATGAAAAAGTGAAAAAAAAAACACTTTTTCATTTTTATGAATCAATTTGTGAAGCACCTGAGGGTTCCAAGTGCTCACAATGCATCTCGATAGGTGCCTTGGGGGGTCTAGTTTCCAAAATGGGGTCACTTGTGGGGGAGCTCTAATGTTTGGGCACACAGCGGCTCTCCAAACGCAACATGGTGTCGCTAACAATTTGAGCCGATTTTCCGTTAAATTTGTTAGAGGACACCATGTTGCATTTAGAGAGTCCTTGTGTGCCCAAACATTGGAGCTCCCCCACAAGTGACCCAATTTTGGAAACTAGACCCCCCAAGGCACCTATCTAGATGCATAGTGAGCACTTGGAACCCCCAGGTGCTTCACAAATTGATTCGTAACAATGAAAAAGTGAAAAAAAAAACACTTTTTCATTTTTATGAATCAATTTGTGAAGCACCTGAGGGTTCCAAGTGCTCACTATGCATCTAGATTGGTGCCTTGGGTGGTCTAGTTTCCAAAATGGGGTCACTTGTGGGGGAGCTCCAATATTTGGGCACACAGCGGCTCTCTAAATGCAACATGGTGTCCGCTAACAAATTTAACGGAAAATCGGCTCAAATTGTTAGCGACACCATGTTGCGTTTGGAGAGCCGCTGTGTGCCCAAACATTGGAGCTCCCCCACAAGTGACCCCATTTTGGAAACTAGACCCCCCAAGGCACCTATCTAGATGCATAGTGAGCACTTGAAACCCCCAGGTGCTTCACAAATTGATTTGTAACAATGAAAAAGCGAAAAAAAAAACACTTTTTCATTTTTATGAATCAATTTGTGAAGCACCTGAGGGTTCCAAGTGCTCACTTTGCATCTAGATAGGTGCCTTGGGTGGTCTAGTTTCCAAAATGGGGTCACTTGTGGGGGATCTCCAATATTTGGGCACACAGCGGCTCTCCAAATGCAACATGGTGTCCGCTAACAAATTTAACGGAAAATCGGCTCAAATTGTTAGCGACACCATGTTGCGTTTGGAGAGCTGCTGTGTGCCCAAACATTGGAGCTCCCCCACAAGTGACCCCATTTTGGAAACTAGACCCCACAAGGCACCTATCTAGATGCATAGTGAGCACTTGGAACCCCCAGGTGCTTCACAAATTGATTCGTAACAATGAAAAAGTGAAAAAAAAAACACTTTTTCATTTTTATGAATCAATTTGTGAAGCACCTGAGGGTTCCAAGTGCTCACAATGCATCTCGATAGGTGCCTTGGGGGGTCTAGTTTCCAAAATGGGGTCACTTGTGGGGGAGCTCTAATGTTTGGGCACACAGCGGCTCTCCAAACGCAACATGGTGTCGCTAACAATTTGAGCCGATTTTCCGTTAAATTTGTTAGAGGACACCATGTTGCATTTAGAGAGTCCTTGTGTGCCCAAACATTGGAGCTCCCCCACAAGTGACCCAATTTTGGAAACTAGACCCCCCAAGGCACCTATCTAGATGCATAGTGAGCACTTGGAACCCCCAGGTGCTTCACAAATTGATTCGTAACAATGAAAAAGTGAAAAAAAAAACACTTTTTCATTTTTATGAATCAATTTGTGAAGCACCTGAGGGTTCCAAGTGCTCACTATGCATCTAGATTGGTGCCTTGGGTGGTCTAGTTTCCAAAATGGGGTCACTTGTGGGGGAGCTCCAATATTTGGGCACACAGCGGCTCTCTAAATGCAACATGGTGTCCGCTAACAAATTGAACGCAAAATCGGCTCAAATTGTTAGCGACACCATGTTGCGTTTGGAGAGCCGCTGTGTGCCCAAACATTGGAGCTCCCCCACAAGTGACCCCATTTTGGAAACTAGACCCCCCAAGGCACCTATCTAGATGCATTGTGAGCACTTGGAACCCTCAGGTGCTTCACAAATTGATTCATAAAAATGAAAAAGTGTTTATTTTTTCACTTTTTCATTGTTACAAATCAATTTGTGAAGCACTTGGGGGTTCCAAGTGCTCACTATGCATCTCAATAGGTGCCTTGGGGGGTCTAGTTTCCAAAATGGGGTCACTTGTGGGGGAGCTCCAATGTTTGGGCACACAGCGGCTCTCCAAACGCAACATGGTGTTGCTAACAATTTGAGCCGATTTTGCGTTCAATTTGTTAGCGGACACCATGTTGCATTTAGAGAGCCGCTGTGTGCCCAAATATTGGAGCTCCCCCACAAGTGACCCCATTTTGGAAACTAGACCACCCAAGGCACCTATCTAGATGCATAGTGAGCACTTGGAACCCTCAGGTGCTTCACAAATTGATTCATAAAAATGAAAAAGTGTTTTTTTTTTCACTTTTTCATTGTTACGAATCAATTTGTGAAGCACCTGGGGGTTCCAAGTGCTCACTATGCATCTAGATAGGTGCCTTGGGGGGTCTAGTTTCCAAAATGGGGTCATTTGTGGGGGAGCTCCAATGTTTGGGCACACAGGGACTCTCTAAATGCAACATGGTGTCCTCTAACAAATTTAACGGAAAATCGGCTCAAATTGTTAGCGACACCATGTTGCGTTTGGAGAGCCGCTGTGTGCCCAAACATTGGAGCTCCCCCACAAGTGACCCCATTTTGGAAACTAGACCCCCCAAGGCACCTATCTAGATGCATTGTGAGCACTTGGAACCCTCACGTGCTTCACAAATTGATTCATAAAAATGAAAAAGTATTTTTTTTTCACTTTTTCATTGTTACGAATCAATTTGTGAAGCACCTGGGGGTTCCAAGTGCTCACTATGCATCTAGAAAGGTGCCTTGGGGGGTCTAGTTTCCAAAATGGGGTCACTTGTGGGGGAGCTCCAAAGTTTGGGCACACATGGGCTCTCCAAACACAACATGGCGTCCGCTAATTATTCAAGCAAATTTTACAATCAAAAAGTCAAATGGCGCTCCTTCCCTTCCGAGCCCTGCCGTGCGCCCAAACAGTGTTTTTTCCCCAAATATTGGGTATCTGCGTGCCCAGGGGAAATTGCACAACAAATTTTGTGGTCCATTTTTTCTTGTTACCCCTGTGAAAATAAAAAAAATTGGGTCTAAAGTAACATTTTTGTGAAAAAAGTTAAATGTTCATTTTTTTCTTCCACATTCCAAAAATTCCTGTGAAGCACCTGAAGGGTTAATAATGTTCTTGAATGTGGTTTTGAGCACCTTGAGGGGTGCAGTTTTTAGAATGGTGTCACATTTGGGTATTTTCTGTCATAAAGACCTCTCAAAGTGACTTCAAATGTGATGTGGTCCCTAAAAAAATGGTTTTGTAAATTTTGTTGGAAGAATGAGAAATCGCTGGTCAACTTTTAACCCTTATAGCTCCCTAACAAAAAAAAACTTTGGTTCCAAAATTGTGCTGATGTAAAGTAGACATGTGGGAAATGTTATTTATTAACTCTTTTGTGTGACATATCGCTCTGATTTCAGGGCTTAAAAATTCAAATTTTGAAAATTTTCTAAATTTTCGCCAAATTTCCATTTTTTTCACAAATAAACGCAAGTGATATCGAAGAAATTTTTCCACAATCATGAAGTACAATATGTCACGAAAAAACAGTCTCAGAATCAGGGGGATCCGTTGAAGCGTTCCAGAGTAATTACCTCATAAAGTGACAGTGGTCAGAATTGTAAAAATTGGCCCGGTCATTAACGTGCAAACCACCTGCGGGGCTTAAGGGGTTAAATCTTCTTCCTTAGCGTGGTGTGAACGGAGCGTAAGTGCAAACGGAAGTAAGTGTGTGACTTGTTGTTGAGTGACTTGGATTCAGGGAGTTTGGAAGGGAGGAATTTGGACTGAATTGCTGTCTGTATTTTATTAATTCTTTACTTTTCTTTTTAACTAACATTTCTGTCTAGTGCAATCCCCATTAGGAAATGAGCTCCATTATTGACAATGCTATCCAGTGTACATCTTGCCACATGTATGCAATCCTTGAACAGCAGTTCGGGGGTGCATACTGCTGTGCGAGATGTGTGCACGTTGTGCGTTTGGAAGCCAAGGTACTGGATCTAAATGAGCAGCTGGCAACACTGAGATCTATTGACAATATGGAAAGGAGTCTGCTGCTCACTGGGGTAGATGTGGGGGAGGGTGGTATTAGGGAGCTGCAGGACAGTGAAGCAGCTAGCTGGGAGACAGTTAGAAGGGGTGTAGAGGGAAGAGTGCTAGGGAGGCTAGTCCTGATCTGGCACACCCCAATAAGTTTGGAAAGTTGGCAGATGAGGGGGGTGTCGGTACAGGGGTAGCACTGCTGCAGCAAGGCATGTCCTCTGAAAGCCGGAGGAGTGTCAGCTCCAGTAAGGGGGGAAATAGGAGAGCAGGGCAGACAAGGCAGGTGCTGGTAGTGGGGGACTCAATTATTAGGGGAACAGATAGGGCAATCTGTCACAAAGACAGGGATCGTCGAACAGTGTGCTGCCTACCTGGCGCTCGAGTCCGGCACATCGCTGATCGGGTTGACAGATTACTGGGAGAAGCTGGTGAGGACCCAGCAGTCATGGTGCACATTGGCACAAATGACAAAGTTAGAGGTAGGTGGAAGGTCCTTAAAGATGATTTCAGGGAATTAGGCTGCAAGCTTAAAGCAAGAACCTCCAAGGTGGTATTCTCTGAAATACTACCTGTACCACGTGCCACGCCAGAGAGGCAACGGGAGATTAGGGAGATAAATAAGTCGCTCAGGAACTGGCGTAGGAAGGAGGGGTTTGGATTCCTGGAGAACTGGGCCGACTTCTCAGTTGGCAACAGATTCTACGCTAGGGACGGGCTGCACCTCAATGGGGAGGGTGCAGCTGTGCTGGGGGAGAAAATGGCTAGAAGGTTGGAGGAGTGTTTAAACTAGGGATTGGGGGGAAGGTATTTAATTTATAAGTGGGGAAGAAAGTGCAGATTGTGCCCTGGGCACAAATAAATAAATTGGGGGTGAGGTTAGAACAGTCAATATAGTAAGATGGAATAGAGGTACAGAGAGATACATAAAATGCATGTACACTAATGCCAGAAGCCTCACCAACAAAATGGAGGAATTAGAATTCATTTTGTTGGAAAATAATTATGACATGGTGGGGATATCTGAGACATGGCTGGACGAGAACCTTGACTGGGCAGTTAATTTACAGGGCTATAGTCTGTTCAGAAATAACTGTACAAACAAGCGAGGGGGGGGTGAGTGTTTATATATAAAATCATCCTTAAAACCCATCTTGCGGGAGAATATACTGTATGTGAATCTAATGAAAATGAAGAGTGCTTGTGGGTGGAGATAAGGGGAGGGGAAAAAATAATAAATTACTGATAGGGGTTTGTTATAAGTCTCCAAAAATAATGGAAGCAGCGGAGAATATCCTCATAAAGCAAATAGATGAAGCAGCGACTCAAGGAGAAGTCATTATTATGGGGGACTTCAACTACCCTGAAATACATTGGGGAACAGAAACCTGTAGTTCAAGCAAAGGTAATAGGTTTTTGACAATTATGAGAGACAATTATCTTTCACAACTGGTTCAGGCACTGCTAGACCTAATATTAACCAACAGGCCAGACCGCATATCAAAAATACGAGTTGGGGGTCACTTGGGTAATAGTGATCACAAAATAATAAGTTTGCATGTATCCTTTAATAAGATGTGTAGTAGAGGGGTGACAACGACACTAAACTTCAGGAAGGCAAATTTCCAACGGTTGAGAGATGATCTTAGTGCAATAAACTGGGACGATATCCTGAGACATAAAACTACACAAAGCAAATGGTAGACATTTTTTAGCATCCTGAATAGGACCTGTGCACAATATATACCCTATGGGAATTAACATGCTTGTAATAGTGATGACAAAAATTCTCCATTAAATGTCACTTGCTTAACCCAGCAGGAAGTACGGCTGCGTCTAAAAATCACTAAAGTTGACAAATCCCCGGGCCCAGATGTGATACACCCGCGAGTACTGCAGGAATTAAGTAACGTCATAGATAGACCATTATTTTTAATCTTTAAAGATTCCACAATAACAGGGTCTGTACCACAGGACTGGCGTATAGCAAATGTGGTGCCAATATTCAAAATGGGGGCAAAAACCGACCTTGGAAATTATAGGCCAGTAAGCTTAACCTCTACTGTGGGTAAAATCCTGGAGGGTTTCCTAAGAGATGCTATACTAGAGTATCTGAAGAAGAATAACCTCATGACCCAATATCAACATGGGTTTTCGAGGGACTGATCCTGTCAAACTAATCTGATCAGCTTTTATGCAGTGGAAATGCAGTGGATATTGTGTATATGGACTTTTCAAAAGCTTTTGATACGGTTCCACACAAAAGGTTGATACATAAAATGAGAACAATGGGGATGGGGGAAAATATATGTATGTGGGTTAAGAATTGGCTCAGTGATAGGAAACAAAGGGTGGTTATTAATGGAACACACTCAGACTGGGTCTCAGTTAACAGTCGGGTACCACAGGGGTCAGTATTGGGCCCGCTTTTTTTTAACATATTTATTAATGACCTTGTAGGGGGCATACGGAGTAATATTTCAATATTTGCAGATGACACTAAACTCTGCAGGGTAATCAATACAGAGGAGGACAATTTTATATTACCGGAGGATCTATGTAAACTAGAAGCTTGGGATGACAAATGGCAAATGAGCTTTAATGGGGATAAATGTAAGGTAATGCAGAGAAAATAAAATGTATAATTATATGCTTAATTGTAAAATACTGGGCAAAACTGTAACTGAAAAAGACCTGGGTGTATTGGTGGACGACAAGCTCACGTTTGGTGGCCAGTGGCAGGCAGCTGCTGCAAAGGCAAATAAAATAATGGGATGCATTAAAAGAGGCATAGATGCTCATGAGAAGAACATAATTTTACCTCTATACAAGTCATTAGTGCGACCACACTTAGAATACTGTGTACAGTTCTGGTCTCCGGTATATAAGAAAGACATAGCTGAACTAGAGCGGGTGCAGAGAAGAGCGACCAAGGTTATTAGAGGACTGGGGGGTCTGCAATACCAAGACAGGTTATTACACTTGGGGTTATTTACTTTGGAAAAACGAAGGCTTAGGGGTGATCTTAATACTATGTACAAGTATATGAGGGTACAGTACAAAGACCTTTCTACTGATCTTTTTACTCTGAGGCCTGAGACGGGGACAAGGGGGCATCTTCTACGTCTGGAGGAAAGAAGGTTTAATCATAATCACAGACACAGATTCTTTACTGTAAGCACAGTGAGGCTATGGAACTCTTTGCCGCATGATGTTGTAATGAGTGATTCACTACTAAAATTTAAGAAGGGCATGGATGCCTTTCTTGAAAAGTATAATATTACAGGGTATATATACTAGATTCCTTGATAGGGCGATGATCCAGGGAACTAGTCTGATTGTCGTATGGAGTCGGGAAGGAATTTTTTCCCCCAATATGGAGCTTAGTGTTTGCCACATGTTTTTTTTTTGCCTTCCTCTGGTCAACATGTTAGGCTACGGGTTGAACTAGATGGACTTAGTCTTCCTTCAACCTTAAAAACTATGTTACTATGTTACTATGTCATCGCTGCTCACCATCTTGGTGGAGTCCTCAAAGTTTTGGAGGATGGTACATATGTCTGACATCGATGTCCACTCCTGAGGACTTATGTGTGGAGTCTGAACTGAATACCGACGGCCTTGTTGATGCTGGTACTCAACAACTGCCCTCTTCTGCTCACAAATCCTTCCCAACATCTGCAGTGTACAGTTCCAACTCATGGGGACATCACACACCAGTCTGCGAGTCGGAAGCTGCAAACGCTGCTGAAACACGGCAAGGGCGGCGGAAGCTGTAGATGACTTTCTAAAATGGGCACACAGGCGGCATACTTTAACAAGCAGATCTGGCAGCTCCGGGTAGGATTTGAGAAACCGCTGAACCACGAGGTTAAGCACATGGGCCAGGCATGGTATGTGTGTGAGCTCGCCTCGCCGCAGAGCCGCCACCAGGTTACAGCCATTGTCACACACGACCATGCCTGGCTGTAGGTTCAGCAGTGTGAGCCACAGATCTGCCTGCTCTTTCAGAGCTGTCCACAACTTTTCAGCATTGTGTGGTTTGTCACCTAAGCATATTAGCTTCCGCAAAGCCTGTTGCCGCTTGGCCGAGGCAGTGCTGCAGTGCTTCCAGCTTGTGACTGATGTGGTCATTTCGGAGATGGAGGCTAAAGAGGAGGAGGAGGCTGAGGAGGATGAGGTGCAGGAGCTGTAGACCATGGGGGCAACCCTGGTTGACCTAGGGCCTGCAATCCTTGGCGTCGGGAGGGATTGTTCCCTCCCAAGGTCCGACTGGGTCCCGGCTTCCACTATGTTAACCCAGTGTGCCGTCAGCGAGATGTATTGTTCCTGCCCACAAGCACTTATCCACGTGTCCGTGGTTAGGTGGACTTTCCCAGTAACTGCATTGTTGAGGGCATGGCTAATGTTTTGGGACATGTGCTTGTGTAATGCAGGGACGGCACACCGGGAGAAATAGTGGCGGCTGGGGACAGAGTACTGAGGGATGGCCGTCGCCATCAGGTTGCAGATTGCTTCCGTCTCCACGAGCCTAAAAGGCAACATTTCGAGTGCAAGCAGTCGTGAAATGTGAGAATTTAGTAGTGTGGCCTGTGGGGCGTTGGCTGCGTATTTTCGCTTGCGTTCCAAGGACTGGGGTATGGACAACTGAACGCTGCGCTGGGACAAGGACGTGGACGTGCTTCCTGATGCTGCTACTTGAGAGTGTGCAATGACAGGTGCAAGGCAGGAGGCATCTTCACATGCACCATGGACAGGGGATTGGCTTGCATGCACAACAGCCGAAGAAGCAATGGTGCCACCCGCAGACACTGTTCCTGGACCCTGGGGTTCAGCCCACAAAGTCGGGTGCTTTGCTGCCATGTTCCTGATCATGCTGGTGGTAGTCAGGCTGCTAGTTTTTCCACGGCTGCTGATGCTGGCTGGCACGTGGTGCAAATGGCCTTTTTGGGGTTATCGGCAGAGTCTTTAAAAAACTCTTCTTCCTGCCTGTTGGGGTGCTTTGCCTCCCTCCCACTGTGTGCTGCTTTCTTCACTCTGAATGTCCTCCTGTCAGGTTCGGTCAGTTACTATATCATCCCCCACCTCGTCTTCCACTTCCGCACCCTGGTCCTCCTCCTGACTTTCTAGCAATTGTGTCTCATCATCGTCCACCTCTTGTGACACTTTCCCACCGTCGCCTTCATGTGACCGTGGCTGCTCAAATATTTGGGCATCGCTACATGCGATCTCCTCTTGCCCCGTTTCAAGTGGACCGGGCGAGAGGCCCGAATCTATAAATGGAAACGTGAACAGCTCTTCAGAGTGTCCAAGTGTGGGATCATTTGTCTCCGGGCACTCGGCATGGTGGGAGGAAGGAGGATCAGGGTGAGGAATATGCGGTCCAGACTCATGGCTACTGAGACTTGACCGTGTGGAAGACAGAGTGGTGGTGGTGGTGGTGGCTAAGTGACTGGAAGCATTATCCACTATCCAACCAATAACCTTTTGACACTGCTCTGGGTTCAATAGTGGTGTGCTGCGGTCCCCTATTAATTGGGACAGGAAGGTTGGGTGAGAAGATGTGGGTGTTCATTGTGGCACAATTTCAGCTTGCCCACGGCCTTGGCCTCTGCCTCTGCATGCACCATCACCATCAAGTCCAGTTCCTCGTTCCTTGCCACGCGCCTTGCCCATTTTAAATGGAGGACAATATCTTCCACGCGCACTACAAATGGCTGAATTTGGAGCGAAGTTATATGTAATCCGTGTGATGGAGAAACCACAGTTTTAAACACATGGCCTGTAGGTAACTACACTGTGTTCCAAATTATTATGCAAGTATATTTTCTCAGATTTTCCTAAATTACCTATATGAATTGCAGTCATTGTAATTTTCCAGTCAAATAACTATTAGAGTACAATTGAAAGGTTTTTGTACAAACTGCCTATGATAACAGTATATTTTTTAAAAAATAAAACACACAAACTGCACTCAAAATGCATGTTCCAAATTATTATGCACAGCAGAGTTTTCAACCTTTTCATTTTAATAAAGAATACAAAAATGGTCATTTTTGAAATTATAAGCATTAGCAGGTTATTACAAACTGAAATCAAACAGTTTTCAAATCAAAACTTTATTCTAGGTAATGTTACATTTGCACATAGGACCCCTTGTTCGAAAGGAGCTTCTGAACTCTCTTGTCCATTGAATTTGTCAGGTTTTGGATGGTTTCTGCTGCAATTGTTTTGCATGAGGACAGAATACCCTCCCAGAGCTGTTGCTTAGATGTGAACTGCCTCCCGCCATCATAGACACTCCTTTTGATGATGCTCCAGAGGTTCTCAATGGGTTTGAGGTCAGGGGAGCATGGGGGCCACACCATAAGTTTGTCCCCTTTTATGCCCATAGCAGCCAGAGATGCAGATGTGTTATGTGCAGCATGAGACGGTGCAATATCATGCATGAAAATGATCTTGCTGCGGAATGCACAGTTCTTCTTGTTGAACCATGGCAGGAAGTGCTGCTTGAGAAACTCAACATACATTATGGAGTTCGTCTTTACCCCTTCAGGGATCCTAAAGGGGCCGACAATCTCTCTCCCCATGATTCCAGCCCAAAACATTACTCCACCTCCTCCTTGTTGGCGCCGTAGCCGTGTTTGCATGGGGTGTCCATCAACCAGCCATCCTCCACTCCATCCATCTGGACCATCGAGTGTTGCACGGCACTCATCGGTGAACAAAACAGTTTTGAAGTCAGTCTTCATGTATTGTTTGGCCAACTGGAGCCGTTTCTGCTTGTGTGCAGTGGATAGAGGAGGTCGACAGGATGGCTTACGCACAGCTGCAAACCTCTGAAGGACCCTGCATCTTGTTGTTCGGGGGACGTTGGAGGCACCAGCAGCTTCAAAAACTTGTCTGCTGCTATGACAAGGCTTTTTTGACGCTGCTCTTTTAACCTGACGTAATTGCCTGTAGGAAAGAGTCCTCAATTTTTCCTTATCAGCACGCACACGTGTGTACTGTGAATCAGCTACATACTTCTTGATTGTGCGATGATCAGGATGAAGTGTCTCGGCAATGTTGATTGTAGTCATGCCTTGACCTAAACACTCCACAATTTGTTGCTTCTCAGCAGCCGACACATCCTTTTTCTTTCCCATTTTGGCAGAAAATGTAGGCTGCTTAATAATGTGGGACATCCTTCTTAAGTAGTCTTGCCTTTCATTGGACACACCTGCCAAACTAATTAGCACAGGTGTCTGCAATTGCTTACAGTGATATAAAGAGCCCTGACACACATCACCATCAATGAGTTTAACTGACAAACAAAAAAATTCTTACCTTATCACTCCGAAACACTTTTTGCATAATAATTTGGAACACAGTGTATTTTGAACAGCAAACCGGTGTCAAAAACTTTGCTGACACAGTGAAAAAAAATTTGAATGGAGGCCAAAAAATGGCAGCATTTTCAGCACAATTATATGTGATCCGTGTGATAGACAAACCACAGTTTTAAATAGCTGGATTTTTAGCGCTGTAATATGGAAAGGACCTGGCTGTATTCTGCAGTGCCAACAAGCAAATGGCGCAGAAAAACGGTGATCTCTGGATTGCTTTTTAAGCAAATAATGAGGATTAAGATCCCAAAAAAATTATTCCTGGTCCCTGAGACCTGGGCCTTTGTCTAGAAATATCTAACAGCAGCAGAAGGCAGAACTGGAATGGAGCCTCTTCTGCTATATGCACTGCAGTCTGCTATATACACTGCCTGCCTGCCTATATACACTGCCTGCCTGATATATCTGCAGATGGATTAGTCCTCAGAAGGACTGTTTGTTGAGATGGATATGTGTAACGTACTTGTTTTCTCCCTACACTACCTAATACACAACCAAATCTCTCCCTAGCTCAGTGTCTGAGCAAAGGGTCTGAATACTTATGACCATGTGATATTTTAGTTTTTCTTTTTTAATAAATTTGCAAAAATTTCTACATTTCTGTTTTTTTCAGTCAAGATGGGGTGCAGAGTGTACTTTAATGAGAAAAAAGGAACTTTTTAAAATTTACCAAATGGCTGCAATGAAACAAAGAGTGAAATATTTAAAGGGGTCTGAACACTTTCTGTACCCACTGTAAGCTCTGTAGTTCCTTTTATCTTGTGTGATGTCATAATGCATAGGAGCGGCACCAACAACCACAATATTCCGTGACATCACAAGTTGCAGCTATTACTGCCGAGTTCCAGTGCTGTGCATTGCCCAATATGCCAAAGATCAAACAATATATATCCTACCAATATGGGTGAATATTTGTATAATATCACTAAATATATAAATAACATGTAATATATATAATACGTATTATATATATAAATAGATATATATAATTTGTGTGTATATATTTAGAATGCATATATATCTATATAACATACAGTGAAGGAAATAATTATTTGATCCCTTGCTGTTTTTGTAAGTTTGTCCACTGACAAAGACATGAATAGTCTATAATTTTAAGGGTAGGTTAATTTTAACATTGAGAGATAGAATATCCCCCCAAAAAAATCAAGAAAATCACATTGCATAAATTAGATACATTTATTTGCATTTTGCAGTGAGAAATAAGTATTTGATCCCCAACAAACTATTATGAGTTCTGGCTCCTACAGACCAGTTAGACGCTCCTAATCAACTTGCTACCTGCATTAAAGACAGCTGTCTTACATAGTTACCTGTATAAAAGACTCCTGTCCACAGACATAATTAATCAGTCAGACTCTAACCTCTACAACATGGGCAAGACTAAAGAGCTTTCTAAGGATGTCAGGGACAAGATCATAGACCTGCACAAAGCTGGAATGGGCTACAAAACCATAAGTTAGACACTGGGTGAGAAGGAGACAACTGTTGGTGCAATTGTAAGATAATGGAAGAAATACAAAATGACTGTCAATCGACATCGATCTGGGGCACCATGCAAAATCTCACCTCGTGGGGTATCCTTGATCATGAGAAAGGTGAGAGATCAGCCTAAAACTACAGGGGGGGAACTTGTTAATGATCTCAAGGCAGCTGGGACCACAGTCACCAAGAAAACCATTTTTAACACATTACGCCTTAAAGGCTTAAAATCCTGCAGTGCCCGCAAGGTCCTCCTGCTCAAGAAAGCACATGTGCAGGCCCGTCTGAAGTTTGCCAATGAACACCTGGATGAGTCTGTGAGTCATTGGGAGAAGGTACTGTGGTCAGAGGAGACAAAAATTGAGCTCTTTGGCATTAACTCAACTCTCCGTGTTTGGAGGAAGAAAAATGCTGCCTATGACCCAAAGAACACCGTCCCCACTGTCAAGCATGGAGGTGGAAACATTATGTTTTGGGGGTGTTTCTCTGCTAAGGGCACAGGACTACTTCACGGCATCAATGGGAGAATGGATGGAGCCATGTACCGTAAAATCCTGAGTGACAACCTCATTCCCTCCGACCCGGACATTAAAAATAGGTCATGGCTGGGTCTTCCAGCAAGACAATGACCCAAAACATACAGCCAAGGCACCAAAGGAGTGGCTCAAAAAGAAGCACATTAAGGTCATGGAGTGGCCTAGCCAGTCTTCAGACCTTAATCCCATAGAAAACATATGGAGGGAGTTGAAGCTCCGAGTTGCCAAGCGACAGCCTCAAAATCTGAATGATTTAAAGATGATCTGCAAAGAGGAGTGGACCAAAATTCCTCCTGACATGTGTGCAACCTTCATCATCAACTACAAAAAAATGTCTGACTGATGTGCTTGCCAACAACGGTTTTGCCACCAAGTATTAAGTGGTGTTTGCCAGAGGAATCAAATACTTATTTCTCACTGCAAAATGCAAATAAATTTATCTAATTTATACAATGTGATTTTCTTGATTTTTTTTTTGGATATTCTATCTCTCAATGTTAAAATGAACCTACCATTAAAATTCTAGACTGTTCATTAGTGTTGAGCGATACCTTCCGATATCAGGAAATATCGGATCGGATGGGATCGGGCCGATACCCAAAAAGTATCGGATATCGCCGATTCCGATACTGGAAACCAATGCAAGTCAATGGGACACAAATATCGGAATGAAAATAAACCCTTTCTTTCCTTGTAGGTTAATTCTACATGAAGGAAAACAACTAACAATAATGTAGAATGTATTGGGGGAGGTGGTTGCCCAAATCGATGGGAACAGTGCTCACAGTGAAGCATGAAAAGCCGGCAACTCAGCAGCAGCATACACCGGTACCCGACAATTTAGAACAAAAAGAATAGAGCTTCACAAATAGATTAGATAGATAGAAACATGTCAGTCACATATATATGAAGTACAGTGACAGTGTTGCTTACTGTACTTGTCATTTAGTGTAAAGGATTTATTAAAAAAAATAACAGTGTTTTCATGCACCGTCTCTTTAAAAAAGCCGGCCGGCAATTCAGCAGCGGCATACACCAGTACCCGACAATTTAGAATAGAAAGAATAGAGCATCACACATAGATTAGATAGATAGAAACATGTCAGTCACATATATAATAAGTACAGTGACAGTGTTGCTTACTGTACTTGTCATTTAGTGTAAAGGATTTATTTAAAAAAATATTAGTGTTTTCATGCACCGTCTCTTTTAAAAAGCCGGCGGCAATTCAGCAGCGGTACCCGACAATTTAGAATAGAAAGAATAGAGAATCACACATAGATTAGATAGATAGAAACATGTCAGTCACATATATAAGAAGTACAGTGATAGTGTTGATTACTGTACTTGTCATTTAGTGTTAAAATAAAGGATTTATTAAAAAAAAATTGGCGTGGGGTTCCCCGTAATTTTAGTCTCTAGCGGAGGTTAAGCAGACGGCTGGGGCAGATGTTTGAAGCCTGGGAAGGGGGTAATACCCACAGGGCTCCCCAGGCTACTAATATCAGCCCCCAGCTGAATACCTAGCCTTTACTAGCTATTAAAATGGGGGACCCCCCCAAAAAATGACGTGGGGTCCCCCCTATTTTAATAGCTAGCAAAGGCTAGGCAGACAGCTGGGGGCTGATATTAATAGCCCAGGAAGGGTGCCATGAATATTGGCCCCCTCCCAGGCTAGAAACACCAGCCGTCAGCCGCCCCAGAAATGGTACATCCATAGGATGCGCCAATTCAGGCACTTAGCCTTGCTCTTCCCACTGCCCTGTAGCGGTGGCAGTGGGGTAATAGGGTTGGGGTTGATGTCAGCTTATAATGCCAGCTGACATCAAGCCCAGGTTAGTAATGGAGAGGCATCTATAAGACACCCCCATTACTAACCCCATAGTCAAAGTTAAAAAACCCCACAAACACCCAGAATAAAGTCCTTTAATTGAAATAAACACACAATTCTTTATTGTTCTAAATTAAACCATACTTACCATCACGCCCATTCCAGCTGAAGCCAACGATCTCCTGCAATAAATGAAAAATAATAAAGCAACATCATCCTTACCTTTCCATGGTTCCCAGGACAGCTTCAGCTCTGCTACATCGAGATGACAGGCTGGACCGCAGCAGAAAGCTGCCATCCAGCCTGTCATCCCGCAGACACTGAGAAGCGCAGGCATGCTTGCGCTCCTCAGTGTCTGGCTGTGACGGCATTCTGATGACAGGCTGGATCGCAGCTGAGCGCTGCCATCCTGCTTGTCATCCTTCAGAGACACTGCAGAGCGCAGGCATTATGCGAACTTCCGATTCCGGTATTCGATATTCTAAAAGTATCGGAATTAAGTATCTGAATTCCGATACAGCGAATATCGGCCGATACCCGATATTTCAGTATCGGAATGCTCAACACTACTGTTCATGTCTTTGTCAGTGGGCAAACTTATAAAAACAGCAAGGGATCAAATAATTATTTCCTTCACTGTATATGTATAATATGTGTATAATAATTTGCCAATATTGGTTGGATTTATATTTTTTGATCTGAATTGTATTTTGCTATATGTCTCAATAACACCCGGCAATTGCCTTATTATCTTTAGATATAATTTTCTTCTCCCTTAATTTTATGATTGTAAAATTATATATAGCTAAAAATCAGAGACGTAGTCATGTTCCAGATATGGCAGTGGTAATTAAAGTCCATTTTAACTATTCTATGGAATGGATGAGAGCCAAGAAAGTTAGAAACCAATTATAATGTGATTTACGTGGCACAAGGCAGTAGCCATTGGTGAGGTACTTGTGTCTCATGCTCCAGCACACTACATGAAAATGGGGGTCTTGACTGGGTGTGTGTGCTTGTGTTAGCTGAGCGATACGCTTCTGCAGACAGCATGGTGCCATTGTACCGGGCAGGCCAGGACCAGATGTTACAAGGATAAGTGAGGGAGACCAAAGTCTGTAAATAAACTTCTACTTCTTTTACTGAACACGAACTTGATAAGAACTATGTACATGAGAAAATAGGCATACTTCTTCACAATGTTTCTCTTGCATTAAGCAGACATGGGCACATGTCTGTTACATGTTGGTTACATGAAATGACACTTCATTTCCCTTGAATTTCATACTCTTGCATCTCAAGAAAATCCAGCAAACGATTATGGGAGACTTTATCTTTCCCTGTGAGCGCTGTACGGGTGGAGGTGTAATGCTATGGCCGCTCACAGCTACTCTCAGTTCCCAACTGGCTAATGAGGACCCTACTGCTTGAGGTACATCAGTACAACTTCTCACTAGGACCTTGAAAATCCATTGCTCTCCATAGGATAATATAAATCCCAATATGGCGACCATAGCTTCCTTTCAGTTTATACAATCGAGCTTCCTTTCAGTGTAGACAACTGTTCACTAGCGCACTGCTGATACTACTCCTTTTCTGCTTTCAATCCCCTTTAGGTGGGCCTTCTGCTTCCCCCTGGGCAAAGTTCCAATACTGTTTAGATCACCTCACTGGTCTGGGTTCCAATCTGTCAAATGTCCCTCTACATTTCTTGGTCCATAAGATGTATAATCTGATGTGTAGTAGTCCTCCCTTTATGCACACAACACACTGTAGCATGTCTGTCTGCCAACTGTCAGACCTTAGGTCTTACAATACTCAGTGGTAGGCTCAATCTGAACAACTACCAGGAAGTTGTCTTCTGTACCCTATTTAGCGCCTCCCATACTGGACTTGTTCCAACTATTAATTTTGTCTATTCCCCAAGTAGGTGAATGCAAATTGTCAAAGAGCTAAAATCACATTTAATCAGTGCAATGCATCATATAACTGTAGCGCGGCATGGGGAGGTAACAGTGTGCGAGGCA
Organism: Phyllobates terribilis; assembly: GCF_046119375.1. Lineage (NCBI taxonomy): Eukaryota > Metazoa > Chordata > Amphibia > Anura > Dendrobatidae > Phyllobates > Phyllobates terribilis. Next base: position 530,311,084 of record NW_027362764.1, on the reverse strand, counting down.
CTGGTTTTCTCCTGTCACCGCCTGGCACGCTACATGAAAGTGTGGGTCCTGGCTGAGTGTTGGTGTTAGTGTTTTGTGGGCCTACACCCATGCAGGCCACCTTTAGCTGATGGTGTTCGCTGGCCAGGACCACGATTTCCACACATTAATAGTGGAGACTTCCATTCAAACATGTGGATTTTACTGAACTTGCTAAGGGTTATGTACAAGGAATAGCGGGTACACAGTCTTAAGCACGTTTCATACACAGTAAGAAGCCTTTTCATTCCCACTGTATCCTTCCTGTATAGGCTACTCCAGGGCTCTGCAGCTTATCTCTTCATCTCTACATTGCCACAACCCAGCTTCTAGGCCACAGTCCTGATCAGCGAGTTTCTCTCTACTCTCGCAGCGGTTCCGTATCCTATCACTATGGACGCCCTGGATCTACTGCTTGGGACTCCCATTAGTCCCATGCTCTCAGTCCTCTTTAAGTCTGTTACCTTCGGCACTAGCAATCTCTCAGGTTTCTCAAGACTCAGCGTCTAATTTATACCGCCTTTTGGAAGATCTGTCATTCTCGTTACTAACTCTCTTTAGGATCTCGCTATTCCTCCCTCCAGTCTCTTTGAGCTGTGGATCACCCCTTGGTAGCGCTGCACACTTGTTACTCTCCAAACTCTATCGAACTATATTTAGGAATCACGCAGTCCTTTCCCTATCACGAAGCCCTCACCCTGTGGGCTAGTCCCAACACTTAACTACATACTTCCTTACACTACACACTATTCACTACATTACTTATCTTACACTATACATTCCCTATAACCCTGTTACACACTAATAAGATGGCTTTGTCTGTGATCACACTTTGGATTTTTGGCAGGGCGGATTCTTAACGACCACATTCCTTATCAATTGCATTATTGCCCTCTATACATTACACAGACAAAGACCACAATGCAATACAATTCACATGACACAATATATACAAAGATGCATGACTCAGTGGTGGCTCAGTGGTTAGCACTGCACTCTTGCAGCGCTGGGGTCTTGGGTTCAAATCTCACCAAGGACAACATCTGCAAGGATTTTTAGATTCTCTCAGTGTTTGAGTGGGTTTCCTCCTGGTCCTCCGGTTTCCTCTACCACTCCAAAGAAATACTGGTAGGGAATCTAGATTGTTAGCCCCAATGGGAACAGTGCGGATAATGTCGGTAAAGCAATGTGAAATTAATGGCGCTACATAAGTGATCAAAATAAATAAATAAACATGATACACATGACGAGATTGGTGTCTTCAGGGGCAGGAACGTGACAGCACAGTCCACCACCCTTACATAACAACCTCATATATCCAAGGAGGTTATGAGCAGCACCTCAACTTCCCTACATTTCCCCCTTCTTTAACGATGGCTTTCCAAACCTGCAAAACACCAAAAAACACCACACTACAACACATTCATAAATTTGGGAAGCTCTGGAACCTCTTCTCCTTTAAACTGCATCAGTCTCTTACATCGATTTGGTCCTTCTCGGAAAGGACCCTGGACCAGCAGCAATCGAAGTCCATTAATCCGGTGACAATCCATAGGATTTACCTGGTCCTTCTGGGTAAGGACCTTAGAGTAATAATAAACACAGTCCTTTAACTCTCCAACAGTTCATAGGACAGAAGAACAGTCCATGAAGTGCAGTGGTAATCCTGGATATGGCTCAGTCCGTAGCTGAGGGTATAGGTTCCTCCAGGAGCTTTAGCACCTTGTAGTCCAACAGAAAATGGCACAATGGGTGAAACAAAAACAAAAATCCAACAACAATTCAGCCGTCCTCAGCCGCCTGGGGCATCTACAGTGCATTCACTGGACAAGAGCCTTAATCAGCCATAGCCTATGCTGTCCTCTCTTTTTTTTCCTTAGCGTCTCAGAATATTGGACTGCAGGTTCTCTGTTTTTTTTTGCTACTCTGAAGCCTTGAACTACTCCAGTCATGCGGGTGCAAAGAGCATAACATTAGCTACTCCAGCTTCCAACTCACTATTCTCTTCAGGGATTATTCAAACCCAGGTCCTCCTAGGCCCCTCTTCTCTGACATATACCGCTGAGTGTGCACCCTAGGCCACATAGAAAACCAAACGGTTAGTCACAGCAAGTGGCAACTTCGGGGAAGCCCCTCCTGCAGTTCCCAGCTAATCGAGAAGGGTATGGAGGCCCCATCATTCCCTCTCAGGTGACTCTTCCTGGGGCACACTCTGACACTGGGGTACTTGGGCATCGACAGTGGGAAGATTCCCTGTCAGCAGCAAGGGATTCACCTCTTGGGTCTTCTCCTCCTTTTCAGACCCCACTGTCACGAGGGAGAAAGCCTCCGCATACCATCCCTGGGGCCAATCCTCCTTGTAGAACCTCACCCACTCCCTGGGCTGTAAGGTATGCAGGTGGGAGGTCAAGTAATGACATTTGGCTAAGTGACGGTTAATATACACAATATGCCTGATATGCTCCTCTTCCAAAAACTAGTACTCGTACCTTGTACGTACCTCGTACCTTATCGAAAGACAGGACCATTCCTCATGTCATTTGTTCATCCAACTGGTTTCCTTTAGGGCCATCCCTCCAGGCTTTCGCCTAGTCTTCTCTTCTTCTCCTCTACCACTTAAGCGATCCACCAGGCCATGGCTGCAACCCTCGTCTCTGAAGAAGAGGAAGGGGTTGGAGGAGATGGTGGGGGGCCCAATGGTAGATCAGTTGGCAGGGTAGCCAGCCTCTTTCCCCTTCTCAGGGCAGTGGAACAGGCTGGGACGAAGGGTTCTACCTCTGTCTCTGCAGCTCTATTTTCTTTTGGGGACTGGATGGCCTTCTCTGCCAGACCACCTGGCTGCACCTCACTTTCAGGCCATAGGCTTTGGGCCTTGCTGGCCCCATGACAGCCTGGACAGTCTGGAAGAAGGGGCAACACTGCCTTAGGTGGTTTCTTCTTCAGTGGCACTAGCATCTGCCTGGTTAGATGGGTAATCAACCTCTGTATTGTGTCCCTCTTCACATCCTGCTCAACTAACTCCACAAACTGCCGCATCCTCCCCCAACACCTGGTTGTGCCTTAGGTATGAGGCCTACCTCAATCTCTTCTCTAGAGTTGTTGCGATCTCTGGCTTCCATTCCGCTCACCAGTTCCGCCTGGGTCGGTTCGGAATTCATGGGGCACAAAGGTGTGTCCCAACAGTCTCTCTCCCGGACTTCGTCCTCATCCGTCCAGGACAACATCCAGTCACTTTTCGGTTCACTGAGGTCGCCTTGCAACCCCAGGCTCCGACCTCTTTTTTCTCTAACTTTAAATCTGAGTCTGGCTCCCATTCTTGCCATAGGACAGCAAACTCCTCCAACAGCTCCACAACAGTAGGAAGATATCCTGTCATTGCTGCATCTCTCTCTCTCTCATAATGTAGCACTGCTCACTCCGGCTCCCAGCAGGCTGATGGTGCTGACCTTCTCATCACCTGTTTCTTTCTAGTGTGGTTCCACCCTTTTGTGGGCTGGGCTTTTCTTTAGCATGTAACACCATTGCTCAGGCATCTCATCCCATTTTCTTTCTTCACCAACTGGTAGGCAGGTCCTTCCCTTCCATTTCAAGTTCCTTTGGGCGGGCATTTTCCACAACAGATTGGCTACTTTTTGCAGGACACTACCTTTGTGAGGCAAATCCTGGGAAGGGCTGGATGATTCTTTGTGCCCTTTTGTATACTCTATGCCCACGATGGGCGGGACCTTATTTATGTGCTGTGCCATCAACCCGCCATCTAAAAGTTCTCTCTTTAAATGTACTTTAGTCGCCATTTTCCATGTATCTTGAGTCTTCCCCGCATTCCTATGCTCTTTCTTTTGCGAGACTCGATCCTGCCGGCTATCCGCAGTGTAATGTAGCACGTTGTAGTAGCCATGGGTGAGGTACTTGTGTTTCATGCCCTGGCACACTACATGAAAATGGCAGTCCTAGCTAGGTGTGTGTGCCTGTGTTAGCTGAGCGATACATCTCTGCAGACTGCATGGTGCCATTGTGCCAGGCAGGTCAGGACCAGATTTAACAACGATGAGTGAGGGAGACCAAAGTGAGTACATAAACTTCTTTTTACTGAACATGAACTTGATAAGAACTATGTACATGGAATGATAGGGACACTTCACAAATGTTTCTCTTGCATTAAGCAGACATGGGCACTTCTCGGTTACATGAAATTACACTTCATTTCCCTTGCACTCCATACACTTAAATCTCATGACAATCCAGCAGACGATTATGAGAGACTTCATCTTCCCCTATGAGAGCTGCACAGCTCGAGGTGTAACGCTATGTCCGCTCACAGCTACTCTTGGTTCCCAACTGGCTGATGAGGATCCCACTGCTTAAGGTACGTTGGTATGACTCCTCAGTAGGACCTTGAGATTCTTCTGCTCTTTGTAGGAGAATTTAAATTCCAATATGGTGACCATAGCTTCCTTTCAATTTATACAATCGAGCTTTGTAAACAACTGTTCACTAGCGCCCTGCTGATACAACTTCTTCTCTGCATTCAATCCCCTTTAAGTGGGCCTTCTGCTTCCCTGTAGGAAAAGTTCCATACTGCTTAGATGGCTTCACTGGCCTGGGTTCCAATCTGTCAAATATCTTGTTGCTCTTCCTTGGTCCGTAGGACGTATAACTGGTGTAGTGGCCCTCCCTCTTTGCCCACAACACACTGTACCATGTCAGTCTGCCTATTGCCAGACTTTAGATTTTACAATACTGGTTGCTAGGCCCTGAGTCACTACCGGGAAGCTGTGTCCTGTAGTCCTTCCCATTCTGGGTTAGTCCCAACTTTTAACTCTGTCTATTCCCCAACTAGGTGAATGCAAATTGTCAAACATCTAAAATCACATTTAAGCAATGCAATGTATTATATAACATTGTATCTTCAAAGGGGTGTGAGCAGCACCTCAACTTCCTTAACACTAGAACTACGGCATGTTTCATAATACCTATAACTACCATTAGGGGTCATTTTGACCCCCATTCAAAAGTACTAACTCTGGAGTAAAAATAACTTTTTTTTGCCAATAAATTAAAGAACATTTATTTTAACTTAGTAGGAACAGTGTTAAGATCAAGTACAGCAGTTTAAACACATTTTCCTTTTACATGGTCATAGCATGCGGTGTCCAACAGTTAACACAAACAGTACTTTCTTCCACTTTCCCAGTGCATTTTCCACATACTGGTTTGTTACAGCTTGCGCAAGTTTTAATTGTTTTGTTTTCGTTGCATCTTCCAACTCCACATTTTCGACGCTTGCGGATTTCTTGTCCTTTTGTTTGTGGTTCAGACATTGCGGATGATGGGCCACTTCTTGATTCCAAATAATTCTTGCGAAGGTCTAATGCCAGCTGAAGAATGAACTCCCGTCTGCTAATTTGACTCCCAGTTGCTGTTTTATAGAGTATTGTTGCATTTATAGCTGCTAAATCAAGTACATTACAAAACACCAGAACAGGCCATCGGCGGCTTCCAGATTTTGTGGTGTACTTTCAAGCCATCTGGTCTACTGTGTCCACTCCAACCTTTGCTTTATTGGAAAATGTTACCGTTTCCGTTTTTTTTTTCTTGTCGTTTCCAACTGCTTCATCTGGGTGAAGACTACTGAGCAAAATGACATTCTTATTTGGTTTACCTTGGTAAACTGTAAGAGTGATGTCACCATTCTTCATCAGAGTAGTCTCATATGTATTTGTTCGTAGGTTTTTTGCCAAAGATGGAATCTCTTGCACGGTTCATCGTTCCCACAATGCTTGTTCTCTTGGCTTTCAGTGTATTGGCAAGTTTCAATGAAGTGAAAAAATTATCTGTAGTAACATTTCTTTCCTTGTTCAAAAATTGATCCATTAGTTTGAAAACAATGTGTTGTGCAAGAGACAGATCAGCTGGTCGTTGTTCTTCTTTTCCCAAATATGGAAACGAGTTGCAGAGGTATTTGGATTCTACGTCAGCTACCAGCCAGAATTTTATTCCAAATTTGTCCGGCTTATTGGCTATATATTGGGTGAAAGGACATCTTGATTTAGTTGGAAAAAGCTGTTCATTAACTGTCAGGTTTTGTCCAGGTTTGTAACACAGTATACAATTTCCAATGAAGCGATTCCACACTTCAGAAAATAAAGCAAACTTGTCATTCTTCAGTGTATCAGATAGGGTTAATTTGATGTCAAATTGTACAAATCGCATCAATTCTTCGAACCTACTTCTCAGCATAGTGTCTTGAAAGAAGCGAGGACCCCAAGTACTTGACCACAAGGTTTTTACAGAAAGACAATTTGCATTATATGCACCCCTCGCATATAATATTGCAGTAAATGCATCAAGCTCGATTAGAGAAACTGTCCATTTATCATCTTCAAGTTTCTGACGAGCCTCCATTTCTGCACACTTTTTTATGTGGCGAAGTATAGGTTCATCAATTAGCAACCTCCATGCACTTGATACATTCCCATTGATGATCTCTCGTTTGGCATAAGGGATGGGTCCAGCTGTTTCTCATAGAATGTTTTGTTGGGACAGTCGGCCAGTAGATGCAGAATCAATTGGGACAACTTCCCACACAGTTCCATCGCAACAAGTCTCTTTATGACCCACAGCAGGTGGAATGTCCACTGTACCTTTCTTTCTCCCTCCGTATCCAAAATATTGTGGTTGGGTCCCTCTTCCTCTACCTCTCCGCAATTGTGGTGTGGCCATACATCTTGTTGACGTCCATCATCCTCTCCAGAATCTTCGGTATCGTCAATTATATCACTGTTACTGCTTGAATCTGATTCTTCAGAAATATCATGAGGAAAATATTCTTCATCAGACTCTGAGTCTATTTGTTCCTGATTTTCTTCTTCTGACTCATTTTCAGATAAATTCTGAAGACATTTCACAATGTCATCACTTGTCAGACCCCTCTGCTTACTCATGCTTCAAATATACTTCGCAAAAAGGGACTTGTAAGATCGCAGAAGTAATAAAACGACACTGTACAAACATGCAGAGTTGTAGCTTCAACTGTAATGTTTGCTACTGAAGTGCAGACAGAAATCGCTAGAAGAGACATGGATCAAACATGTTCAGACAAGTTTAGACAAAACAAAATGCGGAATCATCCCTGATATGCAAAGACACAATTACACTCTACAAGTAGGGAGAAGCACTGTGATTTTCTGTACTCTGTAATATTAGGTGACTTGCCTACTACTACTTTTATGTATGGGGTCAAATTGACCCCTTCAGTACTTATAGGTATGAATTGTAAAATCCGGGTCCCTGAAAAAATGACAATTCATTTTTGTGTCCTAAAATATACACTACCATGAATAAATAAAAGTCACAAAAACTCAGAACTCATTTGTTAAAATTTTAGAAATTATAGGAAAAATAAATAGCAAAAGGGTCAAAATGACCCCTCCGGTTGTTCTAGTGTTAAAGACTTTAATAGAAATAGGTAATTTATATGCCTATAAATGTAGAATTTGACTAGATATGACTCTCATAACTGTATAGGAAGAAATGTAAAATTTGGTCTTCACTTAACCTGAGGAGTTTGTTATTTGTTTTAGACTGATTATATAGAAAAAATGACTAAAAAATTAATCAGTAAAAAATGACAGAAGAGAATGTAGGTGACAAGATGAGGAGAATATAGAGAAGACTCCGTTCTCTCCACTACAACTCTCAAATGGAATGTGGGCTCTGCAGCTCCTTATATAATATGTGTGAGTTCATAATGCAAGCAGATGAAGCCAGAAAACACAACATTCCAATATATCATAAGCAGTAGCCACATCTGATATTTAAAGGGACCCAACCAGACTATGCATCTAATTCAATTCCATAAAAATGTAATGGTCTCTAACTCTTCTACTCAACCCATGAAACCTTTTACAAAGGGCCACAATGTTATTATTACTATACAATGTAATTCTGGAGTATGGTAGTTTCTACTGATTCTAACACTAATAGATCCACAGCAATCATCCATATATCCCAGTAATACAGAAGCAATATACAAAGAAAATTAGATGGTATGGGTGGTTGGATGGGGAGGTGAATAGATCTATGCAGGCAATCACCCACATATCCCAGTACTACAAAAGCAATATAAAAAGAAAATTAGATGGTATGGGTGGTTGGATGGGGAGGAGGATAGATTTACCGCAATCACCCACATATCCCAGTAATACAGAAGCAATATAAAAAGAAAATTAGATGGTATGGTTGGTTGGATGTGGAAGTGAATATATTGATGTAAGATAAATGGCCAGTAATAAGACAAGTCATTACAGATAATATTTCTTTATATTATTTCTCATTTCTGGACCCACTGCTATTGTCCATGAGAATAATATATCCTGCAGGTTATCACTCTTTCTATTAAGAGCTAAAACAAAAATCAAAGTGCCCTCTAAGATAGGAATGGGGTAGTTATCAATATATATTTATTTCAAATTCTTAATGCTATTTAATACACTGGTACCCCTGAGGAAGCAATTGAGGCTGCTGTGACTGACCATTTGAAGCACCCCAGTAACACCTTGATAACTAGATCACTACATAGTGTAATTGACAAATAATTCCATGGCCTGACCTACTTGCTAATTTAGGAGGGTTAGGAGTGGGCTTGGCACAGTATGTATAGCACTGCTGTGCCTGCATTCTTATAATGTGCTGTGTGGCATCATAGTAGGATGAATGGCATCATACTGTACACTGTATGCTGACTGTACATACACATAATGTTAGATCAGTCAGCGTACACTCCTCAAGGATATGTATGGACACTCTGTTTATACAGCTATGCATTAGTAAATGCAATGACTGAGTACATGTATGGTGTATTGACACAACTTCAGGCACACTAGCTATATAATCACATATACAGTATATACTCACCAAGTACATGTATGATACATACATGCATACTGTGTATGTATATATATATATATATATATATATATATATGTATATATATATATATATATATATATATATATATATATATATATATATACAGTACAGCCCAAAAGTTTGGACACACCTTCTCATTTAAAGATTTTTCTGTATTTTCATGACTATGAAAATTGTACATTCACACTGAAGGCATCAAAACTATGAATTAACACATGTGGAATTATATACTTAACAAAAAAGTGTGAAACAACTGAAAATATGTTTTATATTGTAGGTTCTTCAAAGTAGCCACCTTTTGCTTTGATGACTGCTTTGCACACTCTTGGCATTCTCTTGATGAGCTTCAAGAGGTAGTCACCCGAAATGGTTTTCACTTCATAGGTGTGCCCTGTCAGGTTTAATAAGTGGGATTTCTTGCCTTATAAATGGGGTTGGGACCATCAGTTGTGTTGTGCAGAAGTCTGGTGGATACACAGCTGATAGTCCTACTGAATAGACTGTTAGAATTTGTATTATGGCAAGAAAAAAGCAGCTAAGTAAAGAAAAACGAGTGGCCATCATTACTTTAAGGAATGAAGGTCAGTCAGTGCGAAAAATTGGGAAAACTTTGAAAGTGTCCCCAAGTGCAGTTGCAAAAAACATCAAACTTTTGGTCTGTACTGTATATATATATATATATATATATATATATAATCATTGGCAGACACAGACGGCGACCCCGTGCTTTGGAGATGGAAATGTGCCCCCTTTCCTCTTTGGCCCCAGTGCTGTGTGTCTGCACAGGGTGCACTGATGATATGTCCATTCCTATCCATAACATATATGGCAAGGTTTAAAGTGTTGTAAACCTTGAAATTGTTCCAGAAAATGAAGCAATTATTGCAATTACACATGTTTTGTTATACGCATGTTTCCTTTGTGTGTATTGGAACTACACAAAGAAATAGAGAAAAAAGGCAAATTGCACACAATTTTCACACAAAATCCCAAAAATGGACTGGACACAATTGTTGACGCCTTTCCAAAATTAAAGTGATTTAGTGATTTTATGACTATACTTTGTATTTGATGTGTCTAATTTTAGGTTGTGCATTATGATTGACACGCAAATAGCATTATCTTGCTTTAATAGCTAATTTTTTGTGGTTACCTTTCCAAAATTGTAGGTAAACAACTTTGTTTCAAGCATGTGATGCTCATTCAAACTCACTTGTGGCAAGTAACAGGTGTGGGCAATATGAAAATCACACCTGAAACCAGATAAAAAGGGGAGAAGTTGAGTCAATATTTGCATTGTGTGTCTGTGTGTGCCACACTAAGAACAGAAAGAGGAGAAGAGAACTGTCTGAGGACTTGTAACTTTAAGATTGTTGATATTTTTCAACAATTTTGGTTTTCAAGTCCATCTCCAGAGATCTTGATGATCCTTTGTTCATGGTGCGCAACATAATAAAGAAGTTTACAACTAATGATGAGCGCAAGTGCTCGTTACTCAAGTTTGCCTAGGGTGCACAGCTATGCACCGAGTATTGCGGGTGCCCGAGTGACATGTTCGAGTCCCATGCGGGGATTGCCTGCATGTTTGAGCCACAAGCACTTGCGCTCATCACGATTTACAACCCATGTCACTGAAGCTAATCTCCTTGGACATGGATGGCAGAGAATAATTGTTGGAAAGTTGCAATGCAAGATAGTCCAGATGGTGGATAAGCAGCCTCAATCAAGTTCCAAAGAAATTCAACCTGTCCTGCAGGCTCAGGGTGCATCACTGTCAGCGCAAACTATTTGTCGACATTTAAATGAAATGAAACGCTATGGCAGGAGACCCAGGAGGACCCCACTGCTGACACTGAGACATATAAAAGCTAGACTGCAGTTTGTCAAAATGTACGTGAGTAAGTCAAAATCATTCTGGCAAAGTGTCTTGTGGACAAATGAGAGCAAGAGAGCTTTTTGGTAAAGTATTTTTTTCTACTGTTTATTAAAAATGGAATGAGGCCTACAAAGAAAAGAACAAAGTACCTACAGTCAAATATGGAAGAGGTTCAAAGATGTTTTGGGCTTGTTTTGCTGCCTATGGCTCTGGGTGCCTTGACTGTGAGTAAGGCATCATGAAATCTGATGATTACCAAATGATTTTGGGTCGCAATATAATACCCAATGTCAGAAATCTGGGTTTGCGTCCTAGGTCATAGGTATTCCAAGAGCACAATGACCCCAAACATACTTCAAAAAGCACCCAGAAATGGATGGAAACAAAGTGCTGGAGAGTTCTGAAGTGTCCAGAAATGAATCCAGATCAAAATCCCATTGAACACCTGTGGAGAGATCTTAAAATTGCTGTTGGGAGAAGGCAATCTTCAAATATAAGAGACCTGGAGCAGTTTGTAAAAGAATAGTGGTAAAAAATCCACTTGAGAGGTGTAAGAAATAGGTTGATAGTTATAGGACGCAATTAATTGCAGTTATTTATTTTATTTATTCCAAAGGCTGCGCAACCAAATATTAAGTTGAGGGTGCCAATAATTTTGTCACGCCCATTTTTGGGGTTTTGTGTGAACACTGATGAGCAAAAGGGTAACAATGTTTTGAAATTTTGACTTTCAGGCTCCATATCTCACCATCCAATACTGCTTCGAAAGTAGCTATCTTGGCTATCTCATACATAAATTTGACTTGCAACTATTTAGCATATGATTAGTTATGAAGATTCTTGTCATGTCACTGCATTGTTCTGTTTTGCTCCTGGTGGTGGAAAAATCTTCTTCTTCCTGTATACTACAAATTAAAACCTGTTCTCACATTCCCTAATAGCCCGGTGTGTTATTAGGTTGATTCCCAAGAAGAATCAAGTCCATCCATCCATTTGACAGCCAAGAGATTAACGTCCAAGCAAAATATCGGCGTCAACAAGTCGGCTCATCACAAGGTCTATCAGTTCTGGTGCGACAAACACGGCAGTGGAGGTGGCTCATATGCTTCATAATAGTGAGATCACAGACATCCATGCAATGCACATTACACAAGTCTGGAATGGCGGCACGAAAAAAAGGTGAAGAAGAGTCTACTTCAATATTGTCATAAGAAGCATTGGATTGAGTTTGCAAAAAAGTATGAAAAGTGGACAGTAGAAGATTGGAAACAAGTGATTTGGAGCCATGAGATGAAAGTCAGTAGATTAGGCTCTGATGGGTGCAAATGGAAGAAACAAGGGACTAATGGATTGAGAAATTGAAGGAATGTCAAGTTCAGTGGAGGAAGCCTGATGATATGGGGTTGTTTCACAGCCAAAGGTGTTGGATTCTTGACCAGGATCTATGGTGGTCTCAATGCTGAGCTATATGTGAGTATCTTAAAAGATGAGTTACTTTGTACACTTGAATACTATGGGCATGAAAAGGACAACATAGCGTGCCCTCTATTAAAGTTCATGAATATTCACCACACCCATGGGAGTGGTGAATATTCATGGACTTTAATAGAGGGCACGCTGACATCCGAGTGCAGCAGTAGCCGCGCTGCCGCTACAGTGTGCACGCTATTAGGGAGAATGAATGATCACTGCTCCCCACGCACACAGTTCTGGCATGGGGAGCAGTGACTATTCCAGCACAGAGCGAAACACAGCACTGGAGGAGAGAGGAGGTGAGTATAATTGTTTATTTTTTTTCTGTGCAGCACGACGGGGATCACGGGGGTGCCAAGCATACCAGGATGAGGGTGGCCATACATACAGGGATGAAGGGTGCCATACATACCAGGAAGGGGGACAAGGGAGGCCATGCATACTGGGATGAGGGGGGCCATACATACAGAGATGAAGGGTGCCATACATACCAGGAGCCACGCTGCAGGCACAGTGTGCCGGCTATTAAGGAAAATGAATATTCACTGCTCCCCACGCCCATGGGTGGTGGGAGCAGTGAATATTCATTTTCTTTAGTAGCGAGCACAGTGTAAGCTGCAGCAGGCGGCTGCTGCCTCCTGTGCCCTGCTACTCCGCCACCGCTGTCGCTTCCCCCATATCCCCCACCACCCACAGCCACAGTATTTATGTATATCAGACTATAAGATGCACCCCCCACTTTCCTCCAAAATTTTGGAGGAAAAAAGTGGGTCTTATAGTCTGAAAAATACAATAATTGTTTGGAAAAATATGTGCATAATACTCCGAATTGCCCTTGCAGTCTATTGAACCCGTTTTGAACTCTGTAATAGAAACACACAGTCTTTTTAATGTCCAAGTGGCCTCAGGTTAAATGGAGAAAATGGATAGTAAACAGTGGTAACCAACACCTTATTTAACCATGCACAGCAGTTTCACACTTTGTAGGCTACTTATCATGTGAAAATGTTTTAAAAGAAATAACCATTGTTCATGGCAGATGCATGCCTTGCTGTTGTGTAAAACGAAGAAGCTGTGGCATTTTCCACAGGTAGGTGCAAAAATTATCGACATAAGGGGAGTATCAAATGCTAAACAAAGAAGCCACAGCTTTTTCATGAGCCATCCAAAAAATGATCCCTTTAATTAGACAGACAAAACACATGAACTGTTTTGAATGTGAACAAGTTATAATTTCTCAACTTGGATTGAAAATTTTTTTTTTTTTAGCCGTCCAAAAATTATCTCCCTTTTTTCTGGCAACAGAAAAATTTGAACATGGAGAAGTTAATGTTTCTCAACTTGGAGTGAAAAATTATCTATTTTTTGGGGTCTGAAATTGATTTGCTAATCACAAAATTATTTGGCAATTACAAAGGTTTTTTATCAAACCTTCCAAAAATTAGCCCCTTTTTTCTGGAGGCAAAACAGTTATACTGTTTTCAAAGAGAAGTCGCTACGGTTTGCTGTCACCAAGCCTTTTAAAAAACGAACTAGTTCTGTTTTGGGAGCTATTTCATGTTTGGTTGCCCTCAAGAGAGTAAATTTCCCAGCATCATTAGTACTGTCTTGCACTATAGAACATAGTGGGTAGCCAGGGAATGTGTGGCTCTTGTGGCTGAACAGTGGGTGCAGCAACAGCAGGACGATGCACAGTTAGTATGGGGAAGGCAAAGAGATGTGTGGCAGTTTAGGGCCAGCATCAGCAGCCTTGTAAGTAGCAGTGACCACTATGAAACACAGTGCACAGACTGGAGATGTGTAACTGGCGTAGCTGTGTTGTGTCTGCAGTAGGAGCAGCTCAATTGAGAGTTAGGACGAGTCAGGCAAGAAGATCTGCGGCAGTTTAGGGCCAGCAATGGCAGTCCGAACAGCAGCAGTACAATCTAGCACTATGAAACATAATGAGCAGTCAGAAATATGTGTGACTGATGTGGCTGTGCAGTGGCTGCAGCATTAGCAGCATGGTAAAGACTTAGGATGGGGCAGGCAAGGAAAGTTATGGCAGATTAGATCCAGCAACAGCTGCCCCAGCAGCAGTACTACAGTATAGAAGACACAATGCACAGGAAGTAGATGTCCAGCTGAATATGGTACATCGGCACTGGTGGCAGAAAAACAGTGTAGAAGACAATGGAAAGGCAGGCAGAGAGATAGTATTTATTTAATTATTGGCATTAGCCTTCGGTACATGCAAGTCTGCACTGATCCATTTTGACACATGTTAGCTTTGGTGAGGAAAATCAACTGACTGTACTAGATCCCTCCTGTACAATGAGCATAGAAGGGAGGAAGAAGTGCGCAGGAGCGAGATCTAGCTGGGGCAACTGCATGTCACAGGGCACTCTGACGTGCAGGGGAGGGGGGAAACATTATAACTAATACAGGAGGCAGGGCTTTCTTGCGGGCCCCGGGCCTCCAAGGTATCAGAAACCTGTAGAAATAAAAATAAATTTCACAGAAACTAATATGAGGCATACAGGTAGGTATAGACTTATATTTCTATCACCTGTATGCCCATATTAGTAGGTAAGATAAGTCCCAGGGGGTGACAGATTCCCTTTAAGGGTGTGACTATGCTGACAGAAAGTTGAGCGAGGTGAGAAGGGAAAGGAAGACTACTTGAGGCTTGGTTTGATTTCTGGCTGGCCTTACATTGCCAAATGAGCAGGTGATGTTGCTTCATGTGTTGATAGAGAGCTATATTTCCTAGTCTATAGGAGGTGGGATGTCCACAGCTAATATTTCTTTGCAGTGCCTGCAGAGTGCCAAAGAATCGTCCTGCAGCAACGTACAAAAGACCTTCCACACATACGACTCGCCACCACTGGGGCCAGACCTTTCAGGCGCTGTAGAAACTCCTCCACCAACAGCACGTGCTGCTTTACCTGCTTTAGAGCTGGCAGGAGAAAAAAATGATTTGGCCCCAGAGAATCTTTTTGATGGTCATCGTCTGCATTGTGTATTGCCAATGCCAGCAATCTTTTCCTCTGATGACCTCACTTCCTTATCACCCCTTTCTGTTTCCCAGGTTGTGACCATCACAGAATCATCATCATTATCGTCTTCCCTGATTGGCTGACATGTGCCTTTGAATGGGTAATAGCCTTGCTTCCCTGCTTGATTGCTACTTTGAGATCTGCCTAGGCTCAGAGTGCCACTACCCCTGACAGTATCTGTGCCATCATGGCTTGCAGGGCCTGCAATACAGCTTGGCGTTAGGATGTTTTTTCCATCTCCTTTGGCACCATGTCTTCCGAAACCAAAGCTGACTTTTCATCTCTTCCAAAAAATCAACTGTAAGAAGTCTTTCTGGTGTATATTCCTTAGCCCCCAGGGTACTCTATACAACATTAAGTCTTATGGAGAGCAAGGACGTGAACTGAGCAGAAGACAAACTGCAATTGATGGTGTCGTTATCAGATACTACATCATCCTTCTGTGATTGAGATGAATGATGGGATATATACTCCTTGCTTGCACATAGCTCTTCCAAAGACAAATCCAGAAATACCTTTACCTAGACTTGTTTTAATTGATATTCCAATGAGGTAATTTAACTATTTGTAGATCTGGAGCTTCTGTCACTCCAGCTCTATTCCCTGCCAAGCATTGTCTCATTCTACTTGATTGATGGCTCCTTTTGCCTGAAATTACACAGTAGAGAGGCTGTCAGTCAAGAAGGAGGAGGCAGCGCTGGGCAGGGAATAGAACTAGAGTGACACAGGTTTCAGATTTACATCCTTATTTTCATAAATGCTGATTTCTTAGCAACGGAGTAATAGACTGGTCATGTAAAGTGTAGAGCCGGTGTCCCTGCCCACTTCATCCCTCCCCCGGTAGGGATGCCGACTTACTCACCACCACGGCCCCCATCCCGCAATTCCTCCTCCTGCTGCTGCACAGGGTCTGTGTGCTGCTCATAGATCCCTGGGTATTGGTGAGGTTGCTGTGGAGGCTCTTTGGAGGTTGCTGCCCTGTCTTTTTATTGATCTCTGTTTTTATATTTGCATTTAATACAATTTATATTTTTATTACTGATCTGGAATCTCTTTTTATCTAAACAGCTAGAGTTATTGCTGTCTCAGATATTGGTTGTTAACTTGATGGTAAAAGTGTCTAGCATTACATTGATTTAGGACATATATGACTAATTGTTTATACTTTTTTTCTAAACAGATTGTTCGTTTAAACTGATTAAAATGGACTTGAAGACCATGGAAAATTCTTGGCACTCTAAAGCTACAGACCCATTTAGACAGGCAACCTCCATTGATGCCTCAACAAATAGCAAGGACCTGATTTGCTCATATAAAAATGCACTATACAAAAAAACACGCTGTGGTGGAATAAGACGTCACTTGAAAATTATCTGAATTATAATATGATACCTACGGGTCTACGAATGCAACTTTTTCAGTCCTTTAAGTTGGAAGATGAAGCTTTAGTTTCTAGATGAATAGCAGCTGCCACATCAGCATCCGGACATATTGTAAGCAACCATGCTTCTTGTGACATGGGGATTTGCCAATATCCCTTTGTTAGAACCAAGGTGGTTATGTACCTTGCCGGCCCAGGTCTCTCGATCAATAATAAACAAATCAATGATAAAGCACAACAATAAGATCGATGGCACCAGTGCTCCGTGCTGTAAAAAGTCTGATAGTCTTTAGTAAGTGGCTAGCTCCTCACATGCCTACACAACAGATTTTGTGATATTGTGGTCTATTTTCTCCTGTTACCCTTGTGAAAATGAAAAAATTGGGCAAAACCAACATTTTTGCCATCACAATGTATTTATTTTCATTTTCACGGCTCAACTTTATGAAATTCTGTGAAGCACATGTGGGTTCAAGGTGCTCACCACACCTCTAAATAAATTCCTTGAGGTTCATAATTTCCAAAATGGGGTCACTTGAAGGGGTTTTCCACTGCTTAGGCACATCAGGGGCTCTGCAAACACGACATGGCGTCCGCTATACTTCCCTTTAAGCCCTGCCGTGTGCCCAAACAGTAGTTTTCCACCATATATGGTGTGTCAGAGTACTCAGAAGAAATTGCACAACAAATTGCATGGTCCATTTTCTCCTGTTAAACTTGTGAAAATGAAATTTTTTTGGCAAAAGCAATATTCTTGTGGGAAAAATTTAAATGTTCATTTTTTTCCTTCCACATTGCTTTAATTCCTGTGAAGCACCTAAAAGGTTAATAAAGTTCTTGAATGTGGTTTTGAGAACTTTGAGGGGTGCAGTTTCTAAAATATTGTCACTTGTGTATTTTCTGTCACATAGGCCTCTCAAAGTCACTTCAAATGTGCTTTAATCCTGAAAAAAAAATGGTTTTGTAATCTTTGTAGTTAAAATGAAAAATTGCTGATAAAATTTTAACCCTTCTAACTTTGTAACAAAAAAATTATGTTTCAAAAATGATGCTGATGTAAAGTATACACGTGATAATTGTTATTTATTATGTATTTTGTGTGGTATAACTATCTGGTTTAAAGGCATGAAAAATTCAAAGATTGAAAATTGTGAAATTTTAATTTTTTTTCCCACATTTTCGCTATATTCATAAATAAATGCAAATAATATCAACCAAAATTTACCACTAACATAAAGTACAATGTATAAAAAAGGTCAAAGTTGCCTCCTAAATTGCTAAGAGTGATTGCTCTAAGACATTGAAACTGCATTGCTGCTGTAGAAACATAAGAAAGTGAGTCAGAAGAGGACCAGAGTGGCGCAGAAAACTGGGAAAGACAGCGATTGGTAATTATTTTAATACACTTACGCTATACTCATATTTAGAAGGGTTTAGGGCATAACATTTTTGTTTGGAGTGCTTCATATATGGATAGACTTATTTTTCTCTTTTTTTTGGAGCCGGTTTTTGTTTTGTTAAAAAATAATGCATCCAAAAATGTTTAAATTGTGAACTTGTCCCTAAATATATTTTTAAATATGTTTCTTAAGCAGTCTGATTTCCTACATAAGCATAGAGTTAAACAATGAAATAATGTCTGCCTGCAGACAGCAGTAGGGGGGAGCAAACGAATGAGTTATTACTGTGCAAATGAATAATTAATCAGCATAGCAAGGTTCCCATAAATAATATTAATAAAAATAAAGGGAAAAGTATTAAATAGAAACCAAACATTTATGTAACATTATTGTGCCAGACACTTGTTTTTGAAACAAGAATCTCTGGCTGTGGGGCAAAAGAAACACACTTTATTAAGGTTAAATTACTTCTTTATATAGAACTTGTCAAGAGTTACTGCTTTCAGCATAATTTCGGCACGGATATCGCTGATGAAAATGGAGCAGAATGATTTTTCACTTGTTATGTGCTCTCTTGCTACACTGTTTTTCCGAACTTAAGGCTGTTGAAAACAACTGCATCAATATCTCCTAATTTTTATGTCACTCTCTGTGTGTTTAGTAAAGGTTTTCTTAAAGGGGAGACAAGGTTCTGCTATAAAACCACATTGTTTTACTCAAATACATGAAATTATGGATTTGTGGAAGCTAAAGTTTTGTAAAGAGAATACATTATAAATTTTTTTTTAAATTCCCATCTTTTAGATATATCAAGACCCAACCTTTGGGTGCAGCTTACCTGCCTCTGCTTTGGGAATTGATCATATGACTCATTGTAATGCAAATTTTTTAGAGATCATAGTATCTATATATCCAGTATGCAGTACTTTGCTGAAAGTTAATTATATGGCTAGCATATTTCAAGATGCTAGCCTACTTCAAGCCATTTTAAGGCTTATAGATACATTTTTTGCCCATCTATACATAATGCAGTTCTGTTGAATTTTAAAAGTTTTCAGTGCAGGAATGATAATGTTTCAGGTGAAATATACTGATGGCCACCAGAATATGCACAAAATTAAACAAATATGCACAATGAGCACACCCCATTTCATGGCCAGATTAGTTGAGGGCAATGAGTTTATTTTACCACCACCTACATAGAATAAGAAGAATAATGAGGTGGTGGCAAATGAGACCCAAATCTCATTGGACTGTATAAAGAAATCAAGGGCTGGTCAGCGTTTGTTATGACACTGGTTTTGTCATGGGTGTGTCAGAGGTGACAGACAATCGGCCTGCAGTAGGTTGCAGGAGATCTCTACGTTTGGCATTGCAGACAACTCCTTATATAGAGACTGTCTTTAGGCCCGAGCAGCTACCTTTCTCTTGCTAATTTGCTCCCTGGCCTGGGTGTATATATACCTGGTGTGTCTGAGTGGGAGTCGCCGGTTATACTCATTTCTACTTGTGAAGCTTAGCAGGAGCAGTACTTTGTCCTCTCTGGAGCTTGAGGCCGTATGCTTATTTGGAGTTCATCTAAAGCTAAGCCATTTTCCCCCTGTTTTGTCTACCCTTGTTGCCTATAGAGTTTAGCGGAGGTTGACTAGTGCTCATCTCCTCCCATCCCTAGCCGTAGCCATGCACCAGTGAGAGTAGGGCGAGGCACGCGTGTGGCGATTGCTGAAGAGGCAATATAGGGAAGCTAGTTGATACAGGGTGACCCCAGATCAGACTAGGAGGTCTCCACTTTCCCCTTTCCCTAGTGTCTGGGCTCCCTTTCCTTTTTCCCTCTGTGTTTCACTAAGTCTTTCCCACAGCTGGCGTGACAGGTTTTCACATATAGTAATGCCACATATTGTATATTATAATTATTATTATTATTTTCATTTTTGACTTTTTTTTAGACAAAGGAGCAAATTAAAGTAAAGGGATTGTCCGAAATTAAGGACAGTTTATACTACATCTGTAACTATTTAATTTAATAATCGAATCACTTTCCTAATGTACTTCAACTCAAAATTCCTATTCCTCTCTACTAACTTCCTGTCACTGTTTTTTTTTCTTACTTCCGATGACAATTTGTTTGAATCTCTCAGCATGCACTGGGGATTCTCCATCATCATCATTGTCATTCCCACTGCTTTCTTTTCCACCCTTAAACAAAGTGTCATCAGAAGTAGCACAGTAGTAACTTAAAACAGCTTCTTTCACGCTGCCAAACTTATGTCCCCATTGCCTCACATCTTCAATCCATACTGCTTCCGTCCCTGCCGCCTTGTTGACTGAAATGAGACTTTGTCAGAAAGCAATGTTAGAAATAGTGTGAATGACAACAGAGCCGCCCAACAGCTTCTATCACTGCCCTGAAATAATTCGTTATCAGGGGCGATGCGGCTATAATTCACATTACTTCTATCTCCATCCCTGATGAAGGCTTGTTTCAATGAATGTAGTTGCGGGGACAGAAGAAGTGCAACGGTGACAGAAGAAGTGTGACAGGGAGAGAGAAGCTGCTGTCACTTCTTCATCGCTACTGAAACAGGACATCATCAGGGAACAGTGGTGACAGAAGCTGGGGTAAGTGATGGCAGCACTGCCCAATGCTGTTTCAATTCAGGACAGAAAAAAAAGCAGTGGGATTGACAGCAGCCCCTGACCTCTGATGACAATCAGTTTGAGAAAACCTGAGAGATTCGATATACATATATGCAGTACATATACAGCATATATACTGTATATAATACAGTCATGGCCGAAAGTGTTGGCACCCCCTAAATTGTTCCAGAAAATGAAGTATTTCTCCAAGAAAATTATTCAATTACACATGTTTTATTATACACATTTATTTCCTTTGTGTGTATACAACACAACACAAAAAAAGAGAAAAAGGGCACAGCTTGATTTTATTTTGAACTTGGCTGCTTATCCACCATCTGGATTATCCTGCATTGCAACCTTTCATCAATTTTTCTATGCCGTCCACGTGCAGGGAGATTAGGTACAGTATCAGGGGTTGTAAACTGCTAGATTATGTTGTGTACTGTGGACAAAGGAACATCAAGAGCTCAGAAGATGAACTTGTTACCTTGAGATTGTTGATATTTTTCAACAATTTTGGTTCTCAAGTACTCAGACAGTTCTCTTCTCTTTCTGCTCTGCATGTTTAGTGCGGCAAACACAGACACACAATACAAAGATTAAGTCAACTTTTCCCCTTTTTATCTGGTTTCAGGAGGGATTTTCATATTGTCCACACCTGTTACTTGCCACAGGCGAGCTTGAACAAGTATCACATGCTTGAAACATTAAACAAAGTTGTTCACCCACAATTTTGGAAAGGTACCAACAATATTGTCCTGCCCATTTTTGGGATTTTGTGTGAAATTATGTCCAATTTGTCTTTTTTATTCACTTTTTTTTTTGTTGTTCCAATACACACAAAGGAAATAAACATGTATATTAGGGTGACAGTCAAAAAAAATTTTGTGCAAATTTTTAGGTCTCACCCCTGGGAATAATTACCTTTGGTGTGTTTGTAACATACACAAAATTTTGTAACATTTCAAAATTGTTTACTGTTTCTCAATCATCATAAAACTAGCAATTTATAATAAATGTCTTGCAGCAAAGTAAATGTAGAATTTTACAGTAGTTTCACTTTAACAAAATGCTTTATTTGGTTCAGGATAGTCATGGCGATGCTTCTCCACACACCAGAGAATAAACTGTTTCTGGTCTTCTTGAGTGCTCAGTAATGAATTGAATGTACTCATGAGTGCAATGGAGCATTCAGCAGCATCATTCAAGATTTTCAATCCGGTGACTTTTGAGAATGCATCAATGTAACTTGCATTAGTGTGTCACAGGCAAGGATCTTGAAGAAAATCTTGGTTTATTTCCAGTGTAAAGAACAGTTTTTTTGTGTTGGATGACATGAAGTAATGAAGCTTCTTGTGTGACACAAGGTCTTCGGCAACCTGCTCGCAAGTTGAGCAGACATCGTTGCCTACCTTATGCCGAGCCAGTACAATCTCAACCTTTTGTGCGATTGGAACCTCACTGTCAAAAAAAGTCAGTCCCACCAGAATCTCACTGAGGTATCACAGGTGTCTGTTGATAGTTTTTATTGCTGCCTCAGCAACAGGCGCATTGATTCATTTGTATGATACGAGTTCTTGCAGTAATGTCAAGTCATTTCATGATGATGTGGCTGGGATCTGACTGAGATACCAGGCCTTCAAGTTTAAGCAGACAGTAAAAGTGCAAAATTGATGGAGATTTTTTTAACTCTGTCAAAGTTAAACAAAATTGACGACGAAACATGAAGATCTTCAGAACGTATATCACTTTGTTCATCTATCGGGCCCGATGGTTGGCACTTGGAGTGTTGATGTGTACATCTGGGTTTGCCGGCGAACAAAGGAACAGGACTGCCAGTGTTAACAATTTCTTGTAATCATCTGTAGGATGGCATCGTGCAAGCTGGTTGGAGCAAAATTCAACTAGACACTCTTTAAGTGGACCTGGCTCAGTTGAAACTGTCATGTTCCACTCCAGCCAAAAACTTTATATTTGGACCTGTGATGCCGTCCAAAATTTATCAAACATGCTTGTGACTCGCCCCCTGGGCCGCGTGTGCGTACTTGCGTGGGTTACCCGGAACCGGTTCTCAGGGGTGTGTAGTCTCCGTGGCGGCGACCCGGTCCCGTGGCTCAGGGTGGTCAAACCAGTGGCAGTCTATTTGTAAGTTTTAGATTGGTTGTCCGACTACGCCACCCGTGGATTGCGGTCAGTGCGAACCGCCGCTGCAAGGCAGACCGCTGGGGCTGATGGTGTGTGCAGCTGAGGTAGTGTGACTCCCCACGGGAAGAGTGCAGTCCCAGGGCAGTGTAGTAAATGGTGGGAGTGATGGTGCGAGCGTCCCAGCACTAGTAGTGCTGGTGCGACGATGAAGCACAGAGACGTGGGATTGCAGTTCAAATGCTTTACTCACAGTTCTTTATATTCTTAGTCATTCCGCCGGCAATGACTGCCCAAGCCGTGCTGCGTCCACCAGGCAGGGGGCTCAGTCAACCCCCAGTCAACCCCCAGGTAATTCCAGAGTGTGGCACAGAACTCCCTTCTATTCCTTTCTCTGGCCGTGCCCCACCAGTGAAACTACTTTTGTCCAGCTGCCTCGGGTCTTCTCTTGGGAGGCTGGATGTCCACTTCCCTGACCCTATGTGGTGTGCCTTTCTAGTAGGTGTAGTGAGGGGTCACACCAAGATGTGATCACGACCGCCGGTCCTTGGCTGAGGATTAGTCGCCTACACCAACTTGGGATCCGGTACCCTCTTCTGCCAACCCGTCACCCGCAATCTCCTGGGCCTTTGGGGTTCCTTCTGCCTTCGTGTCTCTGGGCCTCTCTTAGTGTTCTGTTCCTCTCTGCCGTTTCTGGCCTTCACTCCAGGCCTGCCTCGTGGAGCTGGGCCCAGACTGAGCCACCACTCCCTGTCAGCCCTCTCTGGCTGAGCTCCATCTCTCCCTGAAAAGACCCTGAGCTAAGATGGTGCCCACCTTATATACCTTCCTCTCTGTGTATGAGCCCAGGTGACTTGCAACCAATGGGCTCCTACCTATGACCAGAGACCCAACCCCTATCTGCTCCTACATCACTGGGTTTTCCTCCCCCCTCCCCACTCCAGCCAGGGACAGATTCTGTCGTGCCTGCATTACTGTCTAATGGGAGCACCGTTGAGCTGTCCCTCGGAAATGGGGTGTGTGTGATGCATGCAGCTTACTGAGTCTTGGTCCACACTCCATCCTTACCCGGGAGTGGAATATCACACCTCTGGCAGAGGTGCAATACCCCTGTAGCGGCCGAACCCTCGGGGCGCTAAACTTGCAATAATTAGCTCGTGAATGTGGTGCCTACACGGCAAATTATTTTTTAAAGGATATTACAGATCATTGTAACAATTATAGGGGATGAGACTTTGAATAAAACTAATTTTTATTTTTTCTATACAACACATTGTCACCCTAATCTGCATAACAAAACGTGTAATTGCAATAATTTTCTGGGTGAAATACTTCATTTTCTGGAAAAATTTCAAAAGTGACAGCACTTTTGGCCATGATTGTATATGTATAATATATAATATACAGTGAAGGAAATAAGTATTTGATCCCTTGCTGTTTTTGTAAGTTTGCCCACTGACAAAGACATGAACAGTCTATCATTTTAAGGGTATGTTCATAGTAACATTGAGAGAAAGAATATCCAAAAAAAAATCAAGAAAATCACATTGTATAAATTAGATACATTTATTTGCAAGGGATCAAATAATTATTTCCTTCACTGTATATAATTCAAATACCTGAGAAATTCAAATGCACGCTGAGAGATTCAACTTAATTGTCATTGGAAGTAAGAAAAAATGACAGTAAATTATAGTAGAGAGGGAATGAGGGAAAGGGAATTTTTAACTGAAGTATCTTAGAAAAGTGGTTAGATTATTCAATTAAATAGACATATAGTATAAAATTGATTTAGTTTAGGACAGCCCCTTTAAGGCAAAAAGTTGTCAACAGCAATAATAATGCTTGAATTCCACAACTGGAAATATAGTAGTTAAATGTACAGATTTTTGTAGATTAGTAGATTTGGATTCCTTGCACAGACACAGATGAATAATAAAACTCTCTCTACCTGCAGCCACCAGTAGTGGAAGTTTATAATATACAAAAAATAAATCTATAGGCTCTTTTCAAATTATGTCTGAGCTCTCTATCACACTCACACTTTCGGAGTATTGGCCTATATGGACCTCAGATGTAAGGCTGAGATGTTTGCTACTCCATAGGCATACAGAGGCATATGTAGAGCCCCGAGGGTTCGGACGCTACAGGGGTATTGCACCTCTGCCAGAGGTGTGGTATTCCACTCCCGGGTAAGGATGGAGTGTGGACCAAGACTCAGTAAGCTGCATGCATCACACACACCCCATTTCCGAGGGACAGCTCAACGGTGCTCCCATTAGACAGTAATGCAGGCACGACAGAATCTGTCCCTGGCTGGAGTGGGGAGGGGGGAGAAAAACCCAGTGATGTAGGAGCAGATAGGGGTTGGGTCTCTGGTCATAGGTAGGAGCCCATTGGTTGCAAGTCACCTGGGCTCATACACAGAGAGGAAGGTATATAAGGTGGGCACCATCTTAGCTCAGGGTCTTTTCAGGGAGAGATGGAGCTCAGCCAGAGAGGGCTGACAGGGAGTGGTGGCTCAGTGTATGGACCAGGGCTCAGTTAGCTGCATACAGCACACTCACCCCATTTCCAACGGACAGCTCAACGGTACTCCCATTAGACAGAAATGCAGGTACGACAGACCATGTCCCTGGCTGGAGTGGGGAGGGGGGAGGAATACCCAGTGATGTAGGAGCGGATAGGGGTTGGTTCCTGAGCATAGGTAGGAGCCCATTGGTTGCTGGTCACCTGGGCTCATGGCTAGAGGGAGGTATAAAAGGTGGGCACCATCTTAGAACAGGGTTCAGTCTGTGCAGAGAGAGGAGAAGACAGGGAGTAGAGGCTCTGTAGGAGCTCTACTCCAGAGTGGGCCTAGAGAGAGGCCGAGGAGGAGAGTGGAGAGAGAGAGGAGGTGAAGGGGAGCTGGGATTACTTCTCAGCCCAGCTCCACGAGAAAGGAAAAGAAGAGAAAGAAACAGAAGGGCTCAGGAACAAGAAGGAAGAAGGGACCCTAAGAACCCACGAGAATACAGGGTGAAGGGTCAGGCAGATTAAGGGTGCCGGATCCCAAGTTGGTGGAGGAGAAACTACCCTCAGCCAAAGACCGGACGTCGTGATCATTTATTGGTGCGACACCTCATCAAACCTGCTAGGAAGGCACCATATAGGGCAGCGGGGAACGGGGCCCATGTTTACCCGCGCAGTTCCGCAGCAGCTGGACAAAAGTGGGTCACTGGTGAGGCAGGCCAGAGGAAGGATTGAAGGGGGTCCTGAGCCATACTCCTAATAACCGCAATCAACGGGTGGCGTAGTCGGACATTATCTAAAACATCTAAAAGACTGCCACTGGTCTGACCACCCTGAGCCACGGGACCGGGTCGCCACTACTACCCCCATCGTCTCCCTATTGCCCAGTTCCGAGTGCCCCACGGCCCAGGGGGCGAGTCACATACAGTATTTAGCCAGCATCCCCCGCTGGGCTCCTGGCTTCCTACTCCAGTGGGGCCCATCATGTAATGGTTGCTGCCAATCCAAGCCTGCTTATAAACTGTAGCCTTGAAATTTCAAATTAATGCGATTTGTCAACAGGATTTTACACCCCAAAGAGCATGTCGCTCTTTCAAAGACAAGTCCAGCAATACCTTTACATGGCCAGTCTCTTCCTCCCTTCCTAATAAATCAGCATTTGAATTGATATGTAAATGGATAATTTAGATTTGAATTCTTTGTCACTCCAGCTCTTTCCCTGCCCAGTGCTGCTTCATACCACTTGACTGATGGCTTCTTTATCTGAAGTCACACAGCATAAAGTCTGTCAGTGAAGCAGAAGGAAGCTGCACTGGGTGGGGAATAGAGCTGGAGTGACAGATGCTTCAGATCTACAAATAGGGATCTCTCAATAATGGAATATCAGACTGGCCTTGTGAAAGTATTGCTGGACCTGTCTTTGGGTGGGTGGGGGTGGGGTGAAATTCTGCTGACAGATTCCCTTTCAGTAGAAGAAACGTGATGGATCCCACTAGATAATGAAGCTAAGGGCTCTGTGGGTGACAGAGGAGTAGCACTAGTCAAGTAGATGAGGATGTGTTTTTTTAAGCATCCTAGGCCACTTGAAAAGGATATTAAAACTAGAGTTCAACTTTAACTAATTAAAAGTGTACAACAATATTTTTTTTTGCAGAAAATCTTAGCACGAAAACCCCCAAAGTATTCTATATTTTTTTTATACAGGAAAGAAAAAGATGAGTTAACACTGGTCAGCTAAACAGAGACCTAAACAACACTCTTTTCTCCTTTAGTTGCCTCGGTGAATAGAGCTCTATAGATATGTTTGATGTATGTGACTCGACCCCTGGGCCATGGGGCACTCGGATCCGAGCAATAGGGGAACGATGGGGGTAGTAGTGGCAACCCGGTTCCGTGGCTCAGGGTGGTCAGACCAATGGTAGTCTGCTATGTGCTGTTGATATTGTCCGACTACGCCACCCGTGGATTGCGGTTACTAGGAACCGCCGCTGCAAGGCAGTCCCCCGAGGTTGATGGTATGCGCAGCTGAGATTGTATAACTCCCCACGGGAAGAGCGCAACCCCAGGGCAGTGCAGTGGATGGTGGGGGTGATGGTGCACGGAGTCCCAGTACCGTTAGTGCTGGAGGAGCGAAAGAGTACACAGACAACGTACTACAGTCCAATGCCTTTTACTCACAGTTCAGATTCTCCGGGTCACTTCTGTACAGGTAGTGACCACCCAAGCCGTGCGGTGTCCACCAGGTGAGGGGCTCGGTCAACCCCCAGGCAGTTCAGGAGCATGGCCCAGGACCCCCTTTTATCCTTTCTCTAGCCTGCCTCACCAGTGACCCACTTTTGTCCAGCTGCCGCAAACTTGTGCGGGTAAACGTGGATCCCGTTCCCCACTGTTCTATGTGGTGCCTTCCTAGCAGGTTTGATGAGATGTCGCACCAATAAATGATCACGACCTCCGGTCTTTGGCTGAGGGTTGTTTCTCCTCCACCAACTTGGGATCCGGTACCCTTAATCTGCTTGACCCTTCACCCTGTATTCTCGTGGGTTCATAGGGTCCCTTCCACCTTCTTGTTTCTGAGCCTTTCCACACTTTGGATACTTCTCTTTCTGTTTCTGTTCCTTGCTGTTTCTGTTCCTTTCTGTTCCTGGCCTTTTCTCTAGGCCTGTCTCATGGAGCTGGGCCGAGAGGGAGCCACAGCTCCCTGTCACATCTTCACTCTGCTTCTTCTCTGACTGAACTGAACTAACTAACTCAGAACTAAGATGGTGCCCACCTTATATGCCCTTCCCTAGTGTGTGAGCTCAGGTGACCAGCAACCAATGAGCTCCTTCCTATGCTCAGAAACCAACCCCTATCTGCTCCTACGTCACTGGGTATTCCTCCCCCCTCCCCACTCCAGCCAGGGACATGGTCTGTCGTGCCTGCATCTCTGTCTAATGGGAGCACCGTTGAACTGTCCCTCGGAAATGGGGTGAGTGTGTTGTATGCAGCTAACTGAGCCCTGGTCCACACTCCATCCTTACCTGGGAGTGGAATACCACACCTCTGGCAGAGGTGCAATACCCCTGTAGCGGCCGAACCCTCGGGGCGCTACATATGCAGTGGGAGCTTTCCTGGCATATACGGAAACCTTAGGGCTCAAACACAATGTAAACATTGGCCTAAGCCTTTCTGCCTGCAATGACCGCAGGGGGATGCTTGACCAGAATGATATTAGGACTAGCTGGTTGTATAAATGTATGTATTTCAGAAAGGAATATGAAATGCAGCAACTTGATGTTATAAATAGTGTTGAGCGAGCACTAAAATGCTCAGGTGCTCAAAGCTCGGGCCGAGCTCACCGTGATACTCGGGTGCTCGACCCGATCAACGAGCCCAATGTTAGTCTATGGGAGACCCGAGCATTTTTGCGGCGGCACCCCCGGCAGTCTTTTAAAAGCCTAACAAGGGACCAAAATAGTGACAGTGCTCAAATGACATGGGGACAGCATGGGGATCGCCCCAGGAAGCCTTTCTGACCACCAGGTCACTGCTGTCAACAACGTGGTCAGAAGTATTAAGACACTTTTAAGGGCTCACAATAAAACGTTCAAAAACGAAACTGAAAGTGCTTTCCTGTGAAATATGTTATGGAAGTTCCTTTCCAGGGTAAAGACTTGTGTATAAGGTAAAATAAATAACAAAAAAAAAAATATTTCTCCACACCTTGGGCTATGTTCACAAGTAGCATTTTTTATGCGTTTTTGCACTTTTGTATTGCTTTCAACGGTGACAAATGTATTCACCGAGAAATGTCATTTTAACATTTTACAACCTTATCTGGTCATGTGCTGTGTGACACATGCATACAGTGCTGAAAAGACATGGAAACAGCATGGGGAAGACCCCTTGAAGCATCTCTGACACCCTGGTCACTGCCTAAAAGTGTGCCCATCAGAAGTCATCCTTGCCGCATCAGAAGATGCAGACTTGCAATTATCCCAGTGCAAGTTCTTGTCCCAGGGCAGTGTTCAATTGTACCTCCGCCATTCCTTGCAATGCAAGCGCAAATATGCAGCCAACCACCCACCCACCCCCAGGCTGCAATACCATACTGCTTGCTTGCTTGCACTTGAAATTGGGCCTTTTAGGCATGTGGAGGCGGAATCTGGCCACCATGTCATGGCTGCGTTGGCGGCCTGGTATCCATACTCGGTTCCCAGCTGCCCCGCGGCCGGGTGTCCACACACGGTCCCCAGCCGCCCCTATTTCTCCTGTCAACTTCCCCCCACACACTTTTATTAGCCCGGCCTGCTTTAGGGCAGTATTGGACGAGCCCACCAGAGAACCAGAATCCGCTGGTGGGCCCTGGCTTCTCCATCAGGGGAGTTGAGAGTGCCAAGGTGAGGAGCATGATGATGATGATAGAAGTTAGCATCTGCTTTGTTTTCTTGGAATGCAAGCGTAAGTGTGCAGCCTGCCACCCACCCACCCCCAGGCTGCAATACCATACGGCTTGATTGCTTGCACTTGAAATTGGGCCTTTGAGGCATGTGGAGATGGAATCTGGCCACCACGTCATGGCTGCGTTGGCGGCCTGGTATCCATACTCTGTCCCCAGCCGCCTGGCGGCCGGGTGTCCATACTTGGTCCCCAGCCGCCCCGTGGCCGGGTATCCACACACGGTCCCCAGCCGCCTGGGGGCAACCGGGTGTCAATAAACGGTCCCCAGCCGCCCCTATTTCTCCTGTCAACTTCCCCCCACACACTTTTCTTAGCCCGGCCTGCTTTAGGGCAGCATTGGCCGAGCCCACCAGAGAACCAGACTCCTCCGGTGGGCCCTGGCTTCTCCATCAGGGCAGTTGAGAGTGCCAAGGTGAGGACCATGATGATGATGGTAGAAGTTAGCATCTGCTTTGTTTTCTTGGAATTCAAGGGCATGTATGTAGTAGTGGCTAGGCCTGAGGTGGTCAGCGTTTTGGCGCATATCCTACCTCCTCCGAGAATTGCTGGATGTTTTCCTGCTACTATCCCAGTTCTATAACTCCCGTTAAAACAAAGCTTCGGGTGATGAATGATGGATGAGGTGGTGGCAAAGGAGAAAGAACAGGAGGAACAAGGACCATTCACATCAATATCAGGCCAGTCAACCACATATGTCTTGTAGAATATGTTTTTGTAACAAAAGGAGTGGTTCGGCTACACAGTTATAGGGCATACAGTGAGTGCAATGCCTAACAAAAATTTTGAGGCACTCCAATGCCCCTTGGAAATAACATGGAGGTCAGAGGGCCTTAACTAAACCATTTTTTCCATTTATAGCAACTGGGTCTCCTGTACACTGTTGGCCTAAGCAGTGAATGGAAGGCTTTCCAAAAATTATGAGGAACTGCAATGCCCCTTGAACAAGACGTGGATTACAGCGTACTAAAAACCTTCTAGCCATTATTTGGGAGTTGGTCTCCCTTAGTTTTCGCCTTTGCATTGAAAAGCAAAAGCTGACTAAAATTAGGAGGAAATGCAATGCCCGTTGGAAGAGTCGTGGAGGTTAGAGGTAATTAAAAACAACATTTCAATGCCCCTTGGAAGAGCTGTGGAGTTCAGAGAGGCTTAAGAAGACGCTTTTAATGCCCCTTTGAAGAGACGTGGAGGTCACAGTAGCTTAACAAGACGGTTTTAATGCCCCTCGGAAAGGACGTGGAGGTCCCAGTAGCTTAACAAGACAGTTTGAATGCCCCTCGGAAAAGTGCTGGAGGTCGCAGTAGCTTAACAAGACGGTTTTAATGCCCCTTACAAGAGCCATACAGTACAGCATCTTAAAAACATTATTCCCATTATTGGGGAGTGTGTCTCCCATAGTATTTGCTTATGCCTTCCAAGAAAAAGCTGCCAAAAATTCGGACGGAGGAAATTGCAATGCCCCTTACAAGAGCCATGCAGTACAGCATATTACAAACATTATTCCCATTATTGGGGAGTGTGTCTCCCATAGTCTTTGCTTATGCCTTCCAAGCACAAGCTGCCAAAAATTAGGACGGAGGAATTGCAATGCCCCTTACAATAGCCATGCAGTACAGCATATTACAAACATTATTCCCATGATTGGGGAGTGGGTCTCCCATAGTATTTGCTTATGCCTTCCAAGCAAAAGCTGCCAAAAATTAGGACGGAGAAACTTGCAATGCCCCTTACAAGAGCCATGCAGTACAGCATATTACAAACATTATTCCCATTATTGGGGAGTGGGTCTCCCATAGTCTTTGCTTATGCCTTCCAAGCAAAAGCTGCCAAAAATTAGGACGGAGGAACTTGCAATGCCCCTTGCAAGAGCAATGCAGTACAGCATATTACAAACATTATTCCCATGATTGGGGAGTGGGTCTCCCATAGTATTTGCTAATGCCTTCCAAGCAAAAGCTGCCAAAAATTGGGACGGAGGAACTTGCAATGCCCCTTACAAGAGCCATGCAGTACAGCATATTACAAACATTATTCCCATTATTGGGGAGTGGGTCTCCCATAGTCTTTGCTTATGCCTTCCAAGCAAAAGCTGCCAAAAATTAGGAGGAAATGCAATGCCCGTTCGAAGAGTCGTGGAGGTTAGAGTTAATTAAAAACAACATTTCAAAGCGCCTTTGAAGAGCTGTGGAGTTCAGAGTGGTTTAACAAGATGCTTTTAATGCCCCTCAGAAGAGACGTGGAGGTCCCAGTAGCTTAACAAGACGGTTTTAATGCCCCTCGGAAAAGTGGTGGAGGTCGCAGTATCTTAACAAGACGCTTTTAATGCCCCTCAGAAGAGATGTGGAGGTCCCAGTAGCTTAACAAGATGCTTTTAATGCCCCTCAGAAGAGACATGGAGGTCCCAGTAGCTTAAGAAGACGACGCTTTTAATGCCCCTCGGAAAAGTGGTGGAGGTCGCAGTAGCTTAACAAGATGCTTTTAATGCCCCTTACAAGAGCCATACAGTACAGCATCTTAAAAATATTATTCCCATTATTGGGGAGTGGGTCTCCCACAGTCTTTGCTTATGTCTTCCAAGCAAAAGCTGACAAAAATAAGGACAGAGGAACTTTCAATAATGGCAACACGGACCATGGTCACCCTGGTGGTATAGTGGTGGTGGAGGCTGAGGATAAGGAGAAGAACATAAAACATCCGAAATGAGGAAGCGTATACCCATGTGTGGGTGTGAAGTGGTGCATGTGAATACACCTCCCGAAAAAACACAGTGGATTTGACTTTATGTTGCTCTGCTGTCATTTGGTGGTGATGAGAAGTCTGGCCCAATCCAGCTCTTGTTCATTTTGATAAGGGTCAGCTTGTCAGCATTGTCAGTTGTCAGGCGAGTATGCTTATCAGTTATAATTCCCCCAGCAACACTAAAAACACACTCTGATAACACGCTAGCGGCAGGGCAGGCCAGGACCTCCAAGGCACACAGAGTGAGTTCATTCCAAGTGTCCAGCTTGGATAACCAATAATTAAAAGGCAGAGAGGAATCACGGAGGACGCCGGTACGGTCGGCAAGGTACTCCCTCACCATCTTTTGAAACTTTCCTCTCCTTGTGAGAGTACCCCGCGCCTCAGGGCGTGTAAGCTGGGCGGGTCTCAGAAAACTGTCCCAGAACGTTGACAGTGTTCCCCTGCCTCTGCTGGATTGAAGTTGCCTCTCTCTCACTTGTACACTTTGGTTGGTCAACGAACTGTGACCTCTGCCGCTAGCGTGTTCAGATGGTAACTTTTTTAACAGTTCTGCAGCAAGGGCCTTCTGGTACTGCCCCATTTTTGTAGACCTCTCCACCTCAGGAATAAGAGAGTGAAAGTTCTCCTTGTAGCGGGGGTCTAAAAGTGTCACCAAACAGTAATGACTGTCACCCAACATTTTGACAACGCGAGGGTCATGGTTAAGGCAGCGTAACATAAAGTCAGCCATGCGTGCCAGACTGGTAACGGGCAAGACTTCCGTGTCCTCACCAAGATGACGACTGACCATGCTCTCCTCCTCCTCCCCCCTGTCCTCAGGCCACCCACGCTGAACCGACGGTATGACAGTTGTACAGGTACTACCGTCTACAGCGCAAGACACAAGCTCTTGTTCTTCCTCCTCCTCCTCCTCTCCTTCATTGTCCCCCAATTAACGTTGGGATAAGATGAGGCTGGGCTGTGTGTAATCGACCGCTACGGCTTCTTGATCCATCTCATCATACTCTGGCTGCAATGCCTCCTCTTTAATTCTCTGCAGAGAGCATTGCAAAAGACAGACAAGTGGTATGTTGACGCTAATGATGGCGTCATCGCCACTCACCATCTGGGTGGACTCCTCAAAGTTTGTCAAGATGGTACAGATGTCAGACATCCAGGTCCACTCCTGAGGTCTTATGTGTGGAGTCTGACCTGAATATCAATGGCCTTGTTGCAGCTTGTACTCCACAATTGCTCTCTTCTGCTCACAAATCCTTTGCAACATGAGGGTAGAGTTCCAACGTCTGGGAACATCACACACCAGTCGGTGTGATGGAAGCTGCAAACGCTGCTGCAACACAGCAAGGGCGGTGGAAGCTGTAGCCGACTTGCAAAAATGAGCTGACAGGCGGCGTACTTTCACGAGCAGATCTGGCAATTCGGGGTACGATTTAAGAAACCGCTGAACCACGAGGTTAAGCACATGAGCCAGGCATGGTACGTGTGTGATCTCGCCTCGCCTCAGAGCCGCCACCAGGTTAGGGCCATTGTCACACACAACCATGCCTGGATGCAGGTTCAGCGGTCTCAGCCACAGATCTGCCTGCTCTTTCACAGCTGTTCACAAATCACAAGCAGTGTGAGGTTTCTCACCTAAGCTTATGAGTTTCAGCACAGCCTGTTGCCGCTTGGCTGAGGCAGTACTGCAGTGCTTCCAGCTTGTAACTGATGTGGTGATATCTGAGATGGAGGCTGAACGTGAGGAGGAGGATGATGCGCAGGAGCTGTACACTGTGGGGGCAACTCTGACTGACATAGGGCCCGCAATCCTCGGTGTGGGCAGGATGTGTTCCGTCCCAAGGTCCGACTGGGTCCCGGCTTCCACTATGTTTACCCAGTGTGCCGTCAGGGAGATGTACCGTCCCTGGCCACAAGCACTTGTCCACGTGTCCGTTGTCAGGTGGACTCTCCCAGTAACTGCGTTGTTGAGGGCACGCAGATGTTTTGGGACACGTGCTTGTGTAGTGCGGGGATGGCACACCGGGCAAAATAGTGTCGGCTGGGGACTGAGTACCGAGGGACGGCCACCGCCATAAGGTTGCGGAAGGATTCCGTCTCCACCAGCCTAAAAGGCAGCATTTCCAACGCAAGCAGTTGTGAAATGTGAGAATTTAGGACTGTGGCCTGTGGGGCGTTAGCTGTGAATTTCCACTTTCGTTCAAAGGTCTGGGATATGGACAATTGAACGCTGCAGTGGGACGTGGACGTTGATGCTGTTTCTTGAGAAACTGCCATAACAAGTGAAGACTGAGAGGAGGGGGCATCTTTGTATGCAGTATGGACAGGGGATTGCCTTGCACACACAACAGGGGGTTCTATTGCACACACAACAGCGGAAGAAGCAGTGGTGACACCCGCTGACACTGGTCGTGGAACCTGGGGTTCGCCCCACAAAGTCGGGTGCTTTGCTGCCATGTGCCTGATCATGCTGGTGGTGGTCAGGCTGGTAGTTTTGTCACCCCTGCTGATGCTGGCATGGCAGGTGGTACAAATGGCCTTTTTGGGGTTATCAGCAGAGTCTTTAAAAAAATTCCAGACTCTGGAAGACCTACCGCTTGTACTGGCAACGTCCCTCGTGTTGGTGTTACGGGGAACGGTTGCCCACCTTCTGTCTGCTTCCACCACACTGCTTCTTCCTGCCTGTTGGGGTACTCTGCCTCCCTCACCCTGTGTGCTGCTGGCCTTGCTCTGCATGTCTTCCTGCCACATTGGGTCAGTTACTAGATCATCCACCACCTCCTCCTCTTCCACTTGCGCACCACAATGCTCCTCCTCACTTCCTGGCAATTGTGTCTCGTCATCATCCACCTCTTGTGACAAATTGCCAGCGTTGACTTCCTGTGGCCGTGGCTGTTCAAATATTTGGGCATCGCTACATGGGATCTCCTCTTCCACCACTTCAAGCGGAGCAGGCGAGGGGCACAAATCTGGAAATGGACCAGTGAACAGCTCTTCAGAGTGTCCAAGAGTGGGATCAGTTGCTGTCTGACGACACTCGGCATGGTGGGAGGAAGGAGCATCAGGGTGAGGAGGAGTATGCGGTCAAGACTCATGGCTATTAAGAGTCGACCATGTGGAAGACAGGCCAGACGTGGTGGTGCCCAGGTGACTGGAAGTATTATCTGCTATCCAATTAATAACCTGTTCACACTGATCAGTTCGCAATACTGGTGTTCTTCTGTGCTTCTCTAGTAATTCGGTCAAGAAGTGGGAGCGAGAAGATGTGGCTGTTGGTTGTGGCACATTTTCACCTTGGCCACGGCCCCGTCCTCTGCACACACCATCACCAGAACATCCACTTCCACATCCCTTGCCACGAGCCTTGCCCATTGTAAAGGAAGTAAAATAGCTTACACTCGCACTATCAATGGAAAAAGGGTAATAAAAAGTAGATTTGATCCATGGAAGAGGAAAATCACAGTTCTATTTCTCTGGCCTACACCCGACTCTTTTAAACAATCTGAACAATCAGGGAGAAACTATTACTGTTTTTCTTTACGGAAAAAATACCAAAAGCTGAATAATAGAGATTTCTTACCGTGGAACAGCAAAACCACAGTTATAATTTACTGGTGTATACCAGACTTTTTTAAATATATATATTTGCGGCTGAACAGTGAGCGACACACTCAAACTGTTTTTTTTAGATACAAATGGCCCAAAAGTGGATAATACAGAGGTTTGAACCGTGGAACTGCAAAACCACACTTGTATTTCTTGGGCCTACACCAGACTATTTTCAACAGATATATTTGTGTCTGAAAAATCATGGATACACTATTACTTTTTTTTTATGGAAAAAAATGCCAAAAACAGGATAATAGAGATTTTTTACCGTGGAACAGCAAAACCACACTTCTGTCTCTCTGGCCTACACCAGACTATTTTCAACAGATATATTTGTGTCTGAAAAATCAGGGAGAGACTATTATTTGTTTTTTTACGGCAAAAAATGCTAAAAACAGGATAATAGAGATTTTTTACCGTGGAACAGCAAAACCACAGTTATAATTTACTGGTGTATAGCACACTTTTTTAAATATATATATTTGCGGCTGAACAGCGAGCGACACACTCAAACTGTTTTTTTTTAGATACAAATGGCCCATGGAACTGCAAAACCACACTTCCATTTCTCTGACCTACACCAGACTATTTTCAACAGATATATTTGTGTCTGAAAAATCAGAGACACACTTTTCTTTTTTTTGGGGGGGGGGACACCAAAAGGTTAATAAGACGGGTATTTGTGCAGTATGAAGGAGGAAAAAAAAAAGAGGATTTAGATGAAAAAAAAAAAGATTTTTCCTGGCCCCCAAGACGGGGAGCTAAGTCCAGCACTTTCAGCAACAGGAGCACACAGGACTGTAATGCAGCGTTTGCAGGTATAACCACTGCATCTCCTATACAGCCTGCCTGCCTGCCTGATATCTGGGATGGATATTAGTCCTGAGAAGGACTGTTTGTTTTATCTGGCAGCCTTTACAGACCCTACACTAACTATTTCGCAGGATATACCTCTCCCTAAATCAGCAGCGCTGTCCCTACACTGTCTGATCCGGAGCGACTTTGTCCAAGATGGCGGCGCCCGGTTTTAAATTCTCGAGGTGACACTGTGCGGCCAGCCAATCACTGTAATGCCCACAAACAACATGGCTGCGGCATTACAGTGACTTGCTGGCAATCCCTGCATGTTCATTGGCTCTGTAAAGAGCGCCAAACATGCAGGGCGGAGACCTGAGCTCCCGCCCGAGTAACCCGGAAATGCTCGGTGCTCGCCGAACATCCCGAGTAGCGTGATGCTCGGGCGAGTACCGAGCAGTGTCGAGCATGCTCGCTCAACACTAGTTATAAACTCTTGATAATTTTGCATGATAACATTTACACCAGAAAAGCAGCTCCATGTGTATAATGAGGGACGTTAATGAGGAGGTCAAGTGCTGGAAGTGTGGGAGCTGATACAAAGGCCTCAGTGCTACAGCTATTACTGGGAGTTCAACCCAGTGCCCCCTGAAACATTATTATAATAACCGCCGCGAAAATGCATTAAAAATGCTTGTTAAGTTGTCTACCATGTTTCCCAATGATAATCTGCATGTGCTGTGCACATGCTGCGGAAATTTCCACTGCGGATTATAATTGCGGAAAAATCTGCAGCACAACCATTAATTTTGCGGAATCGCGGCAAAATTGCCGCCATTGACTTGCATTTGACCGCATAACTACACGTACACATGTGGATATTATGCGATTCAATGCGTGGATGGTACCCGGGTCTGGAGAAGAGGAGACTCTCCTCCAGACCCGGGTACCATAGTACCTGTAGTTAAAAAAGAATTAAAATAAAAACAAACAAACATATACTTACCTTCTGATGGCCCCCTGTCTGCTCCCAGTGGTGCTGCTGCTCACGGTGGTAAAGGGACCTTCTATGACAATCATATAGTCATGTGACAGGTCACGAGACCGCTGACGTCGGCGGTCGCGTGACCTGTCACATGACTAAATGACGTCATGGAAGGTCCTTTTTATTGCATCGTACAGGAGACCGGGGGCCATCGGAAGGTGAGTATAATGTTTTTTTATTTTTCAACATTTTTATTCTTTTTTTTTTTACTATTGACGCTGCATTTGCAGCATCGCAACTTGGTCACACAACATAAATCCATGCCCGTTGCATGGATTTATATAGTGTGACCAAGTTGTCAAGCACTTTTCCAAGTGATGCTAAAATCACTTGGATAAACAAAAACAAAGATGAGGTATCTGCGCTGGTCTAGGTGATTTAAAATCGCTAATAAAATTGACTGTGGACAGATATTTAAAATGTAGATATTTATTGATTCATAGTTAAAAAGGTATAAGTACAAGACATAAAAACTTATATTGTTTTAGGTAAAACTGTGGGGGTGGCTGGCCACTTAAAAACAATTTAAGAACACAGTGAAAGATGATGCTTAGGAATAGTTGGTGAGGATCTTGCTTGGAGTTGGCTTCAGGGATAGATAAAGTTAGTGGCTGGAAGTAAATAATAGAAACCTAGGAGGGAAGGAGAGGGAAAGGGTTAAAAGTAGGCCTGTTCCTAAGAGTAAAGTACCCTTGGAAAAATCACTTGGAAAAACGCTTGACAACCTGCATGCGAAATCGCATGTTAAAAACGCTTCACAAACGCTTCTACCTGGCAGAAAAAAACGCATGTAAAATCCGTATTCATTTTTTCTATCAGGGAGATGCAGAAACGCTCCGCAGCATTTCTGCATCCTGGGCACTTAGCCTTATTCTGCAGCTCTTAATCCTGGAAGAAGAAATATATGTAACAATAAAGTTGAAAAAACATTTAGAAATCCTGTCCAAAGCCATATGCATGTAAAACATTCGATAAAATAAATTTGTGCAAATAATTACTTTCATGAAATTTATTAACAACCTATGTGTAACTTTTTCAGAAAACTTCAATTATTATATTTTATTGATGTGAGGCCACCAATATGGTCACATATTTTCCCACGTTTCTTTAGGAAATAGTGACATTTAACAGTTTAGGTAAGCTAAGTATGCATATTTTAACCTCTTAAGTAGAGATGAGTGAACCTTAAAATGTTCGGTTCATCCCGGCTCAGCGAACTTCCCGATGAACGCCAAATAATTCTACAAACAGATCGACAAACATACCGAACTCTATTGGATTCAATGGGAGGAAAAACTAAATGCATACACAAAACCTTCAAAACGGGCCCAAAAGCTGCCAGAACAGCTCAGATTAGAAGCAGACACCAGGAAAAGTGTCATCAATTGACCCACAGTACAAATTTTATAAATGGTACAACAGCAGTCAGTCATGGGCCATGCATGAGGTATCAAGGCCTGGGCCAGCATTTACAGCTTCGAATTTACCTTCAAATGAAGACGAGGTGGGTGAGGGATTGGTGTAGGCCTGCTGTGCTGGGAGCCCTGATATCACATGCAACCGCTCAAGCTGCTTTTCTGCTCAGCCACACTCAAATGGCAGAAAAATCAGTTTCATAGAGTACTATTGTTACAAAAATTTAAGCATAGTGATACAAGTAGTTGACTGAAAGTAAGTGGAGGCCTACCAGTCTGGGAGCCCTACTGCTACAGGCAACCCACATGAAGGAGACCCAGCCAGGAGTCTTCACATTTCCAAAAATTCTGGGTTGACATC
This sequence comes from Phyllobates terribilis, assembly GCF_046119375.1. Lineage (NCBI taxonomy): Eukaryota > Metazoa > Chordata > Amphibia > Anura > Dendrobatidae > Phyllobates > Phyllobates terribilis. Next base: position 530,271,273 of record NW_027362764.1, on the reverse strand, counting down.
ACCAAAGTGGCATCAATTTGACCAGAGTTGAACTAGTATAATGGGGACCGACACCTCTTCCACTACAGCCAACCTAGCAGATGGAGACCCTACCAGAAGTCTCCACATTTCCAAAAATTCTGGGTTGACACCACCAAAGTGGCATCAATTTCACCAGAGTAGAACTACTATAATGGGGACTGACATCTCTTCCACTACAGCCAATCCAGCAGATGGAGACCCAATCAGGAGTCTCCACATTTCCAAATATTAAGGGCTGACATCACCAAAGTGGCATCAATTTCACCAGAGTAGAACTAGTATAATGGGGTCCTACTCCTCTTCCACTACAGCCAACCCAGCAGATGGAGACCCAACCAGGAGTCTCCACATTTCCCAAAATTAGGGGCAGACACCTCCAAAGTGGCATCAATTTCACCAGAGTAAAACTATTATAATGGGGCACGACACCCCTTCCACTACAGCCAACCCAGCAGATGGAGACCAAACCAGGAGTCTTCTCATTTCCACAAATTAGGGGCAGACAGTGGACACTACAAAGTAGCATCAATTTCACCAGAGTCGTAATAGTATAATGGGAACCAACACCTCTTCCACTACAGCCAACCTAGCAGATGGAGACCCCACCAGGAGTCTCCACATTTCCAAAAATTAGGGGCAGACACCACCAAAGTTGCATCAATTTCAATAGAGTAGAAATAGTATAATGGTGACCGACACCTCTTCTACTACAGCCAACCCAGCAGATGGAGACCCAACCAGGAGTCTCCACTTTTCCAAACATTATTGTTAACACCTGCAGCAGCAGCAACAGCAGGCACAGAAACCACGAGAAAAATATCACAGACTGCAATTATGTGAGATCAATGCAGCCCACTAAAAACTACACCATCGCCTAGTCTCCACAGTCTACGATTGGGATGCAAAAGTCCTTGGAAATCCATGACTTGTTCATCTTGATGAAAGTTAGGTGGTCTACACTTTCAGGGGACTTTTGTAGAACACCAACAGCAGCGCTGAAGACACGTTCTAAAAGAACGCTGGCTGCTGTACATGATAAAACCTCCAAAGCATGACAGGCAAGATCAGGCCACTCTTCTATTTTTGAAGACCAAAATGTAAAAGGGTCCAACCCCTCCCTGAGGGTATTGATATTGAGCTCGAGATACTGCTGCACCATCCTCTCCAGTCGTTCACCACATGTCAAACTTGCACTCTGTTGTACTGCTGCACGAGCTGGTCTAAAAAATGTGTGAAAGGAGTCACAGAAATAGCTTCTGCCACTTACACTGCTGCTGCTGCTGTTTTTGCATTGACGAATTAACGTTCCTGAGGTTGGAAGTCTAGAGCTGTGATGCACACTGTGTGCCTCACTGCTTTCTTGGAGAAAACCTCTCTTAAGGTTATGTAAAAGCGTGTTTCGGTACTCCAGTATGCGAGGGTCCCTTTCCAGGGTGGGAAGTATCTGGCAAAATCTACTCTTATAACGTGGATCTAATAGAGTGGCAACCCTGTAGTCATCATTATTTCAAATACTAACTATACGGGGATTATGTTGCAGTTAGTGCAGCAAGAAAGTGCTCATATGTCAGGATCTTCCATGAGGAGGTCCAAACCCATGGTGTGTTGGTAGCTGGGTAACAATGATGCTTGGTTCCTCCGTCCCCTCGAGCAAACCATGAAAAACAGAGAGGGGATGATTATCCTCTTCATCTCCTTACTGTTGCTCACCCATCACCTCTTCCTCCTCCATTTGTTCCTCGGCTCCTGCACCTTTACTAACAGTTTGTCTGGTATCACCAGCCCCCCTCGATTGCTATAATCCATACTCCCTTGGCACCCCCTGTGTGATAACAGTCTGGAAATTAAAGACATTGTTATCCCTTCTGCATCCCCCTCTGCTTCCTCCTCTTCCTCTGAGACCACCACCTCCTCCCACAGGCTATTCAAAGTATGCTCCAGCATGTATTCACCGGAATAGTGATGCTGATGATGGCATTGTCAGAGCTACCCATCCTAGTAGCCATTTAAAAACTGTGAGGAAGGGTGCAGAGGTCCTTAATCTGTGGCCACTCCGCAAATGTGATTTGCCCCACGTCCGTACTGCGTTGGCCCAGGCCATACAACACGAGATACTGCGTCAGGGCTCGTCGCTGCTGCCACAGTCGCTACAATATGTGCAGAGTGGAACTCCACCGTGTCGGCACATCGCATATCAACCGGTTAACTTGCATGGATAAAGACCTCTGTATTGATTCAAGTCGATGAGCTGAAGGATGCGAACGGCGGAAGTGAGCACACAGCTTCCGTGCTTTCTGCAGCAGTGCATCCAGGCAGGGATAGTGGGGGAGAAATTGCTGTACCACCAGGTTGAGCCATGCAAGGCACGTGTGTGAGCTTGCCCCGGCTTAGAGCCGCCACCAGGTTTGCACTGTTATCGCACATGGCCTTCCCTGGCTCCAAGTTCAGTGGATACAGCCATTGCTCAAACTCGGTCTGGATAGCTGTCCACAACTCTTCAGCTGTATGGCTGCGATCTCCAAGGCATATTAATTTTAACAGTGCCTGATTGCGGTGAGCCCTGGCTGCGCAGTACGGAGGTGGTGGAGATTCGCTCTGCACTGTTTGAACCCGTGTCTCATTAAAGCAGAGGTTGAGGGCGCAGGTGGAGGCCCTAGAGGAAGTGGATGAGGCAGAAACAGTGGAGTAAGTATTAAATACAGAGGTTTGTACCGCAAGTCTTGGAGATTCCAAGACTTATGGAGCAGCCCCTTGCCGCCTGCCACCAGAGTCAACTAGTGCCCAGTCAGTGACGTGTAATGCCCCTTGGCATGCTTACTCATCAAGGTGTCTGTGGTGAAATGCACCCTAGCAGACATAGATTTAGTCAAGGAATGGGTGATGTTGTGTGCGACATCCTGGTGTAGCACAGGCACAGCTTTCTTAGAGAAGTAATGACAACTGGACAACTGGTACTGGGGGACTGTGACAGCCACCAGCTTTTGGAAACCACCTGTATTCACCAGGCGGAAAGGCAGCATTTCCGTGGCCAACAGATTGGAGATGGTGGAGTTTAACCTCTTAGCTTTGTCATGTGTAGGAGGAAGCAATCTTTTACGTGACCTCAACTGTGGGACCGAGGGCTGGATGCAGTGTTGAGAGAGGGTGGAGTAGGGTGAACATGACAAACTGCTGGACCGTGAGTGAGGTGCAGGCGGAGAGGTTACGGTGGATTAAGAAAGATGTGGTGTGCTCGGTGAAGCAAAAACAGCAGGCATATCCACTTCCGTTACAGCTAATGGGCTCTCACTCAGCCTGACTGGAGCAGGTAAACAAGTGGAGGTTCTGCAGTCGGAGACTTGCGTGACAACACCTTGCACGGTGACAGAGGAGGAGGTAGAAGCAGCAGATGCGGTTGATGGGGCATCCGATGGTTGGTGAAGCCCGCTGGTCCACATTTTATTGCAGTGAGATTGCCAGAATAACGCATGTTGATCGCACATGTGACAGTTTATGCATGTAGTAGTCAAATGATTGCAATTTTTCTATCTACTGATTCATTTTTTTCAAAGTTGGTAGATAACGTGAGTTGGCTCATCCTTTACGGTGTCAAAAAAGGTCCAGGCTAGGCAATCATTGCTGCCCCTGCGAGCTGCAGATCCGCGACCACTGCTGGCCACAGCCACAGTTGTGACTAAGGATGCAGTGCTCGTCATGGTTGCATCACTCCGTGTCTGTGCCATAGGCTGCAACGTAACCTCCTTGTCTTCCTCCTCCTCCACCACCTCTACTTGAGCCACTCAGCTGCGTTCCTCTGGGTTCACACCAAGTGGGATCTAAAATCTCATCATCATGCTCTCTGTTCTCCCATTCATCGCCCTGAGAGTAACCCCCCTCTTCTGCCTGCCCTGACAGCACAGTACATTCCACGTGAGCCTCAGGTATCTGAGTTTCATCAGGATCACCTCTACCCCCGGGGGTTAACGTTTGGTGATGAGGATCAGGGTGCTGCTCGGACCCTACTTCGTCCTGCCCCGGATCTAACCTAAAAAAATTTTGGGCATCGGTGCAGTAGCTTTCCTCCTTTTGAATCTGTGAATCTTTGGAGCAGACTTCGGATGCCATTGGCATAGAATATGTGAATAGCTCTGCAGACTCACCCATCTGTGGTTCCCCATAGTTAATTGGGTGGTTGGAGCGTTCTGATGTGGGGGAAACAAGGGTAATTGGGGTGCAAAGTTTGAGGACTGTACTGTGTGTGATGTTGAGGTGGAGGAAGAGGAGGAGAGGCCACTTGATGCAGCGCTTGCCATCCACTGGAGCACATGCTCTTTCTTACTGAGCAGCTGCCAAAGACAGGGAGTGGAGTAGCCTGTCCAGTAACAGAAGTTGTCAGTTTTGTTTAGATAGGTCGTGACGTTGTTGGTTCACCAGAGCTTTCACTAACATTACCACCTACCCCACATATACCTTGAACATCAAGCCTATTCCCTATTCCACCACGACCTCGCTTTTTCCCACTCATGTTGCTCAAATAGTGTGGTTGGAGCACGCTATCAGCAGCAAAAAATTAGATTTTTTTTTACAGTGGATGAGGCTTGGATACAGTAGAATATACAGTATGCCCCCAAAAATTTCAAACTGAGATGTTGCCTGCTGTATCACGTTGGTAAGAGAAGAAATTCGATTTTTTATTGTGGATTAGGCCTGGATACAGTAGAATATATGAGCTAAAAAATTTCAAGCTGAGATGTGGCCTGTTGTATCACATTCGTAACAGAAGAAATTTGATTTTTTACTGTGGATGAGGCCAGTATACAATAGAATATATGCTCCAAACAATTTCAAACTGAGATTTCCTCTGCTGTATCATATTAGTAACAGAATAAATTATTATTTTTTCTGTTGATGAGGCTTGTATACAATAGAATATATGCTCCAAACTATTTCAAACTGAGATTTCCCCTGCTGTATCATAGTAGTAACAGAAGAATTTTTATTTTTTTTTTACTGTGGATGGGGCCTGTATACAATAAAATATATTCTCAGAAACAATTTCAAACTGAGATCTCCCTTGCTGTATCACATGTAAGGCGGCGGTGTTCACACCGTGCAGTAACTGAGGCAGTGACCCAAGCAAGTCCAACATAAACAACTTTTATTTCAGCAACTCACGGGTTAACAGAAAGTCCTCCGGTTCGCAGCCGGGTTACCAGAAATTCCATACACAATGGTTGCCGGGGACAACGGCCACACCGGGCCGCTCAGAGCCTGACAGGTGCAGAGCCTTCCCGGGCAGTGGTTCAGCCTCCCTCAATACTGCTGAGGTTTCCTGTTGTGCTCCCAGCAGGTTGCAACATAGAGCAACACTAATAGTTAGTGCAGGAGTTTTAAAGGACCTGTGGCAAGAGCCACTGGAAAACCCGGGTTGGAGGGAGGAGGCCGCCCCACTGCCTCCTGTGACCTCCTCCAAGAAATGAAGGCCCTGCCGGGTTTTACTTAATCTGCCTTAGCCAGGTAGTCTGACCAGGTCATTGCTCACCTTCATTCCTGCATTGCAGCCGCAGCTGTGTGTGTGACTGCAATGCACTCCAATGGATTCTAATAGGTCTCTGTACACATTCTGGGGGATATATAACGTCCCTCGTATACGATCCCGGTCACTGCCTCACATATCCACCCCCCACTCTGTTCAAACTTGTGGAGTTGAACATTTGCCACCATACAGGGTGCCTGGGACAGGGCATCCGCGTTTGCTTGCAACTTCCCAGGGCAATGTTCTACAGAGAAACTGAAATTTTGCAGTGACAGGAACCACCTGGTGACTCACGCATTCCTCTCCTTGGCACTCCTCATCCATACCAAGGGTGAGTGGTCCGTCACCAAGCGGAACTGACGCCTGAGTAAATAATAAGGTAGTGATTCCAAGGCCCACTTAATAGCCAAACACTCCTTCTCTACCACGCTATAGTTTTTCTCTGCCGGGACAAGTTTTCTACTCAAGTAGGTGACTGGGTGCTCTTCACCATTCACTTTTTGCGACAATACCGCCCCTAGGCCTACCTCAGACGCATCTGTCTGTACAATGAAGGTTTCATTGAAGTTGGGGCTGATGAGGACCGGCTGTCCACACAGGGCCAACTTCATGGACTGAAAAGCTTCTTCTGCCTGAGGGTTCCACCGAACCATTACAAATTTTTTCCCTTCAAGAGACCGGTCAGGGCCGCCGTTCGCCCAGAAAAATTAGGTATAAACCGACGGTAATACCCAAGGATGCCAAGGAACGCCCTCACCTGTTTTGTACTTGACGGTTTAGGCCAGTTTTTTATAGCCTCTACTTTATTAATTTGGGGCTTGATAGCTCCTCGGCCTATCACATACCCCAAATATCGGTCTTCCTCTAGCCCTATCGCACATTTTTTTGGGTTTGCCGTTAACCCTGTGGCTCTGAGAGAATCCAGCACCGCTTGTACCTGTGATAGGTGCGTATGCCAGTTGGTGCTAAAGATGATAATATCATCTAGATACGCGGACGCGTACTCCTGATGAGGCTTGAGCACTATGTCCATCAACCTCTGAAATGTAGCCGGGGCCCCATGTAACCCAAAAGGTAAGACCACATAGTGGTATAGACCCTCTGGAGTTACGAAGGCGGTCTTTTCCTTCGCCGTATCTGCGAGAGGTACCTGCCAGTAACCCCTGGTGAGATCGAGCGTGGTAAAGTACTGGGCCTGCCCCAGTCTCTCAATCAGCTTGTCCACCCGGGGCATTGGATAAAGGTCGAACTTTGACACTTCATTCAATTACCGGAAATCGTTACAGAAACGTAATGATCCGTCTGGTTTTGGAATCAGTACGATGGGGCTAGCCCACTCACTCCGTGTTCCTCTATGACGCCTAACTGAAGCATTTGTTTTACCTCAGCCGCGATGGCTTGCCTCCGGGCCTCGGGTACCCGGTACGGTCTTATTTGTACCCGTACCCCAGGTTCGGTGACAATGTCATGTTGGACAACCGTAGTTCTACCTGGTAGCTCTGAGAACACGTCGGTATTGTGCTGCACCAGCGAGCGAGCCTCTCGTCGCTGCTGTTTAGTGAGGGCATCACTTATCCTGACCTCCCCCTCGGATGCTTCCCTGGCTGAAGGTGGAGAATTCTCTGGTGATATGTCCGGGGTGACGTCTGTAACTAAACACTCTCGATCTTTCCAAGGCTTTAGCAGGTTTACATGGTAAAGCTGCTGAGGTTTCCTCCTTCCGGGCTGATACACCCTGTAATTTACCTCCCCCACTTTTTCTCGAATCTCATATGGTCCTTGCCACTTGGCCATGAACTTACTCTCGGCTGTGGGTATCAGTACTAGCACCCGATCACCCTTGTTAAAAGTTCTGACTCTGGCTCTTTTATTATATGTGCGCCTCTGAGCTGCCTGGGCATCTAACAGATGCTCTTTCACGATGGGCACGACCGCCGCGATCCGGTCCTGCATACTAGCCACGTGTTCAATTATACTCCTATGCGGAGTTGGCTCTTGTTCCCATGTCTCTTTGGATACGTCCAACAGACCCCTAGGGTGTCTGCCGTACAATAACTCAAAGGGAGAGAATCCTGTGGAAGCCTGGGGTACCTCACGGACGGCGAACATCAAATAGGGTAACAACATGTCCCAATCCCTTCCATCCTTAGAAACCAGCTTTTTTAACATGGACTTGAGGGTTTTATTGAACCGTTCTACTAGCCCGTTGGTTTGAGGGTGGTACACCGAGGTGCGCAATTGTTTAATTTTTAGCAACTTGCATAGTTCCTTTGTCACTTTGGACATAAAGGGGGTCCCCTGATCCATCAGGATCTCCTTGGGTAGTCCAAGGCGACAGAACATGGCAAACAGCTCCCGTGAAATCAGTTTTGCCGAGGTGTGGCGTAGTGGTACAGCTTCCGGGTACCGAGTGGCATAGTCGACGACTACCAGTATATTTTGGTGTCCACGGGCGGATTTTACAATGGGTCCAACCAAGTCCATTGCAATCCGTTCAAAAGGTACCTCCATCACCGGCAGGGGTACCAATGGGCTACGGAAACTTGCAGTGGGTGTGGTCAACTGACATTCGGGGCAGGATTCGCAGTACCTTTTGACCTCCGCGTAAACCCCAGGCCAAAAGAACCGCTGCAAGATACGTTCTAGCGTCTTTTTTACCCCTAAGTGTCCACCCAGCAGGTGTGAGTATGCCATCTCGAGAATCGCCCGACGGTACGACTGAGGTGCCACTAACTGATCCACAACCTCGTCCCTGATCTTATCTATCCTATAGAGCAACTCACTGTTGATTACCATGCGTGGAAATACAGTATCGGCACCGGGCTGTTGAGCTACGCCATTTACCTCTAACTCCCTTTCCCGCGCCTGAGCCAGAGTGGGATCCTGTAGCTGAGCCGTCCCAAACGTGGCACGGGACACTTCCAGCTCGGGGATCGATGGGATCTCCTCGACCTCTCCTGCCAGCACCTCTAAGGGAAACCTATCGGGGTCACACTCTGTCCCTAGGTTGGACACCCCTACAGCAGGTTCCCCTGACTCCGGTTCGTCGGGTACAATGCCTGTAATACATTTTACCGGGGAGAGTAGATTTTGTTTTTCCACAGAGTCCAGAACAGGGGCAAGTCTCTTCCCAACACAGTCCCATAGGGAAGAGTTTTTACCACCCCTACCACATGTTTTATTTCTCCACACAGCGTGGACAGGACTACCTCCTCAGTTGGGTACTCTCGGAGATCCCCGTGGATACACACAACCCCAACGGGCCGTTCACCGGGGTTGTCTCCTGCCACCAACGACCCATGTACCAAAGTCACAAGGCTCCCTGAGTCCAGGAGGGCCTCCGTGGGGTACCCATTAACCAGTACCTGGCATAATTGGAGTTCACTGTCCTGGGAGTCGGCGCTCGCCGTGCAGACGGTCTGGGCATACATTGAGACCCGGCGGCTATATCCACAGTCCATGGGTTCCGTAGTTAGGGGGCAATTAGCAATCACATGTCCTGGCCACTGACACCGCCAACATCTAAGGGTGGAGGTACTATTTGGTCTTATGACAGTTTGGGAGGGGGTCGGTCTCCTGTCACTCTCACTCCGAGGACCCCCTTCAGCACGGGTGCGGTGCTGACTGTCCCCAGCAGAGGGACACGACCCCTTTCCCGACTCCTGGGTTGGCAGGGATTGGCGTGACAGCCGCGAGGGGCCAGAGTCCCGGATAAAGTCCTGAGTGGCCGAGTAGCGCTCGATCAGGCTGACCACCTGGTCAAGTGTGCCGGGGTCCCCTTGCCCCACCCAACGTTGGATAGCGTCTGGCGGAGTCCTCACCAGCCGGTCAACCACCACCCTCTCCACCATCTGGGCTGGGCCCTAGCTAACTATCTAAAATCTCTCCGTATCCAGGAGCAGCATCAGGAGCAGCCTCTCTGAGCTCTTATACTGACAAAATAGCACTAAAACAACATGTCCGCTCTTTATATAAAGAGAGACATGTGATTTCAGCAGCCAATGGCACAAGCCTTTGTTTCTGGACATTGTAGATGCTTCCTGTGCCCTGATTGGCTAGCCACAATTTGCACACATTAGGTTGGGAAAAAAAAATTAGATTAACAGCACGCTGCTCCTCTGACCTCTCTCCACCCTCTCCCCTTTTCAAATGTCCCCCCACTCATCATACACTGTGTGCAGAATTATTAGGCAAATGCGTATTTTGATCACATGATACTTTTTATACATGTTGTCCTACTCCAAGCTGCATAGGCTTGAGAGCCCACTACCAATTAAGTAAATCTGGTGATATGCATCTCTGTAATGAGGAGGGGTGTTGACTAATGACATCAACACCCTATATAAGGTGTGCTTAATTATTAGGCAACTTCCTTTCCTTTGGCAAAATGGGTCAGAAGAGAGATTTGACGGGTTCTGAAAAGTCCAAAATTGTAAGATGTCTTGCAGAGGGATGCAGCAGTTTTGAAATTTCCAAACTTTTGAAGCTTGATCACCAAGCAATCAAGCGTTTCATGGCAAACAGCCAACAGGGTCGCAAGAAGAGTGTTGGCAAAAAAAGGCGCAAAATAACTGCCTATGAATTGAGGAAAATCAAGCGTGAAACTGCCAAGATGCCATTCGCCACCAGTTTTGCCATATTTCAGAGCTGCAACGTTACTAGAGTATCAAAAAGCACAAGGTGTGCGATACTCAGGGACATGGCCAAGGTAAGGAAGGCTGAAAAACGACCACCTTTGAACAAGAAACATAAGATAAAACATCAAGAATGGGACAAGAAATATCTGAAGACTGATTTTTCAAAGGTTTTATAGACTGATGAAATGCGAGTGACTCTTGATGGGCCAAATGGATGGGCCAGAGGCTAGATCAGTAAAGGGCAGAGAGCTCTCCGACTCAGACGCCAGCAAGGTGGAGGTGGGGTACTGGTATGTGCTGGCATCATCAAAGATTAACTTGTGGGACCTTTTCGGGTTGAGGATGGAGTGAAGCTGCCAGTTTCTGGAAGACAACTTCTTCAAGCAGTGGTACAGGAAGAAGTCGGTATCGTTCAAGAAAAACATGATTTTCATGCAGGACAATGCTCCATCACATGCATCCAACTACTACAGCGTGGCTGGCCAGTAAAGGTCTAAAAGAAGAAAAAATAATGACATGGCCCCCTTGTTCACCTGATCTGAACCCCATAGAGACCTGTGGTCCATCATAAAATGTGAGATCTACAGGGAGGGAAAACAGTACACCTCTCTGAACAGTGTCTGGGAGGCTGTAGAGGCTGCTGCACGCAATGTTGATCGAAAACAGATCAAGCAACTGACAGAATCTATTGATGGAAGGCTGCTGAGTGTCATCATAAAGAAAGGTGGCTATATTGATCCCTATTTTTTTTGTTTTTGCATGTCAGAAATGTTTATTTCAAAATTTTGTGCACTGATATTGGTTTACCTGGTGAAAATAAACAAGTGAGATTGGATTATATTTGGTTTTTATTAAGTTGCCTAATAATTCTGCACAGTAATAGTTACCTGCACAAACAGATATCCTCTTAAGATAGCCAAATCTAAAAAAAAAACACTCCAACTTCCAAAAATATTAAGTTTGGATATTTATGAGCCTTTTGGGTTGATTGAGAACATAGTTATTGATCAATAATAAAAATAATCCTCTAAAACACAACTTGCATTTTGTATAGCACCACTATCCTCGCCAAAGTGCTGAAAATACTGTAGTGGAAATGAAATAATTTGCCAGACTTTTACTGAATTTTGCTGATTTTAAGTAAAAACGCTCGGGTGTCCAATCACGATACCGAATGTGCAACGTTTGTGCCGAAATTGAAATTGGCGAATGTTTTTCGAACATGTTCGCTCATCTCTACTCTTAAGGACTAGACGATATTTCATTTTTATTTTTTCCTCGTCTTCTTCCAAGAGCCATACTTTTTTCCATTTTTTAGGCTGCACAGCACAGAATGTCTGTTCAAACCAATCATTTATATATACCTTCCCACCTGATTGTTTTCCCTTAATCTCCAGCCCCCTATTCTTTGATTGACAGCTCTGACTTCATAGAGCTAGAGAAGGGAAGAAATAGGTGGAAACCAAGCAGGTGGTAAGGTGTATTTAAATGAATGGTTCCCTCCATGAAGCTCCGAGCCCTTGTGCTTTGTTTTAACAGTCATTTTGTGCTGACAAAGTTCCTTTAATGACAAGATGAAGTCTGTAAAGCACTGTGGAATAAATGGTGCTATATAAGGGAGTGAAATAAATAAAATGTAAATATTTGTTGTTAAAGAGGACCTTTCATAAATTGTGACATTCTAAACTGTGTGTTCCGGCTGTAACAGGACCTTAAGGAAAGTGATTGATGGTGTGTACATTACCCCTAGATTCCTTTCTTAGACAATGTAATAGAACCAGTCATTCAGTTTGGTAGCAGGGAATTGTGTATTTTCCTGCTCAGTTGGTGATGTCAGTGGCTGATCTCCTCTTGCAATGCTTAAGTAATGGTATAAAAGGGCAGAGGGTGCACAACTTGATGGCTCTCTCTCTACTCCTGAGAGAACTGATGTGAGCAAAGCAGTCATTTGGTTAGGACCTGTGCACTAGGCCCAGCTATGGAGAGTCAGGACATGACTGCTTAGTTAGCAGCCAGACAGCCTACAATTTATTTTGTATCCTTTGTATTTTGTTTTGCTGTTGTACAGAACCAATAAAACTGGTTGCAGCCAGTTGCACCAAACTTGCTTAGTGTGAACTGTACCTTGGAGCGCTTGTAGTGCCTGTCTGGCCCTGGAAACTGCAATCCCGTGAGGTAATTCCCTAAACCTGTCACACTGAACATGGTAGCAGGAATGTAGATATAACATTTTTTCATTGTTTATTTCTTTTTTTTTTTGGTGACCATGATGACAACTTTTCCCTCCTGGCACTTCCTATTGATAAAGCACTGAGAGAGGAGATGGACAGCAGCACCACAATGTCACAGCAGCTGGAAAAGTGAAGAACATTGTGGGAATAAGCTGAGGAATGTGGATAGCATATCTACTATGGGTAAATATTACTGTTAGCATAGTCAAGTGAGACAAAGTCTTGCACTATCACACTGGCATAGTTCTGATGTTTCTTTTTCGTCAGAACTGTGGGCATCTACTTTTTCCTCCCTATTCTACTGTCTTTTTAACTTTTAACAGCATTATAGTGGGTTGAAATGCACACTATCAAGTTGAATGATAAGTAAATTAACATATCACTTCACAATGGAGTGTAGAAAAAAAATGAAAAAAGCATTTTCATCTAAATTCCTGATATTGTGTGCAGGAATATACAGTTGATAAGGTTACAATTTGTAAAAAGATCCTCTTTAAATGTAATGGAATATTTTTTTTTTAAATATGCAATGTATTTACATTAGAGAAATGTCCTGGGTTTAACATGTCCAGATATGGTGACAATGAATATCAGGTCTAATGTCTGAAGTAATAAATGTTGTGCATAAACATAGCACTAGTGATTAGCGAGTATGTTCTGTTAACCCTTTCGCCGAGTATGCTCGGGCGAGCACCGAGTAGTTACAGCTGCTCGGTGTTATGTTTGAATCTCTCCCGTGTGCATGATTTGCAACTGTTTGACAGCTTTAATACATGTGAGGAATGTCTATTTCTTACACATTCCTCACATGTATTAAAACTGTCAAACAGTCGCAAATCATGCACACGGGAGTGATTCAAACATAACACCGAGCAGCTGTAACTACTCGGTGCTCGCCCGAGCATACTCGGCGAAAGGGTTAACAGAACATACTCGCTCATCACTACATAGCACCCAACCATCCCGGAATCAGCGGGTCTGTTCTGATTTGAGGTGACAATCCCACTGTCGACTTCCAATACTCACTTCTCTCTCTGTGCGGTGTCTTCTTTTGACATATTCATCCCTCTGTAGCTCCTCCTCGTGAGGTGGGACCTGAATCTCTGTTCTGCACACACTTACATTAATTAAATAAACAATTCTCTTTTATCTGGTCTCCCCGGGTACTGAATCCAAAATGTGTACAATTGCAGATAGCAGCTAATGTTATGAGTCACAGCCATCACTGGCAACACTGGGAGGATTTTGTATGCCGCATTGCAGACTCTGACCCCATAGACAGATTATACTGGTACATATAGTGGCATGTAAAAGTTTGGACACCCCTGGTAAAGATTACTGTTTTTGTAAACAGTTAAGCAAGCTGAAGATGAAATGATCTCTAAAAGGCCTAAAGTTCAAGATGATACACTTCTTTTGTATTTTAGGCAAAATAAAAAAGCCCACAAAGCAGGAGAAGGCTATTAGAGGATAGCCAAGCATTTTCATGTTGCCCTTTCCTCAGTTCAAAATGTAATTAAGAAATGGCAGTTAACAGGAACAGTGGCGGTCAAGATAAGATCTGGAGGACCAAACAATATTTCAGTGAGAACTGCAGAATTGCTAGAGAGGGAAATCAGAACTGCAAAAGATCTTCAGAAAGATTTAGCAGACTCTGGAATTTGGTACATTGTTCTACTATCCAGAGACACCTGCCAAAATATGACCTTCATAGAAGGCCATCAGAGAAAAAAACTCCTGTGTTCTCACCATAAAATTCAGAGTCAGAAGTATGCAAAAAAACATCTAAACAAGCCTGATGTATATTGGAAACAAGTCCTGTGGACTGATGAGGTTAAAATAGAACTCTTTGGCCACAATGATAAAAGGGATGTGTGGAGAAAAAAGGGCACAGAATTTCAGAAAAAGAACATCTAGCCAACCATTAAGCATGGGGGTAGATCAATCATGCTTTAGTGTAGTGTTGCAGCCAATGGCATGAGGATCATTTCATGGATAGAGGGAAGAATGGATTCAATGACATTTATGCAAATTTTTGATGCAAACATAACATCAGCTATATAAAAGCTGAAGTGGAAAAGAGGATGGCTTCTACAAATGCATATTGATCCTAAACACACGTCAAAATCCACAATAGACTACCTCAAAAGGTGCAAGCTGAAGGTTTTACAATGGCCCTCACAGTCCCCTGATCTGAACATCATTAAACATCTTTGGCTGTGGTTAGACCTCAAATTAGCAATGCATGCGAAACGACCTAGGAATCTCACAGAACTGGAAGAATTTTCCAAGGAAGAATGGATGAAAATCCCTCAAACAAAAATTGAAAGACTCTTGGCTGGCTCCAAAAAGCGATTACAAGCTGTGATACTTTCAAAAGGGGAAGTTACTAAGTACTAACCACGCAGGGTGCCCAAACTTTTGCATTGGCCCATTTTCCTTTTTGTAATTTTTAAAATGTAAAATATGACAATATATATTTTTCTGGCCTAAAATACAAAGGAGATGTGTCATCTTTAACTGTTTGCCTTTTAAAGATCATTTATTCTTCAACTTGCTTAACTGTTCACAATAACAGTAATTTTGACCAGGGGTGCTCAAACTTTTACATGCCACTGTAAAGATACATTGTATATAGCAGTGTATTTCTATGTACCTGTATTCTAGTGTAAGAATAAAAAAAAAGTCAGATTTTTTTTTCCTTTCTACTGTATAAGATTACTAAAAGATAATGAAAAAAAATTACAAAAATGTAATTTTCTCTTCTTGAAATCTGGTCTCCACCGGGAATCGGACCCATAGCTGACGTCGGCGGTCGCGTCACCTGTCACATGACTAAATGACGTCATGGAAGGTCCTTTTAGACCACCGCAAGCCGCCCAACACACTGGATGCACCAGCGGAGACCGGGGGCCATCGGAAAGTGAGTATAATGTTTATTTTTTACCATTCTTTTACTATAACTTGGTCACACTATATAAATCCATGCCGGTTTCCAAGTGATGCTAAAATAGCTTGGAAAGCGCTTGAAAACGCTTCACTTACGCTTGTCACTGGCAGGAAAAACGCATGTAAAATCCGCATGCGTTTTTTCTGCCAGGGAGATGCAGAAACGCTCAGGAAAAATCCGGAGCATTTCTGCATCGTGGGCACATAGCCTTACTGAGAAATCAATGTTTGAATTGATGTACAAATAAAGCTGTAGAACTATGTGTACATCTGAAGACTGTCGCTCCAGTTCATTTACCTGACCAGCACCACTAGCTTGACTGACAGCCTCTATGCTATGTGACTTCAGGCACAGGAGACATCATTCAAGCAGGAGGAGGCAGCGCTGGGCCGGGAATAGAACCCGAATGACAGAGGATTCAGCAGTACAGCCTCATTTGCATATTAATGCAGACACTGATTTCTCAGTAACAGATAATAGGACTGGCATGAAAGAGCTATTTGCACATATACACTGTGTGCACAATTATTAGGCAATTGGTATTATTGATAATTTATGTTATTATTGAACAGCTACAGTGATGTTGGTCAATCCAAAAGGTTAATAAACCTGAATATTTAAGAAAGTAAAAGTGAGGTTTTACCTTTCTTATGAGAATATCTATTTGTGCATAATTATTGGGCAACTATTTTTGCCGGCTCAAACTCCTCTCCTTTTTCCCTTACTATCGGGGTTCTTCAAGGCTCAGTCCTAGGCCCCCTCCTTTTCTCTCTAAACACCAACCCTATTGGGCAAACCATCAGCAGACCTGGTTTCCAGTATCATCTCTGTGCTGATGACACCCAATTATACACCTCTTACCCTGACATCATCCCCACCTTAATACAAAATACCAGGGATTGTCTGTCCACTGTCTCTAACACCATGTCCTCCCTCTATCTGAAACTGAATCTCTCCAAAACTGAACTTCTCTTGTTTCCTCCCTCTACTAACCTACGTATACCCTATATTGCAATTACCTTGGGTGGTTCAACCATAACTCCCAACGGCTCTCTGTCTTGGGGTTGTATTGAAACAGAACTTTCCTTTATTCCCTATATCAAATCCCTCACAAGCTCAAATTACCTGCATCTTAAAGACAGCTCCAGAATCTGACCTTTTCTCTCTTTTGAAACTGCAAAAACACTTATTGTAGCTCTTATTCATTCTTGTCTGGACTACTGCAACTCTCTACTGATCAGTCTCCTCTAACCAAACTTTCTTCTCTCCAATCTGTCCTTAATGCAGCAGCCAGGGTCGTATTTCTGGCCAGCCGTTTCACTGATGCCTCCACCTTGTGCCAGCCATTGCACTGGTTGCTAGTGTTGGGCGAACCTGAACAGTAAAGTTCGGCGTCCGTACGGAATACTTACCGTTCAGTCATGGACCCCGAAGACGGACTTCCTCTGGAAGTAAAGGCTATGTATACAGCTGGGGGTTGATATTAGTAGCCTGGGAAGCTCCATGGGTATTACCCGCTTCCCAAGATAAAAACATCTGCCCCAGTTGTCCGCTTTCCCTCTGCTGGTTAATACAATTACGGGGGACCCCACGCCATTTTTTTTTGAGAAATTTAGTAATTTATTAATAAATTACATAAACAGTAAGGCACACCCGCAAAGTAAGGATTATATATACAGTACAGACCAAAAGTTTGTACATTCACACTGAAGGCATCAAAACTATGAATTAACACATGTGGAATTATATACTTTACAAAAAAGTGTGAAACAACTGAAAATATGTCTTATATTCTAGGTTCTTCAAAATAGCCCCCTTTTGCTTTGATGACTGCTTTGCACACTCTTGGCATTCTCTTGATGAGCTTCAAGAGGTAGTTACCGGAAATGGTCTTCCAACAATTTTGAAGGAGTTCCCAGAGATGCTTAGCACTTGTTGGCCCTTTTGCCTTCACTCTGCGGTCCAGCTCACCCCAAACCATCTTGATTAGGTTCAGGTCTGGTAACTGTGGAGGCCAGGTCATCTGGCGTAGCACCCCATCACTCTCCTTCTTGGTCAAATAGCCCTTACACAGCCTGGAGGTGTGTTTGGGGTCATTGTCCTGTTGAAAAATAAATGCTGGTCCAACTAAGCGCAAACCGGATGGAATAGCATGCCGCTGCAAGATGCTGTGGTAGCCATGCTGGTTCAGTATGCCTTCAATTTTGAATAAATCCCCAACAGTGTCACCAGCAAAGCACCCCCACACCATCACATCTCCTCCTACATGATTCACGGTGGGAACCAGGCATGTAGAGTCCATCCGATCACCTTTTCTGCGTCGCACAAAGACACGGTGGTTGGAACCAAAGATCTCAAATTTGGACTCATCAGACCAAAGCACAGATTTCCACTGGCCTAATGTCCATTCCTTGTGTTCTTTAGCCCAAACAAGTTTCTTTGGCTTGTTGCCTGTCCTTAGCAGTGGTTTCCTAGCAGCTATTTTACCATGAAGGCCTGCTGCACAAAGTCTCCTCTTAACAGTTGTTGAAGAGATGTGTCTGCTGCTAGAACTCTGTGTGGCATTGACCTGGTCTCTAATCTGAGCTGCTGCTAACCTGCGATTTCTGAGGCTGGTGACTCGGATAAACTTATCCTCAGAAGCAGAGGTGACTCTTGGTCTTCCTTTCTTGGGGCAGTCCTCATGTGAGCCAGTTCCTTTGTAGCGCTTGATGGTTTTTGCAACTGCACTTGGGGACACTTTCAAAGTTTGCCCAATTTTTCGCACTGACTGACATTCATTTCTTAAAATAATGATGGCCACTCGTTTTTCTTTACTTAGCTGCTTTTTTCTTGCCATAATACAAATTCTAACAGTCTATTCAGTAGGACTATCAGCTGTGTATCCACCAGACTTCTGCACAACACAACTGATGGTCCCAACCCCATTTATAAGGCAAGAAATCCCACTTATTAAACCTGACAGGGCACACCTGTGAAGTGAAAACCATTTCCGGTGACTACCTCTTGAAGCTCATCAAGAGAATGTCAAGAGTGTGCAAAGCAGTCATCAAAGCAAAAGGTGGCTACTTTGAAGAACCTAGAATATAATACATATTTTCAGTTGTTTCACACTTTTTTGTTAAGTATATAATTCCACATGTGTTAATTCATATTTTTGATGCCTTCAGTGTGAATGTACAATTTTCATAGTCATGAAAATACAGAAAAATCTTTAAATGAGAAGGTGTGTCCAAACTTTTGGTCTGTACTGTATCTACGTCTCTTGCAAGGGACATTGGAGTTTCTCTAAATTTTGGACAGCCGTTGTTTCACTGCATAGGCAAACAGTATGGTAGACCCACTTCCTAATAATGGGAACATTGTTTTCAGGAGGCCCTGTGACATCTACATCTTTTGCAAGGGGCATTGGTGTGCCTCCAAATTTTTGGCCGCCATGACTTTACTGCAGAGGCAAACAGTATGGAAGACACACTTCCTAATAATGGGAGGATTTTTTGAAGGAGGCCCTCCGACCTCTACGTCTCTTGCAAGGGGCATTGGAGTTCCTCCAAGTTTTTGGAAGCCGTTGCTTCACTGCATAGGCAAACATTATGGGAGACATACTTCCTAATAATGGGAACATTGTTTGCAGGAGGCCTTCCGAGCTCTACATCTCTTGCAAGGGGCATTGGAGTTCCTCCAAATTTTAGGCAGCCTTTGCAGTCACTGCATACGCAATAACAGTATAGGAGACCCACTCGTTAATGATGGGAACAACAAAGGATAGCCGACTGCTGATGACTCGCCCAGAGGGGATTTTGGGGACTCGGTACCCGGGTCTTTACCTTCTTGGGATGTCACGGCGGTCAGTTCCCGGGCCCGTACCCTGGGGTCACTCTTAAAAAGGGGTTTGCTACTTGATGGGATGAATAACAGTTTTGTCTCGTGACGCCACCTGTGGTTCCCGGCAATAGGTACCGGCGCTGCTGCAGACCTCTGGGGAAGATGTTAGGGCAGCTGGGTTGGTGCGGCTCTCCACAGGCAGAGCACAGCCCTAGGGCAGTGTAGGTGCAGATGGTGATGCTGGGCGTTGTAGTGCAGGAGCGATAGCGTGGTAGAAATAACTGACAGAAACCGTGGGGTGCAGTCATCCGAGTTTACTCACAGTTATTTAGGTTCCTCAGGTAGCACTGTACAGGTGACAATCTCCCACATCGCGCTGCGTTTACCAGGCAGGGGTTCAACACTCCCTCAAGTATATCAGAAGCACTTAACGGGACCCCTCTCTGTATGTTCCTTTCTTAGCCGACTTCCCGTGCTGGGTCTTCTCCCTTCTGCCCTGCGCCCCGCCACACAAAGTCCCGATCAGGTACTCTGAGATCCCTCTGGGCAACTTGAAGTTCCCGGACCTGACTTGGTGCCCTTTTCAGCGGATTCGGTGCGAATGTGGCAACTGCACCCTGAAAGTGCAGAAGCCTCCGGTTTTCCAGCCGAGACTTGAAGTAACTCGGCTAGTCCAGGGACAGGTTCCCTTCTTGCGGCCTGATCCCTCTGACACCTGGCAGATTCGGGCGTACGGGTGACGTCTGTTAGAACCTTGCTCTTAGGTTTTTTCTATTGCTGGTCACATGACCTTGTTGGCCTATTTAGTCCTGCTCCGCCCTTCTGGCTTTGCTGGACTTCATTGTATTACTACTCTTTAGCTAGCCGGTGCTCAGTATCTAACTCTGTTAGTTTGCTTGGTCTTCGGACCTCTATGTTCTATATATATTATTTGTTCGTCTGTCTGCTACTATTTCTGTTAGGAGGTGTCCATTTTGCTCCCAGTCCCTAGTACTTGTAGGGATTCCTTCCCCACATCTATAGGTCTCCGTACAGACTAGCTGAGGACTTTAGCAGGTCTGATCGCAGGATCAGGTCCCCTGTTACATCGTAGGGATCAAGCTGAGTTCTATCGTAGGGACAGATCTCCTCTCTTTCCTTAACTCTGGTAGCAGAACATAACAGTAAGTCCAGCCCGCAAATTCTCTAAGGAAAGATTTTTCTGTTCCATCATGGTGTCGGTTCAGGATTTGGCTCAACGCCTGCAGGGACTCTCTCTGGAGGTGGCCGAGCTCCATCAGCACGTGAGTAACTGTTCTGGAGCACATTTCTTGGAGCCTAAGGTACGTTTGCCTGATTTATTTTTTGGTTAACACCAAGAATTTTTTTCATTTAAAAATGCTTGCTTATTGTATTTTCGTTTGAGACCCAGGTCCTCTGGGGATGAATCCCAGCGCGTAGGGTTCATAATATCACTTTTGCGCAAAGAACCTCAGGAGTGGGCCTTTTCTTTGCAACCTAGTGATACATGCCTTAGATCAGTGGATAGTTTTTTTTCTGCTTTGGGGCTATTATATGATGATCCTGACCGTGTCTCATCTGCTGAGACTGAGTTGAGACGTTTGAGACAGGGATCAGGTAATGTGGAAAAATATTGTACTCATTTCCGTCGGTGGTCTACTCAAATAGGGTGGAACGATTCTGCTCTGAAGAGTCTGTTTCTGGCAGGGCTTAGTGAAAGGGTTAAAGACCTGCTAATTGCTTATCCCACACCTGAAGATTTGCAACAGGCTATGCAATTAGCTATACGGGTGGATAGGAGACTGCGTGCAAGGGTTAATGAGAGCAAATCCTCTGCTATGTCAGTTTCTGGTCATATGAATGTGAGTACTAACAGTGGAGAGCCGCTGGAGATAGGAGCGATGGCACCTCGCTCTCAAGAAAAAGACCGCAGATTTTCTGAAGGTTTGTGTTTCTATTGCAGAAATTCTGGTCATTTCATTAAAAGCTGTGTGCTTCGTATGAAGAAAGAAAAAAAAATGGTCAGACATGCCCGTATTGCCTGTTTAAATTCCAAGGGTGTATTTTTAGCTGCTTCCACTATTGCTCAGGAAAAATTAATGGAATTTCGGGTGTTTGTCGATTGTGGGTCTACTCTGAATGTAATTGATGGGGGATTCTTGGAAAAACTCAATTTAAAACCCGAACCTTTGTCATCCCCCATTGCTGTGGTTTCTGTGGATGGCTCCCCTTTGAAGAATGTTACTCTCAAGGTCTGTGAATTTCCCCTCACTATTAATGGTGTTCACCATGAGAAATTGGATTTGGTAGTTTTGAATAACTTGCCTTCTCCGGTGGTGTTGGGATTGCCCTGGTTAAAATTGCACAATCCTGTACTGGATTGGTGTACCAATGAAATTAAATCCTGGAGCCAGAAATGTTATGACAAGTGTTGTAACGGGCGTATTGCGGCTGTGGATAGGGGGGAATTGCCTGTTCCTATTCAGGATTTTTGGAGAGTTTTTTCTGAGAAGGAATCACAGGTAGTGTTGAGCCACCCCCGTAGTGTTCGAGTTCGGTTCGGTTCGTCGAACACCCGTGTGTTCGCCGAACTGTTCGTCGAACTGTTCGTCGAACACCTTCGAACACCGTTAAAACCAATGGCAGGCAAACAAAAACACATAGAAACACATAGAAAACACCTTCAAAGGTGTCCAAAAGCTGACAAACTGCTCAGAAGACATAACTAACACATGGAAAAGTGACAAGTACATATAGTCATGCGAAAATAAAAGAGGTGGAGGAGTAAAAGGAGGGGGAGACACAGATATAGGCATGTCATGCCCTTCTAAAATCCAAAAAGTGAGAAGCCGACACGGCCAGTCCGCTCCTGCCCGTGCCACCTCCGTGTCGCCGGGTTTGTGCCAGAGCCGCGGTGAACCCTGACGGCCAGCCCCCCTCTCCCAATACTGGTGCCTGTCCGCTGGTGGGTCGAGCGAGCCCCCCTGTGGTGGAGGCAGCTCTAAGCTTTTTAATTTAAATTGTCTCTCTAATTTGAATGAATACACTTTAAATCCATTTACAAGGATCTATTGGAGGGCAAGTCTCATGCCAGCAGCCGTGGTAATTCCAGCTTCAGTAGCGTTCACTAAAGCTGCTGCAGTTAAAAAGCTTTGATAAGGATCGAGCTCGGCTGTCCACCGCAAGGCATCCTACTGCCAGTCCCAGCCCCTATGCCTTGGGGTGCCTCCTGATGCTCTTCACTAAGTATCCCATGGTCCCGAAGCATTTCCTTTGAAAAAATTAAGTGTCTAAACTACAGGTGGTGCAGCTTGCTTAACAGCCGGGATAATCCGCTGACTAGCAGACACTGCTACTAGGCACAAAGTATTTCCTGGGCTAGATGCAGTTAAAAATTTGTAATTAGATACTCTCGTTGGATGCTGAGAAAGCATTCCATAGAGTCTCCTGGCACGCCATATATGATTCTCTTAAAAAGCTTGGGGTAGGGGTCTAGGGGACCCTTTTATAGCCAAAATCATGGCCCTGTATCGTAATACGTCACTTAGGCTGAAGATAAATGGAACTGTAGCACCCTGAGGGCTCGGTTGCTACAGACGTATTGCACCTCACCCAGAGGTGTGATATCTCACTCTCAGGTAAGGATGTAGTGTGGATCAGGACCCGACACCTGCATGCATTACACCACATTGCCGTGGGGCAGGGCGACCAATATGCCCCTGAGATGGGCACGACAGTCCCTGTCCCTGGCTGGAGTGGGGGGAGGGAACACTGAGGAAGGGGAACCCTGTAGTGCAGGAGCAGGGAGGAAGCAGTTCCTGGGTGCATTGAGAAGGGAGTATAAAAGGTGGGCACCATCTTAGTTCAGTGCAGAGAAGTCTGAGCAGAAGTGGCAGGGAGCAGGGGCTCTGCATGAGCTCTGCTCCGGAGGCGGGCCTAGTAACAGAGGCCCAGGCCTGGAAGAGGGAGAAGGAAGGAAGAGGAGCGGAGAAGGCTCCAGGAACGAGGAATGAAGGGATCCCAGGGGTGCGGACGGGCGAGTCGCCACCGTACGCCCGAATCCACCTGCGTGGAGGGGTCAGGCCAAAGGGGGAGACCGGCCCCCGAACTAGTGGAGGCAGGAAACGACCCTCAGCTAGAAACCGGAGGCTCTGACATTTTATGTGGCGCAGCCCCTCGCTACACCCGCTAGGAAGGCACCACATAGGGTCAGGGAAACTGGCGCCAAGTTTACCAAGAGGAGGCCCGAGGCAGCCGGACAGAAGTGTTGGTAAGAAAGGCCAGACAAAGGACACACAAAGGGGGTCCTGTGAAGTGCTCCAAAGTTATCTGGGAGTTGTCTGAGCCCCTCACCTGGTGAGCACAGTACGACGTGGGCAGCCGTTACCTGCAGACGTGGTCTGGATAATAAGACCTGTGAGTAAAGGCCCTGAACTGCATCACTGACTCCGTGTCATTACTGCTGCTGCCCTGCACCATCACCCCCATCCTCCGCATACACTGCCCTGAGGCTATACTCCTCCCGTGGGGAGTTATGCTACGCTCTGCTGCACCCACAACACCAGCCTCAGCGGTCTGCCCTGTAGCGGCGGTTCACTCTGACCGCAATCCACGGGTGGCGTAGTCGGACATTTAAACATCAAAACCACATAAATAGTTCCGCCACTGGTTTGACCGCCCTGAGCCACGGAACCGGGTCGCCGCCACGAAGACTACAACCACCAGCATCCACCAAAAAGGGTCCGGCTCCGGGTGTCCCAAGGCCCAGGGGGTGCGTCAGAACATTTTCATCACCTTTCACAATCACCAATGGGACAAGGCAGTGATGTCCTCTGTCCCCTCTCTTATACATCCTAGTGACGGAGCACCTGCTCTCATCAATTCGCCATAACCCCAATATTAGGTGGATTGAGGTGGGAGGCACCGAGTACAAGTGCTCTCTATTTGCTGATGATGTCCTAGTATATATCACTCAATCACATATATCCATCCATGCTGTTATGGCTGAAATAGATCACTTTGTTACATGGTAAAATTTTAAAATCAATGCAGCGAAGTCTGAGACCCTCGATGTCTCCCTCCCCAAATCCATATAGGATTCCATCCAGTCCAACTTTCCCTTTGCCTGGCCCTCACAGGGTATCAAATACTTAGGAATTCCTATTCATAGAGACCTCTCCCATCTATGTTATCTTAATTTTGGGCCCTTTATTGAACAACTCCATACAGACCACGGTTGGCAAGTTAGAACTGTAAGATTCACTACGTGAACCACTGGTGTTTTGTGGAAAAGCACATGTACACTGCGTTCCAAATTATTATGCAAAAAGTGTTTAGGAGTGATAAGGGAAGAATTTGTTTGTTTGTCAGTTAAACTCATTGATGGTGATGTGTGTCAGGGCTCTTTATATCACTGTAAGCAATTGCAGACACCTGTGCTAATTAGTTTGGCAGGTGTGTCCAATGAAAGGCAAGACTACTTAAGAAGGCTCTCTCACATTATTAAGCAGCCTACATTTTCTGCCAAAATGGGAAAGAAAAAGGATGTGTCGGCTGCTGAGAAGCAACAAATTGTGGAGTGTTTAGGTCAAGGCATGACTACAATCAACATTGTGCGATGATCAGGATGAAGTGTCTTGGCAATCAAGAAGTATGTAGCTGATTCACAGTACACACGTGTGCGTGCTGATAAGGGCAAATTGAGGACTCTTTCCTATAGGCAATTACGTCAGGTTGAAAGAGCAGCGGCAAAAAAGCCTTGTCATAGCAGCAGACAAGTTTTTGAAGCTGCTTGTGCCTCCAACGTCCCCCGAACAACAAGATGCAGGGTCCTTCAGAGGTTTGCAGCTGTGCATGCGCCATCCTGTCGACCTCCTCTATCCACTTCACACAAGCAGAAACGGCTCCAGTGGGCCAAACATTAGATGAAGACTGATTTCAAAACTGTTTTGTTCACGGATGAGTGCCGTGCAGCGCTTGATGGTCCAGATGGATGGAGTGGAGGATGGCTGGTTGATGGACACCCCACGCAAACACGGCTACAGCGCCAACAAGGAGGAGGTGGAGTAATGTTTTGGGCTGGAATCATGGGGAGAGAGATTGTCGGCCCCTTTAGGATCCCTGAAGGCGCTAAAGATGAACTCCATAATGTATGTGGATTTTCTCAAACAGCACTTCCTGCCATGGTTCAAGAAGAAGAACCGTGTATTTCACAGCAAGATCATTTTTCTGCATGATAATGCACCATCTCATGCTGCACATAAAACATCTCTGGCTGATATGGGCATAAAAGGGGACAAACTTATGGTGTGACCCCCATGCTCGCCTGACCTCTACCCCATTCAGAACCTTTGGAGCATCATTAAAAGGAGTGTCTATGATGGCGGGAGGCAGTTCACATCTAAGCAACAGCTCTGGGAGGGTATTTTGTCCTCATGCAAAACAATTGAAGCAGAAACCATCCAAAACCTGACAAATTCAATGGACGAGAGAGTTCAGAAGCTCCTTTCGAACAAGGGGTCCTATGTGAAAATGTAACATCACCTAGAATAAAGTTTTGAGTTGAAAACTGTTTGATTTCAGTTTTTAACAACCTGCTAATGCTTATAATTTCAAAAATGACCATTTTTTTGGTCTTTATTAAAATGAAAAGGTTGATCGAAAAGTTTGGGGGATCTAAGAGTGTGGCAACCCAGTAGTCATGATTACTTCGAATTCTGACAATATGAGGGTCATGCTGCAGGTAGTGCAGCAAGAAGGCACTTATGTGCCTTGCGCATCTCGGAGCCCCAAAATTATTTTCCGGGCTAGATGCAGCTAAAAATTATTTTTAATTTTAAATCTGGTGAAGCTTTAGTATAGATGGCCTAATAGGATCAGTGCTGCACACTGCTACAAAGCCCAAATTATTTTCCAGTCAAGATACAGATAAACATGATTAGTAATTTGAAAGCTTAAAACGGTTGGTAGGGTGATTTTAACCAATCATCAAGCTTTTACTCTCCCCAGGATGACACAGGGGTAGAAAAGTCGTTTCGGATCCATGATTTGTTCATCTTTATGAACGTGAGTCTGTCTACATTATCAGTGGAGAGCCGCGTGCGCTTATCTGTTAGCACACCACCAGCAGCGCTGAACACACGTTCAGACAGAACGCTGGCTGCGGGGCATGACAAGATCTCCAAGGCGTAAGTGGCTAGCTCCGGCCATTTATCCAGATTGGAAGCCCAAAAAGAGCAAGGGTCCAGTGACACAGTCGTGGCTTCAATGTTTACTTGGAGATACTCCTGTACCATCGTCTCTAGGCGTTGACTATGTGTCAGACTTCTTGTCTCCTGTGGCCTTGCAAAGGATGGGCTAAAAAAGTGGTGAAATGATTCCGCAAAATTGATGTTACCAGCAGATACTGTGGTTCTGTTACGGTTTGAGTGCTGAACACTTGACGGTCCCACGGTTGGCAAGTTGGAACTGTGAGATTCACTACGTGCACCACTGGTATTTTGTGGAAAAGCACATGTAAGATTCTGCAACAGTCTCTGCTGATACTCCTGCATGCGTGCATCCCTTTCTATGGCAGGAATAATTTCTGCAAATTTACTTTTGTACCGGGGATCTAACAGTGTGGCAACCCAGTAGTCAGGATTATTTCTAATTCTCACAATTCGAGGGTCATGTTGCAAGTAGTGCAGCAAGAAGGCACTCATGTGTGTTGCGCATCCAGGAGCACCAAGTCCCTGTTGTGTTGGTGGCGAGGTAACAATCATGCTTCCTTCCTCTGTCCTCTCCCCCCAACCTCGCACAACAGAAATGTGATCAAGGTCTCCCTCATCTGATGAGTCTTCCATCAGTTCGTCCTCCACTTCTTCCTGGGCTCCTGCACCTTCCTCACTAGTTTGGCTGCTACCATGCGCCCTGGTAAAACCATCTCCCCCACCCTCACATGCCTGCCGCCTTGGTGCTGCCGACCGTCTGGACCTTGCAGATGTTAGCCCTTCCGCATACAACTCCTCCTCCTCTACTTCCTCCACCTCCTCTTGTGCCACCACCTGACTCCGAATTCTGTTTAACATGTGCTCCAGCATGTAAATCACCGGAATAGTCATGCTGATAATGGCATCGTCAGCACTAAACATCTTCGTCGCCATTTCAAAACTGTGCAGAAGGGTGCATAGGTCCCTGATCTGAGACCACTCCTCCAGCGTGATTTGCCCCACCTCTGAATCTCGTTGGCCCAGGCTATACGTCAGAACGTATTGCACCAGGGCTTGTCGGTGCTGCCACAGTCGCTGCAACATGTGCAGAGTTGAATTCCACCGGGTAGGCACATCGCATTTTAGCCGGTGAAGTGGCAGGCCCAACGACTTCTGTAGAGATGTAAGTCGCTGAGCTGCGGGATGCGAACGGCGGAAGTGAGCACACAGCGACCGTGCCCTCTGCAGAAGGCCATCTAGTCTGGGATAGTGGGCTAAAAATTGCTGGACAACCAGGTTCAACACGTGAGCCATACAAGGCACGTGTGTGGCATTGCCCCGGCGAAGGGCCGCACCCAGGTTTGCAGCATTGTCGCACACGGCCTTCCCTGGTTTCAGGTCCAGTGGAGACAACCATTCATGAAATTGGTTCTCCAGAGCTGACCACAACTCCTCAGCTGTGTGACTCACATTTCCCAGACATTTCAATGTAAAAACCGCCTGATGACGTTGAGCCCTACTGCCAGCATAGTAAGGAGGTGTGCAGGATCCCTTCTGCGCAGTTAGAAAGCTTGTGGCATGACCAGACAGGCTTTGGGTGCAGGTGGAAGACCGAGAGGAGGTTGAGGAGGCAGAAGCAGTGGAGGAACTTTGACATAAAGAGGATTGACGCACAACTCGTGGGGACGGCAAGACTTGGACAGCAGCCCCTTGTCCTGCTGTCACCATAGTTACCCAGTGCCCAGTCAGCGACATGTAACGCCCCTGTTCATGCCTACTCGTCCAAGTGTCTGTGGTGAAATGCACCCTGTCACACACAGAGTTTCTCAAAGAAGCGGTGATGTTATGTGCGACATGCTGGTGGAGCGCAGGCACACCTTTCTTTGAGAAGTAGTGCCGACTGGGCATCTGGTACTGGGGCACTGCGACGGACATAAGGTCTCGAAAATCCTCTGTGTCCACCAGGCGGAAAGGCAGCATTTCTGTAGCCAAGAGCTTGCAGATGGTGAAATTCAACCTCTTAGCTTTCTCATGGCTAGGAGGAAATGGTCTTTTACTTGTCCACATCTGAGGGACCGAGGGCTGGCTATTGTGCTTAGACGGGGTTGATAAGGGTGTCCCCGGCAAACTGACGGTCTGTGAGGAAGATGCAGGCGGACATGTTAGGTTGCCTTGATCCAAAGGTGGTGCTATCGATGTCGGACAGCGCTCAAGACCAGCTGGTGTTACCACCTCCAAAGAAAATGATGACCTGCCAATCACGCTGGCTGTTGCGGGTAAAGAGGTGGCAGGTCTGCGCCCCAAAACAGGTGTGACTGCTGTCCCCCCAGTCACAGAGGATGAAGAGGCCGCGGATGCACAAGATATGGCAGACGGTGGTTTGCCCGGCCGGCTAGACCGCATTGTAGCACACTGAGCTTCCCACTGCAACTTATGCTTCATGTCCATGTGCCGGTTCATGCATGAAGTACTCAAACTATGTATTTTTTGGCCTCTACTTAGCTTTTGCTGACAAATGTTACAGATAACACGAGTTGGGTCATCTTTATCGATCTGAAAAAATGCCCAGGCTATGCAAGGCTTAGCACCCATGCGACCTGAAGAGCCACCACGACTTGTGGTGAGAGGCAGAGTTGTGTTTGAGGATGCAGTTGTTGACGTGCTTCCAGTACTACGTCTCTGTCCAGGAAGGCGCAACCTGACCTCGTCGTCACTAGCATCTTCCTCCACCTCCTCTGCTGACCTCATCTCTTGGCTGACTGTGGGTTGACAGTAAGTGGGATCTCCGACCTCATCATCATCACCCTGTGCGTTATCACACCCGTCGTCCTCAGAGCCAACCTGTTCCTGCCCTGACAAAAAACTAAAGTTGTCGCTCCAATCAGGTATTTGAGTCTTATCATCGTCTTCCTCATTGTCTCCACCAACAGGAGTTACAGTTTGGGAATGAGGGTCTACATTATGGTCAGAACCTTCTGCGTCTGGTCCTGGATCCGACTCATAAAGATTCTGGGCATCAGTGCAGATCATTTCCTCGTCTGGATTCACAGAAGCGCTGGAGTCGACCTCTGATTCCCAGGCTGTAGTATGAGTAAACAGCTCTGCAGACTCAACCATCTGTTCTACCTCATACTCAGACGGGCAGCTGGAGATTTGGGAGCTGTGAGGAAGCAAGTGCGATTTGGGTGACACCTTTGAGGACTGGAGTATTGTGATGTTGAAGTTGATGTGGAGGAGAGCCCACTTAAAGGAGCACTTGATATCCGTTGAAGCACCTGCTGTTTTTATGCCTCATCTGGAATTTGTAGCGATTGGCGTGGCCGTAAGAAAGGGATCTTATCACATTGTCCGCTAAAAGAAGTAGACATTTTAGTTTGGCTGGAAGATGGTCTTTCTTCTGCAGATGTTACTGTTGCTTTAACACCTACCCCACGGGCACAACATTTTTTCCCCTTCCCAACACGCCTATTCCCCTTTCCACCAGCAGCAGGCCTTTTTCCACTCATTTTGGTGGTTAACTAATTCACAACTCTGGAGTTGTTTGCACAAAAAAACAATGGATGGTAACCGAGCAGAGCTGAGTGGCCAAACTGTGGTATTAGGCCAAAACTATTGGCTGGGTTAGATGCAGAAAAAAATTATTTTGAATTTGCAACCTGATGGAGGTCAGTATAGATGGATTAATAGAACAAGACCCACACACAGCTAGAAGCCCAATATTTTTTCAGAGGTAGATGCAGAAAAAAATATATTCAGTTTGCAACCTGATGGAGGTCAGTATAGATGGACTAATACAACAAGTCCCACACACAGCTAGAAGCCCAATATTTTTTCAGAGGTAGATGCAGAAAAAAATATATTCAGTTTGCAACCTGATGGAGGTCAGTATAGATGGACTAATACAACAAGTCCCACACACAGCTAGAAGCCCAAATATTTTTTCAGAGGTACTGTAGATGCAGATAAAAATTAGTTTTAATTTGCAACCTGATGGAGGTCAGTATAGATGGACTAATAGAGAAAGTCCGACACACTACTAGAAGGCCAAATATTTTTTCAGAGTTAGATGCAGAAAAAAATTATATTCAGTTTGCAACCTGATGGAGGTCAGTATAGATGGACTAATAGAGAAAGTCCGACACACTACTAGAAGGCCAAATATTTTTTCAGAGCTAGATGCAGAAAAAAATTATATTCAGTTTGCAACCTGATGGAGGTCAGTATAGATGGATTAATAGAACAAGACCCACACACAGCTAGAAGCCCAATATTTTTTCAGAGGTAGATGCAGGAAAAAAATATATTCAGTTTGCAACCTGATGGAGGTCAGTATAGATGGACTAATACAACAAGTCCCACACACAGGTAGAAGCCCAAATATTTTTTCAGAGGTACTGTAGATGCAGATAAAAATTAGTTTTAATTTGCAACCTGATGGAGGTCAGTATAGATGGACTAATAGAATGATGCTATGCCCAAAAGATTTTACTTCACTAGGTGCAGTAAAAAAATTGGTATTCTATACACAGGTGGTATATCTTGCAACACAGATAGGCTACTCCACTGACTAACACACTCTGCAATAGGCCAAAAAGGATTAGCTTTGCTAGATTCAGCCAAATGCTGTGAAAAAAACTTGCACAGCACTGGCACAGACCTGCCTGGCAAAAACTGATAGGAACTGATGTAACCTAGTCCTGAAAAGGACTCCAATTACAATTAGTCTTTACTCCCACAACCTATCTATTTAAGAGCACAGACCTCCCTGATAAAAGTCGTAGGAAATGCTGTAACCTAGTCCTTAAAAGGACTGCAATCACAACTATTCCCTACTCCCAAGCTATCTGTATATTTGTGCGAAAATTGGCTTGAAATTAACAAGGTATAGCGCACACAGCAACAGCGGTGCCGTCTAACACGCAGCTGCAGCAGTGAGAAAATGGTGGCGACGGGGAAAATGGCTTGGTCTTATAGGGCAAGGACATGTGACATACACTGCCAATGACACATGCCCTTGCTTGTGTGAAAAAAAGCACTTCGCTCCGTGTGTGCGCTGCTGATAGGCTGACAGATTGCACCTCCCCACTGCAAATGCGGGAAAGAGAAAAAAAAATGGAGATCTTCATTGTTCCTGCAGAGATCCATCCCCTGCCCCTCCCCCCACCCCGCTGTACACTCAAACTGCGTATTAACATTAATTTTCATCATTACTGAGAAAAAATCCAGTTATGATTTTGGTGCACGAACAGTTATCGAACATAACCTCGAACAGCCGAATTTTTCTCAAATTGTTCGTGTTCGCCGAACGGCTCGAACACCGCCAAAAACAGCTCGAATTTGAGATTGGCGAACAGTTCGAGTAGAACAACGCTCATCTCTAATCACAGGTTTTGCCTCCCCATAGAGACTATGATTGTACTATTGAATTTGTCCCTGGAGCGACTCTTCCTAAAAGTCGTTTATTTAACCTTACTATTCCTGAGAGAAAGGCTTTGGAGGAATATATACAGACAAGCTTGGCCGCCGGTCACATTAGGCCTTCTAAGTCCCCTGTGGCGGTTGGATTTTTTTTGTAAAAAAAAAGGACGGCGGTTTACGTCCTTGTCTGGATTTTCGTGAGATTAACAAAATTACTGTACGCAATCCTTACCCACTGCCATTGATTCCTGATTTGTTTAACCAGTTAGTGGGGGCCAAGTGGTTCTCTAAAATTGATCTCCGGGGGGCATACAATCTGTTGCGCATGAAGGAGGGTGACGAATGGAAGACTGCTTTTAACACTCCTGTGGGTCATTTTGAGAATCTGGTTATGCCTTTTGGTCTTACTAATGCTCCTGCATTTTTTCAGAATCTTATTAATGATATCCTTAGACCTTTGATCGGCAAAAATGTGGTTGTGTATTTGGATGACATTTTGATTTATTCGCCGGATCTGGAGTCTCATTGGCGGAGCGTACATGAAGTATTACAGTTATTAATTGACAATTCGCTTTTTGCTAAGCTGGAGAAATGTGAGTTCGCTGTACAGAGAATTAGTTTTTTGGGCTACATTATCTCCAGCGAAGGTTTTGAGATGGACCCGGTGAAAGTTCAAGCTGTGCAGGAATGGCCTAGGCCTATTGGTTTGAAATCGATACAGAGGTTTTTGGGTTTCGCCAATTATTATAGAAAATTCATTAAAAATTTTTCTATTATTGTCAAACCTCTGACCGATCTCACCAGGAAAGGTGCTAATACGGTTCAGTGGACTTCTGAGGCCATTGAAGCTTTTGTGTATCTCAAGGAGAGGTTCACCTCTGCTCCCATCCTTATGCAGCCTGATGTGACTAAGCCGTTTTTGGTTGAGGTTGATGCTTCCTCTGTGGGGGTTGGCGCAGTATTGTCTCAGGATAACGGGGATGGAGTACATCCCTGTGCCTTTTTTTCAAAAAATTTTTCGGAGACTGAACTGAATTACGATATTGGTAATCGGGAATTATTGGCTATTAAACTCACATTTGAACACTGGCGCCACCTCTTGGAAGGTGCTGAATTTCCCGTTCAGGTTTTTACGGATCATAAAAATCTGATATATCTTGATGCTGCCAAGCGCCTGAATGCCCGTCAGGCTAGGTGGGCATTGTTTTTCTCGCGGTTTAATTTTTCCGTTACTTACATCCCAGGTATTAAGAATGTTAAGGCGGATGCCTTGTCTCGCAGTTTTTCTCCCATAGTCGGTGCTGAGAAAGAGGAGAACATTTTACAAGAAGGTGTTGTGATTTCTACTTTGGACTCCGTTTTGGAAGATGAGATTCTTAAAGCACAGGAGAATGCCCCATCTAACACTCCCCATGGGAGGTTGTTTGTGCCTGGGACCTTTAGGAGAGATTTGTTTGTTGAGTGTCACGAATCTCGGTTGGCAGGTCATCCCGGAATCTCTGAGACCAAGAGACTGGTGGGTCGCAGTTTTTGGTGGCCTGGATGGCAGAAGGAAGTCATTAAGTGGGTGCGTCAATGTACTATATGTGCTAGATCTAAGTCCTCACATACTCCTGCTGCGGGGTTGCTTTGCCCTCTGGAGGTTCCCAGTGCTCCTTGGACACATTTGGCTATGGACTTTATAACTGACCTTCCCCCCTCTGAGGGTTTTACTGTCATCTGGGTGGTCGTGGACCGTTTTAGCAAGATGTGTCACTTGGTTCCCTTCGTCAAACTGCCCTGCGCTAAGACTCTCGCTAAGGCCTTTGTCAAGGAAATTGTCAGACTTCATGGCGTTCCTACTGACATTGTTTCTGATAGGGGACCTCAGTTCGTGGCTCGTTTTTGGCGCGCCTTTTGTGACAGGTTGGGAGTTCATTTGTCGTTCTCATCCGGATATCATCCTGAATCTAATGGCCAGACAGAAAGGAAAAACCAGGATGTTGAGCAGTTCTTGCGTTGTTTTGTGGCAGACAATCAAGAGGGGTGGTCTGAGTTTCTGCCACTTGCTGAATTTGCTTTGAACAATCATACATCTTCTTCTGCTGGTTGTTCGCCTTTTTTTTGTTGTTCTGGGAGACATCCGTCGTTTGGGTCGTTCTCCAAGTTGGTATCTGCCGTGCCTGAGGAGGAGAATTTTTCCGGCGATTTGGAGAGAGTTTGGACGGATGTGCGTGGTAATCTTCAGGAGGCTAACAGAAAATCTAAAGACTACTTTGATAGGAAACGACGGGAGGTTTTGTTCGCTGTTGGTGACATGGTTTGGTTGTCCTCTAGGAATCTGCGGTTGAGGATTCCTTCTAAGAAATTGGGTCCCAAGTTTGTAGGGCCCTTTAAGGTGCTTCAGGTTGTCAACCAATCTGCTGTTAGGTTGGAGTTTCCTACCTCCTGGAGAATTAATCCGGTGTTTCATGTCTCTCTGTTGAAAAAAGCTGTTGTGTCGGATTGTGACGCCTCTGCCTCTGTTCCTCCGGTGGTGGAGGACGGGGAATATGAAATTTCTCGCATCCTTAATTCTAGACGGTATAGAGGTAGTTTGCAGTATCTCGTGGCCTGGAAAGGTTTCGGACCCGAGGATAACTCATGGGTGAGGTCGGATGATGTTTCCGCGTCCAGACTTATCAGAGCGTTTCACAGGAGATTTCCTGATAAGCCTGGTCCTAGGGGATCCGGAGGATCCTCTTAGAAGGGGGGGTACTGTTAGAACCTTGCTCTTAGGTTTTTTCTATTGCTGGTCACATGACCTTGTTGGCCTATTTAGTCCTGCTCCGCCCTTCTGGCTTTGCTGGACTTCATTGTATTACTACTCTTTAGCTAGCCGGTGCTCAGTATCTAACTCTGTTAGTTTGCTTGGTCTTCGGACCTCTGTGTTCTATATATATTATTTGTTCGTCTGTCTGCTACTATTTCTGTTAGGAGGTGTCCATTTTGCTCCCAGTCCCTAGTACTTGTAGGGATTCCTTCCCCACATCTATAGGTCTCCGTACAGACTAGCTGAGGACTTTAGCAGGTCTGATCGCAGGATCAGGTCCCCTGTTACATCGTAGGGATCAAGCTGAGTTCTATCGTAGGGACAGATCTCCTCTCTTTCCTTAGCTCTGGTAGCAGAACATAACAACGTCCTGCAGTCACCGTACCCCCTGAGATCCCTTCAGTTCCTGGAGCCTTCCTCCCTAGCTCCCACTCCTCTCTCAGCCTTGGGCATGAAAGGCCGAGCCTGCCTCCCGAGCAGAGATCCTGCAGAGCCCCTGCTCCTCTCACTTCTCTCTCACTGAATCTACTGACTAACCTCTAAGATGACTCCCCTTTATATATACCTCCTATTCAAGTGTCCCCTGTTCTGCGTCCTCCACCCACACCAACTACTGGTTCCCCCTCACTTTTGGTTCCCTCCACTCCAGCCAGGGACAGGGCAGCAAAAGAAGTGCATAATGCCCTTCCAACCGGCCTGGAGTAGTGTAGTGTTGAGTTCAGGTGTTGGGGTCCTGGGCAGTACTCCATCCTTACCTGAGAGAAGGAGATGCCACACCTCTGGGTGAGGTGCAGTACCTCTGTGGCGACTGAACCCTCAGTGGCGCCACACTGGCCCTTTAAGAATATTAAGGGCCGCCTGATGGCCCTATAAAAATAGTCTTTGTCACTTTGAGTCCCTCCATCATAAATGAAACAGGATGTGTCTGATGATGTGTCACACACCACATGGCCAGATAAGGTAGTAAAATGTTAAAATCACATTTACTGGTAAATGTCTTTTCACCATTGAAAGCAATGCAAAAGTGCAAAAAACAATCAAAAACGCTACGTGTGAACAAAGCCCAAGGTGTGGAGAAGCATTTTTGTTTTTGGTTATTTATTTTGCCTTATATACAAGTCATTACCCTGGAAAGGATGTTCCTTAACATATTTCCCTGGAAAATCAATTTTGGTTTCGTTTTTGCATGTTTTATTGTGAGTCCGTAAAAGTGGCGCAATACCTCTGACAATGTTGTTGACAGCAGTGACCTGGGAGTCAGAAATGCTTCTAGGGGTCTTCCCCATGCTGTTCCCATGTCATTTGAGCACTGTCCCCATAGATTTGGGCAATTTTAAGGCCCTCTGCAGACTGCCGGGGGGAGCCGCCGGAAAAATGCTTGAGTTTCCCATAGACTTACATTGGGCTCATTACTCAGTCCGAGCACTCGAGCATTCCAATTTTCTCGACTCGAACAATGAGTACCCGAGCATTTTAGTGCTCGCTCATCATTACTCTCTATCTATTATCTATCTATCTATCTATCTATCTATCTATCTATCTATCTATCTATATATCCATATATCTTTTATCTATCTATCTATAAATCTATTTATCCATATATCTAGCCATACAATAGCTACGGAAAGTATTCAGACCCCTTTAAATTTTTCACTCTTTGTTTCAATGCAGCCATTTGGTAAATTCTAGAAAGGTCAATTTTTTCTCATTAATGTACATTCTGCACCCCATCTTGAGTGAAAAAGGACATAAATGTAGATTTTTTTGCAAATTTATTAAAAAAGAAGAACTGAAATATCACATGGTCATAAGTATTCAGTCCCTTTGCTCAGACACTCATATTTAAGTCACATGCTGTCCATTTCCTTGTGATCCTCCTTGAGATGGTTCTACTCCTTCATTGGAGTCCAGCTGTATTTAATTAAACTGATAGGACACAATTCCTGTCTATATAAGACCTCACAGCTCACAGTGCATGTCAGACCAAATGAGAATTATGAGCTCAAAGGAATTGCCCCAGCAGCTCAGAGATGGAATTGTGGCAAGGCACAGATCTGACCAAAGTTACACAAGAATTTCTGCATTACTCAAGGTTCCTAAAAGCACAGTGGCCTCCATAATCCTTAAATGGAAGAAGTTTGGGACCACCAAAAGTCTTCCTAGACCTGACAGTCCAGCCAAACTGAGCAATCTTGGGAGAAGAGCCTTGGAGAGAGAGGTAAAAAAGAACCCCGAGATCACTGTGGCTGAGCTCTAGAGATGCAGTAGTATGGCACCCTGCTACACACAGGTACCACAGGACCCAAAAGGGTGCATGGACGGACTTCTCCACAAGAGGCCCTTACTACACAAAGACACCTCCCCCCTTCCACCTCATACCACCAGAGGCAGCCCTGTTAGGGATATATATACTGGAGGGTGGAGTTAGGTAGGCAGAGTGTGCTGGCACTTGAGATAAGTGAAGAGGCAGCACCTGTTGAGCTGCTGTGCTGAGGGCCTGGAGTGTGGCCAGAGGCAAGGAGAGAGGAGAAAGGAGTTAACGGGGCAGAGGAGCATCTGAAGCTCACCCCAGAGCACAAGCCGGACACCAGGTTCGTGCCTACAGAGTCCTCTACACCCAGTAGGGATAACCGACATACCAGGAGGATTCCAGACCCCTGGTCAACCTGAAGCTACCATCATTTACAGAACTAGGAATCACGAAGGCCCCAGCGTCCAGGGATAGTAGTAGCCAGAGAAAAGTTCTACTACCAAGCAGGCAGGTGAGAGAGTGAAACAGTACAGAAACTAGACCTAGTTCCAGGCTGGCCAGGAGCTTTAAAGAGAGGAAGAAATGGACAATTAGGCCTACTACCCGCTCACTGGGGAGAGTCCAGAAGTGCTCCCTTCCTACTAGGTACCCTGGACCTTACCTGCCTTTTACACCAGTAAAGGTACTGAAGCAAATCCGCTGTCTGCGTGTCCGTCATTGCCCCTGACCCGACCGGGTCACCTCTCACCTGCATCCCTTCCATCAACCCTGCCCCGGGGGCCCGCTCCGCCATCACCCCCGGAGGTCTGCAGCAGCGCTGGTACTCATTACCAGGAACCACAGGTGGCGTCATGAGAAAAAACTGTTATTCATCCCTTCAAGTAACAAACCCCCTTTAAAGAGTGACCCCAGGGTACGGGCCCGGGAGTCGACTGCCGTGACATCCCACAGAAGGTAAAGGCCCGGGTACCGAGTCCCCCATATCCCCCTGGGCGAGTCAGTAGGGAGATGGGAGAAAGTTCCACAAAGTCAACTATCACTGAAGCCCTCCACCAGTCGGGCCTTTATGACAGATGGAAGCCTCTCCTCAGTGCAAGACATATGAAAGCCTGCATAGAGTTTGCTCAAAAACACATGAAGGACTTCCAGACTATGAGAAATAAGATTCTCTGGTCTGAATAGACGAAGATAGAACTTTTTGGTGATAATTCTAAGTGATATGTGTGGAGAAAATCAGGCACTGCTCATCACCTGCGCAATACAATCCCAACAGTGAAACATGGTGATGGCAGCATCATGCTATGGGGGTATTTTTCAGCTGCAGGGACAGGATGACTGGTTGCAATTGAAGGAAATATGAATGCGACCAAGTACAGAGATATCCTGGATGAAAACCTCTTCCAGAGTGCTCTGGATCTCAGACTTGGCCGAAGGTTCACCTTCCAACAAGACAATGACCATAAGCACACAGCTAAAATAACAAAGGAGTGGCTTCAGAACAACTCTGTGACCATTGTTGACTGGCCCAGCCAGAGCCCTGACCTAAACCCAATTGAGCATCTCTGGAGAGACCTGAAAATGGCTGTCCACCAACATTCACCATCCAACCTGACAGAACTGGAGAGGATCTGCAAGGAAGAATGGCAGAAGATCCCCAAATCCAGGGGTGAAAAACTTGTTGCATCATTCCCAAGAAGACTCATGGCTGTACTAGCTCAAAAGGGTGCTTCTACTCAATAATGAGCAAAGGGTCTGAATACTTATGACCATGTGATATTTCAGTTTTTGTTTTTTAATACATTTGGAAAAATTATTACATTTCTGTCTTTTTCAGTCAAGATGGGGTGCAGAGTGTACTTTAATGAGAAAAAATTTTAGAATTTACCAAATGGCTGCAATGAAACAAAGAGTGAAAAATTTAAAGGGGTCTGAATACTTTCTGTACCCACTGTATATCTATCGATCTATTATCTATTAATATATCTATCCATCTATCTATCTATCTAGATATATGGATAGATAGATATATGGATAGATTTATGGATAGATAGATAGATAGATAATTAGATATGTCAGAGATATAGATATATCTATTTATCTATTATTTGTTGATAGATAGTTAGATATATGGACATATAGATATATGGATAGATAGATAAATTAATAGATATATGGATAGATATATAGATAAAAAAAAAATCAAAACCAGAACAAAATGGCAGGAGGTGCAAAGCCACCCAGGTACATGCCAGACCTATAAACATCCACAAAAAATTGGAGGCAGCACACAAGCAGAAAATGAAAATGTTATTTAATAGCCCATGTGGCTGTGGCAATGTTTCAGTCCAATGTTGTGGACCTTTCTGCTTGTGTGCTGCCTCCAATTTTTTGTGGATAGATATATAGATAGATAGATAATAAATATATGGATAGATAGATATAGATACAAAGAGATTTTTAAAGAACAGCACAATTTAATTACTCACAATGGGTTCCAAGCCTTTAAACAAATGTCCAAGTTGTTCCATACCATAGACCAAAAAAGAAGAATAAGGCAGCACCCCCACAAGAAAATTTCTCTTGAAAAAATGGACTTTTATTCCACCCACATGGCGACGTTTGGGTTCATAGGTTTAGAATACAATCAGTGTAAATACATCTCATTAAATGTAATCTTGAAATTTCAAGTTCTCATAATTATAATAAGTATATAAGTGAATCATCTCATGAACAAGGTACAGTATATTATTAAAATTCATATATATAAAACCATTCATCATAGTGTAAACATTTTTCACAGTAAAGTGTTCAGTGCATTAAATTATTAAATTCAAGTCCAGCTGCAATTCATTATTACATGAGGGCAACTCACCCAGCAACAATCAAGTTCACAGTATTCCGGCATGCTGCGCCACATTGTGCTCGGCATCCTATGTCTCCTCGGCGCTATATAAGTCAGTAAAATAAATAAAATAAATAAATTTGCCAGCAATACACTGAATCAGGTCACCGCATGCAAACTGAGTTCAACTCATTGCAAGCGAGGGAAAATACTCACTACGCATGCGCAGCCTCATTTGCCGGGTATACACTGAGTCAGTGTTTTGCCAGCAAATGAACAGAGCGGTCACGTACAGTGTGGCCACTCTGTTCATGGGATCTTCGTGGGACTCTTATTGTTTGGACTGCGTCGGAAAGATAAGGATGAGATTGGTTTATTATTTTACTTTTATTACAGGTGATCGTGGGCTTTGGGGATTAGCTGTAAGGTGAGTATATGGTGTTTTTTTATTTTTTATTTTTTGCAGGGGCGGCGAACATCGGGGACAAGGTTTAGGTGAGTATAATATGTTTTATTTTTATTTTATTTTTTTATTAATTTTAACATTTTTTTTTTTACATTCAGCACAGCACAGTTGCTGGCGGATGGGAGACTAGTAGTCAGACTACTACTCCCATCCAGCGGTGACTGTGCTCGCTGTTTCCTATGGCAGGAGGCGCCGGCTGATGGTGGTAGTAGTACCATCATCCGGCACCTATGACCCCCGGTATGCTTTTTACCGCCGGGTCACTGTCACATCTGTGGCATCATGCTGACACCTGTCAGAATGAAGCTACAGCGATCTGATCGCGGTAATGCAATTACCGCCGATCAGAGCCTGTGTTTCCTGCGCTGTCACGCAAATTACAGTGTGGGAAACCAGGTAAATTCAGGTCCCCCATTCAAATGAATCGGGTCCGTGTTCTTGTTCAGGGTTCGGGTACTGTTCTTGTACCCGAACGCAAACTTTTAAAAACCTGTTCGGAGTTTGGCTATATTAACAGTTTTCCCATCATTATTGGTTGCCCATTCGCTACAGATTACAACACAAACTTATCTTTCTCACCCACAAAGCTCTCCACAATTCTGCAACACCCTGTACATCATCCATCATTTCTGTCTATCACCCTACCCGTGCCCTTCGTTCTGCAACTGATCTAACAATAACATCGTCATAATCTGAACATAGCACTTCCATCTCCAAGACTTCTCTTGTGCTGCCCCAGTGTTCTGGAATACACTACCTCAAACAATCTGACTAATATCTAGCCCCCATGTTTTTAAACATGTTTTAAAAACACATCTCTTTAGACAAGCCTATCATCTCAATTCACTAACCTAACCTCTCCCCTGTTCCTTCCTTCTAAATATTATTCACAATCTGCTCCATCCTATTCATTTGTCTCTACATCCTCCATGCGCCAAATAGCACATGATAACTGCACTTTGACAGATACTGACTGGTGACTGGATCATACAGCTTTATATGAAAACCCTTATTATAATGATGGCTGGACCGTACATGACAAGCACGTTCTACCTATTGTGTCCCTCCTATTTCCTTATAGATTGTAAACTTGCAAGCAGGGCCCTTACTCCTCCTGTAAGGCTGGAGTCACTTCAATGTATGGCATCCGATGCAAGAGCATCGGATGCGATATGCTAATGACCCTCGGCTCTTGCTCTGCTGCGAGCCGGAGCCGAGCGTCATGCTACTGTGCTGCGATTTTCTTGCATGAGAGGATCGCAGCACAGCTGTGGAGGAGACGGAGAAACTCATTTCTCCATCACCTCCATGGCCTGACTCGGTGTATATCGGACTGCATTGGGCTGACATCTGTGTGCAGTCCGATGTTTAACTCGCACCCATAGACTTGAATGGATTTGAGTGAATCGAGTCTCGCTGCAAATCACAGCATGAGAAAATAATCGCTGATCCGAGCTGGCCCATAGAATAACACTGGGCCGAGTGCTATGCAATGTTTTATCTCATAGCACTCGGCCGTCTTATACAGTGTGACTCTGGCCTAACTGTCGAACTAGGTGTTACTTTGTATTGTTTTTATTGTTTGCACCTGACCCCACTTAATTGTAAAGTGCTGAGGAATATGTCTGCACTATATAAATAAAATTATTATATTTATTAACTATTAGTCTGCAGAATTATGCAACTAAATCTCAATTGTTAAATATACTTAAAGTGAGAATAATGACTAAACAGATAAAAATGTACAAAAATACATTTCTGACATTTAAAAAAAAAAATACATTGACCAATATAGCCGCTTTTCATTCAATAACATTCACCTTCCGTCCATGGCGTCTGTCAGTTTCTTCATTTGTTGATGGTCAATTTTTTGTGAATTACCAACCACAGCCTCCCAGACACTCTTCAGGGAGGTATACTGTTTTCCTTCACCGTAAATCTTCCTTTTAAGATGGGCACATAAGTCCTCAATAGAGTTTAGGCCAGATGAGGAAGGGGCCATGTCATTATTCTTTCATCTTTAACCCTTTCACGACATGTGCCGTACATGTACAGCACATGGCATGTCTCCCCCTTTGATGCGGGCTTCAGCGATGAGCCTGCACCTTTCTGGGGACATAACAACTGATCCGATCAGCTATCATGTGCCTCTAACAGACGCAGGTGGAATTGCGATCCACCTGTGGCTGTTAACATGTTAAATGTTGCTGTCAATCTCTGACAGCAGCATTTAACATGTCCATGGTGTAAGGACGTCACTAGTCCCACCCATAGCAGATGAGCACTTTTGTTACACATAGCAGGGCTGAAACAGGCAATTGGATGATCGCAGCTTCTAGTCTCCCATTGAGACTATTGAAGCATGAGAAAAGTTAAATAAAAAGTTTTTAAAAATATTAAAAAAATATAAAAGTTCAAATCACCCCCATTTTGCCTCATTCAAAATAAAACAATTACAAAAAAATCAAATCTAAACATATTTGGTATCATCGCTTTCAGAATCTCCCTATCAATATTAGAGATGAGCGTTGTTCTACTCGAACTGTTCGCCAATCTCAAATTCGAGCTGTTTTGGGCGGTGTTCGAGCCGGTCGGCGAACACGAACAATTTGAGAAAAATTCGGCTGTTCGAGGTTATGTTCGATAACTGTTCGTGCACCAAAATCATAACTGGATTTTTTCTCAGTAATGATGAAAATTAATGTTAATACGCAGTTTGAGTGTACAGCGGGGCGGGGGGAGGGGCAGGGGATGGATCTCTGCAGGAACAATGAAGATCTCCATTTTTTTTTCTCTTTCCCGCATTTGCAGTGGGGAGGTGCAATCTGTCAGCCTATCAGCAGCGCACACACGGAGCGAAGTGCTTTTTTTCACACAAGCAAGGGCATGTGTGATTGGCAGTGTATGTCACATGTCCTTGCCCTATAAGACCAAGCCATTTTCCCCGTCGCCACCATTTTCTCACTGCTGCAGCTGCGTGTTAGACGGCACCGCTGTTGCTGTGTGCGCTATACCTTGTTAATTTCAAGCCAATTTTCGCACAAATATACAGATAGCTTGGGAGTAGGGAATAGTTGTGATTGCAGTCCTTTTAAGGACTAGGTTACAGCATTTCCTACGACTTTTATCAGGCAGGTCTGTGCTCTTAAATAGATAGATTGTGGGAGTAAAGACTAATTGTAATTGGAGTCCTTTTCAGGACTAGGTTACATCAGTTCCTATCAGTTTTTGCCAGGCAGGTCTGTGCCAGTGCTGTGCAAGTTTTTTTCACAGCATTTGGCTGAATCTAGCAAAGCTAATCCTTTTTGGCCTATTGCAGAGTGTGTTAGTCAGTGGAGTAGCCTATCTGTGTTGCAAGATATACCACCTGTGTATAGAATACCAATTTTTTTACTGCACCTAGTGAAGTAAAATCTTTTGGGCATAGCATCATTCTATTAGTCCATCTATACTGACCTCCATCAGGTTGCAAACTGAATATAATTTTTTTCTGCATCTAGCTCTGAAAAAATATTTGGGCTTCTAGCAGTGTGTGGGACTTGGTCTATTAGTCCATCTATACTGACCTCCATCAGGTTGCAAATTAAAAATAATTTTTTTCTTCATTTAGCTCTGAAAAAATATTTGGGCTTCTAGCAGTGTGTGGGACTTGTTCTATTAGTCCTTCTATACTGACTTCCAGCAGGTTGCAAATTGAATATAATTTTTTTCTGCATCTAGCTCTGAAAAAATATTTGGGCTTCTAGCGGTGTGTGGGACTTGGTCTATTAGTCCATCTATACTGACCTCCATCAGGTTGCAAATTAAAAATAATTTTTTTCTGCATCTAGCTCTGAAAAAATATTTGGGCTTCTAGCAGTGTGTGGGACTTGGTCTATTAGTCCATCTATACTGACCTCCATCAGGTTGCAAATTAAAAATAATTTTTTTCTTCATTTATCTCTGAAAAAATATTTGGGCTTCTAGCAGTGTGTGGGACTTGTTCTATTAGTCCATCTATACTGACCTCCATCAGGTTGCAAATTAAAAATAATTTTTTTCTGCATCTAGCTCTGAAAAAATATTTGGGCTTCTAGCAGTGTGTGGGACTTGGTCTATTAGTCCATCTATACTGACCTCCATCAGGTTGCAAATTAAAAATAATTTTTTTCTGCATCTAGCTCTGAAAAAATATTTGGGCTTCTAGCAGTGTGTGGGACTTGGTCTATTAGTCCATCTATACTGACCTCCATCAGGTTGCAAATTGAATAAAAAAATTTTCTGCATCTAGCTCTGAAAAAATATTTGGGCTTCTAGCGGTGTGTGGGACTTGGTCTATTAGTCCATCTATACTGACCTCCATCAGGTTGCAAATTAAAAATAATTTTTTTCTGCATCTAACCCAGCCAATAGTTTTGGCCTAATACCACAGTTTGGCCACTCAGCTCTGCTCGGTTACCATCCATTGTTTTTTTGTGCAAACAACTCCAGAGTTGTGAATTAGTTAACCACCAAAATGAGTGGAAAAAGGCCTGCTGCTGGTGGAAAGGGGAATAGGCGTGTTGGGAAGGGGAAAAAAGGTTGT
The DNA here is from genome assembly GCF_046119375.1 of Phyllobates terribilis. Lineage (NCBI taxonomy): Eukaryota > Metazoa > Chordata > Amphibia > Anura > Dendrobatidae > Phyllobates > Phyllobates terribilis. The sequence continues at coordinate 530,226,572 of NW_027362764.1, read as the reverse complement.
GTCCGTGGGGTAGGTGCAGAAGAAAGACCATCTTCCAGCCAAACTAAAATGTCTACTTCTTTTAGCGGACAATGTGATAAGATCCCTTTCTTACGGCCACGCCAATCGCTACAAATTCCAGATGAGGCACAAAAACAGCAGGTGCTTCAACGGATATCAAGTGCTCCTTTAAGTGGGCTCTCCTCCACATCAACTTCAACATCACAAATACTCCAGTCCTCAAAGGTGTCACCCAAATCGCACTTGCTTCCTCACAGCTCCCAAATCTCCAGCTGCCCGTCTGAGTATGAGGTAGAACAGATGGTTGAGTCTGCAGAGCTGTTTACTCATACTATAGCCTGGGAATCAGAGGTCGACTCCAGCGCTTCTGTGAATCCAGACGAGGAAATGATCTGCACTGATGCCCAGAATCTTTATGAGTCGGATCCAGGACCAGACGCAGAAGGTTCTGACCATAATGTAGACCCTCATTCCCAAACTGTAACTCCTGTTGGTGGAGACAATGAGGAAGACGATGATAAGACTCAAATACCTGATTGGAGCGACAACTTTAGTTTTTTGTCAGGGCAGGAACAGGTTGGCTCTGAGGACGACGGGTGTGATAACGCACAGGGTGATGATGATGAGGTCGGAGATCCCACTTACTGTCAACCCACAGTCAGCCAAGAGATGAGGTCAGCAGAGGAGGTGGAGGAAGATGCTAGTGACGACGAGGTCAGGTTGCGCCTTCCTGGACAGAGACGTAGTACTGGAAGCACGTCAACAACTGCATCCTCAAACACAACTCTGCCTCTCACCACAAGTCGTGGTGGCTCTTCAGGTCGCATGGGTGCTAAGCCTTGCATAGCCTGGGCATTTTTTCAGATCGATAAAGATGACCCAACTCGTGTTATCTGTAACATTTGTCAGCAAAAGCTAAGTAGAGGCCAAAAAATACATAGTTTGAGTACTTCATGCATGAACCGGCACATGGACATGAAGCATAAGTTGCAGTGGGAAGCTCAGTGTGCTACAATGCGGTCTAGCCGGCCGGGCCAACCACCGTCTGCCATATCTTGTGCATCCGCGGCCTCTTCATCCTCTGTGACTGGGGGGACAGCAGTCACACCTGTTTTGGGGCGCAGACCTGCCACTTCTTTACCCGCAACAGCCAGCGTGATTGGCAGGTCATCATTTTCTTTGGAGGTGGTAACACCAGCTGGTCTTGAGCGCTGTCCGACATCGATAGCACCACCTTTGGATCAAGGCAACCTAACATGTCCGCCTGCATCTTCCTCACAGACCGGCAGTTTGCCGGGGACACCCTTATCAACCCCGTCTAAGCACAATAGCCAGCCCTCGGTCCCTCAGATGTGGACAAGTAAAAGACCATTTCCTCCTAGCCATGAGAAAGCTAAGAGGTTGAATTTCACCATCTGCAAGCTCTTGGCTACAGAAATGCTGCCTTTCCGCCTGGTGGACACAGAGGATTTTCGAGACCTTATGTCCGTCGCAGTGCCCCAGTACCAGATGCCCAGTCGGCACTACTTCTCAAAGAAAGGTGTGCCTGCGCTCCACCAGCATGTCGCACACAACATCACCGCTTCTTTGAGAAACTCTGTGTGTGACAGGGTGCATTTCACCACAGACACTTGGACGAGTAGGCATGGACAGGGGCATTACATGTCGCTGACTGGGCACTGGGTAACTATGGTGACAGCAGGACAAGGGGCTGCTGTCCAAGTCTTGCCGTCCCCACGAGTTGTGCGTCAATCCTCTTTATGTCATTTTTCCTCCACTGCTTCTGCCTCCTCAACCTCCTCTCGGTCTTCCACCTGCACCCAAAGCCTGTCTGGTCATGCCACAAGCTTTCTAACTGCGCAGAAGGGATCCTGCACACCTCCTTACTATGCTGGCAGTAGGGCTCAACGTCATCAGGCGGTTTTTACATTGAAATGTCTGGGAAATGTGAGTCACACAGCTGAGGAGTTGTGGTCAGCTCTGGAGAACCAATTTCATGAATGGTTGTCTCCACTGGACCTGAAACCAGGGAAGGCCGTGTGCGACAATGCTGCAAACCTGGGTGCGGCCCTTCGCCGGGGCAATGTCACACACGTGCCTTGTATGGCTCACGTGTTGAACCTGGTTGTCCAGCAATTTTTAGCCCACTATCCCAGACTAGATGGCCTTCTGCAGAGGGCACGGTTGCTGTGTGCTCACTTCCGCCGTTCGCATCCCGCAGCTCAGCGACTTACATCTCTACAGAAGTCGTTGGGCCTGCCACTTCACCGGCTAAAATGCGATGTGCCTACCCGGTGGAATTCAACTCTGCACATGTTGCAGCGACTGTGGCAGCACCGACAAGCCCTGGTGCAATACGTTCTGACGTATAGCCTGGGCCAACGAGATTCAGAGGTGGGGCAAATCATGCTGGAGGAGTGGTCTTCGATCAGGGACCTATGCACCCTTCTGCACAGTTTTGAAATGGCGACGAAGATGTTTAGTGCTGACGATGCCATTATCAGCATGACTATTCCGGTGATTTACATGCTGGAGCACATGTTAAACAGAATTCGGAGTCAGGTGGTGGCACAAGAGGAGGTGGAGGAAGTAGAGGAGGAGGAGTTGTATGCGGAAGGGCTAACATCTGCAAGGTCCAGACGGTCGGCAGCACCAAGGCGGCAGGCATGTGAGGGTGGGGGAGATGATTTTACCAGGGCGCATGGTAGCAGCCAAACTAGTGAGGAAGGTGCAGGAGCCCAGGAAGAAGTGGAGGACGAACTGATGGAAGACTCATCAGATGAGGGAGACCTTGATCACATTTCTGTTGTGCGAGGTTGGGGGGAGAGGACAGAGGAAGGAAGCATGATTGCTACCTCGCCACCAACACAACAGGGACTTGGTGCTCCTGGATGCGCAACACACATGAGTGCCTTCTTGCTGCACTACCTGCAACATGACCCTCGAATTGTGAGAATTAGAAATAATCCTGACTACTGGGTTGCCACACTGTTAGATCCCCGGTACAAAAGTAAATTTGCAGAAATTATTCCTGCTATAGAAAGGGATGCACGCATGCAGGAGTATCAGCAGAGACTGTTGCAGAATCTTACATGTGCTTTTCCACAAAATACCAGTGGTGCACGTAGTGAATCTCACAGTTCCAACTTGCCAACCGTGGTCTGTATGGAATTGTTCAATAAAGGGCCCAAAATTAAGATAACATAGATGGGAGAGGTCTCTATGAATAGGAATTCCTAAGTATTTGATACCCTGTGAGGGCCAGGCAAAGGGAAAGTTGGACTGGATGGAATCCTATATGGATTTAGGGAGGGAGACATCGAGGGCCTCAGACTTCGCTGCATTGATTTTAAAATTTTACCATGTAACAAAGTGATCTATTTCAGCCATAACAGCAGGGATGGATATATGTGATTGAGTGATATATACTAGGACATCATCAGCAAATAGAGAGCACTTGTACTCGGTGCCTCCCACCTCAATCCACCTAATATTGGGGTTATGGCGAATTGATGAGAGCAGGTGCTCCGTCACTAGGATGTATAAGAGAGGGGACAGAGGACATCCCTGCCTTGTCCCATTGGTGATTGTGAAAGGTGATGAAAATGTTCTGACGCACCCCCTGGGCCTTGGGACACCCGGAGCCGGACCCTTTTTGGTGGATGCTGGTGGTTGTAGTCTTCGTGGCGGCGATCCGGTTCCGTGGCTCAGGGCGGTCAAACCAGTGGCGGAACTATTTATGTGGTTTTGATGTTTAAATGTCCGACTACGCCACCCGTGGATTGCGGTCAGAGTGAACCGCCGCTACAGGGCAGACCGCTAAGGCTGGTGTTGTGGGTGCAGCAGAGCGTAGCATAACTCCCCACGGGAGGAGTATAGCCTCAGGGCAGTGTATGCGGAGGATGGGGGTGATGGTGCAGGGCAGCAGCAGTAACGACATGGAGTCAGTGATGCAGTTCAGGGCCTTTACTCACAGTTCTTATTATCCAGACCACGTCTGCAGGTAACGGCTGCCCACGTCGTACTGTGCTCTCCAGGTGAGGGGCTCAGACAACTCCCAGATAACTTTGGAGCGCTTCTCAGGACCCCCTTTGTGTGTCCTTTGTCTGGCCTTTCTTACCAACACTTCTGTCCGGCTGCCTCGGGCCTCCTCTTGGTAAACTTGGCGCCAGTTTCCCTGACCCTATGTGGTGCCTTCCTAGCGGGTGGAGCAAGGGGCTGCGCCACATAAAATGTCAGAGCCTCCGGTTTCTAGCTGAGGGTCGTTTCCTGCCTCCACTAGTTCGGGGACCGGTCTCCCCCTTTGGCCTGACCCCTCCACGCAGGTGGATTCGGGCGTGCGGTGGCGACTCGCCCGTCCGCACCCCTGGGATCCCTTCATTCCTCGTTCCTGGAGCCTTCTCCGCTCCTCTTCCTTCCTTCTCCCTCTTGCAGGCCTGGGCCTCTGTTACTAGGCCCGCCTACGGAGCAGAGCTCATGCAGAGCCCCTGCTCCCTGCCACTTCTGCTCAGACTTCTCTGCACTGAACTAAGATGGTGCCCACCTTTTATACTCCCTTCTCAATGCACCCAGGAACTGCTTCCTCCCTGCTCCTGCACTGCAGGGTTCCCCTTCCTCAGTGTTCCCTCCCCCCACTCCAGCCAGGGACAGGGACTGTCGTGCCCATCTCAGGGGCATATTGGTCGCCCTGCCCCACGGCAATGTGGTGTAATGCATGCAGGTGTCGGGTCCTGATCCACACTCCATCCTTATCTGAGAGTGAGATATCACACCTCTGGGTGAGGTGCAATACGTCTGTAGCAACCGAGCCCTCGGTGCTACAGTTCCATTTATCTTCAGCCTAGGTGACGTATTGTGATACAGGGCCGTGATTTTGGCTATAAAAGGGTCCCCTAGACCCCTACCCCAAGCTTTTTAAGAGAATCATATATGGCGTGCCAGGAGACTCTATGGAATGCTTTCTCAGCATCCAACGAGAGTATCTACTTACAAATTTTTAACTGCATCTAGCCCAGGAAATACTTTGTGCCTAGTAGCAGTGTCTGCTAGTCAGCGGATTATCCCGGCTGTTAAGCAAGCTACACCACCTGTAGTTTGGACACTTAATTTTTTCAAAGGAAATGCTTCGGGACCACGGGATACTTAGTGAAGAGCATCAGGAGGCACCCCAAGGCATAGGGGCTGGGACTGGCACTAGGATGCCTTGCGGTGGACAGCCGAGCTCGATCCTTATAAAAGCTTTTTAACTGCAGCAGCTTTAGTGGACGCTACTGGAGCTGGAATTACGCGGCTGCTGGCATGAGACTTGCCCTCCAATAGATCCTTGTAAATGGATTTAAAGTGTATTCATTCAAATTAGAGGGACAATTTAAATTAAAAAGCTTAGAGCTGCCTCCACCACAGGGGGGCTCTCTCGACCCACCAGCGGACAGGCACCAGTATTGGGAGAGGGGGGCTGGCCGTCAGGGTTCACCGCGGCTCTGGCACAAACCCGGCGACACGGAGGTGGCACGGGCAGGAGCGGACTGGCCGTCTCGGCTTCTCACTTTTTGGATTTTAGAAGGGCATGACATGCCTATATCTGTGTCTCCCCCTCCTTTTACTCCTCCACCTCTTTTCTTTTCGCATGACTATATGTACTTGTCACTTTTCCATGTGTTAGTTGTGTCTTCTGAGCAGTTTGTCAGCTTTTGGACACCTTTGAAGGTGTTTTCTATGTGTTTCTATGTGTTTTTGTTTGCCTGCCATTGTTTTTAACGGTGTTCGAAGGTGTTCGACGAACAGTTCGACGAACAGTTCGGCGAACACACGGGTGTTCGACGAACCGAACCGAACTCGAACACTACGGGGGTGGCTCAACACTAGTAACAACTGTATATGTATATAATGCTGCAGGCATATGCAGGCCTTATCAAATAGTTCTAACAACTCCTTGATCAAATTTTATTTTCTTTGCTTTTATAACACTAACATTTTTCGCATTCCCTTACAGACATTGTCATTATTCACTTTTCCTATTGGGTGTCTACTGGTTTATTCAGCACTAATGGATGGTGACATAGCTATGTTCCAATTATGAGTGGTTACCAGCTATCATCAGAAAATGACAGTCTTTAAAGAGGTTGTCCACTACTTTTACATTGATGCTCTATCCTTAGGATATGTCATCAATGTCTGATCGGCCGAAGTCTGACACCCGGCACCCCCGCCGATCAGCTGTTATCGGTGCTGGCGGCAGCGGCCGCTGGTCGGAAGTACTTACTTGCAGTGCTTGGCTGTCTATTTGTAGTGGCCGCCGTGGGGTACTGAACATCCACCTCCTAGCTAATTGAATAGGAAGCAGGTGTGTAGTACCCTGCGGCAGCCACTACAAGTAGACTGTCAAGCTCCACAAGTACTTCCAGCCGGTGGCCGCTGCCGCTGGCACCAATAACAACTGATCAACGGGGGGGCCGGGTGTCGGACCCCGGCCGATCAGACATTGATGCCCTATCCTAAGTAGGGCATCAATGTATAAGTAGTGGACAACCTCTTTAAATCAGATTTTTGTGTTACATGCATTTCTTTTTTAAAGCTTGTCAATGTTTTTTGTATATCACATTCTTTATTTGCACTTATTTTAAGTCACGTTTCTCTTTTTTATCTTATGGTATTGCTGAGGTTTTTTGCTTATAATTAATCAACATGGCTCATGCTGTTAATGAATTTTGAGAAAAGCAAAAAATGTTTGTCTTTTACCATTTCACCAATTTCTGCCGTACCTAGAATCACTCAAGTGTTTTAGCAGAGCCCCAGGGGGATTGTGGGGAACTTGTTATTGTAGTCTGGCTGAAGCCGAAGAGAAAGGTAGTAGTGTGTTATCTGTATCTCAAGAAGGCAACTGAAAAGGATTCAGATCAGGAGAAAAACTAAACCCAGGTCAGATAAACTCCCTGAACTAACAGTGCAGAGTATTATCAGGCAGGAAGATAAGGACTGGAAGGAATTGTGTCACAGGGATCATCTCCCTCATCAAACACCCTCCCCCCTCCATCTCCATGCAGGATAAAGAATGCTGTGTACTATTGTGTCCTTGTGAAGGAAAAGCCTGTGGTTGTGTATGCACAGAAGTGTGCTGCTAAGAGATCTAATCTATGCTGAATTATTCTAGTGAAGAGACTGTAATATTGTGCCTTGTGAAGAAACGACTGTTTTGTTACTGGAGCCGGTTGCTCAAGAAACTCAGAGTGTACTGTAATGAAGATTGTTATTGTAATATCCCTGAATTGCACTGGCGGTGCTTCAGATTAAATTCCACTGTTAAACTGTTGAAAAAGACTGTTGTCAGATGTGTCTGGTCAGCAATTGAATCTATTGTGTGCCTGAGAGAAGCTGCAGCCTATGGCCCCCTGAGTAACGGTTCCCCCAGGATTCCAAAGAATTCATGAAGCCCGTCTCGCCCTATCTGAACCTAGCGACGTGCGTGTAATATTATCCAAAAATTCCTAGAGGTTACTGGGTTCAGGGATATTCTATTTTGTTATGCACCAGTTTCAGAATTTTGTAATAACTGGAATACAGAGAGAGCTATGTTGTAAATATTTGTACTTGCAACTAGAGATCAACAGATCAATCCGCAGAGGATTGAGTTTTTAAGCCAAATATTGGGGTCCTATCTCTATCTCCTGTAAAATGTAAGCTCATATGGTCAGCAGGGTCCTTTGTCTCTCCTGTAGAATGTACACTCTTACGGTAAGCTGGGCTCTCGCTCTCCTCACCCTCAATGAATTTTCTGAGAATTACAAGCTTTTGAGTATTGACATTCGCATGAATTCATTTGCCATGAATCAAATTTCATGGGGAAATTTGCCAAGGCCAGTGAATTTGAATTTTAAAAGATCCGCTTATCTATTTTTGCAACCAAGAACTTAGTGGGTAGATGTTATCAGAGGTTGCATAAAGTGAACAGTATTTAAGGAAATATTTTATAGTCCTTATAGTCAAGTTGACTTTATATTATCTGATGTCCAGGATCATTTTCAATTAACTGATTAACTGGTGTTTTACACACTACAGGTCCCAACAGTTAGAATGTTGGGAAGTGACAACAATTTTATTTTTTAAAGCAAAAGCACAGAGTGGAAAGTCTATGGGAAGGTTGGAAGTATCTGTAGAAAGTTACTCAAACTACTGCCAATTAAGGAATTGGCCCTTCCATTTTTCATAGGTTCTGGCAAGGTCATGTTGAATCTTACTTGTGGAATTTGTGCCCGCTGGTTCTGCCTTCACAGATCTGAGTATTGCTGCAGCAGAGCCATTGAACTGTAGTTACAATTTGTACTTACATTTTTAGATAGTTGAAGACACTTTCACTTGGTAAGTAAAACATTTTATTATTTTAAATCATTATTCTTTCAAAAGATTTACTGTTGCTTTTTCAAAAGACTAAGACCTCGGGTGTCAGTTTTAAAAGCTTTATGTAATAAAGGCTATTTCACAAGTGAACCTTTCTTCTCATCACCATAAAATACTTTTAAAATGCTCGTAATTTAGATGCCCCAGGTTAAAGTTTAGTATTCATATACTTTTATTTGTTACAGGGTATGGATTTTTATATGCAATTTATACAATAAATACTATAGCATGCGGGGAGAAAAATAGCAAAGGTTTATACTTTATATTTAAGCCAAACAGTAATGACTTGTAATGAATTGTTTCTCTTTTATGAACTTAAAGCTGATGATCCTCTCATTACAGCCCTTATCCTAAACTATGAAGAAAGATTAATAGTTGTAGCTTAAGGCTATGTGCCCACGTTGCATTTATGAAGCAGAAAATTTCTGCTGCATAAATGCAAGTCCTCTCCCGGAAAAACGCATGCGGAATTCCGCACGCGTTTATCGCGCATTTTTCGCGCGTTTATCACGCGTTTTCCACATGCGGAATTGCCTTGCGTTTTTTATGCATTGGACTAAGGCAATTCCGCTTGCGGAAACGCAAAATTAAATGACATGCTGCGGATTTTTGAACGCGGCATAAACGCTGCGGAAAAATCCGCAACATGTGCATAGAACTTGCGGAATCCCATTGGGGACCATGGGGTGCGGATATACATGCGTTTTTCAAGCGTTTACGCTGCGGAAATTCCGCAGCATATACGCTTGAAAAATGCTACGTGGGCACACAGCCTAAATGAATGTCCCTAATATCAGAAATAAAAGTTATTTCTGACTCAGCAATTCTAACTTTTAAATAGGGCTTTAAAATGCCCCGTTAGAATAGAGCCAGGAGTTACCTATTGCTGCACTCATTATCCATGGGATAGCGAGAGATTGCGCCATAGTCTGTAATGTCTGGCAGCACCAAAGAAAATTAATGGAGCAGTGATATGGGCAGCCACCACTATATTCTTATGGGTTATTTTAAAGCCCAGTTTTTGGAATTGGTGGGGTTCCCAGAGATTAGACCTCAGCAATCAAAAAGTTTTCACTTTTCCGGTGGAACAGTAAAGCATATTCCTTGTATAAACTCTGCCTATGTCAAGGCTTGTAGGCAGGAGCATAATGATCGCGGTCGCAAAGGTCGCGACTAAAGATGCGCAAACGTTTTGATGCTTGGGTTCGTCGACTAAACCCGAGCATCAAAAAAAAGTTCATGTTCGGGCACCCGAGCCCGAGTACGAACCTGAAGATCCCTGGTTTCCCACGCTGTCATCTGCATGACAGCGTGTAAACCGGGGCTTTGATCTGTGGTAATATATGTAACAAAGTCACTGGTGGTGTGTCAGAAGGGAGGTATGAGTCACTGAGATTCTTAAGCTCAGTGATGTGAAAACATGCGAGTTCTCCTGCACAAGTAGGTGCAGAGAGAGTTAATAGAACCACACTTACAAGGGAATGTTTTTAGTAGATAATGAAAGTGCAGGGTGGGACATTATCCACGATCCTTCCCAATCAGGGGAGTGTCTGGGCTTTAAATAGCCAGCCCTGACACTCAGAGGTGTTCAGTACTTGGGGAAACTTTGCTTCAGGGAGGAGATAGCACGGGGTGTGCTGAACCTGTGCGTGGCTAACAGTGTGTGTGGCCAGACCTTGGCCGAGATACGGACTGTGCTGCAAGTTTTGTATTTTGTTTTTGTCTCTTTAGCCGAATGGGCTGTGTTTTCTTTTTTGGACTATACCACAAGTGATGTTAAAATTGCGGGCAACACCCCCAGCAAACATGTGTGACGGTCACAGGAAGACTTGCATGTCCTGGGTGAAGTCGACTGTGAGCCAGCAAGTGACGATGAACAAGATGGAGGACCTCCTTAAATATTTATTGCAGGCGCAGCAGGCACAGCCCCAACAGCAACAAACCCAGCACCAGCAGATGCTACAGCAACAGCAGATGGCGCAACAGGAGACCACCAAACTGCTTATGCAGCAGCTCCAGCTCCAGCAGCAGGCCCACCAGGACCAGTGCAGACAACAGCAGCAGCAAATCAATTTGCTTGCAGAGGTGATCCGTGGCTCGGCAACAGCTCCAACGATAAGGTCAGCGCACAACTTTTCTGTCTGAAATGCAGTAAGGGGAGCGCTGCAGAAAATGACTCTGGGTGATGACGTAGAAGCTTTTCTGATGGTGTTCGAGAGGGTCGCCGAGAGGGAGAAGCTGCCTCCAGAGCAATGGGCAGAGGTGTTGGCGCCATACTTGACGGGGGACCTGTGTGTCCTTGTGGAGAATGAAGACAAGGTGGTGACCCCGGAAGAGGAGGTCCCAGATTTGGGGGTATCTGGGGGGAACTTTGGAACTGCGCAGATGCAGGATCTCACCTTGAAATTTGCATTTGACAATGTGACTGTGATCAGTGGGTTTGCTCAGGATCCGGGGGCTGACACCAGGTTCCCATATTTTGCACTCAATGGGGAACTTCTTTATAGGGTCACTAACCCAAAAGGGGAGGTAATAGAGCAGTTGGTAGTGCCTGGACCCTATAGGCATAGAGTGTTAGTCCTGGCCCCTTCTCACATCTTGGGTGGGCATCTAGGGGTAGATAAGACTCAGGAGCGGGTCCTAAAAAGGTTCTACTGGCCTGGATGTCACCGGGAGATTCTGAACTACTGCCGGTGATGTCCCACCTGTCAGCTAACGGCTCCCGTGTCCCATTTCCCCCCTAGTGCCATTACCTCTCACTCATAGAGATCCCATTTGACCGGATCGCCATGGACCTTGTCGGGCCCCTGGTGAAGTCTGCCCGAGGACACCAATACATTCTGGTTATATTGGACTATGATACGCGATATCCGGAGGCAGTACCATTAAGAAATTCCTCCGCCAGAAGTATCGCCAGAGAGCAGCTTCATATTTTCTCCCAGGCAGGTCTGCCAAAGTAGATCCTGATGGACCAGGGAACTCTGTTCATATCTAAGGTGATGAGAGAATTGTGTAAGGCCCTCCAAATTACACAACTCCGAATGTCGGTATACCACCCGCAGATGGACGGACTGGTAGAACGGTTCAACAAGACCTCAAAGTCGATGTTAATGAAAGTTGTGGAGAAGGATGGGAGAGACTGGGATTGCCTGCTGCCGTACCTGCTGCTCTCCATTAGGGAAGTTCCTCAGAGCTCTACAGGGTTCTCACCATTTGAACTGCTATATGGACGACACCCTCGGGGCCTTCTGGACCTAGCAAAAGAGACCTGGGAATCAGAGGTTACACCCCACCGGAGTGTCATCAAGCATGTGGCCCAAATGCAGAACCGGATCAAAAGTATCCATGAAGGAGAGCCTTCTACAGGCACAAGAAGCCCAGGCAAGGGTCTACAATTGGGCTGCAAAGTTGAGACAATTCAGCCCTGGACTTCGGGTGTTGGTGTTGGTACCCACGGTCGAGAGTAAGTTCCTGGCTAAGTGGCAAGGACCGTACGAAGTAGTTGAGAAGCTGAGTGAAGTCAACTACAAGGTCCAGTGGCAGAGACACGGTCACCGGCCCAGAAACAATAGCCCCGAGAACTCTTGCAGAGAAACAGAAACCTGTTCTCAGAATTGCCTGGCTGTACGCAAGTTGTGGAGCATGAGATCCTGACGGAACCGCACGTACGGGTGAACCAAAGGCAGTATCGAATTCCCGAAGCCCGCCGTGAGGTGATCTCCAAGGAGGTGAGGAGAATGTTGAGCCTGGGCATTGTCAAGGAATCTAAGAGCGGCTGGTCTAGCCCGATTGTTCTTGTGCCTAAGCCGGACAGAGAATGGCGGTTCTGTAATGATTACAGGAAGCTAAACGATGTGTCCAAGTTTGACGCATACCCGATGCCCCGGGTCGATGAGCTTATTGAGAGGCCGGCCAGGTACATCACTATCCTGGACCTAACAAAAGGATACTGGCAGATTTGCCTGGCCCCAGGGGCCAAGGAGAAAATGTCCTTTTCCGCACCCGATGGGTGTTTTCAATATAAAAAATATGCTGCTGCTTACTTGGACGACATTGTGATTTTCAGCCCAGATTGGAAAACCCACCTGCAGAAGGTCAAGGCAGTACTGGATGCAGGGCTGCCACCAGGAACTTCAGGGCCCCATACTGGAAAAATGTCTGGACCCCCTTGAGACTCCGCCCAGGCTCCACCTCCATCCCTCAAACCTTCTACAGTCCCACCGCCCACTCTTGGAAAAACTCCACATCTGCACCCCGTCCTCACCAATCACTCATTACCAGTTCACAGTGAACACCAGATCAAATACATAGCCATCAGCTTTTGTTTTGGCCAAAAGATTTTTAAAGCTGCCACCACGATAAGGTAGACTCTTCTGGCCGGGCCCTACTTTAGCCTATTCAAATTTTCTTAAAATATCCAATGCTCTTTTTAGGTATATTTTTCTTTATTTTTCTTTAAGGGAATGTGTCATATAAATTTTTTAAAATAAACAATAATACCACATACAAGGAATACCGCCACACCATGACCAGATCACATATCACCACCACATAGTGACCAAATAATACCACACAGAAGGGGCAAAAACCACCACACCATGACCAGACCACATATTACCACCACATTGTCACCGAATACTACAATACTGATCATTAATAAAAGAACACAACACTAATATTACCATACGTGCCATTATACACAGGATACCTGTACATGGTATACAGTGTATAATGTAAGTGTACAGGTAATCTAGTGATCACCAGTGACATTATACACAGGAGCTCTGTATATAGTGTACAGGTAATACAGTGATCAACAGTGACAATATACACAGGAGCTCTGTATATAGTGTACAGGTAATATACAGTGATCACCAGTGACATTATACACAGTCAGTGTACAGGTAATACACTGACTCACAGATGACGTCTGTAGGTGAAGTCCTTCATCTTCGCTGTTTTCCTTCATCCAGCACAGACCGCCATCACTTCTTACAGCTAGGACTTGTCTCTGCATAAAATAACACATTTATCTAGAGCACATCCCCAACTTCTACATTACACAGCTGAATACAGATGTGCACCCACTAATAATATATAATTAGTTATTATGCAACCCACCATTCCAAATATAAATTGTAATCCACAACTGTGCCCCCACTAACTGTGAATAGCCACTTTCCCCACCTAATAAATATATAAATTAATTAGAACCTGTACTTTTCCCCCATTTTATTACCAGTCACATTCCTGCATCCGCTACGCCCCCTACTCTGTACCTCCTGCTCCCCCGATTCATTATATTTACATGCACCCTCTGCCCCAATTCATTATGTCATGTCTGTGCTCTCCCTATCCTCACCCTCTATTCATCATCATTTACTCTCCCCCACCCCCCATTCACCATTTGCTCTCCCCCCCACTTCCAATTCATCATGTGCTCTCCCCACTTCCATCTCCCAATTAACCATGAGCTTATCCTCCCCCCACTCCCAATTCCCCATGTGCAGCTCATTCTTCCCTCCACTCCCAATTCCCCATGTGCAGCTCATTCCCCCCCACTCCCAATTCCCCATGTGCAGCTCATTCTCCCCCCGATTCCCAATTCCCCATGTGCAGCTCATTCTCCCCCCACTCCCAATTCCCCATGTGCAGCTCATTCCCCCCCACTCCCAATTCCCCATGTGCAGCTCATTCCCCCCCACTCCCAATTCCCCATGTGCAGCTCATTCTCCCCCCACTCCCAATTCCCCATGTGCAGCTCATCCACCCCACTCCCAATTCCCCATGTGCAGCTCATTCTCCCTCCCAATCCCAATTCCCCATGTGCAGCTCATTCTCCCCCCACTTCCAATTCCCCATGTGCAGCTCATCCCCCCACTCTCAATTCCGCATGTGCAGCTCATCCCCCCCACTCCCAATTCTCCATGTGCAGCTCATTCTCCCCCTTACTTCCAATTCCCCTTTTACAGCTCATTCACCCCCCACTTCCAATTCCCTGTGTGCAGCTCACCCCCCCCCCATTCCCAACTCCCCATGTGCAGCTCACCCCCCCACTCCCAATTCCCCATGTGCAGCTTATTCTCCCCCCTTACTTCCAATTCTCCATGTGCAGCTCATTCTCTCCTGTGAGAAGAATTATGCAATCGTGGAAAAGGAGTGCCTGGCCGTCAAGTGGGCATTTGATACCCTTAGGTACTACCCATTAGGCCGCAAATTCAGATTGGTCTCAGACCATGCCCATTTGAAATGGATGAGGGAACTGACGGGAAATAATGACCGGTTGACCAGGTGGTCCCTGGCCCTCCAGGACTTTAGTTTTTAGGTAGAGCACAGGCCCGGGAAACTGCATGCTAATGCCGATTCCCTGTCCAGACTTCCCTGTCTAGTGAGTGAAGGTGCCAATAACCCCGGCTTAGGGCAGGGGGGGGGAATATGTGACAAAGTCACTGGTAGTGTGTCAGAAGGGAGGTATGTGTCGCTGATACTCTTAAGCTCAGTGATGTGAAAACATGCGAGTTCTCCTGCACAAGTAGGTCCTCGGACACGCATTCAGCTGAAGAATATTGCAGTGCAGGGACCCAACAGGTCTGTGCGCTGCAATACACACTGCTGGCCAATCAGAGGCCAGTAGCTAATGTCAGCATGCACGTGACTGGGTGCAGTGACGTCATGCGCTCCTGTCGCTTGTACGCTGAAGTCAGCTGCCGGCTTCAGAAGAGGATGCCATGCGATGGTAGAGTGGAGAGAAGGTGAGTAGAATCAATTTTTTCTATGCATTAAAGAACAGTGGCAGAATAGAGAACATTTGCCAGGATGGGGGATATACATATACCAGGATGGGGGATATATATACCAGGATGGGGCCCAGGATAAGGGACATATATGCCAGGATGGGGTCCAGGATAAGGGACATATATACCAGAATGGGGCCCAGGATAAGGGGCATATATACCAGAATGGGGCCCAGGATAAGGGACATAAATATCAAGATAAGGGATATATATACCAGGATGGAGGACATATACACTCCTGTGAAAAATTAAAGCATCAATATTTCCAAATTTATTTTGAAATGGAAACAATGGTCGGATTGAAACAAAATTTTGCATGGCTGTAGGGCATACCCTGAATTTCATGATACGGAAATTGTTTTGTTGTTTTCAAATCAATTCGTGAAAAATAGTTGAAAGGAGTGGTTTCTTCTTTCGCACAGTAATAGGGTTTTGGGAGGATGGAGAGGAGGCTTATGCCACCTTTTGACGCAAGTTTCGAAATTTTCCCGCATTACGAAAAGTCATTTCATGGGGTTCAAATTTGGGGTCCTTTTTGTGTTTCTCCCTCAAAATGAGGGTTGGGGTGACAGTAGTGCTACAAAAATGTGGGGCATGCCTTACTACAGCATTGCACACCACAATTCATGCTGTGTCCAAAATGCCCCAACCCCCCCATTTTTACAAAGGGGGGTGTTAAGGGTGTTTTTACCCCTTAGTAGCTGATTATGCAAATTGGTTAGAATGATCAGTAGATGTGAGGAGATGAACATAATGTTTGCCTCTTTGCATAACATGACGTTTTAGCGGGTAAATTCTCAGGGGTACACATGCAAAACTCCTGAAAATGGGGATAAACATTACGATTTCTTGACAAGCTCCCAGGTATTTTTGGGTGCCTTTGAAAGCATGCTGATTCAACCAAGGTTATCATTATAGCCCCGTTTTCAACCCGTTGGGGAGGGTTTGAGTTTAGGGGTGCGCCAGAGTGGTAGTTTTTATCGTAGGCGTTTGAACTTGACACAGATGATAGGCAATCGAACATCACTGACAAGATTTTCAAACCAATCCATTCTATAGTTTCAGAGAAAAGTTGACTTCTTTGGAATTGTTCCAGCCACTTTCCAATTTGGAGTGTTTAGAGGGTTGCAGTCCCTAGAATTGATTTGAAAACAACAAAAAAATTTCCGTATCATGAAATTTAGGGTCTGGCCTACAGACATACAAAATTTTGTTTCAATCCGACTATTGTTTCCACTTCAAAATTAATATGGAAATATTGATGCTTTAATTTTTCACAGGAATATATATATATATATATATATATATATATATATATATACACACACACACACACATATACACACACAGTGGGTGCGGAAAATATTCAGACCCCTTTAAATTTTTCACTCTTTGTTTCATTGCAGCCATTTGGTAAATTCTAAAAAGTTAATTTTTTTTTCTCATTAAAGTACATTGTGCACCCCATCTTGACTATTAAAAAAACAGAAATGTAGAAATTTTTGCAAATTTATTAAAATAGAAAAACTGAAATATCACATGGTCATAAGTATTCAGACTAGTGATGAGCGAGTATGTTCTGTTAACCCTTTCGCCGAGCATGCTCAGACAAGCACCGAGTATTTATAGCGTGCTCGGTGATATGTTTGAATCACTCCCGTGTGCATGATTTGCGACGGGTTGACAGCTTTATTACATGTGAGGAATGTGGAAAAAGCAGACATTCCTCACATGTATCAAAGCTGTCAAAAAGTCGCAAATCATGCACACGGGAGTGATTCAAACATATCACCGAGCAGCTGTAAATACTCGGTGCTCGTCCGAGCATACTCGGTGAAAGGGTTAACAAAACATACGCACTCATCACTAATTCAGACCCTTTGCTCAGTATTGAGTAGAAGCACCTTTTTGAGCTAGCACAGCCATGAGTCTTCTTGGGAATGATGCAACAAGTTTTTAACACCTGGATTTGAGGATCCCCTGCCATTCTTCCCTGCAGATCCTCTCCAGTTCCGTCAGGTTGGATAATGAACATTGGTGGACAGCCATTTTCAGGTCTCTCCAGAGATGCTTAATTGGGTTTAAGCCAGGGCTCTGGCTGGGCCAGTCAAGAATGGTCACAGAGTTGTTCTGAAGCCACTTCTTTGTTATTTTAGCTGTGTGCTTATGGTCATTGTCTTGTTGGAAGGTGAACCTTCGGCCAAGTCTGAGGTCCAGAGCACTCTGGAAGAAGTTTTCATCCAGGATATCTCTGTACTTGGCCGCATTCATGTTTCCTTCAATTGCAACCAGTCATCCTGTCCCTGCAGCTGAAAACCCCACATAGCATGATGCTGCCACCACCATGTTTCACTGTTGGGATTGTATTGGGCAGGTGATGAGCAGTGCCTCGTTTTCTACACACATACTGCTTAGAATTATCACCAAAAAGTTCTACCTTCGCCTCATCAGACCAGAGAATTTATTTCTCATAGTCTGTGAGTCCTTTATGTGTTTTTGAGCAAACTCTATGCACGCTTTCATATGTCTTGCACTGAGGAGAGGCTTCTGTTGGGCCACTCTGCCATAAAGGCCCGACTGGTGGGGGGATGCAGTGATAGTTGACTTTGTGGAACTTTCTCCCATCTCCCTACCGCATCTCTGGAGCTCAGCCGCAGTGATCTTGAGGTTCTTCTTTACCTCTCTCACCAAGGCTCTTCTCCCACGATTGCTCAGTTTGGCTGGATGGCCAGGTCTAGGAAGACTTCTGGTGGTCCCAAACTTCTTCCATTTAAGGATAATGGAGGCCACTGTGCTCTTAGGAACTTTGAATAATGCAGAAATTCTTTTGTATCCTTGGCCAGAAGCAAAGAGTGAAAAATTTAAAGGGGTCTGAATACTTTCCGTACCCACTGTACCTGGATGGGGCCAGAGTGAGGGACATATATACCAGGATGTGGGACATATATGCTAGAAATTGTGGTTCTGTGCTCCCACCTGGGAATAGATC
The DNA here is from genome assembly GCF_046119375.1 of Phyllobates terribilis. Classification (NCBI taxonomy): domain Eukaryota; kingdom Metazoa; phylum Chordata; class Amphibia; order Anura; family Dendrobatidae; genus Phyllobates; species Phyllobates terribilis. The sequence continues at coordinate 530,208,395 of NW_027362764.1, read as the reverse complement.
AATATAAAGACGACTGGCCACATTACGTCAAGAAAAAAAACTAGTGAGTCGCGCCCAAGTGGGGCGCGAATCTCTAGGGAATCAACTCCAAGATAAATATGAAAAATAGGAGAACAATGGAGTACACAGGTTGATATAATATGCAAAAAGTTTTTATTAAATAGACTCAAAATAGTAAATAGATAAAGTAAAAAAGACAGACAACAATGCACCACAGAAAGTAGGATAAGCAGGCAGTGGAATGGGGGTTGTATGGTAAGTACCGAAAGGGGTAGCACAAAAACACCTAAAGCATAGCCGGACCAATATATACAGTACAGACCAAAAGTTTGGACACACCTTCTCATTTAAAGATTTTTCTGTATTTTCATGACTGAAAATTGTACACTCACACTGAAGGCATCAAAACTATGAATTAATACATGTGGGATTATATACTTAACAAAAAAGTGTGAAACAACTGAAAATATGTCTTATATTCTAGGTTCTTCAAAGTAGCCACCTTTTGCTTTGATGACTGCTTTGCACACTCTTGGCATTCCCTTGATTAGCTTCAAGAGGTAGTCACCGGAAATGGTTTTCACTTCACAGGTGTGCCCTGTCAGGTTTAATAAGTGGGATTTTTTGCCTTATAAATGGGGCTGGGACCATCAGTTGTGTTGTGCAGAAGGCAGGTGGATACACAGCTGATAGTCCTACTGAATAAACTGTTAGAATTTGTATTATGGCAAGGAAAAAGCAGCTAAGTAAAGAAAAACGAGTGGCCATCATTACTTTAAGAAATGAAGGTCAGTCAGTGCGAAAAATTGGGAAAACTTTGAAAGTGTCCCCAAGTGCAGTTGCAAAAACCATCAAACGCTACAAAGAAACTGGCTCACATGAGGACCGCCTCAGGAAAGGAAGACCAAGAGTCACCTCTGCTTCTGAGGATGAGTTTATCCGAGTCACCAGCCTCAGAAATTGCAGGTTAACAGCTACTCAGATTAGAGACCAGGTCAATGCCACACAGAGTTCTAGCAGCAGACACATCTCTTCAACAACTGTTAAGAGGAGACTTTGTGCAGCAAGCCTTCATGGTAAAATAGCTGCTAGGAAACCACTGCTAAGGACAGGCAACAAGCAGAAGAGACTTGTTTGGGCTAAAGAACACAAGGGATGGACATTAGACCAGTGGAAATCTGTGCTTTGGTCTGATGAGTCCAAATTTGAGATCTTTAGTTCCAACCACCGTGTCTTTGTTCAACGCAGAAAAGGGGAAGGGATGGACGCTACATGCCTGGTTCCCACCGTGAAGCATGGAGGAGGAGGTGTGATGGTGTGGGGGTGCTTTGCTGGTGACACTGTTGGGGATTTATTCAAAATTGAAGGCATACTGAACCAGCATGGCTACCACAGCATCTTGCAGCGGCATGCTATTCCATCCGGTTTGCGTTTAGTTGGACCATCATTTATTTTTCAACAGGACAATGACTCCAAGCACACCTCCAGGCTGTGTAAGGGCTATTTGACCAAGAAGGAGAGTGATGGGGTGCTACGCCAGATGACCTGGCCTCCACAGTCACCAGACCTGAACCCAATCGAGATGGATTGGGGTGAGCTGGACCGCAGAGTGAAGGCAAAAAGGCCAACAAGTGCTAAGCATCTCTGGGAACTCCTTCAAGATTGTTGGAAGACCATTTCCGGTGACAACCTCTTGAAGCTCATCAAGAGAATGCCAAGAGTGTGCAAAGCAGTCATCAAAGCAAAAGGTGGCTACTTTGAAGAACCTAGAATATAAGACATATTTTCAGTTGTTTGACACTTTTTTGTTGAGTATATAATTCCACATGTGTTAATTCATAGTTTTGATGCCTTCAGTGTGAATGTACAATTTTCATAGTCATGAAAATACAGAAAAATCTTTAAATGAGAAGGTGTGTCCAAACTTTTGGTCTGTACTGTATATATATTATTAATGGCAAGTGCCAGAAAAGATCCCTAAGGCAAATAAAGATAGAACACCTAAGAACAGGGAAGGATGCTTATGACGCGCCCCTGGGCCTGCTGTGTCGTGCGGCATCGCGCGCACGGGGCTTACCCGGAGCCGGATCAGATGGGGGTAGTAGTCTCGTGACGGTAACCCGGTCCGTGCCCAGGGTGTCAAACTAAGTGTGTGGCAGTCTTGGTAGATGTTGGATGACTATGCCACCCATTGAGTACAGCTAAGGAGCTGCTGCTGCAGGGCACACCGCTGAGGCCGGTGGTAGGATTGTGCAGCGTGATAGTATAACCCCCAACGGGAGGGGTATGGCCTCAGGGCAGCCGACGTGGATGATGGGGGTAGCAGGAACCACTCGGAGACGGTACGGTGTAGTTCAGGGTCTTTACTGGTGACAAAGATAGACCCTCCCGGAGTACTGGCTAGCGATTGGGGCCTGGTCAGTCCTTGAGCAGATGGGATCTCCCCTGGCCAGGCGGAGTTGTAGGCTTCCCAAACTAACGATACTCTTCCGGCTACCTTGCTAGAGGCGGGTATAAGTAGCCCACGTCCCTGAGTGTACCGTGTGGTGCTCACCCGTATGGCCGGTGACTCGGGGCCTTCTAGTAGCTTCCGCTCCACGACGGCGGTGCTGGTCCCACGCGTGTGACCGTGCCTTCGGGTTTCTGGGCCAGAGGACCTGCAATCCCCTGCCGGTCGGTTTCTGCTGCTGGATAGGAGTTAGTCCCCACAGCCTCGGACTCCGGGTCCGGTGATAACTTCTCAGTCAGGGCGAGCTCTGCAGCTGCCAGCCCCTGACTCCTTGTAGCACTGCTCCCACAGAGCTCCTGATGTTCTTTTCCTATATCTGCTTCTCTGTCTCTACTTCTTCTCTACTCCCCAACCCTGCCTCAGCCCTAGGTTTATATAGGAGAAGTTCTTCCCCTCCCAGGACTGGGCAGGAGGTGTGGCATGCATAGGATCCCTGACCAAGAGACCTCCCACCTGCTCTCAGACATAACATTGCTGTTACTGTGGAAACCAGACCCCTGGGGTGCCACATTCCCCCCTAGTGAAATTTAGTACTCCGGGACTAAACATATTTTTAGAAAAACATAACAAGGTATAAACAATAATAATACAATAAGAAAAACACATAAAGATGGTTACGGCGTGTCCGCAACCGGGTGCAGTTTTGAAGAAAAGCAAGGTGTCCATTTCACCAAAACAGGGAGACGTAACCAGGTAGGGGTCTGTCCTGCCCCGAGTCCTTAACAGTCTTTAGTCCATTCCTAGGTTATGCTCCAACCAATTGTACAAGGATTCCCGGTAAATCCACCAAGGACTCCTAAAAATAACTAGAAACACATAATTATAAACAAGCAACAAGAATAACAGGTAACCATAAATAAAACAACTTATACACTTCAAATCCTCCAACGTGCGGGTAACTGGCCTCTAGTGGCCCTAGTGGACCTACGGAGCTGACTGTCTAGCCCCGAACTACAGGGTGTAGGAACTGTCAAGGGTAAACTGGGCAGCTGTCCACGGGCCCTTTGGCTCACTAGAGGCATGGCAGGTTCACTATAAGCAGAGGGTTGATCCTCCTGGTCTGCTGGTGTGGGGTCTTCTGCCTCCTGGACCGGCTGTTCTTCCAGCTCTACCTGTTGCTCCGTAGGTGCTTGGGATGCTGGTTGGAGGAAGGTGAGTACGGGTACCACAACTGCGCCATTGACTTGAGTCCAAGACCGAGGGAAGTCTCCGAGCACAGTACTAACCATATCTTCCCTTTCCTCTACGGGTCGAGGGTCTTCTTGTTCCTCTTCAGGGTTCCGTAGCTGTTCGGGACACTTCTTCAGGTGATCCCGGGATACAATGGTTGTGGTTTCCCCTCCGTCTTTACTGATGGTACAGACCTTTGGGTTGTCGTGGCTTGAGGGCAGTACGATGTACGGGTCCTTCTCCCACTGGTCGTCCAACTTGTGGAGCCGCCTTTTCCTCTTCAAGACCTGCTCTCTGGGTACCAGGGGAACAGCGGGAGCATACTGGTTGTAAGTTTTCTCTTGTCTTTCCCTAGCTTGACAGAGACTTCGCTCCACGCTCTCCTGTACTTTCCGGTACTGCTGCTGCCTCTCTGTGTCCCAGTCTGCTTCTGGTGAAGTGTCCTCGGGTGTCAGGACTCCCATCTCCAGGTCAACAGGTAGCTTACCAGGTCTTGCCCTCATCAGGTAAGCCGGGGTACAGTTGGTGGAACCTACCGGGATGTGGTTGTATAGGTCCACTAGGTCGGGCAGCCTCTCAGGCCACAGACTGCGTTCTTCCAGGGGCAATGTTTTCAGAAAATCTATCACCACCTGGTTCATTTTCTCACAAAGTCCATTAGTTTGCGGATGATAGGGTGTCGTCCTTATCTTCCGGCAGCCATACAGAGTGCAGAATTCTTGGAAGACCTCCGCTTCAAAGGCAGGTCCCTGGTCTGTCAACACTTGGTCCGGGTACCCGTGTGGACGGCAGAAATGCTGCTGGAAGGCTCTAGCTGCTGTTCGAGCTGTTAAGTCCTTGACGGGGACGACAACCAAGAACCGGGAGTAGTGATCCACGATGGTTAGTGCGTAGACGTAGCCACTTCTGCTTGGGGTCAGTTTTACATGATCCAAGGCTACCAGTTCCAACGGCTGCCGGGTGACGATGGACTGCAGGGGAGTCTTCTGGCTGGCACGGTCCTTCCTTCTTAGGTTGCACGGGCCACAGTCTCTGCACCACCTCTCGATGGTTCCCCTCATGCCTACCCAGTGGAACCGCCCGCGCAGCAGGAACTCCAGCTTCTTCCATCCGAAGTGTCCAGCCCCGTCGTGGTATGCCTCCATCACCACGGCTGCGTCTCTTCGTGGCACCACTACTTGCCAGATTAGTTCATGCGTCCGGGAGTTAACCATTCGGCGGCACAACTTCCCCTTATAAAGGAACAGTCGACTCTTCTCAGCCCACAGTTGCTTGGCTTCCTCCGGAGCGTCTGGGTCAAGGCGAGCCTCTGGCCGAGTCAGCATCTCCTTCACCAGTCGGACGGCAGGGTCACTGTCTTGCGTTTCCGCCCAGTTGTAGTGAGGCAAGGGATTAAACGTAGCAGCTTGCTTACTCCTTACCCGGTGGGAATACTGGATAGTCCCATGATGGTGGAACGCGGGGAGTTCGACTTCTTCCAGTCCCTCTGGATCTTCTCCTACGTCCGGTAGGTTTGGCATCCTGGACAGGGCGTCCGCGTTGGTATTGGAGCGTCCTGCCCGGTATTTGATTGTGAACTCGTAGTTGGACAGACGGGCCATCCATCTCTGCTCTAGAGCACCGAGTCTTGCTGTGTCCAGGTGTGTCAACGGGTTGTTATCCGTGTACACGGTGAATCGGGAGGAAGCGAGGTAGTGCTTAAAGCGTTCGGTGACTGCCCACACCACTGCCAGGAACTCTAGCTTAAATGAGCTGTAATTCTCAGGGTTTCTCTCGGTGGGTCGCAGTTTTCGGCTGGCGTAAGCGATTACTCGTTCTTTCCCCTGCTGGATCTGGGATAGCACGGCTCCTAGCCCGATGTTACTTGCGTCGGTGTAGAGGATAAAGGGCTGGCTGTAATCAGGGTACGCCAGGATTTCATCCCCCGTGAGGGCCATCTTCAGCTGGCGGAAGGACTCTTCTTCTAACTTCTCCCATCTGAAGGGTGGCTTCTGGTTCTTGGCCTTCCGGGACTGGCCTATCAGGAGGTCCTGCATAGGAGCTGCCTTTTTGGTGAAACCGGGGATGAATCTGCGGTAATAGCCTACCAACCCGAGGAACTGCCGCACTTCCTTTACACTGGAGGGACTTGGCCATTCCTTAATTGCGGTGATCTTATCAGGGTCGGGAGCCACTCCATCAGCGCTCACCACGTGTCCCAGGTACTGCACCTTTGGTTTCAGGAGGTGACACTTGGAGGGTTTCACCTTTAGGCCGTAGCTTGCCAGAGCTTCGAACACTTCCGCCAGGTGTTTCAGGTGGTCCTCATACGTCTTGGAATATACGATGACATCGTCCAGGTACAGCAGGACCGTCTCGAAGTTTCTGTGGCCCAGACAGCACTCCATTAATCGTTGGAAGGTTCCTGGTGCGTTGCAGAGTCCGAACGGCATGCAGGTGAACTCGCTAAGTCCCATCGGGGTGGTGAATGCGGTCTTCTCCCGGTCCGCCTCTGCTACAGGAACCTGCCAGTACCCACTAGTGAGATCCAAGGTAGAGAAGAAGTTAGCAGATCTTAAAGCAGCCAAAGACTCCTCTATCCTTGGTAAGGGGTACGCATCCTTGTGTGTGATACGGTTGATTTTCCGGTAATCTACACACATCCTCATGGTGTTGTATTTCTTTTTGACTAAGACTAGTGGAGCTGCCCAGGGGCTACAGCTATCCCTGATCACCCCAGCCTCCTTCATGTCTCTAAGCATCCCCTTGGCGTGTTGGTAGTGTGCAGGGGGTACGGGTCGATACCTCTCTTTTATGGGAGGATGGTCTCCCGTGGGGATGTGGTGTTCTACCCCCTTGACTCGCCCGAAGTCTAACGGATGTTTACTAAACACTCTCTCGTACTCTTGAACCACCCGATAGACTCCCTGTTTCTGGTGTGAGGGAGTGGAGTCAGTACCCAAATGTAGTTGCTGACACCAGTCCTCCATTGTTTTCTGAGAGCCGTTACCTTCCTCCGGGGAAGATGGAGACAAGGGTTCTACGGACTGTATGGAATCTTGATTGATGGTATACAATTTGGCTAGCGTGGCATACCGGGGCAGGTACACTTCCCTCTTCCCGATATTTATTATGCGAACGGCACCCTCCCATGGCGTACATTGACCACCCCCCGTGCTGTCAAAATGGTGGGCCTACTGTCTGAGTAAACTGGTTCTACCATTGCCTGGTAATCTCTACCTCTCAGACCAATAGCTGCCCGGCACCAAATCATCATTTCACTTTTCGGGGGCATGGCAATAGGGAAAGGGTCACACATTCGCACGCTACCAATCTCACCACCGGAGAGTTCTAGCTGTTGCCGTCGCATCAGTGCCCGGATCTCTTTCTGGAGCACTCGCTGCTGGCCGGAGCTGGCGTTCTTGGCAACCTGCTGTAAAAGGAAAATCACCTCTGCAAGACAATTTTCAATTACATTAGTTCCTAGAGTTATCTTTGGGTGACTCTCGTGTTTGTCAATGTCTACAATGATCAGTCCCTGTGCTGCCAGTTCGACTCTACCGATTTTAATGGTCACCTCTTTAAATCCAATCTGTGGCACGGGCTGACCATTGCTGGCGATGATACTCAAGTCGTCGTCAGGGTAGCGGGTGATATCCGAGTCATTCCAGTACTGCTTGAAGAGCACGTACGGGATGGTGGTGACCTGTGACCCGGTGTCCAGTAGGGCACTCATAGGAATGCCATCCAGTACCACGGGTAAGACTGGACGTCCTCCCACATATTTGTCGCGCCAGTTCGATGGGCCTGGTGATCTTTTTCCTGGGGGTTGGCCCTCTACCCCAGGTTGTGCCAGTTTAAAGGACAGTACCTTGCCATATGTCCGGGTTGATTGCAGCGGCGGCAGATGGGTCGTCCGTCCTCGTTGTATCGGTCGCTGGGTCTTCCTCTGGCCGGTGGGGTCCTCCTTGGTCGACGCCACGGGATGTCCTCTGGTCCGGATGCCAGCTGGATCTTCCCTGGAGTGGAAACCTGTAAAGACTGCACAGTTCGGGTTAGCGCAGCAACGCTTTTAGCTAGCTCTTGGACCTGATGGTGCAGGTGTGGAGCCGGGTCATTGTTCAAAGCCTGCGCACCAGCTCCCACAGGCCCTGCCGACAAGGGCGCCGCCTCCTGGTGGTAAGTGGTAGTGGGGCGTCTGGGGGTCACAAAGCCACCTGGTGCCGGTTCTCGAAGCACCCGGATGGCTTTGTCCTTGAACTGTGCAAATCCCAGATGAGGGTCCTGTAAGGCCATTGCCCGCAACTGGGTTCGGTGGGCATTGCAATATAAACCCTCTATAAATTGTTCAGTCAACAGCCTGTCCTCGTCTCCCACGCCGTCAGGGTCGGTCTGCTTAATGGCTCTCAGGGCCTCTTGTAGGTTCAGGGCATAGTCCCTTATACTCTCATGTGCCCGCTGTTTGCACCCATAGAATCTAAGCTTGATCTCGGCTGAGGTGCGGGTATCAAAGGTGTCCCTCAGCCGGGTTAGTATCCCTGCGACAGTCCTCCCCCCAGGTGGCCAGGACTTTACCTCCCTTTGGGCTGCCCCGGTTAATTGGGCCACCAGGATGCTCACTTTTTGCTCCTCTGTGAGGGGGTACACCTGGAAGAGGCTATCCAGCTTTTCTCTAAAGTCATGCAGGGTATGTGACTCCCCTGAGTACTGGGGTAGCCAGGCTGCCCCCGGGATATAGGGCATGGTGAAAGGCATGACCGCAACAGCGGTGGCGCTGGCGGGGGTTGAAGCGGTGAAGCTCTCCTCCGTATCCGACATCCTTCTCCCCCCTAGTGGACCGTGGCCTACCTTAGAATCATAGAATGGTAGAGTTGGAGGGGACCTCCTGGGTCATCTGGTCCAACCCCCTGCTCAAAGCAGGATTCACTAAATCATCTCAGACAAATGTCTGTCCAGCCTCTGTTTGAAGACGTCCATTGAAGGGGAACTCACCACCTCTCGTGGCAGCCTGTTCCACTCATTAATCACCCTAACTGTCAAAAAGTTTTTTCTAATATCTAATCTGTGTCTCCTCCCATTTAGTTTCATCCCATTGGTTCTAGTCTTTCCTTGTGCAAATGAGAATAAAGATGATCCTTCTACAATGTGACAGCCCTTGACATATTTGTAGACAGCTATTAAGTCTCCTCTCAGTCTTCTTTTTTGTAAGCTAAACATTCCCAAATCCTGCAACCGTTCCTCATAGGACAGGGTTTGCAGACCAGTCACCATTCTGGTCGCTCTTCTCTGAACTTGCTCCAGTTTGTCTATGTCTTTTTTAAAATGTGGTGCCCAAAACTGTACACAGTATTCCAGATGAGGTCTGACCAAAGAGGAGTAAAGACCGATAATTATTTCACGTGATCTAGACTGTATGCTTCTGTTAATACATCCCAGAATTGTATTTGCCTTTTTTGCTGCTGCATCACACTGTTGACTCATGTTCAGTCTATGATCTATTAGTATACCTAAGTCTTTTTCACATGTACTGTTGCTTAGCTCTATTCCTCCCATTCTGTATATGCTTTTTTCATTTTTATTGCCCAGATGTAGTACTTTGCATTTTTCCCTGTTAAAAACCATTCTGTTGGTTGCTGCCCACTGCTCCAGTTTATTTAGGTCTTTTTGAATCCTCTCTCTCTCTTCTCTAGTATTAGCTATCCCTCCTAGCTTTGTGTCATCAGCAAATTTAATCAGTTTACCCTCAATTCCTTCATCTAAATCATTGATAAAGATGTTGAACAATACAGGTCCCAGGACGGAGCCCTGTGGTACCCCACTTGAGACATTCATCCAGCTGGATGTGAAGCCATTTACAACCACCCTTTGAGTCCGATCACTAAGCCAGTTATGAATCCACCTAACAGTTGCCTGGTCCATTGCATACTTGGTCATTTTTTCAATAAGGATGGTGTGAGATACTTTGTCAAATGCTTTGCTGAAGTCAAGATATACTATATCTACAGCATTTCCCTGATCCACCCAGTCAGTGATTCTGTCATAGAAGGAAATTAAGTTAGTCTGACATGACTTGTTAGTTACAAACCCATGCTGACTCTGGTTAATCACTTCATTCTTATCCAGGTACTTACATACATGTTGTTTAATAATTTGTTCAAAGATCTTTCCTGGTATAGAAGTCAGACTCACCGGCCTATAGTTCCCTGGGTCCACCTTCTTCCCCTTTTTGAAGATAGGAACAACATTTGCTCTTCTCCAGTCTTCTGGGACTTCTCCTGTTCTCCAAGAATTTTCAAAGATTATGGAGAGTGGTTCTAAAATTTCTTCTACGATCTCCTTCAGTACTCTGGGGTGTAATTCATCTGGACCTGGAGACTTGAACTCATTTATGTTAGCTAAATATTCCCTCACAATCTTTCTGTTTACAGATAACTTGGATTCTTCTATTCCTTTAAAAGGACAGTGAAGATCAGTTGATGTTACATTTTCTTTCTGAGAGAAAACCGATGCAAAATAGGAATTAAAAAGTTCGGCCTTCTCAACATCCTCTCTTACCATTTCTCCATTTTCATCCTGTAAAAATCCTATAGCATCTTTGACTTTTCTTTTACTTTTGACATACCCCCAAAATCCTTTTTTATTGCTTTTGACATCTCTTGCAAGCCTTAATTCATTGTCAGCTTTAGCTAACCTGATACGTGCCCTGCAGGATCTGCAGACTGCATTATTATCTTCTTTAGATATGCCTCCCTCTTTCCATTTAATAAACATTTCTTTCTTTCTTTTTAGCATGTGTTTAAGTTCTGTGTTCATCCATCCTGGTTTCCTTAAATGCTTCCCATTCTTCCTACTTTTCGGGATTGTTAACGATTGTGCTTTGAGAATCTCATTTTTAAAAATTTCCCATCCTTCCTGGACATTTTTGTCCTTAAGGACATCCAGCCATTGGATCCCTCCTATTCTCTTTCTGAGTCTCTTAAAATCTGCCTTTCTAAAATCTGACCTTGAAGTTTGAGTCTTCACATGTCTTCCTCCTCTAGTTATCCAAAATTCTATAATAGCATGATCGCTGCCTCCTAGGGTCCCAGCCACCTTTACCTCCTCAACCATTTCCTCCCTGTTTATAAGGATTAGATCCAAAGTAGCAGATCCCTTTGTTTTCTCCCCTACCTTTTGGAAGATAAAGTTGTCAGCAAGAGAGGATAAGAATTTGCTTGACCTGTTAGTTTTACTTGAGAGAGATTCCCAACAAATGTCTGGATAGTTGAAATCTCCCATGACCACTACGTCATATTTTTTGGAGAACTTGGTCATTTGATGCATAAAGAGTTCATCCATATCTTCAGCTTGCCCAGGTGGCCTGTAGTAAATGCCTACAATGGTGTCCTTTCCGTTGTTCTCTCCTTGTATTCTTACCCAAACAGTTTCCACAGAACTCCCAGTCTCTGAAGCTTCAATCTCTGTGCAGATATACGCTTTTCTAACATACAATGCAACACCTCCTCCTCGTTTATCAAGTCTGTTTCTTGCAAATAAGTTATATCCTTTTAGCCTTTTATTCCAATCATGTGTATCGTCCCACCAAGTTTCAGTGATTCCAATGACATCATATTCCTTTTCCTGCATTAGTAGTTCCAATTCTCCTTGTTTGTTGCCCATGCTTTGTGCATTTGTATAAAAACATTTTAGTTTGTGATTGGTTTCTCTTCCTCCCATATTTTTATTATTTAAATTGTTTTGTCTTTGTTCTTCCTTTCCACTTCCAGTAGCAGAGATCTCAATAGTATTTGTCAGCTGTATGGCTTTTTCTGGCCTTTTGCTTCCCTTCCCACATTGTTCTAGTTTAAAGCTCTCCTGATGAGTGTAGCAAGGCGACTTCCAAATGCATGTTTTCCATGTTTACCTTGTGATGATCCTCTTCCGTAGGCCGCGGCTCCACAGTGGATCGTCAGGGTTGAGGACCTTCCGTCGCGCTCCTGTGACGTCGGCGTCTGCTGGGCTCCTTCCAGGACCTTACGCAACGTCCGGACGTGAGGCGGGGCTTCAGTTCTCGCGCGCTTTCGGAGTCCACGCCCCTCTTCTTCCCGCGCGGCGTCCTCAAGATGGCGTCCAATGGCGGGAAAACTCCACGTATGGCGGGAAGAAGGCCGAAGATGGCGCCGGATGGCGGGAAAACTCCACCGATGGCGGGAAGGAAGCGGAAGATGGCGCCGGATGGCGGGAATCTTCACCACAGGTAAGTTTGAACAGTCTTTTTCAGGCACGCAGTACCCGGTGGTTGCGGGCACGCTATCCTGCCGACTACGCCAAAAGTTGACGCGCCCCTGGGCCTGCTGTGTCGTGCGGCATCGCGCGCACGGGGCTTACCCGGAGCCGGATCAGATGGGGGTAGTAGTCTCGTGACGGTAACCCGGTCCGTGCCCAGGGTGTCAAACTAAGTGTGTGGCAGTCTTGGTAGATGTTGGACGACTACGCCACCCGTTGAGTACAGCTAAGGAGCTGCTGCTGCAGGGCAGACCGCTGAGGCCGGTGGTAGGATTGTGCAGCGTGATAGTATAACCCCCAACGGGAGGGGTATGGCCTCAGGGCAGCCGACGTGGATGATGGGGGTAGCAGGAACCACTCGGAGACGGTACGGTGTAGTTCAGGGTCTTTACTGGTGACAAAGATAGACCCTCCCGGAGTACTGGCTAGCGATTGGGGCCTGGTCAGTCCTTGAGCAGATGGGATCTCCCCTGGCCAGGCAGAGTTGTAGGCCTCCCAAACTAACGATACTCTTCCGGCTACCTTGCTAGAGGCGGGTATAAGTAGCCCACGTCCCTGAGTGTACCGTGTGGTGCTCACCCGTATGGCCGGTGACTCGGGGCCTTCTAGCAGCTTCCGCTCCACGACGGCGATGCTGGTCCCACGTGTGTGACCGTGCCTTCGGGTTTCTGGGCCAGAGGACCTGCAATCCCCTGCCGGTCGGTTTCTGCTGCTGGATAGGAGTTAGTCCCCACAGCCTCGGACTCCGGTGATAACTTCTCAGTCAGGGCGAGCTCTGCAGCTGCCAGCCCCTGACTCCTTGTAGCACTGCTCCCACAGAGCCCCTGATGTTCTTTTCCTATATCTGCTTCTCTGTCTCTACTTCTTCTCTACTCCCCAACCCTGCCTCAGCCCTAGGTTTATATAGGGGAAGTTCTTCCCCTCCCAGGACTGGGCAGGAGGTGTGGCATGCATAGGATCCCTGACCAAGAGACCTCCCACCTGCTCTCAGACATAACATTGCTGTTACTGTGGAAACCAGACCCCTGGGGTGCCACACTTACCCGAAACAAGAACCACCTTTGCCGGCTGATAATGCTACTGTGGAGCTGTGGAGGAGGATGGGAGGGGTTGGAAAACGGCCCAACACGCGTTTCGCGTTATAGAGTAACGCTTTGTCAAGGGCATCACCTGGGAATAGAGTAGGTCCAGTGCTGCACTACTCAGGTCGCAGGCGCCACCATTGTCCTGATCATGGAGCCAGAGCTGCTACATGTGCATGGAGACAGTCCCAGTCTTTTCGAGCGTCGTGTTCTGGTTTTGTGGGATGTGTGAGGATGTGGGATTCCATGTCTGTCACTGATTTCTACGGTTGCCAGGCAGTGCAAGAAGCTGCTTTGTTTGGTACTAAGCAATGGTGGAATTGTGTTCATTCTGCTGTGCAGGCTAGCAGGGAATGGCTGTCTGGAGATGATTTTGAGGTATTCAACACCTGATCATTAGGCGGGCTATGTAATCCTGCTCCCTGCTAAATGGGTTGCTGTTTATTGCAGTAGTGGTGAGTGGTGCTAGCATTAGGTTTGCTATCTTTTCAGGGGTTTTCTCATTTTCTCTTTTGGTTTCACTTCCTGGGGTTCTTGCACAGGTACTCACCTGGTTCTTGTGGGCCTGGGAAGGGCTCTGCCAAAGTCCCTCTTCCATTTACTGGGAGCTGGGTAAAAAGTATTGCCGTCCATCAAGGGCTCGTCTAGCTGGGCAGCTTGTGCCAAGTGTGTCTGTGGCTGCGCCTTTGATGGTTTGGCGCCAGTCTTGCTGGGTCCCTTTGGAAAGCGCATAACAATATATACAGTTGAAAGCAGAAGTTTACATACACTATATAAAAAGACACATATGCATGTTTTTCTCAATATCAGACATGAAATCAGAATAAACCTTTCCCGTTTTAGACCAATTAAGATTACCATAGTTTTTAATATTTGCCAAATGCCAGAATAATGAGAGAGAGAATGTTTTAAGGTGTTTTTATATTACTTACTGCAAAGTCAAAAGTTTACATACACTAAGATTACTATGCCTCTAAACAATTCTGGACTGCCCATATGATGATGTCCTGTGTTTGGAAGCTTCTTTTGGCAACATCTGAGTTAATTAGAGACACACCTGTGGATGTATTTAAATGCACATCTGAAACAAACAGCTTCTTTGTATAACATCATGGGAAAGTCTAAAGATATCAGCCAAGATATCAGGAAGAGAATTGTGGACTTGCAAAAGTCATGCTCATCATTGGGTACAATTTCAAGTTACCTGAAGGTGGCTCGTTCATTTGTACAAACAATTATACGCAAGTACAAACAAGATGGGAATGTCCAGCCCTCATACCACTTAGGAAGGAGACGGGTTCTCTGTCCCAGAGATGAACGTGCTTTGGTCTGACATGTGCATATCAACCCAAGGACAAAAGCAAAAGACCTTTTGAAGATGATGGCGGAAGCTGGTAAGATTGTGTCAATATCCACAGTGAAACAAGTACTGTATCAACATGGGCTGAAAGGCTACTCTGCCAGGAAGAAGCCATTACTCCAAAAGAAACATGAAAAAGCGATATTAATGTTTGCAAATGCATACAGGAACAAAGACCTTAATTTTTGGAGACATGTCCTGTTGTGTGATGAAACTAAAATGGAACTTTTTGGGGATAATGACCATCATTACTTTTTGAGGAAAAATGGAGAAGCTTGGAAGCCTAAGAACACCATCCCAACTGTGAAACACGGGGGTGGCAGCATCATGTTGTGGGGTTGTTTTGCTGAAGGAGGGACTGGTGCACTTCACAAAATAGATGGTATCATGAGAAAAGAAGATTATGTGGCAATACTGAAGCAACATCTCAAGACATCAGCTAAGAAGTTAAAGCTTGGGCGGAAATGGGTCTTCCAAATGGACAATGGCCTGAAGCATACTGCCAAAATGGTAACAAAGTGGCTTAAAACTAACAAATCAATGTTTTGGAGTGGCCATCACAAAGTCATGATCTCAATCGTATTGAAAATTTATGGGCAAAGCTGAAAAGGTAGGTGCGAGCAAGGCGACTTACAAACCTGGATCAGTTACACCAGTTATGTCAGGAGGAATGGGCCCAAATTCTGACCAACTATTGTGAGAAGCTTGTGGAAGGATATCCCAAAGTTTGACCCAAGTCATTCAGTTTAAGGGCAATGGTACCAAATACTAATAAAATGTATTTATACTTTTGACTTTGCAGTAAGTAAGAAAAATGCCTTAAAACATTCTCTCTCTCATTATTCTGGCATTTGGAAAATATTAAAAATTATGGTAATCCTAATTGATCTAAAACGGGAAAGGTTTATTCTAATTTCATGTCAGATATTGAGAAAAACATGCATATCTTTCTTTTTATACAGTGAATGTAAACTTCTATTTTCAACTGTACCAGGAAGTAGCCCAATATGGGGTGCATTACTACATAATGGAGGAGGGGGTGCAACTTGTTTGTACTTATAGGATTTAGAACTCTACAAGGGCCCAAACATATGACCAACATGCGGGGGGTAGGCCCAGGTCCAAATTTTGTACTTGGGCCCGTCGTATTCTAGTTTTGCCAATGCTTGTAGGAATCAAATATTTAGACATAATTTGTTATGACATTTAACTGTAAATCTCAGTTTCTTTAGTAAACTCTGTTGTGCCAGTGCAGATCACCTACTTTTCCATCCATGAAAATGCATTTACTTCTTTGGTAAGCCCAGTTCATTTTGTCCATCAATTGGGGGACAAACTTCCTCTCTGAGAAAACAATTCACAATGCAGCAATGCCACTTTCCAACATGTCTGATAAGTATAGAACTCCAATGGCATGTAAAAGAGTAAGATGCAACACTAAGTAGGGAAAGTCAGTGCTATATTAGATGTGGTGCTATGTAAAAGAAACAAATATCATGACATTTTAGACAGGTAGCAACATGAGAAAGGTAAACTCTTAAATGTTTTCTATGAGTATGTGACGCTCACCAGCCCTCACCCTGGGAAGTGGGGTTACTCGGAGCGGGGTCAGATGTGTGGTGGGTTGTAGCCGTGGCCTGGACCCGTTCCGTGCCCAGGGCCATCACATTTAAAAAAGGGTGTAATGGGCTTACAGGGTTAGTGTTCATCGAGTGGTGGTATTGACTACGCCACCTGTGGTGTCTGGTGATGGCCACCAGCGCTGCGGCAGTCCTCTGAGGCGGGATGTAGTGGCAGCAGGAGATGGTGCTACTCCCCACAGGCGGAGCAGGGCCTCAGGGCAGAGAGGCGGATGGAGGGAGTTGTAGTGGAGGAGTTCTGGTGCTGTGCGGTGCAGAAATAAAGAGACCGGAGGCCATAGGGGTAGACTTCCAGGGTTTTTACTCACGGCAGAGCATGCAGCTGCAAGGCTTCTCCCTACTCCTCATGGGGCTCTGTGGCCACCAGGACCGGGGGTCCAACAACCTCCGAGTAATTCAGGCGCTTTAGCCAGGACCCCGCACCAAAGTGTTCCTAGACTTCAAATTAAGTCCTCTCCTATCCGTGTGTGTAGAAATGCCGGGTCTCCCTCTGAACTATGCACAGAACAAGGGTACGGGTGGTGACTCCGCTCCGTTACCCGGTGGGATCCACTGAGCCTCCGGGCTTCTCCGACTGAGACATAGAGTAAAAGTCAGATATCGGGGGCTGGTACCCCTTTTGCAGCAGGAATCCCTCTGACTAGGCCAGAATAACGAGGACAGGTGGCGTATACCGCTCCGTCTGCATCCCCCTGGGATCCTTTTGCAGTGGAGCTAGACTCCTTTGCTCCAGGCCTTCTTGGGTAGGGACCTTGACCGGGTAGAGACAACCGTTAACTCTTGCCCGCTCCTCAACTCAAGGCCAGAGTACGAGGACCGTGTCCCCATCAACTGCAGGTTCACACAGAAAGCCACGTTCAGTGATGAAGATCACAATCAAAAGACCATAAGCCCAAGATGGCTGTTTATTAAATATGAATTATTAAGTGTAACCTACATGTGCGTCCTCCACCCTCACCCACTACATGGTTCCCCCTATCTTTTGGTTCCCCCATCTCCACTTATCCCGGCTGGGGCAGCACACTGGTGCCTATTAGCCCTCCCTACAGGGTGGAGAAGTGTAGTGTTGGGTGAGAAGGTGGGGTCCTGACAGTTGCACCATCCTTACCTCGAAGGAGAGATACCACACCTCATTAAAGAGGTGCAGTATCCCTGTGGCGATCGAACCCCTAGGGGCGCCACATTCCCCCCTGGTGAAACACAGCACGTCCGCGGGCTGCAAAGAGAGCAAAAACCTGGTACAGACTTTTTATATTTTTTTATAACAATTAAACAATCTTCCCATTATGGGAGGTACTTTTCCTTTAACGTTACAAACTGTAAATATTATAAAAGTATAAAAAATATAAAACCATCAAGAGACATTATGCATATAGACAGACGGGTTAAAGTGCAATGAGGAAGAGTCAGTTCAGAAGCGCGAGGGACCTGTCCCAAACCCTCAACGTAGGCCCCGGGGTGGCTGTAGGGCATGAAGATCCCGAGTTGGACCTCCAGGAGAGCCATGCCAGACAGGGTTTTCTTCCGAGATCCGAGGTAGAAGTATACGCGGTTTTACATAAAACCAATAGGGAGCACCTAAAGAGATGCAAACTATATACAATAGAAGAGTCTGTCTGCTGCAAGTCCGCAGGGACAAATGTCTCTAGAATCCGGGAAGAAAACATGGTTAACTGCAAACATAATAACATAACTGCAAAAAGGTTATAGCCGCCGGGGCCGCTTAATCCATAGGTCCCCGCCGGGGGAAAGGCTCAATCCTCCCAACGGAGGCTGACCAGTCCTCCACTGTCAAACGCGAGGGGGCGTCACTCCTGGATACTTTTTGAACATCCAGGGCGTACCACCCCCTCACCCCGTGGTGGCGGGTGTACGACGCAAAGTCACCCGGGAAGAGGTTGCGGCCAGGGTGTCCCTTCTTCAGCCGCGGCTCGACGTCCCGCCGGCTGATGAAGACGTCTTGCTCAAACTGGGGACTCCTGATGAAGCCCCTTCCTGCCTCATTGTGGAAGCAGACAACTTGCCCTTCCTCACGGGGGCTTGGACGGGCAGCCTCCTCCAGGCGGGCCGTGGACTTTGCAGCTTTGGCGCGCACCTCGAGGCGCTCGCAGCGGACCTCCCTCTGCCGTTGCTCCCGATCGAGCTGGAGGATTTGCGGCCAACACAGCTCACTCCTCCTCCGCGCTTCAGCCCTGGTCTCCCGGGGGAAGCCCATCAGTTCCCACCCCTGGTTGTCCCAGGCCCACTCTTCAGCTGCCGGCCAGGTAACTGGAGGTGTGGGCAGCGGTGACAGCGGGGGCTGCTGCAGGTCCTCAGGGAGTGCGGACCAGTCCGGTTTGGGGTCGATGGATACCCCAGCAGACACAGGTTCTTCTGAGACGGGAGGCGGGAGGCAATGCAAGTCCCCGCCGCTGGCGAAGGCCTCTAGCTCCGGGGCAAAGACCTGCTCCCAGGTTATCGTGCCAGGTAGCAGGTACTCAGTCATGAGGGGCACGGTGGGCCTAGCAGCCGGGACGGGGGTATCACACTCACCCGCTCCAGGGCTGCACGCGACCTCTGTTGCTTCGTCCTCCCGAGTTGCTGCTCCTTGGCGGCGGGCCCGGATCCGCTGCAGCATTTCTTCCCGCCACACGGCGGACGCCGCTTGCTGGGCCTCAGCTACCCTTCTAGCAAGGTCCGCGGTTTCCTTGCGGAGAAAGTCAAGATCTCCCGGGGTCAGGGATATGCCAGCCTCCTCGCCGACTGGAGAAGGACCTGGGCCAGGTTCGGAAGGCTCCGGTAAACTTCCCTCAGCAGCGTCTATGTCTGCCCCTGAGGATGGCAAGTCTCGGACTGTTATGGCCGCATCTTGTGGTTTTCCTCGTTCCCTCCACTTTTCGGGGCGGCTCCAGGGCGGTAAGCTGACAGGCACGCCTTCGGACATCCCATCCATTTTGACTGGCACTGCCACACGGATAGTCTCTAATGGAAGGGGCGGTCTGCTCTTTTGGCGCCATGGGGGAGCCAGGCCCACGATAGGAAGTGCTAGGAAACTGTCCTTTCTGCACATTATGGCGTCCGTTCTTCTTGGGCGGGTGCCATTTTAAGTGGAAAACGACTGTCTAAGGTAAAAGGCGCACAGTACCCGGTAGCAATGGGCAATCTCCTTCCGTTGCTGCGGGCACGCAATCCTGCTGACTACGCCAAGTATGTGACGCTCACCAGTCCTCACCCTGGGAATTGGGGTTACTCGGAGCCGGGTCAGATGTTTGGTGGGTTGTAGCCATGGCCTGACCCGTTCCGTGCCCAGGGCTGTCTGGTGATGGCCACCAGCGCTGCGGCAGTCCTCTGAGGCGGGATGTAGTGGCAGCAGGAGATGGTGCTACTCCCCACAGGCGGAGCAGGGCCTCAGGGCAGAGAGGCGGAAGGAGGGAGTTGTAGTGGAGGAGTTCTGGTGCTGTGCGGTGCGGTGAAGAAATATAGAGACCGGAAGCCATAGGGGTAGACTTCCACGGTTTTTACTCACGGTAGAGCATGCAGCTGCAAGGCTTCTCCATGCTCCTCACGGGGCTCTGCGGCCACCAGGACCGGGGGTCCAACAACCTCCGAGTAATACAGGCGCTTTAGCCAGGACCCCGCACCAAGGTGTTCCTAGACTTCAAATTAAGTCCTCTCCTATCCGTGTGTGTAGAAAGGCCGGGTCTCCCTCTGGACTATGCACAGAACAAGGGTACGGGTGGCGACTCCGCTCCGTTACCCGGTGGGATCCACTGAGCCTCCGGGCTTCTCCGACTGAGACATAGAGTAACAAAGTCAGATATCGGAGGCCGGTACCCCTTTTGCAGCAGGAATCCCTCTGACAAGGCCAGAATAACGAGGACAGGTGGCATTTACCGCTCCGTCTGCATCCCCCTGGGATCCTTTTGCGGTGGAGCTAGACTCCTCTGCTCCAGGCCTCCTTGGGTAGGGACCTTGACCGGGTAGAGACAACCGTTAACTTTTGCCCACTCCTCGACTCAAGGCCAGAGTACGAGGACCGTGTCCCCATCAACTTCAGGTTCACACAGAAAGCCACGTTCAGTGATGAAGATCACAATCAAAAGACCATAAGCCCAAGATGGCTGTTTATTAAATATGAATTATTAAGTGAAACCTACATGTGCGTCCTCCACCCTCACCCACTACATGGTTCCCCCTATCTTTTGGTTCCCCCATCTCCACTTATCCCGGCTGGGGCAGCACACTGGTGCCTATTAGCCCTCCCTACAGGGTGGAGAAGTGTAGTGTTGGGTGAGAAGGTGGGGTCCTGACAGTTGCACCATCCTTACCTCGAAGGAGAGATACCACACCCCATTAAAGAGGTGCAGCATCCCTGTGGCGATCGAACCCCCAGGGGCGCCACATATACACTGTGTTCTGTCCTTGCTACACGTTACACTGATTTGTGTGCATAGTCTGACAGGCAGCTAAACTGATCTACCGTAGTTCATTAATATGACTGTATCTTGAAGTCTGTGCAGTTTATTGAACATTAGAAAGTACATTCGGTGAAACTAGGAGCAATGAAATGACAGGGCATCAGTACATGTATACAAGTAACACAGAAATACATTAGGCAAATGCCTGAACAGTTTATAGATAACATGTGTTAAACTAGCCTCCTATCCAGTCTTTTAAATGCAACTAAGTAATTCAGGGGTGGGAGTATTAGGTATCTGGTGGCTGCAAACCAGTACCACATAATCCTTCTTTCCAGCGATGCTATCACAATGGGAAGTGTAAGGCGGCGGTGTTCACACCGTGACAGCCGTGAGGGGGCAGAGTCCCGGATAAAGTCCTGAGTGGCTGAGTAGCGCTCGATCAGGCTGGCCACCTGGTCGAGTGTGTCGGGGTCCCGTTGTTCGCATTATCCACCAAGCTGTAAAGCGAGGGTGTTCACACCATGCAGTAACTGAGGCAGTGACCCAAGCAAGTCCAACATAAGCAGCTTTTATTCAGCACTTACGGGTAAAACAGAAAGTCCTCCAGTTCGCAGCCGGGTTAACATAAGTTCATAAAAACGATTGCCGTGGGCAACGGCCGCACCAGGCCACTCAGAGCCTGACAAGTGCAGAGCCTTTCCAGGAGTAGGTTCAGCTACACATAGCAGAAAAGCTTAGCAGGCCTATGTTCCTAGCAGGTCCCAACACTGAACAACACTAATCCTTAATGCAGGGTTTTTAAAGGACCTGTGGCAAGAGCCACTGGAAAACCCGGGATGGAGGGAGGAGGCCGCCCCACTGCCTTCCTGTAGTCTCCCCAAGAAATGAAGGCCCTGATGGGTTTTACTTAATCGGCCTTAGCCAGATAGCCTGACCAGGTCAATGCTCACCTTCATTCCTGCATTGCAACCACAGCTGAGTTTGTTACTGCAATGCACTCCAATGGGTTTAATAGGTCTCTGTACACATTCTGGGGGATATATACCGTTCCTCGTAAACGATCACCGTAACGGCCTCACATACCCCGTTCAAACTTGTGGGGTTGAACATTTGTCACCATACAAGGTGCCCGGGACAGGGCATCCGCTTTTGCCTGCGACTTCCCAGGGCGATGTTCTACAGAGAAACTGAAATTTTGCAGTGACAAAAACCACCTGGTGACTCGCGCATTCCTCTCCTTGGCGTTCCTCATCCATACCAAGGGTGAGTGGTCCATCACCAAGCGGAACTGACGCCCGAGTTAATAATAACGTAGCGATTCCAATGCCCACTTAATAGCCAAACACTCTCTCTACCACGCTATAGTTTTTCTCTGCCGGGATAAGTTTTCTACTCAAGTAGGTGACGGGTGCTCTTCACCATTCACTTTTTGTTACAATACCGCCCATAGGCCTACCTCTGAAGCATCTGTCTGTACAATGAAGGTTTCCTTGAAGCTGGGGCTGATGAGGACCGGCTGTCCACACAGGGCCAACTTCATGGACTGAAAGGCTTCATCTGCCTGAGGGTTCCACCAAACCATTACCGATTTTTTTCCTTTCAAGAGATCGGTCAGGGCCGCCGTTCTCCCAGCAAAGTTAGGTATAAACCGGCGGTCATACCCAAAGATGCCAAGGAATGCCCTCATCTGTTTTATACTTAACGGTTTAGTTCAGTTTTTAATGGCCTCAACTTTATTGATTTGGGGCTTGATAACTCCTCGACCAATCACATACCCCAAATATCGGGCTTCCCCTAGCCCTATCGCACATTATTTTGGGTTTGCCATTAACCCGGTGGCTCTGAGAGAATCCAGCACCGCTTGTACCTGGGATAGGTGCATATGCCAGTCGATGCTAAAGATGATAATATCATCTAGATACGCGGATGCATACTCCTGATGAGGCTTGAGCATTATGTCTATCAGCCTCTGGAATGTAGCCGGGGCCCCATGTAACCCAAAAGGTAAGACCACCTAGTGATATAGACCCTCCGGAGTTATGAAGGCGGTCTTTTCCTTCGCCGATTCCGTGAGAGGTACTTGCCAGTAACCCTTGGTGAGATCGAGCGTGGTAAAGTACTGGGCCTGCCCCAGTCTCTCAATCAGCTCATCCACCCTGGGCATTGGATAAAGATCAAACTTCGACACTTCATTTAATTTCCGGAAATCGTTACAGAAGTGTAACGATCCGTCTGCTTTCGGAATCAGTACGATGGGGCTAGCGCACTCACTTTATGATTCCTCGATGACGCCTAACAGGAGCATTTGTTTTACTTCAGCTGTGATGGCTAGTCTCCATGCTTCGGGTACCCGATACGGTCTCATTCGTACCCTTACCCCAGGTTCGGTAACAATGTCATGTTGGAGAACCGTAGTCCTACCCGGTAGCTCTGAGAACACGTCGGTGTTCTGCTGCGCCAGCGAGCGAGACTCCCATCGCTGCTGTTTAGTGAGAGCATCACTTATCCTGACCTCTACCCCGGACGCATCCCTGGCTGAAAGTACAGAACTCTCTGGCGATATGCCCGGAGTGACGTCTGTAACTAAACACTCTCGATCTTTCCAAGGTTTTAGCAGGTTTACATGATAAAGCTGCTCAGGTTTCCTCCATCTGGGCTAATTTACCTCCCCCACCTTTTCTCGAACCTCATATGGCTCTTGCCACTTGACCATGAGCTTACTCGGCTGTGGGTACCAGTACTAACACCCGATTGCCCTTGTTAAAAGACCTGACCGTGGCTCTTTAATTATATGTACGCCTCTGGGCTGCCTGGGCATCTAACAGATGTTCTTTTACGATGGGCATGACCGCCGCAATCCGGTCCTGCATACTAGCCACGTGTTCAATTATACTCCTATGTGGAGTCGGCTCTTGTTCCCACGTCTCTTTGGCTACGTCCAACAGACCCCTAGGGTGTCTGCCTTACAATAACTCAAAGCGAGAGAACCCTGTGGAAGCCTGGGGTACCTCACGGACGACGAACATCAAATAGGGTAGCAACATGTCCCAATCCCTTCCGTCCTTAGAAACCACCTTTTTTAACATGGACTTGAGGGTTTTATTGAACCGTTCTACTAGCCCGTCAGTTTGAGGGTGGTACACCGAGGTGTTGTTTTATTTTTAGCAGTTTGCACAGTTCCCTTGTTACCTTGGACATAAAAGGGGTCCCTTGATCCGTCAGGATCTCCTTAGGTAGTCCAAGGCAACAGAACATGGCAAACAGCTCTCGTACAATCAGTTTCACCGAGGTGTGGTGTAGCAGTATAGCCTCCGGGTACCGGGTGACATAGTATATATTGGTGGCCAGGAGCGGATTTTACAATGGGCCCTACCAAGTCCATTGCAATCCATTCAAAAGGTACCGCTATCACTAGCAGGGGTACCAATGGGCTACGGAAACTTGCGGTGGGTGTGGTCAACTGACATTCGGGGCAGGTTTCGCAGTACTTTTGGACCTCCGCGTAAATCCCCGGCCAAAAGTACTGCTGCAAGATATGCTCTTGCGTCTTTTTAACCCCTAAGTGTCCACCCAGGTGTGTGTGTGTGTGCCAACTCCAGAACCGCCTGACGGTACGACTGGGGTACCACTAACTGTTCCACGACCTCGTCCTTGATTTTGTCTACCCTATAGAGCAACTCATCGCTGACCACCATGCGTGGAAACACAGTATCTGCACCGGGCTGTTGAGCTACGCCATTTACCTCTAACACCCTTTCCCGTGCCTGAGTCAAAGTGGGATCCTGTAGCTGAGCTGTCCCAAACATGCCCTGGGACACTTTCAGCTCGGGGATCGATGGGGGTCTCCTTGACCTCTCCTGCCAGCACCTCTAGGGGAAACCTATCGGGGTAACACTCTGTCCGTAGGTTTGACACCCCTACGGCAGGTACCCCTGACTCGGGTTCTTCGGGTACAGTGCCTGTAATAACTTTTACCGGGGAAGAGTGGATTTTGTTTTTCCACAGAGTCCAGAACAGGGGCAAGTCTCTTCTCAACACAGTCCCATAGGGAAGAGTTTTACCACCCCCACCACATGTTTTATGTCTCCACATGGCGTGGACAAAACTACCTCCGCGGTTGGGTACTCTCGGAGGTCCCCATGGATACACACAACCCCAACTGTCCATCCACTGGGGTTGTCTCCTGCCACCAGTGACCCATGTACCAAAGTCACTAGGCTCCCTAAATCTAGGAGGGCCTCCGTGGGGTACCCATTAACCAGTACCTGGCAAAGTGGGGGTTCACTGTCTGGGGGATCGGCGTTCGCAGTGCAGACGGTCTGGGTGTACATTGAGACCCAGCAGTTATACCCGCAGTCCATGGGCAGTTAGCAACCACATGTCCTGGCCCCTGACACCGCCAGCACCTAATGGCGTAGGTATGGTTAGTTTTTGTGACAGTTTGGGAGGGAACCGGTCTCCCACCACTCTCACTCCGGGGTACCTCTTCAGCACAGGTACGGTGCTGACTGTCCTTAGCAGAGGGACGCGACCCCTTTCCCAGTTCCTGAGTTGGCAGGGTTTGGCATGACAGCCGCGAGGGGGCAGAGTCCCGGACAAAGTCCTGAGTGGCTGAGTAGCGCTCGATTAGGCTGAGCACCTGGTCGAGTGTGCCGGGGTCCCGTTGTTCGCATTATCCACCAAGCTGTAAGGCGAGGGTGTTCACACCGTGCCGTAACTGAGGCAGTGACCCAAGCAAGTCCAACATAAGCAGCTTTTATCCAACACTCACGGGTAAAACAGAAAGTCCTCCAGTTCGCAGCCAGGTTACCATAAGTCCATAACAACGATTGCTGTGGCCAACTGCCGCGCTGGGCCGCTCAGAGCCTGACGGGTGCAGAGCCTTCCCAGGCATAGGTTCAGCTACACACAGGTCTCTGTACACATTCTGGGGGATATATACCGTCCCTCGTATATGATCCCCGTCACTGCCTCAAAGAAGTAAAATGGTGGATGTGCTCTGAACACCAATCTGTGAGGTAATCAGCTTCTCAAAATGCACCACTACAGAGCAAGAGATAGAAAGAGCAGAAGGACATAAAGCTAGTGCCGTTAAATAGATTCAGCCTCTAGATGGAGCCTGTGTACTGCAAACAAACTCAAACAATGAAACTTGATGCTGAAGGCATGACATATTATATATTCAGTGGTGTATATACTGTAGATTAGCATTCAATATACAGTGGGTACGGAAAGTATTCAGACCACATTTTTCACTCTTTGTTTCATTACAGCCATTTGGTAAATTCTAAAAAGTTATTTTTTTTCCCATTAAAGTACACGCTGCACCCCATCTTGACTGGAAAAAAAAAAGAAATATAGAAATTTTTGCAAATTTATTAAAAAAAGAAAAACTGAAATATCACATGGTCATAAGTATTCAGACCCTTTGCTCAGACACTCCTATTTAAGTCACATGCTGTCCATTTCCTTGTGATCCTCCTTGAGATGGTTCTACTCCTTCATTGGAGTCCAGCTGTGTTTAATTAAACTAATAGGACTTGATTTGGAAAGGCACACACTTGTCTATATAAGACCTCACAGCTCACAGTGCATGTCAGACCAAATGAGAATCATGAGCTCAAAGGAACTGCCCAAGGAGCTCAGAGACAGAATTGTGGCAAGGCACAGATCTGGCCAAGGTTACAAAATAATTTATGCATTACTCAAGGTTCCCAACAGCTCAGTGGCCTCCATAATCCTTAAATGGAAGACGTTTGGGACCACCAGAAGTCTTCCTAGACCTGGCCATCCAGCCAAACTGAGCAATCGTAGGAGAAGAGCCTTGGTGAGAGAGGTAAAGAAGAACCCCAAGATCACTGTGGCTGAGCTCCAGAGATGTAGTAGGGAGATGGGAGAAAGTTCCACAAAGTCAACTATCATTGCAGCCCTCCACCAGTCGGGCCTTTATGGCAGAGTGGCCCAATGGAAGCCTCTCCTCAGTGCAAGACATATGAAAGCCCGCATAAAGTTTGCTCAAAATCACATAAAGGACTCACAGACTATGAGAAATATGATTCTCTGGTCTAATGAGATGAAGATAGAACTTTTTGGTGATAATTCTAAGTGGTATGTGTGGAGAAAACCAGGCAATGCTTATCACGTGCCCAATACAATCCCAACAGTGAAACATGGTGGTGGCAGCATCATGCTATGGGGGTGTTTTTCAGCTGCAGGGATAGGATGACTGGTTGCAATTGAAGGAAGCATGAATGTGGCCAAGTACAGAGATATAATGGATGAAAACCTCTTCCAGGGTGTTCTGGACCTCAGACTTGGCCGAAGGTTCACCTTCAGAACAACTTTGTGACCATTCTTGACTGGCCCAGCCAGAGCCCTGACCTAAACCCAATTGAGCATCTCTGGAGAGACCTGAAAATGTCTGTCCACCAACGTTTAACATCCAACCTGATGGAACTGGAGAGAATCTGCATGGAAGAATGGCAGAGGATCCCCAAATCCAGGTGTGAAAAACTTGTTGCATCATTCCCAAGAAGACTCATGGCTGTACTAGCTCAAAAGGGTGCTTCTACTCAATTCTGAGCAAAGGGTCTGAATACTTATGACCATGTGATAGTTTCAGTTTTTCTTTTTTAATAAATTTGCAAAAACTTCAACATTTCTGTTTTTTTCCAGTCAAGATGGGGTGCAGAGTGTACTTTAATGAGAAAAAAATGAACTTTTTAGAATTTACCAAATGGCTGCAATGAAACAAAGAGTGAAAAATTTTAATGTGTGAATACTTTCCGTACCCACTGTATATTGCCAACTATGGCAGACCAATTTTAGACAAACATGGGTGCATATTTGTGAACATATAGCAACCGGGAAGACCAAGCTGAATTTGTGGCTAATGATCCTAACTGACAGCATCATAGAGATGTCTTCTTAAAGTATATGTTCCCTTTCAATTAAATTTATTTAAAAAAAAACAAATTGCGCTGTACTCATCTTGCTTGGGTCTACTGGCCAGTCTCCCAGTGTCTGACATTGGCTGCATTTATACTGAATGCACTTTTCAGATTCATTGCACTGTTGATGTGATCAGCATGGCAGCCAATGCCAGACACCACGAAGTAAACAGCTCCTTTAACAAACACTATGAGTTTTTAATCACATGGTGATTAATGAATACATGAACTTCACTATTGCTGTTAGGTACATAGCAGGGGTGTACATAGGAATCATGGAGCCTCATAGCAGAATTTCTAGTTGGGGCCCCCACCCCTCCCTCCAAAAAAAAGTAAATAATTGTCGGGGTCACAGAAGAGCAGATCTCACAACTTTCCATCCTTTACATAGTAATTTTCCTTCTGTTGAAGTCCTAGATTCCTCTTTCATTGCCCCATAAAGTATGATGCTAACAAAAGTGTCCCCCAGACACAGTATGATACCCCCATGGTGAATTCCTCCACTTGCGCAGTATAATGATCCTACTGTACCCCACCTCAACTCTCAGGGCAAAGTATGTTGACCCCCAACACAGTATGATCCCCCAACTGTGACCCCCTAGAGCTAGAGAGCATGGTTCGTAATAAGGGAGGGTGTTATACATAATAAAAGATTTAACTATATAACTAAGGTCGGCGCTATACATAATAAGTGAGTACACTATACACTAAGGGACTGTGCTATACATAATACGGCTACATACATTTTTTTTTTTTTTTTTTTATAATACGGCTACATTCCTGCATCTGTGTGCAGTGTCGGTGTGCTGTCCTGTTTTACAGATGCATTGAGCATGTCCTATTCTAATCCTTAAAATTGGATCAGAACAGGACATTCTCTGATCCTCACGGTTCTCATTCTCAGGTCAGTGATTTTCACGGATGTGTGAATGGATCTATAAAATTGCACGAGTCCGTGGACCATCCGAAAAAAAAAATTGGCAGCTCACAGACATTTCACACAAATGTGAGAATACAGCCTAAGGGATTTTACAGATAACATTATCACTCCAAGTCACACAGTGCAGATACAGAATATTTACATCCAGCCACTTACCGCTGACGTCTCTGATCAGAGTTGGTTACTGCTGCTTCTTCTCCATCTGGTCAGACCTTCATGTCGACATCTCTCAGTCACAACTCATCTTGTCATGATGATCTCCAGCCCAGAAAATAACAAGGTCACATATATTGTATAGATACATGTGTATCCCCCACACTGCGCCCCTGACTACAGATATACTTCATTAATTTACTATTAGCCAATTAGTAAACAAAATATAAAGTGATAAGCATCACTGTGCCCCCTATTAACTATAATCTCCACCGGCCAATAATATAAATTATTCAGTCTCTGTGACTCTCCCCAATTAACTGTAAAGCTATGTGTACACGGAAAATATACAAGGCTTTACAGTACAAGCAAAGTGAAACCCCCATCATTGCTCATTCCCAGCACCCCCATCATTGCTCTCTTCCAGCACACCCATCATTTCTCTCTTCCTGCACCCCAGCACTGCTCTCTCCCAGCACCCCCATCATTGCTCTGTCCCAGCCCCCCCATCATTGCTATCTCCCAGCACCTCCATTATTGCTATCTCCCAGCATCCCCATCATTGCTCTCTCCCAGCACCCCCAGTCACTGCTCTGTCCCAGCACCCCCATCATTGCTCTGTCCCAGCACCCCCGTCATTGCTCTGTCCCAGCACCCCCATCATTGCTCTCTCCCAGAACCCCATCATTGCTCTCTTCCAGCAACCCCCGTAATTGCTCTCTAACAGCACCTCCATCATTTCTCTCTCAGCACCTCCATCATTGCTCTCTCCCAGCACCCCATCATTGCTATCCCCATCCCCACCATCTCCATCATTGCTCTCCCCAGCCCCATCATTGCTCTCCCCAGCCCCATCAGTCCCATCATTACTCTCCCCAGCCTCACCATCCCCATCATTGCTCTCCCCAGCCCCATTATTGCTCTCCCCATCACCACCATCATTGCTCTCCCCATCCCCATCATTGTTCTCCCCATCATTGCTCTCCCCAGCCCCATCATTGCTCTCTTCAGCTCCATGAGCCCAATCATTGCTCTCCCCATTCGCATCAGCCCATCTTTTCTCTCCCCATCGCTACGATCCCCATCATTGCACTCCCCATCATTGCTCTCCCCAGCCCCACAATCCCCATCATTGCTCTCCCCAGCCCCATCATTGTTCTCCCCAGTCCCACCAGCCCAATCATCCCTATCATTGCTCTCCCCAGCCCCACTATCCCCATCATTGCTCTCCCCAGTCCCACTATCCCCATCATTGCTCTCCCCAGCCCCACTATCCCCATCATTGCTCTCCCCAGCCCCACTATCCCCATCATTGCTCTCCCCAGCCCCACTATCCCCATCATTGCTCTTCCCAGCCTCACCATCCCCATCATTGCTCTCCCCAGCCTCACCATCCCCATCATTGCTCTCCCCCGCCTCACCATCCCCATCATTGCTCTCCCCCACCTTCCTTTATTCTCCTGTTCCTCTCCCCAGCTTTTCAGTAAAAAAAAACAGACAAAAAAACCCCAAAAAACAACTTACCTTTCAGCACGCTCCTCTGCAGCATCCTCCTCGTTGCTGGCAACTTTCTTCCTGACCCAGGTGCACGCAGCATGATGATATCATCAAGCTGCGCTTGTCTGTGTCAGGGAGGAAGCAGAGGACTTCTCCCTCCAGCTCCGCTGCTAAAATAGCAGCGGAGCTGCAGGAATCACTCCCTGCCTCCCCGGCAGCAGCATGTCCACCCCTGGACTGTTATGGGGCCCCCCCGGCTCACGGGCCCCATAGCAGTCGCGTGGCCTGCCGCCATTGGCGGTACGCCACTGGTACTTAGTTAACATTTTTTGATAAAAAAAGTGCAAAAGCCATCCAACCAAATCAAGGTGTACCTGAATATGGACAATCCCTATCATTAATGCCCTACCTCTCCATGTGCCAAACCAGGCTCATCTGAATGGGGAAATTAAAGTAAACCAGGCATAGCTCATAATGTTCTGACGCATAGTGTATGAATGTGTTTATATATTGGCCACATAGCATATTTGTGCACCTGTACATTAATTTAATACTAAATGTGTGCACGCCCTATTTTTTTCTTTTTGTAGTACATATTGGGAGTGTGGCTTCCTCCAGGGCTTAGCACCCTTATCCACCCATCTTTCCCACACAAGGTTTTAATTGCAAGCTAGCCCTGGTTTCCTTTAATTTCTCTAGTTCATTTGAGGCCTGGCTTGGCACATAAAGCGGTAGGACATTAGTTATAGGGACCATCCATATTTAGGTACACCTTGATGTTGTTGGATGGCTTTTGCACTTTTTGATAAAAGGCACTAAGTACCTAATGTTTTTAATGTTTAGAGCAATATTAGAGTTTATGTATGCATTATTCACAGTGTGCTGACCTATTGTGTATTTATATTTTTGCATTTTGATAACATCATGTATTTTTTACATTAATTTAATACTAAAGGCAAGCGGGCATTACATTTTTTCTTTTAATTTTAATTTTTTTTATATAAATTTTCTTGTTTGGTATATTATCTAAGAGATTAAATAAATAGTTACCCATCAGAAAGAATATTGACAATGTTTTTGTTCCTGTGTTACATTAGCTACAGAGCATTAATTGTTATACTAAGGTTTTAACACAACTAGAGCAACCAGGAAGCATACCTATTAGATGAAGAATATTTTCTATTTGTAAACTGATGAACACGGAAAATGATGACAACTCCCAATAAAATGTACATTTTCCTTTTTTTTCCCTATCAAACTGTAAGGCCAGTGATCTGTCATTTTTAAACAATCAACAGTACATTTCAAGCAAAAGAAAGAGATATATCATAATTACTATATCCATCCACAGAATTATGGGTCCCCATAGTAAAAGCCCTGATTGGCCCCCACTAAAAAATATTTGGTGGAGTAGGTGGGGTTATGGCACATAGGCACAGTTACAGAAGGCCATACCTCCCGATTTTTAAAAACTGGGAGAGGGAAATATATTGCAGCATTTTCACAGCAATTTAGCCCCTGTCAAAGCCCTTCAGTGTTCTCACCCACTATGATACCCCTTTCATGGGTCCATAGAGTTTAATGCAAACAAAATTGCCACTCACACAGTAAATACCCCCACAGTATAGTATAGTGAATTCCCCCACAAAGTCAGTATTATGACTTCACAGTGCCCCCAAAACAGTATGCCGTGGGCCAGTATGCTGTCTGGAGAGCTGTGTGGGAGCCATTTTACTGTTTGGAGGGCTAGCGGGGACCATTATACAATGTTGGTGGTTGTGTTGGGGCCTTACTGAGTGGAGGGGTGTGGGGTCCATTAAACTGTATGGAGGGCTGTGTGGCGATCACAGTTGGGGCATCATACTGTTTTGGGGTAACCATACTTTGCTGGTGGAGGGTTCAGGGAGAGGGGGCTACAGTAGGATCGTCATACCATAGGTGTGGAGGGTGCTGTGTGTAACACCCCTTTACGTCACCTCTGGGGGCAGGGTGTCCGGTAGTTCTCACCTCAATATGGCCCAGTGCCTCTACCCGAATCTTGCTGGAAACTGAAGATGCAGGAATGTCTTCTGCCAGGGGTCAACTCGGGAGACCCCTGTCCATGCTCCGTACACACAAGATATGAGTTTCAAAAACTTAAGTTAATTTACAGAGGGATAAATGGTGTTAAATTCAGAGGGCATAACAAAGAACAGCAAAACATATAATATCACACAATCTATGATACAAGTTCAAAATGTGCTTTGCAGCAGGTCTGAACGTTAATGATAATACTTCCTCTTTAAGTGGCAGCAGACATACTCCTAACTAATAACACATAACCCAATAATGGCTGCTGCAATGCAAATTGTCTAGCCGTGGGACCTTGTTGCCCCAGGTGTTGGTGCGCTTTCAGAAGATGTTGGTGCACGTAATACAATAGGAACAAAATCTCGGCAGCAACAGTTCTCTTATTAACTCCTCAACAGTGGAGCCACAAGTCTAAGCAATAGCTATTCACTCCTTGATTTAGCAGGTTTGGGGTCACACAGGAATCCAGCTTTGGGCTGCAGAGTCTGGATGCTGGAGACACAAAAGATGGATTGTAGACTCATTCCCTTAGTTAAGCCAGGAGGCGGTGGACATCCCCTGGTAACCTGGCTGGTCTGCAGATGTGGTTCAGCTGTAGGATTATCTTTTCCCCTCACACACTGAGTGGCTGAACGATTAGCACTCACTCTGTGCCTCTGTCCTCTGCCCTCCAGAATCAGACTATCATATGCCTGACATGGATGATTGCACACATCGATCCCCTTCCTACTAGCTCCACCCTTCTTCTCCAACCTGCTCAGTCAATCAGTCCCTTCCTCTGCTGCTCCTCCTCCCCTATGATGCGGAGAGGAGCAATGCCTGCTGGGAGTTGTAGTCCAGGGCAGTGTAGCAAAAGAATCATAAATGTCTGCTGCTATGAATGTCTGTGTAATCCCAGCAGCAGCAGTACTCTCTGTACACATAGATTTCACTGCAGGTGTTATATGTGGAAAAATTCACTGTGGGGGTATCATACTGTGTTTTGGGGGGGGGGGGGACGATTATTGGCATTATACTTTATGGGGGCAATGAAAGGGCAATTTAGGTGCTTCAACAGGAGGAAAATTACTTTGTAAAGGCTGCAAAGTTGTGAGCTATGCTCTTCTGTGACCCCACTGAATATCAGTTTATTTTTTTTGAGGGGGGGGCTGGTAAATTAGAACTTCTGCTATGAGGTCCCATGATTTCTATGTACACTCATGGACAGGACTGAAATATTTCCATAGGAGATCCTATGGTAGGAGAGGTTTAAAATATTGCAGTCCAGTCATACACACCACACCTAAGCTGCAGGGTAATGAGATCAGGAAAGGAGAACCACGATTAAAAATAACAACTTCATTAGAAACAAATATACACATAAAAAAAGATAGTAAAAATACAGAGTGCTTCAAGGAAGGGATGCAACTGCACCCTGACTGATACTATCACTGCCTAGATACCATACAATATAAAATAACGGAAATCAATATGAGTACTGTACAGTAACTAAATGTACTAATAAATAATCATTGGCTAAAAAACACAATACTGTCACTTGACTAAATGTAATATAAATGGTCATTAGCTGTGAAATACAATCCTCTACTATAGTACTATAGAACTCCTAATAATGAATTTAGAGCAGAGCATGCTAACACCCGATGTCTGATGAAGAATCCCAGAGGGCAAACCCAGCAGCCACAGCAACCTGTAATGCCCACCATAAGTAGTTATGTATTTATAGACAATGTATTTGTATGGTAACAAAATAGTCATTCAGTTATATAAATATACATAACTAGAAAAATGTATGTATTTTTTTCTAGTTAATTAATCAGACTGGTAAATGACGGAACAGGAAAAAAATCAAAACGCCTGAATTACGGTTTTTTGGTCGCCACAACATTACAATAAAAGGCGATACAAACGTATCTACCTCAAAATGTTATCAATAAAAACTTCAGCTCAGGGCGCAAAAAATAAGCCATCACACAGCCCGAGATCCCCCCTAAAAATGCTACGGGTCTCAGATAATGGTGACAAAAACTTTTTTTCATACAAATTTTTGAATTTTTTTTCACTACTTAACTATGTTTGGTATATACATACTCGTACTGACTTGGGGAATCATATTATCAGGTCAGTTTTTACCATATAGGGAACATGGTAAATAAAAAACCTAAATACAATTGTGGAATGGCATTTTTTTTTTGCAATTTCACCACACTTGGAATTTTTATTCCCGCTTTGTGGTATATTTTGTGGTAAAATCAATGGTGTCATTCAAAAGTAAAACTCATCCTGCAAATAACAAGCTCTCATACGGCTATATTGACAGAACAATAAAAAAGTTATGGCTCTTGGAAGAAGAGGAGGAAAAAAAATTGACACTGAAAAATGACAATTGAAAATCGCCCAGGGGTTGAAGGGAATCTGTCAGTAAGTTCAGCCCTCCTAAATCGTCTACATGGGCATGTAGTTAATAGAAAATTTAATAGAATGATACCTTGATATCTGCGATCCAATGTCTTATTCTAGAGAAATCCACGTTTGTGTTATATTTAAATAAGCTCTTCAAGGCTATTGCCTGGACACATAGCAGGAGAATCTGCTTGCAGAGCTTATTATAAATGAAAGGGCGTTTGAAGTGTGAGACATATAATGACTGATACTGTGCTCTCATAATCACACACAACTCTGAAGTGAGATCGGAACTAACACAGTACAACAGAAGTGAACTTTTTCTCATTACAAACACATTTGCAGCTGCAGTTGTCCTCTCACAGTGCTTCAGCTTCCATCTCACAGGCACCAGTGTGTGGGGAAGGGCAGTACATCAGAGCTGACAGCTCTATAACAGGAAAAATGCAAATATGTTTGAAATGAGACAAAGCACTATTCTGCTGTACTGTATTAGTTGTAATCAGGCACAGCTTTGCAGTGAGATCAAGAGAGGAAAATATCAGTCATTACATGTTTAACACTGGCTTAGGCGGGTTTCCCTGACCAAACCTTAGTGGCTTGTTAGCCCTCGTGCTGACGTGCCTCATCGCTTCAGCCCCTTAGCTAAAATATGCCCCTGCATCTTGAGCGGCTATACCTCTTAAACATTATATACAGTGAAAGTCTGTTAAGAGTAAGTCTAGCAAACATCAAATCTCAACTATCCAATCAGTTTTAAAACTGGAAGTTTCTGGTGCATTGATTCATTCTTCTGGACTATTGGATGAATCCAAATAAAGGCAACAGTAGAACAGTTTGTTGTCAGATGCTTCAGATAATTCAATGACCATGGTTTACATAAAATTGATTTTATTTTAATATGGTCTGCTATTCTTCACACAAAAAAGAAAAAACAAGCACATCAAGAAATAAACAATATGTCTGTGATTCTTGGCAGTTTCTACTACTGCTGGTGTGCTGTCTGCAATAGCAGCCAACTGTTAGGCTCTTTCTAATCCTGTTCCAGTCATGATTGCACTCACCATATGGTTTTAGAAATAACATTTAGTTAGGTAAGCTGATAATAAAAGAATATCAATGCTAGATTTTTTTCTTTGTGTTTTTTCACATTTGATACTTGGAATTTATGATTAGATTTGAAAAGTTGGGTTTACAAGGATTTCACAGCATTAAATGACTGATAAATATTTAGCGATCGGGGGGTCATTTAATAGCCTGTTCACACACGGGGTTGAAGCCCCGGCGATTCTCCATTTTTCTTTTTCATTTTTTCCTTCTCTTCTTTCCAAGAGCCATAGCTTTTTTATTTTTCCATAAATATGGCCATTTGAAGGCTTATTTTTTGCAGGACAAGTTGTACTTTTGAATTTACCATATAGTATACTGCAAAATGGAAATAAATTATTAGTGCGGTGATATTGCAAAAAAGTGCAATTCCACAACTGTTTTTTGTTTTCTTTTATTTACCATGTTCACTATATGGTAAAACTAATCTGGTAACATTATTCTCCAGGTCAGTATGAGTACGCAGATAACAAACATGTATAGTTTATTTTTTATTTAAGTGGTGCAAAAAAATTAGTATGAAAAAAAGTTTGAGTTTGTCGCCATTTTCTGAGACCTGTAACGTTCTCAGTTTTCATGACATGGGGCTAGGTAAGGCTTAGTTTTTGCGCCCTGAGTTGGTGTTTTTTATTGATACCATTTTGGTGTACATACAATGTTTTGATCGCATTTTATTACAATGTTGTGGTGACCAAAAAAATGTAATTTTGGCATTTTGATTTTTTTCTCTTGCTACACCGTTTACTTATCGGATAAACTGACTTTATATTTTGATAGATGAGACATTTCTGAATGCAGCAATACCAAATCTGTGTGTTTTTTTGTTTGTTTTATTTTTAATGGAGCAAAAGGTGATTTGAACTTTTATGTTATTTAATTTTTTTAATGCTTTTTAGACCTTTTTTTTCAGTTTTTACTGTATTTAATAGTTCCCTTAGGAGACTTGAAGCAGTGATTGTCCGATGGTCTGTGCTATACATAGCAGGGCTTAAGTATAGCAAAAATCATGGTCTCCTATGAACGCTGGCCACGAGCAGGCATTCACAGGAGATTCACATTGATAGGCATGGGGGTCTTCTGCAGACCCACGGCTGTCATGACAACCCATCGGTGCCCCACGATCACGTGACAGACCGAAAGATCATTTCGCCCAATGAACAAATGTTTTGCTTGTTCAAAAGTTGATTGACAGTTATAGACTGCAAGATTATCATAAAACGTGCTTTCCTACGAACACTCAATCACAATAATATTGCAGTGTAAATGCACCTTAAAGAGTAGCCATCATTTTAATTTTGATATCATAAATCGATAGTACATGTGAAAATAAAAAAAACTTTGTCATAGATTTTATCAGAGAAGTCTGCTTCTTTCTCCTCCTGGGTTGATCATTCATTCTCAAAATTCCCAATTTAAAGGTAAAATCTGTATTCAGTGAACACAAATTGTTACATTACTGAGATAGGAGATGACCTTTACTACTGATAAGATTCTATTTATAAACAGCAGCCAACATGTCAAATAATCAAAGAAAACCGGGTTAGAATCCTGGATAACCGGCCTTACCCAGACAGCCTACTCACAAGCATATATAAAACCAAACAGAGACTACGAGTATAAATGGCTTACAAAAAAGATTGTTTATTAATAGATAAATATACAGTACAAAAATTCATTTTAAATATCATAAATGTAGGAGAAGGGGAAAACAAAGTGCCTAAACCAAGGTCCCCAAAAGTTCACTGCATCCCATCCCAAATGCTGAGGAAGTTGCAGCCATCAGAATTTCAAGCCACACTCACCACTGCAGTAGTGGCCCAAATGGATGTGGGAAAACTCCACTAGCCAAGTAGGAAACAGTATGTACCCACCGCAAAGTGAATGGGAACGCAGGGAAGGGGGGAGCCTCAGGGTAGCAGGCGCACCTCGACGCACGTTTCGCTGTCACAGGACAACTTTCTCAAGAGGAAGTGTGCATAAGAGTTTGTAGGACCTTAATATATACGCCCCAAATTGGTCACATGAGCAGTAATGTGACCAGAAGGTGTCAAAAGTGAACAAGCAGGAGTTTTGTAGGACCTTAATGTATACACCCCAAATTGGTCACATGAGTAGTCATGTGACCAGAAGGTATCAAAAGTAAACAGGCAGGAGTTTGTAGGACCTTAATATATACGCCCCAAATTGGTCACATGAGTAGTCATATGACCAGAAGGTATCAAAAGTGAACAAGCAGGAGTTTATAGGACCATAATAAATATGCCCCAACTTGGTCACATGAGTAGTCATGTGATCAAAAATAAACAAGCAGGACCTACGGTGGCGTATGCGCGGCCGTGCCGACATCCCGAGCGTGGACCCCAGCCGTCACGCCCCCCGGCACGTCACCCCTGACACGGAAGGGTCCGGAGTTAGTGCAAGGAGGATACTGACAGCGGATTGACGCTCGGGACCGGGAAGCCGCGTCGCATGCGCACAGTGGTCACTGCGCCTCATCAATGCTCCTAGATGTAAAGGCCCATCCAGACTAGCCCTGCAGAGGGTAGGAAGAACTAACCACCATTACCCCCAAAGGTATAATTAGAACATGCATACAGAAATAACACATATTACAATAATACATATATGTAAATATATCACTATGTATAATTATAGTGTCCATAGAAATTTCCATATATTCATCCTGAGTGACACTACACCGGAGCATCCAAGGCACTCATGTGGTCCACATGAAAGTCCTCCAGGGGCAGAGGAAAACACCAGGATATTGAAACATCGGGCCTCCAAACTCTATAGAGAAAAAAGGAGGAAAAAGTGAAAAAACATTATTAAAACCAATTAGTTAAAAAGAACCCAAAAAAGGAGGGAAATAATTAAAAGCACAAATGATTTGATAAGATTCTATGTAGAGGGGAGGAAGGAGGATGAGAAAGGAGCTAGAAGCAGAGCTTCCCCTTCCTACTTCCTCTTATCTATATGGAATCTTATCAGTAGCAGCTGCCATCGTCTATCTCAGTAATGTAAAAAATCTGTCTTCACTGAATACAGATTGCCCCCGTGAATTGAGAATTTTGAGAATGAAGGATCAGTCCAGGATTAGAAAGAAGTAAACTTCAGGCACATTGTAGAGCTACAAAAGAAAGGCGTACCATTTTGGGAAGAAGACTTTGGTTTTCAGGCAGCATGCCACATTTGCTACATAGATTGTTAGAGGGTTATCCAGGACCTAACAATTGATTACTCATCTCGATACAAGATTGGTGGAGGTTCAACACTCTCATGATCAATTGAAATTGCTCGAGCAGCAACTCGAACTAAGGCTAGGTCCACACTGCCCTTCTGGACATAGTTGGGTGCATACGCTCGGGAGGTATATGTCCATCAAAGTGCACTGACAGGACGGATCCGTCCACTATATGGACCCACTGTCACTGTATAGAAACGCATACTGGATGGTATACATCTCTTTGCAGTGTTACACTGTATAGGAAACATGAATGCATACCACCTAATGAGTTACATGAGTGCATGCCAGCCAGACAGAGGCTAAAAGAACACTTTTAGCCTAAGTCTGGTGAATGGTTGGCCATGTTGACTTTACAGTATACATCTGGAAATGTTTCCAGACATATACTGTAGGCTAGGTGCACGGACGCAGTGTGCACCTTGCCTAAGTAATATAATCCAATCAAAGAAAGAAGTGTAGCTGCAAAATTTGTAAAAATATTACTTCCAACATATTTAAATGAATTTATTAAAAAGACAGGAGCAGTAGCAAGGAATCCCACATGTCAGGTATAATATAGTAAGTATCTATAAAAATGCAGACAAAATATAGTGAACAATAAAATATCAAAAATCGTACATAGGTAGAGGGACAAGTGTCCACTCAATATATCACAGTAAGTTACATGCAAGGCGTGCATTTTAAAAGATGCATCCAAAAATATAACAAAGTGGCCCCTTATGGAAATAACACTGCAAAAGTATATATCAACAATTGTACAGTGGGTATATCCAATATAATTAGCCCAATGATTACTCCGAAGGAATATATACAGCACAATAGAAGGTAATAAGTAAAGGACAAATGTCAATAAGAGGTGCTATGTAAAACAAATCAGAACAGTCATTTAGAAAAAGGTCCTGACCAATGGAGCATAGTATAGGGCAGTAGGAAGTAAACGCAGGGTGTTCCACCATATGGGGCACAGATAAATTGGCCACTAGGGAAAGATCCAGCAATAAATAAATGCACACATATAATACAACCTGACAGTGGTGGGAAAAGGATACTCCAACGCACGTTTTGGGTTTTGCTTCTTTGGGGGGTGGGGAGTACCAAGTAATATAGGAGCTATATACTGCAACCCCGTACATTGCATGGTGGCCGCAGCCTGAATATTGCAGCACATTCACTTCATTGGAGATAAGTAGGGGACTGATAAGTAGGGACTTTTTGCGGGATGAGGTGAAGTTTTTATTGGTGCCATTTGGGGATAGATAACACTTTTTATTTGCTTTTTATTCCAATTTTTGAGAAACAGGATGAACAAATAAATAACACTTCAGGAATCGTCTTTCATTTTTTTTTACGCCATCTTATGCTGTTCACTGTGTGGTAAACGTGATTAGATGACTTTGTTCTTCGGGTCAGTACAATTACAATGACGCCAGGGTTATAAAGTATTTGCAGAATTTGCTATTTTTACATGTTACAAAAAAGTATCTGTTATTGCATTACTATATTCAGAGAGCTATAACTTTTTTATTTTCCCACTGAACGAGCTGTTTTTTTGCTGGATTAGCTGACATTTTTATTGATACCATTTTGGATTACATAACATTTTTTGATCTCTTTCTTTGGATTTTTAAGTGGCAAAGTGAATAATAAACAGAAATTCATAAATACTTTTTCTTTTTTTTTCTTTTCACGTCATTCAATATGTGGTAAAAGTGAACAGGCAATTATATTCTTCGGATCATTGCGATCGCAATGATACCAGATTTATATAGGCTTTTTCTCTACTTTTGGACACTAAAATTACATTTTTACAAAAAAAAATTTATTTTTCCATCATCATACTCTGATAGTTGTAACTCTTTTATATTTTTATTGACGGAGCTTTACAAGGGCTTTATATTTGGGGGACAAGATGACATTTAATTTTCTTTGTATGTGATTTTTTTAGCACATTTTATTTTATGTTTTGAGTGTTAACATGATGAAAAAGATATATTTTTTGGTGTGTTTTTCTTACGGTTTTCACCAAATGGCTTAAAGGATATGACATGTTTATAGATTGGTTTGTTGGGGACGCAGCGAGACCAAATATGTGTACTTTTTTTCCTTCACTTTTGGTTTTAAAAGAAAAGCAGAGTTTTTACTTGTGAAACATTTTTCCCCTTTTTTCATACTTTTCCATTTATTTTTTCACATTTTTACAAACTTTATATACTTTTTTTTTACCTTTTTACTTTGTCCTAGGATGGGACATCAACTTTCTCTGGTCTGATCTAATACTCTGCAATGCTTTTGCATTGCAGGGTACTGGAACTGTCAATGAGACAGAGGCAGGAGGAGTGTAAGGTCCTGCTCAAGGGTGACCTGGGTTACCCCGCGGCCATTATTCAGCCCGGGGTCACCATCAGCATGACGCGATTGCAATCGTGTTGTGCTGATAAAAGCAGAGAAGGAGCCCCCTCCCTCTACAAGTAGATTGATGCCTTTGTCGCTATTGACACTATCATCAGAGGGGTTAAACGCTCGCGATTTGCGCTAGCACCAGTCATGGGTGTTGCTGCAGATTGTAAGCTATGATGTAAAGCTGAGACCTTCTGATGATTTTGCTGGCTTTGCTAGTGAACGGCGCGATCATTACGCTGTACATGTATGGTGGTTTGCAGGAGAGCACTTCCCACTGCGCCGTACATGTACTATGGATGTCGGTAAAGGGTTAAGTTATCAGTTCACATAAAAAGGAAACATTAGATTAGACAGATAGATGCACGTTTATCTATACTCTTGTTTTATAGGTTCAGAACATTAAACTATAACGTTTAATTTCCTGTATATCAATAACGTGTCACTAGTTTATTTGACTACTATTGAGCCATTTCTCAGATCCAGTATATTTGTTTTTCCACTTGTTGGTTGGGCTTAGTGTATTTTACTGCCATGGGGCACCCCGGCCGAGGGTCACTTCCGTGCTCCAGCACACTACAGAGTCAACTCTCTGCAAAATTCTTAAACAGTCCAAACAATACAGTCTTAAACAATAAAGCTGAAATAACTTTTTAATATAATTTTTATGGAGTTCACCTTGCAGTATAATAGGCATGCTAAGTTTATTTTGCACATCGATACAATTATGGTGATACCCATTTTTTAATTTTTTTCTAAAATGTTTTACTACTTTTGCACAAGTAAATTAGCATTTAAAAAAAAACACTTTCTTTTTTTTGGTCGTCATATCGTAAGACCCCCCTTTTTTTTTGTAAATCAGAGCTGGAAACGGCTTGCTTTTGTGTAAAGAGTTGAAGATTTCATTGTTACCACTTTAGAATACATATGATTTTTGTGATCCCTTTTTATTTCATTTTTTGTAAAGCAAGGTGAATAGAGACAGCAATTCTGGAAGAGGTTTTTAATATTTTTTATATGCATATTAAATTATGAACACAACAATATCAAATATGTAAGAAAAAAAAAAGTTAAGTAAAGTACGCTCACCATTGGGGGGTGGTGCAGTCTCAGCCTCGCTCGGATTCAGCCAGAGCAGCCTGGTTCATGAATCAAATATGTGTTGTTTTTGAGGGAGGTTTATTTTTATAATTAATCCATTTTTATTATTAATATTGCAATTTTGGATTTTCTATATCTGTATTTCATTTTTTTTGACTATATGTATATTTTTTATAACACAAGGGTGCTGGAACATTTGATGGCATGGATAATACACTGTAATACATTTGAACTAAACTACCGTGCATTATCTTCCAAGTCACTATTTAACTGGCAGTTAGCCAATCAGGCCTCACTCCGCAATTGTCAGGCCTCCCTGTTGCCACAGCTACCATCAACAAAGGGGAATGATCTCCTTTTGTCAAACTGCTCAATTGGCGCTGTCACTACTGACATCAGCATCTGAGCACTGTGCTTGGTTTCAGTACATGCAGCAGGAGTCTGGCTGAGTATAACAGCTGGATCCTGCTTCAGATGACCTGTACCTAACTCCTGAGCTCATGCCATCTCTCTGATGAAACTGTATGTCAGATTGCGGGAAATCATCTGAAATCACATGTACAGATATGTAATTTTGTGGGCAGGGGTTAATGTTAATATTAAAGTGCCCTATTATTATTTATTAGTATTATTATCATTAATACATCCTTAATTCCAGGGTTTAAAGTACAAAACATTCAAGAATACATAGGTATAACATAGGTATAGGTATAACATAGGTTGTCATGCAAGGTGTGGGAAAGACTTAGTGCAACACAGAGGGAAGAGGGAAAGGGAGCCCAGACTCTAGGGAAAGGGGGGAAGTGGAGACCTCCTAGGTTGATCTAGCATCACCCTGTCTCCTCTAACATCCCTGTATTGGCTCTTCACCAATCGCCACATGCGTGCCTCGCCCTGTCTTTCCCTGGCGTATGGCTAAGGCTAGGCAAGGTAGGAGATGAGCACTAGTTGATCTCCACTAAACACTATAGACAACAAGGGTACACAAACAGGGGGAAATTGCTTAGCTTTAGACGACTCCAGACAAATGCGCACCCGTCTTCAAGCTCCAGAGAGGACGAAGTACTTCTCTTGCTAAAGGCTTCACAAGTAGTAATGAATATCGCTGGCACCT
Source organism: Phyllobates terribilis (assembly GCF_046119375.1). NCBI lineage: Eukaryota > Metazoa > Chordata > Amphibia > Anura > Dendrobatidae > Phyllobates > Phyllobates terribilis. The sequence goes on along the minus strand of NW_027362764.1, from coordinate 530,165,011 downwards.
TCCTCTGAAACACAGCAGGTATTTATACACCCAGGCTGTGTGTTAATTGGCCAGAGAAAGGTAGCGGCCAGGTCCTAGAAATGGTGCTGGGCCTCTAAGAAGATGTCTGTAATGCCAAACGTAGAGGCTTCTGACACACCCATGACATAGGTATAGGTATAACATAAGACATAAAACAAATAGGGCACTACTAGAACTACAAAATAAAATTCCATTGAAAACATTGATTTATGGGTTTACCTTATTTAAAAGGCCCCTTAGACCTCATTCACATGGCTGTGTTTAAGCACATACCTGAAATAATGAAACTGGTGTCATCAGTGTTTTGGATCAGTGTATCATCAGTATATGGTCCGTGTGTATGTTTTTCCATCAGTGTGTGATCAGTGTATGGTCCGTGTATCTGTTTTCACCATCAGTGTGTCATCAATGTTTTTCATGGATGAATAAATAAATAAATTACAAAGCTTCTCCTATACAGGGTGGGCCATTTATATGGATACACCTAAATAAAATGGGAATGGTTGGTGATATCAACTTCCTGTTTGTGGCACATTAGTATATGGGAGGGGGAAAACTTTTCCAGATGGGTGGTGACCATGGTGGCCATTTTGAAGTCGGCCATTTTGGATCCAAATTTATTTTTTTCAATGGGAAGAGGGTCATGTGACACATCAAACTTATTGAGAATTTCATATTTAAAACAATGGTGTGTTTCATTTGAACGTAACTTTATTCTTTCATGAGTTATTTACAAGTTTATGACCACTTATAAAATGTGTTCAAAGTGCTGCCCATTGTGTTGGCTTGTCAATGCAACCCTCTTCTCCCACTATTGACACACTGATAGCAACACCGCATAAGAAATGCTAGCACAGGCTTCCAGTATCCGTTGTTTCAGATGCTGCACATCTCGTATCTTCACAGCATAGACAATTGCCTTCAGATGACCCCAAAGATAAAAGTCTAAGGGGGTCAGATCGGGAGACCTTAGTGGCCATTCAACTGGCCCACGATGACCAATCCACTTTCCAGGAAACTGTTCATGTAGGAATGCTCAGACCTGACACCCATAATGTGGTGGTGCACCATCTTGTTGGAAAAACTCAGGGAACGTGCCATCTTCAGCGCATAAAGAGGGCAACACATCATCATGTAGCAATTTCAGATATCCAGTGGCATTGAGGTTTCCATTGATGAAGAATGGCCCCACTATCTTTGTACCCCTTATACCACTCCATACCATCAATTTTTGTGTTCCAACAGTCTTGGAGAGATCTATCCACTGTGGGTTAGTGTTAGACCAATAGCGGTGGTTTTGTTTGTTAACTTCACCATTCACAAAAAAGTTTGCCTCATCACTGAACATAATGTTCTGCGTAAACTGAGGGTCCTGTTCCAATTTTTGTTTTGCCCCTTCTGCAAATTCAGTGCGCCGATCTGGGTCATCCTTGTTGAGATGCTGCAGCAGCTGGATTTTGTAAGGGTGCCATTTGTGAGTAGCTAATATCCGCCAAACGGATGTTCGACTGATGCCACTCTCCAGTGACATGCGGCGAGTACTACTATGTGGGCTCTTGCTGAATGAAGCTAGGACAGCCACTGATGTTTCTTCATTAGTGCCAGTTTTCTTGCATCCACATTTTGGCAAATCCAACACTGAACCTGTTTCACGAAATTTGGCAAGACGTTTGCTAACTGTAGCATGGGAGATGGGTGGTCTCGAAGAGTGTCTTGCATTGAAATCTGCTGCAATGACCCGGGTACTGCGTTCACCAGACATCAACACAATTTCTATCTGCTCCTCACGTGTTAACCTATGCGACATGTCAATGGCTGTAAACAAAGAGAAACTTGTAAATTACTCATAAGAGAATAAAGTTACATTAAAACCAAGCACACCATTGTTTTTCTTATGAAATTCTCAATAAGTTTGATGTGTCACATGACCCTCTTCCCATTGAAAAAAATAAAGTTGGATCCAAAATGGGTGACTTCAAAATGGCCGCCATGGTCACCACCCATCTGGAAAAGTATTCCCCCTCCCATATACTAATGTTCCACAAACAGGAAGTTGATATCACCAACCATTCCCATTTTATTTAGGTGTATCCATATAAATGGCCCACCCTGTACTTTGCAATGTTAAATATGGGCAGCACATGGATGACACATGGATGCCATCCATGTGCTGTACATGTTTTTCACAGACCCATAGACTTGTATTTACACTTTTCGTCCATGATACCATAAAAAAACAGACTTGTCCCCATGAGTTTTGCATGGAAACATGGTCTGCGAAAAAACACGGACATGTGAATAGCACGATAGATTATAATGGGTACGTGTGGTATCCGTGAAAAACACAGATTGAACACATTTGTGCAATACAGACATCTGAGTGAGGTCTTATAGAAAGTTAACATGCCACTAAAGACCACAATGGATTTTTTGTGACTTTCTTATTGCAGTGGTAGTACACTAGGGGTTGTGATATGACCACATTCACTTGGATTGTGCAGAGATGTAGCAGCTACTCATTGTGGTCTTTGGATGCATGATCTATGTCATGGTCAAAGTTACCTAATACTAAGCAAACAGCCCCCTCATGGATGTGTGTGAGCATAGGTGGATTATAATGAGGGCAATCTGGGCTATTGCCCAAGGCTCAAGTGTCTAAAGGGCCTATACCCTCAACATAAAGTTTTGTGTGCCGCATGTCTCCGAGCAGGGAGCTTTCCGGAAGCTTCCCTGCTGGCAATACAAAATGACAGCACAGCTGTAGGGGAGCTCTTGTCGCCTTTTCTGTGACGTGCCTCAGCCGGCATGTACATGCTGGCACCATGACGCAATTATTGCGTGTGTCAATGATGTCAGGACCACGAGAAGAAGTGGAGCCGAAGGAGATCATATGGAGAAGTAAGCATTAAGAACTTATTTTTTCTCAATACAATTAATAAAATGGCGGTGGAAGAGAGGAAATTATGATGAATTGAGGGTTGGCATGGGAGAGAAGAAATTATAATGATTTGAGAGTGAGGGGTGGGAGAGAGGAAATTATAATGAATTGAGGGTGGGGTGGGAGAGAGGACATTATATTATAATTAATTGAGAGTAGTGGGTGGGAAAGAGGACATGACATAATGAATTGGAGGGGAGGTGGCCATGTAAATATAATGAATTGGAGTGGCATGTAATGAATCGGGGGAGCGGGAGGTACACAGTGGTTGGAAATTGTGGATGCAGGAGAGTGATTGGCCATGAATTGGGGTAAAAAGTATAGTGGCTAATTAATTTATGCATTTATTGGGTGGGAAAATTAGCTAATTATAGTTAATAGGGGACACAGTGGTGGATTATCAATTTACATATTTAATGGTGGGTTGCATAATAGCTAATTATATATTAATGGTGGGTGAATGTCTATATTCAGCGGCACAGTGTTATGGATTTCTTATTCAAGAAACATATATGTACATATGTTTGACCTTTTTTATATTCAGGGGTGCGGTGAACAATGAAGCAAATTCTGCAGTAACCGAGTCACGGGGTTATAACGTCGATATGAAGGTTTGACAAGATGAAGAAGAAAATGGCTGTAATCAGATGAGGCGTTACTGGATGTAAATATGTATTCTGTATAGGGGTACTATATATAGGTTATGTTTACATGGACCGACCGGCAACACTAAACGACCACCAATCAGTAAACAATTACCGATCCTCAGTCGTTTACTGCGGTTTGTCTGTTTAAGCAGGCTATTAAATGATAGGCACTGAGCGATCTGTCCAATATTATAATACAACCCCTGTTGTTATATACAGTGCTGTCCCTTATTACATAGCATTACTGTTTATTATATATAGTGCCGTCCTGTGTTACATAGTGTCCTCTTGTTATACATAGCACTATTTCTTATTACATAGTATCCTGTATTATGTATAGCGCTGTACATAAGGGAAAAAGAAGAGCCCTGTCTCTGTCATTTTACATCTGCAGATATGCACCAGAGCATCTGTGCGTTTAATCATGTCACCTATCTCATAATCTTTCAAGGGGATCATGTGACATGTCATGTGATATATCAGGGGCTGGGTCCCCCCATGCCCTTTAAACTGACTGGGGCTCTGGGTACTCTTAATTTGCCCAGTTTGTGAGTGGTTGTTCCTCAGTATTTTCCACCTATGCGGTCTCCACCTACTATCACAGATCTGCTGCAACCTGCAGTATATAGATATTGTGACCAGATATTGGGAGGTATGGCCTTTTTCCTGAAAAGATGTTCATTTTACCTTCAAATATATTTCCAGAAAACTGTTTTATGCCCTGTTCAATATGTATTGTTTTATATTCAAAGAATTGCCTATACAGAAAGTAAACCATCTGCCTTTCAAATATTATGAAAAAATAGTTGAACAGGAAAGAACAAAGATGTCAAGTCTCAGCAATTATACATTCTACATTGCTGTTTTCAAAGTAAACAAAATTGTTGAACTAAATGTTTTTCCTATTTTTATCTTTTCATTGTGAACAGCAAACCTCAGTGGAATCATATTAATTGAGCTACATTGCCTGCATGTTTTACAAATTCCAATAAACTGAGCAGAGATTATTAGATGCAGCTTCAACTAAATCTTACAATATGCAATCGGGTCTGAATGACAAGCATTTAGAAAAATATGCCATCTTCTATTATGTGTCTAAATGACAAAATTCTTAATGGTATACATAGAAAACCAAGCATGAAGGTCAAGATCAATGTAGTCTTATAAAAACCCAAAAGTAATTGACCAATTTGATTTGTCATCCCTAACTTCACATATAACCCAAGCATTTCTTTTTGCTGCTAGAATTGTCTTTCTTGAATCACAACCCTGGTTTCAATTTGTTGGAAAGTACCCTTTTCCATTATTATAAACTGGTTCTGAATGTAGTCTTTAAAGGCTTATTTTCCAAATAAGGGGTTTGTCCAAGTTCTAACAAACTGGGCCAAGAGACCCTAAAAAGCATAATATACTTACCTGTGAAGCATGTTCACAGTCTCCCATCATTTGTTGTTGACTTCAGCATTACATTGAAGTCCAAGCTCTCCATCACAAGACCTCATAACCAAGAGCCACCAGGGACATGTGGCATGGGCACATTGGGAATTATAAAATGTGAGTGTAGACATTTTTGTATTTTATACTATTAAGCTGTGATCCCCTGCTGTAATGTCTGTATACTCTTTTGCGTCCTCCCTGCCCAGGAGCTGTTGTATGATCAGACCATGTTCCGTACAAGGTCAGACACAACCATTACACAGTACACAGCAGGGGCACATTTATAAAATTATTATTTTTTTTAAACACATCCAATTGTGGAACTTATTATTCCAAGATCTATTGATTAAAATTAACTTTGTTGGACTAACAAACTTGTACTGTTCGACTTTCCATGTAGGAAAAATTTAAGGGTGGCATCACACACACAGTGGGGTTGATATACTAAGCTACATCTGTCAGAACTCTGGCTTAAAGGGAACCTGACAGGTGACATATGCATAGTACAACTATTAAAAATATGTTTTTTCTGAAATGCCGCATTTCAAAGTCAAATATACATGGCTGTGATTGTACAGTCAGTGGCTGATAAATGCGGACCACCGTTTGGGCAACATGTATCACCTGTCAGGTTCCCTTTAATTTATACCAAAATAAACTGTCTTGGACACATTTTTTAACACTCTCAACAAAGAGACATGACTTATTGGAAAGTGGGTGTGGAAAGTGGTGTGATCTAAGACAGGTGTTAGGTGACATCTCACCAGCCCCCAGCTCATGAACCGAGCCTGGGATCCCACAGGGTAGGGAAATTTGGGCAGCTGTGGCCCTGATTTATGAAAAGTGATCCGCTCATCTCTAATCTTGAAAAACAATTTGGGAGGAATTATTTTGATTCTCTGTGAAAATAGGAAGGGACCAAAGTATCATTAAATTTTGTCTTTTCTGTCTAGCCTCTTCCATGAGCTGATTTAAATTTTTAGCATATATTAAAATTTTACAATGACTACTTTAATGAATATAATATTTATGATGATATTGTTTATGTAACATCCCTGGCGGTGTGCTTGCATGGCTTACCACCTCTCACCATGCAAGGCCGCAATCTTACCTATCAGGCCAGGCTGCATACTTTGCTCCAGTACCTGCTGTTTGTATGTCTCTTGTCTGCTGGCTTAGGGTGGCGGCGATGTTACTTCTTGATTCTTAAAGCTACAGTGTGCGCAGTCCTAATGCATCCACAGCCTATTGATGTGAGTCACTGGATACTTAAACCCCCTCCACCCAGTAGGAGGTGCCTGAGCAACACTTTCATTCAGTGAGTTCTGTGCAACTGAGTTGACAGGTCTTGTGCTGTATCTAGTCTGTTTCTGCCACCCTGGGGGCTGTATACCCAGGCCTGTTAACTGTACCTGTGACTTTTAGTCAGTTTCCGCCACCCTGGGGGCTGAGTTCCCAGGCTCGTTCCTGTATCTTGGTCTGGTTCAGATCCTGTCTGAACAGTGTCCTAGTCCGTTACCTGTTTGTCTCTATGTTTGCACCTTCCCCTTTTCCTGCAGTATCTGAACCTGCACCTAACTCCAACTCGTTGCCTCTGTACTTCTGTTTGTGAGTTTTGTGTCCACTCGCTACTTCATTGCAAGTACCTTGTGTGTATCTGGTTCTGCTCATTCTGTTTCCCTGCCTCCGTATCTAACTCTTGTGTTCCAGCTATCTTCTTGTGTTTTTCCAGTCAGTTCCATGTGAACAGAGCCCTGTCTTGTCTACCGCATCTGCGGATTTTGCTTTGCTCTGCATGTTCACCGCACCTGCGGTTTTGCTCTGCTTTGCTTGTTCACCGCATCTGCGGGTTTTGCTCTGCTTTGCTTGTTCACCGCATCTGCGGTTTTGCTTTGCTCTGCTTGTTCACCGCATCTGCGGGTTTTGCTCTGCTCTGCTTGTTCACTGCATCTGCGGTTTTGCTTTGCTCTGCTTGTTCACCGCATCTGCGGGTTTAGCTCTGCTCTGCTTGTTTACCGCACCTGCGTTTTTGCTCTACTTTGCTTGTTCACCGCATCTGCGGGTTTTGCTCTGCTTTGCTTGTTCACCGCATCTGCGGTTTTGCTCTGCTCCGCTTGTTCACTGCATCTGCGGGTTTTACTCTGCTCTGCTTGTTCATCGCATCTGCGGTTTTGCTCTGCTCTGTTTGTTCACCGCATGTGCGGGTTTTGCTCTGCTCTGCTTGTTTACCGCACCTGCGGTTTTGCTCTGCTTTGCTTGTTCACCGCATCTGCGGTTTTGCTTTGCTCTGCTTCTTCACCACATTGGCGGGTTTTGCTCTGCTTGTTTACCGCACCTGCGGTTTTGCTCTGCTTTGCTTGTTCACCGCATCCGCGGGTTTTGCTTTGCTCTGTTTGTACACTGCACCTGCGGTTTTGCTCTGCTTTGCTTGTTCACCGCATCTGCGGGTTTTGCTCTGCTTTGCTTGTTCACCGCATCTGTGGTTTTGCTTTGCTCTGCTTGTTCACCAAATCTACGGGTTTTGCTCTGCTCTGCTTGTTTACCGCACCTGCGGTTTTGCTCTACTTTGCTTGTTCACCGCATCTGCGGGTTTTGCTCTGCTTTGCTTGTTCACCGCATCTGCGGTTTTGCTCTGCTCCGCTTGTTCACTGCATCTGCGGTTTTGCTCTGCTCTGTTTGTTCACCGCATCTGCGGGTTTTGCTTTGCTCCGCTTGTCTACCGCACTTGCGGGTTTTGCTCTGCTCTGCTTGTCTACCGCACTTGCTGGTTTTGCTTTGCTCTGCTTGTCTACCACACCTGTGGATTTTGCTTCACTCTGCTTGTCTACTGCACCTGTGGGTTTTGCTCCGCTCTGCTTGTCTACCGCACTTGCGGCTCCGTTCCTGTATCACAGTCTGTACTGGTCCCTATCCTGCCTACGTTCCTACCTGACAGTACCCGCCTCTCTGCATGTCAGTCGTGCCTGCCTGTGGCCACCTGTGTGCATGCCAACTGTGCCTGCTAGTGCCCACCTGTCTGCATACCAGCTGTGCCTGTTAATATCCACCTGTCTGCATACCAGCCATGCTTGCCAGTACCCATCTGTCTATATGCCAGTCTAACCTGCCTGTTCCTGCATTCCCTGGTGTGGGTCAACAGCTGTGACAGGGTTCTGACCTGGAGTGGCACCTGGTCACTCTGCTCAGTTCCTCCCTGGTTCGCAAAGACGACTGAGCCGCCGTGCGACCTTGGTCGGACCGGGTTGATACTTAGTTACGCCCCTCCAGGCACTCCTCGGTTCATGGTCCAGTGGGATCACTAATCACGCTCACGCCAGTCAGTCCGGGCGCGAGTTTAACAGTTTATATTGAGTTTCAACCATATATCTAAAAATATAGTATATTTTATGGCTGCATCAGTCAAATCACATAATGTTTTATACATTGCTCAGGAATGCTCAAGAAATTAAATTATGATTTGAATGTCTGATTTAAATGGTCCATTTCTGACTTAGTGTAATGATGAAGAAGAAAATAGCTATGCTCACGTAAGTAACAAAAAACAGTAGTGTAATTAAGGAGCTATTTCTGAAAAAGTGAATAAACCGCTTCAGTTGATAAGGATATTGATATTTAGAAGCATTAATTTATGTAGGATATGTAAAGACTTAAATTGCCATTCTAAGTGTTTTTTCATGCTCTCTCTAATGACTAAGCTCTTTAATCATTCATATTTAAGGCAGCTAAGATATTTTTGTGCAGCTATTTCAGATCAGCAGTCTCTTTGTGAGGATTTCCAGTCTGCATCATTTTCACATCAAACATCAGTAGGCGTAGCTCTGAATTCACACAAAAATAGAAGAAAACCTACACAATATACTTGTATGAACGCCAAGTCCAAACATTTGGCACACTCCCTAGATTTCCCATTGGATGTACATTAATCCAAAAATTGGAATACAAACAGTTTAGTGTAAAGGCCTCCATTTTGCATTTTGGTAGGACTGGTCCACCATCCAATGAGTCTCCTGAGACAGATGGTTTCACGGCATAGAAGGATTGGGTATGTAGAACTACAATGACAGATCATTTGTTCCTACAGGATTGAAATACAAATACACTTTCAGACAAGCTGGGCAAGAATGTCTATGAGTGACTTAGGAAAGATATCTGTTGCCCAGAAGAGCAGTTAGCTGACTAACATCCAAGGTGTATGGGCACTTTGATGCACAGAAGGGATGCTGTAGAAATTTGCTTATGTTGCGCAATAGAAGGTCAGAGGTGTAGTTCTCAAGGTTGCATCTAGTTTTGGAGCTTGTTCTACAGTATAACAGGTTCTCTAAATATTTTATAACATTGGAGGCTCTGTGACACATTTTGCAATAGGGCCCTGAAACTTCAAGTCACTCGTCTCTTCTGGATATGACATAACTGCTATGCTGCTCTTCTGTTCTTCTTTGCTGATAAAAACAATAATACAAATAAAACATCAGGAATTGTAAAGACAGTAGCATCAGAAGATGAGAACATTAAGTCAGTCTTTATTCCCTCAAGGACCTATTGCAATATTTCAACCCCTCCTGGTTCAAATATTGCAAAGTGTCTTTGAGAGAGTGGAGCTTCCATCTATTCTTAACTTGGAGTGTTGCAGTTCTTCTATTTTCTGGGTGTGTAAAAAAAAAAGTAAAAAGTCTGCTGGACCTGGAACTTTTGCCTGTTTCCTTTTCTATTTTGTAAAGATGTATTTGGTTTTGCTGATTTGTTGATCTACATATCATCAGGGGCCTTCTCTTCTTGGGATGAACACTATTAAGAGATGATTTCATGAAGGAGAGGGCACCTTCAGTCATTTGCTGCACAACTATATACCTGTATTACACCTGTATGTAATAAAATGTCAGTGAGGTTATATTCCAGATTGGATCTATTTGCCTAGATCCGATGTGGATTTGTTTAAAGTATACAGATATCTGAGGCTGAAACTGAAAAACATTATTCTGCAAAGTTTTCGTCTGACACAGGGGAATGGAAATTAAATGGGAAATAGGAGCAGAATTTACTATAAAATCTTGACATTTCTGTTCATATGGCCTAATGACCTTAACTTGTTATTGTAAGGAAGTAGAGATGCTGCCCACACCCATTTAAAGATATGATGATATTATATAATGCATTGCACTGTTTTAAATGTGATTTTGTCTGTTTGCATGCACTTATTTGGATACAGACAGAGTTAATAGTTGGGACTAGCCCAGAATGGGAGTGGCAATGTGGGAATATAGGAGACAACTTCCTGATAATGAGTGAGATAGAGTATAGCAAATGAGAAGTACTGACCTACGGACCAACTACTTGAAGAACTGCATTTGAAGGGGTGTTCGTGTGCAAAGAGGGAGGACCCGCATACATAACATAATATATCCTAAGGACCAAGAAAACATAAAAAGACATTTGACAGTTTATAGCCAAGGCCAGAGAGGCCATTTAAATGGTGCGGAACTTTGCTCAGGGAAAAGTAGAAGGCCTACTTAAAGGGGATTGAATAAGAAGGAAGTGTGTCAGCAGGACTTTAGTAAACATTATCTTCAGTGAAAGGGAGCTCAATTGTCTGTATTGAAAGGAAGCAATGGTCACCATATTGGGACATAAATTCTCCTACAGAGGGCGGTGGACTTTCAAGGTCCTAGTGAGGAGTCGTACTGACGTACCTCAATCAGTGGGGTCCACAGTAGTCAGTTGGGAATTAAGAGTAGCTGTGAGCCGCCATTGAATTATACCTCGACCCATGCGGCCCTCACAGAGCAAGACGTAGTCTCCCATAATCGTTTGTTGGATTGTCATGAGGTGCAAGAGTATGAAGTGTAAGGAAAAGGAAGTGTCATTAGATTAGATTAGAATTGTGCTTATTATCTTATGTACAATGTTCTTATCAAGTTCATATTCAGTAAAAAGAAGTTTATTTTTGGACTTTGGTCTCCCTCACTTGTCTCTGTAACATCTGGTCCTGGCCTTCCATGTACAGCGACACCATGCTATAGGCAGAGGTCTGCAGAATATACATATGTATTCTCCTTAGGTTTGAATTGGATAAATGTACATCTGTAATACCATATGAACAGGTTTGGGAAGTATATACAGTATACTATATACAGTAAAATATAAAATAATGGAAAATATAAACCAAGTGGAAAATCTGTTGCAGTTTTAAATAGAGTTCAGGGGAGGCATGAACTTATGACTCAATTAGCTCTGTCATAACCCTTAGATATAAGTCATTCCATACACTAATCATCTCTGTTGTAAATAATATATATTTATGAATAACATCTCTAACAACATACAAGAAGCAATTATAATAGTAGTCAATATGTATTTTTTTTCATTTTAGCAGTGTTGGTGTAATTTCTTTTGCTATTTTAAAATAAAATGTTTTTTTTCCATTTGTGTGAGTGCTTCTGTGGTTATACCCAATTAATTTTTCTCTTAGCTTTTGCATTTTTAGCTTAGTAATTGTTTAATACTGTTTGTGCTGTCTAGATAAAGATTATTAATTATTTCAGAATACATAATATTTTCTGCATTTTTGTATGCATAAGTTTGTGGCTTGCTCCTAAACGATCAAGGCTGTGATGTTTTACATTGAAACCATATTGTAAAAAAGTGTCATCTTTATATGTTCAGTAAAACGTGTCTACCATAGGTTGGAGATAAATAAGAGAGACATAATAACACTTCTGCCCAAAAGACGTTATTAATGTTTTTGGGATCCCTAAATTAAATTAAATAGCTTGATATGCAGTTACCAATTCAGATGTCCGTGCACATCAGTTTGAGATTGGACTGCTAATGCACGAACTGGCCGTGAGTCTCCTGACCTGAGCGTGACAGGTTTATGTTTTCTATGAGGTTATACCATTCAGATCGGGAGAGCTGTGGCCAGTCCGTGCACTGTGGTCTGATCTTTGACCAATTTGCATGGACGTCTGAATGAGCCAATATTATTAGGTGCACTAAGGTGGAGAGGTTATGAATCTATTTGATATATTGAGGATTACATTGCTGCTTACCATTATTGGCACCCCTTCATTTTTTCCATAGACTGTACAATATCTTCAGAAATAAATGGAGATGTACCAAAGTTATATCCTCAGGATTATTTAATTAGTGGTCCAAAGTAATACAACAGTAAAACATTGTTTTTCAACTTCCATGTTGCAATTTCAATGAAGAAACAGAATAAACAGCATGTGCTGTTAGAATCTATGTTGTTTTACTATCGGCCATCTTGTTGTGGTTTGCTGGCTTCTAGTCTTTTCCTCTGGTGCTGGGTGTCTTGGTCACGTGATCTCTTCACTCTTTATTACTCAGCACCTGTCTCCCATTCCCCGCTGGACATCAGTGTTGTTACGCTTGTGCTCTGGCTAAGTAGCCTTGTTAAGTTCTTTGTGCTTTGGACAATTGATATCCTGGGACTTCTTGTTCCACCAGTTTTGTTCTCTTTAATCTTCATTTCTGCAACTAACTTTTCTATTAGGAGGTCTCCTGTATTTGCTCCCAGTCCTTAGATCTTTTAGGGACCCCTTTCCCCTTCCTTCAGGTCTTCGTTTGAGTTCAGTGCAGGAGTTTCGGTGGGGCTATTCACAAGGAATAGGGCACCCACCCCAGCGTAGGGTTAAGCTGAGTCTCAGTGCAGGGACAGCTTTTCCCTCCTATTCCTTAGTTCTAAGTTGCAAAACATAACATGTGCAGCAATAAAGGCACCCCTAGTTAATACTTGGTTGCAAACCCTTTGGCATTGATGACAGCCTCCAAACGCTTCTTATAGCCGTCTAAAAGCTTCTTGAACTTTTCAGCTAGAATTTTCTCTCACTCTTCCTTTGCAGTTTGTTCAAGCTCTTGAATGTTTGCAGGGTTCTTTTTCTCAATGGCAAATTTCACCTCCCCCAAAGATTTTCAATGGGATTGAGGTCAGGACTCATTGCTGGCCATTTTAAGAGAGTAATTTTTTTCTTTTTCCACCATTCCTGTGTACTTTTGGATTTGTGTTTTAGGTCATTGTCTTGCTGGATGACCCATGATCTTCAACTCAAACCAAGTTTTTTAACACTGGGTGGGACATTTTGCTCTAAATTCTCTTGATAATTCTCCGATTTCATGATTCCTGTGATACGGTCAACGCCTCCAGTACCAGTCGCAGCAAAGCAACCCCACAGCATTATGTATCCTCCACCATGCTTAACTTTTGGTAAGTTGATCTTTTACTTATAAGCTTCATTGCGCCATCTGTAAACAAACTGTTTCTTTGCATTGACAAAAAGCTTTATTTTTATTTCATCTGTCCATAGAACATTTTCCCAGAAGGATTGTGGTTTGTCAAGGTACTCTTTGGCAAAGATCAGTGGTTCCTTTTTATGTCTTTGCTTCAGCAATGGTTTCTTCCTTGGCCTTCGCTCATAAAGCTCTGCTTGGTTTAGTGTGCGGCGTATGGTACTTGTTGAAACCATGACCCCAGACTGTTCCAGGTTGGCCTTCAGATCTTTGGATGTTTGACGTGGTGTTTTTTTCACCATTCGCACCAACCTTTGAAGACATCTCTTGTCCATTTTCCTCTTTCCCCCACGTCCAGAGAGGTTCTTGATAGTTCCATTCTTGGCACACTTCTTAATAACATTGCGCACTGTTGAAACTGGGTTACCAAGGTCTTTGGAGATGGCATTATACTCTTTGGAAGTCTTCTGTTTTCTAATAATAGCAGTTCTGATGTCCTCAGACAGCTCCTTTGTCTTGTAACAAAGGAACAGGGCCTAACATGTGGCTTTTTAAAACAGTGACGTCATCATTCATTGGCTAATTCATGTCACATTGGCAATTACAATTAATCACAAGAGAATCTCTTTTGTGATTTACCACAGGCGAGTCAAAATGTGTTTCTATCAGCAGGACTGTATATTGCTAATTGATGAGAAAGTCACAAGCCCAAAGAAAGGAGGTGAATGCAAAACACACCTTTGTGCTACAGTACAGAGCATCATTTATTTCATTGTTAGTCATCATATCATGTTATAATAACGTGATGTTTATCACATTAAAATTACATGAAAGACTATATTAAAATAAAGTGCAGTACTGACCCATAAGGTGACTATTGCAAGGCCCTCTACATAGCCATGATGCACAATCATCTTTGATGTCATTTTTGAGCATTTACAGCCATAAAAATTAAAAAAATAATAATTGTCCCAAATGGTTTATTACTGTATATTACTGTGATGCAGCGATGCAGTTATATTGACACCTGTGACCGCTGCAGCCAATCACTTGTGTTATATTATGCTATGACATTTGCAGTTTTTGCTGATCCAGGACAACCCCTGTAAGTTTTTGTTTTGAGCCTGCTTCTGTCCTTACTGATAATAACAATACTTGATACAATTACTATGTATGTTGCTTATTGATTGTGTTGGTACTAGACTAAGTTTCTGCTATTGTAGGTTAATAGTAAAGGAAACTTGATAAACTGTATTTTTCTTTTTACAAGATGCAAGACTCTCTGGAATAAGGTGCACCGGTAGGATCCCACCTTGACTCAACTTTTATTATGTTTGTAGAAGGGAGAAGCCAATAATGGTTTTGAGACCAATTTTGTATGACTACATTGGAGTCACACCACATACATTGGAGTAAAGGGAACTTATCACCAGAGAAAACGCTATTAAGCTTCAGATATGGGTTTAATCTGCAGATTAATAACGTTACTAACCTAATTGGCGCCCGCAATTAGCCGAACGCTGTGGGGAGAATATGAACTTTATTCTGCTCAGCAGTATTCGGTTTCAGTCACGGGGGTGGCACCGGCACTGGTTCAATCACTGCTCTGTAAATACAGAGCGGTGGCTTTAACCGCGACCCTGGCCTTGACTGACACTAGCGCTGCATTGGGGCACACTGTCAGTCAAGGTCGGGGGTGTGGTTACAATCGCCACTGACTGAAACCGAATGCCGCAGGGAGAATAAAGTTTATTTTTTCCCCGCATCGATTGGCTACGTGCAGGCGCTGGACAGATTAGAAACTCAATTAACCGGCAGATTAACCCCATATCTGCAGATTAATAGCGTTTTTTCTGGTGACAGGTTCCCTTTAACCTTTAGCTTCTGTACAAGAATGCAGACTAATGACATAGCACCCATTTGCAAAAAGTTGACTTTCACCCATTCATTGGTGTCCACACCTAACTAAAATTAGAAGTAATATCCAAACAGTTTACTGCCTAAAAGTGACTTGTGATGTTGCAGTAGCTTAGAACAGAGGTCCCCAACCGCCGGTCCGCGGACCAGGATCGGGCCGTTGGGGTTTTTCAGCCGGTCCGCGGCGCCGCTGACAGTTGTAGAGGATCAGCAGGGAGAAAGCCAGCATGTGATCAGTAGCCTATAAGAAAAGAGGAGGAGGGACTGGCAGTGAATAGATAATTAGCCATGCGGCCCTACTCGCAGAATGTGCTCAGCAGGAGCAGGGACAAGCAGGTCATGTGTGTCCAGCGCTCCTTCCCCTCCTGCTAGCTGCGAGTTGGAGGGGGAGGGGCTCTGGATGCTAATGGACAGCTAGATATGACGTCAGGTGTCCCACCCTTATGACTCCTGTAGCTGTGTTCTGGTGTCGTGCGGTCCAGCAGCAGATTTTCTGGTTAAAGTGAAAAAAGCAAATAACAGTGAAAATTCATAGCAGCAGTGGCTGTGTCCAGTAGCAGCAGTAGTGGTCATCATCATCAGATGGGACCTAGATGGGACCGTCTTGTTGCAGGAAAACAAGCCCAGTGCTCCCACTGATCCAGGGAAACAAGCCTGGTGCTCCCACTCATTCTGAACCTATGGTAAGTTGAATCACATTCTCATTATAAATGTCATAATTATATGATAAGTATGCACTAAGCTCCACCCCTCCATAACCCCACCCACATATGACCAAAGCCCCGCCCCCACCTCCACCGGGCCATTGAAAACTGGTCTTGCTTAAAGCCGGTCCCTGGTGCAAAAAAGTTTGCCGACCACTGGCTTAGAAAACTAAATCAGCTGTGATGTCACAAGAAGACAAGAAAAATCTGACTGAAACCCACAAGTGATGTAACAGCAGCTTACTTGACTAAAACCCACTTATTGATTTTATTTGATGGAAAACTACATTTCTCGTCCTAGACTTTTTGACAGAAGAAGGAGTGATCTGCAGTTCTCAGCAGCAGCTGCTACTGCTTGAACAGAGCTGTGCTGTTCACCCCTGTTCAATTCTTATATCCAGCTGCCACTGGAGCTAGTAACAACTAATTTTGTGTTGGAGCTCCACTGATCAGATATCAATGAGCTATCCTGAAGATACGTTATCAATATTATATGCATTAACAAACACTTTAAATATAGTTTAAACTTATTATTGTCTGCTGCTAAAGCACTAGGATCAAAGTCACAGAGAATATTTCTTTAACTACTTCTGGAATGCTTCTAGACTGTGAATGTCTGAGCAGTCTACACATTATTATGCAATGATGTTCTAAAATGTCAATGCAATTTAACCATTTCCCAACTGCCCACTGTAGATAAACGTTGGCGCTTGCTGGCTCTGTGCAGCACCAACGCTTATCAACAGTCGGCGGTCTCGCAGCGCTCAGGACTCCCAGGGTTCTGAAAACACTGTGATTCCAGTGCAGAGCGGTAGCTCTGACAGGTGACATCATCGGGACCTGATTGGATCAGGTCCCCATGATGTTAACCCTTTTATATCTTCAAGATGCCACGATCGCAGTGTTTAGAAGATAGGGAGAGGACTGCTTCACTCACCTCTCCGACGCCCCCCGTGGTGAGATGTGATCACATCACGGGGGATCTGAGTGTTGTCATGGCATCCGAAGGTCACAAGATGACCTCCGGGTCTGCCAGCTATGGTGGCCTGTTAGACTCAGCCAGAAACTGAGTCTAACAAGCAATTTGCCAGTGGAAAACTGACAGGTCTCATGCAATGCAATACATGTGTAATTCAATGCATGAGACAAGTGATCAGAAAAATATAAATTGAAATCCCACAAAAGGACTAAGTAAAAAAGTAAAAAAAAAAAAGTTTAAAAATATTTTCAAACTATTAAAAAAAAAAATCACAAAATAAATAAATAATAAAAAAAAAATATTAAACCAATAAATACATATATTTATGTAAACACAAAAAAGTACATATATTGGTATCGCTGCATCAGGAAAAACCCAATCTATAAAACTGTCCCACTAGTTAACCCCTTCTGTGCACACCGTTAAAAAAAAAAAAGGAGAAAAAATGATGATTTTCATCATACCAGCAAACAAAAAGTGGAATAAAACGTGATCAAAAAGTCAAATGGGAATTAAAAATGGTACAGCTGAAAATGTCACCTTATCCCGCAAAAAACAAGCTGACATACAGCTCCATCAGCGGAAAAATAAAAAGGTTATAGCTCCCAGAATAAAGCAATGCAAAAACAATTATTTTTTCTATATAATAGTTTTTATTGTGTAAAAGCGCCAAAACATAAAAAACGCTATAAATGTTGTACCGCTGTATTCGTACGGACCTGAAGAATAAAGCTACCTTATCAATTTTACCACACACAGAGCGACATTAAAAAAAATCAAAAAACAAATCTTGAATTGCTGGTTTTTGTTCTTCTGTCTCCAAAAATCTGAATAGAAAGCGATCAAAAAATGTCATGTGCCAGAAAATGGTACCAATAAAAACGTCAACTCGTCCCACAAAGAACAAGGCCCAACATGCCGAAATATGGAAAAATTATAGATCTCAAAATATGGAGATGCAAAAACTAGTTTTAGTAAAAAAGCAAGTCTCTTAGTGTGTGACAGCAGTCAAACATAAAAACCCGATATAAATCTGGTATTGTTATAATCGCACTAACCCGAAGAATATAGTCGTCTAATCACTTGTACCGTACGAGGAGCGGCATAAAAAATAAATAAAACCAATTCTTCATCTGCTGCTGATTTGTTCATTCTGCCTCCCAAAGATTGCAGTAAGGCTCGGCTCACATTTACCCTGCGCTCTACACTGAGCGCTTACACCGGCGTTCCCATGTAAATCTCTTAAATACGTTATTTAGATGGAACCTCCGGTGAAAGATTCCTTATAATGAGGGAGATGGAGGCAGCATCCTGCAAAACTTTTTGCTCAACTCAGCCCAAGATGTACCCACACTCAACTTGTGGGTACATCTTGGCCTTACTGATCTGTATATGCTGAGAGATCACATCACTTTTTGGAGCCTGGATCACAGCATTTCTACCCCTGCATCTTTTTCCAATTGATATTCCTCACATTTGAAAGTTCTCACAATAAAACCAATGCTTTCTTTGCTATATAATTTGTCTTTTGTACGTAATATTTTCAGCATTATATATTTCTTTAAATTATTTTTTTCCTTGCATTAACATTTTTTGTAGAAGGGCAGGTCTAGAGCCAGTTAGCATGTAGTCTGTCCTAGTTTACTTGCAAATCATCTTGTTTTGCTTTGAGGTACTGTAAATAGTGTTGCTATAGCAACACAGTGCAGCGTAACTCCCACTTGTTATGTTGTTATAGCAACACAGCCATTTTCATTCCGCTCCATCCTTATGAGAGAAAATAATACTTGAAAGGACTCTTATAGGGTCCCACTAAGGATTTTTTGCATTGAGGCATGTGACCCCTAGAAATGGATGGTTGTGAATCCTAGTATTAACACTTAAATAGGGTTTTCAACTTTTTAGAAAAAAAGTTCACAACTTTTTTTTTATGACCTAAAGCTTAATTTAACTTTTATGAGTTAGTCTTTAAAATGTATACATTTGTTAGAACAAATTATGTCATTAATGTGGAAAAGTTGCCGGTTGAAAATCAGATACTTCAACTGCATATATAAGACACTTAGGTAGAGTTGTACTGGGAAGTCATGATGTATGACATTGTGGGGTTATATTTTCCAGTAAGGGGAGCTATGTCTGACAAAAGTCAGCATTCTGGCTGGCAAAAAGAAGGACTGTGGCTAACACTTAGGGTTCATTCACATGTTCAATTTTTCCACGTACAAGAAAAACGGACCGATTATTCTGATCTGACTTTAATCAGAGTTTGATTAGATTTTGATCAGAGTGTGGTCCAAGTATTATCTCTTTTTCTCGCCTTTGGATAAATAAAAATAAAAAGTTGCTCCACCTTCTCCATTCTGACACTCTGTGAAAATCAGACCGCACTTGGATATCATTTGAGTTTAGTCCAATTTTTTTTCACAGACCTGTTGATTTGCGTTGCCGATTTTGATCTGACCCTCGGATCAAAAGCAGACGTGTCTCCACGATTTTTCGCAGACTTCTCGGTCTGTGAAAAGTCACGGACATGTGAATGACCTCATAGACTGTCACAGATATGAGTGCTATCCATGAAAAACTTGGATAGCACTCATACATGAAAATCAGACATGTGGATGATCCCTTAGGAACATTTTGGATAGACACATTGGGTCATTATTTCCAATATTTGAGGGTGCTAGCTTTCAGTAGAGGATGTTATGACTGACAACAACATCATTATGCCTGGAAATAAGGGAGACCATGACTGTCACCTTGGGGCAATAGACTTTGAAGGGCAGTCTCGATAGAAATCTAAAAATTCCAGCAAAACAAGGAGGGCATTGCAGCTTATGCTGGGAACATACCCACATGCAATTAGGACTGTGACTGACACTACGGGCATTGTTTTTTGTCTGCCCCTCAAAATATGACATAACGACTTTTTCTACAAAATGATGTTCTGCAGCAGCTAGGGAATTTATTATAAGGAATAATGTGAACTCAGCACAGAGTTCTGTGACTTCTATATAATCACTTGGCCTTTGCTTTCGTAGCAAGCTGTGACCATTTTTCTTTAAAGAAAGAGCTCAGACAGTGATGATTACCTCTGGTGATTAACTTTCGGAAGGCTTCTAAGAAATTTACAACTAAGTGTTTTAATACCTTTGCAGAAATTTCATAAACCGAATATCTGGTCTACACAGCTAATTGGAGATGTTTTGGTGACAAGAATATGGTTTTCTGCAAATCCCATTTAGATGAGACAGTTACAAAAAATTCTTTCACAAATCTGTCTAATGTGCGTATGCTAGTAAACTTACTAAGAAGAAAGTTTGTCTAAGAGAAGTTACTGAAAGACCTAATTAGATTTCTTTTTTGTTCTGCTGCAATATAGAGATGGGTGATGTGTTTATTCCGATGGTGTAGTAGCTGTGATAGCTGTAAAAAGTGTAATAATCAGTTAAAATTAGAACTGAAGTACAGAATTGGTTGCAGGCTGAATTGAATTACAGTACATTATGCTGCTGTCAATCACTGGCTGTGCAGTAGTATAGAACATCTTTAATCATGGGTGCAAACTCTAAACCTTTGCTACATCACATACTACTACTACTACTAATCTTTTTATTTATATAGCGCCAACATATTCTGCAGCGCTTTACAATTCAGACAATTTACAGACATTATGGGCACTGTCCCCATTGGGGTTCAAAATCTACATTCCCTATCTGTATGTCTTTGGAGTATGGGAGGAAACCAGAGAACCGGGAGGATACCCACACAATTTGAACCCAGGACCCCACCGCTGCAAGGCTGCAGTGCTAACCACTAAGCCACCATGCCACCCAGACATACTACAAAACTCTGTAACGAAAGCCTTAAAGGGTGTCTCCATTTTACATTTATTCTTACTAACTCCACAAAGAAGGCATGCTGCTTCATGGCCTCATGACTGTTAATGAATTGGAGGAAAGAGTACAATAGCTAATTAATTGATACTTTTATTGGGCAAGGTAAAAGTGGCAAATTATAGTTAACCCCTTACTGACATATGACGTACAGTTACGTCATATGGCACTTCCTTAACTTTGATGTAGGCTCAGGAGGTTTCCCGACAGATGATGGGAATGACAATTAGCCATCATCTGCCTTTAATAGCTGCCTCTAGAAAAAAACATTTTTGCCTTGAATAGAAACATAGCCCTCATGCATTTTTTTTTTTACAAAATATTTTTGCCTAGATTTTCATTACTGAATAATATTTATAATATGTAGAATCAAATCCATTTCTTTTGATGGTGCCACATTTATACTTTGGAATTGGCTGCTGCTTGTGCCAACACAGTTTTTAATTGTAGAAGGGTTTAAAACATTTTTATTCCTAGCAGCCACTAATATAGCATTGTAAAGCTCTAGTGCTCTACACTTAGTGTCACTTTCAGTAAGTAAACAAGTTCCTGTTTGTAAAAGTATTGCTTTATCTTGCTTTTCATGTTTGCATATACCAAAATCAATGCTGCTGACATCTCATTTTCATCAAGGAAAGATAAATGCAAATGGATTCAGGAAAACATGACACTGCTTCTTCTATGCAGAAAAAAAACATGTTTAATTGTGTTTTCCTTCAGGTTTTCACATTCATAAAGGTTATTTAATAACAAATGTAAAAGAAAATGACCTAATCTATTGTGAAGTATTGCTCACTGAAAATTAATATCTGACATTGGTTAATCACTTCTAGGTCATTGGCAATTACATTTTTTTTCTACATTGCATCTTTTTTTAGATTGTATTAAATAGTTTGTAAAAAGACAACAAAAACACAAACAAAATCTTCTATATCCTTTAACCTCTTCCAAAGCTCTAATAAAATCAGTAGTACATAATGGAGAGATTCATCAAAACTGTTGCAAAGAATAATTGGGACAGTTGCCCATAGCAATCAATAAGATTCCAACGTTTTTTTAATATAAGCAATGGCCTGATTAGTTGCCATGAGTTCAGCTTCTATTGCCTAAGAACACTATTTTTTATTAAATGAATATTAGATTGGAAAATGCAGAGCAGGACCAATTATGAGGCACCAGTAGGGCCAGACTGGGACAAAAAAGCAGCACTGTCATAGAAACCGTACCAGCCCACATACTATAACACACACTCTCCCACTGCCCCCACCCATCAAAATGCAATGCAAGGTTCAACAAATTTTGCTTTAGTTTGGAAGTTATCCCCTATCCATGGGATAAGGAATAGTTTCATGATTGCTGGGGGTCAGTCCCCATGGACCCCCACTAATCCCATAAACTAGGGCTTTGTAGAGTCGAGTGTGAATGGAGTGGATGTGCATATGATTGACTATTGCTTCATTCACATGGGTACTTCAGACATAGAAAATAATAAAGACACCAATACTGATCCTCCTCACATCCAATGCCGCTTCTCTGTCAATGAGACAGGAGGAAAACTAGTACAGTATTATATACTGTATATATAAAACAGTTGCCAAAATTTTGACAAAGCTGTGTTTCATAGAACATTTCTTAACACATAACATGAAAGTAATAAGAAAAATTAATTTAGAAAAATTCAGTGTGCCTATAGTGTAATATGGTGGTGGCAGTGTCCTTTTGTGGAGCTTCATGAGTGTTCCTGGTGTCGGAGAGCTACATTTCATTGATGGTATCATAAATTCAAGGATGTACTTCTCTATATTGAAAAATAAGATGCTACCATAACTCCGTGCTATTGGAGGTAGATGTGCATTTTCCTATATGAAAAAGATATAAGACACACATCTGTTGCATTTCTGAAAAAGAACAGGGTGAAACTGATTCATTGGCCAAGTATGTCTCCTGATTTGAACCCAACTAAAACACCTATGGGGAATTCTGAAAATACAAGTTGAGAACCACCAGAGGCAAATCTAAGTTTTTCTGCACTCTGGCGCCCCTTCCTATATATAGCTTAATTGGTTTGAGTAATCATCATGTGACGACTCATATGTGTTTTGCATACGTACAGTTATGTACCAGTTAGCTGTTCTTGCTAAATTTCTCAATGTGCAGTGAAAAATTGTGGCCCCTGCTTCATCGAGAGAAGCTGGAAGAGAGGTGTCACGGATGGATGTCCGGCGGACAGCACAACACACTGATACAACGGGATGATATAGGGGGGGGAAGGCCCTAATGGTAGGGAGCGAGAGATGGACCACATCCGGACGCCAACCTGTGTCTGTCCCTATGCTCCCCTAACACCCTATGTGGGTTCTTCCACCCTCCGCCATCACGTGTCTAATCCCTGACTGTCACCTCAAATTACCCTAGCTAGTGAACTGGCCGACAAGGACTCTAGCCTTATCACTACTGGTAATGTAATGCAGGGAAAGACAAACAAACAAGGGACTGGCAGCAAGAAAAAAAAAAACAACTTGAATTATAAATAGCAGCAAAGCTGCAAGTCTGCAGCAAAAGCTCCAATAACGGCACCACGATAAAGACATCGAACAGCGACTCCACACACCTAGCTGGTTTGCAATAGAATGAACTCTATAACCGATGATCAGCTGATGGATCGTGTGACTATTTAAAGGGAGGTGGGAGTGGTTACCACCCAATATCAGCTGATCGAACCAAAATAAACTCACCAGCAACATGACTGACATTAACTCATGCTGGACCAAAGGAAAAAAAACTACATTTAAATTCCAGCAACCCAGAGGTGCCACGAATCCCCTAATGATTCATAACAAGAGGCTAGTTAGCGCGTGACTGTATGTATGAAATTTGAATATGAGTGGTGAACCAGCATATGACAACTGGAACCGGCAAGCATAACTGAATCCTAACATTGAGTATATTACACTTTCACAATGCTACCGAGCTGAACTCTATAATTTTTGCTAACATAAATACAAATTTAGTAACCATTAACTTCTCAGATGGCACAATACTTTTTTTTAACATAACCATGCATCACATTATCTGACAAGTTATGAATTGTTACATGTGTTAGGGATCGGAATCAAAACACACGAACACATAACTAGAATCACTAACAATACAGAAATATATTACCAGAACCACCAACAGTACAGAAATAAATTATCATAACCATCATCAGTACAAGAATTCTCACCAAAAGCACCATAGTACAGGAATACATCACCAGAATCCCCAAAAGAACAGAAACACATAATCAGAACCACTATAAGTACAGGAATACAGCACTAGAACCACCATCAGTGCATGAATATATCACCAGAAGTACAATCAGTACATAAATACAGCACCAAGCTTAATAAAGTGATTCACAGCTTGTCTTTGCAGACTTCTATCTATCGTCTCTGATCTTCTGCAGCATGTCCCAATATGGTGCCCTGAAATATCAGTCTTATTATAATGATCCTGAATATATCAGGCATACACTGTGTGCCTGTATAATTGCCCCTTCCTGTGCCCCCTGCACAAAATATGACTCCCACACTGTCCCTCTTATGATTCATACCCCCCACACTACCTCATCCTTTCCATACTGAGCTCATCTTCACACTGTTTTCTAACATTGTGTTCCCCATATACACTGTGTGCAGAATTATTAGGCAAGTTGTATTTCAGAGGATTATTTTTATTATTGATCAACAATTATGTTCTCCATCAACCCAAAAGACTCATAAATATCCAAGCTTAATATTTTTGGAAGTTGGAGTGGTTTTTTTTTACATTTGGCTATCTTAGGAGGATATCTGTTTGTGCAGGTAACTATTACTGTGCAGAATTATTAGGCAACTTAATAAAAACCAAATATAATCCCATCTCACTTGTTTATTTTCACCAGGTAAACCAATATCAGTGCACAAAATTTAGAAATAAACATTTCTGACATGCAAAAACAAAAACCCCAAAAATTAGTGATCAATATAGCCACCTTTCTTTATGATGACACTCAACAGCCTTCCATCCATAGATTCTGTCAGTTGCTTGATCTGTTTTCGATCAACATTGCGTGCAACAGTCACCACAGCCTCCCAGACACTTGTAACATCCCTGGCGGCGTGCTTGCATGGTGCACCACTTCCCATCATGCAAGACCGCAATCTTACCTGTCAGTCCATGCTGCACTCTTTGCTCCTGTACCTGCTGTATCCTTGTCTCTTGTCTGATTGCTTAGGGCGTCGGCGCGGCTTTCTGCTTGTTTCTTATAGCTATTGTGTGCACAGTAATAATGCGACCCAAGCCTATTGCTGTGAGTCACTGGATACTTAAACCCCTCCACCTAGTAGGAGGTGCCTGAGCAACACTTTCACTCAGTTTGTCTTTTGCAACTGAGGTGCCAGGTCCTGTCCTGACTCTAGTCTGTCCGCCACCCTGGGGGCCGAGTACCCAGGGCCGCTACCCGTATCTCTGACTTCTAGTCTGTTTCCGCCACCCTGGGGGCTGAGTTCCCAGGCTCGTTCCTGTATCTTGTTCCCGGTTCAGTTCCTGTCTGAACAGTGTCCTAGCCCATTACTTGTTTCTCTCTATGTCCGTACCTTCCCTTTGCCTGCAGTGTCTGAACCTGCACCTAACTCCAACTTGTTGTCTCTGTACTTCTGTTTGTGAGTTTTGTGTCCACTCGCTACTTCATTGTAAGTAAAGATGAGCGTTGTTCGACTCGAACTGTTCGCTAATCTCAAATTCGAGCTGTTTTGGGCGGTGTTCGAGCCGTTTGGCGAACACGAACGATATGAAAAAAATTCGGCTGTTCGAGGTTATGTTCGATAACTGTTCGTGCACCAAAATCATAACTGGATTTTTTCTCAGTAATGATGAAAATTAATGTTAATACGCAGTTTGAGTGTACAGCGGGGCGGGGGGAGGGGCAGGAGATGGATCACTGCAGGAATAATGAAGATTTCCATTTTTTTTTCTCTTTCCCGCATTTACAGTGGGGAGGTGCAATCTGTCAGCCTATCAGCAGCGCACACACGGAGCGAAGTGCTTTTTTTCACACAAGCAAGGGCATGTGTCATTGGCAGTGTATGTCACATGTCCTTGCCCTATAAGACCCAGCCATTTTCCCCATCGCCACCATTTTCTCACTGCTGCAGCTGCGTGTTAGACGGCACCGCTGTTGCTGTGTGCGCTATACCTTGTTATCTTCAAGCCAATTTTCACACAAATCTACAGATAGCTTGGGAGTAGGGAATATTTGTGATTGCAGTCCTTTTAAGGACTAGGTTACAGCATTTCCTACGACTTTTATCAGGCAGGTCTGTGCTCTTAAATAGATAGGTTGGGAGTAAAGACTAATTGTAATTGCAGTCCTTTTCAGGACTAAGTTACATCAGTTCCTATCAGTTTTTGCCAGGCAGGTCTGTGCCAGTGCTGTGCAAGTTTTTTTTCACAGCATTTGGCTAAATCTAGCAAAGCTAATCCTTTTTGGCCTATTGCAGAGTGTGTTAGTCAGTGGAGTAGCCTATCTGTGTTGCAAGCTACACTACCTGTGTATAGAATACCAATTTTTTTACTGCACCTAGTGAAGTAAAACCTTTTGCGCATAGCATCATTCTATTAGTCCATCTATACTGACCTCCATCAGGTTGCAAATTGAATATAATTTTTTTCTGCATCTAGCTCTGAAAAAATATTTGGGCTTCTAGCAGTGTGTGGGACTTGTTATATTAGTCCATCTATACTGACCTCCATCAGGTTGCAAATTAAAAATAATTTTTATCTGCATCTAGGTCTGAAAAAATATTTGGGCTTCTAGCAGTGTCTGGGACTTGGTCTATTAGTCCATCTATACTGACCTCCATTAGGTTGCAAATTAAAAATAATTTTTATCTGCATCTAGCTCTGAAAAAATATTTGGGCTTCTAGCAGTGTGTGGGACTTGGTCTATTAGTCCATCTATACTGACCTCCATCAGGTTGCAAATTAAAAATAATTTTTATCTGCATCTAGCTCTGAAAAAATATTTGGGCTTCTAGCAGTGTGTGGGACTTGGTCTATTAGTCCATCTATACTGACCTCCATCAGGTTGCAAATTGAATATAATTTTTTTCTGCATCTAGCTCTGAAAAAATATTTGGGCTTCTAGCAGTGTGTGGGACTTGTTCTATTAGTCCATCTATACTGACCTCCATCAGGTTGCAAATTAAAAATAATTTTTATCTGCATCTAGCTCTGAAAAAATATTTGGGCTTCTAGCAGTGTGTGGGACTTGGTCTATTAGTCCATCTATACTGACCTCCATCAGGTTGCAAATTGAATATAATTTTTTTCTGCATCTAGCTCTGAAAAAATATTTGGGCTTCTAGCAGTGTGTGGGACTTGGTCTATTAGTCCATCTATACTGACCTCCATCAGGTTGCAAATTGAATATCATTTTTTTCTGCATCTAGCTCTGAAAAAATATTTGGGCTTCTAGCAGTGTGTGGGACTTGGTCTATTAGTCCATCTATACTGACCTCCATCAGGTTGCAAATTAAAAATAATTTTTATCTGCATCTAGCTCTGAAAAAATATTTGGGCTTCTAGTAGTGTGTGGGACTTGGTCTATTAGTCCATCTGTACAGACCTCCATCAGGTTGCAAATTGAATATAATTTTTTTCTGCATCTAGCTCTGAAAAAATATTTGGGCTTCTAGCAGTGTGTGGGACTTGGTCTATTAATCCATCTATACTGACCTCCATCAGGTTGCAAATTGAATATAATTTTTTTCTGCATCTAGCTCTGAAAAAATATTTGGGCTTCTAGCAGTGTGTGGGACTTGGTCTATTAGTCCATCTATATTGACCTCCATCAGGTTGCAAATTAAAAATAATTTTTATCTGCATCTAGCTCTGAAAAAATATTTGGGCTTCTAGCAGTGTGTGGGACTTGTTCTATTAGTCCATCTATACTGACCTCCACCAGGTTGCAAAATGAATATAATTTTTTTCTGCATGTAGCTCTGAAAAAATATTTGGCCTTCTAGCAGTGTGTGGGACTTGGTCTATTAGTCCATCTATACTGACCTCCATCAGGTTGCAAATTAAAAATAATTTTTATCTGCATCTAGCTCTGAAAAAATATTTGGGCTTCTAGCAGTGTGTGGGACTTGGTCTATTAGTCCATCTATACTGACCTCCATCAGGTTGCAAATTGAATATAATTTTTTTCTGCATCTAGCTCTGAAAAATATTTGGGCTTCTAGCAGTGTGTGGGACTTGGTCTATTAGTCCATCTATACTGACCTCCATCAGGTTGCAAATTAAAAATAATTTTTATCTGCATCTAGCTCTGAAAAAATATTTGGGCTTCTAGTAGTGTGTGGGACTTGGTCTATTAGTCCATCTGTACAGACCTCCATCAGGTTGCAAATTGAATATAATTTTTTTCTGCATCTAGCTCTGAAAAAATATTTGGGCTTCTAGCAGTGTGTGGGACTTGGTCTATTAATCCATCTATACTGACCTCCATCAGGTTGCAAATTGAATATAATTTTTTTCTGCATCTAGCTCTGAAAAAATATTTGGGCTTCTAGCAGTGTGTGGGACTTGGTCTATTAGTCCATCTATATTGACCTCCATCAGGTTGCAAATTAAAAATAATTTTTATCTGCATCTAGCTCTGAAAAAATATTTGGGCTTCTAGCAGTGTGTGGGACTTGTTCTATTAGTCCATCTATACTGACCTCCACCAGGTTGCAAAATGAATATAATTTTTTTCTGCATGTAGCTCTGAAAAAATATTTGGCCTTCTAGCAGTGTGTGGGACTTGGTCTATTAGTCCATCTATACTGACCTCCATCAGGTTGCAAATTAAAAATAATTTTTATCTGCATCTAGCTCTGAAAAAATATTTGGGCTTCTAGCAGTGTGTGGGACTTGGTCTATTAGTCCATCTATACTGACCTCCATCAGGTTGCAAATTGAATATAATTTTTTTCTCCATCTAACCCAGCCAATAGTTTTGGCCTAATACCACAGTTTGGCCACTCAGCTCTGCTCGGTTCCCATCCATTGTTTTTTTGTGCAAACAACTCCAGAGTTGTGAATTAGTTAACCACCAAAATGAGTGGAAAAAGGCCTGCTGCTGGTGGAAAGGGGAATAGGCGTGTTGGGAAGGGGAAAAAAGGTTGTGTCCGTGGGGTAGGTGTTAAAGCAACAGTAACATCTGCAGAAGAAAGACCATCTTCCAGCCAAACTAAAATGTCTACTTCTTTTAGCGGACAATGTGATAAGATCCCTTTCTTACGGCCACGCCAATCGCTACAAATTCCAGATGAGGCACAAAAACAGCAGGTGCTTCAACGGATATCAAGTGCTCCTTTAAGTGGGCTCTCCTCCACATCAGCTTCAACATCACAAATACTCCAGTCCTCAGAGGTGTCACCCCAATCGCACTTGCTTCCTCACAGCTCCCAAATCTCCAGCTGCCCGTCTGAGTATGAGGTAGAACAGATGGTTGAGTCTGCAGAGCTGTTTACTCATACTATAGCCTCGGAATCAGAGGTCGTCTCCAGTGCTTCTGTGAATCCAGACGAGGAAATGATCTGCACTGATGCCCAGAATCTTTATGAGTCGGATCCAGGACCAGACGCAGAAGGTTCTGACCATAATGTAGACCCTCATTCCCAAACTGTAACTCCTGCTGGTGGAGACAATGAGGAAGACGATGATGAGACTCAAATACCTGATTGGAGCGACAACTTTAGTTTTTTGTCAGGGCAGGAACAGGTTGGCTCTGAGGACGACGGGTGTGATAACACACAGGGTGATGATGATGAGGTTTGAGATCCCACTTACTGTCAACCCACAGTCAGCCAAGAGATGAGGTCAGCAGAGGAGGTAGAGGAGAATGCTAGTGACGACAAGGTCAGGTTGCGCCTTCCTGGACAGAAACGTAGTACTGGAAGCACGTCAACAACTGCATCCTCAAACACAACTCTGCCTTTCACCACAAGTCGTAGTGGCTCTTCAGGTCGCATGGGTGCTAAGCCTTGCATAGCATGGGCATTTTTTCAGATCGATAAAGATGACCCAACTCGTGTTATCTGTAACATTTGTCAGCAAAAGCTAAGTAGAGGCCAAAAAATACATAGTTTGAGTACTTCATGCATGAACCGGCACATGGACATGAAGCATAAGTTGCAGTGGGAAGCTCAGTGTGCTACAATGCGGCCTAGCCGGCCGGGCCAACCACCGTCTGCCACATCTTGTGCATCTGCGGACTCTTCATCCTCTGTGACTGGGGGGACAGCAGTCACATCTGTTTTGGGACGCAGACCTGCCACCTCTTTACCCGCAACAGCCAGCGTGATTGGCAGGTCATCATTTTCTTTGGAGGTGGTCTTGAGCGCTGTCCGACATCGATAGCACCACCTTTGGATCAAGGCAACCTAACATGTCCACCTGCATCTTCCTCACAGACCGGCAGTTTGCCGGGGACACCCTTATCAACCCCGTCTAAGCACAACAGCCAACCCTCGGTCCCTCAGATGTGGACAAGTAAAAGACCATTTCCTCCTAGCCATGAGAAAGCTAAGAGGTTGAATTTCACCATCTGCAAGCTCTTGGCTACAGAAATGCTGCCTTTCCGCCTGGTGGACACAGAGGATTTTCGAGACCTTATGTCCGTCGCAGTGCCCCAGTATCAGATGCCCAGTCGGCACTACTTCTCAAAGAAAGGTGTGCCTGCGCTCCACCAGCATGTCGCACACAACATCACCGCTTCTTTGAGAAACTCTGTGTGTGACAGGGTGCATTTCACCACAGACACTTGGACGAGTAGGCATGGACAGGGGCGTTACATGTCGCTGACTGGGCACTGGGTAACTATGGTGACAGCAGGACAAGGGGCTGCTGTCCAAGTCTTGCCGTCCCCACGAGTTGTGCGTCAATCCTCTTTATCTCAAAGTTCCTCCACTGCTTCTGCCTCCTCAACCTCCTCTCGGTCCTCCACCTGCACCCAAAGCCTGTCTGGTCATGCCACAAGCTTTCTAACTGCGCAGAGGGATCCTGCACACCTCCTTACTATGCTGGCAGTAGGGCTCAACGTCATCAGGCGGTTTTTACTTTGAAATGTCTGGGAAATGTGAGTCACACAGCTGAGGAGTTGTGGTCAGCTCTGGAGAACCAATTTCATGAATGGCTGTCTCCACTGGACCTGAAACCAGGGAAGGCCATGTGCGATAATGCTGCAAACCTGGGAGTGGCCCTTCGCCGTGGCAATGTCACACACGTGCCTTGTAAGGCTCACGTGTTGAACCTGGTTGTCCAGCAATTTTTAGCCCACTATCCCGGACTAGATGGTCTTCTGCAGAGGGCTCGGTCGCTGTGTGCTCACTTCCGCCATTCGCATCCCGCAGCTCAGCGACTTACATCTCTACAGAAGTCGTTGGACCTGCCACTTCACCGGCTAAAATGCGATGTGCCTACCCGGTAGAATTCAACTCTGCACATGTTGCAGCGACTGTGGCAGCACCGACAAGCCCTGGTGCCATACGTTCTGACGTATAGCCTGGGCCAAAGAGATCCAGAGGTGGGGCAAATCACGCTGGAGGAGTGGTCTCAGATCAGGGACCTATGCACCCTTCTGCACAGTTTTGAAATGGCGACGAAGATGTTTCGTGCTGACGATGCCATTATCAGCATGACTATTTCGGTGATTTACATGCTGGAGCACATGTTAAACAGAATTCGGAGTCAGGCGGTGGCACAAGAGGAGGTGGAGGAAGTAGAGGAGGAGGAGTTGTATGCGGAAAGGCTAACATCTGCAAGGTCCAGACGGTCGGCAGCACCAAGGCGGCAGGCATGTGAGGG
Source organism: Phyllobates terribilis (assembly GCF_046119375.1). Lineage (NCBI taxonomy): Eukaryota > Metazoa > Chordata > Amphibia > Anura > Dendrobatidae > Phyllobates > Phyllobates terribilis. The sequence continues at coordinate 530,133,350 of NW_027362764.1, read as the reverse complement.
TGGGGGAGATGGTTTCACCAGGGCGCATGGTAGCAGCCAAACTAGTGAGGAAGGTGCAGGAGCCCAGGAAGAAGTGGAGGACGAACTGATGGAAGACTCATCAGATGAGGGAGACCTTGATCACAATTCTGTTGTGCGAGGTTGGGGGGAGAGGACAGAGGAAGGAAGCATGATTGTTACCTCGCCACCAACACAACAGGGACTTGGTGCTCCTGGATGCGCAAGACACATGAGTGCCTTCTTGCTGCACTACCTGCAACATGACCCTCGAATTGTGAGAATTAGAAATAATCCTGACTACTGGGTTGCCACACTGTTAGATCCCCGGTACAAAAGTAAATTTGCAGAAATTATTCCTGCCATAGAAAGGGATGCACGCATGCAGGAGTATCAGCAGAGACTGTTGCAGAATCTTACATGTGCTTTTCCACAAAACACCAGTGGTGCACGTAGTGAATCTCACAGTTCCAACTTGCCAACCGTGGGACCGTCGAGTGTTCAGCACTCAAACCGTAACAGAAACACAGTATCTGCTGGTAACATCAATTTTGCGGAATCATTTCACCACTTTTTTAGCACATCCTTTGCAAGGCCACAGGAGACAAGAAGTCTGACACATAGTCAACGCCTAGAGACGATGGTACAGGAGTATCTCCAAGTAAACATTGAAGCCATGACTGTGTCACTGGACCCTTGCTCTTTTTGGGCTTCCAATCTGGATAAATGGCCGGAGCTAGCCACTTACGCCTTGGAGATCTTGTCATGCCCTGCAGCCAGCGTTCTGTCTGAACGTGTGTTCAGCGCTGCTGGTGGTGTGCTGACAGATAAGCGCACGCGGCTCTCCACTGATAATGTAGAGAGACTCACGTTCATAAAGATGAAAAATCATGGATCCGAAACGACTTTTCTACCCCTGTGTCATCCTGGGGAGAGTAAAAGCTTGATGATTGGTTAAAATCACCTCACCAACCGTTTTAAGCTTTCAAATTACTAATCATGTTTATCTGTATCTTGGCTAGAAAATAATTTGGGCTTTGTAGCAGTGTGCAGTACTGATTCTATTAGGCCATCTACACTAAGCTCCACCAGATTTAAAATTACTAATCATGTTTATCTGTATCTTGGCTGGAAAATAATTTGGGCTTTGTAGCAGTGTGCAGTACTGATCCTATTAGGCCATCTATACTAAGCTCCACCAGATTTAAAATTACTAATCATGTTTATCTGTATCTTGGCTGGAAAATAATTTGGGCTTTGTAGCAGTGTGCAGTACTAATTCTATTAGGCCATCTATACTAAGCTCCACCAGATTTAAAATTAATAATAATTTTTAGCGGCATCTAGCCCGGAAAATAATTTTGGAGCTCCGAGATGCGCAAGACACATAAGTGCCTTCTTGCTGCACTACCTGCAACATGACCCTCAGATTGTCAGAATTCGAAGTAATCTTGACTACTGGGTTGCCACACTCTTAGATCCCCCACACTCTTCTATCCACCTTTTCATTTTAATAAAGACCAAAAAAATGGTCATTTTTGAAATTATAAGCATTAGCAGGTTATTAGAAACTGAAATCAAACAGTTTTCAACTCAAAACTTTATTCTAGGTGATGTTACATTTGCACATAGGACCCCTTGCTCGAAAGGAGCTTCTGAACTCTCTCTTCCATTGAATTTGTCAGGTTTTGGATGGTTTCTGCTTCAATTGTTTTGCATGAGGACAGAATACCCTCCCAGAGCTGTTGCTTAGATGTGAACTGCCTCCCGCCATCATAGACACTCCTTTTGATGATGCTCCAGAGGTTCTGAATGGGGTAGAGGTCAGGGGAGCATGGGGGTAACACCATAAGTTTGTCCCCTTTTATGCCCATATCAGCCAGAGATGCAGATGTGTTATGTGCAGCATGAGACGGTGCATTATCATGCATGAAAATGATCTTGCTGTGGAATACACGGTTCTTCTTCTTGAACCATGGCAGGAAGTGCTGTTTGAGAAACTCCACATACATTATGGAGTTCATCTTTACCCCTTCAGGGATCCTAAAGGGGCCGACAATCTCTCTCTCCATGATTCCAGCCCAAAACATTACTCCACCTCCTCCTTGTTGGCGCTGTAGCCGTGTTTGCGTGGGGTGTCCATCAACCAGCCATCCTCCACTCCATCTATCTGGACCATCGAGCGTTGCACGGCACTCATCCGTGAACAAAACAGTTTTGAAATCAGTCTTCATGTATTGTTTGGCCCACTGGAGCCGTTTCTGTTTGTGTGCAGTGGATAGAGGAGGTCGATAGGATGGCGTACGTGCAGCTGCAAGCCTCTGAAGGACCCTGCATCTTGTTATTCGGGTGACGTTGGAGGCACCAGCAGCTTCAAAAACTTTTTTTTTTGTAAGCAAAAAAGGATATAGACATTCATTTCAATATAATATATAAATATCATTCAGGCCTAATGAGGAACCCAAATACACTAAACTATTTCTCATTCCTCATTCTCCATTGATAATTTAAGTAAAGAGATCAAAATACTCAATAAGTCTGCTATTTCAAATTTTTATTAATGTTATCACAAGACATACACACACCCCATAAAATCATGTCAATAACCCCTAAGACATAGAAAGCCCCAATAAAATTGAGGCAGTGTGGTCAAAAGATATCACTATAGGCACATAGAATTAATGTAGTTCACAGAGTAGAAGTGTAGGATTATATCAGTAGAGTTCCACACCTCTTAGTTACGTGGGATATGCCCCATATCCCTAGTGGATTATCACAAAACATGCATAAATAGAATACATACCCATATATATAGGCCATAAACAAATCATATGACATTTACAAGAAAATGCAGATTTTTACATAGAGGGATATATTCATATGAGATTATCATATAGCATATATAGACTGAATACAGGTCCTCATAATTTAAGGAAAATATCCCACTGTACAAGTCATTAGATTATTATGTAACACATATAGATAGAGTATAAATCCTCATAATTTGAGGGATATTTCCCATATACAAGCTAGTAGGATAATCTCAATGGTCACAATAATTATAACTTACATATAAGCCTCATAGGCTAGTATATAGAACCGGATGCATGTCACCAGTCATAAGGATCAGAACAGAATCCTATTCAGCAAACAAATGATATCAACATTGTAATACCCCCAGGGCAGGCATAATACAAACCAATGCCAAAGTATTGTGAGACCACACTGCCTCGTACCCCAGGGGTTTTCTTGTAAATGTCATATGATTTGTTTATGGCCTATATATATGGGTATGTATTCTATTTATGCATGTTTTGTGATAATCCACTAGGGATATGGGGCATATCCCACGTAACTAAGAGGTCTGGAACTCTACTGATATAATCCTACACTTCTACTCTGTGAACTACATTAATTCTATGTGCCTATAGTGATATCTTTTGACCACACTGCCTCAATTTTATTGGGGCTTTCTATGTCTTAGGGGTTATTGACATGATTTTATGGGGTGTGTGTATGTCTTGTGATAACATTAATAAAAATTTGAAATAGCAGACTTATTGAGTATTTTGATCTCTTTACTTAAATTATCAATGGAGAATGAGGAATGAGAAATAGCTTCAAAAACTTGTCTGCTGCTATGACAAGGCTTTTTTCCGCTGCTCTTTTAACCTGACGTAATTGATTGTAGGAAAGAGTCCTCAATTTGCCCTTATCAGCACGCACACGTGTGTACTGTGAATCAGCTACATACTTCTTGATTGCCAAGACACTTCTTCCTGATCATCGCACAATGTTGATTGTAGTCATGCCTTGACCTAAACACTCCACAATTTGTTGCTTCTCAGGAGCCGACACATCCTTTTTCTTTCCCATTTTGGCAGAAAATGTAGGCTGCTTAATAATGTGGGACAGCCTTCTTAAGTAGTCTTGCCTTTCATTGGACACACCTGCCAAACTAATTAGCACAGGTGTCTGCAATTGCTTACAGTGATATAAAGAGCCCTGACACACATCACCATCAATGAGTTTAACTGACAAACAAACAAATTCTTCCCTTATCACTCCTAAACACTTTTTGCATAATAATTTGAAACACAGTGTACATGTGCTTTTCCACAAAACACCAGTGGTTCACGTAGTGAATCTTACAGTTCTAACTTGCCAACCGTGATCTGTATGGAGTTGTTCAATAAAGGGCCCAAAATTAAGATAACATAGATGGGAGAGGTCTCTATGAATAGGAATTCCTAAGTATTTGATACCATGTGAGGGCCAGGCAAAGGGAAAGTTGGACTGGATGGAATCCTGTATGGATTTGGGGAGGGAGACATCGAGGGCCTCAGACTTCGCTGCATTGATTTTAAAATTTGACCATGTAACAAAGTGATCTATTTCAGCCATAACAGCAGGGATAGATATATGTGATTGAGTGATATATACTAGGACATCATCAGCAAATAGAGAGCACTTGTACTTGGTGCATCCCACCTCAATCCTCCTAATATTGGGGTTATGGCGAATTGATGAGAGCAGGTGCTCCGTCACTAGGATGTATAAGAGAGGGGACAGAGGACATCCCTGCCTTGTCCCATTGGTGATTATGAAAGGTGATGAAAATGTTCTGACGCGCCCCCTGGGCCTTGGGACACCCGGAGCCGGACCCTTTTTGGTGGATGCTGGTGGTTGTAGTCTCTGTGGCGGCGACCCAGTTCCGTGGCTCAGGGCGGTCAAACCAGTGGCGGAACTATTTATGTGGTTTTGATGTTTATACGTCCGACTATGCCACCCGTGGAATGCGGTCAGAGTGAACTGCCGCTGCAGGGCTGACCGCTGAGGCTGGTGTTGTGGGTGCAGCAGAGCGTAGCATAACTCCCCACGGGAGGAGTATAGCCTCAGGGCAGTGTATGCGGAGGATAGGGGTGATGGTGCAGGGCAGCAGCAGTAACGACACGGAGTCAGTGATGCAGTCCAGGGCCTTTACTCACAGTTCTTATTATCCAGACCACTTCTGCAGGTAACGGCTGCCCACGTCGTACTGTGCTCACCATGTGAGGGGCTCAGACAACTCCCAGATAACTTTGGAGCGCTTCACAGGACCCCCTTTGTGTGTCCTTTGTCTGGACTTTCTTACCAACCCTTCTGTCTGGCTGCCTCGGGCCTCCTCTTGGTAAACTTGGCACCAGTTTCCCTGACCCTATGTGGTGCCTTCCTAGCGGGTGTAGCGAGGGGCTGCGCCACATAAAATGTCACAGCCTCCAGTTTCTAGCTGATGGTCGTTTCCCGCCTCCACTAGTTTCGGGGTCCGGTCTCCCCCTTTGGCCTGACCCCTCCACGCAGGTGGATTCGGGTGTGCGGTGGTGACTCGCCCGTCCGCACCCCTGGGATCCCTTCGTTCCTCATTCATGGAGCCTTCTCCGCTCCTCTTCCTTCCTTCTCCCTCTTCCAGGCTTGGGCCTCTGTTACTAGGCCCGCCTCCGGAGCAGAGCTCATGCAGAGCCCCTGCTCCCTGTCACTTCTGCTCAGACTTCTCTGCACTGAACTAAGATGGTGCCCACCTTTTATACTCCCTTCTCAATGCACCCAGGAACTGCTTCCTCCCTGCTCCTGCACTACAGTGTTCCCCTTCCTCAGTGTTCCCTCCCCCCACTCCAGCCAGGGACAGGGACTGTCGTGCCCATCTCAGAGGCATATTGGTCGCCCTGCCCCACGGCAATGTGGTGTAATGCATGCAGGTGTCGGGTCCTGATGCACACTCCATCCTTATCTGAGAGTGAGATATCACACCTCTGGGTGAGGTGCAATACCTCTGTAGCAACCGAGCCCTCAGGGTGCTACAGTTCCATTTATCTTCAGCCTAGGTGACGTATTGCGATACAGGGCCGTGATTTTGGCTATAAAAGGGTCCCCTAGTCCCCTACCCCAACCTTTTTAAGTGAATAATATATGGCGTGCCAGGAGACTCTATGGAATGCTTTCTCAGTATCCAACGAGAGTATCTAATTACAATTTTTTAACTGCATCTAGCCCAGGAAATACTTTGTGCCTAGTAGCAGTGTCTGCTAGTCAGCGGATTATCCCGGCTGTTAAGCAAGCTACACCACCTGTAGTTTGGACACTTAATTTTTTCAAAGGAAATGCTTCGGGACCACGGGATACTCAGTGAAGAGCATCAGGAGGCACCCCAAGGCATAGGGGCTGGGACTGGCGGTAGGATGCCTTGCGGTGGACAGCCGAGCTCGATCCTTATAAAAGCTTTTTAACTGCAGCAGCTTTAGTGGACGCTACTGGAGCTGGAATTACGCGGCTGCTGGCATGAGACTTGCCCTCCAATAGATCCTTGTAAAAGGATTTAAAGTGTATTCATTCAAATTAGAGAGACAATTTAAATTAAAAAGCTTAGAGCTGCCTCCATCACAGGTGGGCTCGCTCGACCCACCAGCAGACAGGCACCAGTATTGGGAGAGGGGGGCTGGCCGTCAGGGTCCACCGGGGCTCTGGCACAAACCCAGAGGTGGCACGGGCAGGAACGGACTGGCCGTGTCTGCTTCTCACTTTTTGGATTTTAGAAGGGCATGACATGCCTATATCTGTTACTCCCCCTCCTTTTACTCCTCCACCTCTTTTCTTTTCGCATGACTATATGTACTTGTCACTTTTCCATGTGTTAGTTATGTCTTCTGAGCAGTTTGTCAGCTTTTGGACACCTTTGAAGGTGTTTTCTATGTGTTTCTATGTGTTTTTGTTTGCCTGCCATTGGTTTTAACGGTGTTCGAAGGTGTTCGACGAACAGTTCAACGAACAGTTCGGTGAACACACGGGTGTTCGATGAACCGAACCGAACTCGAACAATACGGGGGTGGCTCAACACTAATTGTAAGTAGCTTGTGTGTATCTGGTTCTGCTTGTCCCCTTTCCCTGCCTCCGTATCTACCTCCTGTGTTCTAACCATCTTCCTGTATTTTCCAGTCTGTTCCATGTGAACAGAGCCCAGTCCTGTTGCCTTCACCTTCTGCTCTGTTCCGCTCTGCTTGTTCACCACTCTGGCGGTTCCGCTCTGCTCCGCTTGTTTGCCGCACCTGCGGTTCTGTTCTGCTCTGCTTGTTCACCGCTTCGGCAGTTCCGCTCTGCTTCACTTGTTTACCGCACCTGCGGTTCTGCTCGCTCTGCTTGTTCTCCGCACCTGCGTTTTTGCTCCGCTCTGCTTGTTCACCGCACCTGCGGTTTTGCTCTGCTCTGCTTGTTCTCCGCACCTGCGGTTTTGCTCCGCTCTGCTTGTTCTCCGCACCTGCGGTTTTGCTCCGCTCTGCTTGCTCACCGCACCTGCGGATTTGCTCTGCTCTGTTTGCTCACCGCACCTGCGGTTGTGCTCTGCTCTGCTTGTTCACCGCTCCTGCGGTTTTGCTCCGCTCTGCTTGTTCACCGCACCTGCGGTTTTGCTCAGCTAGTCCACTGCACCTGTGGCTCTGTTCCTGTATCCCAGTCTGTACTGGTCCCTATCCAGCCTGCATTCATACCTGCCAGTATCTGCCTGTCTGCTTTCCAGCCGTGCCAGTCAGCACCCACCTGTCTGCATACCAGCCGTGCCTGCTAGTACCCACCTGCCTACATGCCAGCCGTGCCTGCTAAGTACCCACTTGCTGTCCAACTAGCCGTGCCTGCCAGTACCCACCTGTCTGCATACCAGCTAACCTGCCTGTTCCTGCATTCCCCAGTGTGGGTCAACAGCTGTGACTGGGGTCTAACCTGGAGTAGCACCTGGTCCCTCTGCTCGGTTCCTCCCTGGTTCACAGAGTCGACTGAGCCGCCGTGCGACCTTGTTCGGACCGGGTTGATACTTAGTTACGCCCCTCCAGGCACTCCTCAGTTCATGGTACAGTGGAATCACTAATCACGTTCACGCCAGTCAGTCTGGGCGCGAGCGTAACAACACTGTTCCGAGAGGTGTACTGTTTTCCCTCTCTGTAGATCTCACATTTTATGATGGACCACAGGTTCTCTATGGGGTTCAGATCAGGTGAACATGGGGGCCATGTCATTACTTTTTCTTCTTTTAGACCTTTACTGGCCAGCCACGCTGTAGAGTAGTTGGATGCATGTGATGGAGCATTGTCCTGTTTGAAAATCATGTTTTTCTTGAACAATACCGACTTCTTCCTGTACCACTGCTTGAAGAAGTTGTCTTCCAGAAACTGGCAGTAGGTCTGGGAGTTGACTTCACTCAATCGTCAACCCGAAAAGGTCCCACAAGTTCATCTTTGATGATACCAGCCCATACCAGTACCCCACCTCCACCTTGCTGGCGTCTGAGTCGGAGTGGAGCTCTCTGCCCTTTACTGATCCAGCCTCTGGCCCATCCATCTGGCCCATCAAGAGTCACTCTCATTTCATCAGTCCATAAAATCTTTGAAAAATCAGTCTTAAGATATTTCTTGGCCTATTCTTGACATTTTATCTTATGTTTCTTGTTCAAAGGTGGTTGTTTTTCAGCCTTCTTTACCTTGGCCGTGTCCCTGAGTATCGCACACCTTGTGTTTTTTGATATTCCAGTAACGTTGCAGCTCTGAAATATGGCAAAACTGGTGGCGAATGGCATCTTGGCAGCTTCACGCTTGATTTTCCTCAATTCATGGGCAGTTATTTTGCGCCTTTTTTGGCCAACACGCTTCTTGCGACCCTGTTGGCTATTTGCCATGAAACGCTTGATTGTTCGGTGATCACGCTTGAAAAGTTATGAAATTTCAAGACTGATGCATCCCTCTGCAGGCCATCTCACAATTTTGGACTTTTCAGAGCCCGTCAAATCTCTCTTCTGGCCCATTTTGCCAAAGGAAAGGAAATTGCCTAATAATTAAGCACACCTTATATAGGGTGTTGATGTCATTAGTCAACACCCCTCCTCATTACAGAGATGCACATCACCAGATTTACTTAATTGGTAGTTGGCTCTCAAGCCTATGCAGCTTGGAGTAGGACAACATGTATAAAAAGTATCATGTGATCAAAATACTCATTTGCCTAATAATTCTGCACACAGTGTACTGCCCAGTCTCTATACGGTGCACCCACCTCACCCCTCTCCATATTGTCCCCTCCATACTGTACTCTCACACTGTCCCACCGTGCTACCCACTCTCCAGAAGCAGATCTAGGTTTTTAGGGTCCAGGGGCAAGTATTCACTTTGGTGCCCCCTCCTATACACAGCTTAAGCAGTTTGAGTAGTTGTCATGTTACCGCTTATAAGTGATTTGCATACTTACACTCATGTGCCGTCTAGCTGCTCTTCATTATTCTCTCAATGTTCAGTAAAATTCTAGACTCACTGCTTCACTAAGAGAAGCAGGAAGAAAACCTAGTTGACACTGACCATGAGTATGAAAATCGCATACGAGTAGTCATGCGATGACTGCTGGAACGGATAAGCAGAGCCGAATACTGACAGTGAGTATATTACATGCTGTTAGGATTGGACATGCTACGGTGCTTAATGTTATTAGTAGGGTTGTCCAGGTTTGTGATGAAAGTCTACAGTCCCTCTAGGTGACTGCAAACTTCTGAAATTCTCACAGTAGGCAGATTCACCAGTGCCGGCGTTGGGAGCGGGCAGTCATGTTACCAAAAGTATGCAATTTGCAAACTTCTGGCCATATTCCAAATAGATGTATGCTGCCTGGTTCAATTCACTTGTATTGGGTGAGGCAGCGCATGTTTGGCTGGCACATGACCACATGAATTAATGTATCCATGTATGTACGAGGTAACTCGTAACTCTGCAACCAGTCTGAGGTCTTCAGTAGAGATGAGCGGTGTTCGACTAGAACTGTTCGCCAATCTCAAATTCGAGCTGTTTTGGGCGGTGTTCGAGTTGTTCGACGAACCCGAACGATTTGCAAAAAATTCGGCTGTTCGAGGTTATGTTCGATAACTGTTCGTGCACCAAAAGCGTGTCCTGCATGTCTGGTGCTATTTAGAGCACCAATCATGCAGGGATTGTCTGCCACTCACTGTAATGCCACAGCCATGGTGGTTGTGGCATTACAGTGATTGCCCAAATCGATGGGAACAGTGCCAACAGTGAAACATGAAAATCCGGCAATTCAGCAGCGGCATACACCGGTACCCGACAATTTAGAACCGAAAGAATAGAGCTTCACACATAGATTAGATAGATATAAACATGTCAGACACATATATACGAAGTACAGTGAAAGTGCTGCTTACTGTACTTGTCATTTAGCGTAAAGGATTTATCAAAAAAAATAATAGTGTTTTCAGGCACCGTCTCTTTAAAAAAGCCGGCCGGCAATTCAGCATCTGTACCCGACAATTTATAACAGACAGAATAGAGCTTCACACATAGATTAGATAGATAGAAACATGTCAGTCACATATATAAGAAGTGCAGTGACAGTGTTGATTACTGTACTTGTCATTTAGTGTAAAGGATTTATTTAAAAAAATAATAGTGTTTTCATGCACTGTCTCTTTAAAAAAGCCGGCCGGCAATTCAGCAGCGGTACACGACAATTTAGAACAGACAGAATAGAGCTTCACACATAGATTAGATAGATAGAAACATGTCAGTCACATATATATGAAGTACAGTGATAGTGTTGGTTACTGTACTTGTCATTTAGTATTAAAATAAAGGATTTATTATTAAAAAAATTGGCGTGGGGTTCCCCTTAATTTTAGGCTCTAGCGGAGGTTAAGCAGACGGCTGGGGCAGATGTTTGAAGCCTGGGAAGGGGGTAATACCCACGGAGCTTCCCAGGCTACTAATATCAGCCCCCAGCTGAATACATAGCCTTTACTAGCTATTAAAATGGGGGACCCCCCCAAAAAAATGACGTGGGGTCCCCCCTAATTTAATAGCTAGCAAAGGCTAGGCAGACAGCTGGGGGCTGATATTAATAGCCCAGGAAGGGAGCCATGAATATTGGCCCCCTCCCAGGCTAGAAACACCAGCCGTCAGCCGCCCCAGAAATGGCGCATTCATAGGATGCGCCAATTCTGGCACTTAGCCTCGCTCTTCCACGCTGCCCTGGTGCGGTGGCAGGGGGTAATAGGGTTGGGGTTGATGTCAGCTTATAATGCCAGCTGACATCAAGCCCAGGTTAGTAATGGAGAGGCGTCTATAAGACACCCCCATTACTAACCCCATAGTCAAAGTTAAAAAAAACACAAACACCCAGAATAAAGTCCTTTAATTGAAATAAAGACACAATCCTTTATTGTTCTAAATTAAACCATACTTACCGTCACGCCCATTCCAGCTGAAGCCAACGATCTCCTGCAATAAAAGAAAAATAATAAAGCAACATCATCCTTACCTTTCCATGGTTCCCACGACAGCTTCAGCTCTGCTACATCGAGATGACAGGCTGGACCGCAGCAGAACGCTGCCATCCAGCCTCTCATCCCGCAGACACTGAGAAGCGCAGGCTTGCTTGCGCTGCTCAGCGTCTCTCTGTGACGACATCCAGATGAGCCGAGTTCATGTCCAATGAACTCATCTCACCTCATGCACGTCACTGACAGCGTGGGAAAATTCTCAAGCTGAAGCGGTGAGTGCAGGAGAATTCTCCCACGCTGTCAGTGACGTGCATAAGGTGAGCTCATGTCCAATGAACTCAGCTCACCTCCTGCACGTCACTGACAGCGTGGGAGAATTCTCCTGCACTCAGCGCTTCAGCGTGAGAATTCTCCCGCTGAAGCGCTGAGTGCAGGAGAATTTTCCCACGCTGTCAGTGACGTGCATAAGGTGAGCTCATGTCCAATGAACTCAGCTCACCTCCTGCACGTCACTGACAGCGTGGGAGAATTCTCCTGCACTCAGCGCTTCAGTGTGAGAATTCTCCCACGCTGAAGCGCTGAGTGCAGGAGAATTTTCCCACGCTGTCAGTGACGTGCATGAGGTGAGCCGAGTTCATTGGACATTAACTCGGCTCATCTGGATGCCCTCACAGAGAGACACTGTGGAGCGCAAGCAAGCCTGCGCTTCTCAGTGTCTGCGGGATGACAGGCTGGATGGCAGCGTTCTGCTGCGGTCCAGCCTGTCATCTCGATGTAGCAGAGCTGAAGCTGTCATGGGAACCATGGAAAGGTAAGGATGATGTTGCTTTATTATTTTTCTTTTATTTCAGGAGATCGTTGGCTTCAGCTGGAATGGGCGTGATGGTAAGTATGGTTTAATTTAGAACAATAAAGAATTGTGTGTTTATTTCAATTAAAGGACTTTTTTCTGGGTGTTGTGTTTTTTTTAAATACTTTACTAGAAATTCATGGTGGTCATGTCTAATATTGGCGTGACCCCATGAATTTCGGGCTTAGGGCCAGCTGATAATGCCAAGCTGGCCCTAACCCCTTTATTACCCAGTGAGCCACCGCATCAGGGCCCTGGATGAGTTGGGTACAGCGCCAGAAGATGGCGCTTCTATGAACGCGCCATTTTCCGGGGTGGCTGCGGACTGCAATTTGCAGCGGGGGTGGCCCAGAAAGCTTGGGCCTCCCTGCGCTGCGGATTCCAGCCCCCAGCTGCCTAGTTGTACCTGGCTGGACACAAAAACAGGGCGAAGCCCCACGTCAATTTTCTTTAAATTATTTCATGAAATAAAAAAAGGGCTTCCCTATATTGTTGTGTCCGGCCAGGTACAAATAGGCAGCTGGTGGTTGGGGGCAGCCCGTTCCTGCCTGCTGTACCTGGCTGGACACAAATATAGTGCGAAGCCCCACGTCAATTTTTTTTAAATTATTTCATGAATTTCCTGAAATAATTTAAAAAAATTGAAGTGGGGCTTCGCACTATATTTGTGTCCAGCCAGGTACAGCAGGCAGGAACGGGCTGCCCCCATCCACCAGCTGCCTATTTGTACCTGGCCGGACACAACAATATAGGGAAGCCCTTTTTTTCTTAATTATTTCATGAATTTCATGAAATAATTAAAAAAAATTGAAGTGGGGCTTCGCACTATATTTGTGGCCAGCCAGGTACAGCAGGCAGGAACGGGCTGCCCCCAACCACCAGCTGCCTATTTGTACCTGGCCGGACACAACAATATAGGGAAAGCCTTTTTTTCTTAATTATTTCATGAATTTCATGAAATAATTAAAAAAAAAGTACGTGGGGCTTCGCCCTATTTTTGTGTCCAGCCAGGTACAACTAGGCAGCTGGGGGCTGGAATCTGCAGCGCAGGGAGGCCCAAGCTTTCTGGGCCCCCCCCCGCTACAAATTGCAGTCCGCAGGCACCCCGGAAAATGGCGCGTTCATAGAAGCGCCATCTTCTGGCGCTGTACCCAACTCATCCAGGGCCCTGGTGCGGTGGCTCACTGGGTAATAAAGGGGTTAGGGCCAGCTTGGTATTATCAGCTGGCCCCAAGCCCAAAATTCATGGGGTCACGCCAGTATTAGACATGACCGCCATGAATTTCTAGTAAAGTATTTAAAAAAAACACAACACCCAGAATAAAGTCCTTTAATTGAAATAAAGACACAATTCTTTATTGTTCTAAATTAAACCATACTTACCATCACACCTATTCCAGCTGAAGCCAACGATCTCCTGCAATAAAAGTAAAATAATAAACCAACCTCATCCTTACCTTTCCATGGTTCCCACGACAGCTTCAGCTCTGCTACATCGAGATGACTGGCTGGACCGCAGCAGAACGCTGCCATCCAGTCTGTCATCCCGCAGACACTGAGAAGCGCAGACATGCTTGCGCTCCTCACTGTCTCGCTGTGACGGCATCCAGATGAGCCGAGGTCATGTCCAATGAACTCGGCTCACCTCATGCACGTCACTGACAGCGTGGGAAAATTCTCACGCTGAAGTGCTGAGTGCAGGAGAATTCTCCCACGCTGTCAGTGATGTGCATGAGGTGAGCTCATGTCCAATGAACTCAGCTCACCTCCTGCACGTCACTGACAGCGTGGGAAAATTCTCCTGCAATCAGCGCTTCAGCGTGAGAATTTTCCCACGCTGTCAGTGACGTGCATGAGGTGAGCCGAGTTCATTGGACATGAACTCGGCTCATCTGGATGTCGTCACAGAGAGACGCTGAGCAGCGCAAGCAAGCCTGCGCTTCTCAGTGTCTGCGGGATGACAGGCTGGATGGCAGCGTTCTGCTGCGGTCCAGCCTGTCATCTCGATGTAGCAGAGCTGAAGCTGTCGTGGGAACCATGGAAAGGTAAGGATGAGGTTGCTTTATTATTTTTCTTTTATTGCAGGAGATCGTTGGCTTCAGCTGGAATGGGCGTGATGGTAAGTATGGTTTAATTTAGAACAATAAAGGATTGTGTCTTTATTTCAATTAAAGGACTTTATTCTGGGTGTTTGTGTTTTTTTTAACTTTGACTATGGGGTTAGTAATGGGGGTGTCTTATAGACGCCTCTCCATTACTAACCTGGGCTTGATGTCAGCTGGCATTATAAGCTGACATCAACCCCAACCCTATTACCCCCTGCCACCGCACCAGGGCAGCGTGGAAGAGCGAGGCTAAGTGCCAGAATTGGCGCATCCTATGAATGCGCCATTTCTGGGGCGGCTGACGGCTGGTGTTTCTAGCCTGGGAGGGGGCCAATATTCATGGCTCCCTTCCTGGGCTATTAATATCAGCCCCCAGCTGTCTGCCTAGCCTTTGCTAGCTATTAAATTAGGGGGGACCCCACGTCATTTTTTTTGGGGGGTCCCCCATTTTAATAGCTAGTAAAGGCTATGTATTCAGCTGGGGGCTGATATTAGTAGCCTGGGAAGCTCCGTGGGTATTACCCCCTTCCCAGGCTTCAAACATCTGCCCCAGCCGTCTGCTTAACCTCCGCTAGAGCCTAAAATTAAGGGGAACCCCACGCCAATTTTTTTTAATAATAAATCCTTTATTTTAATACTAAATGACAAGTACAGTAACCAACACTATCACTGTACTTCATATATATGTGACTGACATGTTTCTATCTATCTAATCTATGTGTGATGCTCTATCTTTCTGTTCTAAATTGTCGGGTACCGCTGCTGAATTGCCGGCCGGCTTTTTTAAAGAGACAGTGCATGAAAACACTATTATTTTTTTAAATAAATCCTTTACACTAAATGACAAGTACATTAAGCAACACTATCACTGTACTTATTATATATGTGACTGACATGTTTCTATCTATCTAATCTATGTGTGAAGCTCTATTCTTTCTGTTCTAAATTGTCGGGTACAGATGCTGAATTGCCGGCCGGCTTTTTTAAAGAGACGGTGCATGAAAACACTATTATTTTTTTTGATAAATCCTTTACACTAAATGACAAGTACAGTAAGCAACACTGTCACTGTGCTTCTTATATGTGTGACTGACATGTTTCTATCTATCTAATCTATGTGTGATGCTCTATTCCTTCTTGTCTAAATTGTCGGGTACCGGTGTATGCCGCTGCTGAATTTGCCGGCCGGCTTTTTTAAAGAGAGTGTCTTCTGAGCAGTTTGTCAGCTTTTGGACACCTTTGCAGGTGTTTTCTATGTGTTTCTATGTGTTTTTGTTTGCCTGCCATTGGTTTTAACGGTGTTCGACGGTGTTCTAAGGTGTTCGACGAACAGTTCGACGAACAGTTCCTCGAACATCCCGGTGTTCGACGAACCGAACCGAACCCGAACACTACGGGGGTGGCTCAACACTAGTCTTCAGTAACTCTGCAACCTGTCCAAGGTCTTCAGTAACTGTGCAACCTATCTGAGGTCTTCAGTAACTCTGCTATCTGCTCGAGGTGTTCAGTAACTCTGCTATCTGCCTGAGGTGTTCAGTAACTCTACTATCTGTCTGTGGTTTTCAAGACTATATTAAACGTCTCGTTTGCAATCTACATGTCCATGCTCTATCTATATGTGTTAAATTACCTCCTGCTCTCACTGCCAGCACCAGAGAATCCTGCCAGAATGACTGCAGATTTTCATCACAAACTTGGACAACCCCTTTAATGCTCCTAACATAAATACAAACGTAGTAACCCTTAACTTATTAGACTGCACAACACTTTATTAACAAAGCCATGTATCACATAATCTTCCAAGTCATGGATTATTACATGCGTACAGGATCAGAACCAATAACAGCACAAAAGTACACCATCAATACCACCAGCAGTACAGAAATATACCACCAGAACCACTAACAGTGCAGGAATACATCACCAGAAACACCACCAGTACATGAATATATCATTAGAACTACCATCGGTACAGGAATACATCACCAGAACCACCATCTGTCCATGAATATATCAGCAAGTTTAGTGCAGTGATCAATTGTATTGTCAGGTCAGCCATATATACATTTGAATCGCATGAACCTACAACTCCCAGTATATCCTTAACAATGGTAAGGAGATACTGGTAATTTTTGTTAGCGGCCGTCATCAGACATTTCTGCCCCATACTGTCTCCTCACACAATTCTTCACAATACTGTCCCCTCACACATTTTCTCTCCCCACACTGTCCCTTCTGTATACTGCCCTCACACTGCCCAGTCTCTATAATAATAATAATATTAATAATAATCTTTATTTATATAGCGCCAACATATTCCGCAGCGCTTTACAATTAAGAGGTTCATATACAACAGTAATAAGTAACAAAGCTAAAAATAATACAATAATTAAAGCAAAAATGATCACGACCCTGCTCGTAAGAGCTTACAATGTACAATGAAGTGGGGGTGACACTAAGTACAATGGCTTATTTACAATGATGGTCCAGCCAACTTGAGAGAATGAGGGATATATAAAGGCTGCATGAGCTCATCACAAGCCAGTATCTGTAGTTCTTTTGGGTTCGGTGGAGACTTATGTTTGGAGAAATAAGTGATGGGCTATAAGAATATAAAAGGACTTTGATTAGGGAATGTGATAGGTCGCCCTAAACAGGTGTGTTTTTAGGGAGCGCCTAAAACTGTGTAAGTTGTGGTTCATCCTAATTTCTTGAGGTAGAGCATTCCAAAGAATAGGTGCAGCTCGGGAGAAGTCTTGAAGCTGGGAGTGGGAGGTACAGATTAGTGCTGATGTTAGTCGAAAGTCGCTTGCGGAGCGTAGAGAATGGGTAGGCCGATAAACAGAAATGAGGGAAGAAATGTAGGGGGGTGCTGCGCTGTGGAGAGCTTTGTGGGTGAAAATAAGCAATTTAAATTGGATCCTATAATTGATGGGCAGCCAGTGCAATGACTTGCACAGAGTGGAAGCGTCTGAGTAACAGTTAGCCAGATAGATGACCCTGGCTGCAGCATTAAGGATGGACTGGAGAGGGGAAAGTCGAGTGAGGGGGGGGCAATTAATAGAGAGTTACAGTAGTCAAGGCGGGAGTGGATCAGGGCAACAGTGAGGGTTTTTGTTGTTTCCATGGTGAGAAAGATTCTAGAGATGTTCATCAGGTGCAAGCAACAAGAGCGGGCAAGAGATTGTATATGGAAGGTGAAGGAGAGATTGGTTTCAAACACAACCCCCAGACAACTCACCTGCTGGCTCAGCGTTATTGTGTCTCCTCAATCCCACCTCATACTGTACCCTCACACATTTCGCCGCACGTACTGTCTCCTCACTCATTTCTCTCCCCCTCCTAACACTGTCTCCTCATACATTTACCCCCCCTCCCATACTGTCTCATCATACATTTTCTCCCCTGCCCATATTATCTCCTCACATATTTATCCCCCTTTCCCATACTCACCACACATTAACCATCCTTTCCCCACACATTTCCACTCTCCCCATACTGCTGTCTCGTCACACATTTACCACCTTCCTCCATACTGTTGTCTCCCCTCACATTTACCCTCTCCTCCTTATATTGTGGTCTCCTCACACCTTTACCCCTCCCATACAATTGTCTTCTCACACTCTTCCACAGTAAAACTCCTTTTACTCTATTGTATCGCTTACCTTGCGGCTGTGAACCTCCTATTCGGCGCAGTTGTGATGTTAGCGATGTCATCAGATGACCTGACCCCAACACTGTATACTTTATATATTATTTTTATTTATTTATTTTCCTAACTTATATAACACCATTAATTCCACAGAGCTTTATGGACATTATCGGCACTGTGCCCATTGGGGTCACAATCTAGATTTCCTATCAGTATTTTTTTGGAGTGTGGGAGGAAGCCAGAGTACTCAGAGGGAATCCATGTAAACACGACGAGAACATACAAACTCCTTGCAGATGTTGTCCTTGGTGGAATTTGAACCCAGGACCCCAGCACTGTAAAGCTGCAGTGCTAACCACTAAGATACAGTGCTGTCCATTTACACCTCTCCCCATACTGTCTTCTTACACATTTACCCCCCTTCCCCATACTGTCATCTCCTCACATGTTTACACCCTCCCCCATACTGCTGTCCCCTCACACATTTACCTCCTCCCCTTATACTGTTGCCTCCGAACACATTTCCCCGCTCAACCCCATAATGTCATCTTCTCACACATTTACGTCCTCCCCAAACTGTTGTCTCCTCACACATTTACCCCCAATCTCCTCACACATTTACCCCCCAATCCCGTGACACATTTATCCCCTCTTCTCCATACTGTCATCTCCTGACACATTTACCCACTCCCCCATACTGTTGTCTCCTCACACATTTACACCCTCCCCCTTATACTGTTGTCTCCTCACACATTTACCCTTCACCCATATTGTCATCAACTGACACATTTACGTCCTCCTGAAACTATTGTCTCCTTACATTAACCCCCAATCCCTATATTGTCATCTCCTGACACATTTATCTCCTTCTCCATACTGTCATCTCCTGACACATTTACTCCCTCCCCCCTCATACTGTCGTCTTCTCACACATTAACCCCTCGAACCCATACTGTCATGTCCTCACATATTTTCCCCTCCCCATACTGTCCTCTCTGCACACATTTACATTTATTTATTCCAAAGTCAAATTAGAAAACAGCAGAAAGGCAATGGTACTTACCAGCCGAGATGTCAAGAAAAAATGCTCACCAGGACGCAGCCAGCCCCCTTTTGTAAGAAGGAGGTAACACAGGTGCAAAATGCTGATGAGCAATCACTCTCATCCCCTCTCACTGGAGGAGCGGCTTCCTAGCACTAAAACTGCACACAGATGAAACTTACAATAGGGTGCAATTCACACACTCGCGGCATCGTGCCTAGTCAGCATCCTATTACACGTCCCTATTATTCGATTAGGCGGGATGCCCGGCACCCTGTCCGTGCATCGCAGAGGTGCAAAGCCCCAAATTCACAAGGTCACCATTAATGGGCCTGGCTGCACCCTGGCAGATAAAAAAAGTGCAAAAAGATCATGCACACAGTCCTGGCGCGAGGAGCAGTGACTATTCCGGCACAGCATCTCACTACGTGAGGGTGCATGGCGGTGACACCATGCCCGGCTCACACAGTGAGATCCATGTTGGCAGCAGAGCAGGACGCAGCACTGGAGCAGAGAGGAGGTGAGTAGGAGTGTTTATTTTTTTTGCGGACAGCGTGATGGGGATCAGAAGGTGCCAAGAACACCAGGATGGAGCAGTGCCAAGCATACCAGGATGGAAGGGTACTAAGCATAACAGGAAGAGGGATGAGGGGTGCCATACATACCAGGATGAGGGATGAAGGGTGCCATACATACCAGGATGAGGGGTGCTATACATACCAGCAAGAGGGATGCCATACATACTAAGAAGAGGGATGAAGGGTGCCATACTTACCATGATGAGGGGGGGCCATAAATACCAGGATGGGGATGAGGTGGGTCATACATACCAGGATGAGGGATGAAGGGTGCCATACATACCAGGATGAGGGATGAAGGGTGCCATACATATCAGGATGAGGAGTGCCATACATACCAGGAAGAGGGATGCCATACATACCAGGATGAGAGATGAAGGGTGCTATACATACCAGGATGAGGGATGAGGGATGCCATACATACCAGGATGAGGTATGAAGGGTGCTATACAAACCAGGAAGAGGGTTGAGGGGGGCCATGTATACCAGGATGAGGGGGGCCATGCATACTGGGATGAGGGGGGTCATGCATGCCAGGATGAGGGGTGCCATGCGTACCAGGATAAGGAGTGCCATGCATACCAGGATGATGGGCACCATGCATACGGGGATGAAGGGTACCATGCATACCAGGATGAGGGGTGCCATGCATGCCAGGATGATGACTTGTATATAAGGCAAAATAAATAACCAAAAACAAAAATACTCCTCCACAACTTGGGCTATGTTCACACGTAGCAATTTTGATGCGTTTTTGCACTTTTGAATTGCTTTCAACAAAGACAAATGCATTCACCAGTAAATGTCATTTTAACATTTTACAACCTTATCTGGCCATGTGGTGTGTGACACATCATCAGACACATGCTGAAAAGACATGGAAACAACATGGGGAAGACCTCTGGAAACATCTCTGACTCCCAGGTCACTGCCTAAAAGTGTGCCCATCATAAGTGATCCTTGGCACATGCGAAGATGCCTCCCGCCATGCACCTGTCATTGCAGACTTGCAACAATCACCGTCCACGTCCTTGTCCCACTGCAGCGTTCAGTTGTCCCTACCCCATTTCTTGGAATGCAAGCGCAAGTATGCAGGCAGCCACCCACCCACCCACAGGCTGCAATACTATACTGCCAAATTTTTGACAGCTGCTTGCACTTGAAATGTGACCTTTTAGGCTCGTGGAGGCGGAAGCATTTCACAACCTCATGCCGGGTGTCCATACTTGGTCCCCAGCCGCCACTATATTTCCTGGTATTGCCTCCGCCTTCCACAAGCACGGGTCCCACAACATTACCCGTGCCCTCCCCAGTGTACTTACTGGGAAGGACTGCCTAACCACAAACACGTGGACAGGTGAACAACTTTTTTTGCTAAGAGTTGTATTGAGCTCGATGAAAGGACTGGCATAGAGGAAACCGTATCTACCCTGCGTGTCATTTCTCCCAGGAAGTCCTGTAATTGAGCTTGTTGCAGAAGCAATGGCAGCCGGTCCAACATCAACTCACACTTGTCGGTGGTGCTTTGACACACACACATCTTTCTTTGCGCATTTAATTTCTTGAATACAGAGTTGGACAATGGCCTGATCTGTAATGCGTTTTGAGAAATAACATGCATAAGCATGGCCAATTCACATTAAAAAAGCAGCCATAAAGTGTCCAGGAACCTTCCCCCACACTTTTCTTAGCCAGGGCTGCTTTTCAGCAGGGTTGGACGGGCCCACCAGAGAACCGGAGACTCCTCCGGCGGACCCTGGCTTCTCCTTCAGGATAGTTCATAGTGCCGAGGTGAGGGCATGATGATGATAGAGGCCACCATATGCTTAGTTTTCTGTTACTTGGAATGCAAGTGCAAGTATGCAGCCAGCCACCCACCCACAGGCCGCAACACTAAACTGCCAGATTTCTGGGCAGCTCTTTGCACTTGAAATATGGCCTTTTAAGCTCGTGGAGGCGGAAGCTTTTCACAACCTCATGCCGGCGGCGGCCGAGTGTCCATACTCGGTCCCCAGCCGCCGCCGGCAACAGTATCTACCCTGCGTGTCATTTCTCCCAGGAAGTCCTCTAAAGCTGCTTGCACTTGAAATGTGACCTGAACCTTACTGCTGGTACTTTTCTGTGGGAATTTGCTTGTCCCCTACCAGCCTGGAATATTTCCAGCAAACTATGGTACGACGCCATGGTATTAGCACTGCCCCCAGTACCAGCAGCGAAGCCATCCCTAATTTCCTTCTCAGGAATTTTATTTGGTAGACTGAGTTGCTGCCCAAATACATTTTCTCACAAAGGAGCTGAAGATAGAGTGGCAGTAGGTGCAAGTTTCTCCAGCCTGTTAGATATTAGAGGCTGAACAGTAGCACATTGGATCAGTGGTTAGCACTGAAGCCTTGCAGCGCTGGGATCCTGAGTTCAAATCCCAGCAATGCCAACATCTGCAAGGACTTTGTATGTTCTCCCCGTGTTTGCGTGTGTTTCCTCCTCAGTAAAAAAGCAGCCGTAGAGTGTCCAGGAACCTTCCCACACACTTTTCTTAGCCAGGACTGCTTCTCAGCAGGGTTGGACGGTCCCACCAAAGAATCCTCTGGTGTGCCTTGGCTTCTACCTCAGGAGAGTTCATGATAGCGCTAACTTTGCAGTTGCTATGGGGCTCTTGAGCGGGTGAGAAAGGTTAGCCCTCAGAATCAAATCCTCTGGTGGGCACAATGTTTTTCAATCTGAAACAGCTTCTCAGAGGGAGTTGTATTTGACCTCAGCCATATTCTTTAGCTCAGTGAAAGGACTGGCATAGAGGGAAACCATATCTACCCCGGCTGTCATTTCTCCGTCACCAGGTTCCCCCCATTGTAACACATGATCATGCCTGGCTGTATGGTCAGCGGTGAGAGCCACAGATAAGGCTGCTGTGTTACAGCTTTCAACAACTCTGCAGCGCTGGGTGGTATGTCAATTAAGCATTAAGCATGTTATCTTCAGCACAGCCTGTTGCCACTTGGCCGAGGCAGTGCTGCAGTGCTTCCAGCTTGTGACTGATGTGGTCATTTTGGAGATGGAGGCTGAAGAGGAGGAGAAGGCTGAGGAGAATGAGCTGCAGCAGTTGTAGACCGTGGGAGCAACCCTGATTGACCTAGGACCCGCAATCCTTGGCGTCAGGAGGACATGTTCCGTCCCAAGGTCCGACTGAGTCCCGACTTCCACTATGTTAACCCAGTGTGCCGTCAGTGAGATGTTCCGTCCCTGCCCACAAGCACTTGTCCACGTGTCCGTGGTTAGGTGGACTTTACCGGTAACTGCGTTGTTGAGAGCACGGCTAATGTTTTGAGACACGTGCTTGTGTAATGCGGGGACGGCACACCGGGAGAAATAGTGGCAGCTGGGGACCGAGTACCGAGGGACGGCCGACGCCATCAGGTTGCGGAATGCTTCCATCTCTACGAGCCTAAAAGGCAACATTTCGAGTGCAAGCAGTCGGGAAATGTGAGAATTAATAGTGTGGCCAGTGGGGCGTTGGCTGCATATTTGCGCTTGCATTCCAATGACTGGGGCATGGACAACTGTACGCTGTGCTGGGACAAAGACATGGACGTGCTTCCTGATGCTGCTACTTGAGAGTGTGCAACGACAGGTGCAGGGCAGGAGGCATCTTCGCATGCACCATGGACAGGGGATTGGCTTGCGTGCACAACAGCGGAAGAAGCAATGGTGCCACCTGCAGACACTGTTTCTGGACCCTGGGGTTCGGCCCACAAAGTCGGGTGCTTTGCTGCCATGTGCCTGATCATGCTGGTGGTGGTCAGGCTGGTCGTTTTGCCACCCCTGCTGATGCTGGCCTGGCAAGTGGTGCAAGTGGCCTTTTTGGGGTTATTGGCAGAGTCTTTAAAAAGCAACCAGACTCGGGAAGACCTAACAGTTGTACTGGCAACTTCCTTCGTCTTGGTGTTACGGGGAACGGTTGCCTGCCTTCTGTCTGCGGCCACCACACTGCTTTTTCCTGCCTGTTGGGGAGCTCTGCCTCCCTCCCCCTGTGTGCTGCTCTCCTCGCTCTGCATGTCCTCCTGCCAGGTTGGGTCAGTTACTATATCATCCACCACCTGGTCTTCCACTTCCGCACCCTGGTCCTCCTGACTTTCTGGCCATTGTGTCTCATCATCCTCCACCTCTTGTAACACTTTCCCACCGTCACCTTCGTGTGACCGTAGCTGCTCAAATATTTGGGCATCGCTACACACGATCTCCTCTTGCCCCATTTCAAGTGGACCAGGCGAGAGGCTTGAATCTAAAAATGGAAAAGTGAACAGCTCTTCAGAGTGTCCAAGTGTGGGATCAGCTGTCTCTGGGTACTCGGCATGGTGGGAGGAAGGAGGATCAGTGTGAGGAATATGCGGTCCAGACTCACGGCTACTGAGACTTGACCGTGTGTAAGACAGGGTGGTGGTTGTGGTGGCTAAGTGACTGGAAGCATTATCCGCTATCCAACCAACAACCTTTTGACACTGCTCTGGTTTCAATAGTGGTGTGCTGCGGCCCCCTAGAAATTGGGACAGGAAGGTCAGGCGAGAAGATGTGGGTGTTTGTTGTGGCACAATTTCAGCTTGCCCACGGCCTTGTCCTCGGCCTCTGCATGCACCGTTACCATCACGTCCAGTTCCCCGTCCCTTGCCACGTGCGATGCCCATTTTAAATGGAGGACAGTATCTTCCACGCTCACTACAAATGACTGAGTTTGGAGTGAACTTATATGTGATCCGTGTGATAGAGAAAATAGAGTCTTAAATACCTGGCCTGTAGGTAAGTAGTTTGAACAGCAAATTGCGGTGAATTGCTTCAATGACACACTAAAGGAAATTTTTAATGGAGGCCAGAAATGGCAGTATTTTCTGACAATGTATATGTGATCCGTTTGACGGAGAAAACACCGTTTTAAATAGCTGTATTTCTAGCGCTCTAATATGGAAAGGGCCTGGCTGTATTCTGCAGTGCCAACAAGCAAATGGCGCAGAAAAAATGGTGTCCTCTGGATTGCTTTTTAAGCAAATAATGAGGATTAATATCCAAAGAAAAGTATTCCTGGCCCCTGAGACCTGAACCTTTGTATAAAAATATCTAACAGCAGCAGAAGGCAGAATTGGAATGGAGCCTCTTGTGCTATATGTACTGCAGTCTGCTATATACACCGCCTGCCTATACACCCTGCCTGCCTTATATTTCTGCAGAAGGATTAGTCCTCAGAAGGACTGTTTGTTAAGATGGATAAGTGTAACGTACGTTTTTTCTCCCTACACTACCTAATACATGATCAAATCTCTCCCTGACACAGCAGCAGTTCTCCCTACACTGTCTGATCCGGAGTGACTGTGACGAGCATGGCGGCGCCAGGTGTGATATAGACCTGATGACGCTGTGTGGCCAGCCAATCACTGTAATGCCCACAACCAACATGGCTATGGCATTACAGTGCATGGCAGGCAATCCCTGCATGTTCATTGGCTCTCTAAAGAGCGCCAAACATGCAGGGAGGGGACCCGAGTTCCCGCCTGAGCAACCCGGAAAGACTCGGCGAGCGCCGAGAATCTCGAGTAGTGAGCATGCTCGCTCATCACTAGTCATGCTCGACACTGCTCGGTACTCACCTGAGCATCTCACTACTTGGGATGATCGGCGAGCTCCGAGCATTTTCGGGTTACTAGGGCGGGAGCTCGGGTTTCCGCCCTGCATGTTTGGCGCTCTTTACAGAGCCAATGAACATGCAGGGATTGCCAGCCAGTCACTGTAATGCCGCAGCCATGTTGGTTGTGGGCATTACAGTGATTGGCTGGCCGCTCAGCGTCACCTCGAGTATTTAAAACCGGGCGCCGCCATCTTGGACTCAGTCGCTCCGGATCAGACAGTGTAGGGAGAGTGCTGTTGAGCTAGGGAGAGATTTATACTGTATAATAGGTAGTATAGGGTCTCTAAAGCCTGCAAAATCAAACAAACAGTCCTTCTGAGGACTAATATCCATCCCAGATATCAGGCAGGCAGGCTGTATAGGAGACGCAGTGGTTATACCAACAAACACTGCATTACAGTCCTATGTGCTACTGCTGCTCAAATTGCTAGACTTAGCCCCAGGTCTCAGGGGCCAGGAAAAATCCTTTCTTTTTTTTTCATCTAAATCCTCTTTTTTTTTTTTTTCCTCAGTCAGACTGTACAAATACCCGTCTTATTAACCTATTAGTGAGTGTGTCTGTGAGTGTTCTGACACAAATATATCTGTTTAAAAGACTCTGGTTTCGGACAGATTACTAGAATTGTGGTTTTGCAGTTCCACAGTTCAAATCTCTGTATTATCCACATTTTTGCCCTTTTTCCATAAAAAAAAACAGGTTGAGTGTCTCGGTGACTGTTCAGACACAAATATATCTATCTATTTAAAAAAGTCTGGTATACTCCAGGAAATTAGAACTGTGGTTTTCCTCTTCCACGGTTCAAATCTGGGTGTTATCCACCTTTTTCCTTTTTTCCGAAAAAAAAAACAGTTTGAGTGTCTCGCTGACTCTTCAGACACAAATATATTTGTTTAAAAGATTCTGGTGTAGGCCAGAGAACTAGAACTGTGGTTTTCCTCTTCCACGGTTCAAATCTTGGTGTAATCCACCTTTTAGCCTTTTATCCATAAAAAAAAACAGTTTGAGTGTCTCGCTGACTGTTCAGTAGAGATGAGCGTTGTTCTACTCGAACTGTTCGCCAATCTCAAATTCGAGCTGTTTTGGGCGGTGTTCGAGCCGTTCGGCGAACACGAACGATTTGAGAAAAATTCGGCTGTTCGAGGTTATGTTCGATAACTGTTCGTGCACCAAAATCATAACTGGATTTTTTCTCAGTAATGATGAAAATTAATGTTAATACGCAGTTTGAGTGTACAGCGGGGTGGGGGGAGGGGCAGGGGATGGATCTCTGCAGGAATAATGAAGATCTCCATTTTTTTTTCTCTTTCCCGCATTTGCAGTGGGGAGGTGCAGTCTGTCAGCCTATCAGCAGCGCACACACGGAGCGAACTGCTGTTTTTCACACAAGCAAGGGCATGTGTCATTGGCAGTGTATGTCAAATGTCCTTGCCCTATAAGACCAAGCCATTTTCCCTGTCGCCACCATTTTCTCACTGCTGCAGCTGCGTGTTAGACGGCACCGCTGTTGCTGTGTGCGCTATACCTTGTTAATTTCAAGCCAATTTTCGCACGAATCTACAGATAGCTTGGGAGTAGGGAATAGTTGTGATTGCAGTCCTTTTAAGGACTAGGTTACAGCATTTCTTACGACTTTTATCAGACAGGTCTGTGCTCTTAAATAGATAGATTGTGGGAGTAAAGACTAATTGTAATTGCAGTCCTTTTCAGGACTAGGTTACATCAGTTCCTATCAGTTTTTGCCAGGCAGGTCTGTGCCAGTGCTGTGCAAGTTTTTTTCACAGCATTTGGCTGAATCTAGCAAAGCTAATACTTTTTGGCCTATTGCAGAGTGTGTTAGTCAGTGGAGTAGCCTATCTGTGTTGCAAGATATACCACCTGTGTATAGAATACCAATTTTTTTACTGCACCTAGTGAAGTAAAATCTTTTGGGCATAGCATCATTCTATTAGTCCATCTATGCTGACCTCCATCAGGTTGCAAATTGAATATAATTTTTTTCTGCATCTAGCTCTGAAAAAATATTTGGGCTTCTAGCAGTGTGTGGGACTTTCTCTATTAGTCCATCTATACTGACCTCCATCAGGTTGCAAATTAAAAATAATTTTTATCTGCATCTACCTCAGAAAAAATATTTGGGCTTCTAGCAGTGTGTGGGACTTGTTCTATTAGTCCATCTATACTGACCTCCATCAGGTTGCAAACTGAATATAATTTTTTTCTGCATCTAGCTCTGAAAAAATATTTGGCCTTCTAGCAGTGTGTGGGACTTTCTCTATTAGTCCATCTATACTGACCTCCATCAGGTTGCAAACTGAATATAATTTTTTTCTGCATCTAGCTCTGAAAAAATATTTGGCCTTCTAGCAGTGTGTGGGACTTTCTCTATTAGGCCATCTATACTTACCTCCATCAGGTTGCAAATTAAAAATAATTTTTATCTGCATCTACCTCTGAAAAAATATTTGGGCTTCTAGCTGTGTGTGGGACTTGTTCTATTAGTCCATCTATACTGACCTCCATCAGGTTGCAAACTGAATATAATTTTTTTCTGCATCTAGCTCTGAAAAAATATTTGGCCTTCTAGCAGTGTGTGGGACTTTCTCTATTAGTCCATCTATACTGACCTCCATCAGGTTGCAAATTAAAAATAATTTTTATCTGCATCTAGCTCTGAAAAAATATTTGGCCTTCTAGCAGTGTGTGGGACTTTCTCTATTAGTCCATCTATACTGACCTCCATCAGGTTGCAAATTAAAAATAATTTTTATCTGCATCTACCTCTGAAAAAATATTTGGGCTTCTAGCTGTGTGTGGGACTTGTTCTATTAGTCCATCTATACTGACCTCCATCAGGTTGCAAACTGAATATAATTTTTTTCTGCATCTAGCTCTGCAAAAATATTTGGCCTTCTAGCAGTGTGTGGGACTTTCTCTATTAGTCCATCTATACTGACCTCCATCAGGTTGCAAACTGAATATATTTTTTTTCTGCATCTACCTCTGAAAAAATATTGGGCTTCTAGCTGTGTGTGGGACTTGTTCTGTTAATCAATCTATACAGACCTCCATCAGGTTGCAAACTGAATATAATTTTTTTCTGCATCTAGCTCTGAAAAAATATTTGGCCTTCTAGCAGTGTGTGGGACTTACTCTATTAGTCCATCTATACTGACCTCCATCAGGTTGCAAATTAAAAATAATTTTAATCTGCATCTACCTCTGAAAAAATATTCGGCTTCTAGCTGTGTGTGGGACTTGTTCTATTAGTCCATCTATACTGACCTCCATCAGGTTGCAAACTGAATATAATTTTTTTCTGCATCTAGCTCTGAAAAAATATTTGGCCTTCTAGCAGTGTGTGGGACTTTATTAGTCCATCTATACTGACCTCCATCAGGTTGCAAATTAAAAATATTTTTTTTCTGCATCTACCTCTGAAAAAATATTGGGCTTCTAGCTGTGTGTGGGACTTGTTCTATTAATCCATCTATACAGACCTCCATCAGGTTGCAAACTGAATATAATTTTTTTCTGCATCTAGCTCTGAAAAAATATTTGGCCTTCTAGCAGTGTGTGGGACTTTCTCTATTAGTCCATCTATACTGACCTCCATCAGGTTGCAAATTAAAAATAATTTTTATCTGCATCTACCTCTGAAAAAATATTTGGGCTTCTAGCTGTGTGTGGGACTTGTTCTATTAGTACATCTATACTGACCTCCATCAGTTTGCAAACTGAATATAATTTTTTTCTGCATCTAGCTCTGAAAAAATATTTGGTCTTCTAGCAGTGTGTGGGACTTGTTCTATTAGTCCACCTATACTGACCTCCATCAGGTTGCAAATTCAAAATAATTTTTTGTCTGCATCTAGCTCTGAAAAAATATTTGGCCTTCTAGCAGTGTGTGGGACTTTCTCTATTAGTCCATCTATACTGACCTCCATCAGGTTGCAAACTGAATATATTTTTTTTCTGCATCTAGCTCTGAAAAATATTTGGGCTTCTAGCTGTGTGTGGGACTTGTTCTATTAGTCCATCTATACTGACCTCCATCAGGTTGCAAATCGAATATAATTTTTTTCTGCATCTAACCCAGCCAATAGTTTTGGCCTAATACAACAGTTTGGCCACTCAGCTCTGCTCGGTTCCCATCCATTGTTTTTTTGTGCAAACAACTCCAGAGTTGTGAATTAGTTAACCACCAAAATGAGTGGAAAAAGGCCTGCTACTGGTGGAAAGGGGAATAGGCGTGTTGGGAAGGGGAAAGAAGGTTGTGTTCGTGGGGTAGGTGTTAAAGCAACAGTAACATCTGCAGAAGAAAGACCATCTTCCAGCCAAACTAAAATGTCTACTTCTTTTAGCGGACAATGTGATAAGATCCCTTTCTTACGGCCACGCCAATCGCTACAAATTCCAGATGAGGCACAAAAACAGCAGGTGCTTCAACGGATATCAAGTGCTCCTTTAAGTGGGCTCTCCTCCACATCAACTTCAACATCACAAATACTCCAGTCCTCAAAGGTGTCACCCCAATCGCACTTGCTTCCTCACAGCTCCCAAATCTCCAGCTGCCCGTCTGAGTATGAGGTAGAACAGATGGTTGAGTCTCTAGAGCTGTTTACTCATACTATAGCCTGGGAATCAGAGGTCGACTCCAGCGCTTCTGTGAATCCAGACGAGGAAATGATCTGTACTGATGCCCAGAATCTTTATGAGTCGGATCCAGGACCAGACGCAGAAGGTTCTGACCATAATGTAGACCCTCATTCCCAAACTGTAACTCCTGTTGGTGGAGACAATGAGGAAGACGATGATGAGACTCAAATACCTGATTGGAGCGCCAACTTTAGTTTTTTGTCAGGGCAGGAACAGGTTGGCTCTGAGGACGACGGGTGTGATAACGCACAGGGTGATGATGATGAGGTTGGAGATCCCACTTACTGTCAACCCACAGTCAGCCAAGAGATGAGGTCAGCAGAGGAGGTGGAGGAAGATGCTAGTGACGACGAGGTCAGGTTGCGCCTTCCTGGACAGAGACGTAGTACTGGAAGCACGTCAACAACTGCATCCTCAAACACAACTCTGCCTCTCACCACAAGTCGTAGTGGCTCTTCAGGTCGCATGGGTGCTAAGCCTTGCATAGCCTGGGCATTTTTTCAGATCGATAAAGATGACCCAACTCGTGTTATCTGTAACATTTGTCAGCAAAAGCTAAGTAGAGGCCAAAAAATACATAGTTTGAGTACTTCATGCATGAACCGGCACATGGACATGAAGCATAAGTTGCAGTGGGAAGCTCAGTGTGCTACAATGCGGCCTAGCCGGCTGGGCCAACCACCGTCTGCCATATCTTGTGCATCCGTGGCCTCTTCATCCTCTGTGACTGGGGGGACAGCAGTCACACCTGTTTTGGGGCGCAGACCTGCCACCTCTTTACCCGCAACAGCCAGCGTGATTGGCAGGTCATCATTTTCTTTGGAGGTGGTAACACCAGCTGGTGTTGAGTGCTGTCCGACATCGATAGCACCACCTTTGGATCAAGGCAACCTAACATGTCCGCCTGCATCTTCCTCACAGACCGGCAGTTTGCCGAGGACACCCTTATCAACCCCGTCTAAGCACAATAGCCAGCCCTCGGTCCCTCAGATGTGGACAAGTAAAAGACCATTTCCTCCTAGCCATGAGAAAGCTAAGAGGTTGAATTTCACCATCTGCAAGCTCTTGGCTACAGAAATGCTGCCTTTCCGCCTGGTGGACTCAGAGGATTTTCGAGACCTTATGTCCGTCGCAGTGCCCAAGTACCAGATGCCCAGTCGGCACTACTTCTCAAAGAAAGGTGTGCCTGCGCTCCACCAGCATGTCGCACACAACATCACCGCTTCTTTGAGAAACTCTGTGTGTGACAGGGTGCATTTCACCACAGACACTTGGACGAGTAGGCATGGACAGGGGCGTTACATATCGCTGACTGGGCACTGGGTAACTATGGTGACAGCAGGACAAGGGGCTGCTGTCCAAGTCTTGCCGTCCCCACGAGTTGTGCGTCAATCCTCTTTATCTCAAAGTTCCTCCACTGCTTCTGCCTCCTCAACCTCCTCTAGGTCTTCCACCTGCACCCAAAGCCTGTCTGGTCATGCCACAAGCTTTCTAAGTGCGCAGAAGGGATCCTGCACACCTCCTTACTATGCTGGCAGTAGAGCTCAACGTCATCAGGCGGTTTTTACTTTGAAATGTCTGGGAAATGTGAGTCACACAGCTGAGGAGTTGTGGTCAGCTCTGGAGAACCAATTTCATGAATGGTTGTCTCCACTGGACCTGAAACCAGGGAAGGCCGTGTGCGACAATGCTGCAAACCTGGGTGCGGCCCTTCGCCGGGGCAATGTCACACACGTGCCTTGTATGGCTCACGTGTTGAACCTGGTTGTCCAGCAATTTTTAGCCCACTATCCCAGACTAGATGGCCTTCTGCAGAGGGCACGGTCGCTGTGTGCTCACTTCCGCCGTTCGCATCCCGCAGCTCAGCGACTTACATCTCTACAGAAGTCGTTGGGCCTGCCACTTCACCGGCTAAAATGCGATGTGCCTACCCGGTGGAATTCAACTCTGCACATGTTGCAGCGACTGTGGCAGCACCGACAAGCCCTGGTGCAATACGGTCTGACGTATAGCCTGGGCCAACGAGATCCAGAGGTGAGGCAAGTCACGCTGGAGGAGTGGTCTCAGATCAGGGACCTATGCACCCTTCTGCACAGTTTTGAAATGGCGACGAAGATGTTTAGTGCTGACGATGCCATTATCAGCATGACTATTCCGGTGATTTACATGCTGGAGCACATGTTAAACAGAATTCGGAGTCAGGTGGTGGCACAAGAGGAGGTGGAGGAAGTAGAGGAGGAGGAGTTGTATGCGGAAGGGCTAACATCTGCAAGGTCCAGACGGTCGGCAGCACCAAGGCAGCAGGCATGTGAGGGTGGGGGAGATGGTTTTACCAGGGCGCATGGTAGCAGCCAAACTAGTGAGGAAGGTGCAGGAGCCCAGGAAGAAGTGGAGGACGAACTGATGGAAGACTCATCAGATGAGGGAGACCTTGATCACATTTCTGTTGTGCGAGGTTGGGGGGAGAGGACAGAGGAAGGAAGCATGATTGTTACCTCGCCATCAACACAACAGGGACTTGGTGCTCCTGGATGCGCAAGACGCATGAGTGCCTTCTTGCTGCACTACCTGCAACATGACCCTCGAATTGTGAGAATTAGAAATAATCCTGACTACTGGGTTGCCACACTGTTAGATCCCCGGTACAAAAGTAAATTTGCCGAAATTATTCCTGCCATAGAAAGGGATGCACGCATGCAGGAGTATCAGCAGAGACTGTTGCAGAATCTTACATGTGCTTTTCCACAAAACACCAGTGGTGCACGTAGTGAATCTCACAGTTCCAACTTGCCAACCGTGGGACCGTCAAGTGTTCAGCACTCAAACCGTAACAGAACCACAGTATCTGCTGGTAACATCAATTTTGCGGAATCATCTCACCACTTTTTTAGCCCATTCTTTGCAAGGCCACAGGAGACAAGAAGTCTGACACATAGTCAACGCCTAGAGACGATGGTACAGGAGTATCTCCAAGTAAACATTGAAGCCATGACTGTGTCACTGGACCCTTGCTCTTTTTGGGCTTCCAATCTGGATAAATGGCCGGAGCTAGCCACTTACGCCTTGGAGATCTTGTCATGCCCCGCAGCCAGCGTTCTGTCTGAACGTGTGTTCAGCGCTGGTGGTGTGCTGACAGATAAGCGCACGCGGCTCTCCACTGATAATGTAGACAGACTCACGTTCATAAAGATGAACAAATCATGGATCCGAAACGACTTTTCTACCCCTGTGTCATCCTGGGGAGAGTAAAAGCTTGATGATTGGTTAAAATCACCCTACCAACCATTTTAAGCTTTCAAATTACTAATCATGTTTATCTGTATCTTGGCTGGAAAATAATTTGGGGTTTGTAGCAGTGTGCAGCACTGATTCTATTAGGCCATCTATAATAAGCTCCACCAGATTTAAAATCACTAATCATGTTTATCTGTATCTTGGCTGGAAAATAATTTGGGCTTTGTAGCAGTGTGCAGCACTGATCCTATTAGGCCATCTATACTAAGCTCCACCAGATTTAAAATTGATAATAATTTTTAGCTGCATCTAGCCCGGAAAATAATTTTGGGGCTCCGAGATGCGCAATACACATAAGTGCCTTCTTGCTGCACTACCTGCAACATGACCCTCATATTGTCAGAATTCGAAGTAATCATGACTACTGGGTTGCCACACTCTTAGATCCCCCAAACTTTTCGATCAACCTTTTCATTTTAATAAAGACCCAAAAAATTGTCATTTTTGAAATTATAAGCATTAGCAGGTTATTAGAAACTGAAATCAAACAGTTTTCAACTCAAAACTTTATTCTAGGTGATGTTACATTTTCACATAGGATCCCTTGTTCGAAAGGAGCGTCTGAACTCTCTCGTCCATTGAATTTGTCAGGTTTTGGATGGTTTCTGCTTCAATTGTTTTGCATGAGGACAGAATACCCTCCCAGAGCTGTTGCTTAGATGTGAACTGCCTCCCGCCATCATAGACACTCCTTTTGATGATGCTCCAGAGGTTCTGAATGGGGTAGAGGTCAGGGGAGCATGGGGGTCACACCATAAGTTTGTCCCCTTTTATGCCCATATCAGCCAGAGATGCAGATGTTTTATGTGCAGCATGAGATGGTGCATTATCATGCAAAAAAATGATCTTGCTGTGAAATACACGGTTCTTCTTCTTGAACCATGGCAGGAAGTGCTGTTTGAGAAAATCCACATACATTATGGAGTTCATCTTTAGCGCCTTCAGGGATCCTAAAGGGGCCGACAATCTCTCTCCCCATGATTCCAGCCCAAAACATTACTCCACCTCCTCCTTGTTGGCGCTGTAGCCGTGTTTGCGTGGGGTGTCCATCAACCAGCCATCCTCCACTCCATCCATCTGGACTATCGAGCGCTGCATGGCACTCATCCGTGAACAAAACAGTTTTGAAATCAGTCTTCATGTAATGTTTAGCCCACTGGAGCCGTTTCTGCTTGTGTGAAGTGGATAGAGGAGGTCGACAGGATGGCGTATACACAGCTGCAAACCTCTGAAGGACCCTGCATCTTGTTGTTCGGGGGACGTTGGAGGCACCAGCAGCTTCAAAAACTTGTCTGCTGCTATGACAAGGCTTTTTTGCCGCTGCTCTTTTAACCTGACGTAATTGCCTGTA
The DNA here is from genome assembly GCF_046119375.1 of Phyllobates terribilis. NCBI lineage: Eukaryota > Metazoa > Chordata > Amphibia > Anura > Dendrobatidae > Phyllobates > Phyllobates terribilis. The sequence continues at coordinate 530,098,860 of NW_027362764.1, read as the reverse complement.
GGAAAGAGTCCTCAATTTGCCCTTATCAGCACGCACACGTGTGTACTGTGAATCAGCTACATACTTCTTGATTGCCAAGACACTTCATCCTGATCATCGCACAATGTTGATTGTAGTCATGCCTTGACCTAAACACTCCACAATTTGTTGCTTCTCAGCAGCCGACACATCCTTTTTCTTTCCCATTTTGGCAGTAAATGTAGGCTGCTTAATAATGTGAGACAGCCTTCTTAAGCAGTCTTGCCTATCATTGGACACACCTGCCAAACTAATTAGCACAGGTGTCTGCAATTGCTTACAGTGATATAAAGAGCCCTGACACACATCACCATCAATGAGTTTAACTGACAAACAAACAAATTATTCCCTTATCACTCCTAAACACTTTTTGCATAATAATTTGGGACACAGTGTACATGTGCTTTTCCACAAAACACCAGTGGTTCACGTAGTGAATCTTACAGTTCTAACTTGCCAACCGTGGTCTGTATGAAGTTGTTCAATAAAGGGCCCAAAATTAAGATAACATAGATGGTAGAGGTCTCTATGAATAGGAATTCCTAAGTATTTGATACCCTGTGAGGGCCAGGCAAAGGGAAAGTTGGACTGCATGGAATCCTATATGGATTTGGGGAGGGAGACATCGAGGGCCTCAGACTTCGCTGCATTGATTTTAAAATTTGACCATGTAACAAAGTGATCTATTTCAGCCATAACAGCATGGATGGATATATGTGATTGAGTGATATATACTAGGACATCATCAGCAAATAGAGAGCACTTGTACTCGGTGCCTCCCACCTCAATCCACCTAATATTGGGGTTATGGCGAATTGATGAGAGCAGGTGCTCCGTCACTAGGATGTATAAGAGAGGGGACAGAGGAGATCCCTGCCTTGTCCCATTGGTGATTGTGAAAGGTGATGAAAATGTTCTGATGCACCCCCTGGGCCTTGGGACACCCGGAGCCGGACCCTTTTTGGTGGATGCTGGTGGTTGTAGTCTTCGTGGCGGCGACCCGGTTCCGTGGCTCAGGGTGGTCAAACCAGTGGCGGAACTATTTATGTGGTTTTGATGTTTAAATGTCCGACTACGCCACCCGTGGATTGCGGTCAGAGTGAACTGCCGCTGCAGGGCAGACCGCTGAGGCTGGTGTTGTGGGTGCAGCAGAACCTAGCATAACTCCCCACGGGAGGAGTATAGCCTCATGGCAGTGTATGCGGAGGATGGGGGTGATGGTGCAGGGCAGCAGCAGTAACGACACGGAGTCAGTGATGCAGTCCAGGGCCTTTACTCACAGTTCTTATTATCCAGACCACGTCTGCAGGTAACGGCTGCCCACGTCGTACTGTGCTCACCAGGTGAGGGGCTCAGACAACTCCCAGAAAACTTTGGAGCGCTTCACAGGACCCCCTTTGTGTGTCCTTTGTCTGGCCTTTCTTACCAACCCTTCTGTCCGGCAGCCTCGGGCCTCCTCTTGGTAAACTTGGCGCCAGTTTCCCTGACCCTATGTGGTGCCTTCCTAGCGGGTGTAGCGAGGGGCTGCGCCACATAAAATGTCACAGCCTCCGGTTTCTAGCTGAGGGTCGTTTCCTGCCTCCACTAGTTTCGGGGACCGGTCTCCCCCTTTGGCCTGACCCCTCCACGCAGGTGGATTCGGGCGTGCGGTGGCGACTCGCCCGTCCGCACCCCTGGGATCCCTTCATTCCTCGTTCCTGGAGCCTTCTCCGCTCCTCTTCCTTCCTTCTCCCTCTTCCCGGCCTGGGCCTCTGTTACTAGGCCCGCCTCCGGAGCAGAGCTCATGCAGAGCCCCTGCTCCCTGCCACTTCTGCTCAGACTTCTCTGCACTGAACTAAGATGGTGCCCACCTTTTATACTCCCTTCTCAATGCACCCAGGAACTGCTTCCTCCCTGCTCCTGCACTACAGGGTTCCCCTTCCTCAGTGTTCCCTCCCCCCACTCCAGCCAGGGACAGGGACTGTCGTGCCCATCTCAGAGGCATATTGGTCGCCCTGCCCCACGGCAATGTGGTGTAATGCATGCAGGTGTCGGGTCCTGATTCACACTCCATCCTTACCTGAGAGTGAGATATCACACCTCTGGGTGAGGTGCAATACCTCTGTAGCAACCGAGCCCTCAGGGTGCTACAGTTCCATTTATCTTCAGCCTAGGTGACGTATTGTGATACAGGGCCGTGATTTTGGCTATAAAAGTTTCCCCTAGACCCCTACCCCAAGCTTTTTAAGAGAATCATATATGGCGTGCCAGGAGACTCTATGGAATGCTTTCTCAGCATCCAACGAGAGTATCTAATTACAAATTTTTAACTGCATCTAGCCCAGGAAATACTTTGTGCCTAGTAGCAGGGTCTGCTAGTCAGCGGATTATCCCGGCTGTTAAGCAAGCTACACCACCTGTAGTTTGGACACTTAATTTTTTCAAAGGAAATGCTTCGGGACCACGGGATACTCAGTGAAGAGCATCAGGAGGCACCCCAAGGCATAGGGGCTGGGACTGGCAGTAGGATGCCTTGCGGTGGACAGCCGAGCTCGATCCTTATAAAAGCTTTTTAACTGCAGCAGCTTTAGTGGACGCTACTGGAGCTGGAATTACGCGGCTGCTGGCATGAGACTTGCCCTCCAATAGATCCTTGTAAATGGATTTAAAGTGTATTCATTCAAATTAGAGAGACAATTTAAATTAAAAAGCTTAGAGCTGCCTCCACCACAGGGGGGCTCGCTCGACCCACCAGCGGACAGGCACCAGTATTGGGAGAGGGGGGCTGGCCGTCAGGGTTCACCGCGGCTCTGGCACAAACCCGGCGACACGGAGGTGGCACGGGCAGGAGCGGACTGAACGTGTCGGCTTCTCACTTTTTGGATTTTAGAAGGGCATGACATGCCTATATCTGTGTCTCCCCCTCCTTTTACTCCTCCACCTCTTTTCTTTTCGCATGACTATATGTACTTGTCACTTTTCCATGTGTTAGTTGTGTCTTCTGAGCAGTTTGTCAGCTTTTGGACACCTTTGAAGGTGTTTTCTATGTGTTTCTATGTGTTTTTGTTTGCCTGCCATTGGTTTTAACGGTGTTCGAAGGTGTTCGACGAACAGTTCAACGAACAGTTCGGCGAACACACGGGTGTTCGACGAACCGAACCGAACTCGAACACTACGGGGGTGGCTCAACACTACTGTTCAGACACAAATATATCTGTTTAAAAGATTCTGGTGTAGGCCAGAGAACTAGAACTGTGGTTTTCCTCTTCCATGGTTCTAATCTCCTTTTTATTACCCTTTTGCCATTGATAGTGCGAGTGTAAGCTATTTTACTTCATTTACAATGGGCAAGGCGCGTGGCAAGGGAAGTGGAACTAGACGTTCTGGTGATGGTGCGTGCAGAGGATGGGGCCGTGGCCAAGGTGAAAATGTGCCACAACCAACAGCCACATCTTCTCGCTCCCAGTTCTTGACCGAATTACTAGGGAAGGACACAACAACACCACTATTGCCAACTGATCAGTGTGAACAGGTTATTAATTGGATAGCAGATAATACTTCCAGTCACCTGGGCACCACCAACTCAGGTCTGTCTTCCACATGGTCAAGTCTTAGTAGCCGTGACTCTAGACTGCATACTCCTCCTCACCCTGATGCTCCTTCCTCCCACCATGACGAGTGTCGTCAGACAGCAACTGATCCCACGGTTGGACACTCTGAAGAGCTGTTCACTGGTCCATTTCCAGATTTGGGCCCCTCGCCTGCTCCACTTGAAGTGGTGGAAGAGGAGATCCCATGTAGTGATGGCCAAATATTTGAACAGCCATGGCCACAGGAAGGCGACGCTGGCAATTTGTCACAAGAGGTGGACGATGACGAGACACAATTGCCACGAAGTGAGGAGGAGGACCGTGATGCGGAAGTGGAAGAGGAGGAGGTGGTGGATGATCTAGTAACTGACCTAACGTGGCAGTAGGACACGCAGAGCGAGGCCAGCAGCACACATGGGGAGGGAGGCAGAGTACCCCAACAGGCAGGAAGAAGCAGTGTGGTGGCCGCAGACAGAAGGCGGGCAACCGTTCCCTGTAACAGCAACACTAGGGATGTTGTCAGTACAACCGGTAGCTCTTCCAGAGTCTGGAATTTTTTTAAAGACTCTCCTGATAACCCCAAAAAGGCCATTTGTACCACCTGCCAGGCCAGCATCAGCGGGGGTGACAAGACTACCAGCCTGACCACCACCAGCATGATCAGGCACATGTCAGCAAAGCACCCGACTTTGTGGGACGAACCCCAGGGTCCATGACCAGTGTCAGCGGGTGTCACCACTGCTTCTTCCACTGTTGTGCGTGTAAGAGAACCCCCTGTTGTGCGTGCAAGGCAATCCCCTGTCCATACTGCATGCAAAGATGCCCCCTCCTCTCAGTCTTTACTTGTTATGGCAGTTTCTCAAGAAACAGCATCAACGTCCACGTCCACGTCCCACCGCAGCGTTCAATTGTCCATATCCCAGACCTTTGAATGAAAGCACAAATTCGCAGCCAACGCCCCACAGGCGACAGTCCTAAATTCGCACATTTCACGACTGCTTGCGTTGGAAATGCTGCCTTTTAGGCTGGTGGAGACAGAATCCTTCCGCAACCTTATGGCAGTGGCCGTCCCTCGGAACTCCGTCCCCAGCCAACACTATTTTGCCCGTTGTGCCATCCCCACACTACAACAGCACGTGTCCCAAAACATCTGCCGTGCCCTCAACAACGCATTTACTGGGACAGTCCACCTGACAATGGACACGTGGACAAGTGCTTGTGGCCAGGGACGGTACATCACCCTGACGGCACACTGGGTAAACATAGTGGAAGCTGGGACCCAGTCGGACCTTGGGACGGAACACTTACTCCCCACACCGATGATTGCGGGCCCTATGTCAGTCAGAGTTGCCCCCACAGTGCACAGCTCCTGCGCATAATCCTCCTCCTCCTCCTCCTCATGTTCAGCCTCCTTATCAGATATCACCACATCAGTTACAAGCTGGAAGCACTGCAGTACTGCCTCAGCCAAGCGGCAACAGGCTGTGCTGAAACTCATAAGCTGAGGTGATAAACCTCACACTGCTTGTGAGTTGTGGACAGCTGTGAAAGAGCAGGCAGATCTGTGGCTGAGACCGCTGAACCTACATCCAGGCATGGTCATGTGTGACAATGGCCGTAACCTGGTGGCGGCTCTGAGGCGAGGCGAGATCAAACACGCACCATGCCTGGCTCATGTGCTTAACCTCGTGGATCAGCGGTTTCTTAAATCGTACCCTGAGTTGCCAGATCTGCTCGTCAAAGTACGCCGCCTGTCAGCTCATTTTCGGAAGTCTGCTACAGCTTCCTCCGCCCTTGCTGTTTTGCAGCAGCGTTTGCAGCTTCCGTCACACCGACTGGTGTGAAACTCTACTCTCCACATGTTGCAAAGGATTTGTGAGCAGAAGAGAGCAGTTGTGGAGTACCAGCTGCAACAAGGCCATCGATATTCAGGTCAGACTCCACACATAAGACCACAGGAGTGGACCTGGATGTCTGACATATGTACCATCCTGACAAACTTTGAGGAGTCCACCAAGATGGTGAGTGGCGATGACGCCATCATTAGCATCAGCATCCCACTTGTCTGTCTTTTGCAATGCTCTCTGCAGAGAATTAAAGAGGAGGCATTGCAGCCAGAGTATGATGAGATGGATCAAGAAGCCGTAGCAGGCGATTACACACAGCCCAGCCTCATCTCATCCCAATGTGCATTGGGGGACAATGAGGGAGAGGAGGAGGAGGAGGAGGAAGAACAGGAGCTGGTATCATGTGTTGTAGACGGTAGTACCTGTACAACTGTCATACTGTCGGTTCAGCGTGAGTGGCCTGAGGACAGGGGGGAGGAGGAGGAGGAGGAGGAGAGCATGGTCAGTTGTCATCTTGGTGAGGACACAGAAGTCTTGCCCGTTACCAGTCTGGCACACATGACTGACTTTATGTTACGCTGCCTTAACCGTGACCCTCGCGTTGTCAAAATGTTGGGTGACAGTCATTACTGGTTGGTGACAATTTTAGACCCCCGCTACAAGGAGAACTTTCACTCTCTTATTCCTGTGGTGGAGAGGTGTACAAAAATGGGGCAGTACCAGAAGGCCCTTGCTGCAGAACTGTTAAAAAAATTCCCATCTGAACACGCTAGCGGCAGAGGTCACAGTTCGTTGCCCAACCAAGGCGTACAGGCGAGAGAGACCCAACTCCAATTCAGCAGAGGCAGGGGAACACTGTCAACATTCTGGGACAGTTTTCTGAGACCCGCCCAGCTTACAGGCCCTGAGGCGCGGGGTACTCTCACAAGGATTGGAAAGTTTCAAAAGATGGTGAGGGAGTACCTTGCCGACCGTACCTGCATCCTCCGCGATTCCTCTGTGCCTTTTAATTATTGGATATCCAAGCTGGACACTTGGAATGAACTTGCTCTGTACGCCGCCTTGGAGGTCCTGGCCTGCTCTGCCACTAGCGTATTATCGGAGCTTGTTTTTAGTGCCGCTGGGGGAATTATAACTGATAAGCGCACTCGCCTGACAACTGACAATGCTGACAAGCTGACCCTTATCAAAATGAACAAGGGCAGGATTGGGTCAGACTTCTCATCACCACCAAATGACAGCAGAGTAACATAAAGTCAAATCCACTGTGTTATTTCGGGAGGTGTATTCCCATGCACCGCTTCACACCCACACATGGGTATACGCTTCCTCATTTCGGCTGTTTTTTACTCTTCTCCTTATCCTCAGCCTCCACCACTACTATACCACCAGGATGAACGTGGTCCGTGTTGCCAGCATTGCAAGTTTCTCCGTCCTAATTTTTGGCAGCTTTTGCTTGGAAGACATAGGCAAAAACTATGGGAGACCCACTCCCCAATAATGGGAATAATATTTTTAACATGCTGTACTGCATGGCTCTTGTAAGGGGCATTGCAAGTTCCTCCGTCCTAATTTTTGGCAGCTTTTGCTTGGAAGGCATAAGCAAAGACTATGGGAGACCCACTCCCCAATAATGGGAATAATGTTTTTAATATGCTGTACTGCAGGGTCATTGATATTGTCTTTTTATACCACTGGGACCTCCACCACTCTTCCAAGGGGCATTGATATTGTCTTTTTACTCCACTGCGACCTCCACTACTCTTCCAAGGGGCATTGATATTGTATTTTTATTCCACTGTAACCTCCACCACTCTTCCAAGGGGCATTAATATTGTCTTTTTATTCCACTGGGACCTCCACCACTCTTCCAAGGGGCATTAAAACCGTCTTGTCAAACCACTCTGAACGCCACAGCTCTTCCAAGGGGCATTGAAATGTTGTTTTTAATTACCTCTAACCTCCACGACTCTTCCAATGGGCATTGCATTTCCTCCTAATTTTAGTCAGCTTTTGCTTTTCAATGCATAGGTGAACACTAAGGGAAACCCACTTCCACAATTTTGGGTAGAAGGTTTTAAGTATGCTGTAATCCACGTCTGTTTCAAGGGGCATTGCAGTTCCTCATAATTTTTGGAAAGTCTTCCATTCACTGCTTAGGCCAACAGTGTACAGGAGACCCAGTTGCTATAAATGGAAAAAACTGTTTAGTTAAGGCCCTCTGACCTCTATATCACTTCCAAGGGGCATTGGAGTGCCTCGAAATTTTTGGTAGGCATTGCACTCACTGTATGACCTATAACTGTGTAGTCGAACTGCTCCTTTTGGTACAGAAACATATCCTACAAGACATGTGTGGTTGACTGGCCTGATATTGATGTGAATGGTCCCTGTTCCTGCTGCTCTTTCTCCTTTGCCACCACCTCATCCATCATTCATCACCTGAAGCTTTGTTTTAACGGGAGTCATAGAACTGGGATAGTAGCAGGAAAACATCCAGCAATCCTTGGAGGTAGGATATGTGCCAAAACGCTAACCACCTCAGGCCTAGCCGCTACTACGTACATGCGCTTGCATTCCAAGGAACAGAAAGCTAAAGAGATGGATGGCCTCATGATCTTGAATAATTTACTCTTTGTGTAGGAGGCCGACCACTGCTGCTGTCTACCTTCTGAACTTTGTGTTGAAGCCTGATTGACCCAGGACCCACAATCCTCTATGTTTGGAGGTCGTGTTGCATCCCAGTGTCCAACTGTGTCCCGGCTTCCACAATATTAACCCAGTGTGAAGGTGTCAGTGAGATGGACCATCCCTTGCCACATTCATTTGTCCACGTGTTTGTGGTTAGGCTGTCCTTCCCACTAAATGCACTGGGGAGGGCACAGGTAATGTTTTGGTATGCGCGCTTGTGTATAAGGCGCACCGGGACAAAGAGGGGCGACTGGTGACCGTTTATGGACACCCGTCTGCCCCCAGGGGATCGTGTGTGGCCACCCAGCCGTGGGGCGGCTGGGGACTGAGTATGGACACCCAGCCGCCCTCTGGCGGCTGGGGACCAAGTGTGAACACCCGGCCGCTGGGCGGCTGGGGACTGAGTATGGATACCAGGCCACCGACGCAGCCATGACGTGGTGGCCAGATTCCGCCTCCACATGCCTAAAAGGCCCAATTTCAAGTGCAAACAAGCAAGCAGTATGGTATTGCAGCCTGGGGGTGGGGTGGTGGCAGGCTGCATACTTGCGCTTGCATTGCAAGGAATGGGGGAGGTACAATTGAACACTGCCCTGGGAAAAGGACTTGAATGAGGATAGTTGCAATTCTGCAATGACAGGTACAGGGCGGGAGGCATCTTCGCATGTGCCACAAACAGGGGGTTGGCTGGCACACACTACAGCGGGATAGGCTGTACTTCCCACTAAATGCACTGGGGAGGGCACAGGTAATGTTTTGGTATGCACGCTTGTGTATAAGGTGCACCTGGACAAATAGGGGCGGCTGGGGACCGAGTATGGACACCCTGCCGCCCCCTAGTGGCTGGGGACCGAATGTGGACACCCGACCGCCGGGCGGCTGGGGACTGAATATGGATACCAGGCCGCCGACGCAGCCATGACATGGTGGCTGGCGTCTGCCTCCACAAGCCTAAAAGGCCTCATTTCAAGTGCAAGCAAGCTAGTAGTATGGTATTGCAGCCTGGGGGTGGGTGGGTGGCAGACTGCACACTTACGCTTGCATTCCATGAAAATAAAGCAGATGCTAACTTCTATCATCATCATGCTCCTCACCTTGTCACTCTCAACTCCCCTGATGGAGAAGCCAGGGCCCATCGGAGGAGTTTGATTCTCTGGTGGGCTCGTCCAATGCTGCCATAAAGCAGGCCAGGCTAAGAAAAGTGTGGGGAAGGTTCCCGGGACAAATAGTGGTGGCTGGGGACTGAGTATGGAGACCTCACCGCCGACACAGTCATGAGGTAGTGGCCAGCTTCGGCCTCTTCCAAACTAAAAGGCCCCATTTCAAGTGCAAGCTAGCAGTATAGTATTGCAGCCTGGGTGGGTGGTTGGCTGCATATGTGCGCTTGCATTGCAAGGAATGGGGGAGGTACAATTGAACACTGCCCTGGGACAACGACTTGCACGGGGATAGCATCTTCTGATGCAGCAAGGATCACTTCAGATGGGCACACTTTTAGGCAGTGACCTGGGTGTCAAAGATACTTCCAGGGGTCTTCCCCATGCTGTTCCCATGTCTTTTCAGCACTGTATGCATGTGTCACACAGCACATGGCCAGATAAGGTTGTAAAATGTTAAAATGACATTTCCCGGTGAATGCATTTGTCACAGTTGTAAGCAATACAAAAGTGCAAAAACGCATAAAAAATGCTACTTGTGAACATAGCCCAAGGTGTGGAGGATTATTTTTGTTTTTGGTTATTTATTTTACCTTACACACAAGTCTTTACCTTGGAAAGGATGTTCCTTAACATATTTCACAGGAAAACAGTTTCAGTTTCATTTTTGAACGTTTTATTGTGAGTCCGTAAAAGTGGCTTAATACCTCTGAACACGTTGTGGACAACAGTGACCTGGGGGTCAGAAATGCTTCCTGGGGCGATCCCCATGCTGTCCCCATGACATTTGAGCACTGTTACTATCGTTTTAGACTAACATTGGGCTCGTTGTTCTGGTTGAGCACCCGAGTATCACGGTGAGCTCGGCCCGAGCTTCGAGCACCAGAACATTTTAATGCTCGCTCAACAGTACCTTTCATCAATGTAAAAGTAGTGGACAACCTCTTTAATTAAAAACACCCTTGGGCTGATGGGAGGAATGCACAGTCAGAAAAAAGAGGCAGTCATAACCTCCAATTGTAAACTGCAAAAAAAAAAAAAGACTGACCAGCATCTCCATACAGAACAAAGCTTGTGTGAACAGGTGCAAGCTGCCATGGCTGCACAATATAGAAACACATGAATATATGCGCTAAGTATCTTCATTTTTGTAGGTATATTATGCTATATTCTCTTCTTTCTATATTGTGCAGTTATGACAGCTGCACCTGTTTGTACTAGCTTTGTTCTGTATGGAGGCACTGGTCAGTCTTTTGTTTTTTTTAGAAGTTTACTATTAGAGGTTGTGACTGCCTCCTTTTTCTGTCTGTGCACTCCTCCCATCAGCCCAGGGATGTTTTTAACCCCTTAAGGACTGTGGGATATTCCGTTTTTGCATTTTCTTTTTTTGCTCCCCTTGTTCCCAGAGCCATAGCGTTTTTATTTTTTGGTCAATATGGTCATGTGAGGGCTTATTTTTTGCGGGACGAGTTGTAATTTTGAATGACTTTACTGGTTTTACCATATCGTGTACGGGAGAACGGGAAAAAAATTCCAAGTGCAGTGAAATTGCAAAAAAAGTGCAAATACCACAGATGTTTTTTTAAATTTTTTTTACAACGTTCATTGAATACTAAAACTGACCTGCCATTCTTATTTTCCAAGTAATTACAAGTTCATAGATACCAAACATGTATAGGTTCTTTTTTATTTAAGTGGTGAAAAAAAAATCCAAAGTTTGCTAAAAAAAAAAAAAAAAAAAAATGGTGCCATTTTCCAAGACCCGTAGCATCTCCATTTTTTGGGATCTGGGGCCGAGTGAGGGCTTATTTTTTGCACGCTGAGCTGACGTTTTTATTGATACCATTTTGGGGTAGATCCGATGTTTTGAACACCTGTTATTGCATTTTATTGCAATGTTGCGGCGACCAAACGCCGTTTACTGTTCAGATTCATTCTTCTTTTATATTGATAGATCGGGCGATTCTGAATGCGGCGATACCAAATATGTGTATGCGGTTTTTTTTTATTACTATTTTATTTTGAATGGGGCAAAAGGGGGGTGATTTAAACTTTTATATTTTTTTATTATTTTTAAAAACATTTTTTTTACACTTTTTGCTTGCTTCTATAGTCTCCATAGGAGACTAGAAGCTGCAACTGTCCGATCACCTCTGCTACATAGAAGTGATGAGCAGATCACCTGTATGTAGCAGAAATACTCCTGTGCTATGAGCGCCGACCTCTAGGTCATTACATGACAACCACTGGGGTCTGCTCCAGCATTAATTAAACCCTATTATGCCGCAGGCTTTAAAGGGGTTAATTAATGCTGGATCCAGCTGCCCATTAATTTTTTAGGCTTATATCAAAGAAAGGTCACCTTGCCGTGGTTGATGGGCACACAAGAATTGGTTAAGTACCTTCATTTTTGTAAGTATATTCTATATGGTAGCTATGCATTTTAAATCTCATATATTCAATGCTTGTATATTTCTTAGCACTTTCAGAGTAATGCTGCATTCTCTTGTTTGTATATTGTGCAGTCATGGCAGCTTTCACCTGTTTACACTAGCTTTGTTCTGTATGGAGGTGCTGGTCAGTCTTTTGTTTTGATCCAGGGGAACTAGTCTGATTGATGTATGTGGAGTTAGGAAGGAATTTTCCCCTAGCATCATGACTTAATAGGTACAACTTCTGTCTTATACAAAAGTTCAGCCATTGAGGTGTCTCGTGGAGGCACTCTGATTGCGAGAAACACTTCAGTTGCATGATACAGCTGACTTGAGCCCCTTCATGTTTTTAGATACTATTTGTGCTGCCACAGCCCTCTTCTGCACAGTACCTGTCTGGCAAGTCCAGATTTTTTCCTTAATACTTCCATGTCCAGCCTATCCATTACCACAGCCCTCTATCTTCTACTTTGCTGTCTTAAGATCTCCATGTATCTCACAAAGCAGTTACACCGGACGTTGTGAGTACTGAGTTGTACCATCACATTTGTAAGAGTAAAACAATATGCCTTAAGTTTGTGCATTTTTAGTTAAGTCTTCAATGATATAAGAAGTGAGTATTCATCATGGGGACATTTTAAATTACCTGCCTTTACATTTGTTAACTCATCACCAAAGCAGGCAATTATATTGCTTCATGCCAGTGAAAAATTTCAGATTTATACTTGATGAAACATTTAAACTGTCAAGTATGAAGCGCTAGTCCCATGGTATAAATTTATTCTCTACAATGAAATAAAAGAATGTTCAAAATTTTTCATGTGTTCAGAGCTCTATAAATCGTTTTAGGAAATATGAACTACGGTGACAATTGGAAAGAATGATTGGGTAAAGCATATCTGGAGAGGCAAAGACAATCGTTTTGAATTATGTGCTACTAAGGAGCTTCAATTCTTGAAAAAATAATCTTCCAGATGCTTGTATATGATGTGTGTTGAAATAGACTACTTGTGTATTAGAGCATTGATTTGACCTTTAATGAGGTGAAGGGCACTGAAATGATTGGAACATTCATATATGTTTTGTGCCATTCCTTTAAGGTCTTGCTCCTGAAGGAAAACTGAAAAAAAATGATTTTAACTGTATGAATGTCTTTATTATGCCTCAAATTTCTACCGTTGCTGTCATTAACACTTTTTTTTAAGCCTATGCAGTTTTGAGGACTTTTAATCATATTTTAATTACATCATATTGCTATAAATGCATTTTTATCAATGGTAGGCAAATTAAAAGTAATGAAAACCTGATGTTTAAAGTGAAGCATTTGCTTCAAAAGTAATGGAAATGTTCTGAGGAATAAAAATGCTAATTTTTAGACAGCAGAAAAAGATGTACACTTGCGGGTATCCCAGAACTTTTTAGTAGTGCAATATATTTACTATCTATAGATCAAATGTCACTTCTTACCATTGCTCAAGTTTTTAGTTTAATTTTTCTGTCCAAGTAATAAAAATGGTAAATACTTCAAATGAAAAAAGTAAAATTCAGCTTCATACATTCAAGACCGCTTGAGCACCACTCCAGCATTTTTATTTCAGTGCTAAAATGGTGCCACTAATCTAAGTTCTCTGCTCTTGTATTATACTTACCAGCCGCCAGCTTCAGCTGTTGCTGACGCCACTTTACGTACCGGTTACGGTACAGTCACAGGTAACGGGTTACAAGCTATCAATGTAAGTCTATGAAAGCCTCATTCTGGCCTCGTTCTGGCTCTCATTAAGTAGTGTGACTTCCAAAAGGCTCACCCAGCAAACACTGTAGTATCCGGCAAGTCACAACCTGGAAAAGACCAACTGGAGCGGTGCTGATAAAAGATGAAGAAAGCGGATGGTAAGTATAATACAAGGGGCAGGGAACTTCGATTGGTAGAACAACTCCAGTGGTAAAATAAATTAAAAAAAACGCTGGAGTCGTACATTAAATAATAAGATTCATGATGCAGTTGTCCTAGCTCTACCAAAAGGGGATAAAAAGGTGTTGCCTGAGTTTAAAGAATAAGATGACTTGAAGTTCATGTCACTAGAGGCACAGATACAGATTAGAGAAGAGCGGATCGATAGAGGACTGACTTCAAGTTGAATTTCCTTCAAGATTAAATTTGCAAGGATTGAAAAAAATGTCATACTGGACACAATTTCTCACAATTCTAAAGCATCGGAGAGCTGGTTAAATATGTTTTGTACATCCGTGAAGGCTTCCCCTGTAGCTGTGATATCACATGGTTAATAGCACTTTTTTGAGCAGATTATTATACCTTTTACGATGGTTGCCAGTATTTGAATTATCAAATTCAGAGATCAGCTGATGCCATGGAGAACAGCCGAGCTCAGGTCTGGAAGTTCCTATGTCAGAGTAGGGTTTCATCTCTAGATTCACTGGGTAAGTGGAGGTCACATTGAAATGATGTGTATCTCTTTCTCTCCTCTCACTTTCTCTCTCTTCCCCTATACAAAAATTAAGAGTGTTCTACTTTTTCCAAGCGATTACAATCTGTCCAGTATTATATTTCACGGCAAAATTACTCAACACAAATCACATTTTTATTCTGAATGCAATTATTCTATATGTATTTGTGCACTATATGACACTAGCATCACAGTATAGCTAAGTAATAATGTTTGGACACTCTAGAACTAATTTTTCAGCAATATGTATGTCCAGTTAAAAAAAAAATAGGTTTAGATGATTACAAATTACATAGAAAGGTGTGGTACTTTGCTGGTTTGTAGCCAAGATGTGGTTAAATAATATAACTTTTATTTTACTATAGAATACATGCACAGATACTACCTCACCTATCCAAAATGTGTCTGGAATAGACCTCAGAGCCAGTGGAACAATGCTATAGGAAGAAACAACAGTATTGAATATTCTTTCTACATTTCAAGACATTGTGGAAACTGAGTGTGTCCACCTGTCAGGTTTCTGTTTTAAAGAAATAAGTGAGCCTTGTTATTCAGGCTTATACTTACTGTTGGAGTCGAGCATGTCATCTATAAAGGGCAAATCGAGAAATAAGAAACTAGAAGACAGGAAATACAAGCTATGTAAACGTGACAGCAATATAAAAATGATTTTCATAAATGTCAGATATCTTTTAATTATCAAGTTCGATCACCAAGTAATAGAAAAAAATAATTTTCTTTGATACTGTATAATCACATGAAGCTTTGCAAATAGGCAAAATTTAATAGGAATGTGAAATATGAAAACACTGGGGTCAAATTGGGAAAACTCTTGGAACATTTGCAAAAATAAAAAACATTGGGGGAGATTTGCTAATCCAAATGTGCCAGAATTCAGGTGCAAACTATTGTATATGTTCTGCACCACAGTTAATGTATTGAAGACATTTTTCCTTTGCAAGAAAGGGGTCACGTGACTCACGTCTTAATATGCGACACCATGTGCCAAAAAAGCACTAATATTTCGATCCAAATTTCAGGCACTTAGGAAGCCAATAATAAGTGGTATAAACTTTGTCCAGAAAATCTTAACACTGTACCAAATTTATCCTTAAACATCATAGTTGTGATAAATTTGGATATTTTTTAAGACTGTCTAGTTTAAGACCCCGGTTTATCAAGACCAGTGTGAACCACGGCTGCAAGGAACGCGATGGTTCATCATGAATTAGGGATCTATGACATCACATCCCCATTGCATCCCTGTTCTTCCCCAGCTCTGCTCTTTAAGGCAGAGTTTGGAGAAACTGATGTAAAAACACTAAATGCCGCAACATTTTTGTGCAACTCCGTATTGCATAAAAATTTTGCATCTTTTCAAAGCGATTTATGCCAGAATTCTGAAGTATAGAAGAGAGGAGTAGAAGTCAGCAAATTGTTGCAAAAAGGTATAAATATTTTATTAATTATAAAAAACGCACAAAGTAGAGTACAGACAAGGAGGTAATGCCAGATGGTGGGTTGCATCGAGGTAGGATAAGTGTGGCGTCCCGTAAGGATAGAGTGCTGCCCGGGACCCTAACACCTGCATCCAACACATTCCACTTCAGTGGGGGCAGGGCGAGATTGCTCCTAAGGGAGTACACAGTCCCTGGTCCCTACCTGAAGGGTGGAACTATGCAGTGGGTTTGGGTGGAGGACATAGTTCAGGGGAGTACAGGAATGGAAGTTATATAAAAGAGGAAACCATCTTGGAAAGAGGGGTGAGTCAGACAAGGAGATCAGTCAGAGGAGGAGAGTGTGTGGAGCAGGAGCTCAGCAGGAGCTCTGCTCAGGAGGAGGGCCTATTGAGAGGCCCAAGACTGAAGAGAGGAGAGGAGCAGGAAGGAAGGCTCCAGGAGGAACGAGGGGATCCTAGGGGTACAGGCAGTGCTGGAGGCCACCCGTATGCCCGAACCTGCCAGGCGGTGGAGGGATCAAGCCACAGAGGGGACCGGCCCCTAAACTAGTGGAGAACTACAAGGCTCAGCTAGAAACCGGAGGCTTCTGTACTTTTAGGGTGCAGTTGCCACAGCCACAATTACATTGCCGAAAAGGTGGCTGACTCGCCCCCTGGGCCGTGGGGCACTCGGGACCGGGCTTCAGGGCAATGCTGGGAGTAGTAGTGATGACCCGGTCCCGTGGCTCAGGGTGGTCAGACCAGTGGCAGTCTTTTATATGTTTTAGGTAATGTCCCACTACGCCACCCATGGATTGCGGCTATCATGAACCGCCGCTGCAAGGCAGTCCCCCGAGGCTGATGGTGTGTGCAGCTGAGTTAGTATAACTCCCCATGGGAAGAGTGTAGCCTCAGGGCAATGTAGTAGATGGTGGGGGTGATGGTGCAGGGAGTCCCAGTACTGTTAGTGCTGGCGAAGTAAGAAGCACAAAGACAACATGTTGCAGTCCAGGGTCTTTTACTCACAGTTCGTGTACTCCAAGCCACTTCTGTACAGGTAGTGACTGCCCAAGCCGTGCCGTGTCCACCTGGTGAGGGGCTCGGTCAACCCCCAGGCAATTCCGGAGTATGGCACAGGACTCCCTTCTATCCTTCCTCTGGCTCGTGACCCACCAGTGACCAAGCTTTTGTCCAGCTGCCGCGGATCTATGCGAGTAAACGTGGGCCCCGTTTCCCGCTATCCTATAAGGTGCCTTCCTAGCAAGGTTTAGCAGGGGGTCACACCAAGTAATGATCACGACCTCCGGTTCTTGGCTGAGGATTATTTGCCTCCACCAACTTGGGATCCGGTACCCTTTTCTTGCCTGACCCGTCACCCATAATTTCCTGGGTCCTTAGGGTCCCTTCTGCCTTCTTGTTCCTGAGTAGTGTTGAGCCACCCCCGTAGTGTTCGGGTTCGGTTCGGTTCGTCGAACACCGGGATGTTCGAGGAACTGTTCGTCGAACTGTTCGTCGAACACCTTAGAACACCGTCGAACACCGTTAAAACCAATGGCAGGCAAACAAAAACACATAGAAACACATAGAAAACACCTGCAAAGGTGTCCAAAAGCTGACAAACTGCTCAGAAGACACTCTCTTTAAAAAAGCCGGCCGGCAAATTCAGCAGCGGCATACACCGGTACCCGACAATTTAGACAAGAAGGAATAGAGCATCACACATAGATTAGATAGATAGAAACATGTCAGTCACACATATAAGAAGCACAGTGACAGTGTTGGTTACTGCACTTGTCATTTAGTGTAAAGGATTTATTAAAAAAAATATTAGTGTTTTCATGCACCGTCTCTTTAAAAAAGCCGGCCGGCAATTCAGCATCTGTACGCGACAATTTAGAACAGAAAGAATAGAGCTTCACACATAGATTAGATAGATAGAAACATGTCAGTCACATATATAATAAGTACAGTGATAGTGTTGCTTACTGTACTTGTCATTTAGTGTAAAGGATTTATTTAAAAAAATAATAGTGTTTTCATGCACTGTCTCTTTAAAAAAGCCGGCCGGCAATTCAGCAGCGGTACCCAACAATTTAGAACAGAAAGATAGAGCATCACACATAGATTAGATAGATAGAAACATGTCAGTCACATATATATGAAGTACAGTGATAGTGTTGGTTACTGCACTTGTCATTTAGTATTAAAATAAAGGATTTATTATTAAAAAAATTGGCGTGGGGTTCCCCTTAATTTTAGGCTCTAGCGGAGGTTAAGCAGACGGCTGGGGCAGATGTTTGAAGCCTGGGAAGGGGGTAATACCCACGGAGCTTCCCAGGCTACTAATATCAGCCCCCAGCTGAATACATAGCCTTTACTAGCTATTAAAATGGGGGACCCCCCCAAAAAAATGACGTGGGGTCCCCCCTAATTTAATAGCTAGCAAAGGCTAGGCAGACAGCTGGGAGCTGATATTAATAGCCCAGGAAGGGAGCCATGAATATTGGCCCCCTCCCAGGCTAGAAACACCAGCCGTCAGCCGCCCCAGAAATGGCGCATTCATAGGATGCGCCAATTCTGGCACTTAGCCTCGCTCTTCCACGCTGCCCTGGTGCGGTGGCAGGGGGTAATAGGGTTGGGGTTGATGTCAGCTTATAATGCCAGCTGACATCAAGCCCAGGTTAGTAATGGAGAGGCGTCTATAAGACACCCCCATTACTAACCCCATAGTCGAAGTTAAAAAAAACACAAACACCCAGAATAAAGTCCTTTAATTGAAATAAAGACACAATCCTTTATTGTTCTAAATTAAACCATACTTACCATCACGCCCATTCCAGCTGAAGCCAACGATCTCCTGCAATAAAAGAAAAATAATAAAGCAACCTCATCCTTACCTTTCCATGGTTCCCACGACAGCTTCAGCTCTGCTACATCGAGATGACAGGCTGGACCGCAGCAGAACGCTGCCATCCAGCCTGTCATCCCGCAGACACTGAGAAGCGCAGGCTTGCTTGCGCTGCTCAGCGTCTCTCTGTGACGACATCCAGATGAGCCGAGTCCATGTCCAATGAACTCGGCTCACCTCATGCACGTCACTGACAGCGTGGGAAAATTCTCACGCTGAAGCGCTGATTGCAGGAGAATTTTCCCACGCTGTCAGTGACGTGCAGGAGGTGAGCTGAGTTCATTGGACATGAGCTCACCTCATGCACATCACTGACAGCGTGGGAGAATTCTCCTGCACTCAGCACTTCAGCGTGAGAATTTTCCCACGCTGTCAGTGACGTGCATGAGGTGAGCCGAGTTCATTGGACATGACCTCGGCTCATCTGGATGCCGTCACAGCGAGACAGTGAGGAGCGCAAGCATGCCTGCGCTTCTCAGTGTCTGCGGGATGACAGACTGGATGGCAGCGTTCTGCTGCGGTCCAGCCATTCATCTCGATGTAGCAGAGCTGAAGCTGTCGTGGGAACCATGGAAAGGTAAGGATGAGGTTGGTTTATTATTTTTCTTTTATTGCAGGAGATCGTTGGCTTCAGCTGGAATGGGTGTGATGGTAAGTATGGTTTAATTTAGAACAATAAAGAATTGTGTCTTTATTTCAATTAAAGGACTTTATTCTGGGTGTTGTGTTTTTTTTAAATACTTTACTAGAAATTCATGGCGGTCATGTCTAATACTGGCGTGACCCCATGAATTTTGGGCTTGGGGCCAGCTGATAATACCAAGCTGGCCCTAACCCCTTTATTACCCAGTGAGCCACCGCACCAGGGCCCTGAATGAGTTGGGTACAGCGCCAGAAGATGGCGCTTCTATGAACGCGCCATTTTCCGGGGTGGCTGCGGACTGCAATTTGTAGCGGGGGGGGGCCCAGAAAGCTTGGGCCTCCCTGCGCTGCAGATTCCAGCCCCCAGCTGCCTAGTTGTACCTGGCTGGACACAAAAATAGGGCGAAGCCCCACGTACTTTTTTTTTAATTATTTCATGAAATTCATGAAATAATTAAGAAAAAAAGGCCTTCCCTATATTGTTGTGTCCGGCCAGGTACAAATAGGCAGCTGGTGGTTGGGGGCAGCCCGTTCCTGCCTGCTGTACCTGGCTGGACACAAATATAGTGCGAAGCCCCACTTCAATTTTTTTTAATTATTTCATGAAATTCATGAAATAATTAAGAAAAAATGGGCTTCCCTATATTGTTGTGTCCGGCCAGGTACAAATAGGCAGCTGGTGGATGGGGGCAGCCCGTTCCTGCCTGCTGTACCTGGCTGGACACAAATATAGTGCGAAGCCCCACTTCAATTTTTTTTAATTATTTCATGAAATTCATGAAATAATTAAGAAAAAAAGGGCTTCCCTATATTGTTGTGTCCGGCCAGGTACAAATAGGCAGCTGGTGGATGGGGGCAGCCCGTTCCTGCCTGCTGTACCTGGCTGGACACAAATATAGTGCGAAGCCCCACTTCAATTTTTTTAAATTATTTCAGGAAATTCATGAAATAATTTAAAAAAAATTGACGTGGGGCTTCGCACTATATTTGTGTCCAGCCAGGTACAGCAGGCAGGAACGGGCTGCCCCCAACCACCAGCTGCCTATTTGTACCTGGCCGGACACAACAATATAGGGAAGCCCTTTTTTTCTTAATTATTTCATGAAACAATTTAAAGAAAATTGACGTGGGGCTTCGCCCTGTTTTTGTGTCCAGCCAGGTACAACTAGGCAGCTGGGGGCTGGAATCCGCAGCGCAGGGAGGCCCAAGCTTTCTGGGCCACCCCCGCTGCAAATTGCAGTCCGCAGCCACCCCGGAAAATGGCGCGTTCATAGAAGCGCCATCTTCTGGCGCTGTACCCAACTCATCCAGGGCCCTGATGCGGTGGCTCACTGGGTAATAAAGGGGTTAGGGCCAGCTTGGCATTATCAGCTGGCCCTAAGCCCGAAATTCATGGGGTCACGCCAATATTAGACATGACCACCATGAATTTCTAGTAAAGTATTTAAAAAAAACACAACACCCAGAAAAAAAGTCCTTTAATTGAAATAAACACACAATTCTTTATTGTTCTAAATTAAACCATACTTACCATCACGCCCATTCCAGCTGAAGCCAACGATCTCCTGAAATAAAAGAAAAATAATAAAGCAACATCATCCTTACCTTTCCATGGTTCCCTTGACAGCTTCAGCTCTGCTACATCGAGATGACAGGCTGGACCGCAGCAGAACGCTGCCATCCAGCCTGTCATCCCGCAGACACTGAGAAGCGCAGGCTTGCTTGCGCTCCACAGTGTCTCTCTGTGAGGGCATCCAGATGAGCCGAGTTAATGTCCAATGAACTCGGCTCACCTCATGCACGTCACTGACAGCGTGGGAAAATTCTCCTGCACTCAGCGCTTCAGCGTGGGAGAATTCTCACACTGAAGCGCTGAGTGCAGGAGAATTCTCCCACGCTGTCAGTGACGTGCAGGAGGTGAGCTGAGTTCATTGGACATGAGCTCACCTTATGCACGGCACTGACAGCATGGGAAAATTCTCCTGCACTCAGCGCTTCAGCGGGAGAATTCTCACGCTGAAGCGCTGAGTGCAGGAGAATGCTCCCACGCTGTCAGTGACGTGCAGGAGGTGAGCTGAGTTCATTGGACATGAGCTCACCTTATGCACGTCACTGACAGCGTGGGAAAATTCTCCTGCACTCAGCGCTTCAGCGGGAGAATTCTCACGCTGAAGCGCTGAGTGCAGGAGAATTCTCCCACGCTGTCAGTGACGTGCAGGAGGTGAGCTGAGTTCATTGGACATGAGCTCACCTTATGCACGTCACTGACAGCGTGGGAGAATTCTCCTGCACTCACCGCTTCAGCTTGAGAATTTTCCCACGCTGTCAGTGACGTGCATGAGGTGAGCCGAGTTCATTGAACATGAACTCGGCTCATCTGGATGTCGTCACAGAGAGACGCTGAGCAGCGCAAGCAAGCCTGCGCTTCTCAGTGTCTGCGGGATGAGAGGCTGGATGGCAGCGTTCTGCTGCGGTCCAGCCTGTCATCTCGATGTAGCAGAGCTGAAGCTGTCGTGGGAACCATGGAAAGGTAAGGATGAGGTTGCTTTATTATTTTTCTTTTATTGCAGGAGATCGTTGGCTTCAGCTGGAATGGGCGTGACGGTAAGTATGGTTTAATTTAGAACAATAAAGGATTGTGTCTTTATTTCAATTAAAGGACTTTATTCTGGGTGTTTGTGTTTTTTTTAACTTTGACTATGGGGTTAGTAATGGGGGTGTCTTATAGACGCCTCTCCATTACTAACCTGGGCTTGATGTCAGCTGGCATTATAAGCTGACATCAACCCCAACCCTATTACCCCCTGCCACCGCACCAGGGCAGCGTGGAAGAGCGAGGCTAAGTGCCAGAATTGGCGCATCCTATGAATGCGCCATTTCTGGGGCGGCTGACGGCTGGTGTTTCTAGCCTGGGAGGGGGCCAATATTCATGGCTCCCTTCCTGGGCTATTAATATCAGCCCCCAGCTGTCTGCCTAGCCTTTGCTAGCTATTAAATTAGGGGGGACCCCACGTCATTTTTTTGGGGGGGTCCCCCATTTTAATAGCTAGTAAAGGCTATGTATTCAGCTGGGGGCTGATATTAGTAGCCTGGGAAGCTCCGTGGGTATTACCCCCTTCCCAGGCTTCAAACATCTGCCCCAGCCGTCTGCTTAACCTCCGCTAGAGCCTAAAATTAAGGGGAACCCCACGCCAATTTTTTAATAATAAATCCTTTATTTTAATACTAAATGACAAGTACAGTAACCAACACTATCACTGTACTTCATATATATGTGACTGACATGTTTCTATCTATCTAATCTATGTGTGAAGCTCTATTCTGTCTGTTATAAATTGTCGGGTACCGCTGCTGAATTGCCGGCCGGCTTTTTTAAAGAGACAGTGCATGAAAACACTATTATTTTTTTTGATAAATCCTTTACGCTAAATGACAAGTACAGTAAGCAACACTGTCACTGTACTTCGTATATATGTGGCTGACATGTTTCTATCTATCTAATCTATGTATGATGCTCTATTCTGTCTGTTATAAATTGTCGGGTACCGCTGCTGAATTGCCAGCCGGCTTTTTTAAAGAGACAGTGCATGAAAACACTATTATTTTTTTAAATAAATCCTTTACACTAAATGACAAGTACAGTAATCAACACTGTCACTGCACTTCTTATATATGTGACTGACATGTTTCTATCTATCTAATCTATGTGTGATTCTCTATTCTTTCTATTCTAAATTGTCGGGTACCGCTGCTGAATTGCCGGCCGGCTTTTTTAAAGAGACGGTGCATGAAAACACTATTATTTTTTTTGATAAATCCTTTACGCTAAATGACAAGTACAGTAAGCAGCACTTTCACTGTACTTCGTATATATGTGGTTGACATGTTTATATCTATCTAATCTATGTGTGAAGCTCTATTCTTTCGGTTCTAAATTGTCGGGTACAGGTGTATGCCGCTGCTGAATTGCCGGCTTTTCATGTTTCACTGTTGGCACTGTTCCCATCGATTTGGGCAATCACTGTAATGCCACAACCACCATGGCTGTGGCATTACAGTGAGTGGCAGACAATCCCTGCATGATTGGTGCTCTAAATAGCGCCAGACATGCAGGACACGCTTTTGGTGCACGAACAGTTATCGAACATAACCTCGAACAGCCGAATTTTTTGCAAATCGTTCGGGTTCGTCGAACAACTCGAACACCGCCCAAAACAGCTCGAATTTGAGATTGGCGAACAGTTCTAGTCGAACACCGCTCATCTCTATTCCTGAGCCCTTCTACACTTTGGGTACTTCTCTTCCTCTTCTGTTCCTTTCTGTTTCTGTTCCTTTCTGTTCCTGTTCCCCTCTCCTCTCTGGCTCCGGCCCTCACCCTAGGCCTGCCAAGTGGAGCTGAGCTCAGGCTGAGCCGCAGCTCCCTGTCTTCTCCTCTCCTCTGACTGTCTGAACTGAACCCTGATCTAAGATGGTGCCCACCTTATATACCTCCCGCTAGTGTGTGAGCTCAGGTGACCAGCAACCAATGAGCTCCTACCTATGCTACAGAAACCGTCCCCTTCTGCTCCTACATCACTGGGTTTTCCTCCCCCCTCCCCACTCCAGCCAGGGACATGGTCTGTCGTGCCTGCATTACTGTTTAAATGGGAGCACCGTTGAGCTGTTCCCCGGAAATGGGGTGTGTGTGATGCATGCAGCTAACAGAGCCCTTGTCCATACTCCATCCTTACCTGGGAGTGGAATATCACACCTCTGGCAGAGGTGCAATACCCCTGTAGCGGCCGAACCCTCGGGGCGCTACATGGCCACAAATGGTCCAGGGGACTGCAGGTTGCCCAACAAGACCCGAGGCTACCGGCTTGGGACACTGATTGTGAGGCGCAGGGCAGAAGGGTAAGAGCCAGCGCAGGAAGACGACTGAGAAAGGCACACAGAAAGGGGTCCCATTAAGTGCTCTGGAATTACCTAAGGGATTGCTGAACCCCTGCCTGGAGAATGCAGTGCGACGTGGGAAATTACACCGGTACCTGTAACTTGGATTGCAACAACTGTGAGTAAACTCAGAAGACTGCACCCCACTGTCTCCGTGAATTACTGCTGCGCCATCACCCCCTACACTACACCGCAACATCTATAATAACTCAGCACGGCCTGGAGCTAAGCTCTACCTGTGGAGAGCTAAACCAACTCTGCTGCATTACACACCAGCTCCAGAGGACCTGCTCCGCAGTGGCGGCTCCATATAGCCGCATACCACAGGTGGCGTCACGAACTGTATATAAGAACTATAAATCCCCTCTAAATATCCCCTTTTGATTGACCGCCCTGGGTCATGGACCGGGTCACCGCCACTGTGACATCTCCCCTAGGAACGACCGGCCCGGCACCGAGTACCCCACAGCCCTGGGGTCGCGTCATAAGCAACTGATAAATTCACAACATTTCAAAAGAAGACACAATTGCACAATGCCTTATGGCCCAAATATATAATTACATATTCCGTAAACAATGTCATAGCTAGGCTATTGTCAAAAAATGTGTCATGTATAAATTAAAGGTAAATGGGAAATTGTGTGAATATTAAAGGTTCTTCCTCAATTAGGCTGTATAGCAAACAAATAAATGGGAAGGGAGCATATGCTAAATGGTCAGGGAAGAATGCTTGCTGTTGAAAAAAGACCTATAATCAGCTCACTCAAACCCATTCAAGATGAATGGTGACTTACAGCGGTGAAATAGAGGATTACCTACCCATGATGCACAGCAAATCACAGGGGGAGCATGGAAGATGGTAGAGACCGTAGCCCCGGAGCCCAAAGCACGTTTCGCGGCGTCACCAGCCGCTTTCTCAAGGCACACTCTCTGCCCTTGAGAAAGCGGCCAGTGATACATGACACATTTTTTGACAATAGCCTAGATATGACATTGTATAAGGAATATGTGATTATATATTTGGGCCATGGGGCATTGTGCAATTGAGTCTTCTTTTGAAATGTTGTGAATTTATCAGTTGCTTATCCTACATCTGGCATTACCTCCTTGTCTGTACTCTACTTTGTGTGTTTTTTATAATTAATAAAATATTTATATCTTTTTGCAACAATTTCTTGACTTCTACTCCTCTCTTATATACTTTGATTGAGCAGCTTGGGTGTGGATGATCCTCTGTTTTATTTATACGGAGGACCATCCGTTGTTTGACATTTGATGTCTATGGCAATTTTTTGGTACAAAATTCTGAAGTACTTTGATGAATTGTGACATTACTTTTTAAAAATTAGACAGGATTAGTAAATTTGTAAAGATATAAAGATATAAATTCGCGCTAATGGTAGTGAGATTTGAGAAAGAAGGGGAGAGATGCTTGGTTAAAAGAATTAGACTTTTATTGAGATACACAGGCGATATAAAATTGCGCGTAAAATAAGGGAGTAGTTTAAAAATTGGTGTTTAGTATCACGAAGCTCAATATTGGTGTTAAGTATCACCAAGCTAAATACACACAATGGATAAAAAGGTATTAATAAATAATAAATAAAAAATAAGTAAACGGATAGTTGGATAGTGTCTTGCTTCTCAGGTTGTCAAGGTGCTCAATATGAGTAGTTGATTTTAGGAGACAGAGGTTCGTAGATCCGCTATACTTGATTGGTGGCTCCTTGTGGTAGGCGGAGTGAGGTTAAAGGTAGTGGTACCTGGGATGAAGACAAGCTGGTTAGGTTTTTTTTTTGGGGGTAGGTGAGTGGGTGACCAGTGGTCAATGATATACCAATGGAGTTACCTGCTATTGATAAGGCAATCAGCAGGCTGTAGGTTCAGTGGTGATGTCGTCATTGCAGTAGGTAGACGCTCACCTTTGGTGGTATCTACGGGAAAAGGTAATTAAGGTTGTGGGATTGAGTGTTCGGTGTTAAGATGTTGGCCGAACTGTATATTGGTTTGCGACTTCCCTGCTATTGGTGTGGCAATCAGCAGGTGGTGGATGATGTAGACGGTGTCTTGCTTGGACAGTGGTCCTGTATGGCTCTTTACAGAGATTAGTCTAGGAGAGACAAGTGGGATAATGCCCAGTTGTAGGAGCGATGGAGGATAATTGGCTACCTGTAGGTAAGCTGTAGGAGGTACCTGTGAGGGTCCAGTAGTTAGAAGGTAGGCTCCGTGGTAGGTGTTATGGATTTGGTTTTGTCCTGACTCTGCAGTTCAACCCTACAAGTTCTGCACAGCTACCGCTAGTCCTATCTGACACAGACTTGTCAGCCAGAGCTTCCTGCTGCACCCCCCTCTGAAATCTACACCAAGACAGGTACCTAGCCGATACTATACAGCCAGCCAATAGTGACCACTGACCACTCCGTCTATAATAATACAACTACCACCTTAGCTTACAGACGCCGACCCTCTGGCATAGCCTGAGCGTCCTGCTGCAGCCAGAGCCTCGTATTGCATCCACCTAACGGGTACTACTATCAGAAACCCTAACTATCCTGAGACATCCCTGAGACCTCTCTGGACCACCCCTGCAAACCTACCTGGCAGGTAACTCTAGGCACTTAGTGTGCTAACCCTGTTACTACTGTGCTAACCTTGATACTAGTCCTCAATACTGCTACTATTATTAATCTTGCTCCCAGAACCGCTCTGGACAAGCATCCAGATCCTCCTGGTGCATCTACTTAAAATAGGACAAAACCAAATCCGTAACACCTACCACGGAGCCTACCTTCTAACTGCTGGACCCTCACAGGTACCTCCTACAGCTTACCTACAGGTAGCCAATTATCCTCCATCGCTCCTACAACTGGGCATTATCCCACTTGTCTCTCCTAGACTAATCTCTGTAAAGAGCCATACAGGACCACTGTCCAAGCAAGACACCGTCTACATCATCCACCACCTGCTGATTGCCACACCAATAGCAGGGAAGTCGCAAACCAATATACAGTTCGGCCAACATCTTAACACCGAACACTCAATCCCACAACCTTAATTACCTTTTCCCATAGATACCACCAAAGGTGAGCGTCTACCTACTGCAAGGACGGCATCACCACTGGACTTACAGCCTGCTGATTGCCTTATCAATAGCAGGTAACTCCATTGGTATATCATTGACCACTGGTCACCCACTCACCTACCCCCCAAAAAAAAAAAAAAAACCTAACCAGCTTGTCTTCATCCCAGGTACCACTACCTTTAACCTCACTCCGCCTACCACAAGGAGCCACCAATCAAGTATAGCGGATCTACGAACCTCTGTCTCCTAAAATCAACTACTCATATTGAGCACCTTGACAACCTGAGAAGCAAGACAACTATCCATTTACTTATTTTTTATTTATTATTTATTAATACCTTTTTATCCATTGTGTGTATTTAGCTTGGTGATACTTAACACCAATATTGAGCTTGGTGATATTAAACACCAATTTTTAAACTACTCCCTTATTTTACGCGCAATTTTATATCGCCTGTGTATCTCAATAAAAGTCTAATTCTTTTAACCAAGCATCTCTCCCCTTCTTTCTCCAATCTCACTACCATTAGCGCAAATTTATATCTTTATATCTTTACATTTTTACCTTGACTTAGTTCAAACTCGGACATTCTTGGTTCCCTGTCCACAAATTCGCTGCCATTGCTAGTGACTAGCTTTACAGCGCATCCTACACCCAATACCAGGATTAGTAAATTTGCCCAAATTAGTAAACCTATTTTCTTTGACTACAGTTATCTATGTTACTATTTAAAGTGAATCTGTCAGCTGATGCTTGCTGTCCAAACCGTGTATGATCATAGCCATGTATATTTACCTCTAAAACATACATTTAATAGGCGCATGGGTGGCTAGTCTTACAGGCGGGTCCTCGACGGCTTCTCCCCGCCCACCGACAGTGACTGGCAAGCCTCTGCCTGCATATGCATGTAGGCACAGGCATGTCAGTCACTGTCAGCCGACCAGAAAAAGCTGCAGAGGACCCACCTTTACGACTAGTCACTTGTGCGGCTCATTCTCCAGCAGCTATTAAAAGTATGTTTTTTCCTGAAACGCCACAGCGTTTCAGAGACAAACATTCATGGTTGTAATCGTACAGCCACTGGCTGATACATGCTGCCCAAGGTTTGGGCAGCATATATTAGCTGACAGGTTCCATTTAATATAGATGTCGCCAAGCTAAATGTATAAAATTAATAATCTCATAATAATTATATTGTTTTGTTGTGTCCAGTACAAATAAGCAATCTTCTGCTGATAGTCATGACTCATGATGAGTTAAAAAAAAATAGATTTTGCAATAACTAATAAAACACACCAGCACTCACCAAATGCTCTGTAAGGTACAAATTATGTGAATAAGCTGCTGGTAGAGAGACAGATTTTGTGTGATAGCCTGTCAAGTATAAAGGCTCTAAATTGTTTGACAAATTACTGCACTACCACATTCAGTCCCAATGTGAAAATCAGTATTGAAAATAACAGATAGTGCTCACAAATGTGTGTCAGGCAGATAAAATTCATATGTCGTGCATCAAGTCGATAAAGCAGATATGTAATAGCTTATAATACAAAGTCATGCATAACAATCAACAGTAGTTTACAACAAAGACTGACAGTCATAGAAGGGAGCCATGCATACAGCCATAGGCAGATTATAATGAGGGCAATCCGGGCTACCGCCCAGGGCCCCGAGCCTGCAGGGGGCCCGCGGCTCCGGGCGGGGTGTCTAATGCCGGATTGCCCTCATTATATGTGCGGGCCTCCGTGGCACATACCGGTAGCAGTGGCAGGAAGGGGGGCCGCGAACCGCTTCCCCAGCAGCGGCCGGCGCTACTTCTTCATCGGTCGGGCCAGCACTGTAGCGGTTAACTTCCCTGTGCTGGCCCGGCCGCATCACTGCTAGGAGACACGGCCCTGTGCGCGGCCGTGTCTCCTAGCTGTGACGTCACGCAGTGCGCGCCCGGCCTGCACTGCTGCAACGGAGAAGTCAGAGCAGGCAGGAAGAATGGAGCCGGGGGATGGTGAGTCTGTATGTATGTGTGTGTGTGTATGTGTGTGTGTATGTGTGTATGTGTGTGTGTATGTGTGTATGTGTATGTGTGTGTATGTGTGTGTGTATGTATGTGTGTGTGTGTGTGTGTGTGTGTGTGTATGTGTATGTGTGTGTGTGTGTTCAGGCAGATATCATTGTGTGATGTCTGTTTATATGTATTTTTGTGTTTCAAATGTGTTTATGCGAGTATGTATATGTCTGTATATGTTTGTGTGTGTGCGAGACTGCATGCGTGACTGCGTGCGGCCTCCTGCTGAGTATAGTTGGCGCTGTGTGGCCTCCTACTGTCTCTGGGGGGGGCGCCGTGCGGCCTCCCACTGTGTATAGATGGCGCCATGCGGCCCCCAAATGTGTATAGATGGCGCCATGCGGCTCCCCGCTGTGTATAGATGGCACTGTGCGTCCCCCTGCTGTGTATAAATGGTGCCGTGCGGCCCCCTGCTGTGTATAGATGGCGCCATGCAGCCCCCTGCTGTGTATAGATGGCACCGTGCGGCCCCCTGCTGTGTATAGATGGCGCCGTGCGGCCCCCTGCTGCCCCCTGCTGTGTATAGATGGCGTCATGCTGTCCCCTGCTGTGTATAGATGGCGCCGTGCGGACCCCTGCTGTGTATAGATGGCTCCGTGCGGCCCCCTGCTGTGTATAGATGGCGCCGTGCGGCCTCCTTCTGTGTATAGATAGTGCCGTGCGGCCTCCTGCTGTGTATAGATGGCTACGTGCGGCCTCCCGCTGTGTATAGATGGCTACGTGCGGCCTCCCGCTGTGTATAGATGGCACCGTGCAGCCTCCCGCTGTGTATAGATGGCTACGTGTGCTCAATATTGAGTCATACAATTAATGTAAGGCTATGTGCCCATGATACAGAAATGTTCCGGATTTTTTTTGAGCGTTTCTGCATCTCCCTGGCAGAAAAAACGCATGCGGATTGTACATGCGGATTTTACATGCGGATTGTACATGCGTTTTCCCGCCAGGGACATGCGGATGTGAAGCGTTCTTCACTTGCATTTCCGCATGTGGGTTGACAAGCACTTTCCAAGCGATTTTAGCATCACTTGGAAAGTGCTTGACAACTAGGTTACACTATATAAATCAATGCAACCAGCATGGATTTATATAGTGTGACTGTAAAAGAATGGTAAAAAATAAAAAATATATACTTACCTTCTGATGGCCTGCCGACGTCAGCGGTCGCGTGACCCGTCACATGACTAAATGACGTCACGGCAGGTCCTTTTCAGACCATCGCGAGCTGCCAGCAAGCCAGGACGCATCGGATAAAGACACCGGGGGCCATCAGAAGGTAAGTATAATATTTATTTTTTACTTTATTCTTTTTTTACAGGTTCTATGGTACCCGGGTCCGGAGGAGAGTCTCCTGTCCTCCACACCCAGGTACCATCCGCACATTGAAACGCATGGATTCCGCATCTACAGATGCAGGGATGCGGATTCCATGCGTTCTAATACAAGTCAATGGCCGCGCTTCCGCAAAATAATTGGTAATGCTGCGGATTTTTCCGCAATGATAATCCGCAGCAGAAATTTCCGCAGCATGTACACAGCACATGCAGATTATCATTGGGGAACATGGCAGACCTGCTACCAAGCGTTTTTTAAGCGTTTCTGCAGCGGAATTGCCGCTGCGGAAACGCTTAAAAAACGCATAGTGGGCACACAGCCTAAAAAAAATATTATAATTAATATTGTGCCAAATTAATTTCACGTGAAGTATCACATGATCTATCACAGGGGATCATGTGACATGTCACGTGATAAATCAGGTGTGTGTGTATGTGGGGGGGGGGGGGCGCGCTTTCTAAACTGCCCGGGGCCCTTGCTACTCTTAATCCACCCCTGCATACAGCCACAAGGTATTGCTAAAATGGAGCCCTATAGAGCAATGCACCATGGCACTCAGTCAATTTATGTCCTGAGGATTTTCACTTACTGCGGGCTTGATGCCTGGCTGTGCTGAGTCCGTTGCCGGCCAGTAGCGTCCCTGGTAGCCACAAAGCGCATGCTTCAGAGGCGTGTTATGTCACTTACTCCTGGCCACAGAGTCCTTCTACAGCTAAGAAACCAACCCGTTTACAAGAAACCCAGTCCTTCTTCGTCATCGTCAGAGTATGGCCAATGCAGAAAAGAGATTCCATTAAATAGTCTTAGAGAGTCTGCCTTCAGCAGCTGATTAATGTCCAGGAGAAACCGGGGGGGTGGGGGGGTGGGGGGTGTATGTGCTTTCCCTGATTAAAATTGCAATTGCATACATTATGGTTGATATTACATGATTAAAATGAACATTTTATTTCAGATAATTAAAAAATGGAAAAGTGAAACATTAGAAGATAAAAAAGAGGGATTATTTAAAAACCAGAGACATGGAAATTATAAATCTAAAAAGCAAGAGTGTGGGATTTAGCGATCTAACAAAAGAGGCCTTAGGAAAAAATGGAAGGTTATAATAATAATAATAAAAATATATACTGTATATATACACACCTGTATAATACATATATGAAATAATGATATAGTACTAGTGCTGCTAGTAGTAGTAATAATGAATAATAATCATCCACACATGCATTATGGTAGTGGCTGAGGAATGTTCCCAAAGCCCAAATGGTCCTGTTGGCCATTTGTAGTGGAAGGCAAGAAGAAATGTATGTGCGTAACTGTATATCTCTAAATTAAAGGGGTAACAGGTAATAGCACAAAAAAATGCATAACTGTATGTATTAATATATATTTATTGGCAGCCAGGGTAATAGTAATTTATAAAGCATAGAGTGATTCAGCCCGGTAGGGGTAAGACTATTAAGTATGAATATCCATTTTGATTCTAACCTGTTTGAGGTAATCTCAGCCCCTCCAATTCCTTGGAATAGTTTGGATGTCAAGAAAGCAGATCGATCCGCGCAAGATCAACTTAGAGTTGAATTTCCTGAAAATAGCAAGTTCCCACAAATTTGAACATTCTACAATTCAATTTGCGAGGATTATCAGAAAAAAAGTCTAGCACCATTTCACACATTGCTGAAGATTCAGAAAGTGGAATAATTATATAAGCGCGGCCATTCAGGCTTCCCGTTAACACTCTGGAACTATCATATCGCATGGTTTAGCCGAGCCAACCAGGGTAGACATATACAGTTAATATGAAAGATGAGGGCTGGATAAGCAGCTCCACTTCATGCTTTTCCAGGGTAGGATTCAGAGGTCAGAGTGCACACCTCATTCCACATAGCAATAGAAAAAGGCTTAGGCTGTGGTCAGACAGACATATTTTCTCTCATGCGAGAGAATCAGGCCAATTATGCTGATGACACTCGGCTAAAACTCTGTCAGAGTTTAAGCCGAGTGTCATCTTAGTGTGAAACGTTTCTCTCACATGATAGAATCACAGCACAGGTGTGGAGAAGACACACCATCTCCATTGTCTCTGTCCAATGACATCCGAGTTCAGTCCAATATTTCACATGCACCCACAGACTTGTATGGGTGCGCATGGTCCGATTATAGGATGCATTCGCAGCATGCTGCAATTTTGAGAAAAAAAGTGCTAGTCAGCACTGCCCCATCGTATAACATTGGACCGAGTGCTATCCAATAAAACATCGCATAGCACTGGGCTGTGCTATATGATCGTTTGAGCGAGCCAAAATCTGCTTGTGGTGTACTATATGACTGACTAGGCGATCACGTGTGCCCACTATTAAAGAGAATAAATATTCACTGCTCCCCACTCCCATGGGCGTGGAGAGCAGCGAATATTCATTCTCTTTAATAGCGGGCACTTGTGATTGCCCAGACGCTGCAGGAAGCTGCCAGCTAGCACCGTGCTCGATATTAAAGGAAATGAATATTCATTTCTCTTCACGCCCATAGACCCGGCGTGGAGAGCAGTGAATATTCCACCAGCTTATCTTGGCCTGTGATGGTGCATGGCAGTGACGTCATGTGCTGCTTACACGCTCAGATCAGCTGCTGGCAGCAGAACAGGATGGAGCACTTTTTATGTGTGCATTGTGATGAGAGCCATATGTACCAGGATGGGGATGAGGGGGCCATGCATACCAGGATAGGGATGAGGGGGCCATGCATAAAAGAATGGTGATAAGGGGGCCATGCATACCAGGATGGAAATGAGGGGGCCATGCATATCAGGATGGAAATGAGGGTGTGAATGGTCCGATTATAGGATGCATTCGCAGCATGCTGCAATTTTGAGAAAAAAAGCGCTAGTCAGCACTGCCCCATCATATAACATTGGGCCGAGTGCTATCCAATAAAACATTGAATAGCACTGGGCTGTGCTATATGCTCGTGTGAGGGGGCCAAAATCTGCTTGTGGTGTACTATATGACTGACTAAAAGATCTAAAAACACTGAAGCAACAAACTTTGTGTAAACAATAATTTGTGTCAGGCTCAAAACCTTTGGCTATGACTTTGGCTATGTAATGTTTAGCACTATATTTGGCTCATCCAAAGACATACAGTATTTTTGGGACTATAAGACACATTTTATTCCTCCAAAATTTTGGACGAAAGTGGGGGGTGCGTCTTATAGCCTGGATCATGGGCGTACCCAGGATCAAAACTAGGGTGGGGGCAAAAAAAAAAATCAAATACTCACCTCACGTCTCACCTGCTGCCGCTGCTCCGGACTCCTCAGCGTCGCCGGCCTCATCCCGCTCTGCGCTGTGACTGCTCAGGAGAGAGCGCGGTGTACAGACGTCAACACGCCCTCTGACCTGAGACGTCACAGTGCAGCAGCCGCAGGGGATGCAGGACCTGCTGTGGAGGCACGGGGAGAGGTAAGTATTGTGCCGGGTGCCGGGGCCCTGAGCAAGCGGAGGGAGCGGGCGCTGACGATGAGGGGCCCCCCCGCCTGCTCAGGGCCCTGACATTTGCCCGGGTGCGCCAGGTGCTGACGCCGGCCCTGGTGTGCGGCGTGTGTCCCTGTTTCTAGGGGGGGGCAGCTGCCCCCACCTGCCCCACAGTGGGTACGCCCATGGCCCGGATGTACCTTATGTTTGTGGTTGTGGATGGGGGGGAGTAGCAGTGGCGGTGGAGCGGGTCACAGGAGTCAGGACTCAGGAGCCGGCTGCTGCGGCTAACACTGTAACCGCTATTAAAGAAAATGAATATTCACTGCTCTCCACGCCCATAGGAGTGGAGAGCAGTGAATATTCATTTTTCTTTAATAGAGGACACACTGTTAGCTGCAGCCTCCAGCTTCCTGCAGTGGTTGGGCGATCACGTGTGCCCACTATTAAAGAGAATAAATATTCACTGCTCCCCACTCCCATGGGCGTGGAGAGCAGCGAATATTCATTCTCTTTAATAGCGGGCACTTGTGATTGCCCAGACGCTGCAGAAAGCTGCCCACTAGCACCGTGCCCGCTATTAAAGGAAATGAATATTCACTTCTCTTCACACCCATAGACCCGGCGTGGAGAGCAGTGAATATTCCGCCAGCTTATCTCGGTGTGTGATGGTGCATGGCAGTGACGTCATGTGCTGCTTGCATGCTCAGATCAGCTGCTGGCAGCAGAACAGGATGCAGCACTTTAGCAGAGGAAAGGAATCTGAGTAGAATCGTTTATTTTTTTTATGCGTGCATTGTGATGAGAGCCATATGTACCAGGATGGGGATGAGGGGGCCATGCATAACAGGATAGGGATGAGGGGGCCATGCATACCAGAATGGTGATAAGGGGGCCATGCATACCAGGATGGAAATGAAGGGGCCATGCATATCAGGATGGAAATGAGGGGGCCATGCATACCAGGATGGAAATGAGGGGGCTATACATACCAAGATGAGGGGGCCATGTATGCCAGAATGGAAATGAGTAGGCCATGCATTCCAGGATGAGGGGGCCATGTATACCGGGATGGAAATGAGGGGGCCATGTATACCAGGATGGGGATGAAGGGGACATGCATACCAGAATGGAAATGAGGGCGCCATGTATATCAGGATGGAAATGAGGGGGCCATGTATACCAGGATGGATATGAGAGGGCACTACATACCAGGATGAGGGGGCCATGTATACCAGAAAGGGAATGAGTGGGCCATGCATACCAGGATGAGGGGGCCATGTATACCAGGATGGAAATGAGGGGGCCATGTATACAAGGATGGGGATAAGGGCATCATGCATACAAGGATTAGGATGGGGGCCATGTATATCTGCATGGGGTGCCATGTATACCTTGATTGGTGGCCATGTATACCTGGATTGGGGGCCATATATACCGGGATTTGGGGCCATATATACCTGGATCGGGTGACATATACAGTATAACAGGATGGGGATCATATAAACCTGGATGGGGACATTATACATACCAGGATGGGGGATATTAGAATAGAATTGGAGGACATTACCCCTATAACAGTGTCAGCAGCAGACCCCCCCTCCATAACAGTGCATCATGACCACATTTTTTGCTTCAATTTTTTTGCTATTTTCCTCCTCTAAAACCTAAGTGCGTCTTATGGTTCCAGTGCATCTTATTATCCAAAAAATATGGTATGTCTTTTTTTCTGTTTATAGAGTCTAGTGGAATGATATATTTCCATCACAGCCACTTTTTAGGTATTTTTATTTAATATGACCTTGTTTACCACTCCAATTCTCATTTTTCATCAGAACAGTGAGACTGTCTCTGCATTTAGCCATAGTTGCATTTGGCTGTGGTCATGGTGGTGAATTGGCTATTTTTCTAGTTTACAAAAGTTTGGATACATTTGTGCACACCACATACAATATGCACAAAAAAAAACCTGCAACTCTTTTCTATTTTGCACAGGCTCTAGAGAGCTGAGCTTAGCTGTCAAGAATATCAAAACTAGGGTAAATGATAGTTGAAATCTCTGCCAGCCTATAGCTTGATCAACCCAAAGATGTGCCAAATTTTTAAAGAGATAGTGTACCCTAACAATTTTAATACATTTTACTTCAGCAGATTTTTTTCCGTAATGGAGGTTGAAATGCCAGTCTTGATAAATTATCTTCATTATCTCACAGTACTCATGAGACTCTTTGTTATTTGGATGAAATAATTATTATAATAATTCTTCACTTTTATTTGTGAAGATTATAACTCATTATTTCATTGAACATCTTACATTTTTTCATGAAGGTTTTTAATTAACTTGTCCATAGATGTAATGATTATAATTAACAGTGATCATCAACAGTAATTATTATGGTAGTAATTGGTCCAAACAATTATGAGACTTTCCCATTTTTAATGCTTTTAGAGATAAAAATTAATATTGTAGCTTGTACATTACTGTTATCAGAGAAAATGTAATGCAGTGTAATGTTTGTGTATTATTATTGCATATTTTTTCCATAGGGAAAAATTGATCATGGCAATTTTTTTTTGAGTACTGCCATATCTGCTGTCAGCATTATTAAAAAAAATATTAATGCAAATTAATATTTAATTTGCAGCTACATTATTTAGGTTCAGCTTAAAATTACAGTGATTTTCATGCTTAGGAAATAATTGTATTATTCCACATCCACCTGGCTATCTACAGTATTTTTCTTCTTTATGTAACTATGCAGTTAATTAGAATCTTGTCAGTCTGATTTTTCGGTACTTTATAGATTTGAAGTTTCAAAATACACTAATATAATTTTCTTTGTATAGATTTTTTTTACACAAATATGTTCAAAATGTTGAACATACTAGGGTAAAAATAAAAATGATTAATTTCTTATACTTTTATAATATTTGGAGCACTGTTTTTTTCTGATACATAGCTCCAAATCCCCTGCATAAACAAATTGAAAACACAACATGCTAGCTGCTAACAAGTACCACTAATGGTAGCCTAGGCATTAAAGCATACCCGTCATTTTAATTTTTATTCCATAAATCAATAGTACATTTGAAAATAAACAACTTTGTAATATATCTTATCAAAGAAATCTTCTTCTTTCTCCCCCAGGACTGATCATTCATTTTCATAATTCTCAATTCATGGGTAAAATCTGTATTCAGTGAAGAAATATTTTTACATTACTGAGATAGGAGATGACAGTTGGTACTGATAAGATTCTATGTAGACGGAGGCGGTGGGGGAGGAGTTTGGCATCCAACTTCTCTCTCGTCCTCCCTCTTCCTGTCTACATAGAATCTTAGAACAGAATAACTAACAACTGTCATCTCCTGTCTCAGTAATGTAACATTCTGCCTTCACTGAATACATATTTCACTCGTGAATTGAGAATTTTGAGAATGCATGATTAGTGTTGGTGGAGAAAGAAGATTTCTCTGATAAGATATATAAAATAGTTGCCTATTTTCACATTCACTATTGATTTATGAAATAAAAATTAAAATGTCGGTGTGATGCTGAGTCACTTCTCATGGGCAAGCCAGTAGAAGAGGAAGTCAAGGAGTCTGAGGTCACAAGCCAGGAAGGTACGTCATAAACAAAGTTATAATACAAAAGGATAGTCAGAGGCAAAGTCCGGTGTCAGAAAACCAAGGACAGAGTGCCTCAAGGAAAAAGGGGTAATACAGATGGGTAATCAAAAGGCAAATCCAAGGTCTGGCAACAAAGATCAGAATAACAGAGTAAAGAGCACTGAGCATAGAGCAAACACACCACTGACCTGAAATCTACGACCGGCAATAGTACCAGCATACTCAGCCAGCTAAATGGCCAAGCAATCAACCTGAAAGGGCAACACCTGGAGGACTTACACCAGGCTCGGCCTAATTGGGATGCAGGGAAATCCCATACACAAAACTGCCAGCCCAGCACGCCTCTTCATACTATAGGATGGCCAAGCTATCACTCACAATGCTGACAGCCCGGCATGACCGTGCAATCCATAGGAGGGCTGAGCTGTCACTTACTGCGTCCCTAGGACACAGTGAGCCGTGGGATTGTGACAGTCGGTTACTCTTAAACTACATGCTGTAGTTAATAATAACTACCATAATAATAATAATAATAATAACCTAATAATACAACAGGTTGCACTTAGATTGTAAACTATCTCTAACTGCAGCAGAACGCAGCTGAATCATAGTATATCTTCAAACACTAGTGATAAATGAATGCTGAAACTTGAATTAGTCAGTTTACTCAAATTTAGACAGAAAACTCAATTTAAGCTAATTGATCCTGCTTTATTATGCTCTATGGTCTCTGAAATAACACAGAGTATAATTGTAGATGTGTCCAAAGAACATCGCAAGGCAGGATTCAAGTACGGCACAGCAGATGAGAAGGCTAAAACAAAACTCCGGCTTTATTATGTACAAAGGGATTATATGCCGGAAAGTGAGAATAACAGTATTTACAATGACAAAATCAATAACATGAGTACAGGAAGAAATAGCTGAAGCAAGTCACAAAGCTATGCTCCAGCTATGGCAATGAAAGCTCAATACAACAGTACACATCACGTTTCACATACTACTCTAGGCTAGTCTCCTATCTGGCTTTTCGCTAATCGGGCCACGCTGCTATAGCGTCCTATCTAAAGAAAACTACACTAAACCCTAGCACAGTTCACCACCAGTGAGTCACTCACTGTTGCGCAGATCAGACACAGATGACAGCCGCCTTGTTTGTGGTGTAACCAAGCAGTATCATGTCACTCGAGACCTTTCTTTAATATATTGGATCTCTTCCTTCTGCAGGCAGGCAAACCTTCCTTCACTTTCACTGAGGTAAAATGGCTGGTACTCTGTGTTGTGTGTTACCTCAAGTCAGCAGCCTTCAGGGAAAACGTTCTTCAAAATGGGATGGATTTCTCTACTCTTCACATGGTCCTGACAAATCTTGATAAAGTCTGCGCTGTTACCTTTCCAGAGATTCACAGTTTCTTTTTATAGTCTCTCTTTATCAGGAACAGGCAGGAGCCTCTCTGCTCCCTCAGCCACACACACACACAAGGTTCCTGCTTCCTGGTTCATTTCCCTCTCTCAGCACAGACCAAGAAGTGGAGGGGCGACTAGTCCACAAGCCGAAAACCCAGAGGGGAGGATGGTTTCTTAAAGCCACAGTGTATTCAATGTCCAGTAAGGGCTGATCCCCTACATGGCTTCCCACTTAAAGACGGACACTGTTTAGCTCTGAAAGAAATAAAGGCTTTATGCAGCAGTATACATCACAGGACCACTTTCATAACAATACATATGAGTGGACCAAATAAACTGATCAGCATTGTACATGTCTGGTGGAACCCCCTGTCATGGTAGCCCTTTTATGAAGAGCTAATTTGGATTGAGATAAATTATCTCTAAATCTGTCTGCCATTTTTGGTTCAAATTAAATAAATAAATACGATGCATTGGAGAAAGAAAATAACACACAGTCAGTGTTTGAGTACCCAATTATTGTCTGCCCTCAGAGCCCAAGCAACACGTATTTTATTACTGTTATGATCTGCAACATGTACTAAGGAAAGATGAGGGAAAACTGTCACTACAGTAAAACTAAGCTGAATCCCTACGATGTAGCGGGCTGCCTGTTCCTAGCGAACAGACCCCCTTAGTCATGGGCTAGTCTGAACGAACACCTATAGCATAAGGGGAGGGGTCCCTAAAAGAATTAAGGACTGGGACAAAAATGGGACACCCGCTAGACAGAGAAGTTGTTGCAGAACTCAAAAAGACAAACAGACAAAAAAGTACTAGAGGTTCCAGAAGGACCAAACAAACTGACAGAGAAAGGCACAGAAGCACCTGGCTAGAGAAACAGTCAAAACTGAAGTCCAGCACAGCCAAAAGGGCGGAGCTGGAATATAAAGGCAGATGGTCACGTGACTGCAAAAAAACAAACAGGAGGGTTCTAACAGTACCCCCTCTTTTATGAGGATCCTCCGGATCCTCCAGGCCCAGGCCTAGGCCTATCTGGAAACCTCTTGTGGAAAGCTTTAACAAGCCTAGGAGCAAAGACATCATCCGTCCTTACCCAGGAGTTTTCTTTGGGACCGAAACCCTTCCAGGAAACAAGATACTGTAATCTCCCTCTATGCCATCTAGAATTCAAGATACGAGAAATTTCATGTTCGCCGTCTTCCACCACAGGAGGAACTAAGACAGTGGCATCCCTACCTGATACATCAGCCTTTTTCAACAAGGAAACATGAAACACAGGATTAATCTTCCAGGAAGTAGGGACATCCAGCCTAACAGCAGATGAGTTAACAACCTGAAGCACCTTAAATGGACCCACAAACTTAAGACCCAGTCTTTAGAGGGAATCCTCAACCGCAGGTTCTTTGAGGACAACCAAACCATGTCACCCACAGTAAACAAAACCTCCTTACGTTTCCTGTCAAAATACTTCTTGGACTTCTTGTTAGCCTCTTGAAGGTTGCAATGTACATTAGTCCAAACTCTCTCCAAATCACCAGAAAAACTCTCCTCCTCCGGCACCGCCGACCCCAATTTGGAGAACGAACCAAAAGATTGATGTCTCCCAGTAGAACAAAAAAAAGGAGAGCACTCAGCAGAGGAGGATGTGTGATTGTTAAGAGTAAATTCTGCGAGAGGCAGAAACTCAGACCACACCTCTTGATTGTCCACTAGAGATGAGCGTTGTTCTACTCGAACTCTTCGCCAATCTCAAATTCGAGCTGTTTTGGGCGGTGTTCGAGACGTTCGGCGAACACGAACAATTTGAGAAAAATTCGGCTGTTCGAGGTTATGTTCGATAACTGTTCGTGCACCAAAATCATAACTGGATTTTTTCTCAGTAATGATGAAAATTAATGTTAATACGCAGTTTGAGTGTACAGCGGGGTGGGGGGAGGGGCAGGGGATGGATCTCTGCAGGAACAATGAAGATCTCCATTTTTTTTTCTCTTTCCCGCATTTACAGTGGGGAGGTGCAATCTGTCAGCCTATCAGCAGCGCACACACGGAGCGAAGTGCTTTTTTTCACACAAGCAAGGGCATGTGTCATTGGCAGTGTATGTCACATGTCCTTGCCCTATAAGACCAAGCCATTTTCCCCGTCGCCACCATTTTCTCACTGCTGCAGCTGCGTGTTAGACGGCACCGCTGTTGCTGTGTGCGCTATACCTTGTTAATTTCAAGCCAATTTTCGCACAAATATACAGATAGCTTGGGAGTAGGGAATAGTTGTGATTGCAGTCCTTTTAAGGACTAGGTTACAGCATTTCCTACGACTTTTATCAGGGAGGTCTGTGCTCTTAAATAGATCGGTTGTGGGAGTAAAGACTAATTGTAATTGCAGTCCTTTTCAGGACTAGGTTACATGAGTTCCTATCAGTTTTTGCCAGGCAGGTCTGTGCCAGTGCTGTGCAAGTTTTTTTCACAGCATTTGGCTGAATCTAGCAAAGCTAATCCTTTTTGGCCTATTGCAGAGTGTGTTAGTCAGTGGAGTAGCCTATCTGTGTTGCAAGATATACCACCTGTGTATAGAATACCAATTTTTTTACTGCACCTAGTGAAGTAAAATCTTTTGGGCATAGCATCATTCTATTAGTCCATCTATGCTGACCTCCATCAGGTTGCAAATTAAAACTAACTTTTATCTGCATCTACAGTACCTCTGAAAAAATATTTGGGCTTCTAGCAGTGTGTGGGACTTGTTCTATTAGTCCATCTATACTGACCTCCATCAGGTTGCAAACTGAATATATTTTTTTCTGCATCTACCTCTGAAAAAATATTGGGCTTCTAGCTGTGTGTGGGTCTTGTTCTATTAATCCATCTATACTGACCTCCATCAGGTTGCAAACTGAATATAATTTTTTTCTGCATCTAGCTCTGAAAAAATATTTGGCCTTCTAGTAGTGTGTCGGACTTTCTCTATTAGTCCATCTATACTGACCTCCATCAGGTTGCAAATTAAAACTAATTTTTATCTGCATCTACAGTACCTCTGAAAAAATATTTGGGCTTCTAGCAGTGTGTGGGACTTGTTCTATTAGTCCATCTATACTGACCTCCATCAGGTTGCAAACTGAATATAGTTTTTTCTGCATCTACCTCTGAAAAAATATTGGGCTTCTAGCTGTGTGTGGGTCTTGTTCTATTAATCCATCTATACTGACCTCCATCAGGTTGCAAACTGAATATATTTTTTTCTGCATCTACCTCTGAAAAAATATTTGGCCTTCTAGTAGTGTGTCGGACTTTCTCTATTAGTCCATCTATACTGACCTCCATCAGGTTGCAAATTAAAACTAATTTTTATCTGCATCTACAGTACCTCTGAAAAAATATTTGGGCTTCTAGCAGTGTGTGGGACTTGTTCTATTAGTCCATCTATACTGACCTCCATCAGGTTGCAAACTGAATATATTTTTTTCTGCATCTACCTCTGAAAAAATATTGGGCTTCTAGCTGTGTGTGGGTCTTGTTCTATTAATCCATCTATACTGACCTCCATCAGGTTGCAAACTGAATATATTTTTTTCTGCATCTACCTCTGAAAAAATATTTGGCCTTCTAGTAGTGTGTCGGACTTTCTCTATTAGTCCATCTATACTGACCTCCATCAGGTTGCAAATTAAAACTAATTTTTATCTGCATCTACAGTACCTCTGAAAAAATATTTGGGCTTCTAGCAGTGTGTGTGACTTGTTCTATTAGTCCATCTATACTGACCTCCATCAGGTTGTAAACTGAATATAGTTTTTTCTGCATCTACCTCTGAAAAAATATTGGGCTTCTAGCTGTGTGTGGGTCTTGTTCTATTAATCCATCTATACTGACCTCCATCAGGTTGCAAATTCAAAATAATTTTTTTCTGCATCTAACCCAGCCAATAGTTTTGGCCTAATACCACAGTTTGGCCACTCAGCTCTGCTCGGTTACCATCCATTGTTTTTTTGTGCAAACAACTCCAGAGTTCTGAATTAGTTAACCACCAAAATGAGTGGAAAAAGGCCT
Source organism: Phyllobates terribilis (assembly GCF_046119375.1). NCBI lineage: Eukaryota > Metazoa > Chordata > Amphibia > Anura > Dendrobatidae > Phyllobates > Phyllobates terribilis. Next base: position 530,055,725 of record NW_027362764.1, on the reverse strand, counting down.
GCTGCTGGTGGAAAGGGGAATAGGCGTGTTGGGAAGGGGAAAAAAGGTTGGTGTTAAAGCAACAGTAACATCTGCAGAAGAAAGACCATCTTCCAGCCAAACTAAAATGTCTACTTCTTTTAGCGGACAATGTGATAAGATCCCTTTCTTACGGCCACGCCAATCGCTACAAATTCCAGATGAGGCACAAAAACAGCAGGTGCTTCAACGGATATCAAGTGCTCCTTTAAGTGGGCTCTCCTCCACATCAACTTCAACATCACAAATACTCCAGTCCTCAAAGGTGTCACCCAAATCGCACTTGCTTCCTCACAGCTCCCAAATCTCCAGCTGCCTGTCTGAGTATGAGGTAGAACAGATGGTTGAGTCTGCAGAGCTGTTTACTCATACTATAGCCTGGGAATCAGAGGTCGACTCCAGCGCTTCTGTGAATCCAGACGAGGAAATGATCTGCACTGATGCCCAGAATCTTTATGAGTCGGATCCAGGACCAGACGCAGAAGGTTCTGACCATAATGTAGACCCTCATTCCCAAACTGTAACTCCTGTTGGTGGAGACAATGAGGAAGACGATGATAAGACTCAAATACCTGATTGGAGCGACAACTTTAGTTTTTTGTCAGGGCAGGAACAGGTTGGCTCTGAGGACGACGGGTGTGATAACGCACAGGGTGATGATGATGAGGTCGGAGATCCCACTTACTGTCAACCCACAGTCAGCCAAGAGATGAGGTCAGCAGAGGAGGTGGAGGAAGATGCTAGTGACGACGAGGTCAGGTTGCGCCTTCCTGGACAGAGACGTAGTACTGGAAGCACGTCAACAACTGCATCCTCAAACACAACTCTGCCTCTCACCACAAGTCGTGGTGGCTCTTCAGGTCGCATGGGTGCTAAGCCTTGCATAGCCTGGGCATTTTTTCAGATCGATAAAGATGACCCAACTCGTGTTATCTGTAACATTTGTCAGCAAAAGCTAAGTAGAGGCCAAAAAATACATAGTTTGAGTACTTCATGCATGAACCGGCACATGGACATGAAGCATAAGTTGCAGTGGGAAGCTCAGTGTGCTACAATGCGGCCTAGCCGGCCGGGCCAGCCACCGTCTGCCATATCTTGTGCATCCGCGGCCTCTTCATCCTCTGTGACTGGGGGGACAGCAGTCACACCTGTTTTGGGGCGCAGACCTGCCACCTCTTTACCCGCAACAGCCAGCGTGATTGGCAGGTCATCATTTTCTTTGGAGGTGGTAACACCAGCTGGTGTTGAGCGCTGTCCGACATCGATAGCACCACCTTTGGATCAAGGCAACCTAGCATGTCCGCCTGCATCTTCCTCACAGACCGGCAGTTTGCCGGGGACACCCTTATCAACCCCGTCTAAGCACAATAGCCAGCCCTCGGTCCCTCAGATGTGGACAAGTAAAAGACCATTTCCTCCTAGCCATGAGAAAGCTAAGAGGTTGAATTTCACCATCTGCAAGCTCTTGGCTACAGAAATGCTGCCTTTCCGCCTGGTGGACACAGAGGATTTTCGAGACCTTATGTCCGTCGCAGTGCCCCAGTACCAGATGCCCAGTCGGCACTACTTCTCAAAGAAAGGTGTGCCTGCGCTCCACCAGCATGTCGCACATAACATCACCGCTTCTTTGAGAAACTCTGTGTGTGACAGGGTGCATTTCACCACAGACACTTGGACGAGTAGGCATGGACAGGGGCGTTACATGTCGCTGACTGGGCACTGGGTAACTATGGTGACAGCAGGACAAGGGGCTGCTGTCCAAGTCTTGCCGTCCCCACGAGTTGTGCGTCAATCCTCTTTATGTCAAAGTTCCTCCACTGCTTCTGCCTCCTCAACCTCCTCTCGGTCTTCCACCTGCACCCAAAGCCTGTCTGGTCATGCCACAAGCTTTCTAACTGCGCAGAAGGGATCCTGCACACCTCCTTACTATGCTGGCAGTAGGGCTCAACGTCATCAGGCGGTTTTTACATTGAAATGTCTGGGAAATGTGAGTCACACAGCTGAGGAGTTGTGGTCAGCTCTGGAGAACCAATTTCATGAATGGTTGTCTCCACTGGACCTGAAACCAGGGAAGGCCGTGTGCGACAATGCTGCAAACCTGGGTGCGGCCCTTCGCCGGGGCAATGTCACACACGTGCCTTGTATGGCTCACGTGTTGAACCTGGTTGTCCAGCAATTTTTAGCCCACTATCCCAGACTAGATGGCCTTCTGCAGAGGGCACGGTCGCTGCGTGCTCACTTCCGCCGTTCGCATCCCGCAGCTCAGCGACTTACATCTCTACAGAAGTCGTTGGGCCTGCCACTTCACCGGCTAAAATGCGATGTGCCTACCCGGTGGAATTCAACTCTGCACATGTTGCAGCGACTGTGGCAGCACCGACAAGCCCTGGTGCAATACGTTCTGACGTATAGCCTGGGCCAACGAGATTCAGAGGTGGGGCAAATCACGCTGGAGGAGTGGTCTCAGATCAGGGACCTATGCACCCTTCTGCACAGTTTTGAAATGGCGACGAAGATGTTTAGTGCTGACGATGCCATTATCAGCATGACTATTCCGGTGATTTACATGCTGGAGCACATGTTAAACAGAATTCGGAGTCAGGTGGTGGCACAAGAGGAGGTGGAGGAAGTAGAGGAGGAGGAGTTGTATGCGGAAGGGCTAACATCTGCAAGGTCCAGACGGTCGGCAGCACCAAGGCGGCAGGCATGTGAGGGTGGGGGAGATGGTTTTACCAGGGCGCATGGTAGCAGCCAAACTAGTGAGGAAGGTGCAGGAGCCCAGGAAGAAGTGGAGGACGAACTGATGGAAGACTCATCAGATGAGGGAGACCTTGATCACATTTCTGTTGTGCGAGGTTGGGGGGAGAGGACAGAGGAAGGAAGCATGATTGTTACCTCGCCACCAACACAACAGGGACTTGGTGCTCCTGGATGCGCAACACACATGAGTGCCTTCTTGCTGCACTACCTGCAACATGACCCTCGAATTGTGAGAATTAGAAATAATCCTGACTACTGGGTTGCCACACTGTTAGATCCCCGGTACAAAAGTAAATTTGCAGAAATTATTCCTGCCATAGAAAGGGATGCACGCATGCAGGAGTATCAGCAGAGACTGTTGCAGAATCTTACATGTGCTTTTCCACAAAATACCAGTGGTGCACGTAGTGAATCTCACAGTTCCAACTTGCCAACCGTGGGACCGTCAAGTGTTCAGCACTCAAACCATAACAGAACCACAGTATCTGCTGGTAACATCAATTTTGCGGAATCATTTCACCACTTTTTTAGCCCATCCTTTGCAAGGCCACAGGAGACAAGAAGTCTGACACATAGTCAACGCCTAGAGACGATGGTACAGGAGTATCTCCAAGTAAACATTGAAGCCACGACTGTGTCACTGGACCCTTGCTCTTTTTGGGCTTCCAATCTGGATAAATGGCCGGAGCTAGCCACTTACGACTTGGAGATCTTGTCATGCCCCGCAGCCAGCGTTCTGTCTGAACGTGTGTTCAGCGCTGCTGGTGGTGTGCTGACAGATAAGCGCACGCGGCTCTCCACTGATAATGTAGACAGACTCACGTTCATAAAGATGAACAAATCATGGATCCGAAACGACTTTTCTACCCCTGTGTCATCCTGGGGAGAGTAAAAGCTTGATGATTGGTTAAAATCACCCTACCAACCGTTTTAAGCTTTCAAATTACTAATCATGTTTATCTGTATCTTGACTGGAAAATAATTTGGGCTTTGTAGCAGTGTGCAGCACTGATCCTATTAGGCCATCTATACTAAAGCTTCACCAGATTTAAAATTAAAAATAATTTTTAGCTGCATCTAGCCCGGAAAATAATTTTGGGGCTCCGAGATGCGCAAGGCACATAAGTGCCTTCTTGCTGCACTACCTGCAGCATGACCCTCATATTGTCAGAATTCGAAGTAATCATGACTACTGGGTTGCCACACTCTTAGATCCCCCAAACTTTTCGATCAACCTTTTCATTTTAATAAAGACCAAAAAAATGGTCATTTTTGAAATTATAAGCATTAGCAGGTTGTTAGAAACTGAAATCAAACAGTTTTCAACTCAAAACTTTATTCTAGGTGATGTTACATTTTCACATAGGACCCCTTGTTCGAAAGGAGCTTCTGAACTCTCTCGTCCATTGAATTTGTCAGGTTTTGGATGGTTTCTGCTTCAATTGTTTTGCATGAGGACAGAATACCCTCCCAGAGCTGTTGCTTAGATGTGAACTGCCTCCCGCCATCATAGACACTCCTTTTAATGATGCTCCAAAGGTTCTGAATGGGGTAGAGGTCAGGGGAGCATGGGGGTCACACCATAAGTTTGTCCCCTTTTATGCCCATATCAGCCAGAGATGCAGATGTTTTATGTGCAGCATGAGATGTTGCATTATCATGCAGAAAAATGATCTTGCTGTGAAATACACGGTTCTTCTTCTTGAACCATGGCAGGAAGTGCTGTTTGAGAAAATCCACATACATTATGGAGTTCATCTTTAGCGCCTTCAGGGATCCTAAAGGGGCCGACAATCTCTCTCCCCATGATTCCAGCCCAAAACATTACTCCACCTCCTCCTTGTTGGCGCTGTAGCCGTGTTTGCGTGGGGTGTCCATCAACCAGCCATCCTCCACTCCATCCATCTGGACCATCGAGCGCTGCACGGCACTCATCCGTGAACAAAACAGTTTTGAAATCAGTCTTCATGTAATGTTTGGCCCACTGGAGCCGTTTCTGCTTGTGTGAAGTGGATAGAGGAGGTCGACAGGATGGCGCATGCACAGCTGCAAACCTCTGAAGGACCCTGCATCTTGTTGTTCGGGGGACGTTGGAGGCACAAGCAGCTTCAAAAACTTGTCTGCTGCTATGACAAGGCTTTTTTGCCGCTGCTCTTTCAACCTGACGTAATTGCCTGTAGGAAAGAGTCCTCAATTTGCCCTTATCAGCACGCACACGTGTGTACTGTGAATCAGCTACATACTTCTTGATTGCCAAGACACTTCATCCTGATCATCGCACAATGTTGATTGTAGTCATGCCTTGACCTAAACACTCCACAATTTGTTGCTTCTCAGCAGCCGACACATCCTTTTTCTTTCCCATTTTGGCAGAAAATGTAGGCTGCTTAATAATGTGAGAGAGCCTTCATAAGTAGTCTTGCATTTCATTGGACACACCTGCCAAACTAATTAGCACAGGTGTCTGCAATTGCTTACAGTGATATAAAGAGCCCTGACACACATCACCATCAATGAGTTTAACTGACAAACAAACAAATTCTTCCCTTATCACTCCTAAACACTTTTTGCATAATAATTTGGAACGCAGTGTACATGTGCTTTTCCACAAAACACCAGCGGTTCACGTAGTGAATCTTACAGTTCTAACTTGCCAACCGTGGTCTGTATGGAGTTGTTCAATAAAGGGCCCAAAATTAAGATAACATAGATGGGAGAGGTCTCTATGAATAGGAATTCCTAAGTATTTGATACCCTGTGAGGGCCAGGCAAAGGGAAAGTTGGACTGGATGGAATCCTATATGGATTTGGGGAGGGAGACATCAAGGGCCTCAGACTTCGCTGCATTGATTTTAAAATTTTACCATGTAACAAAGTGATCTATTTCAGCCATAACAGCATGGATGGATATATGTGATTGAGTGATATATACTAGGACATCATCAGCAAATAGAGAGCACTTGTACTCGGTGCCTCCCACCTCAATCCACCTAATATTGGGGTTATGGCGAATTGATGAGAGCAGGTGCTCCGTCACTAGGATGTATAAGAGAGGGGACAGAGGACATCCCTGCCTTGTCCCATTGGTGATTGTGAAAGGTGATGAAAATGTTCTGACGCACCCCCTGGGCCTTGGGACACCCGGAGCCGGACCCTTTTTGGTGGATGCTGGTGGTTGTAGTCTTCGTGGCTCAGGGCGGTCAAACCAGTGGCGGAACTATTTATGTGGTTTTGATGTTTAAATGTCCGACTACGCCACCCGTGGATTGCGGTCAGAGTGAACCGCCGCTACAGGGCAGACCGCTGAGGCTGGTGTTGTGGGTGCAGCAGAGCGTAGCATAACTCCCCACGGGAGGAGTATAGCCTCAGGGCAGTGTATGCGGAGGATGGGGGTGATGGTGCAGGGCAGCAGCAGTAACGACACGGAGTCAGTGATGCAGTCCAGGGCCTTTACTCACAGTTCTTATTATCCAGACCACGTCTGCAGGTAACGGCTGCCCACGTCGTACTGTGCTCACCAGGTGAGGGGCTCAGACAACTCCCAGATAACTTTGGAGCACTTCACAGGACCCCCTTTGTGTGTCCTTTGTCTGGCCTTTCTTACCAACACTTCTGTCCGGCTGCCTCGGGCCTCCTCTTGGTAAACTTGGCGCCAGTTTCCCTGACCCTATGTGGTGCCTTCCTAGCGGGTGTAGCGAGGGGCTGCGCCACATAAAATGTCAGAGCCTCCGGTTTCTAGCTGAGGGTCGTTTCCTGCCTCCACTAGTTCGGGGACCGGTCTCCCCCTTTGGCCTGACCCCTCCACGCAGGTGGATTCGGGCGTGCGGTGGCGACTCGCCCGTCCGCACCCCTGGGATCCCTTCATTCCTCGTTCCTGGAGCCTTCTCCGCTCCTCTTCCTTCCTTCTCCCTCTTCCAGGCCTGGGCCTCTGTTACTAGGCCCACCTCCGGAGCAGAGCTCATGCAGAGCCCCTGCTCCCTGCCACTTCTGCTCAGACTTCTCTGCACTGAACTAAGATGGTGCCCACCTTTTATACTCCCTTCTCAATGCACCCAGGAACTGCTTCCTCCCTGCTCCTGCACTACAGGGTTCCCCTTCCTCAGTGTTCCCTCCCCCCACTCCAGCCAGGGACAGGGACTGTCGTGCCCATCTCAGGGGCATATTGGTCGCCCTGCCCCACGGCAATGTGGTGTAATGCATGCAGGTGTCGGGTCCTGATCCACACTCCATCCTTACCTGAGAGTGAGATATCACACCTCTGGGTGAGGTGCAATACGTCTGTAGCAACCGAGCCCTCAGGGTGCTACAGTTCCATTTATCTTCAGCCTAGGTGACGTATTGCGATACAGGGCCGTGATTTTGGCTATAAAAGGGTCCCCTAGACCCCTACCCCAAGCTTTTTAAGAGAATCATATATGGCGTGCCAGGAGACTCTATGGAATGCTTTCTCAGCATCCAACGAGAGTATCTAATTACAAATTTTTAACTGCATCTAGCCCAGGAAATACTTTGTGCCTAGTAGCAGTGTCTGCTAGTCAGCGGATTATCCCGGCTGTTAAGCAAGCTACACCACCTGTAGTTTAGACACTTAATTTTTTCAAAGGAAATGCTTCGGGACCATGGGATACTCAGTGAAGAGCATCAGGAGGCACCCCAAGGCATAGGGGCTGGGACTGGCAGTAGGATGCCTTGCGGTGGACAGCCGAGCTCGATCCTTATAAAAGCTTTTTAACTGCAGCAGCTTTAGTGGACGCTACTGGAGCTGGAATTACGCGGCTGCTGGCATGAGACTTGCCCTCCAATAGATCCTTGTAAATGGATTTAAAGTGTATTCATTCAAATTAGAGAGACAATTTAAATTAAAAATCTTAGAGCTGCCTCCACCACAGGGGGGCTCGCTCGACCCACCAGCGGACAGGCACCAGTATTGGGAGAGGGGGGCTGGCCATCAGGGTTCACCACGGCTCTGGCACAAAACCGGCGACACGGAGGTGGCACGGGCAGGAGCGGACTGGCCTTGTCGGCTTCTCACTTTTTGGATTTTAGAAGGGCATGACATGCCTATATCTGTGTCTCCCCCTCCTTTTACTCCTCCACCTCTTTTATTTTCGCATGACTATATGTACTTGTCACTTTTCCATGTGTTAGTTGTGTCTTCTGAGCAGTTTGTCAGCTTTTGGACACCTTTGAAGGTGTTTTCTATGTGTTTCTATGTGTTTTTGTTTGCCTGCCATTGGTTTTAACGGTGTTCGAAGGTGTTCGACGAACAGTTCGACGAACAGTTCGGCGAACACACGGGTGTTCGACGAACCGAACCGAACTCGAACACTACGGGGGTGGCTCAACACTATTGTCCACCACAAAACAACGCAAAAACTGTTTAACATCCTGGTTCTTTTTTTCAGTCTGTCCATTAGACTCCGGATGACACCCAGACGAAAATGACAAATAGACTCACAATCTGTCACAAAAAGCAAGCCAAAATCGAGCCACAAACTGAGGTCCTCTATCAGTAACAATATCCGTGGGAACGTCATGGAGCTTGACAATCTCCTTAACAAACGCCTTAGCGAGTGTCTTGGCGCAGGGCAACTTAATAAATGGAACCAAATGACACATCTTACTAAAATGGTCCACGACCACCCAATGACAGTAAAACCCTTGGACACAGGAAGATTAGTAATAAAATCCATTGTGAGATGCGTCCAAGGCGCACTAGGAACCTCCAGAGGTCAAAGCAACCCCACAGCAGGAGTATGTGAAGCCTTTGACCTAGCACACACAGTACATTGACGCACCCACTTGATGACTTCCTTCTGCAATCCAGGCCACCAAAAACTGCGACTGATAAGTCTCTTAGTCTCTGAAATTCCTGGATGACATGCCAACCAAGACTCATGACACTCCACAAACAAATCTCTCCTAAAGGCTCTAGGCACAAACAACCTCCCATGGGGAGTGCTAGATGGAGCATCATCTTGAGATTTCAGAATCCCATTCTCAAAAGCGGAGTCCAATGAAGCCACCACAACTCCTTTCTGTAAAATGCTTTCCTCCTCCTCGGCACTAACCGTAGGAGAGAAGCTGCAAGATAAAGCATTGGCTTTAACATTCTTAGTACCAGGAATATAGGTAACAGAAAAATTAAACCGAGAAAAAAAGAGTGCCCACCTAGCTTGACGGGCATTCAAGTGCTTGGCAGCATCCAGATAGTTCAAATTCTTATGATCTGTGAAAACCTGAATAGGAAATCTAGCGCCTTCCAAAAAATGATGCCAATGTTCAAACGCAAGTTTAAAAGCCAGCAACTCCCGATTTTCAACATCATAATTCAGTTCGGTTTCCAAAATTTTTTTCGAAAAGAAGACACAAGGATGTACTCCATCCTTGTTCTCCTGAGAGAAAACTGCTCCGACCCCCACCGATGAAGCATCGACCTTGACCAAAAAAGGCTTGGTCTCATCAGGTTGCATAAGGATAGGGGCAGAACTGAACCTCTCTTTGAGATACTCAAACGCTTCAATGGCCTCAGTAGTCCACTGGACCGTATTCGCACCTTTCCTGGTGAGATTGGTCAGAGGCTTAACAATTACAGAAAAATTCTTAATGAATTTCCTGTAATAATTGGCAAAACCCAAAAATCTCTGTATAGATATCAAACCAATAGGCCTAGCCCAGTCCTGCACAGCATGAACCTTCACCGAATCCATCTCAAAGCCCTCGCTGGAGACAATGTAGCCCAAACAACTAATTTTCTGCACAGCAAATTCACATTTCTCCAGCTTAGCAAAGAGTGAATTATCACTCAATAACTGCAAAACTTCATGTACACTCTGCCAATGGGACTCTAGATCTGGTAAATAAATCAAAATGTCATCCAAATGCACAACCACATTCTTACCAATCAAACGTCTCAGGATGTCATTAATAAGGTTCTGAAAAACTGCAGGTGCATTGGTAAGACAAAAAGGCATCATCAGATTCTCAAAATGACCTACCGGAGTGTTAATTTTAAAGAACTACTTGGCCCCCACCAACTGGTTAAACAAGTCAGGAATTAACGGCAATGGGTAGGAATTGCGTACGGTAATCTTATTAATTTCACGAAAATCCAGACATGGACATAAACCCCCGTCCTTTTTTTTAACAAAGAAAAATCCAACTGCCACAGGCGACTTAGAAGGTCTAATGTGACCAGCCGCCAGGCTAGTCTGTATGTACTCCTCCAAGGCCTTTCTTTCAGGGATAGTCAGATTAAACAAGCGTGATGACAAAGGTTTGGATTTCAATTGAAGGTTTTCCAAAAACCCTTTATCAATCACATTAAGTGTTGAACCACAATCCACAAATACCTGAAATGCAGTCAAATTTTCCTGCAAAGTAGTACTCCCAGAAAGAAATACTCCTACAGAGCGTAAACAAGCTATGCGGGCATAACTGACCTTTTTCTTTTTCTTTACTTAAACGAAGTTCACAATACTTAATCAAATGGTCAGCTTTACCACAATAAAGACACAATCCCTCGGCGAACCTCCGGTCTCTTTCCTGAGAGGGGAGTGACTTCGCCCCAACCTCCATCCGTTCTCCGCCCTCAGAGCAGATTTTCTGGGGACTAGGACCTGGCATTACAGGAGTCTTTACCTCATTCTGTCTAAATCTCAGTCTCCTATCCACACGAACAGCTAATTGCATGGCATCCTGCAGAGTCTCAGGTGCGGGGAATGCAATTAGCAAATCCTTAACCCTTTCACTCAGACCAGCAAGAAATAGCCACTTCAGAGCTCGATCATTCCATTTAACTTCTGAGGCCCATCTTCTAAAGTGTGTGCAATAATTTTCAACATCACCTGACCCCTGATTCAAACGCCTGAGTTCTGCCTCAGCAGATGAGATTTGATCAGGATCATCATATAAAAGCCCCATAGCAGAAAAAATTTCTTCTACAGACCTTAAACAAGGATCATTAGGTTGGAGAGAAAAGGTCCACCCCTGTGGTTCTTTGCGCAAAAGTGACATAATAAAACCAATGCGCTGTGATTCATTCTCAGAGGACCTTGGTCTCAAACGAAAATATAACAAACAAGCATTTTTAAAGGAAAAAAATCTTGCTGTTTACCATAAAAAACATCCGTCAGTCCTACCTTCGGTTCCACAAAATGCGCTTCAGAACAGCTACTCACGTGTTGCTGGAGCTCGGCCACTTCCAGAGACAATCCCTGCAGGCGTTGAGCCAAATCTTGGACGGAAACCATACTGATCCCCGAATTTCTTTCCTTTTAGTTTTTTTGGCTGGACTTACTGTTATGATCTGCAACATGTACTAAGGAAAGATGAGGGAAAACTGTCCCTACAGTAAAACTAAGATGAATCCCTACGATGTAGCAAGCTCCCTGTTCCTAACGAACAGAACAGCCTTGATAAAGCTACACGCGAAACGCGCGTCGAGGCCCCTGGTGGATGTCCTTTGTTCGCCTCTCCTTGCCCCACACACTTGGGAGAATTAGCAATCAGCTTGATGAGTGCCCTGACCTACCCATTATTATGGTACCCCATTTGGGAACTACATTTAAGGGTCATATTACCTCGCTTCTCTGGTTGTGATTTAATACTCTCCTGTTGGTTCTACCCTTACTGTTTATTCTTGTTTGTCTATGCGGTCTACCATTCAGTCTGGGGTGATTGTCTACAGCTCATGTATATAGGGAATGTTTGGGGACAGCATTTGTATCTAGGTCACCATGCAGAAGTCTGAAGGTAGCAGGCGTAAAGAGTGCTAAGGTGCAAGTCCCTTCTGCACCCGGGAGATGCCATTTATAGCCTGGTGACCACATACTAGATATAAATCCTTAGGCAGTATGCAGGGAATGATGTCAGTGAGTCTCACAAGACAACGTATATAAGTCAAAAGTCCTTACATTGGAAGTTTGGCAAAACGAAGTTTTGGTTGTTTCGGAAACCAACCTCATTCCTTCAGCATGTTTTAGACTTAGAAGAATAATTAAATGGGTCAAGTCGTTCACAAGTCTGGGCAGAATCTGTAAACCATAACTCGTTATTGTCCAAATTTCCATGGTTATTTTTCTGAAAACATTGAACATCAAAAATCATAGAAACGCTCTCATACATTTTCCAGTCCTCAGAGAGTAAGCTTAACTTCAGTTCTTTTACTGAAATTTCACCTACTGGAAACTTCTTAGCTCTGTGTATTATACCTTGTACTAAATTTACCTTGTACTAGGTCCAGCTCATACCAATGTTTTAAGCTACTCATGAGATTTATCTGTAACCATGGACTCTCCACCCACCCCACAATCTGGACAGGTACCACAGTTATAGTTGAAAGCCTCATATGAGGTTAGGGGCACTGCGAGATATGGCATTGTGTCAAAGCATATTGGGCTGTGAGTGCATATCCAGCAGCTTTTAGGAATGTCTTTAGAAACTATGTCTCACAGCAGGACTTGCTGATACTTATCATTTTGTTGTCTCAGTCCTCTCCTCTTTTCTTGCCTCATTGAGAGTTAGGGCAAGGGATGAAATTGCCATCAGCATGGTCCAAAGGAGCAGGGTCATCATCTTTGCTGCTGCCAGGGATCAGGACCTTTTTCAGTGGCTGACGTTGATCCAAGTATCTTTGCCTTAGAGCTTGACAGAAGTGGCAGTGGTCAGTAGTTCTTGAAATGACTCACTGTATCTGGGTTCAGTTGTCTCTTCATATGTCTCTGGACCACTACCCAGTCTCCTGGTACCAGTGTGTGTGTGCCGCTTATACAGTTGGGGTCTGGGATGAAGGAAAGAACACGGTTATGAGTAACAGTCAGATATTTGTGCAACTCCAAGACATATTCAGTGAAGGAACTGTAGGAGGCCTGCAGCTGCTGCAGGAAATACAACCCTGTCTTAGGGACACTACCAAATATTATTTCATCAGGGACAGCTTCTCTCTACACCTTTGGGCGGTCTTCATTGAATATAACGCAATGGGCAAACAATCTACCCAGGACAGGTGTGTTTCCTCCATGCCCTTCAAGATTTTTCATTTCAGAGTACTATTAGCATTCCACCTTCCCACTACTTTGTGAGTCATAAGGAACATGGAAAACCTGTTCGATCCCCAGAGTGGCCATGATCTGTTTCATCAAGTATATCTCTGTCACTCTCTATGGTTTTGGTTACCCCATATCTGCAAACCACCTCACTTATCAATTTTTTTTGGTGTTAACTTTGGTCATGGCCGAAGCTTCAGACAACCAAGAGACGAGATCAATGCATACCAGGACGTATTCATAAGTACCCACCTTAGGTAGCTGTATGTAGTCTTCCTGCAGTCTCTGAAATGGGTAATCTGGTTTTGGCGTGCATTTTTGTGGGACTCAAAAAGTTTTACCTGGGTTATGTTCAGCACAAACTTTGTAGCCGCGTTCTGGAATCCTGGGGCGCGCCAGTTTTGTAGCACCACTGCGCACATAACACCCTTTGAGTTGTGCACCGGGGGAATGTGTTAGGGAAGCCATCATGGGGAACAGGCAGCGTGGGAGGCAAATCCTGGTGTTTACCTGCCACACCCCTGACTCTGACTGTTCAGCACCCGCTTTGGACCATGCATTCTGTTTGTGTAGGGGAATCTGGGTCTGAAAGACTTGCAGTAGTTCATGATCAATGGCCACTGGGGCCGGTGCGGTGACAGTCTCCTCTGTGAAAAAGGGGTTTCCCGCACTTTCGATTACTGAGTCCCCTAGCGGGGCTGTGTCTAATATGCCCAGTATTCCAGTCAGAGGTAGTTGTGCTGCTTCTTTAGCCGTCTGGTCGGCCAAGGCAATCCCTATATCAAGGGGAGTGTGTTCTGTGTGCGCGCAGATATCTGCCCTTCGGGGAAGGGTGACTGTTATGTTCTGCAGCAAAGAACTAAGGAATAGGAGGGAAAAGCTGTCCCTGCACTGATACTCTGCTTAAACCCTACGCTGGGGTGGGTGCCCTATTCCTTGTGAATAGCCCCACCAACGATCCTGCACTGAACTTGAACGAAGACCAGAAGGAAGGGGAAAGGGTGTCCCTAAAAGATCTAAGAACTGGGAGCAAAAACAGGTGACCTCCTAACAGACAAGTTAGTTGCAGAAACGAAGATTAAAGGAAACAAAACTGGTGGAACAAGAAGTCCCAGGATATCAATTGTCCTAAGCACAAAGAACTAACAAGGCAACTTAGCGAGAGCACAAGCGAAACAACTCTGATGTCCAGAGAGGAATGGGAGACAAGTGCTGAGAAATAAAGGGTGAGGAGATCAAGTGACCAAGACAACCAGCACCAGAGGAAAAGACTAGAAACCAGCAAACCACAAAAAGATGGCCGAAAAGTGAAACAACATAGATTCTAACAGTGACTCCTGTGAGTAGATGCTCTATGGTCTCATAGGTTTGCCAGCAGAGGTCAGGAAATTACGGCTCTGCCAAATGGTGTCAAAGTCATGTGTGACCCTTTAAAACATATCTCGAGTCTGAAAATACATAAATCTCTTTACCTTTTCCGAGATTGCACATTGCAGCGAGCGCCTTCAGCTCAGCCTCTGGCGCAGAGCAGCTGGAGGAGAGTGGTTCATGTATTACTGCCTTACCATTGTGGTCTGCTGCATACCTGGTGATGACCCATCCTTGACCGTTGTCCCAAGTTCTGGAACCATCTACAATATACTCAGCAGAGGGGTTAGTGAGGGTACATCAGTGATATCTAACAAGCCATATGTTTCTGCATCCATCAATGCCTGACAGTCATGTTCATGTGTCAATGTCAAACTGAGCTTCCTCACCTGCTAGTCTGAAAAACAGGGGCAGGTTTTGGCTCACAGTCCCTCCCTCTATCCCATCTTGATATTCTCCTCCCTTTTCTAAATTCACTGGTAATAGTGTAGCTGGATTTAGAACATTACAGCGTTTGATAGTTATATGGGGGGATATAAAGCGGGGAGATTATAGGGACAATAGGACCTCCTCTTTGGAGCTCTTGGATGTTATCATGTATCACTACATTCTGGACAGCACTTATAGGGTACTACTTTATACAGGGGGGTGGACACCTGGTTTAAGTTCTACTGTCACTGGGGAATGGATAGTTCCCCCAAATCAAGTTTGTAACATGCCCACAGCTGGCTGGGTATGTTCTCGAACAAAGTATGTAGGGAATGAGGATCGGAGCCTGTGCTGTCCAGGGCTGTAGGAAGTGTCAGGGACAAGAGACTACACAGGGTGCCTTCGAATAAGGGGATAATCATCTTGCGGCCATTGGGAGCAAATTCTATGCAGGTTCCAATTTTCTGCAACACGTCTGTCCCTAACAAATTGAAAGATTCATCGGAGAAACTAAAACCTTGGTCACAATTGAAATTGAATCATGAAAATTCAGTCGGAGGGGCTGAGAAATTTGTAATTTAGTAGGTCGTCCCTCTTCTCCTTCACAAGTTACATATTCGGGGGACAGTAAATTTGTGTTCTTGCATTAATACTGTACAGGCTGCTCCAGTGTTTATCATGAATGTAACAGTCTATCCCTCCCCAGAGAAATGTCTCCCCCTCCCTCTTCCCTTTCTTGCTGCACAGGTCCTAATTAACTCTTTCTTTGACATGCTTTCTACTTCAGCCCCCCCTCTATTTCCTTCAGATCCACCCATTGCATATTGCGCCACTCCGGGTGACCAGTGTTTTCTATGGTCAGGACTATAGGTCTAAGGATGTTAATGAAACACTGCAGCAATAATAAGGGGTCACTGTAAAATAACTGAGACTAGATATGTGGCCTGATATGCCTCCTTAACACCATGGAGACACATTCTAAATGTTAGGGGGTCCAGGAGCTGGGTAACAAGAGCAATGAGATCACTAGGGGACCAGGGCCAATGTATTATGCTACTGGCTATACCTAGGGTGGATCATGTACCATCAGGTTATTTTCTATCCTAAGAGGTAGAAAGTGCACATGACTTGTGACCCTCATGGGGGCAGAGGCACCTTGGGCATCCATGGACATGGGGACTCACGGGACACAGTAATTAACCCAACGGGGATTCTGTACACAATATCTGCAGTTACTGCATAAGGCAGGTTGTCAAAAAGGATGCAAGCTTTAATCAAATACAGAGACTACAGGGGTCTCTGCATTTTCATGTATCATAGATTACGTACACAGTTCTATGTCTATTTTCTCTCATTTATGTTCACTCTTTGAGAGACACTTTGAATACTTCTAACCTAATCCTAACCAGCTCAAGTCTGCTATTATCTATCTTCCAGTAATCCTTCCCAATTACAAATACACTTCTCCCATTCCTTCTTAGTCTTTTACTATCTGTATAGCTGTTT
The DNA here is from genome assembly GCF_046119375.1 of Phyllobates terribilis. Classification (NCBI taxonomy): domain Eukaryota; kingdom Metazoa; phylum Chordata; class Amphibia; order Anura; family Dendrobatidae; genus Phyllobates; species Phyllobates terribilis. The sequence continues at coordinate 530,039,598 of NW_027362764.1, read as the reverse complement.
TGGATCCCACTGGGGGCATTGACTGCACACAGATCAAGTTGCCCCTGGCTTCAACTTATTCTTCACACAGTTCACCTTTCTGCAAATGCCCTCTCAGTGTGCCTGGACCTTGTCCACAGGTCACACTCTAGAATGAGCTGTCAATGTGTAGCGGGAAGGCTCTCGTAGCTCTCTCATCCGGTAGACCTACAGGGTGTAACGGGAAGGCTCTGGTAGCTCTCTCACACCCGTTAGACCAGCTGACTGTAATAGGAAAGCCCAATGTGATAGGCCTCTTACCTATCAGACCAGCTCCATGGACAGTGGGAAGGCTCACACGGCTCTCTGACCCACTAAAAACCTGCTGACTAAAGTAGGAAGGCCCAGATGTGATAGGCCTCTCACCTACTAGACCAGCTGTGCAGTTGGCTACCCGCCTCTGCTGATCCTTAACCAGCAGTACAGCAACCACACAACACACAACTGGAAGCAGGTACAAACACACTTATGACCAAATAATAACTTCCAAATCTTCCTAAAATATGCACAATATTTTACTTTCAGCATTCAACTTGAACTTACAGTTTTACTTTTAACTTTTGTACAGTATTGTCTCTTTAAAAACCCACTCACTTCGCAGCACAGAAAACTTGCACACAGCTGCAGCAGCAGCTTCACCACAGTGCAGCACCTGCCCCTCCCTACAACATGGCAGGAGATAAGAACAACACTAAAATGAATGCAGCAATTATGGCAGTTTCTTAACAGACTTATTATATTTGCTCAGTATAACACAGAAACTCCAAAAATTCCACATAAAACTCTTGTAGGGCTGAGCCTGGCATACTGTGCACCTTTCCCAGAATGACGAAGTGACGATTCAATCATGCATGCTCATTCAGGGATCTACTCCACGGTGATCTTTTTTTTTTTTTCTTCACGTAGAATCCCTTTTCTCAAGGACTTATTTATTTGTCCCTTTATGCTCAGATACTCATCCAATTTCATTCAACAATTGTTAGTTATATATCTCTAAAAACACATTGAACCACAACATAATAGACAACAAATTATCTTATAACTCTATAAGTTCAATCATACACACAAAATCCAAACAATGGCAGAGGTTTGATAAGAATGGTCTTGTAGGACCACTACGTACCCGTCTTGGACCACCAGAAAGCACTTTAACTTTTGTAACGCTAAGGGCTACTCATCGCGGAATTATTTTCAGTTATTCATGGAAAGATCCGTGCAGTCGGGTTACAAAGAGGTCCAGTTAACCATCCCGGTTTTCAGCACCATGAAATGTCGTGGTAGCCCTTTCAAGAAGAGCTAATTTGGATTGAGGTAAATTATCTCTAAATCTGTCTGCCATTTTTGGTTAAAATTAAATAAATAAATACGATGCATCGGAGAAAGAAAATAACCCACAGCCAGAGTGCTCAATTATTGTTAGCCCTCAGAGCCCAAGCAACACGTATTTTATTATACCTCCAGAAGTAAGGGTATGGCTATGTGCTTTACCTAATATAGAAAGTATTTTAATAAGAAATAACAACGTCGTAAATTATGGAAACTCATGCAGATGTCCTTGAACTAAACTAGCTCTGTCCAATTAACTATACTGTGAAAAAAGAACAGAGGAAAGTGTAACAGAACGACAGCTGTATATAACATACAATGCTGTGTTATCGCTTTTATGAATAACACTTATAAAGCTAATTTAAAATATAAAATTATCAAATATATATATGTAGATTTAATTGTCTGAAATAATAATCAAAGCAAAGTATAAATATTTAACACAACACCCCGCATTAGGCCTACTGGATCTTCGGAGCTCCTGACTGTCCTCCATTGGCATAGCGGCTGTAGGACTGTCCTCTTCAGCTGAAGGTTCGCCTGGAGCCTTGGGTTCCTCCCCTCTGTGAGCTAGCAATGAATCCGTGTCGGGAATGTCAACTTCCTCAGACTGGGGACCTTCTGCGGACTCAGGAATGGTCCACCTGTCTTCAACACAGTCACTGTCCGGGAAAACTGATCCTGATGAAGGAACAGGAGGAGCAACTCTTGGGACTGATGTAGGATCTTCAGAGTGGCATGGTCGTAACATATTCCTATGTAAAGTTCTCCGACCAGACTCCTCATTTTCAGCTTGCACTTTGAACACTGGACCGTTGGGATACACTCTCTTGATCACTTTGTATGGTTGTACCGCCCAACGTCCGCTCAGCTTCCCTTTGGGGCATTTTTCCCATGCCAGCACTCAGTCTCCAGGCCAGAGCGGAGCTTCCTGAATTGGCAGTTGGTAAATGTGCGTTTTCTATTGCAATCGCTGGCCTGCTAGCCGGCGGATAGTCTGAAGTCGTCACTGATGCTCTTTTACCCAGGAGGTGGTAGATCCTTTGAATAGGTCCTCTGTTTTTTCCAGATTTAGCTCAATAATTTCTCGGCCAGATCTACAAAACAATAACGTGTATGGGGTATATCCCGTGGTGGTGTGGATTCGATTGTTATAGGTCCAGACTAGTTTGGGTATGTAGTCAGGCCAATGCGTCTTCTTATCTTCTTCTAATGTCCTCAACATTTGAAGCAGAGTCCAGTTGAAGCGCTCACAGGCCCCATTCCCTTGGGGGTAATATGGGGTTGTCCGGGACCCTTCGATGCCATACAGTCAGTACAATTCCTCCATCACTTTGCCCTGAAAACACGCTGCGTGGTCTGAATGAATCCGCTTCAGACACCCATAGACCCGGATGAAATCCTCACGCAGCCTATTCAGCCATCTGGTCCCGAGTAGGGATGACCACCTCAAACTTGGAGAAGTGGTCGGTCATGACCAGGCTGTACTGTGGGCCTCTAGCCAACTGTACCACGAGGAGGTAATCTATGTACACTTCAAGTGGTTCTTTGGTCCATATGGTCAGTATGGGTGCCCTCTGCTCTGTGCTTTTGGTGAGGTCACACATTCGGCACTGTGGTCATGCTTCTTCAACCATCTCCTCCAGTCGAGGGCAATATACGCAACGCTGCAGCCACTTGTAAGTCTTCCCCGGGCTGAAGTGACACCCAAACTCTTGAGCTTCCTTGGTAATTTCTCGTGCCACTCTTCCAGGGACTACTACTTGCCATCTCTCCTCTAAGTCAGCAGGCTGTTGCCACTTGCGATATAGAACGGCTTCTTGAAGTTTCAATCTATCCCACTGGCATATCACAGACTTCATTTCAAGATCTAGGGCAGCTCTTTCTTCCCTGTCAGACCATTTTCCTTGGGCTACCCAGCTTTTCACTTGCTGCAACCCTGCATCCTCATCTTGGACCTGACCCCATTCTTCGTTAATCCTTCCTAGTGACTTGGGTAGAGGTCGAGCCTCCCCCCCTTGATTGTGATGGGTGTGAATTTGCGGAAATCAGGGATCTCCTCTTCTTCTTGGTGCTCATCATGGTCTTCATCCGGAGTCTCGAAGGTTACTCTTGACAATCTATCAGCGTTGGTATTCTCCGTGGCAAAACGGTAGCAAATTGAGAAGTCAAATTTTGCAAGATGGGTAACCTAGCACTGCTCCAGGGCCCCCAGCTTGGCAGTGTCCAGATGGGCCAATGGGTTGTTATCCATTCGCACTTGGATCTTGGCTCCCGTCAGGTAGTCTGTGAATTTCTCCATCATAGCCCATACTAGGGCGAGGAGCTCCAGCCGGAAGGAGCTATAGTTGTGGGGGTTCCGCTCCGCATCACTCAAGGCCCTATTGACATAGGTGATGACTCTTTCATGCCCATCTTGAATCTGTGAGAGGACTGCTCCGAATCCATGAAGACTGCCATCCGTGTATAAGAGGAACGGCCGGTTGAAATCTGCGTAGGCTATGATGCGGGCTGACGTTAGGGCGTCTTTCAGTGTCTGGAAGGCCTCCTCCTATTTCTGCTCCCAAGGTATGCCCTGGTTCCTTGGTCCCCCAACAGTCCCCTTCAGCAGTTCGTGCAGAGGGCCAGCTATTTTCGCATAGTCTTTGATGAACAGCCGGTAGTACCTGGTCAATCCGAGGAAGACCTTTAACTTCCGAAGGGTTCTGGTGCTGGCCATTGTTGCATCACAGCTATAAAAGGCAAAACTCCATCCTGAGACATGTGGTCGAGGTACTTGATCTCTTTCTTGAAAAGATGACACTTCTTCTGCTTTATCTTCAGGCCATGAGCCTGTAATCAATAGCCACATAAAGGATATATAGATCCAGAAATAATTCATAAGGAGTAACCCAAATTGATAAAGTTTATGTGCAATACCTCCTTACAGTATAGTAATCAATTTAAACAAAATAGTCGTCTGTTATTTCATAGCAATATTTTATTACAATTATTCAACACAGCAAAACAGAGTAAAATTAAAAAGCAGCCCCTAAAAAATTCCCATAAAACCACAGGGGTGGTGTGGTTCACCACTATCTTGTTACATAAGCCTATAATCGTCCGAGCACCAGCCCAGGTCTGTCCAGATGTGCCCGAAAAGTAGAGTAGATGATGATGTCATCCAGGTAGATCAGAGTAGCTTCAAAGTTTTGGTCACCCAAATACTTCTCCATCAACCTTCGTTCCCGTTGCGCTGGATAATACGAACGGCATCCTATTAAATTCAAACAGTCTCATGGGGAGTATGAACGCTGTCTTCACCTTATCCTTTTCTGCAACCGGTACTTGCCATTACCCGCTAGCTAAATCCAGAGTAGAGAAATATTTCACTTTTCCGAGGGCCGTCAAGGACTCTTCAATATGGGGCAAGGGGTATGAGTCTTACACTGTGCATGCGTTCAACCGCCTGTAGTCCACACAGAAACAAAGGGTTCCGTCCTTCTTCTTGACAAGCACCACTGGGGCTGCCCATGGGCTCTGACTAGTGATGAGCGAACATGCTTGCCACTGCTCGGTACTCACCCGAGCATCACTGTGCTCGACGATCACTCGGCGCTCGGTGAGTATTTCCGGGTTGCTCGGGCGGGAACTCGGGTCCCCTCCCTGCATGTTTGGCACTCTTTAGAGAGCCAATGAACATGCCATAGCCATGTTGGTTGTGGGCATTACAGTGATTGGATGGCCACACAGCATCATCAGGTGTATATAAGACCGGGAGCCGCCATGCTCGTCAGAGTCTATTCCGGAACCAGGCAGAGAAGGGAGAGCTGCTGCTGTGTCAGGGAGAGATTTGCTTCTTCATAGTTAGTATAGGTATTCCACAACATATATATATATATATATATATATATATCGCCATCTGAACTAACAGTCCTTCTGAGGACTAATCCAGGTGCATATATTCAGTGGTGATAGCAGGAATTAGGCAGGCAGGCTGCAGTGCATATAGTGCAAGAGGGTCCATTGAACGTTCCTGCTGCTGTTCTTACAGATATTTGTAGACATAGCCGCAGATATCAGGGGCCAGGGAAAATTTTTTTTTATCTTAATCCTAGTTATTTGTTTAAAAAGCAATCCAGAGTACACAATTTTTCTGTTCCATTTGCTTGTTCTCACTGCAGAATAAAGCCAGATCTGTTACATATTTCAGCTATAAAAATCCAGAAATTTAAACTGAACGTGGAAAATATTGGCCTCCTTTTCCATTCTGTTACAGTGTATGGGTGAAGCTATTTACACTAGGTGTCTGTGAAGGATAGTATTAGCAAATTACAGACCTGCTGTTTAAAGCCGTGGTTCTCTGGCAGACATAACACCTATAAGAGTGTTCCAAAATCAGACATTTCTTCCATTTTCATTCCGTTGCAGTGTGTCGGTCAAGCTATTCACAATAGGTGTCTATTAGAGATGAGCGTTGTTCTACTCGAACTGTTCGCCAATCTCAAATTCGAGCTGTTTTGGGCGGTGTTCGAGCCGTTCGGCGAACACGAACAATTTGAGAAAAATTCGGCTGTTCGAGGTTATGTTCGATAACTGTTCGTGCACCAAAATCATAACTGGATTTTTTCTCAGTAATGATGAAAATTAATGTTAATACGCAGTTTGAGTGTACAGCGGGGTGGGGGGAGGGGCAGGGGATGGATCTCTGCAGGAACAATGAAGATCTCCATTTTTTTTTCTCTTTCCCGCATTTGCAGTGGGGAGGTGCAATCTGTCAGCCTATCAGCAGCGCACACACGGAGCGAAGTGCTTTTTTTCACACAAGCAAGGGCATGTGTCATTGGCAGTGTATGTCACATGTCCTTGCCCTATAAGACCAAGCCATTTTCCCCGTCGCCACCATTTTCTCACTGCTGCAGCTGCGTGTTAGACGGCACCGCTGTTGCTGTGTGCGCTATACCTTGTTAATTTCAAGCCAATTTTCGCACAAATATACAGATAGCTTGGGAGTAGGGAATAGTTGTGATTGCAGTCCTTTTAAGGACTAGGTTACAGCATTTCCTACGACTTTTATCAGGGAGGTCTGTGCTCTTAAATAGATCGGTTGTGGGAGTAAAGACTAATTGTAATTGCAGTCCTTTTCAGGACTAGGTTACATGAGTTCCTATCAGTTTTTGCCAGGCAGGTCTGTGCCAGTGCTGTGCAAGTTTTTTTCACAGCATTTGGCTGAATCTAGCAAAGCTAATCCTTTTTGGCCTATTGCAGAGAGTGTTAGTCAGTGGAGTAGCCTATCTGTGTTGCAAGATATAACACCTGTGTATAGAATACCAATTTTTTTACTGCACCTAGTGAAGTAAAATCTTTTGGGCATAGCATCATTCTATTAGTCCATCTATACTGACCTCCATCAGGTTGCAAACTGAATATAATTTTTTTCTGCATCTAGCTCTGAAAAAATATTTGGGCTTCTAGCAGTGTGTGGGACTTGGTCTATTAGTCCATCTAATACTGACCTCCATCAGGTTGCAAATTAAAAATAATTTTTTTCTTCATTTAGCTCTGAAAAAATATTTGGGCTTCTAGCAGTGTGTGGGACTTGTTCTATTAGTCCTTCTATACTGACCTCCAGCAGGTTGCAAATTGAATATAATTTTTTTCTGCATCTAGCTCTGAAAAAATAGTTGGGCTTCTAGCGGTGTGTGGGACTTGGTCTATTAGTCCATCTATACTGACCTCCATCAGGTTGCAAATTAAAAATAATTTTTTTCTGTATCTAGCTCTGAAAAAATATTTGGGCTTCTAGCAGTGTGTGGGACTTGGTCTATTAGTCCATCTATACTGACCTCCATCAGGTTGCAAATTAAAAATAATTTTTTTCTGCATCTAGCTCTGAAAAAATATTTGGGCTTCTAGCAGTGTGTGGGACTTGGTCTATTAGTCCATCTATACTGACCTCCATCAGGTTGGAAATTAAAAATAATTTTTTTCTGCATCTAGCTCTGAAAAAATATTTGGGCTTCTAGCAGTGTGTGGGACTTGGTCTATTAGTCCATCTATACTGACCTCCATCAGGTTGCAAATTAAAAATAATTTATTTCTTCATTTAGCTCTGAAAAAATATTTGGGCTTCTAGCAGTGTGTGGGACTTGTTCTATTAGTCCTTCTATACTGACCTCCAGCAGGTTGCAAATTGAATATAATTTTTTTCTGCATCTAGCTCTGAAAAAATAGTTGGGCTTCTAGCGGTGTGTGGGACTTGGTCTATTAGTCCATCTATACTGACCTCCATCAGGTTGCAAATTAAAAATAATTTTTTTCTGCATCTAGCTCTGAAAAAATATTTGGGCTTCTAGCAGTGTGTGGGACTTGGTCTATTAGTCCATCTATACTGACCTCCATCAGGTTGCAAATTAAAAACAATTTTTTTCTGCATCTAGCTCTGAAAAAATATTTGGGCTTCTAGCAGTGTGTGGGACTTGGTCTATTAGTCCATCTATACTGACCTCCATCAGGTTGCAAATTAAAAATAATTTTTTTCTTCATTTAGCTCTGAAAAAATATTTGGGCTTCTAGCAGTGTGTGGGACTTGTTCTATTAGTCCTTCTATACTGACCTCCAGCAGGTTGCAAATTGAATATAATTTTTTTCTGCATCTAGCTCTGAAAAAATAGTTGGGCTTCTAGCGGTGTGTGGGACTTGGTCTATTAGTCCATCTATACTGACCTCCATCAGGTTGCAAATTAAAAATAATTTTTATCTGCATCTACAGTACCTCTGAAAAAATATTTGGGCTTCTAGCAGTGTGTGGGACTATTTGTATTAGTCCATCTATACTGACCTCCATCAGGTTGCAAATTCAAAATAATTTTTTTCTGCATCTAACCCAGCCAATAGATTTGGCCTAATACCACAGTTTGGCCACTCAGCTCTGCTCGGTTACCATCCATTGTTTTTTTGTACAAACAACTCCAGAGTTGTGAATTAGTTAACCACCAAAATGAGTGGAAAAAGGCCTGCTGCTGGTGGAAAGGGGAATAGGCGTGTTGGGAAGGGGAAAAAAGGTTGTGTCCGTGGGGTAGGTGTTAAAGCAACAGTAACATCTGCAGAAGAAAGACCATCTTCCAGCCAAACTAAAATGTCTACTTCTTTTAGCGGACAATGTGATAAGATCCCTTTCTTACGGCCACGCCAATCGCTACAAATTCCAGATGAGGCACAAAAACAGCAGGTGCTTCAACGGATATCAAGTGCTCCTTTAAGTGGGCTCTCCTCCACATCAACTTCAACATCACAAATACTCCAGTCCTCAAAGGTGTCACCCAAATCGCACTTGCTTCCTCACAGCTCCCAAATCTCCAGCTGCCCGTCTCAGTATGAGGTAGAACAGATGGTTGAGTCTGCAGAGCTGTTTACTCATACTATAGCCTGGGAATCAGAGGTCGACTCCAGCGCTTCTGTGAATCCAGACGAGGAAATGATCTGCACTGATGCCCAGAATCTTTATGAGTCGGATCCAGGACCAGACGCAGAAGGTTCTGACCATAATGTAGACCCTCATTCCCAAACTGTAACTCCTGTTGGTGGAGACAATGAGGAAGACGATGATAAGACTCAAATACCTGATTGGAGCGACAACTTTAGTTTTTTGTCAGGGCAGGAACAGGTTGGCTCTGAGGACGACGGGTGTGATAACGCACAGGGTGATGATGATGAGGTCGGAGATCCCACTTACTGTCAACCCACAGTTAGCCAAGAGATGAGGTCAGCAGAGGAGGTGGAGGAAGATGCTAGTGACGACGAGGTCAGGTTGCGCCTTCCTGGACAGAGACGTAGTACTGGAAGCACGTCAACAACTGCATCCTCAAACACAACTCTGCCTCTCACCACAAGTCGTGGTGGCTCTTCAGGTCGCATGGGTGCTAAGCCTTGCATAGCCTGGGCATTTTTTCAGATCGATAAAGATGACCCAACTCGTGTTATCTGTAACATTTGTCAGCAAAAGCTAAGTAGAGGCCAAAAAATACATAGTTTGAGTACTTCATGCATGAACCGGCACATGGACATGAAGCATAAGTTGCAGTGGGAAGCTCAGTGTGCTACAATGCGGCCTAGCCGGCCGGGCCAATCACCGTCTGCCATATCTTGTGCATCCGCGGCCTCTTCATCCTCTGTGACTGGGGGGACAGCAGTCACACCTGTTTTGGGGCGCAGACCTGCCACCTCTTTACCCGCAACAGCCAGCGTGATTGGCAGGTCATCATTTTCTTTGGAGGTGGTAACACCAGCTGGTGTTGAGCGCTGTCCGACATCGATAGCACCACCTTTGGATCAAGGCAACCTAACATGTCCGCCTGCATCTTCCTCACAGACCGGCAGTTTGCCGGGGACACCCTTATCAACCCCGTCTAAGCACAATAGCCAGCCCTCGGTCCCTCAGATGTGGACAAGTAAAAGACCATTTCCTCCTAGCCATGAGAAAGCTAAGAGGTTGAATTTCACCATCTGCAAGCTCTTGGCTACAGAAATGCTGCCTTTCCGCCTGGTGGACACAGAGGATTTTCGAGACCTTATGTCCGTCGCAGTGCCCCAGTACCAGATGCCCAGTCGGCACTACTTCTCAAAGAAAGGTGTGCCTGCGCTACACCAGCATGTTGCACACAACATCACCGCTTCTTTGAGAAACTCTGTGTGTGACAGGGTGCATTTCACCACAGACACTTGGACGAGTAGGCATGGACAGGGGCGTTACATGTCGCTGACTGGGCACTGGGTAACTATGGTGACAGCAGGACAAGGGGCTGCTGTCCAAGTCTTGCCGTCCCCACGAGTTGTGCGTCAATCCTCTTTATGTCAAAGTTCCTCCACTGCTTCTGCCTCCTCAACCTCCTCTCGGTCTTCCACCTGCACCCAAAGCCTGTCTGGTCATGCCACAAGCTTTCTAACTGCGCAGAAGGGATCCTGCACACCTCCTTACTATGCTGGCAGTAGGGCTCAACGTCATCAGGCGGTTTTTACATTGAAATGTCTGGGAAATGTGAGTCACACAGCTGAGGAGTTGTGGTCAGCTCTGGTTGTCTCCACTGGACCTGAAACCAGGGAAGGCCGTGTGCGACAATGCTGCAAACCTGGGTGCGGACCTTCGCCGGGGCAATGTCACACACGTGCCTTGTATGGCTCACGTGTTGAACCTGGTTGTCCAGCAATTTTTAGCCCACTATCCCAGACTAGATGGCCTTCTGCAGAGGGCACGGTCGCTGTGTGCTCACTTCCGCCGTTCGCATCCCGCAGCTCAGCGACTTACATCTCTACAGAAGTCGTTGGGCCTGCCACTTCACCGGCTAAAATGCGATGTGCCTACCCGGTGGAATTCAACTCTGCACATGTTGCAGCGACTGTGGCAGCACCGACAAGCCCTGGTGCAATACGTTCTGACGTATAGCCTGGCCAGCGAGATTCAGAGGTGGGGCAAATCACGCTGGAGGAGTGGTCTCAGATCAGGGACCTATGCACCCTTCTGCACAGTTTTGAAATGGCGACGAAGATGTTTAGTGCTGACGATGCCATTATCAGCATGACTATTCCGGTGATTTACATGCTGGAGCACATGTTAAACAGAATTCGGAGTCAGGTGGTGGCACAAGAGGAGGTGGAGGAAGTAGAGGAGGAGGAGTTGTATGCGGAAGGGCTAACATCTGCAAGGTCCAGACGGTCGGCAGCACCAAGGCGGCAGGCATGTGAGGGTGGGGGAGATGGTTTTACCAGGGCGCATGGTAGCAGCCAAACTAGTGAGGAAGGTGCAGGAGCCCAGGAAGAAGTGGAGGACGAACTGATGGAAGACTCATCAGATGAGGGAGACCTTGATCACATTTCTGTTGTGCGAGGTTGGGGGGAGAGGACAGAGGAAGGAAGCATGATTGTTACCTCGCCACCAACACAACAGGGACTTGGTGCTCCTGGATGCGCAACACACATGAGTGCCTTCTTGCTGCACTACCTGCAACATGACCCTCGAATTGTGAGAATTAGAAATAATCCTGACTACTGGGTTGCCACACTGTTAGATCCCCGGTACAAAAGTAAATTTGCAGAAATTATTCCTGCCATAGAAAGGGATGCACGCATGCAGGAGTATCAGCAGAGACTGTTGCAGAATCTTACATGTGCTTTTCCACAAAATACCAGTGGTGCACGTAGTGAATCTCACAGTTCCAACTTGCCAACCGTGGGACCGTCAAGTGTTCAGCACTCAAACCGTAACAGAACCACAGTATCTGCTGGTAACATCAATTTTGCGGAATCATTTCACCACTTTTTTAGCCCATCCTTTGCAAGGCCACAGGAGACAAGAAGTCTGACACATAGTCAACGCCTAGAGACGATGGTACAGGAGTATCTCCAAGTAAACATTGAAGCCACGACTGTGTCACTGGACCCTTGCTCTTTTTGGGCTTCCAATCTGGATAAATGGCCGGAGCTAGCCACTTACGCCTTGGAGATCTTGTCATGCCCCGCAGCCAGCGTTCTGTCTGAACGTGTGTTCAGCGCTGCTGGTGGTGTGCTGACAGATAAGCGCACGCGGCTCTCCACTGATAATGTAGACAGACTCACGTTCATAAAGATGAACAAATCAGGGATCCGAAACGACTTTTCTACCCCTGTGTCATCCTGGGGAGAGTAAAAGCTTGATGATTGGTTAAAATCACCCTACCAACCGTTTTAAGCTTTCAAATTACTAATCATGTTTATCTGTATCTTGACTGGAAAATAATTTGGGCTTTGTAGCAGTGTGCAGCACTGATCCTATTAGGCCATCTATACTAAAGCTTCACCAGATTTAAAATTAAAAATAATTTTTAGCTGCATCTAGCCCGGAAAATAATTTTGGGGCTCCGAGATGCGCAAGGCACATAAGTGCCTTCTTGCTGCACTACCTGCAGCATGACCCTCATATTGTCAGAATTCGAAGTAATCATGACTACTGGGTTGCCACACTCTTAGATCCCCCAAACTTTTCGATCAACCTTTTCATTTTAATAAAGACCAAAAAAATGGTCATTTTTGAAATTATAAGCATTAGCAGGTTGTTAGAAACTGAAATCAAACAGTTTTCAACTCAAAACTTTATTCTAGGTGATGTTACATTTTCACATAGGACCCCTTGTTCGAAAGGAGCTTCTGAACTCTCTCGTCCATTGAATTTGTCAGGTTTTGGATGGTTTCTGCTTCAATTGTTTTGCATGAGGACAGAATACCCTCCCAGAGCTGTTGCTTAGATGTGAACTGCCTCCCGCCATCATAGACACTCCTTTTAATGATGCTCCAAAGGTTCTGAATGGGGTAGAGGTCAGGGGAGCATGGGGGTCACACCATAAGTTTGTCCCCTTTTATGCCCATATCAGCCAGAGATGCAGATGTTTTATGTGCAGCATGAGATGGTGCATTATCATGCAGAAAAATGATCTTGCTGTGAAATACACGGTTCTTCTTCTTGAACCATGGCAGGAAGTGCTGTTTGAGAAAATCCACATACATTATGGAGTTCATCTTTAGCGCCTTCAGGGATCCTAAAGGGGCCGACAATCTCTCTCCCCATGATTCCAGCCCAAAACATTACTCCACCTCCTCCTTGTTGGCGCTGTAGCCGTGTTTGCGTGGGGTGTCCATCAACCAGCCATCCTCCACTCCATCCATCTGGACCATCGAGCGCTGCACGGCACTCATCCGTGAACAAAACAGTTTTGAAATCAGTCTTCATGTAATGTTTGGCCCACTGGAGCCGTTTCTGCTTGTGTGAAGTGGATAGAGGAGGTCGACAGGATGGCGCATGCACAGCTGCAAACCTCTGAAGGACCCTGCATCTTGTTGTTCGGGGGACGTTGGAGGCACAAGCAGCTTCAAAAGCTTGTCTGCTGCTATGACAAGGCTTTTTTGCCGCTGCTCTTTCAACCTGACGTAATTGCCTGTAGGAAAGAGTCCTCAATTTGCCCTTATCAGCACGCACACGTGTGTACTGTGAATCAGCTACATACTTCTTGATTGCCAAGACACTTCATCCTGATCATCGCACAATGTTGATTGTAGTCATGCCTTGACCTAAACACTCCACAATTTGTTGCTTCTCAGCAGCCGACACATCCTTTTTCTTTCCCATTTTGGCAGAAAATGTAGGCTGCTTAATAATGTGAGAGAGCCTTCTTAAGTAGTCTTGCCTTTCATTGGACACACCTGCCAAACTAATTAGCACAGGTGTCTGCAATTGCTTACAGTGATATAAAGAGCCCTGACACACATCACCATCAATGAGTTTAACTGACAAACAAACAAATTCTTCCCTTATCACTCCTAAACACTTTTTGTATAATAATTTGGAACGCAGTGTACATGTGCTTTTCCACAAAACACCAGTGGTTCACATAGTGAATCTTACAGTTCTAACTTGCCAACCGTGGTCTGTATGGAGTTGTTCAATAAAGGGCCCAAAATTAAGATAACATAGATGGGAGAGGTCTCTATGAATAGGAATTCCTAAGTATTTGATACCCTGTGAGGGCCAGGCAAAGGGAAAGTTGGACTGGATGGAATCCTATATGGATTTGGGGAGGGAGACATCGAGGGCCTCAGACTTCGCTGCATTGATTTTAAAATTTTACCATGTAACAAAGTGATCTATTTCAGCCATAACAGCAGGGATGGATATATGTGATTGAGTGATTTATACTAGGACATCATCAGCAAATAGAGAGCACTTGTACTCGGTGCCTCCCACCTCAATCCACCTAATATTGGGGTTATGGCGAATTGATGAGAGCAGGTGCTCCGTCACTAGGATGTATAAGAGAGGGGACAGAGGACATCACTGCCTTGTCCCATTGGTGATTGTGAAAGGTGATGAAAATGTTCTGACGCACCCCCTGGGCCTTGGGACACCCGGAGCCGGACCCTTTTTGGTGGATGCTGGTGGTTGTAGTCTTCGTGGCGGCGACCCAGTTCCGTGGCTCAGGGCGGTCAAACCAGTGGCGGAACTATTTATGTGGTTTTCATGTTTAAATGTCCGACTACGCCACCCGTGGATTGCGGTCAGAGTGAACCGCCGCTACAGGGCAGACCACTGAGGCTGGTGTTGTGGGTGCAGCAGAGCGTAGCATAACTCCCCACGGGAGGAGTATAGCCTCAGGGCAGTGTATGCGGAGGATGGGGGTGATGGTGCAGGGCAGCAGCAGTAACGACACGGAATCAGTGATGCAGTTCAGGGCCTTTACTCACAGTTCTTATTATCCAGACCACGTCTGCAGGTAACGGCTGCCCACGTCGTACTGTGCTCACCAGGTGAGGGGCTCAGACAACTCCCAGATAACTTTGGAGCACTTCACAGGACCCCCTTTGTGTGTCCTTTGTCTGGCCTTTCTTACCAACACTTCTGTCCGGCTGCCTCGGGCCTCCTCTTGGTAAACTTGGCGCCATTTTCCCTGACCCTATGTGGTGCCTTCCTAGCGGGTTTAGCGAGGGGCTGCGCCACATAAAATGTCAGAGCCTCCGGTTTCTAGCTGAGGGTCGTTTCCTGCCTCCACTAGTTCGGGGACCGGTCTCCCCCTTTGGCCTGACCCCTCCACGCAGGTGGATTCGGGCGTGCGGTGGCGACTCGCCCGTCCGCACCCCTGGGATCCCTTCATTCCTCGTGCCTGGAGCCTTCTCCGCTCCTCTTCCTTCCTTCTCCCTCTTCCAGGCCTGGGCCTCTGTTACTAGGCCCGCCTCCGGAGCAGAGCTCATGCAGAGCCCCTGCTCCCTGCCACTTCTGCTCAGACTTCTCTGCACTGAACTAAGATGGTGCCCACCTTTTATACTCCCTTCTCAATGCACCCAGGAACTGCTTCCTCCCTGCTCCTGCACTACAGGGTTCCCCTTCCTCAGTGTTCCCTCCCCCCACTCCAGCCAGGGACAGGGACTGTCGTGCCCATCTCAGGGGCATATTGGTCGCCCTGCCCCACGGCAATGTGGTGTAATGCATGCAGGTGTCGGGTCCTGATCCACACTCCATCCTTACCTGAGAGTGAGATATCACACCTCTGGGTGAGGTGCAATACGTCTGTAGCAACCGAGCCCTCAGGGTGCTACAGTTCCATTTATCTTCAGCCTAGGTGACGTATTGCGATACAGGGCCGTGATTTTGGCTATAAAAGGGTCCCCTAGACCCCTACCCCAAGCTTTTTAAGAGAATCATATATGGCGTGCCAGGAGACTCTATGGAATGCTTTCTCAGCATCCAACGAGAGTATCTAATTACAAATTTTTAACTGCATCTAGCCCAGGAAATACTTTGTGCCTAGTAGCAGTGTCTGCTAGTGAGCGGATTATCCCGGCTGTTAAGCAAGCTGCACCACCTGTAGTTTAGACACTTAATTTTTTCAAAGGAAATGCTTCGGGACCATGGGATACTTAGTGAAGAGCATCAGGAGGCACCCCAAGGCATAGGGGCTGGGACTGGCAGTAGGATGCCTTGCGGTGGACAGCCGAGCTCGATCCTTATAAAAGCTTTTTAACTGCAGCAGCTTTAGTGGACGCTACTGGAGCTGGAATTACCGCGGCTGCTGGCATGAGACTTGCCTTCCAATAGATCCTTGTAAATGGATTTAAAGTGTATTCATTCAAATTAGAGAGACAATTTAAATTAAAAAGCTTAGAGCTGCCTCCACCACAGGGGGGCTCGCTCGACCCACCAGCGGACAGGCACCAGTATTGGGAGAGGGGGGCTGGCCGTCAGGGTTCACCGCGGCTCTGGCACAAACCCGGCGACACGGAGGTGGCACGGGCAGGAGCGGACTGGCCGTGTCGGCTTCTCACTTTTTGGATTTTAGAAGGGCATGACATGCCTATATCTGTGTCTCCCCCTCCTTTTACTCCTCCACCTCTTTTATTTTCGCATGACTATATGTACTTGTCACTTTTCCATGTGTTAGTTATGTCTTCTGAGCAGTTTGTCAGCTTTTGGACACCTTTGAAGGTGTTTTCTATGTGTTTCTATGTGTTTTTGTTTGCCTGCCATTGGTTTTAATGGTGTTCGAAGGTGTTCGACGAACAGTTCGACGAACAGTTCGGCGAACACACGGGTGTTCGACGAACCGAACCGAACTCGAACACTACGGGGGTGGCTCAACACTAGTGTCTATGAAGGATAGTATTAGCAAATTACAGGCCTGCTATTTAAAACCGTGGTTCTCTGTAAGACATAACACCTATAAGAGTGTTTCAAAAGCAGACATTTCTTCCATATTCTTTTCATTGCAGTGTGTCGGTCAAGCTATTCACACTAGGTGTCTGTGAAGGATAGCATTAGCAAATTACAGGCCTGCTATTTAAAAATGTGGTTCTCTGTCAGACATATCACATATAACTGCATTCCAAAATCTCATGAACGTTGAAAATATTGTCCTTCATTAAAAATGGGCAAGGTGCGTGGCAAGGGACGTGGAAGTGGACGTGATGGTGATGGTGCATACCGAGTCCGAGGATGTGGCCGTGGGCAAGCTGAAATTGTGCCACAACAAACACTCACATCTTGGGACCTTCCTGTCCCAATTAATAGGGGACCACAGGACACCACTATTGAACACAGAGCAGTGTCAAAAGATTATTGGTTGGATAGCAGATAATGCTTCCAGTCACTTAGCCACCACCACCCTGTCTTCCACACGGTCAAGTCTCAGTTGCCGTGAGTCTGGACTGCATATTCCTCACTCTGATGCTCCTTCCTCCCACCATGCCGAGTGCCCGGAGACAACTGATCCCGCACTTGGACAATCAGAAGAGCTGCTCACTTTTCCATTTGTAGATTCGGGCCTCTCGCCTGGCCAGCTTCAAGTGAGTCAAGAGGAGAAAGTATGTAACGATGCCCAATATTGGAGCAGCCACAGTCACGCGAAGGCGATGGTAGGAAAGTGCAATTACTATCACAAGAGGTGGATGATGATGATGAGACACAATTGCCAGAAAGTCAGGAGGAGGACCAGGGTGCGGAAGGGAAGATAAGGTGGTGGATGATATAGTAACTGGCCCAACCTGGCAGGAGGACATGCAGAGCTAGGACAGCAGCACACAGGGGGGAGGGAGGCGTAACACCACAAGAGTCAGGAAGAAGCAGTGTGGTGGCCACAGACACAAGGCGAGAAAGAGTTCCTCGTAACGCCAACATGACGGAAGTTACCAGTACAACTGCTAGGTCTTCCCGAGTCTGCTTATTTTTTAAAGACTCTGCAAATAACCCCAAAAAGGCCATTTGCACCACCCGCCAGGCCAGCATCAGCAGGGGTAGCAAAACTAGCAGCCTGACCACCACCAGCATGATCAGGCACATGGCAGCAAAACATCCGACTAAGTAGGCCGAACCCCAGGGTCCAACAAAAGTGTCTGCGGGTGATACCACTGCTTGTTCCACTATTGTGCATGCACGCCAATCCCCTGTCCATGGCGCATGCCAAGATGCCTCCCGCCCTGCACCTGTCATTGCACATTCTCAACTGGCACCATCAGCAAGCACGTCCACGTCCTTGTCCCAGCGCAGTGTTCAGTTGTCCCTACCCCTATCCTTGGAAAGCAGGCGCAATTACGCAGCCAATGCCCCACAGGCCACACTAATAAATTCACAAATTTTGCGAATGCTTGCGCTCAAAATATTGCTCTTTAGGCTCGTGGAGACAGAAGCTTTCCGCAACCAGATGGCGGCGGACGTCCCTCGGTACTCGGTTCCCAGCCGCCACTATTTCTCCCAGTGTGCCGTCCTCGCATTACACGAGCATGTGTCCCATAACATTAGTCGTGCTCTCAACAACACAGTTACTTGGAAAGTCCACCTAACCATGGACACGTGAACAAGTGCTTGTGGGCAGGGACAGTACATCTTGCTGATGGCACACTGGGTTAACATAGTGGAAGCCGGGACCTAGTCGAACCTTGGGACGGAACACGTCTTCCCGATGCAGAGGATTGTGGGCCCTGGGTCAATCAGGGTTGGCCCCACATTCTACAGCTCCTGCACCTCATCCTCCTCTTCAGCCTCGATCTCCGAAATGACCACATCAGTCGCAAGCTGGAAGCACTGCAGCACTGCCTCGGCCAAGCGGCAACAGGCTGTGCTGAAGCTAATATGCTTAGGTGACAAACCGCACAATGCAGAAGAGTTGTGGACAGCTCTGAAAGAGCAGGCAGATCTGTGGTTGACACCGCTGAACCTACAGCCAGGCATGGTCATGTATGATAATGGCTGGAACCTGGTGGCGGCTCTGAGGCGAGGCAAGCTCACACACGTACCATGTCTGGCCCATGTGCTTAACCTCGTGGTTTAGCGGTTTCTCAAAACTTACCCAGATCCGTCGGATCTGCTTGTCAAAGTACGCCGCCTGTGTGCCCATTTTAGAAAGTTAGCTACAGCTTCCACCACCCTTGCTGTGCTTCAGCAGAGTTTGCAGCTTCCAGCTCACCGACTGATCTGCGATGTCCCCACGTGTTGGAACTCTACATTGCAGATGTTGGGAACGATTTGTGAGCAGAAGAGGGCAGTTGTTGAGTACCAGCATCAACAAGGCCGCCGGTATTCAGTTCAAACTCCACCCATAAGACCTCAGGAGTGGACATGGATGTCAGCCATATGTACCATCCTCCAAAACTTTGAGGACTCCACCTAGATGGTGAGCGGTGATGATGCCATAATTAGCGTCACCATCCTGCTTCTCTGTCTTCTGAAACGCTCTCTGCTCACAATTAAAGAGGATGCATTGCAGGCGGTACACGATGAGATGGAGCAATGAATCATACAGGGTGATTCCACACAGCTCAGCCTCATCTCATCCCAACTTGGATTGGGTGACAATGAAGAAGAGGAGGAGGAGAAGGAGAAAGAACAGGAGCTAGTTTCCTGCGCTATAGACGGTACTACCTGCACAACTGTCATACCGTCTGTTCAGCATGGATGGCCTGAGGACAGGGAGGAGGAGGAAGAGGAGGAGGATGAGGAGAAGAGCACGGTCAGTCATCCTCTTGGTGAGGACACGGAAGTCTTGCCTCTTTGCAGTCTGGCACACGCTACAACAGTATAGAAGACCCACTGGTTAATAATGGGAACAACAAAGCATATATACGACTGCTGGCCCTTTAAGAATAATAAGTGCTGCCTGATGGCCCTATAAAAATAGGCGCTGTGACTTTCAGAATCCCCCAGCATAAATGAAACAGGATGTGTCTGATGATGTGTCACACATCACATGGCCAGAAAAGGTAGTAAAATGTTAAAATGACATTTACCGGTAAATGTATTTTCACCATTGAAAGCAATGCAAAAATGCAAAAACGCATCAAAAACGTTACGTGTGAACATAGCCCAAGTTGTGGAGAAGCATTTTTGTTTTTGGTTATTTATTTTGCCTTATATACAAGTCATTACCCTGGAAAGGATGTTCCTTAACATGGTTTTGCTTTTGTATGTTTTATTGTGAGTCCGTAAAAGTGGCGTAATACCTCTGACAACGTTGTTGACAGCAGTGACCTGGGAGTCAGAAATGCTTCCAGGGGTCTTCCCCCTGCTGCTTCCATGTCATTTGAGAACTATTACCATTGACTTGGGCAATTTTTATGCCCTCTGCAGACCCCTGGGGGGAACCGCCGGAAAAATGCTCGAGTTTCCCATAGACTTACAGTAGGCTTGTTTCTCGGTCCAAGCACTCGAGCATTCCAATATGCTAGACTCGAACAACGAGTACCCGAGCATTTTAGTGCTTGCTCATCACTAGCTCTGACTACTCTGCACCACTCCCGAATCCAATATCTGTTTCAGCAGGGACTTCACCTCTTGATACAGCTTAGGGGGTATCTGTCAATATCTTTCTCAAATCAGAGGAGTGTCCCCCATCGGTATCTCATGGGTGATGGCGTCTGTGCAGCCAAAGTCGTCGGCGTGATGGGTGAATGCGGCCTGATTCTCCCACTGCATTGCTTCTACTGCTTGTATCTGTTCCGAAATGAGAGCTTTCAAATCCACCCCCATTTGGGTCAGGAAGGCTCGCCCATTCCATTCTGGAGTCGGTGTACCCCTCTCTTCTGCCGTGACGGCCAGGGTCCAGACTGCATCATCTACCGGGGCAGAGGAATTGCTCTCGGATTCAACACTTTGATGTAAGTACACCCTAGTCAGTTCCACTATAGGGGGTAAATGGACTTCTCTCTGCCCCATATTCACCACTCGGATGGGTACTCTCCCTTTTTGAACCGGGCTACCAAGACGCTCTGGTCTATTTCACCTAGGCCCACAGGTTCAATAGCCACCTCCATACCTTCAAGTTTGCGGAAAGTTCCCATGGGCAGTGGGAGAATGGTCTCCTGACCAGGAGGGAGAGGGAGGAATGCCCTACCTGGCACTTGAATAATTCCCACAGACTGAAGTATCGGGATGCTCTTCTGTGTCCCACAAACACGGATCAGCCGTTGAACCGCTTTCTTAGTGGGCTTATGCGCGGTGGCCTTTTTCCAATAGACAGGCCCCCTTTTAGTGAACATAATCTGGTCTAACTCCCACAGGATATTCATTCCCATTATCACCGGTACATCTTTAAATGGCTCGGGGATCAACAGGATGCCTTTCCTTCCCACATCTTGTCCACATAACCGCATGTTCATAGACACGACCTCTGTGACTGGGATCGGTTGCTGATTAGAATCCCGAATTAGCGTGTCCCGCTCTGGCTTGGTCATCACCTGAAAATAACAATTGAAGTATGACTCGGGCATAGTCATCACTTGCAACCCAGTATCCACCAAACAGTCCACTGGTATTCCTTTGAACTCGGCTCGCAGGATGGGACAGTCTGCAAAAAGATGTTCAAAGTTGTGCTAGGTAGTTTGTCCTTCTACTCCCCCCTGCAGAACGCCCCAATACTGCAGGGGCCGAAAGTGTAACGGCGGCTCTGGGTACCCCTACAAATCACTCTGACACTCTCTAGTGAAGTGTTTTTCGCCTCCCCATCGCCAGCACTGTGCAACCTGACTTTCCTCTCTTCGTCTGCTTGATGGAGGTGCACTTGACGTCCAATTGGCTGGTCACAAGAAGGACGTTGGGGCCTCGGGTAGAATAGCTCAGGCCGGGGGACCACTGACATGTGATAGTGAGGGTCTTGGTAACACGGCCAACCCACAGACATTGTAGGCAAGGCACCGTAAGGGTTCAATGGACCAGCGTAGGGAGGTCCAGGCTCAGGAGCCCGAGGGTAGATGTGTTAAGGGTCTGCTAGGGCCGGGTATATTGTTATCTTAGCAGCGGAGTCAGCTCCCATCCTCTTTTCCATTTGTGTTAGTTTTTCTAGCATAATATTCAGGGAACCCGGCAGGTCCTGCACCACCCTGAACAGAGTCTTTTTGTTTCCTCCGCCCTCGACAGTCGTGACGGCCTGAGTACGCACCACTACAGATCCCATGCCACCTACTCCGTCTGCCTCTTTCTTTTGTACCTTCTTGTAACGCTGTGGCGTATTGGGAGACTCCCTCCTCTTCTCACTGCAACCGATAGAAGAATTTTGCCTGGAGATGCCCCACACTAGCCGTTTCACCATATATCTCTTCCAAAAATATCACCATCTCTTCTAAGGTGCTACGTGTGGCTTCCGGTTGCAAGAAAACATTTCTGCGTGCCTCACCCTTTAGGGCGGCCAGAGCAATTTCAACTTGTAGATCTGGGCTGACATTATAAATCTTTGCAGCGCTCTGCAATCTGGTTACCCAGTCTGTCAGTGGCATATTTTGGCCATCAAATTTGGGCAGAACACTAAACAACGTGCTCATAGGGAGGGCCCTTGCAGGGGTTCCACCATTACATGCGGCCCTCATATTAGCCCCATTGTTATCGGCCGACTCCATCTCTAACTGTACCCTGCTCGCAGCGCCACTAGCGGTGTCTAAAGAACATTGCAAGGCAGGATTCAAGTATGGCACATCAGACGAGAAGGCTGAAACAAAACTCAGGCTTTATTATGTACAAAGGGATTATATGCTTGGAAGTGTGAATAGCAATATTTACAATGACAATATCAATAACATGAATACAGGAAGAAATACCTGAAGTGAGTCACAAAGCTATGCTCCAGCTATGGCAATGAAAGCTCAATACAACAGTACACATCAAGTTTCACATACTACTCTAGGCTAGTCCCCTATCTGGCTTTCTGCTAATCCTGATTCTTACAGCTGCTGTGGGCACACCCCTAATGGGTCTCCAGCCTATTGCTGTGAGTCACTGGATATTAAAACCCCCTCCACCCAGAAGGAGGTGCCTGAGTAACACCTTCACTCAGATAGTCTTTGCTGCAGAATTGCCAGGTCCTGTCCTGTTTCTAGTCTGTTTCCGCCACTCTGGGGGCTGTATACCCAGGCTTGTTCTTGTATCTCGTTGCAGTAGCAGTTCCTGTCTGAACTGTATCCTAGCCTGTTACCTGTTTGTCTCTATGTCCGTACCTTCCCTTTTCCTGCAGTATCTGAACCTGCACCTAACTCCAACTCGTTGTCTCTGTACTTCTGTTTGTGAGTTTTGTGTCCACTCGCTACTTCATAGGAAGTACCTTGTGTGTATCTGGTTCTGCTTGTCCCTTTTCCCTTCCTCCGTATCTTCCTATTGTGTTCTAGCCATCCTCCTATATTTTCCAGTCTGTTTCATGTGAACAGAGCCCTGTCCTCTCTTCCTGCACCTTCAGCCCTGTTCGGCTCTGCTTGCCCACTGCTCCGGCGGTTTCTCTCTGCTCTGACTTGCCCACCGCTCCGGCGGCTTCCCACTGCTCTGCCTTACCCACTGCTCCGGCGGCTTCTCTTTGCTCTGCCTTGTCCACCGCTCCGGCGGCTTCTCTCTGCTCTGCCTTGCCCACCGCTCCGGCGGCTTCTCTCTGCTCAGCCTTGCCCACCGCTCCGGCGGTTCCACTCTGCTCTGCCTTGTCTACCTCACCTGCGGTTTTCGCTCCGCGCTGCTTGCTCACCGCACCAGCAGTTCCGCTCTGCTCTGCCTTGTCCTCCGCTCCGGCGGTTTTGCTTTACTCTGCTTGTCTACCGCATCTGCGGCTCTGTACCTGTCTCCCAGTCTGTACTGGACCCTATCCAGCCTGCGCTCCAACCTACTAGTACCTCCCTGTCTGCACTCCAGCCGTGCTTGCCAGTATCTCCCTGTCTGCATACCAGCCGTGCTGGCCAGTGCCCACCTGTCTGCATACCAGCCGTGCTTGCCAGTGCCCACCTGTCTGCATACCAGCCGTACTTGCCAGTAACCACCTGTCTGCATACCAGCTGTACTTGCCAATACCCACCTGCCTGTATGCCAGTCTAACCTGCCTGTTCCTGCATTCTCCAGTGTGGGTCAACAACTGTGACTGGGGTCTGACCTGGAGTCGCACCTGGTCCCTCTGCTTGGTTCCTCCTTGGTCCACGGAGTCGACTAAGCCGCCGTGCGACCTTGGTCGGATCAGGTTGATACTTAGTTACACCCCTCTAGGCACTCCTCGGTTCATGGTACAGTGGGATCACAAATCACGCTCACGCCAGTCAGTCCAGGCATGAGCGTAACACCTTTCCTTTGTATATTGGATCTCTTCCTTCTGCAGGCAGGCAAACCTTGCTTCACTTTCACTGAGGTAAAATGGCTGGTACTCTGTGTTCTGTGTTACCTCAAGTCAGCAGTCTTCAGGGAAATGTTCTTCAAAAAGGGATGGATTTCTCTACTCTTGACACAGTCCTGACAAATCTTGATAAAGTCTGCGCTCTTATCTTTCCAGAGATTTACTGTTTCTTTTTATAGTCTCTCTTTATCAGGAACAGGCAGGAGCCTCTCTGTTCCCTCAGCCACACACACATAAGGTCGCTCTGCTTCCTGGTTCATTTCCCTCTTTCAGCACAGAACAAGAAGCAGGGGGGGCGACTAATCCACAAGCAGAAAACAGATGGTTTCTTAAAGCCACAGTGTATTCAATGTCCAGTAAGGGCTGATCCCCTACATAATAAACTTTAGGTTTAAAAATAATATTCTCACCTGCTCCTATACCGCAGCCATTGGTCCTCTATGCAACTGTATCCAGCCTCTTCTTCACTTATATTTCTATCACGACATCCTATTCCTCTATATTTATTCTGCACCGGTTCTTCTGGCACAATGTAGACATCTGATGTCAAGATGCACAGCTGCATTTTTTTCTTTCCTATATTGTGAAACATAGGTTATTATTATTGTGCATGAATGGTGTTTACTTATTTCATGTGCCATTTTTGTGTTGTCTAGCATTTTTATTTCTTTTCCTGTTTGATATAGTTTTACTAATTTAAACTTCATTTCCCATTGATGACTCTGGCTTTGCAATGGGGTCAGAATCTCATCACATGCACTTCCTTTAATGTCATGCCTTAGCTAATGGCAGCACATGACAGAAAAATTGACTTCTAGTGTACTCACACTGCAAAATTTCAATGTATTCTCTGTAAAACAATATATTCTATCGCCCTGTATTCTATAAAAAGCTATATATTCTGTCGACCCTGTCTCATGATTGTTGTATAGTGATGAGCGAGCACTAAAATGCTCGGGTACTCATTGTTCGAGTCGAGCCAATTAGAATGCTAGAGTGCTCAGACCGAGTAACGAGCCCAATGTAAGTCTATTACTTTTCCAGCGGCTTGCCAACCGTGGTCTGTATGGAGTTGTTCAATAAAGGGCCCAATAAATACTGCAGGGGCCGAAAGTGTAACGGCGGCTCTGGGTACCCCTACAAATCACTCTGACACTCTCTAGTGAAGTGTTTTTCGCCTCCCCATCGCCAGCACTGTGCAACCTGACTTTCCTCTCTTCGTCTGCTTGATGGAGGTGCACTTGACGTCCAATTGGCTGGTCACAAGAAGGACGTTGGGGCCTCGGGTAGAATAGCTCAGGCCGGGGGACCACTGACATGTGATAGTGAGGGTCTTGGTAACACGGCCAACCCACAGACATTGTAGGCAAGGCACCGTAAGGGTTCAATGGACCAGCGTAGGGAGGTCCAGGCTCAGGAGCCCGAGGGTAGATGTGTTAAGGGTCTGCTAGGGCCGGGTATATTGTTATCTTAGCAGCGGAGTCAGCTCCCATCCTCTTTTCCATTTGTGTTAGTTTTTCTAGCATAATATTCAGGGAACCCGGCAGGTCCTGCACCACCCTGAACAGAGTCTTTTTGTTTCCTCCGCCCTCGACAGTCGTGATGGCCTGAGTACGCACCACTACAGATCCCATGCCACCTACTCCGTCTGCCTCTTTCTTTTGTACCTTCTTGTAACGCTGTGGCGTATTGGGAGACTCCCTCCTCTTCTCACTGCAACCGATAGAAGAATTTTGCCTGGAGATGCCCCACACTAGCCGTTTCACCATATATCTCTTCCAAAAATATCACCATCTCTTCTAAGGTGCTACGTGTGGCTTCCGGTTGCAAGAAAACATTTCTGCGTGCCTCACCCTTTAGGGCGGCCAGAGCAATTTCAACTTGTAGATCTGGGCTGACATTATAAATCTTTGCAGCGCTCTGCAATCTGGTTACCCAGTCTGTCAGTGGCATATTTTGGCCATCAAATTTGGGCAGAACACTAAACAACGTGCTCATAGGGAGGGCCCTTGCAGGGGTTCCACCATTACATGCGGCCCTCATATTAGCCCCATTGTTATCGGCCGACTCCATCTCTAACTGTACCCTGCTCGCAGCGCCACTAGCGGTGTCTAAAGAACATTGCAAGGCAGGATTCAAGTATGGCACATCAGACGAGAAGGCTGAAACAAAACTCAGGCTTTATTATGTACAAAGGGATTATATGCTTGGAAGTGTGAATAGCAATATTTACAATGACAATATCAATAACATGAATACAGGAAGAAATACCTGAAGTGAGTCACAAAGCTATGCTCCAGCTATGGCAATGAAAGCTCAATACAACAGTACACATCAAGTTTCACATACTACTCTAGGCTAGTCCCCTATCTGGCTTTCTGCTAATCCTGATTCTTACAGCTGCTGTGGGCACACCCCTAATGGGTCTCCAGCCTATTGCTGTGAGTCACTGGATATTAAAACCCCCTCCACCCAGAAGGAGGTGCCTGAGTAACACCTTCACTCAGATAGTCTTTGCTGCAGAATTGCCAGGTCCTGTCCTGTTTCTAGTCTGTTTCCGCCACTCTGGGGGCTGTATACCCAGGCTTGTTCTTGTATCTCGTTGCAGTAGCAGTTCCTGTCTGAACTGTATCCTAGCCTGTTACCTGTTTGTCTCTATGTCCGTACCTTCCCTTTTCCTGCAGTATCTGAACCTGCACCTAACTCCAACTCGTTGTCTCTGTACTTCTGTTTGTGAGTTTTGTGTCCACTCGCTACTTCATAGGAAGTACCTTGTGTGTATCTGGTTCTGCTTGTCCCTTTTCCCTTCCTCCGTATCTTCCTCCTGTGTTCTAGCCATCCTCCTATATTTTCCAGTCTGTTTCATGTGAACAGAGCCCTGTCCTCTCTTCCTGCACCTTCAGCCCTGTTCGGCTCTGCTTGCCCACTGCTCCGGCGGTTTCTCTCTGCTCTGACTTGCCCACCGCTCCGGCGGCTTCCCACTGCTCTGCCTTACCCACTGCTCCGGCGGCTTCTCTTTGCTCTGCCTTGTCCACCGCTCCGGCGGCTTCTCTCTGCTCTGCCTTGCCCACCGCTCCGGCGGCTTCTCTCTGCTCAGCCTTGCCCACCGCTCCGGCGGTTCCACTCTGCTCTGCCTTGTCTACCTCACCTGCGGTTTCTCTCTGCTCTGCCTTGTCCACCGCTCCGGCGGTTCCGCTCTGCTCTGCCTTGCCCACCGCACCTGCGGTTTTCGCTCCGCGCTGCTTGCTCACCGCACCAGCAGTTCCGCTCTGCTCTGCCTTGTCCTCCGCTCCGGCGGTTTTGCTTTACTCTGCTTGTCTACCGCATCTGCGGCTCTGTACCTGTCTCCCAGTCTGTACTGGACCCTATCCAGCCTGCGCTCCAACCTACTAGTACCTCCCTGTCTGCACTCCAGCCGTGCTTGCCAGTATCTCCCTGTCTGCATACCAGCCGTGCTGGCCAGTGCCCACCTGTCTGCATACCAGCCGTGCTTGCCAGTGCCCACCTGTCTGCATACCAGCCGTACTTGCCAGTAACCACCTGTCTGCATACCAGCTGTACTTGCCAATACCCACCTGCCTGTATGCCAGTCTAACCTGCCTGTTCCTGCATTCTCCAGTGTGGGTCAACAACTGTGACTGGGGTCTGACCTGGAGTCGCACCTGGTCCCTCTGCTTGGTTCCTCCTTGGTCCACGGAGTCGACTAAGCCGCCGTGCGACCTTGGTCGGATCAGGTTGATACTTAGTTACACCCCTCTAGGCACTCCTCGGTTCATGGTACAGTGGGATCACAAATCACGCTCACGCCAGTCAGTCCAGGCATGAGCGTAACACCTTTCCTTTGTATATTGGATCTCTTCCTTCTGCAGGCAGGCAAACCTTGCTTCACTTTCACTGAGGTAAAATGGCTGGTACTCTGTGTTCTGTGTTACCTCAAGTCAGCAGTCTTCAGGGAAATGTTCTTCAAAAAGGGATGGATTTCTCTACTCTTGACACAGTCCTGACAAATCTTGATAAAGTCTGCGCTCTTATCTTTCCAGAGATTTACTGTTTCTTTTTATAGTCTCTCTTTATCAGGAACAGGCAGGAGCCTCTCTGTTCCCTCAGCCACACACACATAAGGTCGCTCTGCTTCCTGGTTCATTTCCCTCTTTCAGCACAGAACAAGAAGCAGGGGGGGCGACTAATCCACAAGCAGAAAACAGATGGTTTCTTAAAGCCACAGTGTATTCAATGTCCAGTAAGGGCTGATCCCCTACATAATAAACTTTAGGTTTAAAAATAATATTCTCACCTGCTCCTATACCGCAGCCATTGGTCCTCTATGCAACTGTATCCAGCCTCTTCTTCACTTATATTTCTATCACGACATCCTATTCCTCTATATTTATTCTGCACCGGTTCTTCTGGCACAATGTAGACATCTGATGTCAAGATGCACAGCTGCATTTTTTTCTTTCCTATATTGTGAAACATAGGTTATTATTATTGTGCATGAATGGTGTTTACTTATTTCATGTGCCATTTTTGTGTTGTCTAGCATTTTTATTTCTTTTCCTGTTTGATATAGTTTTACTAATTTAAACTTCATTTCCCATTGATGACTCTGGCTTTGCAATGGGGTCAGAATCTCATCACATGCACTTCCTTTAATGTCATGCCTTAGCTAATGGCAGCACATGACAGAAAAATTGACTTCTAGTGTACTCACACTGCAAAATTTCAATGTATTCTCTGTAAAACAATATATTCTATCGCCCTGTATTCTATAAAAAGCTATATATTCTGTCGACCCTGTCTCATGATTGTTGTATAGTGATGAGCGAGCACTAAAATGCTCGGGTACTCATTGTTCGAGTCGAGCCAATTAGAATGCTAGAGTGCTCAGACCGAGTAACGAGCCCAATGTAAGTCTATTACTTTTCCAGCGGCTTGCCAACCGTGGTCTGTATGGAGTTGTTCAATAAAGGGCCCAATAAATACTGCAGGGGCCGAAAGTGTAACGGCGGCTCTGGGTACCCCTACAAATCACTCTGACACTCTCTAGTGAAGTGTTTTTCGCCTCCCCATCGCCAGCACTGTGCAACCTGACTTTCCTCTCTTCGTCTGCTTGATGGAGGTGCACTTGACGTCCAATTGGCTGGTCACAAGAAGGACGTTGGGGCCTCGGGTAGAATAGCTCAGGCCGGGGGACCACTGACATGTGATAGTGAGGGTCTTGGTAACACGGCCAACCCACAGACATTGTAGGCAAGGCACCGTAAGGGTTCAATGGACCAGCGTAGGGGGGTCCAGGCTCAGGAGCCCGAGGGTAGATGTGTTAAGGGTCTGCTAGGGCCGGGTATATTGTTATCTTAGCAGCGGAGTCAGCTCCCATCCTCTTTTCCATTTGTGTTAGTTTTTCTAGCATAATATTCAGGGAACCCGGCAGGTCCTGCACCACCCTGAACAGAGTCTTTTTGTTTCCTCCGCCCTCGACAGTCGTGACGGCCTGAGTACGCACCACTACAGATCCCATGCCACCTACTCCGTCTGCCTCTTTCTTTTGTACCTTCTTGTAACGCTGTGGCGTATTGGGAGACTCCCTCCTCTTCTCACTGCAACCGATAGAAGAATTTTGCCTGGAGATGCCCCACACTAGCCGTTTCACCATATATCTCTTCCAAAAATATCACCATCTCTTCTAAGGTGCTACGTGTGGCTTCCGGTTGCAAGAAAACATTTCTGCGTGCCTCACCCTTTAGGGCGGCCAGAGCAATTTCAACTTGTAGATCTGGGCTGACATTATAAATCTTTGCAGCGCTCTGCAATCTGGTTACCCAGTCTGTCAGTGGCATATTTTGGCCATCAAATTTGGGCAGAACACTAAACAACGTGCTCATAGGGAGGGCCCTTGCAGGGGTTCCACCATTACATGCGGCCCTCATATTAGCCCCATTGTTATCGGCCGACTCCATCTCTAACTGTACCCTGCTCGCAGCGCCACTAGCGGTGTCTAAAGAACATTGCAAGGCAGGATTCAAGTATGGCACATCAGACGAGAAGGCTGAAACAAAACTCAGGCTTTATTATGTACAAAGGGATTATATGCTTGGAAGTGTGAATAGCAATATTTACAATGACAATATCAATAACATGAATACAGGAAGAAATACCTGAAGTGAGTCACAAAGCTATGCTCCAGCTATGGCAATGAAAGCTCAATACAACAGTACACATCAAGTTTCACATACTACTCTAGGCTAGTCCCCTATCTGGCTTTCTGCTAATCCTGATTCTTACAGCTGCTGTGGGCACACCCCTAATGGGTCTCCAGCCTATTGCTGTGAGTCACTGGATATTAAAACCCCCTCCACCCAGAAGGAGGTGCCTGAGTAACACCTTCACTCAGATAGTCTTTGCTGCAGAATTGCCAGGTCCTGTCCTGTTTCTAGTCTGTTTCCGCCACTCTGGGGGCTGTATACCCAGGCTTGTTCTTGTATCTCGTTGCAGTAGCAGTTCCTGTCTGAACTGTATCCTAGCCTGTTACCTGTTTGTCTCTATGTCCGTACCTTCCCTTTTCCTGCAGTATCTGAACCTGCACCTAACTCCAACTCGTTGTCTCTGTACTTCTGTTTGTGAGTTTTGTGTCCACTCGCTACTTCATAGGAAGTACCTTGTGTGTATCTGGTTCTGCTTGTCCCTTTTCCCTTCCTCCGTATCTTCCTCCTGTGTTCTAGCCATCCTCCTATATTTTCCAGTCTGTTTCATGTGAACAGAGCCCTGTCCTCTCTTCCTGCACCTTCAGCCCTGTTCGGCTCTGCTTGCCCACTGCTCCGGCGGTTTCTCTCTGCTCTGACTTGCCCACCGCTCCGGCGGCTTCCCACTGCTCTGCCTTACCCACTGCTCCGGCGGCTTCTCTTTGCTCTGCCTTGTCCACCGCTCCGGCGGCTTCTCTCTGCTCTGCCTTGCCCACCGCTCCGGCGGCTTCTCTCTGCTCAGCCTTGCCCACCGCTCCGGCGGTTCCACTCTGCTCTGCCTTGTCTACCTCACCTGCGGTTTCTCTCTGCTCTGCCTTGTCCACCGCTCCGGCGGTTCCGCTCTGCTCTGCCTTGCCCACCGCACCTGCGGTTTTCGCTCCGCGCTGCTTGCTCACCGCACCAGCAGTTCCGCTCTGCTCTGCCTTGTCCTCCGCTCCGGCGGTTTTGCTTTACTCTGCTTGTCTACCGCATCTGCGGCTCTGTACCTGTCTCCCAGTCTGTACTGGACCCTATCCAGCCTGCGCTCCAACCTACTAGTACCTCCCTGTCTGCACTCCAGCCGTGCTTGCCAGTATCTCCCTGTCTGCATACCAGCCGTGCTGGCCAGTGCCCACCTGTCTGCATACCAGCCGTGCTTGCCAGTGCCCACCTGTCTGCATACCAGCCGTACTTGCCAGTAACCACCTGTCTGCATACCAGCTGTACTTGCCAATACCCACCTGCCTGTATGCCAGTCTAACCTGCCTGTTCCTGCATTCTCCAGTGTGGGTCAACAACTGTGACTGGGGTCTGACCTGGAGTCGCACCTGGTCCCTCTGCTTGGTTCCTCCTTGGTCCACGGAGTCGACTAAGCCGCCGTGCGACCTTGGTCGGATCAGGTTGATACTTAGTTACACCCCTCTAGGCACTCCTCGGTTCATGGTACAGTGGGATCACAAATCACGCTCACGCCAGTCAGTCCAGGCATGAGCGTAACACCTTTCCTTTGTATATTGGATCTCTTCCTTCTGCAGGCAGGCAAACCTTGCTTCACTTTCACTGAGGTAAAATGGCTGGTACTCTGTGTTCTGTGTTACCTCAAGTCAGCAGTCTTCAGGGAAATGTTCTTCAAAAAGGGATGGATTTCTCTACTCTTGACACAGTCCTGACAAATCTTGATAAAGTCTGCGCTCTTATCTTTCCAGAGATTTACTGTTTCTTTTTATAGTCTCTCTTTATCAGGAACAGGCAGGAGCCTCTCTGTTCCCTCAGCCACACACACATAAGGTCGCTCTGCTTCCTGGTTCATTTCCCTCTTTCAGCACAGAACAAGAAGCAGGGGGGGCGACTAATCCACAAGCAGAAAACAGATGGTTTCTTAAAGCCACAGTGTATTCAATGTCCAGTAAGGGCTGATCCCCTACATAATAAACTTTAGGTTTAAAAATAATATTCTCACCTGCTCCTATACCGCAGCCATTGGTCCTCTATGCAACTGTATCCAGCCTCTTCTTCACTTATATTTCTATCACGACATCCTATTCCTCTATATTTATTCTGCACCGGTTCTTCTGGCACAATGTAGACATCTGATGTCAAGATGCACAGCTGCATTTTTTTCTTTCCTATATTGTGAAACATAGGTTATTATTATTGTGCATGAATGGTGTTTACTTATTTCATGTGCCATTTTTGTGTTGTCTAGCATTTTTATTTCTTTTCCTGTTTGATATAGTTTTACTAATTTAAACTTCATTTCCCATTGATGACTCTGGCTTTGCAATGGGGTCAGAATCTCATCACATGCACTTCCTTTAATGTCATGCCTTAGCTAATGGCAGCACATGACAGAAAAATTGACTTCTAGTGTACTCACACTGCAAAATTTCAATGTATTCTCTGTAAAACAATATATTCTATCGCCCTGTATTCTATAAAAAGCTATATATTCTGTCGACCCTGTCTCATGATTGTTGTATAGTGATGAGCGAGCACTAAAATGCTCGGGTACTCATTGTTCGAGTCGAGCCAATTAGAATGCTAGAGTGCTCAGACCGAGTAACGAGCCCAATGTAAGTCTATTACTTTTCCAGCGGCTTGCCAACCGTGGTCTGTATGGAGTTGTTCAATAAAGGGCCCAATAAATACTGCAGGGGCCGAAAGTGTAACGGCGGCTCTGGGTACCCCTACAAATCACTCTGACACTCTCTAGTGAAGTGTTTTTCGCCTCCCCATCGCCAGCACTGTGCAACCTGACTTTCCTCTCTTCGTCTGCTTGATGGAGGTGCACTTGACGTCCAATTGGCTGGTCACAAGAAGGACGTTGGGGCCTCGGGTAGAATAGCTCAGGCCGGGGGACCACTGACATGTGATAGTGAGGGTCTTGGTAACACGGCCAACCCACAGACATTGTAGGCAAGGCACCGTAAGGGTTCAATGGACCAGCGTAGGGGGGTCCAGGCTCAGGAGCCCGAGGGTAGATGTGTTAAGGGTCTGCTAGGGCCGGGTATATTGTTATCTTAGCAGCGGAGTCAGCTCCCATCCTCTTTTCCATTTGTGTTAGTTTTTCTAGCATAATATTCAGGGAACCCGGCAGGTCCTGCACCACCCTGAACAGAGTCTTTTTGTTTCCTCCGCCCTCGACAGTCGTGACGGCCTGAGTACGCACCACTACAGATCCCATGCCACCTACTCCGTCTGCCTCTTTCTTTTGTACCTTCTTGTAACGCTGTGGCGTATTGGGAGACTCCCTCCTCTTCTCACTGCAACCGATAGAAGAATTTTGCCTGGAGATGCCCCACACTAGCCGTTTCACCATATATCTCTTCCAAAAATATCACCATCTCTTCTAAGGTGCTACGTGTGGCTTCCGGTTGCAAGAAAACATTTCTGCGTGCCTCACCCTTTAGGGCGGCCAGAGCAATTTCAACTTGTAGATCTGGGCTGACATTATAAATCTTTGCAGCGCTCTGCAATCTGGTTACCCAGTCTGTCAGTGGCATATTTTGGCCATCAAATTTGGGCAGAACACTAAACAACGTGCTCATAGGGAGGGCCCTTGCAGGGGTTCCACCATTACATGCGGCCCTCATATTAGCCCCATTGTTATCGGCCGACTCCATCTCTAACTGTACCCTGCTCGCAGCGCCACTAGCGGTGTCTAAAGAACATTGCAAGGCAGGATTCAAGTATGGCACATCAGACGAGAAGGCTGAAACAAAACTCAGGCTTTATTATGTACAAAGGGATTATATGCTTGGAAGTGTGAATAGCAATATTTACAATGACAATATCAATAACATGAATACAGGAAGAAATACCTGAAGTGAGTCACAAAGCTATGCTCCAGCTATGGCAATGAAAGCTCAATACAACAGTACACATCAAGTTTCACATACTACTCTAGGCTAGTCCCCTATCTGGCTTTCTGCTAATCCTGATTCTTACAGCTGCTGTGGGCACACCCCTAATGGGTCTCCAGCCTATTGCTGTGAGTCACTGGATATTAAAACCCCCTCCACCCAGAAGGAGGTGCCTGAGTAACACCTTCACTCAGATAGTCTTTGCTGCAGAATTGCCAGGTCCTGTCCTGTTTCTAGTCTGTTTCCGCCACTCTGGGGGCTGTATACCCAGGCTTGTTCTTGTATCTCGTTGCAGTAGCAGTTCCTGTCTGAACTGTATCCTAGCCTGTTACCTGTTTGTCTCTATGTCCGTACCTTCCCTTTTCCTGCAGTATCTGAACCTGCACCTAACTCCAACTCGTTGTCTCTGTACTTCTGTTTGTGAGTTTTGTGTCCACTCGCTACTTCATAGGAAGTACCTTGTGTGTATCTGGTTCTGCTTGTCCCTTTTCCCTTCCTCCGTATCTTCCTCCTGTGTTCTAGCCATCCTCCTATATTTTCCAGTCTGTTTCATGTGAACAGAGCCCTGTCCTCTCTTCCTGCACCTTCAGCCCTGTTCGGCTCTGCTTGCCCACTGCTCCGGCGGTTTCTCTCTGCTCTGACTTGCCCACCGCTCCGGCGGCTTCCCACTGCTCTGCCTTACCCACTGCTCCGGCGGCTTCTCTTTGCTCTGCCTTGTCCACCGCTCCGGCGGCTTCTCTCTGCTCTGCCTTGCCCACCGCTCCGGCGGCTTCTCTCTGCTCAGCCTTGCCCACCGCTCCGGCGGTTCCACTCTGCTCTGCCTTGTCTACCTCACCTGCGGTTTCTCTCTGCTCTGCCTTGTCCACCGCTCCGGCGGTTCCGCTCTGCTCTGCCTTGCCCACCGCACCTGCGGTTTTCGCTCCGCGCTGCTTGCTCACCGCACCAGCAGTTCCGCTCTGCTCTGCCTTGTCCTCCGCTCCGGCGGTTTTGCTTTACTCTGCTTGTCTACCGCATCTGCGGCTCTGTACCTGTCTCCCAGTCTGTACTGGACCCTATCCAGCCTGCGCTCCAACCTACTAGTACCTCCCTGTCTGCACTCCAGCCGTGCTTGCCAGTATCTCCCTGTCTGCATACCAGCCGTGCTGGCCAGTGCCCACCTGTCTGCATACCAGCCGTGCTTGCCAGTGCCCACCTGTCTGCATACCAGCCGTACTTGCCAGTAACCACCTGTCTGCATACCAGCTGTACTTGCCAATACCCACCTGCCTGTATGCCAGTCTAACCTGCCTGTTCCTGCATTCTCCAGTGTGGGTCAACAACTGTGACTGGGGTCTGACCTGGAGTCGCACCTGGTCCCTCTGCTTGGTTCCTCCTTGGTCCACGGAGTCGACTAAGCCGCCGTGCGACCTTGGTCGGATCAGGTTGATACTTAGTTACACCCCTCTAGGCACTCCTCGGTTCATGGTACAGTGGGATCACAAATCACGCTCACGCCAGTCAGTCCAGGCATGAGCGTAACACCTTTCCTTTGTATATTGGATCTCTTCCTTCTGCAGGCAGGCAAACCTTGCTTCACTTTCACTGAGGTAAAATGGCTGGTACTCTGTGTTCTGTGTTACCTCAAGTCAGCAGTCTTCAGGGAAATGTTCTTCAAAAAGGGATGGATTTCTCTACTCTTGACACAGTCCTGACAAATCTTGATAAAGTCTGCGCTCTTATCTTTCCAGAGATTTACTGTTTCTTTTTATAGTCTCTCTTTATCAGGAACAGGCAGGAGCCTCTCTGTTCCCTCAGCCACACACACATAAGGTCGCTCTGCTTCCTGGTTCATTTCCCTCTTTCAGCACAGAACAAGAAGCAGGGGGGGCGACTAATCCACAAGCAGAAAACAGATGGTTTCTTAAAGCCACAGTGTATTCAATGTCCAGTAAGGGCTGATCCCCTACATAATAAACTTTAGGTTTAAAAATAATATTCTCACCTGCTCCTATACCGCAGCCATTGGTCCTCTATGCAACTGTATCCAGCCTCTTCTTCACTTATATTTCTATCACGACATCCTATTCCTCTATATTTATTCTGCACCGGTTCTTCTGGCACAATGTAGACATCTGATGTCAAGATGCACAGCTGCATTTTTTTCTTTCCTATATTGTGAAACATAGGTTATTATTATTGTGCATGAATGGTGTTTACTTATTTCATGTGCCATTTTTGTGTTGTCTAGCATTTTTATTTCTTTTCCTGTTTGATATAGTTTTACTAATTTAAACTTCATTTCCCATTGATGACTCTGCTTTGCAATGGGGTCAGAATCTCATCACATGCACTTCCTTTAATGTCATGCCTTAGCTAATGGCAGCACATGACAGAAAAATTGACTTCTAGTGTACTCACACTGCAAAATTTCAATGTATTCTCTGTAAAACAATATATTCTATCGCCCTGTATTCTATAAAAAGCTATATATTCTGTCGACCCTGTCTCATGATTGTTGTATAGTGATGAGCGAGCACTAAAATGCTCGGGTACTCATTGTTCGAGTCGAGCCAATTAGAATGCTAGAGTGCTCAGACCGAGTAACGAGCCCAATGTAAGTCTATTACTTTTCCAGCGGCTTGCCAACCGTGGTCTGTATGGAGTTGTTCAATAAAGGGCCCAATAAATACTGCAGGGGCCGAAAGTGTAACGGCGGCTCTGGGTACCCCTACAAATCACTCTGACACTCTCTAGTGAAGTGTTTTTCGCCTCCCCATCGCCAGCACTGTGCAACCTGACTTTCCTCTCTTCGTCTGCTTGATGGAGGTGCACTTGACGTCCAATTGGCTGGTCACAAGAAGGACGTTGGGGCCTCGGGTAGAATAGCTCAGGCCGGGGGACCACTGACATGTGATAGTGAGGGTCTTGGTAACACGGCCAACCCACAGACATTGTAGGCAAGGCACCGTAAGGGTTCAATGGACCAGCGTAGGGAGGTCCAGGCTCAGGAGCCCGAGGGTAGATGTGTTAAGGGTCTGCTAGGGCCGGGTATATTGTTATCTTAGCAGCGGAGTCAGCTCCCATCCTCTTTTCCATTTGTGTTAGTTTTTCTAGCATAATATTCAGGGAACCCGGCAGGTCCTGCACCACCCTGAACAGAGTCTTTTTGTTTCCTCCGCCCTCGACAGTCGTGACGGCCTGAGTACGCACCACTACAGATCCCATGCCACCTACTCCGTCTGCCTCTTTCTTTTGTACCTTCTTGTAACGCTGTGGCGTATTGGGAGACTCCCTCCTCTTCTCACTGCAACCGATAGAAGAATTTTGCCTGGAGATGCCCCACACTAGCCGTTTCACCATATATCTCTTCCAAAAATATCACCATCTCTTCTAAGGTGCTACGTGTGGCTTCCGGTTGCAAGAAAACATTTCTGCGTGCCTCACCCTTTAGGGCGGCCAGAGCAATTTCAACTTGTAGATCTGGGCTGACATTATAAATCTTTGCAGCGCTCTGCAATCTGGTTACCCAGTCTGTCAGTGGCATATTTTGGCCATCAAATTTGGGCAGAACACTAAACAACGTGCTCATAGGGAGGGCCCTTGCAGGGGTTCCACCATTACATGCGGCCCTCATATTAGCCCCATTGTTATCGGCCGACTCCATCTCTAACTGTACCCTGCTCGCAGCGCCACTAGCGGTGTCTAAAGAACATTGCAAGGCAGGATTCAAGTATGGCACATCAGACGAGAAGGCTGAAACAAAACTCAGGCTTTATTATGTACAAAGGGATTATATGCTTGGAAGTGTGAATAGCAATATTTACAATGACAATATCAATAACATGAATACAGGAAGAAATACCTGAAGTGAGTCACAAAGCTATGCTCCAGCTATGGCAATGAAAGCTCAATACAACAGTACACATCAAGTTTCACATACTACTCTAGGCTAGTCCCCTATCTGGCTTTCTGCTAATCCTGATTCTTACAGCTGCTGTGGGCACACCCCTAATGGGTCTCCAGCCTATTGCTGTGAGTCACTGGATATTAAAACCCCCTCCACCCAGAAGGAGGTGCCTGAGTAACACCTTCACTCAGATAGTCTTTGCTGCAGAATTGCCAGGTCCTGTCCTGTTTCTAGTCTGTTTCCGCCACTCTGGGGGCTGTATACCCAGGCTTGTTCTTGTATCTCGTTGCAGTAGCAGTTCCTGTCTGAACTGTATCCTAGCCTGTTACCTGTTTGTCTCTATGTCCGTACCTTCCCTTTTCCTGCAGTATCTGAACCTGCACCTAACTCCAACTCGTTGTCTCTGTACTTCTGTTTGTGAGTTTTGTGTCCACTCGCTACTTCATAGGAAGTACCTTGTGTGTATCTGGTTCTGCTTGTCCCTTTTCCCTTCCTCCGTATCTTCCTCCTGTGTTCTAGCCATCCTCCTATATTTTCCAGTCTGTTTCATGTGAACAGAGCCCTGTCCTCTCTTCCTGCACCTTCAGCCCTGTTCGGCTCTGCTTGCCCACTGCTCCGGCGGTTTCTCTCTGCTCTGACTTGCCCACCGCTCCGGCGGCTTCCCACTGCTCTGCCTTACCCACTGCTCCGGCGGCTTCTCTTTGCTCTGCCTTGTCCACCGCTCCGGCGGCTTCTCTCTGCTCTGCCTTGCCCACCGCTCCGGCGGCTTCTCTCTGCTCAGCCTTGCCCACCGCTCCGGCGGTTCCACTCTGCTCTGCCTTGTCTACCTCACCTGCGGTTTCTCTCTGCTCTGCCTTGTCCACCGCTCCGGCGGTTCCGCTCTGCTCTGCCTTGCCCACCGCACCTGCGGTTTTCGCTCCGCGCTGCTTGCTCACCGCACCAGCAGTTCCGCTCTGCTCTGCCTTGTCCTCCGCTCCGGCGGTTTTGCTTTACTCTGCTTGTCTACCGCATCTGCGGCTCTGTACCTGTCTCCCAGTCTGTACTGGACCCTATCCAGCCTGCGCTCCAACCTACTAGTACCTCCCTGTCTGCACTCCAGCCGTGCTTGCCAGTATCTCCCTGTCTGCATACCAGCCGTGCTGGCCAGTGCCCACCTGTCTGCATACCAGCCGTGCTTGCCAGTGCCCACCTGTCTGCATACCAGCCGTACTTGCCAGTAACCACCTGTCTGCATACCAGCTGTACTTGCCAATACCCACCTGCCTGTATGCCAGTCTAACCTGCCTGTTCCTGCATTCTCCAGTGTGGGTCAACAACTGTGACTGGGGTCTGACCTGGAGTCGCACCTGGTCCCTCTGCTTGGTTCCTCCTTGGTCCACGGAGTCGACTAAGCCGCCGTGCGACCTTGGTCGGATCAGGTTGATACTTAGTTACACCCCTCTAGGCACTCCTCGGTTCATGGTACAGTGGGATCACAAATCACGCTCACGCCAGTCAGTCCAGGCATGAGCGTAACACCTTTCCTTTGTATATTGGATCTCTTCCTTCTGCAGGCAGGCAAACCTTGCTTCACTTTCACTGAGGTAAAATGGCTGGTACTCTGTGTTCTGTGTTACCTCAAGTCAGCAGTCTTCAGGGAAATGTTCTTCAAAAAGGGATGGATTTCTCTACTCTTGACACAGTCCTGACAAATCTTGATAAAGTCTGCGCTCTTATCTTTCCAGAGATTTACTGTTTCTTTTTATAGTCTCTCTTTATCAGGAACAGGCAGGAGCCTCTCTGTTCCCTCAGCCACACACACATAAGGTCGCTCTGCTTCCTGGTTCATTTCCCTCTTTCAGCACAGAACAAGAAGCAGGGGGGGCGACTAATCCACAAGCAGAAAACAGATGGTTTCTTAAAGCCACAGTGTATTCAATGTCCAGTAAGGGCTGATCCCCTACATAATAAACTTTAGGTTTAAAAATAATATTCTCACCTGCTCCTATACCGCAGCCATTGGTCCTCTATGCAACTGTATCCAGCCTCTTCTTCACTTATATTTCTATCACGACATCCTATTCCTCTATATTTATTCTGCACCGGTTCTTCTGGCACAATGTAGACATCTGATGTCAAGATGCACAGCTGCATTTTTTTCTTTCCTATATTGTGAAACATAGGTTATTATTATTGTGCATGAATGGTGTTTACTTATTTCATGTGCCATTTTTGTGTTGTCTAGCATTTTTATTTCTTTTCCTGTTTGATATAGTTTTACTAATTTAAACTTCATTTCCCATTGATGACTCTGGCTTTGCAATGGGGTCAGAATCTCATCACATGCACTTCCTTTAATGTCATGCCTTAGCTAATGGCAGCACATGACAGAAAAATTGACTTCTAGTGTACTCACACTGCAAAATTTCAATGTATTCTCTGTAAAACAATATATTCTATCGCCCTGTATTCTATAAAAAGCTATATATTCTGTCGACCCTGTCTCATGATTGTTGTATAGTGATGAGCGAGCACTAAAATGCTCGGGTACTCATTGTTCGAGTCGAGCCAATTAGAATGCTAGAGTGCTCAGACCGAGTAACGAGCCCAATGTAAGTCTATTACTTTTCCAGCGGCTCTCCCCGGCAGTCGGCAGAGGTACTAAAAATTGCCCAAATCGATGGGAACAGTGCTCAAATGACATGGGAACATCATGGGGAAGACCCCTGTAAGCATTTCTGACTCCCAGGTCACTGCTGTCAACAATGCTGTCAGAGCTATTACGCCACTGTAATGCACACGCCCGGGCTGAGCGGCGTGTGCGTGTATATGTAGTGATTCCACTGGACCGTGCCGGAGAGTGAATGCCTGGAGGGGCGTAACTAAGTATTCACCCGATCCGACCAGGGTCGCACGACGGCATACGACGCCAGTGCTCCAAGGAGGAACCGAGCAGAGGGACCAGGTGCTACTCCAGGACAGACCCCGGACACGGCTGTTGACCCACACAGGGGAATACAGGAACAGACAGGTTAGGCTGGCACACAGACTGGTGGGCATAGGCAGGCACGACTGGTATGCAGGCAGGCGGGTATGCAGGCAGGGGGATACAGGCAAGCACGGCTAGAGTGCAGACAGGGAGGCACTAGCAGGTTGGAACACAGGCGGGATAGGACCCAGTACACACTGGGACTCAGAAACAACCACAGATGTGGCGGACAAACACAGCAGAGCGAGGCCACCCAGAGTGGTGAGCGAGAGCAGGGCAAGAAGAGACCGCCTAGAGCGGTGAGCGAGAGAAGAGCAGGACGAGGCCGCCTGGAGCGGTGAGCGAGAGAAGAGCAGGACGAGGCCGCCTGGTGTGGTGAGCGAGAGTAGAGCAGGATGAGGCCGCCTGGAGCGTTGAGCGAGAGTAGAGCAGGACGAGGCCGCCTGGAGCGGTCAGCAAGAGTAGAGCAGGACGAGGCCGTCTGGAGCGGTGAACAAGAGTAGAGCAGGACGAGGCCGCCTGGAGCGGTGAGCAAGAGTAGAGCAGGACGAGGCCGCCTGGAGCGGTGAGCAAGAGTAGAGCAGGACGAGGCCGCCTGGAGCGGTGAGCAAGAGTAGAGCAGGACGAGGCCGCCTGGAGCGGTGAGCAAGAGTAGAGCAGGACGAGGCTGCCTGGAGTGGTGAGCAAGAGTAGAGCAGGACGAGGCCGCCTGGAGCGGTGAGCAAGAGTAGAGCAGGATGAGACTGCCGGAGCAGCGAGCAAAGGGTCAGAGCAGAGCGAGACTGCAAGAGCAGCGAGCAAAGGGTCAGAGCAGAGCGAGACTGCTGGAGCAGCGAGCAAAGGGTCAGAGCAGAGCGAGACTGCCGGAGCAGCGAGCAAAGGGTCAGAGCAGGGCGAGAACCGCAGGAGCGGAGAGCGAGGCAGGGCAGAGGGGACAGGGCTCTGTTCACACAGAACAGACAGGAAGGGAAAGGCAGAACCAGATACCCACAGGGTACTTGCAGTGAAGTAGCGAGTGGACCACAAACTCACAAACGGAAGTACAGTGACAACGAACAGGAGTTAGATACGAATTCAGACTCTGCAGAAAAAGGAAAGGTACAGACATAGAGAAAAACAGGAAACAGGCTAGAAGAGTATTCAGACAAGAACAGACACAGTAGCAAGATACAGGAGCGGGTCTAGGTATGCAGCCCCTAGAAGGCGGAAGGAACAGGCTAGGAGCGTGTTCAGACAGGACAGACGAGATACAGGAGCGGGTCTAGGTATGCAGCCCCTAGAGGGCGGAAGGAACAGGCTAGGAGCGAGTTCAGACAGGCCTGGAAATACAGCCTCCAGAAAAGGCAGGCAAGCAAACACAGAAAGGGACCTGGCACATTCAGAGTGAAAGAGCACACTGAATGAAACACAATGCTCAGGCAGGGTTTCTTAGAAGGAGCTGGGTTAAATACCAGATGACAGACAGCAATAGGCTGTGGACGCACAAGGGGTGTGCCCGCAGCAGGTACAAGAAACAGGAAGTGATCGGGCGCCGCCCTTAAGCAGCAGAAACAGAGGCAAGCAAACAGCATGGAGGGAAGCCAGGCTAGCAGACTTAACTAGAGATCAAGTGCGCGCTCTTGCACAGTGGGAGATGGTCCACTATGCAAGGTCGCCGCCAGGTATGTTACAGTACCCCCCCCTTACGCCCCCTCTTCTTCAGGTCTGCCAGAATGTTCCGCAGGGAATTCGAGGGCCAATCCTTCACTTCAAGTAGATCACTTCCACTGTCCACAGGAAAAACTGGTCTCACATGAGTAGCTAGGATGCTACCTCCTATCCAGCCATCCTCAGCAACAGACGAAACGGGTGGAGTACCAGGAACAGTACACAAGGAAATATCTCTCCACATATTTTCAGGTGGCACCCCAGAGGGTTCAGGAGAAAACTGGAAGTCCTCCGCCGGGTTGGAGGGGTGCAGAGACTCGGGGGTAACCTCTGCTTCGGAGTACACTAGGTCGGACTCGCTGGAAGAAGCGGGCGAGGTATCAGGTACTGAGTATAGGAGAGTACCTGTCCATTCACTATCAGGTAGCACCCCGAAGGGTTCAGGAGACAACTGGACGTCCTCCGCTTGGTCGGAGGGGTGTAGAGACTCGGGGATAACCTCTGCTTTGGAGGACACTAGGTGGGACTCACTGGAAGAAGCGGCCGAGGTATCAGGTACCGAGTATAGGAGAGTCTCTGTCAATTCGCTATCAGGTAGCACCCCGAAGGGATCAGGAGACAACTGGACGTCCTCCGCCTGGTCGGAGGGGTGTAGAGACTCGGGGATAACCTCTGCTTCGGAGTACACTAGGTCGGACTCACTGGACGAAGCGGCCGATGTATCAGGTACAGAGTATAGGGAAGACTCTGTCCATTCGCTACCAGGTAGCACCCCAAAGGGTTCTGGAGACAACTGGAAGTCCTCCGCCTGGTCGGAGGAGTGTAGAGACTTGGGGGTAACTACCGCTTTAGCGTACCCATTGTCAAGCTCACAGGACGGAGCGGACGAAGTATGGGGTACCGGTTGTAGGGAAGTCTCTCTCCATTTGTCATCAAGTGGTATCCCGGACGATTCAGGAGGCAACAGGGGGTCCTCCGTCAGGTAGTAGAGGTGCACAGACTCGGAGGTAATCACTGCTTCGGAGCACCCTTGGACAGGCTCACCGGTTAAAGTGGGGGAAGTATCAGATACCGGGTGCAGGCAGTTCTCCTGTGTGGATTCTGGGTGGGCAGTAGTCTCTTCGGGCAGGAGAACTGGTGCGCTACCCACGCACATTACCTGTCAGGGCTGCTCCGGGATATCGGAAAAAGAAGCTTCAGCAGGGTCCTCAAGGTTGGGATCAGGAGGTCTTTGGGAGGACAGACCCTGGCGTGACAGCTTGCCTCTACGCCTAGCACGTCTGGACTGCCTCTTGAGGTTGGGAGAAGTATTCCGGAGAGCATAGTCATCCTGTGTGGATTCTGGGTGGGCAGTAGTCTCTTCGGGCAGAAGGACTAGTGCGCTACCCACACACATTACCCATCGGGGCTGATCGGGATTTTGGGAAGTGAAGCTTCAGCAGGGGTCTCCGGGTTTGGGTCATCGAAGACCA
Organism: Phyllobates terribilis; assembly: GCF_046119375.1. Lineage (NCBI taxonomy): Eukaryota > Metazoa > Chordata > Amphibia > Anura > Dendrobatidae > Phyllobates > Phyllobates terribilis. The sequence goes on along the minus strand of NW_027362764.1, from coordinate 529,995,587 downwards.
TTAGAAAGGCCACCAGGAAGGCTTGAAGGTCCAGGAGGATAGGATCCTGTGTTTCCCATAGGGGGTTGATCCATTCCAAGGCATCACCCGCTAGATTAGACATAATGAATCCGACCTTAACCCGATCGGTGGGAAAACAAAGAAGGTAGAACTTGAAGTGTAGCAAGCATTGCTTCACAAATGCACGACTCAGTCTTGGATCCCCATAGTACCGTGGCGGATCCGCAGGAACGAGTGCTGATAGATCCATCTGGACGGATGCGTAATTCGCCTGAAACTCAGCTGGCAGCAAAAAAAAAATAAATTTCCTCTAGAAGCACGTATTCGCTGGAAAAAGTCTCAGAGAGCGAAGGCCGTGGGGCTTAACGGGAACCATGGCCTGAGCATGCTGTAATGCACACGCCCGGGCTGAGCGGCGTGTGCGTGTATATGTAGTGATTCCACTGGACCGTGCCAGAGAGTGAATGCCTGGAGGGGCGTAACTAAGTATTCACCCGATCCGACCAGGGTCGCACGACCGCGTAAGACGCCAGTGCACCAAGGAGGAACCGAGCAGAGGGACCAGGTGCTACTCCAGGACAGACCCCGGACACGGCAGTTGACCCACACAGGGGAATACAGGAACAGACAGGTTAGGCTGGCACACAGACTGGTGGGTATAGGCAGGCACGACTGGTATGCAGGCAGGCGGGTATGCAGGCAGGGGGGTACAGGCAAGCACGGCTAAAGTGCAGACAGGGAGGCACTAGCAAGTTGGAACACAGGCGGGATAGGACCCAGTACACACTGGGACTCAGGAACAGGACCACAGATGTGGCGGACAAACACAGCAGAGCGAGGCCGCCCAGAGTGGTGAGCGAGAGCAGGGCAAGACGAGACCGCCTAGAGCCGAAACCGCACCTGCGGTTTCTCTCTGCTCTGCCTTGTCCACCGCTCCGGCGGTTCCGCTCTGCTCTGCCTTGCCCACCGCACCTGCGGTTTTCGCTCCGCGCTGCTTGCTCACCGCACCATCAGTTCCGCTCTGCTCTGCCTTGTCCTCCGGCGGTTTTGCTTTACTCTGCTTGTCTACCGCATCTGCGGCTCTGTACCTGTCTCCCAGTCTGTACTGGACCCTATCCAGCCTGCGCTCCAACCTGCTAGTACCTCCTTGTCTGCACTCCAGCCGTGCTTGCCAGTATCTCCCTGTCTGCATACCAGCCGTGCTGGCCAGTGCCCACCTGTCTGCATACCAGCCGTGCTTGCCAGTGCCCACCTGTCTGCATACCAGCCGTACTTGCCAGTAACCACCTGTCTGCATACCAGCTGTACTTGCCAATACCCACCTGCCTGTATGCCAGTCTAACCTGCCTGTTCCTGCATTCTCCAGTGTGGGTCAACAACTGTGACTGGGGTCTGACCTGGAGTCACACCTGGTCCCTCTGCTTGGTTCCTCCTTGGTCCACGGAGTCGACTAAGCCGCCGTGCGACCTTGGTCGGATCAGGTTGATACTTAGTTACACCCCTCTAGGCACTCCTCGGTTCATGGTACAGTGGGATCAAAAATCACGCTCACGCCAGTCAGTCCAGGCATGAGCGTAACACCTTTCCTTTGTATATTGGATCTTTTCCTTCTGCAGGCAGGCAAACCTTGCTTCACTTTCACTGAGGTAAAATGGCTGGTACTCTGTGTTCTGTGTTACCTCAAGTCAGCAGTCTTCAGGGAAATGTTCTTCAAAAAGGGATGGATTTCTCTACTCTTGACACAGTCCTGACAAATCTTGATAAAGTCTGCGCTCTTATCTTTCCAGAGATTTACTGTTTCTTTTTATAGTCTCTCTTTATCAGGAACAGGCAGGAGCCTCTCTGTTCCCTCAGCCACACACACATAAGGTCGCTCTGCTTCCTGGTTCATTTCCCTCTTTCAGCACAGAACAAGAAGCAGGGGGGGCGACTAATCCACAAGCAGAAAACCCATGGTTTCTTAAAGCCACAATGTATTCAAAGTCCAGTAAGGGCTGATCCCCTACATAATAAACTTTAGGTTTAAAAATAATATTCTCACCTGCTCCTATACCGCAGCCATTGGTCCTCTATGCAACTGTATCCAGCCTCTTCTTCACTTATATTTCTATCACGACATCCTATTCCTCTATATTTATTCTGCACCGGTTCTTCTGGCACAATGTAGACATCTGATGTCAAGATGCACAGCTGCATTTTTTTCTTTCCTATATTGTGAAACATAGGTTATTATTATTGTGCATGAATGGTGTTTACTTATTTCATGTGCCATTTTTGTGTTGTCTAGCATTTTTATTTCTTTTCCTGTTTGATATAGTTTTACTAATTTAAACTTCATTTCCCATTGAAGAATCTGGCTTTGCAATGGGGTCAGAATCTCATCACATGCACTTCCTTTAATGTCATGCCTTAGCTAATGGCAGCACATGACAGAAAAATTGACTTCTAGTGTACTCACACTGCAAAATCTCAATGTATTCTATGTAAAACAATATATTCTATCGCCCTGTATTCTATAAAAAGCTATATATTCTGTCGACCCTGTCTCATGATTGTTGTATAGTGATGAGCGAGCACTAAAATGCTCGGGTACTCATTGTTCGAGTCGAGCAAATTAGAATGCTAGAGTGCTCAGACCGAGTAACGAGCCCAATGTAAGTCTATTACTTTTCCAGCGGCTCCCCCCGGCAGTCGGCAGAGGTACTAAAAATTGCCCAAATCGATGGGAACAGTGCTCAAATAACATGGGAACATCATGGGGAAGACCCCTGCAAGCATTTCTGACTCCCAGGTCACTGCTGTCAACAATGCTGTCAGAGCTATTACGCCACTGTAATGCACACGCCCCGGCTGAGCGGCGTGTGCGTGTATATGTAGTGATTCCACTGGACCGTGCCGGAGAGTGAATGCCTGGAGGGGCGTAACTAAGTATTCACCCAATCCGACCAGGGTCGCACGACGGCATACGATGCCAGTGCTCCAAGGAGGAACCGAGCAGAGGGACCAGGTGCTACTCCAGGACAGACCCCGGACACGGCTGTTGACCCACACAGGGGAATACCGGAACAGACAGGTTAGGCTGGCACACAGACTGGTGGGTATAGGCAGGCACGACTGGTATGCAGGCAGGCGGGTATGCAGGCAGGGGGGTACAGGCAAGCACGGCTAGAGTGCAGACAGGGAGGCACTAGCAGGTTGGAACACAGGCGGGATAGGACCCAGTACACATTGGGACTCAGGAACAGAACCACAGATGTGGCGGACAAACACAGCAGAGCGAGGCCGCCCAGAGTGGTGAGCGAGAGCAGGACAAGACGAGACCGCCTAGAGCGGTGAGCGAGAGAAGAGCAGGACGAGGCCGCCTGGAGCGGTGAGCGAGAGAAGATCAGGACGAGGCCGCCTGGTGCGGTGAGCGAGAGTAGAGCTGGACGAGGCCGCCTGGAGCGTTGAGCGACAGTAGAGCAAGACGAGGCCGTCTGAAGCGGTGAGCAAGAGTAGAGCAGGACTAGGCCGCCTGGAGCGGTGAGCAAGAGTAGAGCAGGACGAGGCCGCCTGGAGCGGTGAGCAAGAGTAAAGCAGGTCGAGACCGCCTGGAGTGGCGAGCAAGAGTAGAGCAGGACGAGGCCGCCTGGAGCGGTGAGCAAGAGTAGAACAGGACAAGGCCGCCTGGAGCGGTGAGCAAGAGTAGAGCAGGACGAGGCTGCCTGGAGTGGTGAGCAAGAGTAGAGCAGGACGAGGCCGCCTGGAGCGGTGAGCAAGAGTAGAGCAGGACGAGACTGGCGGAGCAGCGAGCAAAGGGTCAGAGCAGAGCGAGACTGCAAGAGCAGCGAGCAAAGGGTCAGAGCAGAGCGAGACTGCTGGAGCAGCGAGCAAAGGGTTAGAGCAGAGCGAGACTGCCGGAGCAGCGAGCAAAGGGTCAGAGCAGGGCGAGAACCGCAGGAGCGGAGAGCGAGGCAGGACAGAGGGGACAGGGCTCTGTTCACACAGAACAGACAGGAAGGGAAAGGCAGAACCAGATACCCACAGGGTACTTGCAGTGAAGTAGCGAGTGGACCACAAACTCACAAACGGAAGTACAGTGACAACGAAGAGGAGTTAGATACGAGTTCAGACTCTGCAGAAAAAGGAAAGGTACAGACATAGAGAAAAACAGGAAACAGGCTAGAAGAGTATTCAGACAAGAACAGACACAGTAGCAAGATACAGGAGCGGGTCTAGGTATGCAGCCCCTAGAAGGCGGAAGGAACAGGCTAGGAGCGTGTTCAGACAGGACAGACGAGATACAGGAGCGGGTCTAGGTATGCAGCCCCTAGAGGGCGGAAGGAACAGGCTAGGAGCGAGTTCAGACAGGCCTGGAAATACAGCCTCCAGAAAAGGCAGGCAAGCAAACACAGAAAGGAACCTGGCACATTCAGAGTGAAAGAGCACACTGAATGAAACACAATGCTCAGGCAGGGTTTCTTGGGAGGAGCTGGATTAAATACCAGATGACATACAGCAATAGGCTGAGGACGCACAAGGGGTGTGCCCGCAGCAGGTACAAGAAACAGGAAGTGATCGGGCACCGCCCTTAAGCAGCAGAAGTAGATGCAAGCAAACAGCATGGAGGGAAGCCAGGCTAGCAGACTGGACTGGAGATCAAGTGCGCGCTCTTGCACAGTGGGAGATGGACCACTATGCAAGGACGCCGCCAGGTATGTTACAGTACCCCCCCCCTTACGCCCTCTCTTCTTCAGGCCTGCCAGAATGTTCCGCAGGGAATTGGAGGGCCAATCCTTCACTTCAAGGAGATCACTTCCACTGTCCACAGGAAAAACTGGTCTCATCTGAGTAGCTAGGATGCTACCTCCTATCCAGCTATCCTCAGCAACAGACGAAACGGGTGGAGTACCAGGAACAGTACACAAGGAAGTCTCTCTCCACATATTTTCAGGTGGCACCCCAGAGGGTTCAGGAGAAAACTGGAAGTCCTCCGCCGGGTTGGAGGGGTGCAGAGACTCGGAGGTAACCTCTGCTTCGGAGTACACTAGGTCGGACTCGCTGGAAGAAACGGGCGAGGTATCAGGTACTGAGTATAGGAGAGTCCCTGTCCATTCACTATCAGGTAGCACCCCGAAGGGTTCAGGAGACAACTGGAGGTCCTCCGCCTGGTCGGAGGGGTGTAGAGACTCGGGGATAACCTCTGCTTCGGAATACACTAGGTCGGACTCACTGGAAGAAGCGGCCGAGGTATCAGGTACCGAGTATAGCAGAGTCTCTGTCCATTCGCTATCAGGTAGCACCCCGAAGGGATCAGGAGACAACTGGAGGTCCTCCGCCTGGTCGGAGGGGTGTAGAGACTCGGGGATAAACTTTGCTTCGGAGTACACTAGGTCGGATTCACTGGACGAAGCGGCCGAGGTATCAGGTACAGAGTATAGGGAAGACTCTGTCCATTCGCTACCAGGTAGCACCCCAAAGGGTTCTGGAGACAACTGGAGGTCCTCCGCCTGGTCGGAGGAGTGTAGAGACTCGGGGGTAACTACCGCTTTAAGGTACCCATTGTCAAGCTCACAGGACGGAGCGGACGAAGTATCGGGTACCGGTTGTAGGGAAGTCTCTCTCCATTTGTCATCAAGTGGTATCCCGGAGGATTCAGGAGGCAACAGGGGGTCCTCCGTCAGGTAGTAGAGGTGCACAGACTCGGAGGTAATCACTGCTTCGGAGTACCCTTGGACAGGCTCACCGGTTAAAGTGGGTGAAGTATCAGATACCGGGTGCAAGCAGTCCTCCTGTGTGGATTCTGGGTGGGCAGTAGTCTCTTCGGGCAGGAGAACTGGTGCGCTACCCACGCACATTACCTGTCGGGGCTGCTCCGGGATATCGGAAAAAGAAGCTTCAGCAGGGACCTCAAGGTTGGGATCAGGAGGTCTTTGGGAGGACAGACCCTGGCGTGACGGCTTGCCTCTACGCCTAGCACGTCTGGACTGCCTCTTGAGGTTGGGAGAAGTATTCTGGAGAGCATAGTCATCCTGTGTGGATTCTGGGTGGGCAGTAGTCTCTTCGGGCAGGAGGACTAGTGCGCTACCCACACACATTACCCATCGGGGCTGCTCCGGGATTTTGGGAAGTGAAGCTTCAGCAGGGGTCTCCGGGTTAGGGTCATCGAAGACCATTAGAAAGGCCACCAGGAAGGCCTGAAGGTCCAGGAGGATAGGATCCTGTGTTTCCCATAGGGGGTTGATCCATTCCAAGGCATCACCCGCTAGGTTAGACATAATGAATCCCACCTTAACCCGATCGGTGGGAAAACAAAGAGGGTAGAACTTGAAGTGTAGCAAGCATTGCTTCACAAATGCACGACTCAGTCTTGGATCCCCATAGTACCGTGGCAGATCCGCAGGAACGAGTGCTGATAGATCCATCTGGATGGATGCGTAATTCGCCTGAAACTCAGCTGGCAGCAAAAAAAAATAAATTTCCTCTAGAAGCACGTATTCGCTGGAAAAAGTCTCAGAGAGCGAAGGCCGTGGGGCTCAATGGGAACCATGGCCTGAGCATGCTGTAATGCACACGCCCGGGCTGAGCGGCGTGTGCGTGTATATGTAGTGATTCCACCGGACCGTGCCGGAGAGTGAATGCCTGGAGGGGCGTAACTAAGTATTCACCCGATCCGACCAGGGTCGCACGACGGCATACGACGCCAGTGCACCAAGGAGGAACTAAGCAGAGGGACCAGGTGCTACTCCAGGACACACCCCGGACATGGCAGTTGACCCACACAGGGGAATACAGGAACAGACAGGTTAGGCTGGCACACAGACTGGTGGGTATAGGCAGGCACGACTGGTATGCAGGCAGGCTGGTATGCAGGCAGGGGGGTACAGGCAAGCACGGCTAAAGTGCAGACAGGGAGGCACTAGCAGGTTGGAACACAGGCGGGATAGGACCCAGTACACAATGGGACTCAGGAACAGAACCACAGATGTGGCGGACAAACACAGCAGAGCGAGGCCGCCCAGAGTGGTGAGCGAGAGCTGGGCAAGACGAGTCCGCCTGGAGCGGTGAGCGAGAGTAGAACAGGACGAGGCCGCCTGGAGCAGTGAGCGAAAGTAGAGCAGGACGAGGCCGCCTGGAGCGTTGAGCGAGAGTAGAGCAGGACGAGGCCGCCTGGAGCGGTGAGCAAGAGAAGAGCAGGACGAGGCTGCCTGGAGCGGTGAACAAGAGTAGAGCAGGATGAGGCCGCCTGGAGCGGTGAGCAAGAGTAGAGCAGGACGAGGCTGCCTGGAGCGGTGAGCAAGAGTAGAGCAGGACGAGGCCGCCTGGAGCGGTGAGCAAGAGTAGAGCAGGACGAGGCCGCCTGGAGCGGTGAGCAAGAGTAGAGTAGGACGAGACCGCCTGGAGTGGTGAGCAAGAGTAGAGCAGGACGAGGCCGCCTGGAGCGGTGAGCAAGAGTAGAGCAGGACGAGGCCGCCTGGAGCGGTGAGCAAGGGTAGAGCAGGACGAGGCCGTCTGGAGCGGTGAGGAAGAGTAGAGCAGGACGAGGCCGCCTGGAGTGGTGAGCAAGAGTAGAGCAGGACGAGGCCGCCTGGAGCGGTGAGCAAGAGTAGAGCAGGACGAGACTGCCGGAGCAGCGAGCAAAGGGTCAGAGCAGAGCGAGACTGCCGGAGCAGCGAGCAAAGGGTCAGAGCAGAGCTAGACTGCCGGAGCAGCGAGCAAAGGGTCAGAGCAGAGCGAGACTGCCGGAGCAGAGAGCAAAGGGTCAGAGCAGGGCGAGAACTGCAGGAGCGGAGAGCGAGGCCAGGCAGAGTGGACAGGTCTCTGTTCACACAGAACAGACAGGAAGGGAAAGGCAGAACCAGATACCCTCAGGGTACTTGCAGTGAAGTAGCGAGTGGACCACAAACTCGCAAACGGAAGTACAATGACAACGAACAGGAGTTAGATACGAGTTCAGACTCTGCAGAAAAAGAAAAGGTACAGACATAGAGAAAAACAGGAAACAGGCTAGAAGAGTATTCAGACAAGAACAGACACAGTAGCAAGATACAGGAGCGGGTCTAGGTATGCAGCCCCTAGAAGGCGGAAGGAACAGGCTAGGAGCGTGTTCAGACAGGACAGATGAGATACAGGAGCGGGTCTAGGTATGCAGCCCCTAGGGGGCGGAAGGAACAGGCTAGGAGCGAGTTCAGACAGGCCTGGAAATACAGCCTCCAGGAAAGGCAGGCAAGCAAACACAGAAAGGGACCTGGCACATTCAGAGTGAAAGAGCACACTGAATGAAACACAATGCTCAGGAAGGGTTTCTTGGGAGGAGCTGGGTTAAATACCAGATGACAGACAGCAATAGGCTGAGGACGCACAAGGGGTGTGCCCGCAGCAGGTACAAGAAACAGGAAGTGATCGGGCGCCGCCCTTAAGCAGCAGAAACAGAGGCAAGCAAACAGCATGGAGGGAAGCCAGGCTAGCAGACTGGACTGGAGATCAAGTCCATGCTCTTGCACAGTGGGAGATGGACCACTATGCAAGGACGCCGCCAGGTATGTTACAGCCACATTTACGGACTCACAATAAAACATACAAAAACGAAACCAAAATGGATTTTCCTGGGAATTATGTTAAGGAACATCCTTTCCAGGGTAATGACTTGTATATAAGGCAAAATAAATAAACAAAAACAAGAATGCTCCTCCACACCTTGGGCTATGTTCAGACGTATCATTTTTGATGCGTTTTTGCACTTCAACCAAGACAAATGCATTCACTGGGAAATGTTATCTGTAAACAGAGAAATTGTGAGGGAATATTTAGCTAACATAAATGAGTTCAAGTCTCCAGGTCCAGATGAATTACACCCCAGAGTACTGAAGGAGATCATAGAAGAAATTTTAAAACCACTCTCCATAATCTTTGAAAATTCTTGGAGAACAGGAGAAGTCCCAGAAGACTGGAGAAGAGCAAATGTTGTTCCTATCTTCAAAAAGGGGAAGAAGGTGGACCCAGGGAACTATAGGCCGGTGAGTCTGACTTCTATACCAGGAAAGATCTTTGAAGAAATTATTAAACAACATGTATGTAAGTACCTGGATAAGAATGAAGTTATTAACCAGAGTCAGCATGGTTTTGTAACTAACAAGTCATGTCAGACTAACTTAATTTCCTTCTATGACAGAATCACTGACTGGGTGGATCAGGGAAATGCTGTAGATATAGTATATCTTGACTTTAGCAAAGCATTTGACAAAGTATCTCACACCATCCTTATTGAGAAAATGGCCAAGTATGGAATGGACAAGGCAACTGTTAGGTGGATTCATAACTGGTTTAGTGATCGGACTCAAAGAGTGGTCGTAAATGGCTTCACATTCAGTTGGATGAATGTCTCAAGTGGGGTACCACAGGGCTCTGTCCTGGGACCTGTATTGTTCAACATCTTTATCAATGATTTAGATGAAGGAATTGAGGGTATACTGATTAAATTTGCTGATGACACAAAGCTATGAGGGATAGCTAACACTAGAGAAGAGAGAGAGAGGATTCAAAAAGACTTAAATAAACTGGAGCAGTGGGCAGTAACTAACAGAATGGTTTTTAACAGGGAAAAATGCAAAGTACTACATCTGGGCAATAAAAATGAAAAAAGCATATACAAAATGGGAGGAATAGAGCTAAGCAACAGTACATGTGAAAAAGACTTAGGTATACTAATAGATCATTTATTGAAAATGAGTCAATAGTGTGATGCAGCTGCAAAAAAGGCAAATACAATTCTGGGATGTATTAACAGAAGCATACAGTCTAGATCACGTGAAGTCATTATCGGACTGTACTCCTCTTTGGTCAGACGTCATCTGGAATACTGCGTCCAGTTTTGGGCACCACATTTTAAAAAATACATCGACAAACTGGAGCAAGTTCAGAGAAAAGCGACTAGAATGGTGACCGGTTTGCAAACCATGTCCTATGAGGAACGGTTACAGGATTTGGGAATGTTTAGCTTGCAAAAAAGAAGACTGAGAGGTGACTTAATAGCTGTCTACAAATATCTCAAGGGCTGTCACATTGAAGAAGGATCATCTTTATTCTCATTTGCACAAGGACAGACTAGAAGCAATGGGATGAAACTGAATGGGAGGAGACACAGATTAGATATTAGAAAAAACTTTTTGACAGTTAGGGTGATCAATGAGTGGAACAGGCTGCCACGAGAGTTGGTGAGTTCCCCTTCAATGGACGTCTTCAAACAGAGGCTGGACAGACATCTGTCTGAGATGATTTAGTGAATCCTGCTTTGAGCAGGGGGTTGGACCAGATGACCCAGGAGGTCCCCTCCATCTCTACCATTCTATGATTCGATGATTCTATGAAATGTCATTTTAACATTTTACAACCTTATCTGGCCATGTTGTGTGTGACACATCATCAGACACATGCATACAGCGCTGAAAAGACATGGGAAGAGCATGGGGAAGACCCCTGGAAGCATATCTGACTCCCAGGTCACTGCCTAAAAGTGTGCCCATCACAAGTGATCCTTGGCGCATGCGAAGATGCCTCTGTCATTGCAGACTCAACAATCACCGTCCACGTCTATACTATACTGCCAAATTTTTGACAGCTGCTTGCACTTGAAATGTGGCCTTTTAGGCTGGTAGAGGCGGAAGCTGTCCACAACCTTATGGCGGCGGCAGCCGGGTATCCATACTCGGTCCCCAGCCACCATTATTTGTCCCAGTGTCGTCTCCACCTTCCACAAGCATGGGTCATACAACATTACCTGTGCCCCCCACAGTGCACTTACTGGAAGAACCGCCTAACCACAAACACGTGGTCAAGTGAATGTGGTCAGGGATGGTACGGAGCCAGTCCACAGCTTGTCAGTGAGTTGTATTTCACCACAGCCATATTCTTTAGCTTGGTGAAAGAACTTGGGAAACCGTATCTACTCCAGTTGTCATTTCTCCCAGGAGGTCCTCTAAAGCTGCTTGCACTTGAAATGTGGCCTTTTTGACTAGTGGAGGCAGAAGCTGTCCACAATCTCATGCCGGTGGTGGCCAGGTGTCCATACTCGGTCCCCAGCCGCCACTATTTCTCCCGTTATCGTCTCCGCCTTCCACAAGCAAGGGTCCCTGAAAATTACTGCTGGTACTTTTATGTGGGAATCTGCTTGCCTCCTACCAGCCTGTAATATTTCCAGTGAACTATGGTACGACGCCATGGAATTAGCACTGCCCCCAGTACCATTAGCGAAGATATTCCCAATTTTCTTCTCAGGAATTCTATTTGGTAGACTGAATGACTGCCCAAATACATTAGTTTCTCACAAAGGAGCTGAAGATAGAGTGGAAGTAGGTGCAAATTTCTCCAGCCGGTTAGATATTAGAGGGTTAACGGCAGCACATTGGCTCAGTGGTTAGCACTGAAGCCTTGCAGCGCTGGGATCCTGGGTTCAAATCCCAGCAAGGACAACATCTGCAAGGATTTTGTATGTTCTCCCTGTGTTTGCGTGGGTTTCCACCTCAGTAAAAAAGGAGCCATAGAGTGTCCGGGAACCTTCCACACACTTTTCTTAGCCAGGACTGCTTCTCGGCAGGGTTGGACAATCCCACCAGAGAATCCTCAGGTGGGCCCTGGCTTCTCCATCAGGAGAGTTCATGATAGCGCAAACTTTGCAGCAGCTATGGGGCTCTTGAGCGGGGGAGAAAGGTGAGCCCTCAGAATCAAATCCTCTCGTGGGCCCAATGTTTTTCAGTTTGAAACTGCTTCTCAGTGGGAGTTGTATTTCACCACAGCCATATTCTTTAGCTTGGTGATAGGACTGGCATTGAATGAAACCGTATGTACTCCGGCTGTCATTTCTCCATCACCAGGTTCCGCCCATTGTCACATACGACCATGCCCGGCTGTATGTTTAGCGGTGAGAGCCACAGATCAGGCTGCTGTGTTACAGCTTTCAACAACTCTGCAGCGGTGGGCGGTTTGTCACCTAAGCATTAAGCATGTTATCTTCAGCACAGTGTGTTGCCCCATGGCCAAGGCAGTGCTGCAGTGCTTTCAGCTTGTGACTGATGTGGTCATTTCGGAGATGGAGGCCAAACTGGAGGAGGAGGTGCAGAGCTGAACAATGTGATTACATTGAGGTTACACTGGTGACTCTGGTTTTTATACTAAAGAAAGATCCTACTGTTTTTTATTTTTCTTACATTACATTTCCCGGTGAATGCATTTGTCTTAAAAAATAATTTTAACATTTTACAACCTTATCTGGCCATGTGGTTTGTGACACATCATTAGAAACATCCTGTTTCATTTATGATGGAAGGACTCTGAAAATCACAAAGCCTATTTTTATAGGGCCATCAAGTGGCCCTTACTATTCTTAAAGGGCCATCAGCCGCCTATGGTTTGCTGTTCCCATTATTAACGAGTGGGTCTCCCATACTGTTATTGTGTATGCAGTGACTGCAAAGACTCTGACAAAAATTTGGACGCAACCCAATACCCCTTTGAAGAGACATAGAGGAGGGTCTCAGCTAAATGTTCCCATTATAAAGGAGTGGGTCTCCTATAGTGGTATTGCCCATGCTGTGACTGCAAGGGCTGACAAAGTTTGGGAAAAACCCCACTAACAATTTAAAGACACACAGAACAGGGCCACAGTAATCACATGTTTCTATTACAAAGGAGCGGGTGTGCTATACAGTTATAGAGTATGCAGTGAGTCCAACGGCTGAAAAAATTTAGGAAAAACCCCACTAACAATTTAAAGACACATAGAGTAGGGCCACAGTAATGACATATTCCCTGTCTCCCGTACTGTTGCCTATGCAGTGACGGCAATGGCTGTCAAACATTTGGAGGAACAACTCCAATGCCCCTTGCAAGAGACGTAGAGGTCAGAGAGCCTCCTAAAAACAATGTTCCCATTATTAGGAAGAGGGTCTCCCATAGTGTTTGCCTATGCAGTGAAGCAACGGCTGCTAAAAATTTGGAGGAACTCCAATGCCCTTTGCAAGAGACTTAGAGGTCAGAGAGCCTCCTAAAAACAATGTTCCCATTGTTTGGAAGTGGGTCTCCCATAGTGTTTGCCTATACAGTGAAGCAACGGTTGTCAAAAATTTGGAGGAACTCTAATGCCCCTTGCAAGAGACGTAGAGGTCAGAGAGCCTCCTAAAAACAATGTTCCCATTATTAGGAAGTGGGTCATCCATACTGTTTGCCTATGCAGTGAAGCAACGGCTGCCAAAAATTTGGAGGAACTCCAATGCCCCTTGCAAGAGATGTAGATATGTTGATATGGTACATATGGTGGTGATATGGTGATGGAGGATGAGGATGCGAAGAAGGAGGAGGACAAGTGCAAATAGACAAAATCAGGAAGCGTATACCCATGTCTGGGTGTGAAGACAGAGGTTAATGGGAATAGAGTTAGACCTCCCCAAAAAAAGACACTGTATTTGAGTTTATGTTACTCTGCTATCATTCGGTGGTGTTGAGAAGTCTGGCCCAATCCAGCCCTTGTTCAGTTTTATAAGAGTCAGCCTGTCAGCATTTTCAGTTGACAGGTGGATGCGCCCATTGGTTATAATTCCACTGGAGGCACTAAAAACCCGCACTGACAAAACGCTAGCGGCAGGGCAGGCCAGGACCTCCAAGGCATAGAAAGCCAGCCAGATGGGGAGACTAAGAGGGTATGTGGCTGGACATGGGGAGGCTGTGGGGGTCTGTGGATGGACATGGGGAGGCTGTGGGGGTCTGTGGCTGGACATGGGGAGGCTGTGAGTGTCTGTGGCTGGACATGGGGAGGCTGTGAGTGTCTGTGGCTGGACATGGGGAGGCTGTGGGGGTCTGTGGCTGGACATATGGAGGTTGATGGAGTCTGTGACTAGACATGGGGAGGCTGTGGGGGGTCAGTTGATGGACATGGGGGGCTGTGGGGGTCTGTGGCTGGACATATGGAGGCTGTGGGAGTCTGTGGCTAGACATGGGGAGGCTGTGGGGGTCAGTTGCTGGACATGGGGAGGCTGTGGGGGTATGTTGCTGGACATGGGGAGGCTGTGGGGGTCTGTGGCTGGACATGGGGAGGCTGTGGGGGTCTGTGGCTGGACATGGAGAGGCTGTGGGGGTCTGTGGCTGGACATATGGATGCTGTGGGAGTATGTGGCTAGACATGGGGAGGCTGTGGGGTCAGTTGCTGGACATGGGGAGGCTGTGGGGGTATGTTGCTGGACATGGGAAGGCTGTGGGGGTATGTTGCTGGACATGGAGAGGCTGTGGGGGTCTGTTTTTGGACATGGGGAGGCTTTGGGGTCTGTTGCTGGACATGGGGAGGCTATGGGGGTCAGTTGCTGGACATTGGGAGGCTGTGGGGCTATGTTGCTGGACATGGAGAGGCTGTGGGGGTCTGTTTCTGGACATGGGGAGGCTTTGGGGGTCTGTTGCTGGACATGGGGAGGCTGTGGGGGTCAGTTGCTGGACATGGGGAGGCTGTGGGGCTCTCCTTCTGGACATGAGGAGGCTACATGGGGCTCTCCTGCTGGACATGGAGAGACTTTGGGGCTATCGTGCTGGACATGGGGAGGATGTATGGGGCTCATACGGTATATAGAATGGGCTGCATTCGGGTTCAATCGGTATATAGGGGAATGTCAGCATACTTTATTCTGCTCAATATTAAGTGATATGATTAATATTAATATAATTATTATTAATATAATAATTATAATTAATATGTCGATATTAATATTGAGCAAAATTAATTTCAGCCAATTGGTTCGGCCATCCACAACTCTCACGTTCTCTCATGTGACCCCTCAGGAAAATTAATTGCCCACCCCTGCCTTAGATTATCATCAATACCTAACTTTTAAATTCTATTCTCATCTCATACATAGATGGCGTAGTAACAGGACAGGCCATATATTTATAGCAAGTGTAGCCCCACATCTATTTTTTTTTTACTCACTTTTTTGGCACCATTAATTCCTTAGCACTTTACAGACATCATCACTATCCCCATTGGGGCTCACAATATAAATATCCTGTCAGTATGTCTTTGGAGTGTGTAAGGAAACCAGAGTACCTGGAGTAAAACCACTCAAACGCGGGGAGTAAATACAAATTCTTTGCACATGTCTTACATGGTGAGAATTAAACCCAAGATCCCAGTGCTGCAAACAACAGTGCCAACCACTGAACCTCTCTGCTGCCATTATCCAGTGATGTGCTGCTGTCATTGAGGAGGTGGACAGAATTCACATAAAAATGAATAGGAATTCCGACCAGCTCTCCACTGACACCAATTGGTGGGACCACATTTACTATACATTTATAGTTTGTCCTGTGGATATGCCAAAAATGTATAAAATGGAAATACCTCTTTAGGCTCCTAGGTACATGTTATGGATGCGAACACGTAAAATACAAAACTTGTAATAAGAATAACAGATGGGTGTCAACCCTGAATAAAAGTGCGAAACTGTTTACTGAGATTTTGCCTCTAAACCTTCTTTGCATTATACTGCCTGCTGAGCTGTGGTAGCTAAACCTAACGTGTGTACAGTCTGCAGAAACCCTGGATGTAAGCCTGTATAAGCTCTCCGCTTTGTGTAATATGGATTATATCGACAATATTGAAGTAATTAGACACTTGTTTCCCGGCCACTTTACACCGGCTGAGGAAGAATGATGGTCACAGAATGATCAGTAGTAGGTCAACCTGTCCCCATACAGTATCATTTTATCAGCAGCATATCTGCAGTTTTCAAAGGGCGATGTGCTGCTGAGAACAATGATTTTTGTCCCGGCATAAACAATCCCATCACTTGACGAATATGTAGCATTTTGCTTGTTTAGTATCATGCACTCCATAGTCCTCCATATTGTATAATGCACACCCCATAGTTCACCACATACAGTAGGGAAAATAAGTATTTGATGCACTGCAGATTTTGCAAGTTTTCCCACCTACAAAGAATGGAGAGGTCTGTAATTTTTATCGTAGGTACACTTCACCTGTGAGAGACAGAATCTAAAAAAAAACAGAAAATCACATTGTATGATTTTTAAATAATTAAATTGCATTTTATTGCATGAGATAAGTATTTGATCACCACCAACCAGCAAGAATTCTGGCTCTCACAGACCTGTTAGTTTTTCTTTAAGAAGCCCTCCTATTCTGCACTCATTACCTGTATTAATTGCACCTGTTTGAACTATTTACTTGTATAAAAGACACCTGTCCACAAACTCAATCAATCACTCTCTAACTTCTCCACCATGGCCAAGACCAAAGAGCTGTCTAAGGACACCAGGGACAAAATTGTAGACCTGCACAAGGCTGGGATGGGCTACAAGATAATAGGGAAGCAGCTTGGTGAGAAGGCAACAACTGTTGGTGTAATTATTACAAAATGGAAGAAACACAAGATGACTGTCAATCTTCCTCCGTCTAGGGCTCCATGCAAGATCTCGCCTTGTGGGGCAAGGATGATTCTGAGAAAGGGCAGGAATCATCCCAGAACTATATGGAAGAACCTGGTCAATGACCTGAAGAGAGCTGGGACAACAGTCTCAAACATTACCATTAGTAACACACTACGCTGTCATGGATTAAAATCCAGAGGGCACGCAAGATTCCCCTGTTCACGCCAGCACATGTCCAGGTCCGTTTGAAGTTTGCCAATGACCATCTGCATGATCCAGAGGAGGCATGAGAGAAGGTCATGTGGTTAGATGAGACCAAAATAAAAAACTTTTTGGCACTCGCCGTGTTTGGAGGAAGAAGAAGGATGAGTACAACCCCAAGAACACTGTGCCAACCGTGAAGCATGGTGGGGAAACATCATACTTTGGGGGAGCTTTTCTGCAAAGGGGACAGGACGACTGCACCATTTTGAATGGAGGATGGATGGGGTTATGTATCGCGAGATTTTGACCAACAACCTCCTTCCTTCAGTAAGAGCTTTGAAGATGGGTCATAGCTGGGTCTTCTAGCATTACAATGACCCGAAACACACAGTCAGGGCAACTAAGGAGTGGCTCCATAAGAAGCATATCAAGGTCCTGGAGCGGCCAATCTCTAGACCTGAACCCAATAGAAAATCTTTAAAGGGAACTGAAACTCAATTTTGCCCAGTGACAGCCCTGAAACATGAAAGGTCAGAACTACAGGAAACGCTTGACCTCTGTAATTGCAAACAAAGGTTTCTGTACCAAATATTAAGTTCTGTATTTCTATTGTATCAAATACTTATTTCATGCGATAAAATGCAAATTAATTATGTAAAAATCATACAATGTGATTTTCTGGATATTTTTTTAGATTCTGTCTCTCACAGTTCAAGTGTACCTATGATAAATATTACAGACCTCTCCATTCTTTGTAGGTGGGAAAACTTGCAAAATCGGCAATGTATCAAATACTTATTTTCCCCACTGTAGTAAATGTGCCCTATAGTCCTCCATATAGTATAATGCATTCCCCATAGGCCTCCATATAGTATAATACACTCCCCATAGTCCTGCATAAAGTATAATGCACACCCCATAGTCCTCTATATAGCATAATACACCCCATAGTCCTCCATATTGCATATTGTACCCCCATAGTCCTCCATATAGTACAATGCTCTCCCCATAATATAATGCACCACATAGTTCTTCATATAGTATAATTCATTCCCCATTGTACGCCATACAGTATAATGCACTTCGAATAGCCCTCCATACAGTACAATGCACCCATAGTCCTCAGTAGAGTATAATGCAGCCCCCACATAGTACATGTAGCATGATACACTCCTCATAGTCCTTGATAGAGTATAATGCAGCCCTCATATAGTACACATATAGTATAATGCACTCCCCATAGTCCTTGACAGAGAATAATGCAGCCCCCATATAGTACATAGAGTATAATGCACTCCCCATAGTCTTTGATAGAGTATAATGCAGACCCCATATAGTATAATAAAGCACCCATATGGTATAATGCAGCCGCATATGGTATAATGCAGTCCCCATATTGTATAATGCAGCCCCCATATAGTATTATGCTGCCCCCATATGGCATAATGCAGCCCCCATATGGTATAATGCTCACCTCATAGTCGAAGTCCTCTAGTATTATGGCCACAACGTACTCACTGATTTTTAAAAAATGCAATACTCACCTCTCCCCACTGCTATGGTCTCTGCAGCATGCATCCTCAGCAGTTCCACTGCCCGGCACAGCATGGCTGAGACATCAGATGCAGAGGGGGAATGATGGGAGAGGGCGCATCACCTGACGCTGCCTCCTCCATCATTGCTTTCAACTGTATCAGCATCTAGGATGCTGATACATTTGAATATGTGATTGCTGGTGTGAAGGGAGACCTGAAGCAGGCGCTGGTACCAGGTGTCCCTGACTCACAGGCTCAATAGCGGCCGCGTGGTCTGCCGCTATTAGCAGCACCCCACTGGCTGGGGGCCCCTGGTCGAGTGGGGGCCCTAGGCAAATGGCTAGTTTGCCCTGCCCTAACGCCGGCCCTGCCCCCTATTTTAGGCCCAATTTACATGTCCGTTATTTTACATGGGTAGGACACATATCCATTATAGTCTTTAGGGCAGTTCACATGTCCGTTTTTCATCTGATTTGAAGAACAAACTTACTCATTACAGTGATTTGAGTCAGTCAAAAAAATAGCTCTCAAAAACCATCTGTGTGTTGTCCTAATGCAGTATAATTTTACAGTCTAATGGGTAGAAGTAAGATATTACACTCCAGGAGGGCAACATTTTACTGCAGGGAATGTATATGATTATACTCCAGCGGGGATTTTATTTTATGATTATATTCCAGGCACTCCAGGAAGACATTATTTAATCATTATACTGCACAGCCTTATTTAACCCCTTACTGATATATGACATACTGGTGCATCACAAGTCAATTCCCTGAGGAATTGAGTCTGCATCTTTGCCAGCAGATGATGGCTATGTTATTCAGCCATTTTATGCCTCTAACAGCTGCAAGTAGAGCGGAGCACCACTCACAGCTGTTAACCTGTAAAATGCCACTGTCAATTTATGACAGTGGTATTTTCAGCTTGGCGGGGGCACCAATGGATGATTACATTAGTGTGATCTCGGGGTGCTCATGAGTAGAGATGAGCTAACATGTTTGAAAACCTTTCGCCAATTTCAAATTCGGCGCGAACATTACACATTCGGATTCATGATCTATCACCCGAGTGTTTTTACTTAAAATCCGCAAAATTCAGTAAAGGTCCGGCAAATGATTGTGTTTCCACTACAGTGTTTTAAGCACTTTGGCTAGGATAGTGGTGTCATATGATGAGCGGGGGTAGACGTGTTTGATGAGGGGATTGGGTGGGGAGAGGTCAGAAGAGCGGTGTGCTGGAAATCTAATTTTTTTTTCTTAACTTAATGTGGGCAGATGTGGCAAGCCAATCAGGGAGCAGAAACCATCCACAATTTTTCAGACACAAGGGTGTTTGCCATTGGCTGCTGAAATCACATGCCATGTCCATATAAAGAGCGCACATGTTGTTTTAGTGCCATTTTGTTAGTATAACAGCTCAGAGAGGATGCTCCTGACGCTGCTCCTGGATACTGAAAGATTTTAGATAAATAGCTAGGCGGTTGCTTCTAAGTCTGATAGTTTAGATAGATAGCGTCCTGCATGGCTGTGAAATCACCCTTCTAGTAGATTTTTTTTTGTGTTATTAGAGAGGTCCAGACAGAGACAGCAGAGCACATTTCAGCATAGAACTCTGTTGTGCATTGCTTCTATTGTGCTCCATGCACGAGTACACCTTTGAAATTCTATTTTTTTCTGTTACTACTGTGATACATACAGCAGGTCACATCTCAGCTTGACATTTTTTGGCACATATATTCTAGTACACTGTGTGCAGAATTATTAGACAAGTTGTATTTTAGAGGATTATTTTTATTATTGATCAACAACTATGTTCTCAATCAACCCAAAAGACTCATAAATATCCAAGCTTAATATGTTTGGAAGTTGGAGTGGGCTTTTTTTCGATTTGGCTATCTTAGGAGAATATCTGTTTGTGCAGGTAACTATTACTGTGCAACTTAATAAAAACCAAATATAATCCCATCTCACTTATTTATTTTCACCAGGTAAACCAATATCAGTGCACAAAATTTAGAAATAAACATTTCTGACATGTAAAAATAAAAACAAAAAAAATTAGTGATGAATATAGCCACCTTTCTTTACGATGACACTCAACAGCCTTCCATCAATAGATTCTGTCAGTTGCTTGATCTGTTTTCAATCAACATTGCGTGCAGCAGCCACCACAGCCTCCCAGACACTGTTCCGAGAGGTGTACTGTTTTCCCTCCCTGTAGATCTCACATTTTATGATGGACCACAGGTTCTCTATGGGGTTCAGATCAGGTGAACAAGGGGGCCATGTCATTATTTTTTCTTCTTTTAGACCTTTACTGGCCAGCCACGCTGTGGAGTAGTTGGATGCATGTGATGGAGCATTGTCCTGCATGAAAATCATGTTTTTCTTGAACGATACCGACTTCTTCCTGTACCACTGCTTGAAGAAGTTGTCTTCCAGAAACTGGCAGTAGGTCTGGGAGTGGAGCTTCACTCCATCCTCAACCTGAAAAGGTCCCACAAGTTCATCTTTGATGATACCAACCCATACCAGTACCCCACCTCCACCTTGCTGGCGTGTGAGTCGGAGTGGAGCTCTCTGCCCTTTACTGATCCAGCCTCTGGCCCAACCATCTGGCCCATCAAGAGTCACTCTCATTTCATTAGTCCATAAAACCTTTGAAAAATCAGTCTTAAGATATTTCTTGTCCCATTCTTGACATTTTATCTTATGTTTCTTATTCAAAGGTGGCCGTTTTTCAGCCTTCCTTACCTTGGCCATGTCCCTGAGTATCGCACACCTTGTCCTTTTTGATACTCCAGTAATGTTGCAGCTCTGAAATATGGCAAAACTGGTGGCGAATGGCATCTTGGCAGCTTCACGCTTGATTTTCCTCAATTTATGGGCAGTTATTTTGTGCCTTTTTAGGCCAACACGCTTCTTGCGACCCTGTTGTCTATTTGCCATGAAACACTTGATTGTTCGGTGATCACGATTCAAAAGTTTTGAAATTTCAAGACTGCTGCATCCCTCTGCAAGACATCTCACAATTTTGGACTTTTCAGAGCCCGTCAAATCTCTCTACTGACCCATTTGCCAAAGGAAAGGAAGTTGCCTAATAATTAAGCACACCTTATATAGGGTGTTGATGTCATTAGTCAACACCCCTCCTCATTACAGAGATGCACATCACCAGATTTACTTAATTGGTAGTTGGTTCTCAAGCCTATGCAGCCTGGAGTAGGACAACATGTATAAAAAATATCATGTGATCAAAATACTCATTTGCCTAATAATTCTGCACGTGGTGTATATGCAGAGCTCGTCCACAGTAAAAAAATCTAATTTTTTCTGTTACTAACTTAATACAGCATGCCACATCTCAGCTTGCAATTTTCTGGCAGAGAAATTCAGCTGTGTGCAGAGCTCGTTCACAGGAAAAAAAATCTAATTTTTTCTGTTACTAAGTTGATACAGCAGGCCACATCTCACCTGCAAAATTTTTGCCACATATATTCTATTTTATACAGGCCTCATCCACAGTAAAAAAAAAATAATTTCTTCTGTTATTAATGTGATATAGCAGGCCACATCTTAGCTTGGAATTTTTGGAGCATATATTCTGTTGTATCCCAGCCTCATCCACAGTAAAAATTCTAATTACTTCTGTTACTAACGTGATACAGCAGGCCACATCTCAGTTTGAAATTTTTTGGCACATATTTTCTACTTTATACAGGCCTCGTTCACAGTAAAAAAAATATATTTTTCTGTTACTAACTAGTGTTGAGCGAGCACTAAAATGCTCGGGTGCTCAAAGCTCGGGCCGAGCTCACCGTGATACTCGGGTGCTCGACCCGAGCAACGAGCCCAATGTTAATCTATGGGAGACCCGAGCATTTTTGCGGCGGCACCCCCGGCAGTCTGTAAAAAGCCTAAAAAGTGCCCAAAACGATAGTGACAGTGCTCAAATGACATGGGGACAGCATGGGGATCACCCCAGGAAGCATTTCTGACCCCCAGGCCACTGCTGTCAACAACATGGTCAGAGGTATAAAGCCACTTTTACGGACTCACAATAAAACGTTCAAAAACGAAACTGAAACTGTTTTCCTGTGAGATATGTTAAGGAACATCCTTTCCAGGGTAAAGACTTGTGTATAAGGTAAAATAAATAACCAAAAACAAAAATACTCCTCCACACCTTGGCCTATGTTCACAAGTAGCATGTTTTATGCGTTTTTGCACTTTTGTATTGCTTTCAACCATGACAAATGCATTCACCGGGAAATGTCATTTTAACATTTTACAACCTTATCTGGCCATGTGCTGTGTGACACATGCATACAGTGCTGAAAAGACATGGGACCAGCATGGGGAAGACCACTGGAAGCATCTCTGACACCCAAGTCACTGGCTAAAAGTGTGTCCATCAGAAGTGATCCTTGCCGCATCAGAAGATGCAGACTACCCATTCAAGTCCTTGTCCCAGGGCAGTGTTCAATTGTACCTCCCCCAATTCCTTGCAATGCAAGCGCAAATATGCAGCCTGCCACCCACCCACCCCAAGGTTGCAATACCATACTGCTTGCTTGCACTTGAAATTGGGCATTTTAGGCATGTGGAGGCGGATTCTGGCCACCACTCAGTCCCCAGCCGCCCGGTAGCCGGGTGTCCACGATTTGTCCCCAACCGGCAAGGGGCGGCCGGGTGTCCATACTCGGTCCCCAGCCGCCCCACAGCCGGGTGCCCACACACGGTCCCCAGCCACCTGGGTGCAGCTTGTTGTCCTTAAACGGTCCCCAGCCGCCCCTCTTTGTCCCAGTGCGCCTTATACACAAGCGCGCTTACCAAAACATTACCTGTGCCCTCCCCAGTACATTTAGTGGGAAGGACAGCCTAACCACAAACACATGGACAAGTGAATGTGGCCAGGGATGGTTCATCTCACTGATGCCTTCACATTGGGTTAATATTGTGGAAGCCGGGACACAGTTGGACACTGGGATGCAACACGTCCTACAGACATAGAAGATTGCAGGTCCTGGGTCAATCAGGCTTCAACACAAAGTTCAGAAGGTAGAGAGCAGCAGTGGTCAGCCTCTTACACAATGAGTAAATTATTCATGATCATGAGGCCATCCATCTCCTTTCTGTTCCTTGGAATGCAAGCGCTTGTATGTAGTAGCTGCTAGGCCTGAGGTGGTCAGCGTTTTGGCGTATATCCTACCTCCTCCGAGGATTGCTGGATGTTTTCCTGCTACTATCCCAGTTCTATGACTCCCGTTAAAACAAAGCTTCAGGTGATGAATGATGGACGAGCTGGTGGCAAAGGAGAAAGAGCATGAGGAACAGGGACCATTCACAACAATATCAGGCCAGTCAACCACACATGTCTAGAAGGATATGTTTCTGTACCAAAAGGAGCGGTTCAGCTACACAGTTATAGGGTATACAGTGAGTGCAATGCCTACAAAAAATTCGAGGCACTCCAATGCCCCTTGGAAGTGACATGGAGGTCAGAGGGCCTTAACTAAACCGTTTTTTCCATTTATAGCAACTGGGTGTCCTGTACACTGTTGGCCTAAGCAGTGAATGGAAGGCTTTCCAAAAATTATGAGGAACTGCAATACCCCTTGAAACAGATGTGGATTACAGCGTACTAAAAACCTTCTACCCATTATTGGGGAGTGGGTCTCCCTTAGTGTTCGCCTATGCATTGAAAAGCAAAAGCTGTCTAAAATTAGGAAGAAATGCAATGCCCCTTGGAAAAGCTGTGGAGTTCAGAATGGTTTAACAAGATGGTTTTAATGCCCCTTGGAAGAGACGTGGAGGTCCCAGTGGAATAAAAGGACAATATCAATGCCCCTTGGAAGAGTGATGGAGGTCCTAGTGGAATAAAAAGACAATATCAATGCCCCTTGGAAGAGTGGTGGAGGTTACAGTGGAATAAAAAGACAATATCAATGCCCCTTGGAAGAGTGGTGGAGGTCGCAGTGAAATAAAAAGACAATATCAATGCCCCTTGAAAGAGTGGTCGAGGTTACAGTGGAATAAAAAGACAATATCAATGCCCCTTGGAAGAGTGGTGGAGGTCGCAGTGGAATAAAAAGACAATATCAATGACCCTTGGAAGAGACGTGGAGGTCACAGTAGCTTAACAAGATGATTTTAATGCCCCTTGGAAGAGACGTGGAGTTCAGAGTGGTTTAACAAGACGGTTTTAATGCCCTTTGGAAGAGACGTGGAGGTCACAGTAGCTTAACAAGATGGTTTTAATGCCCCTTGGAAGAGACGTGGAGGTCACAGTGGAATAAAAAGACAATATCAGTGCCCCTTGGAAGAGACGTGGAGGTCCCAGTGGAATAAATAGACAATATCAATGACCCTTAGAAGAGACGTGGAGGTCACAGTAGCTTAACAAGACGATTTTAATGCCCCTTACAAGAGCCATGCAGTACAGCATATTAAAAACATTATTCCCATTATTGGGGAGTGGGTCTCCCATAGTCTTTGCATATGCATTCCAAGCAAAAGCTGCCAAAAATTAGGATGGAGGAACTTGCAATGCCCCTTACAAGAGCCATGCAGTACAGCATATTAAAAACTTTATTCCCATTATTGGGGAGTGGGTCTCCATAGACTTTGCATATGCCTTCCAAGCAAAAGCTGCCAAAAATTAGGACGGAGGAACTTGCAATGCCCCTTACAAGAGCCATGCAGTACAGCATATTAAAAACATTATTCCCATTATTGGGGAGTGGGTCTCCCATAGTTTTTGCCTATACCTTCCAAGCAAAAGCTGCCAAAAATTAGGACGGAGGAACTAGCAATGCTGGCAACACGGACCACAGTCACCCTGGTGGTATAGTGGTGGTGGAGGCTGAGGATTAGAGATGAGCGTTGTTCTACTCGAACTGTTCGCCAATCTCAAATTCGAGCTGTTTTGGGCGGTGTTCGAGCCGGTCGGCGAACACGAACAATTTGAGAAAAATTCGGCTGTTCGAGGTTATGTTCGATAACTGTTCGTGCACCAAAATCATAACTGGATTTTTTCTCAGTAATGATGAAAATTAATGTTAATACGCAGTTTGAGTGTACAGCGGGGCGGGGGGAGGGGCAGGGGATGGATCTCTGCAGGAACAATGAAGATCTCCATTTTTTTTTCTCTTTCCCGCATTTGCAGTGGGGAGGTGCAATCTGTCAGCCTATCAGCAGCGCACACACGGAGCGAAGTGCTTTTTTTCACACAAGCAAGGGCATGTGTGATTGGCAGTGTATGTCACATGTCCTTGCCCTATAAGACCAAGCCATTTTCCCCGTCGCCACCATTTTCTCACTGCTGCAGCTGCGTGTTAGACGGCACCGCTGTTGCTGTGTGCGCTATACCTTGTTAATTTCAAGCCAATTTTCGCACAAATATACAGATAGCTTGGGAGTAGGGAATAGTTGTGATTGCAGTCCTTTTAAGGACTAGGTTACAGCATTTCCTACGACTTTTATCAGGCAGGTCTGTGCTCTTAAATAGATAGATTGTGGGAGTAAAGACTAATTGTAATTGGAGTCCTTTTCAGGACTAGGTTACATGAGTTCCTATCAGTTTTTGCCAGGCAGGTCTGTGCCAGTGCTGTGCAAGTTTTTTTCACAGCATTTGGCTGAATCTAGCAAAGCTAATCCTTTTTGGCCTATTGCAGAGTGTGTTAGTCAGTGGAGTAGCCTATCTGTGTTGCAAGATATACCACCTGTGTATAGAATACCAATTTTTTTACTGCACCTAGTGAAGTAAAATCTTTTGGGCATAGCATCATTCTATTAGTCCATCTATACTGACCTCCATCAGGTTGCAAACTGAATATAATTTTTTTCTGCATCTAGCTCTGAAAAAATATTTGGGCTTCTAGCAGTGTGTGGGACTTGGTCTATTAGTCCATCTATACTGACCTCCATCAGGTTGCAAATTAAAAATAAATTTTTTTTCTTCATTTAGCTCTGAAAAAATATTTGGGCTTCTAGCAGTGTGTGGGACTTGTTCTATTAGTCCTTCTATACTGACCTCCAGCAGGTTGCAAATTGAATATAATTTTTTTCTGCATCTAGCTCTGAAAAAATATTTGGGCTTCTAGCGGTGTGTGGGACTTGGTCTATTAGTCCATCTATACTGACCTCCATCAGGTTGCAAATTAAAAATAATTTTTTTCTGCATCTAGCTCTGAAAAAATATTTGGGCTTCTAGCAGTGTGTGGGACTTGGTCTATTAGTCCATCTATACTGACCTCCATCAGGTTGCAAATTAAAAATAATTTTTTTCTTCATTTATCTCTGAAAAAATATTTGGGCTTCTAGCAGCGTGTGGGACTTGTTCTATTAGTCCATCTATACTGACCTCCATCAGGTTGCAAATTAAAAATAATTTTTTTCTGCATCTAGCTCTGAAAAAATATTTGGGCTTCTAGCAGTGTGTGGGACTTGGTCTATTAGTCCATCTATACTGACCTCCATCAGGTTGCAAATTAAAAATAATTTTTTTCTGCATCTAGCTCTGAAAAAATATTTGGGCTTCTAGCAGTGTGTGGGACTTGGTCTATTAGTCCATCTATACTGACCTCCATCAGGTTGCAAATTGAATAAAAAAATTTTCTGCATCTAGCTCTGAAAAAATATTTGGGCTTCTAGCGGTGTGTGGGACTTGGTCTATTAGTCCATCTATACTGACCTCCATCAGGTTGCAAATTAAAAATAATTTTTTTCTGCATCTAACCCAGCCAATAGTTTGGCCACTCAGCTCTGCTCGGTTACCATCCATTGTTTTTTTGTGCAAACAACTCCAGAGTTGTGAATTAGTTAACCACCAAAATGAGTGGAAAAAGGCCTGCTGCTGGTGGAAAGGGGAATAGGCGTGTTGGGAAGGGGAAAAAAGGTTGTGTCCGTGGGGTAGGTGCAGAAGAAAGACCATCTTCCAGCCAAACTAAAATGTCTACTTCTTTTAGCGGACAATGTGATAAGATCCCTTTCTTACGGCCACGCCAATCGCTACAAATTCCAGATGAGGCACAAAAACAGCAGGTGCTTCAACGGATATCAAGTGCCCCTTTAAGTGGGCTCTCCTCCACATCAACTTCAACATCACAAATACTCCAGTCCTC
The DNA here is from genome assembly GCF_046119375.1 of Phyllobates terribilis. Lineage (NCBI taxonomy): Eukaryota > Metazoa > Chordata > Amphibia > Anura > Dendrobatidae > Phyllobates > Phyllobates terribilis. Next base: position 529,968,317 of record NW_027362764.1, on the reverse strand, counting down.
AAAGGTGTCACCCAAATCGCACTTGCTTCCTCACAGCTCCCAAATCTCCAGCTGCCCGTCTGAGTATGAGGTAGAACAGATGGTTGAGTCTGCAGAGCTGTTTACTCATACTATAGCCTGGGAATCAGAGGTCGACTCCAGCGCTTCTGTGAATCCAGACGAGGAAATGATCTGCACTGATGCCCAGAATCTTTATGAGTCGGATCCAGGACCAGACGCAGAAGGTTCTGACCATAATGTAGACCCTCATTCCCAAACTGTAACTCCTGTTGGTGGAGACAATGAGGAAGACGATGATAAGACTCAAATACCTGATTGGAGCGACAACTTTAGTTTTTTGTCAGGGCAGGAACAGGTTGGCTCTGAGGACGACGGGTGTGATAACGCACAGGGTGATGATGATGAGGTCGGAGATCCCACTTACTGTCAACCCACAGTCAGCCAAGAGATGAGGTCAGCAGAGGAGGTGGAGGAAGATGCTAGTGACGACGAGGTCAGGTTGCGCCTTCCTGGACAGAGACGTAGTACTGGAAGCACGTCAACAACTGCATCCTCAAACACAACTCTGCCTCTCACCACAAGTCGTGGTGGCTCTTCAGGTCGCATGGGTGCTAAGCCTTGCATAGCCTGGGCATTTTTTCAGATCGATAAAGATGACCCAACTCGTGTTATCTGTAACATTTGTCAGCAAAAGCTAAGTAGAGGCCAAAAAATACATAGTTTGAGTACTTCATGCATGAACCGGCACATGGACATGAAGCATAAGTTGCAGTGGGAAGCTCAGTGTGCTACAATGCGGTCTAGCCGGCCGGGCCAACCACCGTCTGCCATATCTTGTGCATCCGCGGCCTCTTCATCCTCTGTGACTGGGGGGACAGCAGTCACACCTGTTTTGGGGCGCAGACCTGCCACCTCTTTACCCGCAACAGCCAGCGTGATTGGCAGGTCATCATTTTCTTTGGAGGTGGTAACACCAGCTGGTCTTGAGCGCTGTCCGACATCGATAGCACCACCTTTGGATCAAGGCAACCTAACATGTCCGCCTGCATCTTCCTCACAGACCGGCAGTTTGCCGGGGACACCCTTATCAACCCCGTCTAAGCACAATAGCCAGCCCTCGGTCCCTCAGATGTGGACAAGTAAAAGACCATTTCCTCCTAGCCATGAGAAAGCTAAGAGGTTGAATTTCACCATCTGCAAGCTCTTGGCTACAGAAATGCTGCCTTTCCGCCTGGTGGACACAGAGGATTTTCGAGACCTTATGTCCGTCGCAGTGCCCCAGTACCAGATGCCCAGTCGGCACTACTTCTCAAAGAAAGGTGTGCCTGCGCTCCACCAGCATGTCGCACACAACATCACCGCTTCTTTGAGAAACTCTGTGTGTGACAGGGTGCATTTCACCACAGACACTTGGACGAGTAGGCATGGACAGGGGCGTTACATGTCGCTGACTGGGCACTGGGTAACTATGGTGACAGCAGGACAAGGGGCTGCTGTCCAAGTCTTGCCGTCCCCACGAGTTGTGCGTCAATCCTCTTTATGTCATTTTTCCTCCACTGCTTCTGCCTCCTCAACCTCCTCTCGGTCTTCCACCTGCACCCAAAGCCTGTCTGGTCATGCCACAAGCTTTCTAACTGCGCAGAAGGGATCCTGCACACCTCCTTACTATGCTGGCAGTAGGGCTCAACGTCATCAGGCGGTTTTTACATTGAAATGTCTGGGAAATGTGAGTCACACAGCTGAGGAGTTGTGGTCAGCTCTGGAGAACCAATTTCATGAATGGTTGTCTCCACTGGACCTGAAACCAGGGAAGGCCGTGTGCGACAATGCTGCAAACCTGGGTGCGGCCCTTCGCCGGGGCAATGTCACACACGTGCCTTGTATGGCTCACGTGTTGAACCTGGTTGTCCAGCAATTTTTAGCCCACTATCCCAGACTAGATGGCCTTCTGCAGAGGGCACGGTCGCTGTGTGCTCACTTCCGCCGTTCGCATCCCGCAGCTCAGCGACTTACATCTCTACAGAAGTCGTTGGGCCTGCCACTTCACCGGCTAAAATGCGATGTGCCTACCCGGTGGAATTCAACTCTGCACATGTTGCAGCGACTGTGGCAGCACCGACAAGCCCTGGTGCAATACGTTCTGACGTATAGCCTGGGCCAACGAGATTCAGAGGTGGGGCAAATCACGCTGGAGGAGTGGTCTCAGATCAGGGACCTATGCACCCTTCTGCACAGTTTTGAAATGGCGACGAAGATGTTTAGTGCTGACGATGCCATTATCAGCATGACTATTCCGGTGATTTACATGCTGGAGCACATGTTAAACAGAATTCGGAGTCAGGTGGTGGCACAAGAGGAGGTGGAGGAAGTAGAGGAGGAGGAGTTGTATGCGGAAGGGCTAACATCTGCAAGGTCCAGACGGTCGGCAGCACCAGGGCGGCAGGCATGTGAGGGTGGGGAAGATGATTTTACCAGGGCGCATGGTAGCAGCCAAACTAGTGAGGAAGGTGCAGGAGCCCAGGAAGAAGTGGAGGACGAACTGATGGAAGACTCATCAGATGAGGGAGACCTTGATCACATTTCTATTGTGCGAGGTTGGGGGGAGAGGACAGAGGAAGGAAGCATGATTGTTACCTCGCCACCAACACAACAGGGACTTGGTGCTCCTGGATGCGCAACACACATGAGTGCCTTCTTGCTGCACTACCTGCAACATGACCCTCGAATTGTGAGAATTAGAAATAATCCTGACTACTGGGTTGCCACACTGTTAGATCCCCGGTACAAAAGTAAATTTGCAGAAATTATTCCTGCCATAGAAAGGGATGCACGCATGCAGGAGTATCAGCAGAGACTGTTGCAGAATCTTACATGTGCTTTTCCACAAAATACCAGTGGTGCACGTAGTGAATCTCACAGTTCCAACTTGCCAACCGTGGTCTGTATGGAATTGTTCAATAAAGGGCCCAAAATTAAGATAACATAGATGGGAGAGGTCTCTATGAATAGGAATTCCTAAGTATTTGATACCCTGTGAGGGCCAGGCAAAGGGAAAGTTGGACTGGATGGAATCCTATATGGATTTAGGGAGGGAGACATCGAGGGCCTCAGACTTCGCTGCATTGATTTTAAAATTTTACCATGTAACAAAGTGATCTATTTCAGCCATAACAGCAGGGATGGATATATGTGATTGAGTGATATATACTAGGACATCATCAGCAAATAGAGAGCACTTGTACTCGGTGCCTCCCACCTCAATCCACCTAATATTGGGGTTATGGCGAATTGATGAGAGCAGGTGCTCCGTCACTAGGATGTATAAGAGAGGGGACAGAGGACATCCCTGCCTTGTCCCATTGGTGATTGTGAAAGGTGATGAAAATGTTCTGACGCACCCCCTGGGCCTTGGGACACCCGGAGCCGGACCCTTTTTGGTGGATGCTGGTGGTTGTAGTCTTCGTGGCGGCGATCCGGTTCCGTGGCTCAGGGCGGTCAAACCAGTGGCGGAACTATTTATGTGGTTTTGATGTTTAAATGTCCGACTACGCCACCCGTGGATTGCGGTCAGAGTGAACCGCCGCTACAGGGCAGACCGCTAAGGCTGGTGTTGTGGGTGCAGCAGAGCGTAGCATAACTCCCCACGGGAGGAGTATAGCCTCAGGGCAGTGTATGCGGAGGATGGGGGTGATGGTGCAGGGCAGCAGCAGTAACGACACGGAGTCAGTGATGCAGTTCAGGGCCTTTACTCACAGTTCTTACTATCCAGACCACGTCTGCAGGTAACGGCTGCCCACGTCGTACTGTGCTCACCAGGTGAGGGGCTCAGACAACTCCCAGATAACTTTGGAGCGCTTCACAGGACCCCCTTTGTGTGTCCTTTGTCTGGCCTTTCTTACCAACACTTCTGTCCGGCTGCCTCGGGCCTCCTCTTGGTAAACTTGGTGCCAGTTTCCCTGACCCTATGTGGTGCCTTCCTAGCGGGTGGAGCAAGGGGCTGCGCCACATAAAATGTCAGAGCCTCCGGTTTCTAGCTGAGGGTCGTTTCCTGCCTCCACTAGTTCGGGGACCGGTCTCCCCCTTTGGCCTGACCCCTCCACGCAGGTGGATTCGGGCGTGCGGTGGCGACTCGCCCGTCCGCACCCCTGGGATCCCTTCATTCCTCGTTCCTGGAGCCTTCTCCGCTCCTCTTCCTTCCTTCTCCCTCTTGCAGGCCTGGGCCTCTGTTACTAGGCCCGCCTCCGGAGCAGAGCTCATGCAGAGCCCCTGCTCCCTGCCACTTCTGCTCAGACTTCTCTGCACTGAACTAAGATGGTGCCCACCTTTTATACTCCCTTCTCAATGCACCCAGGAACTGCTTCCTCCCTGCTCCTGCACTGCAGGGTTCCCCTTCCTCAGTGTTCCCTCCCCCCACTCCAGCCAGGGACAGGGACTGTCGTGCCCATCTCAGGGGCATATTGGTCGCCCTGCCCCACGGCAATGTGGTGTAATGCATGCAGGTGTCGGGTCCTGATCCACACTCCATCCTTATCTGAGAGTGAGATATCACACCTCTGGGTGAGGTGCAATACGTCTGTAGCAACCGAGCCCTCGGTGCTACAGTTCCATTTATCTTCAGCCTAGGTGACGTATTGTGATACAGGGCCGTGATTTTGGCTATAAAAGGGTCCCCTAGACCCCTACCCCAAGCTTTTTAAGAGAATCATATATGGCGTGCCAGGAGACTCTATGGAATGCTTTCTCAGCATCCAACGAGAGTATCTACTTACAAATTTTTAACTGCATCTAGCCCAGGAAATACTTTGTGCCTAGTAGCAGTGTCTGCTAGTCAGCGGATTATCCCGGCTGTTAAGCAAGCTACACCACCTGTAGTTTGGACACTTAATTTTTTCAAAGGAAATGCTTCGGGACCACGGGATACTTAGTGAAGAGCATCAGGAGGCACCCCAAGGCATAGGGGCTGGGACTGGCACTAGGATGCCTTGCGGTGGACAGCCGAGCTCGATCCTTATAAAAGCTTTTTAACTGCAGCAGCTTTAGTGGACGCTACTGGAGCTGGAATTACGCGGCTGCTGGCATGAGACTTGCCCTCCAATAGATCCTTGTAAATGGATTTAAAGTGTATTCATTCAAATTAGAGGGACAATTTAAATTAAAAAGCTTAGAGCTGCCTCCACCACAGGGGGGCTCTCTCGACCCACCAGCGGACAGGCACCAGTATTGGGAGAGGGGGGCTGGCCGTCAGGGTTCACCGCGGCTCTGGCACAAACCCGGCGACACGGAGGTGGCACGGGCAGGAGCGGACTGGCCGTCTCGGCTTCTCACTTTTTGGATTTTAGAAGGGCATGACATGCCTATATCTGTGTCTCCCCCTCCTTTTACTCCTCCACCTCTTTTCTTTTCGCATGACTATATGTACTTGTCACTTTTCCATGTGTTAGTTGTGTCTTCTGAGCAGTTTGTCAGCTTTTGGACACCTTTGAAGGTGTTTTCTATGTGTTTCTATGTGTTTTTGTTTGCCTGCCATTGGTTTTAACGGTGTTCGAAGGTGTTCGACGAACAGTTCGACGAACAGTTCGGCGAACACACGGGTGTTCGACGAACCGAACCGAACTCGAACACTACGGGGGTGGCTCAACACTACTGAGGATAAGGAGAAGAGCAAAAAACAGCCAAAATGAGGAAGCTTATACCCAAGTGTAGGAGTGAAGCGGTGCATGGGAATACACCTCCCGAAATAACACAGTGATTTGAATTTATGTTACTCTGCTGTCATTTGGTGGTGATGAAAAGTCTGGCCCAATCCAACCCTTGTTCATTTTGATAAGGGTCAGCTTGTCAGCATTGTCAGTTGACAGGCGAGTGCGCTTATCAGTTATAATTCCCCCAGCAGCACTAAAAACACGATCCGATAACACACTAGCGGCAGAGCAGGCCAGGACCTCCAAGGCGTACAGAGCGAGTTCATTCCAAGTGTCCAGCTTGGATACCCAATAATTAAAAGGCACAGAGGAATCACGGAGGACACTGGTACGGTTGGCAAGGTACTCCCTCACCATCTTTTGAAACTTTCCACTCCTTGTGAGAGTACCCCGCGCCTCAGGGTTTGTAAGCTGGGCGGGTCTCAGAAAACTGTCCCAGAACGTTGACAGTGCTCCCCTGCCTCTGCTGGATTGGAGTTGCGTCTCTCTCACCTGTACGCCTTGGTTGGGTAACGAACTGTGACCTCTGCCGCTAGCGTGTTCAGATGGGAATTTTTTTAACAGTTCTGCAGCAAGGGCCTTCCGGAACTGCCCCATTTTTGTAGACCTCTCCACCTCAAGAATAAGAGAGTGAAAGTTCTCCTTGTAGTGAGGGTCTAAAAGTATCACCAACCAGTAATGACTGTCACCCAACATTTTGATAACGCGAGGGTCGCGGTTAAGGCAGCGTAACATAAAGTCAGCCATGCGTGCCAGACTGGTAACGGGCAAGACTTCCGTGTCCTCACCAAGATGACGACTGACCATGCTCTCCTCCTCCTCCTCCTCCTCTCCCCAGTCCTCAGTCCACCCACGCTGAACCGACGGTATGACAGTTGTACAGGTACTACCGTCTACAGCGCATGATACCAGCTCCTGTTCTTCCTCCTCCTCCTCTCCCTCATTGTCCCCCAATGCATGTTGGGATGAGATGAGGCTGGGCTGTGTGTAATCGCCCGCTACGGCTTCCTGATCCATCTCATCATACTCTGGCTGCAATGCCTCCTCTTTAATTCTCTGCAGAGAGCGTTGCAGAAGACAGACAAGTGAGATGCTGACGCTAATGATGGCGTCATCGCCACTCACCATCTTGGTGGACTCCTCAAAGTTTGTCAGGATGGTACAAATGTCAGACATCCAGGTCTACTCCTGACGTCTTATGTGTGGAGTCTGACCTGAATATCGATGGCCTTGTTGCAGCTGGTACTCCACAACTGCTCTCTTCTGCTCACAAATCCTTTGCAACATGTGGAGGGTAGAGTTCCAACATGTGGGGACATCACACACCAGTCGGTGTGCCAGAAGCTGCAAACGTTGCTGCAACACAGCAAGGGCGGCGGAAGCTGTAGCCAACTTGCGAAAATGAGCTGACAGGTGGTGTACTTTTTTTTTTTATAACTGTAATTTTTATTAAAATTTTTCACATATTTTAGCAAACATAGAACACTGAAAAGTCATTCACATTTTCATATCAGAGAAAACCCTTAGGCCTCCAACAGGACGGCCCATTAGAGATCACTTTAAAGCTTTCGAATTCAAATATCTGATATGATATCCATTTTAAATAACAGTCCATAAAATACAAAAAAAAAAAAAAAGACAACACAGAGAGAAGGAAGGGAAAGGAAGAATGATATAGACAAAAGATCAAGAAGCAGTTGATCATTCACTACGCTGCGCCCAATAGTAGTCCCATGGGGCCCATACTGTCTCGAACAGGTCCATCTTTGCATTAAGACTTGCGGTCAAGGACTCCATCCGCCTCACATCACAGACCCTAGCGTAGTACTCTTGTCTAGAGGGTGGTGAGTCCCTTTTCCAGCAAAGAGCAATCATGCATCTCGCTGCTGTCAACAAGTGGAGGAGCAATTTGGAAGAATGTCTACCCATTCCCCCAGGGGTCACATTGAGAAGGAAAACAGAGGGCTCCAGAGAAATCTCTGTAAATAGCACCTCCTGAGCCAGTTTTCTTATTGTTTCCCAAAAGGGAACTATTTTGCTGCAGGACCAGAAAACATGTGTCAGAGTGCCGACAGATGATCCACATCTCCAGCATATACTCAGGACCTGCGGGTTCATTTTATTCAGGACATCCGGCGTGTGGTACCAATGCATTAAAATTTTATATTGGTTCTCCTTGAATAGGGTACAGATTGATGTCTTATCTGCTTTAGACCATATTGTCTGCCATGTCTGAGGGGAAAGCCTCCTTCCCAAGCATCCCTCCCACTTAGACATATAAGGGTGCAGGAAGATGGGTCCACCCACCGGTGAATTGATTATTTTATATATATCCGAGATCAACCCCTTGGTAGAGGGACCTCTCCTGCACAGCCTCTCAAACTCCGTAGGGATGGACACTTTATATGAGCCAAACAGGGATCTTGCAAAATACTGAATCTGTATGTACTGATAGAATTCCCGGTTAGTGATGTTAAAACTTTCTTTTAAATAATCAAACTGATGTATTACTAAGGTGTTTCTGTCCACTATATCCGCAAATCTAAACAATCCCGCGTTGATCCAGGGATGAGCCATCAATGATTCTTGGCTCTGAGGGAGCAAAGGCTGAAAGACAAACGATATCATCGGGGAGTGTTTAGAAGAAAGAGGAAATCTCCTCCTACAGGTGTCCCATATGTCTCTAGTGAATTGCATAGGGCCCAGTAAAGTGGTTTGGAGTTTAACAGATTTCTCAGACCACAGTAGTGAATTCGGATGAACTGGGGCTATCCATAATTTTTCAATTTCTGTCCACTTATTATATGCCCAAAGGGATGACCACGAGGGAATCCTTCTCAAGTGAGCAGCCCAATAGTATTTAACCACATCCGGGACCGATAACCTCCCCTGCTCCCTTCCCGAGATCAGTACCTGCTTGGAGATTCTATGCCTCCCATTATTCCATATGAACTTCATTATACAGGATTGGAGAGCCCTCAGCTCCCCCATAGGAACCCCAACTGGCAGAGTTTCAAAATAGTAGTTGAGTTTAGGAATAAGGGACATTTTCACCGCCGATATACGCCCCAAAAATGAGATATGAAGATTGGCCCACTTGACCATAGGACCCTTCAATTCTTTAAAAAGGGGCGGAAAATTAAGAGCAAACAGGGTCCCATAGTCTGACGTTATGTTAATCCCCAGATATTTGATACTCTCTGACTTCCACCGGAATTTGTAATTCAGCTTAAGATGATCTAATTCTTCATGGGGAAGGTTTAGTGGAAGTGCCTCTGTTTTTTTAGAATTAATCTTATATCCTGAGATCATGCCATATTCCCGAAGTATCACTTTAAGATTAGGGAGGGTGATATGCGGATTCGTGAGGGTCAGTAGTACATCGTCTGCAAATAGGGAAATTTTCAATACTTTACCCCTTGCCTCCACCCCTGATATGTCAGGATTAACTCTTATTGCTGCCGCTAGAGGCTCGATACACATGGCAAACAAGAGTGGGGATAAAGGACAGCCTTGCCTTGTACCATTTGCTATAGAGAAACTGGGGGAAGTTTAATGGACGCCGTGGGAGAAGAATGAAGGGCCTTTAGTGCTGTTAGAAAAGCACCTGATATCTCAAAAGTCTTCACTGTCTCAAACATAAAGGGCCAATTAAGGCGATCAAAAGCCTTTTCCGCATCAAGACTGAGGAGAAGCGCCCGAGACTTATTCCTATCGACCACATCCACCAGGTCCACAGCCCTCCTTGTGTTGTCTCCTCCCTGCCTGAAGGGCACAAACCCCACCTGATCCTTATGAATCATGTGCGGGAGCCAGACATTCAGTCTATTTGCAAGGAGACGGGTAAATATTTTTAAATCCGAGTTCAAGAGGGCTATGGGCCTATAGTTGGCGCAGTCAAGGGGATCTCTACCAGCCTTGTGAATTAACACCAAATATGAATGAGACAGCGAGCTAGGAATCGGGGTTTCCGTCAGGAAGGAGTTAAAAAGGTCAACCATATAGGGGAGTAGTATATCCGCAAAAGTTTTATAATATAGATAGGTCAAACCGTCCGGGCCTGGTGACTTACCCAGGGGCAAATCTTTCAAAATGTCAGTTAATTTCTCAAGAGTGATCTGTTTGTTAAGGGACTCTTGTGCCTCCGTTGAAAGAACTGGCAGACTAATCCTCCGAAAAAAGCTGTCTATCTCTGATCGCTTATATTCTGGATTGCCTGCCAGTGGGTCCTGAAGATTATATAATTTCTTATAAAATTTATAAAAGATATTTGACAATTCCCCCGGGTCATAGTGGGTAGTTCCCTCATCGTCTCTAAGAGCCTGAGGAGCCGCGGCCACAGAGCGATCCTGCAATTGCCTAGCCAACAGGGTATGGGCCTTGTTCCCTTTTTCATAATATCTCTGTTTTGAAAATACAAGCATCTTCTCCACTTTACGGATGGAGAGATCCTTCAATTTGTCCCTAGTGGCCAACAGCTTCCTCAGAGTCCCAGTCAACGGAGAAGTGGCAAATCTACATTCCAGAAGGCGAATCTGAGAATTAAGATTCGGGAAAAGTTGCCTTGAATTTTTTTTAAGCCTCGCTATCTCTGCAATACAACACCCTCTTATTACCGCCTTATGCGCTTCCCACAAAATAGGAAGGGAGGGCACAGATCTCAAATTTAGTTCAAAATGATTTGATAAAGATTTTTGAATACAGGGATCCTTTACCAGAAATTCATTCAGTTGCCAGTGACAGTCTCTGGAGGAACTGAGACCCAACTTTAAATTTAATATTACCGGCGCATGATCCGACCATGTTATGGACCCCACCTCCACATTCTCTAACATTCTAAGTGTGACAATATTAGCAAAAAAGTAATCGATTCTGGTATGAGTCTGATGCGGATTTGAATAAAAAGTGTAAGCTTTTTCTTTGGGATGATCTATTCTCCACATATCAAAAAGGGAATTTGCCCGGATCAATTTTCTAAATTCCAATAATAATCGGGACGAACCAGCAGATGGCGGGTTCCCCCTCAAAGCAAGCCTATCATTTATTTCTGAGAACGGGATATTAAAGTCCCCCCCCACCAACAATGCCCCAGGCTGCAGCCGTTGAAGGCTAGTTAGAACCTTACGAATAAAGGGTATTTGGCCCGAATTTGGGGCGTAAATGTTGCACAATATTATTGCTTTGCCCTGAAAAAAGCCCTCCAGTATCAAGAATCTACCTGCCGGGTCCTCATGAGATTTAGAGATTTGAATTGGACATAAAGATGATATAAGTATGGCCACTCCACCCTTTTTATTATTATTATTATAGGCAGAGTAGGCAGAAGGGTAATGATGGGCCGCAAATCTAAACGTCCCACTCCGGTCATAATGGGTCTCCTGTAAAAAGGTAATGTCCGCTCTCTGAGCCTTCAACTCCTGCAGTGTGAGCCTTCTTTTTCTAGGGGAATTAAGCCCCTTTACATTCAAAGTGATCAACTTAACCATTGCTAGTGAGAAAAGGTGAACTGCTGCTTATAATCATACTCACTGACAATCGTTGCAGCCTCCCGCCCCATAATGACCTGCCATGGAGCTTCATGAATGACCCCTGCTCTCTTGATAAGGAAAAGAAAAGGTAAAAAGGAGGAAGGGGAAAGACAGTGGGATGTGGGGGAGACACAGACTGAAGCAAACCAACATTAAGAGAAAACATGTACAAATATCAATACAGATCAGAACAATTTTTCCAAGAGTAGCTCTTGGAGAAGGGTTGTTACTGTGGCACAAGGTGAGCCCACTAAGTTTCAAAAACGTACTATGCAGTTAAGGGAAATCACAATGTCCTTGCTGTCCAACAACCCTTTGGAAAAATATATTGGAGGGAGTCCAGAAAAAGGGGAAAAAAAAACCTTCCTGTGAGAAGAGAAACAATAACCAAAATCCTTGTCCCAAAACCCAAGGAACCCCACTGAGCATTTATAAACAGGTTGTCAAAGTGACACTTTAAAATATTCATTCATTTAAGGCATAGAAAAATATTAAACATAAGTATTTCAGAACTTGACGTCGAGTACCGGCTTGTAAGTGAAAAAGAGCGATAAAGACAAAAAGTAAAACCTCAAGCGAAGCTGCTTATGCTCCGGGTTTTACAGTCAACCATAGTTATTATTATGCACTCCAGAGGGCGGGCCCTGCTCTCCAGGCCTGCGAGGTGTCGTTCCCTCTTTGCCCCGCCTCCCCACCTTTTGCCATACGGGAGGTGGAGCCTCCGGGGGGAGAAGATAGTCCCATTCCGGAATGTTCGGTGCTGTTAGTTGGAGGTCCCCACAAAACTTGGCCAAATCCCCCATAGAGTGGAGCACTGCCAACACCCCATCCCTGCGAGCCATTAAAGCAAAGGGGAAGCCCCACCTACAGGGAATCTTCTTATCCAGGAGCATGCTGGGCAGAGGTTTAAGATGCTTTCTCTTCTGCAGGGTAATTCTAGACAGGTCCGGGAAGAGCTGGATGTCTGCCCCCCTATACTTTATGGCTTTCTGGGCCCGTGCCTTGGCCATTATCTTTTCTTTCAGCTCAAAGTCATGCAAGCAGCATATTACATCCCTCGGAAATGCTGTAGTACCTTTTGGCTTCAAGGCTCTGCGAGCTCTATCAAATTTGATCGAGGCAGGCTGACTATCACCCAGGATAGAGTTAAAGATCTCCTGAAGTATAACTCTGAGATCCTCCACCCCCTCCGACTCGGGGAGACCCCTCACCCGTATATTGCTCCTTCTTTCCCTATTATCAAGATCTTCAATGTGGGCATGCATATCCTGCATCACTGATTGTTGCTGGGTGGTCACTTGTTGTAGTTTGGTTACATGAGCTCTAGTAGTATTATGATCATCCTCCAGTATTTCTATACGATTTGCCAAGTGCCTCAGGTCTTGTCTCACACAAGCAATCTCTGACCAGCAGGTATCCTTGACTTCCTTTATAAGGTTTTTGAAGTCTGTCTTGGAGGGTAAATGCTCTAGGTAACTCTGCCATGCAGGGGCACAGGGCTGCAGCCTCCCAACCCCCCATTCATCCTCAGTACAGCCAGGGGAAGAGGACAAGTCTCCACCCCCTTTACCATGGACAGTGAAAATATTCCCCTCTCCCTCAGTCTCCCCGGCTGCCTCTCCGTCTTCTGATGGGGGCTGGGGATGATCAGCAGCACATGCTGTTATCTGTGCAATTGTCTGTGGGGAGGAGGGGGAGGGGTGCTCTGATGTGCACCTCGTGTGAGCTGTAGCAGTCTTATTTGCAGAGGAGACGACTCTCACAGCTCTGCCTCGGCTTTTTGCTGTTAGGTGTCACTGCAAATCCACATCAGCAGGGGCCGCAAGCTGAGATTGGTTCCCACTCCCCTCACCTCTGTGCTCTGTCTGAGGCCGCTGCAGCCCGGTCTGTTCCAGCTAAGATGGCTCCGGGACACCATGAGGTGCTGAGTCCTTCTGAAGAAAGGTGTCCAGTGCGGTCGCTATCACTGGCCCTGGAGTGGATGCCAGTGTCCTAGCACGTCGTGGCCCCATGTGTGCTGTAATTGAGGTGAAAATGCCGGCACTCTGCCTCTTCTATGCCTCTATTGTGTTCAGCTCAGCAGGAGCTCCTCACACACACTTCTTCTCACATTGAGGTTCTGGCCACGCCCCCCCCAGGCGGTGTACTTTGACGAGCAGATCTGGCAACTCGGGGTACGATTTAAGAAACTGCTGAACCATGGGATTAAGCACATGAGCCAGGCATGGTACGTGTGTGATCTCGCCTCACCTCAGGGCCACCACCAGGTTACGGCCATTGTCACACATGACCATGCCTAGATGTAGGTTCAGCGGTCTCAGCCACAGATCTGCCTGCTCTTTCACAGCTGTTCACAACTCACAAGCAGTGTGAGGTTTATCCCCTAAGCTTATGAGTTTCAGCACAGCCTGTTGCCGCTTGGCTGAGGCGGTACTGCAGTGCTTCCAGCTTGTAACTGATGTGGTGATATCTGAGATGGAAGCTGAACATGAGGAGGAGGAGGATGATGCACAGGAGCTGTACACTGTGGGGGCAACTCTGACTGACATAGGGCCCGCAATCCTCTGTGTGGGGAGGATGTGTTCCGTCCCAAGGTCCGACTGGGTCCCGGCTTCCACTATGTTTACCCAGTGTGCCATCAGGGAGATGTACCATCCCTGGCCACAAGCACTTGTCCATGTGTCCGTTGTCAGGTGGACTCTCCCAGTAACTGCATTGTTGAGGGCACGGCAGATGTTTTGGGACACGTGTTTGTGTAGTGCGGGGATGGCACACCGGGCAAAATAGTGTCGGCTGGGGACCGAGTACCGAGGGACGGCCACCGCCATAAGGTTGCGAAAGGATTCCATCTCCACCAGCCTAAAAGGCAGCATTTCCAACGCAAGCAGTCGTGAAATGTGCAAATTTAGGACTGTGGCCTGTGGGGCGTTGGCTGCGAATTTGCGCTTTCATTCAAAGGTCTGGGATATGGACAATTGAACGCTGCGGTGTGACGTGGACGTGGACGTTGATGCTGTTTCTTGAGAAACTGCCATAACAAGTGAAGACTGAGAGGAGGGGGCATCTTTGCATGCAGTATGGACAGGGGATTGCCTTGCACGCACAACAGGGGGTTCTCTTACACGCACAACAGCGGAAGAAGCAGTGGTGACACCCGCTGACACTGGTCGTGGACCCTGGGGTTCGCCCCACAAAGTCGGGTGCTTTGCTAACATGTGCCTGATCATGCTGGCGGTGGTCAGGCTGGTAGTTTTGTCACCCCTGCTGATGCGGGCCTGGCAGGTGGAACAAATGGCCTTTTTGGGGTTATCAGCAGAGTCTTTAAAAAAATTCCAGACTCTGGAAGAGCTACTGGTTGTACTGGCAACGTCCCTCGTGTTGGTGTTACGGGGAATGGTTGCCCGCCTTCTGTCTGTGGCCACCACACTGCTTCTTCCTGCCTGTTGGGGTACTCTGCCTCCCTCCCCCTGTGTGCTGCTGGCCTCGCTCTGCGTGTCCTCCTGCCACGTTGGGTCAGTTACTAGATCATCCACCATCTCCTCCACTTCCACTTCCGCACCACGGTCCTCCTCCTCACTTCGTGGCAATTGCGTCTTGTCATCGTCCACCTCTTGTGACAAATTGCCAGCGTCGCCTTCCTGTGGCCGTGGCTGTTCAAATATTTGGCCATCGCTTCATGGTATCTCCTCTTCCACCACTTCAAGCGGAGCAGGCGAGGGGCCCAAATATGGAAATCGACCAGTGAACAGCTCTTCAGAGTGTCCAACTGTGGGATCAGTTGCTGTCTGACGACACTCGGCATGATGGGAGGAAGGAGCATCAGGGTGAGGATGAGTATGCGGTCGAGACTCACTGTTAAAAAACTCCTGTTTGTTTCTTCTATCTTGCGGTTTGCGGTCACGTGACCATCTGCCTTTATATTCCAGCTCCGCCCTTCTGGCTGTGCTGGACTTCAGTGTTTTACTGTTTCTCTAGCCTGGTGCTTCTGTGCCTTTCTCTGTCAAGTTCACTTGGTCCTCTGGGACCTCTAGTACTTTTTGTCATTTTGTCTTTTTGTGTTCTGCAACAACTTCTGTTTAGGAGGTGTCCCACTTTTGTCCCAGTCCTTAGTTCTTTTAGGGATCCCTCCCTTAAATCTATAATTCTTCGTTCAGACTAGCCAAGGACTAAGGTGGGTCTGTTCGCTAGGAACAGGCAGCCCGCTACATCGTAGGGATTCAGCTTTGTCTTACTGTAGGGACAGCTTTCCCCTATCTTTCCTTAGTACATGTTGCAGATCATAACAGTAAGTCCAGCCTAAAAAACTAAAAGGAAATAAATTTGGGGATCTGTATGGTTTCTGTCCAGGATTTGGCTCAACACCTGCAGGGATTGTCTCTGCAGGTGGCCGAGCTTCAGCAACATGTGAGTAGCTGTCCTGGAGCGCATTTTGTGGAACCCAAGGTAGGACTACCTGATGTTTTTTATGGTAAACAGCAAGATTTTTTTTCCTTTAAAAATGCTTGCTTGTTACATTTTTGGGAATGAATCACAGCGCATTGGTTTTATTATGTCACTTTTGAGCAATGAACCACAGTGGTGGACATTTTCTCTCCAGCCTAATGATTTGTGTTTAAGGTCTGTTGAAGAATTTTTTTCTGCTATGGGGCTATTATATGACGATCCTGATCGAATCTCATCTGCTGAATCAGAACTTAGACGTTTGAATCAGGGGTCAGGTGATGTTGAAAATTATTGCACACACTTCAGGAGATGGGCTTCAGAAGTTAAGTGGAATGATCCTGCGCTGAGATGTTTATTTCTTGCTGGTCTGAATGAAAGGGTTAAGGATTTGCTAATTGCATTCCCTGCACCTGAGACTCTGCAGGAAGCTATGCAGTTAGCTGTTCGTATAGACAGGAGACTGAGGTGCAGGCTCAATGAGGTAAAGACTCCTGTAATGTCAGGTCCTAGTCCCCAGAAAATCTGTTCTGACGGTGAGAACCGATGGAGGTTGGGGCAATGTCACTCTGCTCTTAGGAAAGAGACCGGAGGTTCGCTGAGGAATTGTGTCTTTATTGTGATAAAGCTTACCATTTGATTAAGTATTGAGCGTCGTTTAAATAAATAAAAAAAAAGTCAGTTACGTTCTGCAGGAGTGTTTCTTTCTGGGAGTACTACTCTGCAGGGAGATTTGATTGAATTTCAGGTATTTGTGGATTGTGGTTCAACACTTAATGTGATTGATAAAGGGTTTTTGGAAAACCTTAAATTGAAATCCAAACCTTTGTCATCACCTATTTCTGTGGTTGCAATTGATCACACTCCTTTGAAATGTATTACTCACAAGACTGCTGCATTTCCCCTCACTATCAAAGGAGTTCACCAAGAAATATTGGACTTGGTTGTTTTGGATAATTTGCCCTCTCCAGTTGTTCTAGGATTGCCTTGGTTAAAACTGCACAATCCTTTATTGGACTGGTCTACTAATGTGATTAAGTCTTGGAGTCCGAAGTGCTATGATAAATGTTGTAATGGTCGCATTGCGGCAGTGGAAAAAGGGGAATTACCGGTACCTATTCAAGATTTTTGGAGGGTTTTTTCGGAGGAGGAGTCGCAAGATTTATCTCCTCATTGCGCCATTGAGTTTGTTTCGGGAGCTACTCTTCCCAAAAGTCGCTTGTTTAATCTGACTATCCCCGAAAGAAAGGCCTTGGAGGAGTACATAGAGACTAGCCTGGCTGCTGGTCACATTAGACCTTCTAAGTCGCCTGTGGCAGTTGGATTTTTCTTTGTTAAAAAAAAGGACGGCGGTTGACATCCATGTCTGGATTTTCGTGAAATTAATAAGATTATCATACGCAATTCCTACCCATTGCCGTTAATTTCTGACTTGTTTAACCAGTTAGTGGGAGCCAAGTGGTTCTCCAAAATTGATCTCCGGGGGGCATTCAATTTGTTACTTGTGAAGGAGGGTGATGAATGGAAAACTGCTTTTAACACTCCAGTAGGTCATTTTGAGAATCTGGTGATGCCTTTTGGTCTTACCAATTCACCTGCATTTTTTCAGAACCTTATTAATGACATCCTGAGACCTTTGATTGGTAAGAATGTGGTTGTGTATTTGGATGACATTTTGATTTATTCACCAGATCTAGAGTCCCATTGGCAGAGTGTACGTGAAGTTTTGCAGTTATTGAGTGATAATTCACTCTTTGCTAAGCTGGAGAAATGTGAGTTCGCTGTGCAGAAAATTAGTTTTTTGGGCTACATTGTCTCCAGCGAGGGCTTTGAGATGGACCCTGTGAAGGTTCAGGCTGTGCAGGAATGGCCTAGGCCTATTGGTTTGAAATCTATACAGAGATTTTTGGGTTTTGCCAATTATTACAGGAAATTCATTAAGAATTTTTCTGTAATTGTTAGACCTCTAACCGATCTCACCAGGAAAGGTGCAAATACGGCCCAGTGGACTACTGAGGCCATTGAAGCGTTTGAGTATCTCAAAGAGAGGTTCAGTTCTGCCCCTATCCTTATGCAGCCTGATGAGACCAAGCCTTTTTTGGTCGAGGTCGATGCTTTATCGGTGGGGGTCCGAGCAATTTTGTCTCAGGAGAACAAGGGTGGAGTACAACCTTGTGCCTTCTTTTCGAAATTTTTTTCGGAAACCGAACTGAATTATAATGTTGGAAATCGGGAGTTGCTGGCTATTAAACTTGCGTTTGAACATTGGCGTTATTTTTTGGAAGGCGCTAGATTTCCTATTCATGTTTTCACAAATCATAAGAATTTGATCTATCTGGATGCTGCCAAGTGCTTGAATGCCCGTCAAAGCTAGGTGGACACTTTTTTTTTCTCGGTTTCATTTTTCTGTTACCTATATCCCTGGTACTAAGAATGTTAAAGCCGATGCTTTATCTTGCAGCTTCTCCCCTACGGTCAGTGCCGAGGAGGAGCAGAGCATTTTACAGAAAGGAGTTGTGGTGGCGGCTTTGGACTCCGTTTTGGAGAATGGGATTCACGAAGCTCAAGATGATGCTCCATCTAGCACTCCCCATGGGAGGTTGTTCGTGACTAGAGCCTTTAGGAGAGATTTGTTTGTGGAGTGTTATGAGTCTCGGTTGACAGGTCATCCAGGAATTTCGGAGACTAAGAAACTTATCAGTCGCAGTTTTTGGTGGCCTGGATGGCAGAAGGAAGTCATCAAGTGGGTGCGTCAGTGTACTGTGTGTGCTAGGTCAAAGGCTTCACATACTCCTGCTGCGGGGTTGCTTTGCCCTCTGGAGGTTCCTAGTGCGCCTTGGACGCATCTCACTATGGATTTTACTACTGATCTTCCTGTGTCTGAGGGTTTTACCGTCATCTGCGTGGTCGTGGACTGTTTTAGTAAGATGTGTCATTTGTTTCCATTCATTAAGTTGCCCTGTGCCAAGACACTCGCTAAGGCGTTTGTTAAGGAGATTGTCAAGCTCCATGGCATTCCCACGAATATTGTTTCTGATAGAGGACCTCAGTTTGTGGCTCGCTTCTGGCGTGCTTTTTGTGACTGGTTGGGAGTCCTTTTGTCATTTTCGTCTGGTTATCATCCTGAGTCTAATGGACAGACTGAAAGAAACAACCAGGATATTGAACAGTTTTTGTGTTGTTTTGTGGCGGACAATCAAGAGGTGTGGTCTGAGTTTCTGCCTCTCGCAGAATTTGCTCTTAACAATTATACATCCTCCTCTGCTGGGTGTTCTCCTTTTTTTTGTTGTACTGGGAGACATCCGTCTTTTGGTTCGTTCTCCAAATTGGGGTCGGCGGTGCCAGAGGAGGAGAATTTTTCTGGTGATTTGGAGAGAGTTTGGACTAATGTAAGTTGTAATCTTCAAGAGGCTAACAAGAAGTCCAAGAAGTATTTTGACAGGAAACGTAAAGAGGTTTTGTTTAGTGTGGGTGACATGGTTTGGTTGTCCTCAAAGAACCTGTGGTTGAGGATTCCTTCTAAAAAACTGGGTCCTAAGTTTGTGGGTCCATTTAAAGTGCTTCAGGTTGTTAACCCGTCTGCTGTTAGGTTGGATGTTCCTACTTCCTGGAAGATTAATCCTGTGTTTCATGTTTCCTTGTTGAAAAAGGCTGACGTATCTGATAGGGACGCCACTGTCACAGTTCCTCCTGTGGTGAAAGATGGCGAATATTAAATTTCTCGTATCTTGAATTCTAGATGGTATAGAGGGAGATTACAGTATCTTGTCTCCTGGAAGGGTTTCGGTCCCGAAGACAACTGCTGGGTAAGGACGGATGATGTCTCTGCTCCTAGGCTTGTTAAAGCTTTCCAAAGGAGGTTTCTGGATAGGCCTGGGCCTGGAGGATCCAGAGGATCCTCATAAAAGAGGGCGTACTGTTAGAACCCTCCTGTTTGTTTTTTCTATCTTGTCGTTTGCGGTCACGTGACCATCTGCCTTTATATTCAAGCTCCGCCCTTCTGGCTGTGCTGGACTTCAGTGTTTGACTGTTTCTCTAGCCTGGTGCTTCTGTGCCTTTCTCTGTCAAGTTCACTTGGTCCTCTGGGACCTCTAGTACTTTTTGTCAGTTTGTCTTTTTGTGTTCTGCAACAACTTCTGTTTAGGAGGTGTCCCATTTTTGTCCCAGTCCTTAGGGATCCCTCCCTTAAATCTATAGGTCTTCGTTCAGACTAGCCGAGGACTAAGGCGGGTCTGTTCACTAGGAACAGGCAGCCCGCTACATAGTAGGGATTCAGCTTAGTCTTACTGTAGGGACAGCTTTCCCCTATCTTTCCTTTGTACATGTTGCAGATCATAACTCTCACGGCTACTAAGATTTGACCATGTTGAAGACAGACCAGAGGTGGTGGTGCCCAGGTGACAGGAAGTATTATCTGCTATCCAATTAATAACCAGTTCACACTGATCAGTACACAATAGTGGTGTTGTTGTGTACTTCCAAAGTAATTCAGTCAAGAACTGGGAGCAAGAAGATGTGGCTGCTGGTTGTGGCACATTTTCACCTTGGCCACGGCCCCGTCCTCTGCACGCACCATCACGGGAACGTCCAGTTCCACGTTCCTTGCCACGCGCCTTGCCCATTGTAAATGAAGTAAAATAGCTTACACTCGCACTATCAATGGCAAAATGGTAATAAAAAGGAGATTTGAACTGTGGAAGAGGAAAACTACAGTTCTAGTTCTCTGGCCTACACCAGAATCTTTTAAACAGATATATTTGTGTCTGAACAGTCAGCAAGACACTCAAACTGTTTTTTTTAAGGAAAAAAGGCAAAAAGGTGGATTACACCCAGATTTGAACCGTGGAAGAGGAAAACCACAGTTCTAGTTCTCTGGTCTACACCAGAATCTTTTAAACAGGTATATTTGTGTCTGAACAGTCAGCGAGACACTCAAACTGTTTTTTTTTATGTAAAAAAGACAAAAAGGTGGATTACACCCTGAATTGAACCATGGAAGAGGAAAACCACAGTTCTATTTCTCTGGCCTACACCAGAATCTTTTAAACAGATATATTTGTGTCTGAACAGTCAGCGAGACACTCAAACTGTTTTTTTTAATGTAAAAAAGGCAAAAAGGTGGATTACACCCAGATTTGAACCGTGGAAGAGGAAAACCACAGTTCTAGTTCTCTGGCCTACACCAGAATCTTTTAAACAGATATATTTGTGACTGAACAGTCACCGAGACATTCAAACTGTTTTTTTTTATGTAAAAAAGACAAAAAGGTGGATTACACCCAGATTTGAACCATGGAAGAGGAAAACCACAGTTCTAGTTCTCTGGCCTACACAAGAATCTTTTAAACAGAGATATTTGTGTCTGAACAGTCAGCGAGACACTCAAACTGTTTTTTTTTATGTAAAAAAGGTAAAAAGGTGGATTACACTCAGATTTGAACCGTGGAAGAGGAAAACCACAGTTCTAGTTCTCTGACCTACACCAGAATCTTTTAAACAGATATATTTGTGTCTGAACAGTCAGCGAGACACTCAAACTGTTTTTTTTTATGTAAAAAAGGCAAAAAGGTGGATTACACCCAGGTTTGAACCGTGAAAGAGGAAAACCACAGTTCTAGTTCTCTGGCCTACACCAGAATCTTTTAAACAGATAAATTTGTGACTGAACAGTCACCGAGACATTCAAACTGTTTTTTTTTATGTAAAAAAGGCAAAAAGGTGGATTACACCCAGATTTGAACCGTGGAAGAGGAAAACCCAAGTTCTAGTTCACTGGCCTACACTAGAATCTTTTAAACAGATATATTTGTGTCTGAACAGTCAGCGAGACACTCAAACTGTTTTTTTTTATGGAAAAAAGGCAAAAAGGTGAATAACACCCAGATTTGAACTGTGGGAGAGGAAAACCACAGTTCTAATTTCCTGGCGTATACCAGACATTTTTAAATAGATATATTTGTGTCTGAACAGTCAGCGAAACACTCAAACTGTTTTTTTTAATGGAAAAAGGCAAAAAAGTGGATAATACAGAGATTTGAACCGTGGAACTGCAAAATCACAGTTCTAGTTATCTGGCTGAAACCAGACTCTTTTAAACAGATATATTTGTGTCTGAACACTCACAGACACACTCAATTTTTTTTTTGGGGGGGGGGATACCAAAAGGTTAATAAGACGGGTATTTGTACAGTCTGACTGAGGAAAAAAAAAAGGGGATTTAGATGAAAAAAAATCCAGTGTTTGCTGGTATAACCACTGCGTCTCCTATACAGCCTGCCTGCCTGATGCCTGATATCTGGGATGGCTATTAGTCCTCAGAAGGACTGATTGTTTGATGTTGCAGGCTTTAGAGACCCTACACTACCTATTTCGCAATATAAATCTCTCCCTAGCTCAGCAGCACTCTCCCTACACTTTCTGATCCAGAGCGACTGTGTCCAAGATGGCGGCGCCCGGTTTTAAATACTCAAGGTGGCGCTGTGTGGCCAGCCAATCACTGTAATGCCCACAACCAACATGGTTGCGGCATTACAGTGACTGGCTGACAATCCCTGCATGTTCATTGGCTCTGTAAAGAGTGCCAAACTTGCAGGGCGGAGACCCGAGCTCCCGCCCGAGTAACCCGAAAATGCTCGGTGCTCGCCGAACATCCCGAGTAGTGAGATGCTCGGGCGAGTACCGAGCAGTGTCGAGCATGCTCGTTTAACACTATTACTAACATGATACAGCATGCTACATCTCAGCCTGTAATATTATGGCAGTGAAATTCAGCAGAGCTCGTTCACAGTAAAGAAAATCCAATTTTTTTCTGTTACTAACGTGATACAGCAGGCCACATCTCAGTTGGAAATTTTTTGGTGCATATATTCTATTTTATACAGGCCTCATCCACAGTAAAAAGAAATAAATTCTGTTATTAACGTGATACAGCAGGCCACATCTCAGTTTGACATTTTTTTGAGCATATATTTCAATTTATTCAAGCCTCATCCACAGTAAAAAAAAAATTATTGCATTTATTTACACTACTCTGTCATTTTTAACAAAGTTGGCAGATAACATGAGTTGTGTCGTTTTTTGCGGTCTCAAAAAAGACCGAGGCTAGGCAACCCTGGAAACTGCAGACCCGCGAACTCTGCTGACCACTGCCAGAGTTAGGGCTGAGGATGCAGTGCTTGTCATGGTTGCATCACTCCATGTCTGTGCTGGAATCCGCAATGTAACCTCCTAGTTTTCCTCCTCCTCCATCTCCTCTGCTGAGCTACTCAGATGCATTCCTCTGGGTTCACACCAAGTGGGATCTACAACCTCATCGTCATCCTCTCTGTTCTCCCACTCCTCGCCCTGAGAGCCACCTTCCTCCTCTTCCTGCCCTGACAGCACAGTACAATCCATGTGCACCTCAAGTATGAGTCTCATCAGGATCACCTCCACCCCCAGAGGTTAACATCTGGTGACGAGGGTTTGGATTCTGCTCGGACCCTACTTCGTCCAGATCAAACTGAAAAAAATTTTGAGCATCGCTGCACATGCTTTCCTTATCTTGAGTCTGTGAATCTTTGGTTCAGACCTCTGATGCACAGGAATAGAATGTGTGAACAGCTCTTCAGACTCGCCCATCTGTGGTTCCCCACAGTCAGTTGGGCAGTTGGAGAGTTGTGATATGGGGGGGAAATAAGGGTAATTGGGGTGCCACCTCTGAGGACTGTACTGTGTATGATGTTAAGGTGGATGAAAAGATGCACAGGCCACTTGATGCAGCGCTTGCCATCTACTGGAGCACATGCTCTTTCTGGCCCTCATCTACACGGGGTACCGCTGTGTGGCTGCCAAAGAGTGGCAGTGGAGTAGCCCGTCCAGTAACAGAAGTTGTCAAAATGCTGCGCAATTGCTCACTGCAACCAAAACAAACCTACTTCCAATCTCTCATATCATCCATGTCTCACAACCCTAAACAGCTATTCAGTACTTTCAATTCTCTCCTCCGTCCACCAGCTTCCCTTCCCTCTCATCTCAGCTGAAGACTTTGCCTCTTTCTTCAAGCAGAAGATTGACAACGTAAGTCCCCACAGCCCCTCCTCATAACTAGTCATCTCTCCTTCAAAACCAGCTTCTCCGCCATCACGGAAGATCTTCTTTCCTTTTTACTCTCCAAATCACATCTCACCCCCTGTGAACTTGACCCAATTCTGTCCCACCTCATTCCAAACCTCACCACAGTCTTCATACCAAACCTAACCCACCTCTTCAACCTGTCACTAACAACTGGTGTCTTCCCCTCATGCTTCAAACATACCTCAATCACACCAATCCTCAAAAAGCCCTCCTTGACCCATCCTCTGTGTCTAGCTATTGCCCCATATCATTTCTCCCCCATGCCTCAAAACTACTGGAACAACGTGTCCATTTTGAACTGTCCTGTACTACAGTAATAGCCAAATCCAAGCGACACTAGTTTGTCCTCCTCCTCCTAGATCTGGCATCTGCCTTTGACACAGTGGACTATTCCCTCTTACTACAGACTCTCTCATCTCTTGGCATTATAGATTGTGACGTTAGTCACTAACCCACGGAGCGATCGTGAGGCGGATAGTCAGACGTTCCGAGGTCAATACCAAGAGAGCCCATAGATACCAAGGGAAAAGACAGATGCGTAAGTCAGGTCACAGTCCAAGGTCAATATCAAGAGAGAGCAGAACAAAGCTAAAGGGCAAGACAAGGAGGTAGTCAGAACACAGTCCAAAGGGTCAGGCAGTGGGATATCAGAACACAGAACAACAGAATGAGGCAAACACTCACCAGGAAGCACAAACTACGTCTGGCAGGGAACAGGGGCAGTCAGCTCAGTTAAATAGCTTGGGCAATCTCCAGAACACTGACCACCTGGAGACTGCCCTGCAAATCCCAGTCAAAGATTGGACAGCCGAGCTGTCAATCAAAGCACCGAGAGCCCGACTTGCCACTCACAGGATTGGACAGCCAAGCAGTCCATCAAAACACAGTAAGAACCAGTTCAATAGGACAGCATAGCAAGCCCACACAGAATGCAGGAATCTTGACAGTACCCCCTCTTCAATGGGGGGGGCCACCGGCCCCCAGGTTTCCCAGGAAACCTCCGATGGAAGGCCCTGACTAGACGATCAGCGTTTACATCTCGAGCAGGGACCCAGGATCTCTCCTCTGGTCCATAACCTCTCCAATTAATGCGGTATTGGAGGGAATCACAGACTTTCCGAGAATCAACATCCCTATGTGCTTCAAACTCCAAACTGTCATTGATGGAAACTGGATCAGGTGGAGATGAAGGAGACAAAATGGAAGGGACAAACTATTTTAGCAGAGATTTATGGAATACATTTGGAATGCATAAAGATGGAGGGAGTTTTAATCTGAAGGCCACTGGGTTAACTATCTCCAAAATCTCATATGGACCATAAACTTAGGACCCAACTTTGCTGATGGCACTTTCATTTTAATATTTTTGGAAGAAAGCCATACCTTATAATCAACTTTGAATATGGGGCCCCCTGAACATTTCATATCAGCCTCCCATTTCTGGCAATGCTGGGCTACCCCAATATTCTTCTGAACCTCCCTCCAGACATCTCCAAGTTTCTGTATGACAACCTCAACTCCTGGACAAGCAGAACTCATTCTTGAGAATTCACTAAAATGAGGTTGAAAACCATAACATGCAAAAAAAGGCGAGGTTCCAGTAGACTGATTAACCCGACTATTAAAGGCAAACTCAGCAAGAGGTAAGGATGAGGACCAGTCCTCCTGCTGAGCGCAATGAAGCAAATAAGAATTTGCTCCAATGACTGATTGGTCCTCTCTGTCTGTATAGCATCGGTGTCTCTGCCCCCTGCCAGGCAGAGACACCATCACCCTTTTCGCCGTGCTCCTGGTCCGGCGTCTTCCAGCCTCCCTGCAGCTGCTGGTGCACGCAGTTTCCCGGGAACTGTGCTTAGGGCGCGCGCGAGCTCCCTCCCTCTTAAAGGGGCCGTGCAAGCCATCCTAAAAAGTCCCCGGCCAATGGCCAGATGACTTTCCCTATTTAAATCACCTCCTCCAATATGGAGGTGCCCGTGCAAGGTTCTTGCTCTGTGATTCTTACTGTTGCTTCAGCTCTCAGGTCCCTCTGCAAGTCAGTCCTGTCCGCTAGTCTGTTCTTCAGTCCAGTTCGCCAGTCTGACTACTATCCAGCCCGCCAGTATGTCTATGGGCTCTGCCCACCTGCTTACCTGGAAGCACCTGCCTGTTACCTGCCGTGCCCGCCAGCCTGCTTACTTGGAAGCACTTGCCTGTTACCTGCCGTGCCTGCCAGCCTGCTTACCTGGAAGCACCTGTCTGTTACCTTCCGTGCCCACCAGCCTGCCTACCCGGAGCACCCGTCTGGCTATCAGCCGAATCAGCCTGCTTGTCTACCCGGACCACCTGTCAGCCTTCCTGCCGTGCTCATCCGCTGTACCGGTCAGCTCCTGCCATCTGACTCGTGAGAGTCACCTGCTCTCATACAAGATCGGTCCCAGAGTGGCACCTGGTCTCCCTGCTCGGTCCCTCCCTGGTTCACGGAGTCGATTGAGCCGCCGTGCGACCTTGGTCAGGCTGAGTAGGTACTTAGTTACACCCCTCTGGTCCCTACTTGCACCGCAGCACAGTGGTTCCACCACCCAGATCCATAACAGTTTGCACGGGCCATGGAACCCGGTGGCCCCCAGGCTCCTTTTCTCTCTGACCTGTACCAGGAGGTTTCACTTCTGAGATCCCAACAGAAAACTATCCTGACCTACCTGTGGTCTGTGAACTCCCGCCTGGACACGCTGTCCACCCCATCTGTGTCCGTCTCTAGCCGAGCTGCACCCGCTCCGGCGGCGCCTCAACCTACTAGCGCTATGGCATCCGGCTCTGGCCCCCGGCTCTCTGCGCCTCCACATTTTGGTGATGACCCGGTCTTATGTCGGGGTTTTCTAAATCAGTGCACGCTGCACTTTGAACTCCTGGCACATCAGTTTCCCTCCGACTTGGCCAAGGTGGCGTTCATCATGTCTCACCTCACCGGGGAAGCATTGGCATGGCTAAACCCACTGTAGGATCTGTAGGAGAGAGGGGATCCCCTGGTGTCCGATCTTCCGGCTTTCCTCACTGCCTTCCGGAAGGTCTTTGATGAGCCCGGACGAAAAACTTCTACTGCCTTCTCACTTCTCCATCTCCGCCAAGGGAGTCTCACCGTGGGCCAGTATGCCATACATTTCCGTACCCTCGCATCAGAGCTTGCCTGGAACAACGAGGCCCTGGTGTCCACCTTCTGGGAGGGTCTTTCCGGACGGATCAAGGATGAGCTAGCCGGTCGTGATATCCCTTCCACCCTGGATGACCTGGTGTCATTAGCTACCCAGATTGACATCCGTTTTTTGGAACGAGCTAAGGAGACTACCCAGGAGAGAAGATTTCCGCATCTCGCTCCTGTATTTCAAAAGCCTGCCTCCCAACCAGCAATTCCCCGGGCACGCTCGCCTGAACCCATGCAAATTGACCAAACCAAGATGGTCAAGTCTCGCCAGGAGACGCGCCGAGCCGAAGGGAGTTGCTTCCACTGTGGCATTAAGGAGAATCTGATCCGTTCCTGCCCGGTGAAGCCGGGAATCTCCAGTGTCTAGGACCGCTCGGAGAGGTCGTCCTAGGCAAGAGTAAATCCTCTCCATCCTTGACTCTATCTGTTTCTATTTCCAGTGGTGAGACCCGCTTCTTTGAGACCGCCCACCTGGATTCCGGAGCCGCTGGGAATCTCATTTCTCAGGCCCTTGTGGAGCGGTATCAGATTCCTACCATATGTCTGGCTGAACCATTGGCAGTCACTTCCATGGATGGGAGACTTCTTCCGGAGACCATCTTGCTCGTCACAGAGCCTGTAACCCTTCAGGTGGGAATGCTGCACTCTCAGAAGATCTCCTTTCATGTGCTGTCCGGTCTATCTCACCCCCTCTTGCTTGGTCTACCCTGGTTACAGAGACATGAACCCATCCTGAATTGGCGATCTGGTGAGGTGCTCCAATGGGGGCAGGATTGCCATGAGTCCTGCCTGGTTCCGGTTCGTCTAGCTCGACCCCCGTCTACTCCGGCTAATCTACCTGGTCTGCCGTCACCCTTCTGGTCCTATGCGAACGTCTTCGACAAGAAAGAAGCTGAGACACTACCACCTTATAGGCCGTATGATTGCCCAATCGACCTGGTACCCGGGGCTTCACCTCCCTGCGGGCGTATCTACCCCTTGTCATTGGCTGAGACCCGGTCCATGTCTGAGTACATAGAAGAGAATCTTGCTAGGGGATGCATCCCGAAATCTACCTCCCCTGCTGGAGCGCAGGATTCTTATTCGTTAAGAAGAAAGACGGCTCACTACGTCCCTGTCTCTACTATAGGGGCCTTAACCAGATTACCATCAAGAATACGTACCCCCTGCCTCTCATCTCGGAGCTGTTAAACTGCCTTAAAGGCGCGAAGATCTTCACCAAGCTCGATCTTCGTGGGGCGTACAATTTGGTCCGCATCCGCCAGGGAGATGAGTGAAAGACGGCATTCAACACCCGGGACGGTCACTATGAATATTGCGTGATGCCCTTTGGTCTCTGTATTGCCCCAGCCGTCTTCAAGGAGCTGATTAACGACATCTTCTGTGATCTCCTGTATTCTTGCGTAGTGGTGTACCTGGACGATATCTTGGTCTTCTCTCCGGATCTGCCCACACACCGGAGGGATGTTCGTCAGGTTCTGCTAAGCCTCCGGCAGAATCGCCTCTACGCAAAATTTGAGAAATTCCTCTTCGAGCAGACTTCCCTTCCGTTCCTGGGATATATTATCTCCGAGACTGGTCTTTGGATGGATCCTGAGAAGGTTTCTGCTGTCTTAAAGTGGCCGCGACCGGAGGGGTCGAAGGCGATTCAGCGATTCCTGGGCTTCGCAAATTATTACCGCCTTTTCATCCCTCATTTCTCCTCCCGGACCGCTCCCTTCTCCGCGCTCACCCGTAAGGGAGCAAATCCCAAGGAATGGACTTCCGAAGCGGAAGAGGCCTTCGCCTCCCTAAAACAAGCTTTCTCCTCCACCCCTGTGCTGCACCGTCTGAATTGCAACAAGCAGTTCTTTCTGGAGGTTGATGCTTCCTCCTCCGGAGCCAGAGCAGTGCTCACCCAGAAATCCCCGTCCGGGAGAATGGTAACCTGCTGCTTCTTCTCCAAGCTCTTCTCCTCATCCGAGCGCAACTACTCCATAGGAGATCGTGAGCTGCTTCCCATCAAATTAGCGCTGGAGGAGTGGCGCTACCTGCTGGAGGGGGCTCTGTGTGGCGCTCTGCTGTGCATGGTGCCACAGAACCCAGAAGGGTGCATAGATGGAATTTTCCACAAGAGGCCCTCACTACATGCAAACACCTCCACCTTCCACCTCATACCAGCAGAGGGAGCACTGATAGGGATATATAAAGGGAAGGTGGAGCCAGGCAGCTCAGTTGGTGATTAGATAAGTTTACAGTGAGTGTTCAGAGAGGAGCACGCAGGCTGCTGTGTGAGGCAAGCTAGGCCTCCAGCAGCACTGAAGCCTAGTGAGGGTGCCGAAAGTGGCCAAAGGTGAGTAGAAGAAAGGAGTGATCAAGGGGACAGAGGAGCATACCAGGCTCACCCCAGTATATACACCGGACACCGGGTCAGAGCGTACAGGGACCCTTTACACCCAGTAGGGTTAACAAGAATCCCAGGAGGACTACAAGTCCCTGGCAAACCTGAAGCTAGACACATACAGGACCAGGAACCACGAAGGCCCCGACTTCCAGGGAAAGTGGTTACCAACCGGAGGTCCTACTTCAGAGCAACAGGTGGAGTAGAAAAAGCAAGACACATAAGTTAGGCACAGTTGCAGGCTGGCCACGAGCTTACACAGAGGCAGACATGGATCAGGAGGCCTAATACCCGCTCCCTGGGGAGAAGTCCAACAGTGCGCCCTTCACCTAGAGTACCCTGGACCGTATCTATCAGCTGTACCAGTAAAGGTAACGTAGAAAAGCCCCCTGTCTCTGTCCATTACTCCTGCTGCGTTCTTTACCTGCACAACAGCGCCCAGCGCACCCACCATATATCTATCTACACTGCCCTGAGGTCCGCTCCACCTGTGGGGAGCTGTACCATCTTTAGCTGCCTTGTCACATGCCTCAGTGGACTGCTGCAGCACTGGTGACCTTCACCAGACACCACAGGTGACGTCACGAATTTCTCTGAACTTTATTAGTAATCACTACCCCTTTTGTGCACTGTCCGCCCTGGGCCAGCCACCGTGATATATATATACTGTCCCCAAACAGTAAGGCCCCCGGGGGCGCGACATCTGCACCCGGTGATCATTTACACTGACCACAAAAACCTGGCCTATTTACAAAACGCCCAAAGACTCACTCTGCGTCAGGCCCTGTGGTCTCTGTTCTTTGCCCGATTCTGCTTTACTCTACATTACCGCCCTGTGGACAAGAACATTAAAGCCGACGCTCTATCCCGCTCATTCCTGTCTTCCGACCAAGAGGAGGAGCCTCTGCATATCATCGACCCCTCCAAAGTATTGACTGTGGCTCCGTTTGACCTGTCTCGTCTTCCACCAGGTAAGACCTTTGTAGCGGTTCCGGATCGTAAGAAGGTTCTTCTCTGGGGCCATTCATCCAAACTAGCCAGCCATGCTGGCCAGAGGAAGACCTTCCTGCTCATCGCCCGGCATTACTGGTGGCCTTCCCTACGCAAGGATGTTGCGGATTTCGTCACGGCTTATTCCTCCTGTGCCTGTAACAAGGTTCCCAGGCATCTTCCAGCTGGCCATCTACTTCCTCTTCCCGTACCTTCCGCTCCCTGGCAACACATTGCTATGGACTTTATTACGGATCTCCCTGCTTCTGCCGGTTGTACTGTCATTTGGGTGGTCGCTGACCGCTTTTCTAAAATGGCCCACTTCATCCCTCTGCCTGGTCTCTCCATGGCCTACCCCTCCACATTGTGTCCGATCGCGGGGTCCAGTTCACTTCGCGCTTCTGGAGAGCTATGTGCAAGCTGTGGGACGTCTCCTTAGACTTCTCCTCTGCTTATCATCCTCAGTCCAATGGTCAAGTGGAACGTGTCAACCAGGTCCTTACCAGCTTTCTTCGGCACTTCACTCACCATAACGATTGGATTGAGCTCCTACCATGGGCCAAGTTCTCCTATAACAACCATGAGAGCGAGTCTTCTTCCAAATCCCTGTTCTTTGTGGTCTACGGTCAACACGCCCAGATTCCGCTTCCCGTCTCCGCTTCAGTGGACAATCCTGCCGCGGGGTCTCTGGTCAGCAAATTTTCTGCTATTTGGGAAGACACTAGATCTGCACTTCTCCAGCCTGCCTACACAGAACACCCGTCTGGCTATCAGCCAATTCAGCCTGCTTGTCTACCCGGACCACCCGTCAGCCTTCCTGCGGTGCTCATTCGCTGTACCGGTCAGTTCCTGCCATCTGACCTGTGGGAGTCACCTTCTCTCATACAAGGTCGGTCCCAGAATGGCACCTGGTCCCCATGCTCGGTTCCTCCCTGGTTCACGGAGTCGATTGAGCCACTGTGCGACCTTGGTCAGGCCGAGTAGATACTTAGTTACGCCCCTCTGGTCCCTCCTTGCACCGCAGCACAGAGGTTCCACCACCTGTATCCGTAACAGTCTGACCGTTAGTTTCAGGATGATAAGCAGAGGAAAATGATAGGTCAATCCCTAATCTTTTACAAAACGCTCTCTAGAATTTGGAGACAAATTGCACCCCCCTATCGGATACAGTGTTCAAGGGAATGTCATGCAATAATATCACATTATTGATAAATAACCGAGAAAGCGTCTCAGCATTAGGTAACCCTTTTAACGGAACAAAATGAGCTTGTTTACTGAATTGGTCAACCACCACCCAAATAACGGTTTTCCCACAAGACAAAAGCAAATCAGTTATGAAATCCTTGGACAAATGAGTCCACGGTCTTTCTGGAATAGGCAAAAGAGCCAATTCCCTGGCCAGCCGGTTATGACAAACTTTAGCGCGTGCTCAAACCTCACAAGCGGATGCAAAACTTTTAATGTCATTAAGCATAGATGGCCACCAAAAGTTTCTACATATAGCCTTCTGAGTAGCAGTGACCCTGGGGTGACCACTCAAGATAGAGTCATGAAACTCTTGCAACAAACGTAATCTTAGATACACGGGCACAAATAATTTAGATCCAGGAGTGGCGGAAGGAGCCAAAGACTGGACTTTGCGAATCTCAGCTTCCAATTCTGAGGACACCATCAAAATTACTATACCCTTAGGAAGAATGGAGGAAGGAGGTTCTGGAGGAGAAACAGACTCAAGGCAGCGTGACAGAGCGGCAGCTCTTACATTCTTAGACCCTGGTCTGAACGTGATAGAAAAACTGAATCTAGAAAAAAATAAGAACCACCTGGCCTGTCTAGGGGTTAAACATTTACCAGATTCAATATAAGCCAGATTCTTATGATCAGTCACAACTGTGACCTGATGCACCCTCCAAAAAATGCCTCCATTCTTCAAAAACTAACTTTACAGCAAGCAGGTCAAGATTTCCAACATCATAGTTTCACTCAGCAGACAAAAATTTCCTAGAAAAAAATTCACATGGCCGTAAATTAGTCAGGGTTTTGGGACCTTGGGATAAAACAGCCCCTACCCCAACCTCTGAGGCATCCACCTCTACAATAAACGGTTTCTTAAGATCAGGCTGAATCAGAACTGGAGCAGACATGAAGCACTCTTTTAGTTTATTAAAGGCCCTAATAACATCTGACGGCCAAACCTTAAGATCCACCCCCTTACATGTGAGATCAGTAAGAGGTTTAACAATCTGCGAAAAACCCCTTATAAATTTTCTATAGTAGTTGTATAGTAGTATGGCGAATCCTAAAAAATGCTGTAGTGCTTTAAGGTCGTGAAGTTGAACCCAATCAATTATAGCCTGCACCTTCCCAGGATCCATTTTAAAACCCTCATCAGATGCAATGAACCCCAGAAATGATATTTCCTGAACAGAGAAAGTACACTTTTCTAATTTGGCAAACAAGGAATTCTCCCTGAGTCTTTGTAAAACAAAACAAACATGCTCATAGTGTAAACTTAGATCATATGAAAAAATTAGAATGTCATCAAGGTATATATAAATTCGTCTGGCAGGGAACAGGGGCAGTCAGCTCAGTTAAATAGCTTGGGCAATCTCCAGAACACTGAACACCTTGATACTGCACTGCAAATCCCAGTCAAAGATTGGACAGCCGAGCTGTCAATCAAAGCACCGAGAGCCCGACTTGCCACTCACAGGATTGGTTAGCCAAGCAGTCCATCAAAACACAGCAAGAACCAGTTCAATAGGACAGCATAGCAATCGCACACAGAATGCAGGAACCGTGACACAGACAAGGCCTTTTCTTGGATCTTCTCATACCTAACAGACTGGACATTCAGTGTCTCCCACTCACACACCACCATCTCATCTCACCCCCTATGTGTCGGTGTCCCCCAAGGTTCAGTTCCAGGACAGAGTCTCATGGCTTTCAGTATCACCTCTATGCTGATGACACACAGATCTACCTATCTGGACCTGATATCACCTCCTTACTAACCAGTATCCCACAATGTGTGTCGGCTATTTCATCTTTCTTCTCTGCTTGATTTGTAAAACTTAACAAGGATAAAACTGAATTCATTATCTTTCCACCATCTTATTCACCCCCCACTGACCTATCCATCAAACTCAATGGCTGCCCACTCTCCCCAGTCCTGCAAGCTTGACTCTGATATCTCCTTCAAACCTGAGATCCATGCCCCTTCCACTTTCTGCGGACTCCAGCTCCAAAATATCTTTGGGATCTGCACATTCCCCAACCATGAATCTACAAAACCACTAGTGGACGCCCTCATCATCTCCCGCCTCCACTACTGCAACCTCCTGCTCTGTGGCCTCCCTTCTACCACTCTCGCACCCCTCCAATCTATCTTAAACTATGCTGGCTGACTAATCCACCTGTCACCCCGCTATTTCCCAGCTTCTCAACTCTGTCAATCCCTGCACTGGCTCACTGCTGCCCATAGATTCCAGTTGAAAACCCTAACTTTGGCATACAAAGCCATCCAAAAACTGTCTCCTCCATATATCTGTGACCTAGTCTCCCAGTACTTACTTGCACGCAACCTCCGATCCTCAAAAAATCTCCTGCCCTCTTATCTCCACAATCACATACAAGATTTGTCCAGTGTATTTCCCCTACTGTGGAACTACCTACCTCAACACATCAGATTCTCGCTTACCGTGGAAACCTTCAAAAGGAACCTGAAGACTCACATCTTCCCACAAGCATACTACCTGCAGTAACCCTACTGTATCCTCACCCATCCCTTGTAGATTGTTTGTGAGCCTCGCAGGCAGGGTCCTCTCTCCTCCTGTACCAGTTGGTGACCCCTTTTCACATGTAAAGAGCCATGGAATAAATAGCGCTATAATATTAAATAATAATAATAATTATA
Organism: Phyllobates terribilis; assembly: GCF_046119375.1. Lineage (NCBI taxonomy): Eukaryota > Metazoa > Chordata > Amphibia > Anura > Dendrobatidae > Phyllobates > Phyllobates terribilis. The sequence continues at coordinate 529,934,068 of NW_027362764.1, read as the reverse complement.
CTGTTTGTAGTGTAGGTCAATTGATGCCACTTTTCCTGGTGTCTGCCCCTAATTTGAGCTGTTTTGGCAGCTTTCGGCCCCTTTGAAGGTGTTGTGTATGCATTTGGTTTTGCCTCCCATTGAATCCAATGGGGTTCAGTATGTTCGTCGAACTGTTCAACTAATTATTCAGCGAACATTGGGAAGTTCGCCGAGCTGAAATGAACTGAACATTGAAAGGTTCGCTCATCTGTACTTATGAGATGCCATAACAGATGGGAGCCTGCTAAAGACACCCGTGACTGTCATGATGGTTCTCCTATGAAAGAGGCGGTTGATCCAGCACTTCCAATAAAACGTGTATTTTTATTCAGAAAATTTCATCCATAAAAAATATATAATTCCATAAGAAATCCACAAAAACATATGGAAAAGTGTGTCATCTGAGGAAATAGTCCCAAGGGAGATATATTCAAGATGTTGGTTGATGCGTTTCGAAGTGACACTTTTTATTCATAACCTACTATGGGAATAAAGCTCAAACAGAATAAAAACTCTCCTAGGTAGCCACACCTATGCACACATGGAGCAAAGACTAATTAATAAATGTAGCACCTGAGTAGTGACAAAACACACATAAATCCTCTAAATGCAAACACATGTTAAGTTAAAATATAGGTAATAACAAAGTTTTTTTCTACCCTTACTAGTAATGCAGAATCAAATCTGTTCTTTTATTCAAACCTTCAGGGTAAGCGGTGTTTAACATTAGTATCCAATATGCCTGGGGATTCAGTAAAGCTCTTCTGCGATCTCCCCCTCTAGCAGAGCAATTAACCCTTTCCAAACAGTAAAATTGAAAGTCTTTCAAGTTACCATTATGTTCCCTCTGGAAATGTTTGGAAACATTGGAAGGGTTAATAGCTTCAGGATTCACAGAATGTGTTCGTTAATTCTCTGTCTTAATTTACGAGTGGTGCAGCCGACATACCTAACATCACATTCAAGGCAGTGAATACAATAAACTATATATTTACTACTGCAATTAATAAACTGTCTGATGTGATGTATTTTGTTCCATGCAGTTAGATATACCTCTTTTGTCTGTTTGGCATATTTACATGGTATGCATTTGTTATTGCCGCATTTATGGAAACCTGTTGGTGTAAGCCAAGTGTTTTTAGATCGTGTTTCTCTAGATACTAGACTGGGGGAAAAAAGCTTAGAAAGAGTAGGGGATTGTCTAGCTGAAAATAAACATCCATCCTGCAGAACTTGATTAAGGTGGGGGTCACTATATAGCATAGGAACATATTTGCTAATAATACCCTTAATCTGATTAAATTCCTTACTATATGTTGTAACAAATACAGGTTTATTCAAAGATGTATTCTTTCTACTATGTTTTTTTAATAAGTCCTAACGTTGCCTAGTATCAACAATTTTGGTAGCTCTATCCAGTGACCATTCACTGTACCCTCGATTCCTAAGTCTATCACAAATATTATTTCTCTCTATATCAAATTGTTCAAGATCTGAACAATTTCTTTTTGCTCGAATCATTTCCCTGACATGAACACCTAAAATAGTGTGCCTAGGGCGGCAAGAATTGGCTCTAAGTATAGTATTTCCAGAAGTTTTTTTGCGATAGGTATGGGTTTTTACTTTTTCATCCTTAGTGCTTAACTCCTTTACAGCCCATGACGTATTAATATGCGTCAGAGCCCTGGGCTTTAAGAGCCTGACCGTATTAGTACGTCATCGCGATCGAGCGCGCACACAGGCTGTGCGGGCGCGATCGCCGCCGGGTGTCAGCTGATTGTCACAGTTGACACCCGGTACTATGTGCAGGGAGCGGTCCCGCACCACTCCCGGCACATTAACCCCCGCAATGCTGCGATTGAAGTCGATCGCAGCATTGCGGTGGCAAAGGGAGGTGATCGGTATACTCACCTCCTCTTCCGGCCTCCAGCGCTGTCTGCCGCGGCTTCCCGAGTGTTGCCATGATGACCCAATGTCGTCATGATAACATCCGGGTCACCAGGCTGCAGAAACATTGTTTGGTCATGCGCAGTGCATGACCACACAATGTTCTCACTGTGCAGCGCTGACTGCCTGCATAGCACAAGGATGGTGCTCCATCCCTATGCTGTGCAGGCGATCAGAATAAAAAATGTTAATGTCCCAGAGTGGGACAAAGTAAAAAAGTGTAAAAAGCCTCAGAAAGTGAAAACAAAATTGTAAAAATATTTAAAAAAAAAAAAAAAAAAAATCCACCAAAAATAAAAATATAATGTACCCATCAATAAATATTATTATGAAAAAAAAACAAACAAACAATAAAAGTACACATATTTGGTATTGCCGCGTCTGGAACAACCTGACCTATAAAACTGTCCCACTAGTTAACCCCTTCAGTGAACACGGTAAAAAAAATAAATAAAAAACAAAGCAAAAAACAATGCTTTATCATCATACCGCCAAACAAAAAATGGAATAACACACGATCAAAAAGACGAATATAAATAGAAATTATGCCGCTGAAAACATCATCTTGTCCCGCAAAAAACAAGCCACCATACTGCTCCATCATCCGAAAAATCAAAAAGTTATAGCTCTCAGAATAAAGCAATGCAAAAAAATAATTTTTTCTATAAAATAGCTTTTATTGTGTAAAAGCGCCAAAACATAGAAAAACAATATAAATGTGGTACCGTTGTAAATGTACTGACCCAAAGAATAAAGCTACCTTATCAATTTTACCACGCGTGGAACAGAATAAAAAAAAACAACAATTCCTGAATTGTTGGTTTTTGTTAATTCTGCCTCCCAAAAATCGGAATAGAAAGCGATCAAAAAATGTCACGTGCCTGAAAATGGCACCAATAAAAACGTCAACTCATCCCGCAAAAAACAAGCCATCACATGACTCTGTCTGCCAAAATACGGAAAAATTATAGCTCTCAAAATATGGCGATGCAAAAACTAGATTTTACAAAAAATGCGTCTTTTAGTGTGTGACAGCTGTCAATCATAAAAACCCCATATGATTCTGGTATCACTGTAATCGCACCGACCCGAAGAATAAAGTCGTCTAATCACTTATACCACACGAGGAATGGCGTAAAAAATAAACTCTCGGGTTAGGGTTGTGCTAGGGTTAGGGTTGTGCTAGGGTTAGGGCTGGGGTTGGGGTTATGGATGGGGTTGGGATTTTTTTCAAAAGTAAGAAAAAAAGATGACGATATGGCAAATAGTGTTGAGCACAAGTGCTCGCTACTTGAGTTTGCATCGGGTGCTCTGGTATGCATTGAGTATCGTGGTTATTTGAGTGACATGCTTGAGTCTCCGCCCCATATGCTTCGCGGCCAAAAAAACTTTGCGGAGATTGCCTGCCATGCACGAGCGATCCCTGCATGTATTTTTTTGGGTGTCTAATAACTGTGAAACATGCGGGGCAGGGACTCGAGCATGTCACTCGAGCACACGCAGTACATGGTGCATACCTGAGTACCCGATGCAAACTCAAGTAGCGAGCACTTGTGCTCAAGACTAATGACAACTTATTCAATATGATGACCTAATGTTATCAAATTCTCTGTCGTACCTCTGGGTTCAAAATGTTCACTACACCCCTTGATAAAATCCTTGAGGGGTCTAGTTTCCAAAATGGGGTCACTTGTGGGGTGTTTCCACTGTTTAGGCACATAGGGGCTCTCCAAACGCGACATGGTGTCCGCTAACAAATTGAGTGGAAAACCGGCTCAAATTGTTAGCGGACACAATGTTGCGTTTGGAGAGCCCCTGTGTGCCTAAACATTGGACCTCCCCCACAAGTGACCCCATTTTGGAAACTAGACCCCCCAAGGCACCTATCTAGATACATAGTGAGCACTTTGAACCCCCAGGTGCTTCGCAAAGTGATTCAAAAAAATGAAAAAGTGAAAAAAAAAATACTTTTTTATTTTTATGATTCAATTTGTGAAGCACCTAGGGGTTCCAAGTGCTCACTATGCATCTAGATAGGTGCCTTGGGGGGTCTAGTTTACAAAATGGGGTCACTTATGGGGGAGCTCCAATGTTTAGACACACAGGGGCTCTCCAAACGCGACATGGTTCCAATTTGTTAGCGGACACCATGTCACGTTTGGAGAGCCCCTGTGTGCCTAAACATTGGAGCTCCCCCACAAGTGACCCCATTTTGGAAACTAGACCCCCAAGGCACCTATCTAGATACATAGTGAGCACTTGGAACCCCCAGGTGCTTCACAAATTGATTTGTAAAATGAAAAAGTGGGAAAAAAAAACACTTTTTCATTTTTACAGATTAATTTGTGAAGCACCTGGGGGTTCCAAGTGCTCACTATGTATCTAGATAGGTGCCTTGGGGGGTCTAGTTACCAAAATGGGGTCACTTGTGGGGGAGCTCCAATGTTTAGGCACACAGGGGCTCTCCAAACGCAACATTGTGTCCGCTAACAATTGGAGCTGATTTTCCATTCAATTTGTTAGTGGACACCATGTCACGTTTGGAGAGCCCCTGTGTGCCTAAACATTGGAGCTCCCCCACAAGTGACCCCATTTTGGAAACTAGACCCCCCAAGGCACCTATCTCGATGCATAGTGAGCACTTGGAACCCCCAGATGCTTCACAAATTGATTCGTAAAAATGAAAAACTGGAAAAAAAAAACTTTTTCATTTTTACGGATTAATTTGTGAAGCACCTGGGGGTTCAAAATGCTCACCACCCATCTAGATAAGTTCCCAGGGGGGTCTAGTTTCCAAAATGGGGTCACTTGTGGGGGGTTTCCACTGTTTAGGCACATCAGGGGCTCTCCAAACGCAACATGGTGTCCGCTAATTATTCAAGCAAATTTTACAATCGAAAATTCAAATGGCGCTCCTTCCCTTCCGAGCCTTGCCGTGCACCCAAACAGTGTTTTTTCCCCACATATGGGGTATCTGCGTGCCCCGGGGAAATTGCATAACAAATTTTGGGGTCCATTTTTTCCTGTTACCCCTGCGAAAATAAAAAAAATTGGGTCTAAAGTAACATTTTTGTGAAAAAAGTTAAATATTCATTTTTTTCTTCCACATTCCAAAAATTCCTGTGAAGCACCTGAAGGGTTAATAAAGTTCTTGAATGTGGTTTTGAGCACCTTGAGGGTTGCAGTTTTTAGAATGGTGTCACTTTTGGGTATTTTCTGTCATAAAGACCTCTCAAAGTGACTTCAAATGTGATGTGGTCCCTAGAAAAAGGGTTTTGTAAATTTTGTTGGAAAAATGAGAAATCGCTGGTCAACTTTTAAACCTTATAGCTCCATAACAAAAAGAAAATGTTGGTTCTAAAATTGTGCTGATGTAAAGTAAACATGTGGGAAATGTTATTTATTAACTATTTTGCGTGAGATATCTCTCTGATTTAAGGGCATAAAAATTCAAATTTTGAAAATTGCAAAATTTTCAAAATTTTTGCCAAATTTCTGTTTTTTTCACAAATAAACGCAAGTGATATCGAAGAAATTTTACCACAGTCATGAAGTACAATATGTCACGAAAAAACAGTCTCAGAATCAACGGGATGCATTGAAGCGTTCCAGAGTAATTACCTCATAAAGTGACAGTGGTCAGAATTGTAAAAATTGGCCTGGTCATTAACGTGCAAACCACCTTGGGTTGTAAAGGGGTTAAAGTCAAATCAAAAAAAGGACACTTCTTCTTTATTGCATGAAAAGGTAAAGAATAAATTACAATTATTCTGATTGAAGTAATTGATGAGGCAGGGTACGGCAGATACTTGTGAATTAATTTGGTTGTCACAAGTATCTGCGGTACCCTGCCTCACCAATTACTTCAATCAGAATAATTGTAATTAAAAAAGAGGTATATCTAACTGCATGGTACAAAATACATCACATCAGACAGTTTATCAATTGCAGTAGTAAATATATACACTGTGTTCCAAATTATTATGCAAATAATATTTTCTCAGATTTTCCCCAATTACCTATATGAATTGCAGTCATTGTAATTTTCCAGTCAAATAACTATTAGAGTATAATTGAAAGGTTTTTGTACAAACTGCCTATGATAACAGTATATTTTTAAAAAAATAAAAAACTCAAACTGCACTCAAAATGCATGTTCCAAATTATTATGCACAGCAGAGTTTTCAACCTTTTCATTTTAATAAAGAACAAAAAAATGGTCATTTTTGAAATTATAAGCATTAGCAGGTTATTACAAACTGAAATCAAACAGTTTTCAACTCAAAGCTTTATTCTAGGTGATGTTACATTTGCACATAGGACCCCTTGTTCGAAAGGAGCTTCTGAACTCTCTCGTCCATTGAATTTGTCAGGTTTTGGATGGTTTCTGCTTTGTTTTGCTTGAGGACAGAATACCCTCCCAGAGCTGTTGCTTAGATGTGAACTGCCTCCCGCTATCATAGACACTCCTTTTGATGATGCTCCAGAGGTTCTCAATGGGGTTGAGGTCAGGGGAGCATGGGTGCCACACCATAAGTTTGGCCCCTTTTATGCCCATAGCAGCCAGAGATGCAGATGTGTTATGTGCAGCATGAGACGGGGCATTATCATGCATGAAATGATCTCGATGGTCCAGATGGATGGAGTGGAGGATGGCTGGTTGATGGACACCCCATGCAAACACGGCTACGGCGCTAACAAGGAGGAGGTGGAGTAATGTTTTGGGCTGGAATCATGGGGAGAGAGATTGTCGGCCCTTTTAGGATCCCTGAAGGGGTAAAGATGAACTCCATAATGTATGTGGAGTTTCTCAAACAGCACTTCCTGCCATGGTTCAAGAAGAAGAACCGTGCATTCCGCAGCAAGATCATTTTCTTGCATGATAATGCCCCGTCTCATGCTGCACATAACACATCTGCATCTCTGGCTGCTATGGGCATAAAAGGGGACAAACTTATGGTGTGGCACCCATGCTCCCCTGACCTCAACCCAATTGAGAACCTCTGGAGCATCATCAAAAGGAGTGTCTATGATGGCGGGAGGCAAGTCACATCTAAGCAACAGCTCTGGGAGGGTATTCTGTCCTCATGCAAAACAATTGAAGTAGAAACCATCCAAAACCTGACAAATTCAATGGACGAGAGAGTTCAGAAGCTCCTTTTGAACAAGCGGTCCTATGTGCAAATGTAACATCACCTAGAATAAAGTTTTGAGTTGAAAACTGTTTGATTTCAGTTTGTAATAACCTGCTAATGCTTATAATTTAAAAAATGACCATTTTTTTGTTCTTTATTAAAATGAAAAGGTTGAAAACTCTGCTGTGCATAATAATTTGTATAGTACATACAATTCATGGAAAGAACAGGTAGTACACTTATCCCAAAACAGGGAGAAAGTCTATATTATATACAATTATTAATAACTTCAATATAGACTACCAATTTAATGGACTTTTTATAGGTGAAATCGTACAAACAAGATAGTACAAACAAGCAAGAAAACGATCAATAAGCCTATATTTAGAAAAATAATTCAATAAACTTTATTATAAATAGCAACAAGCATGATTTAGGGTAATTAGAAATATAAATATAGCCATTCCGAACCTTGAAAGAAGATTGTTCCACTAAGTACAGCATTAAACATCTAATCCACAATTGAAAAGATACATGTATGTAAACAAATATTGACAATCAATACACACACTAGCGGGTGCATAATCTACCACTAGTCAATAAAGTGCCAAGGTGAGTGCATGTATAGTCATTTCAATAAGAATATGCAGTCCATCATAGTCCTGTTTATACATACCAAGAAATAAATGAAAGGGCTGCAGAGAAGAAATGACAGGGCACAGGATCGTCACATTAACCAGCTGTACACGTGGAGCAACAGCATTTTGAGTGCTGTTTGAGTTTTTATTTTTTTAAAAATATACTGTTATCATAGGCAGTTTGTACAAAAACCTTTCAATTGTACTCTAATAGTTATTCGACTGGAAAATTACAATGACTGCAATTCATATAGGTAATTTGGGAAAATCTGAGAAAATATTATTTGCATAATAATTTGGAACACAGTGTAGTTTATTGTATTCACTGCCTTGAATGTGATGTTAGGTATGTCGGCTGCACCACTAGTAAATTAAGACAGAGAATTAAGGAACACATTCTGTGAATCCTGAAGCTATTAACCCTTCCAATGTTTCCAAACATTTCCAGAGGGAACATAATGGTAACTTGAAAGACTTTTAATTTTACGGTTGGAAAGGGTTAATTGCTCTGCTAGAGGGGGAGATCGCAGAAGAGCTTTACTGAATGGCCAGGCATATTGGATACTAATGTTAAACACCGCTTACCCTGAAGGTTTGAATAAAAGATCAGATTTGATTCTGCATTATTAGTAAGGGTAGAAAATAACCTTGTTATTACCTATATTTTAACTTAACATGTGTTTGTATTTCAGAGGATTTTGTGTGTTTTTTGTCACTACTCAGGTGCTGCATTTATTAATTAGTCTTTGCTCCATGTGTGCATAGGTGTGGCTACCTAGGAGAGTTTTTATTCTGTTTGAGCTTTATTCCCATAGTAGGTTATGAATAAGAAGTGTTACTTCGAAACGCGTCAACCAACACCTTGAATGTATCTCCCTTCGAACTATTTCCTCAGATGACACACTTTTCCATATGTTTTTGTGGATTTCTTATGGAATTATATATTTTTTATGGATGAAATTTTCTGAATAAAAATACACGTTTTATTGGAAGTGCTGGATCAACCGCCTCTGTTATATGGACTATTCCCTTTGGAACTTGGATCCGTGCACACCTGCATTTGTAAATAGGTGAGCTGATTGCTTACAATTTTTCTCCTATGAAAGCCAACCCATGGCTTTTATTCATATGAGACTGCAAATTTTGCTATATGCAGCAATACTGTAGTATTGCAGTGTATAGTATAAACTATCAGATGATTGCATGTTCAAGTCTCCTAATGGAATTCAAAATACAGTAAAAAGTTTGAAAAATATAAAAAAAAATATATGAAAAAAACATAAAAGTTTACATATATGTTGTATCACTGAAGTCTGGCAGCCGGCGACCACACCGGGTGCACATAGTTAAGGCCAACCATGATTGCAAGCCTAGATGTAAAAGGATGATTAGAAAGATTTCATTACCATCCATTCATGTATTTGAGCACTGTAATTACAGCTGCAGTCAAAACTATTCAATCACCATGAGAAATTAGGTTTATTAGCAACATTTAAACATTTTTTATTGTTTGCAATAAGCTACTGTATTTAAACAAGAACAATTTAAATAGCTCAACACATTTAATGCATCAAGTGGTATCTCCAAATTCAACATATCATGCCTCATTTATTGACTACTGAATTCTCAAAAATGTTCAAACCCATTAGAATTATTCAACCTTCTCTTTCGTATTTAGTAGAGTACCCATGGCTCTTGTATGGCCTGCTCCAAATGAGATGCACAGCCAAGCACAAGTTTATGGCAGGAATCTTAGTCCGTTCCTCATGGACAATGGCCTCCAGTTCACTAATATTCTTGGGTTTGCATACTGCAACTGCTTCAAATCCCACCAAAGATTTTCTATGGAAGTTCAAGTCAGGCAACTGTGATGACAACTCCAGAATCTTCCAGAACTTCAAAAAATAAAATGCTTTTCTTAAAGAGTTGAATAACGTAGTAGTTAGTGTTGAGCGAGCACTAAAATGCTCGGGTGCTCGAAGCTCGGGCCGAGCTCGCCGTGATACTCGGGTTCTCGACCCGAGCAACGAGCCCAATGTTAGTCTATGGGAGACTCGAGCATTTTTGCGGTGGCACCCCCGGCAGTCTTTTAAAAGCCTAACAAGTGCCCAAAACGATAGTGACAGTGCTCAAATGACATGGGGACAGATGGGGATCGCCCCAGGAAGCATTTCTGACCCCCAGGTCACGGCTGTCAACAATGTGGTCAGAGTTATTAAGCCACTTTTACAGGCTCACAATAAAACGTTCAAAAACTAAAGTGAAACTTTTTTCCTGTGAAATATGTTAAGGAACATCCTTTCCAGGGTAAAGACTTGTGTATAAGTTAAAATAAATGACCAAAAACAAAAATACTCCTCCACACCTTCGGCTATGTACACAAGTAGCATTTTTTATGCGTTTTTGCACTTTTGTATTGCTTTCAACTATGACAAATGCATTCACCGTGAAATGTAATTTTAACATTTTACAACCTTATCTGGCCATGTGCTGTGTGACACATGCATAAAGTTCTGAAAAGACAAGGGAACAGCATGGGAAAGACCCCTGGAAGCATCTCTGACTCCCAGGTCACTGTCTAAAAGTGTGCCCATCATAAGTGATCCTTACCGCATCAGAAGATGCAGACTTGCAACTATCCCCATGCAAGTTCTAGTCCCAAGGCAGTGTTCAATTGTACCTCCCCCATTCCTTGCAATGCAAGCTCAAGTATGCAGCCTGCCACCCACCCACCCCCAGGCTGCAATACCATACTGCTTGCTTGCTTGAACTTGAAATTGGGCCTTTTAGGCATGTGGAGGCGGAATCTGGCCACCACGTCATGGCTGTGTTGGCGGCCTGGAATCCATACTCAGTCCCTAGCCGCCCGGCGGCCGGGTGTCCATACTCGGTCCCCAGCCGCCCGGCGGCCGGGTGTCCACACACGGTCCCCAGCCGCCTGGGGGCAGCCGGGTGTCCATAAACGGTCCCCAGCCGCCCCTATTTCTCCTTGGAACATCCCCCCACACACTTTTCTTAGCCAGACTCCTCCGGTGGGCCCTGACTTCTCCATCGGTGGAGTTGAGAGTGCCAAGGTGAGGAGCATGATGATGATGACAGAAGTTAGCATCTGCTATGTTTTCTTTTAATGCAAGTGTAAGTGTGCAGCCTGCCACCCACCCACCCCCAGACTGCAATTCCATACTGCTAGCTTGCACTTGAAATGGGGCCTTTTAGTTTGGAGGAGGCCGAGCTGTCCTGGTGTGCCTTATACATAAGATTAAGTGCGTATACCAAAACATTACCTGTGCCCTCCCCAGTGCATTTAGTGGGAAGGAGAGCCTATTCCGCTGTAGTGTGTGCATGCCAAACCCCTGTTCATGGTACATGCGAAGATGCCTCCCACCTTGCACCTGTCGTTGCAGACTTGCAACTATCCCCATTCAAGTCCTTGTCCCAGGGCAGTGTTCAATTGTACCTCTCCCATTCCTTGCAATGCAAGTGCAAGTATGCAGCCTGCCACCCACCCACCCCCAGGCTGCAATACCATACTGCTTGCTTGCTTGCACTTTAAATTGGGCCTTTTAGGCATGTGGAGGCAGAATCTGGCCACCACGCCATGGCTGTGTCGGCGGCCTGGTATCCATACTCAATCCCCAGCCGCCTGGTGGCCGGGTGTCCCCGCTTGCTCCCCAGCCTCCAGGGGGTGGCCGGGTGTCCATACTCGGTCCCCAGCCACCCCTATTTGTCCCGGTAACCTTTCCCACACTTTTCTTAGCCTGGCCTGCTTTAGGGCAGCATTGGCCGAGCCCACCGGACTATCAGACTCCTCTGGTGGGCCCTGGCTTCTCCATCAGGGGAGTTGAGAGTGCCAAGGTGAGGAGCATGATGAGGATGATAGAAGTTAGCATCTGCTTTGTTTTGTTGTAATGCAAGTGTATGTATGTAGTAGTGGCTAGGCCTGAGGTGGTCAGCGTTTTAACGCATATCCTACCTCCTCCGAGGATTGCTGGATGTTTTCCTGCTACTATCCAAGTTCTATGACTCCCGTTAAAACAAAGCTTCAGGTGATAAATGATGGATGAGGTAGTGGCAAAGGAGAAAGAGCAGGAGGAACAGGGACCATTCACATCAATATCAGGCCAGTCGACCAGATATGTCCTGTAGGATATGTTTCTGTAACAAAAGGAGCGGTTCGGCTACACAGTTATAGGGCATACAGTGAGTGCAATGCCTACCAAAAATTTCGAGCCACTCCAATGCCCCTTGGAAATTACATGGAGGTCAGAGGGCGTTAACTAAACCTTTTTTTCCATTTATAGCAACTGGGTCTCCCGTGCACTGTTGGCCTAAGCAGTGAATGGAAGGCTTTCCAAAAATTATGAGGAATTGCAATGCCCCTTACAAGAGCCATGTGTGGCACCCCAGGGGTCTGGTCACCACAGTAATAGAGATATTACGTCGGAGAGCAAGTGGGAGGTTTCCTGGTCAGGATCCCTTAAACATGCAACATCCTCCTGCCCCAATCCTGGGAGGGGAGAATTCTGCCCTTGTAAACTGGATCTGGGGTGGGGTTGAGTGAGTCAAAGAACAGTCAGAGTCAGAGTGAGAGCAAGGGAAAGTAACAGCAAGAAGCTCTGTAGGAGCTAGGAGCTAAAGACCAGGGGCTGGAAGCTGAGCAGAGCTCGCCCTGGCAGAAGACAATTGGAACCGGACACAGGAATCCGAAGCTGTGAGGACTTATATATCCAGCAGCAGAAACCAGCCGGCAGGGGATTTCAGGTCCTCTGGCCATAGAAGCCCGGAGGCTCAGTCACAAACAAGGGACCAGCACCGCCGTCGTGGAGCGGAGGCTAACAGAAGGCCCCAAGTCACCAGCCATACGGGTGAGCACTACACGGTACACTCAGGGACGTGGGCTACTTCTACCCGCTTACAGCAAGGTAGCCAGGAAGAGTGCAGACAGACGGGGAGGCCTACAACTCCACCTGGCCAAAGACCCTGAACTGCACTGCAAAGAGTCATTCCTGCTGCGCTCGTGCACCATCACCCCCATCATCCACACTCACTGCCCTGAGGCTATACTCCTCCCGAGGGGAGTTATCCCATTCTATGTTGCGCACACAACACCAGCCTCAGCGGTCTGCCTCGCAGCGGTGGTACTCCCTGACCGCAATCCACGGGTGGCGCAGTCGGACAATTAACCTCAAAACCTAAGAAAGACTGCCACTGGTTTGACCAGCCTGAGCCACGGGACCGGGTCACCGCCACGGAGACTACAGACCCCAGAGACCCGGCACCGGGTATCCCACACACGTGTACACATGGCCCAGGGGGCGCGTCACATGCAGTACAGCATATTACAAACATAAGTCCCATTATTGGGGAGTGGGTGTCCCATGGTATTTGCTTATGCTTTCCCAGCAAAAGCTGCCAAAAATTAGGACGGAGCAACTTGCAATGCCCCTTAGAAGAGCCATGCAGTACAGCATATTACAAACATAAGTCCCATTATTGGGGAGTGGGTGTCCCATAGTATTTGCTTATGCTTTCCCAGCAAAAGCTGCCAAAAATTAGGACGGAGCAACTTGCAATGCCCCTTACAAGAGCCATGCAGTACAGCATATTACAAACATAAGTCCCATTATTGGGGAGTGGGTGTCCCATAGTATTTGCTTATGCTTTCCCAGCAAAAGCTGCCAAAAATTAGGACGGAGCAACTTGCAATGCCCCTTACAAGAGCCATGCAGTACAGTATATTACAAACATAAGTCCCATTATTGGGGAGTGGGTGTCCCATGGTATTTGCTTATGCTTTCCAAGCAAAAGCTGCCAAAAATTAGGACGGAGCAACTTGCAATTCCCCTTACAAAAGCCATGCAGTACAGCATATTACAAACATAAGTCCCATTATTGGGGAGTGGGTGTCCCATAGTATTTGCTTATGCCTTACAAGCAAAAGCTGCCAAAAATAAGGACGGAGTAACTTGCAATGCTGGCACCCTGGTGGTATAGTGGTGGTGGAGGCTGAGGATAAGGAGAAGAAGATTAAACAGCCGAAACGAGGAAGCGTATACCCATGTGTGGGTGTGAAGCGGTGCATGTGAATACACCTCCCAAAATAACACAGTGGATTTTACTTTATGTTACTCTGCTGTCATTTGGTGGTGATGAGAAGTCTGGCCTAATCCAGACCTTGTTCATTTTGATAAGGGTCAGCTTGTCAGCATTGTCAGTTGACAGGCGAGTGCGCTTATCAGTTATAAGTCCCCCAGCGGCACTAAAAACACGCTCCGATAACACGCTAGCGGCAGGGCAGGCCAGGACCTCCAAGGCGTACAGAGCGAGTTCATTCCAAGTGTCCAGCTTGGATACCCAATAATTAAAAGGCACAGAGGAATCACGGAGGATGCTGGTACGATCGGCAAGGTACTCCCTCACCATCTTTTGAAACTTTCCACTCCTTGTGAGAGTACCCCGCGCCTCAGGGCCTGTAAGCTGGGCGGGTGTCAGAAAACTGTCCCAGAACTTTGACAGTGTTCCCCTGCCTCTGCTGGATTGGAGTTGCATCTCTCTCGCCTGTACGCCTTGGTTAGGCAACGAACTGTGACCTCTGCCGCTAGCGTGTTCAGATGGGAATTTTTTTAAGAGTTCTGCAGCAAGGGCCTTCTGGTATTGCCCCACTTTTGTAGACCTCTCCACCTCAGGAATATGAGAGTGAAAGTTCTCCTTGTAGCGGGGGTCTACAAGTGTCACCAACCAGTAATGACTGTCACCCAACATTTTGACAACGCGAGGGTCACGGTTAAGGCAGGGTAACATAAAGTCAGCCATGCGTGCCAGACTGGTAACGGGCAAGATTTCCGTGTCCTCACCAAGATGACGACTGACCATGCTCTCCTCCTCCTCTTCCTCTTCCCCCCTGTCCTCAGGCCACCCACGCTGAACCGACGGTATGACACTTGTACAGGTACTACCGTCTACAATGCATGATAGCAGCTCCTGTTCTTCCTCCTCCTCCTCCTCCTCCTCCTCTCCCTCATTGTCCCCCAATGCACGTTGGGATGAGATGAGGCTGGGCTGTGTGTAATCGCCCGCTACGGCTTCTTGATCCATCTCATCATACTCTGGCTGCAATGCCTCCTCTTTAATTCTCTGCAGAGAGCGTTGCAAAAGACAGACAAGTGGGATGCTGACACTAATGATGGCGTCATCGCCACTCACCATCTTGGTGGCCTCCTCAAAGTTTGTCAGGATGGTACATATGTCAGACATCCAGGTCCACTCCTGAGGTCTTATGTGTGGAGTCTGACCTGAATATCGACGGCCTTGTTGCAGCTGGTACTCCACATCTGCTCTCTTCTGCTCACAAATCCTTTGCAACATGTGGAGGGTAGAGTTCCAACATGTGGGGACATCACACACCAGTCGGTGTGCCGGAAGCTGCAAACGCTGCTGCAACACAGCAAGGGCGGCAGAAGCTGTAGCTGACTTGCGAAAATGAGCTGACAGGCGGCGTACTTTCACGAGCAGATCTGGCAACTCGGGGTACGATTTAAGAAACTGCTGAACCACGAGGTTAAGCACATGAGCCAGGCATGGTACGTGTGTGATCTCATCTCGCCTCAGAGCCGCCACCAGGTTACGGCCATTGTCACACACGACCATGCCGGGATGTAGGTTCAGCGGTCTCAGCCACAGATCTGCCTGCTCTTTCACAGCTGTCCACAACTCACAAGCAGTGTGAGGTTTATCACCTGAGTTTATGAGTTTCAGCACAGCCTGTTGCCGCTTGGCGGAGGCAGTACTGCAATGCTTCCAGCTTGTAACTGATGTGGTGATATCTGAGATGGAGGCTGAACATGAGGAGGAGGAGGAGGAGTATGCGCAGGAGCTGTACACTGTGGGGGCATCTCTGACTGACATAGGGCCCGCAATCCTCGGTGTGGGGAGGATGTGTTCCGTCCCAAGGTCCGACTGGGTCCCGGCTTCCACTATGTTTACCCAGTGTGCCGTCAGGGAGATGTACCGTCCATGGCCACAAGCACTTGTCCACGTGTCCTTTGTCAGGTGGACTCTCCCAGTAACTGCGTTGTTGAGGGCCCGGCAGATGCTTTGGGACACGTGCTTGTGTAGTGCGGGGATGGCACACCGGGCAAAATAGTGTCGGCTGGGGATCGAGTACCGAGGGACAGCCACCGCCATAAGATTGCGGAAGGATTCCGTCTCCACCAGCCTAAAAGGCAGCATTTCCAACGCAAGCAGTCGTGAAATGTGCGAATTTAGGACTGTGGCCTGTGGGGCGTTAGCTGCGAATTTCCGCTTTCGTTCAAAGGTCTGGGATATGGACAATTGAACGCTGCGGTGGGACGTGGACGTGGACGTTGATGCTGTTTCTTGAGAAACTGCCATAACAAGTGAAGACTGAGAGTAGGGGGCATCTTTACATGCAGTATGGACAGGGGATTGCCTTGCACACACAACAGGGGGTTCTATTGCACGCACAACAGTGGTAGAAGCAGTGGTGACACCTGCTGACACTGGTCGTGGACCCTAGGTTTCGCCCCACAAAGTCGGGTGCTTTGCTGCCATGTGCCTGATCATGCTGGTGGTGGTCAGGCTGGTAGTTTTGTCACCCCTGCTGATGCTGGCATGGCAGGTGGAACATATGGCCTTTTTGGGGTTATCAGCAGAGTCTTTAAAAAAATTTCAGACTCTGGAAGACCTACCGCTTGTACTGGCAACGTCCCTCGTGTTGGTGTTACGGGGAACGGTTGCCTGCCTTCTGTCTGCGGCCACCACACTGCTTCTTCCTGCCTGTTGGGGTACTCTGCCTCCCTCCCCCTGTGTGCTGCTGGCCTCACTCTGCATGTCCTCCTTCCACGTTGGGTCAGTTACTAGATCATCCACCACCTCCTCCTCTTCCACTTGCGCACCACGATCCTCCTCCTCACTTCCTGGCAATTGTGTCTCGTCATCGTCCACCTCTTGTGACAGATTGCCAACGTCGACTTCCTGTGGCCGTGGCTGTTCAAATATTTGGGCATCGCAACATGGGATCTCCTCTTCCACCACTTCAAGCGTATCAGGCGAGGGACCAGTGAACAGCTCTTCAGAGTGTCCAAGTGTGGGATCACTTGCTGTCTGACGACACTCGGCATGGTGGGAGGAAGGAGCATCAGGGTGAGGAGGAGTATGCGGTCGAGACTCACAGCTACTAAGAGTTGACCGTGTGGAAGACAGACCGGAGGTGGTGGTGCCCAGGTAACTGGAAGTATTATCTGCTATCCAATTAATAACCTGTTCACACTGATCAGTTTTCAATACTGGTGTTGTTCTGTGCTTCCCTAGTAATTCGGTCAAGAAGTGGAAGCAAGAAGATGTGGCTGTTGGTTGTGACACATTTTCACCTTGGCCACGGCCCCATCCTCTGCACGAACCATCACCAGAACGTCCACTTCCACGTCCCCTGCCACGCACCTTGCCCATTGTAAATGAAGTAAAATAGCTTACACTTGCACTATCAATGGAAAAAGGGTAATAAAGAGTAGATTAGAACCGTGGAAGAGGAAAACCACAGTTATTGTTTACTGGGGTATACCACACTTTTTTCAATAGAGATATTTGCGGCTGAATAGCGAGCGACACACTCAAACTGCTTTTTTTTTTAGATACCAAAGGCCCAAAACTGGATAGTACAGCGATTTGACCCGTGGAACTGCGAAACCACACTGGGATGTCGGGCCTACACAAGACTATTTTCAACAGATATATTTTTGTGTCACAACAGTCAGGAGACACTACTGTTTTTCTTTACGGAAAAAACGACCAAAACCTGAATAATAGAGATTTTTTACCGTGGGATGGCAAAACCACAGTTATTGTTTACTGGGGTATACCACACTTTTTTAAATAGAGATATTTGCGGCTGAACAGTGAGCGACACACTCAAACTGCTTTTTTTTTAGATACCAAAGGCCCAAAACTGGATAGTACAGCGATTTGACCCGTGGAACTGCGAAACCACACTGGGATGTCGGGCCTACACAAGACTATTTTCAACAGATATATTTTTGAGTCACAACAGTCAGGAGACACTACTGTTTTTCTTTACGGAAAAAACGACCAAAACCAGAATAATAGAGATTTTTTACCGTGGGATGGCAAAACCACAGTTATTGTTTACTGGGGTATACCACACTTTTTTAAATAGAGATATTTGCGGCTGAACAGTGAGCGACACACTCAAACTGCTTTTTTTTTAGATACCAAAGGCCCAAAACTGGATAGTACAGCGATTTGACCCGTGGAACTGCGAAACCACACTGGGATGTCGGGCCTACACAAGACTATTTTCAACAGATATATTTTTGAGTCACAACAGTCAGGAGACACTACTGTTTTTCTTTACGGAAAAAACTACCAAAACCTGAATAATAGAGATTTTTTACCGTGGGATGGCAAAACCACAGTTATTGTTTACTGGGGTATACCACACTTTTTTAAATAGAGATATTTGCGGCTGAACAGTGAGCGACACACTCAAACTGTTTTTTTCTTAGATACAAATGGCCCAAAATGGATAACACAGAGGTTTGAACCGTGGAAGTGCAAAACAATACTTCTGTTTCTCTAGCCTACACCAGACTATTTTCAACAGTTATATTTGTGTCTGAAAAATCAGAGACACGCTTTTTTTTTTGGGGGGGGGGACACCAAAAGGTTAATAAGACGGGTATTTGTACAGTGTGAAGGAGGAAAAAAAAAGGAGGATTTAGATGAAAAAAAAAGGATTTTTCCTGGCCCCCGACACCTGGTGCTAAGTCCAGCAATTTCAGCAACAGGAGCACACAGGACTGTAATGCAGCGTTTGCTGGTATAACCACTGTGTCTCCTATACAGCCTGCCTGCCTGGTATCTGGGATGGATATTAGTCCTGAAAAGGACTGTTTGTTTGCTCTGGCAGCCTTTACAGACCATACACTAAGTATTTTGCAGTTTATATCTCTCCCTAAATCAGCAGCGCTGTCCCTACACTGTCTAATCCGGAGCGACTGTGTCCAAGATGGCGGCGCCCCGTTTTAAATACTCGAGTTGACACTGTGCGGCCAGCCAATCACTGTAATGCCCACAACCAACATGGCTGCAGCATTACAGTGACTGGCTGGCAATCCCTGCATGTTCATTGGCTCTGTAAAGAGCGCCAAACATGCAGGGCGGAGACCCGAGCTCCCGCCCGAGTAACCTGGAAATGCTCGGTGCTCGCCGAACATCCCGAGTAGCGTGATGCTCGGGCGAGTACCGAGCAGTGTCGAGCATGTTCGCTCAACACTAGTAGTAGTCATTAAAAGTGTAATTTTATGTTAAGTTTTGAGAAGCCACTTGTTATATTAGTTGTGTCGAGATATGCATTTATTTATGTTATTTATTTTAGTCATTTATAAAGTGCATTAATTACTCAGTGCTTTACAGCCATCAGCATTGCTGTCCCCATTGGGGTTCACAATCTACATTCCCAATCAATATGTCTTTTGACATACTTTGATATATAAATGTTCTTGTTTTAATGATTTATTGCGAACTGCAGAAAATCTGCTCTTTCATGACAATTCCCTAATTAATATCGGTTGCTCTTCTCTGCACCCATCCTAGTTCAGCTATGTCATTTTTGTACACTGGATCACAAGATTGTACATAATACGCGGGCAGGGTCCTCTCTCATCCTGTACCAGTCGCTGACTCGTTTTGTTCAAATTATTGTGTGGCGCCCCTGCGGGTCCAGTTGCCACAGAGGTACTGCATCTCACCCAGAGGTGTGGTACCCCACTCTCAGGTAAGGAGGGAGTACTACCCAGGACCCACACACCCACATCCAATACACTCCACTTCAGTAGGGAACGGCGAGATTGCTCCTAAGGGAGAGCACAGTCCCTGGTCCCTAGCTGGAGGGTGGAACTAGGTAGAGGAAGTGGGTGGAGGAAGTAGGTCAGGGGAGCACAGGCAGAAGGAGTATAAGAAGAAGGGGAACCATCTAGAAGGAGTGAGTTGAATGTCAAGTTGAGAGGAGAGACAGTTGGGAGTGGGAGCTCAGCAGGTGCTCGGCTCAGGAGAGAGAAGAGCCGGGCCTAGTGCGAGAGGCCCAGGAGGAGAGAGAGAGAGGACGGGAGCAGAGGGAAAGGCTCTAGAGACAAAGGGGATCCAAGGGGCACTGTGAGTGCAGGAAGCCACCCGTGCGCCAGAATTCACACTGACGTGGAGGGATCAGGCCGCAGAAGGGGACCGGCCCCAGACTAGTGGAGAACAACCAGGCTCAGCTAGCAAACCGGACACCAGAGGTGTGGTAACCCACTTTCAGGTAAGGAGGGAGTACTACCCCGGACCCACACACCCACATCCAATACACTCCACTTCAGTAGGGAAGGGCGAGATTGCTCCTAAGGGAGAGCACAGTCCCTGGTCCCTAGCTGGAGGGTGGAACTAGGTAGAGGAGGTAGGTGGAGGAAGTAGATCAGGGGAGCACAGGCAGAAGGAGTATAAGAAGAAGGGGAACCATCTATAAGGAGTGAGTTGAAGGTCCAGTTCAGAGGAGAGATAAGTGGGAGTGGAAGCTCAGGAGGAGCTCCGCTCAGGAGAGAGAAGAGCCGGGCCTAGTGCGAGAGGCCTAGGAGAAGAGCGAGAGAGGACGGGAGCAGAGGGAATGGCTCCAGAGACAAAGGGGATCCAAGGGGCAGAGTGAGTGCAGGAAGCCACCCGTGAACCCGAATTCACACTGACGTGGAGGGATCAGAAGGGGACTGGCCCCAGACTAGTGGAGAACAACCAGGCTCAGCTAGCAAACCAGAGGCTGCAGCATTTTCAAGGTGTTGCAGCCAAAACCCACAATTATATCACTGAAAAGGTGGCCACCTAGGGTCCAGGGGATTGCAAGTCGCACGACAAGACCAGAGGCCACTGGCTTGGGACACTGATTGTGAGGCACAGGGGAGGAGGGTGAGAGCCAGCGCAGTGAGAAGACCGGGAAAGGTACATAGAACGGGGTCCCGTTTAAGTCCTCCTGAGGTACGTGAGAGATTTCTGGATCCCTACCCCGGAGGACACAGGACGACGTGGGCGGTCATTTCCGGCTGCAGCGGTGAATTGGAACTGCTCTGAACTGTGAGTAAAGATTGAAGACTGCACCCCACTGTGTCCTTGACTCATTGTCTGCGCCATCACCTGCAGTACACCGCACCAACAACATCTACCTCATAAAATTACCATATACTGCCCTGGAGCTTAGCGCTGCCTGTGGAGAGCTGAACCAACTCTGCTGTGTCACCATCAGCTCCAGTGGATCTGCACCGCAGTGGCGGCCCCATATAGCCGCATACCACAGGTAGCGTCACGAACATTATCTTTAAAAACTTTATAACCGTTTTACTTTTCCTTTAAATGACTGCCCTAGGTCACGGACTGGGTCACTACCACCGTGACATCCCCAGCGCCGACCGGCCTGGCTACCGAGTACCCCACGGCCCAGGGGGCGCGTCAATTGTACTTGTTGTTTGCTATATATACCCCTTTTAAACATGTAAAGCGCCATGGAATTAATGGCGCTATAATAATAATAATAATAATAATATTGTACATGTGGATGCACTAGTGACTTGTATAAAACTATGTTCTTGTCATAGGCATATACAGTGGGGAAAATAAGTATTTGATACACTGCCGATTTTGCAAGTTTTCCCACCTACAAAGAATGGAGAGGTCTGTAGTTTTTATCGTAGGTTCACTACAACTGTGAGAGACAGAATCTAAAAAAAATTCCAGAAAATCACTTTGTATTCTTTTTGCATAATTAATTAGCATTTTATTGCATGAAATAAATATTTGATACAGTAGAAAAACAAAACTTAATATTTGGTACATAAACCTTTGTTTGCAATTACATAGGTCAGTAGTTTTCTGTAGTTCTTGACCAAGTTTGCACACATTACAGCAGGGATTTAGGCCCACTCCTCCATACAGATATTCTCCAGATCTTTCAAGTTTCAGGGCTGTTGCTGGGCAACATTGAGTTTCAGTTCCCTCCAAAGATTTTCTATTGGGTTCAGGTCTGGAGACTTGCTAGGCCACTCCAGGACCTTGAAATGCTTCTTATGGAGCCACTCATTAGTTGGCCTGGCTGTGTGTTTCGGGTCATTGTCATGCTGGAAGTCCCAGCCACGACCCATCTTCAATGGTCTAATTGAGGGAAGGAGGCTATGGGCCAAAATCTCATGATACGTGACCCCATCCATCCTCCCTTAAATATGGTGAAGTTGTCCTGTCCTCTTTGCAGAAAAGCACCTTTGCAGAAAGGTACGATGTTTTCCCTACCATGCTTCATGGATGGGACAGTGTTCTTGTGGTTGTACTCATCCTTCTTCTTCCTCCAAACACAGCGATACAAAGTTGATAACAAAAAATTATATTTTGCTCTCATCTGAACAGTTGACCTTTTCCCATGCCTCCTCTGGATCATCCAAATGGTCATTTGCAAACTTCAAATTGGCCTGGACATGTGCTGGCATGAGCAGGGGGACCTTGCGTGCCCTGCAGGATTTTAATCCATGAAGGTGTAGTGTGTTACTAATGATATTGTTTGAGTCTGTTTGAGTCTCTTCAGGTCATTTACCAGGTCCTCCTGTGTAGTTCTGGGCCAATTCCTGACCTTTCTCAGACTCATCCTTGCCCCACAAGGAGAGATCTTGCATGGAGCCCCAGACCAACAAAGATTGACAGTCATCTTGTGTTTCTTCCATTTTCTAATAATTACACCAACAGTTGTTGCCTTCTCAGCAAGCTGCTTGCCTATTGTTCTATAGCCCATCCCAGCCTAGTGCAGGTCTACAATTTTGTCCCTGGTGTCCTTAGATAGCTCTTTGGTCTTGGCCATGATGGAGCGGTTGCAGTGTGAATAATTGAGTGTGTGGATAGGTGTCTTTTATACAGGTAACAAGCTCAAACAGGTGCAATTAATACAGGTAATGAGTGCAAAGTAGGAGGGCTTCTTAAAGAAAAACTAACAGATCTGTGAGAGCCAGAATTCTTGCTGGTTGGTAGGTGATCAAATACTTATTTCATGCAATAAAATGCAATTTAATTATTTAAAAATCATACAATGTGATTTTCTGGTTTTATTTTTAGATTCTGTCTCTCACAATTGAAGTGTACCTATGATAAAAATTACAGACCTCTTCATTCTTTGTAGGTGGGAAAACTTGCAAAATCGGCAATATATCAAATACTTATTTCCCCCACTGTATATTTATGTTAATGACAACCTGTGCTCACCTCCCATACCTTCATCATGTGAACCCTGAAGCCAATCAGTGGCCGCTAATACAGAACAACATCACGTGATCATATCCTCTCTACCTAAAGAAAAGGAGTCACCAATTCAGGCAGTTGTCCCCCACTTACAAAAGGGACAGGAGACCTTACAAGAGATATTAAATAATACAGCTTTTTCCTCCACAAGTGAAAACACACGTAATCTGCAAATCATCAATTCATCCTTCTAACCTCTTACAGAGCTGAAATTTTCCCTACTTAGTAGGGGACTTTCTTTTTTACCAATGAACACTCTTGATAAATTAGAAATAAAGAAAGACTTATATCTCTTCTGCAGACAACTTATCCTTAAATTAATTACTATCAGTTTTCTATCTATCATAGATACATTGCCAAACAACGAGAGTCAGAAGTTACGTGATCTTTTGAATCTTCTGCAGGAGAGTATGTGGGGTCAGCTAAGCATAGGAAACTTACTAGAGATAAAGGTATTGAATCAGTGGACTCCAGTCCAGCGTCCAGGTCAGGGGTACCTTTCGGCGTTCTGGGAGTGGCTTTTTTTTATCCTGGGCTGGTACAATGTCATCTGTGCGAGGTGACAATATTATGTTATAAAACTGAGGACCTTCGAGCTTACCTTAATAAATCACACCAGTACAGTACAAGTTCAAATGCTGAACATGTACGCTGTTTTTTCAGTTTATAAGTAGAGATGAGCGGTGTTCGACTAGAACTGTTCGCCAATGTCAAACTCGAGCTGTTTTGGGCGGTGTTCGAGTTGTTCGACGAACCCGAACGATTTGCAAAAAATTCGGCTGTTCGAGGTTATGTTCGATAACTGTTCGTGCACCAAAAGCGTGTCCTGCATGTCTGGCGCTATTTAGAGCACCAATCATGCAGGGATTGTCTGCCACTCACTGTAATGCCACAGTCATGGTGGTTGTGGCATTACAGTGATTGCCCAAATCGATGGGAACAGTGCTCACAGTGAAACATGAAAAGCCGGCAATTCAGCAGCGGCATACACCGGTACCCAACAATTTAGAACAGAAAGAATAGAGAATCACACATAGATTAGATAGATAGAAACATGTCAGTCACACATATAAGAAGCACAGTGACAGTGTTGCTTACTGTACTTGTCATTTAGTGTAAAGGATTTATCAAAAAAAATAATAGTGTTTTCATGCACCGTCTCTTTAAAAAAACCGGCCGGCAATTCAGCATCTGTACCCGACAATTTAGAATAGAAGGAATAGAGAATCACACATAGATTAGATAGATAGAAACATGTCAGCCACATATATACGAAGTACAGTGACAGTGTTGCTTACTGTACTTGTCATTTAGTGTAAAGGATTTATTAAAAAATATAATAGTGTTTTCGTGCACCGTCTCTTTAAAAAAGCCGGCCGGCAATTCAGCAGCGGTACCCGACAATTTATAACAGACAGAATAGAGCTTCACACATAGATTAGATAGATAGAAACATGTCAGTCACATATATATGAAGTACTGTGACAGTGTTGCTTACTGTACTTGTCATTTACTGCAAAGGATTTATTAAAAAAAATAATAGTGTTTTCATGCACCGTCTCTTTAAAAAAGCCGGCCGGCAATTCAGCATCTGTACCCGACAATTTATAACAGACAGAATAGAGCTTCACACATAGATTAGATAGATAGAAACATGTCAGTCACATATATAATAAGTACAGTGACAGTGTTGGTTACTGTACTTGTCATTTAGTATTAAAATAAAGGATTTATTATTAAAAAAAATTGGCGTGGGGTTCCCCGTAATTTTAGTCTCTAGCGGAGGTTAAGCAGACAGCTGGGGCAGATGTTTGAAGCCTGGGAAGGGGGTAATACCCACGGAGCTTCCCAGACTACTAATATCAGCCCCCAGCTGAATACCTAGCCTCTACTAGCTATTAAAATGGGGGACCCCCCCAAAAAATGACGTGGGGTCCCCCCTAATTTAATAGCTAGCAAAGGCTAGGCAGACAGCTGGGGGCTGATATTAATAGCCCAGGAAAGGAACCATGAATATTGGCCCCCTCCCAGGCTAGAAACACCAGCCGTCAGCCGCCCCAGAAATGGCGCATCCATAGGATGCGCCAATTCTGGCACTTAGCCTCGCTCTTCCACGCTGCCCTGGTGCGGTGGCAGGGGGTAATAGGGTTGGGGTTGATGTCAGCTTATAATGCCAGCTGACATCAAGCCCAGGTTAGTAATGGAGAGGCGTCTATAAGACACCCCCATTACTAACCCCATAGTCAAAGTTAAAAGAAAACACAAACACCCAGAATAAAGTCCTTTAATTGAAATAAAGACACATTCCTTTATTGTTCTAAATTAAACCATACTTACCGTCACGCCCATTCCAGCTGAAGCCAGCGATCTCCTGCAATAAAAGAAAAATAATAAAGCAACCTCATCCTTACCTTTCCATGGTTCCCACGACAGCTTCAGCTCTGCTACATCGAGATAACAGGCTGGACCACAGCAGAACGCTGCCATCCAGCCTGTCATCCCGCAGACACTGAGAAGCGCAGGCATGCTTGCGCTCTGCAGTGTCTGGCTGTGACGGCATAAAGATGAGACGAGTTCATGTCCAATGAACTCGGCGCACCTCATGCACGTCACTGACAGCGTGGGAGAATTCTCCTGCACTCAGCACTTCAGCGTGAGAATTCTCCCACGCTGTCAGTGACGTGCATGAGGTCAGCTGAGTTCATTGGACATGAATGAGCTCACCTCATGCACGTCACTGACAGCGTGGGAGAATTCTCACGCTGTAGCGCTGAGTGCAGGAGAATTTTCCCACGCTGTCAGTGACGTGCATGAGGTGAGCTGAGATCATTGGACATGAATGAGCTCACCTCATGCACGTCACTGACAGCGTGGGAAAATTCTCCTGCACTCAGTGCTTCAGCGTGAGAATTTTCCCACGCTGTCAGTGACGTGCATGAGGTGAGCTCATTCATGTCCAATGAACTCAGCTGACCTCATGTACGTCACTGACAGCGTGGGAGAATTTTCACGCTGAAGTGCTGAGTGCAGGAGAATTCTCCCACGCTGTCAGTGACGTGCATGAGGTGCGCCGAGTTCATTGGACATGAGCTTGTCTCATCTTTATGCCGTCACAGCGAGACACTGAGGAGCGCAAGCATGCCTGCGCTTCTGAGTGTCCGCGGGATGACAGGCTGGATGGCAGCGTTCTGCTGCGGTCCAGCCTGTCATCTCGATGTAGCAGAGCTGAAGCTGTCGTGGGAACCATGGAAAGGTAAGGATGAGGTTGCTTTATTATTTTACTTTTATTGCAGAAGACATTGGCTTCAGCTGGAATGGGCGTGACGGTAAGTATGGTTTAATTTAGAACAATAAAGAATTGTGTGTTTATTTCAATTAAAGGACTTTATTCTGGGTGTTGTGTTTTTTTAAATACTTTACTAGAAATTCATGGTGGTCATGTCTAATATTGGCGTGACCCCATGAATTTCGGGCTTAGGGCCAGCTGATAATGCCAAGCTGGCCTTAACCCCTTTATTACCCAGTGAGCCACCGCACCAGGGCCCTGGATGAGTTGGGTACAGCGCCGGAAGATGGCGCTTCTATGAACGCGCCATTTTCCGGGGCGGCTGCGGACTGCAATATGCAGCGGGTGGGGTCCAGAAAGCTTGGGCCTCCCTGCGCTGCAGATTCCAGCCCCCAGCTGCCTAGTTGTACCTGGCTGGGCACAAAAATAGGGCGAAGCCCCACGCATTTTTTTTTAAAATTATTTCATGAAATTCATGGAATAATTAAGAAAAAAAGGGCTTCCCTATATTGTTGTGTCCAACCAGGTACAAATAGTCAGCTGGTGGTTGGGGGCAGCCCGTCCCTGCCTGCTGTACCTGGCTGGACACAAATATAGTGCGAAGCCCCACGTCAATTTTTTTTTTAATTATTTCATGAAATAATTTTTTTAAAAAAGGGCTTCCCTATATTGTTGTGTCTGGCCAGGTACAAATAGGTAGCTGGTGGTTGGGGGCAGCCCGTTCCTGCCTGCTGTACCTGACTGGACACAAATATAGGGCGAAGCCCCACGTCAATTTTTTTTAAATTATTTCAGGAAATTCATGAAATAATGAAAAAAAAATTGATGTGGGGCTTCGCCCTATATTTGTGTCCAGTCAGGTACAGCAGGCAGGAACGGGCTGCTCCCAACCACCAGCTGCCTATTTGTACCTAGCCGGACACAACAATATAGGGAAGCCCTTTTTTTCTTAATTATTCCATGAATTTCATGAATTTAAAAAAAAAATACGTGGAGCTTCGCCCTATTTTTGTGTCCAGCCAGGTACAACTAGGCAGCTGGGGGCTGGAATCTGCAGCGCAGGGAGGCCCAAGCTTTCTGGGCCCCACCCGCTGCAAATTGCAGTCCGCAGCCGCCCCGGAAAATGGCGCGTTCATAGAAGCGCCATCTTCTGGCGCTGTACCCAACTCATCCAGGGCCCTGGTGCGGTGGCTCACTGGGTAATAAAGGGGTTAAGGCCAGCTTGGCATTATCAGCTGGCCCTAAGCCTGAAATTCATGGGGTCACGCCAATATTAGACATGACCACCATGAATTTCTAGTAAAGTATTTAAAAAAAACACAAACACCCAGAAAAAAGTCCTTTACTTGAAATAAACACACAATTCTTTATTGTTCTAAATTAAACCATACTTACCGCCACGCCCATTCCAGCTGAAGCCAATGATCTCCTGCAATAAAAGTAAAATAATAAAGCAACATCATCCTTACCTTTCCATGGCTCCCACGACAGCTTCAGCTCTGCTACATCGAGATGACAGGCTGGACCGCAGCAGAACGCTGCCATCCAGCCTGTCACCCCGCAGACACTGAGAAGCGCAGGCATGCTTGCGCTTCTCAGTGTCTGGCTGTGACGGCATCCAGATGAGCCGAGGTCATGTCCAATGAACTCGGCTCACCTCATGCACGTCACTGACAGCTTGGGAAAATTCTCACGCTGAAGCGCTGAGTGCAGGAGAATTTTCCCACGCTGTCAGTGACGTACACGAGGTGAGCCGAGTTCATTGTCGGCTCATCTGGATGCCGTCACAGTCAGACACTGAGGAGCGCAAGCATGCCTGCGCTTCTCAGTGTGTGCGGCATGGCAAGCGGGATGGCAGCGTTCTGCTGCGGTCCAGCCTGTCATCTCGATGTAGCAGAGCTGGAGCTGTCCTGGGAACCATGGAAAGGTAAGGATGAGGTTGCTTTATTATTTTTCTTTTATTGCAGGAGATCGTTGGCTTCAGCTGGAATGGGCGTGACGGTAAGTATGGTTTAATTTAGAACAATAAAGAATTGTGTCTTTATTTCAATTAAAGGACTTTATTCTGGGTGTTTGTGTTTTTTTTTTAACTTTGACTATGGGGTTAGTAATGGGGGTGTCTTATAGACACCTCTCCATTACTAACCTGGGCTTGATGTCAGCTGGCATTATAAGCTGACATCAACCCCAACCCTATTACCCCCTGCCACCGCACCAGGGCAGCGTGGAAGAGCGAGGCTAAGTGCCAGAATTGGCGCATCCTATGGATGCGCCATTTCTGGGGCGGCTGAGGGCTGGTGTTTCTAGCCTGGGAGGGGGCCAATATTCATGGCTCCCTTCCTGGGCTATTAATATCAGCCCCCAGCTGTCTGCCTAGCCTTTGCTAGCTATTAAATTAGGGGGGACCCCACGTCATTTTTTTGGGGGGGTCCTCCATTTTAATAGCCAGTAAAGGCTAGGTATTCAGCTGGGGGCTGATATTAGTAGCCTGGGAAGCTCCGTGGGTATTACCCCCTTCCCAGGCTTCAAATATCTGCCCCAGCTGTCTGCTTAACCTCCGCTAGAGACTAAAATTACGGGGAACCCCACGCCAATTTTTTTTAATAATAAATCCTTTATTTTAATACTAAATGACAAGTACAGTAACCAACACTGTCACTGTACTTATTATATATGTGACTGACATGTTTCTATCTATCTAATCTATGTGTGAAGCTCTATTCTGTCTGTTATAAATTGTCGGGTACAGATGCTGAATTGCCGGCCGGCTTTTTTAAAGAGACGGTGCATGAAAACACTATTATTTTTTTTAATAAATCCTTTGCAGTAAATGACAAGTACAGTAAGCAACACTGTCACAGTACTTCATATATATGTGACTGACATATTTCTATCTATCTAATCTATGTGTGAAGCTCTATTCTGTCTGTTATAAATTGTCGGGTACCGCTGCTGAATTGCCGGCCGGCTTTTTTAAAGAGACGGTGCACGAAAACACTATTATATTTTTTAATAAATCCTTTACACTAAATGACAAGTACAGTAAGCAACACTGTCACTGAACTTCGTATATATGTGGCTGACATGTTTCTATCTATCTAATCTATGTGTGATTCTCTATTCCTTCTATTCTAAATTGTCGGGTACAGATGCTGAATTGCCAGCCGGCTTTTTTAAAGAGACGGTGCATGAAAACACTATTATTTTTTTAAATAAATTCTTTGCAGTAAATGACAAGTACAGTAAGCAACACTGTCACAGTACTTCATATATATGTGACTGACATGTTTCTATCTATCTAATCTATGTGTGAAGCTCTATTCTGTCTGTTATAAATTGTCGGGTACCGCTGCTGAATTGCCGGCCGGTTTTTTTAAAGAGACCATGCACGAAAACACTATTATATTTTTTAATAAATCCTTTACACTAAATGACAAGTACAGTAAGCAACACTGTCACTGTACTTCATATATATGTGACTGACATGTTTCTATCTATCTAATCTATGTGTGATGCTCTATTCCTTCATGTCTAAATTGTCGGGTACCGGTGTATGCCGCTGCTGAATTGTCGGCCGGCTTTTTTAAAGAAAGCGTCTTCTGAGCAGTTTGTCAGCTTTTGGACACCTTTGAAGGTGTTTTCTATGTGTTCCTATGTGTTTTTGTTTGCCTGCCATTGGTTTTAACGGTGTTCGACGGTGTTCTAAGGTGTTCGACGAACAGTTCGACGAACAGTTCCTCGAACATCCCGGTGTTCGACGAACCGAACCGAACCCGAACACTACGGGGGTGGCTCAACACTATTTATAAGTCCAGCTATTGAGCTTCTAGTACTGCAATGGTGGGATTTATGAGGAGAGCAAGAAAGACCTCTGCTATAGCACATACCATTGCTACTTAGATGAAAGGAAAAGCAGGGAGAAGTAACGTCATAAGCATGGAATAGCCCATGCCAAAGGCTTCAGTAGAGATTCAAGAATATTCACTTATTCTCTCTCCCTTCCTTATCTGGGTAAATAGCATAGTCTGTACTGCAGCTAAAATAATACCTCTACATGGTCGGGCACAAGCCATTACACAACATACAGGGGCACCATTGTCAGTGTTTCTCTGCACAGAAACATTATTTTTAAACACATCCAATTGTGAATTTTCCATCTTATGCTGAATGAACAGCACTTTTGTTCGTGGTACATTCCCTTTAAGACAAAAGTGGCCTATCCAGACACATCTATGAAATTCACTATTTGTATGCATTGATTGTAAAAAAAAAAATAAGCTATTTATACTGTATCCATTTTACTTTTCTTATCCTGTTATGCTTTTCTTTTTAATAATGATATGCTTTCATGAATAATACACAATTAAGACATTTTAAGATGAAGCGCTTGATGTTGTGACTTGCTTTTCATCACATTCAAAGACATGTTGACTTGTCACCACAGTGACAAACATTACAAAAGGATAATAAAATGATAGTTCTTATCTTTAAAGTGAAAATCTAAAAAACTCATAAAAGAAAACTGTCTTCTTGCTGAACATATGGATGATGTAAAAGTTGCAAGATAAATATTCTGCTTCAACCTTCTGTCTAACAGACTATGCAATCATTAAAGATTTAGTAATGCCATAATATTGAAAAAATGTATATTTTTGCGAAAGTTGGACCTTTTTAGATTACATTTTCTTGTTTATGCTTTGTATATACACTGGGAAAGCTAAACACGTCCATGGAGCTCTTTGACCAAAGTCAAAGATTCTCTTTTTTACCTCTGTCTGGCTGGTATATATCATTATACTGCAAACAAGAAAAAAAAACATATGCACTGTAGAAAACCATACCAGCATGGAATAGTGTTCATGGATTTAGTGTATATGTTTTTTTTCATGGGAGCTTAAGTGTGATAATGATCAAGGATGCCTGTGATGGAATATGTCAGCCATAGGCTATAATGGTGTTTATTTAATAGAGAAGTCATGAAAAGCTATTGAAAATCTCATTACATATTTGATAAAGGGAATCTGTTGATAGATTCATGCTGTTGGAAAAGCGCATAGCATGAATCAGACTCTAGCTGTGGTATTGCAGATAGGTATGCTTTACTTTGAAATGGTGCGGCATTTTAGAGAAAAAGCTGTTTGAAAATCATGGTTTTAAAAGCTGGTCGAGTACAAAAGGGAGAGACGTGACTAGTTTGGTGCTCATCTGGCTGGCTCCTCCCCACCACGCTTCACTTGATTGACAGGTCTCCCCGATGTGTATGAATGCGGAGAGGATTGTGAATAAACTGTAGCATGGCAGGGAGAAGACATCCAGGGGCCTTTCAAATTAGTCACTTCTTTCCTGAACTATGGACAGCATGAATTAGATTTTGTTGAGGGATTGCAGCCAGGGGTGTTTTGCTCTGAAATGCTGCAGAGTTTCAGAGAAAATATTGCTGTAAAATCAGGCCTGTGTTAGAGTCATGTCCTCTATCTCCTCTGGTTAGTAGCGTAGCTGCCGGGGTGGCAGAAGGGGTAGTTGCCCCGGGCATTGTGCTCAGAGGGGCCCACCCATAGCTACCACTACCCTTAACTGATCAGCATGCACAACATGCCAATATAGTTAAGCTCTGTGGTATAGCAGGGAGACATGATCTCCTTGCACTATTGCTCTCCATTCTGTAGACCGCAAGTCGCATTAAGCCTGCGATTTACAGAATGGCCTAGGTGCCGACGCACACACAGGACATCAGAGTCCTGGCAAGGTGACATCATCATGCTGCACCAGGACTCTGATGTTGTCTTTGTGCTCCAATGCTATGACAGCGCATTGCCTTGCCACTGTACTCGTCAGGATCCTGGGTTAGGTGAGTATATGATTTTTTTTAATTAAAACTTGTGGTGTGATGTGGGGGCATCATAACAATGGGGTACCCTTATACATAGTGTGGGGGACCCTAAAACAGTGTTTGGGGCCATCATACATTTTAGGGACTAATGCAAGTGCCAATGCAGCTTGTAGACTAATGCAGGTACCATTATACAGGTTGGGGACTAATGCAGGGCAATTATATAGATTGGGGACTAATGCAGGGGCCTATACAGCTTAAGGACTAATGTGGGGGCAATTATACAGCTTGGGGACTAAAGCAGGGGCCATTATACAGCTTGGGGACTAATGATGGGGGGGCATTATACAGCTTGTAGACTAATGCAGAGGCCATTATACAGCTTGGGGACTAATCTGGGGTCCATTAAGCAGCTTGGGAACTAATGTGGGGGCCATTATACAATGTGGGAGCCAATGTGGGGGCCATTATGCAGTTTGGGAGCTAATGTGGGGGGGGCATCATACAGGGAGCAAGTGTGGGAGCCACTATACAGTTCAGAGGCTAATGTGGGG
Source organism: Phyllobates terribilis (assembly GCF_046119375.1). Taxonomy (NCBI): domain Eukaryota; kingdom Metazoa; phylum Chordata; class Amphibia; order Anura; family Dendrobatidae; genus Phyllobates; species Phyllobates terribilis. Next base: position 529,901,324 of record NW_027362764.1, on the reverse strand, counting down.
GCCATTATACAGTTTGGGAGCTAATGTGGGAGCAATTATACAGTTTGGCGGCTAATGCAAGTGCCATTATACAGTCTGAGGGCTACGGTGGGGGACTTCATACTTTTGTAGGGGAGCTGTGGGCCTATTTTACTGTGTATAATGGAGCTATGGGCCCATTATACTGTGAATAAGGAAGCTATCGACCCATTATACTGTGTAGAGGCTAGTTGTGGGAACATCATATTGTGTAGGGAGGAGCTGTGGGTGCTGATGACCACGGTTTTAGGCAGTCACCTGGGAGTCAGAAATGCTTCCAGGGGTCTTCCCCATGCTGTTCCCATGTCATTTCAGCACTGTATGGATGTGTCTGATAATGTCTCACACACCACATGGTCAGAGAAGGTAGTAAAATGTTAAAATGATATTTACCGGTGAATGTATTTTTCGCCGTTGTAAGCAATGCAAAAGTGCAAAAACGCATCAAAAACGCTACATGTGAACATAGCCCAAGGTGTGGAGGAGCATTTTTTGGGGGAGTTATTTATTTTGCCTTATATGCAAGTCATTACCCTGGAAAGAATGTTCCTTAACATTTTTCCCAGGAAAATCCATTTTGGTTTAGTTTTTGTATGTTTTATTGTGAGCCCGTAAAAGTGGCGTAATACCTCTGACCACATTGTTCACAGCAGTGACCTGGGAGTCAGAGATCCTTCCAGAGGTCTTCCCCATGCTGTTCCCATGTCATTTGAGCACTGTTCCCATTGATTTGGTCAATTTTTAGGCCCCCTGCAGACCTCCAAGGGGTGGGGGTGGGGGGCGCCAGAAAAATGCTTGAGTTTCCCATAGACTTAAATTGGGCTCGTTACTCGGGTCGAGCACCCGAGCATTACGATTTGCTCGACCAGAGCAACGAGCACCCGAGCATTTTAGTGCTCACTCATCAATAGCGACCTGCATCCGCAGCAAGGCAGGGTGTTAAAAATGCAGAGATGAAATAAGAATGAAAATAAATAATGAAAATAATGACTTTATATACTTATCTAGGGGGAACCTATTAGATGTGAGATTCCAGTGATAAACCACGTGAGTAGAACAATCTAATTTGATCTTGCATTGGTATAACAATATTTAATTTCTCTAAATAAATATATCACAAAGAAAAGCAAAACATAAATAATACAATTAAAAATAAAGAAATTAATTAGTGACCATGATAGTAATAATTCATAATTAATAAAGTGCTTTAACGTAAACATTTCACAACTTCCTCTCAGACTCTTCTTTATTCAATAGGATTCACCATAGAATTCTCTACTTAAGAAGAAAGATCAAGTAAAATTAATACTCTACAAATACCTGTGAAAACTAATAAAAAAATAATATTCTAAAATCAAAAAAATTTGCTCTAGTCAACTTACAAAAAGTACTTGCAGCTAACATATTTATTCAGATCATGTGAAGCAGCAGTTTTTAAGGAGATATTCCATTTAGTTTCCTTTTCTAATAACTATTTTTTCACATCACCTCCTCTTATTCCTAATCTCATTCTATCAATACCATGTGCCTTAAATCCTCTAGGACTGCAACTGTGAACCTCAAGAAAGTGTCTTTGGATATGTTTTAGTAGTTCCTGACTTGTCTTTTTCATGACATTTTAAGCCCCTGACATGATCAAAAACTTTGACTTTCAACTGATCAAAGCAAACGGGCATGTGGCATAGTAGACAACAGCTTCTGCATACCTTCCAACTGTCCCAGATTCAGCGGGACTATCCTGCCACATCAGGGATTTGTCCCGACTTCTAATATTCACCTCTCTGTGAGGTCGTCATTAGTGATGAGCGCAAGTGGTCATTACTTGAGTTTTCATAGGGTGCTAGGGTATGCACCGAGTATTGCGAATGCTCAAGTGACATGATCAAGTCCCCCCGGCTGCGTGTTTTGCCGCAGTTAGACAGCCACAAAACATGCATGTTTTGTGGCTGTCTAACAGCTGCGAAACATGCGGGTGCATGGACTCGAACATGTCACTCGGGCACCTCCGATACCCGGTGCATATCCGAGCACGAGGGGCATTGCTAGGGTCCTAAAAGATCAGGGGCCCAAACCCCAAAGTATGTGTTTCCTAATGAAACCTCCCAGCCACTTTAAAGAGGATCTATACTTATATAAAACAGTATACCACTGTGGCTAACCTAAAATACACTATACAAAGACCAATATGACAAAAATTACTACTATACAAGGCAAAAATTATACTGCTACAAAATGTCCTCTGCCACCACCACTTCACAGTGAGTACATAATATTATAATATGACCATTGCCTCTACATAAAACACACTGTACAAAGACCAATAATACCGCCATACGCATACCACTGCGTGAAGTTGTTACTAAATTAAAGAAAAAAAAATCACTATTGAAAATATTGATATTTCCACCATATGTTGACCATGCAGTGGTAGATACCAGTCCTGACGACCATATTACAGAGATTACAGTACAGATATCTACAGTATAGGGGATTACAGATGGCGTTCTTTCTGATGTAGTCGTTTACATTTCTCGTCTTTTCATTTGGTCCAGAGCACCATAACATTTCTTCCAGGCAAGACTTCTGCAGAGATAACAATAAAGACACATCTGACTTCTCACATTTCCAGCACCGTCCCCTTCTGATCCCAACCTGCACAACCTCCCCATGCTGCCTGCTCTCCTGGCGTGGAACAGTAACCCCAATACTTCAAAAATTATGTCGATACTATGATTACCCTTCCACCAATTTATGTACAAAGACAAAGTGCCAGATAGAAGGGGCATATAAAAATAAAAGCATCCCATAGAAAATAGTAAATTTCCCACTGTGTTAGCTAGCAAATAATAATGCCAGATTAAAAATTATAATATTCAAAGTGTCGCCTCCATGCAACAAATACCCTATGTAATAATAATATATAATAATTTTTATTTTTTATAGCGCCAACATATTCCGCAGTACCTATGTACTGTATGATGGTCCCCACAGCTCCCTATGCACTGTATGATGGTCCCCACAGCTCCTTATGCATTGTATGATGGTCTCCACAGCTCCCTTTGCACTGTATGATGGCCCCACAGCTCCCTATTCACTGTATAATGGTCCCCACAGCTCCCTATATCCGGTATGATGGCCCCCACAGCTCACTATAGCTGGTATGATGGTTCCTATAACTCCCTATATACTGTATGATGGTCCCCACAGCCCCTTATACACTATATTATGGCATCCACTTCCCCTTATATATAGTATGATGGCACCCACAGCCCATTGTATATGGTATGATGGCCCCTTATCTATAGTATTATGGCCCCACTGCTCCATATATACATAGTATCATGACACCCACAACCCCTTATCTATAGTATGATGACCTCCAAAGCCCCTTATCTATAGTATGATAGCATCAGGGTGGACACTGACTGCTTGGGGCCCCTGTGCAAGAAATGTGTCTGGGCCCCCCACATTTTATGGCGACAAAGCTACAGATGTATATATAGCCACACACACATACATACCTCTTACATAGCCTCCTTTATTATGTATATTGCCATCCCTTATTACACAGTGCCCTCTCTTGTTATGTACAGCACCTTCCCTTAAATATTGGATTATTTATAGCTCCCTGTCTTTATTACATACCGTCTTCTCTTGTTAGATATATAATGCAATAACGGCTGATGGAGCATGGAAAAGCTTATTTTCTGATAGAGGAGCTGATGGACTGGTCTTCCGGTCACCGGCTGCTCCATCAGCAGTCATTTTATATCTAACAAGAGAGGACTATTTAATAAAGAGAGGGCACTGTGACTGATAAAAATAACAAGAATACGCTATGTAAGGGACAGCACTGTACATGACAGCAGAGGAAGCTATATAATAAGAAACGGCACCATATACAGCTCGAGAGGGTGGTACATAATAAGGGACGGTGATATACATAATAAAACAGGAATCTACTAACTAGGGATGGCGCTATACACTATATACTAAGGGACTCTGCTATACATAATAAGGCTACATTCCTGAATCTGTATCGGTGTGCTGCCCACTTTTACAGACGCATTGAGCATGTCCTATTCTAATCCTCAAAATCGGATCAGAACAGGACATTCTCTGACTCTCACAGATCTCATTCTAAGATCCGTGATTTTCATGAATGTGTGAATGGATCTATAAAACTCTGCGTGCCCGTGGACCATCCGATAAAAAAAATCTGGCAGCACACGGACATTTCACACAAATGTGAGAATGCAGCCTAAGGGATTTTACATATAACATTATCACTCCAAGTCACACAGTACAGATACAGAATAATATTTACATCAAGGCACTTACCGCTGACGTCTCATCTGACCAGAGCCGGTTTCTGCTGTTTCTTCTCCATCAGGTCAGACCTTCATGTCAACTCGAGTTTTTCTAGGGTGCTAGGGTATGCACCGAGTATTGCGAATGCTCAAGTGACATGTTCAAGTCCCCCCCGGCTGCGTGTTTTGCCGCAGTTAGACAGCCACAAAACATGCATGGTGGACGTTGAGGACTGGAGTTGGGGAATCCTGCACTAGAAGACAACCCCCTTTGAATGCTCCTAGTGTGTGGAATAAAATAAAAAGTGCCTTCTTACCACCTGGACCAATGACACTCCTCTGCTCTGAGTCCCCCAGCAATATCATGACATTGTTTATGGACATAAGCACTGCAGACTAGCAGAGGGCGTTGATTATCTGCAGCCTTCATAATTTGGTTTGACAATAATAGGCTGCTCTTGTACCATAAACAATGTCATAACATCTGCGTGGTTCAGAAGTAAGTGCGCTTGTATTTTATTAACCGGTTCCCGACCGCCCACTGTAGATAAACGTCGGCGCTTGCTGGGCTCTGTGCAGCGCCGACGTTTAAAAACGGTGGGTGGTCTCGCAGCGCTCAGGACCCCCAGGGTCCTGCAAGCGCTGCGATTCCGGTGCAGAGCGTTAGCTCTGACAGGGGACATCATCGGGACCTGATTAGATCAGGTCCCAGTGATGTTAACCCTTAGCTGTCTTCTATATGCTGTGATCTATTGTGATCGCGGCATATAGGAGACAGCAGGAGGAGAGGGGGTCGTCAACTTACCTCTCCGAAGACCTCCGAGTCCTTCCAGGACCTGGGGTTGCTATGGCAGCTGGAGGTCACATGACCGCCTCCAGCTCTGCCATATATGGTGTCCTGTCTGGCTCAGCTGCAGCTGTAGCCAGACAGGAGACTCTGACTGAAACAGTCAGGGAAGATCTCATGTAATGTAATATATGTCTATTACATTACATGAGATCAGAGATCAGAAAAATAAAAATTAATGTCCCATACAGGGACTAAGTAAAAATGTAAAAAAAAGTAAAAAAAAATGTTTTTAAACTGTTAAAAAAAAATCACAAAATAAATAAAAATAAATAAATAAAATATTAAACCAATAAATCCGTATATTTTTACAAAACCAAAAAAAGTACACATATTTGGTATCGCCGCGTCCGAAACAACCCGAGCTATAAAACTGTCACACTAATTAACTCCTTCTGTGCACACCGTAATAAAAATAAATAAAAAACGGAGCAAAAAAATATGCTTTTTCATCATATTGCCAAACAAAAAGTGGAAAAAAATGCGATCAAAAAACAAAATAGAAATAAAAATGGTACCACTGAAAACGTCATCTTGTTACGCAAAAAAAAAGCCGCCATACAGCTCCATCAGCCGAAAAATAAAAAAGTTATAGCGCTCAGAATAAAGCAATGCAAAAAAAATATTTTTTTCTATAAAATAGTTTTATTGTGTAAAAGCGCCAAAACATAAAAAAAATACAGTAAGTGTAGTATCGCTGTAAACGTACTGACCCGAAGAATAACGCTGCCTGATCACTTTTACCACACGCAGAACGGCATAAAAAAAAAACTCAAAAAACAATTCCTGAATTGTTTGTTTTTGTTAATTTTACCTCCCAAAAAACGGAATAGAAAGCGATCAAAAAATGTCACGTCCCCAAAAATGGTACCAATAAAAATGTCAACTCGTCCCGCAAAAAACAAGCCATCACATGACTCTGTCGGCCGAAATATGGAAAAATTATAGCTCTCAAAATATGGTGATGCAAAAACTAGATTTTGCAAAAAAAGCGTCTTTTAGTGTGTGACAGCTGTCAGTCATAAAAACCCGATATCAATCTGGTATCTCTGTAATCACACCGACCCGAAGAATAAAGTAATCTAATCAGTTATATCACACTAGGAACGGCATAAAAAATAAATAAAACCAATTCTTCACCTGCTACTGATTTGTTTATTATGTCCCCAAAGATCCCAGTAAGGCTCTGCCCACATTTATCCTGTGCTCTGCGCTGAGCACTTACACCAGAGTTTCCGTGTAAATCTCTGAAATACATGATTCAGCCGGAACCCATGACGGAAGATTCCCTGTAATGAGACAGATATAGGCCACTGTGGACGCCGTCTAGCCTGGGATCCCACGGTGTCATTTGTTTTAGGCGTGCATAAAAGTGCGGTTGGCCACAGTTTTGTGCACTTCTGAAAAAAAGGACACCGCTACACAGAGGCCAGACGGTGTCCAGAGTAACTCTGCTGCCTCATTACAGTGAATGGATCCTGCAGGGGTTTCATCTGAATTACATCACTTGGAAATTTAGATGGAAACCCCGATGTAAGTGCTCAGCCTAGAGCGCCGGATAAATGTTACGTAAAATGTTCCCAATAAAAGCTTCAACTCAGTCCTCAAAAAAAGCTAGTCCCCACTCAGGTCCGTCATCTGTTAAAAATATAAGGGACTTCCAAGTTACTGGTAGCAGAAAGGCTCTGGAAAAGCAAAATGACACTTGCCCCCCAAAAGAAATTCAGAAAATTTTGTGCTCCCAAATCCAAATGCCTATTCTACAATAATTTGTTCTCCAATTGTCAAATAGCACTCCGTCCCCCCCAGATCTCACCGTATGGCTAAGCGGTACGATACAGCCACATATGGGGTATTGACACTTTTAGAAGAAATTGTGTGACACATTTTGGCACCATTTTTACCCATTGCCCTGTTTGAAAATGTAAAATCTGAGGGTAAAACATTTTTTTGTGGTAAAAATATAATTATGATTTTTTCACTGCCCAATGGTATAAATTTAAAAATTAAAAAATACTCACTACTTCCCTAGATTAATTCCTTGAGAGGTGTAGTTTACAAAATGGGGTCATTTGTGGAGGTTTCTGCTGTTTTGGCATGTCAGCGACTCTTCAAATGTGACATGGTGTCTGCTGCCTATCCCAGCCAACATAGCGCTCCTTTCTCTTCCGAACCCTGCCGTACACCAAAGCAGTGGTTTTCCCCCACATATGGGGTATCGGCGTACTCAGGAGAAATTGTACAACAAATTTCATGGTGCAATTTCTCCGGTTATCCTTATGATAATGCAAAATTAGGGGATGAAAAACATTTTTTATGGGAAAAATGTGAAAATTTTATTTTCACCGCTCAATATTATAAACTTCTGTGAAGCAGCTGGGGGTGCAAGGTGCTCACCACACATCTAGATAAGTTCCCTAAGGGGTCTAGTTTCCAAAATGGTGGCACTTGTGGGGGGTTTCCGCTGTTTAGACACATTAGGGGCTCCACAAATGTGACATGGCGTCCGCTAATTATTCAAACAAATTTTACATTCAAAAAGTCAAATGGCGCTCCTTCCCTTTCAAACCCTGCCGTGCGCCCAAACAGTGGTTTTCCCTCACATATGGGGTATCAGCGTGTTCAGGAGAAATTGCACAACAAATTTCATGGTGCAATTTATCCTGTTACCCTTATGATAATACAAAATTAGAGAATGAAAAAGATTTTTTGTGGGAAAAATGTGAAAATTTTATTTTCACGGCTCAATATTATAAACTTCTGTGAAGCAGCTGGGGGTGCGAGGTGCTCACCACACATCTAGATAAGTTCCCTAAGGGGTCTAGTTTCCAAAATGGTGGCACTTGTGGGGGGTTTCCACTGTTTAGTCACATTAGGGGCTCCCCAAATGCGACATGGCGTCTGCTAATTATTCAAACAAATTTTACATTCAAAAAGTCAAATGGCGCTCCTTCCCTTTCAAACCCTGCCATGCGCCCAAACAGTAATTTGCCTCCACATATGGGGTATCAGCGTGTTCAGGAGAAATTGCACAACAAATTTCATGGTGCAATTTATCCTATTACCCTTATGATAATGCAAAATTAAGGGATGAAAAACGGTTTTGTGGGAAAAATGTGAAAATTTTATTTTTACGGCTCAATATTATAAACTTCTGTGAAGCAGCTGGGGGTGCGAGGTGCTCACCACACATCTAGATAAGTTCCCTAAGGGGTCTAGTTTCCAAAATGGTGGCACTTGTGGGGGGTTTCCACTGTTTAGTCACATTAGGGGCTCCCCAAATGCGACATGGCGTCTGCTAATTATTCAAACAAATTTTACATTCAAAAAGTCAAATGGCGCTCCTTCCCTTTCAAACCCTGCCATGCGCCCAAACAGTAATTTGCCTCCACATATGGGGTATCAGCGTGTTCAGGAGAAATTGCACAACAAATTTCATGGTGCAATTTATCCTATTACCCTTATGATAATGCAAAATTAAGGGATGAAAAACGGTTTTGTGGGAAAAATGTAAAAATTTTATTTTTACAGCTCAATATTATAAACTTCTGTGAAGCACCTTGGGGTTCAAGGTGCTCACCACACATCTAGATAAGTTCCCTAAGGGGTCTAGTTTCCAAAATGGTGTCACTTGTGGGGGGTTTCCACTGTTTAGGCACATTAGGAGCTCTCCAAACGCAACATGGCGTCTGCTAATTATTCAGACAAATTTTACATTCAAAAAGTCTAATGGCGCTCCTTCCCTTCCGAACCCTGCAGTGCGCCCAAACAGTGGTTTTCCCTCACATATGGGGTATCAGCACGCTCAAGAGAAATTGCACAAAAAAATTTGGGGTCCATTTTTTCCTGTTACCCCTGTGAAAATAAAAAAAATTGGGTCTAAAGTAACATTTTTGTGAAAAAAGTTAAATGTTAATTTTTTTTTTCCACATTCCAAAAATTCCTGTGAAGCACCTGAAGGGTTAATAAAGTTCTTGAATGTGGTTTTGAGCACCTTGAGAGGTGCAGTTTTTAGAATGGTGTCAATTTTGGGTATTTTCTGTCATAAAGACCCCTCAAAGTGACTTCAAATATGATGTGGTCCCTAAAAAAATGTTTTTGTAAATTTTGTTGGAAAAATGAGAAATCGCTGGTCAACTTTTAACCCTTATAGCTCCCTAACAAAAAAAAATTTTGGTTCCAAAATTGTGCTGATGTAAAGTAGACATGTGGGAAATGTTATTTATTAACTATTTTGTGTGACATATCTCTCTGATTTAAGGGCATGAAAATTCAAAGTTTGAAAATTGCAAAATTTTCTAAATTTTCGCCAAATTTCCGATTTTTTCACAAATAAACGCAAGTTATATGGAAGAAATTTTACCACTATCATGAAGTACAATATGTCATGAAAAGACATTCTCAGAATCAGGGGAATACGTTGAAGCGTTCCAGAGTAATTACTTCATAAAGTGACAGTGGTCAGAATTGAAAAAATTGGCCCGGTCACGAAGGCAAAAACAGGCTCTGGCGCGAAGTGGTTAAACATACTGGGGGCACAACCACTTTAAAGCAAACCTGTCCCATCGCAAAATGCTATTAACCCTACAGATATAAGGTTAATTTGAACTTAATTCGTCCCAGAGGCCTCTGGTTTTCAGTCATAGAGCAGCAGCCAGAGCGGCATCAATCACCACTGAGTACATAACACAGGGCACTGACTGACAACCGGCTCAACAGTGCATCAGTACAGAGCCGGCTGTCAGTCAGTGATCGTGCATGGTTACAGCCGTCACTCACTATGTACTGAGTGGTGACTGAAGGTTCGCCTTTATGATTGAAAATCGAAGAAATAAAGTTAATTTCCTCCAGTTGGCAGGGGACCTTTGGAATGCTATTAACTTGCAGATTAAATCCATATCTGCAGGTTAGTAGCGTTTTTTTGATATGACAAATTCCATTTAAAGGGGTTGTCCACTACTTAGACAACCCCTTCTGAATCCCTATGTTTCCCCCAGTACAATAATATTACCTACAGTGGGTACGGAAAGTATTCAGACCCCTTTAAATTTTTCACTCTTTGATTCATTGCAGCCATTTGGTAAATTATAAAAAGTTCATTTTTTTTCTCATTAAAGTACACTCTGCACCCCATCTTGACTGAAAAAAACAGAAATGTAGAGGTTTTTGCAAATTTATTAAAAAGGAAAACTGAAATATCACATGGTCATAAGTATTCAGACCCTTTGCTCAGTATTGAGTAGAAGCACCCTTTTGAGCTAGTACAGCCATGAGTCTTCTTGGGAATGATGCAACAAGTTTTTCACACCTGGATTTGGGGATCCTCTGCCATTCTTCCTTGCAGATCCTCTCCAGTTCCGTCAGGTTGAATGGTGAACGTTGGTGGACAGCCATTTTCAGGTCTCTCCAGAGATGCTCAATTGGGTTTAGGTCAGGGCTCTGGCTGGGCCAGTCAAGAATGGTCACAGAGTTGTTCTGAAGCCACTCCTTTGGTATTTTAGCTGTGTGCTTGGGGTCATTGTCTTGTTGGAAAGTGAACCTTCGGCTAAGTCTGAGGTCCAGAGCACTCTGGAAGAGGTTTTCATCTAGGATATCTCTGTACCTGGCCGCATTCATGTTTCCTTCAATTGAAACCAGTCATCCTGTCCCTGCAGCTGAAAAACACCCCCATAGCATGATGCTGCCACCACAATGTTTCACTGTTGGGATTGTATTGGGCAGGTGATGAGCAGTGCCTGGATTTCTCCACACATACCGCCTTGAATTATCACCAAAAAGTTCTATCTTCGTCTCATCAGACCAGAGAATCTTATTTATCATAGTCTGGGAGTCCTTCATGTGTTTTTGAGCAAACTCTATGCGGGCTTTCATATGTCTTGCACTGAGGAGAGGCTTCCGTCGGGCCACTCTGCCATAAAGGCCCGACTGGTGGAGGGCTGCAGTGATAGTTGACTTTGTGGAACTTTCTCATTCCATTTAAGGATTATGGAGGCCACTGTGCTCTTAGGAACCTTCAGTAATTCAGAAATTCTTTTGTAACCTTGGCCAGATCTGTGCCTTGCCACAATTCTGTCTCTGAGCTCCTTGGGCAGTTCCTTTGAGCTCATGATTCTCATTTGGTCTGACATGCACTGTGAGCTGTGAGGTTTTATATAGACAGGTGTGTGTCTTTCCAAATCAAGTCCTATCAGTTCATTTCAACACAGCTGGACTCCAATGAAGGAGTAGAACCATCTCAAGGAGGATCACAAGGAAATGGACAGCATGTGACTTAAATATGAGTGTCTGAGCGTGTCTGAGCAAAGGGTCTGAATATGACCATGTGATATTTCAGTTTTTCTTTTTTAATAAATTTGCAAAAATTTCTACATTTCTGTTTTTTTTCAGTCAAGTTGGGGTGCAGTGTGTACTTTAATGAGAAAAAAAATGAACTTTTTAGAATTTACCAAATGGCTGCAATCAAACAAAGAGTGAAAAATTTAAAGGGGTCTGAATACTTTCTGTACCCACTGTATAATGACCTCTGGTGCTTTCGCCGTTTCAGCGGTGTCAGCACTGGATCACCCAGGTATCACGTGACATTGTTTTGTCATGTAATTCCTGTGGACAATCAGCGCTGGCTTTTCTCTCCTCTCCTACATTCCCCCCGAAGAAGTACTCTATGAATACTATATGTATATTGGGTTTACCTGTATTTGCAGACGAGGATGTGGGGGGTCTCCTTGTTACTTCTCCCTCTTTTAATGTGTTACATTTTTTAATGATTTAATAACTTAATAAAGTTGTACCTTTTTGGATTTATAGCTGCTTCAACTTCCCTTTATCTTTGGGTTTTTCTATTACCAACTGTATTGGTGTGACGCCGACACAGTTCAAAGCAGCGGTCGCAGGAGATCCGGGGCTCTGGGCAAAAGATTCGGGGCCAGAGACCCATATCTTTGACGCTAGTGATGCCCCTGCCGAGCACCCTAGGCAAACTCATTGGAGCCACTAACCGCACAAGCAGGTTATACTGATACATAGAGATACATCTGTACACAGCAATGGATTTCTATGTCCCTTTATTATTGAGGAAAAGTAAGAGATTTTTTTCTTCTCATAAAATTACTATATGAAAAAAATTACAATGATGTCACTTTTAATGAGCTTTTTAAAAAAATCTTAAATATCATAAATGTATAATGTCACCGGTGAGCATTGTATTATTACCTGTATACTTACACTATATTCTTTCTATGTACTCATATTATTATTATTATCATTTATCATTAAAGCGCCATTTATTCCATGGCGCTTTACATGTGAAAAGGGGTATACATACATAAACAATTACAATAATCTTGAACAAAGTCTGATGGCGACTGGTACAGGAGGAGAGAGGACTCGGCCAACGGGGGCTCACAGTCTACAAAGGATGGGTCAGGATACAGTAGATGAGGGTATTGCTGGTCGTGCAGCACTATGGTGGAGCAGTGGTTACTGCAGATTGTAGGCTTGTCGGAAGAGATGGGTCTTCAGGTTCCTTTTGAAGGTTTCCACGGTAGGCGAGAGTCTGATATTTTGGGGTAGAGAGTTCCATAGTAGGGAGGATGCACGGAGAAATATTGTATGCGATTGTGGGAGGAGGAGATAAGAGGGGAGTAGAGCAGGAGACCTTGTGATGATTGGAGGTTGGGTGCTGCTATGTACCGGGAGACTAAGTCACAGATATATGGAGGAGACAAGTTGTGGATGGCTTTATATGCTGTGGTTAAGGTTTTGAACTGGAGTCTCTTGGCAATGGGGAGCCAATGAAGGGATTGACAGAGAGGAGAGGCCGGGGAATAGCGGGGGGAACAGGTGGATTAGTCAGGAAGCAAAGTTTAGGATAGATTGGAGGGGTGTGAGAGTTTTGGAAGGAAGGCCACAGAGCAGGAGGTTGCAGTAGTCGAGGCGGGAGATGATGAGGGCGTGCACTAGTGTTTTTGCAGATTCGTGTTTGAGAAATGTGCGGATCAGGGAGATATTTTTGAGTTGGAGTCGGCAGGAAGTGGAAAGGGCTTGGATATGTGGTTTGAAGGAGAGATCAGAGTCCAGGGTTACCCCAAGGCAGCGAGCTTACGGGACTGGGGAGAGTGAACAGCCATTGACTTTGATGGATAGGTCAGTTGGGGGGGGTTGAATGAGATGGTGGAAAGATAATGAATTATGTTTTATCCATGTTAAGTTTTAGAAATCTAGCAGAGAAGAAGGATGAAATAGCGGACAGACATTGTGGGATTTTGGTTAGTAGGGAGGAGATATAGGGTCCAGAGAGGGAGATCTGTGTGTCATCAGCATAGAGGTGATACTGAAAGCTGTGAGTGTTAGAACTCTCCTGTTAGTTTTTTTTTAGTTTGCTGGTCACATGACCATTTTTGCCTATTTAATCCGGCTCCGCCCTCCTGGCCTTGCTGGACTTCATTGTATTTACTACTCTTGAGCTAGCTTGGTGCTCTGTTGCCGTTCTCTGTTAGTTTTGTAGGTCTTCTGACCTCTATGCTTTTTGTTGTGTGTTTGTCTTTGACTGCTACTATTTCTGCTAGGAGGTGTCCAACTTATCCCAGTCCCTAGTTCTTGTAGGGATCCCTCCCTCACTTCTATAGGTCTTCGTACAGACTAGCCGAGGACTTTAGCGGGTCTGATCGCAGGATCAGGTTCCCCGTTACATCGTAGGGATCTAGTTTAGTTCTATTGTAGGGACAGATCTCCTGTCTTTCCTTAGTCCCTGTAGCAGATCATAACAGTAAGTCCAGCCCTAAAAAAAAAAAAAAAAAAAAAAAAAAATTTTCTCTAAGGAAAGACCTCCAGTTTTCCATCATAGTCTCGGTTCAAGATTCGGCTCAACGCTTGCAGGGACTCTCTCTGGAGGTGGCCAAGCTCCAACAACACGTGAGTAGCTGTTCTGGAGCACATTTTGTGGAACCAAAGGTACGTCTGCCTGATTTATTTTTTGGTGAACAACAAGATTTTTTTTCTTTTAAAAATGCTTGTTTATTGTATTTTCGTTTGAGACCCGGATCCTCTGGTGATGAATCACAGCGCATAGGGTTCATAATGTCACTTTTGCGCAAAGATCCTCAGGGATGGGCCTTCTCTCTCCAACCTAGTGATCCGTGCTTTAGATCAGTGGATAGTTTTTTTTTCTGCTTTGGGTTTGTTGTACGATGATCCTGATCGTGTCTCATCTGCTGAGTCTGAATTGAGACGTTTGAGGCAGGGGTCAGGTAATGTAGAAAAATATTGTTCTCACTTCCGTCGGTGGTCTGCCCAGGTGGGGTGGAACGATTCAGCTTTGAAAAGCTTGCTTCTTGCAGGGCTAGGTGAAAGGGTTAAGGATTTACTGATTGCTTATCCCACACCTGGAAACTTGCAGGAGGCAATGCAATTAGCTATACGGGTGGACAGGAGACTGTGTGCAAGGGTTAATGAGAGCAAATCCTCTGCTATGTCAGCTCCGAGTCCTGAGAGGGTCTGTGCTGACAATGGAGAGCCGATGGAGATTGGGGCGATGGCACCCCGCTCTCAGGAAAAAGACCGCAGGCTTTCTGAAGGCTTGTGCTTCTATTGCGGAAATTCTGGTCATTTTATTAAGAACTGTGTGCTTCTTATGAAGAAAGAAAAAAAAAAGGTCAGTCATGCACGTATTGCCTGTTTAAATTCTAAGGGAGTATTCCTATCTGCTACTACCGCTGCTCAGGATGAATTAATTGAATTTCTGGTATTTGTGGATTGTGGTTCTACTCTGAATGTGATTGATGGGGGATTCATGGAAAAACTTAGATTAGAACCTAAAACTTTGTCATCCCCTATTGCTGTGGTTTCTGTTGATGGCTCTCCCTTGAAGAGTGTTACTCATAAGGTCTGTGAATTTCCCCTCACTATTAATGGTATTCATCAAGAGAATTTGGATTTGGTGGTATTGGATAATTTGCCTTCTCCAGTAATATTGGGGTTACCCTGGTTAAAATTGCACAATCCTGTACTGGATTGGTCTACCAATGAAATTAAGTCCTGGAGCCCTAAGTGTTATGACAAGTGTTGTAACAGACGTATTGCTGCGGTGGAAAAAGGGTAATTACCTGTACCTATTCAGGATTTTTGGAGACTTGTTTCTGAGGAGGAGTCACAAATTTTGCCTCCCCATAGAGACTATGATTGTACCATTGAATTTGTCCCTGGAGCGACTCTTCCTAAAAGTCGTTTATTTAATCTTACTATTCCTGAGAGAAAGGCTTTGGAGGAATACATACAGACAAGCTTGGCCGCCGGTCACAATAGGCCTTCCAAGTCTCCTGTGGCTGTTGGATTTTTTTTTGTAAAAAAAAAAGATGGCGGTTTACGTCCTTGTCTGGGCTTTCGTGAGATTAATAAAATTACTGTACGCAATCCTTACCCACTGCCATTGATTCCTGATTTATTTAACCAGTTAGTGGGGGCCAAGTGGTTCTCTAAAATTGATCTCCGGGGGGCATACAATTTGTTGCGCATGAAGGAGGGTGATGAATGGAAGACTGCTTTTAACACTCCTGTGGGTCATTTTGAGAATCTGGTGATGCCTTTTGGTCTTACCAATGCTCCAGCATTTTTTCAGAATCTTATTAATGACATCCTTAGACCTTTAATCGGCAAAAATGTGGTTGTGTATTTGGATGACATTCTGATTTATTCGCCTGATCTGGAGTCTCATTGGCGGAGCGTACGTGAGGTATTACAGTTATTAATGGACAATTCGCTTTTTGCTAAGCTGGAGAAATGTGAGTTCGCTGTACAGAGAATTAGTTTTTTGGGCTACATTATCTCCAGTGAAGGTTTTGAGATGGACCCGGTTAAAGTTCAAGCTGTGCAGGAATGGCCTAGGCCTATTGGTTTGAAATCGATACAGAGGTTTTTGGGTTTCGCCAATTATTACAGAAAATTCATAAAAAATTTTTCTATTATTGTCAAACCGCTGACCGATCTCACCAGGAAAGGTGCTAATGCGGTTCAGTGGACTTCTGAGGCCATTGAAGCTTTTGTGTTTCTAAAGGAGAGGTTCAGCTCTGCTCCTATCCTTATGCAGCCTGATGTGACTAAGCCGTTTTTGGTTGAGGTTGATGCTTCTTCGGTGGGGGTCGGTGCGGTGTTGTCTCAGGAAAACAAGGATGGAGTACATCCCTGTGCCTTTTTTTCAAAAAAATTTTCTGAGACTAAACTTAATTACGATATTGGTAATCGGGAATTGCTGGCGATTAAACTCGCATTTTAACACTGGCGTCACCTCTTGGAAGGTGCTGAATTTCCCATTCAGGTTTTCACTGATCATAAAAATCTGATCTATCTTGATGCAGCCAAGTGCTTGAATGCCCGTCAGGCTAGGTGGGCACTTTTTTTCTCGCGGTTTAATTTTTCCGTTACTTACATCACGGGTACCAAGAATGTTAAAGCGGATGCTTTGTCTCGCAGCTTTTCTCCCATGGTCGGTGTTGAGGAGGAAGAGGAGAGCATTTTACAAGAAGGAGTTGTGATTGCTGCTTTGGACTCCATTTTGGAGGATGAGATTCTTAAAGCTCAGGAGAATGCCCCATCTAACACTCCCCATGGGAGGTTGTTTGTGCCTAGGACCTTTAGGAGAGATTTGTTTGTTGAGTGTCATGAGTCTCGGTTGGCAGGTCATCCCGGAATTTCTGAGACCAAGAGACTTGTGGGTCGCAGTTTTTGGTGGCCTGGATGGCAGAAGGAAGTCATTAAGTGGGTGCGCCAATGTACTGTGTGTGCTAAATCCAAGTCTTCGCATGCTCCTGCTGCGGGGTTGCTTTGCCCTCTGGAGGTTCCTAGTGCACCTTGGACACATCTGGCTATGGACTTTATTACTGACCTTCCCCCCTCTGAAGGTTTCACGGTCATCTGGGTGGTCGTGGACCGTTTTAGCAAGATGTGTCACTTGGTTCCCTTCATCAAACTGCCTTGCGCTAAGACACTCGCTAAGGCCTTTGTCAAGGAAATTGTCAGAATACATGGTTTTCCTACTGACATTGTTTCTGATAGGGGACCTCAGTTCGTGGCTCGTTTTTGGCGTGCCTTTTGTGACAGGTTGGGAGTTCATTTGTCGTTTTCATCCGGATATCATCCTGAGTTTAATGGCCAGACAGAAAGGAAGAACCAGGATGTTGAGCAGTTCTTGCGTTGTTTTGTGGCAGACAATCAAGAGGGGTGGTCTGAGTTTCTGCCACTTGCTGAATTTGCTCTTAACAACCATACATCCTCTTCTGCTGGGTGTTCGCCTTTTTTTTGTTGTTCTGGGAGACATCTGTCTTTTGGGTCATTCTCCAAATTGGTTTCGGCTGTGCCTGAGGAGGAGAGTTTTCCGGTGATTTGGAGAGAGTTTGGACGGATGTGCGTGGTAATCTTCAGGAGGCTAACAAAAAATCTAAGAGGTACTTTGATAGGAAACGTCAAGAGGTTTTGTTTGCTGTTGGTGACATGGTTTGGTTGTCCTCTAAGAATCTGTGATTGAGGATTCCTTCTAAAAAATTGGGTCCCAAGTTCGTAGGGCCCTTTAAGGTGCTTCAGATAGTTAACCAATCTGCTGTTAGGTTGGAGGTTCCTACGTCCTGGAAGATTAACCCGGTGTTTCATGTTTCTCTGTTGAAAAAAGCTGATGTGTCGGATGGTGACGCCTCTGCCACTGTTCCTCCGGTGGTGGAGGACGGGGAATATGAAATTTCCCGCATCCTAAATTCTAGACGGTATAGAGGGAGTTTGCAGTATCTCGTCGCTTGGAAGGGTTTCGCACCTGAGGATAACTCATGGGTGAGGGCGGATGATGTTTCTGCTTCCAGACTTGTCAGAGCTTTTCACAGGAGGTTTCCTGGTAAGCCTGGGCCTAGGGGATCCGGAGGATCCTCTTAGAAGAGGGGGTACTGTTAGAACTCTCCTGTTAGGTTTTTTTTTAGTTTGCTGGTCACATGACCATTTTTGCCTATTTAATCCGGCTCCGCCCTCCTGGCCTTGCTGGACTTCATTGTATTTACTACTCTTGAGCTAGCTTGGTGCTCTGTTGCCGTTCTCTGTTAGTTTTGCTAGGTCTTCTGACCTCTATGCTTTTTGTTGTGTGTTTGTCTTTGACTGCTACTATTTCTGCTAGGAGGTGTCCAACTTATCCCAGTCCTTAGTTCTTGTAGGGATCCCTCCCTCACTTCTATAGGTCTTCGTACAGACTAGCCGAGGACTTTAGCGGGTCTGATCGCAGGATCAGGTTCCCCGTTACATCGTAGGGATCTAGTTTAGTTCTATTGTAGGGACAGATCTCCTGTCTTTCCTTAGTCCCTGTAGCAGATCATAACAGTAAGTCCAGCCCTAAAAAAAAAAAAAAAAAATTTTCTCTAAGGAAAGACCTCCAGTTTTCCATCATGGTCTCGGTTCAAGATTTGGCTCAAGGCTTGCAGGGACTCTCTCTGGAGGTGGCCAAGCTCCAACAACACGTGAGTAGCTGTTCTGGAGCACATTTTGTGGAACCAAAGGTACGTCTGCCTGATTTATTTTTTGGTGAACAACAAGATTTTTTTTCTTTTAAAAATGCTTGTTTATTGTATTTTCGTTTGAGACCCGGATCCTCTGGTGATGAATCACAGCGCATAGGGTTCATAATGTCACTTTTGCGCAAAGATCCTCAGGGATGGGCCTTCTCTCTCCAACCTAGTGATCCGTGCTTTAGATCAGTGGATAGTTTTTTTTTCTGCTTTGGGTTTGTTGTACGATGATCCTGATCGTGTCTCATCTGCTGAGTCTGAATTGAGACGCTTGAGGCAGGGGTCAGGTAATGTTGAAAAATATTGTTCTCACTTCCGTCGGTGGTCTGCCCAGGTGGGGAGGAACGGTTCAGCTTTGAAAAGCTTGTTTCTTGCAGGGCTAGGTGAAAGGGTTAAGGATTTACTGATTGCTTATCCCACACCTTGAAACTTGCAGGAGGCAATGCAATTAGCTATACGGGTGGACAGGAGACTGCGTGCAAGGGTTAATGAGAGCAAATCATCTGCTATGTCAGCTCCGAGTCCTGAGAGGGTCTGTGCTGACAATGGAGAGCCGATGGAGATTGGGGCGATGGCACCCCGCTCTCAGGAAAAAGACCGCAGGCTTTCTGAAGGCTTGTGCTTCTATTGCAGAAATTCTGGTCATTTTATTAAGAACTGTGTGCTTCGTATGAAGAAAGAAAAAAAAATGGTCAGTCATGCACGTATTGCCTGTTTAAATTCTAAGGGAGTATTCCTATCTGCTACTACCGCTGCTCAGGATGAATTAATTGAATTTCGGGCATTTGTGGATTGTGGTTCTACTCTGAATGTGATTGATGGGGGATTCTTGGAAAAACTTCGATTAGAACCTAAAACTTTGTCATCCCCTATTGCTGTGGTTTCTGTTGATAGCTCTCCCTTGAAGAGTGTTACTCATAAGGTCTGTGAATTTCCCCTCACTATTAATGGTATTCATCAAGAGAATTTGGATTTGGTGGTATTGGATAATTTGCCTTCTCCAGTAATATTGGGGTTACCCTGGTTAAAATTGCACAATCCTGTACTGGATTGGTCTACCAATGAAATTAAGTCCTGGAGCCCTAAGTGTTATGACAAGTGTTGTAACGGACGTATTGCTGCGGTTGAAAAAGGGTAATTACCTGTACCTATTCAGGATTTTTGGAGAGTTTTTTCTGAGGAGGAGTCACAAATTTTGCATCCCCATAGAGACTATGATTGTACCATTGAATTTGTCCCTGGAGCGACTCTTCCTAAAAGTCGTTTATTTAATCTTACTATTCCTGAGAGAAAGGCTTTGGAGGAATACATACAGACAAGCTTGGCCGCCGGTCACATTAGGCCTTCCAAGTCTACTGTGGCTGTTGGATTTTTTTTGTAAAAAAAAAAGATGGCGGTTTACATCCTTGTCTGGGCTTTCGTGAGATTAATAAAATTACTGTACGCAATCCTTACCCACTGCCATTGATTCCTGATTTATTTAACCAGTTAGTGGGGGCCAAGTGGTTCTCTAAAATTGATCTCCGGGGGGCATACAATTTGTTGCGCATGAAGGAGGGTGATGAATGGAAGACTGCTTTTAACACTCCTGTGGGTCATTTTGAGAATCTGGTGATGCCTTTTGGTCTTACCAATGCTCCAGCATTTTTTCAGAATCTTATTAATGACATCCTTAGACCTTTAATCGGCAAAAATGTGGTTGTGTATTTGGATGACATTCTGATTTATTCGCCTGATCTGGAGTCTCATTGGCGGAGCGTACGTGAGGTATTACAGTTATTAATGGACAATTTGCTTTTTGCTAAGCTGGAGAAATGTGAGTTCACTGTGCAGAGAATTAGTTTTTTGGGCTACATTATCTCCAATGAAGGTTTTGAGATGGACCCGGTTAAAGTTCAAGCTGTGCAGGAATGGCCTAGGCCTATTGGTTTGAAATCGATACAGAGGTTTTTGGGTTTCGCCAATTATTACAGAAAATTCATAAAAAATTTTTCTATTATTGTCAAACCGCTGACCGATCTCACCAGGAAAGGTGCTAATGCGGTTCAGTGGACTTCTGAGGCCATTGAAGCTTTTGTGTTTCTAAAGGAGAGGTTCAGCTCTGCTCCTATCCTTATGCAGCCTGATGTGACTAAGCCGTTTTTGGTTGAGGTTGATGCTTCTTCGGTGGGGGTCGGTGCGGTGTTGTCTCAGGAAAACAAGGATGGAGTACATCCCTGTGCCTTTTTTTCAAAAAAATTTTCTGAGACTGAACTTAAGTACGATATTGGTAATCGGGAATTGCTGGCGATTAAACTCGCATTTGACCACTGGCGTCACCTCTTGGAAGGTGCTGAATTTCCCATTCAGGTTTTCACTGATCATAAAAATCTGATATATCTTGATGCTGCCAAGCGCTTGAATGCCCGTCAGGCTAGGTGGGCACTTTTTTTCTCGCGGTTTAATTTTTCCGTTACTTACATCCCGGGTGCCAAGAATGTTAAAGCGGATGCTTTGTCTCGCAGCTTTTCTCCCATGGTCGGTGTTGAGGAGGAAGAGGAGAGCATTTTACAAGAAGGTGTTGTGATTGCTGCTTTGGACTCCATTTTGGAGGATGAGATTCTTAAAGCTCAGGAGAATGCCCCATCTAACACTCCCCATGGGAGGTTGTTTGTGCCTAGGACCTTTAGGAGAGATTTGTTTGTTGAGTGTCATGAGTCTCGGTTGGCAGGTCATCCCGGAATTTCTGAGACCAAGAGACTTGTGGGTCGCAGTTTTTGGTGGCCTGGATGGCAGAAGGAAGTCATTAAGTGGGTGCGCCAATGTACTGTGTGTGCTAGATCCAAGTCTTCGCATGCTCCTGCTGCGGGGTTGCTTTGCCCTCTGGAGGTTCCTAGTGCACCTTGGACACATCTGGCTATGGACTTTATTACTGACCTTCCCCCCTCTGAAGGTTTCACGGTCATCTGGGTGGTCGTGGACCGTTTTAGCAAGATGTGTCACTTGGTTCCCTTCATCAAACTGCCTTGCGCTAAGACACTCGCTAAGGCCTTTGTCAAGGAAATTGTCAGACTACATGGTGTTCCTACTGACATTGTTTCTGATAGGGACCTCAGTTCGTGGCTCGTTTTTGGCATGCCTTTTGTGACAGGTTGGGAGTTCATTTGTCGTTTTCATCCGGATATCATCCTGAGTCTAATGGCCAGACAGAAAGTAAGAACCAGGATGTTGAGCAGTTCTTGCGTTGTTTTGTGGCAGATAATCAAGAGGGGTGGTCTGAGTTTCTGCCACTTGCTGAATTTGCTCTTAACAACCATACATCCTCTTCTGCTGGGTGTTCGCCTTTTTTTTGTTGTTCTGGGAGACATCTGTCTTTTGGGTCATTCTCCAAATTGGTTTCGGCTGTGCCTGAGGAGGAGAGTTTTCCGGTGATTTGGAGAGAGTTTGGACGGATGTGCGTGGTAATCTTCAGGAGGCTAACAAAAAATCTAAGAGGTACTTTGATAGGAAACGTCAAGAGGTTTTGTTTGCTGTTGGTGACATGGTTTGGTTGTCCTCTAAGAATCTGTGATTGAGGATTCCTTCTAAAAAATTGGGTCCCAAGTTCGTAGGGCCCTTTAAGGTGCTTCAGATAGTTAACCAATCTGCTGTTAGGTTGGAGGTTCCTACGTCCTGGAAGATTAACCCGGTGTTTCATGTTTCTCTGTTGAAAAAAGCTGATGTGTCGGATGGTGACGCCTCTGCCACTGTTCCTCCGGTGGTGGAGGACGGGGAATATGAAATTTCCCGCATCCTAAATTCTAGACGGTATAGAGGGAGTTTGCAGTATCTCGTCGCTTGGAAGGGTTTCGCACCTGAGGATAACTCATGGGTGAGGGCGGATGATGTTTCTGCTTCCAGACTTGTCAGAGCTTTTCACAGGAGGTTTCCTGGTAAGCCTGGGCCTAGGGGATCCGGAGGATCCTCTTAGAAGAGGGGGTACTGTTAGAACTCTCCTGTTAGGTTTTTTTTTAGTTTGCTGGTCACATGACCATTTTTGCCTATTTAATCCGGCTCCGCCCTCCTGGCCTTGCTGGACTTCATTGTATTTACTACTCTTGAGCTAGCTTGGTGCTCTGTTGCCGTTCTCTGTTAGTTTTGCTAGGTCTTCTGACCTCTATGCTTTTTGTTGTGTGCTTGTCTTTGACTGCTACTATTTCTGCTAGGAGGTGTCCAACTTATCCCAGTCCTTAGTTCTTGTAGGGATCCCTCCCTCACTTCTATAGGTCTTCGTACAGACTAGCCGAGGACTTTAGCGGGTCTGATCGCAGGATCAGGTTCCCCGTTACATCGTAGGGATCTAGTTTAGTTCTATTGTAGGGACAGATCTCCTGTCTTTCCTTAGTCGCTGTAGCAGATCATAACAGTAAGTCCAGCCCTAAAAAAAAAAAAAAAAAAAAAAAAAAAAAAAAATTTTCTCTAAGGAAAGACCTCCAGTTTTCCATCATGGTCTCGGTTCAAGATTTGGCTCAAGGCTTGCAGGGACTCTCTCTGGAGGTGGCCAAGCTCCAACAACACGTGAGTAGCTGTTCTGGAGCACATTTTGTGGAACCAAAGGTACGTCTGCCTGATTTATTTTTTGGTGAACAACAAGATTTTTTTTCTTTTAAAAATGCTTGTTTATTGTATTTTCGTTTGAGACCCGGATCCTCTGGTGATGAATCACAGCGCATAGGGTTCATAATGTCACTTTTGCGCAAAGATCCTCAGGGATGGGCCTTCTCTCTCCAACCTAGTGATCCGTGCTTTAGATCAGTGGATAGTTTTTTTTTCTGCTTTGGGTTTGTTGTACGATGATCCTGATCGTGTCTCATCTGCTGAGTCTGAATTGAGACGCTTGAGGCAGGGGTCAGGTAATGTTGAAAAATATTGTTCTCACTTCCGTCGGTGGTCTGCCCAGGTGGGGAGGAACGGTTCAGCTTTGAAAAGCTTGTTTCTTGCAGGGCTAGGTGAAAGGGTTAAGGATTTACTGATTGCTTATCCCACACCTTGAAACTTGCAGGAGGCAATGCAATTAGCTATACGGGTGGACAGGAGACTGCGTGCAAGGGTTAATGAGAGCAAATCATCTGCTATGTCAGCTCCGAGTCCTGAGAGGGTCTGTGCTGACAATGGAGAGCCGATGGAGATTGGGGCGATGGCACCCCGCTCTCAGGAAAAAGACCGCAGGCTTTCTGAAGGCTTGTGCTTCTATTGCAGAAATTCTGGTCATTTTATTAAGAACTGTGTGCTTCGTATGAAGAAAGAAAAAAAAATGGTCAGTCATGCACGTATTGCCTGTTTAAATTCTAAGGGAGTATTCCTATCTGCTACTACCGCTGCTCAGGATGAATTAATTGAATTTCGGGCATTTGTGGATTGTGGTTCTACTCTGAATGTGATTGATGGGGGATTCTTGGAAAAACTTCGATTAGAACCTAAAACTTTGTCATCCCCTATTGCTGTGGTTTCTGTTGATAGCTCTCCCTTGAAGAGTGTTACTCATAAGGTCTGTGAATTTCCCCTCACTATTAATGGTATTCATCAAGAGAATTTGGATTTGGTGGTATTGGATAATTTGCCTTCTCCAGTAATATTGGGGTTACCCTGGTTAAAATTGCACAATCCTGTACTGGATTGGTCTACCAATGAAATTAAGTCCTGGAGCCCTAAGTGTTATGA
The DNA here is from genome assembly GCF_046119375.1 of Phyllobates terribilis. NCBI lineage: Eukaryota > Metazoa > Chordata > Amphibia > Anura > Dendrobatidae > Phyllobates > Phyllobates terribilis. Next base: position 529,876,941 of record NW_027362764.1, on the reverse strand, counting down.
CAAGTGTTGTAACGGACGTATTGCTGCGGTTGAAAAAGGGTAATTACCTGTACCTATTCAGGATTTTTGGAGAGTTTTTTCTGAGGAGGAGTCACAAATTTTGCATCCCCATAGAGACTATGATTGTACCATTGAATTTGTCCCTGGAGCGACTCTTCCTAAAAGTCGTTTATTTAATCTTACTATTCCTGAGAGAAAGGCTTTGGAGGAATACATACAGACAAGCTTGGCCGCCGGTCACATTAGGCCTTCCAAGTCTACTGTGGCTGTTGGATTTTTTTTGTAAAAAAAAAGATGGCGGTTTACATCCTTGTCTGGGCTTTCGTGAGATTAATAAAATTACTGTACGCAATCCTTACCCACTGCCATTGATTCCTGATTTATTTAACCAGTTAGTGGGGGCCAAGTGGTTCTCTAAAATTGATCTCCGGGGGGCATACAATTTGTTGCGCATGAAGGAGGGTGATGAATGGAAGACTGCTTTTAACACTCCTGTGGGTCATTTTGAGAATCTGGTGATGCCTTTTGGTCTTACCAATGCTCCAGCATTTTTTCAGAATCTTATTAATGACATCCTTAGACCTTTAATCGGCAAAAATGTGGTTGTGTATTTGGATGACATTCTGATTTATTCGCCTGATCTGGAGTCTCATTGGCGGAGCGTACGTGAGGTATTACAGTTATTAATGGACAATTTGCTTTTTGCTAAGCTGGAGAAATGTGAGTTCACTGTGCAGAGAATTAGTTTTTTGGGCTACATTATCTCCAATGAAGGTTTTGAGATGGACCCGGTTAAAGTTCAAGCTGTGCAGGAATGGCCTAGGCCTATTGGTTTGAAATCGATACAGAGGTTTTTGGGTTTCGCCAATTATTACAGAAAATTCATAAAAAATTTTTCTATTATTGTCAAACCGCTGACCGATCTCACCAGGAAAGGTGCTAATGCGGTTCAGTGGACTTCTGAGGCCATTGAAGCTTTTGTGTTTCTAAAGGAGAGGTTCAGCTCTGCTCCTATCCTTATGCAGCCTGATGTGACTAAGCCGTTTTTGGTTGAGGTTGATGCTTCTTCGGTGGGGGTCGGTGCGGTGTTGTCTCAGGAAAACAAGGATGGAGTACATCCCTGTGCCTTTTTTTCAAAAAAATTTTCTGAGACTGAACTTAAGTACGATATTGGTAATCGGGAATTGCTGGCGATTAAACTCGCATTTGAACACTGGCGTCACCTCTTGGAAGGTGCTGAATTTCCCATTCAGGTTTTCACTGATCATAAAAATCTGATATATCTTGATGCTGCCAAGCGCTTGAATGCCCGTCAGGCTAGGTGGGCACTTTTTTTCTCGCGGTTTAATTTTTCCGTTACTTACATCCCGGGTGCCAAGAATGTTAAAGCGGATGCTTTGTCTCGCAGCTTTTCTCCCATGGTCGGTGTTGAGGAGGAAGAGGAGAGCATTTTACAAGAAGGTGTTGTGATTGCTGCTTTGGACTCCATTTTGGAGGATGAGATTCTTAAAGCTCAGGAGAATGCCCCATCTAACACTCCCCATGGGAGGTTGTTTGTGCCTAGGACCTTTAGGAGAGATTTGTTTGTTGAGTGTCATGAGTCTCGGTTGGCAGGTCATCCCGGAATTTCTGAGACCAAGAGACTTGTGGGTCGCAGTTTTTGGTGGCCTGGATGGCAGAAGGAAGTCATTAAGTGGGTGCGCCAATGTACTGTGTGTGCTAGATCCAAGTCTTCGCATGCTCCTGCTGCGGGGTTGCTTTGCCCTCTGGAGGTTCCTAGTGCACCTTGGACACATCTGGCTATGGACTTTATTACTGACCTTCCCCCCTCTGAAGGTTTCACGGTCATCTGGGTGGTCGTGGACCGTTTTAGCAAGATGTGTCACTTGGTTCCCTTCATCAAACTGCCTTGCGCTAAGACACTCGCTAAGGCCTTTGTCAAGGAAATTGTCAGACTACATGGTGTTCCTACTGACATTGTTTCTGATAGGGACCTCAGTTCGTGGCTCGTTTTTGGCATGCCTTTTGTGACAGGTTGGGAGTTCATTTGTCGTTTTCATCCGGATATCATCCTGAGTCTAATGGCCAGACAGAAAGTAAGAACCAGGATGTTGAGCAGTTCTTGCGTTGTTTTGTGGCAGATAATCAAGAGGGGTGGTCTGAGTTTCTGCCACTTGCTGAATTTGCTCTTAATAACCATACATCCTCTTCTGCTGGGTGTTCGCCTTTTTTTTGTTGTTCTGGGAGACATCCGTCTTTTGGGTCATTCTCCAAATTGGTTTCGGCTGTGCCTGAGGAGGAGAATTTTTCCGGTGATTTGGAGAGAGTTTGGACGGATGTGCGTGGTAATCTTCAGGAGGCTAACAAAAAATCTAAGAGGTACTTTGATAGGAAACGTCAAGAGGTTTTGTTTGCTGTTGGTGACATGGTTTGGTTGTCCTCTAAGAATCTGCGATTGAGGATTCCTTCTAAAAAATTGGGTCCCAAGTTCGTAGGGCCCTTTAAGGTGCTTCAGATAGTTAACCAATCTGCTGTTAGGTTGGAGGTTCCTACGTCCTGGAAGATTAACCCGGTGTTTCATGTTTCTCTGTTGAAAAAAGCTGATGTGTCGGATGGTGATGCCTCTGCCACTGTTCCTCCGGTGGTGGAGGACGGGGAATATGAAATTTCCCGCATCCTAAATTCTAGACGGTATAGAGGGAGTTTGCAGTATCTCGTCGCTTGGAAGGGTTTCGCACCTGAGGATAACTCATGGGTGAGGACGGATGATGTTTCTGCTTCCAGACTTGTCAGAGCTTTTCACAGGAGGTTTCCTGGTAAGCCTGGGCCTAGGGGATCCAGAGGATCCTCTTAGAAGAGAGGGTACTGTTAGAACTCTCCTGTTAGGTTTTTTTTTAGTTTGCTGGTCACATGACCATTTTTGCCTATTTAATCCGGCTCCGTCCTCCTGGCCTTGCTGGACTTCATTGTATTTACTACTCTTGAGCTAGCTTGGTGCTCTGTTGCCGTTCTCTGTTAGTTTTGCTAGGTCTTCTGACCTCTATGCTTTTTGTTGTGTGTTTGTCTTTGACTGCTACTATTTCTGCTAGGAGGTGTCCAACTTATCCCAGTCCCTAGTTCTTGTAGGGATCCCTCCCTCACTTCTATAGGTCTTCGTACAGACTAGCCGAGGACTTTAGCGGGTCTGATCGCAGGATCAGGTTCCCCGTTACATCGTAGGGATCTAGTTTAGTTCTATTGTAGGGACAGATCTCCTGTCTTTCCTTAGTCCCTGTAGCAGATCATAACAGTGAGACTCTATGAGCTGTCCTAGGCCATAGGTATAGTTGAAGAAGAGCAGGCGTCCTAGAAGTGAACCTTGTGGGACACCAACAGATAGGGGGTGAGATGAGGAGGTGGTGTGTGTGGGAGACACTGAATGTCCTGTCTGTTAGGTATGAAGAGATCTAAGTCCATGATGCCAAGAGATGAGAGAGTCTGTAGTAAGAGGGAATGGTCCACTGTGTCGAAGGCAGGTGACAGGTCTAGGAGGAGGAGGACAGAGTAGTGTCACTTGGATTTGGCGGTTAGTAGGTCGTTGGTGACTTTAGTCAAGGCACTTTCAGTAGAATAGTGCAGTCGGAAGCCAGATTGGAGGTGGTCAAAGAGAGAGCCGGAGGAGAGGTGGGAGGACAGTTCAAAGTGAACATGTTGTTCCAGTAGTTTTGAGGCATAGGGGAGAAGTGCTATGGGGTGGTAGCTAGTCAGAGAGGTTGGGTCAAGGGAGGGTTTTTTGAGGATGGGTGTGATTGAGTCATGTTTAAAGCATGAGGGGAAGACACCAGTTGTTAGTGACTGGTTGAAAAGATGGGTTAGGGTTGCGATGAGGATAATGGTAAGGTTGGGAATGAGGTGGGACGGGATTGGGTCTAGTTGACAGGGGGTGAAGTGTGATTTGGAGAGTAGAGAGGAAAGTTGATCTTCCATAATGATGGAGAAGCTGGTTTTAGAAGAGGAGGATTGAGTAGGTGTGAGGAGGGGCTGGGGGGACTTTAGGCAGAAGCTTTGTCTGATGGTGTCAATCTTCTGCTTGAAGAATGAGGCAAGTCTTCGGCTGAGATGAGAGGAGAGGGAGGAGGCACCGGGGGACGGAGGAGAGAATAGAAGGTGTTAAGGGTTGTGAGAAAGAGAGGATTTGAGAGATGAGAAGTATGTTTGTTTTGCTGCAGTGAGTGTGGACCTGAAGGTAGTGAGGGACTATTTGAATGAGATGAAGTGCTCATTGGAGTGAGACCTTTTCCATCTACAGTACAGACCAAAAGTTTGGACACACCTTCTCATTTAAAGATTTTTCTGTATTTTCATGACTTTGAAATTTGTACATTCACACTGAAGGCATCAAAATTATGAATTAACACATGTGGAATTATATACTTAACAAAAAAGTGTGAAACAACTGAAAATATGACTTATATTCTAGGTTCTTCAAAGTAGCTACCTTTTGCCTTGATGACTGCTTTGCACACTCTTGGCATTCTCTTGATGAGCTTCAAGAGGTAGTCACCGAAAATGGTTTTCACTTCACAGGTGTGCCCTGTCAGGTTTAATAACTGGGATTTCTTGCCTTATAAATGTGGTTGGGACCATCAGTTGTGTTGTGCAGAAGTCAAGTGGATACACAGCTGATAGTCCTACTGAATAGACTGTTAGAATTTGTATTATGGCAAGAAAAAAGCAGCTAAGTAAAGAAAAACGAGTGGCCATCATTACTTTAAGAAATGAAGGTCAGTCAGTCCGAAAAATTAGGCAAACTTTGAATGTGTCCCCAAGTGCAGTTGCAGAAACCATCAAGCGCTACAAAGAAACTGGCTCGTATGAGGATCGCCCCAGGAAAGGAAGACCAAGAGTCACCTCTGCTTCTGAGGATAAGTTTATCCGAGTCACCAGCCTCAGAAATCTCAGGTTAACAGCAGCTCAGATTAGAGACCAGGTCAATGCCACACAGAGTTCTAGCAGCAGACACATCTCTACAACAACTGTTAAGAGGAGACTTATAGCTGCTAGGAAACCACTGCTAAGGACAGGCACCAAGCAGAAGAGACTTGTTTGGGCTAAAGAACACAAGGAATGGACATTAGACCAGTGGAAATCTGTGTTTTTGGTCTGATGAGTCCAAATTTGAGATCTTTGGTTCCAACCACCGTGTCTTTGTGCGACGCAGAAAAGATGAACGGATGGACTCTACATGCCTGGTTCCCACCGTGAAGCATGGAGGAGGAGGTGTAATGGTGTGGGGGTGCTTTGCTGGTGACACTGTTGGGGTTTTATTCAAAATTGAAGGCATACTGAAACTGCATGGCTACGACAGCATCTTGCAGCGGCATGCTATTCCATCCGGGTTGCGTTTAGTTGGACCATCATTTATTTTTCAACAGGACATTGACCCCAAACACACCTCCAGGCTGTGTAAGGGCTATTTGACCAAGAAGGAGAGTGATGGGGTGCTACGCCAGATGACCTGGCCTCCACAGTCACCAGACCTGAACCCAATCGAGATGGTTTGGGGTGAGCTGGACCGCAGAGTGAAGGTCAAAGGGCCATCTAGTGCTAAGCATCTCTGGGAACTCCTTCAAGATTGTTGGAAGACCATTTCCGGTGACTACCTCTTGAAGCTCATCAATAGAATGCCAAGAGTGTGTAAAGCAGTCATCAAAGCAAAATGTGGCTACTTTGAAGAACCTAGAATATAAGACATATTTTCAATTGTTTCACACTTTTTTGTTAAGTATATAATTCCACATGTGTTAATTCATAGTTTTGATGACTTCAGTGTGAATGTACAATTTTCAAAGTCATGAAAATACAGAAAAAGTTTAAATGAGAAGGTGTGTCCAAACGTTTGGTCTGTACTGTACACTCAGCAACCCTGGAGGCCCGTCGCAGTTCTTTAGTTTGGCTGGTGGGCCAGGGTTGCCTGTTGATTGTGCGAGCTTTGGTATGTGTGAGGGGGTGACCGAATTGAGAGCTGCAGATGTTGTGGTGTTGTATATAGGGCAGCAACATCTGCATCACGTAAGGAACTAATGTCTGTAATAGGGAGAAGGGATTCAGAGAGTTAGTGTAGGTCCAGGTGTTTAAGATTTCTGCGATGGTGTGCAAGCTTGTGGAGTGGGGATTGTGGCCCTGGAGAGGCGAGGGTAGAGAATGTAAGTAGGTTGTGGTCAGAAAGGGGGAGAGGTGAGTTAAAGAGGTTAGATAAGGAACAGAGGCAGGTGAAGATGAGGTCCAGTGTGTGGCCATCTTTGTGAGTGGCTGCGGAAGACCATTGAGTAAGGCCGAAGGATCAAATGAGGGAAAGAAGCTTAGAGGCAGCTGAGAGGGAAGTGTCGATGGGGATATTGAAGTCACCCATGATGATAGTGGGGATGTCAGCGGGAAGAAAATGAAGTAGCCAGGTGGTGAAATGGTCTAAGAAGGTGGCGGTTGGTCCTGGGGGGTGGTAAATGACAGCCAGTTGGAGGTTGGAGGAGGAGTAGATGCGCGCACAGTGCACCTCAAAAGAGGGGAGAGTAATGGAGGGTGGCAGTGGGATTTGGGTGAAGGAGCAGTTATCTGACAGGAGAAAACTTACCCTCCACCATGCTTTACCGCATGGGGCGGGGTGTGTGGGAAAGGTGGAATCCACCATACGAAAGTGCAGCTGGAGAGGCTGTGTCAGAGGGGGTGAGCCAGGTTTTGGTGATGCCGAGGAAGGAAAGTTTGTTAGTAATGAAAAGATCATGAATGTAGGAAAGTTTGTTGTAGACGGAGCGAGCGTTCCATAGAGCTCCTGTTCATGGGATTGGGGAAATGGGGGCTGGGCGGATGTGTATGAGGTTATAAGGGTTGTGAGAGTTTGTGATAGATCGTGGATAATAGGTGTAAGTGATAGTGAAGATGTGGCGAGGAGGGCCAGGATTTGGGGAGATATCGCCAGCAGTGAGGAGGAGCAGAGTGTTAGTAAGTGGGAACAGGAGAGAGCATGAGGTGGCTGTCTGTGTTTGGAGACAGAGGATTGAATGTTGAAGAATAGTTCTGAGGAGAGAAGGTGAGATGAATGGGGAGCATGGAGGGAGAGATGACCAGTTTCTTACTGGGTGTAGGGATTAAGGTGATTAGTAGAAAGTGCAGGACTATGGGGGACAGAGTGAAAACAAACACAAACATTGTTTACAGTGTCCAAGTATCCAGTTACCTTCAGTTCCCTTCAGGTTCAATTCAGGTATAATTTATATTTCTCACTCTTAAGGCAATGCACTGCAGACATGTCTATAGCAGACTCCTTACTCACAATATATTTGCAACAGAATACATTCAGGTGTGAACCAGAGGGGAGTGGTCTGTGCTCATCTTGATCAGCTGATTAAGGCTGAGTCAGATGCTGGATATTCAGGGCAGAATAAACATGGTCATTAATAACAGTGGGGGTAGGGGTTGTTAGTTGAAAAACATACCATGTGTATGTAGGAGCAGGGGTAGGGAGAAGTCAGCATGGGAAAGTTGGATCATGTACCATGTGTATGTAGGAGCAGGGGTAGGGAGAATTCAGCAAGGGAAAGTTGGGTCACGTATAGTGATGAGCGAGCACTAAAATGCTCGGGTGCTCGAAGCTCGGGTGGAACACATTGGAACACTCGGGTGCTCGACCTGAGCAATGAGCCCAATGTAAGTCTATGGGAAACTCGAGCATTTTTCTGGTGGTCCTCCCTGGCGGTTTGCAGAAAGTAAAAAATTGCCCAAATCGATGGGAACGGTGCTCAATTAAACGTCAGGCAGGCAGAATATATAGGCAGACAGGCAGGCAGGGTATATAGGAGGGTGCATGAAAAACATAGCAGGGCACTTGGAACACACTAGTGCCCTCCGATTTTCATGCACCCGTCTCTTTAAAAAAGCCGGCCAGCAATTCATCAGCGGCATACACCGGTACCCGACAATTTAGAACAGAAAGAATAGAGCATCACACATAGATTAGACAGATATAAACATGTCAGTCACATATATAATAAGTACAGTGATAGTGTTGGTTACTGTACTTGCTATTTAGTGTTAAAACAAAGGATTTATTAAAAAAAAATAATAGTGTTTTTGTCTCTTTAAAAACGCCGGCCGGCAATTCATCAGCAGCATACATCGGTACCAGACAATTTAGAACAGAAAGAATAGAGCATCACACATAGATTAGATAGATAGAAACATGTCAGTCACATATATAAGAAGTACAGTGATAGTGTTGATTACTGTACTTGTCATTTAGTGTTAAAATAAAGGATTTATTAAAAAAAAAATTGGCGTGGGGATCCCCATAATTTTAGTCTCTAGCGGAGGTTAAGCAGACAGCTGGGGCAGATGTTTGAAGCCTGGGAAGCGGGTAATACCCACGGAGCTTCCCAGGCTACTAATATCAGCCCCCAGCTGAATACCTAGCCTTTACTAGCTATTAAAATGGGGGACCTCCCAAAAAAATGACGTGGGGTCTCCCCTATTTTAATAGCTAGCAAAGGCTAGGCAGACAGCTGGGGGCTGATATTAATAGCCCAGGAAGGGTGCCATGAATATTGGCCCCCTCCCAGGCTAGAAACACCAGCCGTCAGCCGCCCCAGAAATGGCGTATCCACAGGATGCGCCAATTCTGGCACTTAGCCTCGCTCTTCCCACTGCCCTGTAGCGGTGGCAGTGGGGTAATAGGGCTGGGGTTGATGTCAGCTTATAATGCCAGCTGACATCAAGCCCAGGTTAGTAATGGAGAGGCGTCTATAAGACACCCCCATTACTAACCCCATAGTCAAAGTTAAAAAAAAAAAACACAAACACCTAGAATAAAGTCCTTTAAGATGAAATAAAGACACAATTCTTTATTGTTCTAAATTAAAACATACTTACCATCACGCCCATTCCAGCTGAAGCCAACGATCTCCTGCAATAAAAGAAAAATAATAAAGCAACATCATCCTTACCTTCCCATGGTTCACAGGACGGCTCCAGCTCTGCTACATCGAGATGACAGGCTGGACCGCAGCAGAACGCTGCCATCCAGCCTGTCATCCCGCGGACACTGAGAAGCGCAGGCATGCTTGCGCTCCTCAGTGTCTGGCTGTGACGGCATCCAGATGAGCCGACAATGAACTCAGCTCACCTCATGCACGTCACTGACAGCGTGGGAGAATTCTCCTGCGCATGCGGTGAGCGTGAGAGACTTGGCTCATCTGGATGCCGTCACAGCCTGACACTGAGGAGCGCAAGCATGCCTGCGCTTCTCAGTGTCCGCGGGATGACAGGATTTATTTAAAAAAAAAATTGGCGTGGGATCCCCCATAATATTAGTCTCTACCTGAGGTTAGGCAGACAGCTGGGGCAGATGTTTGAAGCCTGGAAAGGGGGTAATACCCACGGAGCTTCCCAGGCTACTAATATCAGCCCCCAGCTGAATACCTAGCCTTTACCAGCTATTAAAATGGGGGACCCCCCCAAAGAAATGACGTGGGGTCCCCCCTATTTTAATAGCTAGCAAAGGCTAGGCAGAGAGCTGGGGGCTGATATTAATAGCCCAGGAAGGGTGTCATGAATATTGGCCCCCTCCCAGGCTAGAAACACCAGCCGTCAGCCGCCCCAGAAATAGCGCATCCATAGGATGGTGCGGTGGCGGGGGGTAATAGGGTTGGGGTTCATGTCAGCGCCAGCTTCCATGAAGCCCAGGTTATTAATAATGGGCGTCTATAAGACACCCCCATTACTAACTTACAAAGTGTTAAAAAGAAAAAACACACACTACACCCAGAAAAAAATAATTTATTTGAAATAAAACACACCATTTTATTTAATTCTTAGTTTACTAAAAAAAAATAGTTACCTGTCCACGTTCCTGCGCTGATCTCCCATGCACAGCTGTCACATCTGGAGATGGTGACAGCTGTGCATGGCTGCTGTAAGCTCACGCTGCAGGGAACACGTCCGCTCCCGGCAGCGGGAGCCACTGACTGAGGTCACCGGAGTGCATTCAGTCAGCGCAGCTCCGGAGACCTCCTTTACAGCACTGCTGTACCGTGGGAATTTCTCACGGTACAGCAGGGCCGTAAAGGAGCTCACCAGAGCAGCGCTGACTGAACTCCGGCAAACCCGCTTATGCAATGACGGGGCTGCTTTATGGCCCCACCATTCTAGCGGCGGCAGCGGTTCAGAGCGGTCACATTCTATGTGGCTGCTCTAAACTGGAGATCATCGTGGGACACTCGTGGACTACTACGGAGGGGTAAGGATAAGGTTGTGGTTTATTATTTTACATTTTATTACAGGAGATCGATGGCTTCGGGGAATTAGGTGTCTAGGTGAGTATAGGTGTAGTTTTTTATTTTTTACTTTATTTTAGGTGGCGATCGGCGGGGAAAGGTAATGTATAAACTAATTTATTGTAGGTAACCACTGGCCACCAATGAAATGTATTTAAAATTTATTGGGGACCAAAAAAAACATGTATAGGGGCAAAAATAGCACATGGGACAGTTTAAATAGCAGGATCAGGCTGATGGGAACTACTGCTCCCATCGAGCTGATCCTGCTGGCACGAGTGGACGGGGGACAGACATAGGCCGATGGAAGTAGTAGTGTCACATCGGCCTATGTCTGCCTGCAAGCACACACCCGCAGACATCGCACAGACACTAATCATGACGGGTCTGATGGTCTATGAGGTGTGGCTGACCTGTGCGGCCGTGGGAAAGTTCATGTGAGTTCATGCAATGCAGTCAAGCATGAACTCACATGAACCCTCTGAGGGCACCGCGGCTACTTCAAATGAACAGCTGATCGGCATCACCTGATACCTCAGCTGTTCATTTGAAATAACCGGCGGGAAAGTGCAGCACAGAACGGGAAAGCCGGCGGTGAAGTCTTTTCACTGCCGGCTTCCCCGCCCGGGTCCTTCGCTCCCCGCTCCTTGGTGCTGTGCTCCCCGCCCGGTTCTAACTTACGATCGGGATGTGAGGTGGCGGGGGGAGCACAGGATCGGGGTGGGAGGCTGCGGGGAAGCAGTATGGGGCTGTGTGATTCTTTTAAAGCCGGCGGCTTTTTACCGCCCGCCGGCTTTTAAACAATCAGGAGAATTCTTTCAAGCTGGGATGGCATTCTGATGACAGGCTGGATCGCAGCTGAGCGCTGCCATCCAGCTTGTCATCCTTCAGAGACACTGCAGAGCGCAGGCATTATGGGAACTTCCGATTCCGGTATTCGATATTGTAAAAGTATCGGAATTAAGTATCGGAATTCCGATACCGCGAGTATCGGCCGATACCCGATATTTCAGTATCGGAATGCTCAATACTAGTTATGACTAGTGTTGAGCCACCCCCGTAGTGTTCGAGTTCGGTTCGGTTCGTCGAACACCCGTGTGTTCGTCGAACTGTTCGTCGAACACCTTCGAACACCGTTAAAACCAATGGCAGGCAAACAAAAACACATAGAAACACATAGAAAACACCTTCAAAGGTGTCCAAAAGCTGACAAACTGCTCAGAAGACATAACTAACACATGGAAAAGTGACAAGTACATATAGTCATGCGAAAATAAAAGAGGTGGAGGAGTAAAAGGAGGGGGAGACACAGATATAGGCATGTCATGCCCTTCTAAAATCCAAAAAGTGAGAAGCCGACACGGCCAGTCCGCTCCTGCCCGTGCCACCTCCGTGTCGCCGGGTTTGTGCCAGAGCCGCGGTGAACCCTGACGGCCAGCCCCCCTCTCCCAATACTGGTGCCTGTCCGCTGGTGGGTCAAGCGAGCCCCCCTGTGGTGGAGGCAGCTCTAAGCTTTTTAATTTAAATTGTCTCTCTAATTTGAATGAATACACTTTAAATCCATTTACAAGGATCTATTGGAGGGCAAGTCTCATGCCAGCAGCCGCGGTAATTCCAGCTCCAGTAGCGTCCACTAAAGCTGCTGCAGTTAAAAAGCTTTTATAAGGATCGAGCTCGGCTGTCCACCGCAAGGCATCCTACTGCCAGTCCCAGCCCCTATGCCTTGGGGTGCCTCCTGATGCTCTTCACTAAGTATCCCATGGTCCCGAAGCATTTCCTTTGAAAAAATTAAGTGTCTAAACTACAGGTGGTGCAGCTTGCTTAACAGCCGGGATAATCCGCTTACTAGCAGACACTGCTACTAGGCACAAAGTATTTCCTGGGCTAGATGCAGTTAAAAATTTGTAATTAGATACTCTCGTTGGATGCTGAGAAAGCATTCCATAGAGTCTCCTGGCACGCCATATATGATTCTCTTAAAAAGCTTGGGGTAGGGGTCTAGGGGACCCTTTTATAGCCAAAATCACGGCCCTGTAACGCAATACGTCACCTAGGCTGAAGATAAATGGAACTGTAGCACCCTGAGGGCTCGGTTGCTAAAGACGTATTGCACCTCACCCAGAGGTGTGATATCTCACTCTCAGGTAAGGATGGAGTGTGGATCAGGACCCGACACCTGCATGCATTACACCACATTGCCGTGGGGCAGAGCGACCAATATGCCCCTGAGATGGGCACGACAGTCCCTGTCCCTGGCTGGAGTGGGGGGAGGGAACACTGAGGAAGGGGAACGCTGTAGTGCAGGAGCAGGGAGGAAGCAGTTCCTGGGTGCATTGAGAAGGGAGTATAAAAGGTGGGCACCATCTTAGTTCAGTGCAGAGAAGTCTGAGCAGAAGTGGCAGGGAGCAGGGGCTCTGCATGAGCTCTGCTCCGGAGGCGGGCCTAGTAACAGAGGCCCAGGCCTGGAAGAGGGAGAAGGAAGGAAGAGGAGCGGAGAAGGCTCCAGGAACGAGGAATGAAGGGATCCCAGGGGTGCGGACGGGCGAGTCGCCACCGCACGCCCGAATCCACCTGCGTGGAGGGGTCAGGCCAAAGGGGGAGACCGGTCCCCGAACTAGTGGAGGCAGGAAACGACCCTCAGCTAGAAACCGGAGGCTCTGACATTTTATGTGGTGCAGCCCCTCGCTACACCCGCTAGGAAGGCACCACATAGGGTCAGGGAAACTGGCGCCAAGTTTACCAAGAGGAGGCCCGAGGCAGCCGGACAGAAGTGTTGGTAAGAAAGGCCAGACAAAGGACACACAAAGGGGGTCCTGTGAAGTGCTCCAAAGTTATCTGGGAATTGTCTGAGCCCCTCACCTGGTGAGCACAGTACGACGTGGGCAGCCGTTACCTGCAGACGTGGTCTGGATAATAAGAACTGTGAGTAAAGGCCCTGAACTGCATCACTGACTCCGTGTCGTTACTGCTGCTGCCCTGCACCATCACCCCCATCCTCCGCATACACTGCCCTGAGGCTATACTCCTCCCGTGGGGAGTTATGCTACGCTCTGCTGCACCCACAACACCAGCCTCAGTGGTCTGCCCTGTAGCGGCGGTTCACTCTGACCGCAATCCACGGGTGGCGTAGTCGGACATTTAAACATGAAAACCACATAAATAGTTCCGCCACTGGTTTGACCGCCCTGAGCCACGGAACTGGGTCGCCGCCACGAAGACTACAACCACCAGCATCCACCAAAAAGGGTCCGGCTCCGGGTGTCCCAAGGCCCAGGGGGTGCGTCAGAACATTTTCATCACCTTTCACAATCACCAATGGGACAAGGCAGTGATGTCCTCTGTCCCCTCTCTTATACATCCTAGTGACGGAGCACCTGCTCTCATCAATTCGCCATAACCCCAATATTAGGTGGATTGAGGTGGGAGGCACCGAGTACAAGTGCTCTCTATTTGCTGATGATGTCCTAGTATATATCACTCAATCACATATATCCATCCATGCTGTTATGGCTGAAATAGATCACTTTGTTACATGGTAAAATTTTAAAATCAATGCAGCGAAGTCTGAGGCCCTCGATGTCTCCCTCCCCAAATCCATATAGGATTCCATCCAGTCCAACTTTCCCTTTGCCTGGCCCTCACAGGGTATCAAATACTTAGGAATTCCTATTCATAGAGACCTCTCCCATCTATGTTATCTTAATTTTGGGCCCTTTATTGAACAACTCCATACAGACCACGGTTGGCAAGTTAGAACTGTAAGATTCACTACGTGAACCACTGGTGTTTTGTGGAAAAGCACATGTACAGTGCGTTCCAAATTATTATACAAAAAGTGTTTAGGAGTGATAAGGGAAGAATTTGTTTGTTTGTCAGTTAAACTCATTGATGGTGATGTGTGTCAGGGCTCTTTATATCACTGTAAGCAATTGCAGACACCTGTGCTAATTAGTTTGGCAGGTGTGTCCAATGAAAGGCAAGACTACTTAAGAAGGCTCTCTCACATTATTAAGCAGCCTACATTTTCTGCCAAAATGGGAAAGAAAAAGGATGTGTCGGCTGCTGAGAAGCAACAAATTGTGGAGTGTTTAGGTCAAGGCATGACTACAATCAACATTGTGCGATGATCAGGATGAAGTGTCTTGGCAATCAAGAAGTATGTAGCTGATTCACAGTACACACGTGTGCGTGCTGATAAGGGCAAATTGAGGACTCTTTCCTACAGGCAATTACATCAGGTTGAAAGAGCAGCGGCAAAAAAGCCTTGTCATAGCAGCAGACAAGTTTTTGAAGCTGCTTGTGCCTCCAACGTCCCCCGAACAACAAGATGCAGGGTCCTTCAGAGGTTTGCAGCTGTGCATGCGCCATCCTGTCGACCTCCTCTATCCACTTCACACAAGCAGAAACGGCTCCAGTGGGCCAAACATTACATGAAGACTGATTTCAAAACTGTTTTGTTCACGGATGAGTGCCGTGCAGCGCTCGATGGTCCAGATGGATGGAGTGGAGGATGGCTGGTTGATGGACACCCCACGCAAACACGGCTACAGCGCCAACAAGGAGGAGGTGGAGTAATGTTTTGGGCTGGAATCAAGGGGAGAGAGATTGTCGGCCCCTTTAGGATCCCTGAAGGCGCTAAAGATGAACTCCATAATGTATGTGGATTTTCTCAAACAGCACTTCCTGCCATGGTTCAAGAAGAAGAACCGTGTATTTCACAGCAAGATCATTTTTCTGCATGATAATGCACCATCTCATGCTGCACATAAAACATCTGCATCTCTGGCTGATATGGGCATAAAAGGGGACAAACTTATGGTGTGACCCCCATGCTCCCCTGACCTCTACCCCATTCAGAACCTTTGGAGCATCATTAAAAGGAGTGTCTATGATGGCGGGAGGCAGTTCACATCTAAGCAACAGCTCTGGGAGGGTATTCTGTCCTCATGCAAAACAATTGAAGCAGAAACCATCCAAAACCTGACAAATTCAATGGACGAGAGAGTTCAGAAGCTCCTTTCGAACAAGGGGTCCTATGTGAAAATGTAACATCACCTAGAATAAAGTTTTGAGTTGAAAACTGTTTGATTTCAGTTTCTAACAACCTGCTAATGCTTATAATTTCAAAAATGACCATTTTTTTGGTCTTTATTAAAATGAAAAGGTTGATCGAAAAGTTTGGGGGATCTAAGAGTGTGGCAACCCAGTAGTCATGATTACTTCGAATTCTGACAATATGAGGGTCATGCTGCAGGTAGTGCAGCAAGAAGGCACTTATGTGCCTTGCGCATCTCGGAGCCCCAAAATTATTTTCCGGGCTAGATGCAGCTAAAAATTATTTTTAATTTTAAATCTGGTGAAGCTTTAGTATAGATGGCCTAATAGGATCAGTGCTGCACACTGCTACAAAGCCCAAATTATTTTCCAGTCAAGATACAGATAAACATGATTAGTAATTTGAAAGCTTAAAACGGTTGGTAGGGTGATTTTAACCAATCATCAAGCTTTTACTCTCCCCAGGATGACACAGGGGTAGAAAAGTCGTTTCGGATCCATGATTTGTTCATCTTTATGAACGTGAGTCTGTCTACATTATCAGTGGAGAGCCGCGTGCGCTTATCTGTCAGCACACCACCAGCAGCGCTGAACACACGTTCAGACAGAACGCTGGCTGCGGGGCATGACAAGATCTCCAAGGCGTAAGTGGCTAGCTCCGGCCATTTATCCAGATTGGAAGCCCAAAAAGAGCAAGGGTCCAGTGACACAGTCGTGGCTTCAATGTTTACTTGGAGATACTCCTGTACCATCGTCTCTAGGCGTTGACTATGTGTCAGACTTCTTGTCTCCTGTGGCCTTGCAAAGGATGGGCTAAAAAAGTGGTGAAATGATTCCGCAAAATTGATGTTACCAGCAGATACTGTGGTTCTGTCACGGTTTGAGTGCTGAACACTTGACGGTCCCACGGTTGGCAAGTTGGAACTGTGAGATTCACTACGTGCACCACTGGTATTTTGTGGAAAAGCACATGTAAGATTCTGCAACAGTCTCTGCTGATACTCCTGCATGCGTGCATCCCTTTCTATGGCAGGAATAATTTCTGCAAATTTACTTTTGTACCGGGGATCTAACAGTGTGGCAACCCAGTAGTCAGGATTATTTCTAATTCTCACAATTCGAGGGTCATGTTGCAGGTAGTGCAGCAAGAAGGCACTCATGTGTGTTGCGCATCCAGGAGCACCAAGTCCCTGTTGTGTTGGTGGCGAGGTAACAATCATGCTTCCTTCCTCTGTCCTCTCCCCCCAACCTCGCACAACAGAAATGTGATCAAGGTCTCCCTCATCTGATGAGTCTTCCATCAGTTCGTCCTCCACTTCTTCCTGGGCTCCTGCACCTTCCTCACTAGTTTGGCTGCTACCATGCGCCCTGGTAAAACCATCTCCCCCACCCTCACATGCCTGCCGCCTTGGTGCTGCCGACCGTCTGGACCTTGCAGATGTTAGCCCTTCCGCATACAACTCCTCCTCCTCTACTTCCTCCACCTCCTCTTGTGCCACCACCTGACTCCGAATTCTGTTTAACATGTGCTCCAGCATGTAAATCACCGGAATAGTCATGCTGATAATGGCATCGTCAGCACTAAACATCTTCGTCGCCATTTCAAAACTGTGCAGAAGGGTGCATAGGTCCCTGATCTGAGACCACTCCTCCAGCGTGATTTGCCCCACCTCTGAATCTCGTTGGCCCAGGCTATACGTCAGAACGTATTGCACCAGGGCTTGTCGGTGCTGCCACAGTCGCTGCAACATGTGCAGAGTTGAATTCCACCGGGTAGGCACATCGCATTTTAGCCGGTGAAGTGGCAGGCCCAACGACTTCTGTAGAGATGTAAGTCGCTGAGCTGCGGGATGCGAACGGCGGAAGTGAGCACACAGCGACCGTGCCCTCTGCAGAAGGCCATCTAGTCTGGGATAGTGGGCTAAAAATTGCTGGACAACCAGGTTCAACACGTGAGCCATACAAGGCACGTGTGTGACATTGCCCCGGCGAAGGGCCGCACCCAGGTTTGCAGCATTGTCGCACACGGCCTTCCCTGGTTTCAGGTCCAGTGGAGACAACCATTCATGAAATTGGTTCTCCAGAGCTGACCACAACTCCTCAGCTGTGTGACTCACATTTCCCAGACATTTCAATGTAAAAACCGCCTGATGACGTTGAGCCCTACTGCCAGCATAGTAAGGAGGTGTGCAGGATCCCTTCTGCGCAGTTAGAAAGCTTGTGGCATGACCAGACAGGCTTTGGGTGCAGGTGGAAGACCGAGAGGAGGTTGAGGAGGCAGAAGCAGTGGTGGAACTTTGACATAAAGAGGATTGACGCACAACTCGTGGGGACGGCAAGACTTGGACAGCAGCCCCTTGTCCTGCTGTCACCATAGTTACCCAGTGCCCAGTCAGCGACATGTAACGCCCCTGTCCATGCCTACTCGTCCAAGTGTCTGTGGTGAAATGCACCCTGTCACACACAGAGTTTCTCAAAGAAGCGGTGATGTTGTGTGCGACATGCTGGTGGAGCGCAGGCACACCTTTCTTTGAGAAGTAGTGCCGACTGGGCATCTGGTACTGGGGCACTGCGACGGACATAAGGTCTCGAAAATCCTCTGTGTCCACCAGGCGGAAAGGCAGCATTTCTGTAGCCAAGAGCTTGCAGATGGTGAAATTCAACCTCTTAGCTTTCTCATGGCTAGGAGGAAATGGTCTTTTACTTGTCCACATCTGAGGGACCGAGGGCTGGCTATTGTGCTTAGACGGGGTTGATAAGGGTGTCCCCGGCAAACTGCCGGTCTGTGAGGAAGATGCAGGCGGACATGTTAGGTTGCCTTGATCCAAAGGTGGTGCTATCGATGTCGGACAGCGCTCAAGACCAGCTGGTGTTACCACCTCCAAAGAAAATGATGACCTGCCAATCACGCTGGCTGTTGCGGGTAAAGAGGTGGCAGGTCTGCGCCCCAAAACAGGTGTGACTGCTGTCCCCCCAGTCACAGAGGATGAAGAGGCCGCGGATGCACAAGATATGGCAGACGGTGGTTGGCCCGGCCGGCTAGACCGCATTGTAGCACACTGAGCTTCCCACTGCAACTTATGCTTCATGTCCATGTGCCGGTTCATGCATGAAGTACTCAAACTATGTATTTTTTGGCCTCTACTTAGCTTTTGCTGACAAATGTTACAGATAACACGAGTTGGGTCATCTTTATCGATCTGAAAAAATGCCCAGGCTATGCAAGGCTTAGCACCCATGCGACCTGAAGAGATACCACGACTTGTGGTGAGAGGCAGAGTTGTGTTTGAGGATGCAGTTGTTGACGTGCTTCCAGTACTACGTCTCTGTCCAGGAAGGCGCAACCTGACCTCGTCGTCACTAGCATCTTCCTCCACCTCCTCTGCTGACCTCATCTCTTGGCTGACTGTGGGTTGACAGTAAGTGGGATCTCCGACCTCATCATCATCACCCTGTGCGTTATCACACCCGTCGTCCTCAGAGCCAACCTGTTCCTGCCCTGACAAAAAACTAAAGTTGTCGCTCCAATCAGGTATTTGAGTCTTATCATCGTCTTCCTCATTGTCTCCACCAACAGGAGTTACAGTTTGGGAATGAGGGTCTACATTATGGTCAGAACCTTCTGCGTCTGGTCCTGGATCCGACTCATAAAGATTCTGGGCATCAGTGCAGATCATTTCCTCGTCTGGATTCACAGAAGCGCTGGAGTCGACCTCTGATTCCCAGGCTATAGTATGAGAAAACAGCTCTGCAGACTCAACCATCTGTTCTACCTCATACTCAGACGGGCAGCTGGAGATTTGGGAGCTGTGAGGAAGCAAGTGCGATTTGGGTGACACCTTTGAGGACTGGAGTATTTGTGATGTTGAAGTTGATGTGGAGGAGAGCCCACTTAAAGGAGCACTTGATATCCGTTGAAGCACCTGCTGTTTTTGTGCCTCATCTGGAATTTGTAGCGATTGGCGTGGCCGTAAGAAAGGGATCTTATCACATTGTCCGCTAAAAGAAGTAGACATTTTAGTTTGGCTGGAAGATGGTCTTTCTTCTGCACCTACCCCACGGACACAACCTTTTTTCCCCTTCCCAACACGCCTATTCCCCTTTCCACCAGCAGCAGGCCTTTTTCCACTCATTTTGGTGGTTAACTAATTCACAACTCTGGAGTTGTTTGCACAAAAAAACAATGGATGGTAACCGAGCAGAGCTGAGTGGCCAAACTGTGGTATTAGGCCAAAACTATTGGCTGGGTTAGATGCAGAAAAAAATTATTTTGAATTTGCAACCTGATGGAGGTCAGTATAGATGGACTAATAGACCAAGTCCCACACACCGCTAGAAGCCCAAATATTTTTTCAGAGCTAGATGCAGAAATTTTTTTTATTCAATTTGCAACCTGATGGAGGTCAGTATAGATGGACTAATAGACCAAGTCCCACACACTGCTAGAAGCCCAAACATTTTTTCAGAGCTAGATGCAGAAAAAAATTATTTTTAATTTGCAACCTGATGGAGGTCAGTATAGATGGACTAATAGACCAAGTCCCACACACTGCTAGAAGCCCAAATATTTTTTCAGAGCTAGATGCAGAAAAAAATTATTTTTAATTTGCAACCTGATGGAGGTCAGTATAGATGGACTAATAGAACAAGTCCCACACGCTGCTAGAAGCCCAAATATTTTTTCAGAGATAAATGAAGAAAAAAATTATTTTAAATTTGCAACCTGATGGAGGTCAGTATAGATGGACTAATAGACCAAGTCCCACACACTGCTAGAAGCCCAAATATTTTTTCAGAGCTAGATGCAGAAAAAAATTATTTTTAATTTGCAACCTGATGGAGGTCAGTATAGATGGACTAATAGACCAAGTCCCACACACCGCTAGAAGCCCAAATATTTTTTCAGAGCTAGATGCAGAAAAAAATTATATTCAATTTGCAACCTGCTGGAGGTCAGTATAGAAGGACTAATAGAACAAGTCCCACACACTGCTAGAAGCCCAAATATTTTTTCAGAGCTAAATGAAGAAAAAAAATATTTTTAATTTGCAACCTGATGGAGGTCAGTATAGATGGACTAATAGACCAAGTCCCACACACCGCTAGAAGCCCAAATATTTTTTCAGAGCTAGATGCAGAAATTTTTTTTATTCAATTTGCAACCTGATGGAGGTCAGTATAGATGGACTAATAGACCAAGTCCCACACACTGCTAGAAGCCCAAATATTTTTTCAGAGCTAGATGCAGAAAAAAATTATTTTTAATTTGCAACCTGATGGAGGTCAGTATAGATGGACTAATAGACCAAGTCCCACACACTGCTAGAAGCCCAAATATTTTTTCAGAGCTAGATGCAGAAAAAAATTATTTTTAACTTGCAACCTGATGGAGGTCAGTATAGATGGACTAATAGAACAAGTCCCACACGCTGCTAGAAGCCCAAATATTTTTTCAGAGATAAATGAAGAAAAAAATTATTTTTAATTTGCAACCTGATGGAGGTCAGTATAGATGGACTAATAGACCAAGTCCCACACACTGCTAGAAGCCCAAATATTTTTTCAGAGCTAGATGCAGAAAAAAATTATTTTTAATTTGCAACCTGATGGAGGTCAGTATAGATGGACTAATAGACCAAGTCCCACACACCGCTAGAAGCCCAAATATTTTTTCAGAGCTAGATGCAGAAAAAAATTATATTCAATTTGCAACCTGCTGGAGGTCAGTATAGAAGGACTAATAGAACAAGTCCCACACACTGCTAGAAGCCCAAATATTTTTTCAGAGCTAAATGAAGAAAAAAAATATTTTTAATTTGCAACCTGATGGAGGTCAGTATAGATGGACTAATAGACCAAGTCCCACACACTGCTAGAAGCCCAAATATTTTTTCAGAGCTAGATGCAGAAAAAAATTATATTCAGTTTGCAACCTGATGGAGGTCAGTATAGATGGACTAATAGAATGATGCTATGCCCAAAAGATTTTACTTTACTAGGTGCAGTAAAAAAATTGGTATTCTATACACAGGTGGTATATCTTGCAACACAGATAGGCTACTCCACTGACTAACACACTCTGCAATAGGCCAAAAAGGATTAGCTTTGCTAGATTCAGCCAAATGCTGTGAAAAAAAACTTGCACAGCACTGGCACAGACCTGCCTGGCAAAAACTGATAGGAACTGATGTAACCTAGTCCTGAAAAGGACTCCAATTACAATTAGTCTTTACTCCCACAATCTATCTATTTAAGAGCACAGACCTGCCTGATAAAAGTCGTAGGAAATGCTGTAACCTAGTCCTTAAAAGGACTGCAATCACAACTATTCCCTACTCCCAAGCTATCTGTATATTTGTGCGAAAATTGGCTTGAAATTAACAAGGTATAGCACACACAGCAACAGCGGTGCCGTCTAACACGCAGCTGCAGCAGTGAGAAAATGGTGGCGACGGGGAAAATGGCTTGGTCTTATAGGGCAAGGACATGTGACATACACTGCCAATCACACATGCCCTTGCTTGTGTGAAAAAAAGCACTTCGCTCCGTGTGTGCGCTGCTGATAGGCTGACAGATTGCACCTCCCCACTGCAAATGCGGGAAAGAGAAAAAAAAATGGAGATCTTCATTGTTCCTGCAGAGATCCATCCCCTGCCCCTCCCCCCGCCCCGCTGTACACTCAAACTGCGTATTAACATTAATTTTCATCATTACTGAGAAAAAATCCAGTTATGATTTTGGTGCACGAACAGTTATCGAACATAACCTCGAACAGCCGAATTTTTCTCAAATTGTTCGTGTTCGCCGACCGGCTCGAACACCGCCCAAAACAGCTCGAATTTGAGATTGGCGAACAGTTCGAGTAGAACAACGCTCATCTCTAGTTATGACCCATCTTAGTTTCTGGAGTTTCTAGCTGCTAGAAGCCAGGGGTGAAAACTTGAGTCCAGCCCAGGTGACAGAAGGGGAGTGAGCCAGAGGGATTAGAAAGCTCCTGCAGCTCTTGGCCTATTGCTTTTTCTCTTCGAGGCCACGATGACACATCATGTGGGAGAAGTCACCCCACAGAGGGAACCAAAAGCCTCCCATGTGGCAGCTCCTTCCCCACAAGCCAGGCCTTTTATCTGACTGGTAACTGACTTTTAATATCTCCATACTTTTGTACCACTACAATTGTGTTTGCATCTATAACCCTTATGTATATAGTGAATAATCCAAGAATCCAAGGCACCAGGTAGTATCTTTCAAACAAGATTTATTGGCACTGGTGTACACAGAATAAAATGGACATGCAAAGTTTCGGCCAAACATGGCCTTTTTCAAGCCAAAAACAAGGTGTACAGGGTGTTTTTGGTTTGAAAAAGGCCCTGTGTGGCTGAAACGTTGCATGTCCGTTTTTTTCTGTGTACACTGGTGGCAATAAAACTTTTTTGAAGGATACTTCCTGGTGCCTTGGATTCTTGGATTATTCACAATATTTACAACCGAGTGAAGGGTTGTACCAAGCCTGCACAGGACACGTAGTGGTGCACAGGATAAACCTTTTAAAAGTAAGTCTTCCTTATGTGTATAGTGTATTGTCGAGTGTGTCCTTAAGGTGATTAAATATATAATTTAACTTTGGGCTGCTATTTTATCTCGATCCACGAATCCACATGTCTGTAGTTCAGTTCAACTCACATGCTACCGGGGCTGGTTTCGGGCCCGATATAATTCCCGTGGACCCGGGCTTATGTCTAATAGGAACTGGTGGCAGCTCTACCAGGTTGATAAGATTCTGTTTCACTGGGGTCGGTGAGAGTGGCTTTTCAGCCTATCAGGGGTGTGAGCGAGAGTGGTGCCATGTCAGTGACTGAGTGGGCCACCTCTTCTCACTCCCGGGAATCTTCCTGAACCCGTGAGGACAGGGGGAGTTTGTGTAGAACTGTACGAATCTAACCTTGCGTGTCCTCGAGGAGGTGCGGAACGTCTTGTTGGTGCAAAGTGTGGATCTGTATCACGTGATCGGTCTGACGTAATAACGATATCAAGCGGGAGGCGCGGTGGGGATCCTTCACATGTGGTGGTAACGGTGGGATTCTGCGTGATCTCTCTGGTGCCATTCATCACACCCATATTTTACATTTTCACACTGGGAAACACATGCACTGGGAAACACATGGGTGACATATGCAGGCAATCCCTTCATATGTCACAGCTGTCTAACAGCCGTGACACTTGCAGCCGCAGCGACAGTAAAAGAAATGCCGAACACACCAAAATACTCGGCGAGCACCCGAGCGTGCTCACTAAAGATGAGCGGTGTTCAACTAGAACTGTTTGCCAATCTCAAATTCGAGCTGTTTTGGGCGGTGTTCGAGTTGTTGGACGAATGCGAACGATTTGCAAAAAATTCGGCTGTTCGAGGTTATGTTCGATAACTGTTCGTGCACCAAAAGCGTGTCCTGCATGTCTGGCGCTATTTAGAGCACCAATCATGCAGGGATTGTCTGCCACTCACTGTAATGCCACAGCCATGGTGGTTGTGGCATTACAGTGGTTGCCCAAATCGATGGGAACAGTGCTCACAGTGAAACATGAAAAGCCGGCAATTCAGCAGCGGCATACACCGATACCCGACAATTTAGAACCGAAAGAATAGAGTATCACACATAGATTAGATAGAAAGAAACATGTCAGTCACATATATAAGAAGTACAGTGACAGTGTTGGTTACTGTACTTGTCATTTGGTGTTAAAGGATTTATTAAAGAAAATATTAGTGTTTTCATGCACCGTCTCTTTAAAAAAGCCGGCTGTCAATTCATCAACGGTACCTCACAATTTATAACAGAAAGAATAGAGCATCACACATAGATTAGATAGATAGAAACATGTCATTCACATATATAAGAAGTACAGTGATAGTGTTGATTACTGTACTTGTCATTTAGTGTTAAAATAAAGGATTTATTAAAAAACAAATTGGCGTGGAGTTCCCCGTAATTTTAGTCTCTAGCGGAGGTTAAGCAGACGGCTGGGGCAGATGTTTGAATCCTGGGAAGGGGGTAATACCCACGGAGCTTCCCAGGCTACTAATATCAGCCCCCAGCTGAATACCTAGCCTTTACTAGCTATTAAAATGGTGGACCCTAAAAAAAATGACGTGGGGTCCCCCCTATTTTAATAGCTAGCAAAGGCTAAGCAGACAGCTGGGGGCTGATATTAATAGCCCAGGAAGGGTGCCATGAATATTGGCCCCCTCCCAGGCTAGAAACACCAGCCGTCAGCCGCCCCAGAAATGGCGCATCCATAGGAGGCGCCAATTCTGGCACTTAGCCTCGCTCTTCCCACTGCTCTGTAGCGGTGGCAGTGGGGTAATAGGGCTGGGGTTGATGTCAGCTTATAATGCCAGCTGACATCAAGCCCAGTTAAGTAATGGAGAGGCGTCTATAAGTCACCCCATTACTAACCCCATAGTCAAAGTTAAAAAAAAAACACAAACACCCAGAATAAAGTCCTTTAATTGAAATAAAGACACAATTCTTTATTGTTCTAAATTAAACCATACTTACCATCACGCCCATTCCAGCTGAAGCCAACGATCTCCTGCAATAAAAGTAAAATAATAAAGCAACATCATCCTTACCTTTCCATGGTTCCCACGACAGTTTCAGCTCTGCTACATTCACACGACAGGCTGGACCGCAGCAGAACGCTGTCATCCAGCTTGCCATGCGGCAGACACTGAGAAGCGCAGGCATGCTTGTGCTCCTCAGTGTCTCGCTGTGACGGCATAAAGATGAGCCGAGTTCATGTCCAATGAACTCAGCTCACCTCATGCACGTCACTGACAGCGTGGGAGAATTCTCCTGCGCATGCGGTGAGTGCAGGAGAATTTTCCCACGCTGTCAGTGACGTGCATGAGGTGAGCTCATGTCCAATGAACTCAGCTCACCTCATGCATGTCACTGACAGTGTGGGAAAATTCTCAGCGCTCAGCGCTTGAGCAGGAGAATTCTCCCACGCTGGGATGGCATTGAGATGACAGGCTGGATCACAGCTGAGCGCTGCCATCCAGCATGCCATCCTTCATAGACACAGCAGAGCGCAGGCATGGACATGAACTCGGCTCATCTTTATGCCGTCACAGCGAGACACTGAGGAGCACAAGCATGCCTGCGCTTCTCTCTGCATTTCTATAATCTGAGAACTAGCTTTTTTATTTTGCTGCAGATAGAGCTGTATGGCAGCTTCTTTTTTGTGGGACAAGATGAAGTTTTCAATGATACCATGTTCATTTCCATTCAAATTTTTGATTACCTTTAATTCCACTTTTTGTTCGGCAGTATGATGAAAATGCATAGTTTTTTGCAACATTGTTTATTTAATTTTTACGGTGTTCACTGAAAGGGTTAACTAGTGTGACAGTTTTATAGGTAGGGTCATTCTGGATGCAGCGATACCAAATACCGTTCACCATTCACTCTGAAAAATGTCAAAATAATTCCAAGTTGTGTGAAATGTTAAAAAAAATGTAGTTCTGACATAGTTTTTTGAGTTGTATTTTAGGGATTGCAATGAAATACTTGCAATATAATATTCCAGGTCAGTACAATTATAGTGATTACAAGCTTTAAGCTTTTTTGGTACTATTATTATTATTTATTATTATAGCTCCATTTATTCCATAGCACTTTTCATGTGAAAAGGGGTATACTGTACATAATTAAAAACAAGTACAATAATCTTGAACAATATAAGTCACTGACTGGTACAAGAGGAGAGCCGACCCTGCCCACGAGAGCTCAAAATCTACAAGGGATGGGTGGGGGTAGAGCTAGTCGTGCAGCGGTATGATGGAGCAGTGATTACTGCAGGTTGTAGGCTTGTCGGAATAGGTGGGTCTTCAGGTTCCTTTTGAAGGTTTTCACTGTAGATGAGGGTCTGATATATTGGGGTAAAGAGTTCCAGAGTAGGGGAAATGCATGGGAGAAATCTTGCATGTGATTATGAGCAGACGACATAAGAGGGGAGTAGATAAAGAGACCTTGTGAGCATCAAAGGTTGCATGCAGGTAATTACTGGGAGACAAGGTCACAGATGTATGGAGGAGACAGGTTGTGGATGGCTTTGCATGCCAAGGTTAGTGTTTTGAACTGGAGACTCTGGGCAGTGGGGAGCCAATGAAGGGATTGACAGAGAGGAGAGGCTGGGGAGTAGTGGGGGGATAGGTGGATTACTCCAGCAGCAGAATTTGATAGAATAGATTGGAGGGGTGTGAGATTATTAGAAGGGTGGCCACAGAGCAGGAGGTTGCAGTAGTCGAGGTGGGAGATGATAAGAGCATGCACTAGTGTTTTAGCAGATTCTTGATTAAGGAATGTACAGATCGGGTAAATATTTTTGAGTTGGAGTCGGCAGGAAGTGGAAAGGGCTTGGCTATGTGGTTTCAACGAGATATCAGAATCAAAGTTTCCCCCGAGGCAGCGAGTTTGCGGGACTGGGGAGAGTGAGCACTGCAGCCATTGACTTTGATGAATAGGTCTGTTGGGGAAATTGAGTGAGATTGGGGAAAGATATGAATTCTGCCTTGTCCATGTTAAATTTTAGAAATCGAGCAGAGAAGAAGGATGACATAGAGAACAGAAATTATGGGATGCTGGTTAGTAAGGAGGTAATATCAGGTCCAGAGAGGTATATCTGTGTGTCATCAGCATAGAGGTGATACTGAAAGCCGTGAGAGCTGAGCTGTCCCAGTCCGAAGGTGTAGATGAAGAAGAGCAGGCGTCCGAGAACTGAACCTTGCGGGACACCAACAGATAGTGGGCGAGATGAAGAGGTGGTGTGTGAGTGGGAGATGCTAAATGTCCGGTCTGTTAGGTATGAAAGGCCACGTCTGTGATGCCAAGAGATGAGAGAATCTGTAATAAGAGGGAATGGTCCACTGTGTCAAAATCAGAGGACAATTGTATAATTGTATAATTGAATGGTTAAGAAAAACAACTTTGTGAAAATAAAAATGTGTTTTTGACACCATTTTTTGGGAACCATAACTTTTTTATTTTTCTGTCGATTGACCTGTATGAGGACTTGTTTTTTGTATACCAAGCTGACATTTTTATTGATACAATTTGTGGTTATATACAGTGTTTTGATTGCTTTCTATTACATTTTTGGGGTTAAACTCAGCAACCAAAATACAGCAATTTTGGAATTTCAATATTTTTTTATTTTTCAGAGTTCAACATATGAGTTAAATAATTTTATATTTGGATAGATCAGATTTTTACGGATGCAACAATCCCAAATTTGTTTCATTTTTTTTCTCTCTATTTTTGAGCTAGGTTTTATATTTTTAAAAACCTTTTTTATTTCTACTTTACTTTTTAATTCCCTGGTGTTCTTTTATGACGGAGGACCGACATGACAGCAATGAGGGTCTTCAGCAGGCCTCTGGCTGCCATCAGCTCCCCACTA
This sequence comes from Phyllobates terribilis, assembly GCF_046119375.1. Lineage (NCBI taxonomy): Eukaryota > Metazoa > Chordata > Amphibia > Anura > Dendrobatidae > Phyllobates > Phyllobates terribilis. Next base: position 529,849,123 of record NW_027362764.1, on the reverse strand, counting down.
CTACATTGTGGAGGAATGGATGATAGCCAGTGCATAATTTAAATTCTGTTGTTGTTGATTGATGGCTGCATTAAACGGCTAAAGAGCATATTTGGTTTCTGCTACTATAGGCAGATGTTGGCTTCATATAATAGCCAACATTTGCTCAATGTGGTGCAGACTCAGGTCCTAAGCCTGCCCATTACAAGGGCACTCTGACTATGAAGGGGTAAAATTTGTGTTTCCACTGTTTATATTGAGCTATTTTTTTAACCAATTTTCAGACATTGGCCAACTGCATCCAGTTATACACACCAGCAGTCTGATGACCTTTCTGCTATTAATTCTGCAGCAAATAGCCAGAATTGTGAAATGACTGACTTCACACCATGAAGTGTCCTCAGTCTATGCCACAGATTGAGAAGAAACATTACTCCCCATTTTACACACTCTCCAGGGCCACCTTTCGGGTATGTGCCCATGATGCAGAAATGAAGCAGAAATTTTCAGGAGCATTTCTGCATGTCCTTTGCAGTAAAAACGCATGCGGATTTTACACGCGTTTTGATGCGTTTTTACTTGTGGATTTGCCATGCGTTTTTCAAATACATCGTATAGACAAATCTACATGCGGAAACGCACAAAGAATGAACATGCTGTGTTTTTTTCCGCATCTAAAATCCGTGCAGAAAAAATCCTGAACATGTGCACAAAACTTGCAAAAAGTCATAGGAAGTCATGGGATGAGATGTGCAATGCGTTTCTGCTGCATTTCCGCACGGAAAAAAACGCACAAAAAACACACCAAATCCGCATCGTGGGCACATAGCCTTCCAGTGTTCTCTTCCCATCTTTTTCTACTTGGCTTCAGCCATGACTATCATTAAAACTATATAGCTGTTGCAGCTAGTCATGGGCCTTAAAGATTATAGTGCTGAGGCCTGTGATTTGCTTCAGAAGCCATATGTGTCCAAAGACTAGTAGGTAGCAACGCAACAGCAGCACTTGAGCAGCATGATTTAGCCGGGAAGGAAGTTTTCCTCTCTTTTACTGCCTCTATCTATTTTAATCTTGGTCATAGTAAAGTGCATTAGTTTGAGTGGACTGTTAAGAATCAGAGCATGTTAAGGCTAAAATAATGTAATGGGAGCTTCATCTGTTGTCTTATTTTCACTCATGTGCCACTATACAGTATGTGACCATAGATGCCCTACTTTTAATGGACCTCTCAGCTAATTGTTTTGAATAACACACTTCTCGCTAGGGCTACTAATCCATTTAAATTGAATTGACATAGTTTCTACTGTTACATTACTATTCAACATACTGAATAAAACACATTGCTGGATTACATAGGCAAATAAATTAGTAGATTATACATTACTTAAATATAGGGCTTTTTTGAATAAAGAATACAGTTTCCAGTCTGGCACATCTACTAGGATACATTCACAAAGTCATAAATAATGCAAAAGAATTTGAGTCGCCTACAAACAGGAGATGAAAACTATCCTATATTGTGGGAAAAGACAATATTGGTACTAGCTTTTAGTCCATATTTCACATCATTGTAGGTTAATAGGATTAAACCAGAAGTACTCATGGTAGGCGCACATCAAACCAAATATAAAGTCGTTTTCTTTTTTGTGATATAGGAAATACACATCTCGTTTTAATATTGTATCGGATGCTTCATCAGGAAAAAGAACACCATTAAAGGGGTTTTCCCACAAATAAAATTCATTTTAATAAACAGATTTTGGAATAATAATAAGTTCCACAATTGGATGTATAAAAAAATGTTCCTGTGCTGAGATAATCTTATAAATGTGCCCCTGCTGTGTACTGTGTAATGGCTGTGTCTGACCATACAGGGACACAGTCTAATCATACCACATCTCCTGGGCAGGGGAGGAAGCAAAAGAGGATAAAGACATTACAGCATAGGATCGCAAATTATTATTTTTTTTCTAAGTAAAACATTGCTTAAAAACAGACAGAGAAATGTTTTACCTCACAAAAAGAATCCGCATTGACCCCATGCTGTCATGTCTGTATGCTTCCTTTTGCTTAGTGGACTGCTTAGTGGATACTGGGTCACAGGTAACAATCACGCCTGAGTCCTACTTCTACCGTTACTTTCAAACAATGGCCAAGCCAGAGCGGGAGACGTTGATCCGGGTAACAGCGGCTAATCAGCAACCGATTCCCATGACAGGGGTCTTGTGGATGAATGTGTGGCTATGTGGACAAGATGTAGAAAGAAAAGGCTTTTTGCTGGTTCCCAAGCCATTCAAAGAAGATATACCGGTGATAATGGGCATGAATATCCTGTGAGAGTTGGACCAGATCATGTTCACTAAACGGGGGGTCTGGCTACTGGAAACAGGCAACTCCGCACAAACCTACCCAGAAAGCATTCCAACAGCTGATCTATGTTTGTGGGACACAGAAGAGCATTCCTGTACCCCAGTCTGTGGGAGTTATTCAAGTGCCAGGAAGGATATCCCTCTCCCTCCCTCCTTCTCGGAAAACCATTCTTCCACTGCCTGTGGGACCCTTCCGCAACCTTGAAGGCAAGGAGGTGGTCATCGAACCAGTAAGCCTAGGAGAAGTAGGCCAGAATGCTCTGGTAGCCCGTACATTAGCAGTGGTCCATAATGGACGAGTACCCATTAGAGCCGTGTATGTAGGACAGAGAGAAGTCTGTTTAACCCCAGGGGTGGAGCTGGCTCGTGTGTATCTACTGTACATCGAAGTGAAGTGCTGAGTCAGAAAAAAGTGACACTGACCCCGGTAGATGACTGGACCCTGGCAGTCACAGGCAAAACGGAAGAGGTCCCGACCCCAGAATGGGATGGGCAAGCCATCTTGGCCCAAATGGAGGTGGATGTGAAGGCTCTCGATCCAGATCATATACAAGCAGTTGAAAAAATGCTGTGGGAGAATCAGGCTGCATTTGCCAGCCACACCGATGACTTTGGCTGCACAGACGCCATCACCCTTGAGATACCAATGGGGGACACTCCTCCGATTCAAGAAAGATATCAACAGATACCTCCCAAGCTGTACCTGGAGGTGAAGACCTTGTTGAAACAGATGTTGGATTCGGGAGTGGTGCAGAGTAGTCAGAGTCCATGGGCAGCCCCAGTAGTGCTTGTCAAGAAGAAGGACGGAACTATTCGTTTTTGCGTGGACTACAGGCGGTTGAACGCGTGTACTGTGTGAGACTCGTACCCACTGCCCTGCATTGAAGAATCTTTGACAGCCCCAGGGAAGACTAAATACTTCTCCACTCTGGATCTAGCTAGCAGGTACTGGCAGGTACCAGTGGCAGAAAAAGACAGGGCGAAGACAGCATTTATACTCCCCATGAGACTGTTTGAATTTAACAGAATGCAGTTCGGACTATCCAGTGCACCGGGTACATTCCGGCGGCTGATGGAGAAGTTCCTGGGTGACCTGAACTTTGAAGCGACTCTGATATATCTGGATGATATCATTGTATACTCCGCTACCTTTCAAGAACATCTGAACAGACTCGGACAGGTACTCTGGCGATTACGGGCCCATGGCCTGAAGGTGAAGCCAAAAAAGTGTCATCTGTTCAAGAAGGAGATTCAGTACCAGGGCCACAAGGTGTCTCAGGATGGAGTCCTGCTATCACAAGAAAAAGTAGCTGCGATCCAGCAATGGCCAGCACCCAGAATCATTTCTTGGATTGGCCGGGTACTATTGGCGGTTCATCAAAGGCTATGCGAAAATAGCGGGCCCACTGAATGAGCTACTAAGAGGGACAGCTGGGGCACCCAAGAATCAAAGCATACCCTGGGAACAGAAGCAGGAGGAGGCCTTTCAGACCCTGAAAGAAGCCCTGACATCAGCCCCCATTCTAGCCTATGCAGATTTTAATAGGCCATTTCTCTTATACACGCATAGCAGTCTATATGGACTCAGGGCAGTCCTATCGCAGATACAGGATGGACACAAAAGGTTTATCGCTTATGCCAGTCGGTCCTTACGGGATACAGAGTGAAATCCTCACAACTACAGCTCCTTCCGCCTGGAACTCCTTGCCCTGGTGTGGCCCATGACGGAGAAGTTTGCGGAATACTTGACAGGGGTCAAGATCATGGTAAGTACTGACAACAATCCGCTGGTCCATCTGGACAGTGCCAAGATGGGAGCCCTGGAACAGCGTTGGGTAGGTCACCTTGAAAAATTTGACTTCTTGATCCGCTACCGCTCTGCCACGGAAAACATCAACGCTGCGCTGATGGCTTGTCAAGGGTAACCTTCGAAAGTCCGGAAAGGGACCTCGATGAACACTTGGAGGAAGAGGAGATTCCGGACTTCTGCAAATTCACCCCTCCGGCAGTAGTGGCACAGTCAAGTGGGTTGGCCTGCTCCCTACCCAAGTCACTAGGGAGAACTAACGAAGAATGGGGTCGAGTACAAGATGAAGATGCAGGGTTGCAGCAAGTGAAAAGCCGGGTAGTCCAACGAAAAGTACCCCGCAAGGAAGAAAGTGCTGACCTAGATGCCGAGATGAAGTCCGTGCTGCGCCAGTGGGATAGGCTGGAAGTTCGAGGAACTGTTCTATACCGCAAGTGGCAGCAGCCCACTGACTTAGAGGCAAGATGGCAAGTAGCAATCCCCGGGAGAGTGGCATGAGAAATTGCCAAAGAAGCTCATGATTTCGGAGCCCACTTCGGACCGGGAAAAACCTACCACTGGCTGCAGCGCTACATATTTTGCCCCTGGGTGGAAGCCACAGTTGAGAAAGTTTGCTGACAGTGCAGAGTGCGTGACCTCATCAAAAGCACAGAACAGAGGGCACCTGTACAAACCATACAGACCAAAGAACCGCTTGAAGTGTTAATGATAGGCTACCTCCTCGTGGGACAATCAACTAGAGGTCCACAGTACTGCCTGGTCATGACTGTGACTGACCACTTCTCCAAGTTTGCAGTGGTCACCCCAACTCGGGACCAGACAGCTGAGCATGCTGCGCGAGCCATCTGTCAAGATTTCATTCGGGTCTACAGGTGTCCAAAGTGGATTCACTCAGACCAGGGAGCGTGTTTTCAGGGTAAAGTGATGGAGGAACTGTACTGGCTGTACGGCATCAAAAGGTCCCTAACAACCCCATATCACCCCCAAGGGAATGGGGCCTGTGAGCGCTTTAACCGGACTCTACTGTTGAGAACATTAGAGGAAGACAAGAAAGCAAATTGGCCTGACTACGTGCCCGAATTGGTCTGGACCTTTAACCATTGGGTCCACACGACCATGGGTTATACCCCGTAGATGCTACTGTTTGGAAGAGCTGGCCGAGAAATCATTGAACTAGAACAGCCAGAGGATATATTTGAACGATCTACCACCTCATGGGTAAAAGAACATTGTCGTCGGCTCCAGACCATCCGCCGGCTAGCAGGCCAGCGATTACAAGAGAATACTTATAATAGCCAACCTCCAATTCAGGAAGTTCCGCTCCAACCTGGAGACCTGGTTCTGGTGCGGGAAAGACGTCCCAAAGGCAAGATGAGTGAACGTTGGGAGGTGCATCCATACAAAGTGATCAAAAGAGTGTACCCCAACGGCCCGGTGTACGAAGTACAAGCTGAAAATGAAGAATCTGCTCTGAGAACTCTACACAGGAATATGTTATGGCCATGCCAATCTGAAGATCCCCTATCTGTCCCGAGGCTGAATTCCCCGGTTCCTGCAGCAAAGCTGGCTTTCCCTGACAGTAACTTTAGTGAAGACTGGTGGGCTGTTCCTGAGGCTGCAGAAGGTCCCCAGTCCCCAGTCCATGGATGCTGACGTTCCCAAAACAGAACCATTGCACAGAGAAGAGGAACCTCATGGTCTGTCCGATATTTCTGTTGAAAAGAAAGGTCCTACCGTTACTGTTCCCATTGAAGATAGTCATGAGCTCTGGAGATCCAGTAGGCCTAATGCAGGGGTTCCACCAAATAGGTATGATGCTGATCAGTTCATTTAGTACACCTGTATATATTGTGGGCAACGATGCACTGCTGTATAAATAGTTGTATAGAGTTTTTTTATCCCTCTTCCTGGACTATACGGCAAGGCCGAGGATGGCTGCTTTTTAGTGGGGAGGCATGTAGGGGGTTGGCCCCTAGTCAGCTTACTAACTCAATTACACTGTTACTTTAAGAGACAATACGCCCCTCTGATTTGTGTGTACGTGGACTAGTCCTTTCCCCCTTGCAGCCTGCTGTGTGTTGGTTCAGACCTGTGGCAGTTGGTGTCAGTTGAGCAACGGTCGAGGGGGACTAGTGGATGTTATGAGAGACTTTTGCCATGGTGAGCCGACTGCTGCCCTGAGAAAGAGACAGGCAAGACATTAAGCTGTCCCAACAAGAAAAAAGATAGTGCCCGTTTACCACAGGATCGATCTCCAGGGCCGTGTCAGAAGGAGAAAGGCATATTGCATATCCAGGGTAATTTTTCCCAGAAGCCAGATAGGAAATTAGCAGAGAGTAGTTGATAGAAATTGTTTTTACTGTTTGTATTGTAATTTGCATTGCCATAGCTGGAGCACGGCTTGTGTGACGCGCTCCAGCTATCTCATCTTGTAACCACTATTGTATTTATCATTACAAAAATTAGTCTTATTTTCCGGCATATAATCCTCTGTCTCTCAATAAAGCCGGTGTTTTGTTTCTGTCTCCTCGTCTACTGTACCGTACTTGAGACCTGCTTTGCAGTGTTCTTTGGACACCGCTACACCTTGGCTGTATGTTTTGGGTCATTGTCTTGCTGGAATACCCAGCCACGACCCATTTTTAATGTCCTGGTGGAGGGAAGTAGGTTGTCACTCAGGATTTTACGGTACATGGCTCCATCCAGTCTCCCATTGATGCGGTGAACTAGTCCTGTGCCTTTAGCAGAGAAACACCCACAAAACATAATGTTTCCACTGTTAGAACCTTGCTCTTAGGTTTTTTCCTTTGCTGGTCACATGACCTTGTTGGCCTATTTAATCCTGCTCCGCCCTTTTGGCTTTGCTGGACTTCATTGTATAACTACTTTCTAGCTAGCCTGTGCTCTGTATCTAACTCTGTTAGTTTGCTTGGTCTACGGACCTCTATGTTCTATATTTTTTGTTTGTTCGTCTGTCTGCTACTATTTCTGTTAGGAGGTGTCCCATTTTCCTCCCAGTCCTTAGTACTTGTAGGGATTCCTTCCCCACATCTATAGGTTTCCGTACAGACTAGCTTAGGACTTTAGCAGGTCTGATCGCAGGATCAGGTTCCCTGTTACATCGTAGGGATTCAGCTGAGTTCTATCGTAGGGACAGATCTCCTCTCTTTCCTTAGCTCTGGTAGCAGAACATAACAGTAAGTCCAGCCTGCAAATTCTCTATGGAAAGATTTTTCTGTTCCACCATGGTGTCGGTTCAGGATTTGGCTCATCGCCTGCAGGGACTCTCTCTGGAGGTGGCCGAGCTCCGTCAGCACGTGAGTAACTGTCCTGGAGCACATTTCTTGGAGCCTAAGGTATGTTTGCCGGATTTATTTTTTGGTGAACACCGAGAATTTTTTTCATTTAAAAATGCTTGCTTATTGTATTTTCGTTTGAGACCCAAGTCCTCTGGGGATGAATCCCAGCGCATAGGGTTCATAATGTCACTTTTGCGCAATGAGCCTCAGGAGTGGGCCTTTTCTTTGCAACCTAGTGATACATGCTTCAGATCAGTGGATAGTTTTTTTTCTGCTTTGGGACTATTATATGATGATCCTGACCGTGTCGCATCAGCTGAGACTGAGTTGAGACGTTTGAAACAGGGATCAGGTAATGTGGAAAAATATTGTACTCATTTCCGTCGTTGGTCTACTCAAACAGGGTGGAACGATTCTGCTCTGAAAAGTCTATTTCTTGCTGGGCTCAATGAAAGGGTTAAAGACCTGCTAATTGCTTATCCTACACCTGAAGATTTGCAACAGGCTATGCAATTAGCTATACGGGTGGATAGGAGACTGCGTGCAAGGGTTAATGAGAGCAAATCCTCTGCTATGTCAGTTTCTGGTTATGAGAATGTGTGTACTAACAGTGGTAAACCGATGGAGATTGGATCGGTGGCACCTCGCTCTCAAGAAAAAGACCGTAGATTTTTTGAAGGCTTGTGTTTCTATTGCGGAAAATCTGGTCATTTGATTAAAGGCTGTGAGCTTCGTATGAAGAAAGAAAAAAAAATGGTCAGTCATGCCCGTATTGCCTGTTTAAATTCCAAGGGTGTATTTTTAGCTGCTTCCACGATTGCTCAGGAAAAATTAATGGAATTTCGGGTGTTTGTTGATTGTGGGTCTACTCTGAATGTAATTGATGGGGGATTCTTGGAAAGACTCAATTTAAAACCCGAACCTTTATCATCCCCCATTGCTGTGGTTTCTGTGGATGGTTCCCCTTTGAAGAATATTACTCTCAAGGTCTGTAAATTTCCTCTCACTATTAATGGTGTTCACCATGAGAAATTAGATTTGGTAGTTTTGAATAACTTGCCTTCTCCAGTAATATTGGGATTGCCCTGGTTAAAATTTCACAATCCTGTACTGGATTGGTCTACCAGTGAAATTAAATTCTGGAGCCATAAATGTTATGACAAGTGTTGTAACGGGCGTATTGCAGCTTTGGATAGGGGAGAATTGCCTGTTCCTATTCAGAATTTTTGGAGAGTTTTTTCTGAGAAGGAATCGCAGGTTTTGCCTCCCCATAGAGACTATGATTGTTCTATTGAATTTGTCCCTGGAGCGACTCTTCCTAAAAGTCGTTTATTTAACCTTACTATTCCTGAGAGGAAGGCTTTGGACAAATACATACAGACAAGTTTGGCCGCCGGTCACATTAGGCCTTCTAAGTCTCCTGTGGCGGTTGGATTCTTTTTTGTAAAAAAAAAGGACGGCGGTTTACGTCCTTGTCTGGATTTTCGTGAGATTAACAAAATTACTTTACGCAATCCTTACCCACTGCCATTGATTCCTGATCTGTTTAACCAGTTAATGGGGGCCAAGTGGTTCTCTAAAATTGACCTTAAGGGGGCATACAATCTGTTGCGCATGAAGGAGGGTGACGAATGGAAGACTGCTTTTAACACTCCTGTGGGTCATTTTGAGAATCTGGTTATGCCTTTTGGTCTTACTAATGCTCCTGCATTTTTTCAGAATCTTATTAATGACATCCTTAGACCTTTGATCGGCAAAAATGTGGTTGTGTATTTGGATGACATTTTGATTTATTCGCCGGATCTGGAGTCTCATTGGCGGAGCGTACGTGAGGTATTACAGTTATTAATGGACAATTCGCTTTTTGCTAAGCTGGAGAAATGTGAGTTCGCTGTACAGAGAATTAGTTTTTTGGGTTACATTATCTCCAGCGATGGTTTTGAGATGGACCCGGTGAAAGTTCAAGCTGTACAGGAATGGCCTAGGCCTATTGGTTTGAAATCGATACAGAGGTTTTTAGGTTTCGCCAATTATTACAGAAAATTCATAAAAATTTTTTCTAGTATTGTCAAACCTCTGACCGATCTCACCAGGAAAGGTGCTGATGCGGTTCAGTGGTCTTCTGAGGCCATTGAAGCTTTTGTGTATCTCAAGGAGAGGTTCACCTCTGCTCCCATCCTTATGCAGCCTGATGTGACTAAGCCGTTTTTGGTTGAGGTTGATGCTTCCTCTGTGGGGGTTGGCGCAGTATTGTCTCAGGATAACGGGGATGGATTACATCCCTGTGCCTTTTTTTCAAAAATTTTTTCGGAGACTGAACTGAATTACGATATTGGTAATCGGGAATTATTGGCTATTAAACTCACATTTGAACACTTGCGCCACTTCTTGGAAGGTGCGGAATTTCCCGTTCAGGTTCTTACGGATCATAAAAATCTGATATATCTTGATGCTGCCAAGCGCCTGAATGCCCGTCAGGCTAGGTGGGCACTGTTTTTCTCGCGGTTTAATTTCTCCGTTACTTACATCCCTGGTACTAAGAATGTTAAGGCGGATGCCTTGTCTCGCAGTTTTTCTCCCATAGTCGGTGCTGAGAAAGAGGAGAACATTTTACAAGAAGGCGTTGTGATAGCTGCTTTGGACTCCGTTTTGGAAGATGAGATTCTTAAAGCACAGGAGAATGTCCCATCTAACACTCCTCATGGGAGGTTGTTTGTGCCTGGGACCTTTAGGAGAGATTTGTTTGTTGAGTGTCAGGAGTCTCGGTTGGCAGGTCATCCCGGAATCTCTGAGACCAAGAGACTGGTGGGTCGCAGTTTTTGGTGGCCTGGATGGCAGAAGGAGGTCATTAAGTGGGTGCGTCAATGTACTATATGTGCTAGATCTAAGTCCTCACATACTCCTGCTGCGGGGTTGCTTTGTCCTTTGGAGGTTCCCAGTGCTCCTTGGACACATTTGGCTATGGACTTTATAACTGACCTTCCCCCCTCTGAGGGTTTTACTGTCATCTGGGTGGTCGTGGACCGTTTTAGCAAGATGTGTCAATTGGTTCCCTTCGTCAAACTGCCCTGCACTAAAACTCTCGCTAAGGCATTTGTCAAGGAAATTGTCAGACTTCATGGCGTTCCTACTGACATTGTTTCTGATAGGGGTCCTCGTTTTTGGCGTGCCTTTTGTGACAGGTTGGGAGTTCATTTGTCGTTCTCGTCCGGATATCATCCTGAATCTAATGGCCAGACAGAAAGGAAAAAACAGGATGTTGAGCAGTTCTTGCGTTGTTTTGTGGCAGACAATCAAGAGGGGTGGTCTGAGTTTCTGCCACTTGCTGAATTTGCTCTGAACAATCATACATCTTCTTCTGCTGGTTGTTCACCTTTTTTTTGTTGTTCTGGGAGACATCCATCGTTTGGGTCGTTCTCCAAGTTGGGATCTGCCGTGCCTGAGGAGGAGAATTTTTCCGGTGATTTGGAGAGAGTTTGGACGGATGTGCGTGGTAATCTTCAGGAGGCCAACAGAAAATCTAAAGACTACTTTGATAGGAAACGACAGGAGGTTTTGTTCGCTGTTGGTGACATGGTTTGGTTGTCCTCTAGGAATCTGCGGTTGAGGATTCCTTCTAAGAAATTGGGTCCCAAGTTTGTAGGGCCCTTTAAGGTGCTTCAGGTTGTCAACCAATCTGCTGTTAGGTTGGAGGTTCCTACCTCCTGGAGAATTAATCCGGTATTTCATGTCTCTCTGTTAAAAAAAGCTGTTGTGTCGGATGGTGACGCCTCTGCCTCTGTTCCTCCAGTGGTGGAGGACGGGGAATATGAAATTTCTCGCATCCTTAACTCTAGACGGTATAGAGGTAGTTTGCAGTATCTTGTGGCCTGGAAAGGTTTCGGACCCGAGGATAACTCTTGGGTGAGGTCAGATGATGTTTCCGCGTCCAGACTTATCAGAGCGTTTCACAGGAGATTTCCTGATAAGCCTGGTCCTAGGGGATCCGGAGGATCCTCTTAGAAGGGGGGGTACTGTTAGAACCTTGCTCTTAGGTTTTTTCCTTTGCTGGTCACATGACCTTGTTGGCCTATTTAATCCTGCTCCGCCCTTCTGGCTTTGCTGGACTTCATTGTATAACTACTTTCTAGCTAGCCTGTGCTCTGTATCTAACTCTGTTAGTTTGCTTGGTCTACGGACCTCTATGTTCTATATTTTTTGTTTGTTCGTCTGTCTGCTACTATTTCTGTTAGGAGGTGTCCCATTTTCCTCCCAGTCCTTAGTACTTGTAGGGATTCCTTCCCCACATCTATAGGTCTCCGTACAGACTAGCTTAGGACTTTAGCAGGTCTGATCGCAGGATCAGGTTCCCTGTTACATCGTAGGGATTCAGCTGAGTTCTATCGTAGGGACAGATCTCCTCTCTTTCCTTAGCTCTGGTAGCAGAACATAACATCCACCTCCATGCTTCATAGTGGGGACGGTGTTCTTTGGGTCATAGGCAGCATTTCTCTTCCTCCAAACACGCCGAGTTGAGTTAATGCCAAAGAGCTCAATTTTTGTCTCATCTGACCACAGCACCTTCTCCCAGTGACTCACAGAATCATCCAGGTGTTCATTGGCAAATTTTAGACGGGCCTGCACATGTGCCTTCTTGAGCAGGGGAACCTTGCGGGCACTGCTGGATTTTAAACCTTTAAGGCGTAATGTGTTACCAATGGGTTTTTTTTGTGACTGTGGCCCCAGCTGCCTTGAGATCATTAACAAGTTCCCCCCGTGTAGTTTTAGGCTGATCTCTCACCTTCCTCATGATCAAGGATATCCACGAGGTGAGATTTTGTATGGTGCCCCAGATTGATGTCGATTGACAGTCATTTTGTATTTCTTCCATTTTCTTAGTATTGCAACAACAGTTGTCTCCTTCTCACCCAGCGTCTTACTTATGGTTTTGTAGCCCATTCCAGCTTTGTGCGGGTCTATGATCTTGTCCCTGACATCCTTAGAAAGCTGTTTGGTCTTGCCCATGTTGTAGAGGTTCGAGTCCCACTGATTATTGGAGTCTGTGGACAGGAGCCTTTTATACAGGTGGCTATGTAAGACAGCTGTCTTCAATGCAGGTAACGAGTTGATTAGGAGCGTCTAACTCAGTGTTTCCCAAACCCCATTCTCACGGCCCCCTACAGGTCATGTTTTCAGGATCTCCTTAGTATTACACAGGTGATTGAAGTATCATCAAGGCATCAGGGATTCTCTCACCTGTACAATACTAAGGAGATCCTGAAAACATGACTTGTGGGGGGCCGTGAGGATGAAGTTTGGGAAACACTGGTCTAAATGGTCTGTGCGAGCCAGAACAGATTATGGTTTGTAGGGGATCAAATACTTATTTCTCACTGCAAAATACAAATAAATGTATCTAATTTATAAATGTGATTTTCTTGTTTTTTGGATATTCTATCTCTCAATGTTACTATGAACATACCCTTAAAATGATAGACTGTTCATGTCTTTGTCAGTGGGCAAACTTACAAAAACAACAAGGGATCAAATAATTATTTATTTCACTGTACATCACAAATTAATAGTTAAAAATTAATAAACATCAAGAGATGCAGAATGTACCAAAGCAAATAAATACAGTGGCAAGCAAACGTTTGGGCATCCATGGTCAAAATTACTGTTATTATGAACAGTTAAGCAAGTTGAAGATGAAATGATCTCTAAAAGGCCTAACGTTAAAGATGACACACTTCCTTTGTATTTAAAGCAATATATATATATATATATATATATATATATATATATATATATATTTATTTATTTATTTATTTATTTATTTATTTTTTCATCTTTTACATTTTAAAAATTACAAAAAGGAAAATAGGCCAATGCAAAAGTTTGCGTACCGTGCATGGTTAGTACCTAGTAGAATCCCCTTTTGCAGGTATCACAGCTTGTAAATGCTTTTTGTAGCCAACCAAGAGTCTTTCAATTATTGTTTGAGGGATTTTCATCCATTTTTCCTTGGAAAATTCTTCCAGTTCTGTGAGATTTCATGGTCTTCTTGCATGCACTGCTATTTTGAGGTCTAGCCACAAATTTTCAATGATGTTCAGATCAAGGGACTGTGATCGCCATTGAAAAATCTTCAGCTTGCGCCTTTTGAGGTAGTCTATTCGGATTTTGTCGTGTGTTTAAGATCATTATTGTTACGGGTCCGGGTGGTGGAGCCTCTGTGCCGCGGTGCAAGTAGGGATCCAGAGGGGCATAACTAAGAATCAACCCGGAAAGACCCTGGTCGGACGGCGGCAAACGACACCGTAACCAGGGAGGGACCGAGCAGAGGGACCAGGTGCTACTCTGGGGACGACCTTGTAAGAGAGCAGGTGGCTCCCACAGGTAAGACAGCAGGGACTGACCGGTATAGCGGATGGACACAACAGGTAGGCGGCAGTCTCTGTGTTAGCTGACGGGTGGTCACGGTACGTGACGGAAGAAGTCTCTTGGCAAGTGGGTAGGTGGTCACGGCAAGTGACAGCGGGAGCCTCCAGGTAGGCTAGCAGGTGATCACGGCAAGTGACGGCAAGCAGGCTGTAGTCTCTAGGCTGACAGGCAGGTGGTCACGGCATGTGACGGCAGAGCCTCCTGGTAGGATAGCAGGTAACAGGCGGGTAGCAGACGTGCTCTCCCAGGTGAGCGGGTTTAGCAGGCACGACAGGTAGCAGGCAGGTAATTGGCAGGTGCTTCCTGGAACGAAGGTGGACTTGCCCATAGACAGACTGGCGGAAGACCAGAGGCAGACTGTCGGGCAGGAGGGAAGAGAAGCTGGCAGACAGGACTGGTAGTCAGGCTGGCAATGAGACCTGAGGGTAAAAGCAGAGGTAAGTATTCTGTGCAACAACTTTGCTCGAGCACCTCCATTTTGGAGGAGGTGCCTTACATATGGGAGGTCCTCCGGCTATTGGCCGGGGACTCCTTAGGACGGCGCGCGCGGTCCCTTTAAGAGAGGGGGAGCGCACCCTAAGCACAGTGCTGGGGAAGGAGCGCGCGCCGGCAGCAGCTGGGAGAGGAGCGCTGGAGGACGCCAGACAAGGAGTGGGAAGGTGAGAGAGATGGCATCTCTGCCTAGCAGGGGGCAGAGACGCCGATGCTACAGTACCCCCCCCTTTAGGCCCCCTCTTTTTTAGGCCTGAAAGAAATTTTTCAAGGAGAAGCGGGGCGTTGATGTTCTCCCTGGGTTCCCAAATTCTCTCCTCAGGACCAAACCCCTTCCAATCTACCAGAAAAAAGGTCTTTCCTCTTACCCTTGATGGCCAGAATACTCTCTACCTCAAAGATGTCCTCAGCGGAAACCAGAGCAGGGGGAGTACCTGGATTGTTGGAAAAAGAGTTAAAGACAACGAGTTTGAAGAGAAATACGTGGAAGGAGTTGGGAATCCGTAAGGTGGCCGGGAGTTTTAACTTGTAGGCCACTGGATTAATTTGCTTGAGGATTTCGAAAGGGCCAATGAAACGAGGACCCAACTTGTAGGAGGGTAACTTGAGCCGCACATGTTTGGAGGAGAGCCAAACCTTGTCTCCCGGACGGAATAGAGGCGGATCTAGACGCCTCTTATCAGCATATCTCTTCATCCGCTCGGAGGATTGAAGATGTGCGGACTTAGTACTCTCCCAAATGGTGGAAAATTCGTTGACAAGAGACTCTGCGGCAGGGTTGTCCACAGAAGCGGAGACGGGAAACGGAATCCGAGGATGCTGGCCATAGACAATGAAGAACAGGGACTTGGAAGAGGATTCACTCTCGTGGTTATTATACGAGAATTCGGCCCATGGTAGGAGGTCCATCCAATCAGAATGGTGGGCATTAACGAAGTGCCGGAGGTAACTGGTAAGGATCTGATTGATCCGCTCCACTTGACCATTGGACTGTGGATGATAAGCGGAGGAGAAATCCAGGGTGACATCCAGCAGTTTACATGTGGCTCTCCAGAAGCGTGAGGTGAACTGAACCCCCCCGATCCGACACGATGTGGAGGGGTAGGCCATGGAGACGGAAGATATGGCAGATAAAGTCTTTAGCCAGCTCAGGTGCAGACGGGAGACCAGGCAGGGCAATGAAGTGGGCCATTTTAGAAAAGTGGTCCGCGACCACCCAAATGATTGTACACCCGTTTGAAACAGGGAGATCGGTAATGAAGTCCATAGCGATGTGTTGCCACGGGGCAACAGGTACGGGAAGCGGCAGGAGATGACCGGCTGGTTAGTGTCTGGGAACTTTGTTGCAGGCACAAGATGAACAGGCAGAGACGAAGTCTACCACATCCTTACGCAGGGTAGGCCACCAGTAATGCAGGGTAATGAGCAGGAAGGTCTTCTTTTGGCCAGCATGACCAGCTAGTTTAGAAGAATGACCCCAGCGAAGAACCTTCTCACAGTCTGGAACCGCTACAAACGTCTTGCTGGGTGGGAGACGAGTCAAATCCAAGGGGGCCACATTCATCACCTTGGAGGGGTCGATGATGTGCATAGGCTCCTCCTCTTGATCAGAGGACAGAAAGGATCGGGACAAGGCATCAGCTTTGACATTCTTGTCCGCCGGGCCGAAATGCAGGATGAAGTCGAAGCGGGCAAAAAACAAAGACCACCGGGCATGACACTGATTAAGTCTCTGGGCATTTTGGAGATAAGCCAGATATTTGTGATCTGTGTAAATGATCACCGGGTATAGAGCCCCTTCAAGCAGGTAGCACCACTCCTCCAGCGCCAATTTGACAGCTAGCAATTCTCAGTCTCCTATGGAGTAGTTGCGCTCAGAAGAGGAGAAGATTTTGGAGAAGAAGCCGCAGGTTACCATTCTGCCGGAAGAAGATTTTTGGGTAAGTACTGCTCCGGTTCCGGAAGAGGAGGCATCAACCTCCAGGTAGAATTGTTTATTGCAGTTTGGACAGTGCAGAACTGGGGCAGAGGAGAAGGCTTGCTTTAAGGAAAGGAAGGCCTCCTCGGCTTCGAGCGACCATACCTTGGGATTTGCCCCCTTGCGGGAGAGCGCAGATATGGGAGCAGTCCGGGACGAGAGGTGTGGAATGAAAAGACGATAGTAATTGGCGAAGCCCAGGAATCACTGTATCGCCTTTAACCGCTCCGGACGGGGCCACTTAAGGACAGCAGAGAGCTTCTCGGGATCCATTCGCAAGCCTGTCTGGGAGATAACATAGCCCAGGAATGGAAGAGAGGTCTGCTTGAAAAGGCACTTCTCGTATTTAGCATAGAGGTGGTTCTGCCTGAGCCTAAGCAGGACCTGACGAACATCCCTCTGGTGTGTGGGGAGATCCGGAGAGAAGACGAAGATATCATCCAGGTATACCACCACGCAGGAGTAAAGAAGGTCACGGAAGATGTCGTTGACCAGTTCTTGGAAGACGGCGGGAGCATTGCAGAGACCGAAGGGCATCACACGGTACTCATAGTGTCCATCCCGGGTATTAAATGCCATTTTCCACTCGTCTCCTTGATGGATACTGACCAGGTTATACGCTCCACGTAGATCTTGCTTGGAAAAGATCCTGGCGCCTTTAAGGCGATCAAACAACTCGGAGATGAGCGGCAGGGGGTATTTATTTTTAACAGTGATCTGATTGAGTCCTCTACAGTCAATACAGGGGCGTAGCGAGCCATCCATTTTTTTGACAAAGAAGAATCCGGCTCCAGCCGGGGAGGTAGACTTCCGGATGAACCCCCTAGCCAGATTCTCCTCTATGTACTCTGACATGGCCCGGGTTTCGGTCGCAGACAATGGATAAATACGTCCACGGGGTGGAGTGGCGCCAGGTACCAAGTTGATCAGGCAATCTTATGGCCTATGAGGTGGTAATGTCTCTGCTTCCTTTTTACCGAAGACGTCTGCATAGGGCCAGTAAGGAGCCGGAAGACCGGGTAAATTAGCTGGAGTGGGTAGTGGACGAACCGGAACCAGGCAGGTCCTATGGCAGTCCGGACCCCACCGGAGTACTTCACCGGATTGCCAGTTCAACACGGATTCATGCGTCTGGAGCCAAGGTAGGCCTAGCAATAGGGAGTGAGAGAGTCTGGGTAGCACATGGAAGAAGATCTTTTCAGAGTGAAGCATTCTCACCTGCAGGGTTATGGGTTCTGTGACGAGCAGGATGGTCACCGGTAGGAGTCTTCCATCCACGGAGGTGACAGACAATGGTTCAGCCAGAGATTTGGTGGGAATGCGGTATTTCTCTACTAGGGACTGGGAAATGAGATTTCCAGCAGCTCCAGAATCTAGCTGAGCGAGTACAAAGTGACGGTTCTCTCCCCAGGAGATAGAGACAGACAGAGTCAGGGAAGGAGAGGGCTTAATTTTGTCTAGGATGACCTCTCTGAGCGGTCCTAGACACCGGAGTTTCCCAGTTTCTCCGGGCAGGAACGGATCAGGTGCTCATTACTGCCACAATAGAAACAGCTCCCCTCGGCTCGGCGTGACTCTTGGCGAGATTTGACCATCTTGGTCTGGTCGATCTGCATGGGCTCTGGTGAGTGCGCCCGGGGAGTAACAGATGAAGAGACTGGTCTCTGGAAAGTAGGAGCAAGGCGGGGAAACCTCCTCTCACGGGTTGTTTCTTTGGTACGTTCCTGGAACCGGATGTCAATCCGGGTAGCTAGCATCACCAAGTCATCCAGGGTGGTTGGAATGTCCCGACCGGCAAGTTCGTCTTTAATCCGACCGGAAAGGCCCTCCCAGAAGACGGACACCAGGGCCTCGTTATCCCAGGCAAGCTCAGAAGCGAGGGTACGGAACCGTATGGCATATTGGCCCACGGTGAGACTCCCTTGGCAGAGACGTAGCAGAGTGGAGGCTGATGAGGTATTTCGTCCCGGTTCATCGAAGACTTTCCGGAAAGCAGTGAGAAAAGCTGACAAGTTGGATACCAGGGAATCCCCTCTCTCCCACAGGGGATTTAGCCAAGCCAGTGCTTCCCCAGTGAGATGGAACATGATGAAGGCCACTTTGGCCCGGTCGGAGGTAAAATGATGTGCCAAGAGTTCAAAGTGCAGGGTGCACTGGTTAATGAAGCCTTGAGCCAAGACGGGGTCTCCACCAAAACGAGGCGGTGCAGAAAGCCGGGGACCAGGACCGGGTACCATGGTATTGATGGGCAGCGGCGCTGCCGGGACGTGAGACGTGCGACTGGAGGTAGGTCCCGGTGGAGCAGTCAGTGTGTCCAGGCGGGAGTTGACATTACGCAGGTGGTTCAGGATGTATTCCTGTTGGGATCTCTGATGGGAGACTTCGTGGAATAGGTCAGAGAGCGAGGGAGCTTGGGTGCACCGGGTTCCATGGCCCAAGCAAACTGTTACGGGTCCGGGTGGTGGAACCTCTGTGCCGCGGTGCAAGGAGGGACCCAGAGGGGCGTAACTAAGTATCAACCCGGACTGACCCTGGTAGGACGGCGGCAACTGACACCGTAACCAGGGAGGGACCGAGCAGAGGGACCAGGTGCTACTCTGGGGACGACCTTGTAAGAGAGCAGGTGGCTCCCACAGGTAAGACAGCGGGGACTGACCGGTATAGCGGATGGACACAACAGGTAGGCGGCAGTCTCTGTGTTAGCTAACGGGTGGTCACGGTACGTGACGGAAGAAGTCTCTTGGCAAGCAGGTAGGTGGTCATGGCAAGTGACAGCGGGAGCCTCCAGGTAGGCTAGCAGGTGGTCACGGCAAGTGACGGCAAGCAGGCTGTAGTCTCTAGGCTGACAGGCAGGTGGTCACGGCATGTGACGGCAGAGCCTCCAGGTAGGATAGCAGGTAACAGGCGGGTAGCAGACGTGCTCTCCCAGGTGAGCGGGTTTAGCAGGCACGACAGGTAGCAGGCAGGTAACTGGCAGGTGCTTCCAAGAACGAAGGTGGACTTGCCCATAGACAGACTGTCGGAAGACCGGAAGCAGACTGTCGGGCAGGAGGGAAGAGAAGCTGGCAGACAGGACTGGTAGTCAGGCTGGCAACGGGACCTGAGGGCTGAAGCAGAGGTAAGTATTCTGTGCAACAACTTTGCTCGGGTACCTCCATTTTGGAGGAGGTGCCTTATATATGGGAGGTCCTCCGGCTATTGGCCGGGGACTCCTTAGGACGGCGTCGGCAGCAGCGGGGAGAGGAGCGCTGGAGGACGCCGCGCCAGGAGCGGGAAGGTGAGAGAGATGGCGTCTCTGCCTAGCAGGGGGCAGAGATGCCGATGCTACAATTATCCATTTATAGAGCCATCCTATTTTCAACTTCAGCTTTTTTACAGATGGTTTTATGTTTGCATCAAGAATTTGTTGAAATTTCATTGAACCCATTCTTTCCTCTACCTGTGAAATGTTCCCTGTGCCATTGGCTGAAACACAACGATTGATCCACCCCCATGCTTAATGGTTGGCGAGATGTTCTTTTCCTGAAACTCTGTGCCCTTTTTTCTCCACACATACCTTTGATCATTGTGGCCAAATAATTCTATATTAACCACATCGGTCCACAGGACTTGTTTCTAAAATGCATCAGGCTTGTTTAGATGTTATTTTGCATACTTCTGATGCTGAATTTTATGGTGAGAACACAAAAGAAGTTTTCTTCTTATGACTCTTCCATTAAGGCCATATTTGTGCTGGTGTCTCTGAACAGTAGAACAATGTACCACAATTCCAGAGTCTGTGAAATCTTTCTGAGGGTCTTTGGCAGTCAAGCGGGATTTTTTGATTTGCCTCTCTTAGCAATCCTACAAGCAGCTCTCACTGAAATTGAGATCTCTCACTGTTCCTGTTAACTGCCATTTCTTAATTATATTTCGAACAATGGAAAAGGCAACTTGAAAAAAGCTTTGCAATCCCCTTATAGCTTTCTCCTGCTTTATGGGCCTCCACCATTTTCATTTTCAGAGTACTAGGCAGCTGCTTAGAAGAACCCATAGCTGCTATTTTTTGGCACAAGGTTAAAGGAGGCTAGGCTTTTATAAAGCTGGGAAATTTGCATCACCTGGCCTTTCCTAACGATGATAGTGAACAAGCCATAACCTTAAAAGGCTAATTAAGGTCTGAAACCTTGGTCAAAGTTATCTAAGCACACAAATCTCCAAGGGTAACCAAACTGTTGCATCGGCCCATTTTCCTTTTTGCAATTTTTAAACTGTAAAGATGGAAAAATATATATTTTTTTGCCTAAAATACAAAGGAAATGTGTCATCTTTAACTTTAAGCCTTTTAGAGATCATTTCATCCTCAACTTGCTTAACCATTCACAATAACAGTAATTTTGACCAGGGGTGTCAAAACTTTTACATGCCACTGTATACTACTGGAGATGAAATCTATAGTGTATTTAACGTCATATGACGCCGGCCAATCATAGTCCTCAGTGAAGGAAAAGGCCACTCCTTCTCAAAATAATCTGACAGATGGGGGTGTGTTGTCACGGGTGTGTCGGGTGTAACAGACAGTCTCTCTGGATCTGGCTGGAGAAGTTCACTGCACTTGGCATTGCAGACACCTTCTTAATATTTCTTCCTTTAAGACCCAGCTGCAACCTCCCTCCTGCTGCTGCTATTGACACATCCTTGCATGGGAGTTAAAAACCCTCAGTTTTCTCCAGGCAATCGCCGGTGATATTTCTATGTTCTCTCTGTGCTCTTTTGTGCATGCTTGGAGCAGTAGCTGTTGGCTGGCTTCTTCTCTGTTTCCCTTGGAGGACAATTGGCGTTACTCCTCCAGTGTCTGCTCAAGCTAAGTTAATCACCTTTGTTTGTCTACCTAGTTGTCTTTAATTTGCAGTGGGGCCTGACGAGTGCTCACCCTTCCCCCTTACTATCTAGGGCCAAGCTCTTAGGATATAAAGGGTTTGGGGTCCTACTCGGCGATTGGTGTAGAACCAATATAGGGATGGTAGGGTAGGCCGAGTGTTATTAGATCTGCCTAGGTGTCTCCACTCCCCCTTTTCCTAGTGTTTGGGCTTCCCCCTCTTCCCTTCGTGTTGCGCTTAGTCTTTCCCACACTTTGAATGACGTCTGTCTCTTATGACTTTATAAATACAAGGTGCGTGATTGCGTGCTCTCATCCACGTGAGCAAGGTACGAATGAGAGAGCTCCGGTGTAGCTGGGGAGTGCCGTTTCGCATTCTACGACACGTATTGTGGGTGGAGAATGATAGTGAACAAGCCATAACCTTAAAAGGCTAATTAAGGTCTGAAACCTTGGTCAAAGTTATCTAAGCACACAAATCTCCAAGGGTAACCAAACTGTTGCATCGGCCCATTTTCCTTTTTGCAATTTTTAAACTGTAAAGATGGAAAAATATATATATTTTTTTGCCTAAAATACAAAGGAAATGTGTCATCTTTAACTTTAAGCCTTTTAGAGATCATTTCATCCTCAACTTGCTTAACCGTTCACAATAACAGTAATTTTGACCAGGGGTGCCAAAACTTTTACATGCCACTGTATACTGCTGGAGATGAAATCTATAGTGTATTTAACGTCATATGACGCTGGCCAATCATAGTCCTCAGTGAAGGAAAATGCCACTCCTTCTCAAAATAATCTGACAGATGGGGGTGTGTTCTCACGGGTGTGTCGGGTGTAACAGACAGTCTCTCTGGATCTGGCTGGAGAAGTTCACTGCACTTGGCATTGCAGACACCTTCTTAATATTTCTTCCTTTAAGACCCAGCTGCAACCTCCCTCCTGCTGCTGCTATTGACACATCCTTGCATGGGAGTTAAAAACCCTCAGTTTTCTCCAGGCAATCGCCGGTGATACTTCTATGTTCTCTCTGTGCTCTTTTCTGCATGCTTGGAGCAGTAGCTGTTGGCTGGCTTCTTCTCTGTTTCCCTTGGAGGATAATTGGCGTTACTCCTCCAGTGTCTGCTCAAGCTAAGTTAATCACCTTTGTTTGTCTACCTAGTTGTCTTTCATTTGCAGTGGGGCCTGACGAGTGCTCACCCTTCCCCCTCACTATCTAGGGCCAAGCTCTTAGGATATAAAGGGTTTGGGGTCCTACTCGGCGATTGGTGTAGAACCAATATAGGGATGGTAGGGTAGGCCGAGTGTTATTAGATCTGCCTAGGGGTCTCCACTCCCCCTTTTCCTAGTGTTTGGGCTTCCTCCCCCTCTTCCCTTCCTGTTGCATTTAGTCTTTCCCACACTTTGAATGATGTCTGTCTTTTATGACTTTATGAATACAAGGTGCGTGATTGCGTGCTCTCATCCACGTGAGCAAGGTATGAATGAGAGAGCTCCAGTGTAGCTGGGGAGTGCCGTTTCGCATTCTACGACATGTATTGTGGGCGGAGCCAGGCACGCTGTGCAGGGAGTTACACAATGTGCACCGCACTAGATGCGAAGCGTGCGTTCCAGAAAACACCCGGAACAGGGTGTCTCTATGTGTCGCACGCCCCATGCGGGGCTGGGATGTAGCGCAGTGTGTGTTCCACAACATGTTCGGAACAGCATTTCTTGACTAACCTTATTATGGAGCTTCAATGATTGTACACATGTCTCTGACACATCTGGTCTCTGATTGGAGCCTATAGAAACCATGCGATTGGCACCTCCTTCTTCCACAACAGGTATTTAAATTACTATGTAGTGAGGTATCTTTGTCAGTCTGCTGATTACCAGGTCCACCACTGGGACTTTGGCACCATAGCCCATGTTTTATTTTATGCTTGTGTGCATTGCCATCCTCACATGATCCTAAAAAGAAGAAACACATTGGGAGGCACATAAGGTTGCATTTGCATAGGGCAAGCTGTGGACTGCCCATATTAGGGAGGGAGTCTTGGGGTGAGAAGGGCCATTGCAGCATCAACAGGGTTCAATAGGGTAATTACAAAGCTCCATACATGGGAATGGACGAGACTTTGCAAGATGGAAGTCTGCACAAGGACCTTATCCCTTGGACAATGACAATTGGGTGAGAAGGTTTCAACTTTTTCTATTTCACATTTAAGTCACTGATGGTGGCATGAGTGTCAGCAGACCACTGTCAGTTTTAGCTGAATTAGTTCTGTGACACTAGTGATGAGTTGTGTCCTACGTTTATCTGTTAAGTGATTTGGTTACATTTTGGCTCTTTTCTTTTTATAGGTCATTTTATTGTGTGCGTACCTATATTTTAATGATGATCTTGATTAGAAGTTATGTTTTAATACTCAAAATGTGCTGATCTACGTTATCTATTAGTGAGATGTTTGGGAGACTTCTGGGGGTTTGAAACGTGGTTGTTTTCACCTTTGACCCCCTATTTTCGTTTAGTTATTATCACCTACACGAAGCTGCAATGAACCTGCAGAAGATTTGTGAGGAGGCGGAGGTGCAACAGCCCTTCAGTGTTCCTTTCAAGCTCACAAGGAAGTTGCAAGGTGGGCATGCTACCTTATATCAGTGTGCATCACGATAACTTTTCTGCTTTGGTGTTTTCCTATAAAGCTCTCACTTCTTTTTTTATCTATTTACATACACATTTCATACTATTGTTATAGGTGACAATTGAGTTCATAAAAACGGTTAAATATGGGCACACGCAAACAAGCAGAATGGCGAGCTGTCAGAGTTTCTGTTTTCTCAGATAAGCAATAATGTTGCTCAGTTAAAACTGAATTGAAATTCTAATCTACAGTATGATATACTTTGCCAAAGACAACATAGAGTATAACAAGCAGATAATAATATCACAATACAAAGTGCAGAGTAGCTTAAATGTCAACGGGTTCAATTTTTTTCAGCATAAGAACATTAACAAAAGAGAAAAATATAGTGAATTGTGCTGAACATTTCTATATTCCAGTTCTTGATAGATAGACAGATAGATAGATAGATAGATAGATAGATAGATAGATACAGTATACTGTACACTCTTTTGAAAGGCTGGGTCCGTATATATCCAGCACTGCCTCACCATTTCCATCAGGATGGAAACTCATGGAGGAGGAACCAACCCATTATTGGCAATGGGATATGTGACGCCCAGCTGTGCTTGGTATCACAGATCCTAGAAGAGTGCATTGATGGATTCCTCCACAAGAGGCCCCAATAAACATTCACACATCTCCACCTTCCACCTCAGACCAGCAGAGGGAGCCCGTTAGGGATATAAATAGGGAAGGTGGAGCCAGGCAGTTTAGTCTGTTGAGAGAGTTCCTGAAGTAGAGAAGCCTGAGAGAGGTCAGCCTGCAGTGGAGCACAGTCCAGACTCAGTTGAAGCTCGGAATAGGGAGCTTAAGGTGTGCCGGCGCCATAAGATCGGTGAAGTGCGGCAAGCTGCCGTTAGTGTGTATAGCCTAGTGAGGGCCCGAGTAGGCCGAAGGCGAGTAGAGAGTTAGTACATAGGGGCAGAGGAGCTTAACTAGCTCACCCAAAGCATTTACCGGACACCGGGTCCGAAGCTTACCGGGATCTCTATGACCCGGTAAGGCATAACCGGAATCCCTGGAGAACTACAAGTCCCAGGATCGCTAAAGTGCTGATACGTAACAGAGCCGGGAGACACATAGGCCCCGCAAGCTGAGGAGCGTGTACTCCAAGAAAAGGCCCTACCACAAGGTCAGCCAGCGAAGGACAGAGACAAAGTTAGGCCTAGCTCCAGGCAGGTCAGAAACTTACTACGCAGAGGCAAGTAACAGGAGGCCCTACACCCACTCATTGGGGAGGATCCTGACATGCACCCTTCACCCTACAGTGCTCCGGGACGTGCCTGAATTTCTATCAGTAAAAGGTACTGAAGTGACTATCGTGTCTGTCCCTGTTCTTGCTCTGACCCGGCTGGGTCTCGCCTGTCCTGCATTCCCCTTTCCATACGCTGCCCTGAGGCCTAGCTCCACCTGTGGGGAGCTATACCATCGAGCTGCCGTATCATCGGCCTCAGTGGACTGCGCTGCGCTGGTGATTCTCACCAGAAGCCACAGGTGGCGTCACGAACTTTTATAAAATTAACAATTATCAACGCTTTTAAAGAGTGACCCCAGGGTACGGGCCCGGGAGCCGACCACCGCGACATCCCCCTGGGCTAGTCAGATAGTTCCCACCTGTCTGGTGCAATAATGGATGCAGTAGACAAGTTTATGTCAGGAGGCCGGATCACGTTTCATGTAACTTTGTGATTCAGTCTTGGACCAATGCCTGAGAGTGAATGAGAAATAAGCCTGATGGCAACTGATGCATTTTTTTTTATCAATTGTGATCTGGGTGTGTTGCATAAGGCTCAAAAAACTGAGCGGATTCAGTGGATGTAGAGGTCAAACCTTAGGTTGGTTCCCTGATAATAAACTGTCAGGAATTATATTTATGTGCAACCTACTGACATTGCTTGATTCACCATCAAATTTAAAGAGACTTTATCACCAATGTAGGGACAGAGGCACTGATTCAAGTGGTGTATCACTTACTGGGCTGCGTACTTCAGTTTTGATGAAACATTGTTTTATAATCAGGAGATGATCACTGAAAGGACTAGCTAACCCCCAGCTTTGTAGTCTTCAATACTCATAAGCTTTCTATTTCTGCTCCCCAACACACAAAAACACACACACAAACACGCATAACTAATGGGTAACTTACTACCTATGCCTGGTGTAGGCTGAAAACTGCCACCTGACAATGGCGTGGACAGGTTTAGACCAAGCTCATCACTGAGAGAAATGATAACTCTGCAGTAGTTAAAACAGTAATTTTATCAAAATTACAGCATACAGCCCAGTAAGTGAAATATCACTGGAATCAGAATCTTTCCCTACATTATTCTCCTCCTAGATAAGGCATCAAAAACCAGGTGACAGATTCCCTTTCAAAGGAATCTGTTACCAGGTTTTTTGCCACCTAATCTGAGAGCAGCATAATATAAGGGCAGAGACCCTGATTTCAGCGAAGTGTCACTTACTGGGCTGCTTAGTGAAGTTTAAATAAAATCACTATTTTTCAGCAGGAGATTACCACTATAGGACTAGTAACCTGCAGCCGCATAGTCCGCTATATTCTTGAGCTATGTGTGAGATATATTCATGGGCAGAATGCTGCCAATCAGTGGTGTAGGCAGGGTTATACAGATTTTAAAATTCAGATAAATGCTAAATCTGAGTAAGAGAGAACAGTGATTTTATCAGAATTACAGCATGCAGACCACAAAGTGGTACATCACTGGAATCAAGGTCTCTGCTACCACATTACGCTGCTCTCATATGGGGTAGCAAAAACCTGGTGACAGATTCACTTTAAGGGAGTCTACATGTGACCCAAAGCATCTTGGCAAGAGATTTTGATCCTCGTTAACCGCTTCGCGACGGCCCACTGTAGATAAACGTCGGCGCTTGCTGGACTCTGTGCAGCGCCGACGTTTAAAAACGGTGGGTGGCCTCGCAGCGCTCAGGACCCCCAGGGTCCTGCAAGCGCTGCAATTCCGGTGCAGAGCGTTAGCTCTGACAGGGGACATCATCGGGACCTGATTGGATCAGGTCCCAATGATGTTAACCCTTTGCTATGTTCTATATGCCGCGATCTATAGTGATCGCGGCATATAGAAGACAGCAGGAGGAGAGTGGGTCGTCCACTTACCTCTCCGACGGCCCCCTTATACCTTCCAGGACCTGGCGTTGCTATGGCAGCTGGAGGTCACATGACCGCCTCCAGATCTGCCATATATGGCGTCCTGCCTGGCTCAGCCTGCAGCTGAAGCCTGGCAGGAGACTCTGACTGTGAAACAGTCAGCAAAGATCTCATGTAATGTAATACATGTCTATTACATTACATGAGATCAGTGATCAGAAATATAAAAATTAATGTCCCATGCAGGGACTACGTAAAAATGTAAAAAAAAGTAAAAAAAAATGTTTTTAAACTGTTAAAAAAACCCCACAAAATAAATAAAAATAAATAAATAAAATATTAATAAATCCGTATATTTATGCAAAACCAAAAAAAGTGCACATATTTGGTATCGCCGCATCCGAAACAACCCGATCTATAAAACTGTCACACTAATTAACTCCTTCTGTGCACACCGTAATAAAAATAAATAAAAAACGGAGCAAAAAAATATGCTTTTTCATCATATCGCCAAACAAAAAGTGGAAAAAAATGCGATCAAAAAGCAAAATGGAAATAAAAATGGTACCGCTGAAAACGTCATCTTGTTCCGCAAAAAAAAAGCTGCCATACAGCTCCATCAGCCGAAAAATAAAAAAGTTATAGCGCTCAGAATAAAGCAATGCAAAAAAAATATTTTTTCTATAAAATTGTTTTATTGTGTAAAAGCGCCAAAACATAAAAAAAATATACAATAAGTGTAGTATCGCTGTAAACGTACTGACCCGAAGAATAATGCTGCCTTATCACTTTTACCACATGCAGAGCGGCATAAAAAAAACCTCAAAAAACAATTCCTGAATTGTTGGTTTTTGTTAATTTTACCTCCCAAAAAACGGAATAGAAAGCGATCAAAAAATGTCACATACCCAAAAATGGTACCAATAAAAATGTCAACTTGTCCTGCAAAAAACAAGCCATCACATAACTCTGTCGGCCGAAATATGGAACAATTAAAGCTCTCAAAATATGGCGATGCAAAAACTAGATTTTGCAAAAAAAAGCGTCTTTTAGTGTGTGACAGCTGTCAGTCATAAAAACCCGATATAAATCTGGTATCTCTGTAATCGCACTGACCCGAAGAATAAAGTAATCTCATCACTTATACCGCACAAGGAACGGCGTAAAAAATAAATAAAACCAATTCTTCACCTGCTACTGATTTGTTTATTATGTCTCCCAAAGATTGCAGTAAGGCTCTGCCCACATTTATCCTGCGCTCTGCGCTGAGCACTTACACCAGAGTTTCCGTGTAAATCTCTGAAATACGTGATTCAGGCGGAACCCATGATGGAAGATTCCCTGTAATGAGGCAGATATAGGCCACTGTGGATGCCGTCTGGCCTGTGATCCCACGGTGTCATTTGTTTTAGGCGTGCATAAAAGCGCGGTTGGCCACAGTTTTGTGCACTTCAGAAAAAAAGGACACCGCTAAACAGAGGCCAGACGGAGTCCAGAGTAACTCTGCTGCCTCATTACAGTGAATGGATCCCGCAGGGGTTTCATCTGAATTACATCACTTGGAAATTTAGATGGAAACCCCGATGTAAGTGCTTAGCCTAGAGCGCCGGATAAATGTTACCTAAAATGTTCCCAATTAAAGCTTCAACTCAGTCCGCATAAAAAGCTAGTCCCCACTCAGGTCCATCATCTGTTAAAAATCTAAGGGACTTCCAAGTTACTGGTAGCAGAAAGGCTCTGGAAAAGCGAAATGGCCCTTGCCCCCCAAAAGAAATTCAGAAAATTTTGTGCTCCCAAATCCAAATGCCTATTCTACAATAATTTGTTCTCCAATTGTCAAATAGCGCTCCGTCCCCTCCAGATCTCACCATATGGCTGAGCGGTACGATACAGCCACATATGGGGTATTGCCACTTTTAGAAGAAATTGTGTGACACATTTCGGCACCATTTTTACCCATTGCCCTGTGTGAAAATGTAAAATCTGAGGGTAAAACATTTTTTTGTGGTAAAAATATAATTATGCTTTTTTCACTGCCCAATGGTATAAATTAAAAAATACTCACTACTTCCCTAGATGAATTCCTTGAGAGGTGTAGTTTACAAAATGGGGTCACTTGTGGGGGTTTCTGCTGTTTCGGCATGTCAGCGACTCTTCAAATGTGACATGGTGTCTGCAACCTATCCCAGCCAACATAGCGCTCCTTTCTCTTCCAAACCCTGCCGTACACCAAAGCAGTGGTTTTCCCCCACATATGGGGTATCGGCGTACTCAGAAGAAATTGCACAACAAATTTCTTGGTGCAATTTCTTCTGTTATCCTTATGATAATGCAAAATTAGGGAATGAAAAACATTTTTTGTGGGAAAAATGTGAAAATTTTATTTTTATGGCTCAATATTATAAACTTCTGTGAAGCAGCTGGGGGTGCAAGGTGCTCATCACACATCTAGATAAGTTCCCTAAGGGGTCTAGTTTCCAAAATGGTGTCACTTGTGGGGGGTTTCCACTATTTAGGCACATCAGGGGCTCTCCAAATGCAACATGGCGTCCGCTAATTATTAAAACAAATTTTACATTCAAAAAGTAAACTGGCGCTCCTTCCCTTTCAAACCCTGCCGTGCGCCCAAACAGTGGTTTGCCTCCACATATGGGGTATCGGCGTGTTCAGGAGAAATTGCACAACAAATTTCATGGTGCAATGTATCATATTACCCTTATGATAATGCAAAATTAAGGGATGAAAAACGTTTTTGTGGGACAAATGTGAAAATTTTATTTTTACAGCTCAATATTATAAACTTCTGTGAAGCACCTTGGGGTTCAAGGTGCTCACCACACATCTAGATAAGTTCCGTAAGGGGTCTAGTTTCCAAAATGGTGTCACTTGTGGGGGGTTTCCACTGTTCAGGCACATCAGGGGCTCCCCAAATGCAACATGGCGTCCGCTAATTATTCAAACAAATTTTACATTCAAAAAGTAAAATGGCGCTCCTTCCCTTTCAAACCCTGCCATGCGCCCAAACAGTGGTTTGCCTCCACATATGGGGTATCGGCGTGTTCAGGAGAAATTGCACAACAAATTTCATGGTGCAATTTATCCTATTACCCTTATGATAATGCAAAGTTAAGGGATGAAAAACGCTTTTGTGGGAAAAATGTGAAAATTTTATTTTTACAGCTCATTATTATAAACTTCTGTGAAGCACCTTGGGGTTCAAGGTGCTCACCACACATCTAGATACGTTTCCTAAGGGGTCTAGTTTCCAAAATGGTGTCACTTATGGGGGGTTCCACTGTTTAGGCACATCAGGGGCTCTCCAAATGCAACATGGTGTCCGCTAATTATTCAAACAAATTTTACATTCAAAAAGTCTAATGGCGCTCCTTCCCTTCCGAACCCTGCACTGCGCCCAAACAGTGGTTTTCCCTCACATATGAGGTATCAGCGTGCTCAAGAGAAATTGCACAAAAAATTTTGGTGTCCATTTTTTCCTGTTACCCCTGTGAAATTTAAAAAAATTGGGTCTAAATTAACATTTTTGCGAAAAAAGTTAAATGTTAATTTTTTTCTTCCACATTCCAAAAATTCCTGTGAAGCACCTGAAGGGTTAATAAAGTTCTTGAATGTGGTTTTGAGCACCTTGAGGGGTGCAGTTTTTAGAATGGTGTCACTTTTGGGTATTTTCTGTCATAAAGACCCCTCAAAGTGACTTCAAATATGATGTGGTCCCTAAAAAAATGTTTTGTAAATTTTGTTGGAAAAATGAGAAATCACTGGTCAACTTTTAACGCTTATAGCTCCCTAACAAAAAAAATTTTTGGTTCCAAAATTGTGCTGATGCAAAGTAGACATGTGGGAAATGTTATTTATTAACTATTTTGTGTGACATATTTCTCTGATTTAAGGGCATGAAAATTCAAAGTTTGAAAATTGCAAATTTTTCAAAGTTTTTGCCAAATTTCTGATTTTTTCACAAATAAACGCAAGTGATATTGAAGAAATTTTACCACTATCATGAAGTACAATATGTCTCGATAAAACAGTCTCAGAATCAGGGGGATCCGTTGAAGCGTTACAGAGTAATTTCTTCATAAAGTGACAGTGGTTAGAATTGAAAAAATTGGCCCGGTCACGAAGGCAAAAACAGGCTCTGGTGCGAAGTGGTTAAGTTAACCCAGACTGCTTTCTTTCATTAAAGTGACTCTGATAGCAACCCCAAAACTCACTAGCATGGTTAATAAAGGTTCTACTTGCTAATTTTGCAATTTGATACCTTTATTAATTGATTGCTATTTCATTGATTGTTTTGGGGCAATTTAGGCAGAACTGGTTATAATAACTGGAAACTGTTAATGTTGTAGCATTTCCATTTCAATCATTATACCTTTTGGTAGAATCCAGAATTACTCTTTGTTTTTATTAAAGCAAATCTGTCTGCTGTTTTTTGCTATATAATCTGAGAGCAGCATGATGTAGGAGCTGAGCCTGATTGCAGCGATGTGTGACATATTAGACTGTGTATTGTATTATCAATACAATTAATGTTTTTTCAGCAGATTAACTCTAGCAGTCATGCTAGTCTGTGTAACCTGCCCCCACCACTGAGTAGCAGCTTGCTCACAATGCACAGTGTACACAGGAAGCTGCCAATCAGGTGTGGGCGAGGTTATACACAGCCCAGAAGTTTTAGTTCTGCTACATCTACATCAGAAAAAACAGGGATTCTATGAAAACTACACCAAGAAGTCCAGTAAGTGATACATCCCTAGAATCAGGGTCTCTATCTCTACATTATGCTACTATCAGATTCCATAGCAGAAACCTGCTGACAGATTCCCTTTAACTAAGGAGTTCTTACAGGACAAGATTATGGATGTCTAGCATATGATTTTTGTTTTTTATACTGATGGATTGACAATTTAAAACTTAAACCGAATAAAGGCTTGCATTTTACCCTAGAAAACAGCAATTTACTACCAGGTTGTTTTCCACTACACTTGCTTCTTCTTCAGCACAATATCCCTTTTACTAGTTAGGAACTTATTTACATTAGCTAAAGTAGTGATATGGCTGTCCTCATACATACAAATACATGATAACTGTTTGTAAAATCCAATATGCCAGCTATTAGAAATCAAGCTTTGAAGCCTCAGACAAATTAACCTGGAAGTGCATTAGTAACATAATAACTGTAACATACCTGGCGGCGTCCTTGCATGGTGGTCCATCTCCCACTGTGCAAGAGGGCGCACTTGATCTCCTGTCCAGAATGTCTCTCTGGCTTCCCTCCATGCTGTCTGTTTGTGTCTGTCTCTGCTGCTTAAGGGCGGCGCCCGATCACTTCCTGCTTTTTGTACCTGCTGTGGGTCACACCCCTTGTGCGTCCTCAGCCTATTGCTGTCTGACACTTGGTATATAGCTCAGCAGCTCCCTTCTATCCCTGCCTGTGCATAGTGTTTTCCTTCAGTGTGTGCTTGCACTCTGAAGGTGCCAGGTCCCGTCTTTGTTTCCTTGTCTGCCTTTCCTGGAGGCTGTATTTCCAGGCCTGTCTGAACTTAGTCCTGTATGTCTCCTGCTTTGCGGTATTAGTTCCCGTGTCTGAACTAAGTCCTGTATGTCTCCTGCTTTTTGTATCAGTTCCCGTGTCTGAACTGAGTCCTGTATGTCTCCTGCTTTTTGTATCAGTTCCCGTGTCTGAACTGAGTCCTGTATGTCTCCTGCTTTTTGTATCAGTTCCCGTGTCTGAACTGAGTCCTGTATTTCTCCTGCTTTGCGGTATCAGCTCCCGTGTCTGAACTGTGTCCTGTATGTCTCCTGCTTTGCGGTATTAGTTCCCGTGTCTGAACTAAGTCCTGTATGTCTCCTGCTTTGCGGTATTAGTTCCCGTGTCTGAACTAAGTCCTGTATGTCTCCTGCTTTGCGGTATTAGTTCCCGTGTCTGAACTGAGTCCTTTCTGTGTTCTCTTGTATGTCCTGTCTGTACACGCTCCTTGCCTGTTCGTTCCGCCTTCTAGTGGCCGATTTCCTAGACCCGCTCCTGTGTCTGGTCTGTCCTGTCTGAACACGCTCCTTGCCTGTTCGTTCCGCCTCTCTGGGGGCAGTATTCCCAGACCCGCTCCTGTATCCCGCTGCAGTGTCGGTCTCCTCCGTACACTCAGTTCCAGTCTGAACTCTCTCCTGTCCTTTACCTGTTTTGCCTCTATGTCCGTTCCCTTCCTTTTTCTGCAGAGTCTGAACTCGTACCTAACTCCTGCTTGTTGTCTCTGCAAGTACTGTGTGAGTATCTGGCTCTGTCTTTCCCTTCCTGTCTGTTCCGTGTGAACAGAGCCCTGTCCTCCCTGCTCAGCCTTGTCGGCACTCTAGCTGTGCTTGCCTGTAACCCTCTGCCTGTATTGTTCCTGAGTCCCGGTGTGTACTGGGTCCTATCCCGCCTGTGTTCCTACCTGCTAGTGCCTCCCTGTCTGCACTCTAGCTGTGTTTGCCTTTACCCCCCTGCCTGCATACCCGCCTGCCTGCATACCAGTCGTGCCTGCCTATACCACCAGTCTGTGTGCCAGCCTACCAGCCTGTTCCTGTATTCCCCTGTGTGGGTCAACAGCCGTGTCCGGGGTCTGTCCTGGAGTAGCACCTGGTCCCTCTGCTCGGTTCCTCCTTGGTGCACTGGCGTCGTATGCCGTCGTGCGACCCTGGTCGGATCGGGTGAATACTTAGTCACGCCCCTCCAGGCATTCACTCTCCGGCACGGTCCAGTGGAATCACTACCAATCACACGCACACGCCGCTTAGCCCGGGCGTGTGCATAACAATAACATAGTAACATAGGGCAGTCTCCATCCTATTGCTTTGTCTGTTTGAATGGTTTACACTTAGATGACTTTTCCAACATATACTATAGCTGTATTGATAATAATACTGTCTTGTGGAGTGTTCTTTGCTCCTTCATTAGTGGTACTTTTTTACTTTTTTTTTTGCATGGAACAGGTGTGGATCCCACTTCTAGGACACTAACCTGTCATCAGACGGGGGTCTTGTGATCCCTTTTAACAAATTCATAGCCATTGTAGTCTTTACAGGAAAGAGACTTTATTTTTCTTTTTTTAAATCCAACCCAAATTACAAAAAAGTTGAGACACTGTGTAAAAGTAAACAAAACTAGAATGCAATAATTTGGAAATCTCTTATAGCCATACTTTATTCACAATCAAGCACAGAACACCGCTTATAAGTTAAAAGTTAAACATTTTTCTATTTTATTTGAAAAAAATAACTCATTTAGAAATTGATGGAAGCAGCAAATCTCAGAAAAAGTTGGGACAAGGACACAACTGCCATTGTGTAACATCAGCTCTTCTTTTTACAACAGTAAGTAAACATCTGGGAAGTGAGGAAACCAATTGATGGAATTTTGGGAAAGGAGTGTGTTGACCCATTCTTGTCTGTCGTAGGATTCTAGCTGATCAACAGTTCTGGGTCTAATTTCCCGGATTTTTCGCTTTATAATATGCCATAAATTTTCTGCGTTTTTTGATGCGTTTTTTCAGCGTTTTTTTCTCTGTCCTTCTGTCTTTATTTTTGCATGTACATAAAATTCTGTGAAAAAAAGAACCCCATTCTATTTTGCTATCAAAAACACTGAAAAAAACGCTGAAAAAATTTACCTGCATTTTTTCAGCATTTTTTTTTACCACCCATTTACTTCCTATGGGTGAAAAAACTCTGAAAGATTGCAGAAAGAAGTGACATGCTCTATTTTACAAGAACACAAACAAGGCTCAACATACGTAGCAAAAAAAACACAAGATGTGGGAACAGAGAATTCTGGTTTCTCATAGACTTTGCTAGTACTGCAAAACGCAGCCGAAAATTTGCACAAAAATCTGCAGCAAAATACGCTGCAAAACACAACGTGTGGGAACATAGCCTTATTCTGCGAAGCCATGCTGCTGGGATGGATACAATATGTGGATTAGCACTGAGTTACTGAAATATGCAAGGCATCCCATTGTCTGAATGGGAGCATTCTGTATGTGCCTTTCAAGATGGGTAAGCTGCCCATGCCATAAGCACTAATGCAACCCCATATTGTCACATATTATCAGAGATACAGTCCTCTTGAGACTGTAGGATATTGCAATCATGGATTACATAAAAAAAATTAATTTTCATTAGTCTGAGCACAAAACTGTTTTCATTTGGCCTCAGTCCATTTTAATTGAGTTTTGGCCCAGAGAAGACGGTAGCATTTTTGGGTTGTGTTGATATATGGGTTCTTCTTTGCATGATAGAGTTTTAACTAGCATTTTTGGATTACACTGCAAACTGTTCTCACAGACAATTATTTATGGAAGTATTCCTGATCTCATTCAGTGATTTGCATGACCAAATCATGCCTGCTTCTAATGCAGTGCCACCTGAGAGCCCATAGATCCAAACACCCAATAATGATCCTGTGCATATGGTCTTGATCCCATGCGTATGGATTTTTCGAGAATCTCTCTGTCTTTTGATATTATATACTGTAGATGGTGGAATATTAAGGATCTTTGTAATTTTACATTGAGGAACCTCTGACCATCTTTCTCACAGAGAGCCTCTGCCTCTATAACATACATTTTTTATACACAGTTATGTGAGCTAGTTGAAAATTGACACTTTTTTAGTTTCCCAGTTTTAGTGGCCCAACTTTTCTGGAAATGGTGTTGTACTTTGGGTGAGCACTATCTGATATAATTGAATGTGGTTCTCATTTTTCATTTATTTAATTTTCACTATATTGCTCTTTTCTGTAATAATTATGATAGAAAGCATATTAGAAGTGAGAGGATCTCCTGAAATTCTAATTTGCTTTGAATACATTTCCACAAACCTCATAGTAACATAGTAATGTAGGTTGAATAAAGACCTAGGTCCATCAAGTTCAACCTTTCTCCCCCAATTGTACATTTTGTCTAATTTAACTGTGAAACATTCACTGACTATGGTGGAATAAAGTAGTGTTAAAATATAACCTTTAATTTATTATTAAAATAGAAATTTTTTGGTTCCATATTGGTGGATTTGCTATTGTGAGTTCTAGGGCCCTCTTACAGTCAATAATTTAACTGTAACCCACAATGTTATGTGTATCGAGGAAGTCATCCAGCCATTTTTTGAAAGCTGTTATAGCGTCTGCTATTACTACCTCTTGTGGTCGGTATTCCATAGTCTGACTGCTCTGACTGTAAAGAACCCTTTCCTATTTAGCTGCCAAAATCACCTTTCTTCCACCCATAATGGGTGCCCCTTGTCCTTAGTATGGTCTTTGGAAGGAATAAGTTATATGTCAGTCCTTTGTACTGACCACACATATATTTATACATGTAAATGAGATCTCCTCTGAGGCTTCGTTTTTCTGAGCTAAACAAGCTCAACTTTTTCAACCTCTCATCATATGAGATGCCTTCCATCCCGTGTAATAATTAGAGATGAGCGTTGTTCTACTCGAACTGTTCGCCAATCTCAAATTCGAGCTGTTTTGGGCGGTGTTCGAGCCGTTCGGCGAACACGAACAATTTGAGAAAAATTCGGCTGTTCGAGGTTATGTTCGATAACTGTTCGTGCACCAAAATCATAACTGGATTTTTTCTCAGTAATGATGAAAATTAATGTTAATACGCAGTTTGAGTGTACAGCGGGGTGGGGGGAGGGGCAGGGGATGGATCTCTGCAGGAACAATGAAGATCTCCATTTTTTTTTCTCTTTCCCGCATTTACAGTGGGGAGGTGCAATCTGTCAGCCTATCAGCAGCGCACACACGGAGCGAAGTGCTTTTTTTCACACAAGCAAGGGCATGTGTCATTGGCAGTGTATGTCACATGTCCTTGCCCTATAAGACCAAGCCATTTTCCCCGTCGCCACCATTTTCTCACTGCTGCAGCTGCGTGTTAGACGGCACCGCTGTTGCTGTGTGCGCTATACCTTGTTAATTTCAAGCCAATTTTCGCACAAATATACAGATAGCTTGGGAGTAGGGAATAGTTGTGATTGCAGTCCTTTTAAGGACTAGGTTACAGCATTTCCTACGACTTTTATCAGGCAGGTCTGTGCTCTTAAATAGATAGATTGTGGGAGTAAAGACTAATTGTAATTGGAGTCCTTTTCAGGACTAGGTTACATGAGTTCCTATCAGTTTTTGCCAGGCAGGTCTGTGCCAGTGCTGTGCAAGTTTTTTTCACAGCATTTGCCTGAATCTAGCAAAGCTAATCCTTTTTGGCCTATTTCAGAGTGTGTTAGTGGAGTAGCCTATCTGTGTTGCAAGATATACCACCTGTGTATAGAATACCAATTTTTTTACTGCACCTAGTGAAGTAAAATCTTTTGGGCATAGCATCATTCTATTAGTCCATCTATACTGACCTCCATCAGGTTGCAAATTAAAACTAATTTTTATCTGCATCTACAGTACCTCTGAAAAAATATTTGGGCTTCTAGCAGTGTGTGGGACTTGTTCTATTAGTCCATCTATACTGACCTCCATCAGGTTGCAAACTGAATATATTTTTTTCTGCATCTACCTCTGAAAAAATATTGGGCTTCTAGCTGTGTGTGGGTCTTGTTCTATTAATCCATCTATACTGACCTCCATCAGGTTGCAAACTGAATATAATTTTTTTCTGCATCTAGCTCTGAAAAAATATTTGGCCTTCTAGTAGTGTGTCGGACTTTCTCTATTAGTCCATCTATACTGACCTCCATCAGGTTGCAAATTAAAACTAATTTTTATCTGCATCTACAGTACCTCTGAAAAAATATTTGGGCTTCTAGCTGTGTGTGGGACTTGTTGTATTAGTCCATCTATACTGACCTCCATCAGGTTGCAAATTAAAACTAATTTTTATCTGCATCTACAGTACCTCTGAAAAAATATTTGGGCTTCTAGCAGTGTGTGGGACTTGTTCTATTAGTCCATCTATACTGACCTCCATCAGGTTGCAAATTCAAAATAATTTTTTTCTGCATCTAACCCAGCCAATAGTTTTGGCCTAATACCACAGTTTGGCCACTCAGCTCTGCTCGGTTACCATCCATTGTTTTTTTGTGCAAACAACTCCAGAGTTGTGAATTAGTTAACCACCAAAATGAGTGGAAAAAGGCCTGCTGCTGGTGGAAAGGGGAATAGGCGTGTTGGGAAGGGGAAAAAAGGTTGTGTCCGTGGGGTAGGTGTTAAAGCAACAGTAACATCTGCAGAAGAAAGACCATCTTCCAGCCAAACTAAAATG
Source organism: Phyllobates terribilis (assembly GCF_046119375.1). Taxonomy (NCBI): domain Eukaryota; kingdom Metazoa; phylum Chordata; class Amphibia; order Anura; family Dendrobatidae; genus Phyllobates; species Phyllobates terribilis. Next base: position 529,810,861 of record NW_027362764.1, on the reverse strand, counting down.
TCTACTTCTTTTAGCGGACAATGTGATAGGATCCCTTTCTTACGGCCACGCCAATCGCTACAAATTCCAGATGAGGCACAAAAACAGGAGGTGCTTCAACGGATATCAAGTGCTCCTTTAAGTGGGCTCTCCTCCACATCAACTTCAACATCACAAATACTCCAGTCCTCAAAGGTGTCACCCAAATCGCACTTGCTTCCTCACAGCTCCCAAATCTCCAGCTGCCCGTCTGAGTATGAGGTAGAACAGATGGTTGAGTCTGCAGAGCTGTTTACTCATACTATAGCCTGGGAATCAGAGGTCGACTCCAGCGCTTCTGTGAATCCAGACGAGGAAATGATCTGCACTGATGCCCAGAATCTTTATGAGTCGGATCCAGGACCAGACGCAGAAGGTTCTGACCATAATGTAGACCCTCATTCCCAAACTGTAACTCCTGTTGGTGGAGACAATGAGGAAGACGATGATAAGACTCAAATACCTGATTGGAGCGACAACTTTAGTTTTTTGTCAGGGCAGGAACAGGTTGGCTCTGAGGACGACGGGTGTGATAACGCACAGGGTGATGATGATGAGGTCGGAGATCCCACTTACTGTCAACCCACAGTCAGCCAAGAGATGAGGTCAGCAGAGGAGGTGGAGGAAGATGCTAGTGACGACGAGGTCAGGTTGCGCCTTCCTGCACAGAGACGTAGTACTGGAAGCACGTCAACAACTGCATCCTCAAACACAACTCTGCCTCTCACCACAAGTCGTGGTGGCTCTTCAGGTCGCATGGGTGCTAAGCCTTGCATAGCCTGGGCATTTTTTCAGATCGATAAAGATGACCCAACTCGTGTTATCTGTAACATTTGTCAGCAAAAGCTAAGTAGAGGCCAAAAAATACATAGTTTGAGTACTTCATGCATGAACCGGCACATGGACATGAAGCATAAGTTGCAGTGGGAAGCTCAGTGTGCTACAATGCGGCCTAGCCGGCCGGGCCAACCACCGTCTGCCATATCTTGTGCATCCGCGGCCTCTTCATCTTCTGTGACTGGGGGGACAGCAGTCACACCTGTTTTGGGGCGCAGACCTGCCACCTCTTTACCCGCAACAGCCAGCGTGATTGGCAGGTCATCATTTTCTTTGGAGGTGGTAACACCAGCTGGTGTTGAGCGCTGTCCGACATCGATAGCACCACCTTTGGATGAAGGCAACCTAACATGTCCGCCTGCATCTTCCTCACAGACCGGCAGTTTGCCGGGGACACCCTTATCAACCCCGTCTAAGCACAATAGCCAGCCCTCGGTCCCTCAGATGTGGACAAGTAAAAGACCATTTCCTCCTAGCCATGAGAAAGCTAAGAGGTTGAATTTCACCATCTGCAAGCTCTTGGCTACAGAAATGCTGCCTTTCCGCCTGGTGGACACAGAGGATTTTCGAGACCTTATGTCCGTCGCAGTGCCCCAGTACCAGATGCCCAGTCGGCACTACTTCTCAAAGAAAGGTGTGCCTGCGCTCCACCAGCATGTCGCACACAACATCACCGCTTCTTTGAGAAACTCTGTGTGTGACAGGGTGCATTTCACCACAGACACTTGGACGAGTAGGCATGGACAGGGGCGTTACATGTCGCTGACTGGGCACTGGGTAACTATGGTGACAGCAGGACAAGGGGCTGCTGTCCAAGTCTTGCCGTCCCCACGAGTTGTGCGTCAATCCTCTTTATGTCATTTTTCCTCCACTGCTTCTGCCTCCTCAACCTCCTCTCGGTCTTCCACCTGCACCCAAAGCCTGTCTGGTCATGCCACAAGCTTTCTAACTGCGCAGAAGGGATCCTGCACACCTCCTTACTATGCTGGCAGTAGGGCTCAACGTCATCAGGCGGTTTTTACATTGAAATGTCTGGGAAATGTGAGTCACACAGCTGAGGAGTTGTGGTCAGCTCTGGAGAACCAATTTCATGAATGGTTGTCTCCACTGGACCTGAAACCAGGGAAGGCCGTGTGCGACAATGCTGCAAACCTGGGTGCGGCCCTTCGCCGGGGCAATGTCACACACGTGCCTTGTATGGCTCACGTGTTGAACCTGGTTGTCCAGCAATTTTTAGCCCACTATCCCAGACTAGATGGCCTTCTGCAGAGGGCACGGTCGCTGTGTGCTCACTTCCGCCGTTCGCATCCCGCAGCTCAGCGACTTACATCTCTACAGAAGTCGTTGGGCCTGCCACTTCACCGGCTAAAATGCGATGTGCCTACCCGGTGGAATTCAACTCTGCACATGTTGCAGCGACTGTGGCAGCACCGACAAGCCCTGGTGCAATACGTTCTGACGTACAGCCTGGGCCAACGAGATTCAGAGGTGGGGCAAATCACGCTGGAGGAGTGGTCTCAGATCAGGGACCTATGCACCCTTCTGCACAGTTTTGAAATGGCGACGAAGATGTTTAGTGCTGACGATGCCATTATCAGCATGACTATTCCGGTGCTTTACATGCTGGAGCACATGTTAAACAGAATTCGGAGTCAGGTGGTGGCACAAGAGGAGGTGGAGGAAGTAGAGGAGGAGGAGTTGTATGCGGAAGGGCTAACATCTGCAAGGTCCAGAAGGTCGGCAGCACCAAGGCGGCAGGCATGTGAGGGTGGGGGAGATGATTTTACCAGGGCGCATGGTAGCAGCCAAACTAGTGAGGAAGGTGCAGGAGCCCAGGAAGAAGTGGAGGACGAACTGATGGAAGACTCATCAGATGAGGGAGACCTTGATCACATTTCTGTTGTGCGAGGTTGGGGGGAGAGGACAGAGGAAGGAAGCATGATTGTTACCTCGCCACCAACACAACAGGGACTTGGTGCTCCTGGATGCGCAACACACATGAGTGCCTTCTTGCTGCACTACCTGCAACATGACCCTCGAATTGTGAGAATTAGAAATAATCCTGACTACTGGGTTGCCACACTGTTAGATCCCCGGTACAAAAGTAAATTTGCAGAAAGTATTCCTGCCATAGAAAGGGATGCACGCATGCAGGAGTATCAGCAGAGACTGTTGCAGAATCTTACATGTGCTTTTCCACAAAATACCAGTGGTGCATGTAGTGAATCTCACAGTTCCAACTTGCCAACCGTGGGACCGTCAAGTGTTCAGCACTCAAACCGTAACAGAACCACAGTATCTGCTGGTAACATCAATTTTGCGGAATCATTTCACCACTTTTTTAGCCGATCCTTTGCAAGGCCACAGGAGACAAGAAGTCTGACACATAGTCAACGCCTAGAGACGATGGTACAGGAGTATCTCCAAGTAAACATTGAAGCCACGACTGTGTCACTGGACCCTTGCTCTTTTTGGGCTTCCAATCTGGATAAATGGCCGGAGCTAGCCACTTACGCCTTGGAGATCTTTTCATGCCCCGCAGCCAGCGTTCTGTCTGAACGTGTGTTCAGCGCTGCTGGTGGTGTGCTGACAGATAAGCGCACGCGGCTCTCCACTGATAATGTAGACAGACTCACGTTCATAAAGATGAACAAATCATGGATCCGAAACGACTTTTCTACCCCTGTGTCATCCTGGGGAGAGTAAAAGCTTGATGATTGGTTAAAATCACCCTACCAAACATTTTAAGCTTTCAAATTACTAATCATGTTTATCTGTATCTTGACTGGAAAATAATTTGGGCTTTGTAGCAGTGTGCAGCACTGATCCTATTAGGCCATCTATAATAAGCTCCACCAGATTTAAAATTAAAAATAATTTTTAGCTGCATCTAGCCCGGAAAATAATTTTGGGGCTCCGAGATGCGCAAGACACATAAGTGCCTTCTTGCTGCACTACCTGCAGCATGACCCTCATATTGTCAGAATTCGAAGTAATCATGACTACTGGGTTGCCACACTCTTAGATCCCCCAAACTTTTCGATCAACCTTTTCATTTTAATAAAGACCAAAAAAATGGTCATTTTTGAAATTATAAGCATTAGCAGGTTGTTAGAAACTGAAATCAAACAGTTTTCAACTCAAAACTTTATTCTAGGTGATGTTACATTTTCACATAGGACCCCTTGTTCGAAAGGAGCTTCTGAACTCTCTCGTCCATTGAATTTGTCAGGTTTTGGATGGTTTCTGCTTCAATTGTTTTGCATGAGGACAGAATACCCTCCCAGAGCTGTTGCTTAGATGTGAACTGCCTCCCGCCATCATAGACACTCCTTTTAATGATGCTCCAAAGGTTCTGAATGGGGTAGAGGTCAGGGGAGCATGGGGGTCACACCATAAGTTTGTCCCCTTTTATGCCCATATCAGCCAGAGATGCAGATGTTTTATGTGCAGCATGAGATGGTGCATTATCATGCAGAAAAATGATCTTGCTGTGAAATACACGGTTCTTCTTCTTGAACCATGGCAGGAAGTGCTGTTTGAGAAAATCCACATACATTATGGAGTTCATCTTTAGCGCCTTCAGGGATCCTAAAGGGGCCGACAATCTCTCTCCCCATGATTCCAGCCCAAAACATTACTCCACCTCCTCCTTGTTGGCGCTGTAGCCGTGTTTGCGTGGGGTGTCCATCAACCAGCCATCCTCCACTCCATCCATCTGGACCATCGAGCGCTGCACGGCACTCATCCGTGAACAAAACAGTTTTGAAATCAGTCTTCATGTAATGTTTGGCCCACTGGAGCCGTTTCTGCTTGTGTGAAGTGGATAGAGGAGGTCGACAGGATGGCGTATGCACAGCTGCAAACCTCTGAAGGACCCTGCATCTTGTTGTTCGGGGGACGTTGGTGGCACAAGCAGCTTCAAAAACTTGTCTGCTGCTATGACAAGGCTTTTTTGCCGCTGCTCTTTCAACCTGACGTAATTGCCTGTAGGAAAGAGTCCTCAATTTGCCCTTATCAGCACGCACACGTGTGTACTGTGAATCAGCTACATACTTCTTGATTGCCAAGACACTTCATCCTGATCATCGCACAATGTTGATTGTAGTCATGCCTTGACCTAAACACTCCACAATTTGTTGCTTCTCAGCAGCCGACACATCCTTTTTCTTTCCCATTTTGGCAGAAAATGTAGGCTGCTTAATAATGTGAGAGAGCCTTCTTAAGTAGTCTTGCCTTTCATTGGACACACCTGCCAAACTAATTATCACAGGTGTCTGCAATTGCTTACAGTGATATAAAGAGCCCTGACACACATCACCATCAATGAGTTTAACTGACAAACAAACAAATTCTTCCCTTATCACTCCTAAACACTTTTTGCATAATAATTTGGAACGCGGTGTACATGTGCTTTTCCACAAAACACCAGCGGTTCACGTAGTGAATCTTACAGTTCTAACTTGCCAACCGTGGTCTGTATGGAATTGTTCAATAAAGGGCCCAAAATTAAGATAACATAGATGGGAGAGGTCTCTATGAATAGGAATTCCTAAGTATTTGATACCCTGTGAGGGCCAGGCAAAGGGAAAGTTGGACTGGATGGAATCCTATATGGATTTGGGGAGGGAGACATCGAGGGCCTCAGACTTCGCTGCATTGATTTTAAAATTTTACCATGTAACAAAGTGATCTATTTCAGCCATAACAGCATGGATGGATATATGTGATTGAGTGATATATACTAGGACATCATCAGCAAATAGAGAGCACTTGTACTCGGTGCCTCCCACCTCAATCCACCTAATATTGGGGTTATGGCGAATTGATGAGAGCAGGTGCTCCGTCACTAGGATGTATAAGAGAGGGGACAGAGGACATCCCTGCCTTGTCCCATTGGTGATTATGAAAGGTGATGAAAATGTTCTGACGCACCCCCTGGGCCTTGGGACACCCGGAGCCGGACCCTTTTTGGTGGATGCTGGTGGTTGTAGTCTTCGTGGCGGTGACCCGGTTCCGTGGCTCAGGGCGGTCAAACCAGTGGCGGAACTATTTATGTGGTTTTGATGTTTAAATGTCCGACTATGCCACCCGTGGATTGCGGTCAGAGTGAACCGCCGCTACAGGGCAGACCGCTGAGGCTGGTGTTGTGGGTGCAGCAGAGCGTAGCATAACTCCCCACGGGAGGAGTATAGCCTCAGGGCAGTGTATGCGGAGGATGGGGGTGATGGTGCAGGGCAGCAGCAGTAACGACACGGAGTCAGTGATGCAGTCCAGGGCCTTTACTCACAGTTCTTATTATCCAGACCACGTCTGCAGGTAACGGCTGCCCACGTCGTACTGTGCTCACCAGGTGAGGGGCTCAGACAACTCCCAGATAACTTTGGAGCACTTCACAGGACCCCCTTTGTGTGTCCTTTGTCTGGCCTTTCTTACCAACACTTCTGTCCGGCTGCCTCGGGCCTCCTCTTGGTAAACTTGGCGCCAGTTTCCCTGACCCTATGTGGTGCCTTCCTAGCGGGTGTAGCGAGGGGCTGCGCCACATAAAATGTCAGAGCCTCCGGTTTCTAGCTGAGGGTTGTTTCCTGCCTCCACTAGTTCGGGGACCGGTCTCCCCCTTTGGCCTGACCCCTCCACGCAGGTGGATTCGGGCGTGCGGTGGCGACTCGCCCGTCCGCACCCCTGGGATCCCTTCATTCCTCGTTCCTGGAGCCTTCTCCGCTCCTCTTCCTTCCTTCTCCCTCTTCCAGGCCTGGGCCTCTGTTACTAGGCCCGCCTCCGGAGCAGAGCTCATGCAGAGCCCCTGCTCCCTGCCACTTCTGCTCAGACTTCTCTGCACTGAACTAAGATGGTGCCCACCTTTTATACTCCCTTCTCAATGCACCCAGGAACTGCTTCCTCCCTGCTCCTGCACTACAGGGTTCCCCTTCCTCAGTGTTCCCTCCCCCCACTCCAGCCAGGGACAGGGACTGTCGTGCCCATCTCAGGGGCATATTGGTCGCCCTGCCCCACGGCAATGTGGTGTAATGCATGCAGGTGTCGGGTCCTGATCCACACTCCATCCTTACCTGAGAGTGAGATATCACACCTCTGGGTGAGGTGCAATACGTCTGTAGCAACCGAGCCCTCAGGGTGCTACAGTTCCATTTATCTTCAGCCTAGGTGACGTATTGCGATACAGGGCCGTGATTTTGGCTATAAAAGGGTCCCCTAGACCCCTACCCCAAGCTTTTTAAGAGAATCATATATGGCGTGCCAGGAGACTCTATGGAATGCTTTCTCAGCATCCAACGAGAGTATCTAATTACAAATTTTTAACTGCATCTAGCCCAGGAAATACTTTGTGCCTAGTAGCAGTGTCTGCTAGTCAGCGGATTATCCCGGCTGTTAAGCAAGCTACACCACCTGTAGTTTAGACACTTAATTTTTTCAAAGGAAATGCTTCGGGACCATGGGATACTCAGTGAAGAGCATCAGGAGGCACCCCAAGGCATAGGGGCTGGGACTGGCAGTAGGATGCCTTGCGGTGGACAGCCGAGCTCGATCCTTATAAAACCTTTTTAACTGCAGCAGCTTTAGTGGACGCTACTGGAGCTGGAATTACGCGGCTGCTGGCATGAGACTTGCCCTCCAATAGATCCTTGTAAATGGATTTAAAGTGTATTCATTCAAATTAGAGAGACAATTTAAATTAAAAAGCTTAGAGCTGCCTCCACCACAGGGGGGCTCGCTCGACCCACCAGCGGACAGGCACCAGTATTGGGAGAGGGGGGCTGGCCATCAGGGTTCACCGCGGCTCTGGCACAAACCCGGCGACACGGAGGTGGCACGCGCAGGAGCGGACTGGCCGTGTCGGCTTCTCACTTTTTGGATTTTAGAAGGGCATGACATGCCTATATCTGTGTCTCCCCCTCCTTTTACTCCTCCACCTCTTTTATTTTCGCATGACTATATGTACTTGTCACTTTTCCATGTGTTAGTTGTGTCTTCTGAGCAGTTTGTCAGCTTTTGGACACCTTTGAAGGTGTTTTCTATGTGTTTCTATGTGTTTTTGTTTGCCTGCCATTGGTTTTAACGGTGTTCGAAGGTGTTCGACGAACAGTTCGACGAACAGTTCGGCGAACACACGGGTGTTCGACGAACCGAACCGAACTCGAACACTACGGGGGTGGCTCAACACTAGTAATAATCTAGTTGCCCGCCTTTAAACTGACTTTGAATATCCTTTTTAAAATGTGGAGTCCAAAATTGGATCCCATATTCTAGATGTGGCCCCACCATTGATTTATAAAGCGTTAACAATACGTTGGGATCGCAGGATTTTATTTATTTTTTTAATACATCCTAAAATATTGTTTGCATTTGCGACTGCTACCTGACACTGAGTACTGCTGATCAGCTTACTTGTAACCAGAATACCCAAGTCCTTCTCCTGTTTTGAAGACCCAAGTATACCCCCATTTAATGTATATGTAGCAATAGGATTACTCCGTCCTGGGCGCATTACTATAGATTTATCTACATTAAACCTCATCTGCCAAGTGTTTGCCCATTTAGTCATCTTATCCAGATCGTTCTGCAATATCATAATGTCAAGATCAGATTTTAATATTCTACATAGTTTGGTGTAGTCAGCAAAGACTGACACTTTACTCTCAATCCCATCCACAAGGTCATTAATATAGAGGTTAAAAAGAATCGGTCCTAGCACTGATCCCTGCGGTACCCCACTGCTGACTATATCCCATTCAGAGAACGTACCATTTATGACGACCCTTTGTTTCCTGTCATTAAGCTAATTCTTACCCATCTACATATAGTTCCCCCAAGTCCTTGCTTCTGAAGCTTAAGTATAAGGCTGTTATATGGTACAGTATCAAATGCCTTTGCAAAGTCCAGATAAATCACATCAGTCGCATTACCAACATCCAGATTTGCACTTACATCCTAACAGAACCCCAACATGTTGGTTAGCCATGACCTATTCTTCATGAATCCATGCTGATTATTATTTATTATATTATTCTCTGTGATATAACTCTGCAGGTCATCTCTTATGATGCCCTCAAAAACTTTGCACACTACTGATGTCAGACTTACTGGACAGTAGTTACCTGGATCCACCTTCTTACCTTTCTTAAATATTGGTAACACATCAGCTATCCTCCAATCCTGGGCACTATCCCTGTTACAAAAGAGTCTAAGAATATGAGATTCAGCAGTCTGTCAATTACTGAGCTTAATTCCCTCAGTATCCGTGGATGAATACCATCTGGGCCTGTGGACTTGTCAATGTTTAATTTGCTCAGATCCAGGCATACTTCTTCTTGCGTTAAACTAGTTCTATCAGGTGGTGAACTTTGATTTTTGCCCTGTTGAAAGTTCCCTGGAACAGACGGTTTGTTGGTGAACATGGATGAAAAGTGCTTAATATGTCAGCCTTTTCTTTGACCTCCATAATTATCTTGTTTTTATCGTCTTTTAAGGGGCCGATATCCTCTGTTTTTTTCTTTTCGGCATTGATATATTTATAAAAAAATTTGGGATTTATTTTAATGTCGATGGCGATATGTTTCTCTGAAGATAACTTTGCTAGTTTGATTTATTTTTTACATCTTTAATTTAGGTCTTGATCTCAATACTGGAAAGCTTGTATTTGCTCTGAAAATGTACATGGAGTAGAAAAAAGAGAGAGAACCCCACTCACCATTAGAGCTTACATACTATAGAAGAGAGGGAGAGTAACACAGTGACTTTAGATACAGAATACAACTTTGCTGTACAAACTGTGCTCCCCTGGGATCTGCTCATTTCTGATAGCCTAGTTACTGACCACCACTATACAAGGTATGATAATCTGTAAGATGTCATAGCTGCAGGCGATTTAGGCGGAGGCTCGTGCGGAAGCACAATATCATGTTAGCCCTCTCTCAGAATTGCAAGAAATGGTGCTAGGCAAGTTTTTTTTTTTTTAAATCACAAATTGAATCTCACAATGTATAAATTCCTCCATGGATCGATCCACTCATTTTTATAAGCAATATATCATAGAAAATTAAAGGCAGAAAAACAGCACTTGGTCCATCTAATCTGCCCTTAGATTATATCCTTTCTATATATATATATATATATATGTATAAATATATATATATACATATATATATATATATATATATACAGTTATATGAAAAAGTTTGGGCACCCCTATTAATCATAAGCTTAATGTTTTATAAAAATTGGTGTTTTTGCAACAGCTTTTTCAGTTTGATATATGTAATAACTGTTGGACACAGTAATGATTCTGCCTTGAAATTAGGTTTATTGTACTAACAGAAAATGTGCAATCTGCATTCAAACAAAATTTGACAGGTGCATAAGTATGGGCACCTCACCAGAAAAGTGACATTAATATTTAGTAGATCCTCCTTTTGCAAAAATAACAGCCTCTAGTCGCTTCCTGTAGCTGTTAATGATTTCCTGGATCCTGGATGATACATACATACAGGGGCATCTCACTAAATTAGAATATCATCAAAAAGTTAATTTATTTCAGTTCTTCAATGCAAAAAGTGAAACTCATATATTATTTAGAGTCACTACAAACAGAGTGATCTATTTCAAGTGTTTATTTCTGTTAATGTTGATGATTATGGCTTACAGCCAATGAAAACACAAAAGTCATTATCTTAGTAACAACTTGAAAAATGATTTTAAAATCCGAAATGTTGGCTACTGAAATGTATGTCCAGTAAATGCACTCAATACTTGGTCGGGGCTCCTTTTGGATCAATTACTGCATCAATGCGGCGTGGCATTGACGCAATCAGCCTGTGGCACTGCTGAGGTGTTATGGAAGCCCAGGTTGCTTTGATAGCAGTCTTCAGTTTGTCTGAATTGTAGAGTCTGGTGTCTCTCATCTTCCTCTTGACAAAACTCCATAGATTCTCTATGGGGTTAAGGTCAGACGAGTTTGCTGGCCAATCAAGCACAGTGATACTGTTGTTTTTAAACCAGGTTTTGTTACTTTTTGCAGTGTGGACATGTGCCAAGTCCTGCTGGAGAATTAAATTTCCATCAAGAAAAAGCTTGTCGGCAGAGGGAAGCATGAAGTGCTCTAAAATTTCCTGGTAGACTGCTGCGCTGACTTTGATCTTGATAAAACACAGTGGACCTACACCAGCAGATGACATGGCTCCCCAAACCATCACTGATTGTAGAAACTTCACTAGACCTTAAGCAGCTTGGATTGTGGCCTCTCCACTCTTCTTCCAGACTCTAGGACCTTGATTTCCAAATAAAAATTGGAACTCTAGGACCTTGTGGAATGTGTCAATGACTGCCCTCTGGACATCTGTCAAGTCAGCAGTCTTCCCCATGATTGTGGAGCTTACTAAAACAGACTAAGTGACCTTTTTAAACGCTTATGAAGCCTTTGCAGGTGTTTCTTGTTTTCATTGGCTGTAAACCATAATTATCAACATTAACAGAAATAAACACTTGAAATAGATCACTCTGTTTGTAATGACTCTATATAACTATATAATATATGAGTTACACTTTTTGTATTGAAGAACTGAAGTAAATTAACTTTTTAATGATATTCTAATTTAGTGAGATGCACCTGTGTGTATATATATATATATATATATATATATATATATATATATATATATATATATATATATATATATATACAGTACAGGCCAAAAGTTTGGACACACATTCTCATTTAAATATTTTTCTGTATTTTCATGACTATGAAAACTGTACATTCACACTGAAGGCATCAAAACTATGTGTACACATGTGGAATTATATACTTTACAAAAATGTGTGAAACAATTGAAAATATGTTCTTCAATGTAGCCAACTTTTGCTTTGATGACTGCTTTGCACACTCTTGGCATTCTCTTGATGAGCTTCAAGAGGTAGTCACCGGAAATGGTCTTCCAACAATATTGAAAGAGATCCCAGAGATGCTTAGCACTTGTTGGCCCTTTTGGCTTCACTCTGCGGTTCAGCTCACCCCAAACCATCTTGATTGGGTTCAGGTCTGGTGACTGTGGCGGCCAGGTCATCTGGCGTAGCACCCCATCACTCTCCTTCTTGGTCAAATAGCCCTTACACAGCCTGGAGGTGTGTTTGGGGTCATTGTCCTCTTGAAAAATAAATGATGGTCCAACTAAACGCAACCCGGATGGAATAGCATGCCACTTCAAGATGCTGTGGTAGCCATGCTGGTTCAGTATGCCTTCAGTTTTGAATAAAACCCCAACAGTGTCACCAGCAAAGCACCCCTACACCATCACACCTCCTCCTCCATGCTTCACGGTGGGAAACAGGCATGTAGAGTCCATCCGTTCACCTTTTCTGCGTCGCACAAAGACACGGTGGTTGGAACCAAAGATGTCAAATTTGGACTCATCAGTCCAAAGCACAGATTTCCACTGGTCTAATGTCCATTCCTTGTGTTCTTTAGCCCAAACAAGTCTCTTCTGCTTGTTGCCTGTCCTTAGCAATGGTTTCCTAGCAGCTATTTTACCATGAAGGTCTGCTGCACAAAGTCTCCTCTTAAGAGTTGTTGTAGAGATGTGTCTGCTGCTAGAACTCTGTGTGGCATTGACCTGGTCTCTAATCTAAGCTGCTGTTAACCTGCGATTTCTGAGGCTGGTGACTCGGATAAACTTATCCTCAGAAGCAGAGGTGACTCTTGGTCTTCCTTTCCTGGGGCGGTCCTCATGTGAGCCAGTTTCTTTGTAGCGCTTGATGGTTTTTGCAACTGCACTTGGGGACACTTTCAAAGTTTGCCCAATTTTTCAGACTTACTGACCTTCATTTCTTAAAGTAATGATGGCCACTCGTTTTTCTTTACTTAGCTGCTTTTTTCTTGCCATAATACAAATTCTAACAGTCTATTCAGTAGGACTATCAGCTGTGTATCCACCTGACTTCTGCACAACACAACTGATGGTCCCAACCCCATTTATAAGGCAAGAAATCCCACGTATTAAACATGACAGGGCACACATGTGAAGTGAAAACCATTTCCGGTGACTACCTCTTGAAGCTCATCATGAGAATGCCAAGAGTGTGCAAAGCAGTCATCAAAGCAAAAGGTGGCTACTTTGAAGAACCTAGAATATAAGACATATTTTCAGTTGTTTCACACTTTTTTGTTAAGTATATAATTCCACATGTGTTAATTCATAGTTTTGTTACCTTCAGTGTGAATGTACAATTTTCATAGTCATGAAAATATAGAAAAATCTTTAAATGAGAAGGTGTGTTCAAACTTTGGTCTGTACTGTATATATATATATATATATATATATATGTATGTGACGCGCCCTGGGGATGGGGAGGACTCGGCGCCCGGGCCTCGTTGTTACTTTTGGGGGATGTCGCGGTAGTTGGCTCTCGGGCCCGTACCCTGGGCCTGTACCCTGGGCCTCTCTTTAAAAGGGTGGATAATTATGTGAAAGTTAGTGACGCCACCTGTGGTGTCTGGTGAGGATCACCAGCGCTGCGGCAGCCCACTGAGGCCGGTGTTAAGGCAGCCTGGGTGGTATAGCTCCCCACAGGTGGAACTAGGCCTCAGGGCAGAGTGGATGTAGTGATGCAGGACAGGGGGGGACCCAGCCGGGTCTGAAGAAGGATAGGCAAACACACAGTTCACTTCAGTACCTTTTACTGATGGAAGTTCAGGCACATTCCGGAGCACTGTAGGGTGAAGGGTGCATATCAGGATTCTCCCCAGTGAGCGGGTATAGGGCCTCCTGTTTCTTGCCTTTGTGTAGTAAGTTTCTGACCTGCCTAGAGCTAGGCCTAACTTTGTCTCTCTCCTTCACCGGCTGGCTTTGTGGTAGGGCCTTCTCTGGGAGTATGCTCCCAGCTTGCGGGGCCTCCGTGACTCCTGGCTCTGGTACGTATCAGCTCTTGGGTGATCCTGGGACCTGAAGTCTTCCAGGTGTCTGTGGTTTTCTCTACAGGGGGTATATGGCCCTGTAGACGCGGACCCAGTGTCCGGTATATGTTTTCTGGGGTGAGCTGGTTAAGCTCCTCTGCCCCCTATGAAGCTCGCTTACTCCTCTAGCCTTTGGCGTCGCTCGAGGCCCTCACTAGGCTACACACACTAGCGGCAGCTTGCCGCACTTCCCCGCTCTTATGGCGTCGGCACGCCTTGGGCTCACTAACCTGAGCTTCACTCTAGACTTTTTCACTAGAGGAACTGAACTGATAACTCTGTTCCTCTCTGGCTCTGAGCAGGGACCCTGTTCTCTAGACCGAGCTCGACTCTGTATTCAGACCTGTACTTGCTGAACTCTCCAGAGGAACTGCTGACTGCCTAGCTCCACCTTCCCTATTTATATCCCTATCAGGCTCCCTCTGGTGGTCTGAGGTGGAAGGTGGAGGTGTGTGTGTGCAATGAGGGCCTCTTGTGGAGGAATCCGTCCATGCACCCCCCTAGGATCTGTGGCACGAATGCGCAGCAGGGCGCCACATATATATATATATATATATATATATATATATATATACATAAATATATAGAAATACATATATACACTGTGTGCCGAATTATTAGGCAATTGAGTATTTTGATCACATGATATTTTTTATACATGTTGTCCTACTCCAAGCTGCATAGGCTTGAGAACCAATTACCAATTAAGTAAATCTGGTGATGTGCATCTCTGTAATGAGGAGGGGTGTTGACTAATGACATCAACACCCTATATGAGGTGTGCTTAATTATTTGGCAACTTCCTTTCCTTTGGCAAAATGGGTCAGAAAAGAGATTTGACGGGCTCTGAAAAGTCCAAAATTGTGAGATGTCTTGCAGAGGGATGCAGCAGTCTTGAAATTTTCAAACTTTTGAAGCGTGATCACCGAACAATCAAGCGTTTCATGGCAAATAGCCAACAGGGTCGCAAGAAGCGTGTTGGCCAAAAAAGGCCCAAAATAACTGCCCATGAATTGAGGAAAATCAAGCGTGAAACTGCCAAGATGCCATTCGCCACCAGTTTTGCCATATTTCAGAGCTGCAACGTTACTGGAGTATCAAAAAGCATAAGGTGTGCGATACTCAGGGACATGGCCACGGTAAGGAAGGCTGAAAAACGACCACTTTTGAACAAGAAACATAAGATAAAATGTCAAGAATGGGCCAAGAAATATCTTAAGACTGATCTTTCAAAGGTTTTATGGACTGATGAAATGAGAGTGACTCTTAATGGGCCAGATGGATGGGCCAGAGGCTGGATCAGTAAAGGACAGAGAGCTCCACTCCGACACAGATGCCAGCAAGGTGTAGGTGGGGTACTGGTATAGGCTGGTATCATCAAAGATGAACTTGTGGGACCTTTTCGGATTGAGGATGGAGTGAAGCACAACTCCCAGACCTACTGCCAGTTTCAGGAAGACAGCTTCTTCAAGCAGTGGTACAGGAAGAAGTCGGTATCGTTCAAGAAAAACATAATTTTCATGCAGGACAATGCTCCATTACATGCATCCAACTACTCCAGGGCGTGGCTGGCCAGTAAAGGTCTAAAAGAAGAAAAAATAATGACATGGCCCCCTTGTTCACCTGATCTGAACCCCATAGAGAACCTGTGGTCCATCATAAAATGTGAGATCTACAGGGAGGGAAAACAGTACACCTCTCGGAACAGTGTCTGGGAGGCTGTGGTGGCTGCTGCATACAATGTTGATCGAAAACAGATCAAGCAACTGACAGAATCTATGGATGGAAGGCTGTTGAGTGTCATCATAAAGAAAGGTGGCTATATTGATCACTAATTTTTTTGGTTTTTGTTTTTGCATGTCAGAAATGTTTATTTCTAAATTTTGTGCACTGATATTGGTTTACCTGGTGAAAATAAACAAGTGAGGTGGGATTATATTTGGTTTTTATTAAGTTGCCTAATAATTCTGCACAGTAATAGTTACCTGCACAAACAGATATCCTCCTAAGATATCCAAATCTAAAAAAAAAAACACTCCAACTTCCAAAAATATTAAGCTTTGATATTTATGAGTCTTTTGGGTTGATTGAGAACATAGTTGTTGATCAATAATAAAAATAATCCTCTAAAATACAACTTGCCTAATAATTCAGCACTAGTGTTGAGCATTCCGATACTGAAATATCGGATATCGGCCGATATTCGTGGTATCGGAATTCCGATACTTAATTCCGATACTTTTGCAATATCATATACCGGAATCGGAAGTTCCCATAATGCAATGAGCCATTTTCATTTTATTCAGCCAATGAGGATCCTAAGAAGTGTGGGCACATCCTGTTAGGCATGTAGGCATCTTAACTAATGGCATGGCTGTGATTGGCTGCTGAAATGATGTCATGATTAGTGTTGAGCCACCCCCGTAGTGTTCGAGTTCGGTTCGGTTCGTCGAACACCCGTGTGTTCGCCGAACTGTTCGTCGAACTGTTCGTCGAACACCTTCGAACACCGTTAAAACCAATGGCAGGCAAACAAAAACACATAGAAACACATAGAAAACACCTTCAAAGGTGTCCAAAAGCTGACAAACTGCTCAGAAGACACAACTAACACATGGAAAAGTGACAAGTACATATAGTCATGCGAAAAGAAAAGAGGTGGAGGAGTAAAAGGAGGGGGAGACACAGATATAGGCATGTCATGCCCTTCTAAAATCCAAAAAGTGAGAAGCCGAGACGGCCAGTCCGCTCCTGCCCGTGCCACCTCCGTGTCGCCGGGTTTGTGCCAGAGCCGCGGTGAACCCTGACGGCCAGCCCCCCTCTCCCAATACTGGTGCCTGTCCGCTGGTGGGTCGAGAGAGCCCCCCTGTGGTGGAGGCAGCTCTAAGCTTTTTAATTTAAATTGTCCCTCTAATTTGAATGAATACACTTTAAATCCATTTACAAGGATCTATTGGAGGGCAAGTCTCATGCCAGCAGCCGCGTAATTCCAGCTCCAGTAGCGTCCACTAAAGCTGCTGCAGTTAAAAAGCTTTTATAAGGATCGAGCTCGGCTGTCCACCGCAAGGCATCCTACTGCCAGTCCCAGCCCCTATGCCTTGGGGTGTCTCCTGATGCTCTTCACTGAGTATCCCGTGGTCCCGAAGCATTTCCTTTGAAAAAATTAAGTGTCCAAACTACAGGTGGTGTAGCTTGCTTAACAGCCGGGATAATCCGCTGACTAGCAGACACTGCTACTAGGCACAAAGTATTTCCTGGGCTAGATGCAGTTAAAAATTTGTAAGTAGATACTCTCGTTGGATGCTGAGAAAGCATTCCATAGTCTCCTGGCACGCCATATATGATTCTCTTAAAAAGCTTGGGGTAGGGGTCTAGGGGACCCTTTTATAGCCAAAATCACGGCCCTGTATCACAATACGTCACCTAGGCTGAAGATAAATGGAACTGTAGCACCGAGGGCTCGGTTGCTACAGACGTATTGCACCTCACCCAGAGGTGTGATATCTCACTCTCAGATAAGGATGGAGTGTGGATCAGGACCCGACACCTGCATGCATTACACCACATTGCCGTGGGGCAGGGCGACCAATATGCCCCTGAGATGGGCACGACAGTCCCTGTCCCTGGCTGGAGTGGGGGGAGGGAACACTGAGGAAGGGGAACCCTGCAGTGCAGGAGCAGGGAGGAAGCAGTTCCTGGGTGCATTGAGAAGGGAGTATAAAAGGTGGGCACCATCTTAGTTCAGTGCAGAGAAGTCTGAGCAGAAGTGGCAGGGAGCAGGGGCTCTGCATGAGCTCTGCTCCGGAGGCGGGCCTAGTAACAGAGGCCCAGGCCTGCAAGAGGGAGAAGGAAGGAAGAGGAGCGGAGAAGGCTCCAGGAACGAGGAATGAAGGGATCCCAGGGGTGCGGACGGGCGAGTCGCCACCGCACGCCCGAATCCACCTGCGTGGAGGGGTCAGGCCAAAGGGGGAGACCGGTCCCCGAACTAGTGGAGGCAGGAAACGACCCTCAGCTAGAAACCGGAGGCTCTGACATTTTATGTGGCGCAGCCCCTTGCTCCACCCGCTAGGAAGGCACCACATAGGGTCAGGGAAACTGGCGCCAAGTTTACCAAGAGGAGGCCCGAGGCAGCCGGACAGAAGTGTTGGTAAGAAAGGCCAGACAAAGGACACACAAAGGGGGTCCTGTGAAGCGCTCCAAAGTTATCTGGGAGTTGTCTGAGCCCCTCACCTGGTGAGCACAGTACGACGTGGGCAGCCGTTACCTGCAGACGTGGTCTGGATAATAAGAACTGTGAGTAAAGGCCCTGAACTGCATCACTGACTCCGTGTCGTTACTGCTGCTGCCCTGCACCATCACCCCCATCCTCCGCATACACTGCCCTGAGGCTATACTCCTCCCGTGGGGAGTTATGCTACGCTCTGCTGCACCCACAACACCAGCCTTAGCGGTCTGCCCTGTAGCGGCGGTTCACTCTGACCGCAATCCACGGGTGGCGTAGTCGGACATTTAAACATCAAAACCACATAAATAGTTCCGCCACTGGTTTGACCGCCCTGAGCCACGGAACCGGATCGCCGCCACGAAGACTACAACCACCAGCATCCACCAAAAAGGGTCCGGCTCCGGGTGTCCCAAGGCCCAGGGGGTGCGTCAGAACATTTTCATCACCTTTCACAATCACCAATGGGACAAGGCAGGGATGTCCTCTGTCCCCTCTCTTATACATCCTAGTGACGGAGCACCTGCTCTCATCAATTCGCCATAACCCCAATATTAGGTGGATTGAGGTGGGAGGCACCGAGTACAAGTGCTCTCTATTTGCTGATGATGTCCTAGTATATATCACTCAATCACATATATCCATCCCTGCTGTTATGGCTGAAATAGATCACTTTGTTACATGGTAAAATTTTAAAATCAATGCAGCGAAGTCTGAGGCCCTCGATGTCTCCCTCCCTAAATCCATATAGGATTCCATCCAGTCCAACTTTCCCTTTGCCTGGCCCTCACAGGGTATCAAATACTTAGGAATTCCTATTCATAGAGACCTCTCCCATCTATGTTATCTTAATTTTGGGCCCTTTATTGAACAATTCCATACAGACCACGGTTGGCAAGTTGGAACTGTGAGATTCACTATGTGCACCACTGGTATTTTGTGGAAAAGCACATGTAAGATTCTGCAACAGTCTCTGCTGATACTCCTGCATGCGTGCATCCCTTTCTATGGCAGGAATAATTTCTGCAAATTTACTTTTGTACCGGGGATCTAACAGTGTGGCAACCCAGTAGTCAGGATTATTTCTAATTCTCACAATTCGAGGGTCATGTTGCAGGTAGTGCAGCAAGAAGGCACTCATGTGTGTTGCGCATCCAGGAGCACCAAGTCCCTGTTGTGTTGGTGGCGAGGTAACAATCATGCTTCCTTCCTCTGTCCTCTCCCCCCAACCTCGCACAACAGAAATGTGATCAAGGTCTCCCTCATCTGATGAGTCTTCCATCAGTTCGTCCTCCACTTCTTCCTGGGCTCCTGCACCTTCCTCACTAGTTTGGCTGCTACCATGCGGCCTGGTAAAATCATCTCCCCCACCCTCACATGCCTGCCGCCCTAGTGCTGCCGACCGTCTGGACCTTGCAGATGTTAGCCCTTCCGCATACAACTCCTCCTCCTCTACTTCCTCCACCTCCTCTTGTGCCACCACCTGACTCCGAATTCTGTTTAACATGTGCTCCAGCATGTAAATCACCGGAATAGTCATGCTGATAATGGCATCGTCAGCACTAAACATCTTCGTCGCCATTTCAAAACTGTGCAGAAGGGTGCATAGGTCCCTGATCTGAGACCACTCCTCCAGCGTGATTTGCCCCACCTCTGAATCTCGTTGGCCCAGGCTATACGTCAGAACGTATTGCACCAGGGCTTGTCGGTGCTGCCACAGTCGCTGCAACATGTGCAGAGTTGAATTCCACCGGGTAGGCACATCGCA
This sequence comes from Phyllobates terribilis, assembly GCF_046119375.1. Classification (NCBI taxonomy): domain Eukaryota; kingdom Metazoa; phylum Chordata; class Amphibia; order Anura; family Dendrobatidae; genus Phyllobates; species Phyllobates terribilis. The sequence continues at coordinate 529,791,052 of NW_027362764.1, read as the reverse complement.
TTTTAGCCGGTGAAGTGGCAGGCCCAACGACTTCTGTAGAGATGTAAGTCGCTGAGCTGTGGGATGCGAACGGCGGAAGTGAGCACACAGCGACCGTGCCCTCTGCAGAAGGCCATCTAGTCTGGGATAGTGGGCTAAAAATTGCTGGACAACCAGGTTCAACACGTGAGCCATACAAGGCACGTGTGTGACATTGCCCCGGCGAAGGGCCGCACCCAGGTTTGCAGCATTGTCGCACACGGCCTTCCCTGGTTTCAGGTCCAGTGGAGACAACCATTCATGAAATTGGTTCTCCAGAGCTGACCACAACTCCTCAGCTGTGTGACTCACATTTCCCAGACATTTCAATGTAAAAACCGCCTGATGACGTTGAGCCCTACTGCCAGCATAGTAAGGAGGTGTGCAGGATCCCTTCTGCGCAGTTAGAAAGCTTGTGGCATGACCAGACAGGCTTTGGGTGCAGGTGGAAGACCGAGAGGAGGTTGAGGAGGCAGAAGCAGTGGAGGAAAAATGACATAAAGAGGATTGACACACAACTCGTGGGGACGGCAAGACTTGGACAGCAGCCCCTTGTCCTGCTGTCACCATAGTTACCCAGTGCCCAGTCAGCGACATGTAACGCCCCTGTCCATGCCTACTCGTCCAAGTGTCTGTGGTGAAATGCACCCTGTCACACACAGAATTTCTCAAAGAAGCGGTGATGTTGTGTGCGACATGCTGGTGGAGCGCAGGCACACCTTTCTTTGAGAAGTAGTGCCGACTGGGCATCTGGTACTGGGGCACTGCGACGGACATAAGGTCTCGAAAATCCTCTGTGTCCACCAGGCGGAAAGGCAGCATTTCTGTAGCCAAGAGCTTGCAGATGGTGAAATTCAACCTCTTAGCTTTCTCATGGCTAGGAGGAAATGGTCTTTTACTTGTCCACATCTGAGGGACCGAGGGCTGGCTATTGTGCTTAGACGGGGTTGATAAGGGTGTCCCCGGCAAACTGCCGGTCTGTGAGGAAGATGCAGGCGGACATGTTAGGTTGCCTTGATCCAAAGGTGGTGCTATCGATGTCGGACAGCGCTCAAGACCAGCTGGTGTTACCACCTCCAAAGAAAATGATGACCTGCCAATCACGCTGGCTGTTGCGGGTAAAGAGGTGGCAGGTCTGCGCCCCAAAACAGGTGTGACTGCTGTCCCCCCAGTCACAGAGGATGAAGAGGCCGCGGATGCACAAGATATGGCAGACGGTGGTTGGCCCGGCCGGCTAGACCGCATTGTAGCACACTGAGCTTCCCACTGCAACTTATGCTTCATGTCCATGTGCCGGTTCATGCATGAAGTACTCAAACTATGTATTTTTTGGCCTCTACTTAGCTTTTGCTGACAAATGTTACAGATAACACGAGTTGGGTCATCTTTATCGATCTGAAAAAATGCCCAGGCTATGCAAGGCTTAGCACCCATGCGACCTGAAGAGCCACCACGACTTGTGGTGAGAGGCAGAGTTGTGTTTGAGGATGCAGTTGTTGACGTGCTTCCAGTACTACGTCTCTGTCCAGGAAGGCGCAACCTGACCTCGTCGTCACTAGCATCTTCCTCCACCTCCTCTGCTGACCTCATCTCTTGGCTGACTGTGGGTTGACAGTAAGTGGGATCTCCGACCTCATCATCATCACCCTGTGCGTTATCACACCCGTCGTCCTCAGAGCCAACCTGTTCCTGCCCTGACAAAAAACTAAAGTTGTCGCTCCAATCAGGTATTTGAGTCTTATCATCGTCTTCCTCATTGTCTCCACCAACAGGAGTTACAGTTTGGGAATGAGGGTCTACATTATGGTCAGAACCTTCTGCGTCTGGTCCTGGATCCGACTCATAAAGATTCTGGGCATCAGTGCAGATCATTTCCTCGTCTGGATTCACAGAAGCGCTGGAGTCGACCTCTGATTCCCAGGCTATAGTATGAGTAAACAGCTCTGCAGACTCAACCATCTGTTCTACCTCATACTCAGACGGGCAGCTGGAGATTTGGGAGCTGTGAGGAAGCAAGTGCGATTTGGGTGACACCTTTGAGGACTGGAGTATTTGTGATGTTGAAGTTGATGTGGAGGAGAGCCCACTTAAAGGAGCACTTGATATCCGTTGAAGCACCTGCTGTTTTTGTGCCTCATCTGGAATTTGTAGCGATTGGCGTGGCCGTAAGAAAGGGATCTTATCACATTGTCCGCTAAAAGAAGTAGACATTTTAGTTTGGCTGGAAGATGGTCTTTCTTCTGCACCTACCCCACGGACACAACCTTTTTTCCCCTTCCCAACACGCCTATTCCCCTTTCCACCAGCAGCAGGCCTTTTTCCACTCATTTTGGTGGTTAACTAATTCACAACTCTGGAGTTGTTTGCACAAAAAAACAATGGATGGTAACCGAGCAGAGCTGAGTGGCCAAACTGTGGTATTAGGCCAAAACTATTGGCTGGGTTAGATGCAGAAAAAAATTATTTTTAATTTGCAACCTGATGGAGGTCAGTATAGATGGACTAATAGACCAAGTCCCACACACCGCTAGAAGCCCAAATATTTTTTCAGAGCTAGATGCAGAAATTTTTTTTATTCAATTTGCAACCTGATGGAGGTCAGTATAGATGGACTAATAGACCAAGTCCCACACACTGCTAGAAGCCCAAATATTTTTTCAGAGCTAGATGCAGAAAAAAATTATTTTTAATTTGCAACCTGATGGAGGTCAGTATAGATGGACTAATAGACCAAGTCCCACACACTGCTAGAAGCCCAAATATTTTTTCAGAGCTAGATGCAGAAAAAAATTATTTTTAATTTGCAACCTGATGGAGGTCAGTATAGATGGACTAATAGAACAAGTCCCACACGCTGCTAGAAGCCCAAATATTTTTTCAGAGATAAATGAAGAAAAAAATTATTTTTAATTTGCAACCTGATGGAGGTCAGTATAGATGGACTAATAGACCAAGTCCCACACACTGCTAGAAGCCCAAATATTTTTTCAGAGCTAGATGCGGAAAAAAATTATTTTTAATTTGCAACCTGATGGAGGTCAGTATAGATGGACTAATAGACCAAGTCCCACACACCGCTAGAAGCCCAAATATTTTTTCAGAGCTAGATGCAGAAAAAAATTATATTCAATTTGCAACCTGCTGGAGGTCAGTATAGAAGGACTAATAGAACAGTCCCACACACTGCTAGAAGCCCAAATATTTTTTCAGAGCTAAATGAAGAAAAAAATTATTTTTAATTTGCAACCTGATGGAGGTCAGTATAGATGGACTAATAGACCAAGTCCCACACACTGCTAGAAGCCCAAATATTTTTTCAGAGCTAGATGCAGAAAAAAATTATATTCAGTTTGCAACCTGATGGAGGTCAGTATAGATGGACTAATAGAATGATGCTATGCCCAAAAGATTTTACTTCACTAGGTGCAGTAAAAAAATTGGTATTCTATACACAGGTGGTATATCTTGCAACACAGATAGGCTACTCCACTGACTAACACACTCTGCAATAGGCCAAAAAGGATTAGCTTTGCTAGATTCAGCCAAATGCTGTGAAAAAAACTTGCACAGCACTGGCACAGACCTGCCTGGCAAAAACTGATAGGAACTGAAGTAACCTAGTCCTGAAAAGGACTCCAATTACAATTAGTCTTTACTCCCACAATCTATCTATTTAAGAGCACAGACCTGCCTGATAAAAGTCGTAGGAAATGCTGTAACCTAGTCCTTAAAAGGACTGCAATCACAACTATTCCCTACTCCCAAGCTATCTGTATATTTGTGCGAAAATTGGCTTGAAATTAACAAGGTATAGCGCACACAGCAACAGCGGTGCCGTCTAACACGCAGCTGCAGCAGTGAGAAAATGGTGGCGACGGGGAAAATGGCTTGGTCTTATAGGGCAAGGACATGTGACATACACTGCCAATCACACATGCCCTTGCTTGTGTGAAAAAAAGCACTTCGCTCCGTGTGTGCGCTGCTGATAGGCTGACAGATTGCACCTCCCCACTGCAAATGCGGGAAAGAGAAAAAAAAATGGAGATCTTCATTGTTCCTGCAGAGATCCATCCCCTGCCCCTCCCCCCGCCCCGCTGTACACTCAAACTGCGTATTAACATTAATTTTCATCATTACTGAGAAAAAATCCAGTTATGATTTTGGTGCACGAACAGTTATCGAACATAACCTCGAACAGCCGAATTTTTCTCAAATTGTTCGTGTTCGCCGACCGGCTCGAACACCGCCCAAAACAGCTCGAATTTGAGATTGGCGAACAGTTCGAGTAGAACAACGCTCATCTCTAGTCATGATGCACTATGAAAGCCGCCGCCGCCATTTTGAGCTCACTCTGCTGTGAATTCAGTTAGGGATCGGACGCTGTTGTTCTGAGGGACAGTTTTAGCTACCTATTTGGTCTATTCGGCTTTACCCAAGCTACTTTATAAATCGCTGTGCCTTGCAGCGCTAGTGCACAGTTCTCTGTGCTGTTCACCGCTTTCTGCAAGGTCTGTGTGTGTGAGTGCAGCTCACCCTGTAGTGTGTGCTTCAACCACGTCTGGTTGTAGTGCACTCAGTGTGTGTCACTGCCTCATACATTGTCTTTTTTTGCCAATTCATAATTTTTCCTGATATCTCCTATTAGTGTGGTGGTTCCATCCGTATTCAGCTAAATTGGTTCCAAACACACTATATAGGAGTAGATAGAGAAATTTTTTTGGTCTTGCAGCGCTAGTGCACAGTGCTCTGCATCTGCACTGTTCACCGCTGTCTGCAAGGTCTGTGTGTGTGAGTGCAGCTCACCCTGTAGTGTGTGCTTCAGCCACGTCTGGTTGTAGTGCACTCAGTGTGTGTCACTGCCTCATACATTGTCCTTTTGTGCCAATTCATAACTTTTCCTGATTTCTCCTATTAGTGTGGTGGTTCCATCCGTATTCAGCTAAGTTTGTTCCAAACACACTATATAGGAGTAGTTAGAGGAGCCTTTCTGCAGCATTGGGCCCTGCAGCCCCAGCCAGATTAGTATTAGCCTATTTTTTGTAGCCTCATCTATTGCTTTGTAGGTTACCTTCCTACATTGTAATAGCTGCAAAAAGTTTGTGATACTATCAGTATTACATCTTTAGGCACATCCAGTGTCTTTTTGTGACAAAAAAACCTAAATAAAGTTCACCAAACACTCCACTTTACAGTTGTGTAGGCCACATTAGCTCATATTAAAGTCTAGTCCACACTTTATAAAATTAGTGTTTCTTATACCTGTTAGCAGCTGTTCAGGAATAAGCACACTAAGCCCTTAGTACTTTTCTGCCTATCTTTATCAGTCTACCAAGATGAAGAAGGCAGGGAGTAAGGCATGTGGTCGTGGGCGTGGGCGTGGAGTTTCTGCAGGGAGAGGACGTGAGGATTCTGTGCCTGCAGGGAGAGGACGTGGGGATTCTGTGCCTGCTGCGGGCACCAGTGACTCAGCATCCCCCAGTTTTACCAGGGAACAGTCCTTTTTGCGCAGCTTTGTAGGAGCTAGCCGTACCCCACTGCTGCGGGAGGACCAAATTGAAGCCGTTGTCGGATGGATGGCAGCTAACGCATCAACTTCAATTAGTTCCAGATCCTCTCAGGTCCTGAGCACTGAAGAGCACCCTTCTGTCTCTTCACCACCAGCCAAATTGCCCAGGCAGTCAGAGAGCCCTGGACAGGAGCCATCTCTACTTCTGTTCTCTGAATCTCTTGGCTTGGAAAGAGGGGGCCAGCCAAGCAGAATTCGAGAATTTGAAGAAGAGGTAGTATGCAGTGATGCGCAACCGTTTTGTCTCTCTGAATCTGAAGAGGCGAGTGGGCCAGTGCCTATGGTCAGCAGCACACCTCAGTATGCATCTGATGATGAGACTCAGGTGCCACTTTCTGGTGTGTACTGTGCTGTCGAGACTACCCAGGAGAAGCAGATGTTTGAAGAGGGTGGTGTAAATGATGAGGTCCTTGACCCATCATGGCGTGAGGGACAGGAAGTTGGTGGGAGCAGCTCTGAGGAAGAGATTCCCCGAACAGCCCAAAAAGGAGGGAGAGGGAGGGGGCAGACTTGGTTGCCTGTAGCCTCCACTTCGGCACCCATTAGGAGCATGGCTCTTCCAAAATCCAAAGCGGGCGCTCCCAAGACTTGCAGTGCCTGGTCCTTTTTTGACACAGTTGCAGATGACATTTGCTTTGTCAAATGCAAGCTGTGTAATCAGAAGGTGAAAAGAGGGAAAAGTGTCAGCAACCTCAATATCACAAATATGTGGAAACATGTGCGGACCAAGCACGTGGTGGAGTTACAAAAACACACAGAAGACCTAGGCCAACCTACAGCGCCACCTACCACCTCTTCAGCTCGTGTTGTAGCCTCTTCCTCCAGCTCACACACAGCTGTTTCGGCTTCCTCACAGGATCGCCATGGAAGAATCTCTGGCACTGTTGTACAGAGACACAGTGTAATTCCACCCACAGCACCACTTTCCCAGTCATCCTCACACTCCCAGGCCAGTCTACAGCCATCGTTAGCACAGGCATGGGAGAAAAGGCGCCCATACTCGGCAAACCACCCCCGAGCACAGGCTCTGAATGCTGGCATTGCTAAACTACTGGCCCTTGAAATGCTATCATTCATGCTGGTGGAGACTGACACATTCCGTAACTTTATGGCATTGGCAGTCCCACAATACAACGTGCCCAGCCGCTTTTATTTCAGCAGGCAAGCCGTCCCTGCCCTGCAACATCATGCGGAGGGAAAAATTAAACATGCGCTACAAAACGCCGTCAGTAGCAAGGTCCACCTGACCACCGATGCGTGGACCAGTAAGCATGGACAGGGACGATACCTTTCCCTTACTGCCCATTGGGTAAATGTTGTGGAGCCGGGTACAGATCTTGAGAGTGGCGCTGTACGTGTTCTGCCAACTCCAAGGATTGCAGGAATCCAGTCTGTACACATTGACTCCTCCTCATACTCCAGTTCCTCTGAATCAGCGCTGCAGGAGTCGTCACGGTCTACCTCCACATCGACCCGTGAACCTGTTATGATGACCGATATGAGCACAGCCGTGGCCAAACATCAACAGGCCGTATTAAAATTAATTTATTTGGGGAATCGAAGCCACACAGCGCAGGAGCTCTGGAATACCATCAAGCAGCAGAGCGACGTGTGGTTTGTGCCAGCGAATCTCCAGCCAGGCATGGTAGTGTGTGACAATGGCCGAAATCTGGTGGCAGCTCTGGGCCTAGGCAACCTCACTCACATCCCATGTCTGGCACATGTGCTCAACTTGGTCGTGCAGAGTTTTTTGAGGGACTATCCGAATCTTGATGCACTGCTTCACAAGGTCCGCATAGAGTGCGCTCACTTGCGGCGTTCCAGCAACGCAAGATCACGCATTGCAGCTCTGCAGCGCCGATTACGTCTTCCGGAACATCGCATCATATGTGACCTACCCACCAGGTGGAATTCAACGTTACATATGTTGGAGAGGTTGTGTGAGCAGCAGGCAGCAGTAATGGAGTACCAGCTGTAGCAGGCGCAAACAAGTCGCAGTGCGCGCCGTTCACACTTCACCATCACTGAGTGGGCCTCTATGAAGGACATTTGCCACGTTTTGCGTGCCTTCGATTATTCCACGCGGATGGCGAGTGCAGATGATGCACTAGTCAGCATGACTATCCCCCTTATCTGCCTGCTTGAAAAAACACTGCAAGCACTAAGGGACGAGGTTTTGGAAGAGGTGGAGGATGAGGAGTCACAAATGCCATCTGCTTCTCTACAGTCTGCGCAACGTGGTTCCTCACAAAGGCCTAGGCAGGGGACACTTTGTGAGGAGGATGAGGAGGAGTCAATGGATGAGGAAGACATCTGTCCAGAGGAGGGAGGTACACAATGCTCTGGTAGTCAGTATCTAGAGCAAGGGTGGGGTGATGCAGAGCAGGCAGAGATCACGCCTCAAGCAGGGGACAGCGTTTTTTGGCCAGTTGGCAGTCTGCAGCACATGGTTGATTTCATGCTGCAGTGCCTGAGAAACGACCGCCGCATCGCCCACATTCTCAACACGGCTGATTATTGGGTGTCCACCCTCCTAGATCCTCGCTACCGGGACAACTTACAAAGCCTCATAACACCGTTGAACCGGGAGCGTAAAATGCGGGAGTACCAAGACGCACTGGTGCATTCCATCATGTTATCCATTCCAACCGAGAGCATTGCTGCTAGTGCTTTACAAAGCAGCTCAGTGCGTCGAGGCAGTGGAGGAAGCTCTGCACAAAGAGGGAGCAGAAGCAGCGCCTCAGCACAAGGCAAAACCAGTATGGCCGAAATGTGGCAAAGTTTTGTGTCCCCGCCGCCACAAATGTCTACACCATCACAGACGGCTCCAGTCAGCAGGAGGCAACATTTCCGTCAGATGGTGACAGACTACATGTCTTGCCCTCTTAGTGTACTCCCAGACGGCTCTTCTCCCTTCAAGTTTTGGGTCTGTAAGCTGGATACATGGCCAGAGCTTAGTCAGTATGCATTGGAGGTGCTAGCTTGCCCTGCTGCTAGTGTATTATCGGAACGCGTCTTTAGTGCCGCAGGTGGTGTACTAACAGACCGTCGCATGCGACTATCCTCCGATAACATTGACCGGCTTACTTTTCTCAAAATGAACAAGGCCTGGATCTCTCATGAATTTGCCAGTCCTCTTCCAGAATAAATAATTGGTTGGCAACAGTATCCAGGTCTCCTGTTGTGTTCATGTTTCTACCACCTGAACTGTAATCCCTGAGCTCCAACACCGCCAGTTGGCGCTCGGAAGTGCCGTCTGCACAGTCAACACTTGCTGCCGTGTTATTGGGGTTCAGTAACATCAGCTGTTCCCCTGCTGTGCGGACGGCAATTTCTCCTGCTCTGTCCACATTCTCACTACTACAGATTTTAAAGTTGCTCCAATTAATCCTCTCGCTCCTCTGTTTTCAGTATTATCCCTGAGCTCCAACACCGCCAGTTGGCGCTCGGAAGTGCCGTCTGCACAGTCAACACTTGCTGCCGTGTTATTGGGGTTCAGTAACGTCAGCTGTTCCCCAGCTGTGTGTCCGGCAAATTCTCCTGCTTTGTCCACATCCACTGTACTACTGATTTAAAACTTGCTCCAATTACACCTCTGGTTCCTCTGTTTTTAGTATTTACCCTGGGCTCCAATACCGCTAATTGCTGCTCAGAAGTGCCGTCTGCACAGTCAACGCTTGTTGCCGTGTTATTGGGGTTCAGTAACGTCAGCTGTTCCCCAGCTGTGTGTCCGGCAAATTCTCCTGCTTTGTCCACATCCACTGTACTACTGATTTAAAACTTGCTCCAATTACATCTCTGGCTCCTCTGTTTTTAGTATTTACCCTGGGCTCCAATACCGCTAGTTGCTGCTCAGAAGTGCCGTCTGCACAGTCAACGCTTGCTCCAGTGTTATTGGGGTTCAGTAACGTCAGCTGTTCCCCAGCTGTGTGTCCGGCAAATTCTCCTGCTTTGTCCACATCCACTGTACTACTGATTTAAAACTTGCTCCAATTACACCTCTGGCTCCTCTGTTTTTAGTATTTACCCTGGGCTCCAATACCGCTAGTTGCTGCTCAGAAGTGCTGTCTGCACAGTCAACACTTGCTCCAGTGTTATTGGGGTTCAGTAATGTCAGCTGCTCCCCAGCTGTGTGTTCGGCAAATTCTCGTGCTCTGTCCACATTCACACTACTACAGATTTTAAAGTTGCTCCAATTGCACCTCTGGCTCCACTCTGTTTTTAGTATTTACCCTGGGTTCCAGCACCGCCAGCTGTTTCCTAGCAGTGTCTTTGGCACGGGTACTCCCTCCTGCCCAGCCTGGTTCCAGCACGCCAGCTGTTTCCGGGTAGTGTCAACGTCACTTTGCCTCCAATGCGTTGTCCTGTCGTGTTGCGGTCGGGTTAGCCGACTCTATGGTGCCTGCAGTTTAGGTGACTCCTATGTGGGCTGCGGGATCTGGCAATGAAGGCTGGTTCCATAGTGCCAATAGGACAAGCACCCCCTGTAGGACTGTGTGTTTTGGTAACTGCGGCCGGCTCGCCGCCTTGAAACTTTTTTTACATGGGTACCTTCTGCTACTCATCTGGGTTCCAGTACCGTCTGCTGGTTCTCGGCAGTGCCTTTGGATTAGGTGTCCTCCTTCTCGGTATCCAAGTTCCACCAACGTCTGCTGGTCCTTGGTAGTGCTTTCTGGCACAGGTACCTCCTGCTTAGTAACCGAGTTCCAGTACCGTCAGCTGGTCCTCGGTAGTTCCATTGGCTCTTGTACCTTCTGCTACCCATCGGGGTTCCAGTACCGTCAGCTGGTCCTCGGTAGTTCCTCAGCCTTCTTGTACCTTCTGCTACATTTCCAAGTTCAAGCTTTTTGAAATGGTTCTTGGTAATCACTCTGGATCTCCCTGACGAGGACCCTGAAGACGAGGACCCTGAAGTCCAACCCGAAGAAGACGAGGACCCCAAAGACGACGACCCTGAAGACGAGGACCCTGAAGACCACCCCGAAGAAAACGAGGACCCTGAAGACCACCCCGAAGAAGACGAGGACCCCGAAGACGAGGACCCAGAAGACCAACCCGAAGAAGAAGAGGACTCCAAAGACGACGACCCCCGAAGACGACGACCCTGAAGACCACCCCGAAGAAGACCAAGAAGATGACCCTGAAGAAGTTGACCAAGAGGACAAAGAAGAGAAGACAAGCACCAAGATACAGAAGAACAAGAGACAGAAAACCAAGAAGCAGAAAGACAAGAAGCTGCAGAACAAAAAGCGGAAGAACATTAAGCATAAGACTAAAAATCAGAGCAAAAGATAATATCTAAATTATAAGCAGAAGATGACTAAGCAGTGTATTGGGGTGAGTCTGTTCCTCCTCGTGGTGCCCCTGGAAAAGACCTGCTGCTGCAGGCCAAACTGAGCGCGGACAAATCCTGTTGTAAATGTTTTGTGATGGGCAGAACGAAAGGTGTAATGTCCAACCTTTTATAGATAACAACTACAGGAATGCCTGTCACAAATAAGAATATGATGAAGAAGAAGAATATGAAGAATGTAAAAAAAAAGAATAATACGAAGAAGGTGAAGAAGAAGAAGATGAAGAAGGTGAAGAAGAAGTGGATGAAAAAGATGCTGAGGATGATGAAGGAGAAAGTGTGGGAGAAGTAAAAAAGAAGGTGAAGAGCATGGAAGTAGTGAAACATAAATATCTGACAAAATATAAAAATACTTAACAAAGTCAATATTTCCGTAACTCAGAACGTCTTAAAAAAAATATTAATTCCTGCTATTCCATTTGATTGGGCTAAACCTCTATGCCTTTATTGTCTCCCCCACCTCCCCCAATACATTCTACATTATTCTTAGTTGTTTTCCTTCATGTAGAATTAACCTACAAGGAAAGAAAGGGTTTATTTTCATTCCGATATTTCTGTCCCATTGACTTGCATTGGTTTCCGGTATCGGAATCGGCAATATCCGATACTTTTTCGGTATCGGTCCGATACAATCCGATCCGATATTTCCCAATATCAGAAGGTATCGCTCAACACTATTCAGCACACAGTGTATATTTCCCAGGCAGATTTAATAGAATTGCTTACTTCTACATTAAAAAAAGGCTCAGTCAAAATACTGAAGACACCATTCACCAAACGTTCCCATTCAAATCCTGCCTGGTCTGGTCTACTTTCTGTTGCAGTCCTGAAACAGAAGCAGTCTGCTGCTGCGGCTGTTGGTTGGCTACAGTGGTCGCATGTCCTTGTGTTGAGTCTCTATCATTGCAGTAGAATGCAGAGAACTGAAGAAGAGCAGGCAGCATGTTTAATTATAAACATTAAAAAGCTTAGGGCCCAAAACAGAACCTTGAACTATAACTAATGTCTCCAGAATGTACAGCATTAAGAACAACACTGCAATATACTGTATATTCTTAAGTCAACTGTGAATCCACTGAACTATCCAGGGATTAAGTTCAATTTTCAATTACTTATATGTGACCTCTGTATGTGGATTTATATCAAAACTGAAGTACAAATAGGCGATGTCCACCGTACCAATATCATCCAACACTTTTTTGATCAATAAGAATAGATTAACCTAATTTACCATTAGCAAAGCCATGCTTTTTGGCATCCAACAAGTAATTGTTTTTTATCCTCTGTTTTTGTTATTCATATCAGCAATTATATCTAAATATATAAAATTAAGGTTTAAATTAAAAAAATATATCTCAGTCTATATTTGGAGCAAGGATGCCATGCAGTTGACACCACAATCAGACGTTCTATCTTTCTATTGAGAATTTAGCTTCTACGTAAGGAATATTTATTTTTCATTACTAGCATCATCAGTATTTGTAATATAGCTGGCACCCTACAGTCTAATAAACTGGTATTTGCACATTTCTTTTGCAGAAAGGTCATATACTGATCTATGTTATTCCACTTATTACTTTAGTAGAAGCAGAGGACAATTCATCGATGTACCAAATCTCACACTGATGATCAATGTTATTAAAAATAGATGTTTTCTTTTCAGTATATTGGAACTACTAGTATTGAAAGACCACCTTGAGCCCCATGACACCCTTCAATAACTCCAATTTGAGCAACAAGACAGACTTACAAATGGCAATATGAGTTTTTATATTTAGATAAACGGTGTTTGAATTGTTAACATAAAGTGTTTGCACAAAAGATGGATAACCAGAGAAAAATAGAATTTGATATGTTATCTTATCTCCTGATGTTGCCTAATGTGGTACTAATGCTTTCAGCCTACAATCTGATAAAAATATAGGTAAACAGGAAATTCTGCAAATCAAATAAAATCTCTTTTTTGGTATGCATAGAGTCAGCTGGAGTGCGTTTAAATGGGTGCAAATTATTCTAAATGTGGCTATGTATATAACTATTATAATGTACGGTAATTCCTAAATGTGCAGCACGTTTATTGTTCAACACAAGCACAGAAAAAGGAAATAGGCTGATTAGGAAAAGCAAGAATGGATATGTTCATGGTAGAAAAAAAATCTCTCAAATAAAAGCTTCTAAAATACAAACATACAAACATTTCTTTTTCACTAGATGTGCCTGGAAAAAATGCACAGGTTCAGATATAGTTTAGATAGAGCAGAATTAAACCACCTCTTCAAATGATTGTGTAATTTAAAGAAAAAAAGGATGAAGGAAAAGAAATGAAGAATGAATGAAAAATAGTGGAGATGTCAAGATGGCTTTATGGGATTTTATATAAAAAATGTGGATATGGGTTAATGGATTCATATATTAAAAAATACTGTTTTCTTCTAAAAACAAATTTTTTGTTTGTTTTCTTTGTCTGCCATTTCCATTTTTTTCTAGTCTCATTCTTTATTGGTTTACAATTCAGAATGGGCCCTATTCATCAAAATGTAGTATACCGTTCAAAAAGTGAAAGGGGTTGTCGATAGAGATGGGAAAATCGAATCGCAGGACTCCAGTCCATCGGCCAGGTCAGGAATCTGTGACCGCTGATAACATATCAAATTCTACTTTTCTATGGTTATCCATCGAGACATGTGAATAGCACCATAGATTATAATGAGTATGTCTTGTATCCATGGAAAAAATGGAGTCAACACGTGCTGTACATCTCAATGAGGCCTTAAAAGAAGGGGAGGAGAAAAAAATAGTTAAACGCAAAAACTAAAAAATGGCCAGTAGGAAAAGGTTTTAACTTTATTTTAATTGTCTCTTCAGAGAGGAAGAGAACCAGAACTCTAGTGCCACCTACAGGAAGTAGCAATCCAGCCAAACCAGAACTCACACTTTGCACTGATGAGGGGCACAGTGTCTGCAAATTGAGTTTCTGTCATGTGATAAGGCTCGTTAAAGGGTCACTATTGACTTTTACTATTGCTACTTCCTGTAGGTGACACTAGAGTTCTGGTCCTCTTCATCACTGAAGAGACAATTTGCATATTTCCCAGAGGAGCATTGCAGCTTTAAAAGTCTCCTCACCTTGACATGCTTAATATGTCGTTCTCCGCAACAAGAAATGTTACCCCTTAGATACTTGTCTGACACCTCTCACCCAGCCAAACCAGAACTCACACTTTGCACTGATGAGGGGCAGTACCCCGAAACACAGTGTCTGCAAAGTGAGTTTCTGGTTTATATCCTAAGTCATGTTATAAGGCTCATTAAAGGGTCACTATTGACTTTTAGGATTGCTAATTCCTGTAGGTGGCACTAGAGTTCTGGTCCTCTTCGTCTCTGAAGAGACAATTTGCATATTTCCCAGAGGAGCATTGCAGCTTTAATAGTCTCCTCACCGTGACATGCTTAACATGTTGCTCTCTACAAGGAAAAATGTTACCCCTTAGATAATGAACTTTATTTTAACAAATGTTAATATGCTGGGAAATGATTTTGTGGCACTTGCTAATTAGTGTTGAGCCACCCCCGTAGTGTTCGAGTTCGGTTCGGTTCGTCGAACACCCGTGTGTTCGCCGAACTGTTCGTCGAACTGTTCGTCGAACACCTTCGAACACCGTTAAAACCAATGGCAGGCAAACAAAAACACATAGAAACACATAGAAAACACCTTCAAAGGTGTCCAAAAGCTGACAAACTGCTCAGAAGACACAACTAACACATGGAAAAGTGACAAGTACATATAGTCATGCGAAAAGAAAAGAGGTGGAGGAGTAAAAGGAGGGGGAGACACAGATATAGGCATGTCATGCCCTTCTAAAATCCAAAAAGTGAGAAGCCGAGACGGCCAGTCCGCTCCTGCCCGTGCCACCTCCGTGTCGCCGGGTTTGTGCCAGAGCCGCGGTGAACCCTGACGGCCAGCCCCCCTCTCCCAATACTGGTGCCTGTCCGCTGGTGGGTCGAGAGAGCCCCCCTGTGGTGGAGGCAGCTCTAAGCTTTTTAATTTAAATTGTCCCTCTAATTTGAATGAATACACTTTAAATCCATTTACAAGGATCTATTGGAGGGCAAGTCTCATGCCAGCAGCCGCGTAATTCCAGCTCCAGTAGCGTCCACTAAAGTTGCTGCAGTTAAAAAGCTTTTATAAGGATCGAGCTCGGCTGTCCACCGCAAGGCATCCTAGTGCCAGTCCCAGCCCCTATGCCTTGGGGTGCCTCCTGATGCTCTTCACTAAGTATCCCGTGGTCCCGAAGCATTTCCTTTGAAAAAATTAAGTGTCCAAACTACAGGTGGTGTAGCTTGCTTAACAGCCGGGATAATCCGCTGACTAGCAGACACTGCTACTAGGCACAAAGTATTTCCTGGGCTAGATGCAGTTAAAAATTTGTAAGTAGATACTCTCGTTGGATGCTGAGAAAGCATTCCATAGAGTCTCCTGGCACGCCATATATGATTCTCTTAAAAAGCTTGGGGTAGGGGTCTAGGGGACCCTTTTATAGCCAAAATCACGGCCCTGTATCACAATACGTCACCTAGGCTGAAGATAAATGGAACTGTAGCACCGAGGGCTCGGTTGCTACAGACGTATTGCACCTCACCCAGAGGTGTGATATCTCACTCTCAGATAAGGATGGAGTGTGGATCAGGACCCGACACCTGCATGCATTACACCACATTGCCGTGGGGCAGGGCGACCAATATGCCCCTGAGATGGGCACGACAGTCCCTGTCCCTGGCTGGAGTGGGGGGAGGGAACACTGAGGAAGGGGAACCCTGCAGTGCAGGAGCAGGGAGGAAGCAGTTCCTGGGTGCATTGAGAAGGGAGTATAAAAGGTGGGCACCATCTTAGTTCAGTGCAGAGAAGTCTGAGCAGAAGTGGCAGGGAGCAGGGGCTCTGCATGAGCTCTGCTCCGGAGGCGGGCCTAGTAACAGAGGCCCAGGCCTGCAAGAGGGAGAAGGAAGGAAGAGGAGCGGAGAAGGCTCCAGGAACGAGGAATGAAGGGATCCCAGGGGTGCGGACGGGCGAGTCGCCACCGCACGCCCGAATCCACCTGCGTGGAGGGGTCAGGCCAAAGGGGGAGACCGGTCCCCGAACTAGTGGAGGCAGGAAACGACCCTCAGCTAGAAACCGGAGGCTCTGACATTTTATGTGGCGCAGCCCCTTGCTCCACCCGCTAGGAAGGCACCACATAGGGTCAGGGAAACTGGCGCCAAGTTTACCAAGAGGAGGCCTGAGGCAGCCGGACAGAAGTGTTGGTAAGAAAGGCCAGACAAAGGACACACAAAGGGGGTCCTGTGAAGCGCTCCAAAGTTATCTGGGAGTTGTCTGAGCCCCTCACCTGGTGAGCACAGTACGACGTGGGCAGCCGTTACCTGCAGACGTGGTCTGGATAATAAGAACTGTGAGTAAAGGCCCTGAACTGCATCACTGACTCCGTGTCGTTACTGCTGCTGCCCTGCACCATCACCCCCATCCTCCGCATACACTGCCCTGAGGCTATACTCCTCCCGTGGGGAGTTATGCTACGCTCTGCTGCACCCACAACACCAGCCTTAGCGGTCTGCCCTGTAGCGGCGGTTCACTCTGACCGCAATCCACGGGTGGCGTAGTCGGACATTTAAACATCAAAACCACATAAATAGTTCCGCCACTGGTTTGACCGCCCTGAGCCACGGAACCGGATCGCCGCCACGAAGACTACAACCACCAGCATCCACCAAAAAGGGTCCGGCTCCGGGTGTCCCAAGGCCCAGGGGGTGCGTCAGAACATTTTCATCACCTTTCACAATCACCAATGGGACAAGGCAGGGATGTCCTCTGTCCCCTCTCTTATACATCCTAGTGACGGAGCACCTGCTCTCATCAATTCGCCATAACCCCAATATTAGGTGGATTGAGGTGGGAGGCACCGAGTACAAGTGCTCTCTATTTGCTGATGATGTCCTAGTATATATCACTCAATCACATATATCCATCCCTGCTGTTATGGCTGAAATAGATCACTTTGTTACATGGTAAAATTTTAAAATCAATGCAGCGAAGTCTGAGGCCCTCGATGTCTCCCTCCCTAAATCCATATAGGATTCCATCCAGTCCAACTTTCCCTTTGCCTGGCCCTCACAGGGTATCAAATACTTAGGAATTCCTATTCATAGAGACCTCTCCCATCTATGTTATCTTAATTTTGGGCCCTTTATTGAACAATTCCATACAGACCACGGTTGGCAAGTTGGAACTGTGAGATTCACTACGTGCACCACTGGTATTTTGTGGAAAAGCACATGTAAGATTCTGCAACAGTCTCTGCTGATACTCCTGCATGCGTGCATCCCTTTCTATGGCAGGAATAATTTCTGCAAATTTACTTTTGTACCGGGGATCTAACAGTGTGGCAACCCAGTAGTCAGGATTATTTCTAATTCTCACAATTCGAGGGTCATGTTGCAGGTAGTGCAGCAAGAAGGCACTCATGTGTGTTGCGCATCCAGGAGCACCAAGTCCCTGTTGTGTTGGTGGCGAGGTAACAATCATGCTTCCTTCCTCTGTCCTCTCCCCCCAACCTCGCACAACAGAAATGTGATCAAGGTCTCCCTCATCTGATGAGTCTTCCATCAGTTCGTCCTCCACTTCTTCCTGGGCTCCTGCACCTTCCTCACTAGTTTGGCTGCTACCATGCGCCCTGGTAAAATCATCTCCCCCACCCTCACATGCCTGCCGCCCTGGTGCTGCCGACCGTCTGGACCTTGCAGATGTTAGCCCTTCCGCATACAACTCCTCCTCCTCTACTTCCTCCACCTCCTCTTGTGCCACCACCTGACTCCGAATTCTGTTTAACATGTGCTCCAGCATGTAAATCACCGGAATAGTCATGCTGATAATGGCATCGTCAGCACTAAACATCTTCGTCGCCATTTCAAAACTGTGCAGAAGGGTGCATAGGTCCCTGATCTGAGACCACTCCTCCAGCGTGATTTGCCCCACCTCTGAATCTCGTTGGCCCAGGCTATACGTCAGAACGTATTGCACCAGGGCTTGTCGGTGCTGCCACAGTCGCTGCAACATGTGCAGAGTTGAATTCCACCGGGTAGGCACATCGCATTTTAGCCGGTGAAGTGGCAGGCCCAACGACTTCTGTAGAGATGTAAGTCGCTGAGCTGCGGGATGCGAACGGCGGAAGTGAGCACACAGCGACCGTGCCCTCTGCAGAAGGCCATCTAGTCTGGGATAGTGGGCTAAAAATTGCTGGACAACCAGGTTCAACACGTGAGCCATACAAGGCACGTGTGTGACATTGCCCCGGCGAAGGGCCGCACCCAGGTTTGCAGCATTGTCGCACACGGCCTTCCCTGGTTTCAGGGCCAGTGGAGACAACCATTCATGAAATTGGTTCTCCAGAGCTGACCACAACTCCTCAGCTGTGTGACTCACATTTCCCAGACATTTCAATGTAAAAACCGCCTGATGACGTTGAACCCTACTGCCAGCATAGTAAGGAGGTGTGCAGGATCCCTTCTGCGCAGTTAGAAAGCTTGTGGCATGACCAGACAGGCTTTGGGTGCAGGTGGAAGACCGAGAGGAGGTTGAGGAGGCAGAAGCAGTGGAGGAAAAATGACATAAAGAGGATTGACGCACAACTCGTGGGGACGGCAAGACATGGACAGCAGCCCCTTGTCCTGCTGTCACCATAGTTACCCAGTGCCCAGTCAGCGACATGTAACGCCCCTGTCCATGCCTACTCGTCCAAGTGTCTGTGGTGAAATGCACCCTGTCACACACAGAGTTTCTCAAAGAAGCGGTGATGTTGTGTGCGACATGCTGGTGGAGCGCAGGCACACCTTTCTTTGAGAAGTAGTGCCGACTGGGCATCTGGTACTGGGGCACTGCGACGGACATAAGGTCTCGAAAATCCTCTGTGTCCACCAGGCGGAAAGGCAGCATTTCTGTAGCCAAGAGCTTGCAGATGGTGAAATTCAACCTCTTAGCTTTCTCATGGCTAGGAGGAAATGGTCTTTTACTTGTCCACATCTGAGGGACCGAGGGCTGGCTATTGTGCTTAGACGGGGTTGATAAGGGTGTCCCCGGCAAACTGCCGGTCTGTGAGGAAGATGCAGGCGGACATGTTAGGTTGCCTTGATCCAAAGGTGGTGCTATCGATGTCGGACAGCGCTCAAGACCAGCTGGTGTTACCACCTCCAAAGAAAATGATGACCTGCCAATCACGCTGGCTGTTGCGGGTAAAGAGGTGGCAGGTCTGCGCCCCAAAACAGGTGTGACTGCTGTCCCCCCAGTCACAGAGGATGAAGAGGCCGCGGATGCACAAGATATGGCAGACGGTGGTTGGCCCGGCCGGCTAGACCGCATTGTAGCACACTGAGCTTCCCACTGCAACTTATGCTTCATGTCCATGTGCCGGTTCATGCATGAAGTACTCAAACTATGTATTTTTTGGCCTCTACTTAGCTTTTGCTGACAAATGTTACAGATAACACGAGTTGTGTCATCTTTATCGATCTGAAAAAATGCCCAGGCTATGCAAGGCTTAGCACCCATGCGACCTGAAGAGCCACCACGACTTGTGGTGAGAGGCAGAGTTGTGTTTGAGGATGCAGTTGTTGACGTGCTTCCAGTACTACGTCTCTGTCCAGGAAGGCGCAACCTGACCTCGTCGTCACTAGCATCTTCCTCCACCTCCTCTGCTGACCTCATCTCTTGGCTGACTGTGGGTTGACAGTAAGTGGGATCTCCGACCTCATCATCATCACCCTGTGCGTTATCACACCCGTCGTCCTCAGAGCCAACCTGTTCCTGCCCTGACAAAAAACTAAAGTTGTCGCTCCAATCAGGTATTTGAGTCTTATCATCGTCTTCCTCATTGTCTCCACCAACAGGAGTTACAGTTTGGGAATGAGGGTCTACATTATGGTCAGAACCTTCTGTGTCTGGTCCTGGATCCGACTCATAAAGATTCTGGGCATCAGTGCAGATCATTTCCTCGTCTGGATTCACAGAAGCGCTGGAGTCGACCTCTGATTCCCAGGCTATAGTATGAGTAAACAGCTCTGCAGACTCAACCATCTGTTCTACCTCATACTCAGACGGGCAGCTGGAGATTTGGGAGCTGTGAGGAAGCAAGTGCGATTTGGGTGACACCTTTGAGGACTGGAGTATTTGTGATGTTGAAGTTGATGTGGAGGAGAGCCCACTTAAAGGAGCACTTGATATCCGTTGAAGCACCTGCTGTTTTTGTGCCTCATCTGGAATTTGTAGCGATTGGCGTGGCCGTAAGAAAGGGATCTTATCATATTGTCCGCTAAAAGAAGTAGACATTTTAGTTTGGCTGGAAGATGGTCTTTCTTCTGCACCTACCCCACGGACACAACCTTTTTTCCCCTTCCCAACACGCCTATTCCCCTTTCCACCAGCAGCAGGCCTTTTTCCACTCATTTTGGTGGTTAACTAATTCACAACTCTGGAGTTGTTTGCACAAAAAAACAATGGATGGTAACCGAGCAGAGCTGAGTGGCCAAACTGTGGTATTAGGCCAAAACTATTGGCTGGGTTAGATGCAGAAAAAAATTATTTTTAATTTGCAACCTGATGGAGGTCAGTATAGATGGACTAATAGACCAAGTCCCACACACCGCTAGAAGCCCAAATATTTTTTCAGAGCTAGATGCAGAAAATTTTTTTATTCAATTTGCAACCTGATGGAGGTCAGTATAGATGGACTAATAGACCAAGTCCCACACACTGCTAGAAGCCCAAATATTTTTTCAGAGCTAGATGCAGAAAAAAAATATTTTTAATTTGCAACCTGATGGAGGTCAGTATAGATGGACTAATAGACCAAGTCCCACACACTGCTAGAAGCCCAAATATTTTTTCAGAGCTAGATGCAGAAAAAAATTATTTTTAATTTGCAACCTGATGGAGGTCAGTATAGATGGACTAATAGAACAAGTCCCACACGCTGCTAGAAGCCCAAATATTTTTTCAGAGATAAATGAAGAAAAAAATTATTTTTAATTTGCAACCTGATGGAGGTCAGTATAGATGGACTAATAGACCAAGTCCCACACACTGCTAGAAGCCCAAATATTTTTTCAGAGCTAGATGCAGAAAAAAATTATTTTTAATTTGCAACCTGATGGAGGTCAGTATAGATGGAATAATAGACCAAGTCCCACACACCGCTAGAAGCCCAAATATTTTTTCAGAGCTAGATGCAGAAAAAAATTATATTCAATTTGCAACCTGCTGGAGGTCAGTATAGAAGGACTAATAGAACAAGTCCCACACACTGCTAGAAGCCCAAATATTTTTTCAGAGCTAAATGAAGAAAAAAATTATTTTTAATTTGCAACCTGATGAAGGTCAGTATAGATGGACTAATAGACCAAGTCCCACACACTGCTAGAAGCCCAAATATTTTTTCAGAGCTAGATGCAGAAAAAAATTATATTCAGTTTGCAACCTGATGGAGGTCAGTATAGATGGACTAATAGAATGATGCTATGCCCAAAAGATTTTACTTCACTAGGTGCAGTAAAAAAATTGGTATTCTATACACAGGTGGTATATCTTGCAACACAGATAGGCTACTCCACTGACTAACACACTCTGCAATAGGCCAAAAAGGATTAGCTTTGCTAGATTCAGCCAAATGCTGTGAAAAAAACTTGCACAGCACTGGCACAGACCTGCCTGGCAAAAACTGATAGGAACTGATGTAACCTAGTCCTGAAAAGGACTCCAATTACAATTAGTCTTTACTCCCACAATCTATCTATTTAAGAGCACAGACCTGCCTGATAAAAGTCATAGGAAATGCTGTAACCTAGTCCTTAAAAGGACTGCAATCACAACTATTCCCTACTCCCAAGCTATCTGTATATTTGTGCGAAAATTGGCTTGAAATTAACAAGGTATAGCGCACACAGCAACAGCGGTGCCGTCTAACACGCAGCTGCAGCAGTGAGAAAATGGTGGCGACGGGGAAAATGGCTTGGTCTTATAGGGCAAGGACATGTGACATACACTGCCAATCACACATGCCCTTGCTTGTGTGAAAAAAAGCACTTCGCTCCGTGTGTGCGCTGCTGATAGGCTGACAGATTGCACCTCCCCACTGCAAATGCGGGAAAGAGAAAAAAAAATGGAGATCTTCATTGTTCCTGCAGAGATCCATCCCCTGCCCCTCCCCCCGCCCCGCTGTACACTCAAACTGCGTATTAACATTAATTTTCATCATTACTGAGAAAAAATCCAGTTATGATTTTGGTGCACGAACAGTTATCGAACATAACCTCGAACAGCCGAATTTTTCTCAAATTGTTCGTGTTCGCCGACCGGCTCGAACACCGCCCAAAACAGCTCGAATTTGAGATTGGCGAACAGTTCGAGTAGAACAACGCTCATCTCTATTGCTAATATATAAGTATTATCAGGAGTACAAAAGTATTGCTCAGATAAACTTAAAATTTCCCCCTGTGTCTGATAAAGAAAGCATTTTAGCTTTGCATTACCGATCAAATCATGCTCATCGTCTCTGTTTCCTTCCATCAATGGATAAACTATTTTGCATTTATGCCTATGATTTTAGTACGAGATTTGTGAATATCAAGTTCTATATTTAATCCAACTGACAATTGTGTAGCTTTTATTGAATATAAATCTCACTTTTACCTGAAAGTCAGGGACTATGATATAACTCATTTTGTAAATGTGTCTGATCAAACAATTGATTGAAAATGAGTTTTCAATTTACCCTAAATCTTGATATTCCATATTGAAAGAGTTACCTTTAATCTGTTCTCACAAAGAAGTATTACTTTTTAATAATTTGCAAAGATATTTTCAAATATAATGATTTAATACATTTGTTACTGTGTGCCTCGGTAATATGGACATTTAAGTAAATCTTAAGCCATACTAAGGTAGAGTGCTTTGTAATATTTAGCCAATCATAGTCTTTGCTGAATCCCATCCTCAAACCCTGAACTCAATGAATTACTTCTCAGGAGTTCACTTATTTATTTTACCCACTTGTATAACGTCATAAATTTCCACATCAATACTGATGATTCATCATCAATACTGTCTCCATTGGGGCTCACAATCTAAATCCTTTATCATTATGTCTTTAGGGTGCAGGAAGAAACCAGAGCACTTGGAGGAAACCCAGAACAAATTCTTTGCAGATGGTGGCTTTTGTACCCAGAACTGCAGTGCTGCAAGGCTACAGTGCTAACCACTGAGCAACTATGCTGCCTTTAGTCACTCATACACTAGCTCGCCCTCTCATAAAATTGTTAGTCAACCAACCATTCTTTTTCCCTATCACATGGGAATTGTGGGAATAGAAGTGACTAATAAGTCTATTTATACTCAACATGGAGTTCTATTGAATGCTAAACCATAACAAAGAAGATGAAGAGCATTTTTATAGCAGATAAATTGGCCATCAGTCATATCTTGCTAGGTACAAAGGTCAAGAAGAACAGATGGGACACAACATACATGTAGATTTACTGTTGGAGATTCTTAGAACGTTAAAGTGCAAAAATTGCAACATATGAAAATGGAAAGCAACTTTATTACATATCCCCTAGCCCAGTGCCTGAGAAACAGTCCATACAATTATTCTTCTTTCATCAAACTTTATAATCTCTATACATTTCAGTAGGTATGTTCTCAGTCAAATCCAAGATTTATCCATCAGACTGAAGGAGAATACTTTTCACTGCTCTAGAGTCTAAGTGTGACGCTGAGTCACTTCTCATGGACAAGCCGTGAGTCGGGATAGTTGAGGAGTCCAAGGTCAATAGCCAGAGTAAGTCATAAAAAGAGGGAAGAGACAAAGTCGTAGTCACGTAACGGGCCAAAGTTAAAATACCAGGACGATAGCGGTTTAGAGCAAAGGCGTTAAACAGATAGATGGTCAGAACAAGGTCCAAGGTCAAGCAGCGATATATCTTCAAGTAAAATACAAGACACAGAGAAAAGCAACCATACTGAGCTGAAGCTACAGCTGGCAGTTATCTGTGACTGTCAGCTCAGTTAAATAGCTGAACAATTAAGGGAACCGGGAGCAGCTGACGAGAGCTCAGCACCTCTCAGTCTCAGATTGGATGGCCGAGCTATTAATAAAAACACAGACAGCTCAGCATACCCCTGCACCAGACTGGACAACTGAGCTGTCAATCATTACACAGACAACTCATCATGCCTCTGCACCAGACTGGACAATTGAGCTGTCAATCATTGCACAGACAGCTCTTCACTGATGGGTAGAATCGTTACACTCAGGCAACTCTTTGCAATATATTGTGGATGATGGTGTATTTGTGCACAGCTCCTACATTATGGAAACCAAAACAAGATGATTTTGTTACACTGTTCTTGTGCTGATGTCACTTCCAGGGGTAGTTTGGAAATTTGTAGAAAATATATTCTGTTTGTACTTCAAGACTCGTTAGCCCTGCTCACTGATTCAAATCTAGCAGAACAAAAATTGGTGTAAAAGATGGCATACTTTGACATTATCACATTTAAAGGGAACCAGTCATGAGATTCACACTTCCTTAGCCATGTTCAGCATGAATCAGATGCTGGCTTCTCGACTGCAGCCTGCTCTGTTTTTTCTGAAACGCTGCGCATTTCTGAGATAAAATATTTTGAATAAGAAAGATAGGAAAAAGGGGCGCTCTGGGTGAACACTGGGGATTAAGGACAGGGATGGGGCGAGAAAACTGCTCAACTGACCGGGTTGTGCACCCCTGCACAACCCCGGGAATAGCCTGGAGAGAGGAGGTCCACAGTGCCATGGTGCTGCTGCAACTTGGGTGGTCACGTGACTGGCAGTGATGTCACGGCAGGTCCTCCTGAGGCGCAGGTCCTCAAGCAAACTCGACTCCCAAGGAAAAGGCAGCTCCCTCAGAGAGGGACTAATACAGAGCAGATGAAGGACAAAGCCGCGGTCTATGGAGCACCAAGGAATGGATGGTGAAGAGGAAATAATAAAAACCACCTTTATTAGGTCAATAAAACAACACGTGTTTTGGCAGTGGAATACTGCCTTCTTCAGGTCATCAAAATATTTTGAATAGCTGTCTACGGACTACGGCTACAATTCATGGAAGCTTTTATGCCAGAAAACTGTTGTGAAAAATATTGAAGGTATAATTTCATGTCAATCATTGTATCCTATTTGGCATGGGTTTATAAACCCCCCTTCAGTGTGCAGTTGTAATAGAACATGTAGCAGCAGCAGGGGAAGGTCAAAAAAATGTGAGTGACAGATATCACACCTCTCGCCAGCTCAACTCAGAGCAAAGGACTTGCCTGCCATGTGGATCCAAGCCATGCGTTTTTCCTTTGTTCAGACAGATAGAAATTTCATATCGAGTTATGTAAATACTATATGTCCTAGCAATACATCGAATATATTTCTGAAATCCCCAGGACATGGTGAATTTCTGCCTGGGTCTCGACCCAGTCTACCTCATAGGGATAGGGAGATACACTGAACAGCTATTCGGAGACCGACGGTACAGTTTTGTTTGGTATCCACGCGTAGCAGGGGCCTGGCTGGATCTGATGACACCAGAACCGCCTCCCTAGGACCATCTCTTAAGGAATTATGATCCATCTGAAATTTTGGAGTTATTATCTGCCAGGGGTACGGGGAGGAGACTCAGATTCTGCCTAAGGGGCAGAAGGGGAAGTATCCTTAGGAGATATAAGCTGGAGTAAGACCATGTGGCTGTCTCTCTCTCTCTCTCTGAGGTATGCAACCACTTCGAACAGGGAAACGTGCCACGAAGGATCAAGAAACCTGCTGGAAGCTCAGGCCCCCATGAGCCCAGCACGCACATGGTCAGACATCACCGGTAATTGACATGATTTATCTGCTGATATCTTTTGTCCTATCACTGTTGTATTTGCATATCTGACCATTATATATGAATAACCTTTGTGTGTATAGTGTATTGATTAGTGTGCCCTTAAGGCAATTAAATATATAATTTAACCTTGGGCTGCTCTTTTTTCTCGATCCACGAATCCACACGTCAATTGTTTGGTTCAATTCCAATGCTACCTCAATGCTGTCATGGTCCAATGCCGCACATGACCTGCTCGATCAGTTGACCAGGGCCAAGTACCGGACCATCTTGGATCTGAGCTGGGGATATTGGCAGATTCCCCTGACCCCCGAGGAATGGGAACACTCTGCCTTTATCACCAAGTTCGGACTGTACAAGTTCACTGTGAAGCCATTCGGCATGAAGAATGTCCCTGCCATTTTTCTACGGATGGTCAACACACTGCTCAAGGGACTTGAAGGATTCACGGCCGCGTACCTTGATGGCATTGTCATCTTCAGTCCCACCTGAGAGAATCACCTGGAGCAACTAGCACAGGTGCTCGGCCGGATCCACCAGGCATGCTTGACCAAAAAGCCGTAAAAGTGCCAGCTGGGTATGAGTGAGGTCCACTACCTGGGACACCGCGTAGGCAGAGGGGCTCTAGAGCTGGAGCCTGGGAAGGTGGATGCCATCACATCCTGGCCCACCCCCAGGACCAAGAAACAGGTGATGTCCTTGCTGGGCACTGCTGGGTACTATAGGAGGTTTGTCCCTCACTATAGTAGCCTGGCAAAGCCCCTGACGGACCTCACTGAGAAGAATCTGCCCTCCACAATAGATTGGACAAATGACTGCGAGACAGCCTTCCGGGTGCTGAAGACCGCCCTTTCTAGTTTCCTGGTACTACAGGCAGCTGACTTTACACAGCCATTTGTAGTGGAGACTGACGCCAGTGACTTTCACCTTGGCGCTGTGCTCAATCAGGTCGACACCACGGGCCAAGAACATCCCGTTTTGTACCTTTGTAGCCAGAAGCTCCTACCGAGGGAGGTGGCCTACTCCACGATGAAGGAATGTCTATCAATAGTGTGGGTCCTGCAGCATCTGCAGCCATACTTATACGGATGCCAATTCACTGTGGAAACAGACCACAACCTCCTCAGCTTACACACCGTATCCAGAACGAATGGGAGGTTGCTACGCTGGAGCCTCGTGCTCCCGCAGTACCACTTTGCCATTCGCCACAAGAAAGGTTGCAACTGGTAATGCTGACAGTTCATACCAAAGATGGGTGGGTGTGGACGGGTGAGAGGGTGAACACTGGAAAGTGCTGCCCCCTAGTGCCCTGTGAAGGATATTGGAGATATAATTTTATGTTAATCATTGTATCCTATTTGGTATAGGATTATAACCCCCCCATTCAGTGTGCAGTTGTAACAGAACACCTAGCAGCAGCAGGGGGGGTCAAGAGACTGTGATTGACAGATATCACATCTTGAGCCAGCTCAACTCAGAACAAAGGACTTTCTTGCCATGTGGATCCAAGCCATGCGGTTTTTCCTTGTTCAGACAGATGGGTCTTTCATATCGAGTTATGGAAATACTATACATCCTAGCCATGCATCAAATATATTTCCAAGATCCCCCGGACATAGTGCATGTCCGCCTGGGTCTCGACCCAGTCTAGCACATAGGGATAGGTAGATACACAGTACAGCTATGCGGAGACTGATGGTACAGCTGTGTTTGGTCTCCATGCGTAGCATCCCTGTGACCCATCTGAAGTTTTGAAGTTATTATCTGCCAGGGGAAGGGGGATGAGACTCATATTCAGCCCAGGGGGCAGGATGGGAAGTACCCTTAGGAGATATAAGCTAGAGTAAGGACATGTGGCTGTCTCTCTCTCTCTGAGGCATGAAGCCACTTCGAACAGTGGGGGCTCACATCCAGTAATGTGCCGCAAAGGACCAAGGACCCCGCTGGAGGCTGAGGCCCCCATGAGCCTAGCACACACATGGTCTGACAACACTGGCTGTTGACATGATTCATCTACTTATATCTTTTGTCCTCTCACTTTTGTATTTGCATCTCTGGCCATTATATATGTATAACCCTTGTGTGTATAGTGTATTGTCTAGTCTGCCCTTAAGGCAATTAAATATATAATTTAACCTTGGGCTGATCTTTTATCTTGATCCACAAATCCACACGTCCATTGTTCAGTTCAATTCCCATGCTACCAGGGCTGGTTTCTGGCCCGATATAGATCACATTAAGGGACAGGGGCTTATATCGAATAAGAACTTGTGACAGCTCTACTGGGCTGATAAGTTTCTATTTCACTGGGTCTAGTGGAAGGGGCCTCTCAACCTGTCAGGGGTGTGAGCGAGAGTGGTGCCATGTCAGTTACTGAGTGGACCACCTCTTCTCACTCTCAGTATCTTCCTGAACCCATGTGGACATGGGCTGTCTATGTAAAACTGTACCAATATGACCTTACGTGTCCCCGAAGGGTGTGGAACATCACGTTGGTACAAAGTTCGGACCTGTATCACGTGATCCATCTGACGTCGCTATTATCCTTCCTTCCTCACTTTAGTAACCCAGTACAATAAGTCCCCACTCTACATGAAATAGGGAAACCTGGTGTCAACCCCTGAATCCATTGTTAAGCTGTTTATAATGGTTACCTTATTGAATGCCTTTTTTAAAGTTAGATCCCTATGTTGGGTGAACCCCAAATTTTTTCTGATCACCCCTATCTCAGGAATGTCTGCCTCAGGGAATACTACCTTCTTCTCTTCACCCACTACACAAAAGGGAAACTCGTCAGACTTTGGGGTTGGTGAGACTTTTTAGGGACAACCCGTTACTTACCCGAGCAATCGAGGTCTCCGCCCCTCCCCCCACGAGTCCCAAAAGAACACAAAGTCCCGACCTATGATAATTGGGTGCAATAAATCCTGGACCACGCCGACCTCATGGGACTCAGCACCTCGTGCCGTCTCAATGACCACTCTGGCCACTGGATAGTCTTTAGCATCCATTGAAAGCAGGGATGCCCACCTTCTTCCTGGGGGCAATTGGAGAAGGAGTGTGGCCCTCACGAGGGTCACCAAACTGCAAGCAACAGTGCTAACCACTGAGCCACCATGCTGCCTATAGTTAACATTAATTAATTGCATCACAGAAAAGGCTAGATGTAGGCCAAAGGTATTCATACATTTCCATTAAGAATAACAAGTAACCCCACAATGCAGAGAATTCTTATTTCATGGGGAATAAAAGGATTTCCTTAAACATGTCTGAAATAATGACACGTCATCTGTTATATATTCTACCAGTGACTGCTTCTGATCAGGGCTGTGTTCTCTTGAGTAGTCTGCAGTGTGAAATTACTATGCAAAGCACCAGTGTAGATCTGGTATCTGGCTATTATATGGTCACAGTTTAGTGATGTTACTGGTTATATCACGCTAGTATACTAGTACATACACTTACCTGTTCCTGGTTGAAAAAGTAAGTGTACATCTGTCCCTGATTATATAATTCTTTGTTCTCCTTTTATTCTCTTTCTCATGTAGATCATGTGGCACAGGTTAGAGTCATACACCTGGTTTCACAGTCTGTGTATAAACAAAGATTTTCATACCATCTGCTGGTCTCCCGATCTGAACTCAACAGTCTTATATATGCTTGTGATACTGTTTAGCTCCGGTCAAGAGACCAATGGATGATTGGAAATTAAGGCCTGTACACAGACTGTGAAACTCGGACTTTTGAAGCTATATTAAAGGGGGTGTGAGTGGTGAGGTACACGACCAAGTAAAGTAATATTTTGTCCAGCTATTTTTCCTCATGAGAATGGGTTGAGCAATAATGTATGTGAGCTGCTGAGGTTTGGGTGCCAGCACTGAATTTTAGTCTCAGTCTGGCCCTGTACATGCATGCACACACATATGTATACATACAGGTGCATCTCACTAAATTAGAATATTATCAAAAAGTTAATTTATTTCAGTTCTTCAGTACAAAAAGTGAAACTCATATTATTTAGAGTCATTACAAACAGAGTGATCTATTTCAAGTGTTTATTTCTGTTAATGTTGATGATTATGGCTTACAGCCAATGAAAACACAAAAGTCATTATCTCAGTAAATTAAAATAATTAACAAAAAACACCTGCAAAGGCTTCCTAAGCATTTAAAAATGTCCCTTATTCTGTTTCAGTAGGCTCCACAATCATGGGGAAGACTGCTGACTTGACAGATGTCCAGAAGGCAGTCATTGACAGACTCCACATGGTCACAGAGTTCAAATTTTCATTTGGAAATCAAGGTCTCAGAGTCTGGAGGAAGAGTGGAGAGGCACACAATCCAAGCTGCTTAAGGTCTAGTGTGAAGTTTCCACAATCAGTGATGGTTTGGGGAGCCATGTCATCTGCTGGTGTAGGTCCACTGTGTTTTATTAAGACCAAAGTCAGTGCAGCCATCTGCCAGGAAATTTTAGAGCACTTCATGTTTCCCTCTGCCGACAAGCTTTTTGGAGATGGAAATGTCAATCTCCAGCAGGACTTGGCACCTGTCCACACTGCCAACAGTACCAATACCTGCTTTATAAACAACATTATCACTGTGCTTGATTGGCCAGAAAACTCGCCTGACCTTAACCTTATTGTCAAGAGGAAGATGAGAGACACCAGACCCAGCAATGCATATGAGCAGAAGGCTGCTATCAAAGCAACCTGGGCTTCCATAACACCTCAGCAGTGCCACAGGCTGATTGCCTTCATGCCACACCACATTGATGCAGTAATTGATGAAAAAGGAGCCCCGACCAAGTATTCAGTGCATTTACTGAACATACATTTCAGTAGGCCAACATTTCTGATTTTAAAATCATTTTTCAAGCTGTTGTTATAAAGTATTCTAATTTACTCTGTGACCTTGTGGAGTCTGTCGATGACTGTCTTCTGGACATCTTTCAAGTCAGCAGTCTTCCCCATGATTGTGGAGCCTACTGAAACAGACTAAGGGACATTTTTAAACGCTTAGGAAGCCTTTGATAAAAAAACACCACACGGTCTGCAAAAATATAGATTATCTTATCGGTGGCATACTACTGATTACACAGAGTGATGCGCTGCCAAGAAAGATGATTATTAAACAAGGTT
Organism: Phyllobates terribilis; assembly: GCF_046119375.1. Taxonomy (NCBI): domain Eukaryota; kingdom Metazoa; phylum Chordata; class Amphibia; order Anura; family Dendrobatidae; genus Phyllobates; species Phyllobates terribilis. The sequence goes on along the minus strand of NW_027362764.1, from coordinate 529,760,031 downwards.
AATGGGAACCTGTTACTCAATTCATGCTGCCCAAACCACAGGCAGCATGAATAAAAACTTTGCTGTGCAATTGCAGCCTTGTATGTTTTTCTCAGAAACACTCCAGTGTTTCAGAGATAATATAGTTGGAAGATCTCTGGATCATAACTGGAGAGCAGCCTAGTCCGGCCCCTCTCAGCACCACTATGTTTTTTCTGAAATGTCGGAGTATAGCAGAAAACAGCATATCTAGCCCTAATCATGCAAGCTCTGGTTCATGTTGCATGTAGTTTGAGCTGCATAAATCAGGTGACAGGTTAGTTTAAAAATCATTGTTGTTGGCAGCCTATTAATTTGTGGAAACAGTAACGTGCCACTAATAACATGATGTTTTATTTTTCATCAGGTGACAGGTTTCCTTTAAAGGGAATCTGTCACCCCCTGGGACTTGTATGTTCATTGTGTTGCAGGGATCTTTGTATGTAGGTGCAAGGAAGTCACAGTGACTTGCCGGAGCCTGCACACAAGATCCCTGCAGTACAATGAACATAGTCGTGAGAAAGAAGTGAGCCCTGTGCAAAAAGTGAAGTTCGTAGGCACAGAATTTGGCAGTCGCAACTGCACATCACAGGGCACTGTCACGTGCAGGGCAGGGGAGAAACTTTATAATTAACACATGAGGTGGGAATTTCACCCGGGCTCCGGAATTGGAATGCATCAGAATGAATAAAAAGAAATTTCACAGCAACTATACCTCTAATATGGGGCGTACAGGTAGGTATAGATTTACATTTCTATCACCTGTATGCCCATATTAGCGGTCAGATAAGTGACAGAGGGTGACAGATTCCCTTTAAAGAGTATCTAATTTTCATTAAAATTTTTCATATTTATCAGTCCTATTAGTTGCCTGTAGATCAGTGGGGTTCTAGGTACTGAAACCCCCATCAATAACAAATTAGACCCCAAGACGTGCAGACATCAGGAGGCAAGAGAGCACACACAGAGTCGAGTATAGATTAAAAAAAAAGCATAGGCTTTTTAGCTGTGTGCAGCTGTCTGCTGAGCTGATTACTTCTCTGGGGTCTATTGTGTGATTGGTTTGGGTCTCAGGGCTTGGACTCCTACTGATCTGCAGGCAATTGTGACTGGATGCTGCAGTTTCTTTTTATTTTTCCTCTCTGGGCCAATTGACAATTAGAGATGAGAGTTGTTCGACTCGAACTGTTCGCCAATCTCAAATTCGAGCTGTTTTGGGCGGTGTTCGAGCCGTTCGGCGAACACGAACGATTTGAGAAAAATTCGGCTGTTCGAGGTTATGTTCGATAACTGTTCGTGCACCAAAATCATAACTGGATTTTTTTCTCAGTAATGATGAAAATTAATGTTAATATGCAGTTTGAGTGTACAGCGGGGCGGGGGAGGGGCAGGGGATGGATCTCTGCAGGAATAATGAAGATCTCCATTTTTTTTTCTCTTTCCCGCATTTACAATGGGGAGGTGCAATCTGTCAGCCTATCAGCAGCGCACACACGGAGCGAAGTGCTTTTTTTCACACAAGCAAGGGCATGTGTCATTGGCAGTGTATGTCACATGTCCTTGCCCTATAAGACCAAGCCATTTTCCCCGTCGCCACCATTTTCTCACTGCTGCAGCTGCGTGTTAGACGGCACCGCTGTTGCTTTGTGCGCTATACCTTGTTAATTTCAAGCCAGTTTTCGCACAAATCTACAAATAGCTTGGGAGTAGGAAATAGTTGTGATTGCAGTCCATTTAAGGACTAGGTTACAGCATTTCCTACGACTTTTATCAGGCAGGTCTGTGCTCTTAAATAGATAGGTTGTGGGAGTAAAGACTAATTGTAATTGCAGTCCTTTTCAGGACTAGGTTACATCAGTTCCTATCAGTTTTTGCCAGGCCGGTCTGTGCCAGTGCTGTGCAAGTTTTTTCACAGCATTTGGCTGAATCTAGCAAAGCTAATCCTTTTTGGCCTATTGCAGAGTGTGTTAGTCAGTGGAGTAGCCTATCTGTGTTGCAAGATATACCACCTGTGTATAGAATACCAATTTTTTTACTGCACCTAGTGAAGTAAAATCTTTTGGGCACAGCATCATTCTATTAGTCCATCTATACTGACCTCCATCAGGTTGCAAATTGAATATAATTTTTTTCTGCATCTAGCTCTGAAAAAATATTTGGGCTTCTAGCAGTGTGTGGGACTTGTTCTATTAGTCCATCTATAAAGACCTCCATCAGGTTGCAAACTGAATATAATTTTTTTCTGCATCTAGCTCTGAAAAAATATTTGGCCTTCTAGCAGTGTGTGGGACTTGTTCTATTAGTCCATCTATAAAGACCTCCATCAGGTTGCAAACTGAATATAATTTTTTTCTGCATCTAGCTCTGAAAAAATATTTGGCCTTCTAGCAGTGTGTGGGACTTGTTCTATTAGTCCATCTATACTGACCTCCATCACGTTGCAAATTCAAAATAATTTTTTGTCTGCATCTAGCTCTGAAAAAATATTTGGCCTTCTAGCAGTGTGTGGGACTTGTTCTATTAGTCCATCTATACTGACCTCCATCACGTTGCAAATTCAAAATAATTTTTTGTCTGCATCTAGCTCTGAAAAAATATTTGGCCTTCTAGCAGTGTGTGGGACTTGTTCTATTAGTCCATCTATACTGACCTCCATCAGGTTGCAAATTCAAAATAATTTTTTGTCTGCATCTAGCTCTGAAAAAATATTTGGCCTTCTAGCAGTGTGTGGGACTTTCTCTATTAGTCCATCTATACTGACCTCCATCAGGTTGCAAATTGAATATAATTTTTTTCTGCATCTAGCTCTGAAAAAATATTTGGGCTTCTAGCAGTGTGTGGGACTTGTTCTATTAGTCCATCTATATTGACCTCCATCAGGTTGCAAACTGAATATAATTTTTTTCTGCATCTAGCTCTGAAAAAATATTTGGCCTTCTAGCAGTGTGTGGGACTTGTTCTATTAGTCCATCTATACTGACCTCCACCACGTTGCAAATTCAAAATAATTTTTTGTCTGCATCTAGCTCTGAAAAAATATTTGGCCTTCTAGCAGTGTGTGGGACTGTCTCTATTAGTCCATCTATACTGACCTCCATCAGGTTGCAAATTAAAAATAATTTTTATCTGCATCTACCTCTGAAAAAATATTTGGGCTTCTAGCTGTGTGTGGGACTTGTTCTATTAGTCCATCTATACTGACCTCCATCAGGTTGCAAACTGAATATAATTTTTTTCTGCAGCTAGCTCTGAAAAAATATTTGGTCTTCTAGCAGTGTGTGGGACTTGTTCTATTAGTCCATCTATACTGACCTCCATCACGTTGCAAATTCAAAATAATTTTTTGTCTGCATCTAGCTCTGAAAAAATATTTGGCCTTCTAGCAGTGTGTGGGACTTTCTCTTTTAGTCCATTTATACTGACCTCCATCAGGTTGCAAATTAAAAATAATTTTTATCTGCATCTACCTATGAAAAAATATTTGGGCTTCTAGCTGTGTGTGGGACTTGTTCTATTAGTCCATCTATATTGACCTCCATCAGGTTGCAAACTAAATACAATTTTTTTCTGCTTCTACCTCTGAAAAAATATTTGGGCTTCTAGCTGTGTGTTGGACTTGTTCTATTAGTCCATCTATACTGACCTCCATCAGGTTGCAAATTGAATATAATTTTTTTCTGCATCTAACCCAGCCAATAGTTTTGGCCTAATACCACAGTTTGGCCACTCAGCTCTGCTCGGTTCCCATCCATTGTTTCTTTGTGCAAACAACTCCAGAGTTGTGAATTAGTTAACCACCAAAATGAGTGGAAAAAGGCCTGCTGCTGGTGGAAAGGGGAATAGGCGTGTTGGGAAGGGGAGAAAGGTTGTGTCCGTGGGGTAGGTGTTAAAGCAACAGTAACATCTGCAGAAGAAAGACCATCTTCCAGCCAAACTAAAATGTCTACTTCTTTTAGCAGACAATGTGATAAGATCCCTTTCTTACGGCCACGCCAATCGCTACAAATTCCAGATGAGGCACAAAAACAGCAGGTGCTTCAACGGATATCAAGTGTTCCTTTAAGTGGGCTCTCCTCCACATCAACTTCAACATCACAAATACTCCAGTCCTCAAAGGTGTCACCCCAATCGCACTTGCTTCCTCACAGCTCCCAAATCTCCAGCTGCCCGTCTGAGTATGAGGTAGAACAGATGGTTGAGTCTGCAGAGCTGTTTACTCATACTATAGCCTGGGAATCAGAGGTCGACTCCAGCGCTTCTGTGAATCCAGACGAGGAAATGATCTGCACTGATGCCCAGAATCTTTATGAGTCGGATCCAGGACCAGAACCAGAAGGTTCTGACCATAATGTAGACCCTCATTCCTAAACTGTAACTCCTGTTGGTGGAGACAATGAGGAAGACGATGATGAGACTCAAATACCTGATTGGAGCGACAACTTTAGTTTTTTGTCAGGGCAGGAACAGGTTGGCTCTGAGGACGACGGGTGTGATAACGCACAGGGTGATGATGATGAGGTTGGAGATCCCACTTACTGTCAACCCACAGTCAGAAAAGAGATGAGGTCAGCAGAGGAGGTGAAGGAGGATGCTAGTGACGACGAGGTCAGGTTGCGCCTTCCTGGACAGAGACGTAGTACTGGAAGCACGTCAACAATTGCATCCTCAAACACAACTCTGCCTCTCACCACAAGTCGTGGTGGCTCTTCAGGTCGCATGGGTGCTAACCCTTGCATAGCCTGGGCATTTTTTCAGATCGATAAAGATGATCCAACTCGTGTTATCTGTAACATTTGTCAGCAAAAGCTAAGTAGAGTCCAAAAATTACATAGTTTGAGTACTTCATGCATGAACCGGCACATGGACATGAAGCATAAGTTGCAGTGGGAAGCTCACTGTGCTACAATGCGGCCTAGCCAGCCGGGCCAACCACCGTCTGCCATATCTTGTGCATCCGCGGCCTCTTCATCCTCTGTGACTGGGGGGACAGCAGTCACACCTGTTTTGGGGCGCAGACCTGCCACCTCTTTACCCGCAACAGCCAGCGTGATTGGCAGGTCATCATTTTCTTTGGAGGTGGTAACACCAGCTGGTGTTGAGCGCTGTCCGACATCGATAGCACCACCTTTGGATCAAGGCAACCGAACATGTCCGCCTGCATCTTCCTCACAGACCGGCAGTTTGCCGGGGACACCCTTATCAACCCCGTCTAAGCACAATAGCCAGCCCTCAGATGTGGACAAGTAAAAGACCATTTCCTCCTAGCCATGAGAAAGCTAAGAGGTTGAATTTCACCATCTGCAAGCTCTTGGCTACAGAAATGCTGCCTTTCCGCCTGGTGGACACAGAGGATTTTCGAGACCTTATGTCCGTCGCAGTGCCCCAGTACCAGATGCCCAGTCGGCACTACTTCTCAAAGAAAGGTGTGCCTGCGCTCCACCAGCATGTCGCACACAACATCACCGCTTCTTTGAGAAACGCTGTGTGTGACAGGGTGCATTTCACCACAGACACTTGGACGAGTAGGCATGGACAGGGGCGTTACATGTCGCTGACTGGACACTGGGTAACTATGGTGACAGCAGGACAAGGGGCTGCTGTCCAAGTCTTGCCGTCCCCACGAGTTGTGCGTCAATCCTCTTTATCTCAAAGTTCCTCCACTGCTTCTGACTCCTCAACCTGCTCTCGGTCCTCCACCTGCACCCAAAGCCTGTCTGGTCATGCCACAAGCTTTCTAACTGCGCAGAAGGGATCCTGCACACCTCCTTACTATGCTGGCAGTAGGGCTCAACGTCATCAGGCGGTTTTTACTTTGAAATGTCTGGGAAATGTGAGTCACACAGCTGAGGAGTTGTGGTCAGCTCTGGAGAACCAATTTCATGAATGGTTGTCTCCACTGGACCTGAAACCAGGGAAGGCCGTGTGCGTCAATGCTGCAAACCTGGGTGCGGCCCTTCGCCGGGGCAATGTCACACACGTGCCTTGTATGGCTCACGTGTTGAACCTGGTTGTCCAGCAATTTTTAGCCCACTATCCCGGACTAGATGGCCTTCTGCAGAGGGCACGGTCGCTGTGTGCTCACTTCCGCCATTCGCATCCCGCAGCTCAGCGACTTACATCTCTACAGAAGTCATTGGGCCTGCCACTTCACTGGCTAAAATGCGATGTGCCTACCTGGTGGAATTCAACTCTGCACATGTTGCAGCGACTGTGGCAGCACCGACAAGCCCTGGTGCAATACGTTCTGACGTATAGCCTGGGCCAACGAGATCCAGAGGTGGGGCAAATCACGCTGGAGGAGTGGTCTCAGATCAGGGACCTATGCACCCTTCTGCACAGTTTTGAAATGGCGACGAAGATGTTTCGTGCTGACGATGCCATTATCAGCATGACTATTCCGGTGATTTACATGCTGGAGCACATGTTAAACAGAATTCGGAGTCAGGTGGTGGCACAAGAGGAGGTGGAGGAAGTAGAGGAGGAGGAGTTGTATGCGGAAGGGCTAACATCTGCAAGGTCCAGACGGTCGGCAGCACCAAGGCGGCAGGCATGTGAGGGTGGGGGAGTTGGTTTTACCAGGGCGCATGGTAGCAGCCAAACTAGTGAGGAAGGTGCAGGAGCCCAGGAAGAAGTGGAGGACGAACTGATGGAAGACTCATCAGATGAGGGAGACCTTGATCACATTTCTGTTGTGCGAGGTTGGGGGGAGAGGACAGAGGAAGGAAGCATCATTGTTACCTCGCCACCAACACAACAGGGACTTGGTGCTCCTGGATGCGCAACACACATGAGTGCCTTCTTGCTGCACTACCTGCAACATGACCCTCGAATTGTGAGAATTAGAAATAATCCTGACTACTGTGTTGCCACACTGTTAGATCCCCGGTACAAAAGTAAATTTGCAGAAATTATTCCTGCCATAGAAAGGGATGCACGCATGCAGGAGTATCAGCAGAGACTGTTGCAGAATCTTACATGTGCTTTTCCACAAAACACCAGTGGTGCACGTAGTGAATCTCACAGTTCCAACCTGCCAACCGTGGGACCGTCGAGTGTTCAGCACTCAAACCGTAACAGAACCACAGTATCTGCTGGTAACATCAATTTTGCGGAATCATTTCACCACTTTTTTAGCCCATCCTTTGCAAGGCCACAGGAGACAAGAAGTCTGACACATAGTCAACGCCTAGAGACGATGGTACAGGAGTATCTCCAAGTAAACATTGAAGCCATGACTGTGTCACTGGACCCTTGCTCTTTTTGGGCTTCCAATCTGGATAAATGGCCATAGCTAGCCTCTTACGCCTTGGAGATCTTGTCATGCCCCGCAGCCAGCGTTCTGTCTGAACGTGTGTTCAGCGCTGCTGGTGGTGTGCTGACAGATAAGCGCATGCGGCTCTCCACTGATAATGTAGACAGACTCACGTTCATAAAGATGAACAAATCATGGATCCGAAACGACTTTTCTACCCCTGTGTCATCCTGGGGAGAGTAAGAGCTTGATGATTGGTTAAAATCACCTCACCAACCGTTTTAAGCTTTCAAATTACTAATCATGTTTATCTGTATCTTGGCTGGAAAATAATTTGGGCTTTGTAGCAGTGTGCAGCACTGATTCTATTAGGCCATCTATAATAAGCTCCACTAGATTTAAAATTACTAATCATGTTTATCTGTACCTTGGCTGGAAAATAATTTGGGCTTTGTAGCAGTGTGCAGCACTGATTCTATTAGGCCATCTATGCTAAGCTCCACCAGATTTAAAATTAATAATAATTTTTAGCTGCATCTAGCCCGGAAAATAATTTTGGGGCTCCGAGATGCGCAAGACACATAAGTGCCTTCTTGCTGCACTACCTGCAAAATGACCCTCATATTGTCAGAATTCGAAGTAATCCTGACTACTGGGTTGCCACACTCTTAGATCCCCCAAACTTTTCGATCAACCTTTTCATTTTAATAAAGACCAAAAAAATTGTCATTTTTGAAATTATAAGCATTAGCAGGTTATTAGAAACTGAAATCAAACAGTTTTCAACTCAAAACTTTATTCTAGGTGATGTTACATTTTCACATAGGACCCCTTGTTCGAAAGGAGCTTCTGAACTCTCTCGTCCATTGAATTTGTCAGGTTTTGGATGGTTTCTGCTTCAATTGTTTTGCATGAGGACAGAATACCCTCCCAGAGCTGTTGCTTAGATGTGAACTGCCTCCCGCCATCCTAGACACTCCTTTTGATGATGCTCCAGAGGTTCTGAATGGGGTAGAGGTCAGGGGAGCATGGGGGTCACACCATAAGTTTGTCCCCTTTTATGCCCATATCAGCCAGAGATGCAGATGTTTTATGTGCAGCATGAGATGGTGCATTATCATGCATAAAAATGATCTTGCTGTGGAATACACGGTTCTTCTTGAACCATGGCAGGAAGTGCTGTTTGAGAAACTCCACATACATAATGAAGTTCATCTTTACCCCTTCAGGGATCTTAAAGGGGCCGACAATCTCTCTCCCCATGATTCCAGCCCAAAACATTACTCCACCTCCTCCTTGTTGGCGCTGTAGCCGTGTTTGCGTGGGGTGTCCATCAACCAGCCATCCTCCACTCCATCCATCTGGACCATCGAGCGTTGCACGGCACTCATCCGTGAACAAAACAGTTTTGAAATCAGTCTTCATGTAATGTTTGGCCCACTGGAGCCGTTTCTGCTTGTGTGAAGTGGATAGAGGAGGTCGACAGGATGGCGTATGCACAGCTGCAAACCTCTGAAGGACCCTGCATCTTGTTGTTCGGGGGACGTTGGAGGCACCAGCAGCTTCAAAAACTTGTCTGCTGCTATGACAAGGCTTTTTTGCCGCTGCTCTTTTAACCTGACGTAATTGACTGTAGGAAAGAGTCCTCAATTTGCCCTTATCAGCACGCACACGTGTGTACTGTGAATCAGCTACATACTTCTTGATTGCCAAGACACTTCATCCTGATCATCGCACAATGTTGATTGTAGTCATGCCTTGACCTGAACACTCCACAATTTGTTGCTTCTCAGCAGCCGACACATCCTTTTTCTTTCCCATTTTGGCAGAAAATGTAGGCTGCTTAATAATGTGGGACAGCCTTCTTAAGTAGTCTTGCCTTTCATTGGACACACCTGCCAAACTAATTAGCACAGGTGTCTGCAATTGCTTACAGTGATATAAAGAGCCCTGACACATCACCATCAATGAGTTTAACTGACAAACAAACAAATTCTTCCCTTATCACTCCTAAACACTTTTTGCATAATAATTTGGAACACAGTGTACATGTGCTTTTCCACAAAACACCAGTGGTTCACGTAGTGAATCTTACAGTTCTAACTTGCCAACCGTGGTCTGTATGGAGTTGTTCAATAAAGGGCCCAAAATTAAGATAACATAGATGGGAGAGGTCTCTATGAATAGGAATTCCTAAGTATTTGATACCCTGTGAGGGCCAGGCAAAGGGAAAGTTGGACTGGATGGAATCCTGTATGGATTTGGGGAGGGAGACATCGAGGGCCTCAGACTTCGCTGCATTGATTTTAGAATTTGATCATGTAACAAAGTGATCTATTTCAGCCATAACAGCATGGATGGATATATGTGATTGAGTGATATATACTAGGACATCATCAGCAAATAGAGAGCACTTGTACTCGGTGCCTCCCACCTCAATCCACCTAATATTGGGGTTATGGCGAATTGATGAGAGCAGGTGCTCCGTCACTAGGATGTATAAGAGAGGGGACAGAGGACATCCCTGCCTTGTCCCATTGGTGATTGTGAAAGGTGATGAAAATGTTCTGATGCACCCCCTGGGCCTTGGGACACCCGGAGCCAGACCCTTTTTGGTGGATGCTGGTGGTTGTAGTCTCCGTGGCGGCGACCCGGTTCCGTGGCTAAGGGCGGTCAAACCAGTGGCGGAACTATTTATGTGGTTTTGATGTTTAAATGTCCGACTACGCCACCCGTGGATTGCGGTCAGCGTGAACCGCCGCTGCAGTGCAGACCGCTGAGGCTGGTGTTGTGGGTGCAGCAGAGCATAGCATAACTCCCCACGGGAGGAGTATAGCCTCAGGGCAGTGTATGCGGAGGATGGGGGTGATGGTGCAGGGCAGCAGCAGTAACGACACGGAGTCAGTGATGCAGTCCAGGGCCTTTACTCACAGTTCTTATTATCCAGACCACGTCTGCAGGTAACGGCTGCCCACATCGTACTGTGCTCACCAGGTGAGGGGCTCAGACAACTCCCAGATAACTTTGGAGCGCTTCACTGGACCCCCTTTGTGTGTCCTTTGTCTGGTCTTTCTTACCAACCCTTCCGTCCAGCTGCCTCGGGCCTCCTCTTGGTAAACTTGGCGCCAGTTTTCCTGACCCTATGTGGTGCCTTCCTAGCGGGTGTAGCGAGGGGCTACGCCACATAAAATGTCACAGCCTCCGGTTTCTAGCTGAGGGTCGTTTCCTGCCTCCACTAGTTTCGGGGACCGGTTTTCCCCCTTTGGCCTGACCCCTCCACGCAGGTGGATTCGGGCGTGCTGTGGCGACTCGCCCGTCCGCACCCCTGGGATCCCTTTGTTCCTCGTTCCTGGAGCCTTCTCCGCTCCTCTTCCTTCCTTCTCCCTCTTCCAGGCCTGGGCCTCTGTTACTAGGCCCGCCTCCGGAGCAGAGCTCATGCAGAGCCCCTGCTCCCTGTCACTTCTGCTCAGACTTCTCTGCACTGAACTAAGATGGTGCCCACCTTTTATACTCCCTTCTCAATGCACCCAGGAACTGCTTCCTCCCTGTTCCTGCACTACAGGGCTCCCCTTCCTCAGTGTTCCCTCCCCCCACTCCAGCCAGGGACAGGGACTGTCGTGCCCATCTCTGGGGCATAGTGGTCGCCCTGCCCCACGGCAATGTGGTGTAATGCATGCAGGTGTCGGGTCCTGATCCACACTCCATCCTTACCTGAGAGTGAGATATCACACCTCTGGGTGAGGTGCAATACCTCTGTAGCAACCGAGCCCTCAGGGTGCTACAGTTCCATTTATCTTCAGCCTAGGTGACATATTGCGATACAGGGCCGTGATTTTGGCTATAAAAGGGTCCCCTAGACCCCTACCCTAAGATTTTTAAGAGAATCATATATGGCGTGCCAGGAGACTCTATGGAATGCTTTCTCAGCATCCAACGAGAGTATCTAATTACAAATTTTTAACTGCATCTAGCCCAGGAAATACTTTGTGCCTAGTAGCAGTGTCTGCTAGTCAGCGGATTATCCCGGCTGTTAAGCAAGCTACACCACCTGTAGTTTGGACACTTAATTTTTTCAAAAGAAATGCTTCGGGACCACAGGATACTCAGTGAAGAGCATCAGGAGGCACCCCAAGGCATAGGGGCTGGGACTGGCAGTAGGATGCCTTGCGGTGGACAGCCGAGCTCGATCCTTATAAAAGCTTTTTAACTGCAGCAGCTTTAGTGGACGCTACTGGAGCTGGAATTACGCGGCTGCTGGCATGAGACTTGCCCTCCAATAGATCCTTGTAAATGGATTTAAAGTGTATTCATTCAAATTAGAGAGACAATTTAAATTAAAAAGCTTAGAGCTGCCTCCACCACAGGGGGGCTCGCTCGACCCACCAGCGGACAGGCACCAGTATTGGGAGAGGGGGGCTGGCCGTCAGGGTTCACCGCGGCTCTGGCACAAACCCGGCGACACGGAGGTGGCACGGGCAGGAGCAGACTGGCCGTGTCGGCTTCTCACTTTTTGGATTTTAGAAGGGCATGACATGCCTATATCTGTGTCTCCCCCTCCTTTTACTCCTCCACCTCTTTTCTTTTCGCATGACTATATGTACTTGTCACTTTTCCATGTGTTAGTTGTGTCTTCTGAGCAGTTTGTCAGCTTTTGAACACCTTTGAAGGTGTTTTGTATGTGTTTCTATGTGTTTTTGTTTGCCTGCCATTGGTTTTAACGGTGTTCGAAGGTGTTCAACGAAGAGTTCGACGAACAGTTCAGCGAACACACGGGTGTTCGACGAACCGAACCGAATTCGAACACTACGGGGGTGGCTCAACACTATTGACAATATCTTTAAAAGTAGTGTAAGGCCCCTTTTAGTGAGTAGGGGTTTACTTCTGTGAATGGTATTACCATGTGACTAGTGTTGGGCAAGATCAAGGTACTATAACAGCAACACTTGCTACAGGCTGGAGCCAGCCACAAAAATAACCCTCTACCCATTAAATAGTGTCAGACATTTACCAGGGCCTGTACTACATGCAGTAGTGTAATTCACTTCTTTAATCTCCTCATCTGGACTACCAGGTAGTCTGTGCCTTTCTTCTATATCTTTTTTTCTTCCTCTCTCTATTGACCTGTTTACTCACTCTTCTACCTGCTTTCTCTCTTTAGTCCTCTTGGCTCCACCCATTTCCCCTATCCTGCTCTCTTTTCTTCCCCCCTATGGCTCCTGGAAGGAGATTCCTAAGTTAGTAGATCCTCCACACTCGATGGGGAGTGGCTATAGGGACAGCATTGCTGGAGGTAACTCCTCACTTGCAATAATGGAGCGGTAGAGCCAATGTGAATCTCCCTACCACCCTTTGAGAGAAGTAGCATAAAGCTGGACCTCCATGAGCTCAGGAGTGGCAGCCCAACGAAAATTTGCCCATTTGGGCAGATAGCCAGTTTGGGTCTGCACACACACATATATATATATATATATATATATATATATATATATATATATATACACACAGTACAGACCAAAAGTTTGGACACACCTTCTCATTTAAAGATTTTCCTGCATTTTCTTGACTATGAAAATTGTACATTCACACTGAAGGCATCAAAACTATGAATTAACACATGTGGAATTATATACTTAACAAAAAAGTGTGAAACAACTGAAAATATGTCTAATATTCTAGGTTCTTCAAAGTAGCCACCTTTTGCTTTGATGACTGCTTTGCACACTCTTGGTATTCTCTTGATGAGCTTCAAGAGGTAGTCACTGGAAATGGTCTTCCAACAATCTTGAAGGAGTTCCCAGAAATGCTTAGCACTTGTTGGCCGTTTTGCCTTCACTCTGCGGTCCAGCTCACCCCAAACCATCTCGATTGGGTTCAGGTCTGGTGACTGTGGAGGCCAGGTCATCTGGCATAGCACCCCATCACTCTCCTTCTTGGCCAAATAGCCCTTACACAGCCTGGAGGTGTGTTTGGGGTCATTGCCCTGTTGAAAAATAAATGATGGTCCAACTAAACGCAAACCGGATGGAATAGCATGCCGCTGCAAGATGCTGTTGTAGCCATGCTGGTTCAGTATGCCTTCAATTTTGAATAAATCCCCAACAGTGTCACCAGCAAAGCACCCCCACACCATCACACCTCCTCCTCCATGCTTCACGGTGGGAAGCAGGCATGTAGAGTCCATCCGTTCACCTTTTCTGCGTCGCACAAAGACACGGTGGTTGGAACTAAAGATCTCAAATTTGGACTCAGCAGACCAAAGCACAAATTTCCACTGGTCTAATGTCCATTCCTTGTGTTCTTTAGCCCAAACAAGTCTCTTCTGCTTGTTGCCTGTCCTTACCAGAGGTTTCCTAGCAGCTATTTTACCATGAAGGCCTGCTGCACAAAGTCTCCTCTTAACAGTTGTTGAAGAGATGTGTCTGCTGCTAGAACTCTGTGTGGCATTGACCTGGTCTCTAATCTGAGCTGCTGTTAACCTGCGATTTCTGAGGCTGGTGACTCGGATAAACTTATCCTCAGAAGCAGAAGTGACTCTTGGTCTTCCTTTCCTGGAGCGGTCCTCATGTGAGCCAGTTTCTTTATAGCGCTTGATGTTTTTTGCAACTGCACTTGGGGACACTTTCAAAGTTTGCCCAATTTTTCGGACTGACTGACCTTCATTTCTTAAAGTAATGATGGCCACTCGTTTTTCATTACTTTGCTGCTTTTTTCTTGCCATAATACAAATTCTAACAGTCTATTCAGTAGGACTATCAGCTGTGTATCCACCACACTTCTGCACAGCACAACTGATGGTCCCAGCTCCATTTATAAGGCAAGAAATCCCACTTATTAAACTTGACAGGGCACACCTGTGAAGTGAAAACCATTTCCGGTGGCTACCTCTTGAAGCTCATCAAGAGAATGCCAAGAGTGTGCAAAGCAGTTATCAAAGCAAAAGGTGGCTACTTTGAAGAACCTAGAATATAAGACATATTTTCAGTTGTTTCACACTTTTTTGTTAAGTATATAATTCTGTTAATTCATAGTTTTGATGCCTTCAGTGTGAATGTACAATTTTCATAGTCATGAAAATACAGAAAAATCTTTAAATGAGAAGGTGTGTCCAAACTTTTGGTCTGTACTGTGTATATATATATATATATATATATATATATATATATATATATAAATGACATGTATTTAGTTTAGTAATAATGTTCTGTGACATGCAGCATCATACAACCCCTGGCAAAAATTATGGAATCACCGGGCTCGGTAAATGTTCATTCAGTTGTTTAATGTTGTTGAAAAAAAGCAGATCACAGACATGGCGCAAAACTAAAGTAATTTCAAATGGCAACTTTAGGGCTTTAAGAAACACTAAAAGAAATCAAGATTAAAAAAGTGGTACTCAGTAAGGGTAATTTTTTTCAGACCAAGCAGAGGGACAAAATTATGGAATCACTCAATTCAGAGGAAAAAATTATGTAATCACCCTGTAAATTTTCATTATCCAAAACTATCACCTGCATCAAATTAGATCTGCTCGCTAGTCTGCATCTAAAAAGGAGTGATCACACCTTGGAGAGCTGTTGCACCAAGTGGACTGACATGAATCATGGCTCCAACACGAGAGATGTCAGTTGAAACAAAGGAGAGGATTATCAAACTCTTAAAAGAAGGTAAATCATCATGCAATGTTGCAAAAGATGTTGCTTGTTCACAGTCAGCTGTGTCTAAAATCGGGACCCAATACAAACAACATGGGAAGGTTGTTAAAGGCAAACATACTGGTAGACCAAGGAAGACATCAAAGCGTCAAGACCGGAAACTTAAAGCAATATGTCTCCAAAACAGGAAATGCACAACAAAACAAATGAGGAACGAATGGGAGGAAACTGGAGTCAATGTCTGTGACCAAACTGTAATTCCATAATTTTTTCCCTCTGCTTGGTCTGAAAAAAATTACCCTTACTGAGTACTACTTTTTTAATCTTGATTTCTTTTAGTGTTTCTTAAAGCCCTAAAGTTTCCATTTGAAATTACTTTATGTTTGTGCCATGTCTGTGATCTGCTTTTTTTCAACAACATTAAACAACTGAAAGAACATCCTCCGAGCCCGGTGATTCCATAATTTTTGCCAGGGGTTGTAGAATATTAGAACCAGTATGTGTATAGACACAAAATTGTAGCTTTGGAACGCTTAACTTAGAGAAATAGTTGACTATTCATACTGCTGGACATTCTACTAGGCTTTATACTAAGTAATAAACAAGATCCTGAAAACAACAACTGGCTGAAAGCAAAAATTAGTGCATGGCAATGAGTCAGAAATTAACTGCTAGAACAATGCCGTAATCCATGATGCCAAGTCTATATTATCAACTTCTGTGCTTCTGGAATGGTTTATCAAATATTTATTCATCTGAAATCTTCTATAAACTTGTCATAAAACAAAACAATAATATTTACTGCCCTATTTACTCCTCTGAGACCCATTAAAATAAATATTACAGGGCTATAAATTAATACTGTTTACCCCGATGCAACATGGAAACAGCCAGGAGTCTAAAAAGAATGTCTTAAGATATTCAGAGTGAAAAATAATAAAATTCCAGGGTCTTTTGCTGCAGCAATAAATGTGGTACATGAGCCCTTTGTGACAGAAAACACACCGCAATAACCAACGGTAAGGGAATTTTTCATTGTCCCTTTGCGCAAATAATTCTCTTGCTTACAAGAATCAAACCAGTGTACAAAGAATATTAGCTCTAAATATATATGCACATTTGGTGAAAGACATATCACCATATTGTTAATTTATTTTCCATTTTATAATATTATACATAAAAATCAGTAATCTCCTTCCAGCAGACTGCCATTTAGCACTTGACAAAAAAATAAAAGCATGGTGTGACACTGGATAATGGTGGGGAAAATTTTCTGTTACTGTGGAGATAATGCATAAGAGTAGTGCTCAGAACAGTGTAAAAAGGTCAAGCACTTAATGAAATATTCGTTTACTCAAATTAGAGTATAAGATTGGTTTTATTTCACACTGTTAGGGGATAAAATGTAATTAAGTGCAAAAACACAGAAGACAAATTTGTAAAAATTTATTTTAAAACTGCAGAAAACAATCTTTTCTTGGTATACTTGTAAGGAGATGGAAATGCTGCCCATATTCCCCCTTGAAGAATATGCATAATGTTGATGTGTAATGTGAAATACGTTATGTTGTTGGTATTGTATTCTGCCTAGCAACAGGTATTTGACAGGGACAGTTAGAGTTACTGGTTGGGACTAGCCCTTAGTAGGAGGGGATAAGCTGAAGAGACAAGAGACACTTTCTGTTAGAATGTTAAAAAAGGGCCCAGAGTGCATGGATAACAGATCCAAGGTCTGATGTGAGCAGTGCCGCATTTCATGGGTGTCCTAGTAGTAAGAGGAGATCGGGAGACTGAGATAGCATGATCCGGAACAGAAAGGTGGAATAGTGACTGACAGAGAGAGTGATTAATTAGAGATGGGTCCTGGGAGATGACGCCTAGCAGTACGGCCCAGAGTTTATAACTCCTAGAGGTAAGGGACCTAAACAGGACAAAGTACACGAGACGAAGAGAGTGCCCTGGTGGGAGTTCCAGAGCACCATTACAAGAGAAGATAAGTACCGGCCATACTGGCACTATAGTTCCCAAGAGGGGAAAGAGGACCAGGAACCGCGGGTTGAGTAAAGGACTATTGCTAGCTGAACTGCAGTGTCAATCTGGGTTGTGGTGAAGTAGTGAGGAATAGTGAAGACAGGGAACAAGTAAAGATAGAGAAGAGAAAGGTATTGAATTTGTGTGAGGAAAATGTTACCCATTATGAAGGAAATATTTGAGAAGTTATGTACCTGCTATCTACTATATATATCCCACCCCAAGTTAATATTCAGTAAAAGGTTTATTTTGAACTGGTGGTCTCCCTCACTGAACTGTTAAACCTCTGGTCCTGGTCAACCAGCAACATGGGTTATATGTGGCCTGCAAGGGCGTAGAGCCCCCACAGCACAAGTCCACACAGCCAGCCAGGACCCCCATTTTCATGTACCATGCCAGGGCCTAAGTGATCAGTACCTGGCCCATGGCCACCGCACCATGCCACATTACATACCTGGTGCAGCAATTTGTTGTAAAAGGAGAAATACAATAGGAGACCTTTTTCCAAGAACAGTATATAGGCCCTAGAACTCATGATCGAGCACACTCTTTATTCTATAAAATTTATTAGTTCCGTCTCTTCTATGAAATTAGTAGACAATAGAAAGCAATGTCCTCTATTTGCTAGACCCCTTTACAGTGAACAAGTTGCACATGTGGTATGTTCGACCTGGATATCTGTTATCTCCTGCTATTAATACTGACTAACAGGTTCTATCATCTATTGATATTGACAAATTAACATGTACACACTGTATGGTACTAATAGTGGACTGCCCAGAAATTTTCCCTGTTTTGGAAATCTCCTTGTTTAGGTACTTTGCACATATTTCCAAATATGTAGTATTAATTCTGCCTGTTCTGGTGCAGAAAAACAGGAGAGCACGATGCCAGAACTGATTTTGTGATTTATCATCAGAGGAGTCGTATCAGTTTAATTTTTTCATGCCTTCTTCCATTCTAAATTATCAATATACTGCATATACAAGCTTTAACATGTCTCTCAACAAAGGGCATAAACTGCCATGTTATATGTAAATATCCCAAAGTTTTGTTTGGTCTCAGGAGATTAGGGTTTGAAGTTTGAACCATATTTTAAAGCACGTCTGTCATTTTACTTAACGTTATAGAATTATTATTTTTTATTATTATAGCGCCATTTATTCCATGGTGCTTTCCTTGTGAAAAAGGGGGTATACATAGCAAAAACAATTACAATAATCTTGAATAAAAACTAGTGATGAGCGAGCATGCTCGCTACTGCTCGGTGCTCGCTGAGTATTTCCGGGTTGCTCGGGCGGGAACTCGGGTCCCCTCCCTGCATGATTGGCGCTCTTTAGAGAGCCATTGAACATGCAGGGATTGCCTGCCATGCACTGTAATGCCGTAGCCATGTTGGTTGTGGGCATTACAGTGATTGGCTGGCCGCACAGCGTCATCAGGTCTATATCAGACCTGCCGCCCCCATGCTTGTCACAGTCACTCCGGATCAGATAGTGTAGGGAGAGTTGCTGCTGTGTCAGGGAGAGATTTGATCGTGTATTAGGTAGTGTAGGGAGAAAAACCATACATTACACATATCCATCTTAACAAACAGTCCATCTGAGGACTAATGAATCTGCAGAGATATCAGGCAGGCAGGATGCATAGGCAGGCAGTGTATATAGCAGACTGCAGTGCATATAGCACAAGAGGCTCCATTCCAATACTGCCTTCTGCTGCTGTTATTTCTAGAAATAGGCCCAGGTCTCAGGGGCCAGGAATACTTTTCTTAGGATCTTAATCCTCATTATTTGCTTAAAAAGCAATACAGAGAACACAGTTTTTCTGCGCCATTTGCTTGTTGGCACTGCAAAATACTGCCAGGCCCTTTCCATATTAGAGCGCTAGAAATCCAGCTATTTAAAACTGTGTTTTCTCCATCAAACGGATCACATATACGTTGTCTGAAAATACTGCCATTTCTGGCCTCCATTAAAAATTTCCTTTAGTGTGTCATTGAAGCAATTCACCGCAGTTTGCTGTTCAAACTACTTACCTACAGGCCAGGTATTTAAAACTCTGTTTTCTCTATCACACGGATCACATATAAGTTCGCTCCAAACTCAGTCATTTGTAGTGAGCGTGGAAGATACTGTCCTCCATTTAAAATGGGCAAGGCACGTGGCAAGGGACGGGGAACTGGACGTGATGGCAGTGTCAAAAGGTTGTTGGTTGGATAGCGGATAATGCTTCCAGTCACTTAGCCACCACCACCACCCTGTCTTTCACACGGTCAAGTCTCAGTAGCCGTGAGTCTGGACCGCATATTCCTCACCCTGATCCTCCTTCCTCCCACCATGCCGAGTACCCAGAGACAACTGATCCCACACTTGGACACTCTGAAGAGCTGTTCACTTTTCCATTTATAGATTCAGGCCTCTCGCATGGTCCACTTGAAGCGGGGCAAGAGGAGATCGCGTGTAGCGATGCCCAAATATTTGAGCAGCCACGGTCACACGAAGGCGATGGTGGGAAAGTGTCACAAGAGGTGGACGATGATGAGACACAATTGCCAGAAAGTCAGGAGGAGGACCAGGGTACAGAAGTGGAAGACAAGGTGGTGGATGATATAGTAACTGACCCAACCTGGCAGGAGGACATGCAGAGCGAGGACAGCAGCACACAGGGGGAGGGAGGCAGAGGACCCTAACAGGGAGGAAGAAGCAGTGTGGTGGCCGCAGGCAGAAAGCAGGCAACTGTTCCCCGTAACACCAACAAGAAGGAAGTTGCAAGTACAACTGTTAGGTCTTCCCAAGTCTGGTTGTTTTTTAAAGACTCTGCCAATAACCCCAAAAATGCCATTTGCACCACCTGCCAGGCCAGCATCAGCAGGGGTGGCAAAACGACCAGCCTGACCACCACTAGCATGATCAGGCACACGGCAGCAAAGCACCCGACTTTGTGGGCCGAACCCCAGGGTCCAGGAACAGTGTCTACGGGTGGCACCATTGCTTCTTTCACTGTTGTGCATGCAAGCCAATCCCCTGTCCATGGTGCATGCGAAGACGCCTCCTGCCCTGCACCTGTCATTGCACACTCTCAAGTAGCAGTATCATGAAGCACGTCCATGTCCTTGTCCCAGCACAGCATTCAGTTGTCCATACCCCAGTCCTTGGAACGCAAGCGCAAATATGCAGCCAATGCCCCACAGGCCACACTACTAAATTCTCACATTTCACGACTGCTTACGCTCGAAGTGTTGCCTTTTAGGCTCGTGGAGACGGAAGCATTCTGACACCTGATGGCAGAGGCCGTCCCTCGGTACTCGGTCCTCAGCCACCACTATTTCTCCCGGTGTGCTGTCCCCGCATTACACAAGCTTGTGTCCCAAAACATTAGCCGTGCTCTCAACAATGCAGTTACTGGTAAAGTCCACCTAACCACGGACACGTGGACAAGTGCTTGTGGTCAGGGATAGTACATCTCGCTGACGGCACACTGGGTTAACATAGTGGAAGACGGGACCCAGTCGGACCTTGGGACGGAACATGTCCTTCCGACGCCAAGGATTGCGGGCCCTAGGTCAATCAGGGTTGCCCCCACGGTCTACAGCTCCAGCACCTCATCCTCCTCAGCCTCCTCCTCCTCTTCAGCCTCCATCTCCGAAATGACCACATCAGTCACAAGCTGGAAGCACTGCAGCACTGCCTCGGCCAAGCGGCAACAGGCTGTGCTGAAGCTAATATGTTTAGCTGAAAAATCGCACAATGTTGAAGAGTTGTGGACAGCTCTGAAAGAGCAGGCAGATCTGTGGCTCACACCGCTGAACCTACAGCCAGGCATGGTCGTGTGTGACAATGGCCGGAACCTGGTGGCGGCTCTGAGGCGAGGCGAGCTCACACACGTACCATGCCTGGCCCATGTGCTTAACCTCGTGGTTCAGCGGTTTCTCAAATCCTACCCGGAGCTGCCGGATCTGCTTGTTAAAGTATGCCACCTGTGTGCCCATTTTAGAAAGTCAGCTACAGCTTCCGCCGCTCTTTCTGTGCTTCAGCAGCGTTTGCATTTTCCAGCTCACAGACTGGTGTGTGATGTCCCCATGCATTGGAACTCTACACTGCAGATGTTGGGAAGGATTTGTGAGCAGAAGAGGGCAGTTGTTGAGTACCAGCATCAACAAGGCCGTCGGTATTCAGTTCAGACTCCACACATAAGACCTCAGGAGTGGACAAGGATGTCAGACATATGTACCATGCTCCAAAACTTTGAGGACTTCACCAAGATGTTGAGCGGCGATGACGCCATAATTAGTGTCACTATCCCGCTTCTCTGTCTTCTGAAATGCTCTCTGCTCACAAAGAGGATGCATTGCAGGCGAAGCACGATGCGATGGAGCAAGGAACCATACAGGGTGATTACACACAGCCAAGCCTCATCTCATCCCAACGTGGATTGGGTGACAATGAGGAAGAGGAGGAGGAAGGACAGGAGCTAGTTTCATGCACTATAGACGGTACTACCTGCACAGCTGTCATACCTTCTGTTCAGCGTGGATGGCCAGAGGACAGAGAGGAGGAATAGGAGGAAGAGGAGAGCATGGTCAGTCATCCTCTTGTTGAGGACACTGAAGTGTTGACTGTTAGTAGTCTGGCATGGATGGCAGAATTTATGTTACGCTGCCTTTCCCATGACCCTTGCGTTCTCAAAATTTTGGGTAACAGTCATTACTGGTTGGTGACACTTCTAGACCCACACTACAAGGAGAACCTTATATCTATTATTCCTGAGACGGACAGGTGTACAAAAATGGGGCAGTGCCAGAAGGCCCTTGTTGCGGAACTATTAAAAAAATTCCCATCTGGAAACCCTGGCGGCAGAGGGCACACTTCGTTGGATAACCAAGGAGTACAGGTGAGAGAGACACAACTTCAATCCAGCAGAGGCAGGGGAACACTGTCAAAGTTCTGGGAGAGTTTTCTCAAACCCTCCCATCGCACAGGCCCTGAGGCGTGGGGTACTCTAACAAGGATTGCAAAGTTTGGGAAGATGCTGAGGGAGTACCTTGCTGACCGTACCAGCGTCCTCCGTGATTCCGCTGTGCCTTATAATTATTGGGTATCCAAGCTGGATACATGAAATAAACTGGCTCTCTATGCCTTGGAGGTCCTGGCCTGCTGCCAGCGTTTTAATAGAGCGGATTTTTTGTGCCTCTGGTGGAATTATAACTGATAAGCGCATCCGCCTGTCAACTGAAAATGCTGACAGGCTGACTCTTATAAAAATGAACAAGGGCTGGATTGGGCCAGACTTCTCAACACCACCGAATGATAGCAGCGTAACATAAACTCAATTCCAGTGTCTTTTCTTGGGAGGTGTATTCCCATGCACCTTTTCATACCCACACATGGGTATATGCTTCCTGATTTTGGCTATTTGCTCTTGTCCTCCTCCTTCTCCTCATCCTCCACCACCATATCACCACGGTGACTGTGGTCTGTGATGCAACATCCACATAATTTTTTAAAGGGTGTTTATGATGCCCGTAAAAATTTTTTTTTATACAGTATGTTCATGTATATTCCCCAGGGGTAAATGTTTACCAGTCCATACACTTAGTGCATGGGCATTACAAGTATAAGAGACCTGCTCCTTTCTAATGGGAACATTTTTTTATGAGGCCCTCCTCCACGTCTTTTCCAAGGGTCATTGAAGTGCCTCCAAATTTTTGGCAGCCCTTGCATTCACTGATTAGGCCCACACTATGGGAGACTCTTTCCTTTCTAATGGGAATTTGTCATTACTGTGGCCTTGCTCCGTGTGTCTTTAAATTCTTAGTGTTGTTTTTCCTAAAATTGGTCAGCCATTGGACTCACTGCATACCCTATAACTGTATAGCAGACTCTCTCCTTTCTAATGGGAACATGTCATACCTTGTTACTGTGGCCGTGCTCCGTGTGTCTTTAAATTCTTAGTGGGGTTTTTCCTAAAATTGGTCAGCTGTTGGACTCACTGCATACCCTATAACTGTATAGCAGACCCTCTCCTTTCTAATGGGAACATGTCGTACCTTGTTACTGTGGCACTGCTCCGTGTGTCTTTAAATTCTTAGTGGGGTTTTTCCTAAAATTGGTCAGCCGTTTGACTCACTACATACCCTATAACTGTATAGCAGACTCTTTCATTTCTAATGGGAACATATTGTACCTTGTTACTATGGCCCTGCTCCTTGTGTCTTTAAATTCTTAGTGGGGTTTTTCCTAAAATTGGTCAGTTGTTGGACTCACTGCATACCCTATAACTGTATAGCAGACTCTCTCCTTTCTAATGGGAACATGTCGTACCTTGTTACTGTGGACCTGCTCTGTGTGTCTTTAAATTCTTAGTGGGGTGTCTCCTAAAATTGGTCAGCCGTTGTACTCACTGCATACCCTATAACTGTATAGCAGACTCTCTCCTTTCTAATGGGAACATGTCGTACCTTGTTACTGTGGCCGTGCTCCGTGTGTCTTTAAATTCTTAGTGGGGTTTTTCCTAAAATTGGTCAGCCATTGGACTCACTACATGCCCTATAACTGTATAGCAGACTTTCTCCTTTCTCATGGGAACATGTCATACCTTGTTACTGTGGCCCTGCTCTAGTGTCTTTAAATTCTTAGTGGGGTTTTTCCTAAAATTGGTCAGCAGTTGGACTCACTGCATACCCTATAACTGTATAGCAGATGCTCTCCTTTCTAATGGGAACATGTCGTACCTTGTTACTATGGCCCTGCTCCTTGTGTCTTTAAATTCTTAGTGGGGTTTTTCCTAAAATTGGTCATTTGTTGGACTCACTGCATACCCTATAACTGTATAGCACACTCTCTCCTTTCTAATGGGAACATGACGTACCTTTGTTACTGTGGCCCTGCTCCGTGTGACTTTAAATTCTTAGTGGGGTTTTTCCTAAAATTGATCAGCCGTTGGACTCACTGCATACCCTATAACTGTATAGCAGACTCTCTCCTTTCTAAAGGGATCATGTTGTACTTGTTACTGTGGCCCTGCTCTGTGCGTCTTTAAATTCTTAGTGGGGTCTTTCCCAAATTTTGGCAGCCCTTGCAGTCACAGCATGGGCATTACCACTATAGGAGACCCGTTCCTTTATAATGGGATCATTTTTTTAACTGAGACCCTCCTCTTTGTCTCTTGAAAGGGGTTTTGGGTTTCATCCAAATTTTTGGCAACCCACTGGATACGCAGTAACAGTATAGGAGACCAACTTGTTAATAATGGGAACAACAAAGCATAGCCGGCTGATGGCTCTCTAACAATAGCTTGGGCCGACTGCTGGCCTTTAAAGAACAGTGAGGGACGTCTGATGTCCCTATAAAAATAGGCTTTATGACTTTCAGAGTCCCTCCATCATAAATAAAACAGGATGTGTCTGATGATGTGTCACACACCACATTGCCAGATAAGGTTGTAAAATGTTAAAATGACATTTCTCGGTGAATGCATTTGTCTTAAAAAATAAAGAAAAAAAACAAAACAGTAAGATCTTTCTTTACTATAAAAAACAGCGTCACCAATTTAACCTCAATGTAATCACATTGTTCTGCTCATGCACCTCCTCCTCCATCTCCGAAATGACCACATCAGTCACAAGCTGACAGCACTGCAGCACTGCCTTGGCTAAGCGGCAACAGGCTGTGATGAAGATAACATGCCTAATGCTTAATTGACAAACCTCCCAGCGCTGCAGAGTTGTTGAAAACTGTAACACAGCTGCCTGATCTGTGGCTCTCATCACTGAACATACAGCCAGGGATAGTCGTGTGTGACAATGGGCGGAACCTGGTGACGGAGAAATGACAGCCGGGGTAGATACGGTTTCCCTCTATGCCAGTCCTTTCACTGAGCTAAAGAATATGGCTGTGGTGAAATACAACTCCCACTGAGAAGCTGTTTCAGATTGGAAAACATTGTGCCCACCAGAGGATTTGATTCTGAGGGCTAACTTTTCTCACCCGCTCAAGAGCCCCATAGCAGCTGCAAAGTTAGCGCTATCATGAACTCTCCTGAGGTAGAAGCCAAGGCACACCAGAGGATTCTCTGGTTGGACCGTCCAACCCTGCCGAGAAGCAGTCCTGGCTAAGAAAAGTGTGCGGGAAGGTTCCTGGACACTCTCTGGCTGCTTTTTTACTGAGGAGGAACACACGCAAACAGGGGAGAGCATACAAAGTCCTTGCAGATGTTGTCCTTGCTGGGATTTGAACCCAGGATCCCAGGCTTCAGTGCTAACCACTGATCCAATGTGCTGCCATTCACCCTCTAATATCTAACAGACTGAAGAAACTTGCACCTACTGCTACTCTATCTTCAGCTCCTTTGTGAGAAAATGTATTTGGGCAGCCACTCAGTCTACCAAATAAAATTCCTGAGAAGGAAATTGGGGATGGCTTCACTACTGGTACTGGGGGCAGTGCTAATACCATGGTGTTGTACCATAGTTTGCTGGAAATATTCCTGGCTGGTAGGAGGCAAGCAAATTCCCACAAAAAAGTACCACCAGTAATGTTCAGGCCACATTTCAAGTGCAAGCAGCTTTAGAGGACTTTCTGGGAGAAATGACACGCAGGGTAGATACGGTTTCCCTCTATGTCAGTCCTTTCACTGAGCTAAATACAACTCTTAGGAAAAAAAGTTGCGGACTGGCTCCGTACCGTCCCTGGCCACATTCATCTGTCCACGTGTTTGTGGTTAGGCGGTTATTCCCTGTAAGTGCACTGGGGAGGGCACGGGTAATGTTGTGGGACCTGTGCTTGTAGAAGGCGGAGACGATACCGGGAAAAATAATGGTGGCTGGGGACCGAGCATGAATACCCGGTCACCACCGCCATAAGATTGTGGACAGCTTCCGCCTCCACGAGCCTAAAAGGCCATATTTCAAGTGCAAGCAGCTGCCCAGAAATCTGGCAGTTTAGTATTGCAGCCTGTGGGTGGATGGGTGGCTGGCTGCATACTTGCGTTTGCATTCCAAGTAACAGAAAACTAAGCAGATGGTGGCCTCTATCATCATCATGGCCTCACCTTGGCACTATAAACTCTCCTGAAGGAGAAGCCAGGGCCCGCTGGAGGAATCTCCGTTTCTCTGGTGGGCCCGTCCAACCCTGCTGAAAAGCAGCCCTGGCTAAGAGTAGTGTGGCGGAAGGTTCCTGGACACTCTATGGCTGCTTTTTAATGTGGATCGGCCATGCTTTTGCATGTCATTTCTCAAAATGCGTTACAGATCAGGCCATTGTCCAACTCTGTTTTCAAGAAATTAAATGCGCAAAGAAAGATGTGTGTGTGTCTAAGGAACACCGACAAGTGTGAGCTGATGTTGGATGGGCTGCTATTGCTTCTGCAACAAGCTCAATTCCAGGACTTCCTGGGAGAAATGACACGCAGGGTACATACGGTTTCCCTCTATGCCAGTCCTTTCACCGAGCTAAATACTACTCTTAGCCAAAAAAGTTGTGGACTGGCTCCGTACCGTCCCTGGCCACATTCACCTGTCCACGTTTTTGTGGTTAGGCGGTCCTTCCCAGTAAGTGCACTGGGGAGGGCACGGGTAATGTTGTGGGACCTGTTCTTGTGGAAGGCGGAGGCGATACCGGGAAATATAGTGGCGGCTGGGGACCGAGTATGGACACCCGGCCGCCGCCGGCATGAGGTTGTGAAAATCTTCGGCCTCCACGAGCTTAAAAGGCCATATTTCAAGTGCAAATAGCTGCCCAGAAATCTGGCAGTTTAGTGTTGCGGCCTGTGGGTGGGTGGGTGGCTGGCTGCATACTTGCACTTTAAATTCCAAGTAACAGAAAACTAAGCAGATGGTGGGCTCTATCATCATCATGGCCTCACCTCGGCACTACGAACTCTCCTGAAGGAGAAGCCAGGGCCCACCGGAGGAATCTCCTTTTCTTTGGTGGGCCCGTCCAACCCTGCCGAAAAGCAACCCTGGCTAAGAGAAGTGTGGGGGAAGGTTCCCGGACACTCTATGGCTGTGTAGCATCGGTGTTTCTGCCCCTTGCCAGGCAGAGACGCCGTCCCACTCATCTCCTCGCTCCCCGCGCTCCCCGCTCTGCGTTCTCCAGCGCTCCTGTTCCTGCTGCCGGCGCGCGCTGCTCCCCGGGCACTGTGTTTAGGGCGCCCGCTCCCTCCCTCTTAAAGGGGCCGTGCGCGCCGTCCTAAAGAGTCCCCGGCAAATAGCCAAGGGTCCTCCCATATATAAGGCACCTCCTCCAAAATGGAGGTGCCCGAGCAAAAGTTGTTTCACAGTGTTATTGACCTCTGCATCAGCCCTCAGTTCCCGCTGCTAGCCTGACTACCAGTCTTGCCCGCTAGCCTGTTACCTGCCTGTTGCCTGCCTGTTACCTCCCGTGCCTGCCAGTCCGCTCACCTGGGAGCACTTGCCTGTTGCCTGCCTGTTACTTGCCGTGACTGCCAGCCTGCTCACCTGGGAGCACTTGCCGTGACCACCTAGAGACTCCGGCCGTCACTTGCCGTGACCACCTGCCAGCCCACCTAGAGACTCCTGCCGTCACTTGCCGTGTCTACCTGATAGCCTATCTGGAGGCTTCTGCTCGCCAGCCTGCCTGCTGCGCCTACCTGCTATTCCGGTCAGTCCCTGCCATCTGTACAGTGGGAGTCACCTGCTCCCTTACAAGGTCGTCCCCAGAGCAGCACCTGGTCCCTCGGCTCGGTCCCTCCCTGGTCACGGAGTCGTTGGTCGCCGTACGACCAAGGTCGGTCCGGGGTTGATACTTAGTTACGCCCCTCTGGGTCCCTCCTTGCACCGTAGCACAGAGGTTCCACCCCCCGGAACCGTAACAGTTTGCTCGGGCCATGGAACCCGGTGGCCCCCAAGCCTCCTCGCTTACGGATCTGTACCAGAAGGTTTCTTGTCAGAAATCCCCACAGGAAACCATTCTGAACTACCTGCGGAATGTCAACTCCCGACTGGACACGCAGTCTGTCCCACCTGTATCCACCTCGAGTCGTGTGACTTCCTCTCCGGCAGCACCCCTGCCCACCAATACCACGGCATCCAGCCCTGTACCCCGGCTCTCGGCACCTCCGCGTTTTGCTGGCAACCCCGCCTTAGCTCGAGGTTTCATAAACCAGTGCACGCTGCACTTCGAACTCTTGGCACATCAGTTCATCTCTGACCGGGCCAAGGTGGCATTCATCATGTCCCGTCTCACTGGGGAAGCACTGGCATGGCTAAATCCCCTGTGGGAGAGAGTGGATCCCCTGTTGTCCGACCTATCATCTTTCCTCGCTGCTTTCTGGAAAGTCTTCGATGAACCAGGACGACAATCCTCTTCAGCCTCCTCTCTGCTATGTCTCCGCCAAGAGAGTCTCACCGTGGGCCAATATGCCATACGGTTCCGTACCCTCGCTTCTGAGCTTGCCTGGGACAACGAGGCTCTGGTGTCCATCTTCTGGGAGGGTCTTTCCGGTCGGATTAAGGACGAGTTAGCCGGTCGGGACATTCCTACCACCCTGGATGACGTAGTGTCACTAGCTACTCGGATTGACATCCGTTTCCAAGAACGTACCAAAGAGACTACCCGGGAGAGAAAGTTTCCTCGCCTTGCTCCTACTTTCCAGAGACCTGCCTCTCAACCAGTTACTCCCCAGGCGCACTCGCCCGAACCTATGCAGATTGACCAGACCAAGATGGTCAAATCTCGCCAAGAGTCACGCCGAGCCAAGGGGAGCTGTTTCAATTGTGGCAGTAAGGTGCACTTCATCCGTTCCTGCCCAGAGAAGCCGGGAAACTCCAGTGTCTAGGACCGCTCGGAGAGGTCGTCCTAGGCAAAAGTAAGCCCTCTCCATCCCTGGCTTTGTCTGTCTCTATCTCCTGGGGAGAGAACCGTCAATTTGAAATTGCTCACCTGAATTCTGGAGCTGCTGGAAACCTCATTTCCCAGTCCCTGGTAGAGAGAGACCGGATTCCCACCAAACCTCTGGCTGACCCATTGTCAGTTGCCTCTGTGGATGGAAGACTCCTTCCAGTGACATAGTTTATACATAGTTTATAAGGCCGAAAAAAGACAAGCGTCCATCCAGTTCAGCCTATATCTTGTGCACTGCAGCTATTCCGCAGCATTGATCCAGGGGAAGGCAAAAAAAAAACCATGCGGTATAGGCCAATTTACATCATTGAGGAAAAAATTCACTTCCCGACACCAATCTGGATTAATTAACTATCACTAAGCATAAGATGTAATTTTATTGTTCTCAAGAAAGGTGTCCAGGCCTCTCTTGAACTCATTAAGTTAGTTGGACATCACCACTTCCTCTCCCAGAGAGTTCCAGAGTCTCACGGCTCTGACAGTAAAGAATCCCCTTCTATGCTGGTGCAGGAACCTCCTTTCCTCCAGACGCATAGTGTGCCCCCTCGTCTTTGTCACCATCCTTGGTATAAACAGGTCATGGGAGAGATCTCTGTACTGCCCCCTGATGTATTTATACATGTTTATGAGGTCTCCCCTAAGCCTTCTCTTTTCCAACTTAAATAGGCCTAATTTTGACAACCTCTCTGTGTATTCTAGTCCCTCCATTCCCTTTATTACCTTAGTCGCCCTCCTTTGTACCCTCTCTAGCTCCAATATGTCTTTCCTGAGCACCGGAGCCCAGAACTGTGCACAATATTCTAAGTGCGGCCTTACCAGCGCTTTATACAGAGGAAGAACAATGTTCTCATCATATGCCCCTATTCCTCTTCTGATGCATGCCATGACTCTATTTGCCTTCGCAGCTGCTGCCTGACACTGGGCACTCCAATTTAATTTGCTATTAACCAAGACGCCCAGGTCCTTCTCCATGTCAGATTTCCCCAATGTTTTCCCATTTAATATGTATGGGTGACTGCTGTTTTTCTTTCCCATGTGCATGACCATACATTTATCGGCATTGAACCCCATTTGCCATTTTTTGGCCCAACTCCCCAATTTATCTAAATCCTCCTGTAGCTGTGCCCTATCCTCATCTGTATTAACTACTTTACAAAGTTTAGTATCATCTGCAAATATTGCTATCTTACTATGCAACCCTTCCACTAGATCATTAATAAATATATTAAATAATATAGGGCCCAAGACAGACCCTTGAGGCACCCCGCTAGTAACCATGACACACCCTGAGCTTACTCCATTGATAACCACCCTCTGCTTTCTATCACTCAGCCAGCTATTTACCCACTTGCACACATTATCCCCCAGACCAAGCATTCTCATTTTATATACCAACCTTTTGTGTGGCACGGTATCAAACGCTTTGGAGAAGTCAAGATATACAACATCCACTGACTCTCCCCGGTCCAGCTGTGAGCTCACCTCCTCGTAGAAGGCAATCAGGTTTGCTTGGCAGGAGCGATCTCTCATGAATCCATGTTGATATGGAGTTAGACAGTTATTATCATTAAGATATTCTACAATAGCATCTCTAAGAAATCCTTCAAACAATTTACCCACAACAGACGTTAAGCTGACTGGTCTATAGTTCCCAGGGTCACTTTTAGACCCCTTTTTGAATATTGGTACCACATTTGCTTGGCGCCAGTCTAGTGGGACAGTCCCTGTCCGTAAAGAGTGCTTGAATATAAGATACAGCGGTCTGTCTATCACATTACTTAATTCTTTTAGTACCCGGGGGTGTATGCCATCTGGGCCTGGTGACTTGTCTATTTTGATATTATTTAGGCGTTTCTGAACTTCCTCCTGGGTTAGGTGGTTGATATTTAGCGGAGGGTTTACTTTATCACTTTGCATTTCCTCCGATAAATTGTTTTCTTTTGTGAAAACAGTGGAGAAGAAGCTATTGAGTAGGTTTGCTTTACCCTCATCGCCCTCTATGATTTTACCCAGGTTATTTTTCAATGGGCCAACTCCATCAGTTTTAATCCTTTTACTGTTTATATAGTTAAAGAACAGTTTGGGATTCGTTTTACTTTCCTTGGCAATTAGTCTCTCTTTCTCCTCTTTTGCTATTCTTATTTGTTTCTTACAGATTTAGTTTTTTTCCCTATAAGTTATTAGCGCTTCCTCGCTGCCTTCTTGTTTAAGTTTACCGAAAGCCCTTTTTTTGTTTTTCATTGCCCTCTTGACTTCCTTATTTAGCCACATTGGCTTCCTCCTATTCCTAGCCCTTTTATTCCCATAAGGTATGTACCTTCTACAGTGACTATGTAGAGGACTGTTTTGAAAATTTCCCATTTTCTATCCGTGCTCCTATTACTGAAGATACTATCCCATTCTATAAGGTGAAGGGCATCTCTTAGCTGATCAAACTTTGCCCTCCTGAAGTTCAGTGTTTTTGTGACTCCCTTGCTGGGCACCCTACTGAAGCACATGTGGAATTGTATAATGTTGTGGTCACTATTTCCCAGGTGCCCCCCGACCTGCACCTCAGTTATACTGTCTGGCCTGTTAGTTAATATTAAGTCTAAAAGGGCCGTCCCTCTAGTTGGTTCCTGCACAAGTTGTGACAAATAATTGTCTTTGATAATTGACAGAAACCTGTTTCCTTTCTGAGATCTACAGCTTTCGGTTTCCCAGTCTATATCGGGGTAGTTGAAGTCCCCCATAATAATCACCTCGTTATTTTTTGCTACTTCATCTATTTGTCTCATTAATAGACTTTCCGTGGCTTCTGCTATATTTGGTGGTTTATAACAGACTCCTATGATAATTTTATTATTGTTTTTTGCCCCATGTATCTCCACCCATAAGGACTCGACCTCCTCATTTCCCTCCCATACATCCTCCCATATTGTAGGCTTTAGACACGTCTTTACATATAGACAGACTCCACCCCCTTTCCGACTTCTTCGATCCCTTCTAAACAGACTGTAACCCTGTAAGTTAACTGCCCTGTCATAGCTTTCATCCAACCATGTCTCGGTTATTCCCACTATGTCATAGTTACCTGTAGATATTTCTGCTTCCAGTTCATCCATCTTGTTTGTCAGGCTCCTGGCATTTGCTAGCATGCAGTTTACACGATTTTGTTTTGTTCCAATCTTCTCCCTGTGGATTGTATTAGAAATTTTCTTACCTCCCTTCCAAGTATCTTGTCTTGGACCTTCTTTGTCGCACTTCATATCTTTCATTAGTATGTTCTCTGGTTGCATGTTCGTGTCCGGCGTTTTTCTTCCCATCCCCTCTTCTTCTAGTTTAACGCCCTCCTGATGAGTGTTGCGAGTCTCCTGGCGAATGTGTGTTTCCCAGGTTTGTTGAGGTGTAGTCCGTCTCTGGCAAGGAGTCCGTCATAGAGGTAATTCACACCGTGGTCCAGGAATCCAAATCCTTGTTGTCTGCACCATCGTCTCAGCCAGCTGTTCACATCAAGGATCCTGTTCCATCTCCTGACGCCATGCCCGTCTACTGGAAGGATAGAAGAAAAAACTACCTGCGCATCCAGGTCTTTTACTTTCTTCCCCAATGCTTCAAAGTCCTTGCAGATTGTCGGTAGGTCCTTCTTTGCCGTGTCATTGGTGCCAACATGTATCAGAAGAAATGGGTGGACATCCTTGGAACTGATGAGCTTTGGTATCCTATCGGTAACATCCTTGATCTTCGCCCCTGGGAGGCAGCATACTTCTCTTGCGGTTATGTCCGGTCTGCAGATAGCTGCTTCTGTTCCTCTCAGTAGTGAGTCTCCCACCACCACCACTCTTCTTCCCTTCTTGGCTGTCCTTTTTCTTGTCGCTTCTGGGTGTTTCTGGGTACTCTTTTCTTTTTTGCTTGCTGGTAGTTCCTCATCCTTTGGTGTGCCATCTTCGTCCTCCACAAGTCTTTGGAATTTGTTTCTCAGTTGTGTGGTTGGTGGTGTCTCCATGGTCTTCTTGCTTCTTTTGGTCACTTGCCTCCACTTGTCTGCCTCTGGAGGTTCTCTGACGCTTCCTTCACTTTCCGTCACCAGTAGTGACGCTTCTGTTCTGTCCAGGAAGTCTTCATTTTCCTTGATGAGTTTTAATGTCGCAATTCTTTCTTCCAGTCCCCGCTTCTAAAAGAGCCAGTAGTCTACACTTCTGGCAGGTGAAGTTGGTTTCAGCTTCTGGTCGATCTGTGAACATGTAGCACATGTTGCAGCTCACCATGTAGGTTGTCACATCAGCCATGCTGCTCCTTGTCCCTGCTGACTTGATGTCTGTCTTCTTTCTTGTGATACCCTAGGATAAACAAAAGAAACAAATTTGGCGATGCTTTCCAAGCAGCTGGTCCCGGCTGTACCCAACGATCTTCTAGCTGAAGGAGACTCTTCGCTTTTCCCAGAAGGCACCTGGAATATGCAAATTGCCCTCTTCAAGCTTCAATCCCTGGTTTGGCGATGCTTTCCAAGCAGCTGGTCCCGGCTGTGCCCAACGATCTTCTAGCTGAAGGAGACTCTTCGTTTTTCCCAGAAGGCACCTGGAATATGCAAATTGCCCCCTTCAAGCTTCAATCCCTGGTTTGGTGATGCTTTCCAAGCTGCTGGTCACGGCAGTGCCCAACGATCTTCTAGCTGAAGGAGACTCTTCGCTTTTCCCAGAAGGCACCTGGAATATGCAAATTGCCCTCTTCAAGCTTCAATCCCTGGTTTGGCGATGCTTTCCAAGCAGCTGGTCCCGGCTGTACCCAACGATCTTCTAGCTGAAGGAGACTCTTCGCTTTTCCCAGAAGGCACCTAGAATATGCAAATTGCCCTCTTCAAGCTTCAATCCCTGGTTTGAAGTGACCATCCTGCTCGTCACTGAACCCATAACCCTGCAGGTGGGAATGCTGTACTCTGAGAAGATCTCCTTCCATGTGCTGTCCGGACTCTCTTTCTCCCTATTGCTAGGTCTACCCTGGCTCCAGACACATGAACCCGTGCTGAACTGGCAATCCGGTGAAGTACTCCGGTGCGGGCAGGACTGCCATAGGACCTGCCTGGTGTCGGTTAACCCGGCTCGTCCTCCTCCTACCCCGGCTAATTTACCCGGTCTTCCGGCACCTTACTGGTCCTATGCAGATGTCTTCAGTAAAAAGGAAGCAGAGACACTGCCACCTCATAGGCCATATGATTGCCCGATCGACCTGGTACCCGGCGCCACTCCACCCCGTGGGCTTATTTACCTGTTGTCGTCGGCCGAAACCCGGGCCATGTCGGAGTACATCAAGGAGAATCTGGCAAGGGGATTCATCCGGAAATCTACCTCCCCGGCTAGAGCCGGATTCTTCTTCATCAAGAAGAAAGATGGTTCATTACGCCCCTGTATTGACTATAGAGGACTCAACCAAATCACGGTAAAGAACAAATACTCCCTGCCGCTCATCTCTGAGTTGTTTGACCTTCTTAAGGGAGCTAGGATCTTTGCCAAGTTAGATCTACGTGGGGCATATAACCTGGTCCGAATCCATCAAGGAGACGAGTGGAAGACGGCATTCAATACCCGGGACGGTCACTATGAATACCGTGTGATGCCCTTCGGTCTCTGCAATGCTCCTGCTGTCTTCCAAGAATTGGTCAACGACATCTTCCGTGATCTTCTTTACTCTTGCGTGGTGGTGTACCTGGACAATATCTTGATCTTCTCTCCGGATCTTCCCACACACCGGAGGGATGTTCGTCAGGTCCTGCTTAGGCTCAGGCAGGATCACCTCTATGCAAAGTTCGAGAAGTGCCTCTTCGAGCAGACCTCTCTTCCTTTCCTGGGCTATGTTATCTCCCAGACAGGCCTGAGAATGGATCCCGAGAAGCTCTCTGCTGTCCTAAAGTGGCCCCGTCCGGAGGGGTTGAAGGCGATTCAGCGATTCCTAGGCTTCACCAACTACTATCGTCTCTTCATCCCGCACTTCTCTTCCCGGACTGCTCCCATATCTGCGCTCACCCGTAAGAGAGCAAATCCCAAGGAATGGTCGCCCGAAGCTGAGGAGGCCTTCCTTTCCTTAAAGCAAGCCTTCTCCTCTGCCCAAGTGCTGCACCGTCCAGACTGCAACAAACTGTTCTACCTGGAGGTTGATGCTTCCTCCTCCGAACCCGGAGCGGTGCTCACCCAAAAGTCTTCATCCGGGAGAATGGTAACCTGCGGCTTCTTCTCCAAACTCTTCTCCTCATCTGAGCGCAACTACTCCATAGGAGACCGAGAACTGTTAGTCATTAAATTGGCGCTGGAGGAGTGGCGTTACCTGCTTGAAGGGGCTCTATACCCGGAGATCATCTATATGGATCACAAAAACCTGGCATATCTCCAGAATGCCCAAAGATTCAATCCGCGTCAGGCCCAGTGGTCTTTGTTCTTCGCCCGCTTCGACTTCGTCCTACATTTCCGCCCGGCGGACAAGAATGTCAAAGCCGACGCCTTGTCCCAATCCTTCCTGTCCTCCGATCAAGAGGAGGAGCCTATGCACATCATCGACCCCTCCAAAGAGATGAATGTGGCCCCCTTGGATCTGACTCATCTTCCACGCGGTAAGACGTTTGTAGCGGTACCAGATCATGAGAGAGTTCTTCACTGGGGACATTCATCTAAACTAGCCGGCCATGCTGGCCAAAAGAAGACCTTCCTACTCATTACCCGGCACTACTGGTGGCCAACCCTGCGCAAGGATGTGGTAGACTTCGTCTCGGCCTGTTCATCCTGTGCCCGCAACAAAGTTCCCAGACATCTTCCAGCCAGTTGCCTCCTGCCTCTTCCCGTACCTGCTGCCCCATGGCAGCACATTGCCATGGACTTTATTACTGATCTCCCTGTTGCTGCCGGTTGTATAGTCATTTTGGTGGTCGCCGACCGCTTCTCTAAGATGGCCCACTTCATCCCTCTGCCTGGTCTCCCGTCTGCATCGGAGCTGGCCAAGGATTTCTTCCGTCATATCTTCCGTCTCCATGGCCTACCCCTCCACATTGTGTCGGATTGAGGGGTTCAGTTCACCTCACGTTTCTGGAGAGCTACCTGTAAGCTACTGGATGACATCCTGGATTTCTCCTCTGCCTACCATCCACAGTCCAATGGACAAGTGGAGCGTATCAACCAAATCCTTACCAGCTACCTCTGACAATTTGTTAACGCTCACCATACCGATTGGGTGGAGCTCCTACCATGGGCCGAATTCTCCTGCAACAACCATGAGAGCGAATCTACTTCTAAATCCCCGTTCTTCGTGGTCTATGGTCAACTTCCTCGGATTCCATTTCCCATCTCCGCCTCGGTGGACAACCCTGCCGCGGAGGCTCTTGTCAGTGAATTCTGCACCATTTGGGAAAATACTAGGTCCGCACTTCTTCAGTCCTCCGAGCGGATGAAGAAACATGCTGACAAGAGACGTCTGGATCCGCCTCAATTCCGCCCGGGAGATAAAGTCTGGCTCTCTTCCAAACATGTCCGACTCAAAATACCCTCCTATAAGTTGGGTCCTCGGTTCATGGGTCCATTTGAAGTTCTCAAACAAATCAACCCAGTGGCCTACAAGTTAAAACTCCCGGCCACCTTACGGATTCCCAACTCCTTCCTTGTATTTCTC
The DNA here is from genome assembly GCF_046119375.1 of Phyllobates terribilis. Lineage (NCBI taxonomy): Eukaryota > Metazoa > Chordata > Amphibia > Anura > Dendrobatidae > Phyllobates > Phyllobates terribilis. The sequence goes on along the minus strand of NW_027362764.1, from coordinate 529,723,585 downwards.
CTCAAACCAGTTGTGTTTAACTCTTTTTCCAACAATCCAGGTACTCCCCCCACTGAGGACGTTTTTGAGGTAGAGAACATTCTGGCCACTATGAGGGTAAGAGGAAAGACCTTTTTTTGGTGGATTGGAAGGGGTTTGGCCCAGAGTAGAGAACTTGGGAACCCAGGAAGAACATTCATGCCCCGCTTATCCTTGAAAAATTCCTTTCTGGCCTAAAAAAGAAGGGGCGTAAAGGGGGGGGTACTGTAGCATCGGCATCTCTGCCCCTGCCAGGCAGAGACGCCGTCCCACTCACCTCCTCGCTCCCCGCGCTCCCCGCTCAGCGTTCTCCAGCGCTCCTCTTCCTGCTGCCGGAGCGCAGCTCCCCGGGCACTGTGCTTAGGGCGCGCGCTCCCTCCCTCTTAAAGGGGCCACGTGCGCCATCCTAAGGAGTCCCTCTGCTTCAGCCCTCAGGTCCCGCTGCTAGCCTGACTACCAGTCTTGCCCGCCAGCCTGTTACCTGCCTGTTGCCTGCCTGTTACCTGCCGTGCCTGCCAGTCTGCTCACCTGGGGCACTTGCCTGTTGCCTGCCTGTTACCTGCCGTGCCTGCCAGCCCGCTCACCTGAGAGCACTTGCCGTGACCACCTAGAGACTCCTGCCGTCACTTGCCTTGACCACCTGCCAGCCCACCTAGAGACTCCTGCCGTCACTTGCCGTGTCTACCTGATAGCCTACCTGGAGGCTTCTGCTCGCCAGCCTGCCTGCTGTGCCTACCTGATATTCCGGTCAGTCCCTGCAATCTGTACTGTGGGAGTCACCTGCTCCCTTACAAGTTCATCCCCAGAGCAGCACCTGGTACCTCGGCTCGGTCCCTCTCTGGTCACGGAGTCGTTGGCTGCCGTACAACCAAGGTCGGTCTGGGTTGATACTTAGTTACGCCCCTCTGGGTCCCTCCTTGCACCGTAGCACAGAGGTTCCACCCCCCCGGACCCGTAGCAGGCTGCTTTTTTAATGTGGATCCGCCATGCTTATGCATGTTATTTCTCAAAACGCATTACAGATCAGGCCATTGTCCAACTCTGCTTTCAAGAAATTAAATGCACAAAGAAAGATGTGTGTGTGTCAAAGCAACACCGACAAGTGCAAGTTGATGTTGGATGGGCTGCCATTGCTTCTGCAACAAGCTCAATTCCAGGACTTCCTGGGAGAAATGACATGCAGGGTACATACGGTTTCCCTCTATGCCAGTCCTTTCACCGAGCTAAATACAACTCTTAGCCAAAAAAGTTGTGGACTGGCTCCGTACCGTCCCTGGCCACATTTAACTGTCCACGTTTTTGTGGTTAGGCGGTCCTTCCCAGTAAGTGCACTGGGGAGGGCACTGATAATGTTGTGGGACCCGTTCTTGTGGAATGCGGAGGCGATACCGGGAAATATAGTGGCGGCTGGGGACCAAGTATGGACACCCGGCCGCCGCCGGCATGAGGTTGTGAAAAGCTTCCGCCTCCACGAGCTTTAAAGGCCATATTTCAAGTGCAAAGAGCTGCCCAGAAATCTGGCAGTTTAGTGTTGCGGCCTGTGGGTGGGTGGGTGGCTGGCTGCCTACTTGCACTTTAAATTCCAAGTAACAGAAAACTAAGCAGATGGTGGCCTCTATCATCATCATGGACTCACCTCGGCACTATGAACTCTCCTGAAGGAGGAGCCAGGGCCCGCCGGAGGAGTCTCCGGTTCTCTGGTGGGCCCGTCCAACCCTGCCGAAAAGATGCCCTGGCTAAGAAAAGTGTGGGGGAAGGTTCCCGAACATTCTATGGCTGCTTTTTTAATGTGGATCGGCCATGCTTATGCATGTTATTTCTCAAAACGCATTGCAGATCAGGCCATTGTCCAACTCTGTATTCAAGAAATTAAAAGCTCAAAGAAAGATATGTGTGTGTCAAAGCACCACCGACAAGTGTGAGTTGATGTTGGACGGGTTGCCATTGCTTCTGCAACAAGCTCAATTCCAGGACTTCCTGGTAGAAATGACACGCAGGGTACATACGGTTTCCCTCTATGCCAGTCCTTTCACCGAGCTAAATACAACTCTTAGCCAAAAAAGTTGTGGACTGGTTCCGTAACGTCCCTGGCCACATTCACCTGTCCACGTGTATGTGGTTAGGCGGTCCTTCCCAGTAAGTGCACTGGGAAGGGCACGGGTAATGTTGTGGGACCCGTGCTTGTGGAAGGCGGAGGCGATACCGGGAAATATAGTGGTGGATGGGGACCGAGTATGAACACCCGGCCGCCTCCGGCATGAGGTTGTGAAAAGCTTCCACCTCCATGAGCCTAAAGGGCCACATTTCAAGTGCAAGCAGCTGTCGAAAATTTGGCAGTATACTATTGCAGCCTGTGGGTGGGTGGCTGCCTGCATACTAGAGCTTGCATTCCAAGGAATGGGGTAGGGACAACTGAACGCTGCAGTGGGACAAGGACGTGGACGGTGATTGTTGCAAGTCTGCAACGACAGGTGCATGGCGGGAGGCATCTTCGCATGCGCCAAGGATCACTTATGATGGGCACACTTTTAGGCAGTGACCTGGGAGTCAGAGATGCTTCCAGAGGTCTTCCCCATGTTGTTACCATGTCTTTTCAGCACTGTATGCATGTGTCTGATGAAGTGTCACACACCACATGGCCAGATAAGGTTGTAAAATGTTAAAATGGCATTCCCTGGTGAATACATTTGCCTTGGTTGAAAGCAATTCAAAAGTGCAAAAACGTATCAAAAACGCTACATGTGAACATAGCCCAAGTTGTGGAGGAGTATTTTGGTTTTTGGTTATTTATTTTGCCTTATATGCAAGTCATTACCCTGGAAAGGATGTTCCTTAACATTTTTCCCAGGAAAATCCATTTTGGTTTCATTTTTGTTTGTTTTATTGTGAGTCCGTAAAAGTGGCGTAATACTCTGACCACGTTGCTGACAGCAGTGATCTGGAAGTCAGAGATGCTTCCAGGGGTCTTCCCCATGCTGTTCCCATGTCATTTGAGCACTGTTCCCATCGATTTGGGCAATTCTTAGGCCCTCTGCAGACCGCCGGCGTGAGCCGCCTGAAAAATGCTTGAGTTTCCCATAGAATTACATTGGGCTCGTTGCTTGGGTCGAGCACCCCAGTATTCCAATTTGCTCGACCCGAGCAATGAGTACCCGAGCATTTTAGTGCTCGCTTATCACTAATAAAAACCCAACGATGACTGGTACAGGAGGAGAGAGGACCCTGCCACGAGGGCTCACAATCTACAATAATCTAGAATAAGCTGGTGTGTGTACACATTTAGAATAATGCTTTTTCTTGCCGTTATGTGACCTATTTCCTGCTTTTACCCCCTGTAGGCTCTTTCAGGTGTCTGTGAGTTAGTGGTGTAAGGTAGCTAATGGACAAATAGTTGATGGGAGGTATGTATCACAGAGATGGCTGTCCTCTGTGATGTAATCCGGGAATGTTGCTCTAGTGCACGTAAGCACTAAGAGGACTGTTTGGTGCATCTGGGACCAGGTTACGGGTAGTTGGAGAGATGGGCGGGTTTAGCTACCCACATACCTCATCTCTGAGTGTGGTTAACAGGTTATTACGGAGGCCGTTGTTTGGCACATGGTCTGTGTTTGGAGGGAAAAGGCCTCCTGTGTGTTGTTGTCTCCAATCTGAGCCCGTGTACTGGATGCTATCCAGCCTTTGTGCCCTCAGGACTGGCAAACCAGAGACTTTGCTTAAAGGACTGTTTACTTTGTTTTGCCTGCACTAAAGGCTGCTTGTGTTCCTTTTGCTTTTGTCTGGTTTATGAAGCAATAAACCGTCATGGACATTTAAATGAAAACACTTCCTGTTTCCCTCCCAACGCTCCCAAGTGAGTAGAAACACCAGTGGGTGGAGACTAATTACTATTAAGTCTCATATACAAAGTACTCACAGACATGAGGGATTCCTGCAGTTATTCCTTTGTGTGTCACACAAGTAGCAGCAGAACTGAAAACAGTATACAGTAGGACTAAGCTGTGTACCTGTGAACACAGCTCTGGTAGAAGCTCAAACATTTGCTAGAAAGCTGCTTATTGATCTGTATGCTTTCCTGTCTGTGTATAACTCAGCTCCTCACTTGTCCTTCTCCTTCCATCTTCATAGACTGTTATATAACCTAACACCTCTCTGTGCTGGCAGTTTGTCTTGCATTGACCAATACAAATTTGAGCTGTTCTTTCAAAGTTATTGATGAGTTCAGTAGGCAGGGAGTAGGAGTGGATCATAAGGGGAGAAATAAATGCACTTCTCTATTATGATACACTACAAAGTTTCTTGTATTTGCTTGTTTTATTGAACACTTATTGTTGAGTAGTGTTGAGCCACCCCCGTAGTGTTCGAGTTCGGTTCGGTTCGTCGAACACCCATGTGTTCGCCGAACTGTTCGTCGAACTGTTCGTCGAACACCGTTAAAACCAATGGCAGGCAAACAAAAACACATAGAAACACATAGAAAACACCTTCAAAGGTGTCCAAAAGCTGACAAACTGCTCAGAAGACATAACTAACACATGGAAAAGTGACAAGTACATATAGTCATGCGAAAAGAAAAGGGGTGGAGGAGTAAAAGGAGGGGGAGACACAAATATAGGCATGTCATGCCCTTCTAAAACCCAAAAAGTGAGAAGCCGACACGGCCAGTCCTTTCCTGCCCGTGCGACCTCCGTGTCGCCGGGTTTGTGCCAGAGCCGCTTTGGACCCTGACGGCCAGCCCCCCTCTCCCAATACTGGTGCCTGTTCGCTGGTGGGTAGAGATGAGCGGTGTTCGACTAGAACTGTTCGCCAATCTCAAATTCGAGCTGTTTTGGGCGTTGTTCGAGTTGTTCGACGAACCCGAACGATTTGCAAAAAATTCGGCTGTTCGAGGTTATGTTCGATAACTGTTCGTGCACCAAAAGCGTGTCCTGCATGTCTGGCGCTATTTAGAGCACCAATCATGCAGGGATTGTCTGCCACTCACTGTAATGCCACAGCCATGGTGGTTGTGGCATTACAGTGATTGCCCAAATCGATGGGAACAGTGCTCACAGTGAAACATGAAAAGCCGGCAATTCAGCAGCGGCATACACCGGTACCCGACAATTTAGAACCGAAAGAATAGAGCTTCACACATAGATTAGATAGATAGAAACATGTCAGTCACATATATATGAAGTACAGTGACAGTGTTGCTTACTGTACTTGTCATTTAGTGTAAAGGATTTATTAAAAAAAATAATAGTGTTTTCATGCACCGTCTCTTTAAAAAAGCCGGCCGGCAATTCAGCAGCGGTACCCGACAATTTAGAATAGAAGGAATAGAGAATCACACATAGATTAGATAGATAGAAACATGTCAGTCACATATATATGAAGTACAGTGACAGTGTTGATTACTGTACTTGTCATTTAGTGTTAAAATAAAGGATTTATTTAAAAAAAAATTGACATGGGGTTCCCCATAATTTTAGGCTCTAGCGGAGGTTAAGCAGAAAGCTGGGGCAGATGTTTGAAGCCTGGGAAGGGGTAACGGAACTTCCCAGGCTACTAATATCAGCCCCCAGCTGAATGCCTAGCCTTTACTAGCTATTAAAATGGGGGACCCCCCCAAAAAAAATGACGTGGGGTCCCCCCTAATTTAATAGCTAGCAAAGGCTAGGCAGACAGCTGGGGGCTGACATTAATAGCCCAGGAAGGGTGCCATGAATATTGCCCCCCTCCCAGGCTAGAAACACCAGCCGTCAGCCGCCCCAGAAATGGCGCATCCATAGCATGCGCCAATTCTGGCACTTAGCTTCGCTCTTCCCACTGCCCTGTAGCGGTGGCAGTGGGGTAATAGGGCTGGGGTTGATGTCAGCTTATAATGCCAGCTGACATCAAGCCCAGGTTAGTAATGGAGAGGCGTGTATAACACACCCCCATTACTAACCCCATAGTCAAAGTTAAAAAAAAACCACAAACACCCAGAATAAAGTCCTTTAATTGAAATAAAGACACAATTCTTTATTGTTCTAAATTAAACCATACTTACCATCACGCCTATTCCAGTTGAAGCCAACGATCCCCTGCAATAAAAGAAAAATAATAAAGCAACATCATCCTTACCTTTCCATGGTTCCCAAGACAGCTTCAGCTCTGCTACATCGAGATGACAGTCTGGACCGCAGCAGAACGCTGCCATCCAGCCTGTCATCCCGCAGACACTGAGAAGCGCAGGCTTGCTAGCGCTCCTCAGTGTCTCTCTGTGACGGCATCCAGATGAGCCGAGTTCATGTCCAATGAACTCGGCTCACCTCATGCACGTCACTGACAGCGTGGGAAAATTCTCCTGCACTCAGCGCTTCAGCGTGAGAATTCTCCCACGCTGTCAGTGACGTGCATGAGGTGAGCTCATGTCCAATGAACTCAGCTCACCTCATGCACGTCACTGAGAGCGTGGGAAAATTCTCCTGCACTCAGCGCTTCAGCGTGAGAATTCTCCCACGCTGTCAGTGACATGCATGAGGTGAGCTGAGTTCATTGGACATGAGCTCACCTCATGCACGTCACTGACAGCGTGGAAGAATTCTCACGCTGAAGCGCTGAGTGCAGGAGAATTTTCCCACGCTGTCAGTGACATGCATGAGGTGAGCCGAGTTCATTGGACATGAACTCGGCTCATCTGGATGCCGTCACAGAGAGACACTGAGGAGCGCAAGCAAGCCTGCGCTTCTCAGTGTCTGCGGGATGACAGGCTGGATGGCAGCTTTCTGCTGCGGTCCAGCCTGTCATCTCGATGTAGCAGAGCTGAAGCTGTCGTGGGAACCATGGAAAGGTAAGGATGATGTTGCTTTATTATTTTTCTTTTATTTCAGGAGATCGTTGGCTTCAGCTGGAATGGGCGTGATGGTAAGTATGGTTTAATTTAGACCAATAAAGAATTGTGTGTTTATTTCAATTAAAGGACTTTTTTCTGGGTGTTGTGTTTTTTTTAAATACTTTACTAGAAATTCATGGTGGTCATGTCTAATATTGGCGTGACTCCATGAATTTCAGGCTTAGGGCCAGCTGATAATGCCAAGCTTCCCCTAACCCCTTTATTACCCAGTGAGCCACAGCACCAGGGCCCTGGATGAGTTGGGTACAGCGCCAGAAGATGGCGCTTCTATGAACGCGCCATTTTCCGGGGTGGCTGCGAACTGCAATTTGCAGCGGGGGTGGCCCAGAAAGCTTGGGCCTCCCTGCGCTGCGGATTCCAGCCCCCAGCTGCCTAGTTGTACCTGGCTGGACACAAAAACAGGGCGAAGCCCCACGTCAATTTTCTTTAAGTTATTTCATAAAATAATTAAGAAAAAAAGGGCTTCCCTATATTGTTGTGTCCGGCCAGGTACAAATAGGCAGCTGTTGGTTGGGGGCAGCCCGTTCCTGCCTGCTGTACCTGACTGGACCCAAATATAGTGCGAAGCTCCACGTCAATTTTTTTAAAATTATTTAATGAAATAATTTAAAAAAAAAAGAGCTTCTCTATATTGTTGTGTCCGGCCAGGTACAAATAGGCATCTGGTGGTTGGGGGCAGCCCGTTCCTGCCTGCTGTACCTGGCTGGACACAAATATAGTGCGAAGACCCAAGTTAATTTTTTTTAAATTATTTCATGAAATAATTAAAAATAAAATGGCTTCCCTATATTGTTGTGTCCGGCCAGGTACAAATAGGCAGCTGGTGGTTGGGGGCAGCCCGTTCATGCCTGCTCTACCTGGCTGGACACAAATATAGTGCGAAGACCCAAGTCAATTTTTTTTTAATTATTTCATGAAATAATTTAAAAAAAAAGGGCTTCCCTATATTGTTGTGTCCGGCCAGGTACAAATAAGCAGCTGGTGGTTGGGGGAGCCCGTTCCTGCCTGCTGTACCTGACTGGACACAAATATAGTGCGAAGCCCCACGTCAATTTTTTTTAAATTATTTCATGAATTTCCTGAAATAATTGAAAAAAATTGAAGTGGGGCTTCGCACTATATTTGTGTCCAGCCATGTACAGCAGGCAGGAACGGGCTGCCCCCAACCACCAGCTGCCTATTTGTACCTGGCCGGACACAACAATATAGGGAAGGCTTTTTTTTCTTAATTATTTCATGAATTTCATGAAATAATTAAAAAAAAAATACGTGGGCTTCGCCCTATTTTTGTGTCCAGCCAGGTACAACTAGGCAGCTGGGGGCTGGAATCCGCAGCGCAGGGAGGTCCAAGCTTTCTGCCCCCCCCCCCCCGCTGCAAATTGCAGTCCGCAGCCACCCCGGAAAATGGCGCGTTCATAGAAGCGCCATCTTCTGGCGCTGTATCCAACTCATCCAGTGCCCTGGTGCGGTGGCTCACTGGGTAATAAAGGGGTTAGGGCCTGCTTGGTATTATCAGCTGCCCCTAAGCCCGAAATTCATGGGGTCACGCCAATATTAGACATGACCGCCATGAATTTCTAGTAAAGTATTTAACCGGTTCCCGACCGCCCACTGTAGATAAACGTCGGCGCTTGCCGGGCTCTGTGCAGCGCCGACGTTTAAAAACGGTGGGTGGTCTCGCAGCGCTCAGGACCCCCAGGGTCCTGCAAGCGCTGCGATTCCGGTGCAGAGCGTTAGCTCTGACAGGGGACATCATCGGGACCTGATTAGATCAGGTCCCAGTGATGTTAACCCTTAGCTGTCTTCTATATGCTGTGATCTATTGTGATCACGGCATATAGGAGACAGCAGGAGGAGAGGGGGTCGTCCACTTACCTCTCCGAAGACCTCCGAGTCCTTCCAGGACCTGGGGTTGCTATGGCAGCTGGAGGTCACATGACCGCCTCCAGCTCTGCCATATATGGTGTCCTGTCTGGCTCAGCTGCAGCTGTAGCCAGACAGGAGACTCTGACTGAAACAGTCAGGGAAGATCTCATGTAATGTAATATATGTCTATTACATTACATGAGATCAGAGATCAGAAAAATAAAAATTAATGTCCCATACAGGGACTAAGAAAAAATGTGAAAAAAAGTAAAAAAAAAGTTTTTAAACTATTAATAAAAAAATCACAAAATAAATAAAAATAAATAAATAAAATATTAAACCAATAAATCCGTATATTTTTACAAAACCAAAAAAAGTACACATATTTGGTATCGCCGCGTCCGAAACAACCCGAGCTATAAAACTGTCACACTAATTAACTCCTTCTGTGCACACCGTAATAAAAATAAATAAAAAACGGAGCAAAAAAATATGCTTTTTCATCATATTGCCAAACAAAAAGTGGAAAAAAATGCGATCAAAAAACAAAATAGAAATAAAAATGGTACCACTGAAAACGTCATCTTGTTACGCAAAAAAAAAGCCGCCATACAGCTCCATCAGCCGAAAAATAAAAAAGTTATAGCGCTCAGAATAAAGCAATGCAAAAAAAATATTTTTTTCTATAAAATAGTTTTATTGTGTAAAAGCGCCAAAACATAAAAAAAATACAGTAAGTGTAGTATCGCTGTAAACGTACTGACCCGAAGAATAACGCTGCCTGATCACTTTTACCACACGCAGAACGGCATAAAAAAAAACCTCAAAAAACAATTCCTGAATTGTTTGTTTTTGTTAATTTTACCTCCCAAAAAATGGAATAGAAAGCGATCAAAAAATGTCACGTCCCCAAAAATGATACCAATAAAAATGTCAACTCGTCCCGCAAAAAACAAGCCGTCACATGACTCTGTCGGCCGAAATATGGAAAAATTATAGCTCTCAAAATATGGTGATGCAAAAGCTAGATTTTGCAAAAAAAGCGTCTTTTAGTGTGTGACAGCTGTCAGTCATAAAAACCCGATATCAATCTGGTATCTCTGTAATCACACCGACCCGAAGAATAAAGTAATCTAATCAGTTATATCACACTAGGAACGGCGTAAAAAATAAATAAAACCAATTCTTCACCTGCTACTGATTTGTTTATTATGTCCCCAAAGATCCCAGTAAGGCTCTGCCCACATTTATCCTGTGCTCTGCGCTGAGCACTTACACCAGAGTTTCCGTGTAAATCTCTGAAATACATGATTCAGCCGGAACCCATGACGGAAGATTCCCTGTAATGAGACAGATATAGGCCACTGTGGACACCGTCTAGCCTGGGATCCCACGGTGTCATTTGTTTTAGGCGTGCATAAAAGTGCGGTTGGCCACAGTTTTGTGCACTTCTGAAAAAAAGGACACCGCTACACAGAGGCCAGACGGTGTCCAGAGTAACTCTGCTGCCTCATTACAGTGAATGGATCCTGCAGGGGTTTCATCTGAATTACATCACTTGGAAATTTAGATGGAAACCCCGATGTAAGTGCTCAGCCTAGAGCGCCGGATAAATGTTACGTAAAATGTTCCCAATAAAAGCTTCAACTCAGTCCTCAAAAAAAGCTAGTCCCCACTCAGGTCCGTCATCTGTTAAAAATATAAGGGACTTCCAAGTTACTGGTAGCAGAAAGGCTCTGGAAAAGCAAAATGACCCTTGCCCCCCAAAAGAAATTCAGAAAATTTTGTGCTCCCAAATCCAAATGCCTATTCTACAATAATTTGTTCTCCAATTGTCAAATAGCACTCCGTCCCCCCCAGATCTCACCGTATGGCTAAGCGGTACGATACAGCCACATATGGGGTATTGACACTTTTAGAAGAAATTGTGTGACACATTTTGGCACCATTTTTACCCATTGCCCTGTTTGAAAATGTAAAATCTGAGGGTAAAACATTTTTTTGTGGTAAAAATATAATTATGATTTTTTCACTGCCCAATGGTATAAATTTAAAAATTAAAAAATACTCACTACTTCCCTAGATGAATTCCTTGAGAGGTGTAGTTTACAAAATGGGGTCATTTGTGGAGGTTTCTGCTGTTTTGGCATGTCAGCGACTCTTCAAATGTGACATGGTGTCTGCTGCCTATCCCAGCCAACATAGCGCTCCTTTCTCTTCCGAACCCTGCCGTACACCAAAGCAGTGGTTTTCCCCCACATATGGGGTATCGGCGTACTCAGGAGAAATTGTACAACAAATTTCATGGTGCAATTTCTCCGGTTATCCTTATGATAATGCAAAATTAGGGGATGAAAAACATTTTTTATGGGAAAAATGTGAAAATTTTATTTTCACGGCTCAATATTATAAACTTCTGTGAAGCAGCTGGGGGTGCAAGGTGCTCACCACACATCTAGATAAGTTCCCTAAGGGGTCTAGTTTCCAAAATGGTGGCACTTGTGGGGGGTTTCCGCTGTTTAGACACATTAGGGGCTCCACAAATGTGACATGGCGTCCGCTAATTATTCAAACAAATTTTACATTCAAAAAGTCAAATGGCGCTCCTTCCCTTTCAAACCCTGCCGTGCGCCCAAACAGTGGTTTTCCCTCACATATGGGGTATCTGCGTGTTCAGGAGAAATTGCACAACAAACTTCATGTTGCAATTTATCCTGTTACCCTTATGATAATACAAAATTAGAGAATGAAAAAGATTTTTTGTGGGAAAAATGTGAAAATTTTATTTTCACGGCTCAATATTATAAACTTCTGTGAAGCAGCTGGGGGTGCGAGGTGCTGACCACACATCTAGATAAGTTCCCTAAGGGGTCTAGTTTCCAAAATGGTGGCACTTGTGGGGGGTTTCCACTGTTTAGTCACATTAGGGGCTCCCCAAATGCGACATGGCGTCTGCTAATTATTCAAACAAATTTTACATTCAAAAAGTCAAATGGCGCTCCTTCCCTTTCAAACCCTGCCATGCGCCCAAACAGTAATTTGCCTCCACATATGGGGTATCAGCGTGTTCAGGAGAAATTGCACAACAAACTTCATGGTGCAATTTATCCTATTACCCTTATGATAATGCAAAATTAAGGGATGAAAAACGGTTTTGTGGGAAAAATGTGAAAATTTTATTTTTACGGCTCAATATTATAAACTTCTGTGAAGCAGCTGGGGGTGCGAGGTGCTCACCACACATCTAGATAAGTTCCCTAAGGGGTCTAGTTTCCAAAATGGTGTCACTTGTGGGGGGTTTCCACTGTTTAGGCACATCAGGAGCTCTCCAAACGCAACATGGCGTCTGCTAATTATTCAGACAAATTTTACATTCAAAAAGTCTAATGGCGCTCCTTCCCTTCCGAACCCTGCAGTGCGCCCAAACAGTGGTTTTCCCTCACATATGGGGTATCAGCACGCTCAAGAGAAATTGCACAAAAAAATTTGGGGTCCATTTTTTCCTGTTACCCCTGTGAAAATAAAAAAAATTGGGTCTAAAGTAACATTTTTGTGAAAAAAGTTAAATGTTAATTTTTTTTTTCCACATTCCAAAAATTCCTGTGAAGCACCTGAAGGGTTAATAAAGTTCTTGAATGTGGTTTTGAGCACCTTGAGGGGTGCAGTTTTTAGAATGGTGTCAATTTTGGGTATTTTCTGTCATAAAGACCCCTCAAAGTGACTTCAAATATGATGTGGTCCCTAAAAAAATGTTTTTGTAAATTTTGTTGGAAAAATGAGAAATCGCTGGTCAACTTTTAACCCTTATAGCTCCCTAACAAAAAAAATTTTGGTTCCAAAATTGTGCTGATGTAAAGTAGACATGTGGGAAATGTTATTTATTAACTATTTTGTGTGACATATCTCTCTGATTTAAGGGCATGAAAATTCAAAGTTTGAAAATTGCAAAATTTTCTAAATTTTCGCCAAATTTCCGATTTTTTCACAAATAAACGCAAGTTATATGGAAGAAATTTTACCACTATCATGAAGTACAATATGTCATGAAAAAACAGTCTCAGAATCAGGGGAATACGTTGAAGCGTTCCAGAGTAATTACTTCATAAACTGGCAGTGGTCAGAATTGAAAAAATTGGCCTGGTCACGAAGGCAAAAACAGGCTCTGGCGCGAAGTGGTTAAAAAAAAACACAACACCCAGAATAAAGTTCTTTAATTGAAATAAAGACAAAATTCTTTATTGTTCTAAATTAAACTATACTTACCATCACGCCCATTCCAGCTGAAGCCAATGATCTCCTGCAATAAAAGAAAAATAATAAAGCAACATCATCCTTACCTTTCCATGGTTCCCAGGACAGCTCCAGCTCTGCTACATCGAGATGACAGGCTGGACCTGCAGAACGCTGCCATCCAGCATGTCATCCCGCTGACTCTGAGAAGCGCAGGCATGCTTGCGCTCCTCAGTGTCTGGCTGTGACGGCATCCAGATGAGCCGAGGTCATGTCCAATGAACTCGGCTCACCTCATGCACGTCACTGACAGCGTGGGAAAATTTTCCTGCACTCAGCGCTTCAGCGTGTGAATTCTCCCACACTGTCAGTGACGTACATGAGGTGAGCTGAGATCATTGGACATGAGCTCACCTCATGCACGTCACTGACAGCGTGGGAAAATTCTCCTGCACTCAGCGCTACAGCGTGAGAATTCTCCCACGCTGTCAGTGACGTGCATGAGGTGAGCCGAGTTCATTGGACATGACCTCGGCTCATCTGGTTGCCGCCACAGCCAGACACTGAGGAGCGCAAGCATGCCTGCGCTTCTCAGTGTCTGCGGGATGACAGGCTGGATGGCAGCGTTCTGCTGCGGTCCAGCCTGTCATCTCGATGTAGCAGAGCTGAAGCTGTCGTGGGAACCATGGAAAGGTAAGGATGATGTTGCTTTATTATTTTTCTTTTATTGCAGGAGATCGTTGGCTTCAGCTGGAATGGGTGTGATGGTAAGTATGGTTTAATTTAGAACAATAAAGAATTGTGTGTTTATTTCAATTAAAGGACTTTATTCTGGGTGTTTGTGGTTTTTTTTTAACTTTGACTATGGGGTTAGTAATGGGGGTGTCTTATAGACGCCTCTCCATTACTAACCTGGGCTTGATGTCAGCTGGCATTATAAGCTGACATCAACCCCAGCCCTATTACCCCACTGCCACCGCTACAGGGCAGTGGGAAGAGCGAGGCTAAGTGCCAGAATTGGCGCATCCTATGGATGCGCCATTTCTGGGGCGGCTGACGGTTGGTGTTTCTAGCCTGGGAGGGGGCCATTATTCATGGCACCTTTCCTGGGCTATTAATATCAGCCCCCAGCTGTCTGCCTAGCCTTTGCTAGCTATTAAAATAGGGGGGACCCCACATCATTTTTTTGGGGGGGTCCCCCATTTTAATAGTTACTAAAGGCTAGGTATTCAGCGGGGGGCTGATATTAGTAGCCTGGGAAGCTCCATGGGTATTACCCCCTTCCCAGGCTTCAAACATCTGCCCCAGCCGTCTGCTTAACCTCTGCTAGAGCCTAAAATTACGGGGAACCCCACGCCAATTTTTTTTTTAATAAATCCTTTATTTTAACACTAAATGACAAGTACAGTTACCAACACTATCACTGTACTTCTTATATATGTGACTGACATGTTTCTATCTATCTAATCTATGTGTGATGCTCTATCTTTCTGTTCTAAATTGTTGGGTACAGATGCTGAATTGCCGGCCGGCTTTTTTAAAGAGACGGTGCATGAAAACACTAATATTTTTTTTAATAAATCCTTTACACTAAATGACAAGTACAGTAAGCAACACTGTCACTGTACTTATTATATATGTGACTGACATGTTTTTATCTATCTAATCTATGTGTGAAGCTCTATTCTTTCTGTTCTAAATTGTCGGGTACCACTGCTGAATTGCTGGCCGGCTTTTTTAAAGAGACGGTGCATGAAAACACTAATATTTTTTTAAATAAATCCTTTACACTAAATGACAAGTACAGTAACCAACACTGTCACTGTGCTTCTTATATGAGTGACTGACATGTTTCTATCTATCTAATCTATGTGTGATGCTCTATTCCTTCTTGTCTAAATTGTCGGGTACCGGTGTCTGCCGCTGCTGAATTGCCGGCCGGCTTTTTTAATGAGAGTGTCTTCTGAGCAGTTTGTCAGCTTTTGGACTCCTTTGAACGTGTTTTCTATGTGTTTCTATGTGTTTTTGTTTGCCTGCCATTGCTTTTAACGGTGTTCGACGGTGTTCTAAGGTGTTCGACGAACAGTTCCACGAACAGTTCCTCGAACATCCCGGTGTTCGACGAAAAGAACCAAACCTCAACACTACTGGTGGGTCGAGCGAGCCCCCCTGTGGTGGAGGCAGGTCTAAGCTTTTTAATTTAAATTGTCTCTCTAATTTGAATGAATACACTTTAAATCCTTTTACAAGGATCTATTGGAGGGCAAGTCTCATGCCAGCAGCCACGTAATTCCAGCTCCAGTAGCGTCCACTAAAGCTGCTGCAGTTAAAAAGGTTTTATAAGGATTGAGCTCGGCGGTCCACTGCAAGGCATCCTACCGCCAGTCCCAGCCCCTATGCCTTGGGGTGCCTCCTGATGCTCTTCACTGAGTATCCCGGGGTCCCGAAGCATTTCCTTTGAAAAAATGAAATGTCCAAACTACAGGTGGTGTTGCTTGCTTAACAGCTGGGATAATCCGCTGACTAGCAGACACTGCTACTAGGCACAAAGTAATTCCTGGGCTAGATGCAGTTAAAAATTTGTAATTAGATACTCTCGTTGGATGCAGAGAAAGCATTCCATAGAGTCTCCTGGCACGCCATATATTATTCTCTTAAAAAGCTTGGGGTAGGGGTCTAGGGGACCCTTTTATAGCCAAAATCACAGCCCTGTATCGCAATACGTCACCTAGGCTGAAGATAAGTGGAACTGTAGCACCCCGAGGGCTCGGTTGCTACAGAGGTATTGCACCTCACCCAGAGGTGTGATATCTCACTCTCAGGTAAGGATGGAGTGTGGATCAGGACCCCGACACCTGCATGCATTACACCACATTGCCGTGGGGCAGGGCAACAAATATGCCCCTGAGATGGGCACGACAGTCCCTGTCCCTGGCTGGAGTGGGGGGAGGGAACAATGAGGAAGGGGAACCCTGTAGTGCAGGAGCAGGGAGGAAGCAGTTCCTGGGTGCATTGAGAAGGGAGTATAAAAGGTGGGCACCATCTTATTTCAGTGCAGAGAAGTCTGAGCAGAAGTGACAGGGAGCAGGGGCTCTGCATGAGCTCTGCTCCGGAGGCGGGCCTAGTAACAGAGGCCCAGGCCTGGAAGAGGGAGAAGGAAGGAAGAGGAGCGGAGAAGGCTCCAGGAACGAGGAATGAAGGGATCCCAGGGGTGTGGATGGGCGAGTCACCACCGCACGCCCGAATCCACCTGCGTGGAGGGGTCAGGCCAAAGGGGGAGACCGGTCAACGAAACTAGTGGAGGCGGGAAACGACCCTCAGCTACAAACCGGAGGCTGTGACATTTTATGTGGCGCAGCCCCTCTCTTCACCCGCTAGGAAGGCACCACATAGGGTCAGGGAAACTGGCGCCAAGTTTACCAAGAGGAGGCCCGAGGCAGCCGGACAGAAGCGTTGGTAAGAAAGGCCAGACAAAGGACACACAAAGGGGGTCCTGTGAAGCACTCCAAAGTTATCTGGGAGTTGTCTGAGCCCCTCACCTGGTGAGCACAGTACGACGTGGGCAGCCGTTACCTGCAGAAGTGGTCTGGATAATAAGAACTGTGAGTAAAGGCCCTGGACTGCATCACTGACTCCGTGTAGTTACTGCTGCTGCCCTGCACCATCACCCCCATCCTCCGCATACACTGCCCTGAGGCTATACACTCCGTGGGGAGTTATACTACGCTCTGCTGCACCCACAACACCAGCCTCAGCGGTCTGCCCTGCAGCGTCGGTTCACTCTGACCGCAATCCACGGGTGGCATAGTCGGACATTTAAACAACAAAACCACATAAATAGTTCCGCCACTGGTTTGACCGCCCTGAGCCACGGAACCGGGTCGCCGCCACGGAGACTACAACCACCAGCATCCACCAAAAAGGGTCCGGCTCCGGGTGTCCCAAGGCCCAGGGGGCGCGTCAGAACATTTTCATCACCTTTCATACTCACCAATGGGACAAGGCTGGAATGTCCTCTGTCCCCTCTCTTATACATCCTAGTGACGGAGCACCTGCTCTCATCAATTCGCCATAACCCCAATATTAGGTGGATTGAGGTGGGAGGCACCGAGTACAAGTGCTCTCTATTTGCTGCTGATGTCCTAGTATATATCACTCAATCACATATATCCATCCCTGCTGTTATGGCTGAAATAGATCACTTTCTTACATGGTCAAATTTTAAAATCAATGCAGCGAAGTCTGAGGCCCTCGATGTCTCCCTCCCCAAATCCATACAGGATTCCATCCAGTCCAACTTTACCTTTGCCTGGCCCTCACAGGGTATCAAATACTTAGGAATTCCTATTCATAGAGACCTCTCCCATCTATGTTATCTTAATTTTGGGCCCTTTATTGAACAACTCCATACAGACCATGGTTGGCAAGTTAGATCTGTAAGATTCACTACGTGAACCACTGGTGTTTTGTGGAAAAGCACATGTACACTGTGTTCCAAATTATTATGCAAAAAGTGTTTAGGAGTGATAAGGTAAGAATTTTTTTGTTTGTCAGTTAAACTCATTGATGGTGATGTGTGTCAGGGCTCTTTATATCACTGTAAGCATTTGCAGACACCTGTGCTAATTAGTTTTGCAGGTGTGTCCAATGAAAGGCAAGACTACTTATGAAGGCTGTCCCACATTATTAAGCAGCCTACATTTTCTGCCAAAAAGGGGAAAGAAAAAGGATGTGTCGGCTGCTGAGAAGCAACAAATTGTGGAGTGTTTAGGTCAAGGCATGACTACAATCAACATTGTGCGATGATCAGGATGAAGTGTCTTGGCAATCAAGAATTATGTAGCTGATTCACAGTACACACGTGTGCGTGCTGATAAGGGAAAATTGAGGACTCTTTCCTACAGGCAATTACGTCAGTTTAAAAGAGCAGCGGCAAAAAAGCCTTGACATAGCAGCAGAGAAGTTTTTGAAGCTGCTGGTGCCTCCAACGTCCCCCGAACAATAAGATGCAGGGTCCTTCAGAGGTTTGCAGCTGTGCGTAAGCCATCCTGTTGACCTCCTCTATACACTGCACACAAGCAGAAACGGCTCCAGTGGGCCAAACAATACATGAAGACTGACTTAAAAACTGTTTTGTTCACCGATGAGTGCCGTGCAACGCTCGATGGTCCAGATGGATGGAGTGGAGGATGCCTGGTTGATGGACACGCCACGCAAACACGGCTACAGTGCCAACAAGGAGGAGGTGGAGTAATGTTTTGGGCTGGAATCATGGGGAGAGAGATTGTCGGCCCCTTTAGGATCCCTGAAGGGGTAAAGATGAACTCCATAATGTATGTGGAGTTTCTCAAACAGCACTTCCTGCCATGGTTCAAGAAGAAGAACCGTGTATTCCACAGCAAGATCATTTTCATGCATGATAATGCACCGTCTCATACTGCACATAACACATCTGCATCTCTGGCTGATATGGGCATAAAAGGGGACAAACTTATGGTGTGACCCCCATGCTCCCCTGACCTCTACCCCATTCAGAACCTCTGGAGCATCATCAAAAGGAGTGTCTATGATGGCGGGAGGCAGTTCACATCTAAGCAACAGCTCTGGGAGGGTATTCTGTCCTCATGCAAAACAATTGAAGCAGAAACCATCCAAAACCTGACAAATTCAATGGACGAGACAGTTCAGAAGCTCCTTTCGAACAAGGGGTCCTATGTGCAAATGTAACATCACCTAGAATAAAGTTTTGAGTTGAAACCTGTTTGATTTCAGTTTCTAATAACCTGCTAATGCTTATAATTTCAAAAATGACCATTTTTTTGTTCTTTATTAAAAAGAAAAAGTTGATCGTAGAGTGTCGGGGATCTAAGAGTGTGGCAACCCAGTAGTCAGGATTACTTCGAATTCTGAGAATCTGAGGGTCATGTTGCAGGTAGTGCAGCAAGAAGGCACTCATGTGTCTTGCTCATCTAGGAGCCCCAAAATTATTTTCCGGGCTAGATGCAGCTAAAAATTATTATTAATTTTAAATCTGGTGGCGCTTAGTATAGATGGCCTAATAGAATCAGTACTGCACATTGCTACAAAGCCCAAATTATTTTCCAGCCAAGATACAGATAAACATGATTAGTAATTTTAAATCTGGTGGAGCTTAGTATAGATGGCCTAATAGAATCAGTACTGCACACTGCTACAAAGCCCAAATTATTTCCAGCCAAGACACAGATAAACATGATTAGTAATTTTAAATCTGGTGGAGATTAGTATAGATGGCCTAATAGAATCAGTACTGCACACTGCTACAAAGCCCAAATTATTTTGCAGCCAACATACAGATAAACATGATTAGTAATTTTAAATCTGGTGGAGCTTAGTATAGATGGCCTAATAGAATCAGTACTGCACACTGCTACAAAGCCCAAATTATTTTCCAGCCAAGATACAGATAAACATGATTAGTAATTTGAAAGCTTAAAACGGTTGGTGAGGTGATTTTAACAAATCATCAAGCTTTTACTCTCCCCAGGATGACACAGGGGTAGAAAAGTAGTTTCGGATCCATGATTTGTTCATCTTTATGAACGTGAGTCTGTCTACATTATCAGTGGAGAGGCGCGTGCGATTATCTGTCAGCACACCACCAGCAGCGCTGAACACACGTTCAGACAGAACGCTGGCTGCGGGGCATGACAAGATCTCCAAGGCGTAAGTGGCGAGCTCC
This sequence comes from Phyllobates terribilis, assembly GCF_046119375.1. NCBI lineage: Eukaryota > Metazoa > Chordata > Amphibia > Anura > Dendrobatidae > Phyllobates > Phyllobates terribilis. The sequence continues at coordinate 529,703,873 of NW_027362764.1, read as the reverse complement.
GGCCATTTATCCAGATTGGAAGCCTAAAAAGAGTAAGGGTCCAGTGTCACAGTCATGGCTTCAATGTCTACTTGGAGATACTCCTGTACCATCGTCTCTAGGCGCTGACTTCTTGTCTACTGTGGCCTTGCAAAGGATGGGCTAAAAAAGTGGTGAAATAATTCCGCAAAATTGATGTTACCAGCAGATACTGTGTTTATGTTACGGTTTGAGTGCTGAACACTCAAGGGTCCCACGGTTGGCAAGTTGGAAATGTGAGATTCACTACGTGCACCACTGATGTTTTGTGGAAAAGCACATGTAAGATTCTGCAACAGTCTCTGCTGATACTCCTGCATGCGTGCATCCCTTTCTATGGCAGGAATAATTTCTGCAAATTTACTTTTGTACCGGGGATCTAACAGTGTGGCAACCCAGTAGACAGGATTTTATCTAATTCTCACAATTCGAGGGTCATGTTGCAGGTAGTGCAGCAAGAAGGCACTCATGTGTCTTGCGCATCCAGGAGCACCAAGTCCCTGTTGTGTTGGTGGCAAGGTAACAATCATGCTTCCTTCCTCTGTCCTCTCCCCCCAACCTCGCACAACAGAAATGTGATCAAGGTCTCCCTCATCTGATGAGTCTTCCATCAGTTCGTCTTCCACTTCTTCCTGGGCTCCGGCACCTTCCTCACTAGTTTGGCTGCTACCATGCGCCCTGATAAAACCATCTCCCCCACCCTCACATGCCTGCCGCCTTGGTGCTGCCGACCGTCTAGACCTTGCAGATGTTAGCCCTTCCGCATACAACACCTCCTCCTCTACTTCCTCCACCTCCTCTTGTGCCACCACCTGACTCCGAATTCTGTTTAACATGTGCTCCAGCATGTAAATCACCGGAATAGTCATGCTGATAATGGCATCGTCAGCACTAAACATCTTCATCGCCATTTCAAAACTGTGCAGAAGGGTGCATAGGTCCCTGATCTGAGACCACTCCTCCAGCGTGATTTGCCCCTCCTCTGGATCTCGTTGGCCCAGGCTATACGTCCGAACGTATTGCACCAGGGCTTGTCAGTGCTGCCACAGTCGCTGCAACATGTGCACAGTTGAATTCCACTGGTTAGGCACATCGCAATTTACCCGGTGAAGTGGCAGGCCCAACGACTTCTGTAGAGATGTAAGTCGCTGAGCTGTGGGCTGCGAACGGCGGAAGTAAGCATACAGCGACCGTGCCCTCTGCAGAAGGCCATCTAGTCCGGGATAGTGGGCTAAAAATTGCTGGACAACCAGGTTCAACACGTGAGCAGGCACACCTTTCTTTGAGAAGTAGTGCAGACTGGGCATCTGGTACTGGGGCACTGCGACGGACATAAGGTCTCGAAAATCCTCTGTGTCCACCAGGCGGAAAGGCAGCATTTCTGTAGCCAAGAGCTTGCAGATGGTGAAATTCAACCTCTTAGCTTTTTCATCTCTAGGAGGAAATGGTCTTTTACTTGTCCACATCTGAGGGACCGACGGCTGGCTGTTGTGCTTAGACGGGGTTGAGAAGGGTGTCCCCGGCGAACTGCCGGTCTGTGAGGAAGATGCAGGTGGACATGTTAGGTTGCCTTGATCCAAAGGTGGTGCTATCGATGTTGGACAGCGCTCAGCACCAGCTGGTGTTTCCACCTCCAAAGAAAATGATGACCTGCCAATCACGCTGGCTGTTGCGGGTAAAGAGGTGGTTGGTCTGCGTCCCAAAACAGGTGTGACTGCTGTCCCCCCAGTCACAGAGGATGAAGAGGCTGCGGATGCACAAGATGGGAAAGACGGAGGTTGGCCCGCCCGGCTAGGCCGCATTGTAGCACAGTGAGCTTCCCACTGCAACTTATGCTTCATGTCCATGTGCCGATTCATGCATGAAGTACTCAAACTATGTATTTTTTGGCCTCTACTTAGCTTTTGCTGACAAATGTTACAGATAACACGAGTTGGGTCATCTTTATCGATCTGAAAAAATGCCCAGGCTATGGAGCATTTGTGATGTTGAAGTTGAGGTGGAGGAGAGCCCACTTAAAGGAGCACTTGATATCCGTTGAAGCACCTGCTGTTTTTGTACCTCATCTGGAATTTGTAGCGATTGGCGTGGCAGTAAGAAAGGGATCTTATCACATTGTCCGCTAAAAGAAGTAGACATTTTTGTTTGGCTGGAAGATGGTCTTTCTTCTGCAGATGTTACTGTTGCTTTAACACCTGCCCCAGGGACACAACCTTTTTTCCCCTTCCCAACACGCCTATTCCCCTTTCCACCAGCAGCAGGCCTTTTTCCACTCATTTTGGTGGTTAACTAATTCACAACTCTGGAGTTGTTTGCACAAAAAAACAATGGATGGGAACCGAGCAGAGCTGAGTGGCCAGTCTGTGGTATTAGGCCAAAAGTATTGGCTGGGTTAGATGCAGATAAAAATGATATTGAATTTGCAACCTGGTGGAGGTTAGTATAGATGGACTAATAGAACAAGTCCCACACACTGATAGAAGCCGAAATATTTTTTCAGAGCTAGATGCAGAAAAAAATTATATTGAATTTGCAACCTGATGGAGGTCAGTATAGATGGACTAATAGACCAATTCCCACACACTGCTAGAAGCCCAAATATTTTTTCAGAGCTAGATGCAGAAAAAAATTATATTGAATTTGCAACCTGATGGAGGTCAGTATAGATGGACTAATAGACCAAGTCCCACACACTGCTTGAAGCCCAAATATTTTTTCAGAGCTAGATGCAGAAAAAAATTATATTGAATTTGCAACCTGATGGAGGTTAGTATAGATGGACTAATAGAACAAGTCCCACACACTGCTTGAAGCCCAAATATTTTTTCAGAGCTAGATGCAGAAAAAAATTATATTGAATTTGCAACCTGATGGAGGTTAGTATAGATGGACTAATAGAACAAGTCCCACACACTGCTAGAAGCCCAAATATTTTTTCAGAGCTCGATGCAGAAAAATATTATATTGAATTTGCAACCTGGTGGAGGTCAGTATAGATGGACTAACAGAATGATGCTATGCCCAAAAGGTTTTACTTTACTAGGTGCAGTAAAAAAAATTGGTATTCTATACATAGGTGGTGTAGCTTTCAACACAGATAGGCTACTCCACTGACTAACACACTCTGCAATAGACCAAAAAGGATTTGCTTTGCTAGATTTAGCCAAATGCTGTGAAAAAAACTTGCACAGCACTGGCACAGACCTGCCTGGCAAAAACTGATAGGAACTGATGTAACAGTCCTGAAAAGGACTGCAATTACAATTAGTCTTTACTCCCAACCTATCTATTTAAGAGCACAGACTTGCCTGATAAAAGTCGTAGGAAATGCTGTAACCTAGTCCTTAAAAGGACTGCAATCACAACTCTTCCCTACTCCCAAGCTATCTGTATATTTGTGCGAAAATTGGCTTGAAATTAACAAGGTATAGCGCACACAGCAACAGCGGTGCCGTCTAACACGCAGCTGCAGCAGTGAGAAAATGGTGGCGACAGGGAAAATGGCTGGGTCTTATAGGGCAAGGACATATGACATACACTGCCAATGACACATGCCCTTGCTTGTGTGAAAAAAAGCAGTTCGCTCCGTGTGTGCACTGCTGATAGGCTGACAGGTTGCACCTCCCCACTGTAAATGCGGGAAAGAGAAAAAAAAATGGAGATCTTCAATATTCCTGCAGAGATCCATCCCCTGCCCCTCCCCCCGCCCTGCTGTACTCTCAAACTGCGTATTAACTTTAATTTTCTGCATTACTGAGAAAAAATCCAGTTATGATTTTGGTGCACTGTGATGCAGCAGACATCCCTTTAATGGTTCAGTGTAGTTTGAATGACCATGTACCTTCCCCTTTAACTGACTGGTCACATGACCGTGACATCACACAGGTCCTTTTGCACACAGTTAAGGTCCTATCTGCGGGTGCGTGTGTGTGCTGCAGTATATATAAACCCTGTGTGTTCCTGTGTGGGGGTGTGTTCCGGTGGGTAGGAGTTCCTGTGTGTTGGGAGCTCCTGTGTGGGCACCGTGTCAGAGGCACGAGGCTGTTCCCTGTGTGTGGTGGGAACACCGCTCGTGTGAGGCCTGGAGTGGCCTGGTGGACTCCGGTGGAGGTGAAGCCTGGACCCCTGTGTGAGTGTGTGGGGGATGCCAGTAAGCCTCGGAGTGCCATACAAGAGGCCTGGTGAACTCCGGTGGAGGTGAAGCCTGGATTCCTCTGTGAGAGTGTGAGGGATGCCAGTAAGCCTCGGAGTGCCACACAAGCGTCCTGGAGGGTGAAGCCTGGGTATGATATATGGAATACGCCAGTAAGCCTTAAAGGCTGGAGACCACGTGTGGGAAGCCGTAGAGCCACAGCGGTGGCGTAGGAAAGAGGACTGTTACAGCTGAAGCCAGCGAAGATAATACTCTTGTGCTATGGACATTTATATGGACATTGTGTTAGTATTACCTTGCGGAAGGCTGTAGTTAGAGCCAAGTGGGCCGGTCTGCCACTTGGGCTTGTGGACTTTATGTGTGTGAACTACGGTTTATGGAGTTAATAAACTGCTGAGTTGAGAAATACCGAGAAATATGGATGGTGTTTCTGGACATGAACAAATCCTAGAACGACTGCGCAAACAGCTCAACCAGGAGCTGTGTGACTCCAGGAAGGAGTGTCGTGAATGCAGTAGGGAACTGCAACAGAGTAAGAGAAATTATGAGGATCTCCTCAAGGTGAAGGAAAAACTAGAGGAGGATAAGGCGGGTGCAGAGCAAGTGTGCCAAGTGGTTGAGACCACTCTGCAAGATATCTGTAGTGCCGGCGTCCCTGCCCTCTGCTAGGCAGGGACGCTGTTCCCCTCACCGCTCTGCTCCGTGCCCGGCGTCCCTCTCCCGCTCTGCTGGCAGCGCACGCTCCTTCCCGGCCACTGTGCTTAGGGCGCGCGCGCGCGCCCTCCCTCTTAAAGGGGCCGCGCGCGCCGTCCTAAGGAGTCCCCGGCCAATGGCCGGAGGACTTTACCATATATAAGGCACCTCCTCCAAAATGGAGGTGCCCGAGCAATGTTGTTGCACCGTTCTACTCTGCTTCAGCCCTCAGGTCCCGTTGCCAGTTACCTGCCAGTTACCTGTCAGATTCCTGCCAGCTTGCTGTCCTAATCCTGCCTGATTTCCTGTTACCTGCCTGCCTGCCTGAGGTCCGACGGTCTGCCTTACAACTCCGGTCAGTCTGTCTAAGGACCAACTTGCCCGCTCACCTGGGAGCGCACATCAGCTACCTGCCTGCTTGCCTGAGGTCCGACGGTCTGCCTTACAACTCCGGTCAGTCTGTCTATGGACCAGCTTGCCCGCTCACCTGGGAGCGCTTCTCCGCTACCTGCCTGCTTGCCTGCCCGGAGGCTCCGCTGTCACGTGCTGTGACCACCAGCTATTCCAGACTCTTGCCCGCTCACCTGGGAGCGCTTCTCCGCTACCTGCCTGCTTGCCTACCTGGAGGCTCCGCCGTCACGTGCTGTGACCACCTGCTATTCCAGAGACTCTCGCTTGCTCACCTGGGAGCACACATCCTCCATCTGCCTTGCTAGCCTACCTGGAGGTTCAGCCATCACAGGTCGTACCTACCCCTTACCTAGAGACTGCCCCGGTCACTTGCCGTGACCTCCAGCCCGTTCTTCCAGAGACTGCCCCGGTCACTTGCCGTGACCTCCAGCCCGTTCTTCCAGAGACTGCCCTGATCACTTGCCGTGACCTCCTGCCCGTACACCCAGAGACTGTCCCGGTCACCTGCTGTGACTGCCTGCCTGGTCGCCACCCGCTCCCTTACAAGGACCGCTCCCTTGTATAGTAGCCCAGAGGTTCCGCCTCCCAGACCCGTTACAGTTTGCTCGGGCCATGGAACCCTGTGGCAACCAAGCTCCCTCGCTCTCGGACCTGTGTCATGAACTGTCCCGTCAAAGGTCCCAACAGGAGTCCATCCTGGGTCACCTGCGGAATGTCAATACTCGCCTGGACACTCTGACTGTTCCACCAACAACCTCCGCCAGTGCCATGTCTCGCAATCCGGCAGCTCTGCTGTCCACTAACACCATGATATCCTACCCCGGACCTCGGCTTTCTGCACCTCCTCGCTTCGGAGGCGACTCAGCCCAGGCTCGGGGCTTCATAAATCAGTGCACCCTGCACTTTGAACTATTGTCCCACCAGTTTAACTCCGACCGAGCCAAAATTGCATTCATCATGTCCCTTCTCACCGGGGAGGCCCTGGCCTGGCTAAATCCTCTATGGGAGAGAGGAGACCCCCTGGTGTCCAACTTGCCTGCTTTTCTCACGGCTTTCCGGAAAGTCTTCGACGAACCCCGACGGAAGACCTCATCCGCATCATCGTTGCTACGCCTCCGTCAGGAAAGTCTCACCGTGGGCCAATATGCCATACGGTTCCGTACCTTTGCCTCGGAGCTGGCCTGGGATAACGACGCTCTGGTTTCCGTCTTCTGGGAGGGTCTGTACGGCCGTATTAAAGATGAACTTGCCGGTCGGGACATTCCTACCACTCTCGATGACTTAATAACTCTTGCCACCCGGATTGACCTACGGTTCCAGGAGCGTGCCAGAGAGGTCACCCGTGAGAGGAGGTTACCGCGTCTAGCTCCTACTTTTCAGAAACCCGTCACTCCTTCTGTCTCTAACCAGGTACACCCTCCTGAGCCTATGCAGGTCGACCAGACCAAGATGGTCAAGACCCGTCAGGACTTACGCCGTGCCGAGGGGACCTGCTTCTACTGTGGCAGTAAGTAGCACCGGATCCGTGCCTGCCCGGAGAGGTCGGGAAACGCCTGTGTCTAGGTTCGCTCAGAGAGGTCCACCTAGACAAGAATAAATCCTCTCCATCCCTGCTGTTGTCAGTTTCAATCGTCTACGGGGAGAACCGTTATTTCGAACTAGCCCAACTGGACTCTGGAGCAGCCGGGAATCTTATTTCACAGTCCCTGGTAGAGAAATACCGCATCCCCACCAAACCTCTGGCTGTACCCTTGTCTGTTGCTGCCGTGGATGGGGGGCTCTTACCACGCCCCATCCAACTCATCACCGAATCCATTACTCTGCAGGTGGGAATGCTGCATTCTGAAAGTATCTCCTTCCATGTTCTGCCTGGACTCTCTCACGCCCTCTTGCTAGGCCTACCTTGGCTCCAGAAACATGCACCCGTTCTTGACTGGCAGACCGGAGAAGTCCTTCGCTGGGGACAGGGCTGCCATAAGACCTGTCTGGTTCCCGTTCATCCCGTCCGTCCTTCTCCTACCCCAGCTAATCTACCTGGACTTCCGATTCCTTATTGGTCTTATGCTGATGTCTTTAATAAAAAGGAGGCAGAGACACTACCCCCTCATAGACCATACGACTGCCCTATCGACCTGTTACCTGGTACTTCTCCTCCCCGTGGGCGTATTTATCCATTATCCGCTGCTGAGACCCGGTCGATGTCTGAATATATTGAGGAGAATCTGGCCAGGGGATTCATCCGGAAATCCACCTCCCCGGCGGGAGCAGGCTTCTTTTTCGTCAAAAAGAAGGACGGCTCTCTCCGTCCCTGTATAGACTATAGAGGCCTTAACCAGATCACGGTGAAGAATAAGTACCCCCTTGCGCTCATTCCGGAGTTATTTGATCGTCTGAGGGGGGCTAGAATCTTCACCAAACTGGACCTCCGTGGGGCGTACAACCTGGTTCGTATCCGTCAGGGGGATGAATGGAAGACGGCATTCAACACCCGGGACGGCCACTATGAATATCTGGTAATGCCCTTTGGCCTCTGTAACGCTCCTGCCGTCTTTCAAGAGTTGGTCAATGACATCTTCCGGGACCTTCTCTACTCCTGCGTAGTGGTGTACCTGGACGACATCTTGGTCTTCTCTCCGGATCTCCAGACTCACCGGAGGGATGTTCGTCAGGTCCTGCTCAGGCTCAGGCAGAACCATCTCTACGCTAAATATGAGAAGTGCCTCTTTGAGCAGACCTCGCTTCCCTTTCTGGGCTACATTATCTCTCAGACCGGCCTACAAATGGATCCTGAGAAACTGTCTGCCATCGAGAAATGGCCCCGACCAGAGGGGTTGAAGGCTATTCAACGGTTCCTGGGCTTCGCCAACTATTACCGCCTCTTCATCCCGCACTTCTCTTCCCGGACTGCCCCAATTTCTGCGCTCACCCGTAAGGGTACTAATCCCAAAGAGTGGCCGCCCGAAGCAGAGGAGGCCTTTCTTTCCCTAAAACAGGCCTTCTCTTCCGCCCCGGTGCTGCATCGCCCGGACGGCAACAAGCAGTTCTTCCTGGAAGTTGACGCCTCCTCCTCTGGAGCCGGAGCGGTACTTACTCAAAAATCATCTTCCGGGAGAATGGTAACTTGTGGCTTCTTCTCCAAACTCTTCTCCTCTTCTGAGCGCAACTATTCCATAGGAGACCGAGAGTTATTGGCCATCAAGCTGGCGTTGGAGGAGTGGCGTTACCTACTCGAGGGGGCTCTTCATCCGGTAATAATTTACACTGACCACAAGAACTTGGCTTACCTCCAGCATGCCCAGAGACTTAACCCGCGCCAAGCCCGGTGGTCCTTGTTTTTTGCTCGCTTTGATTTTGTTCTTCATTTTCGCCCAGCTGACAAAAACGTCAAAGCAGACGCCTTGTCCCGATCCTTTCTGGTGTCCGATCTCGAGGAAGAACCTAAACATATCATCGATCCCGCCAGAGTAATGCAGGTGGCTCCCGTGAGTCTAAATCGTCTCCCTCCCGGTAAGACGTTTGTTTCAGTACCTGATCGGGAGAAGACCCTACACTGGGGCCATTCGTCTAAACTAGCTGGCCACGCCGGTCAGAAAAAGACCCTCCAGCTTATTGCCCGGCACTATTGGTGGCCTACCCTGCACAAGGACATAATAGACTTTGTTTCTGCCTGTGTGTCCTGCGCCCGCAACAAAGTCCCGAGACATCTGCCAGCCGGACGCCTCCTTCCGCTTCCTGTACCTGCTGCCCCCTGGCAGCATATAGCAATGGACTTTATAACTGATCTCCCCGTCTCTGCCGGTTGTACGGTCATTTGGGTGGTCGCTGACCGCTTTTCCAAGATGGCTCACTTTATTCCCCTGCCAGGCCTTCCGTCTGCACCCGAGCTGGCTAAAGACTTTATCCGCCACATCTTCCGTCTTCATGGCCTGCCCCTCCACATCGTGTCGGATCGTGGGGTACAGTTCACCTCATGTTTCTGGAGAGCCACGTGTAAACTACTAGACGTCACCCTGGACTTCTCTTCCGCTTACCACCCACAGTCCAATGGTCAAGTGGAGCGGATCAATCAGAACCGGACCAGTTACCTCCGGCACTTCGTTAATGCCCACCATTCTGACTGGGTGGATCTCCTACCATGGGCCGAGTTCTCTTATAATAATCACGAGAGCGAATCCTCCTCCAAATCCCCGTTTTTTGTAGTCTTTGGTCAGCATCCTCGGATTCCTTTTCCTGTCTCCACCTCTGTGGACAACCCGGCTGCGGAATCTCTCGTTAGCAAATTTTCCTCCATATGGGAGAGTACCCGGTCCGCACTCCTTCTGTCATCCGAGCGTATGAAAAGACACACTGACAAAAAACGCCTGGATCCTCCACAATTTCGTCCAGGAGATAAAGTCTGGCTCTCATCTAAATATGTTCGACTCAAGATACCTTCTTACAAGTTAGGGCCTCGGTTCATCGGTCCTCTGGAGGTCATCAGTCAGATCAACCCGGTGGCCTATAAATTGAAACTCCCGGCCAACTTACGGATCCCTAACTCCTTCCATGTATCTCTCCTCAAACCCGTGGTGCTTAACTCTTTTTCCAAGTCTACAGGTACGCCTCCTGCTCTGGTTTCTGCTGAGGACGAGTTTGAGGTAGAGAACATTCTTGCCACCAAAAGGGTAAGAGGAAAGACCTTTTTTCTGGTAGATTGGAAGGGGTTTGGTCCTGAGGAGAGAACGTGGGAGCCCCGGGAGAACATCCATGCCCCTCTCATCCTAGCTAAATTTCTATCTGGCCTAAAAAAGGGGGGCCTAAAGGGGGGGGGTACTGTAGTGCCGGCGTCCCTGCCCTCTGCTAGGCAGGGACGCTGTTCCCCTCACCGCTCTGCTCCGTGCCCGGCGTCCCTCTCCCGCTCTGCTGGCAGCGCGCGCTCCTTCCCGGCCACTGTGCTTAGGGCGCGCGCGCGCGCCCTCCCTCCCTCTTAAACGGGCCGCGCGCGCCGTCCTAAGGAGTCCCCGGCCAATGGCCGGAGGACTTTACCATATATAAGGCACCTCCTCCAAAATGGAGGTGCCCGAGCAATGTTGTTGCACCGTTCTACTCTGCTTCAGCCCTCAGGTCCCGTTGCCAGTTACCTGCCAGTTACCTGCCAGATTCCTGCCAGCTTGCTGACCTAATCCTGCCTGATTTCCTGTTACCTGCCTGCCTGAGGTCCGACGGTCTGCCTTACAACTCCGGTCAGTCTGTCTAAGGACCAACTTGCCCGCTCACCTGGGAGCGCACATCAGCTACCTGCCTGCTTGCCTGAGGTCCGACGGTCTGCCTTACAACTCCGGTCAGTCTGTCTATGGACCAGCTTGCCCGCTCACCTGGGAGCGCTTCTCCGCTACCTGCCTGCTTGCCTGCCCGGAGGCTCCGCTGTCACGTGCTGTGACCACCAGCTATTCCAGACTCTTGCCCGCTCACCTGGGAGCGCTTCTCCGCTACCTGCCTGCTTGCCTACCTGGAGGCTCCGCCGTCACGTGCTGTGACCACCTGCTATTCCAGAGACTCTCGCTTGCTCACCTGGGAGCACACATCCTCCATCTGCCTTGCTAGCCTACCTGGAGGTTCAGCCATCACAGGTCGTACCTACCCCTTACCTAGAGACTGCCCCGGTCACTTGCCGTGACCTCCAGCCCGTTCTTCCAGAGACTGCCCCGGTCACTTGCCGTGACCTCCAGCCCGTTCTTCCAGAGACTGCCCTGATCACTTGCCGTGACCTCCTGCCCGTACACCCAGAGACTGTCCCGGTCACCTGCTGTGACTGCCTGCCTGGTCGCCACCCGCTCCCTTACAAGGACCGCTCCCTTGTATAGTAGCCCAGAGGTTCCGCCTCCCAGACCCGTTACAATATCCGTGAGGAGAATGATGATCTCCGGTGAAAGACCCTAGATCTGGAAGCTCAGGTGAAGGAGCTACAGATGTCCTGTGATACTCTCCAGAAGGCGGAGATGTACCTTAAGGAAACAGCAAGATGGAAGCTGAGCGGGAAATAATGGAGGAGTCCATCGGAAAAACCACAGACCAGGGCCAGGAGTTGACTGCTGGTGATGGGAGGTATGAAGCAGATACCTCCTCGAGTGATGTGGGCTCGGAGGGTTCGGTGTGAGGCGTGAGGCCAGTGCTCCGTGTGTGTGGGACACCATTTGTGAGAGGCCTAGGGAGTCCGAGAGTGAAGCCTGGCAGCCTGAAAGGCCGAGCCTGGATCCTGTGCGTGGATGTCAGTGGCCTTTGAGGGAGAGCCGGCTTGGTGAAGAACCCTGAAAGGCGCAGGCTGGATGTCAAGTGTGGAAGACTTACCAGTAGCCTATGAGGGGACGACGGCTAGAGACCCCCACCCGGGAAAGCCGCAAAGCCACAGTGGTGGCGGAATAAACGGACTGTAGCAGCCAAACCCGCTAAAGGTAAAACGGTGCGTTATATGGACATTTATGTTGTTGCCTAGCCGAGGGCTATAACGGGAGCCAAGTGGACGTATCTGTCGCTGGAAAGGCTCCCGAATTGTGATGTGTGTAATATGCCGGTCTGCCACTTGAGAAGCTCCCGGAGGTGATAGGTGTAAACATGCCGGGCGTATACTAAGATGGACTGTGTGATTAGCGGTTTATGACGAAATAATAAACTGCATTGTGAATTATCGGAAGGACATTGCTTATGTGCCTTAATTGACCCGGTGCAGCGAGTATCCCCCATTATGATAACTAGCACTGCCTTACAGCACGAACAGTTATCGAACATAACCTCGAACAGCCGAATTTTTTTCAAATTGTTCGTGTTCGCCGAACGGCTCGAACACCGCCCAAAACAGCTCGAATTTGAGATTGGCAAACAGTTCGAGTCGAACACCGCTCATCTCTATTGTTGAGTATTATAAATCTCAGAAAAAGAGCAACCATGACAACTGTTGTGCATAGAATTCATACAAGAACATATACCAGCATGAAGTAAAACAGTACTAGGGGTCATTTCTACTACAGTGCATACACTAGCTGTGTATCAGGCTTAATAAACCTACCAAATGCGTTGCAGTAAATGAACTTCATATGTCGATAACAACAAGTATACAGTTAGCAGCAGGATGGCTGGTCACATAGTAGCAGAATAATCCATTTAACTACAATTTCCATTTTACAAATGGGGATTGACATTTAAATATCTGCTTGCTTTCTTTTCAAAGTGGACAAAGAAACTCATGCATACTTTGCTATAGTCTGTATACAAGAAACAATAATTTTTTAAAGATCGGACAATGGCATTCATTATTTTGTCTAGTGTTTGAATCACAATTCTAAGACACTAGTTATGAGAACGTAAAACTTTAACATCTTTTCATGTTTTTTTATTAGTAAGTCAAAAGGTGTTTCAGGAAAAGACAGTGTGGTTTGACCCAGAGTACAGCTACATGATATTTTATCCATAATTCTCAAAAGAGATTTTTATGAAACAGAACAAATCTTATAACAGCCAGAAACATGGTTTTTAGGTTACGGTGCCCTTGTACTTCTTGACACAATGAACAGGAGCAATTGCATTACTCTAAGGGTCTTCTTCATTACAGTATTTTCATGTAAACTGAAGTTATAAATTGTAGTACATGCCGGGGTGGATGTCCCTCTGTTTTGCCTTAGCAAATTAGATTTCATTGGCCTTTAAAGTCATTTGGAAATTAGCAAAGTCACCTCCAAGTGAAAGTAATGGAGATGATCCAGTTACTCTAAATAATTATTTGTCTCAAATGTCATTCATCGAGTAAATGAACAAATTTCTTACAAATCCAGCTCCTGCCACTGACGCTGAGGAAATGAATGTGATAAAATCATTGAAGGACATAGTAATATTAGCAAAGCAAGCCAGAATATGCACAGTTTCCATTTATTTTTCCACACATTAAGCCTGGCCAAGTTGTCTGTTTTATGCCTCATGGTATGTTGTGATGTTAGTGTAGTAAGGTATTGCCAGGACCATTAGTAGTCTTGGTTCACACACATTAGTTCATTAAATCTATAAATTCATGCACAGCAGGTGCAAAGGGATTTTGTTATGTTTTAATGCACTAAATGCAGTTTAGCTCACTACAGTTGTTGAGCGTAGCTCATTGTTATAAAAGTTCACAAGCAAAACATTGTCCATTTTCTAAAACCTTCCCAGGTGGTCAAATTCATAGACATAAATGATAATAATGTTTACTTAACCTCATGTAACTTGTTTTACAGTAGAAAAGAGAGCAAAAAAAAATAATGCATAAACTTTTATACCCATATACAATAGATGCAACTACTTCAGGCATTTAGGCAAGAGCAATTTTAAAGGGAACCTCTTACACGGAAATATGCTATTAACCTGCAGATATGGGGTTAATCTGCAGGTTAATAATGTTCTGAACTTGCCCAGTGCCTACAATTAGGGCCCCACTGCCTGGAGGAAATCAACTTTTTCCTCCAGGTAGCATTCAGATTTCAGTCACGGGGGTGGCGCCGGTGTGATTTCAGTCATCTCTGGCTGAAACCTCACACCTGGTACTGACCAACAGCACGCTCAGCATTAGGGCCAGCTGTAAGTCAGTGTCGGGGCACAGTTACAGCTACCGCTCTCTATACACAGAGCAATGATTGAACCCGTGCCGGTACCACCCCCGTGACTGAAACCCAAACGCTGTAGGAAGGAATAAAGTTAATTTACTCCTGGCAGCGGGGCTCAATGTGCCAGCGATGGCAGGTTCAGAACACTATTAATCTGCAGATTAAATTTATATCTGCGGGTTAATAGTGTTTTATTTTTACGTGACAGGTTCCCTTTAATAGTTTTTGCATCACTATGTTTCAAGAACTATCATTTCTTTATGTTTTCCATTGGACACATCTTTTACTTTCATTTCACTAAAGTAAGCTCCAAATGTGTTAGAATTCTATTTTCTGAGGCGGTAGGAACTTTTTTTGTCAAGATGCAGACCAACAGAATACAATGGGAAAGTTGATTCACCTTTTTTTTTTAAAGAAGCACTCCTCCCATCAAAGTTTTTATCCACTTAATGTATTGCAATCATCATATTATACAGCACTTTGTACTTACAATAGACTTCCTGTTTCTACATAGAGCTTAGAAGGATTCAGCTAGTCAGTTTTTAACTACACAATGTTATAGACCTAATGGAAAACAGAATAATTAAGTGGCTAGAAGGGCAAAATGAGCAACTGTAAGTACACAGTGCTATATAATAAGATGACTGCAATATATTTAGAGGATAAAAATTTTGATGGGAGTGCTCCTTTAAGGTTGCCTAAAAGGATTCACAAACATAGTGTAATATTTCACACATGAATCCAATGGACAATGAATCAGTATAATGCAAAACAGGTAAAACCCTGTACTTTATTTCATACAAAACATATAAGCCATACAGTGCTGTGCCTAAGGCCCACGGGTAGAATTGACTCTAGGGGCCCACATTATATCTATTTGCAAATATATGTTAGGCATTGTGAAGAATGGCACCAGAGAGATCACACAGAATCCCTCTGCTGCCACCACATGTGAAGGATCCCCACCACACCTCCCACCTGACCTCACTTTTATGTCAGATGGATCATGTGATACGGGTCCGCACCAATGATGTTCTGTACCCCCTTGGACACACGTAAGGTCAGATTGGTAAAGTTCTACACAGACACCCCCTGTCCTTACGGGTGTAACATACCTGGCGGCGTCCTTGCATAGTGGTCCATCTCCCACTGTGCAAGAGCGCGCACTTGATCTCCAGTCCAGTCTGCTAGCCTGGCTTCCCTCCATGCTGTCTGCTTGCCTCTGTTTCTGCGGCTTAAGGGTGTGGCGCCCGATCACTTCCTGCTTCTTGTAGCTGCTGCGGGCACACCCCTTGTGCGTCCTCAGCCTATTGCTGTCTGTCACCTGGTATTTAACCCAGCTCCTCCCTGGAATCCATGCCTGAGCATTGTGTTCTGTCAGTTGGCTTCCAGTCACTGATGTGCCAGGTCCTGTCTATGTTTCCTGCCTTGCGGTATCAGTTCCCGTGTCTGAACTGTGTCCTGTCTGAACTATCTTCTAGCTTGTTGTCTTCTGCCTATCCTGGAGGCTGTATTTCCAGGCCAATGTGAACACGCTCCTAGCCTGTTCTTTCTGCCTTCTAGGGGCCGTATACCTAGACCCGTTCCTGTATCTTGCCTGTTCCTGTCTGAACACGCTCCTAGCCTGTTCATTCCGTCTTCTAGGGGCCGCATACCTAGAACCGCTCCTGTATCTTGCTGCTGTGTCTATTCTTGTCTGAATACTCTCCTAGCCTGTTACCTGTTTTTCTCTATGTCCGTACCTTCCCTTTTCCTGCAGTATCTGATCCCGTACCTAACTCCTACTCGTTGTCCCTGTACTACTCCCGTTTGTGACTTTAGAGTCCACTCGCTACTTCATTGAAAGTATCCTGTGTGTACCTGGTTCTGCCTTCCCCTTCCAGTCTGTTCCGTGTGAACAGAGCCCTGTCCCCTCTGCACTGTTTTACTCACCGCTCTTGCGGTTTCCGCTCTGCTCTGCCTTGCTTGCTGCTCCGGCAGTCTCGCTCTGCTCTGACCCTTTGCTCGCTGCTCCGGCAGTCTCGCTCTGCTCTGACCCTTTGCTCGCTGCTCCGGCAGTCTCGCTCTGCTCTGACCCTTTGCACGCTGCTCCGGCAGTCTCGCTCTGCTCTGACCCTTTGCTCGCTGCTTCGGCAGTCTTGCTCTGCTCTGACCCTTTGCTCGCTGCTCCAGCAGTCTCGCTCTGCTCTGACCCTTTGCTCGCTGCTCCGGCAGTCTCGCTCTGCTCTGACCCTTTGCTTGCTACTCCGGCAGTCTCGCTCTGCTCTGACCCTTTGCTCGCTGCTCCGGCAGTCTCACTCTGCTCTGACCCTTTGCTCACTGCTCCGGCAGTCTCGCTCTGCTCTGACCCTTTGCTCGCTGCTTCGGCAGTCTTGTCCTGCTCCTCTCTCGCTCACCGCTGCAGGCGGCCTTGTCCTGCTCTTCTCTTGTTCACCGCTCCAGGCGGTCTCGTCTTGTTCTGCTCTTGCTCGCCGCTCTGGGCGGCCTCACTCTGCTGTTTGTCCACCGCATCTGCGGTTATGTTCCTGAGTCCCAGTCTGTACTGGGTCCTATCCACTCGGTGCTCCAACTTGTCGTACCTGCCAGTACCTCCCTGCCTGCATACCAGTCATGCTTACCAGCATCCGCCAGTCTGCATACCAGCCATGTCTGCCTATACCCAGCAGTCTGTGTGCCAGCCTAACCTGCCTGTTCCTGTATTCCCCTGTGTGGGTCAGCAGCCGCGTCCGGGGTCTGTCCTGGAGTAGCACCTGGTCCCTCTGCTCGGTTCCTCCTTGGTGCACTGGCGTCGTATGCCGTCGTGCGACCCTGGTCGGATCGGGTGGATACTTAGCTGCGCCCCTCCAGGCATTCACTCTCCGGCACGGTCCAGTGGAATCACTACATATATACGCACACGCCACTCAGCCCGGGCGTGTGCATTACAGCATGCTCAGGCCATGGTTCCCGTTGAGCCCCACGGCCTTCGCTCTCTGAGACGTTTTCCAGCGAATACGTGCATCTAGAAGAAATTTTTTTTTTTTTTGTGCTACAAGCTGAGTTCCAGGCGAGTTACGTATCCGTCCAGAGGGAGCTTTCTGCACCCGTTCCCGCGGATCCGCCACGGTACTATGGGGATCCAAAGCAAAGCCGTGCGTTTGTATGGCAATGCCTGCTGCACTTCCGGTTCTATGCTCCTGATTTTCCTACCGACCGGATTAAAGTGGGATTTATTATGTCCTACCTGGCGGGTGATGCCTTGAAATGGATCACCCCCCTATGGGAAGCACAGGATCCTATCGTCCTGGACCTACAGGCCTTCCTGGTGGCTTTTCTAATGGTCTTCGATGACCCTAACCCGGAGGCTCCTGCTGAAGCTTCACTTCCCAATATCCCGGAGCAGCCCCGATGGGTAATGTGTGTGGGTAGCGCACTAGTCCTCCTGCCCGAAGAGACTACTGCCCACCCAGTATCCACACAGGATGACTACGCTCTCCGGAATGCTTCTCCCAACCTCAAGAGGCAGTCCAGACATGCTAGGCGTAGAGGCAAGCCGTCACGCCAGGGTCTGTCTTCCCAAAGACCTCCTGATCCCAACCTTGAGGTCCCTGCTGAAGCTTCATTTCCCTGTATCCCGGAGCAGCCCCGATGGGTAATGTGCGTGGGTAGCGCACCAGTTCTCCTGCCCGAAGAGACTTCTGCCCACCTAGAATCCACACAGGAGAGCTTCCTGCACCCGGTATCTGATGCTTCACCCACTTTAACCGGTGAGCCTGTCCAAGGGTACTCCAAAGCAGTGATTACCTCTGAGTCTGTGCATCTCTACTAGCTGACGGAGGACCCCCTGTTGCCTCCTGAATCCTCCGGGATACCAGCTGATGACAAATGGAGAGAGACTTCCCTACACCCGGTACCCGATACTTCGTCCGCTCCGTCCTGTGAGCCTGACAATGGGTACCTCAAAGCGGTAGTTAACCCCGAGTCTCTACACCCCTCCGACCAGGCGGAGGACCTCCATTTGTCTCCAGAACCCTTCGGGGTGCTACCTGGTAGCAAATGGACAGAGTCTTCCCTATACTCTCTACCTGATACCTCGCCCGCTTCGTCCAGTGAGTCCGACCTAGTGTACTCCGAAGCAGAGGTTATCCCCGAGTCTCTACACCCCTCCGACCAGGCGGAGGTCCTCCAGTTGTCTCCTGAACCCTTCAGGGTGCTACCTGATAGCGAATGGACAGAAACTCTCCTATACTCGGTACCTGATACCTCGGATGCTTCTTCCAGTGAGTCCGACCTAGTGTACTCCGAAGCAGAGGTTATCCCCGAGTCTCTACACCCCTCCGACCAGGCGGAGGACCTCCACTTGTCTCCTGAACCCTTCAGGGTGCTACCTGATAGCGAATGGACAGAGACTCTCCTATACTCGGTACCTGATACCTCGGCCGCTTCTTCCAGTGAGCCGACCTAGTGTACTCCGAAGCAGAGGTTATCCCCGAGTCTCTACACCCCTTCGACCAGGCGGAGGGCCTCTAGTTGTCTCCTGAACCCTTTGGGGTGCTACCTGATAGCGAATGGACAGGGACTCTCCTATACTCTGTACCTGATACCTCGCCCGCTTCTTCCAGCGAGTCCAACCTAGTGTACTCCGAAGCAGAGGTTACCCCCGAGTCTCTGCACTCTTCCAACCCAGCGGAAGACCCCCAGTTGTTTCCTGAATCCTCCGGGGTACCACCAGATAACAAAGAGACAGTGACTTTTCTACACCTTGTACCTGATACCTCGCCCATTTCATCCTGTGAGCTTGACAAGATGTACCCCGAATCAGAGGTTACCCCCGAGTCTCTGCACCCCTCCAACCCGGCGGAGGACTTCCAGTTGTCTCCTGAACCCTCTGGGGTGCTACCTGATAATAAGTGGAGAGAGACTTCCTTGTGTGCTGTTCCTTGTACTCCACCCGTTCCGTCTGTTGCTGAGGATGGCTGGATAGGAGGTAGCATCCTAGCTACTCAGATGAGACCAGTTTTTCCTGTGGACAGTGGAAGTGATCTCCTTGAAGTTAAGGACTGGCCCTCGAATTCCCTGCGGAACATTCTGGCAGGCCTGAAGAAGAGGGGGCGTAAGGGGGGGTACTGTAACATACCTGGCGGCGTCCTTGCATATTGGTCCATCTCCCACTGTACAAGAGAGCGCACTTGATCTCCAGTCCAGTCTGCTAGCCTGGCTTCCCTCCATGCTGTCTGCTTGCCTCTGTTTCTGCTGCTTAAGGGCGGCGCCCGATCACTTCCTGCTTCTTGTAGCTGCTGCGGGCACACCCCTTGTGCATCCTCAGCCTATTGCTGTCTGTCACCTGGTATTTAACCCAGCTCCTCCCAAGAAACCCTGCCTGAGCATCTTGCCCTGTCAGTTGGCTTCTTGTCTCTGACATGCCAGGTCCTGTGTATGTTACCTGTCTTGCAGTATTTGTTCTCGTGTCTGTACTGTGTCCTACCTGTGTACTCTAACCTGCAGTCTGTACACGCTCTCTAGCCTGTTGTCTTCTGTCTATCCTAGAGGCTGTATTTCCAGGCCAGTGTGAACATGCTCCTAGCCTGTTCTTTCTGCCTTCTAGGGGCCGCATACCTAGACCCGTTCCTGTATCTTGCCTGTTCCTGTCTGAACACGCTCCTAGCCTGTTCATTCCGCCTTCTAGGGGCCGCATACCTAGAACCGCTCCTGTATCTTGCTGCTGTGTCTGTTCTTGTCTGAATACTCTCCTAGCCTGTTACCTGTTTTTCTCTATGTCCGTACCTTCCCTTTTCCTGCAGTATCTGATCCCGTACCTAACTCCTACTCGTTGTCCCTGTACTCCCGTTTGTGAATTTAGAGTCCACTCGCTACTTCATTGCAAGTATCCTGTGTGTACATAGTTCTTCCTTTCCCTTCCAGTCTGTTCCGGTGAACAGAGCCCTGTCCCATCTGCTCTGCCTTGCTCACCGCTCCGGCGGTTCTAGCCTGCTCTGCCTTGCTCACCGCTCCGGCGGTTCTAGCCTGTGCTGCTTTACTCACCGCTCTTGCGGTTTCGGCTCTGCTCTGCCTTGCTCGCTGCTCCGGCAGTCTCGCTCTGCTCTGACCCTTTGCTCGCTGCTCCGGCAGTCTCGCTCTGCTCTGACCCTTTGCTCGCTGCTCCTGCAGTCTCGCTCTGCTCTGACCCTTTGCTCGCTGCTTCGGCAGTCTCGTCCTGCTCCTCTCTCGCTCACCGCTCCAGGCGGCCTTGTCCTGCTCTTCTCTTATTCACCGCTCCAGGCGGTCTTGTCTTGTTCTGCTCTTGCTCGCCGCTCTGGGCGGCCTCACTCTGCTGATTGTCCACCGCGTCTGCGGTTCTGTTCCTGAGTCCGAGTCTGTACTGGGTCCTATCCACTCGGTGCTCCAACCTGTCGTACCTGCCAGTACCTCCCTGCCTGCATACCAGTCGTGCTTACCAGCATCCGCCAGTCTGCATACCAGCCGTGTCTGCCTATACCCAGCAGTCTGTGTGCCAGCCTAACCTGCCTGTTCCTGTATTCCCCTGTGTGGGTCAACAGCCATGTCCGGGGTCTGTCCTGGAGTAGCACCAGGTCCCTCTGCTCGATTCCTCCTTGGTGCACTGGCGTCGTATGCCATCGTGCGACCCTGGTGGATCGGGTGAATACTTAGTTACGCCCCTCCAGGCATTCACTCTCCGGCATGGTCCAGTGGAATCACTACATATATACACACACGCCACTCAGCCCGGGCGTGTGCATTACAACGGGTTCACAAAGGTACTAGGAGTGAAAATAGGTGGCCTGCTCCGTCACTGATGTGGCACCACACTCGCTCACACCCCTGACAGGCTGAGAGGCCTCTCTCACTGACCCCAGTGAAACAGAACCTTATCAGCCTGGTTGAGCTGCCACCAGTTCCTATTACACATAAGCCCCAGTCCGTGATGGGAATTATATCGGGCCAGGAACAAGCCCCATTAGCATGTGAGTTGAACCGAACAAGGGACCTGGGGATTCGTGGATCGAGATAAAACAGCAGCCCAAGGTTAAATTATATGTTTAATCGCCTTAAGGGCACACTGGACAATACACTATATACAAAAAGGTTGATCCCTCTGGGTCACCCCCTTCTTCTCCCTGGGCTGGACTCAAATCTCAACCCCTGTCTTCTAGCAGCTAAAAACTACAGAAACTAAGATTGGTCATAAACCAGCGGCTACCTTCCTCTTGGTAGTTGACACCCTGGCCTGGGTGTATAAATACTTGCTGTTTGCCAGAGGGAGGTGCCGCCGATATTCACATGAACTTTTGTGTTCATCTCTCTGAAGTCGACTAAAGCTAAGCTATCTTCCCTTGTTTGTTCTCTCTTGTTGTCTTTAGTTGTCAGTGGAGATCAACTAGCGCTCATCACCTCCCTTCCCTAACCAGGGCCAAATGCCAGGGAAAGACAGGGTGAGGTTCCTGTGCGGCTATTGGTACAGAACCAATATAGGGACATTAGGGGAGATAGGGTGATATAAGGTCAGCCTAGGAGGTCTCCACTACCCCCTTTCCCTAGAGTCTAGGCCCCCTTTTCCCCTTCCCTTCATGTTGAACTTAGTCTTTCCTACACCTTGCGCGACATTATCGCCGGCCGTGCATGTTTTGAAAATAAAATAAATAAATAAACCAAAAAATTGACACTTTGCTTTTTTTTCTGTGTTTGTGTTTTTTGGGCGTGAACTTTTTTTTCTTTTCTCCCTTGCTATGGATTCAGTTGCAGAGGTTGCAGAGTGGCTGTGCAGTCTGTCTCTGGAGATCAATGACCTCCGCAGTGAGGTTCAGCAACAGCATCAGTGGCTACAGGTTACTAATATGGGGGTCTCTGCCTTTAGGCCTGCCCAGCCTGAACCCAAGGTTGCCCTCCCGGACAGGTTTTCAGGAGGTAGGGACAAGTTTTTTGTATTCAAGGAGGCCTGCAAACTGTATTTTAAACTTCGTCCTTACTCCTCGGAAATGAGGAGCAACGGGTTGGAATTGTGATCTCCCTGCAGGGAGATCCTCAATCGTGGGCGTTTTCTTTACCGCCGGATTCAGTTTGTCTCCAGTCTATGGAGGAATTTTTTGGGAATTGTCTTCGGCTGAGATAAATTATGACGTGGGTAATAGGGAACTCTTGGCAATCAAATTGGCGTTCGAAGAATAGCGACATTTGTTGGAAGGGACGTTCCATCCTATTACTGTTATTACTAACCATAAGAACCTAAACGCCTCAACCTTAGGCAAGCCAGATGGTCCCTGTTTTTACTAGGTTCAATTTTGTTGTCACTTTTCATCCAGGGGTCAAAAATGTCAAGGCTGATACTTTGTCCCCGAGCTTCCTTGGTGGCGCTGACCATGAGAACTCTGCCTCGATATTACAGAAGGGGGTAGTCAGTTCGGCATTATATCCTGAACTGTAGGGTGAGGTGCTGGATAGTGTTGAGCCACCCCCGTAGTGTTCGAGTTCGGTTCGGTTCGTCGAACACCCGTGTGTTCGCCGAACTGTTCGTCGAACTGTTCGTCGAACACCTTCGAACACCGTTAAAACCAATGGCAGGCAAACAAAAACACATAGAAACACATAGAAAACACCTTCAAAGGTGTCCAAAAGCTGACAAACTGCTCAGAAGACACAACTAACACATGGAAAAGTGACAAGTACATATAGTCATGCGAAAAGAAAAGAGGTGGAGGAGTAAAAGGAGGGGGAGACACAGATATAGGCATGTCATGCCCTTCTAAAATCCAAAAAGTGAGAAGCCGAGACGGCCAGTCCGCTCCTGCCCGTGCCACCTCCGTGTCGCCGGGTTTGTGCCAGAGCCGCGGTGAACCCTGACGGCCAGCCCCCCTCTCCCAATACTGGTGCCTGTCCGCTGGTGGGTCGAGAGAGCCCCCCTGTGGTGGAGGCAGCTCTAAGCTTTTTAATTTAAATTGTCCCTCTAATTTGAATGAATACACTTTAAATCCATTTACAAGGATCTATTGGAGGGCAAGTCTCATGCCAGCAGCCGCGTAATTCCAGCTCCAGTAGCGTCCACTAAAGCTGCTGCAGTTAAAAAGCTTTTATAAGGATCGAGCTCGGCTGTCCACCGCAAGGCATCCTAGTGCCAGTTCCAGCCCCTATGCCTTGGGGTGCCTCCTGATGCTCTTCACTAAGTATCCCGTGGTCCCAAAGCATTTCCTTTGAAAAAATTAAGTGTCCAAACTACAGGTGGTGTAGCTTGCTTAACAGCCGGGATAATCCGCTGACTAGCAGACACTGCTACTAGGCACAAAGTATTTCCTGGGCTAGATGCAGTTAAAAATTTGTAAGTAGATACTCTCGTTGGATGCTGAGAAAGCATTCCATAGAGTCTCCTGGCACGCCATATATGATTCTCTTAAAAAGCTTGGGGTAGGGGTCTAGGGGACCCTTTTATAGCCAAAATCACGGCCCTGTATCACAATACGTCACCTAGGCTGAAGATAAATGGAACTGTAGCACCGAGGGCTCGGTTGCTACAGACGTATTGCACCTCACCCAGAGGTGTGATATCTCACTCTCAGATAAGGATGGAGTGTGGATCAGGACCCGACACCTGCATGCATTACACCACATTGCCGTGGGGCAGGGCGACCAATATGCCCCTGAGATGGGCACGACAGTCCCTGTCCCTGGCTGGAGTGGGGGGAGGGAACACTGAGGAAGGGGAACCCTGCAGTGCAGGAGCAGGGAGGAAGCAGTTCCTGGGTGCATTGAGAAGGGAGTATAAAAGGTGGGCACCATCTTAGTTCAGTGCAGAGAAGTCTGAGCAGAAGTGGCAGGGAGCAGGGGCTCTGCATGAGCTCTGCTCCGGAGGCGGGCCTAGTAACAGAGGCCCAGGCCTGCAAGAGGGAGAAGGAAGGAAGAGGAGCGGAGAAGGCTCCAGGAACGAGGAATGAAGGGATCCCAGGGGTGCGGACGGGCGAGTCGCCACCGCACACCCGAATCCACCTGCGTGGAGGGGTCAGGCCAAAGGGGGAGACCGGTCCCCGAACTAGTGGAGGCAGGAAACGACCCTCAGCTAGAAACCGGAGGCTCTGACATTTTATGTGGCGCAGCCCCTTGCTCCACCCGCTAGGAAGGCACCACATAGGGTCAGGGAAACTGGCGCCAAGTTTACCAAGAGGAGGCCCGAGGCAGCCGGACAGAAATGTTGGTAAGAAAGGCCAGACAAAGGACACACAAAGGGGGTCCTGTGAAGCGCTCCAAAGTTATCTGGGAGTTGTCTGAGCCCCTCACCTGGTGAGCACAGTACGACGTGGGCAGCCGTTACCTGCAGACGTGGTCTGGATAATAAGAACTGTGAGTAAAGGCCCTGAACTGCATCACTGACTCCGTGTCGTTACTGCTGCTGCCCTGCACCATCACCCCCATCCTCCGCATACACTGCCCTGAGGCTATACTCCTCCCGTGGGGAGTTATGCTACGCTCTGCTGCACCCACAACACCAGCCTTAGCGGTCTGCCCTGTAGCGGCGGTTCACTCTGACCGCAATCCACGGGTGGCGTAGTCGGACATTTAAACATCAAAACCATATAAATAGTTCCGCCACTGGTTTGACCGCCCTGAGCCACGGAACCGGATCGCCGCCACGAAGACTACAACCACCAGCATCCACCAAAAAGGGTCCGGCTCCGGGTGTCCCAAGGCCCAGGGGGTGCGTCAGAACATTTTCATCACCTTTCACAATCACCAATGGGACAAGGCAGGGATGTCCTCTGTCCCCTCTCTTATACATCCTAGTGATGGAGCACCTGCTCTCATCAATTCGCCATAACCCCAATATTAGGTGGATTGAGGTGGGAGGCACCGAGTACAAGTGCTCTCTATTTGCTGATG
Source organism: Phyllobates terribilis (assembly GCF_046119375.1). NCBI lineage: Eukaryota > Metazoa > Chordata > Amphibia > Anura > Dendrobatidae > Phyllobates > Phyllobates terribilis. The sequence continues at coordinate 529,679,132 of NW_027362764.1, read as the reverse complement.
ATGTCCTAGTATATATCACTCAATCACATATATCCATCCCTGCTGTTATGGCTGAAATAGATCACTTTGTTACATGGTAAAATTTTAAAATCAATGCAGCGAAGTCTGAGGCCCTCGATGTCTCCCTCCCTAAATCCATATAGGATTCCATCCAGTCCAACTTTCCCTTTGCCTGGCCCTCACAGGGTATCAAATACTTAGGAATTCCTATTCATAGAGACCTCTCCCATCTATGTTATCTTAATTTTGGGCCCATTATTGAACAATTCCATACAGACCACGGTTGGCAAATTGGAACTGTGAGATTCACTACGTGCACCACTGGTATTTTGTGGAAAAGCACATGTAAGATTCTGCAACAGTCTCTGCTGATACTCCTGCATGCGTGCATCCCTTTCTATGGCAGGAATAATTTCTGCAAATTTACTTTTGTACCGGGGATCTAACAGTGTGGCAACCCAGTAGTCAGGATTATTTCTAATTCTCACAATTCGAGGGTCATGTTGCAGGTAGTGCAGCAAGAAGGCACTCATGTGTGTTGCGCATCCAGGAGCACCAAGTCCCTGTTGTGTTGGTGGCGAGGTAACAATCATGCTTCCTTCCTCTGTCCTCTCCCCCCAACCTCGCACAACAGAAATGTGATCAAGGTCTCCCTCATCTGATGAGTCTTCCATCAGTTCGTCCTCCACTTCTTCCTGGGCTCCTGCACCTTCCTCACTAGTTTGGCTGCTACCATGCGCCCTGGTAAAATCATCTCCCCCACCCTCACATGCCTGCCGCCCTGGTGCTGCCGACCGTCTGGACCTTGCAGATGTTAGCCCTTCCGCATACAACGCCTCCTCCTCTACTTCCTCCACCTCCTCTTGTGCCACCACCTGACTCCGAATTCTGTTTAACATGTGCTCCAGCATGTAAATCACCGGAATAGTCATGCTGATAATGGCATCGTCAGCACTAAACATCTTCGTCGCCATTTCAAAACTGTGCAAAAGGGTGCATAGGTCCCTGATCTGAGACCACTCCTCCAGCGTGATTTGCCCCACCTCTGAATCTCGTTGGCCCAGGCTATACGTCAGAACGTATTGCACCAGGGCTTGTCGGTGCTGCCACAGTCGCTGCAACATGTGCAGAGTTGAATTCCACCGGGTAGGCACATCGCATTTTAGCCGGTGAAGTGGCAGGCCCAACGACTTCTGTAGAGATGTAAGTCGCTGAGCTGCGGGATGCGAACGGCGGAAGTGAGCACACAGCGACCGTGCCCTCTGCAGAAGGCCATCTAGTCTGGGATAGTGGGCTAAAAATTGCTGGACAACCAGGTTCAACACGTGAGCCATACAAGGCACGTGTGTGACATTGCCCCGGCGAAGGGCCGCACCCAGGTTTGCAGCATTGTCGCACACGGCCTTCCCTGGTTTCAGGGCCAGTGGAGACAACCATTCATGAAATTGGTTCTCCAGAGCTGACCACAACTCCTCAGCTGTGTGACTCACATTTCCCAGACATTTCAATGTAAAAACCGCCTGATGACGTTGAACCCTACTGCCAGCATAGTAAGGAGGTGTGCAGGATCCCTTCTGCGCAGTTAGAAAGCTTGTGGCATGACCAGACAGGCTTTCGGTGCAGGTGGAAGACCGAGAGGAGGTTGAGGAGGCAGAAGCAGTGGAGGAAAAATGACATAAAGAGGATTGACGCACAACTCGTGGGGACGGCAAGACTTGGACAGCAGCCCCTTGTCCTGCTGTCACCATAGTTACCCAGTGCCCAGTCAGCGACATGTAACGCCCCTGTCCATGCCTACTCGTCCAAGTGTCTGTGGTGAAATGCACCCTGTCACACACAGAGTTTCTCAAAGAAGCGGTGATGTTGTGTGCGACATGCTGGTGGAGCGCAGGCACACCTTTCTTTGAGAAGTAGTGCCGACTGGGCATCTGGTACTGGGGCACTGCGACGGACATAAGGTCTCGAAAATCCTCTGTGTCCACCAGGCGGAAAGGCAGCATTTCTGTAGCCAAGAGCTTGCAGATGGTGAAATTCAACCTATTAGCTTTCTCATGGCTAGGAGGAAATGGTCTTTTACTTGTCCACATCTGAGGGACCGAGGGCTGGCTATTGTGCTTAGACGGGGTTGATAAGGGTGTCCCCGGCAAACTGCCGGTCTGTGAGGAAGATGCAGGCGGACATGTTAGGTTGCCTTGATCCAAAGGTGGTGCTATCGATGTCGGACAGCGCTCAAGACCAGCTGGTGTTACCACCTCCAAAGAAAATGATGACCTGCCAATCACGCTGGCTGTTGCGGGTAAAGAGGTGGCAGGTCTGCGCCCCAAAACAGGTGTGACTGCTGTCCCCCCAGTCACAGAGGATGAAGAGGCCGCGGATGCACAAGATATGGCAGACGGTGGTTGGCCCGGCCGGCTAGACCGCATTGTAGCACACTGAGCTTCCCACTGCAACTTATGCTTCATGTCCATGTGCCGGTTCATGCATGAAGTACTCAAACTATGTATTTTTTGGCCTCTACTTAGCTTTTGCTGACAAATGTTACAGATAACACGAGTTGGGTCATCTTTATCGATCTGAAAAAATGCCCAGGCTATGCAAGGCTTAGCACCCATGCGACCTGAAGAGCCACCACGACTTGTGGTGAGAGGCAGAGTTGTGTTTGAGGATGCAGTTGTTGACGTGCTTCCAGTACTACGTCTCTGTCCAGGAAGGCGCAACCTGACCTCGTCGTCACTAGCATCTTCCTCCACCTCCTCTGCTGACCTCATCTCTTGGCTGACTGTGGGTTGACAGTAAGTGGGATCTCCGACCTCATCATCATCACCCTGTGCGTTATCACACCCGTCGTCCTCAGAGCCAACCTGTTCCTGCCCTGACAAAAAACTAAAGTTGTCGCTCCAATCAGGTATTTGAGTCTTATCATCGTCTTCCTCATTGTCTCCACCAACAGGAGTTACAGTTTGGGAATGAGGGTCTACATTATGGTCAGAACCTTCTGCGTCTGGTCCTGGATCCGACTCATAAAGATTCTGGGCATCAGTGCAGATCATTTCCTCGTCTGGATTCACAGAAGCGCTGGAGTCGACCTCTGATTCCCAGGCTATAGTATGAGTAAACAGCTCTGCAGACTCAACCATCTGTTCTACCTCATACTCAGACGGGCAGCTGGAGATTTGGGAGCTGTGAGGAAGCAAGTGCGATTTGGGTGACACCTTTGAGGACTGGAGTATTTGTGATGTTGAAGTTGATGTGGAGGAGAGCCCACTTAAAGGAGCACTTGATATCCGTTGAAGCACCTGCTGTTTTTGTGCCTCATCTGGAATTTGTAGCGATTGGCGTGGCCGTAAGAAAGGGATCTTATCACATTGTCCGCTAAAAGAAGTAGACATTTTAGTTTGGCTGGAAGATGGTCTTTCTTCTGCACCTACCCCACGGACACAACCTTTTTTCCCCTTCCCAACACGCCTATTCCCCTTTCCACCAGCAGCAGGCCTTTTTCCACTCATTTTGGTGGTTAACTAATTCACAACTCTGGAGTTGTTTGCACAAAAAAACAATGGATGGTAACCGAGCAGAGCTGAGTGGCCAAACTGTGGTATTAGGCCAAAACTATTGGCTGGGTTAGATGCAGAAAAAAATTATTTTTAATTTGCAACCTGATGGAGGTCAGTATAGATGGACTAATAGACCAAGTCCCACACACCGCTAGAAGCCCAAATATTTTTTCAGAGCTAGATGCAGAAATTTTTTTTATTCAATTTGCAACCTGATGGAGGTCAGTATAGATGGACTAATAGACCAAGTCCCACACACTGCTAGAAGCCCAAATATTTTTTCAGAGCTAGATGCAGAAAAAAATTATTTTTAATTTGCAACCTGATGGAGGTCAGTATAGATGGACTAATAGACCAAGTCCCACACATCGCTAGAAGCCCAAATATTTTTTCAGAGCTAGATGCAGAAAAAAATTATTTTTAATTTGCAACCTGATGGAGGTCAGTATAGATGGACTAATAGACCAAGTCCCACACACCGCTAGAAGCCCAAATATTTTTTCAGAGCTAGATGCAGAAAAAAATTATTTTTAATTTGCAACCTGATGGAGGTCAGTATAGATGGACTAATAGACCAAGTCCCACACACCGCTAGAAGCCCAAATATTTTTTCAGAGCTAGATGCAGAAAAAAATTATATTAAATTTGCAACCTGCTGGAGGTCAGTATAGAAGGACTAATAAAACAAGTCCCACACACTGCTAGAAGCCCAAATATTTTTTCAGAGCTAAATGAAGAAAAAAATTATTTTTAATTTGCAACCTGATGGAGGTCAGTATAGATGGACTAATAGACCAAGTCCCACACACTGCTAGAAGCCCAAATATTTTTTCAGAGCTAGATGCAGAAAAAAATTATTTTTAATTTGCAACCTGATGGAGGTCAGTATAGATGGACTAATAGACCAAGTCCCACACACCGCTAGAAGCCCAAATATTTTTTCAGAGCTAGATGCAGAAAATTTTTTTATTCAATTTGCAACCTGATGGAGGTCAGTATAGATGGACTAATAGACCAAGTCCCACACACTGCTAGAAGCCCAAATATTTTTTCAGAGCTAGATGCAGAAAAAAATTATTTTTAATTTGCAACCTGATGGAGGTCAGTATAGATGGACTAATAGACCAAGTCCCACACACTGCTAGAAGCCCAAATATTTTTTCAGAGCTAGATGCAGAAAAAAATTATTTTTAATTTGCAACCTGATGGAGGTCAGTATAGATGGACTAATAGAACAAGTCCCACACGCTGCTAGAAGCCCAAATATTTTTTCAGAGCTAGATGCAGAAAAAAATTATATTCAGTTTGCAACCTGATGGAGGTCAGTATAGATGGACTAATAGAATGATGCTATGCCCAAAAGATTTTACTTCACTAGGTGCAGTAAAAAAATTGGTATTCTATACACAGGTGGTATATCTTGCAACACAGATAGGCTACTCCACTGACTAACACACTCTGCAATAGGCCAAAAAGGATTAGCTTTGCTAGATTCAGCCAAATGCTGTGAAAAAAACTTGCACAGCACTGGCACAGACCTGCCTGGCAAAAACTGATAGGAACTGATGTAACCTAGTCCTGAAAAGGACTCCAATTACAATTAGTCTTTACTCCCACAATCTATCTATTTAAGAGCACAGACCTGCCTGGTAAAAGTCGTAGGAAATGCTGTAACCTAGTCCTTAAAAGGACTGCAATCACAACTATTCCCTACTCCCAAGCTATCTGTATATTTGTGCGAAAATTGGCTTGAAATTAACAAGGTATAGCGCACACAGCAACAGCGGTGCCGTCTAACACGCAGCTGCAGCAGTGAGAAAATGGTGGCGACGGGGAAAATGGCTTGGTCTTATAGAGCAAGGACATGTGACATACACTACCAATCACACATGCCCTTGCTTGTGTGAAAAAAAGCACTTCGCTCCGTGTGTGCGCTGCTGGGAAAGAGAAAAAAATGGAGATCTTCATTGTTCCTGCAGAGATCCATCCCCTGCCCCTCCCCCCGCCCCGCTGTACACTCAAACTGCGTATTAACATTAATTTTCATCATTACTGAGAAAAAATCCAGTTATGATTTTGGTGCACGAACAGTTATCGAACATAACCTCGAACAGCCGAATTTTTCTCAAATTGTTCGTGTTCGCCGACCGGCTCGAACACCGCCCAAAACAGCTCGAATTTGAGATTGGCGAACAGTTCGAGTAGAACAACGCTCATCTCTAGTGCTGGAGGCTCAGGGGCACGCCTCAGCCTCCTGCCTTTCAGGAAGATTATTTGCACCATCCAATCTGCACCATAAGGTTATTAAAGAACATCATAACTCTGTGCTTGCTGGTCATCCAGGAAGCAAGGCAACTGTGGACCTCCTCTCTCGTCGTTTTTGGTGGCCGGGTTTGCATCTGGTTGTGAATAAACACATATCCGCTTGTAGTATTTGTGCGTGTTCTTAGATTTTGCATACCTGTCTGTCTGGTACTCTTCTTTCACTACCTATCCCTACTAGGCCATGGACACACTTGTCCATGGATTTTATTACTGACCTACAGCTTTTCTGCAGGCAAAATGGTGGTTTTGGTGGTTGTAGATAGGTTCAGTAAAATGGTTCACTTTTGTTGCTTTACCTGCACTTCCAAAGGCCAAGATACTTGATTAGGTGTTCATAAATGAGATCGTGAAGCTTCACAAGGTTCCCTCCGATGTGGTGTCAGATCGGAGGACCCAATTTGTTTCCATGTTCTGGAAGGCATTCTGTTCTCGACTGGGAGTGCAGCTGTTACATAGTTTATAAGGCCGAAAAAAGACAAGCGTCCATCCAATTCAGCCTATTTCTTGTGCACTGCAGCTATTCCGCAGCGTTGATCCAGGGGAAGGCAAAAAAACCCATGCGGTATAGGCCAATTTACATCATTGAGGAAAAATTCACTTCCCGACTCCAATCTGGCAGTCAGATTAAATCCCTGGATTAATTAACTATCACTAAGCATAAGATGTAATTTTATTGTTCTCAAGAAAGGCGTCCAGGCCTCTCTTGAACTCATTAAATGAGTTGGACATCACCACTTCCTCTCCGAGAGAGTTCCAGAGTCTCACGGCTCTGACCGTAAAGAATCCCCTTCTATGCTGGTGCAGGAACCTCCTTTCCTCCAGACGCATAGTGTGCCCCCTCGTCTTTGTCACCATCCTTAGTATAAACAGGTCATGGAAGAGATCTCTGTACTGCCCCCTGATGTATTTATACATGTTTATGAGGTCTCCCCTAAGCCTTCTCTTTTCCAACTTAAATAGGCCTAATTTTGACAACCTCTCTGGGTATTCTAGTCCCTCCATTCCCTTTATTACCTTAGTCGCCCTCCTTTGTACCCTCTCTAGCTCCAATATGTCTTTCCTGAGCACCGGAGCCCAGAACTGTGCACAATATTCTAAGTGCGGCCTTACCAGCGCTTTATACAGAGGAAGAACAATGTTCTCATCATATGCCCCTATTCCTCTTCTGATGCATGCCATGACTCTATTTGCCTTCACAGCTGCTGCCTGACACTGGGCACTCCAATTTAATTTGCTATTAACCAAGACGCCCAGGTCCTTCTCCATGTCTGATTTCCCCAACGGTTTCCCATTTAATATGTATCGGTGACTGCTGTTTTTCTTTTCCATGTGCATGACCATACATTTATCGATATTGAACCCCATTTGCCATTTTTTGGCCCAACTCCCCAATTTATCTAAATCCTCCTGTAGCTGTGCCCTATCCTCATCTGTATTACCTACTTTACAAAGTTTAGTATCATCTGCAAATATTGCTATTTTACTATGCAACCCTTCCACTAGATCATTAATAAATATATTAAATAATATAGGGCCCAAGACAGACCCTTGAGGCACCCCGCTAGTAACCCTGACCCACCCTGAGCTTACTCCATTGATAACCACCCTCTGCTTTCTATCACTCAGCCAGCTATTTACCCACTTGCACACATTATCCCCCAGACCAAGCATTCTCATTTTATATACCAACCTTTTGTGTGGCACGGTATCAAACGCTTTGGAGAAGTCAAGGTATACAACATCCACTGACTCTCCCCGGTCCAGCTGTGAGCTCACCTCCTCGTAGAAGGCGATCAGATTTGTTTGGCAGGAGCGATCCCTCATGAATACATGTTGATATGGAGTTAGACAGTTATTATCATTAAGATATTCTACAATAGCATCTCTAAGAAATCCTTCAAACAATTTACCTACAACAGACGTTAAGCTTACTGGTCTTTAGTTCCCAGGGTCACTTTTAGACCCTTTTTTGAATATTGGTACGACATTTGCTTGGCGCCAGTCTAGTGGGACAGTCCCTGTCCATAAAGAGTGCTTGAGGGCAGTCATTTCCTCTGCCTTCCACCCTCAGTCGAATGGACAGACTGAGTGTGTCAATCAGAATTTGGAGACCTACCTCAGGTGTTTCGTCTCTGAAAATCAGGAGGATTGGACATCATTCTTACCACTGGCAGAATTTGCCATTAATAATCATCGACAAGAATCCACTGGCAGGTCACCATTCTTCGGTGCATACGGTTATCACCCACAGTTTGGTACATTTAATGGGGGAGGAGTTTCGGGAGTTCCTGAGGAGGAATGGTTTGATTCATCGCTCTCCTCGGTATGACGGGCTGTTCTAAGTAATTTAAAGATCATGGGAGACAGGTATAAACGTATGGCTGGAAGAAAATGCTTGCCAGGTCCGGACCTGGATGTGAATGATTTTGTGTGGTTGTCTACCAAGAATATAAGATTGAAAGTTCCTTCTTGGAATCTGGGACATCGGTTAATTGGTCCCTATAAAATAACCTCCGTCATTAACCCAGCAGCATTCCGTCTTGAACTTCCTCAGGTCTTTAAGGTCCACAACATGTTCCACAGGTCCTTACTCAAGAAGTATGTGAAACCCCTTGAGCCCTCACTAGAGATGAGCGGTGTTCGACTCGAACTGTTCGCCAACCTCAAATTCGAGCTGTTTTGGGCGGTGTTCGAGCCGTTCGGCGAACACGAACAATTTGAAAAAAATTCGGCTGTTCGAGGTTATGTTCGATAACTGTTCATGCTCCTAAATCATAACTGGATTTTTTCTCAGTAATGCTGAAAATTAATGTTAATACGCAGTTTGAGTGTACAGTGGGGTGGAGGGAGGGGCATTGGATGGATCTCTGCAGAAATAATGAAGATCTCCATTTTTTTTTCTCTTTCCCGCATTTACAGTGGGGAGGTGCAATCTGTCAGCCTATCAGCAGCGCACACACGGAGCGAACTGCATTTTTCACACAAGCAAGGGCATGTGTCATTGGCAGTGTATGTCACATGTCCTTGCCCTATAAGACCCAGCCATTTTCCCCGCCGCCACCATTTTCTCACTGCTGCAGCTGCGTGTTAGACCGCACCGTTGTTGCTGTGTGCGCTATACCTTGTTCATTTCAAGCCAATTTTCGCACAAATCTACAGATAGCTTGGGAGTAGGGAAGAGTTGTGATTGCAGTCATTTTAAGGACTAGGTTACAGCATTTCCTATGACTTTTATCAGGCAGGTCTGTGCTCTTAAATAGATAGGTTGGGAGTAAAGACTAATTGTAATTGCAGTCCTTTTCAGGGCTAGGTTACATCAGTTCCTATCACTTTTTGCCAGGCAGGTCTGTGCCAGTGCTGTGCAAGTTTTTTTCACAGCATTTAGCTAAATCTAGCAAAGCAAATCCTTTTTGTCCTCTTGCAGTGTGTGTTAGTAAGTGGAGAAGCCTATCTGTGTTGCAAGCTACACCACCTGTGTATAGAATACAATTTTTTTTACTGCACCTAGTGAAGTAGAACCTTTTGCGCATAGCATCATTCTATTAGTCCATCTATACTAACCTCCACCAGGTTGCAAATTCAATATAATTTTTTTCAGCATCTAGCTCTGAAAAAATATTTCGGCTTGTAGCAGTGTGTGGGACTTGTTCTATTAGTCCATCTATACTAACCTCCACCAGGTTGCAAATTCAATATAATTTTTATCTGCATCTAGCTCTGAAAAAATATTTCGGCTGGTAGCAGTGTGTGTGACTTTGTGTGCCTGGCTAACAAAAATATACGCTTCATAACAAAAAACACCAGTCTAGCGCACTGCATTAATAAGATGGCATCATCGTCTCTCCCAGTGCTAGGCCTACTACGCCGGCTAGCATTCATGTGCCTAAAACACAATGTATGGGTCCACGCTAGCCATGATGCTGAGGGGTCTAAAGCTGCTGCTAACGCTTTATCACAATTCAATTGGCAGATTTTCACAGAGCTCTTCCCCAACGCCCACCCATCGGGCAACAGTTGCCCACCCTCCCTATGGGATCTAGTGGCGAACAGTTGATGCCATTAATCAGAGCGTCAGTTGCCCCGTCGACGTGGCAAGCATACGGTAAGGCATGGGAAGAGTGGACTCGACTAGTAGCAGGCAGACGGGTTGACCAATGTGAACAAGCCAGATCACAAGCCACCATAGAATTTCTCCACCAGCTAATGATGAGGGGCATATCAGGGGCGTCAGCGCAGCGGTGTCTGACCGGAGTAGCATTTCACTTCCAACTACTGAATTGGGGAGATGTGACAAAGATTCATCATCAGACAATCCATAAAAGGGTGGAAAAGGGGTCAGCCAAGTCAGGAGTATAGACTAGAGATGAGCGTTGTTCTACTCGAACTGTTCGCCAATCTCAAATTCGAGCTGTTTTGGGCGGTGTTCGAGCCGGTCGGCGAACACGAACAATTTGAGAAAAATTCGGCTGTTCGAGGTTATGTTCGATAACTGTGCAATCTGTCAGCCTATCAGCAGCGCACACACGGAGCGAAGTGCTTTTTTTCACACAAGCAAGGGCATGTGTGATTGGCAGTGTATGTCACATGTCCTTGCCCTATAAGACCAAGCCATTTTCCCCGTCGCCACCATTTTCTCACTGCTGCAGCTGCGTGTTAGACGGCACCGCTGTTGCTGTGTGCGCTATACCTTGTTAATTTCAAGCCAATTTTCGCACAAATATACAGATAGCTTGGGAGTAGGGAATAGTTGTGATTGCAGTCCTTTTAAGGACTAGGTTACAGCATTTCCTACGACTTTTATCAGGCAGGTCTGTGCTCTTAAATAGATAGATTGTGGGAGTAAAGACTAATTGTAATTGGAGTCCTTTTCAGGACTAGGTTACATCAGTTCCTATCAGTTTTTGCCAGGCAGGTCTGTGCCAGTGCTGTGCAAGTTTTTTTCACAGCATTTGGCTGAATCTAGCAAAGCTAATCCTTTTTGGCCTATTGCAGAGTGTGTTAGTCAGTGGAGTAGCCTATCTGTGTTGCAAGATATACCAACTGTGTATAGAATACCAATTTTTTTACTGCACCTAGTGAAGTAAAATCTTTTGGGCATAGCATCATTCTATTAGTCCATCTATACTGACCTCCATCAGGTTGCAAACTGAATATAATTTTTTTCTGCATCTAGCTCTGAAAAAAATATTTGGGCTTCTAGCAGCGTGTGGGACTTGTTCTATTAGTCCTTCTATACTGACCTCCAGCAGGTTGCAAATTGAATATAATTTTTTTCTGCATCTAGCTCTGAAAAAATATTTGGGCTTCTAGCGGTGTGTGGGACTTGGTCTATTAGTCCATCTATACTGACCTCCATCAGGTTGCAAATTAAAAATATTTTTTTTCTGCATCTAGCTCTGAAAAAATATTTGGGCTTCTAGCAGTGTGTGTGACTTGGTCTATTAGTCCATCTATACTGACCTCCATCAGGTTGCAAATTGAATAAAAAAATTTTCTGCATCTAGCTCTGAAAAAATATTTGGGCTTCTAGCGTTGTGTGGGACTTGGTCTATTAGTCCATCTATACTGACCTCCATCAGGTTGCAAATTAAAAATAATTTTTTTCTGCATCTAACCCAGCCAATAGTTTTGGCCTAATACCACAGTTTGGCCACTCAGCTCTGCTCGGTTACCATCCATTGTTTTTTTGTGCAAACAACTCCAGAGTTGTGAATTAGTTAACCACCAAAATGAGTGGAAAAAGGCCTGCTGCTGGTGGAAAGGGGAATAGGCGTGTTGGGAAGGGGAAAAAAGGTTGTGTCCGTGGGGTAGGTGCAGAAGAAAGACCATCTTCCAGCCAAACTAAAATGTCTACTTCTTTTAGCGGACAATGTGATAAGATCCCTTTCTTACGGCCACGCCAATCGCTACAAATTCCAGATGAGGCACAAAAACAGCAGGTGCTTCAACGGATATCAAGTGCTCCTTTAAGTGGGCTCTCCTCCACATCAACTTCAACATCACAAATACTCCAGTCCTCAAAGGTGTCACCCAAATCGCACTTGCTTCCTCACAGCTCCCAAATCTCCAGCTGCCCGTCTGAGTATGAGGTAGAACAGATGGTTGAGTCTGCAGAGCTGTTTACTCATACTATAGCCTGGGAATCAGAGGTCGACTCCAGCGCTTCTGTGAATCCAGACGAGGAAATGATCTGCACTGATGCCCAGAATCTTTATGAGTCGGATCCAGGACCAGACGCAGAAGGTTCTGACCATAATGTAGACCCTCATTCCCAAACTGTAACTCCTGTTGGTGGAGACAATGAGGAAGACGATGATAAGACTCAAATACCTGATTGGAGCGACAACTTTAGTTTTTTGTCAGGGCAGGAACAGGTTGGCTCTGAGGACGACGGGTGTGATAACGCACAGGGTGATGATGATGAGGTCGGAGATCCCACTTACTGTCAACCCACAGTCAGCCAAGAGATGAGGTCAGCAGAGGAGGTGGAGGAAGATGCTAGTGACGACGAGGTCAGGTTGCGCCTTCCTGGACAGAGACGTAGTACTGGAAGCACGTCAACAACTGCATCCTCAAACACAACTCTGCCTCTCACCACAAGTCGTGGTGGCTCTTCAGGTCGCATGGGTGCTAAGCCTTGCATAGCCTGGGCATTTTTTCAGATCGATAAAGATGACCCAACTTGTGTTATCTGTAACATTTGTCAGCAAAAGCTAAGTAGAGGCCAAAAAATACATAGTTTGAGTACTTCATGCATGAACCGGCACATGGACATGAAGCATAAGTTGCAGTGGGAAGCTCAGTGTGCTACAATGCGGTCTAGCCGGCCGGGCCAACCACCATCTGCCATATCTTGTGCATCCGCGGCCTCTTCATCCTCTGTGACTGGGGGGACAGCAGTCACACCTGTTTTGGGGCGCAGACCTGCCACCTCTTTACCCGCAACAGCCAGCGTGATTGGCAGGTCATCATTTTCTTTGGAGGTGGTAACACCAGCTGGTCTTGAGCGCTGTCCGACATCGATAGCACCACCTTTGGATCAAGGCAACCTAACATGTCCGCCTGCATCTTCCTCACAGACCGGCAGTTTGCCGGGGACACCCTTATCAACCCCGTCTAAGCACAATAGCCAGCCCTCGGTCCCTCAGATGTGGACAAGTAAAAGACCATTTCCTCCTAGCCATGAGAAAGCTAAGAGGTTGAATTTCACCATCTGCAAGCTCTTGGCTACAGAAATGCTGCCTTTCCGCCTGGTGGACACGGAGGATTTTCGAGACCTTATGTCCGTCGCAGTGCCCCAGTACCAGATGCCCAGTCGGCACTACTTCTCAAAGAAAGGTGTGCCTGCGCTCCACCAGCATGTCGCACACAACATCACCGCTTCTTTGAGAAACTCTGTGTGTGACAGGGTGCATTTCACCACAGACACTTGGACGAGTAGGCATGGACAGGGGCGTTACATGTCGCTGACTGGGCACTGGGTAACTATGGTGACAGCAGGACAAGGGGCTGCTGTCCAAGTCTTGCCGTCCCCACGAGTTGTGCGTCAATCCTCTTTATGTCATTTTTCCTCCACTGCTTCTGCCTCCTCAACCTCCTCTCGGTCTTCCACCTGCACCCAAAGCCTGTCTGGTCATGCCACAAGCTTTCTAACTGCGCAGAAGGGATCCTGCACACCTCCTTACTATGCTGGCAGTAGGGCTCAACGTCATCAGGCGGTTTTTACATTGAAATGTCTGGGAAATGTGAGTCACACAGCTGAGGAGTTGTGGTCAGCTCTGGAGAACCAATTTCATGAATGGTTGTCTCCACTGGACCTGAAACCAGGGAAGGCCGTGTGCGACAATGCTGCAAACCTGGGTGCGGCCCTTCGCCGGGGCAATGTCACACACGTGCCTTGTATGGCTCACGTGTTGAACCTGGTTGTCCAGCAATTTTTAGCCCACTATCCCAGACTAGATGGCCTTCTGCAGAGGGCACGGTCGCTGTGTGCTCACTTCCGCCGTTCGCATCCCGCAGCTCAGCGACTTACATCTCTACAGAAGTCGTTGGGCCTGCCACTTCACCGGCTAAAATGCGATGTGCCTACCCGGTGGAATTCAACTCTGCACATGTTGCAGCGACTGTGGCAGCACCGACAAGCCCTGGTGCAATACGTTCTGACGTATAGCCTGGGCCAACGAGATTCAGAGGTGGGGCAAATCACGCTGGAGGAGTGGTCTCAGATCAGGGACCTATGCACCCTTCTGCACAGTTTTGAAATGGCGACGAAGATGTTTAGTGCTGACGATGCCATTATCAGCATGACTATTCCGGTGATTTACATGCTGGAGCACATGTTAAACAGAATTCGGAGTCAGGTGGTGGCACAAGAGGAGGTGGAGGAAGTAGAGGAGGAGGAGTTGTATGCGGAAGGGCTAACATCTGCAAGGTCCAGACGGTCGGCAGCACCAGGGCGGCAGGCATGTGAGGGTGGGGGAGATGATTTTACCAGGGCGCATGGTAGCAGCCAAACTAGTGAGGAAGGTGCAGGAGCCCAGGAAGAAGTGGAGGACGAACTGATGGAAGACTCATCAGATGAGGGAGACCTTGATCACATTTCTGTTGTGCGAGGTTGGGGGGAGAGGACAGAGGAAGGAAGCATGATTGTTACCTCGCCACCAACACAACAGGGACTTGGTGCTCCTGGATGCGCAACACACATGAGTGCCTTCTTGCTGCACTACCTGCAACATGACCCTCGAATTGTGAGAATTAGAAATAATCCTGACTACTGGGTTGCCACACTGTTAGATCCCCGGTACAAAAGTAAATTTGCAGAAATTATTCCTGCCATAGAAAGGGATGCACGCATGCAGGAGTATCAGCAGAGACTGTTGCAGAATCTTACATGTGCTTTTCCACAAAATACCAGTGGTGCACGTAGTGAATCTCACAGTTCCAACTTGCCAACCGTGGTCTGTATGGAATTGTTCAATAAAGGGCCCAAAATTAAGATAACATAGATGGGAGAGGTCTCTATGAATAGGAATTCCTAAGTATTTGATACCCTGTGAGGGCCAGGCAAAGGGAAAGTTGGACTGGATGGAATCCTATATGGATTTAGGGAGGGAGACATCGAGGGCCTCAGACTTCGCTGCATTGATTTTAAAATTTTACCATGTAACAAAGTGATCTATTTCAGCCATAACAGCAGGGATGGATATATGTGATTGAGTGATATATACTAGGACATCATCAGCAAATAGAGAGCACTTGTACTCGGTGCCTCCCACCTCAATCCACCTAATATTGGGGTTATGGCGAATTGATGAGAGCAGGTGCTCCGTCACTAGGATGTATAAGAGAGGGGACAGAGGACATCCCTGCCTTGTCCCATTGGTGATTGTGAAAGGTGATGAAAATGTTCTGACGCACCCCCTGGGCCTTGGGACACCCGGAGCCGGACCCTTTTTGGTGGATGCTGGTGGTTGTAGTCTTCGTGGCGGCGATCCGGTTCCGTGGCTCAGGGCGGTCAAACCAGTGGCGGAACTATTTATGTGGTTTTGATGTTTAAATGTCCGACTACGCCACCCGTGGATTGCGGTCAGAGTGAACCGCCGCTACAGGGCAGACCGCTAAGGCTGGTGTTGTGGGTGCAGCAGAGCGTAGCATAACTCCCCACGGGAGGAGTATAGCCTCAGGGCAGTGTATGCGGAGGATGGGGGTGATGGTGCAGGGCAGCAGCAGTAACGACACGGAGTCAGTGATGCAGTTCAGGGCCTTTACTCACAGTTCTTATTATCCAGACCACGTCTGCAGGTAACGGCTGCCCACGTCGTACTGTGCTCACCAGGTGAGGGGCTCAGACAACTCCCAGATAACTTTGGAGCGCTTCACAGGACCCCCTTTGTGTGTCCTTTGTCTGGCCTTTCTTACCAACACTTCTGTCCGGCTGCCTCGGGCCTCCTCTTGGTAAACTTGGCGCCAGTTTCCCTGACCCTATGTGGTGCCTTCCTAGCGGGTGGAGCAAGGGGCTGCGCCACATAAAATGTCAGAGCCTCCGGTTTCTAGCTGAGGGTCGTTTCCTGCCTCCACTAGTTCGGGGACCGGTCTCCCCCTTTGGCCTGACCCCTCCACGCAGGTGGATTCGGGCGTGCGGTGGCGACTCGCCCGTCCGCACCCCTGGGATCCCTTCATTCCTCGTTCCTGGAGCCTTCTCCGCTCCTCTTCCTTCCTTCTCCCTCTTGCAGGCCTGGGCCTCTGTTACTAGGCCCGCCTCCGGAGCAGAGCTCATGCAGAGCCCCTGCTCCCTGCCACTTCTGCTCAGACTTCTCTGCACTGAACTAAGATGGTGCCCACCTTTTATACTCCCTTCTCAATGCACCCAGGAACTGCTTCCTCCCTGCTCCTGCACTGCAGGGTTCCCCTTCCTCAGTGTTCCCTCCCCCCACTCCAGCCAGGGACAGGGACTGTCGTGCCCATCTCAGGGGCATATTGGTCGCCCTGCCCCACGGCAATGTGGTGTAATGCATGCAGGTGTCGGGTCCTGATCCACACTCCATCCTTATCTGAGAGTGAGATATCACACCTCTGGGTGAGGTGCAATACGTCTGTAGCAACCGAGCCCTCGGTGCTACAGTTCCATTTATCTTCAGCCTAGGTGACGTATTGTGATACAGGGCCGTGATTTTGGCTATAAAAGGGTCCCCTAGACCCCTACCCCAAGCTTTTTAAGAGAATCATATATGGCGTGCCAGGAGACTCTATGGAATGCTTTCTCAGCATCCAACGAGAGTATCTACTTACAAATTTTTAACTGCATCTAGCCCAGGAAATACTTTGTGCCTAGTAGCAGTGTCTGCTAGTCAGCGGATTATCCCGGCTGTTAAGCAAGCTACACCACCTGTAGTTTGGACACTTAATTTTTTCAAAGGAAATGCTTCGGGACCACGGGATACTTAGTGAAGAGCATCAGGAGGCACCCCAAGGCATAGGGGCTGGGACTGGCACTAGGATGCCTTGCGGTGGACAGCCGAGCTCGATCCTTATAAAAGCTTTTTAACTGCAGCAGCTTTAGTGGACGCTACTGGAGCTGGAATTACGCGGCTGCTGGCATGAGACTTGCCCTCCAATAGATCCTTGTAAATGGATTTAAAGTGTATTCATTCAAATTAGAGGGACAATTTAAATTAAAAAGCTTAGAGCTGCCTCCACCACAGGGGGGCTCTCTCAACCCACCAGCGGACAGGCACCAGTATTGGGAGAGGGGGGCTGGCCGTCAGGGTTCACCGCGGCTCTGGCACAAACCCGGCGACACGGAGGTGGCACGGGCAGGAGCGGACTGGCCGTCTCGGCTTCTCACTTTTTGGATTTTAGAAGGGCATGACATGCCTATATCTGTGTCTCCCCCTCCTTTTACTCCTCCACCTCTTTTCTTTTCGCATGACTATATGTACTTGTCACTTTTCCATGTGTTAGTTGTGTCTTCTGAGCAGTTTGTCAGCTTTTGGACACCTTTGAAGGTGTTTTCTATGTGTTTCTATGTGTTTTTGTTTGCCTGCCATTGGTTTTAACGGTGTTCGAAGGTGTTCGACGAACAGTTTGACGAACAGTTCGGCGAACACACGGGTGTTCGACGAACCGAACCGAACTCGAACACTACGGGGGTGGCTCAACACTAGTATAGACGTCCCGCCCCGTGTCACTAAAACTGATTTCTCACATCATATCCCTAACACCATTAACATGACACTCACAATTTGAAGCAACACTACTATCTACTGCATTTGCGATCGCCTTCTTCGGGGCGCTATGCATAAGCGAATTAGTCCCTCAATCCAAAATTACCACCAGTGGAGGCTTATTACACCAGGACGTAGTCATAGCCAATAATGGAATAAGTCTACGCATACGCCAATCGAAAACAGTTCCAGCGGGCAGGGGCACTTGGGTACTTCTACAACCCACAAACGATACACTGAGTCGGGTAACAATAGTAAAAACATATATAACCATCAGATCACAAAGTAATTTCTTCCTATCACACATTGATGGAACGCCATTATCAAGATACCATGTCCAAGCTGTATTTAATAAATGCATAACATCGGCAGGGAACACCCCAAAGATTACGGGACACACTCATTCCGCATAGGCGCGGCCACGGATGCAGCAAGAGCAGGACTGTGAGAAACGGAAGTTCAGAGGATAGGAAGATGGCGATCCACGTGTTTGGCGAGATACATAAGACTGGACTTGTTATCCTAACGTGGTTTGTTTCTTTTACAGGTTACGCTAAGCCAACAGTGTGGGTGATAGGCCACTCGTAAATATATTGGGCAGAAAAAAGGGTGAAAGTCCCCCCAGGCGGGAGGAAATTAGAGTTTCATAACACATATTTCAACTGGAGAGGTATTAGAGGCCTGCTATGGCCACAGGTACTAATGGAGGTAATCAAGGTAGAGAGAGAGGCAAGAGGTCTGGTCATCTTAGTTATACAGGCCGGGGGAAACAACCTAGGTCATCACAAGAGCGCATAACTAATGGCAATAATGAAACTAGACACTGAGCGCTTCAGAGAATTTTTCACAAAACTAACTATAGTATGGTCAGAGATTGTGCCGATAGTGGTATGGCAAGGTGCGCGAGACATCACGGCCATCAAACGGACAAGGCGGGTAATAAATATTCGGATGGCAAAATTTAGAAAAGACAGAGGCGCTGTAGTGACACGACACCGACAACTGGAAGGAGATAAATCAGGCCTCATACGACCCGATGGTGTTCACTTAATGGATATTGGACTGGACATATTCCTGTCAGGACTCCAGGACAGAGTGGAACAAGCATTAAGAGTGATGGGTGGGGGTCAGAGTCCTGCATACGAGTACGCAGGATCCTCCGTGGCCTGGAAATAGAAAGGACATGTTGGAGAGTTACACTTGTTGGCCAACTTGCCAGAGTGGAGACCCAGGGCATGCTGCAACAAGCTGAATTAGTTTAGAAATAAAATGCCTTTCTAATGGAATGAGTATAAAGTGTTAATAAAGCTGTGACCAATCCTCACCCATGCAGTTGTAAGAGTTACATTATTGTATTGTCAAGGAAAGGGGGGCTCAGCGTCTGGGTTTGGTTGGGGGTCCCTACAGTCTGCCTAGGCTAGATGCATTTAAAAATTCTTATTAGATACACAGGCGGTGCAGCTTGCTTCGCAGCTGGGCTACTACGCCCAAAGTATTGCCTAGGCTAGATGCAGTTAAAAATTCAACACTGACTAGCAGATACTGAAGCTTTGGAGCAGACCTCTGAGTAAACAGCTCTTCAGACTCAACCATCTGTGTTACCCCAAGCCACAGTGTATGTAGTTTCTTACAGTTAAAAGGGGGGGGGAGCGACCCAACCCACCTGAAATTGACGATGCCAACGTCACGTAAGACACAGCATGGGGACTCCAAAAAGAGTCTCCATTTTTTCCCAAAATTGTGGCACAGACACCACTTAACCCTAGAACGCATACCTGGGGCCTCGCAGGCCCGCCCTGTTAATTGTTTTCTATTTTCTGCAAGATTACTTTAGTTAGAATTTTGAAACTCTAGGTATTCTTCATGTATATAGTTGTTTGTCATTTGAGTTTGAGTTATTCCATGTTATTTGCACATGGGCCTAAAAGGCCCCAGGTATGTGGAAGTGTAGATTTTTATGGTCATGCGTTCTAGGTTTTAGTGGCATCAAGTGCCCCACAGTTGCTTAAAACGGTTGGTGAGGTGATTTTACCAAATCCTCAAGCTTTTAGTCTCCCCAGGATGACACAGGGGTAGAAAAGTCCTTGCGAATCCATGATTTGCTCATCTTTATGAACGTGAGTCTGTCTATATTCTCAGTGGACAGCCGCGTGCGATTATCTGTCAGCACACCACCAGCAGCGCTGAACACACGTTCAGAGAGAACGCTGGCTGCAGGGCATGACAAGATCTCCAAGGCGTGAGTGGCGAGCTCCGGACATTTTTCCAGATTGGAATCCCAAAATGAGCAAGGGTCCAGTGACACAGTCATGGCTTCGATGTTCACTTGGAGATACTCCTGTACCATCCTCTCTAGGCGTTGACTATGTGTCAGACTTCTTGTCTCCTGTGGCCTTGCAAAGGATGGTCTAAAAAAGTGGTGAAACGATTCCACAAAATTGCTGTTACCAGCAGAAACTGTGTTGCTGTTACGGTTTGAGTCATGAAGACTCGACAGTCCCATGGTTGGCAAGTTTGAACTGTGAGATTCACTACGTGCACAACTGGTGTTTTGTGGAAAAGCACATGTAAGATTCTGCAACAGCGTCTGCAGATACTCCTGCATGCGTGAATCCCTTTCTATGGCAGGAATTATTTCGGCAGATTTACTTTTGTACCGGGGATTTAAGAGTGTGGCAACCCAGTAGTCGGGATTACTTCGAATTCTGACAATCCGAGGGTCATGTTGCAGGTAGTGCAGCAAGAAGGCACTCATGTGTCTTGCGCATCCAGGAGGACCAAGTCCTTGTTGTGTTGGTAGCGAGGTAAGAATCATGCTTCCTTCCTCTGCCCTCTCCCCCCAACCTCGCACAACAGAAATGTGATCAAGGTCTCCCTCATCTGATGAGTCTTACATGCCCATCGCCAGTTCGTCCTCCACTTCTTCCTCGGCTCCTGCACCTTCCTCAACAGTTTGGCTGCTACCATGCACCCTGGTTAATACCTCTCCTCCACCCTCCCATGCCTGCCGCCTTGGTGCTGCTGACCGTCTGGACCTTGGAGATGTTATCCCTTCCGCATACGACTCCTCCTCTCCTTCCTCCACCTCCTCTTGTCCCACCACCTGACTCTGAATTCTGTTTAATGTGTGCTCCAGCATGTAAATCAACGGTATAGTCATGCTGATAATGGCATCGTCATCAGCACTAAACATCTTCGTCGCCATTTCAAAACTGTGCAGAAGGGTGTGTGGCGCCCCTGAGGGTTCAGTCGCCACATAGTTACTGCATCTCACCCAGAGATGTGGTATCTCACCGTCAGGTAAGGAAGGAGTATGGCTCGGGACCCTAACACCTGCATCCAACACATACCCGCAGTTGGGGTAGGGCGAGATTGCTCCTAAGGGAGAGCACAGTCCCAGGTCCCTAGCTGGTGGGAGGGTCCTATGTAGTGGGTGCTTAGGGGAGAAGCTTAGGGGAGCACATGACAGGGAGAGTATAAATAGGAAGCCATCTTAGAAAGAGCAAGCCAGTCAGAGGAGGAGAAGTGACAGGAGCAGAGGCTCTGTATGAGCTCTGCTCCGGAGACGGGCATAGTCTGGGAGGCCCAGGACTGAAGGAGAGAAGAGAGGAGTGGGAGCAGGAAGGCTCCAGGAACCGAAGGGACCCTAGGGGTACAGGCCATGCAGAAGGCCACCTGTACGCCCACTGCTACCAGGAGGTAGAGGGGTCAGGCCAGATAAGAGGAACCGGTCCTTCAAATAGCGGAGAAACAGCAAGGCTCAACTAGAAACCGGAGGCTGCTGCATTTCATGTACTGCAGGCCAAAGTCCACATCAGTCTCACTAAGAAGATAGCCACATAGGACCCAGGGGACGGAACACACGTCGCCCGCCAAGGCCCGAGGTTACCGGATAGAAGTGTCACTGGGTGTGAGGTGCAGGGAGAAGGCCAGAGAAAGGACACACAGAAGGGGGTCCTGCTAAGTACTCCGGAGCTATCTGGGGGTGGACTGAGCCCCTCACTGAGTACGCACAGCACAACGGGGGAGATTGCTCTGGTACCTGTAATCTGGACTGCAACAACTGTGAGTAAAGATCTTGGGCCTGCATCACACGGACTCTGTGTTCATTTCTGAATCCCTGCACTACAACCACCATCATCCACCCACACTGCCCTGAAGCTACACTCTTCCTTTGGGGAGTAATAATACCATTGCTGCAAAACCACCAGCTTCAGAGGACTGTTCCGCAGCGGCGGCCCCTTTGGCTGCACTCCACAGGTGGCGTAGTCGGACATTATAAAACCCATATATACAAATTACCCTTGGATTGACCGCCCTGGCTCACGGACCGGGTCACCACCACAGTGACTACAACCCCCAGCGTCTACCGGCCTGGCTCCGGGTACCCCACGGCCCAGGGGGCATGTCAACTTCATAGGTCCCTGATCTGAGACCACTCCTGTAGCGTGATTTGCCCCACCTCTGGATCTCGTTGGCCCAGGCTATACGTCAGAACGTATTGCACCAGGGCTTGTCGGTGCTGCCACAGTTGCTGCAACATATGCAGAGTTGAATTCCACCGTGTCGGCACATCGCATTTCAGCCGGTGAACTGGCAAGCCCAACTACTTCTGTAGAGATGTAAGTCATTGAGCTGCGGGATGCGAACGGCGGAAGTGAGCACACAGCGACCGTGCCCTCTGCAGAAGGCCATCTAGTTCGGGATAGTGGGCTAAAAATTGATGGACAACCAGGTTCAACACGTGAGCCATACAAGGCACGTGTGTGACATTGCCCCGGCGAAGGGCCGCACCCAGGTTTGCAGCATTGTCGCACACGGCCTTCTCTGGTTGCAGGTCCAGTGGAGACAACCATTCATGAAACTGGGTCTCCAGAGCTGACCACAATATCTTAGCTGTGTGACTCACATTTCCCTGACATTTCAAAGTAAACACTGATGCCGTTGAGCCATGCTGCCAGCATAGTAAGGAGGTGTGCAGGATTCCTTCTGCGCAGTTAGAAAGCAGGTGGCATTACCAGACAGGCTTTGGGTGCAGGTGGAGGACCGAGAGCAGGTTGAGGAGGCAGAAGCAGTGGAGGAACTTCGAGATAAAGAGGATTGACGCACAACTCGTGGGGACGGTAAGACTTGGACAGCAGCCCCTTGTCCTGCTGTCACCATAGTTACCCAGTCTCCAGTCAGCGACATGCAACGCCCCTGTCCATGCCTACTCGTCCAAGTGTCTGTGGTGAAATGCACCCTGTCACACACAGAGTTTCTCAAAGAAGCGGTGATGCTGTGTGCGACATGCTGGTGGAGCGCAGGCACACCTTTCTTTGAGAAGTAGTGCCGACTGGGCATCTTGTACTGGGGCACTGCGACGGACATAAGGTCTCAAAAATCCTCTGTGTCCACCAGGTGGAAAGGCAGCATTTCTGTAGCCAACAGCTTGCAGTGGTGAAATTCAACCTCTTAGCTTTGTCATGGCTAGGAGGGAATGGTCTTTTACTTGTCCACATCTGAGGGACCGAGGGCTGGCTGTTGTGCTTAGACGGGGTTGAGAAGGGTGTCCCCGGCAAACTGCCAGTCTGTGAGGAAGATGCAGGTGGACATGTTAGGTTGCCTTGATCCAAAGGTGGAGCTCTCGATGTCAGAGAGCGCTGAACACCAGCTGGTGTTTCCACTCCCAAATTAAGTGACGACCAGCCAATCAAACTGGCTGTTGTGGGTAAAGAGGTGGCAGGTCTGCGTCCAAAAACATGTGTGACTGCTGTCCCCCCTGTCACAGAGGATGAAGAGGCCGCGGATGCACAAGATGGGGCAGACGGTGGTTGGCCCGACCCCCTAGGCTGCATTGTAGCACAGTGAGCTTCCCACTGCAACTTATGCTTCATATCCATGTGACGGTTCATGCATGAAGTATTCAAACTATGGATTTTTTGGCCTCTACTTAGCTTTTGGTGACAAATATTACAGATAACAAGAGTTGGGTCATCCTTATCGATCTGAAAAAATGCCCAGGCTATGCAAGGCTTAGAGCCCATGCGACCTGAAGAGCAACTATGACTTGTGGTCAGAGGCAGAGTTGTGGTTGAGGATGCAGTTGTTGACGTGCTTCCAGTACTCCGTCTCTGTCCAGGATGGCGCAACCTAACCTCGTCGTCAATAGCATCTGTTACGCTCCGCTGCGCTTGGTATCACAGATCCTGGAAGAATGCATTGATGGAATCCTCCACAAGAGGCCCCCATAAACATTCACACATCTCCACCTTTCACCTCAGACCAGCAGAGGGAGCCCGTTAGGGATATAAATAGGGAAGGTGGAGCTAGGCAGTTCAGTTCCTCTGAAGAGTTCCTGCAGTAGAGAAGCCTAAGAGAGGTCAGTCTGCAGTGGAGCTCAGTCTAGTCTAGAGAACTCAGTTAATAGTTCAGCAGTGGAGCACGAGGCTGTTGCTAACTAGATTCAGGGAGCCCAGTTACAGCTTAAGGTGTGCCGGCGCCATAAGATCGGTGAAGCGCGGCAAGCTGCCGTTAGTGTGTACAGCTTAGTTAGGGCCCGAGTAGGCCGAAGGTGAGTGGCGAGTTAGTACATAAGGGGCAGAGGAGCTTAACCAGCTCACCCCGAAGCATTTACCGGACACCGGATCCGAGCTTACCGGGATCTCTATGACCCAGTAAGGGATAACTGGAATCCCAGGAGAACTACAAGTCCCAGGATCGCTAAGGTGCTGATACGTAACAGAGCCAGGAGACGCTTAGGCCCCGCATACTGGGAGCGTGAACTCCAAGACAAGGCCCAACCATAAGGTCAGCCAGCGCAGGACAGAGACAAAGTTAGGCCTAGCCCAAGGCAGGTCAGAATCTTACTACGCAGTGGCAAGAAACAGGAGCCCCTACACCCGCTCATTGGGGAGGATCCAGATATGCACCCTTCACCCTACAGTGCTCCGGGATGTGCCTGAATTTCCACCAGTAAAAGGTACTGAAGTGACTACCGTGTCCGTTCCCGTTCTTGCTCTGACCCAGCTGGGTCTCGCCTGTCCTGCATTCCCCCTGCATATGCTTTTCTGAGGCCTAGCTCCACCTGTGGGGAGCTATACCATCGAGCTGCCTTATCACCGGCCTCAGTGGACTGCTGCAGCGCTGGTGCTTCTCACCAGATACCACAGGTGGTGTCACGAACTCTTATAAAATTAACAATTATCCACCGTTTTAAAGAGTGACCCCAAGGTACGGGCCCGGGAGCCGACCACCGCGACATCCCCAAGGCCAGGCAAAGGCCCGGGTACCGAGTCATCCCCATCCCCTGGGCTAGTCACATCCTCCTCCACCTCCTCTGCTGACCTCATCGACTGGCTGACTGTGGGTTGACAGTAAGTGGGATCTCCAACCTCGTCATCATCACCCTGTGTGTTCTCACACCCGTCGTCCTCAGAGCCAACCTCTTCCTGCTCTGACCGAAAAGTCAAGTTGTCGCTCCAATCAGGTATTTGAGTCTCATCATCGTCTTCATCATTGTCTCCACCAACAGGAGTTACAGTTTGGGAATGAGGGTCTACATTATGCTCAGAACCTTCTTCATCTGGTCCTGGATCCGACTTATAAAGATTCTGTACATCAGTGCAGATCATTTCCTCGTCTGGATTAACAGAAGCTCTGGAGCAGACCTCCATTTCCCAGGCTATAGTATGAGTAAACAGCTGTGCAGACTCAACCATCTGTGTTACCCCATACTCAGACGGGCAGCTGGAGACTTGGGAGCTGTGAGGAAGCAAGTGAGATTGGGGTGACACCTCTGAGGACTGGAGTATTTGTGATGTTGAAGTTGAGGTGGAGGAGAGTCCACTTGAAGGAGCACTTGATATCCATTGAAGCACCTGCTGTTTTTGTGCCTCATCTGGAATTTGTAGCAATGGGCATGTCTGTAAGAAAGGGATCATATCACATTGTCCACTAAAAGAAGTAGACATCTTAGTTTGGCTGGAAGATGGTCTTTCTTCTGCAGATGATACGCCCCCCCCCCACCGCGGGGGGCTCGACCCACCAGCGGACAGGCACCAGTATTGGGAGAGGGGGGCTGGCCAACAGGGTCCACGGCGGCTCTGGCACAAACCCAGCGACACGGAGGTGGCACGGGCAGGAACGGACTGGCCTTGTCAGCTTCGCACTTTTTTGGTTTTAGAAGGGCATGACATGCCTATATCTGTGTCTCCCCCTCCTCTTACTCCTCCACCTCTTTTGTTTTCGCATGACTATATGTACTTGTCTCTTTTCCATGTGTTAGTTGTGTCTTCTGAGCAGTTTGTCAGCTTTTGGACACCTTTGAAGGTGTTTTCTATGTGTTTCTATGTGTTTTTGTTTGCCTGCCATTGGTTTTAACGGTGTTCGAAGGTGTTCGACGAACAGTTCGACGAACAGTTCGGCGAACATACGGGTGTTCAACGAACCGAACCGAACTTGAACACTACGGGGGTGGCTCAACACTAGCCCTCACCTCTACCACCGCTCCCAGTAATGGCTGATGGTAATCTGGAGTTCCAGATTTCGAGGATTGTAGATTCTTGTCTCCATCGTTGTTCTCCACAATACTTGGTGCATTGGAATGTGCACAGAGGAGAAGATATGGGTTTTAGCATCAGAGGTGAACACTTCCAGGTTGGTTTGTTAATTCTACACCTCTTATCCTGAGAAACCCAGTCCTGAGTGTCCGGAGGCCACTCGTAGAGGGGGCGGTACTGTCACGGGTGTTTCAGAAGTGACAGAGAGTCGCCCTGCAGTTGGTTGCACTAGATCTCTTCATTTGGCATTGCATTACAGACACCTTCTTAGAAGCTTTCTCTCTAGGACCCAGCGGCTACCTTCCTGTTGCAAGTTGACACCCTGACGTTGGGTTATAAATATCTACTGTTAGGTAGAGGGAGGTGCCGGCGATATTCACATGACACCTTGTGAAGGCTTGAGCAAGAGCAGTACTACTTTCTCTCTGGGGCTAAGAGGATGTATGCTCATCTCTCTGAAGTCGTCTAAAGCTAAGTTATCTTCCTTTGTTTGCTCCCCTTTGTTGTCTTTAGTTGTCAGTGGCGATCAACTAGCGCTCATTCCCTCCCTTCCTTAGCCAGGGCCAAACGCCAGGGAAAGAGAGAGCGAGGTTCCTTTGCGGCGATTGGTGTGTAACCAATATAGGGACGTTAGGGGAGACAGGGTGATATAAGGTCAGCCTAGGAGGTCTCCACTACCCCCTTTCCCTAGAGTCTGGGCCCCCTTTTCCCCTTCCCTTCGTGTTGCACTTAGTCTTTCCTACACCTTACGTGATATATGACTAGGATGTATAGTATTTCCATAACTCTCTATGGAATTCCTATATGTCTAACTAAAGGGAACCGATATGGCTTGGGACCAAATGGAATGCAAGTCCTTTGTTCTGAGTTGAGCTGGTGAGAGGTGTGATTGTCTTGTCACTCACATTCTCTTGACCCCCGATCCTGCAGCTGCCTGGTGTCCTGCTTCAATTGCACACTGAAGGGGGCTTTATAATACTCTGCCAAATAGGATTTAATAATTGACATGGAATTATATCTCCAATATTCTTCACAGTGGGTCTAAAACAACATTTTTGTGGTAAAAATTAGGAATGAGCGTAGATGTTCGAGTTCATCAGGTTTAATCAAATTGTAGTACAAAGTTTGGTTCAGGTATCCGAACTTGACCCCAAACACGAAATCAGTAAAAGTCAATGGGGACCTGAACTTTGGTGCTGAAAAATTGTCTGTAAAATGGTCATAGTAAAGGTTATGGGGCTGCAAAAGGAAGCAAAGTGAGGATGAGGGTAAGAATAGGACAATTGCCCTGCAAACAAATGTGGATAGGAAAAAGACTTAAAATAGCATGGAATAAAAAAAAAAATCTAAAATAATCTTGAACCAGGAGGCAGAGGTCCAAATGGAGGAGGAGGTTGAGGAGGAGGTGCAGGTGGATGTGGCGTTATAGGTGAAAGAGGGGGAGGAGGAGGTAGTCAACACTGTTTTTGTGTCTTTTTTTTTTGGGGGGGGGCGTGTACTCTGCAAAGCAGCCCCATTGAGGGTACTCTTACAACAGCCTCTTTGGAGGTACTCTGAAAAAAGCCTCTGTGGGGGTACTCTGAAAACAACCTCATTGGGGGTACTCTTCAAAACAGACTCTGTGGGGATACTCTGCAAAATAGCCTATGTGAGGGTACTCCAAAAAAAGCCTATGTGGGGTACTCTGACAACAGCATCTGTAGGGGTACTCTGCAAAATAGTCTTGTCGGGGGTACTTGGCAATACAGCCTTATTGGGGGTACTTGGCAAAACAGCCTCTGTGGGGAGGATTGAAGAGAGAGGTGCATTAATCGACCTGCAGAATTAAGGACAGACTGGAGGGGTGTGATAATGCGATGGGAATGGACAGGTCCTAGACCCCACATGGAGTCAAGGCCATCCGAGTGATGTGTTTCATTTATGATGGAGGGACTCTGAAAGTCACAAAGCCTATTTTTAGAGGGCCATCAGGCGGCCTTTATTATTCTCAAAGGGCCAGCATTCGGCCCTTACTATTCTTAGAGAGCCATCAGCCGGCTATGTTTTATTGTTCCCATTACTAAAGAGTGGGTCTCCTATGCTGTTATTGCATATGCAGTGAGTGGCAGGGTGCACTCCAATACCACTTTGAAAATTTGGACGCACCCCAATACCCCTTTGAAGAGACTTAGAAGAGGGCTTCCTGTAAACAATGTTACCATTATTAGGAAGTAGGTCTCCCATTGTGTTTGCCTATGCAGTGATTGCAAGGGTTGCCAAAAATTTGGAGGCACTCCAATGCCCCTTGGAATAGACATGGAGGTCAAAGGGCCTCCTGAAAACAATGTTTCCATTATTAGGAAGTGGGTCTCCCATTGTTTTTGCCTATGCAGTGAATGCAAGGGTTGCCAAAATTTTGGAGACACTCCAATGCCCTTGGAAGAGACGTGGAGGTCAGAGGGCCTCCTGAAAACAATGTTCCCATTATTAGGAAGTGGGTCTCCCATTGTGTTTACCTATGCAGTGAATCCAAGAGTTGCCAAAAATTTGGAGACACTCCAATGCCCCTTTGAAGAGACGTAGAGGAGGGCCTCCTGAAAAAAAAATGTTCCAATTATTAGGAAGTGGGTCTCCCATAGTGTTGGCTATGCAGTGAATGCAAGGGCTGCCAAAAATTGGGAGGCACTCCAATGCACTTTGGAAGAGATGTGGAGGAGGGCCTCATAAAAAATGTTTCCATTAGAAAGGAACGGGTCTCCTATAATTGTAATGCTCATGCACAAAGTGTATGGGCTGACAAACATTTACCCCTGGGGGGTATACATGAACATACTGTACAAAAAATTTTTTTTATGGGCAATTTATGGTCAATTTTCAATTGACAGGCGCATGCGCTTATCACTTGTAATTCCACCAGCGCCACTAAACACCAGCTCTGACAAAACGCTAGCGGCAGGGCAGGCCAGGACCTCCAAGGTGTAGAGAGCCAGTTCATTCCACGTATCCACCTTGGATACCCAATAATTATAAGGCATAGAGGAATCATGGAGGACGCTGGAACGGTTGGCAAGGTACTCCCTCAGCATCTTCCCAAACTTTGCACTCCTTGTGAGAGTACCCCGTGCCTCAGGGCCTTGTTTTGCAACAAGGGCCTTCTGGTACTGCCCCATTTTTGTAGACCTGTCCACCTTAGGAATAAGAGATAAAAAGTTATCCCTGTAGCGTGGGTCTAGAAGTGTCACAAACCAGTAATGACTGTCACCCAAAATTTTGAGAACGTGAGGGTCATGGGAAAGGCAGCGTAACATAAACTCAGCCATGCGTGCCAGACTGCTAAAAGACAAGACTTCCGTGTCCTCACCAAGAGGATGACTGACCATGCTCTCCTCCTCTCTGTCCTCTGGCCATCCGCGCTGAACAGATGGTATGTCAGTTGTGCAGGTAGTACTGTCTGTAGCGCATGAAACTAGCTCCTGTTCCTCCTCCTCCTCCTCTTCCTCATTGTCACCCAATCCACGTTGGGATGAGATGAGGCTGGGCTGTGTATAATCACCCTGTATGGTTCCTTGCTCCATCTCATTGTGCTCCGCCTTCAATGCATTATCTTTGATTGTGAGCAGAGAGCATTTCAAAAGACAGAGAAGCGAGATGGTGACGCTAATTATGGCGTCATCGCCGCTCACCATCTTGGTGAAGTCATCAAAGTTTTGGAGGATGGTACATATGTCTAACATCCATGTCCACTCCTGAGGTCTTATGTGTGGAGTCTGAACTGAATACCGACGACCTTGTTGATGCTGGTACTCAACAACTGCCCTCTTCTGCTCACAAATCCTTTCCAACGTCTGCAGTGTAGAGTTCCAATGCATGGGGACATCACACACCAGTCTGTGAGCCGGAAGCTGAAAATGCTGCTGAAACATGGCAAGGGAGGCGGAAGCTGTAGGTGACTTTCTAAAATGGGCACACAGGCGGCGTACTTTAACAAGCAGATCTGGCAGCTCCGGGTAGGATTTGAGAAAATGCTGAACCACGAGGTTAAGCACATGGGGGAGGCATTGAACGTGTGTGAGCTCACCTCGCCTCAGAGCCGCCACCAGCTACCGGCCATTGTCACACACGACCATGCCTGGCTGTTGGTTCAGCGATGTGAGCCACAGATCAGCCTGCTCTTTCAGAGCTGTTCACAACTCTTCAGGCAGTGATGCAGTGCTTCCAGTGGTCATTTCAGAGATGGAGGCTGAAGAGGAGAAGGAGACCGAGGAGGAGGAGGTGTCGGAGCTGTAGACTGTGGGGGCAACCCTGATTGACCTAGGGCCCACAATCCTTGGCGTCGGGAGGACATGTTCCGTCACAAGGTCTGACTGAGTCCCGGCTTCCACTATGTTAACCCAGTGTGCCGTCAGCAAGATGTACCGTCCCTGCCCACAAGCACTAGTCCACGTGTCTGTGGTTAGGTGTACTTTACCTGTAACTGCATTGTTGAGGGCACGGCTAATTTTTTGGGACACTTGCTTGTGTAATGCATGAACCATGGATTGGGGATTGGCTTGCATGCACAACAGCGGAAGTAGCAATGGTGCCACCCGCAGACATTGTTCCTGGACCCTGGGGTTCAGTCCACAAAGTCGGGTGCTTTGCTGCCATGTGCCTTATCATGCTAGTGGTGATTAGGCTGCAAGTTTTGCCACCCCTGCTGATGCTGGCCTGGCAGGTGGTGCAAATGGCCTTTTTGGGGTTATCAGCAGAGTCTTTAAAAAACAACCAGACTAGGGAAGGCCTAGCAGTTGTACTGGCAACTTTCTTCGTGTTGGTGTTACGGGGAACAGTTGCCTGCCTTCTGTCTGTGGCCACCACACTGCTTCTTCTTGTCTGTTGGGGTGCTCTGCCTCCCTCCCCCTGTGTGCTGCACTCCTCGCTCTGCATGTCCTCCTGCCAGGTTGGGTCAGTTACTATATCATCCACCACCCCGTCTTCCACTTCCGCACCCTGGTCCTGCTCCTGACTTTCTGGCAATTGTGTCTCATCATCGTCCATCTTTTGTGACACTTTCCCACCGTCGCCTTCGTGTGACCGTGGCTGCTCAAATATTTGGGCATCGCTACATACGATCTCCTCTTGCCCCACTTCAAGTGGACCACGCGAGAGGCCCGAATCTATAAATGGAAAAGTGAACAGCTCTTCAGAGTGTCCAACTGTGGGATCAGTTGTCTCTGGACACTTGGCATGGTGGGAGGAAGGAGGATCAGGGTGAGGAATATGCAGTCCAGACTTATGGCTTCTGAGACTTGACCGTGTGGAAGACAGTGTGGTGGCTAAGTCACTGGAAGCATTAACCGCTATCCAACCAACAACTTTTTGACACTGCTCTGGGTTCAATAGTGGTGTGCTGCGGTCCCCTAGGAATTGGGACAGGAAGGTCGGGCGAGAAGATGTGGGTGTTTGTTGTGGCACAATTTCAGCTTGCCCACGGCCTCGGCCTCTGCATGCACCATTACCATCACGTCCAGTTCCCCGTCCCTTGCCATGCGCCTTGCCCATTTTAAATGGAGGACAATATCTTCCATGCTCACCACAAATGGCTGAATTTGGAGTGAAGTTATTTATAATCTGTGTGATGGAGAAAACACAGTTTTAAATACTTGGCCTGTAGGTAACTATTTTGAACAGCAAACTGGTGTCAAAAACTTTGCTGACACACTGAAAAAAGATTACAATGGAGGCCAGAAATGGCAGAATTTTCAGAAAACGTATATGTAGTCTGTGTGACGGACAATCCACAGTTTTAAATGCCTGGCCTGTAGGTAACTATTTTGAACAGCAAACCGGTGCCAAAAACTTTGCTGACACACTGAAAAAAAATTTCAACGGAGGCCAAAAATGGCAGTATATTCAACGCAATTATATGTGATCCATGTGAAGGACAAACCACAGTTTTAAATAGCTGGATTTTTAGCGCTGTAATATGGAAATGACCTGGCTGTATTCTGCAGTGCCAACAAGCACATTTTGCAGAAAAACGGTGTTCTCTGAATTGCTTTTTAAGCAAATAATGAGGATTAAGATCCCCAAAAAATTATTCCTGGCCCCTGAGACCTGGACCTTTGTCTAGAAATGTCTAACAGCAGCAGAAGGCAGAACTGGAATGGAGCCTCTTGTGCTATATGCGCTGCAGTCTGCTATATACACTGCCTGCCTGCCTATATACACTGCCTGCCTGATATCTCTGCAGATGGATTAGTCCTCAGAAGGACTGTTTGTTGAGATGGATATGTGTAATGTTTTTGTTTTCTCCCTACACTACCTAATACACAACTAAATCTCTCCCTAGCTAAGCAGCACCTCTCCCTACACTGCCTGATTGCGGAGTAGACTGACGAGCACAGCGGCGCCAGGTCTGATATAGACCTGATGACGCTGTGCGGCCAGCCAATCACTGTAATGCCACAACCACCATGGCTGCGGCATTACAATGAGTGGCAGGCAATCCCTGCATGCTGATTGGCGCTCTAAAGAGCACCAAACATGCAGGGAGTGGACCCGAGCATCCGCCCGAGCATCTCGCAAGTACTTGGCGAGCTCCTAGCATCTCGAGTACTGAGATGCTTGGGCGAGTACTGAGTACTTGCGAGTATGCTCGCTCATCACTAGTGCTCACCCATCTCAATATCCTACTGGAAATTAAGGAGCAATGTCACCTCCTAGTGCTGGCTTCTGTGCCATTCCTTGTGGCCTAATTACCCCCTTCACATGACACCAGCCAGCCCAATTGATTCTCACATGATATTCCTCAACATTAGATCACTGCTGAAGGGTTCTGGTTTGTGATACAGTAACCATATTTGGCCCCCCAAAAAATCACTGCTATAGTAGAGATAATTGTCCACCAAACAGCCAGTATTACCAGTTACAACTACTGGTTGAAGTCACTTTATCCTGTCACACATCTGATCTATTAACAGGGAAGCTGATCATGTTAACACTGCAGACTGTCATATTTTAATAGCAACTATAAAATATTAATGCTAACAGACATCACTGTGTTCACAATTATTATGCAACTTGTATTTTTGGTGATTCATTTTATTATTGAACAACTACAGTGCTGTTAGTCAGTCTAAAAGGTTAATAAACCTGAATATTTAGAAAGGCAAAGTGAGGTTTTGATTTTCAGAAAAGAATATCTACGTGTGCAGAATTATTGGGAAACTATTAGATTGCTAAACTATTATGCAACTAAATGAAGAACGTAAATTTTTCCATCTCAATTATTTATTGTAATCTGTTAGAGTGAGAATAGTCACCAAACATCTCAAAATGTCCAAAAAATAAACATTTCTGCCATGTTAAAAAAATATCAATGACCAGTATAGCCAATCTTCTTTTCAATAACAGTCATCCGCCTTCCATCCATGGTGTCTGTCAGTTTCTTAATCTGGTGACAATCAACTTTTTGGGCAGCACCAATCACAGACTCCCAGACACTGTTCAAAGAGGTGTACTGTTTTCCTTCACCGTAAATCTCCTACTCAAGAAGGACCCAAAAGTTCTTAATAGGGTTTAGGTCAGATGACGAAGGAGCCATGTCATTGTTCTTTCATGTTTAAGGTCATTGCTGACTAGCCAAGCAGGAGAGACTTCCGTGCTGCAATGGAGCATTGTCCTGCATAAAAACCATAGTTTTCTTTTGCTTCACGTTTGATTCTTCACAAATCTGTGGCAGTTATTATGCAAATTTTTCTTCTCAAAATGTATTTTGAGACCCTGTTGACTATTTTCAACAAAACATTTGACGGTTCTGTGATAACTAGAGATGAGCGTTGTTCTACTCGAACTGTTCGCCAATCTCAAATTCGAGTTGTTTTGGGCGGTGTTCGAGCCGGTCGGCGAACACGAACAATTTGAGAAAAATTCGGCTGTTCGAGGTTATGTTCGATAACTGTTCGTGCACCAAAATCATAACTGGATTTTTTCTCAGTAATGATGAAAATTAATGTTAATACGCAGTTTGAGTGTACAGCGGGGCGGGGGGAGGGGCAGGGGATGGATCTCTGCAGGAACAATGAAGATCTCCATTTTTTTTTCTCTTTCCCGCATTTGCAGTGGGGAGGTGCAATCTGTCAGCCTATCAGCAGCGCACACACGGAGCGAAGTGCTTTTTTTCACACAAGCAAGGGCATGTGTGATTGGCAGTGTATGTCACATGTCCTTGCTCTATAAGACCAAGCCATTTTCCCCGTCGCCACCATTTTCTCACTGCTGCAGCTGCGTGTTAGACGGCACCGCTGTTGCTGTGTGCGCTATACCTTGTTAATTTCAAGCCAATTTTCGCACAAATATACAGATAGCTTGGGAGTAGGGAATAGTTGTGATTGCAGTCCTTTTAAGGACTAGGTTACAGCATTTTCTACGACTTTTATCAGGCAGGTCTGTGCTCTTAAATAGATAGATTGTGGGAGTAAAGACTAATTGTAATTGGAGTCCTTTTCAGGACTAGGTTACATCAGTTCCTATCAGTTTTTGCCAGGCAGGTCTGTGCCAGTGCTGTGCAAGTTTTTTTCACAGCATTTGGCTGAATCTAGCAAAGCTAATCCTTTTTGGCCTATTGCAGAGTGTGTTAGTCAGTGGAGTAGCCTATCTGTGTTGCAAGATATACCACCTGTGTATAGAATACCAATTTTTTTACTGCACCTAGTGAAGTAAAATCTTTTGGGCATAGCATCATTCTATTAGTCCATCTATACTGACCTCCATCAGGTTGCAAACTGAATATAATTTTTTTCTGCATCTAGCTCTGAAAAAATATTTGGGCTTCTAGCAGTGTGTGGGACTTGGTCTATTAGTCCATCTATACTGACCTCCATCAGGTTGCAAATTAAAAATATTTTTTTTCTGCATCTAGCTCTGAAAAAATATTTGGGCTTCTAGCAGTGTGTGGGACTTGGTCTATTAGTCCATCTATACTGACCTCCATCAGGTTGCAAATTAAAAATAATTTTTTTCTTCATTTAGCTCTGAAAAAATATTTGGGCTTCTAGCAGTGTGTGGGACTTGTTCTATTAGTCCTTCTATACTGACCTCCAGCAGGTTGCAAATTGAATATAATTTTTTTCTGCATCTAGCTCTGAAAAAATATTTGGGCTTCTAGCGGTGTGTGGGACTTGGTCTATTAGTCCATCTATACTGACCTCCATCAGGTTGCAAATTAAAAATAATTTTTTTCTGCATCTAGCTCTGAAAAAATATTTGGGCTTCTAGCGGTGTGTGGGACTTGGTCTATTAGTCCATCTACACTGACCTCCATCAGGTTGCAAATTAAAAATAATTTTTTTCTGCATCTAGCTCTGAAAAAATATTTGGGCTTCTAGCAGTGTGTGGGACTTGGTCTATTAGTCCATCTATACTGACCTCCATCAGGTTGCAAATTGAATAAAAAAAATTTCTGCATCTAGCTCTGAAAAAATATTTGGGCTTCTAGCGGTGTGTGGGACTTGGTCTATTAGTCCATCTATACTGACCTCCATCAGGTTGCAAATTAAAAATAATTTTTTTCTGCATCTAACCCAGCCAATAGTTTTGGCCTAATACCACAGTTTGGCCACTCAGCTCTGCTCGGTTACCATCCATTGTTTTTTTGTGCAAACAACTCCAGAGTTGTGAATTAGTTAACCACCAAAATGAGTGGAAAAAGGCCTGCTGCTGGTGGAAAGGGGAATAGGCGTGTTGGGAAGGGGAAAAAAGGTTGTGTCCGTGGGGTAGGTGCAGAAGAAAGACCATCTTCCAGCCAAACTAAAATGTCTACTTCTTTTAGCGGACAATGTGATAAGATCCCTTTCTTACGGCCACGCCAATCGCTACAAATTCCAGATGAGGCACAAAAACAGCAGGTGCTTCAACGGATATCAAGTGCTCCTTTAAGTGGGCTCTCCTCCACATCAACTTCAACATCACAAATACTCCAGTCCTCAAAGGTGTCACCCAAATCGCACTTGCTTCCTCA
This sequence comes from Phyllobates terribilis, assembly GCF_046119375.1. NCBI lineage: Eukaryota > Metazoa > Chordata > Amphibia > Anura > Dendrobatidae > Phyllobates > Phyllobates terribilis. The sequence goes on along the minus strand of NW_027362764.1, from coordinate 529,643,011 downwards.
CAGCTCCCAAATCTCCAGCTGCCCGTCTGAGTATGAGGTAGAACAGATGGTTGAGTCTGCAGAGCTGTTTACTCATACTATAGCCTGGGAATCAGAGGTCGACTCCAGCGCTTCTGTGAATCCAGACGAGGAAATGATCTGCACTGATGCCCAGAATCTTTATGAGTCGGATCCAGGACCAGACGCAGAAGGTTCTGACCATAATGTAGACCCTCATTCCCAAACTGTAACTCCTGTTGGTGGAGACAATGAGGAAGACGATGATAAGACTCAAATACCTGATTGGAGCGACAACTTTAGTTTTTTGTCAGGGCAGGAACAGGTTGGCTCTGAGGACGACGGGTGTGATAACGCACAGGGTGATGATGATGAGGTCGGAGATCCCACTTACTGTCAACCCACAGTCAGCCAAGAGATGAGGTCAGCAGAGGAGGTGGAGGAAGATGCTAGTGACGACGAGGTCAGGTTGCGCCTTCCTGGACAGAGACGTAGTACTGGAAGCACGTCAACAACTGCATCCTCAAACACAACTCTGCCTCTCACCACAAGTCGTGGTGGCTCTTCAGGTCGCATGGGTGCTAAGCCTTGCATAGCCTGGGCATTTTTTCAGATCGATAAAGATGACCCAACTCGTGTTATCTGTAACATTTGTCAGCAAAAGCTAAGTAGAGGCCAAAAAATACATAGTTTGAGTACTTCATGCATGAACCGGCACATGGACATGAAGCATAAGTTGCAGTGGGAAGCTCAGTGTGCTACAATGCGGTCTAGCCGGCCGGGCCAACCACCGTCTGCCATATCTTGTGCATCCGCGGCCTCTTCATCCTCTGTGACTGGGGGGACAGCAGTCACACCTGTTTTGGGGCGCAGACCTGCCACCTCTTTACCCGCAACAGCCAGCGTGATTGGCAGGTCATCATTTTCTTTGGAGGTGGTAACACCAGCTGGTCTTGAGCGCTGTCCGACATCGATAGCACCACCTTTGGATCAAGGCAACCTAACATGTCCGCCTGCATCTTCCTCACAGACCGGCAGTTTGCCAGGGACACCCTTATCAACCCCGTCTAAGCACAATAGCCAGCCCTCGGTCCCTCAGATGTGGACAAGTAAAAGACCATTTCCTCCTAGCCATGAGAAAGCTAAGAGGTTGAATTTCACCATCTGCAAGCTCTTGGCTACAGAAATGCTGCCTTTCCGCCTGGTGGACACAGAGGATTTTCGAGACCTTATGTCCGTCGCAGTGCCCCAGTACCAGATGCCCAGTCGGCACTACTTCTCAAAGAAAGGTGTGCCTGCGCTCCACCAGCATGTCGCACACAACATCACCGCTTCTTTGAGAAACTCTGTGTGTGACAGGGTGCATTTCACCACAGACACTTGGACGAGTAGGCATGGACAGGGGCGTTACATGTCGCTGACTGGGCACTGGGTAACTATGGTGACAGCAGGACAAGGGGCTGCTGTCCAAGTCTTGCCGTCCCCACGAGTTGTGCGTCAATCCTCTTTATGTCATTTTTCCTCCACTGCTTCTGCCTCCTCAACCTCCTCTCGGTCTTCCACCTGCACCCAAAGCCTGTCTGGTCATGCCACAAGCTTTCTAACTGCGCAGAAGGGATCCTGCACACCTCCTTACTATGCTGGCAGTAGGGCTCAACGTCATCAGGCGGTTTTTACATTGAAATGTCTGGGAAATGTGAGTCACACAGCTGAGGAGTTGTGGTCAGCTCTGGAGAACCAATTTCATGAATGGTTGTCTCCACTGGACCTGAAACCAGGGAAGGCCGTGTGCGACAATGCTGCAAACCTGGGTGCGGCCCTTCGCCGGGGCAATGTCACACACGTGCCTTGTATGGCTCACGTGTTGAACCTGGTTGTCCAGCAATTTTTAGCCCACTATCCCAGACTAGATGGCCTTCTGCAGAGGGCACGGTCGCTGTGTGCTCACTTCCGCCGTTCGCATCCCGCAGCTCAGCGACTTACATCTCTACAGAAGTCGTTGGGCCTGCCACTTCACCGGCTAAAATGCGATGTGCCTACCCGGTGGAATTCAACTCTGCACATGTTGCAGCGACTGTGGCAGCACCGACAAGCCCTGGTGCAATACGTTCTGACGTATAGCCTGGGCCAACGAGATTCAGAGGTGGGGCAAATCACGCTGGAGGAGTGGTCTCAGATCAGGGACCTATGCACCCTTCTGCACAGTTTTGAAATGGCGACGAAGATGTTTAGTGCTGACGATGCCATTATCAGCATGACTATTCCGGTGATTTACATGCTGGAGCACATGTTAAACAGAATTCGGAGTCAGGTGGTGGCACAAGAGGAGGTGGAGGAAGTAGAGGAGGAGGAGTTGTATGCGGAAGGGCTAACATCTGCAAGGTCCAGACGGTCGGCAGCACCAGGGCGGCAGGCATGTGAGGGTGGGGGAGATGATTTTACCAGGGCGCATGGTAGCAGCCAAACTAGTGAGGAAGGTGCAGGAGCCGAGGAAGAAGTGGAGGACGAACTGATGGAAGACTCATCAGATGAGGGAGACCTTGATCACATTTCTGTTGTGCGAGGTTGGGGGGAGAGGACAGAGGAAGGAAGCATGATTGTTACCTCGCCACCAACACAACAGGGACTTGGTGCTCCTGGATGCGCAACACACATGAGTGCCTTCTTGCTGCACTACCTGCAACATGACCCTCGAATTGTGAGAATTAGAAATAATCCTGACTACTGGGTTGCCACACTGTTAGATCCCCGGTACAAAAGTAAATTTGCAGAAATTATTCCTGCCATAGAAAGGGATGCACGCATGCAGGAGTATCAGCAGAGACTGTTGCAGAATCTTACATGTGCTTTTCCACAAAATACCAGTGGTGCACGTAGTGAATCTCACAGTTCCAACTTGCCAACCGTGGTCTGTATGGAATTGTTCAATAAAGGGCCCAAAATTAAGATAACATAGATGGGAGAGGTCTCTATGAATAGGAATTCCTAAGTATTTGATACCCTGTGAGGGCCAGGCAAAGGGAAAGTTGGACTGGATGGAATCCTATATGGATTTAGGGAGGGAGACATCGAGGGCCTCAGACTTCGCTGCATTGATTTTAAAATTTTACCATGTAACAAAGTGATCTATTTCAGCCATAACAGCAGGGATGGATATATGTGATTGAGTGATATATACTAGGACATCATCAGCAAATAGAGAGCACTTGTACTCGGTGCCTCCCACCTCAATCCACCTAATATTGGGGTTATGGCGAATTGATGAGAGCAGGTGCTCCGTCACTAGGATGTATAAGAGAGGGGACAGAGGACATCCCTGCCTTGTCCCATTGGTGATTGTGAAAGGTGATGAAAATGTTCTGACGCAAACCTTGGGCCTTGGGACACCCGGAGCCGGACCCTTTTTGGTGGATGCTGGTGGTTGTAGTCTTCGTGGCGGCGATCCGGTTCCGTGGCTCAGGGCGGTCAAACCAGTGGCGGAACTATTTATGTGGTTTTGATGTTTAAATGTCCGACTACGCCACCCGTGGATTGCGGTCAGAGTGAACCGCCGCTACAGGGCAGACCGCTAAGGCTGGTGTTGTGGGTGCAGCAGAGCGTAGCATAACTCCCCACGGGAGGAGTATAGCCTCAGGGCAGTGTATGCGGAGGATGGGGGTGATGGTGCAGGGCAGCAGCAGTAATGACACGGAGTCAGTGATGCAGTTCAGGGCCTTTACTCACAGTTCTTATTATCCAGACCACGTCTGCAGGTAACGGCTGCCCACGTCGTACTGTGCTCACCAGGTGAGGGGCTCAGACAACTCCCAGATAACTTTGGAGCGCTTCACAGGACCCCCTTTGTGTGTCCTTTGTCTGGCCTTTCTTACCAACACTTCTGTCCGGCTGCCTCGGGCCTCCTCTTGGTAAACTTGGCGCCAGTTTCCCTGACCCTATGTGGTGCCTTCCTAGTGGGTGGAGCAAGGGGCTGCGCCACATAAAATGTCAGAGCCTCCGGTTTCTAGCTGAGGGTCGTTTCCTGCCTCCACTAGTTCGGGGACCGGTCTCCCCTTTTGGCCTGACCCCTCCACGCAGGTGGATTCGGGCGTGCGGTGGCGACTCGCCCGTCCGCACCCCTGGGATCCCTTCATTCCTCGTTCCTGGAGCCTTCTCCGCTCCTCTTCCTTCCTTCTCCCTCTTGCAGGCCTGGGCCTCTGTTACTAGGCCCGCCTCCGGAGCAGAGCTCATGCAGAGCCCCTGCTCCCTGCCACTTCTGCTCAGACTTCTCTGCACTGAACTAAGATGGTGCCCACCTTTTATACTCCCTTCTCAATGCACCCAGGAACTGCTTCCTCCCTGCTCCTGCACTGCAGGGTTCCCCTTCCTCAGTGTTCCCTCCCCCCACTCCAGCCAGGGACAGGGACTGTCGTGCCCATCTCAGGGGCATATTGGTCGCCCTGCCCCATGGCAATGTGGTTTAATGCATGCAGGTGTCGGGTCCTGATCCACACTCCATCCTTAACTGAGAGTGAGATATCACACCTCTGGGTGAGGTGCAATACGTCTGTAGCAACCGAGCCCTCGGTGCTACAGTTCCATTCATCTTCAGCCTAGGTGACGTATTGTGATACAGGGCTGTGATTTTGGCTATAAAAGGGTCCCCTAGACCCCTACCCCAAGCTTTTTAAGAGAATCATATATGGCGTGCCAGGAGACTCTATGGAATGCTTTCTCAGCATCCAACGAGAGTATCTACTTACAAATTTTTAACTGCATCTAGCCCAGGAAATACTTTGTGCCTAGTAGCAGTGTCTGCTAGTCAGCGGATTATCCCGGCTGTTAAGCAAGCTACACCACCTGTAGTTTGGACACTTAATTTTTTCAAAGGAAATGCTTCGGGACCACGGGATACTTAGTGAAGAGCATCAGGAGGCACCCCAAGGCATAGGGGCTGGGACTGGCACTAGGATGCCTTGCGGTGGACAGCCGAGCTCGATCCTTATAAAAGCTTTTTAACTGCAGCAGCTTTAGTGGACGCTACTGGAGCTGGAATTACGCGGCTGCTGGCATGAGACTTGCCCTCCAATAGATCCTTGTAAATGGATTTAAAGTGTATTCATTCAAATTAGAGGGACAATTTAAATTAAAAAGCTTAGAGCTGCCTCCACCACAGGGGGGCTCTCTCGACCCACCAGCGGACAGGCACCAGTATTGGGAGAGGGGGGCTAGCCGTCAGGGTTCACCGCGGCTCTGGCACAAACCCGGCGACACGGAGGTGGCACGGGCAGGAGCGGACTGGCCGTCTCGGCTTCTCACTTTTTGGATTTTAGAAGGGCATGACATGCCTATATCTGTGTCTCCCCCTCCTTTTACTCCTCCACCTCTTTTCTTTTCGCATGACTATATGTACTTGTCACTTTTCCATGTGTTAGTTGTGTCTTCTGAGCAGTTTGTCAGCTTTTGGACACCTTTGAAGGTGTTTTCTATGTGTTTCTATGTGTTTTTGTTTGCCTGCCATTGGTTTTAACGGTGTTCGAAGGTGTTCGACGAACAGTTCGACGAACAGTTCGGCGAACACACGGGTGTTCGACGAACCGAACCGAACTCGAACACTACGGGGGTGGCTCAACACTAGTGATAACACCCCAATATCTTAGCCATTTTAAGAGTCATGCATCCCTCCATAAGACTTAACAATTTTTGACTTTTCAGAGTCCATTAGATATCTTTTTTTGCACAATTTTGTTTGATGAAAACAAACTGCCTAATAATTCTGCTCACCTTGATAAAGGGTGGTGTATCCTTAGGCCTCAGCCTCCCTCATTACACAAATACACATCATTTGATCTGCTTTATCCAATAAGCATTCAAGTTTATACAGCTTGGAGTTAGAAAATCTGCATAATAATGATAAGGTCAAAATACTAATTTGCCAATAATTGTTCACACAGTGTATACCAGTTAATGACATTACCCCCTCTATTTTAAATCACTAGGAAAACATTAATGAGAATGATTTTTTTCTATTTTCAGTTGTTTAAAGCTTGAATGTGTCTAACAATCTGAAAAATACAGTTTATATATATATATATATATATTTTTTTTTTTTACTTTATTTTCTTAAGGGACATGAACCTGAGATTCTAGAACCTTTGATTGCTTGTTCTGAAATTGCAGAATATAGAAAAGAAACACGTTTAAGATCATAATATGGCTCCTCTTCATAGGAGGATTAAGATGGCCACAGAATGGACTTTAATAGGCCCCCTACTGACATGGCAACCTATGAGCAACCTGCTATTGTATGATTAATAATAATGAACTACTGTGGCTGCTGCTGCAGGGTATGAGGACCTGGACATAAGATGTAATATTAGATCCTATGTCGATAAAGGGTTAAATTGCATCTGGCATTTATTACTGTGATGATTCTTGCAACTGTGTTTTTCTTCCTGCCTTTATTTGTAGCTAAACCTTTTCAAAGTTATTTCTTACCAAACATGTTAAATGGATATAAGAAAGGGAATCAAATAGGAGATATCAGATCTCAAAGTTTTTACTGTCTCCTTTATGTTTAATGACTTCTGTTTTGCTCTCTAATGGTTATGAGCCATTATTCTTTTCTGTGGCCTCTGTTATATGTTCTTTGGCTCTTTGGGCATTGTGAATTAGTGAGCTTCAACCCAGGAATACATTTTCCTGTTCTGGTATGGCTGCTCTTAATGTAAATGTTCTTTCTAATTATGTTTTGTTCTCCATTTCTAATTCTAAATGTGGTCAGAAGGGTAAAGGTTCTTGTCTAAGTGTAGGATGTGTGGTTAGTAGTGATGTGTGTCCTGTAAGCATGCTGTATACAAGCCAGCAGACTATTATCATTTATTGGTTCATGATGATTTGTTTTCCCTGATACATTTTCAATTCAGAGTGTTTTTATCTAAATGTCAGAGGAATGTCATATTGGATGAAATGGTTATTTCTTAATACTCATTCTGTATTGGAGCTGCAACTCCTGTAGCGGGAGATGGTTTAAGTTCCCCTATTGTGAAATGCATGGGTAGATGGTCTTCTACGCATTTTAAGCCTTAAAGGGTTTGTCCCATCTAAAGCTACTAGTCTGCCGTCACTCTATATGACGGCAGACTTGTGAATCCTTACATTGCTCGAGCGCACTGTATGCTGTGAGTATTTTCCGGGCCGAGGCGAACAGTCATGTGACCGCAAGTATGAGATTAGCATACTTCCGGACACATTCCGACTAGACTGCACTCACTCAATACACTTGCATTGAGCATGGCCAGATACAGTCTAGTTGGTACGTAACCGCATGAATGCAAATCGGATGCAAATGAAGGCCAGCACCGAAAATATCCTCACTGCACTGCGTAAACGAGATGTGAGAATTCATATAGCTGCATTCACATAGAATTACTGTAGACTTATGGTTTTAGACCGGACAACTCCCATAAATTAGGCTTAAACTCTATGGCCCCAATTCATCAAAAAATCATTAAAATGATTTATTTGAAAACAGGCTAAGGTTTGGTGCAACCTCTGAGTCACGCCAAAATGTTGCGACTTTTGGCATTTCCACATCTGTTTCTTCCAGCCCTGCCAAAATATACAGAGCTGGGTGGGACGGGGATGTGTTGGGGGCGTGACACCACAGCTTGTCTAATTTGTGATGAGCTGTGGTGTTCACATTGCCAGAAATTTCACTTCAGTTTCTGACTTGAATAACATTTCTGGTATACCGAACGGAGGCGCACACCACTAGTCAGATGCTCCAGATTCATAGGAGGCATGCACCTCTTCATGAATTAGGAGTAGTGTTGAGCGAGCATGCTCGACACTGCTCGGTACTCGCCCGAGCATCACGCTACTCGGGATGATCGGCGAGCACCGAGCATTTCCGGGTTACTCGGGTGGGAGCTCGGGTCTCCGCCCTGCATGTTTGGCACTCTTTACAGAGCCAATGAACATGCAGGGATTGCCAGCCATTCACTGTAAAGCCGCAGCCATGTTGGTTGTGGGCATTACATTGATTGGCTGGCCGCACAGTGTCACCTCGAGTATTTAAAACCGGGCGCCACCATCTTGGACACAGACGGCTGGGATCAGACAGTGTAGGGACAGCGCTGCTGATTTAGGGAGAGATATATACTGCAAAATAGTTAGTGTAGGGTCTGTAAAGGCTGCCAGATCAAACAAACAGTCCTTCTCAGGACTAATATCCATCCCAGATATCAGGCAGGCAGGCAGGCAGGCTGTATAGGAAATCCTCTTATTTTTTTTCCTCCTTCACACTGTACAAATACCCGTCTAATTAACCTTTTGGTGTCCCCCCCCCCAAAAAAAAAAAAGTGTGTCTCTGATTTTTCAGACACAAATATATCTGTTGAGAATAGGCTGGTGTAGGCTAGAGAAACAGAAGTGTGGTTTTGCAGTTCCACGGATCAAACCTCTGTATTATCCTGCTTTTGGGCCATTTATATCTAAAAAATAAACAGTTTAAGGGTGACGCTCACTGTTCAGCCGCAAATACATATATTTAAAAAAGTCTGGTATACACCAGTAAATTATAACTGTGGTTTTGCTGTTCCATGGTAAAAAATCTCTATTATCCTGCTTTTGGCATTTTTTGACGTAAAGAAAAACAGTAATAGTGTCTCCGGATAGTTCAGACATAAATATATCTGTTGAAAATAGTCTGGTGTAGGCCCGAGAAATAGAAGTGTGGTTTTGCAGTTCCACGGGTCAAATCTCTGTATTATCCTGCTTTTGGCATTTTTTGCCATAAAGAAAAACTAATAGTGTCTCCCTGATTTTACAGACACAAATATATCTGTTGAAAATAGTCTGGTGTAGGCCAGAGAAACAGAAGTGTGGTTTTGCAGTTCCACGGTTCAAACCTCTGTATTATCCTGCTTTTGGCATTTTTTGACGAAAAGAAAAACAGTAGTGTCTCCCTGATTTTTCAGACACAAATATATCTGTTGAAAATAGTCTGGTGTAGGCCCGAGAAATAGAAGTGTGGTTTTGCAGTTCCACGAGTCAAATCTCTGTATTATTCTGCTTTTGGTATTTTTTTCCGTAAATAAAAACTAATAGTGTCTCCCTGATTTTTCAGACACAAATATATCTGTTGAAAATAGTCTGGTGTAGGCCCAAGAAATAGAAGTGTGGTTTTGCAGTTCCACCGGTCAAATCTCTGTATTATCCTGCTTTTGGCATTTTTTGCTGTAAAGATAAACTAATAGTGTCTCCTGATTGTTCAGACACAAACATATCTCTTGAAAATAGTCTGGTACAGGCTCGAGAAATAGAAGTGTAGATTTGCAGTTCCACCGGTCAAATCTCTGTATTATCCTGCTTTTGGCATTTTTTGCCGTAAAGAAAAACTAATAGTGTCTCCCTGATTTTTCAGACACAAATATATCTGTTGAAAATAGTCTGGTGTAGGTCCTAGAAATAGAAGTGTGGTTTTGCAGTTCCACCGGTCAAATCTCTGTATTATCCTGCTTTTGGCATTTTAATCCGTAAAGAAAAACTAATAGTGTCTCCCTGATTTTTCAGACACAAATATATCTGTTGAAAATAGTCTGGTGTAGGCCCGAGAAATAGAAGTGTGGTTTTGCAGTTCCATGGGTCAAATCTCTGTATTATCCTGCTTTTGGCATTTTTTGCCATAAAGAAAAGCTTATAGTGCCTCCCTGATTTTTCAGACACAAATATATCTGTTGAAAATAGTCTGGTGTAGGCCCGAGAAATAGAAGTGTGGTTTTGCAGTTCCATGGGTCAAATCTCTGTATTATCCTGCTTTTGGCATTTTTTGCTGTAAAGAAATCCTCATAGTGTCTCCTGATTGTTCAGACACAAATGTATCTCTTGAAAATAGTCTGGTATAGGCTCGAGAAATAGAAGTGTAGTTTTGCAGTTCCACTGGTCAAATCTCTGTATTATCCTGCTTTTGGCATTTTTTGCCGTAAAGAAAAACAGTAATAGTGTCTGCTGATTGTTCAGACACAAATATATATGGTGAAAATAGTCTGGTGTAGGCCCAAGAAATAGAAGTGTGGTTTTGCAGTTCCACGGATGAAATCTCTGTAATATCCTGCTTTTGGCATTTTTTGCCGTAAAAAAAAGCATTAATACTGTCTCCCTGATTTTACAGACACAAATATATCTGTTGAAAATAGTCTCGTGTAGGCCAGAGAAACAGAAGCGTGGTTTTGGAGTTCCATTGGTCAAATCTCTGTATTATCCTGCTTTTGGCATTTTTTGCCATAAAGAAAAACTAATAGTGTCTACCTGATTTTTCAGACACAAATATATCTGTTGAAAATAGTCTGGTGTAGGCCCGAGAAATAGAAATGTGGTTTTGCAGTTCCACGGGTCAAATCTCTGTATTATCCTGCTTTTAGCATTTTTTGCTTTAAATAAAAACAGTAATAGTGTCTCCTGATTGGTCAGACACAAATATATCTGTTGAAAATAGTCTGGAGTAGGCCCGAGAAATAGAAGTGTGGTTTTGCAGTTCCACGTGTCAAATCTCTGTATTATCCTGCTTTTGGCATTTTTTGCCATAAAGAAAAACTAATAGTGTCTCCCTGATTTTTCAGACACTAATATATTTGTTTAAAATAGTCTGGTGTAGGCCCGAGAAATAGAAGTGTGGTTTTGCAGTTCCACGGGTCAACTCTCTGTATTATCCTGCTTCTGGTATTTTTTTCCGTAAAGAAAAGCTAATAGTGTCTCCCTGATTTTTCAGACACAAATATATCTGTTGAAAATAGTCTTGTGTAGGCCCGAGAAATAGAAGTGTGGTTTTGCAGTTCCATGGGTCAAATCTCTGTATTATCCTGCTTTTGGCATTTTTTGCCGTAAAGAAAAACTAATAGTGTCTCCTGATTGTTCTGACACAAATATATCTCTTGAAAATAGTCTGGTATAGGCCCGAGAAATAGAAGTGTGGTTTTGCAGTTCCACGGGTCAAATCTCTGTATTATCCTGCTTTTGGCATTTTTTGCCATAAAGAAAAACTAATAGTGTCTCCCTGATTTTTCAGACACAAATATATCTGTTGAAAATAGTCTGGTGTAGACCCGAGAAATAGAAGTGTGGTTTTGCAGTTCCACAGGTCAAATCTCTGTATTATCCTGCTTTTGGCATTTTTTGCCATAAAGAAAAACTAATAGTTTCTCCCTGATTTTTCAGACACAAATATATTTGTTGAAAATAGTCTGGTGTAGGCCCGAGAAATAGAAGTGTGGTTTTGCAATTCCACGGGTCAAATCTCTGTATTATCCTGCTTCTGGTATTTTTTTCCGTAAAGAAAAGCTAATAGTGTCTCCCTGATTTTTCAGACACAAATATATCTGTTGAAAATAGTCTGGTGTAGGCTCGAGAAATAGAAGTGTGGTTTTGCAGTTCCATGATTCAAATCTCTGTATTATCCTGCTTTTGCCATTTTTTGCCATAAAGAAAAACTAATAGTATCTCCTGATTGTTCTGACACAAATATATCTCTTGAAAATAGTCTGGTATAGGCTCGAGGAATAGAAGTGTAGTTTTGCAGTTCCACGGGTCAAATCTCTGTATTATCCTGCTTTTGGCATTTTTTGCCGTAAAGAAAAACTTATAGTGTCTCACTGATTTTTCAGACACAAATATATCTGTTGAAAATAGTCTGGTGTAGGCCCGAGAAATAGAAGTGTGGTTTTGCAGTTCCACGGGTCAAATCTCTGTATTATCCTGCTTTTGGCATTTTTTGCCGTAAATAAAAACAGTAATAGTGTGTCCTGATTGTTCAGACACAAATATATCTGTTGAAAATAGTCTGGTGTAGGCCCGAGAAAAAGAAGTGTGGTTTTGCAGTTCCATGGGTGAAATCTCTGGAATATCCTGCTTTTGGCATCTTTTGCCATGAAAAAAAAAGTAATAGTGTCTCCCTGATTTTTCAGACACAAATATATCTGTTGAAAATAGTCTGGTGTAGGCCAGAGAAACAGAAGCGTGGTTTTGGAGTTCCATGGGTCAAATCTCTGTATTATCCTGCTTTTGGCATTTTTTGCCATAAAGAAAAACTAATAGTGTCTCCCTGATTTTTCAGACACAAATATGTCTGTTGAAAATAGTCTGGTGTAGGCCCGAGAAATAGAAATGTGGTTTTGCAGTTCCACGGGTGAAATCTCTGTATTATCCTGCTTTTGGCATTTTTTGCCGTAAAGAAAAACAGTAATAGTGTCTCCTGATTGTTCAGACACAAATATATCTGTTGAAAATAGTCTGATGTAGGCCCGAGAAATAGAAGTGTGGTTTTGCAGTTCCACGGGTCAAATCTCTGTATTATCCTGCTTTTGGCATTTTTTTCCGTAAAGAAAAACTTATAGTGTCTCCCTGAATTTTCAGACACAAATATATCTGTTGAAAATAGTCTGGTGTAGGCCCGAGAAATAGAAGTGTGGTTTTGCAGTTCCACGGGTCAAACCTCTGTATTATCCTGCTTTTGGCATTTTTTGCCGTAAAGAAAAACTATTAGTGTCTCCCTGATTTTTCAGTCACAAATATATCTGTTGAAAATTGTCTGGTGTAGGCCCGAGAAATAGAAGTGTGGTTTTGCAGTTCCATGGGTCAAATCTCTGTATTATCCTGCTTTTGGCATTTTTTGCCGTAAAGAAAAACAGTAATAGTGTCTCCTGATTGTTCAGACACAAATATATCTGTTGAAAATAGTCTGGTGTAGGCCCGAGAAATAGAAGTGTGGTTTTGCAGTTCCACGTGTCAAATCTCTATATTATCCTGCTTTTGGCATTTTTTGCCATAAAGAAAAACTAATAGTGTCTCCCTGATGTTTCAGACACAAATATATCTGTTGAAAATAGTCTGGTGTAGGCCCGAGAAATAGAAGTGTGGTTTTGCAGTTCCATGGGTCAAATCTCTGTATTATCCTGATTTTGGCATTTTTTGCTGTAAAGAAAAACTAATAGTGTCTCCTGATTGTTCTGACACAAATATATCTCTTGAAAATAGTCTGGTATAGGCTCGAGGAATAGAAGTGTAGTTTTGCAGTTCCACGGGTCAAATCTCTGTATTATCCTGCTTTTGGCAGTTTTTGCCGTAAAATAAAACTAATAGTGTCTCCCTGATTTTTCAGACACAAATATATCTGTTGAAAATAGTCTGGTGTAAGCCCGAGAAATAGAAGTGTTGTTTTGCAGTTCCACGGGTCAAATCTCTGTATTATCCTGCTTTTGGCATTTTTTGCCGTAAAGAAAAACTAATAGTGTCCCTGATTTTTCAGACACAAATATATCTGTTGAAAATAGTCTGGTGTAGGCCCGAGAAATAGAAGTGTGGTTTTGCAGTTCCACCGGTCAAATCTCTGTATTATCCTGCTTTTGGCATTTTTTGCCGCAAAGAAAAACTAATAGTGTCTCCCTGATTTTCAGACACAAATATATCTGTTGAAAATAGTCTGGTGTAGGCCCGAGAAATAGAAGTGTGGTTTTGCAGTTCCACGGGTCAAATCTCTGTATTATCCTGCTTTTGGCATTTTTTGCCGTAAAGAAAAACAGTAATAGTGTCTCCTGATTGTTCAGACACAAATATATCTGTTGAAAATAGTCTGGTGTAGGCCCGAGAAAAAGAAGTGTGGTTTTGCAGTTCCATGGGTGAAATCTCTGTAATATCCTGCTTTTGGCATCTTTTGAGATGAAAAAAAACAGTAATAGTGTCTCCCTGATTTTTCAGACACAAATATATCTGTTGAAAATAGTCTGGTGTAGGCCAGAGAAACAGAAGCGTGGTTTTGGAGTTCCATGGGTCAAATCTCTGTATTATCCTGCTTTTGGCATTTTTTGCCATAAAGAAAAACTAATAGTGTCTCCCTGATTTTTCAGACACAAATATATCTGTTGAAAATAGTCTGGTGTAGGCCCGAGAAATAGAAATGTGGTTTTGCAGTTCCACGAGTCAAATCTCTGTATTATCCTGCTTTTGGCATTTTTTGCCGTAAAGAAAAACAGTAATAGTGTCTCCTGATTGTTCAGACACAAATATATCTGTTGAAAATAGTCTGATGTAGGCCCGAGAAATAGAAGTGTGGATTTGCAGTTCCACGGGTCAAATCTCTGTATTATCCTGCTTTTGGCATTTTTTTCCGTAAAGAAAAACTTATAGTGTCTCCCTGATTTTTCAGACACAAATATATCTGTTGAAAATAGTCTGGTGTAGGCCCGAGAAATAGAAGTGTGGTTTTGCAGTTCCACGGGTCAAATCTCTGTTTTATCCTGCTTTTGGCATTTTTTGCCGTAAAGAAAAACTATTAGTGTCTCCCTGATTTTTCAGTCACAAATATATCTGTTGAAAATTGTCTTGTGTAGGCCCGAGAAATAGAAGTGTGGTTTTGCAGTTCCACGGGTCAAATCTCTGTATTATCCTGCTTTTGGCATGTTTTGCCGTAAAAAAAACTAATAGTGTCTCCCTAATTTTTCAGACACAAATATATCTGTTGAAAATAGTCTGGTGTAGGCCCGAGAAATAGAAGTGTGGTTTTGCAGTTCCATGGGTCAAATCTCTGTATTATCCTGCTTTTGGCATTTTTTGCCATAAAGAAAAACAGTAATAGTGTCTCCTGATTGTTCAGACACAAATATATCTGTTGAAAATAGTCTGGTGTAGGCCCGAGAAATAGAAGTGTGGTTTTGCAGTTCCACGTGTCACATCTCTGTATTATCCTGCTTTTGGCATTTTTTGCCATAAAGAAAAACTAATAGTGTCTCCCTGATTTTTCAGACACAAATATATTTGTTTAAAATAGTCTGGTGTAGGCCCGAGAAATAGAAGTGTGGTTTTGCAGTTCCACGGGTCAACTCTCTGTATTATCCTGCTTCTGGTATTTTTTTCCGTAAAGAAAAGCTAATAGTGTCTCCCTGATTTTTCAGACACAAATATATCTGTTGAAAATAGTCTTGTGTAGGCCCGAGAAATAGAAGTGTGGTTTTGCAGTTCCATGGGTCAAATCTCTGTATTATCCTGCTTTTGGCATTTTTTGCCGTAAAGAAAAACTAATAGTGTCTCCTGATTGTTCTGACACAAATATATCTCTTGAAAATAGTCTGGTATAGGCTCGAGGAATAGAAGTGTAGTTTTGCAGTTCCACTGGTCAAATCTCTGTATTATCCTGCTTTTGGCACTTTTTGCCGTAAAATAAAACTAATAGTGTCTCCCTGATTTTTCAGACACAAATATATCTGTTGAAAATAGTCTGGTGTAGGCCCGAGAAATAGAAGTGTTGTTTTGCAGTTCCACGTGTCAAATCTCTGTATTATCCTGCTTTTGGCATTTTTTGCCATAAAGAAAAACTAATAGTGTCTCCCTGATTTTTCAGACACAAATATATCTGTTGAAAATAGTCTGGTGTAGACCCGAGAAATAGAAGTGTGGTTTTGCAGTTCCACAGGTCAAATTATTATTATTATTATTATTATTTATTATTATAGCGCCATTTATTCCATGGCGCTTTACATGTGATAGGGATATACCTAACAAAAGCATTTACATAATCTTAACAAAACGAGTCAGCGACTGGTACAGGAGGAGCGAGGACCCTGCCCGCGAGGGCTCACAGTCTACGAGGGATGGGTGAGGATACAGTAGGTGAGGGTAGAGCTGGTCGTGCAGTGGTGTTTACTGCAGGTTGTAGGCTTGTCGGAAGAGGTGGGTCTTCAGGTTCCTTTTGAAGGTTTTGAAGGTGTGGTTTTGCAATTCCACGGGTCAAATCTCTGTATTATCCTGCTTCTGGTATTTTTTTCCGTAAAGAAAAGCTAATAGTGTCTCCCTGATTTTTCAGACACAAATATATCTGTTGAAAATAGTCTGGTGTAGGCCCGAGAAATAGAAGTGTTGCTTTGCAGTTCCATGTGTCAAATCTCTGTATTATCCTGCTTTTGCCATTTTTTGCCATAAAGAAAAACTAATAGTGTCTCCTGATTGTTCTGACACAAATATATCTCTTGAAAATAGTCTGGTATAGGCTCGAGGAATAGAAGTGTAGTTTTGCAGTTCCACGGGTCAAATCTCTGTATTATCCTGCTTTTGGCACTTTTTGCCGTAAAAAAAAACTAATAGTGTCTCCCTGATTTTTCAGACACAAATATATCTGTTGAAAATAGTCTGGTGTAGGCCCGAGAAATAGAACTGTGGTTTTGCAATTCCACGGGTGAAATCTGTGTAATATCCTGCTTTTGGCATTTTTTGCCGTGAAAAAAAACAGTAATAGTGTCTCCCTGATTTTTCAAACACAAATATATCTGTTGAAAATAGTCTGGTGTTGGCCCGAGAAATAGAAGTGTGGTTTTCCAGTTCCACGGGTCAAATCTCTGTATTATCCTGCTTTTGGCATTTTTTGCCGTAAAGAAAAACTTATAGTGTCTCACTGATTTTTCAGACACAAATATATCTGTTGAAAATAGTCTGGTGTAGGCCCGAGAAATAGAAGTGTGGTTTTGCAGTTCCACGGGTCAAATCTCTGTATTATCCTGCTTTTGGCATTTTTTGCCGTAAAGAAAAACAGTAATAGTGTGTCCTGATTGTTCAGACACAAATATATCTGTTGAAAATAGTCTGGTGTAGGCCCGAGAAAAAGAAGTGTGTTTTTGCAGTTCCATGGGGGAAATCTCTGTAATATCCTGCTTTTGGCATCTTTTGCCATGAAAAAAACCAGTAATAGTGTCTCCCTGATTTTTCAGACACAAATATATCTGTTGAAAATAGTCTGGTGTAGGCCAGAGAAACAGAAGCGTGGTTTTGGAGTTCCATGGGTCAAATCTCTGTATTATCCTGCTTTTGGCATTTTTTGCCATAAAGAAAAACTAATAGTGTCTCCCTGATTTTTCAGACACAAATATATCTGTTGAAAATAGTCTGGTGTAGGCCCGAGAAATAGAAATGTGGTTTTGCAGTTCCACGGGTGAAATCTCTGTATTATCCTGCTTTTGGCATTTATTGCCGTAAAGAAAAACAGTAATAGTGTCTCTTGATTGTTTAGACACAAATATATCTGTTGAAAATAGTCTGATGTAGGCCCGAGAAATAGAATTGTGGTTTTGCAGTTCCACGTGTCAAATCTCTGTATTATCCTGCTTTTGGCATTTTTTGCCGTAAAGAAAAACTATTAGTGTCTCCCTGATTTTTCAGTCACAAATATATCTGTTGAATATTGTCTGGTGTAGGCCCGAGTAATAGAAGTGTGGTTTTGCAGTTCCACGGGTCAAATCTCTGTATTATCCTGCTTTTGGCATGTTTTGCCGTAAAAAAAACTAATAGTGTCTCCCTGATTTTTCAGACACAAATATATCTGTTGAAAATAGTCTGGTGTAGGCCCGAGAAATAGAAGTGTGGTTTTGCAGTTCCATGGGTCAAATCTCTGTATTATCCTGCTTTTGGCATTTTTTGCCGTAAAGAAAAACTGTAATAGTGTCTCCTGATTGTTCAGACACAAATATATCTGTTGAAAATAGTCTGGTGTAGGCCCGAGAAATAGAATTGTGGTTTTGCAGTTCCACGTGTCAAATCTCTGTATTATCCTGCTTTTGGCATTTTTTGCCATAAAGAAAAACTAATAGTGTCTCCCTGATTTTTCAGACACAAATATATTTGTTGAAAATAGTCTGGTGTAGGCCTGAGAAATAGAAGTGTGGTTTTGCAGTTCCACGGGTCAACTCTCTGTATTATCCTGCTTCTGGTATTTTTTTCCGTAAAGAATAGCTAATAGTGTCTCCCTGATTTTTCAGACACAGATATATCTGTTGAAAATAGTCTGGTGTAGGCCCGAGAAATAGAAGTGTGGTTTTGCAGTTCCATGGGTCAAATCTCTGTATTATCCTGCTTTTGGCATTTTTTGCTGTAAAGAAAAACTAATTGTGTCTCCTGATTGTTCTGACAAAAATATATCTCTTGAAAATAGTCTGGTATAGGCTCGAGGAATAGAAGTGTAGTTTTGCAGTTCCACGGGTCAAATCTCTGTATTATCCTGCTTTTGGCAGTTTTTGCCGTAAAATAAAACTAATAGTGTCTCCCTGATTTTTCAGACACAAATATATCTGTTGAGAATAGTCTGGTGTAAGCCCGAGAAATAGAAGTGTGGTTTTGCAGTTCCACGGGTCAAATCTCTGTATTATCCTGCTTTTGGCATTTTTTGCCGTAAAGCAAAACTAATAGTGTCCCTGATTTTTCAGACACAAATATATCTGTTGAAAATAGTCTGGTGTAGGCCCGAGAAATAGAAGTGTGGTTTTGCAGTTCCACCGGTCAAATCTCTGTATTATCCTGCTTTTGGCATTTTTTGCCGCAAAGAAAAACTAATAGTGTCTCGCTGATTTTCAGACACAAATATATCTGTTGAAAATAGTCTGGTGTAGGCCCGAGAAATAGAAGTGTGGTTTTGCAGTTCCACAGGTCAAATCTCTGTAATATCCTGCTTTTGGCATTTTTTGCCGTAAAAAAAAACTAATAGTGTCTCCCTGATTTTTCAGACACAAATATATCTGTTGAAAATAGTCTGGTGTTGGCCCGAGAAATAGAAGTGTGGTTTTCCAGTTCCACGGGTCAAATCTCTGTATTATCCTGCTTTTGGCATTTTTTGCCGTAAAGAAAAACTTATAGTGCCTCCCTGATTTTTCAGACACAAATATATCTGTTGAAAATAGTCTGGTGTAGGCCCGAGAAATAGAAGTGTGGTTTTGCAGTTCCACGGGTCAAATCTCTGTATTATCCTGCTTTTGGCATTTTTTGCCGTAAAGAAAAACAGTAATAGTGTCTCCTGATTGTTCAGACACAAATATATCTGTTGAAAATAGTCTGGTGTAGGCCCGAGAAAAAGAAGTGTGGTTTTGCAGTTCCATGGGTGAAATCTCTGTAATATCCTGCTTTTGGCATCTTTTGCCATGAAAAAAAACAGTAATAGTGTCTCCCTGATTTTTCAGACACAAATATATCTGTTGAAAATAGTCTGGTGTAGGCCAGAGAAACAGAAGCGTGGTTTTGGAGTTCCATGGGTCAAATCTCTGTATTATCCTGCTTTTGGCATTTTTTGCCATAAAGAAAAACTAATAGTGTCTCCCTGATTTTTCAGACACAAATATATCTGTTGAAAATAGTCAGGTGTAGGCCCGAGAAATAGAAATGTGGTTTTGCAGTTCCACGGGTGAAATCTCTGTATTATCCTGCTTTTGGCATTTTCTGCCGTAAAGAAAAACAGTAATAGTGTCTCCTGATTGTTCAGACACAAATTTATCTGTTGAAAATAGTCTGATGTAGGCCCGAGAAATAGAAGTGTGGTTTTGCAGTTCCACGGGTCAAATCTCTGTATTATCCTGCTTTTGGCATTTTTTTCCGTAAAGAAAAACTTATAGTGTCTCCCTGATTTTTCAGACACAAATATATCTGTTGAAAATAGTCTGGTGTAGGCCCGAGAAATAGAAGTGTGGTTTTGCAGTTCCACGGGTCAAATCTCTGTATTATCCTGCTTTTGGCATTTTTTGCCGTAAAGAAAAACTATTAGTGTCTCCCTGATTTTTCAGTCACAAATATATCTGTTGAAAATTGTCTGGTGTAGGCCCGAGAAATAGAAGTGTGGTTTTGCAGTTCCACGGGTCAAATCTCTGTATTATCCTGCTTTTGGCATGTTTTGCCGTAAAAAAAACTAATAGTGTCTCCCTGATTTTTCAGACACAAATATATCTGTTGAAAATAGTCTGGTGTAGGCCCGAGAAATAGAAGTGTGGTTTTGCAGTTCCATGGGTCAAATCTCTGTATTATCCTGCTTTTGGCATTTTTTGCCGTAAAGAAAAACAGTAATAGTGTCTCCTGATTGTTCAGACACAAATATATCTGTTGAAAATTGTCTGGTGTAGGCCCGAGAAATAGAAGTGTGGTTTTGCAGTTCCACGTGTCAAATCTCTGTATTATCCTGCTTTTGGCATTTTTTACCATAAAGAAAAACTGATAGTGTCTCCCTGATTTTTCAGACACAAATATATTTGTTGAAAATAGTCTGGTATAGGCCTGAGAAATAGAAGTGTGGTTTTGCAGTTCCACGGGTCAACTCTCTGTATTATCCTGCTTCTGGTATTTTTTTCCGTAAAGAATAGCTAATAGTGTCTCCCTGATTTTTCAGACACAAATATATCTGTTGAAAATAGTCTGGTGTAGGCCCGAGAAATAGAAGTGTGGTTTTGCAGTTCCATGGGTCAAATCTCTGTATTATCCTGCTTTTGGCATTCTTTGCCGTAAAGAAAAACTAATAGTGTCTCCTGATTGTTCTGACACAAATATATCTCTTGAAAATAGTCTGGTATAGGCTCGAGGAATAGAAGTGTAGTTTTGCAGTTCCACGGGTCAAATCTCTGTATTATCCTGCTTTTGGCAGTTTTTGCCGTAAAATAAAACTAATAGTGTCTCCCTGATTTTTCAGACACAAATATATCTGTTGAAAATAGTCTGGTGTAGGCCCGAGAAATAGAAGTGTGGTTTTGCAGTTCCACATGTCAAATCTCTGTATTATCCTGATTTTGGCATTTTTTGCCATAAAGAAAAACTAATAGTGTCTCCCTGATTTTTCAGACACAAATATATCTGTTGAAAATAGTCTGGTGTAGGCCTGAGAAATAGAAGTGTGGTTTTGCAGTTCCACATGTCAAATCTCTGTATTATCCTGCTTTTGGCATTTTTTGCCATAAAGAAAAACTAATAGTGTCTCCCTGATTTTTCAGACACAAATATATCTGTTGAAAATAGTCTGGTGTAGACCCAAGAAATAGAAGTGTGGTTTTGCAGTTCCACAGGTCAAATCTCTGTATTATCCTGCTTTTGGCATTTTTTGCCATAAAGAAAACCTAATAGTGTCTCCATGATTTTCCGACACAAATATATCTGTTGAAAATAGTCTGGTGTAGGCCCGAGAAATAGAAGTGTGATTTTGCAGTTCCACGTGTCAAATCTCTGTATTATCCTGCTTTTGGCATTTTTTGCCATAAAGAAAAACTAATAGTGTCTCCCTGATTTTTCAGACACAAATATATTTGTTGAAAATAGTCTGGTGTAGGCCAGAGAAATAGAAGTGTGGTTTTGCAATTCCACGGGTCAAATCTCTGTATTATCCTGCTTCTGGTATTTTTTTCCGTAAAGAAAAGCTAATAGTGTCTCCCTGATTTTTCAGACACAAATATATCTGTTGAAAATAGTCTGGTGTAGGCCCGAGAAATAGAAGTGTGGTTTTGCAGTTCCATGGGTCAAATCTCTGTATTATCCTGCTTTTGCCATTTTTTGCCATAAAGAAAAACTAATAGTGTCTCCTGATTGTTCTGACACAAATATATCTCTTGAAAATAGTCTGGTATAGGCTCGAGGAATAGAAGTGTAGTTTTGCAGTTCCACGGGTCAAATCTCTGTATTATCCTGCTTTTGGCACTTTTTGCCGTAAAAAAAAACTAATAGTGTCTCCCTGATTTTTCAGACACAAATATATCTGTTGAAAATAGTCTGGTGTAGGCCCGAGAAATAGAATTGTGGTTTTGCAATTCCACGGGTGAAATCTGTGTAATATCCTGCTTTTGGCATTTTTTGCCGTGAAAAAAAACAGTAATAGTGTCTCCCTGATTTTTCAAACCCAAATATATCTGTTGAAAATAGTCTGGTGTAAGCCCGAGAAATAGAAGTGTGGTTTTGCAGTTCCACGTTTCAAATCTCTGTATTATCCTGCTTTTGGCATTTTTTGCCGTAAAGAAAAACTAATAGTGTCCCTGATTTTTCAGACACAAATATATCTGTTGAAAATAGCCTGGTGTAGGCCCGAGAAATAGAAGTGTGGTTTTGCAGTTCCACAGGTCAAATCTCTGTATTATCCTGCTTTTGGCATTTTTTGCCATAAAAAAAAACTAATAGTGTCTCCCTGATTTTTCAGACACAAATATATCTGTTGAAAATAGTCTGGTGTTGGCCCGAGAAATAGAAGTGTGGTTTTCCAGTTCCACGGGTCAAAACTCTGTATTATCCTGCTTTTGGCATTTTTTGCTGTAAAGAAAAACTTATAGTGTCTCACTGATTTTTCAGACACAAATATATCTGTTGAAAATAGTCTGGTGTAGGCCCGAGAAATAGAAGTGTGGTTTTGCAGTTCCACGGGTCAAATCTCTGTATTATCCTGCTTTTGGCATTTTTTGCCATAAAGAAAAACAGTAATAGTGTGTCCTGATTGTTCAGACACAAATATATCTGTTGAAAATAGTCTGGTGTAGGCCCGAGAAAAAGAAGTGTGGTTTTGCAGTTCCATGGGTGAAATCTCTGTAATATCCTGCTTTTGGCATCTTTTGCCATGAAAAAAAACAGTAATAGTGTCTCCCTGATTTTTCAGACACAAATATATCTGTTGAAAATAGTCTGGTGTAGGCCAGAGAAACAGAAGCGTGGTTTTGGAGTTCCATGGGTCAAATCTCTGTATTATCCTGCTTTTGGCATTTTTTGCCATAAAGAAAAACTAATAGTGTCTCCCTGATTTTTCAGACACAAATATATCTGTTGAAAATAGTCTGGTGTAGGCCCGAGAAATAGAAATGTGGTTTTGCAGTTCCACGGGTGAAATCTCTGTATTATCCTGCTTTTGGCATTTTTTGCCGTAAAGAAAAACAGTAATAGTGTCTCCTGATTGTTCAGTCACAAATATATCTGTTGAAAATAATCTGATGTAGGCCCGAGAAATAGAAGTGTGGTTTTGCAGTTCCACGGGTCAAATCTCTGTATTATCCTGCTTTTGGCATTTTTTTCCTTAAAGAAAAACTTATAGTGTCTCCCTGATTTTTCAGACACAAATATATCTGTTGAAAATAGTCTGGTGTAGGCCCGAGAAATAGAAGTGTGGTTTTGCAGTTCCATGGGTCAAATCTCTGTATTATCCTGCTTTTGGCATTTTTTGCCGTAAAGAAAAACAGTAATAGTGTCTCCTGATTGTTCAGACACAAATATATCTGTTGAAAATAGTCTGGTGTAGGCCCGAGAAATAGAAGTGTGGTTTTGCAGTTCCACGGGTCAAATCTCTGTATTATCCTGCTTTTGGCATTTTTTGCCATAAAGAAAAACTAATAGTGTCTCCCTGATTTTTCAGACACAA
Source organism: Phyllobates terribilis (assembly GCF_046119375.1). Taxonomy (NCBI): domain Eukaryota; kingdom Metazoa; phylum Chordata; class Amphibia; order Anura; family Dendrobatidae; genus Phyllobates; species Phyllobates terribilis. Next base: position 529,619,871 of record NW_027362764.1, on the reverse strand, counting down.
ATATATTTGTTGAAAATAGTCTGGTGAAGGCCTGAGAAATAGAAGTGTGGTTTTGCAGTTCCACGGGTCAACTCTCTGTATTATCCTGCTTCTGGTATTTTTTTCCGTAAAGAATAGCTAATAGTGTCTCCCTGATTTTTCAGACACCAATATATCTGTTGAAAATAGTCTGGTGTAGGCCCGAGAAATAGAAGTGTGGTTTTGCAGTTCCATGGGTCAAATCTCTGTATTATCCTGCTTTTTGCATTTTTTGCTGTAAAGAAAAACTAATAGTGTCTCCTGATTGTTCTGACACAAATATATCTCTTGAAAATAGTCTGGTATAGGCTCGAGGAATAGAAGTGTAGTTTTGCAGTTCCACGGGTCAAATCTCTGTATTATCCTGCTTTTGGCAGTTTTTGCCGTAAAGAAAAACTTATAGTGTCCCTGATTTTTCAGACACAAATATATCTGTTGAAAATAGTCTGGTGTAGGCCCAAGAAATAGAAATGTGGTTTTGCAGTTCCACGGGTGAAATCTCTGTATTATCCTGCTTTTGGCATTTTTTGCCGTAAAGAAAAACAGTAATAGTGTCTCCTGATTGTTCAGACACAAATATATCTGTTGAAAATAGTCTGATGTAGGCCCGAGAAATAGAAGTGTGGTTTTGCAGTTCCACGGGTCAAATCTCTGTATTATCCTGCTTTTGGCATTTTTTTCCGTAAAGAAAAACTTATAGTGTCTCCCTGATTTTTCAGACACAAATATATCTGTTGAAGATTGTCTGGTGTAGGCCCGAGAAATAGAAGTGTGGTTTTGCAGTTCCACGTGTCAAATCTCTGTATTATCCTGCTTTTGGCATGTTTTGCCGTAAAAAAAACTAATAGTGTCTCCCTGATTTTTCAGACACAAATATATCTGTTGAAAATAATCTGGTGTAGGCCCGAGAAATAGAAGTGTGGTTTTGCAGTTCCATGGGTCAAATCTCTGTATTATCCTGCTTTTGACATTTTTTGCCGTAAAGAAAAACAGTAATAGTGTCTCCTGATTTTTCAGACACAAATATATTTGTTGAAAATAGTCTGGTGTAGGCCTGAGAAATAGAAGTGTGGTTTTGCAGTTCCACGGGTCAACTCTCTGTATTATCCTGCTTCTGGTATTTTTTTCCGTAAAGAATAGCTAATAGTGTCTCCCTGATTTTTCAGACACAAATATATCTGTTGAAAATAGTCTGGTGTAGGCCCTTGAAATAGAAGTGTGGTTTTGCAGTTCCATGGGTCAAATCTCTGTATTATCCTGCTTTTGGCATTTTTTGCCGTAAAGAAAAACTAATAGTGTCTCCTGATTGTTCTGACACAAATATATCTCTTGAAAATAGTCTGGTATAGGCCCGAGGAATAGAAGTGTGGTTTTGCAGTTCCACGTGTCAAATCTCTGTATTATCCTGCTTTTGGCATTTTTTGCCATAAATTAAAACTAATAGTGTCTCCCTGATTTTTCAGACACAAATATATCTGTTGAAAATAGTCTGGTGTAGGCCCGAGAAATAGAAGTGTGGTTTTGCAGTTCCACAGGTCAAATCTCTGTATTATCCTGCTTTTGGCATTTTTTGCCGTAAAGAAAACCTAATAGTGTCTCCCTGATTTTCAGACACAAATATATCTGTTGAAAATAGTCTGGTGTAGGCCCGAGAAATAGAAGTGTGGTTTTGCAGTTCCACAGGTCAAATCTCTGTATTATCCTGCTTTTGGCATTTTTTGCCATAAAGAAAACCTAATAGTGTCTCCCTGATTTTCAGACACAAATATATCTGTTGAAAATAGTCTGGTGTAGGCCCGAGAAATAGAAGTGTGGTGTTGCAGTTACACGTGTCAAATCTCTGTATTATCCTGCTTTTGGCATTTTTTGCCATAAAGAAAAAGTAATAGTGTCTCCCTGATTTTTCAGACACAAATATATTTGTTGAAAATAGTCTGGTGTAGGCCCGAGAAATAGAAGTGTGGTTTTGCAATTCCACGGGTCAAATCTCTGTATTATCCTGCTTCTGGTATTTTTTTCCGTAAAGAAAACCTAATAGAGTGTCCCTGATTTTTCAGACACAAATATATCTGTTGAAAACAGTCTGGTGTAGGCCTGAGAAATAGAAGTGTGGTTTTGCAGTTCCACGGGTCAAATCTCTGTATTATCCTGCTTTTGGCATTTTTTTGCCGTAAAGAAAAACTAATAGTGTCTCCCTGATTTTCAGACACAAATATATCTGTTGAAAATAGTCTGGTGTAGGCTCGAGAAATAGAAGTGTGGTTTTGCAGTTCCACAGGTCAAATCTCTGTATTATCCTGCTTTTGGCATTTTTTGCCGTAAAAAAAAACTAATAGCCTCTCCCTGATTTTTCAGACACAAATATATGTGTTGAAAATAGTCTGGTGTTGGCCCGAGAAATAGAAGTGTGGTTTTGCAGTTCCACCGGTCAAATCTCTGTATTATCCTGCTTTTGGCATTTTTTTCCGTAAAGAAAAACTTATAGTGTCTCCCTGATTTTTCAGACACAAATATATCTGTTGAAAATAGTCTGGTGTAGGCACGAGAAATAGAAGTGTGGTTTTGCAGTTCCACGGGTCAAATCTCTGTATTATCCTGCTTTTGGCATTTTTTGCCGTAAAGAAAAACAGTAATAGTGTCTCCTGATTGTTCAGACACAAATATATCTGTTGAAAATAGTCTGGTGTAGGCCCGAGAAATAGAAGTGTGGTTTTGCAGTTCCATGGGTGAAATCTCTGTAATATCCTGCTTTTGGCATCTTTTGCCATGAAAAAAAACAGTAATAGTGTCTCCCTGATTTTTCAGACACAAATATATCTGTTGAAAATAGTCTGGTGTAGGCCAGAGAAACAGAAGCGTGGTTTTGGAGTTCCATGGGTCAAATCTCTGTATTATCCTGCTTTTGGCATTTTTTGCCATAAAGAAAAACTAATAGTGTCTCACTGATTTTTCAGACACAAATATAACTGTTGAAAATAGTCTGGTGTAGGCCCGAGAAATAGAAATGTGGGTTTGCAGTTCCACGGGTCAAATCTCTGTATTATCCTGCTTTTGGCATTTTTTTCCGTAAAGAAAAACAGTAATAGTGTCTCCTGATTGTTCAGACACAAATATATCTGTTGAAAATAGTCTGATGTAGGCCCGAGAAATAGAAGTGTGGTTTTGCAGTTCCATGGGTCAAATCTCTGTATTATCCTGCTTTTGGCATTTTTTGCCGTAAAGAAAAACTAATAGTGTCTCCTGATTGCTCTGACACAAATATATCTGTTGAAAATAGTCTGGTATAGGCTCGAGGAATAGAAGTGTAGTTTTGCAGTTCCACGGGTCAAATCTCTGTATTATCCTGCTTTTGGCAGTTTTTGCCGTAAAGAAAAACTTATAGTGTCTCCCTGATTTTTCAGACACAAATATATCTGTTGAAAATAGTCTGGTGTAGGCACGAGAAATAGAAGTGTGGTTTTGCAGTTCCACGGGTCAAATCTCTGTATTATCCTGCTTTTGGCATTTTTTTCCGTAAAGAAAAACAGTAATAGTGTCTCCTGATTGTTCAGACACAAATATATCTGTTGAAAATAGTCTGATGTAGGCCCGAGAAATAGAAGTGTGGTTTTGCAGTTCCACGTTTCAAATATCTGTATTATCCTGCTTTTGGCGTTTTTTTCCGTAAAGAAAAACTTATAGTGTCTACCTGATTTTTCAGACACAAATATATCTGTTGAAAATAGTCTGGTGTAGGCCCGAGAAATAGAAGTGTGGTTTTGCAGTTCCATGGGTCAAATCTCTGTATTATCCTGCTTTTGGCATTTTTTGACGTAAAGAAAAACTAATATTGTCTCCTTGATTTTTCAGAAAAAATATATCTGTTGAAAATAGTCTGGTGTAGGCCCAAGAAATAGAAGTTTGGTTTTGCAGTTCCACGTGTCAAATTTCTGTATTATCCTGCTTTTGGCATTTTATGCCATAAAGAAAAACTAATAGTGTCTCCCTGATTTTTCAGACACAAATATATCTGTTGAAAATAGTCTGGTGTAGGCCCGAGAAATAGAAGTGTGGTTTTGCAGTTCCATGGGTCAAATCTCTGTATTATCCTGCTTTTGGCATTTTTTGCCGTAAAGAAAAACTAATAGTGTCTCCTGATTGTTCTGACACAAATATATCTCTTGAAAATAGTCTGGTATAGGCTCGAGGAATAGAAGTGTGGTTTTGCAGTTCCACGTGTCAAATCTCTGTATTATCCTGCTTTTGGCATTTTTTGCCATAAATTAAAACTAATAGTGTCTCCCTGATTTTTCAGACACAAATATATCTGTTGAAAATAGTCTGGTGTAGGCCCGAGAAATAGAAGTGTGGTTTTGCAGTTCCACAGGTCAAATCTCTGTATTATCCTGCTTTTGGCATTTTTTGCCGTAAAGAAAACCTAATAGTGTCTCCCTGAATTTCAGACACAAATATATCTGTTGAAAATAGTCTGGTGTAGGCCCGAGAAATAGAAGTGTGGTTTTGCAGTTCCACAGGTCAAATCTCTGTATTATCCTGCTTTTGGCATTTTTTGCCATAAAGAAAACCTAATAGTGTCTCCCTGATTTTCAGACACAAATATATCTGTTGAAAATAGTCTGGTGTAGGCCCGAGAAATAGAAGTGTGGTTTTGCAGTTACACGTGTCAAATCTCTGTATTATCCTGCTTTTGGCATTTTTTGCCATAAAGAAAAAGTAATAGTGTCTCCCTGATTTTTCAGACACAAATATATTTGTTGAAAATAGTCTGGTGTAGGCCCGAGAAATAGAAGTGTGGTTTTGCAATTCCACGGGTCAAATCTCTGTATTATCCTGCTTCTGGTATTTTTTTCCGTAAAGAAAACCTAATAGAGTGTCCCTGATTTTTCAGACACAAATATATCTGTTGAAAACAGTCTGGTGTAGGCCTGAGAAATAGAAGTGTGGTTTTGCAGTTCCACGGGTCAAATCTCTGTATTATCCTGCTTTTGGCATTTTTTTGCCGTAAAGAAAAACTAATAGTGTCTCCCTGATTTTCAGACACAAATATATCTGTTGAAAATAGTCTGGTGTAGGCTCGAGAAATAGAAGTGTGGTTTTGCAGTTCCACAGGTCAAATCTCTGTATTATCCTGCTTTTGGCATTTTTTGCCGTAAAAAAAAACTAATAGCCTCTCCCTGATTTTTCAGACACAAATATATCTGTTGAAAATAGTCTGGTGTTGGCCCGAGAAATAGAAGTGTGGTTTTGCAGTTCCACCGGTCAAATCTCTGTATTATCCTGCTTTTGGCATTTTTTTCCGTAAAGAAAAACTTATAGTGTCTCCCTGATTTTTCTGACACAAATATATCTGTTGAAAATAGTCTGGTGTAGGCACGAGAAATAGAAGTGTGGTTTTGCAGTTCCACGGGTCAAATCTCTGTATTATCCTGCTTTTGGCATTTTTTGCCGTAAAGAAAAACAGTAATAGTGTCTCCTGATTGTTCAGACACAAATATATCTGTTGAAAATAGTCTGGTGTAGGCCCGAGAAATAGAAGTGTGGTTTTGCAGTTCCATGGGTGAAATCTCTGTAATATCCTGCTTTTGGCATCTTTTGCCATGAAAAAAAACAGTAATAGTGTCTCCCTGATTTTTCAGACACAAATATATCTGTTGAAAATAGTCTGGTGTAGGCCAGAGAAACAGAAGCGTGGTTTTGGAGTTCCATGGGTCAAATCTCTGTATTATCCTGCTTTTGGCATTTTTTGCCATAAAGAAAAACTAATAGTGTCTCACTGATTTTTCAGACACAAATATAACTGTTGAAAATAGTCTGGTGTAGGCCCGAGAAATAGAAATGTGGGTTTGCAGTTCCACGGGTCAAATCTCTGTATTATCCTGCTTTTGGCATTTTTTTCCGTAAAGAAAAACAGTAATAGTGTCTCCTGATTGTTCAGACACAAATATATCTGTTGAAAATAGTATGATGTAGGCCCGAGAAATAGAAGTGTGGTTTTGCAGTTCCACGTTTCAAATCTCTGTATTATCCTGCTTTTGGCGTTTTTTTCCGTAAAGAAAAACTAATATTGTCTCCTTGATTTTTCAGACAAAAATATATCTGTTGAAAATAGTCTGGTGTAGGCCCAAGAAATAGAAGTTTGGTTTTGCAGTTCCACGTGTCAAATTTCTGTATTATCCTGCTTTTGGCATTTTATGCCATAAAGAAAAACTAATAGTGTCTCCCTGATTTTTCAGACACAAATATATCTGTTGAAAATAGTCTGGTGTAGGCCCGAGAAATAGAAGTGTGGTTTTGCAGTTCCATGGGTCAAATCTCTGTATTATCCTGCTTTTGGCATTTTTTGCCGTAAAGAAAAACTAATAGTGTCTCCTGATTGCTCTGACACAAATATATCTGTTGAAAATAGTCTGGTATAGGCTCGAGGAATAAAAGTGTAGTTTTGCAGTTCCACGGGTCAAATCTCTGTATTATCCTGCTTTTGGCAGTTTTTGCCGTAAAGAAAAACTTATAGTGTCTCCCTGATTTTTCAGACACAAATATATCTGTTGAAAATAGTCTGGTGTAGGCACGAGAAATAGAAGTGTGGTTTTGCAGTTCCACGGGTCAAATCTCTGTATTATCCTGCTTTTGGCATTTTTTTCCGTAAAGAAAAACAGTAATAGTGTCTCCTGATTGTTCAGACACAAATATATCTGTTGAAAATAGTCTGATGTAGGCCCGAGAAATAGAAGTGTGGTTTTGCAGTTCCACGTTTCAAATATCTGTATTATCCTGCTTTTGGCGTTTTTTTCCGTAAAGAAAAACTTATAGTGTCTACCTGATTTTTCAGACACAAATATATCTGTTGAAAATAGTCTGGTGTAGGCCCGAGAAATAGAAGTGTGGTTTTGCAGTTCCATGGGTCAAATCTCTGTATTATCCTGCTTTTGGCATTTTTTGACGTAAAGAAAAACTAATATTGTCTCCTTGATTTTTCAGACAAAAATATATCTGTTGAAAATAGTCTGGTGTAGGCCCAAGAAATAGAAGTTTGGTTTTGCAGTTCCACGTGTCAAATTTCTGTATTATCCTGCTTTTGGCATTTTATGCCATAAAGAAAAACTAATAGTGTCTCCCTGATTTTTCAGACACAAATATATCTGTTGAAAATAGTCTGGTGTAGGCCCGAGAAATAGAAGTGTGGTTTTGCAGTTCCATGGGTCAAATCTCTGTATTATCCTGCTTTTGGCATTTTTTGCCGTAAAGAAAAACTAATAGTGTCTCCTGATTGTTCTGACACAAATATATCTCTTGAAAATAGTCTGGTATAGGCTCGAGGAATAGAAGTGTAGTTTTGCAGTTCCACGGGTCAAATCTCTGTATTATCCTGCTTTTGGCAGTTTTTGCTGTAAAATAAAACTAATAGTGTCTCCCTGATTTTTCAGACACAAATATATCTGTTGAAAATAGTCTGGTGTAGGCCCGAGAAATAGAAGTGTGGTTTTGCAGTTCCACGTGTCAAATCTCTGTATTATCCTGCTTTTGGCATTTTTTTGCCATAAAGAAAAACTAATAGTGTCTCCCTGATTTTTCAGACACAAATATATCTGTTGAAAATAGTCTGGTGTAGGCCCGAGAAATAGAAGTGTGGTTTTGCAGTTCCATGGGTCAAATCTCTGTATTATCCTGCTTTTGGCATTTTTTGCCGTAAAGAAAAACTAATAGTGTCTCCTGATTGTTCTGACACAAATATATCTCTTGAAAATAGTCTGGTATAGGCTCGAGGAATAGAAGTGTAGTTTTGCAGTTCCACGGGTCAAATCTCTGTATTATCCTGCTTTTGGCACTTTTTGTCGTAAAAAAAAACTAATAGTGTCTCCCTGATTTTTCAGACACAAATATATCTGTTGAAAATAGTCTGGTGTAGGCCCGAGAAATAGAAGTGTGGTTTTGCAGTTCCGCGGGTCAAATCTCTGTATTATCCTGCATTTGGCATTTTTTGCCGTAAAGAAAAACTTATAGTGTCTCACTGACTTTTCAGACACAAATATATCTGTTGAAAATAGTCTGGTGTAGGCCCGAGAAATATAAGTGTGGTTTTGCTGTTCCACAGGTCAAATCTCTGTATTATCCTGCTTTCGGCATTTTTTGCCATAAAGAAAAACAGTAATAGTGTCTCCTGATTGTTCAGACACAAATATATCTGTTGAAAATAGTCTGGTCTAGGCCCGAGAAATAGAACTGTGGTTTTGCAATTCCACGGGTTAAATCTCTGTAATATCCTGCTTTTGGCATTTTTTGCCGTGAAAAAAAACAGTAATAGGGTCTCCCTGATTTTTCAAACACAAATATATCTGTTGAAAATAGTCTGGTGTAAGCCCGAGAAATAGAAGTGTGGTTTTGCAGTTCCATGGGTCAAATCTCTGTATTATCCTGCTTTTGGCATTTTTTGCCGTAAAGAAAAACTAATAGTGTCCCTGATTTTTCAGACACAAATATATCTGTTGAAAACAGTCTGGTGTAGGCCTGAGAAATAGAAGTGTGGTTTTGCAGTTCCACGGGTCAAATCTCTGTATTATCCTGCTTTTGGCATTTTTTTGCCGTAAAGAAAAACTAATAGTGTCTCCCTGATTTTCAGACACAAATATATCTGTTGAAAATAGTCTGGTGTAGGCTCGAGAAATAGAAGTGTGGTTTTGCAGTTCCACAGGTCAAATCTCTGTATTATCCTGCTTTTGGCATTTTTTGACGTAAAAAAAAACTAATAGTGTCTCCCTGATTTTTCAGACACAAATATATCTGTTGAAAATAGTCTGGTGTTGGCCCGAGAAATAGAAGTGTGGTTTTGCAGTTCCACCGGTCAAATCTCTGTATTATCCTGCTTTTGGCATTTTTTGCCGTAAAGAAAAACTTTTAGTGTCTCCCTGATTTTTCAGACACAAATATATCTGTTGAAAATAGTCTGGAGTAGGCACGAGAAATAGAAGTGTGGTTTTGCAGTTCCACGGGTCAAATCTCTGTATTATCCTGCTTTTGGCATTTTTTGCCGTAAAGAAAAACAGTAATAGTGTCTCCTGATTGTTCAGACACAAATATATCTGTTGAAAATAGTCTGGTGTAGGCCCGAGAAATAGAAGTGTGGTTTTGCAGTTCCATGGGTGAAATCTCTGTAATATCCTGCTTTTGGCATCTTTTGCCATGAAAAAAAACAGTAATAGTGTCTCCCTGATTTTTCAGACACAAATATATCTGTTGAAAATAGTCTGGTGTAGGCCAGAGAAACAGAAGCGTGGTTTTGGAGTTCCTTGGGTCAAATCTCTGTATTATCCTGCTTTTGGCATTTTTTGCCATAAAGAAAAACTAATAGTGTCTCACTGATTTTTCAGACACAAATATAACTGTTGAAAATAGTCTGGTGTAGGCCCGAGAAATAGAAATGTGGGTTTGCAGTTCCACGGGTCAAATCTCTGTATTATCCTGCTTTTGGCATTTTTTTCCGTAAAGAAAAACAGTAATAGTGTCTCCTGATTGTTCAGACACAAATATATCTCTTGAAAATAGTATGATGTAGGCCCGAGAAATAGAAGTGTGGTTTTGCAGTTCCACGTTTCAAATCTCTGTATTATCCTGCTTTTGGCATTTTTTTCCGTAAAGAAAAACTTATAGTGTCTCCCTGATTTTTCAGACACAAATATATCTGTTGAAAATAGTCTGGTGTAGGCCCGAGAAATAGAAGTGTGGTTTTGCAGTTCCATTGGTCAAATCTCTGTATTATCCTGCTTTTGGCATTTTTTGACGTAAAGAAAAACTAATATTGTCTCCTTGATTTTTCAGACAAAAATATATCTGTTGAAAATAGTCTGGTGTAGGCCCAAGAAATAGAAGTTTGGTTTTGCAGTTCCAAGTGTCAAATTTCTGTATTATCCTGCTTTTGGCATTTTATGCCATAAAGAAAAACTAATAGTGTCACCCTGATTTTTCAGACACAAATATATCTGTTGAAAATAGTCTGGTGTAGGCCCGAGAAATAGAAATGTGGTTTTGCAGTTCCACGGGTCAAATCTCTGTATTTTCCTTCGTTTGGCATTTTTTGCCATAAAGAAAAACAGTAATAGTGTCTCCTGATTGTTCAGACACAAATATATCTGTTGAAAATAGTCTGGTGTAGGCCCGAGAAATAGAAGTGTGGTTTTGCAATTCCACGGGTCAAATCTCTGTATTATCCTGCTTTTGGCATTTTTTTCCTTAAAGAAAAACTTATAGTCTCTCCCTGATTTTTCAGACACAAATATATCTGTTGAAAATTGTTTGGTGTAGACCCGAGAAATAGAAGTGTGGTTTTGCAGTTCCACGGGTCAAATCTCTGTATTATCCGGCTTTTGGCATGTTTTGCCGTAAAAAAAACTAATAGTGTCTCCCTGATTTTTCAGACACAAATATATCTGTTGAAAATAGTCTGGTGTAGGCCCGAGAAATAGAAGTGTGGTTTTGCAGTTCCATGGGTCAAATCTCTGTATTATCCTGCTTTTGGCATTTTTTGCCGTAAAGAAAAACTTACAGTGTCTCCCTGATTTTTCAGACACAAATATATCTGTTGAAAATAGTCTGGTGTAGGCCCGAGAAATAGAAGTGTGGTTTTGCAGTTCCATGGGTCAAATCTCTGTATTATCCTGCTTTTGGCATTTTTTGCCGTAAAGAAAAACTAATAGTGTCTCCTGATTGCTCTGACACAAATATATCTGTTGAAAATAGTCTGGTATAGGCTCGAGGAATAGAAGTGTAGTTTTGCAGTTCCACGGGTCAAATCTCTGTATTATCCTGCTTTTGGCAGTTTTTGCCGTGAAGAAAAACTTATAGTGTCTCCCTGATTTTTCAGACACAAATATATCTGTTGAAAATAGTCTGGTGTAGGCACGAGAAATAGAAGTGTGGTTTTGCAGTTCCACGGGTCAAATCTCTGTATTATCCTGCTTTTGGCATTTTTTTCCGTAAAGAAAAACAGTAATAGTGTCTCCTGATTGTTCAGACACAAATATATCTGTTGAAAATAGTCTGATGTAGGCCCGAGAAATAGAAGTGTGGTTTTGCAGTTCCACGTTTCAAATCTCTGTATTATCCTGCTTTTGGCATTTTTTGCCGTAAAGAAAAACTTTTAGTGTCTCCCTGATTTTTCAGACACAAATATATCTGTTGAAAATAGTCTGGAGTAGGCACGAGAAATAGAAGTGTGGTTTTGCAGTTCCACGGGTCAAATCTCTGTATTATCCTGCTTTTGGCATTTTTTGCCGTAAAGAAAAACAGTAATAGTGTCTCCTGATTGTTCAGACACAAATATATCTGTTGAAAATAGTCTGGTGTAGGCCCGAGAAATAGAAGTGTGGTTTTGCAGTTCCATGGGTGAAATCTCTGTAATATCCTGCTTTTGGCATCTTTTGCCATGAAAAAAAACAGTAATAGTGTCTCCCTGATTTTTCAGACACAAATATATCTGTTGAAAATAGTCTGGTGTAGGCCAGAGAAACAGAAGCGTGGTTTTGGAGTTCCTTGGGTCAAATCTCTGTATTATCCTGCTTTTGGCATTTTTTGCCATAAAGAAAAACTAATAGTGTCTCACTGATTTTTCAGACACAAATATAACTGTTGAAAATAGTCTGGTGTAGGCCCGAGAAATAGAAATGTGGGTTTGCAGTTCCACGGGTCAAATCTCTGTATTATCCTGCTTTTGGCATTTTTTTCCGTAAAGAAAAACAGTAATAGTGTCTCCTGATTGTTCAGACACAAATATATCTCTTGAAAATAGTATGATGTAGGCCCGAGAAATAGAAGTGTGGTTTTGCAGTTCCACGTTTCAAATCTCTGTATTATCCTGCTTTTGGCATTTTTTTCCGTAAAGAAAAACTTATAGTGTCTCCCTGATTTTTCAGACACAAATATATCTGTTGAAAATAGTCTGGTGTAGGCCCGAGAAATAGAAGTGTGGTTTTGCAGTTCCATTGGTCAAATCTCTGTATTATCCTGCTTTTGGCATTTTTTGACGTAAAGAAAAACTAATATTGTCTCCTTGATTTTTCAGACAAAAATATATCTGTTGAAAATAGTCTGGTGTAGGCCCAAGAAATAGAAGTTTGGTTTTGCAGTTCCAAGTGTCAAATTTCTGTATTATCCTGCTTTTGGCATTTTATGCCATAAAGAAAAACTAATAGTGTCACCCTGATTTTTCAGACACAAATATATCTGTTGAAAATAGTCTGGTGTAGGCCCGAGAAATAGAAATGTGGTTTTGCAGTTCCACGGGTCAAATCTCTGTATTTTCCTTCGTTTGGCATTTTTTGCCATAAAGAAAAACAGTAATAGTGTCTCCTGATTGTTCAGACACAAATATATCTGTTGAAAATAGTCTGGTGTAGGCCCGAGAAATAGAAGTGTGGTTTTGCAATTCCACGGGTCAAATCTCTGTATTATCCTGCTTTTGGCATTTTTTTCCTTAAAGAAAAACTTATAGTCTCTCCCTGATTTTTCAGACACAAATATATCTGTTGAAAATTGTTTGGTGTAGACCCGAGAAATAGAAGTGTGGTTTTGCAGTTCCACGGGTCAAATCTCTGTATTATCCGGCTTTTGGCATGTTTTGCCGTAAAAAAAACTAATAGTGTCTCCCTGATTTTTCAGACACAAATATATCTGTTGAAAATAGTCTGGTGTAGGCCCGAGAAATAGAAGTGTGGTTTTGCAGTTCCATGGGTCAAATCTCTGTATTATCCTGCTTTTGGCATTTTTTGCCGTAAAGAAAAACTTACAGTGTCTCCCTGATTTTTCAGACACAAATATATCTGTTGAAAATAGTCTGGTGTAGGCCCGAGAAATAGAAGTGTGGTTTTGCAGTTCCATGGGTCAAATCTCTGTATTATCCTGCTTTTGGCATTTTTTGCCGTAAAGAAAAACTAATAGTGTCTCCTGATTGCTCTGACACAAATATATCTGTTGAAAATAGTCTGGTATAGGCTCGAGGAATAGAAGTGTAGTTTTGCAGTTCCACGGGTCAAATCTCTGTATTATCCTGCTTTTGGCAGTTTTTGCCGTGAAGAAAAACTTATAGTGTCTCCCTGATTTTTCAGACACAAATATATCTGTTGAAAATAGTCTGGTGTAGGCACGAGAAATAGAAGTGTGGTTTTGCAGTTCCACGGGTCAAATCTCTGTATTATCCTGCTTTTGGCATTTTTTTCCGTAAAGAAAAACAGTAATAGTGTCTCCTGATTGTTCAGACACAAATATATCTGTTGAAAATAGTCTGATGTAGGCCCGAGAAATAGAAGTGTGGTTTTGCAGTTCCACGTTTCAAATATCTGTATTATCCTGCTTTTGGCGTTTTTTTCCGTAAAGAAAAACTTATAGTGTCTACCTGATTTTTCAGACACAAATATATCTGTTGAAAATAGTCTGGTGTAGGCCCGAGAAATAGAAGTGTGGTTTTGCAGTTCCATGGGTCAAATCTCTGTATTATCCTGCTTTTGGCATTTTTTGACGTAAAGAAAAACTAATATTGTCTCCTTGATTTTTCAGACAAAAATATATCTGTTGAAAATAGTCTGGTGTAGGCCCAAGAAATAGAAGTTTGGTTTTGCAGTTCCACGTGTCAAATTTCTGTATTATCCTGCTTTTGGCATTTTATGCCATAAAGAAAAACTAATAGTGTCTCCCTGATTTTTCAGACACAAATATATCTGTTGAAAATAGTCTGGTGTAGGCCCGAGAAATAGAAGTGTGGTTTTGCAGTTCCATGGGTCAAATCTCTGTATTATCCTGCTTTTGGCATTTTTTGCCGTAAAGAAAAACTAATAGTGTCTCCTGATTGCTCTGACACAAATATATCTGTTGAAAATAGTCTGGTATAGGCTCGAGGAATAGAAGTGTAGTTTTGCAGTTCCACGGGTCAAATCTCTGTATTATCCTGCTTTTGGCAGTTTTTGCCGTAAAGAAAAACTTATAGTGTCTCCCTGATTTTTCAGACACAAATATATCTGTTGAAAATAGTCTGGTGTAGGCACGAGAAATAGAAGTGTGGTTTTGCAGTTCCACGGGTCAAATCTCTGTATTATCCTGCTTTTGGCATTTTTTTCCGTAAAGAAAAACAGTAATAGTGTCTCCTGATTGTTCAGACACAAATATATCTGTTGAAAATAGTCTGATGTAGGCCCGAGAAATAGAAGTGTGGTTTTGCAGTTCCACGTTTCAAATATCTGTATTATCCTGCTTTTGGCGTTTTTTTCCGTAAAGAAAAACTTATAGTGTCTACCTGATTTTTCAGACACAAATATATCTGTTGAAAATAGTCTGGTGTAGGCCCGAGAAATAGAAGTGTGGTTTTGCAGTTCCATGGGTCAAATCTCTGTATTATCCTGCTTTTGGCATTTTTTGACGTAAAGAAAAACTAATATTGTCTCCTTGATTTTTCAGACAAAAATATATCTGTTGAAAATAGTCTGGTGTAGGCCCAAGAAATAGAAGTTTGGTTTTGCAGTTCCACGTGTCAAATTTCTGTATTATCCTGCTTTTGGCATTTTATGCCATAAAGAAAAACTAATAGTGTCTCCCTGATTTTTCAGACACAAATATATCTGTTGAAAATAGTCTGGTGTAGGCCCGAGAAATAGAAGTGTGGTTTTGCAGTTCCATGGGTCAAATCTCTGTATTATCCTGCTTTTGGCATTTTTTGCCGTAAAGAAAAACTAATAGTGTCTCCTGATTGTTCTGACACAAATATATCTCTTGAAAATAGTCTGGTATAGGCTCGAGGAATAGAAGTGTACTTTTGCAGTTCCACGGGTCAAATCTCTGTATTATCCTGCTTTTGGCAGTTTTTGCTGTAAAATAAAACTAATAGTGTCTCCCTGATTTTTCAGACACAAATATATCTGTTGAAAATAGTCTGGTGTAGGCCCGAGAAATAGAAGTGTGGTTTTGCAGTTCCACGTGTCAAATCTCTGTATTATCCTGCTTTTGGCATTTTTTGCCATAAATTAAAACTAATAGTGTCTCCCTGATTTTTCAGACACAAATATATCTGTTGAAAATAGTCTGGTGTAGGCCCGAGAAATAGAAGTGTGGTTTTGCAGTTCCACAGGTCAAATCTCTGTATTATCCTGCTTTTGGCATTTTTTGCCGTAAAGAAAACCTAATAGTGTCTCCCTGATTTTCAGACACAAATATATCTGTTGAAAATAGTCTGGTGTAGGCCCGAGAAATAGAAGTGTGGTTTTGCAGTTCCACGTGTCAAATCTCTGTATTATCCTGCTTTTGGCATTTTTTTGCCATAAAGAAAAACTAATAGTGTCTCCCTGATTTTTCAGACACAAATATATCTGTTGAAAATAGTCTGGTGTAGGCCCGAGAAATAGAAGTGTGGTTTTGCAGTTCCATGGGTCAAATCTCTGTATTATCCTGCTTTTGGCATTTTTTGCCGTAAAGAAAAACTAATAGTGTATCCTGATTGTTCTGACACAAATATATCTCTTGAAAATAGTCTGGTATAGGCTCGAGGAATAGAAGTGTAGTTTTGCAGTTCCACGGGTCAAATCTCTGTATTATCCTGCTTTTGGCAGTTTTTGCTGTAAAATAAAACTAATAGTGTCTCCCTGATTTTTCAGACACAAATATATCTGTTGAAAATAGTCTGGTGTAGGCCCGAGAAATAGAAGTGTGGTTTTGCAGTTCCACGTGTCAAATCTCTGTATTATCCTGCTTTTGGCATTTTTTGCCATAAATTAAAACTAATAGTGTCTCCCTGATTTTTCAGACACAAATATATCTGTTGAAAATAGTCTGGTGTAGGCCCGAGAAATAGAAGTGTGGTTTTGCAGTTCCACAGGTCAAATCTCTGTATTATCCTGCTTTTGGCATTTTTTGCCGTAAAGAAAACCTAATAGTGTCTCCCTGATTTTCAGACACAAATATATCTGTTGAAAATAGTCTGGTGTAGGCCCGAGAAATAGAAGTGTGGTTTTGCAGTTCCACAGGTCAAATCTCTGTATTATCCTGCTTTTGGCATTTTTTGCCGTAAAGAAAACCTAATAGTGTCTCCTGATTGTTCTGACACAAATATATCTCTTGAAAATAGTCTGGTATAGGCTCGAGGAATAGAAGTGTAGTTTTGCAGTTCCACAGGTCAAATCTCTGTATTATCCTGCTTTTGGCATTTTTTGCCATAAAGAAAAACAGTAATAGTGTCTCCTGATTGTTCAGACACAAATATATCTGTTGAAAATAGTCTGGTCTAGGCCCGAGAAATAGAACTGTGGTTTTGCAATTCCACGGGTTAAATCTCTGTAATATCCTGCTTTTGGCATTTTTTGCCGTGAAAAAAAACAGTAATAGGGTCTCCCTGATTTTTCAAACACAAATATATCTGTTGAAAATAGTCTGGTGTAAGCCCGAGAAATAGAAGTGTGGTTTTGCAGTTCCACGTGTCAAATCTCTGTATTATCCTGCTTTTGGCATTTTTTGCCATAAATTAAAACTAATAGTGTCTCCCTGATTTTTCAGACACAAATATATCTGTTGAAAATAGTCTGGTGTAGGCCCGAGAAATAGAAGTGTGGTTTTGCAGTTCCACAGGTCAAATCTCTGTATTATCCTGCTTTTGGCATTTTTTGCCGTAAAGAAAACCTAATAGTGTCTCCCTGATTTTCAGACACAAATATATCTGTTGAAAATAGTCTGGTGTAGGCCCGAGAAATAGAAGTGTGGTTTTGCAGTTCCACGTGTCAAATCTCTGTATTATCCTGCTTTTGGCATTTTTTTGCCATAAAGAAAAACTAATAGTGTCTCCCTGATTTTTCAGACACAAATATATCTGTTGAAAATAGTCTGGTGTAGGCCCGAGAAATAGAAGTGTGGTTTTGCAGTTCCATGGGTCAAATCTCTGTATTATCCTGCTTTTGGCATTTTTTGCCGTAAAGAAAAACTAATAGTGTCTCCTGATTGTTCTGACACAAATATATCTCTTGAAAATAGTCTGGTATAGGCTCGAGGAATAGAAGTGTAGTTTTGCAGTTCCACGGGTCAAATCTCTGTATTATCCTGCTTTTGGCAGTTTTTGCTGTAAAATAAAACTAATAGTGTCTCCCTGATTTTTCAGACACAAATATATCTGTTGAAAATAGTCTGGTGTAGGCCCGAGAAATAGAAGTGTGGTTTTGCAGTTCCACGTGTCAAATCTCTGTATTATCCTGCTTTTGGCATTTTTTGCCATAAATTAAAACTAATAGTGTCTCCCTGATTTTTCAGACACAAATATATCTGTTGAAAATAGTCTGGTGTAGGCCCGAGAAATAGAAGTGTGGTTTTGCAGTTCCACAGGTCAAATCTCTGTATTATCCTGCTTTTGGCATTTTTTGCCGTAAAGAAAACCTAATAGTGTCTCCCTGATTTTCAGACACAAATATATCTGTTGAAAATAGTCTGGTGTAGGCCCGAGAAATAGAAGTGTGGTTTTGCAGTTCCACAGGTCAAATCTCTGTATTATCCTGCTTTTGGCATTTTTTGCCGTAAAGAAAACCTAATAGTGTCTCCTGATTGTTCTGACACAAATATATCTCTTGAAAATAGTCTGGTATAGGCTCGAGGAATAGAAGTGTAGTTTTGCAGTTCCACAGGTCAAATCTCTGTATTATCCTGCTTTTGGCATTTTTTGCCATAAAGAAAAACAGTAATAGTGTCTCCTGATTGTTCAGACACAAATATATCTGTTGAAAATAGTCTGGTCTAGGCCCGAGAAATAGAACTGTGGTTTTGCAATTCCACGGGTTAAATCTCTGTAATATCCTGCTTTTGGCATTTTTTGCCGTGAAAAAAAACAGTAATAGGGTCTCCCTGATTTTTCAAACACAAATATATCTGTTGAAAATAGTCTGGTGTAAGCCCGAGAAATAGAAGTGTGGTTTTGCAGTTCCATGGGTCAAATCTCTGTATTATCCTGCTTTTGGCATTTTTTGCCGTAAAGAAAAACTAATAGTGTCCCTGATTTTTCAGACACAAATATATCTGTTGAAAACAGTCTGGTGTAGGCCTGAGAAATAGAAGTGTGGTTTTGCAGTTCCACGGGTCAAATCTCTGTATTATCCTGCTTTTGGCATTTTTTTGCCGTAAAGAAAAACTAATAGTGTCTCCCTGATTTTCAGACACAAATATATCTGTTGAAAATAGTCTGGTGTAGGCTCGAGAAATAGAAGTGTGGTTTTGCAGTTCCACAGGTCAAATCTCTGTATTATCCTGCTTTTGGCATTTTTTGACGTAAAAAAAAACTAATAGTGTCTCCCTGATTTTTCAGACACAAATATATCTGTTGAAAATAGTCTGGTGTTGGCCCGAGAAATAGAAGTGTGGTTTTGCAGTTCCACCGGTCAAATCTCTGTATTATCCTGCTTTTGGCATTTTTTGCCGTAAAGAAAAACTTTTAGTGTCTCCCTGATTTTTCAGACACAAATATATCTGTTGAAAATAGTCTGGAGTAGGCACGAGAAATAGAAGTGTGGTTTTGCAGTTCCACGGGTCAAATCTCTGTATTATCCTGCTTTTGGCATTTTTTGCCGTAAAGAAAAACAGTAATAGTGTCTCCTGATTGTTCAGACACAAATATATCTGTTGAAAATAGTCTGGTGTAGGCCCGAGAAATAGAAGTGTGGTTTTGCAGTTCCATGGGTGAAATCTCTGTAATATCCTGCTTTTGGCATCTTTTGCCATGAAAAAAAACAGTAATAGTGTCTCCCTGATTTTTCAGACACAAATATATCTGTTGAAAATAGTCTGGTGTAGGCCAGAGAAATAGAAGTGTGGTTTTGCAGTTCCATGGGTCAAATCTCTGTATTATCCTGCTTTTGGCATTTTTTGCCGTAAAGAAAAACTAATAGTGTCTCCTGATTGTTCTGACACAAATATATCTCTTGAAAATAGTCTGGTATAGGCTCGAGGAATAGAAGTGTAGTTTTGCAGTTCCACGGGTCAAATCTCTGTATTATCCTGCTTTTGGCAGTTTTTGCTGTAAAATAAAACTAATAGTGTCTCCCTGATTTTTCAGACACAAATATATCTGTTGAAAATAGTCTGGTGTAGGCCCGAGAAATAGAAGTGTGGTTTTGCAGTTCCACGTGTCAAATCTCTGTATTATCCTGCTTTTGGCATTTTTTGCCATAAATTAAAACTAATAGTGTCTCCCTGATTTTTCAGACACAAATATATCTGTTGAAAATAGTCTGGTGTAGGCCCGAGAAATAGAAGTGTGGTTTTGCAGTTCCACAGGTCAAATCTCTGTATTATCCTGCTTTTGGCATTTTTTGCCGTAAAGAAAACCTAATAGTGTCTCCCTGATTTTCAGACACAAATATATCTGTTGAAAATAGTCTGGTGTAGGCCCGAGAAATAGAAGTGTGGTTTTGCAGTTCCACAGGTCAAATCTCTGTATTATCCTGCTTTTGGCATTTTTTGCCGTAAAGAAAACCTAATAGTGTCTCCTGATTGTTCTGACACAAATATATCTCTTGAAAATAGTCTGGTATAGGCTCGAGGAATAGAAGTGTAGTTTTGCAGTTCCACAGGTCAAATCTCTGTATTATCCTGCTTTTGGCATTTTTTGCCATAAAGAAAAACAGTAATAGTGTCTCCTGATTGTTCAGACACAAATATATCTGTTGAAAATAGTCTGGTCTAGGCCCGAGAAATAGAACTGTGGTTTTGCAATTCCACGGGTTAAATCTCTGTAATATCCTGCTTTTGGCATTTTTTGCCGTGAAAAAAAACAGTAATAGGGTCTCCCTGATTTTTCAAACACAAATATATCTGTTGAAAATAGTCTGGTGTAAGCCCGAGAAATAGAAGTGTGGTTTTGCAGTTCCACGTGTCAAATCTCTGTATTATCCTGCTTTTGGCATTTTTTGCCATAAATTAAAACTAATAGTGTCTCCCTGATTTTTCAGACACAAATATATCTGTTGAAAATAGTCTGGTGTAGGCCCGAGAAATAGAAGTGTGGTTTTGCAGTTCCACAGGTCAAATCTCTGTATTATCCTGCTTTTGGCATTTTTTGCCGTAAAGAAAACCTAATAGTGTCTCCCTGATTTTCAGACACAAATATATCTGTTGAAAATAGTCTGGTGTAGGCCCGAGAAATAGAAGTGTGGTTTTGCAGTTCCACGTGTCAAATCTCTGTATTATCCTGCTTTTGGCATTTTTTTGCCATAAAGAAAAACTAATAGTGTCTCCCTGATTTTTCAGACACAAATATATCTGTTGAAAATAGTCTGGTGTAGGCCCGAGAAATAGAAGTGTGGTTTTGCAGTTCCATGGGTCAAATCTCTGTATTATCCTGCTTTTGGCATTTTTTGCCGTAAAGAAAAACTAATAGTGTCTCCTGATTGTTCTGACACAAATATATCTCTTGAAAATAGTCTGGTATAGGCTCGAGGAATAGAAGTGTAGTTTTGCAGTTCCACGGGTCAAATCTCTGTATTATCCTGCTTTTGGCAGTTTTTGCTGTAAAATAAAACTAATAGTGTCTCCCTGATTTTTCAGACACAAATATATCTGTTGAAAATAGTCTGGTGTAGGCCCGAGAAATAGAAGTGTGGTTTTGCAGTTCCACGTGTCAAATCTCTGTATTATCCTGCTTTTGGCATTTTTTGCCATAAATTAAAACTAATAGTGTCTCCCTGATTTTTCAGACACAAATATATCTGTTGAAAATAGTCTGGTGTAGGCCCGAGAAATAGAAGTGTGGTTTTGCAGTTCCACAGGTCAAATCTCTGTATTATCCTGCTTTTGGCATTTTTTGCCGTAAAGAAAACCTAATAGTGTCTCCCTGATTTTCAGACACAAATATATCTGTTGAAAATAGTCTGGTGTAGGCCCGAGAAATAGAAGTGTGGTTTTGCAGTTCCACAGGTCAAATCTCTGTATTATCCTGCTTTTGGCATTTTTTGCCGTAAAGAAAACCTAATAGTGTCTCCTGATTGTTCTGACACAAATATATCTCTTGAAAATAGTCTGGTATAGGCTCGAGGAATAGAAGTGTAGTTTTGCAGTTCCACAGGTCAAATCTCTGTATTATCCTGCTTTTGGCATTTTTTGCCATAAAGAAAAACAGTAATAGTGTCTCCTGATTGTTCAGACACAAATATATCTGTTGAAAATAGTCTGGTCTAGGCCCGAGAAATAGAACTGTGGTTTTGCAATTCCACGGGTTAAATCTCTGTAATATCCTGCTTTTGGCATTTTTTGCCGTGAAAAAAAACAGTAATAGGGTCTCCCTGATTTTTCAAACACAAATATATCTGTTGAAAATAGTCTGGTGTAAGCCCGAGAAATAGAAGTGTGGTTTTGCAGTTCCATGGGTCAAATCTCTGTATTATCCTGCTTTTGGCATTTTTTGCCGTAAAGAAAAACTAATAGTGTCCCTGATTTTTCAGACACAAATATATCTGTTGAAAACAGTCTGGTGTAGGCCTGAGAAATAGAAGTGTGGTTTTGCAGTTCCACGGGTCAAATCTCTGTATTATCCTGCTTTTGGCATTTTTTTGCCGTAAAGAAAAACTAATAGTGTCTCCCTGATTTTCAGACACAAATATATCTGTTGAAAATAGTCTGGTGTAGGCTCGAGAAATAGAAGTGTGGTTTTGCAGTTCCACAGGTCAAATCTCTGTATTATCCTGCTTTTGGCATTTTTTGACGTAAAAAAAAACTAATAGTGTCTCCCTGATTTTTCAGACACAAATATATCTGTTGAAAATAGTCTGGTGTTGGCCCGAGAAATAGAAGTGTGGTTTTGCAGTTCCACCGGTCAAATCTCTGTATTATCCTGCTTTTGGCATTTTTTGCCGTAAAGAAAAACTTTTAGTGTCTCCCTGATTTTTCAGACACAAATATATCTGTTGAAAATAGTCTGGAGTAGGCACGAGAAATAGAAGTGTGGTTTTGCAGTTCCACGGGTCAAATCTCTGTATTATCCTGCTTTTGGCATTTTTTGCCGTAAAGAAAAACAGTAATAGTGTCTCCTGATTGTTCAGACACAAATATATCTGTTGAAAATAGTCTGGTGTAGGCCCGAGAAATAGAAGTGTGGTTTTGCAGTTCCATGGGTGAAATCTCTGTAATATCCTGCTTTTGGCATCTTTTGCCATGAAAAAAAACAGTAATAGTGTCTCCCTGATTTTTCAGACACAAATATATCTGTTGAAAATAGTCTGGTGTAGGCCAGAGAAACAGAAGCGTGGTTTTGGAGTTCCTTGGGTCAAATCTCTGTATTATCCTGCTTTTGGCATTTTTTGCCATAAAGAAAAACTAATAGTGTCTCACTGATTTTTCAGACACAAATATAACTGTTGAAAATAGTCTGGTGTAGGCCCGAGAAATAGAAATGTGGGTTTGCAGTTCCACGGGTCAAATCTCTGTATTATCCTGCTTTTGGCATTTTTTTCCGTAAAGAAAAACAGTAATAGTGTCTCCTGATTGTTCAGACACAAATATATCTCTTGAAAATAGTATGATGTAGGCCCGAGAAATAGAAGTGTGGTTTTGCAGTTCCACGTTTCAAATCTCTGTATTATCCTGCTTTTGGCATTTTTTTCCGTAAAGAAAAACTTATAGTGTCTCCCTGATTTTTCAGACACAAATATATCTGTTGAAAATAGTCTGGTGTAGGCCCGAGAAATAGAAGTGTGGTTTTGCAGTTCCATTGGTCAAATCTCTGTATTATCCTGCTTTTGGCATTTTTTGACGTAAAGAAAAACTAATATTGTCTCCTTGATTTTTCAGACAAAAATATATCTGTTGAAAATAGTCTGGTGTAGGCCCAAGAAATAGAAGTTTGGTTTTGCAGTTCCACGTGTCAAATTTCTGTATTATCCTGCTTTTGGCATTTTATGCCATAAAGAAAAACTAATAGTGTCACCCTGATTTTTCAGACACAAATATATCTGTTGAAAATAGTCTGGTGTAGGCCCGAGAAATAGAAATGTGGTTTTGCAGTTCCACGGGTCAAATCTCTGTATTTTCCTTCGTTTGGCATTTTTTGCCATAAAGAAAAACAGTAATAGTGTCTCCTGATTGTTCAGACACAAATATATCTGTTGAAAATAGTCTGGTGAAGGCCCGAGAAATAGAAGTTTGGTTTTGCAATTCCACGGGTCAAATCTCTGTATTATCCTGCTTTTGGCATTTTTTTCCTTAAAGAAAAACTTATAGTCTCTCCCTGATTTTTCAGACACAAATATATCTGTTGAAAATTGTTTGGTGTAGACCCGAGAAATAGAAGTGTGGTTTTGCAGTTCCACGGGTCAAATCTCTGTATTATCCGGCTTTTGGCATGTTTTGCCGTAAAAAAAACTAATAGTGTCTCCCTGATTTTTCAGACACAAATATATCTGTTGAAAATAGTCTGGTGTAGGCCCGAGAAATAGAAGTGTGGTTTTGCAGTTCCATGGGTCAAATCTCTGTATTATCCTGCTTTTGGCATTTTTTGCCGTAAAGAAAAACTTACAGTGTCTCCCTGATTTTTCAGACACAAATATATCTGTTGAAAATAGTCTGGTGAAGGCCCGAGAAATAGAAGTGTGGTTTTGCAGTTCCATGGGTCAAATCTCTGTATTATCCTGCTTTTGGCATTTTTTGCCGTAAAGAAAAACTAATAGTGTCTCCTGATTGCTCTGACACAAATATATCTGTTGAAAATAGTCTGGTATAGGCTCGAGGAATAGAAGTGTAGTTTTGCAGTTCCACGGGTCAAATCTCTGTATTATCCTGCTTTTGGCAGTTTTTGCCGTAAAGAAAAACTTATAGTGTCTCCCTGATTTTTCAGACACAAATATATCTGTTGAAAATAGTCTGGTGTAGGCACGAGAAATAGAAGTGTGGTTTTGCAGTTCCACGGGTCAAATCTCTGTATTATCCTGCTTTTGGCATTTTTTTCCGTAAAGAAAAACAGTAATAGTGTCTCCTGATTGTTCAGACACAAATATATCTGTTGAAAATAGTCTGATGTAGGCCCGAGAAATAGAAGTGTGGTTTTGCAGTTCCACGTTTCAAATATCTGTATTATCCTGCTTTTGGCGTTTTTTTCCGTAAAGAAAAACTTATAGTGTCTACCTGATTTTTCAGACACAAATATATCTGTTGAAAATAGTCTGGTGTAGGCCCGAGAAATAGAAGTGTGGTTTTGCAGTTCCATGGGTCAAATCTCTGTATTATCCTGCTTTTGGCATTTTTTGACGTAAAGAAAAACTAATATTGTCTCCTTGATTTTTCAGACAAAAATATATCTGTTGAAAATAGTCTGGTGTAGGCCCAAGAAATAGAAGTTTGGTTTTGCAGTTCCACGTGTCAAATTTCTGTATTATCCTGCTTTTGGCATTTTATGCCATAAAGAAAAACTAATAGTGTCTCCCTGATTTTTCAGACACAAATATATCTGTTGAAAATAGTCTGGTGTAGGCCCGAGAAATAGAAGTGTGGTTTTGCAGTTCCATGGGTCAAATCTCTGTATTATCCTGCTTTTGGCATTTTTTGCCGTAAAGAAAAACTAATAGTGTCTCCTGATTGTTCTGACACAAATATATCTCTTGAAAATAGTCTGGTATAGGCTCGAGGAATAGAAGTGTACTTTTGCAGTTCCACGGGTCAAATCTCTGTATTATCCTGCTTTTGGCAGTTTTTGCTGTAAAATAAAACTAATAGTGTCTCCCTGATTTTTCAGACACAAATATATCTGTTGAAAATAGTCTGGTGTAGGCCCGAGAAATAGAAGTGTGGTTTTGCAGTTCCACGTGTCAAATCTCTGTATTATCCTGCTTTTGGCATTTTTTGCCATAAATTAAAACTAATAGTGTCTCCCTGATTTTTCAGACACAAATATATCTGTTGAAAATAGTCTGGTGTAGGCCCGAGAAATAGAAGTGTGGTTTTGCAGTTCCACAGGTCAAATCTCTGTATTATCCTGCTTTTGGCATTTTTTGCCGTAAAGAAAACCTAATAGTGTCTCCCTGATTTTCAGACACAAATATATCTGTTGAAAATAGTCTGGTGTAGGCCCGAGAAATAGAAGTGTGGTTTTGCAGTTCCACGTGTCAAATCTCTGTATTATCCTGCTTTTGGCATTTTTTTGCCATAAAGAAAAACTAATAGTGTCTCCCTGATTTTTCAGACACAAATATATCTGTTGAAAATAGTCTGGTGTAGGCCCGAGAAATAGAAGTGTGGTTTTGCAGTTCCATGGGTCAAATCTCTGTATTATCCTGCTTTTGGCATTTTTTGCCGTAAAGAAAAACTAATAGTGTCTCCTGATTGTTCTGACACAAATATATCTCTTGAAAATAGTCTGGTATAGGCTCGAGGAATAGAAGTGTAGTTTTGCAGTTCCACGGGTCAAATCTCTGTATTATCCTGCTTTTGGCAGTTTTTGCTGTAAAATAAAACTAATAGTGTCTCCCTGATTTTTCAGACACAAATATATCTGTTGAAAATAGTCTGGTGTAGGCCCGAGAAATAGAAGTGTGGTTTTGCAGTTCCACGTGTCAAATCTCTGTATTATCCTGCTTTTGGCATTTTTTGCCATAAATTAAAACTAATAGTGTCTCCCTGATTTTTCAGACACAAATATATCTGTTGAAAATAGTCTGGTGTAGGCCCGAGAAATAGAAGTGTGGTTTTGCAGTTCCACAGGTCAAATCTCTGTATTATCCTGCTTTTGGCATTTTTTGCCGTAAAGAAAACCTAATAGTGTCTCCCTGATTTTCAGACACAAATATATCTGTTGAAAATAGTCTGGTGTAGGCCCGAGAAATAGAAGTGTGGTTTTGCAGTTCCACAGGTCAAATCTCTGTATTATCCTGCTTTTGGCATTTTTTGCCGTAAAGAAAACCTAATAGTGTCTCCCTGATTTTCAGACACAAATATATCTGTTGAAAATAGTCTGGTGTAGGCCCGAGAAATAGAAGTGTGGTTTTGCAGTTCCACGTGTCAAATCTCTGTATTATCCTGCTTTTGGCATTTTTTTGCATAAAGAAAAACTAATAGTGTCTCCCTGATTTTTCAGACACAAATATATCTGTTGAAAATAGTCTGGTGTAGGCCCGAGAAATAGAAGTGTGGTTTTGCAGTTCCATGGGTCAAATCTCTGTATTATCCTGCTTTTGGCATTTTTTGCCGTAAAGAAAAACTAATAGTGTCTCCTGATTGTTCTGACACAAATATATCTCTTGAAAATAGTCTGGTATAGGCTCGAGGAATAGAAGTGTAGTTTTGCAGTTCCACGGGTCAAATCTCTGTATTATCCTGCTTTTGGCACTTTTTGTCGTAAAAAAAAACTAATAGTGTCTCCCTGATTTTTCAGACACAAATATATCTGTTGAAAATAGTCTGGTGTAGGCCCGAGAAATAGAAGTGTGGTTTTGCAGTTCCGCGGGTCAAATCTCTGTATTATCCTGCATTTGGCATTTTTTGCCGTAAAGAAAAACTTATAGTGTCTCACTGACTTTTCAGACACAAATATATCTGTTGAAAATAGTCTGGTGTAGGCCCGAGAAATATAAGTGTGGTTTTGCAGTTCCACAGGTCAAATCTCTGTATTATCCTGCTTTTGGCATTTTTTGCCATAAAGAAAAACAGTAATAGTGTCTCCTGATTGTTCAGACACAAATATATCTGTTGAAAATAGTCTGGTCTAGGCCCGAGAAATAGAACTGTGGTTTTGCAATTCCACGGGTTAAATCTCTGTAATATCCTGCTTTTGGCATTTTTTGCCGTGAAAAAAAACAGTAATAGGGTCTCCCTGATTTTTCAAACACAAATATATCTGTTGAAAATAGTCTGGTGTAAGCCCGAGAAATAGAAGTGTGGTTTTGCAGTTCCATGGGTCAAATCTCTGTATTATCCTGCTTTTGGCATTTTTTGCCGTAAAGAAAAACTAATAGTGTCCCTGATTTTTCAGACACAAATATATCTGTTGAAAACAGTCTGGTGTAGGCCTGAGAAATAGAAGTGTGGTTTTGCAGTTCCACGGGTCAAATCTCTGTATTATCCTGCTTTTGGCATTTTTTTGCCGTAAAGAAAAACTAATAGTGTCTCCCTGCTTTTCAGACACAAATATATCTGTTGAAAATAGTCTGGTGTTGGCCCGAGAAATAGAAGTGTGGTTTTGCAGTTCCACCGGTCAAATCTCTGTATTATCCTGCTTTTGGCATTTTTTGCCGTAAAGAAAAACTTTTAGTGTCTCCCTGATTTTTCAGACACAAATATATCTGTTGAAAATAGTCTGGAGTAGGCACGAGAAATAGAAGTGTGGTTTTGCAGTTCCACGGGTCAAATCTCTGTATTATCCTGCTTTTGGCATTTTTTGCCGTAAAGAAAAACAGTAATAGTGTCTCCTGATTGTTCAGACACAAATATATCTGTTGAAAATAGTCTGGTGTAGGCCCGAGAAATAGAAGTGTGGTTTTGCAGTTCCATGGGTGAAATCTCTGTAATATCCTGCTTTTGGCATCTTTTGCCATGAAAAAAAACAGTAATAGTGTCTCCCTGATTTTTCAGACACAAATATATCTGTTGAAAATAGTCTGGTGTAGGCCAGAGAAACAGAAGCGTGGTTTTGGAGTTCCTTGGGTCAAATCTCTGTATTATCCTGCTTTTGGCATTTTTTGCCATAAAGAAAAACTAATAGTGTCTCACTGATTTTTCAGACACAAATATAACTGTTGAAAATAGTCTGGTGTAGGCCCGAGAAATAGAAATGTGGGTTTGCAGTTCCACGGGTCAAATCTCTGTATTATCCTGCTTTTGGCATTTTTTTCCGTAAAGAAAAACAGTAATAGTGTCTCCTGATTGTTCAGACACAAATATATCTCTTGAAAATAGTATGATGTAGGCCCGAGAAATAGAAGTGTGGTTTTGCAGTTCCACGTTTCAAATCTCTGTATTATCCTGCTTTTGGCATTTTTTTCCGTAAAGAAAAACTTATAGTGTCTCCCTGATTTTTCAGACACAAATATATCTGTTGAAAATAGTCTGGTGTAGGCCCGAGAAATAGAAGTGTGGTTTTGCAGTTCCATTGGTCAAATCTCTGTATTATCCTGCTTTTGGCATTTTTTGACGTAAAGAAAAACTAATATTGTCTCCTTGATTTTTCAGACAAAAATATATCTGTTGAAAATAGTCTGGTGTAGGCCCAAGAAATAGAAGTTTGGTTTTGCAGTTCCACGTGTCAAATTTCTGTATTATCCTGCTTTTGGCATTTTATGCCATAAAGAAAAACTAATAGTGTCACCCTGATTTTTCAGACACAAATATATCTGTTGAAAATAGTCTGGTGTAGGCCCGAGAAATAGAAATGTGGTTTTGCAGTTCCACGGGTCAAATCTCTGTATTTTCCTTCGTTTGGCATTTTTTGCCATAAAGAAAAACAGTAATAGTGTCTCCTGATTGTTCAGACACAAATATATCTGTTGAAAATAGTCTGGTGTAGGCCCGAGAAATAGAAGTGTGGTTTTGCAATTCCACGGGTCAAATCTCTGTATTATCCTGCTTTTGGCATTTTTTTCCTTAAAGAAAAACTTATAGTCTCTCGCTGATTTTTCAGACACAAATATATCTGTTGAAAATTGTTTGGTGTAGACCCGAGAAATAGAAGTGTGGTTTTGCAGTTCCACGGGTCAAATCTCTGTATTATCCGGCTTTTGGCATGTTTTGCCGTAAAAAAAACTAATAGTGTCTCCCTGATTTTTCAGACACAAATATATCTGTTGAAAATAGTCTGGTGTAGGCCCGAGAAATAGAAGTGTGGTTTTGCAGTTCCATGGGTCAAATCTCTGTATTATCCTGCTTTTGGCATTTTTTGCCGTAAAGAAAAACTTACAGTGTCTCCCTGATTTTTCAGACACAAATATATCTGTTGAAAATAGTCTGGTGTAGGCCCGAGAAATAGAAGTGTGGTTTTGCAGTTCCACCGGTCAAATCTCTGTATTATCCTGCTTTTTGCATTTTTTGCCATAAAGAAACTCGAATAGTGTCTCCTTGATTTTTCAGACACAAATATATCTGTTGAAAATAGTCTGGTGTAGGCCAGAGAAACAGAAGTGTGGTTTTGCAGTTCCACAGTTCAAACCTCTGTATTATCCACTTTTGGGCCATTTGTTTCTAAAAAAAAAACCGTTTGAGTGTGTCGCTCACTGTTCAGCCGCAAATATATATGTTTAAAAAAGTCTGGTATACAACTGTAAATTATAACTGTGGTTTTGCTGTTCCACTGTAAAAAATCTCTATTATCCTGCTTTTGCAATTTTTTGCCATAAAAAAAAACAACTAATAGTGTCTCCCTGATTTTTCAGACACAAATATATCTGTTGAGAATAGTCTGGTGTAGGCCCGAGAAATAGAAATGTGGTTTTGCAGTTCCTTGGGTCAAATCTCTGTATTATCCTGCTTTTGGCATTTTTTGCCGTAAAAAGAAAACTAATAGTGTCTCCCTGATTTTTCAGACTCAAATATATCTGTTGAAAATAGTCTGGTGTAGGCCCGAGAAATAGAAGTGTGGTTTTGCAGTTCCATGGGTCAAATCTCTGTATTATCCTGCTTTTGGCATTTTTTGCCGTAAAGAAAAACTTACAGTGTCTCCCTGATTTTTCAGACACAAATATATCTGTTGAAAATAGTCTGGTGTAGGCCCGAGAAATAGAAGTGTGCTTTCGCAGTTCCACCGGTCAAATCTCTGTATTATCCTGCTTTTTGCATTTTTTGCCATAAAGAAACTCGAATAGTGTCTCCTTGATTTTTCAGACACAAATATATCTGTTGAAAATAGTCTGGTGTAGGCCAGAGAAACAGAAGTGTGGTTTTGCAGTTCCACAGTTCAAACCTCTGTATTATCCACTTTTGGGCCATTTGTTTCTAAAAAAAAAAACGTTTGAGTGTGTCGCTCACTGTTCAGCCGCAAATATATCTGTTTAAAAAAGTCTGGTATACAACTGTAAATTATAACTGTGGTTTTGCTGTTCCACTGTAAAAAATCTCTATTATGCTGCTTTTGGCATTTTTTGCCATAAAAAAAAACAGCTAATAGTGTCTCCCTGATTTTTCAGACACAAATATATCTGTCGAAAATAGTATGGTCTAGGCCCGAGAAATAGAAGTGTGGTTTTGCAGTTCCACCGGTCAAATCTCTGTATTATCCTGCTTTTGGAATTTTTTGCCATAAACAAAAACTAATAGTGTTTCCTTGATTTTTCAGACACAAATATATCTGTTAAAAATTGTCTGGTGTAGACCCAAGAAATAGAAGTGTTGTTTTGAAGTTCCACGGGTCAAATCTCTGTATTATCCTGCTTTTGGCATTTTTTGCCGTAAAGAGAAACAGTAATAGTGTCTCCTGATTGTTCAGACACAAATACATCTGTTGAAAATAGTCTGGTGTAGGCCCGAGAAACAGAAGTGTGGTTTTGCAGTTCCACAGGTGAAATCTCTGTAATATCCTGCTTTTGGCATTTTTGCCGTAAAAAAACCAGTAATAGTGTCTCCCTGATTTTTCAGACACAAATATATCTGTTGAAAATAGTCTGGTGTAGGCCAGAGAAACAGAAGTGTGGTTTTGCAGTTCCACAGTTCAAACCTCTGCATTATCCACTTTTGGGCATTTTGTATCTAAAAAAAACAGTTTGAGTGTGTCGCTCACTGTTCAGCCGTAAATATATATATTTAAAAAAGTCTGGTGTACACCAGTAAATTATAACTGTGGTTTTTCTGTTCCACGGTAAAAAATCTTTATTATCCTGCATTTGACATTTTTTACCGGAAAGAAAAAGTAATAGTGTCTCCCTGATTTTTCAGACACAAATATATCTGTTGAAAATAGTCTGGTGTAGGCCAGAAAAATAGAAGTGTGGTTTTGCAGTTCCACAGGTCAAATCTCTGTATTATCCTGCTTTTGGCATTTTTTGCCGAAAAGAAAAACAGTAGTGTCTCCCTCATTTTTCAGACACAAATATATCTGTTGAAAATAGTCTGGTGTATGCCCGAGAAATAGTAGTGTGGTTTTGCAGTTCCACCGGTCAAATCTCTGTATTATCCTGCTTTTTGCATTTTTTGCCATAAAGAAAATCTAATAGTGTCTCCTTGATTTTTCAGACACAAATATATCTGTTGAAAATAGTCTGGTGTAGGCCAGAGAAACAGAAGTGTTGTTTTGCAGTTCCACAGTTCAAACCTCTGTATTATCCACTTTTACGCCATTTGTTTCTAAAAAAAAAAACAGTTTGAGTGTGTCGCTCACTGTTCAGCCGCAAATATATATATTTAAAAAAGTCTGGTATACACCTGTAAATTATAACTGTGGTTTTGCTGTTCCACTGTAAAAATTCTCTATTATCCTGCTTTTGGCATTTTTTGCCATAAAAAAAACAACTAATAGTGTCTCCCTGATTTTTCAGACACAAATATATCTGTTGAGAATAGTCTGGTGTAGGCCCGAGAAATAGGAATGTGGTTTTGCAGTTCCTTGGGTCAAATCTCTGTATTATCCTGCTTTTGGCATTTTTTTGCCGTAAAGAAAAACTAATAGTGTGTCCCTGATTTTCAGACACAAATATATCTGTTGAAAATAGTCTGGTGTAGGCTCGAGAAATAGAAGTGTGGTTTTGCAGTTCCACAGGTCAAATCTCTGTATTATCCTGCTTTTGGCATTTTTTGACGTAAAAAAAAACTAATAGTGTCTCCCTGATTTTTCAGACACAAATATATCTGTTGAAAATAGTCTGGTGTTGGCCCGAGAAATAGAAGTGTGGTTTTGCAGTTCCACCGGTCAAATCTCTGTATTATCCTGCTTTTGGCATTTTTTGCCGTAAAGAAAAACTTATAGTGTCTCCCTGATTTTTCAGACACAAATATATCTGTTGAAAATAGTCTGGTGTAGGCACGAGAAATAGAAGTGTGGTTTTGCAGTTCCACGGGTCAAATCTCTGTATTATCCTGCTTTTGGCATTTTTTGCCGTAAAGAAAAACAGTAATAGTGTCTCCTGATTGTTCAGACACAAATATATCTGTTGAAAATAGTCTGGTGTAGGCCCGAGAAATAGAAGTGTGGTTTTGCAGTTCCATGGGTGAAATCTCTGTAATATCCTGCTTTTGGCATCTTTTGCCATGAAAAAAAACAGTAATAGTGTCTCCCTGATTTTTCAGACACAAATATATCTGTTGAAAATAGTCTGGTGTAGGCCAGAGAAACAGAAGCGTGGTTTTGGAGTTCCATGGGTCAAATCTCTGTATTATCCTGCTTTTGGCATTTTTTGCCATAAAGAAAAACTAATAGTGTCTCACTGATTTTTCAGACACAAATATAACTGTTGAAAATAGTCTGGTGTAGGCCCGAGAAATAGAAATGTGGGTTTGCAGTTCCACGGGTCAAATCTCTGTATTATCCTGCTTTTGGCATTTTTTTCCGTAAAGAAAAACAGTAATAGTGTCTCCTGATTGTTCAGACACAAATATATCTCTTGAAAATAGTATGATGTAGGCCCGAGAAATAGAAGTGTGGTTTTGCAGTTCCACGTTTCAAATCTCTGTATTATCCTGCTTTTGGCATTTTTTTCCGTAAAGAAAAACTTATAGTGTCTCCCTGATTTTTCAGACACAAATATATCTGTTGAAAATAGTCTGGTGTAGGCCCGAGAAATAGAAGTGTGGTTTTGCAGTTCCATGGGTCAAATCTCTGTATTATCCTGCTTTTGGCATTTTTTGACGTAAAGAAAAACTAATATTGTCTCCTTGATTTTTCAGACAAAAATATATCTGTTGAAAATAGTCTGGTGTAGGCCCAAGAAATAGAAGTTTGGTTTTGCAGTTCCACGTGTCAAATTTCTGTATTATCCTGCTTTTGGCATTTTATGCCATAAAGAAAAACAGTAATAGTGTCTCCTGATTGTTCAGACACAAATATATCTGTTGAAAATAGTCTGGTGTAGGCCCGAGAAATAGAAGTGTGGTTTTGCAATTCCACGGGTCAAATCTCTGTATTATCCTGCTTTTGGCATTTTTTTCCTTAAAGAAAAACTTATAGTCTCTCCCTGATTTTTCAGACACAAATATATCTGTTGAAAATTGTTTGGTGTAGACCCGAGAAATAGAAATGTGGTTTTGCAGTTCCACGGGTCAAATCTCTGTATTTTCCTTCGTTTGGCATTTTTTGCCATAAAGAAAAACAGTAATAGTGTCTCCTGATTGTTCAGACACAAATATATCTGTTGAAAATAGTCTGGTGTAGGCCCGAGAAATAGAAGTGTGGTTTTGCAATTCCACGGGTCAAATCTCTGTATTATCCTGCTTTTGGCATTTTTTTCCTTAAAGAAAAACTTATAGTCTCTCCCTGATTTTTCAGACACAAATATATCTGTTGAAAATTGTTTGGTGTAGACCCGAGAAATAGAAGTGTGGTTTTGCAGTTCCACGGGTCAAATCTCTGTATTATCCGGCTTTTGGCATGTTTTGCCGTAAAAAAAACTAATAGTGTCTCCCTGATTTTTCAGACACAAATATATCTGTTGAAAATAGTCTGGTGTAGGCCCGAGAAATAGAAGTGTGGTTTTGCAGTTCCATGGGTCAAATCTCTGTATTATCCTGCTTTTGGCATTTTTTGCCGTAAAGAAAAACTTACAGTGTCTCCCTGATTTTTCAGACACAAATATGTCTGTTGAAAATAGTCTGGTGTAGGCCCGAGAAATAGAAGTGTGGTTTTGCAGTTCCACCGGTCAAATCTCTGTATTATCCTGCTTTTTGCATTTTTTGCCATAAAGAAACTCGAATAGTGTCTCCTTGATTTTTCAGACACAAATATATCTGTTGAAAATAGTCTGGTGTAGGCCAGAGAAACAGAAGTGTGGTTTTGCAGTTCCACAGTTCAAACCTCTGTATTATCCACTTTTGGGCCATTTGTTTCTAAAAAAAAAACCGTTTGAGTGTGTCGCTCACTGTTCAGCCGCAAATATATATGTTTAAAAAAGTCTGGTATACAACTGTAAATTATAACTGTGGTTTTGCTGTTCCACTGTAAAAAATCTCTATTATCCTGCTTTTGCAATTTTTTGCCATAAAAAAAAACAACTAATAGTGTCTCCCTGATTTTTCAGACACAAATATATCTGTTGAGAATAGTCTGGTGTAGGCCCGAGAAATAGAAATGTGGTTTTGCAGTTCCTTGGGTCAAATCTCTGTATTATCCTGCTTTTGGCATTTTTTGCCGTAAAAAGAAAACTAATAGTGTCTCCCTGATTTTTCAGACTCAAATATATCTGTTGAAAATAGTCTGGTGTAGGCCCGAGAAATAGAAGTGTGGTTTTGCAGTTCCACCGTTCAAATCTCTGTATTATCCTGCTTTTGGAATTTTTTGCCATAAACAAAAACTAATAGTGTTTCCTTGATTTTTCAGACACAAATATATCTGTTAAAAATTGTCTGGTGTAGACCCAAGAAATAGAAGTGTTGTTTTGAAGTTCCACGGGTCAAATCTCTGTATTATCCTGCTTTTGGCATTTTTTGCCGTAAAGAGAAACAGTAATAGTGTCTCCTGATTGTTCAAACACAAATACATCTGTTGAAAATAGTCTGGTGTAGGCCCGAGAAACAGAAGTGTGGTTTTGCAGTTCCACAGGTGAAATCTCTGTAATATCCTGCTTTTGGCATTTTTGCCATAAAAAAACAGTAATAGTGTCTCCCTGATTTTTCAGACACAAATATATCTGTTGAAAATAGTCTGGTGTAGGCCAGAGAAACAGAAGTGTGGTTTTGCAGTTCCACAGTTCAAACCTCTGCATTATCCACTTTTGGGCATTTTGTATCTAAAAAAAACAGTTTGAGTGTGTCGCTCACTGTTCAGCCGCAAATATATATATTTAAAAAAGTCTGGTGTACACCAGTAAATTATAACTGTGGTTTTTCTGTTCCACGGTAAAAATCTTTATTATCCTGCATTTGACATTTTTTACCGGAAAGAAAAAGTAATAGTGTCTCCCTGATTTTTCAGACACAAATATATCTGTTGAAAATAGTCTGGTGTAGGCCAGAAAAATAGAAGTGTGGTTTTGCAGTTCCACAGGTCAAATCTCTGTATTATCCTGCTTTTGGCATTTTTTGCCGAAAAGAAAAACAGTAGTGTCTCCCTCATTTTTCAGACACAAATATATCTGTTGAAAATAGTCTGGTGTATGCCCGAGAAATAGTAGTGTGGTTTTGCAGTTCCACCGGTCAAATCTCTGTATTATCCTGCTTTTTGCATTTTTTGCCATAAAGAAAATCTAATAGTGTCTCCTTGATTTTTCAGACACAAATATATCTGTTGAAAATAGTCTGGTGTAGGCCAGAGAAACAGAAGTGTTGTTTTGCAGTTCCACAGTTCAAACCTCTGTATTATCCACTTTTACGCCATTTGTTTCTAAAAAAAAAAACAGTTTGAGTGTGTCGCTCACTGTTCAGCCGCAAATATATATATTTAAAAAAGTCTGGTATACACCTGTAAATTATAACTGTGGTTTTGCTGTTCCACTGTAAAAATTCTCTATTATCCTGCTTTTGGCATTTTTTGCCATAAAAAAAACAACTAATAGTGTCTCCCTGATTTTTCAGACACAAATATATCTGTTGAGAATAGTCTGGTGTAGGCCCGAGAAATAGGAATGTGGTTTTGCAGTTCCTTGGGTCAAATCTCTGTATTATCCTGCTTTTGGCATTTTTTTGCCGTAAAGAAAAACTAATAGTGTCTCCCTGATTTTCAGACACAAATATATCTGTTGAAAATAGTCTGGTGTAGGCTCGAGAAATAGAAGTGTGGTTTTGCAGTTCCACAGGTCAAATCTCTGTATTATCCTGCTTTTGGCATTTTTTGACGTAAAAAAAAACTAATAGTGTCTCCCTGATTTTTCAGACACAAATATATCTGTTGAAAATAGTCTGGTGTTGGCCCGAGAAATAGAAGTGTGGTTTTGCAGTTCCACCGGTCAAATCTCTGTATTATCCTGCTTTTGGCATTTTTTGCCGTAAAGAAAAACTTATAGTGTCTCCCTGATTTTTCAGACACAAATATATCTGTTGAAAATAATCTGGTGTAGGCACGAGAAATAGAAGTGTGGTTTTGCAGTTCCACGGGTCAAATCTCTGTATTATCCTGCTTTTGGCATTTTTTGCCGTAAAGAAAAACAGTAATAGTGTCTCCTGATTGTTCAGACACAAATATATCTGTTGAAAATAGTCTGGTGTAGGCCCGAGAAATAGAAGTGTGGTTTTGCAGTTCCATGGGTGAAATCTCTGTAATATCCTGCTTTTGGCATCTTTTGCCATGAAAAAAAACAGTAATAGTGTCTCCCTGATTTTTCAGACACAAATATATCTGTTGAAAATAGTCTGGTGTAGGCCAGAGAAACAGAAGCGTGGTTTTGGAGTTCCATGGGTCAAATCTCTGTATTATCCTGCTTTTGGCATTTTTTGCCATAAAGAAAAACTAATAGTGTCTCACTGATTTTTCAGACACAAATATAACTGTTGAAAATAGTCTGGTGTAGGCCCGAGAAATAGAAATGTGGGTTTGCAGTTCCACGGGTCAAATCTCTGTATTATCCTGCTTTTGGCATTTTTTTCCGTAAAGAAAAACAGTAATAGTGTCTCTTGATTGTTCAGACACAAATATATCTCTTGAAAATAGTATGATGTAGGCCCGAGAAATAGAAGTGTGGTTTTGCAGTTCCACGTTTCAAATCTCTGTATTATCCTGCTTTTGGCATTTTTTTCCGTAAAGAAAAACTTATAGTGTCTCCCTGATTTTTCAGACACAAATATATCTGTTGAAAATAGTCTGGTGTAGGCCCGAGAAATAGAAGTGTGGTTTTGCAGTTCCATGGGTCAAATCTCTGTATTATCCTGCTTTTGGCATTTTTTGACGTAAAGAAAAACTAATATTGTCTCCTTGATTTTTCAGACAAAAATATATCTGTAGAAAATAGTCTGGTGTAGGCCCAAGAAATAGAAGTTTGGTTTTGCAGTTCCACGTGTCAAATTTCTGTATTATCCTGCTTTTGGCATTTTATGCCATAAAGAAAAACTAATAGTGTCTCCCTGATTTTTCAGACACAAATATATCTGTTGAAAATAGTCTGGTGTAGGCCCGAGAAATAGAAATGTGGTTTTGCAGTTCCACGGGTCAAATCTCTGTATTTTCCTTCTTTTGGCATTTTTTGCCATAAAGAAAAACAGTAATAGTGTCTCCTGATTGTTCAGACACAAATATATCTGTTGAAAATAGTCTGGTGTAGGCCCGAGAAATAGAAGTGTGGTTTTGCAATTCCACGGGTCAAATCTCTGTATTATCCTGCTTTTGGCATTTTTTTCCTTAAAGAAAAACTTATAGTCTCTCCCTGATTTTTCAGACACAAATATATCTGTTGAAAATTGTTTGGTGTAGACCCGAGAAATAGAAGTGTGGTTTTGCAGTTCCACGGGTCAAATCTCTGTATTATCCGGCTTTTGGCATGTTTTGCCGTAAAAAAAACTAATAGTGTCTCCCTGATTTTTCAGACACAAATATATCTGTTGAAAATAGTCTGGTGTAGGCCCGAGAAATAGAAGTGTGGTTTTGCAGTTCCATGGGTCAAATCTCTGTATTATCCTGCTTTTGGCATTTTTTGCCGTAAAGAAAAACTTACAGTGTCTCCCTGATTTTTCAGACACAAATATATCTGTTGAAAATAGTCTAGTGTAGGCCCGAGAAATAGAAGTGTGGTTTTGCAGTTCCACCGGTCAAATCTCTGTATTATCCTGCTTTTTGCATTTTTTGCCATAAAGAAACTCGAATAGTGTCTCCTTGATTTTTCAGACACAAATATATCTGTTGAAAATAGTCTGGTGTAGGCCAGAGAAACAGAAGTGTGGTTTTGCAGTTCCACAGTTCAAACCTCTGTATTATCCACTTTTGGGCCATTTGTTTCTAAAAAAAAAACCGTTTGAGTGTGTCGCTCACTGTTCAGCCGCAAATATATATGTTTAAAAAAGTCTGGTATACAACTGTAAATTATAACTGTGGTTTTGCTATTCCACTGTAAAAAATCTCTATTATCCTGCTTTTGCAATTTTTTGCCATAAAAAAAAACAACTAATAGTGTCTCCCTGATTTTTCAGACACAAATATATCTGTTGAGAATAGTCTGGTGTAGGCCCGAGAAATAGAAATGTGGTTTTGCAGTTCCTTGGGTCAAATCTCTGTATTATCCTGCTTTTGGCATTTTTTGCCGTAAAAAGAAAACTAATAGTGTCTCCCTGATTTTTCAGACTCAAATATATCTGTTGAAAATAGTCTGGTGTAGGCCCGAGAAATAGAAGTGTGGTTTTGCAGTTCCACCGGTCAAATCTCTGTATTATCCTGCTTTTGGAATTTTTTGCCATAAACAAAAACTAATAGTGTTTCCTTGATTTTTCAGACACAAATATATCTGTTAAAAATTGTCTGGTGTAGACCCAAGAAATAGAAGTGTTGTTTTGAAGTTCCACGGGTCAAATCTCTGTATTATCCTGCTTTTGGCATTTTTTGCCGTAAAGAGAAACAGTAATAGTGTCTCCTGATTGTTCAAACACAAATACATCTGTTGAAAATAGTCTGGTGTAGGCCCGAGAAACAGAAGTGTGGTTTTGCAGTTCCACAGGTGAAATCTCTGTAATATCCTGCTTTTGGCATTTTTGCCATAAAAAAAACAGTAATAGTGTCTCCCTGATTTTTCAGACACAAATATATCTGTTGAAAATAGTCTGGTGTAGGCCAGAGAAACAGAAGTGTGGTTTTGCAGTTCCACAGTTCAAACCTCTGCATTATCCACTTTTGGGCATTTTGTATCTAAAAAAAACAGTTTGAGTGTGTCGCTCACTGTTCAGCCGCAAATATATATATTTAAAAAAGTCTGGTGTACACCAGTAAATTATAACTGTGGTTTTTCTGTTCCACGGTAAAAATCTTTATTATCCTGCATTTGACATTTTTTACCGGAAAGAAAAAGTAATAGTGTCTCCCTGATTTTTCAGACACAAATATATCTGTTGAAAATAGTCTGGTGTAGGCCAGAAAAATAGAAGTGTGGTTTTGCAGTTCCACAGGTCAAATCTCTGTATTATCCTGCTTTTGGCATTTTTTGCCGAAAAGAAAAACAGTAGTGTCTCCCTCATTTTTCAGACACAAATATATCTGTTGAAAATAGTCTGGTGTATGCCCGAGAAATAGTAGTGTGGTTTTGCAGTTCCACCGGTCAAATCTCTGTATTATCCTGCTTTTTGCATTTTTTGCCATAAAGAAAATCTAATAGTGTCTCCTTGATTTTTCAGACACAAATATATCTGTTGAAAATAGTCTGGTGTAGGCCAGAGAAACAGAAGTGTTGTTTTGCAGTTCCACAGTTCAAACCTCTGTATTATCCACTTTTACGCCATTTGTTTCTAAAAAAAAAAACAGTTTGAGTGTGTCGCTCACTGTTCAGCCGCAAATATATATATTTAAAAAAGTCTGGTATACACCTGTAAATTATAACTGTGGTTTTGCTGTTCCACTGTAAAAATTCTCTATTATCCTGCTTTTGGCATTTTTTGCCATAAAAAAAACAACTAATAGTGTCTCCCTGATTTTTCAGACACAAATATATCTGTTGAGAATAGTCTGGTGTAGGCCCGAGAAATAGGAATGTGGTTTTGCAGTTCCTTGGGTCAAATCTCTGTATTATCCTGCTTTTGGCATTTTTTTGCCGTAAAGAAAAACTAATAGTGTCTCCCTGATTTTCAGACACAAATATATCTGTTGAAAATAGTCTGGTGTAGGCTCGAGAAATAGAAGTGTGGTTTTGCAGTTCCACAGGTCAAATCTCTGTATTATCCTGCTTTTGGCATTTTTTGACG
This sequence comes from Phyllobates terribilis, assembly GCF_046119375.1. NCBI lineage: Eukaryota > Metazoa > Chordata > Amphibia > Anura > Dendrobatidae > Phyllobates > Phyllobates terribilis. The sequence goes on along the minus strand of NW_027362764.1, from coordinate 529,579,938 downwards.
TAAAAAAAAACTAATAGTGTCTCCCTGATTTTTCAGACACAAATATATCTGTTGAAAATAGTCTGGTGTTGGCCCGAGAAATAGAAGTGTGGTTTTGCAGTTCCACCGGTCAAATCTCTGTATTATCCTGCTTTTGGCATTTTTTGCCGTAAAGAAAAACTTATAGTGTCTCCCTGATTTTTCAGACACAAATATATCTGTTGAAAATAATCTGGTGTAGGCACGAGAAATAGAAGTGTGGTTTTGCAGTTCCACGGGTCAAATCTCTGTATTATCCTGCTTTTGGCATTTTTTGCCGTAAAGAAAAACAGTAATAGTGTCTCCTGATTGTTCAGACACAAATATATCTGTTGAAAATAGTCTGGTGTAGGCCCGAGAAATAGAAGTGTGGTTTTGCAGTTCCATGGGTGAAATCTCTGTAATATCCTGCTTTTGGCATCTTTTGCCATGAAAAAAAACAGTAATAGTGTCTCCCTGATTTTTCAGACACAAATATATCTGTTGAAAATAGTCTGGTGTAGGCCAGAGAAACAGAAGCGTGGTTTTGGAGTTCCATGGGTCAAATCTCTGTATTATCCTGCTTTTGGCATTTTTTGCCATAAAGAAAAACTAATAGTGTCTCACTGATTTTTCAGACACAAATATAACTGTTGAAAATAGTCTGGTGTAGGCCCGAGAAATAGAAATGTGGGTTTGCAGTTCCACGGGTCAAATCTCTGTATTATCCTGCTTTTGGCATTTTTTTCCGTAAAGAAAAACAGTAATAGTGTCTCCTGATTGTTCAGACACAAATATATCTCTTGAAAATAGTATGATGTAGGCCCGAGAAATAGAAGTGTGGTTTTGCAGTTCCACGTTTCAAATCTCTGTATTATCCTGCTTTTGGCATTTTTTTCCGTAAAGAAAAACTTATAGTGTCTCCCTGATTTTTCAGACACAAATATATCTGTTGAAAATAGTCTGGTGTAGGCCCGAGAAATAGAAGTGTGGTTTTGCAGTTCCATGGGTCAAATCTCTGTATTATCCTGCTTTTGGCATTTTTTGACGTAAAGAAAAACTAATATTGTCTCCTTGATTTTTCAGACAAAAATATATCTGTTGAAAATAGTCTGGTGTAGGCCCAAGAAATAGAAGTTTGGTTTTGCAGTTCCACGTGTCAAATTTCTGTATTATCCTGCTTTTGGCATTTTATGCCATAAAGAAAAACTAATAGTGTCTCCCTGATTTTTCAGACACAAATATATCTGTTGAAAATAGTCTGGTGTAGGCCCGAGAAATAGAAATGTGGTTTTGCAGTTCCACGGGTCAAATCTCTGTATTTTCCTTCTTTTGGCATTTTTTGCCATAAAGAAAAACAGTAATAGTGTCTCCTGATTGTTCAGACACAAATATATCTGTTGAAAATAGTCTGGTGTAGGCCCGAGAAATAGAAGTGTGGTTTTGCAATTCCACGGGTCAAATCTCTGTATTATCCTGCTTTTGGCATTTTTTTCCTTAAAGAAAAACTTATAGTCTCTCCCTGATTTTTCAGACACAAATATATCTGTTGAAAATTGTTTGGTGTAGACCCGAGAAATAGAAGTGTGGTTTTGCAGTTCCACGGGTCAAATCTCTGTATTATCCGGCTTTTGGCATGTTTTGCCGTAAAAAAAACTAATAGTGTCTCCCTGATTTTTCAGACACAAATATATCTGTTGAAAATAGTCTGGTGTAGGCCCGAGAAATAGAAGTGTGGTTTTGCAGTTCCATGGGTCAAATCTCTGTATTATCCTGCTTTTGGCATTTTTTGCCGTAAAGAAAAACTTACAGTGTCTCCCTGATTTTTCAGACACAAATATATCTGTTGAAAATAGTCTGGTGTAGGCCCGAGAAATAGAAGTGTGGTTTTGCAGTTCCACCGGTCAAATCTCTGTATTATCCTGCTTTTTGCATTTTTTGCCATAAAGAAACTCGAATAGTGTCTCCTTGATTTTTCAGACACAAATATATCTGTTGAAAATAGTCTGGTGTAGGCCAGAGAAACAGAAGTGTGGTTTTGCAGTTCCACAGTTCAAACCTCTGTATTATCCACTTTTGGGCCATTTGTTTCTAAAAAAAAAACCGTTTGAGTGTGTCGCTCACTGTTCAGCCGCAAATATATATGTTTAAAAAAGTCTGGTATACAACTGTAAATTATAACTGTGGTTTTGCTATTCCACTGTAAAAAATCTCTATTATCCTGCTTTTGCAATTTTTTGCCATAAAAAAAAACAACTAATAGTGTCTCCCTGATTTTTCAGACACAAATATATCTGTTGAGAATAGTCTGGTGTAGGCCCGAGAAATAGAAATGTGGTTTTGCAGTTCCTTGGGTCAAATCTCTGTATTATCCTGCTTTTGGCATTTTTTGCCGTAAAAAGAAAACTAATAGTGTCTCCCTGATTTTTCAGACTCAAATATATCTGTTGAAAATAGTCTGGTGTAGGCCCGAGAAATAGAAGTGTGGTTTTGCAGTTCCATGGGTCAAATCTCTGTATTATCCTGCTTTTGGCATTTTTTGCCGTAAAGAAAAACTTACAGTGTCTCCCTGATTTTTCAGACACAAATATATCTGTTGAAAATAGTCTGGTGTAGGCCCGAGAAATAGAAGTGTGGTTTTGCAGTTCCACCGGTCAAATCTCTGTATTATCCTGCTTTTTGCATTTTTTGCCATAAAGAAACTCGAATAGTGTCTCCTTGATTTTTCAGACACAAATATATCTGTTGAAAATAGTCTGGTGTAGGCCAGAGAAACAGAAGTGTGGTTTTGCAGTTCCACAGTTCAAACCTCTGTATTATCCACTTTTGGGCCATTTGTTTCTAAAAAAAAAACCGTTTGAGTGTGTCGCTCACTGTTCAGCCGCAAATATATATGTTTAAAAAAGTCTGGTATACAACTGTAAATTATAACTGTGGTTTTGCTGTTCCACTGTAAAAAATCTCTATTATCCTGCTTTTGGCATTTTTTGCCATAAAAAAAAACAACTAATAGTGTCTCCCTGATTTTTCAGACACAAATATATCTGTCGAAAATAGTATGGTCTAGGCCCGAGAAATAGAAGTGTGGTTTTGCAGTTCCACCGGTCAAATCTCTGTATTATCCTGCTTTTGGAATTTTTTGCCATAAACAAAAACTAATAGTGTTTCCTTGATTTTTCAGACACAAATATATCTGTTAAAAATTGTCTGGTGTAGACCCAAGAAATAGAAGTGTTGTTTTGAAGTTCCACGGGTCAAATCTCTGTATTATCCTGCTTTTGGCATTTTTTGCCGTAAAGAGAAACAGTAATAGTGTCTCCTGATTGTTCAGACACAAATACATCTGTTGAAAATAGTCTGGTGTAGGCCCGAGAAACAGAAGTGTGGTTTTGCAGTTCCACAGGTGAAATCTCTGTAATATCCTGCTTTTGGCATTTTTGCCGTAAAAAAACCAGTAATAGTGTCTCCCTGATTTTTCAGACACAAATATATCTGTTGAAAATAGTCTGGTGTAGGCCAGAGAAACAGAAGTGTGGTTTTGCAGTTCCACAGTTCAAACCTCTGCATTATCCACTTTTGGGCATTTTGTATCTAAAAAAAACAGTTTGAGTGTGTCGCTCACTGTTCAGCCGCAAATATATATATTTAAAAAAGTCTGGTGTACACCAGTAAATTATAACTGTGGTTTTTCTGTTCCACGGTAAAAAATCTTTATTATCCTGCATTTGACATTTTTTACCGGAAAGAAAAAGTAATAGTGTCTCCCTGATTTTTCAGACACAAATATATCTGTTGAAAATAGTCTGGTGTAGGCCAGAAAAATAGAAGTGTGGTTTTGCAGTTCCACAGGTCAAATCTCTGTATTATCCTGCTTTTGGCATTTTTTGCCGAAAAGAAAAACAGTAGTGTCTCCCTCATTTTTCAGACACAAATATATCTGTTGAAAATAGTCTGGTGTATGCCCGAGAAATAGTAGTGTGGTTTTGCAGTTCCACCGGTCAAATCTCTGTATTATCCTGCTTTTTGCATTTTTTGCCATAAAGAAAATCTAATAGTGTCTCCTTGATTTTTCAGACACAAATATATCTGTTGAAAATAGTCTGGTGTAGGCCAGAGAAACAGAAGTGTTGTTTTGCAGTTCCACAGTTCAAACCTCTGTATTATCCACTTTTACGCCATTTGTTTCTAAAAAAAAAACAGTTTGAGTGTGTCGCTCACTGTTCAGCCGCAAATATATATATTTAAAAAAGTCTGGTATACACCTGTAAATTATAACTGTGGTTTTGCTGTTCCACTGTAAAAATTCTCTATTATCCTGCTTTTGGCATTTTTTGCCATAAAAAAAACAACTAATAGTGTCTCCCTGATTTTTCAGACACAAATATATCTGTTGAGAATAGTCTGGTGTAGGCCCGAGAAATAGGAATGTGGTTTTGCAGCTCCTTTGGTCAAATCTCTGTATTATCCTGCTTTTGGCATTTTTTGCCATAAAGAAAAACAGTAATAGTGTCTCCTGATTGTTCATACACAAATACATCTGTTGAAAATAGTCTGGTGTAGGCCCGAGAAATAGAAGTGTGGTTTTGCAGTTCCACAGGTGAAATCTCTGTAATATCCTGTTTTTGGCATTTTTGCCGTAAAAAAAAACAGTAATAGTGTCTCCCTGATTTTTCAGACACAAATATATATGTTGAAAATAGTCTGGTGTAGGCCAGAGAAACAGAAGTGTGGTTTTGCAGTTCCACAGTTCAAACCTCTGTATTATCCACTTTTGGGCATTTTGTATCTAAAGAAAACAGTTTGAGTGTATCGCTCACTGTTCAGCCGCAAATATATATATTTAAAAAAGTCTGGTATACACCAGAAAATTATAACTGTGGTTTTTCTGTTCCACGGTAAAAAATCTTTATTATCCTGCTTTTGACATTTTTTACCGGAAAGAAAAAGTAATAGTGTCTCCCTGATTTTTCAGACACAAATATATCTGTTGAAAATAGTCTGGTGTAGGCCAGGGAAATAGAAGTGTGGTTTTGCAGTTCCACAGGTCAAATCTCTGTATTATCCTGCTTTTGGCATTTTTTGCCGAAAAGAAAAACAGTAGTGTCTCCCTGATTTTTCAGACACAAATATATCTGTTGAAAATAGTCTGGTGTAGGCCCGAGAAATAGAAGTGTGGTTTTGCAGTTCCACCTGTCAAATCTCTGTATTATCCTGCTTTTGGCATTTTTTGCCATAAAGAAAAACTAATAGTGTCTCCCTGATTTTTCAGACACAAATATATCTGTTGAAAATAGTCTGGTGTATGCCCGAGAAATAGTAGTGTGGTTTTGCAGTTCCACCGGTCAAATCTCTGTATTATCCTGCTTTTTGCATTTTTTGCCATAAAGAAAATCTAATAGTGTCTCCTTGATTTTTCAGACACAAATATATCTGTTGAAAATAGTCTGGTGTAGGCCAGAGAAACAGAAGTGTTGTTTTGCAGTTCCACAGTTCAAACCTCTGTATTATCCACTTTTACGCCATTTGTTTCTAAAAAAAAAAACAGTTTGAGTGTGTCGCTCACTGTTCAGCCGCAAATATATATATTTAAAAAAGTCTGGTATACACCTGTAAATTATAACTGTGGTTTTTCTGTTCCACTGTAAAAATTCTCTATTATCCTGCTTTTGGCATTTTTTGCCATAAAAAAAACAACTAATAGTGTCTCCCTGATTTTTCAGACACAAATATATCTGTTGAGAATAGTCTGGTGTAGGCCCGAGAAATAGGAATGTGGTTTTGCAGCTCCTTGGGTCAAATCTCTGTATTATCCTGTTTTTGGCATTTTTTGCAATAAAGAAAAACAGTAATAGTGTCTCCTGATTGTTCATACACAAATACATCTGTTGAAAATAGTCTGGTGTAGGCCCGAGAAATAGAAGTGTGGTTTTGCAGTTCCACAGGTGAAATCTCTGTAATATCCTGTTTTTGGCATTTTTGCCGTAAAAAAAAACAGTAATAGTGTCTCCCTGATTTTTCAGACACAAATATATATGTTGAAAATAGTCTGGTGTAGGCCAGAGAAACAGAAGTGTGGTTTTGCAGTTCCACAGTTCAAACCTCTGTATTATCCACTTTTGGGCATTTTGTATCTAAAAAAAACAGTTTGAGTGTATCGCTCACTGTTCAGCCGCAAATATATATATTTAAAAAAGTCTGGTATACACCAGTAAATTATAACTGTGGTTTTTCTGTTCCACGGTAAAAAATCTTTATTATCCTGCTTTTGACATTTTTTACCGGAAAGAAAAAGTAATAGTGTCTCCCTGATTTTTCAGACACAAATATATCTGTTGAAAATAGTCTGGTGTAGGCCAGGGAAATAGAAGTGTGGTTTTGCAGTTCCACAGGTCAAATCTCTGTATTATCCTGCTTTTGGCATTTTTTGCCGTAAAGAAAAACAGTAATAGTGTCTCCTGATTGTTCATACACAAATATATCTGTTGAAAATAGTCTGGTGTAGGCCCGAGAAATAGAAGTGTGGTTTTGCAGTTCCACGGGTCAAATCTCTGTATTATCCTGCTTTTGGCATTTTTTGCCGAAAAGAAAAACAGTAGTGTCTCCCTGATTTTTCAGACACAAATATATCTGTTGAAAATAGTCTGGTGTAGGCCCGAGAAATAGAAGTGTGGTTTTGCAGTTCCACCTGTCAAATCTCTGTATTATCCTGCTTTTGGCATTTTTTGCCATAAAAAAAAACTAATAGTGTCTCCCTGATTTTTCAGACACAAATATATCTGTTGAAAATAGTCTGGTGCAGGCCCGAGAAATAGAAATGTGGTTTTGCAGTTCCATGGGTGAAATCTCTGTATTATCCTGCTTTTGGCATTTTTTGCTGTAAAGAAAATCTAATAGCGTCTCCTGATTTTTCAGACACAAATATATCTCTTGAAAATAGTCTGGTATAGGCTCGAGAAATAGAAGTGTAGTTTTGCAGTTCCATGGGTCAAATCTCTGTATTATCCTGCTTTTGGCATTTTTTGCCATAAAGAAAAACTAATAGTGTCTCCCTGATTTTCAGACACAAATATATCTGTTGAAAATAGTCTGGTGCAGGCCCGAGAAATAGAAATGTGGTTTTGCAGCTCCACGGGTCAAATCTCTGTATTAGCCAGCTTTTGGCATTTTTTGACGTAAAGAAAAACTAAGAGTGTCTCCCTGATTTTTCAGACACAAATATATCTGTTGAAAATAGTCTGGTGTAGGCCCGAGAAATAGAAGTGTAGTTTTGCAGTTCCACGGGTCAAATCTCTGTATTAACCTGCTTTTGGCATTTTTTGCCGAAAAGAAAAACTTATAGTGTCTCCCTGATTTTTCAGACACAAATATATCTGTTGAAAATAGTCTGGTGTTGGCCTGAGAAATAGAAGTGTGGTTTTGCAGTTCCACGCGTGAAATCTCTGTAAGATCCTGCTTTTGGCATTTTTTGCCATAAAAAAAAACAGTAATAGTGTCTCCCTGATTTTTCAGACACAAATATATCTGTTGAAAATAGTCTGGTGTAGGCCAGAGAAACAGAAGCGTGGTTTTGGAGTTCCATGGGTCAAATCTCTGTATTATCCTGCTTTTGGCATTTTTTGCCATAAAGAAAAACTAATAGTGTCTCCCTGATTTTTCAGACACAAATATATTTGTTGAAAATAGTCTGGTGTAATCCCGAGCAATAGAAATGTGGTTTTGCAGTTCCACCGGTCAAATCTCTGTATTATCCTGCTTCTGGTATTTTTTTCCGTAAAGAAAAACTAATAGTGTCTCCCTGATTTTTCAGACACAAATATATCTGTTGAAAATAGTCTGGTGTAGGCCCGAGAAATAGAAGTGTGGTTTTGCAGTTCCACGGGTCAAATCTCTGTATTATCCTGCTTTTGGCATTTTTTGCCGAAAAGAAAAACTTATAGTGTCTCCCTGATTTTTCAGACACACATGTATCTGTTGAAAATAGTCTGGTGTTGACCTGGGAAATAGAAGTGTGGTTTTGCAGTTCCACGGGTCAAATCTCTGTATTATGCAGCTTTTGGCATTTTTTGGCATAAAGAAAAACCGTAATAGTGTCTCCTGATTGTTCAGACACAAATATATCTGTTGAAAATAGTCTGGTGTAGGCCTGAGAAATAGAAGTGTGGGTTTGCAGTTCCACGGGTGAAATCTCTGTAATATCCTGCTTTTGGCATTTTTTGCCGTAAAAAAACAGTAATAGTGTCTCCCTGATTTTTCAAACACAAATATATCTGTTGAAAATAGTCTGGTGTAGGCCAGAGAAACAGAAGTGTTGTTTTGGAGTTCCACAGTTCAAACCTCTGTATTATCCACTTTTACGCCATTTGTTTCTAAAAAAAAAAACAGTTTGAGTGTGTCGCTCACTGTTCAGCCGCAAATATATATATTTAAAAAAGTCTGGTATACACCTGTAAATTATAACTGTGGTTTTGCTGTTCCACTGTAAAAATTCTCTATTATCCTGCTTTTGGCATTTTTTGCCATAAAAAAAACAACTAATAGTGTCTCCCTGATTTTTCAGACACAAATATATCTGTTGAGAATAGTCTGGTGTAGGCCCGAGAAATAGGAATGTGGTTTTGCAGTTCCTTGGGTCAAATCTCTGTATTATCCTGCTTTTGGCATTTTTTGCCGTAAAAAGAAAACTAATAGTGTCTCCCTGATTTTTCAGACACAAATATATCTGTTGAAAATAGTCTGGTGTAGGCCCGAGCAATAGAAGTGTGGTTTTGCAGTTCCACCGGTCAAATCTCTGTATTATCCTGCTTTTGGCATTTTTTGCCATAAAGAAAAACTAATAGTGTTTCCTTGATTTTTCAGACACAAATGTATCTGTTAAAAATTGTCTGGTGTAGGCCCAAGAAATAGAAGTGTTGTTTTGCAGTTCCACGGGTCAAATCTCTGTATTATCCTGCTTTTGGCATTTTTTGCCATAAAGAAAAACAGTAATAGTGTCTCCTGATTGTTCAGACTCAAATACATCTGTTGAAAATAGTCTGGTGTAGGCCCGAGAAATAGAAGTGTGGTTTTGCAGTTCCACAGGTGAAATCTCTGTAATATCCTGTTTTTGGCATTTTTGCCGTAAAAAAAAACAGTAATAGTGTCTCCCTGATTTTTCAGACACAAATATATATGTTGAAAATAGTCTGGTGTAGGCCAGAGAAACAGAAGTGTGGTTTTGCAGTTCCACAGTTCAAACCTCTGTATTATCCACTTTTGGGCATTTTGTATCTAAAAAAAAACAGTTTGAGTGTGTCGCTCACTGTTCAGCCGCAAATATATATATTTAAAAAAGTCTGGTATACACCAGTAAATTATAACTGTGGTTTTTCTGTTCCACGGTAAAAAATCTTTATTATCCTGCTTTTGACATTTTTTACCGGAAAGAAAAAGTAATAGTGTCTCCCTGATTTTTCAGACACAAATATATCTGTTAAAAATAGTCTGGTGTAGGCCAGGGAAATAGAAGTGTGGTTTTGCAGTTCCATAGGTCAAATCTCTGTATTATCCTGCTTTTGGCATTTTTTGCCGTAAAGAAAAACAGTAATAGTGTCTCCTGATTGTTCAGACACAAATATATCTGTTGAAAATAGTCTGGTGTAGGCCCGAGAAATAGAAGTGTGGTTTTGCAGTTCCACGGGTCAAATCTCTGTATTATCCTGCTTTTGGCATTTTTTGCCGAAAAGAAAAACAGTAGTGTCTCCCTGATTTTTCAGACACAAATATATCTGTTGAAAATAGTCTGGTGTAGGAGCGAGAAATAAAAGTGTGGTTTTGCAGTTCCACCTGTCAAATCTCTGTATTATCCTGCTTTTGGCATTTTTTGCCATAATGAAAAACTAATAGTGTCTCCCTGATTTTTCAGACACAAATATATCTGTTGAAAATAGTCTGGTGCAGGGCCGAGAAATAGAAATGTGGTTTTGCAGTTCCATGGGTGAAATCTCTGTATTATCCTGCTTTTGGCATTTTTTGCTGTAAAGAAAACCTAATAGCGTCTCCTGATTGTTCAGACACAAATATATCTCTTGAAAATAGTCTGGTATAGGCTCGAGAAATAGAAGTGTAGTTTTGCAGTTCCATGGGTCAAATCTCTGTATTATCCTGCTTTTGGCATTTTTTGCCGTAAACAAAAACTAATAGTGTCTCCCTGATTTTTCAGACACAAATATATCTGTTGAAAATAGTCTGGTGTAAGCCCGAGAAATAGAAGTGTAGTTTTGCAGTTCCACGGGTCAAATCTCTGTATTATCCTGCTTTTGGCATTTTTTGCCATAAAGAAAAATTAATAGTGTCTCCCTGATTTTCAGACACAAATATATCTGTTGAAAATAGTCTGGTGTAGGCCAGAGAAACAGAAGAGTGGTTTTGGAGTTCCATGGGTCAAATCTCTGTATTATCCTGCTTTTGGCATTTTTTGCCATAAAGAAAAACTAATAGTGTCTCCCTGATTTTTCAGACACAAATATATTTGTTGAAAATAGTCTGGTGTAAGCCCGAGCAATAGAAGTGTGGCGTTGCAGTTCCACGGGTCAAATTTCTGTATTATCCTGCTTCTGGTATTTTTTTCCGTAAAGAAAAACTAATAGTGTCTCCCTGATTTTTCAGACACAAATATATCTGTTGAAAATAGTCTGGTGTAGGCCCGAGGAATAGAAGTGTGGTTTTGCAGTTCCACGGGTCAAATCTCTGTATTATCATGCTTTTGGCATTTTTTGCCGAAAATAAAAACTTATAGTGTCTCCGTGATTTTTCAGACACAAATATATCTGTTGAAAATAGTCTGGTGTAGGCCAGAGAAACAGAAGTGTTGTTTTGCAGTTCCACAGTTCAAGCCTCTGTATTATCCACTTTTTCGCCATTTGTTTCTAAAAAAAAAAACAGTTTGAGTGTGTCGCTCACTGTTCAGCCGCAAATATATATATTTAAAAAAGTCTGGTATACACCTGTAAATTATAACTGTGGTTTTGCTGTTCCACTGTAAAAATTCTCTATTATCCTGCTTTTGGCATTTTTTGCCATAAAAAAAAACAACTAATAGTGTCTCCCTGATTTTTCAGACACAAATATATCTGTTGAGAATAGTCTGGTGTAGGCCCGAGAAATAGGAATGTGGTTTTGCAGTTCCTTGGGTCAAATCTCTGTATTATCCTGCTTTTGGCATTTTTTGCCGTAAAAAGAAAACTAATAGTGTCTCCCTGATTTTTCAGACACAAATATATCTGTTGAAAATAGTCTGGTGTAGGCCCGAGAAATAGAAGTGTGGTTTTGCAGTTCCACCGGTCAAATCTCTGTATTATCCTGCTTTTGGCATTTTTTGCCATAAAGAAAAACTAATAGTGTTTCCTTGATTTTTCAGACACAAATGTATCTGTTAAAAATTGTCTGGTGTAGGCCCAAGAAATAGAAGTGTTGTTTTGCAGTTCCACGGGTCAAATCTCTGTATTATCCTGCTTTTGGCATTTTTTGCCATAAATAAAAACAGTAATAGTGTCTCCTGATTGTTCAGACACAAATACATCTGTTGAAAATAGTCTGGTGTAGGCCCGAGAAATAGAAGTGTGGTTTTGCAGTTCCACAGGTGAAATCTCTGTAATATCCTGTTTTTGGCATTTTTGCCGTAAAAAAAAACAATAATAGTGTCTCCCTGATTTTTCAGACACAAATATATCTGTTGAAAATAGTCTGGTGTAGGCCAGAGAAACAGTAGCGTGGTTTTGGAGTTCCATGGGTCAAATCTCTGTATTATCCTGCTTTTGGCATTTTTTGCCATAAAGAAAAACTAATAGTGTCTCCCTGATTTTTCAGACACAAATATATTTGTTGAAAATAGTCTGGTGTAAGCCCGAGCAATAGAAGTGTGGTTTTGCAGTTCCACGGGTCAAATCTCTGTATTATCCTGCTTCTGGTATTTTTTTCTGTAAAGAAAAACTAATAGTGTCTCCCTGATTTTTCAGACACAAATATATCTGTTGAAAATAGTCTGGTGTAGGCCCGAGAAATAGAAGTGTGGTTTTGCAGTTCCACGGGTCAAATCTCTGTATTATCCTGCTTTTGGCATTTTTTGCCGAAAAGAAAAACTTATAGTGTCTCCTTGATTTTTCAGACACAAATATATCTGTTGAAAATAGTCTGGTGTTGACCTGGGAAATAGAAGTGTGGTTTTGCAGTTCCACGGGTCAAATCTCTGTATTATGCAGCTTTGGCATTTTTTGGCATAAAGAAAAACCGTAATAGTGTCTCCTGATTGTTCAGACAAAAATATATCTGTTGAAAATAGTCTGGTGTAGGCCTGAGAAATAGAAGTGTGGTTTTGCAGTTCCACGGGTGAAATCTCTGTAATATCCTGCTTTTGGCATTTTTTGCCGTAAAAAAAACAGTAATAGTGTCTCCCTGATTTTTCAGACACAAATATATCTGTTGAAAATAGTCTGGTGTAGGCCAGAGAAACAGAAGCGTGGTTTTGGAGTTCCATGGGTCAAATCTCTGTATTATCCTGCTTTTGGCATTTTTTGCCATAAAGAAAAACTAATAGTGTCTACCTGATTTTCAGACACAAATATTTCTGTTGAAAATAGTCTGGTGTAGGCCCGAGAAATAGAAATGTGGTTTTGCAACTCCACCTGTCAAATCCCTGTATTAGCCTGCTTTTGGCATTTTTTGCCGTAAAGAAAAACAGTAATAGTGTCTCCTGATTGTTCAGACACAAATATATCTGTTGAAAATAGTCTGGTGTAGGCCTGAGAAATAGAAGTGTGGTATTGCAGTTCCACGGGTGAAATCTCTGTAATATCCTGCTTTTGGCATTTTTTGCCGTAAAAAAAACAGTAATAGTGTCTCCCTGATATTTCAGACACAAATATATCTGTTGAACATAGTCTGGTGTAGGCCAGGAAACAGAAGCGTGGTTTTGGAGTTCCATGGGTCAAATCTCTGTATTATCCTGCTTTTGGCATTTTTTGCCATAAAGAAGAACTAATAGTGTCTCCCTGATTTTTTAGACACAAACATATCTGTTGAAAATAGTCTGGTGTAGACCCGAGAAATAGAAGTGTGGTTTTGCAGTTCTACGGGTCAAATCTCTGTATTATCCTGCTTTGGCATTTTTTGCCGTAAAGAAAAACTTATAGTGTCTCCCTGATTTTTCAGACACAAATATATCTGTTGAAAATATTCTGGTGCAGGCCCGAGAAATAGAAGTGTGGTTTTGCAGTTCCACGGGTGAAATCTCTGTATTATCCTGCTTTTGGCATTTTTTGCCGTAAAGAAAAACAGTAATAGTGTCTCCTGATTGTTCAGACACAAATATATCTGTTGAAAATAGTCTGGTGTAGGCCCGAGAAATAGAAGTGTGGTTTTGCAGTTACACGGGTGAAATCTCTGTAATATCCTGCTTTTGGCATTTTTTGCCGTAAAGAAAAACAGTAGTGTCTCCCTGATTTTTCAGACACAAATATATCTGTTGAAAATAGTCTGGTGTAGGCCCGAGAAATAAAAGTGTGGTTTTGCAGTTCCACCTGTCAAATCTCTGTATTATCCTGCTTTTGGCATTTTTTGCCATAATGAAAAACTAATAGTGTCTCCCTGATTTTTCAGACACAAATATATCTGTTGAAAATAGTCTGGTGCAGGGCCGAGAAATAGAAATGTGGTTTTGCAGTTCCATGGGTGAAATCTCTGTATTATCCTGCTTTTGGCATTTTTTGCTGTAAAGAAAACCTAATAGCGTCTCCTGATTGTTCAGACACAAATATATCTCTTGAAAATAGTCTGGTATAGGCTCGAGAAATAGAAGTGTAGTTTTGCAGTTCCATGGGTCAAATCTCTGTATTATCCTGCTTTTGGCATTTTTTGCCGTAAAAAAAAACTAATAGTGTCTCCCTGATTTTTCAGACACAAATATATCTGTTGAAAATAGTCTGGTGTAAGCCCGAGAAATAGAAGTGTAGTTTTGCAGTTCCACGGGTCAAATCTCTGTATTATCCTGCTTTTGGCATTTTTTGCCATAAAGAAAAATTAATAGTGTCTCCCTGATTTTCAGACACAAATATATCTGTTGAAAATAGTCTGGTGCAGGCCCGAGAAATAGAAGTGTGGTTTTGCAGCTCCACGGGTCAAATCTCTGTATTAGCCAGCTTTCGGCATTTTTTGACGTAAAGAAAAACTAAGAGTGTCTCCCTGATTTTTCAGACACAAATATATCTGTTGAAAATAGTCTGGTGTAGGCCCGAGAAATAGAAGTGTAGTTTTGCAGTTCCACGGGTCAAATCTCTGTATTAACCTGCTTTTGGCATTTTTTGCCGAAAAGAAAAACTTATAGTGTCTCCCTGATTTTTCAGACACAAATATATCTGTTGAAAATAGTCTGGTGTTGGCCTGAGAAATAGAAGTGTGGTTTTGCAGTTCCATGGGTCAAATATCTGTATTATGCCGCTTTTGGCATTTTTTGGCATAAAGAAAAACAGTAATAGTGTCTCCTGATTGTTCAGACACAAATATATCTGTTGAAAATAGTCTGGTGTAGGCCTGAGAAATAGAAGTGTGGTTTTGCAGTTCCACGCGTGAAATCTCTGTAATATCCTGCTTTTGGCATTTTTTGCCATAAAAAAAAACAGTAATAGTGTCTCCCTGATTTTTCAGACACAAATATATCTGTTGAACATAGTCTGGTGTAGGCCAGGAAACAGAAGCGTGGTTTTGGAGTTCCATGGGTCAAATCTCTGTATTATCCTGCTTTTGGCATTTTTTGCCATAAAGAAGAACTAATAGTGTCTCCCTGATTTTTTAGACACAAACATATCTGTTGAAAATAGTCTGGTGTAGACCCGAGAAATAGAAGTGTGGTTTTGCAGTTCTACGGGTCAAATCTCTGTATTATCCTGCTTTGGCATTTTTTGCCGTAAAGAAAAACTTATAGTGTCTCCCTGATTTTTCAGACACAAATATATCTGTTGAAAATATTCTGGTGCAGACCCGAGAAATAGAAGTGTGGTTTTGCAGTTCCACGGGTCAAATCTCTGTATTATCCTGCTTTTGGCATTTTTTGCCGTAAAGAAAAACAGTAATAGTGTCTCCTGATTGTTCAGACACAAATATATCTGTTGAAAATAGTCTGGTGTAGGCCCGAGAAATAGAAGTGTGGTTTTGCAGTTACACGGGTGAAATCTCTGTAATATCCTGCTTTTGGCATTTTTTGCCGTAAAGAAAAACTTATAGTGCCTCCCTGATTTTTCAGACACAAATATATCTGTTGAAAATAGTCTTGTGTAGGCCCGAGAAATAGAAGTGTGGTTTTGCAGTTCCACGGGTCAAATCTCTGTATTATCCTGCTTTTGGCATTTTTTGCCGTAAAGAAAAACAGTAATAGTGTCTACTGATTGTTCAGACACAAATATATCTGTTGAAAATAGTCTGGTGTAGGCCCGAGAAATAGAAGTGTGGTTTTGCAGTTCCACGGGTCAAACTCTGCATTATCCTGCTTTTGGCATTTTTTGCCGTAAAGAAAAACTAATAGTGTCTCTCTGATTTTCAGACACAAATATATCTGTTGAAAATAGTCTGGTGTAGGCCCGAGAAATAGAAGTGTGGTTTTACAGTTCCACAGGTCAAATCTCTGTATTATCCTGCTTTTGGCATTTTTTGCCGTAAAGAAAAACTTATAGTGCCTTCCTGATTTTTCAGACACAAATATATCTGTTGAAAATAGTCTGGTGTAGGCCCGAGAAATAGAAGTGTGGTTTTGCAGTTCCACGGGTCAAATCTCTGTATTATCCTGCTTTTGGCATTTTTTGCCGTAAAGAAAAACAGTAATAGTGTCTACTGATTGTTCAGACACAAATATATCTGTTGAAAATAGTCTGGTGTAGGCCCGAGAAATAGAAGTGTGGTTTTGCAGTTCCACGAGTGAAATCTCTGTAATATCCTGCTTTTGGCATTTTTTGCCATAAAGAAAAACTAATATTGTCTCCCTGATTGTTCAGACACAAATATATCTGTTGAAAATAGTCTGGTGTAGGCCCGAGAAATAGAAGTGTGGTTTTGCAGTTCCACGGGTCAAATCTCTGTATTATCCTGCTTTTGGCATTTTTTGCCGAAAAGAAAAACTTATAGTGTCTCCCTGATTTTTCAGACACAAATATATCTGTTGAAAATAGTCTGGTGTTGGCCTGAGAAATAGAAGTGTGGTTTTGCAGTTCCACGGGTCAAATCTCTGTATTATGCCGCTTTTGGCATTTTTTGCCATAAAGAAAAACAGTAATAGTGTCTCCTGATTGTTCAGACACAAATATATCTGTTGAAAATAGTCTGGTGTAGGCCTGAGAAATAGAAGTGTGGTTTTGCAGTTCCACGGGTGAAATCTCTGTAATATCCTGCTTTTGGCATTTTTTGCCGTAAAAAAAACAGTAATAGTGTCTCCCTGATTTTTCAGACACAAATATATCTGTTGAAAATAGTCTGGTGTAGGCCAGAGAAACAGAAGCGTGGTTTTGGAGTTCCATGGGTCAAATCTCTGTATTATCCTGCTTTTGGCATTTTTTGCCATAAAGAAAAACTCATAGTGTCTCCCTGATTTTTCTGACACAAATATATCTGTTGAAAATAGTCTGGTGTAGACCAGAGAAATAGAAGTGTGGTTTTGCAGTTCCACGGGTCAAATCTCTGTATTATCCTGCTTTTGGCATTTTTTGCCGTAAAGAAAAACTTATAGTGTCTCCCTGATTTTTCAGACACAAATATATCTGTTGAAAATAGTCTGGTGTAGGCCCGAGAAATAGAAGTGTGGTTTTGCAGTTCCACGGGTCAAATCTCTGTATTATCCTGCTTTTGGCATTTTTTGCCGTAAAGAAAAACAGTAATAGTGTCTACTGATTGTTCAGACACAAATATATCTGTTGAAAATAGTCTGGTGTAGGCCCGAGAAATAGAAGTGTGGTTTTGCAGTTACACGGGTGAAATTTCTGTAATATCCTGCTTTTGGCATTTTTGCCGTAAAAAAAAACAGTAATAGTGTCTCCCTGATTTTTCAGACACAAATATATCTGTTGAAAATAGTCTGGTGTAGGCCAGAGAAACAGAAGCATGATTTTGGAGTTCTATGGGTCAAATCTCTGTATTATCCTGCTTTTGGCATTTTTTGCCATAAAGAAAAACTAATAGTGTCTCCCTGATTTTTCAGACACAAATATATCTGTTGAAAATAGTCTGGTGTAGGCCTGAGAAATAGAAATGTGGTTTTGCAGTTCCACAGGTCAAATCTCTGTATTATCGTGCTTTTAGAATTTTTTGTCGTAAAGAAAAACATTAATAGTGTCTCCTGATTGTTCAGCACAAATATATCTGTTGAAAATAGTCTGGTGTAGGCCCGAGAAATAGAAGTGTGGTTTTGCAGTTCCACGTGTCAAATCTCTGTATTATCCTGCTTTTGGCATTTTTTGCCATAAATAAAAACTAATAGTGTCTCCCTGATTTTTCAGACACAAATATATTTGTTGAAAATAGTCTGGTGTAGGCCCGAGAAATAGAAGTGTGGTTTTGCAGTTCCACGGGTCAAATCTCTGTATTAGCCAGCTTTTGGCATTTTTTGACGTAAAGAGAAACTAAGAGTGTCTCCCTGATTTTTCAGACACAAATATATCTGTTGAAAATAGTCTGGTGTAGGCCCGAGAAATAGAAGTGTAGTTTTGCAGTTCCACGGGTCAAATCTCTGTATTAACCTGCTTTTGGCATTTTTTGCCGAAAAGAAAAACTTATAGTGTCTCCCTGATTTTTCAGACACAAATATATCTGTTGAAAATAGTCTGGTGTTGGCCTGAGAAATAGAAGTGTGGTTTTGCTGTTCCATGGGTCAAATCTCTGTATTATGCCGCTTTTGGCATTTTTTGGCATAAAGAAAAACAGTAATAGTGTCTCCTGATTGTTCAGACACAAATATATCTGTTGAAAATAGTCTGGTGTAGGCCTGAGAAATAGAAGTGTGGTTTTGAAGTTTCACGCGTGAAATCTCTGTAATATCCTGCTTTTGGCATTTTTTGCCATAAAAAAAAACAGTAATAGTGTCTCCTTGATTTTTCAGACACAAATATATCTGTTGAAAATTGTCTGGTGTAGGCCAGAGAAACAGAAGCGTGGTTTTGGAGTTCCATGGGTCAAATCTCTGTATTATCCTGCTTTTGGCATTTTTTGCCATAAAGAAAAACTAATAGTGTCTCCCTGATATTTCAGACACAAATATATTTGTTGAAAATAGTCTGGTGTAAGCCCGAGCAATAGAAGTGTGGTTTTGCAGTTCCACGGGTCAAATCTCTGTATTATCCTGCTTCTGGTATTTTTTTCTGTAAAGAAAAACTAATAGTGTCTCCCTGATTTTTCAGACACAAATATATCTGTTGAAAATAGTCTGGTGTAGGCCTGAGAAATAGAAGTGTGGTTTTGCAGTTCCACGGGTGAAATCTCTGTAATATCCTGCTTTTGGCATTTTTTGCCTTAAAAAAAAACAGTAATAGTGTCTCCCTGATTTTTCAGACACAAATATATCTGTTGAAAATAGTCTGGTGTAGGCCAGAGAAACAGAAGCGTGGTTTTGGAGTTCCATGGGTCAAATCTCTGTATTATCCTGCTTTTGGCATTTTTTGCCATAAAGAAAAACTAATAGTGTCTCCCTGATTTTCAGACACAAATATTTCTGTTGAAAATAGTCTGGTGTAGGCCCGAGAAATAGAAATGTGGTTTTGCAACTCCACCTGTCAAATCCCTGTATTAGCCTGCATTTGGCATTTTTTGCCGTAAAGAAAAACAGTAATAGTGTCTCCTGATTGTTCAGACACAAATATATCTGTTGAAAATAGTCTGGTGTAGACCCGAGAAATAGAAGTGTGGTTTTGCAGTTCTACGGGTCAAATCTCTGTATTATCCTGCTTTGGCATTTTTTGCCGTAAAGAAAAATTAATAGTGTCTCTCTGATTTTCAGACACAAATATATCTGTTGAAAATAGTCTGGTGTAGGCCCGAGAAATAGAATTGTGGTTTTGCAGTTCCACGGGTCAAATCTGTGTATTATCGTGCTTTTAGCATTTTTTGCCTTAAAAAAAAACTAATAGTGTCTCCCTGATTTTTCAGACACAAACGTATCTGTTGAAAATAGTCTGGTGTAGGCCCGAGAAATAGAAGTGTGGTTTTACAGTTCCACAGGTCAAATCTCTGTATTATCCTGCTTTTGGCATTTTTTGCCATAAAGAAAAACTAATAGTGTCTCCCTGATTTTTCAGACACAAATATATCTGTTGAAAATAGTCTGGTGTAGGCCCGAGAAATAGAAATGTGGTTTTGCAGTTCCACAGGTCAAATCTCTGTATTATCGTGCTTTTAGCATTTTTTGCCATAAAGAAAAACATTAATAGTGTCTCCTGATTGTTCAGACACAAATATATCTGTTGAAAATAGTCTGGTGTAGGCCTGAGAAATAGAAGTGTGGTTTTGCAGTTCCACGGGTGAAATCTCTGTAATATCCTGCTTTTGGCATTTTTTGCCGTAAAAAAAACAGTAATAGTGTCTCCCTGATTTTTCAGACACAAATATATCTGTTGAAAATAGTCTGGTGTAGGCCAGAGAAACAGAAGCGTGGTTTTGGAGTTCCATGGGTCAAATCTCTGTATTATCCTGCTTTTGGCATTTTTTGCCATAAAGAAAAACTCATAGTGTCTCCCTGATTTTTCTGACACAAATATATCTGTTGAAAATAGTCTGGTGTAGACCAGAGAAATAGAAGTGTGGTTTTGCAGTTCCACGGGTCAAATCTCTTTATTATCCTGCTTTTGGCATTTTTTGCCGTAAAGAAAAACTTATAGTGTCTCCCTGATTTTTCAGACACAAATATATCTGTTGAAAATAGTCTGGTGTAGGCCCGAGAAATAGAAGTGTGGTTTTGCAGTTCCACGGGTCAAATCTCTGTATTATCCTGCTTTTGGCATTTTTTGCCGTAAAGAAAAACAGTAATAGTGTCTACTGATTGTTCAGACACAAATATATCTGTTGAAAATAGTCTGGTGTAGGCCCGAGAAATAGAAGTGTGGTTTTGCAGTTACACGGGTGAAATTTCTGTAATATCCTGCTTTTGGCATTTTTGCCGTAAAAAAAAACAGTAATAGTGTCTCCCTGATTTTTCAGACACAAATATATCTGTTGAAAATAGTCTGGTGTAGGCCAGAGAAACAGAAGCATGGTTTTGGAGTTCTATGGGTCAAATCTCTGTATTATCCTGCTTTTGGCATTTTTTGCCATAAAGAAAAACTAATAGTGTCTCCCTGATTTTTCAGACACAAATATATCTGTTGAAAATAGTCTGGTGTAGGCCTGAGAAATAGAAATGTGGTTTTGCAGTTCCACAGGTCAAATCTCTGTATTATCGTGCTTTTAGAATTTTTTGCCGTAAAGAAAAACATTAATAGTGTCTCCTGATTGTTCAGACACAAATATATCTGTTGAAAATAGTCTGGTGTAGGCCCGAGAAATAGAAGTGTGGTTTTGCAGTTCCACGTGTCAAATCTCTGTATTATCCTGCTTTTGGCATTTTTTGCCATAAATAAAAACTAATAGTGTCTCCCTGATTTTTCAGACACAAATATATTTGTTGAAAATAGTCTGGTGTAGGCCCGAGAAATAGAAGTGTGGTTTTGCAGTTCCACGGGTCAAATCTCTGTATTAGCCAGCTTTTGGCATTTTTTGACGTAAAGAGAAACTAAGAGTGTCTCCCTGATTTTTCAGACACAAATATATCTGTTGAAAATAGTCTGGTGTAGGCCCGAGAAATAGAAGTGTAGTTTTGCAGTTCCACGGGTCAAATCTCTGTATTAACCTGCTTTTGGCATTTTTTGCCGAAAAGAAAAACTTATAGTGTCTCCCTGATTTTTCAGACACAAATATATCTGTTGAAAATAGTCTGGTGTTGGCCTGAGAAATAGAAGTGTGGTTTTGCAGTTCCATGGGTCAAATCTCTGTATTATGCCGCTTTTGGCATTTTTTGGCATAAAGAAAAACAGTAATAGTGTCTCCTGATTGTTCAGACACAAATATATCTGTTGAAAATAGTCTGGTGTAGGCCTGAGAAATAGAAGTGTGGTTTTGCAGTTCCACGCGTGAAATCTCTGTAATATCCTGCTTTTGGCATTTTTTGCCATAAAAAAAAACAGTAATAGTGTCTCCTTGATTTTTCAGACACAAATATATCTGTTGAAAATTGTCTGGTGTAGGCCAGAGAAACAGAAGCGTGGTTTTGGAGTTCCATGGGTCAAATCTCTGTATTATCCTGCTTTTGGCATTTTTTGCCATAAAGAAAAACTAATAGTGTCTCCCTGATATTTCAGACACAAATATATTTGTTGAAAATAGTCTGGTGTAAGCCCGAGCAATAGAAGTGTGGTTTTGCAGTTCCATGGGTCAAATCTCTGTATTATCCTGCTTCTGGTATTTTTTTCTGTAAAGAAAAACTAATAGTGTCTCCCTGATTTTTCAGACACAAATATATCTGTTGAAAATAGTCTGGTGTAGGCCTGAGAAATAGAAGTGTGGTTTTGCAGTTCCACGGGTGAAATTTCTGTAATATCCTGCTTTTGGCATTTTTTGCCTTAAAAAAAAACAGTAATAGTGTCTCCCTGATTTTTCAGACACAAATATATCTGTTGAAAATAGTCTGGTGTAGGCCAGAGAAACAGAAGCGTGGTTTTGGAGTTCCATGGGTCAAATCTCTGTATTATCCTGCTTTTGGCATTTTTTGCCATAAAGAAAAACTAATAGTGTCTCCCTGATTTTCAGACACAAATATTTCTGTTGAAAATAGTCTGGTGTAGGCCCGAGAAATAGAAATGTGGTTTTGCAACTCCACCTGTCAAATCCCTGTATTAGCCTGCTTTTGGCATTTTTTGCCGTAAAGAAAAACAGTAATAGTGTCTCCTGATTGTTCAGACACAAATATATCTGTTGAAAATAGTCTGGTGTAGGCCTGAGAAATAGAAGTGTGGTTTTGCAGTTCCACGGGTGAAATCTCTGTAATATCCTGCTTTTGGCATTTTTTGCCGTGAAAAAAACAGTAATAGTGTCTCCCTGATATTTCAGACACAAATATATCTGTTGAAAATAGTCTGGTGTAGGCCAGGAAACGGAAGCGTGGTTTTGGAGTTCCATGGGTCAAATCTCTGTATTATCCTGCTTTTGGCATTTTTTGCCATAAAGAAAAACTAATAGTGTCTCCCTGATTTTTTAGACACAAACATATCTGTTGAAAATAGTCTGGTGTAGACCCGAGAAATAGAAGTGTGGTTTTGCAGTTCTACGGGTCAAATCTCTGTATTATCCTGCTTTGGCATTTTTTGCCGTAAAGAAAAACTTATAGTGTCTCCCTGATTTTTCAGACACAAATATATCTGTTGAAAATATTCTGGTGCAGGCCCGAGAAATAGAAGTGTGGTTTTGCAGTTCCACGGGTCAAATCTCTGTATTATCCTGCTTTTGGCATTTTTTGCCGTAAAGAAAAACAGTAATAGTGTCTCCTGATTGTTCAGACACAAATATATCTGTTGAAAATAGTCTGGTGTAGGCCCGAGAAATAGAAGTTTGGTTTTGCAGTTACACGGGTGAAATCTCTGTAATATCCTGCTTTTGGCATTTTTGCCGTAAAGAAAAACTTATAGTGCCTCCCTGATTTTTCAGACACAAATATATCTGTTGAAAATAGTCTGGTGTAGGCCCGAGAAATAGAAGTGTGGTTTTGCAGTTCCACGGGTCAAATCTCTGTATTATCCTGCTTTTGGCATTTTTTGCCGTAAAGAAAAACAGTAATAGTGTCTACTGATTGTTCAGACACAAATATATCTGTTGAAAATAGTCTGGTGTAGGCCCGAGAAATAGAAGTGTGGTTTTGCAGTTCCACGGGTCAAACTCTGCATTATCTTGCTTTTGGCATTTTTTGCCGTAAAGAAAAATTAATAGTGTCTCTCTGATTTTCAGACACAAATATATCTGTTGAAAATAGTCTGGTGTAGGCCCGAGAAATAGAATTGTGGTTTTGCAGTTCCACGGGTCAAATCTGTGTATTATCGTGCTTTTAGCATTTTTTGCCTTAAAAAAAAACTAATAGTGTCTCCCTGATTTTTCAGACACAAACGTATCTGTTGAAAATAGTCTGGTGTAGGCCCGAGAAATAGAAGTGTGGTTTTACAGTTCCACAGGTCAAATCTCTGTATTATCCTGCTTTTGGCATTTTTTGCCATAAAGAAAAACTAATAGTGTCTCCCTGATTTTTCAGACACAAATATATCTGTTGAAAATAGTCTGGTGTAGGCCCGAGAAATAGAAATGTGGTTTTGCAGTTCCACAGGTCAAATCTCTGTATTATCGTGCTTTTAGCATTTTTTGCCATAAAGAAAAACATTAATAGTGTCTCCTGATTGTTCAGACACAAATATATCTGTTGAAAATAGTCTGGTGTAGGCCCGAGAAATAGAAGTGTGGTTTTGCAGTTCCACGTGTCAAATCTCTGTATTATCCTGCTTTTGGCATTTTTTGCCATAAATAAAAACTAATAGTGTCTCCCTGATTTTTCAGACACAAATATATTTGTTGAAAATAGTCTGGTGTAGGCCCGAGAAATAGAAGTGTGGTTTTGCAGTTCCACGGGTCAAATCTCTGTATTATCCTGCTTCTGGCATTTTTTTCCATAAAGAAAAACTAATAGTGTCTCCCTGATTTTTCAGACACAAATATATCTGTTGAAAATAGTCTGGTGTAGGCCCGAGAAATAGAAGTGTGGTTTTGCAGTTCCATGGGTCAAATCTCTGTATTATCCTGCTTTTGGCATTTTTTGCTGTAAAAAAAAACTAATAGTGTCTCCCTGATTTTTCAGACACAAATATATCTGTTGAAAATAGTCTGGTGTAGGCCCGAGAAAAAGAAGTGTGGTTTTGCAGTTCCATGGGTCAAATCTCTGTATTATCCTGCTTTTTGCATTTTTTGCCATAAAGAAAAACTAATAGTGTCTCCCTGATTTTCAGACACAAATATTTCTGTTGAAAATAGTCTGGTGTAAGCCCGAGAAATAGAAATGTGGCTTTGCAGCTCCACCTGTGAAATCTCTGTATTAGCCTGCTTTTGGCATTTTTTGCCGTAAAGAAAAACTAATAGTGTCTCCCTGATTTTTCAGACACAAATATATCTGTTGAAAATAGTCTGGTGTAGGCCCGAGAAATAGAAGTGTGGTTTTGCAGTTCCACGGGTCAAACTCTGCATTATCCTGCTTTTGGCATTTTTTGCTGTAAAGAAAAACTAATAGTGTCTCTCTGATTTTCAGACACAAATATATCTGTTGAAAATAGTCTGGTGTAGGCCCGAGAAATAGAATTGTGGTTTTGCAGTTCCACGGGTCAAATCTCTGTATTATCGTGCTTTTAGCATTTTTTGCCGTAAAAAAAAACTAATAGTGTCTCCCTGATTTTTCAGACACAAATGTATCTGTTGAAAATAGTCTGGTGTAGGCCCGAGAATTAGAAGTGTGGTTTTGCAGTTCCACGGGTCAAATCTCTGTATTATCCTGCTTTTGGCATTTTTTGCCGTAAAGAAAAACTTATAGTGCCTCCCTGATTTTTCAGACACAAATATATCTGTTGAAAATAGTCTGGTGTAGGCCCGAGAAATAGAAGTGTGGTTTTGCAGTTCCACGGGTCAAATCTCTGTATTATCCTGCTTTTGGCATTTTTTGCCGTAAAGAAAAACAGTAATAGTGTCTACTGATTGTTCAGACACAAATATATCTGTTGAAAATAGTCTGGTGTAGGCCCGAGAAATAGAAGTGTGGTTTTGCAGTTCCACGAGTGAAATCTCTGTAATATCCTGCTTTTGGCATTTTTTGCCTTAAAAAAAAACAGTAATAGTGTCTCCCTGATTTTTCAGACACAAATATATCTGTTGAAAATAGTATGGTGTAGGCCAGAGAAACAGAAGCGTGGTTTTGGAGTTCCACGGGTCAAATCTCTGTATTATCCTGCTTTTGGCATTTTTTGCCGTAAAGAAAAACAGTAATAGTGTCTCCTGATTGTTCAGACACAAATATATCTGTTGAAAATAGTCTGGTGTAGGCCCGAGAAATAGAAGTGTGGTTTTGCAGTTACACGGGTGAAATTTCTGTAATATCCTGCTTTTGTCATTTTTGCCGTAAAAAAAAACAGTAATAGTGTCTCCCTGATTTTTCAGACACAAATATATCTGTTGAAAATAGTCTGGTGTAGGCCAGAGAAACAGAAGCATGGTTTTGGAGTTCTATGGGTCAAATCTCTGTATTATCGTGCTTTTGGCATTTTTTGCCATAAAGAAAAACTAATAGTGTCTCCCTGATTTTTCAGACACAAATATATCTGTTGAAAATAGTCTGGTGTAGGCCCGAGAAATAGAAATGTGGTTTTGCAGTTCCACAGGTCAAATCTCTGTATTATCGTGCTTTTAGCATTTTTTGCCATAAAGAAAAACATTAATAGTGTCTCCTGATTGTTCAGACACAAATATATCTGTTGAAAATAGTCTGGTGTAGGCCCGAGAAATAGAAGTGTGGTTTTGCAGTTCCACGTGTCAAATCTCTGTATTATCCTGCTTTTGGCATTTTTTGCCATAAATAAAAACTAATAGTGTCTCCCTGATTTTTCAGACACAAATATATTTGTTGAAAATAGTCTGGTGTAGGCCCGAGAAATAGAAGTGTGGTTTTGCAGTTCCACGGGTCAAATCTCTGTATTATCCTGCTTCTGGTATTTTTTTCCGTAAAGAAAAACTAATAGTGTCTCCCTGATTTTTCAGACACAAATATATCTGTTGAAAATAGTCTGGTGTAGGCCCGAGAAATAGGAGTGTGGTTTTGCAGTTCCATGGGTCAAATCTCTGTATTATCCTGCTTTTGGCATTTTTTGCCATAAAGAAAAACTAATAGTGTCTCCCTGATTTTCAGACACAAATATTTCTGTTGAAAATAGTCTCATGTAGGCCCGAGAAATAGAAATGTGGCTGTGCAGCTCCACCTGTGAAATCTCTGTATTAGCCTGCTTTTGGCATTTTTTGCCGTAAAGAAAAACTAATAGTTTCTCCCTGATTTTTCAGACACAAATATATCTGTTGAAAATAGTCTGGTGTAGGCCCGAGAAATAGAAGTGTGGTTTTGCAGTTCCACGGGTCAAATTCTGCATTATCCTGCTTTTGGCATTTTTTGCTGTAAAGAAAAACTAATAGTGTCTCTCTGATTTTCAGACACAAATATATCTGTTGAAAATAGTCTGGTGTAGGCCCGAGAAATAGAATTGTGGTTTTGCAGTTCCACGGGTCAAATCTCTGTATTATCGTGCTTTTAGCATTTTTTGCCGTAAAAAAAAACTAATAGTGTCTCCCTGATTTTTCAGACACAAATGTATCTGTTGAAAATAGTCTGGTGTAGGCGCGAGAAATAGAAGTGTGGTTTTGCAGTTCCACGGGTCAAATCTCTGTATTATCCTGCTTTGGCATTTTTTGCCGTAAAGAAAAACTTATAGTGCCTCCCTGATTTTTCAGACACAAATATATCTGTTGAAAATAGTCTGGTGTAGGCCCGAGAAATAGAAGTGTGGTTTTGCAGTTCCACGGGTCAAATCTCTGTATTATCCTGCTTTTGGCATTTTTTGCCGTAAAGAAAAACAGTAATAGTGTCTACTGATTGTTCAGACACAAATATATCTGTTGAAAATAGTCTGGTGTAGGCCCGAGAAATAGAAGTGTGGTTTTGCAGTTCCACGAGTGAAATCTCTGTAATATCCTGCTTTTGGCATTTTTTGCCTTAAAAAAAAACAATAATAGTGTCTCCCTGATATTTCAGACACAAATATATCTGTTGAAAATAGTCTGGTGTAGGCCAGAAAAACAGAAGCGTGGTTTTGGAGTTCCATGGGTCAAATCTCTGTATTATCCTGCTTTTGGCATTTTTTGCCATAAAGAAAAACTAATAGTGTCTCCCTGATTGTTCATACACAAATATATCTGTTGAAAATATTCTGGTGTAGGCCCGAGAAATAGAAGTGTGATTTTGCAGTTCGACGGGTCAAATCTCTGTATTATCCTGCTTTTGGCATTTTTTGCCGAAAAGAAAAACTTATAGTGTCTCCCTGATTTTTCAGACACAAATATATCTGTTGAAAATAGTCTGATGTTGGCCTGAGAAATAGAAGTGTGGTTTTGCAGTTCCACGGGTCAAATCTCTGTATTATGCCGCTTTTGGCATTTTTTGCCATAAAGAAAAACAGTAATAGTGTCTCCTGATTGTTCAGACACAAATATATCTGTTGAAAATAGTCTGGTGTAGGCCTGAGAAATAGAAGTATGGTTTTGCAGTTCCACGGGTGAAATCTCTGTAATATCCTGCTTTTGGCATTTTTTGCCGTAAAAAAAAACAGTAATAGTGTCTCCCTGATTTTTCAGACACAAATATATCTGTTGAAAATAGTCTGGTGTAGGCCCGAGAAATAGAAGTGTGGTTTTACAGTTCCACAGGTCAAATCTCTGTATTATCCTGCTTTTGGCATTTTTTGCCGTAAAGAAAAACTTATAGTGCCTCCCTGATTTTTCAGACACAAATATATCTGTTGAAAATAGTCTGGTGTAGGCCCGAGAAATAGAAGTGTGGTTTTGCAGTTCCACGGGTCAAATCTCTGTATTATCCTGCTTTTGGCATTTTTTGCCGTAAAGAAAAACAGTAATAGGGTCTACTGATTGTTCAGACACAAATATATCTGTTGAAAATAGTCTGGTGTAGGCCAGAGAAACAGAAGCATGGTTTTGGAGTTCTATGGGTCAAATCTCTGTATTATCGTGCTTTTGGCATTTTTTGCCATAAAGAAAAACTAATAGTGTCTCCCTGATTTTTCAGACACAAATATATCTGTTGAAAATAGTCTGGTGTAGGCCCGAGAAATAGAAATGTGGTTTTGCAGTTCCACAGGTCAAATCTCTGTATTATCGTGCTTTTAGCATTTTTTGCCATAAAGAAAAACATTAATAGTGTCTCCTGATTGTTCAGACACAAATATATCTGTTGAAAATAGTCTGGTGTAGGCCCGAGAAATAGAAGTGTGGTTTTGCAGTTCCACGTGTCAAATCTCTGTATTATCCTGCTTTTGGCATTTTTTGCCATAAATAAAAACTAATAGTGTCTCCCTGATTTTTCAGACACAAATATATTTGTTGAAAATAGTCTGGTGTAGGCCCGAGAAATAGAAGTGTGGTTTTGCAGTTCCACGGGTCAAATCTCTGTATTATCCTGCTTCTGGTATTTTTTTCCGTAAAGAAAAACTAATAGTGTCTCCCTGATTTTTCAGACACAAATATATCTGTTGAAAATAGTCTGGTGTAGGCCCGAGAAATAGAAGTGTGGTTTTGCAGTTCCACGGGTCAAATCTCTGTATTATCCTGCTTTTGGCATTTTTTGCTGAAAAGAAAAACTTATAGTGTCTCCCTGATTTTTCAGACACAAATATATCTGTTGAAAATAGTCTGATGTTGGCCTGAGAAATAGAAGTGTGGTTTTGCAGTTCCACGGGTCAAATCTCTGTATCATGCCGCTTTTGGCATTTTTTGCCATAAAGAAAAACAGTAATAGTGTCTCCTGATTGTTCAGACACAAATATATCTGTTGAAAATAGTCTGGTGTAGGCCTGAGAAATAGAAGTGTGGTTTTGCAGTTCCACGGGTGAAATCTCTGTAATATCCTGCTTTTGGCATTTTTTGCCGTAAAAAAAGACAGTAATAGTGTCTCCCTGATTTTTCAGACACAAATATATCTGTTGAAAATAGTCTGGTGTAGGCCAGAGAAACACAAGCGTGGTTTTGGAGTTCCATGGGTCAAATCTCTGTATTATCCTGCTTTTGGCATTTTTTGCCATAAAGAAAAACTAATAGTGTCTCCCTGATTTTTCAGACACAAATATATCTGTTGAAAATAGTCTGGTGTAGACCCGAGAAATAGAAGTGTGGTTTTGCAGTTCTACGGGTCAAATCTCTGTATTATCCTGATTTGGCATTTTTTTCCGTAAAGAAAAACTTATAGTGTCTCCCTGATTTTTCAGACACAAATATATCTGTTGAAAATATTCTGGTGTAGGCCCGAGAAATAGAAGTGTGGTTTTGCAGTTCCACGGGTCAAATCTCTGTATTATCCTGCTTTTGGCATTTTTTGCCGTAAAGAAAAACAGTAATAGTGTCTCCTGATTGTTCAGACACAAATATATCTGTTGAAAATAGTCTGGTGTAGGCCCGAGAAATAGAAGTGTGGTTTTGCAGTTACACGGCTGAAATCTCTGTAATATCCTGCTTTTGGCATTTTTTGCCGTAAAAAAAAACAGTAATAGTGTCTCCCTGATTTTTCAGACACAAATATATCTGTTGAAAATAGTCTGGTGTAGGGCAGAGAAACAGAAGCGTGGTTTTCGAGTTCTATGGGTCAAATCTCTGTATTATCCTGCTTTTGGCATTTTTTGCCATAAAGAAAAACTAATAGTGTCTCCCTGATTTTTCAGACACAAATATATCTGTTGAAAATAGTGTGGTGTAGGCCCGAGAAATAGAAATGTGGTTTTGCAGTTCCACGTGTCAAATCTCTGTATTATCCTGCTTTTGGCATTTTTTGCCATAAAGAAAAACTAATAGTGTCTCCCTGATTTTTCAGACACAAATATATTTGTTGAAAATAGTCTGGTGTAGGCCCGAGAAATAGAAGTGTGGTTTTGCAGTTCCACGAGTCAAATCTCTGTATTATCCTGCTTCTGGTATTTTTTTCCGTAAAGAAAAACTAATAGTGTCTCCCTGTTTTTTCAGACACAAATATATCTGTTGAAAATAGTCTGGTGTAGGCCCGAGAAATAGAAGTGTGGTTTTGCAGTTCCATGGGTCAAATCTCTGTATTATCCTGCTTTTGGCATTTTTTGCCATAAAGAAAAACTAATAGTGTCTCCCTGATTTTCAGACACAAATATTTCTGTTGAAAATAGTCTGGTGTAGGCCCGAGAAATAGAAATGTGGCTTTGCAGCTCCACGTCTCAAATCTCTGTATTAGCCTGCTTTTGGCATTTTTTGCTGTATAGAAAAACTAATAGTGTCTCCCTGATTTTTCAGACACAAATATATCTGTTGAAAATAGTCTGGTGTAGGCCCGAGAAATAGAATTGTGGTTTTGCAGTTCCACGGGTCAAATCTCTGTATTATCGTGCTTTTAGCATTTTTTGCCGTAAAAAAAAACTAATAGTGTCTCCCTGATTTTTCAGACACAAATGTATCTGTTGAAAATAGTCTGGTGTAGGCCCGAGAAATAGAAGTGTGGTTTTGCAGTTCCACGGATCAAATCTCTGTATTATCCTGCTTTTGGCATTTTTTGCCATAAAGAAAAACTTATAGTGCCTCCCTGATTTTTCAGACACAAATATATCTGTTGAAAATAGTCTGGTGTAGGCCCGAGAAATAGAAGTGTGGTTTTGCAGTTCCACGGGTCAAATCTCTGTATTATCCTGCTTTTGGCATTTTTTGCCGTAAAGAAAAACAGTAATAGTGTCTACTGATTGTTCAGACACAAATATATCTGCTGAAAATAGTCTGGTGTAGGCCCGAGAAATAGAAGTGTGGTTTTGCAGTTCCACGGGTCAAACTCTGCATTATCCTGCTTTTGGCATTTTTTGCCGTAAAGAAAAACTAATAGTGTCTCTCTGATTTTCAGACACAAATATATCTGTTGAAAATAGTCTGGTGTAGGCCCAGAAATAGAATTGTGGTTTTGCAGTTCCACGGGTCAAATCTCTGTATTATCGTGCTTTTAGCATTTTTTGCCGTAAAAAAAAACTAATAGTGTCTCCCTGATTGTTCAGACACAAATATATCTGTTGAAAATAGTCTGGTGTAGGCCCGAGAAATAGAAGTGTGGTTTTGCAGTTCCACGGGTCAAATCTCTGTATTATCCTGCTTTTGGCATTTTTTGCCGAAAAGAAAAACTTATAGTGTCTCCCTGATTTTTCAGACACAAATATATCTGTTGAAAATAGTCTGATGTTGGCCTGAGAAATAGAAGTGTGGTTTTGCAGTTCCAGGGGTCAAATCTCTGTATTATGCCGCTTTTGGCATTTTTTGCCATAAAGAAAAACAGTAATAGTGTCTCCTGATTGTTCAGACACAAATATATCTGTTGAAAATAGTCTGGTGTAGGCCTGAGAAATATAAGTGTGGTTTTGCAGTTCCACGGGTGAAATCTCTGTAATATCCTGCTTTTGGCATTTTTTGCCGTAAAAAAAAACAGTAATAGTGTCTCCCTGATTTTTCAGACACAAATATATCTGTTGTAAATAGTCTGGTGTAGGCCAGAGAAACAGAAGCGTGGTTTTGGAGTTCCATGGGTCAAATCTCTGTATTATCCTGCTTTTGGCATTTTTTGCCATAAAGAAAAACTAATAGTGTCTCCCTGATTTTTCAGACACAAATATATCTGTTGAAAATAGTCTGATGTTGGCCTGAGAAATAGAAGTGTGGTTTTGCAGTTCCACGGGTCAAATCTCTGTATTATGCCGCTTTTGGCATTTTTTGCCATAAAGAAAAGCAGTAATAGTGTCTCCTGATTGTTCAGACACAAATATATCTGTTGAAAATAGTCTGGTGTAGGCCTGAGAAATAGAAGTGTGGTTTTGCAGTTCCACGGGTGAAATCTCTGTAATATCCTGCTTTTGGCATTTTTTGCCATAAAAAAAAACAGTAATAGTGTCTCCCTGATTTTTCAGACACAAATATATCTGTTGAAAATAGTCTGGTGTAGGCCCGAGAAATAGAAGTGTGGTTTTACAGTTCCACAGGTCAAATCTCTGTATTATCCTGCTTTTGGCATTTTTTGCCGTAAAGAAAAACTTATAGTGCCTCCCTGATTTTTCAGACACAAATATATCTGTTGAAAATAGTCTGGTGTAGGCCCGAGAAATAGAAGTGTGGTTTTGCAGTTCCACGGGTCAAATCTCTGTATTATCCTGCTTTTGGCATTTTTTGCCGTAAAGAAAAACAGTAATAGTGTCTACTGATTGTTCAGACACAAATATATCTGTTGAAAATAGTCTGGTGTAGGCCAGAGAAACAGAAGCATGGTTTTGGAGTTCTATGGGTCAAATCTCTGTATTATCGTGCTTTTGGCATTTTTTGCCATAAAGAAAAACTAATAGTGTCTCCCTGATTTTTCAGACACAAATATATCTGTTGAAAATAGTCTGGTGTAGGCCCGAGAAATAGAAATGTGGTTTTGCAGTTCCACAGGTCAAATCTCTGTATTATCGTGCTTTTAGCATTTTTTGCAATAAAGAAAAACATAAATAGTGTCTCCTGATTGTTCAGACACAAATATATCTGTTGAAAATAGTCTGGTGTAGGCCCGAGAAATAGAAGTGTGGTTTTGCAGTTCCACGTGTCAAATCTCTGTATTATCCTGCTTTTGGCATTTTTTGCCATAAATAAAAACTAATAGTGTCTCCCTGATTTTTCAGACACAAATATATTTGTTGAAAATAGTCTGGTGTAGGCCCGAGAAATAGAAGTGTGGTTTTGCAGTTCCACGGGTCAAATCTCTGTATTATCCTGCTTCTGGTATTTTTTTCCGTAAAGAAAAACTAATAGTGTCTCCCTGATTTTTCAGACACAAATATATCTGTTGAAAATAGTCTGGTGTAGGCCCGAGAAATAGAAGTGTGGTTTTGCAGTTCCACGGGTCAAATCTCTGTATTATCCTGCTTTTGGCATTTTTTGCTGAAAAGAAAAACTTATAGTGTCTCCCTGATTTTTCAGACACAAATATATCTGTTGAAAATAGTCTGATGTTGGCCTGAGAAATAGAAGTGTGGTTTTGCAGTTCCACGGGTCAAATCTCTGTATCATGCCGCTTTTGGCATTTTTTGCCATAAAGAAAAACAGTAATAGTGTCTCCTGATTGTTCAGACACAAATATATCTGTTGAAAATAGTCTGGTGTAGGCCTGAGAAATAGAAGTGTGGTTTTGCAGTTCCACGGGTGAAATCTCTGTAATATCCTGCTTTTGGCATTTTTTGCCGTAAAAAAAGACAGTAATAGTGTCTCCCTGATTTTTCAGACACAAATATATCTGTTGAAAATAGTCTGGTGTAGGCCAGAGAAACACAAGCGTGGTTTTGGAGTTCCATGGGTCAAATCTCTGTATTATCCTGCTTTTGGCATTTTTTGCCATAAAGAAAAACTAATAGTGTCTCCCTGATTTTTCAGACACAAATATATCTGTTGAAAATAGTCTGGTGTAGACCCGAGAAATAGAAGTGTGGTTTTGCAGTTCTACGGGTCAAATCTCTGTATTATCCTGATTTGGCATTTTTTTCCGTAAAGAAAAACTTATAGTGTCTCCCTGATTTTTCAGACACAAATATATCTGTTGAAAATATTCTGGTGCAGGCCCGAGAAATAGAAGTGTGGTTTTGCAGTTCCACGGGTCAAATCTCTGTATTATCCTGCTTTTGGCATTTTTTGCCGTAAAGAAAAACTAATAGTGTCTCCCTGATTTTTCAGACACAAATATATTTGTTGAAAATAGTCTGGTGTAGGCCCGTGAAATAGAAGTGTGGTTTTGCAGTTCCACGAGTCAAATCTCTGTATTATCCTGCTTCTGGTATTTTTTTCCGTAAAGAAAAATTAATAGTGTCTCCCTGTTTTTTCAGACACAAATATATCTGTTGAAAATAGTCTGGTGTAGGCCCGAGAAATAGAAGTGTGGTTTTGCAGTTCCATGGGTCAAATCTCTGTATTATCCTGCTTTTGGCATTTTTTGCTGTAAAAAAAAACTAATAGTGTCTCCCTGATTTTTCAGACACAAATATATCTGTTGAAAATAGTCTGGTGTAGGCCCGAGAAATAGAAGTGTGGTTTTGCAGTTCCATGGGTCAAATCTCTGTATTATCCTGCTTTTGGCATTTTTTGCCATAAAGAAAAACTAATAGTGTCTCCCTGATTTTCAGACACAAATATTTCTGTTGAAAATAGTCTGGTGTAGGCCCGAGAAATAGAAATGTGGCTTTGCAGCTCCACGTCTCAAATCTCTGTATTAGCCTGCTTTTGGCATTTTTTGCTGTATAGAAAAACTAATAGTGTCTCCCTGATTTTTCAGACACAAATATATCTGTTGAAAATAGTCTGGTGTAGGCCCGAGAAATAGAAGTGTGGTTTTGCAGTTCCACTGGTCAAACTCTGCATTATCCTGCTTTTGGCATTTTTTGCCGTAAAGAAAAACTAATAGTGTCTCTCTGATTTTCAGACACAAATATATCTGTTGAAAATAGTCTGGTGTAGGCCCGAGAAATAGAATTGTGGTTTTGCAGTTCCACGGGTCAAATCTCTGTATTATCGTGCTTTTAGCATTTTTTGCCGTAAAAAAAAACTCATAGTGTCTCCCTGATTTTTCAGACACAAATGTATCTGTTGAAAATAGTCTGGTGTAGGCCCGAGAAATAGAAGTGTGGTTTTGCAGTTCCACGGATCAAATCTCTGTATTATCCTGCTTTTGGCATTTTTTGCCGTAAAGAAAAACTTATAGTGCCTCCCTGATTTTTCAGACACAAATATATCTGTTGAAAATAGTCTGGTGTAGGCCCGAGAAATAGAAGTGTGGTTTTGCAGTTCCACGGGTCAAATCTCTGTATTATCCTGCTTTTGGCATTTTTTGCCGTAAAGAAAAACAGTAATATTGTCTACTGATGGTTCAGACACAAATATATCTGCTGAAAATAGTCTGGTGTAGGCCCGAGAAATAGAAGTGTGGTTTTGCAGTTCCACGGGTCAAACTCTGCATTATCCTGCTTTTGGCATTTTTTGCCGTAAAGAAAAACTAATAGTGTCTCTCTGATTTTCAGACACAAATATATCTGTTGAAAATAGTCTGGTGTAGGCCCGAGAAATAGAAGTGTGGTTTTGCAGTTCCACGGGTCAAATCTCTGTATTATCCTGCTTTTGGCATTTTTTGCCGAAAAGAAAAACTTATAGTGTCTCCCTGATTTTTCAGACACAAATATATCTGTTGAAAATAGTCTGATGTTGGCCTGAGAAATAGAAGTGTGGTTTTGCAGTTCCAGGGGTCAAATCTCTGTATTATGCCGCTTTTGGCATTTTTTGCCATAAAGAAAAACAGTAATAGTGTCTCCTGATTGTTCAGACACAAATATATCTGTTGAAAATAGTCTGGTGTAGGCCTGAGAAATATAAGTTTGGTTTTGCAGTTCCACGGGTGAAATCTCTGTAATATCCTGCTTTTGGCATTTTTTGCCGTAAAAAAAAACAGTAATAGTGTCTCCCTGATTTTTCAGACACAAATATATCTGTTGTAAATAGTCTGGTGTAGGCCAGAGAAACAGAAGCGTGGTTTTGGAGTTCCATGGGTCAAATCTCTGTATTATCCTGCTTTTGGCATTTTTTGCCATAAAGAAAAACTAATAGTGTCTCCCTGATTTTTCAGACACAAATATATCTGTTGAAAATAGTCTGGTGTAGGCCCGAGAAATAGAAGTGTGGTTTTGCAGTTCCATGGGTCAAATCTCTGTATTATCCTGCTTTTGGCATTTTTTGCTGTAAAAAAAAACTAATAGTGTGTCCCTGATTTTTCAGACACAAATATATCTGTTGAAAATATTTTGGTGTAGGCCCGAGAAATAGAAGTGTGGTTTTGCAGTTCCACGGGTCAAATCTCTGTATTATCCTGCTTTTGGCATTTTTTGCCGAAAAGAAAAACTTATAGTGTCTTCCTGATTTTTCAGACACAAATATATCTGTTGAAAATAGTCTGATGTTGGCCTGAGAAATAGAAGTGTGGTTTTGCAGTTCCACGGGTCAAATCTCTGTATTATGCCGCTTTTGGCATTTTTTGCCATAAAGAAAAACAGTAATAGTGTCTCCTGATTGTTCAGACACAAATATATCTGTTGAAAATAGTCTGGTGTAGGCCTGAGAAATAGAAGTGTGGTTTTGCAGTTCCACGGGTGAAGTCTCTGTAATATCCTGCTTTTGGCATTTTTTGCCGTAAAAAAAAACAGTAATAGTGTCTCCCTGATTCTTCAGACACAAATATATCTGTTGAAAATAGTCTGGTGTAGGCCAGAGAAACAGAAGCGTGGTTTTGGAGTTCTATGGGTCAAATCTCTGTATTATTCTGCTTTTGGCATTTTTTGCCATAAAGAAAAACTAATAGTGTCTCCCTGATTGTTCAGACACAAATATATCTGTTGAAAATAGTCTGGTGTAGGCCCGAGAAATAGAAGTGTGGTTTTGCAGTTCCACGGGTCAAATCTCTGTATTATCCTGCTTTTGGCATTTTTTGCCGAAAAGAAAAACTTATAGTGTCTCCCTGATTTTTCAGACACAAATATATCTGTTGAAAATAGTCTGATGTTGGCCTGAGAAATAGAAGTGTGGTTTTGCAGTTGCACGGGTCAAATCTCTGTATTATGCCGCTTTTGGCATTTTTTGCCATAAAGAAAAACAGTAATAGTGTCTCCTGATTGTTCAGACACAAATATATCTGTTGAAAATAGTGTGGTGTAGGCCCGAGAAATAGAAATGTGGTTTTGCAGTTCCACGTGTCAAATCTCTGTATTATCCTGCTTTTGGCATTTTTTGCCATAAAGAAAAACTAATAGTATCTCCCTGATTTTTCAGACACAAATATATTTGTTGAAAATAGTCTGGTGTAGGCCCGAGAAATAGAAGTGTGGTTTTGCAGTTCCACGAGTCAAATCTCTGTATTATCCTGCTTCTGGTATTTTTTTCCGTAAAGAAAAACTAATAGTGTCTCCCTGTTTTTTCAGACACAAATATATCTGTTGAAAATAGTCTGGTGTAGGCCCGAGAAATAGAAGTGTGGTTTTGCAGTTCCATGGGTCAAATCTCTGTATTATCCTGCTTTTGGCATTTTTTGCTGTAAAAAAAAACCAATAGTGTCTCCCTGATTTTTCAGACACAAATATATCTTTTGAAAATAGTCTGGTGTAGGCCCGAGAAATAGAAGTGTGGTTTTGCAGTTCCATGGGTCAAATCTCTGTATTATCCTGCTTTTGGCATTTTTTGCCATAAAGAAAAACTAATAGTGTCTCCCTGATTTTCAGACACAAATATTTCTGTTGAAAATAGTCTGGTGTAGGCCCGAGAAATAGAAATGTGGCTTTGCAGCTCCACGTCTCAAATCTCTGTATTAGCCTGCTTTTGGCATTTTTTGCTGTATAGAAAAACTACTAGTGTCTCCCTGATTTTTCAGACACAAATATATCTGTTGAAAATAGTCTGGTGTAGGCCCGAGAAATAGAAGTGTGGTTTTGCAGTTCCACTGGTCAAACTCTGCATTATCCTGCTTTTGGCATTTTTTGCCGTAAAGAAAAACTAATAGTGTCTCTCTGATTTTCAGACACAAATATATCTGTTGAAAATAGTCTGGTGTAGGCCCGAGAAATAGAATTGTGGTTTTGCAGTTCCACGGGTCAAATCTCTGTATTATCGTGCTTTTAGCATTTTTTGCCGTAAAAAAAAGCTAATAGTGTCTCCCTGATTTTTCAGACACAAATGTATCTGTTGAAAATAGTCTGGTGTAGGCCCGAGAAATAGAAGTGTGGTTTTGCAGTTCCACGGATCAAATCTCTGTATTATCCTGCTTTTGGCATTTTTTGCCGTAAAGAAAAACTTATAGTGCCTCCCTGATTTTTCAGACACAAATATATCTGTTGAAAATAGTCTGGTGTAGGCCCAAGAAATAGAAGTGTGGTTTTGCAGTTCCACGGGTCAAATCTCTGTATTATCCTGCTTTTGGCATTTTTTGCCGTAAAGAAAAACAGTAATAGTGTCTACTGATTGTTCAGACACAAATATATCTGCTGAAAATAGTCTGGTGTAGGCCCGAGAAATAGAAGTGTGGTTTTGCAGTTCCACGGGTCAAACTCTGCATTATCCTGCTTTTGGCATTTTTTGCCGTAAAGAAAAACTAATAGTGTCTCTCTGATTTTCAGACACAAATATATCTGTTGAAAATAGTCTGGTGTAGGCCTGAGAAATAGAAGTGTGGTTTTGCAGTTCCACGGGTGAAATCTCTGTAATATCCTGCTTTTGGCATTTTTTGCCGTAAAAAAAAACAGTAATAGTGTCTCCCTGATTTTTCAGACACAAATATATCTGTTGAAAATAGTCTGGTGTAGGCCAGAGAAACAGAAGCGTGGTTTTGGAGTTCTATGGGTCAAATCTCTGTATTATTCTGCTTTTGGCATTTTTTGCCATAAAGAAAAACTAATAGTGTCTCCCTGATTGTTCAGACACAAATATATCTGTTGAAAATAGTCTGGTGTAGGCCCGAGAAATAGAAGTGTGGTTTTGCAGTTCCACGGGTCAAATCTCTGTATTATCCTGCTTTTGGCATTTTTTACCGAAAAGAAAAACTTATAGTGTCTCCCTGATTTTTCAGACACAAATATATCTGTTGAAAATAGTCTGATGTTGGCCTGAGAAATAGAAGTGTGGTTTTGCAGTTCCACGGGTCAAATCTCTGTATTATGCCGCTTTTGGCATTTTTTGCCATAAAGAAAAACAGTAATAGTGTCTCCTGATTGTTCAGACACAAATATATCTGTTGAAAATAGTCTGGTGTAGGCCTGAGAAATATAAGTGTGGTTTTGCAGTTCCACGGGTGAAATCTCTGTAATATCCTGCTTTTGGCATTTTTTGCCGTAAAAAAAAACAGTAATAGTGTCTCCCTGATTTTTCAGACACAAATATATCTGTTGTAAATAGTCTGGTGTAGGCCAGAGAAACAGAAGCGTGGTTTTGGAGTTCCATGGGTCAAATCTCTGTATTATCCTGCTTTTGGCATTTTTTGCCATAAAGAAAAACTAATAGTGTCTCCCTGATTTTTCAGACACAAATATATCTGTTGAAAATAGTCTGGTGTAGGCCTGAGAAATAGAAGTGTGGTTTTGCAGTTCCATGGGTCAAATCTCTGTATTATCCTGCTTTTGGCATTTTTTGCTGTAAAAAAAAACTAATAGTGTCTCCCTGATTTTTCAGACACAAATATATCTGTTGAAAATAGTTTGGTGTAGGCCCGAGAAATAGAAGTGTGGTTTTGCAGTTCCACGGGTCAAATCTCTGTATTATCCTGCTTTTGGCATTTTTTGCCGAAAAGAAAAACTTATAGTGTCTCCCTGATTTTTCAGACACAAATATATCTGTTGAAAATAGTCTGATGTTGGCCTGAGAAATAGAAGTGTGGTTTTGCAGTTCCACGGGTCAAATCTCTGTATTATGCCGCTTTTGGCATTTTTTGCAATAAAGAAAAACAGTAATAGTGTCTCCTGATTGTTCAGACACAAATATATCTGTTGAAAATAGTCTGGTGTAGGCCTGAGAAATAGAAGTGTGGTTTTGCAGTTCCACGGGTGAAATCTCTGTAATATCCTGCTTTTGGCATTTTTTGCCGTAAAAAAAAACAGTAATAGTGTCTCCCTGATTATTCAGACACAAATATATCTGTTGAAAATAGTCTGGTGTAGGCCCGAGAAATAGAAGTGTGGTTTTGCAGTTCCACGGGTCAAATCTCTGTATTATCCTGCTTTTGGCATTTTTTGCCGTAAAGAAAAACAGTAATAGTGTCTACTGATTGTTCAGACACAAATATATCTGTTGAAAATAGTCTGGTGTAGGCCCGAGAAATAGAAGTGTGGTTTTGCAGTTCCACGGGTCAAACTCTGCATTATCCTGCTTTTGGCATTTTTTGCCGTAAAGAAAAACTAATAGTGTCTCTCTGATTTTCAGACACAAATATATCTGTTGAAAATAGTCTGGTGTAGGCCCGAGAAATAGAATTGTGGTTTTGCAGTTCCACGGGTCAAATCTCTGTATTATCGTGCTTTTAGCATTTTTTGCCGTAAAAAAAAACTAATAGTGTCTCCCTGATTTTTCAGAAACAAATGTATCTGTTGAAAATAGTCTGGTGTAGGCCCGAGAAATAGAAATGTGGTTTTGCAGTTCCACGGGTCAAATCTCTGTATTATCCTGCTTTTGGCATTTTTTGCCGTAAAGAAAAACAGTAATAGTGTCTACTGATTGTTCAGACACAAATATATCTGTTGAAAATAGTCTGGTGTAGGCCTGAGAAATAGAAGTGTGGTTTTGCAGTTCCACGAGTGAAATCTCTGTAATATCCTGCTTTTGGCATTTTTTGCCTTAAAAAAAAAACAGTAATAGTGTCTCCCTGATTTTTCAGACACAAATATATCTGTTGAAAATAGTCTGGTGTAGGCCCGAGAAATAGAAGTGTGGTTTTGCAGTTCCATGGGTCAAATCTCTGTATTATCCTGCTTTTGGCATTTTTTGCTGTAAAAAAAAACTAATAGTGTCTCCCTGATTTTTCAGACACAAATATATCTGTTGAAAATAGTTTGGTGTAGGCCCAAGAAATAGAAGTGTGGTTTTGCAGTTCCACGGGTCAAATCTCTGTATTATCCTGCTTTTGGCATTTTTTCGAAAAGAAAAACTTATAGTGTCTCCCTGATTTTTCAGACACAAATATATCTGTTGAAAATAGTCTGGTGTAGGCCTGAGAAATAGAAGTGTGGTTTTGCAGTTCCACGGGTGAAATCTCTGTAATATCCTGCTTTTGGCATTTTTTGCCGTAAAAAAAAACAGTAATAGTGTCTCCCTGATTTTTCAGACACAAATATATCTGTTGAAAATAGTCTGGTGTAGGCCAGAGAAAGAGAAGCGTGGTTTTGGAGTTCCATGGGTCAAATCTCTGTATTATCCTGCTTTTGGCATTTTTTGCCATAAAGAAAAACTAATAGTGTCTCCCTGATTTTTCAGACACAAATATATCTGTTGAAAATAGTCTGGTGTAGACCCGAGAAATAGAAGTGTGGTTTTGCAGTTCTACGGGTCAAATCTCTGTATTATCCTGCTTTGGCATTTTTTTCCGTAAAGAAAAACTTATAGTGTCTCCCTGATTTTTCAGACACAAATATATCTGTTGAAAATATTCTGGTGCAGGCCCGAGAAATAGAAGTGTGGTTTTGCAGTTCCACGGGTCAAATCTCTGTATTATCCTGCTTTTGGCATTTTTTGCCG
The DNA here is from genome assembly GCF_046119375.1 of Phyllobates terribilis. Classification (NCBI taxonomy): domain Eukaryota; kingdom Metazoa; phylum Chordata; class Amphibia; order Anura; family Dendrobatidae; genus Phyllobates; species Phyllobates terribilis. The sequence continues at coordinate 529,538,736 of NW_027362764.1, read as the reverse complement.
TAAAGAAAAACAGTAATAGTGTCTCCTGATTGTTCAGACACAAATATATCTGTTGAAAATAGTCTGGTGTAGGCCCGAGAAATAGAAGTGTGGTTTTGCAGTTACACGGGTGAAATCTCTGTAATATCCTGCTTTTGGCATTTTTTGCCGTAAAAAAAAACAGTAATAGTGTCTCCCTGATTTTTCAGACACAAATATATCTGTTGAAAATAGTCTGGTGTAGGGCAGAGAAACAGAAGCGTGGTTTTGGAGTTCTATGGGTCAAATCTCTGTATTATCCTGCTTTTGGCATTTTTTGACATAAAGAAAAACTAATAGTGTCTCCCTGAATTTTCAGACACAAATATATCTGTTGAAAATAGTCTGGTGTAGGCCCGAGAAATAGAAATGTGGTTTTGCAGTTCCACGTGTCAAATCTCTGTATTATCCTGCTTTTGGCATTTTTTGCCATAAAGAAAAACTAATAGTGTCTCCCTGATTTTTCAGACACAAATATATTTGTTGAAAATAGTCTGGTGTAGGCCCGAGAAATAGAAGTGTGGTTTTGCAGTTCCACGAGTCAAATCTCTGTATTATCCTGCTTCTGGTATTTTTTTCCGTAAAGAAAAACTAATAGTGTCTCCCTGATTTTTCAGACACAAATATATCTGTTGAAAATAGTCTGGTGTAGGCCCGAGAAATAGAAGTGTGGTTTTGCAGTTCCATGGGTCAAATCTCTGTATTATCCTGCTTTTGGAATTTTTTGCTGTAAAAAAAAACTAATAGTGTCTCCCTGATTTTTCAGACACAAATATATCTGTTGAAAATAGTCTGGTGTAGGCCCGAGAAATAGAAGTGTGGTTTTGCAGTTCCATGGGTCAAATCTCTGTATTATCCTGCTTTTGACATTTTTTGCCATAAAGAAAAACTAATAGTGTCTCCCTGATTTTCAGACACAAATATTTCTGTTGAAAATAGTCTGGTGTAGGCCCGAGAAATAGAAATGTGGCTTTGCAGCTCCACCTCTCAAATCTCTGTATTAGCCTGCTTTTGGCATTTTTTGCTGTATAGAAAAACTAATAGTGTCTCCCTGATTTTTCAGACACAAATATATCTGTTGAAAATAGTCTGGTGTAGGCCCGAGAAATAGAAGTGTGGTTTTGCAGTTCCACGGGTCAAATCTCTGTATTATCCTGCTTTTGGCATTTTTTGCCGAAAAGAAAAACTTATAGTGTCTCCCTGATTTTTCAGACACAAATATATCTGTTGAAAATAGTCTGATGTTGGCCTGAGAAATAGAAGTGTGGTTTTGCAGTTCCACGGGTCAAACTCTGCATTATCCTGCTTTTGGCATTTTTTGCCGTAAAGAAAAACTAATAGTGTCTCTCTGATTTTCAGACACAAATATATCTGTTGAAAATAGTCTGGTGTAGGCCCGAGAAATAGAATTGTGGTTTTGCATTTCCACGGGTCAAATCTCTGTATTATCGTGCTTTTAGCATTTTTTGCCGTAAAAAAAAACTAATAGTGTCTCCCTGATTTTTCAGAAACAAATGTATCTGTTGAAAATAGTCTGGTGTAGGCCCGAGAAATAGAAATGTGGTTTTGCAGTTCCACGGGTCAAATCTCTGTATTATCCTGCTTTTGGCATTTTTTGCCGTAAAGAAAAACTTATAGTGATTCCCTGATTTTTCAGACACAAATATATCTGTTGAAAATAGTCTGGTGTAGGCCCGAGAAATAGAAGTGTGGTTTTGCAGTTCCACGGGTCAAATCTCTGTATTATCCTGCTTTTGGCATTTTTTGCCGTAAAGAAAAACAGTAATAGTGTCTACTGATTGTTCAGACACAAATATATCTGTTGAAAATAGTCTGGTGTAGGCCTGAGAAATAGAAGTGTGGTTTTGCAGTTCCACGAGTGAAATCTCTGTAATATCCTGCTTTTGGCATTTTTTGCCTTAAAAAAAAAACAGTAATAGTGTCTCCCTGATTTTTCAGACACAAATATATCTGTTGAAAATAGTCTGGTGTAGGCCCGAGAAACAGAAGCGTGGTTTTGGAGTTTTATGGGTCAAATCTCTGTATTATTCTGCTTTTGGCATTTTTTGCCATAAAGAAAAACTAATAGTGTCTCCCTGATTGTTCAGACACAAATATATCTGTTGAAAATAGTCTGGTGTAGGCCCGAGAAATAGAAGTGTGGTTTTGCAGTTCCACGGGTCAAATCTCTGTATTATCCTGCTTTTGGCATTTTTTGCCGAAAAGAAAAACTTATAGTGTCTCCCTGATTTTTCAGACACAAATATATCTGTTGAAAATAGTCTGATGTTGGCCTGACAAATAGAAGTGTGGTTTTGCAGTTCCACGGGTCAAATCTCTGTATTATGCCGCTTTTGGCATTTTTTGCCATAAAGAAAAACAGTAATAGTGTCTCCTGATTGTTCAGACACACATATATCTGTTGAAAATAGTCTGTTGTAGGCCTGAGAAATATAAGTGTGGTTTTGCAGTTCCACGGGTGAAATCTCTGTAATATCCTGCTTTTGGCATTTTTTGCCGTAAAAAAAAACAGTAATAGTGTCTCCCTGATTTTTCAGACACAAATATATCTGTTGTAAATAGTCTGGTGTAGGCCAGAGAAACAGAAGCGTGGTTTTGGAGTTCCATGGGTCAAATCTCTGTATTATCCTGCTTTTGGCATTTTTTGCCATAAAGAAAAACTAATAGTGTCTCCCTGATTTTTCAGACACAAATATATCTGTTGAAAATAGTCTGGTGTAGGCCCGAGAAATAGAAGTGTGGTTTTGCAGTTCCATGGGTCAAATCTCTGTATTATCCTGCTTTTGGCATTTTTTGCTGTAAAAAAAAACTAATAGTGTCTCCCTGATTTTTCAGACACAAATATATCTGTTGAAAATAGTTTGGTGTAGGCCCGAGAAATAGAAGTGTGGTTTTGCAGTTCCACGGGTCAAATCTCTGTATTATCCTGCTTTTGGCATTTTTTGCCGAAAAGAAAAACTTATAATGTCTCCCTGATTTTTCAGACACAAATATATCTGTTGAAAATAGTCTGATGTTGGCCTGAGAAATAGAAGTGTGGTTTTGCAGTTCCACGGGTCAAATCTCTGTATTATGACGCTTTTGGCATTTTTTGCCATAAAGAAAAACAGTAATAGTGTCTCCTGATTGTTCAGACACAAATATATCTGTTGAAAATAGTCTGGTGTAGGCCTGAGAAATAGAAGTGTGGTTTTGCAGTTCCACGGGTGAAATCTCTGTAATATCCTGCTTTTGGCATTTTTTGCCGTAAAAAAACCAGTAATAGTGTCTCCTTGATTTTTCAGACACAAATATATCTGTTGAAAATAGTCTGGTGTAGGCCAGAGAAACAGAAGCGTGGTTTTGGAGTTCCATGGGTCAAATCTCTGTATTATCCTGCTTTTGGCATTTTTTGCCATAAAGAAAAACTAATAGTGTCTCCCTGATTTTTCAGACACAAATATATCTGTTGAAAATAGTCTGGTGTAGACCCGAGAAATAGAAGTGTGGTTTTGCAGTTCTTCGGGTCAAATCTCTGTATTATCCTGCTTTGGCATTTTTTTCCGTAAAGAAAAACTTATAGTGTCTCCCTGATTTTTCAGACACAAATATATCTGTTGAAAATATTCTGGTGCAGGCCCGAGAAATAGAAGTGTGGTTTTGCAGTTCCACGGGTCAAATCTCTGTATTATCCTGCTTTTGGCATTTTTTGCCATAAAGAAAAACTAATAGTGTCTCCCTGATTTTTCAGACACAAATATATTTGTTGAAAATAGTCTGGTGTAGGCCCGAGAAGTAGAAGTGTGGTTTTGCAGTTCCACGAGTCAAATCTCTGTATTATCCTGCTTCTGGTATTTTTTTCCGTAAAGAAAAACTAATAGTGTCTCCCTGATTTTTCAGACACAAATATATCTGTTGAAAATAGTCTGGTGTAGGCCCGAGAAATAGAAGTGTGGTTTTGCAGTTCCATGGGTCAAATCTCTGTATTATCCTGCTTTTGGCATTTTTTGCTGTAAAAAAAAACTAATAGTGTCTCCCTGATTTTTCAGACACAAATATATCTGTTGAAAATAGTCTGGTGTAGGCCCGAGAAATAGAAGTGTGGTTTTGCAGTTCCATGGGTCAAATCTCTGTATTATCCTGCTTTTGACATTTTTTGCCATAAAGAAAAACTAATAGTGTCTCCCTGATTTTCAGACACAAATATTTCTGTTGAAAATAGTCTGGTGTAGGCCCGAGAAATAGAAATGTGACTTTGCAGCTCCACCTCTCAAATCTCTGTATTAGCCTGCTTTTGGCATTTTTTGCTGTATAGAAAAACTAATAGTGTCTCCCTGATTTTTCAGACACAAACATATCTGTTGAAAATAGTCTGGTGTAGGCCCGAGAAATAGAAGTGTGGTTTTGCAGTTCCACGGGTCAAACTCTGCATTATCCTGCTTTTGGCATTTTTTGCCGTAAAGAAAAACTAATAGTGTCTCTCTGATTTTCAGACACAAATATATCTGTTGAAAATAGTCTGGTGTAGGCCCGAGAAATAGAATTGTGGTTTTGCAGTTCCACGGGTCAAATCTCTGTATTATCGTGCTTTTAGCATTTTTTGCCGTAAAAAAAAACTAATAGTGTCTCCCTGATTTTTCAGACACAAATGTATCTGTTGAAAATAGTCTGGTGTAGGCCCGAGAAATAGAAGTGTGGTTTTGCAGTTCCACGGGTCAAATCTCTGTATTATCCTGCTTTTGGCATTTTTTGCCGTAAAGAAAAACTTATAGTGCCTCCCTGATTTTTCAGACACAAATATATCTGTTGAAAATAGTCTGGTGTAGGCCCGAGAAATAGAAGTGTGGTTTTGCAGTTCCACGGGTCAAATCTCTGTATTATCCTGCTTTTGGCATTTTTTGCCGTGAAGAAAAACTAATAGTGTCTCTCTGATTTTCAGACACAAATATATCTGTTGAAAATAGTCTGGTGTAGGCCCAAGAAATAGAAGTGTGGTTTTGCAGTTCCACGAGTGAAATCTCTGTAATATCCTGCTTTTGGCATTTTTTGCCTTAAAAAAAAACAGTAATAGTGTCTCCCTGATTTTTCAGACACAAATATATCTGTTGAAAATAGTCTGGTGTAGGCCAGAGAAACAGAAGCGTGGTTTTGGAGTTCCATGGGTCAAATCTCTGTATTATCCTACTTTTGGCATTTTTTGCCATAAAGAAAAACTAATAGTGTCTACCTGATTTTTCAGACACAAATATATCTGTTGAAAATAGTCTGGTGTTGGCCTGAGAAATAGAAGTGTGGTTTTGCAGTTCCACGGGTCAAATCTCTGTATTATGACGCTTTTGGCATTTTTTGCCATAAAGAAAAACAGTAATAGTGTCTCCTGATTGTTCAGACACAAATATATCTGTTGAAAATAGTCTGGTGTAGGCCTGAGAAATAGAAGTGTGGTTTTGCAGTTCCACGGGTGAAATCTCTGTAATATCCTGCTTTTGGCACTTTTTGCCGTAAAAAAAACCAGTAATGGTGTCTCCTTGATTTTTCAGACACAAATATATCTGTTGAAAATAGTCTGGTGTAGGCCAGAGAAACAGAAGCGTGGTTTTGGAGTTCCATGGGTCAAATCTCTGTATTATCCTGCTTTTGGCATTTTTTGCCATAAAGAAAAACTAATAGTGTCTCCCTGATTTTTCAGACACAAATATATCTGTTGAAAATAGTCTGGTGTAGACCCGAGAAATAGAAGTGTGGTTTTGCAGTTCTTCGGGTCAAATCTCTGTATTATCCTGCTTTGGCATTTTTTTCCGTAAAGAAAAACTTATAGTGTCTCCCTGATTTTTCAGACACAAATATATCTGTTGAAAATATTCTGGTGCAGGCCCGAGAAATAGAAGTGTGGTTTTGCAGTTCCACGGGTCAAATCTCTGTATTATCCTGCTTTTGGCATTTTTTGCCGTAAAGAAAAACAGTAATAGTGTCTCCTGATTGTTCAGACACAAATATATCTGTTGAAAATAGTCTGGTGTAGGGCAGAGAAACAGAAGCGTGGTTTTGGAGTTCTATGGGTCAAATCTCTGTATTATCCTGCTTTTGGCATTTTTTGCCATAAAGAAAAACTAATAGTGTCTCCCTGAATTTTCAGACACAAATATATCTGTTGAAAATAGTCTGGTGTAGGCCCGAGAAATAGAAATGTGGTTTTGCAGTTCCACGTGTCAAATCTCTGTATTATCCTGCTTTTGGCATTTTTTGCCATAAAGAAAAACTAATAGTGTCTCCCTGATTTTTCAGACACAAATATATTTGTTGAAAATAGTCTGGTGTAGGCCCGAGAAGTAGAAGTGTGGTTTTGCAGTTCCACGAGTCAAATCTCTGTATTATCCTGCTTCTGGTATTTTTTTCCGTAAAGAAAAACTAATAGTGTCTCCCTGATTTTTCAGACACAAATATATCTGTTGAAAATAGTCTGGTGTAGGCCCGAGAAATAGAAGTGTGGTTTTGCAGTTCCATGGGTCAAATCTCTGTATTATCCTGCTTTTGGCATTTTTTGCTGTAAAAAAAAACTAATAGTGTCTCCCTGATTTTTCAGACACAAATATATCTGTTGAAAATAGTCTGGTGTAGGCCCGAGAAATAGAAGTGTGGTTTTGCAGTTCCATGGGTCAAATCTCTGTATTATCCTGCTTTTGACATTTTTTGCCATAAAGAAAAACTAATAGTGTCTCCCTGATTTTCAGACACAAATATTTCTGTTGAAAATAGTCTGGTGTAGGCCCGAGAAATAGAAATGTGACTTTGCAGCTCCACCTCTCAAATCTCTGTATTAGCCTGCTTTTGGCATTTTTTGCTGTATAGAAAAACTAATAGTGTCTCCCTGATTTTTCAGACACAAACATATCTGTTGAAAATAGTCTGGTGTAGGCCCGAGAAATAGAAGTGTGGTTTTGCAGTTCCACGGGTCAAACTCTGCATTATCCTGCTTTTGGCATTTTTTGCCGTAAAGAAAAACTAATAGTGTCTCTCTGATTTTCAGACACAAATATATCTGTTGAAAATAGTCTGGTGTAGGCCCGAGAAATAGAATTGTGGTTTTGCAGTTCCACGGGTCAAATCTCTGTATTATCGTGCTTTTAGCATTTTTTGCCGTAAAAAAAAACTAATAGTGTCTCCCTGATTTTTCAGACACAAATGTATCTGTTGAAAATAGTCTGGTGTAGGCCCGAGAAATAGAAGTGTGGTTTTGCAGTTCCACGGGTCAAATCTCTGTATTATCCTGCTTTTGGCATTTTTTGCCGTAAAGAAAAACTTATAGTGCCTCCCTGATTTTTCAGACACAAATATATCTGTTGAAAATAGTCTGGTGTAGGCCCGAGAAATAGAAGTGTGGTTTTGCAGTTCCACGGGTCAAATCTCTGTATTATCCTGCTTTTGGCATTTTTTGCCGTGAAGAAAAACTAATAGTGTCTCTCTGATTTTCAGACACAAATATATCTGTTGAAAATAGTCTGGTGTAGGCCCAAGAAATAGAAGTGTGGTTTTGCAGTTCCACGAGTGAAATCTCTGTAATATCCTGCTTTTGGCATTTTTTGCCTTAAAAAAAAACAGTAATAGTGTCTCCCTGATTTTTCAGACACAAATATATCTGTTGAAAATAGTCTGGTGTAGGCCAGAGAAACAGAAGCGTGGTTTTGGAGTTCCATGGGTCAAATCTCTGTATTATCCTACTTTTGGCATTTTTTGCCATAAAGAAAAACTAATAGTGTCTACCTGATTTTTCAGACACAAATATATCTGTTGAAAATAGTCTGGTGTTGGCCTGAGAAATAGAAGTGTGGTTTTGCAGTTCCACGGGTCAAATCTCTGTATTATGACGCTTTTGGCATTTTTTGCCATAAAGAAAAACAGTAATAGTGTCTCCTGATTGTTCAGACACAAATATATCTGTTGAAAATAGTCTGGTGTAGGCCTGAGAAATAGAAGTGTGGTTTTGCAGTTCCACGGGTGAAATCTCTGTAATATCCTGCTTTTGGCACTTTTTGCCGTAAAAAAAACCAGTAATGGTGTCTCCTTGATTTTTCAGACACAAATATATCTGTTGAAAATAGTCTGGTGTAGGCCAGAGAAACAGAAGCGTGGTTTTGGAGTTCCATGGGTCAAATCTCTGTATTATCCTGCTTTTGGCATTTTTTGCCATAAAGAAAAACTAATAGTGTCTCCCTGATTTTTCAGACACAAATATATCTGTTGAAAATAGTCTGGTGTAGACCCGAGAAATAGAAGTGTGGTTTTGCAGTTCTTCGGGTCAAATCTCTGTATTATCCTGCTTTGGCATTTTTTTCCGTAAAGAAAAACTTATAGTGTCTCCCTGATTTTTCAGACACAAATATATCTGTTGAAAATATTCTGGTGCAGGCCCGAGAAATAGAAGTGTGGTTTTGCAGTTCCACGGGTCAAATCTCTGTATTATCCTGCTTTTGGCATTTTTTGCCGTAAAGAAAAACAGTAATAGTGTCTCCTGATTGTTCAGACACAAATATATCTGTTGAAAATAGTCTGGTGTAGGGCAGAGAAACAGAAGCGTGGTTTTGGAGTTCTATGGGTCAAATCTCTGTATTATCCTGCTTTTGGCATTTTTTGCATAAAGAAAAACTAATAGTGTCTCCCTGATTTTTCAGACACAAATATATCTGTTGAAAATAGTCTGGTGTAGGCCCGAGAAATAGAAATGTGGTTTTGCAGTTCCACGTGTCAAATCTCTGTATTATCCTGCTTTTGGCATTTTTTGCCATAAAGAAAAACTAATAGTGTCTCCCTGATTTTTCAGACACAAATATATTTGTTGAATATAGTCTGTTGTAGGCCCGAGAAGTAGAAGTGTGGTTTTGCAGTTCCACGAGTCAAATCTCTGTACTATCCTGCTTCTGGTATTTTTTTCCATAAAGAAAAACTAATAGTGTCTCCCTGATTTTTCAGACACAAATATATTTGTTGAAAATAGTCTGGTGTAGGCCCGAGAAGTAGAAGTGTGGTTTTGCAGTTCCACGAGTCAAATCTCTGTATTATTCTGCTTTTGGCATTTTTTGCTGTAAAAAAAAACTAATAGTGTCTCCCTGATTTTTCAGACACAAATATATCTGTTGAAAATAGTCTGGTGTAGGCCCGAGAAATAGAAGTGTGGTTTTGCAGTTTCATGGGTCAAATCTCTGTATTATCCTGCTTTTGACATTTTTTGCCATAAAGAAAAACTAATAGTGTCTCCCTGATTTTCAGACACAAATATTTCTGTTGAAAATAGTCTGGTGTAGGCCCGAGAAATAGAAATGTGACTTTGCAGCTCCACCTCTCAAATCTCTGTATTAGCCTGCTTTTGGCATTTTTTGCTGTATAGAAAAACTAATAGTGTCTCCCTGATTTTTCAGACACAAACATATCTGTTGAAAATAGTCTGGTGTAGGCCCGAGAAATAGAAGTGTGGTTTTGCAGTTCCACGGGTCAAACTCTGCATTATCCTGCTTTTGGCATTTTTTGCCGTAAAGAAAAACTAATAGTGTCTCTCTGATTTTCAGACACAAATATATCTGTTGAAAATAGTCTGGTGTAGGCCCGAGAAATAGAATTGTGGTTTTGCAGTTCCACGGGTCAAATCTCTGTATTATCGTGCTTTTAGCATTTTTTGCCGTAAAAAAAAACTAATAGTGTCTCCCTGATTTTTCAGACACAAATGTATCTGTTGAAAATAGTCTGGTGTAGGCCCGAGAAATAGAAGTGTGGTTTTGCAGTTCCACGGGTCAAATCTCTGTATTATCCTGCTTTTGGCATTTTTTGCCGTAAAGAAAAACTTATAGTGCCTCCCTGATTTTTCAGACACAAATATATCTGTTGAAAATAGTCTGGTGTAGGCCCGAGAAATAGAAGTGTGGTTTTGCAGTTCCACGGGTCAAATCTCTGTATTATCCTGCTTTTGGCATTTTTTGCCATAAAGAAAAACTAATAGTGTCTCTCTGATTTTCAGACACAAATATATCTGTTGAAAATAGTCTGGTGTAGGCCCAAGAAATAGAAGTGTGGTTTTGCAGTTCCACGAGTGAAATCTCTGTAATATCCTGCTTTTGGCATTTTTTGCCTTAAAAAAAAACAGTAATAGTGTCTCCCTGATTTTTCAGACACAAATATATCTGTTGAAAATAGTCTGGTGTAGGCCAGAGAAACAGAAGCGTGGTTTTGGAGTTCCATGGGTCAAATCTCTGTATTATCCTGCTTTTGGCATTTTTTGCCATAAAGAAAAACTAATAGTGTCTCCCTGATTGTTCAGACACAAATATATCTGTTGAAAATAGTCTGGTGTAGGCCCGAGAAATAGAAGTGTGGTTTTGCAGTTCCACGGGTCAAATCTCTGTATTATCCTGCTTTTGGCATTTTTTGCCGAAAAGAAAAACTTATAGTGTCTACCTGATTTTTCAGACACAAATATATCTGTTGAAAATAGTCTGGTGTTGGCCTGAGAAATAGAAGTGTGGTTTTGCAGTTCCACGGGTCAAATCTCTGTATTATGCCGCTTTTGGTATTTTTTGCCATAAAGAGAAACAGTAATAGTGTCTCCCTGATTTTTCAGACACAAATATATCTGTTGAAAATAGTCTGGTGTAGGCCCGAGAAATAGAAGTGTGGTTTTGCAGTTCCATGGGTCAAATCTCTGTATTATCCTGCTTTTGGCATTTTTTGCTGTAAAAAAAAACTAATAGTGTCTCCCTGATTTTTCAGACACAAATATATCTGTTGAAAATAGTCTGGTGTAGGCCCGAGAAATAGAAGTGTGGTTTTGCAGTTCCATGGGTCAAATCTCTGTATTATCCTGCTTTTGACATTTTTTGCCATAAAGAAAAACTAATAGTGTCTCCCTGATTTTCAGACACAAATATTTCTGTTGAAAATAGTCTGGTGTAGGCCCGAGAAATAGAAATGTGACTTTGCAGCTAGACCTCTCAAATCTCTGTATTAGCCTGCTTTTGGCATTTTTTGCTGTATAGAAAAACTAATAGTGTCTCCCTGATTTTTCAGACACAAACATATCTGTTGAAAATAGTCTGGTGTAGGCCCGAGAAATAGAAGTGTGGTTTTGCAGTTCCACGGGTCAAACTCTGCATTATCTTGCTTTTGGCATTTTTTGCCGTAAAGAAAAACTAATAGTGTCTCTCTGATTTTCAGACACAAATATATCTGTTGAAAATAGTCTGGTGTAGGCCCGAGAAATAGAATTGTGGTTTTGCAGTTCCACGGGTCAAATCTCTGTATTATCGTGCTTTTAGCATTTTTTGCCGTAAAAAAAAACTAATAGTGTCTCCCTGATTTTTCAGACACAAATGTATCTGTTGAAAATAGTCTGGTGTAGGCCAGAGAAACAGAAGCGTGGTTTTGGAGTTCCATGGGTCAAATCTCTGTATTATCCTGCTTTTGGCATTTTTTGCCATAAAGAAAAACTAATAGTGTCTCCCTCATTTTTCAGACACAAATATATCTGTTGAAAATAGTCTGGTGTAGACCCGAGAAATAGAAGTGTGGTTTTGCAGTTCTTCGGGTCAAATCTCTGTATTATCCTGCTTTGGCATTTTTTTCCGTAAAGAAAAACTTATAGTGTCTCCCTGATTTTTCAGACACAAATATATCTGTTGAAAATATTCTGGTGCAGGCCCGAGAAATAGAAGTGTGGTTTTGCAGTTCCACGGGTCAAATCTCTGTATTATCCTGCTTTTGGCATTTTTTGCCGTAAAGAAAAACAGTAATAGTGTCTCCTGATTGTTCAGACACAAATATATCTGTTGAAAATAGTCTGGTGTAGGGCAGAGAAACAGAAGCGTGGTTTTGGAGTTCTATGGGTCAAATCCCTGTATTATCCTGCTTTTGGCATTTTTTGCATAAAGAAAAACTAATAGTGTCTCCCTGAATTTTCAGACACAAATATATCTGTTGAAAATAGTCTGGTGTAGGCCCGAGAAATAGAAATGTGGTTTTGCAGTTCCACGTGTCAAATCTCTGTATTATCCTGCTTTTGGCATTTTTTGCCATAAAGAAAAACTAATAGTGTCTCCCTGATTTTTCAGACACAAATATATTTGTTGAAAATAGTCTGGTGTAGGCCCGAGAAGTAGAAGTGTGGTTTTGCAGTTCCACGAGTCAAATCTCTGTACTATCCTGCTTCTGGTATTTTTTTCCGTAAAGAAAAACTAATAGTGTCTCCCTGATTTTTCAGACACAAATATATTTGTTGAAAATAGTCTGGTGTAGGCCCGAGAAGTAGAAGTGTGGTTTTGCAGTTCCACGAGTCAAATCTCTGTATTATCCTGCTTTTGGCATTTTTTGCTGTAAAAAAAAACTAATAGTGTCTCCCTGATTTTTCAGACACAAATATATCTGTTGAAAATAGTCTGGTGTAGGCCCGAGAAATAGAAGTGTGGTTTTGCAGTTTCATGGGTCAAATCTCTGTATTATCCTGCTTTTGACATTTTTTGCCATAAAGAAAAACTAATAGTGTCTCCCTGATTTTCAGACACAAATATTTCTGTTGAAAATAGTCTGGTGTAGGCCCGAGAAATAGAAATGTGACTTTGCAGCTCCACCTCTCAAATCTCTGTATTAGCCTGCTTTTGGCATTTTTTGCTGTATAGAAAAACTAATAGTGTCTCCCTGATTTTTCAGACACAAACATATCTGTTGAAAATAGTCTGGTGTAGGCCCGAGAAATAGAAGTGTGGTTTTGCAGTTCCACGGGTCAAACTCTGCATTATCCTGCTTTTGGCATTTTTTGCCGTAAAGAAAAACTAATAGTGTCTCTCTGATTTTCAGACACAAATATATCTGTTGAAAATAGTCTGGTGTAGGCCCGAGAAATAGAATTGTGGTTTTGCAGTTCCACGGGTCAAATCTCTGTATTATCGTGCTTTTAGCATTTTTTGCCGTAAAAAAAAACTAATAGTGTCTCCCTGATTTTTCAGACACAAATGTATCTGTTGAAAATAGTCTGGTGTAGGCCCGAGAAATAGAAGTGTGGTTTTGCAGTTCCACGGGTCAAATCTCTGTATTATCCTGCTTTTGGCATTTTTTGCCGTAAAGAAAAACTTATAGTGCCTCCCTGATTTTTCAGACACAAATATATCTGTTGAAAATAGTCTGGTGTAGGCCCGAGAAATAGAAGTGTGGTTTTGCAGTTCCACGGGTCAAATCTCTGTATTATCCTGCTTTTGGCATTTTTTGCCATAAAGAAAAACTAATAGTGTCTCTCTGATTTTCAGACACAAATATATCTGTTGAAAATAGTCTGGTGTAGGCCCAAGAAATATAAGTGTGGTTTTGCAGTTCCACAAGTGAAATCTCTGTAATATCCTGCTTTTGGCATTTTTTGCCTTAAAAAAAAACAGTAATAGTGTCTCCCTGATTTTTCAGACACAAATATATCTGTTGAAAATAGTCTGGTGTAGGCCAGAGAAACAGAAGCGTGGTTTTGGAGTTCCATGGGTCAAATCTCTGTATTATCCTGCTTTTGGCATTTTTTGCCATAAAGAAAAACTAATAGTGTCTCCCTGATTGTTCAGACACAAATATATCTGTTGAAAATAGTCTGGTGTAGGCCCGAGAAATAGAAGTGTGGTTTTGCAGTTCCACGGGTCAAATCTCTGTATTATCCTGCTTTTGGCATTTTTTGCCGAAAAGAAAAACTTATAGTGTCTACCTGATTTTTCAGACACAAATATATCTGTTGAAAATAGTCTGGTGTTGGCCTGAGAAATAGAAGTGTGGTTTTGCAGTTCCACGGGTCAAATCTCTGTATTATGCCGCTTTTGGCATTTTTTGCCATAAAGAGAAACAGTAATAGTGTCTCCTGATTGTTCAGACACAAATATATCTGTTGAAAATAGTCTGGTGTAGGGCAGAGAAACAGAAGCGTGGTTTTGGAGTTCTATGGGTCAAATCTCTGTATTATCCTGCTTTTGGCATTTTTTGCCATAAAGAAAAACTAATAGTGTCTCCCTGAATTTTCAGACACAAATATATCTGTTGAAAATAGTCTGGTGTAGGCCCGAGAAATAGAAATGTGGTTTTGCAGTTCCACGTGTCAAATCTCTGTATTATCCTGCTTTTGGAATTTTTTGCCATAAAGAAAAACTAATAGTGTCTCCCTGATTTTTCAGACACAAATATATTTGTTGAAAATAGTCTGGTGTAGGCCCGAGAAGTAGAAGTGTGGTTTTGCAGTTCCACAAGTCAAATCTCTGTATTATCCTGCTTCTGGTATTTTTTTCCGTAAAGAAAAACTAATAGTGTCTCCCTGATTTTTCAGACACAAATATATCTGTTGAAAATAGTCTGGTGTAGGCCCGAGAAATAGAAGTGTGGTTTTGCAGTTCCATGGGTCAAATCTCTGTATTATCCTGCTTTTGGCATTTTTTGCTGTAAAAAAAAACTAATAGTGTCTCCCTGATTTTTCAGACACAAATATATCTGTTGAAAATAGTCTGGTGTAGGCCCGAGAAATAGAAGTGTGGTTTTGCAGTTCCATGGGTCAAATCTCTGTATTATCCTGCTTTTGACATTTTTTGCCATAAAGAAAAACTAATAGTGTCTCCCTGATTTTCAGACACAAATATTTCTGTTGAAAATAGTCTGGTGTAGGCCCGAGAAATAGAAATGTGACTTTGCAGCTAGACCTCTCAAATCTCTGTATTAGCCTGCTTTTGGCATTTTTTGCTGTATAGAAAAACTAATAGTGTCTCCCTGATTTTTCAGACACAAACATATCTGTTGAAAATAGTCTGGTGTAGGCCCGAGAAATAGAAGTGTGGTTTTGCAGTTCCACGGGTCAAACTCTGCATTATCCTGCTTTTGGCATTTTTTGCCGTAAAGAAAAACTAATAGTGTCTCTCTGATTTTCAGACACAAATATATCTGTTGAAAATAGTCTGGTGTAGGCCCGAGAAATAGAATTGTGGTTTTGCAGTTCCACGGGTCAAATCTCTGTATTATCGTGCTTTTAGCATTTTTTGCCGTAAAAAAAAACTAATAGTGTCTCCCTGATTTTTCAGACACAAATGTATCTGTTGAAAATAGTCTGGTGTAGGCCCGAGAAATAGAAGTGTGGTTTTGCAGTTCCACGGGTCAAATCTCTGTATTATCCTGCTTTTGGCATTTTTTGCCGTAAAGAAAAACTTATAGTGCCTCCCTGATTTTTCAGACACAAATATATCTGTTGAAAATAGTCTGGTGTAGGCCCGAGAAATAGAAGTGTGGTTTTGCAGTTCCATGGGTCAAATCTCTGTATTATCCTGCTTTTGGCATTTTTTGCCGTAAAGAAAAACTAATAGTGTCTCTCTGATTTTCAGACACAAATATATCTGTTGAAAATAGTCTGGTGTAGGCCCAAGAAATAGAAGTGTGGTTTTGCAGTTCCACGAGTGAAATCTCTGTAATATCCTGCTTTTGGCATTTTTTGCCTTAAAAAAAAACAGTAATAGTGTCTCCCTGATTTTTCAGACACAAATATATCTGTTGAAAATAGTCTGGTGTAGGCCAGAGAAACAGAAGCGTGGTTTTGGAGTTCCATGGGTCAAATCTCTGTATTATCCTGCTTTTGGCATTTTTTGCCATAAAGAAAAACTAATAGTGTCTCCCTGATTGTTCAGACACAAATATATCTGTTGAAAATAGTCTGGTGTAGGCCCGAGAAATAGAAGTGTGGTTTTGCAGTTCCACGGGTCAAATCTCTGTATTATCCTGCTTTTGGCATTTTTTGCCGAAAAGAAAAACTTATAGTGTCTACCTGATTTTTCAGACACAAATATATCTGTTGAAAATAGTCTGGTGTTGGCCTGAGAAATAGAAGTGTGGTTTTGCAGTTCCACGGGTGAAATCTCTGTATTATGCCGCTTTTGGCATTTTTTGCCATAAAGAGAAACAGTAATAGTGTCTCCTGATTGTTCAGACACAAATATATCTGTTGAAAATAGTCTGGTGTAGGCCTGAGAAATAGAGGTGTGGTTTTGCAGTTCCACGGGTGAAATCTCTGTAATATCCTGCTTTTGGCATTTTTTGCCGTTAAAAAAAACAGTAATAGTGTCTCCCTGATTTTTCAGACACAAATATATCTGTTGAAAATAGTCTGGTGTAGGCCAGAGAAACAGAAGCGTGGTTTTGGAGTTCCATGGGTCAAATCTCTGTATTATCCTGCTTTTGGCATTTTTTGCCATAAAGAAAAACTCATAGTGTCTCCCTGATTTTTCAGACACAAATATATCTGTTGAAAATAGTCTGGTGTAGACCCGAGAAATAGAAGTGTGGTTTTGCAGTTCCACGGGTCAAATTTCTGTATTATCCTGCTTTTGGCATTTTTTGCCGTAAAGAAAAACTTATAGTGTCTCCCTGTTTTTTCAGACACAAATATATCTGTTGAAAATAGTCTGGTGTAGGCCCGAGAAATAGAAGTGTGGTTTTGCAGTTCCACGGGTCAAATCTCTGTATTATCCTGCTTTTGGCATTTTTTGCCGCAAAGAAAAACAGTAATAGTGTCTCCTGATTGTTCAGACACAAATATATCTGTTGAAAATAGTCTGGTGTAGGCCAGAGAAACAGAAGCATGGTTTTGGAGTTCTATGGGTCAAATCTCTGTATTATCCTGCTTTTGGCATTTTTTGCCATAAAGAAAACTTATAGTGTCTCCCTGATTGTTCAGACACAAATATATCTGTTGAAAATAGTCTGGTGTAGGCCCGAGAAATAGAAGTGTGGTTTTGCAGTTCCACGGGTCAAATCTCTGTATTATCCTGTTTTTGGCATTTTTTGCCATAAAGAAAAACTAATAGTGTCTCCCTGATTTTTCAGACACAAATATATCTGTTGAAAATAGTCTGGTGTAGGCCCGAGAAATAGAAGTGTGGTTTTGCAGTTCAACGGGTCAAATCTCTGTATTATCCTGCTTCTGGTATTTTTTTCCGTAAAGAAAAACTAATAGTGTCTCCCTGATTTTTCAGACACAAATATATCTGTTGAAAATAGTCTGGTGTAGGCCCGAGAAATAGAAGTGTGGTTTTGCAGTTCCATGGGTCAAATCTCTGTATTATCCTGCTTTTGGCATTTTTTGCTGTAAAAAAAAAGTAATAGTGTCTCCCTGATTTTTCAGACACAAATATATCTGTTGAAAATAGTCTGGTGTAGGCCCGAGAAATAGAAGTGTGGTTTTGCAGTTCCACGGGTCAAATCTATGTATTATCCTGCTTTTGGCATTTTTTGCCGTAAAGAAAAACAGTAATAGTGTCTACTGATTGTTCAGACACAAATATATCTGTTGAAAATAGTCTGGTGTAGGCCCCAGAAATAGAAGTGTGGTTTTGCAGTTCCACGAGTGAAATCTCTGTAATATCCTGCTTTTGGCATTTTTTGCCTTAAAAAAAAACAGTAATAGTGTCTCCCTGATTTTTCAGACACAAATATATCTGTTGAAAATAGTCTGGTGTAGGCCAGAGAAACAGAAGCGTGGTTTTGGAGTTCCATGGGTCAAATCTCTGTATTATCCTGCTTTTGGCATTTTTTGCCATAAAGAAAAACTCATAGTGTCTCCCTGATTATTCAGACACAAATATATCTGTTGTAAATAGTCTGGTGTAGACCCGAGAAATAGAAGTGTGGTTTTGCAGTTCTACGGGTCAAATCTCTGTATTATCCTGCTTTTGGCATTTTTTGCCGTAAAGAAAAACTTATAGTGTCTCCCTGATTTTTCAGACACAAATATATCTTTTGAAAATAGTCTGGTGTAGGCCCGAGAAATAGAAGTGTGGTTTTGCAGTTACACGGGTGAAATCTATGTAATATCCTGCTTTTGACATTTTTTGCCGTAAAAAAAAACAGTAATAGTGTCTCCCTGATTTTTCAGACACAAATATATCTGTTGAAAATAGTCTGGTGTAGGCCAGAGAAACAGAAGCATGGTTTTGGAGTTCTATGGGTCAAATCTCTGTATTATCCTGCTTTTGGCATTTTTTGCCATAAAGAAAAGCTAATAGTGTCTCCCTGATTTTTCAGACACAAATATATCTGTTGAAAATAGTCTGGTGTAGGCCCGAGAAATAGAAACGTGGTTTTGCAGTTCCACAGGTCAAATCTCTGTATTATCGTGCTTTTAGCATTTTTTGCCGTAAAGAAAAACAGTAATAGTGTCTCCTGATTGTTCAGACACAAATATATCTGTTGAAAATAGTCTGGTGTAGGCCCAAGAAATAGAAGTGTGGTTTTGCAGTTCCACGGGTCAAATCTCTGTATTATCCTGCTTTTGGCATTTTTTGCCATAAATAAAAACTAATAGTGTCTCCCTGATTTTTCAGACACAAATATATTTGTTGAAAATAGTCTGGTGTAGGCCCGAGAAATAGAAGTGTGGTTTTGCAGTTCCACGGGTCAAATCTCTGTATTATCCTGCTTCTGGTATTTTTTTCGTAAAGAAAAACTAATAGTGTCTCCCTGATTTTTCAGACACAAATATATCTGTTGAAAATAGTCTGGTGTAGGCCCGAGAAATAGAAGTGTGGTTTTGCAGTTCCATGGGTCAAATCTCTGTATTATCCTGCTTTTGGCATTTTTTGCTGTAAAAAAAAACTAATAGTGTCTCCCTGATTTTTCAGACAGAAATATATCTGTTGAAAATAGTCTGGTGTAGGCCCGAGAAAAAGAAGTGTGGTTTTGCAGTTCCATGGGTCAAATCTCTGTATTATCCTGCTTTTGGCATTTTTTGCCATAAAGAAAAACTAATAGTGTCTCCCTGATTTTCAGACACAAATATATCTGTTGAAAATAGTCTGGTGTAGGCCCAAGAAATAGATATGTGGTTTAGCAGCTCCACCTGTCAAATCTCTGTATTAGCCTGCTTTTGGCATTTTTTGCCGTAAACAAAAACTAATAGTGTCTCCCTGATTTTTCAGACAAAAATATATCTGTTGAAAATAGTCTGGTGTAGGCCCGAGAAATAGAATTGTGGTTTTGCAGTTCCACGGGTCAAATCTCTGTATTATCGTGCTTTTAGCATTTTTTGCCGTAAAAAAAAACTAATAGTGTCTCCCTGATTTTTCAGACACAAATGTATCTGTTGAAAATAGTCTGGTGTAGGCCCGAGAAATAGAAGTGTGGTTTTGCAGTTCCACGGGTCAAATCTCTGTTTTATCCTGCTTTTGGCATTTTTTGCCGTAAAGAAAAACTTATAGTGCCTCCCTGATTTTTCAGACACAAATATATCTGTTGAAAATAGTCTGGTGTAGGCCCGAGAAATAGAAGTGTGGTTTTGCAGTTCCACGGGTCAAATCTCTGTATTATCCTGCTTTTGGCATTTTTTGCCGTAAAGAAAAACTAATAGTGTCTCTCTGATTTTCAGACACAAATATATCTGTTGAAAATAGTCTGGTGTAGGCCCAAGAAATAGAAGTGTGGTTTTGCAGTTCCACGAGTGAAATCTCTGTAATATCCTGCTTTTGGCATTTTTTGCCTTAAAAAAAAACAGTAATAGTGTCTACCTGATTTTTCAGACACAAATATATCTGTTGAAAATAGTCTGGTGTAGGCCAGAGAAACAGAAGCGTGGTTTTGGAGTTCCATGGGTCAAATCTCTGTATTATCCTGCTTTTGGCATTTTTTGCCATAAAGAAAAACTAATAGTGTCTCCCTGATTGTTCAGACACAAATATATCTGTTGAAAATAGTCTGGTGTAGGCCCGAGAAATAGAAGTGTGGTTTTGCAGTTCCACGGGTCAAATCTCTGTATTATCCTGCTTTTGGCATTTTTTGCCGAAAAGAAAAACTTATATTGTCTACCTGATTTTTAAGACACAAATATATCTGTTGAAAATAGTCTGGTGTTGGCCTGAGAAATAGAAGTGTGGTTTTGCAGTTCCACGGGTCAAATCTCTGTATTATGCCGCTTTTGGCATTTTTTGCCATAAAGAGAAACAGTAATAGTGTCTCCTGATTGTTCAGACACAAATATATCTGTTGAAAATAGTCTGGTGTAGGCCTGAGAAATAGAGGTGTGGTTTTGCAGTTCCACGGGTGAAATCTCTGTAATATCCTGCTTTTGGCATTTTTTGCCGTTAAAAAAAACAGTAATAGTGTCTCCCTGATTTTTCAGACACAAATATATCTGTTGAAAATAGTCTGGTGTAGGCCAGAGAAACAGAAGCGTGGTTTTGGAGTTCCATGGGTCAAATCTCTGTATTATCCTGCTTTTGGCATTTTTTGCCATAAAGAAAAACTCATAGTGTCTCCCTGATTTTTCAGACACAAATATATCTGTTGAAAATAGTCTGGTGTAGACCCGAGAAATAGAAGTGTGGTTTTGCAGTTCCACGGGTCAAATCTCTGTATTATCCTGCTTTTGGCATTTTTTGCCGTAAAGAAAAACTTATAGTGTCTCCCTGTTTTTTCAGACACAAATATATCTGTTGAAAATAGTCTGGTGTAGGCCCGAGAAATAGAAGTGTGGTTTTGCAGTTCCATGGGTCAAATCTCTGTATTATCCTGCTTTTGGCATTTTTTGCCGTAAAGAAAAACAGTAATAGTGTCTCCTGATTGTTCAGACACAAATATATCTGTTGAAAATAGTCTGGTGTAGGCCAGAGAAACAGAAGCATGGTTTTGGAGTTCTATGGGTCAAATCTCTGTATTATCCTGCTTTTGGCATTTTTTGCCATAAAGAAAAACTTATAGTGTCTCCCTGATTGTTCAGACACAAATATATCTGTTGAAAATAGTCTGGTGTAGACCCGAGAAATAGAAGTGTGGTTTTGCAGTTCCACGGGTCAAATCTCTGTATTATCCTGCTTTTGGCATTTTTTGCCATAAAGAAAAACTAATAGTGTCTCCCTGATTTTTCAGACACAAATATATTTGTTGAAAATAGTCTGGTGTAGGTCCGAGAAATAGAAGTGTGGTTTTGCAGTTCCACGGGTCAAATCTCTGTATTATCCTGCTTCTGGTATTTTTTTCCGTAAAGAAAAACTAATAGTGTCTCCCTGATTTTTCAGACACAAATATATCTGTTGAAAATAGTCTGGTGTAGGCCCGAGAAATAGAAGTGTGGTTTTGCAGTTCCATGGGTCAAATCTCTGTATTATCCTGCTTTTGGCATTTTTTGCTGTAAAAAAAAAGTAATAGTGTCTCCCTGATTTTTCAGACACAAATATATCTGTTGAAAATAGTCTGGTGTAGGCCCGAGAAATAGAAGTGTGGTTTTGCAGTTCCACGGGTCAAATCTATGTATTATCCTGCTTTTGGCATTTTTTGCCATAAAGAAAAACTCATAGTGTCTCCCTGATTATTCAGACACAAATATATCTGTTGTAAATAGTCTGGTGTAGACCCGAGAAATAGAAGTGTGGTTTTGCAGTTCTACGGGTCAAATCTCTGTATTATCCTGCTTTTGGCATTTTTTGCCGTAAAGAAAAACTTATAGTGTCTCCCTGATTATTCAGACACAAATATATCTGTTGAAAATAGTCTGGTGTAGGCCCGAGATATAGAAGTGTTTTTTTGCAGTTCCACGGGTCAAATCTCTGTATTATCCTGCTTTTGGCATTTCTTGCCGTAAAGAAAAACAGTAATAGTGTCTCCTGATTGTTCAGACACAAATATATCTTTTGAAAATAGTCTGGTGTAGGCCCGAGAAATAGAAGTGTGGTTTTGCAGTTACACGGGTGAAATCTATGTAATATCCTGCTTTTGACATTTTTTGCCGTAAAAAAAAACAGTAATAGTGTCTCCCTGATTTTTCAGACACAAATATATCTGTTGAAAATAGTCTGGTGTAGGCCAGAGAAACAGAAGCATGGTTTTGGAGTTCTATGGGTCAAATCTCTGTATTATCCTGCTTTTGGCATTTTTTGCCATAAAGAAAAGCTAATAGTGTCTCCCTGATTTTTCAGACACAAATATATCTGTTGAAAATAGTCTGGTGTAGGCCCGAGAAATAGAAACGTGGTTTTGCAGTTCCACAGGTCAAATCTCTGTATTATCGTGCTTTTAGCATTTTTTGCCGTAAAGAAAAACAGTAATAGTGTCTCCTGATTGTTCAGACACAAATATATCTGTTGAAAATAGTCTGGTGTAGGCCCAAGAAATAGAAATGTGATTTTGCAGTTCCACGGGTCAAATCTCTGTATTATCCTGCTTTTGGCATTTTTTGCCATAAATAAAAACTAATAGTGCCTCCCTGATTTTTCAGACACAAATATATTTGTTGAAAATAGTCTGGTGTAGGCCCGAGAAATAGAAGTGTGGTTTTGCAGTTCCACGGGTCAAATCTCTGTATTATCCTGCTTCTGGTATTTTTTTCCGTAAAGAAAAACTAATAGTGTCTCCCTGATTTTTCAGACACAAATATATCTGTTGAAAATAGTCTGGTGTAGGCCCGAGAAATAGAAGTGTGGTTTTGCAGTTCCATGGGTCAAATCTCTGTATTATCCTGCTTTTGGCATTTTTTGCTGTAAAAAAAAACTAATAGTGTCTCCCTGATTTTTCAGACAGAAATATATCTGTTGAAAATAGTCTGGTGTAGGCCCGAGAAAAAGAAGTGTGGTTTTGCAGTTCCATGGGTCAAATCTCTGTATTATCCTGCTTTTGGCATTTTGTGCCATAAAGAAAAACTAATAGTGTGTCCCTGATTTTCAGACACAAATATATCTGTTGAAAATAGTCTGGTGTAGGCCCAAGAAATAGATATGTGGTTTTGCAGCTCCACCTGTCAAATCTCTGTATTAGCCTGCTTTTGGCATTTTTTGCCGTAAAGAAAAACTAATAGTGTCTCCCTGATTTTTCAGACAAAAATATATCTGTTGAAAATAGTCTGGTGTAGGCCCGAGAAATAGAAGTGTGGTTTTGCAGTTCCACTGGTCAAACTCTGCATGATCCTGCTTTTGGCATTTTTTGCCATAAAGAAAAACAGTAATAGTGTCTACTGATTGTTCAGACACAAATATATCTGTTGAAAATAGTCTGGTGTAGGCCCGAGAAATAGAAGTGTGGTTTTGCAGTTCCACGAGTGAAATCTCTGTAATATCCTGCTTTTGGCATTTTTTGCCTTAAAAAAAAACAGTAATAGTGTCTCCCTGATTTTTCAGACAAAAATATATCTGTTGAAAATAGTCTTGTGTAGGCTCGAGAAATAGAAATGTGGTTTTGCAGTTCCACGGGTCAAATCTCTGTATTATCCTGCTTTTGGCATATTTTACCGTAAAGAAAAACAGTAATAGTGTCTCCTGTTTGTTCAGACACAAATATATCTGTTGAAAATAGTCTGGTGTAGGCCCGAGAAATAGAAGTGTGGTTTTGCAGTTCCACGGGTCAAATCTCTGTATTATCCTGCTTTTGGCATTTTTTGCCGTAAAGAAAAACTAATAGTGTCTCCCTGATTTTTCAGACACAAATATATCTGTTGAAAATAGTCTGGGGTAGGCCCGAGAAATAGAAGTGTGGTTTTGCAGTTCCACGGGTCAAATCTTTGTATTATCCTGCTTTTGGCATGTTTTGCCGTAAAAAAAACTAATAGTGTCTCCCTGATTTTTCAGACACAAATATATCTGTTGAAAATAGTCTGGTGTAGGCCCGAGAAATAGAAGTGTGGTTTTGCAGTTCCATGGGTCAAATCTCTGTATTATCCTGCTTTTGGCATTTTTTGCCATAAAGAAAAACTAATAGCGTCTCCCTTATTTTCAGACACAAATATTTCTGTTGAAAATAGTCTGGTGTAGGCCCGAGAAATATAAGTGTGGTTTTGCAGTTCCACGGGTCAAACTCTGCATTATCCTGCTTTTGGCATTTTTTGCCGCAAAGAAAAACTTATAGTGCCTCCCTGATTTTTCAGACACAAATATATCTGTTGAAAATAGTCTGGTGTAGGCCCGAGAAATAGAAGTGTGGTTTTGCAGTTCCACGGGTCAAATCTCTGTATTATCCTGCTTTTGGCATTTTTTGCCGTAAAGAAAAACAGTAATAGTGTCTACTGATTGTTCAGACACAAATATATCTGTTGAAAATAGTCTGGTGTAGGCCCGAGAAATAGAAGTGTGGTTTTGCAGTTCCACGAGTGAAATCTCTGAAATATCCTGCTTTTGGCATTTTTTGCCTTAAAAAAAAAACAGTAATAGTGTCTCCCTGATTTTTCAGACACAAATATATCTGTTGAAAATAGTCTGGTGTAGGCCAGAGAAACAGAAGCGTGGTTTTGGAGTTCCATGGGTCAAATCTCTGTATTATCCTGCTTTTGGCATTTTTTGCCGTAAAGAAAAACAGTAATAGTGTCTCCTGATTGTTCAGACACAAATATATCTGTTGAAAATAGTCTGGTGTAGGCCCGAGAAATAGAAGTGTGGTTTTGCAGTTCCATGGGTCAAATCTTTGTATTACCCTGCTTTTGGCATGTTTTGCCGTAAAAAAAACTTATAGTGTCTCCCTGATTTTTCAGACACAAATATATCTGTTGAAAATAGTCTGGTGTAGGCCCAAGAAATAGAAATGTGATTTTGCAGTTCCACGGGTCAAATCTCTGTATTATCCTGCTTTTGGCATTTTTTTCCGTAAAGAGAAACTTATAGTGTCTCCCTGATTTTTCAGACACAAATATATCTGTTGAAAATAGTCTGGTGTAGGCCAGAGAAACAGAAGCATGGTTTTGGAGTTCTATGGGTCAAATCTCTGTATTATCCTGCTTTTGGCATTTTTTGCCATAAAGAAAAGCTAATAGTGTCTCCCTGATTTTTCAGACACAAATATATCTGTTGAAAATAGTCTGGTGTAGGCCCGAGAAATAGAAACGTGGTTTTGCAGTTCCACAGGTCAAATCTCTGTATTATCGTGCTTTTAGCATTTTTTGCCGTAAAGAAAAACAGTAATAGTGTCTCCTGATTGTTCAGACACAAATATATCTGTTGAAAATAGTCTGGTGTAGGCCCAAGAAATAGAAGTGTGGTTTTGCAGTTCCACGGGTCAAATCTCTGTATTATCCTGCTTTTGGCATTTTTTGCCATAAATAAAAACTAATAGTGTCTCCCTGATTTTTCAGACACAAATATATTTGTTGAAAATAGTCTGGTGTAGGCCCGAGAAATAGAAGTGTGGTTTTGCAGTTCCACGGGTCAAATCTCTGTATTATCCTGCTTCTGGTATTTTTTTCCGTAAAGAAAAACTAATAGTGTCTCCCTGATTTTTCAGACACAAATATATCTGTTGAAAATAGTCTGGTGTAGGCCCGAGAAATAGAAGTGTGGTTTTGCAGTTCCATGGGTCAAATCTCTGTATTATCCTGCTTTTGGCATTTTTTGCTGTAAAAAAAAACTAATAGTGTCTCCCTGATTTTTCAGACAGAAATATATCTGTTGAAAATAGTCTGGTGTAGGCCCGAGAAAAAGAAGTGTGGTTTTGCAGTTCCATGGGTCAAATCTCTGTATTATCCTGCTTTTGGCATTTTTTGCCATAAAGAAAAACTAATAGTGTCTCCCTGATTTTCAGACACAAATATATCTGTTGAAAATAGTCTGGTGTAGGCCCAAGAAATAGATATGTGGTTTTGCAGCTCCACCTGTCAAATCTCTGTATTAGCCTGCTTTTGGCATTTTTTGCCGTAAAGAAAAACAGTAATAGTGTCTACTGATTGTTCAGACACAAATATATCTGTTGAAAATAGTCTGGTGTAGGCCAGAGAAATAGAAGTGTGGTTTTGCAGTTCCACGAGTGAAATCTCTGTAATATCCTGCTTTTGGCATTTTTTGCCTTAAAAAAAAACAGTAATAGTGTCTCCCTGATTTTTCAGACAAAAATATATCTGTTGAAAATAGTCTTGTGTAGGCTCGAGAAATAGAAATGTGGTTTTGCAGTTCCACGGGTCAAATCTCTGTATTATCCTGCTTTTGGCATATTTTACCGTAAAGAAAAACAGTAATAGTGTCTCCTGATTGTTCAGACACAAATATATCTGTTGAAAATAGTCTGGTGTAGGCCCGAGAAATAGAAGTGTGGTTTTGCAGTTCCATGGGTCAAATCTTTGTATTACCCTGCTTTTGGCATGTTTTGCCGTAAAAAAAACTTATAGTGTCTCCCTGATTTTTCAGACACAAATATATCTGTTGAAAATAGTCTGGTGTAGGCCCAAGAAATAGAAATGTGATTTTGCAGTTCCACGGGTCAAATCTCTGTATTATCCTGCTTTTGGCATTTTTTTCCGTAAAGAAAAACTTATAGTGTCTCCCTGATTTTTCAGACACAAATATATCTGTTGAAAATAGTCTGGTGTAGGCCCGAGAAATAGAAGTGTGGTTTTGCAGTTCCACGGATCAAATCTCTGTATTGTCCTGCTTTTGGCATGTTTTGCCGTAAAGAAAAACTAAAAGTGTCACCCTGATTTTTCAGACACAAATATATCTGTTGAAAATAGTCTGGTGTAGGCCCGAGAAATAGAAGTGTGGTTTTGCAGTTCCATGGGTCAAATCTCTGTATTATCCTGCTTTTGGCATTTTTTGCAGTAAAAAAAAACTTATAGTGTCTCCCTGATTTTTCAGACACAAATATATCTGTTTAAAATAGTCTGGTGTAGGCTCGAGAAATAGAAGTGTGGTTTTGCAGTTCCACTGGTCAAATCTCTGTATTATCCTGCTTTTGGCATTTTTTGCCATAAAGAAAAACTAATAGTGTCTCCTTGATTTTTCAGACACAAATATATCTGTTGAAAATAGTCTGGTGTAGGCCCAAGAAATAGAAGTAAGGTTTTGCAGTTCCACAGTTCAAACCTCTGTATTATCCACTTTTGGGCCATTTGTTTAAAAAAAAAAAACAGTTTGAGTGTGTCGCTGCAAATATATATATTTAAAAAAGCCTGGTATACACCAGTAAATTATAACTGAGGTTTTGCTGTTCCACGGTAAAAAATCTCTATTATCCTGCTTTTGGCATTTTTTGCCATAAAAAAAACAACTAATAGTGTCTCCCTGATTTTTCAGACACAAATATATCTGTTGAAAACAGTCTAGTGTAGGCCCGAGAAATAGAACCGTGGTTTTGGAGTTCCATGGTTCAAACCTCTGTATTATCCACTTTTGGGCCATTTGTATCTAAAAAAAAACAGTTTGAGTGTGTCGCTCTCTGTTCAGCCGCAAATATATCTACTTAAAATTGTCTGGTATACCCCAGTAAACATTAAGTGTGGTTTTGCCATTCCACGGTAAAAAATCTCTATTATTCAGCTTTTGGTATTTTTTCCGTAAAGAAAATCAGTAATAGTTTCTCCTTGATTATTTAGATTGTTTAAAAGAGTTGGGTGTAGGCCAGAGAAATAGAATTGTGGTTTTCATCTTCCACGGTTCTAATCTACTTTTTATTACCCTTTCTCCATTAATAGTGCGAGTGTAAGCTATTTTACTTCCTTTACAATGGGCAAGGCACGTGGCAAGGGACGTGGAACTGGACATTCTGGTGATGGTGCGTGCAGAGGACGGGGACGTGGCCAAGGTGAAAATGTGCCACAGCCAACAGCCACATCTTCTCGCTCCCACTTCTTGACCGAATTACTAGGGAAGCACAGAACAACACCAGTATTGCGAACTGATCAGTGTGACCAGGTTATTAATTGGATAGCAGATAATACTTCCAGTTACCTGGGCACCACCTCCTCCGGTCTGTCTTACACATGGTCAACTCTTAGTAGCCGTGAGTCTCGACCGCATACTCCTCCTCACCCTAATGCTCCTTCCTTCCACCATGCCGAGTGTCGTCAGACAGCAACTGATCCCACAAATGGACACTCTGAAGAGCTGTTCACTGGTCCATTTCCAGATTTTTGCCCCTCGTCTGCTCCACTTGAAGTGGTGGAAGAGGAGATCCCATGTAGCGATGCCCAAATATTTGAACAGCCACAGCCACAGGAAGTCAACTCTGGCAATTTGTTACAAGAAGTGGACGATGACGAGACACAATTGCCTGGAAGTGAGGAGGAGGATCGTGGTACGCAAGTGGAAGAGGAGGAGGTGGTGGATGATCTAGTTACTGACCCAACGTGGCAGGAGGACATGCAGAGCGAGGCCAGCAGCACAGAGGGTGAGGGAGGCAGAGTACCCCAACAGGCAGGAAGAAGCAGTGTGGTGGCCGCACACAGAAGGCAGGCAAGAGTTCCCCGTAACACCAACACGAGGGACGTTGCCAGTACAACCTGTAGGTCTTCCAGAGTCTGGAATTTTTTTAAAGACTCTGCTGATAACCCAAAAAAGGCCATTTGTACCACCTGCAATGCCAGCATCAGCAGGGTTGACAAAACTACCAGCCTGACCACCACCAGCATAATCAGGCACATGGCAGCAAAGCACCCGACTTTGTGGGGTGAATCCCAGGGTCCATGACCAGTGTCAGCGGGTGTCACCATTGCTTTTTCCGCTGTTGTGCGTGCAATAGAACCCCCTGTTGTCTGTGCAAGGCAATCCCCTGTCCATACTGCATGCAAAGATGCCCCCTCCTCTCATCTTCACTTGTTCTGGCAGTTTCTCAAGAAACAGCATCAACGTCCACATCCACGTCCCACCACAGCGTTCAATTGTCCATATCCCAGACCTTTGAACTAAAGCGCAAATTCGCAGCCAACGCCCCACAGGCCACAGTCCTAAATTCGCACATTTCACGACTGCTTGCGTTGGAAATGCTGCCTTTTAGGCTGGTGGAGACGGAATCCTTCCGCAACCTTATGGCGGTGGCCGTCCCTCAGTACTCGGTCCCCAGTCGACACTATTTTGCCTGATGTACCATCCCCGCACTACACAAGCACGTGTCCCAAAACATCTGCCGCGCCCTCAACAACGCAGTTACTGGGAGAGTCCACCTGACAACGGACACGTGGACAAGTGCTTGTGGCCAGGGATGGTACATCTCCCTGACGGCACACTGGGTAAGCATAGTGGAAGCCAGGTCCCAGTCAGACCCTGGGACGGAACCCATCCTCCTCACACTGAGGATTGCGGGCTCTATGTCAGTCAGAGTTTCCCTCACAGTGTACAGCTCCTGCACATCATCCTCCTCCTCCTCATGTTCAGCCTCCATCTCAGATATCACCACATCAGCTACAAGCTGGAAGCACTGCAGTACTGCCTCCCCCAAGCGGCAACAGGCTGTGCTGAAACTCATAAGCATAGGTGAGAAACCTCACACTGCTTGTGAATTGTGGACAGCTGTGAAAGAGCAGGCAGATCTGTGGCTGACACCGCTGAACCTACATCCAGGCATGGTCGTGTGTGACAATGGCAGTAACCTGGAGGCAGCTCTGAGGCGAGGCGAGATCACACACGTACCATGCCTGGCTCATGTGCTTAACCTCGTGGTTCAGCGGTTTCTTAAATCGTACCCCGAGTTGCCAGATCTGCTCGTCAAAGTATGCCTCCTGTCAGCTCATTTTCGCAAGTCGGCTACAGCTTTCGCCAAATTTGCTGTGTTGCAGCAGCGTTTGCAGCTTCCGTCACACCGACTGGTGTGTGATGTCCCCACATGTTGGAACTCTACCCTTCACATGTTGCAAAGGATTTGTGAGCAGAAGAGGGCAGTTGTGGAGTACCAGCTGCAACAAGGCCGTCGATATTCAAGTCAGACTCCACACATAAGACCTCAGGAGTGGACCTGGATGTCTGACACATGTACCATCTTGACAAACTTTGAGGAGTCCACCCAGATGTTGAGTGGCAATGATGCCATCATTAGCGTCAGCATTCCACTTGTCTGTCTTTTGCAACGCTCTCTGCAGAGAATTAAAGAGGAGGCATTGCAGCCAGAGTATGATGATATGGATCAAGAAGCCGTAGCGGTCGATTACACACTGCCAAGCCTCATCTAATCCCAACGTGCATTGGGGGATAATGAGGGAGAGGAGGAGGAGGAGGAGGAGGAGGAAGAACAGGAGCTTGTATCATGCGCTTTAGATGGTAGTACCTGTACAACTGTCATACCGTCGGTTCAGCGTGGGTGCTTGAGGACAGGGGTGAGGAGGAGGAGGAGGAGGAGAGTATGGTCAGTCATCATCTTGGTCAGGACACGGAAGTCTTGCCCGTTACCAGTCTGGCACGCATGGCTGACTTTATGTTACGCTGTCTTAACCGTGACCCTCGCGTTGTCAAAATGTTGGGTGACAGTCATTACTGGTTTGTGACACTTTTAGACCCCCGCTACAAGGAGAACTTTCACTCTCTTATTCCTGAGGTGGAGAAGTCTACAAAAATGGGGCAGTACCAGAAGGCCCTGGCTGCAGAACTGTTAAAAAAATTCCCATTTGAACATGCCAGCG
Source organism: Phyllobates terribilis (assembly GCF_046119375.1). NCBI lineage: Eukaryota > Metazoa > Chordata > Amphibia > Anura > Dendrobatidae > Phyllobates > Phyllobates terribilis. The sequence continues at coordinate 529,508,402 of NW_027362764.1, read as the reverse complement.
GCAGAGGTCACAGTTCGTTGCCCAACCAAGGCGTACATGTGAGAGAGACGCAACTCCAATCCAGCAGAGGCAGGGGAACACTGTCAACGTTCTGGGACAGTTTTCTCAGACTCTCCTTTCGGACAGACCCTGAGGCGTGGGGTACTCTCACAAGGAGTGGAAAGTTTCAAAAGATGGTGAGGGAGTACCTTGCCGACCGTACCAGCGTCCTCCGTGATTCCTCTGTGCCTTTTAATTATTGGGTATCCAAGCTGGACACTTGGAATGAACTCGCTCTGTACGCCTTGGAGGTCATGGCCTGCCATGCCGCTAGCGTGTTATCGGAGCGTGTTTTTAGTGCCGCTGGGGGAATTATAACTGATAAGCGCACTCGTCTGTCAACTGACAATACTGACAAGCTGATCCTTATCAAAATGAACAAGGGCTGGATTGGGCCAGACTTCTCATCACCACCAAATGACAGCAGAGTAACATAAAGTCAAATCCACTGTGTTATTTCGGGAGGTGTATTCACATGCACCGCTTCACACCCACACATGGTTATACGCTTCCTCCTTTCGGCTGTTTTATGTTCTCCTTATCCTCAGCCTCCACCACCACTATACCACCAGGGTGACCGTGGTTCGTGTTGCCATTATTAAACGTTCCTCCGTCCTTATTTTTGCCAGCTTTTGCTTGGAAGGCATAAGCAAAGACTGTGGGAGACCCACTTCCCAATAATGGGAATTATGTTTTTAAGATGCTGTACTGTATGGCTCTTGTAAGGGGCATTAAAACCGTCTTGTTAAGCTACCGTGACATCCACAACTTTTCTAAGGGGCATTAAAACCATTTTGTTAAGCTACTGGGACCTCCACGTCTCTTCTAAGGGGCATTAAAAGCATCTTGTTAAGCTACTGTGACCTCCACGTCTCTTCTGAGGGGCATTAAAAGCATCTTGTTAAGCTACTGTGACCTCCACCACTTTTCCAAGGGGCATTAAAACTGTCTTGTTAAGCTACTGGGACCTCCACGTATCTTCTGAGGGGCATTAAAAGTGTCTTCTTAAGCTACTGCCACATCCACCACTTTTCCGAGGGGCATTAAAACCGTCTTGTTAAGCTACTGTGACCTCCACCACTTTTCCAAGGGGCATTAAAACCGTCTTGTTAAGCTACTGGGACCTCCACGTCTCTTCTGAGGGGCATTAAAAGCATCTTGTTAAGCTACTGGGACCTCCACGTATCTTCTGAGGGGCATTAAAAGTGTCTTCTTAAGCTACTGCAACCTCCACCACTTTTCCGAGGGGCATTAAAACCGTCTTGTTAAGCTACTGTGACCTCCACCACTTTTCCAAGGGGCATTAAAACCATCTTGTTAAGCTACTGGGACCTCCACGTCTCTTCTGAGGGGCGTTAAAAGCATCTTGTTAAGCTACTGTGACCTCCACTACTTTTCCAAGGGGCATTAAAACCGTCTTGTTAAGCTACTGGGACCTCCACGTGTTTTCCGAGGGGCATTAAAACCATCTTGCTAAGCTACTGTGACCTCCACGTCTCTTCAAAGGGGCATTAAAACCATCTTGCTAAGCTACTGTGACCTCCACGTCTCTTCAAAGGGGCATTAAAAGCATCTTCTTAAGCCACTCTGAACTCCACAGCTCTTCCAACGGGCATTGCATTTCCTCCTAATTTTAGTCAGCTTTTGCCTTTCAATGCAAAGGCGAAAACTAAGGGAGACCCGACCCACTCCTCAATAATGGGTAGAAGGTTTTTAGTACTCTGTAATCCACGTCTGTTTCAAGGGGCATTGCAGTTCCTCATAATTTTTGGAAAGCCTTCCATTCACTGCTTAGGCCAACACTGTAAAGGAGACCCAGTTGCTATAAATGGAAAAAACGGTTTAGTTAAGGCCCTCTGACCTCCATGTCATTTCCAAGGGGCATTGGAGTGCCTCTAAATTTTTGGTAGGCATTGCACTCACTGTATTCCCTATAACTGTGTAGCAAAACCACTCCTTTTGTTACAGAAACATATCCTACAAGACATATGTGGTTGACTGGCCTGATATTGATGTGAATGGTCCCTGTTCCTCCTGCTCTTTCTCCTTTGCCACCACCTCATCCATCATATATCACCTGAAGCTTTGTTTTAACGGGAGTCATAGAACTGGGATAGTAGCAGGAAAACATCCAGCAATCCTCGGAGGAGGTAGGATATGCGCCAAAACGCTGACCACCTCAGGCCTAGCCACTACTACATACATGCGCTTGTATTCCAAGAAAACAAAGCAGATGCTAACTTCTATCATCATCATCATGCTCCTCACCTTGGCACTCTCAACTCCCCTGATGGAGAAGCCAGGGCCCACCAGAGGATTCTAGTTCTCTGGTGGTCTCGTCCAATGCTGCCCTAAAGCAGTCTGGGCTAAGAAAAGTGTGTGTGGGGAAGTTGACAGGAGAAGTAGGGGCGGCTGGGGACCGTATATGGACACTCAGCTGCCCCCAGGCTGCTGTGGACCATGTGTGGACACCCGGCCGCGGGGCGGCTGGGGACCGAGAGTGGACACCCGGCCGTCCCCTGGCGGCTGGGGACTGTGTGTGGACACCCGGCCGCCGGGCAGCTGGGGACTGAATATGGATACCAGGCCGCCAACGCAGCCATGACGTGGTGGCCAGATTCCGCCTCCACATGCCTAAAAGGCCCAATTTCAAGTGCAAGCAAGCAGTATGGTATTGCAGCCTTGGGGTGGGTGGGTGGCAGGCTGCATACTTGCCCTTGCATTGCAAAGAATGGAAGAGGTACAATTGAACACTGCCCTGGGAAAAGGACTTGAAAGAGGATAGTTGCAAGTCTGCAACGACAGGTGCAGGATGGGAGGCATCTTTGCATGTTCCATGAACAGGGGTTTGGCATGCACACACTACAGTGGAATAGGCTGTCCTTCCCACTGAATGCACTGGGGAGGGCATAGGTAATGTTTTGGTATGCGCGCTTAATCTTATGTATAAGGCACACTGGGACAAATAGGGGCGGCTGGGGACTGAGTATGGATACCTCGCTGCCGAAGCAGCCATGAGGTAGTGGCCAGCTTCGGCCTCCTCCAAACTAAAAGGCCCCATTTCAAATGTAAGCTAGCAGTTTAGTATTGCAGCCTAGAGGTGGGTGGGTGGCAGGCTGCACACTTATGCTTTCATTCTAAGAAAATAAAGCAGATGCTAACTTCTATCATCATTATCATGCTCCTCACCTTGGCACTCTCAACTCCCCTGATGGAGAAGCAAGGGCCCACTGGAGGAGTCTGATTCTCTGGTGGGCTCGTCCAATGCTGCCCTAAAGCAGGCCGGGCTAACAAAAGTGTGTGGGGGGAAGTTGACAGGAGAAATAGGCGCGGCTGGGGATCGTTTATGGACGCCGGGCTGCCCCCAGGCGGCTGGGGACCGTGTGTGGACACCCTGCCGCCGGGCGACTGGGGACTGAGTATGGATACCAGGCCGCCAATGCAGCCATGACGTGGTGGCCAGATTCCGCCTCCACATGCCTAAAAGGCCCAATTTCAAGTGCAAGCAAGCAGTATGGTATTGCAGCCTTGGGGTGGGTGGGTGGCAGGCTGCATACTTGCGCTTGCATTGCAAGGAATGGGGGAGGTACAATTGAACACTGCTCTGGGAAAAGGACTTGCACGGGGATAGTTGCAAGTCTGCATCTTCTGATGCGGCAAGGATGACTTCTGATGGGCACACTTTTAGGCAGTGACCTGGGTATCAGAGATGCTTCCAGGGGTCTTCCCCATGCTGTTCCCATGTCTTTTCAGCACTGTATGCATGTGTCACACAGCACATGGCCAGATAAGGTTGTAAAATGTTAAATGACGTTTCCCGGTGAATGCATTTGTCAAGGTTGAAAGCAATACAAAAGTGCAAAACCGCATAAAAAATTCTACTTCTGAACATAGCCCAAGGTGTGGAGAAGTATTTTTTTTTTGGTTATTTATTTTACCTTATACACAAGTCTTCACCCTGGAAAGGAACTTCCTTAACATATTTCATAGGAAAGCAGTTTCAGTTTCGTTTTTGAACGTTTTATTGTGAGCCCTTAAAAGTGGCTTAATACCTCTGACCACATTGTTGACAGCAGTGACCTGGGGGTCAGAAATGCTTCATGGGGCGATCCCCATGCTGTCCCCATGTCATTTGAGCACTGTCACCATCGTTTTGGTCACTTGTTAGGCTTTTAAAAGACTGTCGGGGGTGCCGCCGCAAAAATGCTCGGGTCTCCCATAGACTAACATTGGGCTCGTTGCTCGGGTCGAGCACCGGAGTATCACGGCGAGCTCGGTCCGAGCTTCGAGCACTCGAGCATTTTAGTGCTCGCTCAACACTAATTAGGAGCATCTGACTCCATCACGCCCCCACATCAAGACTATCGAAAAAAATCGCTGGTCTCGATGAATCATGGCCAATGTCTATTGAATTTTTTCTTTAGCCAGTCTTTACAGGTGACACAGTATGGATTATTTTTCATTCTTTTGTGCATTGGGCATGTATCAGAGCCTGCAAAAGATTGTACAGTTCACAGCTGCTTTGAGAATTGGAACAGAGGACTCATGATTAGAGATGAGCGTTGTTCTACTCGAACTGTTCGCCAATCTCAAATTCGAGCTGTTTTGGGCGGTGTTCGAGCCGTTCGGCGAACACGAACGATTTGAGAAAAATTCGGCTGTTCGAGGTTATGTTCGATAACTGTTCGTGCACCAAAATCATAACTGGATTTTTTCTCAGTAATGATGAAAATTAATGTTAATACGCAGTTTGAGTGTACAGCGGGGTGGGGGGAGGGGCAGGGGATGGATCTCTGCAGGAATAATGAAGATCTCCATTTTTTTTTCTCTTTCCCGCATTTACAGTGGGGAGGTGCAATCTGTCAGCCTATCAGCAGCGCACACACGGAGCGAAGTGCTTTTTTCACACAAGCAAGGGCATGTGTCATTGGCAGTGTATGTCACATGTCCTTGCCCTATAAGACCAAGCCATTTTCCCTGTCGCCACCATTTTCTCACTGCTGCAGCTGCGTGTTAGACGGCACCGCTGTTGCTGTGTGCGCTATACCTTGTTAATTTCAAGCCAATTTTTGCACAAATCTACAGATAGCTTGGGAGTAGGGAATAGTAGTGATTGCAGTCCTTTTAAGGACTAGGTTACAGCATTTCCTACGACTTTTATCAGGCAGGTCTGTGCTCTTAAATAGATAGATTGTGGGAGTAAAGACTAATTGTAATTGCAGTCCTTTTCAGGACTAGGTTACATCAGTTCCTATCAGTTTTTGCCAGGCAAGTCTGTGCCAGTGCTGTGCAAGTTTTTTTCACAGCATTTGGCTGAATCTAGCAAAGCTAATCCTTTTTGACCTATTGCAGAGTGTGTTAGTCAGTGGAGTAGCCTATCTGTGTTGCAAGATATACCACCTGTGTATAGAATACCAATTATTTTACTGCACCTACTGAAGTAAAATCTTTTGGGCATAGCATCATTCTATTAGTCCATCTATACTGACCTCCATCAGGTTGCAAATTGAATATAATTTTTTTCTGCATCTAGCTCTGAAAAAATATTTGGGCTTCTAGCAGTGTGTGGGACTTGTTCTCTTAGTCCATCTATACTGACCTCCATCAGGTTGCAAACTGAATATAATTTTTTTCTGCATCTAGCTCTGAAAAAATATTTGACCTTCTAGCAGTGTGTGGGACTTTCTCTATTAGTCCATCTATACTGACCTCCATCAGGTTGCAAACTGAATATATTTTTTTTCTGCATCTACCTCTGAAAAAATATTGGGCTTCTAGCTGTGTGTGGGACTTGTTCTATTAATCCATCTATACAGACCTCCATCAGGTTGCAAACTGAATATAATTTTTTTCTGCATCTACCTCTGAAAAAAAATTTGGGCTTCTAGCTGTGTGTGGGACTTGTTCTATTAGTCCATCTATACTGACCTCCATCAGGTTACAAATTAAAAATAATTTTTTTCTGCAACTAACTCTGAAAAAATATTTGGGTTTCTAGCTGTGTGTGGGACTTGTTCTATTAATCCATCTATACAGACCTCCATCAGGTTGCAAACTGAATATAATTTTTTTCTGCATCTAGCTCTGAAAAAATATTTGGCCTTCTAGCAGTGTGTGGGACTTGTTCTATTAATCCATCTATACAGACCTCCATCAGGTTGCAAACTGAATATAATTTTTTTCTGCATCTACCTCTGAAAAAATATTTGGGCTTCTAGCTGTGTGTGGGACTTTCTCTATTAGTCCATCTATACTGACCTCCATCAGGTTGCAAATTAAAAATAATTTTTTGTCTGCATCTAGCTCTGAAAAAATATTTGGCCTTCTAGCAGTGTGTGGGACTTTCTCTATTAGTCCATCTATACTGACCTCCATCAGGTTGCAAACTGAATATATTTTTTTTCTGCATCTACATCTGAAAAAATATTGGGCTTCTAGCTGTGTGTGGGACTTGTTCTATTAATCCATCTATACAGACCTCCATCAGGTTGCAAACTGAATATAATTTTTTTCTGCATCTACCTCTGAAAAAATATTTGGGCCTCTAGCTGTGTGTGGGACTTGTTCTATTAGTCCATCTATACTGACCTCCATCAGGTTGCAAACTGAAAATAATTTTTTGTCTGCATCTAGCTCTGAAAAAATATTTGGCCTTCTAGCAGTGTGTGGGACTATCTCTATTAGTCCATCTATACTGACCTCCATCAGGTTGCAAATTAAAAATAATTTTTATCTGCATCTACCTCTGAAAAAATATTTGGGCTTCTAGCTGTGTGTGGGACTTGTTTTATTAGTCCATCTATACTGACCTCCATCAGGTTGCAAACTGAATATAATTTTTTTCTGCATCTACCTCTGAAAAAATATTTGGGCTTCTAGCTGTGTGTGGGACTTGTCCTATTAATCCATCTATACTGACCTCCATCAGGTTGCAAACTGAATATATTTTTTATCTGCATCTACCTCTGAAAAAATATTTGGCCTTCTAGCTGTGTGTGGGACTTGTTTTATTAGTCCATCTATACTGACCTCCATCAGGTTGCAAACTGAAAATAATTTTTTGTCTGCATCTAGCTCTGAAAAAATATTTGGCCTTCTAGCAGTGTGTGGGACTTTCTCTATTAGTCCATCTATACTGACCTCCATCAGGTTGCAAATTAAAAATAATTTTTATCTGCATCTACCTCTGAAAAAATATTTGGGCTTCTAGCTGTGTGTGGGACTTGTTCTATTAGTCCATCTATACTGACCTCCATCAGGTTGCAAACTGAATATAATTTTTTTCTGCATCTAGCTCTGAAAAAATATTTGGCCTTCTAGCAGTGTGTGGGACTTTCTCTATTAGTCCATCTATACTGACCTCCATCAGGTTGCAAATTAAAAATAATTTTTATCTGCATCCAGCTCTGAAAAAATATTTGGCCTTCTAGCAGTGTGTGGGACTTTCTCTATTAGTCCATCTATACTGACCTCCATCAGGTTGCAAATTAAAAATATTTTTTATCTGCATCCAGCTCTGAAAAAATATTTGGCCTTCTAGCAGTGTGTGGGACTTTCTCTATTAGTCCATCTATACTGACCTCCATCAGGTTGCAAATTCAAAATAATTTTTTGTCTGCATCTAGCTCTGAAAAAATATTTGGCCTTCTAGCAGTGTGTGGGACTTTCTCTATTACTCCATCTATACTGACCTCCATCAGGTTGCAAATTAAAAATAATTTTTATCTGCATCTAGCTCTGAAAAATATTTGGCCTTCTAGCTGTGTGTGGGACTTTCTCTATTAGTCCATCTATACTGACCTCCATCAGGTTGCAAATTAAAAATAATTTTTATCTGCATCCAGCTCTGAAAAAATATTTGGCCTTCTAGCAGTGTGTGGGACTTTCTCTATTAGTCCATCTATACTGACCTCCATCAGGTTGCAAATTAAAAATAATTTTTATCTGTATCCAGCTCTGAAAAAATATTTGGCCTTCTAGCAGTGTGTGGGACTTTCTCTATTAGTCCATCTATACTGACCTCCATCAGGTTGCAAATTCAAAATAATTTTTTGTCTGCATCTAGCTCTGAAAAAATATTTGGCCTTCTAGCAGTGTGTGGGACTTTCTCTATTACTCCATCTATACTGACCTCCATCAGGTTGCAAATTAAAAATAATTTTTATCTGCATCTAGCTCTGAAAAATATTTGGCCTTCTAGCTGTGTGTGGGACTTGGTCTATTAGTCCATCTATACTGACCTCCATCAGGTTGCAAATGAAAAATAATTTTTATCTGCATCTAGCTCTGAAAAAATATTTGGCCTTCTAGCAGTGTGTGGGACTCATTATATTAGTCCATCTATACCAAGCTCCACCAGCTTTTAAATTAATAATAATTTTTAGCTGCATCTAGCCCTGAAAATAATTTTTCTTCCCAATAGTGGTAACAATAGAAATATGGGGCGCGCGCCTGGCTTACAAAAATATACACTTCATAACAAAAAACACCAGCCTAGCGCACTGCATTAATAAGATGGCATCATCGTCTCCCCCAGTGCTAGGCCTACTACCCAGGTTAGCATTCCTGTGCCTAAAACACAATGTATGGGTCCGCGCTAGCCACTATGCTGAGGGGTCTAAAGTTGCTGCTAACGCTTTATAACAATTCAATTGGCAGATTTTCACAGAGCTCTTCCACAACGCCCACCCATCGGACAACAGTTGCCCACCTTCCCTATGGGATCTAGTGGCGAATAGTTGATGCCATTAATCAGAGCGTCAGTTGCCCCGTCGACGTGGCAAGCATACGGTAAGGCATGGGAAGAGTGGACACGACTAGTAGCAGGCAGACGGGTTGTCCAATGTGAACAAGCCAGATCACAAGTCACCATAGAATTTCTCCACCAGCTAATTATGAGGGGCATATCAGGGGCGTCAGCGCAGCGGTGTCTGACCGGAGTAGCATTTCACTTCCAACTACTGAATTGGGGAGATGTGACAAAGGTTCATCATCAGACAATCCATAAAAGGGTGGAAAAGGGGTCAGCCAAGTCAGGAGTGTAGACGTCCCGTCCCGTGTCACTAAAACTGATTTCTCACATCATATCCCTAACACCATTAACATGACACTCACAATTTGAAGCAACACTACTGTCTACTGCATTTGTGATCGCCTTCTTCGGGGCGCTATGCATAAGCGAATTAGTCCCTCAATCCAAAATTACTACCAGTGGAGGCTTATTACACCAGGACGTAGTCATAGCCAATAATGCAATATGTCTACGCATACACAAATCGAAAACGGTTCCAGCGGGCAGGGGCACTTGGGTACTTCTACAACCCACAAACGGTACACTGAGTTGGGTAACAATAGTAAAAACATATCTAACCATCAGATCACAAAGTAATTTCTTCCTATCACACATTGATGGAATGCCATTATCAAGATACCAGTTCCAAGCTATATTTAATAAATGCATAACATCGGCAGGGAACCACCCCAAAGATTACGGGACACACTCATTCTGCATAGGCGCGGCCACGGAAGCAGCAAGAGCAGGACTGTCAGAAACAGAAGTTCAGAGGATAGGGAGATGGCGATCCACGTGTTTGGCAAGATACATAAGACCGGACTTGTTATCCTAACGTGGTTTGTTTCTTTTACAGGTGACGCTAAGTCAACAGTGTTGGTGATAGGCCACTCGTATATGTATTGGGCAGAAAAAAGGGCGAAAGTCTGCCCAGGCGGGAGGAAATTAGAGTTTCATAACACATATTTCAACTAGAGAGGTATTAGAGGCCTGCTATGGCCACAGGTACTAATGGAGGTAATCAAGGTAGGGAGAGAGGCAAGATGTCCGGTCATCTTAGTTATACAGGCCCGGGGAAACAACCTAGGTCATCATAACAGCGCATAACTAATGGCAATAATGAAACTAGACACTGAGCGCTTCAGAGAATTTTTCACAAAACTAGCGATAGTATGGTCAGAGATTGTGCCGATAGCGGTATGGCAAGGTGCGCGAGACATCACGGCCATCGAATGGACAAGGCGGGTAATAAATATTCGGATGACAAAATTTAGAAGAGACAGAGGCGGTGTAGTGGTACGACACCGACAACTGGAAGGAGATAAAGCAGGCCTCATAGGGCCCGACGTTGTTCACTTAATGAATATTGAACTGGACATATTCCTGTCAGGACTCCAGGACGGAGTGGAACAAGCGTTAAGAGTGATGGGTGGGGGTCAGAGTCCTGCATACGAGTACACAGGATCCTCCGTGGCCTGGAAATAGAAAGGACATGTTGGAGAGTTACACTTGTTGGCCAACTTGCCGGAGTGGAGACCCAGGGCATGCTGCAACAAGCTGAATTATTTTAGAAATAAAATGCCTTTCTAATGGAATGAGTATAAAGAGTTAATAAAGCTGTGACCGATCCTCACCCATCCAGTTGTAAGAGTTACATTATTGTATTGTCAAGGAAAGGGGGGCGGTAGGGGGCTGAGCGTCTGGGTTTGGTTGGGGGTCCTCACAGTCTGCCTAGGGTAGATACATTTAAAAATTCTTATTAGATACACAGGCGGTGCAGCTTGCTTCGCAGCTGGGCTACTACGCCCAAAGTATTGCCTAGGCTAGATGCAGTTAAAAATTCTACACTGACTAGCAGACACTGAAGATTTGGAGCAGACCTCTGAGCTCTTCAGACTCAACCATCTGTGTTACCCCAAGCCATAGTGTATCTATTTCTTACAGTTAAAAAGGGGGGGGGAGCGACTCAACCCACCTGGAATTGACGATGCCAACGTCACGTAAGACACAGCAAGGGGACTCCAAAAAGAGTCTCCATTTTTTCCCAAAATTATGGCACAGACACCACTTAACCCTAGAACGCATACCTGGGGCCTCGCAGGCCCGCCCTGTTAATTGTTTTCTATTTTCTGCAAGATTACTTTAGTTAGAATTTTGAAACTCTAGGTATTCTTCATGTATATAGTTGTTTGTCATTTGAGTTTGAGTTATTCCATGTTATTTGCACACGAGCCTAAAAGGTCCCAGGTATATGAAAGTGTAGATTTTTATGGTCATGCGTTCTAGGGTTAAGTGGCATCAATTGCCCCACATTTGCTTAAAACGGTTGGTGAGGCGATTTTACCAAATCCTCAAGGTTTTAGTCTCCCAAGGATAACACAGGGGTAGAAAAGTCCTTGCGAATCCATGATTTGTTCATCTTTATGAACGTGAGTCTGTCTATATTCTCAGTGGACAGACGCGTGCGCTTATCTGTCAGCACACCACCAGCAGCGCTGAACACACGTTCAAAGAGAACACTGGCTGCAGGGCATGACAAGATCTCCAAGGCGTGAGTGGCGAGCTCCGGCCATTTTTCCAGATTGGAACACCAAAATGAGCAAGGGTCCAGTGACACAGTCATGGCTTCGATGTTCACTTGGAGATACTCCTGCACCATCCTCTCTAGGCGTTGACTATGTGTCAGACTTCTTGTCTCCTGTGGCCTTGCAAAGAATGGTCTAAAATGTGGTGAAACGATTCCACAAAATTGCTGTTACCAGCAGATACTGTGTTACTGTTACGGTTTGAGTGATGAAGACTCGACAGACCCACGGTTGGCAAGTTAGAACTGTGAGATTCACTACGTGCACAACTGGTGTTTTGTGGAAAAGCACATGTAAGATTCTGCAACAGCGTCTGCAGATACTCCTGCATGCGTCAATCCCTTTTTATGGCAGGAATTATTTCGGCAAATTTACTTTTGTACCGGGGATCTAAGAGTGTGGCAACCCAGTAGTCGGGATTACTTTGAATTCTGACAATCTGAGGGTCATGTTGCAGGTAGTGCAGCAAGAAGGCACTCATGAGTCTTGCGCATCCAGGAGGACCAAGTCCTTGTTGTGTTGGTAGCGAGGTAAGAATCATGCTTCCTTCCTCTGCCCTCTCCCCTCAACCTCGCACAACAGAAATGTGATCAAGGTCTCCCTCATCTGATGAGTCTTCCATGCCCATCGCCAGTTCGTCCTCCACTTCTTCCTCGGCTCCTGCACCTTCCTCAACAGTTTGGCTGCTACCATGCGCCCTGGTTAATCCCTCTCCCCCACCCTCCCATGCCTGCCGCCTTGGTGCTGCCAACCGTCTGGACCTTGGAGATGTTATCCCTTCCGCATACGACTCCTCCTCTACTTCCTCCACCTCCTCTTGTCCCACCATCTGACTCTGAATTCTGTTTAGTGTGTGCTCCAGCTTGTAAATCACCGGAATAGTCATGCTGATAATGGCATCGTCGTCAGCACTAAACATCTTCGTCGCCATTTCAAAACTGTGCAGAAGGGTGTGTGGCGCCCCTGAGGGTTCAGTCACCACAGAGTTACTGCATCTCACCCAGAGGTGTGGTATCTCACCCTCAGGTAAGGAAGGCATATGGCTCGGGACCCTAACACCTGCATCCAACACATACCCGCAGTGGGGGTAGGGCAAGATTGCTCCTAAGGGAGAGCACAGTCCCAGGTCCCTAGCTGGTGGAAGGGTCCTATGTAGTGGGTGCTTAGGGGAGCAGCTTAGCGGAGCACATGACAGGGAGAGTATAAATAGGAAGCTATCTTAGAAAGAGCAAGCCAGTCAGAGGAGGAAAAGTGACAGGAGCAGAGGCTCGGCATGAGCTCTGCTCCAGAGGCGGGCCTAGCCTGGGAGGCCCAGGACTGAAGGAGAGAAGAGAGGAGTGGGAGCAGGAAGGCTCCAGGAACCGAAGGGACCCTAGGGCTATGGGCCGTGCAGAAGGCCACCCGTACTCCTGCTGCTACCAGGAGGTAGAGGGGTCAGACCAGATAAGGGGAACCGGTCCCTCAACTAGCGGAGAAACAGCAAGGCTCAACTAGAAACCGGAGGCTGCAGCATTTCATGTACTGCAGGTAAAAGTCCACACCAGTCTCACTAAGAAGGTAGCCACATAGGACCCAGGGGACGGAACACAAGTCGCCCGCCAAGGCCCGAGGATACCGGATAGAAGTGTCACTGGGTGTGAGGTGCAGGTAGAAGGCCAGAGAAAGGACACACAGAAGGGGGTCCTGCTAAGTACTCCGGAGCTATCTGGGGGTGGACTGAGCCCCTCACTGAGTACGCACAGCACGACGGGTGAGATTGCTCTGGTACCTGTAATCTGGACTGCAACAACTGTGAGTAAAGATCTTGGGACTGCATCACACGGACTCTGTGTTCATTACTGACTCCCTGCACTACAACCACCATCATCCACCCACACTGCCCTCTAGCTACACTCTTCCTGTGGTGAGTAATAATACCATTGCTGCAAAACCACCAGCTTCAGAGGACTGTTCCGCAGCGGCGGCCCCTTTTGCCCCACTCCAGAGGTGGCGTAGTCGGACATTATAAAACCCATATATACAAATTACCCTTGGATTGACCGCCCTGGATCACGGACCGGGTCACCGCCATAGTGACTACAACCCCCAGCGTCTACCGGCCCGGCTCAAGGTACCGCACGGCCCAGGGGGCGCGTCAACTTCATAGGTCCCTGATCTGAGACCACTCCTGCAGCGTGATTTGCCCCACCTCTGGATCTCGTTGGCCCAGGCTATACGTCAGAACGTATTGCACCAGGGCTTGTCGGTGCTGCCACAGTCGCTGCAACATGGTCAGAGTTGAATTCCACCGTGTCGGCACATCGCATTTCAGCCGGTGAACTGGCAGGCCCAACGACTTCTGTAGAGATGTAAGTCATTGAGCTGCGGGATGCGAACGGCGGAAGTGAGCACACAGCGACCGTGCCCCCTGCAGAAGGCCATCTAGTCCGGGATAGTGGGCTAACAATTTATGGACAACCAGGTTCAACACGTGAGCCATACAAGGCACGTGTGTGACATTGCCCCGGCGATGCAGCATTGTCGCACACGGCCTTCCCTGGTTGCAGGTCCAGTGGAGACAACCATTCATGAAACTGGGTCTCCAGAGCTGACCACAACTCCTCAGCTGTGTGACTCACATTTCCCAGACATTTCAAAGTAAACACTGATGCCTTGAGCCCTGCTGCCAGCATAGTAAGGAGGTGTGCAGGATTCCTTCTGCGCAGTTAGAACGCAGGTGGCATTACCAGACAGGCTTTGGGTGCAGGTGGAGGACCGAGAGGAGGTTGAGGAGGCAGAAGCAGTGGAGGAACTTCGAGATAAAGAGGATTGACGCACAACTCGTGGGGACGGTAAGACTTGGACAGCAGCCCCTTGTCCTGCTGTCACCATAGTTACCCAGTGCCCAGTCAGCGACATGTAACGCCCCTGTCCATGCCTACTCGTCCAAGTGTCTGTGGTGAAATGCACCCTGTCACACACAGAGTTTCTCAAAGAAGCGGTGATGTTATGTGCGACATGCTGGTGGAGCGCAGGCACACCTTTCTTTGAGAAGTAGTGCCGACTGAGCATCTGGTCCTGGGGCACTGAGACGGACATAAGGTCTCGAAAATCCACTGTGTCCTCCAGGCGGAAAGGCAGCATTTCTGTAGCCAAGAGCTTGCAGATGGTGAAATTCAACCTCTTAGCTTTCTCATGGCTAGGAGGAAATGGTCTTTTACTTTTCCACATCTGAGGGACCGAGGGCTGGCTGTTGTGCTTAGACGGGGTTGAGTAGGATGTCCCCGGCAAACTGCCGGTCTGTGAGGAAGATGCAGGCAGACATGTTAGATTGCCTTGATCCAAAGCTGGTGCTCTCGATGTCAGAGAGCGCTCAACACCAGCAGGTGTTTCCACTTCCCAATGAACTGATGACCTGCCAATCACACTGGCTGTTGCAGGTAAAGAGGTGGCAGGTCTGCGTCCAAAAACATGTGTGACTGCTGTCCCCCCAGTCACAGAGGATGAAGAGGCCGCGGATGCACAAGATGGGGCAGATGGTGGTTGGCCCAGTCTGCTAGGCCGCATTGTAGCACAGTGAGCTTCCCACTGCAACTTATGCTTCATATCCATGTGCTGGTTCATGCATGAAGTACTCAAACTATGGATTTTTTGGCCTCTACTTATGTTTTGGTTACAAATATTACAGATAACACGAGTTGGGTCATCCTTATCATTCTGAATAAATGCCCAGGCTATGCAAGGCTTAGAGCCCATGCGACCTGAAGAGCCACTACGACTTGTGGTCAGAGGCAGAATTGTGCTTGAGGATGCAGTTGTTGACGTGCTTCCAGTACTCCATCTGTGTCCAGGAAGTCGCAACCTAACCTCGTCGTCAATAGCATCTGTGACGCCCCGCTGTGCTTGGTATCACATATCCTAGAAGAGTGTATTGATGGAATCCTCCACAAGAGGCCCCCATAAACATTCACACATCTCCACCTTCCACCTCAGACCAGCAGAGGGAGCCCGTTAGGGATATAAATAGGGAAGGTGGAGCTAGGCTGTTCAGTTCCTCTGAAGAGTTCCTGCAGTAGAGAAGCCTAAGAGAGGTCAGTCTGCAGTGGAGCTCAGTCTAGTCTAGAGAACTCAGTTAATAGTTCAGCAGTGGAGCACGAGGCTCCTGCTAACTAGATTCAGTAAGGCATAACCGGAATCCCTGGAGAACTACAAGTCCCAGGATGGCTAAGGTGCTGATACGTAACAGAGCCAGGAGACGCTTAGGCCCCGCATAGTGCGAGCGTGAACTCCAAGAGAAGGCCCTACCACAAGGTCAGCCAGCGCAGGACAGAGACAAAGTTAGGCCTAGCTCCAGGCAAGTCAGAAACTTACTACGCAGAGGCAAGAAACAGGAGGCCCTACACCCGCTCATTGGGGAGGATCCTGATATTCACCCTTCACCCTACAGTGCTCCAGGATGTGCCTGAATTTCCTCCAGTAAAAGGTACTGAAGTGACTACCGTGTCCGTTCCCGTTCTTGCTCTGACCCAGCTGGGTCTCGCCTGTCCTGCATTCCCCCTGCATTTGCTGCCCTGAGACTTAGCTCCACCTGTGGGGAGCTATACCATCGAGCAGCCTTATCCCGGGTCTCAGTGGACTGCTGCAGCGCTGGTGCTTCTCACCAGATACCACAGGTGGCGTCACAAACTCTGATAAAATTAACAATTATCCACTCTTTTAAAGAGTGACCCCAGGGTACGGGCCAGGGAGCCGACCACCGCGACATCCCCAAGGCCAGGCAAGGGCCCGGGTACCGAGTCATCCCCATCCCCTGGGCTAGTCACATCCTCCTCCACCTTCTCCGTTGACCTCATCGACTGGCTGACTGTGGGTTGACAGTAAGTGGGATCTCCAACCTCGTCATCATCACCCTGTGTGTTATCACACCCGTCGTCCTCAAAGCCAACCTCTTCCTGCCCTGACCGAAAAGTCAAGTTGTCGCTCCAATCAGGTATTTGAGTCTCATCATCGTCTTCATCATTGTCTCCACCAACAGGAGTGACAGTTTGGGAACGAGGGTCTACATTATGCTCAGAACCTTCTTCATCTGGTCCTGGATCCGACTTATAAAGATTCTGGGCATCAGTGCAGATCATTTCCTCATCTGGATTAACAGAAGCTCTGGAGCAGACTTACGTTTCCCAGGCTATAGTATGAGTAAACAGCTCTGCAGACTCAACCATCTGTGTTACCCCATACTCAGACGGGCAGCTGGAGACTTGGGAGCTGTGAGGAAGCAAGTGCGATTGGGGTGACACCTCTGAGGACTGGTATATTTGTGATGTTGAAATTGAGGTGGAGGAGAGCCCACTTGAAGGAGCACTTGGTATCCGCTGAAGCACCTGCTGTTTTTGTGCCTCATCTGGAATTTGTAGCGATGGGCGTGTCCGTAAGAAAGGGATCGTATCACATTGTCCACGAAAAGAAGTCGACATCTTAGCTTGGCTGGAAGATGGTCTTTCTCCTGCAGATGTTACCTCCCCCCCCCCATTGCGGGGGGGCTCGACCCACCAGCGGACAGGCACCAGTATTGGGAGAGGGGGGCTGGCCGTCAGGGTCCACCGCGGCTCTGGCACAAACCCGGCGACACGGAGGTGGCACAGGCAGGAACGAACTGGCCGTGTCGGCTTCTCACTTTTTGGATTTTAGAAGGGCATGACATGCCTATATCTGTGTCTCCCCCTCCTTTTACTCCTCCACCACTTTTCTTTTCGCATGACTATATGTACTTGTCACTTTTCCATGTGTTAGTTATGTCTTCTGAGCAGTTTGTCAGCTTTTGGACACCTTTGAAGGTGTTTTCTATGTGTTTCTATGTGTTTTTGTTTGCCTGCCATTGGTTTTAACGGTGTTCGAAGGTGTTCAATGAACAGTGCGACGAACAGTTCGGCGAACACACGGGTGTTCGACGAACCGAACTCGAACACTACGGGGGTGGCTCAACACTACTCATGATAAGTTAAAAAAAAACTTTTGTATTAAATTAATATGCAAGTGCGGTGCACAAATACTTGCACACATATTGGCACAAATGTTTGTCAATATACAAACATATACAGTACATACACTATGCGTCAGTGCGATAATGAACACATGAATTCCATTATTGTTATAAACGTAATAAACATGAGGTACTTAGTTAACATTTTTTGATCAAAAAGCGTAAAAGCCATCCAACCACAAAAAGGTATACCTCAGCTGGGAAGGTGTGATGGATGACCTTTTTGAAATATGTGGTTTGTTCCCTTATCCTGATGTTATTATTTTCCATGCAGGGTGGAATAACATTGGCAAATGAAGCACAATGGAATTGATCTTCAATAATAACAGGACTCTCAGGAGAAGGATTCACCTATTCCTTTCAGCCTCTTGCTTCCAGTCATCAGGGCGGTGCATGGAGCTATTACATCATCTTTCACTGTACAGTGATCGAGGCTGTAATCACTCCCCGGCATATTGATTGACAACATACTCTGAAGCATATGTGATATGTGAACAGTGTTTATGTATATGTGTAAGTGTGTGTGTGCAGGGCAGGCTGTAAATCATAGCGCCGGGAGTTATTACTGCTATGTAGTGAATGTTGCCTGTAACAGCCCCCTGAATTGCCCCGATAACTATGAGTGAGCAGCTGCAGGGAGAATAAAACTTAATTTCCTCCCTGTAGTTGTGCTGTTCCATAAGCAAGATCTAAATTCAATTTACCAGCAAATTAATCCTAAATCTACAAGTAAATAGTATTTCTGGATGTGACAAGTTCCCTTTAAGTTATGGGTGTGTTAAAAAAAATAGTTCAATTATATTATGTACAGAGTATACTTATAATCCCATGACTCGCTAATTGACTATAGGTACTTAAACTCACGACATCATAAGGACTGTCACAAGAAAACAAATGGTTCTGATGGTAAGTGTTTTGAACAAAGCTGCGATCATCAATCTAGTAGCAAATTGCTTTAATATTCAAATCACTTAGATGGCAGGCTGTTTAGATACCTTGATAACTGTCAATGTATAAAAATAGTATTAGTACGTTCATATTTGTTGTCATTAGCATGCTACATTGAACAGTAATTTCACGGGGCATAAATCAGAAGCCTCTTAAGCATAAACCAATCCCTGAATAACTCAACGTGACCCTAAAATGAACTTGCATATTTTACTAAGACCAAGATTTAGAATTCAGACTCCAAATTCTGTGTGTCTATGTGAAGCAATCAGGCCTTGTTTTTTTTTAACTATTTATTAACTATTTCAATGTTGTTGTTTTTTTAATAGGTGAAGAAGTGATTCATTTTAATCTCTGTCTCTACCCTGAATTCAGATGTGACTTAAGGGAATCTCAATATACTTTGCCATACTCAGGTGCTTTACATTCTGCTAAAGGAACTTAAAGGAGTTGTTGATTATTGGTAAAACTCTTTCTTAACTGCTATAGTGTCCAGTTAAACTAAAAAAGACATTCACACTTGTTAAAGCAGGATGAATTCCAATGTCAGTAATGTTTCTCCTGGTTGTTATGATATTGTTATGTCACATGACTCATGCCGACAAATAGATGGGTGTATTAGAGATGAGCGGTGTTCGACTTGAACTGTTCGCCAATCTCAAATTCGAGCTGTTTTGGGCGGTGTTCGAGTTGTTCGATGAACCCGAACGATTTGAAAAAAATTCGGCTGTTCGAGGTTATGTTCGATAACTGTTCGTGCACCAAAAGCGTGTACTGCATGTCTGGCGCTATTTAGAGCACCAATCATGCAGGGATTGTCTGCCACTCACTGTAATGCCACAGCCATGGTGGTTGTGGCATTACAGTGATTGCCCAAATCGATGGGAACAGTGCCAACAGTGAAACATGAAAAGCCGGCAATTCAGCAGCGGCATACACCTGTACCCGACAATTTAGAACCGAAAGAATAGAGCTTCACACATAGATTAGATAGATATAAACATGTCAGCCACATATATACGAAGTACAGTGAAAGTGCTGCTTACTGTACTTGTCATTTAGCGTAAAGGATTTATCAAAAAAAATAATAGTGTTTTCATGCACCGTCTCTTTAAAAAAGCCGGCCGGCAATTCAGCAGCGGTACCCGACAATTTATAACAGACAGAATAGAGCATCATACATAGATTAGATAGATAGAAACATGTCAGCCACATATATACGAAGTACAGTGACAGTGTTGCTTACTGTACTTGTCATTTAGCGTAAAGGATTTATCAAAAAAAATAATAGTGTTTTCATGCACCGTCTCTTTAAAAAAGCCGGCCGGCAATTCAGCAGCGGTACCCGACAATTTATAACAGACAGAATAGAGCTTCACACATAGATTAGATAGATAGAAACATGTCAGTCACATATATATGAAGTACAGTGATAGTGTTGGTTACTGTACTTGTCATTTAGTATTAAAATAAAGGATTTATTATTAAAAAAATTGGCGTGGGGTTCCCCTTAATTTTAGGCTCTAGCGGAGGTTAAGCAGACGGCTGGGGCAGATGTTTGAAGCCTGGGAAGGGGGTAATACCCACGGAGCTTCCCAGGCTACTAATATCAGCCCCCAGCTGAATACATAGCCTTTACTAGCTATTAAAATGGGAGACCCCCCAAAAGAAATGACGTGGGGTCCCCCCTAATTTAATAGCTAGCAAAGGCTAGGCAGACAGCTGGGGGCTGATATTAATAGCCCAGGAAGGGAGCCATGAATATTGGCCCCCTCCCAGGCTAGAAACACCAGCCGTCAGCCGCCCCAGAAATGGCGCATTCATAGGATGCGCCAATTCTGGCACTTAGCCTCGCTCTTCCACGCTGCCCTGGTGCGGTGGCAGGGGGTAATAGGGTTGGGGTTGATGTCAGCTTATAATGCCAGCTGACATCAAGCCCAGGTTAGTAATGGAGAGGCGTCTATAAGACACCCTCATTACTAACCCCATAGTCAAAGTTAAAAAAAACACAAACACCCAGAATAAAGTCCTTTAATTGAAATAAAGACACAATCCTTTATTGTTCTAAATTAAACCATACTTACCGTCACGCCCATTCCAGCTGAAGCCAACGATCTCCTGCAATAAAAGAAAAATAATAAAGCAACCTCATCCTTACCTTTCCATGGTTCCCAAGACAGCTTCAGCTCTGCTACATCGAGATGACAGGCTGGACCGCAGCAGAACGCTGCCATCCAGCCTCTCATCCCGCAGACACTGAGAAGCGCAGGCTTGCTTGCGCTGCTCAGCGTCTCTCTGTGACGACATCCAGATGAGCCGAGTTCATGTCCAATGAACTCGGCTCACCTCATGCACGTCACTGACAGCGTGGGAAAATTCTCAAGCTGAAGCGGTGAGTGCAGGAGAATTCTCCCACGCTGTCAGTGACGTGCAGAAGGTGAGCTGAGTTCATTGGATATGAGCTCACCTTATGCACGTCACTGACAGCGTGGGAGAATTCTCCTGCACTCAGCGCTTCAGCGTGAGAATTCTCCCGCTGAAGCGCTGAGTGCAGGAGAATTTTCCCACGCTGTCAGTGACGTGCATAAGGTGAGCTCATGTCCAATGAACTCAGCTCACCTCCTGCACGTCACTGACAGCGTGGGAGAATTCTCCTGCACTCATCGCTTCAGTGTGAGAATTCTCCCACGCTGAAGCGCTGAGTGCAGGAGAATTTTCCCACGCTGTCAGTGACGTGTGTGACACCCCAGGGGTCTGGTTGCCACAGTGATAGAGATATTATGTCTGAGAGCAGGTGGGAGGTCCTTTGGTCAGGGATCCTGTGCATGCCACACCTCCTGCCCAGTCTTGGGAGGGGAAGAACTTCCCCTGTATAAACCCGGGGCTGAGGCAGGGTGAGTCAGACAAGGAGAGTGGAGAAGAGAAGCAGCATAGGAAACAGCAGAGTTACAAGGAGTCAGGGGCTGGCAGCTACAGAGCTCGCCCTGACTAAGAAGATTCTTTACCGGACCCGGAGTCCGAGGCTGTGGGGACTAACTCCTACCCAGCAGCAGAATCCGTCGGGCAGGGGATTTCAGGTCCTCTGGCCCAGAAGCCCGAAGGCACGGTCACACGCGTGGGACCAGCACCGCCATCGTGGAGCGGAAGCCATTAGAAGGCCCCGAGTCACCGGCCATACGGGTGAGCACCACACGGTACACTCAGGGACGTGGGCTACTTACATCAGCTTCTAGCAAGGTAGCCAGAAGAGTACAGTCAGTTTGGGAGGCCTACAACTACGCCTGGCCAGGGGAGATCCCATCTGCTCAAAGACTGACCAGGCCTCGTTTGCTAGCAAGTACTCCGGGAGGGTCTGTCGTTGTTACCAGTAAAGACCCTGAACTACACCGTACCGTCTCTGAGTGGTTCCTGCTACCCCCATCATCCACGTCGGCTGCCCTGAGGCCATACCCCTCCCGTTGGGGGTTATACTATCACGCTGCACAATCTTACCACCGGCCTCAGCGGTCTGCCCTGCAGCAGCAGCTTCCTGGCTGCACTCAACGGGTGGCGTAGTCATCAACTATTTACTACTAATAGACTGCCGTCTAGTTTGACTCCCTGGGCACGGACCGGGTCACCGCCACGAGATTACAACCCTCCACGGATCCGGCTCCGGGTAAGCTCCCGCGTGCGCACCGCAGCGCGACACAGGCCCAGGGGCGCGTCAACTTTGGCGTAGTCGGCAGGATTTCGTGCCCGCAACCACCGGGTACTGCGTGCCTGAAAAGCAAAGACTGTTCAAACTTACCAGTGGTGAAGATTCCCGCCATCCGCGAAGTTTTCCCGCCATCCGGCGCCATCTTCGACCTTCTTCCCGCCATCCGTGGAGTTTTCCCGCCATTGGACGCCATCTTGAGGACGCCGCGCGGGAAGAAGAGGGGCGTGGACTCCGAAAGCGCGCGAGAACTGAAGCCCCGCCTCACGTCCGGACGTTGCGTAAGGTCCTGGAAGGAGCCCAGCAGACGCCGACGTCACAGGAGCGCGACGGAAGGTCCTCAACCCTGACGATCCACTGCGGAGCCGCGGCCTACGGAAGAGGATCATCGCAAGGTAGGCCACGGTCCACTAGGGGGGAGGAAGATGTCGGATACGGAAGAGAGCTTCGCTGCCTCAACCCCCGCCAGCGCCACCGCTGCTGCAGTTATGCCCTTCACCATGCCCTATATCCCGGGAGCAGCTTGGCTACCCCAGTACTCAGGGGAGTCACATACCCTGCATGACTTTAGAGAAAAGCTGGATAGCCTCTTCCAGGTGTACCCCCTCACAGAAGAGCAAAAAGTGAGCATCCTGGTGGCCCAACTAACTGGGGCAGCCAAAAGGGAAGTAAAATCCTGGCCACCTGGGAGGAAGACTGTCGCAGGGATACTAACCCGGCTGAAGGACACCTTTGATACCCGCACCTCAGCCGAGATTAAGCTTAGATTCTACGGGTGCAAGCAGCGAGCGCATGAGAGTATAAGGGACTATGCACTAAACCTACAAGAGGCCCTGAGGGCCATTAAGCAGACCGACCCTGATGGGGTGGGAAACGAGGACAGGCTGTTGACTGAACAATTTATAGAGGGTTTATATTGCAATGCCCACCGAACCCAGTTGCGGGCAATGGCCTTACAGGATCCCCATCTGGACTTTGCACAGTTCAAGGACAGAGCCATCCGGGTGCTCCGAGAACCGGCACCAGGTGGCGTTGTGACCCACAGACGCCCCACTACCACTTACTACCAGGAGGCGGCGCCCTTGTCAGCAGGGCCTGTGGGAGCTGATGCGCAGGCTCTGGACAATGACCCGGCTCCAGACCTACACCATCAGGTCCAAGAGCTAGCTAAGAGCGTTGCTGCGCTAACCCGAACTGTGCAGTCTTTACAGGTTTCCACCCCAGGGAAGATCCAGCTGGCATCCGGACCGGAGGACATCCCGTGGCGTCGACCAAGGAGGACCCCACCGGCCAGAGGAAGACCCAGTGACCGATACAGTGAGGACGGACGACCCATCTGCCGCCGCTGCAATCAACCCGGACATATGGCAAGGTACTGTTCTTTAAACGGGCACAACCTGGGGTAGAGGGCCAACCCCCAGGAAAAAGATCACCAGGCCCATCGAACTGGCGCGACAGATATGTGGGAGGACGTCCAGTCTTGCCTGTGGTACTGGATGGCATTCCCATGAGTGCCCTACTGGACACCGGGTCACAGGTCACCACCATCCCGTACGTGCTCTTCAAGCAGTACTGGAATGACTCGGATATTACCCGCTACCCCGACGACGACTTGAGTATCATCGCCAGCAATGGTCAGCCCGTGCCACAGATCGGATTTAAAGAGGTGACCATCAAAATTGGTAGAGTCGAACTGGCCGCACAGGGACTGATCATTGTAGATATCGATAAACATGAGAGTCACCCAAAAATAACTCTAGGAACTAATGTAATTGAAAATTGTCTTGCAGAGGTGATTTTCCTTTTACAGCAGGTTGCCAAGAATGCCAGCTCCGGCGAGCAGCGGGTGCTCCAGAAAGAGATCCGGGCACTGATGCAACGGCAACAAGTGGAACTCTCCGGCGGTGAGATTGGTAGCGTAAGAATGTGTGACCCTTTTCCTATTGCCATGCCCCCAAAAAGTGAAATGATGATTTGGTGCCGGGCAGCTATTGGTCTGAGAGGTAGAGATTACCAGGCAATGGTAGAACCAGTTTACTCAGACAGTAGGCCCACCATTTTGACAGCACGGGGGGTGGTCAATGTACGCCATGGGAGGGTGCCCATTCGCATAATAAATATCGGGGAGAGGGAAGTGTACCTGCCCCGGTATGCCACGCTAGCCAAATTATATATCACTAATCAAAATTCTATACAATCTGTGGAACCCTTGCCTCCATCTCACCCGGAGGAAGGTAACGGCTCTAAGAAAGACATGGAGGACTGGTGTCAGCAACTACATCTGGGTACTGACTCCACTCCCTCACATCAGAAACAAGGAGTCTATCGGGTGGTTCAAGAGTATGAGAGAGTGTTTAGTAAACACCCGTTAGACTTCGGGCGAGTCAAGGGGGTAGAACATCGCATCCCCACGGGAGATCATCCTCCCATAAAAGAGAGGTATCGACCCGTACCCCCTGCACATTACCAACACGCCAAGGGGATGCTTAGAGACATGAAGGAGGCTGGGGTAATCCGGGATAGTTGTAGCCCCTGGGCAGCCCCATTAGTTTTAGTCAAAAAGAAAGACAACACCATGAGGATGTGTGTAGATTACCGGAAAATCAACCGTATCACACACAAGGATGCGTACCCCTTACCAAGGATAGAGGAGTCATTGGCTGCGTTAAGATCTGCTAACTTCTTCTCTACCTTGGATCTCACTAGCGGGTACTGGCAGGTTCCTGTAGCAGAGGCAGACCGGGAGAAGACCGCATTCACCACCCCGATGGGACTTAGCGAGTTCACTTGCATGCCGTTCGGACTCTGCAACGCACCAGGAACCTTCCAACGCCTAATGGAGTGTTGTCTGGGCCACAGAAACTTCGACACGGTCCTGTTGTACCTGGACGATGTCATCGTATATTCCAAGACGTATGAGGACCACCTGAAACACCTGGCGGAAGTGTTCGAGGCTCTGGCGAGTTACGGCCTAAAGGTGAAACCCTCCAAGTGTCACCTCCTGAAACCAAAGGTGCAGTACCTGGGACACGTAGTGAGCGCTGACGGAGTGGCTCCCGACCCTGATAAAATCACCGCAATTAAGGAATGGCCAAGCCCCTCCAGCGTAAAAGAAGTGCGGCAGTTCCTCGGGTTGGTAGGCTACTACCGAAGGTTTATTCCCGGTTTCACCAAAAAGGCAGCACCTATGCAGGACCTCCTGATAGGCCAGTCCCGGAAGGCCAAGAACCAGAAGCCGCCCTTCAAATGGGAAGAGCTGGAAGAAGAGTCCTTCCGCCAGCTGAAGATGGCCCTCACGGGGGACGAAATCCTGGCGTACCCGGATTATAGCCAGCCCTTTATCCTCTACACCGACGCCAGTAACATCGGGCTAGGAGCCGTACTGTCCCAGATCCAGCAGGGGAAGGAACGAGTAATCGCCTACGCCAGCCGAAAACTGCGACCCACCGAAAGGAACCCCGAGAATTACAGCTCATTTAAGTTAGAGTTCCTGGCCGTAGTATGGGCAATCACTGAGCGCTTTAAGCATTACCTCGCTTCTTCCCGGTTCACCGTGTACACGGATAACAACCCGCTGACACACCTGGACACGGCAAGACTCGGTGCCCTGGAGCAGAGGTGGATGGCCCGTCTGTCCAACTACGAGTTCACAATTAAATACCGGGCAGGACGCTCCAATACCAACGCGGACGCCCTGTCCAGGATGCCCAACCTGCCGGACGGAGGAGAAGATCCGGAGGGACTGGAAGAAGTTGAACTCCCTGCGTTCCACCGTCATGGGACTATTCAGTATTCCCACCGGGTAAGGAGTAAGCAGGCTGCTACGTTGAACCCCTTACCCCACTACAACTGGGCGGAAACGCAAGACAGCGACCCTGCCGTCCGACTGGTGAAGGAGATGCTGACTCGGCCGGAGGCTCGCCTTGAACCAGACGCTCCGGAGGAAGCCAAACAACTATGGGCAGAGAAGAGTCGACTGTTCCTTTACAAAGGGAAGTTGTGCCGCAGAATGGTTAACTCCCGGACGCATGAATTACTCTGGCAAGTAGTGGTGCCACGAAGAGACGCAGCCATGGTGATGGAGGCATACCACGACGGAGCTGGACACTTTGGGTGGAAAAAGCTGGAGTTCCTGCTGCGCGAGCGGTTCCACTGGGTAGGCATGAGGGGAACCATCGAGAAGTGGTGCAGAGATTGTGGCCCGTGCAACCTGAGAAGGAAGGACCGAGCCAGCCAGAAGACTCCCCTGCAGTCCATCGTCACCCGGCAACCGTTGGAACTGGTAGCCTTGGATCATGTAAAACTGACCCCAAGCAGAAGTGGCTACGTCTACGCGTTAACCATCGTGGATCATTACTCCCGGTTCTTGGTTGTCGTCCCCGTCAAGGACTTAACGGCTCAAACAGCAGCTAGAGCCTTCCAGCAGCACTTCTGCCGTCCACACGGGTACCCGGACCAAGTGCTGACGGACCAGGGACCTGCCTTTGAAGCGGAGGTCTTTCAGGAATTCTGCAATCTGTATGGCTGCCGGAAGATAAGGACGACACCCTACCATCCGCAGACTAATGGACTTTGTGAAAAAATGAACCAGGTGGTAATGGATCTTCTAAAAACGTTGCCCCTGGAAGAACGCAGTCTGTGGCCTGAAAAGTTGCCCGATCTGGTGGACCTATACAACCACATCCCGGTAGGTTCCACCAACTGTACCCCGGCTTACCTAATGAGGGCAAGACCTGGTAAGTTACCTGTTGACCTGGAAATGGGAGTCCTGACCCCCGAGGACACTTCACCAGAAACAGACTGGGACACAGAGAGGCAGCAGCAGTACCGGAGAGTACAGGAGAGCGTGGAGCGAAGTCTCTGTCAGGCTAGGGAAAGACAAGAGAAAACTTACAACCAGTATGCTCCCGCTGTTCCCCTGGTACCCGGAGAGCAGGTCTTGAAAAGGAAGAGACGGCTCCACAAGTTGGACGACCAGTGGGAGAAGGACCCGTACACCGTACTGCCCTCAAGCCACGAGAACCCGAAGGTCTGTACCATCAGTAAAGACGGAGGGGAAACCACAGCCATTGTATCCCGGGACCACCTGAAGAAGTGTCCCGAACAACTGAGGAACCCTGAAGAAGAACAAGAAGACCATCGACCCGTGGAAGAAAGGGAAGATATGGTTAGTACCGTGCTCGGGGACTTTCCTCAGTCTTGGACTCAAGTCAATGGTGCAGTTGTGGTACCCGTACTCACCTTCCTCCAACCATCATCCCAAGAACCTACGGAGCAACGGGTAGAGCTGGAAGAACAGCCGGTCCAGGAGGCAGAAGACTCCACACAAGCAGAACAGGAGAATCAACCCTCTGCTTATAGTGAGCCTGCCGTACCCCTAGTGAGACAAAGAGCCGGTAGACAGCTGCCCAGTTTACCCTTGACAGCTCCTACACCCTGTAGTTCAGGGCCAGACAGTCAGCTCCGTAGGTCCACTCGGGCCACTAGAGGCCAGTTACCCGCACGCTGGAGAATTTAAAGTGTATAAATTGTTTTATTTATGTTTTTCTGTGTCTTGTTGCTTGTGTATAATTTTGTGTTTCTAGTTATTTTTAGGAAACCTTGGTGGATTTACCGGGAATCCTTGTATATAGTTGGAGCGTAACCCAGGATGGACTAGAGACTGTTAAGGACTCGGGGTAGGACAGACCCCTACCTGGTTACGTCTCCCTGTGTTGGTGAAATGGACACCTTTGCTTTTCTTCAAAGACTGCATCCGGTTGCGGACACGCCGTAACCATCGTATGTGTTTTTCTTATAGTATTGTTATTGTTATACTTTGTTATGTTTTTCTAAATGTGTTTAGTCCCGGAGTACTAAATTTCACTAGGGGGGAATGTGACACCCCAGGGGTCTGGTTGCCACAGTGATAGAGATATTATGTCTGAGAGCAGGTGGGAGGTCCTTTGGTCAGGGATCCTGTGCATGCCACACCTCCTGCCCAGTCTTGGGAGGGGAAGAACTTCCCCTGTATAAACCCGGGGCTGAGGCAGGGTGAGTCAGACAAGGAGAGTGGAGAAGAGAAGCAGCATAGGAAACAGCAGAGTTACAAGGAGTCAGGGGCTGGCAGCTACAGAGCTCGCCCTGACTAAGAAGATTCTTTACCGGACCCGGAGTCCGAGGCTGTGGGGACTAACTCCTACCCAGCAGCAGAATCCGTCGGGCAGGGGATTTCAGGTCCTCTGGCCCAGAAGCCCGAAGGCACGGTCACACGCGTGGGACCAGCACCGCCATCGTGGAGCGGAAGCCATTAGAAGGCCCCGAGTCACCGGCCATACGGGTGAGCACCACACGGTACACTCAGGGACGTGGGCTACTTACATCAGCTTCTAGCAAGGTAGCCAGAAGAGTACAGTCAGTTTGGGAGGCCTACAACTACGCCTGGCCAGGGGAGATCCCATCTGCTCAAAGACTGACCAGGCCTCGTTTGCTAGCAAGTACTCCGGGAGGGTCTGTCGTTGTTACCAGTAAAGACCCTGAACTACACCGTACCGTCTCTGAGTGGTTCCTGCTACCCCCATCATCCACGTCGGCTGCCCTGAGGCCATACCCCTCCCGTTGGGGGTTATACTATCACGCTGCACAATCTTACCACCGGCCTCAGCGGTCTGCCCTGCAGCAGCAGCTTCCTGGCTGCACTCAACGGGTGGCGTAGTCATCAACTATTTACTACTAATAGACTGCCGTCTAGTTTGACTCCCTGGGCACGGACCGGGTCACCGCCACGAGATTACAACCCTCCACGGATCCGGCTCCGGGTAAGCTCCCGCGTGCGCACCGCAGCGCGACACAGGCCCAGGGGCGCGTCACGTGCATGAGGTGAGCCGAGTTCATTGGACATTAACTCGGCTCATCTGGATGCCCTCACAGAGAGACACTGTGGAGCGCAAGCAAGCCTGCGCTTCTCAGTGTCTGCGGGATGACAGGCTGGATGGCAGCGTTCTGCTGCGGTCCAGCCTGTCATCTCGATGTAGCAGAGCTGAAGCTGTCATGGGAACCATGGAAAGGTAAGGATGATGTTGCTTTATTATTTTTCTTTTATTTCAGGAGATCGTTGGCTTCAGCTGGAATGGGCGTGATGGTAAGTATGGTTTAATTTAGAACAATAAAGAATTGTGTGTCTATTTCAATTAAAGGACTTTTTTCTGGGTGTTGTGTTTTTTTTAAATACTTTACTAGAAATTCATGGTGGTCATGTCTAATATTGGCGTGACCCCATGAATTTCGGGCTTAGGGCCAGCTGATAATGCCAAGCTGGCCCTAACCCCTTTATTACCCAGTGAGCCACCGCATCAGGGCCCTGGATGAGTTGGGTACAGCGCCAGAAGATGGCGCTTCTATGAACGCGCCATTTTCCGGGGTGGCTGCGGACTGCAATTTGCAGCGGGGGTGGCCCAGAAAGCTTGGGCCTCCCTGCGCTGCGGATTCCAGCCCCCAGCTGCCTAGTTGTACCTAGTTGCCGGCCGGCTTTTTTAAAGAGAGTGTCTTCTGAGCAGTTTGTCAGCTTTTGGACACCTTTGCAGGTGTTTTCTATGTGTTTCTATGTGTTTTTGTTTGCCTGCCATTGGTTTTAACGGTGTTCGACGGTGTTCTAAGGTGTTCGACGAACAGTTCGACGAACAGTTCCTCGAACATCCCGGTGTTCGACGAACCGAACCGAACCCGAACACTACGGGGGTGGCTCAACACTAGGGTGTATGTGATTTTATTTTATGTGGGACACTTTAGCCATTAAGAAGGGTTTGTCCAGTATTAGACAAACCCTTTAATATTTCCTTGTGGCCTTGGAACTAACCAGAATGGAATAATAACCCCCAGCAAATTTCTCATGATGACTAATCAAAGTTGCTCTACAGTTCTGGGTGAGTAATGAATAAGAGTGGAAGAGAGAAGGTCTTGGGAGGACCAGAGAGTACGTGAAGGAAGATATCGGGAGATTAGTTTAGAGATGTATGGAGGAGAAAGGTTTTGGATGGCTTTGTATGCCAGTGTTAGTAGTTTGAATTGCATACGCTGGGGAATTGGGAGCCAATGAAGGAATTTGCAAAGGGTGGAAGCGGAGGAGTAGCGAGGAAAGAGATGAGATTGTTGGGCAGCAGAGTTAAGCACGGACTGGAGAGGTGTGAGAGTGTTAACAAGTAGGCCACAGAGGAGGATGTTGCAGTAGTCGAGGCGGTAGATGATGAGGTCATGCACAAACATTTTAGTAGATTGAGGGCTGATCTATCATGAGATGTCAATGGTATTTGTATCTATATATGAACACCTTGTAATTTAAATCCCTTGCCAACATTTCACATACAGTCATGGCTGAAAGTGTTGTCATCCTTGAAATTGTTCCAGAAAACAAAGCATTTCTCCCATAAAATTACTGCACTTACACATGTTTTGTTATACATATGTTTAGGTCTTTTGTGTGTATTGAAACAACACAAAAAACTGAGAAAAAAAGACAAATTGGAAATAATTTCACACCAAACCCTAAAAATGGGCTGGACAAAATTGTTGGCACCTATCCAAAATTGTGGGTGAACAACTTTGTTTCAAGCATATGATACTCATTCAAATTCACCTGTGGCAAGTAATATTAAAATCAGTCCTGAAACCAGATAAAAAGGGGAGAAGTTGACTCAATCTTTGCATTGTGTGTCTGTTTGTGCCACACTCAGCATGGAGAACAGAAAGAGGAGAATAGAACTGATGGAGGACTTGAGAACCAACATTATTGAGCAATATCAACAATCTCAAGTTTACAAGTCCATCTCCAGAGATCTTGATGTTCCTTTGTGCATGGTGAGCAACATAATCAAGAAGTTTACAACCCATGGCACTGTAGCTAATCTCCCTGGCCATAGAAGGCAGAGAAAAATTGATGAAAGGTTGCAATGCAGGATAGTCCGGATAGTGGGTAAGAAGCAGCTACAATCAAGTTCCAAAGAAATTCAAGCTGTCGCGCAGGCTCAGGGTGCATTAGTGTCAACGCGAACTATCTGTCGACATTGGAATGAAATGAAACGCAATGGTAGTAAGACCCCAATGTTGACACAGAGATATAAAAAAGCTAGACTGAACTGTACCAAAATGTATGTGAGTAAGCCAAAATCCTTCTGAGAAAGCGTCTTGTCGACAGATGAGACCAAGATAGAGTTTTTCGGTAAAAGGACATCATTCTACGTTCAAAGATGTGTGAGCAAGGCATCATAAAATCTGAAGATTATCAAAGGATTTTGGGTTGCAACGTAGTGCCCAGTGTCAGAAAATTGGGTATGCGTCCTAGGTCATGGGTCTTCCAGCAGGACAATGAGCTCAAACATACTTCAAGAATCACCCAGAAATGGATGGAAACACAGCTTTGGAGAGTTCTGAAGTCACCAGCAAACAGTCAGGATCTAAATCCCATTTAACACCTGTGGAGATATCTTAAAATTGATGTTGGGAGAAGGCATGTGAGGGGGTGGTTGAAGATTCCCACTCCACTCCAATCTAAAGCTGTTTTTGTAGATATGTACTACATACTGTATGTGTAAACACCTGTATGTCAGTTGGGACACAGGGAATTAACCAGCTTGGGCCGCTCTAGAAACTGAAACTGTTAGAAACTGAAGGATTTCTGGGAGTTGGAGGCGGCCATTTTAGAGTTCAGTTTGTAAGAGACAGTGAATAGAGACAGACATGAGAGGAGCACAGGAGGGTTAAGAAGAACGGATGTGTACAGTGTGCTAGGAGCTGGTCAGATTACTGAGGAAAGGTGCAACTGTTCCTGTGACTCCTATCAGAGAAGAAGAATCACTTTGGGGGGACGACTGCGGTCAGGTTGTGATTCCCATGTCATTAGGTCCAGTAGCTGCTCATGAGGCCCATGAGAAAGGGGCTCATTTTGGGAGTGAAAAGACTTATAAGTGGCTGCAGAGAATAATTTACTGCCCAGATCTGGAAAAGATGGTAATTGAAGTGTTCCAAAAATGCTGAACATGTGGGTTGAGCCAGAGTCTGGAACAGCGAGCTCCTGTTCAGACCATCCGGACTCTGCTCTGCTGGAAATACTCATGATAGATTATGTGCAAATAGAGTACTTCAGTTCGGGACACTTGTATTGTTTGGTGATGACTGATCATTTCACTAAATATGCAGGGGTGGTAACTACCAGAGACCAGACCGCAGAATCAGCCACTGAGGCGGTATGTCGTCACTTCATTCAAGTGTTTGGGTGTCCACGGCAGATTCATTCTGATCAGGGAGCTTGCTTTCAGGGTGCCTTAATGAAGGAACTTTATCAACTGTATGTTACTGAGCAGTCTAGGATGGCGCCCTATCATTCGCAAGGCAACAGTGCATGTGAACATTTCAACCGCACCCTCCTGCAAATGCTGCGAACCCTGGAGAATGATCAAAAAGCACGCTGCCTGACTACCTGCCTGAACTGATGTGGGCCCACATTTATCGGGTGCAGAGCATGACAGGTTACTCGCCCCACATGCTGTTGTTCGGAAGGGCTGGTAGGGAAATAGAAGACCTACACATTCCTGATCCCATGGCTGATCCTCCTCGGACCAAAATCACGTGGGCCCAGGAGCACCGGCGGTGTTTGAGATCGGTGCACAGAGTGGTGGGTGATCGGTTGAGACGGCTGACACATCATGACCAGAGACTGATACAGAAGGAAGTGTTTGCTCCAGAGGAAAGAGGGCTAGTCTGAGTCAAAAAGAGGTCTGGAAAGTTAGATGACGAGTGGGAGGCAGTACAGTATGTGGTGAAAAGGAGGATGGGGCCCAATATCCCCGTGTATGAGGTGGAACCGGTGGGGACTGGGGGGCTGACTATGAATCTCCATCGTAACATGCTGCAACGATGTAGGTTTGAAGAACCCGCGGTTGTTGAGGAGGCACCTGAACCTTAGTCAAGGACAGCGGACCCACCCATAGATTTTGATTGGTGGGCTGTACCTGCCTCCTTACAGACTGAGGGCCCATCTGTTGCAATATTACCCCCCATAGAGACTATTTCACAACCTGTGGTTCCCCCAGAGACGATATACAGAGAGAAACTACTGCCCCAGTCCAACCTGTGGCTGTCCCCAGCAATAGTGCACCGGGGGAGTCAACAACTCTAGTCCTGCGAAGGACCACTTGGGCTACCGCAGGCATACTCCCACAATGCTATGCACAGGACAATTTCATCTGATAAGGTGTGTCGAGGACGCCAACCTCTACTGGGGTGGCATGTGAGGGTGTGGTTGAAGATTCCCATTTCACTCCCATCTAAAGCTATTTTAGTAGATATGTATTACATGTTTAAACATAAAAGATGTTATTGGTGTTTTGGCCATTAGATGGCAGCGGTTTGCACATGTATACTACTTTCACCTGTATGTCAGTTATGACACAGGGAATTAACCAGTTTGGGTCAGTGTCAGTTAGAAACTGAAGGATTTCTTGGAGTTGGAGGCGGCCATCTTAGAGTTCAGTTTGTAAGAGACAGTGAATAGAGACAGACAAGAGAGGAGCACAGCAGATTTAAGAAGAACAGGTGTGTACAGTGTGCTAGGAGCTGGTCAGATTACTGAGGAAAGGTGCAACTGTTCCTGTAACTCCTGTCAGAGAAGAAGAATCACTTTGGGGGGACGACTACGGTTGGATGCAGATTTGGATTCCCCCCAAAGGCATCTGCTGTGGCATGAATGGCCTTCTGCTAGCCTGTCAGGCTAAAACTATGCTCCAGGTGACAAGCCCAGGATTCACTTTATGTTCTCCCAGCTAAACAGACGATCAGACAATTAAGCAGCCTCTTCAGTGATCAGTTAACGGCCGGTAAGTCTGAGCTCAGGCCCCACCACAGGGATCCCAGTGGGCACGTGCACGCAAACTATAGAAAGAGTTTGGCGCCAAACACAGGTTCTCAGTTAGAGACATTGTTTGCTAGCAGGGCTGGGTGAATCTTAGCTAGATACTCCCCTCAGTGGGGAGATTGTGTATGGATAGAATAACAGTATTGTAATTGTAGAGAATTGTTAAATTTGTGAACTTTTGCGCTGCACCACTGCAGGGGCCAACTCTTGCACCCATCTGATTACATCCTTGCTTTGGGTAACACTCGGTTACCGCATTAGGCGGAACCACTGGTTAAGCAAACTATAGTTTATCTTTTAGTACATCCTGGTCCTGTCAGTTGTGCAGCGCAGGGGTCTTTGCTGACCTGGGCTAGGTGTATGTGATAGTTAACTGTGTTTCTTTCTTGCGTTTCTCAGTTTTCATTGTTAGTAAAAACTGGTTCCTTAACAAATTTCCTGGTTGTGTTCTTCAAATAAAAGAGAACTGGAGCAGTTTGCAAAAGAAGAGAGGTCCTAAATTCCAGTTGAGAGGTGTAAGAAGCTTGTTGATGGTTATAGGAAGCGATTGATTTATTTATTCCAAAGAGTGTGCCATCAAAATATTAAGTTAAGGGTGCCAATAATTTTGGCAGGCCCATGTTTAGGGTTTTGTGTGAAATAATATACAATTTGCCTTTTTGCTATTTTTTTGTGTTGTTCCAATACACACAAATAAAATAAACATGTGTATAACAAAACGTGTTATTGCTATCATTTTCTAGGAGAAATACTTCATTTTCTGGAACAATTTGAAGGGTGCCAACAATTTCGGCCATGATGTACATGTATGTCGTAACGAGGAAAGTGAATATGATATACAGGTACATCATGGTGATAACAAAGTCACAAGAGCTGTGCCTGCACAATTGCAGCCAAGAGCTTAGCTGTTAGTTAAGCCGAACTCCTGGCCGCAACTGTGTGGGCAGCAACAGCATGAACTGGTACCAGCATCATCCATGGCCCTTTAAATGAAGCTGTTAATAGCCACACTGAAACATTCAGATAGTTGTGAGATGGAGGGTGCTCCTTCTGTCACTTCTTTGCCCTCATGGGGTTCTGATGTTGTCAAGGGTCAAGGAATGTCCTCTGGGTCTGTCCACTGCTATAATAACGGCCTCCTCTCAGTGTCTAATATCCTGCAAAGCACAAGTGTAGCAGAGTATTAGATGTTAATAAATGTAAGAAATATGTTTTAAAAAAAGTATAAAAAACACAATGTAAAAGAATGAAAAAAATCAGCAAAAAATCCTTTGGCAAAAAAAAAATTTATGTAAAAGCAAAAATAAACAATAAAAATGGACATACATTTGATATTGACAAACCCAGAATGACCCAATCTAAAAATCTGTTACAAACTGAAAACGTCATCTTGTCTCTCAAAAAATCAAATCCTGAAATCGTTTTGTCAGTGGAAATATTAAAAAGTTACAAAATATTGCAATGCAAAACCAAATGATTTTTTTAAAATATGGTTTTATTATGCAAAAGTAGCAAAACATAAAAAAACCTTATATTAGTCGGGTATTACTGTAATCGTACTGACCCAAATAATACATTTGTCATATTACTGTTACTGTACAGTGAATGGCTTAAAAAAGTATAAATAAAGTCAATTTTTCAACTGCTGTTTTATGTTTATTCTGACTTCCAAAAATGGGATTGGAAAGTGATCAAAAAATATTATGTACTCCAAAATATGCCTAAACCACAGTTAGAATTCACATGTTTGGGATTGTTGCACAACTGTTCCAGGTATCCTGGGCACTGCTTCCTTCACCTCGGTCTGCTGCCCTCTGTTGTTTTTGCAGGTTGCCCAGCATGGCTCAATGATATATCCCTAATTGTATTAAAGGCACACTAAGATACACCCCTATGTTTTATGATTGAGACTCTAGAGTTTGGTGTCCTTCACAATATGTACGTGTATTGTGTTTCAACTTGCATCCATCCCTGCTGGGTTCCACTTCATCTGTTGTACTGCTCCTTAGATTCCAAATAGTCCAAGTCTTCATGGAACCACGTGTCCTATAGGAAGCTGCACCAACTCTTGGGGTCCTTGTGCCTACTCAGGACTAGGTGGACCTACCTCACCCAGTTAGCCTCACAAGAATTAAAGCAATTGGGATTGGCATATTTGCAATTTTCACTCTTCAGCACCAACTGTGTGCTTGTTTCTAATCATCCCTTATCATTGTGAAGGAGAGAAGGGCAATTCATAGCCTGAAGAATAACAAGTAGATTACTATTAAGCTTGTGGATGAAAGTGGTGCTGTCGTTCTCGTGAATACAACAGACTACATTAAAGTAGCTAACAGACAGCTGACAAGCGTACAGTACTTCATCAAACTGGATGATGACCCAACTCCTCCAAAATAAGTGAGAAAGTTGAAAAGGGTCATCAGAGGCCTAATACAAATTCCACAAAACTTTTGGACTCAATACCTGAGAATCCTAGAATAGGATAGGAATTTTATTTATGCTTTTCAAGAATCATAAGCCAGGAAACTCAGGAGGCCGATTACTTCAAGAGTGGGAACACTCACGGAAAAAAACCTCAGGGTGGGTAGAAAAACAGCCAGCTATTTACTGGACACCACAAATCTTTTGAGGAAGCTATCTACAATATTTCTCCTCCCCAAGGATGCTATCTTAGAATCCATGAATTTGGAAACCCTATATTCCAACATCCCTCATGAAGATGGACTTACTGCCTGCCAAATGTTTCTTGAAGCCAATGGGACTCAACAGATTCATCCTCATGCATAACGTTTTCTCTTTCGGTGAGGAGCTATATCTACAATGCACCTGAACTGCTATGGGCAGCAAAATGGCACCTCAGCATGCTAACACTGGAAAATTATTTTTTTAGCATCCTGCTCTATCAAATTCTTGGCCTTTTCCCATTACACTAATGACATCTTAATAATCTGGACTGAGTCTAAACAAGACCTTATAAAATTCCATGAAAGATTCAAACCTTTCATCCCACCATAAACTTGACATTTGACCACTTGAAAACAGAAATAAACATTTTGGATACCACCATAAAAATTAAAAATGGTTCAATCCAGTGTATCGGAAACAATTAAACTGCCCACATACCTCAGATGGAACAGCTTCCACCTGAAACATTTTAAAAAGTCCAATGTCTACAGCCAAGTCTTCACATACAATCGTATCTGTTCCAACTCAATGGACAGGGATGAAAACTTAACCCATCTTAAAAAGACATTTTTTAAACCAAGTCTACCACCTCCATTGATGATCAGATCATTAGGGCAACAAGTATCCTTAGAAGTCAACTACATCAATATCGAGAAAAAGAGTACTTGTAGTGGTGACCTACAGCCCACAACATGACATGGTGAGAAAAACTGTCACCATATCCTACAGAAAGATGTCTGGATAAAAATAATATTCAAAGACCCTCCCTTGCTATGCTACCGACAACCTTCAAATTTAAGAAATATTGTGATCAGAAGCTCAATACCTTCTGATACACCAAGAGAAACTTATCCTTGCAATCTGAAGAACTTCAAAATCTGCACTCATGAAATGACCACAGACAGGCTACAATGCACAGCAGGACTATAAGATTCCTGGGACATTCACATGTTCCTCATCCAATATGGTGTACTTAATTCTGTGCACTATTTGTCCTACTGGGGGTCTCTCTGTTATAGAAACAGGACATAAATTAAGTGCAAAGAAGAGGTCGCATTGCTATATGATTACAGACAAAAAAAAACATTTACCTGTGGCTAAACATTTTTGTGGTCCAGGACACAAGATAAATAATATGAAAGTTGTTATGTTACAAGGCAACTTCAAATCATAAAGACACCAAAAGGTTTGAGAACATAAATGTATGACAGTCTTTGTGCTAAATATGTCACATGACATGACTTACTAAAAAAATCGGAGGAATGTGCTCCAGAGACAGTGAGTGCATCAGATCCCTGATCTAACATGGATATTGGGACAATAAAACTTTTACATAATTTTTCATCAGTTATCTAAACTAATTCAGGATTCATTCTCCAAGTGCAGTTTTGTTTATTTTTAAATAACCATTTAATAAATGTCATGTCTCTGCTCTTTTTGTGTATATACTGCATGTGTGCTTCTTCAGATACTCTGTTATACCATGTCTGGTGAAGAGACCTAAATAGTCTTGAAACTTGCTTTGCAACATTACTTATTTTAGTTTTGTTAGCCAGTAAAAAGTTTTATAACTGCTAAATTATATTGTTGTTTCTCCTGCTGAGAAAAATTAACTCCTTTCTGAAATAAGATGTATCCATATGTCCCTATGGCTTGCTACTTATTGACCACAGACGTATGGATATGTCTAGGCAATTTTTCTTGCACAGAGGCATCAGGTGTCAGCTGATTTTGACAGTTAACACCTAGCACTCAGTGCCAGGAGTGGTGCCTGCACCGCTCCGGGCACTTTCACCCACTAAATGCTGCGATCACTGCGATGGCAGCACTTAGAGTGCAGGCAGAGGGAAGAAAGCCTTTCTGCCTTTGGATCGGTGATCGCGGGGTCCCGATCCTTGCCATGGTGACCCGATGTCGTTATGATGACATTCGGGTTACCAGAGCTAAGAAAGATGCCAGATCATGCACAGTGCATGATCTGGCAACTTTCTGTGTCAGTGCAGAACTGACAGTTTGCACTGTATAGGAATGCTCCTGCATCCCTATACTATACAAGGGATCAGCCTGCAATCAGTGAAAGTACCATTGTGGTACAAAGTGTAAAAGAAAAGTGAAAAAAACGCGAAAAAATATTTGTAAAAATAATCACAAAATATTAATAAAAAAATATAAATATATTGTACCCATAAATAAATATTTTTATGAAAAAAATAAACAAAAAAGTACACACAAACTGTCCCACTAGTTAACACCTTCAGTGAACACCGTAAAAAAATAAAGTAAAAAACAATCCAAAAAACAATGCTTTATCATGATACCACTGAACAAAAAGTGGAATAAAACACAATCAAAAAGATGAATGTAAATTAAAATGATACCTCTGAAAACGTCATCCTGACCCACAAAAAACAAGCCACCATACAGCTCCATCAATGGAAAAATAAAATAGTTATAGCTCTCAGAATAAAGTGATGCAAAAAGAATTATTTTTTTTTAAATTAGTTTTTATTGTGTAAATGTGCCAAAACATAAAAAACGCTGTAAGTGTGGTACTGCTGATACTGTACTGACTTGAAGAATAAAGCTGCCTTTTGAAAAACCACACCCGGAACAACATAAAAAAAAAACAATTCCTGAATGGCTGTTTTTTGTTTATTCTGCCTCCCAAAAATCAGAATAGAAAGCAATCAAAAAATGTCATGTGCCACAAAATGGTACCAATAAAAATGCCAAGTCGTCCCATAAAAAACAAGCCCTAACATGAAACTTTTGGCTGAAATGTGGAAAAATGATAGCTCTAAAAATATGGCCATGCAAAAACTAGTTTTTGCAACAAAAAGTGTCTTTTTTTGTGTGACAGCAGCCAAACATAACAATCCGCTATAAATCTGGTATCGTTTAATCAATTACCGCATGAGGAATGGCGTAAAAAATAAATAAAACCAATTTTTCACCTGCTATTGATTTATTCATTCTGCCTCCTAAAGATCGCTGTAAGGCTCGCATTTATTCTGCGCTCTGCGCTTACACCAAGGTTTCCATGTAAATCTCTTAAATACGTGATTCAGACAGAACACCCGGGCGGAAGATTCCCTATAATGAGGCAGATGGAGGCACCGTGGATGCTGTCTGGCGTATGATCTGTCGGCGTCCGTCTTTTTACTAGGCATGCATAAAAGTGCCGTTGTCCACAGTTTTGCGCACTTCTGAAAAGGATGACACTGTAAAGAGGCCAGACAGATTCCAGAGTAACTCTGCTGCCTCATTATGGTGAATGGATCCCTTGGGGGTTCATCTGAATCACGTCGTTCGGAGATTTAGATAGAAACCCCAATATACACTGTGTTCCAAATTATTATGCAAATAATATTTTCTCAGATTTTCCCAAATTACCTATATGAATTGCAGTCATTGTAATTTTCCAGTCAAATAAATATTAGAGTACAATTGAAAGGTTTTTGTACAAACTGCCTATGATAACAGTATATTTTCTTAAAAAATAAAACACTCAAACTGCACTCAAAATGCATGTTCCAAATTATTATGCACAGCAGAGTTTTCAACCTTTTCATTTTAATAAAGAACAAAAAAATGGTAATTTTTGAAATTATAAGCATTAGCAGGTTATTACAAACTGAAATCAAACAGTTTTCAACTCAAAACTTTATTCTAGGTGATGTTACATTTGCACATAGGACCCCTTGTTCGAAAGGAGCTTCTGAACTCTCTCATTCATTGAATTTGTCAGGTTTTGGATGGTTTCTGCTTCAATTGTTTTGCATGAGGACAGAATACCCTCCCAGAGCTGTTGCTTAGATGTGAACAGCCTCCCACCATCATAGACACTCCTTTTGATGATGCTCCAGAGGTTCCCAATGGGGTTGAGGTCAGGGGAGCATGGGGGCCACACCATAAGTTTGTCCCCTTTTATGCCCACAGCAGCCAGAGATGCAGATGTGTTATGTGCAGCATGAGACGGGGCATTATCATGCATGAAAATGATCTCACTGCGGAATGCACGGTTCTTCTTCTTGAACAATGGCAGGAAGTGCTGTTTGAGAAACTCAACATACATTATGGAGTTCATCTTTACCCCTTCAGGGATCCTCAAAGGGCCGACAATCTCTCTCCCCATGATTCCAGCCCAAAACATTACTCCACCTCCTCCTTGTTGGCGCCGTAGCCGTGTTTGCATGGGGTGTCCATCAACCAGCCATCCTCCACTCCATCCATCTGGACCATCGAGATCATTTCATGCATGATAATGCCCCGTCTCATGCTGCACATAACACATCTGCATCTCTGGCTGCTGTGGGCATAAAAGGGGACAAACTTATGGTGTGGTCCCCATGCTCCCCTGACCTCAACCCCATTGAGAACCTCTGGAGCATCATCAAAAGGAGTGTCTATGATGGCGGGAGGCAGTTCACATCTAAGCAACAGCTCAGGGAGGGTATTCTGTCCTCATGCAAAACAATTGAAGCAGAAACCATCCAAATCCTGACAAATTCAATGAATGAGAGAGTTCAGAAGCTCCTTTCGAACAAGGGGTCCTATGTGCAAATGTTACATCACCTAGAATAAAGTTTTGAGTTGAAAACTGTTTGATTTCAGTTTGTAATAACCTGCTAATGCTTATAATTTCAAAAATGACCATTTTTATGTTCTTTATTGAAATGAAAAGGTTGAAAACTCTGCTGTGCATAATAATTTGGAACATGCATTTTGAGTGCAGTTTGAGTGTTTTATTTTTTAAAAAATGTACTGTTATCATAGGCAGTTTGTACAAAAACCTTTCAATTGTACTCTAATAGTTATTTGACTGGAAAATTACAATGACTGCAATTCATATAGGTAATTTGGGAAAATCTGAGAAAATATTATTTGCATAATAATTTGGAACACAGTGTAAGTGAAGTGCTCAGTATAAAGCGCAGGATAAATGTGATCCAACATGTTATGTAAAATGTTCCCAACAAAAGTTTCAACTCAATCCACAAAAAAAAACAAGTCCCCACTCAGGTCTGTCATCTCTTATTGGAAATATAGGGGCTTCCACATTACTGGTAGCACAAAGGCTCTGGAAAAGCACCATGGCTCATCGCTCCCCAAAAGAAATTGAGCAAATACTGCACTCCTAAATACAAATGCCTCCTCCCTTCTGAGCTCCAATGTATGCCTTAACCGCAGTTAGCGTCCACATGTTTGGCATTTCTGCAGCGATGACAGCCTGCCTAATTTACAGGTGCGTGTCTCCAGAAGCATGAGCTGGGCACAACG
The DNA here is from genome assembly GCF_046119375.1 of Phyllobates terribilis. NCBI lineage: Eukaryota > Metazoa > Chordata > Amphibia > Anura > Dendrobatidae > Phyllobates > Phyllobates terribilis. Next base: position 529,466,474 of record NW_027362764.1, on the reverse strand, counting down.
TACTAGTCCTACAACTTACTTGTCAGTGCAACGGCAGTTTGCAATTTTCACTCAGCAAGATCTGCTGCTGCTTGTTTCTGGAAAAGACCCACGGAGTCAAAATCGTTACTACACGTGTAGATAAATTCCCAAAGGGGTATAATTTCCAAAATGGGGTCACTTGAAGGGGGATTCTGCTATTCTAGCATTTATGCACTCTGTATATGGAGTCTGCATACTATTCTAGAAAAACCTGCGCTCCAGGAGGCAAAAACCACTCCGTCTCTCACGAGTCTCGCCGTATGGCTAAGCAGTACTATACAGCTACATATGGGGTATATGTACATTCAGCAGAAATTGTGTGACAAATTTTGGTGCCATTTTTACCCATTTGCCAGTGTGAAAATTTAAAATCTGGGGCTAAAACAAAATTTTGGTGGTAAAAATTTAATTATTTTTTTCTTCACTGCCCAATGGTATAAAATTCGGTGATCCACCTGTGGTGTCAATATGCTCACTGCACCCCTAGATTAATTCATTGAGAGAAGTAGTTTGTAAAATGGGGTCTCTTATGGGGGGCCTGCTGTTCGGGCACCCCAGGGACTCTGCCAATGTGACATGGCACCCTCAAAGCAGTCCAGCAAAATCTGAACTCCAATATGGTGCTTCTTCCCTTCTGAGCTTTGCACTGTGCATCAAAAGTAGTTTTAGACCATATATGGGGTATCGGTGTACATAGGAAAAATTGCACAACAAATTTTTGGGTCCATTTTCTCCTGCTATCCTTGTGAAAATGAAAAGATTTGGGGCTAAACAAACATTTTTGTGAGAAAAATATTTTTTTTTCATTTTTACAGATCCATGTTGAAAAATTCTGTGAAGCAACTGTGTGTTCAAGGTGCTCATTACACATCTAAATAAATTCCTTGAGGGGTCTAATTTCCAAAATGGTTTAATTTGTAGGGGTTTTCCACGGTTTAGGCACATCAAGGGCTCTCCAAACGTGATATTACACCTGCAGACCATTCTATAAGAATCTGCATCTCAAAATGTCACTTCTTCCTTTCTGAGTCCTGCTGTGCACCCAAACGCTAGTTTTCCCTGCATATGGGGTATCTGCATGCTGAGGAGAAATTGCACAACAAATTTTGGGGTCGATTTTCTCCTGTTACCCGTTTGAAAATTAAAAAATGGGGCTAAAAAGCATTTTTGGGGGGAAAAATGGGATTTTTCTATTTTCACGGCTCCACGTTATAGACTTCTGTGAAGCACTTGGGGGTTTAAGGTGTTAATTGATATTTATCAATACATCTTGGAATAATAATAATTTCCACAATTTGATGTGTTTAAAATAAATGTTCCTGTGCTGAGATAACGTTATATATGTTCCCTGCTGTGTACTGTGTAATGGCTGTATCGCACCGTACATGGACATGGTCTGATCATAGCACAGCTCTTGGTCAGGGGAGGAAGCAAAGGAGAGTATACAGACATTACAACACGGGATCGCAGCTGATTCTTTTTGCGTGATAAAACACTTTTTCATTTTCACTGTTTTTAAAAATAATGTTTTACCTCAAAGAAAGAATTATTTGCAATCCCATGCTATAATGTCCACATACTTTTTTGCTTTCTCCCCTGCCCAGTAGCTGTGGTATGATCAGACCATGTTATGAGGTAATAACTCCTGAACGCTTCAACTGACTCCTTAGGGGCTCTACAAACTATTTCAGGAAAATCTACACTTGAAAGGTCGAATAGCGCTTCTTCTTCCCTCCAAGCCCCGCAGTGTGCCCAAACAGGAGTTTCCTACCACATATGGAGCAATGCCATATTCAGATGAAATTGTGAAACAAATTATAGGGTCCATTTTCACTTGTTGCCTTTTGTAAAAATAAAAAATATGTGGCTAGAATACCATTTTAATGTTAGAATTGTAATTTTTTTTTTTTACTTATATCACACATTGGTGCCAAATTCATTGAAACGCCTGTGGTGGCATCTCAGAAGCTCTACCAATATGATATGGTGTCTACAAACCATTCCAGCAAAATCTGTGCTCCAAAATGTTACTCATTCCTCATTATGAGCTTTGCACTATGCTGAAATAGAAGCTTCTGGCCACATATGGGATATTAGCTTGCTCAAGAGAAACTGTTACAAATTGTGGGGTAAATTTTCTCCTATTACCCCTAGTAAAAATGCAAAGTCCTCCTGATGGTGGACTCACGAACAGTAACATTAGCATATATAAGAGATTCCTTTAGTTGCCCATTCGCTACAGAATACAATATAAACTTATTTCTCTCACCCACAAAACTCTCCACAGTTCTTACCACCCTACATCTCCTCCCTCATCTGTTTATCACTCTACCGTGCTCTCCGCTCTGCAACTGATCTAAGACTAATATCCTTTGTAACCTCCCTACAATCGGGCCATAACATGTGTATGGACTACAGCTGTATCTGATTGTAATTAGTGATGAGCGAGCACTAAAATGCTCGGGTGCTCAAAGCTCGGGTCGAGCACATTGAAATACTCGGGTGCTCGACCCGAGCAATGAGCCCAATGTAAGTCTATGGGAAACTCGAGCATTTTTCTGGTGGTCCCCCCCGGCTGTCTGCAGAAGGTCAAAAATTGCCCAAAATGTCCAGCCAGGTACAGCATCCAGGAACGGGCTGCCCCCAACCACCAGCTGCCTATTTGTACCTGGCAGGACACAACGATATAGGGAAGCCCTTTTTTTTTTTTTTTTTTATTATTTCATGAATTTCATGAAATAATTAAAAAAAATTTACGTGGGGCTTCGCACTATTTTTGTGTCCAGCCAGGTAGGGGGGGCTGGAATCCTCAGCGCAGGGAGGCCCAAGCTTTCTGGGCCCCACCCGCTGCAAATTTCAGTCCGCAGCCACCCCAGAAAAAGGCGCGTTCATAGAAGCGCCATCTTCTGGCGCTGTACCCAACTCATCCAGGGCCCTGGTGTGGTGGCTCACTGGGTAATAAAGGGGTTAGGGCCAGCTTGGTATTATCAGCTGGCCCTAAGCCCGAAATTCATGTGGTCACGCCAATATTAGACATGACCACCATTAATTTCTAGTAAAGTATTTAAAAAAAACACAACACCCAGAAGAAAGTCCTTTAATTGAAATAAACACACAATTTTTTAATGTTCTAAATTAAACCATACTTACCATCACACCCAGTCCAGCTGAAGTCAATGTCTTCTGCAATAAAAGTAAAATAATAAAGCAACCTCATCCTTACCTTTCCATAGTTCCCAGGACAGCTTCAGCTCTGCTACATTCACATGACAGGCTGGATTGCATCCGAAAGCTGCCATCCAGCTTGCCATGCCGCAGACACTGAGAAGCGCAGGCATGCTTGCGCTCCTCAGTGTCTGGCTGTGGTGGCATCCAGATGAGTCGAGTTCATGTCCAATGAACTTATCTCATGCATGTCACTGACAGCGTGGGAGAAATCTCTTGTGCTCAGCGCTTCAGCAGGAGAATTCTCCCACGCTGGGATGGCATTGAGATGACAGGCTGGATCGCAGCTGAGCCCTGCCATCCAGCTTGTCATCCTTCATAGACACTGCAGAGCGCAAGCATGCCTGAGCTCTGCAGTGTCTATGAAGGATGGCATGCGGGATGCCTAGCCTTTGCTAGCTATTAAAATAGGGGGGACTCCACGTCATTTTTTTGGAGGGTCCCCCATTTTATTAGCTGGTAAAGGCTAGGTATTCAGCTGGGGGCTGATATTAGTAGCCTGGGAAGCTCCGTGGGTATTACCCTGGGAACCTCCGTGGGTATTACCCTCTTCCCAGGCTTCAAACATCTGCCTCAGCCATCTGCTTAACCTCTGCTGGAGACTAAAATTACGGGGAACCCCACGCCAATTTTTTTTTAATAATAAATCCTTTACCGGTGTATGCTGCTGATGAATTGCTGGCCGGCTTTTTTAAAGAGACAAAAACACTATTATTTTTTTTTAATAAATCCTTTATTTTAACACTAAATAACAAGTACAGTAACCAACACTGTCAATGTACTTATTATATATGTGACTGACATGTTTCTATCTTTCTAATCTATGTGTGATGCTCTATTCTTTCTGTTCTAAATTGTCGGATACCAGTGTATGCCGCTGATGAATTGCCGGCCGGCTTTTCTAAAGAGACGGGTACATGAAAATCGGAGGGCACTAGTGTGTTCCAAGTGCCCTGCTATGTTTTTCATGCACCCTCCTATATACCCTCCCTGTCTGCCTATATATTCTGCCTGCCTGTTTAATTGAGCACCGTTCCCATCGATTTGGGCAATTTTTGACCTTCTGCAGACCGCCGGGGAGGACCACCAGAAAAATGCTCGAGTTTCCCATAGACTTATATTGGGCTCGTTGCTCGGGTCGAGCACCCGAGTATTCCAATGTGCTCGACCCGAGCTTCGAGCACCCGAGCATTTTAGTGCTCGCTCATCACTATGTTTAATATCATAACAGATTAGGGATCAACAGGTCCAGTGAGGGACAGCTGCCATGGAGTGGGGGTGCCAATTGTGTTTATTAGTAGGCTGCCAACCTCCGCTGTCAAGTAGGATTAATCTTTTAGGTGACACATAGAGAAAGGCAGTTACATTATACTTACCTAACTAGTTGCTGTGGGGCAGTTGATGCTAAGCCACTTTTGTGGAGAGCTATCTCCCGCATAATTGAGTTTGTCTTGTTTTTTAAATATACATTTTTAAAGTAAACATTATTAAAAGTTACATTTTAAGGGTATTTTTTTCTGTAAGTTGTAACCTCCCATCTCTGTCTCCACGACTTCTCATGTTTTGCGTTAGTTTTCCGGAATGTGCTACCCGGGATGATCCAATTAATACTAAGCCCTCATATTTTTACGCTTGCTTTAAAAACACATCTCTTTAGACAAGCTTATCAGCATACTTCATTAATCTAACTCTTCCCTGTTCCCTGATCATGCTGCATATTTATTACAATGATGGGTGACATAACAAGCACATTCTACCTATTGTGTCCCCTTATTTGTTTATACTGTAGATTGTAAGCTTGCAAGCAGGGCCCTCATTTTTCCTGCAACTGTTGAACTATGTGTTACCTTTCATTTTCTTTATTTTCTGTACATGCCCCCACTCAATTGTAAAGTGGTGTTGGCGCTATATAAATAAAATTCTTATCATTTATCTCGAGTTTTGACTTTGCTCTATTTATACACAATCTTTCTCACTTTGGGATGGCGGGAATCAAAAATCTTTAGAAATAATTTTGTAACTTTTTCCAGTCTGATGAGCATAAACAACTCTTCTTCTGAGATCCTCACAAATCTCATTTATTTAAGCAATGATACACTTCTGTAAACATGTGTTGTGAATATCATGCTTTGATAGATCTCTGTCCTTTAAATGAAGCAGCTCAAGCATTCACACCTGATTATCATTTATTGAATTGAAAAAAGCAGGCTCCCCTTTACAGCCTGGGGCGCAATAGTATGCACCAGGCTGTCATCCCCTGTTCAGCGCAGGCTCCGGCGCTGAGCCCACACTGAACCGGGCACATGTCAGCTAATTTACACAGCTGACATGTGCCCGCAACAGCTGCGGGTGGAATCGTGATCCACCCGCGGCTGTTAACATGTTAAATGCCGCTGTCAATCTCTGACAGCGGCATTTAACATCGCCGCGCCGGAAGCGCGTCACTTACCCCGCCCATCGGTGACCCAGTCAAGTAATCGCGGGTCACCGATGGGTCGATATGACAACCCTGGGTCTGCAGCATAATCCAGTGGTTGTCATGTAAAGATTACTAAGAGCGCCACCTAGTGGTCGGTGCTCATAGTACAGGAGCATTTCGATGTAGCAGAGGCGATCAGAAAGTTGCTGCTTCTAGTCTGCTATGGAGACTATGGAAGCAAGCAAAAAGTGTAAAAAAAAAAGTTTTTAAGAATATTAAAACAATTAAAAAAAATATAAAAGTTTAAATCACCCCCCTTTTGCCCCATTCAAAATAAAATAATAAAAAAAACACATACACATATTTGGTATCGCTGCGTTCAGAATTGCCCGATCTATCAATATAAGAAAAAATTAATCCGATCGGTAACCGGCGTAACGAGAAAAAAATTCTTAACGCCATAATTACGTTTTTTGGTCGCCGCAACATTGCAATAAAATGCAATAACGGGAGATCAAAACATCAGATCTACCCCAAACTGGTATCAATAAAAACGTCATCCCCGCGTTCAAAAAATAAACCCTCACCCGGCCCCAGATCCAGAAAAATGGAGACACTACGAATCTTGGAAAAGGGCGCCATTTTTTTTTTCTTTTAGCAAACTTTGGATTTTTTTTCACCACTTAAATAAAAAAGAACCTATACATTTTTGGTGTCTACAAACTTGTAATGACCTGGAGAATAAGAATGGCTGGTCAGTTTTAGCATTCAGTGAATGTAGTAAAAAAAATATATAAAAAAAAAACATCTGTGGTATTGCACTTTTTTTGCAATTTCACCTCACTTGGAATTTTCTTTCTGTTTTCCCGTACATGATATGGTAAATAGAAAAAAGAGAGGGGTCGCTCACTGGTCTATTCGGGTGCTCTGAAGAAAAGAGTAATCTCAATTGCAAAAAGAACTTCGGCACTCCATACATGAATATATAAGAAATATTGTATCTAGACTAATGTCACTTTGAAAAATGAAGGTTTTTTGCGCATAAGTTGGCCAATTTATGTGTGCCCATCAACCACGACAAGGTCACCTTCGTATGATGGGAAACTACGCTACGCTACCACTGGATATGCCACTCTTGGGCTGTAAGCCTGTATGGACAATATGTCTCTGCTTGGGCTTTTAACCTACAATATTTCTTATATATTCATGTATGGAGTGCCGAAGTTCTTTTTGCAATTGAGATTACTCTTTTCTTCAGAGCACCCGAATAGACCAGTGAGCGACCCCTCTCTTTTTTCTATTAATCATTTTTGGGATCCCGCTCCTGGAGCATTGCAGCAGGTACGTGTTCACACTATTAGAAGTTTGACAGCCTTTTTTCTGACCATGTGTCCCTCCCATTCAGTCACAGGTGGTTTTAACTAGCTCTACCAGCCCATACATTGTAGGTTAAAAGCCCAAGCAGAGACATATTGTCCATACAGGCTTACAGCCCAAGAGTGGCATATCCAGTGGTAGCGTAGCGTAGTTTCCCATCATACGAAGGTGACCTTGTCGTGGTTGATGGGCACACATAAATTGGCCAACTTATGCGCAAAAAACCTTCATTTTTCAAAGTGACATTAGTCTAGATACAATATTTCTTATATATTCATGTATGGAGTGCCGAAGTTCTTTTTACAATTGAGATTATTCTTTTCTTCAGAGCACCCGAATAGACCAGTGAGCGACCCCTCTCTTTTTTCTATTAATCATTTTTGGGATCCCGCTCCTGGAGCATTGCAGCAGGTACGTGTTCACACTATTAGAAGTTTGACAGCCTTTTTTCTGACCATGTGTCCCTCCCATTCAGTCACAGGTGGTTTTAACTAGCTCTACCAGCCCATACATTGTAGGTTAAAAGCCCAAGCAGAGACATATTGTCCATACAGGCTTACAGCCCAAGAGTGGCATATCCAGTGGTAGCGTAGCGTAGTTCCCCATCATACGAAGGTGACCTTGTCGTGGTTGATGGGCACACATAAATTGGCCAACTTATGCGCAAAAAACCTTCATTTTTCAAAGTGACATTAGTCTAGATACAATATTTCTTATATATTCATGTATGGAGTGCCGAAGTTCTTTTTGCAATTGAGATTACTCTTTTCTTCAGAGCACCCGAATAGACCAGTGAGCGACCCCTCTCTTTTTTCTATTAATCATTTTTGGGATCCCGCTCCTGGAGCATTGCAGCAGGTACGTGTTCACACTATTAGAAGTTTGACAGCCTTTTTTCTGACCATGTGTCCCTCCCATTCAGTCACAGGTGGTTTTAACTAGCTCTACCAGCCCATACATTGTAGGTTAAAAGCCCAAGCAGAGACATATTGTCCATACAGGCTTACAGCCCAAGAGTGGCATATCCAGTGGTAGCGTAGCGTAGTTTCCCATCATACGAAGGTGACCTTGTCGTGGTTGATGGGCACACATAAATTGGCCAACTTATGCGCAAAAAACCTTCATTTTTCAAAGTGACATTAGTCTAGATACAATATTTCTTATATATTCATGTATGGAGTGCCGAAGTTCTTTTTGCAATTGAGATTACTCTTTTCTTCAGAGCACCCGAATAGACCAGTGAGCGACCCCTCTCTTTTTTCTATTAATCATTTTTGGGATCCCGCTCCTGGAGCATTGCAGCAGGTACGTGTTCACACTATTAGAAGTTTGACAGCCTTTTTTCTGACCATGTGTCCCTCCCATTCAGTCACAGGTGGTTTTAACTAGCTCTACCAGCCCATACATTGTAGGTTAAAAGCCCAAGCAGAGACATATTGTCCATACAGGCTTACAGCCCAAGAGTGGCATATCCAGTGGTAGCGTAGCGTAGTTTCCCAAAATACGAAGGTGACCTTGTCGTGGTTGATGGGCACACATAAATTGGCCAACTTATGCGCAAAAAACCTTCATTTTTCAAAGTGACATTAGTCTAGATACAATATTTCTTATATATTCATGTATGGAGTGCCGAAGTTCTTTTTGCAATTGAGATTACTCTTTTCTTCAGAGCACCCGAATAGACCAGTGAGCGACCCCTCTCTTTTTTCTATTAATCATTTTTGGGATCCCGCTCCTGGAGCATTGCAGCAGGTACGTGTTCACACTATTAGAAGTTTGACAGCCTTTTTTCTGACCATGTGTCCCTCCCATTCAGTCACAGGTGGTTTTAACTAGCTCTACCAGCCCATACATTGTAGGTTAAAAGCCCAAGCAGAGACATATTGTCCATACAGGCTTACAGCCCAAGAGTGGCATATCCAGTGGTAGCGTAGCGTAGTTTCCCATCATACGAAGGTGACCTTGTCGTGGTTGATGGGCACACATAAATTGGCCAACTTATGCGCAAAAAACCTTCATTTTTCAAAGTGACATTAGTCTAGATACAATATTTCTTATATATTCATGTATGGAGTGCCGAAGTTCTTTTTGCAATTGAGATTACTCTTTTCTTCAGAGCACCCGAATAGACCAGTGAGCGACCCCTCTCTTTTTTCTATTAATCATTTTTGGGATCCCGCTCCTGGAGCATTGCAGCACTTACGTGTTCACACTATTAGAAGTTTGACAGCCTTTTTTCTGACCATGTGTCCCTCCCATTCAGTCACAGGTGGTTTTAACTAGCTCTACCAGCCCATACATTGTAGGTTAAAAGCCCAAGCAGAGACATATTGTCCATACAGGCTTACAGCCCAAGAGTGGCATATCCAGTGGTAGCATAGCGTAGTTTCCCATCATACAAAGGTGACCTTGTCGTGGTTGATGGGCACACATAAATTGGCCAACTTATGCGCAAAAAACCTTCATTTTTCAAAGTGACATTAGTCTAGATACAATATTTCTTATATATTCATGTATGGAGTGCCGAAGTTCTTTTTGCAATTCAAACATGATATGGTAAAACCAGTAATGTCATTCAAAAGTACAATCCGTCCCGCAAAAAATAAGCCCTCACACGGCCATATTGACCAAAAAATAGAAACACTATGGAACTGGGAACAAGGCGATCAAAAAACGAAAATGCAAAAACGGAAAATCCCAGGGACCTTAAGGGGTTAAATTCACCTTAAAATTATCTGCCAATCCTAAAGGTCATATACTTTTGCCATTCACAGACTTGAGATTTTGGATCACTCTCCTCATTTTAAAAATGACAGTCTAATATGTTTGACTCCTTTGTTTGATTTGGCTCTCTCCATCTACTTGAAGGACTTGTCTTAAAATCTGATGTAGTTTTAAGTCAAATTTATGTAGGAATACGGAAAATTCTCAAGGAATCACAATCTTTTAAGCACCGCTAAAAGTAGAGGATCAAAAAGGTAAAAAAAGTATTTTTAACCCCTTAACGACATTCGCCGTACATGTATGGCGCAAGTCGGTAGTGGGTGTATGGAGCAGGCTCATACCTGACGGGTAATTTCCTTGTGTTACAGCAAGGACAGTGTCATTAACAATATGCCGGCCGTCAGGCGTGTCATTCAGTACGACCATCAAGGTACCCGTGACATGATCGCAAGTAAATGATGGGTGGGCTTGTGGCTTGGCTTCGAAGGATGCCATGATTTTTACTATATTGTGGCATTGCTGTACAGACAGTGGGGAAAAAAAGTATTTAGTCAGCCACCAATTGTGCAAGTCCTCCCACTTAAAAAGATGAGAGAGGCCTGTAGTTGACATCATAGGTAGACCTCAACTATGAGAGACAAAATGAGAAAACAAATCCTGAAAATCACATTGTATGATTTGGAAATAATTTTTTTTCAAATTTTGGTGGAAAATAAGTATTTGGTCAATTACAAATGTTCTTCTCAATATTTTGTTATATATCCTTTGTTGGCAATGACAGAGGTCAAATGTTTTCTGTAAGTCTTCACAAGGTTGGCACACACTGTTGCTGGTATATTGGCCCATTCCTCCATGCAGATCTCCACTAGAGCAGTGATGTTTTGGGGCTGTCGCTGGGCAACACGGATTTTCAACTCCCTCCAAAGGTTTTCTATAAGGTTTAGATCTGGAGACTGGATGGGCCACTCCAGGACCTTGAAATGCTTCTTACGAAGCCACTCCTTCGTTGCCCTGGTGGTGTGCTTGGGATCATTGTCATGCTGAAAGACCCAGCCACGTTTCATCGTCAATGCCCTTGCTGATGGAAGGAGGTTTGCACTCAAAATCTCACGATGCATTGCCCTATCCATTCTTTCATGTACACGGATCAGATGTTCTGGTTCCTTGGTAGAGAAACAACCCCAAAGCATGATGTTGCCACCCCCACTCTTCACAGTTTGTATGGTGTTCTTTGGATGCAACTCAGCATTCTTTCTCCTCCAAACACGCCGAGTTATGTTTCTACCAAACAGTTTTACTTTGGTTTCATCTGACCATATGACATTCTCCCAATACTCTTCTGGATCATCCAAATGCTCTCTAGCAAACTTCAGATGGGCCCGGACATGTATTGGCTGAAGCAGGGGGACACGTCTGGCACTGCAGGATCTGAGTCCCTGGCGGCGTAGTATGTTACTGATGGTAGCCTGTGTAATATTGGTCCCAGCTCTCTGCAGGTCATTCCCTAGGTCCCCCCGTGTGGTTCTGGGATTTTTGCTCGTCGTTCTTGAGATTATTTTGACCCCACGGGGTGAAATCTTGTGTGAAGCCCCAGATCGAGGGAGATTATCAGTGGTCTTGTATGTCTTCCATTTTCTAATTATTGCACACCAAGCTGCATGCCTATTGCAGATTCAGTCTTCTTAACCTGGTGCAGGGCTACAATTTTGTTTCTGGTGTCATTCGACAGTTCTTTGGTCTTCACCATAGTGGAGTTCGAAGTGTGACTGTTTGAGGTTGAGGACAGGTGTCTTTTATACTGATAACAAGTTCAAACAGGTGCCAGTACTACAGGTAGTGAGTGGAGGACAGAGGAGCATATTAAAGAAGAAGTTACAGGTCTGTGAGAGCCAGAAAGCTTGCTTGTTTATAATTGACCAAATACTTATTTTCCACCAAAATTTGAAAAAAAATTTCTTTCCAAATCAGACAATGTGATTTTCAGGATTTCTTTTCTCATTTTGTCTCTCATAGTTGAGGTCTACCTATGATGTCAATTACAGGCCTCTCTCATCTTTTTAAGAGGGAGAACTTGCACAATTGGTGGCTGACAAAATACTTTTTTTCCCCACTGTAGTACAAGTGATCAAACGATCTCAGGTTAAAGTCTCCTAAGTGGACTAACAAGTACAGTGAAAAGTACAAAGAAAATGTTTTTAAAAATGTATAAAAAAAGTTCAAATCACACTCTTTTCCCCCATTTAAAATAACGATAATGAAAAAAAAAATACACATATGTGGTTTTGCCACATTCAGAAAAGTCTGATCTATCAAAATATAAAAATAATTAAATTGATCGGAAAACACTGCAAGCAGAAAAAATGCAAGAACACCAAAATTACATTTTTTTCGTCTCCGATATACCACAAAAAGTCTAACAAGTGATCAAAATGTTAAATCTATCCAAAAATGGTATAAATAAAAACATTGTCTCATTAAAATGCTCGGGTGTTCGGAGCTCGGGTTGAGCACATTGGAATACTCGGGTGCTCGACCCGAGCAACGAGCTCAATGTCAGAGGTATTACGCCACTTTTACAAACTCACAATAAAACATACAAAAACGAAACCAAAATAGAGTTTCCTGGGAAATATGTTAAGGAACATCCTTTCCAGGGTAATGACTTGTATATATAGCAAAATAAATAACCAAAAACAAAAATACTCTTCCACACCTTGGGCTATGTTCATTCTTAGCGTTTTTGATGCGTTTTTGCACTTTTGCATTGCTTTCAACCGTGACAAATGCATTCACGAGGAAATGTCATTTTAACATTTTACAACCTTTTCTGGCCATGTGGTGTGTGAGACATCATTAGACACATCGTGTTTCATTTATGAAGGAGGGACTCTGAAAGTCACAAAGACTATTTTTATAGGGCCATCAAGCGGCCTTTACTATTCTTAAAGGGCCAGCAGTCGGCCTTCACTATTCTTATAGAGCCATCAGCAGGCTATGTTTTATTGTTCCCATTGCTAAAGAGTGGGTCTCCTATACTGCTATTGCATATGCAGTGAGTGGCAGGGCTGCTCAAAATTTGGACGGACCCCAATACCACTTTGAAAATTTGGATGCACCCCAATACCCGTTTGAAGAGATTTAGAGGAAAACATTGTTCCCATTATTAGGAAGTAGGTCTCACATTGTGTTTGCCTATGCAGTGAATGCAAGGGTTTATAAAAATTTGGAGGCACTCCAATGCCCCTTGGAAGAGACGTGGAGGTCAGAGGGCTTCCTGAAAACAATGCTCCCATTATTAGGAAGTGGGTCTCCCATTATGTTGGCCTATGCAGTGAAGGCAGGGGCTGACAAAAATTGGGAGGCACTCCAATGCCCCTTGAAAGAGACATGGAGGAGGGCCTCATTAAAATATGATCCCATTAGAAAGAAGCGGGTCTCCTAAACTTGTAATGCCCATGCACTAAGTGTATGGGCTGACAAACCTTTACCCCTCGGGGATATGCATGAAGATACTGTATAAAATTTTTTTTTTACGTGCATTATAAACACCCTTTAAAAAATTATGTGGGTGTTACATCATGGACAATGATAACACTGGATTTGAGTTTATGTTACGCTGCTATCATTCGGTGGTGTTGAGAAGTCTAGCTCAATCCAGCCCTTGTTCATTTATATAAGAGTCCGCCTGTCAGCATTTTCAGTTGACAGGCGGACGCGCTTATCAGTTATAATTCCACCAGCGGCACTAAAATCCCGCTCTGAAAAAACGCTAGAGGCAGGGCAGGCCAGGACTTCCAAGGCGTAGAGAGCCAGTTCATTCCACGTATCCAGCTTGGATACTCAATAATTAAAAGGCACAGAGGAATCATGGAGGACGTTGGTACGGTCGGCAAGGTACTCTCTCAGCATCTTCCCAAACTTTGCACTCCTTGTGAGAGTACCCCGCACCTCAGGGCCTGTGAAATGGGAGGGTCTGAGAAAGCTGTCCTAGAACTTTGACAGTGTTCCCCTGCCTCTGCTGGATTGCATTTGTGTCTCTCTCGCCTGTACTCCTTGGTTGTCCAACGAACTGTGACCTCTGCCACCAGCGTTTTCAGATGGGAATTTTTTAATAGTTCCGCAACAAGGGCCTTCCTGTACTGCCCCATTTTTGTAGACCTGTCCGCCTCAGGAAAAAGAGATATAAAGTTCTCCTTGTAGCTTGGGTCTAGAAGTGTCACCAACCAGTAATGACTGTCATCCAAAATTTTGAGAACGCGAGGGTCATGGGAACGGCAGCGTAACATAAATTCAGCCATGTGTGCCAGACTGCTAACATGTAAGACTTCCGTGTCCTCACCAAGAGGGTGACTGACCATGCTCTCCTCCTCCTCCTCCTCCTCTCTGTCCTCTGGCCATCCACGCTGAACAGACGTTATGACAGTTGTGCAGGTAGTACCATCTATAGCGCATGAAACTAGCTCCTGTTCTTACTCCTCCTCCTCTTCCTCATTGTTACCCATTCCACGTTGGGATGAGATGAGGCTGGGCTGTGTTTAATCACCCTGTATGGTTCTTTTCTCTATCTCATTGTGCTCTGCCTGCAATGAATTTTCTTTGATTGTGAGCAGAGAGCATTTCAGAAGACAGAGAAGCGGGATGGTGATGCTAATTATGACGTCATCACCGCTCACCATCTTGTTGGAGTCCTCAAAGTTTTGAGGGATGGTACATATGTCTGACATCCATGTCCATTCCTGAGGTCTTATTTGTGGAGTCTTAACTGAATACCGACGGCCTTGGTGATGCTGGTAATCAACAACTGCCCTCTTCTGCTCACAAATCCTTCCCAACATCTGCAGTGTAGAGTTCCAACATGTGGGGACATTACATACCAGTCTGTGAGCCGGAAGCTGCAAACGCTGCTGAAACACAGCAAGGGCGGCGGAAGCTGTAGGAGACTTTCTAAAATGGGCACATAGGTGGCTGATTTGGTAGCTCCGGGTAGGATTTGAGAAACCGCTGAACCACGAGGTTAAGCACATGGCCAGGCATGGTAAGTGTGTGAGCTCGCCTCGCCTCAGAGCCGTCACCAGGTTCCGGCCATTGTCACACATGACCATGACTGGTTGTAAGTTCTGAGGTGTGAGGCACAGATCTGCCTGCTCTTTCAGAGTTGTCCACAACTCTTCAGCATTGTGGGTTTGTCACCTAAGCATATTAGCTTCAGCACAGCCTGTTGCCACTTGGCCGAGATAGTGCTGCAGTGCTTCCAGCTTGTGAATGATGTGGTCACTTATGAGATGGAGGCTGAAGAGGAGGGAGAGGCTGAGGAGGATGAGGTGCAGGAGCAGTAGACTGTGGGGGCAACCCTGATTGACCTTGGGCCCACAATACTTGGCGTCAGGTACACGTGTTCCGTCCCAAGGTCCGACTGGGTCCTGGCTTTCACTATGTTAACCCAGTGTGCTGTCAGCGAGTTGTACCATCCCTGCCCACAAGCACTTGTCCATGTGTCCGTGGTTAGGTGCTCTTTCCCAGTAACTGTGTTGTTGAGGGCACGGCTAATGTTTTGGGACATGTGCTTGTGTAATGCGGGGACAGCACACTGGGAGAAATAGTGGCGGCTGGGGACCGAGTACCGAGGAATGGCCGCCGCTCTCAGGTTGTGGAATGCTTCCTTCTCCACGAGCCTAAAAGGCAACATTTCTAGTGCAAGCAGTCGCGAAATGTGGGAATTTAGTATTGTGGCCTGTGGAGCGTTGGCTGTGTATTTGCGCTTGCGTTCCAAGGACTGGGGTATGGACAAATGAATGCTGCCCTGGGACAAGGACGTGGACGTGTTTCCTGATGCTGTTACTTGAGAGTGTGCAATGACAGGTGCAAGGCAGGAGGCAACTTCGCATGCACCATGGACAGGGGATTGGTTTCCATGCACAACAGCAGTAGAAGCAGTGATGCCACCTGCAGACACTGGTCCTGGACCCTGGAGTTCGGCCCACAAAGTCGGGTGCTTTGCTGCCATGTGCCTGATCATGCTGGTGGTGGTCAGGCTGGTTGTTTTGCCACCCCTGCTGATGATGGCCTGGCAGGTGGTGCAAATGGCCTTTTTTGGTGTTATCGGCAGAGTCTTTAAAAAACAACCAGACTCTGGAAGACCTAACAGTTGTACTGACAACTTCATTCGTGTTGGTCTTACGGGGAATGGTTGCCTGCCTTCTGTCTGTGGCCACCACACTGCTTCTTCCTGCCTGTTGGGGTGCTCTGCCTCTCTCCACCTGTGTTCTGCTTTCTTCTCTCTGCATGTCCTCCTGCTAGGTTTAGTCAGTTACTATATCATCCAACACCTCGTCTACAACTTCCCCACTCTGGTCCTCCTCCTGACTTTCTGGCAATTGTGTCTCATCATCGTCCACCTCTTGTGACACTTTCCCACCATCACCTTTGTGTGAACGTGGCTGCTCAAATATTTGGGCATCGCTACATGTGATCTCCTCTTGCCCTGCTTCAAGTGGACCTCGCGAGAGACTCGAATCTATAAATGGAAAAGTGAACAGCTCTTCGGAGTGTCCAAGTGTGGGATCAGTTGTCTTTGGGCACTCGGCATAGTAGGAGGAAGGAGGTTCAGGTTGAGGAATATGTGGTCCAGACTCACAGCTACTGAGACTTGACCGTGCGGAAGACAAGGTAATGGTGGTGGCTAAGTGACTGGAAGCATTATCTGCTATTCAACCAATAACCTTTTAACACTGCTCTGTGTTCAATAGTAGTGTTCTGCTGTCCCCTATTAATTGGGACAGGAAGGTCGAGCGAGAAGATGTGGGTGTTTGTTGTGGCACAATTTCAGCTAGCCCACGTCCTCAGCCTCTGCATGCACCATCATCACCATCAAGTACAGTTCCCATTCATTGCCACGTGCCTTGCCCATTTTAAATGGAGGACAATATCTTCCACGCTCACTACAAATGAGTGAATTTGGAGCAAACTTATATGTGATCCATGTGATGGAGAAAACACCGTTTTAAATACCTGGCCTGTAGGTAACTATTTGGAACAGCAAACTTGTGTCAATTGCTTCACTGACACACTGAAATTTTTTTTAATGGAGGTCAGAAATGGCAGTATTTTCTGAAAATGTATATGTGATCCGTGTGACAGAGAAAGGACAGTTTTTAATACCTGGCCTGTAGGCAACCATTTTGAACAGCAAACTGGTGTCAATTGCTTCACTGACACACTGAAACAAATTTTTAATGGAAGTCAGAAATGGCAATATTTTCTGAAAACGTATATGTGATCCGTGTGACAGAGAAAACACAGTTTTAAATACCTGGCCTGTAGGCAACCATTTTGAACAGCAAACTGGTGTCAATTGCATCACTGACACACTGAAATTTTTTTAGTGGAGGTCAGAAATGGCAGTATTTTCTGAAAACGTATATGTGATCCGTGTGATGGAGAAAACACAGTATTAAATAGCTGGCCTGTAGGTAACTATTTTGAATTGCACACTGGTGTCAATTGCATCAATGACACACTGAAACAAATTTTTAATGGAGGCCAGAAATGGCAGTATTTTCTGAAAATGAATATGTGATCCGTGTGATGGAGAAAATACAGTTTTAAATACCTGGCCTGTAGGTAACTATTTTGAGCAGCAAACTAGTGTCAATTGCATCACTGACACACTGAAACAAATTTTTAATGGAGGTCAGAAGTGGCATTATTTTCTGAAATCGTATATGTGATCCGTGTGACGAAGAAAACACAGTTTTAAATACCTGGCCTGTAGGTAACTATTTTGAACAGCAAGCTGGTGTCAGTTGTTTCACTGACACACTGAAACAAATTTTTAAGGGAGGTCATCAATGGCATTATTTTCTGAAAACGTATATGTGATCCGTGTGACGAAGAAAACAGTTTTAAAAAGCTGGCCAGTGAGTAAGTATTTTGAGCTCCAAACTGGTGTCAATTGCTTCACTGACACACTGAAACAAATTTTTAATGGAGGCCAGAAATGGCAGTATTTTCTGAAAACGAATATGTGATCCGTGTGACGGAGAAAATACAGTTTTAAATAACTGGCCTGTAGGTAACTATTTTGAGCTGCAAACTAGTGTCAATTGCATGACTGACACACTGAATCAAATTTTTAATGGAGGTCAGAAGTGGCATTATTTTCTGAAATCGTATATGTGATCCGTGTGACGAAGAAAACACAGTTTTAAATAGCTGGCCAGTGAGTAAGTATTTTGAGCACCAAACTGGTGCCAATTGCTTCACTGACACACTGAAACAAATTTTTAATGGAGGTCAGAAATGGCAGTATTTTTTGAAAACGTATATGTGATCCGTGTGATGGAGAAAACACAGTTTTAAAAACCTGGCCTGTAGGTAATTATTTTGAACAGCAAGCTGGTGTGAGTTGCTTCACTGACACACTGAAACAAATTTTTAATGGAGCTCAGAAATGGCAGTATTTTCTGAAAACGTTTGTGATCCGTGTGACAGAGAAAACACAGTTTTAAGTAGCTGGCCAATAAGTAAGTATTTTGAGCACGAAACTGGAGCCAATTGCATCACTGACACACTGAAACAAATTTTCAATGGAGGCCAGAAATGGCAGTATTTTCTGAAAAGTATATGTGATCCATGTGATGGAGAAAACACAGTTTTAAATACTTGGCCTGTAGGTAACTATTTTGAACAGCAAATTGGTGTCAATTGCTTCACTGACACACTGAAACAAATTTTCAATGGACGTCAGAAATGGCAATATTTTCTAGAAAACGTATATGTGATCCGTGTGATGGAGAAAACACAGTTTTTTTAGTACCTGGCCTGTAGGCAACCATTTTGAACAGCAAACTGGTGTCAATTGCATCACTGACACACTGAAATTTTTTTTAATGGAGGTCAGAAATGGCAGTATTTTCTGAAAACGTATATGTGATCCGTGTGATGGAGAAAACACAGTATTAAATACCTGGCCTGTAAGTAACTATTTTGAATTGCACACTGGTGTCAATTGCATCACTGACACACTGAAACAAATTTTTAAGGAAGATCATCAATGGCTTTATTTTCTGAAAACGTATATGTGATCCGTGTGACGAAGAAAACACAGTTTTAAATAGCTGGCCAGTGAGTAAGTATTTTGAGCACCAAACTGGTGTCAGTTGCTTCACTGACACACTGAAGCAAATTTTAATGGAGGTCAGAAATGGCAGTATTTTCTGAAAACGTATACAGTACAGACCAAAAGTTTGGACACACCTTCTCATTTAAAGATTTTTCTGTATTTTCATGACTATGAAAATTGTACATTCACACTGAAGGCATCAAAACTATGATTTAACACATGTGGAATTATATACTTAACAAAAAAGTGTGAAACAACTGATAATGTGTCTTATATTCTAGGTTCTTCAAAGTAGCCACATTTTGCTTTGTTGACTGCTTTGCACACTCTTGGCATTCTCTTGATGAGCTTCAAGAGGTAGTCACCGGAAATGGTCTTCCAACAATCTTGAAGGAGTTCCCAGAGATGCTTAACACTTGGTTGGCCCTTTTGCCTTCACTCTGCGGTCCAGCTCACCCCAAACCCTCTCGATTGGGTTCAGGCTTGGTGACTGTGGAGGCCAGGTCATCTGGCGTAGCACCCCATCACTCTCCTTCTTGTTCAAATAGCCCTTACACAGCCTGGAGGTGTGTTTGGGGTCATTGTACTGTTAAAAAATAAATGATGGTCCAACTAAACGCAAACCGGATGGAATATCATGCCGCTGCAAGATGATGTGGTAGCCATGCTGGTTCAGTATGACTTCAATTTTGAATAAATCCAAAACAGTGTCACCAGCAAAGCACCCCCACACCATCACACCTCCTCTTCCATGCTTCACGGTGGGAACCAGGCATGTAGAGTCCATCCGTTCACCTTTTCTGCGTCGCACAAAGACACGGTGGTTGGAACCAAAGATCACAAATTTGGACTCATCAGACCAAAGCACAGATTTCCACTGGTCTAATGTCCATTCCTTGTGTTCTTTAGCCCAAACAAGTCTCTTCTGCTTGTTGCCTGTCCTTAGCCGTGGTTTCCTAGCACCTATTTTACCATGAAGGCCTGCTGCACAAAGTCTCCTCTTAACAGTTGTTGAAGAGATGTGTCTGCTGCTAGAACTCTGTGTGGCATTGACCTGGTCTCTAATCTGAGCTGCTGTTAACCTGCGATTTCTGAGACTGGTGACTCGGATAAACTTATCCTCAGAAGCAGAGGTGACTCTTGGTCTTCCTTTACTGGGGCGGTCCTCATGTGAGCCAGTTTCTTTGTAGCGCTTGATGGTTTTTGCAACTGCACTTGGGGACACTTTCAAAGTTTTCCCAATTTTTCGGACTGACTGACCTTCATTTCTTAAAGTAATGATGGCCACTCATTTTTCTTTATTTAGAATTTGTATTATGGCAAGAAAAAAGCAGCTAACAGTCTATTCAGTAGGACTATCAGCTGTGTATCCACCAGACTTCTGCACAACACAACTGATGGTCCCAACCCCATTTATAAGGCAAGAAATCCCACTTATTAAACCTGACAGGGCACACGTGTGAAGTGAAAACCATTTCCGGTGAGTGCCTCTTGAAGCTCATCAGGAGAATGCCAAGAGTGAGCAAAGCAGTCATCAAAGCAAAAGGTGGCAACTTTGAAGAACCTACAATATAAGACATATTTTCAGTTGTTTCACACTTTTTTGTTAAGTATATAATTCCACATGTGTTAATTCATAGTTTTGATGCCTTCAGTGTGAATGTACAATTTTCATAGTCATGAAAATACAGAAAAATCTATAAATGAGAAGGTGTGTCCAAACTTTTGGTCTGTACTGTATGTGATCCGTGTGATGGAGAAAACACAGTTTTAAAAACCTGGCCTGTAGGTAACTATTTTGAACAGCCAGCTGGTGTCAGTTGCTTCACTGACGCACTGAAACAAATTTTTAATGGAGCTCAGAAATGGCAGTACTTTCTGAAAACGTTTGTGATCCGTGTGACAGAGAAAACACAGTTTTAAGTAGCTGGCCAGTAAGTAAGTATTTTGAGCACGAAACTGGTGCCAATTGCATCACTGACACACTGAAACACATTTTTAATGGAGGCCAGAAATGGCAGTATTTTCTGAAAATGTATGTGATCCGTGTGACGGAGAAAACACAGTTTAATTTACTTGGCCTGTAGTTAACTATTTTGAACAGCAAACTGGTGCCAATTGCTTCACTGACACACTGAAACAAATTTTTATAAGTTAGAAATGGCAGTATTTTCTGAAAACATATATGTGATCCATGTGATGGAGAAAACACAGTTTTAAATACCTGGCCTGTAGGTAACTATTTTGAAAAGCAAACTGGTTTTAATTGCATCACTGACACACTGAAACAATTTTTTAACATAGGTCAGAAATGGCAGTATTTTTCTGAAAACGTATATGTGATGCGTGTGACAGAGAAAACACAGTTTTAAGTAGTTGACCTATGGTTAACTATTTTGAACAGCAACCTTGTGTCAATTGCATCACTGACAAACTGAAACAAATTTTTAATGGAGGTCATATATGGCAGTATTTTCTGAAAATGTACATGTGATCCATGTGACGGAGAAAACACAGTTTTATATAGCTGGCATGTAGGTAACTATTTTGAACAGAAAACTCGTGTCATTTGCTTCACTGACACACTGATAAAATTTTTAATGGAGGCCAGAAATGGCAGTATTTTCAACGCAATTTTATGTGATACGTGTGATGGATAAACCACAGTTTTAAATAGCTGGATTTTTAGTGCTGTAATATGGAAAGGACCTGTCTGTATTCTGCAGTGCCAACAAGCAAATGGCGTAGAAAAACTGTGTTCTCTGGATTTCTTTTTAAGCAAATAATGAGGATGAAGGTCCAAAAAAAAGTATTCCTGGTCCCTGAGACCTGGGCCTATTTCTTGAAAGATCTAGCAGCAGCTGCAGCAGACAAAACTGGAATGGAGCTTCTTGTGCTATATACACTGCTGTCTGCTATATACACTGCCTGTCTGATATCTCTGCAGATGGATTAGTCCTCAGAAGGACTGTTTGTTGAGGTGGATATGTGTCTCTAATATAGTTTGGTACACCTACACTAACTAGAAACAAGCAAATCTCTCCCTAGCTCAGCAGCACCTCTCCCTACACTGTTTGATTCCAGAGTGACTGTGATGAGCATGTCATCTGATATAGTCCTGATGACGCTGTGCGGCCATCCAACCACTGCAATGCCATAACCAACATGGCTACGGCATTACAGTGAGTGGCAGGCAATCCCTGCATGTTCATTGGTGCTCTAAAGAGCGCCAAACATGCAGGGAGCGGACCCGAGCTCCCGCCGAGCAACCTCGGAAATACTCGGTGAGCGCAGAGCATCTCGAGCAGTAGCGAACATGCTCCCTCATCACTACAATATAAGTGTTAAACTCGAGCATTTTTCAGGCGGCTCCCACCAGCGGTCTGAAAAGGGCCTAAAAATTGCCCAAATGGATGAGAACAGTGCTCAAATGACATGGGAACAGGATTGGGAAGACCGTGGAAGCATTTCTGACTCCCAGGTCACTGCTATCAACAACGTTGTCAGAAGTATTACGACACTTTTACAGACTCACAATAAAACATACAAAATCAAAATGGATTTTTCTGGGAAATATGTTAAGGAACATCCTTTCCAGCGTAATGACTTGTATATAAGCCAAAATAAATATACATGAACAAAAATGCTGCTCCACACCTTGGGCTATGTTCACACGTAGCGTTTTTGATGCGTTTTTACACTTTTGCATTGCTTTCAACCAAGACAAATGCATTCACTGGGAAATGTCATTTTAACATTTTACAACCTTATCTGGCCATGTGGTGTGTGACACATCATGATACACATGCATACAGTGCTGAAAAGACACGGGAACAGCATGGGGAAGACCTCTGGAAGCATCTCTGACTTCCAGGTCACTGCCTAAAAGTGTGCCCATCATAAGTGATCCTTTGCCCATGCTAAGATGCCTCCAGCCATGCACCTGTCATTGCAGACTTGCAACAATCACCATCCACGTCCTTGTCCCAGTGCAGCGTTCAATTGTCCATACCCCATTCCTTGGAATGCAAGTGCAAGTATGCAGCCATCCAACCACCCACCCACAGGCTGCAATACTATAGTGTCAAATTTTTGACTGCTGCTTACACTTGAAATGTGGCCTTTTAGGCTCATGGAGGCAGAAGCTATCCGCAACCTTATGGTGGTGTCGACCGGGTATCCACACTCGGTCCCCAGCCGCCACTATTTGTCCCGGTGTCGTCTCCGCCTTCCACAAGCATGGGTCTTACAACATTACCCGTGCCCTCCCCAGTTTACTTACTGGGAAGGACCGCCTAACCACAAACATGTGGACAAGTGAATGTGGCCAGGGACGGTACGGAGGCAGTCCACAGCTTGTCGGTGAGTTGTATTTCACCACAGCCATATTCTTTAGCTTGGTGAAAGGACTTGGGAAACCGTATGTACTCCAGCTATCATTTCTCCCAGGAAGTCCTCTAAAGCTGCTTGCACTTGAAGTGTGGCTTTTTAGGCTCGTGGAGGCAAAAGCTGTCCACAATCTCATGCGGGCGGCGGGTGGGTGTCCATACTCGGACTCCAGCTACCACTATTTCTCCCGGTATCGTCTGTGCCTTCCACAAGCAAAGATCCCTGAATATTACTGCTGTCACTTTTCTGTGGGAATCTACTTGCCTCCTACCAGCCTGTAATATTTCCAGTGAACTATGGTATGATGCTATGGTATTAGCACTGCCCCGAATACCAGTAGCAAAGCCATCCCCAATTTCTTTTTCAGGAATTCTGTTTGGTAGACTGATTGGCTGCCCAAACACATTAGTTGCTCACAAATGAGCTGAAGATAGAGTGGCAGTAGGTGCAAGTTTTCCAGCCTGTTAGATATCACAGGGTGAACGGCAGCACATTGGCTCAGCGATATGAACTGAAGCCTTGCAGTGCTGGGATCCTGGGTTCAAATCCCAGAAAAGACATCTGCAAGGATTTTGTATGTTCTCCCCTTGTTTGCGTGGTAAAAAAGTAGCCATAGAGTGTCCGGGAACCTTCCCACACACTTTTCTTAGCCAGGACTGCTTCTCGGCAGGGTTGGAGAGTCCCACCAGAGGATCCTCGGGTGGGCCCTGGCTTCTCCATCTGGAGAGTTCATGATAGCACAAACTTTGCAGCAGCTATGGGCCTCTTGAGTGGGGGAGAAAGGTGAGCCCTCAGAATCAAATCCTCTGGTGGGCCCAATGTTTTTCAGTTTGAAACTGCTTCTCAGTGGGAGTTGTTTTTCACCACAGCCATATTCTTTAGCTCGGTGAAAGGACTGGCATAGAGGGAAACCATATCTATTCCAGCTGTCATTTCTCTGTCACAGGTTCCACCCATTGTCACACACGACCATGCCTGGCTGTATGTTCAGCGGAGAGCGCCACAGATAAGGCTGCTGTGTTACAGCATTCAACAACTCTGCAGCGCTGGATGGTTTGTCACCTAAGCATTAAGCATATTATCTTCAGCACAGCCTGTTGCCGCTTGTCCAAGGCAGTGCTGCAGTGCTTTTAGCTTGTGACTGATGTGGTCATTTCGGATATGGAGGAGGAGGTGCAGGAGTTGAAAAATGTGATTACATTGAGGTTACATTGGCGACTGTGTATTTTATACTAAAGAAAGATCCTACTTTTTTTTTTACGTTATTTTTTAACACAAATGCATTCACCGGGAAATGTCATTTTAACATTTTACAACCTTATCTGGCCATGTGGTGTGTGACACATCATCAGGCACATCCTGTTTCATTTATGATGGAGGGACTCACAAAGCCTATTTTTATAGGGCCATCAGGCAGCCCTTACTATTCTTAAAGGGCCAGCAGTCGGCCCTCACTATTGTTAGAGAGCCATCAGCTGTCTATGTTTTGTTGTTCCCATTATTAACGAGTGGGTCTCCTATAGTTTTATTGCGTATGCAGTGACTTTGAAGACACATAGAGGAGGGTCTCAGTAAAAAAAATGTTCCCATTATAAAGGAGCGGATCTCCTTTAGTGGTAATGCCCATTCTGTGACTGCAAGGGCTGCCAAATTTCGGTAAAACCCCAATAACAATTTAAAGACACATAGAGCAGGGCCACAGTAATGACAAATTAACATTAGAAAGGAGAGGGTCTCCCATAGTGTTTGCCTTTGCAATGAAACAACGGCTGCAAAAAAATTTAGAGGAACTCCAATGCCCCTTGCAAGAGACATAGTGGTCGGAGAGCATCCTAAAAACAATTTTCCCATTATGAGGAAGTGGGTCTCCCATAGTGTTTGCCTATGCAGTGAATGCATAAGCTGCCAAAAATTTGAAGGCACTCCAATGCCCCTTGCAAGAGACGTAGAGGTCAGAGAGCCTCCTAAAAACAATGTTCGCATTATTAGGAAGTGGGTAATGTTTGCCTATGCAGTGAATACATACAGTACAGGCCAAAAGTTTGGACACACCTTCTCATTTAAAGATTTTTCTGTATTTTCATGACTTTGAAAATTGTACTTTCACACTGAAGGCATCAAAACTATGAATTAACACATGTGGAATTATATACTTAACAAAAAAAAGTGTGAAACAACTGAAAATATGTCTTATATTCTAGTTTCTTCAAAGTAACCACCTTTTGCTTCAATGACTGCTTTGCACACTCTTGGCATTCTCTTGATGAGCTTCAAGAGGTAGTCACCGGAAATGGTCTTCCAACAATCTTGACGGAGTTCCCAGAGATGCTTAGCACTTATTGGCACTTTTGCCTTCACTCTGTGGTCCAGCTTACCCAAAACCATCTTGATTGGCTTCAGGTCTGGTGACTGTGGAGGCCAGGTCATCTGGTGTAGCACCCCATCACTCTTTCTTGGTCAAATAGCCTGGAGGTGTGTTTGGGGTCATTGTCCTGTTGAAAAATAAATGATGGTCCAACTATACCCAAACCGGGTGGAATAGCATGCCGCTGCAAGATGCTGTGGTAGCCATGCTGGTTCAGTATGCCTTCAATTTTGAATAAATCCTCAACAGTGTCACCAGCAAAGCACCCCCACACCACCTCCTCCATGCTTCACAGTGGGAACCAGGCATGTAGAGTCCATCCGTTCACCTTTTCTGTGTCGCATAAAGACACGGTGGTTGGAACCAAACATCTCAAATTTGGACTCATCAGACCAAAACACAGATTTCCACCGGTAATTGTCCATTCATTGTGTTCTTTAGCCCAAACAAGTCTATTCTGCTTGTTGCCTGTCCTTAGCAGTGGTTTCTTAGCAGCTATTTTACCATGAAGGCCTGCTGCACAAAGTCTCCTCTTAACAGATGTTGAAGAGATGTGTCTGCTGCTAGAACTCTGTGTGGCATTGACCTGATCTCTAATCTGAGCTGCTGTTAACCTGCGATTTCTGAGACTGGTGACTCGGATAAATTTATCCTCAGAAGCAGAGGTGACTCTTGGTCTTCCTTTCCTGGGGCCAATCCTCATGTGAGCCAGTTCCTTTGTAGTGCTTGATGGTTTCTGCAACTGCACTTGGGGACACATTCAAAGTTTGCCCAATTTTTTGGACTGACTGACCTTCATTTCTTAAAGTAATGATGGCCATTCGTTTTTTTTTACTTAGCTGCTTTTTTCTTGCCATAATGCACATTCTATCAGTCTATTCAGTAGGACTATCAGCTGTGTAACTTCTGCACAACACCACTGATGGTCCCAACCCCATTTATAATGCAAGAAATCCCACTTCTTAAACCTGACAGGGCACACCTGTGAAGTGAAAACCATTTCCGGTTACTACCTCTTGAAGCTCATCAAGAGAATGCCAAGAGTGTGCAATGCAGTCATCAAAGCAAAAGGTGGCTACTTTGAAGAACTTAGAATATAAGACATATTTTCAGTTGTTTCACACTTTTTTGTTAAGTATATAATTCCACATGTGTTAATTCATAGTTTTGATGCCTTCAGTGTGAATGTACAATTTTCAAAGTCATGAAAATGCAGAAAAATCTTTAAATGAGAAGGTGTGTCCCAACTTTTGGTCTGTACTGTAAGTTGCCAAAAATTGGGAGCCACTCCAATTTCCCTTGGAAGAGACGTACAGGTCGGAGAGCCTCCTAAAAACAATGTTCTCATTTTTAGGAAGTGGGTCTCCTATAGTGTTTGCCTATGCAGTGAATGCAAGGGCTGCCAAAAATTGGGATGTGCTCCAATGCCCTTTGGAAGAGACGTGGAGGAGGTCATCATAAAAAAAAATGTTCCAATTAGAAAGGAGCGGGTCTCCTATACTTGTAATGCCCATGTACTAAGTGTATGGACTTACAAACATTTACCCCTGGGGGGTATACATGAACATGCTGTATAATTTTTTTTTTAAAAATTATGTGGGTGTTGCATCACGGACCACGGTCACCCTGGTGATATGGTGGTGGAGGATGAGGAGAAGGAGGAGAACAAGAGCAAATAGCCAAATTCAAGAAGCGTATACCCATATGTGGGTGTGAAAGGGAGCATGGGAATACACCTCCCCAAAAAAGACACTGGATTTGAGTTTATGTTACGCCGCTATCATTCGGTGGTATTGAGAAGTCTGGCCCATTCCAGCCCTTGTTAATTCTTATAAGAGTCAGCCTGTCAGCTTATCAGTTACAATTCCACCAGCGGCACTAAAAATCCGCTCTGATAAAACACTAGCGGCAGGGCAGGCCAAGACCTCCAAGGCGTAGAGAGACAGTTCTTTCCCCGTATCAAGCTTGGATACCCAATAATTATAAGGCACAGAGGAATCACAGAGGACGTTGGTACGGTTGGCAAGGTACTTCCTCAGCATCTTCCCAAACGTTGCACTCCTTGTGAGAGTACCCCCCACCTCAGGGCCGGTGCGATGAGAGAGGCTGAGAAAATTCTCCCAAAACTTTGACAGTGTTCCCCTGCCTCTGATGGATTGGAGTTGTGTCTCTCTCACCTGTACTCCTTGGTTTTCTAACGAACTGTGACCTCTCCCGCCAGCATTTTCAGATGGGAATTTTTTCATAGTTCCGCAACAAGGGCCTTCTGGTACTGCCCCATTTTTGAAGACCTATTCGCCTCAGGAAAAAGAGATATAAAGTTCTCTTTATAGCGTGGGTCTAGAAGTGTCACCAACCAGTAATGATTGTCACCCAAAATTTTGAGAACGCAAGGGTCATAGGAAAGGCAGCGTAACATAAACTCAGCTGTGTGTGCCAGACGGCTAACAGGTAAGACTTCCGTGTCCTTACCAAGAGGTTGACTGACCATGCTCTGCTCCTCCTGCTCCTCTCTTTCCTCAGACCATCCACGCTGAACAGACTGTATGACAGTTGTGCAGGTAGTACCGTCTATAGCACATGAAACTACCTTCTGTTCTTCCTCCTCCTCTTCCTCTTTGTCACCCAATCCACATTGGGATGAGATGAGGCTGTGTGTAATTACTAGTGATGAGCAAGCATGCTTGCTACTGCTCGGTGTTCGCCCGAGCATCTCAGTGCTCGAGATGCTCGGCGCTCGCCGAGTATTTCCGGGTTGCTCAGGCGGGAACTCGGGTCCCCTCCCTGCATGTTTGGCGCTCTTTAGAGAGCCAATGAATATGCAGGGATTGCCTGCCATGCACTGTAATGCCGTAGCCATGTTGGTTGTGGGCATTATTGTGATTGGATGGCCGCACAGCGTCATCAGGTCTATATCAGACCTGGCGGCGCCATGCTCGTGGCAGTCACTCCGGATCAGACAGTGTAGGGAGAGCTGCTGCTGTTTCAGGGAGAGATTTGATCGTGTATTAGGTTGTGTAGGTAGAAAAACCATACATTACACATATCCATCTTAACAAACAGTCCTTTTGAGGACTAATCCATCTGCAGAGATATCAGGCAGGCAGGGTGTATAGGCAAGGAGTGTATATATCAGACTGCAGTACATATAGCACAAGAGGCCCCATTCCAATTCTGCCTTCTGCTGCTGTTAGATATTTCTAGAAATAGGCCCAGGACTCAGGGGCCCGGAATACTTTTCTTTGGATCTTAATCCTCATTATTTGCTTAAAAAGCAATCCAGAGAACACCGTTTTTCTGCGCCATTTGCTTGTTTTCGTAGAGGTACTGCTGTGTCAGGGACACATTTGCTTGTGTATTAGGTAGTGAAGGGAGAAAAAATGTACATTACACATATCCATCTTAACAACCAGTCCTTCTGAGGACTAATCCATCTGCCGAGATATCAGGCAGGTAGGATGTAAAGGCAGGCTGTGTATATAGCAGACTGCAGTACATATAGCACAAGAGGCTCCATTCCAATTCTGCTTTCTGCTGTTGTTAGATATTTCTAGAAATAGGCCCAGGTCTCAGGGGCCAGGAATACTTTTATTTGTATCTTAATCATCATTATTTGCTTAAAAAGCAATCCAGAGAAGACCGTTTTTCGGCGCAATTTGCTTGTTGTCACTGCAGAATACAGCCAGGTCCTTTCCATATTAGAGCATTAGAAATCCAGCTATCTAAAACCATATTTTCTCCGTCAAACGGATCACATATGCGTTGTCAGAAAATACTGCCATTTCTGGCCTCCATTAAAAATTTCCTTTAGTGTGTCATTGAAGAAATTCACCGCAGTTTGCTGTTCAAACTACTTACCTACAGGCCAGGTAGAGAAAACTCTGTTTTCTCTATCACACGGATCACATATAAGTTCGCTCCAAACTCAGTCATTTGTAGTGAGCGTGGAAGATACTGTCCTCCATTTAAAATGGGCAAGGCATGTGGCAAGGGACGTGGAACTGGATGTGAAGATAATGGTGCATGCAGAGACCGAGGACAAGGCCGTGGCAAGCCAAAATTGTGCCACAACAAACACCCACATCTTCTCGCCTGACCTTCCTGTCCCAATTTCTAGGGGACCTTAGCCCACCACTATTGAACCCAGAGCAGTGTCAAAAGGTTGTTGGTTGGCTAGCGGATAATGCTTCCAGTCACTTAGCCGCCACCACCACCACCACCCTGTCTTCCACACGGACAAGTCTCAGTAGCCGTGAGTCTGGACTGCATATTCCTCACCCTGATCCTCCTTCCTCCCACCAGGCCGAGTACCCAGAGACAACTGATCCCACACTTCGACACTCTGAAGAGCTGTTCACTTTTCCATTTATAGATTCGGACCTCTCGCCCAGTCCACTTGAAGCGGGGCAAGAGGAGATCGCGTGTAGCGATGCCCAAATATTTGAGCAGCCACGGTCATACGAAGGCGATGGTGGGAAAGTGTCACAAGAGGTGGACGATGATGAGACACAATTTCCAGAAAGTCAGGAGGAGACCAGGGTGCGGAAGTGGAAGACGAGGTGGTGGATGATATAGTAACTGACCCAACCTGGCAGGAGGACATGCAGAGCGAGGACAGCAGCACACAGGGGGAGGGAGGCAGAGCACCCTAACAGGCAGGAAGAAGCAGTGTGGTGGCCGCAGACAGAAGGCAGGCAACCGTTCCCCGTAAGACCAACACGAAGGAAGTTGCCAGTACAACTGTTAGGTCTTCCCGAGTCTGGTTGTTTTTTAAAGACTCTGCTGATATCCCCAAAAAGGCCATTTGTACCACCTGCCAGGCCAGCATGAGCAGGGGTGGCAAAATGACTAGCCTGACCACCACCAGCATGATCAGGCCCATGGCAGCAAAGCACCCAACTTTGTGGGCTGAAACCCAGGGTCCAGGACCAGTGTCTGCAGGTGGCACCATTGCTTCATCCGCTGTTGTGCATGCAAGCCAATCCCCTGTCCATGGTGCACGCGAAGACGCCTCCTGCACTGCACCTGTCGTTGCGCACTCTCAAGTAGCAGCATCAGGAAGCACGTCCATGTCCTTGTCCCAGGGCAGCATTCAGTTGTCCATACCCCAGTCCTTGGAACGCAACCTGATGGCGGCGGCCATCCCTCGGTACTCGGTCCCCAGCCGCCACTATTTCTCCCAGTGTGCCGTCCCCGCATTACACAAGCACGTGACCCAAAACATTAGCCGTGCTCTCAACAACACAGTTACCGGTAAAGTCCACCTAACCACGGAAACGTGGACAAGTGCTTGTGGGCAGGGACGGTACATCTCGCTGACGGCACACTGGGTTAACATAGTGGAAGCTGGGACCCAGTCGGACCTTGGGACGGAACACATCCTCCTGACGCCAAGGATTGCGGGCCCTAGGTCAATCAGGGTTGCCCCCACGGTCTACAGCTCCTGCACATCATCCTCCTCAACCTCCTCCTCCCCTTCAGCCTCCATCTCCGAAATGACCACATCAGTCACAAGCTGGAAGTACTGCAGCACTGCCTCGGCCAAGCGGCAACATTCTGTGCTGAAGCAAATGTGCTTAGCTGAAAAACCACACAATGCTGAAGAGTTGTGGACAGCAATGAAAGAATAGGCAGATCTGTGGCTCACACCGCTGAACCTACAGCCAGGCATGGTCATGTGTGACAATGGCCTGCAGATGTTGGGAAGGATTTGTGAGCAATAGAGTGCAGTTGTTGAGAGCCAGCATCATCAAGGCCATCGGTATTCAGTTCAGACTCCACACATAAGACCTCAGGAGTGGACATGGATGTCAGACTTATGTACCATCCTCCAAAACTTTGAGGACTCCACCAAGATGGTGAGCGGCGATGACGACATAATTAGCATCACCATCCCGTTTCTCTGTCTTCTGAAACCCTCTCTGCTCACAATCAAAGAGGATGCATTGCAGGCGGAGCACGATAAGATGGAGCAAGGAACCATACAGGGTGATTGCACACAGCCAAGCCTCATTTCATCCCAACGTGGATTGGGTGACAATGAGGAAGAGGAGGAGGAAGAAGGACAGGAGCTAGTTTCATGCACTATAGATGGTACAACCTGCACAGCTGTCATACTGTCTTTTCAGCGTGCATAGAGGACAGAGAGGAGGAGAAGGAGGAGAGCATGGTCAGTCATTCTCTTGGTGAGGACACGGAAGTCTTTCCTGTTAGTATTCTGGCACACATGGCTGAGTTTATGTTATGCCTTTCCCATGACCCTCACGTTCGCAAAATTTTTTGGTGACAGTCATTACTGGTTGGTGACACTTCTAGATCCACGCTACAAAGAGAACTTTCTATCTCTTATTCCTGAGGCGGACAGGTCTACAAAAATGGGGCAGTACCAGAAAGCCCTTGTTGCGGAGCTATTAAAAAAATTCCCAACTGAAAATGCTGGTGGCAGAGGGCACACTTCGTTGGACAACCAAGGAGTACAGGTGAGAGAGACACAACTTCAATCCAGCAGAGGCAGGGGAACACTGTCAAAGATCTGGGAGGGTTTTCTCAGACCCTCCAATCGCACAGGCCCTGAGGCGCAAGGTACTCTTACTAGGAGTGCAAAGTTTAGGAAGATGCTGATGGAGTACCTTGCCGACCGTACCAACGCCCTCCGTGATTCCTCTGTGCCTAATAATTATTGGGTATCCAAGCTGGATACGTGGAATGAACTGGCTCTCTATGCCTTGGAGGTCCTGGCCTGCCCTGCCACCAGCGTATTATCAGAGTGGGTTTTTAGTGCCGCTGGTGGAATTATAACTGATAAGCGCGTCCGCCTGTCAACTGAAAATGCTGACAGGCTGACTCTTATGAAAATGAACAAGGGCTAGATTGGGCCAGAGTTCTTAACACCACCGAATAATAGCAGCGTAACTTAAACTCAAATCCAGTGTCTTTTCTTGGGAGGTATATTCCCATGCACCTTTTCACACGCACACATGGGAATACGCTTCCTGATTTTGGCTATTTGCTCTTGTCCTCCTCCTTCTCCTCATCCTCCACCACCATATAACCAGAGTGACCATGGTCCTTGATGCAACACCCACATAATTTTTTTAAAGGGTGTTAATGATGCCCGTAAAAAAAATTTTTTTATACAGTATGTTCATGTATACCCCCCAGGGGTAAATGTTTGTCAGCCCATACACTTAGTCCATTGACATTACAAGTATAGGAGGCCCACTCCTTCCTAATGGGAACATTTTTTTATGAGGCCGTATACCCCACGTCTCTTCCAAGGGTTTGAATTGAAGTGCCTCCAAATTTTTGGCAGCCCTTCCATTCACTGCATCGGCCAACACTATGGGAGACTCTTTCCTTTCTAATGGGAACATGTCATTACTGTGGCACTGCTCTATGTGTCTTTAAATTCTTAGTGGGGTTTTTCCTAAAATTGGTCAGCCGTTGGACTCACTGCATACCCTATAACTGTAAAGCAGACTCTCTCCTTTCTAATGGGAACATGTCGTACCTTGTTACTGTGGCCATGTTCTGTGTGTCTTTAAATTCTTAGTGGGGTTTTTCCTAAAATTGGTCAGCTGTTGGACTCACTGCATACCCTATAACTGTATAGCAGACTCACTCCTTTCTAATGGGAACATATCGTACCTTGTTACTGTGGCCCTGCTCCGTGTGTCTGTAAATTCTTAGTGGGGTTTTTCCTAAAATTGATCAGCTGTTGGACTCACTGCATACCCTATAACTGTATAGTAGACCCTCTCATTTCTAATGGGAACATGTCGTACCTTGTTACTGTGGCCATGCTCCGTGTGTCTTTAAATTCTTAGTGGGGTTTTTCTTAAAATTGGTCAGCCGTTGAACTCAATGCATACCCTATAATTGTATAGCAGACTCTCTCCTTTCAAATGGGAACATGTCGTACCTTGTTACTGTGGCCCTGCTCTATGTGTCTTTAAATTCTTAGTGGGGTTTTTCCTAAAATTGGTCAGCCATTGGACTCACTGCATACCCTATAACTGTAAAGCAGACTCTCTCCTTTCAAATGGGAACATGTCGTACCTTGTTACTGTGGCCATGCTCCGTCTGTCTTTAAATTCTTAGTGGGGTTTTTCTTAAAACTGGTCTGCCGTTGAACTGAATGCATACCCTATAATTGTATAGCAGACTCTCTCCTTTCAAATGGGAACATGTCGTACCTTGTTACTGTGGCCCTGCTCTATGTGTCTTTAAATTCTTAGTGGGGTTTTTCCTAAAATTGGTCAGCCGTTGAACTCACTGCATACCCTATAACTGTAAACCAGACTCTCTCCTTTCTAATAGGAACATGTTGTACCTTGTTACTGTAACCCTGCTCTGTGTGTCTTTAAATTCTTAGTGGGGTTTTTCCTTAAATTGTTCAACCGTTGGACTCACTGCATACCCTATAACTGTATAGCAGACTCTCTCCTTTCTAATGGGCACATGTCCTAGTTGTTACTGTGGCCCTGCTCTCTGTGTCTTTAAATTCTTAGAGAGGTTTTTCCTAAAATTTGTCAGCCGTTGGACTCACTGCATACCCTATAATTGTATAGCAGACTCTATCCTTTCTAATGGGAACATGTCGCACCTTGTTACTGTGGCCCTGCTCCGTGTGTATTTAAATTCTTAGTGGGGTTTTTCCTAAAATTGGTCAGCCGTTGGATTCACTGCATACCCTATAACTGTATAGCAGACTCTCTCCTTTCTAATGGGAACATTTCATAGCTTCTTAATATGGCCCTGCTCTGTGTGTCTTTAAATTCTTAGTGGGGTTTTTCCTAAAATTGGTCAGCCATTGGATTCACTTCATATCCTATAACTGTATAGCATACTCTCTCCTTTCTAATGGGAACATGTCGTAGCTTGTTAATGTGGCCCTGCTCCATGTGTCTTTAAATTCTTAGTGGGGTTTTTCCTAAAATTGGTCAGCCATTGGATTCACTGCATATCCTATAACTGTATAGCAGACTCTCTCCTTTCTAATGGGAACATGTCGTACCTTGTTACTCTGGCCCTGCTCTGTGTGTCTTTAAATTCTTAGAGGAGTTTTTCTCAAATTTTGGCAGCCCTTGCAGTCACAGCATGGACATTACCACTATAGGAGACCCGCTCCTTTATAATGGGAACATTTTTTTTTACTGAGACCCTCCTCTATGTCTCTTGTAAAGGGTATTGGGTTGCGTCCAAATTTTTGGCAGCCCTTGCAGTCAATGGATATGAAATAACAGTTTAGGAGACCCACTTGTTAATAATGGGAACAGCAAAGTATAGCCGGCTGATGGCTCTCTAACAATAGCCAGGGCCGACTGCTGGCCTTTTAAGAATAGTAAGAGTCATCTGATGTCCCTATAAAAATAGGCATTATGACTTTCAGAGTCCCTCCATCATAAATAAAACAGGATGTGTCTGATGTGTCACACACCACATTGCCAGATAAGATTGTAAAATGTTAAAATGACATTTCCCGGTGAATGCATTTGTCTTAAAAAATACAGAAAAAAAACAAAACAATAAGATCTTTCTTTAGTATAATAAACAGCGTCACCAATTTAACCTCAATGTAATGACATTGTTCAGCTTATGCACCTCCTCCTCCATCTCCGGAATGACCACATCAGTCACAAGCTGACAGCACTGCATCACTGCCTTGGCCAAGCGGCAACAGGCTGTGCTGAAGATAACATGCTTAATGCTTAATAGACAAACCGCCCAGCGCTGCAGAATTGTTGAAAGCTCTAACACAGCAGCCTGATCTCTGCCTCTCACCACTGAACATACAGCCAGACATGGTCCTGTGTGACAATGGGCGGAACCTGGTGACGGAGAAATGACAGCCGGAGTAGATACGGTTTCCCTCTATACCAGTCCTTTTATCGAGTTAAAGAATATGGCTGTGGTGAAATACAACTCCCACTGAGAAGCTGTTTCAGATTGAAAAACATTGTGCCCATCAGAGGATTCAATTCTGAGGGCTAACCTTTCTACCCCGCTCAAGAGCCCCATAACAGCTGCAAAGTTAGCGCTATCATGAACTCTCCTGAGGTAGAAGCCAAGGCACACCAGAGGATTCTCTGGTGGGACCGTCCAACCCTGCCGAGAAGCAGTCCTGGCTATGAAACGTGTGTGGGAAGGTTCCTGGACACTCTATGGCTGCTTTTCTACTGACGTGGAAACCCACGTAAACACGGGGAGAACATACAAAGTCGTTGCAGATGTTGTCCTTGCTGGGATTTGAACACAGGATCCCAGCACTGCATGTCTTCTGTGCTAACCACTGATCCAATGTGCTGCCGTTCACCCTCTAATATCTAACAGGCTGGAGAAACAAGCACCTGCTGCCACTCTATCTTCAGCTCCTTCGTGAGAAAATGTATTTGGGCAGCCACTCAGACTACCAAATAAAATAACTGAGAAGGAAATTGGGGATGGCTTCGCTACTGGTACTGGGGGGCAGTGCTAATACCAAGATGTCGTACCATAGTTTGCTGGAAATATTCCAGGCTGGTAGGAGGCAAGCTAATTCCCACAGAAAAGTACAAGCAGTAATGTTTAGGGACCCGCGCTTGTAGAAGACGGAGACAACACTGGGAGAAATAATGATGGCTAGGGACCGACTATGGACACGAGGCATGAGGCATGTGGTTGTGAAAAGCTTCCACCTCCACAAGCCTAAAAGGCCAAATTTCAAGTGCAAGCAGCTTTACAGGACTTCCTGGGAGAAATGACATGCAGGCTAGATAGGGTTTCCCTCTATGCCAGTCCTTTCACCGAGCTAAATACAACTGTCAGCAAATTAAGTTGTGGACTGGCTCCGTACCGTCCCTGGCTACATTCACCTGTCCACGTGTTTGTGGTTAGGCAGTCCTTCCCAGTAAGTGCACTGGGGAGGGCACGGGTAATGTTGTGGGACCCGTGCTTGTGGAAGGCGGAGACGATACCGGGAGAAACAGTGGCGGCTGGGGACCGAATATGGACACCCGGCCGCCGCCGGCATGAGGTTGTGAAAAGCTTCCACCTCCACGAGCTTAAAAGGCTATATTTCAAGTGCAAAAAGCTGCCCAGAAATCTGACAGTTTAGTGTTGCAGCCTGTGGGTGGGTGCGTGGGTGGCTGGCTGCATACTTGCACTTGAATTCCAAGTAACAGAAAACTAAGCAGATGGTGGCCTCTATCATCATCAAGGCCTCACCTCGGCACTATGAACTCTCCTGAAGGAGAAGCCAGGGCCCGCCAGAGGAGTCTCCGGTTCTCTGGTGGGCCCGTCCAACCCTGCCGAAAAGCAGCCCTGGCTAAGAAAAGTGTGTGGGAAGGTTCCCGGACACTCTATGGCTGCTTTTTTAGTGTGGATTTGCCATGCTTATGCATGTTATTTCTCTAACCGCTTTACAGATCAGGCCATTGTCCAACTCTGTATTCAAGAAATTAAATGCGCAAAGAAAGATGTGTGTTTCAAAGCACCACCGACAAGGGCGAGTTGATGTTGGACGGGCTGCCCCCAGCTGAATACCTAGCCTATGGATGCGCCATTTCTGGGGCGGCTGATCGCTGGTGTTTCTAGCCTGGGAGGGGGCCAATATTCATGGTACCCTTCCTAGGCTATTAAAATCAGCCCCCAGCTGTCTGCCTAGCCTTTGCTAGCTATAAAAATAGGGGGGACCCCCACGTCATTTCTTTTTTGGGTCCCCCATTTTAATAGCTAGTAAAGGCTAGGTATTCAGCTGGGGCTGATATTAGTAGCCAGGGAAGCTCCGTGGGTATTACCCCTTCCCAGGCTTCAAACATCTGCCCCAGCCGTCTGCTTAACCTCCGCTAGAGACTAATATTACGGGGAACCCCACGCTAATTAAATTTTTAATAAATCCTTTATTTTAACACTAAATGACAAGTACAGTAACCAACACTATCACTGTACTTATTATATATGTGACTGCCATGTTTCTTTCTATCTAATCTATGTGTGATGCTCTATTCTTTCTGTTCTAAATTGTCGGGTACCGGTGTATGCCACTGCTGAATTGCCGGCCGGCGTTTTTAAAGAGACGGGTGCATGTAAATCGGAGGGCACTAATGTGTTCTTAGTGCCCTGCTATGTTTTTAATGCACCCTCCTATATACCCTGCCTGCCTGTCTACCTATGTATTCTGCCTGCCTGACATTTAATTGAGCACTGTTCCCATCGATTTGGGCAATTTTTAACCTTCTGCAGACCGCCGGGGGGGACAGCCAGAAAAATGCTCGAGTTTCCAATAGACTTACATTGGTCTCGTTGCGCGGGTCGAGCACCCGAGTATTCCAATGTGCTCGACCCGAGTTTCGAGCACCCGAGCATTTTAGTGCTTGCTCTTCACTAACCAAAACGAAACCAAAATGGATTTTCCTGGGAAATATGTTAAGGAACATCCTTTCCATGATATGTGCAAAACAAATAGCCCCCCCAAAAAATACTCCTCCACACATAGCGTTTTTGATGCGTTTTTGCACTTTTGCATTGCTTTCAACAAAGACAAATGCATTCACCAGGAAACTTCATTTTAACATTTTACAACTTTATCTGGCCATGTGGTGTGTGACACATCTTCAGACACATGCATACAGTGCTGAAAAGTCATGGGAACAGCATGGGGAAGACCTCTGGAAGCATCTCTGACTCCCAGGTCACTGCCTAAAAGTGTGCCCATCATAAGTGATCCTTGGCGCATGCGAACATGCCTCCCGCCATGAACCTGTCTTTGCAGACTTGCAACAATCACCGTCCACGTCCTTGTCCCACTGCAACGTTCAATTGTCCCCACCGCATTCCTTGGAATGCAAGATCAAATATGCAGGCAGCCAGCCAGGCACCCACCCACCCACAGGCTGCAATACTATACTGCCAAATTTTTGACAGCTGCTTGCACTTGAAATGTGGCCTTTTAGGCTCGTGGAGGCGGAAGCTTTTTATAAACTCATGCCGGAGGCAGCCGGGTGTCCATACTCGGTCCCCAGCCACCACTATATTTCCCGGTATCGCCTCCGCTTTCCACAAGCACAGGCCCCACAACATTACCTGTGCCCTCCCCAGTGCACTTACTGGGAAGTACTGCATAACCACAAACACTTGGACAGGTGAATGTGGCCAGGGATGGTACGGATCCAGTCCACAACTTTTTTTGCTGACAGTTGTATTAAGCTCGGTGAAAGGACTGGCATAGAGGGAAACCCAATCTACCCTGCATGTCATTTCTCCTAGGAAGTCCTGTAATGCAGCTTGTTGCAGACGCAATGGCACCCCATCCAATATCAACTCGTCCTTGTCGGTGGTGCTTTGACAC
The DNA here is from genome assembly GCF_046119375.1 of Phyllobates terribilis. Taxonomy (NCBI): domain Eukaryota; kingdom Metazoa; phylum Chordata; class Amphibia; order Anura; family Dendrobatidae; genus Phyllobates; species Phyllobates terribilis. The sequence goes on along the minus strand of NW_027362764.1, from coordinate 529,427,506 downwards.
ACACACATCTTTCTTTGCGCATTTAATTTCTTGAATACAGAGTTGGACAATGGCCTGATTTGTAATGCGGTTTGAGAAATAGCATGCATAAGCATGGCCAATCCACATTAAAAAAGCAGCCATATAATATCCGGGAAAGTTTCCCCCCACACTTTTCTTAGCCAGGGCTGCTTTTCGGCAGGGTTGGATGCGCCCACGAGAGAACCGGAGACTCCACCGGCAGGCCCTGGCTTCTCCTTCAGGAGAGTTCATAGTGCCGAGGTGAGGCCATGATGATGATAGAGGCCACCATCTGCTTAGTTTTCTGTTACTTGGAATCTAAGTGCAAGTATGCAGCCAGCCACCCACCCACAGGCCTCAACAGTAAACTGCCAGATTTCTGGGCAGCTTTTTGCACTTGAAATGTGGCCTTTTAAGCTCGTGGAGGTGGAAGGTTTTCACAACCTCATGCCGGCAGCGACCGGGTGTCCATACTCGGTCCCCAGCCGCCACTATATTTCCCTGTATCACCTCCGCCTTCCACAAGCACGGTTCCCACAACATTACCCATGCCCTCTCCAGTGCACCTACTGGGAAGGATCGCCTAACCACAAACACGTGGACAGGTGAATGTGGCCAGGGACGGTACGGAGCCAGTCCACAACGTTTTTTGCTGTCAGTTGTATTTAGCTCGGTGAAAGGACTGGCATAGAGGGAAACCCAATCTACCCTGCATGTCATTTCTCACAGGAAGTCCTTTAATGCAGCTTGTTGCAGAAGCAATGGCACACCGTCCATCATCAACTAGCCCTTGTCGGTGGTGCTTTGACTCAAAGACATCTTTATTTGCGCATTTAATTTTTTTAATACAGAGTTGGACAATGGCTTAATCTGTAATGCGGTTTGAGAAATGACATGCATAAGCATGGCCGATCCACATAAGAAAAGCAGCCATAGAATGTCCGGGAACCTTCCCCCACACTTTTCTTAGCCAGGGCTGCTTTTCGGCAGGGTCGGACGGGCCCACCAGAGAACCGGAGACTCCTCTGGCGGGCCCTGGCTTCTCATTCAGGAGAGTTCATAGTGCCGAGGTGAGGCCATGATGATGATAGAGGCCACCATATGCTTAGTTTTCTGTTACTTGGAATGCCAGTGCAAGTATGCAGCCAGCCACCCACCCACAGGCCGCATCACTAAACTGCCAGATTTCTGGTAAGCTTTTTTCACTTGAAATGTGGCTTTTTAAGCTTGTGGAGGCGGAAGCTTTTCACAACCTCATGCCGGCGGCGGCCGGGTGTCAATACTCGGTCCCCAGCCACCACTATATTTCCCGCTATCGCCTCCGCCTTCCACAAGCACGGGTCCCACAACATTACCCGTGCCCTGCCCAGTGCACTTTCTGGGAAGGACCACCTAACCACAAACACGTGGACAGGTGAAAGTGGCCAGGGACAGTACGAAGCCAGTCCACAACTTTTTTTTGCTGACAGTTGTATTTAGCTCAGTGAAAGGGCTGGCATAGAGGGAAACCCTTTCTAGCCTGAATGCCATTTCTCCCAGGAAGTCCTGTAATGCAGCTTGTTGCAGAAGCAATGGCAGCCCATCCAACATCAACTCACCCTTATCGGTGGTGCTTTGACACAAACATATCTTTCTTTTCGCATTTAATTTCTTGAATACAGAGTTGGACAATGGCCTGATTTGTAATGTGGTTTGAGAAATAACATGCATAAGTATGGCCGATCCACATTATAAAAGCAGCCATAGAATGTCCGGGAACCTTCCCCCACACTTTTTTTAGCCAGAGCTGCTTTTCGGCAGGGTTGGACGGGCCCACCAAAGAACCGGAGACTCCTCCGGTGGGCCCTGGCTTCTCCTTCAGGAGAGTTCATAGTGCCGAGGTGAGGCCATGATGATGATAGAGTAATGCAGTTTGTTGCAGAAGCAATGGCAGCCCGTCCAACATCAACTCGCTCTTATCGGTGTTGCTTTGACATAAACATATCTTTCTTTTCGCATTTAATTTCTTGAATACAGAGTTGGACAATGGCCTGATTTGTATTGCTGTTTGAGAAATAACATGCTGAGGTGAGGCCATGATGATGTTAGAGGCCACCACCTGTGCTATGTGGCTATAGGGAGCCGCCGCTGCGGTGCAGAACCTCTGGAGCTGATGATGATGCAGCAGAGTTGGTTCAGCTCTCCACAGCACTCCAGGGCTGGAAGTAGTGATGTTATAGATGTTGCTGTGCGGTGTAGTGCAAAGGATGGCACAGTTAATAATCAGTCCACAACTTAATGGCAGTTTCCTCTTATCTTTACTTGCGGTGGTTGGGCAAACCGGGGCATGGGAACTAGCTGGTAGTAGAGGTCCGGGCGGCCTGGAATCAAGTTGGGAATCCACCTCGCCAGGTGAAGTTGTAGGCCTTCCCTTTGCGCTAATCTCTTTGGCCCTGCTGATTGAAGCTATGCTGTGGCCCTCGTCCCTGGGTAAAACGTCTTTGTGCTCACCCGTATAGCAGGCAGCTCAGGCCTTCCTGGAGTGTCGCTCCCACGTGGTGGTGCTGGGCTCTATCATGCTGCTGAGCCTCCGGGCGTCTGATAGGGCCAGGAGACCTGCAGTCTCCTGCCCTCCGGTTTCTGCTGCTGGGCCTTCAGTGCCCCACAACCTCGGACTCCGGTGTCCGGTTCTTCTGCGCTTCCCTCTGGCATGAGCTGGCTGACAGCTCCACTCCCCAGGTCTTTCCTTGTCGACGTCCTGACTTCAACTCCTCTCTGCTCTCCTCACACTAACTAACCCCTCCTTCAGATCCCAGTTGTCAAGGGGAGGAGCTCCCCTTGCTGGTCTGGAGCCAGGAAAGTGTTGCATGCTAGCAAAACCTGATTAGGGAACTTCTCCTTGCTTCCAGGCATGGCATCACCCCTTGTGAGGGAGGCAATGCCACTGTGGCAACCGGACTCCTGGGGTGCCACATTCCACCCTAGTTAAATTCAGTACTCCCGGACTGAGGATACCTTTTTGAATTAGCAATCAACAAAAACAATTCACATTACAAAATAGTTCACAAAGTCAAAAATTACAAAACCCCCCCAAAAAATTGGTAGCAGTCACTGCGGCGCTTAGTCTTTACGCCACAATCCGGATAACTGAAATTTGGCTGGTGGGAACCGCATAAACCCACTTTGTGTATCATCCCTGGGCGTGGCTTCAGGGCACTCTGTTATTGGGCCTGGTCTTCGGCCACGCCTGCGGTTTATTTTCAAGGCCACTTACTAACTATTTTCAATGTTGTCCTGTCCACACCTATTCCTGTGGTCCAATTGTGCATAAATTTGACAGCTATATATATCCAAGATTATTTAACGGTTATAACTATATATAACATACTCTTTAGTTCTCTTACACTTTAGTTCCTCCAGTAGGCAGGGAGCTGACCTTTAGTACTCCAGGTTGATCTACGTAGTACATTTGTTGTCACTGACCTACCCTGGTCCCTAGTGTCTACCCCTGGTGTGGTGGGATTAGTGTGAACTACACTACGGGTAGTCTGATATAACACCGGTAGGCTCGGTAATCTCCTACAAATTCTTTGACTCACCCTTGGTACGACAGGTTCACTGCTAGCAGAGGGTAGATTCTCCTGATCTGCTGCTGATGAAGCATCTGTCTCTGAGGCTGATTGGTCTATCTGCTGTTCTGGAGCCTCTGCAGCTTCCGGTGAGGCCGCTTGGAGAAAGGTCAGGACCGGTACCACAATTGCTCTGTTCACCTGCGTCCAAGACCGGGGAAATGCTCCAAGGACTGTCTGGATCGTTTCCTCCACTTTTTCTATGGGCTGAGGGCTGTCTTGGTCTTCTTCTTTGTGTTTCAACTGTTCAGGGCATATCTTCAGGTGGTCTCCATCTTTACTGATGAGGCACACTTTGGTGTTATCGTAATTCGAGGGTAGGACGGTGTATGGCTCAACCTCCCACTGGTCATCTAATTTATGGACTCATCTCTTCCTCTTGAGTACCTATTCTCCAGGTGATAAGGGAACTGCAGGTGCATGCTGATTGTAAGTTTTCTCCTGCTTCTGTCTCGCCTGGGACAAACTTCTCTCCACACATTCTTGCACGTTGCGGTATTGTTGTTGCCACTCTGTATCCCAATCTGCATCTGGTGATGTTGTCTCCGGTGTTAAGCATCCCATGTCTAAGTCGATGGGTAGCTTACCAGGACTTGCTCTCATCAGGTAAGCGGGTGTACAGTTGGTGGAGTTCACCAGGATGTGGTTATATAGGTCCACCAAATCTGGTAACTTCTCTGGCCACAGGCTGCGTTCTTCAAGGGGCAACGTCTTCAACTGGTCTATTACCACCTGGTTCATCTTCTCACACAACCCGTTGGTCTGGGGATGATACGGCGTCGTCATGATTTTCTTGCAGCTGTACAAGTTACAGAATTCCTGGAACACCACTGCTTCAAAGGCTGGACCTTTGTCGGTAAGCACTCAGGGTAACCGTGCGGGCGACAAAAGTGTTGTAGAAACGATTTGGCTGCCGTCTGAGCCGTCTGATTTTTCACTGGCACTACTACAAGGAATCGTGAGTAGTGGTCTACTGTGGTGAGAGCGTAGAAATAGCCTGACCGGCTTGGGGCTAGCTTCACGTGGTCCAAGGCTACCAGTTCAAGTGGTTGTTTGGTGATTATGGGCTGCAGGTGAGCCCTCTGACTGTCACGGTCTTTCCGTTTCAGGTTGCATGGACCACATTCTCGACACCATCACTCGATTGCTTTCCTCATGCCAATCCAGTAGAATCGCTCACGTAGCAGGACTTCCAACTTCTTCCACCCGAAGTGTCCTGCTCTATTGTGTTACGCTTCTAAGACCATTGGCGCATCCCGCCTCGGGACTACCACCTGCCAGACCAGTTCGTGTGTCCGGGAGTTGATACTTCTTCGACATAGCTTTCCCTTGTAGATGAACAGTTTGCCCCTCTCCTTCGACAACTGATGGGTCTCCTGTGGAGCATCTGGCTCAGGGTGCAAGTCAGCTTGTGTCGTCAACTGCTTTACCAGGCGGACAGCCGGGTCGCTATCCTGCGTCTCTGCCCATCCATGGTGGGGCAATGGGTTGAACGTGGCCTCTCTTTTGGCGGAGCGCTTGTCCCTCACACAGTGGGAACACTGGGTCACACCGTGACGATGGAAAGCGGGTAGCTCTATCTCTTCCTGCTCTTCCGGGTCTCCCCCCCCCCTTCTGGCAAGTTGGGCATCCTGGACAGCGCATCAGCATTTGTGTTTTTAAGCCCCGCCTGATACTTGATGGTAAACTCATAGTTAGACAGTCGGGCCATCCATCGTTGCTCTAGGGCACCAAGCTTCACAGTCTCCAGGTGCGTCAGTGGGTTGTAAATCTGTGAAGACTGTAAATCTGGAGGAGGCAAGGTAGTGTTTGAAGCGCTCTGTTACAGCCCAGACTATGGCTAAAAACTCCAACTTGAAGAAACTATAGTTGTCGGGGTTCCTTTCAGTGGGCCGGAGATTCCTGCTGGCGTAGGCAATCACTCTCTCTCTGCCCTGCTGTACCTGGGAAAGCACCACTCTCAATCGCACGTTGCTGGCATCCATATGAAGTATAAAGGGTTGGCCATAGTCGGGGTAGGCCAGGACTTCGTTTCCAGTAAGAGCCATTTTCAGTCGAGTGAAAGATTTGTCTTCTGGTTTACCCCATTTGAAAGGAGGTTTCGGGTTCTTGGCCTTCTTGGACTGGCCCACTAAGAGGTCCTGCATGGGTGCTGCTATCTTGGTGAAACCTATGATGAATCTCCTGTAGCAGCCTACCAGCCCGAGTAACTGCCGCACTTCCTTGATAGTGGAGGGTCTTGGCCAGTCCTTGATCACGGTGACTTTTTCAGGGTCTGGTGCTACACCTTCGGCGCTTACCCCATGACCTAGGTACTGCACCTTGGGCTTCAACAGGTGGCACTTGGACGGCTTTACCTTCAGGCCATAACCAGATAGGGCTTCAAACACCTCGGCCAGGTGCTCCAGATGGTCTTCATATGTCATTGAGTAGATGATTACGTCATCTAGGTACAGCAGGACGGTTTCGAAGTTTTTGTGTCCTAGGCAACACTCCATTAACTGCTGGAAGGTTCCTGGGGCGTTGCAGAGCCCGAATGGCATGAAGTTGAACTTGCTGAGGCCCATTGGTGTTGTAAACGCAATCTTTTCTCTGTCCGCCTCTGCCACAGGAACCTGCCAGTACCCACTGGTGAGATCCAAAGTGGAGAAATAGTTAGCTGATCTCAATGCTGCTAATGATTCCTCAATTCTGGGTAATGGGTAGGCGTCCTCATGTGTAATGCGGTTAATCTGCCTGTAATCAACACACCTCCTCATTGTACCATCCTTCTTTCTAACGAGAACTAATGGAGCTGCCCAGGGGCTACAACTATCTCTGATCACCCCAGCCTCCTTCATCTCCCGTAACATTCCTTTGGCACATTGATAGTGAGCTGGGGGTACAGGCCGGTACCTCTCTTTGATGGGCGGATGATCTCAAGTGGGGATATGATGTTGGACCCCTTTTACCTGCCCAAAGTCTTGTGGGTGTTTGCTGAAGACTCGCTCATATTCTTGGACCACTCTGTATACTCCATGCTTTTGGTGCAAAGGGGTGGAGTCAGTGCCCACTTGTAGCTTCTGACACCAATCCTCCATCTGCCCCTTGGAGCCATTATCCTCCGCCTGTTTGGATGGAGGCAAGGGTTCCACTGCCTTTATTGTGTTGTTGCTGACAGTGAACAGCTTAGCAAGGGTAGTATACCGGGGTAAATGGACCTCTTTCTCCCCACAATTCAGGATGCGTATCTGTACTCTCCCCTTGCGGACATCGACTACCTCCCTGGCAGTCAAGATGGTGAGCCTACTATCAGGGTACACGGGTTCTACCAGGGCCTGATAATCTTGACCCCTGAGATCGATTGCTGCCCGACACCATATTAACATTTCACTCCTAGGGGGCATTGCAATGGGGAATGGATCACTCATTCTGACACTGCCAACTTCTCCACCAGACAGCTCTACCTGTTGTCTTTTCATCAGGGCTCTGATTTCCTTCTGCAGAACTCACTGCTGACTGGAACTGGCAGTCTCTGCAACCTGTCGCAACAAAACAATAATTTCTACAAGACAATTTTCTATCACATTGGTGCCTAAGGTTATCATAGGATGACTTTCTCGGCGATCAATATTAACAATAATCATTCCTTGTGATGGCAATTCTACTTGGCTAATCTTTATGGTCACCTTTTTATACCCCGCCTGAGGCAAGGGCTGACCATTGCTGGCATAGATGTTAAGATGTTCATCTGGACTGCGAGTAATGTCTGAGTCAGTCCAGTATCATTTATAAAGGATATATGGCATCGTTGTCACCTGGGAACCAGTGTCCAGCAATGCGTTCATCGGGATGCCATCAAGCATGACAGGTAGGACAGGTCGTCCTCCCACGTACTTGTCTCGCCAGCTTTGTGGGCCAGGTTGTCTTACTCCTGGGGGATGGCCCCCTGCCCCAGGGGTTGCCTGTTTTAAATTTCAGAATCTTGGAGGTGCCCCGCCTTTTGACAGCGGCGACAGATGGGTTGTCCGTTCTGGTCGGTGCATTCGCTTTTTCTCCCTCTGGTCGGTGAAATCTTTCTCTGCCGTCGCCACGGGACGTCATCTGGACTGGAAGCCAGCTGGATCCTTTCCTTTGGAGACACTTGCATGGCCTGCACGGTTTTGGTTAGTGTAGCTATACTTTTGGTCAGCTCCTGGACCTGAATGCATAGGTCTGCAGACGGGTCATTATCTAGGGTCTGCCAGTCAGCCTCCACAGGTGCTGGGGAAAAGGACGCCACCTCCTGGTGGTATGTGATAGCTGGGCGCTGGAGGGGTGCAGTGCAACCTGGGCTTGGTTCTCGTAGCACTCAGATGGCTCGGTCTTTAAATTGCGCAAAGTCCAGATCAGGGTTTTGCAGAGCCATAATGCGCAACTGTGTCCGGTGAGCGTTAGACAGGAGCCCCTCAATAAACAGCTTAATTAGCAATCTGTCCTTGTCTCGCGCACAGTCGGGGTCCACCTGTTTAATGGTCTGCAGCACCTCCTGCAGGTTTAGAGCATAGTCCCGTACACGGTCCTGCACCCTTTGTTTGCACCCGTAGAACTTCATTTTAATCTCTGCTGCGGTGCGGGCGTCAAAGGTATCCTTCAACCGGGCCAGTATTTCCTTAACAGTGCCTTTGTCCCTGTCCGGCCAGGACTTCACCTCTCTCTGGGCTGCACTGATTATCTGGCCTATAAGGATGCTGACTTTTTGCTCCTCAGACAGGGGGTACACTTTAAACAAACTGCGCAGTCTCTCCTCAAAGTCGGTCAGGGTGTGCGACTCCCCTGAGTACTGGGGCAACCACGCCACCCCTGGTATATATGGCATCACAGTGGCGGCGGCCGCGCCGGCAGCTACATCCTCTCCCAGGTTGGGCATCTTCCTCCCCCCTAGTGAACCTCAGCCAGGTCCTGGGTTTCTGCTGACATACCAGTCTGCTGCTCTGCAGGTCACTGTACAGCTGCACTCTTGCTGCACAGATTCTCACACTTGTATTCACAGAGTTGCAGCAGCTGGGTGGATGGGTGGATGGATGGGATCACGCAGCCCTCTGCAGGGGGAGGTGACAACCTCCCCCCTCAGTCTGATGCAAAGGGGAAGGCTGCCACCTTTCAGCCTGAGTGACAGACAACTCTGTCACAGTCTATGAAAGTGGGAGGGGCTTATTTTGGCGCCAATTCCAAGGCTCCGCGCACGATGGGACACCCTGCATATCATTAACTCCGCATGTGATTATGTAAATGCTTTTGTTATGTATATCCCTATCACATGTAAAGCGCCATGGAATAAATGGCGCTATAATAATAAATAATAATAATAATAATGTGATACAGTAATGGCTGCAGTTTATACAGTTATGCACAGTCTTTGTGGCACACAGGACCCAGTTTTACCAGTTTTGTTCATGACGCCAAGTTGACGCACCCCCTGGGCCGGGGGGAACTCGGTAGCCGGGCCGGTCGTTGCTAGGGGAAATGTCACAGTGGCGGTGACCCGGTCCGTGACCCAGAGCGGTCAATAAAAGGGGAATTTGGGAAAGGGGATTATAGTTTTTATATAATGTTTGTGACGCCACCTGTGGTATGCGGCTATATGGAGCCGCCGCTGCGGTGCAGAACCTCTGGAGCCGATGATGACGCAGCAGAGTTGGTTCAGCTCTCCACAAGCAGAGCTTAGCTCCAGGGCAGGAAGTAGTGATTTTATAGATGTTGCTGTGCGGTGTAGTGCAGAAGATGGCGCAGTTAATAATCAGTCCACAACTCAATGGTGGTTTCCTCTTATCTTTACTTGTGGTGGTTGGGCAAACCGGGGCATGGGTACTAGCTGGTAGTAGAGGTCCGGCAGCCTGGAAGCAAGTTGAGAATCCACCTCGCCAGGTGAAGTTGTAGGCATTCCCTTTGCGCTAATCTCTTTGGCCCTGCTGATTGAAGCTATGCTGTTGCCCTCGTCCCTGGGTAAAACGTCTTTGTGCTCACCCGTATAACAGGCAGCTCAGGCTTTCCTGGAGTGTCGCTCCCACGTGGCGGTGCTGGGCCCTATAGTGATGCTGAGCCTCCAGGCATCTGACGGGGCCAGGAGACCTGCAGTCTCCTGCCCTCCGGTTTCTGCTGCTGGGCCTTCAGTGCCCCACAACCTTGGACTCCGGTGTCCGGTTCTTCTGCGCTTCCCTCTGTGGTGAGCTGGCTGACAGCTCCACTCCCCAGGTCTTTCCTCGCCGACGTCCTGATTTCAACTCCTCTCTGCTCTCCTCACACTAACTAACCCCGCCTCCAGATCCTAGTTGTCAAGGGGAGGAGCTCCCCTTGCTGGTCTGGAGCAAGGAAAGTGTTGCATGCTAGCAAAACCTAATTAGGGGAGCCCTCCCTGCTTCCAAGCATGGCATCACCCCTTGTGAGGGAGACAATGCCACTGTGGCAAACAGACTCCTGGGGTGCCATATATATGCATGTATGGGTGTGAAAAGGTGCATGGGAATACACCTCCCAAGAAAAGACACTGGATTTGAGTTTGTTATGCTGCTATCATTCGGTGGTGTTGAGAAGTCTGTCCCAATCCAGCCCTTGTTCATTTTTATAAGAGTCAGCCTGTCAGCATTTTCAGTTGACAGGTGGATGTGCTTATCAGTTATAATTCCACCAGCGGCACTAAAACCCCACTCTGATAAAACGCTAGCGGCAGGGCAGGCCAGGACCTCCAAGGCATAGAGAGCCAGTTCATTCCACGTATCAAGCTTGGATACCCAAAAATTATAAGACAAAGAGGAATCACGGAGGACGTTGGTACAGTCGGCACGGTACTCCCTCAGCATCTTCCCAAACTTTGCACTCTTTGTGAGATTACCTCACGCCTCAGGGCCTGTCCGATGGGAGGGTCTGAGAAAACTATCCCAGAACTTTGACAGTGTTCCCCTGCCTATGCTGGATTGAAGTTGTGTCTCTCTCACCTGTACTTCTTAGCTGTCCAACGAAGTGTGCCCTCTGCTGCCAGTGTTTTCAGATGGGAATTTTTTTAATAGTTCTGCAACAAGGGCCTTCTGGTACAGCCACATTTTTGTAGACCTGTCCGCCTCAGGAATAAGAGATATAAAGTTCTCCTTGTAGCATGGGTCTAGAAGTGTCACCAACCAGTAATGACTGTCACCCAAAAATTTTGAGAACGCGAAGGTCATGGGAAAGGCATAACATAAACTCAGCCATGCGTGCTAGACTACTAACAGGCAAGACTTCCATGTCCTCCCCAAGAGGATGACTGACCAAGCTCTCCTCCTCCTCCTCTCTGTCCTCTGGCCATCCACGCTGAACAGAGAGTATGACAGTTGTGCAGGTAGTACCGTCTATAGTGCATGAAACTAGCTCCTGTCCTTCCTCCTCCTCCTCTTCCTCATTGTCACCCAATCCACTTTGGGATGAGATGAGGCTTGGCTGTGTGTAATCACCCTGTATTGTTCCTTGATCCATCTTATCGTGCTCCGCCTGCAATGCATCCTCTTTGATTGTGAACAGAGAGCGTTTCAGAAGACAGAGAAGCGGGATGGTGATGCTAATTATGGCGTCATCGCCGCTCACCATCTTGGTGGAGTCCTCCAAGTTTTGGAGGATGGTACATATGTCTGACATCTATGTCCACTCCTGAGGTCTTATGTGTGGAGTATGAACTGAATACTGACAGCCTTGTTGATGCTGGTATTCAACAACTGCCCTCTTCTACTCACAAATCATTCCCAACATCTGCAGTGTAGAGTTCCAACGCGTGACATCACACTAGTCTGTGAGCTGGAAGCTGCAAACGCTGCTGAAACACGACAAGGGCGGCGGAAGCTGTAGCTGACTTTCTAAAATGGGCACACAGACAGCGCACTTTAACAAGCAGATACAGCAGCTTTGGGTAGGATTTGAGAAACCGCTGAACCATGAGGTTAAGCACATGGGCCAGGCATGGTACGTGTGTGAGCTCGCTTCGCCTCAGAGCTGCAACCAAGTTCCGGCCATTGTCACACACGACCATGTCTGGCTGTAGGTTCAGCGGTGTGAGCCACAGATCTGCCTGCTCTTTCAGAGCTGTTCAACTCTTTAGCATTGTGCAGTTTGTCACCTAAGCATATTAGCTTCAGCACAGCCTGTTGCCGCTTCGCCGAGGCAGTGCTGCAGTGCTTCCAGCTTGTGACTGGTGCGGTCATTTCAGAGATGGAGGCTGAAGAGGAGGAGAAGGCTGAGGAGGATGAGATGCAGGAGCTGTAGACAGTGGGGGCTACCCTGATTGACCTAGGGCCCGCAATCCTTGGTGTCGGGAGGACGTGTTCCGTTCCAAGGTCCGACTGTGTCCCAGCTTCCACTATGTTAACCCAGTGTGTCATCAGCGAGATGTACCGTCCCTGCCCACAAGCACTTGTCCACGTGTCCGGGGTTAGGTGGACTTTCCCGGTAACTGCGTTGTTGAGGGCATGGCTAATGTTTTGGGACACGTGCTTGTGTAATGCGGGGACGGCACACTGGGAGAAATAGTGCCGGCTGGGGACAAAGTACCGAGGGACGGCCGCCGCCATCAGGTTGCGGAATGCTTCCGTCTCCATGAGCCTAAAAGGTAACATTTCGAGTGCAAGCAGTCGTGAAATGTGAGAATTTAGTAGTGTGGCCAGTGGGGCGTTGGCTGCATATTTGCGCTTGCCTTCCATGGACTGGGATATGGACAGCTGAATGCTGCGCTGGGACAAGGACATGGACATTTTTCCTGATGCTGCTACTTGAGAGTGTACAATGACAAGTGCAGGCAGGAGGCATCTTCGCATGCACCATGGACCGGGGATTGTCTTGCATGCACAACAGCGGAAGAAGCAATGGTGCCACCTGCAGACACAGTTCCTGGACCCTGGGGTTCGGCCCACAAAGTCTGGTGCTTTGCTGTCTTGTGCCTGATCATGCTGGTGGTGGTCAGACTGGTCGTTTTGCCACCCCTGCTGATGATGGCCTGGCAGGTGGTGCAAATTGCCTTTTTGGGGTTATTGTCAGAGTCTTAAAAAACAACCAGACTCGGGAAGACCTAACAGTTATACTGGCAACTTCCTTCGTGTTGGTGTTACAGGGAACGGTTGCCTGCCTTCTGTCTGCGGCCACCACACTGCTTCCTCCTGCCTGTTGGGGTGCTCTTCCTCCCTCCCCCTGTGTGCTGCTGTCCTCGCTCTGCGTGTTCTCCTGCCATGTTGGGTCAGTTACTATATCATCCACCACCTCGTGTTCCACTTCTGCACCCTGGTCCTCCTCCTGACTTTCTGGCAATTGTGTATCATCATCGTCCACCTCTTGTGACACTTTCCCACTATCGCCTTCGTGTGACCTTGGCTGCTCAAATATTTGGGCATCGCTACACGCGATCTCTTCTTGCCCCGATTCAAGTGGACCGGGAGAGAGGCCCGAATCTATAAATGGAAAAGTGAACAGCTCTTCAGAGTTTCTAAGTGTGGGATCAGTTGTCTCCGGGCATTCAGCATGGTGGAAGGAAGGAGGATTAGGGTGAGGAATATGCTGTCCAGACTGCTACTGAGACTTGACTGTGTGGAAGACAGGGTGGTGGTGGTGGCTAAGTGACTGCTATCCAACCAACAACCTTTTGACACTGCTCTGGGTTCAATAGTGGTGGGCTGTGGTCCCCAAGGAATTGGGACAGGAAGGTCGGGCGAGAAGATGTGGGTGTTTGTTGTGGCACAATTTCAGCTTGCCCACGGCCTTGTCCTCGGCCTCTGCATGCACTATCACCGTCACGTCCAGTTCCACGTCCCTTGCCATGTGCCTTGCCCATTTTAAATGGAGGACAATATCTTCCACGCTCACTACAAATGACTGAGTTTGTAGCGAACTTATATGTGATCCGTGCGACGGAGAAAACAGAGTTTTAAATACCTGGCCTGTAGGTAAGTAGTTTGAACAGCAAACTGGTGTGAATTGCTTCACTAACACACTAAATTAAAATTTTAATGGAGGCCAGAAATGTCAGTATTTTCTGACAACGTATATGTGATCCGTGTAACGGAGAAAACAGAGTTTTAAATACCTGTCCTGTAGGTAAATAGTTTCAACAGCAAACTGGTGTGAATTGCTTCACTGACACACTGAAAGAAAGTTTTAATGGAGGCCAGAAATGGCAGTATTTTCTGACAACATATATGTGATCCGTGTGACAGAGAAAACACAGTTTTAAATAGCTGGATTTCTAGCGCTGTAATATGGAAAGGACCTGGCTGTATTCTGCAGTGCCAACAAGCAAATGGCGCAGAAAAACGGTGTTCGCTGGATTGCTTTTTAAGCAAATAATGAGGATTAAGATCCAAAGAAAAGTATTCCTGGCCCCTGAGACCTGGGCCTTTGTATAGAAATATCTAACAGCAGCAGAAGGCAGAATTGAAATGGAGCCTCTTGTGCTATATGCACTGCAGTCTGCTATATACCCTGCCTCCCTATATACACTGCCTGCCTGATATCTCTGCAGATGGATTAGTTAGTCCTCAAAAGGACTTTTTGCTAAGATAGATATGTGTCAAACATGCAGGGAGGGGACTCGAGCTCCGAGTATCTCGAGCAGTGAGATGCTGGGGTGAGCACCGAGCAGTAGTGAGCATGCTCGCTCATCACTAATGAACACCTATCCTCATAGCTTCAGAGAGGAAGAAATAATGCACTTGCTCCGAGCCTTCACAAAGGGTAATGTGAGTATCGCCGGCACCTCACTCTAGCAGAGAGCATGTGTTTATACACCCAGGCCAGGGTGTTAATTAGCCAGAGGAAGGTAGCCACTGGGTAATGTATCACCGGCACCTCCTTCTAGCAGACAGCAGGTATTTATACAGCCAGGTCAGGGTGTTAATTAGCCAGAGGAAGGTAGCCGCTGGGTCCTAGAGAGACAGCCTCTAAGAAGTTGTCTGTAATGCCAAACGTAGAGATCTCCTGCAACCAACTGCAGGGTGACTCTCTGTCACTTCTGACACAGCCATGACAATCTATCTCTCTCCCCCCATCAATGGAGTCTAGATATTATTTACAGACTGCTACCATGTTCTATCTTAATGGTTGCAGTTGTATATCACACTCTGCCTGGCGTAGTTTTTCAATGTTTGAGCACTTTTTCTCCCTTTCTCTAATGCTTACCTATGCGCACTGAGGTCCCCTCTATAACATGTAACACCCTAAATATGGATTCTGCATTCGCTGCATCAGTTTTTATAGTGGCTTTTATAGTCAATCCAGATTGGTTGCACTATGCAATGTCACATAATAGCTGCAAGACATTATGGGGAGGCACACTGGGCGACGTCTCAGTCATTTCAGATCAAACTTGCTGTGCAAATCTTCAGCAATGTGTTACATGACACTGGGATTTTTTTGGTGATTTGCAAGAATCGAATAGCAAATTATTCCTGCAAATTTCTTGAGATTCGACATGTACTGCATCAAATCATTTTTCTAATCTCTAGTAGATATGCATTGATATCAAAATGCATTTAACATATCATCGTAATAACTTGACATTTGTTATTTCTTGACAAATTATAAATGTCTAAATCTGCTATTCTAGCATTTAGATAGACCTAAACTGTAAGTGAATGAAGCTACCAAGGTTTAAATCAAGGCAATTAAAGCTGTATTTAACTTTCCAATGCTGTTTTGAACTACCTTAGGTAAAATCAAGGGATTATTTTTCCTAGTAATGCAGTGCTTTCTCAGTTATAAGATAAGTGCTTTTATGTTCCATGGTATGACAAAGGTAAATGTGTAAGAGCTTGATGCAACTCCTGTCACTCCTGCTCAGTGGAAGAAGGGGTGCCCAAATCCCAGTTTATGTAGTTTTATTTTCTAATTTTTTAGAACATTTTTTGAAAGAATACAGAACACACATGTATCAAATCACTTTTCTGATTTTTACATGAATCTTTTTTTTATTTAGTTTTCAGAATTTTCAACAAGTAACAGCTGAATCAAGAAATATATTATGCTAAAACTAAGATTTCCTCTTAGCTCTTGCTACAATTATTTAAAATATTTGCGGTGCATAATTTAGAGGCACTTTGTTCTTATCCCTATCTATTGAAATATATTCCACTGCATAATTTGAATTCATTCAGCTGTAGATGAACAAATCTGTGTTTTATCTGACTACATTTGAGATGCCGGTGTTCAGAATAGATTGATTAATATATCTGGTCTCTATCGTGATTTAAAAATGAAAATTTATGACATTCCTCTCTGCCTCAGTTCCAAAGTAAAAAGAGTGAAAATGTCAAATGAATATTTATGTCCATTATCCTCTGCATGTACAGTAACTTTTCATTGTAGCTAAGAAAATAAACAACTTTTCCAATACACTGTGTCCTTAGTGCTCCATCAATGACTGGGAAGTCAAATCTAAATATCTTAAAGTTACTTTTTTGCTGTTACAAAAACAATAATGCTGACCCACCTTGTAATAAAGTACCTAAAATACGTCAAGGAGAAAAACTGTACTATAGGGATTGTGCATGATTAACATTCTTTTGAGTTGGCAGAAAGTTTTTTGGAAATCATTACAGCATTCAAGTCCAAGATTAGTTTAACAAAATTTGGTAACATTTCTGCCAATTTTTACATTTTTTAAAAGGGATGGTAAGTGCACAGTGTAATACTACACAAACTGTGAGTGACTCAAGATAGTGAATAAACCTCAAAATCTTCAGTCTAATTGAGCGGCAAGAAGGAAGGAAATCCTTGGAATTGCACAGCATTGAAAGCAGTGGTAAATATTCACAATATTTTGCCCTTATATAGTGCCTTGAAAAAGTATTCATACCCTGTGAACTTTTGCAATTTTTTTCATGTTACACCGACAAACTTAAATGTATTTTATTGGGATGTGATACGATATGCCAACACTAAGTAAAAAGTACATTTCAAATAAAGCACTTAATTCTGGGAGGTTTTTTTTTTTTTTTTTTTTACAATTTGACTTTGGGGTTCGTAATGAGGGCGTCTTATAGACACCTCTCCATCAATAACCCCAGGGCTTGATATCAGTTGCCAATACAAAGCTGACAACAACCCCAATCCAATTACCCCACTTGCCACCGCACCTGGGCAAATGGGAAGAGCGAAGGCTAAGCCCTAAAATTGGCACATCTTATGGTTGTGCCTTTTTTGGGGCAGCTGAGAGCTTATTTTAGTCTGGGAGGGGGCCAATATCCATGGGAGCCTGGGAAGCTTCATGATAATTACCCTCTTCCCAGGCTATAAACATCAGCCCCAGATGTCCGCTTTCTCTCTGCTGGTTAATAAAATTTAGGGGGATCCCACGCCATTTTTTCTCAGAAATTAAATTATTTATTACTAAATTACATGTACAGTAAGCTACATATGCAAAGCTCTGATTATATATCTCACTCACATATTAATATCTATCTGTATATCTATCTAATCATTCTCTCTCTATATATATATACAGTACAGACCAAAAATTTGAACACACCTTCCCATTTAAAGATTTTTCTGTATTTTCATGACTATGAAAATTGTACATTCACGCTGAAGGCATCAAAACTATGAATTAACACATGTTGAATTATATACTTAACAAAAAAGTGTGAAACAACTGACAATATGTCATATTGTTAGGCGTCAGTCTGGTGCTGGATTTGAAATTGGTCCAGGACCTTCTGTGGTCTCCCATTTCAGTCCAGCCAGGGTTGATACTGCTCAGCATCACTATCAGCTTCAACGCCTAGCTGATCTGCGAGCACTATTTATCTCCCAGGTAGTTGTGCCTAGCAATGTTAAGCCTGGGTTGCAGAGGGAGTCAGGGCTTGTGGAATCTAAGTCCAGGATTTGCCGCACTAAGCATGTCTGTGACCTGGCGGATCATGATTGGTGGTTTGGCACCCACCTGACCCGGTGACCTGGCACCGCCTGATTGGTCCACGGGTAACGTCACCAATGGCGCGTCGGGGGGGCAGGGCTTAGTCCTTAAAAGGCCCGCCCACAAACATGGCGACGCGCTCAGATCTTTGAGCATGTGTTGCGGTGTGTGGACGACTGGTTCCACGCAGTTTCTGCAGGCAGGTTTAGAGAAAGTAGGCAGGCTAGTGAAAGTAGGCAGGTAGCTTCGTCTAGCAGTCTGGCTCTGCCAAAGGGGTCGCCTAACACCCCGAGCAGCCTGCAGACGCCCTATTCACGGCTATCACCTGTCTGTCACGTGGAATAGCTCCCTTCAGTCCGGTAGCACGCCGGCTGTTGGCACGTGTACCTGTCGGCGTAGTCACACCCGCACACTAGCGCCAACTCCTATTGCGTAGCACCTGTATCGCAGACAGGGCTACTGCTTCTCCCCCGGTCACACGTCTCCCTGCGGTTCTTGGAGATTGTGTGAACCGTTATACCCGCTACGTGTGCATTAACACGGAGGGGTTAATCAGTTAGGTGCGTCTCCAGACGCTCATCTCCCGTGCAGTTAACGGAGATAGAGCGTACCGCTATACCCGTTCCTGTGTGGAGAAACACGGAAGGGTTTAGTATTTAAGCTGTCGCTTTCCTTTCCACCCGGGGTCGGTTGCGTTCCATTTTAATAAAGTTGTCTGCAACCGTCCTCCTAACACTTATATTCTAGGTTCTTCAAAGTAGCCACCTTTTGCTTTGATGACTGCTTTGCACACTCTTGGCATTCTCTTGATGAGCTTCAAGAGGCACTCACCGGAAATGGTTTTCACTTCATAGGTGTGCCCAGTCAGGTATAATAAGTGGGATTTCTTGCCTTATAAATAGGGTTGGGACCATCAGTTGTATTGTGCAGAAGTCTTGTGGATACACAGATGATAGTCCTACTGAATAGACTGTGAGAATTTGTATTATGGCAAGAAAAAAGCAGCTAAGTAAAGAAAAATGAGTGGCCTTCATTACTTTAAGAAATGAAGGTCAGTCAGTCCGAAAAATTGGGCAAACTTTGAAAGTGTCCCCAAGTGCAGTTGCAAAAACCATCAAGCGCTTCAAAGAAACTGGCTCACATGAGGACTGCCCCAGGAAAGGAAGACCAAGAGTCACCTCTACTTCTGAGGATAAGTTTATCCGAGTCACCAGCCTCAGAAATCGCAGGTTAACAGGAGCTCAGATTAGAGACCAGGTCAATGCCACACAGAGTTCTAGCAGCAGACACATCTCTTCAACAGCTGTTAAGAGACTTTGAGCAGCAGGCCTTCATGGTAAAATAGCTGCTAGGAAACCACTGCTAAGGACAGGCAACAAGCAGAAGAAACTTTTTTGGGCTAAAGAACACAAGGAATGGACATTAGACCAGTGTAAATCTGTGCTTTGGTCTGATGAGTCCAAATTTGAGATCTTTGGTTCCAACTACCATGTCTTTGTGCGACGCAGAAAAGGTGAACGGATGGACTCTACATGCCTTGTTCCCACCGTGAAGCATGGAGGAGGAGGTGTGATGGTGTGGGGGTGCTTTGCTGGTGACACTGTTGGGGATTTATTCAAAATTGAAGGCATACTGAACCAGCATGGCTACCACAGCATCTAGCAGCGGCATGCTATTCCATCCGGTTTGCGTTTAGTTGGACCATCATTTCTTTTTCTACAGGACAATGACCCCAAACACACCTCCAGGCTGTGTAAGGGCTTTTTGACCAAGAAGGAGAGTGATGGGGTGCTACACCAGATGACCTGGCCTCCACAGTCACCAGACCTGAACCCAATCGAGATGGTTTGGGGTCAGTTGGACCGCAGAGTGAAGGCAAAAGGGCCAACAAGTGCTAAGCATCTCTGGGAACTCCTTCAAGATTGCTGGAAGACCATTTCCGGTAACTACCTCTTGAAGCTCATCAAGAGAATGCCAAGAGTGTGCAAAGCAGTCATCAAAGCAAAAGGTGGTAATGATGGCCACTCGTTTTTCTTTACTTAGCTGCTTTTTTCTTGCCATAATGCACATTCTATCAGTCTATTCAGTATGACTATCAGCTGTGTAACTTCTGCACAACACCACTGATGGTCCCAACCCCATTTATAATGCAAGAAATCCCACTTCTTAAACCTGACAGGGCACACCTGTGAAGTGAAAACCATTTCCGGTTACTACCTCTTGAAGCTCATCAAGAGAATGCCAAGAGTGTGCAACGCAGTCATCAAAGCAAAAGGTGGCTACTTTGAAGAACTTAGAATATAAGACATATTTTCAGTTGTTTCACACTTTTTTGTTAAGTATATAATTCCACATGTGTTAATTCATAGCTTTGATGCCTTCAGTGTGAATGTACAATTTTCATAGTCATGAAAATACAGAAAAATCTTTAAATGTGAAGGTGTGTCCAAACTTTTGGTCTGTACTATATATATATATATATATATATATATATATATATATATATATATATATATATATATATATATATATATATATATATATAGAGAGAGAGAGATAAAAAATATATTAAAGACAGCACCATTTAATCATTACTCACTAGTGGGTGCCAGGCCTCCAAACAGTCTGTCCAAGCTGTTGCATATCATTAGAAAGTATATCAAAAGGCAGAACTCCAAAAATTCTTTAGAAAAAATGGACTTTAATCAGCCCAAAAAGCAACGTTTCGGTTCACAGAACCTTTTTCAAGAAGAGTTCAAATGCATATGGTGCAATATATATAGCTACAAACAGTGATTCCATAATTAAAATTAATTTATACAAAAACATGATTTCACAAAAAAAGTGCAGAGGTGCTTATCTCAAAATACTATTCAGTTACATACTTAGTGATAAAATTTTAAACAAGTACATTATTATCATCAATATCATGATCCATAACTCTCATAAAGTGACAAGTGCTTTGATTGATATTCATTAATGCCAGGTGTACATTATAAATAATACATTTGAGGGTGCGACTCACCCTGCAGCAATCATGCATAACCACACTTCCTACTTCCTCCACGCTGTTCTCGGCGTCTCAGAATCCAATCTACGCATGTCTCCCAGGAGACCCACATTATCTCGTCACATGACCGGGGCGAACCTGGTCCGCCCTCATCGTGACGTCACCGGGCATGCGCATTACACTTCTAATGTTACGGTCGCCATCTTTTTAATTGGCAAGCCCCATCAGAAGATTATCTTCAAATATGAACAAAGTATGCACTTCAATGATTTGTCCTGTCCTCTGTTAACAATAAAAACGTGCCCACTTCGCATTATCAGGGACACCATCCTGTTAACAGTCTCTCAATTCATTTATATTACAATAACAGTATCCATATGGTAATTCTTATGTCCATAAGTGAACGGAGAGATAATATATTATTACATAACCCAAACACCCTTCCATGAAATTCCCTATTCCTAGGTTCATCCATGGAGTGAGATTAATAGGTCAGAGGAGGAACCTTCATCAGGTCCCCACCCCCATCCCAATCTCAGGCGTTAATTGGGAATACACTATAGTTCAATTCTCTCCATAAATAGGAATACCACTTCATAATGTAGAAATATATTTTTATAACTTCATTAGATGGAAACTTGAATATTTTCAATTATTATATACAGTACAGACCAAAAGTTTGGACACACCTTCTCATTTAAAGATTTTTCTGTATTTTCATGACTTTGAAAATTGTACATTCACACTGAAGGCATCAAAACTATGAATTAACACATGTGGAATTATATACTTAACAAAAAAGTGTGAAACAACTGAAAATATGTCTTATATTCTAGGTTCTTCAAAGTAGCCACCTTTTGCTTTGATGACTGCTTTGCACACTCTTGGCATTCTCTTGACGAGTAGTCACCGGAAATGGTCTTCCAACAATCTTGAAGGAGTTCCCAGAGATGCTTAGCACTTGTTGGCCCTTTTGCCTTCACTCTGCGGTCCAGCTCACCCAAAACCATCTCAATTGGATTCAGGTCTGGTGACTGTGGAGGCCAGGTCATCTGGCATAGCACCCCATTACTCTCCCTCTTGGTCAAAATAGCCCTTACACAGCCTGGAGGTGTGTTTGGGGTCATTGTCCTGTTGAAAAATAAATGATGGTCCAACTAAATGCAAACCGGATGGAATAGCATGCCGCTGCAAAATGCTGTGGTAGCCATGCTGGTTCAGTATGCCTTCAATTTTGAATAAATCCCCAACAGTGTCACCAGCAAAGCACCCCCACACCATCACACCTCCTCTTCCATGCTTCACGGTGGGAACCAAGCATGTAGAGTCCATCCGTTCACCTTTTCTGCGTCGCACAAAGACACGGTGGTTGGAACCAAAGATCTCAAATTTGGACTCATCAGACCAAAGCACAGATTTCCACTGGTCTAATGTCCATTCCTTGTGTTCTTTAGCCCAAACAAGTCTATTCTGCTTGTTGACTGTCCTTAGCATTGGATTCCTAGCAGCTATTTTACCATGAAGGCCTGCTGCACAAAGTCTCCTCTTAACAGTTGTTGTAGAGATGTGTCTGCTGCTAAAACTCTGTGTGGCATTGACCTGGTCTCTAATCTGAGCTGCTGTTAACCTGCGATTTCTGAGGCTGGTGACTCAGATAAACTTATCCTCAGAAGCAGAAGTGAGTCTTGGTCTTCCTTTCCTTGGGCGGTCCTCATGTGAGCAAGTTTCTTTGTAGCGCTTGATGGTTTTTGCAACTGCACTTGGGGACACATTCAAAGTTTTCCCAATTTTTCGGACTGACTGACCTTCATTTCTTAAAGTAATGATGGCCACTCGTTTTTCTTTACTTAGCTGCTTTTTTCTTGCCAAAATACAAATTCTAACAGTCTATTCAGTAGGACTATGAGCTGTGTATCCACCAGACATCTGCACAACACAACTGATGGTCCCAACCCCATTTATAAGGCAAGAAATCCCACTTATTAAAACTGACAGGGCACACCTGTGAAGTGAAAACCATTTCCAGTGACTACCTCTTGAAACTCATCAAGAGAATGCCAAGAGTGTGCAAAGCAGTCATTAAAGCAAAAGGTGACTACTTTGAAGAACCTAGAATGTAAGACATATTTTCAGTTGTTTCACACTTTTTTGTTAAGTATATAATTCCACATGTGTTAATTCATAGTTTTGATGCCTTCAGTATGAATGTACAATTTTCAAAGTCATGAAAATACAGCAAAATATTTAAATAAGAAGGTGTGTCCAAACTTTTGGTCTGTACTGTATGTATAGAAGAACAATTTTTTAAGAAAGAATCCATTCCCAGAGGAAGTCTCTCATTCTTTATACGCATGTTGCTGCAGGTCGAGTCGCCTCCACAAACCACTATAGTGAGAGAGATTGATCTGCAAGAAACCAGAAAAATCCATATATAAATATATTACAATTTTAAAATACTCCAAATTTCATATACTGCTAATGTCTGAACATACTCCTCAGGTGATACTTGCTGTATTAAATTCAACATTCGATCCATTTGGCTTCAACGTATTCAAGTTATGAATCCAATCAAGTTCCTTTCTTTTCAATAATCGCATTCTATCACCACCCTGTCTTTGCAAAGGGACCGCATCTATAATTCTAAATCTTAACTGTGTCACAGTATGCCCAGCCTCCACAAAATGCTTTGATACAGGTAAATCCATCCTCTTTTTTCTAATGAAATGTCTATGATTATTCATGCGAGTTTTAAAATCGCACGTGGTTTCTCCTATATACCAAAGTGAGCAGGGACATATACCAACAGGTATAATATACCAACAGGTATATTATATAGTTGGAATCGCATGAAAAAAAGTTTTTTATGTTATATACTTTTTGAGTTTTTGGATGAACAAACTGATCACCTTTTAACATAAATGGGCAGTTGACACATGACAAACATGGATAGCAGCCTTTTAGTGGATTAAATAGGCATATTATTTTGAATAAAATGATCAAAAATAATAAAGATGATAGAATACCTATGGTGTCGACATTTGGTGAAGAGAGTGAACAGGTGGCAAATATAGTTAGGAGTCATTGGAAAATGTTAAATAGGTGTTTCCCGGTTGTGCCAGAATTTAAAAATCCCCCTCTTTTTTCTAATAGAAGAAATAAAAATATTAAGGATGTATTAGTGTACTCAGATATTGGCCCCTCTAAAACTGTGACTCAGACATTCATTATGGGTAGAGGTAGAAAAGGCTGCTATCCATGTGTTCCAAATTATTATGCAAATAATATTTTCTCAGATTTTCCCAAATTACCTATATGAATTGCAGTCATTGTAATTTTCCAGTCAAATAACTATTAGAGTACAATTGAAAGGTTTTTGTACAAACTGCCTATGATAACAGTATATTTTTAAAAAAATTAAAAACTCAAACTGCACTCAAAATGTATGTTCCAAATTATTATGCACAGCACAGTTTTCGAACCTTTTCATTTTAATAAAGAACAAAAAGTTTAAGATGCAGATGTGTTATGTGCAGCATGAGACGGGGCATTATCATGCATGAAAATGATCTTGCTGCGGAATGCACGGTTCTTCTTCTTGAACCATGGAAGGAAGTGCTGTTTGAGAAACTCAACATACATTATGGAGTTCATCTTTACCCCTTCAGGGATCCTAAAAGGGCCGACAATCTCTCTCCCCATGATTCCAGCCCAAAACATTACTCCACCTCCTCCTTGTTAGCGCCGTAGCCGTGTTTGCATGGGGTGTCCATCAACCAGTCATCCTCCACTCCATCCATCTGGACCATCGAGATCATTTCATGCATGATAATGCCCCGTCTCATGCTGCACATAACACATCTGCATCTCTGGCTGCTATGGGCATAAAAGGGGACAAAGTTATGGTGTGGCCCCCATGCTCCCCTGACCTCAACCCCATTGAGAACCTCTGGAGCATCATCAAAAGGAGTGTCTATGATGGCGGGAGGCAGTTCACATCTAAGCAACAGCTCTGGGAGGGTATTCTGTCCTCATGCAAAACAATTAAAGCAGAAACAATCCAAAACCTGACAAATTCAATAGACGAGAGAGTTCAGAAGCTCCTTTCGAACAAGGGGTCCTATGTGCAAATGTAACATCACCTAGAATAAAGTTTTGAGTTGAAAACTGTTTGATTTCAGTTTGTAATAACCTGCTAATGCTTATAATTTCAAAAATGACCATTTTTTTGCTCTTTATTAAAATGAAAAGGTTGAAAACTCTGCTGTGCATAATAATTTGAAACATGCATTTTGAGTGCAGTTTGAGTTTTTAATTTTTTTAAAAATATACTGTTATTATAGGCAGTTTGTACAAAAACCTTTCAATTGTACTCTAATAGTTATTTGACTGGAAAATTACAATGACTGCAATTCATATAGGTAATTTGGGAAAATCTGAGAAAATATTATTTGCATAATAATTTGGAACACAGTGCATATATATATATATATATATATATATATATATATATATATATATACATATATATATGTACAGCTCTGGCAAAAATTAAGAGACCACTGCAAAATTTTCAGTTTCTCTGATTTTTCTCTTTATTGGTATACTAGATGATGGCCTGATTCTAACGCATCAGGTATTCTAGAATATGGGTCACGGCCGGCCGGGCGTGACAAATCCGCAAAGCGGGGTTTAAATTGGGCACCAATATCGCGGATTGGTCGTGGCCGGCCGGGCGCGACCAATCAGCAAAGCGGGACTTAAAGGGGTTGTCCACTACTTTAAATTAACCCCCCAATGTATCCCCCCGGGGCCCCTAATGAATTTTGTTAATATCTCATGTTGCCAATACTGCCTGTGCGCGGCGCTATCGCTGACCGCGCACAGGCAGTACGTGACCCCCGGCTGCAGCCAGCTCTTGCTTCCGCTTACGTCACGACTATTTGCTGCTGCAGCCAGGGATCTCCTGTTCCGCGTTCCACAGTGAGTGACAGGTTGTTGGCGGGGTTATCCCCCATTGCGTCACACCCGGCATCCACCGCACGCCCATTCCTTGAGAGAGCGCGCGGTGGATGCCGGGTGTGACGCGATGGGGGATAATCCTGCCCACAGCCTGTCACTCACCGTGGAACGCGGAACAGGAGACCCCTGGCTGCAGCCGCAAATAGTCATGACGTAAGCGGAAGCAAGAGCTGGCTGAAGCCCGGGGTCACGTGCTGCCTGTGCGCGGTCAGCGATAGCGCCGCGCACAGGCAGTATTTGCTGCATGAGGTATTTCCGAAATTCATTAGGGGCCCCGGGGGGGATACATTGGGGGGTTAATTTAAAGTAGTGGACAAACCCTTTAACCGCGCTTCGCTGATTGGTCGCGTCCGGCCGGCCGCGACCAATCAGCGATATTGGTGTGCAATTTAAACCCCGCTTCGTGGATTGCCAATCTGCGAAGCGTGGTTCAAATCCCGCGCCAATTCGCGGCCGGACTGCGCCTGTCGCTGATTGGTCACGGGCGGCTGGCACGACCAATTAGCAATGCGGGATTTCCGTTACATTGCAATCAGTTCGCATTTACATGTCAATTGGATGTAATTTGGATGCAAGGTAAGAAAAATCGCATTGTACTCGCATAAAAATCACATGACTGTTATCGCCACGTAATGTGGGACGTTCTGAAATGTTATACCTGTTCCAAATTAAATAGTAAAATTCAAATACGTGCACGGAAGAACCACGTCTGATAAATTTGAGCATCAGGCCAGATCTGTGTTTATAACATCATCGTCCCTTATACAGTTGTGCTCAAAAGTTTACATACCCCGGCAGAATTTTTCCTTTCTTGGCCTTGTTTCTGAGAATATGAATGATAACAAAAAACCTTTTTCTCCACTCATGGTTATTGGTTGGGTGAAGCCATTTTTTGTCAAACTACTGTGTTTCTTTTTTTAAATCTTAATGACAACCAAAAACATCCAAATGACCCTGATCAAAAGTTCACATACCCCAGTTCTTAATACCATGTATTGCCCCCTCTAACATCAATGACAGCTTGAAGTATTTTGTGGTAATTTTGGATGAGGTTCTTTATTTTCTCAGATGGTAAAGCTGCCCATTCTTCTTTGCAACAAGCCTCCAGTTCCTATAAATTCCTGGGCTGTCTAGCATGAACTGCGTGCTTGAGATCTCCCCAGAGTGGTTCAATGATATTGAGGTCAGGAGGCTGAGATGGCCACTCCAGAACCTTCACTTTGTTATGCTGCAGCCAATGATAGGTCGACTTGGCCTTGTGTTTTGGATCGTTGTCATGTTGGAACGTCCAAGTACGTCCCATGCGTAGCTTCCGGGCTGATGAATGCAAATTTGCCTCCAGTATTTGCTGATAATTTGCTGCATTCATCTTTCCTTCAACTTTTATCAAGTTTCCTGTGCCTTTGTAGCTCACACATCCCCAAAACATCAGCTAACCACCTCCATGCTTCACTGTAGGAATGGTGTTCCTTTCATCATAGGCCTTGTTGACCTCTCTCTAAATGTAACGTTTATGGTGGTGGCCAAAAAGTTCAATTTTGATCTCATCACTCCAAATCACCTTGTTCCAGAAGTTTTGAGGCTTGTCTCTGTGCTGTTTGGCGTATTGTAGGCCGGATACTTTTTGTTCAGTAATGGCTTTCTTCTGGCAACTTGACCATGCAGCCCATTTTTCAAGTGACTTCTTATTGTGCATCTTGAAACAGCCACACCGCTAGTTTTCAGAGAGTTTTGAATTTCCGCTGATGTTATTTGTGGGTTTTTCTTTGCATCCCGAACAATTTTCCAGGCAATTTTGGCCGAAATTTTTGTTTGCCTACCCAATCGTGGTTTTGTTTTTACAGAGCCCCTGATTTTCCATTTGTTAATCACAGTTTGAATGCTGCTGACTGACATTATCAATTCCTTGGATTTTTTTTGTATCCCTTTCCTGTGTTATAAAGTTCAACTACCTTTTCCCGTAGATACATTGACAATTCTTTTGCTTTCCCCATGACTCAAAATCCAGAAATGTCAGTGGCTGGATGAAAGATGCAAGAGTCTGTCTGGATCCCATAAACTCACTCAGCTTTATTGTACACACACTCATTACAAGCAAACAGGTCAGAGATGAGGATTTTACCTTTAGGAGCCATTGAAACCCATTTGTGTCAAATTCTGTGCATGTTATCAGGCCTAAATCACCAGGGTATATGAACTTTTGATCAGGGTCATTTGGATGTTTTTGGTTGTCATTAAGATTTGAAAAGAGAAAGCACAGTATTTTGACAATAAATGGCTTCACCCAACCAATAACCATGAGTGGAGAAAAAGTTTTTTTTGTTATCATTCATATTCTCTGAAACAAGGCCAAGAAAGGAAAAATTCTGCAGGGGTATGTAAACTTTTGAGCACAACTGTATATAGACATTTCTTGGACATTCGTTGTAGCAATATAATTGGCTCAGCTTATCTGTACATATGTGCTGGAATTAGCATACATACATCTCATTGGCTAAGTTAACACTATTGACACCAAGCTTAGGAAACTAGGCGGTGTCCGATCCCCCCTTCATCACGTTTCTTGTTATTTCTACATCTTTAAACATAGATATTCCTAAAACCTTCTTATATGATCACAGTCTGCTCTTTGCAAGCAAAGTACACGGACAAAACACACATGCTGACTCAAACTCCATGCTGGTAAGCAGAAGGTACATGTACAAAAATCAAGATGAAGTCAAGATAGATAAAGTATAACTCCTGCTCTCACAATTCCCTTCTCTTGTGGCGGTGGGTGGCTGCTCCAGCCAAAGTGCCTGTTTACAGACATCCCCAGATACATTCTCCTTCCCTAATAGAAGAAGCCGGTCTTCCTACTCTTCTTCACTGGATTCTTCGGATCGGTCTGTCTTTCACATCATCGGATGGACACACATACACACACAAGCCACAATACGCAAGGAAACTATACCGGTGCCACATTTATGTGCTGGTCAAAGTTGACATCCAACAGTTTGTCATTGCAGATATAATTTATCCAGTCTACATTTTTATTCTCTGTAATGATGGGGAATAACTATTGAAGTCCTGCTGCTACTTGATCTCTGCCTTTGAACTCATCCGGTACTCCTCTTGGAACCTCAATAGAGTCAATGTACACGTGAGGGTCGAAAGAAGTAGAAATGCTGGTGTCACGCTTGTGTCTCTGATTTTCTGTTGCATATTTGTGGAGCTTGTCTGAATTTGGAGTCACAATCTGGAGTGGTATCAGGAATTTAACAAGAGCACAAGAGATCTCCCATCCCACTGGCAGTACTGGATAAAAGTCACCATTTTCCCAAGTCAGCCCTGGCTACCGTCTTATTTTAGAGGGCCTGGTACCAAGTTAGTGGTGGTATTGAGACTTCAGTAGGAGGAACCTAAATGCTTTAGGTCAATGGTACATGTTAAACTCTGGAAAAAAGTGTAATTCCCAGGCCCATTGGCCTTTACATTTTTAGGGTTGATAAGGAGATACAACTGCTGGAGCAGATTACACTCTGAAGTATTTTCTCCCTCTGTAGCAGAAAATAGGTGAATTAGGCAGGAGAAAACAATGAGGTTTGTCTAGTTGCTTATAGGAAGGGCACCAGGAGTAAGTCTTTGGAAGTATTAAGTTGCAGGGTCTCAGTCTTATTTAGAATAGGTCGGTCCCCCCCAGGATATTTATGCCCATCACATATATAGTCCTGCGTTAGTAACAGAGAGGTTCTCTATCGTCAAGTATAGGGAAAGACAGTTGTCAGACTTACAAGTAAGACAGAACCCTACTGTACAACGTTTGGACACGTATTCTGTTTGTAGCAGAGTCATTCTAGTAAGGAGGCTTCTACCCGTGCTGTCTGTCTTTTCTTGGGCTACAGAAGGGTTGTAGGCCCAGTCTTCCCCAATGTTCCACCCCACCATACTCCAGGACTCACAATCAGACCCATAGCCAGTATTGGCGGTGGTGACAGATCTATACATTTGGGTAAGTCTATAGGTGTCCCCAAGCTGCCACTCCTCTCTAGGGCAGGAGACCATGTTACACAGGTCAAATTTATAATGGACTACAGGGTCTGAGGTTTCAAACCAGAAAGTGGTAATTAGCTCCCCATTCTTTTTCTCTTGAGACATAGTCTTTGATGAGCCCCCATTTATTCAGGATAAGGCACAGGTTGTGCATCCACATCACTCAGTGGCTTTCTTGGGCTCAGGTGTCTGCCTGCAGTGTGAGGCATGGATCCAGTTGGGTTTTCTCTCGAGCTTTACAGCCATCTCAGTTGTCATCAGGACTTGGAATGGTCCATCAAATTGAGGCTTAAGGGCTCTCCTGACATGTCTTTTGACCACCACCCAGTCTTCGGGCTGCAGGGGGTGGCACCTTCCACAAAATTTGGATCTTGAAAAGAAGAGTGCACGAATGGCGGTGGACGAGGTCTGTGACTGCAGTCTTTGACTGGTGGGTATTGTCGTGGGTAGCTTGAGCCGTCATGGGATACAGAACTCGGCAAAAGCAATCTTTGTCTTCGACGTGTCACAGTGCTTCTGGTGACTGCACGCCTCCCTTCTCTTGTCATCTGGCGAATTCTTCAACACCAGCCTGTTGTTCTAGCTTCTAGAGAAAGTCGTAGGTCACCGGTGGGTCTTCAGTGGAGACCACCTGTGCAGCTGCCACCCCGGCAGGGTTGTCTCTTGGTTGGTAAGCTGTAGAGTTTGCAGTCTGGTGGTTGCCTTTAGCTGTAGTTGAGTCATCCTTTGCATGGCCTTTCACTTTCACCATGGCAACTTTCTTGGGTAAAGATAGGTCCTCCATCAGCCATTGGATGGATTTAATACTCTTGATAGGCTTACTTGCCACTGTGATGAAAGATAAAGCTCTCCACATAGACCCATAGTCTAAGTTATCTAGTGAGACACAGTAACATGACTGAAACCCCCCGTGGGACATTATTTGTACACAGTCATGTTTGTCTTGTGGCTTAACTAGCAGATCACCCACATTACCACTACCACCCCTCTCCCCCCTCCAGAGGCAACAAGGTGGTTGGATTCAGAGTAGTGCAATGGTGAATGGTGAGGTTATCAGTAGTGATGAGCGAATGTGCTTGCCACTGCTTGGTACTTACCTGAGCATCACTGTGCTTGACGAGCTCGGCGCTCGGTGAGTATTTCTGGGTTGCTTGGATGGGAACTCAGATCCCTTTCCTGCATGTTTAGCGCTCTTTAGAGAGTCAATGAACATGCAGGGATTGCCTGCCATGCACTGTAATGCCGTAGCCATGTTGGTTGTGGGCATTACAGCGATTGGCTAGCCGTACAGCGCCATCAGGTCTATATAAGACCTGGCGCCTCTATGCTCGTCACAGTGTACCCTGGAATCAGGCAAAGTAGGGAGAGGTGCTGCTGCGTCAGGGAGAGATTTGCTTGTTTATAGTTAGTATAGGTATTCCACAACATATATATATATATCCATCTGAAGTAACAGTCCTTCTGAGGACTAATCCAGCTGCATATAATCAATGCTAGGCAGGTAGGCAGTTTATGTGGCAGACTGCAGTGTATGATACAGAAAAGAGGGTCCATTGAATGTCCTGTCTGCTGCTGTTGTAATAATTACAGATATTTGTAGACATAGCCCCAGATATCAGCGGCCAGGGCAAATTTTATTTTATCTTAATCCTGGTTATTTGCTTAAAAAGCAATCCAGAGTACACCATTTTTCTGCTCCGTTTGCTTGTTCTCACTGCAGAATAAAGACAGATATGTTCCATATTTTAGTGATAAAAATCCAGAAATTTAAACTGAATGTGGAAAATATTGGTCTCCTTTTCCATTCTGTTGCAGTGTGTCGGTCAAGCTATTCACACTAGGTGTCTGTGAAGAATAGTATTAGCAAATTACAGGCCTGCTATTTAAAACCATGGTTCACTGTCAGACATAACACCTATAAGAGTGTTCCAAAACCAGCTATTTCTTCCATTTTCATTTCGTTGCAGTATGTCGGTCAAGCTATTCACACTAGGTCTCTGTATAGAAAAGTATTATTAAATTACTGGCCTGCTATTTAAAACCATGGTTCTCTGTTAGACATATCACCTATAAGAGTGTTCCAAAATCAGACATTTCTTCCATTTTCATTCTGTTGCAGTGTGTCGGTCAAGCTATTCACACTAGGTCTTTGAGTGGAATAATCTTAGTCAATTACAGGCCTGCTATTTAAAATTGTGGTTCTCGTCAGACGTATCACATATAACTGTGCTCCAAAATCAGCCATTTCTCGTGAACTTGGAAAATATCATTCTCCATTAAAAATGGGCAAGGTATGTGGCAAGGGACGGGCAAGTGGACGTGATGGTGCATGCAGAGGCCGAGGATGTGGCAGTGGGCAAGCTGAAATTGTGCCAAAACAAACACCCACATCGTGTCGCTTGACCTTCCTGTCCCAATTACTAGGGGACCGAAGGAAACCCCTATTGAACCCAGAGCAGTGTCAAAAGGTTGTTGATTGGATAGCAGATAATGCTTCCAGTCACTTTGCCACCACCACCACCACCCTGTCTTCCACACGGTCATGTCTAAGTAGCCATGAGTCTGGACCACATATTCCTCACCCTGATCCTCCTTCTTCCCACCATGCCGAGTACCCGGAGACAATTGATCCCACACATGGACACTCGGAAAAGCTGTTCATTTTTCCATTTGTAGATTCGGGCCTCTCGCTCAGCCAGCTTCAAGCGAGTCAAAAGGAGAACGCGTGTAGCGATGCCCACATTTTGGAACAGCCATGATCACACGAAGGCGACGGTGGGAAAGTGCAATTACTGTCGCAAGAGGTGGATGATGATGAGACACAATTGCCAGAAAGTCAGGAGGAGGACCAGAGTGCTGAACTGGAAGACGAGATGGTGGATGATATAGTTACTGACCCAACCTGGCAGGGGGACATACAGAGCGAGGACAGCAGCACACAGGGGGAGGGAGGCGTAGCACCACAACAAGCAGGAAGAAGCAGTGTGGTGGCCGCAGACACAAGGTGGGAAAGCGTTCCTCATAACGCCACACAACGGAAGTTGCCAGTACAACTGTTAGCTCTTCCCGAGTCTGGTTGCTTTTAAAAGACTCTGCAGATAACCCCAAAAAGGCCATTTACACCACCTGCCAGGCCAACATCAGCAGGGGTAGCAAAACTAGCAGCCTGACCACCACCAGCATGATCAGGCACATGGGAGCAAAGCACCCAACTAAGTGGGCCGAACCTCAGGGTCCAGCAACACTGTCTGCGGGTGACTCCACTGCTTGTTCCGCTGTTGTGCATGCACGCCAATCCCCTGTCCATGGTGCATGCCAAGATGCCTCCCACCCTGCACCTGTCATTGTACACTCTCAACCAGCACCATCAGCAAGCACGTCCACGTCCTTGTCCCAGTGCAGAGTTCAGTTGTCCCTACCCCAGTCCTTGGAGCACAAGCCACAATACTAAATTCTCACATTTTGCGACTGCTTGGGCTTGAAATGTTGCCTTTTAGGCTAGTGGAGATGGAAGCTTTCCTCAACCTGATGGCGGCGGCCGTCCCTCAGTACTTGGTCCTCAGCCGCCACTATTTCTCCCGGTGTGCCGTCCCAGCATTACACAAGCACATGTCCCACAACATTAGCCGTGCCCTCAACAATGCCATTACAGGGAAAGTCCACCTAACCGCGAGCATGTGGACAAGTGCTTGAGGGCAGGGACGGAACATCTTGCTGTCGGAACACCAGGTTAGTATAGTTGTAGCCGGGACTCAGTCGGACCTTGGGATGGAACACGTCCTCTCGACGCTGAGGATTGCGGGCCCTGGGTCAATCAGAATTGCCCCCACATTCTATTGCTCCTGCACCTCCTCCACCTCCTCTTCTTCTTCTTCAGCTTCCATCTCTGAAATGACCAGATCAGTCGCAAGCTGTATGCACTGCAGCACTGCTTGGCCAAGCGGCAACAGGCTGTGCTGTAGCTAATATGCTTAGGTGACAATCCGCACAACGCTGAAGAGTTGTGGACAGCTCTGAATGAGCAGGCAGATCTGTGGCTGACATCGCTGATCCTACAGCCTTGCATGGTTATGTGTGACAATGGCCGGAACCTGGTGGCGGCTCTGAGGTGAGGTGAGCTCACACACGTACCATGCTTGGCTCATGTGCTTAACTTCATGGTTCAGCAGTTTCTCAAAACCTATCCGGATCTGTCGGATCTGTTTGTCAAAGTATGCTGCCTGTGTGCCTATATTAGAAACTCACCTACAGCTTCCGCCGCCCTTTCTGTGCTTCAGCAGAATTTACAGCTTCCAGCTCATTGACTGATCTGCGATGTCCCCACGTGTTGGAACTCTACAATGCAGATGTTGGGAAGGATTTATGAACAGAAGAGGGCAGTTGTTGACTACCAGCATGAAGAAGGTCGTCGGTATTCAGGTCAGACTCCACACATAAAACCTCAGGAGTGGACATGGATGTCAGACACCATCCTCTAAAACTTTGAGAACTCCACCAAGATGGTGAGCGGCGATGAAGCCATAATTTGCGTCACCATCCCACTTCTCTGTCTACTGAAATGCTGTCTGCTCACAATCAAAGAGGATGCATTGCAGGCGGAGCACGATGAGATGGAGCAAGGAACCATACAGGGTGATTCCACACAGCCCAGCCTCATCTCATCCCAATGTGGATTGGGTGACAATGAGGAAGAGGAGGAGGAGGAGGAAGAACAGGAGCTAGTTTCCTGTGCTATAGCCAGAACTACCTGCACAACTGTCATACCGTCTGTTCAACGTGGATGGCCTGAGGACAGGAAGGAGGAGGAAGAGGAGGAGGAAGAGGAGGACAGCATGGTCAGTCGACCTCTTGGTGAGGACACGAAAGTTTTGCCTTTTTGCAGTCTGGCACAAATGGCTGAATTTATGTTACGCTGCCTTTCCCGTGACCTTCGCATTGCCCAAATTTTGAGTGACAGTCATTATTGGTTGGTGAAACTTGTAGACCCACGCTACAAGGAGAACTTTCTGTCTCTTATTCCCACGCAGGACAGTCTTAATGAAATGGGGCAGTATGAGAAGGCCCTTGTTGCCGAATTATTAAAAAAATTCCCATCTGAAAACGCTGGCGGCAGAGGTCACAGTTCGTTGGACAACCAAGGAGTACAGGTGAGAGAGACACAAATGCAATCCAGCAGAGGCAGGGGAACACTGTCAAAGTTCTGGGACAGTTTTCTCAGCCCTTCCCATCGCACAAGCCCTGATGCGCGGGGTACTCTCACAAAGAGGGAAAAGTTGTGGAATATGCTGAGGGAGTACCTTGCCGACCGTACCAACGTCCTCCGTGATTCCTCTGTGCCTTATAATTATTGGGTATCCAACCTGGACACGTGGCATGAACTGGTTCTCTACTCCTTGGAGGTCCTGGCCTGCCCTGCCGCTAGCGTTTTGTCAGAGCGGGTTTCTAGTGCCGCCGGTGGAATTATAACCGATAGGCGCATCCGCCTGTCAACTGAAAATGCTGACAGGCTGACTCTTATAAAAATGAACAAGGGCTGGATTGGGCCAGACTTCTCAACACCACCGAATGATAGCAGCGTATCATAAATTCAAATACAGTGTCTTTTTTTGGGGAGGTCTAACTCTATTCTCATGTACCTCTGTCTTCACATCCAGACATGGGTATATGCTTCCTGATTTTGTCTATTGCTCTTTTTCTTCTCCTTCTCCGCATCCTCATCCTTGACCACCATATGTACCACATCAACATATCTACGTCTCTTGCAAGGGACATTGGAGTAGGTCCAAATTTTTGGCAGCCCTTGCATTCACTACATAGGCAAACAGTATGGGAGACCCACTTCCTAATAATGGTAACATTGTTTTCAGGAGGCCCTCCGACCTCCACGTCTCTTCCAAAGGGTATTGGAGTGCCTCCAAATTTTTGGCAACCCTTGCATTCACTGCATAGGCAAACACAATGGGAGACCCACTTCCTAATAATGGGAACATTGTTTTCAGGAGGCCCTCCTCTATGTCTCTTCCAAGGGGCATTGGAGTAGGTCCAAATTTTTGGCAGCCCTTGCATTCACTGCATAGGCAAACAGTATGGGAGACCCACTTCCGAATAATGGGAACATTGTTTTCAGGAGGCTCTTCAAAGGGGTATTGGGGTGCGTCCAAATTTTCAAAGGGTTATTGGGGTGCATCCAAATTTTGGCAAGCCCTGCCACTCACTGCATATGTAATAACAGTATAAGAGACCCTAAAGTAAAATGTAAAAAACTGCACTAGCGCTGCTGCTATAGTAAGATCAGATAGGCAAAGAGCCACAATCTCAAAGCACCATATGCCTTGGTGCAAATAATAATGAAATGATAAAAAGAAAAGACATGCGCTGCAAACCACTCTTAAAATACCAAAAGAGTGATTCCTACCTGTCTTAGAGAAAATGGTAGTCCAAATGAAGATATATGCATGCAGCTTCCAGGGGTCCTTTGAAGAAGTCACAACTGCAACTATAGGTGATGGACAAGTGCTGGAGTCTGTAGAACAAGTTGTGAGTATTGCAGAAACTAGGTGCAGATGGCGTGTTAATGCCGGAGATAGAGGGCTGCAGAGACTCTCAGAGACTCGGGCTTTCAGGTACATGCAGCCGTTGCACTAGGTGGATACAGGGATGAAGATCATGGGTGAGAAGGACTGCAGACAGCCTAATAGGTGTACGGTCCAGTCACACCTGCAGGACAGCTAATAATCAAGGATGTAAGCGCTTAGTATCTGTGTGACGTCACAACAGCTGGGGGATTCCACTGAGGGAAAAACAGTCCAGCGCTTATCCGACGCGTTTCCGAGGTCACGGCCTCCTTCATCAGGGATTTGCAGACACAAGGGCGCTCCTTTGTATATATAGGTGGATAATCATCCCATAAATTAGCAAAAACAAACAAAAAAAAAAAACTCCAAAAAGAAAAAAAAAACACATTTTTTTTCCCCCCTTCACTTTTTTTTTTTTTTTTCCCTTTGCTCCCTCTTTTCTTTAATTAAAAGCAAAAAGCTCGATCTCACTGTTGAGGCCATGTGGTTTCAGTGAGTTCATTCTGAATATCCATCTGCTTTCTGCTTTGGGCATTAGTTTGACATAATTGCCACCTCTCCAAAGTTTTTTAATTTGTTCAATTCCCCAGAATTTAGTGCCTATTAAATTACCTTTATGGGCCATTTTGTAATGTAAAGAAAGCGGATGACCTGTATATTGTTTTATAATATTGTTTGCATGTTCTTTTAATCCGACCTTTAATTGTACTTTTGTTCTCCCTATATAGTGCTTATTACAAGGACATTGTACACAATAAATTATTCCTCTTGATTGACAAGATATGTGTGTATAGATACTGATTGTTTCTTCATCATTAGAAAAAGAGTACTGATTATTTTGCCTTAGTTGCTTTGCACATAGTACACACCTTGCAAGGAAAAAAAACTTTTGTCCATTTTTCTTTTATTACTCCATTTTCTTTATACACCACCGTAGGGGCTATCTTACTTGCCAGATTTTTTTTCCTCCTATATACAAAACTGGGTTTAGGAGGAACATACTCTCCAATACTTTTGTCCTCCATTAATAACGGCCAATAATTTTGGACAATTTTTTTAAAATTTACCACATTCGTGATTATATTGCGTGATTATTGGGATTTTAAAAACATATTATTGCTCTTTTTGTTAAAATCACTTATTTTTTGTTTAGCAAGCAGCTGATTTCTAGGAATTTTCCCTACCTGTTCTCTCAGATTCTCAAGGTCTGTATGATTATAGCCTTTTTGGGTGAATTGGCCTATCATCTTTTCAGATTCATTCTGGTAATATTCATAATTAGTACAGTTCCTCCTTGACCGCATAAATTGGCCTTTAGGAATATTTCTGAGCCACGCAGGTAAATGGCAACTAGTTATGTCAATATAACTGTTACTATCAGTAGGCTTTCTATAACTTTATGTAATGAACTGCCCATTTCTATAAAAACTGTGATATCTAAAAAATTAACTGATGATGTACTGGTGGCTGACGTAAAATTCAAATTAAAATCATTTTTATTAATTTCCATTAAAAAAGTATCCAGTGCAGGACCACCACCACACCATATAAAAAATACATCATCAATAAAACGTTTCTATAGGACCAGACCCGCGCCGGGCCCCTGGTGGGGAGGGAGGTGAAGCCCCTCCCACCTCCCCAGGTAGAGATTAGCGAAACCTGGAGCGAATCTGGTACCCATTGCAGTACCCCACGTCTGAATATAAAATTGTTTGTCGTATTGGAAATAATTATTGGTTGTAATAAAATTCATCTACTTTTAATAAAATCAATTTGAACTTGTGGGATTTTTTCAATACTATAAAACATTTGTAGGAAGTGTTGTACCGCTTCCACTCCTTGCACATTATTGATAACTGTGTAAAGAGAGGTTTTATCAAGAGTGCCCATAATAAAACCCGGTTCCCATTTTACTGTGTCTAAAACTTGTAAAAAATCCTTTGTATCCCTGATGTAAGCTGGTAAAAAAGGCATAAATTTCTGTAAAATGCAATCTACATATTCAGACAGATTGGACGTGAGACAATTAATGCCTGAAATAATCGGGCATCCTGGTGGATGATCTGTATTTTTATGGATCTTTCGTATCTGGTAGAACATTGCTATTGAAGGATATTGATTATAAATCTACTATCCTACTAATTCTTATAAGATGGAATTAAAATCTTTGGTAGATGCAGGTAAAAAATTGGGTGTATTATCAGCTCATCATGAGCAAAAATAAATTTATAATCAATATCCTTCAATAGCAATGTTCTACCAAATACCAAAGATCCATAAAAATACAGATCATCCTCCAGGACGCCAGATTATTTCAGGCATTAATTGTCTCACGTCCAATCTGTCTGAATATGTAGATTGCATTTTACAGAAATTTGTGCCTTCTTTATCAGCTTACATCAGGGATACAAAGGATTTTTTACAAGTTTTAGGCACGGTAAAATGGGAACCGGGTTTTATTATGGGCACTCTTGATATAACCTCTCTTTACACAGTTATCAATAATGTGCAAGGAGTGGAAGCGGTACAACACTTCCTACAAATGTGTAATAGTATTGAAAAAATCCCACAAGTTCAAATTGATTTTATTAAAAAGTAGATGAATTTTATTACAACCAATAATTATTTCCAATACGACAAACAATTTTATATTCAGACGTTGGGTACAGCAATGCAGACCAGATTCGCTCTGGGTTTCGCTAATCTTTACGTGGGGAGGTGGGAGGGGCTGGTCCTATGGAAACGTTTTATTGATGATGTATTTTTTAGATGGCGTGGTGGTGGTCCTGCACTGGATACTTTTTTAATGGAAATTAATAAAAATGATTTTAATTTGAATTTTACTTCAGCCACCAGTACATCATCAGTTAATTTTTTAGATATCACAGTTTTTTATAGAAAATGGACTGTTAATTGCAAAAAGTTATAGAAAGCCTGCTGATAGTAACAGTTATATTGACATAACTAGTTGCCATTTACCTGTGTGGCTCAGAAATATTCCTAAAGGCCAATTTATGCGGACAAGGAGGAGCTGTACTAATTATGAAGATTACCAGAATGAATCTGAAAAGATGATAGGCCAATTCACCCAAAAAGGCTATAATCATACAGACCTTGAGAATCTGAGAGAACAGGTAGGGAAAATTCCTAGAAATCAGCTGCTTGCTAAACAAAAAATAAGTGATTTTAACAAAAAGAGCAATAATGATGTTTTTAAAATCCCAATAATCACGCAATATAATCACGAATCTGGTAAATTAAAAAGAATTGTCCAAAATTATTGGCCGTTATTAATGGAGGACAAAATTATTGGAGAGTACGTTCCTCCTAAACCCAGTTTTGTATATAGGAGGACAAAAAATCTGGCAAGTAAGATAGCCCCTACGGTGGTGTATAAAGAAAATGGAGAAATAAAAGAGAAATGGACAAAAGTTTTTTTTCCTTGCAAGGTGTGTACTATGTGCAAAGCAACTAAGGCGAAATAATCACTACTATCTTTCTCTAATGATGAAGAAACAATCAGTATCTATACACACATATCTTGTCAATCAAGAGGAATAATTTATTGTATACAATGTCTTTGTAATAAGCACTATATAGGGAGAACAAAAATACAATTAAAGGTCGGATTAAAAGAACATGCAAACAATATTATAAAACAATATACAGGTCATCTGCTTTCTTTACATTACAAAAAGGCCCATAAAGGTAATTTAATAGGCACTAAATTCTGGGGATTTGAACAAATTAAAAAACATTGGAGAGGTGGCAATTATGTCAAACTAATGTCCAAAGCA
Organism: Phyllobates terribilis; assembly: GCF_046119375.1. Lineage (NCBI taxonomy): Eukaryota > Metazoa > Chordata > Amphibia > Anura > Dendrobatidae > Phyllobates > Phyllobates terribilis. The sequence goes on along the minus strand of NW_027362764.1, from coordinate 529,387,586 downwards.
GAAAGCAGATGGATATTCAGAATGAACTCACTGAAACCACTTGGCCTCAACAGTGAGATTGAGCTTTTTGATTTTAATTAAAGAAAAGAGGGAGGAAAGGGAAAAAAATGAAAAGAGAAGGGAAAAAAAAAAGGGAAAAAAAAATGTGTATTTTTTTCTTTTCTTTTTTTTCCTTTTTGGGGTTTTTTTTTTTTTTTTGCTAATTTATGGGATGATTATTCACCTATATATACAAAGGAGCGCCCTGTGTCTGCAAATCCCTGACGAAGGAGGCCGTGACCTCGGAAACACGTCGGATAAGTGCAGGACTTTTTTTCCCTCAGTGGAATCCCCCAGCTGTTGTGACGTCACACAGATACTGTAATGCACACGCCCGGACTGACTGGCGTGTGCGTGTTTATGTAGTGATTCCACTGTGCCATGAAACGGAGAGTGCCTGGAGGGGCGTAACTAAGTATCTGCCGGATCCGACCAAGGTCGCACGACGGCATACGACGCCAGTGCACCAGGGAGGAACCGAGCAGAGGAACCAGGGTCTACTCCAGGTCAGACTCCGGACACGGCTGTTGACCCACACCGGGGAATACAGAGACAGGCTGACTAGAGCGCAGACTGGGTAGGGTCCAGTACAGACTGGGAGACAAATTCGAAACCGCAGACGCGGTGGCCAGGGCCGAGCAAAGCGAAACCGCAGACGCGGTGGACAGGGCCGAGCAAAGCGAAACCGCAGACGCGGTGGACAGAGCTAAGCAAAGCGAAAACAGCAGACGCGGTGGACAGAGCTGAGCAAAGCGAAAACCGCAGACGCGGCGGACAGAGCTGAGCAAAGCGAAAACTGCAGATGCGGCGGACAGAGCTGAGCAAAGCGAAAACCGCAGACGCGGTGGACAGAGCTGAGCAAAGCAAAAACCGCAGACGCGGTGGACAGAGCTGAGCAAAGCAAAAACCGCAGACGCGGTGGACAGAGCTGAGCAAAGCGAAAACCGCACACGCGGTGGACAGAGCTGAGCAAAGCGAAAACCGCAGACGCGGTGGACAGAGCTGAGCAAAGCGAAAACTGCAGACGCGGTGGACAGAGCTGAGCAAAGCAAAAACCGCAGACGCGGTGGACAGAGCTGAGCAAAGCGAAAACCGCAGACGCGGTGGACAGAGCTGAGCAAAGCGAAAACCGCAGACGCGGTGGACAGAGCTGAGCAAAGCGAAAACCGTAGACGCGGTGGACAGAGCTGAGCAAAGCGAAAACCGCAGACGCGGTGGACAGAGCTGAGCAAAGCGAAAACCGCAGACGCGGCGGACAGAGCTGAGCAAAGCGAAAACCGCAGACGCAGCGGACAGAGCTGAGCAAAGCGAAAACCGCAGACGCGGTGGACAGAGCTGAGCAAAGCGAAAACCGCAGACGCGGTGGACAGAGCTGAGCAAAGCGAAAACCGCAGACGCGGTGGACAGAGCTGAGCAAAGCGAAAACCGCAGACGCGGTGGACAAGGCTCTGTTCACACAGAACAGACTAGAAGAGAAAGGCTGAAACAGATACCCACAGGGTACTTGCAGAGAAGTAGCGAGTGGACCACAAACTCACAAACGGAGGTACAGTGACAATGAGCAGGAGTTAGGTACGAGTACAGACTCTGCAGAAAAAGGAAAGGAACGGACATAGAGAAAAAACAGGTAAAAGATAGGAGAGAGTTCAGACTGGAACTGAGTGTACGGAGGAGACTGACACTGCAGCGGGATACAGGAGCGGGTCTGGGAATACGGCCCCCAGAGAGGCGGGACGAACAGGCAAGGAGCGTGTTCAGACTGGCCTGGAAATACAGCCTCCAGGAAGGCGGAACGAACAGGCAAGGAACGAGAACAGACTGCAGGTTAAGGTACACAGATAGGACACAGTACAGACATGGAAACAGATACTGCAAGACTGGTAACATAGACAGGACCTGGCATGTCAGAGAAAAAAGCCAACTGACAGGGCAAGATGATCAGGCATCAGTTAATTGGGGCAGCTGGTTTAAATACCAGGTGATAGACAGCAATAGGCTGAGGACGCACAAGGGGTGTGCCTGCAGCAGGTACAAAAAGCAGGAAGTGATCGGGCGCCGCCCTTAAGCAGCAGACACAGAAGCAAACAGACAGCATGGAGGGAAGCCAGAGAGACACCCTGGACTGGAGATCAAGTGCGCGCTCTTGCACAGTGGGAGATGGACCACTATGCAAGGACGCCGCCAGGTATGTTACAGATACTAAGGCTGAGTGCCCACGTAGCGTTTTTCAAGCGTTTATGCTGCGGAATTTCCGCAGCATAAACGCTTGTGAAACGCTAGGTAATCCGCACCCCATGGTCCCCAAGGGGATTCCGCATGTTCTATGCACATGCTGCGGATTTTTCCGCAGCGTTTATGCTGCACACAAAAATCCGCAGCATGTCATTTAATTTTGCGGAAGCGCAGCGGAACTCCCGCCATTGACTTGCATTGAGACACATAGAAACCGCGACTGTACATTTTTACAAGCGGCTTCTATGCGTCTCTATGTGCGGATGGTACCCAGTTCTGGAGGAGAGGAGACTCTCATCCAGACCTGGGTACCATTCTACCTGTAAAAAAAGAATAAATTAACAAATAAAGTTTATATTCACCTGTCCGGCGGCTTCTCTCTGAATGCCGGCATCGCTTGAGGACCTGCGGTGACGTCACAGTCATGTGACCGCAGGCCCTTCACCGCTCTGTCTCGCGATATGCCGGCAGCCGGGAACCAGCCAGGAAGCAGCGCTGCAGCACACGCCGGGGCCTCGGGGGTGAGTATAGCTTTATTTGTTTTCATTTTTACGGTTCACACTATATAAATCCATGCTGTTTGCATGGATTTATACAGTGTGACCTAGTTGTCAAGCACTTTCCAAGTGATGCTATCGCCTGGAAAGCGCTTGTCAATCTGCATGCGGAAACGCATGTGAATCCGCATGTGGATCCGCATGTATTCTGCAGGAAAAACGCATGCACAATCTGCATGCGTTTTTTCTGCCAGGGAGATGCAGAAATGCTGCAGAAATTTTCTGCTTCATTTCTGCATCGTGGGCACATAGCCCAGGCGCTCACATCCTTGATTATCAGCTGTCCTGCAGGTGTGACTAGCCGGCACAGCTATCAGGCTGTCTGCAGTCCTTCTCACCCATGATCTTCATCCCTGTATCCACCTAGTGCAACGGCTGCATGTACCTGAAAGCCCGAGTCTCTGAGAGTCTCTGCAGCCCTCTTTCTCCCGCGTTAACACGCCTTCTGAACCTATTTTCTGCAATACTCACAGCTTGTTCTACAGACTCCAGCACTTGTCCATCACCTCTAGTTGCAGTTGTGACTTCTTCAAAGGACCCCTGGAAGCTGCACGCATATATCTTCATTTGGACTACCATTTTCACTAAGACAGGTAGGAATCACTCTTTTTGTATTTTATGAGTGGTTTGCAGTGCATCTCTTTTTATCATTTCAGTATAAGAGACCCACTCTTTAGTAATGGGAACAAAAAAGCATAGCCGGCTGATGGCTCTCTAACAATAGTGAGGGCCGACTGCTGGCCCTTTAAGAATAGTAAAGGCCGTCTGACGGCCCTATAAAAATAGGCTTTGTGACTTTCAGAGTCCCTCCTTCATAAATGAAACAGGATGTGTCTGATGATGTCTCACACACCTCATGGCCAGATAAGGTTGTAAAATGTTAAAATGACATTTCCCGGTGAATGCATTTGTCACGTTGAAAGCAATGCTAAAGTGCAAAAATGCATCAAAAAAGCTACGTGTGAAAATAGTCCAAGGTGTGGAGGCATATTTTTGGTTTGGTTGTTTATTTTTCCTTATATACAAGTCATTAACCTGGAAAGGATGTTCCTTAACATATTTCCCAGGGAAATCCATTTTGCTTTCGTTTTTGTATGTTCTATTGTGAGTCCGTAAAAGTGGCATAATACCTCTGACAACGTTGACAGCAGTGGCCTGGGAGTCATAAATGCTTCCAGGCGTCTTTCCCATGCTGTTACCATGTCATTTGAACACTGTTCCCATTGATTTGTGCAATTTTTAGGCCCTCTGCAGACCGCAGTGGCGAGCCGCCTGAAAAATGCTCGAGTTTCCCATAAACTTACATTGGACTCGTTGCTCGGGTCGGGCACCCAAGCATTCCAATTTGCTCGACCCGAGCATCGAGCACCCGATCATTTTAGTGCTCGCCCATCACTAATCACTAGTTATCAGGCATAAAGAGTGCACATTAAAGTCTGAGATATCCAGCAGTACTGAGAAAGGATGGCAGTAACATCATGAGAGATGTAAACAGTGAGGGAGAAATTTGAAGAAATTCCAGGAGACTTATACAGCAGGAGCTTCACAGCATTTATGACTTGGTGAGAGGCTGACTATTCCCCCTCCTGCTGGAGAAGATGGAGGAATGGGAGTTATCATTAGTCTAGCAGGGCTGCAGTTTCTGTGTGTTTTGGCTTCTCACAATTATAACTTGTGAAATTTCTTTGTCCTTGCCTGGACTGCCCTAGACCAGGTTTTTGCACTGTTATTCAGGGCATTCATTGCTTCCACAATATTGGCTACTTTGTAAAACAGCCGGGTACTAGGTGGGACACTATTAGTCGCTCTTTAATCACGGGCTTTTAAAACTTCAACAGAGGCACAAGACAGTAAACGGGTGTGAACTTTAGACGTGTTCTCATATACTAAGTCCTGACATCTTTGCCAGAGCGGGGTGTAATTTTTTCTACTAACAGGAGAAAGCCTTTGTTATTTATTTTTCTACTTTCTCTAACAAATGGCATGGGAAATATTTCAGGGTCTGGCATTCTACTCATCATAAATACTTGAAGAGAGAAATACGACCATATCAACCCAAAATAATAATAAAAATTAACTTTTATTCATAAATAGTATAAAAAGTTACTTCATAGTCAATATAGGGCACAGTACAAAAATACAGAAAAACACATATCATGTAGGATGACCATCTCACTGAAGGGACGATCCGGTCCACATGTTAAAGGGTCCGAGGCACCACAGCAAAAAAGCATATATATAGTCCTTCATATGACAGATCAATAAAGAGGATTATCAAATGACCACAGTATAATACCCATAGTAATACCCATATGGTAGTGCATATAGCAAGTATATAAATAAAAATAATATCAAATACTTGGCAATACCTCATAGGGAACTCATAACCTATACTGTCAGGGTGCCGTATACCAGCAGCTAAGATATACATTCATCATATCTAAACGCCACATAAGGGACACTAGTAATAGCCACTATAGCACTATTATAATCAAGGTATGACAGCTAGGAGGGTTCAGTTAATAGAGTTATGTTGACAGAGTGTATACCAGGCGAGTATGAAGATAGGTGAGTAAAAAGCAAGTGCTGCATTATATAGGGGAGAGGGGCCTCACCCTGCTGGATCCCCGGGTGTCAATGGATCGCATCCCTTTTTGGACGCGCTACATTGATGATATCCTGCTGATCTGGCAGGGTTCAGTAGAGGACTTGCAAACATTTGTGCAACTCCTCAACACTAATGAGATGAATATCTATATTACTTTCAATTGGGATATTGATACAGTTAACTTTCTTGATGTTACCCTTACAAGGGATCATAATAATTCGATACAAACAAACATCTATAGAAAGGACACCTCCACGAATATGTTGCTCCACGCGTCGTCCTCCCATCCCCCGTGGATGGTTCGATCTGTACCCACTGGGCAATTTCTACGTCTTCGCAGACTTTGTTCCAGTGATGAAGATTTTGTTAGACAGTCCAAAGACATGAAGAGGAGATTCTATGAGAGGGGCTACAGTAAACGGGTGGTTAAAAGAGCGTACCATCGCGCTAAATATTCGAATAGGTACGATTTGCTTTATTTGTAAAGAAGTCCTAAGATCAATGACAAACCTAGATTCATAACAAACTACCATGGACAATTCGGACGGATGAGGAAATGCTTGACTCAAGCTTGGCCCATCCTCCTGATAGATCCGGTATTGTCAAAAATCCTTCCTGATCGCCCACCCATCACTGTACGCCGCTCCAAGAATCTCCGTGACTATCTTGTACATAGTCACTACCAAACTGTATCTGGCACGTCTACAATTTTTGGTGCATCGGGTCCTGAGTGTGGTAGTTTTCCGTGCGGTCGATGCGTCGCTTGCCCCAATATGGATAGAACCAATATTTTCTCCAATGCAGCTGGCACTAAAACCTATGAAATAAGGAGCCGCATTACATGTATCTCACGCTTTGTTATTTACTACGCTACTTGCCCCTGTAGGCTCATTTAAGTTGGCCTAACAATGCACCAACTCAAAGTGAGAATAAGAGAACATGTACTGGGGATATCGGCGGCGATCGACTGCGCGGTTCCCTCCACACTCAGGACTATACCAAAACATTTTAAACTCCATCATGACTGTGATAGCTCCCTCTTGAGGGTTCGGGGGATAGACGCGTTAAGAGTTGGTATTCGTGGAGGTAAACTGAGCCAACGTCTGGCTCAGCTCGAATCTAGATGGATTTGGCGATTAAATACTCTACATCCCAATGGACTGAATGAGAATCTCAGCTTCGCTCCCTTTCTTTAATCTCTCCCCTGTCACATATTTTGTTGTGGTTTTTATGATTTTAACATTCTTTTATTATTTTTTAGTTTTCTTCATCATCCGTTTGCAGTTTACTTCCTCCGGCGAGTTGTGTCTACATTATGGCTGATATCATATGGATGAATATGTGAATAAGAATATACTGAATAATCTATTTCATCCGGGAATGACTACTGTGGTGTATATACATTGTGGATCTTCCTCTCACGTTCGAAGATCTTTATATGTCAATTTGTTTAAATGGAAGCTATATCTGGGAAGTTCGCTACCCCTACATTAGATATTGTTCCCCTTGATTTAATCATGATGATATATAGGATGTTATCTTTTGATATTCCACCTATTATATATTATTGCTAGGACAATATGGCTTTTCCACATTCCTTTATATATATATGGGATTGAATATGATCTGCATGGGTACTTTGTCATATTGTTATATATACTACTTGATGTGATGATATATTGTATGCAGATTGCCATATTGTTAATCTACTTGGTTGGGATACTGTTTTTATCATATGATCTATCTATATATCTATGTGGTGGTAGTGGAAGTATATATGTCATTTAATTGAGCTTATACCTCTTGTTATGATTTTTGACTATGGGAGGTATAAGGACCTTACGCGCGAGCGTCGCCGCTCTCTGAGTGCCCCGTGCCGCCTGGCGTCTCTATGCAAGGACCTGTATCACGTGGGTCCATGTGACCATCACGTGATCCCTTGCATGACGCCCGCGCCACCGGTTGCTTGGTAGCGGGGACGCTGCGCGCGTTACTGCGGGTCCACCCCCTCCACCTGATTGGCCAACACAACATTTAAATACATACGCCCCTAGAGGAAGTTGACGCCCCCTGAAGAAGGCAAACGCCGAAACGTGCATTGGGGTATACAAGCGGTCCACGTGAGGGTGCCCTGACATCACAGCTTGTGGCCTAGGTAATTCTCCCCTATATAACGCAGCACTTGCTTTTTACTCACCTATCTTCATACTCGCCTGGTATACACTCTGTCAACATAACTCTATTAACTGAACCCTCCTAGCTGTCATACCTTGATTATAATAGTGCTATAATGGCTATTACTAGTGTCCCTTATGTGGCGTTTAGATATGATGAATGTATATCTTAGCTGCTGGTATACGGCACCCTGACAGTATAGGTTATGAGTTCCCTATGAGGTATTGCCAAGTATTTGATATTATTTTTATATATATACTTGCTATATGCACTACCATATGGGTATTACTATGGGTATTATACTGTGGTCATTTGATAATCCTCTTTATTGGTCTGTCATATGAAGGACTATATATATACTTTTTTGCTGTGGTGCCTCGGACCCTTTAACATGTGGACCGGATCGTCCCTTCAGTGAGATGGTCATCCTACACGATATGTGTTTTTCTGTATTTTTGTACTGTGCCCTATATTGACTATGAAGTAACTTTTTATACTATTTATGAATAAAAGTTAATTTTTATTATTATTTTGGGTTGATATGGTCGTATTTCTCTCTTCAAGTATTTATCTATGTCGAACGACTTAACCTATATTTCCACCAATAGGTGCTAGCCATTGAGCAGTATATATAGTATCTTTAATATGCACAAATTGAGAAACTTATATTGGATTATTGTGTCTGTGTTATGCACAGAATTTTTGTTTCCAATAGTGATGGACTTTAGAGCCAAGGAACAAACCTGGCTCGGCCAGATGGATCAGGTATTTGGCGCGGGCAGTGCGGAAACACAGGTGGAGAGTGAGCGGAGCTGGGATTCTCAGGTTCGGTCCATTCAGTCATTAATTTTGAAGCGGACTAAGTTGTGGTGGAATAGGGCCTTCTTAAAGAGGTACATCACCAATAAACTTATCCCGAGAGGTTTGAGAGTTCGGGTGATTCCCACCTTTGTGGTGGATGATATAGACTTTATCTCCAGTTGGGAAGACCATTGTAATACTTGTTCGTTCGGATTTATGCGATTGTTAATTGATCTCAATACTAAGGCTATTACAGCTCTGGATGTTTCTATTGATGAAGCACAGAATACACTCAGAAGTAATTGCCCAAGTGAGAAGCTTAAAGAATTTGACGCACAAATTGATAAGAACTTGGATTTGTGCGTAAAAAACTTCATGGTACCCAAGCCAATAAAATGGCAAGGGATCAAAGAGACTTCTCTTCTAACATGGTCTACCACTGGAGGAAGACGACTATTCAACATTCTGCAGCGCTACGTTCTTCTTCCATCACATCATGTTCATCTCTCAGTGATTCATCTAGCATCACGTCTTCCTCTGTAGTCACACGGTCAGTACTAAGCCTCAAGAGGACACGGGATACGAATTTTCATCCCTATAGACGCAGACCGTTTAGACAGTCGCCCGTGGACAGTGTGGACAATAAGGTAATTAACCTTAGTAGTTATAAACTTACTGACACGGACCTTGCTCTACTAAGCAGGGGTCTTTCCTTCTCACCTAAGAGCAACTTTGATGTCTTTTCTGCCATCAAGGACCTCCATTTATTTGCAAGGTCTTTGATGTTTAAGAAACATTTTTTTGATGAGACACAATTCAATCTCTTTCCAACAGAAGAGGAGCAGGTAGCCCTACGAACGTTGGAGGAACTCTCTACGGAACACAATATGGAAGAAGCAGGTAAGATCCCTGCATCTATTAGAGTAAGGTCCAAAAAGTTTCCCCCACTGTCCACGTGCGCCAATATAGATTTATTTGTACAGGTGGTTACGAGAGAGTTTGAACGCATACCACGCTATATAGAGAAGGACAATCTAACTACACATGAGCGTGGACGCCTTCGGGCTCTACAGAACCTCCCTAACATAGTGCTGAAGCCGGCCGACAAGGGTGGGAACATCGTGCTATGGCCAAAAGACATGTATGAGAGAGAGGCCTTTAGACAGCTTCATAATAAAACCTGTTATAAATGCTTGACATTTAATCCTTTGGCCTCTTTCTCATCCCAAATGTCCAAAATTATCAACAAAGCCGTGGCCGATGGGATCATCACTGCCGGATTGGCTTCAGCACTATTGGTTAATGAACCGACGGTATCTACATTTTACTTGTTGCCTAAAGTGCACAAGAATATGTCCTCACCACCTGGGCGTCCTATCATCTCTGGAACAGGGAATTTTCTAGAGAATGTCAACCGATGGATTGACAGTAAACTTTAGCCATTAGTAGAAAGTCTTCCATCATTTCTTTTAGACACAGGTGATCTACTTAAGAAAGTTGATGGATTGTATTTGGACCCAGAGATGATTCTTGTGACAGGTGATGTGGAATCACTTTATACTAATATCAAGCATGTGGATGGTCTAAGAGCTTACGCTTTTTTCCTCAATACCTCTAATCTACCGAGAGATATCGTCGACTTGGTGATGTGCCTCTTGGAATTTTCCCTTACCCACAACTTTTTCACTTTTAAGGGGTCCTTCTACCTACAGCTCCAGGGTACGGCAATGGGTGCATCATTTGCGCCGGCATATGCAAATTTGTTCCTGGGGCTGTGGGAGAGGGGCCTCACCCTGCTGGATCGGCGGGCGTCAATGGATCGCGTCCCTTTTTTGACTTGCTACATTGATGATATCCTGCTGATCTGGCAGGGTTCAGTTGAGGACTTGCAAACATTTGTGCAACTCCTCAACACTAATGAGATGAATATCTATATTACTTTCAATTGGGATATTGATACAGTTAATTTTCTTGATGTTACCCTTACAAGGGATCATAATAATTCGATACAAACAAACATCTATAGAAAGGACACCTCCACGAATATGTTGCTCCACGCGTCGTCCTCCCATCCCCCGTGGATGGTTCGATCTGTACCCACTGGGCAATTTCTGCGTCTTCGCAGATTTTGTTCCAGTGATGAAGATTTTGTTAGACAGTCCAAAGACATGAAGAGGAGATTCTATGAGAGGGGCTACAGTAAACGGATGGTTAAAAGAGCGTACCATCGCGCTAAATATTCGAATAGGTACGATTTGCTTTCTTTGCAAAGAAGTCCTAAGATCAATTACAAACCTAGATTCATAACAAACTACCATGGACAATTCGGACGGATGAGGAAATGTTTGACTCAAGCTTGGCCCATCCTCCTGATAGATCCGGTATTGTCAAAAATCCTTCCTGATCGCCCACCCATCACTGTACGCCGCTCCAAGAATCTCCGTGACTATCTTGCGCATAGTCACTACCAAACTGTATCTGGCGCGTCTACAATTTTTGGTGCATCGGGTCCTGAGTGTGGTAGTTTTCCGTGCGGTCGATGCGTCGCTTGCCCCAATATGGATAGAACCAATATTTTCTCCAATGCAGCTGGCACTAAAACCTATGAAATAAGGAGCCGCATTACATGTATCTCACGCTTTGTTATTTGCTACGCTACTTTCCCCTGTGGGCTCATTTATGTTGGCCTAACAATGCGCTAACTCAAAGTGAGAATAAGAGAACATGTACTGGGGATATCGGCGGCGATCGACTGCGCGGATCCCTCCACACTCAGGACTATACCAAAACATTTTAAACTCCATCATGACTGTGATAGCTCCCTCTTGAGGGTTCGGGGGATAGACGCGTTAAGAGTTTTTATTCGTGGAGGTAAACTGAGCCAACGTCTGGCTCAGCTCGAATCTAGATGGATTTGGCGATTAAATACTGTACATCCCAATGGACTGAATGAGAATCTCAGCTTCGCTCCCTTTCTTTAATCTCTCCCCTGTCACATATTTTGTTGTGGTTTTTATGATTTTAACATTCTTTTATTATTTTTTAGTATTCTTCATCATCCGTTTGCAGTTTACTTCCTCCGGCGAGTTGTGTCTACATTATGGCTGATATGATATGGATGAATATGCGAATAAGAATATACTGAATAATCTATTTCATCCGGGAATGACTACTGTGGTGTATATACATTGTGGATCTTCCTCTCACGTTCGAAGATCTTTTTATGTCAATTTGTTTAAATGGAAGCTATATCTGGGAAGTTCGCTACCCCTACATTAGATATTGTTCTCCTTAATTTAATCATGATGATATATAGGATGTTATCTTTTGATATTCCACCTATTATATATTATTGCTAGGACAATATGGCTTTTCCACATTCCTTTATATATATATGGGATTGAATATGATCTGCATGGGTACTTTGTCATATTGTTATATATACTACTTGATGTGATGATATATTGTATGCAGATTGCCATATTGTTAATCTACTTGGTTGGGATACTGTTGTTATCATATGATCTATCTATATATCTATGTGGTGGTAGTGGAAGTATATATGTCATTTAATTGAGCTTATACCTCTTGTTATGATTTTTGACTATGGGAGGTTTAAGGACCTTACGCGCGAGCGTCGCCGCTCTCTGAGTGCCCCGTGCCGCCTGGCGTCTCTATGCAAGGACCTGTATCACGTGGGTCCATGTGACCATCACGTGATCCCTTGCATGATGCCCGTGCCACCGGTTGCTTGGTAGCGGGGACGCTGCGCGCGTTACTGCGGGTCCACCCCCTCCACCTGATTGGCCAACACAACATTTAAATACATACGCCCCTAGAGGAAGTTGACGCCCCCTGAAGAAGGCAAATGCCGAAACGTGCGTTGGGGTGGACGAGCGGTCCACGTGAGGGTGCCCTGACATCACAGCTTGTGGCCCAGGTAATTCTCCCCTATATAACGCAGCACTTGCTTTTTACTCACCTATCTTCATACTCGCCTGATATACACTCTGTCAACATAACTCTATTAACTGAACCCTCCTAGCTGTCATACCTTGATTATAATAGTGCTATCGTGGCTATTACTAGTGTCCCTTATGTGGCGTTTAGATATGATGAATGTATATCTTAGCTGCTGGTATACGGCACCCTGACAGTATAGATTATGAGTTCCCTATGAGGTATTGTCAAGTATTTGATATTATTTTTATATATATACTTGCTATATGCACTACCATATGGGTATTACTATGGGTATTATACTGTGGTCATTTGATAATCCTCTTTATTGGTCTGTCATATGAAGGACTATATATATTCTTTTTTGCTGTGGTGCCTCGGACCCTTTAACATGTGGACCGGATCGTCCCTTCAGTGAGATGGTCATCCTACATGATATGTGTTTTTCTGTATTTTTGTACTGTGCCCTATATTGACTATGAAGTAACTTTTTATACTATTTATGAATAAAAGTTAATTTTTATTTTTATTTTGGGTTGATATGGTCGTATTTCTCTATTCAAGTATTTATCTATGTCGAACGACTTAACCTATATTTCCACCATTAGGTGCTAGCCATTGAGCAGTATATATAGTATCTTTAATATGCACCAATTGAGAAACTTATATTGGATTCTACTCATCGTGGCAAGCATTTAACTAGGATTTCATGGATGCCGCACACCCTCTTGGGGCTCTACAGTGCTTGTTACCCCAGACTGGGGTGTGTGGTCTGTTGGTAGTAGTCTGGGCAAGAGCTGTGGGCGAGCAGCAGGGGAGTTAAGGTGAGCTGACCACCCTGACTAAGTAATTGTCCTAGTGAGTCTTTCATGGCAGCAGAAGGCTGACATATAACTGCTGCATCCACTTGGGTTGTGTCAGGTGAGGTGCTGGAGGGCAGGGTAGGACCTGAACGGGCATTGGTCCCATCCAGTGCAGGCATAATATTCATTGGGGGCCTGGCCGAGACTTATGGGGGCGTAGAAATTGGGACACTGGCCAAGAGGAGGCTTACTATACAAATAGATTCTGGGGAGTTGTAGTGCTAAGATGTTAATGGCCATCAGGAATCCATATTGGTAGCCTGTCTTTAAAGAATCATTTAAGATATTTCACAGTAACACTTCAGCTTGTTAGCCTTGTACTTTCTGTAATTTTCCTAACACCTAGACTGCATAGCTCCATTACCAATGTATCACCCAGTACCACATAGCTCTTTTATCAATGTTTAGTGAGAACGATGCATGTTTATATTTGTTAGCAATATTTGGTGAGAATATGCTGTGTTTATAGAATGGTGAAACATCTGGTACCTGGAATCTTTGGCATGTTTCATCTCCAGTGATATATTTGATATATTTGTTTGCTGTTAATTGACATCTGAAGAGCTGGCCACTCAGAAGAAAAATACTATATCGAACAAATAGAATCTGTCAGAATTTGTGTAACATTTGGTTATGCAAGCATTTGTTTTCAAATAAGATATAAGCTAGTGAAGTTTTCAGCTAAGACAGAAGCCTGTTGACCTGTGGACTGAAATGGGACGCCCTGAGGTTGCAGTGTGGATTCATCCCAGGACTTTTCTCTGTCTTCGCTGTTTTGCTTCTCACAGCTGATGTTTTCCCGGACAGATGAAGTATGTTGCTCCTGGTGAAGTTTTTCCTGTATAGTGTGCGCTGTAAGTACTTTACCTTTGTGATTTATATTATGCAAAAGTGTATGCAATATCACACTATTTCCTATATTCTGTAATCATTTAATTATAATAAAAATTAATCGCCTTCTTTAAAGCCGTATCCGAGCCCTTTGAATACTTGGCAAAACATTTGGTGTCAGAAGTGGGATACGCAGAAGGCTTAAAATTAAAATTTTAGCTAAATTCCGATAATCTGGAATTTTGAGACCAAATTCCAATAGTCTAGAAAAGTGTGTGAAATTGCGTAAAACATGTCTCTCTTTAAGAAAAATGAGGTTGCAAATATGTCTGTTGATATTCCAGGCTGGGAGCAGGCTCCCTACTGTGTTTTGGCCAATGAATGGTCGCAATGTGTGGGATTAAGTGAATCATGGGATAAGTGTATGAAAGATGCTGAACCAGCTGATGCGGTGACATGTTTGCAAAGGGTGAAAGTTGAAAGGAACAAGGAGCTGAATGCAATGAGCAGAAGAGGTTGGATCTTGTTACATGCTTATAGGAAGCAGCATGAAAAGCGTATTCAGCTGTTACAAAAAATGCAAGCATTAGGACAGCAAGTGTTTGAGATGTAGAGTGCTCTGACAGTAGCACAATGCCAGAACAGGCTGCTTATGGATATCGACATGTCGCAGAAAAATTAGTCATACGAGTAAAACAGTACAAATATAAAAAGAGACGTGGTAAAGTGAATAAGAAAAAGGTCGCTTTGGCCATAGCCAAAGCTGGCGTTCGGTGGGATCCCGATCAAGGGGATGGCGATGTGTGGGATTCCACTGATTCTGATCAGAAAGATGAATACTTTAATGAGGTTAATTCCCTTACTGACTCAGCAAAAACACAGGCGGATACATCACAGGCGGATCATAGATACCCCTGCAGGTGCACAACAGAGAGATGTGTTGGAGGATTATAGTCAGCAAGAACTTAATGATCTTCATGATCGTTTTTCTCAAAAAGCCAATGAATCATTGATTACTTGGGTGGTAAGACTGTGGGAATTAGGGGCCCATGGAGTTCAAGTGGATGCTGTAGATGGTCCCAAGTTTGTGCAACTGAGTCATGAATCTGTAGTGAAGGAAGCGTTCCGTACACCGCGGATTTGGTCGCACCATTCAACTTGCAGTATGCTGGATGTTGTCGCTATGGCATTACAGCATAAGAATCCATCTGAAGCAGATTGGCCCCCTAATGAGAAGCCATGGTTTACATTAAAAGATTGTTCCCAGAGGTTGAAGGAAGAGGTCATGAAAAATGCTATTTCTGCAAGGACCTATGATAACTACATGGCTTTCCTTGTTAGTGTGTCTGTCAGAAATCGCATAATCAGGGCTGCTCCCCCAGCTTATAAACATATAATGGGGACCCTAATGGTAAACCAGACTGGGAAGACCATCTCCAACACCCTAGAAGCAATTCAGCAATTGAGGGATTTGGGAGATTGGGGCCCCAGGAATAGTGGTAATTTTGTTTCCGGAGAGCAGTGTAGAGAATCTAAAAACAATAACAATGGCTTACGCATATCGCACAAGGATATGTTTATTGCCTTGTTGAAAGATGGGGTTTCCAAAGAGGAAATTGATGGGATTGATACTGATGAAATGTGGAAATTATACCAAAAGCGAGGGCTTCATAAGAAATCAGGAAGTTCACAAAATAAAAAGGCGACAGTGGAAGATTCTGGATCCCCACAGCATGGGCGTAGTCAGACATGGAGAGAGAGAGGGTCCACTCCCCCTTCGTCCCCAGTGAAACCTACAGCGCTGGGGTTTGAGAATATTTACGCTGAAGTAAAATCTCTCTTGCAGGAGGTCAAAACACAGCGACAGGGGTTGACTTTTTCTCCCAGAGATGTTTCCCAGTCAGAGGGAGACAGGAGTGATTGACTTCTATGCCAAGCACTCGACAAGGATAGATGCCCTCATGTAAATTTGGTCATTAATTGGAAAAATAAGAATAGGCAATGTGTAAAAGCCCTTGTGGATACAGGGGCAGAGGCCAGCTTGATCTATGGTAATCCAAAACAATTTAAAGGAAGGAAAGTAATAATCACAGGATTAGGGGGCAAACAAATAGAAGAAGTACAAACTAAAGTATCATTAAAAATAGGGAATTTGACTACTGCAATGAACAAAGTGATGATTGTCCCTATTCCAGAGTAGATAATTGGCATTGATATACTGAAAGGGATGAAATTTCAGCTACCAGATGGTATCAATTTGGGGTACCTCCCGCAGTAACAGCTGGACCATCCCATCTGTCAGTGTAGCCCTATATTAAAGCGACTCCGGTGATGGTTGGGAAAGTCAAAATGCCTCATGTAAAGCTTCCTCCAAGCTCAAAGGTGATCAGTATGAAACAATACAAAATCTCGGGGGAAATAAGGAAATCAGTGAGACAATTCAGGAACTTTTGGATGCTGGTGTACTTGTGCCTGTGACTACTGAATGGAACAATCCAGTCTGGCCAGTGAGAAAGAGTGATGGTTCATGGAGAATGACTGTGGGTTATAGGGAATTGAACAAACACACACCTCCCCTCACAGCCACAGTACCTGATACCATCACCTTAATTGAACAAATACAGAAACACAAAGGAAACTGGTATGGAGTGATAGATTTAGCTAATGCTTTCTTCACCATACCAATTGACAAGAAATACTGGGATCAGTTTTCTTTCACATGGAAGGGAAGAATTCACACGTCTTCCCCAAGGGTGAATACACAGTCCAACCATTTGTAACCAGGTAGTGGGAGAACACTTGGATGAGTTTGTCCTTCCATCACACATGCAGATATCTCATTACATTGATGATATTATGGTACAGGGAGAAACAAAGAAGGAAGTGGTCCAGCAGTTAAAGGCACTGATTGAATATTTGAGGAGTAAAGCATGGGAAATCAATCTCAATAAAGTGCAGGCACCTACACAAACAGTGAAATTCCTTGGTATCCAATGGAACAAAGGACACAGAGAAATTACACCAAAGGCTAGGCAGAAGATTCTTGACTTTGCTGTTCCTAGAGACTAAGTGCAAATACAACAGTTCATTGGACTTTTTGGGTTTTGGAGACAGCACATTCCACACCTTGGCCAAATACTCACTCCTCTTTACAAGGTAACTAGGAAAAAGTATCAGTTTGAATGGGGTGAGGAGCAACAAATGACGAGCAAAAGAAGCAGTGCAAAAGGCACTGGATTTGTGGTCGGTGTTGGAAGATGAACCTGTGGAACTAAATGTGTCAGTAAAGGCACAATATGCTAATTGGAATTTGTGGCTAAAACAGGGAAGGAACAAAGTACCCTTAGGGTTTTGGAATAGTAAAATTACCTGAAGCAGCTCAGCGTTATGCTCCCTTTGAATGTCAGCTATTGGCATGTTACTGGGCATTAATTGATACAGAGCAATTAAAAATAGGACATGAGGTAACAATCAGACCAGAGATCCCAATCATGCAGTAGATACCCAGCACTCCAAAAACCCATCGCATAGGGCATTCCCAGGAATCATCAGTATTAAAATGGAAATGGTATATTCAAGACTGGACAAAACCAGGAGTGAGTAGGGTTACATTATTGCATGAGAAAATAGCTAAAGTTCCTATAGGACTTCAGCAGCAAGAATTACAAAGGTCACATAAAGAATCACTGGTAACATGGGGGGTTCCTTTTGAACAATTTGGTCCTGAACAGCAAAAACATGCTTGGTTTACTGATGGATCTGCCAGATATCAGGGTAATAATCGAGTATG
The DNA here is from genome assembly GCF_046119375.1 of Phyllobates terribilis. Taxonomy (NCBI): domain Eukaryota; kingdom Metazoa; phylum Chordata; class Amphibia; order Anura; family Dendrobatidae; genus Phyllobates; species Phyllobates terribilis. Next base: position 529,369,730 of record NW_027362764.1, on the reverse strand, counting down.
GAAAGTGGTAGGGTATCAGCCAGCCAGCAACAGGATGCTAGTTACCACTGGTGAGGGAAATAGTAGCCAATATGCAGAACTTTATGCAATCTACAGTGTCTTAAGACAGGAGTCATTGAGTGAATGTCATTTGTATACAGATTCATTGTCTGTGGCGAATGGGTTGACTACCTGGTTACCAACTTGGGCTCAGAATGATTGGAAAATATACAGCAAAGATGTGTGGAGAAAAGAACGGTGGAAAGATATTTGGGCAATTGTGCAAAGAATTAAAGTGATTGTATTTCACGTTGACACTCATTGTGCTTCAGATAACCTAGAAAGACTATTCAATTCAATAGCAGATAAACATTCCAAAATATCAGTTGCTGATACCAGTGAGGAGCCTGATTCAGCTGAAAAGCTACTTGGATTGGCTCAATGGGCACATCAGAAATGTGGACATCTTGATGAAAAAGCTACTTATCAATGGGCACAAACTAGAGGGGTGCTCTTCAGGTTAGATGTAATCAAGATAACAATTATGAAATGTCCAGTGTGTCAGCATTCACAACAGCGACCTATTCCCCATGTGGTTAGGGGCCATATAGCCCGAAGCAAATTGCCTGGACAAATTTGGCAGGTGGATTATATTGGTCCCCTTCGACAAGATGGTGGATTTGTGTATGTATGCACGGATATGGATACATACTCAGGGTATATGATGGCTTGTTCGTGTAAAGCGGCCAATGCCAACAGTACCATCAAAACCATGGAAACCATATTATTATACTACGGAATTCCGTTACAGATTCAGAGTGACAATGGTAGTCACTTAAGGAACAAGAAGGTTGCAGAATTTTGCTCAGAACATAACATTGAGTGGATCTTTCATATCCCATATTATCCCCAAGCCGCAGGATTGGTAGAGCGGATGAATGGGTTATTGAAAGAAAAATTAAAGAAATTGGGAGATGGAACTTACAAAGGGTGGAGAAAATATTTAAATGAAGCCCTTAATATTCTTAACAACAGGCCAATTGCAGAACAGGGAACACCATTAAAGAGCATTATTATACCAAATTTACAGATAATGCCCTTAAAAGCTTCTACCACAGAACAGACAGTTCTCTATTGGGAGTTGGAGCCAGGAGCTCTAGGACCCTATAGGGTTACTCCACAAGCTGCAGGATTAGATCTACATTTCCTTGAGGAAATCAGATTAGAGAAAGGAGTTGTAGAGGCAATCAGAACTGCTATAAGATTGCAAATGCCTCCTGAGCATTTTGGTCTTATAGCTCCAAGGTCAGGTTTAGCCTTAAAGAGAATTCAAGTGATGAGAGGAGTGATAGATCAGGAATATCAAGGTGAAATTAAGGTACTCCTGCTGAGTAGTGGGGATAGTGATTTGTTGATTCAAAAAGGTTATGGGGTAGCTCAATTGTTGATTGTGTCTATCCAGAAAATGGTGATCAATGGAACAGCCCCCAAGTAATAACTGTCAGAGGAGGTAAAGAATTTGGTTCCACTCATTCTTTAAATGATGGTGCAAAAATTTGGGTAAAACAAGCTGGGGATAAAGGTCCCCCAGAGCCTGCAGAGGTGATTGCTAGACACAATGTGTTAATAGTGATGAAACCAGGGCAGGAAAAATGTGAACATGTTCCAGCAGACAGGTGTTATCTCAGAGAATAATAAGTCTATTCTTTCTTTTTAGTGTCCAATTCAAATATGGAGATGGTGGCTGATCAGTGTTAAAGGCATGGTCCTTTTGGTCTCTGTCACTATCCAACGATTGTATCAACAAAGAGAAGAAGTGTCAGTCAAATAAAATGTGGCGTTGTGGAAAATTAAACAGAACCTATAAAGTTACTAGGCACAATTGATGAACATGAGCCATTTTTGTATGACAAAAACTACTACTGCTACCAATATGCTAGAGACTTGTATGGTAGCTATACCAACCCCCTTACAACTGTGGACAAAATTGATAGGGGGTTTGTCCAAGATGAGGAGATTGAAGAAGGAGATATGATCCAGAATTATACATACAACCCATATTATGCTTGTATAAACTGTACTGGAGAGGATGTCCTTACTGAAAACATGATAACTATAAAGACTCAAAATATTACATCTGCTGAAGCTATTCCCTTGAGATATGGTATTGCATATAAGTGATATATGGCTTCCAGATGGCCAAGGGTGGACAGTAATGCTAAGATGTAAATGGCCATCAGGAATCCATATTGGTAGCCTGTCTTTAAAGAACCCTTTAAAATATTTCACAGTAACAGTTCAGCTTGTTAGGCTTGTACTTTCTGTAATTTTCCCAACACCTGGACTGCTTAGCTCCATTATCAATGTTTAGTTTATAGTATCACCCAGTACCACATAGCTCTTTTATCAATGTTTAGTGAGAACAATGCATGTTTACATTTGTTAGCAATATTTGATGAGAATATGCTGTGTTTATAGAATGGTAAAACATCTGGTACCAGGAGCCTTTGGCATGTTTCATCTCTGGTGATATATTTGATATATTTGTTTGCTGTTAATTGACATCTGAAGAGCTAGCCACTCAGAAGAAAGATACTATATCGAACAAATAGAACCTGTCAGAATTTGTGTAACATTTGGTTATGCAAGCATTTGTTTTCAAATAAGATATAAGCTAGTGAAATTTTCAGCTAAGACAGAAGCCTGTTGACCTGTGGACTAAAAGGGGATGCCCTGAGGTCGCAGTGTGGATTCATCCCTGGACTTTTCTCTGTCTTCGCTGTTTTGCTTCTCACAGCTGATGTTTTCCCGGACAGATGAAGTATGTTGCTCCTGGTGAAGTTTTTCCTGTATAGTGTGCGCTGCAAGTACTTTACCTTTGTGATTTATATTATGCAAAAGTGTACGCAATATCACACTATTTCCTATTTTCTGTAATCATTTAATTATAATAAAAATTAATCGTCTTCTTTAAAGTCGTATCCAAGCCCTTTAAATACTTGGCAAAACAGGAGTTAACAAAAACAATCCTGTTTTAGGAGTTGGAGGTTTAATGGTTCCTATGTGCCAACGGGAGCACCATATACACAACTGTTCTCCGCCCAAACTGGATTCTGATTCCTTCATACGCAATATGTCCATCCTTTAGGGACAATGTACGGGAGTGGAGTCAAATGGGAGCGGCAGGGGAATGAACTCCATCTTTGTTACACACTTTAACATACAAAAACTTAATCACCATGTTTTTCTTCCTCCAACTCTCTTCTATTTACAGATTTAGAGTTTTTCCACCATATCTCAGCCTGGCATAGTAAACCAGCATCATTTAAACAACATTTCTGTTCCTCCAATGCATTTCCAGAAATCTTCATCAGATCTGCCACCCAGTGGACTATCTGACACTGAACAAAACCTATGCATTTTCTGCACAAATTTCTTTCCGTACTTTCACGAATTCAGCAGCTGTCCTACCATGCTCAATCTGTTCCTGACTGAACAGATTAATACCCGCAATCTGTTCCTTTTAAAAACAGAAATACAGGACTAGAGAGATAAACCAGCGGGGACTCTTACCACACACACATTGGCTTTCTGTTCTGTCTCTCCTTGCCTGACTAAGGTCGAAGGGGTAGCGTTTCGCCTTATGGAGAGTGACACACCAGCTCTGGCACATCAAGGTATGGAGGCTTAGTCACCATGCAATGCTAATCTGGGAAATTTAATATGCAAATTGCTTCTTCAGAGAAAAAGACGACTTTTACTCTATAGTGCCACCTATTGGAAGTAGCAATCCTACAAGTCATAATCAACCCTTTAACGAGTTATGCAATATGACTTAGGATAAAAGCCAAATTAGATTCTCAATTTGCAGACATGGTGTTTCGGGCTGTTGGCCCTTGTCAGTGCAAAGTATGAGAACTGATTTGGCTAGGTGACCTCAGTCCAGAGCCTCCCACCTACCCAAATCAGTTCTATATGGATCCTTCCCCTGCCACTGTCACGTGCATAATCCCTGACTGTCACCTCAACTTACCCTAGCTAGTGAACTGGCCGACAAGGACGCTAGCCTTATCACTACTTCACTATTAGTAAATTTACACAGGGTAAGATGACAAGCAACGAAGCTCTAATAATAACACCAGGGTAAAGAACTCCTACAGTGGCTCCACACCACCAGATGGTCTGCAATAGAATGAACTCTATAACCCATGGTCAGCTTATGGGTCATGTGGCTATTTAAAGGAAGGTGGGTGTGGTTCAAACCGACATCAGCTGACCAGCCTCATAAAGCTGCCAGGAAGAGACTAACATTAACCCTTGCTGGACCAAAGGAAATAAAAACTAAATTTAAATTCCAGCATTCCCAGAGCAAACAGGAATGATTCTTGACAGGAACTATTATCTGACACATCTGCCTTCTCTTGCTTGTGAGGTAGTCTAGCATTATGGTGTGTTGAGACCCTAAGTCTGCTGATGATGTGACTCTTTACAGTGGCTGCGTATATCCAAGTGGGTTTTCCCTCAAGCTTCACAGAAGTTGCTGTGGTTAGGAGTACCTGCAATGGCATAAAATCTTGGCTCATGGCTTCTTCTCATTGGACCTTTCAGGATGACCTTGTCTCTCGAAATGAAATCATTTGCTCCTGATATTTATTCAGGGTCTGGAATGGAAGAATATCAGTGGCGTACTGCCAATGGCAACAGACTACACCACTAACATGAGGCCCGTAAGCCGGGATGCCCACACTGGGCCCTCAGCACACTGGGCCCCATCACCGCCTGTTAGCACCCTCCCTGCCTGGCCACCAGCACAGAATGATGGGGGTGGAAGCATCTGCTGACACTTCCTCCTCCATCATCATTGCTCACGCTAACTGCCAGAGGGGGGTCCAGTACACGCAATGATGATGGAGGAGGGAGCATCAGCAGACGCTTCCACCCCTATGATTCTTCCTCGGCATCTGACACCACAGAGCAGCAGGCACGATGATGTCATTACAGAATGCTCGCTGCTTTGAGTTGACTGGCACTTCACATAATACAGTGATACAGTAATACAGTATGGAGGTGGATTATATTGTGTGGAAGACCATGGGGGTGCATTATACTGTATGGAGGACCATGGGGGTGCATTATGCTGTATTGATGACCATGAGGGTGCGTTATGCTATATGGAGGACCATGGGGGTGCATTATACTGTATGGAGGACCATTAAGGTGCATTATACTGTATGGAGGATCACGGGGGTGCATAATACTGTATGGAAGACCATGATGGTTCATTATACTGTATGGGGAACCATGGGGTTTATTATACTGTATGGAGGACCAAGGGTGTGTAGTATACTGTATGGAGGACTATGAAGGTGCATTATACTGTTTTGAGGATCATGGGGGGTGCACCATATTGTGTAGAGGGCCATGGGGGTGCATTATACTGTATAGAGGACCATGGGGTGCATTATGCTGTACAGAGGACCATAGGAGTGCATTATACTGTATGGAGGACCATGGGGGTGCATTATATTGTCTAGAGGACCATGGGGGTGTATTATACTATACGGAGGACCATGAAGGTGAATTATACTTTATGGAGGATCATGAGGGGTGCATTATATTGTGTAGAGAACTATGGGGGTGCATTATACTGTATGGAGGACCATGGGGTGCATTATGCTCTTTGGAGATCCATGGAAGTGCATAATACTGTATGGAGGACCATGGGGGTGCATTATACTGTATGGAGGAGCATGGAGGTGCATTTTAGTGTATGGAGGACATGGGGGGTGCATTATACTTTAAGGAGGATCAAGCGGGGTGAATTATATTGTGTAGAGGACCATGAGAGTGCATTACACTGCATGGAGGTCCATGGGGGTGCATTATACTGTATGGAGGACCATGGGGGTGCATTATAGTGTATGGAGGACCATGGAGGTGCATTATACTGTATGGAGACTTATGGGGGCGCATTATATTGTGTAGAGGATCATGGGATAGATTATACTCTATGGAGGACCATGTGGGTGCATTATTCTGTATGAATGACCATTGGGGTGCATTATACTGTATGGAGGACCATAGGGGTGCATTATACTGTAGGAGGGAGCATGAGGGTGAATTGAGCTGTATGTAGGATGTGACAGAGTCACTGGTGTGATATACGAGAGGAGCAATGTGTCACTTAGATTGCTCTCCTGTGTGAACTGAAACCTACAAAATTTCTGCCAGCATGTTATATGCTGGGAGTTAACTCTCTTAAAGGGTGTGGTTTTATGGAAATGGCAAAGAGGGTGAGAAGCCATTCCCCCTACCTCCACTCAGGGTGTGGTGGAGCATGGTTTAAATGCTCAGTCAATTTTTGTTTCCTGACTGTAGTGTATGGTCTGGAGAGGAAAGTCTCCAGGCTTTGTTGGGCTGAAGCCAGAAAGCAACACTGGAGGACTGATGTTGCTGAAATTTCACTGTGCTACCTGCAGCGGGCAGAGCCTCGCTGGCTAAAGGACTCTGTTATACTTTATCTTTTGTTTTCCTGTTAACCCCGAGAGGGACTGTTTATTTTTATGGGACGCTGCTGGAGTTTATGCCACACAATAAACCCGCAGGAAGTTTACCCGAACTGTGTGTCCTGTGTCTGCCTCTGGAGAGCCGAGCAAGTCGCTTTACCACAGATTGTGTGAGAGTGCTGGCAAAGATCCAGGAACACGTGTACTTGCCACAGAGAACCGTGGATGTCCTATTTGAAGGCCATCAGCCAGTCAGAGATATCCGTCAGCATGGAAGAGCTTATCAAGCATTTAGTCTAGAGCCAGCAGCAGAAAATTCAGCAGCACCTGCAACAATTACAGCAACAATGGGATCTACAGCAGCAGATCCTTCAACAGCAGCAAGCTCAACAGTAGACGACCAAACTGTTACTACAACAGATCCAGTTTCAGCAGGAGCAGCAACAGCATATACAGATTATGGTGGATGCCATCCAGGAGAGAGCGATTGTCCCACCCGCAGGGCTGACTGATGACTCACACGTCAGGAAGGCGGTAAAACAGGCCTTGCAGAAGATGACCCCTGGGGATGATGTAGAAGCCTTTCTGACAGTTTTTGAGAGGGTGGCTGATTAGGAGAGACTTCCACCAGAACAGTAGTCAGAGGTTCTAGCACCATATTTGTTGGGTGAACCCCAAAAGGCATATTACGAATTGGCACTGCAGGATGCCAAGGAATATGCAAAGCTAAAGACAGAGATTTTGGAATGCCTGGGAGAGAATATGCCGGTGAGAGTCCAACAAGTCCACCACTGAGCATATGCCAGTGACAAACCCCCTCACTTGCAGATGTTTGACCTACTGGATCTCGTCCAGAAGTGGTTCCAGAGTCTTCCACTCTGGCCCAGATGGTCAAGTGGGTGATGATTGATAGATTCGTAATCTCCCTTCCCAAGTCGGTACAGACTTGGGTTGCCCAGGGCGATCCCCAGAACACAGATGACTTCATCAGCCTGGTAGAGAGGTACCAGGTGGTTGAGAAATCCCTCGGGAAACCAGATACAGTCACTTCTCCGTACTGGTATACCCAAAAGGGGGTGGATTCACCACGGAAGGGTTTTACAGCCACAACTGGAGGGCATCCCGCTTTCACTGAAGGTGCCACAAGGACAATTGCTAAGGATATAGTCTGTTGGCAGTGTCACAATCCTGGACACATAGCCACCCGGTGTCATATGTCCCCTGAGCACATGGACTGCAGTCTAGGCAGACGGGTCTCCTATTATGCTTATCCAGCCTGCAGTGTGGACTGTTGACCCGGCTAGGGGCCGCAGGCATGTGCTGTGTCCATTAATATATTAAAGGTGCTTGGACTGTTGGACTCTGGGAGTCTGGTGACCTTAATCAGAGCTACCCTTCCCCACCAGTTGGTCTCTTCCAGAACTGTGGGCATTTGGTGCATCCATGGGGACGCCAAGGACTATCCCGTGGCCACAGTGACAGTGGGAACAGACTGTGGTGCCTAGTCCCACGAGGTTGGGGTGGTTAAGGACCTAATACATACTGTCAGACTGAGCCGTGATTTTTCTTTGTTTTAGGACTTGTGGGGAAAGGGAACCAGACTGAGTAGTGTGGGCAAAAGCTAGGTCCCTGGAGGAGAACCCCCGATGAAGTCTTAAGAGGATGAGTTCCCACTGTGCTTCCTTGCCGGTGATGAGGGTGAGACAGTGACTGAGGAGGCCGACCTCCCTGAGTTAGATGTGTCCGGAGAGAACTTTGGGACTGCTCAAGTTTGGGACCTGACCTTAAAGGGGTTACTGTATGTAATGGGGTTGCCCAAGAGCAGGGGCCGACACAAGGTTCCCCCACTTTGCAGTGCAGGGGAGTTGTTATATCGGGTGGCCAAACTAAGGGGCGATGAGATAGTGGAACAGCTGTTAGTGCTGGGACCATACAGACGGAGGGTGCAAGATATGGCCCATTCACATGTTCTGGGTGGACACCTAGGGGTCGAGAAAGCTCAGGAGAGGATAATAAGAAGGTTTTATTGGCCAGGGTGTTACCGCAAAATTCTGAACTATTGTAGGTCCTGCCCCACCTGCCAAATAACCGCTCCCTTTTCCCACTTCCGTAGTCCATTAGTTCCACTACCGGTGATAGTTCCATAGCAATCCTCTCAAAGGGGATATCTAGTAGGGCCCTTAGTCAAATCAGCCCAAGGCCACCAATACATTCTGGTGATTATGGACTATACAACACGATATCCAGAAGTGGTACAGTTAAGAAACTCATCGAGTAAATGCATAGCCAGGGAACTTATATATTTTCCAGAACCGGTCTGCCAAAGGAAATCCTAACGGACCAAGGGACCCCGTTGGTAAGCAAGGTAATGAAGGAGCTGTGCAAGGTACTCCAGATTACCCAGCTGCGAACCTCTGTTTACCATCCATAGAAAGACGGCTTAGTAGAGCGCTTTAATAAGACCCTGAAAGCGATGCTCAAGAAAGTCGTAGAGAAGAATGGACATGACTGGGACTACCTGCTGCCCTTCCTGCTCTTCTCGGTAAGGGAGGTTCCACAAGCCTATACCGTTTTTTCTCCATTTGAGCTCCTGTATGGGAGACATCTGCGAGGGCTCCTGGACATTGCTAAGGAAACCTGGGAAGCTGAGCGTCATTGAATATGTCGCCCAGATGCAGGAAAGAATAGCGAAAGTGATGCCGATCATGAAAACTCAGGCAAGGGCAAAGGTCTATAACCGATCGGCGAGGCTGAGGTAGTTCCAGCCCGGGAACCGTATTTTGGTGCTAATCCCTACAGTTGAGAGCAAGTTCCTGGCCAAATGGCAAGGTCCGTATGAGGTGGTGGGGAAATTCAGCGAAGTTAATTATAAAGTCCACCAGCTTGGCCAAAGAATGCCGCACCAAATATACCATGTGAATGTGCTCAAGCCGTGGCGGAACTGGGAACATGTGGAAACTCCTTGCCTGGGAGCCACTCCCAAAGGCAAGGTGAGGTCACTATAGCAGAGACTCTATCACCGGCCCAGAAGCAACAGTGTCGAGACCTACTACAGCGGAATCGGGAGCTGTTCTTAGAGTTGCCGGGGCATACTCAGGTGGTAGAGCATGAAATGGTAACAGAGCCACATGTAAGAGTGAATCTGAAGCCGTACCGAATTCCAGAAGCAAGCCGGGAGGTGATCTCGGCAAAGGTGAAGAGGATGTTAGAGCTCAGTGTGATAGAGGAGTCAAAGAGTGAGTTTTCGAGCCCAATCGTCCTTGTGCCAAAACCCAGGAGGCTGGCTAAATGAGGTGTCCAAGTGTGACGTGTACCCGATGCCCCGCGTCGATGAACTCATCGAGAGGCTTGGACCAGCGAGGTACATGACCACTCTTGACCTGACGAAGGGATATTTGCAGATCCCCGTGTTTTCTAGACGTCCAAGGAGAAAACGGCTTTCTCGGCACCTGATGGGTGCTTTCAATACACTTGGATGCCGTTCAGACTACAGGGGGCCCCATCCACCTTCCAGAGGGCTATGGATCGAATCCTAGCCCCACTTAAGAAGTATGCCACAGCCTACCTTGATGACATTGTAGTCTTTAGCCCAGACCTGACAAGTCACCTACCTAAACTACAGGCCGTTCTGGATGCGCTGAGAAAGGCGGGATTTACTATAAATCCAAGAAATTGTGGCGTTGGGAAAGAGGAGACCAAGTATTAGGGCTATGTCATTGGGAGAGGTGAAATAAAGCCGTAAGTCAACAAAGTGGAAGCAATCCAAACCTGGCCGCAACCGCTCTCCAAGAAGCAAGTAAGAGCGTTCCTGGGAATGGCGGGATATTACCGGCAGGTTATCCGGATTTTGCCATAATGGCCACGCCGCTGACGGATCTCCTAAAAGGCACCAGATCAACCATGGTAAAGTGGAAGGAGGAAACAGAGACAGCGTTTCAACAGTTGAAGCTAGCACTGTGTAAGCAGCAGGTTCTGGTCACACAAGACTTAAAGATAAATGGAGAAGAACATCCCATTCTCTATCTGATCTGGAAGCTTTTGTCCTGCGAGAAGAACTACGCAATAGTAGAAAAGGAGTGTTTAGCCATAAAGTGGGTCGTAGATATACTGAGATACTACCTACTAGGCTGGAAGTTTAAGTTGGTGTCAGACCATGCCCCTTTGAGATGGTTGAGGGAAAAGAGGGGTAAAAAAGCCACGGTAACTAGATGGTTCCTAGGTCTTCAGGACTTTAACTTTCACATGGAGCATATACCCAGGAAGTTACACGGGAATGCAGATGCCCACTCTAGAATTCCCTGCCTGGTATTGGAAGGTGCCCAAACCCCCAGCTTTTGGCAGAAGGGGGGAATATGTGACAGAGTCACTGGTGTGATATAGAAGGGGTGGAATATACACACAGGTTGCTATCCTGTGTGAACTGAAGCCTACTAAATTTCTGCCAGCATGTTATATGCTGGGGGTTAAGTCTCTTAAAGGGTGTGGCTTTATGGGAATGGCAAAGAGGGTGGGAAGTCATTCCTTCTTCCCCCCCCCTCAGGGTGAACTAAAATGCTCGGATACTCGTTGCTCGGGTCGAGCAAATTGAAATGCTTGAGTGCTCTGTCCGAGCAACAAGCCCAATGGGAAACTCAAGCATTTTTCCAGCTGCCCCAGCGGTGGTCTGCAGAGAGCCTAAAAATTTCCCAAATCGATGGGAACAGTGCTCAAATGACATGGGAACAGCATGGGGAAGACCCCTGGAAGCATCTCTGACTCCCAGGTCACTGCTGTCAACAATGTTGTCAGAAATATTACGCCACTTTTACCGACAATAAAACATACAAAAACAAAAACAAAATGGATTTTCCTGTGAAAATTGTTAAGGAACATCCTTTCCAGGGTAATGACTTGTATATAAGGCAAAATAAATATACAAAAACAAAAATGCTCCTCCCCACCTTGGGCTATGTTCACACGTAGCGTTTTTGATTCGTTTTTGCACTTTTGCATTGGTTTCAACGGTGAAAAATGCATTCACCAGGAAATGTCATTTTAACATTTTACTACCTTATCTGGCCATGTGGTGTGTGAGACATGATCAGACACATTCATACAGTGCTGAAAAGACAGGGGAACAGCATGGGGAAGACCCCTGGAAGCATCTCTGATTCCCAGGGCACTGCCTAAAACTGAGGTCATCTCATCAGATGTGATCCTATATTACTGCGGTAATAATAAAGATATTTTTGACAATCTGACAAAGCTTAAACTCAAATTAAAATGGGCAAGATGTGTGTCAAGGGACGAGGAAGTGGACGTTATGGTGATGGTGATAGTGCATGCAGAGGCCATGGGCAAGATGAAACTGTGCCTGCTGAGGGAGCACAACAAAAACCCGCATCATGTCAAACTACCTTCCTGTCCCAATTTCTAGGGGGCCACTGAACACCACTATTGAAGCCAGAGCAGCGTGAAAAGGTAATTGGTTGGATAGCAGATCAAGCTTCCAGTCAGTTTGCCACCACCACCACCCTGTGTTCCACATGGTGCAGTCTCACTAGATGTGCATCTGGACCACATTATTACTATTACTTTATCACCATTCATTCCATGGCGCATTACATGTGAAAAAAGGGTATACACTGCAAAAACAATTACAGTAATCTTGAACAAAAATGTGACAGCGACTGGTACAGGAGAGGAGATGACCCTGCCCATGAGAGCTCAGAGTCTACAAGGGATGGTTAGGGATACAGTAGGTAAGGATAGAGCTGGTTGTGCAGCGGTATGGTGGAGAGAGGGTTACTGCAGGTTTTACGCATGTCGGAAGAGGTGGGTCTTCAGGTGCTTTTTGAAGGTTTCAACAGTAGTCGAGAGTCAGAAATAGTGGGGTAGAGAGTTCCAGAGAAGGGGGTATGCACGGGAGAAATCTTGTATGCGATTGTGAGAAATGAAGATAAGAGGGGAGTAGAGAAGGAGATCTTGTGAGAATCGGAGGTTGCGTGCAGGTAAGTACCAGGAGACTAGGTCACCTATGAATGGAGGAGACAGGTTGTGGATGCCTTTGCATGCCAAGGTTAGGGTTTTGAACTGGAGTCTCTGGGCAATGGGGAGCCAGTGAAGGGATTGACAGAGAGGAGAGGCCAGGGAATAGTGAGGGGACAGGTGGATTAGTCAGGCAACAGAGTTTAAGATAGATTGGAGGAATGCAAAAGTGTTGGAAAGGAGGCCACAGAGCAGGAGGTTGCTGTCGTCGAGAAGAGAGATGATGAGGGCGTGTACTAGTGTTTTTGTAGATTCGTGGTTGAGGAATGTGCGGACCCGGGAGATTTTTTTTACTTGGAGTTAGCATCTTCCTCACCCTGATCCTCCTTCCTCCCATCATTCCGAGTGCCCTGAGACAACTGATCCCACACTTGGACACTCCGAAGAGCTATTTTGTTCATCTTTCCATTTATAGATTCTGGCCTCTCACTCGGTCCGCTCGGAAGTGGAAAGAGCTAAGATATATGGTTTGAAGGCAAGATTAGAGTCCAGAGTTACCCCAAGAGCTATTCACTTTTCTATCGATAGATTCGGGCCTCTCGACAGGCCAGCTTCGAGCAGGGCAGCAGAAGATCGCATGTAGCTATTGGAGCAGCCATGGTAATCTGAAGACAACAATGGGAAAGTGCAATTACTGTCGCAAGAAGTGGATAATGATGAGACACAATAGACATAAAGTCAGGAGGAGGACCAGGGTGCGGAAGTGGAAGATGAAGCGGTGGACGATGTAGTCACTGACACAACCTGGCAAGGGGACATGTAGACCGAGGACAGCAGCACACAGGGGGAGGGAGGCCTAGCATCACAACAGGCAGGAACAAGCAGTGCGGTGGCCACAGACACAAGGTGGGCTCCCCGATACACTAAAAAGACGGAAGTTGTCAGTGCAACTGTTAGGTCTTCCCGAGCCTGGTTCTTTTTTAAAGACTGTTCAGATAACCTCAAAAAAGCCATTTTCAACATCTGCCAGGCCAGCATCAGCAAGAGCACCAAAACTACCAGCCTGACCACCACCAGCATGCTCAGGCACATGACAGAAAAGCACCCGACTCGCTGGGCCAAACACCAAGGTCCAGAAACAGTGAAAGCGGGTGACACCACTGCCTCTTCCGCTGTTGTGCGTGCACGCCAAGCCCCTGTTCATGGTGCATGCGAAGATGACTCCTGCCCTGCATTTGTTGTTGCAGACTTGCAACCATCACCGTCCACGTCCTTTTCTCTTCTCAGCGTTCAGTTGTCCCTACGACAATCCTTGGAATGCAAGTGCAATTATGCAGCCAACCACACACCCACAGGCCGCAACACTAAACTGCCACATTTCTTGACTGCTTGCACTTGAAATGTTTCCTTTTAGGCTCGTGGAGGTGGAAGCTTTCCACAACCTCATGGCAGCGGCCAGGTGTCCATACTCAGTCCCCAGCCACCACTATTTCTCCCGGTATTGTCTCCGCTTTCCACAATCGCGGGTCCTAGAACATTACCCGTGCCCTCCCCAGTGCACTTACTGGGAAGGAACGCCTAACCACAAACAAGTGGACAAGTGAATGTGGCCAGGGACTGTATGGAGCCAGTCCACAGTAAAAAAACAGCCATAGAGTGTCCAGGAACCTTCCCACACACTTTTCTTAGCCAGGGCTGCTTCTCGGCAGTGTTGGACGGGCCCACCAGAGAACCGGAGAATCCTCCAGTGGGCCCTGGCTTCTCCATCAGGAGAGTTCATGGCGCAAACCTTGCAGGTTTTGATGATTATGAGGCCATCCATCTCCTTAGTTTTCTGTTACTTGGAATGCAAGTGCAAGTATGCAGCCAGCCACCCACCCACAGGCCACAATACTACACTGCCACATTTCTGGACTGCTTGCTCTTGAAATGTTGCCTTTTAGGCTCATGGAGGTGGAAGATTTCCACAACCTCATGGCAGCGGCCAGGTGTCCATACCTGGTCCCATAATTAGCGTTACCATCCCGCTTCTCTGTCTACTGAAACGCATTGCAGGCGGAACAAAGAACTATACAGGGTGATGCTACCCAGCCCAGCCTCATCTCATCTCAACTTGGATTGGGTGACAATGAGGAGGTGGAGGAGGAAGAGAACATAGACAGTGGTACTCTTGGTGAGAACAGGGAAGTCTTGGCTGTTGGCAGTCTGGCACACAAGGCTGACTTTAAGTTCCCCTGCCTTTACCATGACCAATGTGTGGTACGCATTTTGGGCATTACAGAAAACTAGCACGGCGCAAGAGAATTCTTGGAGACAGAGGTGTGAGGTTCTGATTAAGGAGGATGTGAGTCTTAGATCTGTTGCAGAATGGAGGGCACAGGAGGGGTGATACACAGAAATGAGGGAAAATATAGGCCGGGGCAGAACTGTGGATAGCTTGGTGGGTGAGAGAGATGAGTTTGTATTGTATTCTGTAGTGATTGTTTAATCTAACCCGTGCAATGACTGGCACAGGGTAGAGGCATCGGTCAAGCCGCTTGATAGAAATACCACCCTGGCTGCTCCATTCAGAAGGGATTTGAGAGGAGATAGTTTGTTTAGAGGATAGAGGAATACCGATTAGAAGAGAATTGCACTAATGAATAAGAGCAAAAGTAAGAGTTTTTGCAGTATCAAAGGTGAGAAAAGGTAGACTTCGGGAGTTTTTAAGGTGCTGGTGACATGAGCGAGTGAGTGATTTTCCATGTTGAATAAAGGAAAGTTGTGTGTCAAATATGACTCCAAGATAGCAGGCGTGCTGAGTGAAAGTCAGGTATAGGTAGGTTAGCAGAGGGATTAAACCGAAGGAGTTCATTTCTGGAGATATTAAGTTCATGCTCTTGTTGAAGAATTATAACAAAAAAAAATTCCCATCTGACAACGCTGGTGGCAGAGGTCACAGTCAGACAGTTTATTGAACAACCAAGGAGTACAAGTAAGGGAGACACAAACCAGATGCGGCAGAGGCAGGAGAACGCTGTTAAAGGTCTGGAACAGTTTTCTCAGACCCTCCCAACGTCCAGACCCTGATACACGGGGTACTCTGACAAGGAGATAAAAGTTTCTACACCTTGGAGGTCCTGGCCGCCAGCGTTTTGTCAGAGATGGATTTTAGTGCCGCCGGGAGCATTATAACTAATAAAACTGATAGGCGCATCCACCTGTCAAATGAAAATGCTGACAGACTGACTATTATAAAAATGTACAAGGGCTGGATTGGGTCAGACTTCTCTCAACACCACCAGATGATAGCACCAAACATAAACTCAAATCCAGTGGTTATCTTTTGAGGGGTCTATTTCCATGCACCCCTTCACACCCAGACATGGGTATACCCTTCAGGAATTGTTCTATTTTATATTGCCCTCCTCCTTCTCCTCATTCTCCACCACCATATCTCCAGGGAGGTCGTGATGCAACACCCACATCATTTTTTAAGGGTGTTTTTGATTAGAGACGAGCGAATATTTCAATATTCCTTTCGGATTACAATCGCCGTTTTTGCAATATTCGCCATTATAATTGTCGAATGTTCGGTGAACATTGCCGAACGCCATTGGATTCAATGGGTGCCAAAACCAAACGTATACACAATGCCTTCAAACGGGACCAAAAGCTGCCAAAACACAAAATTAGGAGCAGTCACCAGGAAAGTGCCATCAATTGACCCAGAGTACAACTAGTATAATTATTATTATTTATTATTATAGCGCTATTTATTAAATTGCGCTTTACATGTGAAAAGAGGTCACTAACTGGTACAAGAGCAGAGAGGACCCTGCCCGTGAGGGCACACAAATAGTCTATAAGGGATGGGTGAGGATTCAGTAGGTGAGGGTACAGCTGGTCGTGCAGCGGTATGGTGGAGCGAGGGTTACTGCAGGTTGCTTGCTTTTTGGAAGAGGTGAGTCTTCAGCTTCCTTTTAAAGGTTTTAACAGTAAGCAAGAGTCTGATATGTTGGGGTACAGAGTTCAAGAGTAGAAGGGATGCATGGGAAAAATCTTGTATGCAATTGTGGGAAGAGGAGAGAAGACAGAAATAGAGAAGGAGATTTTGTGAGGATCAAAGGTTGCATGCAGGTATGTAGGTCTAGGTCACAGATATATGGAGCAGACAGGTTGTGAATGGCTTTGCATGTCATGGTTACGGTTTTGAACTGAAGTCTCTGGCCACTGGGGAGCCAGTGAAGGGATCATAGATTGCAATATTATAGATGCCAGTCCACAGTGAAAAAAACAGCCATAGAGTGTCTGGGAATCATTCCATAGACTTTTCTTAGCCAGGGATGCTTCTCGTCAGGGTTGGATGAGCCCACCAGAGAACCAGAGACTCCTCCGGTGGGCCCTGGCTTCTCCATCAGGAGAGTTCATAGTGCCGAGGTGAGGTCATGATGATGATAAAGGCCACCATCTCTTCAGCTTGCTGTTGGTTCTTTTCTATGGGAATCAGCTTGGCTCCAACCAGCCTGGAATATTCCACTGAACTATGGCATGATACCATGGTATTAGCAGTGCCTCCAGTACCAGAAGTGAAGCCATCCACAATTTCCTTTTCTTCTGCACAAGTACATTAGAGAACAGAGAGGGCAGCACAGTGGCTCAGTGGTTAGCACTGAAGCCTTGCAGCTCTGGGGTCCTGGGTTCAAATCTCACCAAGGACAACATCTGCAAGGATTTTGTATGTTCTCCCAGTGTTTGCGTGGGTTTCCCCCTCAGTAAAAGAGCAGCCATAGAGTGTCTGGGAACCTTCCCACAGACTTTTCATAGCCAGGGCTGCTTCTCGGCAGGGTTGGCTGGGCCCAACCGAGATTCCTCGGATGGGCCCTGGCATCTCCATCAGGAGAGTTCATGATAGCGCAAACTTTGCAACTGCTATGGGGCTCTTGAGCGAGGGAGAAAGGTGGGCCCTCAGAATCAAATCCTCTGGTGGGCCCAATGTTTTTCAGTCTGACACTGCTTCTCAGTGAGTGTTGTATTTCACCACAGCCATATTCTTTAGCTCGGTAAAAGGACTGGTATAGAGGGAAACCGTATCTTTTCTGGTTGTCATTTCTCCGCCTCCAGGTTCTGCCCATTGTCATGTGTCCCATATGTTCAGCGGTGAGAGCCACAGATCAGGCTGCTGTGATACAGGTTTCAACAACTCTGCAGCGGTGGGCAGTCTTGTCACCTAAGCATTAAGCATATTTTCTTCAGCACAGCTTGTTGCCGCTTGGCCAATGCAGTGCTGCAGTGCTTCCGGCTTGTGACTGATGTGGTCATTTCAAAGATGGAGGGTGAACAGGAGGAGGAGGAGGTGCAGGAGCTGAACAATGTGATTACATTGAGGTTACATTGGGGAGTTTGTTTTTTATACTAAAAAGATCCTACTGTGTTTTTATTTTTTATTTTAAATTTTTTACGTCTCTTTAAATGTGTATTGGAGTTCGTCCTAATTTTTGGCAGCCCTTGAAATTGCTGCATATGCAATAACAGTATTAGAGACAAACTCCTTAATAATGGGAAGGACAATTCAAATAGATTCTATATTCTAGAATATTAACTGTCTTATCTGAAATTCTTTTACGGGTGAGGTATGGATAGCGTATTACATCGATCCAGCCAGGTAGTATTGCCTTATACTGCGTGCTGCTTGTGCTGCCCAAAAAAATTTAAATCTATTCTATTCCCTATTGAAAACGCTGTTAGCTGCATTTGCAATAGGGGTAGGTGCTGCTAGGTGGTATCATCACCAGCTACAGATGAGTGTTCATTCTGGTCGCATAAATGTCTTCCACAGTCCATAACTTTATTTTTTTTTATTTCTTTGGCCTTATATACAAGTCATCACCCTGGAAAGAATGTTTCTTAACATTTTTTTCCATTTTAGCTTGTTTTTTGTATGTTTAGTTTTGTGTCAGTTCGTAAAAGTGGCGTAATACTCTGACAACATTGTTCACAGATATGCTATTTGTCAGCGGCCAACTGTGAATAGGTTTGAACCCACAACTGTAATACTTTAAATGAAGTGTAATATTTGACACGCTCACAATAATTGCTGGATTATTAGTGCAGTCATAGGGGATAATGTCTGATGGCCACGGTTTCAGGCAGTCACCTCATAGTATGGTATTTGTCAGCGACCAAGTGTCAATTGGTTCAACAAAACACAAGTGGCTGACTTTAAATGGAGTGGAATATTTGGCACACTCAACAAAATTTTTGTATTATTACGGCAGTCATATGGATCATGTGCATCTGATCATTGAAAAATGTTCCTCTTCTTCCCCAATACCGTAATATGAATAAAACTAAAAAAATCTGTCTGTATTCTGCGAAGAAGCAAATGTAGCTCTAAAATGGTGTACACTGACACACTGCTACCATCTATAAATGGAGGACAATATTTTCCATGTTCACAACAAATGGCTGAATTTGAACCACAGTTATATGTGATACGTGTGACAGAGAACCACGGTTTTAAATAGCAGACCTGTAATTTACTAATACTATTCTTCACAGAGACCTAGTGTGAATAGCTTGACCGACACACTGCAATGAAATGGAAGGCAGAAATGGCTGATTTTGGAATGCTGTTATATGTGATACATCTGACAGAGCACCACAGTTTCAAATAGCAGGCCTGTAGTTTTCTAATACTATTCTTCACAGGGACCTAGTGTAAATAGCTTGACTGACACACTGCAACAAAATGGAAGGCAGAAATGGCTGATTTTGGTACGCTGTTATATATGACATGTCTGACAGAGAACCACGGTTTTAAATAGCAGGCCTGTAGTTTACAAATGCAAAAAAATGGAAAAGAAGGCCAATATTTTCCACGTTCAGTTCAAATTTCTGGATTTTTATTGTTGTAATAAGGAAAAGATCTGGCTGTATTCTGTAGTGCTAACAAGCAAATGGAGCAGAAAATGGTGTACTCTGGATTGCTTTTTAAGCAAATAACCAGGATTAACATAAAAAATTATTTGCTCTGGCCCCTGATACCTGGGGCTATGTCTACAAATATCTGTAAGAACAGCAGCAGCATACAGAACATTCAACGGACCATCTTGTGCTGTATAATACACTGCAGTATGCTACATACACTGCCTGCCTGCCTAACTCCTGCTATGAACACTGAATATATGCAGCTGGATTAGTCCTCAGAAGAACTCTTAGTTCAGATGGATATGTATATATGTTGTGGAATACCTATACTAACTATAAACAAGCAAATCTCTCCCTGACTCAGCAGCAGATATCCATACTCTGCCTGTATCCAGGATAGACTGTGAAGAGCATAGCGGCACCAGGTCTTATATAGACCTGATGACGCTGTGCGGCCAGCCAATCACTGTAATGTCCACAACCAACATGGCTATGGCATTACAGTGCGTGGCAAGCAATACCTGCATGTTCTTTGGCTCCCTAAAGAGCTCCAAACATGCAGGGCGGGGACCCAAGTTCCCGCCCGAACAACCTGGAAATACACGCCAAGCTTGTCGAGCACAGTGATGATCGGGCGAGTACCGAGCAGTGGCGAGCACGTTCTCTAATCACTACTCCTTATGTTACTATATGGATTTGTTGGAGAAATTGGGACACTGGGCTTAGATCTGGGCACCCCACAATTTAAACAATTATCTCTCAACCCTAGATTCTGTTCTCGACATGCTGTACATGTCCGCATCCTAGTCCATTATAGGGAGGAGGTACTGATGGTTCTGTCTGATTAAGTCTGTCCAGTCCATTGTCAAAACATTCACACAACACACTATGACTTATAATGGTTTATCCACACCTCCGCCACTAATTACTTCCTGAGCTACATTCTTTCACTACTCATTTTCCGACCACTGTCTTACAACCAACAAGGCCGCTTTTATGAAAAACCATTACTTGAACACAAACAGACCCTCCCCCGCTTGTGAAATTTCTGCCTTTCAACATTCTTTTACAGTCTATTATGGGATCATTGCCGTCACATCGTCTGAACGTTCTTCTGTTTTCTGTCTTTCGTTTGGGTTTTCTTCTTCTGTCTACTATGGAAAACTTCCGTACTCGTCCCCAAGCTCCCTCAGGCAAAAAGGATACTTACAAGCGTAAAATTTTTATTTAAGTAGTCACCAAAAACCCAGTAAAGATATGCTTCTGTTGAGTTGATCCTTCTCAACAGCTAAGCAAGATAAAGCAACACTAGCAATCCTTCAAGTATGAGTACCACTATAAGCCACACTCATACACTTATCCCATCATATGCACACAGTTTAAAAAGGCATAGTAGGTAACTCTCGAATTCTTAGATCAGACTATTCAATGCAAAATAACTCACTTGGAATTGAGTTAGACCAAGCTGTCAGTAAAAGTGAAGTGCAAATGTAAGAATAAGCTTCTTACCTTATGCTGCAGTGTTAGAATTCACTGGAGGGTCCATTCTCACAGATGGTATAATGGTATACCAATGGTATGATGGTATCAGATGGTAAAATGCACATCTGATCCCGATACTTTCGGCACCAAATTATGTGAGCAAAATACAATTTATTCTATGCCTTTTGAACTCCAAATCAATAAGACTTGTTTTACAAGTGCACGGGAAATCAATACAGCACAGCCTTGTATGGTGTACTCAGCATTTCTTCTTTTTTAACACATGCAAGCTACTTATCTACTGTCACAGAATAAGGGGAAAGACGACTACGTTGCCTAAATAATGATAATAGCGTCCATAGTATGCAAAAATAGACTTTATTATTTAAAATTACAAGCAGATTAGAGTGGAATAAAAACATCAGCAGAAATTGCCATATGAAAAAAGAGAGCACACAGGTAGACTAGGTGGAAGTGCATATGGCAACGATAAATATATCTAACGAATGACAATATCTATTTGATAACACATATGCTTTGGCAACAAGTAATCACAAACACTGGTATGCTATAACAGGAAAAATAATGTAGTTTTGTACATCCACATTGTTATCTAGAACCAAAACGAGACATGTAATGTGTTGGTAAAATGTCAGCTCAACCCCGACGTGCGTTTCGGCGTGGGCCTTTGTCAAGGGGCAATGAGTACATAGAGACAACGTGTATTTAAAGGAAGTGTGTCCAATAGTCATATGGCAAATCGCGGGCTAATCAAATTCGTGCCCGCCCCGGAAGTGACGTTCGTTGTCAAGGTGAGGCGGTAAAGCTAATTGGGGATGCCAGATGTGTGCCGGAAGTGACGCACGCGCTGCCATGGTAACCGGGACGCTCCATGGCATCGGCATCAAGACTGAATAGCGGGGGTGGGGTCACCACGTCAGACAGTACTGGAGATGCTGAGGGCCAGCGGAGGTGCCAGGACCATGGCGCGCATGTGTGCTGGCCACAAATGACATCCAATTGCTGTAGCTAAGGAAGAGATAATGGAGAGCCAGTATAAATGACTAGATCTTGTAAACGTTGTTAACCAAAGGTAAGTATATACATTAACATCAGCTATATTATCAATATGTGTAATAACTAAGTAGCCACAGATTATTGACATCAGCCAAGGGGAGGGAAAAAAATGGACAACTATATATTATATATATTTTGTCTAATAATAAAATGGATAAACCCTCCTAAACAATGCAAGGGACCAAAAGGGGAGGCAAGCCCCGAACATAGCTAACTGGTGTACACAAATGATATATTCAATCTACAGAGAGAAATCAGTTACCTCAAAAAATGGCAACTGTATAGGTAAGAGCCTCCCACATCCTTCCAAGGCTGGAAATGGAGGCCTACAAGAGTGCTTAAATGCCTGCAACTGATAATTATATATACATAAGAATACACAACACAGTGTCACACTGTATTACACACAGGATTATATAGTCTTCCTTTTTAGTCGAAGGATGTGATGGATAGCATCATTGCAGCAAAGAAGAATTCTAGAAAAACAGAAGATGAGTATCGACATATTCAAGGTAAGTGCCACAGGACCGAAGGACCTTATAAAAATAAAAACAAGCTAAAAAGTAATAAAATCAACACATGGCAATGAACCTTAGTGATGTGGGCAAAGATCTAGGCTCTTATACACTGTGTTCCAAATTATTATGCAAATAATATTTTCTCAGATTTTCCCAAATTACCTATATGAATTGCAGTCATTGTAATTTTCCAGTCAAATAACTATTAGAGTTCAATTGAAAGGTTTTTGTACAAACTGCCTATGATAACAGTATATTTTAAAAAAAATAAAAAAATCAAACTGCACTCAAAATGCATGTTCCAAATTATTATGCACAGCAGAGTTTTCAACCTTTTCATTTTAATTACGAACAAAAAAATGGTCATTTTTGAAATTATAAGCATTAGCAGGTTATGACAAACTGAAATCAAACAGTTTTCAACTCAAAACTTTATTCTAGGTGATGTTGCATTTGCACATAGGACTGCTTGTTCGAAAGGAGCTTCTGAACTCTCTCGTCTATTGAATTTGTCAGGTTTTTGGATGGTTTCTGCTTCAATTGTTTTGCATGAGGACAGAATACCCTCCCAGAGCTGTTGCTTAGATGTGAACTGCCTCGCGACATCATAGACACTCCTTTTGATGATGCTCCAGAGGTTCTCAATGGGGTTGAGGTCAGGGGAGCATGGGTGCCACCCCATAAGTTTGTCCCCTTTTATGCCCATAGCAGCCAGAGATTCAGATGTGTTATGTGCAGCATGAGACGGGGCATTTAAGCACTCTTGTAGGCCTCCATTTTTCATGAATAGGTAGTCGATGTGGGGAGCCTTTATGATGTGGGAGGCTCTTATCTATACAGTTGACATTGTTTGAGGTAACTGATTTCTCTCTGTAGATTGAATATATAATTTGTGTACACCAGTTAGCTATGTTCGGGGCTTGCCTCCCCTTTTGGTCCCTTGCATTGTTTAGGAGGGTTTACCCATTTTATTATTAGACAAAATATATATAATATATAGTTGTCCATTTTTTTTCCTCCCCTTGGCTGATGTCAATAATCTGTGGCTACTTAGTTATTACACACATTGATAATATAGCTGATGTTAATGTATATACTTACCTTTGGTTAACAACGTTTACAAGATCTAGGCATATATACTGGCTCTCCATTATCTCTTCCTTAGCTACAGCAATTGGATGTCATTTGTGGCCAGCACACATGCGCGCCATGGTCCTGGCACCTCCGCTGGCCCTCGGCATCTCCAGTACTGTCTGACATGGTGACCCCACCCCCGCTATTCAGTCTTGATGCAGACGCCGTGGAGCATCCCAGTTACCATGGCAGTGCGTGCGTCACTTCCGGCACACATCTGGCATCCCCAATTAGCTTTACCGCGTCACCTTGACCACGAACGTCACTTCCGGGGTGGGCACGAAATTGATTAGCCCGCGATTTGCCACATGACTATTGGACACACTTCCTTTAAATACACGCTGTCTCTATGTACTCATTGCCCCTTGACAAAGGCCCACGCCGAAACGCGCGTCGGGGTTGAGCTGACAGATCTGGCTTCTGACACATTGCTATACAGGTATTTTACCAACACCTTACATGACTCGTTTTGGTTCTAGATAACAATGTGGATGTACAAAAGTACATTATTTTTCCTGTTATAGCATACCAGTGATTGTGATTACTTGTTACCAAAGCATATGTGTTATCAAATAGATATTGTCATCGTTTACATATATTTATGGTTGTCATATGCACTTCCACCTGGTCCACCTGTGTGCTCTCTCTTTTTTCATATGGAAATTGCTGTTGATTTTTTTATTCCACTCTAATCTGCTTGTAATTTTAAATAATAAAGTCTATTTTTGCATATTATGCACGATATTATCATTATTTAGGCGACGTAGTCGTCTCTCCCCCTATTGTCATGTAAGATGATTCATCTTGTAGATGGTCCTAAATCGGACAGCCACTAATACTATATACATGAACATGTTTAGTGTCTATTTATACACCTGGATGATTTCTGTTAGTTATTTTGATGTCACAGAATAAGGAAAAGTTGCCTCTGAAATACATAGCCAATTGGAACTTTAGGGGCGTGAATAGAAATTTGATCACCATTACACAGGAGTTATAAAATAAGATGGAGACCACAGACACAAAATGGAATTTGTTCTCTCACACTTGCCACAGATTCTCAGTGGGAATAAGGTCTGGACTTTGACTGGGCCATTCAAACACATGAGTATTGTAGTGCGGCAATGTTCACACTGTGCTGTGATGAGACAGTGACCCAGTAAAGTTCAACTGAAATGTCTTTATTTTCCAAAAACTCACAAAGAAAAGGCAAATGGTATCCTCCGGATTACAGCCGGGGGGGTCAAACAATCTGTCTCCAAAACCCGTTGCCGTGGGCGACTGCACTGCCGTGGTGCACCAGGAGTTTTGCTTTACTTGGCTCTGTGTTAGCTTCACACAGGCCTGTATTGCAGAGCCACCTGCTCTGCAGCTTGCAAACAAAACACTGACACACCCAGACCTTTGCTGCAGGTTTTTAAATAAAGTCTATGGCTATGAGCCACATGCAAGACCCGAGCTGGAGGGAGTTAACTGCCCCACTGCCACCTGTAGTTCACTCCCAAAATAAAAGCCCATGCCGGATTTTTCTTAAATACAACTTAGCCAAATAATTTGACCAAGTCCAAACTTACTTTTATTTTGCACTGCAACCACAGCTATTTCTGTGATTGCAATGCACTCCAGTGGGTTCAACATACCACTATGTGCATCCTGGGGGATACATACCATCCCTCGCATATGATCCTCTTCACTGCCTCACAGTATGTTTAGGTCTAAACCATTCCATTGTAGTTCTAGCAGTATGTATAGGGTTATTGTCCTGCTAGAAGGTGAACCTATGCCACAGTCTCAAGTCTTTTGCAGCCTGTAACAGGTTTTCCTCCAGGTTTGTTTTGTATTTAGCTCGATCCATCTTCCCATTAACTCTGTCAAGCTTTTTCCTCTGCTGAAAAAAAGCATCCCCACAGCATGATGTTGCCACCTCCATGTTTGATGGTGGGGATGGTGTTTTCAGGTGTTTTACTGGAAGCCTGTGCTAGCATTTCTTCTGCGGTGTTGCTATCAGTGTGTCAAGAGTGGGAGAAGAGGGTTTCATTGACAATCCAACACAATGGGCAGCACTTTGAACACATTTTATAAGTGGTCATAAACTTGTAAAAAACTCATGAAAGAATAAAGTTACTTTAAAACCAAGCACACCATTGTTTTTCATATGAAATTCTCAATAAGTTTGATGTGTCACATGACCCTCTTCCCATTGAAAAAAATAAAGTTGGATCCAAAATGGCCGACTTCAAAATGGCCACCATGGTCACCACCAACATGGAAAAGTATTCCCCCTCCCATATACTAATGGGCCACAAACAGGAAGTTGATATCACCAACCATTCCCATTTAATTTAGGTGTATCCATATAAATGGCCCACCCTGTTGTTTTGATTATACTTTGGGGAGTGCGGCTGCTCTCCGGGTAGGAGAATTTGGTTGCTTTGAGCTTACCTGAAGGGCCTACTATAAAATATGTGAGCTTCTGAATACTCTGAGCTTTGAGTCTTTCCTTGCAAGTAGTGCAGTGCATAATTTTCCTGGTGAGTAGAACACTAAATAGTTCTTTATACTCATTTTGTCATTCTGTTACTATGCATTTGCAATGACTGAGATAGCAAAGGTAAGTATACAGAATTGATGAGTATGAAGAATTGCTCTGCTTGTCAGGGGAGGGACTTGTTGATTCTGAGTCCTATCCAGCTTCTATGTGCAATGGAGTCATCTGTGTGTGGACCCTGGATCTGCAATGGTTGCTCTGGCCAGCCTAATATATTTTCTCTTCTTGCTATCTGACATTTGAGTGACCTTTTCACACAGAGCATCCAGAACATAACTATTGCTTTTCCAGGTATCTGTGGAGAGCGCCAAATGAAATACATCCTTTTTCCCAGAAAATTATTGCAATTACATGTTTTGTTATACACATGTTTATTTCCTTTGTGTGTATTGGAACAACAAAAAAACAGAGAAAAAAAGGCAAATTCGATATAATGTCACACAAAACACCAAAAATAAGCCGGACAAAATTGTTGGCACCCTCAACTTAATATTTGTTTGCACACCCTTTGGAATTAATACCTGCAAACAATCACTTCCTATAACCATGTAAAAGCTTCTTACAACTCTCAACTGGAATTTTGGACCACTCTTCTTCTTCAAACTGCTCCAGGTCGCTCACATTTGAAGAGTGCCTTCTCCCAACAGGAATTTTAAGATCTCTTCACAGGTTTTCAATGGTATTTATATCCAGACGCATTGCTAGCTACTTCAGAACTTTCCAGTGCTTTACTTCCATCCATTTCTTGGTGATTCTTCAAGTATGTTTGAGGTCATTGTCCTGCTGGAAGACCCATGACCTAAGATGCAAACCCAGCTTTCTGACACTGGGCACTAAATTGTGACCCAAAATCCACTGGTAATCTTCAGATTTAATGATGCCTTGCACACAGTTAAGGCACCCAGTGCCAGAGGCAGCAAAACACCCCCAAAACATCTTTGAACCTTCATCATATTTGACTGTAGGTAAAGAGTTCTTTCTTTGTAGACCTCATTCCATTTTCGGTAAATAGTAGAATGTTGTACTTCACCAAAAAGCTCTGTCTTGGTCTCATCTGTCCACAAGACACTTTCCCTGAAGGATTTTGGCAAACTGCAGTCTAGCTTTTTTATGTCTCTGTGTCAGCAGTGGGGTCCTCCTGGGTCTCCTGCCATAGCATTTCATTTCATTCAATAGTCGACAGAGAGTTCGTGATGACACTGATGCACCCTGAACATTCAGCACAGCTTGAATTTCTTTGGAATTTAATTGAAGCTGCTTATCCACCATCTGGACTATCCTTGACTGCAACATTTCATCAATTTTTCTCTGCCATCCTTGTCCAGTGACATTAGCTACAGTTCCATGGGTTGTAAACTTCTTGATTATGTTGCGTACCATGGAAAAAGGAACATCAAGATCTCTGGAGATGGACTTGTAACCTTGAGACTCTTTATATTTTTCAGCAATTTTGGTTATCAAGTCTTCAGACAGTTCTCTTCTTGTCTTTGTGTTCTCCATGCTTAGAGTGGCAGACACACAATGCAAAGATTAAGTCAACTTCTTCCATTTTTATCTGGTTACTTATGTGATTTTCACAAATTCCCACAGCTGTAACTTCCCACAGGTGAGTTTGAACGTGCATCACATGCACGAAACAAAGTTGTTTTACCATAATTTTGGAACAGTGCTAACAATTTTGTCTGGCTCGCTTTTTGGGGTTTGTGTGAAATTATTTGCCTTTTTTTGTATTTTTCCAATACACACAAAGGAAACAAACATGTGTGCCCTTTGGTCGTCACCATAGTGGAGTTTGAAGTGTGACTGAGGTTGCGGACAGGTGTCTGTTATACTGATAAATATTTTCTGTAAGTCTTCACAAGGTTGGCACACACTGTTGCTGGTATGTTGGCCCATTACTCCTTGCAGATTTCCTCTAGAGCAGTGACGTTTTGGGGCTGTTGCTGGGCAACATGGACTTTCAACTCCCTCCAAAGGTTTTCTATAGGGTTTAGATCTGGAGACTAGCTAGGCCACTATAGGACCTTGAAATGCTTCTTACGAAGCCACTCCTTCGTTGCCCTGGTGGTGTGCTTGGGATCATTGTCATGCTGAAAGACACAGCCACGTTTCATCTTTAATGCCCTTGCTGATGAAAGGAGGTTTGCACTCAAAATCTCACGATACATGGCCCCATTCATTCTTTCATGTACAACGATCAGTCGTCCTTGTCTCTTGGCAGAGAAACAGCCCCAAAGCAAGATGTTGCCACCCCCATGCTTCACAGTAGGTATGGTGTTCTTTGGATGCAACTCAGCATTCTTTCTCCTCCAAACACGTCGAGTTGTGTTTCTACCAAACAGTTCTACTTTGGTTTAATCTGACCATATGACATTCTCCCAATACTCTTCTGGATCATCCAAATGCTCTCTAGCAAACTTCAGACGGACCCGGACATGTAATGGCTTAAGCAGGGGGACACATCTGGCACTGCTGGATCTGAGTCCCTGGCGGCGTAGTGTGTTACTGATAGTAGCCTGTGTAACAGTGGTCCCAGCTCTCTGCAGGTCATTCACTAGGTCCCCCCGTGTGGTTCTGGGATTTTTGCTCATAATTCTTGAGATCATTTTGACCCCACGGGGTGAGATCTTGTGTGGAGCCCCAGATCGAGGGAGATTATCAGTGGTCTTGTATGTCTTCCATCTTCTAATTATTGCTCCCACAGTTGATTTCTTCACACCAAGCTGCTTGCCTAATACAGATTCAGTCTTCCCAGCCTGGTGGAGGGCTAAAATTTTGTTTCTGGTGTCCTTCGACAGCTCTTTGGTCTTCACCATAGTGGAGTTTGGAGTGTGACTGTTTAAGGTTGCAGACAGGTGTCTTTTATACTGATAACAAGTTCAAACATATGCCAGTACTACAGGTAATGAGTGGAGGACAGAAGAGCCTCTTAAATAAGAAATTACAGGTCTGTGAGAGCCAGAAATCTTGCTTGTTTCTAACTGACCAAATACTTATTTTCCACCAAAATTTGAAAAAAAATTCTTTCCAAATCAGACAATGTGATTTTCAGGATTTGTTTTCTCATTTTGTCTCTCATAGTTGAGTTCTACCTATGATGTCAATTACAGGCCTCTCTCATATTTTTAAGTGGGAGAACTTGCACAATTGGTGGCTGACTAAATACTTTTTCCCCATTGTACAGTCAAAAAATTTTTGTGAAAATTTTTAGGTCTCACCCTTGGGAATAATTCCCTTTGGTGTGATTGTAACATATCCAAAATTTTGTAACATTGCAACATTGTGTACTGGTGGCTCAATCATCACAAAACTTACAATTATTTGTAATTAATGTATTGCAGCAAAGTAAATGTACAATTTTACAGTGGTTTCAAGGTTTCACTTTTTTGAACAAAACACGCTTTATTTGGTTCAGAATAGTCATGGCGATGCTTCTCCACACACTGGAGAATAAACTGTTTCTGTTCTTCTTGAGTGCTCAGTGACAAATTGAATGTACTAAAAAGTGCAATGGAGTGCTCGGCGGCATCATTCACAATTTTCAATTGAGCGACTTTTGAGGATGCATCAATATAACTTGCATTGGTGTGTCACAGACAAAGATCTTAATGAAGAAAATCTTGGTTTATTCCAGTGCAACAAACAGTTTTTTTGTGTTGGACGACATAAAGTGATGAAGCTTTTTGCATGACACAAGGTCTCCGGCAAGCTGCACGCAAGTTGAGCAGACATAGTTGCCTTCCTTTACCAGAGCTAGTACCATCTCAACCTTTTCTGCGTTGGAACCTCACTGTCAAAAAAGCCAGATCTATGCCAAGGCTGCACTGACTTTTCTCACCCTCTCCAAACCATCCACCACCTCCATACAGCACTCAAAACGTTCATACAAATCATTGCACCACCTGCTCTTTCTCTTTTTTCTCCTTCTCTTAGTCGCTGTCGACATCTCCCCCAACCCTGGGTCTCCCTCCACTAGCATACACCACTCTCCTCCAGCTGCATATAGAAACCCTGCTAATCTTATTAACATTCAGTGCATGCCCTCTCCTATCGCTTTCCATTGCGCTCTCTGGAACTCATGGTCTGTGTGTAATAAACAAACTTACATTCACGATTTTTTCCTCTCTAATTCCCTTAACCTTCTGGCTATTACAGAAACCTGGATCCAGCATTCAGACACCACCGCAGCTGCTACTCTCCCATTTGGTGGGCTGAAATTTTCACATACTGCCAGACCTGAAAATAGACAGGGTGGAGGTGTTGGTTTGCTCCTTTCACCACAATGTGCTTTCCAGGTCTTCCCCCCAGTTCCCTCACTCATGTTTCCTTCCTTTGAAGTGCACACTGTCAGACTCTTCAAACCATTCTCCCTGCGAGTGACGGTTGTGTATCGCCCTCCAGGCTCCTCCCGCCAGTTCCTGGATCACTTTGCCACCTGGCTTCTTCACTTTCTATCCTGTGACATCCCCACCATCATCATGGGAGACTTTAATATCCCCATCAATGATCCCCTCTCCCAATCTTCCTCTCATCTACTTTCTCTAACCTCCTCATTCGGCCTCTCACAATTTACTAATTCTCCTACGCATGACGACGGGAATACTCTGGACCTGGTTTTCTCCCGTCTCTGCTCGCTGCATGACTTTACTAACTCCCCTCTCCCGCTCTCTGACCACAACCTTCTTTCCTTCTCTGTCAAGAACCGTCTCCTCACCCGGGACATCCCCACTTACCACACATATAGGAACACACATACCATTAATACCCAGCAGCTTATGGGCAATCTCCACACATCTTTAGCCCCCATTTCCTCTCTCTCCTGTCCAGACTTAGCATTGTCACACTGCAATAATACACTGAAGAGTGCCCTAGATGAAGCAGCACCTTCTACACACAGAAAGACCCGACACAGACAACGGCAGCCCTGGCAGACGATGCAAACACGTTTTCTTCAGCGTTGCTCTAGGTGTGCTGAGCGGCAGTGGAGAAAATCTCTTTTACCAGAGGACTTCATCCTCTATAAATTCATGCTCGAAACCTATAACTCTGCCCTTCTGGCCAAACAATCCTACTTCACCACTTTCATCACTTCACTGTCAAACAATTCAAAACGACTTTTTGAAACCTTAAACTCCCTCCTGAGTCCTAAAGCACAGACCCCCACTACCAACCTCAGCGGGGAGGATCTGGCCACTTATTTCCTAGAAAAAATCAACCACATCCATGAGGACATCTCAGCCCAATCTCCTCAGTGCCTGGATCCCCGTCCCTACCGCACTTCAAGCTCACTAGCCATCTTTGAGCCTGTTACAGAAGAAGAGGTTACCCAGCTCCTCACTTCTCGGCCTACAACCTGCAACAGTGACCCCATTCCCTCACATCTCCTGCAGTCTCTCTCACCGGTGGTCACCACTCACCTGAATAAAATATTTAACCTCTCTCTTTCTACAGGTATCTTTCACTCCTCATTTAAACATGCCATCATAACCCTTTTACTTAAAAAGCCATCCCTGGACCAGAACTACACTGCTAACTACAGACCTGTCTCTAACCTTCCTTTCATCTCTAAACTCCTGGAACGCTTGGTCCACTCCCATCTAATCCACTTTCTCTCAGATAACTCTCTCCTTGACCCTCTACAATCTGTTTTCCGCCCCTTACACTCCACTGAAACTGCCCTCACTAAAGTCTCTAATGATCTACTAACAGCCAAATCCAAAGGTCACTACTCCCTGCTGATTCTTCTGGATCTCTCCGCCGCATTTGACACTGTGGATCACCAGCTCCTCCTCACTATGCTCTGCTCTATAGGCCTCAAGGAAACCGTTCTCTCCTGGTTCTCCTCCTACCTCTCTGACCGCTCCTTCACTGTATCCTTTGCCGGCTCCTCTTCCTCTCCTCGTCCCCTTACTATCGGGGTTCCGCAGGGCTCAGTGCTAGGCCCCCTCCTCTTCTCTCTATACACTGCCCCTATTGGACAAACAATCTGCAGATTTGGGTTCCAGTATCATCTCTATGCTGACGACACCCAACTATACACCTCTTCACCTGACATCACCCCTACCATAATACAAAATACCAAGGATTGTCTATCTGCTGTCTCTAACATCATGTCCTACCTATATCTTAAACTAAATCTCTCTAAAACTGAACTTCTTGTGTTTCTCCCCTCCACTAAACCAAATCTACCTAACATCGAAATTACCTTGGAGGGTTCAACCATAACTCCCAAGCAGCACGCCCGCTGCCAGGGGGTCATATTGAACACTAACCTTTCCTATACCCCCCATATCCGATCACTCGCTCCTGTCACCTGCATCTTAAAAACATCTCCAGAATCCGACCTTTTCTCACCTTTGAAACTGCTAAAACTCTTACTGCTGTTCTTATTCACTCTCGTCTGGACTACTGCAACTCTCTTCTGATCGGTCTCCCTCTTACCAAACTTTCTCCTCTCCAATCCATCCTGAATGCAGCAGCCAGGGTTGTATTTCTGTCCAGTCACTTCACCGATGCCTCCATCTTGTGCCAGTCTTTACACTGGTTGCCGGTGAGCCTCAGGGTCCAATATAAACTCATTACTCTCACCCACAAAGCTCTCCACAGTTCTGCACGGCCTTATATCTCCTCTCTCATCTCTGTCTATC
This sequence comes from Phyllobates terribilis, assembly GCF_046119375.1. Taxonomy (NCBI): domain Eukaryota; kingdom Metazoa; phylum Chordata; class Amphibia; order Anura; family Dendrobatidae; genus Phyllobates; species Phyllobates terribilis. The sequence goes on along the minus strand of NW_027362764.1, from coordinate 529,336,963 downwards.
ACCCTACACGTGCCCTCCGTTCTACAAATGACCTAAGACTAACATCCCCCATAACCCGAACCTCGCACCTCCGTCTCCAAGACTTCTCTCTTGCTGCGCCAGTTCTCTGGAATGCACTTCCCCAGGCGATCCGACTGATGCCTAGCCCCCATATCTTCAAGCGCGCTTTAAAAACCCATCTCTTTAAACAAGCCTACCACCTTAACTACTCAGCAAATTAACTTTCCCCTGTACCCGCCTTCTAAATATCATTCAGAATCTGTTCCCTACTCTTCATCTGTCTCCACACCCTCCATGCACAAGATAACTGCACTCGGTACTCGAGTATTGCACTTAAACATACAGGCTGATGACCGGATCATACAGCTTTATATGAAAATCCCTATTTATTATAATTGCCAGACCTGAAATAACAAGCACTTTTCACCTATTGTGTCCCCCCATTTCCTTGTAGAATGTAAGCTTGCGAGTAGGGACCTCACTCCTAATGTAACTGTTTAAACTGTCCTTAAATTGTATTGAATTTATTGTCTGTACATGTCCCCTCTTAATTGTAAAGTGCTGCGGAATTTGTTGGCGCTATATAAATAAAAAATTATTATTATTATAATGACTGATGGAGGGGCTAAAGTCACAAATTTTGTTGATTGGCTGCCTTGCACTCAGATTTACATAAAATGTATTGTCCGAGATGGAAGCCGGGACAGTGAATGGAGCATGAGCGAGTGCTACTGCGTATGCTCGCCCTCCACTTCATTCACTTCCTGTGTGGGCTGGACAGGGGCCGAACACGGCCGAAGCTGAATACACAGGTATTCGCTCATCCCTAGTTGTTGCAAATCACCCTAATATCACTCATCAACACTTGCAAATTACTATTATAAATTAAAATAAGTGAATTTCAGGCAAAAATGTAAATAGACAGTAAAAGACACAATGGGCGTGGTGTAGGCTGCTGCTTAAATATTTAGAGATTAGACTTACCTAAAACAGTGAATAATACTGAATGTTGTCTGTAATCTGGCAAGTTTACTTTGAAACAGGAAATATAAACTAATATTAATAATATTAAATATTCTTTACAAATTACAAATAAGTAAATTGGAGACAGTTTCAATGAGAGGTAGGGCACTTATTACTGCTCTATATTAAAATGACCCAAATCCTATTTTAACAGCTATTAAGTGTTTAAGGGCTGACATTTTAAACACAACCAAAAGAAACAATTTATTAAAGTATATTACAGATCATTATGTGTAGCAATTATAGGGGGTGAGACTTTGAATTAAACTAAATTTAATTTTTTCTATAGAACACACTGTCACCCTAATGTGTGTATGTATTTATACTGTATATATATATAAATATATGAAGTGGTGTGAAAGTGTTTGCCTCCTTTCTGATTTCTTTCTCTTTGGCATGTTTGTCACACTTCAATGTATCAGATCACAAAACAAATTTAACCCCTTTACCCCCGAGGGTGGTTTGCACGTTAATGACCAGGCCAATTTTTACAATTCTGACCACTTTCACTTTATGAGGTAATTACTCTGGAACGCTTCAACGGATCTCCCTGATTCTGAGATTGGTTTTTTGTGACATATTGTACGTCATGATTGTGGTAAAATTTCTTCGATATCACTTGCGTTTATTTGTGAAAAAAACAGAAATTTGGCGAAAATTTTGAAAATTTTGCAATTTTCAAAATTTGAATTTTTATGCCCTTAAATCAGAGAGATATGTCACACAAAATAGTTAATAAATAACATTTCCTACATGCTTACTTTCCATAAGCACAATTTTGGAATCAAAATTTTTTTTTGTTAGGGAGCTATAAGGGTTAAAACTTGACTAGCGATTTCTCATTTTTCCAACAAAATTTACAAAACCATTTTTTAGGGACCACATCACATTTGAAGTCACTTTGAGAGGTCTTTATGACAGAAAATACCCAAAAGTGACACCATTCTAAAAACTGCACCCCTCAAGGTGCTCAAAACCACATTCAAGAACTTTATTAACCCTTCAGGTGCTTCACAGGAATTTTTGGAATGTGGAAGAAAAAAATTAACATTTAACTTTTTTCACAAAAATGTTACTTTAGACCCAATTTTTTTTATTTTCGCAGGGGTAACAAGAAAAAATGGACTCCAAAATTTGTTGTGCAATTTCCCCTGGGCACGCAGATACCCCTTATGTGGGGAAAAACCACTGTTTGGATGCATGGCAGGGCTCGGAAGGGAAGGAGCGCCATTCGACTTTTTGATTGTAAAATTTTCTTGAATAATTAGCGGACGCCATGTTGCGTTTGGAGAGCCCCTGTGTGCCTAAACATTGGAGTTCCCCCACAAGTGACCCCATTTTGGAAACTAGACCCCCCAAGGCACCTATATAGATGCATAGTGAGCACTTTGAATCCCCAGGTGCTTCACAAATTAATCCGTAAAAATCAAAAAGTGTTTTTTTTCCACATTTTCATTTTAACGGATTAATTTGTGAAGCACCTGGGGGTTCCAAGTGCTCACTATGCATCTAGATAGGTGCCTTGGGGGGTCTAGTTTCCAAAATGGGGTCACTTGTGGGGGAGCTCCAATGTTTAGGCACACAGGGGCTCTCCAAACGCGACATGGTGTTCGCTAACAAACTGAATGGAAAATCGGCTCACATTGTTAGCGGACACCATGTCGCGTTTGGAGAGCCCCTGTGTGCCTAAACAGATAGTTTGGAAATGCACTGCGCATGTCCAAAAAATCTTCCTGCTGTCTGCTGACCCGGATGTTGTCATGTCGACATCGGGTCGTCATGACAACATCCAGGGAGCCGCGGCAGACAGCGCTGGAGGCCGGAAGAGGAGGTGAGTACACCGATCACCTTCCTTAGCCACCGCAATGCTGCGATCGACTTCGATCGCAGCATTGCGGGGGTTAATGTGCGCCGGGAGTGGTGTGGGACCGCTCCCTGCACATAGCCCCGGATGTCAGCTGTGACAATCAGCTGACACCCGTCGGCGATCGCGCCCACACAGCCTGTGTGTGGGCGAAATCGCCAGGGCGTATTAATACGTATCTGGTCCGTAAGGCCCAGGGCACAGATACGTATTAATATGCCCTATGTCATAAAGGGGTTAAATATTAGATCTTAAAAAGGTGGTTCATGATCGTAAGCCCTTCAATGTGGCTGAATTACAACAATTTTACAAAGATGAGTGGGCCAAAATTCCTTCAGAGTGTTGTGAAAGACTCATTGCCAGTTATCGCAAACACTTGATTGCAGTTGTTGCTGCTAAGGGTGGCCCAACCAGTTATTAGGTTTAGGGGGCAATAACTTTTTCACACATGGCAAAAGGCTTAGGTCCAGTAAGTCCAACTTTTCTCCATCAATTATAAGAAGTATTTATAAGGAGATTGATGAGGGTCCCAGGAAGCGGTACAAATGAGCGGTAGGAATTAAGTAGGTGAGAATTTTCCTTTTTTAATTTTACAACATGCTGAGCACTTTTTAAAACTCAAAAAAGAGGTGGAAAACGCTTTTAATGTTAGGGCTACACAGTGCCTTTGACCATTAGACCATTATTGCACAGCTAAAGATGTCAGTTTGGCAATGCTACATCATAGCATTACAAACTTAAATCTGGCTGCGTTGCAGCTCTCATGTTCCAGAAACCGTAGTACACAAGTGGCAAGAAACCAACCTGGATTTGATTTCTTCCAGTCTAGGCCTCATTCAGACATCAGTTTTTCTTGTTCGAATGCTATCTGTGGTTTTCAGGGATTGCATTCGTACCTAGAAAAGTGAATGGGTCTATTCACAGACCAAGCAATCAGCACAAAATCAGGGAGACATATCTCATATTGATCCGAGTGTCGGATCAATATCGGCAATGCAAAGTCTATGAACCCGTGAAAAAATTGGACCACATTCGGATGACTTCTGAGTGCAGTCCAATTTTCACAGACTCACAGAAAGTAGAAGGTGGAAAAACTTTTTTCTTTTATTTCCTCCACGGATTAAAAAAAATAATGACACTCAGACCATAATATGATCAAACTCTGTTCAAAATAATTGGTCCATTTTTGTTGGACGTGGAAAATATAGACGTCTCCATGAGACCTTAAAGGGTTTTCCCACGAACAAAAGTTCATTTTAATCAATGGCTGTGTTGACCGTGTACGGAACATGGTCTGATCATACCACATCTCCTGGGCAGGGGAGGAAGCAAAAGACAACACAGACATTACAGCATGGGATCACAGATGATTCTTTCTTTGAAGTAAAACATTGTTTAAAAACAGGCAGTGACATTTTTTACCTCACAAAATGAATCAGTTGCAATCTCCTGCTGTAATATCAGTTTACTGTCTTTTGCTTCCTTCCTTCTGTGAAATATACCTGTCCAGATATGAAGCAACACTGATTGTGAATCAATTTCTCCTGCTGTTGTGCAAATGGAACAGACAACTGGTAGAAATTATAGGCAATTAGCAAGATACCCCCTATAAAGGAGTGGTTCTGCAGGTGGTGACCACAGACCATTTCTCTGTTCTCATCCTTTTTGGCTGTTGTTTTGGTCAGTTTTTCATTTTGCCATTGCTCTCACCCCTAGAGGTACAGTAGCATGAGGCGGTGTCTACAGTACAACCCACAGAAGTTGCTCAGGTAGTGCAGTTCATCCAAGATGGCACATCAGTGCGAGCTGTGGCAAGAAGGGTAGCTGTGTCTGTCAGCACAGTGTCCAGAGCATGGAGCAGATACCAGGAGATGTGGAGGGAGTCATAGGAGGGCAACAACCCAGCAGCAGGACCGTTACCTCCTCCTTTGTGCAAGGAGGAACAGGAGGAGCACTGCCAGAGCCCTGCAAAATAACCTCCAACAGGCCACAAATGTGCATGTGTCTGCACAAACGGTTAGAAACCGACTCCATGAGGGTGATATGAGGGCCCGACATCCACAGATGGGGGTTGTGCTCACAGCCCAACACCATGCAGGACGCTTGGCATTTGCCACAGAACACCAGGATTGGCAAAGTCGCCATTGGTGCCCTGTGCTCTTCACTGATGAAAGCAGGTTCACACTGAGCACATGTGACAGACGTGTCAGAGTTTGCAGACGCCGTGGAAAGCGATCTGCTGCCTGGAACATAATAATAATAAATAATCTTTATTTTTATATAGCGCTAACATATTCCGCAGCGCTTTACAAACATTATCGTCGCTGTCCCCATCGGGGCTCACAATCTACATTCCCTATCAGTATGTCTTTGGAGTGTGGGAGGAAACCGGAGAACCCAGAGAAAACCCACGCAAACACGGGGAGAACATACAAACTCCTTGCAGATGTTGTCCTTGGTGGGATATGAACCCAGGACCTCAGCGCTGCAAGGCTGCAGTGCTAAGCACTGTGCCCACGTGCCGCCCATCCTTCAGCATGACCGGTTTGGCAGTGGGTCAGTAATGGTGTGGGGTCTCATTTCTTTGGAGGGCCGTACAGCCCTCCATGTGCTCGCCAGAGGTAGCCTGACTGCCATTAGGTACCGAGATGAGATCCTCAGACCCCTTGTGAGACCATATGCTGGTGCAGTTGGCCGTGGGTTCCTCCTAATGCAGGACAATGCCAGACCTCATGTGGCTGGAGTGTGTCAGCAGTTCCTGCAAGATGAAGGCATTGAAGCTATGGACTGGCCCGCCCGTTCCCCAGACCTGAATTAGATTGAGCACATCTGGGACATCATGTCTCGCTCCATCCACCAACGTCACATTGCACCACAGACTGTCCAGGAGTTTGCGGATACTTTAGTCCAGGTCTTGGAGGAGATCCAACAGGAGACCATCCGTAACCTCATCAGGAGCATGCCCAGGCATTGCAGGGAGTTCATACAGGCACGTGGAGGCCACACACAATACTGAGCCTCATTTTCACTTGTTTCAAGGACATTACATCAAAGTTGGATCAGCCTGTAGTGTGTTTTTCCACTTTAATTTTGGGGGTGACTCCAAATCCAGGCCTCCATTGGTTAAAAAATTTGATTTCCACTAATGATTTTTGTGTGATTTTGTTGTCAGCACATTCAACTTTCTACAGAACAAAGTATTCAATGAGAATATTTCATTCATTCAGATCTAGGATGTGTTATTTGAGTCCTCCCTTTATTTTTTTGAGCAGTGTATATATATGTATGTGCATATATATATATATATATATATATATATATATATATATATATATACAGTACAGACCAAAAGTTTGGACACACCTTCTCATTTAAAGATTTTTCTGTATTTTCTTGACTATGAAAATTGTACATTCATACTGAAGGCATCAAAACTATGAATTAACACCTGTGGAATTATATACTTAACAAAAAAGTGTGAAACAGCTGAAAATATGTCTTATATTCTAGGTTCTTCAAAGTAGCCACCTTTAGCTTTGATGACTGCTTTGCACACTCTTGGCATTATCTTGATGAGCTTCAAGAGGTAGTCACCGGAAATGGTTTTCACTTCACAGGTGAGCCCTGTAAGGTTTAATAAGTGGGATTTCTTGCCTTATAAAAGGGGTTGGGACCATTAGTTGTGTTGTGCATAAGTCTGGTGGATACACAGCTGATAGTCCTACTGAATAGACTGTTAGCTGCTTTTTTCTTGCCATAATACAAATTCTAAATAAAGAAAAATGAGTGGCCATCATTACTTTAAGAAATGAAGGTCAGTCAGTCCGAAAAATTGGGAAAACTTTGAAAGTGTCCCCAAGTGCAGTTGCAAAAACCATCAAGCGCTACAAAGAAACTGGCTCACATGAGGACTGCCCCAGGAAAGTAAGACCAAGAGTCACCTCTGCTTCTGAGGATAAGTTTATCCGAGTCACTAGCCGCAGAAATCGCTGGTTAACAGCAGCTCAGATTAGAGTCCAGGTCAATGCCACACAGAGTTCTAGCAGCAGACACATCCCTACAACAACTGTTAAGAGGAGACTTTGTGCAGCAGGCCTTCATGGTAAAATAGCTGCTAGGAAACCACTTCTAAGGACAGGCAACAAGCAGAAGAGACTTGTTTGGGCTAAAGAACACACGGAATGGACATCAGACCAGTGGAAATCTGTGCTTTGGTCTGATGAGTCCAAATTTGAGATCTTTGGTTCCAACCACCGTGTCTTTGTGCGACGCAGAAAAGGTGAACGGATGGACTCTACATGCCTGGTTCCCACCGTGAAGCATGGAGGAGGAGGTGTGATGGTGTGGGGGTGCTTTGATGGTGACACTTTTGGGGATTTATTTAAAAGTGAAGGCATACTGAACCAGCATGGCTACCACAGCATCTTGCAGCGGCACGCTATTCCATCCTGTTTGCGTTTAGTTGGACCATCATTTATTTTTTAACAGGACAATGACCCCAAACACACCTCCAGGCTGTGTAAGGACTATTTGACCAAGAGGGAGAGTGATGGGGTGCTACGCCAGATGATCTTACTTCCACAGTCACCAGACCTGAATCCAATCGAGATGGTTTGGGGTGAGCTGGACCACATAGTGAAGGCAAAAGGGCCAACAAGTGCTAAGCATTAGAGATGAGCGGTGTTCGACTAGAACTGTTCGCCAATCTCATATTCGAGCTGTTTTGGGCGGTGTTCGAGTTGTTCGACGAATCCGAACGATTTGCAAAAAATTCGGCTGTTCGAGGTTATGTTCGATAACTGTTCGTGCACCAAAAGCGTGTCCTGCATGTCTGGCGCTATTTAGAGCACCAATTATGCAGGGATTGTCTGCCACTCACTGTAATGCCACAGCCATGGTGGTTGTGGCATTAGAGTGATTTGCCAAATCGATGGGAACAGTGCTCACAGTGAAACATGAAAAGCCGGCAATTCAGCAGCGGCATACACCGGTACCCGACAATTTAGAACCGAAAGAATAGAGCTTCACACATAGATTAGATAGATAGAAACATGTCAGTCACATATATATGAAGTACAGTGACAGTGTTGATTACTGTACTTGTCATTTAGTGTAAAGGATTTATTAAAAAAAATATTAGTGTTTTCATGCACTGTCTCTTTAAAAAAGCCGGCCGGCAATTCAGCAGCGGTACCCGACAATTTAGAATGGAAGGAATAGAGAATCACACATAGATTAGATAGATAGAAACATGTCAGTCACATATATAAGAAGTACAGTGACAGTGTTGATTACTGTACTTGCCATTTAGTGTAAAGGATTTATTAAAAAAAATATTAGTGTTTTCATGCACTGTCTCTTTAAAAAAGCCGGCCGGCAATTCAGCAGCGGTACCCGACAATTTAGAATGGAAGAAATAGAGAATCACACATAGATTAGATAGCTAGAAACATGTCAGTCACATATATAATAAGTACAGTGACAGTATTGATTACTGTACTTGTCATTTAGTGTTAAAATAAAGGATTTATTTAAAAAAAAATTGGCGTGGGGCTCCCCATAATTTTAGTCTCTAGCGGAGGTTAAGCAGACGGCTGGGGCAGATGTTTGATGCCTGGGAAGGGGTAATACCCACGGAGCTTCCCAGGCTACTGATATCAGCCCCCAGCTGAATGCCTAGCCTTTACTAGCTATTAAAATGGGGGAGCCCCCAAAAAATTGACGTGGGGCCCCCCCTATTTTAATAGCTAGCAAAGGCTAGGCAGACAGCTGGGGGCTGATATTAATAGCCCCGGAAGGGTGCCATGAATATTGGCCCCCTCCCAGGCTAGAAACACCAGCCGTCAGCCGCCCCAGAAATGGCGCATCCATAGGATGCGCCAATACTGGCACTTAGCCTCGCTCTTCCCACTGCCCTGTAGCGGTGGCAGTGGGGTAATAGGGCTGGGGTTGATGTCAGCTTATAATGCCAACTGACATCAAGCCCAGGTTAGTAATGGAGAGGCGTCTATAAGACACCCCCATTACTAACCCCATAGTCAAAGTTAAAAAAAACACAAACACCCAGAATAAAGTCCTTTAATTGAAATAAAGAAACAATTCTTTATTGTTCTAAATTAAACCATACTTACAATCACGCCCATTCCAGCTGAAGCCAACGATCCCCTGCAATAAAAGAAAAATAATAAAGCAACATCATCCTTACTTTTCCATGGTTCCCAGGACAGCTTCAGCTCTGCTACATCGAGATGACAGGCTGGACCGCAGCAGAAAGCTGCCATCCTGCCTGTCATCCCGCAGACAATGAGAAGCGCAGGCTTGCTTGCGCTCCTCAGCATCTCTCTGTGACGGCATCCAGATGAGCCGAGTTCATGTCCAATGAACTCGGCTCACCTCATGCACGTCACTGACAGCGTGGGAAAATTCTCACGCTGAAGCGCTGAGTGCAGGAGAATTCTCCCATGCTGTCAGTGACGTGCATGAGGTGAGCTCATGTCCAATGAACTCAGTCAGCTCACCTCATGCATGTCACTGACAGCGTGGGAAAATTCTCCTGCACTTAGCGCTTCAGCGTGAGAATTCTCCCACACTGAGTGCAGGAGAATTTTCCCACGCTGTCAGTGACGTGCATGAGGTGAGCCGAGTTCATTGGACTTTAACTCGGCTCATCTGGATGCCGTCACAGAGAGACACTGTGGAGCGCAAGCAAGCCTGCGCTTCTCAGTGTCTGCGGGATGACAGGCTGGATGGCAGCGTTCTGCTGCGGTCCAGCCTGTCATCTCGATGTAGCAGAGCTGAACCTGTCATGGGAACCATGGAAAGGTAAGGATGATGTTGCTTTATTATTTTTCTTTTATTTCAGGAGATCGTTGGCTTCAGCTGGAATGGGCGTGACGGTAAGTATGGTTTAATTTAGAACAATAAAGAATTGTGTGTTTATTTCAATTAAAGGACTTTTTTCTGGGTGTTGTGTTTTTTTTAAATACTTTACTAGAAATTCATGGTGGTCATGTCTAATATTGGCGTGACCCCATGAATTTCGGGCTTAGGGCCAGCTGATAATGCCAAGCTGGCCCTAACCCCTTTATTACCCAGTGAGCCACCACATCAGGGCCCTGGATGAGTTGGGTACAGCGCCAGAAGATGGCGCTTCTATGAACGCACCATTTTCCGGGGTGGCTGCGGACTGCAATTTGCAGCGGGGGTGGCCCAGAAAGCTTGGGCCTCCCTGCGCTGCGGATTCCAGCCCCCAGCTGCCTAGTTGTACCTGGCTGGACGCAAAAACAGGGCGAAGTCCCACTTCAATTTTCTTTAAACTATTTCATGAAATAATTAAGAAAAAAAGGGCTTCCCTATATTGTTGTGTCCGGCCAGGTACAAATAGGCAGCTGGTGGTTGGGGGCAGCCCGTTCCTGCCTGCTGTACCTGGCTGGACACAAATATAGTGCGAAGCCCCACGTCAATTTTTTTTTAATTATTTCATGAATTTCCTGAAATAATTAAAAAAAATTGAAGTGGGGCTTCGCACTATATTTGTGTCCAGCCAGGTAGAGCAGGCAGGAACGGACTGCCCCCAACCACCAGCTGCCTATTTGTACCTGGCCGGACACAACAATATAGGGAAGGCCTTTTTTTCTTAATTATTTCATGAATTTCCTGAAATAATTAAAAAAAATTGACGTGGGGCTTCGCACTATATTTGTGTCCAGCCAGGTACAGCAGGCAGGAACGGGCAGCCCCCAACCACCAGCTGCCTATTTGTACCTGGCCGGACACAACAATATAGGGAAGGCCTTTTTTTCTTAATTATTTCATGAATTTCATGAAATAATTAAAAAAAAAATACGTGGGGCTTCGCCCTATATTTGTGTCCAGCCAGGTACAACTAGGCAGCTGGGGGCTGGAATCTGCAGCGCAGGGAGGCCCAAGCTTTCTGGCCCCCCCCCCCGCTGCAAATGGCAGTCCGCAGCCACCCCGGAAAATGGCGCGTTCATAGACGCGCCATCTTCTGGCGCTGTACCCAACTCATCCAGGGCCCTGGTGCGGTGGCTCACTGGGTAATAAAGGGGTTAGGGACAGCTTGGTATTATCAGCTGGCCCTAAGCCCAAAATTCATGGGGTCACGCTAGTATTAGACATGACCACCATGAATTTCCAGTAAAGTATTTAAAAAAAACACAACACCCAGAATAAAGTCCTTTAATTGAAATAAACACACAATTCTTTATTGTTCTAAATTAAACCATACTTACCATCACGCCCATTCCAGCTGAAGCCAATGATCTCCTGCAATAAAAGAAAAATAATAAACCAAAATCATCCTTACCTTTCCATGGTTCCCAGGACAGCTTCAGCTCTGCTACATCGAGATGACCGGCTGGACCGCAGAAGAACGCTGCCATCCAGCCTGTCATCCCGCAGACACTGAGAAGAGCAGGCTTGCTTGCGCTCCTCAGTGTCTCGCTGTGACGGCATCCAGATGAGCCGAGGTCATGTCCAAGGAACTCGGCTCACCTCATGCACGTCACTGACAGCGTGGGAAAATTCTCACGCTGAAGCGCTGAGTGCAGGAGAATTCTCCCACGCTGTCAGTGACGTGCATGAGGTGAGCTGAGATCATTGGACATGAACTCACCTCATGCATGTCACTGACAGCGTGGGAAAATTCTCACGCTGAAGCGCTGAGTGCAGGAGAATTCTCCCACGCTGTCAGTGACGTGCATAAGGTGAGCTCATGTCCAATGAACTCAGCTCACCTCATGCACGTCACTGACAGCGTGGGAAAAGTCTCCTGCACTAAGCGCTTCAGCGTGAGAATTCTCCCACGCTGTAAGTGACGTGCATGAGGTGAGCTGAGATCATTGGACATGAACTCACCTCGTGCACGTCACTGACAGCGTGGGAAAATTCTCACGCTGAAGTGCTGAGTGCAGGAGAATTTTCCCACGCTGTCAGTGACGTGCATGAGGTGAGCTGAGTTCATTGGACATGAGCTCACCTTATGCACGTCACTGACAGCGTGGGAGAATTCTCCTGCACTCAGCGCTTCAGCGTGAGAATTTTCCCATGCTGTCAGTGACGTGCATGAGGTGAGTTCATGTCCAATGATCTCAGCTCACCTCATGCACGTCACTGACAGCGTGGGAAAATTCTCCTGCACTCAGCGCTTCAGCGTGAGAATTCTCCCACGCTGAAGCGCTGAGTGCAGGAGAATTTTCCCACGCTGTCAGTGACGTGCATGAGGTGAGCCGAGTTCATTGGACACGACCTTGGCTCATCTGGATGCCGTCACAGCGAAACACTGAGGAGCGCAAGCAAGCCTGCTCTTCTCAGTGTCTGCGGGTTGACAGGCTGGATGGCAGCGTTCTGCTGCGGTCCAGCCTGTCATCTCGATGTAGCAGAGCTGGAGCTGTCCTGGGAACCATCGAAAGGTAAGGATGATGTTGGTTTATTATTTTATTTTTATTGCAGGAGATCGTTGGCTTCAGCTGGAATGGGCGTGAAGGTAAGTATGGTTTAATTTAGAACAATAAAGAATTGTGTGTTTATTTCAATTAAATGATTTTATTCTGGGTGTTTGTGTTTTTTTTAACTTTCACTATGGGGTTTGTAATGGGGGTGTCTTATAGACGCCTCTCCATTACTAACCTGGGCTTGATGTCAGCTGGCAATATAAGCTGACATCAACCCCAGCCCTATTACCACACTGCCACCGCTACAGGGCAGTGGGAAGAGCGAGGCTAAGTGCCAGAATTGGCGCATCCTATGGATGCGCCATTTCTGGGGCGGCTGACGGCTGGTGTTTCTAGCCTGGGAGGGGGCCAATATTCATGGCACCCTTCCTGAGCTATTAATATCAGCCCCCAGCTGTCTGCCTAGCCTTTGCTAGCTATTAAAATAGGGGGGACCCCACGTCATTTTTTGGGGGGGGGTCCCCCATTTTAATAGCTAGTAAAGGCTAGGTATTCAGCTGGGGGCTGATATTAGTAGCCTGGGAAGCTCCATGAGTATTACCCCCTTTCCAGGCTTCAAACATCTGCCCCAGCCGTCTGCTTAACCTCCGCTAGAGACTAAAATTACGGGGAACCCCACGCTAATTTTTTTTTTAATAAATCCTTTATTTTAACACTAAGTGACAAGTACATTAACCAACACTATCACTGTACTTATTATATATCTGACTGACATGTTTCTATCTATCTAATCTATGTGTGATGCTCTAGCTTTCTGTTCTAAATTGTCGGGTACAAATGCTGAATTGCCGGCCGGCTTTTTTAAAGAGACAGTGCATGAAAACACTATTATTTTTTTTAATAAATCCTTTACACTAAATGACAAGTACAGTAATCAACACTGTCACTGTACTTCATATATATGTGACTGACATGTTTCTATCTATCTAATCTATGTGTGAAGCTCTATTCTTTCTGTTCTAAATTGTCGGGTACCGCTGCTGAATTGCCGGCCGGCTTTTTTAAAGAGACGGTGCATGAAAACACTAATATTTTTTTTAATAAATCCTTTACACTAAATGACAAGTGCAGTAACCAACACTGTCACTGTGCTTCTTATATGTGTGACTGACATGTTCCTATCTATCTAATCTATGTGTGATGCTCTATTCCTTCTTGTCTAAATTGTCTGGTACCGGTGTATGCCGCTGCTGAATTTGCCGGCCGGCTTTTTTAAAGAGAGTGTCTTCTGAGCAGTTTGTCAGCTTTTGGACACCTTTGAAGGTGTTTTCTATGTGTTTCTATGTGTTTTTGTTTGCCTGCCATTGGTTTTAACGGTGTTCGACGGTGTTCTAAGGTGTTCGACGAACAGTTTGACGAACAGTTCCTCGAACATCCCGGTGTTCGACGAACCGAACCGAACCCGAACACTACGGGGGTGGCTCAACACTACTAAGCATCTCTGGGAACTCCTTCAAAATTGTTGGAAGACCATTTCCGGTGACTACCTCTTGAAGCTCATCAAGAGAATGCCAAGAGTGTGCAAAGCAGTCATCAAAGCAAAAAGTGGCTATTTTGAAGAACCTAGAATATAAGACATATTTTCAGTTGTTTCACACTTTTTTGTTAAGTATATAATTCCACATGTGTTAATTCATAGTTTTGATGCCTTCAGTGTGAATGTACAATTTTCATAGTCATGAAAATACAGAAAAATCTTTAAATGAGAAGGTGTGTCCAAACTTTTGGTCTGTACTGTATATATATCCCTTATAAATAAATATTATTCTGAAAAAAAATAAAATAAACAATAAAAGTACACATATTTGGTGTCCGGAATGACCTGACCTATAAAACTGTCCCACTAGTTAATCCTTTTAGTGAGTTCAGTAAAAGATAAAATTAAAAAACTAAGCAAAAAACGATGCTTTATCATCATACTACCGAACAAAAGTTGAATAAAATGCCATCAAAAAGATGAACGTAAATAAAAATTGTTCCACTGAAAACATCATCTTGTCCCCCAAAAAATAAGCCACCATACAGCTCTATCAGCCGAAAAAAGTTATAGCCCTCAGAATGAATCGATGCAAAAAAATTTTTTTTTTTCTATAAAATACTTTTTATTGTGTAAAAGTGCCAAAATATAAAAAAATGATTTAAATGTAGTATCAATGTAAACGTACAGCCTCATCTATTTTACCACATGCGGAACAACATAAAAAAAAACCCCAAAAAACAATTCCTGAATTGTTGGTTTCAGTTTATTCTGCCTCTCAAAATTCAGAATAGAAAGCAATCACAAAATGTCACATGTTTGAAAATGGTACCAATAAAAACAGCAACTTGTCCCGCAAAAAACAAGCTGTTATATGACTCTGTCGGCCGAAATATTGAAAAATTATAGTTCTCAAAATATGGCAATGCAAAAACTAATCTTTGCTAAAATAAGAGTTTTTTAGTGTGTGACAGCTGCCAAACATAAAAACCCGATATTAATCTGGTATCGCTGTAATCACACTGACCAGAAATAAATCACTTATACCACACGAGGAATGGCGTATAAAAATAAATCAAACCAATTCTTCACCTGCTGCTGATTTGTTCATTCTGCCTCCCAAAGAGTGCAGTATGGCTCGGCTCACATTTATTCTGCGCTCTGACCTGAGCACTTACAGAGGGGTTTCCGCGTAAAACTCTGAAATAAGTGATTCAGATGGAACCCCCGGCGGAATATTTCCTATAATGAGGCAGATGGAGGCACCGTGGACGCCGTCTGGCCTGGGATCCCACGGTGTCCGTCTTTTTATTAGGCGTGTATAAAAATGCTGTCGGACACAGTTTTGTGAATCTCTGAAAAAAAGGACACTGCTAAACAGAGGCCAGACACTCTACTGCCTCATTATAGTGAATGAATCGGTCGGAATAGGGTTAGGGCTGTGCTAGGGTTAGGGTTGTTTAAGGGATGTGTTAGGGTTGTGTTAAGGTTAGGGATGTGTTAGGGATAGGATTAGGGTGGTGATGGGGTTGGGGTTGTGTTAGGGTTGTATTAGGGTTAGTATTAGGGTTACAGTTAGGATTAGGGTTGTGTTAAGGTTAGGGTTGTGTTACAGTTCGGGTTGTGTTAAGGTTAGGGTTGGGGTTAGGATTTTTTCAAAAGTAAAGAAACAAAAAATTATGACGATATGGCGACTAGTGTTGAGCGCAAATGCTCGCTACTTCAGTTTGCATCGGGTGCTCGGGTATGCACCAAGTATCGCGGGTTCTCGAGTGACATGCTCGCCCTGCATATTTTATGGCTGTTATAATGCACAAAAACACACAGGGATTGCCTGCCATACATGAGCAATCCCCGCATGTTTTTTTGGGGTGTCTAACACCCGTGAAACATGCAAGGCTGGGACTCGATCATGTCACTCTAGCACCCACGATACTTGGTGCACACCTGAGTACCCGATGCAAACTCAAGTTGCGTGCACTTGAGCTCAAGACTAATGATAACATATTTAATATGATGACCAAATGTTATCAAATTCTGTGTCGTACCTCTGGGTTCAAAATGTTCGCTATACCCTTTGAGGGGTGGAGTTTCCAAAATGGGGTGATTTGTGGGGTGATTCCACTGTTTAGGCACATCAGGGGTTCTCAAAATGCGACATGGCGTCCACTCTTGATTCCAGTCAATTTTACATTCATAAAGTCACACAGTGCTCCTTCCCTTCTGAACCCTGCCGTGCGCCCAAACAGTGTTTTCTCCCCGCATTTGGGGTATCTGCTTACTCAAGAGAAATTGCACAACAAATGGTATAGTGCAATTTCTCTTGTTATCCTTATAAAAATGCAAAATTGGGGGCTGCAAAACATTTTTGTGGGAAAAATGTGCAAATTTTGTGTTTATCACAAATAAACGCAAGTCAAATCGAAGAAATTTTACCACTATTATGAAGTACAATATGTCATGAGAAAACAATCTCAGAATCAGTGGTATACGTTGAAGCATTCCAAAGTTATCTCATAAAGTGACACTGGTCAGAATTGTAAAAATTGGCCTGGCCATTAACGTGCATACAACCTTCGGGGGTAAAGGGGTTAAGTGTCAGAGTCTTAACAAATTTGCATTGTCAAACTGCGATCTTTAACAATAGCTGTAATAGTCAAAGTTGCCGTGTCGCTCTACCCTATGTCTGAATACTTGGTTTATTAGCAACTGAATTATTATGTCTTTTTATTTTTAATTAGAAAAACATAAAAATGTATATAAATTTGTCATTAGCAGAATTTTACTGACCCTCAGAATAAATTGCTACAATTATGATGCTCCTCTGCAGTAGAAATGAGCAGTGTTCAACTCGAACTGTTCGCCAATCTCAAATTCGAGCTGTTTTGGGAGGTGTTTGAGCCGTTCGGCAAACACGAACAATTTGAAAAAAATTTGGCTGTTTGAGGTTATGTTCGATAACTGTTCTCTGCAGAAATAATGAAGATCTCCATCTTTTTTTCTCTTTCCCGCATTTACAGTAGGGAGGTGCAATCTGTCAGCCTATCAGCAGCGCGCACACGGAGCGAACTGCTTTTTTTCACACAAGCAAGGGCATGTGTCATTGGCAGTGTATGTCACATGTCCTTGCCCTATAAGACCCTGCCATTTTCCCCATCGCCACCATTTTCTCACTGCTGCAGCTGCGTGTTAGACGGCACCGCTGTTGCTGTGTGCGCTATACTTTGTTAATTTCAAGCCAATTTTCGCACAAATCTACAGATAGCTTGGGAGTAGGGAATAGTTGTGATTGCAGTCCTTTTGAGGTCTAGGTTACATCATTTCCTACGACTTTTATCAGGCAGGTGTGCTCTTAAATAGATAGGTTGGGAGTAAAGACTAATTGTAGTTGCAGTCCTTTTCAGGGCTAGGTTACATCATTTCCTATCAATTTTTGCCAGGCAGGTCTGTGCCAGTGCTGTGCAAGTTTTTTTCACAGCATTTGGCTAAATCTAGCAAAGCAAATCCTTTTTGGCCTCTTGCAGTGTGTGTTAGTCAGTGGAGTAGCCTATCTGTGTTGCAAGCTACACCATTTGTGTATAGAATACAATTTTTTTACTGCACCTAGTGAAGTAAAACCTTTTGGGCATAGCATCATTCCATTAGTCCATATATACTAACCTCCACCAGGTTGCAAATTCAATATAATTTTTATCTGCATCTAGCTCTGAAAAAATATTTCGGCTTGTAGCAGTGTGTGGGACTTGTTTTATTAGTCCATATATACTAACCTCCACCAGGTTGCAAATTCAATATCATTTTTATCTGCATCTAGCTCTGAAAAAATATTTCGGCTTGTAGCAGTGTGTGGGACTTGTTCTATTAGTCCATCTATACTAACCTCCACCAGGTTGCAAATTCAATATAATTTTTATCTGCATCTAGCTCTGAAAAAATATTTCGGCTTGTAGCAGTGTGTGGGACTTGTTCTATTAGTCCATCTATACTAACCTCCACCAGGTTGCAAATTCAATATAATTTTTATCTGCATATAGCTCTGAAAAAATATTTCGGCTTGTAGCAGTGTGTGGGACTTGTTCTATTAGTCCATCTATACTAACCTCCACCAGGTAGCAAATTCAATATAATTTTTATCTGCATCTAGCTCTGAAAAAATATTTTGGCTTTTAGCAGTGTGTGGGACTTGTTCTATTAGTCCATCTATACTAACCTCCACCAGGTTGCAAATTCAATATAATTTTTATCTGCATCTAGCTCTGAAAAAATATTTTGGCTTGTAGCAGTGTGTGGGACTTGTTCTATTAGTCCATCTATACTAATCTCCACCAGGTTGCAAATTCAATATAATTTTTATCTGCATCTAGCTCTGAAAAAATATTTGGGCTTCGGCTTGTAGCAGTGTGTGGGACTTGTTTTATTAGTCCATCTATACTAACCTCCACCAGGTTGCAAATTCCATATAATTTTTATCTGCATCTAGCTCTCAAAAAATATTTGAATATTTGGGCTTCGGCTTGTAGCAGTTTGTGGGACTTGTTCTATTAGTCCATCTATACTAACCTCCACCAGGTGGCAGATTCAATATAATTTTTATCTGCATCTAGCTCTCCAAAAATATTTGGGCTTCGGCTTGTAGTAGTGTTGAGCCACCCCCGTAGTGTTCGAGTTCGGTTCGGTTCGTCGAACACCCATGTGTTCGCCGAACTGTTTGTCGAACTGTTCGTCGAACACCTTCGAACACCGTTAAAACCAATGGCAGGCAAACAAAAACACATAGAAACATATAGAAAACACCTTCAAAGGTGTCCAAAAGCTGACAAACTGCTCAGAAGACACAACTAACACATGGAAAAGTGACAAGTACATATAGTCATGTGAAAAGAAAAGAGGTGGAGGAGTAAAAGGAGGGGGAGACACAGATATAGGCATGTCATGCCCTTCTAAAATCCAAAAAGTGAGAAGCCGACACGGCCAGTCCGCTCCTGCCCGTGCCACCTCCGTGTCGCCGGGTTTGTGCCAGAGCCGCGGTGAACCCTGACGGCCAGCCCCCCTCTCCCAATACTGGTGCCTGTCCGCTGGTGGGTCGAGAGAGCCCCCCTGTGGTGGAGGCAGCTCTAAGCTTTTTAATTTAAATTGTCCCTCTAATTTGAATGAATACACTTTAAATCCATTTACAAGGATCTATTGGAGGGCAAGTCTCATGCCAGCAGCCGCGTAATTCCAGCTCCAGTAGCGTCCACTAAAGCTGCTGCAGTTAAAAAGCTTTTATAAGGATCGAGCTCGGCTGTCCACCGCAAGGCATCCTAGTGCCAGTCCCAGCCCCTATGCCTTGGGGTGCCTCCTGATGCTCTTCACTAAGTATCCCGTGGTCCCAAAGCATTTCCTTTGAAAAAATTAAGTGTCCAAACTACAGGTGGTGTAGCTTGCTTAACAGCCGGGATAATCCGCTGACTAGCAGACACTGCTACTAGGCACAAAGTATTTCCTGGGCTAGATGCAGTTAAAAATTTGTAAGTAGATACTCTCGTTGGATGCTGAGAAAGCATTCCATAGAGTCTCCTGGCACGCCATATATGATTCTCTTAAAAAGCTTGGGGTAGGGGTCTAGGGGACCCTTTTATAGCCAAAATCACGGCCCTGTATCACAATACGTCACCTAGGCTGAAGATAAATGGAACTGTAGCACCGAGGGCTCGGTTGCTACAGACGTATTGCACCTCACCCAGAGGTGTGGTATCTCACTCTCAGATAAGGATGGAGTGTGGATCAGGACCCGACACCTGCATGCATTACACCACATTGCCGTGGGGCAGGGCGACCAATATGCCCCTGAGATGGGCACGACAGTCCCTGTCCCTGGCTGGAGTGGGGGGAGGGAACACTGAGGAAGGGGAACCCTGCAGTGCAGGAGCAGGGAGGAAGCAGTTCCTGGGTGCATTGAGAAGGGAGTATAAAAGGTGGGCACCATCTTAGTTCAGTGCAGAGAAGTCTGAGCAGAAGTGGCAGGGAGCAGGGGCTCTGCATGAGCTCTGCTCCGGAGGCGGGCCTAGTAACAGAGGCCCAGGCCTGCAAGAGGGAGAAGGAAGGAAGAGGAGCGGAGAAGGCTCCAGGAACGAGGAATGAAGGGATCCCAGTGGTGCGGACGGGCGAGTCGCCACCGCACGCCCGAATCCACCTGCGTGGAGGGGTCAGGCCAAAGGGGGAGACCGGTCCCCGAACTAGTGGAGGCAGGAAACGACCCTCAGCTAGAAACCGGAGGCTCTGACATTTTATGTGGCGCAGCCCCTTGCTCCACCCGCTAGGAAGGCACCACATAGGGTCAGGGAAACTGGCGCCAAGTTTACCAAGAGGAGGCCCGAGGCAGTCGGACAGAAGTGTTGGTAAGAAAGGCCAGACAAAGGACACACAAAGGGGGTCCTGTGAAGCGCTCCAAAGTTATCTGGGAGTTGTCTGAGCCCCTCACCTGGTGAGCACAGTACGACGTGGGCAGCCGTTACCTGCAGACGTGGTCTGGATAATAAGAACTGTGAGTAAAGGCCCTGAACTGCATCACTGACTCCGTGTCGTTACTGCTGCTGCCCTGCACCATCACCCCCATCTTCCGCATACACTGCCCTGAGGCTATACTCCTCCCGTGGGGAGTTATGCTACTCTCTGCTGCACCCACAACACCAGCCTTAGCGGTCTGCCCTGTAGCGGCGGTTCACTCTGACCGCAATCCACGGGTGGCGTAGTCGGACATTTAAACATCAAAACCACATAAATAGTTCCGCCACTGGTTTGACCGCCCTGAGCCACGGAACCGGATCGCCGCCACGAAGACTACAACCACCAGCATCCACCAAAAAGGGTCCGGCTCCGGGTGTCCCAAGGCCCAGGGGGTGCGTCAGAACATTTTCATCACCTTTCACAATCACCAATGGGACAAGGCAGGGATGTCCTCTGTCCCCTCTCTTATACATCCTAGTGACGGAGCACCTGCTCTCATCAATTCGCCATAACCCCAATATTAGGTGGATTGAGGTGGGAGGCACCGAGTACAAGTGCTCTCTATTTGCTGATGATGTCCTAGTATATATCACTCAATCACATATATCCATCCCTGCTGTTATGGCTGAAATAGATCACTTTGTTACATGGTAAAATTTTAAAATCAATGCAGCGAAGTCTGAGGCCCTCGATGTCTCCCTCCCTAAATCCATATAGGATTCCATCCAGTCCAACTTTCCCTTTGCCTGGCCCTCACAGGGTATCAAATACTTAGGAATTCCTATTCATAGAGACCTCTCCCATCTATGTTATCTTAATTTTGGGCCCTTTATTGAACAATTCCATACAGACCACGGTTGGCAAGTTAGAACTGTAAGATTCACTACGTGAACCACTGGTGTTTTGTGGAAAAGCACATGTACACCGCGTTCCAAATTATTATGCAAAAAGTGTTTAGGAGTGATAAGGGAAGAATTTGTTTGTTTGTCAGTTAAACTCATTGATGGTGATGTGTGTCAGGGCTCTTTATATCACTGTAAGCAATTGCAGACACCTGTGCTAATTAGTTTGGCAGGTGTGTCCAATGAAAGGCAAGACTACTTAAGAAGGCTCTCTCACATTATTAAGCAGCCTACATTTTCTGCCAAAATGGGAAAGAAAAAGGATGTGTCGGCTGCTGAGAAGCAACAAATTGTGGAGTGTTTAGGTCAAGGCATGACTACAATCAACATTGTGCGATGATCAGGATGAAGTGTCTTGGCAATCAAGAAGTATGTAGCTGATTCACAGTACACACGTGTGCGTGCTGATAAGGGCAAATTGAGGACTCTTTCCTACAGGCAATTACGTCAGGTTGAAACAGCAGCGGCAAAAAAGCCTTGTCATAGCAGCAGACAAGTTTTTGAAGCTGCTTGTGCCTCCAACGTCCCCCGAACAACAAGATGCTGGGTCCTTCAGAGGTTTGCAGCTGTGCATATGCCATCCTGTCGACCTCCTCTATCCACTTCACACAAGCAGAAACGGCTCCAGTGGGCCAAACATTACATGAAGACTGATTTCAAAACTGTTTTGTTCACGGATGAGTGCCGTGCAGCGCTCGATGGTCCAGATGAATGGAGTGGAGGATGGCTGGTTGATGGACACCCCACGCAAACACGGCTACAGCGCCAACAAGGAGGAGGTGGAGTAATGTTTTGGGCTGGAATCATGGGGAGAGAGATTGTCGGCCCCTTTAGGATCCCTGAAGGCGCTAAAGATGAACTCCATAATGTATGTGGATTTTCTCAAACAGCACTTCCTGCCATGGTTCAAGAAGAAGAACCGTGTATTTCACAGCAAGATCATTTTTCTGCATGATAATGCACCATCTCATGCTGCACATAAAACATCTGCATCTCTGGCTGATATGGGCATAAAAGGGGACAAACTTATGGTGTGACCCCCATGCTCCCCAGACCTCTACCCCATTCAGAACCTATGGAGCATCATTAAAAGGAGTGTCTATGATGGCGGGAGGCAGTTCACATCTAAGCAACAGCTCTGGGAGGGTATTCTGTCCTCATGCAAAACAATTGAAGCAGAAACCATTCAAAACCTGACAAATTCAATGGACGAGAGAGTTCAGAAGCTCCTTTCGAACAAGGGGTCCTATGTGAAAATGTAACATCACCTAGAATAAAGTTTTGAGTTGAAAACTGTTTGATTTCAGTTTCTAACAACCTGCTAATGCTTATAATTTCAAAAATGACCATTTTTTTGGTCTTTATTAAAATGAAAAGGTTGATCGAAAAGTTTGGGGGATCTAAGAGTGTGGCAACCCAGTAGTCATGATTACTTCGAATTCTGACAATATGAGGGTCATGCTGCAGGTAGTGCAGCAAGAAGGCACTTATGTGTCTTGCGCATCTCGGAGCCCCAAAATTATTTTCCGGGCTAGATGCAGCTAAAAATTATTTTTAATTTTAAATCTGGTGAAGCTTATTATAGATGGCCTAATAGGATCAGTGCTGCACACTGCTACAAAGCCCAAATTATTTTCCAGTCAAGATACAGATAAACATGATTAGTAATTTGAAAGCTTAAAACGGTTGGTAGGGTGATTTTAACCAATCATCAAGCTTTTACTCTCCCCAGGATGACACAGGGGTAGAAAAGTCGTTTCGGATCCATGATTTGTTCATCTTTATGAACGTGAGTCTGTCTACATTATCAGTGGAGAGCCGCGTGCGCTTATCTGTCAGCACACCACCAGCAGCGCTGAACACACGTTCAGACAGAACGCTGGCTGCGGGGCATGACAAGATCTCCAAGGCGTAAGTGGCTAGCTCCGGCCATTTATCCAGATTGGAAGCCCAAAAAGAGCAAGGGTCCAGTGACACAGTCGTGGCTTCAATGTTTACTTGGAGATACTCCTGTACCATCGTCTCTAGGCGTTGACTATGTGTCAGACTTCTTGTCTCCTGTGGCCTTGCAAAGGATGGGCTAAAAAAGTGGTGAAATGATTCCGCAAAATTGATGTTACCAGCAGATACTGTGGTTCTGTTACGGTTTGAGTGCTGAACACTTGACGGTCCCACGGTTGGCAAGTTGGAACTGTGAGATTCACTACGTGCACCACTGGTATTTTGTGGAAAAGCACATGTAAGATTCTGCAACAGTCTCTGCTGATACTCCTGCATGCGTGCATCCCTTTCTATGGCAGGAATAATTTCTGCAAATTTACTTTTGTACCGGGGATCTAACAGTGTGGCAACCCAGTAGTCAGGATTATTTCTAATTCTCACAATTCGAGGGTCATGTTGCAGGTAGTGCAGCAAGAAGGCACTCATGTGTGTTGCGCATCCAGGAGCACCAAGTCCCTGTTGTGTTGGTGGCGAGGTAACAATCATGCTTCCTTCCTCTGTCCTCTCCCCCCAACCTCGCACAACAGAAATGTGATCAAGGTCTCCCTCATCTGATGAGTCTTCCATCAGTTCGTCCTCCACTTCTTCCTGGGCTCCTGCACCTTCCTCACTAGTTTGGCTGCTACCATGCGCCCTGGTAAAATCATCTCCCCCACCCTCACATGCCTGCCGCCTTGGTGCTGCCGACCGTCTGGACCTTGCAGATGTTAGCCCTTCCGCATACAACTCCTCCTCCTCTACTTCCTCCACCTCCTCTTGTGCCACCACCTGACTCCGAATTCTGTTTAACATGTGCTCCAGCATGTAAATCACCGGAATAGTCATGCTGATAATGACATCGTCAGCACTAAACATCTTCGTCGCCATTTCAAAACTGTGCAGAAGGGTGCATAGGTCCCTGATCTGAGACCACTCCTCCAGCGTGATTTGCCCCACCTCTGAATCTCGTTGGCCCAGGCTATACGTCAGAACGTATTGCACCA
This sequence comes from Phyllobates terribilis, assembly GCF_046119375.1. Taxonomy (NCBI): domain Eukaryota; kingdom Metazoa; phylum Chordata; class Amphibia; order Anura; family Dendrobatidae; genus Phyllobates; species Phyllobates terribilis. The sequence goes on along the minus strand of NW_027362764.1, from coordinate 529,312,751 downwards.
GGGCTTGTCGGTGCTGCCACAGTCGCTGCAACATGTGCAGAGTTGAATTCCACCGGGTAGGCACATCGCATTTTAGCCGGTGAAGTGGCAGGCCCAACGACTTCTGTAGAGATGTAAGTCGCTGAGCTGCGGGATGCGAACGGCGGAAGTGAGCACACAGCGACCGTGCCCTCTGCAGAAGGCCATCTAGTCTGGGATAGTGGGCTAAAAATTGCTGGACAACCAGGTTCAACACGTGAGCCATACAAGGCACGTGTGTGACATTGCCCCGGCGAAGGGCCGCACCCAGGTTTGCAGCATTGTCGCACACGGCCTTCCCTGGTTTCAGGTCCAGTGGAGACAACCATTCATGAAATTGGTTCTCCAGAGCTGACCACAACTCCTCAGCTGTGTGACTCACATTTCCCAGACATTTCAATGTAAAAACCGCCTGATGACGTTGAGCCCTACTGCCAGCATAGTAAGGAGGTGTGCAGGATCCCTTCTGCGCAGTTAGAAAGCTTGTGGCATGACCAGACAGGCTTTGGGTGCAGGTGGAAGACCGAGAGGAGGTTGAGGAGGCAGAAGCAGTGGAGGAACTTTGACATAAAGAGGATTGACGCACAACTCGTGGGGACGGCAAGACTTGGACAGCAGCCCCTTGTCCTGCTGTCACCATAGTTACCCAGTGCCCAGTCAGCGACATGTAACGCCCCTGTCCATGCCTACTCGTCCAAGTGTCTGTGGTGAAATGCACCCTGTCACACACAGAGTTTCTCAAAGAAGCGGTGATGTTGTGTGCGACATGCTGGTGGAGCGCAGGCACACCTTTCTTTGAGAAGTAGTGCCGACTGGGCATCTGGTACTGGGGCACTGTGACGGACATAAGGTCTCGAAAATCCTCTGTGTCCACCAGGCGGAAAGGCAGCATTTCTGTAGCCAAGAGCTTGCAGATGGTGAAATTCAACCTCTTAGCTTTCTCATGGCTAGGAGGAAATGGTCTTTAACTTGTCCACATCTGAGGGACCGAGGGCTGGCTATTGTGCTTAGACGGGGTTGATAAGGGTGTCCCCGGCAAACTGCCGGTCTGTGAGGAAGATGCAGGCGGACATGTTAGGTTGCCTTGATCCAAAGGTGGTGCTATCGATGTCGGACAGCGCTCAACACCAGCTGGTGTTACCACCTCCAAAGAAAATGATGACCTGCCAATCACGCTGGCTGTTGCGGGTAAAGAGGTGGCAGGTCTGCGCCCCAAAACAGGTGTGACTGCTGTCCCCCCAGTCACAGAGGATGAAGAGGCCGCGGATGCACAAGATATGGCAGACGGTGATTGGCCCGGCCGGCTAGGCCGCATTGTAGCACACTGAGCTTCCCACTGCAACTTATGCTTCATGTCCATGTGCCGGTTCATGCATGAAGTACTCAAACTATGTATTTTTTGGCCTCTACTTAGCTTTTGCTGACAAATGTTACAGATAACACGAGTTGGGTCATCTTTATCGATCTGAAAAAATGCCCAGGCTATGCAAGGCTTAGCACCCATGCGACCTGAAGAGCCACCACGACTTGTGGTGAGAGGCAGAGTTGTGTTTGAGGATGCAGTTGTTGACGTGCTTCCAGTACTACGTCTCTGTCCAGGAAGGCGCAACCTGACCTCGTCGTCACTAGTATCTTCCTCCACCTCCTCTGCTGACCTCATCTCTTGGCTGACTGTGGGTTGACAGTAAGTGGGATCTCCGACCTCATCATCATCACCCTGTGCATTATCACACCCGTCGTCCTCAGAGCCAACCTGTTCCTGCCCTGACAAAAAACTAAAGTTGTCGCTCCAATCAGGTATTTGAGTCTTATCATCGTCTTCCTCATTGTCTCCACCAACAGGAGTTACAGTTTGGGAATGAGGGTCTACATTATGGTCAGAACCTTCTGCGTCTGGTCCTGGATCCGACTCATAAAGATTCTGGGCATCAGTGCAGATCATTTCCTTGTCTGGATTCACAGAAGCGCTGGAGTCGACCTCTGATTCCCAGGCTATAGTATGAGTAAACAGCTCTGCAGACTCAACCATCTGTTCTACCTCATACTCAGACGGGCAGCTGGAGATTTGGGAGCTGTGAGGAAGCAAGTGTGATTTGGGTGACACCTTTGAGGACTGGAGTATTTGTGATGTTGAAGTTGATGTGGAGGAGAGCCCACTTAAAGGAGCACTTGATATCCGTTGAAGCACCTGCTGTTTTTGTGCCTCATCTGGAATTTGTAGTGATTGGCGTGGCCGTAAGAAAGGGATCTTATCACATTGTCCGCTAAAAGAAGTAGACATTTTAGTTTGGCTGGAAGATGGTCTTTCTTCTGCAGATGTTACTGTTGCTTTAACACCTACCCCACGGACACAACCTTTTTTCCCCTTCCCAACACGCCTATTCCCCTTTCCACCAGCAGCAGGCCTTTTTCCACTCATTTTGGTGGTTAACTAATTCACAACTCTGGAGTTGTTTGCACAAAAAAACAATGGATGGTAACCGAGCAGAGCTGAGTGGCCAAACTGTGGTATTAGGCCAAAACTATTGGCTGGGTTAGATGCAGAAAAAAATTATTTTGAATTTGCAACCTGATGGAGGTCAGTATAGATGGACTAATACAAATAGTCCCACACACAGCTAGAAGCCCAAATATTTTTTCAGAGGTACTGTAGATGCAGATAAAAATTATTTTTAATTTGCAACCTGATGGAGGTCAGTATAGATGGACTAATAGACCAAGTCCCACACACTGCTAGAAGCCCAAATATTTTTTCAGAGCTAGATGCAGAAAAAAAATATTTTTAATTTGCAACCTGATGGAGGTCAGTATAGATGGACTAATAGACCAAGTCCCACACACTGCTAGAAGCCCAAATATTTTTTCAGAGCTAGATGCAGAAAAAAAATATTTTTAATTTGCAACCTGATAGAGGTCAGTATAGATGGACTAATAGACCAAGTCCCACACACTGCTAGAAGCCCAAATATTTTTTCAGAGCTAGATGCAGAAAAAAATTATTTTTAATTTGCAACCTGATGGAGGTCAGTATAGATGGACTAATAGACCAAGTCCCACACACTGCTAGAAGCCCAAATATTTTTTCAGAGCTAGATGCAGAAAAAAATTATTTTGAATTTGCAACCTGATGGAGGTCAGTATAGATGGACTAATACAAATAGTCCCACACACAGCTAGAAGCCCAAATATTTTTTCAGAGGTACTGTAGATGCAGATAAAAATTAGTTTTAATTTGCAACCTGATGGAGGTCAGTATAGATGGACTAATAGAGAAAGTCCGACACACTACTAGAAGGCCAAATATTTTTTCAGAGGTAGATGCAGAAAAAAATATATTCAGTTTGCAACCTGATGGAGGTCAGTATAGATGGACTAATACAAATAGTCCCACACACAGCTAGAAGCCCAAATATTTTTTCAGAGGTACTGTAGATGCAGATAAAAATTATTTTTAATTTGCAACCTGATGGAGGTCAGTATAGATGGACTAATAGACCAAGTCCCACACACTGCTAGAAGCCCAAATATTTTTTCAGAGCTAGATGCAGAAAAAAATTATTTTTAATTTGCAACCTGATGGAGATCAGTATAGATGGACTAATAGACCAAGTCCCACACACTGCTAGAAGCCCAAATATTTTTTCAGAGCTAGATGCAGAAAAAAATTATTTTTAATTTGCAACCTGATAGAGGTCAGTATAGATGGACTAATAGACCAAGTCCCACACACTGCTAGAAGCCCAAATATTTTTTCAGAGCTAGATGCAGAAAAAAATTATTTTTAATTTGCAACCTGATGGAGGTCAGTATAGATGGACTAATAGACCAAGTCCCACACACTGCTAGAAGCCCAAATATTTTTTCAGAGCTAGATGCAGAAAAAAATTATTTTGAATTTGCAACCTGATGGAGGTCAGTATAGATGGACTAATACAAATAGTCCCACACACAGCTAGAAGCCCAAATATTTTTTCAGAGGTACTGTAGATGCAGATAAAAATTAGTTTTAATTTGCAACCTGATGGAGGTCAGTATAGATGGACTAATAGAGAAAGTCCGACACACTACTAGAAGGCCAAATATTTTTTCAGAGGTAGATGCAGAAAAAAATATATTCAGTTTGCAACCTGATGGAGGTCAGTATAGATGGACTAATACAAATAGTCCCACACACAGCTAGAAGCCCAAATATTTTTTCAGAGGTACTGTAGATGCAGATAAAAATTATTTTTAATTTGCAACCTGATGGAGGTCAGTATAGATGGACTAATAGACCAAGTCCCACACACTGCTAGAAGCCCAAATATTTTTTCAGAGCTAGATGCAGAAAAAAATTATTTTTAATTTGCAACCTGATGGAGGTCAGTATAGATGGACTAATAGACCAAGTCCCACACACTGCTAGAAGCCCAAATATTTTTTCAGAGCTAGATGCAGAAAAAAAATATTTTTAATTTGCAACCTAATGGAGGTCAGTATAGATGGACTAATAGAACAAGTCCCACACACTGCTAGAAGCCCAAATATTTTTTCAGAGCTAGATGCAGAAAAAAATTATTTTTAATTTGCAACCTGATGGAGATCAGTATAGATTGACTAATAGACCAAGTCCCACACACTGCTAGAAGCCCAAATATTTTTTCAGAGCTAGATGCAGAAAAAAATTATTTTTAATTTGCAACCTGATGGAGGTCAGTATAGATGGACTAATAGACCAAGTCCCACACACTGCTAGAAGCCCAAATATTTTTTCAGAGCTAGATGCAGAAAAAAATTATTTTTAATTTGCAACCTGATGGAGGTCAGTATAGATGGACTAATAGACCAAGTCCCACACACTGCTAGAAGCCCAAATATTTTTTCAGAGCTAGATGCAGAAAAAAATTATTTTTAATTTGCAACCTGATGGAGGTCAGTATAGATGGACTAATAGACCAAGTCCCACACACTGCTAGAAGCCCAAATATTTTTTCAGAGCTAGATGCAGAAAAAAATTATTTTTAATTTGCAACCTGATGGAGGTCAGTATAGATGGACTAATAGACCAAGTCCCACACACCGCTAGAAGCCCAAATATTTTTTCAGAGCTAGATGCAGAAAAAAATTATTTTTAATTTGCAACCTGATGGAGGTCAGTATAGATGGACTAATAGACCAAGTCCCACACACTGCTAGAAGCCCAAATATTTTTTCAGAGCTAGATGCAGAAAAAAATTATTTTTAATTTGCAACCTGATGGAGGTCAGTATAGATGGACTAATAGACCAAGTCCCACACACTGCTAGAAGCCCAAATATTTTTTCAGAGCTAAATGAAGAAAAAAATTATTTTTAATTTGCAACCTGATGGAGGTCAGTATAGATGGACTAATAGACCAAGTCCCACACACTGCTAGAAGCCCAAATATTTTTTCAGAGCTAGATGCAGAAAAAAATTATATTCAGTTTGCAACCTGATGGTGGTCAGTATAGATGGACTAATAGAATGATGCTATGCCCAAAAGATTTTACTTCACTAGGTGCAGTAAAAAAATTGGTATTCTATACACAGGTGTTATATCTTGCAACACAGATAGGCTACTCCACTGACTAACACACTCTGCAATAGGCCAAAAAGGATTAGCTTTGCTAGATTCAGCCAAATGCTGTGAAAAAAACTTGCACAGCACTGGCACAGACCTGCCTGGCAAAAACTGATAGGAACTCATGTAACCTAGTCCTGAAAAGGACTCCAATTACAATTAGTCTTTACTCCCACAACCTATCTATTTAAGAGCACAGACCTCCCTGATAAAAGTCGTAGGAAATGCTGTAACCTAGTCCTTAAAAGGACTGCAATCACAACTATTCCCTACTCCCAAGCTATCTGTATATTTGTGCGAAAATTGGCTTGAAATTAACAAGGTATAGCGCACACAGCAACAGCGGTGCCGTCTAACACGCAGCTGCAGCAGTGAGAAAATGGTGGCGACGGGGAAAATGGCTTGGTCTTATAGGGCAAGGACATGTGACATACACTGCCAATGACACATGCCCTTGCTTGTGTGAAAAAAAGCACTTCGCTCCGTGTGTGCGCTGCTGATAGGCTGACAGATTGCACCTCCCCACTGCAAATGCGGGAAAGAGAAAAAAAAATGGAGATCTTCATTGTTCCTGCAGAGATCCATCCCCTGCCCCTCCCCCCACCCCGCTGTACACTCAAACTGCGTATTAACATTAATTTTCATCATTACTGAGAAAAAATCCAGTTATGATTTTGGTGCACGAGCAGTTATCGAACATAACCTCGAACAGCCGAATTTTTCTCAAATTGTTCGTGTTCGCCGTCCGGCTCGAACACCGCCCAAAACAGCTCGAATTTGAGATTGGCGAACAGTTCGAGTAGAACAACGCTCATCTCTAGCTTGTAGCAGTGTGTGGGACTTGTTCTATTAGTCCATCTATACTAAAATCCACCTGGTTGCAAATTCAATATAATTTTTATCTGCATCTTGCTCTGAAAAAATATTTGGGCTTCGGCTTGTAGAAGTGTGTGGGACTTGTTCTATTAGTCCATCTATACTAACCTCCACCAGGTTGCAAATTCAATATAATTTTTATCTGCATCTAGCTCTGAAATAATATTTCGGCTTGTAGCAGTGTGTGGGACTTGTTCTATTAGTCCATCTATACTAACCTCCACCAGGTTGCAAATTCAATATAATTTTTATCTGCATCTAGCTCTGAAAAAATATTTCGGCTTGTAGCAGTGTGTGGGACTTGTTCTATTAGTACATTTATACTAACCTCCACCAGGTTGCAAATTCAATATAATTTTTATCTGCATCTAGTGCTGAAAAAATATTTGGGCTTCGACTTGTAGCAGTGTGTGGGACTTGTTCTATTAGTCCATCTATACTAACCTCCACCAGGTTGCAAATTCAAAATAATTTTAGATGCATCTAGCCCGGAAAATAATTTTGGGCTTAGTAGCAGTGTGTGGTACTCATTGTATTAGGCCATCTATACCAAGCTCCACCAGCTTTGAAATTAATAATAATTTTTAGCTGCATCTTGCCTGTAAACTAATTTTGGGCATATTAGCAATGTGTGGTACTCATTCTATTAGTCCATCTATACTAAGCTCCACCAGTTTTGAAATTAATAATAATTTTTAGCTGCATCTTGCCTGGAAAATAATTTTGGGCATAGTAGCAGTGTGTGGTACTCATTCTATTAGGCCATCTATACCAAGCTCCACCACCTTTGAAATGAATAATAATTTTTAGCTGCATCTAGCCCGGAAAAATATTTTTCTTCCCAATAGTGGTAGCAATAGAAATATGGGGCGCGCTCCTGGCTAACAAAAATATACGCTTCATAACAAAAAACACCAGCCAAGCGCACTGGATTAATAAGATGGCATCATCGTCTCTCCCGTCTACGCCGGCTAGCATTCCTGTGCCTAAAACACAATGCATGGGTCCACGCTAGCCACGATGCTGAGGGGTGTAAAGCCGCTGCTAACGCTTTATCACAATTCAATTGGCAGATTTTCACAGAGCTCCTCCCCAACGCCCACCCATCGGGCATCATTTTCCCACCCTCCCTATGGGATCTAGTGGCGAATAGTTAATGCCATTAATCAGAGCGTCAGTTGCCCCGTCGACGTGGCAAACATACGGTAAGGCATGCGAAGAGTGGACACGACTAGTAACAGGCAGATGGGTTGACCAGTGTGAACAAGCCAGATTACAAGTCACCATAGAATTTCTCCACAAGCTAATGATGAGGGGCATATCAGGGGAGTCAGCGCAGTGGTGTCTGACTGGAGTAGCATTTCACTTCCAACTACTGAATTGGGGAGATGTGACAAAGGGATTCATCATCAGACAATCCATAAAAGGGTGGAAAAGGGGTCAGCCAAGTCAGGAGTGTAGACGTCCTGTCCCGTGTCACTAAAACTGATTTCTCACATCATATCCCTAACACCATTAACATGACACTCACAATTTGAAGCAAATCTACTGTCTACTGCATTTGTGATCGCCTTCTTCGGGGCGCTATGCATAAGCGAATTAGTCCCTCAATCCAAAATTACCACCAGTGGAGGCTTATTACACCAGGACGTAGTCATAGCCAATAATGCAATATGTCTACGCATACGCCAATTGAAAACGGGCAGGGGCTCTTAGGTACTTCTACAACCCACAAACGGTACACTGAGTCGGGTAACAATAGTAAAAACATATATAACCATCAGATCACAAAGTAATTTCTTCCTATCACACATTGATGGAACGCCATTATCAAGATACCAGTTCCAAGCTATATTTAATAAATGCATAACATCGGCAGGGAACCACCCCAAATATTACGGGACACACTCATTCTGCATAGACGTGGCCATGGAAGCAGCAAGAGCAGGACTGGGAGATGGCGATCCACGTGTTTGGCGAGATACATAAGACTGGACTTGTTATCCTAACGTGGTTTGTTTCTTTTACTGGTGATGCTAAGCCAACAGTGTGGGTGATAGGCCACTCGTATATATATTGGGCAGAAAAAAGGGTGAAAGTCCGCCCAGGCGGGAGGAAATTAGAGTTTCATAACAGATATTTCAACTGGAGAGGTATTAGAGGCCTGCTATGGCCACAGGTACTAATGGAGGTAATCAAGGTAGGGAGAGAGGCAAGAGGTCCGGTCATCTTAGTTATACAGGCCCAGGGAAACGACCTAGGTCATCACAAGAGCGCATAACTAATGGCAATAATGAAACTAGACACTGAGCGCTTCAGAGAATTTTTCACAAAACTAACTTTAGTATGGTCAGAGATTGTGCCGATAGCGGTATGGCAAGGTGCGCGAGACATCACGGCCATCGAACGGACAAGGCGGGTAATAAATATTCGGATGGCAAAATTTAGAAGAGACAGAGGCGGTGTAGTGATACAACACCGACAACTGGAAGGAGATAAAGCAGGCCTCATACGGCCCGACGGTGTTCACTTAATGGATATTGGACTGGACATATTCCTGTCAGGACTCCAGGACGGAGTGGAACAAGCGTTAAGAGTGATGGATGGGGGTCAGAGTCCTGCATACGAGTACGCAGGATCCTCCGTGGCCTGGAAATATATAGGACATGTTGGAGAGTTACACTTGTTGGCCAACTTGCCGGTGTGGAGACCCAGGGCATGCTGCAACAAGCTGAATTATTTTAGAAATAAAATGCCTTTCTAATGGAATGAGTATAAAGAGTTAATAAAGCTGTGACCGATCCTCACCCATCCAGTTGTAAGAGTTACATTATTGTATAGTCAAGGAAAGGGGGGCGGTAGGGGGGCTGAGCGTCTGGGTTTGGTTGGGGGTCCTCACAGTCTGCCTAGGCTAGATGCATTTAAAAATTCTTATTAGATACACAGGCGGTGCAGCTTGCTTCGCAGCTGGGCTACTACGCCCAAAGTATTGCCTAGGCTAGATGCAGTTAAAAATTCTACGCTGACTAGCAGACACTGAAGCTTTGGAGCAGACCTCTGAGTAAACAGCTCTTCAGACTCAACCATCTGTGTTACCCCAAGCCATAGTGTATGTAGTTTCTTACAGTTAAAAGGGGGGGGGGACGACCCAACCCACCTGGAATTGACGATGCCAACGTCACGTAAAACACAACAAGGGGACTCCAAAAAGAGTCTCCATTTTTTCCAAAAATTGTGGCACAAACACCACTTAAGTGGCATCAATTGCCCCAAAGTTGCTTAAAACGGTTGGTGAGGTGATTTTACCAAATGCTCAAGCTTTTAGTCTCCCCAGGATGACACAGGGGTAGAAAAGTCCTTGCGGATCCATGATTTGTTCATCTTTATGAACGTGAGTGTGTCTACATTCTCAGTGGACAGCCGCGTGCGCTTATCTGTCAGCACACCACCAGCAGCGCTGAACACATGTTCAGAGAGAACGCTGGCTGCAGGGCATGACAAGATCTCCAAGGCGTGAGTGGCGAGCTCCGGACATTTTTCCAGATTGGAAGCCCAAAATGAGCAAGGGTCCAGTGACACAGTCATAGCTTCGATGTTCACTTGGAGATACTCCTGTACTATCCACTCTAGGCGTTGACTATGTGTCAGACTTCTTGTCTCCTGTGGCCTTGCAAAGGATGGTCTAAAAAAGTGGTGAAACGATTCCACAAAATTGCTGTTACCAGCAGATACTGTGTTACTGTTACGGTTTGAGAGATGAAGACTCGACAGTCCCACGGTTTGCAAGTTAGAACTGTGAGATTCATTACGTGCACCACTGGTGTTTTGTGGAAAAGCACATGTAAGATTCTGCAACAGCCTCTGCTGATACTCCTGCATGCGTGAATCCCTTTCTATGGCAGGAATTATTTCGGCAAATTTACTTTTGTACCGGGGATCTAAGAGTGTGGCAACCCAGTAGTCGGGATTACTTCGAATTCTGACAATCCGAGGGTCATGTTGCAGGTAGTGCAAGCAAGAAGGCACTCATGTGTCTTGCGCATCCAGGAGGACCAAGTCCTTGTTGTGTTGGTGGCGAGGTAAGAATCATGCTTCCTTCCTCTGCCCTCTCCCCCCAACCTCGCACAACAGAAATGTGATCAAGGTCTCCCTCATCTGGTGAGTCTTACATACCCATCGCCAGTTCGTCCTCAACTTCTTCCTCAGCTCCTGCACCTTCCTCAACAGTTTGGCTGCTACCATGCGCCCTGGTTAATCCCTCTCCCCCACCCTCCCATGCCTGCCGCCTTGGTGCTGCCGACCGTCTGGACTTTGGAGATGTTATCCCTTCCGCATACAACTCCTCCTCTACTTCCTCCCCCTCCTCTTGTCCCACCACCTGACTCTGAATTCTGTTTAACGTGTGCTCCAGCATGTAAATCACCAGAATAGTCATGCTGATAATGGCATCGTCGTCAGCACTAAACATCTTCGTCGCTATTTCCAAACTGTGCAGAAGGGTGTGTGGCGCCCCTGAGGGTTCAGTCGCCACAGAGGTACTGCATCTTACCCAGAGTTGTGGTATCTCACCCTCAGGTAAGGAAGGAGTATGGCTCGGGACCCTAACACCTGCATCCAACACATACTCCTAAGGGAGAGCACAGTCCCAGGTCCCTAGTTAGTGGGTGGGTCCTATGTAGTGGGTGTGGGTGGAGAAAGCAGCTTAGGGGAGCACATGACAGGGAGAGTATAAATAGGAAGCCATCTTAGAAAGAGCAAGCCAGTCAGAGGAGAAGTGACAGGAGCAGAGGCTCTGCATGAGCTCTGCTCTGGAGGCGGGCCTAGCCTGGGAGGTCCAGGACTGAAGGAGAGAAGAGAGGAGTGGGAGCAGGAAGGCTCCAGGAACCGAAGGGACACCAGGGGTATGGGCCATGCTGAAGGCCACCCGTACGCCCGCTGCTACCAGGAGGTACAGGGGTCAGGCCAGATAAGGGGAACCGGTCCCTCAACTAGCGGAGAAACAGCAAGGCTCAACAAGAAACCGGAGGCTGCAGCATTTCATGTACTGCAGGCCAAAGTCCACATCAGTCTCACTAAGAAGGTAGCCATATAGGACCCAGGGGACGGAACACATGTCGCCCGCCAAGGCCCGAGGATACCGGATAGAAGTGTCACTGGGTGTGAGGTGCAGGGAGAAGGCCAGAGAAAGGACACACAGAAGGGGGTCCTGCTAAGTACTCCGGAGCTATCTGGGGGTGGACTGAGCCCCTCACTGAGTACACACAGCACGACGGGGGAGATTGCTCTGGTACCTGTAATCTGGACTGCAACAACTGTGAGTAAAGATCTTGGGACTGCACCACACGGAATCTGTGTTCATTACTGACTCCCTGCACTACAACCACCATCATCCACCCACACTGCCCTGAAGCTACACTCTTCCTGTGGGGAGTAATAATACCATTGCTGCAAAACCACCAGCTTCAGAGGACAGTTCCGCAGCGGCGGCTCCTTTGGCCGCACTCCACAGGTGGCGCAGTCGGATATTATAAAACCCATATATACAAATTACCCTTGGATTGACCGCCCTGGGTCACGGACCGGGTCGCCGCCACAGTGACTACAACCCCCAGCGTCTACCGGCCCGGCTCCGGGTACCCCACGGCCCAGGGGGCGCGTCAACTTCATAGGTCACTGATCTGAGACCACTCCTGCAGCGTGATTTGCCCCACCTCTGGATCTTGTTGGCCCAGGCTATACGTCAGAACGTATTGCACCAGGGCTTGTCGGTGCTGCCACAGTCGCTGCAACATGTGCAGAGTTGAATTCCACCGTGTCGGCACATCGCATTTCAGCCGGTGAACTGGCAGGCCCAATGACTTTTGTAGAGATGTAAGTCGTTGAGCTGCGGGATGCGAACGGCTTAAGTGAGCACACAGCAACCGTGCCCTCTGCAGAAGGCCATCTAGTCCGGGATAGTGGGCTAAAAATTGCTGGACAACCAGGTTCAACACGTGAGCCATACAAGGCACGTGTGTGACATTGCCCCGGCTAAGGGCTGCACCAAGGTTTGCAGCATTGTCGCACATGGCCTTCCCTGTTTGCAGGTCCAGTGGAGACAACCATTCATGAAACTGGGTCTCAAGAGCTGACCACAACTTCTCAGCTGTGTGACTCATATTTCCCAGACATTTCAAAGTCAACACCGCCTGATGCCGTTGAGCCCTGCTGCCAGCATAGTAAGGTGTGCAGGATTCCTACTGCGCAGTTAGAAAGCGGTTGGCATTACCAGACAGGCTTTGGGTGCAGGTGGAGGACCGAGAGAAGGTTGAGGAGGCAGAAGCAGTGGAGGAACTTCTAGATAAAGAGGATTGATGTACAACTCATGGGGACGGCAAGACTTGGATAGCAGCCCCTTGTCCTGCTGTCACCATAGTCAGCCAGTGCCCAGTCAGCGACATGTAATGCCCCTGTCCATGCCTACTCGCCCAAGTGTCTGTGGTGAAATGCACCCTGTCACACACAGAGTTTCTCAAAGAAGCGGTGATGTTGTGTGCGACATGCTGGTGGAGCGCAGGCACACCTTTCTTTGAGAAGTAGTGCAGACAGGGCATCTGGTACTCGGGCACTGCGACGGACATAAGGTCTCGAAAATCCTCTGAGTCCACCAGGCGGAAAGACAGCATTTCTGTAGCCAACAGCTTGCATATGGTGAAATTCAACCTCTTAGCTTTCTCATGGCTAGGAGGAAATGGTCTTTTACTTGTCCACATCTGAGGGACCAAGGGCTGGCTGTTGCGCTTAGACGGGGTTGAGTAGGGTGTCCCCGGCAAACTTGCCGGTCTGTGAGGAAGATGCAGGCGGAAAAGTTAGGTTGCCTTGATCCAAAGGTGGTGCTCTCGATGTCGGAGAGCACTCAACACCAGCTGGTGTTTCCACTTCCAAATGAAATGATGACCTGCCAATCACACTGGCTTTTGCGGGTAAAGAGGTGGCAGGCCTGCGTCCAAAAACATGTGTGACTGCTGTCCCCCCAGTCACAGAGGATGAAGAGGCCGCGGATGCACAAGTTGGGGCAGACGGTGGTTGGCCCGGCCCGCTAGGCTGCATTGTAGCACAGTGAGCTTCCCACTGCAACTTATGCTTCATATCTATGTGACGGTTCATGCATGAAGTACTCAAACTATGGATTTTTTGGCCTCTACTTAGCTTTTGGTGACAAATATTACAGATAACACGAGTTGGGTCATCCTTATCGATCTGAAAAAATGCCCAGGCTATGCAAGGCTTAGCACCCATGCGACCTGAAGAGCCACTATGACTTGTGCTCAGAGGCAGAGTTGTGGTTGAGGATGCAATTGTTGATGTGCTTCCAGTACTCCGTCTCTGTCCAGGAAGGCGCAACCTGACCTCGTCGTCAATAACATCTGTGACGCCCAGCTGCGCTTGGTATCACAGATCCTAGAAGAGTGCATTGATGGAATCCTCCCCAAGAGGCCCCCATAAACATTCACACATCTCCACCTTCCACCTCAGACCAGCAGAGGGAGCCCGTTAGGGATATAAATAGGGAATGTGGAGCTAGGCAGTTCAGTTCCTCTGAAGAGTTCCTGCAGTAGAGAAGCCTAAGAGAGGTCAGTCTGCAGTGGAGCTCAGTCTAGTCTAGAGAACTCAGTTAATAGTTCAGCAGTGGAGCACGAGGCTCCTGTTAGCTAGATTCAGGGTGCCCAGTTAGAGCTTAAGGTGTGCCGGCGCCATAAGATCGGTGAAGCGCGGCAAGTTGCCGTTAGTGTGTATAGCCTAGTGAGGGCCCGAGTAGGCCGAAGGTGAGTGGAGAGTTAGTACATAGGGGGCAGAGGAGCTTAACCAGCTCACCCCGAAGCATTTACCGGACACTGGATCCGAGCTTACCGGGATCTCTATGACCCAGTAAGGCATAACCGGAATCCCTGGAGAACTACAAATCCCAGGATTGCTAAGGTGCTGATATGTAACAGAGGCAGGAGACGCTTAGTCCCCGCATACTGGGAGCGTGAACTCCAAGACAAGGCCCTACCACAAGGTCAGCCAGCGCAGGACAGAGACAAAGTTAGGCCTAGCTCCAGGCAGGTCAGAAACTTACTACGCAGAGGCAAGAAACAGGAGGCCCTACACGCGCTCATTGGGGAGGATCCTGATATGCACCCTTCACCCAACAGTGCTCCGGGATGTACCTGAATTTCCACCAGTAAAAGGTACTGAAGTGACTACCGTGTCCGTTCCCGCTTTTGCTCTGACCCAGCTGGGTCTCGCCTGTCCTGCATTCCCCCTGCATACGCTTTTCTGAGGCTAAGCTCCACCTGTGGGGAGCTATACCATCGAGCTGCCTTATCACCGGCCTCAGTGGACTACTGCAACGCTGGTGCTTCTCACCAGATACCACAGGTGGTGTCACAAACTCTTATAAAACTAACAATTATCCATCCTTTTAAAGACTGACCCAAGGGTACGGGCACGGCAGCCGACCACCGCGACATCCCAAAGGCCAGGCAAAGGCCCGGGTACCGAGTCATCCCCATCCCCTGGGCTAGTCACATCCTCCTCCACCTCCTCTGCTGACCTCATCGACTGGCTGACTGTGGGTTGACAGTAAGTGTGATCTCCAACCTCGTCATCATCAACCTGTGTGTTCTCACACCCGTCGTCCTCAGAGCCAACCTCTTCCTGCCCTGACTGAAAAGTCAAGTTGTCGCTCCAATCAGGTATTTGAGTCTCATCATCGTCTTCATCATTGTCTCCACCAACAGGAGTTACATTATGCTCAGAACCCTCTTCATCTGGTCCTGGATACGACTCATAAAGATTCTGGGCATCAGTGCAGATCATTTCCTCGTCTGGATTAACAGAAGCTCTGGAGCAGACCTCCATTTCCCAGGCTATAATATGAGTAAACAGCTGGAGACTTGGGAGCTGTGAGGAAGCAAATGCGATTGGGGTGACACCTCTGAGGACTGGAGTATTTGTGATGTTGAAGTTGAGGTGGAGGAGAGCCCACTTGAAGGAGCACTTGATATCCGTTGAAGCACCTGCTGTTTTTGTGCCTCATCTGGAATTTGTAGCGATGGGCGTGTCCGTAAGAAAGGGATTGTATCACATTGTCCACGAAAAGAAGTAGACATCTTAGTTTGGCTGGAAGATGGTCTTTCTTCTGCAGATGTTACTCCCCCCCCAGCGCAGGGGGGTCGACCCACCAGCGGACAGGCACCAGTATTGAGAGAGGGGGGCTGGTCGTCAGGGTCCACCGCAGCTCTGGCACAAACACGGAGGTCGCACGGGCAGGAACAGACTTGCCTTGTCGGCTTCACACTTTTTTGGTTTTAGAAGGGCATGACATGCCTATATCTATGTCTCCCCCTCCTTTTACTCCTCCACCTCTTTTCTTTTCACATGACTATATGTACTTGTCACTTTTCCATGTGTTAGTTGTGTCTTCTGAGCAGTTTGCCAGCTTTTGGACACCTTTGAAGGTGTTTTCTATGTGTTTCTATGTGTTTTTGTTTGCCTGCCATTGGTTTTAACGGTGTTCGAAGGTGTTCGACGAACAGCTCGGCGAACATACGGGTGTTCGACGAACCGAACCGAACTCGAGCACTACGGGGGTGGCTCAACACTACTCTGCAGTTGTAAACATGTATTGGTTGGGTTGAGATCCCACTCATAGGTCTTTTGTCCACATGTGCGGAACCTAAGGTTTCTGCACTGTGTATGATGGTACAAAAATATGGCCGTCTTTGCCTGATGCTTGCGTCAAGAGCTTCTATAAGCTGTTGACTCCAATTGAGAGTTGACTCCAACAAGAGGAGATTCTCAATAGTTTTCTTTGTGGATCGGGGAGGGTATTTGAAAAAATACTGTTTCCTGTGAACAGTATGAGGACAAATTTTCTGAGCCAATAGAGTGTATTCAAGTCATGTCTTCAAAAGGTCTTTAGATGGGTTGTTCAGAACTTATATATTGATGACTTATCATAACTAGATCACTGTGGGTCTAACACCAAGCTCTACTACTGATCAGCTGTATATTCTGTATAGACTGAAGCAACACTGCTCTGCTGTAGCTGTTCTCGAGTAATGCAGCTCAGCTCCTTTTCATTTTAGTAGGAGCGGAGGTGCAGCAACTGAGAATGGCCATTACACACTGCATGGAGGTGTCCTATTCCAGTTCAGAACACTGCGTACATTTCATCTGAATTTTTTTTGCTGTTCATAGGTGGGGGTAACAAGTTTTGGACCCGCACTGATACGATGTTGACGATGTAGCCTAGGTGTCTGTTTACACTACATGATGTGTGGCACTAAATGGCCACTGATGATGATTTAATAGCCATTAATTGATATCTAAAATAGAACATTCAGTGCACATACGTCATAGGCTGCCATTATTTTTAGCAATGTAGGTTTACACAGGACGATTTCCTGCAAAGAATGATGATCTTTTTGCGTAATTCAGATTATTTCACCAGATAAATGAGTGTTTGTTATGCTTTTACATTGGGGTATCGGCAGCCGGTTTAGACTGCATGATTACACTAATCATGCTAAAGTAAATGGACATTAAAGATAAGCCATCAATACGAAAGTTCTAGACTTAATAGTATTGCATCTGATTATAGTATCCAAGGAATGCATTTTCAAGGGTCCCAGCTTGCATTCTTGCTATGTTACCTACTGTTTTGTGTGATCAAAAATGACCAGTCTTTTAAGCATATTCTGATCAAAACTTACCCATAACACTAGGTTATGGAAACTGCACTTCCATAGCTGACCCTAATAAGAGATGTGAGGATGTGATGACTAGTGATGAGCGAATTTGTTGGAATTCCATCTTACAACTTAAATTTGACACGAATATGGCACATTCGGATTCGTGATCGTAAATGCAAGCAAAATTTCTTAAAATAGGAAAGAATCGGCAATGCAAATAAATGCGGGAGCGTGATTGCCGGGCAACTACAGCGTTTTTAACTGTTTTGCTAGCATAGTGCTTATGTAGGATGAGCGGGGGGACATGGTAGATGAGTGTGGGGCTGGTGATAGCTTAGAACAGGTCAGATCAGCGGCGCGCTTGTAATTTATTTTTCTTCCTGTAGGCAGTAACTTTAAGTCAGGAAAGTGTGGCTAGCCAATCAGAGTGCAGGAACCATCCACACTGTCCAGACACAAGGGCTTCTGGAATTGGCTGCTGAAATCACATGTCCTCTCTATATAAAAACTGGCCATGTTCCTTCAGCACCATTTTATCCATGTTACTGAAGGAGACAGATGCTGCTGAGTGTGCACCCATGTACTGAGAGAAATTAGCTAGATAGATGGGTGTTTGTTTGGAAGTCAGATAGTGTAGATCAGGTAGATCAGGGTTCCCTAAGTCCAGTCCTCAAGGCCCACCAACAGATCATGTTTTCAGGATTTCCTTAGTATTGCACAGGTGAAGGAATTATGGCCTGTGAATGTGATGCAGTTATCACCTGTGCAATACTTAGGAAATCCTGAAAACACGACCTGTTGGTGGGCCTTGAGGACTGGAGTTGGGGAACCCTGATGTAGATAAGTTCTCTGCTGTGTACCTGTTCAATTGACCTTGCAGCACTTTTTTTTTCTTGTGCAGTTACTGAGATTCTGACAGAAACAGCAGGGCCCATGCCATAGAACAGTATTGTGCACCGGTTGTACTGCGCTCCATGCAGGAGTATACCTTCAATCTATTTTTGCACTTGCTAATGTGATAAAGCAAGCAAACAAGCCCTTGTAGGCCACTTTTTGATTTTGTGGGGTTCAAATTCAGCTATCTGCAGAGCTTGACAGTGCAGAGCACAAAAAACTTTTTTTTCATTTGCTAATGTGATAGTGCAAGCTTTGTTAGCCCAGTTTGTCATTTTTTTGGTGGGTGAACTTCAGCTGTATGCACAGTAAAACAAATATATTTTTTCTGTTGGCAGGCAGAGTCCACAAAAGATTTTTTTTGTGTCGTAAACGTGATATACTCTGCTAAAAGACATCTACAATCTTAGTGGTGGTGGACCTCAGCTGTTTTCAGAGTAAAAAAATAGATTTTTTGTCTTGCTAGGCAGAGTCCACCAAAGATTTTTTTGTGTGGCAAACGTGATACACTTTGCTAAAAGACACCTACTATCTTAGTGACGGTGAACCTCAGCTGTTTTCAGAGTAAAAAAACTGATTTTTTGTCTTGCTAGGCAGAGTCTACAAAAGATTTTTTTTATGTCACAAACGTGATACACTTTGCTAAAAAGCCACCTACTATTTTAGTGGCGGTGAAATTCAGCTGTCTGCAGAGCTCATGCAGAGTAAAAAAATCTATTTTTTACTGTAACTAATGTGATATAGCAGGCTAGATCTGAATTTGAAATATCTTGGAGCATATATTCTATTTTATACAGGCCTCATCCACAGTCAAAAAATACTTTCTTCGATTACCAACGTTATACAGCCGGGATATCTCCGTTTGAATTATTTTGGAGAATATCTCGAATGTTATAAAGGCCTCATCCACAATAAAAAAAATTAGTTTCTTTTGGTACTAATGTGATACAGTACGTGACATCTCAGTTTGAAATTGTTCCTAGCATATTTCCTATGTTATACAGGCAGGGGATATCTCAGGGTGCCAAGGGAGGGTGATTCACTGCGATCGAGGGGGATTGGCGATACCAGAAAAACTGTTAGTGAAGGCAAGGAACAAATAGAAGAGGAAGAGGTATGGGCGAGCAACAATCAGAACATGAAGAGGATAATCATCCCCTCTCTGTTCGTGTTTGGCAGGAGGGGACGGAGGAAACAAGCATTAGAATTACCCAGCCACGAACACAGCATGGGCTTGAACCTCAGGAAAGAGCTCGATATATCAGTGTGCAATCTGCAACATGATCCCCACATAGTTATGATTCAAAATAGTGCTGACGACTGGGTCGCCACTCTGTTAGATCCACATTATAAGAGTAAATTTTGCCAGATCCTTCCTGCCCTGGAAAGGGACCCGCGAATGCTGGAGCATTGAAACATGCTTTTACACAACCTTAACATAGGTTTTCCCCAAGCCAGCAGTGAGGCACACAGAGTTCATCACAACTCTACACTTCCAACCTCCAGCACGTCAATTCGTCAACGCCAAAATATTAGCAGCAGCAGTAGTGTAAGTGGCAGAAGCAATTTCTGTGAGTCCTTTCACACATTTTTTAGACCAACTCGTGCACCTGCACAACAGAGTACAAGTCTGACACGTGGTGAATGACTGGAAAGGGATGGTGCACTCCTGATTGAGTCTCCATTTACTAGGTTGGCTGTACTGGAAGAGGTGTCGGTCCTAATTGCACTATTTTCACTGTAGTGAAATTAATGCCACTTTGCTAGTGTCTGCCACTAATTTTTGGAAATGTGGGGAATCCTGGATGGGTCTTCATCTTTTGTAGTTGAAAAGGTTTCGGTCTCCATTAAACTACTCCTACTCTGGTGAAATCAATGCCACTTTGCTGGTGTCTGGCACAAATTTTTGGAAATGTAGAGAATCCTGATTGGGTCTCCATCTACTGGGTTGGCTGTAGTGGAAGAGTTGTCGGTCACCATTATACTAATTCTACTCTAGTGAAATTAATTCTTTGATGCAGATATTTTTTCACAAGGGTACACAAGATACTGTATATTCTAAATTGCTTTTCTTTGTACCGTGGTATATAAAGCAGGCTATATTTAATCTTGTAATTGTTCGGTGCTGATATTGTTCTCCATACAGGGGTACACATTAGTAATGAGAGAGAGCACTAAATATGCTCATCTTAGTGGTTCAGCGGTTTCTCAAAACCTACCCAATTCTGCCAGAGCTGCTTGTGAAAGTACAACGCGTCTGTGCCCATTTCGGAAAGTCAGTTACAGCTTCCACCACCCTGGCAGTGCTTCAGCAGCTTTGCAGCTTCCAGCTCACCGACTATTGTGCGATGTCACCACATGTTGGAAATCAACGTTGCAGATGTTGGGAAGGATTTGTGAGCAGCAGAGAGCAGTTGTTCAGCACCAGCTTCAACACGCCCATCGGCATTCAGGTCAGCCTCCGCACATAAGAGCTGATGAGTGGGCATGGATGTCTGACATCTGTGCCGTCCTTCAAAACTTTGAGGACTCCACTAATATGGTGAGCGGCGATGACGCCATAATTAGCATCACTATCCTGCTTCTCTGTCTACTGAAACGCTCGGTACTCACAGTTAAAGAGTAGGCATTGCAGACAGAGCAAGTAACTATGGATCCCAGCCTCATCTCATCTCAATGCAGATTGGGTGATAATGAGGAGGAGGATGAGCAGGAGAACATGGACAGTCTTCCTCTTGGGGAGGACAGGGAACTCTTGGCTGTCTTGGAAGTCTTGATACCCCTCTTTCAGTATTTGGAAAAGCTGTATGAGTTTCACTTAATGACCTTCAGTGGCCTAAACCATGGCTTTGCTTATGTATGCTATTTCTCAAAATGCATTGCAGATCAGGCCATTGTCCAACTCTGTAGTGATTAAATTCAAAGCAGAAAGAAAGATCTTTGTCTGTGACTAAGCACCACCAAGAAGTGTGAGCTGATGTTGGACGGGCTGCCATTGCTTATACAACAAATTGCATTAGAGGACTTCCTGAGAGAAATGACAGCCGGAATAGATACGGTTTACCTCTAAGCCAGTCCTTTCACCGAGCCAAAGAATATGGCTGTGGTTAAATACAACTCTTACCGAGAAGCAGTGTCAGACTGAAGAACATTGGGCCCACTAGAGGATTTGATTCTGAGGGACGACTTTTCTCTCCCGCTAAAGAGCCCCATAGTAGCTGCAAGGTTTGCGCTATGAACTCTCCTGAAGGAGAAGCCAGGGCCCACCGGTGGAGTCTCCGGTTCTCTGGTGGGCCTGTCCAACCCTGCCGAGAAGCAGCCCTGGCTAAGAAAAGTCTGTGGAAAGGTTCCCGGATACTTTATGGCTGTTTTTTTACTGTGGACTGGCTCCAGTGAGATGTACCATCCCTGGCCGCATTCACTTGACCTCATGTTTGTGGTTAGATGGTCCTTCCCACTAAGTGCACTAGGTAGGGCATGGGTAATGTTCTGGGACCCGTGCTTGTGGAAGGCGGAGACGACACCGGGAGAAATAGTGGCGGCTGGGGACTTCGTACGGAGACCCGGCTGAGGCCGCCATGAGGTTGTGAAGAGCTTCCACCTCCATGAGCCTAAAAGGCAACATTTCAAGTGCAAACAGCTGTCCAGAAATGTGGCAGTTTAGTATTGCGACCTGTGGCTGAATACTTGCGCTTGCATTCCAAGTAAAAGAAAACTTAGGAGATGGATGGCCTCATCATCATAACGACCTGCAAGGTTTGCGCTATGAACTCTCCTGTGGCCAGGGCCCACCGGAGGAGTCTCCGGTTCTCTGGTGGGCCCATTAAAGCCAGCCGAGAAGCAGCCCTAGCTAAGAAAAGTCTGTGTGTAGGTTCCCGGATATTCTATGGCTGCTTTTTTACTGTGGACTAGCTCCAGCAATCCATAAGAATGGAATCTATAATATCCCTTCACTGGCTCCCAATTGCCCATCATATCAAGTTCAAACTACTAACACTGACGTACAAAGCAATCCATAACCTTTCTTTTCCATACATCTATGAACTAATCTCGATATATTCCCTTACGTAATCTCTGGTCCTCCCAAGACCTCCTTCTCTCCACACTTATTTGTTCCTCACCCAATAACCTCCAATATTTCTACCAAATATCCCCCATCTTCTGGAATTCTGTGCCTCAACACGTCCAATTAGCCACCACATTTGGATCCTTCAGACACAACCTGAAAACCCATCTCTTCAAGACAGCCTACAGCCTGCCATTGCCTCGCTGCCACCTCACCTCAACATCACCGGAGCTAATGCAACTCCATAACCTACTGTATCCTTTCCCACCATCCTGTAGAATGTAAGGCCGCAAGTGCAGGGTCTATAAGACTTAAGATGCAATATGGCACCTTGGCAAAGCGCAGTTATTTTCTCCCTCTGATATCTAACAATAACAAACAGGTCAAGCTGGAGAAACTTGCACCCACTGCCACTCAGTGTCTTCAGCTCCTTTGTGAGAAACTAATGTTTGCTTAGCCAGTCTACCAAATAAAATTCCTGAGGTACGGAAATTGTGGATTGCTTTGCTTCTGGTACTGGGTACAAATACCAAACCGTGGCGTGCCATTCACTGGATATTCTTGGCTGGTTGGAGACAAGCTCATTCCCACAGAAAAGAACCAGCAAGCTAAGGAGATGGTGGCCTCTATCTTCATGAAGGAGTTTGCTCATTGTCTACTAGTCTGGCTTTTATGCTAAAGATCCTGCTCATTTTTATTTAGTTTTAAGTGAGCATGCAGAGACCGTGGTTTCTGCATCAGCTTTTCCAGGCCGGGATAGTGGCAGAAAAATGTCTATACTATCAGGTTGAGGATGCGAGCCATGCAAGGCACGTGTCTGAGGCTGCCCCGGGTTTGCACCGTTATCGCACATGGCCTTCCCTTGCTCCAGGTTCAGTAGAGACACCCATTGCTCAAACTCTGCCTGGAGAGCTGTCCACAACTCTTCAGTTGTATGACTGCGATCTGCTAGGCATATTAATTTTAACACTGCCTGATTGTATTGAGCTCTGGCTGCGCAGTACGGAGGTGGGAGGAACTCTCTCTGCACTGTTGGAATGTGTGTCTCATTAAGGCAGAAGTTGAGGGTGCAGGTGGAGGCCGTAGAGGTGGAGGATGCAGAAGCACTGGAGGAAGTGTTAGATACAGAGGTTTGTCCCGCAAGCCTTGGGGATTCCAACAATTGCTGTCTAGTGACACATTGGTATGTAGTGGTTTAGTTCTCCAACCCTAGCTGTTTAGTAGGTTAGTTTTCCAACCCCTGTTGTCTTATTAGTTTAGTTCTTCATGTACTGGTATTTGTTTCATTCTCCAGCCTTAGCTGTTTAGTAGTTTAGTTCTCCAACCCCTATTGTCTAAATAATTTAGTTCTCTAACCCATGTTTTCTATTAGTTTAGTTCTCCATGTTCTGGTGTGTATTTATTTATTTCTCAAATTCATCCATGCCCACCTCCAGGGGTTAACGTCTGGTGACAAGGTTTTGGATTCTTCTCGGACCCTACTTCGTCCGGGCCCGGCTCAACTGAAAAAAATTTTTGATATCGCTTTGACGCGTCCCTTGGGCCGTGGGGTACTCGGCAGCCGGGCCTCTCGTGGATGCCTGTGGGGAATATCACAGTGGCTGGCCAGGTCCGTGACCCATGGCGGTCAGTAAAAAGGGGGATATTTATAGGGGATTTGGAAAGTTCGTGACGCCACCTGTGGAATGCAGCCAAAGGGAGCCGCCGCTGCGGAGCAGTCCTCTGGAGCTGGTGTTACGGCAGCAGGGATGGTGTGGCTCTCCACAGGTAGAGCTAACTCCAGGGCAGTGTAGGAGTAGTTGGTGGATGCTGGGGAGAGGGGACCCAGCCGGGTGAGAGGAAGAACAGACACACACACCGGGGCTAGTTTCAGTACCTTTAGTGCAGATGGTAGTCAGGTACGGTCCGGGGTACTTGTAGGTGGTGTGCACTTCTGGTCTTTCTCCCCAGTGAGCAGGTGTAAGGCCTCCTTTCTGTATCTTCCTGTCTCTCTCCCTGGAGCTTCTGACCTGCCTGGAACAGGGTCTAGCTCCCTTGATGTTTCTCTCACCCGTGTGCTTGGCGTCGAGGGCCTTCCCACTGGTTACCACGATCCCTGGACGCTGGGGCCTTCGTGGTACCTAGTCCTCTGAGTGTGCGCTATTCACGGGTGGACTGAGGGCTATGAAATCCTCCTCCGTATGCCGGATTCCCTACTGGGCATAGAGATCCCAATAGGCTCGGGCCCTGTGCCCGGCTTGCATCAGGGGACGAACTCTCTGAGGTTCCTCTGTCCCTCATGGCTCTTTTCTTCTCCTCTCGCCTTCTAGCCCACTCTAGGCTCTCACTGGCCAGACTAGCCCGCAGCTTGGGCCTAGCCTGGCTTTCAGCCACACACACCTCAGCTTGTCTGGTGCTGCAGCATCGTGTCACATTGACTGCTTCCCACTGACTGACTTCATGAACTCCACCCCTCAGTATATATATACCTGACATACCTGACAGGGCTCCATCTAGTGGACTTGGGTGGAGATGTCTGCATGTATTGAGGCCACTGGGGAGAATATCATCTGTGCAACACCAAGGAGTTCTGTGACAGCCTGCAGCTGCAGGGCGTTACAGCTACACATGCTTTCCCCCTCTTGAGTCTGTGAATCTTTGGACCTCTGATGCCCCAGAATAGAATATGTGAACAGCTCTGCAGACTCGCTCATCTGTGCTTCCCCACAAACAGTTGCTGGAGAGTTGTGACGTGGGTGAAAACAAGGATAATTTTGGTGCCACCTCTGAGGACTGTATTGTGTGTGATGTTAAGGTGGAGGAAGTGGAGCAGAGGCCACTTGATGCCGTGTTTGTCAACTACTGGATCATATGTTCTTCCTGCCCCTCATCTACATGGCGTACCGCTGTTCGATTGCCATAGAAAGGGAGTGAAGTCCAGTAATAGAAGTTTGACTATGTACCTGGCCGGACACAACAATATAGGAAAGTTTTTTTTTTTTTTTAAATTATTTCATGAAATTCATGAAATAATTTAAAAAAAGGGCTTCCCTATATTGTTGTGTCCGGCCAGGTACAAATAGGCAGCTAGTGGTTGGGGGCAGCCCGTTCCTGCCTGCTGTACATGGCTGGACACAAAAATAGGGCGAAGCCCCACATATTTTTTTTTTTAATTATTTCATGAAATTCATGAAATAATTTTAAAAAAATTGACGTGGGGCTTCACCCTATTGTGTCAAGCCAGGTACAACTAGGCAGCTGGGGGCTGGAATCCGCAGTGCAGGGAGGCCCAAGCTTTCTGGATGCGCCATTTCTGGGGCAGCTGACGGCTGGTGTTTCTAGCCTGGGAGGGGGCCAATATTCATGGCACCCTTCCTGGGCTATTAATATCAGCCCCCAGCTGTCTGCCTAGCCTTTGCTAGCTAATAAAATAGGGGGGACCCCACGTAATTTTTTGGGGGGTCCCCCATTTTAATAGCTAGTAAAGGCTAGGTATTCAGCTGGGGGCTGATATTAGTAGCCTGGGAAGCTCCGTGGGTATTACCCCCTTCCCAGGCTTCAAACATCTGCCCCAGCTATCTGCTTAACCTCCGCTAGAGACTAAAATTACGGGGAACCCCACGTCAAATTTTTTTTAATAAATCCTTTATTTTAACACTAAATGACAAGTACAGTAATCAACACTGTCACTGTACTTATTATATATGTGATTGACATGTTTCTATCTATCTAATCTATGTGTGATGCTCTATTCTTTCTGTTCTAAATTGTCGGGTACCGATGCTGAATTGCCGGTCGGCTTTTTTAAAGAGACAGTGCATGAAAACACTATTATTTTTTTTAATAAATCCTTTAGCACTAAATGACAAGTACAGTAACCAACACAGTCACTGTACTTCTTATATATGTGACTAACATGTTTCTATCTATCTAATCTATGTTTGATGCTCTATTCTTTCTGTTCTAAATTGTCGGGTACCAATGCTGAATTGCCGGTCGGCTTTTTTAAAGAGAGTGTCTTCTGAGCAGTTTGTCAGCTTTTGAACACCTTTGAAGGTGTTTTCTATGTGTTATTTTTGCCTGCCATTGGTTTTAACGATGTTCGACAGTGTTCGACAGTGTTCTAAGGTGTTCGACGAACAGTTCCACGAACATCCCGGTGTTCGACGAACCAAACCGAACCCGAACACTATGGGGGTGGCTCAACACTAGAGGCTATGCAGGGACCGCAATGTAGGAGAGAGAGTGAGGTGTCTGGCAATCCCTAGTAAGGTACTAGCCAGCTGATCCATACCTGACAGTGGAGGTTGGCAACCTAGGACCTGCGCAATTGGCGCCCCCACTCCGCGGCGGCTTTCCTCACACTCCTCACCCTAATGGTCCCTACGCTTATAGAAAAAACCTAATAGACAGCTGTTCATTTAGACCGAATGGAGACATTGTCTGTAGCTTATAGATCCATTTTGTCTCTCTCTGGAGGATCAACTTGTCCCAGTCCCCCCCCTGGGTGGCACAATTACTTTGTCAATCCCCATGAATCGCATAACGTCAAGATGGTCTGGATGTACAGTATTCACATGTCTTGCTATGGGGGTATCTCTTTTCAAGGCAATATCTCGCTGATGTTCACCCACCCTTCTCCTGAACTCTCTTTTCGTTTTCCTCACATACTCAATGCCGGACTCACACGTGGCCTTATAGACTATCCCTTTGGACCTGCAATTAATAAAGTGTTTTATAGCAAAGGTCTCACTGGTGACATTACTTGTAAAGTTCTTACTTTGTGTCATTGCCTTACAGGACCCACATCCACTACATCTGAAGCTACCCCCTGTGGAACTTTGTAGCCAACCAACTTCCTGATGGCTAGTGTAGTGGCTATGGACCAGCCTGTTCCTCAGGGATCTGCCCCTTTTGTAGGTGATCTGGGGCTTCGGACTAACCATTGTACCTATGTCCTCATCCATCTGGAGAATGTACCCCAACACATCAGACTGTCGCCTACCGTGGAAACCTTGAAAAGGAAGCTGAACACCCACTTCTTGTGACAAGCGTACAATCTGCGGTAAACCTCGCTCTAGCATACCGCTGCATGACTAGCTGTACCCTGACCTACTGTATCATCACCCATCACTTGTAGATTGTTTGTGCGCCCTCGCAGGCAGGGTTTTCTCTCCTTTTGTACCACTCGTTGACCCCTTTTCATATGTAACACGCCACAAAATAAATGTCACTGTAATAGTAATAATAATTATAGTATTTGTACTCTGGGTCAATTGATGGCACTTTCCTGGTATCTAACCCTTATTTAATGTGTTTTGGTAGCTTTTGGGCATGTTTGAAGGTGTTGTATATGTGTTTTTTTTGTCCCCCCATCGAATCCTATGGTGTTCGCAAATGTTCGTCGAACATTCGACAAATAAATTCGGCGAATGATTAATTATTTGGCGATCATTTCCGAGCCGAACATTGAATTGTTCGCTCATTTCTAGTTATGACTGGATTCTGCCTAACATAAATTTGGCTGTACATATCCATCTAAAGAAGATGGAAAAGCGACAAGAGGAGCTACCTGTATTTTGAGAAGAAACTTATGCAGAACATCCATTTTCATTCCTTCCATCTGTGGCCAATTTTTGTGCTTTTGATTTCACCTTCATTTCTTTCAAAAGTCCTAAGTTTGTAATTTTTCCATCAACATAGTTGTGCAAGGACTTTTTTTTTGTTGTTGTTTTTTTTTTATAAAAGCCACACTTTGCATGGTAGACAGTGACATTTAAATGAATGAAATGTTGGGAATTTTCATTTCTCTGTGCTAAAAAAAGAAAAACTCTTCCAAAACCTCCCCAAAATAGAAAGTTAACTGAAGTGTTTACTACTTGAAAACTCGTGATTTTTGAACTCCTGAAAAAACTAGGTGTGAGCATTCCTTTTCTTTTTTCAACGTTTGTGTTTTATTTTTTTCATAATTTAAAAAACTTTTTTTTTACTTTTCACTGAATTTAATAGTCCCCTTAGGAGACTTGAAGCTGCTATTGTCCAATCGCTTGTGCCATAACATAGCAGCTGCTGTGGCAAAACGAGTGCGCGGTGGGGGCGTGACGCCACAGCTCATCTAATTATTGACAAGTTGTGGTGTTGCCTACGCAAGAAATCTCACTTCAATCAGGGTCTGGAATAATATTTCTGGTGTGGTGCACAAAGTTCCACATCACTTGTCAGTGACATGCGCCTTTGACTCCACCACATCCTCTCATCTAGACTGGTGAGAAAATTGAAGTCTCAGGCCCAGAGATTTCTCATTTTTTAATCCATTCTTGGCTGTGGATTCAAAAACTACTGTACATAAAAACCGGAATGTAGAAGCATAACCTCAATGACAGTCAGTAAATGGATAATATGTGATTGCATGTCGATTATCTATTTCAAAGCTTAAGTTATTTAATTACGTTTCCTTCGATATGATGAAGTTTAGTATGCTATTTTCTATTTGAATGCATGCTGTTTATGCATACATGTCTATTCGTTCTGTTTTTTATTACTGTAGAGAAGATAAGATTGGATATTCATTTCCTTGGCACAGATGCTAGTTTGATGCTTGACATTTACCAAAAACATTACTAATGAGGCAGCAAAGAAGTTGATCATTATATACACAATGTAAAGATGGTTCATCGAGTTCTGATGAGATTTTATAAAGCAACATAAAAATGTTTATAAATCTCTCTTTTTACTGTTAAAGCATATACAATTCTGTTTTTATGTAGCACAAAGCAAGTTACTATTCTGACTGTAGATAGCATGAAATCATAACTAGTGTAATTCTAATTTAAAATAGCAATGGTCAAGTAAGTCTGTATGAGTGCTGGACTTGGGTTCCCTGATGCAATCTCCAAAAAATTATTAACCCACCCTTTATTTATGCAGAACAACTCCATATAACAACATAAATAATAATGGCAAATCATTGTCTCCAAAAGTCATTGTCTCCAAAGTCAGATTGAGTTGGTCTTATAGTCTACTGGTACCCATTAATATGGTTGTCCAGGCTTGATGTTTAAGTCTATAGTAAGTGTACATGACTTCAGACTTGTGAATCCTCACAGCACACAAGTGCATGCTGTGAGGATTCTGTGGTGCCACTACAGAGAACGGGTGGCCATGTGACCACAATTATACAATTTGCATGCTTCCAGCCACATTCTGACTAGACATGTCCAGTCTCGCTCAATACACTTGTATTGAGTGAGGCCATGTATGTCTAGCCAGCATATGACTGCATGTACGCAAATTGCATACTTTCGTTCACGTGCCCATCACTCTCGACACCAGAGAATCCTGAGAGGATGCAGTGTATTTTCTGTGAGGATTCACATGTCTGCAGTCACATACAGTAACTGCAAAATTGAATCCCAAGCCTGAACAACCCCTTTAATATGTCAGAGCCTGGGACTATGGGTTCACTGGTGGACTGATCTTACCCTTGTGTGCACTAAACGGTTACATAGGCTACATTGTGGACAGAGTTTAGCAATTCCAGATGTTTAACTGATTAATTGTGACTTTTTTTTTAAAAAATTGATAAATATGGCGCAATTTCACTCCAGTCCACACACTGGTATATTTCATAATATGCAATTTGGCATAATTTTGTGACTTTTTAGGCCAAATTGTGACTTTTGATGCCAAGCAAACAAGCCAAAGCAGTTCAAGATAAAAACAAAGCCTATTTTTAACTTGCCACTAAATTTGTGAATCATGTGCACCATTTTGATGAATTTTGTGCCAAAAATGGTAGCTAATACTTTAAGGGAAAAAAAGAAAGTGACTTTAAAATTTATGTAATTGATGAATCAGGGCTAGTGATGAGCGAGCACTAAAATGCTCGAGAACTCGTTGTTTGAGTCGAGCAAATTGGAATACTCAAGTGCTCAATCCGAGCAACGATCCAAATGTAAGTCTATGGGAAACTTGAGCATTTTCCGGTGGCCCCCCCCATAGGTCTGCAGAGGGCCTAAAAATTGCCAAAGTCGATGGGAACATCATGGGGAAGACCCCTGGAAGCTTCTCTGACTCCCAAGTTACTGCTGTGAACAATGTTGTCAGAGTATTATGCCACTTTTACAGATTCACAATAAAACATTCAAAAACAAAACCAAAATGGATTTTCGTGGAAAAAAAGGTAAGGAACATAGTTTCCAGGGTAATGACTTGTATATAAGGTTAAATAAATAATCAAAAACAAAATGCTCCTCCACACCTTGGGCTATGTTTACACGTAGCGTTTTTGATGCGTTTATTCACTTTTGCATTGCTTTCAATGGTAAAAATACATTTACTGGTAAATGTCATTTTAACATTTTACTACCTTAACTTACTATGTAGTGTGCGAGACATGATCAGACACATCCTGTTTCATTTATGAAGGCGGGACTCTGAAAGTCGCAAAGCCTATTTTTATAGGGCTATCAGGCAGCCCTTAATATTCTTAAAGGGTCAGCAGTCGGCCCTCACTATTGTTAGAGAGCCATCAGCTGGCTATGCTTTGTTGTTCCCATTATTAAAGAGTGGGTCTTCTATAGTGGTAATGCCCATGCAGTGACTGCAAGGGCTGCCTAAATTTGTGAAATACACCAATACCAATTGAAGACACATAGAGGTGGGCCTCAGAAATGACAGGTTCCCATTAGAAAGGAGTGGTTCTCTATACAGTTATTGCATATGCAGTGAGTACAACGGCTGCAGAAATTTGGGAAAAACCCCAATACCAATTTAAAGACACATACAGTAGAGGAGGGCCTCAGTAACGACATGTTCCCATTAGAAAAAAGCAGTTCTGCTATACAGTTATTGCATATGCAGTGAGTACAATGGATGCCTAAATTTGTGAAATACCCCAATATCAATTTGAAGACACATAGAGGTGGACCTCAGTAACGACATGTTCCCATTAGAAAGGAGCAGTTCTGCTATACAGTTATTGCATATGCAGTGAGTACAATGGCTGCAGAAATTTGGGAAGAACCCCAATACCAATTTAAAGACATATAGAGGAGGGCCTCCGTAAGAAATGTTCCCATTAGAAAGGAGCGGTTCTGCTCTACAGTTATTGCATATACAGTCAGCACAATGACTGCCTAAATTTGGGAAAAACCCCAATAACAATTTAAGACACAGAGGAGAGCCTCTGTAACGACATGTTCCCATTAGAAAGGAGCAGTTCTGCTATACAGTTATTGGGTATGCAGTGAGTACAACTGCTGCCTAAATTTGGGAAAAAACCCAATACCAATTTAAAGACACAGAGGAGGGCCTCCCTAATGACATGTTCCCATTAGAAAGGAGTGGTTCTGCTATACAATTATTGCGTATGCAGTGACTACAATGGCTGCCTTAATTTGGGAAAAACCCCAATACCAATTTAAAGACACAGAGGAGGGCCTCCCTAATGACATGTTCCCATTAGAAAGGAGCGGTTCTGCTATACAATTATTGAGTATGCAGTGACTACAATGGCTGCCTTAATTTGGGAAAAATCCCAATATCAATTTAAAGACACATAGAGGTGGGCCTCAGTAATGACATGTTCCCATTAGAACAGAGCGGTTCTGCTATACAGTTATTGCGTATGCAGTTAGTACAACTGCTGCCTAAATTTGGAAAATAACCTAATACCAATTTAAAGACACATAGAGGAGGGCCTCCGTAACAAAATGTTCCCATTAGAAAGGAGAGGGTCTCCCATACTGTTCTTGCATATGCAGTGACTGCAACGGCTGCTAAAAATTTGGAGGCACCCCAATGCCCCTTGCAAGAGATGTAGAGGAGGGTCTCATGAAAAAAATGTTCACATTATTATTAAGTGGGCATCCAATACTGTTATTGTCTATGCAGAGAATGCAAGGGCTGCCAAAAATTTGGAGGCACTCCAATGCCCCTTTGCAAGAGACGTATAGGAGGGCCTCATGAATTTTTTTTTCCAATTATTAGAAAGTGGATCTCCCGTACGGTTATTGCTTATGCAGTGAATGCAATGGCTGCCAAAAATTTAGAGGCACTCCAATGCCCCTTTCAAGAGACGTAGAGTAGGGCCTCATGAAAAAATGTTCGCATTATTAGGAAGTGGGTCTCCCATTCTGTTATTGCCTATTCAGTGAATACAAGGGCTGCCAAAAATTTGGAGTCACTCCAATGCCCCTTGCAAGATAAATACAGTCATGGCCAAAAGTTTTGAGTATGACACCAAAATTATATTTTCACATGATCTGCTGGCCTCTGGTTTTTATTAGTGTTTGTCTGATGTTTATATCACATACAGAAATATAATTGCAATCATATTATGAGTACCAATAGGTTATATTGACAGTTAGAATGAGTTAATGCAGCAAGTCAATATTTGCAGTGTTGCCCCTTCTTCTTCAAGACCTCTGTAATTCTCCCTGGCATGCTCTCAATCAACTTTTGGACCAAATCCTGACTGATAGCAGTCCTTTCTTGCATAATCAATGCTTGCATTTTGCCAGAATTTGTTAGTTTTTGCTTGTCCACCCGTCTCTTGATGATTGACCACAAGTTCTCAATGGGATTAAGATCTGGGGAGTTTCCAGGCCATGGACCCAAAATCTCTATGTTTTGTTCCATGAGCCATTTAGTTATCACCTTTGCTTTATGGCAAGGTGCTCCATCATGCTGGAAAAGGCATTGTTGGGCGCCAAACTGCTCTTGGACGGTTGGGAGAAGTTGCTCTAGGAGGACATTCTGGTACCATTCTTTATTCATGGCTGTGTTTTTAGGCAAGACTGTGAGTGAGCTGATTTCCTTGGCTGAGAAGCAACCCCACACATGAATGGTTTCAGGATGCTTTACAGTTGGCATGTGACAAGACTGGTGGTAGCGCTCACCTCTTCTTCTCCAAATAAGCTGTTTTCCAGATGTCCCAAACAATCGAAAAGGGGATTCATCAGAGAAAACGACTTTGCCCCAGTCCTCAGCAGTCCACTCCCTGTACCTTTTGCAGAATATCAGTCGGTTCCTGATGTTTTTTCTGGAGAGAAGTGGCTTCTTTGCTGCCCTCCTTGAAACCAGCCCTTGCTCAAAGAGTCTCCGCCTCACAGTGCGTGCAGAAGCACTCACACCAGCCTGCTGCCATTCCTGAGCAAGCTCGGCACTGCTGGTAGTCCGATCCCGCAGCTGAAACAGTTTTAAGATATGGTCCTGGCGCTTGCTGGTCTTTCTTGGGCGCCCTAGAGCCTTTTTGACAACAATGGAAGCTCTCTCCTTGAAGTTCTTGATGATTGTTGACTGAGGTGCAATCTTTGTAGCTGCGATACTCTTCCCTGTTAGGCCATTTTTGTGCAGTGCAATGATGGCTGCATGTGTTTCTTTAGAGATAACCATGGTTAACTGAAGAGAAACAATGATACCAAGAACCAGCCTCCTTATAAAGTGTCCAGTGATGTCATTCTTACTTAATCATGACTGATTGATTGCCAGCCCTGTCCTCATCAACACCCATACCTGTGTTAATGGATCAATCACTAAAACGATGTTAGCTGCTCCTTTTAAGGCAGGACTGCAATGATGTTGAAATGTGTTTTGGGGGTTAAAGTTCATTTTCTGGGCAAATATTGACTTTGCAAGTACAGTAATTGCTGTTAAGCTGATCACTCTTTGACATTCAGGAGTATATGCAAATTGCCATTACAAAAAATGAAGCAGTAAACTTTGGAAAAATTACTATTTGTCTCATTCTCAATACTTTTGGCCATGACTGTAGATATGGTAGATATGGTGATGATATGGTGGTGGAGGATGAGGATGAGGAGAAGAAAGAGGACAAGAGCAAATAGACAAAATCAGGAAGTGCATACCCATGTCAGGGTGTGAAGAGTTGCATGGGAATGGACATCCAGAAAAAAATACTCTGGATTTAAGTTTATGTTACGCTGCTATCATTCAGTGGTGTTGAGAAGTCTGGCTCAATCCAGCCCTTGTTCATTTTTATAAGAGTCAGCCTGTCAGCATTTTCAGTTTATAGGCAGATGCGCCTATCAGTTATAATTCCCTCGGCGGCACTAAAAACCCACTCTGACAAAACGCTAGCTGCAGGGCAGGCCAGGACCTCCAAGGCGTAGAGAGTCAGTTCATGCCACGTATCCAGCTTGGATACCCAATAATTAAAAGGCACAGAGGAATCACAGAGGACGTTGGTATGGTCCGCGAGATTCTCCTTCAGTATCTTCATAAAATTATTCCTTCTGGTGAGACTACCGCATGCATCAGGGCCTTTGTGATGGGAGGGTCAGAGGAAACTGTCCCAGAACCTTGACAGTGTTCCCCTGCTTATGCTGAATAGTATCCTTGCTTTTCTTGCCTGTACTCCTTGGTTGTCCAAGGAACTGCGACAACTACCGCCAGTGTTTTCAAATTGGAATTTTTTTAATAATCCCGCAACAAAGGCCTTCTGGTACTGCCCCATTCTAGTAGACCTGTCTGCTGCGGGAATAAGAGACAGAATGTTCTACTTGTGGCATGGGTCTCGAAGTGTCACCAACCAGTAATGACTGTCACCTAAAATTTGGACAACACGAGGTAACATAAACTCATCTAAGCATATTAGCTTCAGCACAGCCTGCTTCCGCTTGGCAGAATCAGTGCAGCAGTGCTTACAGCTTCTGACTGATGTAGTCATTTCGGAGATGGAGGCTGAAGAGGAGGAGGTGCAGGAGCTGCTGAATGTGGGGGCAACCCTGATTGACCCAAGCCCACGATCCTCGACGTCGGGAGGACGTGTTCAGTCCCAAAGTCTGACTGGGTCCCGGCTTCCACTATACTAACCCAGTGTCCATCAGTGAGATGTACCATCCCTGCCCACATGCACTTGTCCACGTGTCCGTGGTTAGGTGGACTTTCCCAGTAACTGCGTTGTTGAGGACACAGATAATGTTCTGGGACACGCACTCGTTTAATGCGGAGACGGCACACCGGGAGAAATAGTGGCGGCTGGGGACCGAGTACCTAGGCTGCCACAATCAGGTTACAGAAATCTTCCGTCTCCACGAGCCTAAAAGGCAACATTTCGAGCACAAGCATTCGCGAAATGTGTGAATTTAGTAGTGTGGCCTGTGGGGCATTGGCTGTGTATTTGCGCTTGCGTTCCAAAGACTGGGGTAAGGACAACTGAACTCTGCGCTGGGACAAGGACATGGACGTGGTTGCTGATGGTGCTAGTTGAGAGTGTGCAACGACAGGTGCAGGGCAGGAGGCATCTTCGCATGCACCATGGACAGGGGATTGGCGTGCATGCATAACAGTGGAAGAAGCAGTGGTGGCACCTGCAGACACTGTTTCTGGACCCTGGCAGTGGCAGACTTAGTCGGGTACTTTGCTGTAATGTGCCTGATCATGCTGGTGGTGGTCAGACTGCTAGTTTTGCTACCCCTGCTGATGCTGGCCAGGCAGATAACCCCATTTGCACTATCTGCAAAGTCTTTAAAAAAATAACCAGACTCGGGAAGACCTAACAGTTGGAGTGGCAACTTCCGTCGTGTTGGTGTTCCGGGGAACTGTTACCCACCCTGTGTCTGTGGCCACCACACCCTTGTTCCTGCCTGTTATGGTGCTATGCCTCCCTCCTCTATGTGCTGCTTTCCTCGCTCTGCATGTCAATGTCACCTTGCCAGGCTGGGTCAGTGACTTCATCCTTGTCCTCCTCCTGACTTTCTAGCAATTGTGTATCATCATCACCCACCTCTTGCTACAGTAACTGCACTTTCCCACCATCGACTTCATGTGATCGTGCCTGCTCAAATATTTATGTATCGATACACGCGTTCTCCTCTTGCCCCACTTGAAGCTGGCTGGGCGAGGGCCCAAATCTATAAATGGAAAACTGAACAGCTCTTCAGAGTGTTCAAGTATGGGATCAGTTGTCTCCAGGCACTCAGCATGGTGGGAGGAAGGAGGATCAGGGTGAGGAATATGCGGTCCAGACTCACGGCTACTGAGACTTGACCATGTGGAAGACAGGGTGGTGGTGGTAGTGGCAAAGTGACTAGTGTTATGATCTGCTACAAGCACTAAGGAAAGAAAGGAGATCTGTCCCTACAAAGAACTAAGCTAGATCCCTACGATGTAACGGGGAACCTGATCCTGCGATCAGACCCGCTAAAGTTCTCGGCTAGTCTGTACGAAGACCTATAGATGCAAGGGAGGGATCCCTACAAGAACTAGGGACTGGGATAAAGTTGGACACCTCCTAGCAGAAATTGTAGCAGTAAAAGACAAACACACAACATAGAACATAAAGGTCCGAAGACCTAGCTAAACTGACTGAGAAAGGTAACTAAGCACCTGGCTAACTTAGGAGTAGAAATTACAATGAGGTCCAGCAAGGCTAGGAGGGTGGAGCAGGATTAAAAAGGCAAAAAAGGTCATGTGACCAGCAAGATAGAAAAAAACTAACAGGAGAGTTCTAACAGTACCCCCTCTTCTATGAGGATCCTCCGGATCCCCTAGGCCCAGGCTTATCAGGAAACCTCATCCGCCCTCACCCATGAGTTATCCTCGGGTCCGAAACCCTTCCAAGCGACGAGATACTGCAAACTCCCTCTATACCGTCTAGAATTTAGGATGCGGGAAATTTCGTATTCCCCGTCCTCCACCACCGGAGGAACAGTGGCAGAGGCGTCTCCATCCGACACATAAGCTCTTTTCAACAGAGAAACATGAAACACCGGATTAATCTTCCAGGAGGTAGGAACCTCCAACCTAACAGCAGATTGGTTAACTACCTCAAGCACCTTAAAGGGCCCTACAAACTTGGGACCAAATTTTTTAGAAGGAATCCTCAACCGCAGATTCTTAGAGGACAACCAAATCATATCACCAATAGCAAACAAAACCTCTTGCCGTTTCCTATCAAAGTACCTCTTAGATTTTTTGTTAGCCTCCTGAAGATTACCATGCACATCCGTCCAAACTCTCTCCAAATCACCGGAAAAACTCTCCTCCTCAGGCACAGCCGATACCAATTTGGAGAATGACCCAAAAGACGGATGTCTCCCAGAACAACAAAAATAAGGTGAACAACCAGCAGAAGAGGATGTATGGTTGTTAAGAGCAAACTCAGCAAGTGGCAGAAACTCAGACCACCCTTCCTGATTGCCTGCCACAAAACAACGCAAGAACTGCTCAACATCCTGATTCTTCCTTTCTGTCTGGCCATTAGACTCAGGATGATATCCGGATGAAAACGACAAATGAACTCCCAACCTGTCACAAAAAGCACGCCAAAAACGAGCCACGAACTGAGGTCCCCTTTCCGAAACAATGTCAGTAGGAACGCCATGTAGTCTGACAATTTCCTTGACAAAGGCCTTAGCGAGTGTCTTAGCGCAGGGCAGTTTGATGAAAGGAACCAAGTGACACATCTTGCTAAAACGGTCCACGACCTCCCAGATGACTGTGAAACCCTGAGAGGGGGGAAGGTCAGTAATAAAGTCCATAGCCAGATGTGTCCAAGGTGCACTAGGAACCTCCAGAGGGCAAAGCAACCCCGCTGCAGGAGTATGTGAAGACTTAGATCTAGCACACACCGTACATTGACGCACCCACTTAATGACTTCCTTCTGCCATCCAGGCCACCAAAAACTGCGACCCACAAGTCTCTAGGTCTCAGAAATTCCTGGATGACCTGCCAACCGAGACTCATGACACTCAACAAAAAATCTCTCCTAAAGGTCCTAGGCACAAACAACCTCCCATGGGGAGTGTTAGATGGGGCATTCTCCTGTGCTTTAAGAATCTCATCTTCCAAAAAGGAGTCCAATGCAGCAATCACAACACCTTCTTGTAAAATGCTCCCCTCCTCCTCAGCACCGACCATGGGAGAAAAGCTGCGAGACAAAGCATCAGCTTTAACATTCTTGGTACCCGGGATGTAAGTAACGGAAAAATTAAACCGTGAGAAAAAAAGTGCCCACCTAGCCTGACGGGCATTCAAGCGCTTGGCAGCATCAAGATAGATCAGATTTTTATGATCAGTGAAAACTTGAATGGTAAATTCAGCACCTTCCAAGAGATGACGCGAGTGTTCAAATGCGAGTTTAATAGCCAGCAATTCTCGATTACCAATATCGTAATTAAGTTCTGTCTCAGAAAATTTTTTTGAAAAAAAAGCACAGGGATGTACTCCATCCTTGTTTTTCTGAGACAACACCACACCGCAACCAAAAACGGCTTAGTCACATCAGGCTGCATAAGGATGGGAGCAGAGCTGAACCTCTCCTTTAGAAACACAAAAGCTTCAATGGCCTCAGTAGTCCACTGAACCGCATTAGCACCTTTCCTTGTGAGATCGGTCAGTGGTTTGACAATAATAGAAAATGTTTTAATGAATTTTCTGTAATAATTGGCGAAACCCAAAAACCTCTGTATCGATTTCAAACCAATAGGCCTAGGCCATTCCTGCACAGCCTGAACCTTCACAGGGTCCATCTCAAAGCCCTCGCTGGAGATAATGTAGCCCAAAAAACTAATTCTCTGTACAGCGAACTCACATTTCTCCAGCTTAGCAAAAAGCGAATTGTCAATTAATAACTGTAATACCTCACGTACGCTCCGCCAATGAGACTCCAGATCCGGTGAATAAATCAAATTGTCATCCAAATACACAACCACATTTTTGCCGATCAAAGGTCTAAGGATGTCATTAATAAGATTCTGAAAAAATGCTGGAGCATTGGTAAGACCAAAAGGCATAACCAGATTCTCAAAATGACCCACAGGAGTGTTAAAAGCAGTCTTCCATTCATCATCCTCCTTCATGCGCAACAAATTGTATGCGCCCCGGAGATCAATTTTAGAGAACCACTTGGCCCCCACTAACTGGTTAAACAAATCAGGAATCAATGGCAGTGGGTAAGGATTGCGTACAGTAATTTTATTAATCTCGCGAAAATCCAGACAAGGACGTAAACCGCCGTCCTTTTTTTTAACAAAAAAAAATCCAACAGCCACAGGAGACTTGGAAGGCCTAATGTGACCGGCGGCCAAGCTTGTCTGTATGTATTCCTCCAAAGCCTTTCTCTCAGGAATAGTAAGATTAAATAAACGACTTTTAGGAAGAGTCGCTCCAGGGACAAATTCAATGGTACAATCACAGTCTCTATGGGGAGGCAAAATTTGTGACTCCTCCTTAGAAAAAACTCTCCAAAAATCCTGAATAGGTACAGGTAATTCCCCTTTTTCCACTGCAGCAATACGTCCGTTACAACACTTGTCATAACACTTAGGGCTCCAGGACTTAATTTCATTGGTAGACCAATCCAGTACAGGATTGTGCAATTTTAACCAGGGTAACCCCAAAATTACTGGAGAAGGCAAATTATTTAATACCACCAAATCCAAATTTTTTTGGTGAATACCATTAATAGTGAGGGGAAATTCACAGACCTTGTGAGTAACACTCTTCAAGGGGGAGCCATCGACAGAAACCACAGCAATAGGGGATGACAAAGGTTTGGGTTTTAATTTAAGTTTTTCCAAGAATCCCCCATCAATCACATTCAGAGTAGAACCACAATCTCCAAATATCCGAAATTCAATTAATTCTTCCTGAGCAGCAGTAGTAGCAGAAAGAAATACCCCCTTAGTATTTAAACAGGCAATACGGGAGTAACTGACCTTTTTTTTTTCTTTGTTCATACGAAGCACACAGTTCTTAATAAAATGGTCAGATTTCCCGCAATGAAAGCACAAACCTTCAGAAGATCTGCGGTCTTTTTCCTGAGAGCGGGGTGCCTTCGCCCCAATCTCTATCAGCTCTCCAATGTCAGTACAGACCCTCTCAAGACTCGGAGCTGACATGGCAGAGGATTTACTCTCATTAACCCTTGCACGCAGTCTCCTGTCCACCCGTATAGCTAATTGCATTGCCTCCTGCAAGTTTCCAGGTGTGGGATAAGCAATCAGCAAATCCTTAACCCTTTCACCTAGCCCCGCAAGAAACAAGCTTTTCAAAGCTGAATCGTTCCACCCCACTTGGGCAGACCACCGACGGAAGTGAGAACAATATTTTTCCACATTACCTGATCCCTGCCTCAAACGTCTCAATTCAGTCTCAGCTGATGAGACACGATCAGGATCATCATACAACAAACCCAAAGCAGAAAAAAAACTATCCACTGTTCTAAAGCATGGATCACTAGGTTTGAGAGAAAAGGCCCATCCCTGAGGTTCTTTGCGCAAAAGTGACATTATGAACCCTATGCGCTGTGATTCATCACCAGAGGATCTGGGTCTCAAACGAAAATACAACAAACAAGCATTTTTAAAGGAAAAAAATTCTTCTTGATCACCAAAAAATAAATCAGGCAAACGTACCTTTGGCTCCACAAAATGTGCTCCAGAACAGCTACTCACGTGTTGTTGGAGCTCGGCCACCTCCAGAGAGAGTCCCTGCAGGCGTTGATCCAAATCCTGAACCGACACCATGATGGAAACTGGAAGTCTTTCCTTAGAGATATTTTTGGGCTGGATTTACTGTTATGATCTGCTACAAGCACTAAGGAAAGAAAGGAGATCTGTCCCTACAAAGAACTAAGCTAGAACCCTACGATGTAACCGGGAACCTGATCCTGCGATCAGACCCGCTAAAGTCCTCGGCTATTCTGTACGAAGACCTATAGATGCAAGGGAGGGATCCCTACAAGAACTAGGGACTGGGATAAAGTTGGACACCTCCTAGCAGAAATTGTAGCAGTAAAAGACAAACACACAACATAGAACATAAAGGTCCGAAGACCTAGCTAAACTGACTGAGAAAGGTAACTAAGCACCAGGCTAACTTAAGAGTAGAAATTACAATGAAGTCCAGCAAGGCCAGGAGGGCGGAGCAGGATTAAAAAGGCAAAAAAGGTCATGTGACCAGCAAGATAGAAAAAACCTAACAGGAGAGTTCTAACAACTAGAAGCATTATCTTCTATCCAACCAACAATCTTTTGACACTGCTCTGGGTTCAATACTGGTGTGCTGCGGTCCCCTAGCAATTGGGACAGGAAGGTCGGACGACAGGATGTGGGTGTTTGTTGTGGCACAATTTCAGCTTGCCCATGGCCTCAGCCTTGGCCTCTGCATGCACCATTAGCATCACGTCCACTTCCCCATCCCTTGCCACGTGCCTTGCCCATTTAAAATGGCAGACAATATTTTCCACGGTTGCTTCAAATGGCTGGATTTGTACCGCAGTTATATGTGATATGTCTGAAGGACAATATTTTCCACGTTCACTACAAATTTCTGGATTATTTTCACTGTAATAAGGGATCACGTCTTATGATGGAAAAGATCTGGCTGTATTCTCTAGTGCTAACAAGAAAATGGAGCTGTAAAATGGTATACTCTGGATTGCTTTTTAAACAAATAATCAGGATTAAGCCAATCATTGTAATGCCACAACCAACATGGCTACGGA
Source organism: Phyllobates terribilis (assembly GCF_046119375.1). Taxonomy (NCBI): domain Eukaryota; kingdom Metazoa; phylum Chordata; class Amphibia; order Anura; family Dendrobatidae; genus Phyllobates; species Phyllobates terribilis. Next base: position 529,271,141 of record NW_027362764.1, on the reverse strand, counting down.
ATTACAGTGCGTGTCTGACAATCCATGCATGTTCATTGGCTCTCTAAATAGCGCCAAACATGAAGGGCGGGGACCAGCGCTCCCACCCGAGCAACCCGGAAATACTCGCCGACTGCCGAGCTTGTCGAGAAGGGTGATGCTCCGGAGAGTCCCAAGCAGTGGCAAGCACGCTCGCTCATCACTAATCATGGCAAATATTTATGTTCTGCAATACTTGTATTTATTTCATAAAACAAAAAGTAATTACATGATATTTACATTTTCTTCCACTTGGACTAAACTGTGAAGGTTGCAGGTAGTCAATAGCTGCTGATTGGATGCAGGGGTCACATGACATTGTTTGTGTAAGGTGACTAGTATAGGACACAGTGCTCTCCACTTATTGAAAACCTTCAAGGGTTGACCCTTCAAGGACTGCCTTCAATCAGTAGATACTAGTGTTGGGTGAGCATGCTCGGCATATCTTTATGCTCGATAGAGCATCGAGGTGATCGATTGAGTAGCAATGAGTGAAAGGTATCGTGTGGTGCTCGAGTGCTTGGATCCCTGTAAGTGAATTATCTGAGCCGGAGAGAGAGAATTGTTCCGTCCTATGGAAAAATGCTCGAGTTTGCCATTCATTTCCCTTATGCTCGTTACTCGAGTCAAGCTCATCCGAGTGTCCGACGTGCTCAACTCGAGTAATGAGCACTCGAGCAGTTAGATATATTATAATTCAAATAAATATAAAGGTTTTTTCTTGGGTCCTAAATGAAAATCTTCAACATTGCCCCCCACTGACTATGTGCTATTTAGAATACTTATGTCTTCCCATGACATCACAATAGCTACTCCTCCTATTGATTTTGGAAGTGTTCCTTGCACATGACTTCATACAATTATGAGCAGTCACAGCAATGCATAGTTTATAGGATAAATATTTTTGCTATTCAGTCATCTACAGAGGACATAACAGTAAATCAAAAGCAAACTAAAGGGAGATTAGAAGGAAAACATTTCACCATTCATTGCTGTTATTGTCTGCAGTACCAAGAATATATTACTCTTAAAGTAATGTGATCTATTACCAGATATATCTATCTTGTACCATTTCTCTATCAAGCAAGCATGTAGGTAAAGCTACAATAGAATTGGTGAAGCAATAATAATCTACTGGAGTAACCTTATTTAAAGGTGCAAATAAAAGTGATTTTGTACGGAGGAGATAATTAGATCACAGCTACACCTTTTCTAATTTATTATAGAAAATGACACCTTAATTACTTAAAATGCCAGTCACAGCATCCAACAGATGCTCACACTCTGAAGCACTGGTTAAAAGGGTGTTTCCATCACTTGCAAACTTGCATTTTTATAAAGTACATAAAAGTAAATATAGATAGTATGCACATTCTACGCTTGGATGTAGTGGCTGGTGGTCACCTCAACAGGAAGTTTAGGGTAGAGAGAAAGCCCTGCTATTGAAATAATTGAGTTGGGAAAGTCAAGGATTTCGAGGTCAAGAGCCAGGAGGGTACCTCATAAACAGAGGGAAAAGACAGAGGCATAGTCAGATAACGGTCCAAGGTCAGAATACCAGGAAGATATCGAATCAGAGCAAAGGGGCTAGGCAAACAGATGGTCAGTATGAGGTCCAAGGTCTGGCAGCAAAAGATCTACAAGCAAAGCACAAGGCACAAAGAAACAAAGCACACTGATCTGAAGCGACGACTGACAGCTATCTGGGACTGCCAGCTAAGTTAAGTAGCTGAGTAATCATTAGGAACAGGGAACACCTGATTAAAGTTCAGCACCTAACAGCCTCAGATTGGATTGCTTATCTGTGAATCAAAACACAGGCAGCTCAGCACACCCCTGCACCAGACTGGATGACTGAGCTGTCAATTACTGCATTCAAGACACACCGAGAGGTGAAATCTTGACAATAGATAAGCCAAAAATATAATGCTTTATCTGCATAATTTTGAAGGTTTTATATGATGGATGCCATCTCTCAGTTATAGTATTGAAAATTATTTAAAGAGAACCTGTCAGTACAATTTTGTAACTTGAAGTAAAGACATGGCTGTAATGGGACTGTAATAGTGATTAAATTGATACCCTTAGTGAAGAAATATGCATTGCTGTTCTTCTTTATTCACCATTTGAAATTTTCTAATAATTAGATTTCAGTGCACAGGGGCCGTACTGTACACTGGGTCTTCTCTTCCCTGTCTGTGATTCCCTGGTCCCCCCACCTGCCTCCGGTATTTGAATGACAGGTCACTGCTGAGTAGAGATGAGCGTTGTTCGACTCGAACTGTTCGCCAATCTCAATTTCGAGCTGTTTTGGGCGGTGTTCGAGCCGTTCGGCGAACACGAACGATTTGAGAAAAATTCGGCTGTTCGAGGTTATGTTCGATAAGTGTTCATGCACCAAAATCATAACTGTTTTTTTTCTCAGCGATGATGAAAATTAATGTTAATACGCAGTTTGAGTGTACAGCGGGGCGGGGGGAGGGGCGGGGGATGGATCTCTGCAGGAATAATGAAGATCTCCATTTTTTTTTCTCTTTCCCGCATTTACAGTGGGGAGGTGCAATCTGTCAGCCTATCAGCAGCGCACACACGGAGCGAAGTGCTTTTTTTCACACAAGCAAGGGCATGTGTCATTGGCATAGTATGTCACATATCCTTGCCCTATAAGACCAAGCCATTTTCCCCGTCGCCACCATTTTCTCACTGCTGCAGCTGCGTGTTAGACGGCACCGCTGTTGCTGTGTGCGCTATACCTTGTTAATTTCAAGCCAATTTTCGCACAAATCTACAGATAGCTTGGGAGTAGGGAATAGTTGTGATTGCAGTCCTTTTAAGGACTAGGTTACAGCATTTCCTATGACTTTTATCAGGCAGGTCTGTGCTCTTAAATAGATAGGTTGGGGAAGTAAAGACTAATTGTAATTGCAGTCCTTTTCAGGACTAGGTTACATCAGTTCCTATCAGTTTTTGCCACGCAGGTCTGTGCTAGTGCTGTGCAAGTTTTTTTTCACAGCATTTGGCTGAATCTAGCAAAGCTAATCCTTTTTGGCCTATTGCAGAGTGTGTTAGTCAGTGGAGTAGCCTATCTGTGTTGCAAGATATACCACCTGTGTATAGAATACCAATTTTTTTACTGCACCCAGTGAAGTAAAATCTTTTGGGCATAGCATCATTCTATTAGTCCATCTATACTGACCTCCATCAGGTTGCAAATTGAATATAATTTTTTTCTGCATCTAGCTCTGAAAAAATATTTGGGCTTGTAGCAGTGTGTGGGACTTGTTCTATTAATCCATCTATACTGACCTCCATCAGGTTGCAAACTGAATATAATTTTTTTCTGCATCTAGCTCTGAAAAAATATTTGGCCTTCTAGCAGTATGTGGGACATGTTCTATTAGTCCATCTATACTGACCTCCATCACGTTGCAAATTCAAAATAATTTTTTGTCTGCATCTAGCTCTGAAAAAATATTTGGCCTTCTAGCAGTGTGTGGGACTTTCTCTATTAGTCCATCTATACTGACCTCCATCAGGTTGCAAATTAAAAATAATTTTTATCTGCATCTACCTCTGAAAAAATATTTGGGCTTCTAGCTGTGTGTGGGACTTGTTCTATTAGTCCATCTATACTGACCTCCATCAGGTTGCAAACTGAATATAATTTTTTTCTGCATCTAGCTCTGAAAAAATATTTGGCCTTCTAGCATTGTGTGGGACTTGTTCTATTGGTCCATCTATACTGACCTCCATCAGGTTGCAAACTGAATATAATTTTTTTCTGCATCTACCTCTGAAAAAATATTTGGGCTTCTAGCTGTGTGTGGGACTTGTTCTATTAGTCCATCTATACTGACCTCCATCAGGTTGCAAACTGAATACAATTTTTTTCTGCATCTACCTCTGAAAAAATATTTGTGCTTCTAGCTGTGTGTGGGACTTGTTCTATTAGTCCATCTATACTGACCTCCATCAGGTTGCAAATTGAATATCATTTTTTTCTGCATCTAACCCAGCCAATAGTTTTGGCCTAATACCACAGTTTGGCCACTCAGGTCTGCTCAGTTCCCATCCATTGTTTTTTTGTGCAAACAACTCCAGAGTTGTGAATTAGTTAACCACCAAAATGAGTGGAAAAAGGCCTGCTGCTGGTGGAAAGGGGAATAGGCGTGTTAGGAAGGGGAAAAAAGGTTGTGTCCGTGGGGTAGGTGTTAAAGCAACAGTAACATCTGCAGAAGAAAGACCATCTTCCAGCCAAACTAAAATGTCTACTTCTTTTAGCGGACAATGTGATAATATCCCTTTCTAATGGCCACGCCAATCGCTACAAATTCCAGATGAGGCACAAAAACAGCAGGTGCTTCAACGGATATCAAGTGTTCCTTTAAGTGGGCTCTCCTCCACATCAACTTCAACATCACAAATACTCCAGTCCTCAAAGGTGTCACCCCAATCGCACTTGCTTCCTCACAGCTCCCAAATCTCCAGCTGCCCGTCTGAGTATGAGGTAGAACAGATGGTTGAGTCTGCAGAGCTGTTTACTCATACTATAGCCTGGGAATCAGAGGTCGACTCCAGCGCTTCTGTGAATCCAGATGAGGAAATGATCTGCACTGATGCCCAGAATATTTATGAGTCGGATCCAGGACCAGACGCAGAAGGTTCTGACCATAATGTAGACCCTCATTCCCAAACTGTAACTCCTGTTGGTGGAGACAATGAGGAAGATGATGATGAGATTCAAATACCTGATTGGAGCGACAACTTTAGTTTTTTGTCAGGGCAGGAACATGTTGGCTCTGAGGACGACGGGTGTGATAACGCACAGGGTGATGATGATGAGGTTGGAGATCCCACTTACTGTCAAGCCACAGTCAGCCAAGAGATGAGGTCAGCAGAGGAGGTGGAGGAGGATGCTAGTGACGACGAGGTCAGGTTGCGCCTTCCTGGAAAGAGACGTAGTACTGAAAGCACGTCAACAACTGCATCCTCAAACACAACTCTTCCTCTCACCACAAGTCGTGGTGGCTCTTCAAGTCGCATGGGTGCTAAGCCTTGCATAGCCTGGGCATTTTTTCAGATCGATAAAGATGACCCAACTCGTGTTATCTGTAACATTTGTCAGCAAAAGCTAAGTAGAGGCCAAAAAATACATAGTTTGAGTACTTCATGCATGAACCGGCACATGGACATGAAGCATAAGTTGCAGTGGGAAGCTCACTGTGCTACAATGCGGCCTAGCCGGCCGGGCCAACCACCGTCTGCCATATCTTGTGCATCCGCGGCCTCTTCATCCTCTGTGACTGGGGGGACAGCAGTCACACCTGTTTTGGGGTGCAGACCTGCCACCTCTTTACCCGCAACAGCCAGCGTGATTGGCAGGTCATCATTTTCTTTGGAGGTGGTAACACCAGCTGGTGTTGAGCGCTGTCCGACATCGATAGCACCGCCTTTGGATCAAGGCAACCTAACATGTTCGCCTGCATCTTCCTCACAGACCGGCAGTTTGCCGAGGACACCCTTATCAACCCCGTCTAAGCACAATAGCCAGCCCTCGGTCCCTCAGATGTGGATAAGTAAAAGACCATTTCCTCCTAGCCATGAGAAAGCTAAGAGGTTGAATTTCACCATCTGCAAGCTCTTGGCTGCAGAAATGCTGCCTTTCCGCCTGGTGGACACAGAGGATTTTCGAGACCTTATGTCCGTCGCAGTGCCCCAGTACCAGATGCCCAGTCGGCTCTACTTCTCAAAGAAAGGTGTGCCTGCGCTCCACCAGCATGTCGCACACAACATCACCGCTTCTTTGAGAAACTCTGTGTGTGACAGGGTGCATTTCACCACAGACACTTGGACGAGTAGGCATGGACAGGGGCGTTACATGTCGCTGACTGGGCACTGGGTAACTATGGTGACAGCAGGACAAGGGGCTGCTGTCCAAGTCTTGCCGTCCCCACGAGTTGTGCGTCAATCCTCTTTATCTCAAAGTTCCTCCACTGCTTCTGCCTCCTCAACCTCCTCTCGGTCCTCCACCTGCACCCAAAGCCTGTCTGGTCATGCCACAAGCTTTCTAACTGCGCAGAAGGGATCCTGCACACCTCCTTACTATGCTGGCAGTAGGGCTCAACGTCATCAGGCGGTTTTTACTTTGAAATGTCTGGGAAATGTGAGTCACACAGCTGAGGAGTTGTGGTAAGCTCTGGAGAACCAATTTCATGAATGGTTGTCTCCACTAGAACTGAAACCAGGGAAGGCCGTGTGCGACAATGCTGCAAACCTGGGTGCGGCCCTTCGCCGGTGCAATGTCACACACGTGCCTTGTATGGCTCATGTGTTGAACCTGGTTGTCCAGCAATTTTTAGCCCACTATCCCGGACTAGATGGCCTTCTGCAGAGGGCACGACGGTCGCTGTGTGCTCACTTCCGCCGTTCGCATTCCGCAGCTCAACGACTTACATCTCTACAGAAGTCGTTCGGCCTGCCACTTCACCGGCTAAAATGCGATGTGCCTACCCGGTGGAATTCAACTCTGCACATGTTGCAGCGACTGTGGCAGCACCGACAAGCCCTGGTGCAATACGTTCTGACGTATAGCCTGGGCCAACAAGATCCAGAGGTGGGGCAAATCACGCTGGAGGAGTGGTCTCAGATCAGGGACCTATGCACCCTTCTGCACAGTTTTGAAATGGCGACGAAGATGTTTAGTGCTGACGATGCCATTATCAGCATGACTATTCCTGTGATTTACATGCTGGAGAACATGTTAAACAGAATTCGGAGTCAGGTGGTGGCACAAGAGTAGGTGGAGGAAGTAGAGGAGGAGGAGTTGTATGCGGAAGGGCTAACATCTGCAAGGTCCATACGGTCGGCAGCACCAAGGCGGCAGGCATGTGAGGGTGGGGAAGATGGTTTTACCAGGGCGCATGGTAGCAGCCAAACTAGTGAGGAAGGTGCAGGAGCCCAGGAAGAAGTGGAGAATGAACTGATGGAAGACTCATCAGATGAGGGAGACCTTGATCACATTTCTGTTGTGCGAGGTTGGGGGGAGAGGACAGAGGAAGGAAGCATGATTGTTACCTCACCACCAACACAACAGGGACTTGGTGCTCCTGGATGCGCAACACACATGAGTGCCTTCTTGCTGCACTACCTGCAACATGACCCTCGAATTGTGAGAATTAGAAATAATCCTGACTACTGGGTTGCCAGACTGTTAGATCCCCGGTACAAAAGAAAATTTGCAGAAATTATTCCTGCCATAGAAAGGGATGCACGCATGCAGGAGTATCAGCAGAGACTGTTGCAGAATCTTACATGTGCTTTTCCACAAAACACCAGTGGTGCACGTAGTGAATCTCACAGTTCCAACTTGCCAACCGTGGGACCGTCGAGTGTTCAGCACTCAAACCGTAACAGAACCACAGTATCTGCTGGTAACATCAATTTTGCGGAATCATTTCACCACTTTTTTAGCCCATCCTTTGCAAGGCCACAGGAGACAAGAAGTCTGACACATAGTCAACGCCTAGAGACGCTGGTACAGGAGTATTTCCAAGTAAACATTGAAGCCATGACTGTGTCACTGGACCCTTGCTCTTTTTGGGCTTCCAATCTGGATAAATGGCCGGAGCTAGCCACTTACACCTTGGAGATCTTGTCATGCCCCGCAGCCAGCGTTCTGTCCGAACGTGTGTTCAGCGCTGCTGTTGGTGTGCTGACAGATAAGCGCACGCGGCTCTCCACTGATAATGTAGACAGACTCACGTTCATAAAGATGAACAAATCATGGATCCGAAACGACTTTTCTACCCCTGTGTCATCCTGGGGAGAGTAAAAGCTTGATGATTGTTTAAAATCACCTCACCAACCGTTTTAAGCTTTCAAATTACTAATCATGTTTATCTGTATCTTGGCTGGAAAATAATTTGGGCTTTGTAGCAGTGTGCAGCACTGATTCTGTTAGGCCATCTATAATATGCTTCACCAGATTTAAAATTCCTAATCATGTTTATCTGTATCTTGGCTGGAAAATAATTTGGGCTTTGTAGCAGTGTGCAGTACTGATTCTATTAGGCCATCTATACTAAGCTCCACCAGATTTAAAATTACTAATCATGTTTATCTGTACCTTGGCTGGAAAATAATTTGGGCTTTGTAGCAGTGTGCAGCACTGATTCTAGAAGGCCATCTATACTAAGCTCCACCAGATTTAAAATTAATAATAATTTTTAGCTGCATCTAGCCCGGAAAATAATTTTGGGGCTCCGAGATGCGCAAGACACATAAGTGTCAGAATTCGAAGTAATGCTGACTACTGGGTTGCCACACTCTTAGATCCCCCAAACTTTTCGATCAACCTTTTCATTTTAATAAAGACTGAAAAAGTGGTCATTTTTGAAATTATAAGCATTAGCAGGTTATTAGAAACTGAAATCAAACAGTTTTCAACTCAAAACTTTATTCTAGGTGATGTTACATTTTCACATAGGACCGCTTGTTCGAAAGGAGCTTCTGAACTCTCTCGTCCATTGAATTTGTCAGGTTTTGGATGGTTTCTGCTTCAATTGTTTTGCATGAGGACAGAATACCCTCCCAGAGCTGTTGCTTAGATGTGAACAGCCTCTCGCCATCATAGACACTCCTTTTGATGATGCTCCAGAGGTTCTGAATGGGGTAGAGGTCAGGGGAGCATGGGGGTCACACCATAAGTTTGTCCCCTTTTATGCCCATATCAGCCAGAGATGCAGATATTTTATGTGCAGCATGAGATGGTGCATTATCATGCATAAAAATGATCTTGCTGTGGAATACACGGTTCTTCTTCTTGAACCATGGCAGGAAGTGCTGTTTGAGAAACTCCAGATACATTATGGAGTTCATCTTTACCCCTTCAGGGATCCTAAAGGGGCCGACAATCTCTCTCCCTATGATTCCAGCCCAAAACATTACTCCACCTCCTCCTTGTTGGCGCTGTAGCCGTGTTTGCGTGGGGTGTCCTTCAACCAGTCATCCTCCACTCCATCCATCTGGACCATCGAGCGTTGCACGGCACTCATCCATGAACAAATATAATGTTTGGCCCACTGGAGCCGTTTCTGCTTGTGTGAAGTGGATAGAGGAGGTCGACAGGATGGCATATGCACAGCTGCAAACCTCTGAAGGACCCTGCATCTTGTTGTTCGGGGGATGTTGGAGGCACCAGCAGCTTCAAAAACTTGTCTGCTGCTATGACAAGACTTTTTTGCCGCTGCTCTTTTAACCTGACGTAATTGCCTGTAGGAAAGAGTCCTCAATTTGCCCTTATCAGCACGCACACGTGTGTACTGTGAATCAGCTACATACTTCTTGATTGCCAAGACACTTCATCCTGATCATCGCACAATGTTGATTGTAGTCATGCCTTGACCTAAACACTCCACAATTTGTTGCTTCTCTGCAGCCGACACATCCTTTTTCTTTCCCATTTTAGCAGAAAATGTCGGCTGCTTAATAATGTGGGACAGCCTTCTTAAGTAGTCTTGCCTTTCATTGGACACACCTGCCAAACTAATTAGCACAGGTGTCTGCAATTGCTTACAGTGATATAAAGAGCTCTGACACACATCACCATCAATGAGTTTAACTGACAAACAAACAAATTTTTCCCTTATCACTCTGAAACACTTTTTGCATAATAATTTGGAACACAGTGTACATGTGCTTTTCCACAAAACACCAGTGGTTCACGTAGTGAATCTTACAGTTCTAACTTGCCAACCGTGGTCTGTATGGAGTTGTTCAATAAAGGGCCCAAAATTAAGATAACATAGATGGGAGAGGTCTCTATGAATAGGAATTCCTAAGTATTTGATACCCTGTGAGGGCCAGGCAAAGGGAAAGTTGGACTGGATGGAATCCTGTATGGATTTGGGGAGGGAGACATCGAGGGCCTCAGACTTCGCTGCATTGATTTTAAAATTTGACCATGTAACAAAGTGATCTATTTCAGCCATAACAGCATGGATGGATATATGTGATTGAGTGATATATACTAGGACATCATCAGCAAATAGAGAGCACTTGTACTCGGTGCCTCCCACCTCAATCCACCTAATATTGGGGTTATGGCGAATTGATGAGGGCAGGTGCTCCTTCACTAGGATGTATAAGAGAGGGGACAGAGGACATCCCTGCCTTGTCCCATTGGTGATTGTGAAAGGTGAAGAAAATGTTCTGATGCACCCCCTGGGCCTTGGGACACCCGGAGCCGGACGCTTTTTGGTGGATGCTGGTGGTTGTAGTCTCCGTGGCGGCGACCCGGTTCCGTGGCTCAGGGCGGTCAAACCAGTGGCGGAACTATTTATGTGGTTTTGATGTTTAAATGTCTGACTACGCCACCCGTGGATTGCGGTCAGAGTGAACCGCCGCTGCAGGGCAGACCGCTGAGGCTGGTGTTGTGGGTGCAGCAGAGCGTAGCATAACTCCCCACGGGAGGAGTATAGCCTCAGGGCAGTGTATGCGGAGGATGGGGGTGATGGTGCAGGGCAGCAGCAGTAACGACACGGAGTCAGTGATGCAGTCCAGGGCCTTTACTCACAGTTCTTATTATCCAGACCACGTCTGCAGGTAACGGCTGCCCACGTCGTACTGTGCTCACCAGGTGAGCGGCTCAGACAACTCCCAGATAACTTTGGAGCGCTTCACAGGAACCCCTTTGTGTGTCCTTTGTCTGGCCTTTCTTACCAACCCTTCTGTCCGGCTGCCTCGGGCCTCCTCTTGGTAAACTTGGCGCCAGTTTCCCTGACCCTATGTGGTGCCTTCCTAGCGGGTGTAGTGAGGGGCTGCGCCACATAAAATGTCACAGCCTCCGGTTTCTAGCTGAGGGTCATTTCCTGCCTCCACTAGTTTTGGGGACCGGTCTCCCCCTTTGGCCTGACCCCTCCACGCAGGTGGATTCGGGCATGCGGTGGCGACTCGCCCGTCCGCACCCCTGGGATCCCTTCGTTCCTCGTTCCTGGAGCCTTCTCTGCTCCTCTTCCTTTCTTCTCCCTCTTCCAGGCCTGGGCCTCTGTTACTAGGCCCGCCTCCGGAGAAGAGCTCATGCAGAGCCCCTGCTCCCTGTCACTTCTGCTCAGACTTCTCTGCACTGAACTAAGATGGTGCCCACCTTTTATACTCCCTTCTCAATGCACCCAGGAACTGCTTCCTCCCTGCTCCTGCACTACAGGGTTCCCCTTCCTCAGTGTTCCCTCCCCCCACTCCAGCCAGGGACAGGGACTGTCGTGCCCATCTCAGGGGCATATTGGTCGCCCTGCCCCACGGCAATGTGGTGTAATGCATGCAGGTGTCGGGTCCTGATCCACACTCCATCCTTACCTGAGAGTGAGATATCACACCTCTGGGTGAGGTGCAATACCTCGGTAGCAACCGAGCCCTCAGGGTGCTACAGTTCCATTTATCTTCAGCCTAGGTGACGTATTGCGATACAGGGCCGTGATTTTGGCTATAAAAGGGTCCCCTAGACCCCTACCCCAAGCTTTTTAAGAGAATCATATATGGCGTGCCAGGAGACTCTATGGAATGCTTTCTCAGCATCCAACGAGAGTATCTAATTACAAATTTTTAACTGCATCTAGCCCAGGAAATACTTTGTGCCTAGTAGCAGTGTCTGCTAGTCAGCGGATTATCCCAGCTGTTAAGCAAGCTACACCACCTGTAGTTTGGACACTTAATTTTTTCAAAGGAAATGCTTCGGGACCACGGGATACTCAGTGAAGAGCATCAGGAGGCACCCCAAGGCATAGGGGCTGGGACTGGCAGTAGGATGCCTTGCGGTGGACAGCCGAGCTCGATCCTTATAAAAGCTTTGTAACTGCAGCAGCTTTAGTGGACGCTACTGGAGCTGGAATTACGCGGCTGCTGGCATGAGACTTGCCCTCCAATAGATCCTTGTAAAAGGATTTAAAGTGTATTCATTCAAATTAGAGAGACAATTTAAATTAAAAAGCTTAGAGCTGCCTCCACCACAAGGGGGCTCGCTCGACCCACCAGTGGACAGGCACCAGTATTGGGAGAGGGGGGCTGGCCGTCAGGTTTCACCGCGGCTCTGGCACAAACCCGGCGACACGGAGGTGGCACGGGCAGGAGTGGACTGGCCGTGTCGGCTTCTCACTTTTTGGATTTTAGAAGGGCATGACATGCCTATATCTGTGTCTCCCCCTCCTTTTACTCCTCCACCTCTTTTCTTTTCGCATGACTATATGTACTTGTCACTTTTCCATGTGTTAGTTGTGTCTTCTGAGCAGTTTGTCAGCTTTTGGACACCTTTGAAGGTGTTTTCTATGTGTTTCTATTTGTTTTTGTTTGCCTGCCATTGGTTTTAATGGTGTTCGAAGGTGTTCGATGAACAGTTCGACGAACAGTTTGGCGAACACACGGGTGTTCGACGAACCGAACCGAACTCGAACACTACGGGGGTGGCTCAACACTACTGCTGAGATTTCAAACAGAGTAAGCAGGTCATTCACAGCCCGAAGGCAGGCGGAGGGGCTGTGGAGTTACCGACAGGCAGAGGAAAACCCAGTGTACATTCTGGCCCCTGTGAACCAAAATCTTATTAGCAGAAAACTTCAAATGGTGATGAACTTTTTCTCGTCAAAGCCTGTTTTTACCTTCGCGATCAGACCATTTTTTTCAATTCTGACCAGTGTCACTTTAATGAGGTAATAACTCTGTAACTCTTCAAAGGATCCCAGTGATTTTGAGACTATTTTTTCATGATATATTAAACTTCATGTTATTGGTAAATTTAGGAAGATATTTTTGTGCTTATTTGTGAAAATATTGGAAATTTGAGAAACATTTTGAAAATGTTGCAATTTTCAAACTTTCAGCTTTTATGACCTTAAACTAGAGAGTTATGTTGCACAAAATAGTTAATGAGTAACATTTACCATGTGTCTACTTTACGTCAGCAACATTTTAAAAACATAATTTTTTTAGGAAGTTGGAAGAGTTAAAAGTTTATCAGCAATTTCTCATTTTTCCAACAAAATGTACAAAACCATTTTTTTAAGGACCACATTACATTTGAAGTGACTTTGAACGGTCTATGTGACAGAAAATAACTAAAAGTGATACCATTCTAAAATACTACATCCATCAAACAGCTCAGAACCATATTCAAGAAGTTTTTTTTAACCCTTCAGGTGCTTCACAAGAATTAAAGCAATATGAACTGAAAAAATGAAAATTTTACTTTTTCCCTCAAAATGTTACTTTAGCCTCAAATTTTTCATTTTCACAAGGGTAACAGGAGAGCATACACCAAACAATGTTTTAGACAATTTTTCTTGAGTATGGATACCCCATATGACATGGAAAACTATTGTTTGGGTGCACAGCAGGACTTGGAAGGGAAGGAGTATCATTTGCCTTTTGGAATGCAAAATTGGCTGAAATCAATAGTGGACGCCATATTGCGTTTGGAGAGCAACTGATGTGCCTAAACAGTAGAAACCCCCACAAGTGACCCCATTTTGGAAAGGAGACCCAACAAGAAATTTATCTAGATGTGAGGTGAGCATCCTGAACCCCCAGGTGCTTCACAGAATTTTATAATGTAGAGCTGTGAAAATAAAAAATCTATTTTTTTCTCAAAAAAAATGTTGTTTTTGCCCCAAATTTTTAATTTTCACAAGAGTAACAGGAGAAAATGAACCACAAAATTTGTTGTGCAATTTCACCTGAGTACGCTGATACCCCATATGTGGTAGAAAACTATTGTTTGGGTGCACAACAGGGCTCAGAAGAGAACTTTTGGAACTCAAAATTTTCTAAAATAGATGGTGGACTCCATGCCATGTTGGCAGAGCTCCTGATGTGCCTAAACAGTGGAAACCTCCCACAAGTTACCCCATTTTGGAAACTATCTGCCCTTCTAGAATTCATTTGCTGGTGTGATGGACATCTTGATACCACAAGAGCCTCTCAGAATTTTAAATATTGGGGTGTGAAAATGAAATATTACATTTTTTTTCCACCAAAATTTGATTTAGTCTCAAATTTCTCATTTTCACAAGGGAAAAGGAGAAAATGGACTCCACAATTGATTGTGAAATTTTTCTTGTGTATGCCAATACCCCATGTGTGGTCGGAAACTGCATTCCAGCCACAGTGCACAGCTCAGAAGGGAAGTATTGGATTATAGAGCAGATTTTGCTGGAATGGTTTGTGAGTGACATCTCACATTGGCAGAACCCCTGAAGTGCCAGAACAGCAAAACTCCCCCTATAGGTGACCCCATTTTACAACCTACTCCCCTGAATTAATTCATCTAGTGGTGCAGTGAGCATAATGACAGCCCATCTGTTTCATAGAATTTCATACTGTTGAACTGTGAAAAAAAAATGTTTCCAAAACATTGTTTTAACTCCAGATTTTACACTTTTACATGGAAAAATAGGTAAAAGTGTCTCCTTTAGTTGTCTCACAATTTTTGCAATACCCCATATGTGACTGCTGGCAACTCGGTAGGACTGAATAATGAAGAAGTGCTGTTTGACTATTGGAGCACAAATTTTCCTAGAGTAGTTTGCGAGCTCCATTTGCAGAGCAGCTAACTGCCAAAACAGCAGAATCCCCCTGAATCCCCCATTTTGGAAATAACACTCCTTTGGGAATTCATTGGGAATTCATCTGTGGGTGTAGTGATGATTTTCACTCCATGGATCATTTCCAGAAACAAGCACGTAGTGGAAGTTTTAGAACAAACATTGCAAATATGCCATTGTAGTGCCCAATATATTCTGCCCAATTTGCGTCACTGAAGACATCCACCCCGGAAATTGTTAAGCGAGCAAATGTGTCATTCACTAAATAATCCATATGATTGAATGACAAAATGGAATAAATTAACACAGTTTAAAATTGTGGTTCTATGGGGAAGATTTTAAAGCAGTCAGTGAGGCATAAGGCTGATAATGATGGGCAATGTGGGCAATAATTTTGGGTATCACACCTTATTCCTCTCTTGATACATATACAACATCTTCTCTGGGGGCTCTTTATTTTTTCTCTTTCTCGAATGAGTGCGATAAAATGTTGCTCAGTGAATATTTCGATTCTAATTGATGAGCGAGGACAAATTTGCAAAAACAAGATTTTCAATTACCTTTTTCTCATAAGAAAAGTATCTGAATTTCCTACTATTTTGTATAACACAAAAGAATTATATGTGGCCACCTGAAACAAGTAAATGATTAACTTTTTATATTGGATTTATGATTTTCTTGATACCTGGTATGGCTGTAGAACCTGGTCTGCAAGGTTCATACCCCACATGTATTTGTTGTAATCAATGACTGAAATAGACTTCTGCTTTGGAATAGTGGATCTACAGTAGCCTTTGTGGCATCTGTGTGGATTGAGCTGACAATAAAAATATCTTTCTTATCCTTATATTTCAGGGCAAGCAGCTCTCTATCGCATACAGCCCGACTGCCTCTTTTGGATTTTTTATTGACCAGTGATGGAAACCCCTGATGGTTTTTACCAAATTGTTCCACAAGCCCCTATGTTGAGTTCAACCAGTCTTTTAAATAGGGGTATGCTGGTGTAGCCTTTTTGTAAAAATGGATAGGTTTCTAAACTATTTTTTCTACATGACCCCAGATAAGTAGGGCATCCTGGTGGGTTTAATTGGCTCTCTTTCGATGATTGGTCGGATTTTTTGTAGTCTGTTATGTTCTAAGGCATTTGTGGGCTGGTATTGACTATTGTTAAAATGCCAAATTCTCATGAGCATTTCATAGCGGGTCCTTGGAAGAACAACAGAAAACATAGGGGTGGCTTAAGCAGGGAGGTTGGACCAGTAAGACAGAATGCTTGATTTTTAACAAGCCCCATGGCAAACATAAGTCTTAAAAAATTTTCATTTCAGGAAGATTAGTTGTCGTCCATAAATTTGACCTAGCATAATAGGATGGTGGATTCTAACTGATAAATTGGTAAGTATATACATTGGTTTGGAGGACAATATGCTCTAGCAACCTGATATAAACTAATTTAAAATATGTACTTTTCCAAAAATTTCCACCTTCACATTCATACCAGGAATGGTATTAAAATCAGAGATCAATGGAGTAGCCGAATCCGAAACCTCTAATCTGGGAAATGCTTCATTAAGTGGCACAACTCCTTGTACATTGGCATGCGCCAATTTACCAGTACTAGGGACATTGCTTTTACTGGGCATTGTTCCCTGATTTGGAGACATTTCTCCAGTAGCGCTATTTGCCTCTCTTGTACTGGTCTTTGTCGTTTTTGAGGATGGAAAAGAATGACTGCTCATTTCTGATCTATTACTGTTGCTGAAACTAAAGCCCTCGAAATCATCATCGCCATCTGACATTACTGACATTACACTTTCTTCACTGTCAGAACATAAAAGGGCATACGCCTCCTCTGCAGTATAAAACTGACTTGACATTTTATTACTTTTTATATTTTTTATATATAAATGTACACTCTACAGTATTAGTTATATTTTAGGAGAAAATACGTTCCTATCAAATTATGTACAGGTATATAGTATATAGTATTTTATAAATTATTTAAATGTGTATATTAGTACAAAAAATGAACATATTGATTAACATTAACAAAATGAATTGATAATCGCAACAGAATGATTAGCATAACTGATTAACATAACTAATTGATTAATGTAATTAATTGATGTAACTGAATAACGTAACTGATTAACATAACTTTTTAATGTAATTATTTGATTATCATAAATAATTGCTTACTGTAATGAATTGATTAATGTAACTGATTAATGCAACTGATTGATTAATCAAATAATTGATTAAACTATTAATAATTTACGGTAAAACAATTGCAATCAACCCTAACCTTAATGATTATTTTTAACTGTAAGAATATAAATATATTAATTATTAATCTAATTTATCTAATCATTGTTTACTATACTAAACACCTAACCTATTAAACCCTATATCCTAACTAATAAATTAATGCAACTAACTGGGAAAGGGGGGAATCTATTGATTTGTGCTTGTCTTTTAACAGTATCACAAGATTGCTAATTGACAAAGCTATAAGAAGCACTTGTCACACTGTTTCTCCTCTGATTGCTTACTGGCAGAAGATCAGAGGAAGAACAGTGTTTTATATGAGCCAAATCACCCAAGAAAGGATGTTACTGCAACAAACATTCCCAGCGATTGCTGTCATTGGCTAGCATGATGGTGACATTATCAGAACCGGAACCAATCAGGTCTAGATAAGGTGAGGGGTCACAGCTAGCATTGTGTACCTGAATCCCGGTGCTTGCAGGTATGTGGAGGTCCTTATCTCTGCAAGTCCGCCAACCGAAGGCAAACATTGGTGCTGCACAAAGCCCAGCAAGGGCAGACGTTAAATAAACGTTGGCGGTCGGGAAGCAGTTAAAGAGGAACAATGCGGATTTCTTCACCAAGGAAATCAATTCAATCAGTATCACAGCTGCATTAGTGCCAGGTCTTTACTTTACATTGCAAAATCATGCTGAAAGGTCCTCTTTATTTTTTCCAATGGCTCTTGCTCAATTCAGTTAATTATTTCCTCTGATATTGTATAAAATGATTGAAGTCATATTCTGTGTTTTTTTAAACTTCGGAACTGACCTGCACTACTTGTTTGAAAATGGAAATATGTCAATTCCTCTTGTGGGTATACTGAGTTTTATGTGCAGTTTTTCTGCATAGAATTGTACTTGATGTGGAAAATCCTAAGGCAAAAAACGCATTTGTATTTTTTGTGTGTTTATCTGGAAACACACTAAAACACATCTAATCCATACTTGACTTTCTCAATAAAGCTTTGTCAAAGCCAACTACCAGGAAATATCAAAAACAAGCAGCTTAGTTTAAAACATGACATACCAAAAAGAGACAAAACGGCAGTGTCAAAAATGCGATAAAACATATGTAAAACACACTCAAAAACACAATGAAAAAACCCCACAAGTTACCAAATGTACCTAATAGGTTCAGAAATGCTGCAGAAAATCTGCAACATCAATAAATCACCAAATACTCCTCATGGGAACATAACCTTAGACTTCCCCATTAAATAAAAAAATCTATAGCTTTAACTTATACTTTTTTTACTGTTTGATTTGAACTTAAACTTTGATAAATTTTATTGCTAAAAGCTGTTGACAACTATATTGTTATTTTTACAATTGTTTTGGTTACCTAATTTTGTGGTCACACTAACTAAAATAGCCATGTATGAACATATAAATAGATAAAAATACAAAGAATTACTTGGTGTCAGGATCACCTGATTTAGTGGATAATTTTCTCTTTGGTTTCTGCATCTTCAGTAAAGCTAGATAAAATCATAATATCCCTGAAATGTCTAGACACTTGAATAACTATAGTTTGTAGATATATTACTTATTCACAATGTATTTACCCCAGCCAGAGGAAGCAGAAACTGATATCTAACACAAAGTGCATCATTGTGCTGCCTTCATGAATGTTACATTCGGAGAAGTGCTGTATCATGTTATCTTAAAATAATACTTTCTAATAATACACATGATTCATTTAAAAAAAAAGTAAATGTCCTTCCTACAAGCAGCAGTCAGGACAAATTCTCAGAATTAGCCATGTTAACTGTAGTGCTGTCTTTGTCACATCAGGTATTTTTTTTTCATGCTGATAATTCATGCAGCAAAATAAGTTCATTATGTGCAATTCATTGTGGTCATTTAAATTACTGGAGGTTGTAATAATTTGAAAATATGTCTAAAACATGCAGACATGCAGTGTAAACCATTTAGGAAGATAGCAGGGCAGAGATAATAACGCATAAAAATATATTTTTTAAGCATTACAATCATAGAAACTAATATTTTTACCAGTTCAAGACCAGGCCATTTACCCCATGTTCCAGACCAGGCACATGTTTTTGCTATTTTCAAACATGAAGTTTAAAGAGCCGTCAATGTCAAAAAAATTTTTTGAATATTCAAATAATTTAGCATCTTTATTTGTGATACATAAGGTATAATTTTTATGTTATTTTCATAACTGATATCATGCTATATTGGTGGGAAAATAAAGGAAATAAATGTCTGTTTTTCACTTTTTTTTAATAACCATGGATTGTTTGTCTGTAGTCTCTAACATCAATTCCTCCCTTTGAATCTTTCCAAAACGGAACCTCTTGTGTTTCCTCCATCTACTAATATACCTATAGCCGATATTACCATTTCCGTGAGTGATACTTTTACCCCATTGACGGTTTTTTCATGCCTCCTGAGGAACCAGAGAGGAGGCCGCAACATACTGCAAACAAAAGGAGAGGAAAATGTACAGAAAGCTACGAATACCCAGGGTGAGAAAATGGGAGCACATTCATATAAGGTAGAGTGGGAAAGCTAAAGAAAGTAAAAGGTAAAAATAAAGTAAAACCTCCGTGAAACTTAAAGAGGTGAAAGAAAGAGGAACTGGGAAGGAAAACAAAGACTCACTGCAGGAATTCAACTGGTGTTTACCAGTCAATGTAAACCCCTTAGCTGAAGGGCTGGAATTTCTAAACCCAAGTCCACCTAGAGGTATAGTCAGCAAGGAAGTGCAGTGAATGGCATGCATATAAAGCCCAACCCAGAATGTGATAGAGCAGACTGAAAACGGTAAAATGGATAAAACCCGGAGAAGACCAAACCAAGAAGGGAGAAAAAAGACAATTGGAACCATCAGCATTTTAACAGGGAAGAAAAGGCGATAGCTCAGCAGGCAGGGTAACAGACCACCGAGCAACAGGACAGCCGATAGAATCCACAAACCAAGCTATGATAGGTGCTACCATAACTCCCAAGTAGCTTAATCTTTGTCTTGGGGTTATATTTGACTCAGATCTTTCCAATACTCTCTATATCCGATCACTTGATTACACTTGTCACTTGTACCTCAAAAACATCTCCAAAATCCGCCCTTTTCTCACCTTTGAAATTGCAACAACTCTTACTGTTGTGGTAGGTTCATACATATAAAAAATCATTCAGTTTCATCCAGAGAAGAGGGCCGTTATTTCTCTCACTTGTCATCTGTCTGCAGTCTGCATGCAGTCCATTTTTTCATAGCGGCAGCTATTAACTCCTTTAATCCCGAAGGAGGTTTGCACATTAATGACCAGGCTATTTTTTACATTTCTGACCACTGTCACTTTATGAGGTAATAATCTTGGAACCCTTCAGCAGATCCCACTGATGTTGAGTTTGTTTTTCCTGACATATTATACTTCATGATAGTGGTAAAATTTATTTGATATGACTTGCGTTTATTTATGAAAAAATCGGAAATTTAGTGAAAATTTAGAAAATTTCAAAATTTTCAAAATTTTAATTTTCATGCCCTTAAATCAGAATAATTAATAAATAAATTTTCCCACATGTCTACTTTACATCAGCACAATTTTGGAACCCAAATATTTTTGTTAGGAAGTTATAAGGGTTAAAAGTTGACCAGCGATTTCTCATTTTTACAACAAAATTTACAAAACTATTTATTTTTAGGGACCACACCACATTTGAAGTCACTTTGAGGGGTCTATATGATAGAAAATACCCAAAAGTGACACCATTCTAAAAACTGCACCCCTCAAAGTGCTCAAAACCACATTCAAGAACTTTATTAATCCTTCACATGCTTCACAACAATTAATCAAATGTGAAAGGAAAAAATGAACATTTAATTTTTTTGTCACTAAAATTTTATTTTAGACTACAACTTTTTTGTTTTTACAAAGGTAACAGGAGAAATTGGACCCCAAAAGTTGTTGGTCAATTTTTCCTGAGTACGCTGTTACCCATATGTGGGGGAACACCATTGTTTGGGTGCACTGCAGGGCTCGGAAGGAAAGGAGCACCATTTGATGTTTTCAACGCAAAACTCGCTGAAACTGAGAACGGACACCATGTCGCGTTTGGAGAGCCCCCGATGTGCCTAAACAGTAGAAACCACCCACAAATGACCCCATTTTGGAAACTAGACCCCTTAAGGAACTTATTTAGATATATATGGTGAGCACTTTGCACCCCCAAGTTTTTCGCAAAAGTTTATAATGTAGAGCCGTGAAAAAAAAATCACTTTTTTTCCACAAAAACAATCTTTTAGCAGCAATTTTTTTTATTTTCACAACAGTAACAGGAGAAATTGGACCCCAAGAGTTGCTGTACAATTTCTGTGTACTCTGATACCCCACATATGGGGAAAAGCCTTTGTTTGGGCACACAGCAGGGCTCGGAAGGGAAGGAGCACAGTTTGACGTTTTCAATGCAAAACTTGCTGGAATTGAGAGCTGTCAAGTTTGGAGAGCCCCTGATGTGCTTAAACAGTGGAAACGCCCCACAAGTGACTGCATTTTGGAAACTAAACCCCTTAAGGAACTTATTTAGATGTGTGGTGAGCACTTTGATCCCCCAAGTGTTTCGCAAAAGTTTATAACGTAGAGCTGTGAAAAGAAAATTTTTTTTCCCACAAAAACAATCTTTTAGCAGCAATTTTTTTATTTTCACAAGGGTAGCAGGAGAAATTGGACCCCAAAATTTGTTGTACAATTTCTCCAGAGTAATCTGATACCCCATATGTGGGATAAAACTACTGTTTGGGTGCAAGTCAGGGCTCGAGAAGGGAAGGAGTGATGTTTTGGAATGCAGACTTTGATGGAATGGTCTGTGGGCGTCATGTCGCGTTTTCAGAGCCCCTGATGTGCCTAAACAGTGGAAATGCCCAACAAGTGCCCCCTTTTAGGAACTGATTCACTGATTCCTGATATGTGAATTTTATAATGTAGTGTCATACGTCAGTTGTGTAGCATTCTTCAGGTTGTCATACGTCAGTTGTGTATCGTTCGTCAGGTTGTCATACGTCAGTTGTGTAAGTCAGAAATGAATTTAGTAGTCCATGAATGTGTGATAAAATTCTGAAGCATTCTTTCATGCACAGGCCAGGCTTGACGAGACAGGTGTCACATTGATAAATGGTGTCCTTGCGTATCCCCCTTCGGTAACACACTCTGCACCTCTTTCGTTCCTGTTTGAGGGACCTCCCCCGGGAAATGCTGGCATGGTACAATTCGAGGTCCTTCAGTTCCGGAAGTACTGGGGCCCTCTCCGTCACCATTGCCAAATATCAGGGCCTTGATCACTACCTCCTGGAACTGAAGGTAAAATGTAGAAGTCTGGCCTGCACATCGTGATAGCAGGAAAGCGTTGTGCTTCTGTACGATGTGCTCGGCCAGCTTCTTGTACCACACCTTGGCCTTTCTCAAAGCACTGTATGGCTGGAGGACTTGATCAGAGAGGTCAACTTACCCTCTTGTCCTTGTAATTGACCACCAGCAGGTGGTCGCTACCTTGGGCTCTGCTCTCACCTCTTCTGAGTATCTGCCCAATTAGTGTCTTTGGGAAGCCTCTCTGATTTTTGTGGACAGTACCGGAGGCTGCGATACCTCGCACAGAGAGGGACTTGAAGAGTGGGATGCTATTATAAAAGTTATCCATGTAGAGGTGATAACCTTGATCCAGCAGTGGGTGCACCAAATCACACACAATTTTCCCATTCACTCCCAGAACAGGGGGACATTTAGGGGGTTCAATCCTGGAGTTCTTCCCTTCATAAACTTTAAAGTTGTGAGTGTACCCTGATGTACTCTCACAAAGTTTGTACACCTGGCACTCTTATTGGGCAGGTACTGCCGGAATCCACACCTCCCGTTAAAATGAATTACGTACTCATCCAAGCAGACGTATCTTTGGGCACTGTATTGCCAAGTTTTTAGCAAAAAGGTTCGGATATGGCTTTAAAGAAGGCAACCACTTGTAATATAATGCAATTTTATTTCTAATAGTTAATTTGAAAGATAAAATACAGAATCAAAGGAATAGTATGATATTATGATATTTCGTACATTTTTGTAGATTAGAGGTTACAAAGGTTAAATACTTATAAAGGTTACATACTTACTATTAGATAGAAGAAGAAAAAGATTTCCCTAGTAGCATTTACATCATCTGTCTGGAAACTTCAGCTGGAGAAGCGTTCAGCGATGGGCAGAGAATGAGTCTTAGGTCCTACACTGTGAAAAGCGTCCTCTTCACAGGTCCACAATGCTTCTGCCATAATTGAATTCTTCAACAGCTTTTATATTTTAGAAAAAGGCTTACCCAACCTAATATTACATAAGCATGAAAGTTCATAGGTTGTTGTCCAACATTCCAATCCCGTGACAGTGGCCAGCTATCGCAGATAAGCAATACCGGACAAGACCTGTTCACGGACCATTCTACTTCTGTCATAATGTTTACATATGATAAGAGTAAATCCTACATCGGGTTATAAATCAGAACAAGGTTTTCTTCCCAGACAGTATATTGTGTTAAGAAGCTATGTATCAGTGAGATACATTCACAGATAAGTATACCTTAACACAAAATATATAATCAGAATATTAATTAAAGGTTGGATACATCATAATGGGTTTCAGATATCTAATTATATTTTTGGTACTACAATAAGCTTCTTCATCTTAAGCCATATGCCTGTAGTCTTATTTACAATATTGTGCAATCGTCTGAGTCTGGTTCTACATCGGATCTCCCATGGCGTATACAAAGGCTAAATCCCTTCAGTAATAAAGATTAAACCTCAGACTGTTAGCAAACTTAACCTAAATCTGTGTTTTAGTATGTCTGGACTAATGACCCCTAGTCTACTGAGGTAGGATACCTACATATGATGACATGTCTGGTTCCTATTTTAATTCAATATGGATTTGAAATATAAAATAGCCATTTTTCATGTGCATACTGCAATCCACCCTTGGTTATCTGAAACCATATATTATTTATATCCAATGCCATATCCCAAAGGAATAACTTCAACAGATTCAATGTTTTGAGTTTTTATAGTGATCATATCTTCAGTAATAAAATCTTCTCCAGTACAGTTTATACAAGCGTAATACGGGTTGTATATATAATTCTGAAGCACATCTTCATCTTCCACCTCCTCATCTTTGATAAATCCCCCTATCAATTTGGTCCACAGTCGTAAGGGGGTTGGTATAGCTACCATACAAGTTTCCAACACATTTGTAGCCGTAGCAGTCTTTGCCATACAAAAATGGCTCATGTTTGTCAGTTGCACCAAGTAACTCCATAAATTCTGCTTAATTTTCCATAAAGCCTAATTCTCCTTGTCCGGCGTTTCAATTTCCCTTCTGTATAACGGTTGGGTAGTGACAGAGACCAAAAGGACCATGCCTGTAACACCGATCATCCACCATCTCCAATTTTGAATCTAAAATGGAAATATATACATTAGTCTCTGAGATAACACCTGTCTGCAGGAACATGTTCCCACTTCTCTTGTCCTGACTTCATCACTTTTAACACATTGTCTGCCCCTTGGGTGATCACCTCTGCAGGTTCCGGAGGACCTTTATCTCCAGGTTGCATCACCCAGATTTTTGCACCATCATTCAGAAAATGAGTGGAGCCAAAACCTCTGTCTCCTCCAACTGTTATTATTGTAGGAGCTGTTCCCTTGTTTATTTTCATTTTCTGGATAGAAAAAATTAACAATTGAGCTATCCTGTCTCCTTTTTGGATCAACAAGTCACTATCCCCAGTAGTCAACAGGAGTACCTTGATTTTACCTTGATAATCCTGATCTATCGCCAGGGCCGGCTCCAGGTTTTTCTGGGCCCCGGGCGAAAGAGTCTCAGTGGGCCCCTTTAACACATACCACTATTCATGATGCAGAGATACGGCGGAGAAATATATATATATAGTACAATGCAAAGATTTCACTTCTTACATTACATGAGTGATATCTATTGTAAATTCCACAATAGCTCAGAAACCGGTGAATCGCTCCACACAGAATACTGGTCCCCATATAAGGCCCCATACGGAATACTGGCCCCCATATAAGGCTCCATACGGAATACTGGCCCCCATACGGAATACTGGCCCCCATATAAGGCTCCATACAGAATACTGGCCCCCATACGGAATACTGGCCCCCATATAAGGCTCCATACGGAATACTGGCCCCCATACGGAATACTGGCCCCCATATAAGGCTCCATACGGAATACTGGCCCCCATATAAGGCTCCATACGGAATACTGGCCCCCATACGGAATACTGCCCCCCATATAAGGCTCCATGCGGAATACTGCCCCCCATATAAGGCTCAATGCGGAATACTGACCCCCATATAAGGCTCCATACGGAATACTGGCCCCCATATAAGGCTCCATACGGAATACTGGCCCCCATATAAGGCTCCATACGGAATACTGGCCCCCATATAAGGCTCCATACGGAATACTGGCCCCCATATAAGGCTCCATACGGAATACTGGCCCCCATATAAGGCTCCATATGGAATACTGGCCCCCATACGGAATACTGGCCCCCATATAAGGCTGCATACGGAATACTGGCCTCCATATAAGGCTCCATACGGAATACTGGCCCCCATATAAGGCTCCATACGGAATACTGGCCCCCATATAAGGCTCCATACAGAATACTGGCCCCCATATAACGCTCCATACAGGATACTGGTCCCCTTATAAAACTCCATACAGGATACTGGCCCCCATATAACGCTCCATACAGGATACCGGTCCCCTTATAACGCTCCATACAGGATACTGGCCCCATATAATGCTGCATGCAGGCTGTTACCCCCCACATAATGCCCCATACAGGCTGCCCCCCCCTTATAATGCTCCATGCAGGCTGTTACCCCCCACATAATGCCCCATACAGGCCCCCCCCTTTTAATGCTCCATGCAGGCTGTTACCCCCCACATAATGCCCCATAGAGGCTGCCCCCCCCTTTATAATACCCCATGCAGGCTGTTCCCCACCTTATAATGCCCCATGCAGGCTGTCACCCCTCCTCTTTATAATGCCCCATGGAGGATGTCCACCCCTCTCTTTATAATGCCCCATGCAGGATGCCCCCCCCTTCTCGTTATACTGCCCCATGCCTCCATACATTAAAAAAAAAAAAATCAAATACTCACCTCCCTTCTCCTCACCTGCTACCTGCTACCTGCTGCCTGCTGCCCGCTGCCCGCTGCTCGGGTCCGAACTCCAGCGTTGTCGGCCTCTTCCCGCTCAGCGCTCCCTGTGACGGCTCAGGGAGGGCGCGGTGTAAAGGCGTCACCGCGCCCTCTGACCCGAGACGTCACAGGGAGCGCAGAGCAGGAAGACAGCTGATCTGCGGAGGAATGGGGAGAGGTAAGTATCCAGCTGCCGGGGCTCTGAGCAAGCGGCGGAGAAGGGCGGGCGCTGACACCGTTCTCCTCCGCCCATAGCCCAGCGGGGTGCGCGACCGCCAGTGGGCCCCTCTGCCTGCTCAGGGCCCCGCCATTTGCCCGGGTGCGCCGGGTGCTGACGCCGGCCCTGTCTATCGCTCCTCCCATCTCATGAATTCCTCTCAGGGCCAAACCTGATCTTGGAGCTATAAAACCAAAATGCTCAGGAGGCATTTGCAATCCTATAGCAGTTCTGATTGCCTTTACAACCCCTATTTCTAATCTAATTTCCTCATGAGAGTGTAAATCTAGTCCTGCTGCCTGTGGGGTGGCTCTATAAGGTCCCAGAGCCCCGGGCTCTAGTTCCCAATAGAGAACGGTCTGTCCTGTGGTAGTAGCTTTTAAAGGCATGATCTGTAAATTGGGGGTATTCATTCTCATTAACGGTGTTTCCTGTTCTCCAGTTGGTCTGTTATTAAAAATGTTAAGGGCTTCACTTAACTGTTTTCTCCACCCTTTGTAGGTTCCTTTCCCCAATTTCTTCAACTGTTCTTTCAATAGCCCATTCATCCGCTCTACCAATCCTGCAGCTTGAGGATAATATGGGATATGAAAGATCCACTCAATATTATGTTCTGACAGAACTCTGCGACCTTCTTGTTCTTAAAGTGACTACCATCGTCACTCTGAATTTGCAATGGAATACCATAATATAATATTATGGTTTCCATGGTATTAATGGTACTGTTAGCATTGGCCGTTTTACATGGACAAGCAATCATATACCCTGAGTATGTATCCACGGCCGTGCATACATACACACACCCTCCATCTTGTGGAAGGGGGGCCGATGTAATCTACCTACCAAATTTGTCCAGGTAGTTTACCTCGGGCTATTTGACCCCTAACAACATGGGAGACTGGTCTTTGTTGTGAATGTTGGCATACTGGACATTTCAGAATTGTTTCCTTGATTACATCTATCTAACCTGATGGGCACCCCTCTGGTCTGCGCCCATTCAGTCAGTCCGAGCAGCTCCTCGGTGGTGTCAGTCTTTTTACTGGATTCAGTGACTGATATTTTGGACTGTTCGTCTGCTACTGAGTTGAAGAATCTTTCCAGGGTATCTGAAGCACAAATAGCATCAACATGAAACACAGTCACTTTAATTATTTGTACAATTGCCCAGATATCTTGCCACAAATCTTTTCCCCATACTTCTTTGCTATGTATACTTGTAGTCTGATAGCCCACTGCGTTCCACACATGGTTGTTACCTTGGTAACTAGCTAACCCTTCCAGTAAACCACGCTTGTTTCCTCTGCTGAGGAATCAATTGTTCAAAGGGTATCTGCTGCTCCTGAAGTCCCATAGGGACTTTGCTTAACTTCTCATGCATTGTGGAGATTCCACTAACTCCTGGTTTTGCTCTGTCCTGAATTGCCTCAATTTGCTTTCCTGTTAATTCTGTAGTTATAACCTTGCTCTCACTGAATTGTTTTGGAGTTCCATTAATCAAACTGGCCTTCGCCCCTGTATCTGCCAATATTTGTGGGGCGTGGCCAGCATGTCAATCACTTTTATCTGTCTCCCTCCATCGATCCACCATTTCAGATGAAGACATCATATTAGGAGAAAATGATGCCCCCTTCTGTTGGGCTTTGAATTCCTGTATTAAGGATTTAACTTCAGCATAAAGATCCTCAAACCCTGGTGATGTTGTCTTTGCTGGAGACGAGGAGGAAGTGGGCCCTCTCTCTCCCCATGTCCTGCCTGGCCCCTGCCTGGCCCCTGCAGGATCTTTTACTGTAATCTTTCTATTATGTGAAACCCCTGACTTTTTATTAACCTTCCCTCGCCTCCTTTTGTATTTGTACTGAGCTACACATACAGCAGCCCTTTCTGCGACATGTTCATACCCATCACATTTATCCATTAGCAGCCTATTCGAACATTGCACCACTGTCAAAGCACTCTGCATTTCACACCTTTGCTGTTGTAACGCTTGCATTCTTTGCAGCAATTGAAGCCTTTCCTCATGCTGTCTCCTATAAGCATGTAACAAAATCCATCCTCTCCTGCTCACAGCACCCAATTCCTGTTTTTTTTCCACTCTCACTTTTTGCAGACATGTCATCACATCAGCAGGTTCAGCCTCTTTTAAACATTTATCCCATGATTCACTTAATCCAACACATTGCGACCACTTTTTGGCCAAAATATGGTAAGGAGCCTGTTCCCACCCTGGAATTTCTACAGAAACACTTACAACTTCTTTTTTCTTAAAGAGAGGCATGTCTTACGCAATATCACACTATCACACAGAGTCCCTTCTACTTTCCAATAAAAAGAACTTCTGAGCCTTCTGCGTATCCTGCTGACTATGCCAAATTATGTATTGCCAAGTTTTTAGCAATAAGGTTCGGATACGGCTTTAAAGAAGGCAACCACTTGTAATATAACGCAATTTTATTTCTAATAGTTAATTTGAAAGATAAAATACAGAATCAAAGGAATAGTATGATATTATGATATTGCGTACACTTTTGTAGATTAAAGGTGTCAAAGGTTAAATACTTATAAAGGTTACATACTTACTATTAGCTAGAAGAAAAAAAAGATTTCCCTAGTAGCATGTACATCATCTGTCTGGAAACTTCAGCTGGAGAAGCGTTCAGCGATGGGCAGAGAATGTGTCTTAGGTCCTACAATGTGAAGAGTGTCTTCTTCACAGGTCCACAATGCTTCTGCCATAATTGAATTCTTCAACAGCTTTTATATTTTAGAAAAAGGCTTACCCAACCTAATATTACGTAAGCATGAAAGTTCATAGGTTGTTGTCCAACATTCCAATCCCGTGACAGTGGCCAGCTATGACAGATAAGCAATACCGGACAAGACCTGTTCACGGACCATTCTACTTCTGTCATAATGTTTACATATGATAAGAATAAATCCTACACCGGGTTATAAATCAGAACAAGGTTTTCTTCCCAGACAGTATATTGTGTTAAGAAGCTATGTATCAGTGAGATACATTCACAGATAAAGCATACCTTAGCACAGAATATATAATCAGAATATTAATTAAAGGTTGGATACATCATAATGGGTTTCAGATAGCCACTTATATTTTTGGTACTACAATAAGCTTCTTCATCTTAAGCCATATGCCTGTAGTTTTATTTACAATACACTGTGTGCAGAATTATTAGGCAAGTTGTATTTTAGAGGATTATTTTTATTATTGATCAACAACTATGTTCTCAATCAACCGAAAAGACTCATAAATATCCGAGCTTAATATTTTTGGAAGTTGGAGTGGTTTTTTTTTAGATTTGGTTATCTTAGGAGGATATCTGTTTGTACAGGTAACTATTACTGTGCAGAATTATTAGGCAACTTAATAAAAAACCAAATATCATCCCATGTCACTTGCTTATTTTCACCAGGTAAACCAATATCAGTGCACAATATTTAGAAATAAACATTTCTGACATGCAAAAACAAAAACCCGAAAAATTAGTGATCAATATAGCCACCTTTCTTTGTGATGACACTCAACAGCCTTCCATCCATAGATTCTGTCAGTTGCTTGATCTTTTTTCGATCAACATTGCGTGCAGCAGTCACCACAGCCTCCCAGACATTGTTTCGAGAGGTGTACTGTTTTGCCTCCCTGTAGATCTCACATTTTATGATGGACCACAGGTTCTATATGGGGTTCAGATCAGGTGAACAAGGGCGCCATGTCATTATTTTTTCTTCTTTTAGACCTTTAGTGGCCAGCCACGGGGTGGAGTAGTTGGATGCATCTGATGGAGCATTGTCCTGCATGAAAATCATGTTTTTCTTGATCGATACTGACTTCTTCCTGCAACACTGCTTGAAGAAGCTGTCTTCCAGAAACTGGCAGTAGGTCTAGGAGTTGAGCTTCACTCCATCGTCAACCCGAAAAGGTCCCACAAGTTCATCTTTGATGATACCAGCCCATACCAGTACCCCACCTCCACCTTGCTGGCATCTGAGTCAGAGTGGAGCTCTCTGCCCTTTATTGATATAGCCTCTAGCCCATGCATCTGGCCCATCAAGAGTCACGCTCATTTCATCAGTCCATAAAACCTTTGAAAAATCAGTCTTAAGATATTTCTTGACCCATTCTTGACGTTTTATCTTTTGTTTCTTGCTCAAAGGTTGTCGTTTTTCAGCCTTTCTTACCTTGGCCATGTCCCTGAGTATCGCCCACCTTGTGCTTTTTGATACTCCAGTAACTTTGCAGCTCTGAAATATGGCAAAACTGGTGGCGAATGGCATCTTGGCAGCTTCATTCTTGATTTTCCTCAATTCATGGGCAGTTATTTTGCGCCTTTTTTGGCCAACACGCTGCTTGCGACCCTGTTGGCTATTTGCCATGAAACGCTTGATTGTTCGGTGATCACGCTTCAAAAGTTTGGAAATTTCAAGACTGCTGCATCCCTTTGCAAGACATCTCACAATTTTGGACTTTTCAGGGCCCGTCAAATCTCTCTTCTGACCCATTTTGCCACAGGAAAGGAAGTTGCCTAATAATTAAGCACACCTTATATAGGGTGTTGATGTCATTAGTCAACACCCCTCCTCATACAGAGATGCACATCACCAGATTTACTTAATTGGTAGTTGGCTCTCAAGCCTATGCAGCTTGGAGTAGGACAACATGTATAAAAAGTATCAAAGTGATCAAAATACGCATTTGCCTAATAATTCTGCACACGGTGTACTGTGCAATCGTCTGTGTCTGGTTCTACATCGGATCTCTCATGGCATATACAAAGGCTAATTCCCTTCAGTAATAAAGATTAACCTCAGACTGTTAGTGTTGGAACCCTCCTGTTTGTTTTTTCCATCTTGTGCTTTGTGGTCATGTGACCACCTGCCTTTATATTCCAGCTCCGCCCTTTTGGCTGTGCTGGACTTCAGTGTTGTTTGACTGTTTTTCTAGCCAGGTGCTTCGGTGCCTATCTCTGTCAGTTCACTTGGTCCTTCTGGGACCTCTAGTACCTTTTTGTCAGTTTGTCTTTTTGTGTTCTGCAACAACATCCCTGTTTAAGAGGTGTCCCATTTTTGTTCCAGTCCTTAGTTCTTTTAGGGACCCCTCCCCTTATGCTATAGGTCTTCGTTCAGACTAGCCGAGGACTAAGGCGGGTCTGTTCGCAAGGAACAGGCAGCCCGCTACAACATAGGGATTCAGCTTAGTCTTACTGTAGGGACAGCTTTCCCCTATCTTTCCTTAGTGCATGTTGCAGATCATAACAGTAAGTCCAGCCCCAAATAAACACTAAAGGAAAGAAATTTGGGGATCAGTATGGCTTCCGTCCAAGTTTTGGCTCAACGCTTGCAGGGATTGTCTCTGGAGGTGGCCGAGCTCCAGCAACACGTGAGTAGCTGTTCTGGAGCGCATTTTGTGGAACCCTAGGTAGGACTGCCTGATGTTTTTTTTATGGTACACAGCAAATTTTTTTTCCTTTAAAAATGATTGTTTGTTATATTTTCGTTTGAGACCAAGGTCCTCTGGGAATGAATCACAGCGCATTGGTTTTATTATGTCACGTTTGCGCAAAGAACCACAAGGATGGGCCTTTTCTCTCCAACCTAATGATCCATGCTTAAGGTCTGTAGAAGAATTTTTTTCGGCTATGTGCCTATTATATGACGATCCTGATCGAATCTCATCTGCTGAAGCAGAACTCAGGCGTTTGAATCAGGGGTCAGGTGATGTTAAAAATTATTGCACACACTTTAGAAGATGGGCTTCAGAAGTCAAATGGAATGATCCTGCTCTGAAATGTCTATTTCTTGCTCGTCTAAGTGAAAGGGTTAAGGATTTTCTAATTGCATTCCCCGCACCTGACACTTTGCAGGATGCCATGCAATTAGCTGTTTGTGTGGATAGGAGGCTGAGATTTAGGCAGAATGAGGTAAAGACTCCTGTAATGCCAGGTCCTAGTCCCCAGAAAATCTGCTCAGATGGCGGAGAACCAATGAAGGTTGGGACGAAGTTGTTCTCCTCTCAGGAAAGAGACTGGAGGTTTGCCGAGGGATTGTGTCTTTATTGTGGTAAAGCTGACCATTTGATTAAGTATTGTGAGCTTCATTTAAGTAAAGAAAAAAAAGGTCAGGTACGCCTGTATAGCTTGTTTACGCTCTGCAGGAGTATTTCTTTCAGGGAGTACTACTATGCAGTAAAATTTGATTGAATTTCAGGTATTTGTGGATTGTGGTTCAACACTTAATGTGATTGATAAAGGGTTTTTGGAAAAACTTAAATTGAAATCCAAACCTTTGTCATCACCTATTTATGTGATTGCAGTTGATAACACTCCCTTGAAATGTATTACTCACAAGGTTGCTGCATTTCCCCTCACTATCAATGGAGTTCACCAAAAATTTTGGACTTGGTTGTATTAGATAATTTGCCCTCTCCGGTCGTTCTAGGATTGCCTTGGTTAAAACTGCACAATCCTTTTCTTGACTGGTCTAATAATGTGATTAAGCATTGGAGTCCAAAGTGCTTTGATAATTGTTGTAATGGTCGCATTGCGGCTGTGGAAAAAGGGGAATTACCTGTACCTATTCAAGATTTTTGGAGGGTTTTTTCGGAGGAGGAGTCGCAAGTTTTACCTTCTCATAGGGATTATGATTGCGCCATTGAGTTTGTTCCGGAGGCTACTTTTCCCAAGAGTCGCTTGTTTAATCTGACTATCCCTGAAAGAAAGGTCTTGGAGGAGTACATACAGACTAGCCTGGCTGCTGGTCACATTAGACCTTCTAAGTCGCCTGTGGCAGTTGGATTTTTATTGTTAAAAAAAGGACGGGGGTTTACATCCATGTCTGGATTTTCGTGAAATTAATAAGATTACCGTACACAATTCCTACCCATTGCCGTTAATTCCTGACTTGTTTAACCAGTTAGTGGGGGCCAAGTGGTTCTCTTAAATTGATCTCCGGGGGCATACAATTTGTTACGAGTGAAGGAGGGTGATGAATGGAAGACTGCTCTTAACACTCCGGTAGGTCATTTTGAGAATCTGGTGATGCCTTTTGGTCTTACCAATGCACCTGCAGTTTTTCAGAACCTTATTAATGACATCCTGACACCTTTGATTGGTAAGAATGTGGTTGTGTATTTTGATGACATTTTGATTTATTCGCCAGATCTTGAGTCCCATTGGTAGAGTGTACGTGAAGTTTTGCATTTATTGAGTGATAATTCACTCTTTGCTAAGCTAGAGAAATGTGAGTTCGCTGTGCAGAAAATTATTTTTGGGCTACGTTGTCTCCAGCGAGGGCTTTGACATGGACCCTGTGAAGGTTCAGGCTGTGCAGGAATGGCCTAGGCCTATTGGTTTGAAATATATACAGAGATTTTTGGGTTTTGCCAATTATTACAGGAAATTCATTAAGAATTTTTTTGTAATTGTTAAGCCTCTAGCCGATCTCATCAGGAAAGGTGCGAATACGGTCCAGTGGACTACTGAGGCCATTGAAGCGTTTAAGTATCTCAAAGAGAGGTTCAGCTCTGCCCCTATCCTTATGCAGCCTGATGAGACCAAACCTTTTTTGGTCGAGGTCGATGCTTCATCGGTGGGGGTCGGGGCAGTCTTGTCTCAGGAGAACAGAGATGGAGTACATCCTTGTGCCTTTTTTTCGAAAATTGTTTCGGAAACCGAACTGAATTATTATGTTGGTAATCGGGAGTTGTTGGCTATTATACTCGTGTTATTGGCATCATTTTTTGGAAGGCGCTAGATTTCCTATTCAGGTTTTCCTCAGATCATAAGAATTTGATCTATCTGGATGCTGCCAAGCGTTTGAATGCCCGTCAAGCTATGTGGGCACTTTTTTTTTCTCGGTTTCATTTTTCTGTTACCTATATCCCTGGTACTAAGAATGTTAAAGTCGATGCTTTATCTTGCAGCTTCTCTCCTACGGTAGGTGCCAAGGAGGAGGAGATCATTTTACAGAAAGGAGTTGTGGTGGCGGCATTCGACTCCGTTTTGGAGAATGGGATTCTGAAAGCTCAAGATGATGCTCCATCTAACACTCCCCATGGGAGGTTATTCATGCCTAGAACCTTTAGTAGAGATTTGTTTGTGGAGTGTCATGAGTCTCGGTTGGCAGGTCATCCAGGAATTTCGGTGACTAAGAGACTTATCAGTCGCAGTTTTTGGTGGCCTGGATGGCAGAAAGAAGTCATCAAGTGGGTGCATCAATGTACGGTGTATGCTAGGTCAAAGGCTTCACATACTCCGGCTGTGGGGTTGCTTTGTCCTCTGGAGGTTCCTAGAGCACCTTGGATGCATCTCACAATGGATTTTATTACTGATCTTCCTGTGTCCAAGGGTTTTACTGTCATGTGGGTGGTCGTGGACCATTTTAGTAAGATGTGTCATTTGGTTCCATTCATTAAGTTGCCCTGCGCCAAGACACTCGCTAAGGCCTTTGTTAAGGAGATTGTCAAGATTCATGGCGTTCCCACATATATTGTTTTTTATAGAGGACCTCAGTTTGTGGCTCGCTTTTGGCATGCTTTTTGTGACAGGTTGGGAGTCTATTTGTTATTTTCGTCTGGGTATCATCCTGAGTCTAATGGACAGACTGAAAGAAAGAACCAGGATGCAGTACAGTTTTTGCGTTGTTTTGTGGCGGACAATCAAGAGGTGTGGTCTGAGTTTCTGCCTCTCGCAGAATTTGCTCTTAACAATCATACATCCTCCTCTGCTGGGTGTTCTTTTTTTTGTTGTACTGGGAGACATCCGTCTTTTGGTTCGTTCTCCAAATTGGGGTCGGCGGTGCCGGAGGAGAATTTTTCCGGTGATTTGGAGAGAGTTTGGACTAATGTACGTTTAAACCTTCAAGAGGCAAACAAGAAGTCCAAGAAGTATTTTGACAGGAAATGTAAGGAAGTTTTGTTTACTGTGGGTGACATGGTTTGGTTGTCCTCAAGGAACCCGCGATTGAGGATTCCCTCTAAAAAACTGGGTCCTAAGTTTGTGAGTCCATTTAAAGTGCTTCAGGTTGTTAACCCGTCTGCAGTTAGGTTGGATGTCCCTACTTCCTGGAAGATTAATCCTGTGTTTCATGTTTCCTTGTTGAAAAAGGCTGATGTATCAGATAGGGATTCCACTGTCACAGTTCCTCCTGTGGTGGAAGACGGCAAATATGAAATTTCTCGTATCTTGAATTCTAGATGGCATAGAGGGAGATTACAGTATCTTGTCTCCTGGAAGGGTTTCGGTCCCGAAGACAACTCCTGGGTAAGGGCGGATGATGTCTCTGCTCCTAGGCTTGTTAGAGCTTTCCACAAGAGGTTTCCGGATAGGCCTGGGCCTGGAGGATCCGGAGGATCCTCATAAAAGAGGGGGCACTGTTAGAACCCTCCTGTTTGTTTTTTCCATCTTGTGTTTTGTGGTCACGTGACCACCTGCCTTTATATTCCAGCTCCACTCTTTTGGCTATGCTGGACTTCAGTGTTGTTTGACTGTTTTTCTTGCCAGGTGCTTCGGTTCTTATCTCTGTCAGTTTGCTTTGTCCTTTTGGGACCTCTAGTACCTTTTTGTCAGTTTGTCTTTTTGTGTTCTGCAACAACTTCCCTGTTTAGGAGGTGTCCCATTTTTGTTCCAATCCTTAGTTCTTTTAGGGAACCCTCCCCTTATGCTATAGGTCTTCGTTCAGACTAGCCGAGGACTAAGGCGGGTCTGTTCGCAAGGAACAGGCAGCCCACTACATTGAAGGGATTCAGCTTGGTCTTACTGTAGGGACAGCTTTCCCCTCTCTTTCCTTAGTACATGTTGCAGAACATTGCAGTTAGCAAACTTAACCTAAAGCTATGCTTTAGTATGTCTGGACTAATGACCCCTAGTCTACTGAGGTAGGATACCTACAAATGCTGACATGTCTGGTTCCTATTTTATTTAATATGGATTTGAAATATAAAATAGCCATTTTTCATGTTCATACTACAGGCACGTACACTTCAGCAAACTTGTTGTTGAAGTGCTTGATGACGGGCTGGACTTTGAAAAGGCGATCAAAGTTGGGGTCGTCTCATGCAGGACACTGTGCATTATTGTTGTAATGCAAGAACTTGTGGATGGCCTCAAAACTTGTCCGGGTCATTGCCATTCGGAACACTGGAGTGTTATACAAAACGTCAACACTCCAGTATTCTTCAGGATCCCCATATGAAGGACCAGGCCCCAAAACGTAATCATTTCTACTGCATCTTCAGGAGCCCAGTTAGAAAATGATCAGCGGTTTTGTGCCAAAAATTGCTGAGCATACAAATTAGTTTGGCCCACCATGAGGTTTACAAAATCCTCAGAGAAAAAGACTGAAAAATTCTGATTCTGTGAGGCCGATGGTGTCAAATTTAATTCCTGATTCTGCTACAAAATAAGGAATCAGTGGCTCATAATTTTTTGGGGGGGCTAGGTCCATACAAGGTCAATATTGGGGGGCACTGGTTCATCTTCTGTCCTGGGGCATCTGTGTGTCGGTTCAGCAGCACCTGATCAGGAAGAGGAGCAAAAAGAGGAGGAGGATAACAAGGAGTCAGAAAAATAAAGAAAGGTGGGATCCTCTCCCTCACTGTCAATGTCGGAGGCAAGGAAAGCGTATGCCTCCTCCACTGAGTAGCAGGTTTGGGATGAGTGGGCCATTTTTTTGTGTGTTTGTCAGTACTTTATTCAGCTGTGGGTTTGTGTTAGTGTCCTTGGTGTAAACTTTTTTTTTTCTGAAAGAAAAAGATAAAAAAAGGGAACAACCGGAGGTGGTGGTGGGGGAAATAGGGATAGAGGGGGATTGGGGTGGATGAAGAGGGATCAAAAAATCTACTTACAGTTGTCTTCTGTCTTCTTTCTTCTGTCTGATGTCTTATGTCACAGCAGGAGCAGCGATTGTGGTGTCACAGGCTTCTGTGGCACTGCAAGGTCCAGCACGGCGCACGATTGGACCACCCTCTACAAAAGAAAAAGTCAATGGAAAAAAAAGTGTAAAACAGCAAGCATGAGTGCCGATTGGTGATTTGGGTCACCGATCAATGCTCGGCGGCTGCTGGATGCACGCACGGAGGTGGTGCAAAATGCGAGGGAGAAAAAATGGACAGGCATAAAAAAAGTCCTGGAAAACAGTGAGCATGGACGTTGTGATGTAGGAACTGATCAGCGCTCGGCCGCTGCAGAATGCACGTAAAAAAAAAACCTGCCAAAGATCAAGCAATCAAGTACTGATCAGTGATTAAGTACTGATCAGCGCTCGGTGGCAAAAAGAGGGGTTGGGGAGAAGGGTAAAAAAAGGGGGGGAATTGGGGTGCATGAGGAGAGATCGGTGTGGGACTTTCTTACAGATGTCTTCTTTCTTCTGTAGCAGCAGAAGCAGCGATTGTGGTGTCAGAGGCTTTTGTGGCACCAGAAGGCCCAGCACGGTGCACAATCGGACAGTGTGACTACATTGTACAAAAGACAGAAAGTCAGTGAAAAAAAAAAGTGTAAAACAGCTAGCACGAGTGCTGATCGGTGATTTGCGTCACCAATCAACGCTCTTCAGCTGCTGGATGCACGCACTGAGGTGGTGCAAAGGGGGCGGGGGACAAAAAAAAGTTCTGGAAAGCAGCAAGCACGGACGTTGATCAGTGATATAGTCACTGATCAGCACTTGGCCGCTGTAGGATGCATGAAAAAAAAAAACAGCCAAAAATCGAGAGATCAGTGATCAAGTACTAAACAGCGCTTGGTGGCAGGAAGGGTGGGTGGGGAGGGGGGTAAAAAGAAGAAGGGAGGTGGGAGAGGGGGGATTGTGGTGTATGAGGAGAGATCAGGTAGAGATCTACTTACTGATGTGTTCTCTCTTCTTTCTTCTCTCTTCTTAGCAGCAGCAGGCAGGAGCAGGGATTGTAGTGTCACAGAAGCTTCTTTGGCATCACAAGGCCCAGCACAGTGGAGATCAGCAGCATGACTACCCTGTACAAATCTTCAGCAACTGTGAGAAAGTGCAGTGCTGTCACAGGTAGGTCATAGGCCGGTCACCACCCGGTCACAGGGCGGTCATCGCCTGGTCACAGCACAGACACGTGCTCTGATCGACGATGACATTGATCACACCAATCCGAGTGGGCTGAGGCCAAGCCTGGCATTGCCAGGCACCAGCCT
The DNA here is from genome assembly GCF_046119375.1 of Phyllobates terribilis. Classification (NCBI taxonomy): domain Eukaryota; kingdom Metazoa; phylum Chordata; class Amphibia; order Anura; family Dendrobatidae; genus Phyllobates; species Phyllobates terribilis. The sequence continues at coordinate 529,232,600 of NW_027362764.1, read as the reverse complement.
AGGATTGGTGATCTTACAGCACCAATCCTAGGCTGGACATCAGTGTTTCAGGCAGTCTGATTGCCGGAAACACTGAGAAATGCTGCAATTGGCTGATCAGAATTGAACAGCCAATCACAGCAATTGTGGCTGTGGGGGGCAGAGACACCCCCCAGGATAATGACACCATCTACCCTAAGGTAAGATGGCGCCGGAATTTAATGTGATCATCGCGACTTTGGTCGCGTGACCACTTTAAAGATTTTTCTAATAGTACGGATTACTACAACGCTTGTGGTAAGACGACTCACTCGGCCTTGCTGGCATAACGGTAAAAACAAAAGACACACCCTGAGGTGGAGATATGGTGAATAACCTCCCACTCTTCACAATGGTCATTCACAAAAAACACTCCGTTTGACAATGGTGTGTAGCGTCGGCGTCTCTGCCTCCTGCCCGACAGAGATGGCAATCTATTCACAACCGCGGTTCCGGTCCGGTGTTCCCCGCTCCTCCACCTGGCCTCATCGCAGAGTCTGTCCAGAGTGTGCGCACCACGCATAGATCCCTGGTTTCTGTACTTAGGGCACACGCGTGCGTGCTCCCTTCCTCTTAAAGGGGACGCGCGCACCGTCCTTAAAGTCCCCGGCCAATGGCCAGAGGACTGCCCCTACTTAAGGCACCTCCTCCATAATGGAGGTGCCTGTGCAAAGTTGTTGTTTGTGTGCTAACACTCTCTCCAGCCTTCAGGTTCCAGTGCCCTCCACCCTGTCTATCAGCCGTGCCCGCCTGCTTGTCTACCTGCATCACCTGCCTGTCTACCAGCCATGCTCATCAGCTGTGCCTGTCGGCTTCGGCCATCAGTCCCGTGGGAGTCGCCTGCTCTCACACAAGGTCGGTCCCAGAGTGGCACCTAGTTCACCTTCCCGGTCCCTTCTTGGTTCACGGAGTAGACTAAGCCGCTGTGTGGCCAGGGTCGGTCCGGGTAGGCACTTAGTTACGTCCCTCTGGTCCCTCCTTGTATCACAGCACAGAGGTTCCACCACCCGGATCACTAACATGGTCGTTTAACCCCCAACACATAACATGCTGGAGGAAATTTATAGGTTTAGTTCACTGAGGCTTGCAGTTGCAATGAAACCTATCTCCCCTCACATCTATCACCAGTGACTCTGTCACATAGTCCCCCCCTCTGCCCACAGCCAGGGGTTTGGGCATCTTCAGACCCCAAACAGGGAATACGAGAGAGGGCATCCGCGTTACCGTTTAACTTCCCAGGTCTATGCTCCACGTGAAAATTAAAATCCTGGAGATGTAAGAATCACCTAGTCACCCTGGCATTCTTACCCTTCTTCTCCCTCAACCATCTCAAAGGGGCATGGTCTGACACGAGTTTGAACTTTCGGCCTAATAGTTAATATCTCAGTGTATCCAAGCACTCTTTTTCTACTATAGCATAGTTTTTTTCACAGGATGAGAGCTTCTGGCTCAGATACAGGATGATATATTCATCCCCATTTATCTCTTGGGAGAGCACGGGTCCTAGGCCAACTTTTGAAGCATCTGTCTGGACCACAAATTCATTATTAAAGTCTGGTGTGAGCAGGACCAGCTGCTCACGCGGTGCCATCTTCAGCTGTTGGAACGCTGTCCCCATTTTATCCGTCCATTTCAACATCGACGATCTGGCGAGTGGCAACATCGACGAGTGGCGCAGCAATCTTGGTAAAATTTGGGATAAACTGCCAATAGTATCCCACAATTCCCAGAAATGCTGTCACCTGCTTCTTGGAGAGCGGTTGCAGCCAATTCTGGATTGCCTCGACTTTGTTGACTTGTGGCTTAATTTCGCCTCTCCCGATGACATAGCCTATGTACGTGGCCTCCTCCTTTCCAACAGCACATTTTTTCGGATTTAAAGTAAATCCCGCCTTCCTCAGACCATACAGAATCGCCTGTACCTTTGGTAAATGACTAGCTCAGTCTGGGCTAGACAACAATGTCATCAAGGTAGGCTGCGGCATACTTCTTATGTGGGCCGAGGATTCGATCCATGGCCCTCTGGAAGATGGCTGGGACCCCCTGCAGCCTGAAATGCATTCGAGTGTATTGGAAGCACCCATCAGGTGCTGAGAAAGCCGTCTTCTCCTTGGCCCTCTGGGACATGGGGATCTGCCAATGGTCAAGGGTGGTAATATACCTCTCAGGTCCAAGCCTCTCGATGAGTTCATCGACGTGGAGCATCGGGTATGCGTCACACTTGGATACCTCATTTAGCCAGCTGTAGTCATTGCAAAACCTCTACTCCCCATCGGGCTTTGGCACGAGAAAGATGGGACTCGGCCATCAGCTCTTTGATTCCTCTATCACACCAAGATCCAGCATCCTCTTCACCTCGGCTGAGATCACCTCACGGCGGGCTTCAAGAATCATATAGGGCTTAAGATTTACCCTGACATGCACTTCCATCAGCATGTCATGCTCAACCACCTGCGTACTCCCTGGAAAATCAGAGAATAGGTCACAGTTCGGTTGCAGCAGCTCCCTACACTGTTGCTTTTGGGCCAGCTATAGAGTCTCTGCTATCGTGACGTCGTCCACTTTGGCTTTGGGACTGACTCCCAAACAAGGAGTCCCCAATGTTTCCCGATCTCACCATGGCGTGAGCAAGTTCACATGGTACACTTGGTGTTGCTTTCTTCGGCCAGGCTGGTGGACTTTGTAGATCACTTCGCTGAGTTTCTCCACCATCTCATACAGGCCTTGCCACTTGGCCAAGAACTTGCTCTCGACGGTGGGAATAAGTACCAGAACGCGATCTCCAGGCTGGAACTGTCTCAGCATTGCTGACTGGTTATACACCCTCGCCTGGGCTTCCTGAACTTTGAGGAGATGTTCCTTTACAATGGGTATCACTTTCTCCATTCTCTCCTGCAACTGGGCGACATGTTCGATGATGCTCCGGTGGGGCGTGACCTCAGTCTCCCAGGTTTCCTTGGCGATGTCTAGGTGTCCTCTTGGATGCAGACCATAAAGGAGCTCGAACAGAGAGAAGCCAGTGGAGGCTTGAGGAGCTTATCTGACAGAGAAGAGCAAAAATGGAAGCAGGTAGTCCTAGTCTCGCCCATCCTTCTCAAAGACCTTCCTGAGCATCGCCTTTAAGGTCTTGTTAAAGCACTCCACTAGGCCGTCCGTCTGGGGATGGTAAACTGAGGTCTGTAGCTGGGCAATCAGAATAACTTTACATGGCTCCTTCATCACTTTGTTCATGAAGGGGGTTCCCTGGTCTGTCAAAATTTCCTTTGGCAGACCGGTCCTGGCAAAAATATGGACCAGTTCCTGGGCTATGCTCTTACTCGACGAGTTCCTTAGTGATACCACTTCGGGGTATAAGGTCGCATAGTCCATGACCACCAAGATGTATTGGTGACCCCAGGTCGATTTAACTAAGGAACCCACAAGGTCCATGACAATCCTCTCAAAGGGGACCTCTATCACAGATAATGGGACCAGGGGACTACGGAAGTGGGAGCTGTTATTTGGCAGGTGGGGCAGGACAATAGTTTAGGATCTCCCGGTAACACCCTGGCCAATAAAACCTCCTAAATATCCTCTCCTGAGTCTTCTCGACCCCCAAGTGTCCCCATATAACATGTGAATGGGCCATATCTAAAACCCTCCATCGGTATGGCCCTGGAACTAACAGCTGTTCCACTATCTCATCACTCAGTCGTTTGGTCACCCGATACAATAACTCACCCTGGAATGCAAAGTGTGGGTACCTGCTGTCAGCCCCCGGCTCTTGAACAACCCCATTACAAACAGTAACATTGTGCCACGCCCCCTTTAAGGTCAAGTCCCGAACTTGGGCAGACCCAAAGTTCTTTCCAGACCCCTCTAACTAAGGGAAGCCGTCCTCCTCAGTCACAGTCTCATCCTCGTCGATGGCAAGGACATACAATGGGAACTCATCCACTGGAATGAAGCTTCTGTGGCACTATAAGGCCTAGCACAGCAGAGATCAACAGTGTGACCACCCTATACAAATTTTCAACAACTGTGAAAACGTGCAGGGCTGTCATAGGGCAGTCACCACCCGGTCACAGGGCGGTCATCGCCTGGTCACAGCGTGGACACGCACTCTGATTGATGTGATCAATGTCATCGTCGATCTCACCAGAGTGGACTGGGGCCAAGCCTGGCATTGCCTGAAACACTGAGTAATGCTGTGATTGGCTGTTCAGAATTGAACAGCCAATCACAGCGATTGTGGCTGTGGGGAGCAGCGATATCCCCCCAGGATAATGACACCATTTACCCTAAGGTAAGATGGCACCGGAATTTAATGTGATCATCGCAACTTCAGTCGCGGGACCGCTTTAATGATTTTTCGTAATAGTATGTACCTGATCCATAAGTACCAGGGCGCAGGGACGTACTATTACTGACAATGTCAGAAAGGGGTTAATCATTTTGAAGACCATTTTCAGTTTCCTATGTTACAGAATTGCAATGTTTTAATACAAAAACAGATGCTATACTGTGGCATCTGATTGTTTTTGCATACCCATAATCTTGAGTGGCAAGTCTCATCCGAATTACAGGAGAGACTAGTGCATGCTGCGATTTTTTCCCCACAAGAAAATGGGGTTAGTGAAAAAAAATCGCTCATCAGCAGTGTCTCATTCATTAACATCTGAGTGCTGTCCGTTTTTTTCACGGACAGCATTCTGACACAAAGTATGTTCATGTGAATGAGCTCTTGCACTGATTCATTCTTGACTGGATTACTGCAACGCTTGTGGTAATACGACTCACTCGGCTGCTTTCAGAAGTTGACTCAGGAGCAGTTTCATCTGAAGGTTTATTATAACGGCATAAAGCACTGCAGATTCAGCAAAATAAACTCAGCCTTGCTGGCAACAAAAACAAAAGACACACGCTGAGGTGTAGATATGGTGAATGACCTCCCACCCTTCACAATGGTCATTCACGAAAAAACAATCCCTTTGACAATGGTGGTTTAACCCCCAACACATAACATGCTGGAGGAAATATATAGGTTTAGTTCACTGAAGCTCGTAGTCGCAGTGAAAAATAGCTACCCTCATATATCACCAGTGACTCTGTCACACGTTCTACAATTATTCTACCTCTTACTAAACCCTTTTCTCTCCAAGCTATCCTTAATGCAGCAGGCACGGTAATATTTCTGTTCATCACTACACTGATGTCTTCACCCAGTGCCAGTTATTACTTTGGTTGCCCATCCACCTCAAAGTATAATATTAACTTATCACTCTTAACCACAATGCTCACAACTGCATTGCATCGCTCTGCAGCCTCATCTCTGTCTGCCACCCTACCAATATCCTCTGCTCTGCTAATGATCTACGACAAATATCCTATATAATCCGAACCTCCCACTACCATCTCTAAGCCTTTTTTTCTGCTGTACCAGATCTCCGGAATGCACAAATTCAGACAATGAAGTTACTTCCCAGTATCCACAGTTTTCAGTGTGTGCTAACACCACATTTCTTTATACAGACCTATCACCTCACTTCACAAATCTAATTATTCCTTCTTTGCAAACTTGGAAAAACATTGTTTAATATTTTATCTATATGCTGAGACAGGATTACTTTAAGTTACACTCTAAAAGCCTGAATTGCATTCCTTGACAAATTGTCCTATTCTAAATTCTAGGGTGCAGTCAGATGGCCATATTACTTGCACGAGGATCGCATCGCAATCTTCGGACTGGTTGGTGGCTCTCCTGGCCTCAGAGTGATTGCATGTATTTTTATGCTGCGGCCATGTTCAGGCTATGAGAGGCGACAGCCAGTCTAAGAATTTCAATGTGAACCTCCCACAAGTAATATGGCTGTCTGACTGCACATTTTGGATAACTATTGTCATAGAGATTTTAAGTAGATTTGAGTCACCAAATACAACCATGTATAGAGTCCTAGCTTTCTTAGTGGCAATTATGGAAGGGAACACTACTTTATTAATTTTTTGGATCCACAAATGGACTTTAAGACAACATTGAAGCTCATAGAAATCTGGATGGTAAATGTGCACATTAGAATCACTCAGCAGCGTGGCTTTTCTTTTAGGCCTGTAGCCCAAAGCATTCATTTTCAGCATAGAATACTTAAATGTTTTATTTGTATTTTAATTTTCAGTGTACAACAAAAGGGCTAATTGTATTTTCTTTTGTTAGTTCTGAACGTACAGTGTTGAGCAATTTAAAACATTTTGCTATCCATTTTGCTCATTTTCATTTATATCATGTCTTTACTTTATCCTCAATTATTTCTGTGATGGGTTATCCTTGAAAGTGAGACAGGAATATGAATGAACAGCTTCTCTCTGACTATGCAACTATCATTTGAGTTTCAGTAATGAACTGGACTCTGGTAACAGAAAAGAAGCAAAACTGAATTCAACCTTGAAAGTGAACAGAGAAGAAGCTTTCATATAACTGGATATAAGTATAAAATTAGCAGAGAAAAGTGTTCATGAAATAAACTAATACAATTAATACATTAACTCCATGTTTTCTTTTTTAAACATAGAGTAAGTACATTTAATCAGTATTAGCATTTTGCATTAAAAAATAATTGGCGCATAACTGTGTATTCAGATCAAAGAATGGATTTTGTGCAAAAACAGAGGAATATAAAGTATTATTACAAAATTTAGAGTCTGAATAATAATTATATGAATATTCTGCAGGTTAAAGGAACTAGAAATTTACCAAATAAAGCCTAAGAATGAAAAAAAAGGGCAAAAAACGATGCTTTTTCTTCATACCGCTAAACTTAAATTGAAATAAATCACGATCAAAAAGACAAATGTACATAAAAATGGTATAGCTGAAAATGTATTCTTGTCCCACATAAAGCAAGCCATCATGTAGCTCCATCAGTGGAAAAATAAAAAAGTTATAGCTCTTAGAATACAGCGATGCAAAAATAATTATTTTTTCTATAAAATAGTTTTTATTGTGTAAAAGAGCCATAAAAATATAAATGAAATATCACTGTAATTGTACTGACCTAAAGAATGAAGTTGCCTTATCAATTTTACCACAAACAGAAAAAAAACAATACTTGAATTGCTGGATTTTGTTCATTCTGCCTCCCAAAATTTGGAATAGAAAGTGATCACAAAACTTTGTGCCCAAAAATGGTACCAATAAAAATGTCAACTCATCTTGCCAAAAACAAGCCCTTATGACTGTTGGCTGAAATATGGAAAAATTATAGGTCTGAAAATATGGCGATGCAAAAACTTAGTGTGTGAGAGCTGCCAAACAAAAAGTCGATATAAATCTGGTATCGCTGTAATCGCACCGACCCAAAGGATAAAGTCGTCTAATCACTTATACTGCACGAGGAATGGCATAAAAAATAAATAAAACCAATTCTTGACCTGCTGTTGATTTTTTCATGCTGCCTCCCAAAGATTGCAGTAAGGCTCAGCTCACATTGATCCTGTGCTCTGCGCTGAGCTCTTACACCGGGGTTTCGGTGTAAATCTCTAAAATACATGATTCAGATGAAACCCCCAGCAGCAGATTCCCTATAATGAGGCAGAAGGAGTCACTTTGGACGTTGTCTGGCCTATTATCCGCAGTGTCTTTTAGGCGTGCATAAAAGTGCCATCTGCCACAGTTTTGTGCACTTCTGAAAAGAAGGACAACACTGAACAGAGGCTAGATGGAGTTTGCATTAACTGCACGACTGCGTTTGCAGTATACCTTATTTCATGTACAAGATGCAAATTACTATATTTGAGTTGCACTACTGGACTGCTAAAAATCAGAACTAAGATTTAAAAGCTCTGCAGCTTCTATTTCTTGACCATCACAATGGAACTACAGATAGCTTTAAAATAATTGGTATAAAAAGAATTTTCAGACCTGTTCGTGGAGGTGATCACAAAAGGAAACTAATAAATAGGGAATCCTGGTGGATATATGTATTGAAAATGTGAGTACCGCTAGGTATGAATATGAGGCAAGGCATAATACATCATTATGAATAATTATTACAAGAATGAAGATAGGATTAAATATATTAGGATTATATGCATGTGTGTATATATATATATATATATATATATATATATATATATATATATATATATATATATATATATATACAAAAAAAAAACTCTGTAAGGGCCAAAATACATGAAAACACTGGAAACATTAAATCTAGACTGAATTATTACTCAATAAAATGTACTTACAAAAAATGAAGGTTCTTAGCGCATAAATTGGCCAATTCATGTATGCCCATCAACCACGGAAAGGTGACCTCCCTTTGATGGGTCCTATCCTACTAAATATTCCACTCTCAGGCTGTGAGCCTACAATTAAGTGGACAAACATGTCTCTCTCAGGCTGTGAGCCTACAATTTAAATAGGCAAATAGAACTGATTAAAATCACCTTTTCGGTTAATTGGAGGAGTGCAGAGTCAGAAAGGAGGTGGTCACAACCTCCAATAGTAAACTATAGTAAAAAACCTGACAACCATCTTTTAGTGGGAACAGGCACAAGCTGCAGTGACTGCACAATATAGAAAAATAAAACAAAGCAGCACTCTGTACACATGAAAAAACTGTAAACATTAAATCTAGACTGTATTATTACTTAATAAGATGTACTTACAATAAATGAAGGTTCTTAGTGCATAAATTTGGCCAATTCATGTATGTCCATCAATATATCGTGTATGCCCATCAATATATATGTATATATACGTACATATAATTGTTTTTAAGTAGGAAGGAAAAAAAAAGATTTTTAAAAAGATTTTTGGATTTTTTTTTTGATCGCCTATGCATTTAAACAAGTTTGTCTAGCTACGAGTTAAATAACCTTCCCAACTGCACAATGAATAGCTTGCTTTCCCCAGAAAGCAAGCTATATATAAATTTGGGATCCCAGTTAGTAAAACAAATGCAATGAATAAGGACATTAGTCACAAACGAGTCTGAAGTTATTAATATTTGTGGATTTTAATGGATTGTGGATTTTTGGAAGTGCATTGAGGTGAAGGGTACATTGCTGGAAAAGGAAGAAAAAAAAAAAAAAAAAAACTCTTTAAATCTCTTAGTTTGCGAGTGTGAACGAGCTGCGTGTGTCCGGAGCGTAAGTGCGAACGAAAGTAAGTGTGTGACTTGTTTTTCAGTGAAGAGGTATTTGGGAATCCTGCAGAAAATACCTGTGTGAATTGCGGTGAGTGCTGCATTGTGACCTGCTGAGTGCTTTTCTACCTGTTTAGATTTATTGGGCTTTTTAAAACCTATTTTCTCACTACAGTTTTAGTTTCTTAGTTTACTACCTGTGTATTTAAGGGTTAACTACATTGCACTAAAATCCTGAGGTGTAGATTTACTCACAAGGGGTTAATTAAGGGGAAGGGGTCATAATTAAGGGTTTATAAGGGGCAGCTGGTTGGACATCAAGTCCTTTGGAAGTGCATTGAGGTGAAGGGTACATTGCTGGAAAAGGAAGAAAAAAAAAAAAAAAAACTCTTTAAATCTCTTAGTTTGCGAGTGTGAACGAGCTGCGTGTGTCCGGAGAGTAAGTGCGAACGAAAGTAAGTGTGTGACTTGTTTTTCAGTGACTTTGTATTCAGGGAGTTTGGAAGGGAGGACTTTGGACTGAATTGCTGACTGTATTTCATTCTTTCTTTACTTTACTTTTTACTTAATTAATCCACCTGACCTACTTATCTGATTCCCCCGTCCATACTTGATACTTAACTGATCCCCCGCCGATATCTAATTGATACACCTATATATAAATAATTGTGTTTTGTACTTGTATATATATACTGACTGTATCCCCATATTTAGAATGACGTCCATGTTGGCCGGAGCCGTGCAGTGTACATCTTGCGCAATGTATGCATTCAGTGAGCAACCGCTCGAGGATCCATACTGCTGCGAGAGATGTGAGCATATCGTGCACTTGGAAGCCCAAATTCTAGATCTAAGTGCTCAGATAGCAGTACTGAGGAGCATCGACAACATGGAACGGAGTTTGCTGCTCACCGAGCAGACACTCAATGGGTCAATACTGGGGGTGGAGCATAGAGGGGAAGTGCAGGCTGAACAGGCAGGGAGCTGGATAACAGTTAGGAGGGATAGAGGGAAGAAGTATAGGAAGGCTGGTTCAGAACCGGCATTATTGGAGCACGACAGATCCTCTGACCGCCGGGGGAGTGTATGCTCCAGTAATGAGGGGGAGGGGGGAAGTGTAGGGCAGGCAAGACAGGTTCTGGTAGTGGGTGACTCTATTATTAGGGGGACAGACAGGGCAATCTGTCACAAAGACCGGGATCGCCGAACGGTGTGCTGCCTCCCTGGCGCTCGAGTCCGGCACATTGCGGATCGGGTTGACAGGTTACTGGGTGGGGCTGGCGAAGACCCAGCGGTCATGGTCCACATCGGCACCAATGACAAAGTGAGTGGTAGATGGAGGGTCCTTAAAAATGATTTCAGGGACCTAGGTAGGAAGCTTAGGGCAAGGACCTCCAAGGTAGTTTTCTCAGAAATACTACCAATCCCGCGAGCCACACAGGAGCGCCAACGAGAAGTTAGGGAGGTGAATAAGTGACTAAAGAGTTGGTGCAAGGCAGAAGGGTTTGGGTTCATGGAGAACTGGGCCGACTTCGCGGTCGGCTACAGGCTCTACCGTAGGGACGGGCTGCACCTCAATGGGGAGGGTGCAGCGGTGCTGGGGAAGAAGATGGCTAATAGGTTGGAGGAGTTTTTAAACTAGAGACGGGGGGGGGAAACCAAGGAAATAGGTGGGATGTGAGGCAAGCAAGGGGGAAGGGGAGAAGTGAATATAATGAGGGTGGAGAGGGGGGTGGGGATAGTACAGTTAGATCGTTAGAGAAGAATAGGATGCTAAATAACCCCAAAGTTTTATCTTGCATGCTGACCAACGCAAGAAGCCTGACCAATAAGGCGGATGAGCTGCAGGCGCTTATATCGGAGGAGAGGTATGACATCGTAGGTATAACAGAGACTTGGCTAGACGATAGCTACGACTGGGCGGTAAATTTATTAGATTATAGTTTATTTAGAAGGGACCGGAAACAGGGGAAAGGCGGAGGAGTCTGCTTATATGTAAAGTCATGTCTAAAACCCAGACTAAGGGAAGATATAGGAGAGGGAGAAGAGGGGGTCGAGTCCATGTGGGTAGAGATAGAGGGAACTAAAAATAATAATAAAATATTACTGGGGGTCTGCTATAAGCCACCAAATATAACAGAGGAGAATGAGAATCTGCTATTAGGACAAATAGACAAAGTAGCAAAACATAATGAAGTGATTGTAATGGGGGATTTCAACTACCTGGATATTGACTGGGAAACAGAAACCTGTAGATCTCAGAAAGGAAAAAGGTTCTTGACAAATATTAAGGATAATTATCTCTCCCAACTAGTGCAGGAACCAACGAGAGGGAAGGCCGTGTTGGACTTAATATTGACTAATAGGCCTGATAGAATAACTGAGGTACAGATAGGGGGGCACCTAGGTAATAGCGACCATAATATTATCGACTTCAAAATGCCCTTCAGTAGGGTTATCAATAAGGGAACAACAAAAACATTAAACTTTAGGAGTGCGAAGTTTGATCAGCTGAAAGAAAGCCTTCAACTTATTGACTGGGACAAAGTTCTTAATCAAAGGAATACGAATAGTAAATGGGAAACCTTCAAAAGAATTCTGAATACTCAGTGCAAGAGATATATACCGTATGGGAATAAAAGGGCCAGAAATAAGAGGAAACCAATATGGTTGAACAAGAACGTAAAAGGGGCGTTAAATAGCAAAAAAGAGGCATTCAAGAGATTAAAACAGGAAAACAGTAAGGAGGCACTAATGTGTTACAAGGGAAAAACGAGAACCTGTAAAAAACAAATAAAAATAGCGAAGGAGGAAACAGAGAAACGTATTGCTAGGGAAAGTAGATCAAATCCCAAACTGTTCTTTACGTATATAAATAGTAAAAGGATTAAATCGGATAATATTGGACCGATAAAAAGTGAGGAAGGCAAAATCATAGAGAAAGATGAGGATAAAGCTAATCTATTAAATTATTTTTTTTCGACAACTTTCACAAAGGAAATCGAACTAACAGGAGAAATGAAAAGTGACAAACTTAATCCTCCACTAAGTATGACAAATCTAACCCAAGCTGGGGTACAGAAACGCCTCAGTAACATTAAAATAAACAAATCACCAGGACCTGATGGCATACACCCACGGGTACTAAGGGAACTAAGTAATGTGATAGACAGACCGTTATATCTTATATTTAAGGACTCTGTTGAGACTGGGTCTGTACCACTTGATTGGCGACAGGCGAATGTAGTGCCAATATTCAAAAAGGGAGTGAAAAGTGACGCCGGAAATTATCGGCCGGTGAGTCTGACGTCCGTTGTGGGCAAAATTTTTGAAAGCTTCATTAAAGAGGCAATTACGGAGCATCTTGATGCTAATAATCTTTTAATCCCGAACCAACATGGATTCATGAGGAATTGCTCCTGCCAAACAAACCTGATTGACTTCTACGAGGAGGTTAGCTCTCGAGTAGATCAGGGGGAACCAGTGGATGTCGTGTATCTCGACTTCTCAAAAGCGTTCGATAGCGTGCCACATAATAGGTTGGTATACAAAATGAGAATGATGGGGCTGGGGGAAAATGTCTGCAAGTGGGTAGCTAACTGGCTAAAGGATAGAAGGCAGAGGGTGGTTATAAATGGAATATACTCAGATTGGGTAAGCATCACTAGTGGGGTACCACAGGGGTCTGTACTAGGCCCAATGTTATTTAATATCTTTATTAACGACATAGTCAACAGGATAAATAGTAAAATATCAATATTTGCAGATGACACAAAGTTATGTAAAACAATTAATACAAAAGAGGACAGTGCAGACCTACAGAGGAATTTGGATAAGTTGGGTAGGTGGAGCATTAAATGGCAAATGAGGTTTAACGAGGAGAAATGTAAGGTCATACATATGGGAAGGAAAAATGGAAGTCACCAGTACTCACTGAATGGGAAATCAGTGGGGAATTCAGAGATGGAGAAGGACTTGGGCATCTTGATTGATAGCAAACTAAATTGGAGTGCCCACAGTCAGGCCGCTGCTGTAAGGGCAAACAGGGTAATGGGATGTATCAGAAGAGGTATAGCTGCAAAGGATGAGAACATTGTTCTTCCACTGTACAAAGCACTGGTCAGACCACACTTGGAATACTGTGCTCAGTTATGGGCCCCAATATATAGAAAGGATATAAATGAGCTTGAAAAGGTACAAAGGAGGGCAACAAAATTAATAAAGGGAATGGAGGGATTGCAATACCCAGAGAGGTTGGCAAAACTAGGACTATTCAGCCTGGAAAAGAGAAGGTTGAGGGGGGACATAATAAATGTGTACAAATATGTTAGGGGACAGTATAGAGATCTTGCCGGGGATTTGTTCAAAAGGAGGGATATTACGGTAACAAGAGGGCATTCACTAAGACTGGAAGAGAAAAGGTTTCAGCACCAGCATAGGAAGGGGTTCTTTATGGTAAGAGCAGTGAGAATATGGAATTCACTGAGTGAGGAGACGGTAATGTCAGATTCACTACACCAGTTCAAGCGGGGACTGGATGCATTTCTAGATACCAGGCAGATTTCAGCATATACTTAAAAATAAAATAAAATAGTAGGTTGATACAGGGATTTATTCTGACTGCTGGTTTCAGAGTCGGGAGGGAATTTTTCCTCAGGTGAAGATTGGCCAAATCATTTGGGGTTTTTGCTCTCCTCTGGATCAACTTCAGCAATTACAGAACTAACAGGTCGAACTTGATGGACGCAAGTCTTTATTCGGCTTTACAAACTATGTTACTATGTTACTATGACTTTAAATAAAGAATAATTTTTTATTGGACTCTTTGCTGGATTTACACGTTTTCTTCATGGTGTAACCTTGCAATAGGGAACCATTTATACATGGGTGATCTGATTTTCTGTGGACCCTGACGGGTCTCACACTAATTTCTCAGGATAAATGTGATCCCAAACGTTATCTAAAATGTTCCCAATAAAAGCTTCAAATCAATCCACAAAAAAAGCAAATCCCCACTCAGGTCCATCATCTGTTAACGGAAAAAAGGGGGCTTTTACGTTACTGGTAGTAAAAGGCTTCTGAAAAGCAAAATGGCTCCTCGTCTCCTAAAATAAATTCACCAAATTTGGTGCTCCCAAATCCAAATTCCCCCCTCCCTTCTGTGGTCCGGTGTGTTTAAACCAAATTTAGCATCCACATGTTTGGCATTTCTGTAACAATGAGAGCCCGCCTAGTTTACGGGTGAGAGTCTCCAGAAGCATGAGATGGGCACTACAATGTACTGGGCACTACAACATAATGGGGACTACAATGTACTGGGTACTAAAATGGCAGTTTACAATTTTCACTCAGCAACATCTACTGCTGCATGTTTTTGGAAAACATCCGTGGAGCCAAAATTGTCACTACACCTATAGATAAATTCCCAAAGAGGTATAATTTCCAAAATGGGGTCACTTTAGGTGTATTCTGTTCTTCAAGCACTTAGCGGATCTATATATGGAGGCTGCAAATTTTTACATGAAATTCTGCACTCCAGGAGGCAAATATCGCTTCGTCCCCTCCCGAGTCTCGCTGTATGGCTGAGCAGTACTGTACAGCCACATTTCCGGTATTTCTATACTTAGCAGAAATTGTGGGACAATGTTTGGTGCCATTTTTACCCATTTCAACTAGGGAAAATGTAACGGGGATAAAACTAAATTTTGGTGGTAAAAATATAATTATTCTTTCTTCACAGTCCAATGGTATAAAATTCTGTGACACACCTGTGGTGTCAATATGATCACTGCACCCCTAGATGAATACATTGAGAGGTGTAGTTTGTAAAATAGGGTCACTAATGGGGGTATTCTGCTATTCTGGCACCTCAGGGACTTTTCAAGTTGGTCATTAGGGGTTCTTCCAGTGGGTCATGGCACCCGCAAATCATAACAGCAAAATCTGCACTATAATATGGCGCTCCTCACTTTGCACTGTGCCTGAAAAGTATTTCCCAATTGCATGTAGGGTAATGGTGCACTCACAATAATTTTTTACAACAAACTGAGGTCCATTTTTCCTATTAGCCCTTAGAAAAATTAAAAACTTGCTGCTAAAACAACATTTTAGTGGTAAAAATGTAAATATTCTTTCTTCACCACCCAACGGTATAAAATTATGAGGCATATGTGCTATCAATATGATCACTGCACCTCTACAGGAATTCATTGGGGGGTGTAGTTTGTAAAATGAAGTCGCTTATGAAGGGTTTCTCCTGTTCTGGCACCTCAGGGGCTCTGCTATGTGAGATGACACTCAAACCATTCCAGCAAAATCTGAACTCCAATATGGCACTTCTTCCCTTCTGAGTTTGCACTGTGCCTCAAGAGTAGTTTTCGATCACATATGGGGCATCTGCGTACTCAGGAGAAATTGCACAACAATTTTTGGGTCCATTTTCTCCTGTTACCCTTGTGAAAATAAAAAATTTGAGGCTAAAAAACATTTTTATGGAAAAAAATAGATTTTTTATTTTAAAGGCTCAATGTTATACATTTCTGTGAAGCACCTGGGGGTTCAAGGTGCTCACCACACATCTAGATACGTTTCTTCAGGGGTCTAGTTTCCAACATTGGATCATTTGTGGGGGATTTCCACTGTTTAGATACATCAGGGGCTCTCCAAATGCGACAAGGCATTCGCTCTCGATTTCAACCAATTTTGCATTCAAAAAGTCAAACGTTGCCAAAGCGTATGCAATGAAGTATTAATTAGGGGTGCCTTTATTCCTGCACATGCGGTTTATTCTATTTCTTCTTTGAAATTGCGACATAGAAGTTGAAAAACAATTTTTTATTGTTGTATTACTATGGACCACTAATTAAAAAATTCTGAGGGTATAACTGATACATTTCCATTTATTTATGAAGATATTGTACAGTATACAGGATGGGCGCCTTATACCATTATGGGGGCCTTATACCAGTATGGGGGCCTTATAGGGAGATATATCAGGATGAGGGCAATATACCAGGATGGGGGCCATATAGGGACATATATCAAGATGGGGAAAGATACCAGAATGAAGGGGCCATATGCCAGGATGCACTATATGGGGCCCATGATACTGTGGGGCACTATATGGGGCCATTATACTGTGGAGCACTATATGAGGCCATTATACTGTGGGGCAGTATATGGGGCCATTGTACTGTGGGGAACTATATGGGAGCATTATACTGTTGGGCACTATGTGAGGCCATTATACTGTGGGGTACTATATGGTGGCATTATACTGTGGGGCACTATATGGGGTCATTATATTGTTGGGCACTATATTGGGCCATTAAAATGTGGGGCACTATATGAAGCCATTATACTGTATGCAGCACTATATTAGGACTTTATACTGTGGAGCACTATATGGGGCCATTATACAGAGGGCTCGGGACTCTGATGAGCAATGTATTTACTGACATCACTGCTCATCACAGCCGCTGGATCTTGTGGATCGCAGTAGGACATGGAGTGGCTGCTGCTACAGCCTATGGAGCTCACAAAACAAAAAGAATGGAGTGCTGACTTCATATGTATAATTAAATTAGACATAATTTATTAATCACAATATTGAACTGACAACAAATATATTTTTTATACAACACAAGTAAAAAGGAGGTGAACATAGAGAAGAACTGATGTTCCACAGGGAGAAGATATTGTCAAGTAGTCCTCAGTTTAAGAATATAACTCTAAGGACATGGGATAAAGAAAGGTAGTTCAGATCATCCCAAAAACCAGGATCACTGATTATGAGAGTGTATATTTAATCTGACAAAAGGGTAAAGTGCATGTGCATCTAACATATCTCATGTCCTATATAGTACATAATGTTTGCTGCCTGACAATCATGGAAAGTATCCCAGCAAAGTTCATGTATATATAAAGGTAATGGTTAATAGAACTTACCCATAATAAAGTTCTTGGTGCCAGTGCAATCTCCCAGGGAAGAGCCCCGATGCGCATTTTGTCTTAGTTTTCTCACCCCTGTGAGAACCATCTGGGCAGTTCCCCAGCTTCTGATACAGCGAGCAGCACCAACTAACAGAATCTGTGCTGCCAGTCATACTCGGTGACACTGTCTGCTTGGCCATATTACTGGCAGTCACCAACAAAATGCGCGATACTCCTCAGACCAGTCAATCTAATCTCATCATGCGCGATATGTCCCAGACTGGTTTATCTAATCCAATCATGTGCGATACACCCCAGACAGGTGTATCTAATCCCATTATGCACGATACGCCACAAACTGGTGCATCTAATCCCATCATGCGCAATTCGTCCCAGATCGATGTATCAAATCCCATCATGGATTATACGCCACAGACTGGTGCATCTAATCTCATCATGCGTGCTATGTCCCAGACCAGGGTATCTATTCCCATCATGCGCGATACACCCCAGACCAGCGTATCTAATCCCATCATGCACGATACGCCACAAACCGGTGCATCATGCGTGATATGTCCAAAAATGGGGTACCTAATCCTATCATGTGCAATACGCCCCAGATCAGGGTATCTAATCCCATCATGCGCGATACAGCCCAGAGTGGTGTATATATTCCCATCATCCATACATTTAGTGTATCATGTGCTGTCAAAAATCCCAGTCTGTGTTACACTTCACGTATCTAACCCCAGCTTATGATTCAGGGAGCAGCACCAACTAACAGAATCAGCATTGCTAGCCATCCTCGTTGACACTGTCCACTTGTCAGTTTCACTGGCAGTCACCAACAAAATAGCTCTGCACTGTGATTCTAAATTTCATCCTTTCACAGGCACATGTGAGCAGATCCAGCTGACTTTTACTGCATTATTTACATAATGTGAGCTGGTTGTGCACTAAGTTTTCATGGCAAATTTTAACAGTGCTCCCCTTAGTGTTTAAAAGTGGAAATACAAAACGTTTTTAAATTATTTTTTATATTTGACTTCATTAAAAACAAATGATAATATTTAAAAAAAAAATCAAAACATTAATACTTTACATTTGTTTAATTATTGAAAAAAAAATATTTTGATCGTAACTTTCCTTTAATGGTTGGTGAGATGTTATTTTCCTGAAATTCTGTGCCCTTTTTATCCACACATACCTTTGATCATTGTGGCCAAAGAGTTATATTTTAACTTCATTGGTACACAGGACTTGTTTCCAAAATGCATCAGAATTGTTTAGATGTTCTTTTGCATACTTCTGATGCTGAATTTTATGGTGAGGACACAGGAGAGGTTTTCTTCTGATGACTCTTCCATGAAGGTCATATTTGTGCAGGTGTCTCTGAACAGTTGAACAATATACTGTATCACAACTCCAGAGTCTTCTAATCTTTCTGAAGTTCTTTTGCAATCTAGCGGGGGTTCTGATTTGTCTCTCTAGCAATCCTCTCACTGAAATGTTGCTTGGTCTTCCAGACCTTATCTTGACCTCTACTGTTCCTGTTAACTTCCATTTCTTAATTACTTTTTGAACTGAAGAAAGGGCAACTTGAAAATGGTTTGCTATCTTCTTGTACCCTTCTCCTACTTTGTGGTCCTCCACCATTTTCCCATTTTCATTTTAAGAGGGCTAGGCTGCTGCTTAAAAGAATCCATGGCTGTCGTTTTTTGGAGCAAGGTTAGAGGATCCTGGGTATTTATAAAGCTGGGAAATTTGCATCATCTGGCCTTTCCTAACGATGATACTGAACAAGCCATAACTTTAACAGGCTGATTAAGGCCTGAAACATTGGTCAAAGTTATATGAACACACAAAACTCCAAGGGTGCCCATTTTCCTTTTTGTAATTTTTAAAACGTAAAAAAATTACAATATATATATTTTTGGCCTAAAATACAAAGGAAAGGTGTAATCTTTAACTTTAGTCCTTTTATAGATCACTTCATCTTTAACTTGCTTAACTTGTTCACAATAACAGTAATTTTTACCAGGGGTGACCAAACTTTTACATGTCATTATTGAGGCAAGACGACTCACTCGGCTGCAGTCGGAAGTAGACACAGGAACGGTTTCGTCCGCAGGTTTATTATGTCAGCATAAAGCACTGCAGACTTCAGCAAAAATAAACCCAGCCTTCCTGACATAAAGATGAAACAAAAGACAAATGGTAACACAGTCCATATGTGTGCAGGTTCACCGGCACCAATTTGCAGCACCTTCAACTCCTCCGTATCTGAAGTTACACAGCCTGGAGACTTGCCTCTCCAGACTCACCACACCAGAAAAAAAGGGACTGAGCATTTAAATTTGCTCAGCCACACCCTGAGGGAAAGGTATGTAGAATGACATCCCTCCCATCTCTATGTCATTCACACCAAACCACTTCCTTCACAATGGTGATTTAAACCCCCAACATATAACATGCTGGAGAATAGTTGTAAGTTCAGTTCACTAAGGTTAGCAGCCGTAGTGAAACATACCTCCCCTCACATATAACACTAGTGACTCTGTCACAAAGCGGGGGTTTAGGCACCATCAGACATCAAACAGGGAATTCTGCAAAGGGCATCAGCATTAAAGATGAGCGGTGTTCGATTCGAACTGTTCACCAATTTCAAATTCGAGCTGTTTTGGGCGGTGTTCGAGCCGTTCGACGAACAAGAACGATTTGAAAAAAATCCGGCTGTTTGAGGTTATGTTCAATAACTGTTCGTGCACCCAAATCGTAACTGGATTTTTTCACAGTAATGCTGATAATCAATGTTAATACACAGTTTGAGTGTACAGCGGGGTGGGGGGAGGGGCATGGACTGGATCTCTGCAGAAATAATGAAGATCTCCATTTTTTTTTCTCTTTCCCGCATTTACAGTGGGGAGGTGCAGTCTGTCAGCCTATCAGCAGTGTACACACGGAGCGAAGTGCTTTTTTTCACACAAGCAAGGGCATGTGTCATTGGCTGTGTATGTCACATGTCCTTGCCCTATAAGACCCAGCCATTTTCCCCGTCGCCACCATTTTCTCACTGCCACAGCTGAGTGTTAGACGGCACTGCTGCTGCTGTTAGCGCTATATTGTGTAACTGAATTGCAAGCAAATTTTCTCTTAAATAGACAGAAAGGTTTAGGGAGTAGGGACTAGTTTGTAATTGCAGCCCTTTTGAGGGCTAGGTTACAGCAGTTCCTAGCACTTTTAGCAGGCAGGTCTGTGCTCTTAAATCGACAGATAGGTTGGGAGTAGTGACTAGTTGTAATTCCAGCCCTTTTGAGGGCTAGGTTACATCAGTTCCTATCACTTTTTGCCAGGCTGGTCTGTTTTAGTGCTGTGCAAGTGTTTTTCACAGCATTTGGCTAAATCTAGCTAAGCAAATCCTTTTGGGCCTCTTGCAGTGTGTGTTAGTCAGTGGAGTAGCCTATCTGTGTTGCAAGCTACACCACCTGTGTATGTAATACAATTTTTTTACTGCACCTAGCCAAGTAAAACCTTTTGGGCCTGTAGCAGTGTGTGGTACTCAATCTATTAGGCCATCTATACCAAGCTCCACCAGCTTTGAAATTAATAATAATTTTTAGCTGCATCTAGCCCGGAAAATAATTTTGGGCTTAGTAGAAGTGTGTGGTACTCATTGTATTAGGCCATCTATACCATGCTCCACCAGCTTTGAAATTAATAATAATTTTTAGCTGCATCTAGCCCGGAAAATAATTTTGGGCTTAGTAGCAGTGTGTGGTACTCATTGTATTAGGCCATCTATACCAAGCTTCACTAGCTTTGAAATTAATAATAATTTTTAGCTGCATCTAGCCCGTAAAATAATTTTGGGCATAGTAGCAGTGTGTGGTAATCATTGTATTAGGCCATCTATACCAAGCTCCACCAACTTTGAAATTAATAATAATTTTTAGCTTCATCTTGCTGTAAAATAATTTTTGGCATATTAGCAGTGTGTGGTACTCATTGTATTAGGCCATCTATACCAAGCTCCACCAGCTTTGAAATTAATAATAATTTTTAGCTGCATCTAGCCCGGAAAATAATTTTGGGCTTAGTAGCAGTGTGTGGTACTCATTGTATTAGGCCATCTATACCAAGCTCCACCAGCTTTGAAATTAATAATAATTTTTAGCTACATCAAGCCCAGAAAATAATTTTGGGCATAGTAGCAGTGTGTGGTAATCATTGTATTAGGCCATCTATACCAAGCTTCACCAGCTTTGAAATTAATAATAATTTTTAGCTGCATCTAGCCCGTAAAATAATTTTGGGCATATTAGCAGTGTGTGGTACTCATTGTATTAGGCCATCTATACCAAGCTCCACCAACTTTGAAATTAATAATAATTTTTAGCTGCATCTAGCCCTGAAAATAATTCTGGGCTTAATAGCAGTGTGTGGTACTCATTGTATTAGGCCATCTATTCCAAGCTCCACCAGCTTTCAAATTAGTAATAATTTTTAGCTACATCTAGCCCGGAAAATAATTTTGAGCATAGAAGCAGTGTGTGGTACTCATTGTATTTGGCCATCTATACCAAGCACCACCAGCTTTGAAATTAATAATAATTTCTAGCTGCATCTAGCCCGGAAAATAATTTTGGGCTTAGTAGCAGTGTGTGGTACTCATTGTATTAGGCCATCTATACCACGCTCCACCAGCTTTCAAATTAATAATAATTTTTAGCTGCATCTAGCCCGGAAAATAATTCTGGGCTTAGTAGCAGTGTGTGGTACTCATTGTATTAGGCCATCTATACCAAGCTCCACCAGCTTTCAAATTAATAATAATTTTTAGCTACATCTAGCCCGGAAAACAATTTTGAGCATAGAAGCAGTGTGTGGTACTCATTGTATTAGGCCATCTATACCAAGCTCCACCAGCTTTGAAATTAATAATAATTTTTAGCTGCATCTTGCCCGGAAAATAATTTTGGACTTAGTAGCAGTGTGTGATACTCATTGTATTAGGCCATTTATACCAAGCTCCACCAGCTTTGAAATTATTAATAATTTTTAGCTGCATCTAGCCCGGAAAATAATGTTGGGCATAGTAGCAGTGTGTGGTACACATTGTATTAGGCCATCTATACGAAGCTCCACCAGCTTTGAAATTAATAATAATTTTTAGCTGCATCTTGCCTGGAAAATAATTCTGGGCATATTAGCAGTGTGTGGTACTCATTTTATTTGGTCATCTATACTAAGCTCCACCAGCTTTCAAATTCCTAATAATTTTTAGCTGCATCTTGCCTGGAAAATAATTTTGGGCATATTAGCAGTGTGTGGTACTCATTCTATTGGGCCATCTATACTAAGCTCTACCAGCTTTCAAATTCCTAACCATTTTTAGCTGCATCCTGCCTGTAAAATAATTTTGGGCATAGTAGCAGTGTGTGGTACTCATTGTATTAGGCCATCTATACCAAGCTCCACCAGCTTTGAAATTAATAATAAATTTTAGCTGCATCTTGCCTGTAAAATAATTCTGGGCATATTAGCAGTGTGTGGTACTCATTCTATTATGCCATCTATAGTAAGCTCCACCAGCTTAAAAAATTCCTAATAATTTTTAGCTGCATCTTGCCTGGAAAATAATTTTGGGCATATTAGCAGTGTGTGGTACTCATTCTATTAGGCCATCTATACTAAGCTCCACCAGCTTTCAAATTCCTAATAATTTTTAGCTGCATCTTGCCTGGAAAATAATTTTGGGCATATTAACAGTGTGTGGTACTCATTCTATTAGGCCATCTATACTAAGCTCCACCAGCTTTCAAATTCCTAATAATTTTTAGCTGCATCTTGCCTGGAAAATAATTTTGGGCCTGTAGCAGTGTGTGGTACTCATTGTATTAGGCCATCTATACCCAAGCTCTACCACTTGTGTATCTAATAAAATTGTTTTACTGGTTAGAACCCAGCCAATCCTTTTGGGATAGTACCACAATTTTGCCACTCAGCTCTGCTCCGTTTCCATCCATCGATTTTTGTGCAAACAACTCCAGAGTTGTCAATTAGTTAACCACCAAAATGAGTGGCAAATTGCGTGCTGCTGGTGGAAAGGGGAATAGGCGTGTTGGGAAGGGAAAAAAAAGTTGTGACCTTGGGGTAGGTGTTGAAGCAACAGTAGCATCAGCAGAAGAAAGACCATCTTTCAGCCAAACTAAGATATCTATTTCTTTTAGTGGACAATGTGATACGATCCCTTTCTTATGGACACGCCCATCGCTACAAATTCCAGATGAGGCACATAAACAGCAGGTGCTTCAACGTATATCAAGTGCTCCTTTAAGTGGGCTCTCCTCCACCTCAACTTCAACATCACAAATACTCAAGTCCTCAGAGGTGTCACCCCAATCGCACTTGCTTCCTCACAGCTCCCAAGTCTCCAGCTGCCCGACTGAGTATGGGGTAGAACAGATGGTTGAGTCTGCAGAGCTGTTTACTCATAATATAGATTGGGAATCAGAGGTCGGCTCCAGAGCTTCTGTGAATCCAGACGAGGAAATGACCTGCACTGATGCCCAGAATCTTTATGAGTCAGATCCAGGACCAGATGAAGAAGGTTGTGAGCATAATGTAGACCCTCGTTCCCAAACTGTAACTCCTGTTGGTGGAGACAATGAGGAAGACGATGATGAGACTCAAATAACTGATTGGAGCGACAACTTGAGTTTTTTGTCAGGGCAGGAAGAGGTTGGCTCTGAGGACGACGGGTGTGAGAACACACAGGGTGATGATGACGAGGTTGCAGATCCCACTTAATGTCAACCCACAGTCAGCCAGTCGATGAGGTCAGCAGAGGAGGTGGAGGAGGATGCTAGTGATGACGAGGTCAGGTTGCACCTTCCTGGACAGAGACGTAGTACTGGAAGCACGTCAACAACTGCATCCTCAAACACAACTCTGCCTCTGACCACAAGTTGTGGTGGCTCTTCAGGTCGCATAGGTTCTAAGCCTTGCATAGCCTGGGCATTTTTTCCGATCGATAAGGACGACCCAACTCGTGTTATCTGTAACATTTGTCACCAAAAGCTAAGTAGAGGTCAAAAAATGCATATTTTGAGTACTTCATGCATGAACCGTCACATGGATAAGAAGCATAAGTTGCAGTGGGAAGCTCACTGTGCTACAATGCGGCCTAGCGGGCCGGGCCAACCACCGTCTGCCCCATCTTGTGCATCTGCGGCCTCTTCATCCTCTGTGACTGGGGGGACAGCAGTCACACCTGTTTTGAGATGCAGACCTGCCACCTCTTTACCCGCAACAGCCATTGTGATTGGCAGGTCATCATTTCAATTGGAAGTGGAAACACCAGCTGGTGTTGAGCGCTCTCTGACGTTAAGAGCACCACCTTTGGATCAAGGCAACCTAACTTTTCTGCCTGCATCTTTCTCACAGACCGTCAGTTTGCTGGGTACACCCTACTCAACCCTGTCTAAGCACAACAGCCAGCCCTCGGTCCCTCAGATGTGGACAAGTAAAATACCATTTCCTCCTAGCCATGAGAAAGCTAAGAGGTTGAATTTCACCATCTGCAAGCTCTTGGCTACAGAAATGCTGCCTTTCCGCCTGGTGGACACAGAGGATTTTCGAGACCTTATGTCCGTGGCAGTGCCCCAGTACCAGATGCCCAGTCGGCACTACTTCTAAAAGAAAGGTGTGCCTGCGCTCCACCAGCATGTCGCACACAACATCACCGCTTCTTTGAGAAACTCTGTGTGTGACAGGGTGTATTTCACCACAGACACTTAGACGAGTAGGCATGGACAGGGGCGCTACATGTCGCTGACTGGGCACTGGGTAACTATGGTGACAGCAGGACAAGGGGCTGCTGTCCAAGTCTTACCATCCCCACGAGTTGTGCGTCAATCCTCTTTATCTCGAAGTTCCTCCACTGCTTCTGCCTCCTCAACCTCCTCTTGGTCCTCCACCTGCACCCAAAGCCTGTCTGGTCATGCCACCTGCTTTCTAACTATGCAGAAGGGATCCTGCACACCTCCTTACGATGCTGGCAACAGGGTTCAACGTCATACCACAAGAGACTTGAATTCTGAGGACACTTTGTATTTGTTATTGTTATGTAACGTTTAAGATTGGTGCCTTTCATAAAGGGAAGATTGTTAGTGCATTGTTCATGTTTCCTATTGTTGTTTTATAACATGTACTTCAGCCCGGGAGTGCAGAGCTTTACTAGGGGGGAATGTGACTCCCAGCTGCGCTTGGTATCACAGATCCTAGGAGTGTGCATTGATGGATTCCTCCACAAGATGCCCCCATAACCGTTCACACATCTCCACCTTCCATCTCAGACCAGCAGAGGGAGCTCGTTAGGGAGATAAATAGGGAAGGTGGAGCTAGGTAGCTCAGTCTAGACTGGAGTCGACAGAGAGCCAAGCCTGTTGAGAGAGTTCCTGCAGTAAAGAAGCCTGAGGGAGGTCAGTCTGCAGTGGATCACATTCTAGACTCAGTGTAGCTCAGAGTAGTGAGCTTTAGGTGTGCCGGCGCCATAAGATCGGTTAAGCGTGGCAAGCTGCCGTTAGTGTGAGTAGCCTAGTGAGGGCCCGAGTAGGCCGAAGGCGAGTGGAGAGCTAGTACATAGGGGCAGAGGAGCTTAACTAGCTCACCCCAAAGCATTTACCAGACACCGGGTCTGAAGTTTACCGGGATCTCTATGACCCAGTAAGGTATGACCGGAATCCCTGGATAACTATAAGTCCCAGGATCGGTAAAGTGCTGATGCGTAACAGGGCCGGGAGACACATAGGCCCTGCAAGCTGAGGAGCTTGTACTCCAAGAAAAGGCCCTACCACAAGGTCAGCCAGCGCAGGACAGAGACAAAGTTAGGCCTAGCTCCAGGCAAGCCAGAAACTTACTACGCAGAGGCAAGTAACAGGAGGCCCTACACCCGCTCATTGGGGAGGATCCTGACATGAACCCTTCACCCTACAGTGCTCCGGGATGTGCCTGAATTTCCATCAGTAAAAGGTACTGAAGTGACTATCGTGTCTGTCCCTGTTCTTGCTCTGACCCGGCTGGGTCTCGCCAGTCCTGCATTCCCCCTTTCCGTATGCTGCCCTGAGGCCCAGCTCCACCTGTGGGGAGCTAAACCATCGAGCTGCCCTATCATCTGCCTCAGTGGACTGCGCAGCGCTGGTGATCCTCACCAGAAGCCACAGGTGGCGTCACGAACTTTCATAAAAATTAAGAAATCTATTATCCACACATTTAAAGAGAGACCCCAGGGTACGGGCCCGGGAGCCGACGACCGCGACATCCCCAAGGCCAGGCAAAGGCCCGGGTACCCGAGTAATCCCCATTCCCCTGGGCTAGTCACTCACTTCCGCCATTCGCATCCCGCAGCTCAGTGACTTACATCTCTACAGAAGTCGTTGGGCCTGCCACTTCACCGGCTAAAATGCGATGTGCCAACACGGTGGAATTCAACTCTGCACATGTTGCCGCAACTGTGGCAGCACCGACAAGCCCTGGTGCAATACGTTCTGACTTATAGCCTGGGCCAACGAGATCCAGAGGTGGGGCAAATCATGCTGGAGGAGTGGTCTCAGATCAGGGACCTATGCACCCTTCTGCACAGTTTTGAAATGGCGACGAAGATGTTTAGTGCTGATGATGCCATTATCAGCATGACTATTCCGGTGACTTACATGATGGAGCACATGTTAAACAGAATTCGGAGTCAGGTGGTGGGACAAGAGAAGGTGGAGGAAGTAGAGGAGGAGGAGTTGTATGCGGATGGCTAACATCGGCAAGGTCCAGACGGTCAGCAGCACCAAGGAAGCAGGCATGGGAGGGTGGGGGAGAGGGATTAACCAGGGCGAATGGTAGCAGCCAAACTAGTGAGGAAGGTGCAGGAGCCCAGGAAGAAGTAGAGGACGAACTGGCAATGGGCATGGAAGACTCATCAGATGAGAGAGACCTTGATCACATTTCTGTTGTGCGAGGTTGGGTGGAGAGGGCAGAGGAAGGAATCATGATTCTTACCTCGCCACCAACACAACAGGGACTTGGTGCTCTTGGATGCGCAAGACACATGAGTGCCTTCTTGCTGCACTACCTGCAACATGACCCTCGAATTGTCAGAATTCGAAATAATCCTGACTACTGGGTAACCACACTCTTAGATCCCCGGTACAAAAGTAAATTTGCCGAAATAATTACTGCCATAGAAAGGGATTCACGCATGCAGGAGTATCAGCAGAGACTGTTGCAGAATCTTACATGTGCTTTTCCACAAAACACCAGAGGTGCAAGTAGTGAATAGTGTTGTTCGTCTAACACCTTCGAACACCGTTAAAACCAATGGCAGGCAAACAAAAACACATAGAAACACATAGAAAACACCTTCAAAGGTGTCCAAAAGCTGACAAACTGCTCAGAAGACACAACTAACACATGGAAAAGTGACAAGTACATATAGTCATGCGAAAAGAAAAGAGGTGGAGGAGTAAAAGGAGGGGGAGACACAGATATAGGCATGTCATGCCCTTCTAAAACCAAAAAAGTGCGAAGCCGACACGGCCAGTCCGTTCCTGCCCGTGCGACCTCCGTGTCGCTGGGTTTGTGCCAGAGCCGCGGTGGACCCTGACGGCCAACCTCCCTCTCCCAATACTGGTGCCTGTCCGCTGGTGGGTCAAGCGAGCCCCCTTGTGGTGGAGGCAGGTCTAATCTTTTTAATTTAAATTGTCTCTCTAATTTGAATGAGTACACTTTAAATCCTTTTACAAGGATCTATTGAAGGGCAAGTCTCATGCCTGCAGCCGCGGTAATTCCAGCTCCAGTAGCGTCCACTAAAGCTGCTGCTGTTAAAAAGCTTTTATAAGGATCGAGCTTGGCGGTCCACCGCAAGGCGTCCTACCGCCAGTCCCAGCCCCTGTGCCTTGGGGTGCCTCCCCGATGCTCTTCACTGAGTGTCCCTGGGGCCCGAACCATTTCCTTTGAAAAAATTAAGGGTCCAAATTACAGGTGGTGTAGCTTGCTTAACAGCTGGGATAATCCGCTGACTAGCAGACACTGCTACTAGGCACAAAGTATTTCCTGGGCTAGATGCAGTTAAAAATTTGTAATTAGATACTCTCGTTGGATGCTGAGAAAGCATTCCATAGAGTCTCCTGGCACGCCATATATTATTCTCTTAAAAAGCTTCGGGTAGGGGTCTAGGGGACCCTTTTATAGGCAAAATCACGGCCCTGTATCGCAATATGTTACCTAGGCTGAAGATAAATTGAACATTTTCATCACCTTTCATAATCACCAGTGGGACAAGGCAGGGATGTCCTCTGTCCCCTCTCTTATACATCCTAGTGATGGAGCACCTGCTCTCATCAATTTGCCATAACCCCAATATTAGGTGGATTGAGGTGGGAGGCACCGAGTAAAAGTGCTCTGCATTTGCTGATGATGTCCTAGTATATATCACTCAATCACATATATCCATCCCTGCTGTTATGGCTGAAATAGATCACTTTGTTACATGGTCAAATTTTAAAATCAATGCAGCGAAGTCTGAGGCCCTCGATGTCTCCCTCCCCAAATCCATACAGGATTCCATCCAGTCCAACTTTCCCTTTGCCTGGCCCTCACAGGGTATCAAATACTTAGGAATTCCTATTCATAGAGACCTCTCCCGTCTATGTTATCTTAATTTTGGGCCCTTTATTGAACAACTCCATACAGACCACGGTTGGCAAATTAGAACTGTAAGATTCACTATGTGAACCACTGGTGTTTTGTGGAAAAGCACATGTACACTGTGTTCCAAATTATTATGCAAAAAGTGTTTAGGAGTGATAAGGTAAGAATTTTTTTGTTTGTCAGTTAAACTCATTGTTGGTGATGTGTGTCAGGGCTCTTCATATCACTCTAAGCAATTGCAGACACCTGTGTTAATTAGTTTGGCAGGTGTGTCCAATGAAAGGCAAGACTACTTAAGAAGGCTGTCCCACATTATTAAGCAGCCTACATTTTCTGCCAAAATGGGAAAGAAAAGGATGTGTCGGCTGCTGAGAGGCAACAAATTGTGGAGTGTTTAGGTCAAGGCATGACTACAATCAACATTGCCAAGACACTTCATCCTGATCATCGCACAATCAAGAAGTATGTAGCTGATTCACAGTACACACGTGTGCGTGCTGATAAGGGAAAATTGAGGACTCTTTCCTACAGGCAATTACGTCAGGTTAAAAGAGCAGCGGCAAAAAAGCCTTGTCATAGCAGCAGACAAGTTTTTGAAGCTGCTGGTGCCTCCAACGTCCCCCGAACAACAAGATGCAGGGTCCTTCAGAGGTTTGCAGCCGTGCATAAGCCATCCTGTCGACCTCCTCTATCCACTGTACAGAAGCAGAAACGGCTAAAGTGGGCCAAACAATACATGAAGACTGACTTCAAAACTGTTTTGTTCACCGATGAGTGCCGTGCAACGCTCGATGGTCCAGATGAATGGAGTGGAGGATGGCTGGTTGATGGACACCCCATGCAAACACGGCTATGGCGCCAACAATTAGGAGGTGGAGTAATGTTTTGGGCTGGAATCATGGGGAGAGAGATTGTCGGCCCCTTTAGGATCCCTGAAGGGGTAAAGATGAACTCCATAATGTATGTGGAGTTTCTCAAACAGCACTTCTGCCATGGTTCAAGAAGAAGAACCGTGTATTCCGCAGCAAGATCATTTTCATGCATGATAATGCACCATCTCATGCTGCACATAACACATCTGCATCTCTGCCTGATATTTGCATAAAAGGGGACAAACTTATGGTGTGATCCCCATGCTCCCCTGACCTTAACCCTATTGAGAACCTCTGGAGCATCATCAAAAGGAGTGTCTATGCTGGCAGGAGGCAGTTTACATCTAAGCAACAGCTCTGGGAGGGTATTCTGTCCTCATGCAAAACAATTGAAGCAGAAACCATCCAAAACCTGACAAATTCAATGAACGAGAGAGTTCAGAAGCTCCTTTCGAACAAGGGGTCCTATGTGCAAATGTAACATCACCTAGAATAAAGTTTTGAGTTGAAAACTGTTTGATTTCAGTTTCTAATAACCTGCTAATTCTTATAATTTCAAAATTGACCATTTATTTGTTCTTTATTAAAATGAAAAGGTTGATCGAAGAGTGTGGTGGATCTAAGAGTGTGGGAACCCAGTAGTCAGGATTATTTCGAATTCTGACAATCTGAGTGTCATGTTGCAGGTAGTGCAGCAAGAAGGCACTCATGTGTCTTACGCATCTAGGAGCCCCAAAATTATTTTCCGGGCTAGATGCAGCTAAAAATTATTATTAATTTGAAAACTGGTGGAGCTTAGCATAGATGGCCTAATAGAATCAGTACTGCAAACTGCTAAAAAGGCCCAAATTATTTTCTAGCCAAGATACAGATAAACATGATTAGTAATTTTAAATCTGGTGGAGTTTAGTATAGATGGCCTAATAGAATCAGTACTGCACACTGCTACAAGGCCCAAATTATTTTCCAGCCAAGATACAGATAAAAATGATTAGTAAGTTCAAAGCTTAAAACGGTTGGTGAGGTGATTTTAACAAATCATCAAGCTTTTACTCTCCCCAGGATGACACAGGGGTAGAAAAGTAATTTCGGATCCATGATTTGTTCATCTTTATGACCGTGAGTCTGTCTACATTATCAGTGGAGAGCCGCGTGCGCTTATCTGTTAGCACACCACCAGCAGCGCTGAACACACGTTCAGACAGAACGCTGGCTGCAGGGCATGACAAGATCTCCAAGGCGTAAGTGGCGAGCTCCGGCCATTTATCCAGATTGGAAGCCCAAAAAGAGCAAGGGTCCAGTGACACAGTCATGGCTTCAATGTTTACTTGGAAATACTCCTGTACTATCGTCTCTAGGCGTTGACTATGTGTCAGACTGCTTGTCTCCTGTAGCCTTGCAAAGGATAGGCTAAAAAAGTGGTGAAATGATTCCGCAAAATTGATGTTACCAGCAGATACTGTGTTTCTGTTACGTTTTTAGTGCTGAACACTTGACGGTCCCACGGTTCGCAAGTTGGAACTGTGAGATTCATTACGTGTACAACTAGTGTTTTGGGGAAAAGCACATGTAAGATTCTGCAACAGTCTCTGCTGATACTCCTGCATGCGTGCATCTCTTTCTATGGCAGGAATAATTTCTGCAAATTTACTTTTGTACCGGGGATCTAACAGTGTGGCAACCCAGTAGTCAGGATTATTTCTAATTCTCACAATTCGAGGGTCATGTTGCAGGTAGTGCAGCAAAAAGGCACTCATGTGTCTTGCGCTTCCAGGAGCACCATGTCCCTGTTGTGTGGGTGGCGAGGTAACAATCATGCTTCCTTCCTCTGCCCTCTTCCCCCAACCTCGCACAATAGAAATGTGATCAAGGTCCCCCTCATCTGATGAGTCTTCCATCAGTTTGTCCTCCACTTCTTCCTGGGCTCCTGCACCTTCCTCACTAGTTTGGCTGCTACCATGCGCCCTGGTAAAACCATCTCCCCCACCCTCACATGCCTGCCGCCTTGGTGCTGCCGACCGTCTGGACCTTGCAGATGTTAGCCCTTCCGCATACAACTCCTCCTCCTCTACTTCCTCCACCTCCTCTTGTGCCACCACCTGACTCCGAATTCTGTTTAACATGTGCTCCAGCATGTAAATCACCGGAATAGTCATGCTGATAATGGCATCGTCAGCACTAAACATCTTCATTGCCATTTCAAAACTGTGCAGAAGGGTGCATAGGTCCCTGATCAGAAACCACTTCTCCAGCATGATTTGCCCCACCTCTGGATCTCGTTGGCCCAGGCTATACGGCAGAACGTATTGCACCAGGGCTTGTCGGTGCTGCCACAGTCGCTGCAACATGTGCAGAGTTGAATTCCACCGGGTAGGCACATCGCATTTTAGTCGGTGAAGTGGCAGGCCCAACGACTTCTGTAGAGATGTAAGTCGCTGAGCTGCGGGATGCGAATGGCGGAAGTGAGCACACAGCGACCGTGCCATCTGCAGAAGGCCATCTAGTCCGGGATAGTGGGCTAAAAATTGCTGGACAACCAGGTTCAACACGTGAGCCATACAAGGCACGTGTGTGACATTGCCCCGGCGAAGGGCCGCACTCAGGTTTGCAGCATTGTCGCACACGGCCTTCCCTGGTTTCAGGTACAATGGAGACAACAATTCATGAAACTGGTTCTCCAGAGCTGACCACAACTCCTCAGCTGTGTGACTCACATTTCCAAAACATTTCAAAGTAAAAACCGCCTGCTGACGTTGAGCCCTTCTGCCTGCATAGTAAGGAGTTGTGCAGGATCCCTTCTTCGCAGTTAGAAAGCTTGTGGCATGACCAGACAGGCTTTGGGTGCAGGTGGAGGATCGAGAGGAGGTAGAGGTGGCAGAAGCAGTGGAGGAACTTCGAGATAAAGAGGATTGACGCACAACTCTTGGGGACGGAAAGACTTGGACAGCAGCCCCTTGTCCTGCTGTCACCATAGTTACACAGTGCCCAGTCAGTGACATGTAGCGCCC
The DNA here is from genome assembly GCF_046119375.1 of Phyllobates terribilis. NCBI lineage: Eukaryota > Metazoa > Chordata > Amphibia > Anura > Dendrobatidae > Phyllobates > Phyllobates terribilis. The sequence continues at coordinate 529,199,942 of NW_027362764.1, read as the reverse complement.
CTGTCCATGCCTACTCGTCCAAGTGTCTGTGGTGAAATGCACCCTGTCACACACAGAGTTTCTCAAAGATGCGGTGATGTTGTGTGTGACATGCTGGTGGAGCGCAGGCACACCTTTCTTTGAGAAGCAGTGCCGACTGGGCATCTGGTACTGGGGCACTGCCACGGACATAAGGTCTCGAAAATCCTCTGTGTCCACCAGGCGGTAAGGCAGCATTTCGGTAGCCAAGAGCTTGCAGACAGTGAAAATCAACCTCTTAGCTTTCTCATGGCTAGGAGGAAATGGTCTTTTACTTGTCCACAACTAAGGGGCCGAGGGCTGGCTGTTGTGCTTGGATGGGGTTGAGAAGGGTGTCCCCGGCAAACTGCCGGTCAGTGAGGAAGATGCAGGCGGACATGTTAGGTTGCCTTGATCCAAAGGTGGTGCTATCGATGTCGGACAGCGCTGAACACCAGCTGGTGTTTCCACCTCCAAAGAAAATGATGACCTGCCAATCACGCTGGCTGTTGCGGGTAAAGAGTTGGCAGGTCTGCATCCCAAAATAGGTGTGACTGCTGTCCCCCCAGTCACAGAGGATGAAGAGGCCGTGGATGCACAAGATGTGGCAGACGGTGGTTGGCCCGGCCTGCTAGGCCGCATTGTAGCACAGTGAGCTTCCCACTGCAACTTATGCTTCATATCCATGTGCCAGTTCATGCATGAAGTACTCAAATTATGTATTTGTTGGCCTCTACTCAGCTTTTGGTGACAAATGTTACAGATAACACGAGTTGGGTCATCTTTATCTATGTGAAAAAATGCCCAGGCTATGCAAGGCTTAGCACCCATGCGACCTGAAGAGCCACCACGACTTGTGGTCAGAGGCAGAGTTGTGTTTGAGGATGCAGTTGTTGACGTGCTTCCAGTACTACGTCTCTGTCCAGGAAGGCGCAACCTGACCTCGTCGTCACTAGCATCCTCCTCCACCTCCTCTGCTGACCTCATCGACTGGTTGACTGTGGGTTGACAGTAAGTGGGATCTCCAACCTCGTCATCATCACCCTGTGTGTTCTCACACCCGTCGTCCTCAGAGCCAACCTGTTCCTGCCCTGACAAAAAACTAAAGTTGTCGCTCCAATCAGGTATTTGAGTCTCATCATCGTCTTCCTCATAGTCTACACCAACAGGAGTTACAGTTTGGGAACAAGGGTCTACATTATGGTCAGAACCTTCTGCGTCTGGTCCTGGATCCGACTCATAAAGATTCTGGGCATCAGCGCAGATCATTTCCTCGTCTGGATTCACAGAAGCTCTGGAGCCGACCTCTGATTCCCAGGCTATAGTATGAGTAAACAGCTCTGCAGACTCAACCATCTGTGTTACCCCATACTCAGACGGGCAGCTGGAGACTTGGGAGCTATGAGGAAGCAAGTGCGATTGGGGTGACACCTCGGAGGACTGGAGTATTTGTGATGTTGAAGTTGAGGTGGAGGAGAGCCCACTTAAAGGAGCACTTGATATCCGTTGAAGCACCTGCTGTTTTTGTGCCTCATCTGGAATTTGTAGCGATGGGCATGGCCATAAGAAAGGGATCTTATCACATTGTCCGCTAAAAGAAATAGACATCTTAGTTTGGCTGGAAGATGGTCTTTCTTCTTCAGATGTTACTGTTGCTTTAACACCTACCCCACGGACACAACCTTTTTTTCCGTTCCCAACACGCCTATTCCCCTTTCCACCAGCAGCAGGCTTTTTTCCACTCATTTTGGTGGTTAACTAATTCACAACTCTGGAGTTGTTTGCACAAAAAGCATTGGATGGGAACCGAGCAGAGCTGAGTGGCCGAACTGTGGTATTAGCCCAAAAGTATTGGCTGGGTTAGATGTAGATAAAAATTATTTTGAATTTGCAACCTGGTGGAGGTTAGTATAGATGGACAAATAGAACAAGTCCCACACACTGCTACAAGCCAAAATATTTTTCAGAGCTAGTTGCAGAAAAAAATTATATTGAATTTGCAACCTGGTGGAGGTTAGTATAGATGGACTAATAGAACAAGTCCCACACACTGCTACAAGCCAAAATAGTTTTTCAGAGCTAGATGCAGAAAAAATTATATTGAATTTGCAACCTGGTGGAGGTTAGTATAGATGGACTAATAGAACAAGTCCCACACACTGCTGCAACCAAAATATTGTTTCAGAGCTAGATGCAGAAAAAAATTATATTGAATTTGCAGCCTGGTGGAGGTTAGTATAGATGGACTAATAGAACAAGTCCCACACACTGCTACAAGCCAAAATATTTTTTCAGAGCTAGATGCAGAAAAAAATTATATTAAATTTGCAACCTGGTGGAGGTTAGTATCGATGGACTAATAGAACAAGTCCCACACACTGCTACAAGCCAAAATATTTTTTCAGAGCTAGATGCAGAAAAAATTATATTGAATTTGCAACCAGGTGGAGGTTAGTATAGATGGACTAATAGAACAAGTCCCACACACTGCTACAACCAAAATATTTTTTCAGAGCGAGATGCAGAAAAAAATATTGAATTTTCAACCTGGTGGAGGTTAGTATAGATGGACTAATAGAACAAGTCCCACACACTGCTACAAGCCGAAATATTTTTTCAGAGCTAGATGCAGAAAAAAATTATATTGAATTTGCAACCTTGTTTAGGTTAGTATAGATGGACTAATAGAACAAGTCCCACACACTGTTACAAGCCGAAATATTTTTTCAGAGCTAGATGCAGAAAAAAATTATATTGAATTTGCAACCTGGTGGAGGTTAGTATAGATGGACTAATAGAACAAGTCCCACACACTGCTACAAGCCAAAATATTTTTTCAGAGCTAGGTGCAGATAAAAATTATTTTGAATTTGCAACCTGGTGGAGGTTAGTATAGATGGACTAATAGAACAAGTCCTACACACTGCTACAAGCCAAAATATTTTTTCAGAGCTAGATGCAGAAAAAAATTATATTGAATTTGCAACCTGGTGGAGGTTAGTATAAATGGACTAATAGAACAAGTCCCACACACTGCTACAAGCCAAAATATTTTTTCAGAGCTAGGTGCAGATAAAAATTATATTGAATTTGCAACCTTGTGGAGGTTAGTATAGATGGACTAATAGAACAAGTCCCACACACTGCTACAAGCCGAAATATTTTTTCAGAGCTAGATGCAGAAAAAAATTATATTGAATTTGCAACCTGGTGGAGGTTAGTATAAATGGACTAATAGAATGATGCTATACCCAAAAGGTTTTACTTCACTAGGTGCAGTAAAAAAATGTGTATTCTATACACAGGTGGTGTAGCTTGCAACACAGATAGGCTACTCCACTGACTAACACACATTGCAAGAGGCCAAAAAGGATTTGCTTTGCTAGATTTAGCCAAATGCTGTGAAAAAAACTTGCACAGCACTGGCACAGACCTGCCTGGCAAAAAGTAATAGGAACTGATGTAACCTAGCCCTCAAAAAGACTGCAATTACAATTAGTCTTTACTCCCAACCTATCTATTTAAGAGCACAGACCTGCCTGATAAAAGTCGTAGGAAATGCTGTAACCTAGTCCTTAAAAGGACTGCAATCACTATTCCCTACTCCCAAGCTATCTGTAGATTTGTGAGAAAATTGGCTTGAAATTAACAAAGTATAGCGCACACGCAACTGCAGCAGTGAGAAAATGGTGGCGACGGGGAAAATGGCAGGGTCTTATAGGGCAAGGACATGTGACATACACATGCCCTTGCTTGTGTGAAAAAAAGCAGGTTGCTCCGTGCGTGCGCTGCTGATAGGGTGACAGATTGCACCTCCCCACTGTAAATGCGGGAAAGAGAAAAAAAAATGGAGATCTTCATTATTTCTGCAGAGATATATCACCTGCCCCTCCCTCCGCCCCGCTGTACACTCAAACTGCGTATTAACATTAATTTTTGAAAAAAATGGACCGAACACCATAGTATAATGACATAATAAATAGTCAGGGTACTCCCTAACAAACATTAAACCTACAAAAAGTGGAGTATAAAACCCTCAAAAAGCAGTTGTAAGTGTATAAGATAATCTTTATTAGTAGAAAAATTAAAATCACATATATCACGTATAACAATAGATCAGGCGGGGTAGGAAAAACACGATGCAGAAATGGCAATTATGGATGGGTCCCCCATAGGGTAAGGATTGACCAGCCTAACATAATGAATCGCACAATCAATAAGTCAAATCAATAGTGCAAGTACAAGAGAATCATATATTATGGACTGGAGGCCTAAGTGGCAAGCAGAGAAGTCCAGACGGTCATACCAAGAGAGTAAGTGCAGTGAGCGACTTACCCATAGGGACACAGGTACCCAACCAGCCAGGCTGCAGCCCCGACGCGCGTTTCGCGTAGCTTCCTCGGGGGGCCGTGGCTGTGGGGAGGGTAGGCGCCATTAAATACCTTTGGTAACACCGCTGTTAATTGCAGCGCATGCGGAGTGACGTATGTCCCCCCGTACCGAGTCACATCCGGCCAGTTTCCCGGGGAGATCGCGGGCAGCGACGCACAAAAATGACGTCACTACCCACAATCCCCGCGTACGGAAGCCCGACAGGACGCAGCCGGACGAGGACAGCACTGCGCATGCGCGACTCAGCGGCAGCCATAATAAGTAAGGGCAACTAAGAGGGCAACAACATCCATAAAGGAAGAGAGGCAAGGGACAGAGAGATATAAAAATAACTATGTCAATGGAGACAAGAAATAGAATACCTAAGTTACCACAATTACTCCCAATGATATGTTATTCATCACCATACCACAAAAAGGACATATATATAAAAGATGAGGTATCCATGCAAATATAGTAGATAAATGTCCATCATGTCCATAGCGATGATTTGCGGTACTCGGTATTAATGTAGATTGACTTTGCCACTCTAAGAAGGATATGTTCCAAAACTGTCTCACACATGGTTAAGCGGTATAATGGTGCCCAAATACACAAACTATAAAAAAGGAAACAAAAAGTATAACAATGACAAAGAGAATAAAAACCACAATAAAAAACAGGGGAGACATGAGCCTACAAGAATGAAGAGAAACTATTATATTCATTAAGGCCACCAGGGGTCACCGTGGCCAAAGTTGCAATCCAAAGACACTCCAGCCGCACCAAAGTGCGTTTGTAATCTCCGCCCATGGTACCCAGGTGTACCATATCAATGCCTACGAATCTGAGGAGTGAGGGATTGCATTTGTGGCGCAGCCTGAAGTGCCGCGGGACGGACTTTAACGTCGCTACATCCAACACATCTCTCGCAGCAACCACGTCCCTGACGTGCTCCCTGACACGAACACGAAATTCACGGGACGTAAGTCCCACATAATTCAAATTGCAAGGGCACGTAGCCAGATAAACAATGTGTGTAGAACTACAGGAGATATGGTGTGTGATTTTGTATTCTCTGCCATGATTGACAGAGAACGATTTCGCACGGACTATATTTCTACAGGCCATGCACGAGCCACAAGGGTAACATCCCCACCTAGATTGGGTCACCCCAAAAGGTACACTCCCCACAGCCACGGCCCCCCGAGGAAGCAACGCGAAACACGCGTCGGGGCTGCAGCCTGGCTGGGTGGTTACCTGTGTCCCTATGGGTAAGTCGTTCACTGCACTTACTGTCTTGGCATGACCGTCTGGACTTCTCTCCTTGCCACTTAGGCCTCCAGTCCATAATATATGATTCTCTTGTACTTGCACTATTGATTTGACTTATTGATTGTGCGATTCTTTATGTTAGGCTGGTCAATCCTTACCCTATGGGGGACCCAACCATAATTGCCATTTCTGCATCGTGTTTTTCCTACCCCGTCTGAACTATTGTTATACTTGATATATGTGATTTTAATTTTTCTACTAATAAAGATTATCTTATACACTCACAACTGCTTTTTGAGGGTTTTATACTCCACTTTTTGTAGGTTTAGTATTAACAATAATTTTCAGCATTACTGAGAAAAAATCCAGTTATGATTTTGGTGCACGAACAGTTATCGAACATAACCTCGAACAGCCTAATTTTTTTCAAATTGTTCGTGTTCGCCGAACGGCTCGAACACCGCCCAAAACAGCTCGAATTTGAGATTGGCGGACAGTTCGAGTTGAACACCGCTCATCTCTAGTAGTGAATCTCACAGTTCTAACTTGCCAACCGTGGGACTGTCGAGTCTTCAGCACTCAAACCGTAACAGAAACACAGTATCTGCTGGTAACAGCAATTTTGCGGAATCCTTTCACCACTTTTTTAGCCCATCCTTTGCAAGGCCACAGGAGACAAGCAGTCAGACACATAGTCAACGCCTAGAGACGATGGTACAGGAGTATCTCCAAGTGAACATCGAAGCCATGACTGTGTCACTGGACCCTTGCTCTTTTTGGGCTTCCAATCTGGATAAATGGCCGGAGCTCGCCACTCATGCCTTGGAGATCTTGTCATGCCCCGCAGCCAGCGTTCTTTCTGAACGTGTGTTCAGCGCTGATGGTGGTGTGCTGACAGATAATCGCACGCGGCTGTCCACTGACAATGTAGACAGACTCACGTTCATAAAGATGAACAAATCATGGATCCGCAAGGACTTTCTACCCCTGTGTCATCCTGGGGAGAGTAAAAGCTGAGGATTTGTTAAAATCACCTCACCAACCGTTTTAAGCTTTCAAATTAATAATAATTTTTAGCTGCATCTAGCCCGGTAAATAATTTTGGGCCTGTAGCAGTGTGTGGTACTCATTCTATTAGGCCATCTATACTAAGCTCCACCAGCTTTCAAATTACTAAGAATTTTTAAATGCATCTTGCCTGGAAAATAATTTTGGGCCTGTAGCAGTGTGTGGTACTCATTTTATTAGGCCATCTATACTAAGCTCCACCAGCTTTCAAATTCCTAATAATTTTTAGCTGCATCTTGTCTGGAAAATAATTTTGGGCATAGTAGCAGTGTGTAGTACTCATTCTATTAGGCCATCTATACTAAGCTCCACCAGCTTTAAATTAATAATAATTTTTGTTCTCTCTGAACGTGTGTTCAGCGCTGCTGGTGGTGTGCTGACAGATAAGCGCACGCGTCTGTCCACTGACAATGTAGACAGACTCACTGTTCATAAAGATGAACAAATCATGGATCCGCAAGGACTTTTCTACCCCTTTGTCATCCTGGGGAGAGTAAAAGCTTGAGGATTTGTTAAAATCACCTCACCAACCGTTTTAAGCAACTCTGGGGCAATTGATGCCACTTAAGTGGTGTGTGTGCCCCAAATTTTTGTAAAAAATGGAGACTCTTTTTGGAGTCCCCTTGCTGTGTTTTACGTGACGTTGGCATCGTCAATTACAGGTGGGTTGGGTCTCCCCCCCCCCTTTTAACAGTAAGAAACTACATACACTATGGCTTGGGGTAACACAGATGGTTGAGTCTGAAGAGTAGTTTACTCAGAGGTCTCCTCCAAAGCTTCAGTGTCTTCTAGTCAGTGTAGTAACCCAGCTGCGAAGCAAGCTGCCCACCTGTGTATCTAATAATGATTTTTAACTGCATCTAGCCTAGGCAGACTGTGTTGACCCTCAACCAAACCCAGACGCTCAGCCACTTACCGCCCCCCTTTCATTGACAATACAATCATGTAACTCTTACAACTGGATGGGTGAGGATTGGTCACAACTTTATTAACTGTTTATACTCATTACATTAGAAAGGCATTTTATTTCTAAAATAATTCCGCTTGTTGCAGCATGCCCTGTGTCTCCAGTCTCCACAACAGCAAGTTGGCCAACAAGTGTAACTCTCCAACATGTCCTTTCTATTTCCAGGCCACGGAGGATCCTGCGTACTCGTATGCAGGACTCTGACCCCCATTCATCACCCTTAACGCTTGTTTCACTCCATCCTGGAGTCCTGACAGGAATTTGTCCAGTCCAATATCCATTAAGTGAACACAGTCGGGCCGCATGAGGCCTGCTTTATCTCCTTCCAGATGTCCGCCTCTGTCTCTTATAAATTTTGGCATCCAAATATTTATTAGCCGCCTGGTCCGTTCGATGGCCGTGATGTCTCGGGCACCTTGCCATACCGCACTCGTCACAATCTCTGACTATTTTTGTGAAAAATTCTCTGAAGCGCTCAGTGTCTAGTTTCATTATTGACATTAGTTATGCGCTCTTGTGATAACCTAGGTCGTTTCCCCCGGCCTGTATAACTAAGATGACTGGACCTCTTGCCTCTCTCCCTACCTTGATTACCTCCATTAGTACCTGTGGCCATTGCAGGACTCTAATACCTCTACAGTTGAAATATGTGTTATGAAACTCTAATTTCCTCCCGCCTGGGCGGACTTTCGCCCTTTTTTCTGCCCAATATATATACGAGAGGCCTATCACCCACACTGTTGGCTTAGCGTCACCTGTAAAAGAAACAAACCACGTTAGGATAACAAATCCCGTCTTATGTATGTCACCAAACGCGTGGATAGGAAGAAATTACTTTGTGATCTGATGGTTATACAGTACAGACCAAAAGTTTGGATACACTTTCTTATTTAAAGATTTTTCTGTATTTTCATGACTATGAAAATTGTACATTCACACTGAAGGCATCAAAACTATGAATTAACACATGTGGAATTATATACTTAACAAAAAGTGTGAAACAACTGAAAACATGTCTTATATTCTAGGTCCTTCAAAGTAGCCACCTTTTGCTTTGATGACTGCTTTGCACACTCTTGGCATTCTCTTGATGAGCTTCAAGAGGTAGTCACCTGAAATGGTTTTCACTTCACAGGTGTGCCCTGTCAGATTTAATAAGTGGGATTTCTTGCCTTATAAATGGGGTTGGGACCATCAGTTGTGTTGTGCAGAAGTCTGGTGGATACACAGCTGATAGTCCTACTGAATAGACTGTTAAAATTTGTATTTTGGCAAGAAAAAAGCAGCTAAGTAAAGAAAAATGAGTGGCCATCATTACTTTAAGAAATGAAGGTCAGTCAGTGTGAAAAATTGTGAAAACTTTGAAAGTGTCCCCAAGTGCAGTTGCAAAAACCATCAAGCGCTACAAAGAAACTGGCTCACATGAGGACTGCCCCAGGAAAGGAAGACCAAGAGTCACCTCTGCTTCTGAGGATAAGTTTATCCGAGTCACCAGCCTAAGAAATCGCAGGTTGACAGCAGCTCAGATTAGAGACCAGGTCAATGCCACACAGAGTTCTAGCAGCAGACACATCTCTGCAACAACTGTTAAGTGGAGACTTTGTGCAGCAGTCCTTCATGATAAAATAGCTGCCATGAAACCACTGCTAAGGACAGGCAACAAGCAGAAGAGACATGTTTGGGCTAAAGAACACAAGGAATGGACATTAGACCAGTGGAAATCTGTGCTTTGGTCTGATGAGTCCAAATTTGAGATCTTTTGTTCCAACCACCGTGTCTTTGTTCGACGCAGAAAAGGTGAACAGATGGACTCTACATGCCTGGTTCCCACCGTGAAGCATGGAGGAGGAGGTGTGATGGTGTGGGGGTGCTTTGCTGGTGACTTATTCAAAATTGAAGGCATACTGAACCAGCATGTCTACCACAGCATCTTGCAGCGGCATGCTATTCCATCCAGTTTGCGTTTAGTTGGACCATCATTTATTATTCAAAAGGACAATGACCCCAAACACACCTCCATGCTGTGTAAGGGCTATTTGACCAAGAAGGAGAGTGATGGGGTGCTACGCTAGATGACCTGGCCTCCACAGTCACCAGACCTGAACACAATCGAGATGATTTGGGGTGAGCTGGACCACAGAGTGAAAGCGAAAGGGCCAACAAGTGCCAAGCATCTCTGGGAACTCCTTCAAGATTGTTGGAAGACCATTTCCAGTGAATACCTCTTGAAGCTCATCAAGAGAATGCCAAGAGTGTGCAAAGCAGTCAACAAAGCAAAAGGTGGCTACTTTGAAGAACCTAGAATATAAGACATATTTTCAGTTGTTTCACACTTTTTTGTTAAGTATATAATTCCACATGTGTTAATTCACAGTTTTGATGCCTTCAGTGTGAATGTACAATTTTCATAGTCATGAAAATGCAGAAAAATCTTTAAATGAGAAGGTGTGTCCAAACTTTTGGTCTGTGCTGTATATGTTTTTACTATTGTTACCCGACTCAGCGTACCATTTGTGGGTTGTAGAAGTACCCAAGTGCCCCTGCCTGCTGGAACCGTTTTCGATTTGCGTATGCGTAGACGTATTGCATTATTGGCTATTACTACGTCCTGGTGTAATAAGCCTCCACTGTTGTTCATTTTGGATTGAGGGACTAATTCGCTTATGCATAGCACCCCGAAGAAGGCGATCGCAAATACAGTAGACAGTAGTGTTGCTTCGAATTGTGAGTATCATGTTAATGGTGTTAGGGATATGATGTGAGAAATCAGTTTTAGTGACACGGGATGGGACGTCTACACTCCTGACTTGGCTGACCCCTTTTCCACCCTTTTATGGATTGTCTGATGATGAATCTCTTTGTCACATGTCCCCAATTCAGTAGTTGGAAGTGAAATGCTACTCCGGTCAGCCACCGCTGCGCTGACGCCCCTGATATGCCCCTCATCATTAGCTGGTGGAGAAATTCTATGGTAACTTGTAATCTGGCTTGTTCACATTGGTCAACCCGTCTGCCTGCTACTAGTCGTGTCCACTGTTCCCATGCCTTACCGTTTGCTTGCCACATCGACGGGAAACTGACGCTCTGATCAATGGCATCAACTCTTCTCCACTAGATCCCAAAGGGAGTCTGGGCAACTGTTTCCCGATGGGTGGGCGTTGGGGAGGAGCTCTGTGAAAATCTGCCAATTGAATTGTGATAAAGCGTTAGCAGCAGCGTTAGACCCCTCAGCATCGTGGCTAGGGCGGACCCATACATTGTGTTTTAGGCACAGGAATGCCAGCCGGCGTAGTAGGCCTAGCACTGGAAGAGACGATGATGCCATATTATTAATGAAGTGCGCTAGGCTGGTGTTTTTTGTTATAAAGAGTATATTTTTGTTAGCCAGGCGCACGCCCCATATTTCGATTGCTGTCACTATTGGAAACAGTTCCAGGACTGTCTGTTTTTTTGATCAGCACTTGTTCTGCCCAATATGGAGGCCATAAGCTTGTGCACCATTGGTTATTTAGTATCGCTGCATATCCGCCTGATTCTGCCGCCCCGGTGAATAATCTTAGTTGAATGTTGGACTGTTCTGCTGACATAAATAATGTATGACCGTTGAATGATTATAAGAAGGTTTTCCACACCTCTAAGTCCGCCCTTAGCTGCCTGCTGATTCTGATTGTATGACTCGGTTTAGATGCCCCTTTTGTTGAGGGCTATAAATGAAGAGAAAAAACCCTTCCGACTGGCATCACCCGGCTCGCAAACACGAGGAGACCTAGTAATACTTGCATCTGCTGCAGTGTTACTTTCCATACTGCGCAAAAAACCTAGATCAGGTGTAATGTTTTGGTATTTTTTCAAATGGGAGGCGGAACAACCTTGCTGTGGTGTCGATTTCGATGCCTAAGAACGATTTTTTTTAGTTGTGGGGCCTATGTTTTTGGTTGGGCATAATGGGACTCCAAACCGACGGGAGATGTTTGAGAATTCGCTGAGTAAGGGGCAGCGAAAGTGGATGACCAATCGCCACATGGCAGAAAAAGAAAGGAAAAAATCAGCTCACCCACCTAGAAGATCAACAGCACGGAGCCAGGAGTGCTACCAGATGAACATGAGGAACCAGGAAGATCCAGCTGAACAAATCTTCTAAAATCCACTTTTTATTGGGTCATACAAAAAATATTTTAAATGTCCACCTTGGAGAAGAACAGCAAACGCGTTTCGAACTAAAGGTTCTTAATCATTGCATAGCAAAAAAACAGCAAGGAAGTGGTATTTATATGTCATGTCCTGCTATGCACCTGTTCAAGGCTGAGTTAATCAGAAATTTAAACACACATACCATGTTAAAATCGTATAGCATAGAAACAATGCATCTAAATGTAAATAATCCAAAAGAAAAAGAAAAGAAGAAAAAAGGAACATATATATAATAATAATCTATAAATGATCATTCATAATGATACATCAAATCATGTCTGATGTTTAAACCCGCTGGTACACGTGTATTTAAAGTATAAATCCACCAACTTTCTCTATTAAGTAGCTTTCTCCTATAATCATCCACCAAATCTCCACCAATCGCCACGGCCCACGGAGGGGACACCACAGTCAGTGAATCCTTCCTTATTTAGTATAGAGTCTACCAATACTTTGGGCATATTAGCCCAGCTGCGAAGCAAGCTGCACCGCCTGTGCATCTAATAATAATTATTAACTGCATCTAGCCTAGGCAGACTGTGGGGACCCCCAACCAAACCCAGACGCTCTGCATCTAACCCAGCCAATCATTTGATAGTATTGCTAGTAGCAGAGTCGCGTGGGCTCTAAACCTTGCATAGCCTGTGCATTTTTTCAGATCGATAAGGATGACCCAACTCGTGTTATCTGTAACATTTGTCACCAAAAGCTAAGTAGAGGCCAAAAAATCCATAGTTTGAGTACTTCATGCATGAACCGTCACACGGATATGAAGCATAAGCAGCAGTGGGAAGCTCACTGTGCTAAAATGCGGCCTAGCGGGCCGGGACAACCACCATCTGCCCCACCTGTGTCATTCTGGGGAGACTAAAAGCTTGAGGATTTTAGAAAATCACCTCACCAATAGTGTTGAGCGATACCTTCTGATATCGGGAAATATCGGATCGGATTGGATCGGACCGATACCGAAAAAGTATCGGATATCGCCGATTCCGATACCGGAAACCAATGCAAGTCAATGGGACATAAATATCGGAATTAAAATAAACCCTTTCTTTCCTTGTAGGTTATTTCTACATGAAGGAAAACAGCTAAGAATAATGTAGAATGTATTGGGGGAGGTGGGGGGGGACAATAAAGGCATAGAGGTTTAGCCCAGTCAAATGGAATAGCAGGAATTACTATTTTTTTATTATGTTCTGAGTTACGGAAATATTAACTATGTTAAGTATTTTTATATTTTGTCAGATATTTATGTTTCACTACTTCCATGCTCTTCACCTTCTTTTTTACTTCTCCCACACTTTCTCCTTCATCATCCTCAGCATCTTTTTCATCCACTTCTTCTTCACCTTCTTCTTCTTCACCTTCTTCATATTATTCTTTTTTTTACATTCTTCATATTCTACTTCTTCATCTTCTTCATATTCTTCTTCTTCATCATATTCTTATTTGTGACAGGCATTCCTGTAGTTGTTATCTATAAAAGGTTGGACATTACACCTTTCGTTCTGCCCGTCACAAAAGATTTACAACAGGATTTGTCCGCGTTCAGTTTGGCCTGCAGCAGCAGGTCTTTTACAGGGGCACCACGAGGAGGAACGGACTCACCCCCATACACTGCTTAGTCATCTTCTGCTTATAATTTAGATATTATCTTTTGCTCTGATTTTTAGTCTTATGCTTAATGTTCTTCCGCTTTTTGTTCTGCAGCTTCTTGTATTTCTGCTTCTTGGTTTTCTGTCTCTTGTTCTTCTGTATCTTGGTGCTTGTCTTCTCTTCTTTGTCTTCTTGGTCAACTTCTTCAGGGTCATCTTCTTGGTCTTCTTCGGGGTGGTCTTCAGGGTCGTCGTCTTCGGGGTCCTCGTCTTCGGGGTCCTCGTCTTCTTCGGGTTGGTCTTCTGGGTCCTCGTCTTCGGGGTCCTCGTCTTCTTCGGGGTGGTCTTCAGGGTCCTCGTCTTCTTCGGGGTGGTCTTCAGGGTCCTCGTCTTCAGGGTCATTGTCTTCGGGGTCCTCGTCTTCTTAGGGTTGGTCTTCAGGGTCCTCGTCTTCAGGGTCCTTGTCAGGGAGATCCAGAGTGATTACCAAGAACCATTTCAAAAAGCTTGAACTTGGAAATGTAGCAGAAGGTACAAGAAAGCTGAGGAACTACCGAGGACCAGCTGACGGTACTGGAACCCGGATGGGTAGCAGAAGGTACAAGAGCCAATGGAACTACCGAGGACCAGCTGATGTTACTGGAACTCGGTTACTAAGCAGGAGGTACCTGTGCCAGAAAGCACTACCAAGGACCAGCAGACGTTGGTGGAACTTGGATACCGAGAAGGAGGCACCTAATCCAAAGGCACTGCCGAGAACCAGCTGACGGTACTGGAACCCGGATGGGTAGCAGAAGGTACCCATGTAAAAAAAAGTTCAAGGCCGCGAGCCGGCCGCAGTTACCAAAACCCACAGTCCTACAGGGGGTGCTTGTCCTATTGGCACTATGGAACCAGCCTTCATTGCCAGATCCCGCAGCCCACATAGGAGTCACCTAAACTGCAGGCACCATAGAGTCGGCTAACCCGATCGCAACACGACAGGACAATGCATTGGAGGCAAAGTGACGTTGACACTACCCGGAAACAGCTGGCGTGCTGGAACCAGGCTGGGCAGGAGGGAGTACCCGTGCCAAAGACACTGCCGAGAACCAGCTGACGGTACTGGAACCCGGATGGGTAGCAGAAGATACAAGAGCCAATGGAACTACCGAGGACCAGCTGATGTTACTGGAACTCGGTTACTAAGCAGGAGGTACCTGTGCCAGAAAGCACTACCAAGGACCAGCAGACGTTGGTGGAACTTGGATACCGAGAAGGAGGCACCTAATCCAAAGGCACTGCCGAGAACCAGCTGACGGTACTGGAACCCGGATGGGTAGCAGAAGGTACCCATGTAAAAAAAAGTTCAAGGCCGCGAGCCGGCCGCAGTTACCAAAACCCACAGTCCTACAGGGGGTGCTTGTCCTATTGGCACTATGGAACCAGCCTTCATTGCCAGATCCCGCAGCCCACATAGGAGTCACCTAAACTGCAGGCACCATAGAGTCGGCTAACCCGACCGCAACACGACAGGACAACGCATTGGAGGCAAAGTGACGTTGACACTACCCGGAAACAGCTGGCGTGCTGGAACCAGGCTGGGCAGGAGGGAGTACCCGTGCCAAAGACACTGCCGAGAACCAGCTGACGGTACTGGAACCCGGATGGGTAGCAGAAGATACAAGAGCAAATGGAACTACCGAGGACCAGCTGACGGTACTGGAACCCGGATGGGTAGCAGAAGGTACAAGAGCCAATGGAGCTGGCGGTGCTGGAGCCCAGGGTAAATACTAAAAACAGAGGAGCCAGAGGTGTATTTGGAGGAGGTTTTAAATCCGTAGTACAGTGGATGTGGACAAAGCAGGAGAATTTGCCGGACACACAGATGGGGATCAGCTGACGTTACTGAACCATAATAACACTGGAGCAAGCGTTGACTGTGCAGACGGCACTTCTGAGCAGCAACTAGCGGTATTGGAGCCCAGGGTAAATACTAAAAACGGAGGAGCCAGAGGTGTAATTGGAGCAAGTTTTAAATAAGTAGCACAGTGAATATGGACAGAGCAGGAGAAATTGCCGTGAACACAGCAGGGGAACAGCTGACGTTACCGAACCCCAATAACACCGCAGCAAGTGTTGACTGTGCAGACGGCACTTCCGAGCGCCAACTGGCGGTGCTGGAGCCCAGGGATAAGAATGAAAACAGAGGAGCCAGAGGTGTAATTGGAGCAACTTTAAAATGTGTAGTACAGTGGATGTGGACAAAGCAGGAGAAATTGCCGTCCGTACAGCAGGGGAACAGCTGACGTTCCCGAACCCCAATAACACGGCAGCAAGTGTTGACTGTGCAGACAGCACTTCCGAGCGCCAACTGGCGGTGCTGGAGCCCAGGGATAAGAATAAAAATAGAGAGGAGCCAGAGGTGTAATTGGAGCAAGTTTTAAATAAGTAGCACAGTGAATATGGACAGAGCAGGAGAAATTGCCGTGAACACAGCAGGGGAACAGCTGACGTTACCGAACCCCAATAACACGGCAGCAAGTGTTGACTGTGCAGACAGCACTTCCGAGCGCCAACTGGCGGTGCTGGAGCCCAGGGATAAGAATAAAAATAGAGAGGAGCCAGAGGTGTAATTGGAGCAAGTTTTAAATAAGTAGCACAGTGAATATGGACAGAGCAGGAGAAATTGCCGTGAACACAGCAGGGGAACAGCTGACGTTACCGAACCCCAATAACACCGCAGCAAGTGTTGACTGTGCAGACGGCACTTCCGAGCGCCAACTGGCGGTGTTGGAGCCCAGGGATAAGAATGAAAACAGAGGAGCCAGAGGTGTAATTGGAGCAACTTTAAAATGTGTAGTACAGTGGATGTGGACAAAGCAGGAGAAATTGCCGTCCGCACGGCAGGGGAACAGCTGATGTTACCGAACCCCAATAACACCGCAGCAAGTGTTGACTGTGCAGACGGCACTTCCGAGCGCCAACTGGCGGTGTTGGAGCTCAGGGATAATACTGAAAACAGAGGAGCCAGAGGTGTAATTGGAGCAACTTTAAAATCTGTAGTAGTGAGAATGTGGACAGAGCAGGAGAAATTGCCGTCCGCACAGCAGGGGAACAGCTGACGTTACTGAACCCCAATAACATGGTAGCAAGTGTTGACTGTGCAGACGGCACTTCCGAGCGCCAACTGGCGGTGTTGGAGCTCAGGGATAATACTGAAAACAGAGAAGCCAGAGGTGTATTTGGAGGAGGTTTTAAATCAGTAGTACAGTGGATGTGGACAGAGCAGGAGAAATTGCCGTCCGCACAGCAGGGGAACAGCTGACGTTACTGAACCCCAATAACACGGCAGCAAGTGTTGACTGTGCAGACGGCACTTCCGAGCGCCAACTGGCGGTGTTGGAGCTCAGGGATTACAGTTCAGGTGGTAGAAACATGAACAGAACAGGAGACCTGGATACTGTTGCCAACCAATTATTTATTCTGGAAGAGGACTGGCAAATTCATGAGAGATCCAGGCCTTGTTCATTTTGAGAAAAGTAAGCCGGTCAACGTTATCGGAGGATAGTCGCATGCGACGGTCTATTAGTACACCACCTGCGGCACTAAAGACGCGTTCCGATAATACACTAGCAGCAGGGCAAGCTAGCACCTCCAGTGCATACTGACTAAGCTCTGGCCATGTATCCAGCTTACAGACCCAAAACTTGAAGGGAGAAGAGCCGTCTGGGAGTACACTAAGAGGGCAAGACATGTAGTCTGTCACCATCTGACGGAAACGTTGCCTCCTGCTGACTGGAGCCGTCTGTGATGGTGTAGACATTTGTGGCGGCGGGGACACAAAACTTTGCCACATTTCGGCCATACTGGTCTTGCCTTGTGCTGAGGCGCTGCTTCTGCTCCCTCTTTGTGCAGAGCTTCCTCCACTGCCTCGACGCACTGAGCTGCTTTGTAAAGCACTAGCAGCACTGCTCTCGGTTGGAATGGAGAACATGATTTAATGCACCAGTGCGTCTTGGTACTCCCGCATTTTACGCTCCCGATTCAACGGTGTTATGAGGCTTTGTAAGTTGTCCCGGTAGCGAGGATCTAGGAGGGTGGACACCCAATAATCAGCCGTGTTGAGAATGTGGGCGATGCGGCGGTCGTTTCTCAGGCACTGCAGCATGAAATCAACCATGTGCTGCAGACTGCCAACTGGCCAAGAAACGCTGTCCCCTGCTTGAGGCGTGATCTCTGCCTGCTCTGCATCACCCCACCCTCGCTCTAGATACTGACTACTAGAGCATTGTGTACCTCCCTCCTCTGGACAGATGTCTTCCTCATCCATTGACTCCTCCTCATCCTCCTCACAAAGTGTCCCCTGCCTAGGCCTTTGTGAGGAACCACGTTGCGCAGACTGTAGAGAAGCAGATGGCATTTGTGACTCCTCATCCTCCACCTCTTCCAAAACCTCGTCCCTTAGTGCTTGCAGTGTTTTTTCAAGCAGGCAGATAAGGGGGATAGTCATGCTGACTAGTGCATCATCTGCACTTGCCATCCGCGTGGAATAATCGAAGGCACGCAAAACGTGGCAAATGTCCTTCATAGAGGCCCACTCAGTGGTGGTGAAGTGTGAACGGCGCGCACTGCGACTTGTTTGCGCCTGCTGCAGCTGGTACTCCATTACTGCTGCCTGCTGCTCACACAACCTCTCCAACATATGTAACGTTGAATTCCACCTGGTGGGTAGGTCACATATTGATGCGATGTTCCGGAAGACATAATCGGCGCTGCAGAGCTGCAATGCGTGATCTTGCATTGCTGGAACGCCGCAAGTGAGCGCACTCTATGCGGACCTTGTGAAGCAGTGCATCAAGATCCGGATAGTCCCTCAAAAAACTCTGCACGACCAAGTTGAGCACATGTGCCAGACATGGGATGTGAGTGAGGTTGCCTAGGCCCAGAGCTGCCACCAGATTTCGGCCATTGTCACACACTACCATGCCTGGCTGGAGATTCGCTGGCACAAACCACACGTCACTCTGCTGCTTGATGGCATTCCAGAGCTCCTGCGCTGTGTGGCTTCGATTCCCCAAAGAAATTAATTTTAATACGGCCTGTTGACGTTTGGCCACGGCTGTGCTCATATCGGTCATCATAACAGGTAACCGTTCACGGGTCGATGTGGAGGTAGACCGTGACGGCTCCTGCAGTGCTGATTCAGAGGACCTGGAGTATGAGGAGTAGTCAATGTGTACAGACTGGATTCCTGCAATCCTTGGAGTTGGCAGAACACATACAGCGCCACTCTCATGATCTGTACCCGGCTCCACAACATTTACCCAATGGGCAGTGAGGGAAAGGTATCGTCCCTGTCCATGCTTACTGGTCCACGCATCAGTGGTCAGGTGGACCTTGCTACTGACGGCGTTTTGTAGCGCATGTTTAATTTTTCCCTCCACATGATGTTGCAGGGCAGGGACGGCTTGCCTGCTGAAATAAAAGCGGCTGGGCACGTTGTATTGTGGGACTGCCAATGCCATAAAGTTACGGAATGTGTCAGTCTCCACCAGCCTGAATGATAGCATTTCAAGGGCCAGTAGTTTAGCAATGCCAGCATTCAGAGCCTGTGCTCGGGGGTGGTTTGCCGAGTATGGGCGCCTTTTCTCCCATGCCTGTGCTAACGATGGCTGTAGACTGGCCTGGGAGTGTGAGGATGACTGGGAAAGTGGTGCTGTGGGTGGAATTACACTGTGTCTCTGTACAACAGTGCCAGAGATTCTTCCATGGCGATCCTGTGAGGAAGCCGAACCAGCTGTGTGTGAGCTGGAGGAAGAGGCTACAACACGAGCTGAAGAGGTGGTAGGTGGCGCTGTAGGTTGGCCTAGGTCTTCAGTGTGTTTGTGTAACTCCACCACGTGCTTGGTCCGCACATGTTTCCACATATTTGTGGTATTGAGGTTGCTGACACTTTTCCCTCTTTTCACCTTCTGATTACACAGCTTGCATTTGACAAAGCAAATGTCATCTGCAACTGTGTCAAAAAAGGACCAGGCACTGCAAGTCTTGGGAGCGCCCGCTTTGGATTTTGGAAGAGCCATGCTCCTAATGGGTGCCGAAGTGGAGGCTACAGGCAACCAAGTCTGCCCCCTCCCTCTCCCTCCTTTTTGGGCCGTTCGGGGAATCTCTTCCTCAGTGTTATGTTCTGCTACCAAAGCTAAGGAAAGAGAGGAGATCTGTCCCTACTATAAGACTCAGCTGAATCCCTACGATGTAACAGGGAACCTGATCCTGCGATCAGACCTGCTAAAGTCCTAATCTAGTCTGTACGGAGACCTATAGATGTGAGGAGGGAATCCCTACAAGTACTAAGGACTGGGAGGAATATGGGACACCTCCTAACAGAAATAGTAGCATACAGACGAACAAACAAACAAAATAGATAGAACATAGAGGTCCGTAGACCAAGCAAACTAACAGAGTTAGATACAGAGCACAGGCTAGCTAGAAAGTAGATATACAATGAAGTCCAGCAAAGCCAGAAGGGCGGAGCAGGATTAAATAGGCCAACAAGGTCATGTGACCAGCAAAGGAAAAAAAACCTAACAGCAAGGTTCTAACACTCAGAGCTGCTCCCACCACCTTCCTGTCCCTCACGCCATGATGGGTCAAGGACCTCATCATCTACACCACCCTCTTCAAACAACTGCTTCTCCTGGGTAGTCTTGACAGCACAGTACGCACCAGAAAGTGGCACCTGAGTCTCATCATCAGATGCGTACTGAGGTGTGCTGCTGACCATAGGCACTGGCCCACCCGCCTCTTCAGATTCAGAGAGACAAAACGGTTGCGCATCACTGCATACTACCTCTTCTTCAAATTCTCGAATTCTGCTTGGCTGGCCCCCTCTTTCCAAGCCAAGAGATTCAGAGAACAGAAGTAGAGATGGCTCCTGTCCAGGGCTCTCTGACTGCCTGGGCAATTTGGCAGGTGGTGAAGAGACAGATGGGTGCTCTTCAGTGCTCAGGACCTGAGAGGATCTGGAACTAATTGAAGTCGATGCGTTAGCTGCCATCCATCCGACAACGGCTTCAATTTGGTCCTCGCGCAGCAGTGGGGTACGGCTAGCTCCTACAAAGCTGCGCATAAAGGACTGTTCCCTGGTAAAACTGGGGGATGCTGAGTCACTGGTGCCCGCAGCAGGCACAGAATCCCCACGTCCTCTCCCTGCAGGCACAGAATCCTCACGTCCTCTCCCTGCAGAAACTCCACGCCCACGCCCACGACCACATGCCTTACTCCCTGCCTTCTTCATCTTGGTAGACTGATAAAGATAGGCAGAAAAGTACTAAGGGCTTAGTGTGCTTATTCCTGAACAGCTGCTAACAGGTATAAGAAACACTAATTTTATAAAGTGTGGACTAGACTTTAATATGAGCTAATGTGGCCTACACAACTGTAAAGTGGAGTGTTTGGTGAACTTTATTTAGGTTTTTTTTTGTCACAAAAAGACACTGGATGTGCCTAAAGATGTAATAACGATAGTATCACAAACTTTTTGTAGCTATTACAATGTAGGAAGGTAACCTACAATGCAATAGATGAGGCTGCAAAAAGTAGGCTAATACTAATCTGGCTGGGGCTGCAGGGCCCAAGGCTGCAGAAAGGCTCCTCTATCTACTCCTATATAGTGTGTTTGGAATCAATTTAGCTGAATACGGATGGAACCACCACACTAATAGGAGATATCAGGAAAAATTATGAATTGGCAATAAAGGACAATGTATGAGGCAGTGACACACACTGAGTGCACTACAACCAGACGGGGTTGAAGCACACACTACAGGGTGAGCTGCACTCACACACCAGACCTTGCAGACAGCGGTGAACAGTACAGATGCAGAGCACTGTGCACTAGCGCTGCAAGACCAAAAAAATTTCTCTATCTACTCCTATATAGTGTGTTTGGAACCAATTTAGCTGAATACGGATGGAACCACCACACTAATAGGAGATATCAGGAAAAATTATGAATTGGCAAAAAACGACAATGTATGAGGCAGTGACACACACTGAGTGCACTACAACCAGACGGGGTTGAAGCACACACTACAGGGTGAGCTGCACTCACACCCCAGACCTTGCAGACAGCGGTGAACAGTACAGATGCAGAGCACTGTGCACTAGTGCTGCAAGACGGAAAAAAATGTCTCTATCTACTCCTATATAGTGTGTTTGGAACCAATTTAGCTGAATACAGATGGAACCACCACACTAATAGGAGATATCAGGAAAAATTATGAATTGGCAAAAAAGGACAATGTATGAGGCAGTGACACACACTGAGTGCACTACAACCAGACTTGGCTGAAGCACACACTACAGGGTGAGCTGCACTCACACACACAGACCTTGCAGACAGCGGTGAACAGCACAGGGAACTGTGCACTAGCACTGCAAGGCACAGTGATTTAGAAAGTAGCTTGGGTAAAGCAGTATAGAGCAAATAGGTAGCTAAAACTGTCCCTCAGAACAACAGCGTCCTATCCCTAACTGAATTCACAGCAGAGTGAGCTCAAAATGGCGGCGGTGGCTTTTATAGTGCATCATGACATCATTTCAGCAGCCAATCACAGCCATGCCATTAGTTAAGATGCCTACATGCCTAACAGGATGTGCCCACACTTCTTAGGATCCTCATTGGCTGAATAAAATGAAAATGTCTCATTGCATTATGGGAACTTCCGATTCCGGTATACGATATTGCAAAAGTATCGGAATTAAGTATCGGAATTCCGATACCGCGAATATCGGCCGATACCCGATATTTCAGTATCGGAATGCTCAACACTACTCACCAACCATTTTAAGCAACTCTGGGACAATTGATGCCACTTAAGTGGTGTCTGTGCCACAATTTTGGAAAAAAATGGAGACTCTTTTTGGAGTCCCCTTGCTGTGTTTTACATGACGTTGCCATCGTCAATTCCAGGTGGGTCAGGTCTCTCCACCCCCTTTTAACTGTAAGAAACTACATGCACTATGGCTTGGGGTAGCACAGATGGTTGAGTCTGAAGAGCTGTTTACTCATACTATAGCCTGGGAATCAGAGGTCTGCTCCAAAGCTTCAGTGTCTGCTAGTCAGCGGAGTAGCCAACGCCTGTAGATCTAATTACAATTTTTTTTTCAAATTCTATTTTTTTTTTATTTTTGTGTTGAAAAAGTACAAGAAAATACAATATATATAGTAAAAGGGGTAGTATAACTATAAATCTATGCATAACGACAGTACATTGGGGGGTACAGGGAGGGTTTTCCATCAATATCCAGATCAAGCATGTATTTTTCAATATGAAAGATAGAGAGAGAGGGAGCGGACCACGGCAGACCACCAATCAATAGAGTGCGATTATGATCATTGTTGTGCCGACATCACGGATAACTTTAGTTGGGGGCTAGATGGTAGGCGTCAGAGTTTTGCAAATCAATCCAATCCCTCCAAATCACACCATATCTATCAACATCAACCGATGAGATGGCAATAAGATGCTCCATCCTATTAAGGAGGGAGATCTCTGCAAACCATTCCTCCACAGTGGGTGGGTCTCTGCTTTTACTGTGGAATGACATTCTTAGCCGCCTGTATTAGGTCGCCTATTGATGACCTTTTATAACTACGTTTACTTATTGGTAACATTGATAAAAGGAGGGCTTCTGGTGTATTAGGGATGGTCAAACCAGTTATTTTCTCAATCATGGGAACCACCTTTGCCCAAAATGCATTTAATATAGGGAATGCCCACCATATGTGTGAAATTGTCCCTTCCCCCTCCCCACATCTCCAACATCTATCTGAGACCACTGGATACCATCTATGAAGGACTGCTGGTACCCAGTACCATCTAGAGATAATTTTGAAGGAGGTTTCCTGAGCTTTGGACCCTATTGAGGTTTTATGTGTTAGGAAGAAACATTTATCCCATTGTGAGTCAGAGAAGGACTTCCCCAGTTCCCTTTCCCATGCACCGCAGAATCCTGGCCTATTGTCAGTTACCTGGGCAATGAGGAGATTATACAGTAGGGAGATGGAGTGTGTAGGGGGTGACAATGATAGGCTCAATTTTTCAAAGTTTGTGAGATCTCTATGAAGATGTGTGCGCTTCTTCACAGTTGAATAGAAGTGTTGTAACTGACTATATTCAAAATTAGCCTTCGGGGAAGTGGCTCTTCCCTGTAACAAGTCATTGAGGGGGAGCAGCGAAGTATTGGAGATGACATGAGAAAATAATATCGGATGGGATTTATTTGAACCGAGAAATCTATTTGCAGATAGTCCTGGTGGGAAATCTGGATTATCTGAAATCGGGAGCAAGGGGCCCTGGGGGTCGATTGAGGATAACCTTTTTTTTGGGATCTCAAAGCCAAAGCAGTGGCATAAGTACTATATGACATGAGGCCAAGAGAGGGGACAATTAAATGGGTGCACCATGGGAGAGTGGTAAGAGCTTTAGGACAAATGGATTGAGCTATTTTGACCCACAATTTCCCCTCCGAATGATGGAAGAAGTCCAGGATTCTAGCGTGTACTGCTGCCATGTATTACCTTCTACAATCCGGAAGGCTAAGGCCCCCCTTTTGTTTGTGTCTGATTAAAACTTCCCCCCGAATGCGTGGACGCCCACTTGCCCAGATAAATCTGCAAAAGCTACTGCATAGTCTTTTCCAAAAATTTGAGGGAATTACCTCGGGAATGGTTTGGAAGAGGTATAAGAGTTTAGGTAGGACGTTCATTTTTAGTATATTTATTCTGCCGAACCAGGGAAAATCCTTCACCGGCCAAGAAGTAAGATCTCTATGGAGTTGGTCAATAAAGGGCCCAAAATTAAGATAAAATAGACGGGAGAGGTCTCTATGAATATGAATTCCTAAGTATTTGATACCCTGTGAGGGCCAGGCAAAGGGAAAGTTGGACTGGGTGGAATCCTGTATGGATTTGGGGAGGGAGACATCGAGGGCCTCAGACTTCGCTGCATTGATTTTAAAATTTGACCATGTACCAAAGTGATCTATTTCAGCCATAACAGCAGTGATGGATATATGTGGTTGAGTGATATATACTAGGACATCATCAGCAAATGCAGAACACTTGTACTTGGTGCCTCCCACCTCAATCCCCCTAATATTGGGGTTATCGTGAATTGATGAGAGCAGGTGCTCCATCACTAGGATGTATAAGAGAGGGGACAGAGGACATCCCTGCCTTGTCCCATTGGTGATTATGAAAGGTGATGATAATGTTCCATTTATCTTCAGCCTAGTTGACGGATTGCGATACAGGGCCATGATTTTGGCTATAAAAGGGTCCCCTACCCCAAGCTTTTTAAGAGAATAATATATGGCGTGCCAGGAGACTCTATGGAATGCTTTCTCAGCATCCAACGAGAGTATCTAATTGCAAATTTTTAACTGCATCTACCCCAAGCAATACTTTGGGCCTAGTAGCAGTGTCTGCTAGTCAGCGGATTAACCCAGCTGTTAAGCAAGCTACACCACCTGTAGTTTGGACACTTAATTTTTTCAAAGGAAATGGTTCGGGCCCCCGGGACACTCAGTGAAGAGCATTGGGGAGGCACCCCAAGGCACAGGGGCTGGGACTGGCGGTAGGACGCCTTGCGGTGGACCGCCAAGCTCGATCCTTATAAAAGCTTTTTAACTGCAGCAGCTTTAGTGGATGCTACTGGCGCTGGAATTACCATGGCTGCTGGCTTGAGACTTGCCCTCCAATAGATCCTTGTAAAAGAATTTAAAGTGTACTCATTCAAATTAGAGAGACAATTTAAATTAAAAAGATTAGACCTGCCTCCACCGCAGGGGGGCTCGCTCGACCCACCAGCGGACAGGCACCAGTATTGGGAGAGGGGGGCTGGCCGTCAGGGTCCACCGCAGCTCTGGCACAAACCCGGCGACACGGAGGTCGCACGGGCAGGAACGGACTGGCCGTGTCGGCTTCGTACTTTTTTGGTTTTAGAAGGGCATGACATGCCTATATCTGTGTCTCCCCCTCCTTTTACTCCTCCACCTCTTTTCTCTTCGCATGACTTTATGAACTTGTCACTTTTCCAATGTGTTAGTTGTGTATTCTGAGCAGTATGTCAGCTTTTGGACACCTTTGAAGTGTTTTCTTTGTGTTTCTATGTGTTCTTTTTGCCTGCCATTGGTTTTAACGGTGTTCGAAGGTGTTCGACGAACAGTTCGACGAACAGTTCGGCGAACATACGGGTGTTCGATGAACCGAACCGAACTCGAACACTACGGGGGTGGCTCAACACTAATCAGCATTAGCGTGTAACTTCCCGGGTCTATGCTCCACATGAAAATTAAAGTCTTGGTGACCTAAGAACCACCTAGTTACCCGGGAATTCCTACCCTTCTTTTCCCTCAACCATCTCAAAGGGGCATAGTCTGACACCAATTTAAACTTTCGGCCAAGTAGGTAATATCTTAGCGTGTCTATGGCCCATTTTAAGGCTAAGCATTCTTTCTCCGCAATGGCATAATTTTTATCGCAGGACGAGAGCTTCCAGCTCATATACAGGATGGAATGCTCTTCCCCATTTATTTCTTGGGACAGCACGGCCCCTAGGCCAACTTCTGAGACTTCTGGCTGGACTAAAAATTCTTTAGTAAAGTCTGGTATGACCAGGATCGGCTGCTTACAGTGCCAGCTTCAGCTGTTTGAACCCGATCTCAGTTTCAACAGTCCATTTCGCCATTGTTGATTTGGTGCCTTTCAGAAGGTCCACCAGTGGTGCGGCAATCATGTCAAAATTTGGGATAAACCACCGGTAATATCCCAAGATTCCAAGAAATGCTCTCAACTGCTTCTTGGAGAGTGGTTGTGGCCAGTTCTGAATTGCCTCTTATTGTGGGATATATCGTCCCTGCCCACAAGCACTTGTCCACGTGTCCGTGGTTAGGTGGACTTTCCCAGTAACTGCATTGTTGAGGGCACGGCTAATGTTGTGTGACAGGTGCTTGTGTAATGCGGCACACCGAGAGAAATAGTGGCGGCTGGGGACCGAGTACCGATGGACGGCCACTGCCATCAGGTTGTGGAAAGCTTCCGTTTCCACGAGCCTAAAAGGCAACATTTCGAGCGCAAGCATTCGTGAAATGTGTGGATTTAGCAGTGTTGTCTGTGGGGCATTGGCTGCGTATTTGCGCTTGCGTTTAGAGATGAGGGGTGTTCGACTCGAACTGTTTGCCAATCTCAAATTCGAGCTGTTTTGGGCCGTGTTCGAGCCGTTCGACGAACCCGAATGATTTGCAAAAAATCCGGCTGTTCGAGGTTATGTTCGATAACTGTTCGTGCACCAAAATCATAACTGGATTTTTTCACAGTAATACTGTTAATCAATGTTAATAGACAGTTTCAGTGTAGAGTGGGTGGGGGGAGGGGCAGGGGATGGATCTCTGCAGAAATAATGCCGATCTCCATTTTGTTTTTTCTTTCCCGCATTTACAGTGGGGAAGTGCAGTCTGTCAGCCTATCAGCAGCGCACACACGCAGCGAAGTGCTTTTTTTCACAAAAGCAAGGGCATGTGTCATTGGCTGAGTATGTCACATGTCCTTGCCCTATAAAGCCCAGCCATTTTCCCCGTCGCCACCATTTTCTCACTGTGGCAGCTGAGTGTTAGACGGCACCGCTGCTGCTGTGGGCGATATACTTTGTAACTGTGTGAATTGCAAGCGAATTTGCTCTTAAATAGACAGATAGGTTTAGGGAGTAGGGACTAGTTGTAATTGCAGCACTTTTGAGGGCTAGGTTACAGCAGTTCCTAGCACTTTTTTGCCAGGCATGTCTGTGCCAGTGCTGTGCAAGTGTTTTTCACAGCATTTGGCTAAATCTAGCTAAGCCAATCCTTTTGGGCCTCTAGCAGTGTGTGTTAGTCAGTGGAGTAGCCTATCTGTGTTGCAAGCTACACCACCTGTGTGTCTAATACCAATTTTTTACTGCACCTAGCCAAGTAAAACCTTTTGGGCAGAGTAGCAATGTCTGTTACTCATTGGAGTAGCCCATCTGTACCAAGCTACACCACCTTTGTATTTAATAACAATTTTTTACTGCATATAGCCCAGTAAATACTTTTGGGCATGTAGCAGTGTCTGTTACTCATTGTAGTAGCCCATCTGTACCAAGCTACACCACCTTTGTATTTAACCCTCCATCACATACAATATCGGTTCTAACGAGTTCACATACAATGTGACTGTCAGGCGCAGGCTAGAAAAATACCTATAATATCTAATGTTTGCAATTTCAGTGCTCTAAAAGTGATCAGTGACCTTCATAGGGATATAATGAAAGAGATTACACATAATCAGGTGCAAAAAAACCCCATTTACTTAACATAAAACTAATAACTCTGAAATACAAACATTTCAAAACTCCCGGCAAATAAAAGAGATGTGCCTGTCAGGCCTATTGTATGTGACAGAGGGTTAATAACAATTTTTTACTGCATCTAGCCCAGTAAATCCTTTTGGGCTTGTAGCAGTGTCTGTTATTCATTGTAGTAGCCCATCTGTACCAAGCTACGCCACCTTTGTAGTTAATAATTTTTTACTGCATCTAGCCCAATAAAAACTTTTGGGCCTGTAGCAGTGTCTGTTACTCATTGGAGTAGCCCATCTGTACCAAGCTACACCACCTTTGTATTTAATAACAATTTTTTACTGCACCTAGCCAAGTAAAACCTTTTGGGCATAGTAGCAGTGTCTGTTACTCATTGGAGTAGCCCATCTCTACCAAGCTACACCACCATTGTATTTAATAACAATTTTTTACTGCATCTACCCAAGTAAAACCTTTTGGGCATAGTAGCAGTGTCGGGTAGTCAGTGGAGTAGCCCATCTGTACCAAGCTACACCACCTTTGTATTTAATAACTATTTTTTACTGCATCTAGCCCAATAAATCCTTTTGGGCCTGTAGCAGTGTCTGTTACTCATTGTAGTAGCCCATCTGTACCAAGCTACACCACCTTTGTATTTAATAACAATTTTTTACTGCGCCTAGCTCATTAAATACTTTTGGGCCTGTAGCAGTGTCTGTTACTCATTGTAGTAGCCCATCTGTGCCAAGCTACACCAACTTTGTATTTAATACCAATTTTTTACTGCATCTAGCCAGTAAATCCTTTTGGGCCTGTAGCAGTGTATGTTATTCATAGTAGTAGCCCATCTCTACCAAGCTACACCACCTTTGTAGTTAATAATTTTTTACTGCATCTAGCCCAGTAAAATCTTTTGGCCTGTAGCAGTGTCTGTTACTAATTGTAGTAGCCCATCTGTACCAAGCTACACCACCTTTGTATTTAATAACAATTTTTTACTGCGCCTAGCCAAGTAAAACCTTTTGGGCATAGTAGCAGTGTCTGTTACTCATTGGAGTAGCCCATCTGTACCAAGCTACACCACCTTTGTATTTAATAACAATTTTTTACTGCATCTAGCCAAGTAAAACCTTTTGGGCATAGTAGCAGTGTCTGGTAGTCAGTGGAGTAGCCCATCTGTACCAAGCTATACCACCTTTGTATTTAATAACATTTTTTTACTGCAGCTAGCCCAGTAAATCCTTTTGGGCCAGTAGCAGGGTCTGTTACTCATTGTAGTAGCCCATCTGTACCAAGCTACACCACCTTTGTATTTAATAACAATTTTTTACTGCATCTAGCCCAATAAATACTTTTGGGCCTGTAGCAGTGTCTGTTACTCATTGTAGTAGCCCATCTGTACCAAGCTACACCACTTTTGTATTTAATAACAACTTTTTACTCCATCTAGCCCAGTAAAACATTTTGGACATAGTAGCAGTGTCTGTTACTCATTGAAGTAGCCCATCTGTACCAAGCTACACCACCTTTGTATTTCATAACAATTTTTTACTGCATCTAGCCCAGTAAATACTTTTGGGCCTGTAGCAGTGTCTGTTATTCATTGTAGTAGCCCTTCTGTACGAAGCTACACCACCTTTGTAGTTAATCATTTTTTACTGCATCTAGCCCAGTAAAAACTTTTAGGCCTGTAGCAGTGTCTGTTACTCATTGGAGTAGCCCATCTGTACCAAGCTACACCACCTTTGAATTTAATAACAATTTTTTACTGCATCTATCCCAGTAAATACTTTTGGGCCTGTGGCAATGTCTGTTACTCATTGGAGTAGCCCATCTGTACCAAGCTACACCACCTTTGTATTTAATACCAATTTTTTACTGCATCTAGCCCAGTAAATACTTTTGGGCCTGTAGCAGTGTCTGTTACTCATTGGAGTAGCCCATCAGTACCAAGCTACACCACCTTTGTATTTAATAACTATTTTTTACTGCATCTGGCCAAGTAAAACCTTTTGGGCATAGTAGCAGTGTCTGGTAGTCAGTGGAGTAGCCCATCTGTACCAAGCTACACCACCTTTGTATTTAATAACAATTTTTTACTGCATCTAGCCCAGTAAATCCTTTTGGGCCTGTAGCAGTGTCTGTTACTCATTGTAGTAGCCCATCTGTACCAAGCTACACCACCTTTGTATTTAATAACCTTTTTTACTGCACCTAGCCAAGTAAATATTTTGGGCCTGTAGCAGTGTCTGTTACTCATTGTAGTAGCCCATCTGTACCAAGCTACACCACCTTTGTATTTACTAACAATTTTTTACTGCATCTAGCCCAGTAAATACTTTTGGGCCTGTAGCAGTGTCTGTTACTCATTGTAGTAGCCCATCTGTACCAAGCTACACCAACCTGTGTATCTAATAAAATTGTTTTACTGCATCTAACCCAGCCAATCCTTTTGGGCTGTTACCACAGTTTTGCCACTCAGCTCTGCTCGGTTTCCATCCATTGTTTTTTGTGCAAACAACTATAGAGTTGTCAATTAGTTAACCACGAAAATTAGTGGTAAAAGGCCTGCTGCTGGTGGAAAGAGGAATAGGCGTGTTGGAAAGGGAAAAAAAGGTTGTGTCCGTGGGGTAGGTTTTAAAGCAACAGTAACATCTGCAGAAGAATGACCATCTTCCAACCAAACTAAGATGTCTACTTCTTTTCGTTGACAATGTGATACGATCCCTTTATTACGGACACACCCATCGCTACAAATTCCAGATGAGGCACAAAAACAGCAGGTGCTTCAACGGATATCAAGTGCTCCTTCAAGTGGGCTCTCCTCTACCTCAACTTCAACATCACAAATACTCCAGTCCTCAGAGGTGTCACCGCAATCGCACTTGCTTCCTCACAGCTCCCAAGTCTCCAGCTTCCCATCTGAGTATGGGTTAACACAGATGGTTGAGTCTGCAGAGCTGTTTACTCATACTGTAGCCTGGTAAATGGAGGTCTGCTCCAGAGCTTCTGTTAATCCAGACTAGGAAATGATCTTCACTGATGCCCAGAATCTTTATGAGTCGGATTCAGGACCAGATGAAGAAGGTTCTGACCATAATGTAGACCCTCATTCAAAAACTGTAACTCCTGTTGGTGGAGACAATGATGAAGACGATGATGAGACTCAAATACCTGATTGGAGCGACAACTTGACTTTTCGATCACTGCAGGAAGAGGTTGGCTCTGAGGACGACGGGTGTGATAACACACAGGGTGATGATGACGAGGTTGGAGATCCCACTTACTGTCAACCCACAGTCAGCCAGTCGATGAGGTCAGCAGAGGAGGTGGAGGAGTATACTATTGATGATGAGGTTAGGTTGTGCCTTTCTGGACAGAGACAGAGTACTGGAAGCACGTCAACAACTGCATCATCAACCACAACTCTGCCTCTGACCACAAGTCGTGGTGGCTCTTCAGGTCGCATGGGCTCTAAGCCTTGCATAGCCTGGGCATTTTTTCAGATCGATAAGGATGACACAACTTGTGTTATCTGTAATATTTGTCACCAAAAGCAAAGTAGAGGCCAAAAAATCCGTAGTTTGAGTACTTCATGCATGAACCGTCACATGGATATGAAGCATAAGTTGCAGTGGGAAGCTCACTGTGCTACAATGCGGCCTAGCGGGCCGGGCCAACCACCGTCTGCCCCTTCTTGTGCATCCACAGCCTCTTCATCCTCTGTGACTGGGGGGACAGCAGTCACACATGTTTTTGGACGGAGACCTGCCACCTCTTTACCCGCAACAGCCAGTGTGATTGGCAGTTCATCATTTCATTTGGAGGTGGAAACACAAGCTGGTGTTGAGTGCTCTCCGACATCGAGAGCACCGCCTTTGGATCAAGGCTACCTAACTTTTCCTCCTGCATCTTTCGCACAGACCGGCAGTTTGCCGGGGACACGCTACTCAACCCTGCCTAAGCACAACAGCCAACCCTCGGTCCCTCAGATGTGGACAAGTAAAAGACCATTTCCTCCTAGCCATGAGAAAGCTAAGAGGTTGAATTTCACCATCTGCAAGCTGTTGGCTACAGAAATGCTGCCTTTCCACCTGGTGGACACAGAGGATTTTCGAGACCTTATGTCCGTCGCAGTGCCCCAGTGCCAGATGCCCATTCGGCACTACTTCTCAAAGAAAGGTGTGCCTGCGCTCCACCAGCATGTCGCACACAACATCACCGCTTCTTTGCGAAACTCTGTGTGTGACAGGGTGCATTTCACCACAGACACTTGGACGAGTAGGTATGGACAGGGGCGTTACATGTCGCTGACTGGGCACTGGGTAACTATGGTGACAGCAGGACAAGGGGCTGCTGTCCAAGTCTTGCCATCCCCACGAGTTGTGGGTCAATCCTCTTTATCTAGAAGTTCCTGTACTGCTTCTGCCTCCTCAACCTTCTCTCGGTCCTCCACCTGCACCCAAAGCCTGTCTGGTAATGCCGCTCGCTTTCTAATTGCGCAGAAGGGATCCTGCACACCTCCTTACTATGCTGGCACCAGGGCTCAATGGCATCAGGCGGTGTTTACTTTGAAATGTCTGGAAAATGTGAGTCACACAGCTGAGAAGTTGTGGTCAGCTCTGGAGACCCAGTTTCATGAAAGGTTGTCTCCACTGGACCTGCAACCAGGGAAGGCCGTCTGCGACAATGCTGCAAACCTGGTTGCGTCCCTTCGCCGGGGCAAGATCACACACGTGCCTTGTATGGCTCACGTGTTGAACCTGGTTGTCCATTAATTTTTAGCCCACTATCCCGGACTAGATGACCTTCTGCAGAGGGCACAGTCGCTGTGTGCTCACTTCCGCCATTTCCATTCCGCAGCTCAACGACTTACATCTCTACAGAAGTTGTTGGGCCTGCCAGTTCACTGGCTAAAATGCGATGTGCCGACACGGTGGAATTCAACTCTTGACATGTTGCAGCGACTGTGGCAGCACCGACAAGCCCTGGTGCAATACATTCTGACGTATAGCCTGGGCCAACGATATCCAGAGGTGGGGCAAATCACGCTGCAGGAGTGGTCTCAGATCAGGGACCTATGCACCCTTCTCCACAGCTTTGAAATGGCGACGAAGATGTTTAGTGGTGACGATGCCAATATCAGCATGACTATTCCGGTGATTTACATGCTGGAGCACACGTTAAACAGAATTCGGAGTCAGGTGGTGGGACAAGAGGAGGTGGAGGAAGTAGAGGAGAAGTCGTATGCGAAAGGGATAACATCTCCAAGGTCCAGACGGTCGGCAGCACCAAGGCGGAAGGCATGGGAGGGTGGGGGAGAGGGATTAACCAGGGCGCATGGTAGCAGCCAAACTGTTGAGGAAGGTGCAGGAGCTGAGGAAGAAGTGGAGGACGAACTGGCGATGGGCATGGAAGACTCATCAGATCAGGGAGACCTTGATCACATTTCTGTTGTGCGAGGTTGGGGGGAGAGGGCAGAGGAAGGAAGCATGATTCTTACCTCGCTACCAACACAACAAGGACTTGGTCCTCCTGGATGCGCAAGACACATGAGTAGTGTTGAGCCACCCCCGTAGTGTTCGAGTTCGGTTCGGTTCGTCGAACACCCGTGTGTTCGCCGAACTGTTCGTCGAACTGTTCGTCGAACACCTTCGAACACCGTTAAAACCAATGGCAGGCAAAAAAAAACACATAGAAACACATAGAAAACACCTTCAAAGGTGTCCAAAAGCTGACAAACTGCTCAGAAGACACAACTAACACATGGAAAAGTGACAAGTACATATAGTCATGCGAAAAGAAAAGAGGTGGAGGAGTAAAAGGAGGGGGAGACACAGATATAGGCATGTCATGCCCTTCTAAAATCCAAAAAGTGAGAAGCCGAGACGGCCAGTCCGCTCCTGCCCGTGCCACCTCCGTGTCGCCGGGTTTGTGCCAGAGCCGCGGTGAACCCTGACGGCCAGCCCCCCTCTCCCAATACTGGTGCCTGTCCGCTGGTGGGTCGAGAGAGCCCCCCTGTGGTGGAGGCAGCTCTAAGCTTTTTAATTTAAATTGTCCCTCTAATTTGAATGAATACACTTTAAATCCATTTACAAGGATCTATTGGAGGGCAAGTCTCATGCCAGCAGCCGCGTAATTCCAACTCCAGTAGCGTCCACTAAAGCTGCTGCAGTTAAAAAGCTTTTATAAGGATCGAGCTCGGCTGTCCACCGCAAGGCATCCTAGTGCCAGTCCCAGCCCCTATGCCTTGGGGTGCCTCCTGATGCTCTTCACTAAGTATCCCGTGGTCCCGAAGCATTTCCTTTGAAAAAATTAAGTGTCCAAACTACAGGTGGTGTAGCTTGCTTAACAGCCGGGATAATCCGCTGACTAGCAGACACTGCTACTAGGCACAAAGTATTTCCTGGGCTAGATGCAGTTAAAAATTTGTA
Organism: Phyllobates terribilis; assembly: GCF_046119375.1. NCBI lineage: Eukaryota > Metazoa > Chordata > Amphibia > Anura > Dendrobatidae > Phyllobates > Phyllobates terribilis. The sequence continues at coordinate 529,165,681 of NW_027362764.1, read as the reverse complement.
AGTAGATACTCTCGTTGGATGCTGAGAAAGCATTCCATAGAGTCTCCTGGCACGCCATATATGATTCTCTTAAAAAGCTTGGGGTAGGGGTCTAGGGGACCCTTTTATAGCCAAAATCACGGCCCTGTATCACAATATGTCACCTAGGCTGAAGATAAATGGAACTGTAGCACCGAGGGCTCGGTTGCTACAGACGTATTGCACCTCACCCAGAGGTGTGATATCTCACTCTCAGATAAGGATGGAGTGTGGATCAGGACCCGACACCTGCATGCATTACACCACATTGCCGTGGGGCAGGGCGACCAATATGCCCCTGAGATGGGCACGACAGTCCCTGTCCCTGGCTGGAGTGGGGGGAGGGAACACTGAGGAAGGGGAACCCTGCAGTGCAGGAGCAGGGAGGAAGCAGTTCCTGGGTGCATTGAGAAGGGAGTATAAAAGGTGGGCACCATCTTAGTTCAGTGCAGAGAAGTCTGAGCAGAAGTGGCAGGGAGCAGGGGCTCTGCATGAGCTCTGCTCCGGAGGCGGGCCTAGTAACAGAGGCCCAGGCCTGCAAGAGGGAGAAGGAAGGAAGAGGAGCGGAGAAGGCTCCAGGAACGAGGAATGAAGGGATCCCAGGGGTGCGGACGGGCGAGTCGCCACCGCACGCCCGAATCCACCTGCGTGGAGGGGTCAGGCCAAAGGGGGAGACCGGTCCCCGAACTAGTGGAGGCAGGAAACGACCCTCAGCTAGAAACCGGAGGCTCTGACATTTTATGTGGCGCAGCCCCTTGCTCCACCCGCTAGGAAGGCACCACATAGGGTCAGGGAAACTGGCGCCAAGTTTACCAAGAGGAGGCCCGAGGCAGCCGGACAGAAGTGTTGGTAAGAAAGGCCAGACAAAGGACACACAAAGGGGGTCCTGTGAAGCGCTCCAAAGTTATCTGGGAGTTGTCTGAGCCCCTCACCTGGTGAGCACAGTACGACGTGGGCAGCCGTTACCTGCAGACGTGGTCTGGATAATAAGAACTGTGAGTAAAGGCCCTGAACTGCATCACTGACTCCGTGTCGTTACTGCTGCTGCCCTGCACCATCACCCCCATCCTCCGCATACACTGCCCTGAGGCTATACTCCTCCCGTGGGGAGTTATGCTACGCTCTGCTGCACCCACAACACCAGCCTTAGCGGTCTGCCCTGTAGCGGCGGTTCACTCTGACCGCAATCCACGGGTGGCGTAGTCGGACATTTAAACATCAAAACCACATAAATAGTTCCGCCACTGGTTTGACCGCCCTGAGCCACGGAACCGGATCGCCGCCACGAAGACTACAACCACCAGCATCCACCAAAAAGGGTCCGGCTCCGGGTGTCCCAAGGCCCAGGGGGTGCGTCAGAACATTTTCATCACCTTTCACAATCACCAATGGGACAAGGCAGGGATGTCCTCTGTCCCCTCTCTTATACATTCTAGTGACGGAGCACCTGCTCTCATCAATTCGCCATAACCCCAATATTAGGTGGATTGAGGTGGGAGGCACCGAGTACAAGTGCTCTCTATTTGCTGATGATGTCCTAGTATATATCACTCAATCACATATATCCATCCCTGCTGTTATGGCTGAAATAGATCACTTTGTTACATGGTAAAATTTTAAAATCAATGCAGCGAAGTCTGAGGCCCTCGATGTCTCCCTCCCTAAATCCATATAGGATTCCATCCAGTCCAACTTTCCCTTTGCCTGGCCCTCACAGGGTATCAAATACTTAGGAATTCCTATTCATAGAGACCTCTCCCATCTATGTTATCTTAATTTTGGGCCCTTTATTGAACAATTCCATACAGACCACGGTTGGCAAGTTGGAACTGTGAGATTCACTACGTGCACCACTGGTATTTTGTGGAAAAGCACATGTAAGATTCTGCAACAGTCTCTGCTGATACTCCTGCATGCGTGCATCCCTTTCTATGGCAGGAATAATTTCTGCAAATTTACTTTTGTACCGGGGATCTAACAGTGTGGCAACCCAGTAGTCAGGATTATTTCTAATTCTCACAATTCGAGGGTCATGTTGCAGGTAGTGCAGCAAGAAGGCACTCATGTGTGTTGCGCATCCAGGAGCACCAAGTCCCTGTTGTGTTGGTGGCGAGGTAACAATCATGCTTCCTTCCTCTGTCCTCTCCCCCCAACCTCGCACAACAGAAATGTGATCAAGGTCTCCCTCATCTGATGAGTCTTCCATCAGTTCGTCCTCCACTTCTTCCTGGGCTCCTGCACCTTCCTCACTAGTTTGGCTGCTACCATGCGCCCTGGTAAAATCATCTCCCCCACCCTCACATGCCTGCCGCCCTGGTGCTGCCGACCGTCTGGACCTTGCAGATGTTAGCCCTTCCGCATACAACTCCTCCTCCTCTACTTCCTCCACCTCCTCTTGTGCCACCACCTGACTCCGAATTCTGTTTAACATGTGCTCCAGCATGTAAATCACCGGAATAGTCATGCTGATAATGGCATCGTCAGCACTAAACATCTTCGTCGCCATTTCAAAACTGTGCAGAAGGGTGCATAGGTCCCTGATCTGAGACCACTCCTCCAGCGTGATTTGCCCCACCTCTGAATCTCGTTGGCCCAGGCTATACGTCAGAACGTATTGCACCAGGGCTTGTCGGTGCTGCCACAGTCGCTGCAACATGTGCAGAGTTGAATTCCACCGGGTAGGCACATCGCATTTTAGCCGGTGAAGTGGCAGGCCCAACGACTTCTGTAGAGATGTAAGTCGCTGAGCTGCGGGATGCGAACGGCGGAAGTGAGCACACAGCGACTGTGCCCTCTGCAGAAGGCCATCTAGTCTGGGATAGTGGGCTAAAAATTGCTGGACAACCAGGTTCAACACGTGAGCCATACAAGGCACGTGTGTGACATTGCCCCGGCGAAGGGCCGCACCCAGGTTTGCAGCATTGTCGCACACGGCCTTCCCTGGTTTCAGGTCCAGTGGAGACAACCATTCATGAAATTGGTTCTCCAGAGCTGACCACAACTCCTCAGCTGTGTGACTCACATTTCCCAGACATTTCAATGTAAAAACCGCCTGATGACGTTGAGCCCTACTGCCAGCATAGTAAGGAGGTGTGCAGGATCCCTTCTGCGCAGTTAGAAAGCTTGTGGCATGACCAGACAGGCTTTGGGTGCAGGTGGAAGACCGAGAGGAGGTTGAGGAGGCAGAAGCAGTGGAGGAAAAATGACATAAAGAGGATTGACGCACAACTCGTGGGGACGGCAAGACTTGGACAGCAGCCCCTTGTCCTGCTGTCACCATAGTTACCCAGTGCCCAGTCAGCGACATGTAACGCCCCTGTCCATGCCTACTCGTCCAAGTGTCTGTGGTGAAATGCACCCTGTCACACACAGAGTTTCTCAAAGAAGCGGTGATGTTGTGTGCGACATGCTGGTGGAGCGCAGGCACACCTTTCTTTGAGAAGTAGTGCCGACTGGGCATCTGGTACTGGGGCACTGCGACGGACATAAGGTCTCGAAAATCCTCTGTGTCCACCAGGCGGAAAGGCAGCATTTCTGTAGCCAAGAGCTTGCAGATGGTGAAATTCAACCTCTTAGCTTTCTCATGGCTAGGAGGAAATGGTCTTTTACTTGTCCACATCTGAGGGACCGAGGGCTGGCTATTGTGCTTAGACGGGGTTGATAAGGGTGTCCCCGGCAAACTGCCGGTCTGTGAGGAAGATGCAGGCGGACATGTTAGGTTGCCTTGATCCAAAGGTGGTGCTATCGATGTCGGACAGCGCTCAAGACCAGCTGGTGTTACCACCTCCAAAGAAAATGATGACCTGCCAATCACGCTGGCTGTTGCGGGTAAAGAGGTGGCAGGTCTGCGCCCCAAAACAGGTGTGACTGCTGTCCCCCCAGTCACAGAGGATGAAGAGGCCGCGGATGCACAAGATATGGCAGACGGTGGTTGGCCCGGCCGGCTAGACCGCATTGTAGCACACTGAGCTTCCCACTGCAACTTATGCTTCATGTCCATGTGCCGGTTCATGCATGAAGTACTCAAACTATGTATTTTTTGGCCTCTACTTAGCTTTTGCTGACAAATGTTACAGATAACACGAGTTGGGTCATCTTTATCGATCTGAAAAAATGCCCAGGCTATGCAAGGCTTAGCAACCATGCGACCTGAAGAGCCACCACGACTTGTGGTGAGAGGCAGAGTTGTGTTTGAGGATGCAGTTGTTGACGTGCTTCCAGTACTACGTCTCTGTCCAGGAAGGCGCAACCTGACCTCGTCGTCACTAGCATCTTCCTCCACCTCCTCTGCTGACCTCATCTCTTGGCTGACTGTGGGTTGACAGTAAGTGGGATCTCCGACCTCATCATCATCACCCTGTGCGTTATCACACCCGTCGTCCTCAGAGCCAACCTGTTCCTGCCCTGACAAAAAACTAAAGTTGTCGCTCCAATCAGGTATTTGAGTCTTATCATCGTCTTCCTCATTGTCTCCACCAACAGGAGTTACAGTTTGGGAATGAGGGTCTACATTATGGTCAGAACCTTCTGCGTCTGGTCCTGGATCCGACTCATAAAGATTCTGGGCATCAGTGCAGATCATTTCCTCGTCTGGATTCACAGAAGCGCTGGAGTCGACCTCTGATTCCCAGGCTATAGTATGAGTAAACAGCTCTGCAGACTCAACCATCTGTTCTACCTCATACTCAGACGGGCAGCTGGAGATTTGGGAGCTGTGAGGAAGCAAGTGCGATTTGGGTGACACCTTTGAGGACTGGAGTATTTGTGATGTTGAAGTTGATGTGGAGGAGAGCCCACTTAAAGGAGCACTTGATATCCGTTGAAGCACCTGCTGTTTTTGTGCCTCATCTGGAATTTGTAGCGATTGGCGTGGCCGTAAGAAAGGGATCTTATCACATTGTCCGCTAAAAGAAGTAGACATTTTAGTTTGGCTGGAAGATGGTCTTTCTTCTGCACCTACCCCACGGACACAACCTTTTTTCCCCTTCCCAACACGCCTATTCCCCTTTCCACCAGCAGCAGGCCTTTTTCCACTCATTTTGGTGGTTAACTAATTCACAACTCTGGAGTTGTTTGCACAAAAAAACAATGGATGGTAACCGAGCAGAGCTGAGTGGCCAAACTGTGGTATTAGGCCAAAACTATTGGCTGGGCTAGAAGCCCAAATATTTTTTCAGAGCTAGATGCAGAAAAAAATTATTTTTAATTTGCAACCTGATGGAGGTCAGTATAGATGGACTAATAGACCAAGTCCCACACACCGCTAGAAGCCCAAATATTTTTTCAGAGCTAGATGCAGAAAAAAATTATATTCAATTTGCAACCTGCTGGAGGTCAGTATAGAAGGACTAATAGAACAAGTCCCACACACTGCTAGAAGCCCAAATATTTTTTCAGAGATAAATGAAGAAAAAAATTATTTTTAATTTGCAACCTGATGGAGGTCAGTATAGATGGACTAATAGACCAAGTCCCACACACTGCTAGAAGCCCAAATATTTTTTCAGAGCTAGATGCAGAAAAAAATTATTTTTAATTTGCAACCTGATGGAGGTCAGTATAGATGGACTAATAGACCAAGTCCCACACACCGCTAGAAGCCCAAATATTTTTTCAGAGCTAGATGCAGAAAAAAATTATATTCAATTTGCAACCTGATGGAGGTCAGTATAGAAGGACTAATAGAACAAGTCCCACACACTGCTAGAAGCCCAAATATTTTTTCAGAGCTAAATGAAGAAAAAAATTATTTTTAATTTGCAACCTGATGGAGGTCAGTATAGATGGACTAATAGACCAAGTCCCACACACTGCTAGAAGCCCAAATATTTTTTCAGAGCTAGATGCAGAAAAAAATTATATTCAGTTTGCAACCTGATGGAGGTCAGTATAGATGGACTAATAGAATGATGCTATGCTATGCCCAAAAGATTTTACTTCACTAGGTGCAGTAAAAAAATTGGTATTCTATACACAGGTGGTATATCTTGCAACACAGATAGGCTACTCCACTGACTAACACACTCTGCAATAGGCCAAAAAGGATTAGCTTTGCTAGATTCAGCCAAATGCTGTGAAAAAAACTTGCACAGCACTGGCACAGACCTGCCTGGCAAAAACTGATAGGAACTGATGTAACCTAGTCCTGAAAAGGACTCCAATTACAATTAGTCTTTACTCCCACAATCTATCTATTTAAGAGCACAGACCTGCCTGATAAAAGTGGTAGGAAATGCTGTAACCTAGTCCTTAAAAGGACTGCAATCACAGCTATTCCCTACTCCCAAGCTATCTGTATATTTGTGCGAAAATTGGCTTGAAATTAACAAGGTATAGCGCACACAGCAACAGCGGTGCCGTCTAACACGCAGCTGCAGCAGTGAGAAAATGGTGGCGACGGGGAAAATGGCTTGGTCTTATAGGGCAAGGACATGTGACATACACTGCCAATCACACATGCCCTTGCTTGTGTGAAAAAAAGCACTTCGCTCCGTGTGTGCGCTGCTGATAGGCTGACAGATTGCACCTCCCCACTGCAAATGCGGGAAAGAGAAAAAAAAATGGAGATCTTCATTGTTCCTGCAGAGATCCATCCCCTGCCCCTCCCCCCACCCCGCCCAAAACAGCTCGAATTTGAGATTGGCGAACAGTTCGAGTAGAACAACGCTCATCTCTACACATGAGTGCCTTCTTGCTGCACTACCAGCAACATGACCCTTGGATTGTCAGAATTCGAAGTAATCCTGACTACTGGGTTGCCACACTCTTAGATCCCCGGTACAAAAGTAAATTTGCCGAAATAATTCCTGCCATAGAAAGGGATTCACGCATGCAGGAGTATCAGCAGAGGCTGTTGCAGAATCTTACATGTGCTTTTACACAAAACACCAGTGGTGCACTTAGTGAATCTCACAGTTCTTACTTGCCAACCGTGGGACTGTCGAGTCTTCATCACTCAAACCGTAACAGTAACACAGTATCTGCTGGTAACAGCAATTTTGTGAAATCTTTTCACCACTTTTTTAGACCATCCTTTGCAAGGCCACAGGAGAAAAGAAGTCTGACAATAGTCAACGCCGAGAGAGTATCTCCAAGTGAACATCGAAGCCATGACTGTGTCATTGGACCCTTGCTCATTTTGGGCTTCCAATCTGGAAAAATGGCTAGAGCTCACCACTCACGCCTTGGAGATCTTGTCATGCCCTGCAGCCAGCGTTCTCTCTGAACATGTGTTCAGCGCTGCTGGTAGTGTGCTGACAGATAAGCGCACGCGGCTTTCCACTGAGAATGTAGACAGACGCACGTTCATAAAGATGAACAAATCATGGATCCGCAAGGCCTTTTCTACCTCTGTGTCATCCTGGGGAGATTAAAAGCTTGAGGATTTGGTAAAATCACCTCACCAACCATTTTAAGCAACTCTGGGGCAATTGATGCCACTTAAGTGGTGTCTGTGCCACAATTTTTGTAAAAAATGGAGACTCTTTTTGGAGTCCCCTTGCTGTGTTTTACGTGACGTTGGCATCGTCAATTCCAGGTGGGTTGGGTCGCTCCCCCCCCCCTTTAACCGTAAGAAACTACATACACTATGGCTTGGGGTAACACAGATGGTTGAGTCGGAAGGGCCGTTTATTCAGAGGTCTTCTCCAAAGCTTCAGTGTCTGCTAGTCAGCGTAGTAACCCAAATCTGAAACAAGCTACACCGCCTGTGTATCTAATAAGAATTTTTAACTGCATCTAGCGCAGGCAACACTTTGGGTGTAGTAGCCCAGCTGCGAAGCAAGCTGCACCGCCTGTGTATCTAATAAGAATTTTTAACTGCATCTAGCCTAGGCAGACTATGGGGACCCCCAACCAAGCCCAGACGCTCAGCCCCCCTACCGCCCCCCTTTCCTTGACAATAGAATAATGTAACTCTTACAACTGGATGGGTGAGGATCGGTCACAGCTTTATTAACTCTTTATACTAATTCCATTAGAAAGGCATTTTATTTCTAAAATAATTCAGCTTGTTGCAGCATGGCCTGTGTCTCCACACCGGCAAGTTGGTCAACAAGTGTAACTATCCAACATGTCCTTTCTATTTCTAGGCCACGGAGGATCCTGCGTACTCGTATGCAGGACTCTGACCCCCATCCATCACTCTTAACGCTTGTCCCACTCCGTCCTGGAGTCCTGACAGGAATATGTCCAGTCCAATATCCATTAAGTGAACACGGTCGGGCCGTATGAGGCCTGCTTTTTCTCCTTCCAGTTGTCGGTGTCGTATCACTACACCGCCTCTGTCTCTTCTAAATTTTGCCATCCGAATATTTATTACCCGTCTTGTCCGTTTGATGGCCGTGATTTCTCGCGCTCCTTGCCATACTGCTATCGGCACAGTCTCTGACCATACTATAGTTAGTTTTGTGAAAAATTCTCTGAAGCATTCAGTGTCTAGTTTCATTATTGCCATTAGTTATGCGCTCTTGTGATGACCTAGATTGTTTCCCCCGGCCTGTTTAACTAAGATGATCGGACCTCTTGCCTCTCTCCCTACCTTGATTACCTCCATTAGTACCTGTGGCCATTGCAGGCCTCTAATACCTCTCCATTTGAAATATGTGTTATGAAACTAATTTCCTCCTGCCTGGGCTGACTTTCGCCCTTTTTTCTGCCCAATATATATACGAGTGGCCTATCACCCACACTGTTGGCTTAGCATCACATGTAAAAGAAACAAACCACGTTAGGATAATAAGTCCGGTCTTATATATCTCGCCAAACACATGGATCGCCATCTCACTATCATTTGAACTTCTGTTTCTGACAGTCCTGCTCTTGCTGCTTCCGTGGCCGCGCCTATGCGGAATGAGTGTGTCCCGCAATCTTTGGGGTGGTTCCCTGCCGATGTTAGGCATTTATTAAATATAGCATGGATCTGGTATCTTGATAATGGCATTCCATCAATGTGTGATAGGAAGAAATTACTTTGTGATCTGATGGTTATATATGTTTTTACTATTGTTACCCGACTCAGTGTTCTGTTTGTGGGTTGTAGAAGTGCCCACGTGCCCTTGCCCGCTGGAACCGTTTTCAATTTGCGTATGCGTAGACGTATTGCATTATTGGCTGTGACTTCGTCCTGGTGTAATAAGCCTCCATTGGTGGTAATTTTGGATTGAGGGACTAATTCGCTTATGCATAGCGCCCCGAAGAAGGCGATCGCAAATGCAGTAGACAGTAGTGTTGCTTCAAATTGTGAGTGTAATGTTAATGGTGTTAGGGATATGATGTGAGAAATCAGTATTAGTGACACGGGACGGGACGTCTACACTCCTGACTTGGCTGACCCCTTTTCCACCCTTTTATATATTGTCTGATGATGAATGTCTTTGTCACATCTCCCCAATTCAGTAGTTGGAAGTGAAAGGCTACTCCGGTCAGACACCACTGCGCTGATGCCCCTGATATGCCCCTCATCATTAGCTGGTGGAGAAATTCTATGGTGACTTGTAATCTGGCTTGTTCACATTGGTCAACCCATCTGCCTGCTACTAGTCGTGTCCACTCTTCCCATGCCTTACTGTATGCTTGCCACGTCGATGGGGCAACTGATGCTCTGATTAATGGCATCAACTATTTGCCACTAGATCCCATAGGGAGGGTGGGCAACTGTTGCCCGATGGGTGGGCGTTGGGGAGGAGCTCTGTGAAAATTTGCCAATTGAATTGTGATAAAGCGTTAGCAGCAGCATTAGACCCCTCAGCATCGTGGCTAGTGCGGACCCATACATTGTGTTTCAGGCACAGGAATGCTAGCCGGTGTAGTAGGCTTAGCACTGGGAGAGACGATGATGACATCTTATTAATACAGTGCGCTAGGCTTGTGTTTTTTGTTATGAAGCATATATTTTTGTTAGCCAGGCGCGCACCCCATATTTCTATTGCTACCACTATTGGGAAGAGTTCCAGGAGTGTCTGTTTTTTTGTCAGCACTTGTTCTGCCCAATACGGAGGCCATAAGCTTATGCACCATTGGTTATTTAGTATCGCTGCATATCCGTATAGATGGGCTACTCTAATGAGTAATAGACACTGCTACAGGCCCAAAAGGTTTTACTTGGCTAGATGCAGTAAAAAATTGTTATTAAATACAAAGGTGGTGTAGCTTGGTACAGATGGGCTACTACAATGAGTAACAGACACTGCTACAGGCCCAAAAGGTTTTACTTGGCTAGATGCAGTAAAAAATTGTTATTAAATACAAAGGTGGTGTAGCTTGGTACAGATGGGCTACTCCAATGAGTAACAGACACTTATTCAGGCCCAAAAGTATTTACTGGGCTAGATGCAGTAAAAAATTGTTATTAAATACAAAGGTGGTGTAGCTTGGTACAGATGGGCTACTACAATGAGTAACAGACACTGCTACTATGCCCAAATGGTTTACTTGGCTAGATGCAGTAAAAAATTGTTTTTAAATACAAAGGTGGTGTAGCTTGGTACTGATGGGCTACTCCAATGAGTAACAGACACTGCTACAGGCCCAAAAGTATTTACTGGGCTAGATGCAGTAAAAAATTGTTATGAAATACAAAGGTGGTGTAGCTTGGTACAGATGGGCTACTACAATGAGTAACAGACACTGCTACAGGCCCAAAAGTATTTACTGGGCTAGATGCAGTAAAAAATTGCTATTAAATACAAAGGTGATGTAGTTTGGTACAGATGGGCTACTCCAATGAGTAACAGACACTGCTACTATGCCCAAAAGGTTTTACTGGGCTATATGCAGTAAAAAATTGTTATTAAATACAAAGGTGGTGTAGCTTGGTACAGATGGGCTACTACAATGAGTAACAGACACTGCTACAGGCCCAAAAGTATTTACTTGGCTAGATGCAGTAAAAAATTGGTATTAAATACAAAGGTGGTGTAGCTTGGTACAGATGGGCTACTACAATGAGTAACAGACACCGCTACTATGCCCAAAAGGTTTTACTTGGCTAAATGCAGTAAAAAATTGGTATTAGATACAAAGGTGGTGTAGCTTGCAACACAGAAAGGCTGCTCCACTGACTAACACAGACTGCTAGAGGCCCAAAAGGATTGGCTTAGCTAGATTTAGCCAAATGCTGTGAAAAACACTTGCACAGCACAGGCACAGACCTGCCTGGCAAAAAGTGCTAGGAACTGCTGTAACCTAGCCCTCTAAAGGGCTGCAATTACAACTAGTCCCTACTCCCTAAACCTATCTGTCTATTTAAGAGCAAATTCGCTTGCAATTCACACAGTTACAAAGTATAGCGCCCACAGCAGCAGCGGTGCCGTCTAACACTCAGCTGCCACAGTGAGAAAATGGTGGCGACGGGGAAAATGGCTGGGCTTTATAGGGCAAGGACATGTGACATACACAGCCAATGACACATGCTCTTGCTTGTGTGAAAAAAAAGCACTTTGCTGCGTGTGTGCGCTGCTGATAGGCTGACAGACTGCACCTCCCCACTGTAAATGCGGGAAAGAAAAAAAAAATGGAGATAGGCTTTGTTTCTGCAGAGATCCATCCCCTGCCCCTCCCCCTGCCCACTCTACATTGAAACTGTCTATTAACGTTGATTAACAGTATTACTGTGAAAAAATCCAGTTACGATTTTTGTGCACGAACAGTTATCGAACATAACCTCGAACAGCCGGATTTTTTGCAAATCATTCGGGTTCGTCGAACGGCTCGAACACCGCCCAAAACAGCTCGAATTTGAGATTGGCGAACACTGCTCATCTCTACCTATGAGATACTATTTGGGTTGCAACCAGCTATAGCCCAATTTACCCCACAACAATTATCAGAAGAAACGGATTATGTTGTACAGTATGTGATTCAGCTTGCCAAAGCACTAACTAACACCCATGCGTTAGTATCATCTTCTTTTCCAGATCCAGCTGATGCAGAAGGTTGTCATACCCACAAGCCTGGAGATTATGTGTATGTGAAGAAGCATGTTCGGAAACACTAGAACCATTGTTTGACGGACCATACCAAGTGCTCCTGACATCCCCAACAGCAGTAAAACTTGAAGATAAGTCAACATGGATCCATGCTTCACACTGCAAACGCCAACCATCCTGAGATGTTTTATGATAATATGTGTGGATAGACTAGTCAATACCTGGAATAGCCTACAACAGAGTGCTGACCCTTTTAATAACAAGTTCATTACTCACCACCAGATTTTGGTACAAGAATTGAGTCAATTAGAGAACAACCAGATCTGTGACTGTTGGATATGTACTCACTCACCAGTTTTAGCCGCTAGTATGCCTTTTCTGGCGGTCCCAGTCACCCTGGAAGAATTACTAAACTAGCCCAATTGTAGCGACGCCCTTGCTAATAACGCTACTAAGTTTAGTAGATTATGGAACACCACTGTAGGTATACCAGTAGTTGGGTGGATCTCCCCTGGTGGCAAGGAATTCTTACTGCAACCAGTAGACACCTACAATTTCTTGCCCTTGAAGGAAACAAATGGGTGCCCAGAAACAAGTCCTCCTTGACTAATTTAGGCTTCATACCAACTGAAGGTCTACAAATCAGTTTTAATGCTACCTCTAGTATGGCCATATGCTTTTAAACCGTCATTGTTGGAAAGATACATTCATAATCACTCATGGGTACATGCAAATCTGTTTATAAAAGATACCAATGACACATGTAATAAAATATCTAGTAACATCCCTTGCAATGAATCTTCTGCATATAAGCCTAATGATCCAACATGTGGAAATCCGGATGTTGGATATTGTAGCCCCCCGGGACAAATGCCTTCATGGTGCATGTTATCAAATAACACCATTTTTATCGATTTGGTGCAAAAATTAGTATTACAGCACTCTGCTTTATGGGATCTGCCATCAGCCACATATTGGGTCTGTGGGAATAATGCGTATAAATGGCTCCCAGTCGGAGTAGGCTAACACCAGCCACTTATCTTATTCCCCATAGTAAAGTAGATATGAGAGCCATCCCTCTTCATACCATCTATAAATGTGCCAAGGACCACACCCCATGCCCATCAGGAAGACCTTATTTAGTACAAATGAGTATACCCAATAAGATAGCCAGTACCGTCTTCCTCTACCCTATGGTAACACAAATGTGGGACAAATTAGTGGAAGTCACTGACTACTTAGATGACCAGATTTGGAGTGTATTGGAAGTAATTAATACTACTGTTGCGGTGCAGAATCAACTTATTATAGTAGCCAATCAACATATTTTAGTGCTGGACTATTTGACAGCAGCTTAAGGAGGAATGTGTCAGGTTATAGACCCAGCCTGTTATCACTATATTGACCCCGATTCTACCATACGGTTAAGACTAAAATGGAAGACATTAGGAAACTCAGGGAAGAATATAACAAACATAACGAATTGACCAAAGACAGTTGGTGGTCTGATATGTTCTCCTTTTTAAATCCTGCTAATTGGTTTAAAGGGATTGGTGGATGGATTGCTGGAATATTACAAGGAGTGTTGCATATTGCTGCTTGCATCTTGTTAATGTATGTCTTACTAAAACTAGTCTTTTTTTGTATCCCAATTTGCATGAGGAAAACCTGCCAGTCATCAGAGAGCAAGGAGAACGCTGTCAACCAACATCCAGTGCTACTATACACGGACCTCCCAGATTGTAACCAGCATTGAGGACCTGGACAGCAAGGGAATCATGACCTTCACCCGCACGCCCCGACCAACCTCACGTCTGAAGAGCAGAGCTTTATGATTATATCAACGGACAAGGGGGGATGGACATGCCGCAACGGCCTCAATTGGTAACAAGGGCACTAATTGGGTGAAGACCAATGTCCCTCAGGCTCAAAGCATGACGCTGGGAAAGCACCTCTATTGTTGATAATAACATAATTTTTAAGGGGGAAATGTAAAGGACATATCGATATTCATGCTATAGTTACTTCTATAGTTACTTCAATTTTTATTGCTTGCTTCTAAAATCATGTTATTATTACTCCTTGCATAGCATACATTCATTTATTATTTTCTCATGCTTCAAATGCAATTTTCTCACAAGAACCTTTTCTCTCAAGAACATTCTATGAAATACCCTGCTCCTGTTAACTAACTAGTCTGAGCCAGGATGTATAACCTTGCAACTTTACATCATGTGCTGAACTAACGATAATATGACCATATGTGTGTTTCCGTAATAAGTGTACTAACATTGGTTTGAGCCTGTAGTATGGCTGTAGGTGATTGGCTATTGATATATTCAAAACAATATATAATGCTAAGTAAAATAAACGGGATTATAGATTTGGAGAATCCTCCCACACAGAGCTCTGTCTCCGTCTGGTTCCCTGATTGCAATCAACCTTGTAACATAATAATTTGACACTCACTTGGTCAACCGTGAAGGGTCATTGCTGCCCTCCCTCAACACTTTGCGGCACAGACTAGATGGTACAAATAACCTTCCGGAAGAGCAGGAGGCAGGGGTGTCCCCCTGAACCTCCAACACCTCACTCTCCAGTAAAAACGTCCTCAAAACCAGACAGAAAAGCAGGTAATATTTCAGTTGAGACTGTAGCAAGGGAAATATCTATACATTTCTCATGGCAATAATCTCCCCATTCAATGATCTCCCTGGCTTGCCAATCCACCAACGGATTCTGTTTCACCAACCAGGGAAGACCCAAAACAATTGGGGTGGGACCGTCCAGGACATAGCAAGCGATTATCTCACAATGAACCTACCCCACCCTCAGTTTTACATTATGTACAATGTGAGTCAGTGCTTTCTGTGTATGTGGTGCTGAGTCAATGGCGAATATGGGAATAGGCTTAGCTAAAGTACAGCAAGGGAGAAAAACACGGGGGAAAAAAACTTAGCTTGAGCTGACTTCAGAGAGATTACACCAAACGTCCTCCTAGGCACCAGAGAGGAAGTAAGCAGACTGCAATAGCTCCAAGCCTTGACAAGGGAACATGTGAATATCACCGGCACCTCCCTGTAGCAAATAGAAAGTATTTAAACACCCAGGCCTGTGTGTCAATTAGCAGGAGGGAGGTAGCCGCTGGGTCCTAGAGTGAGACAGATCTAAGAAGATGTCTGTAATGCCAAACAAAGAGATCTTCTGCAACCAACTGCAGGGCGACTGTCTGTCATATCTGATATGTGACACTAGCAGAGCGCAGGAATTTTTCTGATCAAGCAAGTGAAACTACAGGGCATGTAGTACTCTACTATTGATGACACATTGTAGGCCCAGACTGACAGTCTGGCTAACCAGTTAGATTCCCGGTGGACCGCTTCAGAGGGGGCTGCCTAGTTTGCTACTGTTGAAAGGAATTTGTCAGCGGATTTTTGCTATTTAATTTGAAAGCAGCATGAGGTAGGGATAGAAACCCAGATGCCTGTGATGTTTCACTTAATAATCTGCTTTGTGTAGTTTCAATAAAATCAGTGTTCATTAGCAGATGATTATTACTAAAAGACTACTTGTCTCATGCTATGTAATCCTTTAGCTCTGTGTAACCACACTTCCACCACTGATTAGTAGCTTTCTGCCAATGTGCAGTGAATACAGACAGTGATGTGTGTGGGGTTGTACAAAGCTCAGCAGTCAGAGACATACAGAAAACCTGTAGATCTGCAGTACAGAAAAATAGGAGTTTTATTAAAACTGCAGTAAGTGATACATTGCTGGCTGGAATCAGAGACTCTGTCTTTACATAATGCTGCTCTCAGAATACATAACAAATGTCTAGTAATATATTAACTTTAAATCCATCCTGCTGCTACTTAATACAAAAAAAATCCTCTTTTATATATCTTGCTCCAGGATGGCCAGCTCCAGGATGGCTAGCGCCAAACGGTCACCCTAGGTCCAGAAAATACTCATAGATGCTGTGCTTCAATGTCAGCTCCACCCACTTTGTGCTTGTACAAGAGGGCATTCTTGGCCATCTGTGTTCCAAGTCCTTGCCATCATCTGAGCAGCAGGAGGAGGAAGTAACTATTCAAGTTGACTCTTGGACATCCAGGAGCAAGAGTTGAGAAGGAGTAAATGGGGAGACCAGCATGAAAGGGCTAAGCAAGAAGAAAGCGCGGAGAGGAAACATGAATTGCAGGAGAGAGAAGCTCCTTAGCTACATAGCAAAGGATATCCTAATTACTAAGGAAAATTAGCAAAGAGTAAGAAAGGGAGACCTCAGAGAAGAAAGTAGAGTTGTGGCTGGAGACAGTAGCTGAAAAATATCATAAACTATATTATAGACACTTGTAAATGGTTACCACGAGGTACCACCCATAAAATAAAGTGTCAATGATTTAGCAGCACACAAACATTTGGCTCATAGTGTCCTACTGGATGGAAGCAGAGCAGATTCTCTGCTTGTGCAATCAGTTGTGTCTCAGTATAAAGATCGCTGGGGCCGGCTGCAACCTGGCTCCAATGATGATTTCTTTTGCAGTGAAGGAAAGCACTGATTGCTTACAGGGAGCCTGTCACCAGTTTTTCCCAATATAAACTACGACCACCACTTTTATCACCACTTTTACAGTAGTCAAGCAAATGGCATATAATTCCCCAACAGCCTCTGCATAGCCCAAAAATACTAATTATAATTCCCTCATATGGCGCAGTCCTATCCAATGGGTGTCGATAATTTTGTTTGGTGCCTCCTCTCTCTCTGCAATCACCATCCTTGTTCACTGCTTTATGTGGAAATCTCACATTTTTCCATTACTTGCAATTGGCCAGTTTTTCTCTGGAGATAAATTGTACCGATACAATGCATTTTAACTGAACAGCAGAAGACGTGACTGGCTGTAAAGCATGTATTTTTTCTGTCAGACCATCTGCAGGGCTTGTAGACATGCTGTTCAAAATAGCAAGAGTGATCATTTTCAATAGTATAAACTATACTATACACTCAAAAGATAGGAAGAGGAGAATAATTACGACATATCACAATCAATGGTTAGATGTGTACCCAATTGATAGCCAGGAGTGCAAAAAATCTGGGCTACTGGTGAGTAGTTTTCTCTGACACCTATCAATGCCGCAGAAGAGGTGTTTGATTTAAGGGATTATACCATTATATTACATTGTACCTTTGTGAGTTTTTCAACATCCCACAAGTGGTGCACAGTATAGGTTACACAATTTTATTATTAGCAGATCCAGCTGTGTTGATTACATTCTGGTTTGCACATGCCCAAAAATCTAGGTTTGAATGACCTCTCAAAAGTAGTGATGAGCGAATGTGCTTGCCACTACTCGGTACTCACCCGAGCATCATGGTGCTCGACAAGCTCGGCGCTCGGTGAGTATTTCTGGGTTGCTCGGGCAGGAACTCGGGTCCCCTCCCTGCATGTTTGGCGCTCTTTAGAGAGCCAATGAACATGCAGGGATTGCCTGCCATGCACTGTAATGCCGTAGCCATGTTGGTTGTGGGCATTACAGTGATTGGCTGGCCGCACAGGGTCATCAGGTGTATATCAGACCTGGCGCTGCCATGCTCGTCACAGTCACTCTGGAATTAGACAGTGTAGGGAGAGGTGCTGCTGCGTCAGGGAGAGATTTGCTTCTGTATTAGGTAGTGTAGGGAGAAAAACCATACATTACACATATCCATCTTAGCATACAGTCCTTTTGAGGACTAACTAATCCATCTGCAAAGATATCAGGCAGGCAGTGTATATAGGCAGGCAGGCAGGGTATATAGCCGACTGCAGTGCAGATAGCACAAGAGGCTCCATTCAAGTTCTGTTGGCTGCTGCTGTTAAATATTTCTGGAATTAGGCCCAGGTATAATTTTTTTTGCATCCTAATCCTCATTATTTGCTTAAAAAGCAATCCAGAGAACGCGTTTTTTTGCGCCATTTGCTTGTTGGCACTGCAGAATACAGCCAGGTCCTTTCCATATTACAGCGCTAATAATCCATCTATTTAAAACTGTGTTTTTTCCGTCACATGGGTCACATGTATGTTTTCAGAAAATAATGCCATTTCTGGCCTCCATTAAATTTCTTTTTCAGTGTGTCAGCAAAGGTTTTGACACTGGTTTGCTGTACAAAACAGTTACCTACAGGCCAGGTATTTAATACTGTGTTTTCTCCATCACACGGATTACATATATGTTTTCAGAAAATATTGCCATTTCTGGCCTCCATTAAAAAAATTTTTCAGTGTGTCAGCAAAGTTTTTGACACTGGTTTGCTGTTCAAAACAGTTACCTACAAGCCAGGTATTTAAAACTTTGCTTTCTCCGTCACATGGATTACATATACGTTTTCAGAAAATACTGACCTTTCTGGCCTCCATTAAAAAAAAATTTCAGTGTGTCAGTGAAGCAATTGACACCAGATTGCTGTTCAAAAAAGATACCTACAGGCCAGGTATTGAAAACTGTGTTTTCTCTGTCACACGGCTCACATATACGTTGTCAGAAAATACTGCCATTTCTGGCCTCCATTAAAAATTTCTTACAGTGTGTCAGTGAAGCAATTCACCGCAGTTTGCTAGTCAAACTACTTACCTACATGCCAGGTATTTAAAACTCTGTTTTCTCTGTCACACGGATCACATATAAATTCGCTCCAAACTCAGTCATTTGTAGTGAGCGTGGAAGATACTGACCTCCATTTAAAATGGGCAAGGCGCGTGGCAAGGTACAGGGTAATGGTGCATGCAGAAGCCGAGGACAAGGCCGTGGGCAAGCCAAAATTGTTCCACAACAAACACCCACATGTTCTCGCCTGACCTTCCTGTCCCAATTTCTAGGGGACCGCAGCACACCACTATTGAACCCAGAGCAGTGTCAAAAGGTTGTTGGCTGGATAGCGGATAATGCTTCCAGTCACTTAGCCACCACCACCACCAACCACCCTGTCTTCCACAAGGTCAAGTCCCAGTAGCCGTGAGTCTGTGAGTCTGGACTGCACATTCCTCAACCTGATCCTCCTTCCTCCCACCATGCCAAGTACCCAGAGACAAGTGATCCCACAATTGGACACTCTGAAGAGCTGTTCACTTTTCCATTTATAGATTCGAGCCTCTCGCCCAGTCCACTTGAAGCGGGGCAAGAGGAGATCGCGCGTAGCGATGCCCAAATATTTGAGCAGCCACAGTCACACGAAGGCGACGGTGGGAAAGTGTCACAAGAGGTGGATGATGATGAGACACAATTGCCAGAAAGTCAGGAGGAGGACCAGGGTGCAGAAGTGGAAGACGAGGTGGTGGATGATATAGTAAATGACCCAACCTGGCAGGAGGACATGCAGAGCGAGGACAGAAGCACACAGGGGGAGGGAGGCAGAGCACCCCAACAGGCAGGAAGAAGCAGTGTAGTGGCCACAGACAAAAGGCAGGCAACCGTTCCCCGTAACACCAACATGAAGGAAGTTGCCAGTACAACTGTTAGGTCTTCCCAAGTCTGGTTGTTTTTTAAAGACTCTGCCGATAAACCCAAAATGGCAATTTGCACCACCTGCCAGGCCAGCATCAGCAGGGTTGGCAAAACGACCAGCCTGACCACCACCAGCATGATCAGGCACATGGCAGCAAAGCACCTGACTTTGTGGGCCGAACCCCAGGGTCCAGGAACAGTGTCTGCAGGTGGCACCATTGTTTCCTCCGCTGTTGTGGATGCAAGCCAATCCCCTGTCCATGGTGCATGCGATGATGCCTCTTACCCTGCACCGGTTATTGCACACTCTCAAGAAGCAGCATCAGGAAGCACGTCCATGTCCTTGTCCCAGCGCAGCATTCAGTTGTCCATACCCCAGTCCTTGGAACGCAAGCGCAAATATGCCTCCAACGCCCCACAGGCCACACTACTAAATTCTCACATTTCACGACTGCTTGCACTCGAAATGTTGCCTTCTAGGCTCATGGAGACGGAAGCATTCCGCAACCTGATGGCGGCGGCCATCCCTCGGTACTCGATCCCCAGCTGCCACTATTTTTCCTGGTGTGTCGTCCCCGCATTACACAAGCACGTGTCCCAAAACATTATCCGTGCTCTCAACAATGCAGTTACCGGTAAAGTCCACCTAACCACAGACACGTGGACAAGTGCTTGTGGGCAGGGACGGTATATCCCGCGGACGGCACACTGGGTTAACATAGTGGAAGCCGATACCCGGTCGGACCTTGGGACGGAACATGTCCTCCCGATGCTAAGGATTGCGGGCCCTAGGTCAATCAGGGTTGCCACCACGGTCTACAGCTCCTGCACCTCAGCCTCCTCAGCCTCCTCCTCCATCTCTGAAATGACCACAACAGTCACAAGCTGGAAGCACTGCAGCACTGCCTCGGCGAAGCGGCAACAGGCTGTGCTGAAGCTAATATGCTTAGCTGAAAAACCGCACAATGCTGAAGAGTTGTGGACAGCTCTGAAAGAGCAGGCAGATCTGTGGCTCACACCGCTGAACCTACAGCCAGGCATGGTCGTGTGTGACAATGGCCGGAACCTGGTGGTGGCTCTGAGGTGAGGTGAGCTCACATATGTACCATGCCTGGCCCATGTGCTTAACCTCGTGGTTCAGCGGTTTCTCAAATCCTACCCGGAGCTGCCGGATCTGCTTGTTAAAGTACGCCGCCTGTGTGCCCATTTTAGAAAGTCAGCTACAGGTTCCGCCGCCCTTGCAGTGTTTCAGCAGCATTTGCAGCTTCTGGCTCACAGACTGGTGTGTGATGTCCCCAAGCGTTGGAACTCTACACTGCAGATGTTGAGAAAGATTTGTGAGCAGAAGAGGGCAGTTGTTGAGTACCAGCATCAACAAGGCCGTTGGTATTCAGATCAGACTCCACAAATAAGACCTCAGCAGTGCACATGAATGTCAGACATATGTACCATCCTCCAAAACTTTGAGGACTCCACCAAAATGCAAGATGCTAAGCGGCGATGATGCCATAATTAGCATCACTATCCCGCTTCACTGTCTTCTGAAATGCTCTCTGCTCACAATCAAAGAGGATGCTTTGCAGGCGGAGCATGATGAGATAGAGCAAGGAACCATACAGGGTGATTACACACAGCCAAGCCTCATCACATCCCAATGTGGATTGGGTGACAATGAGGAAGAGGAGGAGGAGGTATGACAGGAGTTAGTTTCATGCACTATAGACGGTACTACCTGCACAGCTGTCATGCCGTCTGTTCAGCGTGGATGGCCAGAGGACAGAGAGGAGGAGGAGGAGGAGAGCATGGTCAGTTATCCTCTTGGTGAGGACACGGAAGTCTTGCCTGTTAGTAGTCTGGCACGCATGGCCGAGTTTATGTTACCCTGACTTTCCCATGACCCTTGCTTTCTCAAAATTTTGGGTGACAGTCATTACTGGTTGGTGACACTTCTTGACCCACGCTACAATGAGAACTTTATATCTATTAATCCTGAGGCGGACAGGTCTACAAAAATGGGGCTGTACCACAAGGCCATTGTTGCGGAACTATTAAAAAAATTCCCATTTGAAAACAAAGGTGGCAGATGGCACACTTCGTTGGACAACCAAGGAGTACAGGCGAGAGAGACATAACTTCAATCCAGCAGAGGCAGGGGAACACTGTCAAAGCTCTGGGAGAGTTTTCTCAGACCCTCCCATCGGACAGGCCCTGAGGCGCGGGGTACTCTCACAAGGAGTGCAAAGTTTGGGAAGATGCTGAGGGAGTACCTTGCCGACCGTACCAACGTCCTCCATGATTCCGCTGTGCCTTATAATTATTGGGTCTCCAAGCTGGATACATGGAATGAACTGGCTCTCTATGCCTTAGAGGTCTTGGCTTGCCCTGCCGCCAGCGTTTTTTCAGAGTGGGCTTTTAGTGCTGCTGGTGGAATTATAACTGATAAGCGCATCTGCCTGTCAACTGAAAATGCTGACAGGCTGACTCTTATAAAATTAACAAGGGCTGGATTGGGCCAGACTTCTCAACACCACCGAATGATAGCAGCATAACAAACTCCAAACCAGTGTCTTTTCTTGGGAGATGTATTCCCATGCACCTTTTCACACCCACACATGGGTATACGCTTCCTGATTTTGGCTATTTGCTCTTGTCCTCATCCTTCTTCTCATCCTCCACCACCATATCACCAGGGTGACCGTGGTCAGTGATAAAACACCCTCCTAATTTTTTTAAAGGGTGTTTATGATGCCTGTAAATTTTTTTTTTATACAGTATTTTCATGTATACCCCCCAGGGGTAAATGTTTGTCAGTCCATACACTTAATGCAAGTATAGGAGGCCGGCTCCTTATTAATGGGAAAAATTTTTTAGGAGGCCCTCCTCCACGTCTCTTTCAAGGGGCATTGAAGTGCCTCCAAATTTTTGGCAACCCTTGCATTCACTGCATAGGCCAACACTATGGGAGACTCTCTCCTTTCTAATGGGAATTTGTCGTTACTGTCGCCCTGCTCTGTGTGTCTTTAAATAGTGGGGTTTTTCCTAAAATTGGTCAGTAGTTGGACTCACTGCATACCCTATAACTGTATAGCAGACTCTCTCCTTTCTAATGGGAACATGTCATACCTTGTTACTGTGGCCCTGCTCTGTGTGTCTTTAAATTCTTAGTGGGGTTTTTCTTAAAATTGTCAGCCATTGGACTCATTGCATACCCTATAACTGTATAGCAGACTCTCTCCTTTCTAATGGGAACATGTCGTACTTGCTACTGTGGCCCTGCTCCATGTGTCTTCAAATTCTTAGTGGGGTTTTTCCTAAAATTGTCAGCCGTTGGACTCACTGCATACCCTATAACTGTATAGCAAACCCTCGCCTTTCTAATGGGAACATGTCGTACCTTGTTACTGTGGCCCTGCTCCATGTGTCTTTAAATTCTTAGTGGTGTTTTTACTAAAATTGGTCAGCCGTTGGACTCACTGCATACCCTATAACTG
Source organism: Phyllobates terribilis (assembly GCF_046119375.1). Taxonomy (NCBI): domain Eukaryota; kingdom Metazoa; phylum Chordata; class Amphibia; order Anura; family Dendrobatidae; genus Phyllobates; species Phyllobates terribilis. The sequence goes on along the minus strand of NW_027362764.1, from coordinate 529,142,762 downwards.
TATAGCAGACCCTCTCCTTTCTAATGGGAACATGTCGTACCTTCTTACTGTGGCCTTGCTCCATGTGTCTTTAAATTCTAAGTGGGGATTTTCCTAAAATTGGTCAGCCGTTGGACTCACTGCATACCCTATAAATGTATAGCAGACCCTCTCCTTTCTAATGGGAACATGTCGTACCTTTTTACTGTGGCCCTGCTCTGTGGGTCTTTAAATTCTTAGTGGGGTTTTTCCTAAAATTGTCAGCCGTTGGACTTACCTGATACCCTATAACTTTTTAGCAGACCCTCTCCTTTCTAATGGGAACATGTTGTACCTTGTTACTGTGGCCCTGCTCCATGTGTCTTTAAATTCTTAGTGGTGTTTTTACTAAAATTGTTCAGCCGTTGGACTCACTGCATACCCTATAACTGTATAGCAAACCCTCTCCTTTCTAATGGGAACATGTTGTACCTTGTTACTGTGGCCCTGCTCCATGTGTCTTTAAATTCTTAGTGGTGTTTTTACTAAAATTGTTCAGCCATTGGACTCACTGTATACCCTATAACTGTATAGCAGACCCTCTCCTTTCTAATGGGAACATGTCGTACCTTCTTACTGTGGCCTTGCTCCGTGTATCTTTAAATTTTTTTACTGAGACCCTCCTCTATGTCTCTTCAAAGGGGTATTGGGTTGCGTCCAAGTTTTTGGCAGCCCTTGCAGTCACTGGATACGCAATAACAGTATAGGAGACCCACTTGTTAATAATGGGAACAACAAAGCATAGCCTGCTGATGGCTCTCTTACAATAGCTAGGGCCGACTGCTGGCCTTTTAAGAATAGTAAGAGCCGTCTGATGTCCCTATAAAAATAGGCTTTATTACTTTCAGAGTCCCTCCATCATAAATAAAACAGGATATGTCTGATTATGTGTCACACACCACATTGCCAGATAAGGTTGTAAAATGTTAAAATTACATTTCCCGGTGAATGCATTTGTCTTAAAAAAAAACGTAAAAAACCAAAACAATAGGATCTTTCTTTAGTATAAAAAACAGCGTCACCAAATTAACAACTATATAATCACATTGTTCAGCTCATTCACCTCCTCCTCCATCTCCGAAATGACCACATCAGTTACAAGCTGACAGCACTGCAGCACTGCCTTGGCCAAGCGGCAACAGACTGTGCTGAAGATAACATGCTTAATACTTAACTGACAAACCGCGCAGTGCTGCAGAATTGTTGAAAGCTATAACACAGCAGCCTGATCTGTGGCTCTCACCGCTGAACATACAGCCAGGCATGGTCGTGTGTGACAATGGGCGGAACCTGGTGACGGAGAAATGACAGCCGGGGTAGATACAGTTTCCTTCTATGCCAATCCTTTCACCGAGCTAAAGAATATGGCTGTGGTGAAATACAACTACCACTGAGAAGCTGTTTCAGATTGAAAAACATTGTGCCCACCAGAGGATTAGATTCTGAGGGCTAACCTTTCTCCTCAGCTCCAGAGCCCCATAGCAGCTGCAAAGTTAGCGCTATCATGAACTCTCCTGAGGTAAAAGCCAAGGCACACCAGATAATTCTCTGGTGGGACCGTCCAACCCTGCCAAGAAGCAGTCCTGGCTAAGAAAAGTGTGTGGAAAGGTTCCCGGACACTTTATGGTTGCTGTTTTACTGAGGAGGAAACACACGCAAACACGGGGAGAACATACAAAGTCCTTGCAGATGTTGTCCTTGCTGGGATTTGAACCCAGGATCCCAGCACTGCAAGTCTTCAGTGCTAACCACTGATCCAATGTGCTGCTGTTCACCCTCTAATATCAAACAGGCTGGAGAAACTTGCACCTACTGCCACTATATCTTCAGCTCCTTTGTGAGAAAATGTATTTGGGCAGCCACTCATTCTACCAAATAAAATTCCTGAGAAGGAAATTGGGGATGGAATCACTATTGGTTCTGGGGGCAGTGCTAATACCAAGGCGTCGTACCATAGTTTGCTGGAAATATTCCAGGCTGGTAGGAGGCAAGCAAATTCTCACAGAAAAGTACCAGCAGTAAAGTTCAGGGACCCGCGCTTGTAGAAGACGGAGACAACACCGGGAGAAATGGTTACGGCTGGGGACTGAGTATGGACACGAGGCATGAGGCATGTGGTTGTGAAAAGCTTCCGCCTCCACGAGCCTAAATGGCCACATTTCAAGTGAAAGCAGCTTTACAGGACTTCCTGTGAGAAATGACACTCAGGGTAGATAGGGTTTCCCTCTATGCCAGTCCTTTCTCCGAGCTAAATACAACTGCTAGCAAAAAAAGTTGTGGACTGGCTCCATACCGTCCCTGGCCACATTCACCTGTCCACGTGTTTGTGGTTAGGCGGTCCCTCCCAGTAAGTGCACTGGGGAGGGCACAGGTAATGTTGTGGGACCCGTGCTTGTGGATGGCGGAGGCGATACCGGGAAAAATAGTGGGACCGAGTATGGACACCCGGCTGCCGCCGGCATGAGGTTAGGAAAAGCTTCTGCCTCCACGACCCTAAAACGCCACATTTCAAGTGCAAGCAGCTGTCAAAAATTTGTCAGTATAGTATTGCAGCCTGTGGGTAGGTGGGTGGCTGGCTGCCTGCATACTTGCGCTTGCATTCCAAGGAATGGGGTAGGGACAACTGAACGCTGCAGTGGGACAAGGACGTGGACGGTGATTGTTGCAAGTCTGCAATGACAGGTTCATGGCAGGAGGCATCTTCGCATGCGCCAAGGATCACTTATGATGGGCACACTTTTAGGCAGTGACCAGGGAGTCAGAGATGCTTCTAGAGGTCTTCACCATGCTGTTCCTATGACTTTTCAGCACTGTATGCATGTGTCTGATGATGTGTCACACACCACATGGCCAGATAAGGTTGTAAAATGTTAAAATTACATTTCCTGGTGAATGCATTTGTCTTGGTTGAAAGCAATGCAAAAGTGCAAAAACGCATCGAAAACGCTTCATGTGAACATAGCCCAAGGTGTGGAGGAGTATTTTTGTTTTTGGTTATTTATTTTGCTTTATTTACATTGTACATGTCATAGAAAGGATGTTCCTTAACATATTTCCCAGGAAAATCCATTTTTGGTTTAGTTTTGGTATATTTTTGTAGCATCGGTGTCTCTGCCTCCTGCTAGGCAGAGACGCCGTCCCTCTCACCTTCCTGTTCAGCGCGCGGAGTCCTCCTGCGCTCCTTCCCTCGCTGCTGCCGGATGGAGGGGCCCGAGCAAAGTTGTTTGCACTGTGTCTCACCTGTGCTTCAGCCCTCAGGTTCCGCTGCTAGCCTGACTCCTGTTACTTGCCTTGTCTGTTTGACCGCTCACCTGGGAGCGTCCACCAGTTACCTGCCTGTTACCTGCCTCGTCTGTCAGACCGTTCACCTGGGAGCGTCTACCAGTTACCTGCCTGTTACCTGCCTCGTCTGTCTGCCCGCTCACCTTGGAGCGCTCACCAGTTACCTGCCAGTTACCCGCCTCGTCTGTCTGCCCGCTCACCTGGGAGCACCTGCCTGTTTCCTGCCAGCCTGCCTGGAGACCCTGCCATCACTTGTTGTGACCATCTTCCTGGTAAAACCTATAGACTGCTACCTGCCCTGCATTCTCGAACTGTGTCCACCTGCCAGCTACCAGAGACTTCCGCCTGCTTGCCGTGTCCATCCGCCATACCGGTCAATCCCAGCCATCTGACCCATGGGAGCCACCTACTCTCTTACAAGGTCGTCCCCAGAGTAGCACCTGGTCCCTCAGCCCGGATCCTCCCTTGTCACGGTGTCGTTAGCTGCCGTACGACCAGGGTCGGTTCGGGTGGATACTTAGTCACGCCCCTCTGGGTCCCTCCTTGCACCTCGGCACAGAGGTTCCACCACCCGGCCCCGGAACAGTTTTATTGTGAGTCCGTAAAAGTGGCATAATACCTATGACAACGTTGTTGACAGCAGTGACCTGGGAGTTAGAAATGCTTCCAGGGATCTTCCCCATGTCCCCGTTCCCATGTCATTTGAGCATTGTTTCCATTGATTTGGGCAATTTTTAGGCCCTCTGCAGACCGCCGGGGGGAGCCGCCTGAAAAATGCTTGAGTTTCCCGTAGACTTATAGCTCCCTTTTAGTCTTTCCTATATAGCCCAAATGGCATGTATATAGTCTTATAAACTACCCCTGATGTCTTACAATTTCTGAAATGTCTCAGTGCAAATACTCTACTCGTTGCCGTGCTCATAAATGTTTTGCATACGTCCATCCACTCACACCTATAGCAATTATCACATTTATAATATCCACAGGGTTTTTTATCCAGCCAGGTCCCCAGGTTTCAAAGGTCTCTGATATAGACTATGTAACAGTCGATCACCAATTGACCTCCCTCTTCTATATGTAACACTGGGAGAAGATGGAATCAATCCTTTAACATTGGGGTCTGCCAATAAAATCCCCCAATGTTTCTTCAAGATCTGAAACATTTTCTCAGATTGATTATCAATGGTACCTATTATTCTTGTGACCTCGGTTTCCTGTTTCCTCCTCTGATTGACCAGAAGAGATTGTCTGTCCCTCCCAATGGCCTCAGTGTTGGACCTATCCAGAACCTGGCATGAATAACCCCTCTTGCAGAACCTGCAATAAAGGTCATGAGCCTGCCTTCTGAAGACACCAATTTTCGAGTAGTTTCTACTGACTCGGAGGATCTGGCCTTTTGGAATGCCCCTCTTAAGGGCCACTGGATGATGGCTGTCCCATTTTGAAGGCTGTTTGTGGCTGTTGGTTTTCGGTATGTGCAATTTCCAATAGATCCATCCTCTTCCTTTGTTAATGTTAGATCAAGGAATTCCGATACTATGTTTCTGACACTCAAACGTGAATCTAAGACCGAGCACATTATTATTAATACTTTCCACGAACAGCCTAAAGTCAGCATCTGGGCCAGACCAAATCACCAAATTATATGAATCAAAAGGGTCAATTTCTAAAATAGGCCTCAGCACTAAAACTAACCAGACACAGCAATGTAACAATATACATATGCTTCTCACAAAACTAGAATATCCTCAAAAGTTTAATTTATTTCAGTTCTTCAATACAAAAAGTGAAACTCATATATTATATAGAGTCATTACAAACAGAGTGATCTATTTCAAGTGTGTATTTCTGTTAATGTTGATGATTATGGCTTACAGCCCATGAAAACACAAAAGTCATTATCTCAGTAAAATAGAATACTTTATAACTCCAGCTTGAAAAAGGTTTTTAAAATCTGCCAAGTCCTGCTGGAGAATGAAATTTCCATCTCCAAAAAGCTTGTCGGCAGAGGGAAGCATGAAGTGCTCTAAAATTTCCTGGTAGATGGCTGCGCTGACTTTGGTCTTGATAAAACACAGTGGACCTACACCAGCAGATGACATGGCTCCCCAAATCACTACTGATTGTGGAAACTTCACAGTAGACCTCAAGCAGCTTGGATTGTGTGCCTCTCCACTCTTCCTCCAGACTCTGGGACCTTGATTTCCAAATGAAATGCAAAATTTAATTTCATCTGAAAAACATCACCTTGGACGACTGAGCAACAGTCCAGGTCTTTTGCTCCTTGGACCAGGTAAGACGCTTCTGGCGTTCTCTATTGGTCATGAGTGGCTTGACACAAGGAATGCGACACTTTTAGCTCATATCCTGGATTCATCTGTGTGTGGTGGCTCTTGAAGCAATGACTCCAGCAGCAGTCCACTCCTTGTGAATCTCCTTCAAATTTTTGAATGGCCTTTTCTTAACAATCCTTTCAATGCCTTTGGTTATCCCAGTTGCTTGTGCACCTTTTTCTACCACACTTTTTCCTTCCACTCAACTTTCCATTAATATGCTAGGATACAACACTCTGTGAACAGCCAGCTTCTTTAGCAATGACCTTTAGTGGCTTTCACTCCTTGCGGAGTGTGTCAATGACTGCCTTCTGGACATCTGTCAAGTCAGTAGTCTTCCCCATGATTTTGGAGCCTACTGAAACAGACTCTTCTCCAGATGTTTCAGGTTTTGGGGTTGTCGCTTGGTAACATTGAGTTTCTGCTCCCTCCAAAGATTTTGTATTGGGTGCAGGTCTGGAGACTGGCTAGGCCACTCCAGGACCGTGAAATGCTTCTTACGAAGCTACTCCTTAGTTGCCCTGGATGTGTATTTTGGGTCATTGTCATGCTGGAAGACCCAGCCATTACCCATCTTCAATGCTCTTACTGAGGGAAGGAAGTTGTTGGCCAAAATCTTGCAATACATGACCCCATCCATCCTCCCTTCAATACATTGCAGTCATCCTGTCCCCTTTAAAGAAAAGCACCCGAAAGTATGATGTTTCCCCACCATGCTTCACATTTGGGATGGTGTTATTGGGGTTGTACTCATCCTTCTTCTTCCAAGCACAGCAAGTGGAGATGATACCAAAAAGTTCTATTTTGGTCTCATCTGAACATATGACCTTCTCCAATGCATCTTCTGCATCATCCAGATGGTCATTGGCGAACTTCAAATGAGCCTGGACATGTGCTGGCATGAGCAGGGGGACCTTGCGTGCCCTGCAGGATTTTAATCCATGACAGCGTAGTTTGTTACTAGCGCTAATGTTTGAGACTGTTGTTCCAGCTATTTTCAGGTCATTGACCAGGTGCTCCCGTGTAGTTCTGGACAGATTCCTGGCCATTCTCAGAAGAATTATTCTTACCCCCATGAGGAGAGGCCCTTGACCGAGGAAGATTGACAATCGTATTGTGTTTCTTCCATTTTCTAATAATTGTGCCAACAGTTGTTATCTTCTCAATTAACTTCTTGCCTATTGTCCTGTAGCCCATCCCAGCCTTGTACAGGTCTAGAATTTTGTCCCTGGTGTACTTAGACAGCTTTTTGGCCTTGGCCATGTTGAAAAGGTTGCAATGTGAACGATTGTGTGGACCAGTTTCTTTTATACAGGTAATGAGTTCAAACAGGTGCAATTAATATATTATTTATTGTTATAGTGCCATTTATTCCATGGTGCTTCACATGTGAAAAAGGGGTACACATACAAAAACAATTACAATAATCTTGAACAAAACGTGATGGCGAATGGTACAGGAGGAACAAGGACTCTGCTTGCGAGGGCTCACAGTCTACAAGGAATGGGTGAGGATACAGTAGGTGGGGGTAGAGATAGTCATGCAGCAGTATGGTGGAGCGATGGTTACTGTAGGTTGTAGGCTTGTTGGAAGAGGTGGGTCTTCAGGTTCATTTGATTGTTTCCACGGTAGGCAAGAGTCTGATATGTTGGGGTAGAGAGTTCCAGAGTAGGGGGGATCCAAGGGAGAAATCTTGTATGCGATTGTGGGAAGAGGAGATAAGAGGGGAGTAGAGCAGGAATTCTTGTGAGGATCGGAGGTTGCATGCAGGTAAGTATCGGGAGACTAGGTCACAGATATATGAAGGAGACAGGCTGTGGATGGCTTTGTATGCCATGGTTAGGGTTTTGAACTGGAGTCTCTTGGCAATTGGGAACCAATGAAGGGATTGACAGAAAGGAGAGGCCGTGGAAAAGCGGGGGGACAGTTGGATTAGTAGGGCAGCAGAGTTTAGTACAAATTGGAGGGGTGCAAGAGTGTTGGAAGGGAGGCCACAAAGCAGGAGGTTGCAGTAGTCGTGGCAGGAGATGATGAGGGCATGCACTAATGTTTTTGCAGATTCGTGGTTGAGGAATGTGCCGATCCGAGAGATATTTTTGAGTTGGCATCAGCAGGAAGTGGAAAGAGCATTGGATATGTGGTTTGAAGGAGAGAGCAGAGTCCATGGTTACCCCTAGGCAGCGAGCTTGCGGGACAGGGGAGAGCGAACAGCCATTGATGCTGATAGATAGGTCAGGTGGGGGGGATGAATGAGATGGTGGAAAGATGATGAATTCAATTTTATCCATGTTAAGTTTTAGAAAAGCTAGCAGATAAGAAGGATGAAATAGCAGACAGACATTGTGGGATTTTGGTTAGTAGGGAGGAGATATCGGGTCCGGAGAGCTAGATCTGTGTGTCATCAGCATAGAGGTGATACTGAAAGCCATGAGACTCTATGAGCTGTCCCAGGCCAAAGGTGTAGATGAAGAGCAGGGGTCCTAGAACTGAACCTTGGGGGATGCCAACAAATATGGGGCGAGATGAGGAGGTGGTGTGTGAGTGGGAGACACTGAATGTCTTGTCTGTTAGATATGAAGAAATCCAAGTTAGGGACAAGACTGTGATGCCGAGAGATGAGAGTGTCTGTAGTAAGAGGGAATGGTCCACTGTGTCAAAGGCAGATGATGGGTCTAGGAGGAGGAAGACAGAGTAGTGTTGCTTGGATTTGGCGGTTAGTAGGTCATTGGTGACTTTAGTCAGGGAAGTTTCAGTAGAATGGTGAAGTCGGGAGCCAGAATGGAGGCGGTCAAAGAGAGAGCAGGAAGAGTTGTGGGAGGACAGTTAAAAGTGGACATGTTGTTCCAGTAGTTTTGAGTCACAGATGAGAAGTGATATGGGGCGGTAGCTTGTCAGACAGGATGGGTCAAGGGAGGGCTTTTTGAGGATGGGTATGATCGAGGCATGTTTGAAGCATGAGGGGAAGACACCAGTTGTTAGTGACAGGTTTAAAAGATGGGTTAGGGTTGGGATGAAGATAATGGTAAGGTTGGGAATGAGGTGGGACAGGCTTGGGTTAAGTACACAAGTGAGGTGTGATTTGGAGAGTAAAGAGGAAAGTTGATATTCTGTAATGGTGGAGAAGCTGGTTTTGGAGGATGAGGATTGAGTAGGTGTGAGGAGGGGCTGGGAGGACTTTAGGCAAAAACTTTATCTTATGTCAATCTTCTGCTTGAAGAATGAGTCAAAGTCTTCGGCTGAGATGAGAGGAGAGGGAGGAGGTGCTGGGGGTCGGAGGAGAGAATTGAAGGTGTTTGAATAGCTGTTTAGGGTTGTGAGACAGGGAGGATATGAGAGATGGGAAGTATGTTTGTTTTTGCTGCAGTGAGTGTGGACTTGACAGTAGTGAGGGACTGTTTGAATGCGATGAAGTGCTCATTGGAGTGGAACCTTTTCCATCTACACTCAGCAACCCTGGAGGCCCGTCGCAGTTCTTTGGTTAGGCTGGTGTACCAGGGTTGCCTGTTGATTGTGCGAGCTTTGGTATGTGTGAGGGGGGCGACCGAATTGAGAGCTGCTGCTGTTGTGGTGTTATATAAAGCGGCAGCACCATCTGCATCATGTAAGGAACTGCATCTGTAAAAGAGAGGAGGGATTCAGAGAGTGAGTGTAGGTCAAGGTGTTTGAGATTTCTGCAAGGGTATGCAAGATTGTGGAGTGAGGATTGTTGCCCTGGAGAGGAGAGGGTAGAGATTGTAAGTAGGTTGTGGTCAGAAAGAGGGAGTGGTGAGTTAGAGAGGTTAGACAGGGAACAGAGGTGGGTGAAGATGAGGTCCAGAGTGTGGCCATCTTTGTGAGTGGCTGCATCAGACCATTGAGTGAGCATGAGTGTAGAGTAGGAGGGCTTCTTAAAGAAAAACTAACAGGTCTGTGAGAGACAACATTCTTGCTGGTTGGTAGGTGATTAAATACTTATTTCATGCAATAAAATGCTATTTCATTATTTAAAAATCATACAATGTGATTTTCTGTTTTTTATTTTTAGATTCTCGTAGTGTACCTACGATAAAAATTACAGACATCTCCTCTCTTTGTAGATGGGAAAACTTGCAAAATAGTCAGTGTATCAAATACTTATTTTCCCCACTATATGTAATATTATTCTAATTGATAAGCTAAGATTGTAGGATCAGAATAGAAATAATATAAAGGAACAAAAATTATTGTAATTCCTAATATAACAAGTTTTATTGCTAGCTAATTATATTGTTTGATGCCATAATAATGGAAACATGCAATATAGAGTAATTTCTCATGTGATACAGTAATATATAATTATCTATTTTGTGTTCTTTATACTATGACTACTCCAAACATAAAATACTGAATTTTCCAGGGACTGGATATAAATGGGATTTACTGATATGTCGCAAAGAATTTGGATGATATGGGAACATATTTTCCCAATCAATATACTAGTATAGATTACATTTCAATTATATTCTTCTTCCCCGCCATCAAAGCTTTCATCTAAATTTACTGAAATATTCTGTAAAACAATTTATAGTCTTAGCCTATGTTGCAAGATGTGTGTTTGGTGAATTTTTGATATTGTAGATTTTCAGCTCCATATCTGCACCTATCATGTAAATTAGGTTACTTGCATTTTTTTCATTGTACTTTTGAGTGCACTTTTTTACATGTTTTTTTATTGCATTTATGACGCTGTAGTTTTTGTCTTTTTGGTATGTCATGGTTTAAATAAAGCTGCTTTATTTTTGAAACTCCCTGATATTTGGTATTGACAAAACATTATTTCTATACTCATGTGTGGATTATATGTGCTTTTAGTGTTTTAACACAGCGAAAAGGAACTAAAAGCGCATATGTGGTTTTTATCTGTGAATTTCCACATCTAATGCAAGTCTTACGATGGATCCGCACATAAAACTCAGCAGAAGAGAAGCTGACATGTTGTGAATATGAATCACGCACCGCAGGTCAGTTTACACTACGTAAAAAAAAAAGTGGACATGAGATTTCTCTGGAACTGTAAAATGCTGCATTTTTTGAACCAGCAAAATGCACAGCATCAAGAACTTACCAAAAACTTATCGTGGGCACATGGTCTTAACAGTTGCTTGTTTCTGACACTTATAGAGAAAGCCAGAGAGACCCAAATTCCCCGCTCACGCAAAGTGATTGACAGCCTTTCCTGTATAATTTTGTAAGCAGGATGAAATTTTAATCACATTGTGTGGGAGGGAAGTATGGAACTCACTGGCTACCTATATAGATTTGATATTATGCATATACAGTATCTGTTTAGTCAAAAAGATAAAGCACAGTCGTCTAGTAGATCTGTATATTGGAGCAATTTTGCTTCCCTGTGCCTGGAACGGAACAGAAAATGGGAATTGACTGGCAATCTGAACTGAGCTGTAGACTGACAGTTGCACTGTGAAAAGAAGTAAAAATATGATTAGGTAGATATAAAAGAAGCATGCAAAGTTTTGTACTAAATGTCTGACTGTATGTGATCTGACTGACACATTTGAGCATATTTATCAACTTAAATGTGCCAGAAGTCTGGCATAATTTCACCCCAAAAAATGTCTTTCATGACTTGCACCATATTTATGATATAATTTAGACACTAAAGGTCCACTTCATCATTTGCAGGTTTTTTAAGTCAGTTTTCTTTTTTAAGCTTATGGTAGTTGCTGACATTCTTTTGCTCCAAATTCATATAAATGGTGCAAACTGTTTATATATGGCCTATTTTTCTCTCTAACCAGTTTTGTGACATTTTAGAGCAAAAAGTCACATGTTCTGCAAAATGTTGTAAAAACTGTTAAAATTTTTTTGGTGTATATGAAAATCACTCCAGGGGGTGACCGGAAAACATTTGCGACAAATGATGAAACTTTTTGAAAAGTCGCAAATGATGAATCAGGTGAAAACATCTGGAAACGCTAAAACATACCTACAGTGGTTAACTAAAATAAACATACACAGGCAACAACATAAAATATACTTAAAAAATGGAAATGGAAAGATGAATTTGATACAAGCAAAATAAAGGTGCAAACCACCAAAACCTTAACAAAAAACAGACACTAACTCAATGATGAATCAGACCCTTTTTCCAACTTATCTGATTTAACTCTGTGACCGAGCTAAAAAAGGGATTTTAAAATGGGTATGTCTTAATGTGTGACACAATGTGCCAAAAATGTGACAATAATTGTGGCACACCTTTCTGGCATTAAGCCAACTAATAGCTGATGTAAGCTTAGAGCAGACAGTTTTAAAATTACACAGAAATATCAAACAGCATGAACTACTATGATCAATATGACCCATTATAAGACTGTCTACTCTATGTTTGCTGTGTCTAAAAATTAGACAATTTTGATAAATAGGCTAGTTTCATATATTAATTTTTCTGAATGTCACAGATCTATGACATTATTGAAATCTTATTTATGCTTCTATGACGGAACAGAAAAACAAAATTCTAAATACAGATTTGACTGGAATCTTAGAAATCAACTCCTGGCAAAGAATGGCTGAACATTTATGTTTACTTCTGGGTGTTTTGCATATCAGAACAGAAGCAAAACTCTCAGAGGAAGACAAAGGTATAATCCCTTTCAATACCAATATTAGTACTCCAGTACTTCCAAGGTAGACAAATAGACATAGGAAAAGCAGAGGGTTTGAAGGCATTTATTTGCCAATTTTGGGCAGGAATTAAGACAAATACCCTAATAAAGTGCTTTTCTAAATTTCATAGCTTTCCATGCTTGACAAATTATAAATTATTAAAAAAATGAAAGTTTTGTTACTCTAATTATTTTAGTATTCTATGGCACCAAAGACATATGTAAAACCAATTAAAATACTAAACAGAAGAGCAGCTGACCGGCACCAGCTCTGCCTTCAGCCTTTTCCAGCACACAGTCCAGTAATACAGGCAATCCTGAGTCCTTGGCTAATCCACTGCGGGTGATGCTGCATCAACTGAAGCAGATAATCATGAGGCATACATCAGAGAATAGAAAAGATCACACTCACCATGGAATGCCTTGTAAATGATCCTTTATTTCAGATCTGGTGTGTAATCATGGGCGCAGTTACATGGGTGCGGGGGTGAGAAGGGAGGATGACAGCCTTTTTGCGCATATGTAGCGCTTACACGGGTCCAGTGTGGCAGGCAAGAGGATACCTTCCTGTTAAGTATCCTTCAGTCTATGATACCTCCCCCTGCACACCTGCATCAGTTACCGTTAGACAACTTGTGAAGACATTTAAAGAAACATAACATTTAAAAACGGTACAAAAGAATGCGGTTACAAAAACATGAACATATCGAGTTTATCATTTTAGTCAATTGAGCATTTGATTTCAGAATTAATTTGGCTTCTCTTTTTAATAAAGGCTATTGTGATTACCTCCATTTAAAGGAGATTTGACAGTGCTTTTTTCTTTGTAGCTGTGGCACAGCAAGTCCAGCCAGTGTCCAAGATAGTATGGACAGCCAGCCGCAAGAAGTGCTACATACGCGCGAAACGGCCGTTGTCCTCCCTTCTCACCCCCACACCCATGTACCTGCGCCTATGATTACACACCAGATCTGAAATAAAGGATCATTCACAAGAAAACCAATTAAAAGCTGCAGTCAAACAATGAGCTCAGCATCTTTGATGATGTATGAGACATGAGGCTCTGAGTTCAGAAATTGGCTGCTACTTGCAGCTTTCACATCACATAGTATAATACAGCCAGTCTGGAGGTATTATCATAGCCTGTATAAAAGACGAGTCAAGCAATGCACTAGCAGTTTTTGGGTTGTGTAAGACAGTGAAAGAGCTCACAACTCAGCAATATAGAGAGGAAAAGAAAGTCCTACAATATTGCACATTTACTACTACATAATTTCCGCTGAGAAGACGAGTATATTAATCTGCAAATAATACAGATTCTATTTTATAGCATGGAGAAAGAGGTTAGAAATGTGCCAGCAGCTGTGCCAGACTAAGTGTGTTTGATCAGTGATTTAGTGTAGCTGCCATTTGTTCTGCACCATTTGAATTACAAATAATTATTTTTACTTCTTTCTTAAAACACTGGAAAGCAACAACAAGGCAGCACAATATTTCAAGCAAAAGAAAATCTGAAATCAGTGTCAGTGTCAAGAGTGAACGTGCTGAGTTTTAGCATTTCTTGTGCAATTTTTTTTATTCATTTGTTTTACTAGTTAAATTTTACATCCATATATGACACTTCAATCCAGAGCCATGTTGCAGGTTTTCAATTTTGGATGTGCACTTAACTATCATTTCTTATTACGCAAATTTTGAGAAGGAAGTTACATTTTGTTAAGCAGAAAACGTTTTTTTTTTTTTTTAATGAAGGCATTTTATCTTTGACTAATTTTTCACACCTGTTTTACTAGATTAATTTGACAATATTACATGCCACACCAATACTGCTGACTGCTGCACATTTTGCTTACTGTACATGTATCTATCGTCCTAGAATTTCTTGTTACTTTCTCATTGATGAGTGTTTAATAATTGAGGTTGAAAAGTTGAAAAGGCTTTGCCTTATTCTTCAAGCAGAAGATTGATAACATCAGAGAAGGCTTTAGCCTACAGTCTCCACTGCCCCTCCTCATAACTACTCAGCCATCTTCCTCCAAAGCCAGCTTCTCCACCACTACAAAAGATAAACTTTCCTTTCTACTCTACAGATCATGTCTCACCACCTGTGCACTTGATACGATCACGTCCCACCTAATACCAAACCTCACCACAGTCTTCATCACAACCCTAACCCATTTCTTTAACCTATCATTAAGAACTTATGTCTTCCCCTCATGCTTTAAACATGCTTTGATCACACCCATCCTCAAAAATCCCTCCCTTGACCCATCCTCTCTGTCTAGCTATTGCCCCACATCTCTTTTCCCTTATGCCTCAAAACTACTTGCACAGCATGTCCATCTTGAACTGTCCTCTCATCTCTCCTCCTGCTCCTTCTTTGATCGGTTACAATCTGGCTTCCAACTGCATCATTCAACTGAAACTGCGATAAATAAAGTCAACAATGACCTACTAACCGGCAAAGCCAAGCAACACTACTTTGTCCTCCTCCTCCTAGACCTGTCCTCTGCCTTTGACACAGTGAACCATTCCCTCATCTCTTTGCATCCCAGACTTGGCCTTATCTTGGATCTCTTCATACCTAACAGACTGGACATTCAGTGTCTACCAATCACACACCACTTTCTCATCTCGCCCCCTGTCTGTTGGTGCCCCCCAAGTTTTGTTCTAGGACTCCTGCTCTTCTCCATCCTACACCTTCGGCCTGACACAGCAACTTGAGTTCCCACGGCTTTCAGTATCATCTCTATGCTGATGACACACAGATCTACCAATCTGCAACTGATATCACCTCCTTACTAACCAGAATCCCACAATATCTGTCCGCTATCTTATCCTTCTTCTGTGCTCAGTTTCTAAAACTTAACATGGACAAAGCAGAATTCATCATTTTTCTCCCATCTCATTCAACCCCCCAACAAACCTATCCATCAAAGTCAATTGTTGATCACTCTCCCCAGTCCCGCAAGCTTGCCGCCTCAGGGTAACCCTTGATTCTGCTCTCTCCTTCAAACCACATATCCAAGCCCTTTCCACCTCCTGCCAAATCCAACTCAAAAATATTTCCTGAATCCGTACATTCCTTAACCAAGACTCTGCAAAAACACTAGTGCTTGTCATCATCTCCCGCTTTAACTACTGCAACCTCCTGCTCTGTGAGCTCCCTTCTAACGCTCTTACACACCTCCAATCTATCCTAAACTCTGCAGCCCGACAAATGCACCTGTTCCCTCACTATTCCCCAGCCTCTCCTCTCTGCCAATTGCTTCACTGGCTCCCCATTGCCCAAAGGAACCAGCTCAAATCCCTAACCATGACATACAAAGCCATCCAGAATCTGTTTCCTCCATACATCTGTGACCTAATCTCCCAGTATTTACCTCCACGCAAACTCTGATCCTCACAAGATGTCCTTCACTACTTCCCTCTAATCTCCTCTACCCACAATCGCAAGATTTCTCCCATGCATCCCTCCCTACTCTGGAACTCTCTACCCAAACATGTCAGACTCTCGCCTACCATGGAATCCTTCAAAAGAACCTGAAGACCTATCTCTTCTGAGAAGCCTACAACCTGCAGTAATCCTCATTCCACAATACTGCTGCACAGCCAGCTCTACCCTCACCTACTGTATCCTCAACCTTGTAGACTGTGAGCCCTCGTGGGCAGGGTCCTCGCTCCTTCTGTACCTGTTATGTCTTCAGACATACCCATTTCTTGTTTGCAGCACACTGACTCCCTCTAGCGGCTGAATGCTGAGTTTGTTTGTTACACTTGTTTCCTTTTTGATCTACTCAGCACACCATAGTATTGTCTGTAGTGATGCACCCTGGGAGAAGGAAGGTCCTTTTCCACACAGACTGATTGCAGAGAAGACATCCACCATTTTATCCCTCTTGTGATAGCATCGTTGGTAAGACAGACTATGTTTTTCCTGATTGCAGACACCTGATATGTAGGACTCTAATCCCTGCATCTTCCAGTTACACTTATGAGACTGGCAAGCTGCTTCATTACATGTTATATGCTGTTCTGCTATTGACTTCATGTAATTCTGTGTTGTGTATACACATATTGATTGTTTGTTTTTCCATTGCTCCTAGTTTAACCAAATCCATCTACTAATCGTTAGTGTTGAGCCACCCCCGTAGTGTTCGAGTTCGATTCGGTTCGTCGAACACCCGTGTGTTCGCCGAACTGTTCGTCGAACTGTTCGTCGAACACCTTCGAACACCGTTAAAACCAATGGCAGGCAAAAAAAAACACATAGAAACACATAGAAAACACCTTCAAAGGTGTCCAAAAGCTGACAAACTGCTCAGAAGACATAACTAACACATGGAAAAGTGACAAGTACATATAGTCATGCGAAAATAAAAGAGGTGGAGGAGTAAAAGGAGGGGGAGACACAGATATAGGCATGTCATGCCCTTCTAAAATCCAAAAAGTGAGAAGCCGACACGGCCAGTCCGCTCCTGCCCGTGCCACCTTCGTGTCGCCGGGTTTGTGCCAGAGCCGCGGTGAACCCTGATGGCCAGCCCCCCTCTCCCAATACTGGTGCCTGTCCGCTGGTGGGTCGAGCGAGCCCCCCTGTGGTGGAGGCAGCTCTAAGCTTTTTAATTTAAAATGTCTCTCTAATTTGAATGAATACACTTTAAATCCATTTACAAGGATCTATTGGAGGGCAAGTCTCATGCCAGCAGCCGCGGTAATTCCAGCTCCAGTAGCGTCCACTAAAGCTGCTGCAGTTAAAAAGCTTTTATAAGGATCGAGCTCGGCTGTCCAACGCAAGGCATCCTACTGCCAGTCCCAGCCCCTATGCCTTGGGGTGCCTCCTGATGCTCTTCACTAAGTATCCCATGGTCCCGAAGCATTTCCTTTGAAAAAATTAAGTGTCTAAACTACAGGTGGTGCAGCTTGCTTAACAGCCGGGATAATCCGCTCACTAGCAGACACTGCTACTAGGCACAAAATATTTCCTGGGCTAGATGCAGTTAAAAATTTGTAATTAGATACTCTCGTTGGATGCTGAGAAAGCATTCCATAGAGTCTCCTGGCACGCCATATATGATTCTCTTAAAAAGCTTGGGGTAGGGGTCTAGGGGACCCTTTTATAGCCAAAATCACGGCCCTGTATCGCAATACGTCACCTAGGCTGAAGATAAATGGAACTGTAGCACCCTGAGGGCTCGGTTGCTACAGACGTATTGCACCTCACCCAGAGGTGTGATATCTCACTCTCAGGTAAGGATGGAGTGTGGATCAGGACCCGACACCTGCATGCATTACACCACATTACCGTGGGGCAGGGCGACCAATATGCCCCTGAGATGGGCACGACAGTCCCTGTCCCTGGCTGGAGTGGGGGGAGGGAACACTGAGGAAGGGGAACCCTGTAGTGCAGGAGCAGGGAGGAAGCAGTTCCTGGGTGCATTGAGAAGGGAGTATAAAAGGTGGGCACCATCTTAGTTCAGTGCAGAGAAGTCTGAGCAGAAGTGGCAGGGAGCAGGGGCTCTGCATGAGCTCTGCTCCGGAGGCGGGCCTAGTAACAGAGGCCCAGGCCTGGAAGAGGGAGAAGGAAGGAAGAGGAGCGGAGAAGGCTCCAGGAACGAGGAATGAAGGGATCCCAGGGGTGTGGACGGGCGAGTCGCCACCGCACGCCTGAATCCACCTGCGTGGAGGGGTCAGGCCAAAGGGGGAGACCGGTCGCCGAACTAGTGGAGGCAGGAAACGACCCTCAGCTAGAAACCGGAGGCTCTGACATTTTATGTGGCGCAGCCCCTCGCTACACCCGCTAGGAAGGCACCACATAGGGTCAGGGAAACTGGCGCCAAGTTTACCAAGAGGAGGCCCGAGGCAGCCGGACAGAAGTGTTGGTAAGAAAGGCCAGACAAAGGACACACAAAGGGGGTCCTGTGAAGTGCTCCAAAGATATCTGGGAGTTGTCTGAGCCCCTCACCTGGTGAGCACAGTACGACGTGGGCAGCCGTTACCTGCAGACGTGGTCTGGATAATAAGAACTGTGAGTAAAGGCCCTGAACTGCATCACTGACTCCGTGTCGTTACTGCTGCTGCCCTGCACCATCACCCCCATCCTCTGCATACACTGCCCTGAGGCTATACTCCTCCCGTGGGGAGTTATGCTACGCTCTGCTGCACCCACAACACCAGCCTCAGTGGTCTGCCCTGTAGCGGCGGTTCACTCTGACCGCAATCCACGGGTGGCGTAGTCGGACATTTAAACATGAAAACCACATAAATAGTTCCGCCACTGGTTTGACCGCCCTGAGCCATGGAACTGGGTCGCCGCCACGAAGACTACAACCACCAGCATCCACCAAAAAGGGTCCAGCTCCGGGTGTCCCAAGGCCCAGGGGGTGCGTCAGAACATTTTCATCACCTTTCACAATCACCAATGGGACAAGGCAGTGATGTCCTCTGTCCCCTCTCTTATACATCCTAGTGACGGAGCACCTGCTCTCATCAATTCGCCATAACCCCAATATTAGGTGGATTGAGGTGGGAGGCACCGAGTACAAGTGCTCTCTATTTGCTGATGATGTCCTAGTATATATCACTCAATCACATATATCCATCCATGCTGTTATGGCTGAAATAGATCACTTTGTTACATGGTAAAATTTTAAAATCAATGCAGCGAAGTCTGAGGCCCTCGATGTCTCCCTCCCCAAATCCATATAGGATTCCATCCAGTCCAACTTTCCCTTTGCCTGGCCCTCACAGGGTATCAAATACTTAGGAATTCCTATTCATAGAGACCTCTCCCATCTATGTTATCTTAATTTTGGGCCCTTTATTGAACAACTCCATACAGACCACGGTTGGCAAGTTAGAACTGTAAGATTCACTACGTGAACCACTGGTGTTTTGTGGAAAAGCACATGTACACTGCGTTCCAAATTATTATACAAAAAGTGTTTAGGAGTGATAAGGGAAGAATTTGTTTGTTTGTCAGTTAAACTCATTGATGGTGATGTGTGTCAGGGCTCTTTATATCACTGTAAGCAATTGCAGACACCTGTGCTAATTAATTTGGCAGGTGTGTCCAATGAAAGGCAAGACTACTTAAGAAGGCTCTCTCACATTATTAAGCAGCCTACATTTTCTGCCAAAATGGGAAAGAAAAAGGATGTGTCGGCTGCTGAGAAGCAACAAATTGTGGAGTGTTTAGGTCAAGGCATGACTACAATCAACATTGTGCGATGATCAGGATGAAGTGTCTTGGCAATCAAGAAGTATGTAGCTGATTCACAGTACACACGTGTGCGTGCTGATAAGGGCAAATTGAGGACTCTTTCCTACAGGCAATTACGTCAGGTTGAAAGAGCAGCGGCAAAAAAGCCTTGTCATAGCAGCAGACAAGTTTTTGAAGCTGCTTGTGCCTCCAACGTCCCCCGAACAACAAGATGCAGGGTCCTTCAGAGGTTTGCAGCTGTGCATGCGCCATCCTGTCGACCTCCTCTATCCACTTCACACAAGCAGAAACGGCTCCAGTGGGCCAAACATTACATGAAGACTGATTTCAAAACTGTTTTGTTCACGGATGAGTGCCGTGCAGCGCTCGATGGTCCAGATGGATGGAGTGGAGGATGGCTGGTTGATGGACACCCCACGCAAACACGGCTACAGCGCCAACAAGGAGGAGGTGGAGTAATGTTTTGGGCTGGAATCATGGGGAGAGAGATTGTCGGCCCCTTTAGGATCCCTGAAGGTGCTAAAGATGAACTCCATAATGTATGTGGATTTTCTCAAACAGCACTTCCTGCCATGGTTCAAGAAGAAGAACCGTGTATTTCACAGCAAGATCATTTTTCTGCATGATAATGCACCATCTCATGCTGCACATAAAACATCTGCATCTCTGGCTGATATGGGCATAAAAGGGGACAAACTTATGGTGTGACCCCCATGCTCCCCTGACCTCTACCCCATTCAGAACCTTTGGAGCATCATTAAAAGGAGTGTCTATGATGGCGGGAGGCAGTTCACATCTAAGCAACAGCTCTGGGAGGGTATTCTGTCCTCATGCAAAACAATTGAAGCAGAAACCATACAAAACCTGACAAATTCAATGGACGAGAGAGTTCAGAAGCTCCTTTCGAACAAGGGGTCCTATGTGAAAATGTAACATCACCTAGAATAAAGTTTTGAGTTGAAAACTGTTTGATTTCAGTTTCTAACAACCTGCTAATGCTTATAATTTCAAAAATGACCATTTTTTTGGTCTTTATTAAAATGAAAAGGTTGATCGAAAAGTTTGGGGGATCTAAGAGTGTGGCAACCCAGTAGTCATGATTACTTCGAATTCTGACAATATGAGTGTCATGCTGCAGGTAGTGCAGCAAGAAGGCACTTATGTGCCTTGCGCATCTCGGAGCCCCAAAATTATTTTCCGGGCTAGATGCAGCTAAAAATTATTTTTAATTTTAAATCTGGTGAAGCTTTAGTATAGATGGCCTAATAGGATCAGTGCTGCACACTGCTACAAAGCCCAAATTATTTTCCAGTCAAGATACAGATAAACATGATTAGTAATTTGAAAGCTTAAAACGGTTGGTAGGGTGATTTTAACCAATCATCAAGCTTTTACTCTCCCCAGGATGACACAGGGGTAGAAAAGTCGTTTCGGATCCATGATTTGTTCATCTTTATGAACGTGAGTCTGTCTACATTATCAGTGGAGAGCCGCGTGCGCTTATCTGTCAGCACACCACCAGCAGCGCTGAACACACGTTCAGACAGAACGCTGGCTGCGGGGCATGACAAGATCTCCAAGGCGTAAGTGGCTAGCTCCGGACATTTATCCAGATTGGAAGCCCAAAAAGAGCAAGGGTCCAGTGACACAGTCGTGGCTTCAATGTTTACTTGGAGATACTCCTGTACCATCGTCTCTAGGCGTTGACTATGTGTCAGACTTCTTGTCTCCTGTGGCCTTGCAAAGGATGGGCTAAAAAAGTGGTGAAATGATTCCGCAAAATTGATGTTACCAGCAGATACTGTGGTTCTGTTACGGTTTGAGTGCTGAACACTTGACGGTCCCACGGTTGGCAAGTTGGAACTGTGAGATTCACTACGTGCACCACTGGTATTTTGTGGAAAAGCACATGTAAGATTCTGCAACAGTCTCTGCTGATACTCCTGCATGCGTGCATCCCTTTCTATGGCAGGAATAATTTCTGCAAATTTACTTTTGTACCAGGGATCTAACAGTGTGGCAACCCAGTAGTCAGGATTATTTCTAATTCTCACAATTCGAGGGTCATGTTGCAGGTAGTGCAGCAAGAAGGCACTCATGTGTGTTGCGCATCCAGGAGCACCAAGTCCCTGTTGTGTTGGTGGCGAGGTAACAATCATGCTTCCTTCCTCTGTCCTCTCCCCCCAACCTCGCACAACAGAAATGTGATCAAGGTCTCCCTCATCTGATGAGTCTTCCATCAGTTCGTCCTCCACTTCTTCCTGGGCTCCTGCACCTTCCTCACTAGTTTGGCTGCTACCATGCGCCCTGGTAAAACCATCTCCCCCACCCTCACATGCCTGCCGCCTTGGTGCTGCCGACCGTCTGGACCTTGCAGATGTTAGCCCTTCCGCATACAACTCCTCCTCCTCTACTTCCTCCACCTCCTCTTGTGCCACCACCTGACTCCGAATTCTGTTTAACATGTGCTCCAGCATGTAAATCACCGGAATAGTCATGCTGATAATGGCATCGTCAGCACTAAACATCTTCGTCGCCATTTCAAAACTGTGCAGAAGGGTGCATAGGTCCCTGATCTGAGACCACTCCTCCAGCGTGATTTGCCCCACCTCTGAATCTCGTTGGCCCAGGCTATACGTCAGAACGTATTGCACCAGGGCTTGTCGGTGCTGCCACAGTCGCTGCAACATGTGCAGAGTTGAATTCCACCGGGTAGGCACATCGCATTTTAGCCGGTGAAGTGGCAGGCCCAACGACTTCTGTAGAGATGTAAGTCGCTGAGCTGCGGGATGCGAACGGCGGAAGTGAGCACACAGCGACCGTGCCCTCTGCAGAAGGCCATCTAGTCTGGGATAGTGGGCTAAAAATTGCTGGACAACCAGGTTCAACACGTGAGCCATACAAGGCACGTGTGTGACATTGCCCCGGCGAAGGGCCGCACCCAGGTTTGCAGCATTGTCGCACACGGCCTTCCCTGGTTTCAGGTCCAGTGGAGACAACCATTCATGAAATTGGTTCTCCAGAGCTGACCACAACTCCTCAGCTGTGTGACTCACATTTCCCAGACATTTCAATGTAAAAACCGCCTGATGACGTTGAGCCCTACTGCCAGCATAGTAAGGAGGTGTGCAGGATCCCTTCTGCGCAGTTAGAAAGCTTGTGGCATGACCAGACAGGCTTTGGGTGCAGGTGGAAGACCGAGAGGAGGTTGAGGAGGCAGAAGCAGTGGAGGAACTTTGACATAAAGAGGATTGACGCACAACTCGTGGGGACGGCAAGACTTGGACAGCAGCCCCTTGTCCTGCTGTCACCATAGTTACCCAGTGCCCAGTCAGCGACATGTAACGCCCCTGTCCATGCCTACTCGTCCAAGTGTCTGTGGTGAAATGCACCCTGTCACACACAGAGTTTCTCAAAGAAGCGGTGATGTTGTGTGCGACATGCTGGTGGAGCGCAGGCACACCTTTCTTTGAGAAGTAGTGCCGACTGGGCATCTGGTACTGGGGCACTGCGACGGACATAAGGTCTCGAAAATCCTCTGTGTCCACCAGGCGGAAAGGCAGCATTTCTGTAGCCAAGAGCTTGCAGATGGTGAAATTCAACCTCTTAGCTTTCTCATGGCTAGGAGGAAATGGTCTTTTACTTGTCCACATCTGAGGGACCGAGGGCTGGCTATTGTGCTTAGACGGGGTTGATAAGGGTGTCCCCGGCAAACTGCCGGTCTGTGAGGAAGATGCAGGCGGACATGTTAGGTTGCCTTGATCCAAAGGTGGTGCTATCGATGTCGGACAGCGCTCAACACCAGCTGGTGTTACCACCTCCAAAGAAAATGATGACCTGCCAATCACGCTGGCTGTTGGGGGTAAAGAGGTGGCAGTTCTGCGCCCCAAAACAGGTGTGACTGCTGTCCCCCCAGTCACAGAGGATGAAGAGGCCGCGGATGCACAAGATATGGCAGACGGTGATTGGCCCGGCCGGCTAGGCCGCATTGTAGCACACTGAGCTTCCCACTGCAACTTATGCTTCATGTCCATGTGCCGGTTCATGCATGAAGTACTCAAACTATGTATTTTTTGGCCTCTACTTAGCTTTTGCTGACAAATGTTACAGATAACACGAGTTGGGTCATCTTTATCGATCTGAAAAAATGCCCAGGCTATGCAAGGCTTAGCACCCATGCGACCTGAAGAGCCACCACGACTTGTGGTGAGAGGCAGAGTTGTGTTTGAGGATGCAGTTGTTGACGTGCTTCCAGTACTACGTCTCTGTCCAGGAAGGCGCAACCTGACCTCGTCGTCACTAGCATCTTCCTCCACCTCCTCTGCTAACCTCATCTCTTGGCTGACTGTGGGTTGACAGTAAGTGGAATCTCCGACCTCATCATCATCACCCTGTGCGTTATCACACCCGTCGTCCTCAGAGCCAACCTGTTCCTGCCCTGACAAAAAACTAAAGTTGTCGCTCCAATCAGGTATTTGAGTCTTATCATCGTCTTCCTCATTGTCTCCACCAACAGGAGTTACAGTTTGGGAATGAGGGTCTACATTATGGTCAGAACCTTCTGCGTCTGGTCCTGGATCCGACTCATAAAGATTCTGGGCATCAGTGCAGATCATTTCCTCGTCTGGATTCACAGAAGCGCTGGAGTCGACCTCTGATTGCCAGGCTATAGTATGAGTAAACAGCTCTGCAGACTCAACCATCTGTTCTACCTCATACTCAGACGGGCAGCTGGAGATTTGGGAGCTGTGAGGAAGCAAGTGCGATTTGGGTGACACCTTTGAGGACTGGAGTATTTGTGATGTTGAAGTTGATGTGGAGGAGAGCCCACTTAAAGGAGCACTTGATATCCGTTGAAGCACCTGCTGTTTTTGTGCCTCATCTGGAATTTGTAGCGATTGGCGTGGCCGTAAGAAAGGGATCTTATCACATTGTCCGCTAAAAGAAGTAGACATTTTAGTTTGGCTGGAAGATGGTCTTTCTTCTGCAGATGTTACTGTTGCTTTAACACCTACCCCACGGACACAACCTTTTTTCCCCTTCCCAACACGCCTATTCCCCTTTCCACCAGCAGCAGGCCTTTTTCCACTCATTTTGGTGGTTAACTAATTCACAACTCTGGAGTTGTTTGCACAAAAAAACAATGGATGGTAACCGAGCAGAGCTGAGTGGCAAAACTGTGGTATTAGGCCAAAACTATTGGCTGGGTTAGATGCAGAAAAAAATTATTTTGAATTTGCAACCTGATGGAGGTCAGTATAGATGGACTAATACAAATAGTCCCACACACTGTTAGAAGCCCAAATATTTTTTCAGAGGTACTGTAGATGCAGATAAAAATTATTTTTAATTTGCAACCTGATGGAGGTCAGTATAGATGGACTAATAGACCAAGTCCCACACACTGCTAGAAGCCCAAATATTTTTTCAGAGCTAGATGCAGAAAAAAAATATTTTTAATTTGCAACCTGATGGAGGTCGGTATAGATGGACTAATAGACCAAGTCCCACACACCGCTAGAAGCCCAACTATTTTTTCAGAGCTAGATGCAGAAAAAAATTATATTCAATTTGCAACCTACTGGAGGTCAGTATAGAAGGACTAATAGAACAAGTCCCACACACTGCTAGAAGCCCAAATATTTTTTCAGAGCTAAATGAAGAAAAAAATTATTTTTAATTTGCAACCTGATGGAGGTCAGTATAGATGGACTAATAGACCAAGTCCCACACACTGCTAGAAGCCCAAATATTTTTTCAGAGCTAGATGCAGAAAAAAATTATTTTTAATTTGCAACCTGATGGAGGTCAGTATAGATGGACTAATAGACCAAGTCCCACACACCGCTAGAAGCCCAAATATTTTTTCAGAGCTAGATGCAGAAAAAAAATATTTTTAATTTGCAACCTGATGGAGGTCAGTATAGATGGACTAATAGACCAAGTCCCACACACCGCTAGAAGCCCAAATATTTTTTCAGAGCTAGATGCAGAAAAAAATTATTTTTAATTTGCAACCTGATGGAGGTCAGTATAGATGGACTAATAGACCAAGTCCCACACACTGCTAGAAGCCCAAATATTTTTTCAGAGCTAGATGCAGAAAAAAATTATTTTTAATTTGCAACCTGATGGAGGTCAGTATAGATGGACTAATAGACCAAGTCCCACACACCGCTAGAAGCCCAACTATTTTTTCAGAGCTAGATGCAGAAAAAAATTATATTCAATTTGCAACCTGCTGGAGGTCAGTATAGAAGGACTAATAGAACAAGTCCCACACACTGCTAGAAGCCCAAATATTTTTTCAGAGCTAAATGAAGAAAAAAATTATTTTTAATTTGCAACCTGATGGAGGTCAGTATAGATGGACTAATAGACCAAGTCTCACACACTGCTAGAAGCCCAAATATTTTTTCAGAGCTAGACGCAGAAAAAAATTATTTTTAATTTGCAACCTGATGGAGGTCAGTATAGATGGACTAATAGACCAAGTCCCACACACCGCTAGAAGCCCAAATATTTTTTCAGAGCTAGATGCAGAAAAAAATTATTTTTAATTTGCAACCTGATGGAGGTCAGTATAGATGGACTAATAGACCAAGTCCCACACACTGCTAGAAGCCCAAATATTTTTTCAGAGGTAAATGCAGAAAAAAATTATTTTTAATTTGCAACCTGATGGAGGTCAGTATAGATGGACTAATAGACCAAGTCCCACACACCGCTAGAAGCCCAAATATTTTTTCAGAGCTAGATGCAGAAAAAAATTATTTTTAATTTGCAACCTGATGGAGGTCAGTATAGATGGACTAATAGACCAAGTCCCACACACTGCTAGAAGTCCAAATATTTTTTCAGAGCTAGGTGCAGAAAAAAATTATTTTTAATTTGCAACCTGATGGAGGTCAGTATAGATGGACTAATAGACCAAGTCCCACACACCGCTAGAAGCCCAACTATTTTTTCAGAGCTAGATGCAGAAAAAAATTATATTCAATTTGCAACCTGCTGGAGGTGAGTATAGAAGGACTAATAGAACAAGTCCCACACACTGCTAGAAGCCCAAATATTTTTTCAGAGCTAAATGAAGAAAAAAATTATTTTTAATTTGCAACCTGATGGAGGTCAGTATAGATGGACTAATAGACCAAGTCCCACACACTGCTAGAAGCCCAAATATTTTTTCAGAGCTAGATGCAGAAAAAAATTATTTTTAATTTGCAACCTGATGGAGGTCAGTATAGATGGACTAATAGACCAAGTCCCACACACCGCTAGAAGCCCAAATATTTTTTCAGAGCTAGATGCAGAAAAAAATTATTTTTAATTTGCAACCTGATGGAGGTCAGTATAGATGGACTAATAGACCAAGTCCCACACACTGCTAGAAGCCCAAATATTTTTTCAGAGCTAAATGAAGAAAAAAATTATTTTTAATTTGCAACCTGATGGAGGTCAGTATAGATGGACTAATAGACCAAGTCCCACACACTGCTAGAAGCCCAAATATTTTTTCAGAGCTAGATGCAGAAAAAAATTATTTTTAATTTGCAACCTAATGGAGGTCAGTATAGATGGACTAATAGACCAAGTCCCACACACTGCTAGAAGCCCAAATATTTTTTCAGAGCTAGATGCAGAAAAAAATTATTTTTAATTTGCAACCTGATGGAGGTCAGTATAGATGGACTAATAGACCAAGTCCCACACACCGCTAGAAGCCCAACTATTTTTTCAGAGCTAGATGCAGAAAAAAATTATATTCAATTTGCAACCTGCTGGAGGTCAGTATAGAAGGACTAATAGAACAAGTCCCACACACTGCTAGAAGCCCAAATATTTTTTCAGAGCTAAATGAAGAAAAAAATTATTTTTAATTTGCAACCTGATGGAGGTCAGTATAGATGGACTAATAGACCAAGTCCCACACACTGCTAGAAGCCCAAATTTTTTTTTCAGAGCTAGATGCAGAAAAAAATTATATTCAGTTTGCAACCTGATGGAGGTCAGTATAGATGGACTAATAGAATGTTGCTATGCCCAAAAGATTTTACTTCACTAGGTGCAGTAAAAAAATTGGTATTCTATACACAGGTGTTATATCTTGCAACACAGATAGGCTACTCCACTGACTAACACACTCTGCAATAGGCCAAAAAGGATTAGCTTTGCTAGATTCAGCCAAATGCTGTGAAAAAAACTTGCACAGCACTGGCACAGACCTCCCTGGCAAAAACTGATAGGAACTCATGTAACCTAGTCCTGAAAAGGACTCCAATTACAATTAGTCTTTACTCCCACAACCTATCTATTTAAGAGCACAGACCTCACTGATAAAAGTCGTAGGAAATGCTGTAACCTAGTCCTTAAAAGGACTGCAATCACAACTATTCCCTACTCCCAAGCTATCTGTATATTTGTGCGAAAATTGGCTTGAAATTAACAAGGTATAGCGCACACAGCAACAGCGGTGCCGTCTAACACGCAGCTGCAGCAGTGAGAAAATGGTGGCGACGGGGAAAATGGCTTGGTCTTATAGGGCAAGGACATGTGACATACACTGCCAATGACACATGCCCTTGCTTGTGTGAAAAAAAGCACTTCGCTCCGTGTGTGCGCTGCTGATAGGCTGACAGATTGCACCTCCCCACTGCAAATGCGGGAAAGAGAAAAAAAAATGGAGATCTTCATTGTTCCTGCAGAGATCCATCCCCTGCCCCTCCCCCCACCCCGCTGTACACTCAAACTGCGTATTAACATTAATTTTCATCATTACTGAGAAAAAATCCAGTTATGATTTTGGTGCACGAACAGTTATCGAACATAACCTCGAACAGCCGAATTTTTCTCAAATTGTTCGTGTTCGCCGAACGGCTCGAACACCGCCCAAAACAGCTCGAATTTGAGATTGGCGAACAGTTCGAGTAGAACAACGCTCATCTCTACTAATCGTTCAATAAACTGCATAGACTACAGGACACAGTCTTCTTATTGGATTCCAAGTAGATAAGGTTTAGCTGCCTGTCGGAGTACACATACATCCCAGGATAACGTGTAGTGAGGACAGAACAGTAAAACAACGGCTACTGGCTAGTGAGATTCAGGACACCGGCTACACAGAGACTTAATACAGCTACAGCAATCTCTGCACAGCCAAGCATCCCCTTAAAGGCACCATGTCCCAAAAATCATGCAGAACAAAATCCGTAGCTTCTGCCTCCTCAAAGGCATCACCTATCAGCAACGCTGCCGCCATTGCCCGCGCAAAAGCTGAAGCCGCCAAAACACGAGCAACATTTGCTAACCAGGAAATGCATCTCAAGCTAGAGAAAGCAGAGCAAGAAACAAGAATGCAGATAGAGAAAGCGCACTTAGAAGCAACATTAGCTGACAGAGAATGGAGAGCACAACTTGATAAGGCACGTCTGGATGCCGCCTTCGAAAAACTAACAGCAGAAAGGAAGCTGCAGCCTCTGTGGCTGAAGCAGAGTTCTTAGAGGCCGCACAACTCCCTGATTTGCAAAGGCAAAGCAGTATGCCGAGTCTGAAGTTTATCTCACAGGATTCATTACAGCGCACAACTCAGTATGTCAATGAGCTCCCTGATTCAAATTACAATCCTGAGCCAATACTAAAGCAAGAATGCTATATCTCCAGTGAGACAGACAGAATTCAACATGGCAGGCATACCCAGATCAGTTATAAACGTGAATACAATTCTGTTAGTGACAACCCTGCCACTCAACAGGTTACCGAAGCAAAGCACCTTCCTGGCACGCCTTTCATCACGCCGAAACAAGACAACATCGGCTGGCGCCACCTAGAGGACACTAACAGGTATGAACGCACCTCACATCGTTACAAGGGCCATCCTCCACCAGTATACCCTACTGATAACCAGTTCACAACAGACTTTGCCAAGTTCTTTACACGATGTGAACTAGTGGCCAAAGGGCTCTTAAAATTCAACGACCATGCTGGAGGCTATAGAGCCTGGAGAGCTTCTTTCCAAAATGTTACTAGAGACTTGGAATTGTCAGAGAGAGAAGAGGTAGACCTCTTAGTCAAATATCTTGGAGAAGGGTCAAGTAGACACGCGTCAAGGATCAGAGACATTAATATAAACCACCCCGAGATTGGTCTCAAAATGATCTGGGACAGACTGGATGAGTGTTACGGCTCAGCAGAGGCAATAGAAAGAGCCTTATTTAAAAGAATAGACGATTTTCCCAAAATATCTAACAAAGGTCTTCAGAAACTCAGAGAGTTAAGGGACCTGCTAATGGAAGTCCAGGTTGCAAAATGCGAAGAGGACTTACAAGGACTCACATTCCTCGACACAGCAAGAGGTGTCAACCCTATAGTCCAAAAGTTGCCCAACAATCTGAAGGAAAAGTGGCTCACACATGGATCAACGTACAAATTTAAACACAATGTTCCATTTCCTCCCTTTTCCGTTTTCGTAGAATTTGTGCATCAACAGGCAAGGATCAGGAAAGACCCTAGCTTCGACTTTATGCTGTCGTATGCCACACCGACACCAGCTCCCAATCCACGCAAGACGTCTGTAGCAGTACACAAGACTAATGTTTCTTCTTCAGGTTCTGTTCACAGGTCTGGCAACTACTCTCAAGTAGAGACAAAGGAACAGGACCCCAGCAAGCAGTGCCCCTTCATCAAAAGCCTCATCCTCTCCTGAAATACAGAGCCTTCAGAGAGAAACCTATGCAGGATCGTAAGAGCTTCTTGAAAGAAAACGGCATATGCTACAAGTGCTGTTCATCTACATCACATCTTGCTAAGGACTGTAAGGTCAGTGTGAAATGCTCAGAATGTGGCACTGCAGACCACAACACAGCACTACACCCCGGCTCAGCCCCTTGGAGTGCCAAAAACACTTCAACGGACAGTGAGCATGGCGGGGAGGAAAGGAACACGACTACAACTACACCAGAGATCACTTCACAATGTACTGAAATTTGCAATAGGTCAATAGACAGTAGGTCCTGTTCCAAAATCTGCCTTGTCAGAGTTTACCCAAAGGGCCACAGAGACAAAGCTGTAAAACTATATGCCATCTTGGATGATCAAAGTAACAGATCCTTGGCTAGATCAGCGTTCTTCGATCTATTCAACGTTAAAGGGCCAAATACTCCCTATTCACTAAAAACATGTGCAGGTACTGTGATGACCGCGGGAAGGAAAGTTGCTGATTACCAAATTGAATCCATAGATGGACAGTTCAGCCAGCCATTACCTACAATCATCGAATGTAACCAAATTCCTGACAACAGATCTGAAATTCCAACACCAGTTGTAGCAATTCACCATGCTCACTTAAAACATATAGCACATCTTATACCACAACTCAATCATCAAGCCCAAATAGTCCTGCTCTTGGGAAGAGATATGCTGCAAGTCCATAAAGTGAGACACCACATCAATGGACCCCGTAATGCTCCTTATGCTCAAAAGGCTAGACTTGGGATGGGTCATAATAGGAGATGTGTGCCTAGGGCGCATGCACACTCCCACCTCTGAGACAAGTATGCTTACTAACATGCTGGAGAATGGTCGACCATCTTTGTTCCAACCCTGTAACAATGACTGTGTTGGCGGCCTGGAATCCATACTCAGTCCCCAGCCGCCCGGCGGCCGGGTGTCCATACTCAGTCCCCAGCCGCCCGGCGGCCGGGTGTCCATAAACGGTCCCCAGCCGCCCCTATTTCTCCTTGAAACATCCCCCCACACACTTTTCTTAGCCCGGCCTGCTTTAGGCAGCATTGGACGAGCCCACCAGAGAACCAGACTCCTCCGGTGGGCCCTGACTTCTCCATCGGTGGAGTTGAGAGTGCCAAGGTGAGGAGCATGATGATGATGACAGAAGTTAGCATCTGCTATGTTTTCTTTTAATGCAAGTGTGAGTGTGCAGCTTGCCACCCACCCACCCCCAGACTGCAATTCCATACAGCTAGCTTGCACTTGAAATGGGGCCTTTTAGTTTGGAGGAGGCCGAAGCTGGCCACTACCTCATGGCTGCTTCGGCAGCGAGGTATCCATACTCAGTCCCCAGCCGCCCATATTGTGCCTTATACATAAGATTAAGTGCGTACACCAAAACATTACCTGTACCCTCCCCAGTGCATTTAGTGGGAAGGAGAGCCTATTCCGCTGTAGTGTGTGCATGCCAAACCCCTGTTCATGGTACAAGCGAAGATGCCTCCCACCTTGCACCTGTCGTTGCAGACATGCAACTATCCCCATTCAAGTCCTTGTCCCAGTGCAGTGTTCAATTGTACCTCTCCCATTCCTTGCAATGCAAGCGCAAGTATGCAGCCTGCCACCCACCCACCCCCAGGCTGCAATACCATACTGCTTGCTTGCTTGCACTTTAAATTGGGCCTTTTAGGCATGTGGAGGCGGAATCTGGCCACCACGCCATGGCTGTGTCGGCGGCCTGGTATCCATACTCAGTCCCCAGCCGCCTGGTGGCCGGGTGTCCCCGCTTGCTCCCCAGCCTCCAGGGGGTGGCCGGGTGGCCATACTCGGTCCCCAGCCACCCCTATTTGTCCCGGTAACCTTTCCCACACTTTTCTTAGCCTGGCCTGCTTTAGGGCAGCATTGGCCGAGCCCACCGGACTATCTGACTCCTCCGGTGGGCCCTGGCTTCTCCATCAGGGGAGTTGAGAGTGCCAAGGTGAGGAGCATGATGAGGATGATAGAAGTTAGCATCTGCTTTGTTTTGTTGTAATGCAAGCGCATGTATGTAGTAGCGGCTAGGCCTGAGGTGGTCAGCATTTTGGCGCATATCCTACCTCCTCCATGGATTGCTGGATGTTTTCCTGCTACTATCCAAGTTCTATGACTCCCGTTGAAACAAAGCTTCAGGTGATAAATGTTGGATGAGGTAGTGGCAAAGGAGAAAGAGCAGGAGAAACAGGGACCATTCACATCAATATCAGGCCAGTCAACCAGATATGTCTTGTAGGATATGTTTCTGTAACAAAAGGAGCGGTTCGGCTACACAGTTATAGGGCATACAGTGAGTGCAATGCCTACCAAAAATTTCGAGCCACTCCAATGCCCCTTGGAAATGACATGGAGGTCAGAGGGCGTTAACTAAACCTTTTTTTCCATTTATAGCAACTGGGTCTCTCGTGCACTGTTGGCCTAAGCAGTGAATGGAAGGCTTTCCAAAAATTATGAGGAACTGCAATGCCCCTTACAAGAGCCATGTGCGGCACCCCAGGGGTCTGGTCACCACAGTAATAGAGATATTACGTCGGAGAGCAAGTGGGAGGTTTCCTGGTCAGGATCCCTTAAACATGCAACATCCTCCTGCCCCAATCCTGGGAGGGGAGAATTCTGCCCTTATAAACTGGATCTGGGGCGGGGTTGAGTGAGTCAGAGAACAGTCAGAGTGAGAGTGAGAGCAAGGGAAAGTAACAGCAAGGAGCTCTGTAGGAGCTAGGAGCTAAAGACCAGGGGCTGGAAGCTGAGCAGAGCTCGCCCTGGCAGAAGACAATAGGAACCGGACACAGGAGTCCGAAGCTGTGAGGACTTATATATCCAGCAGCAGAAACCAGCCGACAGGGGATTTCAGGTCCTCTGGCCATAGAAGCCCGGAGGCTCAGTCACAAGCTAGGGACCAGCACCGCCGTCGTGGAGCGGAGGCTAACAGAAGGCCCCAAGTCACCAGCCATACGGGTGAGCACTACACGGTACACTCAGGAACGTGGGCTACTTCTACCCGCTTGCAGCAAGGTAGCCAGGAAGAGTGCAGACAGACGGGGAGGCCTACAACTCCACCTGGCCAGGGGAACTCCTGCTTGCTCACAGACTGACCAGGCCTCTTATGCTAGCCAGTACTCCCAGGAGGGTCTACCTTATAATCATCAGTAAATACCCTGAACTGCACTGCAAAGACACTGAGTCATTCCTGCTGCGCTCGTGCACCATCACCCCCATCATCCACACTCACTGCCCTGAGGCTATACTCCTCCCGAGGGGAGTTATCCCATTCTATGCTGCGCACACAACACCAGCCTCAGCGGTCTGCCTCGCAGCGGTGGAACTCCCTGACCGCAATCCACGGGTGGCGCAGTCGGACAATTAACCTCAAAACCTAAGAAAGACTGCCACTGGTTTGACCAGTCTCAGCCACGGGACCGGGTCACCTCCACGGAGACTACAGACCCCAGAGACCCGGCACCGGGTATCCCACACACGTGTACACATGGCCCAGGGGGCGCGTCACATGCAGTACAGCATATTACAAACATAAGTCCCATTATTGGGGAGTGGGTGTCCCATGGTATTTGCTTATGCTTTCCAAGCAAAAGCTGCCAAAAATTAGGATGGAGCAACTTGAAATGCCCCATACAAGAGCCATGCAGTACAGCATATTACAAACATAAGTCCCATTATTGGGGAGTGGGTGTCCCATAGTATTTGCTTATGCTTTCCCAGCAAAAGCTGCCAAAAACTAGGACGGAGCAACTTGCAATGCCCCTTACAAGAGGCATGCAGTACAGCATATTACAAACATAAGTCCCATTATTGGGGAGTGGGTGTCCCATAGTATTTGCTTATGCTTTCCCAGCAAAAGCTGCCAAAAATTAGGACGGAGCAACTTGCAATGCCCCTTACAAGAGCCATGCAGTACAGCATATTACACACATAAGTTCCATTATTGGGGCGTGGGTGTCCGATAGTATTTGCTTATGCTTTCCCAGCAAAACCTGCTAAAAATTAGGACGGAGCAACTTGCAATGCCCCTTACAAGAGCCATACAGTACAGCATATTACAAACATAAGTCCCATTATTGGGAAGTGGGTGTCCCATAGTATTTGCTTATGCTTTCCCAGAAAAAGCTGCCAAAAATTAGGACGGAGCAGCTTGCAATGCCACTTACAAGAGCCATGCAGTACAGCATATTACAAACATAAGTCCCATTATTGGGGAGTGGGAGTCCCATAGTATTTGCTTATGCCTTGCAAGCAAAAGCTGCCAAAAATAAGGATGGAGAAACTTGCAATGCTGGCACCCTGGTGGTATAGTGGTGGTGGAGGCTGAGGATAAGGAGAAGAAGATTAAACAGCCGAAACGAGGAAGCGTAAACCCATGTGTGGGTGTGAAGCGGTGCATGTGAATACACCTCCCAAAATAACACAGTGGATTTGACTTTATGTTACTCTGCTGTCATTTGGTGGTGATGAGAAGTCTGGACCAATCCAGCCCTTCTTCATTTTGATAAGGGTCAGCTTGTCAGCATTGTCAGTTGACAGGCGAGTGCGCTTATCAGTTATAATTCCTCCAGCGGCACTAAAAACACGCTCCGATAACACGCTAGCGGCAGGGCAGGCCAGGACCTCCAAGGCATACAGAGCAAGTTCATTCCAAGTGTCCAGCTTGGATACCCAATAATTAAAAGGCACAGAGGAATCACGGAGGATGCTGGTACAGTCGGCAAGGTACTCCCTCACCATCTTTTGAAACTTTCCACTCCTTGTGAGAGTACCCCGCGCCTCAGGGCCTGTAAGCTGGGCGGGTGTCAGAAAACTGTCCCAGAACGTTGATAGCGTTCCCCTGCCTCTGCTGGATTGGAGTTGCATCTCTCTCGCCTGTACGCCTTGGTTGGGCAACGAACTGTGACCTCTGCCGCTAGCGTGTTCAGATGGGAATTTTTTTAAGAGTTCTGCCGCAAGGGCCTTCTGGTATTGCCCCATTTATGTAGACCTCTCCACTTCAGGAATAAGAAAGTGAAAGTTCTCCTTGTAGCGGGGGTCTACAAGTGTCACCAACCAGTAATGACTGTCACCCAACATTTTGACAATGCGAGGGGCACGGTTAAGGCAGCGTAACATAAAGTCAGCCATGCGTGCCAGACTGGTAACAGGCAAGATTTCCGTGTCCTCACCAAGATGACAACTGACCATGCTCTCCTCCTCCTCCTCTTCCTCCTCCCCCCTGTCCTCAGGCCACACACGCTGAACCGACGGTATGACACTTGTACAGGTACTACCGTCTACAACGCATGATAGCAGCTCCTGTTCTTCCACCTCCTCCTCCTCCTCCTCCTCTCCCTCATTGTCCCCCAATGCACGTTGGGATGAGATGAGGCTGGGCTGTGTGTAATCGCCCGCTACAGCTCCTTGATCCATCTCATCATACTCTGGCTGCAATGCCTCCTCTTTAATTCTCTGCAGAGAGCGTTGCAAAAGACAGACAAGTGGGATGCTGACACTAATGATGGCGTCATCGCCACTCACCATCTTGGTGGCCTCCTCAAAGTTTGTCAAGATGGTACATATGTCAGACATCCAGGTCCACTCCTGAGGTCTTATGTGTGGAGTCTGACCTGAATATCGACGGCCTTGTTGCAGCTGGTACTCCACAACTGCTCTCTTCTGCTCACAAATCCTTTGCAACATGTGGAGGGTAGAGTTCCAACGTGTGGGGACATCACACACCTGTCGGTGTGACGGAAGCTGCAAACGTGCTGCAACACAGCAAGGGCGGCGGAAGCTGTAGCCGACTTGCGAAAATGAGCTGACAGGCGGCGTACTTTCACGAGCAGATCTTGCAACTCGGGGTACGATTTAAGAAACCGCTGAACCACGAGGTTAAGCACATGAGCCAGGCATGTTACGTGTGTGATCTCACCTCACCTCAGAGCCGCACCAGGTTACAGCCATTGTCACACACGACCATGCCGGGATGTAGGTTCAGTGATCTCAGCCACAGATCTGCCTGCTCTTTCACAGCTGTCCACAACTCACAAGCAGTGTGAGGTTTATCACCTAAGCTTATGAGTTTAAGCACAGCCTGTTGCCGCTTGGCGAAGGCAGTACTGCAGTGCTTCCAGCTTGTAACTGATGTGGTGATATCTGAGATGGAGGCTGAACATGAGGAGGAGGAGGAGGAGGAGGAGGATGCACAGGAGCTGTACACTGTGGGGGCAACTTTGACTGACATAGGGCCCGCAATCCTCGGTGTGGGGAGGATGTGTTCTGTCCCAAGGTCCGACTGGGTCCCGGCTTCCACTATGTTTGCCCAGTGTGCAGTCAGAGAGATGTACCGTCCCTGGCCACAAGCACTTGTCCACGTGTCCGTTGTCAGGTGGACTCTCCCAGTAACTGCGTTGTTGAGGGCACGGCAGATGCTTTGGGACACGTGCTTGTGTAGTGCGGGGATGGCACACCGGGCAAAATAGTGTCGGCTGGGGACCGAGTACCGAGGGACGGCCACCGCCATAAGATTGCGGAAGGATTCCGTCTCCACCAGCCTAAAAGGCAGCATTTCCAATGCAAGCAGTCGTGAAATGTGCGAATTTAGGACTGTGGCCTGTGAGGCGTTAGTTGCGAATTTCCGCTTTCGTTCAAAGGTCTGGGATATGGACAATTGAACGCTGCGGTGGGACGTGGACGTGGATGTTGATGCTGTTTCTTGAGAAACTGCCATAACAAGTGAAGACTGAGAGGAAGGGGCATCTTTACATGCAGTATGGACAGGGGATTGCCTTGCACACACAACAGGGGGTTCTATTGCACGCACAACAGTGGAAGAAGCAGTGGTGACACCCGCTGACACTGGTCGTGGACCCTGGGTTTCGCCCCACAAAGTGGGGTGCTTTGCTGCCATGTGCCTGATCATGCTGGTGGTGGTCAGGCTGGTAGTTTTGTCATGGCATGGCAGGTGGAACATATGGCCTTTTTGGGGTTAGCAGCAGAGTCTTTAAAAAAATTCCAGACTCTGGAAGACCTACCGCTTGTACTGGCAACGTCCCTCATGTTGGTGTTACGGGGAACGGTTGCCTGCCTTTTGTCTGCGGCCACCACACTGCTTCTTCCTGCCTGTTGGGGTACTCTGCCTCCCTCCCCCTGTGTGCTGCTTGCCTCACTCTGCATGTCCTCCTTCCACGTTGGGTCAGTTACTAGATCATCCACCACCTCCTCCTCTTCCACTTGCGCACCACGATCCTCCTCCTCACTTCCTGGCAATTGTGTCTCGTCATCGTCCACCTCTTGTGACAGATTGCCAACGTCGACTTCCTGTGGCCGTGGCTGTTCAAATATTTGGGCATCGCAACATGGGATCTCCTCTTCCACCACTTCAAGCGTATCAGGCGAGGGGCCCAAATATGGAAATGGACCAGTGAACAACTCTTCAGAGTGTCCAAGTGTGTGATCACTTGCTGTCTTACGACACTCGGCATGGAGGGAGGAAGGAGCATCAGGGTGAGGAGGAGTATGCGGTCGAGACTCACGGCTACTAAGAGTTGACCGTGTGGAAGACAGACCGGAGGTGTTGGTGCCCAGGTAACTGGAAGTATTATCTGCTATCCAATTAATAACCTGTTCACACTGATCAGTTCTCAATACAGGTGTTGTTCTGTGCTTCCCTAGTAATTCGGTCAAGAAGTGGGAGCGAGAAGATGTGGCTGTTGGTTGTGGCACATTTTCACCTTGGCCACGGCCCCGTCCTCTGCACGAACCATCACCAGAACGTCCACTTCCACGTCCCTTGCCACGCGCCTTGCCCATTGTAAATGATGTAAAATAGCTTACACTTGCACTATCAATGGAAAAAGGGTAATAAAGAGTAGATTAGAACCGTGGAAGAGGAAAACCACAGTTATTGTTTACTGGGGTATACCACACTTTTTTAAATAGAGATATTTGCGGCTGAACAGTGAGCGACACACTCAAACTGCTTTTTTTTTAGATACCAAAGGCCCAAAACTGGATAGTACAGCGATTTGACCCGTGGAACTGCGAAACCACACTGGGATGTCGGGCCTACACAAGACTATTTTCGACAGATATATTTTTGTGTCACAACAGTCAGGAGACGCTACTGTTTTTCTTTACGGAAAAAAATACCAAAACCTGAATAATAGAGATTTTTTTCCGTGGGATGGCAAAACCACAGTTATTGTTTACTGGGGCATACCACACTTTTTTAAATAGAGATATTTGCGACTGAACAGTGAGCGACACACTCAAACTGCTTTTTTTTTAGATACCAAAGGCCCAAAACTGGATAGTACAGCGATTTGACCCGTGGAACTGCGATACCACACTGGGATGTCGGGCCTACACAAGACTATTTTCAACAGATATATTTTTGTGTCACAACAGTCAGGAGACACTACTGTTTTTCTTTATGGAAAAAACTACCAAAACCTGAATAATAGAGATTTTTCACCGTGGGATGGCAAAACCACAGTTATTGTTTGCTGGGGTATACCACACTTTTTTAAATAGAGATATTTGCGGCTGAACAGTGAGCGACACACTCAAACTGTTTTTTTTTTTAGATACAAATGGCCCAAAATGGATAATACAGAGGTTTGAACCGTGGAAGTGCAAAACAACACTTCTGTTTCTCTAGCCTACACCAGACTATTTTCAACAGTTATATTTGTGTCTGAAAAATCAGAGACACGCTTTTTTTTTGGGGGGGGGGGGACACACCAAAAGGTTAATAAGACGGGTATTTGTACAGTGTGAAGGAGGAAAAAAAAAGGAGGATTTAGATGAAAAAAAAAGGATTTTTCCTTGCCCCCGACACCTGGTGCTAAGTCCAGCAATTTCAGCAACAGGAGCACACAGGACTGTAATGCAGCATTTGCTGGTATAACCACTGTGTCTCCTATACAGCCTGCCTGCCTGGTATCTGGGATGGATATTAGTCCTGAAAAGGACTGTTTGTTTGTTCTGTCAGCCTTTACAGACCCTACACTAACTATTTCGCAGTTTATATCTCTCCCTAAATCAGCAGCGCTGTCCCTACACTGTCTAATCCAGAGCGACTGTGTCCAAGATGGCGGCGCCCCGTTTTAAATACTCGAGGTGACGCTGTGCGGCCAGCCAATCACTGTAATGCCCACAACCAACATGGCTGCAGCATTACAGTGACTGGCTGGCAATCCCTGCATGTTCATTGGCTCTGTAAAGAGCGCCAAACATGCAGGGTGGAGACCCGAGCTCCCGCCCGAGTAACCCGGAAATGCTCGGTGCTCGCCGAACATCCCGAGTAGCGTGATGCTCGGGCGAGTACCGAGCAGTGTCAAGCATGTTCGCTCAACACTAGTGTCTACACTTCATACGACAACCTCGGATATTCAACTCGGATCCCACAGATTCGACAAGTTCTCAAGCTGGAAGTCACTCATCTGAGCTATCACCTGTTTGTCTCACATAGCTCGCTCATTCAAAGACCTTTACAAGCGGCAGTGGAGACAGGTACAAAGTCTTGCGAATACATTCTGGGACAGGTGGCGCAAGCAATGCCTATCTACACTAACATAGTAACATAGTTTGTAAAGCCGAATAAAGACTTGCGTCCATCAAGTTCGACCTGTTAGTTCTGTAATTGCTAAAGTTGATCCAGAGGAGGGCAAAAACCCCAAATGATTTGGCCAATCTTCACCTGAGGAAAAATTCCCTCCCGACTCTGAAACCAGCAGTCAGAATAAATCCCTGTATCAACCTACTATTTTATTTTATTTTTAAGTATATGCTGAAATCTGCCTGGTATCTAGAAATGCATCCAGTCCCCGCTTGAACTGGTGTAGTGAATCCGACATTACCGTCTCCTCACTCAGTGAATTCCATATTCTCACTGCTCTTACCGTAAAGAACCCCTTCCTATGCTGGTGCTGAAACCTTTTCTCTTCCAGTCTTAGTGAATGCCCTCTTGTTACCGTAATATCCCTCCTTTTGAGCAAGATCTCTATACTGTCCCCTAACATATTTGTACACATTTATTATGTCCCCCCTCAACCTTCTCTTTTCCAGGCTGAATAGTCCTAGTTTTGCTAACCTCTCTGGGTATTGCAGTCCCTCCATTCCCTTTATTAATTTTGTTGCCCTCCTTTGTACCTTTTCAAGCTCATTTATATCCTTTCTATATATTGGGGCCCATAACTGAGCACAGTATTCCAAGTGTGGTCTGACCAGTGCTTTGTATAGTGGAAGAACAATGTTCTCATCCTTTGCAGCTATACCTCTTCTGATACATCCCATTACCCTGTTTGCCCTTACAGCAGCGGCCTGACTTTGGGCACTCCAATTTAGTTTGCTATCAATCAAGATGCCCAAGTCCTTCTCCATCTCTGAATTCCCCAATGATTTCCCATTCAGTGAGTACTGGTGACTTCCATTTTTCCTTCCCATATGTATGACCTTACATTTGTCCTCGTTAAACCTCATTTGCCATTTAATGCTCCACCTACCCAGCTTATCCAAATCCCTCTGTAGGTCTGCACTGTCCTCTTTTGTATTAATTGTTTTACATAACTTTATGTCATCTGCAAATATAGATATTTTACTATTTATCCCGTTGACTATGTCGTTAATAAAGATATTAAATAACATTGGGCCTAGTACAGACCCCTGTGGTACCCCACTAGTGACGCTTACCCAATCTGAGTATATTTCATTTATAACCACCCTCTGCCTTCTATCCTTTAGCCAGTTAGCTACCCACTTGCAGACATTTTCCCCCAGCCCCATCATTCTCATTTTGTATACCAACCTATTATGTGGCACGCTATCGAACGCTTTTGAGAAGTCGAGATACACGACATCCACTGGTTCCCCCTGATCTACTCGAGAGCTAACCTCCTCGTAGAAGTCAATCAGGTTTGTTTGGCAGGAGCGATTCCTCATGAATCCATGTTGGTTCGGGATTAAAAGATTATTAGCATCAAGATGCTCCATAATTGCCTCTTTAATGAAGCTTTCAAAAATTTTGCCCACAACGGACGTCAGACTCACCGGCCGATTGTTTCCGGCGTCACTTTTCGCTCCCTTTTTGAATATTGGTGCTACATTCGCCTGTCGCCAATCAAGTGGTACAGACCCAGTCTCAACAGAGTCCTTAAATATAAGATATAAC
The DNA here is from genome assembly GCF_046119375.1 of Phyllobates terribilis. Classification (NCBI taxonomy): domain Eukaryota; kingdom Metazoa; phylum Chordata; class Amphibia; order Anura; family Dendrobatidae; genus Phyllobates; species Phyllobates terribilis. The sequence continues at coordinate 529,101,353 of NW_027362764.1, read as the reverse complement.
GGTCTGTCTATCACATTACTTAGTTCCCTTAGTACCCGTGGGTGTATGCCATCAGGTCCTGGTGATTTGTTTATTTTAATGTTACTGAGGCGTTTCTGTACCCCAGCTTGGGTTAGATTTGTCATACTTAGTGGAGGATTAAGCTTGTCACTTCTCATTTCTCCAGTTAGTTCTATTTCCTTTGTGAAAGTTGTCGAAAAAAAATTATTTAATAGATTAGCTTTATCCTCATCATTCTCTATAATTTTGCCTTCCTCACTTTTTATCGGTCCAATATTATCCGATTTAATCCTTTTACTATTTATATACGTAAAGAACAGTTTGGGATTTGATCTACTTTCCCTAGCAATACGTCTCTCTGTTTCCTCCTTCTCTATTTTTATTTGTTTTTTACAGGTTCTCGTTTTTTCCTTGTAACACATTAGTGCCTCCTTACTGTTTTCCTGTTTTAATCTCTTGAATGCCTCTTTTTTGCTATTTAACGCCCCTTTTACGTTCTTGTTCAACCATATTGGTTTCCTCTTATTTCTGGCCCTTTTATTCCCATACGGTATATACCTCTCGCACTGAGTATTCAGAATTGTTTTGAAGGTTTCCCATTTACTATTCGTATTCCTTTGATTAAGTACTTTGTCCCAGTCAATAAGTTGAAGGTTTTCTATCAGCTGATCAAACTTCGCCCTCCTAAAGATTAATGTTTTTGTTGTTCCCTTATTGATAACCCTACTGAAGGGCATTTTGAAGTCGATAATATTATGGTCGCTATTACCTAGGTGCCCCCCTATCTGTACCTCAGTTATTCTATCAGGCCTATTAGTCAATATTAAGTCCAACACGGCCTTCCCTCTCGTTGGTTCCTGCACTAGTTGGGAGAGATAATTATCCTTAATATTTGTCAAGAACCTTTTTCCTTTCTGAGATCTACAGGTTTCTGTTTCCCAGTCAATATCCGGGTAGTTGAAATCCCCCATTACAATCACTTCATTATGTTTTGCTACTTTGTCTATTTGTCCTAATAGCAGATTCTCATTCTCCTCTGTTATATTGGGTGGCTTATAGCAGACCCCCAGTAATATTTTATTATTATTTTTAGTTCCCTCTATCTCTACCCACATGGACTCGACCCCCTCTTCTCCCTCTCCTATATCTTCCCTTAGTCTGGGTTTTAGACATGACTTTACATATAAGCAGACTCCTCCGCCTTTCCCCTGTTTCCGGTCCCTTCTAAATAAACTATAATCTAATAAATTTACCGCCCAGTCGTAGCTATCGTCTAGCCAAGTCTCTGTTATACCTACGATGTCATACCTCTCCTCCGATATAAGCGCCTGCAGCTCATCCGCCTTATTGGTCATGCTTCTTCCGTTGGTCAGCATGCAAGATAAAACTTTGGGGTTATTTAGCATCCTATTCTTCTCTAACGATCTAACTGTACTATCCCCACCCCCCTCTCCATTCTCATTATTTTCACTTCTCCCCTTCCCCCTTGCTTGCCTCATATCCCACCTATTTCCTTGGTTCCCCCCCCCGTCTCTAGTTTAAAAACTCCTCCAACCTATTAGCCATCTTCTTCCCCAGCACCGCTGCACCCTCCCCATTGAGGTGCAGCCCGTCCCTACGGTAGAGCCTGTAGCCGACCGCGAAGTCGGCCCAGTTCTCCATGAACCCAAACCCTTCTGCCTTGCACCAACTCTTTAGCCACTTATTCACCTCCCTAACTTCCCGTTGGCGCTCCTGTGTGGCTCGCGGGATTGGTAGTATTTCTGAGAAAACTACCTTGGAGGTCCTTGCCCTAAGCTTCCTACCTAGGTCCCTGAAATCATTTTTAAGGACCCTCCATCTACCACTCACTTTGCCATTGGTGCCGATGTGGACCATGACCGCTGGGTCTTCGCCAGCCCCACCCAGTAACCTGTCAACCCGATCCGCGATGTGCCGGACTTGAGCGCCAGGGAGGCAGCACACTGTTCGGCGAACCACTGCAACCACGGACAAAGTGGCAATCTACAAGACCCAATCTGAACATTGGTGACCTCATACTTGTGAAAGACTTTCAAACCCACAGAAACCAGTGGCCACTTGGCTTAGTAACTGCAACGTTCCCTAGCAAAGATGGAAATGTCCGGAAAGTGGAAGTGAGGATGACCAGAGGAGACGAACCAAAGACGTTCCTCAGACCAATATCTGAACTAGTTCTACTTTTACCCTTCAAGGACCAGGATGGTGACATCCATTGATGCCAGACGGGGAGTGTTATGTTTTCAGACAGACCCATTTCTTGTTTGCAGCACACTGACTCCCTCTAGCGGCTGAATGCTGAGTTTGTTTGTTGCACTTGTTTCCTTTTTGATCTACTCAGCACACCATAGTATTGTCTGTAGTGATGCACCCTGGGAGAAGGAAGGTCTTTTTCCACACAGACTGATTGCAGAGAAGACGTCCACCATTTTATCCCTCTTGTGATAGCATCGTTGGTAAGACAGACTATGTTTTTCCTGATTGCAGACACCTGATATGTAGGACTCTAATCCCTGCTTCTTCCAGTTACACTTATGAGACTGGCAAGCTGCTTCATTACATGTTATATGCTGTTCTGCTATTGATTTCATGTAATTCTGTGTTGTGTATACACATATTGATTGTTTGTTTTTCCATTGCTCCTAGTTTTACCAAATTCATCTACTAATCGTTCAATAAACTGCATAGACTACAAGACACAGTCTTCTTATTGGATTCCAAGTAGATAAGGTTTAGCTGCCTGTCGGAGTACACATACATCCCAGGATAACGTGTAGCGAGGACAGAACAGTACCAGTCAGTGACTTGTATTGTTCATGATTATTGTACTTGTTTTTTACTATGTATACCCCTTTTCACATGTAAAGCACCATGGAATAAATGGCGTTATAATAATAAATAATGATAATAATAAAACACTGATGAATATTATGTAATTTCCAATCTTTTTTATTCTTTTTATTTTTTTTCTTCATAAAACAATTTGTGTGACATGCAATATGTTATTAGTCCTTAAAGAACTTGCATTATTTATTATTTTTGTGAATGGTCTGCCTGATTACAAATCAATGAGAGGGATAACTGTTGGACTGTTATTTTAATAAAAAAAAAACCATGAAAAATCTCTCAGTGCTCTGTGTTACAAAATGGGCTGTCAGTTACTACAGGGTTACCAAGCTAAGGTGAGGTCTATTTGACATTATTAAGACTGTATTGGTATTAAAGCGTTTGAAAGGAGTTGGATACAGTCTTGCAATTCGCTGTGATTCATATTATTTTGAAAAATTTGTCGAACCTGGCGAATTTTAATTTCAAAAGATTTTGTCATCTCTAATAGCCTGTTTGTCTATTAATAAAATCTTAGAAGTCATTGAAGAGGTCGCATATAGTACATTCCAATATTCTTATTTTTTTACAGTTGTCATACATTAATCCTGCTATACATTGTACTCCCCTGCTACTGGGGAACTTCTTATTTGCTTTTTACATTCAACACTGATACTGAAAAATAGGCTGACACATAGGTGCATTTAGGTATAAGTTTGGAGCGGGCTCTTCAGTTGTGTGTGGTCCACCACTTGACGTTATTTTCATACTTTTCTACCGCAACCATCTACACTAAGAGGAAAGAAATGCATCTTCCAGTTTTCCTGCACTTGATCAGTAAGTACCTCTGCTTTTCTTCAGTTATAAGTTACAGCCTCTGTGAACCTTTCTGCTTCTGTGGAATTCTAAGTGCTTTTGCACAAACTGAAGTGCAGACTAAAAATAAAGTAGAACATGCAGTGCTGAGAAAGTATTTCTAAATTTTTAAATATTTCACATCTTTGAAAAAAAAAATTAGACAAAAGACATTTTAAAAGAGAATGTAACATAGTCTGTGAATTAAACTTCTACTGTACTTTATTCCTACTTGTATTTTAGGTATAAAATTAATGGCATATATCTGATAATGTGCTAAAAACCAAAAGCTTTATACAGTTAGGCTCGGACTGGCCTTCAGAAGAATAAGTGAATCACCTGGTGGGCCTCTAGGCTGCAGTGGGACACCAGCCTCCCACCATCTCCGTGGTTTAAGTTTTCAATTAGGCATTACCTAAGTAAATACCTCCGTATATTTATTCATTCAGCACTTATCTAATGTCTTGATCTGTATTCAGTGTAAAAAAACATCTTATAATCAACACTGCTTTGATGTCACGGGTGTGTCAGGTTTAACAGACAGTCATGCGGGGTCCGGCTGTAGAAGGTCGCTGCATTTGGCCTTGCAAACATCTTCCTGATCCTTCAGATGAGAGATTATAGAAGTATACTGGCACCAATCCTAAAAGTTAAATGATATTCTTAATGTCAACAATTACTTGCGATCTTTTACGGTGGTGCATCAGCTATAGTTCAAAGTAGACATTGATAAGAAGAAGCACTCATCAGATTTTTCTTGGCTAATAAGTCCTTTATTCCATCATGTGTGGACAATCTAGTAAAACATGCGGCAAGCAGGCAAAAACAGGGAGTAGGTGCAGGGGAGGAAGAGAGGATGACAGCCGTTTCGCATCCGTCTGACGCTTCTATGGGTCCTTTCATGATCCCTCTCTCTCTAGGACCCATGGTTGATCCTCACCTTGCCTGGTGATTCTACCTTTAGGACCCAGCTGTGATCCTCCTCTTCTGCTGCTAATTACCACACCCTTGCTGTATCCTTAAATACACTCAGCTTTTCCAGTAAGTTGCTGGTGATGGTGTTCTTATCTATTCAGGTTTGGAATTCTAGTAGTCGGCTATAATTTTATTGGAATTCCTTTGTGGGTTGTTACCTTGTTTTCCCCATTGTCATTCTTAAGCTAAGTGTATTCCCTTGTTTGTTTCCCTTGTGTGTACTTTAGTTTGCAGTGGGGCTGACTAGTGCTCACTCCTCCCCCTCCCTACCTAGGACCTAGCTTTAGGATCAGCTAGGGCCAGGGTTCCTGCTTGGCGATAGGTGCAGAACCTATATAGGGTCCATAGGGGAGTCAGGATTTATCATTTGAGCTGTTTAGGGGTCTCAACTCCCCCTTTCCCTACTTGTAGGGCACCCATCCCTTTTCCTGTCATCATATGCTGGGTTCTCCCAATACCCAGTGTGACATTTGATCACAGTAGTGCTGTATATTCAGATATTGTTATTTTTATAGAAATCTATTAATAACATTATGGCACTTTTTACACCTTATTTGAGAATGGATGATGTTTCCATAACCATGTGCCAAGTATTCAAGAAAGTAAAAGTGTCATTCACACACTGAATAACATTACAATGGCGCTCACAGGTCATACTAATGTGATTTAATGACATGTACAATCACCGAGGACTGCAGGCGTGGGTGCTCCATGCAATATACTGTTAGAATATTGTTAGAACCCTCCTGTTTGTTTTTTCCATCTTGTGTTTTGTGGTCACGTGACCATCTGCCTTTATATTTGAGCTCCACCCTTTTGGCTGTGCTGGACGTTAGTATTGTTTGACTGTTTTGCTAGCCAGGTGCTTCTGTGCCTATCTCTGTCAGTTTTCTTGGTCCTTCTGGGACCTCTAGTACCTTTTTGTCAGTTTATCTTTTTGTGTTCTGCAACAACCTTCTCTGTTTAGGAGGTGTCCCATTTTTGTTCCAGTCCGTAGTTCTTTTAGGGACCCCTTCCTTTATGCTATAGGTCTTCGTTCAGACTAGCCGAGGACTAAGGCGGGTCTGTTCGCAAGGAACAGGCAGCCCTCTACATCGTAGGGATTCAGCTTAGTCTTACTGTAGGGATAGCTTTCCCCTTTCTTTCCTTAGTACTTGCTGCAGATAATAACAGTAAGTCCAGCCCAAAAAAAAAAAGGAAAGAAATTAGGGCATCAGTATGGCTTCCGTCCAGGATTTGGCTCAACGCTTGCAGGGATTGTCTCTGGAGGTGGCCGAGCTCCAGAAACACGTGAGTAGCTGTTCTGGAGCGCATTTTGTAGAACCCAAGGTAGGACTGCCAGATGTTTTTTATGGTAAACAGCAAGATTTTTTTTCCTTTAAAAATGCTTGTTTGTTATATTTTCATTTGAGACCTAGGTCCTCGGGGAATGAATCACAGTTAGTGTTGAGCGATACCTTCCGATATCGGGAAATATCGGATCGGATTGGATCGGACCGATACCGAAAAAGTATCGGATATCGCCGATTCCGATACCGGAAACCAATGCAAGTCAATGGGACAGAAATATCGGAATGAAAATAAACCCTTTCTTTCCTTGTAATATTTTTTTTAAGACGTTCTGAGTTACGGGAATATTGATTATGTTAAGTATTTTTATATTTTGTCAGATATTTATGTTTCACTACTTCCATGCTCTTCACCTTCTTTTTTACTTCTCCCACACTTTCTCCTTCATCATCCTCAGCATCTGTTTCATCCACTTCTTCTTCACCTTCTTCATCTTCTTCTTCTTCACCTTCTTCGTATTATTCTTTTTTTTTACATTCTTCATATTCTACTTCTTCATCTTCCTCATATTCTTCTTCTTCATCATATTCTTATTTGTGACAGGCATTCCTGTAGTTGTTATCTATAAAAGGTTGGACATTACACCTTTCGTTCTGCCCGTCACAAAAGATTTACAACAGGATTTGTCCGCGTTCAGTTTGGCCTGCAGCAGCAGGTCTTTTCCAGGGCTTAATGTTCTTCCGCTTTTTGTTCTGCAGCTTCTTGCATTTCTGCTTCTTGGTTTTCTGTCTCTTGTTCTTCTGTATCTTGGTGCTTGTCTTCTCTTCTTAGTCCTCTTGGTCAACTTCTTCAGGGTCATCTTCTTGGTCTTCATTGGGGTGGTCTTCAGGGTCGTCGTCTTCGGGGGTCCTCGTCTTCGGGTCCTCATCTTCTGCGGGTTGGTCTTCTGGGTCATTGTCTTCGGGGTCCTCGTCTTCTTCGGGGTGGTCTTCAGGGTCCTCGTCTTCTTCGGGGTGGTCTTCAGGGTCCTCGTCTTCAGGGTCGTCGTCTTCGGGGTCCTCGTCTTCTTCGGGTTGGTCTTCAGGGTCCTCGTCTTCAGGGTCCTCGTTAGGGAGATCCAGAGTGATTACCAAGAACCATTTCAAAAGCTTGAACTTGGAAATGTAGCAGAAGGTACAAGAAGGCTGAGGAACTACCGAGGAACAGCTGACGGTACTGGAACCCGGATGGGTAGCAGAATGTACAAGAGCCAATGGAACTACCCAGGACCAGCTGATGGTACTGGAACTCGGTTACTAAGCAGGAGGTACCTGTGCCAGAAAGCACTACCAAGGAACAGCAGACGTTGGTGGAACTTGGATACCGAGAAGGAGGCACCTAATCCAAAGGCACTGCCGAGAACCAGCTGACGGTACTGGAACCCGGATGGGTAGTAGAAGGTACAAGAGCAAATGGAACTACCGAGGACCAGCTGATGGTACTGGAACCCGGATGGGTAGCAGATGGTACAAGAGGCAATGGAACTGCCGAAGACCAGCTGACGGTACTGGAACTCGATTACTAAGCAGGAGGTACCTGTGCCAGAAAGCACTACCAAGGACCAGCAGACATTGGTGGAACTTGGATACCGAGAAGGAGGCACCTAATCCAAAGGCACTGCCGAGAACCAGCTGACGGTACTGGAACCCGGATGGGTAGTAGAAGGTACAAGAGCAAATGGAACTACCGAGGACCAGCTGATGGTACTGGAACCCGGATGGGTAGCAGATGGTACAAGAGGCAATGGAACTGCCGAAGACCAGCTGACGGTACTGGAACTCGATTACTAAGCAGGAGGTACCTGTGCCAGAAAGCACTACCAAGGACCAGCAGACGTTGGTGGAACTTGGATACCGAGAAGGAGGCACCTAATCCAAAGGCACTGCCGAGAACCAGCTGACGGTACTGGAACCCGGATGGGTAGTAGAAGGTACAAGAGCAAATGGAACTACCGAGGACCAGCTGATGGTACTGGAACCCGGATGGGTAGCAGATGGTACAAGAGGCAATGGAACTGCCGAAGACCAGCTGACGGTACTGGAACTCGATTACTAAGCAGGAGGTACCTGTGCCAGAAAGCACTACCAAGGACCCGCAGACATTGGTGGAACTTGGATACCGAGAAGGAGGCACCTAATCCAAAGGCACTGCCGAGAACCAGCTGACGGTACTGGAACCCGGATGGGTAGCAGAAGGTACCCATGTAAAATAAAGTTTCAAGGCCGTGAGCCGGCCGCAGTTACCAAAACGCACAGTCCTACAGGGGGTGCTTGTCCTATTGGCACTATGGAACCAGCCTTCATTGCCAGATCCCGCAGCCCACATAGGAGTCACCTAAACTGCAGGCACCATAGAGTCGGCTAACCCGACCACAACACGACAGGACAACGCATTGGAGGCAAAGTGAGGTTGACACTAGCCGGAAACAGCTGGCTTGCTGGAACCAGGCTGGGCAGGAGGGAGTACCCATGCCAAAGACACTGCTGAGAACCAGCTGACGGTACTGGAACCCAGATGGGTAGTAGAAGGTACAAGAGCAAATGGAACTACCGAGGACCAGCTGACGGTACTGGAACCCGGATGGGTAGCAGAAGGTACAAGAGCCAATGGAACTGCCGAAGACCAGCTGACGGTACTGGAACTCGGTTACTAAGCAGGAGGTACCTGTGCCAGAAAGCACTACCAAGGACCAGCAGACGTTGGTCGAACTTGGATACCGAGAAGGAGGCACCTAATCCAAAGGCACTGCCGAAAACCAGCTGACGGTACTGGAACCCGAATGGGTAGCAGAAGGTACCCATGTAAAAAAAAGTTTCAAGGCCGCAAGCTGGCCACAGTTACCAAAACCCACAGTCCTACAGGGGGTGCTTGTCCTATTGGCACTATGGAACCAGCCTTCATTGTTTGATCCCGCAGCCCACATAGGAGTCACCTAAACTGCAGGCACCATAGAGTCGGCTAACCCGACCGCAACACGACAGGACAACGCATTGGAGGCAAAGTGACGTTGACACTACCCGGAAACAGCTGGCGTGCTGGAACCAGGCTGGGCAGGAGGGAGTACCCGTGCCAAAGACACTGCCGAGAACCAGCTGATGGTACTGGAACCCGGATGGGTAGTAGAAGGAACAAGAGCAAATGGAACTACCGAGGACCAGCTGACGGTACTGGAACCCGGATGGGTAGCAGAAGGTACAAGAGCCAATGGAATTGCCGAAGACCAGCTGACGGTACTGGAACTCGGTTACTAAGCAGGAGGTACCTGTGCCAGAAAGCACTACCAAGGACCAGCAGACGTTGGTGGAACTTGGATACCGAGAAGGAGGCACCTAATCCAAAGGCAATGCCGAGAACCAGCTGACGTTACTGGAACCCGGATGGGTAGTAGAAGGTACAAGAGCAAATGGAACTACCGAGGACCAGCTGACGGTACTGGAACTCAGAGGGGTAGCAGAAGGTACAAGAGCCAATGTAACTGCCGAAGACCAGCTGACGGTACTGGAACTCGGTTACTAAGCAGGAGGTACCTGTGCCAGAAAGCACTACCAAGGACCAGCAGACGTTGGTGGAACTTGGATACCGAGAAGGAGGCACCTAATCCAAAGGCACTGCCGAGAACCAGCTGACGGTACTGGAACCCGGATGGGTAGCAGAAGGTACCCATGTAAAAAAAAGTTTCAAGGCCGCGAGCCGGCCACAGTTACCAAAACCCACAGTCCTACAGGGGGTGCTTGTCCTATTGGCACTATGGAACCAGCCTTCATTGCCAGATCCCACAGCTCACATAGGAGTCACCTAAACTGCAGGCACCATAGAGTCGGCTAACCCGACCGCAACACGACAGGACAATGCATTGGAGGCAAAGTGACGTTGACACTACCCGGAAACAGCTGGCGTGCTGGAACCAGGCTGGGCAGGAGGGAGTAACCGTGCCAAAGACACTACGGGGAAACAGCTGGCGGTGCTGGAACCCAGGGTAAATACTAAAAACAGAGTGGATCCAGAGGCGTAATGGGAGCAACTTTAAAATCTGTAGTAGTGTGAATGTGGACAGAGCAGGAGAATTTTCCGGACACACAGCAGGGGAACAGCTGACGTTACTGAACCCCAATAACACTGGAGCAAGCGTTGACTGTGCAGACGGCACTTCTGAGCAGCAACTAGCGGTATTGGAGCCCAGGGTAAATACTAAAAACAGAGGAGCCAGAGGTGTATTTGGAGGAGGTTTTAAATCTGTAGTACAGTGGATGTGGACAGAGCAGGAGAATTTGCCAGACACACAGCTGGGGATCAGCTGACGTTTCTGAACCCCAATAACACTGGAGCAAGTGTTGACTGTGCAGACGGCACTTCTGAGCATCAACTAGCGGTGTTGGAGCCCAGGGTAAATGCTAAAAGCAGAGGAGCCAGAGGTGTAATTGGAGCAAGTTTTAAATCTGTAGTACAGTGGATGTGGACAGAGCAGGAGAATTTGCCGGACACACAGCAGGGGAACAGCTGACGTTACTGAACCCCAATAACACTGGAGCAAGCGTTGACTGTGCAGACGGCACTTCTGAGCAGCAACTAGCGGTATTGGAGCCCAGGGTAAATACTAAAAACAGAGGAGCCAGAGGTGTATTTGGAGGAGGTTTTAAATCTGTAGTACAGTGGATGTGGACAGAGCAGGAGAATTTGCCAGACACACAGCTGGGGATCAGCTGACGTTACTGAACCCCAATAACACTGGAGCAAGCGTTGACTGTGCAGATGGAACTTCTGAGCAGCAACTAGCGGTGTTGGAGCCCAGGGTAAATGCTAAAAGCAGAGGAGCCAGAGGTGTAATTGGAGCAAGTTTTAAATCTGTAGTACAGTGGATGTGGACAGAGCTGGAGAATTTGCCGGACACACAGCTGGGGATCAGCTGAAGTTATTGAACCCCAATAACACTGGAGCAAGCATTGACTGTGCAGACGGCACTTCTGAGCAGCAACTAGCGGTGTTGGAGCCCAGGGTAAATACTAAAAGAAGAGGAGCCAGAGGTGTAATTGGAGCAAGTTTTAAATCTGTAGTGCAGTGGATGTGGACAGAGCAGGAGAATTTGCCAGACACACAGCTGGGAATCAGCTGACGTTATTGAACCCCAATAACACGGCAGCAAGTGTTGACTGTGCAGACGGCACTTCCGAGCGCCAACTGGCGGTGTTGGAGCTCAGAGATAATTCTGAAAACAGAGGAGCCAGAGGTGTAATTGGAGCAACTTTAAAATCTGTAGTAGTGAGAATGTGGACAGAGCAGGAGAAATTGCCTCCGCACAGCAGGGGAACAGCTGACGTTACTGAACCCCAATAACACGGCAGCAAGTGTTGACTGTGCAGACGGCAATTCTGAGCGCCAACTGGCGGTGTTGGAGCTCAGGGATAATACTGAAAAAAGAGGAGCCAGAGGTGTAATTGGAGCAACTTTAAAATCTGTAGTAGTGAGAATGTGGACAGAGCAGGAGAAATTGCTGTCCGCACAGCAGGGGAATAGCTGACGTTACTGAACCCCAATAACACTGCAGCAAGTGTTGACTGTGCAGACGGCACTTCTGAGTGCCAACTGGCGGTGTTGGAGCTCAGGGATAATACTGAAAACAGAGGAGCCAGAGGTGTAATTGGAGCAACTTTAAAATCTGTAGTAGTGAGAATGTGGACAGAGCAGGAGAAATTGCCGTCCGCACAGCAGGGGAACAGCTGACGTTTCTGAACCCCAATAACACGGCAGCAAGTGTTGACTGTGCAGACGGCACTTCCGAGCGCCAACTGGCGGTGTTGGAGCTCAGGGATAATACTGAAAACAGAGGAGCCAGAGGTGTAATTGGAGCAACTTTAAAATCTGTAGTAGTAAGAATGTGGACAGAGCAGGAGAAATTGCCGTCCGCACAGCAGGGGAACAGCTGACATTACTGAACCCCAATAACACGGCAGCAAGTGTTGACTGTGCAGATGGCACTTCCGAGCGCCAACTGGCGGTGTTGGAGCTCAGGGATTACAGTTCAGGTAGTAGAAACATGAACACAACAGGAGACCTGGATACTGTTGCCAACCAATTATTTATTCTGGAAGAGGACTGGCAAATTCATGAGAGATCCAGGCCTTGTTCATTTTGAGAAAAGTAAGCCGGTCAACGTTATCGGAGGATAGTCGCATGCGACGGTCTGTTAGTACACCACCTGCGGCACTAAAGACGCGTTCCGATAATACACTAGCAGCAGGGCAAGCTAGCACCTCCAATGCATACTGACTAAGCTCTGGCCATGTATCCAGCTTACAGACCCAAAACTTGAAGAAGAGCCGTCTGGGAGTACACTAAGAGGGCAAGACATGTAGTCTGTCACCATCTGACGGAAACGTTGCCTCCTGCTGACTGGAGCCGTCTGTGATGGTGTAGACATTTGTGGCGGCGGGGACACAAAACTTTGCCACATTTCGGCCATACTGGTCTTGCCTTGTGCTGAGGCGCTGCTACTGCTCCCTCTTTGTGCAGAGCTTCCTCCACTGCCTCGACGCACTGAGCTGCTTTGTAAAGCACTAGCAGCACTGCTCTCGGTTGGAATGGAGAACATGATGGAATGCACCAGTGCGTCTTGGTACTCCCGCATTTTACGCTCCCGGTTCAACGGTGTTATGAGGCTTTGAAAGTTGTCCCGGTAGCGAGGATCTAGGAGGGTGGACACCCAATAATCAGCCGTAATGAGAATGTGGGCGATGCGGCGGTCGTTTCTCAGGCACTGCAGCATGAAATCAACCATGTGCTGCAGACTGCCAACTGGCCAAGAAACGCTGTCCCCTGCTTGAGGCGTGATCTCTGCCTGCTCTGCATCACCCCACCCTCGCTCTAGATACTGACTACTAGAGCATTGTGTACCTCCCTCCTCTGGACAGATGTCTTCCTCATCCATTGACTCCTCCTCATCCTCCTCACAAAGTGTCCCCTGCCTAGGCCTTTGTGAGGAACCACGTTGCGCAGACTGTAGAGAAGCAGATGGCATTTGTGACTCCTCATCCTCCACCTCTTCCAAAACCTCGTCCCTTAGTGCTTGCAGTGTTTTTTCAAGCAGGCAGATAAGGGGGATAGTCATGCTGACTAGTGCATCATCTGCACTTGCCATCCGCGTGAAATAATCGAAGGCACACAAAATGTGGCAAATGTACTTCATAGAGGCCCACTCAGTGGTGGTGTAGTGTGAACGGCGCGCACTGCGACTTGTTTGCGCCTGCTGCAGCTGGTACTCCATTACTGCTGCCTGCTGCTCACACAACCTCTCCAACATATGTAACGTTGAATTCCACCTGCTGGGTAGGTCACATATGATGAGATGTTCCGGAAGACGTAATCGGCGCTGCAGAGCTGCAATGCGTGATCTTGCGTTGCTGGAACGCCGCAAGTGAGCTCACTCTATGCGGACCTTGTGAAGCAGTGCATCAAGATCCGGATAGTCCCTCAAAAAACTCTGCACGACCAAGTTGAGCACATGTGCCAGACATGGGATGTGAGTGAGGTTGCCTAGGCCCAGAGCTGCCATCAGATTTCGGCCATTGTCACACACTACCATGCCTGGCTGGAGATTCGCTGGCACAAACCACACATCGCTCTGCTGCTTGATGGCATTCCAGAGCTCCTGCGCTGTGTGGCTTCGATTCCCCAAAGAAATTAATTTTAATACGGCCTGTTGACGTTTGGCCACGGCTGTGCTCATATCGGTCATCATAACAGGTAACCGTTCACGGGTCGATGTGGAGGTAGACCGTGACGGCTCCTGCAGCACTGATTCAGAGGAACTGGAGTATGAGGAGGAGTCAATGTGTACAGACTGGATTCCTGCAATCCTTGGAGTTGGCAGAACACGTACAGCGCCACTCTCAAGATCTGTACCCGGCTCCACAACATTTACCCAATGGGCAGTGAGGGAAAGGTATCGTCCCTGTCCATGCTTACTGGTCCACGCATCGGTGGTCAGGTGGGCCTTGCTACTGACGGCGTTTTGTAGCACATGTTTAATTTTTCCCTCCACATGATGTTGCAGGGCAGGGACGGCTTGCCTGCTGAAATAAAAGCGGCTGGGCACGTTGTATTGTGGGACTGCCAATGCCATAAAGTTACGGAATGTGTCAGTCTCCACCAGCCTGAATGATAGCATTTCAAGGGCCAGTAGTTTAGCAATGCCAGCATTCAGAGCCTGTGCTCGGGGGTGGTTTGCCGAGTATGGGCGCCTTTTCTCCCATGCCTGTGCTAACGATGGCTGTAGACTGGCCTGGGAGTGTGAGGATGACTGGGAAAGTGGTGCTGTGGGTGGAATTACACTGTGTCTCTGTACAACAGTGCCAGAGATTCTTCCATGGCGATCCTGTGAGGAAGCCGAACCAGCTGTGTGTGAGCTGGAGGAAGAGGCTACAACACGAGCTGAAGAGGTGGTAGGTGGCGCTGTAGGTTGGCCTAGGTCTTCAGTGTGTTTTTGTAACTCCACCACATGCTTGGTCCGCACATGTTTCCACATATTTGTGGTATTGAGGTTGCTGACACTTTTCCCTCTTTTCACCTTCTGATTACACAGCTTGCATTTGACAAAGCAAATGTCATCTGCAACTGTGTCAAAAAAGGACCAGGCACTGCAAGTCTTGGGAGCGCCCGCTTTGGATTTTGGAAGAGCCATGCTCCTAATGGGTGACGAAGTGGAGGCTTCAGGCAACTAAGTCTGCCCCCTCCCTCTCCCTCCTTTTTGGGCTGTTCGGGGAATCTCTTCCTCAGAGCTGCTCCCACCACCTTCCTGTCCCTCACGCCATGATGGGTCAAGGACCTCATCATCTACACCACCCTCTTCAAACAACTTTTTCTCCTGGGTAGTCTCGACAGCACAGTATGCACCAGAAAGTGGCACCTGAGTTTCATCATCAGATGCGTACTGAGATGTGCTGCTGACCATAGGCACTGGCCCACCCGCCTCTTCAGATTCAGAGAGACAAAACGGTTGCGCATCACTGCATACTTCCTCTTCTTCAAATTCTCGAATTCTGCTTGGCTGGCCACCTCTTTCCAAGCCAAGAGATTCAGAGAACAGAAGTAGAGATGGCTCCTGTCCAGGGCTCTCTGACTGCCTGGGCAATTTGGCAGGTGGTGAAGAGACAGATGGGTGCTCTTCAGTGCTCAGGACCTGAGAGGATCTGGAACTAATTGAAGTCGATGCGTTAGCTGCCATCCATCCGACAACGGCTTCAATTTGGTCCTCCCGCAGTAGTGGGGTACGGCTAGCTCCTACAAAGCTGCGCATAAAGGACTGTTCCCTGGTAAAACTGGGGGATGCTGAGTCACTGGTGCCCGCAGCAGGCACAGAATCCCCACGTCCTCTCCCTGCAGGCACAGGATCCTCACGTCCTCTCCCTGCAGAAACTCAACGCCCACGCCCACGACCACATGCCTTACTCCCTGCCTTCTTCATCTTGGTAGACTGATAAAGATAGGCAGAAAAGTACTAAGGGCTTAGTGTGCTTATTCCTGAACAGCTGCTAACAGGTATAAGAAACACTAATTTTATAAAGTGTGGACTAGACTTTAATATGAGCTAATGTGGCCTACACAACTGTAAAGTGGAGTGTTTGGTGAACTTTATTTAGTTTTTTTTGTCACAAAAAGACACTGGATGTGCCTAAAGATGTAATACCGATAGTATCACAAACTTTTTGTAGCTATTACAATGTAGGAAGGTAACCTACAATGCAATAGATGAGGCTACAAAAAATAGGCTAATACTAATCTGGCTGGGGCTGCATGGCCCAATGCTGCATAAAGGCTCCTCTAACTACTCCTATATAGTGTGTTTGGAACCAATTTAGCTGAATACGGATGGAACCACCACACTAATAGGAGATATCAGGAAAAATTATGAATTAGCAAAAAAGGACAATGTATGAGGCGTGACACACACTGAGTGCACTACAACATGACGTGGCTGAAGTACACACTACAGGGTGAGCTGCACTCACACACACAGACCTTGCAGACAGCGGTGAACAGTACAGATGCAGAGCACTGTGCACTAGCACTGCAAGACCAAAAAAATGTCTCTATCTACTCCTATATAGTGTGTTTGGAACCAATTTAGCTGAATACGGATGGAACCACCACACTAATAGGAGATATCAGGAAAAATTATGAATTGGCAAAAAAGGACAATGTATGAGGCAGTGACACATACTGAGTGCACTACAACCAGATGTGGTTGAAGCACACACTACAGGGTGAGCTGCACTCACACACACAGACCTTTCAGAAAGTGGTGAACAGCACAGAGAACTGTGCACTAGCACTGCAAGGCATAGCGATTTGTAAAGTAGCTTGGGTAAAGCAGAATAGACCAAATAGGTAGCTAAAACTGTCCCTCAGAACAACAGCGTCCTATCCCTAACTGAATTCACAGCAGAGTGAGCTCAAAATGGCGGCGGCTTTTATAGTGCATCATGACATCATTTAAGCAGCCAATCACAGCCATGCCATTAGTTAAGATGCCTATATGCCTAACAGGATGTGCCCACACTTCTTAGGATCCTCATTGGCTGAATAAAATGAAAATGGCTCATTGCATTATGGGAACTTCCGATTCCTGTATACGATATTGCAAAAGTATCGGAATTAAGTATCGGAATTCCGATACCGCGAATATTGGACGATACCCGATATTTCAGTATCGGAATGCTCAACACTAATCACAGCGCATTGGTTTTAATATGTCAAATTTGCGCAATGAACCACAAGGGTGGGCCTTTTCTCTCCAACCTAATGATCCATGCTTAAGGTCTTTAGAAGAATTTTTTTCTGCTATGGGTCTATTATATGATGATCCTGATCGAATCTCATCTGCTGAGGCAGAACTCAGGCATTTGAATCAGGGGTCAGGTGATGTTGAAAATTTTTGCACACACTTTAGAAGATGGGCTTCAGAAGTCAAATGGAATGATCCTGCTCTGAAATGTCTATTTCTTGCTGGTCTGAGTGAAAGGGTTAAGGATTTGCTTATTGCATTCCCCCACCAGAGACTCTGCAAGATGCCATGCAATTAGCTCTTCATGTGGATAGGAGGCTGAGATCCAGGCAGAATGAGGTAAAAACTCCTGTAATGCCAGGTCCTAGTCCCCAGAAAATCTGCTCAGACGACGGAGAACCGATGGAGGTTGGGGCGATGTCGCTCCGCTCTCAGGAAAGAGACTGGAGGTTCGCCGAGGGATTGTGTCTTTATTGTGGTAAAGCTGACCATTTGATTAAGTGTTGTGTGCTTCATTTAAGTAAAGAAAAAAAAAAGTCAGGTACGCCCGTATAGCTTGTATTTCTTTCAGGGAGTACTACTTTGCAGGAAAATTTGATTGAATTTCAGGTATTTGTGGATTGTGGTTCAACACTTAATGTGATTGATAAAGGGTTTTTGGAAAAACTTAAATTGAAATCCAAACCTTTGTCATCACCTATATCTGTGATTGCAATCGATAACACTCACTTGAAATGTATTACTCACAAGGTTGCTGCATTTCCCCTCACTATCAATGGTCTTCATCAAGAAACTTTGGACTTGGTTGTATTAGAAAATTTACCCTCTCCGGTCGTTCTAGGATAGCCTTGGTTAAAACTGCACAATTCTTTGCTGGACTGGTTTACTAATATGATAAAGTCTTGGAGTCAGAATTGCTATGATAAATGATGTAATGGTCGCATTGCGGCTGTGGAAAAAGGGGAATTACCTGTACCTATTCAAGGTTTTTGGAGGGTTTTATCGGAGGAGTCGCAAGTTTTACCTCCTCATAGGGATTATGATTGCGCCATTGAGTTTGTTCCGGGAGCTACTCTTCCCAAGAGTCACTTGTTTAATCTGACTATCCCTGAAAGAAAGGCCTTGGAGGAGTACATACAGACTAGCCTGGCTGCTGGTCACATTAGACCTTCTAAGTCGCCTGTGGCAGTTGGATTTTTCCTTGTAAAAAAAAAGGACGGGGGTTTACGTCCATGTCTGGATTTTCGTGAAATTAATAAGATTATCGAACGCAATTCCTACCCATTGCTGTAATTCCTGACTGGTTTAACCAGTTAATGGGGGCCAAGTGGTTCTCTAAGATTGATCTCCGAGGGGCATACAATTTGTTACGAGTGAAGGAGGGTGATGAATGGAAGACTGCTTTTAACACTCCAGTAGGTCATTTTGAAAATCTTGTGATGCCTTTTGGTCTTACCAATGCACCTACATTTTTTCAAAACCTTATTAATGACATCCTGAGACCTTTGACTGTTAAGAATGTGGTGGTATATTTAGATGACATTTTGATTTATGCTCCAGATCTGGAGTCCCATTGGCAGAGTGTACGTGAAGTTTTGCAGTTATTGAGTGATAATTCACTCTTTGCTAAGCTGGAGAAATGTGAGTTCGCTGTGCAGAAAATTAGTTTATTGGGCTACATTGTCTCCAGCGAGGGCTTTGAGATTGACCCGGTGAAGGTTCAGGCTGTGCAGGAATGGCCTAGGCCTATTGGTTTGAAATCTATGCAGAGATTTTGGGGTTTTGCCAATTATTACTGGAAATTCATTAAGAATTTTTCTGTAATTGTTAAGCCTCTAACCGATCTCACCAGGAAAGGTGCGAATATGGTCCAGTGGACTACTGAGGCCATTGAAGCGTTTAAGTTTCTCAAAGAGAGGTTCTGTTCTGCCCCTATCCTTATGCAGCCTGATGACACCAAGCCTTTTTTTGTCGAGGTCGATGCTTCATCGGTGGGGGTCAGAGCAGTTTTGTCTCAGGAGAAAAGGGATGGAGTACATCCTTGTGCCTTCTTTTCGAAAAAAAAATTTCGGAAACCAAACTGAATTATGATGTTGGAAATCGGGAGTTGCTGGCTATTAAACTCGCGTTTGAACATTGGCGTCATTTTCTGGAAAGCGCTAGATTTCCTATTCAGGTTTTCACAGATCATAAGAATTTGATCTATCTGGATGCTGCCAAGCGCTTGAATTCCCGTCAAGCTAGGTGGACACTTTTTTTTTCTCGGTTTCATTTTTCTGTTACCTATATCCCTGGTACTAAGAATGTTAAAGCTGATGCTTTATCTCGCAGCATCTCTCCTATGGTGGGTGCCGAGGAGGAGGAGAGCATTTTACAGAAAGGAGTTGTGGTGGCGGCATTAGACTCCGTTTTGGAGAATGGGATTCTGAAAGCTCAAGATGATGCTCCATCTAACACTCCCCATGGGAGGTTGTTCGCGCCTAAAACCTTTAGGAGCGATTTGTTTGTGGAGTGTCATGAGTCTCGGTTGGCAGGTCATCCAGGAATTTCTGAGACTAAGAGACTTATCAGTCACAGTTTTTGGTGGCCTGGAAGGTAGAAGGAAGTCATCAAGTGGGTGCGTTAATATACTGTGTGTGCTAGGTCAAAGGCTTCACATACTCCTGCTGCGGGGTTGCTTTGTCCTCTGGAGGTTCCTAGTGCACCTTGGACGCATCTCACAATGGATTTTATTACTGATCAGCCTGTGTCCGAGGGTTTTACTGTCATCTGGGTGGTCTGGACCGTTTTAGTAAGATGTGTCATTTGGTTCCATTCATTAAGTTGCCCTGCGCCAAGACACTCGCTAAGACCTTTGTTAAGGAGATTGTCAAGCTTCATGACGTTCCCACGGATATTGTTTCTTATAGAGGACCTCAGTTTGTGGCTCGCTTTTGGCGTGCTTTTTGTGACAGGTTGGGAGTCTATTTGTTATTTTCGTCTGGGTATCATCCTGAGTCTAATGGACAGACTGAAAGAAAGAACCAGGATGTAGAACAGGTTTTGCGTTGTTTTGTGGCAGAAAATCAAGAGGTGTGGTCTGAGTTTCTGCCTCTCGCAGAATTTGCTCTTAACAATCATACATCCTCCTCTGCTGGGTGTTCTCCTGTTTTTGTTGTACTGGGAGACATTCGTCTTTTGGTTCGTCCTCCAAATAGGGGTCGACGGTGCCGGAGGAGGAGAATTTTTCCAGTGATTTGGAGAGAGTTTGGGCAAATGTACGTTGCAACCTTCAAGAGGCTAACAAGAAGTCCAAGAAGTATTTTGACAGGAAACGTAAGGAGGTTTTGTTTACTGTGGGTGACATGGTTTGGCTGTCCTCAAGGAACTTGCGGTTGAGGATTCCCTCTAAAAAACTGGGTCCTAAGTTTGCGGGTCAATTTAAAGTGCTTCAGGTTGTTAACCCGTCTGCGGTTAGGTTGGATGTCCCTACTTCCTGGAAGATTAATCCTGTGTTTCATGTTTCCTTGTAGAAAAAGGCTGATGTATCAGATAGGGATTCCACTGTCACAGTTCCTCCTATGGTGGAAGATGGCGAATATGAAATTTCTCGTATCTTGAGTTCTAGATGGCATAGAGGGAGATTACAGTATATCGTCTCCTGGAAGGGTTTCGGTCCCGAAGATAACTCTTGGCTAAGGGCGGATGATGTCTCTGCTCCTAGGCTTGTTAGAGCTTTCCACAAGAGGTTTCCGGATAGGCCTGGACCTGGAGGATCCGGAGGATCCTCATAAAAGAGGGGGTGCTGTTAGAACCCTCCTGTTTGTTTTTTCCATCTTGTGTTTTGCGGTCACGTGACCATCTGCATTTTTATTCCAGCTCCGCCCTTTTGGCTGTGCTGGCCTTCAGTGTTGTTTGACTGTTTTGCTAGCCAGATGCTTCTGTGCCTATCTCTTAGTTCTTTTAGGGACCCCTTCCTTTATGCTATAGGTCTTCGTTCAGACTAGCCGAGGACTAAGGCGGGTCTGTTCGCAAGGAACAGGAAGCCCGCTACATCATAGGGATTCAGCTTAGTCTTACTGTAGGGATAGCTTTCCCCTTTCTTTCCTTAGTACTTGTTGCAGATCATAACAAATATGGCTTTTGGCAGATCGGTATTTTCTGTACCTACCGTTAGTAACCGTCACTTGATGACCCTCCAACCCCATGGAGGAACACTTTTGGAACATGGACTTATGAAAAAATTAATTATACTCAGTCCTAATGGACCTTTCTTTCTGATTTTTTTGCCTTTTTATTTGCTGGCTAGCACACATTGACAATTGTGTATATATAACTTTTGAGGGAATGTTAAGGGTTTTTTCTACGTTACAACATTTATATATGTTTCCTTTTATCTTGATGGTTTATATCAGGGGTGGGGAACCTCAGGCCACTGGCCGTTTACGGCCCATGATGACCTTTTATCCTTTTCCCAGGCAGATTCCTGGGGACCGTAGTGCTTGGGCCGGCAGCTGTACTTTGATGGCCGCCGGCCCATTAACATCTTCTTGCTATGTGAGCATACGAATGCAGTGTTCACTACTGAATGCTGAGGTGCATGCAATGAAAGTTTACGTCCTGACACCAGCATCTGCTAGCATCAGGACATACTTTGTGGGCGGAGTTAGCGCACAATTTGTATGGTCCCCAAAGGATGGTATAAATATCCAAATGGCCCTTGGCAGAAAAAAAGATTCCCCACCCCTTGTCTAAATAATAAATGATTCATGTCAGATAGATCACTTCTTTTCAGTATGCCTGTTTAGTATGAGGGTACAGACTAAAGTCCTGTAGGTATCAGCCAATGATGTGTAGGGCCACCATATTATTATTTTATTGTAGGGTGCCAACTTCCACCTTCAGGAGAGATTAAGCAGGTAAAGTGTATTTTCCCAACAACCCTTCCATTATTGTTATTTTTACTTTAAAATGCTACTAATGACAACTTATTGGTCATGATTTAAAGGGGAGAATCAAATCTTTTCTGTAGTATTAAAAAAGCATTAAAAAGTCTGCTTTATATCTGCCCCAAAATCACATCAACTAAGGGGGAAAACGTATAAAAGAAACACAGCAAACACACAATAATCAGAGAAGATTGTTTTTGCGTTGTATAGTGAGGACATCTGCAGAAAAAAGCAGAAGAAAGAACACAGCATCTACACTACATGTAAACTACAGTTGAAACTAGTTTACATACACTATACAAAAGACACGTATGCTTGTTTTTCTCAATATCTGACATTAAATCAGAATAAACCTTTCCTGTTTTAGATCAATTAGGATTACCATAATTTTTAATATTTTCCAAATGCCAGAATAATGAGAGAGAATGTTTTAAGGCAAATTTGTTACTTACTGCAAAGTCAAAAGTTTACATACATTTCATTAGTATTTGCTACCATTACTCTTAAACTGAATGACTTGGGTCAAACATTTGGGATATCCTTCCTCCAGCTTCTCACAATAATTGGTCGGAATTTGGGCCCATTCCTCCTGACAAAACTGGTGTAACTGATCCAGGTTTGTAGGTCGCCTTGCTTGCACCTGGTGCATTCAGCTTTACCCTTAAATTTTCAATAGGATTGAGATCAGGGCTTTGTGATGGCGACTCCAAAACATTGACTTTGTTATCCCTAAGCTACTTTGTTACCATTTTGTCAGTATGCTTTGGGTCATTGTCCATTTAGAAGACCCATTTCAGCCCAAGCTTTAACTTCCTGGCTGATGTCTTGAGATGTCGCTTCAGTATTGCCAAATAATCTTCTTTTCTCATGATGCCATCTATTTTGTGAAGTGCTCTAGTCCCTCCTGCAGCAAAACAACCCCACAATATGATGCTGTCATCCCCGTGTTTCACAGTTGGGATGGTGTTTTTAGGCTTCCAAGCTTCTCCCTTTTTACTCCAAACGTAACGATGGTCATTATGCCCAAAAAGTTCAATGTTTGTTTCATAAGACCACAGGACATGTCTCCAAAAATTAAGGTCTTTGCTCCTGTGTACATTTGCAAACATTAATCTGCCATTTTTATGCTTCTTTTGGAGTACTAGCTTCTTCCTGGCAGAGTGGCCTTTCAGCCCATGTTGATATAGTTCTCATTTCACTTCCGCCATCATCTTCACAAGGTCTTTTGCTTTTGTCCTTGGGTTGATATGCACAAGATGGACCAAAGCACGTTCATCAGAAGCTTCCAAACACATCATCATATGGGCAGTCCAGAATTGTTTAAAGGCATAGTAATCTTAGTGTATGTAAACTTTTGACTTTGCAGTAAGTAATAAAAATGCCTTAAAACATTCTCTTTCTCTCATTATTCTGGCATTTGGCAAATATTAAAAATTATGGTAATCCTAATAGACCTAAAACGGGAAAACTTTATTCTGATTTCATGTCAGATATTGAGAAAAACAAGCATATGTGTCTTTTTCTATAGTGTATGTAAACTTTTGGTTTCGACTGTACATGTCAAAACGGGATCAGCATTACATTTGTTACTTTTTCTCTATTAAACCCTTAAAAAAAGTATCAATAATTTTTTACACCATTTACTGATCTCCATAAATGATCTGATCCGTGCTGCACCATTCGTTATGATTACAGGGACACAATTATGATTTATTATGTATATTATTTATTAAAAAAGACTCATTAAAAATGACATTTTTTTCATTATCAAGTGTTTTTCGTCATTTTTTTGTAATTTTATAAGATGAAAAATTACAAATCTTTTATTCTCCCTCTACAATACAAATACATAATTTGCACACAGCAGTGTATTTCTATCAGTACAAACTACCTGTGAAGTGAAAGCCTGCAATACAGATCAAGTACAACTGAGGTATTTGTAGTGAATTAATTGTTCTTCCTAGATCGATTACCTATACCTGTCCTTCAATAATGTATTTTATAAGAGAGTAGTTTAATTCCTGTGTACTAGAATTTGAGATTTTTTGTGTTTTTGTATTTTTTTTCATACCCCCTACATAAGCAATGCCTGACACAGTATACTATAATCAAAACTGCCATACATGCCGGGGTCCACCTGCATCCTGCATATACTGCAATGGAGATGTGGCTACACTTACACTCCCTGACAGAAGTTATGTCGCTTATCCTTGCTATGTAATTAAAAGCTTATAACCTGACGTTAAATTCATCCATTGGTTTTATAAATTACTCTTTTGAAAGCTGAAACCCTCCCAAATTTGGTTTAGGTTAAGAATATAAATTGGCATCAATGCTGAAATATTGATCATTTAATGAACACAGAATGGTCAGATTTTGGCAAGACAAAAGTTTTGTCGCCTGGTGATATAATGCATCCAATTCCTAGTTTACATCCTCATCAGTGCTCAGTAAATGATCGGTTAATTAGTGAGTGTGTATAAAAAGAAACCCAGCACCCCAGACCTTCACTTTAACTGCAACTTGAGCTCTGACAACATGCCAAAAATCCACCCTGCGACCAAAGGCTTGATTATCAAGAGGCTGAAGACCAGATCCACTTCAGAGGTGGCAGGCACCTTTAATGTGTCTTAGGCTGGGTGCCCACGTAGCGTTTTTCAAGCGTTTATGCTGCGGAATTTCCACAGCATAAACACTTGTGAAACGCTAGGTAATCCGCACCCCATGGTTCCCAAGGGGATTCCGCATGTTCTATGCACATGCTGCGGATTTTTCCGCAGCGTTTATGCTGCATACAAAAATCCGCAGCATGTCATTTAATTTTGCGGAAGCGCAGCGGAACTCCCGCCATTGACTTGCATTGAGACGCATAGAAACCGCGACTGTACATTTGTACAAGCGGCTTCTATGCGTCTCTATGTGCGGATGGTACCCAGTTCTGGAGGAGAGGAGACTCTCATCCAGACCTGGGTACCATTGTACCTGTAAAAAAAGAATAAAATAACAAATAAAGTTTATTCTCACCTTTCCGAAGGCTTCTCTCTGAATGCCGGCATCGCTTGAGGACCTGCGGTGACGTCACAGTCATGTGACCGCAGGCCCTTCACCGCTCTGTCTCGCGATATGCCGGCAGCCGGGAACCAGACAGGAACGAGCGCTGCTGCACACACCGGGGCCTCGGGGGTGAGTATAGCTTTATTTTGTTTTAATTTTTACGGTTCACAAATCTGCATGCGTTTTTTCTGCCAGGGAGATGCAGAAATGCTGCAGAAATTTTCTGCTTCATTTCTGCATCGTGGGCACATAGCCTTAGCTTCAAGTACAATGAATTAAAAAAAGATTTTAAGAGACTGGAGATGTGTTTGACAAGCCCAGGTCCAGCAGACCCGGTAAGACAACTGCTCAGGAGGAACGTTTGTTGGTTAGAAAATCCAAAGCAAGCCCCTCTTCCACTGCAGCAGAGCTCCAACAGGCCTGGTCACCTCAAGTCCCTGTGTCAACTAGAACAGTTTGTAGGATTCTGTCTCGAAATGGCCTCCCTGGTCGAATCAGTGCCCAGAAGCCAACACTAAACAAAAGGCAAATAAAAAGCATTTGCAAAGTCCCACAGCCTGCTAAACAGATGGATGCTGGAAAAGTGGCAGAAGGTGGATTTCGCTGATGAATCTTCAGTAGAATTACACCACAGCCGCTGCAAATACTGCAAGAGACCTACTGGAGCCCGTATGGATCCAAAATACACCCAGAAAACAGTTACATTTGGTGGCGGAAAGATCATGGTCGGGGGTTACATTCAGTATGGGGGTGTGCGAAACATTTGCAACGTGGAAGGAAATATCAATAGCCTAAAATATCAAGAAGTATTAGCTACCTCTTACATTCCAAATCATAAAAGGGGTCAAATTCTGCAGCAGGATGGTGCTCCATCTCATACATCCATCTCTACAACAAAGTTCCTCCAGGCAAAAAAGATCAAGGTGCTCAAGGACTGTCCAGCCCTGTCACCAGACCTGAACATCATTAAGCATGTTTGGGGTAGGATGAAAGAGGAAGCTTGGAAGACAAAACCAAAGAATCTAGATGAACTCTGGGAGGCATGTAAGACGGCATTCTCTGCTATTCCTGATGACTTCATTAATAAATTGTATGAATCATTGTTGAACCGCATGGATGCAGTCCTTCAAGCTCATGGAAGTCACACAAAATATTAAATATGACTCTAATAACAGCACAACTTCGTTCACCAATCTTATGCAACATATATTTGTATTTTAAGATAATTATTTGTTTGAATATCACATTACTTTCTGTGGGCGACAAAACTTTTGTCTTGCCAAAATCTGACCATTCTGTGTTTATGAAATGATCAATATTTCAGCATTGATGCCAAATTATTTTCTTAACCCAAACCAAATTTGGGAGTGTTTCAGCTTTCAAAAGAGTAATTTATAAAACCAATGGATGAATTTAACGTCAGGTTATAAGCTTTTATTTACATAACATGGATAAGCGACATAACTTCTGTCAAGGACTGTACAACACAGCCATCTTTCTATTCAAATGTATGGAGAATATGTTGGTTGGAATTTGTGAACAAGGGTCAGGCATGGGTGTAACGACCACAAACGCAGGGGTCAAGAAGGCGACAGTGCCCGTGCAGCAGAAACCTCAGCTGGATGTGCATCCTTGGACAGAGCTGTCGTGTCTGTGTGCAGCAATACACGCTGCAGGTCAATCAGAGGCCAGCAGCTGACATCAGTGTGCACGTCACTGGGGGCGCAATGCAGTGATGTCATATGCTCCCGAAACTTGCACGCTGAAGTCAGCTGCCGGCTTCAGAAGGGGACATTGAGCAGTAGGGGAGCGGTTGGAAGATAAGTATAATTGTTTGGCTTTTTTCTATGTATTAAACAGCATGATAAATAGATAATATATGAATTGTAATCTCATTTTCATTACTCAAGTAAATTAAAATGCCTTATCTTTGATGTAATTACATCTTCATAGGGTAATTCAACCTAAGTTCACACTGGTTTTATGGTACTTATATTAGAAGGAACTGCAAAATTGTAATATGATATATTTGTGCTGTGGGAATTTTATATCTGAAAATAATTACTAAAAGGCTTCAGTATTATAAAGTGAATTCACAACAGCAATGTAAATAATTAAATCACATCCCTAAAATGCAAATATATGAGTCATAGATATTACTCCATAGCAATTAACAATGACAGAGGATATAAAGAGTGTACAGAGAAAATAGGAAAACACGGTGAAGATAGTTTAAGAATCTCAGATGATCAAATCTTTTAAAATTTTAATTCCATGGCTTCATTGAAATGTTCCCACTATATCTATTTGCAGTGAATTGATTCTGTATTTTGCAAAAATAAGGCTGTGCAGCACTCACTGGTGGGGTGCTCAAATAGGAATCCATTCCAATATTATAATAAATAGTTTTGTCACTCCAAAGACTCATTCAATAAAAATAATTTATTAAAACAAGGTGTCTATTTGTTGGCAAAAAATCAGTACATATCAGAGGTAATGCCATCATTACCTGTGATCATGGCATTACCTGTGATACGTACAGATTTTTTCTTCAGTGTCCTTTTTGACACTAATATACATTCAGTTTTTTTCTTTTTCAGCTCCTCATAAAGGCATACATATCCTACGTTAACAACACCTTGGTAATATACTGTATGTTTTTCTTTCTTTTCTTCTCTCTCTCCCTCCCTCCCTTTTTTTTTCTCTCCCTCCATTTTTTTCCCTTTTTTATGTTATCATGTTCTCCACAACCTCTTTTAGTTAAAATATAAGAGAGTTCTAAGTACTCACATATATATGGTCTTGTTTCTGGAGCCATCTTCATTTTCTCTTACTGAGACATGGTCTTCATATTTAATATTCCTTCCATCAATATTATTGCACTTATTATGTACCTTCTAATGATATTGTATATCATTGTAATCTTATTCCACAGTCCATGTTGCAAGAAGGCTTTATATGTCTATTTCTTTTGATTGTGTATATGATCTTATACTGATTGTTGTTTATTATTTTATAGTTCCGAGGAAGGCCATAATTGGCCGAAACGTTAATTTTACCAACAAGTGAACACCATGTATTACTAAATTATTTTTCTGCATGAGTCTTTGGAGTGCCAAATCTATTTATTATGATTTAGTATTTTGGTTCGGAGGTCTACCAATCATAAAGCACAGTATATGGTCACCAAGGTAGATAGTAATATTAAAATATAACTTTTAATTCAAATCTCTAAAATAGGGCTCATGAGAAAACATGTATAGACAGTGTAATAACTTGGTGACCTAAATGGTCTCACAAGTGATAAGCTTATTAATAGATATAAGCAAAAAGGAACATTCTCACCAAGTGGTTGTCCTATACAGGTAGACCTAGGTCAGCTCCGGTTAAAGCAACTTTCAGATGCCCAGACTGGGAGAGAGAGGAGGGGGGCATTATCACCAACATACCACACATTTCCCCAAAAGTCCCACAAAGATCCTGGAATGTTGATGCTCCTTAAGACTTAAGGTAAGGCGTTTTGTCATATACTCATCAAGTGAGATGGGGTACATATCATGGTGACCATTAAGGCTGAGGCTTCAAAATCGCCACTCCAAAATAATAGTAGAAGAATAGATAACTGTGAGGAGAACATGACGTCCATGTTCAATATGTATGCTTTACTCCAAGATCAGGTACGCCACTTCCTGGGTGTCTTGTCTTGGAGCACATGAGTGACGCGCACACATCACTTCCAGTATGCTCTTCATCAGGGATATCATCATATCCAGTTTCCATCTCTCCATCGAGTGCAAACTTGTACCGCACGTGTTGTAAGGACACGGGGTCAGTGGGTGCTCTCGTCCGCTGGCCCCGCCGCCTTTAGAAAGACAACGTGGACCAGGGCTCATCCCCAATGAACGCCCGAACTCCTCAACCATGGGCGGAACATGAGTTCAAGTCTCCAGGTCCAGATGAATTACACCCCAGAGTACTGAAGGAGATCGTAGAAGAAATTTTAGAACCACTCTCCATAATCTTTGAAAATTCTTGGAGAACAGGAGAAGTCCCAGAAGACTGGAGAAGAGCAAATGTTGTTCCTATCTTCAAAAAGGGGAAGAAGGTGGACCCAGGGAACTATAGGCTGGTGAGTCTGACTTCTATACCAGGAAAGATATTTGAACAAATTATTAAACAACATGTATGTAAGTACATGGATAAGAATGAAGTGATTAACCAGAGTCAGCATGGGTTTGTAACTAACAAGTCATGTCAGACTAACTTAATTTCCTTCTATGACAGAATCACTGACTGGGTGGATCAGGGAAATGCTGTAGATATAGTATATCTTGACTTCAGCAAAGCATTTGACAAAGTATCTCACACCATCCTTATTGAAAAAATGACCAAGTATGGAATGGACAAGGCAACTGTTAGGTGGGTTCATAACTGGCTTAGTGATCGGACTCAAAGGGTGGTTGTAAATGGCTTCACATCCAGCTGGATGAATGTCTCAAGTGGGGTACCACAGGGCTCCGTACTGGGACCTGTATTGTTCAACATCTTTATCAATGATTTAGATGAAGGAATTGAGGGTAAACTGATTAAATTTGCTGATGACACAAAGCTAGGAGGGATAGCTAATACTAGAGAAGAGAGAGAGAGGATTCATAAAGAACTAAATAAACTGGAGCAGTGGGCAGCAACCAACAGAATGGTTTTTAACAGGGAAAAATGCAAAGTACTACATCTGGGCAATAAAAATGAAAAAAGCATATACAGAATGGGAGGAATAGAGCTAAGCAACAGTACATGTGAAAAAGACTTAGGTATACTAATAGATCATAGACTGAACATGAGTCAACAGTGTGATGCAGCAGCAAAAAAGGCAAATACAATTCTGGGATGTATTAACAGAAGCATACAGTCTAGATCACGTGAAGTCATTATCGGTCTTTACTCCTCTTTGGTCAGACCTCATCTGGAATACTGTGTACAGTTTTGGGCACCACATTTTAAAAAAGACATAGACAAACTGGATCAAGTTCAGAGAAGAGCGACCAGAATGGTGACTGGTCTGCAAACCATGTCCTATGAGGAACGGTTGCAGGATTTGGGAATGTTTAGCTTGCAAAAAAGAAGACTGAGAGGAGACTTAATAGCTGTCTACAAATATGCCAAGGGCTGTCACATTGTAGAAGGATCATCTTTATTCTCATTTGCACAAGGAAAGACTAGAAGCAATGGGATGAAACTGAATGGGAGGAGACACAGATTAGATATTAGAAAAAACTTTTTGACAGTTAGGGTGATTAATGAGTGGAACAGGCTGCCACGAGAGGTGATGAGTTCCCCTTCAATGGATGTCTTCAAACAGAGGCTGGACAGACATCTGTCTGAGATGATTTAGTGAATCCTGCTTTGAGCAGGGGGTGGGACCAGATGACCCAGGAGGTCCCTTCCAACTCTACCATTCTATGATTCTATGATTCTATGATTCTATGATTCTAACACTACTCAGACAACACAGGGTGAGGGAATCACAATATGAAGGCTTTATTGGATCCCCAACAACTAACAGCATATAACACATAACCAGCACAGCACAAATTGTAACAGGCAACAGAGTCTCACCCTTCCGCTGGCTCACCAGGGTTTTAGATTCTTCGTATCTCAGATCTTCCTGGACTATTTACTCTAATCCAGTGGTCCCCTTATTTTGGCAAGCACCCACCCAGAAAGAAATAATGCCAGAGTTTGGAACTGAGAAAGCATGGCAAAGTCTGTAACCAGGTGACCGAAATGTCCCAACCTGGGTTGCGTCCTAGGCGGTCGTTGTTCTCCCATTCGAGTCCGAAGATCCTAAATTAGCTGCCTGTCTTCAAGCTTGTGCACCTGCAGTCGGGACTGACATCCCTAGGCTGAGGGCAGTAGACAAAAATCTCCTGGTCAACTGAACAGTCCTCCTGATATACCCTCAGCCCTCATTGCAGGATACCGGGGACTTCACGATTTTTGGAATAAGACTGTCTTTTCATTGGCTGGATCTCAAGTCCCATATAACCATTTTTGGTCGTATTGCAGTCCAGGCAAGGGAGAGCCACATACTTATTGATATAGTCCTACAATGGAATGCTAGTAGGAGACATTCAGTTAGCAAGTTATGACATTAGATTAATGATGGCTGAGGCAATTTGCATAGAGTCAACAATCCACATGGTAATGCAATGGCATTCTAATAGGATTAAATTCCTCTGACCTTACAGAAGAGAGATAATTGCATTACCTAGGTTAACATCACCAACATCAACAAGACTCTAGAAACAATGGGTATACAAAATAGTGTCCAGCTAGATTGTAAGAACTTAACCCATGAGTGGCATATTACGAGTTCGCCACAAAATACCAAATTGTCCGGATAAATAAGAAATCATCCTATGTTGTATATAAAAGGGGTCCATTTCGTCACACCTGTCACTAGTCTGCGTCCATTAATGGACCGCACTCGTGAGGCGCATCACAGTCATCCATCACAGTGGTGAATATCCCCACCAGGAAGAGCCAAGGACATGCAAATGTAGATATAGGCAATATCCTCATTCATGTATTTAAATAGGAGGGGACAGGTAACACTTTTTGAAAATATATAAACACAGCCAGTCTCCTA
This sequence comes from Phyllobates terribilis, assembly GCF_046119375.1. Lineage (NCBI taxonomy): Eukaryota > Metazoa > Chordata > Amphibia > Anura > Dendrobatidae > Phyllobates > Phyllobates terribilis. The sequence continues at coordinate 529,069,942 of NW_027362764.1, read as the reverse complement.
CACCATCCTATTGAAAACAAAGGGAGGGGAATAACATTTAAACATTGCTAAACCCACACATATAGACTATTCCTACAACTTCCAAAGGTTTTAGTAGGCAGAATGCCAGAAGTTGGCACTGGTGGCAACCTTTTTCAAAGACATCAACAAAAATGGTGAATGTATGATTAGAGTCAATAAAGATGAGTATATGGTTGGCAGTCAAAAAGGAGGGAGGACGGACATGGGAAGAAGGCTGGTAGAGGGGAGGACAATTGGTATGAAGAGTGAGGAGGAGTGCCTATTAACAAACTCCTACCTGGCAGTGGAGGTTGGCACCATAGGGGAAAACGAGATTGACGCACCACTCGACAGCGGCTGTCCCTAGGTATCCCTGTAAGTCCCTATTCTAAAGGAAACAGCTGAAAGAAAGGTCTCATTGAGACCTAATGGAAATTGTGTCTTGAGACGATATATCCATCTCGTCTCACGTTTCAAGACGAGTTGATCCCAATTTCCTCCCCTCTTAGGGATGTTGAGTTTGTCAATGCCCATGAATGACAAAAGTGGGGTGTCCCCATTATGATTGAAGTTAACGTGCCTCGGTATCTCTCTTATTGGCAAAATCTCGAAGGATCTACCTGTATAGGACAACCACTTGGTGAGATTACTCCTTTTTGCTTATATCTATTAATAAGTTTATCACTTGTGAGACCATTTAGGTCACCAAGTTATTACACTGTTTGTTTATACATGTTTTTTCATGAACTTTATTTTAGAGCTTTGAATTAAAAGTTATATTTTAATATTACTATCTACCTTGCTGACCATATACAGTGAATTGATTTACCTCGAATTGCACATACTGCTAAGCCTTCAATTGCCTGGAAAACATGTGTAACTAGTGATGAGCGAACGTGCTTGCTACTGCTCGGTACTCGCCTAAGCGTCTTACTACTCAAGATGCTCGGCGCACTGCGAGTATTTATTGGTTGCTCGGGCGGGAGCTCGGGGTCGCCTGTTTGGCGCTCTTTAGAGAGCCAATGAACATGCAGGGATTGCCTGCCACACACTGTAATACCGTAACCATGTTGGTTGTGGCATTACAGTGATTGGCTGGCCGCACAGCATCATCAGGTGTATATAAGACCGGGTGCCACCATGCTAGTCACAGTCTACCCCGGAATCAGGCAGAGTAGGGAGAGGTGCTGCGTCAGGGAGAGATTTGCTTGTTTAGAGTTAGTATAGGTATTCCACAACATATATCTATAATTTCCATCTGAACTAACAGTCCTTCTGAGAACCAGCTGCATAAAATCAATAGTGATAGCAGGAATTAGCCAGGCAGGCAGTGCATGTGGCAGACTGCAGTGCATATAGCAAGTGGATCCATGGAACATCCTGTTAGTCTAGGTATTCCACAACATATACAGTATATATATATATATATATATATATATATATATATATATATATATATATACAGTGCATTGTGAAAGTATTTGACCTCCTTGAACTTTCCTACCTTTTGCCACATTTCTGGCTTCAAACATAAAGATGTAAAACTCTAATTTTTTTGGGAAGAATCAACAACAAGTGGGACACAATAATGAAGTGGAACGAAATTTATTAGATATTTTAAACTTTTTTAACAAATTAAAAACTGAAAAGTGGGGCGTGCTATATTATTCGGCCCCTTTACTTTCAGTGCAGCAAACTCACTCCAGAAGTTCAGTGAGGATCTCTGAATGATCCAATGTTGTCCTAAATGACTGGTAATGATAAATAGAATCCACCTGTGTGTAATCAAGTCTCCGTATAAATTCACCTGCTCTGTGATAGTCTCAGGGTTCTGTTTAAAGTGCAGAGAGCATCATGAAGACCAAGGAAGACACCAGGCAGGTCCGAGATACTGTTGTGGCGAAGTTTAAAGCCAGATTTGGATACAAAAAGAATTCCCAAGTTTTAAACATCTCAAGGAGCACTTTGCAAGCAATCATATTGAAATGGAAGGAGTATCAGACCACTGCAAATCTACCAAGACCTGGCCGTCCGTCTAAACTTTCATCTCGAACAAGGAGAAGACTGATCAGAGGTGCAGCCAGAAGGCCCATGATCACCTTGGATGAACTTCAGAGATCTACAGCTGAGGTGGGTGAGTCTGTCCACAGGACAACAATCAGTCGTACAGTGCACAAATCTGGCCTTTATGGAAGAGTGGCAAGAAGAAAGCCATTTCTCAAAGATATCCATAAAAAGTCTTGTTTGAAGTTTGCCATAAGCCACCTGGGAGACACACCAAACATGTGGAATAAGGTGCTCTGGTCAGATGAAACCAAAATCAAACTATTTGGCCACAATGCAAAACGATATGTTTGGTGTAAAAGCAACACAGCTCATCACCCTCAAAACACCATCCCCACTGTCAAACATGGTGGTGGCAGCATCATGGTTTGTGTCTGCTTTTCTTCAGCAGGGACAGGGAAGAAGGTTAAAATTGATGGGAAGATGGACGGAGCCAAATACAGGACCATTCTGGAAGAAAACCTGTTGGAGTCTGCAAAAGACCTGAGACCGGGACGGAGATTTATCTTCCAGCAAGACAATGATCCCAAATATAAAGAAAAATCTACAATAGAATGGTTAAAAAATAATCGTATCCAGGTGTTAGAATGGCCAAGTCAAAGTCCAGACTTGAATCCAATCGAGAATCTGTGAAAAGAGCTGAAAACTGCTGTTCACAAACGCCAACCATCCAACCCCAATGAGCTCGAGCTGTTTTGCAAGAAGGAATGGGCAAGAATTTCAGCCTCTCGATGTGCAAAACTGATAGAGACGTACCCCAAGAGACTTGCAGCTGTAATCGCAGCAAAAGGTGGCACTACAAAGTATTAACTCAAGGGGGCCGAATAATATTGCACGCCCCACTTTTCAGTTTTTAATTTGTTTTAAAATATCCAATAAATTTTGTTCCTCTTCACGATTGTGTCCCACTTGTTGTTGATTCTTCCCCAAAAAATTAGAATTTTATATCTGTATGTTTGAAGCCAGAAATGTGGCAAAAGTTAGAAAAGTTAAAGGGTGCCAAATAATTTCACAATGCACTGTATATATCAGAGCTAGGCAGGCAGTGTATGTGGCAGACTGCAGTGTATAATACAGCACAAGAGGCTTCATTCCAGTTCTGTCTGCTGCTGCTGTTGCAGATATTTCTACAAATAGCTCCAGTTATCAGGGGCCAGGGATAATTATTATTTTTTATCTTAATCCAGATTATTTGGTTAAAAAGCATGTAAATTTTGTTGCAGTGTGTTAGTGAAGTTATTGACACCAAGTCGCTGTGAAAAATAGTAACAAAAGTGTAAAGTGTACTCATTCAAATTACAAAGTCAATTTAAATTACAGAACTTAGACCTGCCTCCACCGCGGGGGGGCTCGACCCACCAGCGGACAGGCACCAGTATTGGGAGAGGGGGGCTGGCCATCAGGGTCCACCGCGGCTCTGGCACAAACCCGGCGACACGGAGGTCGCACGGGCAGGAACGGACTGGCCGTGTCGGCTTCGCACTCCAGTGTAGTCCCTCTGCCCACTCGCGCCCGAAACCTCAAAGGGATGCACAAGCGGCTTTTCTTCCCAGGGCTGTTCCCCGCCCAGCAGGAACGTGGGAGAGCTCAGGTCTGCCTTCCACTGTACTCCCTTACCTCCCTCGCCCTCTTTCCTTCTTCCGTTCTCTATCTAACCCCTCGGCTCTGTGGTGTCCGCTCTCCCTCCAGCTCTCTCCTTCTCACAGGTGGACTACCGAGTGTATTCACACTGTGGCAAATCTTTTGGGCCCAGGCATAAGAAGTTGTTGAGGTAATGGATAATATGTGCCCCCTTAGAAACATCCATTACAACCCATTCGAGGAAGCAACTAAACGCCTCAAATAGTGAGCAGGATCTGGACCAACCCATGGGCAAACAGTGATCTATATAGTATGCTCCTTCCCAGAAGCTGCCCAATAGGTGGACACTATTCGGAGGCACAGGTAGTAAGTAACCGGACCGCCGCATCAATGTCTGTTTTGGCCATTAGGGTGACCCTTCCCAACTTCTTGATCCGCCTGATTGCCTTGTCAAAGGATGTACAGTATATATTACTGTACTTGGTTCCACGTCTATGTTGTCGTTTACTGACCTGCCCCTTGGATATGACAAATGGTGGATTAGTCCGAATGTATTGGGTTCCGTTTTTGGCACAACTCACAACGGGGAAACCACTACGTCTCGCAAGGAAAGTGTTCTGAATGGAACCGCCACTCTACCTAAAGATATTTCTTATTTTAATTTTCTTATCACGACGTCTGGGTGTTGGTAGGCTGATTTTAGATTTTTACTCTAGCCTTTCTTGATTTTAGAAAGGCATGACATGCCTATATCTGTGTCTCCCCCTCCTTTTACTCCTCCACCTCTTTTCTTTTCGCATGACTATATGTACTTGTCACTTTTCCATGTGTTAGTTGTGTCTTCTGAGCAGTTTGTCAGGTTTTGGACACCTTTGAAGGTGTTTTCTATGTGTTTCTATGTGTTTTTGTTTGCCTGCCATTGGTTTTAACGGTGTTCGACGATGTTCGACGAACAGTTCGACGAACAGTTCGGCGAACACACCGGTGTTCGACGAACCGAACACGAACACTACGGGGGTGGCTCAACTCTACTCATAGGGTGACAATTTATGTTTCCCTATGGGGGTGGTACGTATGTGATATAGTGCAATGGGAAGGAGCTCAGGCCACTGGGCCATAGTCTCCTGCATCATTTTGGTCAATTGCCTTTTCAGTGTGCCATTCAATCTCTCCACCTTGCTGCTTGACTGTGGATGGTAAGGAGTATGTAGCGCCACTGTTGATCCGATCATGGTAAGTATTTCTTGATATACGCATGAGGAAAAGGCTGGTCCCTGATCACTTTTGATAACTTCTGGGACTCCATACAGGCAAACAACTTCAGAGACCAGCTTTTTGGCGGTAGTCTTGGCAGTCATGTTTGGAACGGCGAATGCTTCTGGCCAGCTGGAAAACATATCCACTACCACTAAGCAGTATTCATATCATCCTGCTTTAGAGAGAGTGATATGATAAACTTGCAGTCGTTGGAATGGATACTCTGGTTTAGCAAGGTGTTTTGTCGGTACATTCTGTAATCTGACTGGGTTGCAGGTTTGGCATATTGTGCAACATTTGTTTTGTGCGCTCAGCACAGTGGAAATTCCTGGGGCCCAATAAAGCTTCTGTACCAGTAGAAAAGCTTGGTTTTTCCCTCGATGCACCGGTCCATGGGCCCAGGCTGCAACGGCAGGATATAGGAGTTGAGGCAAACAATATAGTTGTTCCTTTTTCCATAGACCATCTATCAATTTAGCTCCTGCTTCCTTCCATGACTGGCGTTCCTCTTTAGAGACTTTCTGCTGTGTGGAGAGTAGTTTAGTGATTGGAGGGACCAGTTGATGATTTTCTGCAGGTTGATCCTGAGTTGGCACGGAATTTAGCTGTTTGGTCTGCTGTCACGTAACAGCCATGGACATGGATGTCTGGAAGAAGAGCTGCTTGCTTAGCATGGAGATCAGCAAGTGCATTACCTCTTGCTTCAGGGGCATCTGGTCGGGTATGAACTTTTACCTTTACAACAGCCAACTGACTTGGTAGTTGTACCGCTTACAGCAATTGTCTGACGCTTTCAGCATTTTTTACAGGAGAACCTGCAGCCGTGACAAAGCCTCTCTTTGCCCAGATCTCCCCAAAGTCATGTGCAATCCCGAAGGCGTATCTCGAGTCAGTAAATATATTCACACGTTTTCCTTCGGACTGTTGACAAGCAGCAATCAGAGCTTTGAGCTCTGCTTCCTGTGCTGACATACTGGGAGGTAAGGCCGCAGCCTCTACCAATGTATCTTCAGTTGTGACAGCATATCCAGTATGAAACCTGCCAGAGGTATCAGCATATCTGGATCCATCCGTATATAATGTAAGTTCTGGGTACTTCCCCCACTAAAATAAGTGGAGTTGACTCCGCAGTAATTTGTTCCTGACAATCATGTGGTGGGGCCTCTTTCCCCTCTCCTTCAGGTGCTGGTAGCAGGCTGGCCGGGTTGATGGTGGTGCACTGGTGTAATTTCACATTTTCTGGCATGATCAACGTACACTGCAGCCGCAAGTGTCTCTGTGTGGACAGATGTTTAGGTTGCTGTAAAGCCCAAACAGCTGCAATATCATGTGGAGCATAAATGTGAGTCTCATGTCCAATGATGATGTCCGCCGTTTTTTCAAGTAACTGCTGTGTGGCGTGAACCGCTCGTAGATCGCTGGGGGAGGCCCTGGCTACCGAGTCCAGATGCGCTGAGTAATAACCGACCGGGCGCTGCTTTGTACAGTGTCTCTGCGTTAGTACCCCGGCTTCATGCCCTCCCGTCTCGGAGACATACAAATGGAAAGGTTGATCATAATCCGGGTTTCCAAGGGCAGGGGCTGTCATTATCCTTGATTTAAATTCCTCAAAGGCTTGTTTCAGCAGTTTTTGGTGGTCCTTGTTGTTTACATCAGCCAGAGTGTCTTCTTTTAATGCATCATACAGGGGTTGCATCAGATGTGAGGCGTCTAGGATCCATTGTCTGCAATATGTAAATAGTCCAATGAACCATTGCAGCTCTATCGGATCTTTTGGGAATGGTAGTAGGTAGATGGCCGTCTTTCTTTCTTCTGTGAGATGCCTGGCACCCTGAGTAAGGCAGTGGCCTAAGAAAACCACTTGACCAAGGCAAAGCTGAAGTTTCGAGGTTGAGACTCGACAATTTAGTTTTGCTAGATGCTTGAGGAGGCTAACACTGGCCCTGATTGACACTTGCTCCGTGGGGGCACACAAAAGAAGATCATCAACGTATTGTAATAGTACTACGTCAGGGTTGTCCAGCTGCCACGTAGCAGACAGCTAGACATGTTTTTTGCAAACTGATTAGGGCTATTCTGTGCTCCCTGCGGCAACACCGTCCAAGTCAATTGCCTGCCCTGATATGTAAATGTAAACAGAAACTGACAGTCTTTATGTAGTGGAATGCTGAAAAAGGCGTTTACTAAATCAATTACTGTAAACCAGGCTGCGGTAGATGGTATTTGTGAGAGAAGTGTATGTGGGTTAGGCACCACAGGAGTTTCCAAGACTGTCACTGCATTTACTGCCCTCAAATCCTGCACCAATCGATAAGCGGGCGGTTGCTCTGGTTGGGATTTTTTCCTTACAGGAAACAACGGCGTATTGCACGGGGAGACGCAGGGGATTAGTGCCCCTTTCTCTAACAAGATCTGAATTTGCTGGTGTAGACCTTGTTCTTGTGCATGTGTGAGCGGGTACTGGCGAACCTTGGGAAAGGGCGCTCCGGGCTTGAGGTACACATGTATTGGTTCTACCGGCAATCTCCCAATGTTGTCTGGGCCTTGTGACCACAGATGAGAAGGGATTTCCTCTGTGTATGGAGCTAACCTGAGATCTTTTGGGAGATTTCCATTCGTATCTGATATGTAAATCATAACCGTGGGTAGCGCCCTTAAGATGCAGACCTCCTCTATGTGTGCATCAGAGTTTGGATCCTTTAAAGTAAGGATCATCTGACCATTGTCCTGGTATTGAATTCGGGATCGGTATTTAGACAAGAGGTCTGCTCCTAAAAGATTTACCGGGCAGGTCGGGGATATGACAAATTGTGCCATTACTTCTGGAAATGGGCCAATCGGAATAGGTTTGGTGAGAGTGTGTTTGTTAGGTCTGCCATCTACACCGATCAATATTAGATTGTTGTTAGAAAATTGGACTGGGAGACCCTGGGGCAGTTCAGTGGATTTTAAAATGGAGTTGGCCGCCCCAGTGTCTACCATGAACTTCACCGGATTCCCTCCTACTGGGAGAACTACAGATGAACAGAGCCCGGGGGTGGTTACGGGCATCACGATGGCAGACTCTGGTTGGCCTCCATTTCAGAATGGACAGTCTTGCGGGACATTTTCTCATGAGTCTTGTGGGCCGGGCATCCTATTTCTAGATAGGGGGGCTTGGCCGGAGCACTGGCTAGCAGGGGTGTGACAGTCCCTTTGGAAGTATCCTGTCCGGCCACATCTCCAACACTGAAGACGGGAATTCACTTCTGGTCTTTTCCCGGGATACATTACTTGTTGATTAGGCACCGCCATGGGATAATAGTGGGGCTGTAACATTTGTGGGGGTAGGGGATGCTTCTTTAGGGGCTTCAGATTCAGTTTGTGGACACATAAGTTGGGAAGGGGAATCTACTTCCTCCTCTACCTTTTCCCCATCAGCTTCATTTTGTAGCACAAAACAGCCAGTCTTTGTTACAGTGCTAGATAATTTTCCTTTCTTGACATAAAAATAATTGAAATAACCAGGCTTCATCTCCTCCTCTATTTCAACATATCCATCTCCACAAATCTCATGTGCAACTTTCCTAAACTTTTCAGCATCTTCCAACAATCCACAGTCAACTAGCCTTCCCCTTTTCTGCTGGATTCCTTCGTCCCACAATGTAGGCTGAAGTCTCCCCTCCATGGGAAAGTTTAACAACTTAAACACTTTTGGTGCATTCTTAAATGATCTTTTCCCCTCTCGACCGACCATGATAGTCATCACATCCTCTTCCTCCTGAGGGGGAGACACTTTCTTTCTGCTCCATGGAAACATTGATTAATCACTGCACTGCTGCCTTTCGACTGACAAAGATCCTTGATTTGTGCAGAGTATGAGTCCGGCCGGGCTCAGCTGTTCCACTGACTCACCTTTCCCTTGGGGAAGTCACGTATGGTACTAGGTGAAAGGAGGAGAGCTCGCTTCTGCAGCCCTCTGGACACTCGATATACTTATATCTGCGTGCGTGTCCTACCCAATCTTTGATCACCTGCCGCGACTGATACTAATAGTGTTCAGTCTCCTAAGAATTTTGTCAGAAGTTTAAGGCAAATTCAAACAATATTCACTTGTCAATCCGAGGTGGTACTGCTTTAAAAGTTATCAATATCAGACTCCTAATGGGACTACACCCCTATAGTCTCACCTTTGACTGTATCCAACCAAGATGTCCGGAGACACTGCAAACGAACATGCGCCACGTGGAAACCACGCCAAACGGTCAGTACCACTAGTAAAGAACTCGTGCACTTACCGTGGCTTTTGTGGGGGATGATCAGTCCCTATTCCAGTGGGGGAAAGCAAGTCTCTCTTTGTGGACATCCAGAGGTGGTGGGGCGTCCCTGGTTAGGGATTCGAGTCACGGCACCAAGCTGTAAGTAATTAGGGAACATCACAACTCTGTGCTTGCTGGTCATCCAGGTGGTAAGGCAACCGCCGACCTCCTTTCTCGTGATTTTTGGTGGTCGGGGGTGCATCGGGATGTGATTAAACATGTATCTGCTTGTAGTATTTGCGTGCGTTCTAAAGTATCGTATACCCGTCCGTCTGGTACTCTTCTTCCGCTACCTATCCCTAGCAGGTCATGGACACATTTGTCCATGGATTTTATTACTGTCCTACCAGTTTCTGCAGGCAAAACGGTGGTTTTGGTGGTTGGAGATAGGTTCATTAAAATGGTTCACTTCGTCGCATTACCTGCACTTCCAAATGCCAAGACACTTGCTCAGGTGTTTATAAATGAGATCGTGAAGTTCAGGGGGTTCCCTCCGATGTAGTGTCAGATCGAGGAACCCAGTTTGTTTCCAAGTTCTGGAAAGCATTCTGGTCTTGACTTGGGGTACAGCTATCCTTTTCCTCTGTCTTCCACGCTCAGTCGAATGGACAGACTGAGCGCATCATTCACAATTTGGAGACCTACCTCCAATGTTTAGTCTCCAAAAATCAGGAGGATTGGGCATCCTACTTACCGCTGGCAGAATTTGCCATTAATAATCATAGTCAAGCATCCACTGGCAGGTCACAATTCTTTGGTGCATACTGTTACCATCCACAGTTTGGTACCTTTAGTGTGGGAGGAGCTTCGGGGGTTCCTGAGAAGGAACAATTTGCTTCGTTGCTCTCCTCAGTGTGGCGTGGGGTTCTGAGTAATATAAAGATCATGGGTGACAGGTATAAACGTATGGCTGACAGAAAACTCTTGCCAGGTCCGGGCCTGAATGTGAATGACTTTGTGTGGTTGTCTACCAGGAATATCAAATTGAAAGTCCCTTCCTGAAAACTGGGGCCTAGGTTTATTGGTCCCTATAAAATAACCACCGTCATTAACCCAGCAGATTTTCGCCTTGAGCTTCCTCAGGCCCTTAAGGTTCACAACGTTTTTCATAGGTCCTTACTCAAGAAATATGTGGAACTTCTTGAACCCTCACGCCTACCGCCGCCCTCAATAATGGTTGATGGTAATCTGGAGTTTCACATTTCGAGGATTGTAAATTCTCGTCTCCAACGTCGTTCCCTACAATACTTGGTGCACTGGAAGGCTTATGGTCCAGAAGAGAAGAAGCGGGTTTCAGCATCAGAGGTGAACACTCCCAGATTGGTTCATTTATTCCACACCTCTTATCCTGAGAAACCTGGTCCAGAGTGTCTGGAGGCCATTCGTAGAGGGGAAGATGTACTGTCACGGGTGTGTCAGATGTGACAGACAGTCGCCCTGCAGTTGGTTGCAGAAGATATCTTCGTTTGGCATTACAGACATCTTCTTTGATCTGTCTCACTCTAGGACCCAGCGGCTACTTCCCTCCTGCTAATTGACACACAGAACCAATATAAACAAGCAGAGGTTTCTTTAAAAATTAACAACTCTTTATTTCATACATAATTAAAAACTACAAAAAATTAAAAAAGCTTAAAAATATTGCAGTAATGGGCATCAAGTGGCATGACCAATAAACATTATATCTTTATTAATAAACAGGATACATGATATACATATCTTTAAAGTTCATAGTGCTGGAAAAGTACTAAAATGTAGCCACCTAGTGAAGATGTTTTTATAAAAAATAGGCAACAAATATTTATTTAAATAATTGCAAATAAATCAATTTTATTATCACAGACTTTTAAGCAGTATTACCGTCTTGTTGATTGTCGTGCTAATGGTGCAACATGGACATTAGACAGTGACACAATCTAGAAACATTATAGCATAATATATCTATGTCCAGGAAGCAGCATCAAAGCACACAAATTCTCATGACATTTATAACAAAATTAACAGATAAGGAATGGTCAGCCACACAGAAATGTCCCCCTTAACGCGCGTTTCGCACAAGCTTCTTCAAGGGGTGATAATAGACCAGAACGCAAACATTATATACCCAACCTCATGTGCGGCATGTAATCACGCGCTGTCCCGCGGAAAAGAGCATATCAGGCCCGGACCTTGGCGTCTGACGTCACGCTTCCACAATCCTCTGCTCAACGCATCTGAGCTTAAGGCTGGGAACCTGACATCAATGAGACGCCCGTGGTTGTCATGGCTGCATAACATATGTGCAGAAAGACTCGCACCATGCTGACATCTAGAGGTATTTTTAACGTATAACAAGCATCCAAACTACCCATCAAAAACAAGAGGCAACTTAGCATTTACACTAAGCCATATACAATTTGGAATCCCACTACATTATAAATAATTATTAGACAAGGAGATATAAATAGCTAAATAATTAGTTGCCCCAAAACATTATTGCACAATTTAATAATTAAATAGAACTAACGAAAGTTATCAAAATACATGATTAATGCATATATACTAATAATAAAGTGCATATGGTATATAAAAAGTGTATTGAAAACAATTGTTAAAAAAAATTGTTGAAATTAGTGGCACTTATATGTGTACATATACGCTTACATAGACATACATACTCATACTCACCACATACATACCCATACATACTCAAAAATATACAAATACATATGCATGTATATACACATGAAAAAAAACATTTTTATATGTGAGTGATAAATGAGAGGTTAAACATCCTGTAAATCAGACAATGTAAAATGTGAAAACAGCGTAAAAAAATTGTATAGACCCTGAAACAATTCAGGGAAAAAGGTGAACATAAGTGAGAATATAACAAAGAGTGTATTCTCTAAGGAACCATGCAAGCGGACTGTCGGCCCACAAAAAAGGTGGACCGAGAGTTCGGTCGCAGAGTCTAATAAAATAACACATGTAAAAAAATAACTTACACCAATCAAAAGAAAAAGTATATAACATATACTTATACTAAAAGATCATTTATCATAAATAGGATCCTGAAGTTGACTTTCAATGTATGCCAATCTTCAAAATGAAGCCATATAGTAGATAGATGGGGTCAACAATTAATAAACAACTATTAAAAACCTAAAAACAAAAAAATAATAAAATGTGTTTAAAAGAAGGGAAGCTTATCAAAATCACTTGCGCCCAAATCATAAGCACGATGCAAAACTCAAAATTTCATTTAAACTTTTGGGGCTCACAGTATCTACCTTCCATATCCATCGTGCCTCAATCTGGGCTAACAACTTTCTCAAATTGCCCCCTCTATTGTTCAACTGGACCCGGTCTATTCCCTTAACCTTCAATAATCTAGCATTACAATCATGTTTAAGCTTAAAGTGTTTGGGGATTGGTTTAAGCATTGTTATATCACCAATCTTTTTGGCTTTCCCAATGTCCAATATATGCTCCCTTATTCTGACTCTAAGTTTTCTAGAAGTCAGTCCGATGTAAATGAGTCCACAAGGGCAGGAAGTGTAATATACGACCCCCTCAGTGTCACACGTAATGTGTTGTGTAATCCTATATGTCTTGGTACCATCACTAGAGTCAAAGGTGAGGGATCTTTCCATGTTTGGACAAGCCAAACACTGGCCACAAGGATAGAAGCCCCATTTGGGGCCCTTCGTGCCAAAAACATTATGTACAGTTGTACCCTTATACTGACTCTTCACGAGCATATCTTTCAAATTTTCAGCTCTCCTGTAAGTAATCGATGGAGTTGCTGGAACATACTTACCTAGTACTGGATCACTAGTCAAGATAGACCAGTATTTATCCAGAACCCCCCACATTTCTCCCCAATGATCATTATAAGGGGAGATAAATCTCACCTGATCGTTTTCTTTTTGTCTCTTCTTTGATTTGAGTAGTTCCTCTCTCTTAGTTAATCTTGCCCTTAGGAATCCTTTCGGGATAACTTTCTTATTGTATCCTCTTTATTGGAATTTAAAAGATAATTCATCCGCCTGTTGAGGAAAAAGTGCATCATCAGAACAATTTCTCCTGACTCTAAGAAACTGTCCTACTGGTATGCCATCCTTTGATGGTTTGGGGTGCGCTGAACTTGCATGTAACTATGTGTTTACTGGTGTTTGTTTACAATAAGTTTTAGTCTGTATCCAGCCATCTTCATCCTTATACAACAAAAGATCCAAGAATTCAATTGAACTCTGGCTATGTTTGTAGGACAGTTTAATATTTTTGTTGTTGATGTTCAGTCTATTGATGAACATCTTCAAATCATGCTCACATCCCTGCCAGATGACTAGAATTCATCTATATACCTTGCCCACAACAACACATTCTCTATCCTTTCAATGGGATTGAGAAAGAAAATTTCTCTTTCCCACAGCCCCAGGAATAAATTGGCATATGAGGGCGCAAAAGCTGCCACCATAGCCGTTCCCTGGAGCTTTAGGAATATGGTCTCCTTAAAAAGAAAGAAATTGTGGGTCAAGGTAAATTCTAAACAAGTCAGGTGAAATTGCCTGAGCTTGGGTGGATAGGAAGACATAGAAAGAAAGACGTCTACTGCTCCCATACCATCAGAATGTTTTATAGAGGTATAGAGTGATTCAACGTCCATGGTAATAAACCACATATTATCCTCCATTGGAATATTGTTGACCTTATTCAATACATCCATTGTGTCTTTTAAATAAGACGGTAGCGTTTCCACCAACAGTTTCAAGTGGAAGTCCAAAAATTTACATAAGGGTTCATAGAGATTGCCATTGCCAGATATAATTGGACGGCCTGTAGGAGTCTTGCTGTTTTTAAGCACTTTCAGCAGCATATAAAAACATGGAATTCTTGGGAAATCCACACACAGAAAATCACGTTGTTCTTTAGTGATTACACTGGTAGAAAGTGCAGTGTCCAAAATACTCATCAATTGATTTTAATAGGTAGTAGAGGGATTAAATAAGAGTCGCTTGTAGCACTCACTATTGCGTAATTGGCGGAATGCCTCTTTTTCATAGAGTTTATTTGGCCACACAACCACATTCCCTCCTTTATCAGCCTGTTTAAAGACTACTCCCTTCAGATTTTTCAGATCCCTCAATGCCTTCCTCTGTGCAAATGTAAGATTATACTTTCTAGGTTTCACTGGAATTTTCTTTAGCTCCTCAGACACAAGTTTCACAAAAATCTTGATTACTGAATACATATTTAATGGGGGAATTTTTTGTGATTTAGTTTTAAATATATTCATCTCTTACTGGTGGATTCCATGGCGACCGATGAAAACAGTAGTTCTTCCAATATCTGTATAGCTTCCTCTTCCTGAGCCATCTAAGTATCACTTAATCGATCATACACATACACATTTTTTTATCTAATACATAAAGCTGAATGTGTGTGTGTGTGTGTGTGTATGTACAGTATAGACCAAAAGTTTGGACACAACTGCTCATTTAAAGATTTTTCTGTATTTTCATGACTATGAAAATTGAACATTCACACTGAAGGCATCAAAACTATGAATTAACACATGTGGAATTATATACTTAACAAAAAAGTGTGAAACAACTGAAAATATGTCTTATATTCTTGGTTCTTCAAAGTAGCCACCTTTTGCTTTGATGACTGCTTTGCACACTCTTGGCATTCTCTTGATGAGTTTCAAGAGGTAATCACCGGAAATGGTCTTCTAACAATCTTGAAGGAGTTCCCAGAGATGCTTAGTACTTTTTGGCCCTTTTGCCTTCACTCTGCGGTCTAGCTCACCCCATACCATTTCGATTGGGTTAAGGTCTGGTGACTGTGGAGGCCAGGTCATCTGGCGTAGCACCCCATCACTCTGCTTCTTGGTCAAATAGCCCTTACACAGCCTGGAGGTGTGTTTGGGGTAATTGTCCTGTAGAAAAATAAATGATGGTCCAACTAAACGCAAACCGGATGGAATAGCATGCCGCTGCAAGATGCTGTGGTAGCGATGCTGGTTCAGTATGCCTTCAATTTTGAATAAATCCCCAACAGTGTCACCAGCAAAGCACCCCCACACCATCACACCTCCTCCTCCATGCTTCACGGTGGGAACCAGACTTGTTGAGTCCATCCGTTCACCTTTTCTGCGTCGCGCAAAGACATGGTGGTTGAAACCAAAGATCTCAAATTTGGACTCATCAGACCAAAGCTCAGATTTCCACTGGTATAATGTCCATTCCTTGTGTTCTTTAGTCCAAACAAGTCTCTTCTGCTTGTTGCCTGTCCTTAGCAGTGGTTTCCTAGCAGCTATTTTAACATGAAGGCCTGCTGCACAAAATCTCCTCTTAACAGTTGTTGAAGAGATGTGTCTGCTGCTAGAACTCTATGTGGCATTGACCTGGTCTCTAATCTGAGCTGCTGTTAACCTGCGATTTCTGAGGCTGGTGACTCGGATAAACTTATCCTCAGAAGCAGACGTGACTCTTGGTCTTCCTTTCCTTGGGCTGTCCTCATGTGTGCCAGTTTCTTGGTAGTGCTTGATGGTTTTTGCAACTGCACTTGGGGACACAGTCAAAGTTTTCCCAATTTTTTGCACTGACTGACCTTCATTTCTTAAAGTAATGATGGCCACTCATTTTTTTTTACTTAGAATTTGTATTATGGAAAGAAAAAAGCAGCTAACAGTCTATTCAGTAGGACTATCAGCTGTGTATCCACCAGACTTCTTCACAACACAACTGATGGTCCCAACCCCATTTATAAGGCAAGAAATCCCACTTATTAAACCTGACAGGGCACACCTGTGAAGTGAAAACCATTTCCGGTGACTACCTCTTGAAGCTCATCAAGAGAATGCCAAGAGTGTGCAAAGCAATCATCAAAGCAAAAGGTGGCTACTCTGAAGAACCTAGAATATAAGACATATTTTCAGTTGTTTCACACTTTTTTGTTAAGTATATAATTCCACATGTGTTAATTCATAATTTTGATGCCTTTAGTGTGAATGTTCAATTTTCATAGTCAGGAAAATACAGAAAAATCTTTAAATGAGAAGGTGTGTCCAAACTTTTGCTCTGTACTGTATGTATGTATGTGTGTATGTCCGGGATTGGCATCTGCACCGTCGCAGCTATAGCCACAAAATTTTGCAGTTACATGTCTGGACCCCGAGAGTGTCATAGGCTGTGTTGTGAGGCAAAATTTTAACCCCGCATGTTCCAATTCATCAAACAATTTTGCCCCTATCTACATAATGGGGAAAAAGTGAAAGGAAAAATGTTGGAGGCAAATTGACAGCTGCCACATGTGAACAAGGGAGAATTAAAGAATGAGAGCGATGGAGCCAAAGAGTATTTACCGTACAGTTGCTAAGGTGGGGCCCCGACATGGGATACTCATACTCCCCACATACGGGGATATGAACAGACACACAAAATGCGCCACACACTGCAACGTGCTTGAACACATATGCCACCCTCAGCACACACAAAACTCATCTCACAAAGATTTATCAGGCTGCCAATAGCAACCAATCACAGCTTAGCTTCTATTTTGCTACAGTTAATTAATCTGAGCTGTGATTGGTTAATATAGGCAACAAAGGACATTCTCAGTATAACAAAGCTTGTGTAAGGTAATAAGATGTCAGTTAGGGTGTGTTGGTGGAAAGGCTGATGTCAGTCACATTACTTCTATGTGAGAGGATATAGAAACTGCCAGTTACAGACTATTTTTACCACATTTTATGCTGACATTTAAAGTTCAAGGATAGGTTTACCACTCAATTGGCTCACTGCTTCCATAACAAGTAGAAGAACCTCAATTTCTTCAACTCTTATTTATAGGAAATGCAGAAGCAGAGGCATAGCGGAGATGCTCTTTAATTCCTAACACTCGCGTTGATATTGTCACTATTTTGCAGCATTTCCTTCACTCCAACAATCTATTTCAAGACTGCACTTGAATGCATGCCAAATGACGATTACAAGGTTGTCATTCGAGCTGACAAAACACCGCAAGGTGAACATCAGCGACGTTTCAATGCTCCCACATTTGATGAGGTAGCCATCTTGATTGTAGGTAATGATTTTCAAAGCCGTGACATTGTGCTTCAGAAAAGGAACAATAGTTTGCAACGAGTAGCAGAAACTCACAGGTCCTATGATGCTCTACAATATCCAATCATCTTTTGGCAGGGACAGGATGACTATCACTTTGGAATACCTCAGACAGATCCTACAACAGGCAACCCTTCAGTAAAAAAAAGTGTCTGCCTTGGACTTCTATGCATATAGGATCATGACAAGATTTGCAGAGGAAAATCACATCTTGAAATGCAAACACCTCTTCCACCAATTTATTGTTGACATGTATGCAAAGATTGAGAGTGAACGTCTTTTATATATCCGACTAAATCAAAAGAAGCTCAGGGCAAAGGAATATATTCACCTTAGAGATGATGTTGCAAATTATGCTGATCCAAGAGTTGGGGAAAATGGTTATTCTTCCATCAACTGTCACTGGAAGCCCACGACACATGCATGAATACACACAGGATGCAATGACTTATGTGAGAAAGTATGGCCGTCCAGATCTTTTCATCACCTTTACTTGCAATCCTGCCTGGGAGGAAAATGGAGGACACCTGTTGCCGGGCCAAAAAACAGTGAATCGCCATGACCTTATTGCTCGGGTTTTCAAACAGAAACTTTCAAAAATGACTAATCTCATCACAAAATCACATATAGTGAGACGCAGTGCTAGATGTATTCAATTGAATGTCAAAAAAGAGGCCTTCCTCACGCCCACATCTTGATTTGACTGAATAAAAATACAGCCTACCGAAATTGACAATATCATCAGTGCCGAATTGCCAGACCCTCAGATTGACCCATTGCTGTTTGACACCATCACAAAAAACATGATCCATGGTCCGTGTGGGAGTCTGAACAAAAATTCTCCCTGTATGATTGATGGCAGGTGTTCAAAGCATTACCCACGATCCCTGGTCCAAGAAACCCAAACAGGAAAAGATGGATATCCAGTCTACCGAAGAAGAAAGCCAGGGGATGGTGGTTTCATAGCAAAGCTCAAAATGCATGTTAGATCATCACTCCAAGAGATAGAAATTGACAACAGGTGGGTAGTGCCTTACAACCCTTTGCTCTCAAAAATCTTCAAGGCCCACATAAATGTCGAATCTTGCCACTCTGTGAAATCAATCAAGTATATCTGCAAATATGTACACAAAGGAAGTGATCAAGCAGTTTTTGAACTCCAGAAAAATGGACCTATTATTGATGAAGTGGAGGCATTCCAGATGGGCAGGTACATAAGCAGCAATGAAGCAGTTTGGAGAATACTAGGATTCTCCATTCATGAGTGCTACCCACCAGTTGTGCATCTGAGTGTGCATTTGGAAAATGGACAGAGAATAGCTGTGTAATGGAACAAGACTCTTGATTAAGAACCTGTTTCCACATGTAATTGAGGCAACCATTTTTACAGGATGAGCCACAGGAGAAGATGTTTTCATTCCAACAATTCCTCTCATTCCATCTGATTTGCCTTTTGATTTTAAACGCCTCCAGTTTCCTGTTCGACTGGCATTTGCTATGTCCATCAACAAGGCTCAGGGACAGTCCTTGAAAGTAGTTGGAATCGATTTTCAATCTCCATGCTTTTCTCATGGTCAACTTTATGTGGCCTGTTCAAGAGTTGGAACAGCCAAAAATCTGTTCGTGTTTGCACCTGAAGGAAGAACTAAGAATGTCGTTTATCAAAAGGCTCTCAAATAAGGAGTAGAAGATTACTTCACATTACTTGGCCAATTTAGTTAAATCAGTGTGGAATATCTCTGGTGTTGAAATATATGTTGTGAAATGCTTCTATTAGCTTAGTTTTTGCCTTTTAATAATTACATTTCTATCTATTTGTTTTGTGGTTTTTGTATGGAGAATAAAGTTTTGTTAACACATTCTATTTTGCTAACAGCAGTTATTAACCCAGGCGAAGTTGGGTAGTACAGCTAGTGTGTATATACATGCATATGTATTTGTATATTTTTGAGTATGTATGGGTATGTTTGTGGTGAGTATGAGAATGTGTGTCTATGTAAGCGTATATGTACACATATTAGTACCACTAATTTCAACAATTTTTCTTAACACTTTTTTCCAATACACTTTTTATATACCACTAGATGGTGGCCTGATTCTAATGCATCGGGTATTCTAGAATATGTATGTAGTTTATTCTGTCATCCTCATTGGCGTATTTTCGCTTACGACCCATTGGAAAACAGGAAGCGTAAATCGTGATAGCGTAGAGTAAAGAAGTATTTGTTCAGCGCTGTGACTGACAGAACGTGTTCAGTAAACCTGACTGAACTACGTGGCAGTGTGACTGACAGAACTTGTCCAGTAAACGTGACTGAACTAAGTAGCACTGTGACTGACAGAACTTGTTAAGTAAACCTGACTGAACTACGTGGCAGTGTGACTGACAGAAGTTGTCCAGTAAACATGACTGAACTACGTCACGCTGTGACTGGGGATTAAATTCTGATATCTCTGATTGGACGCGGCCGGCTGGGCGCAACCAATCAGCGAAACGGGGTTTAAAAGGGTTGTCCCCTACTTTAAATTAAGCCCCCAATGTATCCCCCAGTGATAACCCCGCCCACAACCCGTCACTCACCGTGGAACGCGGAACAGGAGACCCCTGGCTGCAGCCGCAAATAGTCCGACGTAAGCGGAAGCAAGAGCCGGCTGCAGCCGGGGGTCACGTGCTGCCTGTGAGCGGTCAGCGATAGCGCTGCGCACAGGCAGTATTGGCAACATGAGGTATTTACGAAATTCATTAGGGGCCCCGGGGGAATACATTGGGGGTTAATTTAAAGTAGCCTCGCCAATGTCGCTGATTGACAGCCGGGCGCGACCAATCAGAGAAGCGTGGTTCCGTTACAGACAAACAGACAGAATTAGACGATTTTATATATATAGATATGCACATTATTATTAGCATATATGCATTAATCATGTATTTTGATAACTTTCGTTAGTTCTATTTATTTAATAAATTGTGCAATAATGTTTTGGGGCATCTAATTATTTTTCTATTTATATCTCCTTGTCTAATAATTATTTATAATGTAGTGGGATTCCAAATTGTATATGGCTTAGTGTAAATGCTAAGTTGCCTCTTCTCTTTGATGGGTAGTTTGGATGCTTGTTATACGTTAAAAATACCTCTAGATGTCAGCATGGTGCGAGTCTTTCTGCTGATATGTTATGCAGCCATGACAACCACGGGCGTCTCATTGACGTCGGGTTCCCTGCCTTAAGCTCTGACGCGTCGAGCAGAAGATTGTGGGAGCCTGACATCAGACGCCAAGGTCCGGGCCTACTATGCTAATATCTTCGGGACAGCGCGTGATTACATGCCTCACATGAGGTTGTGTATATAATGTTTGCGTTCTGGTCTATTATCACCCCTTCTTGAAGAAGCTTGTGCGAAACGTGAGTTTAGGGGGACATTTCTGTGTGGCTGACCATTCCTTATCTGGTAATTATGTTATTAATGTCATGAGGATTTGTGCGCTTTGATGGTGATTTCTGGACATGGATATATTATGCTATAATGTTTCTAGATTGTGTCACTGTCTAATGTCCATGTTGCATCATTAGCACGACAATCAACAAGATGGTAATACTGCTTAAAAGTCTGTGGTAATAAAATTGATTTATTTGCAATTTATTTAAATAAATATTTGTCTTCTATTTTTAATAAAAAACATCTTCACTAGGTGGCGACATTTTAGTACTTTTCCAGCACTATGCACTTTAAAGATATGTATATTATGTATCCTGTTTATGAACAAAGGTATAATGTTTATTGGTCATGGCACTTGATGCCCATTACTGCAATTTTTTCATGCTTTTTAAATTATTTATTGTTTTTAATTATGTATGAAATAAAGAGTTGTTAATTTTTAAAGAAACCTCTGTTTGTTTATATTGATTTTCTTGATGAAATAAAGAGGTTATTATAGATTTGGCCCATTTATTGGTATGTTCGAATTGACACACAAGCCTGGGTGTTTAAATACTCTGTTTGCTACAGGGAGGTGCCGGTGATTTTCACAGGTTCCCTTGTGAAGGCTTGGAGCTATTGCAGTCTGCCTACTTCCTCTCTGGTGCCTAGGAGGACATTTGGTGTAATCTCTCTAAAGTCAGCTCAAGTTAAGTTACTTTCCCCCTGTGTTTGTCTCCCTTCTAGTCTGTAGTTGTTAGTGGGAGACTGACTAGTGCTCATCCCTCTCTTTCCTATCCAGGGCCAAGCTCGAGGGAAATTCAGGGTTTAGGTTCCTGTGCGGCGATTGGTGAGAAACCAATATAGGGACGTTAGGGGAGACAGAGTGATATCAGATCAGCCTAGGAGGTCATCATTCCCCCTTTCCCTAGTGTCTGCGCTCCCTTCCCCTCTTCCCTGCGCTTAGTCTTTCCTACACCTTGCATGACAGCTAGACTGCTGTTAAAGCCTCCAGTGATGCTGGTGTCCTGGGAGTTTGTACAGAAAAAAGTGCAACTAGCTAAAGCACAAACAGTGTTTTGTTTTATAATTTATTTTACTGCTGGAGTGGTGTCACTACTGTAAGTTCTCTACTCTTAGCAGTATACTTACCAGCCGCCATCTTCTTCTGTTATCAGCACCGCTCTGATTGTCTTCTGCAGTTTGGGACCGGCCGGATTGCTCCAGTGTTTGCTTGGCGAGCCAGAGGTCACTTCTCAATGAACGTCCATGAGTGAAGAATGAGGCTCTTACATTACACTTGTGACTCGCCCCCTGGGCCGTGGGGCACTCGGAACCGGGCTTCAGTGTGAGGATGGGGGTAGTAGTGGCAACCCGATCCCGTGGCTCAGGGTGGTCAGACCAAATGCTGTGGCAGTCTATTTGTAGGGTTTTGAATGTCCGACTACGCCACCCGTGGATTGCGGTCAGGGAGGACCGCTGCTGCAAGGCAGACCACTGAGGCTGATGTAGATATGCAGCACAGGGATAGGATAACTCCCCACGGGAAGAGTGTAGCCTCAGGGCAGTGCAATAGGATGCTGGGGGTGATGGTGCAGGCGCAGCAGAAATCACACAGAGTCCAATAATGCAGTCCAGGGTCGTTTACTGCAGATGTTATCACTGACCCACCAGGAGTACAGGGTAGGAATGGGCCTGGGTGTCTGAGGGCATTCGGGCGAGCCCCACAGGTCAGGGTGAGTGGGTAGGCCTACCGTTCCCTCTCTGCCCTTGCTGACTATCCCCCTTTTCGTGGTGTGATAGCCCACGTCCTTGAGCTGCCCATGTTCTATGCCTGTATGGCTTGTGACTCGGGCCTCAGGTACCTGTGGCTTCTCCGTGCTGTGCCGGTCCCTCTGTGTGGCGGAGTCTCCAGGCTTCTCAGGCCAAGGGACCTGAAATCCCTCGCGGGTTGGTTATCTGCTGCCGGGCTTGCAACCCTGACAGCCTCGGACCCCAGTGTCCGGTTGTGTAGTTCTCTCTCTCAGCCAGGACCGGCTCTCGTTGCCTCTTTCCCTGGGTTGCGGTTCCTCCTCTGCCTCTCGGACTTCTCAGCTGCCGCTGACCTGTCCCTCTCCTCTGGGAACCATTCTGGATGCTTCAGAAGTGGGTCCTGGTCTCTCTAACCCTGCCCTCAGTTCCAGCTTTTATAGGGGCAGCCTGCTCCCCCTACTGGCCTGGGACAGGAGGTGCTGCATGCTAATGGTCCCTGACCAGGGAACCTCCCTCCTGCTCTCAGACACAGCCTATAATGTTTGTGGCATCCAGACCTGGGGTGACACATTCCCCCCTAGTAAAGCTTAGTACTCCCGGACTAAATAAGAAACACAAATACAGGGTATAAATGCATGACCATAAACACAACAGGGAAGGAAATAACAAACTACACCACATATTGAGTTCTTTAGGTCACAGTGTGGTCTGTGACCAGGTGTCCATATCACCAACAAAAGGAGAGGGACAGGTCAGCGGCAGCTGAGGAGTCTGGGAGGCAGAGGAGGAACAGCAAGCCAGGGACAGAGGCGACGAGAGCCGGTCCTGGCTGAGAGAGAGAACTACACAACCGGACACTGGGGTCCGAGGCTGTCAGGGTTGCAAGCCCGGCAGCAGATAACCAACCCGCGAGGGATTTCAGGTCCCTTGGCCTGAGAAGCCTGGAGGCTCCGCCACACAGAGGGACCGGTACAGCACGGAGAAGCCACAGGTACCTAAGGCCCGAGTCGCAAGCCATACAGGCGTAGTACACGGCCAGCTCAGGGACGTGGGCTATCACACCATGAAAAGGGGGATAGTCAGCAAGGGCAGAGAGGGAACGGTAGGCCTACCCACTCAAACTGACAAGTGGGGCTCGCCCGAATGCCCTCAGACACCCAGGCCCATTCCTACCCTGTACTCCTGGTGGATCAGTGATAACATCTGCAGTAAAAGACCCTGGACTGCATTATTGGACTCTGTGTGATTTCTGCTGCACCTGCACCATGACCCCCAGCATCCTATTACACTGCCCTGAGGCTACACTCTTCCCGTAGGGAGTTATCCTATCCCTGTGCTGCATATCTACATCAGCCTCAGCGGTGTGCCTTGCAGCGGCAGTCCTCCTTGACCGCAATCCACGGGTGGCGTAGTCGGACATTCAAAACCCTACAAATATACTGCCACAGCATTTGGACTGACCACCCTGAGCCACGGGATCGGGTTGCCACTACTACCCCCATCATCACACTGAAGCCCGGGTCCGAGTGCCACACGGCCCAGGGGGCGAGTCAGCTTTGGCGTAGTCGGCAGCCTTTAATGCTTGTGGCATCCAGACCTGGGGTGACACACTTGCATTGAGAGCTTGTGACCATTACCTTTGACTTCCAGTCAGTCAGAAGTTGCTAGAGTGGTGCTATAGTTGTACACAGCATGTCCATTATGCAGTCATCAGTGCAACAAAAATGTTTGGACCTTGGCAGATCTATAGCTTTTTCATTTATTATATCTCAAGGAGAATTAATTCTTGTTCTAAGATTTTGTCCAATCTCCCTTACATATAGACCCCAGTTGGACATTTTGTGCATATAATTAAGTATACTACTTTAGATGCGATGTAGCTGAAAGTACCTTGGATCTGGTAGTCCTGATGAGAGCTTGGAATCTTTATCTTGTCCATTGTCATTATAAATGGACAGGTTTTACAATTTTTATGGGTACATCAAAATGTTCCTATTTGTTGGGAATGAGAAGAAGTGTCTGACAATGATGCTTCTCAGGTTTGGGGATACCTAAAACAAAGAAGAGCATCTGGAAATATGGATTTTAATCGGGCATCTTTTTGTAATAACGGTTGTAGTTTCTGTGCAGCTACCCTTAACATCTCCAGATTTGGATTGCAGGTGATTACTAGAGGTACCCTTTGCTTTCTTACTTATTTCTGTATGATGGAGATGGTTTCTTGATATTCTAGTATCTCTTGTAGTCTGGTTTTCAATTGTTCTTGGATGATAGCCCTGATTCAAAAAGGTCTTTCAGAGACCGCCAAGGTTTTGTCTCTGTAGAGTTGATACAGTACATGTCTGATTGTATCTGATGGCTTGATAGTAGACAATAGAGTTTTTTATTTGTTTGGGATGAAAACTGTCCCATTTAAGGTGGGTTGGATTGTCAATTGTCTTCTGGTACAGGGACATTTCCATTTCATTGCTCTATATGTTGTTGAGACTTTGTGTCCAGTACCGAACCCCGAACATGGATTTCTAAATGGAAGTCCATGTTACTGTTTGGGTTCAGCACTTGAATAAAGCTTGTTGAAAGGCTTCAGCACAACCAATCAACAATCGTTCAGGCTGTAGGCACTTCCGGCCCCATCACAGTCTTGCCAAGTATTGGCATGGCTGTGTATTGGCATGGCTGTGGTTGGCCAGCGCACCACATGAGTAACATGGGTTACAGTGGCAGTGACCGGCAGTCAAAGCTGCTGCATGACAGCATGGGAAACAGAGGAACCTTACTGAAGTCACCGCAGGTCACAGCATGGCAGTTAGCGGCTGTGATCAGCACTAAAATGCTCGGGTACTCGTTACTTGGGTCGAGCAAATTGGAATGATAGGGTGCTCGACCCGAGCAACGAGCCCAATGTAAGTCTATGGAAAACTCAAGCATTTTTCCTGCGGCTCCCCCCAGCGGTCCGCAGAGGGCCTAAAAATTGCCCAAATCTATGGGAATAGTGCTCAAATGACATGGGAATTTCTGACTCCCAGGTAACCGCTGTCAACAATGTTGTCAGAGGTATTATGCCATTTTTACGGACTCCCAATAAAACATACAAAAACAAAACCAAAATGGATTTTCCTGGGAAATATGATAAGGAACATCCTTTCCAGGGTAATGACTTGTATACAAGGCAAAATAAATATACAAAAACAAAAATGCTCCTCCACATCTTGGGCTATGTTTACACGTAGCGTTTTTGATACATTTTTTCACTTTTGCATTGCGTTCAACCATTACAAATGCATTCACCAGGAAATGTCATTTTAACATTTTACTACCTTATCTGGCCATGTTGTGTGTGACATGGGAACAGCTTGGGGAAGACACCTGGAAGCATCTCTGACTCCCAGGGCACTACCTAAAACTGTGGTCATCTCATCAGACGTGATCCTATATTACTGCGGTAATAATACAGACATTTTTGTCAACGTGACAAATCTTAAACTTCATTTAAAATGGGCAAGGTGTCTGTCAAGGGGACGGGGAAGTGGACGTTATAGTGATGCTGATAGTGCATGCAGAGACCATGGGCAAGATGAACCTGTGCCTGCTGAGGGAGAACAACAAAAACCCACGTCATGTTGAACTACCTTCCTGTCCCATTCTCTATGGGGTTGCGGAACACCACTATTGAAGCCTGAGCAGTGTGAAAAGGTTGTTGGTTAGATAGCAGACAAAGTTTCCAGCCAGTTTGCCACCTCCACCACCCTGTGTTCCACATAGTTCAGTCTCAGTAGATGTGAGTCTGGATCACATTATTATTACTTTATCGCCATTTATTCCATGGTGCTTTACATGTGAAAAAGGGGTATACGTCGCAAAAACAATTACAATAATCTTGAACAAAAATCTGACAGCGACTGGTACAGGAGAGGATCCTGCCTGCGAGGGCTCACAGTCAACAAGGCATGGGTGAGGATACAGT
Organism: Phyllobates terribilis; assembly: GCF_046119375.1. NCBI lineage: Eukaryota > Metazoa > Chordata > Amphibia > Anura > Dendrobatidae > Phyllobates > Phyllobates terribilis. Next base: position 529,043,497 of record NW_027362764.1, on the reverse strand, counting down.
AGGTGAGGATAGAGCTACTCTTGCAGCAGTATGGTGGAGCGAGGGTTACTGCAAGTTGTACGCATCTCGCAAGAGGTGGGTCTTCAAGTGCTTTTGAAGGTTTCAGCAGTAGGGGAGAGTCAGAAATGGTGGGGAAGAGAAGATGCACGGAAGAAATCTTATATGCGATTGTGGGAAGAGAAGATAAGAGGGGAGTAGAGAAGGAGATCTTGTGAGGATCGGAGGTTGCATGCAAGTAAGTACCGGTAGACTAGGTCACAGATCTATATAGGAGACAAGTTTTGGATAGCTTTGCATGCCAAGGTTATGGTTTTGAACTGGAGTCAAGGGATTGACTGAGAGAAGATGGTTGAGGAATGTGCGGATCCCGGAGATTTATTTTACCTGGAGTCGGCATCATCCTTACCCTGATCCTCCTTCCTCCCACCATTCCGAGTGTCCTGAGACAACTGATCTCACACTGAGACACTCCGAAGAGCTGTTTTGTTCATCTTTCCATTTATAGATTCGAGCCTCTCGCTCGGTCCTCTCGGAAGTGGAAAGGGCTTGGATATGTGGTTTGAAGAAGAGATTAGAGTCCAGGGTTACCCCAAGAGCTGTTCACTTTTCCATCGATAGATTCAGGTCTCTTGACCAGCCAGCTTCGAGCAGGGCAACAGAAGATCGCATGTAGCGATTTGAGCAGCCATGGTCACCCAAAGGTGAAGGTGGGAAAGTGCAATTACTGTCGCAAGAGGTGGATAATTATAAGACACAATGGATAGAAAGTCAGGAAGAGGATCAGGATGCAGAAGTGGAAGATGAAGCGGTGGATGATGAAGTCACTGACCCAACCTGGCAAGGGGACATGCAGACAAGGACAGCAACACACAGGGGGAGGGAGGCATAGCACCACAACAGGCAGGAACAAGCAGTGTGGTGGCCACAGTCACAAGGCGGGCAACTGTTCCCCGGAACACCAACACAACAGAAGTTGCCAGTACAACTGTTAGGTATTCCTGAGTCTGGTTCTTTTTTAAAGACTGTTTAGATAACTCCAAAAAGGCCATTTGCAACATCTGCCAGGCCACCACTATTTCTCCCGGTATCGTCTCCGCCTTCCACAAGCGTGGGTCCCAGTACATTACCCGTGCCCTCCCCAGTGCACTTACTGGGAAGGACTAACTAACCATAAACACGTGGACAGGTGAATGTGGCCAGGTACGGTATGGAGCCAGTTCACAGTAAAAAAAACAGCCATAGAGTGTCCAGGTACCTTCCCACACACTTTTCTTAGCCAGGGCTGCTTCATGGCAGGGTTTAACAGGCCCACGAGAAAACCGGAGACTCCTCCAGTGGGCCCTGGCTTCTCCTTCAGGAGAGTTTATAGTGCCGAGGTGAGGTTGTGATGATGACTAAGGCCACCATCTCCTTAGCTTGCTGCTGGTAATTTTCCATGGGAATCAGCTTGGCTCCAACCAGGAATATTTCCAGTGAACTATGGCACGACGCCATGGCATTAGCAATGCCCCCTGTACCAGTAGTGAAGCCATCCACAATTTTCTTTTCTTCTGCTCAAATACATAGGTTTCTCAAAAAGGAGCTGAAGATACTGAGTGGGAGTAGGTGCAAGTTTCTCCAGCATGTTAGATATCAGAGAGAACAGAGAGGGCAGCTCAGTGGTTAGCTCTGAAGCCTTGCAGCGAGGACAACATCTGCAAGGATTTTGTATGTTTTCCCTGTGTTTGCTTGTGTTTCCCCCTCAGTTAAAAAGCAGACATAGAGTGTCCAGGAATCTTTCCATACACTTTTCTTAGCCAGAGCTGCTTCTTGGCAGGAATGGACAGGCCCACCAGAAAATCCTCGGGTGGGCCCTGGCTTCTTCATCAGGAGAGTTCATGATAGCGCAAACTTTGCAGCTGATATGGGGCTCTTGAGCAGGGGAGATAGGTGGGCCCTCAGAATCAAATCCTCTGGTGGGCCCAATGTTCTTCAGTATGACACTGCTTCTTGGTGAGTGCTTTATTTGACCACAGCCATATTCTTTAGCTCGGTGAAAGGACTGGCATAGAGGGAAACCGTATCTATTCCAGCTGTCATTTCTCCGCCACCAGGTTCCGCCCATTGTCACACACGACCAGGCCTGGCTGTATGTTTAGTGGTGAGAGCCACAGATCAGGCTGCTGTGTTACAGCTTTCAACAACTCTGCAGCGGTGGGCGGTTTGTCACCTAAGCATTAAGAATATTATCTTTAGCACAGCCTGTTGCCGCTTGGCCAAGACAGTGCCGCAATGCTTTCAGCTTGTGACTGATGGTCATTTCGGAGATGGAGGCTGAACAATGGAGGTGCAGAAGCTGAACAATGTGATTACATTGAGGTTACATTGGCAAGTCGGGTTTTTATACTAAAGAAAGATCCTACTGTGTTTATTATTTTTTTTACTTCTCTTCAGATTTGTATTGGAGTGCTTCCTAATTTTTGTCACGCCTTGAAAATGCTGCATATGCAATAACAGTATTGGAGACACACCCCTTAATAATGGGAAGGACAATTCAAATAGATTCTATATTCTAGAATATTAGCTGTCTCATCTGACATTCTTTTAAGGGTGAGGTATAGCAGTAAGGATAGCATATTACACCTATCCAGCCATGTATTATTGCCTTATACTGCGTGCTGCCCCCCCAAAAAAATGTATTCTATTCCCTATCGATAATGCTGTTAGATGCATTTACAATACGAACAGGTGCTGCTGCTACGTGGTATCATCACTAGCTACAGATGAGTGTTCATTCTGGTCACATAAATGTCTTCCCAGTCCATAACTTTATTTTTTTTTATTTCTTTGGCCTTATATACAAGTCATTACCCTGGAAAGAATGTTTCTTCACATTTTTTCCATCTTAGCTTGTTTTTGTATGTTTTTTTTTGTCAGTCCGCAAAGGTGGCGTAATACTCTGGCAACATTGTTCACAGATATGCTATTTGTCAGCGGCCAACTGAGAATAGTTTTGAATCCACAAGTGCAATACTTTAAATGGAGTGTAATATTTGACATGCTCACAATAATTGCTGGATTATTAGGGCAGTCATATGGGATAACGACTGATGGCCACAGTTTCAGACAGTCACCTAATAATATGGTATTTGTCACCGACCAAGTGTAAATTGGTTCAACAAAACACAGATGGCTGACTTTAAAAAGAGTGGAATATTTGGCACGCTCCACAAAATTTCTGCATTATTACGGAAGTCATATGGATCACGTGCGCCTGATCATTGAAAAAAGTTCCTCTTCTTCCACAATACAGTAATATGAATAAAACTAAAAAAATCTGGCTGTATTCTGCAAACAAGCAAATGGAGCTGTAAAATGGTGTACACTGACACTGCTACAATCTATAAATGGAAGACAATATTTTCCACGTTCATTACAAATGGCTGGGTTTGAACCGCAGTTATATGTGATACGTCTGACATAGAACTACATTTTTAAATAGCAGGAGTGTAGTTTACTAATACTATTTTTCAGAGACCTAGTGTGAATAGCTTGACCGACACACTGCAACAAAATGGAAAAGGAGGCCAATATTTTCCATGTTCAGTTCAAATTTCTGGATTTTTATCGCTCAAATATGGAACAGATCTGGCTGTATTCTGCAGTGCTAACAAGCAAATGGAGCAGAAAAATGGTGCACTCTGGATTGTTTTTTTAAGTAAACCAAGATTATGATAAAAAAAATTGCCCTGGCCCATGATATCTGGGGCTATATCTACAAATATTTATATTTATTACAGCAGCAGACAGAACATTCAATGGACCCTCTTGCGCTATATGCACTGCAGTTTGCCACATACACTGCCTGCCTGCCTAACTCGTGCCTAACACTGATTATATGCAGCTGGATTGTCAAACATCCACAACGTCCAGACACAAGGGCTTGTGTTATTGGCTGCAGATGTCACATGTCCCTCTTCATAAAAAGGGCGGAAATGTTGTTTTGGCGCCATTTTGTCATTGTAACAACATAGAGAGGCTGACAGTTAGCTGGACGGTTGATTGCCAGTCAGCTAGTTTAGATAGGATCCTGTGTGACTGTGAAAGCAACCATCCGGCAGATCAATCCTTTTTGCTAATTGTGTGTTCCAGAGATGCCAGGCCGCATTTCAGCATGTACCTCTTTTGTGCTGCTAATATTGAGCTCAATCCACATATGAGAATATAAATTGTTTGTGCTAATACCTTGATCCAAAGAAACAGGGCACATTTCAGCATATAAATATTTTTTGCTGCTAATATTTTTATCCAGCTAGGAGTTGACATTTGAAAAACGAATTTCTTTGCGCTAATAGTGTGGTCCTGAAACAAGATCACCTTTCTGCATATAAATATTTTGTGCTATTAGTTTTGCTTCAGCCAGGAGTCCACATTGCTGAATCTAAATTGTTTGTGCTAACAACATGCACCAGAAAGCAGGCAACATTTCTGTATATAAATATTTGGTGCGACAAGGAGTTTTGGCTGGGAACTCAGCCTCAATGACCGGCTGATTAGTCCTCAGAAGGACTGTTAGTTCAGATGGATATATACTGTATATATGTTGTGAAATACCTATAGTAACTAAACAAACAATTCTCTCCCTGACTCAGCAGCAGCTCTCCCTACTCTGCCTGTTTCCGGGGTAGACTGTGACGAGCAAAGTGGCGCCAGGTCTTATATAGACCTGATGACACTGTGCAGCCAGCCACTCACTGTAATGCCACAACCATCATGGCTACGGCATTAGAGTGCGTGGCAGGCAATCCCTGCATGTTCATTGGCTCTCTAAAGAGCGCCAAACATGCAGGGTGGGGACCCAAGTTCCTGCCCGAGCAACACGGAAATACTCGCCGAGCGACGAGCTTGTCGAGCACTATGATGCTCTGGCGAGTACTGAGCAGTGGCGACATGTTCGTCATCACTAGTTACCAGCTGTCAAAGCTGCTGTTTCCCACGCTGTCACACAGCAGCTCTGACCTGTGTTGAACCTCAATTTGGACTATAGCGAACCAGCGTTGGAGTTTTATCTTTAAAACCTTGGTGAAAGAGGGTAATTGCCAAATAAAAGACTTTTCTGTGTGTGATTATTTATTTTTACTGCTGGGTTAGTGTGTCACCCCAGGCCTGGATGCCACAAACATTAAAGGCTGTGTCTGAGAGCAGGAGGGAGGTTCCCTGGTCAGGGACCATTAGCATGCAGCACCTCCTGTCCCAGGCCAGTAGGGGGAGCAGACTGCCCCTATAAAAACTGGAACTGAGGGCAGGGTTAGAGAGACCAGGACCCACTTCTGAAGCATCCAGAAGGATTCCCAGAGGAAAGGGACAGGTCAGCAGCAGCTGAGGAGTCCAGGAGTCAGAGGAGGAACAGCAAGCCAGGGACAGAGGCGACGAGAGCCGGTCCTGGCTGAGAGAGAACTACACAACCGGACACTGGGGTCCGAGGCTGTCAGGGTTGCAAGCCCAGCAGCAGATAACCAACCCGCGAGGGATTTCAGGTCCCTTGGCCTGAGAAGCCTGGAGGCTTCACCACACAGAGGGACCGGTACAGCATGGAGAAGCTACAGGTACCTAAGGCCCGAGTCGCAAGCCATACAGGCGTAGTACACGGCCAGCTCAGGGACGTGGGCTATCACACCACGAAAAGGGGGATAGTCAGCAAGGGCAGAGAGAGAACGGTAGGCCTACCCACTCACCCTGACCAGTGGGGCTCGCCCGAATGCTCTCAGACACCCAGGCCCATTCCTACCCTGTACTCCTGTTGGGTCATTAGTACTAACTACAATAAAGACCCTGGACTGTTTGAAGCAGACTCTTAAACCTTATTATTGCGGCCTGCACCATCACCCCCCAGTATCCTATTACACTGCCCTGAGGCTACACTCTTCCTATAGGGAGTTATCCTATCCCTGTGCTGCATACCAACATCAGCCTCAGCGGTCTGCCTGCAATCCACGGGTGGCGTAGTCAGACATTCAAAACCCTACAAATAGACTGCCACAGCATTTGGACTGACCACCCTGAGCCACGGGATCGGGTTGCCACTACTACCCCCAACATTGCACTGAAGCCCGGTTCCGGGTGCCCCACGGCCCAGGGGGCGAGTCATTAGTAATGGAAGTGTCTGACTGAAACCTCTCTATTCCAAATCCCTGGGCTTGGTTTCAGACAGCTACTGACATCAACCTAAAAAAAATTACACTGTACCAGGGCAATCATGATGAGCTGAGACTAAGCACCAGAATTGTTGCATAAATTAAGATGTGCCACTTCTGGGGTGGCAGAAAGTTGATGTGTAAGTTGATAATGGACCATTAACAATGGGCATTCCCAGAATATTAATATAAGCCCACAGCTGTTTACTTTCCCTTATCTGGTTAATAAAATATGGGGGACCCCTACTCCATTTTTCTTTTCATTTTTTTATATATTACTAATAAATGAAAAATACATAGAAATAATTAAACAAAAAAAATATGTGGCGTCCCCTCTATTTTTAATAACCAGTCAAGGGAAAGCAGACAGCTGTGAGCTGATCTTATTATGCTTTGAAAAGGCCAATATCCATGGACCTTCCGAGTCTATTAATATCATCCCCAGCTGTTTGCTTTGCCTTTGCTTGTTATTAAAAAATGAAGTGGGGTCTCCCCCAATGTTTTTAATAACCAGCTAAGGCAAACCAGACAGCTGGGGGCTGATATTAATAGGCTGAAAATGGCCATGAATATTGACCCCTTCCTAGCATAATAATGCCAGCCCTCACCTGTGCATTCCATTAGATGAGTCAATTCTGGTGCTTAGCCTTGGCTCTTCCCAATTGCCCTGGTGCGGTGGCAATCGGGGTAATGGGATTGTGGGGTTGATGTTAGCTGTTTAATGCCCACTGGCATCAATCCCAGGGGTTAGCAATGGAGATGCATCCATCAGACACCTTCATTACTACCCCAGTAGTCAAAAGAAATAAACACATACACAGAGAAAAGTCCTTTCATTGTAAAAAGCACTCCCAGACAATTTCCCTCTTTTACCCATTTCTTACCCGCAAAAATAATCCACTTTTCTAAAGTTCGGCCGAACCTGATGGACTAGAACATCCACGGGTCCACTCATCCCTAGTGAAGAGACAGAATGGGGACGGGGGAATGTATGTGGAGGCAGTTTGAGAAAGGAGTAGAGAGAAATATGTGTAGAAACGACACAGTATGGATAAAGCAACTCCAACACCTCAATATAATAATATTTCTTCACTATTGAGATCAGTTAGAACATAGTACACTGGTCCATGTTGACTCTCTTATGCTTTTTGAGCATACACTGCTTTTAGTCATAGAATGTGATGCAACGTTAGAAGTGAAAATTTTTAAGCAAAATAAGTGAAAGGACCCATCTCATATATGGGCATGTACTAGCTTAGATTTTCACTACCTGTAAGATTGTGCTAAGTAGGTCACTTGTGTCCTTAACCCTATGTATACTAGATGACACCATTTAAATTTAGCAGTGAAACTTTTACTAGTTTTTCTTTATTGTTGTAAACTACTTTATAGTATTCAGAAAAATATTATGCAGAACAACTGGAGTTTGCAGTAGTATGCACTTAATTGTATATACAGTATATGGAAGGTCATTCATCCAATTCAGACTGTTAGATCTTCTGGTATTGAGCAACAAAATCCATCGGGCTTCTTGAATACATACTTTCTTACTCCAATTATTGCCTCTATATGGTTTAGTAATGTGATCTATGCCATAGAAACAAATACTAAGTATATTTCTATAATATATATTTATAAAACATTTAGCTGCTAAAGATACTCCCGTAATTTTATTAATAACATATACACTGTGTGCAAAATTATTAGGCAAGTTGTATTTTAGAGGATTATTTTTATTATTGATCAACAACTATGTTCTCAATCAACCCAAAAGACTCATAAGTATCCAAGCTTAATATTTTTGGAAGTTGGAGTGTTTTTTTTTTAGATTTGGCTATCTTAGGAGAATATCTGTTTGTGCAGGTAACTATTACTGTGCAGAATTATTAGGCAACTTAATAAAAACCAAATATAATCCCATCTCACTTGTTTATTTTCACCAGGTAAACCAATATCAGTGCACAAAATTTAGAAATAAACATTTCTGACATGTAAAAACAAAAAACAAAAAAATTAGTGATCAGTATAGCCACCTTTCTTTATGATGACACTCAACAGCTTTCCATCCATAGATTCTGTCAGTTTCTTGATCTGTTTTCGATCAACATTGCGTGCAGCAGCCACCACAGCCTCCCAGACACTGTTCCGAGAGATGTACTGTTTTCCCTCCCTGTAGATCTCACAGTTTATGATGGACCACAGGTTCTCTATGGGGTTCAGATCAGGTGAACAAGGGGGCCATGTCATTAATTTTTCTTCTTTTAGACCTTTACTGGCCAGCCACGCTGTGGAGTAGTTGGATGCATGTGATGGAGCATGTCTTGCATGAAAATCATGTTTTTCTTGAACGATACCGACTTCTTCCTGTACCACTGCTTGAAGAAGTTGTCTTCCAGAAACTGGCAGTAGGTCTGGGACTTGAGCTTCACTCCATCCTCAACACGAAAAGGTCCCACAAGTTCATCTTTGATGATACTAGCCCATTCCAGTTCCCCACCTCCACCTTGCTGGCATCTGAGTCGAAGTGAAGCTCTCTGCCCTTTATTGGTCCAGCCTCTGGCCCATCCATCTGGCCAATCAAGAGTCACCCTCATTTTATCAGTCCATAAAACCTTTGAAAAATCAGTCTTAAGATATTTCTTGGCCCATTCTTGACGTTTTATCTCATGTTTCTTGTTCAAAGGTGGTCATTTTTTAGCCTTCCATACCTTGGCCATGTCCCCGAGTATCGCACACCTTGTGCATTTTGATACTCCAGTAATGTTGCAGCTCTGATATATGGCAAAACTGGTGGCGAATGGCATCTCGGCAGCTTCACGCTTGATTTTCCTCAATTCATGGGCAGTTATTTTGCACCTTTTTTGGCCAACACGTTTCTTGCGACCCTGTTGGCTATTTGCCATGAAACGCTTGATTGTTCGGTGATCACGCTTCAAAAGTTTAGAAATTTCAATACTTCTGCATCCCTCTGCAAGACATCTCACAATTTTGGACTTTTCAGAGCCAGTCAAATCTCTCTTCTGACCCATTTTGCCAAAAGAAAGGAAGTTGTCTAATAATTACGCACACCTTATATAGGGTGTTGATGTCATTAGACAACACCCCTCCTCATTACAGAGATGCACATCACCAGATTTACTTAAATGGCAGTTGGCTCTCAAGCCTATGCAGCTTGGAGTAGGACAACATGTATAAAAAGTATCGAAGTGATCAAAATACACATTTGCCTAATAATTCTGCATGTGGTGTATACAGTGGCTTCAAGTATTCACCCCCCTTGGCATTTTTTGTGTTTTGCTACCTTACAACATGGAATTTCACTACTTTTTTGAGGGTTTGCATCAGTTTCTGAAAAGAAGAAGCCTACAACTGAGAACAGTTGGTTTTCTTTTTATTGTGAAGTAAATAACAAATAGGACAAAATAATTGAAAACTTCAGTGTGTGTAACTATTCACCTCTCTAATGTCAGTCATTTTCAGAGCCTCATTTTGTGGCAATTACAGCTGCAAGTCACTTTGGATAAGTCTCTACGGCGTTGCAGCCTCTGTGACCTTTCAGAAAAGGTGTGCATATACTGACAGACCATGTAACACTTAGATTGCACACAGGTGGACTTTCTTTCATTAAGAATGTACTTTATGAAGGTAATTGCTTGCACCAGAAATATTTAAGGGCTTCATAGCAAAAGGGGTGATTACATATGCACATGCCAATTATTAGCTATTTGATCTTATAAATTTAATTTATGCCTGTATTTTTCTCACTTCACATACTTAGACTATTTAGCACTGATTCATCACACACAAATCGGATTACAAAAATATTTAAACACAGGTTGTAATATAACAAAATAGGTTAAAAGCAAAGGGGGTGAATACTTTCGCAAGCCACTCTATGTTCTGCTGTCATCAAATCCTTGAAAATTCCACTTACATCCCCAAAATATATTGAACAGCAGGTTTACTTTGTAAAATATGATGAAATATGATACACATTTATTTTGTACCTAAGGATGTATCTAAGGACATTTTTATTATAAATATATTTTTGTATAATTATTTGTATTATTTATACTTATCATGTCCTGATTAGAGATAACCGAACTTGTTTGGAAAACGTTTGTCAATCTCAAAGTCGGCATGAACATTGCACATTTGGATTCATGCTTGGACTCCTGAGTAATTTTCCACAAAATCTGCAAAGTTCGGTAACTGATCGTGTTTCCACTAATGTTTTTGTTAGGACTTTGGATGGTATATAGCATAGTGGTGCTGTATGATGAGCGGGGGGGGGACCAGTGTTTGATGAGGGGAGGAAGTGGGGAGAAGTCAGAGGAGCGGCGGTGTGTTATTCTTAACTTTTTTTTCTTCTTAACCTAATGAGATTCTGGCAGCGAATCAGGGCGCAGAAAACATCCACAACGTCCAGACACAAGGGCTTGTGTCATTGGCTGCCGAAGTCACATGTCCCTCTCCATAAAAAGAGCAGAAATGTTGTTTTGGCGCCATTTTGTCAGTGTAACAGCACAGAGAGGCTGGTCCTGCTGCTGCTACAGAATAGTCAGACAGTTAGCTAGACGGTTGATTGCCAGTCAGCTAGTTTAGATAGGATCCTGTGTGACTGTGAAAGCAACCATCCAGCAGATCAATCCTTTTTGCTAATTGTGTGTTCCAGAGATGCCAGGCCATATTTCAGCATGTACCTCTTTTTTGCTGCTAATATTGTGCTCGAGCCACATATGAGAATTTAAATTGTTTGTGCTAATAGCTTGATCCAGAAAACCAGGGCACATTTCAGCATATAAATATTTTGTGCTGCTAATATTTTTGCCCAGCTAGGAGTCGACATTTGAAAAACGAAATTCTTTGCGCTAATAGTGTGGTCCTGAAACAAGACCACCTTTCTGCATATAAATATTTTGTGCTATTAGTTTTGCTTCAGCCAGGAGTCCACATTTCTGAATCAAAATTGTTTGTGCTAACAACATGCTCCAGAAAGCAGGCAACATTTCTGTATATAAATATTTGGTGCAACAAGGAGTTTTGGCTGGGAACTCAGCCTCAATAACCGGCTGTGAACTCTATAATGTCACATCTAGTCACTGAGGCTGAGCTTGCAGCAGCGGCAGCAGCAGCTCATTTCCCAGTGGTCTTCAGCCTGGGACGGTCGCAACTTGGTACAGTCCAGGTTGAAAATTATTTATCCTAGACTTGGATTATGGCATGGGACAGAACTTCAGACAGGTGAAGGATATTGTAGTATTTTATTTTCTTACTGGAGATGAGAAAATCGGGGATTAGGCATTGGGTAAGTATAATTGTTTTTGGTAAATTGAAAATCAATAAAGGAGTCTGTGTCATTGTTTCAAATAAAGTACTTTTTTCTAGGTGCTAGTTTTATTTTTACAATTTGAATATGGGGTTAGTAATGGGGGTGTCTTATAGATATCTCTCCATTACTAACCTGGGCTTCATGTCAGCTGCCAATACAAGACTGACATGAACCCCAACCTTATTACCCCACTTGCCACTGCACCTGGGAAAGCGGAAAGAGCGGAGGCTAGGAGCCAGAATTGGCGCATCTTATGGATGCACCTTTTCTGGGGTGGCTGAGGGCTGATGTTTTTAGTCTGGGAGGGGGCTAATATCCATGGCCCCTTCCCTGGCTATTAATATCGGCTCACAGCTGTCTGCCTAGTCTTTGCTGGTTATTAATTATAGGGGGACTCATGACAATTTTTTTTTTGGTCACCAATTTTATTAACCAGTAAAGGCTAAGTATACAGCTGTGAGCTGATATAAATTACATGAACAGTAAGGTACACACGCAAAGCACTGCTGATTATATATCTCACATATTTCTATCTATCTGTATATCTATCTATTATCGGTGCATATATATCCATATATATATATATATATATATATATATATATATATATGTATATATACAGTGCCTACAAGTAGTATTCAACCCCCTGCAGATTTAGCTGGTTTGATAAGATGCAAATAAGTTAGAGCCTTCAAACTGCAAACGTGAGTAGGTTTTATGAACAGAAGCATAAATCTTACAAACCAAAAAGTTATGTTGCTCAGTTGAATTTTATTAAATTTTAAACATAAAAGTGTGAGTCAATTATTATCCAACCCCTATGTTTAATATTTTGTGGAATAACCCTTGTTTGCAATTACAGCTAATAATCGTCTTTTATATGACCTGATCAGGCCGGCACAGGTCTGTGGAGTTATCTTGGCCCACTCCTCCATTCAGATCTTCTCCAAGTTATCTAGGTTCTTTGGGTGTCTCATGTGGACTTTATTCTTGAGCTCCTTCCACAAGTTTTCAATTGGGTTAAGGTCAGGAGACTGACTAGGCCACTCCAACACCTTGACTTTTTCCCTCTTGAACCAGGCCTTGGTTTTCTTGGCTGTGTGCTTTGGGTCATTGTCTTGTTGGAAGATGAAATTACGACCCATCTTAAGATCCTTGATGGAGGAGCGGAGGTTCTTGGCCAAAATCTCCAGGTAGGCTGTGCTATCCATCTTCCCATGGATGCGGACCAGATGGCCAGGCCCCTTGGCTGAGAAACAGCCCCACAGCATGATGCTTCCACCACCATGCTTGACTGTAGGGATGGTATTCTTGGGGTCGTATGCAGTGCCATCCAGTCTCCAAACGTCACATGTGTGGTTGGCACCAAAGATCTCGATCTTGGTCTCATCAGACCATAGAACCTGGAACCAGTCTGTCTCAGAGTCCTCCAAGTGATCATGAGCAAACTGTAGACGAGCCTTGACATGACGCTTTGAAAGTAAAGGTACCATACAGGCTCGTCTGGAACGGAGACCATTGCGGTGGAGTACGTTACTTATGGTATTGACTGAAATCAATGTCCCCACTGCCATGAGATCTTCCCGGAGCTCCTTCCTTGTTGTCCTTGGGTTAGCCTTGACTCTTCGGACAAGCCTGGCCTCGGCACGGGAGGACACTTTCAAAGGCTGTCCAGGCCGTGGAGGCTAACAGTAGTTCCATAAGCCTTCCACTTACGGATGATGCTCCCAACAGTGGAGACAGGTAGGCCCAACTCCTTGGAAAGGGTTTTGTACCCCTTGCCAGCCTTGTGACCCTCCACGATCTTGTCTCTGATGGCATTGGAATGCTCCTTTGTCTTTCCCATGTTGACCATGTCTGAGTGCTGTTCACAAGTTTGGGGAGGGTCTTAAATAGTTAGAAAAGGCTGGCAAAAGAGATCTTTAATCCACACAAGTGAAGCTCATTATTCTTGGTGCCTGAACTACTTCTTAATACTTTAGGGGGACCAAACAGAATTCTTGTGGTTTGAGGGGTTGAATAATAAATGACACTCTGAATTAACTTTTAACGTTTTAAAAAAAAAAAAAAAATTTGATGCAGTGCATTTCCCACTTCCAGGCTGATCTACAGTACAAATGTCACAATGCCAAGTTAATTCCGCATGTGTCAACCAGCTAAATCTGCAGGGGTTTGAATACTACTTGTAGGCACTGTATATATATATATATATATATATATATATATCAATCCATCTATCATCTATCTATATATTATTTATTCATCTATCCATATATCTATATATTATCCATCTGTATATCTATCTATTATCTATCTGTATGTTTAACTATCATTCTATCTATCTATTATCTATCCATATACAGTGAAGGAAATAAGTATTTGATCCCTTGCTGTTTTTGTAAGTCTGCAGACTGACAAAGACATGAACAGTCCATAATTTAAAGGGTAGGTTAATTTTAACATGGAGAGATAGAATATCCCCCTACCAAAAAAAAAGAAAAAAAAACACATTATACAAATTAGATAATTTTTTTTGCATGACATATCAGGCTCCTCTTAGTCTGTGGCAGGCACTGACATATTGCGCTGCTATGGCCGCTGCACTTTCCTCTTCCCCCTGTAGTATAGGCAGTTTGTCTTCCTCCTCCAGGTGAAGTCTGGGAGGAGATCGGACAGTCTCATGAAGTAAGTTTCCCTCACTGTGGAGTATTTGGGGCACCTCAGCAAGAATTGAGCCTCATCCACCATGGCCTCCTGGGAACACTGCTGGCAGAGTTTGCGCTCTCGGGGCATGTAGTTCTGTCGGTGCCACCCGGATTCGATGAGTAGGCTGTGGGCACTCAGTCTGTACCGGCTCAGGATCTGTTGCTCTTTGGGATTGCGAGTTTCTCCAGATATGAGGCCAGTTTTTATTCCCTCTGTAGATCCTGGCATATCGTCAGTTTCTGTGATATGTTAATGTCGTTCCTCCAGACACTGAGATATTCCTCTTTGCCTTTGTGTACTATCTTCTGGATTTTGCCTTTTGTCAGGCGATGCAGGTTGATGGCTTGTTCAGGCTGGTTTGGAGTGATTTGTGTTGGGGAGGCTTCCTTCTCCTAGGGCTTCATTGTGTAGCAAGGCTTTGTGATGGTAGGAGCTAGGACTACTACTTTGTAGATGAGCCTTGAATGATAGCGCCTTCTTCTGGAACGCAAGATGTTGCGGGAATCTGCCCAGCTCTGCTGAGCAGGCACTGTTTGATGCGCTCCGATGGACTTGGAGGAGGTGTTTATCTATATGTCTAGCCATATATCTATCTATTATCAGTTCTTCTATCCATCCATATATCTATCTATCTATCAAATCAAATGGGTTTTATTAGCAGAACTAAGTACAAGTTAGCATTGCCAAAGCAAGTGGTAAAATAATGGGGGAATCGGTATAGGGATAGGGACACATTCAGGGTGGAGTATCTTGATCAATGACATATCAGGCTCCTCTTAGTCTGATTATAAGATCTGTAAGTATTGTGTGTGGCCTCCATGTGCCTGTATGACCTCCCTACAGCGCCTGGACATGCTCCTGATGAGGTTGCGGATGGTCTCCTGTGGGATCTCCTCCCAGACCTGGACTAAAGCATACGTCAACTCCTGGACAGTCTGTGCTGCAACATGACATTGGTGGATGGAGCGAGACATGATGTCCCAGATGTGCTCAATTGGATTCAGGTCTGGGGAACAGGTGGGCCAGTCCATAGCTTCAATGCCTTCATCTTGCAGGAACTGCTGACACACTCTAGCCACATGAGGTCTGGCATTGTCCTGCATTAGGAGGAACCCAGGGCCAACCACACCAGCATATGGTCTCACAATTGGCCTGAGGATCTCATCTCGGTACCTAATGGCAGTCAGGCTACCTCTGGCGAGCACATGGAGGGCTGTGCGGCCCTCCAAAGAAATGCCACCCCACACCATTACTGACCTACTGCCAAACCGGTCATGCTGAAGAATGTTGCAGGCAGCAGATCGCTCTCCACGGCGTCTCCAGACTCTGTCACGTCTGTCACATGTGCTCAGTGTGAACCTGCTTTCATCTGTGAAGAGCACAGGACGCCAGTGGCGACTTTGCCAATCCTAGTGTTATGTGGCAAATGCCAAGCATCCTGCACGGTGTTGGGCTGTGAGCACAACCCCATCTGTGGACGTCGGGCCATCATACCACCCTCATGGAGTCGGTTTCTAACCGTTTGTGCAGACACATGCACATTTGTGGCCTGCTGGTGGTCATTTTGCAGGGCTCTGCCCTCCTACGGCCCCCTCCACGTCCCCTGGTATTCTGGCCTGTCTCCTGGTAGCACCTCCAGCCTCTGAACACTACGCTGACAGACACAGCAAACCTTCTTGCCACAGCTCGCATTGATGTGCCATCCTGGATGAGCTGCACTACCTGAGCAACTTCTGTGGGTTGTAGAGTACGTCTCTTGCTACCACGAGTGTGAAAGCACAACCAACAGTCAAAAGTGACCAAAACATTAGCCAGAAAGCATTGGTACTGAAATGTGGTCTGTGGTCCCCACCTGCAAAACCACTCCTTTATTGAGG
Organism: Phyllobates terribilis; assembly: GCF_046119375.1. Taxonomy (NCBI): domain Eukaryota; kingdom Metazoa; phylum Chordata; class Amphibia; order Anura; family Dendrobatidae; genus Phyllobates; species Phyllobates terribilis. Next base: position 529,027,409 of record NW_027362764.1, on the reverse strand, counting down.
GTGTCTTGATAATTGCCAATAATTTCCATCTATTGTCTATTCCATTTGCACAACAGCATGAGAAATTGATTGTCAATCAGTGTTGCTTCCTAAGTGGACAGTTTGATTTCACAGAATTTTGATTTACTTGGAGTTATATTCTGTTGTTTAAGTGTTCCCTTTATTTTTTTGAGCAGTGTATTAATCACTACTTAATTGGAATACCTATTTACGTGATTATTGTACTATGATTCACTGCTTGAAAAAGTTTCACAATTGGAATAAAACGTTGCCCTGGTATGATGGGTCAATAAATCCTCACTTATTTTACTACGGAGTGCTGCCTTTGTCCTGGAAATTATGGAAAATGAAAGAGTACAGTACTAAAATATATGCAAATTTATTAAGTAAAAATTAAAATAACAGCTACTTTTTAAACCCTTCATCACATAGGACTTAATTGTATGAAAGCACAAAAACAACAAAAATTGCCCAATCCTGAAGATTTTTAATTGTTCCCCTCATTTCTGCCCTAAATTGACTTATAACAATCATTATTATACAGATATTAATATACTTTATATTCTTAATATACTTTGTGCAAATGAATGATGACTTGATGGCTCAATAAGTATTCTTTTCAGCTATTAAAACATATTTTTTAATGTTCAGACTCTTAAAATACATTTGATTTTATGTTATTCAGCAACAGTTTTATCTAGTGCAGTCTACGAGCACATAAATCAACCTGGTATCATACGGCAACGTGTTACATTTTTATGTGATAATATAAAAATGGAATAAGAAAAGAAAATGGAATGTCATTTGAGAATTTTAAGGAAACTGAATAGACAGTAATGTGCAGAGAATAATGAAAGCTGAAATATGAATAATATATCATGGTCGCCCAAACTATTAGAGAAAGAAAAAACAACAAAACTTTGAATATGGTTAAATAGATAGATTTTTTTAATTGTTTTTGTCAATAAAGAGATGGTCCTATAATCAACATTTATCAACTATCCACAGCATGGAAAAAAAAATTTTTAAGCAAGCTAATAAATAATTATCACAATCAATGTTTAATCATTTTGGTCCTTTGTCAGGAAAATAGCGTTCCTGGGAATGCTCATTCCCTTATCGGCCTGTGTAAATGGGTCATTGTTGTAGGCAAACCATTGGGAAAAATTAAATTCATGGGGAGAAGAGGCAAAAAAAATATGAGATTGTGAATTCAGATGCAGAAGAGCCAGCAATTGTGACAACATTTATAGAAATTTTAGACATGAATTCTACATTTGAATAAAAAAAATTGTTAGTTTATTTTTATTCATGTTAATAGTACAGATGAGCATATCGATCCAGGGAGGATCAATTTTGAGTCAAAATTCCTGAAATTCACAGTTTCATGTGAATTTGAACATTTTGAAATTTCAACACTGCTGAAGCATCATAGAGCAGGCTAACGTAATTTTGCAACCTCCCCTTAATTTTCTGCAGCTATGACATTTTACGGATTATCATCATACCTTGTACAGTGGTGGTCAGTATATTGACCATCACAGATCAGCTGTTCTCAGTAGAACATAAAGTCGTTTTCAATCTCAAAAGTCACTGGGTAATGGCGCAGTCAGACGGTTGTATAATGTGGACGATGAATTCATTGCAATGCACAGACTGGCTGGCAGCTCTCTTGACCCGAGCGAGACAGCATGTATTTCTATGCAGATGTCACACTTGTGTCAGTAGAGCCAGTGGCCAGTCTGAGCATTGCAATGTGATAGTCGGTCGTGTTATACAGCTATCTGACTGTGCCTTAAGTTTCACTCTCCTGTAGAGTATAAGCTCTTATGCTCAGCAGAGTCCATTCTTTCTTTCTCTTCTGTAGAGTAGAATGTAAGCTTTTATGATCAGCGGGTTCCTCTCTCCTGCACAGTGTAAGCTCTTGTGGTCGGCAAGGTCCTCTTGCTCTCTCTATTTCCCGTAGTTTGTAAGCAGTTATGGTAAGCAGGGTTCTCTCTCTCCTTTCTTCCACATGTATTTGGCAAGCAATTACAAGCTTTCCAGTATTGAAATTTGCCCAAGTTTATTCGCCATAAATCAAATTTTGGGCAAAAATTGGGACGTTATTCAAAACGAGGGCCAAAGAGTGTGACATACAAAATGGAGGCTAGATAGGAGGACATTATACTAAATAGGGTCAATACTTGGAGCAGTATTAAACAATGACAGCCAAATTGCGAAATTGGGTGCCAAAAAGGGGGACATTATACTTTACAGGAGCCAAAGAGGGAACATTATACTATATGGGGTGCAAAGAAGGGGATATTATACTAACTCTGGGTCCTTGAGGGGACATTATACAAAAAGGGAGCCAGGGAAGAAAATATTATACTAAATGAGTTACAACGAGGGGGACATTGTATAGACTATATAGAATGGGTGTGAAACAGGGAACATAATACTAAATGGGGGCCCAAAAAGGGGACATTATTCTAATTAGGGGCCAAAGAGATGGAAATTATGCTGAACGGGTGCCAGAGAGGAGGGCATCATATTTTATAGGAGTCACAGCGAGGGGCAGTATACAAGGCTGTATTTGGTGGTTACTTTATTTGTGCCTGAATAGGGGACATTATACTAACATGCTAACAATGTCCCAATTGTGGCCCCAAACATTAACAATGCCCTCCTTGTGGCTTTATACATTAAAAATGTTCCCATTGTGGCACCTTACATTAACAATGCTCCTTTGTGGCCTCCTACATCAATAATCTATGGGACTACACTTTTTGTCATTCCAGATGTATTAATACTAGAGATGAGCATTGTTCTACTCGAACTGTTCGCCAATCTCAAATTCGAGCTGTTTTGGGCGGTGTTCGAGCCGTTCGGCGAGCACGAACAATTTGAGAAAAATTCGGCTGTTCGAGGTTATGTTCGATAACTGTTCGTGCACCAAAATCATAACTGGATTTTTTCTCAGTAATGATGAAAATTAATGTTAATACGCAGTTTGAGTGTACAGCGGGGTGGGGGGAGGGGCAGGGGATGGATCTCTGCAGGAACAATGAAGATCTCCATTTTTTTTTCTCTTTCCCGCATTTACAGTGGGGAGGTGCAATCTGTCAGCCTATCAGCAGCGCACACACGGAGCGAAGTGCTTTTTTTCACACAAGCAAGGGCATGTGTCATTGGCAGTGTATGTCACATGTCCTTGCCCTATAAGACCAAGCCATTTTCCCCGTCGCCACCATTTTCTCACTGCTGCAGCTGCGTGTTAGACGGCACCGCTGTTGCTGTGTGCGCTATACCTTGTTAATTTCAAGCCAATTTTCTCACAAATATACAGATAGCTTGGGAGTAGGGAATAGTTGTGATTGCAGTCCTTTTAAGGACTAGGTTACAGCATTTCCTACGACTTTTATCAGGCAGGTCTGTGCTCTTAAATAGATAGGTTGTGGGAGTAAAGACTAATTGTAATTGGAGTCCTTTTCAGGACTAGGTTACATCAGTTCCTATCAGTTTTTGCCAGGCAGGTCTGTGCCAGTGCTGTGCAAGTTTTTTTCACAGCATTTGGCTGAATCTAGCAAAGCTAATCCTTTTTGGCCCATTGCAGAGTGTGTTAGTCAGTGGAGTAGCCTATTTGTGTTGCAAGATATACCACCTGTGTATAGAATACCAATTTTTTTACTGCACCTAGTGAAGTAAAATCTTTTGGGCATAGCATCATTCTATTAGTCCATCTATACTGACCTCCATCAGGTTGCAAACTGAATCTAATTTTTTTCTGCATCTAGCTCTGAAAAAATATTTGGCCTTCTAGCAGTGTGTCGGACTTTCTCTATTAGTCCATCTATACTGACCTCCATCAGGTTGCAAATTCAAAATAATTTTTATCTGCATCTACAGTACCTCTGAAAAAATATTTGGGCTTCTAGCTGTGTGTGGGACTTGTTGTATTAGTCCATCTATACTGACCTCCATCAGGTTGCAAACTGAATATATTTTTTTCTGCATCTACCTCTGAAAAAATATTGGGCTTCTAGCTGTGTGTGGGACTTGTTGTATTAGTCCATCTATACTGACCTCCATCAGGTTGCAAACTAAATATATTTTTTTCTGCATCTACCTCTGAAAAAATATTGGGCTTCTAGCTGTGTGTGGGACTTGTTGTATTAGTCCATCTATACTGACCTCCATCAGGTTGCAAACTGAATATAATTTTTTTCTGCATCTAGCTCTGAAAAAATATTTGGCCTTCTAGTAGTGTGTCGGACTTTCTCTATTAGTCCATCTATACTGACCTCCATCAGGTTGCAAATTAAAAATAATTTTTATCTGCATCTACAGTACCTCTGAAAAAATATTTGGCCTTCTAGCAGTGTGTCGGACTTTCTCTATTAGTCCATCTATACTGACCTCCATCAGGTTGCAAATTCAAAATAATTTTTATCTGCATCTACAGTACCTCTGAAAAAATATTTGGGCTTCTAGCTGTGTGTGGGACTTGTTGTATTAGTCCATCTATACTGACCTCCATCAGGTTGCAAACTGAATATATTTTTTTCTGCATCTACCTCTGAAAAAATATTGGGCTTCTAGCTGTGTGTGGGTCTTGTTCTATTAATCCATCTATACAGACCTCCATCAGGTTGCAAACTGAATATAATTTTTTTCTGCATCTAGCTCTGAAAAAATATTTGGCCTTCTAGCAGTGTGTCAGACTTTCTCTATTAGTCCATCTATACTGACCTCCATCAGGTGGCAAATTCAAAATAATTTTTATCTGCATCTACAGTACCTCTGAAAAAATATTTGGGCTTCTAGCTGTGTGTGGGACTTGTTGTATTAGTCCATCTATACTGACCTCCATCAGGTTGCAAACTGAATATATTTTTTTCTGCATCTACCTCTGAAAAAATATTGGGCTTCTAGCTGTGTGTGGGACTTGATGTATTAGTCCATCTATACTGACCTCCATCAGGTTGCAAACTGAATATATTTTTTTCTGCATCTACCTCTGAAAAAATATTGAGCTTCTAGCTGTGTGTGGGACTTGTTGTATTAGTCCATCTATACTGACCTCCATCAGGTTGCAAACTGAATATAATTTTTTTCTGCATCTAGCTCTGAAAAAATATTTGGCCTTCTAGCAGTGTGTCGGACTTTCTCTATTAGTCCATCTATACTAACCTCCATCAGGTTGCAAATTCAAAATAATTTTTATCTGCATCTACAGTACCTCTGAAAAAATATTTGGGCTTCTAGCTGTGTGTGGGACTTGTTGTATTAGTCCATCTATACTGACCTCCATCAGGTTGCAAACTGAATATATTTTTTTCTGCATCTACCTCTGAAAAAATATTGGGCTTCTAGCTGTGTGTGGGACTTGTTGTATTAGTCCATCTATACTGACCTCCATCAGGTTGCAAACTGAATATATTTTTTTCTGCATCTACCTCTGAAAAAATATTGGGCTTCTAGCTGTGTATGGGACTTGTTGTATTAGTCCATCTATACTGACCTCCATCAGGTTGCAAACTGAATATAATTTTTTTCTGCATCTAGCTCTGAAAAAATATTTGGCCTTCTAGCAGTGTGTCGGACTTTCTCTATTAGTCCATCTATACTGACCTCCATCAGGTTGCAAATTCAAAATAATTTTTATCTGCATCTACAGTACCTCTGAAAAAATATTTGGGCTTCTAGCTGTGTGTGGGACTTGTTGTATTAGTCCATCTATACTGACCTCCATCAGGTTGCAAACTGAATATATTTTTTTCTGCATCTACCTCTGAAAAAATATTAGGCTTCTAGCTGTGTGTGGGACTTGTTGTATTAGTCCATCTATACTGACCTCCATCAGGTTGCAAACTGAATATAATTTTTTCTGCATCTACCTCTGAAAAAATATTGTGCTTCTAGCTGTGTGTGGGACTTGTTGTATTAGTCCATCTATACTGACCTCCATCAGGTTGCAAACTGAATATAATTTTTTCTGCATCTACCTCTGAAAAAATATTGTGCTTCTAGCTGTGTGTGGGACTTGTTGTATTAGTCCATCTATACTGACCTCCATCAGGTTGCAAACTGAATATATTTTTTTCTGCAACTACCTCTGAAAAAATATTGGGCTTCTAGCTGTGTGTGGGACTTGTTGTATTAGTCCATCTATACTGACCTCCATCAGGTTGCAAATTGAATATAATTTTTTTCTGCATCTAACCCAGCCAATAGTTTTGGCCTAATACCACAATTTGGCCACTCAGCTCTGCTCGGTTACCATCCATTGTTTTTTTGTGCAAACAACTCCAGAGTTGTGAATTAGTTAACCACCAAAATGAGTGGAAAAAGGCCTGCTGCTGGTGGAAAGGGGAATAGGCGTGTTGGGAAGGGGAAAAAAGGTTGTGTCCGTGGGGTAGGTGTTAAAGCAACAGTAACATCTGCAGAAGAAAGACCATCTTCCAGCCAAACTAAAATGTCTACTTCTTTTAGCGGACAATGTGATAAGATCCCTTTCTTACGGCCACGCCAATCGCTACAAATTCCAGATGAGGCACAAAAACAGCAGGTGCTTCAACGGATATCAAGTGCTCCTTTAAGTGGGCTCTCCTCCACATCAACTTCAACATCACAAATACTCCAGTCCTCAAAGGTGTCACCCAAATCGTACTTGCTTCCTCACAGCTCCCAAATCTCCAGCTGCCCGTCTGAGTATGAGGTAGAACAGATGGTTGAGTCTGCAGAGCTGTTTACTCATACTATAGCCTGGGAATCAGAGGTCGACTCCAGCGCTTCTGTGAATCCAGACGAGGAAATGATCTGCACTGATGCCCAGAATCTTTATGAGTCGGATCCAGGACCAGACGCAGAAGGTTCTGACCATAATGTAGACCCTCATTCCCAAACTGTAACTCCTGTTGGTGGAGACAATGAGGAAGACGATGATAAGACTCAAATACCTGATTGGAGCGACAACTTTAGTTTTTTGTCAGGGCAGGAACAGGTTGGCTCTGAGGACGACGGGTGTGATAACACACAGGGTGATGATGATGAGGTTGGAGATCCCACTTACTGTCAACCCACAGTCAGCCAAGAGATGAGGTCAGCAGAGGAGGTGGAGGAAGATGCTAGTGACGACGAGGTCAGGTTGCGCCTTCCTGGACAGAGACGTAGTACTGGAAGCACGTCAACAACTGCATCCTCAAACACAACTCTGCCTCTCACCACAAGTCGTGGTGGCTCTTCAGGTCGCATGGGTGCTAAGCCTTGCATAGCCTGGGCATTTTTTCAGATCGATAAAGATGACCCAACTCGTGTTATCTGTAACATTTGTCAGCAAAAGCTAAGTAGAGGCCAAAAAATACATAGTTTGAGTACTTCATGCATGAACCGGCACATGGACATGAAGCATAAGTTGCAGTGGGAAGCTCAGTGTGCTACAATGCGGCCTAGCCGGCCGGGCCAACCACCGTCTGCCATATCTTGTGCATCCGCGGCCTCTTCATCCTCTGTGACTGGGGGGACAGCAGTCACACCTGTTTTGGGGCGCAGACCTGCCACCTCTTTACCCGCAACAGCCAGCGTGATTGGCAGGTCATCATTTTCTTTGGAGGTGGTAACACCAGCTGGTGTTGAGCGCTGTCCGACATCGATAGCACCACCTTTGGATCAAGGCAACCTAACATGTCCGCCTGCATCTTCCTCACAGACCGGCAGTTTGCCGGGGACACCCTTATCAGCCCCGTCAAAGCACAATAGCCAGCCCTCGGTCCCTCAGATGTGGACAAGTAAAAGACCATTTCCTCCTAGCCATGAGAAAGCTAAGAGGTTGAATTTCACCATCTGCAAGCTCTTGGCTACAGAAATGCTTCCTTTCCGCCTGGTGGACACAGAGGATTTTCGAGACCTTATGTCCGTCGCAGTGCCCCAGTACCAGATGCCCAGTCGGCACTACTTCTCAAAGAAAGGTGTGCCTGCGCTCCACCAGCATGTCGCACACAACATCACCGCTTCTTTGAGAAACTCTGTGTGTGACAGAGTGCATTTCACCACAGACACTTGGACGAGTAGGCATGGACAGGGGCGTTACATGTCGCTGACTGGGCACTGGGTAACTATGGTGACAGCAGGACAAGGGGCTGCTGTCCAAGTCTTGCCGTCCCCACGAGTTGTGCGTCAATCCTCTTTATGTCAAAGTTCCTCCACTGCTTCTGCCTCCTCAACCTCCTCTCGGTCTTCCACCTGCACCCAAAGCCTGTCTGGTCATGCCACAAGCTTTCTAACTGCGCAGAAGGGATCCTGCACACCTCCTTACTATGCTGGCAGTAGGGCTCAACGTCATCAGGCGGTTTTTACTTTGAAATGTCTGGGAAATGTGAGTCACACAGCTGAGGAGTTGTGGTCAGCTCTGGAGAACCAATTTCATGAATGGTTGTCTCCACTGGACCTGAAACCAGGGAAGGCCGTGTGCGACAATGCTGCAAACCTGGGTGCGGCCCTTCGCCGGGGCAATGTCACACACGTGCCTTGTATGGCTAACGTGTTGAACCTGGTTGTCCAGCAATTTTTAGCCCACTATCCCAGACTAGATGGCCTTCTGCAGAGGGCACGGTCGCTGTGTGCTCACTTCCGCCGTTCGCATCCCGCAGCTCAGTGACTTACATCTCTACAGAAGTCGTTGGGCCTGCCACTTCACCGGCTAAAATGCGATGTGCCTACCCGGTGGAATTCAGCTCTGCACATGTTGCAGCGACTGTGGCAGCACCGACAAGCCCTGGTGCAATACGTGCTGACGTATAGCCTGGGCCAACGAGATTCAGAGGTGGGGCAAATCACGCTGGAGGAGTGGTCTCAGATCAGGGACCTATGCACCCTTCTGCACAGTTTTGAAATGGCGACGAAGATGTTTAGTGCTGACGATGCCATTATCAGCATGACTATTCCGGTGATTTACATGCTGGAGCACATGTTAAACAGAATTCGGAGTCAGGTGGTGGCACAAGAGGAGGTGGAGGAAGTAGAGGAGGAGGAGTTGTATGCGGAAGGGCTAACATCTGCAAGGTCCAGACGGTCGGCAGCACCAAGGCGGCAGGCATGTGAGGGTGGGGGAGATGGTTTTACCAGGGCGCATGGTAGCAGCCAAACTAGTGAGGAAGGTGCAGGAGCCCAGGAAGATGTGGAGGACGAACTGATGGAAGACTCATCAGATGAGGGAGACCTTGATCACATTTCTGTTGTGCGAGGTTGGGGGGAGAGGACAGAGGAAGGAAGCATGATTGTTACCTCGCCACCAACACAACAGGGACTTGGTGCTCCTGGATGCGCAACACACATGAGTGCCTTCTCGCTGCACTACCTGCAACATGACCCTCGAATTGTGAGAATTAGAAATAATCCTGACTACTGGGTTGCCACACTGTTAGATCCCCGGTACAAAAGTAAATTTGCAGAAATTATTCCTGCCATAGAAAGGGATGCACGCATGCAGGAGTATCAGCAGAGACTGTTGCAGAATCTTACATGTGCTTTTCCACAAAATACCAGTGGTGCACGTAGTGAATCTCACAGTTCCAACTTGCCAACCGTGGGACCGTCAAGTGTTCAGCACTCAAACCGTAACAGAACCACAGTATCTGCTGGTAACATCAATTTTGCGGAATCATTTCACCACTTTTTTAGCCCATCCTTTGCAAGGCCACAGGAGACAAGAAGTCTGACACATAGTCAACGCCTAGAGACGATGGTACAGGAGTATCTCCAAGTAAACATTGAAGCCACGACTGTGTCACTGGACCCTTGCTCTTTTTGGGCTTCCAATCTGGATAAATGGCCGGAGCTAGCCACTTACGCCTTGGAGATCTTGTCATGCCCCGCAGCCAGCTTCTGTCTGAACGTGTGTTCAGCGCTGCTGGTGGTGTGCTGACAGATAAGCGCACGCGGCTCTCCACTGATAATGTAGACAGACTCATGTTCATAAAGATGAACAAATCATGGATCCGAAGCGACTTTTCTACCCCTGTGTCATCCTGGGGAGAGTAAAAGCTTGATGATTGGTTAAAATCACCCTACCAACCGTTTTAAGCTTTCAAATTACTAATCATGTTTATCTGTATCTTGACTGGAAAATAATTTGGGCTTTGTAGCAGTGTGCAGCACTGATCCTATTAGGCCATCTATAATAAGCTCCACCAGATTTAAAATTAAAAATAATTTTTAGCTGCATCTAGCCCGGAAAATAATTTTGGGGCTCCGAGATGCGCAAGACACATAAGTGCCTTCTTGCTGCACTACCTGCAGCATGACCCTCATATTGTCAGAATTCGAAGTAATCATGACTACTGGGTTGCCACACTCTTAGATCCCCCAAACTTTTCGATCAACCTTTTCATTTTAATAAAGACCAAAAAAATGGTCATTTTTGAAATTATAAGCATTAGCAGGTTGTTAGAAACTGAAATCAAACAGTTTTCAACTCAAAACTTTAATGTAGGTGATGTTACATTTTCACATAGGACCCCTTGTTCGAAAGGAGCTTCTGAACTCTCTCGTCCATTGAATTTGTCAGGTTTTGGATGGTTTCTGCTTCAATTGTTTTGCATGAGGACAGAATACCCTCCCAGAGCTGTTGCTTAGATGTGAACTGCCTCCCGCCATCATAGACACTCCTTTTAATGATGCTCCAAAGGTTCTGAATGGGGTAGAGGTCAGGGGAGCATGGGGGTCACACCATAAGTTTGTCCCCTTTTATGCCCATATCAGCCAGAGATGCAGATGTTTTATGTGCAGCATGAGATGGTGCATTATCATGCAGAAAAATGATCTTGCTGTGAAATACACGGTTCTTCTTCTTGAACCATGGCAGGAAGTGCTGTTTGAGAAAATCCACATACATTATGGAGTTCATCTTTAGCGCCTTCAGGGATCCTAAAGGGGCCGACAATCTCTCTCCCCATGATTCCAGCCCAAAACATTACTCCACCTCCTCCTTGTTGGCGCTGTAGCCGTGTTTGCGTGGGGTGTCCATCAACCAGCCATCCTCCACTCCATCCATCTGGACCATCGAGCGCTGCACGGCACTCATCCGTGAACAAAACAGTTTTGAAATCAGTCTTCATGTAATGTTTGGCCCACTGGAGCCGTTTCTGCTTGTGTGAAGTGGATAGAGGAGGTCGACAGGATGGCGTATGCACAGCTGCAAACCTCTGAAGGACCCTGCATCTTGTTGTTCGGGGGACGTTGGAGGCACCAGCAGCTTCAAAAACTTGTCTGCTGCTATGACAAGGCTTTCTTGCCGCTGCTCTTTTAACCTGACGTAATTGCCTGTAGGAAAGAGTCCTCAATTTGCCCTTATCAGCACGCACACGTGTGTACTGTGAATCAGCTACATACTTCTTGATTGCCAAGACACTTCATCCTGATCATCGCACAATGTTGATTGTAGTCATGCCTTGACCTAAACACTCCACAATTTGTTGCTTCTCAGCAGCCGACACATCCTTTTTCTTTCCCATTTTGGCAGAAAATGTAGGCTGCTTAATAATGTGAGAGAGCCTTCTTAAGTAGTCTTGCCTTTCATTGGACACACCTGCCAAACTAATTAGCACAGGTGTCTGCAATTGCTTACAGTGATATAAAGAGCCCTGACACACATCACCATCAATGAGTTTAACTGACAAACAAACAAATTCTTCCCTTATCACTCCTAAACACTTTTTGCATAATAATTTGGACCGCAGTGTACATGTGCTTTTCCACAAAACACCAGTGGTTCACGTAGTGAATCTTACAGTTCTAACTTGCCAACCGTGGTCTGTATGGAATTGTTCAATAAAGGGCCCAAAATTAAGATAACATAGATGGGAGAGGTCTCTATGGATAGGAATTCCTAAGTATTTGATACCCTGTGAGGGCCAGGCAAAGGGAAAGTTGGACTGGATGGAATCCTATATGGATTTGGGGAGGGAGACATCGAGGGCCTCAGACTTCGCTGCATTGATTTTAAAATTTTACCATGTAACAAAGTGATCTATTTCAGCCATAACAGCAGGGATGGATATATGTGATTGAGTGATATATACTAGGACATCATCAGCAAATAGAGAGCACTTGTACTCGGTGCCTCCCACCTCAATCCACCTAATATTGGGGTTATGGCGAATTGATGAGAGCAGGTGCTCCGTCACTAGGATGTATAAGAGAGGGGACAGAGGACATCCCTGCCTTGTCCCATTGGTGATTGTGAAAGGTGATGAAAATGTTCTGACGCACCCCCTGGGCCTTGGGACACCCGGAGCCGGACCCTTTTTGGTGGATGCTGGTGGTTGTAGTCTTCGTGGCGGCGACCCGGTTCCATGGCTCAGGGCGGTCAAACCAGTGGCGGAACTATTTATGTGGTTTTGATGTTTAAATGTCCGACTACGCCACCCATGGATTGCGGTCAGAGTGAACCGCCGCTACAGGGCAGACCGCTGAGGGTGGTGTTGTGGGTGCAGCAGAGCGTAGCATAACTCCCCACGGGAGGAGTATAGCCTCAGGGCAGTGTATGCGGAGGATGGGGGTGATGGTGCAGGGCAGCAGCAGTAACGACACGGAGTCAGTGATGCAGTCCAGGGCCTTTACTCACAGTTCTTATTATCCAGACCACGTCTGCAGGTAACGGCTGCCCACGTCGTACTGTGCTCACCAGGTGAGGGGCTCAGACAACTCCCAGATAACTTTGGAGCACTTCACAGGACCCCCTTTGTGTGTCCTTTGTCTGGCCTTTCTTACCAACACTTCTGTCCGGCTGCCTCGGGCCTCCTCTTGGTAAACTTGGCGCCAGTTTCCCTGACCCTATGTGGTGCCTTCCTAGCGGGTGTAGCGAGGGGCTGCGCCACATAAAATGTCAGAGCCTCCGGTTTCTAGCTGAGGGTCGTTTCCTGCCTCCACTAGTTCGGTGGACCGGTCTCCCCCTTTGGCCTGACCCCTCCACGCAGGTGGATTTGGGCGTGCGGTGGCGACTCGCCCGTCCGCACCCCTGGGATCCCTTCATTCCTCGTTCCTGGAGCCTTCTCCGCTCCTCTTCCTTCCTTCTCCCTCTTCCAGGCCTGGGCCTCTGTTACTAGGCCCGCCTCCGGAGCAGAGCTCATGCAGAGCCCCTGCTCCCTGCCACTTCTGCTCAGACTTCTCTGCACTGAACTAAGATGGTGCCCACCTTTTATACTCCCTTCTCAATGCACCCAGGAACTGCTTCCTCCCTGCTCCTGCACTACAGGGTTCCCCTTCCTCAGTGTTCCCTCCCCCAACTCCAGCCAGGGACAGGGACTGTCGTGCCCATCTCAGGGGCATATTGGTCGCCCTGCCCCACGGCAATGTGGTGTAATGCATGCAGGTGTCGGGTCCTGATCCACACTCCATCCTTACCTGAGAGTGAGATATCACACCTCTGGGTGAGGTGCAATACGTCTGTAGCAACCGAGCCCTCAGGGTGCTACAGTTCCATTTATCTTCAGCCTAGGTGACGTATTGCGATACAGGGCCGTGATTTTGGCTATAAATGGGTCCCCTAGACCCCTACCCCAAGCTTTTTAAGAGAATCATATATGGCATGCCAGGAGACTCTATGGAACGCTTTCTCAGCATCCAACGAGAGTATCTAATTACAAATTTTTAACTGCATCTAGCCCAGGAAATACTTTGTGCCTAGTAGCAGTGTCTGCTAGTCAGCGGATTATCCCGGCTGTTAAGCAAGCTACACCACCTGTAGTTTAGACACTTAATTTTTTCAAAGGAAATGCTTCGGGACCATGGGATACTTAGTGAAGAGCATCAGGAGGCACCCCAAGGCATAGGAGCTGGGACTGGCAGTTGGATGCCTTGCGGTGGACAGCCGAGCTCGATCCTTATAAAAGCTTTTTAACTGCAGCAGCTTTAGTGGACGCTACTGGAGCTGGAATTACCGCGGCTGCTGGCATGAGACTTGCTCTCCAATAGATCCTTGTAAATGGATTTAAAGTGTATTCATTCAAATTAGAGAGACAATTTAAATTAAAAAGCTTAGAGCTGCCTCCACCACAGGGGGGCTCGCTCGACCCACCAGCGGACAGGCACCAGTATTGGGAGAGGGGGGCTGGCCGTCAGGGTTCACCGCGGCTCTCGCACAAACCCGGCGACACGGAGGTGGCACGGGCAGGAGCGGACTGGCCGTGTCGGCTTCTCACTTTTTGGGTTTTAGAAGGGCATGACATGCCTATATCTGTGTCTCCCCCTCCTTTTACTCCTCCACCTCTTTTATTTTCGCATGACTATATGTACTTGTCACTTTTCCATGTGTTAGTTATGTCTTCTGAGCAGTTTGTCAGCTTTTGGACACCTTTGAAGGTGTTTTCTATGTGTTTCTATGTGTTTTTGTTTGCCTGCCATTGGTTTTAACGGTGTTCGAAGGTGTTCGACGAACAGTTCGACGAACAGTTCGGCGAACACACGGGTGTTCGACGAACCGAACCGAACTCGAACACTACGGGGGTGGCTCAACACTAATTAATACCAAAATAAAAAATATAAAAAAATGACCTGGTTTTTATTTGTACCTGATGAAGAGAGCAGTTCACAATAGAAATGTGCTGTTTTAATAAAAACATTGCTTTTTCATAAGTCATTGGAGTGACAGCGCTATTGGATTGTCATTTTTTTAATATTTTTCATTTTGTATCTGTATCTTCACCCTCAGCTGGGGGCTGATAGTGAGGGCTGCAGTTTGCTAACATCAGAGTTGTGCCTGAGATTGCACAATGATTCCAAATGAGCCTTTTCAGTATTGGGCTCAAGTAAGCCACTCTGGGCTGATTCACACATAGGAGCACCTCTGTTTCTTTCTTTGCATAGATGTATCAAGGCATAAAAGGTGGATGCTATTACTTTATGGATGTTACTGGAAAGGAGATCATATCAATTGTATTTGAGCATAAAGACAGACATTACTACTGTATGGGGGCGCAAAGAAGAATTTTGCTATTGAATAGGGCTCATTAAAGGGGATAAAAAGGGGTCATTAATACTGTAGGGGAGGTCACAGGCTGTGGGGGGAAGCGGGACATTTCTAAAGTGAGATAGTCACAAAAGGAAGACATTGCTACTGTAAGATATTTTATTTTTGGGAACATTGTTACTGTGCAGTGCAAAAGGGTGGCACTGTGGCATTTTTTTCTTCGTCTGGTTCAGTGTAGAAATGGGGATAAAGTGGGAAAGGTACTCTAGGACCGATTATCTATAGATGTCTCTATGTTCCACTCTGCAGAGATAAGTCGTAATTGGTAGTAGTCATAGCAGTCTATTCCAGTTGAAGGTGAAAGGTGGATGAATGACTTTAATTGAAGATGTCACTGGTAAGTCATTAATTCTACTTATACACTTATACTATACTAGCTATTGAGCCCGTTCTAAGCCCGGGTGGTGAGCATTTTTATTGGTATATGGTCCCCCAGCCTGATATTTGTGCTTCCCCAATTCTGGTATTTGTGTTCCCCAATCTTTATTATTTGTGCTCCCCAATCCTGCTCCCCCATCCTGTTATGTGCTGCCCTCATCCCCAATCCTGGTATACATGGCACCCCTCATCCCTATCCTAGTATGCATAGCACCCCTCACCACCAATCCTGGTATGCATGGCACCCCTCACCCTCAATCCTGGTATGCATGGCACCCCTCACCCTCAATCCTGGTATGCATGACACCCGTCACCCTCAATCCTGGTATGCATGGCACCCGTCACCCCCAATCCTGTGTAGTGTGAACATGAAAAATGGCTATTTTATATTTCGAATCCACATTGAAAAAAAAATAGTAACCAGACATGTCAGCATTTGTAGGTATCCTACCTCAGTAGGCTAGTGTTCATTAGTCCAACCATACTAAAACATAGTTTTAGGTTGAGTTTGCTAACAGTCTGAGGTTTAATCTTTATTACTGAAGGGAATTAGCCTTTGTATATGCTGTGTTTGCCATGAGAGATCCGAGTTAGAACTAGAGATGAGCGGTGTTCGACTAGAACTGTTCGCCAATCTCAAATTCGAGCTGTTTTGGGCGGTGTTCGAGTTGTTCGACGAACCCGAACGATTTGCAAAAAATTCGGCTGTTCGAGGTTATGTTCGATAACTGTTCGTGCAACAAAAGCTTGTCCTGCATGTCTGGCGCTATTTAGAGCACCAATCATGCAGGGATTGTCTGTCACTAACTGTAATGCCACAGCCATGGTGGTTGTGGCATTACAGTGATTGCCCAAATCGATGGGAACAGTGTCAACAGTGAAACATGAAAAGCCGGCAATTCAGCAGCGGCATACACCGGTACCCGACAATTTAGAACCGAAAGAATAGAGCTTCACACATAGATTAGATAGATATAAACATGTCAGCCACATATATACGAAGTACAGTGAAAGTGCTGCTTACTGTACTTGTCATTTAGCGTAAAGGATTTATCAAAAAAAATAATAGTGTTTTCATGCACCGTCTCTTTAAAAAAGCCGGCCGGCAATTCAGCAGCGGTACCCGACAATTTATAACAGACAGAATAGAGCTTCACACATAGATTAGATAGATAGAAACATGTCAGTCACATATATATGAAGTACAGTGATAGTGTTGGTTACTGTACTTGTCATTTAGTATTAAAATAAAGGATTTATTATTAAAAAAAATGGCGTGGGGTTCCCCTTAATTTTAGGCTCTAGCGGAGGTTAAGCAGACGGCTGGGGCAGATGTTTGAAGCCTGGGAAGGGGGTAATACCCACGGAGCTTCCCAGGCTACTAATATCAGCCCCCAGCTGAATACATAGCCTTTACTAGCTATTAAAATGGGGGACCCCCCAAAAAAAATGACGTGGGGTCCCCCCTAATTTAATAGCTAGCAAAGGCTAGGCAGACAGCTGGGGGCTGATATTAATAGCCCAGGAAGGGAGCCATGAATATTGGCCCCCTCCCAGGCTAGAAACACCAGCCGTCAGCCGCCCCAGAAATGGCGCATTCATAGGATGCGCCAATTCTGGCACTTAGCCTCGCTCTTCCACGCTGCCCTGGTGCGGTGGCAGGGGGTAATAGGGTTGGGGTTGATGTCAGCTTATAATGCCAGCTGACATCAAGCCCAGGTTAGTAATGGAGAGGCGTCTATAAGACACCCCCATTACTAACCCCATAGTCAAAGTTAAAAAAAACACAAACACCCAGAATAAAGTCCTTTAATTGAAATAAAGACACAATCCTTTATTGTTCTAAATTAAACCATACTTACCGACACGCCCATTCCAGCTGAAGCCAACGATCTCCTGCAATAAAAGAAAAATAATAAAGCAACCTCATCCTTACCTTTCCATGGTTCCCACGACAGCTTCAGCTCTGCTACATCGAGATGACAGGCTGGACCGCAGCAGAACGCTGCCATCCAGCCTCTCATCCCGCAGACACTGAGAAGCGCAGGCTTACTTGCGCTGCTCAGCGTCTCTCTGTGACGACATCCAGATGAGCCGAGTTCATGTCCAATGAACTCAGCTCACCTCCTGCACGTCACTGACAGCGTGGGAGAATTCTCCTGCACTCAGTGCTTCAGCGTGAGAATTCTCCCGCTGAAGCGCTGAGTGCAGGAGAATTTTCCCACGCTGTCAGTGACGTGCATAAGGTGAGCTCATGTCCAATGAACTCAGCTCACCTCCTGCACGTCACTGACAGCGTGGGAGAATTCTCCTGCACTCAGCGCTTCAGTGTGAGAATTCTCCCACGCTGAAGCGGTGAGTGCAGGAGAATTTTCCCACGCTGTCAGTGACGTGCATGAGGTGAGCCGAGTTCATTGGACATTAACTCGGCTCATCTGGATGCCCTCACAGAGAGACACTGTGGAGCGCAAGCAAGCCTGCGCTTCTCAGTGTCTGCGGGATGACAGGCAGGATGGCAGCGTTCTGCTGCGGTCCAGCCTGTCATCTCGATGTAGCAGAGCTGAAGCTGTAATGGGAACCATGGAAAGGTAAGGATGATGTTGCTTTATTATTTTTCTTTTATTTCAGGAGATCGTTGGCTTCAGCTGGAATGGGCGTGATGGTAAGTATGGTTTAATTTAGAACAATAAAGAATTGTGTGTTTATTTCAATTAAAGGACTTTTTTCTGGGTGTTGTGTTTTTTTTAAATACTTTACTAGAAATTCATGGTGGTCATGTCTAATATTGGCGTGACCCCATGAATTTCGGGCTTAGGGCCAGCTGATAATGCCAAGCTGGCCCTAACCCCTTTATTACCCAGTGAGCCACCGCATCAGGGCCCTGGATGAGTTGGGTACAGCGCCAGAAGATGGCGCTTCTATGAACGCGCCATTTTCCGGGGTGGCTGCGGACTGCAATTTGCAGCGGGGGTGGCCCAGAAAGCTTGGGCCTCCCTGCGCTGCGGATTCCAGCCCCCAGCTGCCTAGTTGTACCTGGCTGGACACAAAAACAGGGCGAAGCCCCACGTCAATTTTCTTTAAATTATTTCATGAAATAATTAAGAAAAAAAGGGCTTCCCTATATTGTTGTGTCCGGCCAGGTACAAATAGGCAGCTGGTGGTTGGGGCCAGCCCGTTCCTGCCTGCTGTACCTGACTGGACACAAATATAGTGCGAAGCCCCACGTCAATTTTTTTTAAATTATTTCATGAAATAATTAAGAAAAAAGGGCTTCCCTATATTGTTGTGTCCGGCCAGGTACAAATAGGCAGCTGGTGGATGGGGGCAGCCCGTTCCTGCCTGCTGTACCTGGCTGGACACAAATATAGTGCGAAGCCCCACGTCAATTTTTTTTAAATTATTTCATGAATTTCCTGAAATAATTTAAAAAAATTGAAGTGGGGCTTCGCACTATATTTGTGTCCAGCCAGGTACAGCAGGCAGGAACGGGCTGCCCCCATCCACCAGCTGCCTATTTGTACCTGGCCGGACACAACAATATAGGGAAGCCCTTTTTTTCTTAATTATTTCATGAATTTCATGAAATAATTAAAAAAAATTGAAGTGGGGCTTCGCACTATATTTGTGTCCAGCCAGGTACAGCAGGCAGGAACGGGCTGCCCCCATCCACCAGCTGCCTATTTGCACCTGGCCGGACACAACAATATAGGGAAGCCCTTTTTTTCTTAATTATTTCATGAATTTCATGAAATAATTAAAAAAAATTGAAGTGGGGCTTCGCACTATATTTGTGTCCAGCCAGGTACAGCAGGCAGGAACGGGCTGCCCCCAACCACCAGCTGCCTATTTGTACCTGGCCGGACACAACAATATAGGGAAGGCCTTTTTTTCTTAATTATTTCATGAATTTCATGAAATAATTAAAAAAAAAGTACGTGGGGCTGGAATCTGGTACAACTAGGCAGCTGGGGGCTGGAATCTGCAGCGCAGGGAGGCCCAAGCTTTCTGGGCCCCCCCCCGCTACAAATTGCAGTCCGCAGCCACCCCGGAAAATGGCGCGTTCATAGAAGCGCCATCTTCTGGCGCTGTACCCAACTCATCCAGGGCCCTGGTGCGGTGGCTCACTGGGTAATAAAGGGGTTAGGGCCAGCTTGGTATTATCAGCTGGCCCCAAGCCCAAAATTCATGGGGTCACGCCAGTATTAGACATGACCGCCATGAATTTCTAGTAAAGTATTTAAAAAAAACACAACACCCAGAATAAAGTCCTTTAATTCACGTCACTGACAGCGTGGGAAAATTCTCACGCTGAAGTGCTGAGTGCAGGAGAATACTCCCACGCTGTCAGTGATGTGCATGAGGTGAGCTCATGTCCAATGAACTCAGCTCACCTCCTGCACGTCACTGACAGCGTGGGAAAATTCTCCTGCAATCAGCGCTTCAGCGTGAGAGTTTTCCCACGCTGTCAGTGACGTGCATGAGGTGAGCCGAGTTCATTGGACATGAACTCGGCTCATCTGGATGTCGTCACAGAGAGACGCTGAGCAGCGCAAGCAAGCCTGCGCTTCTCAGTGTCTGCGGGATGACAGGCTGGATGGCAGCGTTCTGCTGCGGTCCAGCCTGTCATCTCGATGTAGCAGAGCTGAAGCTGTCGTGGGAACCATGGAAAGGTAAGGATGAGGTTGCTTTATTATTTTTCTTTTATTGCAGGAGATCGTTGGCTTCAGCTGGAATGGGCGTGATGGTAAGTATGGTTTAATTTAGAACAATAAAGGATTGTGTCTTTATTTCAATTAAAGGACTTTATTCTGGGTGTTTGTGTTTTTTTTAACTTTGACTATGGGGTTAGTAATGGGGGTGTCTTATAAACGCCTCTCCATTACTAACCTGGGCTTGATGTCAGCTGGCATTATAAGCTGACATCAACCCCAACCCTATTACCCCCTGCCACCGCACCAGGGCAGCGTGGAAGAGCGAGGCTAAGTGCCAGAATTGGCGCATCCTATGAATGCGCCATTTCTGGGGCGGCTGACGGCTGGTGTTTCTAGCCTGGGAGGGGGCCAATATTCATGGCTCCCTTCCTGGGCTATTAATATCAGCCCCCAGCTGTCTGCCTAGCCTTTGCTAGCTATTAAATTAGGGGGGACCCCACGTCATTTTTTTTGGGGGGTCCCCCATTTTAATAGCTAGTAAAGGCTATGTATTCAGCTGGAGGCTGATATTAGTAGCCTGGGAAGCTCCGTGGGTATTACCCCCTTCCCAGGCTTCAAACATCTGCCCCAGCCGTCTGCTTAACCTCCGCTAGAGCCTAAAATTAAGGGGAACCCCACGCCAATTTTTTTAATAATAAATCCTTTATTTTAATACTAAATGACAAGTACAGTAACCAACACTATCACTGTACTTCATATATATGTGACTGACATGTTTCTATCTATCTAATCTATGTGTGATGCTCTATCTTTCTGTTCTAAATTGTCGGGTACCGCTGCTGAATTGCCGGCCGGCTTTTTTAAAGAGACAGTGCATGAAAACACTATTATTTTTTTAAATAAATCCTTTACACTAAATGACAAGTACAGTAAGCAACACTATCACTGTACTTATTATATATGTGACTGACATGTTTCTATCTATCTAATCTATGTGTGAAGCTCTATTCTTTCTGTTCTAAATTGTCGGGTACAGATGCTGAATTGCCGGCCGGCTTTTTTAAAGAGACGGTGCATGAAAACACTAATATTTTTTTTAATAAATCCTTTACACTAAATGACAAGTGCAGTAACCAACACTGTCACTGTGCTTCTTATATGTGTGACTGACATGTTTCTATCTATCTAATCTATGTGTGATGCTCTATTCCTTCTTGTCTAAATTGTCGGGTACCGGTGTATGCCGCTGCTGAATTTGCCGGCCGGCTTTTTTAAAGAGAGTGTCTTCTGAGCAGTTTGTCAGCTTTTGGACACCTTTGCAGGTGTTTTCTATGTGTTTCTATGTGTTTTTGTTTGCCTGCCATTGGTTTTAACGGTGTTCGACGGTGTTCTAAGGTGTTCGACGAACAGTTCGACGAACAGTTCCTCGAACATCCCGGTGTTCGACGAACCGAACCGAACCCGAACACTACGGGGGTGGCTCAACACTAGTTAGAACCAGACACAAAGTCGATTGCACAATATTGTAAATAAGACTACAGGCTGTTATGCACACGCCCGGGCTGAGCGGCGTGTGCGTGTGATTGTAGTGATTCCACTGGACCATGAACCGGAGAGTGCCTGGAGGGGCGTGACTAAGTATCTGGCCGATCCGACCAAGATGGCACGACGGCATACGACGCCAGTGCACCAGGGAGAAACCGGGCAGAGGGACCAGGTGCTACTCCAGGTCAAACTCCGGACACGGGGGTTGACCCACACAGGGATTACTGGATCAGGCTGGTTAGGCTGGCGCACAGACTGGAGGGTATAGGCAGGCACGACTGGTATGCAGGCAGGCGGGTAAAGGCAAGCGCAGCTAGAGTGCAGACAGGGAGGCACTAGCAGGTAGGAACACAGGCGGGATAGGACCCAGTACACACTGGGACTCAGGAACAATACAGGTAGAGGGGTACAGGCAAGCACAGCTAGAGTGCAGACAGGGAGGCACTAGCAGGTAGGAACACAGGCGGGATAGGACCCAGTACACACTGGGACTCAGGAACAGGCAGGTTAGGCTGAGTAGGGGGTACAGGGCTCTGTTCACACGGAACAGACAGGAAGGGAAAGGCAGAGCCAGACACCCACAGGGTACTTGCAGTGAAGTAGCGAGTGGACCACAAACTCACAAACGGGAGTACAGAGACAACAAGCAGGAGTTAGGTAAGAGTTCAGACTCTGCAGAAAAAGGAAGGGAACGGACATAGAGGAAAAACAGGTAAAGGATAGGAGAGAGTTCAGACTGGAACTGAGTGTACGGAGGAGACCGACACTGCAGCGGGATACAGGAGCGGGTCTGGGAATACGGCCCCCAGAGAGGCAGGATGAACAGGCAAGGAGCGTGTTCAGACAGGACAGACAAGATACAGGAGCGGGTCTAGGGAACCGGCCCCTAGAAGGCAGGAGGAACAGGCTAGGAGCGTGTTCAGACAGGTCAGACAAGATACAGGAACAGGTCTAGGTAATCGGCCCCTAGAAGGCAGGAGGAACAGGCTAGGAGCGTGTTCAAACAGGCCTGGAAATACAGCCTCCAGGATAGGCAGACAAGAGAACACAGAACGGGACCTGGCACCTTCAGAGTGCAAGCACACACTGAAAGAAACACTATGCTCAGGCAGGGATAGATGGCGCAGCTGAGCTATATACCAGGTGACAGACAGCAATAGGCTGAGGACGCACAAGGGGTGTGACCCACAGCAGGTACAAAAAGCAGGAAGTGATCGGGCGCCGCCCTTAAGCAGCAGAAACAGACACAAACAGACAGCATGGAGGGAAGCCAGAGAGACATTCTGGACAGGAGATCAAGTGCGCGCTCTTGCACAGTGGGAGATGGACCACTATGCAAGGACGCCGCCAGGTATGTTACAGTACCCCCCCCTTACGCCCCCTCTTCTTCAGGCCTGCCAGAATCTTCCGCAGGGAATTCGAGGGCCAATTCTTCACTTCGAAGAGATCACTTCCACTGTCCACCGGAAAAACTGGTCTCCTCTGGGTAGCTAGGATGCTACCTCCCATCCAGCCACCCTTAGCAACAGACGAAACGGGTGGAGTACCAGGAACAGCACACAAGGAAGTCTCTCTCCACATATTTTCAGGTGGCACCCCAGAGGGTACAGGAGACAACTGGAAGTCCTCCACCGGGTTGGAGGGGGACAGAGACTTGGGGGTAATCTCTGCTTCGAGGTACATCTTGTCAAGCTCACAGGAAGAAATAGACGGGTTATCAGGTACATAATGAGGAAAAGTCACTGTCTCTTTGTTTTCTGGTGGTACCCCGGAGGATTCAGGAAACAACTGGAGGTCCTCCGCCGGGTCAGAAGAGTGCAGAGGCTCAGAGAAAACATCTGCTTCAGAGTACACTAGGTCGGACTCACTGGACGAAGCAGGCGAGGTATCGGGTACCGAGTATAGGAAAGTCTCTGTCCATTTACCACCAGGTGGCACCCCGAAGGGTTCTGGAGACAACTGGCGGTCCTCCGCCTGGTCAGTGGGGTGTAGAGACTCACGGGTAACCTCTGCTTCAGAGTACACTAGGTCGGACTCACTGGACGAAGCAAGCGAGGTATCAGATCCAGGATATAGGAAAGTCTCTGTCCATTTACCACCAGGTGGCACCCCGAAGGGTTCTGGAGACAACTGGAGGTCCTCCGCCTGGTCAGAGGAGTGTAGAGACTCGGGAGTAACCACTGCTTCAGAGTACACTAGGTTGGACTCACTGGACGAAGCGAGCGAGGTATCAGGTACAGAGTATAGGAGAGTCTCTGTCCTTTCGCTACCAGGTAGCACCCCGAAGGGTTCAGGAGACAACTGGAGGTCCTCCGCCTGGTCGGAGGGGTGTAGAGACTCGGGAGTAACCTCTGCTTCAGAGTACACTAGGTTGGACTCACTGGACGAAGCGAGCGAGGTATCAGGTACAGAGTATAGGAGAGTCTCTGTCCTTTCGCTACCAGGTAGCACCCCGAAGGGTTCAGGAGACAACTGGAGGTCCTCCGCCTGGTCGGAGGGGTGTAGAGACTCGGGGGTAACTACCACTTTGGGGTACCCATTGTCAGGCTCACAGGACGAAGCGGACAAAGTATCGAGTACCGGGTGTAGAGAATTCTCTCTCCATTTGTCATCGAGTGGTATCCCGGAGGATTCAGGAGGCAACAGGGGGTCCTCCGCCAGGTAGTAGAGGTGCACAGACTCTGAGGTAACCACAGCTTTGGAGCATCCTTGAACATGCACACCGGTTAAAGTGGGTGAAGCATCTGATGCCGGGTGCAGGAAGTTCTCCTGTGTGGAGTCTGGATGGGCAGAAGTCTCTTCGGGCAGGAGAACTGGTGCACTACCCACGCACATTACCCATTGGGGCTTCTCCGGGATACAGGGAGATGAAGCTTCAGTAGGGACTTCAAGGTTGGGGTCAGGAGGTCTCAGGGAGGACAGACCCTGGCGTGACGGCTTGCCTCTACGTCTAGCACGTCTGGACTGCCTCTTGAGGTTGGGAGAAGTATTCCGGAAAGCGTAGTCACCCTGTGAGGATTCTGGGTGGGCAGTAGTCTCATTGGGCTGGAGGACTATTGCGCTACCCACACACATTACCCATTGGGGCTGCTCCGGGATATTGGGAAGTGAAGCTTCAGCAGGAGCCTCCGGGTTAGGATCATCGAAGACCATTAGAAAGGCCACCAGGAAGGCCATTAGGTCCAGGAGGATCGGATCCTGTGTTTCATATAGGGGGTTGATCCATTCCAAGGCATCACCCGCCAGGTAAGACATAATGAATGCCACCTTAACCCGATCGGTGGGAAAACGTAGAGGGTAGAACTTGAAGTGTAGCATGCATTGCTCCACAAATGCACGACTTTGTCTAGGATCCCCATAATAACGTAGCGGATCCGCGGGAACGAGAGCAGATAGATCCATCTGGACGGGTGCGTAATTCGCCTGGAACTCAGCTAAAGGAAAAAAAAAATATATTTATTTATTTATTTTAATGCATGTATTCGCTGGAAAACTTCTCAGAGAGCGAAGGCCGTGGGGCTCAACGGGAACCATGGCCTGAGCATGCTGTTATGCACACGCCCGGGCTGAGCGGCGTGTGCGTGTGATTGTAGTGATTCCACTGGACCATGAACCGGAGAGTGCCTGGAGGGGCGTGACTAAGTATCTGGCCGATCCGACCAAGATGGCACGACGGCATACGACGCCAGTGCACCAGGGAGAAACCGGGCAGAGGGACCAGGTGCTACTCCAGGTCAAACTCCGGACACGGGGGTTGACCCACACAGGGACTACTGGATCAGGCTGGTTAGGCTGGCGCACAGACTGGAGGGTATAGGCAGGCACGACTGGTATGCAGGCAGGCGGGTAAAGGCAAGCGCAGCTAGAGTGCAGACAGGGAGGCACTAGCAGGTAGGAACACAGGCGGGATAGGACCCAGTACACACTGGGACTCAGGAACAATACAGGTAGAGGGGTACAGGCAAGCACAGCTAGAGTGCAGACAGGGAGGCACTAGCAGGTAGGAACACAGGCGGGATAGGACCCAGTACACACTGGGACTCAGGAACAGGCAGGTTAGGCTGAGTAGGGGGGACAGGGCTCTGTTCACACGGAACAGACAGGAAGGGAAAGGCAGAGCCAGACACCCACAGGGTACTTGCAGTGAAGTAGCGAGTGGACCACAAACTCACAAACGGGAGTACAGAGACAACAAGCAGGAGTTAGGTAAGAGTTCAGACTCTGCAGAAAAAGGAAGGGAACGGACATAGAGGAAAAACAGGTAAAGAATAGGAGAGAGTTCAGACTGGAACTGAGTGTACGGAGGAGACCGACACTGCAGCGGGATACAGGAGCGGGTCTGGGAATACGGCCCCCAGAGAGGCAGGATGAACAGGCAAGGAGCGTGTTCAGACAGGACAGACAAGATACAGGAGCGGGTCTAGGGAACCGGCCCCTAGAAGGCAGGAGGAACAGGCTAGGAGCGTGTTCAGACAGGTCAGACAAGATACAGGAACAGGTCTAGGTAATCGGCCCCTAGAAGGCAGGAGGAACAGGCTAGGAGCGTGTTCAAACAGGCCTGGAAATACAGCCTCCAGGATAGGCAGACAAGAGAACACAGAACGGGACCTGGCACCTTCAGAGTGCAAGCACACACTGAAAGAAACACTATGCTCAGGCAGGGATAGATGGCGCAGCTGAGCTATATACCAGGTGACAGACAGCAATAGGCTGAGGACGCACAAGGGGTGTGACCCACAGCAGGTACAAAAAGCAGGAAGTGATCGGGCGCCGCCCTTAAGCAGCAGAAACAGACACAAACAGACAGCATGGAGGGAAGCCAGAGAGACATTCTGGACAGGAGATCAAGTGCGCGCTCTTGCACAGTGGGAGATGGACCACTATGCAAGGACGCCGCCAGGTATGTTACACAGGCATATGGCTTTAGATGGAGAAGCTCATTGTAGTACCAAAAATATAAGTGGCTATCTGAAACCCATTATGATGTATCCAACCTTTAAATAATATTCTGATTATATATTCTGTGTTAAGGTATACTTTATCTGTGAATGTATCTCACTGATACATAGCTTCTTAACACAATATACTGTTTGTGAAGAAAACCTTGTTCTGATTTAGTGTAGGATTTACTCTTATCATATGTAAATTATGACAGAAGTAGAATGGTCCGTGAACAGGTCTTGTCCAGTATTGCTTATCTGTGATAGATAGCCACTGTCACGGGATTAGAATGTTGGACAACCTATGTACTTTCATGCTTACATAATATTAGGTTGTGTAAGCCTTTTTCTAAAATGTATAAAGTTGTTGAAGAATTCAGTTATGGCAGAAGCATTGGGGACCTGTGAAGAGGACGCTCTTCACAGTGTAGAACATAGGACTAGTGTTGATCGAGCACTAAAATGCTCGGGTGCTCGAAGCTCGGGCCAAGCTCACCGTGATATTCAGGTGCTCGACCCGAGCAATGAGCCCAATGTTAGTCTAAGGGAGACCCGAGCATTTTTGCGGCGGCACCCCTGGCAGTCTGTCGAAAGCCTAAAAAGTTCCCAAAACGAAAGTGACAGTGCTCAAATTACATGGGGACAGCATGGGGATCGCCCCAGGAAGCATTTCTGACCCCCAGGTCACTGCTGTCAACAACGTGGTCAGAGGTATTAAGCCACTTATACGGGTTCACAATAAAATGTTCAAAAACTAAACTGAAACTGTTTTCCTGTGAAATATGTTAAGGAACATCCTGTCCAAGGTAAAGACTTGTGTATAAGGTAAAATAAATAACCAAAAACAAAATACTCCTTCACACCTTGGGCTATGTTCACAAGTAGCATTTTTTATGCGTTTTTGCACTTTTGTATTGCTTTCAACCGTGACAAATGCATTCACCGGGAAATGTCATTTATACATTTTACAACCTTATCTGGCCATGTGCTGTTTGACACATGCATACAGTGCTGAAAAGACATGGGAACAGCATGGGGAAAACCCCTGGAAGCATATCTGACACCCAGGTCACTGCCTAAAAGTGTGCCCATCAGAAGTGATCCTTGCCGCATCAGAAGATGCAGACTTGCAACTATCCCTGTGCAAGTCCTTGTCCCAGGGCAGTGTTCAATTCTACCTCCCCCATTCCTTGCAATGCAAGTGCAAGTATGCAGCCTGCCACCCATCCACCCCCAGGCAGCAATACCATACTGCTTGCTTGCACTTGAAATTGGGCCTTTTAGGAATGTGGAGGCGGAGTCTGGGCATCACGTCATGGCTGCGTTGGCGGCATGGTATCCATACTCAGTCCCCAGCCGCCTGGCGGCCAGGTGTCCACGCTTTACCCCCAGCCACCAGGGGGTGGCTGGGTGTCCATACTTGGTCCTCTGCCGCCCCGCGGCCGGGTGCCCACACACGGTCCCCAGCCGCCTGGGGGCGGCCGGGTTTCCATAAACGGTCCCCAGCTGCCCCTATTTGTCCCGGTGTGCCTTATACACCAGCGCGCATACCAAAACATTACCTGTGCCCTCCCCAGTGCATTTAGTGGGAAGGACAGCCTAATCACAAACATGTGGACAAGTGAATGTGGCCAGGGATGGTCCATCTCACTGACGCCTTCATACTGGATTAATATTGTAGAAGCCAGGACACAGTTGAACACTCGGATGCAACACGTCCTCCAGACATAGAGGATTGCGGGTCCTGGGTCAATCAGGCTTCAACACAAAGTTCAGTAGGTAGACAGCAGCAGTGGTCGGCCTCCTACACAATCAGTAAAATATTCATGATCATGAGGCCATCCACATCCTTAGTAGAGATGAGCGTTGTTCGACTCGAACTGATCGCCAATCTCAAATTCGAGCTGTTTTGGGCGGTGTTCGAGCTGTTCGGCGAACACTAACGATTTGAAAAAAATTCGGCTGTTCGAGGTTATGTTCGATAACTGTTCGTACACCAAAATCATAACTGGATTTTTTCTCAGTAATGATGAAAATTAATGTTAATACGCAGTTTGAGTGTACAGCGGGGCGGAGGAGGGGCAGGGAATGGATCTCTGCAGGAATAATGAAGATCTCCATTTTTTTTTCTCTTTCCCGCATTTACAGTGGGGAGGTGCAATCTGTCAGCCTATCAGCAGCGCACACACGGAGCGAAGTGCTTTTTTTCACACAAGCAAGGGCATGTGTCATTGGCAGTGTATGTCACATGTCCTTGCCCTATAAGACCCTGCCATTTTCCCCGTCGCCACCATTTTCTCACTGCTGCAGCTGCGTGTTAGACGGCACCGCTGTTGCTGTGTGCGCTATACCTTGTTAATTTCAAGCCAATTTTCGCACAAATCTACAGATAGCTTGGGAGTAGGGAATAGTTGTGATTGCAGTCCTTTTAAGGACTAGGTTACAGCATTTCCTACGACTTTTATCAGGCAGGTCTGTGCTCTTAAATAGATAGGTAGGGAGTAAAGACTAATTGTAATTGCAGTCCTTTTCAGGACTAAGTTACATCAGTTCCTATCAGTTTTTGCCAGGCAGGTCTGTGCCAGTGCTGTGCAAGTTTTTTTCACAGCATTTGGCTAAATCTAGCAAAGCTAATCCTTTTTGGCCTACTGCAGAGTGTGTTAGTCAGTGGAGTAGCCTATCTGTGTTGCAAGCTACATCACCTGTGTATAGAATACCAATTTTTTTACTGCACCCTTTTGGGCATAGCATCATTCTATTAGTCCATCTATACTGACCTCCATCAGGTTGCAAATTAAAAATAATTTTTATCTGCATCTAGCTCTGAAAAAATATTTGGGCTTCTAGCAGTGTGTGGGAATTGGTCTATTAGTCCATCTACACTGACCTCCATCAGGTTGCAAATTAAAAATATTTTTTATCTGCATCTAGCTCTGAAAAAATATTTGGGCTTCTAGCAGTGTGTGGGACTTGGTCTATTAGTCCATCTATACTGACCTCCATCTGGTTGCAAATTGAATATAATTTTTTTCTGCATCTAGCTCTGAAAAAATATTTGGGCTTCTAGCAGTGTGTGGGACTTGGTCTATTAGTCCATTTATACTGACCTCCATCAGGTTTCAAATTAAAAATAATTTTTATCTGCATCTAGCTCTAAAAAAATATTTGGGCTTCTAGCAGTGTGTGGGACTTGTTCTATTAGTCCATCTATACTGACATCCACCAGGTTGCAAATTGAATATATTTTTTTTCTGCATCTAGCTCTGAAAAAATATTTGGGCATCTAGCAGTGTGTGGGACTTGTTCTATTAGTCCATCTATACTGACCTCCATCAGGTTGCAAAGTGAATATAATTTTTTTCTGCATCTAGCTCTGAAAAAATATTTGGGCTTCTAGCAGTGTGTGGGACTTGGTCTATTAGTCCATCTATACTGGCCTCCATCAGGTTGCAAATTATAAATAATTTTTATCTACATCTAGCTCTGAAAAAATATTTCGGCTTCTAGCAGTGTGTGGGACTTGGTCTATTAGTCCATCTATACTGACCTCCATCAGGTTCCAAATTCAATATAATTTTTTTCTGCATCTAGCTCTGAAAAAATATTTGGGCTTCTAGCAGTGTGTGGGACTTGGTCTATTAGTCCATCTATACTGACCTCCATCAGGTTGCAAATTAAAAATAATTTTTATCTGCATCTAGCTCTGAAAAAATATTTGGGCTTCTAGCAGTGTGTGGGACTTGGTCTATTAGTCCATCTATACTGACCTCCATCAGGTTGCAAATTAAAAATAATTGTTATCTGCATCTAGCTCTGAAAAAATATTTGGGCTTCTAGCAGTGTGTGGGACTTGGTCTATTAGTCCATCTATACTGACCTCCATCAGGTTGCAAATTGAATATAATTTTTTCTGCATTTAGCTCTGAAAAAATATTTGGGTTTCTAGCAGTGTGTGGGACTTGGTCTATTAGTCAATCTATACTGACCTCTATCAGGTTGCAAATTAAAAATAATTTTTATCTGCATCTAGCTCTGAAAAAATATTTGGGCTTCTAGCAGTGTGTGGGACTTGTTCTATTAGTCCATCTATACTGACCTCCATCAGGTTGCAAATTCAATATAATTTTTTTCTGCATCTAGCTCTGAAAAAATATTTAGGCTTCTAGCAGTTTGTGGGACTTGGTCTATTAGTCCATCTATACTGACCTCCATCAGGTTTCAAATTGAATATAATTTTTTTCTGCATCTAACCCAGCCAATAGTTTTGGCCTAATACCACAGTTTGGCCACTCAGCTCTGCTCAGTTCCCATCCATTGTTTTTTTGTGCAAATAACTCCAGAGTTGTGAATTAGTTAACCTCCAAAATGAGTGGAAAAAGGCCTGCTGCTGGTGGAAAGGGGAATAGGCGTGTTGGGAAGGGGAAAAAAGGTTATGTCCGTGGGGTAGGTGTTAAAGCAACAGTAATATCTGCAGAAGAAAGACCATCTTCCAGCCAAATTAAAATGTCTACTTCTTTTAGCGGATAATGTGATAAGATCCCTTTCTAACGGCCACGTCAATCGTTACAAATTCCAGATGAGGCACAAAAACAGCAGGTGCTTCAACGGATATCAAGTGCTCCTTTAAGTGGGCTCTCCTCCACATCAACTTCAACATCACAAATACTCCAGTCCTCAGAGGTGTCACCCCAATCGCACTTGCTTCCTCACAGCTCCCAAATCTCCAGCTGCCCGTCTGAGTATGAGGTAGAACAGATGGTTGAGTCTGCAGAGCTGTTTACTCATACTATAGCCTGGGAATCAGAGGTCGGCTCCAGCGCTTCTGTGAATCCAGACGAGGAAATGATCTGCACTGATGCCCAGAATCTTTATGAGTCGGATCCAGGACCAGACGCAGAAGGTTCTGACCATAATGTAGACCCTCATTCCCAAACTGTAACTCCTGTTGGTGGAGACAATGAGGAAGACGATGATGAGACTCAAATACTTGATTGGAGCGACAACTTTAGCTTTTTGTCAGGGCAGGAACAGGTTTGCTCTGAGGACGACGGGTGTGATAACACACAGGGTGATGATGATCAGGTTGGAGATCCCACTTACTGTCAACCCACAGTCAGCCAAGAGATGAGGTCAGCAGAGGAGGTGGAGGAGAATGCTAGTGACGACGAGGTCAGGTTGCGCCTTCCTGGACAGAGACGTAGTACTGGAAGCACGTCAACAACTGCATCCTCAAACACAACTCTGCCTCTCACCACAAGTCGTGGTGGCTCTTCAGGTCGCATGGGTGCTAAGCCTTGCATAGCCTGGGCATTTTTTCAGATCGATAAAGATGAAACAACTCGCTTTATCTGTAACATTTGTCAGCAAAAGCTAAGTAGAGGCCAAAAAATACATAGTTTGAGTACTTCATGCATGAACCGGCACATGGACATGAAGCATAAGTTGCAGTGGGAAACTCACTGTGCTACAATGCGGCCTAGCCGGCCGGGCCAGCCACCGTCTGCCTCATCTTGTGCATCCGCGGCCTCTTCATGCTCTGTGACTGGGGGGACAGCAGTCACACCTGTTTTGGGACACAGACCTGCCACCTCTTTACCCGCAACAGCCAGCGTGATTGGCAGGTCATCATTTTCTTTGGAGGTTGTAACACCAGCTGGTGTTGAGCACAGTCCGACATCGATAGCACCACCTTTGGATCAAGGCAACCAAACATGTCCGCCTGTATCTTCCTCACAGACTGGCAGCTTGCCGGGGACACCCTTATCAACCCCGTGAAAGCACAACAGCCAGCCCTCGGTCCCTCAGATGTGGACAAGTAAAAGACCATTTCCTCCTAGCCATGAGAAAGCTAAGAGGTTGAATTTCACCATCTGCAAGCTCTTGGCTACAGAAATGCTGCCTTTCCGCCTGGTGGACACAGAGGATTTTCGAGACCTTACGTCCGTTGCAGTGCCCCAGTACCAGATGCCCAGTCGGCACTACTTCTCAAAGAAAGGTGTGCCTGCGCTCCACCAGCATGTTGCACACAACATCACCGCTTCTTTGAGAAACTCTGTGTGTGACAGGGTGCATTTCACCACAGACACTTGGATGAGTAGGCATGGACAGGGGCGTTACATGTCACTGACTGGGCACTGGGTAACTATGGTGACAGCAGGACAAGGGGCTGCTGTCCAAGTCTTGCCGTCCCCACGAGTTGTGCGTCAATCCTCTTTATCTCAAAGTTCCTCCACTGCTTCTGCCTCCTCAACCTCCTCTCGGTCCTCCACCTGCACCCAAAGCCTGTCTGGTCATGCCACAAGCTTTCTAACTGCGAAGAAGGGATTGTGCACACCTCCTTACTATGCTGGCAGTAGGGCTCAACGTCATCAGGCGGTTTTTACTTTGAAATGTCTGGGAAATGTGAGTCACACAGCTGAGAAGTTGTGGTCAGCTCTGGAGAACCAATTTCATGAATGGTTGTCTCCACTGGACCTGAAACCAGGGAAGGCCGTGTGCGACAATGCTGCAAACCTGGGTGTGGCCCTTCGCCGGGGCAATGTCACACACGTGCCTTGTATGGCTAACGTGTTGAACCTGGTTGTCCAGCAATTTTCAGCCCACTATCCCGGACTAGATGGCCTTCTGCAGAGGGCATGGTAGCTGTGTGCTCACTTCCGCCGTTCGCATCCCGCAGCTCAGCAACTTACATCTCTACAGAAGTCGTTGGGCCTGCCACTTCACCGGCTAAAATGCGATGTGCCTACCCGGTGGAATTCAACTCTGCACTTGTTGCAGCGACTGTGGCAGCACCGACAAGCCCTGGTGCAATACGTTCTGACGTATAGCCTGGGCCAACGAGATCCAGATGTGGGGCAAATCACGCTGGAGGAGTGGTCTCAGATCAGGGACCTATGCACCCTTCTGCACAGTTTTGAAATGGCGACGAAGATGTTTAGTGCTGACGATGCTATTATCAGCATGACTATTCCGGTGATTTACATGCTGGAGCACATGTTAAACAGAATTCGGAGTCAGGTGGTGGCACAAGAGGAGGTGGAGGAAGTAGAGGAGGAGGAGTTGTATGCGGAAGGGCTAACATCTGCAAGGTCCAGACGGTCGGCAGCACCAAGGCGGCAGGCATGTGAGGGTGGGGAAGATGGTTTTACCAGGGCGCATGGTAGCAGCCAAATTAGTGAGGAAGGTGCAGGAGCCCAGGAAGAAGTGGAGAACGAACTGATGGAAGACTCATCAGATGAGGGAGACCTTGATCACATTTCTGTTGTGCGAGGTTGGGGGGAGAGGACAGAGGAAGGAAGCATGATTGTTACCTCGCCACCAACACAACAGGGACTTGGTGCTCCTGGATGCGTAAGACACATGAGTGCCTTCTTGCTGCACTATCTGCAACTTGAGCCTCGAATTGTGAGAATTAGAAATAATCCTGACTACTGGGTTGCCACACTGTTACGACCCCGGTACAAAAGTAAATTTTCAGAAATTATTTCTGCCATAGAAAGGGATGCACGCATGCAGGAGTATCAGCAGAGACTGTTGCAGAATCTTACATGTGCTTTTCCACAAAACACCAGTGGTGCACGTAGTGAATCCCACAGTTCCAACTTGCCAACCGTGGGACAGTCGAGTGTTCAGCACTCAAGCCGTAACAGAAACACAGTATCTGCTGATAACATCAATTTTGCGGAATCATTTCACCACTTTTTTAGCCCATCCTTTGCAAGGCCACAGGAGACAAGAAGTCTGACACATAGTCAACGCCTAGAGACGATGGTTCCTGGAGTATCTCCAAGTAAACATTGAAGCCATGACTGTGTCTCTGGACCCTTGCTCTTTTTGGGCTTCCAATCTGGATAAATGGCCGGAGCTTGCCACTTACGCCTTGGAGATCTTGTCATGCCCCGCAACCAGCCTTCTGTCTGAACGTGTGTTCAGCGCTGCTGGTGGTGTGCTGACAGATAAGCGCACGTGGCTCTCCACTGATAATGTAGACAGACTCACGTTCATAAAGATGAACAAATCATGGATCCGAAACGACTTTTCTACCCCTGTGTCATCCTGGGGAGAGTAAAAGCTTAATGATTGGTTAAAATCACCTCACCAACCGTTTTAAGCTTTCAAATTAAGATTTAAAATAAATAATCATGTTTATCTGTATCTTGGCTGGAAAATAATTTGGGCTTTGTAGCAGTGTGCAGTACTGATTCTATTAGGCCATCTATACTAAGCTCCACCAGATTTTAAATTACTAATCATGTTTATCTGTATCTTGGCTGGAAAATAATTTGGGCTTTGTAGCGGTGTGCAGTACTGATTCTATTAGGCCATCTATACTAAGCTCCACCAGATTTAAAATTACTAATCATGTTTATCTGTATCTTGGCTGGAAAATAATTTGGGCTTTGTAGCAGTGTGCAGTACTGATTCAATTAGGCCATCTATACTAAGCTCCACCAGATTTAAAATTAATAATAATTTTTAGCTGCATCTAGCCCCGAAAATAATTTTGAGGCTCCGAGATGCGCAAGACACATAAGTGCCTTCTTGCTGCACTACCTGCAACATGACCCTCAGATTGTCAGAATTCGAAGCAATCCTGACTACTGGGTTGCCACACTCTTAGATCCCCCATAAGCATTAGCAGGTTATTAGAAACTGAAATCAAGCAGTTTTCAACTCAAAACTTTATTCTAGGTGATGTTACATTTGCACATAGGACCCCTTGTTCGAAAGGAGCTTCTGAACTCTCTCGTCCATTGAATTTGTCAGGTTTTGGATGGTTTCTGCTTCAATTGTTTTGCATGAGGACAGAATACCCTCCCAGAGCTGTTGCTTAGATGTGAACTGCCTCCCACCATCATAGACACTCCTTTTGATGATGCTCCAGAGGTTCTGAATGGGGTAGAGGTCAGGGGAGCATGGGGGTTACACCATAAGTTTGTCCTCTTTAATGCCCATATCAGCCAGAGATGCAGATGTGTTATGTGCAGCATGAGACGGTGCATTATCATGCATGAAAATGATCTTGCTGTGGAATACACGGCTCTTCTTCTTGAACCATGGCAGGAAGTGCTGTTTGAGAAACTCCACATACATTGTGGAGTTCATCTTTACCCCTTCAGGGATCCTAAAGGGGCCGACAATCTCTCTCCCCATGATTCCAGCCCAAAACATTACTCCACTTCCTCCTTGTTGGCGCTGTAGCCGTGTTTGCGTGGGGTGTCCATCAACCAGCCATCCTTCACTCCATCCATCTGGACCATCGAGCGTTGCATGGCACTCATCCGTGAACAAAACAGTTTTGAAATCAGTCTTCATGTAATGTTTGGCCCACTGGAGCCGTTTCTGCTTGTCTGCAGTGGATAGAGGAGGTCGACGGGATGGCGTACGCACAGCTGCAAACCTCTGAATGACCCTGCATCTTGTTGTTCGGGGGACGTTGGAGGCACCAGCAGCTTCAAAAACTTGTCTGCTGCTATGACAAGGCTTTTTTGCCGCTGCTCTTTTAACATGACGTAATTGCCTGTAGGAAAGAGTCCTCAATTTGCCCTTATTAGCACGCACACGTGTGTACTGTGAATCAGCTACATACCTCTTGATTGCCAAGACACTTCATCCTGATCATCGCACAATGTTGTTTGTAGTCATGAATTGACCTAAACACTCCACAATTTGTTGCTTCTCAGCAGCCGACACATCCTTTTTCTTTCCCATTTTGGCAGAAAATGTAAGCTGCTTAATAATGTGGGACAGCCTTCTTAAGTAGTCTTGCCTTTCATTGGACACACCTGCCAAACTAATTAGCACAGGTGTCTGCAATTGCTTACAGTGATATAAAGAGCCCTGACACACATCACCATCAATGAGTTTAACTGACAAACAAACAAATTCTTCCCTTATCACTCCTAAACACTTTTTGCATAATAATTTGGAACACAGTGTACATCTGCTTTTCCACAAAACACCAGTGGTTCACGTAGTGAATCTTACAGTTCTAACTTGCCAACCGTGGTCTGTATGGAGTTGTTCAATAAAGGGCCCAAAATTAAGATAACATAGACGGGAGAGGTCTCTATGAATAGGAATTCCTAAGTATTTGATACCCTGTGAGGGCCAGGCAAAGGGAAAGTTGGACTGGATGGAATCCTGTATGGATTTGGGGAAGGAGACATCGTGGGCCTCAGACTTCGCTGCATTGATTTTAAAATTTAACCATGTAACAAAGTGATCTATTTCAGCCATAACAGCAGGGATGGATATATGTGATTGAGTGATATATACTAGGACATCATCAGCAAATAGAGAGCACTTGTACTCGGTGCCACCCACCTCAATCCACCTAATATTGGGGTTATGGCGAATTAATGAGAGCTGGTGCTCCGTCACTAGGATGTATAAGAGAGGGGACAGAGGACATCCCTGCCTTGTCCCATTGGTGATTATGAAAGGTGATGAAAATGTTCTGATGCACCCCCTGGGCCTTGGGACACCCGGAGCCGGACCCTTTTTGGTGGATGCTGGTGGTTGTATTCTCCGTGGCGGCTTATCTGGTTCCGTGGTTCAGGGCGGTCAAACCAGTGGCGGAACTATTTATGTGGTTTTGATGTTTAAATGTCCGACTACGCCACCCGTGGATTGCGGTCAGAGTGAACCGCAGCTGCAGGGCAGACCGCTGAGGCTGGTGTTGTTGGTGCAGCAGAGCATAGCATAACTCCCCAGGAGTATAGCCTCAAGGAAGTATATGAGGAGGATGGGGGTGATGGTGCAGGGAAGCAGCAGTAATGACACGGAGTCAGTGATGCAGTCCAGGGCCTTTACTCACAGTTCTTATTATCCAGACCACTTCTGAAGGTAACGGCTGCCCAAGTTGTACTGTGCTCACCAGGAGAGGGGCTCAGACAACTCCCAGATAACTTTGGAGCACTTCACAGGACCCCCTTTGTGTGATCTTTGTCTGGCCTTTCTTACCAACCCTTCTCTCCGGCTGCCTCGGGCCTCCTCTTGGTAAACTTGGCGCCAGTTTCCCTGACCCTATGTGGTGCCTTCCTAGCGGGTGTAGCGAGGGGCTGCGCCACATAAAATGTCACAGCCTCCGGTTTCTAGCTGAGGGTGGTTTCCCGCCTCCACTAGTTTTGGGGACCCGTCTCCCCCTTTGGCCTGACCCCTCCACGCAGGTTGATTCGGCCGTGCGGTGGCGACTCGCCCGTCCGCACCCCTGAGATCCCTTCGTTCCTCGTTCCTGGAGCCTTCTCTGCTCCTCTTCCTTCCTTCTCCCTCTTCCAGGCCTGGGCCTCTGTTACTAGGCCCGCCTCCAGAGCAGAGCTCATGCAGAGCCCCTGCTCCCTGTCACTTCTGCTCAGACTTCTCTGCACTGAACTAAGATGGTGCCCACCTTTTATACTCCCTTCTCAATGCACCCAGGAACTGCTTCCTCCCTGCTCCTGCACTACAGGGTTCCCCTTCCTCAGTGTGCCCTCCCCCCACTCCAGCCAGAGACAGGGACTGTCGTGCCCATCTCAGGGGCATATTGGTCGCCCTGCCCCACGGCAATGTGGTGTAATGCATGATGGTGTTGGGTCCTGATCCACACTCCATCCTTACCTGAGAGTGAGATATCACACCTCTGGGTGAGGTGCAATACCTCTGTAGCAACCGAGCCCTCAGGGTGCTACAGTTCCATTTATCTTCAGCCTAGGTGACGTATTGTGATACAGGGCCGTGATTTTGGCTATAAAAGGGTCCCCTAGACCCCTACCCAAAGCTTTTTAAGAGAATAATATATGGCATGACAGGAGACTCTATGGAATGCTTTCTCAGCATCCAACGAGAGTATCTAATTACAAATTTTTAACTGCATCTAGCCCAGGAAATACTTTGTGCCTAGTAGTAGTGTCTGCTAGTCAGCGGATTATCCCGGCTGTTAAGCAAGCAACACCACCAGTAGTTTGGACACTTAATTTTTTCAAAGGAAATGCTTCGGGACCACGGGATACTCAGTGAAGAGCATGAGGAGGCACCCCAAGGCATAGGGGCTGGGACTGGTGGTAGGATGCCTTGCGGTGGACAGCCGAGCTCGATCCTTATAAAAGCTTTTTAACTGCAGCAACTTTAGTGGACGCTACTGGAGCTGGAATTACGCGGCTGCTGGCATGAGACTTGCCCTCCAATAGATCCTTGTAAAAGGATTTAAAGTGTATTCATTCAAATTAGAGAGACAATTTAAATTAAAAAGCTTAGAGCTGCCTCCACCACAGGGGGGCTCGCTCGACCCACCAGCGGACAGACACCAGTATTGGGAGAGGGGGTCTGGCCATCAGGGTCCACCGCGGCTCTGGCACAAACCCGGCGACACTGAGGTGGCACGGGCAGGAACGGACTGGCCGTGTATGCTTCTCACTTTTTGGATTTTAGAAGGGCATGACATGCCTATATCTGTCTCTCCCACTCCTTTTACTCCTCCACCTCTTTTCTTTTCGCATGACTATATGTACTTGTCAGTTTTCCATGTGTTAGTTATGTCTTCTGAGCAGTTTGTCAGCTTTTGGACACCTTTGAAGGTGTTTTCTATTTGTTTCTATTTGTTTTTGTTTGCCTGCCATTGGTTTTAATGGTGTTCGAAGGTGTTCAACGAACAGTTCGACGAACAGTTC
The DNA here is from genome assembly GCF_046119375.1 of Phyllobates terribilis. Classification (NCBI taxonomy): domain Eukaryota; kingdom Metazoa; phylum Chordata; class Amphibia; order Anura; family Dendrobatidae; genus Phyllobates; species Phyllobates terribilis. The sequence goes on along the minus strand of NW_027362764.1, from coordinate 528,988,237 downwards.
GGCGACCACACGGGTGTTCGACGAACCGAACCGAACTGGAACACTTCGGGGGTGGCTCAACACTACTCCTTAGCTTTCTGTTCCTTGGAATGCAAGCGCATGTATGTAGTAGCGGCTAGGCCTGAGCTGGTCAGCGTTTTGGCACATATCCTACCTCCTCCGAGGATTGCTGGATGTTTTCCTGCTACTATCCCAGCTCTATGACTCCCGTTAAAACAAAGCTTCAGGAGATGAATGATGGATGAGTTGGTGGCAAAGGAGAAAGAGCAGGAGAAACAGGAACCATTCACATCAATATCAGGCCAGTCAACCACACATGTCTTGTAGGATATGTTTCTGTACCAAAAGGAGAGGTTCGACTACACAGTTATAGGGCATACAGTGAGTGCAATGCCTACCAAAAGTTTCGAGGCACTCCAATGCCCCTTGGAAGTGACATGGAGGTCAGAGGGCCTTAACTAAACCATTTTTTCCATTTATAGCAACTGGTTCTCCTGTACACTGTTGGCCTAAGCAGTGAATGGAAGGCTTTCCAAAAATTATGAGAAACTGCAATGCCCCTTGAAACAGACGAGGATTACAGTTTACTAAAATCCTTCTACCCATTATTGGGGAGTGGGTCTCCCTTAGTGTTCGCCTATGCATTGAAAAGAAAAAGCTGACTAAAATTAGGAGGAAATGAAATGCCCGGTAGAAGAGTCGTGGAGGTTAGAGGTAATTTAAAACATTTCAATGCCCCTTGGAAGAGCTGTGGAGTTCAGAGTGGTTTAGCAAGACGGTTTTAATGCCCCTTGGAAGAGACGTGGAGTTCAGAATAGTTTAACAAGACAGTTTTAATGCCCCTTTGAAGAGACGTGTAGGTCCCAGTGGAATAAAAAGACAATATCAATGCCCCTTGGAAGAGTGGTAGAGGTCCCAGTGGAATAAAAAGACAATATCAATGCCCCTTGGAAGAGTGATGGAGGTTACAATGGAATAAAAAGACAATATCAATTACCCTTGGAAGAGACGTGGAGGTCACAGTAGCTTAACAAGACGATTTTAATGCCCCTTACAAGAGCCATGCAGTACAGCATAGTAAAAACATTATTCCCACTATTGGGGAGTGGGTCTCCCATAGTCTTTGCCTATGCCTTCCAAGCAAAAGCTGCCAAAAATTAGGACATAGCAACTTGCAATGCCCCTTACAAGAGCCATGCAGTACAGCATATTAAAAACATTATTCCCATTATTGGGGAGTAGGTCTCCCATAGTCTTTGCCTATGCCATGCAAGCAAGAGCTGCCAAAAATTAGGACAGAAGATCTTGCAATGCCCCTAACAAGAGCTATGCAGTACAGCATATTAAAAACATTATTCCCGTTATTGGGGAGTGGGTCTCCCATAGTCTTTGCCTATGCCTTCCAAGCAAAAACTGCCAAAAATTAGGACGGAGGAACTTGCAATGCTGGCAACACGGACCACGGTCACCCTGGTGGTATAGTGGTGATTGAGGCTGAGGATAAGGAGAAGAGCAAAAAACAGCAGAAATGAGGAAGCGTATACCCATGTGTGGGTGTGAAGCGGTGCATGGAAATACACCTCCCAAAATAACACAGTGGATTTGACTTTTTTAGTGTTGAGCAAGCATGCTCGACACTGCTGGGTACTCGCCCGAGCATATCACTACTCGGGATGTTCGTCGAGCACCGAGCATTTCTGGGTTACTTGGGCGGTAGCTTGGGTCTCCGCCCTGCACGTTTGGCGCTCTTTTCAGAGCCAATGAACATGCAGGGATTGCCAGCTAGTCACTGTAATGCCGCAGCCATGTTGTTTGTGGGTATTACAGTGATTGGCTGGCCCCACAGCGTCACCTCGAGTATTTAAAACTGGGCGCTGCCATCTTGGAAACAGTCGCTCCGAATCAGACAGTGTAGAGTCAGTGCTGCAGAGCTAGGGAGAGATTTATACTGTGAAATAGTTAGTGTAGGGTCTCTAAAGCCTGCCAAATCAAACAAACAGTCCTTATCAGGACTAATATCCTTCCTAGATATCAGGCAGGCAGGCAGACTGTATAGGAGACGCAGTAGTTATACCAACAAACACTGCATTACAGTCCTGTGTGCTCCTGTTGGTCAAATTGCTAGACATCCCCAGGTCTCAGGGGCTAGGAAAAATCCTTTTTTTTTTTCATGTAAATCCTGTTTGTATTTTTTTTCTTCAGTCAGACTGTACAAATACCTGTCTTATTAACCTTTTGGTATTCCCCCCCCCAAAAAAAAATAATTGAGTGTCTTGCTGACTGTTCAGAGACCAATATATCTGTTTAAAAGAGTCTGGTGTAGGCCAGAGAACTAGACCTGTGTTTTTCCTCTTCCACGGTTCAAATGTGGGTGTTAGCAACCTGCTTGCCTTTTTTCCTTAAAAAAAAACAGTTTGAGTGTGTCGCTGACTGTTCAGACACAAATATATCTATTTTAACAAGTCTGGTATACACCAGGAAATTATAACTGTGGTTTTGCAGTTCGACGGTTCAAATCTCTGTATTATCCACTTTTTTGCATTTTTTGCGTAAAAAAAGACATTTTCAGTGTCTTGCTGATTGTTCAGACACCACTATATCTGTTTAAAAGAGTCTGCTGTAGGCCAGAGAAATCATGTTAAGCTACTGCGACCTCCACGTCTCTTGCACGGGGCATTGATATTGTCTTTTTATTCCACTGTAACCTCCACCACTCTTCCAAGGGCCATTAATACAGTCTTGTTAAGCTACTGTGACCTCCACGTCTCTTCCAAGGGGCATTAAAACCATCTTGTTAAGCTACTGTGACATCCACGTCTTTTCCAAGGGGCATTAAAACCATCTTGTTAAGCTACTGTGAAATCCACCACTCTTCCAAGGGACATTGATATAGTCTTGTAAAGCTACTATGACCTCCACGTCTCTTCCAAAGGGATATAAAACCGTATTGTTAAGCTACTGTGACATCCACGTCTCTTCCAAGGGGCATTAAAACCGTCTTGTTAAGCTACTGTGACCTCCACGTCTCTTCAAAGGGGCATTGATATTGTCTTTTTATTCCACTGTTACCTCCACCACTCTTCCAAGGGGCATTAAAACCGTCTTGTTAAGCTACTGTGACCTCCACGTCTCTTCCAAGGTTCCTTAAAACCATCTTGTTAAGCTACTGTGACCTCCACGTCTCTTCCAAGGGGCATAAAAACCGTCTTGTTAAGCTACTGTGACCTCTACGTCTCTTCCACGGGGCATTGATATTGTCTTTTTATACCACTGCGACCTCCACCACTATTATAAGGGGCATTAAAACCTTCTTGTTAAGCTACTGTGACCTCCACGTCTCTTCCAAGGGGCATTAAAACCATCTTGTTAAGCTCCTGTGACCTCCACGTCTCTTCCAAGGTGCATTAAAACTGTCTTGTTAAGCTACTGCGACCTACACCACTCTTACGCGGAGCATTGATATTGTCTTTTTATTCCACTTTAACCTCTACCACTTTTCCAAAGGGCATTAAAACTGTCTTGTTTAGATACTGTGACCTCCACGTCTCTTCCAAGGGGCATTAAAACCAATTTGTTAAGCTACTGTGGCCTCCACGTCTCCTCCAAGGGGCATTAAAACCATCTTGCTAAGCTACTGTGACCTCCACGTCTCTACCACGGGGCATTGATATTGTCTTTTTATTCCACCTGCGACCTCCACCACTCTTCCAAGGGGCATTGATATTGTCTTTTTATTCCAATGCGACCTCCACCACTCTTCCAAGGGGCATTAAAACCGTCTTGTTAAGCTACTGCAACCTCCACCACTCTTCCACGGGGCATTGATATTGTCTTTTTATTCCACTGTAACCTCCACCACTCTTTCAATGGGCATTAAAACCGTCTTGTTAAGCTACTGCGACCTCCACCACTCTTCCAAGGGACATTTGAATTGTCTTGTTAAACTACTATGATCTCCACGTCTCTTCCAAGGTGCATTAAAACTGTCCTGTTAAGCTACTGCGACCTCCACCACCCTTCCAAGGGACATTGATATTGTCTTGTTATGCTACTATGACCTCCACATCTTTTCCAAGGGGCATTAAAACCATCTTGTTAATCTAGTGTGACCTCCACGTATCTTCCAAGGGGCATTAAAACCGTCTTGTTAAGCTACTGTGACCTCCACGTCTCTTTAAGGGGGCATTGATATTGTCTTTTTATTCCACTGTTACCTCCACCACTCTTCCAAGGGACATTGATATTGTCTTTTTAGTCCACTGTGACCTCCACCACTCTTCCAAGGGGCATTAAAACCGTCTTGTTAAGCTACTGCGACCTCCACCACTCTTCCACTGGGCATTGATATTGTTTTTTTATTTCACTGTAACCTCCACCACTCTTTCAAGGGGCATTAAAACCGTCTTGTTAAGCTACTGCGACCTCCACCACTCTTCCAAGGGACATTTGTATTGTCTTGTTAAGCTACTATGATCTCCACGTCTCTTCCAAGGGGCATTAAAACTGTCCTGTTAAGCTACTGCGACCTCCACCACTCTTCCAAGGGACATTGATATTGTCTTGTTAAGCTACTATGACCTCCACATCTCTTCCAAGGGGCATTAAAACCGTCTTGTTAATCTACTGTGACCTCCACGTCTCTTCCAAGGGGCATTAAAACCGTCTTGTTAAGCTACTGTGACCTCCACGTCTCTTCAACGGGGCATTGATATTGTCTTTTATTCCACTGTTACCTCCACCACTCTTCCAAGGGGCATTAAAACTGTCTTGTTAAGCTACTGTGACCTCCACGTCTCTTCCAAGGGGCATTAAAACCGTCTTGTTAAGCTACTGTGACCTCCACGTCTCTTCCAAGGGGCATAAAAACCGTCTTGTTAAGCTACTGTGACCTCTACGTCTCTTCCACGGGGAATTGATATTGTCTTTTTATACCACTTCGACCTCCACCACTCTTACAAGGGGCATTAAAACCGTATTGTTAAGCGACTGTGACCTCCACCACTCTTCCATGGGTCTTTGATATTGTCTTTTTATTCCACTGTAACCTCCACCACTCTTCCAAGGGGCATTATAACAGTCTTGTTAAGCTACTGTGACCTCCATGTCTCTTCCAAGGGGCATTAAAACCATCTTGTTAAGCTACTGTGACTTCCACGTCTCTTCCAAAGTGCAATAAAACCGTCTTGTTAAGCTACTGTGACCTCCACCACTTTTCCGCGGGGCATTGATATTGTCTTTTTATTTCACTGTAACCTCCACCACTCTTCCAAGGGGCATTAAAAATGTCTTGTTTAGCTACTGTGACCTCCACGTCTCTTCCACGGGGCATTGATATTGTATTTTTATTCCACTGCGACCTCCACCACTCTTCAAAGGGGCATTGATATTGTCTTTTTATTCCACTGCGACCTCCACCACTCTTCCAAGGGGCATTAAAATCATCTTGTTAAGCTACTGTGACCTCCACGTTTCTTCCAAGGGGCATTGATATTTTCTTTATATTCCACAGTAACCTCCACCACTCTTCAAAGGGGCATTAAAACAATCTTGTTAAGCTACTGTGACCTCCACGTCTCTTCCAAGGGGCATTAAAACCGTCTTGTTAATCTACTGTGACCTCCACGTATCTTCCAAGGGGCATTAAAACCGTCTTGTTAAGCTACTGTGACCTCCACGTCTCTTCAACGGGGCATTGATATGGTCTTTTAATTACACTGTTACCTCCACCACTCTTCCAAGGGACATTGATATTGTCTTGTTAAGCTACTATGACCTCCACATCTCTTCCAAGGGGCATTAAAACTGTCTTGTTAATCTACTGTGACCTCCACGTATCTTCCAAGGGGCATTAAAGCCGTTTTGTTAAGCTGCTGTGACCTCCACGTCTCTTCAACAGGGCATTGATATAGTCTTTTTATTCCACTGTTACCTCCACCACTCTTCCAAGGGGCATTAAAACTGTCTTGTTAAGCTACTGTGACCTCCACGTCTCTTCCAAGGGGCATTAAAATCGTCTTGTTAAGCTACTGTGACCTCCACGTCTCTTCCAAGGGGCATAAAAACCGTCTTGTTAAGCTACTGTGACCTCTACATCTCTTCCACGGGGAATTGATATTGTCTTTTTATACCACTGCGACCTCCACCACTCTTTCAAGGGGCATTAAAACCGTATTGTTAAGCGACTGTGACCTCCACCACTCTTCCATGGGGCTTTGATATTGTCTTTTTATTCCACTGTAAACTCCACCACTCTTCCAAGGGGCATTATAACAGTCTTGTTAAGCTACTGTGACCTCCATGTCTCTTCCAAGGGGCATTAAAACCATCTTGTTATGCTACTGTGACCTCCACGTCTCTTCCAAGGTGCATTAAAACCGTCTTGTTAAGCTACTGCGACCTCCACCACTTTTCCGCGGGGCATTGATATTGTCTTTTTATTCCACTGTAACCTCCACCACTCTTCCAAGGGGCATTAAAAAAGTCTTGTTCAGCTACTGTGACCTCCACGTCTCTTCCACGGGGCATTGATATTGTATTTTTTTTCCACTGCGACCTCCACCACTCTTCAAAGGGGCATTGATATTGTCTTTTTATTCCACTGCGACCTCCACCACTCTTCCAAGGGGCATTAAAATCATGTTGTTAAGCTACTGTGACCTCCACGTCTATTCCAAGGGGCATTGATATTTTCTTTATATTCCACAGTAACCTCCACCACTCTTCAAAGGGGCATTAAAACAATCTTGTTAAGCTACTGTGACCTCCACGTCTCTTCCAGGGGGCATTAAAACCATCTTGTTAAACTTCTCTTACCTCCAGGTCTTTTCCACGGGGCATTGATATTGACTTTTTATTCCACCTGCGATCTCCACCACTCTTCCAAGGGGCATTAAAACCGTCTTGTTAAGCTACTGTGACCTCCACCACTCTTCCAAGGGACATTGATATTGTCTTTTTATTCCACTGTAACCTCCACCACTCTTTCAAGGGGCATTAAAACCGTCTTGTTAAGCTACTGTGATCTCCACGTCTCTTTACTAAGGGGCATAAAAACCATCTTGTAAAGTTACTGTGACCTCCACGTCTCTTCCAAGATGCATTAAAACTGTCTTGTTAGGCTACTGTGACCTCCACGACTCTTCCACGGGGCATTGATATTGTCTTTTTAATTTCACTGCGACCTCCACCACTCTTCCGAAGGGAATTGATATTGTCTTTTTATTCCACTTCGACCTCCACCTCTATTCCAAGGGGCATTAAAACCGTCTTGTTAAACCACTCTTACCTCCACCTCTCTTCCAAGGGACATGCATATTGTCTTTTTATTCCACTGCGTCCTCCACCACTCTTCCAAGGGGCATTGATATTATATTTTTATTCCAATGCGACCTCCACCACTCTTCCAAGGGGCATTAAAACCGTCTTGCTAAGCTACTGCGACCTCCACCACTCTACCACGGGGCATTAAAACCGTCTTGTTAAGCTACTGTGACCTCCACGTCTCTTCCAAGGGGCATTAAAACTGTCTTGTTAAGCTACTGTGACCTCCACGTCTCTTCCAAGGTGCATTAAAATCATCTTGTTAAGCTACTGTGACCTCCACGTCTCTTCCACGGGGCATTGATACAGTCTTTTTATTCCACTGTAACCTCCTCCACTCTTTCAAGGGGAATTAAAACCGTCTTGTTAAGCTACTGTGACCTCCACGTCTCTTCCAAGGGGCATTAAAACCGTTTTTTTAAACCACTCTGACCTCCACGTCTCTTCCAAGGGGCATTGATATTGGTTTTTTATTCCACTGCGACCTCCACCACACTTCCAAGGGACACTGATATTTTATTTTTATTCCTCTGCGACCTCCACCACTATTCCAAGGGGCATTGAAACCATCTTGTTAAGCTACTGTGACCTCCACGTCTCTTCCACGGGGCATTGATACAGTCTTTATATTCCACTGTAACCTACACCACTCTTCCAAGGGGCATTAAAACCGTCTTGTTAGGCTACTGTGGCCTCCACGACTCTTCCACGGGGCATTGATATTGTCTTTTTAATTTCACTGCGACCTCCACCACTCTTCCAAAGGGAATTGATATTGTCTTTTTATTCCACTTCGACCTCCACCTCTATTCCAAGGGGCATTAAAACCGTCTTGTTAAACCACTCTTACCTCCACCTCTCTTCCAAGGGGCATGCATATTGTCTTTTTATTCCACTGTGTCCTCCACCACTCTTCCAAGGGGCATTGATATTGCATTTTTATTCCAATGCGACCTCCACCACTCTTCCAAGGGGCATTAAAACCGTCTTGCTAAGCTACTGCGACCTCCACCACTCTACCACGGGGCATTAAAACCGTCTTGTTAAGCTACTGTGACCTCCACGTCTCTTCCAAGGGGCATTAAAACTGTCTTGTTAAGCTACTGTGACCTCCACGTCTCCTCCAAGGTGCAGTAAAATCATCTTGTTAAGCTACTGTGACCTCCACGTCTCTTCCACGGGGCATTGATACAGTCTTTTTATTCCACTGTAACCTCCTCCACTCTTTCAAGGGGAATTAAAACCGTCTTGTTAAGCTACTGTGACCTCCACGTCTCTTCCATGGGGCATTAAAACCGTTTTTTTAAACCACTCTGACCTCTACGTCTCTTCCAAGGGGCATTGATATTGGTTTTTTATTCCACTGCGACCTCCACCACACTTCCAAGGGACACTGATATTTTATTTTTATTCCTCTGCGACCTCCACCACTATTCCAAGGGGCATTGAAACCATCTTGTTAAGCTACTGTGACCTCCACGTCTCTTCCACGGGGCATTGATACAGTCTTTATATTCCACTGTAACCTACACCACTCTTCCAAGGGGCATTAAAACCATCTTGTTAAGCTACTGTGACCTCCACGTCTCTTCTAAGGGGCATTAAAACCGTCTTGATAAGCTACAGTGACCTCCACGTCTCTTCCACGGGGCATGGATATTGTCTTTTTATTCCACTGTGATCTCCATCACTCTTCCACATGGCATTAATACCATCTTGTTAAGCTACTGTGACCTCCACGTCTCTTCCACGGGGCATTGATATTGTCTTTTTATTCCACTGTAACCTCCAGCACTCCTCCAAGGGGCTTTAAAACCGTCTTGTTAAGCTACTGTGACCAGCACACCTCCTCCAAGGGGCACTAAAACCGTCTTGTTAAACCACTCTGACCTCCACGTCTCTTCCACGGGGCATTGTTATTGTCTTTTTATTCCACTGCGACCTCCGCCACTCTTCCACGGGGCATTGATATTTTCTTTTTATTCCACTGTGACCTGCACCACTCTTCCATGGGGCATTGATATTGTCTTTTTGTTCCACTGCGATCTCCACCACTATTCCAAGGGGCATTAAAACTGTCTTGTTAAGCTATTGTGACCTTCACGTCACTTCGACGGGGCATTGATATTGTCTTTTTGTTCCACTCTAACCTCCACCACTCTTTCAAGGGGCATTAAAACCGTCTTGTTAAACCACTCTGACCTTCACGTCTCTTCCAAGGGGCATTAAAACTGTCTTGTTAAACTACTCTGAACTCCACAGCTCTTCCAAGGGGCATTGAAATGTTGTTTTTAATTAACTCTAACCTCCACGACTCTTCCAACGGGCATTGCATTTCCTCCTAATTTTAGTCAGCTTTTGCTTTTCAATGCATAGGCGAACACTAAGGGAGACCCACTCCCCAATAATAGGTAGAAGGTTTTTAGTATGCTGTAATCCACGTCTGTTTCAAGGGGCATTCAGTTCCTCATAATTTTTGGAAAGCCTTCCATTCACTGCTTAGGCCAACAGTGTACAGGAGACCCAGTTGCTATAAATGGAAAAAACGGTTTAGTTAAGGCCCTCTGACCTCCATGTCACTCCCAAGGGGCATTGGAGTGCCTCAAAAATTTTGGTAGGCATTGCACTCACTGTATGCCCTATTACTGTGTAGCCGAACTGCTTCTTTTGGTACAGAAACATATCCTACAAGACATGTGTGGTTGACTGGCCTGATATTGATGTAAATGGTTCCTGTTCCTCCTGCTCTTTCTCCTTTGCCACCAACTCATCCATCATTAATCACCTGAAGCTTTGTTTTAATGGGAGTCATAGAACTGGGATAGTAGCAGGAAAACATCCAGCAATCCTCGGAGGAGGTAGGATATGCGCCAAAACGCTGACCACCTCAAGCCGCTTCTACATACATGCGCTGGCATTCCAAGGAACAGAAAGCTAAGGAGATGGAGGGCCTCATGATCATGAATAATTTACTCATTGTGTAGGAGGCCGACCACTGCTGCTGTCTACCTTCTGAACTTTGTGTTGAAGCCTTATTGACCCAGGACCCGCAATCCTCTATGTCTGGAGGACGTATTGCATCCCAGTGTCCAACTGTGTCCTGGCTTCCACAATATTAACCCAGTGTGAAGGTGTCAGTGAGATGGACCATCCCTGGCCACATTCACTTGTCCACATGTTTGTGGTTAGGCTGTCCTTCCCAATAAATGCACAGAGGAGGGCACAGGTAATGTTTTGGTATGCACGCTTGTGTATAAGGTGCACCAGGACAAATAGGGGCGGCTGAGGACCGTTTACGGACATCCGGCCGCCCAAGGCGGCTGGGGACCAAGCGTGAACACCCGGCCGCGAGGCAGCTGGGGACTGAGTATGGATACCAGGGTGCCGACGCAGCCATGACGTGGTGGCCAGATTCAGCCTCCACATGCCTAAAAGGCCCCATTTCAAGTGCAAGCAAGCAGTATGGTATTGTAGCCTGGGGGTGGGTGGGTGGCAGGCTGCATACTTGCTCTTGCATTGCAAGGAATTGGGGAGGTAGAATTGAACACTGCCCTGGGACAAGGACTTGCACGGGGATAGTTGCAAGTCTGCATCTTCTGATGCGGCAAGGATCACTTCTGATGGGCACACATTAAGGCAGTGACCTGGGTGTCAGAGATGCTTCCAGTGGTCTTCCCCATGCTGTTTCCATGTCTTTTCAGCACTGTATGCATGTGTCAAACAGCACATGGCCAGATAAGGTTGTAAAATGTTAAAATGACATTTACCTGTGAATGCATTTGTCACGGTTGAAAGCAATACAAAAGTGCAAAAATGCATAAAAAATGCTACTTGTGAACATGACCCAAGGTGTGGAGGAGTATTTTTGTTTTTGGTTATTTATTTTACCTTATACACAAGTCTTTACCCAGGAAAGGATGTTCCTTAACATATTTCACAGGAAAACTGTTTCAGTTTCGTTTTTGAACGTTTTATTGTGAGCCCGTAAAAGTGGCTTAATACCTCTGACCAAGTTTTTGACAGCAGTGACCTGTGGGTCAGAAATGCTTCCTGGGGTGATTCCCATGCTGTCCCCATGTCATTTGAGCACTGTCACTGTCGTTTTGGGCACTTTTTAGGCTTTCTACAGACTGCCGGGGGGGACGCCGCAAAAATGCTCGGGTCTCCCATAGACTACATTGGGCTCATTGCTCGGGTCGAGCACCTGAGTATCACGGTGAGCTCGGCCCGAGCTTTGAGCACCCGAGCATTTTAGTGCTCGTTCAACAATAGACTTTATGTTACTCTGCTGTCATTTGGTGGTGATGAGAAGTCTGGCCCAATCTAGCCCTTGTTCATTTTGATAACGGTCAGCTTGTCAGCATTGTCAGTTGACAGGCAAGTGCGCTTATCAGTTATAATTCCCCCAGCGGCAACAAAAACACGCTCCGATAACACGTTAACGGCAGGGCAGGTCAGGACCTCCAAGGCGTACAGAGCGAGTTTATTCCAAGTGTCCAGCTTGGATACCCAATAATTAAAAGGCACAGAGGAATCACGGAGGATGCTGGTAAGGTCAGCAAGGTAATTCCTCACCATGTTTTGAAACTTTCCACTCCTTCTGAGAGTACCCCGTGCCTCAGGTCCTGTAAGCTGGATGGGACTCAGAATACTGTCCCAGAGCATTGACAGTGTTCCATTGCCTCTGCTGGATTGGAGTTGCGTCTCTCTTGCCTGTACACCTTGGTTGGTCAACGAATTGTGACCTCTGTGGCTAGCGTGTTCAGATGGGAATTTTTTTAACAGTTCTGCAGCAAGGGCCTTCTGGTACTGCCCCATTTTTGTAGACCTCTTCACCTTAGGAATAAGAGAGTGAAAGTTCTCCTTGTAGAGGGGGTATAAAGGTGTAACCAACCAGTAATGACTGTCACCCAACATTTTTACAATGCGAGGGTCACAGTTAAGGCAGCGTAACATAAAGTCAGCCATGCGTACCAGACTGGTAACGGGCAAGACTTCCGTGTCCTCACCAAGATGACGACTGACCATGCTCTCCTCTCCCCCCCGTCCTCAGGCCACCCACGCTGAACCGACTGTATGACAGTTTTACATGTACTACCGTCTACAGCGCATGATACCAGCTCCTGTTCTTCCTCCTCCTACTCTCCCTCATTGTCCCCCAATGCACGTTGGGATGAGATGAGGCTGGGCTGTGTGTAATCGCCAGCTACGGCTTCTTGATCCATCTCATCATACTCTGGCTGCAGTGCCTCCTCTTTAATTCTCTGCAGAGAGCATTGCAAAAGACAGACAAGTGGGATGCTGACGCTAATGATGGCATCATCACCACTTGGCTGAGGCAAGAAGAAGCAGTGGTGACAACCGTTGGCACTGGTCGTGGACCCTGGGGTTTGCTCCACAAAGTCGGGTGCTTTGCTGACATGTGCCTGATCATGCTGGTGGTGGTCAGGCTGGTAGTTTTGTCACCCCTGCTGATGGCAGGTGGTACAAATGGCCTTTTTGGGGTTATCAGCAGAGTCTTTAAAAAAATTCCAGACTCTGGAAGACCTACCGGTTGTACTGGCAACGTCCCTCGTGTTGGTGTTACGGGGAACGGTTGCCCGCCTTCTGTCTGCGGCCACCACACTGCTTCTTCCTGCCTGATTGGGTACTCTGCCTTTCTCCCCCTGTGTGCTGCTGGCCTCGCTCTGCATGTCCACCTGCCATGTTTGGTCAGTTACTAGATCATCCACCACCTCCTCCTCTTCCACTTCCGCACCACGGTCCTTATCCTCACTTTGTGGCAATTGTGTCTCATCATCGTCCACCCCTTGTGACAAATTGCCAGCGTCGCCTTCCTGTGGCCATGGCTGTTAAAATATTTGACCATCGCTACAAGGGATCTCCTCTTCCACCACTTCAAGCTGAGCAGGCAAGGGGCCCAAATATGGAAATGGACCAGTGAACATCTCTTCAGAGTGTCCAACTGTGTGATCAGTTGCTGTCTGACGACACTCGGCAGGGAGGGAGGAAGGAGCATCAGGGTGAGGAGGAGTATGCGGTCGAGACTCACGGCTACTAACACTTGACCATGTGGAAGACAGACCCGTGGTGGTGGTGCCCAGGTGACTGGAAGTATTATCTGCTATCCAATTAATAACCTGTTCACACTGATCAGTTCACAATAGTGGTGTTGTTGTGTGCTTCCCTGGTAATTCGGTCAAGAACTGGGAGCTAGAAGATGTGGCTGTTGGTTGTGGCACATTTTCACCTTGGCCACGGCCCCGTTCTCTGCACGCACCATCACCAGAATGTCCAGTTCCACGTTCCTTGCCACACGCCTTTCCCTTTGTAAATGAAGTAAAATAGCCAACACTTGCTCTATCAATGGCAAAAGAGTAATATAAAGGAGATTAGAACCGTGGAAGAGGAAAACCACAGTTCTATTTCTTTGGCCTACACCAGATCTTTTAAAAAGATATATTTGTGTCTGAACAGTCAGCGAGACACTCAAACTGCTTTTTTTTATGGAAAAAAGGCATGAAGGTGGATTACACCCAGATTTGAACTGTGGAACTGCAAAACCACAGTTCTATTTCTCTGGCCTACACCAGAATCTTTTAAACAGATATATTTGTGTCTGAACAGTCAGCGAGACACTCAAACTGCTTTTTCTTATGGAAAAAAGGCATAAAGGTGGATTACACCCAGATTTGATCTGTGGAAGTGGAAAACCACAGTTCTATTTCTCTGGCCTACACCAGAATCTTTTAAACAGATATATTTGTGTCTGAACAGTCAGCGAGACACTCAAACTGTTTTTTTATGCAAAAAAGGCAAAAAAAGAAAGTGGATAATACAGAGATTTGAACCGTGGGACTGCAAAACCACAGTTCTAATTATCTGGTCGAAACCAGACTCTTTTAAACAGATATAATTGTGTCTGAACACTCACAGACACACTCATTTTTTTTTTTTGGGGGGGGGGGGATACCAAAAGGTTATTAAGACGGGTATTTGTACAGTCTGACAGAGGGAAAAAAAAAAAGAGGATTTAGATGAAAAAAAAGGATTAAGTCTAGCAATTTGATGTAATGCAGTGTTTGTTGGTATAACCACTGCGTCTCCTATACAGCCTGCCTGCCTGCCTGATATCTGGGATGGATATTAGTTCTCAGAAGGACTGTTTATTTGATTTTGCAGGCTTTAGAGACCCTACACTACCTATTTCGCAGTATATACCTCTCCCTAGCTCAGCAGCACTCGCCCTACACTGTCTTTTCCGGAGCGACTGTGTCCAAGATGGCGGCGCCCGGTTTTAAATACTCGAGGTGACGCTGTGCGGCCAGCCAATCACTGTAATGCCCACAAACAACATGGCTGCGGCATTACAGTGACTGGCTGGCAATCCCTGCATGTTCATTGGCTCTGTAAAGAGCGCCAAACATGCAGGGCGGAGACCTGAGCTCCCGCCCGAGTAACCCGAAAATGCTCGGTGCTCGCCGAGCATCCTGAGTAGTGAGATGCTCGGGTGAGTACCGAGCAGTGTCGAGCATGCTCACTCAACACTACCTAGGACGCATTCTCTGCCCATCGCTGAACGCTTCTCCAGCTCAAGTTTCGGACAGATGATGTACATGCTACTAGGGAAATCTTTTTTCTTCTTCTATCTAACAGTAAGTATGTAACCTTTATAAGTATTTAACCTTTGTACGTTAGAATCTACAAAAGAGTACTCAATATCATAATATCATACTACAACCCCTGGCAAAAATTTTAAAAACACCGGGCTCGGAGGATGTTCATTCAGTTGTTTAATGTTGTTGAAAAAAGCAGATCACAGACATGTCACAAAGCTAAAGTCAGTTCAAATGGCAACTTTAGGGCTTTAAGAAACACTAAAAGAAATCAAGATTAAAAATGTGGTACTTAGTAATGGTAATTTTTTTCAGACCAAGAAGAGGGAAAAAATGATGGAATCACTCAATTATGAGGAAAAAATTATGTAATCATGAAAAACAAACAGACAAAAGAACACTCCAATACATCACTAGTATTTTGCTGCACCACCTCTGGCTTTAATAACAGCTTGCAGTCTCTGAGGCATGGACTTAATGAGTGACAAACAGTACTCTACATCAATCTGGCTCCAACTTTCTCTGATTGCTGTTGCCAGATCAGCTTTGCAGGTTGGAGTCTTGTCATAGACCATTTTCTTTAACTTCCAGCAAAGATTTTCAATTGGATTGAGATCTGGACTGTTTGCATTCCATGATATTGACCTTATGTGTCTTCGTTCAAGGAATGTTTTCACAGTTTTTGCTCTATGGCAGGATGCATTATCATCTTGAAAAATGATGTCATCATCCCCAAACATCCTTTCAATTGATGGGATAAGAAAACTGTCCAAAATATCAATGTAAACTTGGGCATTTAATGAAGATGTAATGACAGCCATCTCCCCAGTGCCTTTACCTGACATGCAGACCTGTATCATCAATGACTGTGGAAATTTGAATGTTCTCTTTATGCAGTTATCTTTATAAATCTCATTGGAACGGCACCAAACAAAAGTTCCAGCATCATCACCTTGCCCAATGCAGATTCGCGATTCATCACTAAATATGACTTTCATCTAGTCATACACAGTCCACAATTGCTTTTCCTTAACCCATTGTAACCTTGTTTTTTTTCTGTTTAGGTGTTAATGATGGCTTACGTTTAGCTTTTCTGTATGTAAATCCCATCTCCTTTAGGCGGTTTCTTACAGTTCGGTCACGGACATTGACTCCAGTTTCCTCCCATTCGTTCTTCGTTTGTTTTGTTGTGCATTTCCTGTTTTGGAGACATATTGCTTTAAGTTTCCGGTCTTGATGCTTTGATGTCTTCCTTGGTCTACCACTATATTTGCCTTTAGCAACCGTCCCATGTTGCTTGCACTTGGTCCAGATTTTAGGCACAGCTGACTGTGAACAACCAACATCTTTTGCAACATTGCATGATGACTTACCTTCTTTTAAGAGTTTGATAATCCTCTCCTTTGTTTCAATTGACATCTCTCGTGTTGGAGCCATGATTCATATTAGTCCACTTGGTGCAACAGCTTTCCAAGGTGTGACCACTCCTTTTTAAATGCAGACTAACAAGCAGATCTAATTTGATGCAGGTGTTAGTTTTGGAAATGAAAATTTTCAGGGTGATTCCATAATTTTTTCCTCAGAATTGAGTGATTCCATAATTTTTTCCCTCTGCTTGGTCTGAAAAATATTACCCTTACTGAGTACCACATTTTTAATCTTGATTTCTTTTAGTGTTTCTTAAAGCCCTAAAGTTGCCATTTGAAATGACTTTAGTTTTGTGCCATGTCTGTGATCTGCTTTATTTCAACAACATTAATCAACTGAATGAACATCCTCCGAGCCCGGTGATTCCATAATTTTTGCCAGGGGTTGTATTCTTTGATTCTGTATTTTATCATTCAAATTAAATGTTATAAATATAATTGCGTTATATTACAAGTGATTGCCTTCTTTAAAGCCATATCCGAACCTTATTACTAAAAACTTGGCAATACATCCTGGTATGCATGGCACCTGTCACCACTAGTCCTGGTGTGCATGGCACCCCTCACCCCCAATCCTGGTATGCATGGCACCTCTCACCACTAATCCTGGTATGCATGGCACCCCTCATCCCCAATCCTGTATGCATGGCACCCCTCACCCACAATCCTAGTATGCATGACACCCCTCATCCCTATCCTGGTATGCATGGCACCTCTCACCACTAATCCTGTTATGCATGGCACCCCTCATCCCTATCCTGGTATGCATGGCACACCTCATCCCTATCCTGGTATGCATGACACCCCTCACCCCAATCCTGGTATGCATGGCACCCCTCACCCCTAATCCTGGCATGCATGGCACCCCTCAACCCCAATCCTGGCATGCATGGCAACCCTCATCCCCAATTCTGGCATGCATTGCATCCCTCATCTTGGTATGCATGGCTCCCTCATCCCTCATCCTGGTATGCATAGTACCCCTCATCCCTATCCTGGTGTACATGGTACCCCTCATCCCTATCCTGGTATACATGGCACCCTTCATCCCTATCCTGGTATACATGGTACCCCTCATGCCTATCCTGGTATGCATGGCCCCTCATCCGAATCCTGGTATGCATGGCCTCCCAGATCACTATCCTGGTATGCATGGTTCCCTCATCACCAATCCTGGTATGCATGGTACCCCTCATCCCCCAATCCTGTTATGCATTGCACCCCCCATTCCCTATCCTGGTGTGCATGGTACCCCTCATCCCCTAATCCTGGTATGCATGGTACCCCTCATCCCCCAATCCTGGCATGCATGGTACCCCTCATACACCAATCCTGGTATGCATGGCACCCCTCATCCTCCAATCCTGGTATGCGTGGCCCCCTCATCCCTCAATCCTGGTATGCCTGTTCCACTCATCCCCCAATCCTGGTATGCGTGGCCCCCTAATGCCCCAATCCTGGTTTGCATGGTCCACTCACCCCCCAAACCTGGTATCTGGTATGCATGGCACCCCAGATCACTATCCTGGTATGCATGGTACCCCTCATCACCAATCCTGGTATGCATGGTACCCCTCATCCCCCAATCCTGGTATACATGGTACCCCCCATCCCCTATCCTGGTATGCATGGTACCCCTCATCCCCCAATCCTGGTATGCATGGTACCCCTCATCCCCCAATCCTGGCATGCATGGTACCCCTCATACACCAATCCTGGTATGCATGGTACCCCTCATACCCCAATCCTGGAATGCATGGTACCCCTCATCCCCCAATCCTGGTATGCATGGCACCCCTCATCCCCCAATCCTGGTATGCATGGCCCCCTCATCCCTCAATCCTGGTATGCCTGTTCCTCTCATCCCCCAATCCTGGCATGCATGGCACCCCTCATCCCTCATCCTGATATGCATGGTACCCCTCATCCCTATCCTGGTGTACATGGTACCCCTCATCCCTATCCTGGTATACATGGTACCCTTCATCCCTATCCTGGTATACATGGTACCCCTCATTCCTATCCTGGTATGCATGGCCCTTCATCCGAATCCTGGTATGCATGGTCCCCCAGATCACTATCCTGGTATGCATGATACCCCTCATCACCAATCCTGGTATGCATTATACCCCTCATCCCCCAATCCTGGTGTGCATGGTACCCCCCATCCCCTATCCTGGTATGCATGGTACCCCTCATCCCTCAATCCTGGTATGCATGGTTCCCCTCATCCCTCAATCCTGGTATGCATGGTACCCCTCATACCCCAATCCTGGTATGCATGGAACCCCTCATACCCCAATCCTGGTATGCATGGTACCCCTCATCCCCCAATCCTGGTATGCATGGTACCCCTCATCCCCCAATCCTTGTATGCGTGGCCCCCTCATCCCTCAATCCTGGTATGCATGGTCCACTCATTCCCCAATCCTGGTATGCGTGGTCCACTCATCCCGCAATCCTGGTATGCGTGGCCCCCTAATCCCGCAATCCTGGTATGCATGGTCCACTCACCCCTCAATCCTGGTATGCATGGCACCCCTCATCCCTCAATCCTGGTATGCCTGTTCCACTCACGCCCAATCCTGGCATGCATGGTCAAAAAAAAATAAACACCTATACTCACCTTTCTTCCCTGTGCTCCAGTGCTGCTGTGTCCTGTTCTGCCGGAGGCTGGGGAGGAGTGCGGCGCCGGAGCACCGCGCTGTCCAGCGCCATTTTGCTAAAGACACACTGCAGATGTGTCTTCAGTAAAGTGACGCCGGATAGCGCTATGTGCATGCGCCGATTCTGAAGCCTTCACTCCGCCCCCGGTCTCCAGCCAGAAGAGAGGCACCATGGCAAAGTTCCTCCCGGTCATGTAAGTATGTAAGTATGGTGTCGGATATCGCGTTATGCATTCAGTGTCTACGCATATCGCGATTTCCAGCGCCATACACTCCTCTTACCTGTAACGGCTCTAAGCGTTCTTCTGTCTGGAGCCAAACTGCACGTCGCTCATGCGCAGTTTTTAGAGGCTTCGGACAGAAGGACGCTTGGCCGGTTATATTATAGACTAGCTATTGAACCCATTCTATGCCCGGGTGGCGAGCATTTTTATTGGAATATGGTCTCCCATCCTGGTATTTGTGCTGCCCCCATCCTGGTAATTGTGCTCCCCAATCCTGTTCCCCAACCTGTTATGTGCTGAACCCCATCCTATCCTGGTATACATGGCACCCCTCATCCCCATCCTGGTATGCATGGAACCCCTCATCCCTTATCCTGGTATGCATGGCTCTTTCATATTCAATCCTGGTATGCATGGCTCCCTCACCCCCATCCTGGAATGCATGCACTCCTCATCCCTATCCTGGTATGCATGGTACCCCATCCCTCATCCTTATCCTGGTATGTATGGTACCCCTTATGCTGGTATGCATGGCACCCCTCATCCCCAGTCCTGGTATGCGTGGCACCGCTCACCCCCCAATCCTGGAATGTGTGACCCCCTCACCCCCCAATCCTGGTCTGTGTGACCCCCTCACCCTCAATCCTGGTTTGTGTGGCCCCCTCACCCCCAATCCTGGTCTGTGTGACCCCCTCACCCCCCAATCCTGGTCTGTGTGACCCCCTCACCCTCAATCCTGGTTTGTGTGGCCCCCTCACCCCAATCCTGGTCTGTGTGGCCCCCTCATCCCCCAATCCTGGTATGCGTGGCCCCCTCACCCCCAAATCCTGGTATGTACAGTATGGCACCTCTCATCCCTATCACGCTGCACACATGTAAAAAAAATAAACACTTATACTCCCTTTTCTTCCCTGTGCTCAAGCGCTGTGTCTCGTTCTGCCGGAGGCCGGGGGAGGAGTGCGGCGCCGAAGTACGCGCGTGCCCATGCCGCGCTGTCTGGCGCCATTTTTCTGAAGACACACTGCAAATGTGTCTTCAGTAAAATGGCGCCGGATAGCACTATGTGCATGCGCCGATTCCGACGCCCCACTCCTGCCCCAGTCTTTGGGGAGAAGAGAGGCGCCGTGGCAATGCTCCCCCCGGTCAGGTAAGTATGTAAGTATGGCGCCGCAGATCGCGGTATGTGTTCAGTGTCTACGCATGCAGCAATCTTGGGCGCAATACACACTCCTCTTACCTGTAACGGCTCCATGCGTTCTTCTTTCTGGAGCCAGACTGCACAGGCATGTCGAGCTTGCGCAATCTTTAAAGGCTTCAGACAGAGGGATGCATCTCTGGTTATATTATACATACTTTCTACAAAGCTCCTGTGTATAACTGTCATTTGTAATAATATTAGTGTTAGTACTATGTTTTTTACTAAAAATCAGCATGTTAGTATTATTTAGTCACTAAATAAATGTGGTGGTAATATGTAGTCTGGTCATGGTGTGTGTCTTTATCCTTGTTAGTGGTATTATTTGGTCTCTATGAGGTAGTAATAAGTAGTCTGGTCATAGTGGACCGGTATTCATCCCTTAAATGTGGAATCACTTGGTCACTATGTGGTGGTAATATGTGGTCTGGTCTTGGTGTGACAATATTTATCCCTTGTTTGTGGTATTATTCGGTCATGTTTGGGGGTAATATGTGGTCTGGTTATAATGTGGCAGTATTTGTCCCTTTTGTCCCTTTTTAATGGTATATGGTCAGTTTTATGGTAGTATATAGTCTGCTCATGGTGTGGCGACATTTGTCCATTGTATTTGGTATTATACAGTCACTATGTGAGTGTTATATGTAGTCTGCTCATGTTGTGGCATTAATTGTCCTTTGTATGTGGTATTATTGGTATATTGATCTTGGTATAGTAAATTATGTTATGAATAGAGATAACTTGCTCTTTTTGCTATCAATAAGTGGAAGATTCTGTATATCCATTAGAGATTAAATGTTTGAAAGTTTAACTCCTCCCTGGCCTGTTATACAGTGGTTGAGGTGAAATTACAGGGGGTTCTCTGGTGAAAACAAGTTATCACCTATAAACAGGATAAGCGATAACTTACTGATTGGTGGGGGTCCATATGCTGTCTCACACTAATCAGGTGACATTTTTCCCCATTAGAAAGGAGGGGCGGCGGTCAGACATCTGATACACTATTTCTATTTGAAACAGGGATACAAGTTTCCCGTCCAAGACAAATGTTTCCTGTTCTTCTGATTAGAACAGGACCCAGCCATTGGACCTTCACCAATCAGTAAGTTATTACTTGTGCATTAGTGATAGCTTTTCACAAAATAACCTCTTTAACCCCTTCACCCTGAAGCTTGTTTTCACTTTCCTGAGCAAGCCAAATTTTCAAATTCTAACCATCTTGACTTTATGAGGTAAGAACTCTGGAACTCTTCAATGTATCCCAGTGATTCTCAGAACTTTTTTGGTGACACATTGTACTTTATGTTAGTGGTATATTTAAGTCAATATTTTTTGCATTTATTTATGAAATTATTGGAATTTCGGTGAAAATGTTGAAAATTTCGCAATATTTAAAATAGTATTTTATGCCCTTAAACCAGATAGTTATAATATATCACACAAAATGGTTAATAAATAAAATTTACCACATGGCTACTTTAAATCAGCATCATTTTTGAAAAATATTTGTTTTGTTAGGATGTTAGAAGGGTTAAAATTTAACAGCAATTTCTAATTTTTCCAACAAAGTTTACAAAACCAATATTTTTTAGGGACCACATTCCATTTGAAGCGACTTTGAGGGGCCTATGTGACAGAAAATACTCGAAGATGACACTATTTTAAAAACTGCACCCCTCAAAGTGCTCAAAACCACATTGAAAAAGTTTATTAACCCTTTAGGTGCTTCACAGGAATTAATATAATATGGAAGGAATTAAGATTTCTCCACAAAAATGTTGCTTTAGCCCAAATTTTTCATTTTCACAACGGTAACAGGAGAAAGTGGACCATATAGTATGCTGATACCCCATATGTGGTGAAAAACCATTGTCTGGGCACACAGCAGGGCTTGGAAGGGAAGGAGCACCATTTGTTTCTTGGAGCGCAAAATAGGCTGAAATAAATAAAAAATGCCATGTTGAGTTTGCAGAGCCCCTGATGTGCTAAGCAGCAGAAACACTTACAAGTGACCCCATTTTGGAAATTACACCCCTCAAGAAATTTATCTAGGGGTATGGTGAGCACTTGAACCGGCAAGTGCTGCACAGAATTTTACAGCGTTGAGCCTTAAAAATAAAAAACAATATTTTTCCACACAAAAAAAGTCTTTTAGCCCCAAATTTTTCATTTTCACAAGGGAAAAGGAGAAAATTGAACATGCAATTTATCCTGAGTACACTGATACCCCATATATGGTGGAAAACTGCTGTTTGGGCACACTTCTCAGAAGAGAAGGAGCACAATTTGACTTTTGTAGCCAAAATTGGCTACAATTGATAACAGACGCCATGTAGCATTTGCAGAGCCCCTGATGTGCTAAGCAGCAGAAGCCCCCACAAGTGACCCTACTTTGGTAACTTCATCTCATGGAATTGATCTAGGGGTGTAGCGAACATTTCCAGCCCTCAGGTGATTCACAGAATTGCATAACATTGGGCTGGGCAAATTAAAATTTATATTTTCCACTAAAATGATACTTTGCCACCAAATTTTTAAATTTCAAAATGGCTAATAGGGGAAAACGAATAGAACAATTTGTTATGCAAATTCTCCGTTGTACGCCAATACCCCAAATGTGGTTGAAAACTGCTTTCGAGGCACAGTATAGAGCTCAGAAAGGAAGGAGCACCATATTACAGTTCAGATTTTGCTGTTATGGTTTATGGGTGTAATTTCACATTGACAGAGCCCCTGAGGTGCCAGAATAGCAGAATTCTCCCATTTTACAAACTACACCTCTCAATGAATTTATCTAAGGGAGCAATGATCATATTCTCACTACAGGTTAGTCACAGAACTTTGTACCATTGGGTGGTGAAAATAATTACAATTTTATCACAAAAATTTAGTTTTAGCTCCAGATTTTACATTTTCACAGTGCCATATTGGAGTTCAAATTTTGCTGTAATGGTTTGAGGGTGTTATGTAATTTTGGAGCTGTTTGGCAGCTTGTTTTTTGTACGGATAAAATTATGTTTTCAGTAATAACATTTTTATTTACATTTGACTTTTTGATTGAGTTTTATTCCACTTTCTTTCCGGTGGAATGATGAAAAAGCATAGTTTTGTGCCACATTTTTTTTCTTTTTTTTTTACAGTATTCACTAAAGTGGTAAACTAGTGGCAGTTGTATAGATCAGGTCATTCCGGATGCAGTGATGCCAAAATACTGTACTGTTTGTTTATTTTTGTTTTTACATTAATATACAGTGCCTTGTGAACGTATATGGCCCCCTTGAACTTTTCTAACTTTTGCCACATTTCTGGCTTCAAACATACAGATATAAAATTCTAATTTTTTGGGGAAGAATCAACAACAAGTGGGACACAATCGTGAAGTGGAATGAAATTTATTGGATATTTTAAACTTTTTTTAAAAATTAAAAACTGAAAAGTGGGGCGTGCAATATTATTTGGCCCCCTTGAGTAAATACTTTGTAGCGCCAAATTTGCTGTTATTACAGATGCAAGTCGCTTGGGGTATGTCTCTATCAGTCTTGCACATCAAGAGGCTGAAATTCTTGCCTATTCTTCCTTGCAAAACAGATCGAGCTCAGTGAGGTTGGATGGAGAGCATTTGTGAACAGCAGTTTTCAGCTCTTTCCACAAATTCTCGATTGGATTCAGGTCTGGATTTTGACTTGGCCATTCTAACACCTGGATACGTTTATTTTTGAACCATTCCATTGTAAATTTTGCTTTATGTTTGGGATTATTGTCTTGTTGGAAGATAAATCTCTGTCCCAGTCTCAGGTCTTTGGCAGACTCCAACAGGTTTTCTTCAAGAATGGTCCTGTATTTGGCTCCGTCCACCTTCCCATCAATTTTAACCATTTTCCCTGTCCCTGCTGAAGAAAAGCAGGCCCAAACCATGATGCTGCCACCACCATGTTTGACAGTGGGGATGGTGTTTTGAGGGTGATGAGTTGTGTTGCTTTTACGCCAAACATATTGTTTTGCACTGTGGCCAAAAAGTTCGATTTTGGTTTTATCTGACCAGAGCACCTTATTCCACATGTTTGTTGTGTATCCCAGGTGGCTTGTGTCAAACTTCAAAAGAGACTTTTTATGGATATCTTTGAGAAATGGCGTTCTTCTTGCCACTCTTACGACCATAAGACTGATTGTTGTCTTATGGACAGACTCTCCCACCTCAGCTGTAGATCTCAGCAGTTCATCCAGAGTGATCATGGGCCTTTTGGCTGCATCTCTGATCAGTTTTCTCCTTGTTCGAGATGAATTTAGAGGGACGGCCGGGTCTTGGTAGATTTGCAGTGGTCTGATACTCCTTCCATTTCAATATGATCGCTTGCACAGTGCTCCTTGAGATGTTTAAAACTTGGGAAATCTTTTTGTATCCAAATCCAGCTCAAAGCTTCGCCACAACAGTATCTCGGACCTGCCTGGTGTGTTCCTTGGTCTTCATGATGCTCTCTGCACTCGAAACAGAACCCTGAGATTATCACAGAGCAGGTGCATTTATACGGAGACTTGATTACGCACAGGTGGATTCTATTTATCATTACCAGTCATTTTGGACATCATTGGATCATTCAGAGATCCTCACTGAACTTCTGGAGTGAGTTTGCTGCACTGAAAGTAAAGGGGCCGAATAATATTGCACGCCCCACTTTTCAGTTTTTAATTTTTTTAAAAAGTTTAAAATATCCAATAAATTTCGTTCCACTTCACGATTAAGTCCCACTTGTTTTTGATTCTTCCCCAAAAAATTAGAATTTTATATCTTTATGTTTGAAGCCAGAAATGTGGCAAAATGTAGAAAAGTTCAAGGGGCCAAATACTTTCACATGGCACTGTATGTAATTATTGGTATAATATTTGTTCTATTTTTTTTGTTCTTTATTTTGTGATTTTGTTAAAATATTTTAACAATTTTTTAAAATTCTTTTGTACTTTTTTACCTTTTCTTAGTGTGGGATATAAACTTTCCTTGCCCTGATCGCTGATCTAACTCTCTACAATGTTTTTGCATTGCAGAGTACTAGATCAGTGAACTGCACACAGGCAGGAGGCTCGTCAGCTCCTGTTCAATGCAGGACGTTTCAGCCTGGGGTCACCATGCAGACTTTTGGCACATCACAATCTCAATCGCATTGTGCCAATCAGAGCAGAGAGGGAGCTCCTTCCCTCAGTAAGCCCATTGATGTTGCTGTCGCTATTGACAGCGGCATCAGAGCAGTTAAATGCCCACGAATGGCGCTAACTTCGATAGTGGGCATTACGGAAGGGTGTCGGCTTTTAAATAAATCTGACACCAGGCGATGATCGCGCTGGCTCGTTGCATCATTCTGGTGCGGTGGTTTGCAGGAACGCACTACCCACAGTGCTGTACATGTATGCCACAGGTCGTGAAGGTGTTAATGCATTGTATCATAATTGTACATTACAGTTATGTTGTAGGCACAGCAGATGTGGAGCAGCCACCAGTGTTTTACAGTCAATACTCCTCTTTAACAGGGATGATATCTAACAAGTGTTTGTATATGGATTTAGTGTGGGTCCCTAATGTAATTTCTACCTCTGGGCTCTGTGCACCCCAGTCTGATACAAGCCCTATGTTTAATCTTTTTATTGCTCTGATGCATCTTAAATGATCAATGATACCGCTTTGCATACAGTCTAAATTAAAAATATTCTAAAGTTCTGTGCTGACCTATGTGTCTCTGTGAAAAGAGACTACAAGCAAAGCGTGTCATCTAATCTGGTCTCTACTTCTTGCTAAATTGCCAAATGTGTGTTAGCTAGAATTATGGGATGGGTAGAAGAGAATGTGGCTGCAGGATCAGACTACATATGTTTGTTTGTAGTCTGTTACTGTGGAGATGCTTAAAGTTGCATAAGTTAGCTGTGATTAAGGAATTCATTCTGAAACATGTCAGATGTTCTGATACTTACATTTAGTGATAACACCACATTCCCAAACTATTAAGTGAAGGAATACTATGAGTATTCTAACCAACGAATATATATCTTTATTAATATTGTTTAAAACATCATAAAATATGCATCTATCTATATAAAGTGCATACCATGAAGGCGAGGATTAGTTTTACATGACAAAATTATCATATAATGAACCAGAAAACCGCATTCAATTCAGGTTCTGGACACTCAATTTCGACCATCCTAATTATCATAGTGCACTTACAAGAAAGTGACTCAGTGATTACATCCACATAGAGCTATTTGAGAAACAATAACAAAATTTGCAGCCAAAAACCAGTTTAAATTCTTTGTTTAGAAATAAAGTGCTATGTGCTATACATGCGCCTCTAAAGTCTAAATTGAAGCCTGTTGGCTGGCAATAAGTAACTAAAGCTAATAACTGGTGCAATTCATATAATGTGTAAGATCATATGTACACAGTTGATTTCAGTCACAATAGAAACATAAATACCTGTTGCTAGATGGCTAGTGTATGTATGCTGTCAGCCTCGCTGCCACAACGTGCGTTTCGCCCATATCTTCATAAGGGGAAACAAGACTTCATGGTATGCACTTTATATAGATATATACATATTTTATGATGTTTTAAATAGTGATGAGCGAGCACTAAAATGCTCGGGTGCCCGATGCGCGGGTCGAGCTCATTGGATTACTCGGGTGCTCGATCTGAGCAATGAGCCCAATGTAAGTCTATGGGAAACTCGAGCATTTTTCAGGCGACTCCCCCTGGCGGTCTGCAGAGGGCCTAAAATTGCCCAAATCGATGGGAACAGTGCTCAAATGACATGGGGACAGCATGGGGAAGACCCCCTGTAAGCATTTATCACTCCCAAATCACTGCTGTCAACAACGTTGTCAGAGGTATTACGTCACTTTTCCGGACTCACAATAAAACATACCAAAACGAAACCAAAATGGATTTTCCTGGGAAATATGTTAAGGAACATCCTTTCCAGAGTAATGACTTGTATATAAAGAAAAATAAATAACCAAAAACAAAAATTCTCCTCCACACCTTGGGCTATGTTCACACGTAGTGTTTTTGATGCGTTTTTGCACTTTTGCATTGCTTTCAACCGTGACAAATGCATTCACCAGGAAATGTCATTTTAACATTTTACAACCTTAACTGGCCATGTGGTGTGTGAGATTTCATCAGACACATCATGTTTCATTTATGAAGGAGGGACTCTGAAAGTCACAAAGCCTATTTTTATAGGGCCATCTGGCAGCCTTTACTATTCTTAAAGGGCCAGCAGTCGGACCTCACTATTCTTAGAGAGCCATCAGCCGGCTATGTTTCGTTGTTCCCATTACTGGGTCTCCTATACTGTTATTGCGTATGCAGTGAGTGGCAAGGCTGCCCAAAATTTGGAAGTACCCCAATACCACTTTGAAAATTTGGATGCACGCCAATACCCCTTTGAAGAGGCTTAGAGGAGGGCCTCCTGAAAACCATGTTCCCATTACTAGGAAGTGGGTCTCTCATTGTGCTTGCCTATGCAGTGAATGCAAGGGTTGCCAAAAATTTGGAGTCACTCCAATGCCCCTTGGAAGAGACGTGGAGGTCAGAGGGCCTCCTCGAAACAATGTTCCCATTATTAGGAAGTGGGTCTCCCATTGTGTTGGCCTATGCAGTGAATGCAAGGGCTGCCAAAAATTTGGAGGCACTCCAATGCCCCTTGGAAGAGACGTGGAGGAGGGCCTCATAAAAAAATGTTCCCATTAGAAAGGAGCAGGCCTCCTATACTTGTAATGCCCATGCACTAAGTGTATGGGCTGACAAACATTTAGCCCTGGAGGGTATACATGAACATCCTGTATAAAAAATGTTTTTTACGGGCATCATAAACACCTTTTTAAAAAATTATGTGGATGTTGCATCACGGACCACAGTCACCCTGTTGATATGGTGGTGGAGGATGAGGAGAAGGAGTAGGACAAGAGCAAAGAGCCAAAATCAGGAAGCGCATACCCATGTTTGGGTGTGAAAAGGTGCATGGGAATACACCTCCCAAGAAAAGACACTGGATTTGAGTTTGTTACGCTGCTATCTTTCGGTGGTGTTGAGAAATCTGGCCCAATCCAGCCCTTGTTCATTTTTATAAGAGTCAGCCTGTCAGCATTTTCAGTTGACAGGCAGATGCGCTTATCAATTATAATTCCACCAGCGGCACTAAAAACCCGCTCTGATAAAACGCTGGTGGCACGGGAGGCCAGGACCTCCAAGGCATAGAGAGCCAGTTCAATCCATGTATCCAGCTTGGATACCCAATAATTATAAGGCACAGAGGATACACGGAGGACATTGGTACGGTTTGCAATGTACTCCCTCAGCATCTTCCCAAATTTTGCACTCCTTGTGAAAGTGCCCCGCGCCTCAGAGCTTGTGTAATGGGAGGGGCTGAGAAAATTCTCCCAGAACTTTGACAGTGTTCCACTGCCTCCACTGGATTGAAGTTGTGTCTCTCTCGCCTGTACTTCTTTGTTGTCCAACGAAGTGTGACCTTTGCTGCCAGTGTTTTCAGATGGGAATTTTTTTAATAGTTCCGCAACAAGGGCCTTCTGGTACAGCCCCATTTTTGCAGACCTCTCTGCCTCAGGAATAAGAGATATAAAGTTCTCATTGTAGCGTGGGTCTAGAAGTTTCACCAACCAGCAATGATTGCCACCCAAAATTTTGAGAATGCGAGGGTCATGGGAAAGGCAGCGTAACATAAACTCAGCCATGCGTGCCAGATTGCTAACAGGCAAGACTTCCGTGTCCTCACCAAGAGGATGACTGACCATGATCTCCTTCTCCTCCTCTCTGTCCTCTGGCTTTCCATGCTGAACAGACTGTATGACATCTGTACAGGTAGAACCGTCTATAGCGCATGAAGCTTGCTCCTGTTCTTCCTCTTCCTCCTCTTCCTCATTGTCCCCCAATCCACATTGGGATGACATGAGGCTGGGCTGTGTCTAATCACCCTGTATGGTTCCTTGCTCCATCTCATCGTGCTCCGCCTGCAATGCATCCTCTTTAATTGTGAGCAGAGAGTGTTTCAGAAGACAGAGAAGCGGGATGGAGTCATCGCCGATCACCATGTTGGTGGAGTCCTCAAAGATTTGAAGGATGGTACATATGTCTGACATCCATGTCCACTCCTGAAGTCTTATGTGTGGAGTCTGAACTGAATACCGACAGCCTTGTTGATACTGGTACTCAACAACTGCCCTCTTCTGCTCACAAATCCTTCTCAACATCTGCAGTGTAGAGTTCCAACGCGTGGGGACATCACATACCAGTCTGTGAGCCGGAAGCTGCAAACGCTGCTGAAACATGGCAAGGGCGGTGGAAGCTGTAGGTCACTTTCTAAAATGGGCACACAGGCAGCGTACTTTAACAAGCAGATCCGGCATCTCTGGTAGGATTTTAGAAACCGCTGAACCACGAGGTTAAGCACATGGGCCAGGCATTGTTCGTGTGTGAGCTCGCCTCGCCTCAGAGCCACCACCAGGTTCCGGCCATTGTCACACACGACCATGCCTGACTGTAGGTTCAGCGGTGTGAGCCACAGATCTGCCTGCTCTTTCAGAGCTGTCCACAACTCTACAGCTTTGTGGGGTTTGTCACCTAAGCATATTAGCCTCAGCACAGCCTGTTGCAGCTTGGCCAAGGCAGTACAGCAGTGCTTCCAGCTTGTGACTGATGTGGTCATTTTGGAGGAGGGGGCTAAGGAGGATGAGGTGAAGTAGCTGTAGACCATGGGGGCAACCCTGATTGACCTAGGGCCCGCAATCCTTGGCGTCGGGAGGACGTTGTCCGTCCCAAGGTCCGACTGGGTCTCGGCTTCCACTATGTTAACCTAGTGTGCCGTCAGCGAGATGTACCATCCCTGCCCACAAGCACTTGTCCACATGTCCGTGGTTAGGTGGACTTTCCCGGTAACTGCGTTGTTGAGGGCACGGCTAATGTTTTGGAACACGTGCTTGTGTAATGCGGGGATGGCTCACAGGAGAAATAGTGGCGGCTGGGGACCAAGTACCGAGGGACGGCCACCGCCATGAGGTTGCGGAATGCTTCCGTATCCATGAGCCTAAAAGGCAACATTTCTAGCGCAAGCGGTCGTGAAATGTGAGAATTTAGTAGTGTGGCCTGTAGGGCGTTGGCTGCATATTTGTGCATGCATTCCAAGGACTGGGGTATGGACAACAGAACGCTGCGGTTGGACAAGTACGGGGACGTGCTTCCTGATGCTGCTTCTTGAGAGTGTGCAACGACAGGTGCAGGGCAGGAGGAATCTTCACAAGCACCATGGACAGGGGATTGGCTTGCTTGCACAACAGCGGAAGAAGCAATGGTGACACCAGCAGACACTATTCCTGGACCCTGGGGTTCGGCCCACAAAGTCAAGTGTTTTGCTGCCATGTGCCTGATCATGCTGGTCGTTTTGCCACCTCTGCTGATGCTGGCCTGGCAGGTGGCACAAATGGCCTTTTTGGGGTTATAGGCAGAGTCTTTAAAAACAACCAGACTAAGGAAGACCTAACAGTTGTACTGGCAAATTCCTTTTATTGGTGTTACTGGGAACGGTTTGGGAATGTAGTGTTATGCTTAAATTATCTGATTATCCTTTATGATAATAATAATTGCATATGAGTAATGTTGAGCGATCATTAAAATGCTCGGGTGCTCGAAGATCGGGCTGAGCTCACCGTGATACTCGGCTGCTCGACCAGAGCAACGAGCCCAATGTTAGTCTATGGGAGACCCGAGAATTTTTGCGGCGGCACCCCCGGCAGTCTGTAGAAAGCCTAAAAAGTGCCCAAAACGAGAGTGACAGTGCTCAAATGACATGGGGACAGCATGGGGATCAACCCAGGAAGCATTTATGACCCCCAGGTCACTGCTGTCAACATCATGGTGAGAGGTATTAAGCCACTTTTACGGGCTCAGAATAAATCGTTGAAAAACGAAACTGTGAAATATGTTAAGGAACTTCCTTTCCAGGGTAAAGACTTGTGTATAAGGTAAAATAAATAACCAAAAACAAAAATACTCCTCCACACCTTGGGCTATGTTCACAAGTAGCATTTTTTATGCGTTTTTGAACTTTTGTATTGCTTTCAACCATGACAAATGCATTCACTGGGAAATGTCATTTTAACATTTTACAACCTTATCTGGCCATGTGCTGTGTGACACATGCATACAGTGCTGAAAAGACATGGGAAGACCCCTGGAAGCATCTCTGACACCCAGGTCACTGCCTAAAAGTGTGCCCATCAGAAGTGATCCTTGCTGCATCAGAAGATGCAGACTTGCAACTATCCCAGTGCAAGCCCTTGTCCCAGGGCAGTGTTCAAATGTACCTCCCCCATTCCTTGCAATGCAAGTGCAAGTATGCAGCCTGTCACCCACCCAGCCCCAGGCTGCAAAACCATACTGCTTGCACTTGAAATTGGGCCTTTTAGGCATGTGGAAGCGGAATCTGGCCACCACGTCAAGGCTGCGTCGGCGGCCTGGTATCTATACTCAGTCCCCAGTTGTCCCGCAGCCGGGTGTCCATACTCGGTCCCCAGCCGCCCCGCGGCCGGGTGCCTACACACGGTCCCCAGCCACCTGGGGGTGGTCGGGTGTCCATAAACAATCCCAGCCTAACCACAAACATGTGGACAAGTGAATGTGGCCAGGGATGGTCCATCTGACTGACGCCTTCACACTGGGTTAATATTGTGGAAGCCGGGACACAGTTGGACACTGGGATGCAACACGTCCTCCAGACATAGAGGATTGTGGGTCCTGGGTCAATCAGGCTTCAACACAAAGTTCAGAAGGTAGAAAGCAGCAGTGGTCAGACTCCTACACAACGAGTAAATTATTCATGATCATGAGGTCATCCATCTCCTTAGCTTTCTGTTCCTTGGAATGCAAGCGCATGTATGTAATAGCGGCTAGGCCTGAGGTGGTCAGCGTTTTGGCGCATATTCTACCTCCTTCGAGGATTGCTGGATCTTTTCCTGCTACTATCCCAGTTCTATGACTCCCGTTAAAACAAAGCTTCAGGTGATGAATGATGGATGAGGTGGGGGCAAAGGAGAAAGAGCAGGAGAAACAGGGACCATGCACATCATTATCAGGCCAGTCAACCACACATGTCTTGAAGGATATGTTTCTGTACCAAAAGGAGAGGTTAGGCTACAAAGTAATAGGGCATACAGTGAGTGCAATGCCTACCAAAAATTTCGAGGCACTCCAATGCCCCTTGGAAGTGACATGGAGTTCAGAGGGCCTTAACTAGTGTTGAGCCACCCCCGTAGTATTCGAGTTCGGTTCGGTTCATCGAACACCCGCATGTTCGCCGAACTGTTCGTCGAACTGTTCGTCGAACACCATCGAACACTGTTAAAACCAATGGCAGGCAAACAAAAACACATAGAAACACATAGAAAACACCTTCAAAGGTGTCCAAAAGCTGACAAACTGCTCAGAAGACATAACTTATACATGGAAAAGTGACAAGTACATATAGTCATGCGAAAAGAAAAGAGGTGGAGGAGTAAAAGGAGGGGAAGACACAGATATAGGTATGTCATGCCCTTCTAAAACCCAAAAAGTGAGAAGCCGACATGGCCAGTCCGTTCCTGCCCGTGCAACCTCCGTGTCGCCGGGTTTGTGCCAGAGCCACGGTGAACCCTGACGGCCAGCCCCCCTCTCCCAATACTGGTGCCTGTCCGCTGGTGGGTCGAGCGAGCCCCCCTCTGGTGGAGGCAGGTCTAAGCTTTTTAATTTAAATTGTCTCTCTAATTTGAATGAATACACTTTAAATCCTTTTACAAGGATCTTTTGCAGGGCAAGTCTCATGCCAGCAGCAGCGTAATTCCAGCTCCAGTAGCATCCACTAAAGCTGCTGCAGTTAAAAAGCTTTTATAAGGATCGAGCTCGGCGGTCCACCGCAAGGCGTCCTACCGCCAGTCCCAGCCGCTATGCCTTGGGGTGCCTCCTGATGCTCTGCACTGAGTATCCCGGGGTCCTGAAGCATTTCCTTTGAAAAAATTAAGTGTCCAAACTACAGGTGGTGTAGCTTGCTTAACAGCTGGGATAATCCACTGACTAGCAGACACTGCTACTAGGCACAAAGTATTTCCTGGGCTAGATTCAGTTAAAAATTTGTTATTAGATACTCTCGTTGGATGCTGAGAAAGCATTCCATAGAGTCTCCTGGCACGCCATATATTATTCTCTTAAAAAGCTTGGGGTAGGGGTCTAGGGGACCCTTTTATAGCCAAAATCACGGCCCTGTATCGCAATACATCACCTAGGCTGAAGATAAATGGAACTGTAGCACCCCAAGGGGTCGGTTGCTACAGTGGTATTGCACCTCACCCAGAGGGGTGATATCTCACTCTCAGGTAAAGATGGAGTGTGGATCAGGACACCGACACCTGCATGCATTACACCACATTGCCGTGGGGCAGGGCGACCAATATGCCCCTGAGATGGGCACGACAGTCCCTCTCCCTGGCTGGAGTGGGGGAGGGCACACTGAGGAAGGGGAACCCTGTAGTGCAGGAGCAGGGAGGAAGCAGTTCCTGGGTGCATTGAGAAGGGAGTATAAAAGGTGGGCACCATCTTAGTTCAGTGCAGAGAAGTCTGAGCAGAAGTGACAGGAAGCAGGGGCTCTGCATGAGCTCTGCTCTGGAGGCGGGCCTAGTAACAGAGGCCCAGGCCTGGAAGAGGGAGAAGGAAGGAAGAAGAGCGGAGAAGGCTCCAGGATCGAGGAACGAAGGGATCCCAGGGGTGCGGATGGGCGAGTCACCACCGCACGCCCGTATCCACCTGCGTGGAGGGGTCAGGCCCAAGGGGGAGACCGGTCCCCGAAACTAGTGGAGGCAGGAAACGACCCTCAGCTACAAACCGGAGGCTGTGACATTTTATGTGGCGCAGCCCCTCGCTACACCCGCTAGGAAGGCACCACATAGGGTCACGGAAACTGACGCTAAGTTAACAAGAGGAGGCCCGAGGCAGCCGGACAGAAGCGTTGGTAAGAAAGACCAGACAAAGGACACACAAAGGGGGTCCTGTGAAACGCTCCAATGTTATCTGGGAGCTGTCTGAGCCCCTGGTGAGCACAGTACGACGTGGGCAGTAGAGATGAGCGTTGTTCGACTCGAACTGTTCGCCAATCTCAAATTCGAGCTGTTTTGGGCGGTGTTCGAGCCGTTCGGCGAACACGAACGATTTGAGAAAAATTAGGCTGTTCGAGGTTATGTTCGATAACTGTTCGTGCACCAAAATCATAACTGGATTTTTTCTCAGTAATGATGAAAATTAATGTTAATACGCAGTTTGAGTGTACAGCGGGGTGGGGGGAGGGGCAGGGGATGGATCTCTGCAGGAATAATGAAGATCTCCATTTTTTTTTCTCTTTCCCGCATTTACAGTGGGGAGGTGCAATCTGTCAGCCTATCAGCAGCGCACACACGGAGCGAAGTGCTTTTTTTCACACAAGCAAGGGCATGTGTCATTGGCAGTGTATGTCACATCTCCTTGCCCTATAAGACCAAGCCATTTTCCCCGTCGCCACCATTTTCTCACTGCTGCAGCTGCGTGTTAGACGGCACCGCTGTTGCTGTGTGCGCTATACCTTGTTAATTTCAAGCCAATTTTCGCACAAATCTACAGATAGCTTGGGAGTAGGGAATAGTTGTGATTGCAGTCCTTTTAAGGACTAGGTTACAGCATTTCCTACGACTTTTATCAGGCAGGTCTGTGCTCTTAAATAGATAGATTGAGGGAGTAAACACTAATTGTAATTGCAGTCCTTTTCAGGACTAGGTTACATCAGTTCCTATCAGTTTTTGCCAGGCAGGTCTGTGCCAGTGCTGTGCAAGTTTTTTTCACAGCATTTGGCTGAATCTAGCGAAGCTAATCCTTTTTGGCCTATTGCAGAGTGTGTTAGTCAGTGGAGTAGCCTATCTGTGTTGCAAGATATACCACCTGTGTATAGAATATCAATTTTTTTACTGCACCTAGTGAAGTAAAATCTTTTGGGCATAGCATCATTCTATTAGTCCATCTATACTGACCTCCATCAGGTTGCAAATTGAATATAATTTTTTTCTGCATCTAGCTCTGAAAAAATATTTGGCCTTCTAGCAGTGTGTGGGACTTTCTCTATTAGTCCATCTATACTGACCTCCATCAGGTTGCAAATGAAAAATAATTTTTTGTCTGCATCTAGCTCTGAAAAAATATTTGGCCTTCTAGCAGTGTGTGGGACTTTCTCTATTAGTCCATCTATACTGACCTCCGTCAGGTTGGAAATTAAAAATAATTTTTTGTCTGCATCTAGCTCTGAAAAAATATTTGGCCTTCTAGCAGTGTGTGGGACTTTCTCTATTAGTTCATCTATACTGACCTCCATCAGGCTGCAAATTAAAAATAATTTTTATCTGCATCTACCTCTGAAAAAATATTTGGCCTTCTAGCTGTGTGTGGGACTTGTTCTATTAGTCCATCTATACTGACCTCCATCAGGTTGCAAACTGAATATAATTTTTTTCTGCATCTAGCTCTGAAAAAATATTTGGCCTTCTAGCAGTGTGTGGGACTTTCTCTATTAGTCCATCTATACTGACCTCCATCAGGTTGCAAATTAAAAATAATTTATATCTGCATCTAGCTCTGAAAAAATATTTGGCCTTCTAGCAGTGTGTGGGACTTTCTCTATTAGTCCATCTATACCGACCTCCATCAGGTTGCAAATTAAAAATAATTTTTTGTCTGCATCTAGCTCTGAAAAAATATTTGGCCTTCTAGCAGTGTGTGGGACTTTCTCTATTAGTCCATCTATACTGACCTCCATCAGGTTGCAAAGTGAATATATTTTTTTTCTGCATCTACCTCTGAAAAAATATTGGGCTTCTAGCTGTGTGTGGGACTTGTTCTATTAATCCATCTATACAGACCTCCATCAGGTTGCAAACTGAATATAATTTTTTTCTGCATCTACCTCTGAAAAAATATTTGGGCTTCTAGCTGTGTGTGGGACTTGTTCTATTAATCCATCTATACAGACCTCCATCAGGTTGCAAACTGAATATAATTTTTTTCTGCATCTACCTCTGAAAAAATATTTGGGCTTCTAGCTGTGTGCGGGACTTGTTCTATTAATCCATCTATACAGACCTCCATCAGGTTGCAAACTGAATACAATTTTTTTCTGCATCTAGCTCTGAAAAAATATTTGGCCTTCTAGCAGTGTGTGGGACTTTCTCTATTAGTCCATCTATACTGACCTCCATCAGGTTGCAAATTAAAAATAATTTTTATCTGCATCTAGCTCTGAAAAAATATTTGGCCTTCTAGCAGTGTGTGGGACTTTCTCTATTAGTCCATCTATAATGAACTCCATCAGGCTGCAAATTAAAAATAATTTTTATCTGCATATACATCTGAAAAAATATTTGGCCTTCTAGCTGTGTGTGGGACTTGTTCTATTAGTCCATCTATACTGACCTCCATCAGGTTGCAAACTGAATATAATTTTTTTCTGCATCTAGCTCTGAAAAAATATTTGGCCTTCTAGCAGTGTGTGGGACTTTCTCTATTAGTCCATCTATACTGACCTCCATCAGGTTGCAAATTAAAAATAATTTATATCTGCATCTAGCTCTGAAAAAATATTTGGCCTTCTAGCAGTGTGTGGGACTTTCTCTATTAGTCCATCTATTCTGACCTCCATCAGGCGGCAAATTAAAAATAATTTTTATCTGCATCTACCTCTGAAAAAATATTTGGCCTTCTAGCTGTGTGTGGGACTTGTTCTATTAGTCCATCTATACTGACCTCCATCAGGTTGCAAACTGAATATAATTTTTTTCTGCATCTAGCTCTGAAAAAATATTTGGCCTTCTAACATTGTGTGGGACTTTCTCTATTAGTCCATCTATACTGACCTCCATCAGGTTGCAAATTAAAAATAATTTATATCTGCATCTAGCTCTGAAAAAATATTTAGCCTTCTAGCAGTGTGTGGGACTTTCTCTATTAGTCCATCTATACTGACCTCCATCAGGTTGCAAACTGAATATATTTTTTTTCTGCATCTACTTCTGAAAAAATATTTGGGCTTCTAGCTGTGTGTGGGACTTGTTCTATTAGTCCATCTATACTGACCTCCATCAGGTTGCAAATTGAATATAATTTTTTTCTACATCTAACCCAGCCAATAGTTTTGGCCTAATACCACAGTTTGGCCACTCAGCTCTGCTCGGTTCCCATCCATTGTTTTTTTGTGCAAACAACTCCAGAGTTGTGAATTAGTTAACCCCCAAAATGAGTGGAAAAAGGCCTGCTGCTGGTGGAAAGGGGAATAGGCGTGTTGGGAAGGGGAAAAAAGGTTGTGTCCGTGGGGTAGGTGTTAAAGCAACAGTAACATCTGCAGAAGAAAGACCATCTTCCAGCCAAACTAAAATGTCTACTTCTTTTAGCGGACAATGTGATAAGATCCCTTTCTTACGGCCACGCCAATCGCTACAAATTCCAGATGAGGCACAAAAACAGCAGGTGCTTCAACGGATATCAAGTGCTCCTTTAAGTGGGCTCTCCTCTACATCAACTTCAACATCACAAATACTCCAGTCCTCAAAGGTGTCGCCCCAATCGCATTTGCTTCCTCACAGCTCCCAAATCTCCAGCTGCCCGTCTGAGTATGAGGTAGAACAGGTGATTGAGTCTGCAGAGCTGTTTACTCATACTATAGCCTGGGAATTAGAGGTCGACTCCAGCCCTTCTGTGAATCCAGACGAGGAAATGATCTGCACTGATGCCCAGAATCTTTATGAGTCGGATCCAGGACCAGACGCAGAAGGTTCTGACCATAATGTAGACCCTCATTCCCAAACTGTAACTCCTGTTGGTGGAGACAATGAGGAAGACGATGATGAGACTCAAATACCTGATTGGAGCGACAACTTTAGTTTTTTGTCAGGGCTGGAACAGGTTGGCTCTGAGGACGACAGGTGTGATAACGCACAGGGTGATGATGATGAGGTTGGAGATCCCACTTACTGTCAACCCACAGTCAGCCAAGAGATGAGGTCAGCAGAGGAGTTGGAGGAAGATGCTAGTGACGATGAGGTCAGGTTGCACCTTCCTGGACAGAGACGTAGTACTGGAAGCACGTCAACAACTGCATCCACAAACACAACTCTGCCTCTCACCACAAGTTGTGGTGGCTCTTCAGGTCGCATGGGTGCTAAGCCTTGCATAGCCTGGGCATTTTTTCAGATCGATAAAGATGACCCAACTCGTGCTATCTGTAACATTTGTCAGCAAAAGCTAAGTAGAGGCCAAAAAATACATAGTTTGAGTACTTCATGCATGAACCGGCACATGGACATGAAGCATAAGTTGCAGTGGGAAGCTCAGTGTGCTACAATGCGGCCTAGCCGGCCGGGCCAACCACCGTCTGCCATATCTTGTGCATCCACGGCCTCTTCATCCTCTGTGACTGGGGGGACAGCAGTCATGCCTGTTTTGGGGCGCAGACCTGCCACCTCTTTACCCGCAACAGCCAGCGTTATTGGCAGGTCATCATTTTCTTTGGAGGTGGTAACACCAGCTGGTGTTGAGCGCTGTCCGACATCGATAGCACCACCTTTGGATCAAGGCAACCTAACATGTCCGCCTGCATCTTCCTCACAGACCGGCAGTTTGCCGGGGACACCCTTATCAACCCCGTCTAAGCACAATAGCCAGCCCTCGGTCCCTCAGATGTGGACAAGTAAAAGACCATTTCCTCCTAGCCATGAGAAAGCTAAGAGGTTGAATTTCACCATCTGCAAGCTCTTGGCTACAGAAATGCTGCCTTTCCGCCTGGTGGACACAGAGGATTTTCGAGACCTTATGTCCGTCGCAGTGCCCCAGTACCAGATGCCCAGTCGGCACTACTTCTCAAAGAAAGGTGTGCCTGCGCTCCACCAGCATGTCGCACACAACATCACCGCTTCTTTGAGAAACTCTGTGTGTGACAGGGTGCATTTCACCACAGACACTTGGACGAGTAGGCATGGACAGGGGCGTTACATGTCGCTGACTGGGCACTGGGTAACTATGGTGACAGCAGGACAAGGGGCTGCTGTCCAAGTCTTGCCGTCCCCACGAGTTGTGCGTCAATCCTCTTTATGTCAAAGTTCCTCCACTGCTTCTGCCTCCTCAACCTCCTCTCGGTCTTCCACCTGCACCCAAAGCCTGTCTGGTCATGCCACAAGCTTTCTAACTGCGCAGAAGGGATCCTGCACACCTCCTTACTATGCTGGCAGTAGGGCTCAACATCATCAGGCGGTTTTTACTTTGAAATGTCTGGGAAATGTGAGTTACACAGCTGAGGAGTTGTGGTCAGCTCTGGAGAACCAATTTCATGAATGGTTGTCTCCACTGGACCTGAAACCAGGGAAGGCCGTGTGCGACAATGCTGCAAACCTGGGTGCGGCCCTTCGCCGGGGCAATGTCACACACGTGCCTTGTATGGCTCACATGTTGAACTTGGTTGTCCAGCAATTTTTAGCCCACTATCCCAGACTAGATGGCCTTCTGCAGAGGGCACGGTCGCTGTGTGCTCACTTCCGCCGTTCGCATCCCACAGCTCAGCGACTTACATCTCTACAGAAGTCGTTGGGCCTGCCACTTCACCGGCTAAAATGCGATGTGCCTACCCGGTGGAATTCAACTCTGCACATGTTGCAGCGACTGTGGCAGCACCGACAAGCCCTGGTGCAATACGTTCTGACGTATAGCCTGGGCCAACGAGATTCAGAGGTGGGGCAAATCACACTGGAGGAGTGGTCTCAGATCAGAGACCTATGCAC
The DNA here is from genome assembly GCF_046119375.1 of Phyllobates terribilis. Lineage (NCBI taxonomy): Eukaryota > Metazoa > Chordata > Amphibia > Anura > Dendrobatidae > Phyllobates > Phyllobates terribilis. The sequence goes on along the minus strand of NW_027362764.1, from coordinate 528,947,923 downwards.
CCTTCTGCACAGTTTTGAAATGGCGACGAAGATGTTTAGTGCTGACGATGCCATTATCAGCATGACTATTCCGGTGATTTACATGCTGGAGCACATGTTAAACAGAATTCGGAGTCAGGTGGTGGCACAAGAGGAGGTGGAGGAAGTAGAGGAGGAGGAGTTGTATGCGGAAGGGCTAACATCTGCAAGGACCAGACGGTCGGCAGCTCCAAGGCGGCAGGCATGTGAGGGTGGGGGAGATGGTTTTACCAGGGCGCATGGTAGCAGCCAAACTAGTGAGGAAGGTGCAGGAGCCCAGGAAGAAGTGGAGGACGAACTGATGGAAGACTCATCAGATGAGGGAGACCTTGATCACATTTCTGTTGTGCGAGGTTGGGGGGAGAGGACAGAGGAAGGAAGCATGATTGTTACCTCGCCACCAACACATCAGGGACTTGGTGCTCCTGGATGCGCAACACACATGAGTGCCTTCTTGCTGCACTACCTGCAACATGACCCTCGAATTGTGAGAATTAGAAATAATCCTGACTACTGGGTTGCCACACTGTTAGATCCCCGGTACAAAAGTAAATTTGCAGAAATTATTCCTGCCATAGAAAGGGATGCACGCATGCAGGAGTATGAGCAGAGACTGTTGCAGAATCTTACATGTGCTTTTCCGCAAAACACCAGTGGTGCACGTAGTGAATCTCAACAGTAGTGTTGAGCCACCCCCGTAGTGTTCGAGTTCGGTTCGGTTCGTCGAACACCCGTGTGTTCGCCGAACTGTTCGTCGAACTGTTCGTCGAACACCTTCGAACACCGTTAAAACCAATGGCAGGCAAACAAAAACACATAGAAACACATAGAAAACACCTTCAAAGGTGTCCAAAAGCTGACAAACTGCTCAGAAGACACAACTAACACATGGAAAAGTGACAAGTACATATAGTCATGCGAAAAGAAAAGAGGTGGAGGAGTAAAAGGAGGGGGAGACACAGATATAGGCATGTCATGCCCTTCTAAAATCCAAAAAGTGAGAAGCCGAGACGGCCAGTCCGCTCCTGCCCGTGCCACCTCCATGTCGCCGGGTTTGTGCCAGAGCCACGGTGAACCCTGACGGCCAGCCCCCCTCTCCCAATACTGGTGCCTGTCCGCTGGTGGGTCGAGAGAGCCCCCCTGTGGTGGAGGCAGCTCTAAGCTTTTTAATTTAAATTGTCCCTCTAATTTGAATGAATACACTTTAAATCCATTTACAAGGATCTATTGGAGGGCAAGTCTCATGCCAGCAGCCGCGTAATTCCAGCTCCAGTAGCGTCCACTAAAGCTGCTGCAGTTAAAAAGCTTTTATAAGGATCGAGCTCGGCTGTCCACCGCAAGGCATCCTAGTGCCAGTCCCAGCCCCTATGCCTTGGGGTGCCTCCTGATGCTCTTCACTAAGTATCCCGTGGTCCCGAAGCATTTCCTTTGAAAAAATTAAGTGTCCAAACTACAGGTGGTGTAGCTTGCTTAACAGCCGGGATAATCCGCTGACTAGCAGACACTGCTACTAGGCACAAAGTATTTCCTGGGCTAGATGCAGTTAAAAATTTGTAAGTAGATACTCTCGTTGGATGCTGAGAAAGCATTCCATAGAGTCTCCTGGCACGCCATATATGATTCTCTTAAAAAGCTTGGGGTAGGGGTCTAGGGGACCCTTTTATAGCCAAAATCACGGCCCTGTATCACAATACGTCACCTAGGCTGAAGATAAATGGAACTGTAGCACCGAGGGCTCGGTTGCTACAGACGTATTGCACCTCATCCAGAGGTGTGATATCTAGAGATGAGCGGTGTTCGACTAGAACTGTTCGCCAATCTCAAATTCGAGCTGTTTTGGGCGGTGTTCGAGTTGTTCGACGAACCCAAACGATTTGCAAAAAATTCGGCTGTTTGAGGTTATGTTCGATAACTGTTCGTGCACCAAAAGCGTGTCCTACATGTCTGGCGCTATTTAGAGCACCAATCATGCAGGGATTGTCTGCCACTCACTGTAATGCCACAGCCATGGTGGTTGTGGCATTACAGTGATTGCCCAAATCGATGGGAACAGTGCCAACAGTGAAACATGAAAAGCCGGCAATTCAGCAGCGGCATACACCTGTACCCGACAATTTAGAACCGAAAGAATAGAGCTTCACACATAGATTAGATAGATATAAACATGTCAGCCACATATATACGAAGTACAGTGAAAGTGCTGCTTACTGTACTTGTCATTTAGCATAAAGGATTTATCAAAAAAAATAATAGTGTTTTCATGCACCGTCTCTTTAAAAAAGCCGGCCGGCAATTCAGCAGCGGTACCCGACAATTTATAACAGACAGAATAGAGCATCATACATAGATTAGATAGATAGAAACATGTCAGCCACATATATACAAAGTACAGTGACAGTGCTGCTTACTGTACTTGTCATTTAGCGTAAAGGATTTATCAAAAAAAATAATAGTGTTTTCATGCACTGTCTCTTTAAAAAAGCCGGCCGGCAATTCAGCATCTGTACCCGACAATTTATAACAGACAGAATAGAGCTTCACACATAGATTAGATAGATAGAAACATGTCAGTCACATATATATGAAGTACAGTGATAGTGTTGGTTACTGTACTTGTCATTTAGTATTAAAATAAAGGATTTATTATTAAAAAAATTGGCGTGGGGTTCCCCTTAATTTTAGTCTCTAGCGGAGGTTAAGCAGACGGCTGGGGCAGATGTTTGAAGCCTGGGAAGGGGGTAATACCCACGGAGCTTCCCAGGCTACTAATATCAGCCCCCAGCTGAATACATAGCCTTTACTAGCTATTAAAATGGGGGACCCCCCAAAAAAAATGACGTGGGGTCCCCCCTAATTTAATAGCTAGCAAAGGCTAGGCAGACAGCTGGGGGCTGATATTAATAGCCCAGGAAGGGAGCCATGAATATTGGCCCCCTCCCAGGCTAGAAACACCAGCCGTCAGCCGCCCCAGAAATGGCGCATTCATAGGATGCGCCAATTCTGGCACTTAGCCTCGCTCTTCCACGCTGCCCTGGTGCGGTGGCAGGGGGTAATAGGGTTGGGGTTGATGTCAGCTTATAATGCCAGCTGACATCAAGCCCAGGTTAGTAATGGAGAGGCGTCTATAAGACACCCCCATTACTAACCCCATAGTCAAAGTTAAAAAAAACACAAACACCCAGAATAAAGTCCTTTAATTGAAATAAAGACACAATCCTTTATTGTTCTAAATTAAACCATACTTACCATCACGCCCATTCCAGCTGAAGCCAACGATCTCCTGCAATAAAAGAAAAATAATAAAGCAACCTCATCCTTACCTTTCCATGGTTCCCACGACAGCTTCAGCTCTGCTACATCGAGATGACAGGCTGAACCGCAGCAGAACGCTGCCATCCAGCCTCTCATCCCGCAGACACTGAGAAGCGCAGGCTTGCTTGCGCTGCTCAGCGTCTCTCCGTGACGACATCCAGATGAGCCGAGTTCATGTCCAATGAACTCGGCTCACCTCATGCACGTTACTGACAGCGTGGGAAAATTCTCACGCTGAAGCGGTGAGTGCAGGAGAATTCTCCCACGCTGTCAGTGACGTGCATAAGGTGAGCTCATGTCCAATGAACTCAGCTCACCTCCTGCACGTCACTGACAGCGTGGGAGAATTCTCCTGCACTCAGCGCTTCAGTGTGAGAATTCTCCCACGCTGAAGCGCTGAGTGCAGGAGAATTTTCCCACGCTGTCAGTGACGTGCATGAGGTGAGCCGAGTTCATTGGACATGAACTCGGCTCATCTGGATGCCCTCACAGAGAGACACTGTGGAGCGCAAGCAAGCGTGCGCTTCTCAGTGTCTGCGGGATGACAGGCTGGATGGCAGCGTTCTGCTGCGGTCCAGCCTGTCATCTCGATGTAGCAGAGCTGAAGCTGTCATGGGAACCATGGAAAGGTAAGGATGATGTTGCTTTATTATTTTTCTTTTATTTCAGGAGATCGTTGGCTTCAGCTGGAATGGGCGTGATGGTAAGTATGGTTTAATTTAGAACAATAAAGAATTGTGTGTTTATTTCAATTAAAGGACTTTTTTCTGGGTGTTGTGTTTTTTTTAAATACTTTACTAGAAATTCATGGTGGTCATGTCTAATATTGGCGTGACCCCATGAATTTCGGGCTTAGGGCCAGCTGATAATGCCAAGCTGGCCCTAACCCCTTTATTACCCAGTGAGCCACCGCATCAGGGCCCTGGATGAGTTGGGTACAGCGCCAGAAGATGGCGCTTCTATGAACGCGCCATTTTCCGGGGTGGCTGCGGACTGCAATTTGCAGCGGGGGTGGCCCAGAAAGCTTGGGCCTCCCTGCGCTGCGGATTCCAGCCCCCAGCTGCCTAGTTGTACCTGGCTGGACACAAAAACAGGGCGAAGCCCCACGTCAATTTTCTTTAAATTATTTCATGAAATAATTAAGAAAAAAAGGGCTTCCCTATATTGTTGTGTCTGGCCAGGTACAAATAGGCAGCTGGTGGATGGGGGCAGCCCGTTCCTGCCTGCTGTACCTGGCTGGACACAAATATAGTGCGAAGCCCCACGTCAATTTTTTTTAAATTATTTCATGAATTTCCTGAAATAATTTAAAAAAATTGAAGTGGGGCTTCGCACTATATTTGTGTCCAGCCAGGTACAGCAGGCAGGAACGGGCTGCCCCCATCCACCAGCTGCCTATTTGTACCTGGCCGGACACAACAATATAGGGAAGGCCTTTTTTTCTTAATTATTTCATGAATTTCATGAAATAATTAAAAAAAAAGTACGTGGGGCTTCGCCCTATTTTTGTGTCCAGCCAGGTACAACTAGGCAGCTGGGGGCTGGAATCTGCAGCGCAGGGAGGCCCAAGCTTTCTGGGCCCCCCCCCCGCTACAAATTGCAGTCCGCAGCCACCCCGGAAAATGGCGCGCTCATAGAAGCGCCATCTTCTGGCGCTGTACCCAACTCATCCAGGGCCCTGGTGCGGTGGCTCACTGGGTAATAAAGGGGTTAGGGCCAGCTTGGTATTATCAGCTGGCCCCAAGCCCAAAATTCATGGGGTCACGCCAGTATTAGACATGACCACCATGAATTTCTAGTAAAGTATTTAAAAAAAACACAACACCCAGAATAAAGTCCTTTAATTGAAATAAAGACACAATTCTTTATTGTTCTAAATTAAACCATACTTACCATCACACCCATTCCAGCTGAAGCCAACGATCTCCTGCAATAAAAGAAAAATAATAAACCAACCTCATCCTTACCTTTCCATGGTTCCCACGACAGCTTCAGCTCTGCTACATCGAGATGACTGGCTGGACCGCAGCAGAACGCTGCCATCCAGTCTGTCATCCCGCAGACACTGAGAAGCGCAGGCATGCTTGCGCTCCTCACTGTCTCGCTGTGACGGCATCCAGATGAGCCGAGGTCATGTCCAATGAACTCGGCTCACCTCATGCACGTCACTGACAGCGTGGGAAAATTCTCACGCTGAAGTGCTGAGTGCAGGAGAATTCTCCCACGCTGTCAGTGATGTGCATGAGGTGAGCTCATGTCCAATGAACTCAGCTCACCTCCTGCACGTCACTGACAGCGTGGGAAAATTCTCCTGCAATCAGCGCTTCAGCGTGAGAATTTTCCCACGCTGTCAGTGACGTGCATGAGGTGAGCCGAGTTCATTGGACATGAACTCGGCTCATCTGGATGTCTTCACAGAGAGACGCTGAGCAGCGCAAGCAAGCCTGCGCTTCTCAGTGTCTGCGGGATGACAGGCTGGATGGCAGCGTTCTGCTGCGGTCCAGCCTGTCATCTCGATGTAGCAGAGCTGAAGCTGTCGTGGGAACCTTGGAAAGGTAAGGATGAGGTTGCTTTATTATTTTTCTTTTATTGCAGGAGATCGTTGGCTTCAGCTGGAATGGGTGTGATGGTAAGTAGAGTTTAATTTAGAACAATAAAGGATTGTGTCTTTATTTCAATTAAAGGACTTTATTCTGGGTGTTTGTGTTTTTTTTAACTTTGACTATGGGGTTAGTAATGGGGGTGTCTTATAGACGCCTCTCCATTACTAACCTGGGCTTGATGTCAGCTGGCATTATAAGCTGACATCAACCCCAACCCTATTACCCCCTGCCACCGCACCAGGGCAGCGTGGAAGAGCGAGGCTAAGTGCCAGAATTGGCGCATCCTATGAATGCGCCATTTCTGGGGCGGCTGACGGCTGGTGTTTCTAGCCTGGGAGGGGGCCAATATTCATGGCTCCCTTCCTGGGCTATTAATATCAGCCCCCAGCTGTCTGCCTAGCCTTTGCTAGCTATTAAATTAGGGGGGACCCCACGTCATTTTTTTTGGGGGGTCCCCCATTTTAATAGCTAGTAAAGGCTATGTATTCAGCTGGGGGCTGATATTAGTAGCCTGGGAAGCTCCGTGGGTATTACCCCCTTCCCAGGCTTCAAACATCTGCCCCAGCCGTCTGCTTAACCTCCGCTAGAGCCTAAAATTAAGGGGAACCCCACGCCAATTTTTTTAATAATAAATCCTTTATTTTAATACTAAATGACAAGTACAGTAACCAACACTATCACTGTACTTCATATATATGTGACTGACATGTTTCTATCTATCTAATCTATGTGTGATGCTCTATCTTTCTGTTCTAAATTGTCGGGTACCGCTGCTGAATTGCCGGCCGGCTTTTTTAAAGAGACAGTGCATGAAAACACTATTATTTTTTTAAATAAATCCTTTACACTAAATGACAAGTATAGTAAGCAACACTATCACTGTACTTATTATATATGTGACTGACATGTTTCTATCTATCTAATCTATGTGTGAAGCTCTATTCTTTCTGTTCTAAATTGTCGGGTACAGATGCTGAATTGCCGGCCGGCTTTTTTAAAGAGACGGTGCATGAAAACACTAATATTTTTTTTAATAAATCCTTTACACTAAATGACAAGTACAGTAACCAACACTGTCACTGTGCTTCTTATATGTGTGACTGACATGTTTCTATCTATCTAATCTATGTGTGATGCTCTATTCCTTCTTGTCTAAATTGTCGGGTACCGGTGTATGCCGCTGCTGAATTTGCCGGCCGGCTTTTTTAAAGAGAGTGTCTTCTGAGCAGTTTGTCAGCTTTTGGACACCTTTGCAGGTGTTTTCTATGTGTTTCTATGTGTTTTTGTTTGCCTGCCATTGGTTTTAACGGTGTTCGACGGTGTTCTAAGGTGTTCGACGAACAGTTCGACGAACAGTTCCTCGAACATCCCGGTGTTCGACGAACCGAACCGAACCCGAACACTACGGGGGTGGCTCAACACTAGTGATATCTCACTCTCAGATAAGGATGGAGTGTGGATCAGGACCCGACACCTGCATGCATTACACCACATTGCCGTGGGGCAGGGCGACCAATATGCCCCTGAGATGGGCACGACAGTCCCTGTCCCTGGCTGGAGTGGGGGGAGGGAACACTGAGGAAGGGGAACCCTGCAGTGCAGGAGCAGGGAGGAAGCAGTTCCTGGGTGCATTGAGAAGGGAGTATAAAAGGTGGGCACCATCTTAGTTCAGTGCAGAGAAGTCTGAGCAGAAGTGGCAGGGAGCAGGGGCTCTGCATGAGCTCTGCTCCGGAGGCGGGCCTAGTAACAGAGGCCCAGGCCTGCAAGAGGGAGAAGGAAGGAAGAGGAGCGGAGAAGGCTCCAGGAACGAGGAATGAAGGGATCCCAGGGGTGCGGACGGGCGAGTCGCCACCGCACGCCCGAATCCACCTGCGTGGAGGGGTCAGGCCAAAGGGGGAGACCGGTCCCCGAACTAGTGGAGGCAGGAAACGACCCTCAGCTAGAAACCGGAGGCTCTGACATTTTATGTGGCGCAGCCCCTTGCTCCACCCGCTAGGAAGGCACCACATAGGGTCAGGGAAACTGGCGCCAAGTTTACCAAGAGGAGGCCCGAGGCAGCCGGACAGAAGTGTTGGTAAGAAAGGCCAGACAAAGGACACACAAAGGGGGTCCTGTGAAGCGCTCCAAAGTTATCTGGGAGTTGTCTGAGCCCCTCACCTGGTGAGCACAGTACGACGTGGGCAGCCGTTACCTGCAGACGTGGTCTGGATAATAAGAACTGTGAGTAAAGGCCCTGAACTGCATCACTGACTCCGTGTCGTTACTGCTGCTGCCCTGCACCATCACCCCCATCCTCCGCATACACTGCCCTGAGGCTATACTCCTCCCGTGGGGAGTTATGCTACGCTCTGCTGCACCCACAACACCAGCCTTAGCGGTCTGCCCTGTAGCGGCGGTTCACTCTGACCGCAATCCACGGGTGGCGTAGTCGGACATTTAAACATCAAAACCACATAAATAGTTCCGCCACTGGTTTGACCGCCCTGAGCCACGGAACCAGATCGCCGCCACGAAGACTACAACCACCAGCATCCACCAAAAAGGGTCCGGCTCCGGGTGTCCCAAGGCCCAGGGGGTGCGTCAGAACATTTTCATCACCTTTCACAATCACCAATGGGACAAGGCAGGGATGTCCTCTGTCCCCTCTCTTATACATCCTAGTGACGGAGCACCTGCTCTCATCAATTCGCCATAACCCCAATATTAGGTGGATTGAGGTGGGAGGCACCGAGTACAAGTGCTCTCTATTTGCTGATGATGTCCTAGTATATATCACTCAATCACATATATCCATCCCTGCTGTTATGGCTGAAATAGATCACTTTGTTACATGGTAAAATTTTAAAATCAATGCAGCGAAGTCTGAGGCCCTCGATGTCTCCCTCCCTAAATCCATATAGGATTCCATCCAGTCCAACTTTCCCTTTGCCTGGCCCTCACAGGGTATCAAATACTTAGGAATTCCTATTCATAGAGACCTCTCCCATCTATGTTATCTTAATTTTGGGCCCTTTATTGAACAATTCCATACAGACCACGGTTGGCAAGTTAGAACTGTAAGATTCACTACGTGAACCACTGGTATTTTGTGGAAAAGCACATGTAAGATTCTGCAACAGTCTCTGCTGATACTCCTGCATGCGTGCATCCCTTTCTATGGCAGGAATAATTTCTGCAAATTTACTTTTGTACCGGGGATCTAACAGTGTGGCAACCCAGTAGTCAGGATTATTTCTAATTCTCACAATTCGAGGGTCATGTTGCAGGTAGTGCAGCAAGAAGGCATTCATGTGTGTTGCGCATCCAGGAGCACCAAGTCCCTGTTGTGTTGGTGGCGAGGTAACAATCATGCTTCCTTCCTCTGTCCTCTCCCCCCAACCTCGCACAACAGAAATGTGATCAAGGTCTCCCTCATCTGATGAGTCTTCCATCAGTTCGTCCTCCACTTCTTCCTGGGCTCCTGCACCTTCCTCACTAGTTTGGCTGCTACCATGCGCCCTGGTAAAATCATCTCCCCCACCCTCACATGCCTGCCGCCCTGGTGCTGCCGACCGTCTGGACCTTGCAGATGTTAGCCCTTCCGCATACAACTCCTCCTCCTCTACTTCCTCCACCTCCTCTTGTGCCACCACCTGACTCCGAATTCTGTTTAACATGTGCTCCAGCATGTAAATCACCGGAATAGTCATGCTGATAATGGCATCGTCAGCACTAAACATCTTCGTCGTCATTTCAAAACTGTGCAGAAGGGTGCATAGGTCCCTGATCTGAGACCACTCCTCCAGCGTGATTTGCCCCACCTCTGAATCTCGTTGGCCCAGGCTATACGTCAGAACGTATTGCACCAGAGCTTGTCGGTGCTGCCACAGTCGCTGCAACATGTGCAGAGTTGAATTCCACCGGGTAGGCACATCGCATTTTAGCCGGTGAAGTGGCAGGCCCAACGACTTCTGTAGAGATGTAAGTCGCTGAGCTGCGGGATGCGAATGGCGGAAGTGAGCACACAGCGACCGTGCCCTCTGCAGAAGGCCATCTAGTCTGGGATAGTGGGCTAAAAATTGCTGGACAACCAGGTTCAACACGTGAGCCATACAAGGCACGTGTGTGACATTGCCCCGGCGAAGGGCCGCACCCAGGTTTGCAGCATTGTCGCACACGGCCTTCCCTGGTTTCAGGTCCAGTGGAGACAACCATTCATGAAATTGGTTCTCCAGAGCTGACCACAACTCCTCAGCTGTGTGACTCACATTTCCCAGACATTTCAATGTAAAAACCGCCTGATGACGTTGAGCCCTACTGCCAGCATAGTAAGGAGGTGTGCAGGATCCCGTCTGCGCGGTTAGAAAGCTTGTGGCATGACCAGACAGGCTTTGGGTGCAGGTGGAAGACCGAGAGGAGGTTGAGGAGGCAGAAGCAGTGGAGGAAAAATGACATAAAGAGGATTGACGCACAACTCGTGGGGACGGCAAGACTTGGACAGCAGCCCCTTGTCCTGCTGTCACCATAGTTACCCAGTGCCCAGTCAGCGACATGTAACGCCCCTGTCCATGCCTACTCGTCCAAGTGTCTGTGGTGAAATGCACCCTGTCATACACAGAGTTTCTCAAAGAAGCGGTGATGTTGTGTGCGACATGCTGGTGGAGCGCAGGCACACCTTTCTTTGAGAAGTAGTGCCGACTGGGCATCTGGTACTGGGGCACTGCGACGGACATAAGGTCTCGAAAATCCTCTGTGTCCACCAGGCGGAAAGGCAGCATTTCTGTAGCCAAGAGCTTGCAGATGGTGAAATTCATCCTCTTAGCTTTCTCATGGCTAGGAGGAAATGGTCTTTTACTTGTCCACATCTGAGGGACCGAGGGCTGGCTATTGTGCTTAGACGGGGTTGATAAGGGTGTCCCCGGCAAACTGCCGGTCTGTGAGGAAGATGCAGGCGGACATGTTAGGTTGCCTTGATCCAAAGGTGGTGCTATCGATGTCGGACAGCGCTCAAGACCAGCTGGTGTTACCACCTCCAAAGAAAATGATGACCTGCCAATCACGCTGGCTGTTGCGGGTAAAGAGGTGGCAGGTCTGCGCCCCAAAACAGGTGTGACTGCTGTCCCCCCAGTCACAGAGGATGAAGAGGCCGCGGATGCACAAGATATGGCAGACGGTGGTTGGCCCGGCCGGCTAGACCGCATTGTAGCACACTGAGCTTCCCACTGCAACTTATGCTTCATGTCCATGTGCCGGTTCATGCATGAAGTACTCAAACTATGTATTTTTTGGCCTCTACTTAGCTTTTGCTGACAAATGTTACAGATAACACGAGTTGGGTCTTCTTTATCGATCTGAAAAAATGCCCAGGCTATGCAAGGCTTAGCACCCATGCGACCTGAAGAGCCACCACGACTTGTGGTGAGAGGCAGAGTTGTGTTTGAGGATGCAGTTGTTGACGTGCTTCCAGTACTACGTCTCTGTCCAGGAAGGCGCAACCTGACCTCGTCGTCACTAGCATCTTCCTCCACCTCCTCTGCTGACCTCATCTCTTGGCTGACTGTGGGTTGACAGTAAGTGGGATCTCCGACCTCATCATCATCACCCTGTGCGTTATCACACCCGTCGTCCTCAGAGCCAACCTGTTCCTGCCCTGACAAAAAACTAAAGTTGTCGCTCCAATCAGGTATTTGAGTCTTATCATCGTCTTCCTCATTGTCTCCACCAACAGGAGTTACAGTTTGGGAATGAGGGTCTACATTATGGTCAGAACCTTCTGCGTCTGGTCCTGGATCCGACTCATAAAGATTCTGGGCATCAGTGCAGATCATTTCCTCGTCTGGATTCACAGAAGCGCTGGAGTCGACCTCTGATTCCCAGGCTATAGTATGAGTAAACAGCTCTGCAGACTCAACCATCTGTTCTACCTCATACTCAGACGGGCAGCTGGAGATTTGGGAGCTGTGAGGAAGCAAGTGCGATTTGGGTGACACCTTTGAGGACTGGAGTATTTGTGATGTTGAAGTTGATGTGGAGGAGAGCCCACTTAAAGGAGCACTTGATATCCGTTGAAGCACCTGCTGTTTTTGTGCCTCATCTGGAATTTGTAGCGATTGGCGTGGCCGTAAGAAAGGGATCTTATCACATTGTCCGCTAAAAGAAGTAGACATTTTAGTTTGGCTGGAAGATGGTCTTTCTTCTGCACCTACCCCACGGACACAACCTTTTTTCCCCTTCCCAACACGCCTATTCCCCTTTCCACCAGCAGCAGGCCTTTTTCCACTCATTTTGGTGGTTAACTAATTCACAACTCTGGAGTTGTTTGCACAAAAAAACAATGGATGGTAACCGAGCAGAGCTGAGTGGCCAAACTGTGGTATTAGGCCAAAACTATTGGCTGGGTTAGATGCAGAAAAAAAATATTTTTAATTTGCAACCTGATGGAGGTCAGTATAGATGGACTAATAGACCAAGTCCCACACACCGCTAGAAGCCCAAATATTTTTTCAGAGCTAGATGCAGAAAAAAATTATATTCAATTTGCAACCTGCTGGAGGTCAGTATAGAAGGACTAATAGAACAAGTCCCACACACTGCTAGAAGCCCAAATATTTTTTCAGAGCTAAATGAAGAAAAAAATTATTTTTAATTTGCAACCTGATGGAGGTCAGTATAGATGGACTAATAGACCAAGTTCCACACACTGCTAAGAAGCCCAAATATTTTTTCAGAGCTAGATGCAGAAAAAAATTATTTTTAATTTGCAACCTGATGGAGGTCAGTATAGATGGACTAATAGACCAAGTCCCACACACTGCTAGAAGCCCAAATATTTTTTCAGAGCTAGATGCAGAAAAAAATTATTTTTAATTTGCAACCTGATGGAGGTCAGTATAGATGGACTAATAGACCAAGTCCCACACACCGCTAGAAGCCCAAATATTTTTTCAGAGCTAGATGCAGAAAATTTTTTTATTCAATTTGCAACCTGATGGAGGTCAGTATAGATGGACTAATAGACCAAGTCCCACACACTGCTAGAAGCCCAAATATTTTTTCAGAGCTAGATGCAGAAAAAAATTATTTTTAATTTGCAACCTGATGGAGGTCAGTATAGATGGACTAATAGACCAAGTCCCACACACTGCTAGAAGCCCAAATATTTTTTCAGAGCTAGATGCAGAAAAAAATTATTTTTAATTTGCAACCTGATGGAGGTCAGTATAGATGGACTAATAGAACAAGTCCCACACGCTGCTAGAAGATCAAATATTTTTTCAGAGATAAATGAAGAAAAAAATTATTTTTAATTTGCAACCTGATGGAGGTCAGTATAGATGGACTAATAGACCAAGTCCCACACACTGCTAGAAGCCCAAATATTTTTTCAGAGCTAGATGCAGAAAAAAATTATTTTTAATTTGCAACCTGATGGAGGTCAGTATAGATGGACTAATAGACCAAGTCCCACACACCGCTAGAAGCCCAAATATTTTTTCAGAGCTAGATGCAGAAAAAAATTATATTCAATTTGCAACCTGCTGGAGGTCAGTATAGAAGGACTAATAGAACAAGTCCCACACACTGCTAGAAGCCCAAATATTTTTTCAGAGCTAAATGAAGAAAAAAATTATTTTTAATTTGCAACCTGATGGAGGTCAGTATAGATGGACTAATAGACCAAGTCCCACACACTGCTAGAAGCCCAAATATTTTTTCAGAGCTAGATGCAGAAAAAAATTATATTCAGTTTGCAACCTGATGGAGGTCAGTATAGATGGACTAATAGAATGATGCTATGCCCAAAAGATTTTACTTCACTAGGTGCAGTAAAAAAATTGGTATTCTATACACAGGTGGTATATCTTGCAACACAGATAGGCTACTCCACTGACTAACACACTCTGCAATAGGCCAAAAAGGACTAGCTTTGCTAGATTCAGCCAAATGCTGTGAAAAAAACTTGCACAGCACTGGCACAGACCTGCCTGGCAAAAACTGATAGGAACTGATGTAACCTAGTCCTGAAAAGGACTCCAATTACAATTAGTCTTTACTCCCACAATCTATCTATTTAAGAGCACAGACCTGCCTGATAAAAGTCGTAGGAAATGCTGTAACCTAGTCCTTAAAAGGACTGCAATCACAACTATTCCCTACTCCCAAGCTATCTGTATATTTGTGCGAAAATTGGCTTGAAATTAACAAGGTATAGCGCACACAGCAACAGCGGTGCCGTCTAACACGCAGCTGCAGCAGTGAGAAAATGGTGGCGACGGGGAAAATGGCTTGGTCTTATAGGGCAAGGACATGTGACATACACTGCCAATCACACATGCCCTTGCTTGTGTGAAAAAAAGCACTTCGCTCCGTGTGTGCGCTGCTGATAGGCTGACAGATTGCACCTCCCCACTGCAAATGCGGGAAAGAGAAAAAAAAATGGAGATCTTCATTGTTCCTGCAGAGATCCATCCCCTGCCCCTCCCCCCGCCCCGCTGTACACTCAAACTGCGTATTAACATTAATTTTCATCATTACTGAGAAAAAATCCAGTTATGATTTTGGTGCACGAACAGTTATCGAACATAACCTCGAACAGCCGAATTTTTCTCAAATTGTTCGTGTTCGCCGACCGGCTCGAACACCGCCCAAAACAGCTCGAATTTGAGATTGGCGAACAGTTCGAGTAGAACAACTCTCATCTCTACTCAACAGTTCCAACTTGCCAACCGTGGGACCGTCAAGTGTTCAGCACTCAAACCGTAACAGAACCACAGTATCTGCTGGTAACATCAATTTTGCGGAATCATTTCACCACTTTTTTAGCCCATCCTTTGCAAGGCCACAGGAGACAAGAAGTCTGACACATAGTCAACGCCTAGAGACGATGGTACAGGAGTATCTCCAAGTAAACATTGAAGCCATGACTGTGTCACTGGACCCTTGCTCTTTTTGGGCTTCCAATCTGGATAAATGGCCGGAGCTAGCCACTTACGCCTTGGAGATCTTGTCATGCCCCGCAGCCAGCGTTCTGTCTGAACGTGTGTTCAGCGCTGCTGGTGGTGTGCTGACAGATAAGCGCACGCGGCTCTCCACTGATAATGTAGACAGACTCACGTTCATAAAGATGAACAAATCATGGGTCCGAAACGACTTTTCTACCCCTGTGTCATCCTGGGGAGAGTAAAAGCTTGATGATTGGTTAAAATCACCCTACCAACCGTTTTAAGCTTTCAAATTACTAATCATGTTTATCTGTATCTTGGCTGGAAAATAATTTGGGCTTTGTAGCAGTGTGCAGCACTGATTCTATTAGGCCATCTATAATAAGCTCCACCAGATTTAAAATTACTAATCATGTTTATCTGTATCTTGACTGGAAAATAATTTGGGCTTTGTAGCAGTGTGCAGCACTGATCCTATTAGGCCATCTATACTAAGCTCCACCAGATTTAAAATTAATAATAATTTTTAGCTGCATCTAGCCCAGAAAATAATTTTGGGGCTCCGAGATGCGCATGACACATAAGTGCCTTCTTGCTGCACTACCTGCAACATGACCCTCATATTGTCAGAATTCGAAGTAATCATGACTACTGGGTTGCCACACTCTTAGATCCCCCAAACTTTTCGATCAACCTTTTCATTTTAATAAAGACCAAAAAAATGGTCATTTTTGAAATTATAAGCATTAGCAAGTGATTAGAAACTGAAATCAAACAGTTTTCAACTCAAAACTTTATTCTAGGTGATGTTACATTTTCACATAGGACCCCTTGTTCGAAAGGAGCTTCTGAACTCTCTCGTCCATTGAATTTGTCAGGTTTTGGATGGTTTCTGCTTCAATTGTTTTGCATGAGGACAGAATACCCTCCCAGAGCTGTTGCTTAGATGTGAACTGCCTCCCGCCATCATAGACACTCCTTTTGATGATGCTCCAGAGGTTCTGAATGGGGTAGAGGTCAGGGGAGCATGGGGGTCACACCATAAGTTTGTCCCCTTTTTTTGCCCATATCAGCCAGAGATGCAGATGTTTTATGTGCAGCATGAGATGGTGCATTTTCATGCAAAAAAATGATCTTGCTGTGAAATACACGGTTCTTCTTCTTGAACCATGGCAGGAAGTGCTGTTTGAGAAAATCCACATACATTATGGAGTTCATCTTTAGCGCCTTCAGGGATCCTAAAGGGGCCGACAATCTCTCTCCCCATGATTCCAGCCCAAAACATTACTCCACCTCCTCCTTGTTGGCGCTGTAGCCGTGTTTGCGTGGGGTGTCCATCAACCAGCCATCCTCCACTCCATCCATCTGGACCATCGAGCGTTGCACGGCACTCATCCGTGAACAAAACAGTTTTGAAATCAGTCTTCATGTAATGTTTGGCCCACTGGAGCCGTTTCTGCTTGTGTGAAGTGGATAGAGAAGGTCGACAGGATGGCGTATGCACAGCTGCAAACCTCTGAAGGACCCTGCATCTTGTTGTTCGGGGGACCTTGGAGGCACCAGCAGCTTCAAAAACTTGTCTGCTGCTATGACAAGGCTTTTTTGCCGCTGCTCTTTTAACCTCACGTAATTGCCAGTAGGAAAGAGTCCTCAATTTGCCCTTATCAGCACGCACACGTGTGTACTGTGAATCAGCTACATACTTCTTGATTGCCAAGACACTTCATCCTGATCATGGCACAATGTTGATAGTAGTCATGCCTTGACCTAAACACTCCACAATTTGTTGCTTCTCAGCAGCCAACACATCCTTTTTCTTTCCCATTTTGGCAGAAAATGTAGGCTGCTTAATAATGTGAGAGAGCCTTCTTAAGTAGTCTTGCCTTTCATTGGACACACCTGCCAAACTAATTAGCACAGGTGTCTGCAATTGCTTACAGTGATATAAAGAGCCCTGACACACATCACCATCAATGAGTTTAACTGACAAACAAACATATTCTTCCCTTATCACTCCTAAACACTTTTTGCATAATAATTTGGAACGCGGTGTACATGTGCTTTTCCACAAAACACCAGTGGTTCACGTAGTGAATCTTACAGTTCTAACTTGCCAACCGTGGTCTGTATGGAATTGTTCAATAAAGGGCCCAAAATTAAGATAACATAGATGGGAGAGGTCTCTATGAATAGGAATTCCTAAGTATTTGATACCCTGTGAGGGCCAGGCAAAGGGAAAGTTGGACTGGATGGAATCCTATATGGATTTAGGGAGGGAGACATCGAGGGCCTCAGACTTCGCTGCATTGATTTTAAAATTTTACCATGTAACAAAGTGATCTATTTCAGCCATAACAGCAGGGATGGATATATGTGATTGAGTGATATATACTAGGACATCATCAGCAAATAGAGAGCACTTGTACTCGGTGCCTCCCACCTCAATCCACCTAATATTGGGGTTATGGCGAATTGATGAGAGCAGGTGCTCCGTCACTAGGATGTATAAGAGAGGGGACAGAGGACATCCCTGCCTTGTCCCATTGGTGATTGTGAAAGGTGATGAAAATGTTCTGACGCACCCCCTGGGCCTTGGGACACCCGGAGCCGGACCCTTTTTGGTGGATGCTGGTGGTTGTAGTCTTCGTGGCGGCGACCCGGTTCTGTGGCTCAGGGTGGTCAAACCAGTGGCGGAACTATTTATGTGGTTTTGATGTTTAAATGTCCGACTACGCCACCCGTGGATTGCGGTCAGAGTGTACCGCCGCTGCAGGGCAGACCGCTGAGGCTGGTGTTGTGGGTGCAGCAGAGCGTAGCATAACTCCCCACGGGAGGAGTATAGCCTCAGGGCAGTGTATGCGGAGGATGGGGGTGATGGTGCAGGGCAGCAGCAGTAACGACACGGAGTCAGTGATGCAGTCCAGGGACTTTACTCACAGTTCTTATTATCCAGACCACGTCTGCAGGTAACGGCTGCCCACGTCGTACTGTGCTCACCAGGTGAGGGGCTCAGACAACTCCCAGATAACTTTGGAGCGCTTCACAGGACCCCCTTTGTGTGTCCATTGTCTGGCCTTTCTTACCAACGCTTCTGTCCGGCTGCCTCGGGCCTCCTCTTGGTAAACTTGGCACCAGTTTCCCTGACCCTATGTGGTGCCTTCCTAGTGGGTGTAGCGAGGGGCTGCGCCACATAAAATGTTACAGCCTCCGGTTTCTAGCTGAGGGTCATTTCCCGCCTCCACTAGTTTCAGGGACCGGTCTCCCCCTTTGGCCTGACCCCTCTACGCAGGTGGATTCGGGCGTGCGGTGGCGACTCGCCCGTCCGCAACCCTGGGATCCCTTCGTTCCTCGTTCCTGGAGCCTTCTCCGCTCCTCTTCCTTCCTTCTCCCTCTTCCAGGCCTGGGCCTGTGTTACTAGGCCCGCCTCTGGAGCAGAGCTCATGCAGAGCCCCTGCTCCCTGTAACTTCTGCTCAGACTTCTCTGCACTGAACTAATATGGTGCCGACCTTTTATACTCCCTTATCAATGCACCCAGGTACTGCTTCCTCCCTGCTCCTGCACTACAGGGTTCCCCTTCCTCAGTGTTCCCTCCCCCCACTCCACCCAGGATCAGTGACTGTCGTGCCCATCTCAGGGGCATATTGGTCGCCCTGCCCCACGGCAATGTGGTGTAATGCATGCAGGTGTCGGGGTCCTGATCCACACTCCATCCTTACCTGAGAGTGAGATATCACACCTCTGGGTGAGGTGCAATACCTCTGTAGCAACCGAGCCCTCAGGGTGCTACAGTTCCATTTATCTTCAGCCTAGGTGACGTATTGTGATACAGGGCCGTGATTTTGGCTATAAAAGGGTCCCCTAGACCCCTACCCCAAGCTTTTTGAGAGAATCATATATGGCGTGCCAGGAGACTCTATGGAATGCTTTCTCAGCATCCAACGAGACTATCTAATTAAAAATTTTTAACTGCATCTAGCACAGGAAATACTTTGTGCCTAGTAGCAGTGTCTGCTAGTCAGCGGATTATCCCAGCTGTTAAGCAAGCTACATCACCTGTAGTTTGGACACTTAATTTTTTCAAAGGAAATGCTTCGGGCCACGGGATACTCAGTGAAGAGCATCAGGAGGCACCCCAAGGCATAGGGGCAGGGACTGGCAGTAGGATGCCTTGCGGTGGACAGCCGAGCTCGATCCTTATAAAAGCTTTTTAACTGCAGCAGCTTTAGTGGACGCTACTGGAGCTGGAATTATGCGGCTGCTGGCATGAGACTTGACCTCCAATAGATCCTTGTAAATGGATTTAAAGTGTATTCATTCAAATTAGAGAGACAATTTAAATTAAAAAGCTTAGAGCTGCCTCCACCATAGGGGGGCTCACTCGACCCACCAGCGGACAGGCACCAGTAATGGGAGAGGGGGGCTGGCCGTCAGGGTTCACCGCGGCTCTGGCACAAACCCGGCGACACGGAGGTGGCACGGGCAGGAGCAGACTGAACGTGTCGGCTTCTCACTTTTTGGATTATAGAAGGGCATGACATGCCTATATCTGTGTCTCCCCCTCCTTTTACTCCTCCACCTCTTTTCTTTTCGCATGACTATATGTACTTGTCACTTTTCCATGTGTTAGTTGTGTCTTCTGAGCAGTTTGTCAGCTTTTGGACACCTTTGAAGGTGTTTTCTATGTGTTTCTATGTGTTTTTGTTTGCCTGCCATTGGTTTTAACGGTGTTCGAAGGTGTTCGACGAACAGTTCGACGAACAGTTCGGCGAACACACGGGTGTTCGACGAACCGAACCGAACTCGAACACAACGGGGGTGGCTCAACACTAGTGGGCAGCCGTTACCTGCAGAAGTGGTCTGGATGATAAAAACTGTGAGTAAAGGCCCTGGACTGCATCACTGACTCCGTGTCGTTACTGCTGCTGCCCTGCACCATCACCCCCATCCTCCGCATACACTGCCCTGAGGCTATACTCCTCCCGTGTGGAGTTATACTATGCTCTGCTGCACCCACAACACCAGACTCAGCGGTCTGCCCTGCAGCGGCGGTTCACTCTGACCGCAATCCATGGGTGGCATAGTCGGACATTTAAACATCAAAACCACATAAATAGTTCCGCCACTGGTTTTACCGCCCTGAGCCACGGAACCGGGTCGCCGCCACGGAGACTACAACCACCAGCATCCACCAAAAAGGGTCCGGCTCCGGGTGTCCCAAGGCCCAGGGGGCGCATTAGAACATTTTCATCACCTTTCATAATCACCAATGGGACAAGGCAGGGATGTTCTCTGTCCCCTCTCTTATACATCCTAGTGACGGAGCACCTGCTCTCATCAATTCGCCATAACCCCAATATTAGGTGGATTGAGGTGGGAGGCACCAAGTACAAGTGCTCTCTATTTGCTGATGATGTCCTAGTATATATCACTCAATCACATATATCCATACCTGCTGTTATGGCTGAAATAGATCACTTTGCTACATGGTCAAATTTTAAAATCAATGCAGCGAAGTCTGAGGCCCTCATTGTCTCCCTACCCAAATCCATTCAGGATTCCATCCAGTCCAACTTTCCCTTTGCCTCGCCCTCACAGGGTATCAAATACTTAGGAATTCCTATTCATAGAGACCTCTCCCATCTATGTTATCTTAATTTTGGGCCCTTTATTGAACAACTCCATACAGACCATGGTTGGCAAGTTAGAACTGTAAGATTCACTACGTGAACCACTGGTGTTTTGCGGAAAAGCACATGTACACTGTGTTCCAAATTATTATGCAAAAAGTGTTTAGGAGTGATAAGGGAAGAATTTTTTTGTTTGTCAGTTAAACTCATTGATGGTGATGTGTGTCAGTGCTCTTTATATCACTGTAAGCAATTGCAGACACCTGTGCTAATTAGTATGGCAGGTGTGTCCAATGAAAGGCAAGACTACTTAAGAAGGCTTTCCCACATTATTAAGCAGCCTACATTTTCTGCCAAAATGGGAAAGAAAAAGGATGTGTCGGCTGCTGAGAAGCAACAAATTGTGGAGTGTTTAGGTCAAGGCATGACTACAATCAACATTGTGCGATGATCTGGATGAAGTGTCTTGGCAATCATAAAGTATGTAGCTGATTCACAGTACACACGTGTGCCTGCTGATAAGGGAAAAATGAGGACTCTTTCCTACAGGCAATTACGTCAGGTTAAAAGAGCAGCGGCAAAAAAGCCTTGTCATAGCAGCAGACAAGTTTTTGAAGCTGCTGGTGCCTCCAAAGTCCCCCGAACAACAAGATGCAGGATCCTTCAGAGGTTTGCAGCTGTGAGTAAGCCATCCTGTCAACCTCCTCTATCCACTGCACACAAGCAGAAACGGCTCCAGTGGGCCAAACAATACATGAAGACTGACTTCAAAACTGTTTTGTTCACGGATGAGTGCAGTGCAACGCTCGATGGTCCAGATGGATGGAGTGGAGGATGGCTGGTTGATGGACTCCCCACGCAAACACGGCTACAGCGCCAACAAGGAGGAAGTGGAGTAATGTCTTGGGCTGGAATCATGGGAAGAGAGATTGTCAGCCCCTTTAGGATCCCTGAAGGGGTAAAGATGAACTCCATAATGTATGTGGAGTTTCTCAAACAGCACTTCCTGCCATGGTTCAAGAAGAAGAACAGTGTATTCCACAGCAAGATCATTTTCATGCATGATAATGCACCGTCTCATGCTGCACATAACACATCTGCATCTCTGACTGATATGGGCATAAAAGGGGACAAACTTATGGTGTGACCCCCATGCTACCCTGACCTCTACCCCATTCAGAACCTCTGGAGCATCAACCAAAGGAGTGTCTATGATGGCGGGAGGCAGTCCACATCTAAGCAACAGCTCTGGGAGGGTATTCTGTCCTCATGCAAAACAATTGAAGCAGAAACCATCCAAAATCTGACAAATTCAATGGACGAGACAGTTCAGAAGCTCCTTTCGAACAAGGGGTCCTATGTGCAAATGTAACATCACCTAGAATAAAGTTTTGAGTTGAAAACTGTTTGATTTCAGTTTCTAATATCCTGCTAATGCTTATAATTTCAAAAATGACCATTTTTTTGGTCTTTATTAAAATGAAAAGGTTGATCGAAAAGTGTGGGGGATCGAAGAGTGTGGCATCCCAGTAGTCAGGATAACTTCGAATTATGAGAATCTGAAGGCCATGTTGCAGGTTGTGCAGCAAGAAGGCACTCATGTGTCTTGCGCATCTAGGAGCCCCAAAATTATTTTCCAGCCAAGATACAGATAAACATGATTAGTAGTTTTAGATCTGGTGGAGCTTAGTATAGATGGCCTAATAGAATCAGTACTGCACACTGCTACAAAGCCCAAATTATTTTCCAGCCAAGATACAGATAAATATGATTAGTAATTTTAAATCTGGCGGAGCTTAGTATAGATGGCCTAATAGAATCAGTACTGCACACTGCTGCAAAGCCCAAATTATTTTCCAGCCAAGATACAGATAAACATGATTACTAATTTGAAAGCTTAAAACGGTTGGTGAGGTGATTTTAACAAATCATCAAGCTTTTACTCTCCCCTGGATGACACAGGGGTAGAAAAGTCGTTTCGGATCCATGATTTGTTCATCTTTATAAACGTGAGTCTGTCTACATTATCAGTGGAGAGCCGCATGCGCTTATCTGTCAGCACACCACCAGCAGCGCTGAACACACGTTCAGACAGAATGCTGGCTGCGGGGCATGACAAGATCTCCAAGGCGTAAGTGGCGAGCTCTGGCCATTTATCCAGGTTGGAAGCCCAAAAAGAGCAAGGGTCTAGTGACACAGTCATGGCTTCAATGTTTACTTGGAGATACTCCTGTACCATCGTCTCTAGGCGTTGACTATGTGTCAGACTTCTTGTCTCCTGTGGCCTTGCAAAGGATGGGCTAAAAAAGTGGTGAAATGATTCCGCAAAATTGATGTTACCAGCAGATACTGTGTTTCTGTTACGGCTTGAGTGCTGAACACACGACGGTCCCACGGTTGGCATGTTGGAACTATGAGATTCACTATGTGCACCACTGGTGTTTTGTGGAAAAGCACATGTAAGATTCTGCAACAGTCTCTGCTGATACTCCTGCATGCGTGCATCCCTTTCTATGGCAGGAATAATTTCTGCAAATTTACTTTTGTACCGGGGATCTAACAGTGTGGCAACCCAGTAGTCAGGATTATTTCTAATTCTCACAAATCGAGGGTCAGGTTGCAGGTAGTGCAGCAAGAAGGCACTCATGTGTCTTGTGCATCCAGGAGCACCAAGTCCCTGTTGTGTTGGTGGCGAGGTAACAATCATGCTTCCTTCCTCTGTCCTCTCCCCCCAACCTCACACAACAGAAATGTGATCAAGGTCTCCCTCATCTGATGAGTCTTCCATCAGTTCGTTCTCCACTTCTTCCTGGGCTCCTGCACCTTCCTCACTAGTTTGGCTGCTACCATGCGCCCTGGTAAATCCATCTCCCCCACCCTCACATGCCTGCAGCCTTGGTGCTGCCGACCGTCTGGACCTTGCAGATGTTAGCCCTTCCGCATACAACTCCTCCTCCTCTACTTCCTCCACCTCCTCTTGTGCCACCACCTGACTCCGAATTCTGTTTAACATGTGCTCCAGCATGTAAATCACCGGAATAGTCATGCTGATACTGTCATCGTCAGCGCTAGACATCTTCGTCGCCATTTCAAAACTGCGCAGAAGGGTGCATAGGTCCCTGATCTGAGACCACTCCTCCA
The DNA here is from genome assembly GCF_046119375.1 of Phyllobates terribilis. Classification (NCBI taxonomy): domain Eukaryota; kingdom Metazoa; phylum Chordata; class Amphibia; order Anura; family Dendrobatidae; genus Phyllobates; species Phyllobates terribilis. The sequence goes on along the minus strand of NW_027362764.1, from coordinate 528,924,300 downwards.
GCGTGATTTGCCCCACCTCTGGATCTCGTTGGCCCAGGCTATATGTCAGAACGTATTGCACCAGGGCTTGTCGGTGCTGCCACAGTCGCTGCAACATGTGCAGAGTTTAATTCCACCGGGTAGGCACATCGCATTTTAGCCGGTGAAGTGGCAAGCCCAACGACTTCTGTAGAGATGTAAGTCGCTGAGCTGCGGGATGCGAACGGCGGAAGTGAGCACACAGCGACCGTGCCATCTGCAGAAGGCCATCTAGTCCGGGATACTGGGCTAAAAATTGCTGAACAACCAGGTTCAACACATGAGCCATACAAGGCACGTGTGTGACATTGCCCCGGCGAAGGGCCGCACCCAGGTTTGCAGCATTGTCGCACACGGCCTTCCCTGGTTTCAGGTCCAGTGGAGACAACCATTCATGAAATTGGTTCTCCAGAGCTGACCACAACTCCTCAGCTGTGTGACTCACATTTCCCAGACATTTCAAAGTAAAAACCGCCTCATGACATTGAACCATGCTGCCAGCATAGTAAGGAGGTGTGCAGGATTCCTTCTGCGTCGTTAGAAAGCTTGTGGCATGACCAGACAGGCTTTGGGTGCAGGTAGAGGACCGAGAGGAGGTTGAGGAGGCAGAAGCAGTGGAGGAACTTTGAGATAAAGAGGATTGACGCACAACTCGTGGGGGCGGCAAGACTTGGACAGCAGCCCCTTGTCCTGCTGTCACCATAGATACCCAGTGCCCAGTCAGCGACATGTAACGCCCCTGTCCATGCCTACTCGTCCAAGTGTCTGTGGTGAAGTACACAATGTCACACAAAGAGTTTCTCAAAGAAGCGGTGATGTTGTGTGCGACATGCTGGTGGAGCGCAGGTACACCTTTCTTTGAGAAGTAGTGCCGACTGGGCATCTGGTACTGGGGCACTGCGACTGACATAAGGTCTCGAAAATCCTCTGTGTCCACCAGGCGGAAAGGAAACATTTTTGTAGCCAAGAGCTTGCAGATGGTGAAATTCAACCTTTTAGCTTTCTCATGGCTAGGAGGAAATGGTCTTTTACTTGTCCACATCTGAGGGACCGAGGGCTGGCTGTTGTGCTTAGACGGGGTTGAGAAAGGTGTCCCCGGCAAACTGCCGGTCTGTGAGGAAGATGCTGCCTTGATCCAAAGGTAGTGCTATTGATGTTGGACAGCGCTCAACACCAGCTGGTGTTTACACCACCAAAGAAAATGATGACATGCCAATCACGCTGGCTGTTGCAGGTAAAGAGGTGGCAGGTCTGCGTCCCAAAACAGGTGTGACTGCTGTCCCCCCAGTCACAGAGGATGAAGAGGCCACAGATGCCCAAGATGTGGCAGACGGTGGTTGGCCCGGCCGTCTAGGCCGCATTGTAGCACAGTGAGCTTCCCAGTGCAACTTATGCTTCATGTCTATGTGCCGGTTCATGCATGAAGTACTCAAACTATGTATTTTTTGGCCTCTACTTAGCTTTTGCTGACAAATGTTACAGATAACATGAGTTGGGTCATCTTTATCGATCTGAAAAAATGCCCAGGCTATGCAAGGCTTAGCACCCATGCGACCTGAAGAGCCACCACGACTTGTGGTCAGAGGCAGAGTTGTGTTTGAGGATGCAGTGGTTGACGTGTTTCCAGTACTACGTCTCTGTCCAGGAAGGCGCAACCTGACCTCGTCATCACTAGCATCCTCCTCCACCTCTTCTGCTGACCTAATCTCTTGGCTGACTGTGGGTTGACAGTAAGTGGGATCTCCAACCTCATCATCATCACCCTGTGTGTTATCACACCCATCGTCCTCAGAGCCAACCTGTTCCTGCCCTGACAAAAAACTAAAGTTGTCACTCCAATCAGGTATTTGAGTCTCATCATTGTCTTCCTCATTGTCTCCACCAACAGGAGTTACAGTTTGGGAATGAGGGTCTACATTATGGTCAGAACCTTCTGCGTCTGGTCCTGGATCCGACTCATAAAGATTCTGGGCATCAGTGCAGATCATTTCCTCGTCTAGATTCACAGAAGCTCTGGAGCCGACCTCTGATTCCCAGGCTATAGTATGAGTAAACAGCTCTGCAGACTCAACCATCTGTTATACCCCATACTCAGACGGGCAGCTGGAGATTTGGGAGCTGTGAGGAAGCAAGTGCAATTGTGGTGACACCTCTGAGGACTGGAGTATTTGTGATGTTGAAGTTGAGGTGGAGGAGAGCCCACTTAAAGGAGCACTTGATATCCGTTGAAGCACCTGCTGTTTTTGTGCCTCATCTGGAATTTGTAGCGATTGGCGTGGCCGTAAGAAAGGGATCTTATCACATTGTCCGCTAAAAAAAGTAGACATTTTAGTTTGGCTGGAAGATGGTCTTTCTTCTGTAGATGTTACTGTTGCTTTAACACCTACCCCACGGACACAACCTTTTTTCCCCTTCCCAACACGCCTATTCGCCTTTCCACCAGCAGCAGGCCTTTTTCCACTCATTTTGGTGGTTAACTAATTCACAACTCTGGAGTTGTTTGCACAAAAAAACAATGGATGGGAACCGAGCAGAGCTGAGTGGCCAAACTGTGTTATTAGGCCAAAAGTATTTGCTTGGTTAGATGCAGATAAAAATGATATTGAATTTGCAACCTGGTGGAGGTTAGTATAGATGGACTAATAGAACAAGTCCCACACACTGCTAGAAGCCCAAATATTTTTTCAAAGCTAGATGCAGAAAAAAATTATATTGAATTTGCAACCTGATGGAGGTCAGTATAGATGAACGAATAGACCATGTCCCACACACTGCTAGAAGCCCAAATATTTTTTCAGAGCTAGATGCAGATAAAAATTATTTTTAATTTGCAACCTGGTGGAGGTTAGTATAGATGGACTAATAGACCAAGTCCCACACACTGCTAGAAGCCCAAATATTTTTTCAGAGCTAGATGCAGAAAAAAATTGTATTGAATTTGCATCCTGATGGAGGTCAGTATAGATGGACTAATAGACCAAGTCCCACACAGTGCTGGAAGCCCAAATATTTTTTCAGAGCTAAATGCAGATAAAAATTATTTTTAATTTGCAACTTGGTGGAGGTTAGTATAGATGGACTAATAGACCAAGTCCCACACATTGCTAGTAGCCCAAATATTTTTTCAGAGCTAGATGCAGATAAAAATTATTTTTAATTTGCAACCTGGTGTAGGTTAGTATAGATGGACTAATATACCAAGTCCCACACACTGCTAGTAGCCCAAATATTTTTTCAGAGCTAGATGCAGATAAAAATTATATTGAATTTGCAACCTGATGGAGGTCATTATAGATGGACTAATAGACCAAGTCCCACACACTGCTAGAAGCCCAAATATTTTTTCAGAGCTAGATGCAGAAAAAAATTATATTGAGTTTGCAACCTGATGGAGGTCAGTATAGATGGACTAATAGACCAAGTCCCACACACTGCTAGAAGCCCAAATATTTTTTCAGAGCTAGATGCAGATAAAAATTATTTTTAATTTGCAACGTGATGGAGGTTAGTATAGATGGACTAATAGACCAAGTCCCACACACTGCTAGCAGCCGAAATATTTTTTCAGAGCTAGATGCAGAAAAAAATTATATTGAATTTACAACCTGATGGAGGTCAGTATAGATGGACTAATAGAACAAGTCCCACACACTGCTAGAAGCCGAAATATTTTTTCAGAGCTAGATGCAGAAAAAAATTATATTGAATTTGCCACCAGATGGAGGTCAGTATAGATGGACTAATACAACAAGTCCAACATACTGCTAGAAGCCGAAATATTTTTTCAGAGCTCGATGCAGAAAAATATTATATTGAATTTGCAACCTGGTGGAGGTTAGTATAGATGGCCTAATAGAATGATGCTATGCCCAAAAGGTTTTACTTCACTAGGTGCAGTAAAAAAATTGGTATTCTATACACAGGTGGTGTAGCTTGCAACACAGATAGGCTACTCCACTGACTAACACACTCTGCAATAGGCCAAAAAGGATTTGCTTTGCTAGATTTAGCCAAATGCTGTGAAAAAAACTTGCACAGCACTGGCACAGACCTGCCTAGCAAAAACTGATAGGAACTGATGTAACTTAGTCCTGAAAAGGACTGCAATTACAATTAGTCTTTACTCCCAACCTATCTATTTAAGAGCACAGACCTGACTGATAAAAGTCGAAGGTAATGATGTAACCTAGTCCTTAAAAGGACGGCAATCACAACTCTTCCCTACTCCCAAGCTATCTGTAGATTTGTGCGAAAATTAGCTTGAAATTAACAAGGTATAGCGCACACAGCAACAGTAGTACCGTCTAACATGCTGCTGCAGCAGTGAGAAAATGGTGGCGACGGGGAAAATGGCTGGGTCTTATAGGGCAAGGACATGTGACATACACTGCCAATGACACATGCCCTTGCTTGTGTGAAAAAAAGCACTTCGCTCCGTGTGTGTGCTGCTGATAGGCTGACAGATTGCACCTCCCTACTGTAAATGTGGGAAAGAGAAAAAAAAATGGAGATCTTCATTATTCCTGAAGAGATCCATCCCCAGCCCCTCCCCCCACCCCGCTGTACACCCAAACTGCGTATTAACATTAATTTTCAGCGTTACTGAGAAAAAATCCAGTTATGATTTTGGTGCACGAACAGTTATCGAACATAACCTCGAACAGCCAAATTTTTTTCAAATCGTTCGTGTTCGCCGAACGGCTCGAACACCGCCCAAAACAGCTTGAATTTCAGATTGACGAACAGTTCGAGTCGAACACCGCTCATCTCTAGCCTTAACTAAACTGTTTTTTCCCTTTATAGCAACTGGGTCTCCTGTACACTGTTGGTCTAAGCGGTAAATGGAAGGCTTTCCAAATATTATGAGGAACTGCAATGCCCCTTGAAACAGACGTGGATTACAGCATACTAAAAATCTTCTACCCATTATTGGGGAGTGGGTCTCCCTTAGTGTTCGCCTATGCATTGAAAAGTAAAAGCTGGCTAAAATAAGGAGGAAATGCAATGCCCCTTGGAAGAGCTGTGGAGTTCAGAGTGGTTTAAAAAGATGGTTTTAATGCCCCTTTGAAGAGCTGTGGAGTTCAGAGTGGTGTAAACAAATGGTTTTAATGCCTCTTGGCAGAGTGGTGGAGGTCACAGTAGCTTAACAAGACGGTTTTAATGCCCATTGGAAGAGTGTTGGAGGTCACAGAAGCTTAACAAGATGGTTTTAATGCCCCTTGGAAGAGTGGTGGAGGTCACAGTAGCTTAACAAGATGGTTTTAATGCCCCTTGGAAGAGTGGTGGAGGTCACAGAAGCTTAACAAGATGGTTTTAATGCCCCTTGGAAGAGTGGTGGAGGTCGCAGTGGAATAAAAAGACAATATCAATGCCCCTTGGAAGAGTGGTGGTGGTCACAGTAGCTTAACAAGATGGTTTTAATGCCCCTTGGAAGAGTGGTGGAGGTCACAGTAGCTTAACAAGACGGTTTTAATGCCCATTTTAAGAGACGTGGAGTTCAGAGTGGTTTAACAAAACGGTTTTAATGCCCCTTGGAAGAGTGGTGGAGGTCACAGTAGCTTAACAAGATGGTTTTAATGCCCCTTTGAAGAGTGGTGGAGGTCAGAGTAGCTTAACAAGACGGTTTTAATGCCCCTTACAAGAGCCATGCAGTGCAGCATATTAAAAACATTATTCCTATTATTGGGGAGGGGGTCTCCCATTGTCTTTGCCTATGCCTTCTAAGCAAAATCTGCCAAAAATTAGGACGGAGGAACTTGCAATGCTGGCAAACAAGAGACATGCAGTACAGCATATTAAAAACATTATTCCCATTATTGGGGAGTGAGTCTCCCATAGTCTTTGCCTATGCCTTCCAAGCAAAAGTTGCCAAAAATTAGGACGGAGGAACTTGCAATGCTGGCTAACAAGAGCCATGAAGTACAGCATATTAAAAACATTATTCCCATTATTGGGGAGTGTGTCTCCCATAGTCTTTGCCTATGCCTTCCAAGCAAAATCTGCCAAAAATTAGGATGGAAGAACTTGCAATGCTGGCAACACGGACCTCGGTGACCCTGATTGTATAGTGGTGGTGGAGGTTGAGGATAAGGAGAAGAGCAAAATACAGCCGAAATGAGGAAACCTATACCCATGTGTCTGTGTGAAGCGGTGCATGGGAATACATCTCCGGAAATAACAGAGTGGATTTGACTTTATGTTACTCTGCTGTCATTTGGTGGTGATGAGAAGTTTGACCCAATCCAGCCCTTGTTCATTTTGATAAGGGTCAGCTTGTCAGCATTGTCAGTTGACAGGCGAGTGCGCTTATCAGTTATAATTCCCCCAGCGGCACTAAAAACACCCTCCGATAACACGCTATCGGCATGGCAGGCCAGGACCTCCAAGGCGTACAGAGCGAGTTCATTCCAAGTGTCCAGCTTGGATACCCAATAATTAAAAGGCACAGAGGAAACACAGAGGACGCTGGTACAGTCGGCAAGGTACTCCATCACCATCTTTTGAAACTTTCCACTCCTTGTGAGAGTACCCCGCGCCTTAGGGCCTCTAAGCTGGGCGGGTCTCAGAAAACTGTCCCAGAACGTTGACAGTGATCCTCTGCTGGATTGGAGTTGCGTCTCTCTTGCCTGTACGCTTTGGTTGGCAACGAACTGTGACCTCTGCCGCTAGCGTGTTCAGATGGGAATTTTTTTAACAGTTCAGCAGCAAGGGCTTTCTGGTACTGCCCCATTTTTATAGACCTCTCCACCTCAGGAATAAGAGAGTGAAAGTTCTCCTTGTAGCGGGGGTCTAAAAGTGTCACAAACCAGTAATGGCTGTCACCCAACATTTTGACAACGCGAGGGTCACGATTAAGGCAGCGAAACATAAAGTCAGCCATGCGTGCCAGACTGGTAATGGGCAAGACTTCCTGTGCCGGAAGCTGAAAACACTGCTGCAACACAGCAAGGGCGGCGGAAGCTGTAGCCGACTTCCGAAAATGAGCTGACAGGTGGCGTACTTTGACGAGCAGATCTGGCAAGTCGGGATACGATTTAAGAAACCGCTGAACCATGAGGTTAAGCACATGAGCCAGGCACAGTACGTGTGTGATCTCGCCTCAGAGCCGCCACCAGTGTACGGCCATTGTCAAACACAACCATGCCTGGATGTAGGTTCAGCGGTCTCAACCACAGATCTGCCTGCTCTTTCACAGCTGTCCACAACTCATAAGCAGTGTGAGGTTTATCACCTAGGCTTATGAGTTTCAGCACAGCCTGTTGCCGCTTGGCTGAGGCAGTACTGCAGTGCTTCCAGCTTGTAACTTATGTGGCGATATCTGAGATGGAGGCTGAACATGAGGAGGAAGAGGAGGAGGATGATGCGCAGGAGCTGTACACTGTGGGGGCAACTCTGACTGACATCGGGCCCCCAATCCTCTGTGTGGGGAGGATGTGTTCCGTCCCAAGGTCCGACTGGGTCCCGGCTTTCACTATGTTTACCCAGTGTGCCGTCAGGGAGATGTACCGCCCCTGGCCACAAGAACTTGTCCATGTGTCCGTTGTCAGGTGGACTCTCCCAGTAACTGCGTTGTTGAGGGCACAGCAGATGTTTTGGGACACGTGCTTGTGTAGTGCGGGGATGGCACACCAGGCAAAATAGTGTCGGCTGGGGACCAAGTACCAAGGGACTGCCACCACCATAAAGTTGCGGAAGGTTTCCGTCTCCACCAGCCTAAAAGGCAGCATTTCCAACGCAAGCAGTCGTGAAATGTGCGAATTTAGGACTGTGGCCTGTGGGGCGTTGGCTGCGAATTTGCGCTTTCGTTCAAAGGTCTGGGATATGGACAATTGAACGCTGCGGTGTGACGTGAACGTGGACGCTGATGCTGTTTCTTGAGAACCTGCCATAACTTGTGAAGACTGAGAGGAGGGGGCATCTTTGCATGCAGTATGGACAGGGGATTGCCTTGCATGCACAACAGGGGGTTCTCTTACACGCACAACAGCGGAAGAAGCAGTGGTGACACCCGCTGACACTGGTCGTGGACCCTGGGGTTCGCCCCACAAAGTCGGGTGCTTTGCTGACATGTGCCTGATCATGCTGGAGGTGGTCAGGCTGGTAGTTTTGTCAACCCCAAAAGGCCATTTGTACCACCTGCTGATGCCAGCATCAGCAGGGGTATCAGCATAGTCTTTAAAAAAATTCCAGACTCTGGAAGACCTACCGGTTGTACTGGCAACATCCCTCGTGTTGGTGTTACGGGGAACTGTTGCCCTTCATTCTGTGTGCGGCCACCACACTGCTTCTTCCTCCCTGTTGGGGTAGTCTGCCTCCCTTCCCCTGTGTGCTGCTGGCCTCGCTCTGCGTGTCCTCCTGCCATGTTTGGTCAGTTACTAGATCATCCACCACCTCCTCTTCTTCCACTTGCGCACCACGATCCTCCTCCTCACTTCGTGGCAATTGTGTCTCGTCATCGTCCACCTCTTTTGACAAATTGCCAGCGTCGACTTCCTGTGGCTATTGCTGTTCAAATATTTGGGCATCGCTACATGGGATCTCCTCTTCCACCACTTCAAGCAGAGCAGGCGAGGGGCCCAAATATGGAAATGGACCAGTGAACATCTCTTCAGAGTGTCCAAGTGTGGGATCACTTGCTGTTTGACGACACTCGGTATGGTGGGAGGAAGGAGCATCAGGGTGAGGAGGAGTATGCGGTCAAGACTCATGGCTACTAAAACTTGACCTTGTGGAAGACAGACCGGAGGTGGTGGTGCCCAGGTGACTGGAAGTATTTTCTGCTATCCAATTAATAACCTGTTCACACCGATCAGTTCACAATACAGTTGTTGTAGTGTGCTTCCCTAGTAATTCGGTCAAGAAGTGGGTGCGAGAAGATGTGACTGTTGGTTGTGGCACATTTTCACCTTGGCCATGGCCCGGTCCTCTACACGCACCATCACCAGAACGTCCAGTTCCATGTCCCTTGCTACGCGCCTTGCCCATTGTAAATGAAGTAAAATAGCTTACACTCGCACAATCAATGGAAAAAGGGTAATATAAAGGAGATTAGAACCGTGGAAGAGGAAAACCACAGTTCTATTTCTCTGGCCTACACCAGAATCTTTTAAACAGATATATTTGTGTCTGAACAGTCAGCGAGACACTATTACTGTTTTTTTTTACAGAAAAAAAGGTCAAAAGCAGGATAATACAGAGATTTGAACAGTGGAACTGCAAAACAACAGTTCTAGCTATCTGGCCTACACCAGAATCTTTTAAACAGATATATTTGTGTCTGAACAGTCAGGGAGACACTATTACTGTTTTTTCTTAATGGAAAAAAAGGCCAAAAGCTGCATAATACTGAGATTTGAACCGTGGAACTGCAAAACCACAGTTCTAATTATCTGGCCTACACCAGAATTTTTTAAACAGATATATTTGTGTCTGAACAGTCAGCGAGACACTATTACTGTTTTTTTTACGGAAAAAAGGCCAAAAGCAGAATAATACAGAGATTTGAACCATGGAACTGCAAAACCACAGTTCTAGTTATCTGGCCTACACCAGAATCTTTTAAACAGGTATATTTGTGTCTGAACAGTCAGGGAGACACTATTACTATTTTTTTTACGGAAAAAAGGCCAAAAGCTGCATAATACTGAGATTTGAACCGTGGAACTGCAAAACCACAGTTCTAGTTATCTGGCCTACACCAGAATCTTTTAAACAGATATATTTGTGTCTGAACAGTCAGCGAGACACTATTACTGTTTTTTTTTACAGAAAAAGGGCCAAAATCTGCATAATACTGAGATTTGAACTGTGGAACTGCAAAACCAAAGTTCTAGTTATCTGGCCTACACCAGACTCTTTTAAACAGATATATTGGTGTCTGAACAGTCACTGACACACTCAATTTTTTTTGGGGGGGGGGGAATACCAAAAGGTTAATAAGACGTGTATTTGTACAGTTTGACTGAGGAAAAAAAAAAATGCAGGATTTAGATGAAAAAAAAGGATTTTTTCTGGCCCCTGAGACCGGGGAATAAGTCTAGCAATTTGACCAGCAGGAGCACACAGGACTGTAATGCAGTGTTTGTTGGTATAACCACTGCGTCTCCTATACAGCCTGCCTGCCTGCCTGAAATCTGGGATGGATAATAGTCCTGAGAAGGACTGTTTGTTTGATTTGGCAGGCTTTAGAGACCCTACACTACCTATTTCGCACTACATATCTCTCCCTAACTCAGCAGCACTCTCCCTACACTGTCTGATCCCGGGCGACTGTGTCCAAGATGGCGGCGCCCGGTTTTAAATACTCGAGGTGACGCTGTGCGGCCAGCCAATCACTGTAATGCCCACAAACATCATGGCTGCAGCATTACAGTGACTGACTGGCAATCCTTGCATGTTCATTGGTTCTATAAAGAGTGCCAAACGTGCAGGGCGGAGACCCGAGCTCCCACCCAAGTAACCCAGAAATGCTCCGTGCTCGCCGCTCATCCGGAGTAGTGAGATGCTGGGTGAGTACCGAGCAGTGGCGAGCATGCTTTCTCAACACTACATATGAGAACGTAAGTGTTACTTTTAGTGTTGTCTATGCACTTGGATTTTGAATAAAGAAATACAGAGTTATACTAGAGGATGGAGTGACAACATAGAGCTATTTATCAAGTTCACTTGTACAACTTCTGTTTCATAAGATTCCACTCATTCAAAGTTGTGCCATGCAGAGACATATTCGGATTTTTCTATATATGCTGTTTTCTGATATTAACACATACTGCACACTTTCTTAGTTTTCCATAGGAATTATAAACCCTGGAGAAATAGTCCTTCTTATGACAGTAAAAACTGCATTTTCCAAACAGTTTGAGCAGTACTAAGCTTTTCAACTATATAGCCATACTATACAGTAGGTTATAAAGTAGTGCTGTCCAACAATGATGAATGTGTAAAATTTCCATTCCATGTACCATATAACAAATTTATTGAATATGTGATTAGAAATGTCAAGTCATAATGTTCCTGCTTTAAATTAGTTCTCTTTTCACTGCATAATACATTACTTATTGTCACGTTTATTTTTCTTTGGATTTCATCTGATAACTCTCTGCACATTTTTATCATCAATTGGTGTAATCGTCCCTCAAATCTCTATTTCAGAGTGACAAGATATTGTGGCTGTAAATTGTAAGGCCCTATCACTTTTTTCACAGATTAAGTTCTCTGACTACTAATCTTTTTCTGATTGTTATAATATTCATCATGTTGGAGTATTCGACATTTTCTTATAACATTTTTGCTGTGTATTATCTAAATTGCTTTTCATTTTGTGAATGTTCAACTCTTTTATAAAAATGGTTGAAGAAAAAATAGTCTTGGCATGGAATTTCACAGATAATAGCATCTTAGACTTATATAAAACGTACTGACTAAACGCCTGATAAATGCCTTTTTAAACATGAACATATTCTCATCCATATTTTCAATTTTCCTCCATTTTACATAGTTATTTACATAGTTTTACACAGTTTATGCAAAAGTTAATATTAATGAAAAATTATATGAAACTATTCTTATAATTCACAAATATGTATGGAAATGTTTCCAGGTGGCTATTTAGTAGACATGTGGGATAAAAAGAGCACAGAGGCGGATAAAGTAGTGATTATAGGCTCAGATAAAGTATTGATCATGGGGGGAATGTAAAAATCTTTATGGATCTTCAGTAGTGTTGAGCCACCCCCGTAGTGTTCGAGTTCGGTTCGGTTCGTCGAACACCCGTGTGTTCGCCGAACTGTTCGTCGAACTGTTCGTCGAACACCTTCGAACACCGTTAAAACCAATGGCAGGCAAACAAAAACACATGGAAACACATAGAAAACACCTTCAAAGGTGTCCAAAAGCTGACAAACTGCTCAGAAGACACAACTAACACATGGAAAAGTGACAAGTACATATAGTCATGCGAAAAGAAAAGAGGTGGAGGAGTAAAAGGAGGGGGAGACACAGATATAGGCATGTCATGCCCTTCTAAAATCCAAAAAGTGAGAAGCCGAGACGGCCAGTCCGCTCCTGCCCGTGCCACGTCCGTGTCGCCGGGTTTGTGCCAGAGCCGCGGTGAACCCTGACGGCCAGCCCCCCTCTCCCAATACTGGTGCCGGTCCGCTGGTGGGTCGAGAGAGCCCCCCTGTGGTGGAGGCAGCTCTAAGCTTTTTAATTTAAATTGTCCCTCTAATTTGAATGAATACACTTTAAATCCATTTACAAGGATCTATTGAAGGGCAAGTCTCATGCCAGCAGCCGTGTAATTCCAGCTCCAGTAGCGTCCACTAAAGCTGCTGCAGTTAAAAAGCTTTTATAAGGATCGAGCTCGGCTGTCCACCGCAAGGCATCCTAGTGCCAGTCCCAGCCCCTATGCCTTGGGGTGCCTCCTGATGCTCTTCACTGAGTATCCCGTGGTCCCGAAGCATTTCCTTTGAAAAAATTAAGTGTCCAAACTACAGGTGGTGTAGCTTGCTTAACAGCCGGGATAATCCGCTGACTAGCAGACACTGCTACTAGGCACAAAGTATTTCCTGGGCTAGATGCAGTTAAAAATTTGTAAGTAGATACTCTCGTTGGATGCTGAGAAAGCATTCCATAGAGTCTCCTGGCACACCATATATGATTCTCTTAAAAAGCTTGGGGTAGGGGTCTAGGGGACCCTTTTATAGCCAAAATCACGGCCCTGTATCACAATACGTCACCTAGGCTGAAGATAAATGGAACTGTAGCACCGAGGGCTCGGTTGCTACAGACGTATTGCACCTCACCCAGAGGTGTGATATCTCACTCTCAGATAAGGATGGAGTGTGGATCAGGACCCGACACCTGCATGCATTACACCACATTGCTGTGGGGCAGGGCGACCAATATGCCCCTGAGATGGGCACGACAGTCCCTGTCCCTGGCTGGAGTGGGGGGAGGGAACACTGAGGAAGGGGAACCCTGCAGTGCAGGAGCAGGGAGGAAGCAGTTCCTGGGTGCATTGAGAAGGGAGTATAAAAGGTGGGCACCATCTTAGTTCAGTGCAGAGAAGTCTGAGCAGAAGTGGCAGGGAGCAGGGGCTCTGCATGAGCTCTGCTCCGGAGGCGGGCCTAGTAACAGAGGCCCAGGCCTGCAAGAGGGAGAAGGAAGGAAGAGGAGCGGAGAAGGCTCCAGGAACGAGGAATGAAGGGATCCCAGGGGTGCGGACGGGCGAGTCGCCACCGCACGCCCGAATCCACCTGCGTGGAGGGGTCAGGCCAAAGGGGGAGACCGGTCCCCGAACTAGTGGAGGCAGGAAACGACCCTCAGCTAGAAACCGGAGGCTCTGACATTTTATTTGGCACAGCCCCTTGCTCCACCCGCTAGGAAGGCACCACATAGGGTCAGGGAAACTGGCGCCAAGTTTACCAAGAGGAGGCCCGAGGCAGCCGGACAGAAGTGTTGGTAAGAAAGGCCAGACAAAGGACACACAAAGGGGGTCCTGTGAAGCGCTCCAAAGTTATCTGGGAGTTGTCTGAGCCCCTCACCTGGTGAGCACAGTACGACGTGGGCAGCCGTTACCTGCAGACGTGGTCTGGATAATAAGAACTGTGAGTAAAGGCCCTGAACTGCATCACTGACTCCGTGTCGTTACTGCTGCTGCCCTGCACCATCACCCCCATCCTCCGCATACACTGCCCTGAGGCTATACTCCTCCCGTGGGGAGTTATGCTACGCTCTGCTGCACCCACAACACCAGCCTTAGCGGTCTGCCCTGTAGCGGCGGTTCACTCTGACCGCAATCCACGGGTGGCGTAGTCGGACATTTAAACATCAAAACCACATAAATAGTTCCGCCACTGGTTTGACCGCCCTGAGCCACGGAACCAGATCGCCGCCACGAAGACTACAACCACCAGCATCCACCAAAAAGGGTCCGGCTCCGGGTGTCCCAAGGCCCAGGGGGTGCGTCAGAACATTTTCATCACCTTTCACAATCACCAATGGGACAAGGCAGGGATGTCCTCTGTCCCCTCTCTTATACATCCTAGTGACGGAGCACCTGCTCTCATCAATTCGCCATAACCCCAATATTAGGTGGATTGAGGTGGGAGGCACCGAGTACAAGTGCTCTCTATTTGCTGATGATGTCCTAGTATATATCACTCAATCACATATATCCATCCCTGCTGTTATGGCTGAAATAGATCACTTTGTTACATGGTAAAATTTTAAAATCAATGCAGCGAAGTCTGAGGCCCTCGATGTCTCCCTCCCTAAATCCATATAGGATTCCATCCAGTCCAACTTTCCCTTTGCCTGGCCCTCACAGGGTATCAAATACTTAGGAATTCCTATTCATAGAGACCTCTCCCATCTATGTTATCTTAATTTTGGGCCCTTTATTGAACAATTCCATACAGACCACGGTTGGCAAGTTAGAACTGTAAGATTCACTACGTGAACCACTGGTGTTTTGTGGAAAAGCACATGTACACCGCGTTCCAAATTATTATGCAAAAAGTGTTTAGGAGTGATAAGGGAAGAATTTGTTTGTTTGTCAGTTAAACTCATTGATGGTGATGTGTGTCAGGGCTCTTTATATCACTGTAAGCAATTGCAGACACCTGTGCTAATTAGTTTGGCAGGTGTGTCCAATGAAAGGCAAGACTACTTAAGAAGGCTCTCTCACATTATTAAGCAGCCTACATTTTCTGCCAAAATGGGAAAGAAAAAGGATGTGTCGGCTGCTGAGAAGCAACAAATTGTGGAGTGTTTAGGTCAAGGCATGACTACAATCAACATTGTGCGATGATCAGGATGAAGTGTCTTGGCAATCAAGAAGTATGTAGCTGATTCACAGTACACACGTGTGCGTGCTGATAAGGGCAAATTGAGGACTCTTTCCTACAGGCAATTACGTCAGGTTGAAAGAGCAGCGGCAAAAAAGCCTTGTCATAGCAGCAGACAAGTTTTTGAAGCTGCTTGTGCCTCCAACGTCCCCGGAACAACAAGATGCAGGGTCCTTCAGAGGTTTGCAGCTGTGCATACGCCATCCTGTCGACCTCCTCTATCCACTTCACACAAGCAGAAACGGCTCCAGTGGGCCAAACATTACATGAAGACTGATTTCAAAACTGTTTTGTTCACGGATGAGTGCCGTGCAGCGCTCGATGGTCCAGATGAATGGAGTGGAGGATGGCTGGTTGATGGACACCCCACGCAAACACGGCTACAGCGCCAACAAGGAGGAGGTGGAGTAATGTTTTGGGCTGGAATCATGGGGAGAGAGATTGTCGGCCCCTTTAGGATCCCTGAAGGCGCTAAAGATGAACTCCATAATGTATGTGGATTTTCTCAAACAGCACTTCCTGCCATGGTTCAAGAAGAAGAACCGTGTATTTCACAGCAAGATCATTTTTCTGCATGATAATGCACCATCTCATGCTGCACATAAAACATCTGCATCTCTGGCTGATATGGGCATAAAAGGGGACAAACTTATGGTGTGACCCCCATGCTCCCCTGACCTCTACCCCATTCAGAACCTTTGGAGCATCATTAAAAGGAGTGTCTATGATGGCGGGAGGCAGTTCACATCTAAGCAACAGCTCTGGGAGGGTATTCTGTCCTCATGCAAAACAATTGAAGCAGAAACCATCCAAAACCTGACAAATTCAATGGACGAGAGAGTTCAGAAGCTCCTTTCGAACAAGGGGTCCTATGTGAAAATGTAACATCACCTAGAATAAAGTTTTGAGTTGAAAACTGTTTGATTTCAGTTTCTAACAACCTGCTAATGCTTATAATTTCAAAAATGACCATTTTTTTGGTCTTTATTAAAATGAAAAGGTTGATCGAAAAGTTTGGGGGATCTAAGAGTGTGGCAACCCAGTAGTCATGATTACTTCGAATTCTGACAATATGAGGGTCATGCTGCAGGTAGTGCAGCAAGAAGGCACTTATGTGTCTTGCGCATCTCGGAGCCCCAAAATTATTTTCCGGGCTAGATGCAGCTAAAAATTATTTTTAATTTTAAATCTGGTGAAGCTTATTATAGATGGCCTAATAGGATCAGTGCTGCACACTGCTACAAAGCCCAAATTATTTTCCAGTCAAGATACAGATAAACATGATTAGTAATTTGAAAGCTTAAAACGGTTGGTAGGGTGATTTTAACCAATCATCAAGCTTTTACTCTCCCCAGGATGACACAGCGGTAGAAAAGTCGTTTCGGATCCATGATTTGTTCATCTTTATGAACGTGAGTCTGTCTACATTATCAGTGGAGAGCCGCGTGCGCTTATCTGTCAGCACACCACCAGCAGCGCTGAACACACGTTCAGACAGAACGCTGGCTGCGGGGCATGACAAGATCTCCAAGGCGTAAGTGGCTAGCTCCGGCCATTTATCCAGATTGGAAGCCCAAAAAGAGCAAGGGTCCAGTGACACAGTCATGGCTTCAATGTTTACTTAGAGATACTCCTGTACCATCGTCTCTAGGCGTTGACTATGTGTCACACTTCTTGTCTCCTGTGGCCTTGCAAAGGATGGGCTAAAAAAGTGGTGAAATGATTCCGCAAAATTGATGTTACCAGCAGATACTGTGGTTCTGTTACGGCTTGAGTGCTGAACACTTGACGGTCCCACGGTTGGCAAGTTGGAACTGTGAGATTCACTACGTGCACCACTGGTATTTTGTGGAAAAGCACATGTAAGATTCTGCAACAGTCTCTGCTGATACTCCTGCATGCGTGCATCCCTTTCTATGGCAGGAATAATTTCTGCAAATTTACTTTTGTACCGGGGATCTAACAGTGTGGCAACCCAGTAGTCAGGATTATTTCTAATTCTCACAATTCGAGGGTCATGTTGCAGGTAGTGCAGCAAGAAGGCACTCATGTGTGTTGCGCATCCAGGAGCACCAAGTCCCTGTTGTGTTGGTGGCGAGGTAACAATCATGCTTCCTTCCTCTGTCCTCTCCCCCCAACCTCGCACAACAGAAATGTGATCAAGGTCTCCCTCATCTGATGAGTCTTCCATCAGTTCGTCCTCCACTTCTTCCTGGGCTCCTGCACCTTCCTCAATAGTTTGGCTGCTACCATGCACCCTGGTAAAATCATCTCCCCCACCCTCACATGCCTGCCGCCTTGGTGCTGCCGACTGTCTGGACCTTGCAGATGTTAGCCCTTCCGCATACAACTCCTCCTCCTCTACTTCCTCCACCTCCTCTTGTGCCACCACCTGACTCCGAATTCTGTTTAACATGTGCTCCAGCATGTAAATCACCGGAATAGTCATGCTGATAATGGCATCGTCAGCACTAAACATCTTCGTCGCCATTTCAAAACTGTGCAGAAGGGTGCATAGGTCCCTGATCTGAGACCACTCCTCCAGCGTGATTTGCCCCACCTCTGAATCTCGTTGGCCCAGGCTATACGTCAGAACGTATTGCACCAGGGCTTGTCGGTGCTGCCACAGTCGCTGCAACATGTGCAGAGTTGAATTCCACCGGGTAGGCACATCGCATTTTAGCCGGTGAAGTGGCAGGCCCAACGACTTCTGTAGAGATGTAAGTCGCTGAGCTGCGGGATGCGAACGGCGGAAGTGAGCACACAGCGACCGTGCCCTCTGCAGAAGGCCATCTAGTCTGGGATAGTGGGCTAAAAATTGCTGGACAACCAGGTTCAACACGTGAGCCATACAAGGCACGTGTGTGACATTGCCCCGGCGAAGGGCCGCACCCAGGTTTGCAGCATTGTCGCACACGGCCTTCCCTGGTTTCAGGTCCAGTGGAGACAACCATTCATGAAATTGGTTCTCCAGAGCTGACCACAACTCCTCAGCTGTGTGACTCACATTTCCCAGACATTTCAATGTAAAAACCGCCTGATGACGTTGAGCCCTACTGCCAGCATAGTAAGGAGGTGTGCAGGATCCCTTCTGCGCAGTTAGAAAGCTTGTGGCATGACCAGACAGGCTTTGGGTGCAGGTGGAAGACCGAGAGGAGGTTGAGGAGGCAGAAGCAGTGGAGGAACTTTGACATAAAGAGGATTGACGCACAACTCGTGGGGACGGCAAGACTTGGACAGCAGCCCCTTGTCCTGCTGTCACCATAGTTACCCAGTGCCCAGTCAGCGACATGTAACGCCCCTGTCCATGCCTACTCGTCCAAGTGTCTGTGGTGAAATGCACCCTGTCACACACAGAGTTTCTCAAAGAAGCGGTGATGTTGTGTGCGACATGCTGGTGGAGCGCAGGCACACCTTTCTTTGAGAAGTAGTGCCGACTGGGCATCTGGTACTGGGGCACTGCGACGGACATAAGGTCTCGAAAATCCTCTGTGTCCACCAGGCGGAAAGGCAGCATTTCTGTAGCCAAGAGCTTGCAGATGGTGAAATTCAACCTCTTAGCTTTCTCATGGCTAGGAGGAAATGGTCTTTTACTTGTCCACATCTGAGGGACCGAGGGCTGGCTATTGTGCTTAGACGGGGTTGATAAGGGTGTCCCCGGCAAACTGCCGGTCTGTGAGGAAGATGCAGGCGGACATGTTAGGTTGCCTTGATCCAAAGGTGGTGCTATCGATGTCGGACAGCGCTCAAGACCAGCTGGTGTTACCACCTCCAAAGAAAATGATGACCTGCCAATCACGCTGGCTGTTGCGGGTAAAAAGGTGGCAGGTCTGCGCCCCAAAACAGGTGTGACTGCTGTCCCCCCAGTCACAGAGGATGAAGAGGCCGCGGATGCACAAGATATGGCAGACGGTGGTTGGCCCGGCCGGCTAGGCCGCATTGTAGCACACTGAGCTTCCCACTGCAACTTATGCTTCATGTCCATGTGCCGGTTCATGCATGAAGTACTCAAACTATGTATTTTTTGGCCTCTACTTAGCTTTTGCTGACAAATGTTACAGATAACACGAGTTGGGTCATCTTTATCGATCTGAAAAAATGCCCAGGCTATGCAAGGCTTAGCACCCATGCGACCTGAAGAGCCACCACGACTTGTGGTGAGAGGCAGAGTTGTGTTTGAGGATGCAGTTGTTGACGTGCTTCCAGTACTACGTCTCTGTCCAGGAAGGCGCAACCTGACCTCGTCGTCACTAGCATCTTCCTCCACCTCCTCTGCTGACCTCATCTCTTGGCTGACTGTGGGTTGACAGTAAGTGGGATCTCCGACCTCATCATCATCACCCTGTGCGTTATCACACCCGTCGTCCTCAGAGCCAACCTGTTCCTGCCCTGACAAAAAACTAAAGTTGTCGCTCCAATCAGGTATTTGAGTCTTATCATCATCTTCCTCATTGTCTCCACCAACAGGAGTTACAGTTTGGGAATGAGGGTCTACATTATGGTCAGAACCTTCTGCGTCTGGTCCTGGATCCGACTCATAAAGATTCTGGGCATCAGTGCAGATCATTTCCTCGTCTGGATTCACAGAAGCGCTGGAGTCGACCTCTGATTCCCAGGCTATAGTATGAGTAAACAGCTCTGCAGACTCAACCATCTGTTCTACCTCATACTCAGACGGGCAGCTGGAGATTTGGGAGCTGTGAGGAAGCAAGTGCGATTTGGGTGACACCTTTGAGGACTGGAGTATTTGTGATGTTGAAGTTGATGTGGAGGAGAGCCCACTTAAAGGAGCACTTGATATCCGTTGAAGCACCTGCTGTTTTTGTGCCTCATCTGGAATTTGTAGCGATTGGCGTGGCCGTAAGAAAGGGATCTTATCACATTGTCCGCTAAAAGAAGTAGACATTTTAGTTTGGCTGGAAGATGGTCTTTCTTCTGCACCTACCCCACGGACACAACCTTTTTTCCCCTTCCCAACACGCCTATTCCCCTTTCCACCAGCAGCAGGCCTTTTTCCACTTATTTTGGTGGTTAACTAATTCACAACTCTGGAGTTGTTTGCACAAAAAAACAATGGATGGTAACCGAGCAGAGCTGAGTGGTCAAACTGTGGTATTAGGCCAAAACTATTGGCTGGGTTAGATGCAGAAAAAAATTATTTTTAATTTGCAACCTGATGGAGGTCAGTATAGATGGACTAATAGACCAAGTCCCGCACACCGCTAGAAGCCCAAATATTTTTTCAGAGCTAGATGCAGAAAATTTTTTTATTCAATTTGCAACCTGATGGAGGTCAGTATAGATGGACTAATAGACCAAGTCCCACACACTGCTAGAAGCCCAAATATTTTTTCAGAGCTAGATGCAGAAAAAAAATATTTTTAATTTGCAACCTGATGGAGGTCAGTATAGATGGACTAATAGACCAAGTCCCACACACCGCTAGAAGCCCAAATATTTTTTCAGAGCTAGATGCAGAAAAAAATTATATTCAATTTGCAACCTGCTGGAGGTCAGTATAGAAGGACTAATAGAACAAGTCCCACACACTGCTAGAAGCCCAAATATTTTTTCAGAGCTAAATGAAGAAAAAAATTATTTTTAATTTGCAACCTGATGGAGGTCAGTATAGATGGACTAATAGACCAAGTCCCACACACTGCTAGAAGCCCAAATATTTTTTCAGAGCTAGATGCAGAAAAAAATTATATTCAGTTTGCAACCTGATGGAGGTCAGTATAGATGGACTAATAGAATGATGCTATGCCCAAAAGATTTTACTTCACTAGGTGCAGTAAAAAAATTGGTATTCTATACACAGGTGGTATATCTTGCAACACAGATAGGCTACTCCACTGACTAACACACTCTGCAATAGGCCAAAAAGGATTAGCTTTGCTAGATTCAGCCAAATGCTGTGAAAAAAACTTGCACAGCACTAGCACAGACCTGCCTGGCAAAAACTGATAGGAACTGATGTAACCTAGTCCTGAAAAGGACTCCAATTACAATTAGTCTTTACTCCCACAATCTATCTATTTAAGAGCACAGACCTGCTTGATAAAAGTCGTAGGAAATGCTGTAACCTAGTCCTTAAAAGGACTGCAATCACAACTATTCCCTACTCCCAAGCTATCTGTATATTTGTGCGAAAATTGGCTTGAAATTAACAAGGTATAGCGCACACAGCAACAGCGGTGCCATCTAACATGCAGCTGCAGCAGTGAGAAAATGGTGGCGACGGGGAAAATGGCTTGGTCTTATAGGGCAAGGACATGTGACATACACTGCCAATCACACATGCCCTTGCTTGTGTGAAAAAAAGCACTTCGCTCCGTGTGTGCGCTGCTGATAGGCTGACAGATTGCACCTCCCCACTGCAAATGCGGGAAAGAGAAAAAAAAATGGAGATCTTCATTGTTCCTGCAGAGATCCATCCCCTGCCCCTCCCCCCGCCCCGCTGTACACTCAAACTGCGTATTAACATTAATTTTCATCATTACTGAGAAAAAATCCAGTTATTATTTTGGTGCACGAACAGTTATCGAACATAACCTCGAACAGCCGAATTTTTCTCAAATTGTTCGTGTTCGCCGACTGGCTCGAACACCGCCCAAAACAGCTCGAATTTGAGATTGGCGAACAGTTCGAGTAGAACAACGCTCATCTCTAATCTTCAGTAAATAAATAATAAATAAATTATTTGAAAATACTTCATGCATCTTCTATAATTTGTTGAAATTGTTGCTAAAATTGAAAATATTAGATTTATACAGAAGATTAACTTTAAGTTGGGGACTTGATTTA
Organism: Phyllobates terribilis; assembly: GCF_046119375.1. Classification (NCBI taxonomy): domain Eukaryota; kingdom Metazoa; phylum Chordata; class Amphibia; order Anura; family Dendrobatidae; genus Phyllobates; species Phyllobates terribilis. Next base: position 528,902,626 of record NW_027362764.1, on the reverse strand, counting down.
CAAGTAGTTTTGATTCAGTTTTCAAAACAGTTTTTCGAGCCACATATAGAAGAGGATACAAAATGCTAGAAAAGTATTGAAAGGGCTTCCTCTCACTCTTATTTATGGATAAACAGTGCATCAAAATCTGCACAAAAATGGAATCCATCCTTTATGGAGCTTGCAACCATGCCTGTGGGAAATATACTGTATAAGCTTTTGCAACATTAAAGGAGCTCTGGTCTTATGATATTGATAAACGCCTTTAATTAATTTATGACATATGACATATATATATATATATATATATATATATATATATATATGTCATATGTTGTGTCTCTGACTTTGATGCGAGCTCACAAGTTGAGCCTGCATGTTTCCCCCAACATAATGACTGATTTAATCAGTCCTTATGTGTCTTTAACAGCCGCTGGTGGAGCGCTGCTCTTCCCATGGCTGTTGACCAGTTAAATCCCGCTGTCAATCACTCACAGTGGAATTTAAAACCAGCCGGCCAAAAGCACGTCACCTGTCCCGCTCATCGGTGCCTCTGTGATGAGATCGCAGGCACTGATGGGAACCAAGACAGCCAGGGGTCTGCTGATGACCTCTGTGCCTGTTATTACGATACTCCTGTAAATACCAGCTCGTGGTCTGCGTACATAGATCATGATTCCTGCTTCAGCACTGCTAGGTATAGCAAAGGAGATCAGATGATCACAGAGAGATAAAGTAAGAAGTAAAAAAAAGTTTTTAAAAATTAAAATAAAAAAACAACACACAAGTTTATATCTCCCCCCTTTGGCCCAATTGAAAATAAAACAATTAAAAAAAATCAAAAATACTCATATTTGGTTTCACTGCATTCAGAAATGTCCGATCTATTAAAATATAAAATAAATAAATCTAATTGATAAACAGTGTAACGCAAGAAAATAAAAGCACCAGAGTTATATTTTTTTGACCGCTGCAACATTACAATAAAATGCAATAACAGACAATCAAAATATTGTATTTACCCCAAAATGATACCAGTAAAACGTGAGCTCAGGGGCAAAAAATAAGCCCTCACTCAACCCCATATCCCAAAAAATGAAAATGTTATGGGCCTTGTTTTCTTCCAAATTTCCAAATTTATTTTTACCACTTAAATAATAAAAAAAAACTTTACATGTTTGGTATCTGCGTAGTCGTACTGACCTTGAGAATCATATTGCCAGTTCTTTTTAACCATATAATGTTATGGCATATGACAGCTTTTAAAAGGGCTATCAAGGGCTTTGTACTGGCTACTCTGACTATTAGTTATCAAGTGAGTCCTAGCCTTCATCCTTTAACCACTGTAAAGACATATGGACTAACACAGAGGCTCTGAGGTTGGTCCTCAGAGTAGTAACTGCCCGGTGATGCAGGTTAGCAAGAACGATTAGGTCGCCATGTCAAATCCAAGAGATCACACAAGTTACAAAATCAAAAAATGGTTAGGAAATTAGATAAAGTTAGGACAGGAGTAATAGATGCTGAACAAAAGGAAATGAAGCTGCAGTTAACCAGAGGAAATGTAACCTAAAAACAAAATGAGCAAATACCCTGCAGTAGTTAAGTTAATAGCAATATTGCATGAAAATAATATAGGGTACTTGGTTAACATGATTTTGATACAAAATGGTAAGAGACATCCCACCATGTCATTTGTCGGGGCATCGGTCCCTCTCAGTCCTTAATCACATATCCATCATTAGACATATAGTAAGGTTTTCATACTAGAGGTTAGGGACCGTCCCGAATAGGATCACCGTGACATGGTGATTGTTTTTTTGATCAAAATTATGTTCACCAAGTACCCTATGTTATTTTCATGCAATATTGCTATTTATTATTTATTTATTTATTTACTGCAGGGTATTTGCTCATCTTGTTTTTATTTTAGATTTTGGCTGTTTAATGGCCAATGTGAACATGCATCTACACGCTGCATGCATAACAACTTATATTCAAGCTCATTTCTTTTGGTTTTAGTTAACCAGAGGAAGTATCCACTTTAACTGGCTCAGGAAGCTGACTTTCAGGAGCTTAAGTAGGGAGCATCTCTGACTAGCAATACTAACTAGAAAGGGATTAAGCTTTAAGCTTCCGGGCTTGGGCAGAACCATAAATCCCAGTAGTAAAGACAGTTTACTGTATAATGGCCCTGCATGTTAGAACCTTGCTGTTAGGTTTTTTTTCCTTTGCTGGTCACATGACCTTGTTGGCCTATTTAATCCTGCTCCGCCCTTCTGGCTTTGCTGGACTTCATTGTATATCTACTTTCTAGCTAGCCTGTGCTCTGTGTCTTGCTCTGTTAGTTTGCTTGGTCTACGGACCTCTATGTTCTTTATATTTTGTTTGTTCGTCTGTCTGCTACTATTTCTGTTAGGAGGTGTCCCATATTCCTCCCAGTCCTTAGTACTTGTAGGGATTCCTCCCCCACATCTACAGGTCTTCGTACAGACTAGCTTAGGACTTTAGCAGGTCTGATCGCAGGATCAGGTTCCCTGTTACATCGTAGGGATTCAGCTGAGTCTTATAGTAGGGACAGATCTCCTCTCTTTCCTTAGCTTTGGTAGCAGAACATAACAGTAAGTCCAGCCAGCAAATTCTCTAAGGAAAGATTTTTTTTGTTCCATCATGGTGTCGGTTCAGGATTTGGCTAAACACCTGCAGGGACTCTCTCTGGAAGTGGCCGAGCTCCGTCAGCACGTGAGTAACTGTTCTGGAGCACATTTCTTGGAGCCTAAGGTATGTTTGCCGGATTTATTTTTTGGTGAACATCGAGAATTTTTTTCATTTAAAAATGCTTGCTTATTGTATTTTCGTTTGAGACCCAAGTCCTCTGGGGATGAATCCCAGCGCGTAGGGTTCATAATGTCACTTTTGCGCAAAGAGCCTCAGGAGTGGGCCTTTTCTTTGCAACCTAGTGATACATGCTTCAGATCAGTGGATAGTTTTTTTTCTGCTTTAGGACTATTATATGATGATCCTGACCGTGTCGCATCAGCTGAGACTGAGTTGAGACGTTTAAAACAAGAATCAGGTAATGTCGAAAAATATTGTACACATTTTCGTCGTTGGTCCACTCAAACAGGGTGGAACGATTCTGCTCTGAAAAGTCTATTTCTTGCTGGGCTCAGTGAAAGGGTTAAAGACCTGCTAATTGCTTATCCTACACCTGAGGATTTGCAACAGGCTATGCAATTAGCTATACGGGTGGATAGAAGACTGCGTGCTAGGGTTAATGAGAGCAAATCCTCTGCTATGTCAGTTTCTGGTTATGAGAATGTGTGTACTAACAGTGGTGAACCGATGGAGATTGGATCGGTGGCACCTCGCTCTCAAGAAAAAGACCGTTGTTTTTCGAAAGGCTTGTGTTTCTATTGCGGAAAATCTGGTCATTTGATTAAAGGCTGTGAGCTTCGTATGAAGAAAGAAAAAAAAATGGTCAGTCACGCCCGTATTGCCTGTTTAAATTCCAAGGGTGTATTTTTAGCTGCTTCCACGATTGCTCAGGAAAAATTAATGGAATTTCGGGTGTTTGTTGATTGCGGGTCTACACTGAATGTAATTGATGGGGGATTCGTGGAAAAACTCAATTTAAAACCTGAACCTTTATCATCCCCCATTGCTGTGGTTTCTGTGGATGGTTCCCCTTTGAAGAATATTACTCTCAAGGTCTGTGAATTTCCTCTCACTATTAATGGTGTTCACCATGAGAAATTGGATTTGGTAGTGTTGAATAACTTGCCTTCTCCAGTAATATTGGGTTTGCCCTGGTTAAAATTTCACAATCCTGTACTGGATTGGTCTACCAGTGAAATTAAATCCCGGAGCCATAAATGTTATGACAAGTGTTGTAACGGGCGTATTGCAGCTTTGGATAGGGGAGAATTACCTGTTCCTATTCAGGATTTTTGGAGAGTTTTTTCTGAGAAAGATTCGCAGGTTTTGCCTCCCCATAGAGACTATGATTGTTCTATTGAATTTGTCCCTGGAGCGACTCTTCCTAAAAGTCGTTTATTTAACCTTACTATTCCTGAGAGGAAGGCTTTGGAGGAATACATACAGACAAGTTTGGCCGCCGGTCACATTAGGCCCTCTAAGTCTCCTGTGGTGGTTGGATTTTTTTTTGTAAATAAAAAGGACGGCGGTTTACGTCCTTGTCTGGATTTTCGTGAGATTAACAAAATTACGGTACGCAATCCTTACCCACTGCCATTGATTCCTGATCTGTTTAACCAGTTATTGGGGGCCAAGTGGTTCTCTAAAATTGACCTTAAGGGGGCGTACAATCTGTTGCGCATGAAGGAGGGTGATGAATGGAAGACTGCTTTTAACACTCCTGTTGGTCATTTTGAGAATCTGGTTATGCCTTTTGGTCTTACTAATGCTCCTGCATTTTTTCAGAATCTGATTAATGACATCCTTAGACCTTTGATCGGTAAAAATTTGGTTGTGTATTTGGATGACATTTTGATTTATTCGCCAGATCTGGAGTCTCATTGGCGGAGCGTGCGTGAGGTATTACAGTTATTAATGGACAATTCGCTTTTTGCTAAGCTGGAGAAATGTGAGTTCGCTGTACAGAGAATTAGTTTTTTGGGCTACATTATCTCCAGCAAAGGTTTTGAGATGGATCCGGTTAAGGTTCAGGCTGTGCAGGAATGGCCTAGGCCTATTGGTTTGAAATCGATACAGAGGTTTTTGGGTTTCGCCAATTACTATAGAAAATTCATAAAAAATTTTTCTAGTATTGTCAAACCTCTGACTGATCTCACCAGGAAAGGTGCTGATGCGGTTCAGTGGTCTTCTGAGGCCATTGAAGCTTTTGTGTATCTCAAGGAGAGGTTCACCTCTGCTCCCATCCTTATGCAGCCTGATGTTACTAGGCCGTTTTTGGTTGAGGTTGATGCTTCCTCTGTGGGGGTTGGCGCAGTATTGTCTCAGGATAACGGGGATGGATTACATCCCTGTGCCTTTTTTTCAAAAAATTTTTCGGAGACTGAATTGAATTACGATATTGGCAATCGGGAATTATTGGCTATTAAACTCGCATTTGAACACTGGCGCCACTTCTTGGAAGGTGCGGAATTTCCCGTTCAGGTTCTTACGGATCATAAAAATCTGATATATCTTGACGCTGCCAAGCGCCTGAATGCCCGTCAGGCTAGGTGGGCACTGTTTTTCTCGCGGTTTAATTTCTCCGTTACTTACATCCCTGGTACTAAGAATGTTAAGGCGGATGCCTTGTCTCGCAGTTTTTCTCCCATAGTCGGTGCTGAGAAAGAGGAAAACATTTTACAAGAAGGTGTTGTGATAGCTGCTTTAGACTCCGTTTTGGAAGATGAGATTCTTAAAGCTCAGGAGAATGCCCCATCTAACACTCCTCATGGGAGGTTGTTTGTGCCTGGGACCTTTAGGAGAGATTTGTTTGTTGAGTGTCACGAATCTCGGTTGGCAGGTCATCCCGGAATCTCTGAGACCAAGAGACTGGTGGGTCGCAGTTTTTGGTGGCCTGGATGGCAGAAGGAAGTCATTAAGTGGGTACGCCAATGTACTGTATGTGCTAGATCTAAGTCCTCACATACTCCTGCTGCGGGGTTGCTTTGTCCTTTGGAGGTCCCCAGTGCTCCTTGGACACATTTGGCTATGGACTTTATAACTGACCTTCCCCCCTCTGAGGGTTTTACTGTCATCTGGGTGGTCGTGGACCGTTTTAGCAAGATGTGTCACTTGGTTCCCTTCATCAAACTGCCCTGCGCTAAAACTCTCGCTAAGGCCTTTGTCAAGGAAATTGTCAGACTTCATGGCGTTCCTACTGACATTGTTTCTGATAGGGGTCCTCAGTTCGTGGCTCGTTTTTGGCGTGCCTTTTGTGACAGGTTGGGAATTCATTTGTCGTTTTCGTCCGGATATCATCCTGAATCTATTGGCCAGACAGAAAGGAAAAACCAGGATGTTGAGCAGTTCTTGCGTTGTTTTGTGGCAGACAATCAAGAGGGGTGGTCTGAGTTTCTGCCACTTGTCGAATTTGCTCTGAACAATCATACATCTTCTTCTGCTGGTTGTTCGCCTTTTTTTTGTTGTTCTGGGAGACATCCGTCGTTTGGGTCGTTCTCCAAGTTGGGATCTGCCGTGCCTGAGGAGGAGAATTTTTCCGGTGATTTGGAAAGAGTTTGGACGGATGTGCGTGGTAATCTTCAGGAGGCCAACAGAAAATCTAAAGACTACTTTGATAGGAAACGACAGGAGGTTTTGTTCGCTGTTGGTGACATGGTTTGGTTGTCCTCTAGGAATCTGCGGTTGAGGATTCCTTCTAAGAAATTGGGTCCCAAGTTTGTAGGGCCCTTTAAGGTACTTCAGGTTGTCAACCAATCTGCTGTTAGGTTGGAGGTTCCTACCTCCTGGAGAATTAATCCGGTCTTTCATGTCTCTCTGTTAAAAAAAGCTGTTGTGTCGGATGGTGACGCCTCTGCCTCTGTTCCTCCGGTGGTGGAGGACGGGGAATATGAAATTTCTCGCATCCTTGACTCTAGACGGTATAGAGGTAGTTTGCAGTATCTTGTGGCCTGGAAAGGTTTCGGACCCGAGGATAACTCTTGGGTGAGGTCAGATGATGTTTCCGCGTCCAGACTTATCAGAGCGTTTCACAGGAGATTTCCTGATAAGCCTGGTCCTAGGGGATCCGGAGGATCCTCTTAGAAGGGGGGGTACTGTTAGAACCTTGCTGTTAGGTTTTTTTTCCTTTGCTGGTCACATGACCTTGTTGGCCTATTTAATCCTGCTCCGCCCTTCTGGCTTTGCTGGACTTCATTGTATATCTACTTTCTAGCTAGCCTGTGCTCTGTGTCTTGCTCTGTTAGTTTGTTTGGTCTACGGACCTCTATGTTCTTTATATTTTGTTTGTTCGTCTGTCTGCTACTATTTCTGTTAGGAGGTGTCCCATATTCCTCCCAGTCCTTAGTACTTGTAGGGATTCCTCCCCCACATCTATAGGTCTTCGTACAGACTAGCTTAGGACTTTAGCAGGTCTGATCGCAGGATCAGGTTCCCTGTTACATCGTAGGGATTCAGCTGAGTCTTATAGTAGGGACAGATCTCCTCTCTTTCCTTAGCTTTGGTAGCAGAACATAACACTGCATCACTCAACAACTGAAGAGCAAATAAAGGGAACAGGAACCAGCACGAATGTCACACCTCCCATTAATGACAGGTAAGTAAGTAGCTGTTCATCAGTATTTGCAATCAGTATTTTCAGACTCTCTTCTGCAAGTTTAAAGACAGGCTCATGGATTCTGCCCTTTCGTTTTAGCAATTGGTGTGGGACTCCAGTCCTTATCCAATCACCCACTATTTAAAACACTTCTGAAAAGTCTTTGATACGCTAAAAACTTTGCAAAAGCAAATTTACAATTAAAATAATAAAAATTCTGGCAGCCATCACCATTGTACAAGGCAGGCATTTTTCATTTTCATATCAATGTCCTTATATATACCAAACTGTTGTGAGGGGGACCTTACTCCTTTTATTACAATTGTTAATGAGTTTGTTACTTTGTAGAGTCTGATTATATAAGAATATGTATACTCTAAATCGTAAGCTTCTGCAGAATGTTTGTGCTATAAAAATAAGAATATTATTAAAATCATGATTAATATTAGTTGCGTACGTATCAAAGAACTTTCATGGCTGAGGATATATTCTCATTTCAGTGGTGGGATGCCAAACACATCAGTATTTTAAAAGTCCAAATTACCACCCTAAGTATTATATTGACAGCAAAGGTTGTATAATGTATAAGGAGATGAAAGGGGTAATTCCAGCATGTCCTCTCAGATAAGATCAAATCTTCTTTTATTGGAACAGTTTAAAAAAGTTTAAAATGAGAGGGAAACCCTCCAAGCTGGATGAGTTTCTGGTGCACACGCATTTCTGGTGCACTTCGGCACCCTTAGTCATAGGATGTCATACTAAGGAATAGGTGAGTATAAATATAACCTTGAAGCAATCACCATTATGCTGTGTAATAACTAGTGTTGAGCCACCCCCGTAGTGTTCGGGTTCGGTTCGGTTCGTCGAACACCGGGATGTTCGAGGAACTGTTCGTCGAACTGTTCGTCGAACACCTTAGAACACCGTCGAACACCGTTAAAACCAATGGCAGGCAAACAAAAACACATAGAAACACATAGAAAAAACCTGCAAAGGTGTCCAAAAGCTGACAAACTGCTCAGAAGACACTCTCTTTAAAAAAGCCGGCCGGCAAATTCAGCAGCGGCATACACCGGTACCCGACAATTTAGACAAGAAGGAATAGAGCATCACACATAGATTAGATAGATAGAAACATGTCAGTCACACATATAAGAAGCACAGTGACAGTGTTGGTTACTGCACTTGTCATTTAGTGTAAAGGATTTATTAAAAAAAATATTAGTGTTTTCATGCACCGTCTCTTTAAAAAAGCCGGCCGGCAATTCAGCATCTGTACCCGACAATTTAGAACAGAAAGAATAGAGCTTCACACATAGATTAGATAGATAGAAACATGTCAGTCACATATATAATAAGTACAGTGATAGTGTTGCTTACTGTACTTGTCATTTAGTGTAAAGGATTTATTTAAAAAAATAATAGTGTTTTCATGCACTGTCTCTTTAAAAAAGCCGGCCGGCAATTCAGCAGCGGTACCCGACAATTTAGAACAGAAAGATAGAGCATCACACATAGATTAGATAGATAGAAACATGTCAGTCACATATATATGAAGTACAGTGATAGTGTTGGTTACTGTACTTGTCATTTAGTATTAAAATAAAGGATTTATTATTAAAAAAATTGGCGTGGGGTTCCCCTTAATTTTAGGCTCTAGCGGAGGTTAAGCAGACGGCTGGGGCAGATGTTTGAAGCCTGGGAAGGGGGTAATACCCACGGAGCTTCCCAGGCTACTAATATCAGCCCCCAGCTGAATACATAGCCTTTACTAGCTATTAAAATGGGGGACCCCCCCAAAAAAATGACGTGGGGTCCCCCCTAATTTAATAGCTAGCAAAGGCTAGGCAGACAGCTGGGGGCTGATATTAATAGCCCAGGAAGGGAGCCATGAATATTGGCCCCCTCCCAGGCTAGAAACACCAGCCGTCAGCCGCCCCAGAAATGGCGCATTCATAGGATGCGCCAATTCTGGCACTTAGCCTCGCTCTTCCACGCTGCCCTGGTGCGGTGGCAGGGGGTAATAGGGTTGGGGTTGATGTCAGCTTATAATGCCAGCTGACATCAAGCCCAGGTTAGTAATGGAGAGGCGTCTATAAGACACCCCCATTACTAACCCCATAGTCAAAGTTAAAAAAAACACAAACACCCAGAATAAAGTCCTTTAATTGAAATAAAGACACAGTCCTTTATTGTTCTAAATTAAACCATACTTACCGTCACGCCCATTCCAGCTGAAGCCAACGATCTCCTGCAATAAAAGAAAAATAATAAAGCAACCTCATCCTTACCTTTCCATGGTTCCCACGACAGCTTCAGCTCTGCTACATCGAGATGACAGGCTGGACCGCAGCAGAACGCTGCCATCCAGCCTGTCATCCCGCAGACACTGAGAAGCGCAGGCTTGCTTGCGCTGCTCAGCGTCTCTCTGTGACGACATCCAGATGAGCCGAGTTCATGTCCAATGAACTCGGCTCACCTCATTCACGTCACTGACAGCGTGGGAAAATTCTCACGCTGAAGCGCTGATTGCAGGAGAATTTTCCCACGCTGTCAGTGACGTGAATGAGGTGAGCCGAGTTCATTGGACATGACCTCGGCTCATCTGGATGCCGTCACAGCGAGACACTGAGGAGCGCAAGCATGCCTGCGCTTCTCAGTGTCTGCGGGATGACAGACTGGATGGCAGCGTTCTGCTGCGGTCCAGCCAGTCATCTCGATGTAGCAGAGCTGAAGCTGTCGTGGGAACCATGGAAAGGTAAGGATGAGGTTGGTTTATTATTTTTCTTTTATTGCAGGAGATCGTTGGCTTCAGCTGGAATGGGTGTGATGGTAAGTATGGTTTAATTTAGAACAATAAAGAATTGTGTCTTTATTTCAATTAAAGGACTTTATTCTGGGTGTTGTGTTTTTTTTAAATACTTTACTAGAAATTCATGGCGGTCATGTATAATACTGGCGTGACCCCATGAATTTTGGGCTTGGGGCCAGCTGATAATACCAAGCTGGCCCTAACCCCTTTATTACCCAGTGAGCCACCGCACCAGGGCCCTGGATGAGTTGGGTACAGCGCCAGAAGATGGCGCTTCTATGAACGCGCCATTTTCCGGGGTGGCTGCGGACTGCAATTTGTAGCGGGGGGGGGCCCAGAAAGCTTGGGCCTCCCTGCGCTGCAGATTCCAGCCCCCAGCTGCCTAGTTGTACCTGGCTGGACACAAAAATAGGGCGAAGCCCCACGTACTTTTTTTTTAATTATTTCATGAAATTCATGAAATAATTAAGAAAAAAAGGGCTTCCCTATATTGTTGTGTCCGGCCAGGTACAAATAGGCAGCTGGTGGATGGGGGCAGCCCGTTCCTGCCTGCTGTACCTGGCTGGACACAAATATAGTGCGAAGCCCCACTTAAATTTTTTTAAATTATTTCAGGAAATTCATGAAATAATTTTAAAAAAATTGACGTGGGGCTTCGCACTATATTTGTGTCCAGCCAGGTACAGCAGGCAGGAACGGGCTGCCCCCAACCACCAGCTGCCTATTTGTACCTGGCCGGACACAACAATATAGGGAAGCCCTTTTTTCTTAATTATTTCATGAAATAATTTAAAGAAAATTGACGTGGGGCTTCGCCCTGTTTTTGTGTCCAGCCAGGTACAACTAGGCAGCTGGGGGCTGGAATCCGCAGCGCAGGGAGGCCCAAGCTTTCTGGGCCACCCCCGCTGCAAATTGCAGTCTGCAGCCACCCTGGAAAATGGCGCGTTCATAGAAGCGCCATCTTCTGGCGCTGTACCCAACTCATCCAGGGCCCTGATGCGGTGGCTCACTGGGTAATAAAGGGGTTAGGGCCAGCTTGGCATTATCAGCTGGCCCTAAGCCCGAAATTCATGGGGTCACGCCAATATTAGACATGACCACCATGAATTTCTAGTAAAGAATTTAAAAAAAACACAACACCCAGAAAAAAGTCCTTTAATTGAAATAAACACACAATTCTTTATTGTTCTAAATTAAACCATACTTACCATCACGCCCATTCCAGCTGAAGCCAACGATCTCCTGAAATAAAAGAAAAATAATAAAGCAACATCATCCTTACCTTTCCATGGTTCCCATGACAGCTTCAGCTCTGCTACATCGAGATGACAGGCTGGACCGCAGCAGAACGCTGCCATCCAGTCTGTCATCCCGCAGACACTGAGAAGCGCAGGCTTGCTTGCGCTCCACAGTGTCTCTCTGTGAGGGCATCCAGATGAGCCGAGTTAATGTCCAATGAACTCGGCTCACCTCATGCACGTCACTGACAGCGTGGGAAAATTCTCCTGCACTCAGCGCTTCAGCGTGGGAGAATTCTCACACTGAAGCGCTGAGTGCAGGAGAATTCTCCCACGCTGTCAGTGACGTGCAGGAGGTGAGCTGAGTTCATTGGACATGAGCTCACCTTATGCACGTCACTGACAGCGTGGGAAAATTCTCCTGCACTCAGCGCTTCAGCTTGAGAATTTTCCCACGCTGTCAGTGACGTGCATGAGGTGAGCCGAGTTCATTGGACATGAACTCGGCTCATCTGGATGTCGTCACAGAGAGACGCTGAGCAGCGCAAGCAAGCCTGCGCTTCTCAGTGTCTGCGGGATGAGAGGCTGGATGGCAGCGTTCTGCTGCGGTCCAGCCTGTCATCTCGATGTAGCAGAGCTGAAGCTGTCGTGGGAACCATGGAAAGGTAAGGATGAGGTTGCTTTATTATTTTTCTTTTATTGCAGGAGATCGTTGGCTTCAGCTGGAATGGGCGTGACGGTAAGTATGGTTTAATTTAGAACAATAAAGGACTGTGTCTTTATTTCAATTAAAGGACTTTATTCTGGGTGTTTGTGTTTTTTTTAACTTTGACTATGGGGTTAGTAATGGGGGTGTCTTATAGACGCCTCTCCATTACTAACCTGGGCTTGATGTCAGCTGGCATTATAAGCTGACATCAACCCCAACCCTATTACCCCCTGCCACCGCACCAGGGCAGCGTGGAAGAGCGAGGCTAAGTGCCAGAATTGGCGCATCCTATGAATGCGCCATTTCTGGGGCGGCTGACGGCTGGTGTTTCTAGCCTGGGAGGGGGCCAATATTCATGGCTCCCTTCCTGGGCTATTAATATCAGCCCCCAGCTGTCTGCCTAGCCTTTGCTAGCTATTAAATTAGGGGGGACCCCACGTCATTTTTTTGGGGGGGTCCCCCATTTTAATAGCTAGTAAAGGCTATGTATTCAGCTGGGGGCTGATATGAGTAGCCTGGGAAGCTCCGTGGGTATTACCCCCTTCCCAGGCTTCAAACATCTGCCCCAGCCGTCTGCTTAACCTCCGCTAGAGCCTAAAATTAAGGGGAACCCCACGCCAATTTTTTTAATAATAAATCCTTTATTTTAATACTAAATGACAAGTACAGTAACCAACACTATCACTGTACTTCATATATATGTGACTGACATGTTTCTATCTATCTAATCTATGTGTGAAGCTCTATTCTGTCTGTTATAAATTGTCGGGTACCGCTGCTGAATTGCCGGCCGGCTTTTTTAAAGAGACGGTGCATGAAAACACTATTATTTTTTTTGATAAATCCTTTACGCTAAATGACAAGTACAGTAAGCAGCACTTTCACTGTACTTCGTATATATGTGGCTGACATGTTTATATCTATCTAATCTATGTGTGAAGCTCTATTCTTTCGGTTCTAAATTGTCGGGTACAGGTGTATGCCGCTGCTGAATTGCCGGCTTTTCATGTTTCACTGTTGGCACTGTTCCCATCGATTTGGGCAATCACTGTAATGCCACAACCACCATGGCTGTGGCATTACAGTGAGTGGCAGACAATCCATGCAGGACACGCTTTTGGTGCACGAACAGTTATCGAACATAACCTCGAACAGCCGAATTTTTTGCAAATCGTTCGGGGTCGTCGAACAACTCGAACACCGCCCAAAACAGCTCGAATTTGAGATTGGCGAACAGTTCTAGTCGAACACCGCTCATCTCTAGTAATAACATCAGAGACTTATCAGCATAAGAATTAGCTTATAACATTGTGATTTCATGTGGTGTTATATACGAAAGCGGGGAGGGAAGAAAGGGGAATTGGCAGATACTGTACATGACACATGCAATGAAAATAAAAAATGTAGAAGAGATAGTTCCTATAATTCATGCCTTGCGGGTGCTTGATATTTAATGTTAGAATCCAGAATGCCTCTCTCAGCGCTAGCTGTTTTTTCCAATCCCCATCTCTGACTGGATGAGTAACCCTTTCTAATCCCCAAAAAAATTATTTGGAAAGATCTCTTTTATGTGCGGAAATAGGTATTTAACTGCAACAGAACAACATGAATTATTGTTATTGATATTAGTTATGTCCTCTGAAATTTTTTAGATTTTTCTTGCAGTATAGCCTATGTATCACATGTTGCATGTTTTACATTCTATGCAGTATACGACATGATCAGTATCACAATTAATAAACCTTTTTTTTTGGTATGTAATGTTTTGATGTGAAGAGAAAGAGGTTTTCTTATTTTTTGTAAAATTTCAGACATTACATCTGCTGCTAGCACGCTTGTAAAAACCTTTTAAGGACAATCATATAGTGGGAGTGTGAACTGGGCGTAACATGCTGGGGGAAAGTATGTGACCAAGTGTGCAGCTTCTTTTTGCCACACATGTGTATCCATTTTGAAGAATAGTACATAATGATTTGTCCTGATTGACTATATTGTTATTTTGTGAACTATAGGTGGTTGAAAAAGGTGACCGGTGCATTAGAGATAGTCCTGGAATGTGCATTATCCTGATATAGCAAACTATCGCGTGATGTTTTTAGAGTGTCCCTAAGTGCATATTTGACTTTGTTTTTATTGTATCCTCTGTCCAGTAATCTATTGGTGATTGTATGGCTTTCATTAGAAAACCTCTCTTCACTAGAGAAGATTCTCCAAGCGTTGGTGAATTCACCCTTAGGAATGGCTTGAATTGTATGTTGTGGGTGTGAGCTGGATGACATCAGAATCATATTCCCTGAATTGTTTTTCCTATAGAGGGAGGTGTGCACTTTGTGATATACTCAGATGATCCAGATGACACAGTGGACTATTCTCTCTTACTGCAGACAATATCTTCCCAGACTTGGCCCTATGTTTGATCTCCTCATACCCAACAGACAGGATATTCAGCATCTTCCACTCACACACCACCTTCTCATCTCGCCCCCTATCTGTCGGTGTCCCCCAAGGCTCAGTTCTAGTCCCCCTGTTCTTCTCCATCTACACTCTTTTGGCCTCGGACAGCTCATAGAGTTTCACAGCTTTCAGTATCATCTCTATGCTGATGACACACAGATCTACCTCTCTGGTCTTGGTATCACCTCCTTACTATCTAGAATCCCACATTGTCTGTCCGCTATTACACATTTCTTCTCTGCTAGATTTCTAAAACTTAACATGGATAAAACCAAATTCATCATCTTTCCACCATCTCTCTCAAACCCCTCAACTGACCTATCCATCAAAGTCAATAACTTCCCACTTTTCCCAGTCCCGCAAGCTCACTGCCTCAGGGAAACCCTTGACTCTGATCTCTTCTTCAAACCTCATATCCAAGCCCTTTCCACTTCCTGACGACTCCAACGAAAAAATATTTCCCGGATCCGCACATTCCTCAACCATGAATCTGCAAAAATACATATACATGCCCTCATCATCTCCCGCCTAGACTACTGCAACCTCCTGTTCTGTGGCCTCCCTTCTAACACTCTCGCACCCCTCCAATTTATCCTAACTCTACTGCCCGACTGATCCACCTGTTACCCCACTATTCCCCAACTCTCCCCTCTGTCAATCCTTTCACTGGCTCCCCACTGCCCAGAGACTCATGTTCAAGACCCTAACCTTGGCATACAAAGCCATCCCCAACCTGTCTCCCCCAAACATCTGTGACCTAGTCTCCCAGTACTTATCTGCACGCAGCCTCCGATCCTCACAAGATCTATTTCTCCCCTCTTATCTCCTCTTCACACAATCGCATGCAAAATTTCTCCCATGCATCTCCCTTACACTGGAACTCTCTACCCCAACATAACAGACTCTCGCCTACCGTGGAAACTTTCAAAAAGAACCTGAAGACTTACCTCTTCCAATAGCCCGCGGTAACTCTTGCCCCACCATACTGCCGCACAATTAGCTCTGCTCTCTCCTACTGTATCCTCACCCATCCCTTGTAGATGTGAGCCCTCGGGGGCAGGGTCCTCTCTCCTCCTGTACCAGTCAGTGACTCATTTTTGTTCAAATTATTGTTCTTTTTGTTTGCTATTTATACTCCTTTTTCACATGTAAAGTGCCATGGAATAAATGGCGCTAAAAAAATAAAAAATAATAACAACAATAATCTACTTTCAACAGTAAGAAAACCATCAGAAATGGAACTTGGTCGGATGGAGTGCCGCATGTAAATCATAAATTGCAATCATTATGATTTAATTAATGTGCAAAATCAGAAAAGAGAGCTAAATTACCCTGCCAAATTAAGAGCATGCAACCTACATATCTCCCATACCAAATTGCAAGTTTTCATCTAACGATAGTATCTGTGTGTCCTTTCCCTCATGGGATATCTGCTCCATTCTCCTCCTTCTGGCTCTTCTACAGGGATTCATTTGATTACAAAAACGATAAAGTTAATTCCTATAAAGTTAAACGCATGGGTGACACACCTAAGTCCATATTGAAAAACTGGCAACAAGATTATGCACGCTGTAAATATGTATCTTCTCCATATCTAAGTACAATCCATCGGATTATGATACTGGCATGTCCACATCTGGCCTGGACAAATCTAAATTCTTGCCAAAGGCTTAAACTATGTTCCCATGGGAAACTTTAATTTCTTTGACACAATCAAAGGCATCAATAAATTTACCAGACTGCTCACAGTCAAAAGACATTTTCTTTTGGATGAACAACAGAATACCAGTTTAGGTGCAATTGATCTCGCTTGCACCAGGGATAGAAATGCTGCATTCTCTTTTTCAGATCAATGTGCATTACTTACCCTAACCAATCTTCAGAACGAAAGCAACAGTGATGGCAAAGTTGGGGACAAAGACATACATATAGTTCAATCCAACCCCATGTATTATCCCCTCCAGTCAAGGGTTCCCTCCTTGGATCTTTTCCAGACTTTGGTAGAGCAGGATTTGAGAAAACTGCATGCCAAAACACAATCTACCACCCATCGGAGCAATCTAAGCAAGATCCATTTCCAGGCCATCAGAGACTTGCAGTTAAACAGTCTGACAGTCCGTCAGTCAGATAAAGGAGGTTTCATTGTAATTTTGGACTCCGCTCTATATTATAAGTTAATATGGTCCATCATACGGGACATGAACACCTATATACCTTTAACCCCTTTCCGGCCCAAGGTGTACTAATAGGTATCTGCGCCCTGGGACTTAAGAGCCAGATACGTATTACTATGCCTCGGCAATTTTGCCTGCACACAGGCTGTGTGGGCGCTATCGCCGCCGGGTGTCAGCTGATTGTCACAGCTGACACCTGATGCTATGTGCAGGGAGTGGTCCTGCACCGCTCCCTGCACATGAACCTCCGAAATGCTGCGATCCAAATCAATTGCGGGAGCAAGGGGGAGGTAAGCGCCGATACTTACCTCCTCTCCGGTGTTCCGCGGCGTCTGAATCCAGTCCCAGATGTTGTCATGGTGACCTGGTGTCATCATGACAACATTCGGATCACCAGGAGGCAAGAAGTTACTTCGGTCATGCTCAGTGCGCGACCAAAGTAACTTCTCCCTGTGCAGCTCTGACAGGCTGTATAGCACAGGGATGGTGATGCATTCCTGTTCTATACAGCAGATCAGAATGTAAAAAGTGAAAGTCCCATAGTTGAACAATATGTGAAAGTAATAAAAATGTCAGAAAGTGGGAAAAAAAAATGTAAAAATATTTAAAAAAATCCCAAAAAATCCAAAAAATAAAAATATATTGTACCCATAAATAAATAATCTTATGAAAAAAAAAAATAATAAAAGTACACATATTTGATATCACCACTTCTGGAATGACCCGAACTATAAAACTGTCCCACTAGTTAACCCCTTTAGTGAATATGGTAAAAAAAAAAAAATAACGAAGCAAAAAATGATGCTTTATCATCATACCGCAAACAAAAAATGGAATAAAATGCTATCAAAATGACAAATGTAAATAAAAATGTACCGCTGAAAAAGTCATCTTGTCCCTCAAAAAAAAAAGCTGCCATACAGCTCCAACAGCCGAAAAATAAAAGTTATAGCTCTCAGAATTACACGATGCAAAAACAATTCTTTTTTCTATAGTTTTTATTGTGTAAAAGCGGCAAAACATAAAAAAACAATAAAAATGTGGTACCGCTGTAAACGTACTGACCCGAAGAATAAAGCTGCTTTATCAATTTTGCCATATGCGGAACGGCATAAAAAAAAATCCTGAATTGTTATTTATTATTTATTCTGCCTCCCAAAAATCGGAATAGAAAGCGATCAAAAACTGTCACGTGCCTGAAAATGTTACCAATAAAAATCGCTCTCAAAATATCGCCATGCAAAAACTAGTCTTTGCAAAAAAAAAAGGTTTTTTTAGTGTATGACAGCTGTCAACCATAAAAACCCGATATGAATCTGG
Source organism: Phyllobates terribilis (assembly GCF_046119375.1). Taxonomy (NCBI): domain Eukaryota; kingdom Metazoa; phylum Chordata; class Amphibia; order Anura; family Dendrobatidae; genus Phyllobates; species Phyllobates terribilis. The sequence goes on along the minus strand of NW_027362764.1, from coordinate 528,884,691 downwards.
TATCACTGTAATTGCACCGACCCGAAGAATAAAGTCATCTAATCACTTATACCGCATGAGAAACGGCATAAAAAATATACTCTAGGGTTAGGGTTAGGGTTGTGCTATCGTTAGGGTTGGGCTAGGGTTAGGGTTAGGGTTGGGCTAGGGTTAGGGTTGGCTAGGGTTCGGGTTGTATTAGGGTTGGGGTTGTATTAGGGTCGGGGTTAGGGTTGTGTTGGGGTTGGGATTTTTTCAGAAGTAAAGAAAAAAAATGACGACGATATAGAAACTAGTGTTGAGCGCAAGTGCTCGCTACTTGAGTTTGCATCGGGTGCTCGGGTATGCACCAAGTATAACGGGTGCTCCGCCCCATATGTTTTGCAGCTGCTATACAGATAAAAAAAAACTTGCGGGGATTGCCTGCCATGCATGAGCAATACCCGAAGGGTTTTATTTGGGTGTCTACTAACCGTGAAACATGCGGGCAGGGACTCGAGCATGTCACTTAAGCACCCGTGATACTTGGTGCATACTTGAGTACTCGATGCAAAATCAAGTAGCGACCACTTGCACTCAAGACTAATGACAACTTATTCAATATGATGACCTAATGTTATCAAATTCTGTGTCATACCTCTGGGTTCAAAATGTTAACTATACCCCTTGATAAAATCCTTGAGGGGTCTAGTTTCCAAAATGGGGTCAATTGTGGGGGGTTTCCACTGTTTAAGCACATCAGGGGCTCCCCAAAGGCAACATGGTGTCCGCTAATTATTTAAGCAAATTTTAAATTAAAAAAGTCAAGTGGCGCTCCTTCCCTTCCAAACCCTGCCGTGTGCCCAAACAGTGGTTTTCTCCAACATGTGGGATATCAACATGCTCAAGAGAACTTGCACAACAAATTTTGGGGTTCATTTTGTAAAGATACCCTTGTGAAAATAAAAAAATTGGGGTCTAAATTAATATTTTTGTGAAAAAAAAATAAATGCTAAATTTTTTCTTCCACATTTCAAAAATTCCTGTGAAGCACCTGAAGCATAAATAAACTTCTTGAATGTGGTTTTGAGCACCTTGAGGGGTGCAGTTTTTAGAATGGTGTCATTTTTTGTATTTTCTGTCATAAATTCCCCTCAAAATCACTTCAAATGTGATGTGGTTCCTAAAAAAAATGGTTTTGTAAATTTTGTTGGAAAAATGAGAAATCACTGGTCAACTTTTAACCCTTATAGCTCCCTAACAAAAAAAAAAATGGTTCCAAAATTGTGCTGATGTAAAGTAGACATGTGGGAAATGTTATTTATTAACTATTTTATGTGACATAGCTCTCTGATTTAAGGGCATGGAAACTGAAAGTTTGAAAATTGTGACATTTTCAACATTTTTGCCAAATTTCCATTTTTTTCACAAATAAATGCATGTGATATCGAATAAATTTTACCACTATCATGAAGTACAATCTGTTGCAAAAAGAAAATCTCACAATCAGGCGGATCCGTTGAAGCGTTCCAGAGTTATTACCTCATAAAGTGACAGTGGTCAGAATTGTAAAAATTGGCCTGGTTATTAACGTGCAAACCTCCCTAGGGGGTAAAGGGGTTAAGGTGTTGACGCGCCACTGGGGCCATGGAGTACTCGACGCCGGGCTGGTCGGTTCTTTTAGGATAGCTACGGTGGCATGACCCGGTCCGTGGCCCCGGGCGGTCAATAACAGAGAGGAATAAAGTTTTGGGGATAAAGTTTCGTGAAGCCACCCGTGGTATGTGGCTATAGGTGGCCATCGCTGCTGTTCACATCCACTGGGGCCATTAGTGATGCAGCAGAAATGATTCAGCTCTCCACTGGTAGAGCTAGGCCCTAGGGCAGTTAAAGAGGTAGCTTTGTTGTTGGTGTAGTGCAAGGCAGGTGATGCAGCAATTAAGTCAAGGACACAGCGGGGTGCAGTCTTCAAGTTTTTACTCACAGTTCTTATGATGTTCCAGGTTACAACTGCCAGCAGGTTATAGCAGCCCACCGAGTCCTGTGTCCTCTGGGGAAGTTATCCAGCCAACTCTCAGATAGCTTTGGTGGACTTTACCCCCTTTTTGTGTACCTTTCCCGGCTCATCTCTCTGCGTTGGCTCTCGCCTCTCGCTGCCCTGCGCCTCACACACAGTGTCCCGAGCCAGTGGCTACGGGCCTTGTTGGGCGACATCCTCTCTGTCTCCTTGGTCCTATATGGCCACCTTTTCAGCGAACGTGTGTGGTTTTGGCTCTGGCACTTAGAGATACCGCAGCCTCCGGTTTGCTAGCTGAGTCTTGCAGTCCTCCACTAGTCTGGGGCTGGTCCCCTACTGCGACCTGATCCCTTCTCTGTCTCTGAAGCCCTTCACTGACTCCCTAGCTTCTCTCGTTCTCTCTCCTACTGGGCCCCTCTGACTGGGCCCTAACTCTGTCTGGACCCTACTCCTCCACGGTCCTCACTTACTGGGCCCTTCTATATGTTTCTACCTGTCTTTTTATACTGTCTGTCATGTGACCCACGTCACTAACTGTCACTCTACGTGGTCCCCTCTACCTTCAGCCCTTCCTTGTGTGCTCCCCTAAACTACTTCCTCCACCCATCTCCTCTGCCTAGTTCCCTCCTCCAGACAGGGACAGGGACTGTGCTCTCCCTCAGGAGCAATCTCGCCCTTCCCTACTTGAGTGATGTGGTGTTGGATGTTGGTGTGTGCGTCCCGGGTAGTACTCCCTCCTTACCCGAGAGTGGGGTACCACACTCTGGCTGAGATGCAGTACCTCTGTGGCAACTGGACCCACAGGGGCACCACAGTGTGATCCGACTTTATCTTTCAAACATGATTTATCTATAGTTTTGAATGAAGGTTGAAAACATGGGGTCATCAACAATAAAACCTATTGATGGCTGTTACCTGATCATCCTGTCAGTCCCATTTTCCACGGTCTTCCTAAGAGTCACAAGGACATTTTCCCACTACCATTGTGACCAATAGTCTTGGGAATAGATTCCCTTAATGAGAACCTAAGTCATTTTGTGGCTGGACATTTACAATCCTTGATTCCAAGAACACCAGGATATCTTAAGGACAGGTCCATCATTTTGAAAGTCTTTGATACATTTTGCTGGCAGGATAACTATGTTTTTGCGACTTGTGATGTCATAAATCTATATTCATGTATTCCTTATGCGCTAGCTATGACAGCCTCCAAATATGATCCTGATAACTACAGCTGCTATTTCACACCATTGAAACAGTTTCTTTTTTCATCATTATATTATTTGCTACAGCACAATTTTTTCATGTTTCAAAGCGTTTTTTTTCTGCAGACCCTAGGCGCACCTATGAGCTCAAAATTCTCTCTATCCCTGTTTCACATTTTTTCTGATAAAAATCCATTTTCCCCATACCTAATTTATTATGGGAGATATATGGATGAAATACTCTTAATTTCGCAGAGTAATATAGCTCTCTTTTCTGATTTTGCACATTATTTAAAAAATAATGATTGCAATTTACGATTTACATGCGGCACTCGATTTCAGCATGTTCCATTTCTTGATGTTTTTCTGTCTGGTAATAGTATATCACACAAAGTGCATACCTCCCTCTATGGGAAAAACAATTCAGGGAATACAATTCTGATGTCATTCAGCTCACACCCACAGCATAAAATTCAAGCCATTCCCAAGGGTGAATTCACCAAAGCTTGGAGAATCTGATCTAGTGAAGAGAGTTTTTCTAATGAAAGCCGTGCAATCACCAACAGATTACTGTACAGAGGGTACAATAAAAATAAGGTCAAATATGCCCTTAGGGACACTCTAAAAACATCACGCAATAGTTTGGAATATCCGGATAATACGCGTTCCAGTACTATCTCTAATGCACCGGTCATCTTTTCAATTGCCTATACAGTGCTGGCCAAAAGTATTGGCACCCCTGCAATTCTGTCAGATAATACTCAGTTTCTTCCTGAAAATGATTGCAATCACAAATTCTTTGGTATTATTCTCTTCATTTAATTTGTCTTCAATGAAAAAACACAAAAAGAATTGTCCTAAAGCCAAATTGGATATAATTCCACACCAAGCCTAAAAAAAGGGGGTGGACAAAAGTATTGGCACTGTTTGAAAAATCATGTGATGCTTCTCTAATTCGTGTAATTAACAGCACCTGTAACTTATCTGTGGCACCTAACAGGTGTTGGCAATAACTAAATCTCACTTGCAGCCAGTTAACATGGATTAAAGTTGACTCAACCTCTGTCCTGTGTCCTTGTGTGTACCATATTGAGCATGGAGAAAAGAAAGAAGACCAAAGAACTGTCTGAGGACTTGAGAAACCAAATTGTGAGATAGCATGAGCAATCTCAAGGCTACAAGTCCATCTCCAAAGACCTGAATGTTCCTGTGTCTTCCGTGCGCAGTGTCATCAAGAAGTTTAAAGCCCATGGCACTGTGGCTAACCTCCCTAGATGTGGACAGAAAAGAAAAATTGACGAGAGATTTCAACGCAAGAACCTCGACTAACATCCAAACAAGTTCAAGCTGCCCTGCAGTCCGAGGGTACAACAGTGTCAACTCGTACTATCTGTCGTCATCTGAATGAAAAGGGACTGTATGGTAGGATACCCTGGAAGACCCCACTTCTTACCCCGAGACATAAAAAGGCCAGGCTGGAGTTTGCCAAAACTTACCTGAGAAAGCCTAAAACGTTTTGGAAGAATGTTCTCTGGTCAGATGAGACAAAAGTAGAGCTTTTTGGGAAAAAGCATCAACATAGAGTGTACAGGAAAAAAAAAGAGGCATTCAAAGAAAAGAACACGGTCCCAACAGTCAAACATGGCGGAGGTTCCCTGATGTTTTGGGGTTGCTTTGCTGCCTCTGGCACTGGACTGCTTGACCGTGTGCATGGCATTATGAAGTCTGAAGGCTACCAACAAATTTTGCAGCATAATGTAGGGCCCAGTGTGAGAAAGCTGGGTCTCCCTCAGAGGTCATGGGTCTTCCAGCAGGACAATGACCCAAAACACACTTCCAAAAGCACTATAAAATGGTTTGAGAGAAAGCACTGGAGACTTCTAAGGTGTCCAGGAATGAGTCCAGACCTGAATCCCATAAAACACCTGTGGAGAGATCTCAAAATGGCAGTTTGGAGAAGGCATCCTTCAAATATCAGGGACCTGGAGCAGTTTGCCAAAGAAGAATGGTCTACAATTCCAGCAGAGCATTGTAAGAAACTCATTGATGGTTACCAGAAGCGGTTGTTTGCAGTTATTTTGGCTAAAGGTTTTGCAACCAAGTAGTAGGCTGAGGGTGCCATTACTTTTGTCCGGCCCTTTTTTGGAGTTTTGTGTGAAATGATCAATGATTTGATTTTTGCTTCATTCTCTTTTGTGTTTTTTCCTTGCAAGCACATTAAATGAAGATAATAATACCAAAGAATTTGTGATTGCAATCATTTTCAGGAAGAAACTGAGTATTATCTGACAGAATTGCAGGGGTGCCAATATATTTAGCCAGCACTGTAGTTTTCAATATAACAATATAAAACAAATCATACTCAAATATCTTTCAGTTGTCAATCAGGACAAATCACTATTTACTATCCTTCAAAATGGATATAGATGTGTGGCAAAAGAGGCTGCGCAATTGGCCACATACTTTCCCCCAGCATGTTACACCCAGTTCACAATCCCACTATATGATTGTCCTTAAAAGGTTTTTACATGTGTGCTAGCAGCAGATGTAATGTCTGCAATTTCACAGAAAATAAGAAAACCTCTTTCTCTTCAAATCAAAACATTACATACCAAATAAAATTGTTTATTAATTGTGATACTGTTCATGTTATATACTGCATAGAATGTAAAACATGCAACATGCGATACATAGGCTATACTGCAAGAAAAATCAAAAAAGAATTTCAGAGCACATAACTAATATCAATAACAATAATTCATGTTATTCTGGAGCAGTGAAACACTTTATTTACGCACATAAAGGAGATCTTTCCAAATTTTTCTATTTTGGATTAGAAAGGGTTACTCATCCAATCAGAGGTGGGGATTGGAAAAAGCACCTAGAGCTGAGAGAGGCATTCTAGATTCTAACAATAAGCACCAAGCACCCACAAGGCATGAATTATAGGAACGATCTCTTCTACATTTATTAGTTTCAATGCATGTGTCATGTACAGTGGGTACGGAAAATATTCAGAGCCCTTTACATTTTTCACTCTTTGTTTCATTGCAGCCATTTGGTAAATTCTAAAAAGTTCATTTTTTTTCTCATTAAAGTACACTCTGCACCCCATCTTGACTGAAAAAAAACATAAATGTAGAAATTTTTGCAAATTTATTAAAAAATAAAAACTGAAATATCACATGGTCATAAGTATTCAGACCCTTTCTCGGTATTGAGTAGAAGCACCCTTTTGAGCTAGTACAGCCATGAGTCTTCTTGGGAATGATGCAACAAGTTTTTCAAACCTGGATTTGGGGATCTTTTGCCATTCTTCCCTGCAGATCCTCTCCAGTTCCGTCAGGTTGGATGGTGAACGTTGGTGGACAGCCATTTTCAGGTCTCTCCAGTGATGCTCAATTGGGTTTAGGTCAGGGTTCTGGCTGGGCCAGTCAAGAATGGTCACAGAGTTGCTCTGAAGCCACTCCTTTGTTATTTTAGCTGTGTGCTTAAGGTCATTGTCTTGTTGGAAGGTGAACCTTCGGCCAAGTCTGAGGTCCAGAGCACTCTGGAAAAGGTTTTCATCCAGGATATCTCTGTGCTTGGCCGCATTCATGTTTCCTTTAATTGCAACCAGTCGTCCTGTCCCTGCAGCTGAAAAACACCCCCATAATATGATGTTGTCACTACCATGTTTCACTGTTGAGATTGTATTGGGCAGGTGATGACCAGTGTCTGGTTTTCTCCACACATACCACTTAGAATTATCATCAGACCAGAGAATCTTATTTCTTACAGTCTGGGAGTCCTTCATGTGCTTTTGAGCAAACTCTATGCAGGCTTTCATATGTCTTGCACTTAGGAGAGGCTTCCGTCGGGCCACTCTGCCATAAAGACCCGACTGGTGGAGGGCTACAGTGATAGTTGAATTTATAGAACTTTCTCCCATCTCCCTACTGCATCTCTGGAGCTTGTCCACAGTGATCGTGGGCTTCTTCTTTACCTCTCTCACCAGGGCTTTTCTCCCACGATTGCTCAGTTTGGCTGGACAGCCATGTCTAGGAAGACTTCTGGTGGTCCCAAACTTCTTCCATTTAAGGATTATGGAGGCCACTGTGCTCTTAGGAACCTTGAGTAATGCAGAAATTCTTTTGTAACCTTGGCCAGATCTGTGCCTTGCCACAATTCTGTCTCTGAGCTCCATGGGCAGTTCATTTGAGCTCATGATTCTCATTTGGTCTGACATGCACTGTGAGCTGTGAGGTCTTATATAGACAGGTGTGTGCCTTTCCAAATCAAGTCCTATAAGTTAAATTAAACACAGCTGGACTCCAATGAAAGAGTAGAAACATCTCAAGGAGGATCACAAGGAAATGGACAGCATGTGACTTAAATATGAGTGTCTGAGCAAAGGGTCTGAATACTTATGACCATGTGATATTTCAGTTTTTCTTTTTTAATAAATTTGCAAAAAATTCTACATTTCTGTTTTTTTCAGTCAAGATGGGGTGCAGATTGTACTTTAATGAGAAAAAAAATGAACTTTTTAGAATTTACCAAATGGCTGCAATGAGACAAAGAGTGAAACATTTAAAGGGGTCTGAATACTTTCCGTGCCCACAGTATCTGTCAATTCCCCCTTCTTCCCTCCCCCTTTCTTTTGTATATAACATCATATGAAATCACAATGTTATAAGCTAATTCTTAGGCATGGGATTACGCAATGTGCACACAGCTGATGAGTCTCTGATGTTATCACAGAGCATAATGGAGATTGCTTCTAGGTTGTATTAAAACTCACCTATTCCTTAGTATGACATCCTATGACTAAGGGCATCAAAGTGCACCAGAAACGCGTGTGCACCAGAAGCGTGTCCAGCTTGGAGGGTTTCCCTCTCATTTTAAACTTTTTTAAACTGTACCAATAAAAGAAGATTTTATGTTATCTGACTGGATGTGCTGGAATTACCCCTTTCATCTCCACAATCTTGGCTGAGATCACCAGCAGATACAGCACCCACCAGTTATATTTTTCTGCAACGAGTCCCATGCTTTCCCAGCAAGTCAAGCTCCTACACTCTCGCTCCCCTCCCTACCACGTTGTATAATGTGTTTGGCTAGCACAAGGTAGGTTATACAATAACATGATTTTGTTAGTATTATGCACAGCTGTGCTTAATTTTATGATACAACCTAATTCCCAAGTTTATGATTTTTCTTTAGACTAATAAATCAATAAAGTCATTATATTAAGTTTATTTGATGATTATTTAGTGATATGTGTAATTGATTTGCTCACTATTGACCCTAATGAATTGAACGCATGATAAATAGCAATAAATGTACAATGTGGTTGTCATTATAATGAAAGCAAAAAATGTTCCATGCCGCATAAATATCATTAGAATTCAGAAAAACTGCCTTTGATCTTCTACTTCCCCATAATAACATTTAAAAAACTATGTAATAAAAATTAAAACACACAAAGAATGTAGACTGTGAGAAAGGCAAAATAATACATTGAATGACTTAAATGATATGAAGACCCTTGGGGCGTTTTGTAAGCACTATTATGTTATTATACACAGATCTTTGAGAAACAATTTTGGATTCTTTGCTGATTTTGGATAATACCAATGGGTAATGCATATTACATGAGGCTATAAAAATAGTTGTATAATTCATGAGGGATACTGTATATTTATGAAAGCTCTATTGCAATCTAGGATTTCTTTTTAGCAGACAATTCAAATTTGTATTCAGGAAATAATAGTTCAAACCAAAGCCACCGAGGGAAATTGAAGCTTTCCCACAATGTACTTATTCTTAATAAACTGTGGTTTTCTATGATCTGTAACAAGCCACAACCTTTGACATACTTAAAGTGTAGATTGTGCTGCTTCTTTACAGAAGTGCAAGTCTTGGGAGTGCACCATTGATTTTGCCCAGGACCAGACTATTACTGAAATTCAGACAAGGCATTTGAAAGAATACTGACCAATATGACCCCTCCCACTCCCCACACACTCACTTCCCCAAAAGGGGGTCTCTTTTACCCTTCTTGATGTTCATGAAAATCAGGATGGGAAATTAATTCATCACACACTCAGATGCTATAGATGTAAGTTTCCTTTATTACAGTCAAAATAAAAAATTTAGCCTCTTTTTCAAAGCGACAGTAGACGTTTCGGCCAGCTATTCGGCCTTATTCATTAGGTCGCTATTGATATGTGGTTATAATAGAGCCTGGACTGTAATACTTCAGGGTAGAAAGCCCAGAGGAAGCCCCAGAGGGGGAAAACCGGGAATCTTTAGATCAATACGGTCCTGTAATGCTAGTGCTTCCTGGATGGCATCTCCAGTTGCAAGAGCCTAGGTATGGGTGGCGTGGTGGGTAATAGCGGCGCTCCCTTGACTGACAGCCTCAGCAAGGCGTGGGAGCGCCGCTATTACCCTCCACGCCACCCATTGTGGGAAAGATTCCCCCTCTCCAAACAATGATAAGCATCTTTCTGCAGTCTGCACAGAAAACTGTCAACCAGAGGAATGGACAGGGTTACAAAAGGCTCAGCATTCAGAGAATTCGTAGATTTGTGGGAGAGAAAAGATTTTATTGAAACAACACCAAGCAACCCAGTAAGTGGCTCATTGCTGAAATCACGTCTCTGTGCTGACATCATACTGATGTCGGATTACCGAGCAAAAATCTGGTGACAGATTCTTTTTAACAGTATCTGCATGCTGAAGATGAGGATACTGTTAAAAATCTTACAATTGTTGAGGCCACAATACCCAATTGACCGGTCCCATCCTAGTAAGATCTACAGTTGAAACCACAAGTTTACATACACTAACTAAAAAGACACATATGCATTAGTAATGAGCGAGCCTGCTCGCCACTGCTCGGTACTCGCCTGAGCATCACTGTGCTCGACATTCTAGGCACTTGGCAAATATTTCCGGGTTGCTCAGGGGGAAGCTCTGGTCCCCGCCCTGCATGTTTGGCGCTCTTTAGAGATCCAATGAACATGCAGGGTTTGCCTGCCATGCACTGTATTGCCGTAGCCATGTTGGCTGTGGCATTACAGTGATTGGCTGGCTGCACAGCATCATCGGGTCTTTATAAGACATGGAGCTGCTATGCTTGTCACAGTCTAACTCAGAAACAGGCAGAGTAGGGAGAGCTGTTGCTGAGTCAGGGAGAGATTTGCTTGTTTATTAGTTATTATAGGTATTCCATAGCATATCTATATATCCATCAGAATGAACAGTCCTTCAGAGGACTAATCCAGCTGCATATATTCAGTGGTGATAGCAGGAGGCAGGCAGGCAGACAGGGTTTGTGGCAGCGTATACAACACAAGAGGGTCCTTGGCACGTTCTGTCTGTTGCTGCTGCTGTTACAGATATCTGCAGACATAGCCCAAGATATCAGGAGCCAAGGCTATTTTTTTTTATCTTAATCCTGATTATTTGCTTTAAAAGCAATCCAGAGTACACCATTTTAGTGCTCCATTTGCTTGTTAGTACTGAAGAATACAGCCAGATCTTTTCCATAATCAGACATAATCCCATATTGCAGCGATAAAAATCCACAAATTTGTAGTGAGGGTGGAAAATATTGTCCTCTATTTAGAGTTTTGCATCAGTGTGTCAGTTAAGCTATTCACACGTGATCACTGTGAAGAATATTAAACTACAGGGCTGCTATTTAAAAATGTGGGGGTCCATCAGACTTATCACATATAACTGCGGTTCAAATCCAGGCATTTGTACTGAACATGGAAAATATTGTCCTCCATTTAGAGTTTTAAATCAGTGTGTCAGTGAAGCTATTCACACGAGATTGCTGTGAAGAATAGTAAAGTGCAGAGCCGCTATTTAAAACCGTGGCTGTCCGTCAGACGTATCACATATAACTGCAGTTCAAATCCCGACATTTGTAGTGAAAGTAGAAAATATTTTCCTCCATTTAAAATGGGTAAGGCGCGCAGCAAGGGACAGGGAAGTGTACGTGATGGTGCATGCAGAGGCCGAGGCCGTGTGCAAGCTGAAATTGTGCCACAACAAACACCCACATCTTGTCGCTCGACCTTCCAGTCCCAATTGCTAGGGGACCGCAGCACACCACTATTGAGCACAGAGCAGTGTCAAAATGTTGTTGGTTGGATAGCAGATAATGTTTCCAGTCACTTTACCAGCATCACCCTGTCTTCCACACGGTCAAGTCTCAGTAGCCATGAGTCTGGACCACATTTTCCTCACCCTGATCCTCCTTACTCCCACCATGCTGAGTGCCCGGAGACAACTCATCCCACACTTGGACACTCCGAAGAGCTGTTCACTTTTCCATTTATAGATTTGGGCCTCTTGCCTGGTCAGGTTCAAGGAGGGGAAGAGGAGAACGTGTGTAGCGATGTCCAAATATTTGAGCAGCCATGGTCACATGAAGGCAATGGTGGGAAAGTGCAATTACTGTCGCAAGAGGTGGATGGTGATGATGGGACACAATTGCCAGAAAGTCAGGAGGAGAACCACGGTGCGGAAGTAGAAGAAGAAGAGGTAGATGATATAGTAACTGACTCAACCTGGCAGGGGGACATGCGGAATGAGGAAAGCAGCACACAGAGGGTGGGAGGTTTAGCACCACAACAGGCAGCAAAAAGCAGTTAGGTGGCTGCAGTCACAAGGCGGGAATGCGTTCCCTGGAACGCCAACGACGGAAGTTGCCAATACAACTGTTAGGTCTTCCCGAGTCTGGTTGTTTTTAAAAGACTCTACAGATAACCCCAAAAAGGCCAATTGCACCACCTGCCAGGCCAGCATCATCAGTGTAGAAAAATTTGCAGCCTAACCACCATCAGCATGATCAGGCACATGGCATCAAAGCACCCGACTAAATGGGCTGAACCCCACGGTCCAGAAACAGTGTCTGTGGGTGACACCACTGCTTATTCCGCTGTTACGCATGCACGCTAATCCCCTCTCCATGGAGCATGCGAAGATGCCTCCTGCCCGGCACCTGTCGTTGCACACTCTCAAGTAGCAGCATCAGGAAGCACATCCACGTCCTTGTCCCAGCACAGCATTCAGTTGTCCTTACCCTAGTCCTTGGAACGCAAGCGCAAATATGCAGCCATCGCCCCACAAGCCACACTACTAAATTCTCACATTTCACGACTGCTTGTGCTCAAAATGTTGCCTTTTTGGCTCATAGAGACAGAAGCTTTCTGCAAACTGATGGCGGCAGCTGTCCCTCGGTACTCGGTCCCCAGCCGCCAATATTTCTCCCGATATGCCGTAAGCGCATTACACGAACACGTGTCCCATAACATTAGCCATACCCTCAGCAACGCAGTTACTGGGAAAGTCCACCTAACCATAGACACATGCACAAGTTCTTGTGGGCAGGGAGATCTTGCTGACGGCACCCTGGGTTAATATAGTGGAAGCCGGGACCCAGTCAGATCTTGGGACGGAACACGTCCTCCCGAAGCCGAAGATTGCGGGCCCTGGATCAGTCAGGGTTGCCCTCACATTCTACAGCTCCTGCACCTCCTCCTCCTCTTCTTCTGCCTCCATCTCCAAAATGACCACATCAGTCAGAAGCTGGAAGCACTGCAGCACTGCCTCGGCCAAGCAGCAACAGGCTGTGCTGAAGCTAATATGCTAAGGTGACAAACCGCACAGCTCTGAAAGAACAGGCACATCTGTGGCTAACACCGCTGAACCTACAGCCAGGCATGGTCATGTGTGACAATGCCCGGACCTTATAGTGGATCTGTGACAAGGCGAGCTCACACACGTACCATGCCTGGCCCATGTGCTTAACTTTGTGGTTCAGCAGTTTCTCAAAACCTTTGCGGATCTGCCGGATCTGCTTGTCAAAGTACGCGACCTGTGTGCCCATTTTAGAAAGTCAGCGACAGCTTCTGCCGCCCTTGTCGTGCTTCAGCAGCGTTTGCAGCTTCCAGCTCACTGACTAGTGTGCGGTGTCCCCACACGTAGGAACTCTACATTGCAGATGTTGGGAAGGATTTGTGAGAAAAGGGGGCAGTTGTTGACTACCAGCATCAACAAGGCCGTTGGTTTTCAGGTCAGACTCCACACAAAAGACCTCAGGAGTGGACATGGATGTCAGACATCTATATCATCCTCCAAAACTTTGAGGACTCCACCAAGATGGTGAGCAGTGATGATTAGTGTTGAGCCACCCCCGTAGTGTTCGAGTTCGGTTCGGTTCGTCGAACACCCGTGTGTTCGCCGAACTGTTCGTCGAACTGTTCGTCGAACACCTTTGAACACCATTAAAACCAATGGCAGGCAAACAAAAAACATTAGAAACACATAGAAAACACATTCAAAGGTGTCCAAAAGCTGACAAACTGCTCAGAAGACATAACTAACACATGGAAAAGTGACAAGTACATATAGTCATGCGAAAAGAAAAGAGGTGGAGGAGTAAAAGGAGGGGGAGACACAGATATAGGCATGTCATGCCCTTCTAGAATCCAAAAAGTGAGAAGCCGACACGGCCAGTCCGCTCCTGCCCATGCCACCTCCGTGTCGCCGGGTTTGTGCCAGAGCCGCGGTGAACCCTGACGGCCAACCCCCCTCTCCCAATACTGGTGCCTGTCCGCTGGTGGGTCGAGCGAGCCCCCCTGTGGTGGAGGCAGCTCTAAGCTTTTTAATTTAAATTGTCTCTCTAATTTGAATGAATACACTTTAAATCCATTTACAAGGATCTATTGGAGGGCAAGTCTCATGCCAGCAGCCACGTAATTCCAGCTCCAGTAGCGTCCACTAAAGCTGCTGCAGTTAAAAAGCTTTTATAAGGATCGAGCTCGGCTGTCCACCGCAAGGCATCCTACTGCCAGTCCCAGCCCCTATGCCTTGGGGTGCCTCCTGATGCTCTTCACTGAGTATCCCGTGGTCCCGAAGCATTTCCTTTGAAAAAATTAAGTGTCCAAACTACAGGTGGTGTAGCTTGCTAAACAGCCGGGATAATCCGCTGACTAGCAGACTCTGCTACTAGGCACAAAGTGTTTCCTGGGCTAGATGCAGTTAAAAATTTGTAATTAGATACTCTCGTTGGATGCTGAGAAAGCATTCCATAAAGTCTCCTGGCACGCCATATATTATTCTCTTAAAAAGTTTGGGGTAGGGGTCTAGGGGACCCTTTTATAGCCAAAATCACGGCCCTGTATCGCAATACGTCACCTAGGCTGAAGATAAATGGAACTGTAGCACCCTGAGGGCTCCGTTGCTACAGAGGTATTGCACCTCACCCAGAGGTGTGATATCTCACTCTCAGGTAAGGATGGAGTGTGGATCAGGACCCGACACCTGCATGCATTACACCACATTGACGTGGGGCAGGGCGACCAATATGCCCTTGAGATGGGCACGACAGTCCCTGTCCCTGGCTGGAGTGGGGGGAGGGAACACTGAGGAAGGGGAACCCTGTAGTGCAGGAGCAGGGAGGAAGCAGTTCCTGGGTGCATTGAGAAGGGAGTATAAAAGGTGGGCACAATCTTAGTTCAGTGCAGAGAAGTCTGAGCAGAAGTGACAGGGAGCAGGGGCTCTGATTGAGCTCTGCTCTGGAGGAGGGCCTAGTAACAGAGGCCCAGGCCTGGAAGAGGAAGAAGGAAGGAAGAGGAGCGGAGAAGGCTCCAGGAACGAGGAATGAAGGGATCCCAGGGGTGCGGACGGGCGAACCGCCACCGCACGCCCGAATCCACCTGCGTGGAGGGGTCAGGCTTAAGGGGGAGACCGGTCCCAGAAACTAGTGGAGGCGGGAAACGACCCTCAGCTAGAAACCAGAGGCTGTGACATTTTATGTGGCGCAGCCCCTCGCTACACCCGCTAGGAAGGCACCACATAGGGTCAGGGAAACTGGCGCCAAGTTTACCAAGAGGAGGCCCGAGGCAGCCGGACAGAAGGGTTGGTAAGAAAGGCCAGACAAAGGACACACAAAGGGGGTCCTGTGAAGCGCTACAAAGTTATCTGGGAGTTGTCTGAGCCCCTCACCTGGTGAGCACAGTACGACGTGGGCAGCCGTTACCTGCAGATGTGGTCTGGATAATAAGAACTGTGAGTAAAGGCCCTGGACTGCATCACTGACTCTGTGTCATTACTGCTGCTGCCCTGCACCATCACCCCCATCCTCCGCATACACTGCCCTGAGGCTATACTCCTCCCGTGGGGAGTTATGCTACGCTCTGCTGCACCCACAACACCAGCCTCAGCGGTCTGCCCTGCAGCGGCGGTTCACTCTGACCGCAATCCACGGGTGGCGTAGTCGGACATTTAAACATCAAAACCACATAAATAGTTCCGCCACTGGTTTGACCGCCCTGAGCCACGGAACCGGGTCGCCGCCACGGAGACTACAACCACCAGCCTCCACCAAAAAGGGTCTGGCTCCGGGTGTCCCAAGGCCCAGGGGGCGCGTCAGAACATTTTCATCACCTTTCATAATCACCAATGGGACAAGGCAGGGATGTCCTCTGTCCCCTCTCTTATACATCCTAGTGACGGAGCACCTTCTCTCATCAATTCGCCATGACCCCAATATTAGGTGGATTGAGGTGGGAGGCACCGAGTACAAGTGCTCTCTATTTGCTGATGATCTCCTAGTATATATCACTCAATCACATATATCCATCCCTGCTGTTATGGCTGAAATAGATCACTTTGTTACATGGTCAAATTTTAAAATCAATGCAGCGAAGTCTGAGGCCCTCGATGTCTCCCTCCCCAAATCCATACAGGATTCCATCCAGTCCAACTTTCCCTTTGCCTGGACCTCACAGGGTATCAAATACTTAGGAATTCCTATTCATAGAGACCTCTCCCATCTATGTTATCTTAATTTTGGGCCCTTTATTGAACAACTCCATACAGACCATGGTTGGCAAGTTAGAACTGTGAGATTCACTACGTGAACCACTGGTGTTTTGTGGAAAAGCACATGTACACTGTGTTCCAAATTATTATGCAAAAAGTGTTTAGGAGTGATAAGGGAAGAATTGGTTTGTTTGTCAGTTAAACTCATTGATGGTGATGTGTGTCAGGGCTCTTTATATCACTGTAAGCAATTGCAGACACCTGTGCTAATTAGTTTGGCAGGTGTGTCCAATGAAAGGCAAGACTACTTAAGAAGGCTGTCCCACATTATTAAGCAGCCTAAATTTTCTGCCAAAATGGGAAAGAAAAAGGATGTGTCGGCTGCTGAGAAGCAACAAATTGTGGAGTGTTTAGGTCAAGGCATGGCTACAATCAACATTGTGCGATGATCAGGATGAAGTGTCTTGGCAATCAAGAAGTATGTAGCTGATTCACAGTACACACGTGTGCGTGCTGATAAGGGCAAATTGAGGACTCTTTCCTACAGGCAATTACGTCAGGTTAAAAGAGCAGCGGCAAAAAAGCCTTGTCATAGCAGCAGACAAGTTTTTGAAGCTGCTGGTGCCTCCAACGTCCCCCGAACAACAAGATGCAGGGTCCTTCAGAGGTTTGCAGCTGTGCATACGCCATCCTGTCGACCTCCTCTATCCACTTCACACAAGCAGAAACGGCTCCAGTGGGCCAAACATTACATGAAGACTGATTTCAAAACTGTTTTGTTCACGGATGAGTGACGTGCAACGCTCGATGGTCCAGATGGATGGAGTGGAGGATGGCTGGTTGATGGACACCCCACGCAAACACGGCTACAGCGCCAACAAGGAGGAGGTGGAGTAATGTTTTGGGCTGGAATCATGGGGAGAGAGATTGTCGGCCCCTTTAGGATCCCTAAAGGGGTAAAGATGAACTCCTCAATGTATGTGGAGTTTCTCAAACAGCACTTCCTGCCATGGTTCAAGAAGAAGAGCCGTGTATTCCACAGCAAGATCATTTTCATGCATGATAATGCACCGTCTCATGCTGCACATAAAACATCTGCATCTCTGGCTGATATGGGCATAAAAGAGGACAAACTTATGGTGTAACCCCCATGCTCCCCTGACCTCTACCCCATTCAGAACCTCTGGAGCATCATCAAAAGGAGTGTCTATGATGGCGGGAGGCAGTTCACATCTAAGCAACAGCTCTGGGAGGGTATTCTGTCCTCATGCAAAACAATTGAAGCAGAAACCATCCAAAACCTGACAAATTCAATGGACGAGAGAGTTCAGAAGCTCCTTTCGAACAAGGGTTCCTATGTGCAAATGTAACATCACCTAGAATAAAGTTTTGAGTTGAAAACTGTTTGATTTCAGTTTCTAATAACCTGCTAATGCTTATAATTTCAAAAATGACCATTTTTTTGGTCTTTATTAAAATGAAAAGGTTGATCGAAGAGTGTGGGGGATCTAAGAGTGTGGCAACCCAGTAGTCAGGATTACTTTGAATTCTGACAATCTGAGGGTCATGTTGCAGGTAGTGCAGCAAGAAGGCACTTATGTGTCTTGCGCATCTCGGAGCCCCAAAATTATTTTCCGGGCTAGATGCAGCTAAAAATTATTATTAATTTTAAATCTGGTGGAGCTTAGTATAGATGGCCTAACAGAATCAGTACTGCACACTGCTACAAAGCCCAAATAATTTTCCAGCCAAGATACAGATAAACATGATTAGTAATTTGAAAGCTTAAAATGGTTGGTGAGGTGATTTTAACCAATCATCAAGCTTTTACTCTCCCCAGGATGACACAGGGGTATAAAAGTCGTTTCGGATCCATGATTTGTTCATCTTTATAAACGTGAGTCTGTCTACATTATCAGTGGAGATCCGCGTGCGCTTATCTGTCAGCATACCACCAGCAGCGCTGAACACACGTTCAGACAGAATGCTGGCTGCGGGGCATGACAAGATCTCCAAGGCGTAAGTGGCTAGCTCCGGCCATTTGTCCATATTGGAAGACCAAAAAGAGCAAGGGTCCAGTGACACAGTCATGGCTTCAATGTTTACTTGGAGATACTCCTGTACCATCGTCTCTAGGCGTTGACTATGTGTCAGACTTCTTGTCTCCTGTGGCCTTGCAAAGGATGGGCTAAAAAAGTGGTGAAATGATTCCGCAAAATTGATGTTACCAGCAGATACTGTGTTTCTGTTACGGTTTGAGTGCTGAACACTCGGAGGTCCCACGGTTGGCAAATTGGAACTGTGAGATTCACTACGTGCACCACTGGTGTTTTGTGGAAAAGCACATGTAAGATTCTGCAACAGTCTCTGCTCATACTCCTGCATGCGTGCATCCCTTTCTATGGCAGGAATAATTTCTGAAAATTTACTTTTGTACCGGGGATCTAACAGTGTGGCAACCCAGTAGTCAGGATTATTTCGGAATCACGGAAATATGATCAAGGTCTCCCTCATCTGATGAGTCTTCCATCAGTTCGTCCTCCACTTCTTCCTGGGCTCCTGCACCTTCCTCACTAGTTTGTCTGCTACCATGCGCCCTGGTAAAACCATCTCCCCCACCCTCACATGCCTGCTGCCTTGGTGCTGCTGACCGTCTGGACCTTGAAGATGTTAGCCCTTCCGCATACAACTCCTCCTCCTCTACTTCCTCCACCTCCTCTTGTGTCACCACCTGACTCCGAATTCTGTTTAACATGTGCTCCAGCATGTAAATCACCGGAATAGTCATGCTGATAATGGCATCGTCAGCACTAAACATCTTCGTCGCCATTTCAAAACTGTCCAGAAGGGTGCATAGGTCCCTGATCTGAGACCACTCCTCCAGCGTGATTTGCCCCACCTCTGGATCTCATTGGCCCAGGTTATAAGTCAGATCGTATTGCACCAGGGCTTGTCGGTGCTGCCACAGTCGCTGCAACATGTGCAGAGTTGAATTCCACTGGGTAGGCACATCACATTTTAGCCGGTGAAGTGGCAGGCCCAACGACTTCTGTAGAGATGTAAGTCGCTGAGCTGCGGGATGCGAATGGCGGAAGTGAGCACACAGCGACCGTGCCCTCTGCAGAAGGCCATCTAGTCCGGGATAGTGGGCTAAAAATTGCTGGACAACCAGGTTCAACACGTGAGCCATACAAGGCACGTGTGTGACATTGCCCCGGCGAAGGGCCGCACCCAGGTTTGCAGCATTGTCACATACGGCCTTCCCTGGTTTCAGGTCCAGTGGAGACAACCATTCATGAAATTGGTTCTCCAGAGCTGACCACAACTCCTCAGCTGTGTGACTCACATTTCCCAGACATTTCAAAGTAAAAACCGCCTGATGACGTTGAGTCCTACTGCCAGCATAGTAAGGAGGTGTGCAGTATTCCTTCTGCGCAGTTAGAAAGCTTGTGGCATGACCAGACAGGCTTTGGGTGCTGGTGGAGGACCGAGAGGAGGTTGAGGAGGCAGAAACAGTGGAGGAACTTTGAGATAAAGAGGATTGACGCACAACTCGTGGGGACGACAAGACTTGGACAGCAGCCCCTTGTCCTGCTGTCACCATAGTTACCCAATGCCCAGTCAGCGACATGTAACGCCCCTGTCCATGCCTACTCGTCCAAGTGTCTGTGGTGAAATGCACCCTGTCACACACAGAGTTTCTCAATTAAGCGGTGATGTTGTGTGCGACATGCTGGTGGAGCGCAGGCACACCTTTCTTTGAGAAGTAGTGCCGACTGGGCATCTGGTACTGGGGCACTGCGACGGACATAAGGTCTCGAAAATCCTCTCTGACCACCAGGGGGAAAGGCAGCATTTCTGTAGCCAAGAGCTTGCAGATGGTGAAATTCAACCTCTTAGCTTTCTCATGGCTAGGAGGAAATGGTCTTTTACTTGTCCACATCTGAGGGACCGAGGGCTGGCTATTGTGCTTAGACGGGGTTGATAAGGGTGTCCCCGGCAAACTGCCGGTCTGTGAGGAAGATGCAGGCGGACATGTTAGGTTGCCTTGATCCAAAGGTGGTGCTATCGATGTCGGACAGCGCTCAACACCAGCTTGTGTTACCACCTCCAAAAAAAATGATGACTTGCCAATCACGCTGGCTGTTGCGGGTAAAGAGGTAGCAGGTCTGCGCCCCAAAACAGGTGTGACTGCTGTCCCCCCAGTCACAGAGGATGAAGAGGCCGCGGATGCACAAGATATGGCAGACGGTGGTTGGCCCGGCCGGCTAGGCCGCATTGTAGCACACTGAGCTTCCCACTGCAACTTATGCTTCATGTCCATGTGCCGGTTCATGCATGAAGTACTCAAACTATGTATTTTTTGGCCTCTACTTAGCTTTTGCTGACAAATGTTACAGATAACACGAGTTGGGTCATCTTTATCGATCTGAAAAAATGCCCAGGCTATGCAAGGCTTAGCACCCATGCGACCTGAAGAGTAGTGTTGAGCCACCCCCGTAGTGTTCGAGTTCGGTTCGGTTCGTCGAACACCCGTGTGTTCGCCGAACTGTTCGTCGAACTGTTCGTCGAACACCTTCGAACACCGTTAAAACCAATGGCAGGCAAACAAAAACACATAGAAACACATAGAAAACACCTTCAAAGGTGTCCAAAAGCTGACAAACTGCTCAGAAGACATAACTAACACATGGAAAAGTGACAAGTACATATAGTCATGCGAAAATAAAAGAGGTGGAGGAGTAAAAGGAGGGGGAGACACAGATATAGGCATGTCATGCCCTTCTAAAATCCAAAAAGTGA
Source organism: Phyllobates terribilis (assembly GCF_046119375.1). Lineage (NCBI taxonomy): Eukaryota > Metazoa > Chordata > Amphibia > Anura > Dendrobatidae > Phyllobates > Phyllobates terribilis. The sequence continues at coordinate 528,863,877 of NW_027362764.1, read as the reverse complement.
GAAGCCGACACGGCCAGTCCGCTCCTGCCCGTGCCACCTCCGTGTCGCCGGGTTTGTGCCAGAGCCGCGGTGAACCCTGACGGCCAGCCCCCCTCTCCCAATACTGGTGCCTGTCCGCTGGTGGGTCGAGCGAGCCCCCCTGTGGTGGAGGCAGCTCTAAGCTTTTTAATTTAAATTGTCTCTCTAATTTGAATGAATACACTTTAAATCCATTTACAAGGATCTATTGGAGGGCAAGTCTCATGCCAGCAGCCGCGGTAATTCCAGCTCCAGTAGCGTCCACTAAAGCTGCTGCAGTTAAAAAGCTTTTATAAGGATCGAGCTCGGCTGTCCACCGCAAGGCATCCTACTGCCAGTCCCAGCCCCTATGCCTTGGGGTGCCTCCTGATGCTCTTCACTAAGTATCCCATGGTCCCGAAGCATTTCCTTTGAAAAAATTAAGTGTCTAAACTACAGGTGGTGCAGCTTGCTTAACAGCCGGGATAATCCGCTCACTAGCAGACACTGCTACTAGGCACAAAGTATTTCCTGGGCTAGATGCAGTTAAAAATTTGTAATTAGATACTCTCGTTGGATGCTGAGAAAGCATTCCATAGAGTCTCCTGGCACGCCATATATGATTCTCTTAAAAAGCTTGGGGTAGGGGTCTAGGGGACCCTTTTATAGCGCAAATCACGGCCCTGTATCGCAATACGTCATCTAGGCTGAAGATAAATGGAACTGTAGCACCCTGAGGGCTCGGTTGCTACAGACGTATTGCACCTCACCCAGAGGTGTGATATCTCACTCTCAGGTAAGGATGGAGTGTGGATCAGGACCCGTCACCTGCATGCATTACACCACATTGCCGTGGGGCAGGGTGACCAATATGCCCCTGAGATGGGCACGACAGTCCCTGTCCCTGGCTGGAGTGGTGGGAGGGAACACTGAGGAAGGGGAACCCTGTAGTGCAGGAGCAGGGAGGAAGCAGTTCCTGGGTGCATTGAGAAGGGAGTATAAAAGGTGGGCACCATCTTAGTTCAGTGCAGAGAAGTCTGAGCAGAAGTGGCAGGGAGCAGGGGCTCTGCATGAGCTCTGCTCCGGAGGCGGGCCTAGTAACAGAGGCCCAGGCCTGCAAGAGGGAGAAGGAAGGAAGAGGAGCGGAGAAGGCTCCAGGAACGAGGAATGAAGGGATCCCAGGGGTGCGGACGGGCGAGTCGCCACCGCACGCCCGAATCCACCTGCGTGGAGGGGTCAGGCCAAAGGGGGAGACCGGTCCCCGAACTAGTGGAGGCAGGAAACGACCCTCAGCTAGAAACCGGAGGCTCTGACATTTTATGTGGCGCAGCCCCTCGCTACACCCGCTAGGAAGGCACCACATAGGGTCAGGGAAACTGGCGCCAAGTTTACCAAGAGGAGGCCCGAGGCAGCCGGACAGAAGTGTTGGTAAGAAAGGCCAGACAAAGTACACACAAAGGGGGTCCTGTGAAGTGCTCCAAAGTTATCTGGGAGTTGTCTGAGCCCCTCACCTGGTGAGCACAGTACGACGTGGGCAGCCGTTACCTGCAGACGTGGTCTGGATAATAAGAACTGTGAGTAAAGGCCCTGAACTGCATCACTGACTCCGTGTCGTTACTGCTGCTGCCCTGCACCATCACTCCCATCCTCCGCATACACTGCCCTGAGGCTATACTCCTCCCGTGGGGAGTTATGCTACGCTCTGCTGCACCCACAACACCAGCCTCAGTGGTCTGCCCTGTAGCGGCGGTTCACTCTGACCGCAATCCACGGGTGGCGTAGTCGGACATTTAAACATGAAAACCACATAAATAGTTCCGCCACTGGTTTGACCGCCTGAGCCACGGAACTGGGTCGCCGCCACGAAGACTACAACCACCAGCATCCACCAAAAAGGGTCCGGCTCCGGGTGTCCCAAGGCCCAGGGGGTGCGTCAGAACATTTTCATCACCTTTCACAATCACCAATGGGACAAGGCAGTGATGTCCTCTGTCCCCTCTCTTATATATCCTAGTGACGGAGCACCTGCTCTCATCAATTCGCCATAACCCCAATATTAGGTGGATTGAGGTGGGAGGCACCGAGTACAAGTGCTCTCTATTTGCTGATGATGTCCTAGTATATATCACTCAATCACATATATCCATCCATGCTGTTATGGCTGAAATAGATCACTTTGTTACATGGTAAAATTTTAAAATCAATGCAGCGAAGTCTGAGGCCCTCGATGTCTCCCTCCCCAAATCCATATAGGATTCCATCCAGTCCAACTTTCCCTTTGCCTGGCCCTCACAGGGTATCAAATACTTAGGAATTCCTATTCATAGAGACCTCTCCCATCTATGTTATCTTAATTTTGGGCCCTTTATTGAACAACTCCATACAGACCACGGTTGGCAAGTTAGAACTGTAAGATTCACTACGTGAACCACTGGTGTTTTGTGGAAAAGCACATGTACACTGCGTTCCAAATTATTATACAAAAAGTGTTTAGGAGTGATAAGGGAAGAATTTGTTTGTTTGTCAGTTAAACTCATTGATGGTGATGTGTGTCAGGGCTCTTTATATCACTGTAAGCAATTGCAGACACCAGTGCTAATTAGTTTGGCAGGTGTGTCCAATGAAAGGCAAGACTACTTAAGAAGGCTCTCTCACATTATTAAGCAGCCTACATTTTCTGCCAAAATGGGAAAGAAAAAGGATGTGTCGGCTGCTGAGAAGCAACAAATTGTGGAGTGTTTAGGTCAAGGCATGACTACAATCAACATTGTGCGATGATCAGGATGAAGTGTCTTGGCAATCAAGAAGTATGTAGCTGATTTACAGTACACACGTGTGCGTGCTGATAAGGGCAAATTGAGGACTCTTTCCTACAGGCAATTACGTCAGGTTGAAAGAGCAGCGGCAAAAAAGCCTTGTCATAGCAGCAGACAAGTTTTTGAAGCTGCTCGTGCCTCCAACGTCCCCCGAACAACAAGATGCAGGGTCCTTCAGAGGTTTGCAGCTGTGCATGCGCCATCCTGTCGACCTCCTCTATCCACTTCACACAAGCAGAAACGGCTCCAGTGGGCCAAACATTACATGAAGACTGATTTCAAAACTGTTTTGTTCACGGATGAGTGCCGTGCAGCGCTCGATGGTCCAGATGGATGGAGTGGAGGATGGCTGGTTGATGGACACCCCACGCAAACACGGCTACAGCGCCAACAAGGAGGAGGTGGAGTAATGTTTTGGGCTGGAATCATGGGGAGAGAGATTGTCGGCCCCTTTAGGATCCCTGAAGGCGCTAAAGATGAACTCCATAATGTATGTGGATTTTCTCAAACAGCACTTCCTGCCATGGTTCAAGAAGAAGAACCGTGTATTTCACAGCAAGATCATTTTTCTGCATGATAATGCACCATCTCATGCTGCACATAAAACATCTGCATCTCTGGCTGATATGGGCATAAAAGGGGACAAACTTATGGTGTGACCCCCATGCTCCCCTGACCTCTACCCAATTCAGAACCTTTGGAGCATCATTAAAAGGAGTGTCTATGATGGCGGGAGGCAGTTCACATCTAAGCAACAGCTCTGGGAGGGTATTCTGTCCTCATGCAAAACAATTGAAGCAGAAACCATCCAAAACCTGACAAATTCAATGGACGAGAGAGTTCAGAAGCTCCTTTCGAACAAGGGGTCCTATGTGAAAATGTAACATCACCTAGAATAAAGTTTTGAGTTGAAAACTGTTTGATTTCAGTTTCTAACAACCTGCTAATGCTTATAATTTCAAAAATGACCATTTTTTTGGTCTTTATTAAAATGAAAAGGTTGATCGAAAAGTTTGGGGGATCTAAGAGTGTGGCAACCCAGTAGTCATGATTACTTCGAATTCTGACAATATGAGGGTCATGCTGCAGGTAGTGCAGCAAGAAGGCACTTATGTGCCTTGCGCATCTCGGAGCCCCAAAATTATTTTCCGGGCTAGATGCAGCTAAAAATTATTTTTAATTTTAAATCTGGTGAAGCTTTAGTATAGATGGCCTAATAGGATCAGTGCTGCACACTGCTACAAAGCCCAAATTATTTTCCAGTCAAGATACAGATAAACATGATTAGTAATTTGAAAGCTTAAAACGGTTGGTAGGGTGATTTTAACCAATCATCAAGCTTTTACTCTCCCCAGAATGACACAGGGGTAGAAAAGTCGTTTCGGATCCATGATTTGTTCATCTTTATGAACGTGAGTCTGTCTACATTATCAGTGGAGAGCCGCGTGCGCTTATCTGTCAGCACACCACCAGCAGCGCTGAACACACGTTCAGACAGAACGCTGGCTGCGGGGCATGACAAGATCTCCAAGGCGTAAGTGGCTAGCTCCGGCCATTTATCCAGATTGGAAGCCCAAAAAGAGCAAGGGTCCAGTGACACAGTCGTGGCTTCAATGTTTACTTGGAGATACTCCTGTACCATCGTCTCTGGGCGTTGACTATGTGTCAGACTTCTTGTCTCCTGTGGCCTTGCAAAGGATGGGCTAAAAAAGTGGTGAAATGATTCCGCAAAATTGATGTTACCAGCAGATACTGTGGTTCTGTTACGGTTTGAGTGCTGAACACTTGATGGTCCCACGGTTGGCAAGTTGGAACTGTGAGATTCACTACGTGCACCACTGGTATTTTGTGGAAAAGCACATGTAAGATTCTGCAACAGTCTCTGCTGATACTCCTGCATGCGTGCATCCCTTTCTATGGCAGGAATAATTTCTGCAAATTTACTTTTGTACCGGGGATCTAACAGTGTGGCAACCCAGTAGTCAGGATTATTTCTAATTCTCACAATTCGAGGGTCATGTTGCAGGTAGTGCAGCAAGAAGGCACTCATGTGTGTTGCGCATCCAGGAGCACCAAGTCCCTGTTGTGTTGGTGGCAAGGTAACAATCATGCTTCCTTCCTCTGTCCTCTCCCCCCAACCTCGCACAACAGAAATGTGATCAAGGTCTCCCTCATCTGATGAGTCTTCCATCAGTTCGTCCTCCACTTCTTCCTGGGCTCCTGCACCTTCCTCACTAGTTTGGCTGCTACCGTGCGCCCTGGTAAAATCATCTCCCCCACCCTCACATGCCTGCCGCCCTGGTGCTGCCGACCGTCTGGACCTTGCAGATGTTAGCCCTTCCGCATACAACTCCTCCTCCTCTACTTCCTCCACCTCCTCTTGTGCCACCACCTGACTCCGAATTCTGTTTAACATGTGCTCCAGCATGTAAATCACCGGAATAGTCATGCTGATAATGGCATCGTCAGCACTAAACATCTTCGTCGCCATTTCAAAACTGTGCAGAAGGGTGCATAGGTCCCTGATCTGAGACCACTCCTCCAGCGTGATTTGCCCCACCTCTGAATCTCGTTGGCCCAGGCTATACGTCAGAACGTATTGCACCAGGGCTTGTCGGTGCTGCCACAGTCGCTGCAACATGTGCAGAGTTGAATTCCACCGGGTAGGCACATCGCATTTTAGCCGGTGAAGTGGCAGGCCCAATGACTTCTGTAGAGATGTAAGTCGCTGAGCTGCGGGATGCGAACGGCGGAAGTGAGCACACAGCGACCGTGCCCTCTGCAGAAGGCCATCTAGTCTGGGATAGTGGGCTAAAAATTGCTGGACAACCAGGTTCAACACGTGAGCCATACAAGGCACGTGTGTGACATTGCCCCGGCGAAGGGCCGCACCCAGGTTTGCAGCATTGTCGCACACGGCCTTCCCTGGTTTCAGGTCCAGTGGAGACAACCATTCATGAAATTGGTTCTCCAGAGCTGACCACAACTCCTCAGCTGTGTGACTCATATTTCCCAGACATTTCAATGTAAAAACCGCCTGATGACGTTGAGCCCTACTGCCAGCATAGTAAGGAGGTGTGCAGGATCCCTTCTGCGCAGTTAGAAAGCTTGTGGCATGACCAGACAGGCTTTGGGTGCAGGTGGAAGACCGAGAGGAGGTTGAGGAGGCAGAAGCAGTGGAGGAACTTTGACATAAAGAGGATTGACGCACAACTCGTGGGGATGGCAAGACTTGGACAGCAGCCCCTTGTCCTGCTGTCACCATAGTTACCCAGTGCCCAGTCAGCGACATGTAACGCCCCTGTCCATGCCTACTCGTCCAAGTGTCTGTGGTGAAATGCACCCTGTCACACACAGAGTTTCTCAAAGAAGCGGTGATGTTGTGTGCGACATGCTGGTGGAGCGCAGGCACACCTTTCTTTGAGAAGTAGTGCCGACTGGGCATCTGGTACTGGGGCACTGCGACGGACATAAGGTCTCAAAAATCCTCTGTGTCCACCAGGCGGAAAGGCAGCATTTCTGTAGCCAAGAGCTTACAGATGGTGAAATTCAACCTCTTAGCTTTCTCATGGCTAGGAGGAAATGGTCTTTTACTTGTCCACATCTGAGGGACCGAGGGCTGGCTATTGTGCTTAGACGGGGTTGATAAGGGTGTCCCCGGCAAACTGCCGGTCTGTGAGGAAGATGCAGGCGGACATGTTAGGTTGCCTTGATCCAAAGGTGGTGCTATCGATGTCGGACAGCGCTCAACACCAGCTGGTGTTACCACCTCCAAAGAAAATGATGACCTGCCAATCACGCTGGCTGTTGCGGGTAAAGAGGTGGCAGGTCTGCGCCACAAAACAGGTGTGACTGCTGTCCCCCCAGTCACAGAGGATGAAGAGGCCGCGGATGCACAAGATATGGCAGACGGTGATTGGCCCGGCAGGCTAGGCCGCATTGTAGCACACTGAGCTTCCCACTGCAACTTATGCTTCATGTCCATGTGCCGGTTCATGCATGAAGTACTCAAACTATGTATTTTTTGGCCTCTACTTAGCTTTTGCTGACAAATGTTACAGATAACACTAGAGATGAGCGTTGTTCTACTCGAACTGTTTGCCAATCTCAAATTCGAGCTGTTTTGGGCGGTGTTCGAGCCGATCGGCGAACACGAACAATTTGAGAAAAATTCGGCTGTTCGAGGTTATGTTCGATAACTGTTCGTGCACCAAAATCATAACTGGATTTTTTCTCAGTAATGATGAAAATTAATGTTAATACGCAGTTTGAGTGTACAGCGTGGCGGGGGGAGGGGCAGGGGATGGATCTCTGCAGGAACAATGAAGATCTCCATTTTTTTTTCTCTTTCCCGCATTTGCAGTGGGGAGGTGCAATCTGTCAGCCTATCAGCAGCGCACACACGGAGCGAAGTGCTTTTTTTCACACAAGCAAGGGCATGTGTGATTGGCAGTGTATGTCACATGTCCTTGCCCTATAAGACCAAGCCATTTTCCCCGTCGCCACCATTTTCTCACTGCTGCAGCTGCGTGTTAGACGGCACCGCTGTTGCTGTGTGCGCTATACCTTGTTAATTTCAAGCCAATTTTCGCACAAATATACAGATAGCTTGGGAGTAGGGAATAGTTGTGATTGCAGTCATTTTAAGGACTAGGTTACAGCATTTCCTACGACTTTTATCAGGCAGGTCTGTGCTCTTAAATAGATAGATTGTGGGAGTAAAGACTAATTGTAATTGGAGTCCTTTTCAGGACTAGGTTACATCAGTTCCTATCAGTTTTTGCCAGGCAGGTCTGTGCCAGTGCTGTGCAAGTTTTTTTCACAGCATTTGGCTGAATCTAGCAAAGCTAATCCTTTTTGGCCTATTGCAGAGTGTGTTAGTCAGTGGAGTAGCCTATCTGTGTTGCAAGATATACCACCTGTGTATAGAATACCAATTTTTTTACTGCACCTAGTGAAGTAAAATCTTTTGGGCATAGCATCATTCTATTAGTCCATCTATACTGACCTCCATCAGGTTGCAAACTGAATATAATTTTTTTCTGCATCCAGCTCTGAAAAAATATTTGGGCTTCTAGCAGTGTGTGGGACTTGGTCTATTAGTCCATCTATACTGACCTCCATCAGGTTGCAAATTAAAAATAATTTTTTTCTTCATTTAGCTCTGAAAAAATATTTGGGCTTCTAGCAGCGTGTGGGACTTGTTCTATTAGTCCATCTATACTGACCTCCATCAGGTTGCAAATTAAAAATCATTTTTTTCTGCATCTAGCTCTGAAAAAATATTTGGGCTTCTAGCAGTGTGTGGGACTTGGTCTATTAGTCCATCTATACTGACCTCCATCAGGTTGCAAATTGAATAAAAAAATTTTCTGCATCTAGCTCTGAAAAAATATTTGGGCTTCTAGCGGTGTGTGGGACTTGGTCTATTAGTCCATCTATACTGACCTCCATCAGGTTGCAAATTAAAAATAATTTTTTTCTGCATCTAGCTCTGAAAAAATATTTGGGCTTCTAGCAGTGTGTGGGACTTGGTCTATTAGTCCATCTATACTGACCTCCATCAGGTTGCAAATTAAAAATAATTTTTTTCTTCATTTATCTCTGAAAAAATATTTGGGCTTCTAGCAGCGTGTGGGACTTGTTCTATTAGTCCATCTATACTGACCTCCATCAGGTTGCAAATTAAAAATAATTTTTTTCTGCATCTAGCTCTGAAAAAATATTTGGGCTTCTAGCAGTGTGTGGGACTTGGTCTATTAGTCCATCTATACTGACCTCCATCAGGTTGCAAATTAAAAATAATTTTTTTCTTCATTTATCTCTGAAAAAATATTTGGGCTTCTAGCGGTGTGTGGGACTTGGTCTATTAGTCCATCTATATTGACCTCCATCAGGTTGCAAATTAAAAATAATTTTTTTCTGCATCTAGCTCTGAAAAAATATTTGGGCTTCTAGCAGTGTGTGGGACTTGGTCTATTAGTCCATCTATACTGACCTCCATCAGGTTGCAAATTAAAAATAATTTTTTTCTTCATTTATCTCTGAAAAAATATTTGGGCTTCTAGCAGCGTGTGGGACTTGTTCTATTAGTCCATCTATACTGACCTCCATCAGGTTGCAAATTAAAAATAATTTTTTTCTGCATCTAGCTCTGAAAAAATATTTGGGCTTCTAGCAGTGTGTGGGACTTGGTCTATTAGTCCATCTATACTGACCTCCATCAGGTTGCAAATTGAATAAAAAAATTTTCTGCATCTAGCTCTGAAAAAATATTTGGGCTTCTAGCGGTGTGTGGGACTTGGTCTATTAGTCCATCTATACTGACCTCCATCAGGTTGCAAATTAAAAATAATTTTTTTCTTCATTTATCTCTGAAAAAATATTTGGGCTTCTAGCAGCGTGTGGGACTTGTTCTTTTAGTCCATCTATACTGACCTCCATCAGGTTGCAAATTAAAAATAATTTTTTTCTGCATCTAGCTCTGAAAAAATATTTGGGCTTCTAGCAGTGTGTGGGACTTGGTCTATTAGTCCATCTATACTGACCTCCATCAGGTTGCAAATTAAAAATAATTTTTTTCTTCATTTATCTCTGAAAAAATATTTGGGCTTCTAGCAGCGTGTGGGACTTGTTCTATTAGTCCATCTATACTGACCTCCATCAGGTTGCAAATTAAAAATAATTTTTTTCTGCATCTAGCTCTGAAAAAATATTTGGGCTTCTAGCAGTGTGTGGGAATTGGTCTATTAGTCCATCTATACTGACCTCCATCAGGTTGCAAATTGAATAAAAAAAATTTCTGCATCTAGCTCTGAAAAAATATTTGGGCTTCTAGCGGTGTGTGGGACTTGGTCTATTAGTCCATCTATACTGACCTCCATCAGGTTGCAAATTAAAAATAATTTTTTTCTGCATCTAGCTCTGAAAAAATATTTGGGCTTCTAGCAGTGTGTGGGACTTGGTCTATTAGTCCATCTATACTGACCTCCATCAGGTTGCAAATTAAAAATAATTTTTTTCTTCATTTATCTCTGAAAAAATATTTGGGCTTCTAGCAGCGTGTGGGACTTGTTCTATTAGTCCATCTATACTGACCTCCATCAGGTTGCAAATTAAAAATAATTTTTTTCTGCATCTAGCTCTGAAAAAATATTTGGGCTTCTAGCAGTGTGTGGGACTTGGTCTATTAGTCCATCTATACTGACCTCCATCAGGTTGCAAATTGAATAAAAAAATTTTCTGCATCTAGCTCTGAAAAAATATTTGGGCTTCTAGCGGTGTGTGGGACTTGGTCTATTAGTCCATCTATACTGACCTCCATCAGGTTGCAAATTAAAAATAATTTTTTTCTGCATCTAGCTCTGAAAAAATATTTGGGCTTCTAGCAGTGTGTGGGACTTGGTCTATTAGTCCATCTATACTGACCTCCATCAGGTTGCAAATTGAATAAAAAAATTTTCTGCATCTAGCTCTGAAAAAATATTTGGGCTTCTAGCGGTGTGTGGGACTTGGTCTATTAGTCCATCTATACTGACCTCCATCAGGTTGCAAATTAAAAATAATTTTTTTCTGCATCTAGCTCTGAAAAAATATTTGGGCTTCTAGCAGTGTGTGGGACTTGGTCTATTAGTCCATCTATACTGACCTCCATCAGGTTGCAAATTGAATAAAAAAATTTTCTGCATCTAGCTCTGAAAAAATATTTGGGCTTCTAGCGGTGTGTGGGACTTGGTCTATTAGTCCATCTATACTGACCTCCATCAGGTTGCAAATTAAAAATAATTTTTTTCTGCATCTAACCCAGCCAATAGTTTTGGCCTAATACCACAGTTTGGCAACTCAGCTCTGCTCGGTTACCATCCATTGTTTTTTTGTGCAAACAACTCCAGAGTTGTGAATTAGTTAACCACCAAAATGAGTGGAAAAAGGCCTGCTGCTGGTGGAAAGGGGAATAGGCGTGTTGGGAAGGGGAAAAAAGGTTGTGTCCGTGGGGTATGTGCAGAAGAAAGACCATCTTCCAGCCAAACTAAAATGTCTACTTCTTTTAGCGGACAATGTGATAAGATCCCTTTCTTACGGCCACGCCAATCACTACAAATTCCAGATGAGGCACAAAAACAGCAGGTGCTTCAACGGATATCAAGTGCTCCTTTAAGTGGGCTCTCCTCCACATCAACTTCAACATCACAAATACTCCAGTCCTCAAAGGTGTCACCCAAATCGCACTTGCTTCCTCACAGCTCCCAAATCTCCAGCTGCCCGTCTGAGTATGAGGTAGAACAGATGGTTGAGTCTGCAGAGCTGTTTACTCATACTATAGCCTGGGAATCAGAGGTCGACTCCAGCGCTTCTGTGAATCCAGACGAGGAAATGATCTGCACTGATGCCCAGAATCTTTATGAGTCGGATCCAGGACCAGACGCAGAAGGTTCTGACCATAATGTAGACCCTCATTCCCAAACTGTAACTCCTGTTGGTGGAGACAATGAGGAAGACGATCATAAGACTCAAATACCTGATTGGAGCGACAACTTTAGTTTTTTGTCAGGGCAGGAACAGGTTGGCTCTGAGGACGACGGGTGTGATAACGCACAGGGTGATGATGATGAGGTCGGAGATCCCACTTACTGTCAACCCACAGTCAGCCAAGAGATGAGGTCAGCAGAGGAGGTGGAGGAAGATGCTAGTGACGACGAGGTCAGGTTGCGCCTTCCTGGACAGAGACGTAGTACTGGAAGCACGTCAACAACTGCATCCTCAAACACAACTCTGCCTCTCACCACAAGTCGTGGTGGCTCTTCAGGTCGCATGGGTGCTAAGCCTTGCATAGCCTGGGCATTTTTTCAGATCGATAAAGATGACCCAACTCGTGTTATCTGTAACATTTGTCAGCAAAAGCTAAGTAGAGGCCAAAAAATACATAGTTTGAGTACTTCATGCATGAACCGGCACATGGACATGAAGCATAAGTTGCAGTGGGAAGCTCAGTGTGCTACAATGCGGTCTAGCCGGCCGGGCCAACCACCGTCTGCCATATCTTGTGCATCCGCGGCCTCTTCATCCTCTGTGACTGGGGGGACAGCAGTCACACCTGTTTTGGGGCGCAGACCTGCCACCTCTTTACCCGCAACAGCCAGCGTGATTGGCAGGTCATCATTTTCTTTGGAGGTGGTAACACCAGCTGGTCTTGAGCGCTGTCCGACATCGATAGCACCACCTTTGGATCAAGGCAACCTAACATGTCCGCCTGCATCTTCCTCACAGACCGGCAGTTTGCCGGGGACACCCTTATCAACCCCGTCTAAGCACAATAGCCAGCCCTCGGTCCCTCAGATGTGGTCAAGTAAAAGACCATTTCCTCCTAGCCATGAGAAAGCTAAGAGGTTGAATTTCACCATCTGTAAGCTCTTGGCTACAGAAATGCTGCCTTTTCGCCTGGTGGACACAGAGGATTTTTGAGACCTTATGTCCGTCGCAGTGCCCCAGTACCAGATGCCCAGTCGGCACTACTTCTCAAAGAAAGGTGTGCCTGCGCTCCACCAGCATGTCGCACACAACATCACCGCTTCTTTGAGAAACTCTGTGTGTGACAGGGTGCATTTCACCACAGACACTTGGACGAGTAGGCATGGACAGGGGCGTTACATGTCGCTGACTGGGCACTGGGTAACTATGGTGACAGCAGGACAAGGGGCTGCTGTCCAAGTCTTGCCGTCCCCACGAGTTGTGCGTCAATCCTCTTTATGTCATTTTTCCTCCACTGCTTCTGCCTCCTCAACCTCCTCTCGGTCTTCCACCTGCACCCAAAGCCTATCTGGTCATGCCACAAGCTTTCTAACTGCGCAGAAGGGATCCTGCACACCTCCTTACTATGCTGGCAGTAGGGCTCAACGTCATCAGGCGGTTTTTACATTGAAATGTCTGGGAAATGTGAGTCACACAGCTGAGGAGTTGTGGTCAGCTCTGGAGAACCAATTTCATGAATGGTTGTCTCCACTGGACCTGAAACCAGGGAAGGCCGTGTGCGACAATGCTGCAAACCTGGGTGCGGCCCTTCGCCGGGGCAATGTCACACACGTGCCTTGTATGGCTCACGTGTTGAACCTGGTTGTCCAGCAATTTTTAGCCCACTATCCCAGACTAGATGGCCTTCTGCAGAGGGCACGGTCGCTGTGTGCTCACTTCCGCCGTTCGCATCCCGCAGCTCAGCGACTTACATCTCTACAGAAGTCGTTGGGCCTGCCACTTCACCGGCTAAAATGCGATGTGCCTACCCGGTGGAATTCAACTCTGCACATGTTGCAGCGACTGTGGCAGCACCGACAAGCCCTGGTGCAATACGTTCTGACGTATAGCCTGGGCCAACGAGATTCAGAGGTGGGGCAAATCACGCTGGAGGAGTGGTCTCAGATCAGGGACCTATTCACCCTTCTGCACAGTTTTGAAATGGCGACGAAGATGTTTAGTGCTGACAATGCCATTATCAGCATGACTATTCCGGTGATTTACATGCTGGAGCACATGTTAAACAGAATTCGGAGTCAGGTGGTGGCACAAGAGGAGGTGGAGGAAGTACAGGAGGAGGAGTTGTATGCGGAAGGGCTAACATCTGCAAGGTCCAGACGGTCGGCAGCACCAAGGCGGCAGGCATGTGAGGGTGGGGGAGATGATTTTACCAGGGCGCATGGTAGCAGCCAAACTAGTGAGGAAGGTGCAGGAGCCCAGGAAGAAGTGGAGGACGAACTGATGGAAGACTCATCAGATGAGGGAGACCTTGATCACATTTCTGTTGTGCGAGGTTGGGGGGAGAGGACAGAGGAAGGAAGCATGATTGCTACCTCGCCACCAACACAACAGGGACTTGGTGCTCCTGGATGCGCAACACACATGAGTGCCTTCTTGCTGCACTACCTGCAACATGACCCTCGAATTGTGAGAATTAGAAATAATCCTGACTACTGGGTTGCCACACTGTTAGATCCCCGGTACAAAAGTAAATTTGCAGAAATTATTCCTGCCATAGAAAGGGATGCACGCATGCAGGAGTATCAGCAGAGACTGTTGCAGAATCTTACATGTGCTTTTCCACAAAATACCAGTGGTGCACGTAGTGAATCTCACAGTTCCAACTTGCCAACCGTGGGACCGTCAAGTGTTCAGCACTCAAACCGTAACAGAACCACAGTATCTGCTGGTAACATCAATTTTGCGGAATCATTTCACCACTTTTTTAGCCCATCCTTTGCAAGGCCACAGGAGACAAGAAGTCTGACACATAGTCAACGCCTAGAGACGATGGTACAGGAGTATCTCCAAGTAAACATTGAAGCCACGACTGTGTCACTGGACCCTTGCTCTTTTTGGGCTTCCAATCTGGATAAATGGCCGGAGCTAGCCACTTACGCCTTGGAGATCTTGTCATGCCCCGCAGCCAGCGTTCTGTCTGAACGTGTGTTCAGCGCTGCTGGTGGTGTGCTGACAGATAAGCGCACGCGGCTCTCCACTGATAATGTAGACAGACTCACGTTCATAAAGATGAACAAATCATGGATCCGAAACGACTTTTCTACCCCTGTGTCATCCTGGGGAGAGTAAAAGCTTGATGATTGGTTAAAATCACCCTACCAACCGTTTTAAGCTTTCAAATTACTAATCATGTTTATCTGTATCTTGACTGGAAAATAATTTGGGCTTTGTAGCAGTGTGCAGCACTGATCCTATTAGGCCATCTATAATAAGCTTCACCAGATTTAAAATTAAAAATAATTTTTAGCTGCATCTAGCCCGGAAAATAATTTTGGGGCTCCGAGATGCGCAAGACACATAAGTGCCTTCTTGCTGCACTACCTGCAGCATGACCCTCATATTGTCAGAATTCGAAGTAATCATGACTACTGGGTTGCCACACTCTTAGATCCCCCAAACTTTTCGATCAACCTTTTCATTTTAATAAAGACCAAAAAAATGGTCATTTTTGAAATTATAAGCATTAGCAGGTTGTTAGAAACTGAAATCAAACAGTTTTCAACTCAAAACTTTATTCTAGGTGATGTTACATTTTCACATAGGACCCCTTGTTCGAAAGGAGCTTCTGAACTCTCTTGTCCATTGAATTTGTCAGGTTTTGGATGGTTTCTGCTTCAATTGTTTTGCATGAGGACAGAATTCCCTCCCAGAGCTGTTGCTTAGATGTGAACTGCCTCCCGCCATCATAGACACTCCTTTTAATGATGCTCCAAAGGTTCTGAATGAGGTAGAGGTCAGGGGAGCATGGGGGTCACACCATAAGTTTGTCCCCTTTTATGCCCATATCAGCCAGAGATGCAGATGTTTTATGTGCAGCATGAGATGGTGCATTATCATGCAGAAAAATGATCTTGCTGTGAAATACACGGTTCTTCTTCTTGAACCATGGCAGGAAGTGCTGTTTGAGAAAATCCACATACATTATGGAGTTCATCTTTAGCGCCTTCAGGGATCCTAAAGGGGCCGACAATCTCTCTCCCCATGATTCCAGCCCAAAACATAACTCCACCTCCTCCTTGTTGGCGCTGTAGCCGTGTTTGCGTGGGGTGTCCATCAACCAGCCATCCTCCACTCCATTCATCTGGACCATCGAGCGCTGCACGGCACTCATCCGTGAACAAAACAGTTTTGAAATCAGTCTTCATGTAATGTTTGGCCCACTGGAGCCGTTTTTGCTTGTGTGAAGTGGATAGAGCAGGTCGACAGGATGGCATATGCAGAGCTGCAAACCTCTGAAGGACCCTGCATCTTGTTGTTCGGGGGACGTTGGAGGCACAAGCAGCTTCAAAAACTTGTCTGCTGCTATGACAAGGCTTTTTTGCCGCTGCTGTTTCAACCTGACGTAATTGCCTGTAGGAAAGAGTCCTCAATTTGCCCTTATCAGCACGCACACGTGTGTACTGTGAATCAGCTACATACTTCTTGATTGCCAAGACACTTCATCCTGATCATCGCACAATGTTGATTGTAGTCATGCCTTGACCTAAACACTCCACAATTTGTTGCTTCTCAGCAGCCGACACATCCTTTTTCTTTCCCATTTTGGCAGAAAATGTAGGCTGCTTAATAATGTGAGAGAGCCTTCTTAAGTAGTCTTAACTTTCATTGGACACACCTGCCAAACTAATTAGCACAGGTGTCTGCAATTGCTTACAGTGATATAAAGAGCCCTGACACACATCACCATCAATGAGTTTAACTGACAAACAAACAAATTCTTCCCTTATCACTCCTAAACACTTTTTGCATAATAATTTGGAACGCGGTGCACATGTGCTTTTCCACAAAACACCAGTGGTTCACGTAGTGAATCTTACAGTTCTAACTTGCCAACCGTGGTCTGTATGGAATTGTTCAATAAAGGGCCCAAAATTAAGATAACATAGATGGGAGAGGTCTCTATGAATAGGAATTCCTAAGTATTTGATACCCTGTGAGGGCCAGGCAAAGGGAAAGTTGGACTGGATGGAATCCTATATGGATTTAGGGAGGGAGACATCGAGGGCCTCAGACTTCGCTGCATTGATTTTAAAATTTTACCATGTAACAAAGTGATCTATTTCAGCCATAACAGCATGGATGGATATATGTGATTGAGTGATATATACTAGGACATCATCAGCAAATAGAGAGCACTTGTACTCGGTGCCTCCCACCTCAATCCACCTAATATTGGGGTTATGGCGAATTGATGAGAGCAGGTGCTCCGTCACTAGGATGTATAAGAGAGGGGACAGAGGACATCCCTGCCTTGTCCCATTGGTGATTGTGAAAGGTGATGAAAATGTTCTGACGCACCCCCTGGGCCTTGGGACACCCGGAGCCGGACCCTTTTTGGTGGATGCTGGTGGTTGTAGTCTTCGTGGCGGCGATCCGGTTCCGTGGCTCAGGGCGGTCAAACCAGTGGCGGAACTATTTATGTGGTTTTGATGTTTAAATGTCCGACTACGCCACCCGTGGATTGCGGTCAGAGTGAACCGCCGCTACAGGGCAGACCGCTAAGGCTGGTGTTGTGGGTGCAGCAGAGCGTAGCATAACTCCCCACGGGAGGAGTATAGCCTCAGGGCAGTGTATGCGGAGGATGGGGGTGATGGTGCAGGGCAGCAGCAGTAACGACACGGAGTCAGTGATGCAGTTCAGGGCCTTTACTCACAGTTCTTATTATCCAGACCACGTCTGCAGGTAACGGCTGCCCACGTCGTACTGTGCTCACCAGGTGAGGGACTCAGACAACTCCCAGATAACTTTGGAGCGCTTCACAGGACCCCCTTTGTGTGTCCTTTGTCTGGCCTTTCTTACCAACACTTCTGTCCGGCTGCCTCGGGCCTCCTCTTGGTAAACTTGGCGCCAGTTTCCCTGACCCTATGTGGTGCCTTCCTAGCGGGTGGAGCAAGGGGCTGCGCCACATAAAATGTCAGAGCCTCCGGTTTCTAGCTGAGGGTCGTTTCCTGCCTCCACTAGTTCGGGGACCGGTCTCCCCCTTTGGCCTGACCCCTCCACGCAGGTGGATTCGGGCGTGCGGTGGCGACTCGCCCGTCCGCACCCCTGGGATCCCTTCATTCCTCGTTCCTGGAGCCTTCTCCGCTCCTCTTCCTTCCTTCTCCCTCTTGCAGGCCTGGGCCTCTGTTACTAGGCCCGCCTCCGGAGCAGAGCTCATGCAGAGCCCCTGCTCCCTGCCACTTCTGCTCAGACTTCTCTGCACTGAACTAAGATGGTGCCCACCTTTTATACTCCCTTCTCAATGCACCCAGGAACTGCTTCCTCCCTGCTCCTGCACTGCAGGGTTCCCCTTCCTCAGTGTTCCCTCCCCCACTCCAGCCAGGGACAGGGACTGTCGTGCCCATCTCAGGGGCATATTGGTCGCCCTGCCCCACGGCAATGTGGTGTAATGCATGCAGGTGTCGGGTCCTGATCCACACTCCATCCTTATCTGAGAGTGAGATATCACACCTCTGGGTGAGGTGCAATACGTCTGTAGCAACCGAGCCCTCGGTGCTACAGTTCCATTTATCTTCAGCCTAGGTGACGTATTGTGATACAGGGCCGTGATTTTGGCTATAAAAGGGTCCCCTAGACCCCTACCCCAAGCTTTTTAAGAGAATCATATATGGCGTGCCAGGAGACTCTATGGAATGCTTTCTCAGCATCCAACGAGAGTATCTACTTACAAATTTTTAACTGCATCTAGCCCAGGAAATACTTTGTGCCTAGTAGCAGTGTCTGCTAGTCAGCGGATTATCCCGGCTGTTAAGCAAGCTACACCACCTGTAGTTTGGACACTTAATTTTTTCAAAGGAAATGCTTCGGGACCACGGGATACTTAGTGAAGAGCATCAGGAGGCACCCCAAGGCATAGGGGCTGGGACTGGCACTAGGATGCCTTGCGGTGGACAGCCGAGCTCGATCCTTATAAAAGCTTTTTAACTGCAGCAGCTTTAGTGGACGCTACTGGAGCTGGAATTACGCGGCTGCTGGCATGAGACTTGCCCTCCAATAGATCCTTGTAAATGGATTTAAAGTGTATTCATTCAAATTAGAGGGACAATTTAAATTAAAAAGCTTAGAGCTGCCTCCACCACAGGGGGGCTCTCTCGACCCACCAGCGGACAGGCACCAGTATTGGGAGAGGGGGGCTGGCCGTCAGGGTTCACCGAGGCTCTGGCACAAACCCGGCGACACGGAGGTGGCACGGGCAGGAGCGGACTGGCCGTCTCGGCTTCTCACTTTTTGGATTTTACAAGGGCATGACATGCCTATATCTGTGTCTCCCCCTCCTTTTACTCCTCCACCTCTTTTCTTTTCGCATGACTATATGTACTTGTCACTTTTCCATGTGTTAGTTGTGTCTTCTGAGCAGTTTGTCAGCTTTTGGACACCTTTGAAGGTGTTTTCTATGTGTTTCTATGTGTTTTTGTTTGCCTGCCATTGGTTTTAACGGTGTTCGAAGGTGTTCGACGAACAGTTCGACGAACAGTTCGGCGAACACACGGGTGTTCGACGAACCGAACCGAACTCGAACACTACGGGGGTGGCTCAACACTAGATAACACGAGTTGGGTCATCTTTATCGATCTGAAAAAATGCCCAGGCTATGCAAGGCTTAGCACCCATGCGACCTGAAGAGCCACCACGACTTGTGGTGAGAGGCAGAGTTGTGTTTGAGGATGCAGTTGTTGACGTGCTTCCAGTACTACGTCTCTGTCCAGGAAGGCGCAACCTGACCTCGTCGTCACTAGCATCTTCCTCCACCTCCTCTGCTGACCTCATCTCTTGGCTGACTGTGGGTTGACAGTAAGTGGGATCTCCGACCTCATCATCATCACCCTGTGCGTTATCACACCCGTCGTCCTCAGAGCCAACCTGTTCCTGCCCTGACAAAAAACTAAAGTTGTCCCTCCAATCAGGTATTTGAGTCTTATCATCGTCTTCCTCATTGTCTCCACCAACAGGAGTTACAGTTTGGGAATGAGGGTCTACATTATGGTCAGAACCTTCTGCGTCTGGTCCTGGATCCGACTCATAACGATTCTGGGCATCAGTGCAGATCATTTCCTCGTCTGGATTCACAGAAGCGCTGGAGTCGACCTCTGATTCCCAGGCTATAGTATGAGTAAACAGCTCTGCAGACTCAACCATCTGTTCTACCTCATACTCAGACGGGCAGCTGGAGATTTGGGAGCTGTGAGGAAGCAAGTGCGATTTGGGTGACACCTTTGAGGACTGGAGTATTTGTGATGTTGAAGTTGATGTGGAGGAGAGCCCACTTAAAGGAGCACTTGATATTCGTTGAAGCACCTGCTGTTTTTGTGCCTCATCTGGAATTTGTAGCGATTGGCGTGGCCGTAAAAAAGGGATCTTATCACATTGTCCGCTAAAAGAAGTAGACATTTTAGTTTGGCTGGAAGATGGTCTTTCTTCTGCAGATGTTACTGTTGCTTTAACACCTACCCCACGGACACAACCTTTTTTCCCCTTCCCAACACGCCTATTCCCCTTTCCACCAGCAGCAGGCCTTTTTCCACTCATTTTGGTGGTTAACTAATTCACAACTCTGGAATTGTTTGCACAAAAAAACAATGGATGGTAACCGAGCAGAGCTGAGTGGCCAAACTGTGGTATTAGGCCAAAACTATTGGCTGGGTTAGATGCAGAAAAAAATTATTTTTAATTTGCAACCTGATGGAGGTCAGTATAGATGGACTAATACAAATAGTCCCACACACTGCTAGAAGCCCAAATATTTTTTCAGAGGTACTGTAGATGCAGATAAAAATTATTTTTAATTTGCAACCTGATGGAGGTCAGTATAGATGGACTAATAGACCAAGTCCCACACACTGCTAGAAGCCCAAATATTTTTTCAGAGCTAGATGCAGAAAAAAATTATTTTTAGTTTGCAACCTGATGGAGGTCAGTATAGATGGACTAATAGACCAAGTCCCACACACCGCTAGAAGCCCAACTATTTTTTCAGAGCTAGATGCAGAAAAAAATTATATTCAATTTGCAACCTGCTGGAGGTCAGTATAGAAGGACTAATAGAACAAGTCCCACACACTGCTAGAAGCCCAAATATTTTTTCAGAGCTAAATGAAGAAAAAAATTATTTTTAATTTGCAACCTGATGGAGGTCAGTATAGATGGACTAATAGACCAAGTCCCACACACTGCTAGAAGCCCAAATATTTTTTCAGAGCTAGATGCAGAAAAAAATTATTTTTAATTTGCAGCCTGATGGAGGTCAGTATAGATGGACTAATAGACCAAGTCCCACACACCGCTAGAAGCCCAAATATTTTTTCAGAGCTAGATGCAGAAAAAAATTATTTTTTATTTGCAACCTGATGGAGGTCAGTATAGATGGACTAATAGACCAAGTCCCACACACTGCTAGAAGCCCAAATATTTTTTCAGAGCTAGATGCAGAAAAAAATTATTTTTAATTTGCAACCTGATGGAGGTCAGTATAGATGGACTAATAGACCAAGTCCCACACACCGCTAGAAGCCCAAATATTTTTTCAGAGCTAGATGCAGAAAAAAATTATTTTTAATTTGCAACCTGATGGAGGTCAGTATAGATGGACTAATAGACCAAGTCCCACACACTGCTAGAAGCCCAAATATTTTTTCAGAGCTAGATGCAGAAAAAAAATATTTTTAATTTGCAACCTGATGGAGGTCAGTATAGAAGGACTAATAGAACAAGTCCCACACACTGCTAGAAGCCCAAATATTTTTTCAGAGCTAAATGAAGAAAAAAATTATTTTTAATTTGCAACCTGATGGAGGTCAGTATAGATGGAATAATAGACCAAGTCCCACACACTGCTAGAAGCCCAAATATTTTTTCAGAGCTAGATGCAGAAAAAAATTATATTCAGTTTGCAACCTGATGGAGGTCAGTATAGATGGACTAATAGAATGATGCTATGCCCAAAAGATTTTACTTCACTAGGTGCAGTAAAAAAATTGGTATTCTATACACAGGTGTTATATCTTGCAACACAGATAGGCTACTCCACTGACTAACACACTCTGCAATAGGCCAAAAAGGATTAGCTTTGCTAGATTCAGCCAAATGCTGTGAAAAAAACTTGCACAGCACTGGCACAGACCTGCCTGGCAAAAACTGATAGGAACTCATGTAACCTAGTCCTGAAAAGGACTGCAATTACAATTAGTCTTTACTCCCACAACCTATCTATTTAAGAGCACAGACCTCCCTGATAAAAGTCGTAGGAAATGCTGTAACCTAGTCCTTAAAAGGACTGCAATCACAACTATTCCCTACTCCCAAGCTATCTGTAGATTTGTGTGAAAATTGGCTTGAAATTAACAAGGTATATCGCACACAGCAACAGCGGTGCCGTCTAACACGCAGCTGCAGCAGTGAGAAAATGGTGGCGACGGGGAAAATGGCTTGGTCTTATAGGACAAGGACATGTGACATACACTGCCAATGACACATGCCCTTGCTTGTGTGAAAAAAAGCACTTCGCTCCGTGTGTGCGCTGCTGATAGGCTGACAGATTGCACCTCCCCACTGCAAATGCGGGAAAGAGAAAAAAAAATGGAGATCTTCATTGTTCCTGCAGAGATCCATCCCCTGCCCCTCCCCCCACCCCGCTGTACACTCAAACTGCGTATTAACATTAATTTTCATCATTACTGAGAAAAAATCCAGTTATGATTTTGGTGCACGAACAGTTATCGAACATAACCTCGAACAGCCGAATTTTTCTCAAATTGTTCGTGTTCGCCGAACGGCTCGAACACCGCCAAAAACAGCTCGAATTTGAGATTGGCGAACAGTTCGAGTAGAACAACGCTCATCTCTACTGAAGAGCCACCACGACTTGTGGTGAGAGGCAGAGTTGTGTTTGAGGATGCAGTTGTTGACGTGCTTCCAGTACTACGTCTCTGTCCAGGAAGGCGCAACCTGACCTCGTCGTCACTAGCATTCTCCTCCACCTCCTCTGCTGACCTCATCTCTTGGCTGACTGTGGGTTGACAGTAAGTGGGATCTCCAACCTCATCATCATCACCCTGTGCGTTATCACACCCGTCGTCCTTAGAGCCACCCTGTTCCTGCCCTGACAAAAAACTAAAGTTGTCGCTCCAATTAGGTATTTGAGTCTCATCATCGTCTTCCTCATTGTCTCCACCAACAGGAGCTACAGTTTGGGATTGAGGGTCTACATTATGGTCAGAACCTTCAGCGTCTGGTCCTGGATATGACTCATAAAGATTCTGGGCATCAGTGCAGATCATTTCCTCGTCTGGATTCACAGAAGCGCTGGAGCCGACCTCTGATTCCCAGGCTATAGTATGAGTAAACAGCTCTGCAGACTCAACCATCTGTTCTACCTCATACTCAGACGGGCAGCTGGAGATTTGGGAGCTGTGAGGAAGCAAGTGTGATTGGGGTGACACGTTTGAGGACTGGAGTATTTGTGATGTTGAAGTTGATGTGGAGGAGAGCCCACTTAAAGGAACACTTGATATCCGTTGAAGCACCTGCTGTTTTTGTGCCTCATCTGGAATTTGTAGTGATTGGCGTGGCCGTAAGAAAGGGATCTTATCACATTGTCCGCTAAAAGAAGTAGACATTTTAGATTGGCTGGAAGATGGTCTTTCTTCTGCAGATGTTACTGTTGCTTTAACACCTACCCCACGGACACAACCTTTTTTCCCCTTCCCAACACGCCTATTCCCCTTTCCACCAGCAGCAGGCCTTTTTCCACTCATTTTGGTGGTTAACTAATTCACAACTCTGGAGTTGTTTGCACTAAAAAACAATGGATGGGAACCGAGCAGACCTGAGTTGCCAAACTGTGGTATTAGGCCAAAATTATTGGCTGGGTTAGATGCAGAAAAAAATTATATTCAATTTGCAACCTGATGGAGGTCAGTATAGATGGACTAATAGAACAAGTCCCACACACAGCTAGAAGCCCAAATATTTTTTCGGAGGTAGATGCAGAAAAAAATTATATTCAGTTTGCAACCTGATGGAGGTCAGTATAGATGGACTAATAGAACAAGTCCCACACACTGCTAGAAGCCCAAATATTTTTTCAGAGCTAGATGCAGACAAAAAATTATTTTGAATTTGCAACCTGATGGAGGTCAGTATAGATGGACTAGAAGAACAAGTCCCACACACTGCTAGAAGGACAAATATTTTTTCAGAGCTAGATGCAGAAAAAAATTATATTCAATTTGCAACCTTATGGAGGTCAGCATAGATGGACTAATAGAATGATGCTATGCCCAAAAGGTTTTACTTCACTAGGTGCAGTAAAAAAATTAGTATTCTATACACAGGTGGTGTATCTTGCAACACAGATAGGCTACTCCACTGACTAACACACTCTGCAATAGGCCAAAAAGGATTAGCTTTGCTAGATTCAGCCAAATGCTGTGAAAAAAACTTGCACAGCACTGGCACAGACCTGACTGGCAAAAACTGATAGGAACTGATGTAACTTAGTCCTGAAAAGGACTGCAATTACAATTAGTCTTTACTCCCACAACCTATTTATTTAAGAGCACAGACCAGCCTGATAAAAGTCATAGGAAATGCTGTTACCTTGTCCTTAAAAGCACTGCAATCACAACTATTCCCTACTCCCAAGCTATCTGTAGATTTGTGCGAAAATTGGCTTGAAATTAACAAGGTATAGCGCACACAGCAACAGCGGTGCCGTCTAACACGCAGCTGCAGCAGTGAGAAAATGGTGGCGACGGGGAAAATGGCTGGGTCTTATAGGGCAAGGACATGTGACATACACTGCCAATGACACATGCCCTTGCTTGTGTGAAAAAAAGCACTTCGCTCCGTGTGTGCGCTGCTGATAGGCTGACAGATTGCACCTCCCCACTGCAAATGTGGGAAAGAGAAAAAAAAATGGAGATCTTCATTATTCCTGCAGAGATCCATCCCCTGCCCCTCCCCCGCCCCGCTGTACACTCAAACTGCGTATTAACATTAATTTTCATCATTACTGAGAAAAAATCCAGTTATGATTTTGGTGCACGAACAGTTATCGAACATAACCTCGAACAGCCGAATTTTTCTCAAATCGTTCGTGTTCGCCGAACGGCTCGAACACCGCCCAAAACAGCTCGAATTTGAGATTGGCGATCAGTTCGAGTCGAACAACGCTCATCTCTAGTGATGATTCCATAATTAGCATCACCATCCTGCTTCTCTGTCTTCTGAAACTCTCTCTACTCACAGTTAAAAAGGATGCATTGCATGTGGAGCACGATGAGATGGAGCAAGTAACCATACCGGGTGATTACACACAGGTAAACCTCATCTCATCCCAATGTGGATTGGGTGACAATGAGGAACAGGAGGAGGAGGAGGAAGAACAGGAGTGTGGATGACCTTAGGACAGGGAGGAGGGCATGGACAGTCGTCCTCTTGGTGAGGACACGGAAGTCTTACATGTTAGCAGTTTGGCACACATGGCTGAGTTTATGTTACGCTGCCTTTCCCGTGACCCTTACGTTGTTCAAATTTTGGGTGACAGTCATTACTGGTTGGTGACACTACTAGACCCACGCTACAAGTAGAACTTTATATCTCTTATTCCGGTGCCGGACAGGCCTAATAAAATGGGGCAGTACCAGAATGCCAGAATGCTCTTGCTGCAAAATTATTAAAAAAACTCCCATCTGAAAACGCTGGCGGCAGAGGTCACAGTTTGTTGGACAACCAAGGAGTACAGGCGAGAGAGACACAAATCCAATCTAGCAGAGGCAGGAGAACAATGTCAAAGTTCTGGGATAGTTTTCTCAGACCCTCCCATGGCACAGGCCCTGAGGCGCTGGGTACTCTTACAAGGAGGGAAAAATTTCAGAAGATGGGGAAGGAGTATCTTGCTGACCATAACAATGTCCTCCATGATTCCTCTGTGCCTTATAATTATTGGGTATCCAAGATGGACATGTGGCATGAACTGGCTCTCTACACCTTGGAGGTGATGGCCTGGCCTCCCCTGCCACTAGCATTTCGTCAGAGCATGTTTTTAGTGCCGCTGGTGGAATAATAACTGATAGGCGCATCCGCGTGTAACTGAAAATGTTGACAGACTGACTCATATAAAAATGAACAAGGGCTGGATTGGGCCAGACTTCTCAACACCACCGAATGATATCAGCGTAACAAACTCAAAAACAATGTATTTTTTTGGGAGGTCTAACTCTATTCCCATGCACCTCTGTCTTGACACCCAGATATAGGAATACACTTCCTGATTTTGTCTATTTGCTCTTTGTCTCCTCCTTCTCCTCATCCTCATCCTCCACCACCATATAACCACCATATCTACCATATCACCATATCTATGTCTCTTGCAAGGGGCATTGGAGTTCTTCCAAATTTTTGGAAGCCATTGCATTCACTGAATAGGCAAATATTATGGGAGACACACTTCCTAATAATGGGAACGTTGATTCCAGGAGGCCCTCCGACTTCTACGCCATTATTCTGTATGGAGGACTTTGTGGGGCCCATTGTACTGTATATTGGTTGGCCCGCGACTTTGTCCAAGTTTTTCATTTTGACCTTCTGTGTGTCTTGAGTTTGACATCGCTGCTATAGGGTAATGATCACATATATTTAAAACACACATATTAAACAGCTGAGACGTTTCTATAGAAAACACACAGTGAAAAACATGAATTAATAGAAAATAAAGCATTTAAAAACAAGATGAAAATAGAAAGCCTTAATAATGACACATATTATCTCGAAGCAGGTTTAAATCTTCAGGGGATCTAGTCCCTAATTTGAATATCTAGACAGCTTCTGTGGTAAGTTAACTTCTTCTCTTATCCCCACACCGAGGTGGTTCCTTTCAATGCTGAAAACCTGTAAAGAAGACAATTGTCTCTAATGACGATGAAATGTAATGAAATGTTTGCCTATTATTATAATTTACAAAAGTGTTGCTGGGGCATGCATATCTGCACATTTTTCCTAGAGAAGAGGCTTTTTTTAGTTATAAAATTGCAGCCAGACTTCTAAATAGAAGCTAAAATCTTGCCTTCATGAAGTACAGGTAAAGATTTCAATATGATTTGTTTGATGGTATTAAATTGTGGGCAGAATTGAATAGAAAGGACAGGTTTCTTAAATTTAGTGGTGGCATTTGAAGGAGTTTTATGTCATCATTAGTGTTGAGCGAACATGCTCGACACTGCTCGGTACTCGCCCGAGCATCACGCTACTTGGGATGTTCGGCGAGCATCGAGCATTTCCGGGTTACTCGGGCGGGAGCTCGGGTCTCCGCCCTGCATGTTTGGCGCTCTTTACAGAGCCAATGAACATGCAGGGATGGCCAGCCAGTCACTGTAATGCCGCAGCCATGTTGTTTGTGGGCATTACAGTGATTGGCTGGCCGCACAGCGTCACCTCGAGTATTTAAAACCGGGCGCCGCCATCTTGGACACAGTCGCTCCGGATCAGACAGTGTAGGGACAGCGCTGCTGATTTAGGGAGAGATATATCCTTCAAAATAGTTAGTGTAGGGTCTGTAAAGGCTGCCAGATCAAGCAAACAGTCCTTCTCAGGACTAATATCCATCCCTAGTTTATCAGGCAGGCAGGCAGGCACGCTGTATAGGAGACGCAGTGGTTATACCAGCAAACGCTGCATTACAGTCCTGTGAACTGCTCCTGTTGCTGAAATTGCTGGACTTAGCTCCAGGTCCCGGGGGCCAGGAAAAATCCTTTTTTTTATCTAAATCCTCTTTTTTTTTTCCTCCTTCACAATGTACAAATACCCATCTTATTAACCTTTTGGTGTCCCCCCCCCCCCCAAAAAAAAAAAGTGTGCCTCTGATTTTTCAGACACAAATATATCTGTTGAAAATAGTCTGGTGTAGGCCAGAGAAATAGAAGTGTGGTTTTGCAGTTCTATGGGCCTTTTGTATCTAAAAAAAAAAACAGTTTGAGTGTGTCTCTCACTGTATGTTAGAACTCTCCTGTTAGGATTTTTTTAGTTTGCTGGTCACATGACCATTTTTACCTATTTAATCCGGCTCTGCCCTCCTGGTCTTGCTGGACTTCATTGTATTTACTACTCTTGAGCTAGCTTGGTGCTCTTTTGCCGTTCTCTGTTAGTTTTGCTAGGTCTTCTGACCTCTATGCTTTTTGTTGTGTGTTTGTCTTTGACTGCTACTATTTCTGCTAGGAGGTGTCCAACTTATCCAGTTCCTAGTTCTTGTAGGGATCCCTCCCTCACATCTATAGGTCTTCGTACAGACTAGCCGAGGACTTTAGCGGGTCTGATCGCAGGATCAGGTTCCCCGTTACATCGTAGGGATCTAGTTTAGTTCTATTGTAGGGACAGTTCTCCTGTCTTTCCTTACTCCCTGTAGCAGATCATAACACTGTTCAGCCGCAAATATATATATATATTTTAAAAAGCCTGGTATACACCAGTAAATTATTACTGTGGTTTTGATGTTCCACGGTAAAACATCTCTATTATCCTGTTTTTGGCATTTTTTGCTGTATAAAAATAATAATAGTGTCTCCCTGATTTTTCAGACACAAATATATCTGTTGAAAATCGTCTGGTGTAGGCCAGAGAGACAGAAGTGTGCTTTTGCTGTTCCACGGTAAAAAATCTCTATTATCCTGCTTTTTGCATTTTTTGCTGTAAAAAAAAAAATAGTGTCTCCCTGATTTTTCAGACACAAATATATCTGTTAAAAATAGTCTGGTGTAGGCCCGAGAAATGCAAGTGTGGTTTTGCAGTTCCACGGTACAAACCTCTGTATTATCCACTTTTGGGCCATTTGTATCTAAAAAAAACAGTTTGAGTGTGTCGCTCACTGTTCAGCCGCAAAAATATATATATTTTAAAAAGCCTGGTATACACCAGTATATTATTACTGTGATTTTGATGTTCCACGGTAAAACATCTCTATTATCCTGTTTTTGGCATTTTTTGCTGTATAAAAATAATAATAGTGTCTCCCTGATTTTTCAGACACAAATATATCTGTTGAAAATAGTCTGGTGTAGGCCAGAGAGACAGAAGTGTGCTTTTGCTGTTCCACGGTAAAAAATCTCTATTATCCTGCTTTTTGCATTTTTTGCTGTAAAAGAAAAAAAATAGTGTCTCCCTGATTTTTCAGACACAAATATATCTGTTGAAAATAGTCTGGTGTAGGCCCGAGAAATACAAGTGTGGTTTTGCAGTTCCACGGTACAAACCTCTGTATTATCCACTTTTGGGCCATTGGTATCTAAAAAAAACAGTTTGAGTGTGTCGCTCACTGTTCAGCCGCAAATATATATATATTTTAAAAAGCCTGGTATACACCAGTAAATTATAACTGTGGTTTTGCTGTTCCACGGTAAAAAATCTCTATTATTCAGGTTTTGGTAGTTTTTTCCGGAAAGAAAAACAGTAGTGTCTCCTGACTGTTGTGACACAAAAATATATCTGTTGAAAATAGTCTTGTGTAGGCCCGACATCCCAGTGTGGTTTCGCAGTTCCACGGGTGAAATCGCTGTACTATCCAGTTTTGGGCCTTTGGTATCTAAAAAAAAGCAGTTTGAGTGTGTCGCTCACTGTTCAGCCGCAAATATCTCTATTTAAAAAGTGTGGTATACCCCAGTAAACAATAACTGTGGTTTTCCTCTTCCACGGTTCTAATCTACTCTTTATTATCCTTTTTCCATTGATAGTGCAAGTGTAAGCTATTTTACTTCATTTACCATGGGCAAGGCGCGTGGCAAGGGACGTGGAAGTGGACGTTCTGGTGATGGTTCGTGCAGAGGACGGGGCCGTGGCCAAGGTGAAAATGTGCCACAACCAACAGCCACATCTTCTCGCTCCCACTTCTTAACCGAATTACTAGGGAAGCACAGAACAACACCAGTATTGAGAACTGATCAGTGTGAACAGGTTATTAATTGGATAGCAGACAATACTTCCAGTTACCTGGGCACCACCACCTCCGGTCTGTCTTCCACACAGTCAACTCTTAGTAGCCGTGAGTCTCGACCGCATACTCCTCCTCACCCTGATGCTCCTTCCTCCCACCATGCCGAGGAAGTGAGGAGGAGGATCGTGGTGCGCAAGTGGAAGAGGAGGAGGTGGTGGATGATCTAGTAACTGACCCAACGTGGAAGGAGGACATGCAGAGTGAGGCCAGCAGCACACAGGGGGAGGGAGGCAGAGTACCCCAACAGGCAGGAAGAAGCAGTGCGGTGGCCGCAGACAGAAGGCAGGCAACCGTTCCCCGTAACACCAACACGAGGGACGTTGCCAGTACAAGCGGTAGGTCTTCCAGAGTCTGGAATTTTTTTAAAGACTCTGCTGATAACCCCAAAAAGGCCATATGTTCCAGCTGCCATGCCAGCATCAGCAGGGGTGACAAAACTACCAGCCTGACCACCACCAGCATGATCAGGCACATGGCAGCAAAGCACCCGACTTTGTGGGGCAAAACCCAGGGTCCACGACCAGTGTCAGCGGGTGTCACCACTGCTTCTTCCACTGTTGTGCGTGCAATAGAACCCCCTGTTGTGTGTGCAAGGCAATCCCCTGTCCATACTGCATGCAATGATGCCGCCTCCTCTCAGTCTTCACTTGTTATGGCAGTTTCTCAAGAAACAGCATCAACGTCCACGTCCATGTCCCACCGCAGCGTTCAATTGTCCATATCCCAGACCTTTGAACGAAAGCGGAAATTCGCAGCTAATGCCCCACAGGCCACAGTCCTAAATTCGCACATTTCACGACTGCTTGCATTGGAAATGCTGCCTTTTAGGCTGGTGGAGACGGAATCCTTCCGCAATCTTATGGCGGTGGCCGTCCCTCGGTACTCGGTCCCCAGCCGACACTATTTTGCCCAGTGTGCCATCCCCGCACTACACAAGCACGTGTCCCAAAGCATCTGCCGTGCCCTCAACAACGCAGTTACTGGGAGAGTCCACCTGACAACGGACACGTGGACAAGTGCTTGTGGCCAGGGACGGTACATCTCTCTGACGGCACACTGGGTAAACATAGTGGAAGCCGGGACCCAGTCGGACCTTGGGACGGAACACATCCTCCCCACACCGGGGATTGCGGGCCCTATCTCAGTCAGAGTTGCCCCCACAGTGTACAGCTCCTGCGCATCCTCCTCCTCCCCCTCCTCCTCATGTTCAGCCTCCATCTCAGATACCACCACATCAGTTACAAGCTGGAAGCATTGCAGTACTGCCTCCGCCAAGCGGCAACAGGCTGTGCTGAAACTCATAAGCTTAGGTGATAAACCTCACACTGCTTGTGAGTTGTGGACAGCTGTGAAAGAGCAGGCAGATCTGTGGCTGAGACCGCTGAACCTACATCCCGGCATGGTCGTGTGTGACAATGGCCGTAATCTGGTGGCGGCTCTGAGGCGAGATGAGATCACACACGTACCATGCCTGGCTCATGTGCTTAACCTCGTGGTTCAGCGGTTTCTTAAATCTTACCCCGAGTTGCCAGATCTGCTCGTGAAAGTACGCCGCCTGTCAGCTCATTTTCGCAAGTCGGCTACAGCTTCTGCCGCCCTTGCTGTGTTGCAGCAGCGTTTGCAGCTTCCGACACACCGACTGGTGTGTGATGTCCCCACACGTTGGAACTCTACCCTCCACATGTTGCAAAGGATTTGTGAGCAGAAGAGAGCAGTTGTGGAGTACCAGCTGCAACAAGGCCGTCGATATTCAGGTCAGACTCCACACATAAGACCTCAGGAGTGGACCTGGATGTCTGACATATGTACCATCCTGACAAACTTTGAGGAGGCCACCAAGATGGTGAGTGGCAATGAAGCCATCATTAGTGTCAGCATCCCACTTGTCTGTCTTTTGCAACGCTCTCGGCAGAGAATTAAAGAGGAGTCATTGCAGCCAGAGTATTATGAGATGGATCAAGAAGCCGTAGCGGGCGATTACACACAGCCCAGCCTCATCTCATCCCAATGTGCATTGGGGGACAATGAGGGAGAGGAGGAGGAGGAAGAACAGGAGCTGCTATCATGCGTTGTAGACGGTAGTACCTGTACAAGTGTCATACCGTCGGTTCAGCGTGGGTGGCCTGAGGACAGGGGGGAGGAGGAAGAGGAGGAGGAGGAGAGCATGGTCAGTCGTCATCTTGGTGAGGACACGGAAATCTTGCCCATTACCAGTCTGGCACGCATGGCTGACTTTATGTTACGCTGCCTTAACTGTGACCCTCGCGTTGTCAAAATGTTGGGTGACAGTCATTACTGGTTGGTGACACTTGTAGACCCCCGCTACAAGGAGAACTTTCACTCTCTTATTCCTGAGGTGGAGAGGTCTACCAAAATGGGGCAATACCAGAAGGCCCTTGCTGCAGAACTCTTAAAAAAATTCCCATCAGAACACTCTAGCAGCAGAGGTCACAGTTCGTTGCCCAACCAAGGCGTACAGGCGAGAGAGATGCAACTCCAATCCAGCAGAGGCAGGGGAACACTGTCAACGTTCTAGGACAGTTTTCTGACACCCGCCCAGCTTACAGGCCCTGAGGCGCGGGGTACTCTCACAAGGAGTGGAAAGTTTCAAAAGATGGTGAGGGAGTACCTTGCCGATCGTACCAGCGTCCTCCTTGATTCCTCTGTGCCTTTTAATTATTGGGTATCCAAGCTGGACACTTGGATTGAACTCACTCTGTACGCCTTGGAGGTCCTGGCCTGCCCTGCCGCTAGCGTGTTATCGGAGCGTGTTTTTAGTGCCGCTGGGGGAATTATAACTGATAAGCGCACTCGCCTGACAACTGACAATGCTGAAAAGCTGACGCTTATCAAAATGAACAAGGGCTGGATTGGGCCAGACTTCTCATCACCACCAAATGACAGCAGAGTAACATAAAGTCAAATCCACTGTGTTATTTCGGGAGGTGTATTCACATGCACCGCTTCACACCCACACATGGGTATACGCTTCCTCGTTTCGGCTGTTTAATCTTCTTCTCCTCATCCTCAGCCTCCACCACCACTATACCACCAGGTTGCCAGCATTGCAAGTTCCTCCGTCCTAATTTTTGGCAGCTTTTGCTGGGAAAGCATAAGCAAATACCATGGGACACCCACTCCCCAATAATGGGACTTATGTTTGTAATATGCTGTACTGCATGGCTCTTGTAAGGGGCATTGCAAGTTGCTCTGTCCTAATTTTTGGCAGCTTTTAATGGGAAAGCATAAGCAAATACTACGGGAGACCCACTCCCCAATAATGGGACTTATGTTTGTAATATGCTGTACTGCATGGCTCTTGTAAGGGGCATTGCAAGTAGCTCCATCCTAATTTTGCCAGCTTTTGCTGGGAAAGCATAAGCAAATACCATGGGACACCCACTCCCAAATAATGGGACTTATGTTTGTAATATGCTGTACTGCATGGCTCTTGTAAGGGGCATTGCAAGTTGCTCCGTCCTAATTTTTGGCAACTTTTGCTGGGAAAGCATAAGCAAATACTATGGGAGACCCACTCCCCAATAATGGGACTTATGTTTGTAATATGCTGTACTGCATAGCTCTTGTAAGGGGCATTGCAAATTGCTCCGTCTTAATATTTGGCAGCTTTTGCTTGCAGGGCATAAGCAAATACTATGGGACACCCACTCCCCAATAATGGAACTTATGTTTGTAATATGCTGTACTGCATGGCTCTTGTAAGGGGAATTGCAACTTGCTCCGTCCTAATTTTTGGCAGCTTTTGCTGGGAAAGCATAAGCAAATACTATGGGAGACCCACTCCCCAATAATGGGACTTATGTTTGTAATATGCTGTACTGCATGGCTCTTGTAAGGGGCATTGCAAGTTGCTCCGTCCTAATTTTTGGCAGCTTTTGCTGGGAAAGCATAAGCAAATACCATAGGACACGCACTCCCCAATAATGGGACTTATGTTTGTAATATGCTGTAATGCATGGCTCTTGTAAGGGGCATTGCAAGTTGCTCCGTCCTAATTTTTGGCAGCTTTTGCTTTCAAGCCATAAGCAAATACTATGGGACACCCACTCCCCAATAATGGGACTTATGTTTTTAATATGCTGTATTGCATGTGACGCGCCCCCTGGGCCGTGTGTACACGTGTGTGGGATACCCGGTGCCGGGTCTCTGGGGTCTGTAGTCTCCGTGGCGGTGACCCGGTCCCGTGGCTCAGGCTGGTCAAACCAGTGGCAGTCTTTCTTAGGTTTTGAGGTTAATTGTCCGACTGCGCCACCCGTGGATTGCGGTCAGGGAGTACCACTGCTGCGAGGCAGACCGCTGAGGCTGGTGTTGTGTGCACAGCATAGAATGGGATAACTCCCCTCGGGAGGAGTATAGCCTTAGGGCAGTGAGCGTGGATGATGGGGGTGATGGTGCACGAGCGCAGCAGGAACGACTCAGAGTCTTTGCAGTGCAGTTCAGGGTCTTTACTGATGATTATAAGGTAGACCCTCCCGGGAGTACTGGCTAGCATAAGAGGCCTGGTCAGTCTGTGAGCAAGCAGGAGTTCCCCTGGCCAGGTGGAGTTGTAGGCCTCCCCGTCTGTCTGCACTCTTCCTGGCTACCTTGCTGTAAGCGGGTAGAAGTAGCCCACGTCCCTGAGTGTACCGTGTAGTGCTCACCCGTATGGCTGGTGACTTGGGGCCTTCTGTTAGCCTCCGCTCCACGACGGTGGTGCTGGTCCCTTGCTTGTGACTGAGCCTCCGGGCTTCTATGGCCAGAGGACCTGAAATCCCCTGCCGGCTGGTTTCTGCTGCTGGATATATAAGTACTCACAGCTTCGGACTCCTGTGTTCCTATTGTCTTCTGCCAGGGCGAGCTCTGCTCAGCTTCCAGCCCCTGGTCTTTAGCTCCTAGCTCCTACAGAGCTCCTTGCTGTTACTTTCCCTTGCTCTCACTCTGACACTGACTGTTCTCTGACTCACTCAACCCCGCCCCAGATCCAGTTTATAAGGGCAGAATTCTCCCCTCCCAGGACTGGGGCAGGAGGATGTTGCATGTTTAAGGGATCCTGACCAGGAAACCTCCCACTTGCTCTCCGACGTAATATCTCTATTACTGTGGTGACCAGACCCCTGGGGTGCCACACATGGCTCTTGTAAGGGGCATTGCAGTTCCTCATAATTTTTGGAAAGCCTTCCATTCACTGCTTAGGCCAACAGTGCACGGGAGACCCAGTTGCTATAAATCGAAAAAAAGGTTTATTTAACGCCCTCTGACCTCCATGTCATTTCCAAGGGGCATTGGAGTGGCTCGAAATTTTTGGTAGGCATTGCACTCACTGTATGCCCTATAACTGTGTAGCCGAACCGCTCCTTTTGTTACAGAAATTTATCCTACAAGACATATCTGGTTGACTGGCCTGATATTAATGTGAATGGTCCCTGTTCCTCCTGCTCTTTCTCCTTTGCCACCACCTCATCCATCATTTATCACCTGAAGCTTTGTTTTAACGGGAGTCATAGAACTGGGATAGTAGCAGGAAAACATCCAGCAATCCTCGGAGGAGGTAGGATATGCGCCAAAACGCGGACCACCTCAGGCCTAACCGCTACTACATACATGCGCTTGCATTCCAAGAAAACAAAGCAGATGCTAACTTCTATCATCATCATCATGCTCCTCACCTAGGCACTCTCAACTCCCCTGATGGAGAAGCCAGGGCCCACCGGAGGAGTCTGGTTCTCTGGTGGGCTCGTCCAATGCTGCCCTAAAGCAGGCCAGGCTAAGAAAAGTGTGGGGGAAGGTGACAGGAGAAATTAGGGCGGCTGGGGACCGAGTATGGACACCTGGCCGCCACCTGGCGGCTGGGGACCGAGCGTGGACACCCGGCCGCCGGGCGGCTGGGGACAGAGTATGGATACCTCGCTGCCGAAGCGGCCATGAGGTAGTGGCCAGCTTCGGCCTCCTCCAAACTAAAAGGCCCCATTTCAAGTGAAAGCTAGCAGTATGGTATTGCAGCCTGCGGGTGGGTGGGTGGTTGGCTGCATATTTTCGCTTGCATTGCAAGAAATGGGGGAGGTACAATTGAACACTGCCCTGGGACAAGGACTTGCACGGGGATAGTTGCAAGTCTGCATCTTCTTGTGCGGCAAGGATCACTTCTGATGTGCACACTTTTAGACAGTGACCTGGGGGTCAGAGATGCTTCCAGGGGTCTTCCCCATGCTGATCCCTTGTCTTTTCAGCACTGTATGCATGTGTCACACAGCACATGGCCAGATAAGGTTGTAAAATGTTAAAATGACATTTCCCGGTGAACGCATTTGTCACGGTTGAAAGCAATACAAAAGTGCAAAAACGCATGAAAAATGCTACTTGTGAACATAGCCCAAGGTGTGGAGGAGTATTTTTGTTTTTGGTTATTTATTTTACCTTATACACAAGTTTTTACCCTGGAAAGGATGTTCCTTAACATATTTCACAGGAAAACCGTTTCAGTTTCGTTTTTGAACGTTTTATTGTGAGCCCGGAAAAGTGGCTTAATACCTCTGACCACGTTGTTGACAGCAGTGACCTGGGGGTCAGAAATGCTTCCAGGGGCGATCCCCATGCTGCCCCCATGTCTTTTGAGCACTGTCACTATCGTTTTGGGCACTTTTTAGGCTTTCTACAGACTGCCGGGGGTGTTGCCGCAAAAATGCTCGGGTCTCTCATAGACTAACATTGGGCTCATTGCTTGGGTCGAGCACCCGAGTATCACGGTAATCTCAGCCCGAGCTTTGAGCACCCGAGCATTTTAGTGATCGCTCAACACTATCAGTTGTCATCTTGGTGAGGACACGGAAGTCTTGCCCGTTACCAGTCTGGCACCCATGGCTGACTTTATGTTACGCTGCCTTAACCGTGACCCTCGCGTTGTCAAAATGTTGGGTGACAGTCATTACTGGTTGATGACACTTTTAGACCCCCT
Source organism: Phyllobates terribilis (assembly GCF_046119375.1). Taxonomy (NCBI): domain Eukaryota; kingdom Metazoa; phylum Chordata; class Amphibia; order Anura; family Dendrobatidae; genus Phyllobates; species Phyllobates terribilis. The sequence continues at coordinate 528,827,606 of NW_027362764.1, read as the reverse complement.
CTACAAGGAGAACTTTCACTCTCTTATTCCTGAGTTGGAGAGGTCTACAAAAATGGGGCAGTACCAGAAGGCCCTTGCTGCAGAACTATTAAAAAAATTCCCATCTGAACACGGTAGCGGCAGAGGTAACAGTTCGCTGCCCAACTAAGGCATACAGGTGAGAGAGACGCAACTCCAATCCAGCAGAGGCAGGGGAACACTGTCAATGTTCTAGGACAGTTTTCTGAGACCTGCCCAGCTTACAGGCCCTGAGGTGCAGGGTACTCTCACAAGGAGTGGAAAGTTTCAAAAGATGGTGAGGGAGTACCAGCGTCCTCCGTGATTCCTCTGTGCCTTTTAATTATTGGGTATCCAAGCTGGACACTTGGAATGAACTCACTCTGTATGCCTTGGAGGTCCTGGCCTGCCCTGCCGGTAGCGTGTTATCGGAGCGTGTTTTTAGTGCCGCTGGGGGAATTATAACTGATAAGCGCACTCGCCTGTCAACTGACAATGCTGACAAGCTGACCCTTATCAAAATGAACAAGGGCTGGATTGGGCCAGACTTCTCATCACCACCAAATGACAGCAGAGTAACATAAAGTCAAATCCACTGTGTTATTTCGGGAGGTGTATTCCCATGCATCGCTTCACACCCACACATAGGTATACGCTTCCTCATTTCGGCTGTTTTTTGCTCTTCTCCTTATCCTCAGCCTCCACGACCACTATACCACCAGGGTGACCGTGGTCCATGTTGCCAGCATTGCAAGTTCCTCTGTCCTAATTTTTGGCAGCTTTTGCTTGGAAGACATAGGCAAAGACTATGGGAGACCCACTCCCCAATAATGGGAATAATGTTTTTAATATGCTGTACTGCATGGTTCTTGTAAGGGACATTGCAAGTTCCCCCTTCCTAATTTTTGGCAGCTTTTGCTTGGAAGGCATAGGCAAAGACTATGGGAGACCCACTCCCCAATAATGGGAATAATGTTTTTAATATGCTGTACTGCATGGCTCTTGTAAGGGGCATTAAAATCGTCTTGTTAAGCTACTGTGACCTCCACGTCTCTTCCAAGGGTCGTTAATATTGTCTTTTTATTCCACTGCGACCTCCACCACTCTTCCAAGGGGCATTAAAAGCATCTTGTTAAGCTACTGTGACCTCCACGTCTCTTCCACAGGGCGCTGATATTGTCTTTTTATTCCACTGTAACCTCCACCACTCTTCCAAGGGGCATTAATATTGTCTTTTTATTCCACTGCGACGTCCAACACTCTTCCAAGGGGCATTTAAACCGTCTTGTTAAGCTACTGTGACCTCCACGTCTCTTCCACGGGGCATTGATATTGTCTTTTTATTCCACTGTAACCTCCACCACTCTTCCAAGGGGCATTAAAACTGTCTTGTTAAACCACTCTGAACTCCACGTCTCTTCCAAGGGGCATTAAAACTAGTGTTGAGCCACCCCCGTAGTGTTCAAGTTCGGTTCGTCGAACACCTGTGTGTTCGCCGAACTGTTCGTCGAACTGTTCGTCGAACACCTTCGAACACCGTTAAAACCAATGGCAGGCAAACAAAAACACATAGAAACACATAGAAAACACCTTCAAAGGTGTCCAAAAGCTGACAAACTGCTCAGAAGACACAACTAACACATGGAAAAGTGACAAGTACATATAGTCATGCGAAAAGAAAAGAGGTGGAGGAGTAAAAGGAGGGGGAGACACAAATATAGGCATGTCATGCCCTTCTAAAATCCAAAAAGTGAGAAGCCGACACGTTCAGTCCGCTCCTGCCCGTGCCACCTCCGTGTCGCCGGGTTTGTGCCAGAGCCGCGGTGAACCCTGACGGCCAGCCCCCCTCTCCCAATACTGGTGCCTGTCCGCTGGTGGGTCGAGCGAGCCCCCCTGTGGTGGAGGCAGCTCTTAGCTTTTTAATTTAAATTGTCTCTCTAATTTTAATGAATACACTTTAAATCCATTTACAAGGATCTATTGGAGGGCAAGTCTCATGCCAGCAGCCGCGTAATTCCAGCTCCAGTAGCGTCCACTAAAGCTGCTGCAGTTAAAAAGCTTTTATAAGGATCGAGCTCGGCTGTCCACCGCAAGGCATCCTACTGCCAGTCCCAGCCCCTATGCCTTGGGGTGCCTCCTGATGCTCTTCACTGAGTATCCCGTGGTCCCGAAGCATTTCCTTTGAAAAAATTAAGTGTCCAAAGTACAGGTGGTGTAGCTTGCTTAACAGCCGGGATAATCCGCTGACCAGCAGACACTGCTACTAGGCACTAGAGATGAGCGTTTTTCTACTCGAACTGTTCGCCAATCTCAAATTCGAGCTGTTTTGGGCGGTGTTCGAGCCGTTCGGCGAACACGAACAATTTGAGAAAAATTCGGCTGTTCGAGGTTATGTTCGATAACTGTTCGTGCACCAAAATCATAACTGGATTTTTTCTCAGTAATGATGAAAATTAATGTTAATACGCAGTTTGAGTGTACAGCGGGGTGGGGGGAGGGGCAGGGGATGGATCTCTGCAGGAACAATGAAGATCTCCATTTTTTTTTCTCTTTCCCGCATTTGCAGTGGGGAGGTGCAATCTGTCAGCCTATCAGCAGCGCACACACGGAGCGAAGTGCTTTTTTTCACACAAGCAAGAGCATGTGTCATTGGCAGTGTATGTCACATGTCCTTGCCCTATAAGACCAAGCCATTTTCCCCGTCGCCACCATTTTCTCACTGCTGCAGCTGCGTGTTAGACGGCACCGCTGTTGCTGTGTGCGCTATACCTTGTTAATTAAAAGCCAATTTTCGCACAAATCTACAGATAGCTTGGGAGTAGGGAATAGCTGTGATTGCAGTCCTTTTAAGGACTAGGTTACAGCATTTCCTACGACTTTTATCAGGCAGGTCTGTGCTCTTAAATAGATAGATTGTGGGAGTAAAGACTAATTGTAATTGGAGTCCTTTTCAGGACTAGGTTACATCAGTTCCTATCAGTTTTTGCCAGGCAGGTCTGTGCCAGTGCTGTGCAAGTTTTTTTCACAGCATTTGGCTGAATCTAGCAAAGCTAATCCTTTTTGGCCTATTGCAGAGTGTGTTAGTCAGTGGAGTAGCCTATCTGTGTTGCAAGATATACCACATGTGTATAGAATACCAATTTTTTTACTGCACCTAGTGAAGTAAAATCTTTTGGGCATAGCATCATTCTATTAGTCCATCTATACTGACCACCTTCAGGTTGCAAATTGAATATAATTTTTTTCTGCATCTAGCTCTGAAAAAATATTGGGCTTCTAGCTGTGTGTGGGACTTGTTCTATTAATCCATCTATACAGACCTCCATCAGGTTGCAAACTGAATATATTTTTTTCTGCATCTACCTCTGAAAAAATATTGGGCTTCTAGCTGTGTGTGGGACTTGTTCTATTAATCCATCTATACAGACCTCCATCAGGTTGCAAACTGAATATATTTTTTTCTGCATCTACCTCTGAAAAGATATTGGGCTTCTAGCTGTGTGTGGGACTTGTTCTATTAATCCATCTATACAGACCTCCATCAGGTTGGAAACTGAATATATTTTTTTCTGCATCTACCTCTGAAAAAATATTGGGCTTCTAGCTGTGTGTGGGACTTGTTGTATTAGTCCATCTATACTGACCTCCATCAGGTTGCAAACTGAATATATTTTTTTCTGCATCTACCTCTGAAAAAATATTGGGCTTCTAGCTGTGTGTGGGACTTGTTCTATTAATCCATCTATACAGACCTCCATCAGGTTGCAAACTGAATATATTTTTTTCTGCATCTACCTCTGAAAAAATATTGGGCTTCTAGCTGTGTGTGGGACTTGTTCTATTAATCCATCTATACAGACCTCCATCAGGTTGCAAACTGAATATATTTTTTTCTGCATCTACCTCTGAAAAAATATTGGGCTTCTAGCTGTGTGTGGGACTTGTTCTATTAATCCATCTATACAGACCTCCATCAGGTTGCAAACTGAATATAATTTTTTTCTGCATCTACCTCTGAAAAAATATTTGGGCTTCTAGCTGTGTGTGGGACTTGTTCTATTAGTCCATCTATACTGACCTCCATAAGGTTGCAAACTGAATATAATTTTTTTCTGCATCTACCTCTGAAAAAATATTTGGGCTTCTAGCTGTGTGTGGGACTTGTTCTATTAGTCCATCTATACTGACCTCCATAAGGTTGCAAACTGAATATATTTTTTTCTGCATCTACCTCTGAAAAAATATTGGGCTTCTAGCTGTGTGTGGGACTTGTTCTATTAATCCATCTATACAGACCTCCATCAGGTTGCGAACTGAATATATTTTTTTCTGCATCTACCTCTGAAAAAATATTGGGCTTCTAGCTGTGTGTGGGACTTGTTCTATTAATCCATCTCTACAGACCTCCATCAGGTTGCAAACTGAATATAATTTTTTTCTGCATCTACCTCTGAAAAAATATTTGGCCTTCTAGCTGTGTGTGGGACTTGTTCTATTAGTCCATCTATACAGACCTCCATCAGGTTGCAAACTGAATATAATTTTTTTCTGCATCTACCTCTGAAAAAATATTTGGCCTTCTAGCTGTGTGTGGGACTTGTTCTATTAGTCCATCTATACAGACCTCCATCAGGTTGCAAACTGAATATAATTTTTTTCTGCATCTACCTCTGAAAAAATATTTGGCCTTCTAGCAGTGTGTGGGACTTGTTCTATTAGTCATCTATACTGACCTCCATCAGGTTGCAAATTCAAAATAATTTTTTGTCTGCATCTACCTCTGAAAAAATATTTGGCCTTCTAGCAGTGTGTGGGACTTGTTCTATTAGTCCATCTATACTGACCTCCATCAGGTTGCAAACTGAATATAATTTTTTTCTGCATCTAACTCTGAAAAAATATTTGGCCTTCTAGCAGTGTGTGGGTCTCATTGTATTAGGCCATCTATACCAAGCTCCACCAGCTTTTCAATTAATAATAATTTTTCGCTGCATCTAGCCCTGAAAATAATTTTTCTTCCCAATAGTGGTAGCAATAGAAATATGGGGCGCGCTCCTGGCTTACAAAAATATACGCTTCATAACAAAAAACACCAGCTTAGCGCACTGCATTAATAAGATGGCATAATCGTCTCTCCCAGTGCTAGGCCTACTACCCAGGCTAGCATTCCTGTGCCTAAAACACAATGTATGGGTCCGCGCTAGCCACTATGCTGAGGGGTCTAAAGCTGCTGCTAACGCTTTATAACAATTCAATTGGCAGATTTTCACAGAGCTCTTCCACAATGCCCACCCATCGGGACAACAGTTGCCCACCTTCCCTATGGGATCTAGTGGCGAATAGTTGATGCCATTAATCAGAGCGTCAGTTGCCCCGTCGACGTGGCAAGCATACGGTAAGGCATGGGAAGAGTGGACACGACTAGTAGCAGGCAGACGGGTTGACCAATGTGAACAAGCCAGATCACAAGTCACCATAGAATTTCTCCACCAGCTAATGATGAGGGGCATATCAGGGGCGTCAGCGCAGCGGTGTCTGACCGGAGTAGCATTTCACTTCCAACTACTGAATTGGGGAGATGTGACAAAGATTCATCATCAGACAATCCATAAAAGGGTGGAAAAGGGTTCAGCCAAGTCAGGAGTGTAGACGTCCCGTCCCGTGTCTCTAAAACTGATTTCTCACATCATATCCCTAACACCATTAACATGACACTCACAATTTGAAGCAACACTACTGTCTACTGCATTTGTGATCGCCTTCTTCGGGGCGCTTTGCATAAGCGAATTAATCCCTCAATCCAAAATTAGCACCAGTGGAGGCTTATTACACCAGGACGTAGTCATAGGCAATAATGCAATACGTCTACGCATACACAAATCGAAAATGGTTCCAGCGGGCAGGGGCACTTTGGTACTTCTACAACCCACAAACGGTACACTGAGTCGGGTAACAATAGTAAAACCATATCTAACCATCAGATCACAAAGTAATTTGTTCCTATCACACATTGATGGGACGCCATTATCAAGATACCAGTTCCAAGCTATATTTAATAAATGCATAACATCGGCAGGGAACCACCCCAAAGATTACGGGACACACTCATTCCGCACAGGCGCGGCCACAGAAGCAGCAAGAGCAGGACTGTCAGAAACGGAAGTTCAGAGGATAGAGAGATGGTCATCCACGTGTTTGGCAAGATACATAAGACCGGACTTGTTATCCTAACGTGGTTTGTTTCTTTTACAGGTGACGCTAAGCCAACAGTGTGGGTGATAGGCCACTCGTATATATATTGGGCAGATTAAAGGGCGAAAGTCCGCCCAGGCGGGAGGAAATTAGAGTTTCATAATGCATATTTCAACTGGAGAGGTATTAGAGGCCTGCTATGGCCACAGGTACTAATGGAGGTAATCAAGGTAGGGAGAGAGGCAAGATGTCTGGTCATCTTAGTTATACAGGCCGGGGGAAACAACCTAGGTCATCACAAGAGCGCATAACTAATGGCAACAATGAAACTAGACACTGAGCGCTTCAGAGAATTTTTCACAAAACTAGCTATAGTATGGTCAGAGATTGTGCCGATAGCGGTATGGCAAGTTGCGCGAGACATCACGGCCATCGAACGGACAAGGCGGGTAATAAATATTCGGATGGCAAAATTTAGAAGAGACAGAGGCGGTGTAGTGGTACGACACCGACAACTGGAAGGAGATAAAGCAGGCCTCATACGGCCCGACGGTGTTCACTTAATGGATATTGGACTGGACATATTCCTGTCAGGACTCCAGGACGGAGTGGAACAAGCGTTAAGAGTGATGGGTGGGGGTCAGAGTCCTGCATACGAGTACGCAGGATCCTCCATGGCCTGGAAATAGAAAGGACATGTTGGAGAGTTACACTTGTTGGCCAAGTTGCCGGAGTGGAGACCCAGGGCATGCTGCAACAAGCTGAATTATTTTAGAAATAAAATGTCTTTCTAATGGAATGAGTATAAAGAGTTAATAAAGCTGTGACCGATCCTCACCCATCCAGTTGTAAGAGTTACATTATTGTATTGTCAAGGAAAGGGGGGCGGTAGGGGGGCTGAGCGTCTGGGTTTGGTTGGGGGTCCCCACAGTCTGCCTAGGCTAGATGCATTTAAAAATTCTTATTAGATACACAGGCGGTGCAGCTTGCTTCACAGCTGGGCTACTACGCCCAAAGTATTGCCTAGGCTAGATGCAGTTAAAAATTCTACGCTGACTAGCAGACACTGAAGATTTGGAGCAGACCTCTGAGTAAACAGCTCTTCAGACTCAATCATCTGTGTTACCCCAAGCCATAGTGTATTTAGTTTCTTACAGTTAAAAGTGGGGGGGGAGCGACCCAACCCACCTGGAATTGACGATGCCAACGTCACGTAAGACACAGCAAGGGGACTCCAAAAAGAGTTTCCATTTTTTCCCAAAATTGTGGCACAGACACCACTTAACCCTAGAACGCATACCTGGGGCCTCGCAGTCCTGCCCTGTTAATTGTTTTCTATTTTCTGCAAGATTACTTTAGTTATAATTTTGAAACTCTAGGTATTCTTCATGTATATAGTTGTTTGTCATTTGAGTTTGAATTATTCAATGTTATTTGCACACGGGCCTAAAAGGCCCCAGGTATATGAAAGTGTAGATTTTTATGGTCATGCGTTCTAGGGTTAAGTGGCATCAATTGCCCCACAGTTGCTTAAAACGGTTGGTGAGGTGATATTACCAAGTCCTCAAGCTTTTAGCCTCCCAAGGATAACACAGGATTAGAAAAGTCCTTGCGAATCCATGATTTGTTCATCTTTATGAACGTGAGTCTGTCTACATTCTCAGTGGACAGCCGCGTGCGCTTATCTGTCAGCACACCATCAGCAGCGCTGAACACACGTTCAGAGAGAACACTGGCTGCAGGGCATGACAAGATCTCCAAGGCGTGAGTGGCGAGCTCCGGCCAGTTTTCCAGATTGGAATACCAAAATGAGCAAGGGTCCAGTGACACAGTCATGGCTTCGATGTTCACTTGGAGATACTCCTGCACCATCCTCTCTAGGCATTGACTATGTGTCAGACTTCTTGTCTCCTGTGGCCTTGCAAAGGATGGTCTAAAAAAGTGGTGAAACGATTTCACAAAATTGCTGTTACCAGCAGATACTGTGTTACTGTTACGGTTTGAGTGATGAAGACTCGACAGTCCCGCGGTTGGCATGTTAGAACTGTGAGATTCACTTCGTGCACCACTGGTGTTTTGTGGAAAAGCACATGTAAGATTCTGCAACAGCGTCTGCTGATACTCCTGCATGCGTCAATCCCTTTTTATGGCAGGAATTATTTCGGCAAATTTACTTTTGTACCGGGGATCTAAGAGTGTGGCAACCCAGTAGTCGAGGTTACTTCGAATTCTGCAATCTGAGGGTCATGTTGTAGGTAGTGCAGCAAGAAGGCACTCATGTGTCTTGCACATCCAGGAGGACCAAGTCCTTGTTGTGTTGGTAACGAGGTAAGAATCATGCTTCTTTCCTCTGCCCTCTCCCCCCAACCTCGCACAACAGAAATGTGATCAAGGTCTCCCTCATCTGATGAGTCTTCCATGCCCATCGCCAGTTCATCCTCCACTTCTTCCTCGGCTCCTGCACCTTCCTCAACAGTTTGGCTGCTACCATGCGCCCTGTTTAATCCCTCTCCCCCACCCTCCCATGCCTGCCTCCTTGGTGCTGCCAACCGTCTGGACCTTGGAGATGTTATCCCTTCCGCATACGACTCCTCCTCTACTTCCTCCACCTCCTCTTGTCCGACCACCTGACTCTGAATTCTGTTTAATGTGTGCTCCAGCATGTAAATCACCGGAATAGTTATGCTGATAATGGCATCGTCGTCAGCACTAAACATCTTCGTCGCCATTTCAAAACTGTGCAGAAAGGTGTGTGGCGCCCCTGAGGGTGCAGTCACCACAGAGTTACTGCATCTCACCCAGAGGTGTGGTATCTCACCCTCAGGTAAGGAAGGCGTATGGCTCGGGACCCTAACACCTGCATCCAACACATACCCGCAGTGGGGTTAGGGCGAGATTGCTCCTAAGGGAGAGCACAGTCCCAGGTCCCTAGCTGGTGGGAGGATCCTATATAGTGGGTGCTTAGGGGAGCAGCTTAGGGGAGCACATGACAGGGAGAGTATAAATAGGAAGCCATCTTAGAAAGAGCAAGCCAGTCAGAGGAGGAAAAGTGACAGGAGCAGAGGCTCGGCATGAGCTCTGCTCCGGAGGCGGGCCTAGCCTGGGAGGCCAAGGACTGAAGGAGAGAAGAGAGGAGTGGGAGCAGGAAGGCTCCAGGAACCGAAGGGACCCTAGGGCTACGGGCCGTGCAGAAGGCCACCTGTACTCCCGCTGCTACCAGGAGGTAGAGGGGTCAGGCCAGATAAGGGGAACCGGTCCCTCAACTAGAGGAGAAACAGCAAGGCTCAACTAGAAACCGGAGGCTGCAGCATTTCATGTACTGCAGGCAAAAGTCCACACCAGTCTCACTAAGAAGGTAGCCACATAGGACCCAGGGGACGGAACACAAGTCGCCCGCCAAGGCCCGAGGATACCGGATAGAAGTGTCACTGGGTGTGAGGAGCAGGGAGAAGGCCAGAGAAAGGACACACAGAAGGAGGTCCTGCTAAGTACTCCGGAGCTATCTGGGGGTGGACTGAGCCCCTCACTGAGTACGCACAGCACGACGGGTGAGATAGCTCTGGTACCTGTAATCTGGACTGCAACAACTGTGAGTAAAGATCTTGGGACTGCATCACACGGACTCTGTGTTCATTACTGACTCCCTGCACTACAACCACCATCATCCACCCACACTGCCCTGAAGCTACACTCTTCCTGTGGTGAGTAATAATACCATTGCAGCAAAACCACCAGCTTCAGAGGACTGTTCCGCAGCGGCGGCCCCTTTGGCCGCACTCCACAGGTGGCGTAGTCGGACATTATAAAATCCATATATACAAATTACCGTTGGATTGACCGCCCTGGGTCACGGACCTGGTCACCGCCACAGTGACTACAACCCCCAGCGTCTACCGGCCCAGCTCCGGGTACCCCACGGCCCAGGGGGCGCATCAACTTCATAGGTCCCTGATCTGAGACCACTCCTGCTGTGATTTGCCCCACCTCTGGATCTCGTTGGCCCAGGCTATACGTCAGAAACTATTGCACCAGGGCTTGTCGGTGCTGCCACAGTCGCTGCAATATGTGCAGAGTTGAATTCCACCGTGTCGGCACATCGCATTTCAGCCGGTGAACTGGCAGGCCCAACGACTTCTGTAGAGATGTAAGTCGTTGAGCTGCGGGATGCGAACGGCGGAAGTGAGCACACAGCGACCGTGCCCTCTGCAGAAGGCCATCTAGTCCGGGATAGTGGGCTAAAAATTTATGGACAACCAGGTTCAACACGCGAGCCATACAATGCACGTGTGTAACATTGCCCCGGCGAAGGGCCGCACCCAGGTTTGCAGCATTGTCGCACACGGCCTTCCCTGGTTGCAGGTCCAGTGGAGACAACCATTCATGAAACTGGGTCTCCAGAGCTGACCACAAGTCCTCAGCTGTGTGACTCACATTTCCCAGACATTTCAAAGTAAACACTGATGCCGTTGAGCCCTGCTGCCAGCATAGTAAGGAGGTGAGCAGTTAGAAAGCAGGTGGCATTACCAGACAGGCTTTGGGTGCAGGTGGAGGACCGAGAGGAGGTTGAGGAGGCAGAAGCAGTGGAGGAACTTCTAGATAAAGAGGATTGACGAACAACTCACGGGGACGGCAAGACTTGGACAGCAGCCCCTTGTCCTGCTGTCACCATAGTTACCCAGTGCCCTGTCAGCGACATGTAACGCCCCTGTCCATGACTACTCGTCCAAGTGTCTGTGGTGAAATGCACCCTGTCACACACAGAGTTTCTCAAAGAAGCGGTGATGTTGTGTGCGACATGCTGGTGGAGCGCAGGCACACCTTTCTTTGAGAAGTAGTGCCGACTGGGCATGTGGCACTGGGGCACTGCGACGGACATAAGGTCTCAAAAATCCACTGTGTCCTCCAGGCGGAAAGGCAGCATTTCTGTAGCCAACAGCTTGCAGATGGTGAAATTCAACCTCTTAGCTTTCTCATGGCTAGGAGGAAATGGTCTTTTACTTGTCCACATCTGAGGGACCGAGGGCTGGCTGTTGTGCTTTGACGGGGTTGAGTAGGGTGTACCTGGCAAACTGCCGGTCTGTGAGGAAGATGCAGGCGGACATGTTAGGTTGCCTTGATCCAAAGGTGGTGCTCTCGATGTCAGAGAGCTCTCAACACCAGCAGGTGTTTCCACTTCCCAATGAACTGAGGACCTGCCAATCACACTGGCTGTTGCAGGTAAAGAGGTGGCAGGTCTGCGTCCAAAAACATGTGTGACTGCTGTCCCCCCAGTCACAGAGGATGAAGAGGCCGCGGATGCACAAGATGGGGCAGACGGTGGTTGGCCCAGCCTGCTAGGCCGCATTGTAGCACAGTGAGCTTCCCACTGCAACTTATGCTTCATATCCATGTGACGGTACATGCATGAAGTACTCAAACTATGGATTTTTTGGCCTCTACTTAGCTTTTGGTGACAAATATTACAGATAACACGAGTTGGGTCATCCTTATCGATCTGAATAAATGCCCAGGCTATGCAAGGCTTAGAGCCCATGCGACCTGAAGAGCCACTACGACTTGTGGTCAGAGGCGGAGTTGTGGTTGAGGATGCAGTTGTTGACGTGCTTCCAGTACTCCGTCTCTGTCCAGGAAGGCGCAACCTAACCTCGTCGTCAATAGCATCTGTGACGCCCCGCTGCGCTTGGTATCACAGATCCTAGAAGAGTGTATTGATGGAATCCTCCACAAGAGGCCCCCATAAACATTCACACATCTCCACCTTCCACCTCAGACCAGCAGAGGGAGCCCGTTAGGGATATAAATAGGGAAGGTGGAGCTAGGCAGTTCAGTTCCTCTGAAGAGTTCCTGCAGTAGAGAAGCCTAAGAGAGGTCAGTCTGCAGTGGAGCTCAGTCTAGTCTAGAGAACTCAGTTAATAGTTCAGCAGTGGAGCACGAGGCTCCTGCTAGCTAGATTCAGGGAGCCCAGATAGAGCTTAAGGTGTGCCGGCGTCATAAGATCGGTGAAGCGCGGCAAGCTGCCGTTAGTGTGTATAGCCTATTGAGGGCCCGAGTAGGCCGAAGGCGAGTGGCGAGTTAGTACATAAGGGGCAGAGGAGCTTAACCAGCTCACCCCGAAGAATTTACCGGACACCGGATCCGAGCTTACCGGGATCTCTATGACCCAGTAAGGCATAACCGGAATCCCTGGAGAACTACAAGTCCCAGGATCGCTAAGGTGCTGATACGTAACAGAGCCAGGAGACGCTTAGGCCCCGCATACTGGGAGCGTGAACTTCAAGAGTAGGCCCTACCACAAGGTCAGCCAGCGCAGGACAGAGACAAAGTTAGGCCTAGCTCCAGGCAGGTCAGAAACTTACTGCGCAGAGGCAAGAAACAGGAGGCCCTACACCCGCTCATTGGGGAGGATCCTGATATGCATACTTCACCCTACAGTGCTCCAGGATGTGCCTGAATTTCCTCTAGTAAAAGGTACTGAAGTGACTACCGTGTCCGTTTCCGTTCTTGCTCTGACCCAGCTGGGTCTCGCCTGTCCTGCATTCCCCCTGCATACGCTGCCCTGAGACCTAGCTCCACCTGTGGGGAGCTATACCATCGAGCTGCCTTATCACGGGCCTCAGTGGACTGCTGCATCGCTGGTGTTTCTCACCAGATACCACAGGTGGTGTCACAAACTCTTATAAAATTAACAATTATCCACCCTTTTAAAGAGTGACCCCAGGGTATGGGCCAGGGAGCCGACCACCGCGACATCCCAAAGGCCAGGCAAAGGCCCGGGTGACCTCATCGACTGGCTGACTGTGGGTTGACAGTAAGTGGGATCTCCAAACTTGTCATCATCACTCTGTGTGTTATCACACCCGTCGTCCTCAAAGCCAACCTCTTCCTGCCCTGACCGAAAAGTCAAGTTGTCGCTCCAATCAGGTATTTGAGTCTCATCATCGTCTACATCATTGTCTCCACCAACAGGAGTTACAGTTTGGGAACGAGGGTCTACATTATGCTCAGAACCTTCTTCATCTGGTCCTGGATCCGACTTATAAAGATTCTGGGCATCAGTGCAGATCATTTCCTCGTCTGGATTAACAGAAGCTCTGGAGCAGACCTCCGTTTCCCAGGCTATAGTATGAGTAAACAGCTGTGCAGACTCAACCATCTGTGTTACCCCATACTCAGACGGGCAGCTGGAGACTTGGGAGCTGTGAGGAAGCAAGTGCGATTGGGGTGACACCTCTGAGGACTGGAATATTTGTGATGTTGAAGTTGAGGTGGAGGAGAGCCCACTTGAAGGAGCACTTGATATCCGCTGAAGCACCTGCTGTTTTTGTGCCTCATCTGAAATTTGTAGCGATGGGCGTGTCCGTAACAAAGGGATCGTATCACATTGTCCACGAAAAGAAGTCGACATGTTAGTTTGGCTGGAAGATGGTCTTTCTTCTGCAGATGTTACTCCCCCCCCCCACCGCGGGGGGCTCGACCCACCAGCGGACAGGCACCAGTATTAGGAGAGGGGGGCTGGCCATCAGGGTCCACCGCGGCTCTGGCACAAACCCGGCGACACGGAGGTGGCACGGGCAGGAACGGACTGGCCGTGTCGGCTTCTCACTTTTTGGATTTTAGAAGGGCATGACATGCCTATATCTGTGTCTCCCCCTCCTTTTACTCCTCCACCTCTTTTATTTTTGCATGACTATATGTACTTGTCACTTTTCCATGTGTTAGTTATGTCTTCTGAGCAGTTTGTCAGCTTTTGGACACCTTTGAAGGTGTTTTCTATGTGTTTTTGTTTGCCTGCCATTGGTTTTAACGGTGTTCGAAGGTGTTCGACGAACAGTTCGACGAACAGTACGGCGAACACACGGGTGTTCGACGAACCGAACCGAACTCGAACACTACGGGGGTGGCTCAACAGTACTAGGCACAAAGTATTTCCTGGGCTAGATGCAGTTAAAAATTTGTAATTAGATACTCTCGTTGGATGCTGAGAAAGCATTCCATAGAGTCTCCTGGCACGCTATATACGATTCTCTTAAAAAGCTTGGGGTAGGGGTCTAGGGGACCCTTTTATAGCCAAAATCACGGCCCTGTATCACAATACGTCACCTAGGCTGAAGATAAATGGAACTGTAGCACCCTGAGGGCTCGGTTGCTACAGAGGTATTGCACCTCACCCAGAGGTGTGATATCTCACTCTCAGGTAAGGATGGAGTGTTGATCAGGACCCGACACCTGCATGCATTACACCACATTGCCGTGGGGCAGGGCGACCAATATGCCTCTGAGATGGGCACGACAGTCCCTGTCCCTGGCTGGAGTGGGGGGAGGGAACACTGAGGAAGGGGAACCCTGTAGTGCAGGAGCAGGGAGGAAGCAGTTCCTGGGTGCATTGAGAAGGGAGTATAAAAGGTGGGCACCATCTTAGTTCAGTGCAGAGAAGTCTGAGCAGAAGTGGCAGGGAGCAGGGGCTCTGCATGAGCTCTGCTCCGGAGGAGGGCCTAGTAACAGAGGCCCAGGCCTGGAAGAGGGAGAAGAAAGGAAGAGGAGTGGAGAAGGCTCCAGGAACGAGGAATGAAGGGATCCCAGGGGTGCGGACGGGAGAGTCGCCACCGCACGCCAGAATCCACCTGCGTGGAGGGGTCAGGCCAAAGGGGGAGACCGGTCCCCGAAACTAGTGGAGGCAGGAAACGACCCTCAGCTAGAAACCGGAGGCTCTGACATTTTATGTGGCGCAGCCCCTCGCTACACCCGCTAGGAAGGCACCACATAGAGTCAGGGAAACTGGCGCCAAGTTTACCAAGAGGAGGCCCGAGGCAGCCGGACAGAAGGGTTGGTAAGAAAGGCCAGACAAAGGACACACAAAGGGGGTCCTGTGAAGCGCTCCAAAGTTATCTGGGAGTTGTCTGAGCCCCTTGTGAGCACAGTACGACGTGGGCAGCCGTTACCTGCAGACGTGGTCTGGATAATAAGAACTGTGAGTAAAGGCCCTGGACTGCATCACTGACTCCGTGTCGTTACTGCTGCTGCCCTGCACCATCACCCCCATCCTCCGCATACACTGCCCTGAGGTTATACTCCTCCCGTGGGGAGTTATGCTACGCTCTGCTGCACCCACAACACCGGCCTCAGCGGTCTGCCCTGCAGCGGCGGTTCACTCTGACCGCAATCCACGGGTGGCGTAGTCGGACATTCAAACATCAAAACCACATAAATAGTTCCGCCACTGGTTTGACCACCCTGAGCCACGGAACCGGGTCGCCGCCACGAAGACTACAACCACCAGCATCCACCAAAAAGGGTCCGGCTCCGGGTGTCCCAAGGCCCAGGGGGTGCATCAGAACATTTTCATCACCTTTCACAATCACCAATGGGACAAGGCAGGGATGTCCTCTGTCCCCTCTCTTATACATCCTAGTGACGGAGCACCTGCTCTCATCAATTCGCCATAACCCCAATATTAGGTGGATTGAGGTGGGAGGCACCGAGTACAAGTGCTCTCTATTTGCTGATGATGTCCTAGTATATATCACTCAATCACATATATCCATCCATGCTGTTATGGCTGAAATAGATCACTTTGTTACATGGTCAAATTTTAAAATCAATGCAGCGAAGTCTGAGGCCCTCGATGTCTCCCTCCCCAAATCCATATAGGATTCCATCCAGTCCAACTTTCCCTTTGCCTGGCCCTCACAGGGTATCAAATACTTAGGAATTCCTATTCATAGAGACCTCTCCCATCTATGTTATCTTAATTTTGGGCCCTTTATTGAACAACTCCATACAGACCACGGTTGGCAAGTGAGAACTGTAAGATTCACTACGTGAACCACTGGTGTTTTGTGGAAAAGCACATGTACACTGTGTTCCAAATTATTATGCAAAAAGTGTTTAGGAGTGATAAGGGAAGAATTTGTTTGTTTGTTAGTTAAACTCATTAATGGTGATGTGTGTCAGGGCTCTTTATATCACTGTAAGCAATTGCAGACACCTGTGCTAATTAGTTTGGCAGGTGTGTCCAATGAAAGGCAAGACTACTTAAGAAGGCTGTCTCACATTATTAAGCAGCCTACATTTTCTGCCAAAATGGGAAAGAAAAAGGATGTGTCGGCTGCTGAGAAGCAACAAATTGTGGAGTGTTTAGGTCAAGGCATGACTACAATCAACATTGTGCGATGATCAGGATGAAGTGTCTTGGCAATCAAGAAGTATGTAGCTGATTCACAGTACACACGTGTGCGTGCTGATAAGGGCAAATTGAGGACTCTTTCCTACAGGCAATTACGTCAGGTTAAAAGAGCAGAGGCAAAAAAGCCTTGTCATAGCAGCAGACAAGTTTTTGAAGCTGCTGGTGCCTCCAACGTCCCCCGAACAACAAGATGCAGGGTCCTTCAGAGGTTTGCAGCTGTGCATACACCATCCAGTCGACCTCCTCTATCCACTTCACACAAGCAGAAACGGCTCCAGTGGGCTAAACATTACATGAAGACTGATTTCAAAACTGTTTTGTTCACGGATGAGTGCCGTGCAGCGCTCGATGGTCCAGATGGATGGAGTGGAGGATGGCTGGTTGATGGACACCCCACGCAAACACGGCTACAGCGCCAACAAGGAGGAGGTGGAGTAATGTTTTGGGCTGGAATCATGGGGAGAGAGATTGTCGGCCCCTTTAGGATCCCTGAAGGCGCTAAAGATGAACTCCATAATGTATGTGGATTTTCTCAAATAGCACTTCCTGCCATGGTTCAAGAAGAAGAACCGTGTATTTCACAGCAAGATCATTTTTTTGCATGATAATGCACCATCTCATGCTGCACATAAAACATCTGCATCTCTGGCTGATATGGGCATAAAAGGGGACAAACTTATGGTGTGACCCCCATGCTCCCCTGACCTCTACCCTATTCAGATAGACTGGAGCATCATCAAAAGGAGTGTCTATGATGGCGGGAGGCAGTTCACATCTAAGCAACACCTCTGGGAGGATATTCTGTCCTCATGCAAAACAATTGAAGCAGAAACCATCCAAAACCTGACAAATTCAATGGACGAGAGAGTTCAGAAGCTCCTTTCGAACAAGGGGTCCTATGTGAAAATGTAACATCACCTAGAATAAAGTTTTGAGTTGAAAACTGTTTGATTTCAGTTTCTAATAACCTGCTAATGCTTATAATTTCAAAAATGACCATTTTTTTGGTCTTTATTAAAATGAAAAGGTTGATCGAAAAGTTTGGGGGATCAAAGAGTGTGGCAACCCAGTAGTCATGATTACTTCGAATTCTGACAATATGAGGGTCATGTTGCAGGTAGTGCAGCAAGAAGGCACTTATGTGTCTTGCGCATCTCGGAGCCCCAAAATTATTTTCCGGGCTAGATGCAGCTAAAAATTATTATTAATTTTAAATCTGGTGGAGCTTAGTATAGATGGCCTAATAGGATCAGTGCTGCACACTGCTACAAAGCCCAAATTATTTTCCAGCCAAGATACAGATAAACATGATTAGTAATTTTAAATCTGGTGGAGCTTATTATAGATGGCCTAATAGAATCAGTGCTGCACACTGCTACAAAGCCCAAATTATTTTCCAGCCAAGATACAGATAAACATGATTAGTAATTTGAAAGCTTAAAACGGTTGGTAGGGTGATTTTAACCAATCATCAAGCTTTTACTCTCCCCAGGATGACACAGGGGTAGAAAAGTTGTTTCGGATCCATGATTTGTTCATCTTTATGAACGTGAGTCTGTCTACATTATCAGTGGAGAGCCGCGTGCGCTTATCTGTCAGCACACCACCAGCAGCGCTGAACACACGTTCAGACAGAACGCTGGCAGCGGGGCATGACAAGATCTCCAAGGCGTAAGTGGCTAGCTCCGGCCATTTATCCAGATTGGAAGCCCAAAAAGAGCAAGGGTCCAGTGACACAGTCATGGCTTCAATGTTTACTTGTAGATACTCCTGTACCATCGTCTCTAGGCAATGACTATGTGTCAGACTTCTTGTCTCCTGTGGCCTTGCAAAGGATGGGCTAAAAAAGTGGTGAAATGATTCCGCAAAATTGATGTTACCAGCAGATACTGTGGTTCTGTTACGGTTTGAGTGCTGAACACTTGACGGTCCCACGGTTGGCAAGTTGGAACTGTGAGATTCACTACGTGCACCACTGGTGTTTTGTGGAAAAGCACATGTAAGATTCTGCAACAGTCTCTGCTGATACTCCTGCATGCGTGCATCCCTTTCTATGGCAGGAATAATTTCGGCAAATTTACTTTTGTACCGGGGATCTAACAGTGTGGCAACCCAGTAGTCATGATTATTTTTAATTCTCACAATTCGAGGGTCATGTTGCAGGTAGTGAGCAAGAAGGCACTCATGTGTGTTGCGCATCCAGGAGCACCAAGTCCCTGTTGTGTTGGTGGCGAGGTAACAATCATGCTTCCTTCCTCTGTCCTCTCCCCCCAACCTCGCACAACAGGAATGTGATCAAGGTCTCCCTCATCTGATGAGTCTTCCATCAGTTCGTCCTCCACTTCTTCCTGGGCTCCTGCACCTTCCTCACTAGTTTGGCTGCTACCGTGCGCCCTGGTAAAACCATCTCCCCCACCCTCACATGCCTGCCGCCTTGGTGCTGCCGACCGTCTGGACCTTGCAGATGTTAGCCCTTCCGCATACAACTCCTCCTCCTCTACTTCCTCCACCTCTTCTTGTGCCACCACCTGACTCCGAATTCTGTTTAACATGTGCTCCAGCATGTAAATCACCGGAATAGTCATGCTGATAATGGCATCGTCAGCACTAAACATCTTCGTCGCCATTTCAAAACTGTGCAGAAGGGTGCATAGGTCCCTGATCTGAGACCACTCCTCCAGCGTGATTTGCCCCACCTCTGGATCTCGTTGGCCCAGGCTATACGTCAGAACGTATTGCACCAGGGCTTGTCGGTGCTGCCACAGTCGCTGCAACATGTGCAGAGTTGAATTCCACCGGGTAGGCACATCGCATTTTAGCCGGTGAAGTGGCAGGCCCAACGACTTCTGTAGAGATGTAAGTCGCTGAGCTGCGGGATGCGAACGGCGGAAGTGAGCACACAGCGACCGTGCCCTCGGCAGAAGGCCATCTAGTCTGGGATAGTGGGCTAAAAATTGCTGGACAACCAGGTTCAACACGTGAGCCATACAAGGCACGTGTGTGACATTGCCCCGGCGAAGGGCCGCACCCAGGTTTGCAGCATTGTCGCACACGGCCTTCCCTGGTTTCAGGTCCAGTGGAGACAACCATTCATGAAATTGGTTCTCCAGAGCTGACCACAACTCCTCAGCTGTGTGACTCACATTTCCCAGACATTTCAAAGTAAAAACCGCCTGATGACGTTGAGCCCTACTGCCAGCATAGTAAGGAGGTGTGCAGGATCCCTTCTGCGCAGTTAGAAAGCTTGTGGCATGACCAGACAGGCTTTGGGTGCAGGTGGAAGACCGAGAGGAGGTTGAGGAGGCAGAAGCAGTGGAGGAACTTTGACATAAAGAGGATTGACGCACAACTCGTGGGGATGGCAAGACTTGAACAGCAGCCCCTTGTCCTGCTGTCACCATAGTTACCCAGTGCCCAGTCAGCGACATGTAACGCCCCTGTCCATGGCTACTGGGCATCTGGTACTGGGGCACTGCGACGGACATAAGGTCTCGAAAGTCCTCTGTGTCCACCAGGCGGAAAGGCAGCATTTCTGTAGCCAAGAGCTTGCAGATAGTGAAATTCAACCTCTTAGCTTTCTCATGGCTAGGATGAAATGGTCTTTTACTTGTCCACATCTGAGGGACCGAGGGCTGGCTATTGTGCTTAGACGGGTCTGATAAGGGTGTCCCCGGCAAACTGCCGGTCTGTGAGGAAGATGCAGGCGGACATGTTAGGTTGCCTTGATACAAAGGTGGTGCTATCGATGTCGGACAGCGCTCAACACCAGCTGGTGTTACCACCTCCAAAGAAAATGATGACCTGCCAATCACGCTGGCTGGTGCGGGTAAAGAGGTGGCAGGTCTGCGCCCCAAAACAGGTGTGACTGCTGTCCCCCCAGTCACAGAGGATGAAGAGGCCGCGGATGCACAAGATATGGCAGACGGTGGTTGGCCCGGCCGGCTAGGCCGCATTGTAGCACACTGAGCTTCCCACTGCAACTTATGCTTCATGTCCATGTGCCGGTTCATGCATGAAGTACTCAAACTATGTATTTTTTGGCCTCTACTTAGCTTTTGCTGACAAATGTTACAGATAACACGAGTTGGGTCATCTTTATCGATCTGAAAAAATGCCCAGGCTATGCAAGGCTTAGCACCCATGCGATCTGAAGAGCCACCACGACTTGTGGTGAGAGGCAGAGTTGTGTTTGAGGATGCAGTTGTTGACGTGCTTCCAGTACTACGTCTCTGTCCAGGAAGGCGCAACCTGACCTCGTCGTCACTAGCATCTTCCTCCACCTCCTCTGCTGACCTCATCTCTTGGCTGACTGTGGGTTGACAGTAAGTGGGATCTCCAACCTCATCATCATCACCCTGTGCGTTATCACACCCGTCGTCCTCAGAGCCAACCTGTTCCTGCCCTGACAAAAAACTAAAGTTGTCGCTCCAATCAGGTATTTGAGTCTCATCATCGTCTTCCTCATTGTCTCCACCAACAGGAGTTACAGTTTGGGAATGAGGGTCTACATTATGGTCAGAACCTTCTGCGTCTGGTCCTGGATCCGACTCATAAAGATTCTGGGCATCAGTGCAGATCATTTCCTCGTCTTGATTCACAGAAGCGCTGGAGTCGACCTCTGATTCCCAGGCTATAGTATGAGTAAACAGCTCTGCAGACTCAACCATCTGTTCTACCTCATACTCAGACGGGCAGCTGGAGATTTGGGAGCTGTGAGGAAGCAAGTGCGATTGGGGTGACACCTTTGAGGACTGGAGTATTTGTGATGTTGAAGTTGATGTGGAGGAGAGCCCACTTAAAGGAGCACTTGATATCCGTTGAAGCACCTGCTGTTTTTGTGCCTCATCTGGAATTTGTAGCGATTGGCGTGGCCGTAAGAAAGGGATCTTATCACATTGTCCGCTAAAAGAAGTAGACATTTTAGTTTGGCTGGAAGATGGTCTTTCTTCTGCAGATGTTACTGTTGCTTTAACACCTACCCCATGGACACAACCTTTTTTCCCCTTCCCAACACGCCTATTCCCCTTTCCACAAGCAGCAGGCCTTTTTCCACTCATTTTGGTGGTTAACTAATTCACAACTCTGGAGTTGTTTGCACAAAAAAACAATGGATGGGAACCGAGCAGAGCTGAGTGGCCAAACTGTGGTATTAGGCCAAAACTATTGGCTGGGTTAGATGGAGAAAAAAATTATATTCGATTTGCAACCTGATGGAGGTCAGTATAGATGGACTAATAGAACAAGTCCCACACACAGCTAGAAGCCCAAATATTTTTTCAGAGGTAGATGCAGAAAAAAAATATATTCAGTTTGCAACCTGATGGAGGTCAGTATAGATGGACTAATAGAGAAAGTCCCACACACTGCTAGAAGGCCAAATATTTTTTCAGAGCTAGATGCAGACAAAAAATTATTTTGAATTTGCAACCTGATGGAGGTCAGTATAGGTGGACTAATAGAACAAGTCCCACACACTGCTAGAAGGCCAAATATTTTTTCAGAGCTAGATGCAGAAAAAAATTATATTCAGTTTGCAACCTGATGGAGGTCAGTATAGATGGACTAATAGAACAAGTCCCACACACAGCTAGAAGCCCAAATATTTTTTCAGAGGTAGATGCAGATAAAAATTATTTTTAATTTGCAACCTGATGGAGGTCAGTATAGATGGACTAATAGAGAAAGTCCCACACACTGCTAGAGGGCCAAATATTTTTTCAGAGCTAGATGCAGATAAAAATTATTTTTAATTTGCAACCTGATGGAGGTCAGTATAGATGGACTAATAGAGAAAGTCCCACACACTGCTAGAAGGCCAAATATTTTTTCAGAGCTAGATGCAGATAAAAATTATTTTTAATTTGCAACCTGATGGAGGTCAGTATAGATGGACTAATAGAGAAAGTCCCACACACTGCTAGAAGGCCAACTATTTTTTCAGAGCTAGATGCAGAAAAAAATTATATTTAGTTTGCAACCTGATGGAGGTCTGTATAGATGGATTAATAGAACAAGTCCCACACACAGATAGAAGCCCAATATTTTTTCAGAGGTAGATGCAGAAAAAAAATATATTCAGTTTGCAACCTGATGGAGGTCAGTATAGATGGACTAATAGAGAAAGTCCCACACACTGCTAGAAGGCCAAATGTTTTTTCAGAGTTAGATGCAGAAAAAAATTATATTCAGTTTGCAACCTGATGGAGGTCAGTATAGATGGACTAATAGAACAAGTCCCACACACAGCTAGAAGCCCAAACATTTTTTCAGAGGTAGATGCAGATAAAATTTATTTTTAATTTGCAACCTGATGGAGGTCAGTATAGATGGACTAATAGAGAAAGTCCCACACACTGCTAGAAGGCCAAATATTTTTTCAGATCTAGATGCAGATAAAAATTATTTTTAATTTGCAACCTGATGGAGGTCAGTATAGATGGACTAATAGAGAAAGTCCCACACACTGCTAGAAGGCCAAATATTTTTTCAGAGCTAGATGCAGAAAAAATTTTTATTCAGTTTGCAACCTGATGGAGATCAGTATAGATGGACTAATAGAACAAGTCCCACACACTGCTAGAAGCCCAAATATTTTTTCAGAGCTAGATGCAGAAAAAAATTATATTCAATTTGCAACCTGATGGAGGTCAGTATAGATGGACTAATAGAATGATGCTATGCCCAAAAGATTTTACTTCACTAGGTGCAGTAAAAAAATTGGTATTCTATACACAGGTGGTATATCTTGCAACACAGATAGGCTACTCCACTGACTAACACACTCTGCAATAGGCCAAAAAGGATTAGCTTTGCTAGATTCAGCCAAATGCTGTAAAAAAAACTTGCACAGCACTGGCACAGACCTGCCTGGCAAAAACTGATAGGAACTGATGTAACCTAGTCCTGAAAAGGACTGCAATTACAATTAGTCTTTACTCCCACAATCTATCTATTTAAGAGCACAGACCTGCCTGATAAAAGTCGTAGGAAATGCTGTAACCTAGTCCTTAAAAGGACTGCAATCACAACTATTCCCTACTCCCAAGTTATCTGTAGATTTGTGCGAAAATTGGCTTGAAATTAACAAGGTATAGCGCACACAGCAACAGCGGTGCCGTCTAACACGCAGCTGCAGCAGTGAGAAAATGGTGGCGACGGGGAAAATGGCTTGGTCTTATAGGGCAAGGACATGTGACATACACTGCCAATGACACATGCCCTTGCTTGTGTGAAAAACAGCAGTTCGCTCCGTGTGTGCGCTGCTGATAGGCTGACAGACTGCACCTCCCCACTGCAAATGCGGGAAAGAGAAAAAAAAATGGAGATCTTCATTATTCCTGCAGAGATCCATCCCCTGCCCCTCCCCCCACCCCGCTGTACACTCAAACTGCGTATTAACATTAATTTTCATCATTACTGAGAAAAAATCCAGTTATGATTTTGGTGCACGAACAGTTATCGAACATAACCTCGAACAGCCGAATTTTTCTCAAATCGTTCGTGTTCGCCGAACGGCTCGAACACCGCCCAAAACAGCTCGAATTTGAGATTGGCGAACAGTTCGAGTAGAACAACGCTCATCTCTAATTAAAACCATCTTGTTAAGCTACTGTGACCTCCACATCTCTTCCAAGGGGCATTAAAACTGTCTTGTTAAACCACTCTGAACTCCACGTCTCTTCTAAGGGGCATTAAAACCGTCTTGTTAAGCCACCCTGAACTCCACAGCTCTTCCAAGGGGCATTGACATGTTGTTTTTAATTACCTCTAAACTCCACGACTCTTGCAACGGGCATTGCATTTCCTCCTAATTTTTGTCAGCTTTTGCTTTTCAATGCATAGGCGAACACTAAGGGAGACCCACTCCCCAATAAGGGGTAGAAGGTTTTTAATACGCTGTAATCCACGTCTGTTTCAAGGGGCATTGCAGTGCCTAATAATTTTTGGAAAGCCTTCCATTCCCTGCTTAGGCCAACAGTGTACAGGAGACCCAGTTGCTATAAATGGAGAAAACGGTTTAATTAAGGCCCTCTGACCTCCATGTCACTTCCAAGGGGCATTGGAGTGCCTCGAAATTTTTGATAGGCATTGCATTCACTGTATGCCTTATAACTGTGTAGCTGAACCGCTCCTTTTGGTACAGAAACATATCCTACAAGACATGTGTGGTTGGCTGGCCTGATATTGATGTGAATGGTCCCTGTTCCTCCTGCTCTTTCTCCTTTGCCACCACCTCATCCATCAATCATCACCTGAAGCTTTGTTTTAACGGGAGTCATAGAACTGGGATAGTAGCAGGAAAACATCCAGCAATCCTCGAAGGAGGTAGAGTATGCGCCAAAACGCTGACCACCTCAGGCCTAGCTGCTACTACATACATGCGCTTGCATTCCAAGGAACAGAAAGCTAAGGAGGTGGATGGCCTCATGATCATGAATAATTTACTCATTGTGTAGGAGGCCGACCACTGCTGCTGTCTACCTTCTGAACTTTGTGTTGAAGCCTGATTGTCACAGGACCCGCAATCCTCTATGTCTGGAGGACGTGTTGCATCCCAGTGTCCAACTGTGTCCCGGCTTCCATAATATTAACCCAGTGTGAAGGCGTCAGTGAGATGGACCATTCCTGGCCACATTCACTTGTCCACGTGTTTGTGTTTAGGCTGTCCTTCCCACTAAATGCACTGGGGAGGGCACAGGTAATGTTTTGGTATGTGCGCTTGTGAATAAGGTGCACCGGGACAAATAGGGGCGGCTGGGGACCGTTTATGGACACCCGGCCACTCCCACGCGGCTGGGGACTGAGTATGGACACCAGGCTACCGACGCAGCAATGACGTGGTGGCCAGATTCCACCTCCACATGCCTAAAAGGCCCAATTTCAAGTGAAAGCAAGCTAGCAGTATGGTATTGCAGTCTGGGGGTGGGTGGGTGGCAGGCTGCATACTTGCGCTTGTATTGCAAGTTATGGGGGAGGTACAATTGAACACTGCCCTGGGACAAGGACTTGCCCGGGAATAGTTGCAAGTCTGCATCTTCTGATGCGGCAAGGATCACTTCTGATTGGCACACTTTTAGGCAGTGACCTGGGTGTCAGAGATGCTTCCAGGGGTCTTCCGCAAGCTGTTCCCATGTCTTTTTAGCACTGTATGCATGTGTCACACAGCACATGGCCAGATAAGGTTGTAAAATGTTAAAATGACATTTCCCGGTGAATGCATTTGTCACGGTTGAAAGCAATACAAATGTGCAAAAACGCATAAAAAATGCTACTTGTGAACATAGCCCAAGGTGTGGAGGAGTATTTTTGTTTTTGGTTATTTATTTTACTTTATACACAAGTCTTTACCCTGGAAAGGATGTTCCTTAACCCCTTTCCGACCTGGTCAGTAATAGTACGCACCAGGTCGGGAAGGCCGGTTCAGCGGGGGCTCCGGCGGTGAGCCCGCACTGAAGCGAGCACATGTCAGCTGATTATTGGAATCGCAATCCATCCGCGGCTGTTAACATGTTAAATCTCTGACAGTGGCATTTAACTCGCGCTTCCGGGAGTCCTAAGCCTCGCCCATCAGTGACCCCGTCACGTGATCGCGGGTCACCAATGGGTGGGCATGACAACTCAGGGTCTGCAGCAGACGCCTGTGGTTGTCATGTCTCCATTGCTATGAGCGCCACCTAGTGGTCAGCGCTCATAGCAAGTGAGCATTTCTCCTGCATACAAGCGATCTGCTCATCGCTTGTATGCAGTAGAAGCAATCAGACAACTGCTGCTTCTAGTCTCCTCTGGAGACTATAGAAGCAAGCAGAAAGTGTAAAAAAAAAGTTTTTAAAAAAATAAAAAATATATAAAAGTTTAAGTCACCCCCCTTTCGCCCCATTCAAAATAAAATATATATATGTAAAAAAAAAACACATACACATATTTGGTATCGCCGCGTTCAGAATCGCCCGATCTATCAATATAAAAGAAGAATTAATACAATCAGTAAACGGCGTAACGAGAAAAAAATTTTAAACGCCAGAATTAATTTTTTTTGGTCGCTACAACTTTGCAATAAAATGCAATAACGGGCGATCAAAACATCGGATCTGCCTCAAAATGGTATCAATAAAAACGTCAGCCTGGCGCGCAAAAAATAAGCCCTCACCTGGCCCCAGATCCCGAAAAATGGAGAAGCTAAGGGTCTCGGAAAATGGCGTCATTTTTTTTGTCTTTTTTAGCAAGCTTTGGATTTTTTTTCACCACTTAAATAAAAAAGAACCTATACATGTTTGGTGTCTATGAACTCGTAACGACCTGGAAAATAATGATGGCAGGTCAGTTTTAGCAATCTGTGAACGTGGTAAAAAAGGACCCAAAAAACAACTGTGGAATTGCATTTTTTTTGCAGTTTCACTGCACTTGGAATTTTTTTCCCATTTTCCAGCACACGATATGGTAAAACCAGTGATGGTGTTTAAAAGTACAACTCGTCCCGCAAAAAATAAGCCCTCACAAGGCCATATTTATCGAAAATTAAAAAAGTTCTGGCTCTGGGAAGAAGGGGAGCAAAAAAGGAAAACACAAAAACAGAAAGACCCATGGTCGTTAAGGGGTTAACATATTTCACAGGAAAGCACTTTCACTTTCGTTTTTGAACGTTTTATTGTGAGCCTGTAAAAGTGGCTTAATACCTCTGACCACGTTGTTGACAGCAGTGACCTGGGGGGCAGAAATGCTTCCAGGGGCGATCCCCATGCTGTCCCCATGTCATTTGAGCACTGTCACTATCGTTTTGGGCACTTTTTACGCTTTCTACAGACTGCCGGGGGAGCCGCCGCAAAAATGCTCGGGCCTCCCATAGACTAACATTGGGCTCGTTGCTCGGGTCGAGCACCCGAGTATCACGGCGAGCTCGGCCCGAGCTTCGAGCCCCCGAGCATTTTAGCGCTCGCTCAACACTAGTCATCATGTTTGATCAAATTAATTCTATCCTTGGAGGCAGCAATATTACATGCATGATTTAGAGTCCACCTAGAATAACCTCTGTCAATCAATCTAGCCTCTGATTTGTCAATCTCATATTTACGATTCATATTTTCATTGCAGTTACGGGAAACCCTGATATACTCACTAATGGGTATATATTTAATAGTATGTTTCGGGTGACTGGTGGCATGGAGAATTGTATTTCCAGCAGTGGGTTTTCTGTACATGGATGACATGTCATTCTTATCAGGAAAGCCAGTAAGCTGCAGATTCAAAAAGGTGTTGGCGGTAGAATGAAAATTAAAGGTGAATCTGAGATTATAGTTATTATTATTCATAAATTTGACAAAGGGAGGAATATCAGAAACTTCACCACACCAATTAAATAGAAGTTCATCAATAAATCTACCATATCATTAGCTATATACAAAAAAATGATTTTTTGAGATATATACAGTGGGGAAAATAAGTATTTGGTACACTGAAGATTTTGTAAGTTTTCCCACGTACAAAGAATAGAGAGGTCTGTAATTATTATCATAGGTACATTTAAACTGTGAGAGACAGAATCTAAAAATATTTTTTTTTTTATGATTTTTATATAATTAAATTGTATTTCATTGCATGAAATAAGTATTTGATCACCTAGCAAGTATTCTGGCTCTCACAGACCTGTTAGTTTTTCTTTAAGAAGCCCTCCTACTATGCACTTATTACCTGAATCTATTACACCTGTTTGAACTCTCTTCCTGTATAAAAGACACCTGTCCACACACTCAATCAATCACACTCCAACCTCTCCACCATGGCCAAACTCAAAGAGCTGTCTAAGGACACCAGGGACAAAATTGTAGACCAGCACAAGGCTGGAATGGGCTACAGGACAATAGGCAAGTAGCTAGGTGAGAAGGAAACAACTGTTGGCACAATTATTAGAAAATGGAAAAAATGCAAGATGATTGTCAATCTTACTCGGTCTGGGGCTCCATGCAAGATCTTACCTCGGGTGGTAAGGATGATTCGGAGAAAGGTCAGGAATCAGCCCAGAACTACATGGGAAGACCTGGTCAATGATTTGAAGAGAGCTGGTACCACAGTCTTAAAAATTACTGTTAGTAACACACTACGCCATCATGGATTAAAATCCTACAGGGATCGCAAGGTCCCACTGCTCATGCCAGCAAATGTCCAGGCATGGGAGAAGGTCATGTGGTCAGATGAGACCAAAATAGAACTTTTTTGTATCAACTCCACTAGCCGTGTTTAGAGGAAGAAGAAGAAGGAGTACGATATGCAAGAACACAGGCCCAACTGTGAAGCATGGTGGGGGAAACATCATACTTTAGGGATGATTTTCTGCAAATAGGACAGGACAACTGCACCATATTGAAAGGAGGATGGATGGGGTCATATATTGCAAGATTTTTGCAAACAACCTCCTTCCTTCAGTAAGAGCATTGAAGAAGGGTCGTGGCTGGGTCTTCCAGCATGACCTTGATCCGAAACACACAGCCAGGGCAACTAAGGAGTGGCTCCATAAGAAGCATTTCAAGTTCCTGGAGTGGCCAAGCCAGTCTCCAGAACTGAACTCAATAGAAAATCTTTGAAAGGAGCTACCACTCAATGCTGCCCAGCGACAGCCCCGAAACCTGGAAGATCTGGACAAGATCTGTATGGAGAAGTGGGCCAAAATCCCTGCAACATTGTGTGCAAACTTGGTCAACAACTACAGGAAATGTCTGACCTCTGTAATTGCAAACATAGGTTTTTCTACCAAATATTAAGTTATGCTTTTCTATTGTATCAAATACTTATTTCATGCAATAAAATGCAAATTAATTATGTAAAAATCATACAATGTGATTTTCTTGATTTCTAGATAAAGATTCTGTCTCTCACAGTTGAAGTGTACCTACGATAAAAATTACAGACCTATCCATTCCATTTGGTCTTGGCCATGGTGGAGAGGTTGGAGTGTGATTGATTGTGTGGACAAGTGTCTTTTATACAGGTAACAAGTTCAAATAGGTGCAAATAATACAGGTAATGAGTGCAGAATAGCAGGGTTTTTTAAAGAAAAATGAACAGGTCTGTGAGAGCCAGAATTCTTGCTGGTTGGTAGGTGATCAAATACTTATTTAATGTAATAAAATGCAATTTAATTATTTAAAAATCATACAATGTGATTTTCTGGATTTTTTTTTAAATTCTGTCTCTTGCAGTTGAAGTGTACCTACGATAAAAATTACAGACCTCTCCATTCTTTGTAGGTGGAAAAACTTGCAAAATTGTCAGTGTAACAAATACTTATTTTCCTCACTGTAGGAACTGTTCCTCCCAAAAAATAAACGACCATCAGGTTAGCCAGTGAGGATGAGAACTTGGCACCCACAGAATCTCATTGGTGTTGGAGATAATATTTGTGATCAAAAACAAAAAAAAAATGGTGTCCCTGACCCACCTAGCTATGGTCTCCCTCATAACCTTAAGCCCCTTCCTAGCCCCCTGAAATGAGATGAATAAGGCTTCACTTTTCCTCCAGGCCTTCGTCACCTCCAAATACTGGACTGATATCCTCTTTACATCTAGAGTATGAAACCTTTGTTCCTTTGAATTTCTAGGATCAGGATTGAAGGAAGGGAGAGTAATTATTTGTGTCCTATGGAATTTGGAGGCTACTTTTGGAAGATAGACCGGGTCTGGTCTTAAGGTTACTCTATCCATAGACACTTGAGTGAATGGATGGTTTACTGATAGCGCATGCAGATCACTAACCCTACGGGCTGACGTTAGTGCTACCAGCATGACTGTTTTTAAGGTGAGAACTTTCTCTGAAACCTTCTCTAAGGGCTCAAAGGGAGGCTTGGTTAGCACCTCCAGAGCCAGATTAACGTCCCATGGAGGCATCCTTGGAGTAGGGATGGGTCTAGATCTACTGCAAGCTTTAATGAATCTAGTGATCCAAATATTTGCTGCCAAGTCGCAATTATATAGTGCCCCCAGAGCTGATACTTGTACCTTAAGGGTACTGGTGGCTAAGCCCATGATAAAGGCCTTCTGAAGAAACTCCAGAATGGCCCCAATAGGAACCCTCCCTTTGGCGGACTGACCCGAGGTAGACAGAAATTTAGCCAAGGTTCTGCCATTGATTCTAGTAGTCACCGGCTTCCTACTTGCCAGTAGAGTAGCGACTAGACCTGGAGAAAACCACTCCTGTGTTAGTAGTGATCTTTCCAAATCCAGGCCGTCCAATGCAGACCTGATCTCTGGGGATGGAAGACTGGGCCCTGCCTGAGAAGATCTGGAGTGTCCGGAAGAACCCATGGTTCTAATTGGGACATCCTCTTCATCCACGTGAACCATGGTCTCTTGGGCCAAAAGGGGGGAATCAATATAACCCTCGCCTGTTCTTCTTGGATCTTCCTCAGGATAGTAGGAATCAGCATAGGGGGAAATGCATCGGCCAGGGTAAAGTTCCAGGGAATTTGCAGCGCGTCCACAGCAAAAGGCTTCTACTTTGGATTTAGGGAGCAAAAGACTTTGGTTTTCCGATTGCGTTTGTTCGCAAACAGATCTATCTGAGGTTGCTCCCATCGGCCGACAATCTGCTGGAATATCGCAGGATTCAATTCCCATTCTCTTTGTTTCAAAATGTGACGACTGAAAAAAATCAGCTCTTACGTTCTCTTCTCCTCTTATATGCAATGCTGAGAGTGTAAATAGATGATTCTCCGCAAAATTCAGGATCTGTTCTGTCACTAACATCAGAGTAAGGGATCTTGTTCCACCCTGATGATTGATATAGGCGACTGTTGTTCAGTTTTCCGATTTTATCCAGATGTGTTGACCCAGAAGTTGAGAACTGAACTCTTCTGCATTTCTGACTGCCAACAGCTTCCTCATGTTGGAGGAGAGATCCATCTCGCTGTCTGACCAGAGGCCCTGTATTGAATGGTCTCTCAGGTGAGCTCCCCAGCCTTCTGCGCTTGTGTCTGTTGTAATCGTATCTGTTACCTGGAATGACCAAGGAACCCCCAGAGATAGATTTACCGGATTCATCCACCATTCCAGCGAGATGATTACCGAACTTGAAAGGGATATGCTTCCATCCAGGTGACCTCTGAGCTGTTTGTCCGCTGTCAGGATCTCCTGCTGTAGACGTCTGGAATGAAACTAGGCCCACTGTACTGCTGAGATACAAGATGTCATCGTACCCAATAGAGGCATTGCATTTCTCAGGGTCATGGATGGATTGCTGATTACGTGTGAGATGAGGGAATTGATACTCAATTTCTTGTCCTCTGGCAGAAGACATGTCTGGTTCTCTGAGTCTTAAATGAGACCCAAAAACGACTGAACCTTCTTTGGTTCTAGTTTCGAGTTTTCTAAATTTAGGATCCATCCCAAACTGGCCATGACTTTCACCAGAGCCAGTGCACAGAGTTTGATCTGCCCACCACAAAAAAATCATCCAGGTAAGGGATGACTAGAATATTGTTATGATCTGCAACAAGTACTAAGGAAAGATAGGGGAAAGCTGTCCCTACAGTAAGACTAAGCTGAATCCCTACGATGTAGCGGGCTGCCTGTTCCTAGTGAACAGACCCACCTTAGTCCTCGGCTAGTCTGAACGAAGACCTATAGAATTAAGGGGTGGGATCCATAAAAGAACTAAGGACTGGGACAAAAAGGGACACCCCCTGAACAGAAGTGGTTGCAGAACACAAAAAGACAAACTGACAAAAAGTACTACAGGTCCCAGAGGACCAAGAGAACTTGACAGAGAAAGGCACAGAAGCACCAGGCTAGAGAGACAGTAGAACACTGAAGTCCAGCACAGCCAGAAGGGCGGAGCTGGAATATAAAGTTAGATGGTCACATGACCGCAAACCACAAGATAGAAAAATTAAACAGGAGGGTTCTAACAGTACCCCCTCTTTTATGAGGATCCTCCGGAAAGCTTTAACAAGCCTAGGACCAGAGACATCATCCGTCATTACCCAGGAGCTGTCTTCGGGACCGAAACCCTTCCAGGAGACAAGAAACTGTAATCTCCCTCTATGCCTTCTAGAATTCAAGATACGAGAAATTTCAAATTCGCCGTCTTCCACCACAGGAGGAACTGTGACAATGGCGTCCCTATCAGATTCATCAGCCTTTTTCAACAAGGAAACATGAAACACAGGATTAATCTTCCAGGAAGTAGGGACATCCAACCTAACAGCAGACGGGTTAACAACCTGAAGCACTTTAAGTGGACCCACAAACTTAGGACCCAGTTTTTTAGAGGGAATCCTCAACCGCAGGTTCTTCGAGGACAACCAAATCATGTCACCCACAGTAAACAAAACCTCTTTTCGTTTCCTGTCAAAATACTTCTTGGACTTCTTGTTAGCCTCTTGAAGGTTACAATGTACATTAGTCCAAACTCTCTCCAAATCACCGAAAAAATTCTCCTCCTCCAGCACCGCCGACCCCAATTTGGAGAACGAACTAAAAGATGGATGTCTCCCAGTACAACAAAAAAAAGGAGAACACCCAGCAGAGGAGGATGTATGATTGTTAAGAGCAAATTCTGCGAGAGGCAGAAACTCAGACCACACCTCTTGATTGTCCGCCACAAAACAACGCAAAAACTGTTCAACATCCTGGTTCTTTCTTTCTGTCTGTCCATTCGACTCAGGATGGTAATCAGACGAAAATGACAAATGGACTCCCAACCGGTCACAAAAAGCACGCCAAAAGCGAGCCACAAACTGAGGTCCTCTATCAGAAAAAATATCCGTGGGAACGCCATGGAGCTTGACAATTTCCTTAAGAAATGCCTTAGCGAGTGTCTTGGGCAACTTAATGAATGGAACCAAATTACACATCTTACTAAAACGGTCAACGACCACCCAGATGACAGTAAAACCCTCGGACACAGGAAGATCAGTAATAAAATCCATAGTGAGATGCGTCCAAGGCGCACTAGGAACCTCCAAAGGGCAAAGCAACCCGGCAGCAGGAGTATGTGAAGTCTTTGACCTAGCACACACAGTACACTGACGCACCCACTTGATAACTTCCTTCTGCCATCCAGGCCACCAAAAACTGCGACTGATAAGTCTCTTAGTCTCCGAAACTCCTGGATGACCTGCCAACCGAGACTCATGACACTCCACAAACAAATCTCTCCTAAAGGCTCTAGGCACGAACAACCTCCCATGGGGAGTGTTAGATGGAGCATCATCTTGAGCTTTCAGAATCCCATTCTCCAAAACGGATTCAAAAGCCGCCACCACAACTCCTTTCTGCAAAATTCTCTCCTCCTCCTCGGCACCGACCATAGGAGAGAAGCTGCGAGATAAAGCATCAGCTTTAACATTCTTAGTACTAGGGATATAGGTAACAGAAAAATGAAAGCGAGAAAAAAAAAATTCCCACCTAGCTTGACGGGCATTTAAGCACTTGGCAGCATCCAGATAGATCAAATTCTTATGATCTGTGAAAACCTGAATAGGAAATCGAGCGCCTTCCAAAAAATGACGCCAATGTTCAAACGCAAGTTTAATAGCCAGCAACCCCCGATTTCCAACATCATAATTCAGTTTGGTTTCTGAAAATTTCCTCGAAAAGAAGGCACAAGGATGTACTCCACCCTTGTTCTCCTGAGACAAAACTGCTCCGACCCCCACCGATGAAGCATCGCCCTCAACCAAAAAAGGCTTGGTCTCATCAAGCTGCATAAGGATAGGGGCAGAACTGAACCTCTCTTTGAGATACTCAAACGCTTCATTGGCATCAGTAGTCCACTGGGCCGTATTCGCACCTTTCTTGGTGAGATCGGTTAGAGGTTTAACAATTACAGAAAAATTCTTAATGAATTTCCTGTGATAATTGGCAAAACCCAAAAATCTCTGTATAGATTTCAAACCAATAGGCCTAGGCCATTCCTGCACAGCCTGAACCTTCACAGGGTCCATCTCAAAGCCCTCGCTGGAGACAATGTAGCCCAAAAAACTAATTTTCTGCACAGCAAACTCACATTTCTCCAGTTTAACAAAGAGTGAATTATCACTCAATAACTGCAAAACTTCACGTACACTCTGCCAATGGGACTCTAGATCTGGCGAATAAATCAAAATATCATCCAAATGCACAACCACATTCTTACCAATCAAAGGTCTCAGGATGTCATTAATAAGGTTCTGAAAAAACGCAGGTGCATTGGTAAGACCAAAAGGCATCACCAGATTCTCAAAATGACCTACCGGAGTGTTAAAAGCAGTTTTCCATTCATCACCCTCCTTCACTCGTAACAAATTGTATGACCTCGGAGATCAATTTTGGAGAACCACTTGGCTCCCACTAACTGGTTAAACAAGTCAGGAATTAACGGCAATGGGTAGGAATTGCGTACGGTAATCTTATTAATTTCACGAAAATCCAGACATGGACGTAAACCGCCGTCCTTTTTTTTAACAAAGAAGAATCCAACTGCCACAGGCGACTTAGAAGGTCTAATGTGACCAGCAGCCAGGCTAGTCTGTATGTATTCCTCCAAGGCCTTTCTTTCAGGGATAGTCAGATTAAACAATCGACTTTTGGAAAGAGTAGCACCCGGAACAAATTCAATGGAGCAATCATAATCCCTATGAGGAGGTAAAACTTGCGACTCCTCCTCCGAAAAAAAAACTCCAAAAATCTTGAACAGGTACAGGTAATTCCCATTTTTCCACAGCCTCAATGCGACCATTACAACATTTATCATAGCACTTCAGACTCCAAGACTTAATCACATTAGTAGACCAGTCCAATAAAGGATTGTGCAGTTTTAACCAAGGCAATCCTAGAACAACTGGAGAGGGTAAATTATCTAAAACAACCAAGT
This sequence comes from Phyllobates terribilis, assembly GCF_046119375.1. Taxonomy (NCBI): domain Eukaryota; kingdom Metazoa; phylum Chordata; class Amphibia; order Anura; family Dendrobatidae; genus Phyllobates; species Phyllobates terribilis. The sequence continues at coordinate 528,792,393 of NW_027362764.1, read as the reverse complement.
CCAAAATTTCTTGGTGAACTTCATTGATAGCGAGGGAAAATGCAGCAGTCTTGTGAGTAATACATTTCAAAGGAGTATTATCAATTGCAACCACAGAAATAGGTGATGACAAAGGTTTGGATTTCAATTTAAGGTTTTCCAAAAACCCTTTATCAATCACATTAAGTGTTGAACCACAATCCACAAATACCTGAAATTCAATCAAATCTCCCTGCAGAGTAATACTCCCAGAAAGAAATACTCCTGCAGAGCGTAAACAAGCTGTATGGGCGTAACTGACCTTTTTTTTTTCTTTACTTAAACGATGCTCACAATACTTAATCAAATGGTCAGCTTTACCACAATAAAGACATAAACCCTCGGCGAATCTCCGGTCTCTTTCCTGAGAGCGGAGTGACATTGCCCCCACCTCCATTGGTTCTCTGCTGTCAGAGCAGATTTTCTGGGAACTAGGACCTGACATTACAGGAGTTTTTACATCATTCATCCTGGACCTCAGTCTCGTGTCCACGCGAACAGCTAACTGCATAGCTTCTTGCAGAGTCTCAGGTGCAGGGAATGCAATTAGCAAATCCTTAACCCTTTCACTCAGACCAGCAAGAAATAAACATCTCAGCGCAGAATCATTCCATTTAACTTCTGAGGCCCATCTCCTGAAGTGTGTGAAATAATTTTCAACATCATCTGACCCCTGATTCAAACGTCAAAGTTTGGATTCAGCAGATGAGATTCAATCAGGATCGTCATATAATAGCCCCATAGCAGAAAAAAATTCTTCAACAGACCTTAAACAGGGATCATTAGGTTGGAGGGAAAAGGCCTACCCCTGTGGCTCATTGCACAAAAGTGACATAATAAAACCAATGCGCTGTGATTCATTCCCAGAGGATCTTGGTCTCAAACAAAAATATAACAAACAAGCATTTTTAAAGGAAAAAAAATCTTGCTGCTTACCATAAAAAACATCAGGCAGTCCTACCTTGGGTTCAACAAAATGCGCTCCAGAACAGCTACTCATGTGTTGCTGGAGCTCGGCCTCCTCCAGAGACAATCCCTGCAAGCGTTGAGCCAAATCCAGGATGGAAACCATAACTGATCCCCGAATTTCTTTCCTTTAAGTTTTTTGGGCTGGACTTACTGCTATGATCTGCAACAAGAACTAAGGAAAGATAGGGTAAAGCTGTCCCTACAGTAAGACTAAGCTGAATCCCTATGATGTAGCGGGCTGCCTGTTCCTAGTGAACAAACCCGCCTTAGTCCTCGGCTAGTCTGAACGAAGACCTATGGAATTAAGGGAGGGGTCCCTAAAAGAACTAAGGACTGGGACAAAAATGGGACACCTCCTAAACAGAAATTGTTGTAGAACACAAAAGACAAACTGACAAAAAATACTAGAGGTCCCAGAAGACCAAGCAAACTGACAGAGAAAGGCACCGAAGCACTAGGCTAGCAAAACAGTCAAACAACACTGAAGCCAGAAGGGCGGAGCCGGAATGTATAGGCAGATGGTCACGTGACCGCAAAACACAAGATAGAAAAAACTAACAGGAGGGTTCTAACAGTGTTATATCCTTTTATATCATTTTACAAACCTCGTTTTTAATAATATATTTTAATACTTCTAATAGTAAACTGTGTTAAATAAAAAACACACTTTTTATCTACTCTTTGAGTTTTCTCCACTACTTTAGTGCGAATTAAAAACTATACCTCCTAATTTATAGAATTGTATTTTTTTTATAAATTAGAAGCACCAACAGACATATGCTTTTTTTTATCATGAAATGCAATTATATTCCTTGGAGAGGTGATAATAGAAATTTTCTTTAAAAACTTTTCAAAGTATTAGTTTTGTTGATTATGTTACATTTCAATATTTTAGTTTTACCAAAATAAATTAAAAAATTATATTAGTTCTGAAGCAATTATTATATTTAAACACAATTAAAAAAAAGTAATTGCTGTCTCTGCTTACAAAAATTGTATGAGACAAATCTCATATATAAGCCGACAAATCTATCCAGAAAATCTGCAGAGCTAGTAAACAATTTACAGTCACAGGAAATAAGACTACATTGACAAACACTGAACAGAACAAAAAGACACCATTGCCGTATCATTGACTCTATCACATATTTCCTCCAGAGAAGTGAGAATTGGTTCTAAGATAACATGTTGGAAAATGTATCCAGGAAAAATGAAATTTCATATAATTCAAATAGTAACAGAGTTCAACAGCACTGCAATAAGCCTAGAAGCATCAGAAATGGTGCATAAGTGACATTAATCCTACATTATATTCTCCAAGAGAAAAAAAATGCTAGACAAATAAGCTTTTGTCAAATAAAATAAGAGACAGATGGTAAGAAAGCGGAATCATCAATATAAACTGATGCATGAATTTTATATTTTGCTTGCTTTAGACTCGGTTCACAACACTTTGCTGAATCTGCCATGTGACAGACACGATTGGCGCCCAACAGGCCCCATCGATGTCGCTATGATAGAAGAAAAAGGCTGCAATGTCAAAATATGCCATGAAGATATAGAAATGGGCTTTTGATGCACATGTGAACAAAGCTTAACAACAGGGGCTTTTTTTCTTTTTTTGTGTGACAAACTGTATTTTTATTGATACCATTTTGTGGTACACGCAGCATTTTATTACTTTTTATTGCAGTCTTTGGGAAGAAAAATGAATAAAAAAATTCATTGTGAATGTATTGTATATACGGTAGTTTTTAAAAAACATTGCTGACCACTTGATATAATTGTCATGATATATTTATTTTATGGATTGATACCATTATGACAAATTTATATAGTTTTTTTTTATATTTAGCTAATTTTGCATAAAAAAAGACTTTAAAAATATCCTATTTTTTGATCAAAATAATTTGATACCTATAACTTTTTTCATTTTCAGTAGACAAAGATATGCGATGGCTTATGCTTTACAGATCAAGGTGTAGATTTTATTTGTACTATTTTGAATTAAATAAGAGTTTACGATAACTTTTTAATTCATTATTTGACAGTGGCATGCACAAAAAAAATCTGAGAATATTATTTTCTGTATACTGTATTTTAAAAATGACATGTTAGCTTTATTGCTTGGGTCAATACAATTATGGTCATACCCGCTTTACATTGTTTTGTTTTTTTACGTGTTCTTATTTTTGCATCAGAAAATCACTATTTTTAAACCTTTATTTTAGTCTAGATCAACAAAAAAATGTCCTTTTTATAAAGAAAGAGGTACTACATACTGTAACAGTGTAACTGTGCAGGAGTGATCATGATTGGATGATGATGCAGGTCTTCAATTAAACTATCACCTTAAAGATGCGAGTGCAATTGGGTGCAGGGAGCTGGCATTTTACTTGTACTCTGAGCTTATTTTAACAACTGGCACAGAGTATCCCACTCATGGGTGGCGGCAAAATTCCATGGCATAAGAGAAAACTTGCATTAGCGAGCCCACCAGCTTCCACCTGTCGGGTGTGCCTGGGTAAAATGCCCCACTTGCCCACTCTACAAATATGCACCTGTGTAAACTATCTGATAAAGCATTATCTAAATTAAAGGAAAACTAATTTGACCCAAAAGAAAAACTCATTGAAATATTTAATACAGTTGATTAAATGATTATGAACATTAAAAACATAAAAGATGGAATCAAAATATAATTGCACGATGTTCTTGTCTATAAGCCAAATAATATTTTGTTAAGATTCCTAACACAAAAGCTTCAACTTACTAAATTAATATCCAAATATATAATTAGTGGCCAGTCAGGTATTAACAAACTTTATTAATAATTGGTAAAACAAATGAAATATTTTGTTCACTTCAAAAGACATTAAACATATCTTAAAAGGGTAACACCTTTTCTATATTTCATCAGAACATTAAAATTAAACTACAAGATGATACAAGACCCCAGATATATTAGATAATGTTGTTCTTATCTTAACTTTTTTATTATGGAAACTTTTTAATTAGAAACACCTATGTGAAGAATAATAACAATGAAACTCATGTGCAATAGACAATAATACATAATGTAGCTCAGGAAGAATTACAATTGGAATGAAAGTAGAAGGTGTCTGACTATCGCATTGTTGACATTACATCAGCACTGCAGCTGTGGCACCCCTGCGGGTCCAGTTGCCACAGAGGTACTGCATCTCAGCCAGAGGTTTGCAGCATTGTCGCACACGGCCTTCCCTGGTTGCAGGTCCAGTGGAGACAACCATTCATGAAACTGGGTCTCCAGAGCTGACCACAAGTCCTCAGCTGTGTGACTCACATTTCCCAGACATTTCAAAGTAAACACTGATGCCGTTGAGCCCTGCTGCCAGCATAGTAAGGAGGTGAGCAGTTAGAAAGCAGGTGGCATTACCAGACAGGCTTTGGGTGCAGGTGGAGGACCGAGAGGAGGTTGAGGAGGCAGAAGCAGTGGAGGAACTTCTAGATAAAGAGGATTGACGTACAACTCACGGGGACGGCAAGACTTGGACAGCAGCCCCTTGTCCTGCTGTCACCATAGTTACCCAGTGCCCTGTCAGCGACATGTAACGCCCCTGTCCATGACTACTCGTCCAAGTGTCTGTGGTGAAATGCACCCTGTCACACACAGAGTTTCTCAAAGAAGCGGTGATGTTGTGTGCGACATGCTGGTGGAGCGCAGGCACACCTTTCTTTGAGAAGTAGTGCCGACTGGGCATGTGGCACTGGGGCACTGCGACGGACATAAGGTCTCAAAAATCCACTGTGTCCTCCAGGCGGAAAGGCAGCATTTCTGTAGCCAACAGCTTGCAGATGGTGAAATTCAACCTCTTAGCTTTCTCATGGCTAGGAGGAAATGGTCTTTTACTTGTCCACATCTGAGGGACCGAGGGCTGGCTGTTGTGCTTTGACGGGGTTGAGTAGGGTGTCCCTGGCAAACTGCCGGTCTGTGAGGAAGATGCAGGCGGACATGTTAGGTTGCCTTGATCTAAAGGTGGTGCTCTCGATGTCAGAGAGCTCTCAACACCAGCAGGTGTTTCCACTTCCCAATGAACTGAGGACCTGCCAATCACACTGGCTGTTGCAGGTAAAGAGGTGGCAGGTCTGCGTCCAAAAACATGTGTGACTGCTGTCCCCCCAGTCACAGAGGATGAAGAGGCCGCGGATGCACAAGATGGGGCAGACGGTGGTTGGCCCAGCCTGCTAGGCCGCATTGTAGCACAGTGAGCTTCCCACTGCAACTTATGCTTCATATCCATGTGACGGTACATGCATGAAGTACTCAAACTATGGATTTTTTGGCCTCTACTTAGCTTTTGGTGACAAATATTACAGATAACACGAGTTGGGTCATCCTTATCGATCTGAATAAATGCCCAGGCTATGCAAGGCTTAGAGCCCATGCGACCTGAAGAGCCACTACGACTTGTGGTCAGAGGCGGAGTTGTGGTTGAGGATGCAGTTGTTGACGTGCTTCCAGTACTCCGTCTCTGTCCAGGAAGGCGCAACCTAACCTCGTCGTCAATAGCATCTGTGACGCCCCGCTGCGCTTGGTATCACAGATCCTAGAAGAGTGTATTGATGGAATCCTCCACAAGAGGCCCCCATAAACATTCACACATCTCCACCTTCCACCTCAGACCAGCAGAGGGAGCCCGTTAGAGATATAAATAGGGAAGGTGGAGCTAGGCAGTTCAGTTCCTCTGAAGAGTTCCTGCAGTAGAGAAGCCTAAGAGAGGTCAGTCTGCAGTGGAGCTCAGTCTAGTCTAGAGAACTCAGTTAATAGTTCAGCAGTGGAGCACGAGGCTCCTGCTAGCTAGATTCAGGGAGCCCAGATAGAGCTTAAGGTGTGCCGGCGTCATAAGATCGGTGAAGCGCGGCAAGCTGCCGTTAGTGTGTATAGCCTATTGAGGGCCCGAGTAGGCCGAAGGCGAGTGGCGAGTTAGTACATAAGGGGCAGAGGAGCTTAACCAGCTCACCCCGAAGCATTTACCGGACACCGGATCCGAGCTTACCGGGATCTCTATGACCCAGTAAGGCATAACCGGAATCCCTGGAGAACTACAAGTCCCAGGATCGCTAAGGTGCTGATACGTAACAGAGCCAGGAGACGCTTAGGCCCCGCATACTGGGAGCGTGAACTTCAAGAGTAGGCCCTACCACAAGGTCAGCCAGCGCAGGACAGAGACAAAGTTAGGCCTAGCTCCAGGCAGGTCAGAAACTTACTGCGCAGAGGCAAGAAACAGGAGGCCCTACACCCGCTCATTGGGGAGGATCCTGATATGCACACTTCACCCTACAGTGCTCCAGGATGTGCCTGAATTTCCTCTAGTAAAAGGTACTGAAGTGACTACCGTGTCCGTTTCCGTTCTTGCTCTGACCCAGCTGGGTCTCGCCTGTCCTGCATTCCCCCTGCATACGCTGCCCTGAGACCTAGCTCCACCTGTGGGGAGCTATACCATCGAGCTGCCTTATCACGGGCCTCAGTGGACTGCTGCATCGCTGGTGTTTCTCACCAGATACCACAGGTGGTGTCACAAACTCTTATAAAATTAACAATTATCCACCCTTTTAAAGAGTGACCCCAGGGTATGGGCCAGGGAGCCGACCACCGCGACATCCCAAAGGCCAGGCAAAGGCCCGGGTGACCTCATCGACTGGCTGACTGTGGGTTGACAGTAAGTGGGATCTCCAACCTTGTCATCATCACTCTGTGTGTTATCACACCCGTCGTCCTCAAAGCCAACCTCTTCCTGCCCTGACCGAAAAGTCAAGTTGTCGCTCCAATCAGGTATTTGAGTCTCATCATCGTCTACATCATTGTCTCCACCAACAGGAGTTACAGTTTGGGAACGAGGGTCTACATTATGCTCAGAACCTTCTTCATCTGGTCCTGGATCCGACTTATAAAGATTCTGGGCATCAGTGCAGATCATTTCCTCGTCTGGATTAACAGAAGCTCTGGAGCAGACCTCCGTTTCCCAGGCTATAGTATGAGTAAACAGCTGTGCAGACTCAACCATCTGTGTTACCCCATACTCAGACGGGCAGCTGGAGACTTGGGAGCTGTGAGGAAGCAAGTGCGATTGGGGTGACACCTCTGAGGACTGGAATATTTGTGATGTTGAAGTTGAGGTGGAGGAGAGCCCACTTGAAGGAGCACTTGATATCCGCTGAAGCACCTGCTGTTTTTGTGCCTCATCTGAAATTTGTAGCGATGGGCGTGTCCGTAACAAAGGGATCGTATCACATTGTCCACGAAAAGAAGTCGACATGTTAGTTTGGCTGGAAGATGGTCTTTCTTCTGCAGATGTTACTCCCCCCCCCACCGCGGGGGGCTCGACCCACCAGCGGACAGGCACCAGTATTAGGAGAGGGGGGCTGGCCATCAGGGTCCACCGCGGCTCTGGCACAAACCCGGCGACACGGAGGTGGCACGGGCAGGAACGGACTGGCCGTGTCGGCTTCTCACTTTTTGGATTTTAGAAGGGCATGACATGCCTATATCTGTGTCTCCCCCTCCTTTTACTCCTCCACCTCTTTTATTTTTGCATGACTATATGTACTTGTCACTTTTCCATGTGTTAGTTATGTCTTCTGAGCAGTTTGTCAGCTTTTGGACACCTTTGAAGGTGTTTTCTATGTGTTTTTGTTTGCCTGCCATTGGTTTTAATGGTGTTCGAAGGTGTTCGACGAACAGTTCGACGAACAGTACGGCGAACACACGGGTGTTCGACGAACCGAACCGAACTCGAACACTACGGGGGTGGCTCAACACTACTAGGCATAAAGTATTTCCTGGGCTAGATGCAGTTAAAAATTTGTAATTAGATACTCTCGTTGGATGCTGAGAAAGCATTCCATAGAGTCTCCTGGCACGCTATATATGATTCTCTTAAAAAGCTTGGGGTAGGGGTCTAGGGGACCCTTTTATAGCCAAAATCACGGCCCTGTATCACAATACGTCACCTAGGCTGAAGATAAATGGAACTGTAGCACCCTGAGGGCTCGGTTGCTACAGAGGTATTGCACCTCACCCAGAGGTGTGATATCTCACTCTCAGGTAAGGATGGAGTGTTGATCAGGACCCGACACCTGCATGCATTACACCACATTGCCGTGGGGCAGGGCGACCAATATGCCTCTGAGATGGGCACGACAGTCCCTGTCCCTGGCTGGAGTGGGGGGAGGGAACACTGAGGAAGGGGAACCCTGTAGTGCAGGAGCAGGGAGGAAGCAGTTCCTGGGTACATTGAGAAGGGAGTATAAAAGGTGGGCACCATCTTAGTTCAGTGCAGAGAATGGGACAAGGCAGGGATGTCCTCTGTCCCCTCTCTTATACATCCTAGTGACGGAGCACCTGCTCTCATCAATTCGCCATAACCCCAATATTAGGTGGATTGAGGTGGGAGGCACCGAGTACAAGTGCTCTCTATTTGCTGATGATGTCCTAGTATATATCACTCAATCACATATATCCATCCATGCTGTTATGGCTGAAATAGATCACTTTGTTACATGGTCAAATTTTAAAATCAATGCAGCGAAGTCTGAGGCCCTCGATGTCTCCCTCCCCAAATCCATATAGGATTCCATCCAGTCCAACTTTCCCTTTGCCTGGCCCTCACAGGGTATCAAATACTTAGGAATTCCTATTCATAGAGACCTCTCCCATCTATGTTATCTTAATTTTGGGCCCTTTATTGAACAACTCCATACAGACCACGGTTGGCAAGTGAGAACTGTAAGATTCACTACGTGAACCACTGGTGTTTTGTGGAAAAGCACATGTACACTGTGTTCCAAATTATTATGCAAAAAGTGTTTAGGAGTGATAAGGGAAGAATTTGTTTGTTTGTTAGTTAAACTCATTAATGGTGATGTGTGTCAGGGCTCTTTATATCACTGTAAGCAATTGCAGACACCTGTGCTAATTAGTTTGGCAGGTGTGTCCAATGAAAGGCAAGACTACTTAAGAAGGCTGTCTCACATTATTAAGCAGCCTACATTTTCTGCCAAAATGGGAAAGAAAAAGGATGTGTCGGCTGCTGAGAAGCAACAAATTGTGGAGTGTTTAGGTCAAGGCATGACTACAATCAACATTGTGCGATGATCAGGATGAAGTGTCTTGGCAATCAAGAAGTATGTAGCTGATTCACAGTACACACGTGTGCGTGCTGATAAGGGCAAATTGAGGACTCTTTCCTACAGGCAATTACGTCAGGTTAAAAGAGCAGAGGCAAAAAAGCCTTGTCATAGCAGCAGACAAGTTTTTGAAGCTGCTGGTGCCTCCAACGTCCCCCGAACAACAAGATGCAGGGTCCTTCAGAGGTTTGCAGCTGTGCATACACCATCCAGTCGACCTCCTCTATCCACTTCACACAAGCAGAAACGGCTCCAGTGGGCTAAACATTACATGAAGACTGATTTCAAAACTGTTTTGTTCACGGATGAGTGCCGTGCAGCGCTCGATGGTCCAGATGGATGGAGTGGAGGATGGCTGGTTGATGGACACCCCACGCAAACACGGCTACAGCGCCAACAAGGAGGAGGTGGAGTAATGTTTTGGGCTGGAATCATGGGGAGAGAGATTGTCGGCCCCTTTAGGATCCCTGAAGGCGCTAAAGATGAACTCCATAATGTATGTGGATTTTCTCAAATAGCACTTCCTGCCATGGTTCAAGAAGAAGAACCGTGTATTTCACAGCAAGATCATTTTTTTGCATGATAATGCACCATCTCATGCTGCACATAAAACATCTGCATCTCTGGCTGATATGGGCATAAAAGGGGACAAACTTATGGTGTGACCCCCATGCTCCCCTGACCTCTACCCTATTCAGATAGACTGGAGCATCATCAAAAGGAGTGTCTATGATGGCGGGAGGCAGTTCACATCTAAGCAACACCTCTGGGAGGATATTCTGTCCTCATGCAAAACAATTGAAGCAGAAACCATCCAAAACCTGACAAATTCAATGGACGAGAGAGTTCAGAAGCTCCTTTCGAACAAGGGGTCCTATGTGAAAATGTAACATCACCTAGAATAAAGTTTTGAGTTGAAAACTGTTTGATTTCAGTTTCTAATAACCTGCTAATGCTTATAATTTCAAAAATGACCATTTTTTTGGTCTTTATTAAAATGAAAAGGTTGATCGAAAAGTTTGGGGGATCAAAGAGTGTGGCAACCCAGTAGTCATGATTACTTCGAATTCTGACAATATGAGGGTCATGTTGCAGGTAGTGCAGCAAGAAGGCACTTATGTGTCTTGCGCATCTCGGAGCCCCAAAATTATTTTCCGGGCTAGATGCAGCTAAAAATTATTATTAATTTTAAATCTGGTGGAGCTTAGTATAGATGGCCTAATAGGATCAGTGCTGCACACTGCTACAAAGCCCAAATTATTTTCCAGCCAAGATACAGATAAACATGATTAGTAATTTTAAATCTGGTGGAGCTTATTATAGATGGCCTAATAGAATCAGTGCTGCACACTGCTACAAAGCCCAAATTATTTTCCAGCCAAGATACAGATAAACATGATTAGTAATTTGAAAGCTTAAAACGGTTGGTAGGGTGATTTTAACCAATCATCAAGCTTTTACTCTCCCCAGGATGACACAGGGGTAGAAAAGTTGTTTCGGATCCATGATTTGTTCATCTTTATGAACGTGAGTCTGTCTACATTATCAGTGGAGAGCCGCGTGCGCTTATCTGTCAGCACACCACCAGCAGCGCTGAACACACGTTCAGACAGAACGCTGGCAGCGGGGCATGACAAGATCTCCAAGGCGTAAGTGGCTAGCTCCGGCCATTTATCCAGATTGGAAGCCCAAAAAGAGCAAGGGTCCAGTGACACAGTCATGGCTTCAATGTTTACTTGTAGATACTCCTGTACCATCGTCTCTAGGCAATGACTATGTGTCAGACTTCTTGTCTCCTGTGGCCTTGCAAAGGATGGGCTAAAAAAGTGGTGAAATGATTCCGCAAAATTGATGTTACCAGCAGATACTGTGGTTCTGTTACGGTTTGAGTGCTGAACACTTGACGGTCCCACGGTTGGCAAGTTGGAACTGTGAGATTCACTACGTGCACCACTGGTGTTTTGTGGAAAAGCACATGTAAGATTCTGCAACAGTCTCTGCTGATACTCCTGCATGCGTGCATCCCTTTCTATGGCAGGAATAATTTCGGCAAATTTACTTTTGTACCGGGGATCTAACAGTGTGGCAACCCAGTAGTCAGGATTATTTCTAATTCTCACAATTCGAGGGTCATGTTGCAGGTAGTGAGCAAGAAGGCACTCATGTGTGTTGCGCATCCAGGAGCACCAAGTCCCTGTTGTGTTGGTGGCGAGGTAACAATCATGCTTCCTTCCTCTGTCCTCTCCCCCCAACCTCGCACAACAGAAATGTGATCAAGGTCTCCCTCATCTGATGAGTCTTCCATCAGTTCGTCCTCCACTTCTTCCTGGGCTCCTGCACCTTCCTCACTAGTTTGGCTGCTACCGTGCGCCCTGGTAAAACCATCTCCCCCACCCTCACATGCCTGCCGCCTTGGTGCTGCCGACCGTCTGGACCTTGCAGATGTTAGCCCTTCCGCATACAACTCCTCCTCCTCTACTTCCTCCACCTCTTCTTGTGCCACCACCTGACTCCGAATTCTGTTTAACATGTGCTCCAGCATGTAAATCACCGGAATAGTCATGCTGATAATGGCATCGTCAGCACTAAACATCTTCGTCGCCATTTCAAAACTGTGCAGAAGGGTGCATAGGTCCCTGATCTGAGACCACTCCTCCAGCGTGATTTGCCCCACCTCTGGATCTCGTTGGCCCAGGCTATACGTCAGAACGTATTGCACCAGGGCTTGTCGGTGCTGCCACAGTCGCTGCAACATGTGCAGAGTTGAATTCCACCGGGTAGGCACATCGCATTTTAGCCGGTGAAGTGGCAGGCCCAACGACTTCTGTAGAGATGTAAGTCGCTGAGCTGCGGGATGCGAACGGCGGAAGTGAGCACACAGCGACCGTGCCCTCGGCAGAAGGCCATCTAGTCTGGGATAGTGGGCTAAAAATTGCTGGACAACCAGGTTCAACACGTGAGCCATACAAGGCACGTGTGTGACATTGCCCCGGCGAAGGGCCGCACCCAGGTTTGCAGCATTGTCGCACACGGCCTTCCCTGGTTTCAGGTCCAGTGGAGACAACCATTCATGAAATTGGTTCTCCAGAGCTGACCACAACTCCTCAGCTGTGTGACTCACATTTCCCAGACATTTCAAAGTAAAAACCGCCTGATGACGTTGAGCCCTACTGCCAGCATAGTAAGGAGGTGTGCAGGATCCCTTCTGCGCAGTTAGAAAGCTTGTGGCATGACCAGACAGGCTTTGGGTGCAGGTGGAAGACCGAGAGGAGGTTGAGGAGGCAGAAGCAGTGGAGGAACTTTGACATAAAGAGGATTGACGCACAACTCGTGGGGATGGCAAGACTTGGACAGCAGCCCCTTGTCCTGCTGTCACCATAGTTACCCAGTGCCCAGTCAGCGACATGTAACGCCCCTGTCCATGGCTACTGGGCATCTGGTACTGGGGCACTGCGACGGACATAAGGTCTCGAAAGTCCTCTGTGTCCACCAGGCGGAAAGGCAGCATTTCTGTAGCCAAGAGCTTGCAGATGGTGAAATTCAACCTCTTAGCTTTCTCATGGCTAGGATGAAATGGTCTTTTACTTGTCCACATCTGAGGGACCGAGGGCTGGCTATTGTGCTTAGACGGGTCTGATAAGGGTGTCCCCGGCAAACTGCCGGTCTGTGAGGAAGATGCAGGCGGACATGTTAGGTTGCCTTGATACAAAGGTGGTGCTATCGATGTCGGACAGCGCTCAACACCAGCTGGTGTTACCACCTCCAAAGAAAATGATGACCTGCCAATCACGCTGGCTGGTGCGGGTAAAGAGGTGGCAGGTCTGCGTCCCAAAACAGGTGTGACTGCTGTCCCCCCAGTCACAGAGGATGAAGAGGCCGCGGATGCACAAGATATGGCAGACGGTGGTTGGCCCGGCCGGCTAGGCCGCATTGTAGAACACTGAGCTTCCCACTGCAACTTATGCTTCATGTCCATGTGCCGGTTCATGCATGAAGTACTCAAACTATGTATTTTTTGGCCTCTACTTAGCTTTTGCTGACAAATGTTACAGATAACACGAGTTGGGTCATCTTTATCGATCTGAAAAAATGCCCAGGCTATGCAAGGCTTAGCACCCATGCGATCTGAAGAGCCACCACGACTTGTGGTGAGAGGCAGAGTTGTGTTTGAGGATGCAGTTGTTGACGTGCTTCCAGTACTACGTCTCTGTCCAGGAAGGCGCAACCTGACCTCGTCGTCACTAGCATCTTCCTCCACCTCCTCTGCTGACCTCATCTCTTGGCTGACTGTGGGTTGACAGTAAGTGGGATCTCCAACCTCATCATCATCACCCTGTGCGTTATCACACCCGTCGTCCTCAGAGCCAACCTGTTCCTGCCCTGACAAAAAACTAAAGTTGTCGCTCCAATCAGGTATTTGAGTCTCATCATCGTCTTCCTCATTGTCTCCACCAACAGGAGTTACAGTTTGGGAATGAGGGTCTACATTATGGTCAGAACCTTCTGCGTCTGGTCCTGGATCCGACTCATAAAGATTCTGGGCATCAGTGCAGATCATTTCCTCGTCTTGATTCACAGAAGCGCTGGAGTCGACCTCTGATTCCCAGGCTATAGTATGAGTAAACAGCTCTGCAGACTCAACCATCTGTTCTACCTCATACTCAGACGGGCAGCTGGAGATTTGGGAGCTGTGAGGAAGCAAGTGCGATTGGGGTGACACCTTTGAGGACTGGAGTATTTGTGATGTTGAAGTTGATGTGGAGGAGAGCCCACTTAAAGGAGCACTTGATATCCGTTGAAGCACCTGCTGTTTTTGTGCCTCATCTGGAATTTGTAGCGATTGGCGTGGCCGTAAGAAAGGGATCTTATCACATTGTCCGCTAAAAGAAGTAGACATTTTAGTTTGGCTGGAAGATGGTCTTTCTTCTGCAGATGTTACTGTTGCTTTAACACCTACCCCATGGACACAACCTTTTTTCCCCTTCCCAACACGCCTATTCCCCTTTCCACAAGCAGCAGGCCTTTTTCCACTCATTTTGGTGGTTAACTAATTCACAACTCTGGAGTTGTTTGCACAAAAAAACAATGGATGGGAACCGAGCAGAGCTGAGTGGCCAAACTGTGGTATTAGGCCAAAACTATTGGCTGGGTTAGATGGAGAAAAAAATTATATTCGATTTGCAACCTGATGGAGGTCAGTATAGATGGACTAATAGAACAAGTCCCACACACAGCTAGAAGCCCAAATATTTTTTCAGAGGTAGATGCAGAAAAAAAATATATTCAGTTTGCAACCTGATGGAGGTCAGTATAGATGGACTAATAGAGAAAGTCCCACACACTGCTAGAAGGCCAAATATTTTTTCAGAGCTAGATGCAGACAAAAAATTATTTTGAATTTGCAACCTGATGGAGGTCAGTATAGGTGGACTAATAGAACAAGTCCCACACACTGCTAGAAGGCCAAATATTTTTTCAGAGCTAGATGCAGAAAAAAATTATATTCAGTTTGCAACCTGATGGAGGTCAGTATAGATGGACTAATAGAACAAGTCCCACACACAGCTAGAAGCCCAAATATTTTTTCAGAGGTAGATGCAGATAAAAATTATTTTTAATTTGCAACCTGATGGAGGTCAGTATAGATGGACTAATAGAGAAAGTCCCACACACTGCTAGAAGGCCAAATATTTTTTCAGAGCTAGATGCAGATAAAAATTATTTTTAATTTGCAACCTGATGGAGGTCAGTATAGATGGACTAATAGAGAAAGTCCCACACACTGCTAGAAGGCCAAATATTTTTTCAGAGCTAGATGCAGATAAAAATTATTTTTAATTTGCAACCTGATGGAGGTCAGTATAGATGGACTAATAGAGAAAGTCCCACACACTGCTAGAAGGCCAACTATTTTTTCAGAGCTAGATGCAGAAAAAAATTATATTTAGTTTGCAACCTGATGGAGGTCTGTATAGATGGATTAATAGAACAAGTCCCACACACAGATAGAAGCCCAATATTTTTTCAGAGGTAGATGCAGAAAAAAAATATATTCAGTTTGCAACCTGATGGAGGTCAGTATAGATGGACTAATAGAGAAAGTCCCACACACTGCTAGAAGGCCAAATGTTTTTTCAGAGTTAGATGCAGAAAAAAATTATATTCAGTTTGCAACCTGATGGAGGTCAGTATAGATGGACTAATAGAACAAGTCCCACACACAGCTAGAAGCCCAAACATTTTTTCAGAGGTAGATGCAGATAAAATTTATTTTTAATTTGCAACCTGATGGAGGTCAGTATAGATGGACTAATAGAGAAAGTCCCACACACTGCTAGAAGGCCAAATATTTTTTCAGATCTAGATGCAGATAAAAATTATTTTTAATTTGCAACCTGATGGAGGTCAGTATAGATGGACTAATAGAGAAAGTCCCACACACTGCTAGAAGGCCAAATATTTTTTCAGAGCTAGATGCAGAAAAAAATTTTATTCAGTTTGCAACCTGATGGAGATCAGTATAGATGGACTAATAGAACAAGTCCCACACACTGCTAGAAGCCCAAATATTTTTTCAGAGCTAGATGCAGAAAAAAATTATATTCAATTTGCAACCTGATGGAGGTCAGTATAGATGGACTAATAGAATGATGCTATGCCCAAAAGATTTTACTTCACTAGGTGCAGTAAAAAAATTGGTATTCTATACACAGGTGGTATATCTTGCAACACAGATAGGCTACTCCACTGACTAACACACTCTGCAATAGGCCAAAAAGGATTAGCTTTGCTAGATTCAGCCAAATGCTGTGAAAAAAACTTGCACAGCACTGGCACAGACCTGCCTGGCAAAAACTGATAGGAACTGATGTAACCTAGTCCTGAAAAGGACTGCAATTACAATTAGTCTTTACTCCCACAATCTATCTATTTAAGAGCACAGACCTGCCTGATAAAAGTCGTAGGAAATGCTGTAACCTAGTCCTTAAAAGGACTGCAATCACAACTATTCCCTACTCCCAAGCTATCTGTAGATTTGTGCGAAAATTGGCTTGAAATTAACAAGGTATAGCGCACACAGCAACAGCGGTGCCGTCTAACACGCAGCTGCAGCAGTGAGAAAATGGTGGCGACGGGGAAAATGGCTTGGTCTTATAGGGCAAGGACATGTGACATACACTGCCAATGACACATGCCCTTGCTTGTGTGAAAAACAGCAGTTCGCTCCGTGTGTGCGCTGCTGATAGGCTGACAGACTGCACCTCCCCACTGCAAATGCGGGAAAGAGAAAAAAAAATGGAGATCTTCATTATTCCTGCAGAGATCCATCCCCTGCCCCTCCCCCCACCCCGCTGTACACTCAAACTGCGTATTAACATTAATTTTCATCATTACTGAGAAAAAATCCAGTTATGATTTTGGTGCACGAACAGTTATCGAACATAACCTCGAACAGCCGAATTTTTCTCAAATCGTTCGTGTTCGCCGAACGGCTCGAACACCGCCCAAAACAGCTCGAATTTGAGATTGGCGAACAGTTCGAGTAGAACAACGCTCATCTCTAATTAAAACCATCTTGTTAAGCTACTGTGACCTCCACATCTCTTCCAAGGGGCATTAAAACTGTCTTGTTAAACCACTCTGAACTCCACGTCTCTTCTAAGGGGCATTAAAACCGTCTTGTTAAGCCACTCTGAACTCCACAGCTCTTCCAAGGGGCATTGACATGTTGTTTTTAATTACCTCTAAACTCCACGACTCTTGCAACGGGCATTGCATTTCCTCCTAATTTTTGTCAGCTTTTGCTTTTCAATGCATAGGCGAACACTAAGGGAGACCCACTCCCCAATAAGGGGTAGAAGGTTTTTAATACGCTGTAATCCACGTCTGTTTCAAGGGGCATTGCAGTGCCTAATAATTTTTGGAAAGCCTTCCATTCCCTGCTTAGGCCAACAGTGTACAGGAGACCCAGTTGCTATAAATGGAGAAAACGGTTTAATTAAGGCCCTGTGACCTCCATGTCACTTCCAAGGGGCATTGGAGTGCCTCGAAATTTTTGATAGGCATTGCATTCACTGTATGCCTTATAACTGTGTAGCTGAACCGCTCCTTTTGGTACAGAAACATATCCTACAAGACATGTGTGGTTGGCTGGCCTGATATTGATGTGAATGGTCCCTGTTCCTCCTGCTCTTTCTCCTTTGCCACCACCTCATCCATCAATCATCACCTGAAGCTTTGTTTTAACGGGAGTCATAGAACTGGGATAGTAGCAGGAAAACATCCAGCAATCCTCGAAGGAGGTAGAGTATGCGCCAAAACGCTGACCACCTCAGGCCTAGCTGCTACTACATACATGCGCTTGCATTCCAAGGAACAGAAAGCTAAGGAGGTGGATGGCCTCATGATCATGAATAATTTACTCATTGTGTAGGAGGCCGACCACTGCTGCTGTCTACCTTCTGAACTTTGTGTTGAAGCCTGATTGTCACAGGACCCGCAATCCTCTATGTCTGGAGGACGTGTTGCATCCCAGTGTCCAACTGTGTCCCGGCTTCCATAATATTAACCCAGTGTGAAGGCGTCAGTGAGATGGACCATTCCTGGCCACATTCACTTGTCCACGTGTTTGTGTTTAGGCTGTCCTTCCCACTAAATGCACTGGGGAGGGCACAGGTAATGTTTTGGTATGTGCGCTTGTGTATAAGGTGCACCGGGACAAATAGGGGCGGCTGGGGACCGTTTATGGACACCCGGCCACTCCCACGCGGCTGGGGACTGAGTATGGACACCAGGCTACCGACGCAGCAATGACGTGGTGGCCAGATTCCACCTCCACATGCCTAAAAGGCCCAATTTCAAGTGAAAGCAAGCTAGCAGTATGGTATTGCAGTCTGGGGGTGGGTGGGTGGCAGGCTGCATACTTGCGCTTGTATTGCAAGTTATGGGGGAGGTACAATTGAACACTGCCCTGGGACAAGGACTTGCCCGGGAATAGTTGCAAGTCTGCATCTTCTGATGCGGCAAGGATCACTTCTGATTGGCACACTTTTAGGCAGTGACCTGGGTGTCAGAGATGCTTCCAGGGGTCTTCCGCAAGCTGTTCCCATGTCTTTTTAGCACTGTATGCATGTGTCACACAGCACATGGCCAGATAAGGTTGTAAAATGTTAAAATGACATTTCCCGGTGAATGCATTTGTCACGGTTGAAAGCAATACAAATGTGCAAAAACGCATAAAAAATGCTACTTGTGAACATAGCCCAAGGTGTGGAGGAGTATTTTTGTTTTTGGTTATTTATTTTACTTTATACACAAGTCTTTACCCTGGAAAGGATGTTCCTTAACCCCTTTCCGACCTGGTCAGTAATAGTACGCACCAGGTCGGGAAGGCCGGTTCAGCGGGGGCTCCGGCGGTGAGCCCGCACTGAAGCGAGCACATGTCAGCTGATTATTGGAATCGCAATCCATCCGCGGCTGTTAACATGTTAAATCTCTGACAGTGGCATTTAACTCGCGCTTCCGGGAGTCCCAAGCCTCGCCCATCAGTGACCCCGTCACGTGATCGCGGGTCACCAATGGGTGGGCATGACAACTCAGGGTCTGCAGCAGACGCCTGTGGTTGTCATGTCTCCATTGCTATGAGCGCCACCTAGTGGTCAGCGCTCATAGCAAGTGAGCATTTCTCCTGCATACAAGCGATCTGCTCATCGCTTGTATGCAGTAGAAGCAATCAGACAACTGCTGCTTCTAGTCTCCTCTGGAGACTATAGAAGCAAGCAGAAAGTGTAAAAAAAAAGTTTTTAAAAAAATAAAAAATATATAAAAGTTTAAGTCACCCCCCTTTCGCCCCATTCAAAATAAAATATATATATGTAAAAAAAAAACACATACACATATTTGGTATCGCCGCGTTCAGAATCGCCCGATCTATCAATATAAAAGAAGAATTAATACAATCAGTAAACGGCGTAACGAGAAAAAAACTTTAAACGCCAGAATTAATTTTTTTTGGTCGCTACAACTTTGCAATAAAATGCAATAACGGGCGATCAAAACATCGGATCTGCCCCAAAATGGTATCAATAAAAACGTCAGCCTGGCGCGCAAAAAATAAGCCCTCACCTGGCCCCAGATCCCGAAAAATGGAGAAGCTAAGGGTCTCGGAAAATGGCGTCATTTTTTTTGTCTTTTTTAGCAAGCTTTGGATTTTTTTTCACCACTTAAATAAAAAAGAACCTATACATGTTTGGTGTCTATGAACTCGTAACGACCTGGAAAATAATGATGGCAGGTCAGTTTTAGCAATCTGTGAACGTGGTAAAAAAGGACCCAAAAAACAACTGTGGAATTGCATTTTTTTTGCAGTTTCACTGCACTTGGAATTTTTTTCCCATTTTCCAGCACACGATATGGTAAAACCAGTGATGGTGTTTAAAAGTACAACTCGTCCCGCAAAAAATAAGCCCTCACAAGGCCATATTTATCGAAAATTAAAAAAGTTCTGGCTCTGGGAAGAAGGGGAGCAAAAAAGGAAAACACAAAAACAGAAAGACCCATGGTCGTTAAGGGGTTAACATATTTCACAGGAAAGCACTTTCACTTTCGTTTTTGAACGTTTTATTGTGAGCCTGTAAAAGTGGCTTAATACCTCTGACCACGTTGTTGACAGCAGTGACCTGGGGGTCAGAAATGCTTCCAGGGGCGATCCCCATGCTGTCCCCATGTCATTTGAGCACTGTCACTATCGTTTTGGGCACTTTTTAGGCTTTCTACAGACTGCCGGGGGAGCCGCCGCAAAAATGCTCGGGCCTCCCATAGACTAACATTGGGCTCGTTGCTCGGGTCGAGCACCCGAGTATCACGGCGAGCTCGGCCCGAGCTTCGAGCCCCCGAGCATTTTAGCGCTCGCTCAACACTAGTCATCATGTTTGATCAAATTAATTCTATCCTTGGAGGCAGCAATATTACATGCATGATTTAGAGTCCACCTAGAATAACCTCTGTCAATCAATCTAGCCTCTGATTTGTCAATCTCATATTTACGATTCATATTTTCATTGCAGTTACGGGAAACCCTGATATACTCACTAATGGGTATATATTTAATAGTATGTTTCGGATGACTGGTGGCATGGAGAATTGTATTTCCAGCAGTGGGTTTTCTGTACATGGATGACATGTCATTCTTATCAGGAAAGCCAGTAAGCTGCAGATTCAAAAAGGTGTTGGCGGTAGAATGAAAATTAAAGGTGAATCTGAGATTATAGTTATTATTATTCATAAATTTGACAAAGGGAGGAATATCAGAAACTTCACCACACCAATTAAATAGAAGTTCATCAATAAATCTACCATATCATTAGCTATATACAAAAAAATGATTTTTTGAGATATATACAGTGGGGAAAATAAGTATTTGGTACACTGAAGATTTTGTAAGTTTTCCCACGTACAAAGAATAGAGAGGTCTGTAATTATTATCATAGGTACATTTAAACTGTGAGAGACAGAATCTAAAAATATTTTTTTTTTTATGATTTTTATATAATTAAATTGTATTTCATTGCATGAAATAAGTATTTGATCACCTAGCAAGTATTCTGGCTCTCACAGACCTGTTAGTTTTTCTTTAAGAAGCCCTCCTACTATGCACTTATTACCTGAATCTATTACACCTGTTTGAACTCTCTTCCTGTATAAAAGACACCTGTCCACACACTCAATCAATCACACTCCAACCTCTCCACCATGGCCAAACTCAAAGAGCTGTCTAAGGACACCAGGGACAAAATTGTAGACCAGCACAAGGCTGGAATGGGCTACAGGACAATAGGCAAGTAGCTAGGTGAGAAGGAAACAACTGTTGGCACAATTATTAGAAAATGGAAAAAATGCAAGATGATTGTCAATCTTACTCGGTCTGGGGCTCCATGCAAGATCTTACCTCGGGTGGTAAGGATGATTCGGAGAAAGGTCAGGAATCAGCCCAGAACTATATGGGAAGACCTGGTCAATGATTTGAAGAGAGCTGGTACCACAGTCTTAAAAATTACTGTTAGTAACACACTACGCCATCATGGATTAAAATCCTACAGGGATCGCAAGGTCCCACTGCTCATGCCAGCAAATGTCCAGGCATGGGAGAAGGTCATGTGGTCAGATGAGACCAAAATAGAACTTTTTTGTATCAACTCCACTAGCCGTGTTTAGAGGAAGAAGAAGAAGGAGTACGATATGCAAGAACACAGGCCCAACTGTGAAGCATGGTGGGGGAAACATCATACTTTAGGGATGATTTTCTGCAAATAGGACAGGACAACTGCACCATATTGAAAGGAGGATGGATGGGGTCATATATTGCAAGATTTTTGCAAACAACCTCCTTCCTTCAGTAAGAGCATTGAAGAAGGGTCGTGGCTGGGTCTTCCAGCATGACCTTGATCCGAAACACACAGCCAGGGCAACTAAGGAGTGGCTCCATAAGAAGCATTTCAAGTTCCTGGAGTGGCCAAGCCAGTCTCCAGAACTGAACTCAATAGAAAATCTTTGAAAGGAGCTACCACTCAATGCTGCCCAGCGACAGCCCCGAAACCTGGAAGATCTGGACAAGATCTGTATGGAGAAGTGGGCCAAAATCCCTGCAACATTGTGTGCAAACTTGGTCAACAACTACAGGAAATGTCTGACCTCTGTAATTGCAAACATAGGTTTTTCTACCAAATATTAAGTTATGCTTTTCTATTGTATCAAATACTTATTTCATGCAATAAAATGCAAATTAATTATGTAAAAATCATACAATGTGATTTTCTTGATTTCTAGATAAAGATTCTGTCTCTCACAGTTGAAGTGTACCTACGATAAAAATTACAGACCTATCCATTCCATTTGGTCTTGGCCATGGTGGAGAGGTTGGAGTGTGATTGATTGTGTGGACAAGTGTCTTTTATACAGGTAACAAGTTCAAATAGGTGCAAATAATACAGGTAATGAGTGCAGAATAGCAGGGTTTTTTAAAGAAAAATGAACAGGTCTGTGAGAGCCAGAATTCTTGCTGGTTGGTAGGTGATCAAATACTTATTTAATGTAATAAAATGCAATTTAATTATTTAAAAATCATACAATGTGATTTTCTGGATTTTTTTTTAAATTCTGTCTCTTGCAGTTGAAGTGTACCTACGATAAAAATTACAGACCTCTCCATTCTTTGTAGGTGGAAAAACTTGCAAAATTGTCAGTGTAACAAATACTTATTTTCCTCACTGTAGGAACTGTTCCTCCCAAAAAATAAACGACCATCAGGTTAGCCAGTGAGGATGAGAACTTGGCACCCACAGAATCTCATTGGTGTTGGAGATAATATTTGTGATCAAAAACAAAAAAAAAATGGTGTCCCTGACCCACCTAGCTATGGTCTCCCTCATAACCTTAAGCCCCTTCCTAGCCCCCTGAAATGAGATGAATAAGGCTTCACTTTTCCTCCAGGCCTTCGTCACCTCCAAATACTGGACTGATATCCTCTTTACATCTAGAGTATGAAACCTTTGTTCCTTTGAATTTCTAGGATCAGGATTGAAGGAAGGGAGAGTAATTATTTGTGTCCTATGGAATTTGGAGGCTACTTTTGGAAGATAGACCGGGTCTGGTCTTAAGGTTACTCTATCCATAGACACTTGAGTGAATGGATGGTTTACTGATAGCGCATGCAGATCACTAACCCTACGGGCTGACGTTAGTGCTACCAGCATGACTGTTTTTAAGGTGAGAACTTTCTCTGAAACCTTCTCTAAGGGCTCAAAGGGAGGCTTGGTTAGCACCTCCAGAGCCAGATTAACGTCCCATGGAGGCATCCTTGGAGTAGGGATGGGTCTAGATCTACTGCAAGCTTTAATGAATCTAGTGATCCAAATATTTGCTGCCAAGTCGCAATTATATAGTGCCCCCAGAGCTGATACTTGTACCTTAAGGGTACTGGTGGCTAAGCCCATGATAAAGGCCTTCTGAAGAAACTCCAGAATGGCCCCAATAGGAACCCTCCCTTTGGCGGACTGACCCGAGGTAGACAGAAATTTAGCCAAGGTTCTGCCATTGATTCTAGTAGTCACCGGCTTCCTACTTGCCAGTAGAGTAGCGACTAGACCTGGAGAAAACCACTCCTGTGTTAGTAGTGATCTTTCCAAATCCAGGCCGTCCAATGCAGACCTGATCTCTGGGGATGGAAGACTGGGCCCTGCCTGAGAAGATCTGGAGTGTCCGGAAGAACCCATGGTTCTAATTGGGACATCCTCTTCATCCACGTGAACCATGGTCTCTTGGGCCAAAAGGGGGGAATCAATATAACCCTCGCCTGTTCTTCTTGGATCTTCCTCAGGATAGTAGGAATCAGCATAGGGGGAAATGCATCGGCCAGGGTAAAGTTCCAGGGAATTTGCAGCGCGTCCACAGCAAAAGGCTTCTACTTTGGATTTAGGGAGCAAAAGACTTTGGTTTTCCGATTGCGTTTGTTCGCAAACAGATCTATCTGAGGTTGCTCCCATCGGCCGACAATCTGCTGGAATATCGCAGGATTCAATTCCCATTCTCTTTGTTTCAAAATGTGACGACTGAAAAAAATCAGCTCTTACGTTCTCTTCTCCTCTTATATGCAATGCTGAGAGTGTAAATAGATGATTCTCCGCAAAATTCAGGATCTGTTCTGTCACTAACATCAGAGTAAGGGATCTTGTTCCACCCTGATGATTGATATAGGCGACTGTTGTTCGGTTTTCCGATTTTATCCAGATGTGTTGACCCAGAAGTTGAGAACTGAACTCTTCTGCATTTCTGACTGCCAACAGCTTCCTCATGTTGGAGGAGAGATCCATCTCGCTGTCTGACCAGAGGCCCTGTATTGAATGGTCTCTCAGGTGAGCTCCCCAGCCTTCTGCGCTTGTGTCTGTTGTAATCGTATCTGTTACCTGGAATGACCAAGGAACCCCCAGAGATAGATTTACCGGATTCATCCACCATTCCAGCGAGATGATTACCGAACTTGAAAGGGATATGCTTCCATCCAGGTGACCTCTGAGCTGTTTGTCCGCTGTCAGGATCTCCTGCTGTAGACGTCTGGAATGAAACTAGGCCCACTGTACTGCTGAGATACAAGATGTCATCGTACCCAATAGAGGCATTGCATTTCTCAGGGTCATGGATGGATTGCTGATTACGTGTGAGATGAGGGAATTGATACTCAATTTCTTGTCCTCTGGCAGAAGACATGTCTGGTTCTCTGAGTCTTAAATGAGACCCAAAAACGACTGAACCTTCTTTGGTTCTAGTTTCGAGTTTTCTAAATTTAGGATCCATCCCAAACTGGCCATGACTTTCACCAGAGCCAGTGCACAGAGTTTGATCTGCCCACCACAAAAAAATCATCCAGGTAAGGGATGACTAGAATATTGTTATGATCTGCAACAAGTACTAAGGAAAGATAGGGGAAAGCTGTCCCTACAGTAAGACTAAGCTGAATCCCTACGATGTAGCGGGCTGCCTGTTCCTAGTGAACAGACCCACCTTAGTCCTCGGCTAGTCTGAACGAAGACCTATAGAATTAAGGGGTGGGATCCATAAAAGAACTAAGGACTGGGACAAAAAGGGACACCCCCTGAACAGAAGTGGTTGCAGAACACAAAAAGACAAACTGACAAAAAGTACTACAGGTCCCAGAGGACCAAGAGAACTTGACAGAGAAAGGCACAGAAGCACCAGGCTAGAGAGACAGTAGAACACTGAAGTCCAGCACAGCCAGAAGGGCGGAGCTGGAATATAAAGTTAGATGGTCACATGACCGCAAACCACAAGATAGAAAAATTAAACAGGAGGGTTCTAACAGTACCCCCTCTTTTATGAGGATCCTCCGGAAAGCTTTAACAAGCCTAGGACCAGAGACATCATCCGTCATTACCCAGGAGCTGTCTTCGGGACCGAAACCCTTCCAGGAGACAAGAAACTGTAATCTCCCTCTATGCCTTCTAGAATTCAAGATACGAGAAATTTCAAATTCGCCGTCTTCCACCACAGGAGGAACTGTGACAATGGCGTCCCTATCAGATTCATCAGCCTTTTTCAACAAGGAAACATGAAACACAGGATTAATCTTCCAGGAAGTAGGGACATCCAACCTAACAGCAGACGGGTTAACAACCTGAAGCACTTTAAGTGGACCCACAAACTTAGGACCCAGTTTTTTAGAGGTAATCCTCAACCGCAGGTTCTTCGAGGACAACCAAATCATGTCACCCACAGTAAACAAAACCTCTTTTCGTTTCCTGTCAAAATACTTCTTGGACTTCTTGTTAGCCTCTTGAAGGTTACAATGTACATTAGTCCAAACTCTCTCCAAATCACCGAAAAAATTCTCCTCCTCCAGCACCGCCGACCCCAATTTGGAGAATGAACTAAAAGATGGATGTCTCCCAGTACAACAAAAAAAAGGAGAACACCCAGCAGAGGAGGATGTATGATTGTTAAGAGCAAATTCTGCGAGAGGCAGAAACTCAGACCACACCTCTTGATTGTCCGCCACAAAACAACGCAAAAACTGTTCAACATCCTGGTTCTTTCTTTCTGTCTGTCCATTCGACTCAGGATGGTAATCAGACGAAAATGACAAATGGACTCCCAACCGGTCACAAAAAGCACGCCAAAAGCGAGCCACAAACTGAGGTCCTCTATCAGAAAAAATATCCGTGGGAACGCCATGGAGCTTGACAATTTCCTTAAGAAATGCCTTAGCGAGTGTCTTGGGCAACTTAATGAATGGAACCAAATTACACATCTTACTAAAACGGTCAACGACCACCCAGATGACAGTAAAACCCTCGGACACAGGAAGATCAGTAATAAAATCCATAGTGAGATGCGTCCAAGGCGCACTAGGAACCTCCAAAGGGCAAAGCAACCCGGCAGCAGGAGTATGTGAAGTCTTTGACCTAGCACACACAGTACACTGACGCACCCACTTGATAACTTCCTTCTGCCATCCAGGCCACCAAAAACTGCGACTGATAAGTCTCTTAGTCTCCGAAACTCCTGGATGACCTGCCAACCGAGACTCATGACACTCCACAAACAAATCTCTCCTAAAGGCTCTAGGCACGAACAACCTCCCATGGGGAGTGTTAGATGGAGCATCATCTTGAGCTTTCAGAATCCCATTCTCCAAAACGGATTCAAAAGCCGCCACCACAACTCCTTTCTGCAAAATTCTCTCCTCCTCCTCGGCACCGACCATAGGAGAGAAGCTGCGAGATAAAGCATCAGCTTTAACATTCTTAGTACTAGGGATATAGGTAA
Organism: Phyllobates terribilis; assembly: GCF_046119375.1. Classification (NCBI taxonomy): domain Eukaryota; kingdom Metazoa; phylum Chordata; class Amphibia; order Anura; family Dendrobatidae; genus Phyllobates; species Phyllobates terribilis. Next base: position 528,765,900 of record NW_027362764.1, on the reverse strand, counting down.
CAGAAAAATGAAACCGAGAAAAAAAAAATTCCCACCTAGCTTGACGGGCATTTAAGCACTTGGCAGCATCTAGATAGATCAAATTCTTATGATCTGTGAAAACCTGAATAGGAAATCGAGCGCCTTCCAAAAAATGACGCCAATGTTCAAACACAAGTTTAATAGCCAGCAACCCCCGATTTCCAACATCATAATTCAGTTTGGTTTCTGAAAATTTCCTCGAAAAGAAGGCACAAGGATGTACTCCACCCTTGTTCTCCTGAGACAAAACTGCTCCGACCCCCACCGATGAAGCATCGCCCTCAACCAAAAAAGGCTTGGTCTCATCAAGCTGCATAAGGATAGGGGCAGAACTGAACCTCTCTTTGAGATACTCAAACGATTCATTGGCATCAGTAGTCCACTGGGCCGTATTCGCACCTTTCTTGGTGAGATCGGTTAGAGGTTTAACAATTACAGAAAAATTCTTAATGAATTTCCTGTGATAATTGGCAAAACCCAAAAATCTCTGTATAGATTTCAAACCAATAGGCCTAGGCCATTCCTGCACAGCCTGAACCTTCACAGGGTCCATCTCAAAGCCCTCGCTGGAGACAATGTAGCCCAAAAAACTAATTTTCTGCACAGCAAACTCACATTTCTCCAGTTTAACAAAGAGTGAATTATCACTCAATAACTGCAAAACTTCACGTACACTCTGCCAATGGGACTCTAGATCTGGCGAATAAATCAAAATATCATCCAAATGCACAACCACATTCTTACCAATCAAAGGTCTCAGGATGTCATTAATAAGGTTCTGAAAAAACGCAGGTGCATTGGTAAGACCAAAAGGCATCACCAGATTCTCAAAATGACCTACCGGAGTGTTAAAAGCAGTTTTCCATTCATCACCCTCCTTCACTCGTAACAAATTGTATGACCTCGGAGATCAATTTTGGAGAACCACTTGGCTCCCACTAACTGGTTAAACAAGTCAGGAATTAACGGCAATGGGTAGGAATTGCGTACGGTAATCTTATTAATTTCACGAAAATCCAGACATGGACGTAAACCGCCGTCCTTTTTTTTAACAAAGAAGAATCCAACTGCCACAGGCGACTTAGAAGGTCTAATGTGACCAGCAGCCAGGCTAGTCTGTATGTATTCCTCCAAGGCCTTTCTTTCAGGGATAGTCAGATTAAACAATCGACTTTTGGAAAGAGTAGCACCCGGAACAAATTCAATGGAGCAATCATAATCCCTATGAGGAGGTAAAACTTGCGACTCCTCCTCCGAAAAAAAAACTCCAAAAATCTTGAACAGGTACAGGTAATTCCCATTTTTCCACAGCCTCAATGCGACCATTACAACATTTATCATAGCACTTCAGACTCCAAGACTTAATCACATTAGTAGACCAGTCCAATAAAGGATTGTGCAGTTTTAACCAAGGCAATCCTAGAACAACTGGAGAGGGTAAATTATCTAAAACAACCAAGTCCAAAATTTCTTGGTGAACTTCATTGATAGCGAGGGAAAATGCAGCAGTCTTGTGAGTAATACATTTCAAAGGAGTATTATCAATTGCAACCACAGAAATAGGTGATGACAAAGGTTTGGATTTCAATTTAAGGTTTTCCAAAAACCCTTTATCAATCACATTAAGTGTTGAACCACAATCCACAAATACCTGAAATTCAATCAAATCTCCCTGCAGAGTAATACTCCCAGAAAGAAATACTCCTGCAGAGCGTAAACAAGCTGTATGGGCGTAACTGACCTTTTTTTTTTCTTTACTTAAACGATGCTCACAATACTTAATCAAATGGTCAGCTTTACCACAATAAAGACATAAACCCTCGGCGAATCTCCGGTCTCTTTCCTGAGAGCGGAGTGACATTGCCCCCACCTCCATTGGTTCTCCGCTGTCAGAGCAGATTTTCTGGGAACTAGGACCTGACATTACAGGAGTTTTTACATCATTCATCCTGGACCTCAGTCTCGTGTCCACGCGAACAGCTAACTGCATAGCTTCCTGCAGAGTCTCAGGTGCAGGGAATGCAATTAGCAAATCCTTAACCCTTTCACTCAGACCAGCAAGAAATAAACATCTCAGCGCAGAATCATTCCATTTAACTTCTGAGGCCCATCTCCTGAAGTGTGTGAAATAATTTTCAACATCATCTGACCCCTGATTCAAACGTCAAAGTTTGGATTCAGCAGATGAGATTCAATCAGGATCGTCATATAATAGCCCCATAGCAGAAAAAAATTCTTCAACAGACCTTAAACAGGGATCATTAGGTTGGAGGGAAAAGGCCTACCCCTGTGGCTCATTGCGCAAAAGTGACATAATAAAACCAATGCGCTGTGATTCATTCCCAGAGGATCTTGGTCTCAAACAAAAATATAACAAACAAGCATTTTTAAAGGAAAAAAAATCTTGCTGCTTACCATAAAAAACATCAGGCAGTCCTACCTTGGGTTCAACAAAATGCGCTCCAGAACAGCTACTCATGTGTTGCTGGAGCTCGGCCTCCTCCAGAGACAATCCCTGCAAGCGTTGAGCCAAATCCAGGATGGAAACCATAACTGATCCCCGAATTTCTTTCCTTTAAGTTTTTTGGGCTGGACTTACTGCTATGATCTGCAACAAGAACTAAGGAAAGATAGGGTAAAGCTGTCCCTACAGTAAGACTAAGCTGAATCCCTATGATGTAGCGGGCTGCCTGTTCCTAGTGAACAAACCCGCCTTAGTCCTCGGCTAGTCTGAACGAAGACCTATGGAATTAAGGGAGGGGTCCCTAAAAGAACTAAGGACTGGGACAAAAATGGGACACCTCCTAAACAGAAATTGTTGTAGAACACAAAAGACAAACTGACAAAAAATACTAGAGGTCCCAGAAGACCAAGCAAACTGACAGAGAAAGGCACCGAAGCACTAGGCTAGCAAAACAGTCAAACAACACTGAAGCCAGAAGGGCGGAGCCGGAATGTATAGGCAGATGGTCACGTGACCGCAAAACACAAGATAGAAAAAACTAACAGGAGGGTTCTAACAGTGTTATATCCTTTTATATCATTTTACAAACCTCGTTTTTAATAATATATTTTAATACTTCTAATAGTAAACTGTGTTAAATAAAAAACACACTTTTTATCTACTCTTTGAGTTTTCTCCACTACTTTAGTGCGAATTAAAAACTATACCTCCTAATTTATAGAATTGTATTTTTTTTATAAATTAGAAGCACCAACAGACATATGCTTTTTTTTATCATGAAATGCAATTATATTCCTTGGAGAGGTGATAATAGAAATTTTCTTTAAAAACTTTTCAAAGTATTAGTTTTGTTGATTATGTTACATTTCAATATTTTAGTTTTACCAAAATAAATTAAAAAATTATATTAGTTCTGAAGCAATTATTATATTTAAACACAATTAAAAAAAAGTAATTGCTGTCTCTGCTTACAAAAATTGTATGAGACAAATCTCATATATAAGCCGACAAATCTATCCAGAAAATCTGCAGAGCTAGTAAACAATTTACAGTCACAGGAAATAAGACTACATTGACAAACACTGAACAGAACAAAAAGACACCATTGCCGTATCATTGACTCTATCACATATTTCCTTCAGAGAAGTGAGAATTGGTTCTAAGATAACATGTTGGAAAATGTATCCAGGAAAAATGAAATTTCATATAATTCAAATAGTAACAGAGTTCAACAGCACTGCAATAAGCCTAGAAGCATCAGAAATGGTGCATAAGTGACATTAATCCTACATTATATTCTCCAAGAGAAAAAAAATGCTAGACAAATAAGCTTTTGTCAAATAAAATAAGAGACAGATGGTAAGAAAGCGGAATCATCAATATAAACTGATGCATGAATTTTATATTTTGCTTGCTTTAGACTCGGTTCACAACACTTTGCTGAATCTGCCATGTGACAGACACGATTGGCGCCCAACAGGCCCCATCGATGTCGCTATGATAGAAGAAAAAGGCTGCAATGTCAAAATATGCCATGAAGATATAGAAATGGGCTTTTGATGCACATGTGAACAAAGCTTAACAACAGGGGCTTTTTTTCTTTTTTTGTGTGACAAACTGTATTTTTATTGATACCATTTTGTGGTACACGCAGCATTTTATTACTTTTTATTGCAGTCTTTGGGAAGAAAAATGAATAAAAAAATTCATTGTGAATGTATTGTATATACGGTAGTTTTTAAAAAACATTGCTGACCACTTGATATAATTGTCATGATATATTTATTTTATGGATTGATACCATTATGACAAATTTATATAGTTTTTTTTTATATTTAGCTAATTTTGCATAAAAAAAGACTTTAAAAATATCCTATTTTTTGATCAAAATAATTTGATACCTATAACTTTTTTCATTTTCAGTAGACAAAGATATGCGATGGCTTATGCTTTACAGATCAAGGTGTAGATTTTATTTGTACTATTTTGAATTAAATAAGAGTTTACGATAACTTTTTAATTCATTATTTGACAGTGGCATGCACAAAAAAAATCTGAGAATATTATTTTCTGTATACTGTATTTTAAAAATGACATGTTAGCTTTATTGCTTGGGTCAATACAATTATGGTCATACCCGCTTTACATTGTTTTGTTTTTTTACGTGTTCTTATTTTTGCATCAGAAAATCACTATTTTTAAACCTTTATTTTAGTCTAGATCAACAAAAAAATGTCCTTTTTATAAAGAAAGAGGTACTACATACTGTAACAGTGTAACTGTGCAGGAGTGATCATGATTGGATGATGATGCAGGTCTTCAATTAAACTATCACCTTAAAGATGCGAGTGCAATTGGGTGCAGGGAGCTGGCATTTTACTTGTACTCTGAGCTTATTTTAACAACTGGCACAGAGTATCCCACTCATGGGTGGCGGCAAAATTCCATGGCATAAGAGAAAACTTGCATTAGCGAGCCCACCAGCTTCCACCTGTCGGGTGTGCCTGGGTAAAATGCCCCACTTGCCCACTCTACAAATATGCACCTGTGTAAACTATCTGATAAAGCATTATCTAAATTAAAGGAAAACTAATTTGACCCAAAAGAAAAACTCATTGAAATATTTAATACAGTTGATTAAATGATTATGAACATTAAAAACATAAAAGATGGAATCAAAATATAATTGCACGATGTTCTTGTCTATAAGCCAAATAATATTTTGTTAAGATTCCTAACACAAAAGCTTCAACTTACTAAATTAATATCCAAATATATAATTAGTGGCCAGTCAGGTATTAACAAACTTTATTAATAATTGGTAAAACAAATGAAATATTTTGTTCACTTCAAAAGACATTAAACATATCTTAAAAGGGTAACACCTTTTCTATATTTCATCAGAACATTAAAATTAAACTACAAGATGATACAAGACCCCAGATATATTAGATAATGTTGTTCTTATCTTAACTTTTTTATTATGGAAACTTTTTAATTAGAAACACCTATGTGAAGAATAATAACAATGAAACTCATGTGCAATAGACAATAATACATAATGTAGCTCAGGAAGAATTACAATTGGAATGAAAGTAGAAGGTGTCTGACTATCGCATTGTTGACATTACATCAGCACTGCAGCTGTGGCACCCCTGCGGGTCCAGTTGCCACAGAGGTACTGCATCTCAGCCAGAGGTGTGGTACCCCACTCTCGGGTAAGGAGGGAGCATTACCTGGGACCAACACACCCACATCCAACACCACATCACTCCAGTAGGGAAGGGCGAGATTGCTCCTGAGGGAGAGCACAGTTCCTGTCCCTGTCTGGAGGAGGGAACTAGGTAGAGGAGGTGGGTGAAGGAAGAAGTTTAGAGGAGCACTGAAGGAAGGGCTGAAGGTAGAGGGGACCACGTAGAGTGACAGTTGGTGACGTGGGTCACATGACAGGTAGTATAAAAGGAAAGGTAGAGAGACTGGGGTCCTGTCAGAGGGGCCCAGTAAGAGAAAGAACGAGAGAAGCGAGGGAGTCAGAGAGAAGGGCTCCAGAGACAGAGAAAGGATCTTAGGGGGCACGGGAAGTGCGGAGTCCACCCGTGCGCCCAAGTTCACGCCGACCGTGAAGGGATCAGGTCGCAGTAGAGGACAGGCTCCAGATAGAGGAGGACTGCAGGACTCCGCTAGCAAACCGGAGGTTGCAGTATCTCTAAGTGCCAGAGCCATAAACCACAAACATTCGCTGAAAAGGTGGCCATATAGGACCAAGGGTACAGAGAGGATGTCGCCCAACAAGGCCCAGGGCCACTGGCTCGGGACACTGTGTGTGAGGCGCAGGGCAGGAGGGCGAGAGCCAGCACAGAGAGACGACTCGGAAAGGTACACAAGAAGGGGGTCCTGTTGAAGTGCACCCAAGTTATCTGAGAGTTGCTGGATCACTTCCCCGGAGGACACAGGACTCGGTGGGCTGTTATAACATGGCTAGCAGTTGTAACATGGAGCACCATAAAAACTATGATTAAAAACTTGAAGACTGCACCTTGCTGTGTCCTTGATTTAATTGCTGCGCCAGCTGCCTTGCACTAAACCACCAACATCAAAAATTCCTATTTAACTGCCCTGAAGCCTAGCTCTACCAGTGGAGAGCTGAACCATCTCTGCTGCGTCACCAACGGCCCCAGTGGATCTGAACTGCGGCGGCGGCCACCTATAGTCGCATACCATGGGTGACATCACAAAACTTTATTCCCCTCTTTTCTTTATTTATTGATCACCCTGGGCCACGGACCGGGTCACGCCACCGTGACTACCCCAATAGAACCAACCGGCCCAGCTTCGGAGTACCCCACGGCCCCAGGGGGCGTGCCATAGCCAATACCAATCAGTGAGAATAGCGGCTCTGAAGGGGGTATTCTATCTATATGGATAGAACAACTAAGATCACTGATTCACTGAGGATGTGAGGTCAGTATCACAGCCGGGGCGTTGTTGGGGTCAGTAGAGATCAGGGGCCAAGGCCCCCAAAGCATATGTTTTGCAGCCTACCACCAAACTAAAGTGTAAAGACACATGCAACATGTTGGAAAAAGTGTGTTGCTTGGAAACAGCTGTTCAAAAAATTGTGCATCATGTTGGCAAAAGCTTTCAATGTAATAGATGTTAGATCATAGACAACTTTCTCACTTGCATTCTGAAATTATTAGGCTATTGTCACAGCAGCCAAAACCTTTTCTCTTGGCAGGAAAAATGTTGCATACAAAATACGTTTTGCAACGTTTGAAGTGTTTTTCCAGGGGTTTTTTGGTGCAGATTGCTTGTGTGATCATTAATAAACTTAGTTTACGTCACCAAAAAAGATAGTTAGTTGCATTTGTACACAGTCTCATTCATTTCAATGGTGAAAAAGTGCTGCAAATATGCTGAAAGAATTGACATGCTGCAGATTTAAAAAATGCTGCATTTTTCAAATTCAGTCAGGACAAATAGCAAAGGTGTGCTCGAGTTTTTTAAAATCTCATAGCTTTTATTGTTACTGTAATACGCATCTTTTAATTTGCAGAAAAAAAGGCAGCAAAACACAGTGAGGGAATATAGTCTTACAGTGGCATGTAAAAATTTGGGCACTCCGGGTCAAAATTACTGTTATTGTGAACAGTTAAGCAAGTTGAAGATGAAATGATTTTTTAAAAGGGCTCAAGTTATAGATGACACATTTCCTTTGCATTTTAGGCAACAAAAAAAATATATATTGTCATTTTTTACATTTTAAAAATAACAAAAATGGAGGTGGGCTAATGCAAAAGTTTGGGCACCCTTGGAGATTTGTGTACTCAGATAACTTTGACCAAAGTTTCAGACCTTAATTAGTCTATTAGGGTTATGGCTTGTTCACTATCATTGTTAGGAAAGGCCAGGTGATCCAAATTTCCCAGCTTCATAAAAACCCTAGTTCCTCTAACCTTGTGCCAAAAAACAGCAGCCATGGGTTCTTCTTAACAGCTGCCTACCACTCTGAAAATGAAAATGGTGGAGGTCCACAAAGCAGGAGAAGGCTATAAGAATATAGCAAGGCTTTTTCACGTTGCCCTTTCCTCAGTTCAAAATGTAATTAAGAAATGGCAGTTAGCAGGAAAAGTGGAGGTCAAAATACGGTCTGGAAGACCAAGCAGAATTTCAGCGAGAGCTACTTGTAGATTGCTAAAGAGGAAAATCAGTACCCCCCTCACCATAAAATTCAGCATGAGAAGTATGCCAAATAACATCTAAACAAGCCTTATGCATTTTGGAAACAAGTCCTGTGGACCGATGAGGTTAAAATATAATAAACATAGGGGTGGATCAATCATGTTTTGGGATTGTAATGCAGCTAAAGGCATGGGGAACATTTTGCGTGTATAGGGAAGAATGAATTCAATGAAATTTCAACAAATTCTTGATGCAAACATAACACCATCTGTAAAAAAGCTGAAGTGGAAGAGAAGATGTCTTCTACAAATGGATAATGATCCTAAACACGCCAAAATCCACAATAGACTATTATTATTATTATTATTTATTTATATAGCGCCATTGATTCCATGGTGCAGTACATATGAAGGGGTTACATACCAAATACAGATATCACTTACAGTAAACAAACTAACAATAATAGACTGGTACAAAGGGAAGAGGACCCTGCCCTTGCAGGCTTACATTCTACAGAAATGGGGATAGAGACAGTAGGTTGTGGGGGTTGCAGTAGCTCCGGTGTTGTTGAGGTGGCAGCAAGCAAGGTCATGGCAGGCTGTAAGCTTGTTTGAAGAGATGGGTTTTCAGGTTCCATCTGATTTTATGAGCTGTCCCAGGCCAAGGGTATAGATTGAGAAGAGTAGGGGTCCTAGGATAGAGCCTCGAGGGACTCCAACAGCGAGGGGGCTGGATGATGAGGTAGTGTTGGAGTGGGAGATGCTAAATGTGCAGTTAGAAAGGTATGAGGAGATCCAAGATGGGGCAAGGTTTTTGACACCAAAGGAAGAGAGGATCTGTAGTAGGAGGCAGTGGTCAACTGTGTCGAAGGCAGAGGACAGGTCAAGAAGAAGGAGTACAGAGAATTGTCTGTTAGCTTTGGCGGTATGTCATTAGTAATTTTGGTAAGGGGAGATTTGGTGGAATGGTGGGGGTGGAAGCCAGATTGTCAGTTGTTGAAGAGAGAGTTAGATGGGAAGTGAGAGGAAATGAGTTTGGAGGCAAATGGGAGCAGCGATATGGGGTGGTAGCTAAATAAGGCGGTTGGGTCAAGGGATGGCTTTTTGAGGATAGGCGTGATTGTGGCATGTTTGAAGGCAGCGGGGAAGGTACCAGAATTTAGTGAGAGGTTGAAGAGATGGGTTAGGGATGGGATGAGTATGGGAGTGAGGTTGGAGAGAAGGTCGGATGGGATCGAGTGCACAAGTGGTGAGGTGTGATTTGGAGAGTAGACGAGTAAGGTCTCCTTCCGTGACTACCTCAAAATGCGCAAGCTGAAGGTTTTACAATGGCCCTCACAGTCCCCTGATTTGAACATCATTGAAAATCTGTGGCTAAACCTAGAAAATAGCAGTGCATGCAAGACGACCCAGAAATCTCACTGAACTGGATGAATTTCCTAGGAAGAATGGATGAAAACCTCTCAAACAATAATTGAAATATTTTAATTGCTAACCGGTAATTGTGATTTTCCAGAACCATGACAGCATCGTACAGACAGAGAGGAAACCTACCAAAATAAAAGGGGCGACACCTCTCTTCCTCCCCAGTGTGTTTACAGAGTATAAGAGGTGACCGCCTTGTTAAGACATATACAGTGGTGGCCAAAAGTATTGGCACCCCTGCAATTCTGTCAGATAATACTCAGTTTCTTCCTGAAAATGATTGCAATCACAAATTCTTTGGTATTATTATCTTCATTTAATTTGCTTGCAAGGAAAAAACACAAAAGAGAATGAAGCAAAAATCAAATCATTGATCATTTCACACAAAACTCCAAAAATGGGCCAGACAAAAGTATTGGCACCCTCAGCCTAATACTTGGTTGCACAACCTTTAGCCAAAATAACTGCGAACAACCGCTTCCGGTAACCATCAATGAGTTTCTTACAATGCTCTGCTGGAATTGTAGACCATTCTTCTTTGGCAAACTGCTCCAGGTCCCTGATATTGAAGGGTGCCTTCTCCAAACTGCCATTTTGATATCTCTCCACAGGTGTTCTATGGGATTCAGGTCTGGACTCATTGCTGGCCACCTTAGAAGTCTCCAGTGCTTTCTCTCAAACCATTTTATAGTGCTTTTTGAAGTGTGTTTTGGGTCATTGTCCAGCTGGAAGACCCATGACCTCTGAGGGAGACCCAGCTTTCTCATACTGGGCCCTACATTATGCTGCAAAATTTTTTGGTAGTCTTCAGACTTCATAATGCCATGCACACGGTCAAGCAGTCCAGTGCCAGAGGCAGCAAAGCAACCCCGAAACATCAGGGAACCTCCGCCATGTTTGACTGTAGGGACCGTGTTCTTTTCTTTGAATGCCTCTTTTTTTTTCCTGTACACTCTATGTTGATGCTTTTTCACAAAAAGCTCTACTTTTGTCTCATCTGACCAGAGAACATTCTTCCAAAACATTTTAGGCTTTCTCAGGTAAGTTTTGGCAAACTCCAGCCTGGCTTTTTTATGTCTCGGGTAAGAAACGGGGTCTTCCTGGGTATCCTACCATACAGTCCCTTTTCATTCAGACGCCGACGGATAGTACGGGTTGACACTGTTGTACCCTCAGACTGCAGGGCAGCTTGAACTTGTTTGGATGTTAGTCGAAGTTCTTTATCCACCATCCGCACAATCTTGCGTTGAAATCTCTCGTCAATTTTTCTTTTCCGTCCACATCTAGGGAGGTTAGCCACAGTGCCATGGGCTTTAAACTTCTTGATGACACTGCGCACGGAAGACACAGGAACATTCAGGTATTTGGAGATGGACTTGTAGCCTTGAAATTGCTCATGCTTCCTCACAATTTGGTTTCTCAAGTCCTCAGACAGTTCTTTGGTCTTCTTTCTTTTCTCCATGCTCAATGTGGTACACACAAGGACACAGGACAGAGGTTGAGTCAACTTTAATCCATGATAACTGGCTGCAAGTGTGATTTAGTTATTGACAACACCTGTTAGATGCCACGGGTAAGTAACAGATGTTGTTAATTACACGAATTAGAGAAGCATCACATGATTTTTCAAACAGTGCCAATACTTTTGTCCACCCCCTTTTTTAGGTTTGGTGTGGAATTGTATCCCATTTGGCTTTTGGACAATTCTTTTTGTGTTTTTTCATTGAAGACAAATTAAATGAAGATAATAATACCAAAGAATTTGTGATTGCAATCTTTTTCAGGAAGAAGCTGAGTATTATCTGACAGAATTGCAGTGGTGCAAATACTTTTGTCCACCACTGTATGCATACAACAAGTTATCAACATTCACCTTATAGTGTTTACACAAACCAGTGGGGTTTTTTTGTTTGTTTTTTTTTAAAACAGGATGTTTTCCACCACCAACGTAAATAAGAAGAAAGGGAGGGAAGTAGCACGGTGCTGTCATGGTTCTGGAAAATGAAATTACCGGTAAGCAATTATCATATTTACCCTCCACCATGACAGCACCATACAGAGAGATTAATATTGATGAAATCCCTAGGGCGGGACCACCACTGAAAGAACCTTTCTCCCAAAGGAAAGATCAGACAGCCCAAGATCCAACCTGTAGAGTCGGAAGAAGATGGTCGGTGTAACATCCCTGGTGGCGTGCTTGCATAGTGCACCACCTCCCACTATGCAAGACCGCAATCTTACCTGTCAGTCCAGCCTACAAATCGTGCTCCAGTTCATGCTGTGTGCATGTCTCTTGACTGACTGCTTAGGGCGGAGACCCGGTTACTTCCTAATTGTTATAGCTGCTGTGGGTGCACCCCTAATGCGTCTCCAGCCTATTGCTGTGAGTCACTGGATATTTAACCCCCTCCACCCAGTAGGAGGTGCCTGAGCAACACTAACATTCAGTGTGCTCCTTGACTCTGAAGTTGCCAGGTCCAGTTCTGCTTCTTGTCTGTTTCCGCCATCTCTGGGGGCTGGATACTCAGACCTGTTATCTGTGACTTCTTGTCCGTTTCCGCCATCTCTGTCGTCTGTATACCCAGGCCTGTTATCTCTGACTTCTAGTCTGTTCCGCCTCTCTGGGGGCTGTATACCCAGGCTCGTTCTTGTATATCATTGCAGTAGCAGTTCCTGTCTGTTTGTCTCTATGGCCGTACCTTCCCTTTTCCTGCAGTATTTGAACCTGCACCTACTCCAACTCGTTGTCTCTGTACTTCTGTTTGTGAGTTTTGTGTCCACTCGCTACTTCACAGTAAGTACCCTTTCCCTTCCTCCGTATCTTCCTCCTGTGTTCTAGCCATCTTCCTGTATTTTCCAGTCTATTCCATGTGAACAGAGCCCTGTCCTCTCTGCCTTGTCCACCGAACCTGCGGTTTCGCTCCGCTCTGTCTTGCCCACCGCTCCGGCGGTTTCTCTCTGCTCTGACCTGCCCACTGCTCCGGCGGTTTCCCTCTGCTCTGCCTTACCCACCGATTCGGCGGTTTCTCTCTGCTCTGACTTGCCCACCGCTCCGGCGGCTTCCCTCTGCTCTGCCTTACCCACCGCTCCGGCAGCTTCTCTCTGCTCTGACTTGCCCACCGCTCCGGCGGCTTCTCTCTGCTCTGCCTTGCTCACCGCACCAGCAGTTTCTCTCTGCTCTGACTTGCACACCACTCCGGCGGCTTCCCTCTGCTCTGCCTTACCCACCACTCTGGTGGCTTCTCTCTGCTCTGACTTGCCCACCGCCCCGGCAGCTTCTCTCTGCTCTGCCTTGCTCACCGTACTAGTGGTTTGTCTCTGCTCTGACTTGCCCACCGCTCCAGCGGTTTCTCTCTGCTCTGCCTTGCCCACTGCTCCGGCGGTTCCGCTCTGCTCTGCCTTGTCCACCGCACCTGCGGTTTCTCTCTGCTCTGCCTCGTCCACCGCTCCGGCGGTTCCGCTCTTCTCTGCCTTGCCCACCGCACCTGCAGTTTTCGATCCGCTCTGCTTGCTCACTGCACCAGCAGTTCCTCTCTGCTCTGCCTTGTCCTCCGCTCCGGCGGTTTTGCTTTACTCTGCTTGTCTACCGCATCTGCGGCTCTGTACCTGTCTCCCAGTCTGTACTGGACCCTATCCAGCCTGCGTTCCAACCTGCTAGTACCTCCTTGTCTGCACTCCAGCTGTGTTTGCCAGTATCTCCCTGTCTGCATACCAGCCGTGCTTGCCAGTGCCCACCTGTCTGCATACCAGCCGTGCTTGCCAGTGACCACCTGTCTGCATACCAGCCTTACTTGCCATTACCCACCTATCTGCATACCACCCGTACTTGCCAATACCCACCTGCCTATATGCCAGTCTAACCTGCCTGTTCCTACATTCCCCAGTGTGGGTCAACAACTGTGACCGGGGTCTGATCTGGAGTCGCTCCTGGTCCCTCTGCTCGGTTCCTCCTTGGTCCACGGAGTCGACTAAGCTGCCGTGCGACCTTGGTCGGATCGGGTTGATACTTAGTTACGCCCCTCCAGGCACTCCTCGGTTCATGGTACAGTGGGATCACTAATCACGCTCACGCCAATCAGTTCGGGCGCGAGCGTAACAGTCGGAGATGCCCAGATTGCCGCTTTGCAAATCTGGTCTACTGCGGCATTGGCTCTTTCTGCCCAAGAGGCAGCTATGGCCCTGGTAGAATGTGCTTTTATACCCTGAGGGGGATCACGGTCAGAAGCAGAGTAGGCTAAAATTATGGCCATTCTAACCCATCTGGCAATTGTAGATTTAGTAGCTTCTTTACCCTTGTTTGCCCCCTGAAAAGAAACAAACATGGCCGAGGACTTCCTGCACTGACTCATTACCTTAAGGTATCTAAGGATACACCTTCCCACATCTAGGGAGTGAAATGTTATTTCCCCTTGGTTTTTTGGTTCATCACAAAGTGAAGGGAGCACTATCTCCTGATTCCTGTAAAATCTAGAGCTCACTTTTGGGAGGAACGATGGGTCTGGCCTCAATATCAATCTGTCCAGCAAGATGTTTGTAAATGGGGGATTGATCGAGAGAGCTTGTAACTCCCTCATCCGCCTAGCAGAGGTTAGTGCCACCAGCAGTACTGCTTTTAGTTTAAGTACTTTAACCGCAGCGGATGAGATGGGCTCAGAAGGAGCCTTTGTAAGGGCATTAAGGACTAAATTAAGGTCCCAGGGGGCTACCCTAGGACTGGCTATAGGTCTGGATGAAAAGGATGCTTTTATAAACCTATGTATCCATGGGTGATCAGCTAGTTTATGATCAAATAACGCACCTAGGGCTGAAACCTGCACTTTTAAGGAGCTAGTGGAGAGACCCCTCTCTAGACCCTTTTGGAGGAATTCCAGTATTTCTGAAATGGGAACTAGCTGACTTTGGAGAGTAATGACTTGACCCGGAAATTTAAGGAAACTATTCCAAATATTCCCATACTTAAGGGAGGTGACTTTTTTCCTGCTTAATAGGAGAGTTGTGATTAAGTTTTCTGAGAACCCCTTTGTTGATAACAATCCCCTCTCAAGTTCCAGGCCTTTAGGTGTAGTCTGGGAACCTGAGGATGGGTTACCGGACCCTGAGATAATAGCTCTGGATTGTCGGGTAGGATCCATGGGTCCGAGTCTGACATGACCCTTAGCCAAGTAAACCAGGCCCTTTTCGGCCAGAAGGGGGCAACCAGTATTACTCTGGCTTTCTCCTCGCATATTTTCTTTAACACTATGGGAATTGAGGGAAAGGGCGGGAAAGCATATGCCAGGCAAAACCCCCATTCTTGCAAAAGAGCATCCACCACGTCTGGTGACTCTCTTGAATTTAGAGAATAGAATTTTTCTACCTGACGGTTTTCTCTGGTGGCAAATAAGTCTATTTCTGGAAGACCCCAGGCTGGACAGATCTGACAGAAAACCCTTCTGTTTAGAACTCATTCTCCTTGATTGAGTGAATGGCTACTTAAATAATCTGCAATGATATTTTCCAAACCCTGCTATGGAGAATATTTACTGTACCTCTAACATCAATGGGTCTGATCTGGTTCCCCCTTGGCAATTCAAACAAGCCACCGCTGTGCTGTTGTCTGATAGGATTACTACATCTTTTCCAATACAGAATTTTAAGGTTGCCTGTAATGCTTTCCTGACTGCGGTCAGTTCTTTTAGGTTTGAGGAACCATTTTTTAATTTTGAATCCCACAAACCTTGAAACCAACCCCCTTCTAGGTGGGCTCCCCAACCTGTCGGGCTTGCGTCCGTGGTGACTACGACTGGATTTTTTACTGTCTATGGGACTCCCTTCAGAAGATTTCCTGAATCTGCCCATCAATGTAGAGAATTTAGTGTCCCGGCCGACAGCTGAAATTTGTAGTCCAGCTGATCTCCCACTGAGGACTGAAATTCTAGGATTTCCCACTGCAGTTTCCTTGTGTGGAAATGAATCCACTGTACTGCTGGAATTGTGGTTGTTAGGGATCCTAGTAAGGACATAGCCTCTCTTACTGAGACACGTCTTCCTTGAATATTTATAATTTTTTTTTTTTTTTACTTTCTCCTGTGGGAGGAAGCAACGCTGATGAATAGCATCCAGGTTGATGCCCAGAAAAGTCTGAAGTTGAGTGGGTTTGGATCTTGATTTTTCTTCGCTTATTATCCAACCCAATTTTGTTAGAACAGATAGAACTCGTTTGACGGCTACAGTACAGGCTTTTTCAGTGTCCCCGATTATCAAAGAGTCATCTAGGTATGGCACTATTAATATGTCCCTTTTCCTTATATATGACGTCATTTCCGCCACTATTTTGGTAAAAATCCTGGATGCCAGTGACACTCCAAACGGTAGGCACTGCTATTGTAGATGCAGAAGGTCGCCTTGGAACTCTACTGCCACCCTGAGATATTGTTGGTGGTCTGGTTGGATTGGGATGTGATAATACGCATCCTTTAAGTCTATTACAGCCATGAAACAGAAGGGGTACAAAAGCTTTACCGTCGATCTCAAAGTCTCCATCTTGAACCTTTCTGTTTTTATATATATGTTCAAGGCTTTTAAATTTATTATTGTTCTGTATGAATCATCGTTTTTTTTTATTAGGAATAGATTGCTGTAAAACCCTTTCCTTTTTCCCCTTCTGCCACACCGACTAACACACACGTTTGTATAGCAATTTTTGGATTTCGGCTTCCAAAGCAATCTGCTTTATCTTGCCTACCCGGGTTTCTATTATCCAAAGTGGGGGAAAGGAAGAAAAACTTATTTTTAAGCCATTGGGTAGCGGGTAGTGAGGCCCACTGATGTTAAAACCGCTTTAATCTTCCCCCCACAGGTAGACTGGCGTCATTGATGATTGGACCGACCTTTGTAGGTGGCGCTTTTATTAAATAGGAAGCCCCTGGACTAATTTCTATCTCCAGGGCCGACCCCCTCTCCCACTATCTTCTCTCTGGCTTCTCCCTCTCCCTCTTGCCCCTGACCCCTGAAAGGATTTTTTATATTTTTGAGACGGAGGGAGAAAATTTTGCTTTTTATCAGCTGATTCTTTAATATGTCATCCAGGACTGTCCCGAAGAAAAAGTCACCTTGGCAGGGAATGGCACATAATGTCATTTTGGACTGAAAATCAGCTGACCAATTCTTAAGCCAAAAGGCTCTGCGTGCAGGGTTTGAGAGACCACAGGCCCGAGCTGCAAATCTAACGCTGTCTACCGAAGCATCCGTCAGGAAATCGACTGCCTTCTGGATAGTGGAAAGTGCTTCCAGGAGTTGTTCTCTAGGACACTTATTCCTTATTTGAGACTCTAGTTCCTGTAGCCATTTTACCAGAGATCTGGCAGTACATGTGGCTGCGATGCTGGACTTAAAGGAACCTTCTGCCGCCTCCCATGTGCCCCTGAGGAACGTGTCAGCCTTTTTATCTAAAGGATCTTTTAGGGAACCCAGATCCTCGAAGGGGAGGGCTACCTCCTTAGACACTCTGGCAATAGCCACATCGATCTTCGGGGATTTTTCCCAAACACTAGTTAATTCTTCTTCAAAAGGATATTTCCGTTTAAGTGTGTTAGGGACTGACACTTTTTTAACTGGTTTCTTCCACTCTTTTTGTAATAGGGAAAGTAAGTTCTTATGCACTGGGAATACTCGATGTTTGCGCTCCTCCAGGTTACTGAACATGGAATCCTGCACAGATTTATGCTCCCTCTGGGTTTCTACCCCCATGGTAGATCTAAAGATTTTTAATAGCTTTGCCGTTTCTTCTACCGGGAAGCAATGCTGGCCATATTCTCCATCAGAGGATGACATTTCGGAGCCATCAGAATCAACTAATTCCCCTGATTCTTCCTTTTCTTCCTCTGAGCTGATGTCTGAGGGTGTATGTAGTATGCCTGAAGAGGTGGATGGCCCCAGGACATATCGTATTTCCCTTTTCACAATATTTTTGACCTCGCCTTTGATCAAGGTTTTAATCTCCTGAAACAGAGACGTGGATTCCTCCATAACCATTTTAAATTATTAATTTTTTATTTTTTCTCCATGGAGCTGAGTGTGGTCTTGTTTATATTTTGCCGTGAGCTGATGCTATTATTGATACCATTTTGAAGTACACATAACAATTCACTATTTTGCTGTATTTTTTTCGATAGTGCTGTGACTAGTGTTGAGCGATACCTTCCGATATCAGGAAATATCGTATCGGATTGGATCGGGCCGATACCCAAAAAGTATCGGATATCGCCGATTCCGATACCGGAAACCAATGCAAGTCAATGGGACACAAATATCGGAATGAAAATAAACCCTTTCTTTCCTTGTAGGTTAATTCTACATGAAGTAAAACAACTAAGAATAATGTAGAATGACATGAAAAGCCGGCAATTCATCAGCGGCATACACCGGCACCCGACAATTTACAACAGAAAGAATAGAGCTTCACACATAGATTAGATAGATAGAAACATGTCAGTCACATATATATGAAGTACAGTGACAGTGTTGCTTACTGTACTTGTCATTTAGTGTAAAGGATTTATTAAAAAAAATATTAGTGTTTTCGTGCACCGTCTCTTTAAAAAAGCCGGCCGGCAATTCAGCAGCGGTACCCGACAATTTATAACAGACAGAATAGAGAATCACACATAGATTAGATAGATAGAAACATGTCAGTCACATATATATGAAGTACAGTGACAGTGTTGCTTACTGTACTTGTCATTTAGTGTAAAGGATTTATTAAAAAAAATATTAGTGTTTTCGTGCACCGTCTCTTTAAAAAAGCCGGCCGGCAATTCAGCAGCGGTACCCGACAATTTATAACAGAAAGAATAGAGCTTCACACATAGATTAGATAGATAGAAACATGTCAGTCACATATATATGAAGTACAGTGACAGTGTTGCTTACTGTACTTGTCATTTAGTGTAAAGGATTTATTTAAAAAAATAATAGTGTTTTCATGCACCATCTCTTTAAGAAAGCCGGCCGGCAATTCAGCATCTGTACCCGACAATTTAGAACAGAAAGAATAGAGAATCACACATAGATTAGATAGATAGAAACATGTCAGTCACATATATATGAAGTACAGTGACAGTGTTGATTACTGTACTTGTCATTTAGTGTTAAAATAAAGGATTTATTTAAAAAAAAATGGCGTGGGGTTCCCCTTAATTTTAGGCTCTAGCGGAGGTTAAGCAGACAGCTGGGGCAAATGTTTGAAGCCTGGGAAGGGGGTAATACCCACGGAGCTTCCCAGGCTACTAATATCAGCCCCCAGCTGAATACCTAGCCTTTACTAGCTATTAAAATGGGGGAACCCCCCCAAAAAAATAACGTGGGGTCCCCCCTAATTTAATAGCTAGCACAGGCTAGGCAGACAGCTGGGGGCTGATATTAATAGCCCAGGAAGGGTGCCATGAATATTGGCCCCCTCCCAGGCTAGAAACACCAGCCGTCAGCCGCCCCAGAAATGGCGCATCCATAGGATGCGCCAATTCTGGCACTTAGCCTCGCTCTTCCACGCTGCCTTGGTGCGGTGGCAGGGGGTAATAGGGTTGGGGTTGATGTCAGCTTATAATGCCAGCTGACATCAAGCCCAGGTTAGTAATGGAGAGGCGTCTATAAGACACCCCCATTACTAACACCATAGTCAAAGTTAAAAGAAAACACAAACACCCAGAGTAAAGTCCTTTAATTGAAATAAAGACACAATTCTTTATTGTTCTAAATTAAACCATACTTACCATCACGCCCATTCCAGCTGAAGCCAACGATCTCCTGCAATAAAAGAAAAATAATAAAGCAACCTCATCCTTACCTTTCGATGGTTCCCAGGACAGCTCCAGCTCTGCTACATCGAGATGACAGGCTGGACCGCAGCAGAAAGCTGCCATCCAGCCTGTCATCCCGCAGACACTGAGAAGCGCAGGCATGCTTGCGCTCCTCAGTGTCTCTCTGTGACGTCATCCAGATGAGCCGAGTTCATGTCCAATGAACTCAGCTCACCTCATGCACGTCACTGACAGCGTGGGAAAGTTCTCCTGCACTCAGCGCTTCAGCGTGAGAATTCTCCCACGCTGTCAGTGACATACATGAGGTGAGGTCATGTCCAATGAACTCAGCTCACCTCATGCACGTCACTGACAGTGTGGGAAAATTCTCACGCTGAAGTGCTGAGTGCAGGAGAATTTTCCCACGCTGTCAGTGACGTACATGAGGTGAGCTGAGTTCATTGGACATGACCTCGGCTCATCTGGATGCCGTCACAGCCAGACACTGAGGAGTGGAAGTATGCCTGCGCTTCTCAGTGTCTGCGGGATGACAGGATGGATGGCAGCGTTCTGCTGCGGTCCAGCCTGTCATCTCGATGTAGCAGAGCTGAAGCTGTCGTGGGAGCCATGGAAAGGTAAGGATGATGTTGCTTTATTATTTTACTTTTATTGCAGGAGATCGTTGGCTTCAGCTGGAATGGGCGTGACGGTAAGTATGGTTTAATTTAGAACAATAAAGAATTGTGTGTTTATTTCAATTAAAGGACTTTTTTCTGGGTGTTGTGTTTTTTTTAATACTTTACTAGAAATTCATGGTGGTCATGTCTAATATTGGCGTGACCCCATGAATTTTGGGCTTAGGGCCAGCTGATAATGCCAAGCTGGCCTTAACCCCTTTATTACCCAGTGAGCCACCGCACCAGGGCCCTGGATGAGTTGGGTACAGCGCCAGAAGATGGCGCTTCAATGAACGCGCCATTTTCTGGGGCGGCTGCGGACTGCAATTTGCAGCGGGGGTGGCCCAGAAAGCTTGGGTCTCCCTGCGCTGCGGATTCCAGCCCCCAGCTGCCTAGTTGTATCTGGCTGGGCACAAAAATAGGGCGAAGCCCCACGCATTTTTTTTTTTAATTATTTCATGAAATTCATGGAATAATTAAGAAAAAAAGGGCTTCCCTATATTGTTGTGTCCAACCAGGTACAAATAGGCAGCTGGTGGTTGGGGGCAGCCCATTCCTGCCTGCTGTACCTGGCTGGACACAAATATAGTGCGAAGCCCCACGTCAATTTTTTTTTAATTATTTCATGAAATAATTTTTTTAAAAAAGGGCTTCCCTATATTGTTGTGTCCGGCCAGGTACAAATAGGCAGCTGATGGTTGGGGGCAGCCTGTTCCTGCCTGCTGTACCTGGCTGGACACAAATATAGGGCGAAGCCCCACGTCAATTTTTTTTAAAATAAATCCTTTATTTTAACACTAAATGACATTTGAGGAGTTAATAAAGATGCAGTCCCTAAATTATTATTTATTTTTTAATTAATTTTTCCCAAAACTTTTGACGTGGGCTTCGCCATATTTTTGTATGCCAGCCAGGTACAGCATCCAGCTTCTATGAACGCGCCATTTTTCGGGGTGGCTGCGGACTGCAATTTTCAGCGGTGGGGGGGGGGGGCAGAAAGCTTGGGCCTCCCTGCGCTGCAGATTCCATCCCCCAGCTGCCTAGTTGTACCTGGCTGGACACAAAAATAGGGAGAAGCTTCACGTATTTTTTTTTTTTAATTATTTCATGAAATTCATGAAATAATTAAGAAAAAAAGGGCTTCCCTATATTGTTGTGTCCAACCAGGTACAAATAGGCAGCTGGTGGTTGGGGGCAGCCCGTTCCTGCCTGCTGTACCTGGCTGGACACAAATATAGTGCGAAGCCCCACGTCAATTTTTTTTAAATCATTTCAGGAAATTCATGAAATAATTAAAAAAAATTGATGTGGGGCTTCGCCCTATATTTGTGTCCAGTCAGGTACAGCAGGCAGGAACGGGCTGCCCCCAACCACCAGCTGCCTATTTGTACCTAGCCGGACACAACAATATAGGGAAGCCCTTTTTTTCTTAATTATTCCATGAATTTCATGAATTTAAAAAAAAAAAACGTGGAGCTTCGCCCTATTTTTGTGTCCAGCCAGGTACAACTAGGCAGCTGGGGGATGGAATCTGCAGCGCAGGGAGGCCCAAGCTTTCTGGGCCCCACCCGCTGCAAATTGCAGTCCGCAGCCGCCCCGGAAAATGGCGCGTTCATAGAAGCGCCATCTTCTGGCGCTGTACCCAACTCATCCAGGCCCCTGGTGCGGTGGCTCACTGGGTAATAAAGGGGTTAAGGCCAGCTTGGCATTATCAGCTGGCCCTAAGCCCGAAATTCATGGGGTCACGCCAATATTAGACATGACCACCATGAATTTCTAGTAAAGTATTTAAAAAAAACACAAACACCCAGAAAAAAGTCCTTTAATTGAAATAAACACACAATTCTTTATTGTTCTAAATTAAACCATACTTACCATCACGCCCATTCCAGCTGAAGCCAACGATCTCCTGCAATAAAAGAAAAATAATAAAGCAACCTCATCCTTACCTTTCCATGGCTCCCACGACGGCTCCAGCTCTGCTACATCGAGATGACAGGCTGGACCGCAGCAGAACGCTGCCATCCAGCCTGTCATCCCGCAGATGATAAATAATAAATAATAATTTAGGGACTGCATCTTTATTAAGTCCTCAAATGTCATTTAGTGTTAAAATAAAGGATTTATTTTAAAAAAAAATGGCGTGGGATCCCCCATAATTTTAGTCTCTAGCGGAGGTTAAGCAGACGGCTGGGGCAGATGTTTGAAGCCTGGGAAGGGGGTAAAACCCACGGAGCTTCCCAGGCTACTAATATCAGCCCCCAGCTGAATACCTAGCCTTTACTAGCTATTAAAATGGGGGACCCCCCCCAAAAAAATGACGTGGGGTCCCCCCTATTTTAATAGCTAGCAAAGGCTAGGCAGACAGCTGGGGGCTGATATTAATAGCTCAGGAAGGGTGCCATGAATATTGGCCCCCTCCCAGGCTAGAAACACCAGCCGTCAGCCGCCCCAGAAATGGCGCATCCATTGGATGCGCCAATTCTGGCCCTTAGCCTCGCTCTTCCACGCTGCCCTGGTGCGGTGGCAGGGGGTAATAGTGGTGGGGTTCATGTCAGCGCCAGCTGCCATGAAGCCCAGGTTAGTAATGATGGGCGTCTATAAGACACCCCCATTACTAACCTACAAAGTGTTAAAAAGAAAAAACACACTACACCCAGAAAAAAATAATTTATTTGAAATAAAACACCATTTTATTTAATTCTTAGTTTACTAAAAAAAAATAGTTACCTGTCCACGTTCCTGCGCTGATCTCCCATGCACAGCTGTCACATCTGGAGATGGTGAGAGCTGTGCATGGCTGCTGTAAGCTCACGCTGCCGGGAACACGTCCGCTCCCGGCAGCGGGAGCCACTTACTGAGGTTACCGGAGTGCATTCAGGCAGCGCAGCTCCGGAGACCTCCTTTACGGCAGTGCTGTACCGTGGGAATTTCTCACGATACAGCAGTGCCGTAAAGGAGCTAACCGGAGCAGCGCTGCCTGAACTCCGGTGAACCCTTACGGCCCCGTCATTCTAGCGGCGGCAGCGGTTCAGAGCGGTCACATTCTATGTGGCTGCTCTGAACTGGAGATCTTCGTGGGACACTCGTGGACTGCTACGGAGGGGTAAGGATAAGGTTGTGGTTTATTATTTTATATTTTATTACAGGAGATCGATGGCTTCGGGGAATTAGGTGTCTAGGTGAGTATAGGTGTAGTTTTTTATTTTTTACTTTATTTTAGGTGGCGATCGGCGGGGACAGGTAATGTATAAACTAATTTCTTTTAGGTAACCACTGGCCACCAATGACATGTATCTAACATTTATTGGGGACACAGTAGGGCAATTTATATAGCAGGATCAGGCTGATGGGAACTACTGCTCCCATCGAGCTGATCCTGCTGGCACGAGTGGACGGGGGACAGACATAGGCCGATGGGAGTAGTAGTGTCACAATGGCCTATGTCTGCCTGCACGCACAGACACCCCGCACACACACCCTGCACACACACACACCCCGCACACACACACACCCCGCACACACACACACCCCGCGCACACACACCCCGCACACACTAATCATGACGGGTCTGGGAGGAGTGGCTGACCTGTGCGGCCGTGGGAAAGTTCATGTGAGTTCATGCAGTCAAGCATGAACTCACATGAACCCTCTGAGGGCACCGCGGCTACTTCAAATGAACAGCTGATCGGCATCACCTGATACCTCAGCTGTTCATTTGAAATAACCGGCGGGAAAGCGCAGCACAGAACGGGAAAGCCGGCGGTGAAGTCTTTTCACTGCCGGCTTCCCCGCCCGGGTCCTTCGCTCCTTGGTGCTGCGCTCCCCGCCCGGTCCTAATTTACGATTGGGATTGGAGGTGGCGAGGGGAGCGGAGGATCGGGGTGGGAGGCTGCGGGGAAGCAGTATGGGGCTGTGTGATTGTTTAAAAGCCGGCGGCTTTTTACCGCCCGCCGGCTTTTAAACAATCAAGAGAATTCTCCCACGCTGGGATGGCATTCTGATGACAAGCTGGATCGCAGCTGAGCGCTGCCATCCAGCTTGTCATCCTTCACAGACGCTGCAGAGCGCAGGCATTATGGGAACTTCCGATTCCGGTATTCGATATTATAAAAGTATCGGAATTAAGTATCGGAATTCCGATACAGTGAATATCGGCCGATACCCGATATTTCAGTATCGGAATGCTCAACACTAGCTGTGACAGAAGAATTGCAATTCCAGCATTTTGATTTTTTTTTTCCCTTTTTTGAGTTTAATGTATGGTTTGAATAATTTTATATTTTGATAGATCGGACTTTTTAGTCATGATGATATCAAATGTTTTTTTTCTTTTAATTTTTTTATTTCTGAATGGGGGAAAAGGAGGTGAAGCTTATACATTTTTATTATTTAAAATATATATTTTTTTCTTTTATTTTTCCTTGTACTCTTAGGGGTGCACAACATTTTTTGGTCCAAGTGCCGCAATGCCATAGTGAACAAATCTCAAGGGCCACAAAAAATTTAAATTGGTACTTACATAAATACATCACCAGAACCACCATCAGTACATTAATGCATCACCAGAACCAAGTTTTGAGTATTTGAAGAGGATTTGGAGAGATTCTGCTGAGTTTCTGCTCCAGAAAATCAGTGTGAACATATGCTAACTTGTACTGAGATTTTGAAGCAGAAACTTTCCATATCCTCCACATAATCTCAAAACTCCAAGTTTTGAGGATTTTTAAGTTTCAACACAGCTATGATGCACGTTTTGGATTGCTACATGTGTACAAGATCAGAACCACTGTCAGCACATTAATGCAGTTCCAGAACCACAGTCAGCATATGCATGCAGCACTAGATTCACTGCCAGCACATGAATGCAGTGTCAGTACCACTGCTAAAACATGAATGCAGGACCAGAACTACTGTCACTACATGAATGAAGCATCAGAACCACCTCCAGCATATGAATGCAGCACCATAATTACTGTCAGTACATGAATGCGGTGCCAAAACCACCATCAGTACATGAATAGAGCACCAAGCTTAGTACAGCAATCAATTGCAATTTCAGGTTAGCCCCATGTACAATTGTATTGCATGAACTCCCATTATATCTTTAACAATGGTAAGGAAATACTGGGAGTTTTTGTTAACAGTCACCTTCAGACTGTAGGGGAACCACAGCACAGTTGACATGTTGTCACGGTCAGAAATAAGCATTTTCCTCCCGGTATCTAATATTTGACATCTTCTCCAATTGAAGTCGTTCCCATCCCCTTTGTCTCCAAGTAGCACAGATGCCATGATGATATTTCATGCCTATAGCTCATCTCTCAAGACTTCCCTCTTCTCGGGTCTTCTGCAGCACTTTCCGAAAGGTGGCCTTAAAAATTAAAGTATCATTATACTGCTCCCTAAATAAAAATATCTCCTATGCTGTGCTCCTGAATAAATAATTATCCCTCACTATACAAAATATCCCCTTCACACTGCCCTTCTCCAAAATATCTCCCTCACACAGCCCTTCTGCAAAATATCCCCCCAAACTGCCCCTCTGAAAAATATCCCCCCACTAATTTTCTCCAAAATATCTCCCTACACTGCCCCTTTGCAAAATACCCCCTCTTACCTTCCTGCCCCTCTAAATTAAGTGCCATCCCCACTGCCTCTCGCAAAACTGTGCCCCCTTTCACAATTGTCCCTTCATTAGGTGTCCTCACAGTAGCATTTATCCTCGCTGTCCCTTCCACCCCCTCATATGAAATGATTTGCATTTAATCTTTGACTCTTTTATGGAGTGCATACTGTTGCCCGCGCTTTCTCCGCTCCTCTTTGGTGCTGAGGTGCCGGCAGCAGTGTATGGAGCATTATATGAGGTCCATTATTCAGTATATAGAATTATATTAGGTCCATTATTCTGTATATAGCATTATATGGGGTCCATTATTCTGTATGAAGAAATGTGGGCAGCACAGTGGCTCAGTGGTTAGCACTTCAGCCTGGCAGCACTGGGGATTTATGTTCAAATCTCATCAAGGACAACATCTGCAAGGAGTTTGTATGTTCTCCCAGTGTTTGCGTGGGTTTCCTTTGGGCTCTGCGGTTTTCTCACACACTCTAAAGACATACTGATAGGTAATGTAGATTGTGAGCCCCAATGGGGACAGTGCCAATAATGTCTGTAAATTATCTGAATTGTAAAGTGCTGCAGAATATGTTGGCACTATATAAATGAAAAGATTATTATTATCATATATGGGGCCAATTATTCTGTATGGAGCATTATATTGGGCCCATTATTCTTTAAGGAGAATTATATGAGGTCCATTATTCTGTATGAAGCATTATATTGGGCCAATTAATCTCTATGGAGCAATATATGGGCCTCATTAGACTGTATGGAGCATTATATGGGGTCCATTATTCTGTATGGAGCAATATATAAGGCCCATTATTCTGTATAGAGCACTATATAAGGCTCATTATTCTGTATGCAGCATTATATGGGGCCCATTATTCTGTATAGAGTATTATATTGGGTCAATTTTTCTGTATGGAAAATTATATGGGGTCCATTATTCTATATAGAGCATTATAAGGGGTCCATTATTCTGTATGGAGCATTAAAGCAGGTCCATTATTCTGTGTAGAGGATTCTATGAGGTCCATTATTCTGTATGGAGCATTATATGGGGCCCATTATTCTGTATGGAGCAATAAATGGGGTCCATTATTCTGTATGGAGCAATATATGGAGCCCAGCATTCTGTATGGAGCATCATATGGGGTCCATTATTCTGTATGGAGCAATATATAAGGCCCATTATTCTGTAAAGAGCACTATATAAGGCCCATTAATTTGTATAGAGCATTATATGGGGTCCACTATTCTGTATGGAGCAATATATGGGGCTCATTATACTGTATAGAGAATTATATTATTATTATTTATTATTATAGCGCCATTTATTCCATGGCGTTTTACATGTGAAAAAGGGGTATACATACAAAAACAATTACAATGATCTTTAACAAAACATGACGGTGACTGGTACAGGAGGAGCGAGGACCCTGCCAGCGAGCGTTCAAAGTCTACAAGGGATGGGTGAGGATAGAGTAGGCGAGGGTAGATATATATATGTATGTGATTGTGGGAAGAGGAGATAATAGGGGAGTAGAGCAGGAGGTCTTGTGAGGATCGGAGTTTGCGTGCAGGTATGCACCGGGAGACTAGGTCACAGATATAAGGAGGAGACAGGTTGTGGATGGCTTTGTATGCCGTGGTTAGGGTTTTGAACTGGAGTCTCTGGGCAATGGGGAGCCAGTGAAGGGAGACGGGTCCATAATTCTGTATGGGGCAATATATGGGGCTCAATATTCTGCATGCAGCATTATATGGAGTCCATTATTCTGTATGCAGCATTATTTGGGGTCCATTCTTCATGCAGCATTAGATGAGGTCCATTATTCTGTATAGAGTATTATATTGGGTCCATTTTTCTGTATGGAAAATTATATGGGGTCCATTATTCTATATAGAGCATTATAAGGGGTCCATTATTTTGTATGGAGCATTAAAGCAGGTTCATTATTCTGTGTAGAGCATTCTATGAGGTCCATTATTCTGTAATGAGCATTATATGGGGCACATTATTCTGTATGGAGCAATATACAGTGGAGAAAAAAAGTATTTAGTTAGCCACCAATTGTGAAAATTCTCCCACTTAAAAAGATGAGAGAGGCCTGTAATTGACATCATAGGTAGACCTCAACTATGAGAGACAAAATGAGAAAACAAATTCTGAAAATCACATTGTCTGATTTGGAAATAAATTTTTTTCAAATTTTGGTTGAAAACAGGTATTTGGTCACCTACAAACAAGCAAGATTTCTGGCTCTCACAGACCTGTAACTTCTTCTTTAACAGGCTCTTCTGCCCTTCACTCATTACCTGCAGTACTGGCACCTGTTTGAACTTATCAGTATAAAAGACACCTGTCTGCAGCCTCAAACAGTTACACTCCAAACTCCACTATGGTGAAGACCAAAGAGCTGTCGAAGGACACCAGAAACAAAATTGTAGCCCTGAATCAGGCTGGGGAGACTGAATCTGCAATAGGCAAGCAGCTTGGTGTGAAGAAATCAACTGTGGGAGCAATAATTAGAAAATGGAAGACATACAAGACCACTGATAAACTCCCTCGATCTGGGGCTCCACACCAGATCTCACCCCGTGGGGTCAAAATGATCTCAAGAACGGTGAGCAAAAATTCCAGAATCACACGGGGGGACCTAGTGAATGACCTGCAGACAGCTGGGACCAACATTACACAGGCTACCATTAGTAACACACTACACCGCCAGGGACTCAGATACTGCAGTGCCAGACGTGTCCCTCGGCTTAAGCCATTACATGTCCGGGCCCGTCTGAAGTTTGCTAGAGAGCATTTGGATGATCCAGAAGAGTATTGGGAGAATGTCATATGGTCAGATGAAACCAAAGTAGAACTGTTTGGTAGAAACACAACTCGTCGTGTTTGGAGGAGAAAGAATGCTGCGTTGCATCCAAAGAACACCATACCTACTGTGAAGTATAGGGGTGGCAACATCATGCTTTGGGGCCGTTTCTCTGCCAAGGGACCAGGACGACTGATCCGTGTACATGAAAGAATGAATGGGGCCATGTATTGTGAGATTTTGAGTGCAAACCTCCTTCCATCAGCAAGGGCATTGAAGATGAAACGTGGCTGGGTCTCTCAGCATGACAATGATCCCAAGCACACCGCCAGGTCAACGAAGGAGTGGCTTCGTAAGAAGCATTTCAAGGTCCTGGAGTGGCCTAGCCAGTCTCCAGATCTAAACCCTATAGAAAACCTTTGGAGGGAGTTGAATGTCCGTGTTGCCCAGCGACAGCTCCAAAACATCATTACTCTAGAGGAGATCTGCATGGAGGAATGGGTCAGCATGCCAGCAACAGTGTGTGCCAACCTTGTGAAGAATTACAGAAAACGTTTGACCTCTGTCATTGCCAGCAAAGGATATATAATAAAGTATTGAGATGAACTTTTGTAGGTGACTAAATACTTATTTTCCACCAAAATGTAAAAAAAATTCTTTCCAAATCAGACAATGTGATTTTCAGGATTTGTTTTCTCATTTTGTCTCTGATAGATGAGATCTACCTATGATATAAATTACAGGCCACTCTTCTTTTAAGTGGGAGACCTTGCACAATTGGTGGCTGACTAAATACTTTTTTTCTCCACTGTATGGGACCCCGTGATGCAAATTGGCTGAATGTGTCCTTGGGTTTTTGAATTCTTTTCTTCTGGGTCAACAGATTTAGGCATAGGGATTTTAGTAATACCATTACTAGAATCATAAGAGTAATACAAAATCTAAAACTAATCAAAAAAATTATGAACAAGTTCATTTTTAATTGTAATAGTGCAGCAATAATAAAATTGGTAATAAGACATTTGGGAATCCTAGTCCCAGTAAGTTAGTAAGTTAGAGCAGGGAGTACAATTGGGGAGAAAGGTTGAACTGGATGAACCTATGTCTTTATTCAACCTACGTTACTATGTTAATATGTTATACTGTAAGGACCAAAATATGGGACCTATTATTCTGTATGGAAGAGTATACGGGGCACATTATACTTTATGGAGAAATATATGAGGTCTATTATTCTTTATGGAGTATTTTATGGGGCCCATTAATCTGTATGGAGCAATATATGGTGCTCATTATTCTGTATGGATTATTATATTCGGTCCATTATTTTGTATAGAGCATTATATGGGGCCCATTATTATGTATGGAGCAAGATGTGGGACTTATTACACTGTATGGAACATTATATTGGGTTCATTATTCTGTATGGAGCATTATATGTTGTCCACTATCCTGTATGGCGCAATATATGGGCCAATTATTCTGTATGCAGCATAAGATGGTGTCCATTAATCAGTATGGAACATTATATGGGGCCCATTATTCTGTATGGAGCAATATATGGGGCCCCGTGATGCAAATTGGCTGAATGTGTTCTGGGCTTTTTACAGTCTTCAGGATCAACAGATTTAGGCATAGGGAGTTTAGTAATGCCATTATTAGAATCATAAGAGTAATACAAAATATAAAACTAATCAAATATACAGTATAAATGGATTCATTTTTAATTGTAGTGCAACATAATAAAAATAGTAAAAAGACATTTGTTAGGCCTAGTCCTAGTAAGTCAGTATGTTAGTGGACGGAGTACAATTGGGGGAGAAAGGTTGAACTGGATGGACCTATGTCTTTATTCAACCTATGTTACTATGTTAGTATGTTATACTGTATGGACCAAAATATGGGACCTATTATTCTGTATGGAACAGTATATGGGGCTCATTATACTTTATGGAATATTATATGGGTTCCATTATTCTGTATGGAGCATTATATGGGGCCCATTATTTTGTATAGAGCATTATATGTGGCCCATTATTCTATATTCTGCATTAAATGGGGTCCATTATTCTTTATGGAGCAATATATGAGGTCCATTATTCTGTAAGGAGCAATATATAGGGCTCATTATTCTGCATGGAGCAATATATGGGGCTCATTATACAGTATGGAACATCATATGGGGTTCATTATTCTGTATGGAGCATTATATGGGGCTCATTATACTGTATGGAGCATTGAATGGTGTCCATTATTCTATATGGAGTATTGTATGGTGTCCATTATTCTGTATGGAGCATTATATGGGTCCATTATTCTGTATGGAGAATTATATTGGATTCATTATTCTGTATGGAACATTATATGGGGTTCATTATTCTGTATGGAGCATTATATGGGATTCATTATTCTGTATGGAGTATTATATGGGGTCCATTATCCTGTATGGAGCAATATATGAGGCCCATTATTCTGTATGCAGCATTAGATTATGTCCATTATTCTGTATGGAGCATTGTATGGGGCCCATTATCCTGTATGGAACAATATATGGGGCCCCGTGATGCAAATTAGCTGAATGTGTTCTGGGGCTTTTACAGTCTTCTGGATCAACAGATTTAGGTATTGGGAGTTTAGTAATACCATTATTAGAATCATAAGAGTAATACAAAATATAAAACTAATCAAATATATAAATGGATTCCTTTTTAATTGTAGTGCAACATAATAATAATAGTAATAAGACATTTGTTAGGCCTGGTCCTATTAAGTCAGAATGTTAGTGTAGGGAGTACAATTGGGGGAGAAAGGTAGAACTGGATGGACCTATGTTTTTATTCAACCTACTTTACTATGTTACTATGTTATATTCTATGGACCAAAATATGGGACCTATTATTCTGTATGTAACAGTATACGGGGCTCATTACACTTTATGGAGTATGATATGGGTTCCATTATCCTGTATGGAGCATTATATGGGGCCCATTATTCTGTATAGCGCATTATATGTGGCCCATTATTCTATATGCAGCATTCGATTGGGTCCATTATCCTTTATGGAGCAATATATGAGGTCCATTATTCTGTATGGAGCAATATATAGGGCCCATTATTCTGTATGGAGCAATATATGGGGCTCATTGTACTGTATGGAACATCATATGGGGATCATTATTCTGTATGGAGCATTATATGGGGTCCCTTATCCTGTATGGAGCAATATATTGGGCCCATTATTCTGTATAGAGCATTAGATCAGGTCCATTAATCTGTAAGGATCATTGTATGGGGCCCATTATTCTGTATGGAGCAATATATGGGGCTCATTATACTGTATGGAGCAATATATGAGGCCCATTATACTGCATGGGACAGTATATGGGGCTCATTATACTGTATGGAGCATTGTATGGTGTCCATTATTCTGTATGGAGCATTAAATGGGTCCATTATTCTGTATGGAGAATTATATGGGATTCATTATTCTGTATGGAACATTATATGGAGTTCATTATTCTGTATGGAGCATTATATGGGGTTCGTTATTCTGTATGGAGCATTATATGGGGTCCATTATCCTGTATGGAGCAATATATGGGGCCCATTATTCTGTATAGAGCATTGTATGGGGCCCATTATTCTGTATATAGCATTATATATTATTTATTTATTTTACTCACTTATATACCGAAAAAAAACAAAGACAAAAGCAAAATACACTAATACCTAAAAGTAAATGGATAAATCACACAGTGCATAAAAATAATGATAAATAATAAAAGTTAGCATTATATGGGGTCCATTATCCTGTATGGAGCAATATATCAAACCCATTATTCTGTATAGAGCATTTGATAGGGTCCATTATTCTGTATGAAGCATTATAGGGGCCCATTATTCTGTATGGAGCAATACATGGGGCTCATTATACTGAATGGATCAATATATGGGGCCCATTATTCTGTATGGAGCAATATATGGGGCCCATTATTCTGTATGCATCAGTATGTGGGTCTCATTATACTGTATGGAGCATTATATGGGGTCCAAATTTTCTCTAAGGACCATAATATGAGGTCCATTGTTCTGAATGGAGCATTACATAAGGTCCATTATTCTGTATATAACATTATATGGGGCCCATTAGTCTGGTTGGAACTGTATTTGGGGCTCATTATACTGTATGGATCATTATTTGGTATTCATTACTCTATATGAAACATTATATGGGGCCCATTATTCTGTAAAGAGCATTATATGGGGTCCTTTATTCCGCATGGAGCATTATATGGTGTCATATGTTCTGTATGGAGCATTATATGGTGTCCATTATTCTGTATGGAGCAATATATGGGATCCACTTACTTTTAAATTATCAATGGAGGAATGCTATTCCATTTGCTTCTCAGGAGACACAAATTATACTATACTATAATGTGCTATGCTATTCTATACTATACGATATTAATGTTGCTTCACTATTCTATGTCCTCCCAAGTCTGTGTTGTAGCATGGCATCTATGTTTGTACTCTGCTTTCATTACCTGATTCATTTGATGTTTAATATCTCCAAGCACAGTGCTCGAAAACTTGGACAATATTATATAAAACCTTGATGGAATCTCTATTCACCCATAGAATAGTTTAAACAAAAGGTCTTTAAAAGTTCTGACAATCTTATTTTAAAGGGGTTGTCCAGTACTAGAACAATCTAGAGGAACTCAGAAAAAGACAGACAAAAGAAATGCAAACTCCCTGTCAGACAATCATAATAATAGTTCACAGATCTGGTAGATTACAGAGAAGCTGAATAACATTTCCAGGGTAAGGAATGCTGCCATATTTGATGAATTTGACTTGCGGGCATAGCTATGCTCTGCCCTGCCCTGACTCATCTCAAGCTCTGCCCACTCTGGAGCTGGATAAAAGTGGAGTTAAAGCGCCAAAAGTTGCAAAATTTTTGCAACACTTTGCAATGTGACTTTTCAAAGTATTTACGACAATATTCTTGAAAAAACACTTGGATGAATTGCAGCCCATGATTCTGAAATTTGGCATAGTAGCTAGTGTGAAAACTGCAATGTTTTAGATTTTTTTTTAATATTGTGGTATGGAAAAGTTAAAAAAACACAATAAAAGATGTCAAAAATTTTTAACATTAAAATCTGATTTAAATAATGTCATTTTCTGAAAACATTTTCCCTTTAAGGCCCAAACTAAACCATGTCCTTAAGGGGTAAAATATGACTTGTGTTTCAAATATGAAAACATTCATTGCTTCATTCACTGACTCACTAAGAAATTAACCTTCACCTAAAGCTACCCATACACATGAGATCTGAAAATCAGCCAAACCTGCTGATTTGGGCGAGATTAGCTGACCATTTAATTTGATTGAAGATCTCCTGACACATGATGTTGGGGTAAAAGGAAGGATTAGACAGTTTGAATTAATAATTTCCATCTTTTTATCCTCTCGGGAGACAACCATCATCAAATATATCTGGCATGTGCTTCTTCGTGTGAATGGGCGTGTTGATAGAGATAACTAGTGGTGGACAACAGCTACCTAAGGTGTAAGGTCACCTATGTTAGTACAGTTCATGATCCGCATATATAGCATTATCCTGTGTACAGAAATTAAATAGTTAACTGTGAACTGTTTTTTTCATTTAATCTACTATGATGTATATATTAATCTATAATAATCAATGTAAAATGAACATAAAGAAAATGTATTCAAATGCTGTGACAATACTTAATTAGTTACCTAATGTGTTCTATTCAAAGTTGTTTTCAAGTTCATTAATGCTGGATAATTTATACAGTTTTGTTCCATTTAGTTTCCTGCTAACATGCATGACCAGTTTGATAAATGTTTTCTGTTAATTGAAAGTACATTACACTCTAATGTTTCTAAACAGAACTGATTTCAGAGGGTTTAATAATCTTAACTCTTTAAGTGAGACACATTCAGAGTCTTTAACTTTTTGGTGATCAGACATGAAAGACCCTTAGGATGTCTACTTTCAGTTAATGTTCATGCCTGAGTGCAAATTGGTATAAAAAGCAAACAAACTGTGTTGTCCTCACCTACAGTGCTGGCCAAAAGTACTGGCACCCCTGCAATTCTGTCAGATAATACTCAGATTCTTCCTGAAAATGATTGCAATCACAAATTCTTTGGTATTATTCTCTTCATTTAATTTACCTTCAATGAAAAAAACACAAAAAGAATTGTCCTAAAGCCAAATTGGATAGAATTCCACACCAAACCTAAAAAAGGGGGTGGACAAAAGTATTGGCACCCTTTCAAAAAATCATGTGATGCTTCTCTAATTCGTGTAATTAACAGCACCTGTAACTTACCTGTGGCACCTAACAGGTGTTGGCAATAACTAAATCACACTTGCAGCCAGTTAACATGGATTAAAGCTGACTCAATCTCTGTCCTGTGTCCTTGCGTGTACCACATTGAGCATGGAGAAAAGAAAGAAGACCAAAGAACTGTCTGAGGACTTGAGAAACCAAATTGTGAGGAAGCATGAGCAATCTCAAGGCTACAAGTCCATCTCCAAAGACCTGAATGTTCCTGTGTCTTCCGTGCGCAGAGTCATCAAGATGTTTAAAGCCCATGGCACTGTGGCTAACCTCCCTAGATGTGGACGGAAAAGAAAAATTGACGAGAGATTTCAACGCAAGATTCTGCGGATGGTGGATAAAGAACCTCGACTAACATCCAAACAAGTTCAATCTGCCCTGCAGTCCGAGGGTACATCAGTGTCAACCCGTACTATCCGTCGATGTCTGAATGAAAAGGGACTGTATGGTAGGATGCCCAGAAAGACCCCACTTCTTACCCTGAGACATAAAAAAGCCAGGCTGGAGTTTGCCAAAACTTACCTGAGAAAACCTAAAACGTTTTGGAAGAATGTTCTGTGGTCAGATGAGACAAAAGTAGAGCTTTTTGGGAAAAAGCATCAACATAGAGTGTACAGGAAAAAAAAAGAGGCATTCAAAGAAAAGAACACGGTCCCTACAGTCAAACATGGCGGAGGTTCCCTGATGTTTTGGGGTTGCTTTGCTGCCTCTGGCACTGGACTGCTTGACCGTGTGCATGGCATTATGAAGTCTGAAGACTACCAACAAATTTTGCAGCATAATGTAGGACCCAGTGTGAGAAAGCTGGGTCTCCCTCAGAGTTCATGGGTCTTCCAGCAGGACAATGACCCAAAACACACTTCCAAAAGCACTATAAAATGGTTTTAGAGAAAGCACTGGAGACTTCTAAGGTGGCCAGCAATGAGTCCAGACCTAAATCCCATAGAACACCTGTGGAGAGATCTCAAAATGGCAGTTTGGAGAAGGCACCCTTCAAATATCAGGGACCTGGAGCAGTTTGCCAAAGAAGAATGGTCTACAATTCCAGCAGAGCATTGTAAGAAACTCATTGATGGTTACCGGAAGCGGTTGTTCGCAGTTATTTTGGCTAAAGGTTGTGCAACCAAGTATTAGGCTGAGGGTGCCAATACTTTTGTCCGGCCCTTTTTTGGAGTTTTGTGTGAAATGATCAATGATTTGATTTTTGCTTCATTCTCTTTTGTGTTTTTTCCTTGCAAGCAAATTAAATGAAGATAATAATACCAAAGAATGTGTGATTGCAATCATTTTCAGGAAGAAACTGAATATTATCTGACAGAATTGCAGGGGTGCCAATACTTTTGGCCAGCACTGTATTCCCTGGTCTACTAGTGAGTCTCTGCCACTGTTCCATAGAATTGTCTGTGGCGCTAATGTCACATTTATAGCTTGTCCGCCAATCATTGAGCAACTCACACAGTGTTGAGAGAGAATACCGCACTCACAAGATTCCAAAGAGTGTGCAACCAAGCATTAAGCTGAGGGTGCCAAAAATTTTGTCCAGTCCATTTTTGGAGGTTTCTGAGAAATTATGTCCAATTTGCCTTTTTTTCTTGTTTTATTTTGTTTCATGTGTATAACAAAACGTGTAATTGCAATAATTTTCTGGAACAAATACTTCATTTTCTGGGACAATTTCAAGGGTGACAAAACTTCTGGCCAGGACTGCATATATTTATTTGATACAATACTTGCAAGTTTTCCCACCTACAAAGAATGGAGAGGTCTGTAATTTTTTGTCATAGGTACACTTCAACTGTGAGAGACAGAATCTAAAAATAAAAAACAGAAAATCGCATTGTATGATTTTTAAGTAATTAAATTGCATTTTTTTTGCATGAAATAAGTATTTGATCACCTACCAACCAGCAAGAATTCTGGCTCTCACAGACCTGTTGGTTTTTTGTTAAGAAGCCCTCCTACTCTGCACTCAATACTTGTATTAATTGCACCTGTTAGAACTTATTACCTATATAAAAGACACTTGTCCACACAATCACACGCCAACCTCTCCACCATGGTCAAGACCAAAGAGCTGTTTAAGGACACCAGGAACAAAATTGTAGACCTGCACAAGGCTGGTATGGGCTACAGGACAATAGGCAAGCAGGTTGGTGAGAATGCAACAAAAAACTGCTGGCACAATGATTAGAAAATGGAAGAAACACAAGATGACTGTCAATCTTCCTTAGTCTGGGGCAGCATGCAAGATCTCACCTCGCAGGGTAAGGATGATTCTGAGAAAGGTCAGGAATCAGCCCAGAACTACATGAGAGGCCTGGTCACTGACCTGAAGAGAGCTGGGACAACAGTCTCAAAAATTAGTGCTAATAACACACTATGCCATCATGGATTAAAA
This sequence comes from Phyllobates terribilis, assembly GCF_046119375.1. NCBI lineage: Eukaryota > Metazoa > Chordata > Amphibia > Anura > Dendrobatidae > Phyllobates > Phyllobates terribilis. Next base: position 528,728,626 of record NW_027362764.1, on the reverse strand, counting down.
TCCTGCAGGGCATGAAAGGTCCCCCTACTCACACAAGCACATGTCCAGGCCCATTTGAAGTTCATCATTGACCATCTGGATGTTCTAGAGGGGGCATGGGAGAAGGTCATGTGGTCAGATGAGACCAAAATATCACTTTTTAGTATCAACTTCATTCGCCGTGTTTGGAGGAAGAAGAAGAATAAGTACAACTTCAAGAACACCTTCCCTACTGTGAAGCATGGTGGGGGAAACATCATAATTTTGGGGTGCTTTTCTGCAAAGGGAACAGGACAACTGGACTTCAGTGTTGCCCAGCGATAGCCCTAATACCTGAAAGATCTGGAGAATATCTGTATGGAGGAGTGGGCAAAAATCCCTGCTGCAGTGTGGGCAAACTTGGTCAAGAACTACAGGAAACATCTGACCTCTGTAATTGAAAACAACGGTTTCTGTACGAAATATTGAGTTCTGTTTTTCTATTGTATCAAATGCATATTTCCATCAATAAAATGCAAATTAATTATGTAAAAATCAAACAATGTGATATTCTGTCTCTCACAGTTGAAGTGTACGTATAATAAAAATTACAGACCGTTAAATTCTTTATGGGAAAACTTGCAAAATTGGTAATGTATCAAATCCTCATTTTCCCCACTGTATACATATACAGTGGTGTGAAAAAGTGTTCGCCCCTTCCTGATTTCTTATTATTTTGCATGCTTGTCACACTTAAATGTTTCAGATCACAAAACAAACTGAAATATTAGACACAGATAACACAATTAAACACAAAATGCAGTTTTTAAATAAATGTCTTTATTATTAAGAGAAAAAGAAATCCAAACCTACAGGGCCCTGTGTAAAAAAGTGATCCCCCCTTTCCTTAAGCATAAATTAACTGTGGTTTATTACATCTTTGGGAAGATGAGTTTAATTTCTCAAGCCACACACATGCCTGATTACTGCCACACCTGTTCTCAATCAGTAATTCACTTAAATAGGGCCTGCTTGACAAAGTGAAGTAGACCAAAAGATCCTGAAAAACTAGACCTCATGCTGCGATCCAAAGACATTCAGGAACAAATGAAAAAGAAAATAATTAAGATCTATCAGTCTGGAAAAGGTTATAAAAAAAATTCTAAAACTTTGGGACTCCAGCAAACCACAGTGAGAGCCATTATCCACAAATTGGGAAAACATGGAACAGTGGTGAACCTTCCCAGGAGTGGCCAGCCGACCAAAATTACCCCAAGAGCGTAGCGACAATTCATCCAAGAAGTAACAAAAGACCCCACAGCAACATCCAAAGTACTGCAGGCCTCACTTGCCTCAGTTAAGGTCAGTGTTCATGACTCCACCATAAGAAAGAGACTGGGCAAAAACGGCAAAAATGGCAGAGTTCCAAGACAAAAACCACTGCTGAGCAAAAAGAACATTAAGGCTCAACTCAGTTTTGCCACAAAACATCTTGATGATCACCAAGACTTTTGGGAGAATACTCTGACCTGACGAGACGAAAGTTTAACTTTTTGGAAGGTGTACGCCATTACATCTGGCGCAGAAGTAACACAGCATTTCAGAAGAGGAACATCATACCAACATTAAAATATTGTGGTTGTGTGATGGTCTGGGACTGTTTTGCTGCTTCAGGACTTGGATGACTTGTTGTGGTAAATGGAACCATGAATTCTGCCGTCTACCAAAAAATCCTGAAGGAGAATGTCCGGCCATCTGTTTGTGACTAGAGATGAGCAAATATGTTCGAAAAAACGATTGCCAATTTAAAATTTGGCACGAATATGGCAAATTCGGATTCACGATCGGACACACAAGCATTTTTTCTTAAAATCTGCAAAATTCAGTAAAAAGTCGGTGAAACTGAGGGAAATTATTGCGTTGCCGCTAAAGTATTTTTAGCACTTTGACTGGATAGTGGTGGTGTATGATGAGTTGGGGGGACGTGTTTGATGATGGAAGGGGGTGGAGAGTACTCAGAGGAGCGGCGTGCTTGTAATCTTTTTTTTTATTTCCTAACTGTATGTATGCAAATTGCAGCTAGCCAATCAGGGCGCAGAAACCATCCACAATGTCCAGACACAAGGGCTTGTGCCATTGGCTGCTAAAATCACATGTCCCTCTCTATGTAAAGAGCAGGCATGTTGTTTTAGTGCCATTTGCTCCTGGTCTGCTCCTGGATTCATTAGAGATTTTAGCTAGTTATCTAGGCGGTTGCTTCTAAGTCAAATAGTTTACATAGTTAGGGTCCTGTGTGAAATGGAACTTCCAGCAGATTTTTTTTATTGTGTCATTAGTGAGGTCCAGACAAAGACAGCAGGGCACATTTCGTAGGAGTCGGTTGTGCACTGCTTCTATTGTACTCCATGCACGAGTACACCTTTAAAAAATCTATTTTTTTCTGTGACTAACATGATTCAGCATGACATATCTCACCTTCTCATTTTGTGGCAGTGAAATTCAGCTGTATGCAGATCTCATGCAGAGTAAAAAAATCTATTTTTTTTCTGTGACTAATGTGATACACAGAGGAGATCTCAGTTTGAAATCGTTTGGAGCATACACCAGTGATACACCAGGTTAGATTTCAGTTTTAAATTTCTTGCAGCATATATTCTATTGTATACAGGCCTCATCCACGGAAAAAAAATAATTTCTTCTGTTACTAACTTGATACAGTAGGGGAGATCTCAGTTTGAAATTATATGGAGCATATATTCTATGTTATACAGGCCTCATTCACAGTAAAAAAAAATATTTCTTCGGTTAGTAACGTCATACAGTAGGCCAGATGTCAGTTTCAAATTTTTGGGTCCTGATATTGTTCTCCACACAGAGGTACACATGATAAAATCAAAATTGGTTTTCTTACTACCGTGGTATATAAAGCAGGATACATTTAATCTTTTAATTCTTTGGTGTTGATATTCTTCTCCATACAGGGGCTGATATGATAAAATATAAATTTTTTCTGTTACTACCGTGCTACATAAAGGAGGCCGCATTTTATCTTTTAATTATTTTGTGCTAGTATTGTGCTCCAGCCAGGAGTCCACATTTCACAATAAAAAGTCTTTGTGCTAACAGCATGGTCCTGAAACCATGCCACATTTAAGCATTGGTATGGGCTTGGAGTTTGATCAGTAACTGGTGGAGGAGTGACTGGTGTAGGCCTGGTGCTCTGAGAACTCTGCCAAATTAAAGCAACACAAATGAAGGATGCCCAACTTGAAGACCAAACATTTTAAAAAACTATGGGCAGATACCACAAAGGTGGCATTAATTTCTATTTATGTATTTACTAGCTGTACTACCCAGCTTCGCCCGGGTTAATAACCGCTGTTAGCAAAATAGAATGTGTTAAAAAACATTTATTCTCCACACAAAAACCACAAACCAAATAGATAGAAATGTAATTATTAAAAGGCAAAAACTAAGCTAATAGAAGCATTTCACAACATATATTTCAACACCAGAGATATTCCACACAGATTTAACTAAATTGGCCAAGTAATGTGAAGTAATCTTCTACTCCTTATTAGTGTTGAGCCACCCCCGTAGTGTTCGAGTTCGGTTCGTCGAACACCCGTATGTTCGCCGAACTGTTCGTCGAACTATTGGTCGAACACCGTCGAACACCGTAAAAACCAATGGCAGGCAAACAAAAACACATAGAAACACATAGAAAAAACATAGAAAACACTTCAAAAGGTGTCCAAAAGTTGACAAACTGCTCAGAAGACACAACTAACACATGGAAAAGTAACAAGTACATATAGTCATGCAAAAAGAAAAGAGGTGGAGGAGTAAAAGGAGGGGGAGACACAGATATAGGCATGTCATGCCCTTCTAAAACCAAAGAAGTGCGAAGCCGACACGGCCAGTCCGTTCCTGCCCGTGCCACCTCCGTGTCGCCGGGTTTGTGACAGAGCCGCAGTGGACCCTGATGGCCAGCCCCCCTCTCCCAATACTGGTGCCTGTCCGCTGGTGGGTCGAGCCCCCCCGCGGTGGGGGTGGAGTAACATCTGCAGAAGAAAGACCATCTTCCAGCCAAACTAAGATGTCTACATCTTTTCGTGGACAATGTGATACGATCCCTTTCTTATGGACACGCCCATCGCTACAAATTCCAGATGAGGCACAAAAACAGCAGGTGCTTCAATGGATATCAAGTGCTCCTTCAAGTGGGCTCTACTCCACCTCAACTTCAACATCACAAATACTCCAGTCCTCAGAGGTGTCACCCCAATCGCACTTGCTTCCTCACAGCTCCCAAGTCTCCAGCTGTCCGTCTGAGTATGGGGTAACACAGATGGTTGAGTCTGCACAGCTGTTTACCCATAGTATAGCCTGGGAAACGGAGGTCTGCTCCAGAGCTTCTGTTAATCCAGACGAGGTAATGATCTGCACTGATGCCCAGAATCTTTATAAGTCGGATCCAGGACCAGATGAAGAAGGTTCTGAGCATAATGTAGACCCTCGTTCCCAAACTGTAATTCCTGTTGGTGGAGACAATGATGAAGACGATGATGAGACTCAAATACCTGATTGGAGCGACAACTTGACTTTTCGGTCAGGGCAGGAAGAGGTTGGGTCTGAGGACGACGGGTGTGAGAACACACAGGGTGATGATGACGAAGTTGGAGATCCCACTTACTGTCAACCCACAGTCAGCCAGTCGATTAGGTCAGCAGAGGAGGTGGAGGAGGATGTGACTAGCCCAGGGGATGGGGATGACTCGGTACCCGGGCCTTTGCCTGGCCTTGGGGATGTCGCGGTGGTCAGCTCCCTGGCCGGTACCCTGGGGTCAGAATTTAAAAGGTTGGATAATTGTTAATTTTATAAGAGTTCGTGACGCCACCTGTGGTATCTGGTGAGAAGCACCAGCGCTGCAGTAGTCCACTGAGGCCAGTGATAAGGCAGCTCAATGGTATAGCTCCCCACAGGTGGAGCTAGGTCTCAGGGCAGCGTATGCAGGGGGAATGCAGGACAGGCGAGACCCAGCTGGGTCAGAGCAAGAACGGGAACGGACACGGTAGTCACTTCAGTACCTTTTACTGGTGGAAATTCAGGCACATCCCGGAGCACTGTAGGGTGAAGTGTGCATATCAGGATCCTCCCCAATGAGCGGGTGTAGGGCCTCCTGTTTCTTGCCTCTGCGTAGTAAGTTTCTGACCTGCCTGGAGCTAGGCCTAACTTTGTCTCTGTCCTGCGCTGGCTGACCTTGTGGTAGGGCCTTCTCTTGGAGTTCACGCTCCCAGTATGCGGGGCCTAAACGTCTCCTGGCTCTGTTACGTATTAGCACCTTAGCGATCCTGGGACTTGTAGTTCTCCAGGGATTCCGGTTATGCCTTACTGGGTCATAGAGATCCCGGTAAGCTCGGATCCGGTGTCCGGTAAATGCTTCGGTGTGAGCTGGTTAAGCTCCTCTGCCCCTTATGTACTAACTCGCTACTCGCCTTCGGCCTACTCGGGCCCTCACTAGGCTATACACACTAACGGCAGCTTGCCGCTCTTCCCGATCTTATGGCGCCGGTACACCTTAAGCTCTATCTGGGCTCCCTGAATCTAGCTAGCAGGAGCCTCATGCTCCACTGCTGAACTATTAACTGAGTTCTCTAGACTAGACTGAGCTCCACTGCAGACTGACCTCTAATAGGCTTCTCTACTGCAGGAACTCTTCAGAGGAACTGAACTGCCTAGTCCCACCTTCCCTATTTATATCCCTAACGGGCTCCCTCTGCTGGTCTGAGATGGAAGGTGGAGATGTGTGAATGTTTATGGGGGCCTCTTGTGGAGGATTCCATCAATGCACTCTTCTAGGATCTGTGATACCAAGCGCAGCAGGGCGTCACAGATGCTATTGACGATGAGGTTAGGTTGCGCCTTCCTGGACAGAGACGGATTACTGGAAGCACGTCAACAACTGCATCCTCAACCACAACTCTGCCTCTGACCACAAGTCGTAGTGGCTCTTCAGGTCGCATGGGCTGTAAGCCTTGCATAGCCTGGGCATTTTTTCAGATCGATAAGGATGACCCAACTCATGTTATCTGTAATATTTGTCACCAAAAGCTAAGTAGAGGCCAAAAAAATCTATAGTTTGAGTACTTCATGCATGTACCGTCACATGGATATGAAGCATAGGTTGCAGTTGGAAGCTCACTGTGCTACAATGCAGCCTAGCAGGCCAGGTCAACCACCGTCTGCCCATCTTGTGCATCCGCAGCCTCTTCATCCTCTGTGACTGGGGGGACAGCAGTCACACATGTTTTTGGACGCAGACCTGCCACCTCTTTACCCGCAACAGCCAGTGTGATTGGCAGGTCGTCAGTTCATTGGGAAGTGGAAACACCTGCTGGTGTTGAGCGCTCTCCGACATCGAGAGCACCACCTTTGGATCAAGGCAACCTAACATGTCCGCCTGCATCTTCCTCACAGACCGGCAGTTTGCCGGGGACACCCTACTCAACCCCGTCTAAGCACAACAGCCAGCCCTCGGTCGCTCAGGTGTGGAAAAGTAAAAGACCATTTCCTCCTAGCCATGACAAAGCTAAGAGGTTGAATTTCACCATCTGCAAGCTCTTGGCTACAGAAATGCTGCCTTTAAGCCTGGAGGACACAGAGGATTTTCGAGACCTTATGTCCGTCGCAGTGCCCCAGTACCAGATGCCAAGACGGCACTACTTCTCAAAGAAAGGTGTGCCTGCGCTCCACCAGCATGTCGCACACAACATCACCGCTTCTTTGAGAAACTCTGTGTGTGACAGGGTGCATTTCACCACAGACACTTGGACGAGTAGGCATGGACAGGGGCGTTACATGTCCCTGACTGGGCACTGGGTAACTATGGTGACAGCAGGACAAGGGGCTGCTGTCCAAGTCTTGCCGTCCCCACGAGTTGTGCGTCAATCCTCTTTATCTAGAAGTTCCTCCACTGCTTCTGCCTCCTCAACCTCCTCTCGGTCCTCCACCTGCACCCAAAGCCTGTCTAGTAATGCCACCTGCTTTCTAACTGCGCAGAAGGAATCCTGCACACCTCCTTACTATGCTGGCAGCAGGGCTCAACGGCATCAGTGTTTACTTTGAAATGTCTGGCAAATGTGAGTCACACAGCTGAGGATTTGTGGTCAGCTCTGGAGACCCAGTTTCATGAATGGTTGTCTCCACTGGACCTGCAACCAGGGAAGGCCATGTGCGACAATGCTGCAAACCTGGGTGCGGCCCTTCTCCGGGGCAATGTCACACACGTACCTTGTATGGCTCACGTGTTGAACCTGGTATTCCAGCAATTTTTAGCCCACTATCCCGGACTAGATGGCCTTCTGCCGAGGGCACGGTCGCTGTGTGCTCACTTCCGCCATTCGCATCCCGTAGCTCAACGACTTACATCTCTACAGAAGTCGTTGGGCCTGCCAGCTCACCGGCTGAAATGCGATGTGCCGGCACGGTGGAATTCAACTCTGCACATGTTGCAGCGATTGTGGCAGCACCGACAAGCCCTCGTGCAATAAGTTCTGACGTATAGCCTGGGCCAATGAGATCCAGAGGTGGGGCAAATAAGGCTGCAGGAGTGGTCTCAGATCAGGGACCTATGAAGTTGACGCGCCCCCTGGGCCGTGGGGTACCCGGAGCCGGGCCGGTAGACGTTGAGAGTTGTAGTCACTGTGGCGGTGACCTGGTCCGTGACCCAGGGCGGTCAATCCAAGGGTAATTTGTATATATGGGTTTTATAATGTCCGACTACGCCACCTGTGGAGTGCAGCCAAAGGGGCCGCCGCTGCGGAACAGTCCTCTGAAGCTGGTGGTTTTGCAGCAATGGTATTATTACTCCTCACAGGAAGAGTGTAGCTTCAGGGCAGTGTGGGTGGATGATGGTGGTTGTAGTGCAGGGAGTCAGTAATGAACACAGAGTCCGTGTGATGCAGTCCCAAGATCTTTACTCACAGTTGTTGCAGTCCAGATTACAGGTACCAGAGCAATCTCCCCCGTCGTGCTGTGCATACTCAGTGAGGGTCTCAGTCCACACCCAGATAGCTCCGGAATACTTAGCAGGACCCCCTTCTGTGTGTCCTTTCTCTGGCCTTCTCCCTGCACCTCACACCCAGTGACACTTCTATCCGATATCCTCGGGCCTTGGCAGGAGACGTGTGTTCCGTCCCCTGGGTCCTATGTGGCTACCTTCTTAGTGAGACTAGTGTGGACTTTGGCCTGCAGTACATGAAATGCTGCAGCCTCCGGTTTCTAGTTGAGCCGTGCTGTTTCTCCGCTAGTTGAGGGACCGGTTCCCCTTATCTGGCCTGACCCCTCTACCTCCTGGTAGCAGCGGGAGTACGGGTGGCCTTCTGCACGGCCCGTAGCCCTAGGGTCCCTTCGGTTCCTGGAGCCTTCCTGCTCCCACTCCTCTCTTCTCTCCTTCAGTTCTGGGCCTCCCAGGCTAGGCCCGCCTCCGGAGCAGAGCTCGTGCAGAGCTTCTGCTCCTGTCACTTTTCCTCCTCTGACTGGCTTGCACTTTCTAAGATGGCTTCCTATTTATACTCTCCCTGTCATGTGCTCCCCTAAGCTGCTCCCCTAATAACCCACTACATAGGACGCTCCCGCCAGCTAGGGACCTGGGACTGGGCTCTCCCTTAGGAGCAATCTCGCCCTACTCCCACTGCGGGTATGTGTTGGATGCAGGTGTTAGGGTCCCGAGCCATACGCCTTCCTTACCTGAGGGTGAGATACCACACCTCTGGGTGAGATGCAGTAACTCTGTGGTGACTGAACCCTCAGGGGCGCCACACACACTTCTGCACAGTTTTGAAATGGCGACGAAGATGTTTAGTGCTGACGACGATGCCATTATCAGCATGACTATTCCGGTGATTTACATGCTGGAGCACACATTAAACAGAATTCAGAGTCAGGTGGTGGGACAAGAGGAGGTGGAGGTAGCAGAGGAGGAGTCGTATGCGGAAGGGATAACATCTCCAAGGTCCTGACGGTCGGCAGCACCAAGGCGGCAGGCATGGGAGGGTGGGGGAGAGGGATTAACTAGGGAGCATGGTAGCAGCCAAACTGTTGAGGAAGGTGCAGGAGCCGAGGAAGAAGTGGAGGATGAACTGGCAGTGGGCATGGAGGACTTATCAGATGAGGGTGACCTTGATCACATTTCTGTTGTGCGAGGTTGGGGGGAGAGGGCAGAGGACGGAAGCATGATTCTTACCTCACTACCAACACAACAAGGACTTGGTCCTCCTGGATGCGCAAGACACATGAGTGCCTTCTTGCTGCACTACCTGCAACGTGACCCTCGGATTGTCAGAATTCGAAGTAATCCCGACTACTGGGTTGCCACACTCTTAGATCCCCGGTACAAAAGTAAATTAGCCGAAATAATTCCTGCCATAAAAAGGGATTTACGCATGCAGGAGTATCTGCAGACGCTGTTGCAGAATCTTACATGTGCTTTTCCACAAAATACCAGTGGTGCACGTAGTGAATCTCACAGTTCTAACTTGCCAACCGTGGGACTGTCGAGTCTTCATCACTCAAACTGTAACAGTAACACAGTATCTGCTGGTAACAGCAATTTTGTGGAATCGTTTCACCATTTTTTTAGACCATCCTTTGCAAGGCCACAGGAGACAAGAAGTCTGACACATAGTCAACGCCTAGAGTGGATGGTACAGGAGTATCTACAAGTTAACATCGAAGCCATGACTGTGTCACTGGACCCTTGCTCATTTTGGGATTCCAATCTGGAAAAATGGCCGGAGCTCGCCACTCACACCTTGGAGATCTTGTCATGCCCTGCAGACAGCGTTCTCTCTGAACGTGTGTTCAGCGCTGCTGGTGGTGTGCTGACAGATAAGCGCACGCGGCTGTCCACTGAGAATGTAGACAGACTCACGTTCATAAAGATGAACAAATCATGGATTCGCAAGGACTTTTCTACCTCTGTGTCATCCTGGGGAAACTAAAAGCTTGAGGATTTGTAAAATCACCTCACCAACCGTTTTAAGCAATTGATGCAACTTAACCCTAGACCATAAAAATCTACACTTTCACATACCTGGGGCCTTTTAGGCCCGTGTGCAAATAACATGGAATAACTCAAACTCAAATGACAAACAACAATATACATGAAGAATACCTAGAGTTTCAAAATTCTAACTAAAGTAATCTTGCAGAAAATAGAAAACAATTAACAGGGTGGGCCTGCGAGGCCCAAGGTATGCGTTCTAGGGTTAAGTGGTGTCTGTGCCACAATTTTGGGAAAAAATGGAGACTCTTTTTGGAGTCCCCTTGCTGTGTCTTAAGTGACGTTGGCATCGTCAATTCGAGGTGGGTTGGGTCGCTCCCCCCTCTTTTAACTGTAAGAAACTACATACACTATGGCTTGGGGTAACACAGATGGTTGAGTCTGAAGAGCTGTTTACTCAGAGGTCTGCTCCAAAGCTTCAGTGTCTGCTAGTCAGCGTAGAATTTTTAACTGCATCTAGCCTAGGCAATACTTTGGACGTAGTAGCCCAGCTGCAAAGCAAGCTGCACCACCTGTGTATCTAATAAGAATTTTTAAATGCATCTAGCCTAGGCAGATTGTGGGGACCCCCAACCAAACCCAGACGCTCAGCCCCCCTACCGCCCCCCTTTCCTTCACAATACAATAATGTAACTCTTACAACTGGATGGGTGAGGATTGGTCACAGCTTTATTAACTCTTTATACTCATTCCATTAGAAAGGCATTTTATTTCTAAAATAATTCAGCTTGTTACAGCATGCCCTGGGTCTCCACTCCGGCAAGTTGGCCTACAAGTGTAACTCTCCAACATGTCCTTTCTATTTCCTGGCCACGGAGGATCCTGCGTACTCGTATGCATGACTCTGACCCCCACCCATCACTCTTAATGCTTGTTCCACTCCGTCCTGGAATCCTGACAGGAATATGTCCAGTCCAATATCCATTAAGTGAACACCGTCGGGCTGTATGAGGCCTGCTTTATCTCCTTCCAGTTGTCGGTGTCGTATCACTACACCGCCTCTGTCTCTTCTAAATTTTGCCATCCGAATATTTATTACCCGCCTTGTCCGTTCGATGGCCGTGATGTCTCACGCACCTTCCCATACCGCTATCGGCACAATCTCTGACCATACTATAGTTAGTTTTGTGAAAAATTCTCTGAAGAGCTCAGTGTCTAGTATCATTATTGCCATTAGTTATGCGCTCTTGTGATGACCCAGGTTGTTTCCCCCAGCCTGTATAACTAAGATGACCAGACCTCTTGCCTCTCTTCCTACCTTGATTACCCCCATTAGTACCTGTGGCCATAGCAGGCCTCTAATACCTCTCCAGTTGAAATATGCGTTATGAAACTCTAATTTCCTCCCGCCTAGGCGGACTTTCGCCCTTTTTTCTGCCCATTATATATACGAGTGGCCTATCACCCACACTGTTGGCTTAGTGTCACCTGTAAAAGAAACAAACCACGTTAGGATAACAAGTCCGGTCTTATGTATCTCGCCAAACACATGGATCGCCATCTCCCTATCCTCTGAACTTCCGTTTCTGACAGTCCTGCTCTTGCTGCTTCCGTGGCCACGCCTATGCGGAATGATTGTGTCCCGTAATCTTTGGGGTGGTTCCCTGCCGATGTTATGCATTTATTAAATATAGCTTGGAACTGGTATCTTGATAATGGCGTTCCATCAATGTGTGATAGGAAGAAATTACTTTGTGATCTGATGGTTAGATATGTTTTTACTATTGTTACCCGACTCAGTGTACTGTTTGTGGGTTGTAGAAGTACCCAAGTGCTCCTGCCCGCTGGAACCGTTTTCGATTGGCGTATGCGTAGACGTATTGCATTATTGGCTATGACTACGTCCTGGTGTAATAAGCCTCCACTGGTGGTAATTTTGGATTGAGGGACTAATTCACTTATGCATTGCACCCCGAAGAAGGCGATCACAAATGCAGTGGACAGTAGTGTTGCTTCAAATTGTGAGTGTCATGTTAATGGTGTTAGGGATATGATGTGAGAAATCAGTTTTAGTGACACGGGACGAGACGTCTACACTCCTGACTTGGCTGACCCCTTTTCCACACTTTTATGGATTGTCTGAAGATGAATCTTTGTCACATCTCCCCAATTCAGTAGTTGGAAGTGAAATGCTACTCCGGTCAGACACCACTGCGCTGACGCCCCTGATATGCCCCTCATCATTAGCTGGTGGAGAAATTCTATGGTGACTTGTGATCTGGCTTGTTCACATTGGTCAACCCGTCTGCCTGCTACTAGTCGTGTCCACTCTTCCCATGCCTTACTGTATGCTTGCCACGTCGACGGGGCAACTGACGCTCTGATTAATGGCATCAACTATTCGCCACTAGATCCCATAGGGAGGGTGGGCAACAGTTGCCCGATGGGTGGGCGTTGGGGAAGAGCTCTGTGAAAATCTGCCAATTGAATTGTTATAAAGCGTTAGCAGCAGCTTTAGACCCCTCAGCATAGTGGCTAGGGCGGACCCATACATTGTGTTTTAGGCACAGGAATGCTAGCCGGCATAGAAGGCCTAGCACTGGGAGAGACGATGATGCCATCTTATTAATGCAATGGGCTAGGCTGGTGTTTTTTGTTATGAAGCGTATATTTTTGTTAGCCAGGCGCGCGCCCCATATTTCTTTTGCTACCACTATTGGGGAGAAAAATTATTTTCAGGGCTAGATGCAGCTAAAAATTGTTATTAATTTCAAAGCTGGTGGAGCTTGGTATAGATGGCCTAATACAATGAGTACCACACACTGCTACAAGCCCAAATATTTTTTCAGAGCTAGATGCAGATAAAAATTATTTTTAATTTGCAACCTGGTGGAGGTTAGTATAGATGGACTAATAGAACAAGTCCCACACACTGCTAGAAGCCTAAATATTTTTTTAGAGCTAGATGTAGAAAAAAATTATATTGAATTTGCAACCTGATGGAGGACAGTATAGATGGACTAATAGAACAAGTCCCACACACTGCTAGAAGCTGAAATATTTTTTCAGAGCTAGATGCAGAAAAAAATTATATTGAATTTGCAACTTGATGGAGGTCTGTATAGATGAACTAATAGAACAAGTCCTACACACTGTTAGAAGAATAAATATCTTTTCAGAGCTAGATGCAGATAAAAATTATTTTTAATTCGCAACCTGATGGAGGTCAGTAAAGATGGACTAATAGAACAAGTCCCACACATTGTTAGAAGCTGAAATATTTTTTTCAGAGCTAGATGCAGATAAAATTATATTGAATTTGTAACCTGATGGAGGTCAGTATAGATAGACTAATAGACCAAGTCCCAAACACTGCTTGGAGCGTAAATTTTTTTTTCAGAGCTAGATGCAGAAAAAAATTATATTGAATTTGCAACCTGATGGAGGTCAGTATAGATGGACTAATAGACCAAGTCCCACACACTGCTAGAAGCCTAAATATTTTTTCAGAGATAGAAACCGATGAAAATTATTTTTAATTTGCAACCTGATGGAGGTCAGTATAGATGGACTAATAGAACAAGTCCCACACACTGCTAGAAGCCTAAATATTTTTTCAGAGCTAGATGCAGATAAAAATTTTATTGAATTTGCAACCTAATGTAGGTCAGTATAGCTGGACTAATGGAACAAGTCCCACACACTGCTAGAAGCCTAAATATTTTTTCAGAGCTAGATGCAGATAAAAATTATTTTAAATTTGCAACCTGATGGAGGTCAGTATAGATGGACAAATAGAACAAGTCCCACACACTGCTACAAGCCTAAATATTTTTTCAGAGCTAGATGCAGAAAAAAATTATATTGAATTTGCAACCAGATGGAGGTCAGTATAGATGGACTAAAAGACCAAATCCCACACTCTGCTAGAAGCCCAAATATTTATTCAGAGCTAGATGCAGATAAACATTATTTTTAATTTGCAACCTGATGGAGGTCAGTATAGATGGACTAATAGAACAAGTCCCACACACTGCTAGAAGCTGAAATATTTTTTCAGAGCTAGATGAAGATAAAAATTAATTTTAATTTGCAACCTGGTGGAGGTTATTATAGATGGACTAATAGACAAGTCCCACACTCTGCTAGAAGCCTAAATACTTTTTTAGAGCTAGATGCAGAAAAAAATTATATTGAATTTTCAACCTGATGGAGGTCAGTATAGATGGACTAATAGAATAAGTCCCTCACACTTCTAGAAGCCTAAATATTTTTTCAGAGCTAGATGCAGGTAAAAATTATTTTTAATTTGCAACATGGTGGAGGTTAGTATAGATGGACTAATAGAGCAAGTCCCACACACTGCTTGAAGCCTAAATATTTTTTCAGAGCTAGATGCAGATAAAAATTATTTTTAATTTGCAACATGATGGAGGTCAGTATAGATGGACTAATAGAACAAGTCCCACACACTGCTAGAAGCTGAAATATTTTTTCAGAGCTATATGCAGAAAAAAAATATTTTTAATTTGCAACCTGGTGGAGGTTAGTATAGATGGACTAATAGACCAAGTCCCACACACTGCTAGGAGCCTAAATATTTTTTCAGAGCTAGATGCAGAAAAAAAATATATTGAATTTGCAACCTGATGGAGGTCAGTATAGCTGGACTAATAGACCCAGTCCCACACACTGCTAGAAGCCTAAATATTTTTTCAGAGCTAGATGCAGATAAAAATTATTTTTAATTTGCAACCTGATGGAGGTCAGTATAGATGGACTAATAGAACAAGTCACACACACTGCTAGAAGCTGAAATATTTTTTCAGAGCTAGATGCAGAAAAAAATTATTTTTAATTTGCAACCTGATGGAGGTCAGTATAGATGGACTAATAGAACAAGTCCCACACACTGCTAGAAGCTGAAATATTGTTTCAGAGCTAGATGCAGATAAAAATTATTTTTAATTTGCAACCTGGTGGAGGTTGGTATAGATGGACTAATAGAACAAGTCCCACACACTGCTAGAAGCTGAAATATTTTTTTAGAGCTAGATGCAGAAAAAAATTATATTGAATTTGCAACCTGATGGAGGTCAGTATAGATGGACTAATAGAACAAGTCCCACACACTGATAGAAGCCTAAATATTTTTTCAGAGCTAGATGCAGAAAAAAATTATATTGAATTTGCAACCTAATAGAGGTCAGTATAGATGGACTAATAGACCAAGTCCCACACACTGCTAGAAGCCTAATTATTTTTTCAGAGCTAGATGCAGATAAAAATTAATTTTAATTTGCAACCTGATGGAGGTCAGTATAGATGGACTAATAGAACAAGTCCCACACACTGCTAGTAGCCTAAATATTTTTTCAGAGCTAGATGCAGATAAAAATTATTTTTAATTTGCAACCTGATGGAGGTCAGTATAGATGGACTCATAGAACAAGTCCCACACACTGCTAGAAGCTGAATTATTTTTTCAGAGCTAGATGCAGAAAAAAAATATTTTTAATTTGCAACCTGAAGGAGGTCAGTATAGATGGCTAATAGAACAACTCCCACACACTGCTAGAACCTGAAATATTTTTTCAAAGCTAGATGCAGATAAAAATTATTTTTAATTTGTAACCTGGTGGAGGTTAGTATAGATGGACTAATAGACCAAGTCCCACACACTGCTAGAAGCCTAAATATTTTTTCAGAGCTAGATGCAGAAAAAAATTATTTTTAATTTGCAACCTGATGGAGGTCAGTACAGATCGACTAATAGAACAAGTTCCACACACTGCTAGAAGCCTAAATATTTTTTCAGAGCTAGATGCAGAAAAAACTTAAATTGAATTTGCAACCTGATGGAGGTCATTATCGTTGGACTAATAGACCAAGTCCCACACACTGCTAAAAGCCTAAATATTTTTTCAGAGCTAGATGCAGATAAAATTATTTTTAATTTGCAACCTGATGGAGGTCAGTATAGATGGACTAATAGAACAAGTCCCACACGCTGCTAGAAGCCTAAATATTTTTTCAGAGCTAGATATAGATAAAAATTATTTTTAATTTGCAACCTGATGGAGGTCAGTATAGATGGACTAATAGAACAAGTCCCACACCCTGCTAGAAACTGAAACATTTTTTCAGAGCTAGAAGCAGATAAAAATTATTTTTAATTTGCAACCTGGTGGAGGTTAGTATAGATGGACTAATAGACCAAGTCACACAAGCTGCTAGAAGCCTAAATATTTTTTCAGAGCTAGATGCAGAAAAAAATTTGATTGAATTTGCAACCTGATGGAGGTCTGTAATGATGGACTAATAGACCAAGTCCCACACACTGCTAGAAGCCTAAATATTTTTTCAGAGCTCGATACAGATAAAAATTATTTTTAATTTGCAACCTGATGGTGGTCAGTATAGATGGACTAATAGAACAAGTCCCACACACTGCTAGAAGCTGAAATATTTTTTCAGAGCTATATGCAGAAAAAAATTATTTTTAATTTGCAACCTGGTGGAGGTTAGTATAGATGGACTAATAGACCAAGTCCCACACACTGCTAGGAGCCTAAATATTTTTTCAGAGCTAGATGCAGAAAAAAATTATATTGAATTTGCAACCTGATGGAGGTCAGTATAGCTGGACTAATAGACCAAGTCCCACACACTGCTAGAAGCCTAAATATTTTTTCAGAGCTAGATGCAGATAAAAATTATTTTTAATTTGCAACCTGATGGAGGTCAGTATAGATGGACTAATAGAACAAGTCACACACACTGCTAGAAGCTGAAATATTTTTTCAGAGCTAGATGCAGAAAAAAATTATTTTTAATTTGCAACCTGATGGAGGTCAGTATAGATGGACTAATAGAACAAGTCCCACACACTGCTAGAAGCTGAAATATTGCTTCAGAGCTAGATGCAGATAAAAATTATTTTTAATTTGCAACCTGGTGGAGGTTGGTATAGATGGACTAATAGAACAAGTCCCACACACTGCTAGAAGCTGAAATATTTTTTTAGAGCTAGATGCAGATAAAAATTATTTTTAATTTGCAACCTGAAGGAGGTCAGTATAGATGGCTAATAGAACAAGTCCCACACACTGCTAGAAGCTGAATTATTTTTTCAGAGCTAGATGCAGAAAAAAAATATTTTTAATTTGCAACCTGAAGGAGGTCAGTATAGATGGCTAATAGAACAAAAAACACACACTGCTAGAACCTGAAATATTTTTTCAAAGCTAGATGCAGATAAAAATTATTTTTAATTTGTAACCTGGTGGAGGTTAGTATAGATGGACTAATAGACCAAGTCCCACACACTGCTAGAAGCCTAAATATTTTTTCAGAGCTAGATGCAGATAAAAATTAATTTTAATTTGCAACCTGATGGAGGTCAGTATAGATGGACTAATAGAACAAGTCCCACACACTGCTAGAAGCCTAAATATTTTTACAGAGCTAGATGCAGATAAAAATTATTTTTAATTTGCAACCTGATGGAGGTCAGTATAGATGGACTAATAGAACAAGTCCCACACACTGCTAGAAGCTGAATTATTTTTTCAGAGCTAGATGCAGAAAAAAAATATTTTTAATTTGCAACCTGAAGGAGGTCAGTATAGATGGCTAATAGAACAACTCCCACACACTGCTAGAACCTGAAATATTTTTTCAAAGCTAGATGCAGAAAAAAATTATTTTTAATTTGCAACCTGGTGGAGGTTAGTATAGATGGACTAATAGACCAAGTCCCACACACTGCTAGGAGCCTAAATATTTTTTCAGAGCTAGATGCAGAAAAAAATTATATTGAATTTGCAACCTGATGGAGGTCAGTATAGCTGAACTAATAGACCAAGTCCCACACACTGCTAGAAGCCTAAATATTTTTTCAGAGCTAGATGCAGATAAAAATTATTTTTAATTTGCAACCTGATGGAGGTCAGTATAGATGGACTAATAGACCAAGTCCCACACACTGCTAGAAGCTGAAATATTTTTTTAGAGCTAGATGCAGAAAAAAATTATATTGAATTTGCAACCTGATGGAGGTCAGTATAGATGGACTAATAGAACAAGTCCCACACACTGCTAGAAGCCTAAATATTTTTTCAGAGCTAGATGCAGAAAAAAATTATATTGAATTTGCAACCTAATAGAGGTCAGTATAGATGGACTAATAGACCAAGTCCCACACACTGCTAGAAGCCTAAATATTTTTTCAGAGCTACATGCAGATAAAAATTAATTTTAATTTGCAACCTGATGGAGGTCAGTATAGATGGACTAATAGAACAAGTCCCACACACTGCTAGAAGCCTAAATATTTTTTCAGAGCTAGATGCAGATAAAAATTATTTTTAATTTGCAACCTGATGGAGGTCAGTATAGATGGACTAATAGAACAAGTCCCACACACTGCTAGAAGCTGAATTATTTTTTCAGAGCTAGATGCAGAAAAAAAATATTTTTAATTTGCAACCTGAAGGAGGTCAGTATAGATGGCTAATAGAACAACTCCCACACACTGCTAGAACCTGAAATATTTTTTCAAAGCAAGATGCAGATAAAAATTATTTTTAATTTGTAACCTGGTGGAGGTTAGTATAGATGGACTAATAGACCAAGTCCCACACACTGCTAGAAGCCTAAATATTTTTTCAGAGCTAGATGCAGATAAAAATTAATTTTAATTTGCAACCTGATGGAGGTCAGTATAGATGGACTAATAGAACAAGTCCCACACACTGCTAGAAGCCTAAATATTTTTACAGAGCTAGATGCAGATAAAAATTATTTTTAATTTGCAACCTGATGGAGGTCAGTATAGATGGACTCATAGAACAAGTCCCACACACTGCTAGAAGCTGAATTATTTTTTCAGAGCTAGATGCAGAAAAAAAATATTTTTAATTTGCAACCTGAAGGAGGTCAGTATAGATGGCTAATAGAACAACTCCCACACACTGCTAGAACCTGAAATATTTTTTCAAAGCTAGATGCAGATAAAAATTATTTTTAATTTGTAACCTGGTGGAGGTTAGTATAGATGGACTAATAGACAAAGTCCCACACACTGCTAGAAGCCTAAATATTTTTTCAGAGCTAGATGCAGAAAAAAATTATTTTTAATTTGCAACCTGATGGAGGTCAGTACAGATCGACTAATAGAACAAGTTCCACACACTGCTAGAAGCCTAAATATTTTTTCAGAGCTAGATGCAGAAAAAACTTATATTGAATTTGCAACCTGATGGAGGTCAGTATAGTTGGACTAATAGACCAAGTCCCACACACTGCTAAAAGCCTAAATATTTTTTCAGAGCTAGATGCAGATAAAAATTATTTTTAATTTGCGACCTGATGGAGGTCAGTATAGATGGACTAATAGAACAAGTCCCACACCCTGCTAGAAACTGAAACATTTTTTCAGAGCTAGAAGCAGATAAAAATTATTTTTAATTTGCAACCTGGTGGAGGTTAGTATAGATGGACTAATAGACCAAGTCCCACAAACTGCTAGAAGCCTAAATATTTTATCAGAGCTAGATGCAGAAAAAAATTATATTGAATTTGCAACCTGATGGAGGTCTGTAATGATGGACTAATAGACCAAGTCCCACACACTGCTAGAAGCCTAAATATTTTTTCAGAGCTAGATACAAATAAAAATTATTTTTAATTTGCAACCTGATGGTGGTCAGTATAGATGGACTAATAGAACAAGTCCCACACACTGCTAGAAGCTGAAATATTTTTTCAGAGCTAGATGCAGAAAAAAATTATATTGAATTTGCAACCTGATGGAGGTCAGTATAGATGGACTAATAGAACAAGTCCCACACACTGCTAGAAGCCTAAATATTTTTTCAGAGCTAGATGCAGAAAAAAATTATTTTGAATTTGCAACTTGATGGAGGTCAGTATAGATGAACGAATAGAACAAG
This sequence comes from Phyllobates terribilis, assembly GCF_046119375.1. Lineage (NCBI taxonomy): Eukaryota > Metazoa > Chordata > Amphibia > Anura > Dendrobatidae > Phyllobates > Phyllobates terribilis. The sequence goes on along the minus strand of NW_027362764.1, from coordinate 528,708,706 downwards.
TCCCACACACTGTTAGAAGCCTAAATATTTTTTCAGAGCTAGAAACCGATGAAAATTATTTTTAATTTGCAACCTGATGGAGGTCAGTATAGATGGACTAATAGAACAAGTCCCACACACTGCTAGAAGCTGAAATATTTTTTCAGAGCTAAATGCAGAAAAAAATAATATTGAATTTGCAACCTGATGGAGGTCAGTATAGATGGACTAATAGAACAAGTCCCACACACTGCTAGAAGCCTAAATATTTTTTCAGAGCTAGATGCAGATAAAAATTTTATTGAATTTGCAACCTAATGTAGGTCAGTATAGCTGGACTAATGGAACAAGTCCCACACACTGCTAGAAGCCTAAATATTTTTTCAGAGCTAGATGCAGATAAAAATTATTTTAAATTTGCAACCTGATGGAGGTCAGTATAGATGGACAAATAGAACAAGTCCCACACACTGCTACAAGCCTAAATATTTTTTCAGAGCTAGATGCAGAAAAAAATTATATTGAATTTGCAATCAGATGGAGGTCAGTATAGATGGACTAAAAGACCAAATCCCACACTCTGCTAGAAGCCCAAATATTTATTCAGAGCTAGATGCAGATAAAAATTATTTTTAATTTGCAACCTGATGAAGGTCAGTATAGATGGACTAATAGAACAAGTCCCACACACTGCTAGAAGCTGAAATATTTTTTCAGAGCTAGCTGAAGATAAAAATTAATTTTAATTGCAACCTGGTGGAGGTTAGTATAGATGGACTAATAGACCAAGTCCCACACTCTGCTAGAAGCCTAAATACTTTTTTACAGCTAGATGCAGAAAAAAATGATATTGAATTTTCAACCTGATGGAGGTCAGTATAGATGGACTAATAGAATAAGTCCCACACACTGCTAGAAGCCTAAATATTTTTTCAGAGCTAGATGCAGGTAAAAATTATTTTTAATTTGCAACATGGTGGAGGTTAGTATAGATGGACTAATAGAGCAAGTCCTACACACTGCTTGAAGCCTAAATATTTTTTCAGAGCTAGATGCAGATAAATATTATTTTTAATTTGCAACATGATGGAGGTCAGTATAGATGGACTAATAGAACAAGTCCCACACACTGCTAGAAGCTGAAATATTTTTTCAGAGCTATATGCAGAAAAAAATTATTTTTAATTTGCAACCTGGTGGAGGTTAGTATAGATGGACTAATAGACCAAGTCCCACACACTGCTAGGAGCCTAAATATTTTTTCAGAGCTAGATGCAGAAAAAAATTTTATTGAATTTGCAACCTGATGGAGGTCAGTATAGCTGGACTAATAGACCAAGTCCCACACACTGCTAGAAGCCTAAATATTTTTTCAGAGCTAGATGCAGATAAAAATTATTTTTATTTTGCAACCTGATGGAGTTCAGTATAGATGGACTAATAGAAGAAGTCCCACACACTGCTAGAAGCTGAATTATTTTTTCAGAGCTAGATGCAGAAAAAAATTATTTTTAATTTGCAACCTGATGGAGGTCAGTATAGATGGACTAATAGAACAAGTCCCACACACTGCTAGAAGCTGAAATATTGTTTCAGAGCTAGATGCAGATAAAAAGTATTTTTAATTTGCAACTTGGTGGAGGTTGGTATAGATGGACTAATAGAACAAGTCCCACACACTGCTAGAAGCTGAAATATTTTTTTAGAGCTAGATGCAGAAAAAAATTATATTGAATTTGCAACCTGATGGAGGTCAGTATAGATGGACTAATAGAACAAGTCCCACACACTGCTAGAAGCCTAAATATTTTTTCAGAGCTAGATGCAGAAAAAAATTATATTGAATTTGCAACCTAATAGAGGTCAGTATAGATGGACTAATAGACCAAGTCCCACACACTGCTAGAAGCCTAAATATTTTTTCAGAGCTAGATGCAGATAAAAATTAATTTTAATTTGCAACCTGATGGAGGTCAGTATAGATGGACTAATAGATCAAGTCCCACACACTGTTAGAAGCCTAAATATTTTTTCAGAGCTAGATGCAGATAAAAATTATTTTTAATTTGCAACCTGATGGAGGTCAGTATAGATGGACTCATAGAACAAGTCCCACACACTGCTAGAAGCTGAATTATTTTTTCAGAGCTAGATGCAGAAAAAAAATATTTTTAATTTGCAACCTGAAGGAGGTCAGTATAGATGGCTAATAGAACAACTCCCACACACTGCTAGAACCTGAAATATTTTTTCAAAGCTAGATGCAGATAAAAATTATTTTTAATTTGTAACCTGGTGGAGGTTAGTATAGATGGACTAATAGACCAAGTCCCACACACTGCTAGAAGCCTAAATATTTTTTCAGAGCTAGATGCAGAAAAAAATTATTTTTAATTTGCAACCTGATGGAGGTCAGTACAGATCGACTAATTGAACAAGTTCCACACACTGCTAGAAGCCTAAATATTTTTTCAGAGCTAGATGCAGAAAAAACTTATATTGAATTTGCAACCTGATGGAGGTCAGTATAGTTGGACTAATAGACCAAGTCCCACACACTGCTAAAAGCCTAAATATTTTTTCAGAGCTAGATGCAGATAAAATTATTTTTAATTTGCAACCTGATGGAGGTCAGTATAGATGGACTAATAGAACAAGTCCCACACCCTGCTAGAAACTGAAACATTTTTTCAGAGCTAGAAGCAGATAAAAATTATTTTTAATTTGCAACCTGGTGGAGGTTAGTATAGATGGACTAATAGACCAAGTCCCACAAACTGCTAGAAGCCTAAATATTTTTTCAGAGCTAGATGCAGAAAAAAATTATATTGAATTTGCAACCTGATGGAGGTCTGTAATGATGGACTAATTGACCAAGTCCCACACACTGCTAGAAGCCTAAATATTTTTTCAGAGCTCGATACAGATAAAAATTATTTTTAATTTGCAACCTGATGGTGGTCAGTATAGATGGACTAATAGAACAAGTCCCACACACTGCTAGAAGCTGAAATATTTTTTCAGAGCTAGATGCAGAAAAAAATTATATTGAATTTGCAACCTGATGGAGGTCAGTATAGCTGGAGTAATAGAACAAGTCCCACACACTGCTAGAAGCTGAAATATTTTTTCAGAGCTAGATGCAGAAAAAAAATATTTTTAATTTGCAACCTGATGGAGGTCAGTATAGATGGACTAATAGAACAAGTCCCACACACTGCTAGAAGCTGAAATATTGTTTCAGAGCTAGATGCAGATAAAAATTATTTTTAATTTGCAACCTGGTGGAGGTTGGTATAGATGGACTAATAGAACAAGTCCCACACACTGCTAGAAGCTGAAATATTTTTTTAGAGCTAGATGCAGAAAAAAATTATATTGAATTTGCAACCTGATGGACGTCATTATAGATGGACTAATAGAACAAGTCCGACACACTGCTAGAAGCCTAAATATTTTTTCAGAGCTAGATGCAGAAAAAAATTATATTGAATTTGCAACCTAATAGAGGTCAGTATAGATGGACTAATAGACCAAGTCCCACACACTGCTAGAAGCCTAAAGATTTTTTCAGAGCTAGATGCAGATAAAAATTAATTTTAATTTGCAACTTGATGGAGGTCAGTATAGATGGACTAATAGAACAAGTCCCACACACTGCTAGAAGCCTAAATATTTTTTCAGAGCTAGATGCAGATAAAAATTATTTTTAATTTGCAACCTGATGGAGGTCAGTATAGATGGACTAATAGAACAAGTCCCACACACTGCTAGAAGCTGAATTATTTTTTCAGAGCTAGATGAAGAAAAAAAATATTTTTAATTTGCAACCTGAAGGAGGTCAGTATAGATGGCTAATAGAACAACTCCCACACACTGCTAGAACCTGAAATATTTTTTCAAAGCTAGATGCAGATAAAAATTATTTTTAATTTGTAACCTGGTGGAGGTAAGTATAGATGGACTAATAGACCAAGTCCCACACACTGCTAGAAGCCTAAATATTTTTTCAGAGCTAGATGCAGATAAAAATTAATTTTAATTTGCAACCTGATGGAGGTCAGTATAGATGGACTAATAGAACAAGTTCCACACACTGCTAGAAGCCTAAATATTTTTTCAGAGCTAGATGCAGAAAAAAATTATATTGAATTTTCAACCTGATGGAGGTCAGTATAGATGGACTAATAGAATAAGTCCCACACACTGCTAGAAGCCTAAATATTTTTTCAGAGCTAGATGCAGGTAAAAATTATTTTTAATTTGCAACATGGTGGAGGTTAGTATAGATGGACTAATAGAGCAAGTCCTACACACTGCTTGAAGCCTAAATATTTTTTCAGAGCTAGATGCAGATAAATATTATTTTTAATTTGCAACATGATGGAGGTCAGTATAGATGGACTAATAGAACAAGTCCCACACACTGCTAGAAGCTGAAATATTTTTTCAGAGCTATATGCAGAAAAAAATTATTTTTAATTTGCAACCTGGTGGAGGTTAGTATAGATGGACTAATAGACCAAGTCCCACACACTGCTAGGAGCCTAAATATTTTTTCAGAGCTAGATGCAGAAAAAAATTATATTGAATTTGCAACCTGATGGAGGTCAGTATAGCTGGACTAATAGACCAAGTCCCACACACTGCTAGAAGCCTAAATATTTTTTCAGAGCTAGATGCAGATAAAAATTATTTTTATTTTGCAACCTGATGGAGTTCAGTATAGATGGACTAATAGAACAAGTCCCACACACTGCTAGAAGCTGAATTATTTTTTCAGAGCTAGATGCAGAAAAAAATTATTTTTAATTTGCAACCTGATGGAGGTCAGTATAGATGGACTAATAGAACAAGTCCCACACACTGCTAGAAGCTGAAATATTGTTTCAGAGCTAGATGCAGATAAAAATTATTTTTAATTTGCAACCTGGTGGAGGTTGGTATAGATGGACTAATAGAACAAGTCCCACACACTGCTAGAAGCTGAAATATTTTTTTAGAGCTAGATGCAGAAAAAAATTATATTGAATTTGCAACCTGATGGAGGTCAGTATAGATGGACTAATAGAACAAGTCCCACACACTGCTAGAAGCCTAAATATTTTTTCAGAGCTAGATGCAGAAAAAAATTATATTGAATTTGCAACCTAATAGAGGTCAGTATAGATGGACTAATAGACCAAGTCCCACACACTGCTAGAAGCCTAAATATTTTTTCAGAGCTAGATGCAGATAAAAATTAATTTTAATTTGCAACCTGATGGAGGTCAGTATAGATGGACTAATAGAACAAGTCCCACACACTGTTAGAAGCCTAAATATTTTTTCAGAGCTAGATGCAGATAAAAATTATTTTTAATTTGCAACCTGATGGAGGTCAGTATAGATGGACTCATAGAACAAGTCCCACACACTGCTAGAAGCTGAATTATTTTTTCAGAGCTAGATGCAGAAAAAAAATATTTTTAATTTGCAACCTGAAGGAGGTCAGTATAGATGGCTAATAGAACAACTCCCACACACTGCTAGAACCTGAAATATTTTTTCAAAGCTAGATGCAGATAAAAATTATTTTTAATTTGTAACCTGGTGGAGGTTAGTATAGATGGACTAATAGACCAAGTCCCACACACTGCTAGAAGCCTAAATATTTTTTCAGAGCTAGATGCAGAAAAAAATTATTTTTAATTTGCAACCTGATGGAGGTCAGTACAGATCGACTAATTGAACAAGTTCCACACACTGCTAGAAGCCTAAATATTTTTTCAGAGCTAGATGCAGAAAAAACTTATATTGAATTTGCAACCTGATGGAGGTCAGTATAGTTGGACTAATAGACCAAGTCCCACACACTGCTAAAAGCCTAAATATTTTTTCAGAGCTAGATGCAGATAAAATTATTTTTAATTTGCAACCTGATGGAGGTCAGTATAGATGGACTAATAGAACAAGTCCCACACCCTGCTAGAAACTGAAACATTTTTTCAGAGCTAGAAGCAGATAAAAATTATTTTTAATTTGCAACCTGGTGGAGGTTAGTATAGATGGACTAATAGACCAAGTCCCACAAACTGCTAGAAGCCTAAATATTTTTTCAGAGCTAGATGCAGAAAAAAATTATATTGAATTTGCAACCTGATGGAGGTCTGTAATGATGGACTAATAGACCAAGTCCCACACACTGCTAGAAGCCTAAATATTTTTTCAGAGCTCGATACAGATAAAAATTATTTTTAATTTGCAACCTGATGGTGATCAGTATAGATGGACTAATAGAACAAGTCCCACACACTGCTAGAAGCTGAAATATTTTTTCAGAGCTAGATGCAGAAAAAAATTATATTGAATTTGCAACCTGATGGAGGTCAGTATAGCTGGAGTAATAGAACAAGTCCCACACACTGCTAGAAGCTGAAATATTTTTTCAGAGCTAGATGCAGAAAAAAATTATTTTTAATTTGCAACCTGATGGAGGTCAGTATAGATGGACTAATAGAACAAGTCCCACACACTGCTAGAAGCTGAAATATTGTTTCAGAGCTAGATGCAGATAAAAATTATTTTTAATTTGCAACCTGGTGGAGGTTGGTATAGATGGACTAATAGAACAAGTCCCACACACTGCTAGAAGCTGAAATATTTTTTTAGAGCTAGATGCAGAAAAAAATTATATTGAATTTGCAACCTGATGGACGTCATTATAGATGGACTAATAGAACAAGTCCGACACACTGCTAGAAGCCTAAATATTTTTTCAGAGCTAGATGCAGAAAAAAATTATATTGAATTTGCAACCTAATAGAGGTCAGTATAGATGGACTAATAGACCAAGTCCCACACACTGCTAGAAGCCTAAAGATTTTTTCAGAGCTAGATGCAGATAAAAATTAATTTTAATTTGCAACTTGATGGAGGTCAGTATAGATGGACTAATAGAACAAGTCCCACACACTGCTAGAAGCCTAAATATTTTTTCAGAGCTAGATGCAGATAAAAATTATTTTTAATTTGCAACCTGATGGAGGTCAGTATAGATGGACTAATAGAACAAGTCCCACACACTGCTAGAAGCTGAATTATTTTTTCAGAGCTAGATGAAGAAAAAAAATATTTTTAATTTGCAACCTGAAGGAGGTCAGTATAGATGGCTAATAGAACAACTCCCACACACTGCTAGAACCTGAAATATTTTTTCAAAGCTAGATGCAGATAAAAATTATTTTTAATTTGTAACCTGGTGGAGGTAAGTATAGATGGACTAATAGACCAAGTCCCACACACTGCTAGAAGCCTAAATATTTTTTCAGAGCTAGATGCAGATAAAAATTAATTTTAATTTGCAACCTGATGGAGGTCAGTATAGATGGACTAATAGAACAAGTTCCACACACTGCTAGAAGCCTAAATATTTTTTCAGAGCTAGATGCAGAAAAAAATTATATTGAATTTGCAACCTGATGGAGGTCAGTATAGTTGGACTAATAGACCAAGTCCCACACACTGCTAAAAGCCTAAATATTTTTTTCAGAGCTAGATGCAGATAAAATTATTTTTAATTTGCAACCTGATGGAGGTCAGTATAGATGGACTAATAGAACAAGTCCCACACGCTGCTAGAAGCCTAAATATTTTTTCAGAGCTAGATGCAGATAAAAATTATTTTTAATTTGCAACCTGATGGAGGTCAGTATAGATGAACTAATAGAACAAGTCCCACACACTGTTAGAAGAATAAATATCTTTTCAGAGCTAGATGCAGATAAAAATTATTTTTAATTCGCAACCTGATGGAGGTCAGTAAAGATGGACTAATAGAACAAGTCCCACACACTGCTAGAAGCTGAAATATTTTTTTCAGAGCTAGATGCAGATAAAAATTATATTGAATTTGCAACCTGATGGAGGTCAGTATAGATAGACTAATAGACCAAGTCCCAAACACTGCTTGGAGCGTAAATATTTTTTTCAGAGCTAGATGCAGAAAAAAATTATATTGAATTTGCAACCTGATGGAGGTCAGTATAGATGGACTAAAAGACCAAGTCCCACACACTGCTAGAAGCCTAAATATTTTTTCAGAGCTAGAAACCGATGAAAATTATTTTTAATTTGCAACCTGATGGAGGTCAGTATAGATGGACTAATAGAACAAGTCCCACACACTGCTAGAAGCTGAAATATTGTTTCAGAGCTAGATGCAGATAAAAATTATTTTTAATTTGCAACCTGGTGGAGGTTGGTATAGATGGACTAATAGAACAAGTCCCACACACTGCTAGAAGCTGAAATATTTTTTTAGAGCTAGATGCAGAAAAAAATTATATTGAATTTGCAACCTGATGGACGTCATTATAGATGGACTAATAGAACAAGTCCGACACACTGCTAGAAGCCTAAATATTTTTTCAGAGCTAGATGCAGAAAAAAATTATATTGAATTTGCAACCTAATAGAGGTCAGTATAGATGGACTAATAGACCAAGTCCCACACACTGCTAGAAGCCTAAAGATTTTTTCAGAGCTAGATGCAGATAAAAATTAATTTTAATTTGCAACTTGATGGAGGTCAGTATAGATGGACTAATAGAACAAGTCCCACACACTGCTAGAAGCCTAAATATTTTTTCAGAGCTAGATGCAGATAAAAATTATTTTTAATTTGCAACCTGATGGAGGTCAGTATAGATGGACTAATAGAACAAGTCCCACACACTGCTAGAAGCTGAATTATTTTTTCAGAGCTAGATGAAGAAAAAAAATATTTTTAATTTGCAACCTGAAGGAGGTCAGTATAGATGGCTAATAGAACAACTCCCACACACTGCTAGAACCTGAAATATTTTTTCAAAGCTAGATGCAGATAAAAATTATTTTTAATTTGTAACCTGGTGGAGGTAAGTATAGATGGACTAATAGACCAAGTCCCACACACTGCTAGAAGCCTAAATATTTTTTCAGAGCTAGATGCAGATAAAAATTAATTTTAATTTGCAACCTGATGGAGGTCAGTATAGATGGACTAATAGAACAAGTTCCACACACTGCTAGAAGCCTAAATATTTTTTCAGAGCTAGATGCAGAAAAAAATTATATTGAATTTGCAACCTGATGGAGGTCAGTATAGTTGGACTAATAGACCAAGTCCCACACACTGCTAAAAGCCTAAATATTTTTTTCAGAGCTAGATGCAGATAAAATTATTTTTAATTTGCAACCTGATGGAGGTCAGTATAGATGGACTAATAGAACAAGTCCCACACGCTGCTAGAAGCCTAAATATTTTTTCAGAGCTAGATGCAGATAAAAATTATTTTTAATTTGCAACCTGATGGAGGTCAGTATAGATGAACTAATAGAACAAGTCCCACACACTGTTAGAAGAATAAATATCTTTTCAGAGCTAGATGCAGATAAAAATTATTTTTAATTCGCAACCTGATGGAGGTCAGTAAAGATGGACTAATAGAACAAGTCCCACACACTGCTAGAAGCTGAAATATTTTTTTCAGAGCTAGATGCAGATAAAAATTATATTGAATTTGCAACCTGATGGAGGTCAGTATAGATAGACTAATAGACCAAGTCCCAAACACTGCTTGGAGCGTAAATATTTTTTTCAGAGCTAGATGCAGAAAAAAATTATATTGAATTTGCAACCTGATGGAGGTCAGTATAGATGGACTAAAAGACCAAGTCCCACACACTGCTAGAAGCCTAAATATTTTTTCAGAGCTAGAAACCGATGAAAATTATTTTTAATTTGCAACCTGATGGAGGTCAGTATAGATGGACTAATAGAACAAGTCCCACACACTGCTAGAAGCTGAAATATTTTTTCAGAGCTAAATGCAGAAAAAAATAATATTGAATTTGCAACCTGATGGAGGTCAGTATAGATGGACTAATAGAACAAGTCCCACACACTGCTAGAAGCCTAAATATTTTTTCAGAGCTAGATGCAGATAAAAATTTTATTGAATTTGCAACCTAATGTAGGTCAGTATAGCTGGACTAATGGAACAAGTCCCACACACTGCTAGAAGCCTAAATATTTTTTCAGAGCTAGATGCAGAAAAAAATTATATTGAATTTGCAACCTAATAGAGGTCAGTATAGATGGACTAATAGACCAAGTCCCACACACTGCTAGAAGCCTAAAGATTTTTTCAGAGCTAGATGCAGATAAAAATTAATTTTAATTTGCAACCTGATGGAGGTCAGTATAGATGGACTAATAGAACAAGTCCCACACACTGCTAGAAGCCTAAATATTTTTTCAGAGCTAGATGCAGATAAAAATTATTTTTAATTTGCAACCTGATGGAGGTCAGTATAGATGGACTAATAGAACAAGTCCCACACACTGCTAGAAGCTGAATTATTTTTTCAGAGCTAGATGCAGAAAAAAAATATTTTTAATTTGCAACCTGAAGGAGGTCAGTATAGATGGCTAATAGAACAACTCCCACACACTGCTAGAACCTGAAATATTTTTTCAAAGCTAGATGCAGATAAAAATTATTTTTAATTTGTAACCTGGTGGAGGTTAGTATAGATGGACTAATAGACCAAGTCCCACACACTGCTAGAAGCCTAAATATTTTTTCAGAGCTAGATGCAGAAAAAAATTATTTTTAATTTGCAACCTGATGGAGGTCAGTACAGATCGACTAATAGAACAGGTTCCACACACTGCTAGAAGCCTAAATATTTTTTCAGAGCTAGATGCAGAAAAAACTTATATTGAATTTGCAACCTGATGGAGGTCAGTATAGTTGGACTAATAGACCAAGTCCCACACACTGCTAAAAGCCTAAATATTTTTTCAGAGCTAGATGCAGATAAAATTATTTTTAATTTGCAACCTGATGGAGGTCAGTATAGATGGACTAATAGAACAAGTCCCACACCCTGCTAGAAACTGAAACATTTTTTCAGAGCTAGAAGCAGATAAAAATTATTTTTAATTTGCAACCTGGTGGAGGTTAGTATAGATGGACTAATAGACCAAGTCCCACAAACTGCTAGAAGCCTAAATATTTTTTCAGAGCTAGATGCAGAAAAAAATTATATTGAATTTGCAACCTGATGGAGGTCTGTAATGATGGACTAATAGACCAAGTCCCACACACTGCTAGAAGCCTAAATATTTTTTCAGAGCTCGATACAGATAAAAGTTATTTTAAATTTGCAACCTGATGGTGGTCAGTATAGATGGACTAATAGAACAAGTCCCACACACTGCTAGAAGCTGAAATATTTTTTCAGAGCTAGATGCAGAAAAAAATTATATTGAATTTGCAACCTGATGGAGGTCAGTATAGCTGGAGTAATAGAACAAGTCCCACACACTGCTAGAAGCTGAAATATTTTTTCAGAGCTAGATGCAGAAAAAAATTATTTTTAATTTGCAACCTGATGGAGGTCAGTATAGATGGACTAATAGAACAAGTCCCACACACTGCTAGAAGCTGAAATATTGTTTCAGAGCTAGATGCAGATAAAAATTATTTTTAATTTGCAACCTGGTGGAGGTTGGTATAGATGGACTAATAGAACAAGTCCCACACACTGCTAGAAGCTGAAATATTTTTTTAGAGCTAGATGCAGAAAAAAATTATATTGAATTTGCAACCTGATGGACGTCATTATAGATGGACTAATAGAACAACTCCCACACACTGCTAGAAGCCTAAATATTTTTTCAGAGCTAGATGCAGAAAAAAATTATATTGAATTTGCAACCTAATAGAGGTCAGTATAGATGGACTAATAGACCAAGTCCCACACACTGCTAGAAGCCTAAAGATTTTTTCAGAGCTAGATGCAGATAAAAATTAATTTTAATTTGCAACCTGATGGAGGTCAGTATAGATGGACTAATAGAACAAGTCCCACACACTGCTAGAAGCCTAAATATTTTTTCAGAGCTAGATGCAGATAAAAATTATTTTTAATTTGCAACCTGATGGAGGTCAGTATAGATGGACTAATAGAACAAGTCCCACACACTGCTAGAAGCTGAATTATTTTTTCAGAGCTAGATGCAGAAAAAAAATATTTTTAATTTGCAACCTGAAGGAGGTCAGTATAGATGGCTAATAGAACAACTCCCACACACTGCTAGAACCAGAAATATTTTTTCAAAGCTAGATGCAGATAAAAATTATTTTTAATTTGTAACCTGGTGGAGGTTAGTATAGATGGACTAATAGACCAAGTCCCACACACTGCTAGAAGCCTAAATATTTTTTCAGAGCTAGATGCAGAAAAAAATTATTTTTAATTTGCAACCTGATGGAGGTCAGTACAGATCGACTAATAGAACAAGTTCCACACACTGCTAGAAGCCTAAATATTTTTTCAGAGCTAGATGCAGAAAAAAATTATATTGAATTTGCAACCTGATGGAGGTCAGTATAGTTGGACTAATAGACCAAGTCCCACACACTGCTAAAAGCCTAAATATTTTTTTCAGAGCTAGATGCAGATAAAATTATTTTTAATTTGCAACCTGATGGAGGTCAGTATAGATGGACTAATAGAACAAGTCCCACACGCTGCTAGAAGCCTAAATATTTTTTCAGAGCTAGATGCAGATAAAAATTATTTTTAATTTGCAACCTGATGGAGGTCAGTATAGATGGACTAATAGAACAAGTCCCACACCCTGCTAGAAACTGAAACATTTTTTCAGAGCTAGAAGCAGATAAAAATTATTTTTAATTTGCAACCTGGTGGAGGTTAGTATAGATGGACTAATAGACCAAGTCCCACAAACTGCTAGAAGCCTAAATATTTTTTCAGAGCTAGATGCAGAAAAAAATTATATTGAATTTGCAACCTGATGGAGGTCTGTAATGATGGACTAATAGACCAAGTCCCACACACTGCTAGAAGCCTAAATATTTTTTCAGAGCTAGATACAAATAAAAATTATTTTTAATTTGCAACCTGATGGTGGTCAGTATAGATGGACTAATAGAACAAGTCCCACACACTGCTAGAAGCTGAAATATTTTTTCAGAGCTAGATGCAGAAAAAAATTATATTGAATTTGCAACCTGATGGAGGTCAGTATAGATGGACTAATAGAACAAGTCCCACACACTGCTAGAAGCCTAAATATTTTTTCAGAGCTAGATGCAGAAAAAAATTATATTGAATTTGCAACTTGATGGAGGTCAGTATAGATCAACTAATAGAACAAGTCCCACACACTGTTAGAAGAATAAATATCTTTTCAGAGCTAGATGCAGATAAAAATTATTTTTAATTCGCAACCTGATGGAGGTCAGTAAAGATGGACTAATAGAACAAGTCCCACACACTGCTAGAAGCTGAAATATTTTTTTCAGAGCTAGATGCAGATAAAAATTATATTGAATTTGCAACCTGATGGAGGTCAGTATAGATAGACTAATAGACCAAGTCCCAAACACTGCTTGGAGCGTAAATATTTTTTTCAGAGCTAGATGCAGAAAAAAATTATATTGAATTTGCAACCTGATGGAGGTCAGTATAGATGGACTAATAGACCAAGTCCCACACACTGCTAGAAGCCTAAATATTTTTTCAGAGCTAGAAACCGATGAAAATTATTTTTAATTTGCAACCTGATGGAGGTCAGTATAGATGGACTAATAGAACAAGTCCCACACACTGCTAGAAGCTGAAATATTTTTTCAGAGCTAAATGCAGAAAAAAATAATATTGAATTTGCAACCTGATGGAGGTCAGTATAGATGGACTAATAGAACAAGTCCCACACACTGCTAGAAGCCTAAATATTTTTTCAGAGCTAGATGCAGATAAAAATTTTATTGAATTTGCAACCTAATGTAGGTCAGTATAGCTGGACTAATGGAACAAGTCCCACACACTGCTAGAAGCCTAAATATTTTTTCAGAGCTAGATGCAGAAAAAAATTATATTGAATTTGCAACCTAATAGAGGTCAGTATAGATGGACTAATAGACCAAGTCCCACACACTGCTAGAAGCCTAAAGATTTTTTCACAGCTAGATGCAGATAAAAATTAATTTTAATTTGCAACCTGATGGAGGTCAGTATAGATGGACTAATAGAACAAGTCCCACACACTGCTAGAAGCCTAAATATTTTTTCAGAGCTAGATGCAGATAAAAATTATTTTTAATTTGCAACCTGATGGAGGTCAGTATAGATGGACTAATAGAACAAGTCCCACACACTGCTAGAAGCTGAATTATTTTTTCAGAGCTAGATGCAGAAAAAAAATATTTTTAATTTGCAACCTGAAGGAGGTCAGTATAGATGGCTAATAGAACAACTCCCACACACTGCTAGAACCTGAAATATTTTTTCAAAGCTAGATGCAGATAAAAATTATTTTTAATTTGTAACCTGGTGGAGGTTAGTATAGATGGACTAATAGACCAAGTCCCACACACTGCTAGAAGCCTAAATATTTTTTCAGAGCTAGATGCAGATAAAAATTAATTTTAATTTGCAACCTGATGGAGGTCAGTATAGATGGACTAATAGAACAAGTCCCACACACTGCTAGAAGCCTAAATATTTTTACAGAGCTAGATGCAGATAAAAATTATTTTTAATTTGCAACCTGATGGAGGTCAGTATAGATGGACTAATAGAACAAGTCCCACACACTGCTAGAAGCTGAATTATTTTTTCAGAGCTAGATGCAGAAAAAAAATATTTTTAATTTGCAACCTGAAGTAGGTCAGTATAGATGGCTAATAGAACAACTCCCACACACTGCTAGAACCTGAAATATTTTTTCAAAGCTAGATGCAGATAAAAATTATTTTTAATTTGTAACCTGGTGGAGGTTAGTATAGATGGACTAATAGACCAAGTCCCACACACTGCTAGAAGCCTAAATATTTTTTCAGAGCTAGATGCAGAAAAAAATTATTTTTAATTTGCAACCTGATGGAGGTCAGTACAGATCGACTAATAGAACAAGTTCCACACACTGCTAGAAGCCTAAATATTTTTTCAGAGCTAGATGCAGAAAAAAATTATATTGAATTTGCAACCTGATGGAGGTCAGTATAGTTGGACTAATAGACCAAGTCCCACACACTGCTAAAAGCCTAAATATTTTTTTCAGAGCTAGATGCAGATAAAATTATTTTTAATTTGCAACCTGATGGAGGTCAGTATAGATGGACTAATAGAACAAGTCCCACACGCTGCTAGAAGCCTAAATATTTTTTCAGAGCTAGATGCAGAAAAAAATTATATTGAATTTGCAACCTGATGGAGGTCTGTAATGATGGACTAATAGACCAAGTCCCACACACTGCTAGAAGCCTAAATATTTTTTCAGAGCTAGATACAAATAAAAATTATTTTTAATTTGCAACCTGATGGTGGTCAGTATAGATGGACTAATAGAACAAGTCCCACACACTGCTAGAAGCTGAAATATTTTTTCAGAGCTAGATGCAGAAAAAAATTATATTGAATTTGCAACTTGATGGAGGTCAGTATAGATGAACTAATAGAACAAGTCCCACACACTGTTAGAAGAATAAATATCTTTTCAGAGCTAGATGCAGATAAAAATTATTTTTAATTCGCAACCTGATGGAGGTCAGTAAAGATGGACTAATAGAACAAGTCCCACACACTGCTAGAAGCTGAAATATTTTTTTCAGAGCTAGATGCAGATAAAAATTATATTGAATTTGCAACCTGATGGAGGTCAGTATAGATAGACTAATAGACCAAGTCCCAAACACTGCTTGGAGCGTAAATATTTTTTTCAGAGCTAGATGCAGAAAAAAATTATATTGAATTTGCAACCTGATGGAGGTCAGTATAGATGGACTAATAGACCAAGTCCCACACACTGCTAGAAGCCTAAATATTTTTTCAGAGCTAGAAACCGATGAAAATTATTTTTAATTTGCAACCTGATGGAGGTCAGTATAGATGGACTAATAGAACAAGTCCCACACACTGCTAGAAGCTGAAATATTTTTTCAGAGCTAAATGCAGAAAAAAATAAAATTGAATTTGCAACCTGATGGAGGTCAGTATAGATGGACTAATAGAACAAGTCCCACACACTGCTAGAAGCCTAAATATTTTTTCAGAGCTAGATGCAGATAAAAATTTTATTGAATTTGCAACCTAATGTAGGTCAGTATAGCTGGACTAATGGAACAAGTCCCACACACTGCTAGAAGCCTAAATATTTTTTCAGAGCTAGATGCAGATAAAAATTATTTTAAATTTGCAACCTGATGGAGGTCAGTATAGATGGACAAATAGAACAAGTCCCACACACTGCTACAAGCCTAACTATTTTTTCAGAGCTAGATGCAGAAAAAAATTATATTGAATTTGCAACCAGATGGAGGTCAGTATAGATGGACTAAAAGACCAAATCCCACACTCTGCTAGAAGCCCAAATATTTATTCAGAGCTAGATGCAGATAAAAATTATTTTTAATTTGCAACCTGATGAAGGTCAGTATAGATGGACTAATAGAACAAGTCCCACACACTGCTAGAAGCTGAAATATTTTTTCAGAGCTAGATGAAGATAAAAATTAATTTTAATTGCAACCTGGTGGAGGTTAGTATAGATGGACTAATAGACCAAGTCCCACACTCTGCTAGAAGCCTAAATACTTTTTTAGAGCTAGATGCAGAAAAAAATGATATTGAATTTTCAACCTGATGGAGGTCAGTATAGATGGACTAATAGAATAAGTCCCACACACTGCTAGAAGCCTACATATTTTTTCAGAGCTAGATGCAGGTAAAAATTATTTTTAATTTGCAACATGGTGGAGGTTAGTATAGATGGACTAATAGAGCAAGTCCCACACACTGCTTGAAGCCTAAATATTTTTTCAGAGCTAGATGCAGATAAATATTATTTTTAATTTGCAACATGATGGAGGTCAGTATAGATGGACTAATAGAACAAGTCCCACACACTGCTAGAAGCTGAAATATTTTTTCAGAGCTATATGCAGAAAAAAATTATTTTTAATTTGCAACCTGGTGGAGGTTAGTATAGATGGACTAATAGACCAAGTCCCACACACTGCTAGGAGCCTAAATATTTTTTCAGAGCTAGATGCAGAAAAAAATTATATTGAATTTGCAACCTGATGGAGGTCAGTATAGCTGGACTAATAGACCAAGTCCCACACACTGCTAGAAGCCTAAATATTTTTTCAGAGCTAGATGCAGATAAAAATTATTTTTAATTTGCAACCTGATGGAGGTCAGTATAGATGGACTAATAGAACAAGTCCCACACACTGCTAGAAGCTGAACTATTTTTTCAGAGCTAGATGCAGAAAAAAATTATTTTTAATTTGCAACCTGATGGAGGTCAGTATAGATGGACTAATAGAACAAGTCCCACACACTGCTAGAAGCTGAAATATTGTTTCAGAGCTAGATGCAGATAAAAATTATTTTTAATTTGCAACCTGGTGGAGGTTGGTATAGATGGACTAATAGAACAAGTCCCACACACTGCTAGAAGCTGAATTATTTTTTCAGTGCTAGATGCAGAAAAAAAATATTTTTAATTTGCAACCTGAAGGAGGTCAGTATAGATGGCTAATAGAACAACTCCCACACACTGCTAGAACCTGAAATATTTTTTCAAAGCTAGATGCAGATAAAAATTATTTTTAATTTGTAACCTGGTGGAGGTTAGTATAGATGGACTAATAGACCAAGTCCCACACACTGCTAGAAGCCTAAATATTTTTTCAGAGCTAGATGCAGATAAAAATTAATTTTAATTTGCAACCTGATGGAGGTCAGTATAGATGGACTAATAGAACAAGTCCCACACACTGCTAGAAGCCTAAATATTTTTACAGAGCTAGATGCAGATAAAAATTATTTTTAATTTGCAACCTGATGGAGGTCAGTATAGATGGACTAATAGACCAAGTCCCACACACTGCTAGAAGCCTAAATAATTTTTCAGAGCTAGATACAAATAAAAATTATTTTTAATTTGCAACCTGATGGTGGTCAGTATAGATGGACTAATAGAACAAGTCCCACACACTGCTAGAAGCTGAAATATTTTTTTAGAGCTAGATGCAGATAAAAATTATTTTTAATTTGCAACCTGGTGGAGGTTGGTATAGATGGACTAATAGAACAAGTCCCACACACTGCTAGAAGCTGAAATATTTTTTTAGAGCTAGATGCAGAAAAAAATTATATTGAATTTGCAACCTGATGGAGGTCAGTAGAGATGGACTAATAGAACAAGTCCCACACACTGCTAGAAGCCTAAATATTTTTTCAGAGCTAGATGCAGAAAAAAATTATATTGAATTTGCAACCTAATAGAGGTCAGTATAGATGGACTAATAGAACAAGTCCCACACACTGCTAGAAGCCTAAATATTTTTTCAGAGCTAGATGCAGATAAAAATTAATTTTAATTTGCAACCTGATGGAGGTCAGTATAGATGGACTAATAGAACAAGTCCCACACACTGTTAGAAGCCTAAATATTTTTTCAGAGCTAGATGCAGATAAAAATTATTTTTAATTTGCAACCTGATGGAGGTCAGTATAGATGGACTCATAGAACAAGTCCCACACACTGCTAGAAGCTGAATTATTTTTTCAGAGCTAGATGCAGAAAAAAAATATTTTTAATTTGCAACCTGAAGGAGGTCAGTATAGATGGCTAATAGAACAACTCCCACACACTGCTAGAACCTGAAATATTTTTTCAAAGCTAGATGCAGATAAAAATTATTTTTAATTTGTAACCTGGTGGAGGTTAGTATAGATGGACTAATAGACCAAGTCCCACACACTGCTAGAAGCCTAAATATTTTTTCAGAGCTAGATGCAGAAAAAAATTATTTTTAATTTGCAACCTGATGGAGGTCAGTACAGATCGACTAATAGAACAAGTTCCACACACTGCTAGAAGCCTAAATATTTTTTCAGAGCTAGATGCAGAAAAAACTTATATTGAATTTGCAACCTGATGGAGGTCAGTATAGTTGGACTAATAGACCAAGTCCCACACACTGCTAAAAGCCTAAATATTTTTTCAGAGCTAGATGCAGATAAAATTATTTTTAATTTGCAACCTGATGGAGGTCAGTATAGATGGACTAATAGAACAAGTCCCACACCCTGCTAGAAACTGAAACATTTTTTCAGAGCTAGAAGCAGATAAAAATTATTTTTAATTTGCAACCTGGTGGAGGTTAGTATAGATGGACTAATAGACCAAGTCCCACAAACTGCTAGAAGCCTAAATATTTTTTCAGAGCTAGATGCAGAAAAAAATTATATTGAATTTGCAACCTGATGGAGGTCTGTAATGATGGACTAATAGACCAAGTCCCACACACTGCTAGAAGCCTAAATATTTTTTCAGAGCTCGATACAGATAAAAGTTATTTTAAATTTGCAACCTGATGGTGGTCAGTATAGATGGACTAATAGAACAAGTCCCACACACTGCTAGAAGCTGAAATATTTTTTCAGAGCTAGATGCAGAAAAAAATTATATTGAATTTGCAACCTGATGGAGGTCAGTATAGCTGGAGTAATAGAACAAGTCCCACACACTGCTAGAAGCTGAAATATTTTTTCAGAGCTAGATGCAGAAAAAAATTATTTTTAATTTGCAACCTGATGGAGGTCAGTATAGATGGACTAATAGAACAAGTCCCACACACTGCTAGAAGCTGAAATATTGTTTCAGAGCTAGATGCAGATAAAAATTATTTTTAATTTGCAACCTGGTGGAGATTGGTATAGATGGACTAATAGAACAAGTCCCACACACTGCTAGAAGCTGAAATATTTTTTTAGAGCTAGATGCAGAAAAAAATTATATTGAATTTGCAACCTGATGGACGTCATTATAGATGGACTAATAGAACAAGTCCCACACACTGCTAGAAGCCTAAATATTTTTTCAGAGCTAGATGCAGAAAAAAATTATATTGAATTTGCAACCTAATAGAGGTCAGTATAGATGGACTAATAGACCAAGTCCCACACACTGCTAGAAGCCTAAAGATTTTTTCAGAGCTAGATGCAGATAAAAATTAATTTTAATTTGCAACCTGATGGAGGTCAGTATAGATGGACTAATAGAACAAGTCCCACACACTGCTAGAAGCCTAAATATTTTTTCAGAGCTAGATGCAGATAAAAATTATTTTTAATTTGCAACCTGATGGAGGTCAGTATAGATGGACTAATAGAACAAGTCCCACACACTGCTAGAAGCTGAATTATTTTTTCAGAGCTAGATGCAGAAAAAAAATATTTTTAATTTGCAACCTGAAGGAGGTCAGTATAGATGGCTAATAGAACAACTCCCACACACTGCTAGAACCTGAAATATTTTTTCAAAGCTAGATGCAGATAAAAATTATTTTTAATTTGTAACCTGGTGGAGGTAAGTATAGATGGACTAATAGACCAAGTCCCACACACTGCTAGAAGCCTAAATATTTTTTCAGAGCTAGATGCAGATAAAAATTAATTTTAATTTGCAACCTGATGGAGGTCAGTATAGATGGACTAATAGAACAAGTCCCACACACTGCTAGAAGCCTAAGTATTTTTACAGAGCTAGATGCAGATAAAAATTATTTTTAATTTGCAACCTGATGGAGGTCAGTATAGATGGACTAATAGAACAAGTCCCACACACTGCTAGAAGCTGAATTATTTTTTCAGAGCTAGATGCAGAAAAAAAATATTTTTAATTTGCAACCTGAAGTAGGTCAGTATAGATGGCTAATAGAACAACTCCCACACACTGCTAGAACCAGAAATATTTTTTCAAAGCTAGATGCAGATAAAAATTATTTTTAATTTGTAACCTGGTGGAGGTTAGTATAGATGGACTAATAGACCAAGTCCCACACACTGCTAGAAGCCTAAATATTTTTTCAGAGCTAGATGCAGAAAAAAATTATTTTTAATTTGCAACCTGATGGAGGTCAGTACAGATCGACTAATAGAACAAGTTCCACACACTGCTAGAAGCCTAAATATTTTTTCAGAGCTAGATGCAGAAAAAAATTATATTGAATTTGCAACCTGATGGAGGTCAGTATAGTTGGACTAATAGACCAAGTCCCACACACTGCTAAAAGCCTAAATATTTTTTTCAGAGCTAGATGCAGATAAAATTATTTTTAATTTGCAACCTGATGGAGGTCAGTATAGATGGACTAATAGAACAAGTCCCACACGCTGCTAGAAGCCTAAATATTTTTTCAGAGCTAGATGCAGATAAAAATTATTTTTAATTTGCAACCTGATGGAGGTCAGTATAGATGGACTAATAGAACAAGTCCCACACCCTGCTAGAAACTGAAACATTTTTTCAGAGCTAGAAGCAGATAAAAATTATTTTTAATTTGCAACCTGGTGGAGGTTAGTATAGATGGACTAATAGACCAAGTCCCACAAACTGCTAGAAGCCTAAATATTTTTTCAGAGCTAGATGCAGAAAAAAATTATATTGAATTTGCAACCTGATGGAGGTCTGTAATGATGGACTAATAGACCAAGTCCCACACACTGCTAGAAGCCTAAATATTTTTTCAGAGCTAGATACAAATAAAAATTATTTTTAATTTGCAACCTGATGGTGGTCAGTATAGATGGACTAATAGAACAAGTCCCACACACTGCTAGAAGCTGAAATATTTTTTCAGAGCTAGATGCAGAAAAAAATTATATTGAATTTGCAACCTGATGGAGGTCAGTATAGATGGACTAATAGAACAAGTCCCACACACTGCTAGAAGCCTAAATATTTTTTCAGAGCTAGATGCAGAAAAAAATTATATTGAATTTGCAACTTGATGGAGGTCAGTATAGATGAACTAATAGAACAAGTCCCACACACTGTTAGAAGAATAAATATCTTTTCAGAGCTAGATGCAGATAAAAATTATTTTTAATTCGCAACCTGATGGAGGTCAGTAAAGATGGACTAATAGAACAAGTCCCACACACTGCTAGAAGCTGAAATATTTTTTTCAGAGCTAGATGCAGATAAAAATTATATTGAATTTGCAACCTGATGGAGGTCAGTATAGATAGACTAATAGACCAAGTCCCAAACACTGCTTGGAGCGTAAATATTTTTTTCAGAGCTAGATGCAGAAAAAAATTATATTGAATTTGCAACCTGATGGAGGTCAGTATAGATGGACTAATAGACCAAGTCCCACACACTGCTAGAAGCCTAAATATTTTTTCAGAGCTAGAAACCGATGAAAATTATTTTTAATTTGCAACCTGATGGAGGTCAGTATAGATGGACTAATAGAACAAGTCCCACACACTGCTAGAAGCTGAAATATTTTTTCAGAGCTAAATGCAGAAAAAAATAATATTGAATTTGCAACCTGATGGAGGTCAGTATAGATGGACTAATAGAACAAGTCCCACAAACTGCTAGAAGCCTAAATATTTTTTCAGAGCTAGATGCAGATAAAAATTTTATTGAATTTGCAACCTAATGTAGGTCAGTATAGCTGGACTAATGGAACAAGTCCCACACACTGCTAGAAGCCTAAATATTTTTTCAGAGCTAGATGCAGAAAAAAATTATATTGAATTTGCAACCTAATAGAGGTCAGTATAGATGGACTAATAGACCAAGTCCCACACACTGCTAGAAGCCTAAAGATTTTTTCAGAGCTAGATGCAGATAAAAATTAATTTTAATTTGCAACCTGATGGAGGTCAGTATAGATGGACTAATAGAACAAGTCCCACACACTGCTAGAAGCCTAAATATTTTTTCAGAGCTAGATGCAGATAAAAGTTATTTTTAATTTGCAACCTGATGGAGGTCAGTATAGATGGACTAATAGAACAAGTCCCACACACTGCTAGAAGCTGAATTATTTTTTCAGAGCTAGATGCAGAAAAAAAATATTTTTAATTTGCAACCTGAAGGAGGTCAGTATAGATGGCTAATAGAACAACTCCCACACACTGCTAGAACCTGAAATATTTTTTCAAAGCTAGATGCAGATAAAAATTATTTTTAATTTGTAACCTGGTGGAGGTTAGTATAGATGGACTAATAGACCAAGTCCCACACACTGCTAGAAGCCTAAATATTTTTTCAGAGCTAGATGCAGATAAAAATTAATTTTAATTTGCAACCTGATGGAGGTCAGTATAGATGGACTAATAGAACAAGTCCCACACACTGCTAGAAGCCTAAATATTTTTACAGAGCTAGATGCAGATAAAAATTATTTTTAATTTGCAACCTGATGGAGGTCAGTATAGATGGACTAATAGAACAAGTCCCACACACTGCTAGAAGCTGAATTATTTTTTCAGAGGTAGATGCAGAAAAAAAATATTTTTAATTTGCAACCTGAAGTAGGTCAGTATAGATGGCTAATAGAACAACTCCCACACACTGCTAGAACCTGAAATATTTTTTCAAAGCTAGATGCAGATAAAAATTATTTTTAATTTGTAACCTGGTGGAGGTTAGTATAGATGGACTAATAGACCAAGTCCCACACACTGCTAGAAGCCTAAATATTTTTTCAGAGATAGATGCAGAAAAAAATTATTTTTAATTTGCAACCTGATGGAGGTCAGTACAGATCGACTAATAGAACAAGTTCCACACACTGCTAGAAGCCTAAATATTTTTTCAGAGCTAGATGCAGAAAAACCTTATATTGAATTTGCAACCTGATGGAGGTCAGTATAGTTGGACTAATAGACCAAGTCCCACACACTGCTAAAAGCCTAAATATTTTTTCAGAGCTAGATGCAGATAAAATTATTTTTAATTTGCAACCTGATGGAGGTCAGTATAGATGGACTAATAGAACAAGTCCCACACCCTGCTAGAAACTGAAACATTTTTTCAGAGCTAGAAGCAGATAAAAATTATTTTTAATTTGCAACCTGGTGGAGGTTAGTATAGATGGACTAATAGACCAAGTCCCACAAACTGCTAGAAGCCTAAATATTTTTTCAGAGCTAGATGCAGAAAAAAATTATATTGAATTTGCAACCTGATGGAGGTCTGTAATGATGGACTAATAGACCAAGTCCCACACACTGCTAGAAGCCTAAATATTTTTTCAGAGCTCGATACAGATAAAAGTTATTTTAAATTTGCAACCTGATGGTGGTCAGTATAGATGGACTAATAGAACAAGTTCCACACACTGCTAGAAGCTGAAATATTTTTTCAGAGCTAAATGCAGAAAAAAATAATATTGAATTTGCAACCTGATGGAGGTCAGTATAGATGGACTAATAGAACAAGTCCCACACACTGCTAGAAGCCTAAATATTTTTTCAGAGCTAGATGCAGATAAAAATTTTATTGAATTTGCAACCTAATGTAGGTCAGTATAGCTGGACTAATGGAACAAGTCCCACACACTGCTAGAAGCCTAAATATTTTTTCAGAGCTAGATGCAGAAAAAAATTATATTGAATTTGCAACCTAATAGAGGTCAGTATAGATGGACTAATAGACCAAGTCCCACACACTGCTAGAAGCCTAAAGATTTTTTCAGAGCTAGATGCAGATAAAAATTAATTTTAATTTGCAACCTGATGGAGGTCAGTATAGATGGACTAATAGAACAAGTCCCACACACTGCTAGAAGCCTAAATATTTTTTCAGAGCTAGATGCAGATAAAAATTATTTTTAATTTGCAACCTGATGGAGGTCAGTATAGATGGACTAATAGAACAAGTCCCACACACTGCTAGAAGCTGAATTATTTTTTCAGAGCTAGATGCAGAAAAAAAATATTTTTAATTTGCAACCTGAAGGAGGTCAGTATAGATGGCTAATAGAACAACTCCCACACACTGCTAGAACCTGAAATATTTTTTCAAAGCTAGATGCAGATAAAAATTATTTTTAATTTGTAACCTGGTGGAGGTTAGTATAGATGGACTAATAGACCAAGTCCCACACACTGCTAGAAGCCTAAATATTTTTTCAGAGCTAGATGCAGATAAAAATTAATTTTAATTTGCAACCTGATGGAGGTCAGTATAGATGGACTAATAGAACAAGTCCCACACACTGCTAGAAGCCTAAATATTTTTACAGAGCTAGACGCAGATAAAAATTATTTTTAATTTGCAACCTGATGGAGGTCAGTATAGATGGACTAATAGAACAAGTCCCACACACTGCTAGAAGCTGAATTATTTTTTCAGAGCTAGATGCAGAAAAAAAATATTTTTAATTTGCAACCTGAAGTAGGTCAGAATAGATGGCTAATAGAACAACTCCCACACACTGCTAGAACCTGAAATATTTTTTCAAAGCTAGATGCAGATAATAATTATTTTTAATTTGTAACCTGGTGGAGGTTAGTATAGATGGACTAATAGACCAAGTCCCACACACTGCTAGAAGCCTAAATATTTTTTCAGAGCTAGATGCAGAAAAAAATTATTTTTAATTTGCAA
Source organism: Phyllobates terribilis (assembly GCF_046119375.1). Classification (NCBI taxonomy): domain Eukaryota; kingdom Metazoa; phylum Chordata; class Amphibia; order Anura; family Dendrobatidae; genus Phyllobates; species Phyllobates terribilis. The sequence continues at coordinate 528,683,238 of NW_027362764.1, read as the reverse complement.
CCTGATGGAGGTCAGTACAGATCGACTAATAGAACAAGTTCCACACACTGCTAGAAGCCTAAATATTTTTTCAGAGCTAGATGCAGAAAAAAATTATATTGAATTTGCAACCTGATGGAGGTCAGTATAGTTGGACTAATAGACCAAGTCCCACACACTGCTAAAAGCCTAAATATTTTTTTCAGAGCTAGATGCAGATAAAATTATTTTTAATTTGCAACCTGATGGAGGTCAGTATAGATGGACTAATAGAACAAGTCCCACACGCTGCTAGAAGCCTAAATATTTTTTCAGAGCTAGATGCAGAAAAAAATTATATTGAATTTGCAACCTGATGGAGGTCAGTATAGTTGGACTAATATACCAAGTCCCACACACTGCTAAAAGCCTAAATATTTTTTTCAGAGCTAGATGCAGATAAAATTATTTTTAATTTGCAACCTGATGGAGGTCAGTATAGATGGACTAATAGAACAAGTCCCACACCCTGCTAGAAACTGAAACATTTTTTCAGAGCTAGAAGCAGATAAAAATTATTTTTAATTTGCAACCTGGTGGAGGTTAGTATAGATGGACTAATAGACCAAGTCCGACAAACTGCTAGAAGCCTAAATATTTTTTCAGAGCTAGATGCAGAAAAAAATTATATTGAATTTGCAACCTGATGGAGGTCTGTAATGATGGACTAATAGACCAAGTCCCACACACTGCTAGAAGCCTAAATATTTTTTCAGAGCTAGATACAAATAAAAATTATTTTTAATTTGCAACCTGATGGTGGTCAGTATAGATGGACTAATAGAACAAGTCCCACACACTGCTAGAAGCTGAAATATTTTTTCAGAGCTAGATGCAGAAAAAAATTATATTGAATTTGCAACTTGATGGAGGTCAGTATAGATGAACTAATAGAACAAGTCCCACACACTGTTAGAAGAATAAATATCTTTTCAGAGCTAGATGCAGATAAAAATTATTTTTAATTCGCAACCTGATGGAGGTCAGTAAAGATGGACTAATAGAACAAGTCCCACACACTGCTAGAAGTTGAAATATTTTTTCAGAGCTAAATGCAGAAAAAAATAATATTGAATTTGCAACCTGATGGAGGTCAGTATAGATGGACTAATGGAACAACTCCCACACACTGCTAGAAGCCTAAATATTTTTTCAGAGCTAGATGCAGATAAAAATTTTATTGAATTTGCAACCTAATGTAGGTCAGTATAGCTGGACTAATGGAACAAGTCCCACACACTGCTAGAAGCCTAAATATTTTTTCAGAGCTAGATGCAGATAAAAATTATTTTAAATTTGCAACCTGATGGAGGTCAGTATAGATGGACAAATAGAACAAGTCCCACACACTGCTACAAGCCTAACTATTTTTTCAGAGCTAGATGCAGAAAAAAATTATATTGAATTTGCAACCAGATGGAGGTCAGTATAGATGGACTAAAAGACCAAATCCCACACTCTGCTAGAAGCCCAAATATTTATTCAGAGCTAGATGCAGATAAAAATTATTTTTAATTTGCAACCTGATGAAGGTCAGTATAGATGGACTAATAGAACAAGTCCCACACACTGCTAGAAGCTGAAATATTTTTTCAGAGCTAGATGAAGATAAAAATTAATTTTAATTGCAACCTGGTGGAGGTTAGTATAGATGGACTAATAGACCAAGTCCCACACTCTGCTAGAAGCCTAAATACTTTTTTAGAGCTAGATGCAGAAAAAAATGATATTGAATTTTCAACCTGATGGAGGTCAGTATAGATGGACTAATAGAATAAGTCCCACACACTGCTAGAAGCCTACATATTTTTTCAGAGCTAGATGCAGGTAAAAATTATTTTTAATTTGCAACATGGTGGAGGTTAGTATAGATGGACTAATAGAGCAAGTCCCACACACTGCTTGAAGCCTAAATATTTTTTCAGAGCTAGATGCAGATAAATATTATTTTTAATTTGCAACATGATGGAGGTCAGTATAGATGGACTAATAGAACAAGTCCCACACACTGCTAGAAGCTGAAATATTTTTTCAGAGCTATATGCAGAAAAAAATTATTTTTAATTTGCAACCTGGTGGAGGTTAGTATAGATGGACTAATAGACCAAGTCCCACACACTGCTAGGAGCCTAAATATTTTTTCAGAGCTAGATGCAGAAAAAACTTATATTGAATTTGCAACCTGATGGAGGTCAGTATAGCTGGACTAATAGACCAAGTCCCACACACTGCTAGAAGCCTAAATATTTTTTCAGAGCTAGATGCAGATAAAAATTATTTTTAATTTGCAACCTGATGGAGGTCAGTATAGATGGACTAATAGAACAAGTCCCACACACTGCTAGAAGCTGAACTATTTTTTCAGAGCTAGATGCAGAAAAAAAATATTTTTAATTTGCAACCTGATGGAGGTCAGTATAGATGGACTAATAGAACAAGTCCCACACACTGCTAGAAGCTGAAATATTGTTTCAGAGCTAGATGCAGATAAAAATTATTTTTAATTTGCAACCTGGTGGAGGTTGGTATAGATGGACTAATAGAACAAGTCCCACACACTGCTAGAAGCTGAAATATTTTTTTAGAGCTAGATGCAGAAAAAAATTATATTGAATTTGCAACCTGATGGAGGTCAGTATAGATGGACTAATAGAACAAGTCCCACACACTGCTAGAAGCCTAAATATTTTTTCAGAGCTAGATGCAGGAAAAAATTATATTGAATTTGCAACCTAATAGAGGTCAGTATAGATGGACTAATAGACCAAGTCCCACACACTGCTAGAAGCCTAAATATTTTTTCAGAGCTAGATGCAGATAAAAATTAATTTTAATTTGCAACCTGATGGAGGTCAGTATAGATGGACTAATAGAACAAGTCCCACACACTGTTAGAAGCCTAAATATTTTTTCAGAGCTAGATTCAGATAAAAATTATTTTTAATTTGCAACCTGATGGAGGTCAGTATAGATGGACTCATAGAACAAGTCCCACACACTGCTAGAAGCTGAATTATTTTTTCAGAGCTAGATGCAGAAAAAAAATATTTTTAATTTGCAACCTGAAGGAGGTCAGTATAGATGGCTAATAGAACAACTCCCACACACTGCTAGAACCTGAAATATTTTTTCAAAGCTAGATGCAGATAAAAATTATTTTTAATTTGTAACCTGGTGGAGGTTAGTATAGATGGACTAATAGACCAAGTCCCACACACTGCTAGAAGCCTAAATATTTTTTCAGAGCTAGATGCAGAAAAAAATTATTTTTAATTTGCAACCTGATGGAGGTCAGTACAGATCGACTAATAGAACAAGTTCCACACACTGCTAGAAGCCTAAATATTTTTTCAGCGCTAGATGCAGAAAAAACTTATATTGAATTTGCAACCTGATGGAGGTCAGTATAGTTGGACTAATAGACCAAGTCCCACACACTGCTAAAAGCCTAAATATTTTTTCAGAGCTAGATGCAGATAAAATTATTTTTAATTTGCAACCTGATGGAGGTCAGTATAGATGGACTAATAGAACAAGTCCCACACCCTGCTAGAAACTGAAACATTTTTTCAGAGTTAGAAGCAGATAAAAATTATTTTTAATTTGCAACCTGGTGGAGGTTAGTATAGATGGACTAATAGACCAAGTCCCACAAACTGCTAGAAGCCTAAATATTTTTTCAGAGCTAGATGCAGAAAAAAATTATATTGAATTTGCAACCTGATGGAGGTCTGTAATGATGGACTAATAGACCAAGTCCCACACACTGCTAGAAGCCTAAATATTTTTTCAGAGCTCGATACAGATAAAAATTATTTTTAATTTGCAACCTGATGGTGGTCAGTATAGATGGACTAATAGAACAAGTCCCACACACTGCTAGAAGCTGAAATATTTTTTCAGAGCTAGATGCAGAAAAAAATTATATTGAATTTGCAACCTGATGGAGGTCAGTATAGATGGACTAATAGAACAAGTCCCACACACTGTTAGAAGCCTAAATATTTTTTCAGAGCTAGATGCAGAAAAAAATTATATTGAATTTGCAACCTGATGGAGGTCAGTATAGCTGGAGTAATAGAACAAGTCCCACACACTGCTAGAAGCTGAAATATTTTTTCAGAGCTAGATGCAGAAAAATATTATATTGAATTTGCAACCTGATGGATGTCAGTATAGATGGACTAATAGACCAAGTCCCACACACTGCTAAAAGCCTAAATATGTTTTTAGAGCTAGATGCAGATAAAATTATTTTTAATTTGCAACCTGATGGAGGTCAGTATAGATGGACTAATAGAGCAAGTCCCACACACTGCTTGAAGCCTAAATATTTTTTCAGAGCTAGATGCAGATAAATATTATTTTTAATTTGCAACATGATGGAGGTCAGTATAGATGGTCTAATAGAACAAGTCCCACACACTGCTAGAAGCTGAAATATTTTTTCAGAGCTATATGCAGAAAAAAATTATTTTTAATTTGCAACCTGGTGGAGGTTAGTATAGATGTACTAATAGACCAAGTCCCACACACTGCTAGGAGCCTAAATATTTTTTCAGAGCTAGATGCAGAAAAAAATTATTTTTAATTTGCAACCTGATGGAGGTCAGTACAGATCGACTAATAGAACAAGTTCCACACACTGCTAGAAGCCTAAATATTTTTTCAGAGCTAGATGCAGAAAAAAATTATATTGAATTTGCAACCTGATGGAGGTCAGTATAGTTGGACTAATAGACCAAGTCCCACACACTGCTAAAAGCCTAAATATTTTTTTCAGAGCTAGATGCAGATAAAATTATTTTTAATTTGCAACCTGATGGAGGTCAGTATAGATGGACTAATAGAACAAGTCCCACACGCTGCTAGAAGCCTAAATATTTTTTCAGAGCTAGATGCAGAAAAAAATTATATTGAATTTGCAACCTGATGGAGGTCAGTATAGTTGGACTAATATACCAAGTCCCACACACTGCTAAAAGCCTAAATATTTTTTTCAGAGCTAGATGCAGATAAAATTATTTTTAATTTGCAACCTGATGGAGGTCAGTATAGATGGACTAATAGAACAAGTCCCACACCCTGCTAGAAACTGAAACATTTTTTCAGAGCTAGAAGCAGATAAAAATTATTTTTAATTTGCAACCTGGTGGAGGTTAGTATAGATGGACTAATAGACCAAGTCCGACAAACTGCTAGAAGCCTAAATATTTTTTCAGAGCTAGATGCAGAAAAAAATTATATTGAATTTGCAACCTGATGGAGGTCTGTAATGATGGACTAATAGACCAAGTCCCACACACTGCTAGAAGCCTAAATATTTTTTCAGAGCTAGATACAAATAAAAATTATTTTTAATTTGCAACCTGATGGTGGTCAGTATAGATGGACTAATAGAACAAGTCCCACACACTGCTAGAAGCTGAAATATTTTTTCAGAGCTAGATGCAGAAAAAAATTATATTGAATTTGCAACTTGATGGAGGTCAGTATAGATGAACTAATAGAACAAGTCCCACACACTGTTAGAAGAATAAATATCTTTTCAGAGCTAGATGCAGATAAAAATTATTTTTAATTCGCAACCTGATGGAGGTCAGTAAAGATGGACTAATAGAACAAGTCCCACACACTGCTAGAAGTTGAAATATTTTTTCAGAGCTAAATGCAGAAAAAAATAATATTGAATTTGCAACCTGATGGAGGTCAGTATAGATGGACTAATAGAACAAGTCCCACACACTGCTAGAAGCCTAAATATTTTTTCAGAGCTAGATGCAGATAAAAATTTTATTGAATTTGCAACCTAATGTAGGTCAGTATAGCTGGACTAATGGAACAAGTCCCACACACTGCTAGAAGCCTAAATATTTTTTCAGAGCTAGATGCAGATAAAAATTATTTTAAATTTGCAACCTGATGGAGGTCAGTATAGATGGACAAATAGAACAAGTCCCACACACTGCTACAAGCCTAACTATTTTTTCAGAGCTAGATGCAGAAAAAAATTATATTGAATTTGCAACCAGATGGAGGTCAGTATAGATGGACTAAAAGACCAAATCCCACACTCTGCTAGAAGCCCAAATATTTATTCAGAGCTAGATGCAGATAAAAATTATTTTTAATTTGCAACCTGATGAAGGTCAGTATAGATGGACTAATAGAACAAGTCCCACACACTGCTAGAAGCTGAAATATTTTTTCAGAGCTAGATGAAGATAAAAATTAATTTTAATTGCAACCTGGTGGAGGTTAGTATAGATGGACTAATAGACCAAGTCCCACACTCTGCTAGAAGCCTAAATACTTTTTTAGAGCTAGATGCAGAAAAAAATGATATTGAATTTTCAACCTGATGGAGGTCAGTATAGATGGACTAATAGAATAAGTCCCACACACTGCTAGAAGCCTACATATTTTTTCAGAGCTAGATGCAGGTAAAAATTATTTTTAATTTGCAACATGGTGGAGGTTAGTATAGATGGACTAATAGAGCAAGTCCCACACACTGCTTGAAGCCTAAATATTTTTTCAGAGCTAGATGCAGATAAATATTATTTTTAATTTGCAACATGATGGAGGTCAGTATAGATGGACTAATAGAACAAGTCCCACACACTGCTAGAAGCTGAAATATTTTTTCAGAGCTATATGCAGAAAAAAATTATTTTTAATTTGCAACCTGGTGGAGGTTAGTATAGATGGACTAATAGACCAAGTCCCACACACTGCTAGGAGCCTAAATATTTTTTCAGAGCTAGATGCAGAAAAAAATTATATTGAATTTGCAACCTGATGGAGGTCAGTATAGCTGGACTAATAGACCAAGTCCCACACACTGCTAGAAGCCTAAATATTTTTTCAGAGCTAGATGCAGATAAAAATTATTTTTAATTTGCAACCTGATGGAGGTCAGTATAGATGGACTAATAGAACAAGTCCCACACACTGCTAGAAGCTGAACTATTTTTTCAGAGCTAGATGCAGAAAAAAAATATTTTTAATTTGCAACCTGATGGAGGTCAGTATAGATGGACTAATAGAACAAGTCCCACACACTGCTAGAAGCTGAAATATTGTTTCAGAGCTAGATGCAGATAAAAATTATTTTTAATTTGCAACCTGGTGGAGGTTGGTATAGATGGACTAATAGAACAAGTCCCACACACTGCTAGAAGCTGAAATATTTTTTTAGAGCTAGATGCAGAAAAAAATTATATTGAATTTGCAACCTGATGGAGGTCAGTATAGATGGACTAATAGAACAAGTCCCACACACTGCTAGAAGCCTAAATATTTTTTCAGAGCTAGATGCAGGAAAAAATTATATTGAATTTGCAACCTAATAGAGGTCAGTATAGATGGACTAATAGACCAAGTCCCACACACTGCTAGAAGCCTAAATATTTTTTCAGAGCTAGATGCAGATAAAAATTAATTTTAATTTGCAACCTGATGGAGGTCAGTATAGATGGACTAATAGAACAAGTCCCACACACTGTTAGAAGCCTAAATATTTTTTCAGAGCTAGATGCAGATAAAAATTATTTTTAATTTGCAACCTGATGGAGGTCAGTACAGATCGACTAATAGAAGAAGTTCCACACACTGCTAGAAGCCTAAATATTTTTTCAGAGCTAGATGCAGAAAAAACTTATAATGAATTTGCAACCTGATGGAGGTCAGTATAGTTGGACTAATAGACCAAGTCCCACACACTGCTAAAAGCCTAAATATTTTTTCAGAGCTAGATGCAGATAAAATTATTTTTAATTTGCAACCTGATGGAGGTCAGTATAGATGGACTAATAGAACAAGTCCCACACGCTGCTAGAAGCCTAAATATTTTTTCAGAGCTAGATGCAGATAAAAATTATTTTTAATTTGCAACCTGATGGAGGTCAGTATAGATGGACTAATAGAACAAGTCCCACACCCTGCTAGAAACTGAAACATTTTTTCAGAGCTAGAAGCAGATAAAAATTATTTTTAATTTGCAACCTGGTGGAGGTTAGTACAGATGGACTAATAGACCAAGTCCCACAAACTGCTAGAAGCCTAAATATTTTTTCAGAGCTAGATGCAGAAAAAAATTATATTGAATTTGCAACCTGATGGAGGTCTGTAATGATGGACTAATAGACCAAGTCCCACACACTGCTAGAAGCCTAAATATTTTTTCAGAGCTCGATAGAGATAAAAATTATTTTTAATTTGCAACCTGATGGTGGTCAGTATAGATGGACTAATAGAACAAGTCCCACACACTGCTAGAAGCTGAAATATTTTTTCAGAGCTAGATGCAGAAAAAAATTATATTGAATTTGCAACCTGATGGAGGTCAGTATAGATAGACTAATAGAACAAGTCCCACACACTGCTAGAAGCCTAAATATTTTTTCAGAGATAGATGCAGAAAAAAATTATATTGAATTTGCAACCTGATGGAGGTCAGTATAGCTGGAGTAATAGAACAAGTCCCACACACTGCTAGAAGCTGAAATATTTTTTCAGAGCTAGATGCAGAAAAAAATTATATTGAATTTGCAACCTGATGGAGGTCAGTATAGATGGACTAATAGACCAAGTCCCACACACTGCTAAAAGCCTAAATATGTTTTCAGAGCTAGATGCAGATAAAATTATTTTTAATTTGCAACCTGATGGAGGTCAGTATAGATGGACTAATAGAGCAAGTCCCACACACTGCTTGAAGCCTAAATATTTTTTCAGAGCTAGATGCAGATAAATATTATTTTTAATTTGCAACATGATGGAGGTCAGTATAGATGGACTAATAGAACAAGTCCCACACACTGCTAGAAGCTGAAATATTTTTTCAGAGCTATATGCAGAAAAAAATTATTTTTAATTTGCAACCTGGTGGAGGTTAGTATAGATGGACTAATAGACCAAGTCCCACACACTGCTAGGAGCCTAAATATTTTTTCAGAGCTAGATGCAGAAAAAAATTATATTGAATTTGCAACCTGATGGAGGTCAGTATAGCTGGACTAATAGACCAAGTCCCACACACTGCTAGAAGCCTAAATATTTTTTCAGAGCTAGATGCAGATAAAAATTATTTTTAATTTGCAACCTGATGGAGGTCAGTATAGATGGACTAATAGAACAAGTCCCACACCCTGCTAGAAACTGAAACATTTTTTCAGAGCTAGAAGCAGATAAAAATTATTTTTAATTTGCAACCTGGTGGAGGTTAGTACAGATGGACTAATAGACCAAGTCCCACAAACTGCTAGAAGCCTAAATATTTTTTCAGAGCTAGATGCAGAAAAAAATTATATTGAATTTGCAACCTGATGGAGGTCTGTAATGATGGACTAATAGACCAAGTCCCACACACTGCTAGAAGCCTAAATATTTTTTCAGAGCTCGATAGAGATAAAAATTATTTTTAATTTGCAACCTGATGGTGGTCAGTATAGATGGACTAATAGAACAAGTCCCACACACTGCTAGAAGCTGAAATATTTTTTCAGAGCTAGATGCAGAAAAAAATTATATTGAATTTGCAACCTGATGGAGGTCAGTATAGATGGACTAATAGAACAAGTCCCACACACTGCTAGAAGCCTAAATATTTTTTCAGAGATAGATGCAGAAAAAAATTATATTGAATTTGCAACCTGATGGAGGTCAGTATAGCTGGAGTAATAGAACAAGTCCCACACACTGCTAGAAGCTGAAATATTTTTTCAGAGCTAGATGCAGAAAAAAATTATATTGAATTTGCAACCTGATGGAGGTCAGTATAGATGGACTAATAGACCAAGTCCCACACACTGCTAAAAGCCTAAATATGTTTTCAGAGCTAGATGCAGATAAAATTATTTTTAATTTGCAACCTGATGGAGGTCAGTATAGATGGACTAATAGAGCAAGTCCCACACACTGCTTGAAGCCTAAATATTTTTTCAGAGCTAGATGCAGATAAATATTATTTTTAATTTGCAACATGATGGAGGTCAGTATAGATGGACTAATAGAACAAGTCCCACACACTGCTAGAAGCTGAAATATTTTTTCAGAGCTAGATGCAGAAAAAAATTATTTTTCATTTGCAACCTGATGGAGGTCAGTATAGATGGACTAATAGAACAAGTCCCACACACTGCTAGAAGCTGAAATATTGTTTCAGAGCTAGATGCAGATAAAAATTATTTTTAATTTGCAACCTGGTGGAGGTTGGTATAGATGGACTAATAGAACAAGTCCCACACACTGCTAGAAGCTGAAATATTTTTTTAGAGCTAGATGCAGAAAAAAATTATATTGAATTTGCAACCTGATGGAGGTCATTATAGATGGACTAATAGAACAAGTCCCACACACTGCTAGAAGCCTAAATATTTTTTCAGAGCTAGATGCAGAAAAAAATTATATTGAATTTGCAACCTAATAGAGGTCAGTATAGATGGACTAATAGACCAAGTCCCACACACTGCTAGAAGCCTAAAGATTTTTTCAGAGCTAGATGCAGATAAAAATTAATTTTAATTTGCAACCTGATGGAGGTCAGTATAGATGGACTAATAGAACAAGTCCCACACACTGCTAGAAGCCTAAATATTTTTTCAGAGCTAGATGCAGATAAAAATTATTTTTAATTTGCAACCTGATGGAGGTCAGTATAGATGGACTAATAGAACAAGTCCCACACACTGCTAGAAGCTGAATTATTTTTTCAGAGCTAGATGCAGAAAAAAAATATTTTTAATTTGCAACCTGAAGGAGGTCAGTATAGATGGCTAATAGAACAACTCCCACACACTGCTAGAACCTGAAATATTTTTTCAAAGCTAGATGCAGATAAAAATTATTTTTAATTTGTAACCTGGTGGAGGTTAGTATAGATGGACTAATAGACCAAGTCCCACACACTGCTAGAAGCCTAAATATTTTTTCAGAGCTAGATGCAGATAAAAATTAATTTTAATTTGCAACCTGGTGGAGGTTAGTATAGATGGACTAATAGACCAAGTCCCACACACTGCTAGAAGCCTAAATATTTTTTCAGAGCTAGATGCAGAAAAAAATTATTTTTAATTTCCAACCTGATGGAGGTTAGTACAGATCGACTAATAGAACAAGTTCCACACACTGCTAGAAGCCTAAATATTTTTTCAGAGCTAGATGCAGAAAAAAATTATATTGAATTTGCAACCTGATGGAGGTCAGTATAGTTGGACTAATAGACCAAGTCCCACACACTGCTAAAAGCCTAAATATTTTTTCAGAGCTAGATGCAGATAAAAATTATTTTTAATTTGCAACCTGATGGAGGTCAGTATAGATGGACTAATAGAACAAGTCCCACACCCTGCTAGAAACTGAAACATTTTTTCAGAGCTAGAAGCAGATAAAAATTATTTTTAATTTGCAACCTGGTGGAGGTTAGTATAGATGGACTAATAGACCAAGTCCCACAAACTGCTAGAAGCCTAAATATTTTATCAGAGCTAGATGCAGAAAAAAATTATATTGAATTTGCAACCTGATGGAGGTCTCAAATGATGGACTAATAGACCAAGTCCCACACACTGCTAGAAGCCTAAATATTTTTTCAGAGCTAGATACAAATAAAAATTATTTTTAATTTGCAACCTGATGGTGGTCAGTATAGATGGACTAATAGAACAAGTCCCACACACTGCTAGAAGCTGAAATATTTTTTCAGAGCTAGATGCAGAAAAAAATTATATTGAATTTGCAACCTGATGGAGGTCAGTATAGATGGACTAATAGAACAAGTCCCACACACTGCTAGAAGCCTAAATATTTTTTCAGAGCTAGATGCAGAAAAAAATTATTTTGAATTTGCAACTTGATGGAGGTCAGTATAGATGAACGAATAGAACAAGTCCCACACACTGTTAGAAGCCTAAATATTTTTTCAGAGCTAGAAACCGATGAAAATTATTTTTAATTTGCAACCTGATGGAGGTCAGTATAGATGGACTAATAGAACAAGTCCCACACACTGCTAGAAGCTGAAATATTTTTTCAGAGCTAGATGCAGATAAAAATTTTATTGAATTTGCAACCTAATGTAGGTCAGTATAGCTGGACTAATGGAACAAGTCCCACACACTGCTAGAAGCCTAAATATTTTTTCAGAGCTAGATGCAGATAAAAATTATTTTAAATTTGCAACCTGATGGAGGTCAGTATAGATGGACAAATAGAACAAGTCCCACACACTGCTACAAGCCTAAATATTTTTTCAGAGCTAGATGCAGAAAAAAATTATATTGAATTTTCAACCAGATGGAGGTCAGTATAGATGGACTAAAAGACCAAATCCCACACTCTGCTAGAAGCCCAAATATTTATTCAGAGCTAGATGCAGATAAAAATTATTTTTAATTTGCAACCTGATGAAGGTCAGTATAGATGGACTAATAGAACAAGTCCCACACACTGCTAGAAGCTGAAATATTTTTTCAGAGATAGATGAAGATAAAAATTAATTTTAATTGCAACCTGGTGGAGGTTAGTATAGATGGACTAATAGACCAAGTCCCACACTCTGCTAGAAGCCTAAATACTTTTTTAGAGCTAGATGCAGAAAAAAATGATATTGAATTTTCAACCTGATGGAGGTCAGTATAGATGGACTAATAGAATAAGTCCCACACACTGCTAGAAGCCTAAATATTTTTTCAGAGCTAGATGCAGGTAAAAATTATTTTTAATTTGCAACATGGTGGAGGTTAGTATAGATGGACTAATAGAGCAAGTCCCACACACTGCTTGAAGCCTAAACATTTTTTCAGAGCTAGATGCAGATAAATATTATTTTTAATTTGCAACATGATGGAGGTCAGTATAGATGGACTAATAGAACAAGTCCCACACACTGCTAGAAGCTGAAATATTTTTTCAGAGCTATATGCAGAAAAAAATTATTTTTAATTTGCAACCTGGTGGAGGTTAGTATAGATGGACTAATAGACCAAGTCCCACACACTGGTAGGAGCCTAAATATTTTTTCAGAGCTAGATGCAGAAAAAAATTATATTGAATTTGCAACCTGATGGAGGTCAGTATAGCTGGACTAATAGACCAAGTCCCACACACTGCTAGAAGCCTAAATATTTTTTCAGAGCTAGATGCAGATAAAAATTATTTTTAATTTGCAACCTGATGGAGGTCAGTATAGATGGACTAATAGAACAAGTCCCACACACTGCTAGAAGCTGAATTATTTTTTCAGAGCTAGATGCAGAAAAAAATTATTTTTAATTTGCAACCTGATGGAGGTCAGTATAGATGGACTAATAGAACAAGTCCCACACACTGCTAGAAGCTGAAATATTGTTTCAGAGCTAGATGCAGATAAAAATTATTTTTAATTTGCAACCTGGTGGAGGTTGGTATAGATGGACTAATAGAACAAGTCCCACACACTGCTAGAAGCTGAAATATTTTTTTAGAGCTAGATGCAGAAAAAAATTATATTGAATTTGCAACCTGATGGAGGTCAGTATAGATGGACTAATAGAACAAGTCCCACACACTGCTAGAAGCCTAAATATTTTTTCAGAGCTAGATGCAGAAAAAAATTATATTGAATTTGCAACCTAATAGAGGTCAGTATAGATGAACTAATAGACCAAGTCCCACACACTGCTAGAAGCCTAAATATTTTTTCAGAGCTAGATGCAGATAAAAATTAATTTTAATTTGCAACCTGATGGAGGTCAGTATAGATGGACTAATAGAACAAGTCCCACACACTGTTAGAAGCCTAAATATTTTTTCAGAGCTAGATGCAGATAAAAATTATTTTTAATTTGCAACCTGATGGAGGTCAGTATAGATGGACTCATAGAACAAGTCCCACACACTGCTAGAAGCTGAATTATTTTTTCAGAGCTAGATGCAGAAAAAAAATATTTTTAATTTGCAACCTGAAGGAGGTCAGTATAGATGGCTAATAGAACAACTCCCACACACTGCTAGAACCTGAAATATTTTTTCAAAGCTAGATGCAGATAAAAATTATTTTTAATTTGTAACCTGGTGGAGGTTAGTATAGATGGACTAATAGACCAAGTCCCACACACTGCTAGAAGCCTAAATATTTTTTCAGAGCTAGATGCAGAAAAAAATTATTTTTAATTTGCAACCTGATGGAGGTCAGTACAGATCGACTAATAGAACAAGTTCCACACACTGCTAGAAGCCTAAATATTTTTTCAGAGCTAGATGCAGAAAAAACTAATATTGAATTTGCAACCTGATGGAGGTCAGTATAGTTGGACTAATAGACCAAGTCCCACACACTGCTAAAAGCCTAGATATCTTTTCAGAGCTAGATGCAGATAAAATTATTTTTAATTTGCAACCTGATGGAGGTCAGTATAGATGGACTAATAGAACAAGTCCCACACCCTGCTAGAAACTGAAACATTTTTTCAGAGCTAGAAGCAGATAAAAATTATTTTTAATTTGCAACCTGGTGGAGGTTAGTATAGATGAACTAATAGACCAAGTCCCACAAACTGCTAGAAGCCTAAATATTTTTTCAGAGCTAGATGCAGAAAAAAATTATATTGAATTTGCAACCTGATGGAGGTCTGTAATGATGGACTAATAGACCAAGTCCCACACACTGCTAGAAGCCTAAATATTTTTTCAGAGCTCGATACAGATAAAAATTATTTTTAATTTGCAACCTGATGGTGGTCAGTATAGATGGACTAATAGAACAAGTCCCACACACTGCTAGAAGCTGAAATATTTTTTCAGAGCTAGATGCAGAAAAAAATTATATTGAATTTGCAACCTGATGGAGGTCAGTATAGATGGACTAATAGAACAAGTCCCACACACTGCTAGAAGCCTAAATATTTTTTCAGAGCTAGATGCAGAAAAAAATTATATTGAATTTGCAACCTGATGGAGGTCAGTATAGCTGGAGTAATAGAACAAGTCCCACACACTGCTAGAAGCTGAAATATTTTTTCAGAGCTAGATGCAGAAAAAAATTATTTTTAATTTGCAACCTGATGGAGGTCAGTATAGATGGACTAATAGAACAAGTCCCACACACTGCTAGAAGCTGAAATATTGTTTCAGAGCTAGATGCAGATAAAAATTATTTTTAATTTGCAACCTGGTGGAGGTTGGTATAGATGGACTAATAGAACAAGTCCCACACACTGCTAGAAGCTGAAATATTTTTTTAGAGCTAGATGCAGAAAAAAATTATATTGAATTTGCAACCTGATGGACGTCATTATAGATGGACTAATAGAACAAGTCCCACACACTGCTAGAAGCCTAAATATTTTTTCAGAGCTAGATGCAGAAAAAAATTATATTGAATTTGCAACCTAATAGAGGTCAGTATAGATGGACTAATAGACCAAGTCCCACACACTGCTAGAAGCCTAAAGATTTTTTCAGAGCTAGATGCAGATAAAAATTAATTTTAATTTGCAACCTGATGGAGGTCAGTATAGATGGACTAATAGAACAAGTCCCACACACTGCTAGAAGCCTAAATATTTTTTCAGAGCTAGATGCAGATAAAAATTATTTTTAATTTGCAACCTGATGGAGGTCAGTATAGATGGACTAATAGAACCAGTCCCACACACTGCTAGAAGCCTAAATATTTTTTCAGAGCTAGATGCAGATAAAAATTATTTTTAATTTGCAACCTGATGGAGGTCAGTATAGATGGACTAATAGACCAAGTCCCACACACTGCTAGAAGCCTAAATATTTTTTCAGAGCTAGATACAAATAAAAATTATTTTTAATTTGCAACCTGATGGTGGTCAGTATAGATGGACTAATAGAACAAGTCCCACACACTGCTAGAAGCTGAAATATTTTTTCAGAGCTAGATGCAGAAAAAAATTATATTGAATTTGCAACCTGATGGAGGTCAGTATAGATGGACTAATAGAACAAGTCCCACACACTGCTAGAAGCCTAAATATTTTTTCAGAGCTAGATGCAGAAAAAAATTATTTTGAATTTGCAACTTGATGGAGGTCAGTATAGATGAACGAATAGAACAAGTCCCACACACTGTTAGAAGCCTAAATATTTTTTCAGAGCTAGAAACCGATGAAAATTATTTTTAATTTGCAACCTGATGGAGGTCAGTATAGATGGACTAATAGAACAAGTCCCACACACTGCTAGAAGCTGAAATATTTTTTCAGAGCTAAATGCAGAAAAAAATAATATTGAATTTGCAACCTGATGGAGGTCAGTATAGATGGACTAATAGAACAAGTCCCACACACTGCTAGAAGCCTAAATATTTTTTCAGAGCTAGATGCAGATAAAAATTTTATTGAATTTGCAACCTAATGTAGGTCAGTATAGCTGGACTAATGGAACAAGTCCCACACACTGCTAGAAGCCTAAATATTTTTTCAGAGCTAGATGCAGATAAAAATTATTTTAAATTTGCAACCTGATGGAGGTCAGTATAGATGGACAAATAGAACAAGTCCCACACACTGCTACAAGCCTAAATATTTTTTCAGAGCTAGATGCAGAAAAAAATTATATTGAATTTGCAACCAGATGGAGGTCAGTATAGATGGACTAAAAGACCAAATCCCACACTCTGCTAGAAGCCCAAATATTTATTCAGAGCTAGATGCAGATAAAAATTATTTTTAATTTGCAACCTGATGAAGGTCAGTATAGATGGACTAATAGAACAAGTCCCACACACTGCTAGAAGCTGAAATATTTTTTCAGAGCTAGATGAAGATAAAAATTAATTTTAATTGCAACCTGGTGGAGGTTAGTATAGATGGACTAATAGACCAAGTCCCACACTCTGCTAGAAGCCTAAATACTTTTTTAGAGCTAGATGCAGAAAAAAATGATATTGAATTTTCAACCTGATGGAGGTCAGTATAGATGGACTAATAGAATAAGTCCCACACACTGCTAGAAGCCTAAATATTTTTTCAGAGCTAGATGCAGGTAAAAATTATTTTTAATTTGCAACATGGTGGAGGTTAGTATAGATGGACTAATAGAGCAAGTCCCACACACTGCTTGAAGCCTAAATATTTTTTCAGAGCTAGATGCAGATAAATATTATTTTTAATTTGCAACATGATGGAGGTCAGTATAGATGGACTAATAGAACAAGTCCCACACACTGCTAGAAGCTGAAATATTTTTTCAGAGCTATATGCAGAAAAAAATTATTTTTAATTTGCAACCTGGTGGAGGTTAGTATAGATGGACTAATAGACCAAGTCCCACACACTGCTAGGAGCCTAAATATTTTTTCAGAGCTAGATGCAGAAAAAAATTATATTGAATTTGCAACCTGATGGAGGTCAGTATAGCTGGACTAATAGACCAAGTCCCACACACTGCTAGAAGCCTAAATATTTTTTCAGAGCTAGATGCAGATAAAAATTATTTTTAATTTGCAACCTGATGGAGGTCAGTATAGATGGACTAATAGAACAAGTCCCACACACTGCTAGAAGCTGAATTATTTTTTCAGAGCTAGATGCAGAAAAAAATTATTTTTAATTTGCAACCTGATGGAGGTCAGTATAGATGGACTAATAGAACAAGTCCCACACACTGCTAGAAGCTGAAATATTGTTTCAGAGCTAGATGCAGATAAAAATTATTTTTAATTTGCAACCTGGTGGAGGTTGGTATAGATGGACTAATAGAACAAGTCCCACACACTGCTAGAAGCTGAAATATTTTTTTAGAGCTAGATGCAGAAAAAAATTATATTGAATTTGCAACCTGATGGAGGTCAGTATAGATGGACTAATAGAACAAGTCCCACACACTGCTAGAAGCCTAAATATTTTTTCAGAGCTAGATGCAGAAAAAAATTATATTGAATTTGCAACCTAATAGAGGTCAGTATAGATGAACTAATAGACCAAGTCCCACACACTGCTAGAAGCCTAAATATTTTTTCAGAGCTAGATGCAGATAAAAATTAATTTTAATTTGCAACCTGATGGAGGTCAGTATAGATGGACTAATAGAACAAGTCCCACACACTGTTAGAAGCCTAAATATTTTTTCAGAGCTACATGCAGATAAAAATTATTTTTAATTTGCAACCTGATGGAGGTCAGTATAGATGGACTCATAGAACAAGTCCCACACACTGCTAGAAGCTGAATTATTTTTTCAGAGCTAGATGCAGAAAAAAAATATTTTTAATTTGCAACCTGAAGGAGGTCAGTATAGATGGCTAATAGAACAACTCCCACACACTGCTAGAACCTGAAATATTTTTTCAAAGCTAGATGCAGATAAAAATTATTTTTAATTTGTAACCTGGTGGAGGTTAGTATAGATGGACTAATAGACCAAGTCCCACACACTGCTAGAAGCCTAAATATTTTTTCAGAGCTAGATGCAGAAAAAAATTATTTTTAATTTGCAACCTGATGGAGGTCAGTACAGATCGACTAATAGAACAAGTTCCACACACTGCTAGAAGCCTAAATATTTTTTCAGAGCTAGATGCAGAAAAAACTAATATTGAATTTGCAACCTGATGGAGGTCAGTATAGTTGGACTAATAGACCAAGTCCCACACACTGCTAAAAGCCTAAATATCTTTTCAGAGCTAGATGCAGATAAAATTATTTTTAATTTGCAACCTGATGGAGGTCAGTATAGATGGACTAATAGAACAAGTCCCACACCCTGCTAGAAACTGAAACATTTTTTCAGAGCTAGAAGCAGATAAAAATTATTTTTAATTTGCAACCTGGTGGAGGTTAGTATAGATGGACTAATAGACCAAGTCCCACAAACTGCTAGAAGCCTAAATATTTTTTCAGAGCTAGATGCAGAAAAAAATTATATTGAATTTGCAACCTGATGGAGGTCTGTAATGATGGACTAATAGACCAAGTCCCACACACTGCTAGAAGCCTAAATATTTTTTCAGAGCTCGATACAGATAAAAATTATTTTTAATTTGCAACCTGATGGTGGTCAGTATAGATGGACTAATAGAACAAGTCCCACACACTGCTAGAAGCTGAAATATTTTTTCAGAGCTAGATGCAGAAAAAAATTATATTGAATTTGCAACCTGATGGAGGTCAGTATAGATGGACTAATAGAACAAGTCCCACACACTGCTAGAAGCCTACATATTTTTTCAGAGCTAGATGCAGAAAAAAATTATATTGAATTTGCAACCTGATGGAGGTCAGTATAGCTGGAGTAATAGAACAAGTCCCACACACTGCTAGAAGCTGAAATATTTTTTCAGAGCTAGATGCAGAAAAAAATTATTTTTAATTTGCAACCTGATGGAGGTCAGTATAGATGGACTAATAGAACAAGTCCCACACACTGCTAGAAGCTGAAATATTGTTTCAGAGCTAGATGCAGATAAAAATTATTTTTAATTTGCAACCTGGTGGAGGTTGGTATAGATGGACTAATAGAACAAGTCCCACACACTGCTAGAAGCTGAAATATTTTTTTAGAGCTAGATGCAGAAAAAAATTATATTGAATTTGCAACCTGGTGGAGGTTGGTATAGATGGACTAATAGAACAAGTCCCACACACTGCTAGAAGCCTAAATATTTTTTCAGAGCTAGATGCAGAAAAAAATTATATTGAATTTGCAACCTAATAGAGGTCAGTATAGATGGACTAATAGACCAAGTCCCACACACTGCTAGAAGCCTAAAGATTTTTTCAGAGCTAGATGCAGATAAAAATTAATTTTAATTTGCAACCTGATGGAGGTCAGTATAGATGGACTAATAGAACAAGTCCCACACACTGCTAAAAGCCTAAATATTTTTTCAGAGCTAGATGCAGATAAAAATTATTTTTAATTTGCAACCTGATGGAGGTCAGTATAGATGGACTAATAGAACAAGTCCCACACACTGCTAGAAGCTGAATTATTTTTTCAGAGCTAGATGCAGAAAAAAAATATTTTTAATTTGCAACCTGAAGGAGGTCAGTATAGATGGCTAATAGAACAACTCCCACACACTGCTAGAACCTGAAATATTTTTTCAAAGCTAGATGCAGATAAAAATTATTTTTAATTTGTAACCTGGTGGAGGTTAGTATAGATGGACTAATAGACCAAGTCCCACACACTGCTAGAAGCCTAAATATTTTTTCAGAGCTAGATGCAGATAAAAATTAATTTTAATTTGCAACCTGATGGAGGTCAGTATAGATGGACTAATAGAACAAGTCCCACACACTGCTAGAAGCCTAAATATTTTTACAGAGCTAGATGCAGATAAAAATTATTTTTAATTTGCAACCTGATGGAGGTCAGTATAGATGGAGTAATAGAACAAGTCCCACACACTGCTAGAAGCTGAATTATTTTTTCAGAGCTAGATGCAGAAAAAAAATATTTTTAATTTGCAACCTGAAGTAGGTCAGTATAGATGGCTAATAGAACAACTCCCACACACTGCTAGAACCTGAAATATTTTTTCAAAGCTAGATGCAGATAAAAATTATTTTTAATTTGTAACCTGGTGGAGGTTAGTATAGATGGACTAATAGACCAAGTCCCACACACTGCTAGAAGCCTAAATATTTTTGCAGAGCTAGATGCAGAAAAAAATTATTTTTAATTTGCAACCTGATGGAGGTCAGTACAGATCGACTAATAGAACAAGTTCCACACACTGCTAGAAGCCTAAATATTTTTTCAGAGCTAGATGCAGAAAAAAATTATATTGAATTTGCAACCTGATGGAGGTCAGTATAGTTGGACTAATAGACCAAGTCCCACACACTGCTAAAAGCCTAAATATTTTTTTCAGAGCTAGATGCAGATAAAATTATTTTTAATTTGCAACCTGATGGAGGTCAGTATAGATGGACTAATAGAACAAGTCCCACACGCTGCTAGAAGCCTAAATATTTTTTCAGAGCTAGATGCAGATAAAAATTATTTTTAATTTGCAACCTGATGGAGGTCAGTATAGATGGACTAATAGAACAAGTCCCACACCCTGCTAGAAACTGAAACATTTTTTCAGAGCTAGAAGCAGATAAAAATTATTTTTAATTTGCAACCTGGTGGAGGTTAGTATAGATGGACTAATAGACCAAGTCCCACAAACTGCTAGAAGCCTAAATATTTTTTCAGAGCTAGATGCAGAAAAAAATTATATTGAATTTGCAACCTGATGGAGGTCTGTAATGATGGACTAATAGACCAAGTCCCACACACTGCTAGAAGCCTAAATATTTTTTCAGAGCTAGATACAAATAAAAATTATTTTTAATTTGCAACCTGATGGTGGTCAGTATAGATGGACTAATAGAACAAGTCCCACACACTGCTAGAAGCTGAAATATTTTTTCAGAGCTAGATGCAGAAAAAAATTATATTGAATTTGCAACCTGATGGAGGTCAGTATAGATGGACTAATAGAACAAGTCCCACACACTGCTAGAAGCCTAAATATTTTTTCAGAGCTAGATGCAGATAAAAATTAATTTTAATTTGCAACCTGATGGAGGTCAGTATAGATGGACTAATAGAACAAGTCCCACACACTGTTAGAAGCCTAAATATTTTTTCAGAGCTAGATGCAGATAAAAATTATTTTTAATTTGCAACCTGATGGAGGTCAGTATAGATGGACTCATAGAACAAGTCCCACACACTGCTAGAAGCTGAATTATTTTTTCAGAGCTAGATGCAGAAAAAAAATATTTTTAATTTGCAACCTGAAGGAGGTCAGTATAGATGGCTAATAGAACAACTCCCACACACTGCTAGAACCTGAAATATTTTTTCAAAGCTAGATGCAGATAAAAATTATTTTTAATTTGTAACCTGGTGGAGGTTAGTATAGATGGACTAATAGACCAAGTCCCACACACTGCTAGAAGCCTAAATATTTTTTCAGAGCTAGATGCAGAAAAAAATTATTTTTAATTTGCAACCTGATGGAGGTCAGTACAGATCGACTAATAGAACAAGTTCCACACACTGCTAGAAGCCTAAATATTTTTTCAGAGCTAGATGCAGAAAAAACTAATATTGAATTTGCAACCTGATGGAGGTCAGTATAGTTGGACTAATAGACCAAGTCCCACACACTGCTAAAAGCCTAAATATCTTTTCAGAGCTAGATGCAGATAAAATTATTTTTAATTTGCAACCTGATGGAGGTCAGTATAGATGGACTAATAGAACAAGTCCCACACCCTGCTAGAAACTGAAACATTTTTTCAGAGCTAGAAGCAGATAAAAATTATTTTTAATTTGCAACCTGGTGGAGGTTAGTATAGATGGACTAATAGACCAAGTCCCACAAACTGCTAGAAGCCTAAATATTTTTTCAGAGCTAGATGCAGAAAAAAATTATATTGAATTTGCAACCTGATGGAGGTCTGTAATGATGGACTAATAGACCAAGTCCCACACACTGCTAGAAGCCTAAATATTTTTTCAGAGCTCGATACAGATAAAAATTATTTTTAATTTGCAACCTGATGGTGGTCAGTATAGATGGACTAATAGAACAAGTCCCACACACTGCTAGAAGCTGAAATATTTTTTCAGAGCTAGATGCAGAAAAAAATTATATTGAATTTGCAACCTGATGGAGGTCAGTATAGATGGACTAATAGAACAAGTCCCACACACTGCTAGAAGCCTAAATATTTTTTCAGAGCTAGATGCAGAAAAAAATTATATTGAATTTGCAACCTGATGGAGGTCAGTATAGCTGGAGTAATAGAACAAGTCCCACACACTGCTAGAAGCTGAAATATTTTTTCAGAGCTAGATGCAGAAAAAAATTATTTTTAATTTGCAACCTGATTTAGGTCAGTATAGATGGACTAATAGAACAAGTCCCACACACTGCTAGAAGCTGAAATATTGTTTCAGAGCTAGATGCAGATAAAAATTATTTTTAATTTGCAACCTGGTGGAGGTTGGTATAGATGGACTAATAGAACAAGTCCCACACACTGCTAGAAGCTGAAATATTTTTTTAGAGCTAGATGCAGAAAAAAATTATATTGAATTTGCAACCTGATGTACGTCATTATAGATGGACTAATAGAACAAGTCCCACACACTGCTAGAAGCCTAAATATTTTTTCAGAGCTAGATGCAGAAAAAAATTATATTGAATTTGCAACCTAATAGAGGTCAGTATAGATGGACTAATAGACCAAGTCCCACACACTGCTAGAAGCCTAAAGATTTTTTCAGAGCTAGATGCAGATAAAAATTAATTTTAATTTGCAACCTGATGGAGGTCAGTATAGATGGACTAATAGAACAAGTCCCACACACTGCTAGAAGCCTAAATATTTTTTCAGAGCTAGATGCAGATAAAAATTATTTTTAATTTGCAACCTGATGGAGGTCAGTATAGATGGACTAATAGAACAAGTCCCACACACTGCTAGAAGCTGAATTATTTTTTCAGAGCTAGATGCAGAAAAAAAATATTTTTAATTTGCAACCTGAAGGAGGTCAGTATAGATGGCTAATAGAACAACTCCCACACACTGCTAGAACCTGAAATATTTTTTCAAAGCTAGATGCAGATAAAAATTATTTTTAATTTGTAACCTGGTGGAGGTTAGTATAGATGGACTAATAGACCAAGTCCCACACACTGCTAGAAGCCTAAATATTTTTTCAGAGCTAGATGCAGATAAAAATTAATTTTAATTTGCAACCTGATGGAGGTCAGTATAGATGGACTAATAGAACAAGTCCCACACACTGCTAGAAGCCTAAATATTTTTACAGAGCTAGATGCAGATAAAAATTATTTTTAATTTGCAACCTGATGGAGGTCAGTATAGATGGACTAATAGAACAAGTCCCACACACTGCTAGAAGCTGAATTATTTTTTCAGAGCTAGATGCAGAAAAAAAATATTTTTAATTTGCAACCTGAAGTAGGTCAGTATAGATGGCTAATAGAACAACTCCCACACACTGCTAGAACCTGAAATATTTTTTCAAAGCTAGATGCAGATAAAAATTATTTTTAATTTGTAACCTGGTGGAGGTTAGTATAGATGGACTAATAGACCAAGTCCCACACACTGCTAGAAGCCTAAATATTTTTGCAGAGCTAGATGCAGAAAAAAATTATTTTTAATTTGCAACCTGATGGAGGTCAGTACAGATCGACTAATAGAACAAGTTCCACACACTGCTAGAAGCCTAAATATTTTTTCAGAGCTAGATGCAGAAAAAAATTATATTGAATTTGCAACCTGATGGAGGTCAGTATAGTTGGACTAATAGACCAAGTCCCACACACTGCTAAAAGCCTAAATATTTTTTTCAGAGCTAGATGCAGATAAAATTATTTTTAATTTGCAACCTGATGGAGGTCAGTATAGATGGACTAATAGAACAAGTCCCACACGCTGCTAGAAGCCTAAATATTTTTTCAGAGCTAGATGCAGATAAAAATTATTTTTAATTTGCAACCTGATGGAGGTCAGTATAGATGGACTAATAGAACAAGTCCCACACCCTGCTAGAAACTGAAACATTTTTTCAGAGCTAGAAGCAGATAAAAATTATTTTTAATTTGCAACCTGGTGGAGGTTAGTATAGATGGACTAATAGACCAAGTCCCACAAACTGCTAGAAGCCTAAATATTTTTTCAGAGCTAGATGCAGAAAAAAATTATATTGAATTTGCAACCTGATGGAGGTCTGTAATGATGGACTAATAGACCAAGTCCCACACACTGCTAGAAGCCTAAATATTTTTTCAGAGCTAGATACAAATAAAAATTATTTTTAATTTGCAACCTGATGGTGGTCAGTATAGATGGACTAATAGAACAAGTCCCACACACTGCTAGAAGCTGAAATATTTTTTCAGAGATAGATGCAGAAAAAAATTATATTGAATTTGCAACCTGATGGAGGTCAGTATAGATGGACTAATAGAACAAGTCCCACACACTGCTAGAAGCCTAAATATTTTTTCAGAGCTAGATGCAGAAAAAAATTATATTGAATTTGCAACTTGATGGAGGTCAGTATAGATGAACTAATAGAACAAGTCCCACACACTGTTAGAAGAATAAATATCTTTTCAGAGCTAGATGCAGATAAAAATTATTTTTAATTCGCAACCTGATGGAGGTCAGTAAAGATGGACTAATAGAACAAGTCCCACACACTGCTAGAAGCTGAAATATTTTTTTCAGAGCTAGATGCAGATAAAAATTATATTGAATTTGCAACCTGATGGAGGTCAGTATAGATAGACTAATAGACCAAGTCCCAAACACTGCTTGGAGCGTAAATATTTTTTTCAGAGCTAGATGCAGAAAAAAATTATATTGAATTTGCAACCTGATGGAGGTCAGTATAGATGGACTAATAGACCAAGTCCCACACACTGCTAGAAGCCTAAATATTTTTTCAGAGCTAGAAACCGATGAAAATTATTTTTAATTTGCAACCTGATGGAGGTCAGTATAGATGGACTAATAGAACAAGTCCCACACACTGCTAGAAGCTGAAATATTTTTTCAGAGCTAAATGCAGAAAAAAATAATATTGAATTTGCAACCTGATGGAGGTCAGTATAGATGGACTGATAGAACAAGTCCCACACACTGCTAGAAGCCTAAATATTTTTTCAGAGCTAGATGCAGATAAAAATTTTATTGAATTTGCAACCTAATGTAGGTCAGTATAGCTGGACTAATGGAACAAGTCCCACACACTGCTAGAAGCCTAAATATTTTTTCAGAGCTAGATGCAGAAAAAAATTATATTGAATTTGCAACCTAATAGAGGTCAGTATAGATGGACTAATAGACCAAGTCCCACACACTGCTAGAAGCCTAAAGATTTTTTCAGAGCTAGATGCAGATAAAAATTAATTTTAATTTGCAACCTGATGGAGGTCAGTATAGATGGACTAATAGAACAAGTCCCACACACTGCTAGAAGCCTAAATATTTTTTCAGAGCTAGATGCAGATAAAAATTATTTTTAATTTGCAACCTGATGGAGGTCAGTATAGATGGACTAATAGAACAAGTCCCACACACTGCTAGAAGCTGAATTATTTTTTCAGAGCTAGATGCAGAAAAAAAATATTTTTAACTTGCAACCTGAAGGAGGTCAGTATAGATGGCTAATAGAACAACTCCCACACACTGCTAGAACCTGAAATATTTTTTCAAAGCTAGATGCAGATAAAAATTGTTTTTAATTTGTAACCTGGTGGAGGTTAGTATAGATGGACTAATAGACCAAGTCCCACACACTGCTAGAAGCCTAAATATTTTTTCAGAGCTAGATGCAGATAAAAATTAATTTTAATTTGCAACCTGATGGAGGTCAGTATAGATGGACTAATAGAACAAGTCCCACACACTGCTAGAAGCCTAAATATTTTTACAGAGCTAGATGCAGATAAAAATTATTTTTAATTTGCAACCTGATGGAGGTCAGTATAGATGGACTAATAGAACAAGTCCCACACACTGCTAGAAGCTGAATTATTTTTTCAGAGCTAGATGCAGAAAAAAAATATTTTTAATTTGCAACCTGAAGTAGGTCAGTATAGATGGCTAATAGAACAACTCCCACACACTGCTAGAACCTGAAATATTTTTTCAAAGCTAGATGCAGATAAAAATTATTTTTAATTTGTAACCTGGTGGAGGTTAGTATAGATGGACTAATAGACCAAGTCCCACACACTGCTAGAAGCCTAAATATTTTTTCAGAGCTAGATGCAGAAAAAAATTATTTTTAATTTGCAACCTGATGGAGGTCAGTACAGATCGACTAATAGAACAAGTTCCACACACTGCTAGAAGCCTAAATATTTTTTCAGAGCTAGATGCAGAAAAAAATTATATTGAATTTGCAACCTGATGGAGGTCAGTATAGTTGGACTAATAGACCAAGTCCCACACACTGCTAAAAGCCTAAATATTTTTTTCAGAGCTAGATGCAGATAAAATTATTTTTAATTTGCAACCTGATGGAGGTCAGTATAGATGGACTAATAGAACAAGTCCCACACGCTGCTAGAAGCCTAAATATTTTTTCAGAGCTAGATGCAGATAAAAATTATTTTTAATTTGCAACCTGATGGAGGTCAGTATAGATGGACTAATAGAACAAGTCCCACACCCTGCTAGAAACTGAAACATTTTTTCAGAGCTAGAAGCAGATAAAAATTATTTTTAATTTGCAACCTGGTGGAGGTTAGTATAGATGGACTAATAGACCAAGTCCCACAAACTGCTTGAAGCTGAAATATTTTTTCAGAGCTAGATGCAGAAAAAAATTATATTGAATTTGCAACCTGATGGAGGTCTGTAATGATGGACTAATAGAACAAGTCCCACACACTGCTAGAAGCTGAAATATTTTTTCAGAGCTAGATACAAATAAAAATTATTTTTAATTTGCAACCTGATGGTGGTCAGTATAGATGGACTAATAGAACAAGTCCCACACACTGCTAGAAGCTGAAATATTTTTTCAGAGCTAGATGCAGAAAAAAATTATATTGAATTTGCAACCTGATGGAGGTCAGTATAGATGGACTAATAGAGCAAGTCCCACACACTGCTAGAAGCCTAAATATTTTTTCAGAGCTAGATGCAGAAAAAAATTATATTGAATTTGCAACTTGATGGAGGTCAGTATAGATGAACTAATAGAACAAGTCCCACACACTGTTAGAAGAATAAATATCTTTTCAGAGCTAGATGCAGATAAAAATTATTTTTAATTCGCAACCTGATGGAGGTCAGTAAAGATGGACTAATAGAACAAGTCCCACACACTGCTAGAAGCTGAAATATTTTTTTCAGAGCTAGATGCAGATAAAAATTATATTGAATTTGCAACCTGAAGGAGGTCAGTATAGATAGACTAATAGACCAAGTCCCAAACACTGCTTGGAGCGTAAATATTTTTTTCAGAGCTAGATGCAGAAAAAAATTATATTGAATTTGCAACCTGATGGAGGTCAGTATAGATGGACTAATAGACCAAGTCCCACACACTGCTAGAAGCCTAAATATTTTTTCAGAGCTAGAAACCAATGAAAATTATTTTTAATTTGCAACCTGATGGAGGTCAGTATAGATGGACTAATAGAACAAGTCCCACACACTGCTAGAAGCTGAAATATTTTTTCAGAGCTAAATGCAGAAAAAAATAATATTGAATTTGCAACCTGATGGAGGTCAGTATAGATGGACTAATAGAACAAGTCCCACACACTGCTAGAAGCCTAAATATTTTTTCAGAGCTAGATGCAGATAAAAATTTTATTGAATTTGCAACCTAATGTAGGTCAGTATAGCTGGACTAATGGAACAAGTCCCACACACTGCTAGAAGCCTAAATATTTTTTCAGAGCTAGATGCAGATAAAAATTATTTTAAATTTGCAACCTGATGGAGGTCAGTATAGATGGACAAGTAGAACAAGTCCCACACACTGCTACAAGCCTAACTATTTTTTCAGAGCTAGATGCAGAAAAAAATTATATTGAATTTGCAACCAGATGGAGGTCAGTATAGATGGACTAAAAGACCAAATCCCACACTCTGCTAGAAGCCCAAATATTTATTCAGAGCTAGATGCAGATAAAAATTATTTTTAATTTGCAACCTGATGAAGGTCAGTATAGATGGACTAATAGAACAAGTCCCACACACTGCTAGAAGCTGAAATATTTTTTCAGAGCTAGATGAAGATAAAAATTAATTTTAATTGCAACCTGGTGGAGGTTAGTATAGATGGACTAATAGACCAAGTCCCACACTCTGCTAGAAGCCTAAATACTTTTTTAGAGCTAGATGCAGAAAAAAATGATATTGAATTTTCAACCTGATGGAGGTCAGTATAGATGGACTAATAGAATAAGTCCCACACACTGCTAGAAGCCTAAATATTTTTTCAGAGCTAGATGCAGGTAAAAATTATTTTTAATTTGCAACATGGTGGAGGTTAGTATAGATGGACTAATAGAGCAAGTCCCACACACTGCTTGAAGCCTAAATATTTTTTCAGAGCTAGATGCAGATAAATATTATTTTTAATTTGCAACATGATGGAGGTCAGTATAGATGGACTAATAGAACAAGTCCCACACACTGCTAGAAGCTGAAATATTTTTTCAGAGCTATATGCAGAAAAAAATTATTTTTAATTTGCAACCTGGTGGAGGTTAGTATAAATGGACTAATAGACCAAGTCCCACACACTGCTAGGAGCCTAAATATTTTTTCAGAGCTAGATGCAGAAAAAAATTATATTGAATTTGCAACCTGATGGAGGTCAGTATAGCTGGACTAATAGACCAAGTCCCACACACTGCTAGAAGCCTAAATATTTTTTCAGAGCTAGATGCAGATAAAAATTATTTTTAATTTGCAAACCTGATGGAGGTCAGTATAGATGGAGTAATAGAACAAGTCCCACACACTGCTAGAAGCTGAACTATTTTTTCAGAGCTAGATGCAGAAAAAAATTATTTTTAATTTGCAACCTGATGGAGGTCAGTATAGATGGACTAATAGAACAAGTCCCACACACTGCTAGAAGCTGAAATATTGTTTCAGAGCTAGATGCAGATAAAAATTATTTTTAATTTGCAACCTGGTGGAGGTTGGTATAGATGGACTAATAGAACAAGTCCCACACACTGCTAGAAGCTGAAATATTTTTTTAGAGCTAGATGCAGAAAAAAATTATATTGAATTTGCAACCTGATGGAGGTCAGTATAGATGGACTAATAGAACAAGTCCCACACACTGCTAGAAGCCTAAATATTTTTTCAGAGCTAGATGCAGGAAAAAATTATATTGAATTTGCAACCTAATAGAGGTCAGTATAGATGGACTAATAGACCAAGTCCCACACACTGCTAGAAGCCTAAATATTTTTTCAGAGCTAGATGCAGATAAAAATTAATTTTAATTTGCAACCTGATGGAGGTCAGTATAGATGGACTAATAGAACAAGTCCCACACACTGTTAGAAGCCTAAATATTTTTTCAGAGCTAGATGCAGATAAAAATTATTTTTAATTTGCAACCTGATGGAGGTCAGTATAGATGGACTCATAGAACAAGTCCCACACACTGCTAGAAGCTGAATTATTTTTTCAGAGCTAGATGCAGAAAAAAAATATTTTTAATTTGCAACCTGAAGGAGGTCAGTATAGATGGCTAATAGAACAACTCCCACACACTGCTAGAACCTGAAATATTTTTTCAAAGCTAGATGCAGATAAAAATTATTTTTAATTTGTAACCTGGTGGAGGTTAGTATAGATGGACTAATAGACCAAGTCCCACACACTGCTAGAAGCCTAAATATTTTTTCAGAGCTAGATGCAGAAAAAAATTATTTTTAATTTGCAACCTGATGGAGGTCAGTACATATCGACTAATAGAACAAGTTCCACACACTGCTAGAAGCCTAAATATTTTTTCAGAGCTAGATGCAGAAAAAACTTATATTGAATTTGCAACCTGATGGAGGTCAGTATAGTTGGACTAATAGACCAAGTCCCACACACTGCTAAAAGCCTAAATATTTTTTCAGAGCTAGATGCAGATAAAATTATTTTTAATTTGCAACCTGATGGAGGTCAGTATAGATGGACTAATAGAACAAGTCCCACACCCTGCTAGAAACTGAAACATTTTTTCAGAGCTAGAAGCAGATAAAAATTATTTTTAATTTGCAACCTGGTGGAGGTTAGTATAGATGGACTAATAGACCAAGTCCCACAAACTGCTAGAAGCCTAAATATTTTTTCAGAGCTAGATGCAGAAAAAAATTATATTGAATTTGCAACCTGATGGAGGTCTGTAATGATGGACTAATAGACCAAGTCCCACACACTGCTAGAAGCCTAAATATTTTTTCAGAGCTCGATACAGATAAAAATTATTTTTAATTTGCAACCTGATGGTGGTCAGTATAGATGGACTAATAGAACAAGTCCCACACACTGCTAGAAGCTGAAATATTTTTTCAGAGCTAGATGCAGAAAAAAATTATATTGAATTTGCAACCTGATGGAGGTCAGTATAGATGGACTAATAGAACAAGTCCCACACACTGCTAGTAGCCTAAATATTTTTTCAGAGCTAGATGCAGAAAAAAATTATATTGAATTTGCAACCTGATGGAGGTCAGTATAGCTGGAGTAATAGAACAAGTCCCACACACTGCTAGAAGCTGTAACATACCTGGCGGCGTCCTTGCATGATGGTCCATCTCCCACTGTGCAAGAGCGCGAACTTGATCTCCAGTCCAGAATGTCTCTCTGGCTTCCCTCCATGCTGTCTGTTTGTGTCTGTTTCTGCTGCTTAAGGGCGGCGCCCGATCACTTCCTGCTTTTTGTACCTGCTGTGGGTCACATCCCTTGTGCGTCCTCAGCCTATTGCTGTCTGTCACCTGGTATATAGCTCAGCTGCTCCCATCTATTCCTGCCTGAGCATAGTGTTTCATTCAGTGTGTGCTTGCACTCTGAAGGTGCCAGGTCCCGTTCTGTGTTCTCTTGTCTGCCTATCCTGGAGGCTGTATTTCCAGGCCTGTCTGAACACGCTCCTAGCCTGTTCCTCCTGCCTTCTAGGGGCTGATTACCTAGACCCGCTCCTGTATCTTGTCTGTCCTGTCTGAACACGCTCCTTGCCTGTTCGTCCCGCCTCTCTGGGGGCCGTATTCCCAGACCCGCTCCTGTATCCCGCTGCAGTGTCGGTCTCCTCCGTACGCTCAGTTCCAGTCTGAACTCTCTCCTATCCTTTACCTGTTTTGCCTCTATGTCCGTTCCTTTCCTTTTTCTGCAGAGTCTGAACTTGCACCTAACTCCTGTTTGTTGTCTCTGTACTCCCGTTTGTGAGTTTGTGGTCCACTCGTTACTTCACTGCAAGTACCCTGTGGGTATCTGGCTCTGCCTTTCTCTTCCTGTCTGTTCCGTGTGAACAGAGCCCTGTCCCCTCTACTCAGCCTTGCCTGCTCTGACTCCTTTGCTCACTGCTCCGGCGGTTCTAGCCTGCTCTGACTCCTTTGCTCACCGCTCCGGCGGTTCTAGTCTGCTCTGACTCCTTTGCTCACCGCTCCGGCGGTTCTAGTCTGCTCTGACTCCTTTGCTTACCGCTCCGGCGGTTCTAGCCTGCTCTGACTCCTTTGCTCGCTGCTCCGGCAGCCTTGCTCCGCTCTGACCCTTTTGCTCGCTGCTCCGGCAGTCTCGCTCCACTCTTGCTCACCGCTCCAGGCGACCTCGTCCTGCTTTACTCTTGCTCACTGCTCCAGCAGTCTTGCTCAGCTCTGATCCTTTGTTCACCGCTCCTGGCGGCCTTGTCCTGCTCTACTCTTGCTCACCGCTCCAGGCGGCCTTGTCCTGCCCTGTTCTCGCTCACCTCTCTGGGCGGCCTCACTCTGCTGTGTTTGTCCGCCACATCTGTGGTTCTGTTCCTGAGTCCCAGTGTGTACTGGGTCCTATCCCGCCAGTGTCCCTACCTGCTAGTGCCTCCCTGTCTGCACTCTAGCTGTGCTTGCCTGTACCCCTCTGCCTGTATTGTTCCTGAGTCCCAGTGTGTACTGGGTCCTATCCCGCCTGTGTTCCTACCTGCTAGTGCCTCCCTGTCTGCACTCTAGCTGTGCTTGCCTGTACCCCCCTGCCTGCATACCCGCCTGCCTGCATACCCGCCTGCCTGCATACCAGTCGTGCCTGAATATACCCACCAGTCTGTGTGCCAGCCTACCAGTCTGTTCCTGTATTCGCCTGTGTGGGTCAACAGCCGTGTCCGGGGTCTGTCCTGGAGTAGCACCTGGTCCCTCTGCTCGGTTCCTCCTTGGTGCACTGGCGTCGTATGCCGTCGTGCGACCCTGGTTGGATCGGGTGAATACCTAGTTACGCCCCTCCAGGCATTCACTCTCCGGCACGGTCCAGTGGAATCACTACAATCACACGCACACGCCGCTCAGCCCGGGCGTGTGCATAACAGAAGCCTAAATATTTTTTCAGAGCTAGATGCAGATAAAAATTATTTTAAATTTGCAACCTGATGGAGGTCAGTATAGATGGACAAATAGAACAAGTCCCACACACTGCTACAAGCCTAAATATTTTTTCAGAGCTAGATGCAGAAAAAAATTGTATTGAATTTGCAACCAGATGGAGGTCAGTATAGATGGACTAAAAGACCAAATCCCACACTCTGCTAGAAGCCCAAATATTTATTCAGAGCTAGATGCAGATAAAAATTATTTTTAATTTGCAACCTGATGGAGGTCAGTATAGATGGAGTAATAGAACAAGTCCCACACACTGCTAGAAGCTGAAATATTTTTTCAGAGCTAGATGAAGATAAAAATTTATTTTAATTTGCAACCTGGTGGAGGTTAGTATAGATGGACTAATAGACCAAGTCCCACACTCTGCTAGAAGCCTAAATACTTTTTTAGAGCTAGATGCAGAAAAAAATGATATTGAATTTTCAACCTGATGGAGGTCAGTATAGATGGACTAATAGAATAAGTCCCACACACTGCTAGAAGCCTAAATATTTTTTCAGAGCTAGATGCAGGTAAAAATTATTTTTAATTTGCAACATGGTGGAGGTTAGTATAGATGGACTAATATAGCAAGTCCCACACACTGCTTGAAGCCTAAATATGTTTTCAGAGCTAGATGCAGATAAAATTATTTTTAATTTGCAACCTGATGGAGGTCAGTATAGATGGACTAATAGAACAAGTCCCACACACTGCTAGAAGCTGAAATATTTTTTCAGAGCTATATGCAGAAAAAAATTATTTTTAATTTGCAACCTGGTGGAGGTTAGTATAGATGGACTAATAGACCAAGTCCCACACACTGCTAGGAGCCTAAATATTTTTTCAGAGCTAGATGCAGAAAAAAATTATATTGAATTTGCAACCTGATGGAGGTCAGTATAGCTGGACTAATAGACCAAGTCCCACACACTGCTTGAAGCCTAAATATTTTTTCAGAGCTAGATGCAGATAAAAATTATTTTTAATTTGCAACCTGATGGAGGTCAGTATAGATGGACTAATAGAACAAGTCCCACACACTGCTAGAAGCTGAAATATTTTTTCAGAGCTAGATGCAGAAAAAAATTATTTTTAATTTGCAACCTGATGGAGGTCAGTATAGATGGACTAATAGAACAAGTCCCACACACTGCTAGAAGCTGAAATATTGTTTCAGAGCTAGATGCAGATAAAAATTATTTTTA
Source organism: Phyllobates terribilis (assembly GCF_046119375.1). Classification (NCBI taxonomy): domain Eukaryota; kingdom Metazoa; phylum Chordata; class Amphibia; order Anura; family Dendrobatidae; genus Phyllobates; species Phyllobates terribilis. The sequence continues at coordinate 528,648,933 of NW_027362764.1, read as the reverse complement.
ATTTGCAACCTGGTGGAGGTTGGTATAGATGGACTAATAGAACAAGTCCCACACACTGCTAGAAGCTGAAATATTTTTTAGAGCCAAATGGAGAAAAAAATTATATTGAATTTGCAACCTGATGGAGGTCATTATAGATGGACTAATAGAACAAGTCCCACACACTGCTAGAAGCCTAAATATTTTTTCAGAGCTAGATGCAGAAAAAAATTATATTGAATTTGCAACCTAATAGAGGTCAGTATAGATGTACTAATAGACCAAGTCCCACACACTGCTAGAAGCCTAAATATTTTTTCAGAGCTAGATGCAGATAAAAATTAATTTTAATTTGCAACCTGATGGAGGTCAGTATAGATGGACTAATAGAACAAGTCCCACACACTGCTAGAAGCCTAAATATTTTTTCAGAGCTAGATGCAGATAAAAATTATTTTTAATTTGCAACCTGATGGAGGTCAGTATAGATGGACTAATAGAACAAGTCCCACACACTGCTAGAAGCTGAATTATTTTTTCAGAGCTAGATGCAGAAAAAAAATATTTTTAATTTGCAACCTGAAGGAGGTCAGTATAGATGGCTAATAGAACAACTCCCACACACTGCTAGAACCTGAAATATTTTTTCAAAGCTAGATGCCGATAAAAATTATTTTTAATTTGTAACCTGGTGGAGGTTAGAATAGATGGACTAATAGACCAAGTCCCACACACTGCTAGAAGCCTAAATATTTTTTCAGAGCTAGATGCAGAAAAAAAAAATTTTTAATTTGCAACCTGATGGAGGTCAGTACAGATCGACTAATAGAACAAGTTCCACACACTGCTAGAAGAATAAATATTTTTTCAGAGCTAGATGCAGAAAAAAATTATATTGAATTTGCAACCTGATGGAGGTCAGTATAGTTGGACTAATAGACCAAGTCCACACACTGCTAAAAGCCTAAATATTTTTTCAGAGCTAGATGCAGATAAAATTATTTTTAGTTTGCAACCTGATGGAGGTCAGTATAGATGGACTAATAGAACAAGTCCCACACGCTGCTAGAAGCCTAAATATTTTTTCAGCGCTAGATGCAGATAAAAATTATTTTTAATTTGCAACCTGATGGAGGTCAGTATAGATGGACTAATAGAACAAGTCCCACACCCTGCTAGAAACTGAAACATTTTTTCAGAGCTAGAAGCAGATAAAAATTATTTTTAATTTGCAACCTGGTGGAGGTTAGTATAGATGGACTAATAGACCAAGTCCCACAAACTGCTAGAAGCCTAAATATTTTTTCAGAGCTAGATGCAGAAAAAAATTATATTGAATTTGCAACCTGATGGAGGTCTGTAATGATGGACTAATAGACCAAGTCCCACACACTGCTAGAAGCCTAAATATTTTTTCAGAGCTAGATGCAGAAAAAAATTATATTGAATTTTCAACCTGATGGAGGTCAGTATAGATGGACTAATAGAACAAGTCCCACACACTGCTAAAAGCTGAAATATTTTTTCAGAGCTAGATGCAGAAAAAAATTATTTTTCATTTGCAACCTGATGGAGGTCAGTATAGATGGACTAATAGAACAAGTCCAACACAATGCTAGAAGCTGAAATATTGTTTCAGAGCTAGATGCAGAAAAAAACTATTTTTCATTTGCAACCTGATGGAGGTCAGTATAGATGGACTAATAGAACAAGTCCCACACACTGCTAGAAGCTGAAATATTTTTTTAGAGCTAGATGCAGAAAAAAATTATATTGAATTTGCAACCTGATGGAGGTCAGTATAGATGGACTAATAGAACAAGTCCCACACACTGCTAGAAGCCTAAATATTTTTTCAGAGCTAGATGCAGAAAAAAATTATATTGAATTTTCAACCTGATGGAGGTCAGTATAGATGGACTAATAGACCAAGTCCCACACACTGCTAGAAGCCTAAATATTTTTTCAGAGCTAGATGCAGAAAAAAATTATATTGAATTTGCAACCTGATGGAGGTCAGTATAGATGGACTAATAGACCAAGTCCCACACACTGCTAAAAGCCTAAATATTTTTTCAGAGCTAGATGCAGATAAAATTATTTTTAATTTGCAACCTGATGGAGGTCAGTATAGATGGACTAATAGAACAAGTCCCACACACTGCTAGAAGCCTAAATATTTTTTCAGAACTAGATGCAAATAAAAATTATTTTTAATTTGCATCCTGATGGAGGTCAGTATAGATGGACTAATAGAACAAGTCCCACACACTGCTTGAAGCTGAAATATATTTTCAGAGCTAGATGCAGAAAAAAAATATTTTTAATTTGCAAACTGAAGGAGGTCAGTATAGATGGCTAATAGAACAACTCCCACACACTGCTAGAATCCGAAATATTTTTTCAGAGCTAGATGCAGATAAAAATTATTTTTAATTTGCAACCTGGTGGAGGTTAGTATAGATGGACTAATAGACCAAGTCCCACACACTTCTAGAAGCCTAAATATTTTTTCAGAGCTAGATGCAGAAAAAAATTATTTTTAATTTGCAACCTGATGGAGGTCAGTATAGATGGACTAATAGAACAAGTCCCACACTCTGCTAGAAGCTGAAATATTGTTTCAGAGCTAGATGCAGATAAAAATTATTTTTAATTTGCAACCTGATGGAGGTCAGTATAGATGGACTAATAGAACAAGTCCCACACACTGCTAGATGCCTAAATATTTTTTCAGAGCTAGATGCAGATAAAAATTATTTTTAATTTGCAACCTGATGGAGGTCAGCATAGATGGACTAATAGAACAAGTCCCACACACTGCTAGAAGCTGAAATATTGTTTCAGAGCTAGATGCAGAAAAAAATTATATTGAATTTGCAACCTGATGGAGGTCAGTATAGATGGACTAATAGACCAAGTCCCACATACTGCAAAAAGCCTAAATATTTTTTCAGAGCTAGATGCAGATAAACATTATTTTTAATTTGCAACCTGGTGGAGGTTAGTATAGATGGACTAATAGACCAAGTCCCACACTCTGCTAGAAGCCTAAATACTTTTTTAGAGCTAGATGCAGAAAAAAATTATATTGAATTTTCAACCTGATGGAGGTCAGTATAGATGGACTAATAGAATAAGTCCCACACACTTCTAGAAACCTAAATATTTTTTCAGAGCTAGATGCAGGTAAAAATTATTTTTAATTTGCAACATGGTGGAGGTTAGTATAGATGGACTAATAGAGCAAGTCCCACACACTGCTTGAAGCCTAAATATTTTTTCAGAGCTAGATGCAGATAAAAATTATTTTTAATTTGCAACATGATGGAGGTCAGTATAGATGGACTAATAGAACAAGTCCCACACACTGCTAGAAGCTGAAATATTTTTTCAGAGCTATATGCAGAAAAAAAATATTTTTAATTTGCAACCTGGTGGAGGTTAGTATAGATGGACTAATAGACCAAGTCCCACACACTGCTAGGAGCCTAAATATTTTTTCAGAGCTAGATGCAGAAAAAAATTATATTGAATTTGCAACCTGATGGATATCAGTATAGCTGGACTAATAGACCAAGTCCCACACACTGCTAGAAGCTGAAATATTGTTTCAGAGCTAGATGCAGATAAAAATTATTTTTAATTTGCAACCTGGTAGAGGTTGGTATAGATGGACTAATAGAACAAGTCCCACACACTGCTAGAAGCTGAAATATTTTTTTAGAGCTAGATGCAGAAAAAAATTATATTGAATTTGCAACCTGATGGAGGTCAGTATAGATGGACTAATAGAACAAGTCCCACACACTGCTAGAAGCCTAAGTATTTTTTCAGAGCTAGATGCAGAAAAAAATTATATTGAATTTGCAACCTAATAGAGGTCAGTATAGATGGACTAATAGACCAAGTCCCACACACTGCTAGAAGCCTAAATATTTTTTCAGAGCTAGATGCAGATAAAAATTAATTTTAATTTGCAACCTGATGGAGGTCAGTATAGATGGACTAATAGAACAAGTCCCACACACTGCTAGAAGCTGAATTATTTTTTCAGAGCTAGATGCAGAAAAAAAATATTTTTAATTTGCAACCTGAAGGAGGTCAGTATAGATGGCTAATAGAACAACTCCCACACACTGCTAGAACCAGAAATATTTTTTCAAAGCTAGATGCAGATAAAAATTATTTTTAATTTGTAACCTGGTGGAGGTTAGTATAGATGGACTAATAGACCAAGTCCCACACACTGCTAGAAGCCTAAATATTTTTTCAGAGCTAGATGCATAAAAAAATTATTTTTAATTTGCAACCTGATGGAGGTCAGTACAGATCGACTAATAGAACACGTTCCACACACTGCTAGAAGCCTAAATATTTTTTCAGAGCTAGATGCAGAAAAAAATTATATTGAATTTGCAACCTGATGGAGGTCAGTATAGTTGGACTAATAGACCAAGTCCCACACACTGCTAAAAGCCTAAATATTTTTTCAGAGCTAGATACAGATAAAATTATTTTTAATTTGCAACCTGATGGAGGTCAGTATAGATGGACTAATAGAACAAGTCCCACACGCTGCTAGAAGCCTAAATATTTTTTCAGAGCTAGATGCAGATAAAAATTATTTTTAATTTGCAACCTGATGGAGGTCAGTATAGATGGACTAATAGAACAAGTTCCACACAATGCTCGAAACTGAAACATTTTTTCAGAGCTAGAAGCAGATAAAAATTATTTTCAATTTGCAACCTGGTGGAGGTTAGTATAGATGGACTAATAGACCAAGTCCCACAAACTGCTAGAAGCCTAAATATTTTTTCAGAGCTAGATGCAGAAAAAAATTATATTGAATTTGCAACCTGATGGAGGTCTGTAATGATGGACTAATAGACCAAGTCCCACACACTGCTAGAAGCCTAAATATTTTTTCAGAGCTAGATACAGATAAAAATTATTTTTAATTTGCAACCTGATGGTGGTCAGTATAGATGGACTAATAGAACAAGTCCCACACACTGCTAGAAGCTGAAATATTTTTTCAGAGCTAGATGCAGAAAAAAATTATATTGAATTTGCAACCTGATGGAGGTCAGTATAGATGGACTAATAGAACAAGTCCCACACACTGCTAGAAGCCTAAATATTTTTTCAGAGCTAGATGCAGAAAAAAATTATATTGAATTTGCAACTTGATGGAGGTCAGTATAGATGAACTAATAGAACAAGTCCCACACACTGTTAGAAGAATAAATATCTTTTCAGAGCTAGATGCAGATAAAAATTATTTTTAATTCGCAACCTGATGGAGGTCATTAAAGATGGACTAATAGAACAAGTCCCACACACTGCTAGAAGCTGAAATATTTTTTTCAGAGCTAGATGCAGATAAAAATTATATTGAATTTGCAACCTGATGGAGGTCAGTATAGATAGACTAATAGACCAAGTCCCAAACACTGCTTGGAGCGTAAATATTTTTTTCAGAGCTAGATGCAGAAAAAAATTATATTGAATTTGCAACCTGATGGAGGTCAGTATAGATGGACTAATAGACCAAGTCCCACACAGTGCTAGAAGCCTAAATATTTTTTCAGAGCTAGAAACCGATGAAAATTATTTTTAATTTGCAACCTGATGGAGGTCAGTATAGATGGACTAATAGAACAAGTCCCACACACTGCTAGAAGCTGAAATATTTTTTCAGAGCTAAATGCAGAAAAAAATAATATTGAATTTGCAACCTGATGGAGGTCAGTATAGATGGACTAATAGAACAAGTCCCACACACTGCTAGAAGCCTAAATATTTTTTCAGAGCTAGATGCAGATAAAAATTTTATTGAATTTTGCAACCTAATGTAGGTCAGTATAGCTGGACTAATGGAACAAGTCCCACACACTGCTAGAAGCCTAAATATTTTTTCAGAGCTAGATGCAGATAAAAATTATTTTAAATTTGCAACCTGATGGAGGTCAGTATAGATGGACAAATAGAACAAGTCCCACACACTGCTACAAGCCTAAATATTTTTTCAGAGCTAGATGCAGAAAAAAATTATATTGAATTTGCAACCAGATGGAGGTCAGTATATATGGACTAAAAGACCAAATCCCACACTCTGCTAGAAGCCCAGATATTTATTCAGAGCTAGATGCAGATAAAAATTATTTTTAATTTGCAACCTGATGGAGGTCAGTATAGATGGACAAATAGAACAAGTCCCACACACTGCTAGAAGCTGAAATATTTTTTCAGAGCTAGATGAAGATAAAAATTAATTTTAATTTGCAACCTGGTGGAGGTTAGTATAGATGGTCTAATAGACCAAGTCCCACACTCTGCTAGAAGCCTAAATACTTTTGTAGAGCTAGATGCAGAAAAAAATTATATTGAATTTTCAACCTGATGGAGGTCAGTATAGATGGACTAATAGAATAAGTCCCACACACTGCTTGAAGCCTAAATATTTTTTCAGATCTAGATGCAGATAAATATTATTTTTAAATTGCAACATGATGGAGGTCAGTATAGATGGACTAATAGAACAAGTCCCACACACTGCTAGAAGCTGAAATATTTTTTCAGAGCTATATGCAGAAAAAAATTATTTTTAATTTGCAACCTGGTGGAGGTTAGTATAGATGGACTAATAGACCAAGTCCCACACACTGCTAGGAGCCTAAATATTTTTTCAGAGCTAGATGCAGAAAAAAATTATATTGAATTTGCAACCTGATGGAGGTCAGTATAGCTGGACTAATAGACCAAGTCCCACACACTGCTAGAAGCCTAAATATTATTTCAGAGCTAGATGCAGATAAAAATTATTTTTAATTTGCAACCTGATGGAGGTCAGTATAGATGGACTAATAGAACAAGTCCCACACACTGCTAGAAGCTGAAATATTTTTTCAGAGCTAGATGCAGAAAAAAATTATTTTTAATTTGCAACCTGATGGAGGTCAGTATAGATGGACTAATAGAACAAGTCCCACACACTGCTAGAAGCTGAAATATTGTTTCAGAGCTAGATACAGATAAAAATTATTTTTAATTTGCAACCTGGTGGAGGTTGGTATAGATGGACTAATAGAACAAGTCCCACACACTGCTAGAAGCTGAAATATTTTTTTAGAGCTAGATGCAGAAAAAAATTATATTGAATTTGCAACCTGATGGAGGTCAGTATAGATGGACTAATAGAACAAGTCCCACACACTGCTAGAAGCCTAAATATTTTTTCAGAGCTAGATGCAGAAAAAAATTATATTGAATTTGCAACCTAATAGAGGTCAGTATAGATGAACTAATAGACCAAGTCCCACACACTGCTAGAAGCCTAAATATTTTTTCAGAGCTAGATGCAGATAAAAATTAATTTTAATTTGCAACCTGATGGAGGTCAGTATAGATGGACTAATAGAACAAGTCCCACACACTGCTAGAAGCCTAAATATTTTTTCAGAGCTAGATGCAGATAAAAATTATTTTAATTTGCAACCTGATGGAGGTCAGTATAGATGGACTAATAGAACAAGTCCCACACACTGATAGAAGCTGAATTATTTTATCAGAGCTAGATGCAGAAAAAAAATATTTTTAATTTGCAACCTGAAGGAGGTCAGTACAGATGGCAAATAGAACAACTCCCACACACTGCTAGAACCTGAAATATTTTTTCAAAGCTAGATGCAGATAAAAATTATTTTTAATTTGTAACCTGGTGGAGGTTAGTATAGATGGACTAATAGACCAAGTCCCACACACTGCTAGAAGCCTAAATATTTTTTCAGAGCTAGATGCAGAAAAAAATTATTTTTAATTTGCAACCTGATGGAGGTCAGTACAGATCGACTAAAAGAACAAGTTCCACACACTGCTAGAAGCCTAAATATTTTTTCAGAGCTAGATGCAGAAAAAAATTATATTGAATTTGCAACCTGATGGAGGTCAGTATAGTTGGACTAATAGACCAAGTCCCACACACTGCTAAAAGCCTAAATATTTTTTCAGAGCTAGATGCAGATAAAAATTATTTTTAATTTGCAACCTGATGGAGGTCAGTATAGATGGACTAATAGAACAAGTCCCACACCCTGCTAGAAACTGAAACATTTTTTCAGAGATAGAAGCAGATAAAAATTATTTTTAATTTGCAACCTGGTGGAGGTTAGTATAGATGGACTAATAGACCAAGTCCCACAAACTGCTAGAAGCCTAAATATTTTTTCAGAGCTAGATGCAGAAAAAAATTATATTGAATTTGCAACCTGATGGAGGTCTGTAATGATGGACTAATAGACCAAGTCCCACACACTGCTAGAAGCCTAAATATTTTTTCAGAGCTAGATACAGATAAAAATTATTTTTAATTTGCAACCTGATGGTGGTCAGTATAGATGGACTAATAGAACAAGTCCCACACACTGCTAGAAGCTGAAATATTTTTTCAGAGCTAGATGCAGAAAAAAATTATATTGAATTTGCAACCTGATGGAGGTCAGTATAGATGGACTAATAGAACAAGTCCCACACACTGCTAGAAGCCTAAATATTTTTTCAGAGCTAGATGCAGAAAAAAATTATATTGAATTTGCAACCTGATGGAGGTCAGTATAGCTGGAGTAATAGAACAAGTCCCACACACTGCTAGAAGCTGAAATATTTTTTCAGAGCTAGATGCAGAAAAAAATTATATTGAATTTGCAACCTGATGGAGGTCAGTATAGATGGACTAATAGAACAAGTCCCACACACTGCTAGAAGCCTAAATATTTTTTCAGAGCTAGATGCAGAAAAAATTATATTGAATTTGCAACCTGATGGAGGTCAGCATAGCTGGACTAATAGAGCAAGTCCCACACACTGCTAGAAGCCTAAATAATTTTTCAGAGCTAGATGCAGATAAAAATTATTTTTAATTTGCAACCTGGTGGAGGTTAGTATAGATGGACTAATAGACGCTGTCCCACACACTGCTACAAGCCTAAATATTTTTTCAGAGCTAGATGCAGAAAAAAATTATATTGAATTTGCAACCAGATGGAGGTCAGTATAGAAGGACTAAAAGACCAAATCCCCCACTCTGCTAGAAGCCCAAATATTTTTTCAGAGCTAGATGCAGATAAAAATTATTTTTAATGTGCAACCTGATGGAGGCCAGTATAGATGGACTAATAGAACAAGTCCCACACACAGCTAGAAGCTGAAATATTTTTTCAGAGCTAGATGCAGATAAGAATTATTTTTAATTTGCAACCTGGTGGAGGTTAGTATAGTTGGATTAATAGACCAAGTCCCACACACTGCTAGAAGCCTAAATATTTTTTTAGAGCTAGATGCAGATAAAAATTATATTGAATTTTCAACCTGATGGAGGTCAGTATAGATGGACTAATAGAACAAGTCCCACACACTGCTAGAAGCCTAAATATTTTTTCAGAGCTAGATGCAGATAAAAATTATTTTTAATTTGCAACCTGATGGAGGTCAGTATAGATGGACTAATAGAACAAGTCCCACACACTGCTAGAAGCTGAAATATTTTTTCAGAGCTAGATGCAGAAAAAAATTATTTTTCATTTGCAACCTGATGGAGGTCAGTATAGATGGACTAATAGAACAAGTCCAACACACTGCTAGAAGCTGAAATATTGTTTCAGAGCTAGATGCAGAAAAAAATTATTTTTCATTTGCAACCTGATGGAGGTCTGTATAGATGGACTAATAGAACAAGTCCCACACACTGCTAGAAGCTGAAATATTTTTTTAGAGCTAGATGCAGAAATACATTATATTGAATTTGCAACCTGATGGAGGTCAGTATAGATGGTCTAATAGAACAAGTCCCACACACTGCTAGAAGCCTAAATATTTTTTCAGAGCTAGATGCAGAAAAAAATTATATTGAATTTGCAACCTGATGGAGGTCAGTATAGATGGACTAATAGACCAAGTCCCACACACTGCTAAAAGCCTAAATATTTTTTCAGAGCTAGATGCAGATAAAAATTAATTTTAATTTGCAACCTGGTGGAGGTTAGTATAGATGGACTAATAGACCAAGTCCCACACTCTGCTAGAAGCCTAAATACTTTTGTAGAGCTAGATGCAGAAAAAAATTATATTGAATTTTCAACCTGATGGAGGTCAGTATAGATGGACTAATAGAATAAGTCCCACACACTGCTAGAAGCCTAAATATTTTTTCAGAGCTAGATGCAGGTAAAAATTATTTTTAATTTGCAACATGGTGGAGGTTAGTATAGATGGACTAATAGAGCAAGTCCCACACACTGCTTGAAGCCTAAATATTTTTTCAGATCTAGATGCAGATAAATATTATTTTTAATTTGCAACATGATGGAGGTCAGTATAGATGGACTAATAGAACAAGTCCCACACACTGCTAGAAGCTGAAATATTTTTTCAGAGCTATATGCAGAAAAAAATTATTTTTAATTTGCAACCTGGTGGAGGTTAGTATAGATGGACTAATAGACCAAGTCCCACACACTGCTAGGAGCCTAAATATTTTTTCAGAGCTAGATGCAGAAAAAAATTATATTGAATTTGCAACCTGATGGAGGTCAGTATAGATGGACTAATAGAACAAGTCCCACACACTGCTAGAAGCTGAAATATTTTTTCAGAGCTAGATGCAGAAAAAAATTATTTTTAATTTGCAACCTGATGGAGGTCAGTATAGATGGACTAATAGAACAAGTCCCACACACTGCTAGAAGCTGAAATATTGTTTCAGAGCTAGATGCAGATAAAAATTATTTTTAATTTGCAACCTGGTGGAGGTTGGTATAGATGGACTAATAGAACAAGTCCCACACACTGCTAGAAGCTGAAATATTTTTTTAGAGCTAGATGCAGAAAAAAATTATATTGAATTTGCAACCTGATGGAGGTCAGTATAGATGGACTAATAGAACAAGTCCCACACACTGCTAGAAGCCTAAATATTTTTTCAGAGCTAGATGCAGAAAAAAATTATATTGAATTTGCAACCTAATAGAGGTCAGTATAGATGAACTAATAGACCAAGTCCCACACACTGCTAGAAGCCTAAATATTTTTTCAGAGCTAGATGCAGATAAAAATTAATTTTAATTTGCAACCTGATGGAGGTCAGTATAGATGGACTAATAGAACAAGTCCCACACACTGCTAGAAGCCTAAATATTTTTTCAGAGCTAGATGCAGATAAAAATTATTTTAATTTGCAACCTGATGGAGGTCAGTATAGATGGACTAATAGAACAAGTCCCACACACTGATAGAAGCTGAATTATTTTATCAGAGCTAGATGCAGAAAAAAAATATTTTTAATTTGCAACCTGAAGGAGGTCAGTATAGATGGCTAATAGAACAACTCCCACACACTGCTAGAACCTGAAATATTTTTTCAAAGCTAGATGCAGATAAAAATTATTTTTAATTTGTAACCTGGTGGAGGTTAGTATAGATGGACTAATAGACCAAGTCCCACACACTGCTAGAAGCCTAAATATTTTTTCAGAGCTAGATGCAGAAAAAAATTATTTTTAATTTGCAACCTGATGGAGGTCAGTACAGATCGACTAAAAGAACAAGTTCCACACACTGCTAGAAGCCTAAATATTTTTTCAGAGCTAGATGCAGAAAAAAATTATATTGAATTTGCAACCTGATGGAGGTCAGTATAGTTGGACTAATAGACCAAGTCCCACACACTGCTAAAAGCCTAAATATTTTTTCAGAGCTAGATGCAGATAAAAATTATTTTTAATTTGCAACCTGATGGAGGTCAGTATAGATGGACTAATAGAACAAGTCCCACACCCTGCTAGAAACTGAAACATTTTTTCAGAGATAGAAGCAGATAAAAATTATTTTTAATTTGCAACCTGGTGGAGGTTAGTATAGATGGACTAAAAGACCAAGTCCCACAAACTGCTAGAAGCCTAAATATTTTTTCAGAGCTAGATGCAGAAAAAATTTATATTGAATTTGCAACCTGATGGAGGTCTGTAATGATGGACTAATAGACCAAGTCCCACACACTGCTAGAAGCCTAAATATTTTTTCAGAGCTAGATACAGATAAAAATTATTTTTCATTTGCAACCTGATGGTGGTCAGTATAGATGGACTAATAGAACAAGTCCCACACACTGCTAGAAGCTGAAATATTTTTTCAGAGCTAGATGCAGAAAAAATTATATTGAATTTGCAACCTGATGGAGGTCAGTATAGCTGGACTAATAGAGCAAGTCCCACACACTGCTAGAAGCCTAAATAATTTTTCAGAGCTAGATGCAGATAAAAATTATTTTTAATTTGCAACCTGGTGGAGGTTAGTATAGATGGACTAATAGACCAAGTCCCACACACTGCTACAAGCCTAAATATTTTTTCAGAGCTAGATGCAGAAAAAAATTATATTGAATTTGCAACCAGATGGAGGTCAGTATAGAAGGACTAAAAGACCAAATCCCCCACTCTGCTAGAAGCCCAAATATTTTTTCAGAGCTAGATGCAGATAAAAATTATTTTTAATGTGCAACCTGATGGAGGCCAGTATAGATGGACTAATAGAACAAGTCCCACACACAGCTAGAAGCTGAAATATTTTTTCAGAGCTAGATGCAGATAAGAATTATTTTTAATTTGCAACCTGGTGGAGGTTAGTATAGTTGGATTAATAGACCAAGTCCCACACACTGCTAGAAGCCTAAATATTTTTTTAGAGCTAGATGCAGATAAAAATTATATTGAATTTTCAACCTGATGGAGGTCAGTATAGATGGACTAATAGAACAAGTCCCACACACTGCTAGAAGCCTAAATATTTTTTCAGAGCTAGATGCAGATAAAAATTATTTTTAATTTGCAACCTGATGGAGGTCAGTATAGATGGACTAATAGAACAAGTCCCACACACTGCTAGAAGCTGAAATATTTTTTCAGAGCTAGATGCAGAAAAAAATTATTTTTCATTTGCAACCTGATGGAGGTCAGTATAGATGGACTAATAGAACAAGTCCCACACACTGCTAGAAGCTGAAATATTTTTTTAGAGCTAGATGCAGAAATAGATTATATTGAATTTGCAACCTGATGGAGGTCAGTATAGATGGTCTAATAGAACAAGTCCCACACACTGCTAGAAGCCTAAATATTTTTTCAGAGCTAGATGCAGAAAAAAATTATATTGAATTTGCAACCTGATGGAGGTCAGTATAGATGGACTAATAGACCAAGTCCCACACACTGCTAAAAGCCTAAATATTTTTTCAGAGCTAGATGAAGATAAAATTATTTTTAATTTGCAACCTGATGGAGGTCAGTATAGATGGACTAATAGAACAAGTCCCACACACTGCTAGAAGCCTAAATATTTTTTCAGAACTAGATGCAAACAAAAATTATTTTTAATTTGCATCCTGATGGAGGTCAGTATAGATGGACTAATAGAACAAGTCCCACACACTGCTAGAAGCTGAAATATTTTTTCAGAGCTAGATGCAGAAAAAAAATATTTTTAATTTGCAAACTGAAGGAGGTCAGTATAGATGGCTAATAGAATAACTCCCACACACTGCAAGAATCCGAAATATTTTTTCAGAGCTAGATGCAGATAAAAATTATTTTTAATTTGCAACCTGGTGGAGGTTAGTATAGATGGACTAATAGACCAAGTCCCACACACTGCTAGAAGCCTAAATATTTTTTCAGAGCTAGATGCAGAAAAAAATTATTTTTAATTTGCAACCTGATGGAGGTCAGTATAGATGGACTAATAGAACAAGTCCCACACGCTGCTAGAAGCTGAAATATTGTTTCAGAGCTAGATGCAGATAAAAATTAATTTTAATTTGCAACCTGATGGAGGTCAGTATAGATGGACTAATAGAACAAGTCCCACACACTGCTAGATGCCTAAATATTTTTTCAGAGGTAGATGCAGATAAAAATTATTTTTAATTTGCAACCTGATGGAGGTCATTATAGATGGACTAATAGAACAAGTCCCACACACTGCTAGAAGCTGAAATATTGTTTCAGAGTTAGATGCAGAAAAAAATTATATTGAATTTGCAACCTCATGGAGGTCAGTATAGATGGACTAATAGACCAAGTCCCACACACTGCTAAAAGCCTAAATATTTTTTCAGAGCTAGATGCAGATAAAATTATTTTTAATTTGCAACCTGATGGAGGTCAGTATAGATGGACTAATAGAACAAGTCCCACACACTGCTAGAAGCTGAAATATTTTTTCAGAGCTAGATGCAGAAAAAAATTATTTTTAATTTGTAACCTGGTGGAGGTTAGTATAGATGGACTAATAGACCAAGTCCCACACACTGCTAGAAGCCTAAATATTTTTTCAGAGCTAGATGCAGAAAAAAATTATTTTTAATTTGCAACCAGATGGAGGTCAGTATAGATGGACTAATAGAACAAGTTCCACACACTGCTAGAAGCCTAAATATTTTTTCAGAGCTAGATGCAGAAAAAAATTATATTGAATTTGCAACCTGATGGAGGGCAGTATAGATGGACTAATAGACCAAGTCCCACACACTGCTAAAAGCCTAAATATTTTTTCAGAGCTAGATGCAGATAAAATTATTTTTAATTTGCAACCTGATGGAGGTCAGCATAGATGGACTAATAGAACAAGTCCCACACACTGCTAGAAGCCTAAATATTTTTTCAGAACTAGATGCAAATAAAAATTATTTTTAATTTGCATCCTGATGGAGGTCAGTATAGATGGACTAATAGAACAAGTCCCACACACGGCTAGAAGCTGAAATATTTTTTCAGAGCTAGATGCAGAAAAAAAATATTTTTAATTTGCAACCTGAAGGAGGTCAGTATAGATGGCTAATAGAACAACTCCCACACACTGCTAGAATCCGAAATATTTTTTCAGAGCTAGATGCAGATAAAAATTATTTTTAATTTGCAACCTGGTGGAGATTAGTATAGATGGACAAATATACCAAGTCCCACACACTGCTAGAAGCCTAAATATTTTTTCAGAGCTAGATGAAGAAAAAAAATATTTTTAATTTGCAACCTGATGGATGTCAGTATAGATGGACTAATAGAACAAGTCCCACACTCTGCTAGAAGCCTAAATATTTTTTCAGAGCTAGATGCAGAAAAAAATTATATTGAATTTGCAACCTGATGAAGGTCAGTATAGATGGACTAATAGAACAAGTCCCAGACACTGCTAAAAGCCTAAATATTTTTTCAGAGCTAGATGCAGATAAAATTATTTTTAATTTGCAACCTGATGGAGGTCAGTATAGATGGACTAATAGAACAAGTCCCACACACTGCTAGAAGCCTAAATATTTTTTTCAGAGCTAGATGCAGATAAAAATTATTTTTAATTTGCAACCTGATGGAGGTCAGTATAGATGGACTAATAGAACAAGTCCCACACACTGCTAGAAGCTGAAATATTGTTTCAGAGCTAGATGCAGATACAAATTATTTTTAATTTGCAACCTGGTGGAGTTCAGTATAGATGGACTAATAGAACAAGTCCCACACACTGCTAGAAGCTGAAATATTGTTTCAGAGCTAGATGCAGATAAAAATTATTTTTAATTTGCAACCTGATGGAGGTCAGTATAGATGGACTAATAGAACAAGTCCCACACACTGCTAGACGCCTAAATATTTTTTCAGAGCTAGATGCAGATAAAAATTATTTTTAATTTGCAACCTGATGGAGGTCAGTATTAGAGATGAGCGGTGTTCGACTAGAACTGTTCGCCAATCTCAAATTCGAGCTGTTTTGGGCGGTGTCCGAGTTGTTCGACGAACCCGAACGATTTGCAAAAAATTCGGCTGTTCGAGGTTATGTTCGATAACTGTTCGTGCACCAAAAGCGTGTCCTGCATGTCTGGCGCTATTTAGAGCACCAATCATGCAGGGATTGTCTGCCACTCACTGTAATGCCACAGCCATGGTGGTTGTGGCATTAGAGTGATTGCCCAAATGGATGGGAACTGTGCTCACAGTGAAACATGAAAAGCCGGCAATTCAGCAGCGGTACACCGGTACCCGACAATTTAGAACCGAAAGAATAGAGCATCACACATAGATTAGATAGATAGAAACATGTCAGTCACATATATAAGAAGTACAGTGACAGTGTTGATTACTGTACTTGTCATTTAGTGTAAAGGATTTATAAAAAAAAATATTAGTGTTTTCATGCACCGTCTCTTTAAAAAAGCCGGCCGGCAATTCAGCATCTGTACCCGACAATTTAGAATAGAAGGAATAGAGAATCACACATAGATTAGATAGATAGAAACATGTCAGTCACATATATAAGAAGTACAGTGACAGTGTTGATTACTGTACTTGCCATTTAGTGTAAAGGATTTATTAAAAAAAATAATAGTGTTTTCATGCACCGTCTCTTTAAAAAAGCCGGCCGGCAATTCAGCATCTGTACCCGACAATTTAGAATGGAAGCAATAGAGCTTCACACATAGATTAGATAGATAGAAACATGTCAGTCACATATATATGAAGTACAGTGACAGTGTTGATGACTGTACTTGTCATTTAGTGTTAAAATAAAGGATTTATTTAAAAAAAAATTGGCGTGGGATCCCCCATAATTTTAGTCTCTAGCGGAGGTTAAGCAGACGGCTGGGGCAGATGTTTGAAGCCTGGGAAGGGGTAATACCCACGGAGCTTCCCAGGCTACTAATATCAGCCCCCAGCTGAATGCCTAGCCTTTACTAGCTATTAAAATGGGGGACCCCCCAAAAAATTGACGTGGGGTCCCCCCTATTTTAATAGCTAGCAAAGGCTAGGCAGACAGCTGGGGGCTGATATTAATAGCCCAGGAAGGGTGCCATGAATATTGGCCCCCTCCCAGGCTAGAATCACCAGCCGTCAGCCGCCCCAGAAATGGCACATCCATAGGATGCGCCAATTCTGGCACTTAGCCTCGCTCTTCCCACTGCCCTGTAGCGGTGGCAGTGGGGTAATAGGGCTGGGGTTGATGTCAGCTTATAATGCCAGCTGACATCAAGCCCAGGTTAGTAATGGAGAGGCGTCTATAAGACACCCCCATTACTAACCCCATAGTCAAAGTTAAAAAAAAACACAAACACCCAGAATAAAGTCCTTTAATTGAAATAAAGACACAATTCTTTATTGTTCTAAATTAAACCATACTTACAATCACGCCCATTCCAGCTGAAGCCAACGATCCCCTGCAATAAAAGAAAAATAATAAAGCATCATAATCCTTACCTTCCCATGGTTCCCACGACAGCTTCAGCTCTGCTACATCGAGATGACAGGCTGGACCGCAGCAGAAAGCTGCCATCCAGCCTGTCATCCCGCAGACACTGAGAAGCGCAGGCTTGCTTGCGCTGCTCAGCGTCTCTCTGTGACGGCATCCAGATGAGCCGAGTTAATGTCCAATGAACTCGGCTCACCTCATGCACGTCACTGACAGCGTGGGAAAATTCTCACGCTGAAGCGGTGAGTGCAGGAGAATTCTCCCACGCTGTCAGTGACGTGCATAAGGTGAGCTCATGTCCAATGAACTCAGCTCACCTCCTGCACGTCACTGACAGCGTGGGAGAATTCTCCTGCACTCAGCGCTTCAGCGTGAGAATTCTCCCACGCTGAAGCGCTGAGTGCAGGAGAATTTTCCCACGCTGTCAGTGACGTGCATAAGGTGAGCTCATGTCCAATGAACTCAGCTCACCTCCTGCACGTCACTGACAGCGTGGGAGAATTCTCCTGCACTCAGCGCTTCAGTGTGAGAATTCTCCCACGCTGAAGCGCTGAGTGCAGGAGAATTTTCCCACGCTGTCAGTGACGTGCATGAGGTGAGCTGAGTTCATTGGACATTAACTCGGCTCATCTGGATGCCCTCACAGAGAGACACTGTGGAGCGCAAGCAAGCCTGCGCTTCTCAGTGTCTGCGGGATGACAGGCTGGATGGCAGCGTTCTGCTGCGGTCCAGCCTGTCATCTCAATGTAGCAGAGCTGAAGCTGTCATGGGAACCATGGAAAGGTAAGGATGATGTTGCTTTATTATTTTTCTTTTATTTCAGGAGATCGTTGGCTTCAGCTGGAATGGGCGTGATGGTAAGTATGGTTTAATTTAGAACAATAAAGAATTGTGTGTTTATTTCAATTAAAGGACTTTTTTCTGGGTGTTGTGTTTTTTTTAAATACTTTACTAGAAATTCATGGTGGTCATGTCTAATATTTTCGTGACCCCATGAATTTCGGGCTTAGGGCCAGCTGATAATGCCAAGCTGGCCCTAACCCCTTTATTACCCAGTGAGCCACCGCATCAGGGCCCTGGATGAGTTGGGTACAGCGCCAGAAGATGGCGCTTCTATGAACGCGCCATTTTCCGGGGTGGCTGCGGACTGCAATTTGCAGCGGGGGGTGGCCCAGAAAGCTTGGGCCTCCCTGCGCTGCGGATTCCAGCCCCCAGCTGCCTAGTTGTACCTGGCTGGACACAAAAACAGGGCGAAGCCCCACGTCAATTTTCTTTAAATTATTTCATGAAATAATTAAGAAAACAAGGGCTTCCCTATGTTGTTGTGTCCGGCCAGGTACAAATAGGCAGCTGGTGGTTGGGGGCAGCCCGTTCCTGCCTGCTGCACCTGACTGGACACAAATATAGTGCGAAGCCCCACGTCAATTTTTTTTAAATTATTTCATGAATTTCCTGAAATAATTTAAAAAAATTGAAGTGGGGCTTCGCACTATATTTGTGTCCAGCCAGGTACAGCAGGCAGGAACGGGCTGCCCCCAACCACCAGCTGACTATTTGTACCTGGCCGGACACAACAATATAGAGAAGGCCTTTTTTTCTTAATTATTTCATGAATTTCATGAAATAATTAAAAAAAATTGAAGTGGGGCTTCGCACTATATTTGTGTCCAGCCAGGTACAGCAGGCAGGAACGGGCTGCCCCCAACCACCAGCTGACTATTTGTACCTGGCCGGACACAACAATATAGGGAAGGCCTTTTTTTCTTAATTATTTCATGAATTCCATGAAATAATTAAAAAAAATTGAAGTGGGGCTTCGCACTATATTTGAGTCCAGCCAGGTACAGCAGGCAGGAACGGGCTGCCCCCAACCACCAGCTGCCTATTTGTACCTGGCCGGACCCAACAATATAGGGAAGGCCTTTTTTTCTTAATTATTTCATGAATTTCATGAAATAATTAAAAAAAATTGAAGTGGGGCTTCGCACTATATTTGTGTCCAGCCAGGTACAGCAGGCAGGAACGGGCTGCCCCCAACCACCAGCTGACTATTTGTACCTGGCCGGACACAACAATATAGGGAAGGCCTTTTTTTCTTAATTATTTCATGAATTTCATGAAATAATTAAAAAAAAAATACGTGGGGCTTGAATCTGCAGCGCATGGAGGCCCAAGCTTTCTGGGCCCCCCACCCGCTGCAAATTGCAGTCCGCAGTCACCCCGGAAAATGGCGCGTTCATAGAAGCGCCATCTTCTGGCGATGTACCCAACTCATCCAGGGCCCTGGTGCGGTGGCTCACTGGGTAATAAAGGGGTTAGGGCCAGCTTGGTATTATCAGCTGGCCCCAAGCCCAAAATTCATGGGGTCACGCCAGTATTAGACATGACCGCCATGAATTTCTAGTAAAGTATTTAAAAAAAACACAACACCCAGAATAAAGTCCTTTAATTGAAATAAACACACAATTCTTTATTGTTCTAAATTAAACCATACTTACCATCACACCCATTCCAGCTGAAGCCAACGATCTCCTGCAATAAAAGAAAAATAATAAACCCAGAATTTTCCCACGCTGTCAGTGACGTGCATGAGGTGAGCTCATGTCCAATGAACTCAGTTCACCTCATGCACCTCACTGACAGCGTGGGAAAATTCTCCTGTACTCAGCGCTTCAGCGTGAGAATTTTCCCACGCTGTCAGTGACGTGCATGAGGTGAGCCGAGTTCATTGGACATGACCTCGACTCATCTAGATGCCGTCACAGCGAGACAGGGAGGAGCGCAAGCATGCCTGCGCTTCTCAGTGTCCGCGGGATGACAGGCTGGATGGCAGCGTTCTGCTGCGGTCCAGCCAGTCATCTCGATGTAGCAGAGCTGGAGCTGTCCTGGGAACCATGGAAAGGTAAGGATGATGTTGGTTTATTATTTTATTTTTATTACAGGAGATCGTTGGCTTCAGCTGGAATGGGCGTGACGGTAAGTATGGTTTAATTTAGAACAATAAAGAATTGTGTGTTTATTTCAATTAAAGGACTTTATTCTGGGTGTTTGTGTTTTTTTTAACTTTGACTATGGGGTTAGTAATGGTGGTGTCTTATAGACGCCTCTCCATTACTAACCTGGGCTTGATGTCAGCTGGCATTATAAGCTGACATCAACCCCAGCCCTATTACCCCACTGCCACCGCTACAGGGCAGTGGGAAGAGCGAGGCTAAGTGCCAGAATTGGCGCATCCTATGGATGCGCCGTTTCTGGGGCGGCTGACGGCTGGTGTTTCTAGCCTGGGAGGGGGCCAATATTCATGGCACCCTTCCTGAGCTATTAATATCAGCCCCCAGCTGTCTGCCTAGCCTTTGCTAGCTATTAAAATAGGGGGGACCCCACGTCATTTTTTTGGTGGGGTCCCCCATTTTAATAGCTAGTAAAGGCTAAGTATTCAGCTGGGGGCTGATATTAGTAGCCTGGTAAGCTCCGTGGGTATTACCCCCTTCCGAGGCTTCAAACATCTGCCCCAGCCGTCTGCTTAACCTCCGCTAGAGCCTAAAATTATGGGGGATCCCACGCCAATTTTTATTTTAATAAATCCTTTATTTTAACACTAAATGACAAGTACAGTAACCAACACTGTCACTGTACTTATTATAAATGTGACTGACATGTTTCTATCTATCTAATCTATGTGTAATGCTCTATCTTTCTGTTCTAAATTGTTGGGTACCGCTGCTGAATTGCCGGCCGGCTTTTTTAAAGAGACAGTGCATGAAAACACTATTATTTTTTTAAATAAATCCTTTACACTAAATGACAAGTACAGTAAGCAACACTGTCACTGTACTTATTATATATGTGACTGACATGTTTCTATCTATCTAATCTATGTGTGAAGCTCTATTCTTTCTGTTCTAAATTGTCGGGTACAGATGCTGAATTGCCGGCCGGCTTATTTAAGAGACGGTGCATGAAAACACTAATATTTTTTTTAATAAATCCTTTACACTAAATGACAAGTGCAGTAACCAACACTGTCACTGTGCTTCTTTTATGTGTGACTGACATGTTTCTATCTATCTAATCTATGTGTGATGCTCTATTCCTTCTTGTCTAAATTGTCGGGTACCGGTGTATGCCGCTGCTGAATTTGCCGGCCGGCTTTTTTAAAGGGAGTGTCTTCTGAGCAGTTTTTCAGCTTTTGGACACCTTTGCAGGTGTTTTCTATGTGTTTCTATGTGTTTTTGTTTGCCTGCCATTGGTTTTAACGGTGTTCGACGGTGTTCTAAGGTGTTCGACGAACAGTTCGACGAACAGTTCCTCGAACATCCCGGTGTTCGACGAACCGAACCAAACCCGAACACTACGGGGCTGGCTCAACACTAGTCAGTATAGATGGACAAATAGAACAAGTACAACACACTGCTAGAAGCCTAAATAATTTTTCAGAGCTAGATGCAGATAAAAATTATTTTTAATTTGCAACCTGATGGAGGTCAGTATAGATGGACTAATAGAACAAGTCCCACACACTGCTAGAAGCTGAAATATTGTTTCAGAGCTAGATGCAGATACAAATTATTTTTAATTTGCAACCTGGTGGAGGTTAGTATAGAAGGACTGATAGACCAAGTCCCAAACACTGCTAGAAGCCTAAATATTTTTTCAGAGCTAGATGCAGAAAAAAATTATATTGAATTTGCAACCTGATGGAGGTCAGTATAGATGGACTGATAGAACAAGTCCCACACACTGCTAGAAGCCTAAATATTTTTTCAGAGCTAGATGCAGATAAAAATTATTTTTAATTTACAACCTGATGGAGGTCAGTATAGATGGACTAATAGAACAAGTCCCACACACTGCTAGAAGCTGAAACATTTTTTCAGAGCTAGATGCAGAAAAAAATTATATTGAATTTGCAACCTGATGGAGGTCAGTATAGATGGACTAATAGAACAAGTCCCACACACTGCTAGAAGCCTAAATATTTTTTCAGAGCTAGATGCAGAAAAAAATGATATTGAATTTTCAACCTGATGGAGGTCAGTATAGATGGACTAATAGACCAAGTCCCACACACTGTTAGAAGCCTAAATATTTTTTCAGAGCTAGATGCTGATAAAAATTATTTTTAATTTACAACCTGATGGAGGTCAGTATAGATGGACTAATAGAACAAGTCCCACACACTGCTAGAAGCTGAAACATTTTTTCAGAGCTAGATGCAAAAAAAAATTATATTGAATTTGCAACCTGATGGAGGTCAGTATAGATGGACTAATAGAATAAGTCCCACACACTGCTAGAAGCCAAAATATTTTTTCAGAGCTAGATGCTGAAAAAAATTATTTTTAATTTGCAACCTGATGGAGGTCAGTATAGATGGACTAATAGAACAAGTCCCACACACTGCTAGAAGCCTAAATCTTTTTATAGCGCTAGATGCAGATAAAAATTATTTTTAATTTGCCACCTGATGGAGGTCAGTATAGATGGACTAATAGAACAAGTCCCACACACTGCTAAAAGCCTAAATATTTTTTCAGAGCTAGATGCAGATAAAATTATTTTTAATTTGCAACCTGATGGCGGTCAGTATAGATGGACTAATAGAACAAGTTCCACACACTGCTAGAAGCCTAAATATTTATTCAGAGATAGATGCAGAAAAAAATTATATTGAATTTGCAACCTGATGGAGGTCAGTATAGATGGACTAATAGAACAAGTCCCACACACTGCTAAAAGCCTAAATATTTTTTCAGAGCTAGATGCAGATAAAAATATTTTTAATTTGCAACCTGATGGAGGTCAGTATAGATGGACTAATAGAACAAGTCCCACACACTGCTAGAAGCTGAAATATTTTTTCAGAGCTAGATGCAGAAAAAAATTATTTTTAATTTGCATCCTGAAGGAGGTCAGTATAGATGGCTAATAGAACAACTCCCACACACTGCTAGAATCTTAAATATTTTTTTCAGAGCTAGATGCAGATAAAAATTATTTTTGATTTGCAACCTGGTGGAGGTTAGTATAGATGGACTAATAGACCAAGTCCCACACACTGCTAGAAGCCTAAATATTTTTTCAGAGCTAGATGCAGAAAAAAATTATTTTTAATTTGCAACCTGATGGAGGTCAGTATAGATGGACTAATAGAACAAGTCCCACACACTGCTAGAAGCTGAAATATTGTTTTAGAGCTAGAAGCAGATACAAATTATTTTTAATTTGCAACCTGGTGGAGGTTAGTATAGATTGTCTAATAGAACAAGTCCCACACACTGCTAGAAGCTGAAATATTGTTTCAGAGCTAGATGCAGATAAAAATTATTTTTAATTTGCAACCTGATGGAGGTTAGTATAGATGGACTAATAGAACAAGTCCCACACACTGCTAGACGCCTAAATATTTTTTCAGAGCTAGATGCAGATAAAAATTATTTTTAATTTGCAACCTGATGGAGGTCAGTATAGATGGACTAATAGAACAAGTCCCACACACTGCTAGAAGCCTAAATCTTTTTTCAGCGCTAGATGCAGATAAAAATTATTTTTAATTTGCAACCTGATGGAGGTCAGTATAGATGGACTAATAGAACAAGTCCCACACACTGCTAGAAGCTGAAATATTTTTTCAGAGCTAGAAGCAGAAAAAAATTATTTTTAATTTGTAACTTGGTGGAGGTTAGTATAGATGGACTAATAGACCAAGTCCCACACACTGCTAGAAGTCTAAATATTTTTTCAGAGCTAGATGCAGAAAAAAAATATTTTTAATTTGCAACCTGATGGAGGTCAGTATAGATGGACTAATAGAACAAGTTCCACACACTGCTAGAAGCCTAAATATTTTTTCAGAGATAGATGCAGAAAAAAATTATATTGAATTTGCAACCTGATGGAGGTCAGTATAGATGGACTAATAGAAGAAGTCCCACACACTGCTAAAAGCCTAAATATTTTTTCAGAGCTAGATGCAGATAGAATTATTTTTAATTTGCAACCTGATGGAGGTCAGTATAGATGGACTAATAGAACAAGTTCCACACACTGCTAGAAGCCTAAATATTATTCAGAGATAGATGCAGAAAAAAATTATATTGAATTTGCAACCTGATGGAGGTCAGTATAGATGGACTAATAGAACAAGTCCCACACACTGCTAAAAGCCTAAATATTTTTTCAGAGCTAGATGCAGATAAAATTATTTTTAATTTGCAACCTGATGGAGGTCAGTATAGATGGACTAATAGAACAAGACCCACACACTGCTAGAAGCCTAAATATTTTTTCAGAGCTAGATGCAAATAAAAATTATTTTTAATTTGCAACCTGATGGAGGTCAGTATAAATGGACTAATAGAACAAGTCCCACACACTGCTAGAAGCTGAAATAATTTTTCAGAGCTAGATGCAGAAAAAAATTATTTTTAATTTGCATCCTGAAGGAGGTCAGTATAGATGGCTAATAGAACAACTCCCACACACTGCTAGAATCTTAAATATTTTTTCAGAGCTAGATGCAGATAAAAATTATTTTTAATTTGCAACCTGGTGGAGGTTAGTATAGATGGACTAATAGACCAAGTCCCACACACTGCTAGAAGCCTAAATATTTTTTCAGAGCTAGATGCAGAAAAAAATTATTTTTAATTTGCAACCTGATGGAGGTCAGTATAGGTGGACTAATAGAACAAGTCCCACACACTGCTAGAAGCTGAAATATTGTTTTAGAGCTAGATGCAGATACAAATTATTTTTAATTTGCAACCTGGTGGAGGTTAGTATAGATTGACTAATAGAACAAGTCCCACACACTGCTAGAAGCTGAAATATTGTTTCAGAGCTAGATGCAGATAAAAATTATTTTTAATTTGCAACCTGATGGAGGTCAGTATAGATGTACTAATAGAACAAGTCCCACACACTGCTAGACGCCTAAATATTTTTTCAGAGCTAGATGCAGATAAAAATTATTTTTAATTTGCAACCTGATGGAGGTCAGTATAGATGGACTAATAGAACAAGTCCCACACACTGCTAGAAGCCTAAATATTTTTTCAGAGCTAGATGCAGAAAAAAATTATTTTTAATTTGCAACCTGATGGAGGTCAGTATAGGTGGACTAATAGAACAAGTCCCACACGCTGCTAGAAGCTGAAATATTGTTTCAGAGCTAGATGCAGATACAAATTATTTTTAATTTGCAACCTGGTGGAGGTTAGTATAGAAGGACTGATAAACCAAGTCCCACACACTGCTAGAAGCCTAAATATTTTTTCAGAGCTAGATGCAGAAAAAAATTATATTGAATTTGCAACCTGATGGAGGTCAGTATAGATGGACTGATAGACCAAGTCCCACACACTGCTAGAAGCCTAAATATTTTTTCAGAGCTAGATGCACATAAAAATTATTTTTAATTTACAACCTGATGGAGGTCAGTATAGATGGACTAATAGACCAAGTCCCACACACTGTTAGAAGCCTAAATATTTTTTCAGAGCTAGATGCAGATAAAAATTATTTTTAATTTGCAACCTGATGGAGGTCAGTATAGATGGACTAATAGAACAAGTCCCACACACTGCTAGAAGCTGAAATATTTTTTCAGAGCTAGAAGCAGAAAAAAATTATTTTTAATTTGTAACCTGGTGGAGGTTAGTATAGATGGACTAATAGACCAAGTCCCACACACTGCTAGAAGTCTAAATATTTTTTCAGAGCTAGATGCAGAAAAAAAATATTTTTAATTTGCAACCTGATGGAGGTCAGTATAGATGGACTAATAGAACAAGTTCCACACACTGCTAGAAGCCTAAATATTTTTTCAGAGATAGATGCAGAAAAAAATTATATTGAATTTGCAACCTGATGGAGGTCAGTATAGATGGACTAATAGAAGAAGTCCCACACACTGCTAAAAGCCTAAATATTTTTTCAGAGCTAGATGCAGATAAAATTATTTTTAATTTGCAACCTGATGGCGGTCAGTATAGATGGACTAATAGAACAAGTTCCACACACTGCTAGAAGCCTAAATATTTATTCAGAGATAGATGCAGAAAAAAATTATATTGAATTTGCAACCTGATGGAGGTCAGTATAGATGGACTAATAGAACAAGTCCCACACACTGCTAAAAGCCTAAATATTTTTTCAGAGCTAGATGCAGATAAAATTATTTTTAATTTGCAACCTGATGGAGGTCAGTATAGATGGACTAATAGAACAAGTCCCACACACTGCTAGAAGCTGAAATATTTTTTCAGAGCTAGATGCAGAAAAAAATTATTTTTAATTTGCATCCTGAAGGAGGTCAGTATAGATGGCTAATAGAACAACTCGCACACACTGCTAGAATCTTAAATATTTTTTTCAGAGCTAGATGCAGATAAAAATTATTTTTAATTTGCAACCTGGTGGAGGTTAGTATAGATGGACTAATAGACCAAGTCCCACACACTGCTAGAAGCCTAAATATTTTTTCAGAGCTAGATGCAGAAAAAAATTATTTTTAATTTGCAACCTGATGGAGGTCAGTATAGATGGACTAATAGAACAAGTCCCACACACTGCTAGAAGCTGAAATATTGTTTTAGAGCTAGAAGCAGATACAAATTATTTTTAATTTGCAACCTGGTGGAGGTTAGTATAGATTGTCTAATAGAACAAGTCCCACACACTGCTAGAAGCTGAAATATTGTTTCAGAGCTAGATGCAGATAAAAATTATTTTTAATTTGCAACCTGATGGAGGTTAGTATAGATGGACTAATAGAACAAGTCCCACACACTGCTAGACGCCTAAATATTTTTTCAGAGCTAGATGCAGATAAAAATTATTTTTAATTTGCAACCTGATGGAGGTCAGTATAGATGGACTAATAGAACAAGTCCCACACACTGCTAGAAGCCTAAATATTTTTTCAGAGCTAGATGCAGATAAAAATTATTTTTAATTTGCAACCTGATGGAGGTCAGTATAGGTGGACTAATAGAACAAGTCCCACACGCTGCTAGAAGCTGAAATATTGTTTCAGAGCTAGATGCAGATACAAATTATTTTTAATTTGCAACCTGGTGGAGGTTAGTATAGAAGGACTGATTGACCAAGTCCCACACACTGCTAGAAGCCTAAATATTTTTTCAGAGCTAGATGCAGAAAAAAATTATATTGAATCTGCAACCTGATGGAGGTCAGTATAGATGGACTAATAGACCAAGTCCCACACACTGCTAGAAGCCTAAATATTTTTTCAGAGCTAGATGCAGATGAAAATTATTTTTAATTTGCAACCTGATGGAGATCAGTATAGATGGACTAATAGAACAAGCCCCACACACTGCTAGAAGCTGAAATATTGTTTCAGAGCTAGATGCAGATACAAATTATTTTTAATTTGCAACCTGGTGGAGGTTAGTATAGAAGGACTGATAGACCAAGTCCCACACACTGCTAGAAGCCTAAATATTTTTTCAGAGCTAGATGCAGATAAAAATTATTTTTAATTTACAACCTGATGGAGGTCAGTATAGATGGACTAATAGAACGCGTCCCACACACTGCTAGAAGCTGAAACATTTTTTCAGAGCTAGATGCAGAAAAAAATTATATTGAATTTGCAACCTGATGGAGGTCAGTATAGATGGACTAATAGAATAAGTCCCACACACTGCTAGAAGCCAAAATATTTTTTCAAAGCTAGATGCTGAAAAAAATTATTTTTAATTTGCAACCTGATGGAGGTCAGAATAGATGGACTAATAGAACAAGTCCCACACACTGCTAGAAGCCTAAATATTTTTTCAGAGCTAGATGCAGATAAAAATTATTTTTAATTTGCAACCTGATGGAGGTCAGTATAGATGGACTAATAGAACAAGTCCCACACACTGCTAGAAGCTGAAATATTTTTTCAGAGCTAGAAGCAGAAAAAAAATATTTTTAATTTGTAACCTGGTGGAGGTTAGTATAGATGGACTAATAGACCAAGTCCCACACACTGCTAGAAGTCTAAATATTTTTTCAGAGCTAGATGCAGAAAAAAAATATTTTTAATTTGCAACCTGATGGAGGTCAGTATAGATGGACTAATAGAATAAGTCCCACACACTGCTAGAAGCCTAAATATTTTTTCAGAGCTAGATGCAGAAAAAAATTATATTGAATTTTCAACCTGATGGAGATCAGTATAGATGGACTAATAGACCAAGTCCCACACACTGCTAGAAGCCTAAATATTTTTTCAGAGCTAGATGCTGATAAAAATTATTTTTAATTTGCAACCTGATGGAGGTCAGTATAGATGGACTAATAGAAAAAGTCCCACACACTGCTAGAAGCCTAAATATTTTTTCAGAGCTAGATGCAGATAAAAATTATTTTTAATTTGTAACCTGGTGGAGGTTAGTATAGATCGACTAATAGACCAAGTCCCACACACTGCTAGAAGCCTAAATATTTTTTCAGAGCTAGGTGCAGAAAAAAATTATTTTTAATTTGCAACCTGATGGAGGTCAGTATAGATGGACTAATAGAACAAGTTCCACACACTGCTAGAAGCCTAAATATTTTTTCAGAGATAGATGCAGAAAAAAATTATATTGAATTTGCAACTTGATGGAGGTCAGTATAGATGGACTAATAGAACAAGTCCCACACACTGCTAGAAGCCTAAATATTTTTTCAGAGCAAGATGCAGATTAAAATTATTTTTAATTTACAACCTGATGGAGGTCAGTATAGATGGACTAATAGAACAAGTCCCACACACTGCTAGAAGCTGAAACATTTTTTCATAGCTAGATGCAGAAAAAAATTATATTGAATTTGCAACCTGATGGAGGTCAGTGTATATGGACTAATAGAACAAGTCCCACACACTGCTAGAAGCATAAATGTTTTTTCAGAGCTAGATGCAGAAAAAAACTATATTGAATTTTCAACCTGATGGAGGTCAGCATAGATGGACTAATAGACCAAGTCCCACACACTGTTAGAAGCCTAAATATTTTTTCAGAGCTAGATGCTGATAAAAATTATTTTTAATTTACAACCTGATGGAGGTCAGTATAGATGGACTAATAGAACAAGTCCCACACACTGCTAGAAGCTGAAAAAAATTTTCAGAGCTAGATGCAGAAAAAAATTATTTTTAATCTGTAACCTGGTGGAGGTTAGTATAGATGGACTAATAGACCAAGTCCCACACCCTGCTAGAAGTCTAAATATTTTTTCAGAGCTAGATGCAGAAAAAAAATATTTTTAATTTGCAACCTGATGGAGGTCAGTATAGATGGACTAATAGAACAAGTTCCACACACTGCTAGAAGCCTAAATATTTTTTCAGAAATAGATGCAGAAAAAAATTATATTGAATTTGCAACCTGATGGAGGTCAGTATAGATGGACTAATAGAACAAGTCCCACACACTGCTAAAAGCCTAAATATTTTTTCAGAGCTAGATGCAGATAAAATTATTTTTAATTTGCAACCTGATGGAGGTCAGTATAGATGGACTAATAGAACAAGTCCCACACACTGCTAGAAGCCTAAATATTTTTTCAGAGCTAGATGCAAATAAAAATTATTTTTAATTTGCAACCTGATGGAGGTCAGTATAGATGGACTAATAGAACAAGTCCCACACACTGCTAGTAGCTGAAATATTTTTTCAGAGCTAGATGCAGAAAAAAATTATTTTTATTTTGCATCCTGAAGGAGGTCAGTATAGATGGCTAATAGAACCATTCCCACACACTGCTAGAAGCCTAAATATTTTTTCAGAGCTAGATGCAGAAAAAAATTATTTTTAATTTGCAACCTGATGGAGATCAGTATAGATGGACTAATAGAACAAGTCCCACACACTGCTAGAAGCTGAAATATTGTTTTAGAGCTAGATGCAGATACAAATTATTTTTAATATGCAACCTGGTGGAGGTTAGTATAGATTGTCTAATAGAACAAGTCCCACACACTGCTAGAAGCTGAAATATTGTTTCAGAGCTAGATGCAGATAAAAATAATTTTTATTTTGCAACCTGATGGAGGTCAGTATAGATGGACTAATAGAACAAGTCCCACACACTGCTAGACGCCTAAATATTTTTTCAGAGCTAAATGCAGATAAAAATTATTTTTAATTTGCAACCTGATGGAGGTCAGTATAGATGGACTAATAGAACAAGTCCCACACACTGCTAGAAGCCTAAATATTTTTTCAGAGCTAGATGCAGATAAAAATTATTTTTAATTTGCAACCTGAAGGAGGTCAGTATAGGTGGACTAATAGAACAAGTCCCACACGCTGCTAGAAGCTGAAATATTGTTTCAGAGCTAGATGCAGATACAAATTATTTTTAATTTGCAACCTGGTGGAGGTTAGTATAGAAGGACTGATAGACCAAGTCCCACACACTGCTAGAAGCCTAAATATTTTTTCAGAGCTAGATGCAGAAAAAAATTATATTGAATTTGCAACCTGATGGAGGTCAGTATAGATGGACTAATAGACCAAGTCCCACACACTGCTAGAAGCCTAAATATTTTTTCAGAGCTAGATGCAGATAAAAATTATTTTTAATTTGCAACCTGATGGAGGTCAGTATAGATGGACTAATAGAACAAGCCCCACACACTGCTAGAAGCTGAAATATTGTTTCAGAGCTAGATGCAGATACAAATTATTTTTAATTTGCAACCTGGTGGAAGTCAGTATAGAAGGACTGATAGACCAAGTCCCACACACTGCTAGAAGCCTAAATATTTTTTCAGAGCTAGATGCAGATAAAAATTATTTTTAATTTACAACCTGATGGAGGTCAGTATAGATGGACTAATAGAACAAGTCCCACACACTGCTAGAAGCTGAAACATTTTTTCAGAGCTAGATGCAGAAAAAAATTATATTGAATTTGCAATCTGATGGAGGTCAGTATAGATGGACTAATAGAACAAGTCCCACACACTGCTAGAAGCCTAAATATTTTTTCAGAGCTAGATGCAGAAAAAAATTATATTGAATTTTCAACCTGATGGAGATCAGTATAGATGGACTAATAGACCAAGTCCCACACACTGCTAGAAGCCTAAATATTTTTTCAGAGCTAGATGCTGATAAAAATTATTTTTAATTTGCAACCTGATGGAGGTCAGTATAGATGGACTAATAGAACAAGTCCCACACACTGCTAGAAGCCTAAATATTTTTTCAGAGCTAGATGCAGATAAAAATTATTTTTAATTTGTAACCTGGTGGAGGTTAGTATAGATGGACTAATAGACCAAGTCCCACACACTGCTAGAAGCCTAAATATTTTTTCAGAGCTAGATGCAGAAAAAAATTATTTTTAATTTTCAACCTGATGTAGGTCAGTATAGATGGACTAATAGAACAAGTTCCACACACTGCTAGAAGCCTAAATACTTTTTCAGAGATAGATGCAGAAAAAAATTATATTGAATTTGCAACCTGATGGAGGTCAGTATAGATGGAATAATAGAACAAGTCCCACACACTGCTAGAAGCCTAAATATTTTTTCAGAGCTAGATGCAGATAAAAATTATTTTTAATTTACAACCTGATGGAGGTCAGTATAGATGGACTAATAGAACAAGTCCCACACACTCCTAGAAGATGAAACATTTTTCAGAGCTAGATGCAGAAAAAAATTATATTGAATTTGCAACCTGATGGAGGTCAGTATAGATGGACTAATAGAACAAGTCCCACACACTGCTAGAAGCCTAAATATTTTTTCAGAGCTAGATGCAGAAAAAAATTATATTGAATTTTCAACCTGATGGAGGTCAGTATAGATGGACTAATAGACCAAGTCCCACACACTGTTAGAAGCCTAAATATTTTTTCAGAGCTAGATGCTGATAAAAATTATTTTTAATTTACAACCTGATGGAGGTCAGTATAGATGGACTAATAGAACAAGTCCCACACACTGCTAGAAGCTGAAAAAAATTTTCAGAGCTAGATGCAGAAAAAAATTATTTTTAATCTGTAACCTGGTGGAGGTTAGTATAGATGGACTAATAGACCAAGTCCCACACCCTGCTAGAAGTCTAAATATTTTTTCAGAGCTAGATGCAGAAAAAAAATATTTTTAATTTGCAACCTGATGGAGGTCAGTATAGATGGACTAATAGAACAAGTTCCACACACTGCTAGAAGCCTAAATATTTTTTCAGAAATAGATGCAGAAAAAAATTATATTGAATTTGCAACCTGATGGAGGTCAGTATAGATGGACTAATAGAACAAGTCCCACACACTGCTAAAAGCCTAAATATTTTTTCAGAGCTAGATGCAGATAAAATTATTTTTAATTTGCAACCTGATGGAGGTCAGTATAGATGGACTAATAGAACAAGTCCCACACACTGCTAGAAGCCTAAATATTTTTTCAGAGCTAGATGCAAATAAAAATTATTTTTAATTTGCAACCTGATGGAGGTCAGTATAGATGGACTAATAGAACAAGTCCCACACACTGCTAGTAGCTGAAATATTTTTTCAGAGCTAGATGCAGAAAAAAATTATTTTTATTTTGCATCCTGAAGGAGGTCAGTATAGATGGCTAATAGAACCATTCCCACACACTGCTAGAATCTGAAATATTTTTTCAGAGCTAGATGCAGATAAAAATTATTTTTAATTTGCAACCTGGTGGAGGTTAGTATAGATGGACTAATAGACCAAGTCCCACACACTGCTAGAAGCCTAAATATTTTTTCAGAGCTAGATGCAGAAAAAAATTATTTTTAATTTGCAACCTGATGGAGATCAGTATAGATGGACTAATAGAACAAGTCCCACACACTGCTAGAAGCTGAAATATTGTTTTAGAGCTAGATGCAGATACAAATTATTTTTAATATGCAACCTGGTGGAGGTTAGTATAGATTGTCTAATAGAACAAGTCCCACACACTGCTAGAAGCTGAAATATTGTTTCAGAGCTAGATGCAGATAAAAATAATTTTTATTTTGCAACCTGATGGAGGTCAGTATAGATGGACTAATAGAACAAGTCCCACACACTGCTAGACGCCTAAATATTTTTTCAGAGCTAAATGCAGATAAAAATTATTTTTAATTTGCAACCTGATGGAGGTCAGTATAGATGGACTAATAGAACAAGTCCCACACACTGCTAGAAGCCTAAATATTTTTTCAGAGCTAGATGCAGATAAAAATTATTTTTAATTTGCAACCTGAAGGAGGTCAGTATAGGTGGACTAATAGAACAAGTCCCACACGCTGCTAGAAGCTGAAATATTGTTTCAGAGCTAGATGCAGATACAAATTATTTTTAATTTGCAACCTGGTGGAGGTTAGTATAGAAGGACTGATAGACCAAGTCCCACACACTG
This sequence comes from Phyllobates terribilis, assembly GCF_046119375.1. Lineage (NCBI taxonomy): Eukaryota > Metazoa > Chordata > Amphibia > Anura > Dendrobatidae > Phyllobates > Phyllobates terribilis. The sequence continues at coordinate 528,615,275 of NW_027362764.1, read as the reverse complement.
CTAGAAGCCTAAATATTTTTTCAGAGCTAGATGCAGAAAAAAATTATATTGAATTTGCAACCTGATGGAGGTCAGTATAGATGGACTAATAGACCAAGTCCCACACACTGCTAGAAGCCTAAATATTTTTTCAGAGCTAGATGCAGATAAAAATTATTTTTAATTTGCAACCTGATGGAGGTCAGTATAGATGGACTAATAGAACAAGCCCCACACACTGCTAGAAGCTGAAATATTGTTTCAGAGCTAGATGCAGATACAAATTATTTTTAATTTGCAACCTGGTGGAAGTCAGTATAGAAGGACTGATAGACCAAGTCCCACACACTGCTAGAAGCCTAAATATTTTTTCAGAGCTAGATGCAGATAAAAATTATTTTTAATTTACAACCTGATGGAGGTCAGTATAGATGGACTAATAGAACAAGTCCCACACACTGCTAGAAGCTGAAACATTTTTTCAGAGCTAGATGCAGAAAAAAATTATATTGAATTTGCAATCTGATGGAGGTCAGTATAGATGGACTAATAGAACAAGTCCCACACACTGCTAGAAGCCTAAATATTTTTTCAGAGCTAGATGCAGAAAAAAATTATATTGAATTTTCAACCTGATGGAGATCAGTATAGATGGACTAATAGACCAAGTCCCACACACTGCTAGAAGCCTAAATATTTTTTCAGAGCTAGATGCTGATAAAAATTATTTTTAATTTGCAACCTGATGGAGGTCAGTATAGATGGACTAATAGAACAAGTCCCACACACTGCTAGAAGCCTAAATAATTTTTCAGAGCTAGATGCAGATAAAAATTATTTTTAATTTGTAACCTGGTGGAGGTTAGTATAGATGGACTAATAGACCAAGTCCCACACACTGCTAGAAGCCTAAATATTTTTTCAGAGCTAGATGCAGAAAAAAATTATTTTTAATTTTCAACCTGATGTAGGTCAGTATAGATGGACTAATAGAACAAGTTCCACACACTGCTAGAAGCCTAAATACTTTTTCAGAGATAGATGCAGAAAAAAATTATATTGAATTTGCAACCTGATGGAGGTCAGTATAGATGGAATAATAGAACAAGTCCCACACACTGCTAGAAGCCTAAATATTTTTTCAGAGTTAGATGCAGATAAAAATTATTTTTAATTTACAACCTGATGGAGGTCAGTATAGATGGACTAATAGAACAAGTCCCACACACTCCTAGAAGATGAAACATTTTTCAGAGCTAGATGCAGAAAAAAATTATATTGAATTTGCAACCTGATGGAGGTCAGTATAGATGGACTAATAGAACAAGTCCCACACACTGCTAGAAGCCTAAATATTTTTTCAGAGCTAGATGCAGAAAAAAATTATATTGAATTTTCAACCTGATGGAGGTCAGTATAGATGGACTAATAGACCAAGTCCCACACACTGTTAGAAGCCTAAATATTTTTTCAGAGCTAGATGCTGATAAAAATTATTTTTAATTTACAACCTGATGGAGGTCAGTATAGATGGACTAATAGAACAAGTCCCACACACTGCTAGAAGTTGAAAAATTTTTTCAGAGCTGGATGCAGAAAAAAATTATATTGAATTTGCAACCTGATGGAGGTCAGTATAGATGGACGAATAGAATAAGTCCCACACACTGCTAGAAGCCAAAATATTTTTTCAGAGCTAGATGCTGATAAAAATTATTTTTAATTTGCAACCTGATGGAGGTCAGTATAGATGGACTAATAGAACAAGTCCCACACACTGCTAGAAGCTGAAATATTTTTTCAGAACTAGATGCAGAAAAAAAATATTTTTAATTTGTAACCTGGTGGAGGTTAGTATAGATGGACTAATAGACCAAGTCCCACACACTGCTAGAAGTCTAAATATTTTTTCAGAGCTAGATGCAGAAAAAAAATATTTTTAATTTGAAACCTGATGGAGGTCAGTATAGATGGACTAATAGAACAAGTTCCACACACTGCTAGAAGCCTAAATATTTTTTCAGAGATAGATGCAGAAAAAAATTATATTGAATTTGCAACCTGATGGAGGTCAGTATAGATGGACTAATAGAACAAATCCCACACACTGCTAAAAGCCTAAATATTTTTTCAGAGCTAGATGCAGATAAAATTATTTTTAATTTGCAACCTGATGGAGGTCAGTATAGATGGACTAATAGAACAAGTCCCACACACTGCTAGAAGCCTAAATATTTTTTCAGAGTTAGATGCAAATAAAAATTATTTTTAATTTGCAACCTGATGGAGGTCAGTATAGATGGACTAATAGAACAAGTCCCACACACTGCTAGAAGCTGAAATATTTTTTCAGAGCTTGATGCAGAAAAAAATTATTTTTAATTTGCATCCTGAAGGAGGTCAGTATAGATGGCTAATAGAACAACTCCCACACACTGCTAGAATCTGAAATATTTTTTCAGAGCTAGATGCAGATAAAAATTATTTTTAATTTGCAACCTGGTGGAGGTTAGTATAGATGGACTAATAGACCAAGTCCCACACACTGCTAGAAGCCTAAATATTTTTTCAGAGCTAGATGCAGAAAAAAATTATTTTTAATTTGCAACCTGATGGAGGTCAGTATAAATGGACTAATAGAACAAGTCCCACACACTGCTAGAAGCCTAAATATTTTTTCAGAGCTAGATGCAAATAAAAATTATTTTTAATTTGCAACCTGATGGAGGTCAGTATAGATGGACTAATAGAACAAGTCCCACACACTGCTAGAAGCCTAAATATTTTTTTCAGAGCTAGATGCAGATAAAAATTATTTTTAATTTGCAACCTGATGGAGGTCAGTATAGATGGACTAATAGAACAAGTCCCACACACTGCTAGAAGCTGAAATATTGTTTCAGAGCTAGATGCAGATACAAATTATTTTTAATTTGCAACCTGGTGGAGGTTAGTATAGAAGGACTGATAGACCATGTCCCACACGCTGCTAGAAGAATAAATATTTTTTCAGAGCTAGATGCAGAAAAAAATTATATTGAATTTGCTACCTGATGGAGGTCAGTATAGATGGACTAATAGACCAAGTCCCACACACTGCTAGAAGCCTAAATATTTTTTCAGAGCTAGATGCAGATAAAAATTATTTTTAATTTACAACCTGATGGAGGTCAGTATAGATGGACTAATAGACCAAGTCCCACACACTGCTAGAAGCCTAAATATTTTTTCAGAGCTAGATGCAGATAAAAATTATTTTTAATTTACAACCTGATGGAGGTCAGTATAGATGGACTAATAGAACAAGTCCCACACACTGCTAGAAGCTGAAACATTTTTTCAGAGCTAGATGCAGAAAAAAATTATATTGAATTTGCAATCTGATGGAGGTCAGTATAGATGGACTAATAGAACAAGTCCCACACACTGCTAGAAGCCTAAATATTTTTTCAGAGCTAGATGCAGAAAAAAATTATATTGAATTTTCAACCTGATGGAGATCAGTATAGATGGACTAATAGACCAAGTCCCACACACTGCTAGAAGCCTAAATATTTTTTCAGAGCTAGATGCTGATAAAAATTATTTTTAATTTGCAACCTGATGGAGGTCAGTATAGATGGTCTATTAGAACAATTCCCACACACTGCTAGAAGCCTAAATATTTTTTCAGAGCTAGATGCAGATAAAAATTATTTTTAATTTGTAACCTGGTGGAGGTTAGCATAGATGGACTAATAGACCAAGTCCCACACACTGCTAGAAGCCTAAATATTTTTTCAGAGCTAGATGCAGAAAAAAATTATTTTTAATTTGCAACCTGATGGAGGTCAGTATAGATGGACTAATAGAACAAGTTCCACACACTGCTAGTAGTCTAAATATTTTTTCAGAGATAGATGCAGAAAAAAATTATATTGAATTTGCAACCTGATGGAGGTCAGTATAGATGGACTAATAGACCAAGTCCCACACACTGCTAAAAGCCTAAATATTTTTTCAGACCTAGATGCATATAAATTATTTTAATTTGCAACCTGATGGAGGTCAGTATAGATGGACTAATAGAACAAGTCCCACACACTGCTAGAAGCCTAAATATTTTTTCAGAGCTAGATGTAAATAAAAAATATTTTTAATTTGCAACCTGATGGAGGTCAGTATAGATGGACTAATAGAACAAGCCCCACACACTGCTAGAAGCTGAAATATTGTTTCAGAGCTAGATGCAGATACAAATTATTTTTAATTTGCAACCTGGTGGAGGTTAGTATAGAAGGACTGATAGACCAAGTCCCACACACTGCTAGAAGCCTAAATATTTTTTCAGAGCTAGATGCAGATAAAAATTATTTTTAATTTACAACCTGATGGAGGTCAGTATAGATGGATTAATAGAACAAGTCCCACACACTGCTAAAAGCTGAAACATTTTTCAGAGCTAGATGCAGAAAAAATTATATTGAATTTGCAACCTGATGGAGGTCAGTATAGATGGACTAATAGAACAAGTCCCACACACTGCTAGAAGCCTAAATATTTTTTCTGAGCTAGATGCAGAAAAAAATTATATTAAATTTTCAACCTGATGTAGGTCAGTATAGATGGACTAATAGAACAAGTCCCACACACTGCTAGAAGCCTAAATATTTTTTCAGAGCTAGATGCTGATAAAAATTATTTTTAATTTGCAACCTGATGGAGGTCAGTATAGATGGACTAATAGAATAAGTCCCACACACTGCTAGAAGCCTAAATATTTTTTCAGAGCTAGATGCAGATAAAAATTATTTTTAATTTGCAACCTGATGGAGGTCAGTATAGATGGACTAATGGAAGAAGTTCCACACACTGCTAGAAGCCTAAATATTTTTTCAGAGATAGATGCAGAAAAAAATTATATTGAATTTGTAACCTGATGGAGGTCAGTATAGATGGACTAATAGAACAAATCCCACACACTGCTAAAAGCCTAAATATTTTTTCAGAGCTAGATGCAGATAAAATTATTTTTAATTTGCAACCTGATGGAGGTCAGTATAGATGGACTAATAGAACAAGTCCCACACACTGCTAGAAGCCTAAATATTTTTTCAGAGCTAGATGCAAATAAAAATTATTTTTAATTTGCAACCTGATGGAGGTCAGTATAGATGGACTAATAGAACAAGTCCCACACACTGCTAGAAGCTGAAATATTTTTTCAGAGCTTGATGTAGAAAAAAATTATTTTTAATTTGCATCCTGAAGGAGGTCAGTATAGATGGCTAATAGAACAACTCCCACACACTGCTAGAATCTGAAATATTTTTTCAGAGCTAGATGCAGATAAAAATTATTTTTAATTTGCAACCTGGTGGAGGTTAGTATAGATGGACTAATAGACCAAGTCCCACACACTGCTAGAAGCCTAAATATTTTTTCAGAGATAGATGCAGAAAAAAATTATATTGAATTTGCAACCTGATGGAGGTCAGTATAGATGGACTAATAGACCAAGTCTCACACACTGCTAAAAGCCTAAATATTTTTTCAGAGCTAGATGCATATAAAATTATTTTTAATTTGCAACATGATGGAGGTCAGTATAGATGGACTAATAGAACAAGTCCCACACACTGCTAGAAGCCTAAATATTTTTTTAGAGATAGATGCAAATAAAAATTATTTTTAATTTGCAACCTGATGGAGGTCATTATAGATGGACTAATAGAACAAGTCCCACACACTGCTGGAAGCTGAAATATTTTTTCAGAGCTAGATGCAGAAAAAAATTATTTTTAATTTGCAACCTGAAGGAGGTCAGTATAGATGGCTAATAGAACAACTCCCACACACTGCTAGAATCTGAAATATTTTTTCAGAGCTAGATGCAGATAAAAATTATTTTTAATTTGCAACCTGGTGGAGGTTAGTATAGATGGACTAATAGACCAAGTCCCACACACTGCTAGAAGCCTAAATATTTTTTCAGAGTTAGATGCAGATAAAAATTATTTTTAATTTACAACCTGATGGAGGTCAGTATAGATGGACTAATAGAACAAGTCCCACACACTCCTAGAAGATGAAACATTTTTCAGAGCTAGATGCAGAAAAAAATTATATTGAATTTGCAACCTGATGGAGGTCAGTATAGATGGACTAATAGAACAAGTCCCACACACTGCTAGAAGCCTAAATATTTTTTCAGAGCTAGATGCAGAAAAAAATTATATTGAATTTTCAACCTGATGGAGGTCAGTATAGATGGACTAATAGACCAAGTCCCACACACTGTTAGAAGCCTAAATATTTTTTCAGAGCTAGATGCTGATAAAAATTATTTTTAATTTACAACCTGATGGAGGTCAGTATAGATGGACTAATAGAACAAGTCCCACACACTGCTAGAAGTTGAAAAATTTTTTCAGAGCTGGATGCAGAAAAAAATTATATTGAATTTGCAACCTGATGGAGGTCAGTATAGATGGACGAATAGAATAAGTCCCACACACTGCTAGAAGCCAAAATATTTTTTCAGAGCTAGATGCTGATAAAAATTATTTTTAATTTGCAACCTGATGGAGGTCAGTATAGATGGACTAATAGAACAAGTCCCACACACTGCTAGAAGCTGAAATATTTTTTCAGAACTAGATGCAGAAAAAAAATATTTTTAATTTGTAACCTGGTGGAGGTTAGTATAGATGGACTAATAGACCAAGTCCCACACACTGCTAGAAGTCTAAATATTTTTTCAGAGCTAGATGCAGAAAAAAAATATTTTTAATTTGAAACCTGATGGAGGTCAGTATAGATGGACTAATAGAACAAGTTCCACACACTGCTAGAAGCCTAAATATTTTTTCAGAGATAGATGCAGAAAAAAATTATATTGAATTTGCAACCTGATGGAGGTCAGTATAGATGGACTAATAGAACAAATCCCACACACTGCTAAAAGCCTAAATATTTTTTCAGAGCTAGATGCAGATAAAATTATTTTTAATTTGCAACCTGATGGAGGTCAGTATAGATGGACTAATAGAACAAGTCCCACACACTGCTAGAAGCCTAAATATTTTTTCAGAGTTAGATGCAAATAAAAATTATTTTTAATTTGCAACCTGATGGAGGTCAGTATAGATGGACTAATAGAACAAGTCCCACACACTGCTAGAAGCTGAAATATTTTTTCAGAGCTTGATGCAGAAAAAAATTATTTTTAATTTGCATCCTGAAGGAGGTCAGTATAGATGGCTAATAGAACAACTCCCACACACTGCTAGAATCTGAAATATTTTTTCAGAGCTAGATGCAGATAAAAATTATTTTTAATTTGCAACCTGGTGGAGGTTAGTATAGATGGACTAATAGACCAAGTCCCACACACTGCTAGAAGCCTAAATATTTTTTCAGAGCTAGATGCAGAAAAAAATTATTTTTAATTTGCAACCTGATGGAGGTCAGTATAAATGGACTAATAGAACAAGTCCCACACACTGCTAGAAGCCTAAATATTTTTTCAGAGCTAGATGCAAATAAAAATTATTTTTAATTTGCAACCTGATGGAGGTCAGTATAGATGGACTAATAGAACAAGTCCCACACACTGCTAGAAGCCTAAATATTTTTTTCAGAGCTAGATGCAGATAAAAATTATTTTTAATTTGCAACCTGATGGAGGTCAGTATAGATGGACTAATAGAACAAGTCCCACACACTGCTAGAAGCTGAAATATTGTTTCAGAGCTAGATGCAGATACAAATTATTTTTAATTTGCAACCTGGTGGAGGTTAGTATAGAAGGACTGATAGACCATGTCCCACACGCTGCTAGAAGAATAAATATTTTTTCAGAGCTAGATGCAGAAAAAAATTATATTGAATTTGCTACCTGATGGAGGTCAGTATAGATGGACTAATAGACCAAGTCCCACACACTGCTAGAAACCTAAATATTTTTTCAGAGCTAGATGCAGATAAAAATTATTTTTAATTTACAACCTGATGGAGGTCAGTATAGATGGACTAATAGACCAAGTCCCACACACTGCTAGAAGCCTAAATATTTTTTCAGAGCTAGATGCAGATAAAAATTATTTTTAATTTACAACCTGATGGAGGTCAGTATAGATGGACTAATAGAACAAGTCCCACACACTGCTAGAAGCTGAAACATTTTTTCAGAGCTAGATGCAGAAAAAAATTATATTGAATTTGCAATCTGATGGAGGTCAGTATAGATGGACTAATAGAACAAGTCCCACACACTGCTAGAAGCCTAAATATTTTTTCAGAGCTAGATGCAGAAAAAAATTATATTGAATTTTCAACCTGATGGAGATCAGTATAGATGGACTAATAGACCAAGTCCCACACACTGCTAGAAGCCTAAATATTTTTTCAGAGCTAGATGCTGATAAAAATTATTTTTAATTTGCAACCTGATGGAGGTCAGTATAGATGGTCTATTAGAACAATTCCCACACACTGCTAGAAGCCTAAATATTTTTTCAGAGCTAGATGCAGATAAAAATTATTTTTAATTTGTAACCTGGTGGAGGTTAGCATAGATGGACTAATAGACCAAGTCCCACACACTGCTAGAAGCCTAAATATTTTTTCAGAGCTAGATGCAGAAAAAAATTATTTTTAATTTGCAACCTGATGGAGGTCAGTATAGATGGACTAATAGAACAAGTTCCACACACTGCTAGTAGTCTAAATATTTTTTCAGAGATAGATGCAGAAAAAAATTATATTGAATTTGCAACCTGATGGAGGTCAGTATAGATGGACTAATAGACCAAGTCCCACACACTGCTAAAAGCCTAAATATTTTTTCAGACCTAGATGCATATAAATTATTTTAATTTGCAACCTGATGGAGGTCAGTATAGATGGACTAATAGAACAAGTCCCACACACTGCTAGAAGCCTAAATATTTTTTCAGAGCTAGATGTAAATAAAAAATATTTTTAATTTGCAACCTGATGGAGGTCAGTATAGATGGACTAATAGAACAAGCCCCACACACTGCTAGAAGCTGAAATATTGTTTCAGAGCTAGATGCAGATACAAATTATTTTTAATTTGCAACCTGGTGGAGGTTAGTATAGAAGGACTGATAGACCAAGTCCCACACACTGCTAGAAGCCTAAATATTTTTTCAGAGCTAGATGCAGATAAAAATTATTTTTAATTTACAACCTGATGGAGGTCAGTATAGATGGATTAATAGAACAAGTCCCACACACTGCTAAAAGCTGAAACATTTTTCAGAGCTAGATGCAGAAAAAATTATATTGAATTTGCAACCTGATGGAGGTCAGTATAGATGGACTAATAGAACAAGTCCCACACACTGCTAGAAGCCTAAATATTTTTTCTGAGCTAGATGCAGAAAAAAATTATATTAAATTTTCAACCTGATGTAGGTCAGTATAGATGGACTAATAGAACAAGTCCCACACACTGCTAGAAGCCTAAATATTTTTTCAGAGCTAGATGCTGATAAAAATTATTTTTAATTTGCAACCTGATGGAGGTCAGTATAGATGGACTAATAGAATAAGTCCCACACACTGCTAGAAGCCTAAATATTTTTTCAGAGCTAGATGCAGATAAAAATTATTTTTAATTTGCAACCTGATGGAGGTCAGTATAGATGGACTAATGGAAGAAGTTCCACACACTGCTAGAAGCCTAAATATTTTTTCAGAGATAGATGCAGAAAAAAATTATATTGAATTTGCAACCTGATGGAGGTCAGTATAGATGGACTAATAGAACAAATCCCACACACTGCTAAAAGCCTAAATATTTTTTCAGAGCTAGATGCAGATAAAATTATTTTTAATTTGCAACCTGATGGAGGTCAGTATAGATGGACTAATAGAACAAGTCCCACACACTGCTAGAAGCCTAAATATTTTTTCAGAGCTAGATGCAAATAAAAATTATTTTTAATTTGCAACCTGATGGAGGTCAGTATAGATGGACTAATAGAACAAGTCCCACACACTGCTAGAAGCTGAAATATTTTTTCAGAGCTTGATGTAGAAAAAAATTATTTTTAATTTGCATCCTGAAGGAGGTCAGTATAGATGGCTAATAGAACAACTCCCACACACTGCTAGAATCTGAAATATTTTTTCAGAGCTAGATGCAGATAAAAATTATTTTTAATTTGCAACCTGGTGGAGGTTAGTATAGATGGACTAATAGACCAAGTCCCACACACTGCTAGAAGCCTAAATATTTTTTCAGAGATAGATGCAGAAAAAAATTATATTGAATTTGCAACCTGATGGAGGTCAGTATAGATGGACTAATAGACCAAGTCTCACACACTGCTAAAAGCCTAAATATTTTTTCAGAGCTAGATGCATATAAAATTATTTTTAATTTGCAACATGATGGAGGTCAGTATAGATGGACTAATAGAACAAGTCCCACACACTGCTAGAAGCCTAAATATTTTTTTAGAGATAGATGCAAATAAAAATTATTTTTAATTTGCAACCTGATGGAGGTCATTATAGATGGACTAATAGAACAAGTCCCACACACTGCTGGAAGCTGAAATATTTTTTCAGAGCTAGATGCAGAAAAAAATTATTTTTAATTTGCAACCTGAAGGAGGTCAGTATAGATGGCTAATAGAACAACTCCCACACACTGCTAGAATCTGAAATATTTTTTCAGAGCTAGATGCAGATAAAAATTATTTTTAATTTGCAACCTGGTGGAGGTTAGTATAGATGGACTAATAGACCAAGTCCCACACACTGCTAGAAGCCTAAATATTTTTTCAGAGCTAGATGCAGAATAAAATTATTTTTAATTTGCAACCTGATGGAGGTCAGTATAGATGGACTAATAGAACAAGTTCCAGACACTGCTAGAAGCCTAAATATTTTTTCAGAGCTAGATGCAGAAAAAAATTATATTGAATTTGCAACCTGATGGAGGTCAGTATAGATGGACTAATAGACCAAGTCCCACACACTGCTAAAAGCCTAAATATTTTTTCAGAGCTAGATGCAGATAAAATTATTTTTAATTTGCAACCTGATGGAGGTCAGTATAGATGGACTAATAGAACAATTCCCACACACTGCTAGAAGCCTAAATATTTTTTCAGAGCTAGATGCAAATAAAAATTATTTTTAATTTGCAACCTGATGGAGGTCAGTATAGATGGACTAATAGAACAAGTCCCACACACTGCTAGAAGCCTAAATATTTTTTTCAGAGCTAGATGCAGATAAAAATTATTTTTAATTTGCAACCTGATGGAGGTCAGTATAGATGGACTAATAGAACAAATCCCACACACTGCTAGAAGCTGAAATATTGTTTCAGAGCTAGATGCAGTCACAAATTATTTTTAATTTGCAACCTGGTGGAGGTTAGTATAGAAGGACTGTTAGACCAAGTCCCAAACACTGCTAGAAGCCTAAATATTTTTTCAGAGCTAGATGCAGAAAAAAATTATATTGAATTTGCATCCTGATGGAGGTCAGTATAGATGGACTAATAGACCAAGTCCCACACACTGCTAGAAGCCTAAATATTTTTTCAGAGCTAGATGCAGATAAAAATTATTTTTAATTTGCAACCTGATGGAGGTCAGTATAGATGGACTAATAGAACATGCCCCACACACTGCTAGTAGCTGAAATATTGTTTCAGAGCTAGATGCAGATACAAATTATTTTTAATTTGCAACCTGGTGGAGGTTAGTATAGAAGGACTGATAGACCAAGTCCCACACACTGCTAGAAGCCTAAATATTTTTTCAGAGCTAGATGCAGATAAAAATTATTTTTAATTTACAACCTGATGGAGGTCAGTATAGATGGACTAATAGAACAAGTCCCACACACTGCTAGAAGCTGAAACATTTTTTCAGAGCTAGATGCAGAAAAAAATTATATTGAATTTGCCACCTGATGGAGGTCAGTATAGATGGACTATTAGAACAAGTCCCACACACTGCTAGAAGCCTAAATATTTTTTCAGAGCTAGATGCAGAAAAAAATTATATTGAATTTGCAACCTGATGGAGGTCAGTATAGATGAACTAATAGACCAAGTCCCACACACTGCTAGAAGCCTAAATATTTTTTCAGAGCTAGATGCAGATAAAAATTATTTTTAATTTGCAACCTGATGGAGGTCAGTATAGTTGGACTAATAGAACAAGTCCCACACACTGCTAGAAGCTGAAATGTTTTTTCAGAGCTAGATGCAGATAAAAATTATTTTTAATTTGCAACCTGGTGGAGGTTAGTATAGATGGACTAATAGAACAAGTCCCACACACTGCTAGAAGCCTAAATATTTTTTCAGAGCTAGATGCAGAAAAAAGTTATATTGAATTTGCAAACTGATTGAGGTCAGTATAGATGGACTAATAGACCAAGTCCCACACACTGCTAGAAGCCTAAATATTTTTTCAGAGCTAGATGCAGATAAAAATTATTTTTAATTTGCAACCCGATGGACCTCAGTATAGATGGACTAATAGAACAAGTCCCACACACTGCTAGAAGCTGAAATATTTTTTCAGAGCTAGATGCAGATAAAAATTATTTTTAATTTGCAACCTGATGGAGGTCAGTATAGATGAACTAATAGAACAAGTCACACACAACTAGAAGCTGAAATATTGTTTCAGAGCTAGATGCAGATACAAATTATTTTTAATTGCAACCTGGTGGAGGTTATTATAGATGGACTAATAGAACAAGTCCCACACACTGCAACAAGCCTAAATATTTTTTCAGAGCTAGATGTAGATAAAAATTATTTTTAATTTGCAACCTTATGGAGGTCAGTATAGATGGACTAATAGAACAAGTCCCACACACTGCTAGAAGCTGAAATATTGTTTCAGAGCTAGATGCAGATACAAATTATTTTTAATTTGCAACCTGGTGGAGGTTAGTATAGATGGACTAATAGAACAAGTCCCACACACTGCTAGAAGCCTAAATATTTTTTCAGAGCTAGATGCAGACAAAAATTATTTTTAATTTGCAAACTGGTGGAGGTTATTATAGATGGACTAATAGAACAAGTCCCACACACTGCAACAAGCCTAAATTTTTTTTCAGAGCTAGATGCAGAAAATAATTATATTAAATTTGCAACCTGATGAAGGTCAGTATAGATGGTCTAATAGACCAAGCCCCACACAATGCTAGAAGCCTATATATTTATTAAGAGCTAGATGCAGATGAAAATTATTTTTAATTTGCAACCTGGTGAAGGTTAGCATAGATGGACTAATAGACCAAGTCCCACACACTGCTAGAAGCCTAAATATTTTTTCAGAGCTAGATGCAGATAAAAATTATTTTTAATTTACAACCTGATAGAGGTCAGTATAGATGGACTAATAGAACAAGTCCCTCACACTGCTAGAAGCCTAAATATTTTTTCAGAGCTAGATGCAGATAAAAATTATTTTTAATTTGCAACCTGGTGGAGGTTAGTATAGATGGACTAATAGACCAAGTCCAACACACTGCTAGGAGCCTAAATATTTTTTCAGAGCTAGATGCAGAAAAAAATTATATTGAATTTGCAACCTGATTGACGTCAGTATAGATGGACTAATAGACCAAGTCCCACACACTGCTAGAAGCCTAAATATTTTTTGAGAGCTAGATGCAGATAAAAATTATTTTTAATTTGCAACCTGATGGAGGTCAGTATAGATGGACTAATAGAACAAGTCCCACACACTGCTAGAAGCTGAAATATTTTTTCAGAGCTAGATGCAGATAAAAATTATTTTTAATTTGCAACCTGATGGAGGTCAGTATAGATGGACTAATAGAACAAGTCCCACACACTGCTAGAAGCTGAAATATTTTTTCAGAGCTAGATGCAGAAAAAAATTATATTGAATTTGCAACCTGATGGAGGTCAGTATAAATGGACTAATAGAACAAGTCCCACACTATGCTTGAAGCCTAAATATTTTTTCAGAGCTAGATGCAGATAACAATTATTTTTAATTTGCAACCTGATGGAGGTCAGTATAGATGGACTAATAGAACAAGTCCGACACACTGCTAGAAGCTGAAATATATTTTCGGAGCTAGATGCAGATAAAAAGTATTTTTAATTTGCAACCTGATGGAGGTCAGTATAGATGGACTAATAGAACAAGTCCCACACACTGCTAGAAGCTGAAATATTTTTTTAGAGCTAGATGCAGAAAAAAATTATATTGAATTTGCAACCTGATGGAGGTCAGTATAAATGGACTAATAGAACAAGTCCCACACACTGCTAGAAGCCTAAATATTTTTTCAGAGCTAGATGCAGATAAAAATTATTTTTAATTTGCAACCTGATGGAGGTCAGTATAGATGGACTAATAGAACAAGTCCCACACACTGCTAGAAGCTGAAATGTTTTTTCAGAGCTAGATGCAGATAAAAATTATTTTTAATTTGCAACCTGGTGGAGGTTAGTATAGATGGACTAATAGAACAAGTCCCACACACTGCTAGAAGCCTAAATATTTTTTCAGAGCTAGATGCAGAAAAAAGTTATATTGAATTTGCAAACTGATTGAGGTCAGTATAGATGGACTAATAGACCAAGTCCCACACACTGCTAGAAGCCTAAATATTTTTTCAGAGCTAGATGCAGATAAAAATTATTTTTAATTTGCAACCCGATGGACCTCAGTATAGATGGACTAATAGAACAAGTCCCACACACTGCTAGAAGCTGAAATATTTTTTCAGAGCTAGATGCAGATAAAAATTATTTTTAATTTGCAACCTGATGGAGGTCAGTATAGATGGACTAATAGAACAAGTCCCACACACTGCTAGAAGCTGAAATGTTTTTTCAGAGCTAGATACAGTTAAAAATTATTTTTAATTTGCAACCTGGTGGAGGTAAGTATAGATGGACTAATAGACCAAGTCCAACTTTCTGCTAGAAGCCTAAATATTTTTTCAGAGCGAGATGCAGAAAAAAATTATATTGAATTTGCAACCTGATTGAGGTCAGTATAGATGGACTAATAGACCAAGTCCCACACACTGCTAGAAGCCTAAATATTTTTTCAGAGCTAGATGTAGATAAAAATTATTTTTAATTTGCAACCTTATGGAGGTCAGTATAGATGGACTAATAGAACAAGTCCCACACACTGCTAGAAGCTGAAATATTGTTTCAGAGCTAGATGCAGATACAAATTATTTTTAATTTGCAATCTGGTGGAGGTTAGTATAGATGGACTAATAGAACAAGTCCCACACACTGCTAGAAGCCTAAATATTTTTTCAGAGCTAGATGCAGATAAAAATTATTTTTAATTTGCAAACTGGTGGAGGTTATTATAGATGGACTAATAGAACAAGTCCCACACACTGCAACAAGCCTAAATTTTTTTTCAGAGCTAGATGCAGAAAATAATTATATTGAATTTGCAACCTGATGAAGGTCAGTATAGATGGTCTAATAGACCAAGCCCCACACAATGCTAGAAGCCTATATATTTTTTAAGAGCTAGATGCAGATAAAAATTATTTTTAATTTGCAACCTGGTGAAGGTTAGCATAGATGGACTAATAGACCAAGTCCCACACACTGCTAGAAGCCTAAATATTTTTTCAGAGCTAGATGCAGATACAAATTATTTTTAATTTACAACCTGATAGAGGTCAGTATAGATGGACTAATAGAACAAGTCCCTCACACTGCTAGAAGCCTAAATATTTTTTCAGAGCTAGATGCAGATAAAAATTATTTTTAATTTGCAACCTGGTGGAGGTTATTATAGATGGACTAATAGACCAAGTCCAACACAGTGCTAGGAGCCTAAATATTTTTTCAGAGCTAGATGCAGAAAAAAATTATATTGAATTTGCAACCTGATTGACGTCAGTATAGATGGACTAATAGACCAAGTCCCACACACTGCTAGAAGCCTAAATATTTTTTGAGAGCTAGATGCAGATAAAAATTATTTTTAATTTGCAACCTGATGGAGGTCAGTATAGATGGACTAATAGAACAAGTCCCACACACTGCTAGAAGCTGAAATATTTTTTCAGAGCTAGATGCAGATAAAAATTATTTTTAATTTGCAACCTGATGGAGGTCAGTATAGATGGACTAATAGAACAAGTCCCACACACTGCTAGAAGCTGAAATATTTTTTCAGAGCTAGATGCAGAAAAAAATTATATTGAATTTGCAGCCTGATGGAGGTCAGTATAAATGGACTAATAGAACAAGTCCCACACTCTGCTTGAAGCCTAAATATTTTTTCAGAGCTAGATGCAGATAACAATTATTTTTAATTTGCAACCTGATGGAGGTCAGTATAGATGGACTAATAGAACAAGTCCGACACACTGCTAGAAGCTGAAATATCTTTTCGGAGCTAGATGCAGATAAAAAGTATTTTTAATTTGCAACCTGATGGAGGTCAGTATAGATGGACTAATAGAACAAGTCCCACACACTGCTAGAAGCTGAAATATTTTTTTAGAGCTAGATGCAGAAAAAAATTATATTGAATTTGCAACCTGATGGAGGTCAGTATAAATGGACTAATAGAACAAGTCCCACACACTGCTAGAAGCCTAAATATTTTTTCAGAGCTAGATGCAGAAAAAAAATATTTTTAATTTGCAACCTGATGGAGGTCAGTATAGATTGACTAATAGAACAAGTCCCACACACTGCTAGAAGCTGAAATAATTTTTCAGAGCTAGATGCAGATAAAAATTATTTTTAATTTGCAACCTGGTGGAGGTTAGTATAGATGGACTAATAGACCAAGTCCCACACACTGCTAGAAGGCAAAATATTTTTTCAGAGCTAGATGCAGAAAAAAATTATATTGAATTTGTAACCTGATGGAGGACAGTATAGATGGACTAATAGAACAAGGCCCACACACTGCTAGAAGCCTAAATATTTTTTTAGAGCTAGATGCAGATAAAAATTATTTTTAATTTGCAACCTGATGGAGGTCAGTATAGATGGACTAATAGAACAAGTCCCACACACTGCTAGAAGCTGAAATATTTTTTCAGAGCTAGATGCAGAAAAAAATAATATTGAATTTTCAACCTGATGGAGATCAGTATAGATGGACTAATAGAACAAGTCCTATACACTGCTAGAAGCCTAAATATTTTTTCAGAGCTAGATGCAGAAAAAAATTATATTGAATTTGCAACCTGATGGAGGTCAGTATAGATGGACTGATAGACCAAGTCCCACACACTGCCAGAAGCCTAAATATTTTTTCAGAGCTAGATGCAGATAAAAATTATTTTTAATGTGCAACCTGATGGAGGTCAGTATAGATGGACTAATAGAACAAGTCCCACACACTGCTAGAAGCTGAAATATTTTTTCAGAGCTAGATGCAGAAAAAAATTATATTGAATTATCAACCGGATGGAGGTCAGTAAAGATCGACTAATAGAACAAGTCCCACACACTGCTAGAAGCCTAAATATTTTTTCAGAGCTAGATGCAGATAACAATTATTTTTAATTTGCAACCTGATGGAGGTCAGTATAGATGGACTAATAGAATGATGCTATGCCCAAAAGGTTTTACTTTACTAGGTGCAGTAAAAAAAATTGTATTCTATACACAGGTGGTGTAGCTTGCAACACAGTTAGGCTACTCCACTGACTAACACACTCTGCAATAGGCCAAAAAGGATTTGCTTTGCTAGATTTAGCCAAATGCTGTGAAAAAAACTTGCACAGCACTGGCACAGACCTGCCTGGCAAAAAGTGATAGGAACTGATGTAACCTAGCCCTGAAAAGGACTGCAATTACAATTAGTCTTTACTCCCAACCTATCTATTTAAAAGCACAGACCTGCCTGTTAAAAGTCGCATGAAATGATGTAACCTAGTCCTTACAAGGACTGCAATCACAACTCTTCCCTACTCCCAAGCTATCTGTAGATTTGTGCGAAATTTGCTTGAAATTAACAAAGTATAGTGCACACAGCAACAGTGGTGCCATCTAACACGCAGCTGCAGCAGTGAGAAAATGGTGGCGACGGGGAAAATGGCAGGGTCTTATAGGGCAAGGACAAGTGACATACACTGCCAATGACACATGCCCTTGCTTGTGTGAAAAAAAGCAGTTTGCTCCGTGTGTGCGCTACTGATAGGCTGACAGACTGCACCTCCCCACTGTAAATGTGGGAAAGAGAAAAAAAATGGAGATCTTCATTATTCCTGCAGAGATCCATCCCCTGCCCCTCCCCCCGCCCCGCTGTACACTCAAACTGCGTATTAACATTAATTTTCATCATTACTGAGAAAAAATCCAGTTATGATTTTGGTGCATGAACAGTTATCGAACATAACCTCGAACAGCCAAATTTTTTTCAAATCGTTCGTGTTTGCCGAACGGCTCGAACACCGCCCAAAACAGCTCGAATTTGAGATTGGCGAACAGTTCGAGTCGAACACCGCTCATCTCTACTCCTTATTCGAGAGCCTTTTGATAAACAACATTCTTAGTTCTTCCTTCAGGTGCAAACGCGAACAGATTTTTGGCTGTTCCAACTCTTGAACAGGCCACATAAAGTTGACCATTAGAAAAGCATGGAGATTGTAAATCGATTCCAACTACTTTCAAGGACTGTCCCTGAGCCTTGTTGATGGACATAGCAAATTCCAGTCGAGCAGGAAACTGGAGGTGTTTAAAATCAAAAGGCAAATCAGATGGAATGAGAGGAATTGTTGGAATGAAAACATCTTCTCCTGTGGCACATCCTGTCAAAATGGTTGCCTCAATTTCATGTGGAAACAGGTTCTTAATCAAGAGTCTTGTTCCATTACACAGCTTTGGTGGATCCAAATTTCTCAATAGCAGAATAGGTGCTCCAGGTTTTAGAAAGAGGTTGTGAGGAGGAAGTCCTTGTGCTTTGTTATACTGAGAATGTCCTTTGTTGCCTATATTAACCAATCACAGCTCAGATTAATTAACTGTAGCAAAATAGAAGCTGAGCTGTGATTGGTTCCTATTGGCAGCCTGATAAATCTTTGTGAGATGAGTTTTGTGTGTGCTGAGGGTGGCATATGTGTTCATGCACGTGGTAGTGTGTGGTGCATTTTGTGTGTGTGTTCATATCCCCGTGTGTGGTGAGTAGGAGTATCCCATGTCGGGGCCCAACCTTAGCAACTGTACAGTATATACTCTTTGGCGCCATTGCTCTCATTCTTTAATTCTCCCTTGTTCACATGTGGCAGCTGTCAATTTGCCTCCAACACTTTTCCTTTCACTTTTTCCCCATTACGTAGATAGGGGCAAAATTGTTTGGTGAATTGGAACGCGCGGGGTTAAAATTTTGCCTCACAACATAGCCTATGATGCTCTCGGGGTCCAGACGTGTGACTGTGCAAAATTTTGTGGCTGTAGCTGCGACGGTGCAGATGCCAATCCCGGACATACACACATACATACATACATACATACACACATACATACATACATACAAACACACACACATACATTCAGCTTTATATATTAGATTTTACTCACTTATATAGCGCCAATAATAACACAGCACTTTACAGACATTTAGAGACATTAGTGGCACTGTCCTCATTGGGTCTCACAATCTAAATTTCCAATCAGTATGTCTTTGGAGTTTGGGAAGAAAAATGGGTACCCTGTGGAAACCCTTGCAAACATGGGGAGAACATACAAACTCCTTGCAGATGTTGTCCTTGGTGGGGTTTTAACCCAGGACCCCAGTGCTTTAAGGCTACTAATGTTTTTGCGTTGATGACTCAACGCTCTTGGGGTTGAAGTCTTTCACTGCCAAGCACACTGTGTGCCTCAGTGCTGTCTTGGGGAAAACCACTCTCAAGATTGTCTTCAAGCATGTTTTGATACTGCAGCATGGGTGTGTCCCTTTCCAGGGGGAAGAGGGAGCACCTGGCAAAATTTACTTTTGTACCGTGGATCGAACAGACTGGCACTGTCATCACTATTTTGAATCCTAACAATATGGGCAACAATCATGTTGCAGATAGTGCTGCAAGAAGGCGCTTATGGGTCAATCTCTTTCATGAGGTCCAAGTCCATAGTGTGTTGGTGGCGGGATAACACTCAAGCTTGCTTCCTCCATCCCCTCTTGGCAATCATTATCTTCTTCATCTCCTAACTGTTGTGTGTCCATCACCTCTTCCTTCTCATCCTTCTCCATTTGTTCCCCCCCTTGGCAACCACCTGTGAGGCAACAGACAGGAACTTAGAGATATTGTTAACCTTTCCACATCCTCCTCTGCTTCCTTTCAATAAACTTTATTAGACATCCGAACCCAAACAGAAAATCGGACATCGTGTTAAAAGTCCATGTTCGGGGTTTGGTCCCGGACACTAGGTGTGTGATACGGACCCTGAACTTTACAGTTCAGGTTCGCTCATCCCTAGTAAAGAGTAAATAAAGAGATAAAATATACACTCTTGATAGTAATTTTTCTTCTCATCAATTTACTAATGAATGCATATTTTCCTCAATACTGCTAAGGCTTAACTATTTCCATAGTGATTGACATTAGAAGTAATCACCAGCATGTTCTTTGCTGCTAAGTAATAAGTAATCACTAAAAGCAGGCAGAATCATTTTAAACTAAGATTTAAGTAGTTTGTGATTTTCTCTGCAGACATAAACAATTTGTGTGAAAAGACAGCAGCAAACCATGATAATATTTTTCAAATTATCCTGAGAAAAGTTGATGTTTTTGAATACATTCATACATCCATGTGAGTGTTAAAAGGAATCTGTCAGCAGGTTATTGCTATGTAAGCTAAAGACAGCATGTGGTAGGGATTAACACACAGATTTCAGGGATGCCTCTCCTATCAAGCTTCATACTGTTGTTTGCTTGCAATAATTGCTTTAGCACCAGGAACTTATCATTGCTGTGGCACAGCAGCACCTGCCTCCTAGTCTGACACTCCCCCTCCTGCCTGTGATAAGCACCTCACTGGACCTATGGACATTGTATATACAGAGCCTAGTGTGGGTGGGGTTAGCTTTCTCAGCTCTGCTGTATTGCTAAATCTAAAAGCTCTGAATGTGTCAGAACTACTGAACCCAGTAATCTAAGTGATACATGGTTGGATTCAGCTTCTCTTTGTCTACATCAGCCTGCTCTCAGATGGGGTAGCAAAAACTTGTTGACAGATTCCCTTTAATATCCAAGAGAAATGCAACAATTTTTTTTCGCCGGTGTCATTCGAAATGCATCCTATTTGCATCCTAGCTGCTTCCATTTTACTATCTTTTTTCCACTAGACCATGTGTATAGACTGCATGTTTTATACATTGATTTTTAATGTATATGTTAAAAACAGATGAAACTCAGATGGAGCTCTGGAGAGCAAAATATATTGTCAGTGTGTCATTTCATGTACATTAATCCCCATAGACTTTAATAACAGAGTTTTTTCCACAAAACAGATGAAACTAGAACTCAAACTGGAGACACAAATCCATTTTTAAAACTAATTTTGGATCAATGAAACCCTATGAATCAGTGTTTTGTCCAATGTGTGAATGTAGCCTAAAAATATTTATTTAATATGTTTCAAAAATAATTTATTTTAAAATGCTACAACCATAAAAATAAAAAGTTGCAGTCTTGTTTTCTTACACTTACAGATAGATAAAGTAGCATGGAGTAGATGGCACAAGACCGCAGAGCCATGTGAACGGCTGCAGCAGCCCAATGAAGAAGTTGAGGCATCACTACTGCAGTCATGTGAACAAAGGCCAGCTGGGAACAGTGGTGAGGTGTTGATAGAGCAGCAGCTGGTTAGTAATTATTTAATTTTTCTATTTTGCGAGTTAACAGAGAAATTTAATATTGAAAACAGAAAAACCCCATTCATTATACTTTGCTGAATTCAATACTATAAGCAAATGTAAGAATATTTGTAAAATATTTTAGCTAAGAAATATGGTTCTTTCTTCACTTGTGAGCCACTTCTTGCCTTCCTTGTGCTTCTTTAGCTCATTATTTACTTATAAATCCAGGGTCAGACCAGAAATTGATTTTTATTGAATGGGGAAGGAAAATGGAAGAGCTGAGTGAAAGCCAAGTAGTAATATTGTGTTTTAACACATCTAAGTGCAGGATTCACAGCTACACTGCTTAGTAGCTCTATATTATGTCCTTCATGCTGCTGTTGCTGCTTCACAAGTAGTTCTATTTCTCACACCAAAACTTATTCTGAAAAGACCTGAGGAGATTTGTCTTGTGAAATCCCTGATAGAAGCTTTAAAATAATAGTAGGGCAAATGGTGACCAGGTAAGTCAAAATACTTTAACCTCTCTATAGCTTCCATATGAAGTGGTACTTTGCCTCTTAATACATTTCTAACATAACTGGGCTGTTTATACTCTGAAAATTGAAATCTGTCCCTTATCTTATTCCAGAATGATAAATTCCCCTGTATTGATGTTGACTTTAAAACCATGGCTTTTTTCTGACAAGTAGTAAATTGGTTATTGACATAGCAAACATTAAACAAGCCTGGATACCACACTATGGTATTAACAAAGTAAGCCTATGCAGTCTGTGTATTGTGACTGCTTATTTACTGTATGCGGAGCAGATGACATATGCATCATTCAAAGTTTCTTTTGTGCGAACAAACATTTGTGGTGCAAACAATGTTGTTCTTTCAAACAACGTAGGCTTTCTTAAAATGACAAAGATATTCTAATGCAGAAAACTGTAACTTGACACTTGCTTGTACAATTTCATTTGCTATTGTTGTGTTAATTGTTAAGAGTTAATTTTTTGTATGTAATACAGTTATATGAAAAATTTTGGGCACCCCTATTAATCTTAAGCTTAATGTTTTATAAAAATTGGTGTTTTTGCAACAGCTATTTCAGTTTGATATATGTAATAACTGTTGGACACAGTCATGTTTCTGCCTTGAAATGAGGTTTATTGTACTAACAGAAAATGTGCAATCTGCATTCAAACAAAATTTGACAGGTGCGTCCCTCAACTTTAACAAGATTCCCGGTACCGGCATTGGCCACACAGCCCGAAAGCATGATGGAACCTCCACCAGATTTTACTGTGGGTAGCAAGTGTTTTTCTTGGAATGCTGTGTTTTTTGCCGCCATGCATAACGCCTTTTTGTATGACCAAACAACTCAATCTTGGTTTCATCAGTCCACAGGACCTTCTTCCAAATAGAAATTGGCTTCTCCAAATGTGCTTTTGCATACCTCAGCCGACTCTGTTTGTGGCGTGCTTTCAGAAACGGCTTCTTCGCATCACTCTCCCATACAGCTTCTCCTTGTGCAAAGTGCGTTGTATAGTTGACCGATGCACAGTGACACCATCTGCAGCAAGTTGATGCTGCAGCTCTCTGGAGGTGGTCTGAGGATTGTCCTTGACTGATCTCACCATTCTTCTTCTCTGCCTTTCTGATGTTTTTCTTGGCCTGCCACTTCAGGCCTTAACAAGAACTGTCCCTGTGTTCTTCCATTTCCTTACTATGTTCCTCACAGTGGAAACTGACAGGTTAAATCTCTGAGACAGCTTTTTGTATCCTTCCCCTGAACAACTATGTAGAATAATCTTTGTTTTCAGATCATTTGGCAGTTGTTTTGAGGAGCCCATGATGCCACTCTTCAGAGGAGATTCAAACAGGAGAACAGCTTGCAAGTGGCCACTTTAAGTAGCTTTTCTCATGATTGCATACACCTGGCTATGAAGTTCAAAGCTCAATGAGGTTACAAAACCAAAAAAAGTGCTTTAGTAAGTCAGTAAAAAGTAGGTAGGAGTATTTAAAACAAAAAAATGATAAGGGTGCCAATACTTATGCACCTGACAAATTTTGTTTGAATGCAGATTGCACATTTTCTGTTAGTACAATAAACCTCATTTCAAGGTAGAAAAATTACTGTGTCCAACAGTTATTACATATATCAAACTGAAATAGCTGTTGCAAAAACACCAATTTTTATAAAATATTAAGCTTAAGATTAATAGGGGTGCCAAAACTTTTTCATATAACTGTATCTTCTGGTACAATATCTCTTCTTCTACAGTTTAAAAAAAGTGTCAACAATTATAAAAGTATAGCATTTGATGCAAACCACATTCTTTTATTGAAATGACATCAGAAACATCTTGTTTCCATTGATAAATGCGGTTGTATGTTACCAGATTGCTGCCATTGCAATGATTAAGTATACAGAATTATGTGGACGCTTTCAAGGAACTCCATGATTCCAATAAAACCATTTAGGAATCACTGAAGTCACACATTCAATGCCATTTGACTCTGATTGCTAAGTTTTCTCTTCTTGTACATACTATATAATTCTTGGGTATTATACCCTTTCTTGTCTTTTTACCACACTTGTCAGACTGTGAAGTAAGGGAACTTTTTGCAGTTGATTAATTGTCGCTCTTAAAACTTCCTAATATTATAATAAGGAAAATAGAATGGCATAACAATTCTTACCGTGAGGATGCATCCTATTTTTATAAGAAATGCAAATGCTCGCAGGGTGCAATTGACACTATCAGCATCGCTGTGAAAGATGATAAGGGAATTTCTCTTTGCTGACTACTTAAGTGAAATGACATTTCTCCAAATGTTTAGTGCAATAATAACAGGAGGAAAAAGATATGAAGAATTTTATTACAGGGAACAAGCTCAGTGAATATCAAAATGTGACTGGAGCTGTGGAGTCCAAATTGTAATTTTGTAATCCAAATAACTGAACAAATAAAACTGTTTACTACAAAGTAGCAGGTCAGCCATGATAGATGTGTGATTGGTAAATGCTGAATGCACTCATCAAACTTAAAACATAGTCTTTTTATGAAAGGAAACCTGTCAGCAGAATTTTAGTGATGCTGTAAGGGTGTGATAGGGGTTGTCATATGCCTTTCCCTCTCCATACTGTGTTTGTATAAAATGTGTGTTGATTTGTGACTGTTATACTATGTGTATCTGCATAGAGTTTCATAGGCACTATTGTACAGTATTGTGATTAATGTATGATGTTATTCATGTATAGTGTATAGGGCAAGCATAGGATACAGTTTAGTGTTTAGTTAGTGATAGATAGAAACATCAGGGTAGATAGGCAATGATGAGCCTATTAGTGTATAGATATAAGGCATAGTGTAGGACACAGGAAGTTCAATGCATGCTGTTAGAAACTGCAGCAGCGGTGAAACGCGCGTCGAGGTAGCAAGAGAGCCAGAAATACACCATCTATGACTATACCTATTGTCTACAGGTAATATACCCTTTCAATTATATATTTGAGACACCTATAGAACTTATTATATATATTCCTACTACTAATTACTCAAATTAGACTTACCATATTGAGTATAAGGCGGCCTCCTATATCTACTCTATTGTTGGTAATCCTATACCTTACACTTAGGGGAAAAGCAATATTATAGTCCAGCTCACTGGTCTCCTATAATCCTTTGTACTAAGTTATGTCCTATTTCTATGTACAGTGCTGGCCAAAAGTATTGGCACCCCTGCAATTCTGTCAGATAATACTCAGTTTCTTCCTGAAAATGATTGCAATCACAAATTCTTTGGTATTATTCTATTCATTTAATTTGCTTGCAAGGAAAAAACACAAAAGAGAATGAAGTAAAAATCAAATCATTGATCATTTCACACAAAACTCCAAAAAAGGGCCGGACAAAAGTATTGGTACCCTCAGCCTAATACTTGGTTGCACAACCTTTAGCCAAAATAACTGCGAACAACCGCTTCCGGTAACCATCAATGAGTTTCTTACAATGCTCTGCTGGAATTGTAGACCATTCTTCTTTGGCAAACTGCTCCAGGTCCCTGATATTTGAAGGGTGCCTTCTCCAAACTGCCGTTTTGAGATCTCTCCACAGGTGTTCTATGGGATTCACGTCTGGACTCTTTGCTGGCCACCTTAGAAGTCTCCAGTGCTTTCTCTAAAACCATTTTATAGTGCTTTTGGAAGTGTGTTTTGGGTCATTGTCCTGCTGGAAGACCCATGACCTCTGAGGGAGACCCAGCTTTCTCACACTGGGCCCTACATTATGCTGCAAAATTTATTGGCAGTCTTCAGACTTCATAATGCCATGCACACGGTCAAGTAGTCCAGTGCCAGAGGCAGCAAAGCAACCCCAAAACATCAGGGAACCTCCGCCATGTTTGACTGTAGGGACCGTGTTCTTTTCTTTGAATGCCTCTTTTTTTTTCTTGTACACTCTATGTTGATGCTTTTTCCCAAAAAGCTCTACTTTTGTCTCATCTGACCAGAGAACATTCTTCCAAAACGTTTTAGGCTTTTTCAGGTAAGTTTTGGCAAACTACAGCCTGGCTTTTTTATGTCTCAGGGTAAGAAGTGGGGTCTTCCTGGGTATCCTACCATACAGTCCCTTTTCATTTAGATGCCGACGGATAGTACGGGTTGACACTGTTGTACTCTCGGACTGCAGGGCAGCTTGAACTTGTTTGGATGTTAGTCGAGGTTCTTTATCCACCATCCGCACAATCTTGCGTTGAAATCTCTCGTCAATTTTTCTTTTCCGTCCACATCTAGGGAGGTTAGCCACAGTGCCATGGGCTTTAAACTTCTTGATGGCACTGCGCACGGAAGACACAGGAACATTCAGGTCTTTGGAGATGGACTTGTAGCCTTGAGATTGCTCATGCTTCCTCACAATTTGGTTTCTCAAGTCCTCAGACAGTTCTTTGGTCTTCTTTCTTTTCTCCATGCTCAATGTGGTACACACAAGGACACAGGACAGAGGTTGAGTCAACTTTAATCCATGTTAACTGGCTGCAAGTGTGATTTAGTTATTGCCAACACCTGTTAGGTGACACAGGTAAGTTACAGGTGCTGTTAATTACACGAATTAGAGAAGCATCACATGATTTTTCAAAGGGTGCCAATACTTTTGTCCACCCCCTTTTTAGGTTTGGTGTGGAATTATATCCAATTTGGCTTTAGGACAATTCTTTTTGTGTTTTTTTTCATTGAAGACAAATTAAATGAAGATAATAATACCAAAGAATTTGTGATTGCAATCATTTTCAAGAAGAAACTGAGTATTATCTGACAGAATTGCGGGGGTGCCAATACTTTTGGCCAGCACTGTATATGTAAAATCTATGTTAACATTAGTGTTGAGCGAACATGCTCGACACTGCTCGGTACTCGCCCGAGCATCACGCTACTCGGGATGTTCGGCGAGCACCGAGCATTTCCGGGTTACTCGGGCGGGAGCTCGGGTCTCCGCCCTGCATGTTTGGCGCTCTTTACAGAGCCAATGAACATGCAGGGATGGCCAGCCAGTCACTGTAATGCCGGAGCCATGTTGTTTGTGGGCATTAGAGTGATTGGCTGGCCGCACAGCGTCACCTCGAGTATTTAAAACGGTGCGCCGCCATCTTGGACACAGTCGCTCCGGATCAGACAGTGTAGGGACAGCGCTGCTGATTTAGGGAGAGATATATCCTGCAAAATAGTTAGTGTGGGGTCTGTAAAGGCTGCCAGATCAAACAAACAGTCCTTCTCAGGACTAAAATCCATCCCAGGTATATCAGGCAGGCAGGCAGGCTGTATAGGAGACGCAGTGGTTATACCAGCAAACGCTGCATTACAGTCCTGTGTGCTGCTCCTGTTGCTGAAATTGCTGGACTTAGCTCCAGGTCCCTGGGGCCAGGAAAAAGACTTTTTTTTAATCTAAATCCTCTTTTTTTTTTCCTCCTTCACAATGTACAAATACCCATCTTATTAACTTTTTGGTGCCCCCCCCCCCCAAAAAAAAAGTGTGCCTCTGATTTTTCAGACACAAATATATCTGTTGAAAATAGTCTGGTGTAGGCCAGAGAAATAGAAGTGTGTTTTTGCAGTTCTATGGGCCATTTGTATCTAAAAAAAACTGTTTGAGTGTGTCGCTCACTGTTCAGCCTCAAATATATATATATTTTAAAAAGCCTGGTATACACCAGTAAATTATTACTGTGATTTTGATGTTCCACGGAAAAACATCTCTATTATCCTGTTTTTGGCATCTTTTGCTGTAAAAAAAAAAAAAAATAGTGTCTCCCTGATTTTTCAGACACAAATATACCAGTTGAAAATAGTCTGGTGTAGGCCCGAGAAATACAAGTGTGGTTTTGCAGTTCCACGGTACAAACCTCTGTATTATCCACTTTTGGGCCATTTGTATCTAAAAAAAACAGTTTGAGTGTGTCGATCACTGTTCAGCCGCAAATATATATATATTTTAAAAAGCCTGGTATACACCAGTAAATTATTACTGTGGTTTTGATGTTCCACGGAAAAAAAACATCTCTATTTTCCTGTTTTTGGCATTTTTTGCTGTATAAAAATAATAAGAGTGTCGCCCTGATTTTTCAGAGACAAATATATCTGTTGAAAATAGTCTGGTGTAGGCCAGAGAGACAGAAGTGTGCTTTTGCTGTTCCACGGTAAAAAATCTCTATTATCCTGCTTTTTGCATTTTTTGCTGTAAAAAAAAAAAAAAATAGTGTCTCCCTGATTTTTCAGACACAAATATATCTGTTGAAAATAGTCTGGTGTAGGCCCGAGAAATACAAGTGTGGTTTTGCAGTTCCACTGTACAAACCTCTGTATTATCCACTTTTGGGCCATTTGTATCTAAAAAAAACAGTTTGAGTGTGTCGCTCACTGTTCAGCCGCAAATATATATATATTTGAAAAAGCCTGGTATACACCAGTAAATTATTACTGTGGTTTTGATGTTCCACGGTAAAACATCTCTATTATCCTGTTTTTGGCATTTTTTGCTGAATAAAAATAATAATAGTGTCTCCCTGATTTTTCAGACACAAATATATCTGTTGAAAATAGTCTGGTGTAGGCCCGAGAAATACAAGTGTGGTTTTGCAGTTCCACGGTACAAACCTCTGTATTATCCACTTTTGGGCCATTTGTATCTAAAAAAAACAGTTTGAGTGTGTCGCTCACTGTTCAGCCGCAAATATATATATATTTGAAAAAGCCTGGTATACACCAGTAAATTATTACTGTGGTTTTGATGTTCCACGGTAAAACATCTCTATTATCCTGTTTTTGGCATTTTTTGCTGAATAAAAATAATAATAGTGTCTCCCTGATTTTTCAGACACAAATATATCTGATGAAAATAGTCTGGTGTAGGCCAGAGAGACAGAAGTGTGCTTTTGCTGTTCCACGGTAAAAAATCTCTATTATCCTGCTTTTTGCATTTTTTGCTGTAAAAAAAAAAATAGTGTCTCCCTGATTTTTCAGACACAAATATATCTGTTGAAAATAGTCTGGTGTAGGCCCGAGAAATACAAGTGTGGTTTTGCAGTTCCACGGTACAAACCTCTGTATTATCCACTTTTGGGCCATTTGTATCTAAAAAAAACAGTTTGAGTGTGTCGCTCACTGTTCAGCCGCAAATATATATATATTTTAAAAAGCCTGGTATACACCAGTAAATTAATACTGTGGTTTTGATGTTCCACGGTAAAACTTCTCTATTATCCTGTTTTTGGCATTTTTTGCTGTATAAAAATAATAATAGTGTCTCCCTGATTTTTCAGACACAAATATATCTGTTGAAAATAGTCTGGTGTAGGCCAGAGAGACAGAAGTGTGCTTTTGCTGTTCCACGGTAAAAAATCTCTATTATCCTGCTTTTTGCATTTTTTGCTGTAAAAAAAAAAATAGTGTCTCCCTGATTTTTCAGACACAAATATATCTGTTGAAAATAGTCTGGTGTAGGCCCGAGAAATACAAGTGTGGTTTTGCAGTTCCACGGTACAAACCTCTGTATTATCCACTTTTGGGCCATTTGTATCTAAAAAAAACAGTTTGAGTGTGTCGCTTACTGTTCAGCCGCAAATATATATATATTTTAAAAAGCCTGGTATACACCAGTAAATTATTACTGTGGTTTTGATGTTTCACGGTAAAACATCTCTATTATCCTGATTTTGGCATTTTTTGCTGTAGAAAAATAATAATAGTGTCTCCCTGATTTTTCAGACACAAATATATCTGTTGAAAATAGTCTGGTGTAGGCCAGAGAGACAGAAGTGTGCTTTTGCTGTTCCATGGTAAAAAATCTCTATTATCCTGCTTTTTGCATTTTTTGCTGTAAAAAAAAAAAAAAAATAGTGTCTCCCTTATTTTTCAGACACAAATATATCTGTTGAAAATAGTCTGGTGTAGGACCGAGAAATACAAGTGTGGTTTTGCAGTTCCACGGTACAAACCTCTGTATTATCCACTTTTGGCAATTTGTATCTAAAAAAAACAGTTTGAGTGTGTCGCTCACTGTTCAGCCGCAAATATATATATATTTGAAAAAGCCTGGTATACACCAGTAAATTATTACTGTGGTTTTGATGTTCCACGGTAAAACATCTCTATTATCCTGTTTTTGGCATTTTTTGCTGTATAAAAATAATAATAGTGTCTCCCTGATTTTTTAGACACAAATATATCTGTTGAAAATAGTCTGGTGTAGGCCAGAGAGACAGAAGTGTGCTTTTGCTGTTCCATGGTAAAAAATCTCTATTATCCTGCTTTTTGCATTTTTTGCTGTAAAAAAAAAGAAAATAGTGTCTCCCTGATTTTTCAGACACAAATATATCTGTTGAAAATAGTCTGGTGTAGGCCCGAGAAATACAAGTGTGGTTTTGCAGTT
Organism: Phyllobates terribilis; assembly: GCF_046119375.1. Lineage (NCBI taxonomy): Eukaryota > Metazoa > Chordata > Amphibia > Anura > Dendrobatidae > Phyllobates > Phyllobates terribilis. Next base: position 528,584,551 of record NW_027362764.1, on the reverse strand, counting down.
CCACGGTACAAACCTCTGTATTACCACTTTTGGGCCATTTGTATCTAAAAAAAGCAGTTTGAGTGTGTCACTCACTGTTCAGCCGCAAATATATATATATTTTAAAAAGCCTGGTATACACCAGTAAATTATAACTGTGGTTTTGCTGTTCCACGGTAAAAAATCTCTATTATTCAGGTTTTGGTAGTTTTTTCCGTAAAGAAAAACAGTAGTGTCTCCTGACTGTTGTGGCACAAAAATATATCTGTTGAAAATAGTTTTGTGTAGGCCCGACATCCCTGTGTGGTTTCGCAGTTCCACGGGTCAAATTGCTGTACTATGCAGTTTTGGTCCTTTGGTATCTAAAAAAAAAGCAGTTTGAGTGTGTCGCTCACTGTTCAGCAGCAAATATCTCTATTTAAAAAAGTGTGGTATACCCCAGTAAACAATAACTGTGGTTTGCCTCTTCCACGGTTCTAATATACTCTTTATTACCCTTTTTCCATTGATAGTGCAAGTGTAAGCTATTTTACTTCATTTACAATGGGCATGGCGCATGGCAAGGGACGTGGAAGTGGATGTTCTGGTGATGGTTCGTGCAGAGGACGGGGCCGTGGCCAAGGTGAAAATGTGCCACAACCAACAGCCACATCTTCTCTCTCCCACTTCTTGACCGAATTACTAGGGAAGCACAGAACAACACCAGTATTTAGAACTGATCAGTGTGAACAGGTTATTAATTGGACAGCAGACAATACTTCCAGTTACCTGGGCACCACCACCTCCGGTCTGTCTTAGACATGGTTAACTCTTAGTAGCCGTGAGTCTCGACCGCATACTCCTCCTCACCCTGATGCTCCTTCCTTCCACCATGCCGAGTGTCGTCAGACAGCAAGTGATCCCACACTTGGACACTCTGAAGAGCTGTTCACTGGTCCATTTCCATATTTGGGCCCCTCGCCTGATACGCTTGAAGTGGTGGAAGATGAGACCCCATGTTGCGATGCCCAAATATTTGAACAGCCACGGCCACAGGAAGTCGATGTTGGCAATCTGTCACAAGAGGTGGACGATGACGAGACACAATTGCCAGGAAGTGAGGAGGAGGATCGTGGTGCGCAAGTGGAAGAGGAGGAGGTGGTGGATGATCTAGTAACTGACCCAACGTGGAAGGAGGACATGCAGAGTGAGGCCAGCAGCACACAGGGAGGCAGAGTACCCCAACAGGCAGGAAGAAGCAGTGTGGTGGCCGCAGACAGAAGGCAGGCAACCGTTCCCCGTAACACCAACACGAGGGACGTTGCCAGTACAAGCGGTAGGTCTTCCAGAGTCTGGAATTTTTTTAAAGACTCTGCTGATAACCCCAAAAAGGCCATATGTTCCACCTGCCATGCCAGCATCAGCAGGGGTGACAAAACTACCAGCCTGACCACCACCAGCATGATCAGGCACATGGCAGCAAAGCACCCGACTTTGTGGGGCGAAACCCAGGGTCCACGACCAGTGTCAGCGGGTGTCACCACTGCTTCTTCCACTGTTGTGCGTGCAATAGAACCCCCTGTTGTGTGTGCAAGGCAATCCCCTGTCCATACTGCATGTAAAGATGCTCCCTCCTCTCAGTATTCACTTGTTATGGCAGTTTCTCAAGAAACAGCATCAACGTCCACGTCCACGTCCCACTGCATCGTTCAATTGTCCATATCCCAGACCTTTGAACGAAAGCGGAAATTCGCAGCTAACGCCCCACAGGTCACAGTCCTAAATTTGCACATTTCACGACTGCTTGCATTGGAAATGCTGCCTTTTAGGCTGGTGCAGACGGAATCCTTCCGCAATCTTATGGCGGTGGCCGTCCCTCGGTACTCGGTCCCCAGCCGACAGTATTTTGCCTGGTGTGATATCCCCGCACTACACAAGTACGTGTCCCAAAGCATCTGCCGTGCCCTCAACAACACAGTTACTGGGAGAGTCCACCTGACAATGGACACGTGGACAAGTGCTTGTGGCCAGGGATGGTACATCTCTCTGACGGCACACTGGCTAAACATAGTGGAAGCCGGGACCCAGTCGGACCTTGGGACGGAACTCATCCTCCCCACACCGAGGATTGCGGGCCCTATGTCAGTCAGAGTTGCCCCCACAGTGTACAGCTCCTGCGCATCCTCCTCCTCCTCCTCATGTTCAGCCTCCATCTCAGATATCACCACATCAAATACAAGCTGGAAGCATTGCAGTACTGCCTCCGCCAAGCAGCAACAGGCTGTGCTGAAGCTCATAAGCTTAGGTGATAAACCTCACACTGCTTGTGAGTTGTGGACAGCTGTGAAGGAGCAGGCAGATCTGTGGCTGAGACCGCTGAACCTACAATGGCCGTAACCTGGTGGCGGCTCTGAGGCGAGGTGAGATCACACACGCACCATGCCTGGCTCATGTGCTTAACCTCGTGGTTTAGCGGTTTCTTAAATCGTACCCCGAGTTGCCAGATCTGCTCGTGAAAGTACGCCACCTCTCAGCTCATTTTCGCAAGTCCGCTACCGCTTCCGCCGCCCTTGCTGTGTTGCACCAGCGTTTGCAGTTTCCGGCACACCGACTGGTGTGTGATGTCCCCACACGTTGGAACTCTACCCTCCACATGTTGCAAAGGATTTGTGAGCAGAAGAGCAGAAGAGAGCAGTTGTGGAGTACCAGCTGCAACAAGGCAGTCGATATTCAGGTCAGACTCCACACATAAGACCTCAGGAGTGGACCTGGATGTCTGACATATGTACCATCCTGACAAACTTTGAGGAGGCCACCAAGATGGTGAGTGGCGATGACGCCATCATTAGTGTCAGCATCCCACTTGTCTTTCTTTTGCAACGCTCTCTGCAGAGAATTAAAGAGGAGGTATTAAAGCCAGAGTATGATGAGATGGATCAAGAAGCCGTAGCGGGCGATTACACACAGCCCAGCCTCATCTCATCCCAACGTGCATTGGGGGACAATGAGGGAGAGGAGGAGGAGGAGGAGGAAGAACAGGAGCTGCTATCATGCGTTGTAGACGGTAGTACCTGTACAAGTGTCATATCGTCGGTTCAGCGTGGGTGGCCTGAGGACAGGGGGGAGGAGGAAGAGGAGGAGGAGGAGGAGGAGAGCATGGTCAGTCGTCATCTTGGTGAGGACACAGAAATCTTGCCCGATACCAGTTTAGCACGCATGGCTGACTTTATGTTACGCTGCCTTAACCGTGACCCTCGCGTTGTCAAAATGTTGGGTGACAGTCATTACTGGTTGGTGACACTTGTAGACCCCCGCTACAAGGAGAACTTTCACTCTCTTATTCCTGAGGTGGAGAGGTCTACAAAAATGGGGCAATACCAGAAGGCCCTTGCTGCAGAACTCTTAAAAAAATTCCCATCTGAACACGCTAGCGGCAGAGGTCACAGTTCATTGCCCAACCAAGGCGTACAGGCGAGAGAGATGCAACTCCAATCCAGCAGAGGCAGGGGAACACTGTCAACATTCTGGGACAGTTTTCTGACACCCGCCCAGCTTACAGGCCCTGAGGCGCGGGGTACTCTCACAAGGAGTGGAAAGTTTCAACAGATGGTGAGGGAGTACCTTGCCGATCGTACCAGCGTCCTCTGTGATTCCTCTGTGCCTTTTAATTATTGGGTATCCAAGCTGGACACTTGGAATGAACTCGCTCTGTACGCCTTGGAGGTCCTGGCCTGCCCTGCCGCTTGCGTGTTATCGGAGCGTGTTTTTAGTGCCGCTGGGGGAATTATAACTGATAAGCGCACTCGCCTGTCAACTGACAATGCTGACAAGCTGATCCTTATCAAAATGAACAAGGGCTGGATTGGGCCAGACTTCTCATCACCACCAAATGACAGCAGAGTAACATAAAGTCAAATCCACTGTGTTATTTCGGGAGGTGTGTTCACATGCACCGCTTCACACCCACACATGGGTATACGCTTCCTCGTTTCGGCTGTTTAATCTTCTTCTCCTTATCCTCAGCCTCCACCACCACTATACCTCCAGGGTGCCAGCATTGCAAGTTCCTCCGTCCTAATTTTTGGCAACTTTTGCTGGGAAAGCATAAGCAAATACTATGGGACACCCACTCCCCAATAATGGGACTTATGTTTGTAATATGCTGTACTGCATGGCTCTTTTAAGGGGCATTGCAAGTTGCTCCGTCCTAATTTTTGCCAGCTTTTGCTTGCAAGGCATAAGCAAATACTATGGGACACCCACTCCCCAATAATGGGACTTATGTTTGTAATATGCTGTACTGCATGGCTCTTGTAAGGGGCATTGCAAGTTGCTCCGTCCTAATTTTTGGCAGCTTTTGCTGGGAAAGCATAAGCAAATACTATGGGAGACCCACTCCCCAATAATGGGACTTATGTTTGTAATATGCTGTACTGCATGGCTCTTGTAAGGGGCATTGCAAGTTGCTCCGTCCTAATTTTTGGCAGCTTTTGCTGGGAAAGCATAAGCAAATACTATGGGAGACCCACTCCCCAATAATGGGACTTATGTTTGTAATATGCTGTACTTGCATGGCTCTTGTAAGGGGCATTGCAAGTTGCTCCGTCCTAATTTTTGGCAGCTTTTGCTTGCAAGGCATAAGCAAATACTATGGGACACCCACTCCCCAATAATGGGACTTATGTTTGTAATATGCTGTACTGCATGGCTCTTGTAAGGGGCATTGCAAGTTGCTCCGTCCTAATTTTTGGCAGCTTTTGCTGGGAAAGCATAAGCAAATACTATGGGAGACCCACTCCCCAATAATGGGACTTATGTTTGTAATATGCTGTACTGCATGGCTCTTGTAAGGGGCATTGCAAGTTGCTCCGTCCTAATTTTTGGCAGCTTTTGCTTGCAAGGCATAAGCAAATACTATGGGACACCCACTCCCCAATAATGGGACTTATGTTTGTAATATGCTGTACTGCATGTGACGCGCCCCCTGGGCCGTGTGTACACGTGTGTGGGATACCCGGTGCCGGGTCTCTGGGGTCTGTAGTCTCCGTGGCGGTGACCCGGTCCCGTGGCTCAGGCTGGTCAAACCAGTGGCAGTCTTTCTTAGGTTTTGAGGCTAATTGTCCGACTGCGCCACCCGTGGATTGCGGTTAGGGAGTACCACCGCTGCGAGGCAGACCGCTGAGGCTGGTGTTGTGTGCGCAGCATAGAATGGGATAACTTCCCTCGGGAGGAGTATAGCCTCAGGGCAGTGAGTGTGGATGATGGGGTTGATGGTGCACGAGCGCAGCAGGAACGACTCAGAGTCTTTGCAGTGCAGTTCGGGGTCTTTACTGATGATTATAAGGTAGACCCTCCCGGGAGTACTGGCTAGCATAAGAGGCCTGGTCAGTCTGTGAGCAAGCAGGAGTTCCCCTGGCCAGGTGGAGTTGTAGGCCTCCCCATCTGTCTGCACTCTTCCTGGCTACCTTGCTGTAAGCGGGTAGAAGTAGCACACGTCCCTGAGTGTACCGTGTAGTTCTCACCCGTATGGCTGGTGACTTGGGGCCTTCTGTTAGCCTCCGCTCCACGACGGCGGTGCTGGTCCCTTGCTTGTGACTGAGCCTCCGGGCTTCTATGGCCAGAGGACCTGAAATCCCCTGCCGGCTGGTTTCTGCTGCTGGATATATAAGTCCTCACAGCTTCGGACTCCTGTGTCCGGTTCCTATTGTTTTCTGCCAGGGCGAGCTCTGCTCAGCTTCCAGCCCCTGGTTTTTAGCTCCTAGCACCTACAGAACTCCTTGCTGTTACTTTCCCTTGCTCTCACTCTGACTCTGACTGTTCTCTGACTCACTCAACCCCGCCCCAGATCCAGTTTATAAGGGCAGAATTCTCCCCTCCCAGGACTGGGGCAGGAGGATGTTGCATGTGTAAGAGATCCTGACCAGGAAACCTCCCACTTGCTCTCCGACGTAATACCTCTATTACTCTGGTGACCAGACCCCTGGGGTGCCACACATGGCTCTTGTAAGGGGCATTGCAGTTCCTCATAATTTTTGGAAAGCCTTCCATTCACTGCTTAGGCCAACAGTGCACGGGAGACCCAGTTGCTATAAATCGAAAAAAAGGTTTAGTTAACGCCCTCTGACCTCCATGTCATTTCCAAGGGGCATTGGAGTGGCTCGAAATTTTTGGTAGGCATTGCACTCACTGTATGCCCTATAACTGTGTAGCTGAACCGCTCCTTTTGTTACAGAAACTTATCCTACAAGACATATCTGGTTGACTGGCCTGATATTGATGTGAATGGTCCCTGTTCCTCCTGCTCTTTCTCCTTTGCCACCACCTCATCCATCATTTATCACCTGAAGCTTTGTTTTAACGGGAGTCTTAGAACTGGGATAGTAGCAGGAAAACATCCAGCAATCCTCGGAGGAGGTAGGATATGCTCCAAAACGCTGACCACCTCAGGTCTAGCCGCTACTACATACATGCGCTTGCATTCCAAGAAAACAAAGCAGATGCTAGCTTCTATCATCATCATCATGCTCCTCACCTAGGCACTCTCAACTCCCCTGATGGAGAAGCCAGGGCCCTCCGGAGGAGTCTGGTTCTCTGGTGGGATCGTCCAATGCTGCCCTAAAGCAGGCCAGGCTAAGAAAAGTGTGGGGGAAGGTGACAGGAGAAATCAGGGCGGCTGGGGACCGAGTATGGACACCTGGCCGCCACCTGGCGGCTGGGGACCGAGCGTGGACAACCGGCCGCCGGGCGGCTGGGGACAGAGTATGGATACCTCAATGCCGAAGCGGCCATGAGGTAGTGGCCAGCTTTGGCCTCCACCAAACTAAAAGGCCCCATTTCAAGTGAAAGCTAGCAGTACGGTATTGCAGCCTGCGGGTGGGTGGGTGGTTGGCTGCATATTTTAGCTTGCATTGCAAGGAATGGGGGAGGTACAATTGAACAATGCCCTGGGACAAGGACTTGCACGGGGATAGTTGCAAGTCAGCATCTTCTGATGCGGCAAGGATCACTTCTGATGGGCACACTTTTAGACAGTTACCTGGGAGTCAGAGATGCTTCCAGGGGTCTTCCCCATGCTGATCCCTTGTCTTTTCAGCACTGTATGCATGTGTCACACAGCACATGGCCAGATAAGGTTGTAAAATGTTAAAATGACATTTCCCGGTGAACGCATATGTCACGGTTGAAAGCAATACAAAAGTGCAAAAACGCATGAAAAATGCTACTTGTGAACAGAGCCCAAGGTGTGGAGGAGTATTTTTATTTTTGGTTATTTATTTTACCTTATACACAAGTTTCTACCCTGGAAAGGAAATTCCTTAACATATTTCACAGGAAAACCGTTTCAGTTTCGTTTTTGAACGTTTTATTGTGAGCCCGCAAAAGTGGCTTAATACCTCTGACCACGTTGTTGACAGCAGTGACCTGGGGGTCAGAAATGCTTCCAGGGGCGATCCCCATGCTGCCCCCATGTCTTTTGAGCACTGTCACTATCGTTTTGGGCACTTTTTAGGCTTTCTACAGACTGCCGGGGGTGCTGCCGCAAAAATGCTCGGGTCTCTCATAGACTAACATTGGGCTCGTTGCTCGGGTCGAGCACCCGAGTATCATGGTAAGCTCGGCCCGAGCTTCGAGCACCCGAGCATTTTAGTGCTCGCTCAACACTATCAGTCGTCATCTTGGTGAGGACACGGAAGTCTTGCCTGTTACCAGTCTGGCACCCATGGCTGACTTTATGTTACGCTGCCTTAACCGTGACCCTCGCATTGTCAAAATGTTGGGTGACAGTCATTACTGGTTGATGCCACTTTTAGACCCCCTCTACAAGGAGAACTTTCACTCTCTTATTCCTGAGTTGGAGAGGTCTACAAAAATGGGGCAGTACCAGAAGGCCCTTGCTGCAGAACTATTAAAAAAATTCCCATCTGAACAAGGTAGCGGCAGAGGTCACAGTTCGCTGCCCAACTAAGGCATACAGGCGAGAGAGACGCAACTCCAATCAAGGAGAGGCAGGGGAACACTGTCAATGTTCTAGGACAGTTTTCTGAGACCTGCCCAGCTTACAGGCCCTGAGGCGCAGGGTACTCTCACAAGGAGTGGAAAGTTTCAAAAGATGGTGAGGGAGTACCAGCGTCCTCCGTGATTCCTCTGTGCCTTTTAATTATTGGGTATCCAAGCTGGACACTTGGAATGAACTCACTCTGTATGCCTTGGAGGTCCTGGCCTGCCCTGCCGCTAGCGTGTTATCGGAGCGTGTTTTTAGTGCCGCTGGGGGAATTATAACTGATAAGCGCACTCGCCTGTCAACTGACAATGCTGACAAGCTGACCCTTATCAAAATGAACAAGGGCAAGATTGGGCCAGACTTCTCATCACCACCAAATGACAGCAGAGTAACATAAAGTCAAATCCACTGTGTTATTTCGGGAGGTGTATTCCCATTCATCACTTCACATCCACACATGGGTATGCGCTTCCTCATTTCGGCTGTTTTTTGCTCTTCTCCTTATCCTCAGCCTCCACGACCACTATACCACCAGGGTGACCGTGGTCCATGTTGCCAGCATTGCAAGTTCCTCTGTCCTAATTTTTGGCAGCTTTTGCTTGGAAGGCATAGGCAAAGATTATGGGAGACCCACTCCCCAATAATGGGAATAATGTTTTTAATATGCTGTACTGCATGGCTCTTGTAAGGGACATTGCAAGTTCCCCCTTCCTAATTTTTGGCAGCTTTTGCTTGGAAGGCATAGGCAAAGACTATGGGAGACCCACTCCCCAATAATGGGAATAATGTTTTTAATATGCTGTACTACATGGCTCTTGTAAGGGGCATTAAAATTGTCTTGTTAAGCTACTGTGACCTCCATGTCTCTTCCAAGGGTCGTTAATATTGTCTTTTATTCCACTGCGACCTCCACCACTCTTCCAAGGGGCATTAAAAGCGTCTTGTTAAGCTACTGTGACCTCCACGTCTCTTCCACAGGGCGTTGATATTGTCTTTTTATTCCACTGTAACGTCCACCACTCTTCCAAGGGGCATTGAAATTGTCTTTTTATTCCACTGCGACCTCCACCACTCTACCAAGGGGCATTAAAACCGTCTTTGTTAAGCTACTGTGACCTCCACGTCTCTTCCACGGGGCATTGATATTGTCTTTTTATTCCACTGTAACCTCCACCACTCTTCCAAGGGGCATTAAAACTGTCTTGTTAAACCACTCTGAACTCCACGTCTCTTCCAAGGGGCATTAAAACCATCTTGTTAAGCTACTGTGACCTCCACATCTCTTCCAAGGGGCATTAAAACTGTCTTGTTAAACCACTCTGAACTCCACGTCTCTTCTAAGGGGCATTAAAACCGTCTTGTTAAACCACTCTGATCTCCACAGCTCTTCCAAGGGGCATTGACATATTGTTTTTAATTACCTCTAACCTCCACGACTCTTGCAACGGGCATTGCATTTCCTCCTAATTTTTTTCAGCTTTTGCTTTTCATTGCATAGGCGAACACTAAGGGAGACTGACTTCCCAATAATGGGTAGAAGGTTTTTAATACGCTGTAATCCACGTCTGTTTCAAGGGGCATTGCAGTGCCTAATAATTTTTGGAAAGCCTTCCATTCCCTGCTTAGGCCAACAGTGTACAGGAGACCCAGTTGCTATAAATGGAAAAAACGGTTTAGTTAAGGCCCTCTGACCTCCATGTCACTTCCAAGGGGCATTGGAGTGCCTCGAAATTTTTGGTAGGCATTGCATTCACTGTATGCCTTATAACTGTGTGGCTGAACCGCTCCTTTTGGTACAGAAACATATCCTACAAGACATGTGTGCCTGGCTGACCTGATATTGATGTGAATGGTCCCTGTTCCTCCTGTTCTTTCTCCTTTGCCACCACCTCATCCATCATTCATCACTTGAAGCTTTGTTTTAACGGGAGTCATAGAACTGGGATAGTAGCAGGAAAACATCCAGCAATCCTCGAAGGAGGTAGAATATGCGCCAAAACGCTGACCACCTCAGGTCTAGCTGCTACTACATACATGCGCTTGCATTCCAAGGAACAGAAAGCTAAGGAGGTGGATGGCCTCGTGATCATGAATAATTTACTCGTTGTGTAGGAGGCCGACCACAGCTGCTGTCTATCTTCTGAACTTTGTGTTGAAGCCTGATTGACCCAGGACCCGCAATCCTCTATGTCTGGAGGACGTGTTGCATCCCAGTGTCCAACTGTGTCCCGGCTTCCACAATATTAACCCAGTGTGAAGGCGTCAGTGAGATGGACCATTCCTGGCTACATTCACTTGTCCACGTGTTTGTGGTTCGGCTGTCCTTCCCACTAAATGCACTGGGGAGGGCACAGGTAAAGTTTTGGTATGCGAGCTTGTGTATAAGGTGCACCGGGACAAATAGGGGCGGCTGGGAACCGTTTATGGACACCCGGCCACCCCCACGCGGCTGGGGACTGTGTGTGGGCACCCGGCCGCGGGGCGTCTGGGGACTGAGTATGGACACCCGGCCGCCCCCTGGCGACTGGGGACCAAGCGTGGACACCCGGCCGCCGGGCGGCTGGGGACTGAGTATGAATACCAGGCTACCGACGCAGCCATGACGTGGTGGCCAGATTCCACCTCCACATGCCTAAAAGGCCAAATTTCAAGTGCAAGCAAGCTAGCAGTATGGTATTGCAGCCTGGGGGTGGGTGGGTGGCAGGCTGCATACTTGCGCTTGTATTGCAAGTTATGGGGGAGGTACAATTGAACACTGCCCTGGGACAAGGACTTGCACGGGGATAGTTGCAAGTCTGCATCTTCTGATGCGGCAAGGATCACTTCTGATGGGCACACTTTTAGGCAGTGACCTGGGTGTCAGAGATGCTTCCAGGGGTCTTCCCCATGCTGTTCCCATGTCTTTTCAGCACTGTATGCATGTGTCACACAGCACATGGCCAGATAAGGTTGTAAAATGTTAAAATGACATTTCCCGGTGAATGCATTTGTCACGGTTGAAAGCAATACAAACGTGCAAAAACGCATAAAAAATGCTACTTGTGAACATAGCCCAAGGTGTGGAGGAGTATTTTTGTTTTTGGTTATTTATTTTACCTTATACACAAGTCTTTACCCTGGAAAGGATGTTCCTTAACCTCTTTCCGACCTGGTCAGTAATAGTACGCACCAGGTCGGGAAGGCCGGTTCAGCGGTGGCTCCGGCGGTGAGCCCGCACTGAAGCGAGCACATGTCAGCTGATTATTGGAATCGCAATCCACCCGCTGCTGTTAACCTGTTAAATCTCTGACAGTGGCATTTATCTCGCGCTTCCGCGAGTCCTAAGCCCCGCCCATCAGTGACCCCGTCACTTCATCGCGGGTCACCAATGGGTGGGCATGACAACTCAGGGTCTGCAGCAGTCGCCTGTGGTTGTCATGTCTCAATTGCTATGAGCGCCACCAATTGGTCAGCGCTCATAGCAAGTGAGCATTTCTCCTGCATACAAGCGATCTGCTCATCGCTTGTATGCAGTAGAAGCAATCAGACAACTGCTGCTTCTAGTCTCCTCTGGAGACTATAGAAGCAAGCAGAAAGTGTAAAAAAAAAGTTTTTAAAAAAATAAAAAGAATAAAAAATATATAAAAGTTTAAGTCACCCCCCTTTCGCCCCATTCAAAATAAAATATATATATATAAAAAAAAAAACACATACACATATTTGGTATCGCCGCATTCAGAATCGCCCGATCTATCAATATAAAAGAAGAATTAATACAATCAGTAAACGGCGTAACGAGAAAAAAATTTTAAACGCCAGAATTAAGTTTTTTTGGTCTCTACAACTTTGCAATAAAATGCAATAACGGGCGATCAAAACATCGGATCTACCCCAAAATGGTATCAATAAAAACGTCAGCCCGGCACGCAAAAAATAAGCCCTCACCTGGCCCCAGATCCCGAAAAATGGAGAAGCTAAGGGTCTCGGAAATGGCGTCATTTTTTTTGTTTTTTTTAGCAAGCTTTGAATTTTTTTTTCACCACTTAAATAAAAAAGAAACTATACATGTTTGGTGTCTATGAACTCATAACGACCTGGAAAATAATGATGGCAGGTCAGTTTTAGCAATCTGTGAACGTGGTAAAAAAAGGACCCAAAAAACAACTGTGGAATTGCATTTTTTTTGCAGTTTCACTGCACTTGGAATTTTTTTCCCATTTTCCAGCACACGATATGGTAAAACCAGTTATGGTGTTTAAAAGTACACCTCGTCCCGCAAAAAATAAGCCCTCAGATGGCCATATTGAATGAAAATTAAAAAAGTTCTGGCTCTGGGAAGAAGGGGAGCAAAAAAGGAAAACACAAAAACAGAAAGACCCATGGTCGTTAAGGGGTTAACATATTTCACAGGAAAGCACTTTCACTTTCGTTTTTGAACGTTTTATTGTGAGCCTGTAAATGTGGCTTAATACCTCTTAACACGTTGTTGACAGCAGTGACCTGGGGGTCAGAAATGCTTCCAGGGGCGATCCCCATGCTGTCCCTATGTCATTTGAGCACTGTCACAATCGTTTTGGGCACTTTTTATGCTTTCTACAGACTGCCGGGGGAGCCGCCGCCAAAATGCTCGGGTCTCCCATAGACTAACATTGGGCTCGTTGCTCGGGTCGAGGACCCGAGTATCACAGTGAGCTCGGCCCGAGTTTCGAGCACGCGAGCATTTTAGTGCTCGCTCAACACTAGTTATCATCTTTTTAAAACCTTTTTGATATAATACATTTCTGATATATAAATTATTTTGATCTACTGCTTCTTCCTTTTTTTCGTGATTGGTGATGTTAAAGGGTAGTGACTGAAGTTAAGTGGTGAAGGGTGAAGTTTGCCTAGCAACTAAAGAAGACAGTTGGTGATTGGCCCAGTAATAAGTGGGAGAGGTTTGGGTCAGATAAGAGCAGAGTTTTTTTCCGGTTAGTCAGTCAGTCAGAGATGAAGAGTTGGTTGACAAAGAGGTATTTTAATTGCTGGCAAAAACAAGATTCCATTGAGTAAAGACAAGCCGTGGCTGCATTTATAATTATTATTAGTTATTTAAGCAAAAACAAACAAACAAACAAACAAGCATCAATTAATTGCTGGTTAAACATAATTACCATCACTGTTTCCAATTCTCAATACCAATTTGTCCTGTGGAAAAGTTGACTGGTGGCAAGTCTGCTTGTGAATAAATGCAAACTATTGGCTGATTTATCACAAGTTCCAGCAAAGCATAGAAAGGAATAGGTGCACACTACAATACCAAGGGTTACAAGTTGTGTTGAGCCACCCCCGTAGTGTTCAGTTTCAGTTCGGTTCGTCGAACACCGGGATGTTCGAGGAACTGTTCGTCGAACTGTTCGTTGAACACCTTAGAACACCGTCGAACACCGTTAAAACCAATGGCAGGCAAACAAAAACACATAGAAACACATAGAAAACACCTTCAAAGGTGTCCAAAAGCTGACAAACTGCTCAGAAGACACTCTCTTTAAAAAAGCCGGAAGCAAATTCAGCAGCGGCATACACAGGTACCCGACAATTGAGACAAGAAGGAATAGAGCATCACACATAGATTAGATAGATAGAAACATGTCAGTCACACATATAAGAAGCACAGTGACAGTGTTGGTTACTGCACTTGTCATTTAGTGTAAAGGATTTATTTAAAAAAATATTAGTGTTTTCATACACAGTCTCTTTAAAAAAGCCGGCCGGCAATTCATTCAGCAGCGGTACCCGACAATTAAGAACAGAAAGAATAGAGCTTCACACATAGATTAGATAGATAGAAACATGTCAGTCACATATATAATAAGTACAGTGACAGTGTTGCTTACTGTACTTGTCATTTAGTGTAAAGGATTTATTTAAAAAAATAATAGTGTTTTCATGCACCGTCTCTTTAAAAAAGCCGGCCGGCAATTCAGCATCTGTACCCAAGCTTTCTGGGCCACCCCCGCTGCAAATTGCAGTCCGCAGCCACCCCGGAAAATGGCGCGTTCATAGAAGCGCCATCTTCTGGCGCTGTACCCAACTCATCCAGGGCCCTGATGCGGTGGCTCACTGGGTAATAAAGGGGTTAGGGCCAGCTTGGCATTATCAGCTGGCCCTAAGCCCGAAATTCATGGGGTCACGCCAATATTAGACATGACCACCATGAATTTCTAGTAAAGTATTTTAAAAAAACACAACACCCAGAATAAAGTCCTTAAATTGAAATAAACACACAATTCTTTATTGTTCTAAATTAAACCATACTTTCAATCACGCCCATTCCAGCTGAAGCCAACGATCTCCTGCAATAAAAGAAAAATAATAAACCAACATCATCCTTACCTTTCCATGGTTCCCACGACAGCTTCAGCTCTGCTACATCGAGATGACAGGCTGGACCGCAGCAGAACGCTGCCATCCAGCCTGTCATCCCGCAGACACTGAGAAGCCCAGGCATGCTTGCGCTCCTCAGTGTCTCGCTGTGACGGCATCCAGATGAGCCGAGGTCATGTCCAATGAACTCGGCTCACCTCATGCACGTCACTGACAGCGTGGGAAAATTCTCATGCACTCAGCGCTTCAGCGTGGGAGAATTCTCAAGCTGAAGCGCTGAGTGCAGGAGAATTTTCCCACGCTGTCAGTGACGTGCATGAGGTGAGCTGAGTTCATTGGACATGAGCTCACCTCATGCACGTCACTGACAGCGTGGGAGAATTCTCCTGCACTCAGCGCTTCACCGTGAGAATTTTCCCACGCTGTCAGTGATGTGCATGAGGTGAGCCGAGTTCATTGGACATGAACTCGGCTCATCTGGATGCCGTCACAGAGAGACGCTGAGGAGCGCAAGCAAGCCTGCGCTTCTCAGTGTCTGCGGGATGACAGGCTGAATGGCAGCTTTCTGCTGCGGTCCAGCCTGTCATCTCGATGTAGCAGAGCTGAAGCTGTCGTGGGAACCATGGAAAGGTAAGGATTATGTTGCTTTATTATTTTTCTTTTATTTCAGGGGATCATTGGCTTCAGCTGGAATGGGCGTGATTGTAAGTATGGTTTAATTTAGAACAATAAAGAATTGTGTCTTTATTTCAATTAAAGGACTTTATTCTGGGTGTTTGTGTTTTTTTTAACTTTGACTATGGTGTTAGTAATGGGGGTGTCTTATAGATGCCTCTCCATTACTAACCTGGGCTTGATGTCAGCTGGCATTATAAGCTGACATCAACCCCAGCCCTATTACCCCACTGCCACCGCTACAGGGCAGTGGGAAGAGCGAGGCTAAGTGCCAGAATTGGCGCATCCTATGGATGTGCCATTTCTGGGGCGGCTGACGGCTGGTGTTTCTAGCCTGGGAGGGGGCCAATATTCATGGCACCCTTCCTGAGCTATTAATATCAGCCCCCAGCTGTCTGCCTAGCCTTTGCTAGCTATTAAAATAGGGGGGACATCACGTCAATTTTTTGGTGGGTCCCCCATTTTAATAGCTAGTAAAGGCTAGGCATTCAGCTGGGGGCTGATATTAGTAGCCTGGGAAGCTCCGTGGGTATTACCCCTTCCCAGGCTTCAAACATCAACCCAGCTGTCTACTTAACCTCCGCTAGAGCCTAAAATTATGGGGAACCCCACGCCAATTTTTTTTAAAATAAATCCTTTATTTTAACACTAAATGACAAGTACAGTAATCAACACTGTCACTGTACTTCATATATATGTGACTGACATGTTTCTATCTATCTAATCTATGTGTGATTCTCTATTCCTTCCATTCTAAATTGTCGGGTACCGCTGCTGAATTGCCGGCCGGCTTTTTTAAAGAGACGGTGCATGAAAACACTAATATTATTTTTAATAAATCCTTTACTCTAAATGGCAAGTACAGTAATCAACACTGTCACTGTACTTCTTATATATGTGACTGACATGTTTCTATCTATCTAATCTATGTGTGATGCTCTATTCTTTTGGTTCTAAATTGTCGGGTACTGGTGTATGCCGCTGCTGAATTGCCGGCTTTTCATGCTTCACTGTGAGCACAGTTCCCATCGATTTGGGCAATCACTCTAATGCCACAACCACCATGGCTGTGGCATTACAGTGAGTGGCAGACAATCCCTGCATGATTGGTGCTCTAAATAGCGCCAGACATGCAGGACAAGCTTTTGGTGCACGAACAGCTATTGAACATAACCTCGAAGAGCCGAATTTTTTGCAAATCGTTCGGGTTCGTCGAACAACTCGAACACCGCCCAAAACAGCTCGAATTTGAGATTGGCGAACAGTTCTAGTCGAACACCGCTCATCTCTAGTTACAAGTACCAACATAGTCAGTGATTAAATACAAAGCAGAAGCAGGGCTCACTTATCCTGATATAGAAGATGGTCACAGTGGCAGGCTGTACTGGAGGGGAGGACTCTTCAATTTGGCAGAACTTTCTTCTGGCACAGTAAATGGTTCTTATGTTCTGCTCCATGAAAACAGAGATTGGAATGAAATACAGCACAGCTTGGCATATAGAGGACTGAAACTGAAGTGTGGAGACAGATCAGAGGATGAGGAGTTACTAGAATAGGCTGCCTACAGGGAGAAAGCTTAGCCTGGCAAAAGGGGGGCTGAAGCAGTAGATGCTGTGAAGGAGTGCCAGTGACAAGGACGACTGCACAAAATCCTGAGCAATTTCCCATTTTATCATGGGTCACAAGAGTTTTCTCCGTTCTCACTGCATTTTGGCTGCAATCCCTTTCATCCTTTTGTTGAGATGAGTTTTTGGACTTGCAACTTAAGGAAAGGATTGCCCTCCTTGGTCCAGACAGTGTTGTCTAATCAGCTGGCATCTGAAATCCCTCACCTACTGTATCCTCACCTATCCCTTGTAGATTGTGAGTCCTCGCGGGCAGGGTCCTCGCTCCTCCTGTACCAGTCGCCGTCACGTTTTGTTCAAGATTATTGTAATTGTTTTTGCTATGTATACCCCTTTTTCACATGTAAAGCACCATGGAATAAATGGCGTAATAATAATAAATAATATTAATAATAATAATAATAATAATAATAATAATAATAATATGGACTCTGGTCTTCCATTTCAGTATCCCTGCTGTTAATAACCACCCCTTTAGAATTGTTTTGTATTTTATCATTTCGTTTTCACATTTATGCAAGAAATTTACAAGTTGTGCCCTTTCATTAAAGGTATTGTAGAAGATTTTTGAAAATAATTTCAAAGCAAGGAATTCATTAAAATATATTTTTTTAAGATTTCTCTAAATTGAATGCATCTTGACTCAACATATCCCAAAAATGTGTGACGTGGGATGATCAACTAATGAAAAACACATGATTTTGCAATACTCTCTCAAGAGATATCTATGCTATATGCTTCTTTTTTATGCCCAGTGGCTGTGGTATTAAATGAGGCCTGTCATAGGTTTTGTTTACATGTTGTGTCATTGTACTGAATTTGTTTAACACCTTAGTGAAGAACACTATTTTGAGCCTAATGACCAAGCCCTATTTTTCAAATTTGAAATATGTCACTTTCCGTGGTAATAATTCTGAAATGATTGCCAGTGATTAAAAGTGGTTTTCCTAATAGATTGTACTGTATGGTAACGGTAAATTTAGGCTGATATGTTTTTTGTTTTTTGTGTGAAAATATCTGAAATTTGATGAAAACTTACCAATGTTTAAACTTTGAATGCTTGTATCCTTGAACCACATGGTTATACCACACACAATAGTTAATAAACAACATTTCCCATATGTCTAGTTTATGTCAGCATCATTTTCCTAACCTCCTTTTATTTTTTTTGAATGTAAGTAAAGTTGAAATTTACAATCAAGTTTTCATTTTTTTCAAGGAAATTTACAAATTCTATTTTTTACAGACCTTTCAAGTTTTTAAGTGACTTTGAGGCTATGTGCCCACGATGCAGAAATGAAGCAGAAAATTTCTGCAGCATTTCTGCATCTCCCTGGCAGAAAAACGCATACAGATTGTGCATGCGTTTTTCCTGCAGAATACATGCGGAATACATGCGGATTCACATACGTACCCACATGCGTTAACGCATGTGTTTCCGCATGCGGACTGACAAGCACTTTCCAGGCGATAGCATCACTTGGAAAGTGCTTGACAATTAGGTCACACTGTATAAATCCATGCAAAAGGCATGGATTTATACAGTGTGACCATAAAAATAAAAAAATAAAGCTATACTTACCCCCGATACCCCGCCGCGTGTGCGGGAAAGCCTGCGGTCATATTACCGCGACGTCATCTCAGGTCCTGGAAGGAGTAGTGCTGCAGGGGCCGCCAGACAGGTGAATATAAACTTTATTTATTATTTTATTCTTTTTTTCATAGGTACAATGGTACCCAGGTCTGGATGAGAGTCTTCTCTCCTCCAGAACTGGGTACCATCCGCACATAGAGACGCATATAATCCGCTTGTACAAATGTACAGACACGGATTCTATGCGTCTCAATGCAAGTCAATGGCGGCCATTCCGCTGCGCTTCCGCAAAATTAATGAACATGCTGCGGATGTATGAGTGCTGCAGAAATGCTGTGGAAAAATCCGCAGCATGTGCATTGACATTGCGGAATGCCATTGGGGACCATGGCAGAAGGCTTACCATGCGTTTTTGATGCTTTTCCACTGCGGAAATTCTGCAGCAGAAACGCATGAAAAACGCATCGTGGGCACGCAGCCTGAGGGGCCTACAGTGGTTTGCAAAAGTATTCACCCGCTTGACTGTTTACCTATTTTGCTACATCACAATTTGTGTTAAAATAGTTTTGTAATCCGATTTGTGTGTGATGCATCAGCACTAGTGATAAGTGAAGATGATACTTGGATATTAGTGTAGAGCGAGCACTAAAATGCTCGGGTGCTCGAAGCTCAGGCCAAGCTAACCGTGATACTCGGGTGCTCGACCCGAGCAACGAGCCCAATGTTAGTCTATGGGAGACCCGAACATTTTTGCGGCGGCACCCCCTGGCAGTCTGTAGAAAGCCTAAAAAGTGCCCAAAACGATAGTGACAGTGCTCAAATGACATGGGGACAGCATGGGGATCGCCCCAGAAAGCATTTCTGACCCCCAGGTCACTGCTGTCAACAACGTGGTCAGAGGTATTAAGCCACATTTACGGGCTCACAATAAAACGTTCATAAACGAAACTGAAATGGTTTTCCTGTGGAATATGTTAAGGAACTTCCTTTCCAGGGTAAAGACTTGTGTATAAGGTAAAATAAATAACCAAAAACAAAAATACTCCTCCACACCTTGGGCTATGTTCACAAGTAGCATTTTTTATGCGTTTTTGCACTTTTGTATTGCTTTCAACTGTGACAAATGCATTCACCGGGAAATGTCGTTTTAACATTTTACAACCTTATCTGGCCATGTGCTGTGTGACTCATGCATACAGTGCTGAAAAGACATAGGAACAGCATGGGGAAGACCGCTGGAAGCATCTCTGACACCCAGGTCACTGCCTAAAAGTGTGCCCATCAGAAGTGATCCTTGCCGCATCAGAAGAAGCAGACTTGCAACTATCCCAGTGCAAGTCCTTGTCCCAGGACAGTGTTCAATTGTACCTCCCCCATTCCTTGCAATGCAAGCACAAGTATGCAGCCTGCCACCCACCCTCCCGCAGGCTGCAATACCATACTGCTTGCTTGCTTGCACATGAAATTGGGCCTTTTAGGCATGTGGAGGCGGAATGTGGCCACCACGTCATGGCTGCGTCGGCGGCCTGGTATCCACACTCAGTCCCCAGCCGCCCGGTGTCCGGGTGTCCCGCTTGGTCCCCAGCCGCCAAGGGGCAGCCGGGTGTCCATAAACGGTCCTCAGCCGCCCCTATTTGAAGGACTGCCTAACCACAAACACGTGGACAAGTGAATGTGGCCAGGGATGGTCTATCTCACTGACGCCTTCACACTAAGTTAATATTGTGGAAGCCAGGACACAGTTGGACACTGGGATGCAACATGTCCTCCAGACATAGAGGATTGCGGGTCCTGGGTCAATCAGGCTTCAACACAAAGTTCAGAAGGTAGACAGCAGCAGTGGTAGGCCTCCAACACAATGAGTAAATTATTCATGATCATGAGGCCATCCATCTCCTTAGCTTTCTGTTCCTTGGAATGCAAGTGCATGTATGTAGTGGCGGCTAGACCTGAGGTGGTCAGCGTTTTTGCGCATATCCTACCTCATCTGAGGATTGCTGGATGTTTTCCTGCTACTATCCCAGTTCTATGACTCCCATTAAAACAAAGCTTCAGGTGATGTATGATGGATGAGGTGGTGGCAAAGGAGAAAGAGCAGGAGGAACAGGGACCATTCACATCAATATCAGGCCAGTCAACCACACATGTCTTGTAGGGTATGTTTCTGTACCAAAATGAGTAGTTCGGCTACACAGTTATAGGGCATAAAGTGAGTGCAATGCCTACCAAAAATTTCGAGGCACTCCAATGCCCCTTGGAAGTGATATGGAGGTCAAGGGGCCTTAACTAAACTGTTTTTTCCATTTATAGCAACTGGGTCTCCTGTACACTGTTGGCCTAAGCAGTGAATGGAAGGCTTTCCAAAAATTATGAGGAACTGCAATGCCCCTTGAAACAGATGTGGATTACAGCGTACTAAAAACCTTCTACCCATTATTGGGGAGTGGGTCTCCCTCAGTGTTTGCCTATGCATTGAAAAGCAAAAGCTGACTAAAATTAGAAGGAAATGCAATGCCCGTTGGATAAGTCGTGGAGGTTAGAGTTAATTAAAAACAACATTTCAATGCCCCTTGGAAGAGCTGTGGACTTCAGAATGGTCTATCAAGACAATTTAATGCCCCTTGGAAGAGACGTGAAGGTCAGAGTGGAGGTCGCAGTGGAATAAAAAGACAATATCAATGCCCCTTGGAAGAGTGGTGGAGGTCACAGTAGCTTAACAAGACAATCTTAATGCCCCTTGGAAGAGTGGTGGAGGTCACAGTAGCTTAACAAGACGATCTTAATGCCCCTTGGAAGAGATGTGGAGGTCACAGTAGCTTAACAAGATGGTTTTAATTCCCCTTGGAAGGGTGGTGGAGGTTATAGTGGAATAAAAAGACAATATCAATGAGCCTTGGAAGAGTGGTGGAGGTCGCAGTAGCTTAACAAGACAGTTTTAATGCCCCTTGGAAGAGACGTGGAGGTCACCGTAGCTTAACAAGATGGTTTTAAAGCCCCTTTTAAGAGACGTGGAGGTCACAGTAGCTTAACATGACGGTTTTAATGTCCCTTGGAAGAGTGGTGGAGGTTACAGTGGAATAAAAAGACAATATCAATGCCCCTTGGAAGAGTGGTGGAGTTCGCAGTAGCTTAACAAGATGGTTTTAATGCCGCTTGGAAGAGTGGTGGAGGTCGCAGTGGAATAAAAAGACAATATCAATGCCCCTTGGAAGAGTGGTGGAGGTCGCAGTAGCTACACAAGATGGTTTTAATGCCCATTGGAAGAGACATAGAGGTCACAGTAGCTTAACAAGAAAGTTTTAATGCCCCTTGGAAGAGACCTGGAGGTCACAGTAGGTTAACAAGACGGTTTTAATGCCCCTTAAAAGAGCCATGCAGTGCAGCATATTAAAAACATTATTTCCATTATTGGGGAGTGGGTCTCCCATAGTCTTTGCCTATGCCTTCCAAGCAAAAGCTGCCAAAAATTAGGACAGAGGAACTTGCAATGCTGGCAACACGGACCATGGTCAACCTGGTTGTATAGTGGTGGTGGAGGCTGAGGATAAGGAGAAGAGCAAAAAACAGCTGAAATGAGGAAGCGTATACCCATGTGTGGGTGTGAAGGGGTGCATGGGAATACACCTCACGAAAAAGCACAGTGGATTTGACTTTATGTTACTCTGCTGTCATTTGGTGGTGATAAGAAGTCTGGTCCAATCCATCCCTTGTTCATTTTGATAAGGGTCAGCTTGTCAGCATTGTCAGTTGACAGGCGAGTGTGCTTATGAGTTATAATTCCCCCAGCGGCACTAAAAACACACTCCGATAACACGCTAGCGGCATGGCAGGCCAGGACCTTCAAGGCGTACAGAGCGAGTTCATTCCAAGTGTCCAGCTTGGATACCCAATAATTAAAAGGCACAGAGGGATTACGGAGGATGCTGGTATGGTCGGCAAGGTACTCCCTCACCATCTTTTGAAACTTTCCACTCCTTGTGAGAGTACCCCGCGCCTCAGGGCCTGTAAGCTGGGCGGGTCTCAGAAAACTGTCCCAGAATGTTGACAGTGTTCTCCTGCCTCTGCTGGATTGGAGTTGCGTCTCTCTCGCCTGTACGCCTTGGTTGGTCAACGAACTGTGACCTCTGCCGCTAGCGTGTTCAGATGGGAATTTTTTTAACAGTTCAGCAGCAAGGGCCTTCTGGTACTGCCCCATTTTTGTAGACCTCTCCACCTCAGGAATAAGAGAGTGAAAGTTCTACTTGTAGCAGGGGTCTAAAAGGGTCACCAACCAGTAATGACTGTTACCCAACATTTTGATAGCGCGAGGGTCACGGTTAAGGCAGTGTAATGTAAAGTCAGCCATGCGTGCCAGACTAATAATGGGCAAGACTTCCGTGTCCTCACCAAGATGACGACTGACCATGCTCTCCTCCTCCTCCCCCCTGCCCTCAGGCTACCCACGCTGAACCGACGATAAGACAGTTGTACAGGTAGTATCGTCTACAGCGCATGATAACAGCTTCTGTTCTTCCTCCTCCTCCTCTCCCTCATTGTCCCCCAATGCACGTTGGGATGAGATGAGGCTGGGCTGTGTGTAATCACTCGCTATGGCTTCTTAATCCATCTCATCATACTCTGGCTGCAATGCCTCCTCTTTAATTCTCTGCAGAGAGCTTTGCAAAAGACAGACAAGTGGGATGCTGACGCTAATGACGGCGTCATCGCCACTCACCATCTTGGTGGACTCCTCAAAGTTTGTCAGGATGGTCCATATGTCAGACATCCAGGTCCACTCCTGAGGTCTTATGTGTGGAGTCTGACCTGAATATTGACGGCCTTTTTGCAGCTGGTACTCCACAACTGCTCTCTTCTGCTCACGAATCCTTTGCAACATGTGGAGGGTAGAGTTCCAATGTGTGGGGACATCACACACCAGTCGGTGTCCTGGAAGCTGCAAACGCTGCTGCAACACAGCAAGGGCGACGGAAGCTGTAGCCGACTTCCGAAAATGAGCTGACAGGCAGCGTACTTTGACGAGCAGATCTGGCAACTCGGGGTACAATTTAAGAAACCGCTGAACCACGAGGTTAAGCACATGAGCCAGGCATGGTACGTGTGTGATCTCGCCTCGCCTCAGAGCCGCCCCCAGGTTACGGCCATTGTCACACACGACCATGCCTGGATGTAGATTCAGCGGTCTCAGCCACAGATCTGCCTGCTCTTTCACAGCTGTCCACAACTCACAAGCAGTGTGAGGTTTATCACCTAAGCTTATGAGTTTCAGCACAGCCTGTTGCCTATTGGCTGAGGCAGTACTGCATTGCTTCCAGCTTGTAACTGTTTTGATGATATCTGAGATGGAGGCTGAACATGAGGAGGAGGAGGAGGAGGATGATGCGCAGGAGATGCAGACTGTGGGGGCAACTCTGACTGACATAGGGCCCGCAATCCTCGGTGTGGGGAGGATGTGTTCCGTCCCAAGGTCTAACTGGGTCCCGGCTTCCACTATGCTTAGCCTGTGTGCCGTCAGGGAGATGTACCGTTCCTGGCCACAAACATATGTCACGTGTCCGTTGTTAGGTGGACTCTCCCAGTAACTGCGTTGTTGAGGGCACGGCAGATGTTTTGGGACACGTGCTTGTGTAGTGCGGGGATGGCACACTGGGTAAAATAGTGTCGGCTGGGGACCGAGTACCGAGGGACGGCCACCACCATAAGGTTGTGGAAGGATTCCGTCTCCAAATGCCTAAAAGGCAGCATTTCCAACGCAAGCAGTCGTGAAATGTGCAAATTTAGGACAGTGGCCTGTGGGGCGTTGGCTGCGAATATGCGCTTTAGTTCAAAGCTCTGGGATATGGACAATTGAACGCTGTGGTGGGACGTGGACGTGGCGTTGATGCTGTTGCTTGAGAAACTGCCATAGCAAGTGAAGACTGAGAGGAGGAGGCATCTTTGCATGCTGTATGGACAGGGGATAGCCTTGCATGCACAACAGGGGGTTCTCTTACACGCACAACAGCGGAAGAAGCAGTGGTGACACCCGCTGACACTGGTCGTGGACCCTGGGGTTCGCCCCATAAAGTCGGGTGCTTTGCTGCCATGTGCCTGATCATGCAGGTGGTGGTCAGGCTGGTAGTTTTGTCACCCCTGCTGATGCTGGCCTGGCAGGTGGTACAAATGGCCTTTTTGGGGTTATCAGCAGAGTCTTTAAAAAAATTCTAGACTCTGGAAGACCTACCGGTTGTACTGGCAACGTCCCTCGTGCTGGTGTTACGGGGAACGGTTGCCCACCTTCTGTCTCTGGCCACCACACTGCTTCTTCCTGCATGTTGGGGTACTCTGCCTCCCTCCCCCTGTGTGCTGCTGGCCTCACTCTGCATGTCCTCCTGCCACGTTGGGTCAATTACTAGATCATCCACCACCTCCTCCTCTTCCACTTGCACACCACGGTCCTCCTCCTCACTTCGTGGCAATTGTGTCTCGTCATCGCCCACCTCTTGTGACAAATTGCCAGCGTCGCCTTCATGTGTCCGTGGCTGTTCAAATATTTGCCCATCGCTACATGGGATCTCCTCTTCCACTACTTCAAGCGGAGCAGGCGAGGGGCACAAATATGGAAATGGACCAGTGAACAGTTCTTCACAATGTACAACTGTGGGATCAGTTGCTGTCTTACGACACTTGGCATGGTGGGAGGAAGGAGCATCAGCATGAGGAGGAGTATGCAGTCGAGACTCACGGCTTCTAAGACTTGACCGTGTGGAAGACACACCGGAGGTGGTCGTGCCCAGGTGACTGGAATTATTATCTGCTATCCAATTAATAACCTGTTCACACTGATCAGTTCGCAATAGTCGTGCTGTTGTGTGCTTCTCTAGAAATTCGGTCAAGAACTGGGAGCGAGAAGATGTGGCTGCTGGTTGTGGCACATTTTCACCTTGGCCACGGCCCCATCCTCTACACGCACCATCACCAGAACGTCCAGTTCCACGTCCCTTGCCACGCGCCTTGCCCATTGTAAATGATGTAAAATAGCTTACACTCATACTATCAATGGCAAAAGGGTAATAAAAAAGAGATTTGAACCGTGGAAGAGGAAAACCACAGATATAATTTCCTGGTGTATACCAGACTTGTTAAAATAGATTTATTTGTGTCTGAACAGTCAGCGACACACTCAAACAGTTTTTTTTTATGGAAAAAAAGCAAGCAGGTTGATAACACCCAGATTTGAACCGTGGAAGAGAAAAAACACAGTTCTATTTCTCTGGCCTACACCAGACTCTTTTAAACAGATTATATTGGTGTCTGAGCAGTCAGCGAGACACTGAAAATGTTTTTTTTTATGCAAAAAAGACAAAAAAATGGAGAATACAGAGATTTGAATCGTGGAACTGCAAAACCACAGTTAGAATTTCCTGGTGTATACCAGACTTGTTAAAATAGATATATTTGTGTCTGAACAGTCAGCGACACACTCAAACTGTTTCTTTCATGGAAAAAAAGACAAGCAGGTTGATAACACCCAGATTTGAGGCGTGGAAGAGGAAAAACACAGTTCTAGTTCTCCGGCCTACACCAGACTCTTTTAAACAGATATATTGGTGTCTGAATAGTCAACGAGACACTTAATTTTTTTGGGGGGGGGGGAATACCAAAAGGTATTTGTACAGTCTGACTGAGGAAAAAAAAAAAACAGGATTTAGATGAAGAAAAAAGGATTTTTCCTGGCCCCTGAGACTTGGGGATAAGTCTAGCAATTTGAACAGTAGGAGCACACAGGACTGTAATGCAGTGTTTGTTGGTATAACCACTGCATCTCCTATACAGCCTGCCTGATATCTGGGATGGATATTAGTCCTGAGAAGGACTGTTTGTTTGATGTGGCAGGCTTTAGAGACCCTACACTAACTATTTCACAGTATAAATCTCTCACTAGCTCTGCAGCACTGACCGTACACTGTCTGATCCAAAGCGACTGTGTCCAAGATGGCGGTGCCCGGTTTTAAATACTCGAGGTGACGCTATGCGGCCAGCCAATCACTGTAATGCCCACAAACAACATGGCTGTGGCATTACAGTGATTGGCTGGCAATCCCTGCATGTTCATTGGCTCTGTAAAGAGCACCAAACGTGCAGGGCGGAGACCCAAGCTCCCGCCCAAGTAACCCGGAAATGCTCGGTGCTCGCCGAACATCCTGAGTAGTGAGATGCTCGGGCGAGTACCGAGCAGTGTCGAGCATGCTCGCTCAACACTATTGGATATCACTCAAGTATCTTGGTGCTCGGACGTGCTTGACACTCGCCGAGCACTGGCTCGTGCTCGGATATCAAGCTTGAATACCTGCCATGCAGGGATTGCCTGCCAGTTACTGTAATGCCATAGCCATCTTGGTAGTGCCATTACTGTGATTGGCTGGCCGCATTACCTCATCATCAAAGGTTATAAAAAGACCAATACTGCCACTCTTGGCACACTGATGCCATGGCACAGCTCAGGGACAGTTGTGATTGGAGGGAGAGAGTAATTGTCCAGGCCTATGTGTGCATAGTTTCAGGAATTCCTCTAGAGGTGATATTGCTGATGCTAAACCATAGTATTAAAAGTCTTTGTAAGGGCTAATTCTTTTTTTTTCTGTTTCTATGCAATACCTTGCGCATTTAGCCTAAGGACAGCTGCAGGAGCAGGGAGAGTGACTGAATACAGCCTCTAGGCAGGACTTTGGGCTTTGGAGTCCATTGCTAAATATATAGCTGCTGCAAGTGATGATCACATTTTTGTTTTTTTGGTTAGAAAATTTACTGTATTGTCATCCATACAGCTTAACCTGCTTTATGTGAAATTATGGTGGTTTGAAATATAAAAACAACTCTTGGCCTGCTACAGATGACCAATTTTCTTGTTCCATATTTGACTATTCTCATCCATACCGTTTAACATATTTTGTGTGAAATTACGGTGATTTGAAATAAAGAAAAGAAAAGTTTGGCCTGGTACAGGTGATACAATTTTTTTGTTCCAATAATTGACTATTGTCTTCCATACAGCTTAATCTGCTTTATGTGAAATTTGGTCATGTGTGATAATGGCCGTAAATTGGTGGCGGATGTGAAGCTTAACAAGCTTACATGTGTACCATGTTTGGCCCACAAGCTCAACTTGGTAGTTCAACAGTTTCTGATAACCTACACAGATTTGCCAGAACTTCTGATCAAAGTACGCCACGTCAGTGGCCATTTCTGCAAGTCAGCTACAACTGCTGCGGCCCTTGCAGTGCTGCAGTAGTGCATCAAGTGCCAGGTCACCAATTGGTGTGAGATGTCACCACGTGCTGGAACTCCACAATGCACATGTTGGCAAGGCTTTGTGAGCTGCAGAGGCCAGTTGTCAAATACCAGCTCCAACACGCCTGTCGTTATTCTGGTCAGCCTCCGCACATAACAACTGAAGAGTGGGCATGGGTTTCTGACATTTGTGTGGTTCTCCAAGACTTTGAGGACTCTACAAAGATGATGAGCGGCAATGACGCCATAATCAGCGCAATGTTCCTGCTTCTGCGCCTATTTACACAGTCGCTGCTCACAATTAAACATGAAACTGTGCATATGGAACAAGTGGAGATGGAAGAAGGCATGAGACAGGGAAAAACTACCCAGCCTAGCCTCATCTTATTTGCTCAGTGCAGATTGGGTAACAATGAAGAGGAGGAACAGGAGCTGGTAGCTAAAGCAGAGGCTAGTACCCACACAAGGTTTGTTCCGTCTCTCCTACATAGATGGGCTGAGGAGGGGAATGAGGATGAAGAGAGGGAGGAGGAGGAGATGGAGAGTCACCATCATCGTGGAGACAGGGAAGTGTGGGCTGTAGGGAGCTTGGCACATATGGCCTACTTTATGTACTGCTATCTTTCCCATGACCCTCACTTTATATTCATCGTGGCCAAAAAAAGTGTACTGGTTGTTCACCCTGCTAGACCCACACTGCAAGGAGAACTTTATATTTCTTTTTCCTGAGGCGGAGAGACTTAATAAAATGGTGCTACACCAGAAAACCATTATGGAAAATATGTTGAAAAAGTTCCTATCTGACAATGCGAGCGGCAGGGGGCAAACTTCCTTGCCTTGCCCGACCAAGGAGGAGAGGCAAAGGAGACACACACCAGATAAAGCAGAGGCAGGGATACACTGTCAAAGTCCTGGGCCAATTTCATGACACCCTCCCAGCGTCCAGGGCCTGATCACTGGATATTTTTGAAAAGGAGGGAAAGTTTTTAAAAATGGTCAAGCAATACCTGGTTGACCAAACCAGCGTACTCCCTAATTCCTCTGTGACCTTCAACTATTGAGTCTCAAAGCTGGACACCTGGCTTGAGCTGTCCCATTATGCTTTGAAGGTGTTATGCTGCTCTGCCACTAGCATCTTGTCTGAGCAGGTTTTTAGTGCTGCCGGGGGCTATAACAGACAGGCGTTTTTGTCTGTCAACAGAAAATGCTGACAGTCACTCTGATAAAAATGAAGAAAGCATGGATTATCCCTGACTTTTCCACACTACCAGATGACAGTAGCACATAAAGTGTTTTCAATGTTCATTATTTGAATGAGGCCCTCCAGTTGTTGCCTTCAAGGACTTATGGATGACTGGATGATCCCCCTTATAATTTTTTCCTGGCTTTCCATTTTGTGCAGAGCCTTTGTGAGTGTAGGAGCACACACTTTTCTAATATTTTAATGAGGCCCTCCAGTTGTTAACTTCAAGGGTCTATGAATGAGTCTGCTTATTTTTTTTCTCTGTCCTTGCACTGTGTGCAGAGCCTTTTTGAGTGTAGGAATACCACAACTATACTTTATTTAAAATATTTGCATCAGGCACTACAGTTGGTGCCTTCAAGGGTGTATAGATGACCCCGCTTGAAATTTTTGGCAGGCTTTGCACTGAGTGCATAGCCTTTATGAGTCTAGGAATACCTCTACATGACACTTTGAACATGAATTTGAATGTGTATGAGGCCCTCTTTTATGTATAATATAGGGTGCATCGGAGCCCCCCTTCCAATCTAATTTTGGCTGTCCTTGCTGCCTTCATAAATTACACTGAAATTTCTAATTTTTTATAAAAATTTTAATTTTTGTTTACTTAAATTAATATTTTTTTAAAATTCTTTTAAAATTTTGCCTTATATACAAGTCATTATACAAGAAAGAATGTTTAACATTTTTTTCTCCTGTAAACTCCAATTTCTCTTTAAATTTGAATGTTTTATTGTCAGTCCTTAAAGTGGAATAAAAGTGTGATACCATTGTTCTTAGCAGCGACCTGGGATTCAGAGATGCTTCCAGCGGTCATCATTATGCTGTTCTCCTTTCATTCAGCATTTTTTCCATCCATTTCAACTCTTTCACTGCCCCCAGACCTCCTTGTAGAGCCTGCCAGAAAAATGCTCGAATTGCCCATTGACTGCCATTATATTCATTACTCGAAACGAGCATCTGAGCATTAGGAATTGCTCAGTTTGAGTAACAAGCATCCGAGCAGTGCTCGCTCATCCCTAATCAGCATTAAATAGTTTTAAGCTGGTGAAGTGAAATGAAAATATAGATATAAATTAAACTTATGGGTTAAACTTATGGGATCAAATAAATAAAATTGGCATGTGCATATGTATTCACTCATGTTGCTATGAAGCCCCTAAAAACTTCTGGTGCAAGCAATTACCTTGCTTAGTGAAATTAATTTCTCCTGTGTGCCATCTAAATGTCTCATGGTCTGTCAGTATATACACACCTTTTCTGAAAGGCCACAGAGGATGCAACACCAATAAGCAAGAGGCACCACTAACAAAACAACAACATGAAGACCAAGGAGATCTCCTAACAAGTTAGGGACAAAGTTGTTGAGAAGTACAAGTTAGGGTTGGGGGGTTGGGTTATAAAAAATATCCCAATCTCTGATAATCCCCCGATGCATCAACAAATCTATTATCATCAAATGGAAATAACATGGTACCACAACAAACCTGCCAAGAGAGGGCTGCCCACCAAAACTCTCAGCCCGAGCAAGGAGGGCATTAATCAGAGAGGCAGCACAGAGACCAACGGTAACCCTGAAGAAGCTGCAGTGTTCCCAAGCAGAGACTGGAGTACCTGTTCATTCGACCATAATAAGCCATACACTCCATAGAAGTGGCCTTTATGGAAGAGTGGGCATAAAAAAGTCTTTACTTGCAAACAGAAATTGTAAGGTTCGTTTTGAGTTTGCTAAATGACATGTGGGAAACTTCCCAAATGTATGAAGGAAGGTGCTGTGGTCAGATGAGACCAAAATTGAACTTTTTGACCACCAAGGTAAATGCTATGTCTGGCGTCAAACCAACACAGCTCATCACCCCGAGAACACCATCCCCACAATGAAACATAGTGATAGCAGCATCATGTTGTGGGGATGTTTATCGGCATCAGGGACATGAAAATAGTCCAAGTCGATGATAAAATTGATGGTGCAAAATACAGGGATATTCTTGAGCAAAGCCTGTTTCAGTCTGTCAGTGATTTGAGACTGGAGAGGAGGTTTACCTTCCAACAAGACAATGACCCAAAGCATACTGCTAAACCAACACGCGAGTGGTTTAAGGGGAAACATGTAAATGTTTTGGAGTGAAATTTGCTGTTCACCATAGGAAACCATCTAACTTGAAGGAGCTGGAGAAGTTTGCCTTGAGGAATGGGCTAAATTCCCTTTGGTAAGATCAGGAAAGCTCATAGTACCTTATTCAAAGCAACTTGCAGTTGTAAATACTGCAAAAGTAGGCTCTACAAAGTATTGACTTTAGTGGGGAGAATAGTTATGCACACTGAAGTTTTCAGTTATTTTGTCTTATTTGAGTTTTCAAGAAAGAGAAAACCAAATGTTCACAGTTGTAGGCATATTCTTTATATGAACTGATGCAAACTCTCAAAAAAACTGTGAAATCTCAGTTTGTGAGTTAGAAAAACATGTAAAAAATGCCAAGGGGGAGGGGGTGAATACTTTCACAATCCACCGCATATATATCTGAAATCCTCCAGAAGTGATATTTTAAAAACTGCCCCCCCCCCACACACACACACACACAAATTATTCTAAACTGCTGTTCAGGTGCTACACAGGAGTTAAGTCAAGGTGGAGCGAAAAAATGAAAAATGAAATTCTTTCCACCAAAATATTGCTTTAGCTACAATTTTTTATTTTCACAAGAGGTAGTAGGAGAAGATGGACACTAAAATATGTGACACATTTTCATCTGAATATGGCAATATCCCATATGTGGTAAAAACTGCTATTTGGACATACAGAAGAGGTTGGAAGGGAAGACGCACTATTTGGTATTTTCAATATAAATTTTGACTGGAACTGTTTTTGGATACCATGTTGCATTTGTAGAGCCCATGAGATACCAAAACAGTACAACAGAAACCCCCACAAGTGATCCCATTTTTTAAACTAAACCCCTCAATGAATTAATCTTAGGCTGTTTTGAGCATTTTAAACCCATAGATGCTTTACGGAATTTTATAGCATACATTTGGGTTTAATAACGAAGATTTAATATTTTCCAGTCAAAAGTTGCTTTAGCCCTATGTCTGTAATTTTCAAAAATGGTGACAAAATGAAATGGACCTCATAGTTTGTTACGCAATTTATCCCGAGTGCGTTGATACTTTATATGTGGTACAAGTAAATTAAAAATTACAGGGTTCGCAAAGGAAATAGCACCATTTGATTTTTGGAGTGCGAATTTGGCTGGATTAGATTGTGGACGCCATGGTGCTATTGCATAGCTCCTGACATATCAAAACAGCAGACACCCCCACAAGTGATCCCATTTTGAAAACTTGACCCCTCAAGAAATTCATCTAGTGGACTTGTGAGCATTTTTAACCTATATGCTATTTATGGAACTTTATAACATGTGAAAGCAAAAAAATTACACTTTTTCCAGAAAAATACCATTTTAGCACCAATTTTGTAATTTTCACGAGGGATAATAATAGAAAATGAACCCCATAGTTAGATAAGCAATTTCTCCCGAATGCAGTGATACCCTATATGTGGTAAAATAAAATAATGTTTGGGCACATGGCAATGCTTGGAAAGCAAAGAGTACTATTTAATTTTTGGAATGCAAATTTGGACACCATATTGCAGAGCCCCTGAGGTGCCAAAGAAGCCGAAATATCCACACGTGGACTCATTTTGCAAACTAAACCTGATAAGAAATTCAACTAGTGGTGTGTTAAGCATTTTTAACCCTCAAAAAACATCACAGAATTTTATAAGTCTGGGCTATGAAAAGTCTTTCCGCTAAAATGTTTATGTAACCCTGCTGTTCTGTTCGGGTCCATATGACCCGAAATGAAATTTGAGACCCTGAATATTATTTATTATGTCTATCTGAAACTTGTGATTAATTGACTTTTCCTCATTTGAGGGGTTCTTACTATGAAAGTTGTCACTGTGCTCTCGATGGTGGGTATAGACTTTTGGGATTGAATGACAGCTTGCCTGAGCATGCCTTCTGAAGACACAATTAGTCTGCCTCAGGCAAGCTGAGCAGGCAGTGTGATTCAGCAGTAGAGCAGGGGCCGACACCTTTACTAGTGATGGGAGGGAGTAGTTTGGATGGAGAATGGAGAGGGTATGATAAGTGCTGATTCACAGGCCATTGCAATGCATGATGGAGCTTGCAGTATTAGAACACAGCAAGCCTGAAGACAGGAAGTCAATGATGTAAGTAGCAGAGCTTCAGCTGGCAGACACCAAGCGATGCTATCTGCATGATAAAGGTATATATTACTATAATAAGAGTATGGATGCATTTGCTGGCACATAATATCAAGACTAGTTTTGAGAGAACATGCTCGACACTGCTCGGTACTCGCCCGAGCATCACGCAACTCGGGATGTTCAACGAGCACTGAGCATTTCCAGGTTACTCGGGCGGGAGCTCGGGTCTTCACCCTGCATGTTTGGCGCTTTTTACAGAGCAAATGAACATGCAGGGATTGCCAGCCAGTCACTGTAATGCTGCAGCCATGTTGGTTGTGGGCATTACAGTGATTGGCTGGCCGCACAGCGTCACCTCGAGTATTTAAAACCAGGCGCCGCCATCTTGGACACAGTCGCTCTGGATTAGACAGTGTAGGGACAGCGCTGCTGATTTAGGGAGAGATATATACTGCAAAATAGTTAGTGTAGGGTCTGTAAAGGCTGCCAGAACAAACAAACAGTCCTTTTCAGGACTAATATCCATCCCAGATACCAGGCAGGCAGGCTGTATAGGAGACACAGTGGTTATACCAGCATACGCTGCATTACAATCCTGTGTGCTCCTGTTGCTGAAATTGCTGGACTTAGCACCAGGTGTCGGGGGCCAGGAAAAATCCTTTTTTTTTCATCTAAATCCTCCTTTTTTTTTCCTCCTTCACACTGTACAAATACCCATCTTATTAACCTTTTGGTGTGTCCCTCCCCCCCAAAAAAAAGCGTGTCTCTGATTTTTCATACTCAAATATAACTGTTGAAAATAATCTGGTGTAGGCTAGAGAAACAGAAGTGTTGTTTTGCACTTCCACAGTTCAAACCTCTGTATTATCCATTTTGGGCAATTTGTATCTAAAAAAAAAAGCAGTTTGAGTGTGTCGCTCACTGTTCAGCCGCAAATATCTCTATTTAAAAAAGTGTGGTATACCCCAGTAAACAATAACTGTGGTTTTGCCATCCCACGGTAAAAAATCTCTATTATTCAGCTTTTGGTAGTTTTTTCCGTAAAGAAAAACAGTAGTGTCTCCTGACTGTTGTGACACAAAAATATATCTGTTGAAAATAGTCTTGTGTAGGCCCGACATCCCAGTGTGGTTTCGCAGTTCCATGGGTCAAATCGCTGTACTATCCAGTTTTGGGCCTTTGGTATCTAAAAAAGAAAGCAGTTTGAGTGTGTCGCTCACTGTTCAGCCGCAAATATCTCTATTTAAAAAAGTGTGGTATACCCCAGTAAACAATAACTGTGGTTTTGCCATCCCAGGGTAAAAAATCTCTATTATTCAGCTTTTGGTAGTTTTTTCCGTAAAGAAAAACAGTAGTGTCTCCTGACTGTTGTGACACAAAAATATATCTGTTGAAAATAGTCTTGTGTAGGCCCGACATCCCAGTGTGGTTTCGCAGTTCCACGGGTCAAATCCCTGTACTATCCAGTTTTGGGCCTTTGGTTTTTAAAAAAAAGCAGTTTGAGTGTGTCGCTCACTGTTCAGCCGCAAATATCTCTATTTAAAAAAGTGTGGTATACCCCAGTAAACAATAACGGTGGTTTTGCCATCCCACGGTAAAAAATCTCTATTATTCAGCTTTTGGTAGTTTTTTCCGTAAAGAAAAACAGTAGTGTCTCCTGACTGTTGTGACACAAAAATATATCTGTTGAAAATAGTCTTGTGTAGGCCCGACATCCCAGTGTGGTTTTGCAGTTCCATGGGTCAAATCGCTGTACTATCCAGTTTTGGGCCTTTGGTATCTAAAAAAAAAGCAGTTTGAGTGTGTCACTCACTGTTCAGCCGCAAATATCTCTATTTAAAAATGTGTGGTATACCCCAGTAAACAATAACTGTGGTTTTGCCATCCCACGGTAAAAAATCTCTATTATTCAGGTTTTGGTATATTTTCCGTAAAGAAAAACAGTAGTGTCTCCTGACTGTTGTGACACAAAAATATATCTGTTGAAAATAGTCTTGTGTAGGCCCAACATCCAAGTGTGGTTTCGCAGTTCCACGGGTCAAATCGCTGTACTATCCAGTTTTGGGCCTTTGGTATCTAAAAAAAAAAGCAGTTTGAGCGTGTTGCTCACTGTTCAGCCGCAAATATCTCTATTTAAAAAAGTGTGGTATACCCCAGTAAACAATAACTGTGGTTTTGCCATCCCATGGTAAAAAATGTCTATTATTCAGCTTTTGGTAGTTTTTTCCGTAAAGAAAAACAGTAGTGTCTCCTGACTGTTGTGACACAAAAATATATCTGTTGAAAATAGTTTTGTGTAGGCCCGACATCCCAGTGTGGTTTCGCAATTCCACGGGTCAAATCGCTGTACTATCCAGTTTTGGGCCTTTGGTATCTAAAAAAAAAGCAGTTTGAGTGTGTCGCTCACTGTTCAGCCGCAAATATCTCTATTTAAAAAAGTGTGGTATACCCCAGTAAACAATAACTGTGGTTTTGCCATCCCACGGTAAAAAATCTCTATTATTCAGGTTTTGGTATATTTTCCGTAAAGAAAAACAGTAGTGTCTCCTGACTGTTGTGACACAAAAATATATCTGTTGAAAATAGTCTTGTGTAGGCCCAACATCAAAGTGTGGTTTCGCAGTTCCACGGGTCAAATTGCTGTACTATCCAGTTTTGGGCCTTTGGTATCTAAAAAAAAGCAGTTTGAGTGTGTCGCTCACTGTTCAGCCGCAAATATCTCTATTTAAAAAAGTGTGGTATACCCCAGTAAGCAATAACTGTGGTTTTCCTCTTCCACGGTACTAATCTACTCTTTATTTCCCTTTTTCCATTGATAGTGCAAGTGTAAGCTATTTTACTTCATTTACAATGGGCAAGGCGCGTGGCAAGGGACGTGGAAGTAGACGTTCTGGTGATGGTTCGTGCAGAGGACGGAGCCATGGCCAAGATGAAAATGTGCCACAACCAACAGCCACATCTTCTCGCTCCCACTTCTTGACCGAATTACTAGGGAAGCAAAGAACAACACCAGTATTGAGAACTGATTAGTGTGAACAGGTTATTAATTGGATAGCAGATAATACTTCCAGTTACCTGGGCACCACCACCTCCGGTCTGTCTTCCACACGGTCAACTCTTAGTAGCCGTGAGTCTCGACCGCATACTCCTCCTCACCCTGATGCTCCATCCTCCCACCATGCCGAGTGTCGTCAGACAGCAAGTGATCCCACACTTGGACACTCTGAAGAACTGTTCACTGGTCCATTTCCATATTTGGGCCCCTCGCCTGATACGCTTGAAGTGGTGGAAGAGGAGATCCCATGTTGCGATGCCCAAATATTTGAACAGCCACGGCCACAGGAAGTCGATGTTGGCAATCTGTCACAAGAGGTGGACGATGACGAGACACAATTGCCAGGAAGTGAGGAGGAGGATCGTGGTGAGCAAGTGGAAGAGGAGGAGGTGGTGGATGATCTAGTAACTGTCCCAACGTGGAAGGAGGACATGCAGAGTGATGCCAGCAGCACACAGGGGGAGGGAGGCAGAGTAGCCCAACAGGCAGGAAGAAGCAGTGTGGTGGCCGCAGACAGAAGGCAGGCAACCGTTCCCCGTAACACCAACACGAGGGACGTTGCCAGTACAAGCAGTAGGTCTTCCAGAGTCTGGAATTTTTTTAAAGACTCTGCTGATAACCCCAAAAAGGCCATATGTTCCACCTGCCATGCCAGCATCAGCAGGGGTGACAAAACTACCAGCCTGACCACCACCAGCATGATCAGGCACATGGCAGCAAAGCACCCGACTTTGTGGGGCGAAACCCAGGGTCCAGGACCAGTGTCAGCGGGTGTCACCACTGCTTCTTCCACTGTTGTGCGTGCAATAGAACCCCCTGTTGTGTGTGCAAGGCAATCCCCTGTCCATACTGCATGTAAAGATGACCCCTCCTCTCAGTCTTCACTTGTTATGGCAGTTTCTCAAGAAACAGCATCAACGTCCACGTCCCACCGCAGCGTTCAATTGTCCATATCCCAGACCGTTGAACGAAAGCCTAAATTCGCAGCTAACGCCCCACAGGCCACAGTCCTAAATTCGCACATTTCACGACTGCTTGCGTTGGAAATGCTGCCTTTTAGGCTGGTGGAGACGGAATCCTTCCGCAAGCTTATGGCGGTGGCCGTCCCCCGGTTCTCGGTCCCCAGTCGACACTATTTTGCCCGGTGTGCCATCCCCGCACTACACAAGCACGTTTGCCAAAGCATCTGCCGTGCCCACAACAACGCAGTTACTGGGAGAGTCCACCTGACAACGGACACGTGGACAAGTGCTTGTGGCCAGGGACGGTACATCTCTCTAACGGCACACTGGGTAAACATAGTGGAAGCCGGGACCCAGTCGGACTTTGGGACGGAACACATCCTCCCCACACCGAGGATTGTGGGCACTATGTCAGTCAGAGTTTCCCCCACAGTGTACAGCTCCTGCACATCCTCCTCCTCCTCCTCCTCCTCATGTTCAGCCTCCATCTCAGATATCACCACATCAGTTACAAGCTGGAAGCATTGCAGTACTGCCTCCGCCATGTGGCAACAGGCTGTGCTGAAACTCATAAGCTTAGGTGATAAACCTCACACTGCTTGTGAGTTGTGGACAGCTGTGAAAGAGCAGGCAGATCTGTGGCTGAGACTGCTGAACCTACATCCCGGCATGGTCGTGTGTGACAATGGCCGTAACCTGGTGGCGGCTCTGAGGCGTGGTGAGATCACACACGTACCATGCCTGGCTCATGTGCTTAACCTCGTGGTTCAGCGGTTTCTTAAATCGTACCCCGAGTTGCCAGATCTGCTCGTGAAAGTAAGCCGCCTGTCAGCTCATTTTCGCAAGTCGGCTACAGCTTCCGCCGCCCTTGCTATGCTGCAGCAGCGTTTGCAGCTTCCGGCACACCGACTGGTGTGTGATGTCCCCACACATTGGAACTCTACCCTTCACATGTTGCAAAGGATTTGTCAGCAGAAGAGAGCAGTTGTGGAGTACCAGCTGCAACATGGCCGTCGATATTCAGGTCAGACTCCACACATAAGACCTCAGGAGTGGACCTGGATGTCTGACATATGTACCATCCTGACAAACTTTGAGGAGGCCACCAAGACGGTGAGTGGAGACGACGCCATCATTAGTGTCAGTATCCCACTTGTCTGTCTTTTGCAACGCTCTCTGCAGAGAATTAAAGAGGAGGCATTGCAGCCAGAGTATGATGAGATGGATCATGAAGCCGTAGCGGGTGATTACACATAGCTCAGCCTCATCTCATCCCAACGTGCATTGGGGGACAATGAGGGAGAGGAGGAGGAGGAGGAAGAGGAGGAAGAACAGGAGCTGCTATCATGCGTTGTAGACGGTAGTACCTGTACAAGTGTCATACCGTCGGTTCAGCGTGGGTGGCCTGAGGACAGGGGGGAGGAGGAAGAGGAGGAGGAGAGCATGGTCAGTCGTCATCTTGGTTAGGACACGGAAATCTTGCCCGGTACCAGTCTGGCACGCGTGGCTAACTTTATGTTACGCTGCCTTAACCGTGACCCTCGTGTTGTCAAAATGTTTGGTGACAGTCCTTACTGGTTGGTGACACCTGTAGACCCCCGCTACAAGGAGAACTTTCACTCTCTTATTCCTGAGGTGGAGAGGTCTACAAAAATGGGGCAGTACCAGAAGGCCCTTGCTGCAGAACTCTTAAAAAAATTCCCATCTGAACATGCTATCGGCAGAGGTCACAGTTCGTTGCCCAACCAAGGCGTACAGGCGATAGAGATGCAACTCCAATCCAGCAGAGGCAGGGGAACACTGTCAACGTTCTGGGACAGTTTTCTGACACCCGCCCAGCTTACAGGCCCTGAGGTGCGGGGTAATCTCACAAGGAGTGGAAAGTTTCAAAAGATGGTGAGGGAGTACCTTGCCGACCGTACCAGCGTCCTCCGTGATTCCTCTGTGTCTTTTAATTATTGGGTATCCAAGCTGGACAATTGGAATGAACTCGCTCTGTACGCCTTGGAGGTCCTGGCCTGCCCTGCCGCTAGCGTGTTATCGGAGCGTATTTTAGTGCCGCTGGGGGAATTATAACTGATAAGCGCACTCGCCTGTCA
Source organism: Phyllobates terribilis (assembly GCF_046119375.1). Taxonomy (NCBI): domain Eukaryota; kingdom Metazoa; phylum Chordata; class Amphibia; order Anura; family Dendrobatidae; genus Phyllobates; species Phyllobates terribilis. The sequence goes on along the minus strand of NW_027362764.1, from coordinate 528,545,495 downwards.
ACTGACAATGCTGAAAAGCTGACCCTTATCAAAATGAAGAAGGGCTGGATTGGTAAAGACTTCTCATCACCACCAAATGACAGCAGAGTAACATAAAGTCAAATCCACTGTGTTATTTCGGGAGGTGTATTCACATGCACCGCTTCACACCCACACATGGGTATACGCTTCCTCGTTTCGGCTGTTTTATCTTCTTCTCCTTATCCTCAGCCTCCACCACCACTATACCACCAGGGTGCCAGCATTGCAAGTTCCTCCGTCCTTATTTTTGGCAGCTTTTGCTTGCAAGGCATAAGCAAATACTATGGGACACCCACTCCCCAATAATGGGACTTATGTTTGTAATATGCTGTACTGCATGGCTCTTGTAAGGGGCATTGCAAGTTGCTCCGTCCTAATTTTTGCCAGCTTTTGCTTGGAAAGCATAAGCAAATACTATGGGAGACCCACTCCCCAATAATGGGACTTATGTTTGTAATATGCCGTACTGCATGGCTCTTGTAAGGGGCATTGCAAGTTGCTCCGTCCTAATTTTTGGCAGCTTTTGCTTGCAAGGCATAAGCAAATACTATGGGACACCCACTCACCAATAATGGGACTTATGTTTGTAATATGCTGTACTGCATGGCTCTTGTAAGGGGCATTGCAAGTTGCTCCATCCTAATTTTTGGCAGCTTTTGCTTGCAAGGCATAAGCAAATACTATGGGACACCCACTCCCCAATAATGGGACTTATGTTAGTAATATGCTGTACTGCATGGCTCTTGTAAGGGGCATTGCAAGTTGTTCTGTCCTAATTTTTGGCAGCTTTTGCTTGCAAGGCATAAGCAAATACTGTGGGAGACCCACTCCCCAATAATGGGACTTATGATTGTAATATGCTGTACTGCATGGCTCTTGTAAGGGGCATTGCAAGTTGCTCCGTCCTAATTTTTGGCAGCTTTTGCTTGCAAGGCATAAGCAAATACTCTGGGACACCCACTCCCCAATAATGTGACTTATGTTTGTAATATGCTGAACTGCATGGCTCTTGTAAGGGGCATTGCAAGTTGCTCCATCCTAATTTTTGGCAGCTTTTGCTTGGAAACCATAAGCAAATACTATGGGACACCCACTCCCCAATAATGGGACTTATGTTTGTAATATGCTGTACTGCATGGCTCTTGTAAGGGGCATTGCAAGTTGCTCCGTGCTATTTTTTGGCAGCTTTTGCTTGCAAGGCATAAGCAAATACTATGGGACACCCACTCCCCAATAATGGGACTTATGTTTGTAATATGCTGTGCTGCATGGCTCTTGTAAGGGGCATTGCAAGTTGCTCCGTCCTAATTTTTGGCAGCTTTTGCTTGCAAGGCGTAAGCAAATACTATGGGACACCCACTCCCCAATAATGGGACTTATGTTTGTAATAAGCTGTACTGCATGGCTCTTGTAAAGGGGATTTACAAGTTGCTACGTCCTAATTTTTGGCAGCTTTTGCTTGGAAAGCATAAGCAAATACTATGGGAGACCCACTCCCCAATAATGGGACTTATGTTTGTAATATGCTGTACTGCATGGCTCTTGTAAGGGGCATTGCAAGTTGCTCCATCCTAATTTTTGGCAGCTTTTGCTTGGAAATCATAAACAAATACTATGGGAGACCCACTTCCCAATAATGGGACTTATGTTTGTAATATGCTGTACTGCATGGCTCTTGTAAGGGGCATTGCAAGTTGCTCCATCCTAATTTTTGGCAGCTTTTGCTTGGAATGCATAAGCAAATACTATGGGAGACCCACTTCCCAATAATGGGACTTATGTTTGTAATATGCTGTACTGCATGGCTCTTGTAAGGGGCATTGCAAGTTGCTCGGTCCTAATTTTTGGCAGCTTTTGCTTGCAAGGCATAAGCAAATACTATGGGAGACCCACTCCCCAATAATGGGACTTATGTTTGTAATATGCTGTACTGCATGGCTCTTGTAAGGAGCATTGCAAGTTGCTCCGTCCTAGTTTTTGGCAGTTTTTGCTTGGAAAGCATAAGCAAATAGTATGGGACACCCACTCCCCAATAATGGGACTTATGTTTGTAATATGCTGTACTTCATGGCTCTTGTAAGGGGCATTGCAAGTTGCTCCATCCTAATTTTTGGCAGCTTTTGCTTGGAATGCATAAGCAAATACTATGGGAGACCCACTCCCCAATAATGGGACTTATGTTTGTAATATGCTGTACTGCATGGCTCTTGTAAGGGGCATTGCAAGTTGCTCCGTCCTAATTTTTGGCAGCTTTTGCTTGGAAAGCATAAGCAAACACTATGGGAGACCCACTCCCCAATAATGGAACTTATGTTTGTAATATGCTGTACTGCATGGCTCTTGTAAGGGACATTGCAAGTTGCTCCGTCCTAATTTCTGGCAGCTTTTGCTTGCAAGGCGTAAGCAAATACTATGGGACACCCACTCCCCAATAATGGGACTTATGTTTGTAATATGCTGTACTGCATGGCTCTAGTAAGGGGCATTGCAAGTTGCTCCGTCCTAATTCTTGGCAGCTTTTGCTTGCAAGGCGTAAGCAAATAATATGGGATACCCACTCCCCAATAAAGGGACTTATGTTTGTAATATGCTGTACTGCATGGCTCTTGTAAGGGGCATTGCAAGTTGCTCCATCCTAATTTTTGGCAGCTTTTGCTTGGAAATCATAAACAAATACTATGGGAGACCCACTTCCCAATAATGGGACTTATGTTTGTAATATGCTGTACTGCATGGCTCTTGTAAGGGGCATTGCAAGTTGCTCCATCCTAATTTTTGGCAGCTTTTGCTTGGAATGCATAAGCAAATACTATGGGACACCCACTCCCCAATAATGGGACTTATGTTTGTAATATGCTGTACTTCATGGCTCTTGTAAGGGGCATTGCAAGTTGCTCCATCCTAATTTTTGGCAGCTTTTGCTTGGAATGCATAAGCAAATACTATGGGAGACACACTCCCCAATAATGGGACTTATGTTTGTAATATGCTGTACTGCATGGCTCTTGTAAGGGGCATTGCAAGTTGCTCCGTCCTAATTTTTGGCAGCTTTTGCTTGGAAAGCATAAGCAAATACTATGGGAGACCCACTCCCCAATAATGGAACTTATGTTTGTAATATGCTGTACTGCATGGCTCTTGTAAGGGGCATTGCAAGCTGCTCCGTCCTAATTTCTGGCAGCTTTTGCTTGCAAGGCGTAAGCAAATACTATGAGACACCCACTCCCCAATAATGGGACATATGTTTGGAATATGCTGTACTGCATGGCTCTAGTAAGGGGCATTGCAAGTTGCTCCGTCCTAATTCTTGGCAGCTTTTGCTTGCAAGGCGTAAACAAATAATATGGGACACCCACTCCCCAATAAAGGGACTTATGTTTGTAATATGCTGTACTGCATGGCTCTTGTAAGGGGCATTGCAAGTTGCTCCATCCTAATTTTTGGCAGCTTTTGCTTGGAAATCATAAACAAATACTATGGGAGACCCACTTCCCAATAATGGGACTTATGTTTGTAATATGCTGTACTGCATGGCTCTTGTAAGGGGCATTGCAAGTTGCTCCATCCTAATTTTTGGCAGCTTTTGCTTGCAAGGCATAAGCAAATACTATGGGACACCCACTCCCCAATAATGGGACTTATGTTTGTAATATGCTGTACTGCATGGCTCTAGTAAGGGGAATTGTAGTTGCTCCGTCCTAATTTTTGGCAGCTTTTGCTTGCAAGGCATAAGCAAATACTCTGGGACACCCACTCCCCAATAAAGGGACTTATGTTTGTAATATGCTGTACTGCATGGCTCTTGTAAGGGGCATTGCAAGTTGCTCCGTCCTAATATTTGGCAGCTTTTGCTTGGAAAGCATAAGCAAATACTATGGGAGACCCACTCCCCAATAATGGGACTTATGTTTGTAATATGCTGTACTGCATGGCTCTTGTAAGGGGCATTGCAAGTTGCTCCGTCCTAATTTTTGGCAGCTTTTGCTTGCAAGGCATAAGCAAATACTATGGGAGACCCACTCCCCAATAATGGGACTTATGTTTGTAATATGCTGTACTGCATGGCTCTTGTAAGGGGCATTGCAAGTTGCTCCGTCCAACTTTTTCGCAGCTTTTGCTTGCAAGGCATAAGCAAATACTATGGGAGACCCACTCCCCAATAATGGGACTTATGTTTGTAATATGCTGTACTGCATATGACGCGCCCCCTGGGCCGTGTGTACACGTGTGTGGGATACCCGGTGCTGGGTCTCTGGGGTCTGTAGTCTCCGTGGTGGTGACCCGGTCCTCTGGCTCAGGCTGGTCAAACCAGTGGCAGTCTTTCTTAGGTTTTGAGGTTAATTGTCCGACTGCGCCACCCGTGGATTGCGGTCAGGGAGTACCACCGCTGCGAGGCAGACAGCTGAGGCTGGTGTTGTGTGCGCAGCAGAGAATGGGATAACTCCCCACGGGAGGAGTATAGCCTCAGGGCAGTGAGTGTGGATCATGGGGGTGATGGTGCACGAGCACAGCAGGAACGACTCAGAGTCTTCGCAGTGCAGTTCAGGGTCTTTACTGATGATTATAAGGTAGACCCTCCCGGGAGTACTGGCTAGCATAAAAGGCCTGGTCAGTCTGTGAGCAAGCAGGAGTTCCCCTGGCCAGGTGGAGTTGTAGGCCTCCCCGTGTGTCTGCACTCTTCCTGGCTACCTAGCTGTAAGCGGGTAGAAGTAGCCCACGTCCCTGAGTGTACCGTGTAGTGCTCACCCATATGGCTGGTGACTTGGGGCCTTCTGTTAGCCTCCGCTCCACGACGGCTGTGCTGGTCCCTTGCTTGTGACTGAGCCTCCGGGCTTCTATGGCCAGAGGTCCTGAAATCCCCTGCCGGCTGGTTTCTGCTGCTGGATATATAAGTCCTCACAGCCTCGGACTCCTGTGTCCGGTTCCTATTGTCTTCTGCCAGGGCGAGCGCTGCTCAGCTTCCAGCCCCTGGTCTTTAGCTCCTAGCTCCTACAGAGCTCCTTGCTGTTACTTTCCCTTGCTCTCACTCTGACTCTGACTGTTCTCTGTTCTCTGACTCACTCAACCCCGCCCCAGATCCAGTTTATAAGGGCAGAATTCTCCCCTCCCAGGACTGGGGCAGGAGGATGTTGCATGTTTAAGGGATCCTGACCAGGAAACCTCCCACTTGCTCTCCAACGTAATATCTCTATTACTGTGGTGACCAGACCCCTGGGGTGCCACACATGGCTCTTGTAAGGGGCATTGCAGTTCCTCATAATTTTTGGAAAGCCTTCCATTCACTGCTTAGGCCAACATTGCACAGGAGACCCAGTTGCTATAAATGGAAAAAAAGGTTTAGTTAATGCCCTCTGACCTCCATGTCATTTCCAAGGGGCATTGGAGTGCCTCGAAATTTTTGGTAGGTATTGCACTCACTGTATGCCCTATAACTGTGTAGCCGAACCGCTCCTTTTGTTACAGAAACATATCCTACAAGACATATCTGGTTGACTGGCCTGATATTGATGTGAATGGTCCCTGTTCCTCCTGCTCTTTCTCCTTTGCCACTACCTAATCCATCATTTATCACCTGAAGCTTTGCTTTAACGGGAGTCATAGAACTTGGATAGTAGCAGGAAAACATCCAGCAATCCTCGGAGGAGGTAGGAAATGCGCCAAAACGCTGACCACCTCAGGCCTAGCCGCTACTACATACATGTGCTTGCATTACAACAAAACAAAGCAGATGCTAACTTCTATCATCCTCATCATGCTCCTCACCTTGGCACTCTCAACTCCCCTGATGGAGAAGCCAGGGCCCACCGGAGGAGTCTGATAGTCTGGTGGGCTCGGCCAATGCTGCCCTAAAGCAGGCTAGGCTAAGAAAAGTGTGGGAAAGGTTACGGGGACAAATAGGGGTGGCTGGGGACCGAGTATGGACACCCGGTCATCCCCTGGAGGCTGGGGAGCAAGCGGGGACACCCGGCCACCAGGCGGCTGGGGACTGAGTATGGTTACCAGGTCGCCGACACAGCCAGGGCGTGGTGGCCAGATTCCACCTCCACATGCCTAAAAGGCCCAATTTAAAGTGCAAGCAAGCAGTATGGTATTGCAGCCTGGGGGTGGGTGGGTGGCAGGCTGCATACTTGCGCTTGCATTGCAAGGAATGGGAGAGGTACAATTGAACACTGCCCTGGGACAAGGACTTGAATGGGGATAGTTGCAAGTCTGCAACGACAGGTGCAAGGTGGGAGGCATCTTCGCATGTACCATGAACAGGGGTTTGGCATGCACACACTACAGCGGAATAGGCTCTCCTTCCCACTAAATGCACTGGGGAGGGCACAGGTAATGTTTTGGTATACGCGCTTAATCTTATGTATAAGGCACACCAGGAAAAATAGGGGCGGCTGGGGACTGAGTATGGATACCTCGCTGCCGAAGCAGCCATGAGGTAGTGGCCAGCTTCGGCCTCCTCAAAACTAAAAGGCCCCATTTCAAGTGCAAGCTAGCAGTATGGAATTGCAGTCTGGGGGTGGGTGGGTGGCAGGCTGCACACTTACGCTTGCATTAAAAGAAAACATAGCAGATGCTAACTTCTGTCATCATCATCATGCTCCTCACCTTGGCACTCTCAACTCCACCGATGGAAAAGTCAGGGCCCACCGGAGGAGTCTGGTTCTCTGGTGGGCTCGTCCAATGCTGCCTAAAGCAAGCCGGGCTAAGAAAGGTGTGTGGGGGGATGTTCCAAAGAGAAATAGGGGTGTCTGGGACCGTTTTTGGACACCCGGCTGCCCCCAGGCGGCTGGGGACCGTGTGTGGGCACCCGGCCGCCAGGCGGCTGGGGACTGAGTATGGATTCCAGGCCACCAACACAGCCATGACGTGGTGGTCAGATTCCGCCTCCACATGCCTAAAAGGCCCAATTTCAAGTTCAAGCAAGCAGTATGGTATTGCAGCCTGGGGGTGGGTGGGTGGCAGGCTGCATACTTGCGCTTGTATTGCAAGGAATGGGGGAGGTACAATTGAACACTGCCCTGGGACTAGAACTTGCATGGGGATAGTTGCAAGTCTGCCTCTTCTGATGCGGTAAGGATCACTTATGATGGGCACACTTTTAGACAGTGACCTGGGAGTCAGGGGTCTTCCCCATGCTGTTCCCATGTCTTTTCAGCACTTTATGCATGTGTCACACAGCACATGGCAAGATAAGGTTGTAAAATGTTAAAATGACATTTCCCGGTGAATGCATTTGTCATAGTTGAAAGCAATACAAAAGTGCAAAAACGCGTAAAAAATGCTACTTGTGAACATAGTGGAAGGTGTGGAGGAGTATTTTTGTTTTTGGTCATTTATTTTAACTTATACACAAGTCTTTTCCCTGGAAAGGATGTTCCTTGACATATTTCACAGGAAAAAAGTTTCACTTTCGTTTTTGAACGTTTTATTGTGAGCCCGTAAAAGTGGCTTAATACCTCTGACCACGTTGTTGACAGCAGTGACCTGGGGGTCAGAAATGCTTCCTGGGGCGATCTCCATGCTGTCCCCATGTCATTTGAGCACTGTCACTATCGTTTTGGGCACTTGTTAGGCTTTTAAAAGACTGCCGGGGGTGCCACCGCAAAAATGCTCGAGTCTCCCATAGACTAACATTGGGCTCGTTGCTCGGGTCGAGCACCCGAGTATCACGGCGAGCTTGGCCCGAGCTTTGAGCACCCGAGCATTTTAGTGCTCGCTAAACACTAATCAAGACTAATGAATAAAAAGTGAAGAATTAGGGGTAGTGGATAACTTCTCTAACCTCAAAGTTTTCACTCACATGAGGGGTAATAGGAGTAAATGGACAGGACAATTTGTTATGAAATTTTTACCAAATGTGGGAATACCTCATATGTGGTTGTACACTACTGTTTGAGCACACAATGGGATAGGATGGGAAGGAGAGAGTGCTATTTGACTTTTAGAACTCAGATTTTGTTTTACTAGATTGTAGGCTCAATTGGAAGAGCCTCTGAGGTGGAAGAATAGCAGAAACACCCAAGAGGGACCCAATTTTGGAATCTTCCCTGCCTACGGGGTCTAGTGATGTAACTAGGGGTATAGTAAGTGTTTTAAACTCACAGGTGCCTCACAGAATTTTTTAACATTGGAAGAGGAAATATAACTTTTTAGTGGTAAAAATTAAATTTTTTCATATTTGGTGCAATTTTTTAATTTAAATAAATGTAATAAGTGAAACTGTACCGCACATTTTCTTGCACAATTTCTTCTGAACGCTGTGTTACCCTGTAGGTTGTCAAAAACTACTGTTTTGCCACACTTGAGGGTTCAAAAGGTAAGAGCACTATTTGTTTTTGGAGCGCAGATTTTGCTAGAATAGTTTGCAGTCAACATTTGCACATCTCCCAAGGTGGCAGAACAACAGAAAACTCACAAAAGTGACCCCATTTGGAAAATACACCTCTCAGTGAATTAATCTATGGCTATAGTGACTATTTTTGCCCCACAGGTGTTTTCCCTTTATAACATCCACTTCATGCTTTAATCTGGAGGCATGCAAATATAGCAATTTACTACCCCCATACATTGTACCAAGCTTGAGATTCTGGAGACTTGCACCCCATATATTGTTAAGTGGATTCTCTCTACTACCGCAATGATAAACATGTAGCCTCTTACTGCTGTCTATGAACACTATGGAGCTCAGAAGGGAGGGGGTCATTTGGATTTGGGAGTGCAGATTTCAATGGATTTTATTTCATGTGGTGGGAGTCATGTCACTTTTCCAAAGCCTTTGTCCAACCAGTAACATGGAATCCCCATAGATTTCCAATGACTGCACACATACTGGCTGGCGACCAGTCCATGTATTATTATTTATCCTATTCAGTATATCAAGGCTGCATTATACAATATATGTACTTTTTACCTTTTGTGTCTCCCCCACTTCCTCATAGACTGTAAGCTCGCGAGCAGGGCCCTCACTCCGTTCGATATGAGATATGCTTATTCTGTATTGTCTGTATAAGTCCCCCCTAAAATTTGTAAAGTGCTGCGGAATATGTTGGCGCTATAAAAATAAACTATTATTATTATTATAATGACAGATGAATGATGGCTTGTTTTTGGCAGGATAGGTTCAAGTTTTTATTGGTAACATTTTGGGGTACATAATATTTTTTGACCATTTTCAGTATAAGGCTTGGCTGATATTTATCCTGTGCTCTATGCTGAGAACTTACATTAGGGTATCCATCTAAATCCACAAAAAAATGCAATTCAGATGAAACCCCCATGGAACCACTCACTATGAGGCAGACAAGTCGCTTTGTACATTGTTTGGCATCTGTTCCCGTGGTATCTGTCTTTGTAGGCATGTTCGACCACACTTTTGTGAGCTAAAAAGATGTCTAAAATAATAAAACACCGCCAGTGGAGTCCAAATTGAATCCATATGCCTCCTTATAGTCAGTGGTTCCTTTGGGGGTTTCATCGGAATTGTGTTTTTAGGGGATTTAAACAGAAATAAGAACTAGCAAGTGTAGATATGGAATAATACCCCCTGAACTCTTTGGTGAGACTGCTCCACTTTTTCATTCTAATATTGCTTACTAGATTTACTTTGTTTGGCATGTGCACCATTTACCTACTATAACACTGTAGGTCCTTTCTTTGTGGGAGTATTTTACCTACTACATTACTGCAAGTCTTTTTGAGGAATATTTTGGCCTTTTAATTGTCTTTGTTGTGCTTGCCCTTTCGTAGCCAGGAAGCTTTTTTAGAGTGTACTTTATTAAAAGTTATGTTTTATTATCCATAGCTACCATTGCTAGTACTTATTAACTTGACAGGTAGATTGGCTCCGATTTTTAATCAGGACATTAATTGCATCTATCGATTTACACAGAAACCCTGATGTAAGTGCTTAGCGCAGAGTACAGGATAAATGTGAACCAAACCTTATTCCAATCTTTGGGTGGCAGAAATAAACAGCAGTTAAAGAATTTCTTGTATTTTTACTACGTTTATATTGCAGTATAAGCGGTAAGACATCTTTGTAATAGTACTGAACTGAAGTATAATGATACCAGATATACAGTACAGACCAAAAGTTTGGACACACCTCATTTAAAGATTTTTCTGTATTTTATGACTTTGAAAATTGTACATTCACACTGAATGCATCAAAACTATGAATTAACACATGTGGAATTATATACTTAACAAAAAAGTGTGAAACAACTGAAAATATGTCTTATATTCTAGGTTCTTCAAAGTAGCCACCTATTGCTTTGATGACTGCTTTGCACACTCTTGGCATTCTCTTGATGAGCTTCAAGAGGTAGTCACCGGAAATGGTTTTCACTTCACAGGTGTGCCCTGTCAGGTTTAATAAGTGGGATTTCTTGCCTTATAAATGGGGTTGGGACCATCAGTTGTGTTGTGCAGAAGTCAGATGGATACACAGCTGATAGTCCTACTGAATAGACTGTTAGAATTTGTATTATGGCAAGAAAAAAGCAGCTAAGTAAAGAAAAACGAGTGGCCATCATTACTTTAAGAAATGAAGGTCAATCAGTCCGAAAAATTGGGCAAACTTTGAAAGTGTCCCCAAGTGCAGTTGCAAAAACCATCAAGCGCTACAAAGAAACTAGCTCACATGAGGACCGCCCCAGGAAAGGAAGACCAAGAGTCACCTCTGCTTCTGAGGATAAGTTTATCCAAGTCATCAGCCTCAGAAATCGCAGGTTAACAGCAGCTCAGATTAGCGACCAGATCAATGCTACACAGAGTTCTAACAGCAGACACATCTCTACAACAACTGTTAAGAGGAGACTTTGTGCAGCAGGCCTTCATGGTAAAATAGCTGCTAGGAAACCACTGCTAAGGACAGGCAACAAGCAGAAGAGACTTGTTTGGGCTAAAGAACACAAGGAATGGACATTAGACCAGTGGAAATCTGTGCTTTGGTCTGATGAGTCCAAATTTGAGATCTTTGGTTCCAACCACCGTCTCTTTTTGCGACGCAGAAAAGGTGAACAGATGAACTCTACATGCCTGGTTCCCACCGTGAAGCATGGAGGAGGAGGTGTGATGGTGTGGGGGTACTTTGCTGGTGACACTGTTGGGGATTTATTCAAAATTGAAGGCATGAAGGCATACTGAACCAGCATGGCTACCACAGCATCTTGCAGCGGCATGCTATTCCATCCGGTTTGCGTTGAGTTGGACCATCATTTATTTTTCAACAGGACAATGACCCCAAACACACCTCCAGGCTGTGTAATGGTTATTTGACCAAGAAAGAGAGTGATGGGGTGCTACCCCAGATGACCTGGCCTCCATAGTCACCAGACCTTAACTCAATCGAGATGGTTTGGGGTGAGCTTGACCGCAGAGTGAAGGCAAAAGGGCCAACAAGTGGTAAGCATCTCTGGGAACTCCTTCAAGATTGTTGGAAGACCATTTCCAGTGACTACCACTTGAAGCACATCAAGAGAATACCAAGAGTGTGCAAAGCAGTCATCAAAGCAAAAGGTGGCTACTTTGAAGAACCTAGAATATAAGACATATTTTCAGTTGTTTCACAATTTTTTGTTAAGTATATAACTCCACATGTGTTAATTCATAGCTTTGATGCCTTCAGTGTGAATGTACAATTTTCAAAGTCATGAAAATACAGAAAAATCTTTAAATGAGAAGGTGTGTCCAAACTTTTGGTCTCTACTGTATATGTAGTTTTTTTTATGTTTTGCTACTTTTACACTGTAAAAAATCTTTTTCTGCAAATAATTTTTTTACCACCATATTCTGAGAACAATAACTTTTTTATTTTCTGGCAAACAGAGAATTATTTATTGCTGCACGAGTTGAAGTACCATTATGGAGTAAATTATATTTTTTGATCGTTCTATATTCAAATTTTACAGACGCAGAATGAACAAAAACCAGCTATTCAGGTATTGTTCTTACATTTTATCTTCTACACTGTTCATCCTTCAGTAAAAATGATAAGACCTTACTTATACTTACTGTACTTATATACTGCAGTGCATAAGACATGTCAGTCTTTCACTGACACAACCTGTTAGACTATGTTGGGGTCTAACAGGCCATTGTACCCTGAGGTCCTCATAAGATTACGTCAGGTTGAAATGGCACAATGGGGTAACGTACATCAATAAAAGTGACATATCCTGAAAGGGATGCCCAAGCCCTATTTCAGGATGCTATTAGTAGGGTAGGCAAAAATGACTTGTCAAATTCCCTTTAATAGTGGAGGTGGTTATGAAATCTCTATTCTTCCTCTTTGCTTTCTTTTACTTGTCAACACTTTGTGTACAATTGTTTTCATAAATAATATCATGACGCTTTGTACATTATTGTTGTTAGTACTAATTGTCTCTGGCTTCTTTTATTTTCTATCATGCTTTTACATAACCTTGTTTCATTTCACGTATTAACCATCTAATGTGATTCGAGACATACAAATATTTGAATCCCTTTCTACATTACACAGGGAAATGTGACTGTCAAGTTCTGATGGCCTATTTAACTATAGCTAGATGATTTATATTAAGTCTGTGTGAATTAAGAAAAAATCCATTTCTGAGTTCTCAATATGCAAATTCTGTTTTTCATTGCCTTATCTTTCCAAAACACCATTAAAGAAAAGTAGAAAGGCAGTTTGAAAGAACTGCATATTGGCTTATACTTTTTTTTTCAACTGGGGATAAATCATGTCACAAAGTTCCTATCCATTAGAAAGCATTCCCAGAGACACTTCACAGGCATCTTTACATGTCAGCTCCACTTTACTTTATATCAAGTTTGGTGATTTGTAAATATTTTTACATACATTTTAAATAATTTAACTGAACAGTATATTAGCACCCTTATATGTGTCCTTATTTACCGTTGGCTCAACATATGGTGTGAGATGACCAGCTGTTATCCCGCTGTGTACAGTTTCCTTTTTTTTTTAAATGTTTTTTTTAATCCCTGCCTTCCAAAAGCCATAACTCATTTATTTTCCTAGCAACATAGCCATATGGCATTTTTTGTGAAATAAGTTGTAATTTTTAAATGCACAATTTATAGGGTTTATACCAAGATATGTAGTTATGCCTTACCTGGGGTCCAGTCACAAGACTGAAGAGCCAGTATAAACGGAGCAGAGGTCAAGCATAGACACCATCACTCTATTCATTCTTTACGGGAGCCCAGAAGATAGCTGAGAGCAAAAAGTTGAGCTCAGCTATGAACTTTGATGGAAGTTGCAATGAAAAATATGTTTTTTTTCTTTTGCTTTCTCTTACCAAAGGAGAAAACGGGATGATCTGAATTTGTGATTTTTATTATTCTTAAATATTGTTTTTAAGAAACTATTTCAACTATATATTATTTATTTAGTCACTCTTGACAGAGGGGCCTTGTATCCAACTACTTAGATGCTGTGGCTAGCTTTGAGCATGGCAGTAGAAGACAAGTGTCACCTGTATAAACCCTCATTCACATGTCCGTGATGCACGCTCGGGTTTTATCCACTTATTTCACAGATATAACACGTACCCATTATAATGTATACTGCTACTCACATGTCCGTGCTTTTCACTGACCATGTGTCTGTGCAAAACACATGGAGCCATGTCCATTTTTTCCAGCAACACGAATGACAAGGGCCAATATTAGTCTATGAGTCTGTGAACAACTCGAACAACACACGGATGGCATCCATGTGATGTGCTTATTTAACATTGCAAAGTATAGGAGAAGCTTTGTCATTTCTTTCATTCTTTATCCATCGGTGATAAACTCTGATAATACACTGATGGTTAAAATAATCACACTGATGACACACTGATGGTAAAACAGACACATTGATGACACACTGATGGTAAAACAGACACACTGATGACACTGATGGTAAAAACGGACACACTGATGACACACTGATGGTAAAACAGACACACTGATGACACACTGATGGTAAAAACGGACACACTGATAACACACTGATGGTAAAAAAGGACACATGAATAACACACTGATGGTAAAAAATGACACACTGATGACACACTGATAGTAGTAACGGACACACAGATGATACACTGATGACAATCACCCTGATGACACACTGATGGTAAACACGGACACAATGATGGTAAAAACATTCAAATGGATGACAAACTGATGGTAATAATGGACACACAGATGGTAAATACGGACACACTGATGTTTCACTGATGGTAAACACAGACACACGGATGACACACTGATGACACACTGATGGTAAACACAAACACACTGATGTTTCACTGATAAACACAGACACATGGATGACACACTGATGATACACTGATGGTAAAACCAATCACATGGATGACACACTGATGGTAAAAACGGAACACAGATGACACACTGATGGCAAAAACGGACACATGGATGACACATTGATGGTAAAAACTGACACAGTAATGACACACTGATGGTAATAATGGACACATGGATGACACACTGATGGTAAAAACGGACACATGGATGACACACTGATGGTAAAAACAGACACACTAATGACATACTGATGACACACTGATGGTAAAAACAGACACACTGATGGTAAAGGTAAAAATAATAACACTGATAACACACTGATGGTAATAATGGACACACTGATGGTAAAAACAGACACACGGATGACACATTGATGGGAAAAACAGACACACTGATGGTTAAAATGGACACACAGATGACACACTGATGGTAAAAATAAACACATTGATGACACACTGATGGTAAAAATGGACACACTGATGGTAAAATTGGACACACTGATGGTAAAATTGGACACACTGATGGCACAATGAGGCACTACACTGATAACACCAGTACCATTTTTTCATGTATGTGTTTAAACATGGACGTGTGAATGATGCCTAACAAAGCTGCCACCTACTGAGTAGAGAATAGGCTTAACTTCTAAGCCATACAATTCCTTATGACTTCCACTATATGTGTCTGCCTGTTACCGTCAGGTGTTTGTAATATGAGAATTAGTGATGAGCGAATACATTCGGCACTATTCGTTACTCGCACGAATAGTACGGTATTTGGGCTATTCGTTACTCGGCAAGTAATTAGCTATTCGCCTCGGTATATTCGAGTGATCCGTCCAGCATGCTTGGTGCTTTATTTGCAGCCAATGAACATGCTGGGCTTGCTTGCCAATCACAGTAATGCCAGTGCCATCTTTGGTGTGGCATTGCTGTGATTGGCTGGCCTTATAGCGTCATAGGAGATATTTAATCCCTGCCGGCGGATGGCATCCATGTGATGTGCTTATTTACCATTGCAAAGTATAGGAGAAGCTTTGTCATTTCTTTCTTTCTTTATCCATCGGTGATAAACTCTGAAAATACACTGATGGTTAAAATAATCACACTGATGACACACTGATGGTAAAACAGACACATTGATGACACACTGATGGTAAAACAGACACACTGATGACACTGATGGTAAAAACGGACACACTGATGACACACTGATGGTAAAACAAACACACTGATGACACAATGATAGGTAAAACGGACACACTGATGACACACTGATGGTAAAAACGGACACATGAATAACACACTGATGGTAAAAAAGGACACACTGACGACACACTGATAGTAATAACGGCTACACAGATGACACACTGATGACAATCATACTGATGACACACTGATGGTAAACACAGATACACTGATGGTAAAAACAATCACATGGATGACAAACTGATGGTAATAATGGACACACTGATGGTAAATACAGACACACTGATGTTTCATTGATGGTAAACACAGACACACGGATGACACACTGATGACACACTGATGGTAAACACAAACACACTGATATTTCACTGATGGTAAACACAGACACATGGATGACACACTGATGACAAACTGATGGTAAAAACAATCACATGGATGACACACTGATGGTAAAAATGGAACACAGATGACACACTGATGGCAAAAATGGACACAGATGACACACTGATGGTAAAAACGGACACATGGATGACACACTGATGGTAAAAACAGACACACTAACGACATACTGATGACACACTGATGGTAAAAACAGACACACTGATGGTAAAAATAATAACACTCATAAGGGGTGCACGTGGTGTGGGGTGTCTGACAGTCATTTCAATGGCAACTGACTAACGTCCATCCATCTCTTCTATCTTCACACAGGTATAACATCTCTGCTTGCTGTTATCTATGTCATCTGCTGAACCCTCATCTTGAAACTTTTTCTATGGTATAACATCTCTGCTTGCTGTTATCTATGTCATCTGCTGAACCCTCATCTTGAAACTATTTCTATGGTATAATGTGTCTGCTTGGTGTATCTGTGCTCTGTCACTTGATGCATTGTATTCAGTATTCACTGTCTGTCCTGCCATCATTGTAGACTTTATCTGATGGCGAAAGGTGTTATACTGTGTCCGGCATAGTGAGCTAGGCCTGTTTCTTTGATCAGCCCTCCACCCCCCCTGGTGAGCTGAGCAGCTGGTAATTTAGTCACAAGCAGCACCCACAATCCCTCTCACCTGATGCTATAGTCCTTCCTATAAATCTAGATGTGTCATAAGGGGTGCACGTGGTGTGGGGTTCATGCACGTGTCCTCTTCAGCAAAAGTGTCCTGTTCAACAAGTGTCTGACAGTCATTTCAATGGCAGTCATTCAGGGCAGGAGTCAGGTAACCCACACTTTGTGCTCTCTGCTAACTATGTATTTTATTCCTGTGTCCATATTCCTGTGTGCTTTTTTCATCCACATTTACCGCCCTATCCCCCCTCCATCACCACTCATCCATATCTGCCCCATCACTCCTCCCTCTCCCATGTACTGCTCCCATGCTCTTTTGAACATACTGACAAATCTCACTCTGTCTCATCCAAAGGTATTGCACAAGAAACCATGTCACAAATCCAAAAACTATCTGCTCTTTCTCTTTTTACTGCTACTACTCATTTCAGGGGATATCTCTCCTAATCCTGGACCACCCTCTGCCAACCTGAACCCTTCCCCCACCTCACATCGAAACCCTGCTAACCTTATTAACATCAGCTGTACTCCTTCATCTCCCTCCTTCAATTGCGCACTGTGGAATCCACGGTCTGTATGCAACAAGCTTCCTTTTCTGCACAATTACTTTCTGCCCAACGCACTCAATCTGCTGGTCCTCACAGAAACCTGGATCCAGGATTCTGACAATGTATCCCCTGCCGCTATTTCTCATGGCGGCTTGCATTTTTCCCATTCTCCGAGACCTGCAAACAGACTTGGTGGTGGGGTCGGCATACTCCTGTCCCCACATTGCACCTTCCAGGTCATCCCCCCAGTACCATCACTCTCATTCCCTTCTTTTGAGGTCCACACTATCAGGCTCTTCCATCCCCTGTCCCTCAGAGTAGCCGTCATATGCTCAGCCACCCAGTTCCTTGACCATTTTTCTGCCTGGCTGCCACACTTCATGTCCTCAGATATATCAACCCTTATCCTGGGAGACTTCATCATCCCCATAAACAGCCCCACCTTCTCATCTGCATCCCAGCTTCTATTTTTAACCACTTCTCTTGGCCTCTCACAGCTTTCAACCTCTGAGACACACAAAGATGGAAACACCCTTGATCTGGTCTTTGACCGGCTTAGTTCAATCCCCCACCTAAATAACTCCCCTCTTCCCCTCTCTGATCATAACATTCTCTCCTTCACGCTCACAAATCCTCGCTCGCCCCAGCACACTCCTACCTATCACACATTCAGAAATCTACAAGCCATTAACCCTCATACACTTACAGACTCCCTTCACTCATCACTGTCCCCAATCTCCTCTTTTTCCTGTCCTGATCTGGCTGTAAACCACTACAATGACACTCTCATAAGCACGCTGGACCAAGTAGCGCCCCTCACCCTCAGAACCTCCAATCACAGAGTAAAACAGCCCTGGTTTACACCGCAAACCCGATTTCTCCAGCGTTGCTCTAGAAGTGCCTATGGAGGAAAACTCGGACACCAGAAAACTTTATCCACTACAAATTTATGTTAAAAACATATAACTCTGCCCTTTACCTCGCCAAACAGACCTACTTCACCACCCTAATATCCTCACTATCCAACAACCCCAAAAAACTCTTCGATACCTTCCACTCCCTCCTCAGTCCTAAAGCGCAGGCCCCCATTGCAGACATTTGTGCTGAGGACTTGGCCTCCTACTTCACAGAGAAAATAGACACCATCCGTCTGGAAATCAGCTCCCAGCCACCAAGTGCCGTGATTCCCATCCCCCCCCCACATTCCCTCTGGATCACTCTCCACATTTGACCCAGTCACAGTAGATGAAGTCCCCAGGTCCTCTCTTCTTCTCATCCCACTACATGCACCACTGACCCCACCCCTCACATCTTCTCCAGTCTCTTTCTTCAGTCTTCACTACTCACTTAACTAAAATCTTCAACCTCTACCTTTCTTCTGTTATTTTCCCCTCCTTCAAACACTCCATCATTACTCCATTATTAATAAAGCCCTCTCTTGACCCTTCCTGCACAAACAACTACAGACCAGTCTCCAATCTTCCCTTCATCTCTAAACTCTTGGAGCGCCTGGTCCACTCCCGCCTTACCAGTTACCTCTTCACTCACTCTCTTCTAGACCCATCACAGTCCGGCTTCCGCCCCCTACATTCTACAGAAACTGCACTCATCAAAGTAACCAATGACCTTCTGACAGCAAAACATAATGGCGATCACTCTCTGCTCATTCTTCTTGACCTCTCTGCAGCCTTCGACACCGTTGACCATCACCTCCTACTCTCTATGCTCCACTCAATCAGCATAAAAGACACTGATCTCTCCTTGTTCTCCTCCTACCTATCTGACCGCTCTTTCAGTGTATCATTCGCTGGCTCCACTTCTTCCCCTCTTCCTTTCACTATTGGGGTTCCTCAGGGTTCAGTCCTTGGCCCTCTTCTCTTCTCTCTCTACACAGCCCCAATTGGACAGACCATCAGCAAATTTGTCTTTCAGTACCATCTTTATGCTGATGACACACAACTAAACACCTCATCCCCTGACCTTACTCCCGCTGTACTATAGAACACCAGTGACTGTGTGGCCGCAGTTTCTAACATCATGTCTGCTCTCTACCTGAAACTCAACCTTTCCAAAACTGAACTTCTTCTACTCCCGCCGTCTACTCACCTCTCTAAATCTGACATCTCTCTCTCCGTGTGTGGCACCACAATAATGCTGAGCCAGCAGGCGCGTTGTCTGGGCGTTGTGTTTGACACCAATCTCTCCTTCACCTTCCACATACAATCTCTTGCCCGCTCTTGTCGCTTGCACCTGAAGAACATCTCTAGAATCCGCCCCTTTCCCACATTGGAAACAACAAAACCCTCACTGTTGCCCTGATCCACTCCCGCCTTGACTACTGTAACGCTCTATTAATTGGCCTCCCACTCACTCGACTTTTTCCGCTCCAGTCCATCCTTAATGCTGCAGCTAGGGTCATCTATTTTGCTAACCGTTACTCAGACTTTACCGCTCTGTGCCAGTCATTGCACTGGTTGCCCATGAATTATAGAATCCAATTTAAATTGCTTGTTCTCACCCACAAAGCCCTCCACAGTGTGGCACCCCCCTACATCTCTTCCCTCATTTCTGTTTATCGGCCTACCCGTTCTCTACGCTCCGCAAGCGACTTTTGACTAACATCCGCACTAATCCGTACCTCCCACTCCCGGCTTCAAGACTTCTCCCGAGCTGCACCTATTCTTTGGAATGCTCTACCCCAAGAAATTAGGATGAACCTCAACTTACACAGTTTTAGGCGCTCCCTAAAAACACACCGGTTTAAAGCAGCCTATCATCTTCCCTAATCGGAGTCCTTTTATATTCTTATAGCCCATCCCTTATTTCTCCAAACATAAGTCTCCACCGAACCCAAAAGCACTACAGATACTGGCTGGTGATGAGCTCATGCAGCGTTTATCTATCCCTCATCCCCTCAAGATGGCTGGACCATCCTTGTAAATAAACCATTGTACTTTGTGTCACCCCCACCTCATTGTAGTTTGTAAGCTCTTACGAGCATGGTTGTCATTATTTTTGCTGTAATTATTGTATTATCTTTAGCTAGGTTACTTATGACTGTTGCATATGAACCTGTGAATTGTTAAGCGCTGCGGAATATGTTGGCGCTATATAAATAAAGACTATTATTATTATTAACACTGTTGACACACTGATGGTAATAATGGACACACTGATGGTAAAAACCAGGGCCGGCGTCAGCACCTGGCGCACCCGGGCAAATGCCGGGGCCCTGAGCAGGCAGAGGGGCCCACTGGCGGTCGCGTACCATGCTGGGCTATGGGCGGAGGAGAGCAGTGTCAGCGCCCGCCCTTCTCCCCCCCTTGCTCAGGGCCCCGGCAGCTGGATACTTACCTCTCCCCGTGCCTCCGCAGATCCGCTGTCTTCCTGCTCTGCGCTCCCTGTGACGTCTCAGGTCAGAGGGCGCGGTGACGTCTTTTCACCGCGCCCTCCCCTGAGCCGTCACAGGGAGCGCTGAGCGGGAAGACACCGACAACGCTGGCGTTCGGACCCGAGCAGCGGGCAGCGGGCAGCAGGTGAGGAGAAGGGAGGTGAGTATTTGATTTTTTTTTTTTTAATGTATGGAGGTATGGGGCAGTATAAAGAGAAGGGGGGGCATCCTGCATGGGGCATTATAAAGAGGGGGGGGGACATCCTGCATGGGGCATTATATAGAGGGGGGGTGACATCCTGCATGGGGCAATATAAGGTGGGGAACAGCCTGCATGGGGCATTATAAAGTGGGGGGCAGCCTGCATAGTGCATTATGTGGGGGGGAACAGCCTGCATGGAGCATTATAAGGGGGGACAGCCTGTATGGGGCATTATGTGGGGGGTAACAGCCTGCATGGAGCATTAAAAGGGGGGGGGGCTGTATGGGGCATTATGTGGGGGGGAACAGCCTGCATGGAGCATTATAATGGGGGGCATCCTGCATGGGGCATTATAAAGAGGGGGGCATCCTGCATGGGGCATTATAAAGAGGGGGGGCATCCTGCATGGGGCATTATATAGAGGGGGGGTGACATCCTGCATGGGGCATTATAAGGTGGGGAACAGCCTGCATGGGGCATTATAAAGGGGGGGGGCAGCCTGCATAGTGCATTATGTGGGGGGGAACAGCCTGCATGGAGCATTATAAGGGGGGGCAGCCTGTATGGGGCATTATGTGGGGGGTAACCGCCTGCATGGAGCATTAATAGGGGGGGGATGTATGGGGCATTATGTGGGGGGTAACAGCCTGCATGGAGCATTATAAGGTGGGGGCAGCCTGTATGGGGCATTATGTGGGGGGTAACAGCCTACATGCAGCATTATATGGGGGCCAGTATCCTGTATGGAGAGTTATAAGGGGACCGGTATCCTGTATGGAGCGTTATAAGGGGACCGGTATCCTGTATGGAGCGTTATATGGGGGGCCAGTATCCTGTATGGAGTTTTATAAGGGGACCAGTATCCTGTATGGAGCATTATATGGGGGCCAGTATCCTGTATGGAGCTTTATAAGGGGACCAGTATCCTGTATGGAGCGTTATATGGGGGCCAGTATTCTGTATGGAGCCTTATATGGGGGCCAGTATTCCGTATGGAGCCTTATATGGAGGCCAGTATTCCATATGGGGCCTTATATGGGGGCCAGTACTCCGTATGGAGCCTTATATGGGGGCCAGTATTCCGTATGGAGCCTTATATGGGGGCCAGTATTCCGTATGGAGCCTTATATGGGGGCCAGTATTCCGTATGGAGCCTTATATGGGGGCCAGTATTCCGTATGGAGCCTTATATGGAGGCCAGTATTCCGTATGGGGCCTTATATGGGGGCCAGTATTCCGTATGGGGCCTTATATGGGGGCCCGTATTCCGTATGAAGCCTTATATGGGGGCCAGTATTCCGTATGGAGCCTTATATGGGGGCCAGTATTCCGTATGGAGCCTTATATGGGGGCCAGTATTCCGTATGGAGCCTTATATGGGGGCCAGTATTCCGTATGGAGCCTTATATGGGGGCCAGTATTCCGTATGGAGCCTTATATGGGGGCCAGTATTCCGTATGGAGCCTTATATGGAGGCCAGTATTCCGTATGGGGCCTTATATGGGGGCCAGTATTCCGTATGGGGCCTTATATGGGGGCCCGTATTCCGTATGAAGCCTTATATGGGGGCCAGTATTCCGTATGGAGCCTTACATGGGGGCCAGTATTCCGTATGGAGCCTTATATGGGGGCCAGTATTCCGTATGGAGCCTTATATGGGGGCCAGTATTCCGTATGGAGCCTTATATGGGGGCCAGTATTCCGTATGGAGCCTTATATGGGGGCCAGTATTCCGTATGGAGCCTTATATGGGGGCCAGTATTCCGTATGAAGCGTTATATGGGGGCCAGTATTCCGTATGGAGCCTTATATGGGGGCCAGTATTCTGTGTGGAGCGATTCACCGGTTTCTGAGCTATTGTGGAATTTACAATAGATATCACTCATGTAATGTAAGAAGTGAAATCTTTGCATTGTACTATATATATATATATATATATATATATATATATATATATATATATATATATATTCTCCGCTGTATCTCTGCATCATGAATCGTGGTATGTGTTAATGGGGCCCACTGAGACTCTTTCGCCCGGGGCCCAGAAAAACCTGGAGCCGGCTCTGGTAAAAACAGACACACGGATGACACATTGATGGGAAAAACAGACACACTGATGGTTAAAATGGACACACGGATGACACACTGATGGTAAAAACAGACACATTGATGACACACTGAGGCACTACGCAGATAACACCAGTACCATTTTTTCATGTATGTGTTTAAACATGGATGTGTGAATGATGCCTAACAAAGCTGCCACCTACTGAGTAGGGAATACCTCCGTCTGCTTATGTGTGGGAAAGACAGATCCTGATGCATTTAAAACCACCTGCGGCATGGGGGTGGGGGTGGAGTGCTCAGAGGTCTCTTAGAGAGGTATTCACATTGGTAGGTCCTGACATCGAGAAACGCCTTACCGCGGCTGTCAGGTACACATGAATTGGCCAATTTATGCGCTAAGATTTCTCATTTATTTACAGCAGTAATGCTATTCATTTTCCATACTTCATATTTCATGCGCTAAAAAAATTTTTCAAAAAATTTTTCATTTATTTCTATTTTTTACAGCAGTTATGCTCTTCATATTTCATATTTCACATCTATATACTCAGTGTTACAGTGTGCTACTTTATTTGTTCATTATATATGGAGGTAGCTGCTCTTAGTAAGCACCTGTTCACACCTAGTTTTTGTAGTGGAAGTGCCGTCATTCTCTTTGTTACTAGATTTAGCGTTGACTGAGCACTCCACCCCGACCCCCATGCCGCAGGTGGTTTTAAATGCATCAGGATCTGTCTTTCCCACACATAAGCAGACGGAGGTCTCTTAGAGAGGTATTCACATTGGTAGGTCCTGACATCGAGAAACGCCTTACCGCGGCTGTCAGGTACACATGAATTGGCCAATTTATGCGCTAAGATTTCTCATTTATTTACAGCAGTAATTCTATTCATTTTCCATACTTCATATTTCATGCGCTAAAAAAAAATTTAAAAAAATTTTTCATCTATTTCTATTTTTTACAGCAGTTATGCTATTCATATTTCATATTTCACATCTATATACTCAGTGGTACAGTGTGCTACTTTATTTGTTCATTATATATGGAGGTAGCTGCTCTTAGTAAGCACCTGTTCACACCTAGTTTTTGTAGTGGAAGTGCCGTCATTCTCTTTGTTTCTAGATTTAGCGTTGACTGAGCACTCCACCCCCACCCCCATGCCGCAGGTGGTTTTAAATGCATCAGGATCTGTCTTTCCCACACATAAGCAGAGGGAGGTCTCTTAGAGAGGTATTCACATTGGTAGGTCCTGACATCGAGAAACGCCTTACCGCGGCTGTCAGGTACACATGAATTGGCCAATTTATGCGCTAAGATTTCTCATTTATTTACAGCAGTAATGCTATTCATTTTCCATACTTCATATTTCATGCGCTAAAAAATTTTTTCAAAAAATTTTTCATTTATTTCTATTTTTTACAGCAGTTATGCTATTCATATTTCATATTTCACATCTATATACTCAGTGTTACAGTGTGCTACTTTATTTGTTCATTATATATGGAGGTAGCTGCTCTTAGTAAGCATATGTTCACACCTAGTTTTTGTAGTGGAAGTGCCGTCATTCTCTTTGTTACTAGATTTAGCATTGACTGAGCACTCCACCCCCACCCCCATGCCGCAGGTGGTTTTAAATGCATCAGGATCTGTCTTTCCCACACATAAGCAGACGGAGGTCTCTTAGAGAGGTATTCACATTGGTAGGTCCTGACATCGAGAAACGCCTTACCGCGGCTGTCAGGTACACATGAATTGGCCAATTTATGCGCTAAGATTTCTCATTTATTTACAGCAGTTATGCTATTCATTTTCCATACTTCATATTTCATGCGCTAAAAAATTTTTTCAAAAAATTTTTCATTTATTTCTATTTTTTACAGCAGTTATGCTATTCATATTTCATATTTCACATCTATATACTCAGTGTTACAGTGTGCTACTTTATTTGTTCATTATATATGGAGGTAGCTGCTCTTAGTAAGCACCTGTTCACACCTAGTTTTTGTAGTGGAAGTGCCGTCATTCTCTTTGTTACTAGATTTAGCGTTGACTGAGCACTCCACCCCCACCCCCATGCCGCAGGTGGTTTTAAATGCATCAGGATCTGTCTTTCCCACACATAAGCAGACGGAGGTCTCTTAGAGAGGTATTCACATTGGTAGGTCCTGACATCGAGAAACGCCTTACCGCGGCTGTCAGGTACACATGAATTGGCCAATTTATGCGCTAAGATTTCTCATTTATTTACAGCAGTAATGCTATTCATTTTCCATACTTCATATTTCATGCGCTAAAAAAATTTTTCAAAAAATGTTTCATTTATTTCTATTATTTACAGCAGTTATGCTATTCATATTTCATATTTCACATCTATATACTCAGTGTTACAGTGTGCTACTTTATTTGTTCATTATATATGGAGGTAGCTGCTCTTAGTAAGCACCTGTTCACACCTAGTTTTTGTAGTGGAAGTGCCGTCATTCTCTTTGTTACTCATCCAAGTGTCTGTGGTGAAATGCACCCTGTCACACACAGAGTTTCTCAAAGAAGCGGTGATGTTGTGTGCGACATGCTGGTGGAGCGCAGGCACACCTTTCTTTGAGAAGTAGTGCCGACTGGGCATCTGGTACTGGGGCACTGCGACGGACATAAGGTCTCGAAAATCCTCTGTGTCCACCAGACAGAAAGGCAGCATTTCTGTAGCCAAGAGCTTGCAGATGGTGAAATTCAACCTCTTAGCTTTCTCATGGCTAGGAGGAAATGGTCTTTTACTTGTCCACATCTGAGGGACCGAGGGCTGGCTATTGTGCTTAGACGGGGTTGATAAGGGTGTCCCCGGCAAACTGCCGGTCTGTGAGGAAGATGCAGGCGGACATGTTAGGTTGCCTTGATCCAAAGGTGGTGCTATCGATGTCGGACAGTGCTCAACACCAGCTGGTGTTACCACCTCCAAAGAAAATGATGACCTGCCAATCACGCTGGCTGTTGCGGGTAAAGAGTTGGCAGGTCTGCGCCCCAAAACAGGTGTGACTGCTGTCCCCCCAGTCACAGAGGATGAAGAGGCCGCAGATGCACAAGATATGGCAGACGGTGGTTGGCCCGGCTGGCTAGGCCGCATTGTAGCACACTGAGCTTCCCACTCCAACTTATGCTTCATGTCCATGTGCCGGTTCATGCATGAAGTACTCAAACTATGTATTTTTTGGCCTCTACTTAGCTTTTGCTGACAAATGTTACAGATAACACGAGTTGGGTCATCTTTATCGATCTGAAAAAATGCCCAGGCTATGCAAGGCTTAGCACCCATGCGACCTGAAGAGCCACCACGACTTGTTGTGAGAGGCAGAGTTGTGTTTGAGGATTCAGTTGTTGACGTGCTTCCAGTACTACATCTCTGTCCAGGAAGGCGCATCCTGACCTCGTCGTCACTAGCATCTTCCTCCACCTCCTCTGCTGACCTCATCTCTTGGCTGACTGTGGGTTGACAGTAAGTGGGATCTCCATCCTCATCATCATCACCCTGTGCGTTATCACACCCGTCGTCCTCAGAGCCAACCTGTTCCTGCCCTGACAAAAAACTAAAGTTGTCGCTCCAATCAGGTATTTGAGTCTCATCATCATCTTCCTCATTGTCTCCACCAACAGAAGTTACAGTTTGGGAATGAGGGTCTACATTATGGTCAGAACCTTCTGCGTCTGGTCCTGGATCCGACTCATAAAGATTCTGGGCATCAGTGCAGATAATTTCCTCGTCTGGATTCACAGAAGCGCTGGAGTCGATCTCTGATTCCCAGGCTATAGTATGAGTAAACAGCTCTGCAGACTCAACCATCTGTTCTACCTCATACTCAGACGGGCAGCTGGAGATTTGGGAGCTGTGAGGAAGCAAGTGCGATTGGGGTGACACCTTTGAGGACTGGAGTATTTGTGATGTTGAAGTTGATGTGGAGGAGAGCCCACTTAAAGGAGCACTTGATATCCGTTGAAGCACCTGCTGTTTTTGTGCCTCATCTGGAATTTGTAGCGATTGGCGTGGCCGTAAGAAAGGGATCTTATCACATTGTCCGCTAAAAGAAGTAGACATTTTAGTTTGGCTGGAAGATGGTCTTTCTTCTGCAGATGTTACTGTTGCTTTAACACCTACCCCACGGACACAACCTTTTTTCCCCTTCCCAACACGCCTATTCCCCTTTCCACCAGCAGCAGGCTTTTTTCCACTCATTTTGGTGGTTAACTAATTCACAACTCTGGAGTTGTTTGCACAAAAAAACAATGGATGGGAACCGAGCAGAGCTGAGTGGCCAAACTGTGGTATTAGGCCAAAACTATTGGCCGGGTTAGATGCAGAAAAAAATTATATTCAATTTGCAACCTGATGGAGGTCAGTATAGATGGACTAATAGAACAAGTCCTACACACAGCTAGAAGCCCAAATATTTTTTCAGAGGTAGATGCAGAAAAAAAATATATTCAGTTTGCAACCTGATGGAGGTCAGTATAGATGGACTAATAGAGAAAGTCCCAGACACTGCTAGAAGGCCAAATATTTTTTCAGAGCTAGATGCAGACAAAAAATTATTTTTAATTTGCAACCTGATGGAGGTCAGTATAGATGGACTAATAGAGAAAGTCCCACACACTGCTAGAAGGCCAAATATTTTTTCAGAGCTAGATGCAGAAAAAAATTATATTCAGTTTGCAACCTGATGGAGGTCAGTATAGATGGACTAATAGAACAAGTCCCACACACAGCTAGAAGGCCAAATATTTTTTCAGAGGTAGATGCAGATAAAAATTATTTTTAATTTGCAGCCTGATGGAGGTCAGTATAGATGGACTAATAGAACAAGTCCTACACACAGCTAGAAGCCCAAATATTTTTTCAGAGGTAGATGCAGAAAAAAAATATATTCAGTTTGCAACCTGATGGAGGTCAGTATAGATGGACTAATAGAGAAAGTCCCACACACTGCTAGAAGGCTAAATATTTTTTCAGAGCTAGATGCAGACAAAAAATTATTTTTAATTTGCAACCTGATGGAGGTCAGTATAGATGGACTAATAGAGAAAGTCCCACACACTGCTAGAAGGCCAAATATTTTTTCAGAGCTAGATGCAGATAAAAATTATTTTTAATTTGCAACCTGATGAAGGTCAGTATAGATGGACTAATAGAGAAAGTCCCACACACTGCTAGAAGGCCAAATATTTTTTCAGCGCTAGATGCAGAAAAAAATTATATTCAGTTTGCAACCTGATGGAGGTCAGTACAGATGGACTAATAGAACAAGTCCCACATACAGCTAGAAGCCCAAATATTTTTTCAGAGGTAGATGCAGAAAAAAATTATATTCAGATTGCAACCTGATGGAGGTCTGTATAGATGGATTAATAGAACAAGTCCCACACACAGCTAGAAGCCCAAATATATTTTCAGAGGTAGATGCAGAAAAAAATTATATTCAGTTTGCAACCTGATGGAGGTCTGTATAGATGGACTATTAGAACAAGTCCCAGACACAGCTAGAAGCCCAATATTTTTTCAGAGGTAGATGCAGAAAAAAAATATATTCAGTTTGCAACCTGATGGAGGTCAGTATAGATGGACTAATAGAGAAAGTCCCACACACTGCTAGAAGGCCAAATATTTTTTCAGAGCTAGATGCAGAAAAAAAATATATTCAGTTTGCAACCTGATGGAGGTCAGTATAGATGGACTAATAAAGAAAGTCCCACACACTGCTAGAAGGCCAAATACTTTTTCAGAGCTAGATGCAGACAAAAAATTATTTTGAATTTGCAACCTGATGGAGGTCAGTATAGATGGACTAATAGAGAAAGTCCCACACACTGCTAGAAGGCCAAATATTTTTTCAGAGCTAGATGCAGACAAAAAATTATTTTTAATTTGCAACCTGATGGAGGTCAGTATAGATGGACTAATAAAGTCCCACACACTGCTAGAAGGCCAAATATTTTTTCAGAGCTAGATGCAGATAAAAATTATTTTTAATTTGAAACCTGATGGAGGTCAGTATAGATGGACTAATAGAAAAAGTCCCACACACTGCTAGAAGGCCAAATATTTTTTCAGAGCTAGATGCAGAAAAAAATTATATTCAGTTTGCAACCTGATGGAGGTCAGTATAGATGGACTAATAGAACAAGTCCCACACACAGCTAGAAGCCCAAATATTTTTTCAGAGGTAGATGCAGATAAAAATTATTTTTAATTTGCAGCCTGATGGAGGTCAGTATAGATGGACTAATAGAGAAAGTCCCACACACTGCTAGAAGGCCAAATATTTTTTCAGAGCTAGATGCAGATAAAAATTATTTTTAATTTTCAACCTGATGGAGGTCAGTATAGATGGACTAATAGAGAAAGTCCCACACACTGCTAGAAGGCCAAATATTTTTTCAGAGCTAGATGCAGAAAAAAATTATATTCAGTTTGCAACCTGATGGAGGTCAGTATAGATGGACTAATAGAACAAGCACCACACACAGCTTGAAGCCCAAATATTTTTTCAGAGGTAGATGCAGATAAAAATTATTTTTAATTTGCAACCTGATGGAGGTCAGTATAGATGGACTAATAGAAAAAGTCCCACACACTGCTAGAAGGCCAAATATTTTTTCAGAGCTAGATGCAGACAAAAAATTATTTTGAATTTGCAGCGTGATGGAGGTCAGTATAGATGGACTAATAGAACAAGTCCCACACACTGCTAGAAGGCCAAATATTTTTTCAGAGCTAGATGCAGAAAAAAATTATATTCAGTTTGCAACCTGATGGAGGTCAGTATAGCTGGACTAATAGAACAAGTCCCACACACTGCTAGAAGCCCAAATATTTTTTCAGAGTTAGATGCAGAAAAAAATTATATTCAATTTGCAACCTGATGGAGGTCAGTATAGATGGACTAATAGAATGATGCTATGCCCAAAAGATTTTACTTCACTAGGTGCAGTAAAAAAATTGGTATTCTATACACAGGTGGTGTAGCTTGCAACACAGATAGGCTACTCCACTGACTAACACACTCTGCAATAGGCCAAAAAGGATTAGCTTTGCTAGATTCAGCCAAATGCTGTGAAAAAAACTTTCACAGCACTGGCACAGACCTGCCTGGCAAAAACTGATACGAACTGATGTAACCTAGTCCTGAAAAGGACTGCAATTACAATTAGTCTTTACTCCCACAATCTATCTATTTAAGAGCACAGTCCTGCCTCATAAAAGTCGTAGGAAATGCTTTAACCTAGTCCTTAAAAGGACTGCAATCACAACTATTCCCTACTCCCAAGCTATCTGTAGATTTGTGCGAAAATTGGCTTGAAATTAACAAGGTATAGCGCACACAGCAACAGCGGTGCCGTCTAACACGCAGCTGCAGCAGTGAGAAAATGGTGGCGACGGGGAAAATGGCTTGGTCTTATAGGGCAAGGACATTTGACATACACTGCCAATGACACATGCCCTTGCTTGTGTGAAAAAAAGCACTTCGCTCCGTGTGTGCGCTGCTGATAGGCTGACAGATTGCACCTCCCCACTGTAAATGCGGGAAAGAGAAAAAAAAATGGAGATCTTCATTATTCCTGCAGAGATCCATCCCCTGCCCCTCCCCCCACCCCGCTGTACACTCAAACTGCGTATTAACATTAATTTTCATCATTACTGAGAAAAAATCCAGTTATGATTTTGGTGCACGAACAGTTATCGAACATAACCTCGAACAGCCGAATTTTTCTCAAATCGTTCGTTTTCGCCGAACGGCTCGAACACCGCCCAAAACAGCTCGAATTTGAGATTGGCGAACAGTTCGAGTCGAACAACGCTCATCTCTACTAGCTAGGGCTTGGCCCATTCTCCAGACTGACTCCACGATCTCCAAATTTATATCTCCTACCCCGAGTGTAACAATCAGGAGATCTAAAAATCTACGTGATCATTTAGTACGAAGTAATATCAAGAAATGCCAGAAAGGGCCTTTATTGACGGGGTTGGCCCTGCGCCTGGCTGCAGGCCGTGTGGCCGATGTGCTGCATGCTCAAATGTTGAACGTGCTACTCATTTTTTTTAATTCATCAGGATCTAAGACCTTCAAGATTCAAAAACATATCGATTGTACATCTAGGTATATTATATACTTTGCCATATGTTCTTGTGGACTTATATATGTGGGGTTAACCTCTCGACAATTGAAAGTTAGGATCCAAGAGCACGTATTGGGTATTCAGGCAGCAGTTGACCACTCGGATGTGTCCACCCCCCATCACTTTAAGATATACCATAACTGTGATAGTACACAACTAAAAGTTAGAGGAATGGATCAACTTGCTGTTACCATAAGAGGTGGAAAGGTAAGCCAACGTTTGGCTAAATTAGAAACTCATTGGATTTGGACCTTGGATACTGTTTATCCTAAGGGTCTCAACGAAGATTGGAGTTTTGTCCCATTTCTATAATCATCCATTAAAAATACATGTGCATTGTTTGGTTTTAAGTGTTTTTATTCATTGTATTTCATTTTAATCATTCCCAGATGTTCACATGTCTATCCACGTATCTGATCATGATCTGTTACGGATGTCATTTTTTTTTTTCATCACCTCCACATATATTATGTGGGAGCTGCCATTATGAACGTCACGTATCCTAAGCATAAAGAAGATATCTACATCGACAATATTTAATAGGGCTAAATGCCTAATCGATTGTAAAGAATTAGTACTTTGGGATCGGAAATTGTGACATCTAAAACTTGGAAATGATGGCAACATACTGTGTGGGAGTTTCAACTACAAATGTTATGCACCTCTATTTTGAAAAAGATTTTTATATGTGAAATATGTGACTAATACCTATTGTGAAAAATGGTATAATTGTATAAATTGGTACTCTTTGTTTCTGTCACAACATATGCTTATAGTATTGTATTTTTTCAGAATTGACATTATTTGTAGATAAAAGTTTAGAGATCAGACTTTTTGGCTGATCCATAGATGGGTAATTCTAATTCCTGGTGAGAAATGTATGGTGTATTCTTAGTCTCCCACTTTCATTCTGTATGATAAGCTCCCAGTAACTTGCTTTGAGGGCCGAATTACACACGCGCGTCATGCCTGCGGCGAGTCCCCCGGCTCTCGGAATCTAATCGTGAGGACCTGCGCCGCGGTCAGCTGATCGTGACGCGTGTGCCACGTGATGCCGACGCCGCGGGCCGCCCTGCCCGTCATGACGCGGTATGCGTCATCAAAGGTCCTCAAACAGATTAATCAGAACATGGATATCCGGTTTTGTGCACGGGGTGATTGGTGTGGGGACATTTAAAAGGATGATACTGACACTACCATATGCCCCCTGACGAAGGTTCGCCGAAACGCGTGTTGGGGTGGATGTACACCATCCAGCCGTTGGTACGCTCCTGGCTCCCTGTATTTAAGGTAGCTATATATTCTATAAACAACACACTTAATTGTATATGGCTTACAAACTGCCCTAGACTAGTGGGAATACTTGAGTGGTAGTATGGATTGGAGCATGTAAATTCAATCATCGACTATATTGATATACCAATAAGGCTGGATGTTTGATACGTCCGTTTTTCTCTGTACATGGCCATTGGTGTCAAATACTCCTTATGCGATTGAACTGATTTTTAATTAACCACTTCGCGCCAGAGCCTGTTTTTGCCTTCGTGACCGGGCCAATTTTTTCAATTCTGACCACTGCCAGTTTATGAAGTAATTACCCTGGAACGCTTCAACGTATTCCCCTGATTCTGAGATTGTTTTTTCGTGACATATTGTACTTCATGATAGTGGTAAAATTTCTTCGATATCACTTGCATTTATTTGTGAAAAAATCGGAAATTTGGCGAAAATTTTGAAAATTTGGCAATTTTCAAACTTTGAATTTTCATGCCCTTAAATCAGAGAGATATGTCACACAAAATAGTTAATAAATAACATTTCCCACATGTCTACTTTACATCAGCACAATTTTGGAACCCAAATTTTTTTTTGTTAGGGAGCTATAAGGGTTAAAAGTTGACCAGCGATTTCTCATTTTTCCAACAAAATTTACAAAACCATTTTTTTAGGGACCACATCACATTTGAAGTCACTTTGAGGGGTCTTTATGACAGAAAATACCCAAAAGTGACACCATTCTAAAAACTGCACCCCTCAAGGTACTCAAAACCACATTCAAGAACTTTATTAACCCTTCAGGTGATTCACAGGAATTTTTGGAATGTGGAAGAAAAAAATTAACATTTAACTTTTTTCACAAAAATGTTACTTTAGACCCAATTTTTTTATTTTCACAGGGGTAACATGAAAAAATGGACCCCAAATTTTTTTGTGCAATTTCTCTTGAGCGTGCTGATACCCCATATGTGAGGGAAAACCACTGTTTGGGCGCACGGCAGGGTTCGGAAGGGAAGGAGCGCCATTAGACTTTTTGAATGTAAAATTTGTCTGAATAATTAGCGGACGCCATGTTGCATTTGGAGAGCTCCTGATGTGCCTAAACAGTGGAAACCCCCCACAAGTGACACCATTTTGGAAACTAGACCCCTTAGGGAACTTATCTAGATGTGTGGTGAGCACCTTGCACCCCCAGCTGCTTCACAGAAGTTTATAATATTGAGCCGTAAAAATAAAATTTTCACATTTTTCCCTCAAAAAATGTTTTTCATTCCCTAATTTTGTATTATCATAAGGGTAACAGGAAAAATTGCACCATGAAATTTGTTGTGCAATTTCTCCTGAACACGCCGATACCCCATATGTGGAGGCAAATTACTGTTTGGGCACATGGCAGGGTTTGAAAGGGAAGGAGCGCCATTTGACTTTTTGAATGTAAAATTTGTTTGAATAATTAGCGCACGCCGTGTCACATTTGGGGAGCCCCTAATGTGCCTAAACAGTGGAAACCTCCCACAAGTGCCACCATTTTGGAAACTAGACCCCTTAGGGAACTTATCTAGATGTGTGGTGAGCACCTTGCACCCCCAGCTGCTTCACAGAAGTTTATAATATTGAGCCGTAAAAATAAAATTTTCACATTTTTCCCATAAAAAATGTTTTTCATTCCCTAATTTTGCATTATCATAAGGGTAACAGGATAAATTGCACCATGAAATTTGTTGTACAATTTCTCCTGAGTACGCCGATACCCCATATGTGGGGGAAAACCACTGCTTTGGTGTACGGCAGGGTTCGGAAGAGAAAGAAGCGCTATGTTGGCTGGGATAGGCAGCAGACACCATGTCACATTTGAAGAGTCGCTGACATGCCAAAACAGCAGAAACCCCCACAAGTGACCCCATTTTGTAAACTACACCTCTCAAGGAATTCATCTAGGGAAGTAGTGAGCATTTTTTAATTTTTAAATTTATACCATTGGGCAGTGAAAAAAGCATAATTATATTTTTACCACAAAAAAATGTTTTACCCTCAGATTTTACATTTTCACACAGGGCAATGGGTAAAAATGGTGCCGAAATGTGTCACACAATTTCTTCTAAAAGTGTCAATACCCCATATGTGGCTGTATCGTACCACTTAGCCATACGGTGAGATTTGAGGGGGAAGGAGCGCTATTTGACAATTGGAGAACAAATTATTGTAGAATAGGCATTTGGATTTGGGAGCACAAAATTTCTGAATTTCTTTTGGGGGGCAAGGACCATTTTTCTTTTCCAGAGCCTTTCTGCTACCAGTAACTTGGAAGTCCCTTATATTTTTAACAGATGATGGACCTGAGTGGGGACTAGCTTTTTTTGAGGACTGAGTTGAAGCTTTTATTGGGAACATTTTACGTAACATTTATCCGGCGCTCTAGGCTGAGCACTTACATCGGGGTTTCCATCTAATTTTCCAAGTGATGTAATTCAGATGAAACCCCTGCAGGATCCATTCACTGTAATGAGGCAGCAGAGTTACTCTGGACTCCGTCTGGCCTCTGTTTAGTGGTGTCCTTTTTTTCAGAAGTGCACAAAACTGTGGCCAACCGCACTTTTATGCACGCCTAAAACAAATGACACCGTGGGATCCCAGGCTAGACGGCATCCACAGTGGCCTATATCTGCCTCATTACAGGGAATCTTCCATCATGGGTTCTGGCTGAATCACGTATTTCAGAGATTTACATGGAAACTCTGGTGTAAGTGCTCAGCGCAGAGCACAGGATAAATGTGAGCAGAGCCTTACTGGGATCTTTGGGAGACATAATAAACAAATCAGTAGCAGGTGAATAATATTTGTTTTATTTATTTTTTATGCCGTTCCTAGTGTGATATAACTGATTAGATTACTTTATTCTTCGGGTCGGTGCGATTACAGAGATACCAGATTTATATCGGGTTTTTATGACTGACAGCTGTCACACACTAAAATACGCTTTTTTTGCAAAATCTAGTTTTTGCATCACCATATTTTGAGAGCTATAATTTTTCCATATTTCGGCCGATAGAGTCATGTGATGGCTTGTTTTTTGCGGGACGAGTTGAAATTTTTATTGGAACCATTTTTGGGCACGTGACTTTTTTGATCGCTTTCTATTCCGTTTTTTGGGAGGTAAAGTTAACAAAAACAAGCACTTCAGGAATTGTTTTTTGAGTTTTTTTTTATGCCGTTCTGCGCGTGGTAAAAGTGATCAGGCAGCATTATTCTTCGGGTCAGTACGTTTACAGCGATACTACACTTACTGTATTTTTTTAATGTTTTGGCGCTTTTACACAATAAAACAATTTTATAGAAAAAAAAAATTTTTTTTTGCATTGCTTTATTCTGAGCGCTATAACTTTTTTATTTTTTGGCTGATGGAGCTGTATGGCGGCTTTTTTTTGCGGAACAAGATGACGTTTTCAGTGGTACCATTTTTATTTCTATTCTGCTTTTTGATCGCATTTTTTTCCACTTTTTGTTTGGCGATATGATGAAAAAGCATATTTTTTTGCTTCGTTTTTTATTTATTTTTATTACGGTGTGCACAGAAGGAGTTAATTAGTGTGACAGTTTTATAGCTCAGGTTGTTTCGGACGCGGCGATACCAAATATGTGTACTTTTTTTGGTTTTGTAATAATTTACGGATTTATTGGTTTAATATTTTATTTATTTATTTTTATTTATTTTGTGATTTTTTTTTTAATAGTTTAAAAACTTTTTTTTTACTTTTTTTTACATTTTTACTTAGTCCCTGTATGGGACATTAATTTTTATTTTTCTGATCACTGATCTCATGTAATGTAATACACATATATTACATTATATGAGATCTTCACTAACTGTTTCAGTCAGAGTCTCCTGTCTGACTTCAGCTACATACAGGCTGAAGTCAGACAGGAAGGACACCATATATGGGAGAGCTGGAGGCGGTCATGTGACCTCCAGCTGCCATAGCAACCCCAGGTCCTCAAACGAAACGGAGGTCTTCGGAGGTAAGTAAGACGACCCCCTCTCTTCCTGCTGTCTCCTATATGCCGTGATCACTATAGATCACAGCATATAGAAGACAGCAAAGGGTTAACATCACTGGGACCTGATCTAATCAGGTCCCGATGATGTATCCTGTCAGAGCTAACGCTCTGCACTGGAATCGCAGTGCTTGCAGGACCCTGGGGGTCCTGAACACTGCGAGACCACCCACCGTTTTTAAACGTCGGCACTGCACAGAGCCCGGCAAGCGCCGACGTTTATCTACAGTGGGCGGTCGGGAACCGGTTAAGATATGTCTAATAAATGTATATATTTTTTTACATCAACAAATGTTTATGGGCTTTATGTCGCTATTTCTCTCCTCTTCTTCCTATCTCTACGACCTAAAAGTGTCTGAACCTGTATATATCTCTAATTTGTTGTCTCTGTGCAATATTAGTGATTTGCGTGTATACGTGCTACTTCATTGAAAGTACCTTGTGTGAGTCTGGCTCTATCTGTCCTGTGTGTAACTGTACTTGTATTAGTCTTGCGTGAACTTGGTTCTGTCTGCCTTGTGTGTACATGTCCTTACCTGACCCAGTCTGTTCTATGTGAACCTGCGATTCCTTACCTGTCCGCACCTGCAATTCCCTGCCTGTCCGCACCTGCAGTCCAGTACCTGCCTGCCAGAAACCCAGTTCCTGCTGAAGCCATTCCTGCCTGTCCAGTCTGAACTGTACACAAGTCGTATTTGCCAGTGACCCAATTTTTTCTGAAGCTTAACCTGTCTGTCCAGTCTGAAATGGGTCCTACCTGTGTTAGTATATCAGCCGTACCCACCAGTGCCAGTCTGTGTACCTCCTTGAGGGTCAGCTGCCGTGCATCCGAGGCCAGTACTAGTGTAACACCTGGTCTCGCCCTTCCCTTGTCCTCCTTGGATTATGTAACCGAGGTCAGTCTTTGTGTGGCACTTAGTCATTCCCCACCAGGCTCTCCTTGGTTCAAGGCACAGTGGAACCACAATGCACGCACACGCTTAAGTATGCACGAGCATAACACTCTAGCTGCACCTCTCACAGCTCTGCTGTCTTGCAACATTGACTGCCTGTGAGATGAAAGCTGAAGAACTGAGAGGAACTTGCAGATGTGTTAATTATAATCAAAGAAAAAGGGAAAGAAAAGCGCTCTATGTGTGAACGAGCTGGGAACAACAGGGCAACCTCAGCGTGTTGGAGAGACTCCCCTCAGGGGATTGTGTTTGTCATGCCTAGCGCTGATATACATCAGAAGCAAATTCCACCAGGCTGCAGTTCCAATCACCAGACCAAATGAAGGGCACAGGACCATGAAGAAATCCACATAAGAGTAAAGGCGGCGATGATGTTGGGCGCTGCCACAGGGATGATAGGAAGGGTGGTAAAGAAGTCAGTTTATTTCAATTTTAATCTGAATAAATCTGACTTCTTAACCACTCTGCCTATAATCCCTGTGGCAGCACCTGACATCATCGCTGTCTTTACTCTTAACACAGGAACATTTTCTAACTCATCCAATTATTGTACTGATCTTTATTCCAAGATTTATTGATTAAAATGTACTTTGTTCATTGGACAATCCCTCTAAGGGAAACTTTGGGATTGGGTAGTGCATTCTGGGCAAAAAAATAAATATATATACATAGTGAGACAGTGAGGGGAATCATATGTGAGGGACAGTATGTATCCCCTAGGATACACATAGAGGTATATTGAACCCCCTGGAGTGCACTGTAATCAAATAAACAGCTGTGGTTGCAGTGCAAAATAAAAGTAAGCTTGGACTTGGTCAAGCTATTTGACCAAGTCGGATTTACGAAAACCTGGCACAGCCTTTTATTTTTGGAGTGATCTACAGGATGGTAGTGGGGTGGATCACTCCCTCCAGCCCAGGTCTTACAAGTGGCTCATGGCCACAGTTCTTCATTTAAACCTGCAGCAAAGGTTTGGATATGTCAGTGTTGGGATTGATAGCTGCACAGTAGGAAGATCTGCACTGCAAGCCTGTGTGAAGGCATAACACAGGCCTGACTCATCAATAAGTGACACGACAGTGCAGTCTCCCACGGCAATGGTGTTGTTTTGTACCGACGGTATTGGAGGACCCGGCTGCGATCCGGAGTTGCTGGACACTAAGAACAAAGTTGAACAAAGTTGGACATTTTTAGGTCAATGCCTGTTAAATTGCACTGTGTGAACACCGCCGCACTATTTATTTATTTAATTTACTCACTTATATAGCACAATTAATTCCACAGTGCTTTACAGACATTATCGGCACTGTCCTCATTGGGGCTCACAATCTAAATTTCCTACCATTATGTCTTTGTTAAACTTTCTGTTTTCCTGCCTATAGTTTTTTCTTTCCCATTTCCAGGCAAATTTAAATTGATAATATTGTCTGCTAACATCCATTGCACACAGTATGCATTGCTTAATACAGTATGTGCATATTTAAAGTGCACCTTTCAGCAAGATTGTGCTCAGTAAACTACATACATTGTCAGGTGGGCGACATTACACTGATAAAATTATACCTTAGTTGATAAAATCTGTCCTGTGATTCTTGTGTAATCTTTACTTTCAGTTTGGAGATAATGATATGCTCGTGCCCCGGTGCGGCCTGTGAGGGGCGCCCTATCTGGTGCTCTGCTTACATATTCAACTGTATTCTCTTATGAAAGCTCACTGATCCTTCACTGACCAGCCTCCTATTTTACCTAGCCCCGCACTACTAGATGCATTATGTAAAATAGGAGGCAGGTCAGTGAACGATCAGTGAGCTGTCATAAGAGCATACAGTTGAATATGTAAGCAGAGCACCAGATAGGGCGCCCCCCACAGGCTGCCACGAAGCATGAGCATATCATTATCTCCAAACTGAAAGTAAAGATTACACAAGAACCACAGGGTGGATTTCATCAACCAAGGTATAATTTTAATCAGTGTAATGTGGCCCACAAAAATGTATGTAGTTTACTGAGCACAATCCTGCTGACAGGTGCCCTTTAAGAAAAGAAGAATAAACAAAACCTTTTTGAACTAAAATAATAATAAAAAATTCTATACTTTCTAGTTCACTTTCATAAACTAGAATATCTTAGTTGTTATTCCTAAATAGCACTTTGTATCACTACTGGCACCGTTCATTTTGTTAGCATCCACTTAGCTCAAACGATCGCTTCCTTATCCATACTGAATACTACAATTATCGGATTTGATAATAGATGTAAGAACATTTACTTGGTGACTCAAGTTCATACATAGTTCTAGTTATATTCTTTAAGCATCTATTACAATTTACCATTTATCGCAAGTGTCATATTCCCACAAATATACCAGAAATCGGCCATATTCTTTGAAAAAAATACAAGCTCTGCTTTATAAAGATAGAATAGAATCAGATCTGTGTAAATGACTTTTTTTCCTGTGATTGGGGCAGATGCACATTACAGACCTCTACATGAACCCAGGAGATGACTCATCTATCTCCATAATATCCTTTCTCTTCCCTATCTCCACCTCATAACATCCACATGGTAAGGTCCAGGAATTGAACATCTATTTTAAAGCATCCAAATTGTATTTTTTTTTTGCATTTTTCAATAAAAAAAAATTCAAAAAAATAGTAATAGGAAAATACATATGATTTTTTTCACAACACATTCCTATGTAATGCTTAGCATATTACGCCTGCACACATATTTTTAAAATAAGGATACACTAAAGCAGAGCTTTCATTGCTTAGATTTTCCCTGGCTAACAAGGTTTCCACAATCATTGGCTTAGAATGGGCCTAACCAATTATATGCAGACATGTATCCAATTTGCAAGTAGCTTTCCTTTTTCATTAGTTCTCATCAGAGGAAGATAGATAACAATGGGTTGTACCTTACATCCTATTGTTGACCTAATAAAAATGAAAAAATCAGCTTGCAAATTAGATACATGTCTGTGTCTAAATGATTGTGTCACTCTCATGCTTGTATTGGAATTAAAGGAACAAGAATTGCTGAAAATGCACAAAAAGCATAACAGCTTTTCCATTAATGTATTCCTGCCTTGTGATAATATTATCTCTTTCCTCAAATAGCCTGAACGTATATAGAATTTGTTTTCTGTCAGCCAATTCATGTTATCATACACAAAGCATAAAACTAAACTCATTTTATTAAATAAAAAAAAAATATATATATATATATATATATATATAACCCATCCATATTTGATATCCCCATGTCAGTCATATTGTATACTTTGCATTTATAGTCAATAATGAGCCATGCAAAAACATGACAGAACATTGAGGAGGTTTTTTTTGCTTACCCCCACAAAATCTAAAGGGGTGATCCGAAGTCAAAGTAAATTTGATTCTAAATCCCTATTTCTTTGATGCTATAATCTAAGTTATTTTCAAACATACTTGCTTTAAAAACTCCCTACGATTCCCTTACTACACTGTCTAACTTCTATGCTATTTTTTTTTTTTTCAATTCCTGTGTGATGATGATTCATTTGAGAATCTCAGTGCATGCTGGGATACTCAATGTGTCATCGGGGCAGAGGCTGAGGTCACAGGTGCAGCCTTTGTCCCCTCCCTGAAATGAAGCATCATCAGTGACACACACTTCAGGATTATGTCTCCGTGTTCTGTCCATTGTGTGATATGCACAAAGTGCAGGAGACCAACGCCGCCAAGGCAAGTGACGTCACTGGTCAACAGACCAGGTTTTGTAACACCGCTCTGTTGTCGGCTGGTTACTACTGAGCTGAGACAACAACAGAGCGCTTGCTGTGATTATGCACAGGGACACATCATGGACTAGCCCAGCCCCTGAAATGAGAATCACTGATAACGCTTAATTTCAGGGAAGAGGAAAGGACTGCAGGTGTGACCTGATGACACTTCGTTTGAATATATCAGCATGCACTGTGACTCTCAAACAAAGCGTCATCAAAAAGGAAGCAGGGCAAAAAAAAAAAAAAAGAAAAGCAGTTAGATAGTATAGTTAGGGAAGGATAGGGAATTTTTAATGCAAATATATTAGAAAATAGCTTAGATTATGGAACCAAGTAGATAGGGATTTAGAATGAAATTTACTTTAACTTCGGGCCACCCCTTTAATAACTAAACAAAAAACTAACATTCATATAAACTCCAAAATAGTATGTGTAGAAACTGCAGATAATCTTTAAAAACAATACAAGACCCCATATTGCTACGCTGATGCAAACAAAAAAATGCAAAATTGTTCTTGAATGCCAAGATAGAGTTAAAATTGATAAATTTAATTTGGTTCTAAAGATTGGAAATTTATTTGTCCTTAAACAGTAAAAATGTATAGAGGATTTCACAAGAACTTTTGAGAGAAGCATCAGTTGTCCCTCAGATTTCTCACAAGCAACAAGTCAGAAGTGGTTACAGAATTGGATAGCATAGATGACATAAAGAGAAGAGAATTCAAGGAAATTATATTTGAGAACTTGTTTTCAAATTAATATTTGAGCCATACAGGTGGCATGCTGATTGAAAGCACTGTTTTAGCATCTACTACTTCTTTACTAATATGGTCACATACAGGTGCATCTCCCAAAATTAGAATATCATCAAAAAGTTAATTTATTTCAGTTCTTCAATACAAAAAGTGAAACTCATATATTATATAGAGTCATTACAAACTAATTGATCTATTTAAAGTGTTTATCTCTGTTAATGTTAATGTTGATGATTATGGATTGCAGCCAATGAAAACACAAAAGTCATCATCTCAATAAATTAAAATAATTAACAAAAAACACATGCAAAGGCTTCCTAAGAATTTAAAAAATTAAATTTCTTTCAGTAGGCTCCACAATCATGGGGAAAACTGCTGACTTGACAGATGTACGGAAGGCAGTCATTGACACACTCTATAAGGTCCCAGAGTTCCAATTTTCATTTGGAAATCAAGGTCCCAGAGTCTGGAGGAAGAATGAGGAGGCACACAATCCAAGCTGCTTGAGGTCTAGTGTGAAGCTTCCACAATCAGTGGTGGTTTGGGGAGCCATGTCATCTGTTGGTGTAGGTCCACTGTGTTTTATCAAGACCAAAGTCAGCGCAGCTGTCTACCAGGAAATTTTAGAGCACTTCATGCTTCCCTCTGCCGACAAGCTTTTTGGAGATGGAAATTTCATTCTCCAGCAGGACTTGGCACCTGTCCACACTACCAAAAGTACCAATACCTGGTTTATAAACAACAGTATCACTGTGCTTGCTTGGCCAGCAAACTCACCTGACCTTAACCCCATAGAGAATCTATGGGGTATTGTCAAGAGGAAGATGAAAGACACCAGACCCAACAATGCAGACAAGCTGAAGGCTGCTATCAAAGCAACCTGGGCTTCCATAACACCTCAGCAGTGCCACAGGCTGATCGCCTCCATGCAACGCCGCATTGATGCAGTAATTGATGCAAAAGGAGCCCCGACCAAGTATTGAGTGCATTTACTGAACATACATTTCAGTAGGCCAACATTTTGGATTTTAAAATCATTTTTCAAGCTGTTATTAAGTATTCTAATTTACTGAGCTAATGACTTTTGTGTTTTCATTGGCTGTAAGCCATAATCATCAACATTAACAGAAATAAACACTTGAAATAGATCACTCTGTTTGTAATGACTCTATATAATATATGAGTTTCACTTTTTGTATTGAAGAACTGAAATAAATTAACTTTTTGATGATATTCTAATTTAGTGAGATGCACCTGTATATAGCCCAAGATACACCATGATTATAACTGTCATAAGGCATTAATACATTTGTGTAGTTTGCAGGCATTGAAGAACCTATGCTTCGCAAGTCAGGACCTTTTTTTGTTTTAATTCAGCTGCCCTCTAGTGGCCGACAAGCAGAATACATCTGATCAAAACAGGAATAAAGTACAGTAATATAAATCACAATTGGTCATTTAATTACATCAATTTATGGAAGCTGAAGGCAGTTTACAGATTTCATATGTAAAGCAGTAGAGCTGGATTAATTAAAAAGAAAACAGTAGCAAACCACATTGGTATCAAGGATGAATAACACAGGCCTCATACAAGGTCAGATTTTTAAAGGAAAGGCCTATTATTTTAATAAATTTAACCAAATGTTCTAATGTAGTTGTTAAGAGAAGTTCGTCATTTTGCTGGTAAACTTTGTATGTAGTTATTGAGCAACAGGCAGCAACATGAGTCTATAATTTCCATATATTCATTATGGACATTGCACTGATGTCATATTATAAGACATTTACACTAAACAATATATTTACTTGGGCATTTTGCTTAAGTCTGACTGGAAGGGTTAGTTTTGAAGTTTATGTAGTATGACAAATGGAGATGGTGAAAATTATGGAAGAATTTAATTGAGTGGAATTGAATTCTAGTCGAAGTTTATAAATATCTGTATTCTTCCAAATAGCATTTTTTTGTAATTCACTATGTGTGAATGAATTCAACTAAATAGTGACAAGCTTGCAAAAAGGCCAGCAAAAGGTTAAATAAGATAAGAAGTATTGCTCACCTACCTCATCACTCACCTGTCTGCCATCTGATCCTTTTGTGTCTGCAGCCTTGAGCAGCATTGTCAGTGTCTTAAACTCTAAGCTTCAACCAGGCCTGGGAGGTCACTGCACGTCGTAAGGTTGTGACATACTTTTTAGCATCAAAATCAGGGGTGGACATACAATTGCTGCAATCTGTGCATCCACGCTGAGTCCCAAAATGTAAGGGGGCCCAATTCCACCTTTAAAACAGATCAAATTGTGTATTATGATGAACTATTGAGCTGCAAAGGACCCACATACTGTTCTTGCACACGGACCACCTTCTGTCTGCATCAAAATGTTGTGATGTCACGATGTGCACCGCATCATCATTTCATGCAGGGAGATCCGTGGTCTAGTTGCAGCCGGAAGTCTTGGCCTAGAGTGAAAACATTGGAAATGTGGTGGGCAACCATGGAAAGAAGAGTCGCAAAGGAGCAGCAGGGGCAGCCATACAGGTGACCAGTGATGTATTAGCTTTTTTTTCTTACA
The DNA here is from genome assembly GCF_046119375.1 of Phyllobates terribilis. NCBI lineage: Eukaryota > Metazoa > Chordata > Amphibia > Anura > Dendrobatidae > Phyllobates > Phyllobates terribilis. The sequence continues at coordinate 528,501,133 of NW_027362764.1, read as the reverse complement.
TTCTATGCTTACATGTCTCTAGACCTCAGAGTATAACAAGGAACAATCAAATTAAGGTGAATAACTTCACTGTAAATGGAATTTCTGGGGAAAATATGCACTATCTGGTGAATCAGAATTTTTTTTAATCTACTGATCTCTAGTAGGGATGTAATGTGACAGTGTGGCGCCCTGCAATGACCGGCGTCACAAATGTCTATTAACTCTGATGGTGTGAGAAGCCAGCTCTTCAGCCATTTTTACACACACATGTAATTATTGTAAGGGCTATTGTGAAGTCTGGTGGGTAGCAGGCCCTGCAAGAGAACTACCCAGCCCAGGAAAAGCAACCCTGCACCACTGGGATTGAGTGGTGCTGGAGACCAAGGAGGCCAACCAGTGCCTTCATTGTGGTCATTGTTGGGACTCCAGAGAAATCTGTGCAGCCGCTTGGAACATAGTGTCCTGCGCAGTTCAAGAAGTACCCAACTGTCAGACGACGTCAGAGATGGAGGGATGTCTTGATATGATTCTTAGTTGTCAGCGGTGGGAAGAAAGCTGATGTACTTTCCTGTAAGCCTGAGGTGCCATGGATGCCAAGGTCCAGGATGAGAGGAGAATTTTTAGTGCACGTATAGTGCCATATGCAGCGGGAGTGAGCAGAGCTGTTACACATAGCCGCAAAAGAACTGGGTTCATCACACCATGGGTGATGGAGGGTGTTGGCTCAGGGTACTGAATAACTGTGGAGAGCTGTCATCATCATCATCAACTGCTCCAGTAAAAGCGGGTTTTTTTCCAGATGCATCTGAGGTCTGGACATTGATTATTGAGACAGGCTGGTCCTGCATCCCTTCCCCAACTTTCCCCTTTTTATTCTGCTGAGGACGGCCTGCCAGCTGGCAAAACCGCGGTGACCGTTGGCCGCCATTATGCCTCAGCCTTGTGGAGTCCGACCCAGACAACAGCATACATTGTTTGCAGAATTATTAGGCAAATGAGTATTTTGATCACATGATACTTTTTATACATGCTGTCCTGCTCCAAGCTGCATAGGCTTGAGAGCCAACTACCAATTAATTAAATCTGGTGATGTGCATCTCTGTAATGAGGAGGGTGTTGACTAATGACATCAACACCCTAGATAAGGTGTGCTTAATTATTAGGCAACTTCCTTTCCTTTGGCAAAATGGGGCAGAAGAGAGATTTGACGGGCTCTGAAAAGTCCAAAATTGTGAGATGTCTTGCAGAGGGATGCAGCAGTCTTGAAATTTCCAAACTTTTGAAGCGTGATCACCGAACAATCAAGTGTTTCATTGCAAATAGCCAACAGGGTCGCAAGAAGCGTGTTGGCCAAAAAAGGTGCAAAATAACTGCCCATGAATTTAGGAAAATCAAGCGTGAAGCTGCCAAGATGCCATTCGCCACCAGTTTTGCCATATTTCAGAGCTGCAACATTACTGGAGTAACAAAAAGCACAAGGTGTGCGATACTCAGGGACATGGCCAAGGTAAGGAAGGCTGAAAAACGACCACCTTTGAACAAGAAACATAAGATAAAACGTCAAGAATGGGGCAAGAAATTTCTTAAGATGGATTTTTCAAAGGTTTTAAGGACTGATGAAATGAGAGTGACTCTTGATGGACCAGATGGATGGGCCAGAGGCTGGATCAGTAAAGGACAGAGAGCTCCACGCTGACTCAGACACCAGCAAGGTGGAGGTGGGGTACTGGTATGGGCTGGTATCATCAAAGAAGAACTTGTGGGACCTTTTCGGGTTGAGGATGGAGTGAAGCTCAACTCCCGGACCTACTGCCAGTTTCTGGAAGACAACTTCTTCAAGCAGTGGTACAGGAGGAAGTCGGTATTGTTCATGAAAAACATGATTTTCATGCAGGACAATGCTCTATCACATGCATCTAACTGCTCCACAGCGTGGCTGGCCAGTAAAGGTCTAAAAGAAGAAAAAATAATGACATGGCCCTCTTGCTCACCTGTTCTGAACCCATTAGAGCAGGGTTCCCCAACTCCAGTCCTCAAGGCCCACCAACAGGTCATGTTTTCAGGATTTCCTTAGTATTGCACAGGTGATGGGATTGTTGCCTGTGCAGGTGATGGAATTATCACCTGTGTAATACTAAGGAAATCCTGAAAACATGACCTGTTGGTGGGCCTTGAGGACTGGAGTTGGGGAACCCTGCATTAGAGAACCTGTGGTCCATCATAAAATGTGAGATCTACAGGGAGGGAAAACAGTACACCTCTCGGAACAGTGTCTGGGAGGCTGTGGTGGCTGCTGCACCCAATGTTGATCGAAAACAGATCAAGCAACTGACAGAATCTATGGATGGAAGGCTGTTGAGTGTCAACATAAAGAAAGGTGGCTATAGTGATCACTAATTTTTGGGGTTTTTGTTTTTGCATGTCAGACATGTTTATTTCTAAATTTGTGCACTGATATTGGTTTACCTGGTGAAAATAAACAAGTGAGATGGGATTATATTTGGTTTTTATTAAGTTTCCTAATAATTCTGCACAGTAATAGTTACCTGCACAAACAGATATCCTCCCAAGAAAGCCAAATCTAAAAAAAACCCCACTCCAACTTCTAAAAATATTAAGCTTGGATATTTATGAGTCTTTTGGGTTGATTGAGAACATAGTTGTTGATCAATAATAAAAAATAATAAAAATAATCCTCTAAAATACAACTTGCCTAATAATTCTGCACACAGTGTAGTGTAATGTTGCACTGGTGACAGGGCCGTGATCATAAATTCTGGTTCTCCTACAGCAAACTACCCTGGGTACCTGCTCAACCCGCATTGCTGGATGGATCATGGAATGTGGTAGGTGGGTTGTCAGCAGTATACTGGGCACCTCACCAGCTTACAACTCTGTTACTGCATAAAAGACGCTAAAGACCAAGACCACTATTACGCCATACAGTAACAATATAATGGTGGATACCAGGTCTGTAGACTGTATAACTGATTATAGTACAGTTATTTTTAGCGACTTACAGCTGACGTTCTTTCTGATTTAAGTCGCTCAAGTTACCTGTTACATCTTGTCCAGATTGACATGACAATTTCCTCAAGCCATTACTTGTCTGCAGAGTTTGCAAGACAGAAACATACAGTATGAGCTGTCACATTTCTAGTACATCTCCATCTAATCCCAAACTAGAAAACTGTCCATCTTGCTGCTAACACCAATTCTATACCAGTTTCTGTTTTAGTTGCCGCTAATACGGCTCCTGCTGTATAACATAGTGTCCTAAATATTGTATTTCAGAATAAATATAGATATTCACAAAATTACTCCCAAATATGTTGGCAGACAGACATTGGCCCAAAAACAATAATGCTCCAAAAAGTAAATGTGCTAAACAGTTCCCTATATCGTGCTCAACACAGTAAAATTGTCATGTTTTGTGCTCCACAGAGTAACAACACCAACTATTGTCCCTCTTAAAAAGTAATAATGTCTCATTTATTCCATCATACAGCTTCATTTACTTACGAGTCTCAGAAAATGGTGGCACAAACACATTGTTTTTATAATCTTCTGAATTTTTTTTTTAAAAACTAAAATATAAAGTTTGGTATTGGCTCAATACTGCAGACCAGAAGACTGATTTCACCAGCTTATTCTTAGATCACAGCGAAAGTTGTAAAAACCAAAACAAAAAACAATGGTGGAATTGCATTTTTTTTCACCATTTTATCCCACTTGGATGTTTTTAATATTATGTCAAGTGCCCCTTTAAGTAATAATAATATGTGAAATGACCTTTACTGAATAACAATGCTCCCTGACTGCTTCATAAAAGAAAAAATGCATTGAGGAAAAAAATATAATGTATCCTCTTCTAACCAAGATCAGCGCAGCAACCAAATCCTCTTCTACATTTGCTAGGCCATGTGATGCGGTGAAAGGGGACTCTGATGTCCTGTGCATGGCCTCACTATTCTGTAATCCACAGGCCCACAGCTGTAGACTATGAGACATATGGACATAGGATTGGGAGTCCATAGCATTCTTCTCTAACACATATTTTATCAAATAAAAATGGCATTCACCCGTGGATCTGGGAGGGTACCAACTTTCAAGTTTGACTCCTATGCTAAAGACAGTCATGGAGGCAAACTGGTCCTTTAGTTTCTATCTTTAGGACCAGGACCCTGATGGCAGCACCAGCAGTAGCAGATAGCAGTCTAGACTGGTGATGCTGTATTAGCAAGTGGGTAGATGAAGCTAGTCAATAAAACTGAGAAAGTTTGAAATATATATTACTACTTTTGACCCATTATTCGATATAACATAGAAGGAAACACTGGTTATACTAGATCACGTTCTCATTGGCACCATAAACACAGAGCCCAAACACAATGTTTAAAGTATCCTAATATAATTTAGTTGAAGAATACCAATAAAGTAGATTGAAGGCAAAGAAAATGTGAGCTCTCCTCTCTCCAGACATTGGTTTTACGAGTAGAAATTACAATATTAACCCTTGTATTTGCAGTTAAAAGCCATAAACATAAAAATAATGTGAATATACTGTACATGACATGTTTTCAGACCAGACATTTAAAGTGAATAATTAACCGTGAATAAAACAATGTTACAATGTTATTAATCGTTGTTGGTATGGTATATATGCAATATAATACAGACCGGTTTTAAATAACAATAACATGCAATACTTATTATGATGAAAGAGCCATAATTGTAAGAACTTAAAGGGAAAATCCAGAAAAAAGGACGTTTTTACATGTTGCAAAGACGTCATAATAAAACAGGCTGATGTCACTGTTGTATCTGACATTTAAAATGGCAGAAGTCTCCAAAGAGTATGTGAAAATGCCTGTATTTTGCCAATTAGAGAGGGTTCAAATGTATGTTTATTCAGTTTCTAGAAAGTAATGGTCTATAATTAATCTTAATTTATTTTTGGTGTTCTTTTACGTATATGCTTCATTTTGCCTCTTCAATACATATCGCTGATCCATGGGCCTGAATAGTTCCAGTTTTATTTCCTCGCTCTATAGAATGTGGCTTTGAACATATTTGAGTCGACTTTTCTTTTGCTTGTGAGTCAGTAGAGATGTACGCCTTGGAGCTCAGGCATGGAGTCCTTCACCCTTTATTATGTGCCTTACTGTGCAAACTAAACCCACTGTGCCTGTTGCCAACCACATCTGGCTGCAGGGCTTTTGCAGTCACTCAAAGGTTTTTGATCACCTGCGTCCTCAGGAATTTGGTGGCAGCTGGTGATGGCTTTCTCTTTCTGTTATATCCAGGTAGTGTATCCATTGCTTCCATAATGTTGAACTTATGATCTTTGCTTCCAACTGTATCTCTAGAAATATTTAATGCCTTTGCTCTCTCTTTCTCTTTCTTTTTCTCTCTTTCTTGTCTTTCCCCTCATTTGTGCAATGCAATTATTTCTTTTCTTAACTTTTTAGATTACTCTCTTGACAAACCAAGAACATTAGTGAACTGGAGGCCATTGCCCATGAAGCCTGGGCTAAGAAGCATTAGGAACTCTTCCAGAAGCTGGTGTCTGACTGTGCATCATGCTTTCAGCAGGTCATAACAACCAAAGGTGTCTCCTAACTACTCTAGACCCTTATCATGAAAGGGTTGAATAATTATGAGTCTGCAACAGTCATTAAAATGGTATTTAGTGTTGAATTTGGAGAAACCACTTGTTATATTTGTTGTACTTAGCTATTTAAATTGTTCTTGCATCATTAGTTTATTTCAAATAGCAGATAAATCTAATTTCCATAATTGTGATTGTACAGTATGCACAGATCATACTCTGGGGCTTCCAACCGAGAAGTGTAGAATTTACACCAGGCATTACATAGCATAGCCATAGCTAGACTTTTATTTTTTTTTAACTTGGTGAAGGGATTTGTTAAACTGTCTCATATATAGATAAAAAAATGGCTTGTTGGCACCCACACTTTGACCTGAATGCATCATAAACCATTTGTATGTATTTATGGATCTTGTACTTCCCTCTCTTTTGGGGCTTGTGTCCATGTGGAAATAGATGGTGGTGCACAAAGAAAAAATATTTCCATGTGTCCATGTCACTTATACCTCCTCTGTGCCACGTTTATCTATCTATCTATCTATCTATCTATCTATCTTTCTATCCATCGATCCTTCCATCCATCTATCCATCATTCATCTATCTATCTGTTTATATGTTTTTATAAGCCTGCATTTCTCAAGTTGGCAAACTATTATTACCAAGAATATTGCCTTGATAAACGCAGCACATTTTTATGTAATCTGTTTACTGTCACTAATTGGTTCTATGCGGTAAAGAAAATCCCGGGCCTCATTTAAAGCAAACAAACGTCTTGTTGAACAGCTTCTGTCGTGCCCAAGAGAAGTTGCAGACAGTGTGAGATAATGAGAGTCATTTGCCAGCAGTTGTTGAAAATATGGAAAAGACAGAATAAGTAGTCACTTATAAAGGCAAGAAAGCATCATTATGAAGAATTGCATGATTCTTAACTTTTTCTAGTGATATGAATAATTAATCGAGTTCTCTAGGGGTAAGTGAATGATCATATAGGTTTCTTTAGGGAATTTTGCAGATAATCAGTCACGGCAGTCATGATGTATTGCACAGTTATGTCAGCTATAAAACCTTAATTATTAAGATTGTAAGCTTTCATAGCTAGAAAACTCTGCTTTGCATGTTGGTGCTAAAGAATTGGTACCACAGCAGCCAGACATCTCATTTTCTTCAAATATCAAAAGACTGACCATCACTTCCAAAACAGAAAACTAGTGTGTACAGGTGTTTACTAAGAGTAGCCATCTCCATATATAACCAACAAGTAAAATAGCACACTGCAACGCTAATTTTTATTCATTTGTAAGAAATCCCATGCCCACTGCTTGTTTTTGATTATACACTGCATTTAATGACATTTCAATCATTCAAAATTTGCAGCAGAGACAAGCATTTACGCTACATAAAATTGACATGCTGCGGGTGAGTTTACGCAGTGTCAAAAACAAAAACAGTGGGCATGGGATTTCTTATAAATGAAAAAAAATGAAGAATTAAATAAAAAAAAATGGTGTGGGCTCCCGCGTCATTTTCATAACCAGCAGAGAGAATGCCGACCGCTGTGAGCTGATATTAATAGTCAGGGAAGGGGACATGGATCCTGGCCCCTTGTGAGGCTAATAATATCAGCCCTCAGCCACCCCAGAAATGGTGCATCCATAAGATGCGCCAATTCTGGCAATTAGCCTTGCTCTTCCCACTTGCACTGGTGGGGTGGCAAGTGGGGTAATAGGGTTGAGGTTCATCTCAGCCTTGTATTGGCAGATGACATGAAGCCCAGGGTAATAATGGAGAGACATCTATAAGACATCCCCATTTCTAGCCCCATAGTGAAGATTTCGAAATAAACCCACGGCCTGAAAAAAATCCTTTATTTGAATTTTTTTTTCCCCAAAATCTGACTCACAGAAAATAAATTCCCTCGCTGATTAGAAGGGTTTACAGTCTACAGGAGAGATAACGAGAGGAGATTGCTGATCTTAAGAGTTTACATTCTACAGGAGAGAGAAAGAGAGAGGAACCCGAAGACCATAAGAGTTTACACTGTACAGAAGACATAGATAGAGAGGGAGAACCCTGCTGATCATAAGAGCTTACAATCTATAGGAGAGAAAGACTTACCTAGTGACTTTGGAGGTGGAAAGTGTTTCTGATGTGCAAACTGTTCTCCACTGGGAATTGCTGACCACCACTGTACAAGGCATTATAATCCATATGATGTCATAGCTGCAGGGCATTATGGGGAAGCCCACATAGCCACAAAAAGACATTAGGCCACTCTCTGATGCTTCAGCAGTGTTGGAAATTGTGCCAGATAAGTTTTTTTTTGTGAGCAATTAAACAAATTAAATCTCAAAGTGTCCTAATTCGCATGAAACTGAATTTTATTAAATTCGACTCCAATTTGATCTTCCGCTGATCTGTCCACTCATCTCTGCTAATAAAGGTTTCCAAGAAAACATTACATCTGAGTGTATTATTAGCAAATGCTACCAGTAATTGCTGTAACTGTGCCTCTTATCCTGTACTAGTCCACATATAGATGCAGACCAAATAAAGCCCAATCAGCCATCTTTACTAGATGCCAACTATTAGTACTACATATTACACTCCCTCTATAAATTCTAGAGAGGCAGCGATGCCTTTTCAGCTCTTTATATGGCAGCATTATGCCAAAAACAGAAACTAAAACCACCCCCTTAATAGAGCAATTGTAACTAGTGGACAGTGAACCTCTTCGTGTTGGCAGAACATTTGCAGACATTTTTTAAGCTCCACATCTTACATTTTGTCTCTGAATCCAGACTTAACATAGTTTTCTTCTTTCAACTGTTGCTCTAAATAAAAAAAAAAAATCCTTAAAACATAAAATATATTGGCATAGAGTACCATGTTCCAGGAAAGAGCGCAGACACTATGTACTGAATTATCTGCTAGTGAAGGCTACGTTCTTGGGTGTGCTCTAAATTTCATCATGCAGAAGATTTGTTGGAAAAAAAGTGATTTTTAGTTCTGATTTTATTTTTCTAAAAAATATTATTATTTAAAAGGGTGACTGAAACTTTAAAATGACTGTATTTACAGCTTACATTTTCAATGTATTAATTTTTCAGCAATTATGATTACATTGAGAAACATACACTTGCCACCTGTGGTCCTTCACTATGTATTATAGATTCCAGAGACAGACTGTTCCCCGTCCTCAAATATCACATATTCTACACAATGTGACATATTTAATGAACTGTCAAAAAAACTGTTTGTTGGCAATAGCAACCTATCACAGCTCTGCTTTAATTTTTCTAAAGCACTATAACAAATGAAAGCTGAAGTGTAATTGGCTGCTAAGGGCAACATAGACTGGATTTTTTTAGAAAGACTTAAAAGGGTATTCCCATGTCCAAGATCCTATCCCAATATATTGTAGGTGTATTAATAATAATATCAACAAATACCTCCATTGAAATGTAGAACAGTTCTTCTTATTAGCTATGTCCCTTACCCCATGTGCAGTGCATGTCATGCCAGGTGTGGGGAAGACTGCAAAAGAGAGGAAAAAGGGAAAGGGAGCCCAGAGACTAGGGAAAGGGGGGAAGTGGAGACTTCCTAGTCTGGTCTAGCATCACCCTGTCTCAACTAGCATTCCTATATTGCCTCCTCAGCAATTGCCGCACGCATGCATCGCTCTACTCTCCCTGGCGTATGGCTGCAGCTAGGGATGGAAGGAGATGAGCACTAGTCAACCTCCACTAAACTCTATAGACAGCAAGGGTGGACAGAACAGGGGAAATGGCTTAGCTTTAGATGTACTCCAAAAAAGCACACGACCTCAAGCTGCAGAGAGGACGAAGTACTGCTCCTGCTAAGCTTCACAAGTAGAAATGGATATAGCCGGCAACTCCCTTTCAGACACACCAGGTATATATGAACAAATAAAGTAGCACACTGTAACACTGAGTATATAGATGTGAAATATGAAATATGAATAGCATAACTGCTGTAAAAAATACAAATAAATGAAAAATTTTTGAAAAATTTTTTTAGCGCATGAAATATGAAGTATGGAAACTGAATAGCATTACTGCTGTAAATAAATGAGAAATCTTAGCGCATAAATTGGCCAATTCATGTGTACCTGACAGCCGCGGTAAGGCGTTTCTCGATGTCAGGACCTACCAATGTGAATACCTCTCTAAGAGACCTCCGTCTGCTTATGTGTGGGAAAGACAGATCCTGATGCATTTAAAACCACCTGCGGCATGGGGGTGGGGGTGGAGTGCTCAGTCAACGCTATATCTAGTAACAAAGAGAATGACGGCACTTCCACTACAAAAACTAGGTGTGAACAGGTGCTTACTAAGAGCAGCTACCTCCATGTATAATGAACAAATAAAGTAGCACACTGTAACACTGAGTATATAGATGTGAAATATGAAATATGAATAGCATAACTGCTGTAAAAAATAGAAATAAATGAAAAAGGTATATATTCACCAAAGCCAGAGATCTAATTCACAAGAGATAGGTAGCCGCTCGGTCCTAAAGACAGCCTCTTATCTAAGAAACTGTCTGCAATGCCAAACATAGAGATCTTCTGCAACCCAATGCAGGGCAACTGTCTGTCACCTCTGACACACCGTGACAGTGTATCACAGCAGCTTAGATATCCATGGTGATGACATAGATGATTGGTTACAGTAGTAATGGTGTTTCTACTGACTTTGACATCTTCAGCCTATGTAAATATAGGACCAGAGGAGAGAATCAGGGACGAAGCATTGAGAGGAGTAGAGGACTGATATCTTTTTAGCTTATTTTAGAAGTATTGCTACTTGGGGACAGCTTATTAAGTAACTTGGACAATCTCTTAAAGGGGTTGTCCAGTGAAAACAAATATAGGCGATAGCTTGATCATTGAGGGTCCAAGGACTTGTACCAATATGTAGAATGGTTGCACTTTTATCCCCGTTAGAGTAGAGTGGCAGTGCACATATGCAACATGTGCCCCATTAACTCCATGTGGGGCTGCTGAGCGCTGAGCGCAGCTTTTTCCTTCAAGCCCACAGAGAATGAATGGAGCAGCGATTGGATGTCAAACCTGCCATGCAATTTTGTAACGGGGATAACATTTCTCTGTCGGAGATAAAAATGCTTCTCAGCACAGGTCTCGAAAGTTGGACATAAACTAATCAGAAAGTTATCACCTGTCCTGTGAATAGGTAATAACTTGTTTTCACTGGACAATCTTTTTAAGTTTTCTGTCGTGTTCTTTTCATTTTAGGGTTTTAATGCTATAAGAAAGGTATTTTATTCTAAAAACAGAGTCACTTTTGTCCATGGATTGTGTTTGGTTCTTCAGCTTAGCACCATTCAAGTTAGCCAAAAGGCCTGAACAAGAGCAGAAATACCAGTAAATATACAAGAGCAGCCATGTTAAACGCATAAAAATTCAGTATAATTACACAATGTAAGTTAATTACAAAAAATAACTGTAACTTGGTCTTAAAACAGAAAAAACATTACTTTGATTACAGTTGCTTTAAACCATCCTATAATTTCATCCATTTGTTAATTTGCCAGTACAGCTTTTAACATGAAGCTCTGTGGATAAGATAAGATTAAAAATGACATCTTAGATGTATGCTCTGATTCATCAAAACCAGCATTGTTCAAGCCGGTCTTGATGAGAGATGTCCTGTAGTCTGAGGCACCTAATTCAATAAGAGGCGCTTGCCTCTTTATGAACCTGGCGAGTCTGAAAGCTGCTGTGCGCCTCCGTGTGCCTCTCCATAAATCTTACTCTAGTCAAGGACTGAAGTAAGATTTGTGTCACAAGGAATGCTGCAGCTTGTTATGAATAAGACGAGCAGGCATCTCTACACCTAGCGTAGGTTTTAGACAAAGAGGAAAAAGTTTAAAGGGGGTCCCAAATGCTAACATATTGCACCATCACACAGAAACATTTTGATTGTATTTACATGCGCTTAGTTCAGGCAGTAAAACGAGCATTAATCGACAATATTGAAGTAATATTTATTTTAATGGAACGCAACCGACCCCGGGGTCCGCAATGCAGCCTAATGGACTGCTGCCGAACACTTTCCGGGTGGAAAGGAAAGCGACAACTAAACTGATAAACCGTCTGTGTTAACCGCACACCGGGCCGGGTAAAGCGATACGCTCTATCTCCGTAAACTGCACGGATGGAGAGCGACCGGCGACGCACCTATAAACTATCTTAGCCCTTCGTGTTAATGCACACAGAAGGGTAAGACGGTTCACACAATCTCCAAGAACCGCAGGGAGACGTGTGACCGTGGGAGAAGCAGTAGCCCTGTCTTTGATACAGGCGCTACGCTATGGGGAATGGCGCTAAAGCGGTTCGCATAATCTCCAAGAACCGCAGGGAGACGTGTGACCGGAGAAGAAGCAGTAGCCCTGTCTTCGGTAGAGGCGCTACGCTATAGCAGTCGGCGCTAGTATGTGGGTGTGATACCCGCCGGGTATTCGTGCACTCAGCCGGCGAGCTACCGGACTGAGCAGACCCACTCTATATGGCTCAAGCTACCTGCCTGCATAAAGCTATGGCTCTTCGAGGAGCCCCAGAGTTCAAGCGTGCACACCACAACCAACCAGCTCAAATGATCTGAGCGTGTCGCCATGTTTGTGAGCGGGCCTTTTAAAGACTAAGCCCTGCCCTCTGACGTGCCATTAGTGACCAATCAGGCAGTGCCAGGTCACCGGGTCAGGTGGGTGCCAAACCACCAATCATAATCCGCCAGGTCACGGACATGCTCTGTACGGCAAACTCTGGACTTAGACTCCGCAAGCCCTGTCTCTCTCTGCAACCCAGGCTTAACATTGTTAGGCACAACTACCTGCAAGATAAACAGTGCTTGCGGACAAGCTAGGTGTTGGGGCTGATGATGATGCTGAGCAGCATCAGCACTGGCTGGACTGAAATGGGAGACCACAGAAGGTCCTGGACCCATTTCAAATCCAGCACCAGACCAACACCTAACAGTAATTCAACAATTGTTTCCCAGGCTTTTTACACTGGCTGATGAAGAATGATGGGCTCAGAACGATTACTAAGAGATCAATCTGTCCCCATACAGCAGCATATCTGCAGTTTTCACTGGCGATGTGCTGCTGAAAACAATTCATTTTGTTCCGGCATAAACAATCCAGTCACCCAATGAATGAGCAGCATTTTGCTTGTTTAGTATAATGCACCCCATAGTCATCCATACAGTATAATGCATTCCCCATAAGCATCCATACAGTATAATGCACCCCACAGTCCTCCATACAGTATAATTCACTCCCCGTATAGTACATATAGTATTATGCACTCCATAGAGTCCTCGATAGAGTATAGTGCAGCTCCCATAAGGAATAACGCAGCCCCCATAGGGTATAATGCAGCCCCCATAGAGTATAAGGCAGCCTCCATAGAGTATAATTCAGCCTCACAGAGTACAATGCAGCCCCATAGAGTTCAATAAAACCCCATTGAGTATAATGCAGCCCTCTTAGAGTATAATGCAGCCACCATAGAGTGTAATGCAGCCCCCATAGAGTATAACGCAACCCTCATAAAGTATAATGCAGTCACAATAGAGTGTAATGCAGCCCAATAGAGTATAATGCAGCCCTCATAGAGTTTAACGTAGCCCCACAGAGTTCAATACAACCCCATAGAGTATAATGCAGCCCTCATAGAGTATAATGTAGCCACCACAGAGTGTAATGCAGCCCCATGGAGTATAATGCAGTCCAATAAAGTATAATGCAGCTTCATAGAGTAAAATTCAGCCACCATAGAGTAAAATGCAGCCCCACACAGTAAAATACAGCCCCACACAGTAAAATGCAGCCCCCATAGAGTACAATGCAGCCCACCATAGAGTATAATGCAGCCCCTATAGAATATAATGCAGCCCTCATATAGTATAATGCAGCCCCCATAGAGTAAAATGCAGCCCTCATACAGTAAAATGCGGCCCCTTGGGGTATAAAGTATTAGCGCCACCACATACTCACAGATTAAAAAAAATATATACATTACTCACCTGAGTCACCTCTCCTCTTTTGCTTGCTGCTTAGGTCTCTGCTACGTGTCTCTTCACCTCAGTAACTCCACTGCCTGACACAGCGTGGTGTGCGATGAAGTGACGTCAACTCGCTTGCTGTGTCAGACGCAGAGGGGGGATGATGGGAGAGGGAGCATCATGTGACACTCCCTCCTCCATGCCAATACAGTTGAATGCGTGATCGAGGGTGGGAGAGGGAGCTGGCGCTTGGTCAGCCTGACTCACGGGCCCAATAGCGGCTACTAGGAGGCCCCTGGGGGAGTGGGGGCCCTAGGAAAATTCCAGTTTGCCTGCCTCTAACGCTGACCCTGGCTACACCACGTTGCGCCCCATCCCACCCCAACTCTGCCTATCTTGGCGGCTCTGGACAAAACTGGCATGTAAACACCAAAAGTGGCTAAACTTTTCCACAGTTTTTCAAAGTTTTACGTCAGAATTCGTCCAGAATCGCTTTTTTGAATTGGGGTCGTAATCTTTTGACACACTAATGTGTTTCTGCCTGCTGTTTTAAAATACATAGCAATGCTATATTTGATCAGACATTCAGTCTCAGAATAAGGAGCGGTGGTGATGAAGGGATAAACCTAGACTTAAAGTGTAACCATCATTTTCATTTTTACTTCATAAATCAATAGTACGCATGAAAATAATCCACTTTGTTATATATCAAATCAGAGAGATTTGCTTCTCTCTCTGCCAAAATTGATCATTATTAAAATTCTCAATTCTGAGGTAAAATCTGTATTCAATGATGACAGACTTTCCCATTGCTTAGGTAGGAGATGGTGACAGCTACTTATAAGAGTCTATGTAGACGGGAGGAGGGAGGAGCTAGAGGCAGAGCACCTCCCCCTCCTATCTAGATAGAATCCCATCAGTACAAGCCGCCAACTCCTATCTCAGTAATGGGAAAGTCTGTCTTTACCGAATACAGATTTTACCTCAGAATTGAGAATTTTGATAATAATCAATTTTGGCAGAGAAGGAAGCTAATTTTTCTGATAAAGTTTATTAAAAAGACGCTTATTTTGACATGTACTATTGATTCATGAAATAAATATTAAAATGATGATTACACTTTAAAGGAATATTCTGCAATCTCATTCAATCCCAGAAAGATTGACTGGAAAGGCAGGACGCATGAGTGACCCCATCTCTGTTCCATTGGGTGACACAAGAACCACATTTTAGCAGTTACCACTTAACTAGTGTATAGGTGATTATTTCTTATGACCAGATGCTCCTTTAAAAAGTTTTCGATTTTCCAAAAAAATAAAATGCCTAAATAATTACAGGCATGTAAAACAACAAACAGATATTGTTCACTCTTCCCCCCAGGTCCAGTGCTTGATTTGTGCCGCTGCTCTGATCTCTGTATTGGCAGCATAAGTGACATCAGGGTTCACCTCTCTGGCCAATCATTGATTTAGCGGGTTGTGCCATTTACATGAATAGAGCCAATGAGATCAGTGATTGGCTGAGCTGTAATCATGATGTCACTGCTGCAGAAAATACACAGAGACGAGAGCAGCAGCGGAGAGCCAACACTGGACCTTGCGGAGGGTAAGTATTACTACCTGTGCTTGCTGATATACAGGCAATCATTTGGGCAATCATTTGAAAGTGGAAACACCTTTAAATAATTTTGAAATGTTCAGTTTTGATCAGCCTCATTAATGGAACATGGCTATAAAATGAAAACCTTATATTATTTCCATATAGGTGTTTCTCTTTAGTTTCGTCTTTCCACATTATATAGTTTAAACGGAATTTTCCTACTCCAGAATCCATATAAAAGTAAGAAAATGTCCTTGCAGGGGACCTTGCACTAACAAGAGCCATATCTTTATTTAAAAAAAAATGCTGAACAGTTTTGGAGAAATGAGGTGATCCGAGTCAGGAAAAGTGTGGGAGAAAGGGTGCTCCGGGTCACATAAACCCATCATGGTGGTCCTAGCAGTGCACCTAATATGCATATGGACATAATGAAGGTTTTTGCCAAAACTATAAAATGAACATATGGCTCTTCTAAATACAAGATCATCCATAATCATCCATTTGCTCACTTTAATATGGATTTTGGAGCTGAGAGACTCTCTTTAAAATCTTGTTCAAAACCTAACAGTAAATTTAATATTAATATCAAACTATTTAATTAAAAATACTGACAACTTTTGTAATGTACTTCAATTAAAAATTCCCTATAGTTCCCTGTCTACTAACTTCTTTCTTATGCTGGCTTTAAAGAAAAATGACGAGCCAGCAAGAGAGCGCTCTCTTGCCGGCTCGTCACTTTTCTTTATAGCAAGGTTATCAACTTATTTTTTTATTTTTTCTTGATAGCTTATCAAATAATCATGGACAGACAATATTTTTTTATGGACACTTTAAGAATTCTTAAAAAATCATTATGATTATAAGTGATCCATGTCTGCAGCCCATAATTCTGATATGAACACATCAGCTGCATTCACTCTAAACTGCAAAATGGTAATTACAATCAAATAATCTGTATAAGTTTCATAAGCTTAAAAAAAATTACATACAGTACAGACCGAAAGTTTGGACACACCTTCTCATTTAAAGATTTTTCTGTATTTTCATGACTATGAAAATTGTACATTCACACTGAAGGCATCAAAACTATGAATTAACACATGCGGAATTATATACTTAACAAAAAAGTGTGAAACAACTGAAAATATATCTTATATTCTAGGTTCTTCAAAGTAGCCACCTTTTGCTTTGATGACTGCTTTGCACACTCTTGGCATTCTCTTGATCAGTTTCAAGAGGTTGTCACCGGAAATGGTCTTCCAACAATCTTGAAGGAGTTCCCAGAGATGCTTAGCACTTGTTGGCCCTTTTGCCTTCACTCTGCGGTCCAGCTCACCCCAAACCATCTCTATTGGGTTCAGGTCTGGTGACTATGGAGGCCAGGTCATCTGGCATAGCACCCCATCACTCTCCTTCTTGGTCAAATAGCCCTTACAAAGCCTGGAGGTGTGTTTGGGTTCATTGTCCTGTAGAAAAATAATTGATGGTCCAACTAAACGCAAACCGGATGGAATAGCATGCCACTGCAAGATGCTGTGGTAGCCATGCTGGTTCAGTATGCCTTCAATTTTGAATAAATCCCCAACAGTGTCACCAGCAAAGCACCCCCACACCATCACACCTCCTCCTCCATGCTTCACAGTGGGAACCAGGCATGTAGAGTCCATCCGTTCCCCTTTTCTGTGTCACACAAAGACACAGTGGTTGGAACCAAAGATTTCAAATTTGGACTCATCAGACCAAAGCACAGATTTCCACTTGTCTAATGTCCATTCCTTGTGTTCTTTAGCCCAAACAAGTCTCTTCTGCTTGTTGCCTGTCCTTTCAGTGGTTTCCTAGCAGCTATTTTACCATGAAGGCCTGCTGCACAAAGTCTCCTCTTAACAGATGTGTTGAAGAGATGTGTCTGCTGCTAGAAATCTGTGTGGCATTGACCTGTTCTCTAATCTGAGCTGCTGTTAACTTGCGATTTCAGAGGCTGGTGACTCGGATAAACTTATCCTCAGAAGCAGAGGTGACTCTTGGTCTTCCTTTCCTGGGGCGGTCCTCATGTGAGCCAATTTCTTTGTAGCGCTTGATGGTTTTTGCAACTGCACTTGGGGACACTTTCAAAGTTTTCCCTATTTTTCGCACTGACTGACCTTCATTTCTTAAAGTAATGATGGCCACTCGTTTTTCTTTACTTATCTGCTTTTTTCTGGCCATAATACAAATTCTAAGGCTGAGTTCACACGATGCGTATTTAATGCTTTTCCGCGGTGTTTTTGCAGTTGGTAGAAGGGCAGCAATGTTCCCCAATTGAAATCCGCATGTGCTGTGCCCATGATGCGGAATTTTCCGCAGCGTAAACGCTGCGCTCAAAAATCTGCAGCATGTCAATTAATTTTGCGGAAATGCGGCGTTTTCGCCGCCATTGACTTGCATTAGAACGCTCCAATTCCGCAAGACTGCATCTGTACTTGCGTTATTGGCGCGTTCTAATGTGCGGATGGTACCCGGGTGTGGAGGAGAGGAGAGTCTCATCCACACCCAGGTACCATTAAAAAAAAGCTGTAAAAAAAGAATAAAATAAAAAATAAATGTATTCTTACCTTCTGTCGGCCCGCGCACCGCTCCTTCTTGGTTCCCGGCACTTGCAGTGAATTGTAGGACCTGTGCTGACGTCAGAGTCATGTGACGGGTCACGTGACGCTGACGTCGGCAGGTCTTTCAATTCAAAGTTGCCAGCGAGGGAGACTGGATTGAGCAGGACAGCGCAGGCCATCGGAGGTAAGTATATACACTCTCTCGGGTCACACAATATAAATCCATGTCGGCTGCATGGATTTATATAGTGTGACCTAGTTGTCAAGCACTTTCCAGGTGATGCTAAAATCGCCTGGAATGCGCTTGTCAATCCACATGCGGAAACGCATGTGAATCCGCATGTATTCCGCAGGAAAAACGCATGCACAATCTGCATGCTTTTTTTCTGCCAGGGAGATGTGGAAATAATGCAGAAATTTTCTGCTTCTTTCTGCATCGTGTGCACATACCCTAACAGTCTATTCAGTAGGACTATCAGCTGTGTATCCACCAGACTTCTGCACAACACAACTGATGGTCCCAGCCTCATTTATAAGGCAAGAAATCCCACTTATTAAACCTGACAGGGCACACCTGGTGAAGTGAAAACCATTTCCGGTGACTACCTCTTGAAGCTCATCAAGAGAATGCCAAGAGTGTGCAAAGCAGTCATCAAAGCAAAAGATGGCTACTTTGAAGAACCTAGAATATAAGACATATTTTCAGTTGTTTCACACGTTTTTGTTAAGTATTTAATTCCACATGTGTTAATTCATAGTTTTGATGCCTTCAGTGTGAATGTACAATTTTCATAGTCATGAAAATACAGAAAAATCTTTAAATGAGAAGGTGTGTCCAAACTTTTGGTTTGTACTGTACGCCATCATTTTTTTTTACGGACAGTGCCCTATTTTTATGGATTTTCCTGGGATTTCCGGACGGTTGGCAACTCTAGTTTATAGTCAGCAGGGTAGTACACTGTCAGTACGTATTGAAAGTAAGAGAACGACGAGCAGGGAGCACATACTGAGGCTAGCAGTATAGCAGTATAGCAGAGGCTAGCCCGGCACCTAAACCAGACGCTCCTGATGACATCCCAATCAAGGGTGATGACAATGATGGCAGCTGTGGCAGTGACTCCTGATGACGTACAGTTTGAGAATCCTCAGCACGGGTTGTTATTAGAAGAAAAAAAATATAGATAGGACATTAGAGTAGAGAAGGAACAGTGGAGAAATTTTTAATTAAATTACATTAGAAAAGTTGTTTTTTAATTAGTTAAACATTAATTTTAAATTCACTGTTATGTTTCAGACAATTTCTTTAAGGTGCATTCATAAATGTTGATATTTATTATCATCCAAGAAGAAAATGACCAATGTCACCAATGCGTAAAAAAGGTGAAAAAATTCATTTCTACCCAATGGGATTTCATTTCTCAATATTCCAAATGCTGAACAGCGTAACTAAAATGACAGCACATAAGCAGTAATGGCAAAGATTGGTGAATAACAGAGTTTATTTACCTATGATGGGAACGCTTCCTGTAAAAAAATGTTCCAGTCAGATGACAATATGTCAGTGTATTAAAAAGCCGGCTCAGACAATAAAACTGTTAATGATTAATTGGAGAGGTCCTTCTAACTGCAAGAAAAATTTTGATGTGTAAATTTAGCCTTCAATTAAAATTGTGTCTAACAGATGATGAGAGCAGCAGCTAAGCACGGTATCCGGTATTTCCATTTGTGCACACTGCTATTAGTAGGAATTGACGTCACTTAGAAAGCCAAAGAGGTATTAAAGGTAACACTCTGGCCTTATGAATGTGTGCTGCTTTAAGAGGGATCTGCCAGTAGGATCAACCCTCCGATATCATGTATATGGGCATGCAAATCATAGGAAGCTGAATACAATGCCTTGATATCTGCGATCCAATGTCTTATAACAGAGAAATCCATGTTTTTCTTATAGTTAAATGACCTGTTAAGATCTATGGTCTGGACACAGATTTGCATGAAAATCAGCATCCAGACCTTATCTTAAATAAAAAGAGTCCTTACCAGTGTGAGACATGTAGTGACTGACAGTCTGCTCTCCTGATCTCACTGCAGAGCTGTGTGTGATTACAACTGACACCTCTGCAAGTGTCCTCTCAGTGCTTCAGCTTCCATATCACAGGTAGCCAGTGTTGTAATAGTGATGTAATACAGCAGAGCTGTGAGAGCTGCAGCAAATCTGTTTATTAGGAGACAAAGTTCAGTTCTACTGTTCTATTTTAGTTACATGTCTCGCAATGGTAATAGCTCCTTTCATTTAAAATAAGCTTTGGAGACAGATTCTCATGTAGATCTGTGTCCGGCCCACAGTCAAGAACAGCTCATTTACAGATAATAAAAATGTAGATTTCTCTGAAATAAGACATCAGATCACAGATATCAGGGTATCATTTTATTCAGCTATCTATGACCAACATGGCCATACAGACGGTTTTGGAGGGTTGATCCTACTGACAGATTCCTTTTAAAGCAGCATTTCTCATTGTTACAAAGTATGCAAATTGTCTTTACAGAGAGGACTAGAACTCTAGTGAGACCTATTGGAAGTAGCAATCCTAAATAGGATAATAGTACGCACCAGGCTGTCACCCCTGTTCAGCGCGGGCACTGGTGGTGAGCCCTCACTGAACCGGGCACATGTCAGCTGATTCTTACAGCTGACATGTGCCCGCAACAGCCGCGGGTGGAATCGCGATCCACCCGCAGCTGTTAACATGTTAAATGCCGCTGTCAGTCTCTGGAAGCGCGTCACTTACCCCACCCATTGGTGACCCCGTCACGTGATCACAGGTCACTGATGGGTGGGCATGACAACCCTGGGTCCGCAGCAGACCCCAGTGGTTGTCATGTACTGATCGCTATAAGCGCCACCTAGTGGTCGGCACTGATAGCACAGGAGCATTTCTGTTACATAGAGGTGAACAGCTTATCACCCCTATGCAGCAGAGGCGATCAGGTAATTGCTGCTTCTAGTCTCCCATGGAGACTATAGAAGCAAGCAAAAAGGGAAAAAAATGTTTTTAAAAATATAAAAAAAATAAAAAAAAAAAACACATACACATATTTGGTATCGCCACGTTCAGAATTGACTGATCTATCAATATAAGAAAAAATTAATCCGATCGGGAAACAGCATAGCGAGAAAAAATTCTAAAAGCCAGAATTACGTTTTTTGGTCGCCACAACAATGCAATAAAATGCAATAATGGGCGATCAAAACATCGGATCTATCCCAAAATGGTATCAATAAAAACTTCAGCTCGGCGCGCAAAAAATAAGCCCTCACCTGGCCCCAGATCCCAAAAAATGGAGACGCTACGGGTCTTGGAAAATGGTGACTTTTTTTTTTTTTTTAGCAAACTTTGGAATTTTTTTTCACCACTTAAATAAAAAAGAACCTGTACATGTTTGATATCTTCAAACTCTTAATGACCTGGAGAATAAGAAAGGCAGGTCAATTTTAGCATTCAGTGAACGTGATAAAAAAACTAAAAAAAAACATCTTTGGTATTGCACTTTTTTGCAATTTCACCGCACTTGGAATTTTTTTCTGTTTTCCCGTACAAGATATGGTAAAACCAGTAATTTCGTTCAAAAGTACAACTCGTTCCACAAAAAATAAGCCCTCACACGGTCATATTGACCAAAAAATAAAACACTACGGCTCTGGGAATAAGGGGAGCAAAAAACGAAAATGCAAAAACAGAAAATCCCAGTGTCCTTAAGGGGTTAAAGTTAGGTACCTCCAGTGAAAATTGTAAACAAGTCTACAGATCTGATTCCTATATTCCTGTAAATACTCTGGACCAGATCAAATCCACATTCTCTGGTGTAATCATCAAGTGGTGAACAGGATATCAGAAGATCGGGTGTTACGTGACAGAACAGCATCCAACTGTTACTAGTACAATTCATCTATTGCCAGTATATAGGAAGAAACCATATATACCATAATCCTGGATGAGCTGGATTATTCATGAGATAGTCAGGTAGGTAAACCGGGGTAATTGCCCACTTGTAAACCTAAAACAGATTTCTTAAAGTGAATGAAAACAGGAAATAGAGGAGGATGAATAGCACTGCAAAATAGAGTTAGAGCACAATAGAAATGCAGAATCGATCCAAGATTTCAGTGAGTTAGATATGTAAAAATTAAAACAGAACTATATGTGAAGGGTTTGGACCCAAGGGCTCTCAGTGTATTTGTGGCACCCCAGGGGTCCGGTTGCCACAGTATCATTGTCTCCCTCACAAGAGCTGATGCCTTGCCGGGAAGCAAGCAGGGGTCCCCTAATCAGGTATTACTAAGCATGCAACACTTTCCTGGCTCCAGACCAGCAAGGGGAGCTCCTCCCCTTAGCAACTGGGATCTGGAGGCAGGGTTAGTTAGTCTTAGTGTGAGGAGTTGAAGTCAGGACGTCGAAGAGAGAGGAGCTGCGGACTGGAGCTGCGCAGCAGCTCATCCCAGAAGGAACCATCACAGAAGAACCGGACACCGGAGTCCGAGGCTGTGGGGCACTGAAGGCCCAGCCGCAGAAACCGGAGGGCAGGAGACTGCAGGTCTCCTGGCCCCATCAGATGCCCGGAGGCTCAGCAGCACAGAGGGCCCAGCACTGCCACGTGGGAGTGATGCACCAGCAAGGCCCGAGCTGCCTGCCATACGGGTGAGCACAAAGACGTTGCACTCAGGGACGAGGGCCACCACACAGCTACAAGCAGCAGGGCCAAAGAGATTAGTGGAAAGGGAAGGCCTCCAACTTCACCTGGCAAGGAGGATTCTTTACTTGCTTACAGGCTGCCCAGACTTCCACTTCTAGCCAGTACCCTAGTCCCGGCTTGTCTAATCACCACCAGTAAAGCTAAGAGGAAACCGCCAATAAGTTGTGGACTGATTATTGCTGCACCATCAATCCCTGCACTACAACACCCAGCATAACCCATAACATCTACACTGCCCTGGAGCTAAGCTCTACCTGTGGAGAGCCACACCATCCCTGCTGCAGTAGCATCAGCTCCAGAGGACCTGCTCCGCAGAGGCGGCTCCCTCAGCTGCATACCACAGGTGGTGTCTCGAACTTTATACAAACACTATAAATCCCCTATAAATAACCCCTTTTTATTGACCGCCCTGGGTCACGGACCGGGTCATCGCCACTGTGACATCCCCCAGAATCTACCGGCCTGGCACCAGGTACCCCACGGCCCAAGGGGTGCGTCATATTTCCCAGTGTAGATCTGTAATCATGCAACCCACTCGTATTGCAAGCAGCATATGTGATGAAGTTAAGTTGATTTTTTCATTGCCCCCTTTCTTATAAATCAGTAATGTGTGTGTAGCCAATGCATTCAAATCCTTACATGTCGACATCTTCTTCCATTTCTAGGACTGTTCCAGTCCTCTCCTGCATCATGTGACTGTAGCTTTTTCTTGCCGGCTACCACGAACACTGTTAGTTCCTTTCTTAGGGCAGAGACAGACTGCCGTATAACTCGTGTGATGATCGTATGGCACTGGACAGACTGGCAGGCACCTCTCCTGACCTGAGTAGGACAGCATGATGTATTTCTATGCAGCTGTCAAGGTCAGGTCAGGAGATCTGCTGGCCAATACGAGGTTTACGATGCGATCCTCGCTCGAGAAGTACGGCAGTATGTCTCTGCCCTAAATGTTACTCTATTAGCTCCTCAGTCTGAGCCTCATCGACTTACATTGAAAAAGTGACTACCTGTCCACTTAGAAAACGCTGCATGAGCTGGCTGGTCACAACCATGATCTCTTGATACAGGAGTGTAACGGAGCAGCACTGGGAAGGTCAAAAGACAGTGACAGGTAATTATTTTAATGCACTCATTACACACACATTACTGATGGCTAAAAGAGAAGGCAAACAAAAAATGCCAGAGCAACCCTTTAAAGGGACTCTGCCAGCTCTAATAACAATTGCATCTTTAGGGAAGAGTCAAATGGCCATATAATTCTGACGAGGATCGCAATGCAATACTTGGATTGGTCGTCCCGTTTTTGAGAGCTGCTTAGTTATATGGCCGTCTGACTCTTCTCTTAGGCTAAGTTGTCTTGATGAGGGAAACTCTGCAAATAAAACACATATTTGCCACAAAGAGAAATTGAAATTGACATGTTGCATATTTCAAAAACACACCGCAGGTCAGTTACGCTGCGTGAAAAAAAAAACACAGTGGGCATGAGATTTTCAAAAATACCATATACTTTGTTGGAACTGTAATACTCTTTGATTTTTGCTCAGTAAAAATATAGCTTATAAAAAATGCACCATATAATCAAGAGCAAACCACAAAATATCATCGAAGAATATTAACGTGTCATAAAAATCAAGATATATCCTATAAGAATCGCAAATAACCCATACGGTGCCATGGAATAACCTATCAAAATAATGCCAAGCTAACACAATAGGGTGTAATGAATATTAGGAGAAGTCATCAGAGGACATTGTTATATCAATCTCAGCAAGATGGAGAAGAAAAGAAAAAAAGTCTACAATCACCTGTGAGTCACTGCATGTAATAGTTATGTATTCTGTGACTTCGTCTGATCACGTCAGAACTTACTCTGGACTAACATGGTCATAGTACAGATACATTTTATCATCCTGCTTTACCTGCAACTCAGAATCCTCTCATTTCACAAGTAATAACTAAAAGTAAGACTACAGGAGGAAATATCAGGAAAGAAAAGAAAAATAGTTCCTAAGAAACTGAAAGAAATGTGTATAATATTAAAAGCAATCTTTCTAAACAGTAATCGCCATGTTTACGGTACAAAGCTCTGTACCAGCACTAACTTGACACGGTAATATTGGTTGGAGTCTGTATGTCGCTATCAGTTCAGCAGCACTTTGATTGTTGTAGATGCTGTATGACATCGTTATAAGACATTTCATTGTGTTTGGTCCACAAATGCATAATATTTATGGCACCATATAACAACAATTTGGTGACATTATATATTTCACACACTGAAAGACACTATTATGTGCCTAGCTAATGATGCTTTTATAGTACAAAATATAGATGTGAGATAAAAGATTTTCTTATGCATTTTAACGGATATATTGTCAATCATAACATGCCAGTAAATCCTTTGCCTTCATCTTGACAATGGTTGTCATAATAACCCTCTTTTTTAACATTTCAACCAGATCTTCAAGGCAAAAAACAAACTAACTACTTGGATGGCAGCCCAGATGCTCCCTTTTGAGGCTATAATAAAACAGAGTGCCAGTTGTAGTCCTCCACTAGTGCTAGATATTGTCTCCCAATATCAGCAGTGCTGTATTTGGCATTCATGCTACCATAAACACTTTACCTTTTCACACCCCCAACAATTAAGTCAGACTAAAGGCGTATGCACACAACGTATTTTTCAGGTGGATCCGCTCCATAACCTGGCTGAAGAAAGTGCTGAATAAACTCTAAAAAGAATGAACATATGTACTGCAATGTAAGAATGACTTGCTGTGCATATGTTCAGCTTCTATTAACTACTTCAGGTTTCGAAAGATGGGAAGCAATTAAAAGTGACCTTACCATTTTTTGGGCGGCTTCTGCTTGTAAACCACTCACAAGTTTATTCAATGCAATTTAAATAAAAAAAAGCCAAAAGATTTTTGAAAAATTGACTGAAAAGAAGCAAAAAATGTAATTACAGTACAAAAGATCCTGCTGTGCCCTTGCGCGGTTTGCAGACGTCTAAAAGATATTGTTTGCACATACCCTAAATGTGCACATACACTTTAATAGTTAAGGCACCCATACACATTAGACTAAAGTTGATAGAGCAGGAAGACTTCAAAAGGTTCGGCAGACAATTTAAGGCAAAGTTCACATGTCCAATAATCATCCGTTAGAATGGATACAGCAGCAATCTGTTGTCAAAAAAGTTGTGCAGACACAACTTTTTTTGTCCACCTGAATAAAACTGATTTCAACTGGATCCATTTTGTTAACATTGAAGTCTGTGGAAAAAGGATCAGTTAAATAGCCATCCATTTTCCTCCCATTTGAAAAGGATCTGTTTTTCGCTTACGGGATCAGTTTCAAATAAATGATTACTTGAAAGTTCACACGTCTAGTAGCATGTGTTAAATATTTATTTCTCCACTTCCAGTAAGCAAAAAACGGATCCTTTTCAAATGGGAGAAAACGGATAGCTATTTAACGGATCTCTTTTCCATAGACTTCAAAGTTAAAAAACGGATCCAGTTGAAATCAGTTTTTTTCAGGTGGACAAAAAAGTTGTATCTGTGTAGTGGGATGGGCATCTTGCACATACTCCTTGAGAAACCTCCATGTAATGTTGTACAGTGTAATGTGTAGTGTGTACTGTGTGATACGTAATGTTATGTGATGTTAAGTATAATGGCCACAAGATGGCAATAACGATGTTATAGCCTGCCCAGCACCAGACAGTGAGTAAGGCAAAACAGAGTTAAGTCCAGAGTTTAGCCAGCCCAGAGAGGGAGGGCTATACAGCATGATCAGAAAGTACTTCCTGGTAGCTAGTCAGAAAAGAGCCCAGATGTGCAGAGTAAAGACCTATGGTGCTGGATGCAGTGGGTGTCCTTGTGTCAAGAGAGGAGCTACCGGAGCAGATAGTAAGGGCCTGTATGAGAAGAGATATCAAAAAAGAGAAGCGAGTAGCAGACCGGAATCGGGGCACAGAGAGTGAGAGAAAGAATATCAGGGCCTGGGGCAGGAAGCCTAGCAGGACGGTACGGAGAGAAGTAAAGGAAGGCAAAGTAAAGGGAAGCAAAAGGAAGAGAATACATATATCATTGTAGCTACTAGGCATCTACAGTAAAGAAAGTCATGTCACCATATTGGGATATATCCACTCCTACGAAGAAATTACAGGCCGCGTTGCTACATGATGGAGTCCATGAGTCTTGCGGACCGGAAACTGAGTTTAGCTGTGAGAGGCCGTAGTGTAATACCTCAACCCGTGCGGATCCCACAGAGGAAAAGGGGCCTTACCGTTACACCTCAACCTGAGTGTTCCCCACAGAGTTAAAAAATGAAGGTCCCAAGATAGTATGCTGGGCTGTGCAAAGAGTAGAGGAAGTAAGTGAAGAAGATAAAGTGTTTTCAGGGAAGAAGGAGATGTGTGTGTTCATGTCCCTTGTGGTTAAAGAAAACCAGCATCATCGGTTACATGTGGCCTGCATGGGCGTAGCGCCCACACAGCACAAGTCAACACACCAGCCAGGACCCCCACTTTTTAATAACGTGCCTGGGTGTATGAGAACAGTACCTTGCCCATGGCTACCATCCTGTGCCATGTTACTTCTGTACAACTTTTTTGTCAATGGAGATTGCTGTTGGGCCATGCTAATGGATTATTACTGAATATGTGAACTTAGTATATTGTGTATGGGGTCCCTTACAGATGATTGTTTCAGGAAATAAGGGTCTGGCAAGTCAGATTTCAGACTGCAGATCCTTTTGTTCTGTAAGTGATAAGCCACCACAAGAGATGTCTAGTAGTGTTGAGCGAGTATGTTCTATTAACCCTTTTGCCGAGTATGCTCAGGCCGAGCTCTGAGTTTTTATAGCTTCTCGGTGATAAGGTTAAATCGCTCCCCTGTGCAAGATTTGCGACTGTTTGACAGTTTTATTACATGTGAGGAATGTCTATTTCTTACACATTCCTCCCATGCAATAAAGCTGTCAAACAGTTGCAAATCATGCACATGGGAGCGATTTAACCTTATCACAGAGCAGCTATAAATACTCGGAGCTCGGCCCGAGCATACTCGGACAGAACATACTTGCTCAACCCTAATGTCTAGCAGTGGCTCTTATTGAGAACTCAGAAGCGCTCAGCAGAGTGAGCACGCCTGTGTTTGGGAAAGTTGGGGGAGATAGCAGCCGGATGAATGATCAGACAGCTTTCTATAGTGTATGGGGACTCTAGTCAAATACTTCTTCGGCTGACGTACTGTATATAGTTTCATTCAGATAGATGTATTTTTAGTACAGTACACTGATCCTATAATTATCTATTATCAAGTCTAATAAATTAAATATTACAACATCTACATTAATACATTATCATAACTACCATCAGGACATGAGTACAACCCCAGAACCATCATCAGGAGATACCTACATCACCAGAACCACCATCAGTACACGACTATTTTACCAGAAACACCATCAGTACATGACTACATCATCAGAACTGTTGTCCGTACATGACTACATCATCAGAACCATCGTTAGTAAATAGAAACATCATCAGAACCATCATTAGTACATAGCTACATCATCAGATCCACCATCAGCACAGGAATACAGCACCAAGTTCAGTCTCTCTATCACAATTAAATTAAATTCAAATGAGCTCTATTGGCAGAACTAAGCACGTGAAGCATTGCCAAAGCAAGTGGTAAAATAATGGGGGAATGGGGATAGGGACACATCTCCATGGTGGGGTATAGGGGTCCATGACATATCAGGCTCCTCTTAGTCTGAGGCAGGCACTAACATTTTGCGCTGCTATGGCTGCTGCAGTTTCTCTTCCTCCTCCATGGAGGTGAAGTCTAGGAGGATATCAGACAGTGTCTACTGAAGTGAGTGTCCCTCACAGCATATTTGGGGCACCTCAGCAAGAAGTGTGCCTCATCCTCTATGGCCTCCTGGGGCACTGCTGGCAGAGTCTGCTCTTTTGGGACTTATAGTTCTGTCGGTGCCGCCCGTATTCGACGAGGAGGCTGTGGGCACTCAATCTGTGCCGGCTCAAGATCTGTCACTTTTTGGGATTTTCTAGTTTCTCTAGATATGGGGCCAGTTTGTATTCCATCTGTATGTTTTGGTGTAGTGTCAGTTTATGTTGTTCCTCCAGACGGTGAGATATTCCTTTTTGCCTCTTTGTACAGTCTTCCGGGTTTCACCTTTTGTCAGGCCATGCAGGTTGATGTCTTGGTCAGGCTGGTTTTGGGTGATTTGTGTTGTTGGACTCCATTCTCCTGTGGCTTCCTGGTGTAGCAAGGTTTCGTGATGGTAGGAGCTGGGACTACTACTTTGTATATGAGCCTTAAATGATAGCTCCTTCTTCTGGATCGCAAGGTGGAGTGGAATCTGCCCAGCATTGCTCTGGAGATGCTGTTTGATGTGCTCCAATGGACTTGGAGGAAGTGTTTGTACAACACTAGGGGAAATATTTCTGTTGGTCCAGCATCCCACTTTGGGACCCCAGACTTTGCTGACATAGAGAAGGATTGGGGCAATAATGGTATCAAAGATTTTTAGCCAGACGGTTACAGGTGCCTTGAGATGGTAGACGTCTACTGATGGCATAGAAGGTTTTGCATGCCTCATCTTTCAGCAACTTTATCGCTGGCTTAAATCTCCCTGATTGGCTGAGTTCTAGGCCAGGTAGGTGTATTGTTGGTTTCTGTAAGTGGACAGTTGTCTATTATGAAGGAAGGATGGCCAGCTGGTTTCTGTTTTTTTTCTGGAACACCATAATACTATTTTTTTCTGGTTGATTTTCAGTGCCCATGTGGTGCTGAAGGTCTCTAGAGTTTTCAGATTATCTTGGAGTCCTTTCTCAGTTTCTGATAACTGCACGAGGTCATCAGCATACAGCAGAAATTTCACTTCAGTGACATGTAGTGTGAGTCATGGTGCTGAAGAGGACTCCTGAGCCACCGCCAGAATATTGATGTAATTGATGAATAGAATTGGACTGAGGCTGCAGCCCTGTCTTACATCTCGGCTTGGCTGGAAATAGGCCATGCTCCTTCCATTTACCTTCATGCTGCAGCTGTTCTCAGTGTATGAGCTTCAGATAACATCATATGTTTTTCCTTCTATTCCGCTCCCAAGCAGTTTTATGGTCCTAGGTGCCACACTGAATTGAACACCTTCTTGAAGTCCAAAAAATAGGCATATTTCCTCCCATGCTTTGTATTGTGGATTTGGTTCTTGATAAGGCTGTGCTGGGTGTAGATATCGTCCATGGTGCTGTGGCTTGGAATGAAGCCTGCGTGGCTTTCACTGAGGACGTTGTTGGGTGAAGAAGTTGAGGATCCTCTTGTTCAGGATGAAGTTGAAGAGTTTCCTCAGGTTGCTGCTGACACATATCCCCCAGTAGTTTGCTGAGTCGTACTTGTCCCCGATTTTGTGTATTTGGGTCATGAGTCCTTGGTTCCAGTTTTTGGTGAAGTAGGCAGTCTGCAATACAATAATTTTGGCAATGTAATTGGTGTGTCCAGAAGGCTTTGGAAGTATTTGAATTGTATCTCCATATCCTTCAGTTTGAAGGATATGGAGATACAAGGTTTGAGCTCTTTTTGTGCCGGGTTAAGGTCTTCACCTGGGATGTCTTTGTAAAGGTCCTTGAAGTACTGGAATAAGATGTTGCCTCTCTGGATGTGGAGGTTGTTTCTTTTATGGTTGATTTCAAGGTGGTTCCAAAGTTCCCAAAAGCTGTTGTCTTCAAGGGAATCTTGGAGTTGGAGGAGTTTGGTGGAAATGAGGCTTTGCTTTTTCTTTCTGAGCATGGATTTTTAATTTTGTTGTATGGTGTGGTAGGCTTCTCTAAGATTGGGGTTATTTTGGGTCTCTGTGTTTTTAATTTGAGGCCTTCCTTATGGGTTTACATTCCTTGTCAAACCAATTGGGATTTTGTGTACTCAGCCTCTTGTTGCTGCATCTTTTTAGGTCGGACATTTCTGCCATGGCATAGAGTATGTCGTTAAGGTCCCTCAGCGCTAGGTGTACTCCTTCTGGGTTAAGTTCATATACGTTATTATGGAAGTGTTGGAGCTTCTCCTTGTTCTCTGGTCTGTTGATGGCATCTGTACATTTTGGAGCTGACATCTTGGACCATTTGAAGGAAGGAGGAAAGTTAAAGAGTCCGGTCTGCTGCAGAATTTGTGACGGTGATTTGTTTGTGAATTTGATGTATAGGAGCAGTTGGTTGTGGTCTGACAGATGTGTTTCTGGGGTGACTATAAAGGTGCCAATATTTGTAGGGTCCATATCTGTGATGGCATAGTCTATCATGCTGCTGCCCATGTGGGAGTTTAGGGTATGTCTTCCCAATGAGTCTCCCTTGGTGAGGGCATTGAGGATGCAAAGTCCGAGGCTTCGGCATAGGTTTAACAGTGTTATGCCACTTTTTTTGACTGTGCCGTCATAGCTATTCCTCTCGGTGTGAACTGGGTTGTCACAGTCGGTATTTGCTCCAAATATATAGACGTTTCCATCAGTGGTAGTGATAGATGAGAACGTTGCCGGAGACTGGAAGTGGGCAGATTTACTCTGTAGTGTCTCAAAGCTGTCTGGGTTGAAGTATAGAGACTCTAGAGGAGCTATGTATGCTGCACAAAAGTAGATGTTGGCCCAAAAGGTGAGATGGATGGGGCTTATTGTTACCCAGATGTGGCTTTCTCCTCTCTTAACTGCTCAGATATGTTCATGAAACTCCTTTTTGTACCAGACTAATATTCCTCCTGAGCTCAGGCCCTTTTTGGTGGTTTTGTTTTTCAGGGCAGGGACAGAGAGTTCCCTGTATCTGGTGGAGACAAGGGATTCATTATCTGCTTTAGTCCATGTTTCCAGGAGGATTTGTATATCGGTGTTTTTCAGTCTGTGCTTGAAGTCTGGGTTGTCTGTCTTACTTCTAAAGGCTGAAGTGTTCAGGCCCTGGATATTCCAGCTACTGATGATTAGAGGTGACATTGTGGGGCTATATACCTTGTAATGAGCTGGACAACTTGGATCGCTGACTAGTTACCATGCTTTAGGCAATTGATCTAGTCACATTAGTTTTTTGCACAGAGAGCTGAGCTTGGTCTTTATCTCCTCCATGTCACTGCTCTGCTTTACTCTGTGTGGGATGGTGTCTTCTAAGAGTTGTGTATCTCATGGCCTAATTTTGCATACAGGTCTCAGTTTCCAGTTTGCTGTGCATATTCAGTTTTAGGTCTATTTGTTAGAGGTGCTCTTTCTACAGGTTTTTGGTTCGTGTGGGTTTCGTGTCCCAAGATTCTGTTGAGCACTATGTCTTTGAGTTCTTTGGCAAGAAGGCTGATTCCTTGGTTATTAAGATGTTTATCATCATACTGGTGATGGAGAATTATGGCGGGATGTTGTGCCAGAGTGATGTCTGGTGTCGAGGTGATCTTGGTTGCTAGCTCTCTGTTGATGTCTTGGGTGATGAGTTTGGGGACATTTTTTCTTGACAGCAGAGATGACAGGATGAGCTTACACCAGGGAACTTCTGTCGTGTGGTCTTTGATAGCTGACACAATTGTCCTACTAATACAAGAAATAGGTGTGAACAGGTGCTTACTAGGAGCCGCTACCTCCATAAAATACTAACAAACAAAGCAGCACACTGCAACACTAAGTATGCGAACATGAAATATATGAAATTTGAATAGCATTACTGCTGTAGAAAATAGAAATAAATGAGAAATCTTAGTGCATAAATTGGCCAATTCATGTGTACCTAGTAGCCGCAATAAGGCGTTTCTCAAAGTACCAGGACCCTGCCAATGTGAATACCTGTCTAAGGGACATCCGTCTTCTTATGTGTGGGAAAGTAAGATCCTACTGCAATTAAAATTGCCTGTGGCATAGAGGTAGAGTGCTCAGTCAAAGCTTAAACATAGAAACAGAAAAAACTGACGGCACTTCCAATACAAGAAATAGGTGTGACCTTATTGACGTTACCTCAGTTCACAGCGGCTGGTTATCAGGCTGTGCTGCGCTAGTGATGAACTGATGAGCGGCCGTTCATCAGTACGGCACTGGTGCTGTGCATCGTGAAAACCAGCTGCTATGAACTGAGGTGATCTTACTGACATCACCTTAATTCACAGCAGCCGGGTCTCAAGGAGCGCAGCCTGATACCTATCAGTAGTTGCTACTTCAGTCTATGGAGCTGCATTCTCCGATGCAGTTTTATGGAGCTGCGACCCTGTGAATTATTTGTTTTTATTATTAATTTTTTTTTTAATAAATGGAGGAAAGAGGGAAATTGTTGGGGAGTTGTTTTTTTTAAATAAAGATTTTTTCATGTGTTTTCTTTTTTTTTTTTTACTTACTGGGTTTGTAATGGAGGTGTCTGATAAATGCCTCTCCATCACTAATGCATGGGCTTCATGTGAGCGCACATTACACAGCTGACATCAACCCCACAATCCCACCAGCCCGATTGCCAATGCACCAGTGAAATCAGAAAGAGCAAAGACTAAGCACCAGAATTGACGAATCTAATGGATACGTCATTTTTGGGGTGGCTAAGAGCTGGTCTTATTAGGCTTGTAAGGGGCCAAAATCCATGGCCCTTTCCAGCTTATTAATATAAGCCCCCGGCTGTCTGTTTTGCCTCAGCTGGTTAATTAATAATAGGGGGGACTCCATGTCACTTTTTTAAGGTTCCCCCATTTTTAATAACCAGCAAAGGTAAAGCAGACAACCAGGGGCTGGTATTAATAGCTTGAGAAGGTCCTTGGATATTGGCCCCTTCCCAGCCTAATAATTCTGCTTCTTTCCCTTGGCTGGTTAATAAAAATAGGGAGGACCCACATTGATTTTTTTCATTTATTTATTTATTACAGTAAAATACAGTACTACAGTAAAATACATACGCATGGTAACCATAGTTCACAGCTGTCAGTTGTTCTAGCAGCTGAAAACTCCAGTTACCTTAAAGTCTCCGTTAAAGTAAACCTGTCAGCAGGATTTTGCTAATTTTGTCTTATCTTGCTGATCTGGCATAGAACACCAAGGAAAGACCCTGCCTACAGTCCCACCCAAGAGCACGGGCATATCATTAACATTCATTATTCATTCATTCATTATCATTACATGAGAACTACAAGATGGATTTCTTCACCTCTGGTATCATATTAATCAGTGCAGCAGCCCCAACATGACAAGGTCTGTAGTTTACTTAGCAAAATTCTGCCGACAGGATTGCTTTAAGGTTTCCGGGCCTCACAACTGTTGAGAGACCTGGTGGCTGTGGACTCTGGTAACAATTAAGGGAGTCTGCAAAAACCTGCTGAAAGATCCCCTTTAATCAAGTCTCGATATATGGCATTGTTCATCAGGGTCCGATCTCAGAGGGTCTGTATCACACTGAGTACTGATTGTTTCTTTTTTTCTCCTATCTAGTCGGGCACTATGCTTTGGCAGTGATATACATTCCTCAACAGTGAAACTGCAATACCAAAAAGAAAAAGTTGAAGAATTATGAAAATCACAGGATCGATAGACATGTTAAAAAAACACTCCCATCAAAGTTTTTAACCTCTTAATATTTTGCAGTCATCATATCATATAGCAATCTGTACTGACAGTTGCTCATTTTCCCTTCTACCCATGTAATTCTTCACTTTTCCATTAAGTCTATGACATCATGTGATTAAAAACTGACTAGCTGAATCCTTCTAAGCTCTATGTGGACACAGGAAGTCAATTTTCCCTGTTTGAATCACAAGTCCCTGCAAAAGTCCCTAGCGGGGGTGGGAGAGGGTAGCAGCTGGGTCACGAGCTGAAGATGGGAATGATTTATGCAGGGAAAAGTTACTCCCTGTTCTCACATAGGGTACTGTGACTGCAGCACACAAGCTTTGCAATC
This sequence comes from Phyllobates terribilis, assembly GCF_046119375.1. Taxonomy (NCBI): domain Eukaryota; kingdom Metazoa; phylum Chordata; class Amphibia; order Anura; family Dendrobatidae; genus Phyllobates; species Phyllobates terribilis. The sequence continues at coordinate 528,466,630 of NW_027362764.1, read as the reverse complement.
TTTGGTTGCATGCCCTTTTTGCAACCAAAGTCTCTATTTAACCCACATTTGCGATGTAGAGTATCCCTATCTGGGTGTTAGTTGTGTGCCATCAGTGGCCCAAACTTATTTTGGTCTTTTAAAACAATTGATACTTTTTCATCGCAATGAAAAGTGGCCAGCATTCATGCCTACCCTAGGGCGACCTGCAGTCACATGATTCTAAAGCCTGCCATCACCAGGCTTGGACTGGCTCACAAAAGAACAAGAGAATCCTCCAGTGGGCCACTGTACAAGAGTGGGCCACCACCCTCTTATATGACCAGTACTTGGCACAATGTACTTCAATCACTATGTACAGACAGAGGCAGCGTCTTATTCATGTAACAATCTACACAGTTCATTGTTACATACAGTACAGACCAAAAGTTTGGACACACCTTCTTATTTAAAGATTTTTCTGTATTTTCATGACTTTAAAAATTGTACATTCACACTGAAGGCATCAAAACTATGAATTAACACATGTGGAATTATATACTTAACAAAAAAGACTGAAACAACTGAAAATATGTCTTATATTCTAGGTTCTTCAAAGTAGCCACATTTTGCTTTGATGACTGCTTTGCACACTCTTGGCATTCTCTTGATGAGCTTCAAGAGGTAGTCACCGGAAATAGTTTTCACTTCACAGGTGTGCTCTGTCAGGTTTAGTAAGTGGGATTTCTTGCCTTATAAATGGGGTTGGGACCATCACTTGTGTTGTGCAGAAGTCTGGTGGATACACAGCTGATAGTCCTACTGAATAGACTGTTAGAATTTGTATTATGGCAAGAAAAAAGCAGCTAAGTAAAGAAAAACGAGTGGCCATCATTACTTTAAGAAATGAAGGTCAGTCAGTCCGAAAAATTGGGCAAGCTTTGAACGTGTCCCCAAGTGCAGTTGCAAAAACCATCAAGCACTACAAAGAAACTGGCTCACATGAGGACCGCCCCAGGAATGGAAAACCAATAGTCACCTCTGCTTCTGAGGGTAAGTTTACCGGAGTCACCAGCCTCAGAAATCGCAGGTTAACAGCAGCTCAGATTAGAGACCAGGTCAATGCTACACAGAGTTCTAGGAGCAGACACATCTCTACAACAACTGTTAAGAGGAGACTTTGTGCAGCAGGCCTTCATGGTAAAATAGCTGCTAGGAATCCACGGCTAAGGACAGGCAACAAGCAGAAGAGACTTGTTTGGGCTAAAGAACACAAGGAATGGACATTAGACCAGTGGAAATCTGTGCTTTTGTCTGATGAGTCCAAATTTGAGATCTTTGGTTCCAGCCACCGTGTCTTTGTGCGACGCAGAAAAGGTGAATGGATGGACTCTACATGCCTGGTTCCCACCGTGAAGCATGGAGGAGGAGGTGTGGGGGTGCTTTGCTGATGACACTGTTGGGGATTTATTCAAAATTCAAGGCATACTGAACCAGCATGGCTACCACAGCATCATGCAGCGGCATGCTATTCCATCCGGTTTGCGTTTAGTTGGACCATCATTTATTTTTCAACAGGACAATGACCCCAAACACACTTCCAGGCTGTGTAAGGGCTATTTGACCAAGAAGGAGAGTGATGGGGTGCTACGCCAGATGACCTGGCCTCCACAGTCACCAGACCTGAACCCAATCGAGATGGTTTGGGGTGAGCTGGACCGCAGAGTGAAGGCAAAAGGGCCAACAAGTGCTAAGCATCTCTGGGAACTCCTTCAAGATTGTTGGAAGACCATTTTCGGTGACTACCTCTTGAAGCTCATCAAGAGAATGCCAAGAGTGTGCAAAGCAGCCATTAAAGCAAAAGGTAGCTACTTTGAAGAACCTAGAATATAAGACATATTTTCAGTTGTTTCACACTTTCTTGTTAAGTATATAATTTCACATGTGTTAATTCATAGTTTTGATGCCTTCAGTGTGAATGTACAATTTTCCTAGACAGGAAAATACAGAAAAATCTTTAAATGAGAAGGTGTGTCCAAACTTTTGGTCTGTACTGTACATTTGTGATTGAGGATAATGTCACATTTGCATGTAGCTGAAAAGTGGGGTCCCGGAGTTGGTTACTGGTGGGCCCTTTGCACCCCAGTCCGACACTGGCCATCACTATCTGTTTTTTGGAAGTGAAAGAACGGTAATCCAAAATCATTTAACCCTTTGAGAACTCATTTTTATTCAAAGCAGTAAAAGGTGACCAACTGCCCCTCTGTGACAGTGTATATGCCCAGAATCTAGACTTGAATCAGTTTGATGCAGGACATCTCCGTATGTCTGCTGTCAATGACACAAAATGTTTTAAGCCTTTGAAAATATCTGTTGCTTATTTAAATCTGTAAAGAACAGCAGTCGGCCCAATTTAATGCCAATATTCAAGCTGAAAGCCCCCTTAGGTGAGTCTAGACATGAATGCTTTCCCCGCAGGGAAGTCTTTGTGAGAACAGTGGCTTAAAGTTTATTCAAACCACTTAATACACCAAAGTGTTGAATGATTATTCAAAACAGTAAAAATTCACCAGCTGCCATTTTCATGCCAGTCTTGATGCCCAGAACCCTTTTAGGCCAGTCTATTCTTGGATGATTTTCATGCAGCATTTTGCCGTCTACACGTAGGAGTGTAAGAAGAATTGCCTAATGGTGTTTAACCATTTGAAAACATCTGATATTCATTATGATCACTAAGTAGCTCTGTCTCCTCACTGTGATAACAATATAAGTGCCAAAAACTGTATTTGGCCAGGTGGATTGAAATCATTTTGATGCCAGGTATACCTATTCGTATGCTAGATGTGTAAATATAATGTGCCAAAAGCATTTATTCCTTTGAAAATTCCAGTAAGGCTATGTTCACATGTTGTGTTTTTGCTGTGGTTTTGTTTTATGCAGGCTAAACCTCTTGGCAGTAAAGACAAAAAGCAGCAAAAGCACAGCAAAAATTAATGATTGCGTTTTTTTAAGTGTTTTTGCACTTGCACTAGGGTGAAAAAACGCTACAAAAACCTTGCAAAAACGCTGAAAGAATTTAAATGCTGAAGGTTTAAAAAAAAAAAAACAGCAGTTTTTCTAATCCAATCCGGAAAGAAAAAGCAAGTGTGTGCATGAGATTTCTGAAATCTCATAGCTTTTGCTAATACTGTAAGAAGCAGCTTTTAATTTGCATAAAAAAACGCAGCAAAAATGCAACGTGTGAACATAGCCTAATGATATGAGCACGCGTTAAGTATTTGCTGCAGAGATTTCTTCACCAATTCTGCATCTCTTGGCAGGAAAAACGCAGCATAAAATATGTGCATTTTAGTTGCGTTTTTTTTTGCTGGGACTAGGAGATCAATGAAGTTTTGTGATAAAACTGTGCAGAAAAAACGCGACAAAAATGAGTCAAAAACGCAACATGTGCACAGACCCCAACTTTTCTGAACATGCAATATTTGGCTCACTTCATATTTTGATATCAGTGTTCATGCCCAGAACCACTTTGGGACAGCTGGGTCTGGAATGATTTTGATTCTGAGCATCCCTATCTGTGTGTAAGCTATGTAAGATCAGAGGTGCAATTTAACCCTTTTAAACCATTGGCTGTCTACCCACTATGATGCCAGTGTGTATGGCAAGAATGGAGAATCAGCTGAATTGTAAGTAACATACTAATGTGTGGTTGCAGTGTGAAATCAGTTGCCTCTTTACATTACACTTCCAGGTGCTCACCTTGGGTCTCATTTTATGCCTAGATTTTCTGATTCTCGGTTGCTTTCAGCCTCAGCTTCTTATCTGTGCACTTGAATTATTTTATTTATATATACTATAATCTCTAATTACTGAGGCATTAACAAAACAATAATAGGTACCTAGTTATTAAGACGCTAGTGAATTAGAAATCAACTTCAGCCCTGAATAGGAGACTGGACGAATAAGAAAACAGCTTCAGCATCGTCAGCTGATAGAACATGAGGGAGGAGGTGAAAACTCCAGGCTGAGAGGAGCAGTCACATAAGAGGAAGCACAGAGCGAAGTGCTGTCAGCACCCTGCTCCCTGTCCTGGCTGCTTCCTTCTAACTGAAGTCCCAGCACTTTCTTCTCTAGTCCTCACCTGCTCCTCTTCATCACTTGTTGGCTTTTACAGTGAGAGTTCTGTGCAGTAAAGTACATCCTGAAGTACCAGTGACTGCTGCTGATCAGTGCATGTCTATCTGACTGGCTGAAGACATGGATCAGATTACAGAGCTGGGGAACAAGAGTGAGGGGTTTACCCTGGAAGCCAATGGATCTGATGAACTACCATCTGTAAAGCCACTCTTGGGAATTGGCATAGACAATGTTATTACTCTGGTGGTGTTTGGCATCATATTTGCACTAGGGGTCTTGGGCAACTCATTGGTCATCACAGTCTTGGCAAGAAACAAGCCTGGCAAGCCTCGTAGCACCACCAACATCTTCATCCTGAACCTGAGCATTGCTGACCTTGCTTACCTTCTGTTCTGCATCCCTTTCCAGTCCACTGTCTATGTCCTGCCAACCTGGGTGCTTGGAGCATTCATCTGCAAGTTCATTCACTACTTCTTCACTGTATCCATGCTGGTGAGCATCTTCACCCTCTCAGCTATGTCGGTTGATCGCTACGTAGCTATAGTGCACTCCAGAAGGTCTTCTTCCATTCGTATATCAAGAAATGCCCTGCTTGGAGTCATCCTCATCTGGATCCTATCCATTGCCATGGCTTGCCCTGTTGCTTATAATCAACGCCTGATCCACAGGAGCAACAACCAGACCTTCTGTTGGGAGTTCTGGCCAAATCTGAAGCACAAGAGGATTTATGTGGTTTGCACCTTTGTATTTGGGTACCTGCTCCCTCTGCTTCTCATTTCTTTCTGCTATGCCAAGGTAAATCCATAAAATAGTAGTATGTGTGCATATCATGTCTCCAACAAAGTCTTGTTTGCAAGAGCTGGATGCAGGGTCATACACTACAATGCTAATGAGATGGCAGATGTCCAAGCTATCTACACTAATCCCCCTTCTACTACCAATAACTCTATACACATATGTCTATGGAGCTGGTTCTTTCATGTTAGTGCATACATTATAGACCCTTAATAGCAATTACTTTTCCTTAGTACTAGCTACTGTAATTCCTTATTAAATTAGCATAAGAGCACAATCCTATCAGACACTGAGAGCTTGCACACTCTTTAGTAGAGCAGTCATTATACCTGTTGCTTCTGTAGGGGGCTGAGGATATTAGTGTGCACAGTTAAGAGTGTGAATTAATTCAATGGCAATGCGATGAAAACTGTTGACTTGTCCGCAGAGACTTATTTCTACATTTACCAAAACTTATTGACAGATACATTATAATTATGGTTCTATATCTCTCCTTAATCCTTGTAAAATTAGAGAAGCTGTAGATTTGTGACCTTGTCTGGTGGCCAACATGAACACGTGAAAGGGATACTTTATAAGTAAAATACAAAATAAACAGAACTTTAACAATGTAAAGGGTGTATAACATATCTGATTACATTAAACCCTTTATAGGTGTATTAATGGGCCTCATGATTGCTTTGAGTGTTTACATACAATTCTGTTTAAAACCATTAAAAACTTAATGGAATGTCACCATGTCATATATAAAATACTACATCTTGTACTCAGCACTGCTATATCTGTAAGTCAAAATGTGTCCCCAATTTGAGTTTGGCCAGCAAGGATCTAACCAACATCTTAACCATAGTAGTAGCATACATCCTTGAAATCTATTATTATTGTTATGTTTTGCTTATATAGTACCATCATATTTAGCAGTGCTTTACAGAAATAAAAATTGCTGTCCCCATTGGGGCTCACAATCTAGATTCCCTATCATTATGTCTTTGGAGTTTGTGAGGAAAGCGCAGAACCCGGAGAAAACCAACACAAACATGGGGAGAACATACAAACTCCTTGCAGATGTTGTCCTTGGTGGGACTTGACCCCAAGACCCCAGCGCTGCAAAGCAACAATGCTAACCACTGAGCCACCGTTCTGCCCATCTACAAGTGAACATGTGAATAGTCACTGATCAAAGATTATCATTTACTCAGACTAGAGGTTACACACAGCACATTGAATATTAATATGTCTAGTAACAGAGATAAACTCTGAGCTGTGCCAGGTAGACGTGAATTATGGAGATGGTTGTTTTTATGGAACTTTGGATTTGTCCTATTAGAGAGTTCTCAGGGGAGGAAGGGATCCATTAAAGGAATTGTCCAGAATTAGAAAAGAAGTGTTTTCTTCTTTTTGGGAGACAGCGGCACGTCTGTCACTGGACTGTTTCTGGTATTGCAGCTCAAACTGTTAGAACTGCATGTAGCTGAACTGCAATACCAGACACGGCAAGCGGTCTGATGTGGCGCTGTTTCTGGAAGAAAAGCAACAATTTTTTCTAATCCCAGACAACCCAGTCAATGACCCTTATCTATTAGCCAAAGCAGAAAGCAGCTACATAAATGCTCTTTCACTCTGTTGGACCCAGCATGTCAGCACATTACATGGACAGCCCATTGATTTCAATAACAACTGTACAATACTTCATTTTCCTCATGCTGAATTTAGTATTTGCTACTGTATTGTTCCTCCACCGTTTACTTCTTATCACTGGGAGAGGGTCTCAGCTTATCATCAAGGTGCCTTTCGAAAAAAAAAAACATAGTACAAATTATAAAAAAAACACTTTAAAAATATATATATTTTTTATTTGCTTGCACTAGTCCACTGAACATGCAAGCATCTCTGATCATCTCTTATGAAGGCTCAACAGATATGTTCTTAAGCTTCAAATTTATTCCTAGAAGTTACCAGGTGTCAGAGTGACATATTACAAGAATAGTAGATCGTTCGCCGAAACTCAACTGCAGACTTCAAGATACTGTCAAACTGGAGTGCAGAATGACCAAGAAAGACTGATAAACCTCACATGGTTAGACACTGTTAGCAAAGGATAGGTAAAAAGTGCAGTTTGCTGTGGATACATAGGAAGCAGCAGTCTGATTGTAAAGAGTTAATGTGAGTAATAAGGTAGGTATAACATATAGAGTGATGGCAGATATATATCCTTGTATATTTCCTGAGACTGCTTGGTGTGGGTGTGAGGGTTGAGCACTTTAATACTGATGTGTTCTACTTATTCCTAAATACTACTTTTTACTACTGCCTTGGTGTTCTGCATCACTATAATCACATCTTTTAGTTGTTGCCTTTTGCCTCGCAACTGAAGCAGGACTGCAGATATATTCTATCAGGGCCGGCCTTAGGGTATATGGCGCCCTGTGCGAAATCCCTCTTGGCGCCCCCCCCCAAAGAAAAAAAATTAAACTCATGTAGGTGAAAACAACAAGTGCATTTTTTATTAATCAAATGATCAAGTAATAACAAGCAACAAAAGTTGAAAAGTTTTAAAGCCGCCACCACGATAAGGTAGACTCTTCTGGCAGGGCCCTACTCTAACCTATTAAAATTTTCTTAAAATATCCAATACTCTTTTTAGATATATTTTTATTTAGTTTTCTTTAAGGGAATGTGTCATATACATTTTTTTTTAAAAATGACCAATAATACCACATACAGGGAATACTGCCACACCATGACCAGACCACATATTACCACAACATAGTGACCGAATAATACCACACAGAAGGGGGAAAAACTGCCACACCATGACCAGACCACATATTACCACCACATTACTAATATTACCACCACATTACTAATATTACCATAAGTGTCATTATGCACGGGAGCTCTATACATGGTATGTATAATGTAAGTGTCCAGGTAATCTAGTGATCACCAGTGACATTATACACAGGAGCTCTGTATATAGTGTCAGTGTACAGGTAATACAGTGATCATCAGTGACATTATACACAGGAGCTCTGTATATAGTGTCAGTGTACAGGTAATACAGTGATCACCAGTGACATTATACACAGGAGCCCGGTACATAGTATATAGTGTAAGTGTACATGTAATACACTGACTCACTGGTGACGTCTCTAGGTGAAGTCCTTCAGCTACGCTTTTCTCCTTCATCCAGCACAGACCGCCATTACGTCTTCCAGCCAGGACTCGTCTCTGCATAAAATAACACAGTTATCTAGAGCACATTCCCCAACTTCTACATTACGCAGCTGAATACAGACGTGTATCCACCATCAATATATGGTTAGTTATTATACAACCTACCATTCCAAATATAAATTGTAATCCACCACGGTGCCCCCATTAACTGTAAATAGGCACTTAATATATAATTTAATTAGAACCTCTACTCTTTCCGCCAATTTGTTACCAGTTACACTCCTGCATCCGCAACGCCCCCTACTCTATACTTCCTGCTCCCCGCATTCATTATTTACATGCACCCCCTGCCCCAATTCATTATATCATGTCCTGCTCTCCCCACCCCATCATCATTTACTGTCCCCCACCCCACATTCATTATGTGCAGCTCATTATCCCCCTACTCCCAATTCCCCCATGTGCAGCTCATTTTCTCCCAATTCCCCCATGTGCAGCTCTCACCCCCCCATGTGCACATCTCTCATCCCCCTCCCCCACATGTGCCCCTCTCTCATCCCCCTCCCCCACATGTGCACCTCTCTCATCCCACTCCCCCACATGTGCACCTCTCTCATCCCCCTCCCCCACATGTGCACCTCTCTCATCCCCCTCCCCCACATGTGCACCTCTCTCATCCCCCCCATGTGCACATCTCTCATCCCCCTCCCCCACATGTGCACCTCTCTCATCCCCCTCCCCCACATGTGCACCTCTCTCATCCCCCTCCCCCACATGTGCACACCTCTCATCCCCCTCCCCCACATGTGCACCTCTCTCATCCCCCTCCCCCACATGTGCACCTCTCTCATTCCCCTCCCCCACATGTGCACCTCCCATTCCCCCCACTCCTAGTAAATTGTATTTAAAAAAAAAAAAAAACTTGTTATACTTACCCCCATGCGATCCCTGCAGAATCCTCGTCCAAATCGATGACACCAGGTTCTCCTGACTTCCGGTCATGTGACGGTGCCGTCACATGACCGGAAGTCAGAGAAATCATGACAGAGATGTTCCGGCCCCGGCGCTTAGCATGGGGCCGGGGGCCCCATGAGGAGAGAGACACACAAGAGGGGGGCCCCCAAGGGGGCCCCTACCGGCCGGGCCCCATACTGGAGTCAGGGCAGTCATGCCCTGATGGCGGCCCTGCTGGAGGCTGAAGGGGCCCCCTCTCCCTCGGGGCCCCCGTTCAATGAACCGGCTGCACGGGCGGTAGTTCCGCCCCTGTGTGTGAGGAGGAGAGAGTGCAGCGCGCCCGGGTCCCGGCCGGACATTTCAGAGCAGAGAGGGGGCGCCGGCGCCTGAGCACAGAAGAAACGCTGGGCGCTCCCTCTCTGCTCTTCCATAAGAAAAATACCGACGGGGAGGGAGCCAGCGCAGCGCCCCCCTTCACTCTCAAGTTTGAGGCGCCCTGTGCAGTTGCACAGCTGGCACGCCCCAAAGGCCGGCCCTGTATTCTATCACCTGCCTGACATAGAACATTTGCACCAGTGAAGAATTCACCACAGATGTAGAAGCCCATGGTTAGAAAAAGGTCCGGCTTCCCCCTCATAGAGCTGTAGAATATTACTGCAGCCATCACTAGGGGTAGCTTAATGCATAGAAATGATTACAGCTTCCATTGAGTTTAGTGGCAACTGCATAAAAATTCACATAAAAATTCACATGCACTGAGCTCCTCCTAGTGGTGGTTGTAGGCATCCAGTTTTAACATGTACTGTTGGAAGGAAGCAAGGAATTAGGACTGTATGGGATAGATGTATCAACATATTGAAACATATTGAAAAATATGGTGTTCAGAGTGAGCATCATATGGAAACACCAAATCTGCTTGTTCCACTGTATAAGTCGAATAATATGGAAAACTTGGTTGAACCAAGCACAATTTGTACTACAGAAGGTCCGAGCTGGTGTTTTAGTCCTAAATTGTGTTCATCAATACTACCCTGTTGATAAATGTAATACATGCTGCACAGGATGAGATACTAACACACTAGTATCAAAAGAGCTCCCACTATAAAGATGAGGATTACATTCATAAAATGTAGTAAATTGTTTGGAGTTCTCAGTGGTGGATTGGGCCCATACTAGGCTTTGTGATGGGGCATTATAATTTGGTTTGCACTACCATTAAAGGGGGTTGTCCGGTACTTTTAAAAATATGCCAATGTGTTTTAATGATAAATAAAAGCTTTCTAATTACCTCCTGGTGCTGTTTCTGCCTGTGAGCGGCGCTATCTGTGGCCGCTATAGGAAGGACGTGATCCCCAGCTGCAGCCGGCTCTGCCATCCGCTGATGTCACGACAAGTCCAGGCTGCAGCCGAGGGTCCCTCTTCTGCGTTCCACCGGTGGTTGCTGGGTTGTGGGCGGGGTTACCACGCACGTCACACCCGGCATCCACCACGTGCTCTCCCTGTCCCCATTCATTGGGAAAGCACACGGTGGATGCTGGGTGTGACACGGGGAATAACCCCACCCACAACCCAGCAACCACTGCTGAGTCACGCCTCACTTGATGTGATGTCAGAGGGGGGGTCATGTGCTGCCTGTGAGCGACCACCGATAGCACCGCTCATGGCAGAAACAGCATCAGGAGGTAATTAGAAAGAAGCTTCTATTTATCATTAAAACACATCGGCATATTTTTAAAAGTACTGGACAACCCTTTTAATGATAAGCATGTAGAAATGTCCCGTCTCTAGCGTCCTCCCTGTAGCACCTTGATAGACTGTTAGCATAATATTGGTGTTGCTTATTCCTCCCTGAAGTGGGACCTGGGCTGTTAGTATGTTATTGTTCTGGGAAGCCGAGTGTCAGCATGCCACTAATTGATGGAGCTATTGATCCATGCCTTCTCTGACCACCTAGAAGTTCTGCGCATTCAACCTACAATTTTCTTCTATTAGGCTTAAACAATGAATTGTAGCAGGCAGGAAAGCAAACAAATAATACTCTTTTCAGCAGTATTTTTAAGTTGATGTTTTTCCTATGTAGACATTAAATTGAAAAGAGAGTATACAAGGGTGGTTTAATTACAGTTCTTACTCACATATATTGTCTTCATGAACCAAAGTCTGCCACGTATTTGCTTATACTTTGTAGAATAGGTAGACCATATTCCAATTTCCATTGTTTGGTTTATTGTTGCTTTGTTCTATTATACCGTGGAAGAAATAATAGGCCATTAAAAGAAACGGTTCAGTACTTTACCTTCTAGGAAGAAGTAATTAGACAACGTATTTACTTGCATGATCCAAACATGTCCTACTGGTTCATGAATAAACAGAGCTTTTACTCTGTGTGACTTTTAGATGACTTTACTATTTGCTGATCATTGAGGTAAGGCACTTTTCACTGTGATATTTTCTATAATTTTAAACAGAATTTTTTTGTTATGCTGTTTTTTATTTATTTCGTTTACTCATTTCTTTTTACAATTTGCATTATATTACACGTATGCAATACTGTAAATTCTGATATCAAAAGTTTCAGGTTTGGGTATTTATAATGATGTCATAGGACATTATTTGAGAATAATCTGCAGAATATTAAAATTACACTAAAGTTAAAGAAAGGTATGAAACTTTGCATTATAAAATAGTATGAATTGCAATGTTGTCATTGGTTGTATCACGACCACACCAAGGCCAAACTGTACCTTCTATATGTTTCCATCTGTTACTAAAAGGATTTGCTGCAAGTTACATGATGAAAGGGATTGCTATAAAATAATAAAAAAGCATTATTCTCCCATCACACACATTAGTCATCTGACCACTGCAGCCAATCAATGGCCTGAGCTGATTGACAGCAGTAGACAGATGATTGATGTATAAGACCTCATTACTTTTGGTACCAACATTGATCACCTGAGTAAAATTACTAAAACACGAGGTTTCAGGATCTTTTCATATTTCATACTTGGTCAATTTTAAAAATCCAAGAAAATCCTTATAAGTGTATGAGATCTTTTTTATTGATGTGGGTCCAAACGTGTTTATTTTTGTTGAGCATTTTACAGTGTTTATGCAGCGATGATTTGTGTTTTTTTTGTAAATTACATAATTATTTTTCTGTAAAACATAAAATGAATAACAATACCACAGCAAAACCCACAACTGAACAATGCTTAGGAATCCATCTTAGTAATAAGCTGAGGAAGCATGAATGTTTCCATTCATAGGCAGCAGTAATAAGGTTTGAAAATGGTAAGGTAAACTGGAAAATGACACAACCTTTTAGCACAAAAAAAAGAGCTTTTTTTTCATTCATTTATTTATTAAGCCTTATACATTCTGGAATTCTGAAAATCACAAGATTTATCGACATGTTCATTTATACAGTATCGAGTATGAGCACCACACACAAAAATGCACACACTTATACATCTTGGCTGCTATCACTGAGGTTATTAATGGTTGTCTGAGGAGTGTTCTGCAATGCTGAATGCACTTGGGCATGCAAATCATCAAGATCTTCTGCTGGCAGCTTTCTTTGCAACTGCCGACCAATGACGTCCCAGATGTGCTCAATGGGATCAAGTCTGGAGATGTTGAAGGCCATGAGCACTACTGTACATTATGCATTGCCACAGAATAATCCCGGGAGCAAGATTGATGTGACCTTCCCTCATGAAAGCCCCTTCTTTGATATCATGTCACGGCTCTCAAAGGCTATCATACTGCGGAGCAAAACAGCAATGGAGGCTGGAATGAAGGTTTAATCTCTTCAGTGACAAGTTCTACTTTTCTCATAAATGCAATAATAGCTTGAGATTGGTCTGGAGGGTACATGGACAACTCCATGAAGAGGTCTTCGTGAAGAACATCACATCCTACTCCTAGGATTATGTGGTGGGCAGTTATAATGTACAATGGCCAGACCCCTATTGTGTTTACTCCAGATAACAGTAACAGCTCAGCATTACATTTTTTGGTTATCGAACCAATAATACAGCCATTTCGCCAAAATATCCAAGCAGCCATTTTTCAGCACAACAATGTCAGACCACATTTTGCTCGTGCTACTGTGAGCAGCCTGTGTGGCTTAAACATTCCACCATGGCCTGCAATGTCTCTGGACTTATCTCCCATCGAGTACATTTGGGACGTCATGAATCAGCAATTGCAAAGAGAGCTGCAAGCGGCGGATGTGAATTCAGCTCGGTAAAACATTCCTCAGAGAACCATTAATAAACTCATTGATAACATGAGAAGGCAAGTAAGTGCATGTATTTCTGCACGTTGTACTCGTACTCAATGCTGAATAAATCCAGATATTTGTAAATGTTGTTTCCATTTTTCATCAATTGCATATCATAAACATGTCTATGGAATTCCCTCTTATTGTTGGAATTGCAATAAAGCAGCCTTTTAATGCCAAATGATGAGTGACACATTCTTCTAATTCTATTTACAAGTAGATTTTTTTCTATGGTGAGCACCATCTATGTGATGTTACTGCAATCAAGTCTATGATGTCGTACATAATTACCATCTAAGTTGTGCAAAGTGTGAATGGTCTCTGTTCTTTACAAATATTGGATAAACAACTTTTCAGAATTTTCATAATTCCATGATTTTTAATTTTAGGTGTTGCTATTTTAAAGTGTTGAGGAGAGTATTTTTTTTAAGTGAATTGCAGCATAATTCCCAACATTGAAAGTTGTTACCTATCTACAGGATAGTTGCTGACAGGGCCGGCGTCAGCACCCGGCGCACCCGGGCAAATGCCGGGGCCCTGAGCAGGCAGAGGGGCCCACTGGCGGTTGCGCTCCCCGCTGGGCTATGGGCGGAGGAGAGCGGTGTCAGCGCCCGCCCTTCTCCGCCGCTTGCTCAGGGCCCCGGCAGCTGGATACTTACCTCTCCCCGTGCCTCCGCACATCAGCTGTCTTCCTGCTCTGCGCTTCCTGTGACGTGTCAGGTCAGAGGGCGCGGTGACGTCTTTACACCGCGCCCTCCCCTGAGCCATCACAGGCAGCGCTGAGCGGGAAGATGCCGACAACGCTGGAGTTCGGACCCGAGCAGCGGGCAGCGGGCAGCAGGTAGCAGGTGAGGAGAAGGGAGGTGAGTATTTGATTTTTTTTCTTTAATGTATGGAGGCATGGGGCAGTATGAAGAGAAGGGGGGGTGGCATCCTCCATGGAGCATTATAAAGAGAGGGGGGGGCATCCTGCATGGGGCATTATAAAGAGAGGGGGGGACATCCTGCATGGGGCATTATATGGGGGGTGACATCCTGCATGGGGCATTATAAAGAGGGGGGGGTGACATCCTGCATGAGGCATTATAAGGTGGGGAACAGCCTGCATGGGGCATTATAAAGGGGGGGGCAGCCTGCATAGTGCATTATGTGGGGGGGAACAGCCTGCATGGAGCATTATAAGGTGGGGGCAGCCTGTATGGGGCATTATGTGGGGGGTAACAGCCTGCATGGAGCATTAAAAGGGGGGGCCTGTATGGGGCAATATGTGGGGGGTAACAGCCTGCATGGAGCATTATAAGGGGGGGACAGCCTGTATGGGTCATTATGTGGGGGGTAACAGCCTGCATGCAGCATTATATGGGGGCCAGTATCCTGTATGGAGCGTTATAAGGGGACCGGTATCCTGTATGGAGCGTTATATGGGGGCCAGTATTCTGTATGGAGCCTTACATGGGGCCAGTATTCTGTATGGAGCCTTATATGGGGGCCAGTATTCCGTATGGAGCCTTATATGGGGGTCAGTATTCCGCATGGAGCCTTATATGGGGGCCAGTATTCCGTATGGGGCCTTATATGGGGGCCAGTATTCCTTATGGGGCCTTATATGGGGGCCAGTATTCCGTATGGGGCCTTATATGGGGGCCAGTATTCCGCATGAAGCATTATATGGGGGCCAGTATTCCGTATGGAGCCTTATATGGGGGCCAGTATTCTGTGTGGAACGATTCACCGGTTTCTGAGCTATTGTGGAATTTACAATAGATATCACTCATGTAATATAAGAAGTGAAATCTTTGCATTGTACTATATATATATATATATATATATATATATATATATATATATATATATTTCTCCGCCGTATCTCTGCATCATGAATCGTGGTATGTGTTAAAGGGGCCACTGAGACTCTTTCGCCCGGGGCCCAGAAAAACCTGGAGCCGGCCCTGGTTGCTGACTTTCTGATCTGTGGGAGTCAGGGGCCGATTGGGCAACGTGGCAAAAAGTCAGATGCTCCCCGGGCCGGTTCAGTAGTACCGCCTGGGTCTCGAGCATTCTAGCAACATTTACCCTTAAATTACCGATGACTGTAACATAATCTGTAACAGGCTCAGAGCATTTATCAAATTGTAATGTGACTGCAGATATTGTAAAGCAAGATACAGGAGTATGTGCACATGCAGCAGCATGCTATGCATATCTGAACATGCTTTTTGCTATCCACTGGAGAGGAGCACAGGACTCAGAGGTGCTGCAGTATGGGGGCTGTATATAGAGAGGAACGAAAGGAGCAATATATTGCAGGATAGGGGTTGTATATACAGGGGCTGAGAGGTTCGCTATAATGCAGGATGAGGATTGTATTTATAAGGGGCCAACAATTTTGATATACTTCAGGATGGAGGCTGTATATGCAAAGGACTAAGAGAAGCAATATACTGCAGGATGGGAGCTGTACGTACAGAGGCTGAGAGTAAGGATATAATGCAAGATCAAGGCTGTATATATTTGACCTTTATACAGAGGGATCTGAAAAGATTGAGGTGCTACATGATGGGGTTGAGGAGCATTGTACTGCTGAATGCATTAGTATATATAGAGGGCTTAGAAAAGAATGCACTGCAGGATGGTCATGTATGTAGAGGCGTCTGAGAGGAGTGATTATCTGCAGGAGAAGGCTGTACACGGGGACTGTGAGGAGTGATGTACTGTGGGATGAGGTTGTGTATAGAAAGGCTGAGAGGAGTGACTTACTGCAAGATGGAGCTGTGTATAGAGGGGCTGAGAAGAGTGATGTACTAGAAGATGGTGTTGTATACAGAGGGGGTAAGAGGCACATTATAGTGGGGGAGTGTCTATAAAGGTGGCTGAGGGGCGTAAACAATCTGCAGCTGTATCACTATTCGTAAGAGATGCCAATGCAGTTGGATGCCTCTTCATTCTACCTGCCAGAGACAAGTGCTGGTGGACCTTAAGATGCCATAATCTGGCTGGATGAAAGGCGAGAATGATCATTTTTACAGTAGTATTCAGGTTGCTGAGAAATGCTGGCAGTTGCTCCTGGTTTGTGTGCATCTTCTTGTGGCCGACTGGTGGCAGCACTCAACTAGTTCCTTATTAAATGTGACAACGCAATGCAGCAGCGCTCTGAATCTTTTGGATTGTGAATTATAGCAATTGATTTTAGTGAAATGTACATATTTATACAACACTGGTGCACTGTGTGGTGGATGTTGTTATAGTCTGGAGTGGGGATGATTATTATACTGCATGGGGTGTGTAATTACAATCTGTGGACAGCTGTTTACTGCAGGACAATATGTTATATCCTAGGTAGCAGAATAATTATACTACAGGTGATCACTGCAAGGGGATATATTATAATCAGGGGGAATGATTTATTAATATAATATGAAGGATTATCACTGGAAGGGGGTAAGTAATTGTGATCGGGAAGGATGGGTGGGGACAGTCGTCTTCTGCAGGTTGTGACCTGCCGGATCACTCCGGTGTTTGCTGGGTGAGCTGGAAGCCAGAACTCAATATAAGTCTATGCGAGGCAGAACGAGATTCTTATGGACTTGCATTGAGAGCTTGTGACCGTTTCCTCTGACTTACAGTCATTCCATCAGTTGCGGTCAAAAGATGGCAGATCAGGACTGGAGCAGCACTGGGAAGAGATGAAGACAGCGACTGGTAAGTATATTACTAGGGGTAGTGAACTTACGTTAGTGGCACTACTCCAGTTCTGAAAGAAAAAAATTCTTGAGTGGAGCTTTAACTATAAGTAAACTATTCATGATTCATTTCTAAGGATACAACAATAAGAGGCTTTGTTTTTAATGTATTGAGTTGTTACTAAACATACCATCAGGCATGCCAAGTGCTACATGAGACTAAAGACTAAAGGCCCCGTCACACTTAGCGACGCTGCAATGATCCCGACAACGATACGACCTGTCAGGGATCGTTGCTGCGTCGCTATGTGGTCGCTGGTGAGCTGTCAAACAGGCAGGCTCACCAACGATCAGGGGAGCAGCGATATCGTGGAAAGAATCTTTCCACGATGTCCTGCTCTTGGTTACGAGCCTGCTGAAGCCGGAGCAGGCTGGTAACTATGGTAAACATCGGGTTACTAGGGGCACACGTGCCCCTAGTAACCCGTTGTTTAGCATGGTTACCACTCTGCTACAGTGAGCGGGAGGTTACCGCTCACTTTAGCAGGCTCGTAACCATGATAAACAACGGGTTACTAGGTGCGCGTGTGCCCCTAGTAACCCGATGTTTATCATGGTTACCAGCCTGATCGCTGCTCCCGCTGGTCACACACAGCGATGTGTGCTGACCAGCAGGAGAGCAACGACCAAAAAATGGTCCAGGACACTTTGCAGCGATCAGCAACCTCACAGCAGGGTCCTGATCGTTGCAAAGTTTCACACATAGCGACATCGCTGGTGAGGTCGCTGTTGCATCACCAAAACCGTGACACAGCAGCGATCTCGCTAGCGATCTCGCTATGTGAGACAGGGGCTTAAGAATGGGCCGCACCACTCAAGAGCCAGCATCTTGTGCTTGCCCCCAGGGTAACATTTGCCAGTCAGCCACTAGTGGGCTTCCGTCCATTGGGTTCTCCACTGATTCAAAAAGTGAGATTTTGAAATGTACCACTGAAATACAGTAATAGCTATACATGCATTCATACTTGCTTTTGATGGGGATTCAAGCAGTCAGACACCAACCGATTAGAAAGTTATTACCTTCCTATCAATACTCATTGTTGGGAATAACCCTTTAATCACTCAATAGCAAAAAGTTATGAAACTCTCAAAAATATTCTGTGATTTCATTTCTCGTGTTGAAGTTTTCTACTTGCTATCAGTAAGTGAAAATATTAAGTATTTCCAGTGAAAATGTATCATTAGTCCGACTTCTCACTCAGTAGGTCAGCTTGTTACACTATATCAAAGTAGGTAAGAGCTATTAGCCTGGAGTTCTAGGCCAGGAAAGAGATTTGTGCTGCTACTGTTGCTAAATTTGGCTTACAGAGGATTATCTTGGCTATTTTTCAGTTGAAGAAGATACATCAGATAGTGATATGTCAAGGTTGATGCGACAAACAATAATTGATCAAGACTACATTCTAAAATGTGCACATCGCAAATAACTAACGAGGGAATAGAAATGATCAAAATAATCAACAGCACATGTGTTCATGTAAAGTAATGTGAACTACTACATCGATTAAAATACTTTGGAAGTATTGTGGGCAAAACTACAATTTACATTCTGTCTGGACTCGCAGAGTGAGTCTGTGAATCAATCTCAGTGCCAAAACAGAGTGACTGACAGCTTTACCTGCTCTTGTAAGAAAAGCTGTCATACATACAAATAGTTTTCAAGAGGAAACCAATTTCATTTACTTTTAAAACAGGGAGATATTTTAAGGTAGTTGCAGAGTCATAAAGATCCTGACGTCGTATTTCTTTTAGTCTTGTTGATCATTTGCCCAGTGAAGGTCTGCTGGATCTGAATTTTTAGTTAATGGTGTGAAAAAATATTATTTAATATTGTGTATTTGACCAAAATAAATAGAATCCGCCTAACAAAATCATCACAGTATAAAACAAATAAATTTTTTATTATCTAACAGAAAAATATAATAAAATAGTGACTCCAATAAATGCAAATAATGATGAAGGAACAGATGTCACAGTAGAGTTATTCACAACAATATACAGGGCAATAAAGTGCATCTGACAGTATGATAAAATGATTAAGATAAAAGGCTAGTGCAAAATAATATTGTAGTAACAAAGTATATCCTTACCAAAGCACAACACCTCAGTAGAAAGCAAAAGGAAAAATGCATTTAGTACATAATGTAATACAGATCGCCTTGGCTGCAACTTCAATGTATGGCTTTGTGAACATAATTTTCTGAGGCATTCAAAAGCGTTGAGTTTTTCAAACTAATATTGCTTCAGGAAAAGATCCTTCTTTGAGGAGTTTTTTGGTTCTTGAAGATTTTCCTGAAGTGATTTGAAAGAGTGTTGGAAGATGTTTTTTTAAGTGTTTTTTGCAGGCTCTTGGCTGGACAGTGTCTAGTTTGGATCTGATTCTGCTCCAAATAAGTGACATGTACTTGTCTTTTTTTCCACCAACCATTTTTCAGAACCCAAAGCGGTTTAACTGCGCAAAACACTTAAAGGAGTTTTACACTATTACGACAATCCCTTCTCAATCCCTATATTTCCCCCCTGTAAAATAATAACATCTATATTCACCTCTGGTGACAGTGCCATTCCAGTGATGTCGTCACCAGCTTTCCTAGCATTGTTATGTCACGCAAACCCTGAGACCAATCAACTCTGACTTCACTCTCCCCTCCTTCGGAAGAATTATATACATCCAGATGAAGTGAGAGACCAGCAGATGAATGTGATTTGACCTCAGCGTTGTTTAATAACATTGTCACACGAAGAAGGTGTTTTTCTAGTAGTGGACAACCCCTTTAACATATGTATAGCAAAGTGATCTTTCAGTGGAACTGAATATGAAAAGTCTAGTATTTAAGCTAGTGTTTTCAGCCATTTTTTTTACTCAATCCAAAATAATCTTCAAAACTGTGTGAGCACTAGGCTTCAGTTTTTCCTAATCTGATTTCCTCCAAGGGGATCATAAAAGAAATAGAAACAGCCCAGGCAATGTGAATGTGCTAGCGGAAATTCTTGTCAGGAATTCAAGCCACTGAACTACTAGTGATCAGCTAATTGTCTTGAAATCTGCCTCAAGAAATTGAGCTGTCCAAGGTTGAAAGTCTGGCTGAAGACTGCATAGGTGTAATATACTGTAAGTAAAGCTAAACTACATAGTAGTTATCAGTTGCTGTTCGGTACCTTACGCCATGATGGATAATTTGGTTCACAGTGCACTTGAACTCCACACTGGTGTAACACAAATCTGTATTTTGCCATTTTGCATGCATGCGTAGATAGGTTAATGTTGAATCCACTAGTATTAAAAAATACAGTAGATAACAAGGGAGGTAATTGGGGTATTTGAAAAGATATGCCCAAAATGTATCATCACTTTCATAGTTTATGTGCTGATCACCAATTCACCAGTGAAATTTAGAGATCATGTTAAATCTAGGTTTAGGTCATGGCGGGTTACATTTGTGTCTCATATGTATATGTTGAAAGCCTGTAATGGGTTAGCATTTTATGACTTTGAGAGTGCATTAGTTTAAGTGTTACATACATTACCATATTGAATAATGCTAAATGTCATCCACTTCTTTGTCAGATAAATACATGACTCTATTAACCTTCATCTTCACACTTCTGCTAAAATGCAGCCAGTATATTTACAGCTTTTTCAGACATGATCAGCATTAATGGTTGGCCAACTTATTTTATTTTAATGCTGGAATCACACTTTTGCAACCAAAATAGATTATAAAGTGAGTTGCCGCTCACAAAGTTGTAGAAGAAGTAAGTGGGGTGAAAGCAGGATTATCTCAACAGCTTGGGTTAAAAAGAAATCATTATGAAACTTTGTCCAAACTCAAAGTATTGTCCAAACTGCATTTCATTTGTATTCTCATAGCTCCTACTACTGAGCAGATGTGACTGTCGACGATTAAGGAGAATAGTGGCTGTTCTCCTCTTATGGGGAGAAGACTTGGATTACTTTATCCCCTACACCATCAGCTATATCATCTACTCTGCAAAGGCTACTATTCTATGACCAAACTGTCTTATAGCTTCTCTGCTGAGAAAGAAGAGTAATGGTACTATTAGCAAGTGTACGCCAAGTGCATGGACTGTGCATACTGACCCTTTGTGTAAAGGTCATGGTTGCCTAGGCTCAAGGAAAAAGGAAGTCATATTTCCACTTCTAAGCAGAGCCAGTTGCAGTGTACAGTGCCTCTAAATAATACAATTTATACAGGTACCATGCTGTACCACTATGTAAAGGCCACGGCATAGTGACCATATAGCAGTAGGGACCAGTCTTAAACTGGGATACTGCACACCATATAAGTGAATACAGTACAATTAAATCCAGTGACTCATAGGTGACGTATTTATTCCCTTTCCTCTTTCTCCATCTGACCCGAGCCTCCATGATAACTCTCCCAACTATGACTTGTTCCCGCAGAGTTTGCTGCCTTAAAATCTGCCTGTTTGCTACCCTCTACCCATTCTCCACCCTCTACACAAGCATCCTATTCTGCTAACCTGTACCATTCTCCTATTTTTCCTCCAATATTTTGACTGTGGCTGTTTCAGGTGCCCTCATAACTATAGATTTACTCTAAAACAAGAGCCAAACAAGTGTCCCAGATGGTTAAATGCCTTACACAACAATTGCGTATAAATTTGTCCCCCACACAGTGCCAGTGTCCCATTCAATAATGTTGCCAGCCCTTTGTGCCCAGCATAGTATGTGTTCCGCATTGTCCCCTAACAGTAATAGAGCTGTGTAATGGCAACACCTGTACAAGCCTTGTCTGAGAAAAACAGAAAAATTGGTCATATGAAAGTGTTTCTATGATTTTACATTTTTTTGAGCCGTGTACCGCAAACATCTCTTTCATTTTCCAGCTGTACGGGAAAGAAACTCCAGAGCAGTTTAAACCCTATGTTTAATTAGATGTAATTAAAACGCTTCTAAATCTAAAAATGTTCAAATGGATTGCGAATCTGAATACCGCTGGCGACATAGTTATCAAACGTAATTCTGCAATCTTTCTCATATTTCTTTTGTATTGTATATATCTACACATCAGCAGCTGCATATTGTGAAGCCAAACTGGAAAATATGTGGCAGCTGCTAAAATGTTCATCTACAGTAATCGTAGATAGATTGGATATGTGTTGATATGGCATATTACGTTTTAAAATGTACCACACTTGTGGAAATTAAATGTTTAAAGGAATATCAAACACACAAAATGTGCGTAAGGCTAAATTATAGACCAAATTAATTCATTATTTTGATGTATTTGAACAGATATTCCTCCCATAGCAGCCTTGAGATCAGTACTTTAGCAGTCAATTATATCAGAGTCCATATTACCAATTATATCTATTGTAAACCGTTTATTTTACCACTTTGGGGATACAGTTTTTATTGCTAAAGTGTCAAGAAAATGCAAATATTATAATCTTAAAACATGAAAAACTTTTATTTTTATTTGATTTTTGGTATTTTTTTGCGTTTTCTGGTTTCCAAAAACTTGTTATTTTGGTATGTGACGTGGTGATATTCTATGAAGCATTTTTTATCATTTGTTTTTCATCATTATTAGTTGTAAGGCTATCAGCCTGTATACAGTTGTCACTAGAGATGAGCGGTGTTCGACTAGAACTGTTCGCCAATCTCAAATTCGAGCTGTTTTGGGCGGTGTTCGAGTTGTTCGACGAACCCGAACGATTTGCAAAAAATTCGGCTGTTCGAGGTTATGTTCGATAACTGTTCGTGCACCAAAAGCTTGTCCTGCATGTCTGGTGCTATTTAGAGCACCAATCATGCAGGGATTGTCTGCCACTCACTGTAATGCCACAGCCATGGTGGTTGTGGCATTACAGTGATTGCCCAAATCGATGGGAACAGTGCCAACAGTGAAACATGAAAAGCCGGCAATTCAGCAGCGGCATACACCTGTACCCGACAATTTAGAACCGAAAGAATAGAGCTTCACACATAGATTAGATAGATATAAACATGTCAGCCACATATATACGAAGTACAGTGAAAGTGCTGCTTACTGTACTTGTCATTTAGCGTAAAGGATTTATCAAAAAAAATAATAGTGTTTTCATGCACCGTCTCTTTAAAAAAGCCAGCCGGCAATTCAGCAGCGGTACCCGACAATTTAGAATAGAAAGAATAGAGAATCACACATAGATTAGATAGATAGAAACATGTCAGTCACATATATATGAAGTACAGTGACAGTGCTGCTTACTGTACTTGTCATTTAGCGTAAAGGATTTATCAAAAAAAATAATAGTGTTTTCATGCACCGTCTCTTTAAAAAAGCCGGCCGGCAATTCAGCATCTGTACCCGACAATTTATAACAGACAGAATAGAGCTTCACACATAGATTAGATAGATAGAAACATGTCAGTCACATATATATGAAGTACAGTGATAGTGTTGGTTACTGTACTTGTCATTTAGTATTAAAACAAAGGATTTATTATTAAAAAAATTGGCGTGGGGTTCCCCTTAATTTTAGGCTCTAGCGGAGGTTAAGCAGATGGCTGGGGCAGATGTTTGAAGCCTGGGAAGGGGGTAATACCCACGGAGCTTCCCAGGCTACTAATATCAGCCCCCAGCTGAATACATAGCCTTTACTAGCTATTAAAATGGGGGACCCCCCCAAAAAAATGACGTGGGGTCCCCCCTAATTTAATAGCTAGCAAAGGCTAGGCAGACAGCTGGGGGCTGATATTAATAGCCCAGGAAGGGAGCCATGAATATTGGCCCCCTCCCAGGCTAGAAACACCAGCCGTCAGCCGCCCCAGAAATGGCGCATTCATAGGATGCGCCAATTCTGGCACTTAGCCTCGCTCTTCCACGCTGCCCTGGTGCGGTGGCAGGGGGTAATAGGGTTGGGGTTGATGTCAGCTTATAATGCCAGCTGACATCAAGCCCAGGTTAGTAATGGAGAGGCGTCTATAAGACACCCCCATTACTAACCCCATAGTCAAAGTTAAAAAAAACACAAACACCCAGAATAAAGTCCTTTAATTGAAATAAAGACACAATCCTTTATTGTTCTAAATTAAACCATACTTACCGTCACGCCCATTCCAGCTGAAGCCAACGATCTCCTGCAATAAAAGAAAAATAATAAAGCAACCTCATCCTTACCTTTCCATGGTTCCCACGACAGCTTCAGCTCTGCTACATCGAGATGACAGGCTGGACCGCAGCAGAACGCTGCCATCCAGCCTCTCATCCCGCAGACACTGAGAAGCGCAGGCTTGCTTGCGCTGCTCAGCGTCTCTCTGTGACGACATCCAGATGAGCCGAGTTCATGTCCAATGAACTCGGCTCACCTCATGCACGTCACTGACAGCGTGGGAAAATTCTCACGCTGAAGCGGTGAGTGCAGGAGAATTCTCCCACGCTGTCAGTGACTTGCATAAGGTGAGCTCATGTCCAATGAACTCAGCTCACCTCCTGCACGTCACTGACAGCGTGGGAGAATTCTCCTGCACTCAGCGCTTCAGCGTGAGAATTCTCCCACGCTGAAGCGCTGAGTGCAGGAGAATTTTCCCACGCTGTCAGTGACGTGCATAAGGTGAGCTCATGTCCAATGAACTCAGCTCACCTCCTGCACGTCACTGACAGCGTGGGAGAATTCTCCTGCACTCAGCGCTTCAGTGTGAGAATTCTCCCACGCTGAAGCGCTGAGTGCAGGAGAATTTTCCCACGCTGTCAGTGACGTGCATGAGGTGAGCCGAGTTCATTGGACATTAACTCGGCTCATCTGGATGCCCTCACAGAGAGACACTGTGGAGCGCAAGCAAGCCTGCGCTTCTCAGTGTCTGCGGGATGACAGGCTGGAT
Source organism: Phyllobates terribilis (assembly GCF_046119375.1). Lineage (NCBI taxonomy): Eukaryota > Metazoa > Chordata > Amphibia > Anura > Dendrobatidae > Phyllobates > Phyllobates terribilis. The sequence goes on along the minus strand of NW_027362764.1, from coordinate 528,441,729 downwards.
GGCAGCGTTCTGCTGCGGTCCAGCCTGTCATCTCGATGTAGCAGAGCTGAAGCTGTCATGGGAACCATGGAAAGGTAAGGATGATGTTGCTTTATTATTTTTCTTTTATTTCAGGAGATCGTTGGCTTCAGCTGGAATGGGCGTGACGGTAAGTATGGTTTAATTTAGAACAATAAAGAATTGTGTGTTTATTTCAATTAAAGGATTTTTTTCTGGGTGTTGTGTTTTTTTTAAATACTTTACTAGAAATTCATGGTGGTCATGTCTAATATTGGCGTGACCCCATGAATTTCGGGCTTAGGGCCAGCTGATAATGCCAAGCTGGCCCTAACCCCTTTATTACCCAGTGAGCCACCGCATCAGGGCCCTGGATGAGTTGGGTACAGCGCCAGAAGATGGCGCTTCTATGAACGCGCCATTTTCCGGGGTGGCTGCGGACTGCAATTTGCAGCGGGGGTGGCCCAGAAAGCTTGGGCCTCCCTGCGCTGCGGATTCCAGCCCCCAGCTGCCTAGTTGTACCTGGCTGGACACAAAAATAGGGCGAAGCCCCACGTCAATTTTCTTTAAATTATTTCATGAAATAATTAAGAAAAAAAGGGCTTCCCTATATTGTTGTGTCCGGCCAGGTACAAATAGGCAGCTGGTGGTTGGGGGCAGCCCGTTCCTGCCTGCTGTACCTGGCTGGACACAAATATAGTGCGAAGCCCCACGTCAATTTTTTTTAAATTATTTCATGAATTTCCTGAAATAATTTAAAAAAATTGAAGTGGGGCTTCGCACTATATTTGTGTCCAGCCAGGTACAGCAGGCAGGAACGGGCTGCCCCCATCCACCAGCTGCCTATTTGTACCTGGCCGGACACAACAATATAGGGAAGCCCTTTTTTTCTTAATTATTTCATGAAATTCATGAAATAATTAAAAAAAAAGTACGTGGGGCTTCGCCCTATTTTTGTGTCCAGCCAGGTACAACTAGGCAGCTGGGGGCTGGAATCTGCAGCGCAGGGAGGCCCAAGCTTTCTGGCCCCCCCCCGCTACAAATTGCAGTCCGCAGCCACCCCGGAAAATGGCGCGTTCATAGAAGCGCCATCTTCTGGCGCTGTACCCAACTCATCCAGGGCCCTGGTGCGGTGGCTCACTAGGTAATAAAGGGGTTAGGGCCGGCTTGGTATTATCAGCTGGCCCCAAGCCCAAAATTCATGGGGTCACGCCAGTATTAGACATGACCGCCATGAATTTCTAGTAAAGTATTTAAAAAAAACACAACACCCAGAATAAAGTCCTTTAATTGAAATAAAGACACAATTCTTTATTGTTCTAAATTAAACCATACTTACCATCACACCCATTCCAGCTGAAGCCAACGATCTCCTGCAATAAAAGAAAAATAATAAACCAACCTCATCCTTACCTTTCCATGGTTCCCACGACAGCTTCAGCTCTGCTACATCGAGATGACTGGCTGGACCGCAGCAGAACGCTGCCATCCAGTCTGTCATCCCGCAGACACTGAGAAGCGCAGGCATGCTTGCGCTCCTCACTGTCTCGCTGTGACGGCATCCAGATGAGCCGAGGTCATGTCCAATGAACTCGGCTCACCTCATGCACGTCACTGACAGCGTGGGAAAATTCTCACGCTGAAGTGCTGAGTGCAGGAGAATTCTCCCACGCTGTCAGTGATGTGCATGAGGTGAGCTCATGTCCAATGAACTCAGCTCACCTCCTGCACGTCACTGACAGCGTGGGATTGTTTCCTGTGAAATATGTTAACCCCTTAGCGACCATGGGTCTTTCTGTTTTTGTGTTTTCCTTTTTTGCTCCCCTTATTCCCAGAGCCAGAACTTTTTTAATTTTCGTTCAATATGGCCATGTGAGGGCTTATTTTTTGCGGGACGAGTTGTACTTTTAAACACCATCACTGGTTTTACCATATCGTGTGCTGGAAAATGGGAAAAAAATTCCAAGTGCAGTGAAACTGCAAAAAAAAATGCAATTCCACAGTTGTTTTTTGGGTCCTTTTTTTACCACGTTCACAGATTGCTAAAACTGACCTGCCATCAATATTTTCCAGGTAGTTACGAGTTCATAGACACCAAACATGTAAAGGTTCTTTTTTATTTAAGTGGTGAAAAAAAAATCCAAAGCTTGCTAAAAAAACAAAAAAAAATGACGCCATTTTCCGAGACCCTTAGCTTCTCCATTTTTCGGGATCTGGGGCCAGGTGAGGGCTTATTTTTTGCGTGCCGGGCTGACGTTTTTATTGATACCATTTTGGGGTAGATCCGATGTTTTTATCGCCCGTTATTGCATTTTATTGCAAAGTTGTAGCGACCAAAAAAACTTAATTCTGGCGTTTAAAATTTTTTTCTCGTTACGCCGTTTACTGATTGTATTAATTCTTCTTTTATATTGATAGATCGGGCGATTATGAATGCGGCGATACCAAATATGTGTATGTGTTTTTTTTTTTATATATATATTTTATTTTGAATGGGGCGAAAGGGGGGTGACTTAAACTTTTATATATTTTTTTTATTTTTTTAAAAATTTTTTTTTACACTTTCTGCTTGCTTCTATAGTCTCCAGAGGAGACTAGAAGCAGCAGTTGTCTGATTGCTTCTACTGCATACAAGCGATGAGCAGATCGCTTGTATGCAAGAGAAATGCTCACTTGCTATGAGCGCTGACCACTAGGTGGCGCTCATAGCAATTGACACATGACAACCACAGGCGTCTGCTGCAGACCCTGAGTTGTCATGCCCACCCATTGGTGACCCGCGATCACGTGACGGGGTCACTGATGGGCGGGGCTTAGGACTCCCGGAAGCGCGAGTTAAATGCCACTGTCAGAGATTTAACATATTAACAGCCGCGGATGGATTGCGATTCCAATAATCAGCTGACATGTGCTCGCTTCAGTGCGGGCTCACCGCCGGAGCCCCCGCTGAACCGACCTTCCCGACCTGGTGCGTACTATTACTGACCAGGTCGGAAAGGGGTTAAGGAACATCCTTTCCAGGGTAAAGACTTGTGTATAAGGTAAAATAAATAACCAAAAACAAAAATACTCCTCCACACCTTGGGCTATGTTCACAAGTAGCATTTTTTATGCGTTTTTGCACGTTTGTATTGCTTTCAACCGTGACAAATGCATTCAACGGGAAATGTCATTTTAACATTTTACAACCTTATCTGGCCATGTGCTGTGTGACACATGCATACAGTGCTAAAAAGACATGGGGACAGCATAGGGGAGACCCCTGGAAGCATCTCTGACATTCAGGTCACTGCCTAAAAGTGTGCCCAGCAGAAGTGATCCTTGCCGCATCAGAAGATGCAGACTTGCAACTATCCCCGTGCAAGTCCTTGTCCCTGGGCAGTGTTCAATTGTACCTCCCCCATAACTTGCAATACAAGCGCAAGTATGCAGCCTGCCACCCACCCACCCCCAGGCTGCAATACCATACTGCTAGCTTGCTTGCACTTGAAATTGGGCCTTTTAGGCATGTGGAGGTGGAATCTGGCCACCACGTCATGGCTGCGTCGGTAGCCTGGTATTCATACTCAGTCCCCACCCGCCCAGCAGCCGGGTGTCCACGCTTGGTCCCCAGTCGCCAGGGGGCGGCCGGGTGTCCATACTCCTTCCCCAGCCGCCCCGCGGCCGGGTGCCCACACACAGTCCCCAGCCGCGTGGGGGTGGCCGGGTGTCCATAAACGGTCCCCAGCCGCCCCTGTTGGTCCCGATGCGCCTTATACACAAGCGCGCATACCAAAACATTTCCTGTGCCCTCCCCAGTGCATTTAGTGGGAAGGAAAGCCTAACCACAAACACGTGGACAAGTGAATGTGTCCAGGAATGGTCCATCTCACTGACGCCTTCACACTGGGTTAATATTGTGGTAGCCGGGACACAGTTGGACACTGGGATGCAACACGTCCTCCAGACATAGAGGATTGTGGGTCCTGGGTCAATCAGGCTTCAACACAAAGTTCAGAAGATAGACAGCAGCAGTGGTCGGCCTCCTACACAACGAGTAAATTATTCATGATCATGAGGCCATCCACCTCCTTAGCTTTCTGTTCCTTGGAATGCAAGCGCATGTATGTAGTAGCAGCTAGGCCTGAGGTGGTCAGCGTTTTGGCACATATTCTACCTCCTTCGAGGATTGCTGGATGTTTTCCTGCTACTATCCCAGTTCTATGACTCCCGTTAAAACAAAGCTTCAGGTGATGAATGATGGATGAGGTGGTGGCAAAGGAGAAAGAGCAGGAGGAACAGGGACCATTCACATCAATATCAGGCCAGCCAACCACACATGTCTTGTAGGATATGTTTCTGTACCAAAAGGAGCGGTTCAGCTACACAGTTATAAGGCATACAGTGAATGGAATGCCTACCAAAAATTTTGAGGCACTCCAATGCCCCTTGGAAGTGACATGGAGGTCAGAGGGCCTTAACTAAACCGTTTTTTCCATTTAAAGCAACTGGGTCTCTTGTACACTGTTGGCCTAAGCAGGGAATGGAAGGCTTTCCAAAAATTATTAGGCACTGCAATGCCCCTTGAAATAGACGTGGATTACAGAGTATTAAAAACCTTCTACCCATTATTGGGGAGTGGGTCTCCCTTAGTGTTCGCCTATACTTTGAAAAGCAAAAGCTGACAAAAATTAGGAGGAAAAGCAATGCCCGTTGCAAGAGTCGTGGAAGTTACAGGTAATTAAAAACAACATGTTAATGCCCCTTGGAAGAGCTGTGGAGTTCAGAGTGGTTTAACAAGATGGTTTTAATGCCCCTTAGAAGAGACGTGGAGTTCAGAGTGGTTTAACAAGACAGTTTTAATGCCCCTTGGAAGAGATGTGGAGGTCACAGTAGCTTAACAAGATGGTTTTAATGCCCCTTGGAAGAGACGTGGAGTTCAGAGAGGTTTAACAAGACAGTTTTAATGCCCCTTGGAAGAGTGGTGGAGGTTACAGGGGAATAAAAAGACAATATCAATGCCCAGTGGAAGAGACGTGGAGGTCACAGTGGAATAAAAAGACAATTTCAACGCCCTGTGGAAGAGACGTGGAGGTCACAGTAGCTTAACAAGACGCTTTTAATGCCCAATTGGAAGAGTGGTGGAGGTCGCAGTGGAATAAAAAGACAATTTTAACGACCCTTGGAAGAGACGTGGAGGTCACAGTAGCTTAACAAGACGATTTTAATGCCCCTTACAAGAGCCATGCAGTACAGCATATTAAAAACATTATTCCCATTATTGGGGAGTGGGTCTCCCATAGTCTTTGCCTATGCCTTCCAAGCAAAAGCTGCCAAAAATTAGGAAGGGGGAACTTGCAATGTCCCTTACAAGAGCCATGCAGTACAGCATATTAAAAACATTATTCCCATTATTGGGGAGTGGGTCTCCCATAGTCTTTGCCTATGCCTTCCAAGCAAAAGCTGCCAAAAATTAGGACAGAGGAACTTGCAATGCTGGCAACATGGACCACGGTCACCCTGGTGGTATAGTGGTCGTGGATGCTGAGGATATGGAGAAGAGCAAAAAACAGCCGAAACCAGGAAACGTATACCCATGTGTGGGTGTGAAGCGGTGCATGTGAATATACCTCCCGAAATAACACAGTGGATTTGACTTTATGTTACTCTGCTGTCATTTGGTGGTGATGAGAAGTCTGGCCCAATCCAGCCCTTGTTCATTTTGATAAGGGTCAGCTTGTCAGCATTGTCAGTTGACAGGCGTGTGCGCTTATCAGTTATAATTCCCCCAGCGGCACTAAAAATACGCTGCGATAACACGCTAGCGGCAGGGCAGGCCAGGACCTCCAAGGCGTACAGAGCGAGTTCATTCCAAGTGTCCAGCTTGGATACCCAATAATTAAAAGGCACAGAGGAATCACGGAGGACGCTGTTACGATCAGCAAGGTACTCCCTCACCATCTTTTGAATCTTTCCACTCCTTGTGAGAGTACCCCGCGCCTCAGGGCCTGTAAGCTGGGCGGGTGTCAGAAAAATGTCCCAGAACGTTGACAGTGTTCCCCTGCTGGATTGGAGTTGCATCTCTCTCGCCTGTACGCCTTGGTTGGGCAACGAACTGTGACCTCTGCCTCTAGCGTGTTCAGATGGGAATTTTTTTAAGAGTTCTGCAGCAAGGGCCTTCTGGTATTGCCCCATTTTTGTAGACCTCTCCACCTCAGGAATAAGGGAGTGAAAGTTCTCCTTGTAGCGGGGGTCTAAAAGTGTCACCAACCAGTAATGACTGTCACCCAACATTTTGACAACGCGAGGGTCACGGTTAAGGCAGCGTAACATAAGGTCAGCCATGCGTGCCAGACTGGTAACGGGCAAGATTTCCGTGTCCTCACCAAGATGACGACTGACCATGCTCTCCTCCTCCCTTCCTCCTCCCCCCTGTCCTCAGGCCACCCACGCTGAACCGACGGTATGACACTTGTACAGGTACTACCGTCTACAATGCATGATAGCAGCTCCTGTTCTTCCTCCTCCTCCTCCTCCTCTCCCTCATTGTCCCCCAATGCACATTGGGATGAGATGAGGCTGGGCTGTGTGTAATCGCCCGCTACGGCTTCTTGATCCATCTCATCATACTCTGGCTGCAATGCCTTCTCTTTAATTCTCTGCAGAGAGCGTTGCAAAAGACAGACAAGTGGGATGCTGACACTAATGATGGCGTCATCGCCATTCACCATCTTGGTGGCCTCCTCAAAGTTTGTCAGGATGGTACATATGTCAGACATCCAGGTCCACTCCTGAGGTCTTATGTGTGGAGTCTGACCTGAATATCGACGGCCATGTTGCAGCTGGTACTCCACAACTGCTCTCTTCTGCTCACAAATCCTTTGCAACATGTGGAGGGTAGAGTTCCAACGTGTGGGGACATCACACACCAGTCGGTGTGCCGGAAGCTGCAAACGCTGCTGCAACACAGCAAGGGCGGCGGAAGCTGTAGCCGACTTGCGAAAATGAGCTGACAGGCGGCGTACTTTCTCGAGCAGATCTGGCAACTCGGGGTACGATTTAAGAAACCGCTGAACCACGAGGTTAAGCACATGAGCCAGGCATGGTACGTGTGTGATCTCACCTCGCCTCAGAGCCGCCACCAGGTTACGGCCATTGTCACACACGACCATGCCGGGATGTAGGTTCAGCGGTCTCAGTCACAGATCTGCCTGCTCTTTCACAGGTGTCCACAACTCACAAGCAGTGTGAGGTTTATCACCTAAGCTTATGAGTTTCAGCACAGCCTGTTGCCGCTTGGCGGAGGCAGTACTGCTATGCTTCCAGCTTGTAACTGATGTGTTGATATCTGAGATGGAGGCTGAACATGAGGAGGAGGAGGAGGAGGATGCGCAGGAGCTGTACACTGTGGGGGCAACTCTGACTGACGTAGGGCCCGCAATCCTCGGTGTGGGGAGGATGTGTTCCGTCCCAAGGTCCGACTGGGTCCCGGCTTCCACTATGTTTACCCAGTGTGCCGTCAGAGAGCTGTACCGTCCCTGGCCACAAGCACTTGTCCACATGTCCGTTGTCAGGTGGACTCTCCCAGTAACTGCGTTGTTGAGGGCACGGCAGATGCTTTGGGACACGTGCTTGTGTAGTGCGGGGATGGCTCACCGGGCAAAATAGTGTCGGCTGGGGACCGAGTACCGAGGGTCGGCCACCGCCATAAGATTGCGGAAGGATTCCATCTCCACCAGCCTAAAAGGCAGCATTTCCAATGCAAGCAGTCATGAAATGTGCAAATTTAGGACTGTGGCCTGTGGGGCGTTAGCTGCGAATTTGCGCTTTCGTTCAAAGGTCTGGGATATGGACAATTGAACGCTGTGGTGGGACGTGGACGTGGACGTTGATGCTGTTTCTTGAGAAACTGCCATAACAAGTGAAGACTGAGAGGAGGGGGCATCTTTACATGCAGTATGGACAGGGGATTGCCTTGCACACACAACAGGGGGTTCTATTGGACGCACAACAGTGGAAGAAGCAGTGGTGACACCCGCTGACACTGGTCGTGGACCCTGGGTTTCGCCCCACAAAGTCGGGTGCTTTGCTGCCTTGTGCCTGATCATGCTGGTGGTGGTCAGGCTGGTAGTTTTGTCACCCCTGCTGATGCTGGCATGGCAGGTGGAACACATGGCCTTTTTGGGGTTATCAGCAGAGTCTTTAAAAAAATTCCAGACTCTGGAAGACCTACCGCTTGTACTGGCAACGTCCCTCGTGTTGGTGTTACGGGGAACGGTTGCCTGCCTTCTGTCTGCGGCCACCACACTGCTTCTTCCTGCCTGTTGGGGTACTCTGCCTCCCTCCCCCTGTGTGCTGCTGGCCTCACTCTGCATGTCCTCCTTCCACGTTGGGTCAGTTACTAGATCATCCACCACCTCCTCCTCTTCCACTTGGCCACCACGATCCTCCTCCTCACTTCCTGGCAATTGTGTCTCGTCATCGTCCACCTCTTGTGACAGATTGCCAACGTCGACTTCCTGTGGCCGTGGCTGTTCAAATATGTGGGCATCGCAACATGGGATCTCCTCTTCCACCACTTCAAGCGTATCAGGCGAGAGGCCCAAATATGGAAATGGACCAGTGAACAGCTCTTCAGAGTGTTCAAGTGTGGGATCACTCGCTATCTGACGAGACTCGGCATGGTGGGAGGAAGGAGCATCAGGGTGAGGAGGAGTATGCGGTCGAGACTCACGGCTACTAAGAGATGACCATGTGGAAGACAGACCGGAGGTGGTGGTGCCCAGGTAACAGGAAGTATTGTCTGCTATCCAATTAATAACCTGTTCACACTGATCAGTTCTCAATACTGGTGTTGTTCTGTGCTTCCCTAGTAATTCGGTCAAGAAGTGGGAGCGAGAAGATGTGGCTGTTGGTTGTGGCACATTTTCACCTTGGCCACGGCCCTGTCCTCTGCATGAACCATCACCAGAACGTCCACTTTCACGTCCCTTGCCACGCGCCTTGCCCATTGTAAATGAAGTAAAATAGCTTACACTTGCACTATCAATGGAAAAAGGGTAATAAAGAGTAGATTAGAACCGTGGAAGAGGAAAACCACAGTCATTGTTTACTGGGGTATACCACACTTTTTTAAATAGAGATATTTGCGGCTGAACAGTGAGCGACACACTCAAACTGCTTTTTTTTTAGATACCAAAGGCCCAAAATTGGATAGTACAGCGATTTGACCCGTGGAACTGCGAAACATCACTGGGATGTCGGGCCTACACAAGACTATTTTCAACAGATATATTTTTGTGTCACAACAGTCAGGAGACACTACTGTTTTTCTTTACGGAAAAAACTACCAAAAGCTGAAAAATAGAGATTTTTTACCATGGGATGGCAAAACCACAGTTATTGTTTACTGGGGTATACCACACTTTTTTAAATAGAGATATTTGCGGCTGAACAGTGAGCGACACACTCAAACTGCTTTTTTTTTAGATACCAAATGCCCAAAACTGGATAGTACAGCGATTTGACCCGTGGAACTGCGAAACCACACTGGGATGTCGGGCCTACACAAGACTATTTTCAACAGATATATTTTTGTGTCACAACAGTCAGGAGACACTACTGTTTTTCTTTACGGAAAAAACTACCAAAAGCTGAATAATAGAGATTTTTTACCGTGGGATGGCAAAACCACAGTTATTGTTTACTGGGGTATACCACACTTTTTTAAATAGAGATATTTGCGGCTGAACAGTGAGCGACACACTCAAACTGTTTTTTTTTTTAGATACAAATGGCCCAAAATGGATAATACAGAGGTTTGAACCGTGGAAGTGCAAAACAACACTTCTGTTTCTCTAGCCTATACCAGACTATTTTCAACAGTTATATTTGTGTCTGAAAAATCAAAGACACGCTTTTTTTGGGGGGGGGGAGGGGGGACATACCAAAAGGTTAATAAGACGGGTATTTGTACAGTGTGAAGGAGGAAAAAAAAAGGAGGATTTAGATGGAAAAAAAAGGATTTTTTCTGGCCCCCGACACCTGGTGCTAAGTCCAGCAATTTGAGCAACAGGAGCACACAGGACTGTAATGCAGCGTTTGCTGGTATAACCACTGTGTCTCCTATACAGCCTGCCTGCCTGGTATCTGGGATGGATATTAGTCCTGAAAAGGACTGTTTGTTTGTTCTGGCAGCCTTTACAGACCCTACACTAACTATTTCGCAGTTTATATCTCTCCCTAAATCAGCAGCGCTGTCCCTACACTGTCTAATCCGGAGCGACTGTGTCCATGATGCCGGCGCCCGGTTTTAATTACTCGAGGTGACGCTGTGCGGCCAGCCAATCACTGTAATGCCCACAACCAACATGGCTGCAGCATTACATTGACTGGCTGGCAATCCCTGCATGTTCATTGGCTCTGTAAAGAGCGCCAAACATGCAGGATGGAGACCCGAGCTCCTGCCCGAGTAACCCGGAAAATCTCGGTGCTCGCCGAACATCCCGAGTAGCGTGATGCTTGAGCGAGTACCGAGCAGTGTCGAGCATGTTCGCTCAACACTAGTCACCAGGTATTGCTAACCCATCTGAGAGCAGCATGATAAAGGGGCAGAAACCCTAGGAAAATATGGCTTACTGGGCTACTTGCTGCAGTTTTGATAAAATCAATGTTTTATCTGCTGCAGATCTAGAAGTTTTCGTAATACTGAGCTCTGTATAACCCCACGCACACCACTGATTGACAGCTTTCTGTGCACACCTCATAGGCAGAAAGATGCCAATCAGTGGTGAAGGTGGGGTTATACAGAGGTTATGAATATGGAGGACTACCTGGCAGCAAGTTTACTAGTCTTCTAGTGACAATCTCCTGCTGATGAAACAGTGATTTTTTCAAAACTTCAGCAAGCAGCTCAGTAAGTGAATCAGGTCCCTGGTGACAGGTTCCCTAGCCCATAGTATTCTTCTGCAGTGAAACTACGCCTAAAAAAATTAAATGGACACTATTTCTTTTTCTAAATAACAATCAGATTTTTCAGCTTTTCTCCAAACCAACACACAAAATTATTCTTATTATAGATCCACATTGTACAATGTTGCAGGAAGGGATAGTTTTGATAATATACTATGTTGCTAGGTTTCACAGTTCAATAATTCTGCCTTGTCCAATGCATAGAAAATTATAGTGAAGGAGACCTATTGCAGCTTCCAAATTACAGGTTATCCCAAGTTCCTGGTGTTTTTAAATAAATCCTTGAAAGCAGTCATGGTGTGAGTTGTGTTCTGCTAATGCATTGCTTATATAAGAAATATATAAGTTTTAGGCAGGTGTGTAAAAATGCTGCAAAATAAAAATGGTTTAAAAAATAGAAGTGTTATTAGTTTATTTTATCAAATAATAATATGCTGAGTACTCTGTAAATTGCACACAGTTTTTGAAGGAACTCAGAAGAGAGGTTGTTCCAAACATCTTGGAAAATTAACCACATATATTTTGTGGATGTAGGCTTCACAGTTCCTTCTGTCTCTTCATGTAATCCCAGACATACTCAATGATATTGAGATTAGTGCTCTGTTGGGTCATATCATTACTTTTATCACTGCTTTTACATATTTACGCTGAAGATAGTCCTTAATGACATTGACTATATGCATGGAGTCATTGTCCTGCTGCCATTGGAGCCAATCAGACATATCCCTGATGGTACTGCATAATAGCTAAGTATCTGCCTGTATATTCCATTATTAAAGGCATCATTGTTCTTGCCCAAATCACCAACTCCCTTTGATGAAATGCAGCCACAAACTTGCCAGGAATCTCCACCATGCTTCACTGTTGCCTACAAACCCTTATTGTAATGTTTTGCTTTGCCCTTTGGCAAACAAATTGCCTTCTGTTACAGGCAAATATTTCACATTTTGACTCATCATTCGAAAGCACCTTCTGCCATTTTTCTGCATCCAGTTCCTATGTTTTTATGCATAGTTGAGTTTCTTGGTCTTGTTTCCATATCGAAAGTATGTTTTTTTGGCTGCAGTTCTACATGATGGGTATAGCTGAATACCCCTGATTGCTGCCAGTTCCAAATATTGATTTAATTTAGATATCGTCTTTGTTTATTCACTTTGCATTTTGATAATTGATTAAAAAAAAAAAAAACATTTATATTTTTGAAAATATTTCTTTGCTCAGCTATACTGACAGGTCTCTGATGGAGAGAGAAGTGATTTGGGCACCATGCATCTCATAGCAGGTTCCATTTAGATTGCGACATATGCTTTATAGCTACAGTAGCACAAGTGGTAAATGTGTATTTTCACCTTTATCCTTTTATGCCCTCAATTTCCTGTAACTTGCTCAATAGATAAGAAAGCACTTTATTGCATAGAATTACAAAAAACATTTATTTTCATGTTCCACACAAAAACACATTAAATCAACAGTGAAATAAAGCCAAATGCAATCTTTTCCCAGGAGATAAATGTATTCTTATTTTAGATAACCCTCTTACCCAGCATTTGTAAGTCAGAAATACAACACGGCCTTAAAAAAAAACCTGATTGTAATTTATCGTTGAGAATGCAAACATTTATTTTAATAACATGCCATTTTATTTTAATAGGCTCAGATGCTCCATACAAAGAACATAAAAATAGCCCAACATAAAATATGCAACATATGGTAAAAAGAATTACTAAGAACACACATATCGGGTTATTTAATCCCATGCCTAATTTACAAATACTGTGTTTGTTACTGAAAAAGCCATAAGCAGATTTTAAAATAACCCAGAAACAAATAGGACTGTGTAATTTGAGGATATAATTTGTGTGCGTGATATACACGTGATCTGAAGAATTATCTAAACTTAACATATGAGACCATAACATTTGAACGACAACGAATATGTTAGAACGTTAAAAAGTTTTACTCACATCGTAGACTTTGATAGATTTACACAATTACTCAATTTACAAAGGAAGTACGCGCTGAACTCCCGCATGCATGCTTCATTGAGGAAATATTGGAAAACCATCATCCATCACCAGTGTGCAGTCGCCATCAAGTCATTTTTAATATTGAGCTGCTTTTCAGTTCCACCTGTTGCTAACTTTGTACACGGTGTCATGAGAATATACAGCAATTCCTCTGACAGTTCTGGAAGCTGATCTTTTTCTTGTTCAGTTTTTTTTTTATACCTCTCTGCTTCAAAATTGATAGAATATATCATTAAATGTTTTGTTCGGGATAAAGCTTCATCCATGTCAAGTTTTAATAGCTTTTATACTACTGTATCATTTTCGATGGCTTTAAGTGATGCTCCAGGCAGTTTCCTAATATGCCATTATTAGAATCACTCTTCGGAGCCGTAGGGGCATCTGTGTAATTTTTTATTTGATTCTCTTATATCTGCAATCTATTGACAGAAGGCGGCCTGCCATAAATGGCAGTTAGTATCGAATGACAGAAGTTTCCCAAAGGCCTGTTATTCCAGGCATATATGCATTCCTGGGGTAAATTAAAAAGGTTTTCCACTACTATTTTAACATTGATGACCTATCCTTAGGATAGTATGAAAGACTCGGCACGTGTCGGTATACAAGTTAAGAGGATAAATAGTTTATTTTGTGCAATCCAAGATAGTGCAATGTGTTATAACAATTGACGTTTCGGTCTACCATCCAGACCTTCATCAGAAAGTTTGCAGATTGCTAGAGAGAGGAAGGATACACTTGTAGGCACACTGTGGCATACGAAAACCGTCGCTGTGGTAATGAGCGACTCTTAACTCCACGAGTGGCAAGTCTTTCATACTATCCTAAGGATAAGTCATCGAGATTGCTCTTTACATGTTCCAGCTTACATCACTTCTATTAACCACTCCAGTGTTTGAAAACCCTGAAGCAGTTAAAGAAGTGAGATGTTCATTCTTAACAGTATAGAGTGAAAGCTTTTGCAAGAACAACGGCAAAGCTGCCAGCAGAGCCACCTCTTAAAAATAACAGCTTGCATTTTCCTGAAGTGACTTCACCTGGAGAAACTCTGCGGCTGCGTCGGCATCTAAATGATGCTATGTGTACATAGCCTAAGAGATAAAAGATATTAACATTGTGCATCAATTGATATTCTGCAACCAAGGATGCCCTCTATTTTGAGCACTACAGGCATTTGTTGAATACAAAAGATCTCAATTCATTCAAATAGGCACCCTTCCAATCTATAATGTAGATACAGATCATGGGATTGCTCTGGGCCTGTAGTGAGGGAGGTAGCAGTTGCATTTTTTGGGGCTAATTTTTTGAGTTTGATACTGTAGCCATTTACTATCAGCCCCTTCTATTGGTGGTTACAACTAGTATTTCTAGCTCTATGGCATAAAAGAAAGTTGGGTATTTCTAGTCCTACATCTGAAAAATACATTGCTCTCCTACATATACATTATTAAAGTCTAGAATTGTTAGTCTATAACACAGTGCAAAAGTCAGAGGAGTGAAAATAAATTATCCACAGGAAAGGTGATAACTAATTGATCAGGGATCTGACCGCAGGGACCCGCATTAGTCAGCAGAATAGGGAATCTTTATTCCCCGACAGGGCACTTTTATCCTCATTAGAATGGAACAACAGTCCACATGCTTGACTGCTACTTCATTCATTCTTTATGAGGCTGTAGGAAAAAGCTGAGTGCAATGCTTGGCAGCTCCTTTGGTAAAGAATGTTGCGACGAATGAGCATGTGTAACAATCCTCAATTCTAATGGGGATAAAAGTGCCCCATTCTGTCGATCGGTGTGGGTTTCAGTGGTAGAACCTTCTCCGATCAAGAAGTTACTCATATGGCATATAGGTAATACCTTGTTTTTACAGGACAACCCTTTTAAGATTAATTGAAAAAATAGTACATTTGGAAGTACTGTCAGTTTGGTTGGGGCAATTGCCATTATAATTGCTGTATAGAATCCTATGTCAGCTCTCAGTGGTAACCTATGACATTGCCTCAGCATATACTGTAAATTGTACTGAAAGAAGCACTCCTCCCATCAAAGTTTTTATTCTCTTAAATTGCAATCATCATATTACATAGCACTGTGTACTTACAATTGCTCATTTTTCCTTTCTACCCAGTTAACTCTTCTCTTTTCTAGTATGTCCATGACATCATGTGATCAAAAATAGACTAGCTGAATCCTTCTAAGCTCTATGTAGCAATAGGAAATCTCTTTTTCCTGCATGAGTCATCACTGCAAAAAGACCCTGGCAGGAAGGAAGAGGGCGCAGCTGGATCAGGAGTTGAAGAGGGGGATGACTCTTCAACTCAAAAGAGACTTCCTGTTTCTACATAGAGAAGAGAAATAACTGGGTAGAAAGGCGACATGAGGAATTGTAAGTGCACAGTGCTATATAATATGATAATTGCAATATATTAAAAGTAAGATGGTAACAATTTTGATGGGAGTGCTTCTTTAAAAGACAATGGAAGTTGTCTTTATTTTTTCTTCCAATAAAGGACAAAAATGATAACAAGAAAACAATGTGCAAGCAGCACAAATTCTAGATCATACTGTGATCTCTCACCAGTTTAACAAAAAATTAAATATACTAAGACTTTTATACATGAATAATGGAAATGTTATTGAATTAATAAAAGATATTTTTTTAGTTTATTTAAAGAGGATTATAATTGAATTACTCTTTACAAACCTGGGTAACCGTTAATCTCTTTATTTTAATGTAAAACATACTGCTTTAATTACTTTCTAAAGCTGAATTTAGAATTCTTCTGGTTTTCTGTGACCAGTAAACAATGCATTTTTGGGGTTTGGAGGGCAGTCATATATTTAGAATCAGCATGGACACGGGTGCAATAACGGAGTGGAGGAAAAATTCTGTCAAATCTTCAAAAGTTTTAAGCTTGAATGAGAATGGAGAACAAAACATAAAATAACTGGAGATTTGTCCAAAAATGGTAATGCGAAGAGAGTAAACATACTAAAGTGTCAAAATCAGTGTTTTTCTTTTACTTTACATTAAGTACATGAATCATTTTCCATTTTATTGTTAAACCTTCCCTGTTTAAGATCTTAATTTTCTTAATTAGTGCCTGATTTAACGTTCACATAATATCTTCTGTCGTATATTTTAGATAGCATTACTAATTTGGGATTCCTATGCAATTCAGTGTTTTTCTGGTCGCCTTAGGTTTTACTTTTTGTCTTAATGGTCTAAAGCTCTTTAATTACCTCTGTAACGAGAAGAGGATTTTACCATGATTAGATCACACTAACTCCATTCACATACTTTCACAATGCAGTATCGCGCTATGAATTATGCTTTCATTAGCTACATTTAATTATAACTGTAGTTTTATTGTTCAGAATATTTACTTCCTGGAGACACTTTTCTCTAAAATAACAACATCTTTCTTAACAACATCTTTTGGTGGAAATCCCTTAGCATTTGCTAGAAATAGAGTCTCTCACTACAAATATAAAATTAGTACTGGTTTATCCATGTATAAAAATTAGTTAATGTATGTAGCATTTAAAGGATAAATACATATTTAATAAGAATTTTTCATGTGGCTACATTCTTCATAAAAAATTACGGCATCTTAACAGAACCTGTAACTAGATTCATGGAGCCTGAAGAAGGGGCGGTATGATTCAGAGCTTGGCTGTGTGATTGCAACTAGGTATGGTTTACTCTGAAGCACTGCGGCGTCTTTGAGGAAACAGTTTGGCGGGGACTATAAAGAGAGATGTGACTAGTCTAGCATGGCCTCAGGCCAACTTCTCCTTGCTCGATCAAGGTGATTGACATGTCTCTCCCTATGTACACACATAAATCTTAATAAATCATTCAGCGTGCAAAGCCTGCCATTTTGCTTGCCTGTCTACACAGGAGGATGTGCTTCCTAGGAGAATGATCTTTTGTGCAAAACAAAACATTTCATCAGCCGCACGAGTGTTTTGCTCATTAAGCGGGTGATCCACAGTCTATTTAGATTGCACGATTAATATGAAAAATGTGCAGTGATAACGGACCTTTACCTATGTAATTGCAGCACTCTAGCTTGCATATATATATTTTTATGTTTTTCAAGTTGAAAGTATAAAAGTTTGGAGTACAGTCACATGTGTTGTTGTGACCATACAGAAATGAGAGTCTTATAGGTAACAGCTACAAGAAGTACAGAAGGAGTGAGCTGTTCCTCGGTATAGAGTAGGTAAAACTGGACTCTTTAGTTGTGGAGATGGTGAACCGCGGGTGAAGAATCATGGCGCAGCCTGTGCGGAAATAGACTTTAGAGGTATTACACCTACTTTCTTTGGGCATTTGTCACAAAGAAGACAGGGAACCATTCAAGGATGGTCCACATTGCAAGTGTATTGTGCTTATTCTCTATGTTAATTACAGGAATTTTGCCTTCTCCAATTTCCAAAAATCTGAAATTTAGTTCACATCTATTCTTAATCAATTAGTAATGTTCAAGGGCAAACCGTATTTTTAGACTATGTTTTATCTATTTTGTTACAGTTTCTTGATAGTTACAGTAGCTGCACACCCTTCCTGACTCTCTAGTGTTATCCTCTCACTGTGGTTAGAGACACTCATGGAATATTTAAAATCTGAAGCAGGAATAAAACTCTTATTTTCTTCTATAACTTAAAGTTTTACTTAATAATGGTCAGTTTGGTGGTGTAACCAGGTCTCGCAGGATGCTACAAGTTTTTTTTTTTATACAATTTATACTTTTTTTTCTTCTCTTAAAGAAATCCTGTTTAATCTATGATGCTCGGT
Organism: Phyllobates terribilis; assembly: GCF_046119375.1. NCBI lineage: Eukaryota > Metazoa > Chordata > Amphibia > Anura > Dendrobatidae > Phyllobates > Phyllobates terribilis. The sequence continues at coordinate 528,423,952 of NW_027362764.1, read as the reverse complement.
GTTTGAGTCATTTGTCTTATATTTCTGATGAATAATATATACAGTTTTCCTGTTTCTTTTTCTGAAACTGAATATAATAGTTAATGGCATATACTTATATTCTGAAAGACATTGTGAACATACTGTTGTCTTTGATGCCTCATGCACATGGATTTCCTTGGGGTTCAATTACATTGTGAGTCTATGTGCTACCACATGGTGTTCCAGCTCTCTAATATGGCATCCAGTGAAGTATACTGCTAAGTTCTAAAGTCTAAAACAATTACCTATATGTTATGGATAATCACACTAATTGCAATTTATTCACATTACAATATCCTATCTATCTATCTATCTATCTATCATCTTTTGATGATAATTGAAATCATTTGTTTATATTCTGTTTTAAATTGAATATTTTCTCATACTTTATTCATTTTATTCTTTTGAAAAATGGTTTATTCCTTTAATGTTTTCTGGAAGGAATTGCATCTCACTTCTATGGCACAATCAGTTTCCATAACTTCCTTTCTATGGGATTAGCCTGAGGTTCTGCCGTCACATTGCTTTTTAAATTGGTATCTGCAGAAAATGTATCCTTAAAGTAATTGCATCTTCTTAATCATGACAAATGCTAGAAACTGCTTTCCTATAACATTGAAACTAACAGAAGAGTAATTTTCTACCATTTTTCAATGCTCCTATTAACCCTACACATAAAAGCGTAAAAATTATGATTCATGTAATTCCATCATGACATAGGACATTGTTAAAACTATACGTTTATAAACAGCTGAGCTTATTGCTCATTTGAATGTTTTTTTGTGACAATTCGTTAGTTTATTACATTTTAAAGTTTAATCAATTTGAGGAATGATTCAGGAACTCTGTCATTCTGGAAATGATGGAGTCATTTTATAAGGCCCCTTCCTGCTCTGGCTCCTGATATAATTTTTTTCTTAAGCAAATTGATTTACTGAAGCAATTTCGTCTGTGATGTTGACCTCTTTCATTATGCTTTGACATCCCCCTTTGCTACCTGCATGTTTTCTAAGAATGTGTAATTCATACAAAGTAATGCATTGTTCTGCAGCCTGACATTCCACATGTGGGTATTCAATAACTGATAATTCAGATAACAGTTTGTTCTAACTCTCACATAGACAGAAAATTCAGTAATAAAATATACTGATATTGTAATGTGGGGCCTGGTATTCTGCAAGTTACAGAAACACTATGGTGATTAACTGTCTACTGTTCTTGCAAGTAATGGTGAAAGCAACAAATTCACACCTTGAAATACAATTGATCAGTCGCAATTAATAACAAATAGTTATAGTCTCCGAGATGGCTGAAAGTATGCAGTCTGGTCACTGTCAACAATGATAAACTGGGACAATCTGTCACAATCTGTGCTAGAAATTATAATGTAGAGAGAATACTGGAACAATACTCTATTTCATCTTAATATTTGCCATGTCATTGGTACATCCGGTGCTTTGTCGATGGATACCTTTGCAGTTGCTTATCTTGCTGGCTCAGTTGCTGCACTTTGATTTTGTCTTAGGGGGTACAGAGGATTCTGACTGTATTGTGAATTGTGCAATAAATTCCTTCTTGCAAGTGGATTTTAATACACTGTGTTAGTTTAGGATGGCCTATGAGGCCATTGCTATAAATAGTATGAATAGGTTAGCAAATTCCTTCAAGTTTTACTTAGAGTTGTTGAAATACTTCACATGGGCTGGCTTCTTACCTTTTTATATTTTCTTGCTACTTATTTTTGTACATGATGACTTGGCTTCAAACTTGTAAATGCAAAGCCTTACATTTTTGATCGTCCATTAGAGCATGAGGGCCCAATCATTGAGCCATCAGATCATGCATCTCTTGCACTTTCTTTGAGGTTTCTCTATAAATGTCTGGAGTATCGACATTTCATCTTTGGTACAAGTCATAATTATTTTGGGGTGGAGAACTTTCATTTCTTCCGCACAAGAGCATAGAGGGTGAATAACCTGTAGCAGAGTATACTGTTTGTTGTATACAATAAATAGTTCAAGAAGTTGTCCACTAATCGGACAACCCTTTCCCAACCTGAGATGCTGAAGTGCTCGCTTGATATTGTAATGTCATGCAAGCCCTGTGCCCAATCAGTGCTGGCTTCACTGTCCCCGCCTTTGGAATTGAACATCAACAGGAAGTCTGGGCTACAGATGCCCTCTGACTTCCCCTTGATGTTTGATTTGTCCGAAGGCAGGCACAGTGAAGCAAGCACTGATTAGGCGCAGGGTTCGCATGACGTAACAAAATCATGTGTGCACCACGATAGCGAGTGCTGATACTCCTGAAATGGTGCTGGCATGGGAGGTGAGTATAAGTTTTTTCATTTTAAAGGGGGAAAACACTCAGATTTAGAAGGGGTTGTCCGAGTAGTGGACAATCCCTTTCAGCAACATAATTCAGACATCTCTCTAGTTTCATGATTCGCATGGTCCTTAACAACTTTAAAACCTGTAATATTGTATGGATCATATGCTTATAAGTACTCCTTTGCTAGGGTGGTACACAAACCTTGAAGCTACAAATATTCGCTCTTGCATTGCAGACTCTGATGTCTAACCACGGATGAGAGCTACCACTACAAACTTTCATCAATGATGACTAACAGCTATTTTGATCGTTATCCTTACAGTGATTCTAGGATCCATGAGATAGCCAAGTAAGACCAACTGTAAGAATGTATAGGCCAGAATGGTGCCCAACAAAGCCTTTTGTTCTCTGGCAAAATTACAGTTTTGCACTTTTCAAAAACTGTATGGCTGACCTTGTGTAGCTTGGGATGCTGCCAGATCTCTGTTGCCAACTGAATGCCCATTATAGATCCAAGTAATACCAGCCATTTTCCATTTTTCTTTCTCTCATCACATTTGGCCAGGTGGACCCTATTTTCATTTATACTCTCACAGATTGCCAGACATTTTATTTATTTATTTATTTATTTTACTCACTTATATAGCGCCATTAATACCAGAGCACTTTACAGACAATTCCCTTTGCTCTCAGTTTTTCATCAGTCATCCAATAACTGATAAGTCCCATTATACTTTGATAAGTGGTTAAGGAGGGTTACACCCAGTATCATTGGAGATGCAGGTGTGGAGCAAAATATAGTTTCTTAGAATTCTATATTTACAGAGATATTATTTCTTACAAGCAACATTTCTCTGAAAACAAGCAGTCAGACAGAACCTATACATGGAGCCTGTATGGATCTGTATTGAATGAGCCATACAGGTTTTGCACTAGTGTGCATGAGCCCTTAGGCTGGTTTCATACAACTCTAACACAGCCATATTTCAGTGGACACATAAGAATGGCCATCTGACTATTGTGGATGTAATATGGACACTGAAATGTGAATATACTACATAAGCATGAAACTGACCTCAGTCTATTATTTTAAAGTGCTTGTAATTAAAAACAGCATTTATAGTACATAACATAACAATATCAATGCATAACATAAGTAGAAAGTAAGTTCAGTCCACATGACTAAATGTGTGGGAGACTGAAACATGGTAAGACATAACAATGGCCCCAAAGGCTTACAAGCTACATGTGGAGGCAAAGTCATACATTAGTTGAGTTTATAAGCTGCTCATTTGGCTGGTATTTGCTGCAGGGTTATTGTAAGTCATTTTAAGTTGGGTGGGTGAAGCTAGTTTTCAGGTTGCTTTTGAAGGTTTTTTAAGGGAGAGAATTTGACCACTTGAAATTTCATATTTAATGGGGGATTTACAAGAGAAATCTTGTTTGTGATCAACAAGCAAGAATAGAAAGAAGAAGATTAAATCATAGGTGTTTGGAGAGGATGGTTTTAGATAGATTTGCAAGTTATTGTTAACATTTTTGATAGAATTCTATCGGTAATGGGTAACTATTGAAGATGCTGTCTGAGGGGAAAGCCAACATTGTAATGAAAGCTATTATGGAATATCCAAACAGCAGAGTTAAGTGTGGATTTGAGTTAAAAGAAAAAATAAGTGTTAGATGAGAAGTCACACAGGAATGTTGCAGTAGTCTAGGCTGGAGATGATGAGGGCATGTACTAACATTTCTGCTGGGTTAAAATGGAAGTGTATTTTGAACAAACTTTGCATAAATCAATAGTACAGGTGATTGTAAGAAACTTTATAATTTATCTTATCAGAGAAATCAGTTCCTTTCCCCACTTATCAGATACTTCTTGCCATCCCCCTGAATCCTGAACTTGCCATCAACTGTGAAAAAGCAGCTCAAGACTGTATTGCTCTGTATAACCCATTATTCTCTATAAAGAGAGGTGGAGGTGTGAGCAGTAGGTAAAGGAACGGACAGAGGCAGACAGAAAATCATTGTGCAGAGCTCTATTATATGTGTTTTACCTCACATCAAAGGTTCATTTAGATCAAAACAGCTGAGCTCTGCTGTATAATGTCCTCCACGTTACTGCAGCTTGTCTTTGTGAGCTAAAAAGTAAATAAAGAGGAATCATTCCCCTCTCTGTGCTGTGCTGTCTATGGGAGAAATCACTGCTTTTTGTCTCCCCCCCAGCAAACAGTGGATTGCAAGTTACAGATAGAGCATGCAGAGGGCAAAACTGGTGAAAATGCAGGATAGAAGTCACATGACCACAAATGGTGTTATTCCTCATGTTCATAAACGGAACTGCTTATTCTGAAAAATTACTTGTATGTACAGTTACACTTTAATGTTGAGCAAAAAGCAGATTTTAGAAATGTTTTGAGTTGAAGGTGGCAGAAGATAGTAAGAGTTTGGGTGTGCGGTTTAAAAGACAGAGCAAAGTTAAAAGTTGTGTTCCTCCTTCTATACCAGCACTATTAGATCCGTCTCTAATCTCTTATTAACCTAAAAGTGAATTGGTTAAGAGATAGAGTACTTAGCATTTGTGTAGAAGAAGTGTAAGGACTAAAGAATAAGACTTTCTATGGTATCACTAATCAGGTTTGAAATATGTGGCATAGAATTAAGTCTTTAGAAATAATAGATGTTGGAGGAGAAACCAAGGGAAGCTGAAGGGCATTGAAGAGATATAGATAGGAGCAAATACGTAGTCCTGTTTAGCACAATTTAGTGGTAACTTGAAGGTGAGAGCAACTTGTTGGTGATAAGGCCTTCTTTAGGTAAGTTTTCTTCCCATGCTGCTCTGCAACCCTGGTAATTTACCCCCGTTTTCTTGTTTGATTGATCTGCCAGTGTTATTTATTGATTTGCCAAGTTCTATGGAAAATAAGAGGAGCAGCTGAAGGTCCTTAGTCGATTGTGGTATTACAGAAAACTACTTCTGCCTCATGAAATTAAGGCATATAAAGGTATGAATATCAAGACATGTTCGGAGCCACAAGAGTGTGTGGTTTCTGAACTAAGGCAGTAGTTGGAAAAAAAATGCAAGCAGATTGTGGTCACTTATAAAATGAAAATATTTAGTTCAGAAATTGGTCAATTCATGTGGACCCACCAGGTGGTTTTTCTGTGGAGGGACCCTAACTATTTCTATCAGATATGCATACCCTGGACTCGAAGCCTACACAATTGAAAGGGGCATATTCCTCAGTTCACTGAGCACTCCACCAATCAGACTAAGGGTATGTGCACACAATCAGAATTTGCTTGCAGAAATTTCTGCAGCATTTCAGCAAGGTTCTGCACCTCTTGGCATCAAAAACGTTGCAAAGATACCGTGCATTTTTGATGTGGGGTTTTTTTGCTTTTTAGCCTGCAGATTTGCCATGCGTTTTTTCCAATTCATTGTATTGGAAAAACACAGGCAAATCCGCACAAAGAATTGACATGTTGCTTATTTAAACGCACATGAAATCTTGTCAGGAAAATTCCTGATCATGTGCACAGATCTTCCAAATTCTCATAGAAAATGCCGGGATAAGGTTTGCAATGCATTTTTGAGGATTTTGAGTGGATTTACCGCAAAAACGCATAAAAAGTGCACCATGTTCACATATCCTAAGTCTGTTTTTAAAAGGGATAGCTATGACATTATAAAAATTATAAATGTGCCTAAGCACCGGCAGGCATGTAGTCGCTACTTACCTGCCTGTTGTGCATGGCACCATTTTTTGCCAGGTCACAGACTGCTCTTGTTGGCAATTCAACTGCCTCTACTGACTTCACGTCGACAGAGCGCCTTCTTTTCCACTATGATTTGTTGACAGGGTGGGACTGCTGACATCATTCTGATTGACAGCTGGGTCCTCGCTGCCTAACTGATGGAGCCGACTGTCAATCAGAATGACGTCAGAAGTCACGACCTGTCAAGAAATCAGAGCGGAAAAGAAGCTGCTGCTCTATCGACTTGACATCAGTAGAGGCAGCTAAATCGCCAAAAGGAACAGTCTGTAACCACTATGTACTGCTGAGAAACAGTGCCGGGCACAACAGGCAGGTAGGTAGAAACTATCTGCCTGTTAGTATTTAGGCACATTTTTTTTACATATGCCCTTTAATTAATATTTGATCCTACATGACCTTTAAATGTGTAGGCTTTTTACCGAGAAGAGGCATATCTGATAGGAATGGAAACTACTTAGGTTTTATTTATTTAATCCATAAAACTGCTATGTGTTTTATTCTTGCTCATTTTTTTCTTGATAAAGGCAATTTTGGCTGTTAGGTTTCAAAGCTTATTTTACGGATGGATTAAATAAAAGATATTTTTTTTCATTAAATCCTCTTATGCCTTACACTTGTGGAGAATATATATTTCATAAAAATATTACCAAGTTTGTTCTTGTATGCTTAGGTTGAAATTCACTTAGTTACAGTGACCTGATATCATTTTGACACAGGAATAATCTGGCAGGTGTTTTGAAGGTTTCATTTTCTCAGTATTTTATACTCTCCTACTTTGTAGGGATATCAGTGCCTTTGCACTCTCATTTTCTTTATGTGAATGGAATGTAGAAAAGGTGTTTTTACTGTATATTTTAATTTTCAATTTTTATGTTTAGAGTTCTTGAATCCAATTTTGAAAACATTTGCTGTATGAAATTAAAAATTAAGTAATTTTGATCCATAAAAAAATTAATTCACAGTTGAAATTATTGTAATTTTATATCGCCAGACCTCGGCTCTATTCAAACACCTCCCGGCAACCTTGAATAAAATCCCAAACAAAATGTATTCGCTAAGGCTATGTTCACATATGCTGCATTTACTCTGGCAAATTTCAAGAGAAAATCTAGAGATTTGCACCAAAGAGGTACAGAATGGCTTTTCTTTGGCGTTGCCCTTTTCTATAAACTAAAGAAAAAATGTCACCTTCCTAATCCTCTGCTACTCCTCTGATAGTGCTCACCTGGTGTCCCATCCTTCCCCTGTATCTTGGATTGCAGTCATATTGACACCCATGACTACAAAACTGATCATGCGTCAATTTTACATCTCATCATCAGAGGTCAGAATGACAAGGGAACAGGCAAAAGCTGAGTATATGTACATACACTGCTCAAAAAAATAAAGGGAAAACTTAAACATCACAATGTAACTCCAAGTCAATAACACTTCTGTGAAAACTAACTGTCCAGTTAAGAAGCAACACTGATTGTGAATCATTTTCTCCTGCTGTTGTATGAAAGGAACAGACAACTGGTAGAAATAATAGTCAATTAGCAAGATACCCCCTATAAAGGAGTGGTTCTGCAGGTGGTGACCACAGACCATTTCTCTGTTCTCATCCTTTTTGGCTGATGTTTTGTTCACTTTTTCATTTTGCCATTGCTCTCACCCCTAGAGGTACAGTAGCATGAGGCGGTGTCTACAGTACAACCCACAGAAATTGCTCAAGTAGTGCAGTTCATCCAGGATGGCACATCAGTGCGAGCTGTGGCAAGAAAGGTAGCTGTGACTGTCAGCACAGTGTCCAGAGCATGGAGCAGATACCAGGACATGTGGAGGGAGCCATAGGAGGGCAACAACCCAGTAGCAGGACCGTTACCTCCTCCTTTGTGCAAGGAGGAACAGGAGGAGCACTGCCAGAGCCATGCAAAATGACCTCCAGCAGGCCACAAATGTGCATGTGTCTGCACAAATGGTTAGAAACCGACTCCATGAGGGTGGTATGAAGGCCCGATGTCCACAGATGGGGGTTGTGCTCACAGCCCAACACCATGCAGGACGCTTGGCATTTGCCACAGAACACCAGGATTGGCAAAGTCGCCACTAGTGCCCTGTGCTCTTCACAGATGAAAGCAGGTTCACACTGAACACATGTGACAGACGTGACAGAGTCTGGAGATGCCGTGGAGAGCGATCTGCTGCAGGCAACATCCTTCAGCATGACCGGTTTGGCAGTGTGTCAGTAATGGTGTGGGGTGGTATTTCCTTGGAGGGCCGCACAGCCCTCCATGTGCTCGCCAGAGGTAGCCTGACTGCCATTAGGTACTGATATGAGATCCTCAGACCCCTTGTGAGACCATATGCTGTGCGGTGGGCCCTGGGTTCCTCCTAATGCAGGACAATGCCAGACCTCATGTGGCTGGAGTGTGTCAGCAGTTCCTGCAAGATGAAGGCATTTAAGCTATAGACTGGCCTGCCTGTTCCCCAGACCTGTATCCTATTGAGCACATCTGGGACATAATGTCTCGCTCCATCCAAAAAAAGTCTCGTTGCACCACAGACTGTCCAGGAGTTGGCGGATGCTTTAGTCCAGGTCTGGGAGGAGATCCCAAAGGAGACCATCCGCAACCTCATCAGGAGCATGCCCAGGCATTGTAGGGAGGCATTTCAGGCACCGTGGAGGCCACACACAATACTGAGCCTCATTTTGACTTGTTTTAAGGACATTACATCAATGTTGGATCAGCCTGTAGTGTGTTTTTGCACTTGAATTTTGGGGGTGACTCCAAATCCAGGCCTCCATTGTTAATAAATTTGATTTCCATTTATGACTTTTGTGTGATTTTGTTGTCAGCACATTCAACTTTGTACAGAACAAAGTATTCAATGAGAATATGTCATTCATTCAGATCTAGGATGTGTTATTTGAGTGTTCCCTTTTTATTTTTTTTGAGCAGTGTATATATAAACCTTATATAATAATGTATATATATGCATACACTGTAAATAAATGCATATACATGTAAAGTGTGTGTGTATATATATATATATATACATATATATATATATATGTATATTTCTATATATATATATAGAAATATATAAACAATATATATATATGTAATTTTATACATTTTTCATTTTTTTTTTTAAATTTTAGGACTGTCAACACCTGTGGATATTACTGGTAATATGTGGCAAATTCTTTAACAGTAGGATTTAAATGTGTATATTTCCTTCCCCATTGACTTTTAGTGAAGAAATGCTGAAATTAATCCATGCTCATTCAGGTCAATCTCCATGCAGAAAAAATCTGCTGTATGTGTAGAGATTAGCAACAGAAATATAAAACGCCACTCGCTCATATTTATTCTCTACTATCTACTCTAACTCTACTAACTATGTGGGGTGCTTAAACTTTTGCATCGGACAATATTCCTTTTGTAATTTTTAAAATGAAAAAGAAGAAAAAAAATATATGTATATATTTTTTACTAAAATACAAAGGAAGTGTGTCATCTTTAACTTTAGGCCTTTTAGAGATCATTTCATCTTCAACTTGCTTAACTGTTCACAATAACAGTAATTTTGACCAGGGGTGCCCAAACCTTTACATGCCAGTATATATGACCAGAATATCATAATTGAGGATTGTGTGGTTTTAAGATTTGTTTAAATGGGTTAGGTTAATTAGATTTTGATGAAACTTATGGATAATATAAAATGGCTCTCAAGTCTTTGCGAAGAGCAATAATTTTGCTTATTTACATGTTTTTGGCTCTGTATATGTAATGGAAAAATAATCATTCATTTTTAAGCTATTTTTATGTTTGATGCTTTTGTTTTGGTACAAAGTTGTTTTATTTCTTTTATTTTCAGATACAATCATTGTGGTAAATTGGTTTATTGATTGATAGTAATGTGCCGGGCTCCTGTTTGAGGTTTTCCTCTTTGTTAACAGGGTTTGGTTTTTTTCATGATAGAGAGGTTAGCCACTTTAAAGCTTGAATCCCCTGAGCTCAAGGCTTCTAACATGTGTAACCTATAGTATTCTCACTTGGCCAGAGTGATATGCACCCAGACACTGATTAACACTTAGAAACTGAAATCCATTTAGAACATACGGTTTACTCCCTTACTTCATTCTCCAGTAAGCTAAAATAAGTAACACTTCTTAAGTTAAAAATTGAGAAATAAAAATTAAAACTCTGCTGATGTAGATATTAGCGCTGATAACAAGATATATCTAACAATAAAATGAACATATTTACTTGTAAGGAAAGGCATTTTCCAATAGCTTATCATTTTAAATTTATAACACTCAATCAAGCATTTGAACACTTCCAGAGATATGCCATGGTATTCTAGCATGTAAAAATGTCCTATTTAAGATGTTTTGTTCGTCTAATCCATGTGTAATACACTAGGGCGCAGGGCCTAGAAACCCTCTAGTACGCTGAGCATTTGGACTCTCTCTTACCCCTCTCTTCCTCATATTTCCTACATCTTCTTCTCTCTCAAACTAACTCCAATCCACTGCTAATTATACTATATTGTATGGTACTTTTGGGTGCAAAACTCCACCCACCAACTATTGACTTGGCCACCTGCCTTGGTGAGGATATTAACTGTTTCTGTATAAACTAGTATGAAAAGTCCTGAATCACTATAACATTAATATACATTTAACATATACATAGTTCTTTTCAGGAATACCCAACTCTGGGGTATTACACATGTTGTGATTCCAACTCAAAAATATCTCCCGAATCCGCACATTCCTCAACCATGAATCTGCAAAAACACTAGTGTACGCCCTCATTATCTCCCGCCTTGACTACTGCAACCTACTGCTCTGTGGCCTCCCTTCCAACACTCTCGCACCCCTCCAATCCATCCTAAACTCTGCTGCCCGACTAATCCACCTGTCCCCCCGCTATTCCCCAACCTCTCCTCTCTGTCAGTCTCTTCACTTGCTCCCCATTGCTCAGAGAGTCCAGTACAAAGCCATTCACAACCTGTCTCCTCCATATATCTCTGACCTAGTCTCCCGTTACATACCCGCACGCAACCTCCGATCCTCACAAGATCTCCTCCAACAATCGCATACAAGATTTCTCCCATGCTTCACCCCTACTCTGGAACTCTCTACCCCAACACATCAGCCTCTCGTCGACCGTGGAAACCTTCAAAAGGAGCCTGAAGACCCACCTCTTCCGACAAGCCTACAACCTGCAGTAACCACTGCTCCACCATACCGCTGCGCAACCAGCTCTACCCTCACCTACTGTATCCTCACTCATCCCTTGTAGATTGTGAGCCCTCGCGGGCAGGGTCCTCGTGCCTCCTGTACCAGTCGCTGTCAGATTGTGTTCAAGATTATTGTAATTGTTTTTTCTATGTATACCCCTTTTTCACATGTAAAGCTCCATGGAATAAATGGCGCTATAATAATAATAAATAATAATAATATATAATTTTAGAGTCAGATTATAAAATTTATGGTGCCAACCGTTGAAGAACTTCGGTGTGGACCATACATGCGCACATGAGCAGGTGTGTTCTCCTATTCATCTGGTAGAGTTTCTGCCCTATCAAATCTTAGCTCTCATGTGCACATGAATAGTCCACTCCGAAGTTCTGACTGCAGTTTGGAAGCTTATTGGAACCCTCATCGCAATTCGCTTTTTTTTAAAGTGGTGATTATTATTATTATTATTATTATTATTATTATGAAACTATCAAGACCTTGAATGTATGTTCATGGAATTCTAATGGATAAAGATTGTAATGAAAATAATTTGATGTGCCATTTTTCACATAATGGCTTAATGGAGGAGAAGCAGGAGGACTTCTTTACCTTCATTGTGACTGCCTTGCCTTCATTGTGACTGCTGATGATGATTCTATATGTTTATAGTGAGAAAATCAGATTAACCCTTTACGAGCATCCATTCTTTTCTCTTGGAGATAAACCTTTTAGAAACTGCTGTGTCCTCCTACTTTGCTTTGGTATATAATACATAGGGACATGTTAATACATGGCTGATAGACAATATTCTGTATGTTACAGAAAAATTAATCTGTAGACCCTGAATCTTAACAATATCTCAGCACAAGGCTACATTCACCGTTTAGATACTATATAGAATCACTTCCCACCCTCTTATAGTTTGGTCCTGCCAGCAAAGAGAATCTTACTAGATTTTGACTGAGCTAAAATTTAATTTAAACCTGCACCATTGTAATAACGAAGGAAATCATCTGGCTTGCTAATTGTATGTATTTGAAAAAAGTCTTAGAATTGAATCTATTCTAACTTTTTATATTTTCCTCTATACAGTTAGATCCTCACCTCTCTAAGGCCTAATACCTCCACAAAAGCATAGTTACAGCAGATTCCTTGATAGTAAGCCTACTGGCTGCATTACATGGGTTCAGAGGTGTAGGTAAAGGGGTGCAGGAGTAGACAATCACATTCATTCCCTGGTGCCTGAGGTATATTAGGGGCAAAATAAAAAAAGACAGTAGCAATATAAGTGGCACATGATAAGTGAGTGGAATGTCCAATTAAAGACTTTTTGGTGCAGCCCAGGATGTATGCCTGCAGTGGAGCCTTCCTGCTATGCTCTTTCTTCCTTTAGAGTAGACTCAATGAGACTAATGATGTTTAATTGACAGATGCAGACAGGAGGAGAATATATTGAGAAGTTCAAGTTATAACATAAGGAATTGACTAAATATATTACATATCATGCAATAGTTCTAATACAGCTTAAAGGGTTTTCCCCACAAACAAAGTTTTTTTTAATAAATAGATCTTGGAATAAAAAAAAGTTTCACAATTGGATTTGATTAAAAAAAATGTTCCTGTGCTGAGATAATTTTATGAATGTGCCCCTGCTGTGTACTATGTAATGGTTGTGACTGACCGTGCAGGAACATGGTCTGATCCTACCACAGCCCATGGGCAGGGGAGGAAGCAAAAGAGTATACAGACATGACAGCATGGGGTCACAGCTGATTCTTTTTGTAAGGTAAAGCATTTCCCTGTCTGTTTTTAATAAATGTTTTATCATAAAGAAAGAATAATTTGTGATCTCGTGCTGTAATATATTTTTACTTTTTTGTTTCCTCCCCTGCCCTAGAGCTATGGTATGATCAGACCATGTCACTGCATGGTCAGACACAGCCATTACACAGTACACAGCAGGGGCACATTTATAAGATTATCTCAGCACAGGAACATTTTTTTCAATCATATCCAATTGTGAAACTTATTACTATTCCAAGATCTGTTGACTAAAATGAACGTTGTTAGTTGGAAAACCCCTTTAAGTGTTTTGGACCTAGCAGGACTTGAAATGAATTGTATCTTTATAGATGCTCTGCCCATCTTGGCCCACTTTATAAGAGAAGAACTCCACTAGTGTTAAAAAAAGAAGTATACAGGACTACTGCTAATATATTGCAAAAAAAAAACTCATTAAGTTGATCACTCGTTTTCTATTTGAGGAAGAAAATAAATAATCAAAATATAATTTAAAAGCGAGAATATTGCTTAGTTTCCTGGGGGGGTTTACTGAAAATTATGAAAATAATATATGGCATAGCATAACAAACATAAATTACAACAGCAAATCAAATATAAGTATCTACACTGCAACATTACTTTACAAATTAACATCAGATGTACCCTATAATACACATAGCTTGGACAGTCATGCTTTACAATATACGTAAAATATTTACAAAGTGTCCTTAATATTGCAGCTTAAGGTCAGGGCTGTACATAAAATTAATCATTATCACCCTTTATTCCCACACTAAAATATTTGTCCTTCAGAAGCTTCATGTTCCTAAACTCTTTTAGTGTATACAGAAAACTCTGAAAATAACTGCAACTCGTTATCATAACACATCAAGTACCAAGAGGGCAACTGATAGTGAAGTCAAACTTTATAGCTGCTAAAACACCAAGTCATCCGGAAAAAAGCGTGCAAAGTATCTGCTGCAGTCCACCACTTTGATGTCTTCAACTCTTATTCGAATTTCCACTGTTCCATTTTGTACATTAATTTGTTGCTAGCCGCATTTATACTCGGAAAACAAATGAGTTCAGACTTTACCCATCTTTTAATTTTTATTGTTACACGATTTGTTCAGTTTCACAACAGTGTTTTAGAATCTTGTGACATTAATTAAGACATAAAATGATAACACATTCAATAATGGATGTCCAAAGGATGATATTCATCAGAAGCATCCACCACAGTATGCCGGTAAATAAAAAATACAGTATATGTTAAATGCATATGCTTTTAACATGATAGACTATAGGTGAAGGATGGCTGATAGACAGCCATCTGTCAGACATAAACATTTTGTTTAACACCTATGACAAGGCAAAATGATTGTGGTTACAGAGTGTGCTACTGGAGCTGGAGCTGAGTGGTGACCACTGGTGGCCAACGCTATTATCAACTGGATGTGCATCCTTGAATGCTTAACCAGCTTAAAGTTCCTGTGGAGCAGAGAGCCATTAGCTGCCAGTCCCTCATGACCTATTCAAGTTGCAAGCCTATTAGGATGTTGACATCCTGCTGCTGCCAGTACAGTGATGTCATTGCTTTGCACCATAGGAGAGCTACTCTTTTTTCATGGTTACATGAAGTAATATTTAGGTACAAACCGAAGACATCACTAGTGGCTGGGGGCCACAATGGGGTAAATTTTTAGTGTATCAGATCCACAATGTTGAACATTATTAGTGTATACAGCTTCGGTGTGGAACATTATTAGTGTATGGGGCCCCCTATGGGGGACATTAGTACTGTGTAAGGCCAGAAATAGGGACATTACAATTGTATGGGGTTGAGAAAGTGGACATTACGGCTATATAGGTGCCACAGATGAAGAGGGTGTTGCTAATTTGTTTATTCACAAAGAGGGACATTAGCACTGTATTGTGGCATAAAATATATTATTGCAAAAGGGAAACATATGAATTGATGCTTCATGGAATCTACAGAGGGTGACATTTTTACTGTGAGGGGGCACACAGGGGGACTTCACTTCTGCAATGTATTCTATTTTTGTGAATACTGTGACTGTGTGAGGACATAACAAGAAGGTACTGTTAGTAGTCAGGGCACTAGGGTGCCACAAGGGAAATTTGTATGTAGAGGTAGGGGAAAACATGGTGATGGTGCTATGGTCCATGTCTTACATTCTGCAAAAATAAGTTGTGACTAGAAGTCATAACAGTCTATGTGTTGGATGAGGAGGAAAAGGGAAAATGAGTGCCTTCAATTGGAAATGTCAGTGCTGAGTCACCTGTACCCTTACACTGTATACTTACATTATGTACAGAGCTCATGTGTATGACTGAAATCTACCACTATAAGGTCACTGCTGAGTCACCTGTACACTTACACTATATACTTACATTATGCACAGAGCTCCTGTGTATTACTGCTATCTACCACTATAAGGTCTTTGCTGAGTCACCTGTACACTTACACTATATACTTACATTATGCACAGAGCTCCTGTGTATTACTGCTATCTACCACTATAAGGTCATTGCTGAGTCACCTGTACACTTACACTATATACTTACATTATGCACAGAGCTCCTGTGTATTACTGCTATCTACCACCATAAGGTCACTGCTGAGTCACCTGTACACTTACACTATATACTTACATTATGCACAGAGCTCCTGTGTATTACTGCTATCTACCACTATAAGGTCATTGCAGAGTCATCTGTACACTTACACTATATACTTACATTATGCACAGAGCTCCTGTGTATTACTGCTATCTACCACTATAGGGTCACTACTGAGTCATCTGTACACATACACTATATATTTGCAGGTGTTTCAGCTCTCTGGAGACTGCTTGGACACTCACAGGCACAGAATTTAACCCTTTCACCCTCAGGCCAATTTCCATTTTTGCGCTTTCATTTTTTGCTCCCCTTCTTACCAGACCCATAACTTTTTTTATTTTTCAGTCTATATGGCCATGTGAGGGCTTATTTTTGTTGGACAAGTTGTACTTTTGAACGACACCATTGCTTTTACCATATCGTGTACTGGAAAATGGGAAAAAATTTCCAAGTGCGGTGATACTGCAAAATAGTGCAATTCCGCAGTTGTTTTTTTTTTTTACCATGTTCACTAAGTGCTAAAACTGACCTGCCATTTTGATTCTCCAGGTCCCGAGACCAGTAGAGTCTCCATTTTTTGGGATCTGGGGCTGGGTAAGGGTTTATTTTTTGCACACCAAGATGACGTTTTTATTGACACCATTTTTTGGTAGATACAATGCTTTGATCGCCCGTTATTGCATTTTATTGCAATGTTGCGGCAACCAAAAAAACGTAATTCAGCTGTTTTGATTTTTTTTCTCGTTATGCCATTTACCAATCGAATTAATTATTTTTTCTTATTTATAGATTGAGCGATTCTGAACGTGGCGATACCAAATATGTGTATATTAGATTTTTTTTATTGTTTTATTTTGAATGCGGCAAAGGGGGGTGATTTAAACATCCCTCTCCTTATTCATTGGGAAAGCGTGCGGTGGATGCTAGGCTGTGACGCTCGGTGGAACTCCACCCACAGCCCACCAATCAGGGGGGCGGGTGCATCACTGGGTCACGCCCGGCTGCAATGGGAACTTGACGTGACATCAGCGGATGTCAGAACCGGCTGCAGTCGGGTCACGTGATGCCTGATGAGCGGTCAGCAATAGCGCCACTCACAGGCAACACTCACAACAGAAGGTATTTGCAAAAAAACTTATTTCCATCATTTAAATACATTGGGACATTCTCTATAGTAGTGGACAATCTCTTTAATACAAATATATCGACTTAAAAATGAAAAAGTTATGACTCTCAGAATATTGCAACATAAATAAATTTTTTAAACAAAAAAGACTGACTGTCACTTCCAAAACAAGAAATAGGTACAGGTGCTTACTAGGAGCAGTCATCTCCATATACAACTAACAAAAGTAGCACTCTGCAATGCTAAGTATTCGAACATGAGATATATGAAATTTGTATAGCAATACTGCCCTAGCAAATAAAAATAACTGAGAAATCTTAGTGCATAAATTGGCAAATTCATGAATACCTGGAGCCACGATAAGGAGTTTTTCATTACCAGGTCCTATCAATGTGGAACTTATCTTAAAGACTAAAGTCTAGAGATGAGCGTTGTTCTACTCGAACTGTTCGCCAATCTCAAATTCGAGCTGTTTTGGGCGGTGTTCGAGCCGTTCGGCGAACACGAACAATTTGAGAAAAATTCGGCTGTTCGAGGTTATGTTCGATAACTGTTCGTGCACCAAAATCATAACTGGATTTTTTCTCAGTAATGATGAAAATTAATGTTAATACGCAGTTTGAGTGTACAGCGGGGTGGAGGGAGGGGCAGGGGATGGATCTCTGCAGGAACAATGAAGATCTCCATTTTTTTTTCTCTTTCCCGCATTTACAGTGGGGAGGTGCAATCTGTCAGCCTATCAGCAGCGCACACACGGAGCGAAGTGCTTTTTTTCACACAAGCAAGGGCATGTGTCATTGGCAGTGTATGTCACATGTCCTTGCGCTATAAGACCAAGCCATTTTCCCCGTCGCCACCATTTTCTCACTGATGCAGCTGCGTATTAGACGGCACCACTGTTGCTGTGTGCGCTATACCTTGTTAATTTCAAGCCAATTTTCGCACAAATCTACAGATAGCTTGGGAGTAGGGAATAGTTGTGATTGCAGTCCTTTTAAGGACTAGGTTACAGCATTTTCTACGACTTTTATCAGGCAGGTCTGTGCTCTTAAATAGATAGATTGTGGGAGTAAAGACTAATTGTAATTGGAGTCCTTTTCAGGACTAGGTTACATCAGTTCCTATCAGTTTTTTCCAGGCAGGTCTGTGCCAGTGCTGTGCAAGTTTTTTTCACAGCATTTGGCTGAATCTAGCAAAGCTAATCCTTTTTGGCCTATTGCAGAGTGTGTTAGTCAGTGGAGTAACCTATCTGTGTTGCAAGATATACCACCTGTGTATAGAATACCAATTTTTTTACTGCACCTAGTGAAGTAAAATCTTTTGGGCATAGCATCATTCTATTAGTCCATCTATACTGACATCCATCAGGTTGCAAATTGAATATAATTTTTTTCTGCATTTAGCTCTGAAAAAATATTGGGCTTCTAGCTGTGTGTGGGACTTGTTGTATTAGTCCATCTATACTGACCTCCATCAGGTTGAAAACTGAATATATTTTTTTCTGCATCTACCTCTGAAAAAATATTGGGCTTCTAGCTGTGTGTGGGACTTGTTCTATTAATCCATCTATACAGACCTCCATCAGGTTGCAAACTGAATATATTTTTTTCTGCATCTACCTCTGAAAAAATATTGGGCTTCTAGCTGTGTGTGGGACTTGTTGTATTAGTCCATCTATACTGACCTCCATCAGGTTGCAAACTGAATACATTTTTTTCTGCATCTACCTCTGAAAAAATATTGGGCTTCTAGCTGTGTGTGGGACTTGTTCTATTAATCCATCTATACAGACCTCCATCAGGTTGCAAACTGAATATATTTTTTTCTGCATCTACCTCTGAAAAATATTGGGCTTCTAGCTGTGTGTGGGACTTGTTCTATTAATCCATCTATACAGACCTCCATCAGGTTGCAAACTGAATATATTTTTTTCTGCATCTACCTCTGAAAAAATATGTGGCCTTCTAGCAGTGTGTGGGACTTTCTCTATTAGTCCATCTATACTGACCTCCATCAGGTTGCAAACTGAATATAATTTTTTTCTGCATCTAGCTCTGAAAAAATATTTGGCCTTCTAGCAGTGTGTGGGACTTTCTCTATTAGTCCATCTATACTGACCTTCATCAGGTTGCAAATTAAAAATAATTTTTATCTGCATCTACAGTACCTCTGAAAAAATATTTGGGCTTCTAGCTGTGTGTGGGACTTGTTCTATTAGTCCATCTATACTGACCTCCATCAGGTTGCAAATTGAATATAATTTTTATCTGTATCTAGCTCTGAAAAAATATTTGGCCTTCTAGCAGTGTGTGGGACTTTCTCTATTAGTCCATCTATACTGACCTCCATCAGGTTGCAAATTGAATATAATTTTTATCTGCATCTAGCTCTGAAAAAATATTTGGCCTTCTAGCAGTGTGTGGGACTTTCTCTATTAGTCCATCTATACTGACCTCCATCAGGTTGCAAATTAAAAATAATTTTTATCTGCATCTACCTCTGAAAAAATATTTGGGCTTCTAGCTGTGTGTGGGACTTGTTCTATTACTCCATCTATACTGACCTCCATCAGGTTGCAAACTGAATATATTTTTTTCTGCATCTACCTCTGAAAAAATATTGGGCTTCTAGCTGTGTGTGAGACTTGTTGTATTAGTCCATCTATACTGACCTCCAACAGGTTGCAAATTAAAAATAATTTTTATCTGCATCTACAGTACCTCTGAAAAAATATTTGGGCTTCTATCTGTGTGTGGGACTTGTTCTATTAGTCCATCTATACTGACCTCCATCAGGTTGCAAACTGAATATAATTTTTTTCTGCATCTAGCTCTGAAAAAATATTTGGCCTTCTAGCAGTGTGTGGGACTTGTTCTATTAGTCCACCTATACTGACCTCCATCAGGTTGCAAATTCAAAATAATTTTTTGTCTGCATCTAGCTCTGAAAAAATATTTGGCCTTCTAGCAGTGTGTGGGACTTTCTCTATTAGTCCATCTATACTGACCTCCATCAGGTTGCAAACTGAATATATATTTTTTCTGCATCTACCTCTGAAAAAATATTGGGCTTGTAGCTGTGTGTGGGACTTGTTCTATTAATCCATCTATACATACCTCCATCAGGTTGCAAACTGAATAAAAAAATTTTCTGCATCTACCTCTGAAAAAATATTTGGGCTTCTAGCTGTGTGTGGGACTGGTTCTATTAGTCCATCTATACTGACCTCCATCAGGTTGCAAATTGAATACAATTTTTTTCTGCATCTAACCCAGCCAATAGTTTTGGCCTAATACCACAGTTTGGCCACTCAGCTCTGCTCGGTTCCCATCCATTGTTTTTTTGTGCCAACAACTCCAGAGTTGTGAATTAGTTAACCACCAAAATGAGTGGAAAAAGGCCTGCTGCTGGTGGAAAGGGGAATAGGCGTGTTGGGAAGGGGAAAAAAGGTTGTGTCCGTGGGGTAGGTGTTAAAGCAACAGTAACATCTGCAGAAGAAAGACCATCTTCCAGCCAAACTAAAATGTCTACTTCTTTTAACGGACAATGTGATAAGATCCCTTTCTTACGGCCACGCCAATCGCTACAAATTCCAGATGAGGCACAAAAACAGCAGGTGCTTCAACGGATATCAAGTGCTCCTTTAAGTGGGCTCTCCTCCACATCAACTTCAACATCACAAATACTCCAGTCCTCAAAGGTGTCACCCCAATCGCACTTGCTTCCTCACAGCTCCCAAATCTCCAGCTGCCCGTCTGAGTATGAGGTAGAACAGATGGTTGAGTCTGCAGAGCTGTTTACTCATACTATAGCCTGGGAATCAGAGGTCGACTCCAGCGCTTCTGTGAGTCCAGACGAGGAAATAATCTGCACTGATGCCCAGAATCTTTATGAGTCGGATCCAGGACCAGACGCAGAAGGTTCTGACCATAATGTAGACCCTCATTCCCAAACTGTAACTCCTGTTGGTGGAGACAATGAGGAAGATGATGATAAGATTCAAATACCTGATTGGAGCGACAACTTTAGTTTTTTGTCAGGGCAGGAACAGGTTGGCTCTGAGGACGACGGGTGTGATAACGCACAGGGTGATGATGATAAGGTTGGAGATTCCACTTACTGTCAACCCACAGTCAGCCAAGAGATGAGGTCAGCAGAAGAGGTGGAGGAAGATGCTAGTGACGACTAGTGTTGAGCCACCCCCGTAGTGTTCGAGTTCGGTTCGTCGAACACCCGTGTGTTCGCCGAACTGTTCGTCGAACTGTTCATCGAACACCTTCGAACACCGTTAAAACCAATGGCAGGCAAACAAAAACACATAGAAACACATAGAAAACACCTTCAAAGGTGTCCAAAAGCTGACAAACTGCTCAGAAGACACAACTAACACATGGAAAAGTGACAAGTACATATAGTCATGCGAAAAGAAAAGAGGTGGAGGAGTAAAAGGAGGGGGAGACACAGATATAGGCATGTCATGCCCTTCTAAAATCCAAAAAGTGAGAAGCCGAGACGGCCAGTCCGCTCCTGCCCGTGCCACCTCCGTGTCGCCGGGTTTGTGCCAGAGCCGCGGTGAACCCTGACGGCCAGCCCCCCTCTCCCAATACTGGTGCCTGTCCGCTGGTGGGTCGAGAGAGCCCCCCTGTGGTGGAGGCAGCTCTAAGCTTTTTAATTTAAATTGTCCCTCTAATTTGAATGAATACACTTTAAATCCATTTACAAGGATCTATTGGAGGGCAAGTCTCATGCCAGCAGCCGCGTAATTCCAGCTCCAGTAGCGTCCACTAAAGCTGCTGCAGTTAAAAAGCTTTTATAAGGATCGAGCTCGGCTGTCCACCACAAGGCATCCTAGTGCCAGTCCCAGCCCCTATGCCTTGGGGTGCCTCCTGATGCTCTTCACTAAGTATCCCGTGGTCCCGAAGCATTTCCTTTGAAAAAATTAAGTGTCCAAACTACAGGTGGTGTAGCTTGCTTAACAGCCGGGATAATCCGCTGACTAGCAGACACTGCTACTAGGCACAAAGTATTTCCTGGGCTAGATGCAGTTAAAAATTTGTAAGTAGATACTCTCGTTGGATGCTGAGAAAGCATTCCATAGAGTCTCCTGGCACGCCATATATGATTCTCTTAAAAAGCTTGGGGTAGGGGTCTAGGGGACCCTTTTATAGCCAAAATCACGGCCCTGTATCACAATACGTCACCTAGGCTGAAGATAAGTGGAACTGTAGCACCGAGGGCTCGGTTGCTACAGACGTATTGCACCTCACCCAGAGGTGTGATATCTCACTCTCAGATAAGGATGGAGTGTGGATCAGGACCCGACACCTGCATGCATTACACCACATTGCCGTGGGGCAGGGCGACCAATATGCCCCTGAGATGGGCACGACAGTCCCTGTCCCTGGCTGGAGTGGGGGGAGGGAACACTGAGGAAGGGGAACCCTGCAGTGCAGGAGCAGGGAGGAAGCAGTTCCTGGGTGCATTGAGAAGGGAGTATAAAAGGTGGGCACCATCTTAGTTCAGTGCAGAGAAGTCTGAGCAGAAGTGGCAGGGAGCAGGGGCTCTGCATAAGCTCTGCTCCGGAGGCGGGCCTAGTAACAGAGGCCCAGGCCTGCAAGAGGGAGAAGGAAGGAAGAGGAGCGGAGAAGGCTCCAGGAACGAGGAATGAAGGGATCCCAGGGGTGCGGACGGGCGAGTCGCCACCGCACGCCCGAATCCACCTGCGTGGAGGGGTCAGGCCAAAGGGGGAGACCGGTCCCCGAACTAGTGGAGGCAGGAAACGACCCTCAGCTAGAAACCGGAGGCTCTGACATTTTATGTGGCGCAGCCCCTTGCTCCACCCGCTAGGAAGGCACCACATAGGGTCAGGGAAACTGGCGCCAAGTTTACCAAGAGGAGGCCCGAGGCAGCCGGACAGAAGTGTTGGTAAGAAAGTCCAGACAAAGGACACACAAAGGGGGTCCTGTGAAGCGCTCCAAAGTTATCTGGGAGTTGTCTGAGCCCCTCACCTGGTGAGCACAGTACGACGTGGGCAGCCGTTACCTGCAGACGTGGTCTGGATAATAAGAACTGTGAGTAAAGGCCCTGAACTGCATCACTGACTCCGTGTCATTACTGCTGCTGCCCTGCACCATCACCCCCATCCTCCGCATACACTGCCCTGAGGCTATACTCCTCCCGTGGGGAGTTATGCTACGCTCTGCTGCACCCACAACACCAGCCTTAGCGGTCTGCCCTGTAGCGGCGGTTCACTCTGACCGCAATCCACGGGTGGCGTAGTCGGACATTTAAACATCAAAACCACATAAATAGTTCCGCCACTGGTTTGACCGCCCTGAGCCACGGAACCGGATCGCCGCCACGAAGACTACAACCACCAGCATCCACCAAAAAGGGTCTGGCTCCGGGTGTCCCAAGGCCCAGGGGGCGCGTCAGAACATTTTCATCACCTTTCACAATCACCAATGGGACAAGGCAGGGATGTTCTCTGTCCCCTCTCTTATACATCCTAGTGACGGAGCACCTGCTCTCATCAATTCGCCATAACCCCAATATTAGGTGGATTGAGGTGGGAGGCACCGAGTACAAGTGCTCTCTATTTGCTGATGATGTCCTAGTATATATCACTCAATCACATATATCCATCCATGCTGTTATGGCTGAAATAGATCACTTTGTTACATGGTCAAATTTTAAAATCAATGCAGCGAAGTCTGAGGCCCTCGATGTCTCCCTCCCCAAATCCATATAGGATTCCATCCAGTCCAACTTTCGCTTTGCCTGGCCCTCACAGGGTATCAAATACTTAGGAATTCCTATTCATAGAGACCTCTCCCATCTATGTTATCTTAATTTTGGGCCCTTTATTGAACAACTCCATACAGACCACGGTTGGCAAGTTAGAACTGTAAGATTCACTACGTGAACCACTGGTGTTTTGTGGAAAAGCACATGTACACTGTGTTCCAAATTATTATGCAAAAAGTGTTTAGGAGTGATAAGGGAAGAATTTGTTTGTTTGTCAGTTAAACTCATTGATGGTGATGTGTGTCAGGGCTCTTTATATCACTGTAAGCAATTGCAGACACCAGTGCTAATTAGTTTGTCAGGTGTGTCCAATGAAAGGCAAGACTACTTAAGAAGGCTCTCTCACATTATTCAGCAGCCTACATTTTCTGCCAAAATGGGAAAGAAAAAGGATGTGTCGGCTGCTGAGAAGCAACAAATTGTGGAGTGTTTAGGTCAAGGCATGACTACAATCAACATTGTGCGATGATCAGGATGAAGTGTCTTGGCAATCAAGAAGTATGTAGCTGATTCACAGTACACACGTGTGCGTGCTGATAAGGGCAAATTGAGGACTCTTTCCTACAGGCAATTACGTCAGGTTGAAAGAGCAGCGGCAAAAAAGCCTTGTCATAGCAGCAGACAAGTTTTTGAAGCTGCTTGTGCCTCCAACGTCCCCTGAACAACAAGATGCAGGGTCCTTCAGAGGTTTGCAGCTGTGCATACGCCATCCTGTCGACCTCCTCTATCCACTTCACACAAGCAGAAACGGCTCCAGTGGGCCAAACATTACATGAAGACTGATTTCAAAACTGTTTTGTTCACGGATGAGTGCCGTGCAGCGCTCGATGGTCCAGATGGATGGAGTGGAGGATGGCTGGTTGATGGACACCCCACGCAAACACGGCTACAGCGCCAACAAGGAGGAGGTGGAGTAATGTTTTGGGCTGGAATCATGGGGAGAGAGATTGTCGGCCCCTTTAGGATCCCTGAAGGCGCTAAAGATGAACTCCATAATGTATGTGGATTTTCTCAAACAGCACTTCCTGCCATGGTTCAAGAAGAAGAACCGTGTATTTCACAGCAAGATCATTTTTCTGCATGATAATGCACCATCTCATGCTGCACATAAAACATCTGCATCTCTGGCTGATATGGGCATAAAAGGGGACAAACTTATGGTGTGACCCCCATGCTCCCCTGACCTCTACCCCATTCAGAACCTTTGGAGCATCATTAAAAGGAGTGTCTATGATGGCGGGAGGCAGTTCACATCTAAGCAACAGCTCTGGGAGGGTATTCTGTCCTCATGCAAAACAATTGAAGCAGAAACCATCCAAAACCTGACAAATTCAATGGACGAGAGAGTTCAGAAGCTCCTTTCGAACAAGGGGTCCTATGTGAAAATGTAACATCACCTAGAATAAAGTTTTGAGTTGAAAACTGTTTGATTTCAGTTTCTAACAACCTGCTAATGCTTATAATTTCAAAAATGACCATTTTTTTGGTCTTTATTAAAATGAAAAGGTTGATCGAAAAGTTTGGGGGATCTAAGAGTGTGGCAACCCAGTAGTCATGATTACTTCGAATTCTGACAATATGAGGGTCATGCTGCAGGTAGTGCAGCAAGAAGGCACTTATGTGTCTTGCGCATCTCGGAGCCCCAAAATTATTTTCCGGGCAAGATGCAGCTAAAAATTATTTTTAATTTTAAATCTGATGGAGCTTATTATAGATGGCCTAATAGGATCAGTGCTGCACACTGCTACAAAGCCCAAATTATTTTCCAGTCAAGATACAGATAAACATGATTAGTAATTTGAAAGCTTAAAACGGTTGGTAGGGTGATTTTAAACAATCATCAAGCTTTTACTCTCCCCAGGATGACACAGGGGTAGAAAAGTCGTTTCGGATCCATGATTTGTTCATCTTTATGAACGTGAGTCTGTCTACATTATCAGTGGAGAGCCGCGTGCGCTTATCTGTCAGCACACCACCAGCAGCGCTGAACACACGTTCAGACAGAACGCTGGCTGCGGGGCATGACAAGATCTCCAAGGCGTAAGTGGCTAGCTCCGGCCATTTATCCAGATTGGAAGCCCAAAAAGAGCAAGGGTCCAGTGACACAGTCGTGGCTTCAATGTTTACTTGGAGATACTCCTGTACCATCGTCTCTAGGCGTTGACTATGTGTCAGACTTCTTGTCTCCTGTGGCCTTGCAAAGGATGGGCTAAAAAAGTGGTGAAATGATTCCGCAAAATTGATGTTACCACCAGATACTGTGGTTCTGTTACGGTTTGAGTGCTGAACACTTGACGGTCCCACGGTTGGCAAGTTGGAACTGTGAGATTCACTACATGCACCACTGGTATTTTGTGGAAAAGCACATGTAAGATTCTGCAACAGTCTCTGCTGATACTCCTGCATGCGTGCATCCCTTTCTATGGCAGGAATAATTTCTGCAAATTTACTTTTGTACCGGGGATCTAACAGTGTGGCAACCCAGTAGTCAGGATTATTTCTAATTCTCACAATTCGAGGGTCATGTTGCAGGTAGTGCAGCAAGAAGGCACTCATGTGTGTTGCGCATCCAGGAGCACCAAGTCCCTGTTGTGTTGGTGGCGAGGTAACAATCATGCTTCCTTCCTCTGTCCTCTCTCCCCAACCTCGCACAACAGAAATGTGATCAAGGTCTCCCTCATCTGATGAGTCTTCCATCAGTTCGTCCTCCACTTCTTCCTGGGCTCCTGCACCTTCCTCACTAGTTTGGCTGCTACCATGCGCCCTGGTAAAACCATCTCCCCCACCCTCACATGCCTGCCGCCTTGGTGCTGCCGACCGTCTGGACCTTGCAGATGTTAGCCCTTCCGCATACAACTCCTCCTCCTCTACTTCCTCCACCTCCTCTTGTGCCACCACCTGACTCCGAATTCTGTTTAACATGTGCTCCAGCATGTAAATCACCGGAATAGTCATGCTGATAATGGCATCGTCAGCACTAAACATCTTCGTCGCCATTTCAAAACTGTGCAGAAGGGTGCATAGGTCCCTGATCTGAGACCACTCCTCCAGCGTGATTTGCCCCACCTCTGAATCTCGTTGGCCCAGGCTATACGTCAGAACGTATTGCACCAGGGCTTGTCGGTGCTGCCACAGTCGCTGCAACATGTGCAGAGTTGAATTCCACCGGGTAGGCACATCGCATTTTAGCCGGTGAAGTGGCAGGCCCAACGACTTCTGTAGAGATGTAAGTCGCTGAGCTGCGGGATGCGAACGGCGGAAGTGAGCACACAGCGACCGTGCCCTCTGCAGAAGGCCATCTAGTCTGGGATAGTGGGCTAAAAATTGCTGGACAACCAGGTTCAACGCGTGAGCCATACAAGGCACGTGTGTGACATTGCCCCGGCGAAGGGCCGCACCCAGGTTTGCAGCATTGTCGCACACGGCCTTCCCTGGTTTCAGGTCCAGTGGAGACAACCATTCATGAAATTGGTTCTCCAGAGCTGACCACAACTCCTCAGCTGTGTGACTCACATTTCCCAGACATTTCAATGTAAAAACCGCCTGATGACGTTGAGCCCTACTGCCAGCATAGTAAGGAGGTGTGCAGGATCCCTTCTGCGCAGTTAGAAAGCTTGTGGCATGACCAGACAGGCTTTGGGTGCAGGTGGAAGACCGAGAGGAGGTTGAGGAGGCAGAAGCAGTGGAGGAAAACTGACATAAAGAGGATTGACGCACAACTCGTGGGGACGGCAAGACTTGGACAGCAGCCCCTTGTCCTGCTGTCACCATAGTTACCCAGTGCCCAGTCAGCGACATGTAACGCCCCTGTCCATGCCTACTCGTCCAAGTGTCTGTGGTGAAATGCACCCTGTCACACACAGAGTTTCTCAAAGAAGCGGTGATGTTGTGTGCGACATGCTGGTGGAGCGCAGGCACACCTTTCTTTGAGAAGTAGTGCCGACTGGGCATCTGGTACTGGGGCACTGCGACGGACATAAGGTCTCGAAAATCCTCTGTGTCCACCAGGCGGAAAGGCAGCATTTCTGTAGCCAAGAGCTTGCAGATGGTGAAATTCAACCTCTTAGCTTTCTCATGGCTAGGAGGAAATGGTCTTTTACTTGTCCACATCTGAGGGACCGAGGGCTGGCTATTGTGCTTAGACGGGGTTGATAAGGGTGTCCCCGGCAAACTGCCGGTCTGTGAGGAAGATGCAGGCAGACATGTTAGGTTGCCTTGATCCAAAGGTGGTGCTATCGATGTCGGACAGCGCTCAAGACCAGCTGGTGTTACCACCACCAAAGAAAATGATGACCTGCCAATCACGCTGGCTGTTGCGGGTAAAGAGGTGGCAGGTCTGCGCCCCAAAACAGGTGTGACTGCTGTCCCCCCAGTCACAGAGGATGAAGAGGCCGCGGATGCACAAGATATGGCAGACGGTGGTTGGCCCGGCCGGCTAGACCGCATTGTAGCACACTGAGCTTCCCACTGCAACTTATGCTTCATGTCCATGTGCCGGTTCATGCATGAAGTACTCAAACTATGTATTTTTTGGCCTCTACTTAGCTTTTGCTGACAAATGTTACAGATAACACGAGTTGTGTCATCTTTATCGATCTGAAAAAATGCCCAGGCTATGCAAGGCTTAGCACCCATGCGACCTGAAGAGCCACCACGACTTGTGGTGAGAGGCAGAGTTGTGTTTGAGGATGCAGTTGTTGACGTGCTTCCAGTACTACGTCTCTGTCCAGGAAGGCGCAACCTGACATCGTCGTCACTAGCATCTTCCTCCACCTCCTCTGCTGACCTCATCTCTTGGCTGACTGTGGGTTGACAGTAAGTGGGATCTCCGACCTCATCATCATCACCCTGTGCGTTATCACACCCGTCGTCCTCAGAGCCAACCTGTTCCTGCCCTGACAAAAAACTAAAGTTGTCGCTCCAATCAGGTATTTGAGTCTTATCATCGTCTTCCTCATTGTCTCCACCAACAGGAGTTACAGTTTGGGAATGAGGGTCTACATTATGATCAGAACCTTCTGCGTCTGGTCCTGGATCCGACTCATAAAGATTCTGGGCATCAGTGCAGATCATTTCCTCGTCTGGATTCACAGAAGTGCTGGAGTCGACCTCTGATTCCCAGGCTATAGTATGAGTAAACAGCTCTGCAGACTCAACCATCTGTTCTACCTCATACTCAGACGGGCAGCTGGAGATTTGGGAGCTGTGAGGAAGCAAGTGCGATTTGGGTGACACCTTTGAGGACTGGAGTATTTGTGATGTTGAAGTTGATGTGGAGGAGAGTCCACTTAAAGGAGCACTTGATATCCGTTGAAGCACCTGCTGTTTTTGTGCCTCATCTGGAATTTGTAGCGATTGGCGTGGCCGTAAGAAAGGGATCTTATCACATTGTCCGCTAAAAGAAGTAGACATTTTAGTTTGGCTGGAAGATGGTCTTTCTTCTGCACCTACCCCACGGACACAACCTTTTTTCCCCTTCCCAACACGCCTATTCGCCTTTCCACCAGCAGCAGGCCTTTTTCCACTCATTTTGGTGGTTAACTAATTCACAACTCTGGAGTTGTTTGCACAAAAAAACAATGGATGGTAACCGAGCAGAGCTGAGTGGCCAAACTGTGGTATTAGGCCAAAACTATTGGCTGGGTTAGATGCAGAAAAAAATTATTTTTAATTTGCAACCTGATGGAGGTCAGTATAGACGGACTAATAGACCAAGTCCCACACACCACTAGAAGCCCAAATATTTTTTCAGAGCTAGATGCAGAAATTTTTTTTATTCAATTTGCAACCTGATGGAGGTCAGTATAGATGGACTAATAGACCAAGTCCCACACACTGCTAGAAGCCCAAATATTTTTTCAGAGCTAGATGCAGAAAAAAATTATTTTTAATTTGCAACCTGATGGAGGTCAGTATAGATGGACTAATAGAACAAGTCCCACACGCTGCTAGAAGCCCAAATATTTTTTCAGAGATAAATGAAGAAAAAAATTATTTTTAATTTGCAACCTGATGGAGGTCAGTATAGATGGACTAATAGACCAAGTCCCACACACTGCTAGAAGCCCAAATATTTTTTCAGAGCTAGATGCAGAAAAAAATTATTTTTAATTTGCAACCTGATGGAGGTCAGTATAGATGGACTAATAGACCAAGTCCCACACACCGCTAGAAGCCCAAATATTTTTTCAGAGCTAGATGCAGAAAAAAATTATATTCAATTTGCAACCTGCTGGAGGTCAGTATAGAAGGACTAATAGAACAAGTCCCACACACTGCTAGAAGCCCAAATATTTTTTCAGAGCTAAATGAAGAAAAAAATTATTTTTAATTTGCAACCTGATGGAGGTCAGTATAGATGGACTAATAGACCAAGTCCCACACACTGCTAGAAGCCCAAATATTTTTTCAGAGCTAGATGCAGAAAAAAATTATATTCAGTTTGCAACCTGATGGAGGTCAGTATAGATGGACTAATAGAATGATGCTATGCCCAAAAGATTTTACTTCACTAGGTGCAGTAAAAAAATTGGTATTCTATGCACAGGTGGTATATCTTGCAAACACAGATAGGCTACTCCACTGACTAACACACTCTGCAATAGGCCAAAAAGGATTAGCTTTGCTAGATTCAGCCAAATGCTGTGAAAAAAACTTGCACAGCACTGGCACAGGCCTGCCTGGCAAAAACTGATAGGAACTGATGTAACCTAGTCCTGAAAAGGACTCCAATTACAATTAGTCTTTACACCCACAATCTATCTATTTAAGAGCACAGACCTGCCTGATAAAAGTCGTAGGAAATGCTGTAACCTAGTCCTTAAAAGGACTGCAATCACAACTATTCCCTACTCCCAAGCTATCTGTATATTTGTGCGAAAATTGGCTTGAAATTAACAAGGTATAGCGCACACAGCAACAGCGGTGCCGTCTAACACGCAGCTGCAGCAGTGAGAAAATGGTGGCGACGGGGAAAATGGCTTGGTCTTATAGGGCAAGGACATGTGACATACACTGCCAATCACACATGCCCTTGCTTGTGTGAAAAAAAGCACTTCGCTCCGTGTGTGCGCTGCTGATAGGCTGACAAATTGCACCTCCCCACTGCAAATGCGGGAAAGAGAAATAAAAATGGAGATCTTCATTGTTCCTGCAGAGATCCATCCCCTGCCCCTCCCCCCGCCCCGCTGTACACTCAAACTGCGTATTAACATTAATTTTCATCATTACTGAGAAAAAATCCAGTTATGATTTTGGTGCACGAACAGTTATCGAACATAACCTCGAACAGCCGAATTTTTCTCAAATTGTTCGTGTTCGCCGACCGGCTCGAACACCGCCCAAAACAGCTCGAATTTGAGATTGGCGAACAGTTCGAGTAGAACAACGCTCATCTCTAGTGACGACGAGGTCAGGTTGCGCCTTCCTGGACAGAGACGTAGTACTGGAAGCACGTCAACAACTGCATCCTCAAACACAACTCTGCCTCTCACCACAAGTCGTGGTGGCTCTTCAGGTCGCATTGGTGCTAAGCCTTGCATAGCCTGGGCATTTTTTCAGATCGATAAAGATGACCCAACTCGTGTTATCTGTAACATTTGTCAGCAAAAGCTAAGTAGAGGCCAAAAAATACATAGTTTGAGTACTTCATGCATGAACCGGCACATGGACATGAAGCATAAGTTGCAGTGGGAAGCTCAGTGTGCTACAATGTGGCCTAGCCGGCCGGGCCAACCACCGTCTGCCATATCTTGTGCATCCGCGGCCTCTTCATCCTCTGTGACTGGGGGGACAGCAGTCACACCTGTTTTGGGGCGCAGACCTGCCACCTCTTTACGCACAACAGCCAGCGTGATTGGCAGGTCATCATTTTCTTTGGAGGTGGTAACACCAGCTGGTGTTGAGCGCTGTCCGACATCGATAGCACCACCTTTGGATCAAGGCAACCTAACATGTCCGCCTGCATCTTCCTCACAGACCGGCAGTTTGCCGGGGACACCCTTATCAACCCCGTCTAAGCACAATAGCCAGCCCTCGTTCCCTCAGATGTGGACAAGTAAAGACCATTTCCTCCTAGCCATGAGAAAGCTAAGAGGTTGAATTTCACCATCTGCAAGCTCTTGGCTACAGAAATGCTGCCTTTCCGCCTGATGGACACAGAGGATTTTCGAGACCTTATGTCCGTCGCAGTGCCCCAGTACCAGATGCCCAGTCGGCACTACTTCTCAAAGAAAGGTGTGCCTGCGCTCCACCAGCATGTCGCACACAACATCTCCGATTCTTTGAGAAACTCTGTGTGTGACAGGGTGCATTTCACCACAGACACTTGGACGAGTAGGCATGGACAGGGGCGTTACATGTCGCTGACTGGGCACTGGGTAACTATGGTGACAGCAGGACAAGGGGCTGCTGTCGAAGTCTTGCCGTCCCCACGAGTTGTGCGTCAATCCTCTTTATGTCAAAGTTCCTCCACTGCTTCTGCCTCCTCAATCTCCTCTCGGTCTTCCACCTGCACCTAAAGACTGTCTGGTCATGCCACAAGCTTTCTAACTGCGCAGAAGGGATCCTGCACACCTCCTTACTATGCTGGCAGTAGGGCTCAACGTCATCAGGCGGTTTTTACATTGAAATGTCTGGGAAATGTGAGTCACACAGCTGAGGAGTTGTGGTCAGCTCTGGAGAACCAATTTCATGAATTGTTGTCTCCACTGGACCTGAAACCAGGGAAGGCCGTGTGCGACAATGCTGCAAACCTGGGTGCGGCCCTTCGCCGGGGCAATGTCACACACGTGCCTTGTATGGCTCACGCGTTGAACCTGGTTGTCCAGCAATTTTTAGCCCACTATCCCAGACTAGATGGCCTTCTGCAGAGGGCACGGTCACTGTGTGCTCACTTCCGCCGTTCGCATCCCGCTGCTCAGCGACTTACATCTCTACAGAAGTCGTTGGGCCTGCCACTTCACCGGCTAAAATGCGATGTGCCTACCCGGTGGAATTCAACTCTGCACATGTTGCAGCGACTGTGGCAGCACCGACAAGCCCTGGTGCAATACGTTCTGACGTATAGCCTGGGCCAACGAGATCCAGAGGTGGGGCAAATCACGCTGGAGGAGTGGTCTCAGATCAGGGACCTATGCACCCTTCTGCACAGTTTTGAAATGGCGACGAAGATGTTTAGTGCTGACGATGCCATTATCAGCATGACTATTCCGGTGATTTACATGCTGGAGCACATGTTAAACAGAATTCGGAGTCAGGTGGTGGCACAAGAGGAGGTGGAGGAAGTAGAGGAGGAGGAGTTGTATGCGGAAGGGCTAACATCTGCAAGGTCCAGACGGTCGGCAGCACCAAGGCGGCAGGCATGTGAGGGTGGGGGAGATGGTTTTACCAGGGCGCATGGTAGCAGCCAAACTAGTGAGGAAGGTGCAGGAGCCCAGGAAGAAGTGGAGGACGAACTGATGGAAGACTCATCAGATGAGGGAGACCTTGATCACATTTCTGTTGTGCGAGGTTGGGGGGAGAGGACAGAGGAAGGAAGCATGATTGTTACCTCGCCACCAACACAACAGGGACTTGGTGCTCCTGGATGCGCAACACACATGAGTGCCTTCTTGCTGCACTACCTGCAACATGACCCTCGAATTGTGAGAATTAGAAATAACCCTGACTACTGGGTTGCCACACTGTTAGATCCCCGGTACAAAAGTAAATTTGCAGAAATTATTCCTGCCATAGAAAGGGATGCACGCATGCAGGAGTATCAGCAGATACTGTTACAGAATCTTACATGTGCTTTTCCACAAAATACCAGTGGTGCACGTAGTGAATCTCACAGTTCCAACTTGCCAACCGTGGGACCATCAAGTGTTCAGCACTCAAACCGTAACAGAACCACAGTGTCTGCTGGTAACATCAATTTTGCGGAATCATTTCACCACTTTTTTAGCCCATCCTTTGCAAGGCCACAGGAGACAAGAAGTCTGACACATAGTCAACGCCTAGAGACGATGGTACAGGAGTATCTCCAAGTAAACATTGAAGCCATGACTGTGTCACTGGACCCTTTCTCTTTTTGGGCTTCCAATCTGGATAAATGGCCGGAGCTAGCCACTTACGCCTTGGAGATCTTGTCATGCCCCGCAGCCAGCGTTCTGTCTGAACGTGTGTTCAGCGCTGCTGGTGGTGTGCTGACAGATAAGCGCACGCGGCTCTCCACTGATAATGTAGACAGACTCACGTTCATAAAGATGAACAAATCATGGATCCGAAACGACTTTTCTACCCCTGTGTCATCCTGGGGAGAGTAAAAGCTTGATGATTGGTTAAAATCACCCTACCAACCGTTTTAAGCTTTCAAATTACTAATCATGTTTATCTGTATCTTGGCTGGAAAATTATTTGGGCTTTGTAGCAGTGTGCAGAACTGATTCTATTAGGCCATCTATAATAAGCTCCACCAGATTTAAAATTACTAATCATGTTTATCTGTATCTTGACTGGAAAATAATTTGGGCTTTGTAGCAGTGTGCAGCACTGATCCTACTAGGCCATCTATACTAAAGCTTCACCAGATTTAAAATTAATAATAATTTTTTGCTGCATCTAGCCCGGAAAATAATTTTGGGGCTCCGAGATGCGCAAGACACATAAGTGCCTTCTTGCTGCACTACCTGCAGCATGACCCTCATATTGTCAGAATTCGAAGTAATCATGACTACTGGGTTGCCACACTCTTAGATCCCCCAAACTTTTCGATCAACCTTTTCATTTTAATAAAGACCAAAAAAATGGTCATTTTTGAAATTATAAGCATTAGCAGGTTGTTAGAAACTGAAATCAAACAGTTTTCAACTCAAAACTTTATTCTAGGTGATGTTACATTTTCACATAGGACCCCTTGTTCGAAAGGACCCTCTGAACTCTCTCGTCCATTGAATTTGTCAGGTTTTGGATGGTTTCTGCTTCAATTGTTTTGCACGAGGACAGAATACCCTCCCAGAGCTGTTGCTTAGATGTGAACTGCCTCCCGCCATCATAGACACTCCTTTTAATGATGCTCCAAAGGTTCTGAATGGGGTAGAGGTCAGGGGAGCATGGGGGTCACACCATAAGTTTGTCCCCTTTTATGCCCATATCAGCCAGAGATGCAGATGTTTTATGTGCAGCATGAGATGGTGCATTATCATGCAAAAAAATGATCTTGTTGTGAAATACACGGTTCTTCTTCTTGAACCATGGCAGGAAGTGCTGTTTGAGAAAATCCACATACATTATGGAGTTCATCTTTAGCGCCTTCAGGGATCCTAAAGGGGCCGACAATCTCTCTCCCCATGATTCCAGCCCAAAACATTACTCCACCTCCTCCTTGTTGGCGCTGTAGCCGTGTTTGCGTGGGGTGTCCATAAACCAGCTATCCTCCACTCCATCCATCTGGACCATCGAGCGCTGCACGGCACTCATCCGTGAACAAAACAGTTTTGAAATCAGTCTTCATATAATGTTTGGCCCACTGGAGCCGTTTCTGCTTGTGTGAAGTGGATAGAGGAGGTCGACAGGATGGCGTATGCACAGCTGCAAACCTCTGAAGGACCCAGCATCTTGTTGTTCGGGGGACGTTGGAGGCACCAGCAGCTTCAAAAACTTGTCTGCTGCTATGACAAGGCTTTTTTGCCGCTGCTCTTTCAACCTGACGTAATTGCCTGTAGGAAAGAGTCCTCAATTTGCCCTTATCAGCACGCACACGTGTGTACTGTGAATCAGCTACATACTTCTTGATTGCCAAGACACTTCATCCTGATCATCGCACAATGTTGATTGTAGTCATGCCTTGACCTAAACACTCCACAATTTGTTGCTTCTCAGTAGCCGACACATCCTTTTTCTTTCCCATTTTGGCAGAAAACGTAGGCTGCTTAATAATGTGAGACAGCCTTCTTAAGTAGTCTTGCCTTTCATTGGACACACCTGCCAAACTAATTAGCACAGGTGTCTGCAATTGCTTACAGTGATATAAAGAGCCCTGACACACATCACCATCAATGAGTTTAACTGACAAACAAATTCTTCCCTTATCACTCCTAAACACTTTTTGCATAATAATTTGGAACACAGTGTACATGTGCTTTTCCACAAAACACCAGTGGTTCATGTAGTGAATCTTACAGTTCTAACTTGCCAACCGTGGTCTGTATGGAGTTGTTCAATAAAGGGCCCAAAATTAAGATAACATAGATGGGAGAGGTCTCTATGAATAGGAATTCCTAAGTATTTGATACCCTGTGAGGGCCAGGCAAAGGGAACGTTGGACTGGATGGAATCCTATATGGATTTGGGGAGGGAGACATCGAGGGCCTTAGACTTCGCTGCATTGATTTTAAAATTTGACCATGTAACAAAGTGATCTATTTCAGCCATAACAGTATGGATGGATATATGTGATTGAGTGATATATATAGGACATCATCAGCAAATAGAGAGCACTTGTACTCGGTGCCTCCCACCTCAATCCACCTAATATTGGGGTTATGGCGAATTGATGAGAGCAGGTGCTCCGTCACTAGGATGTATAAGAGAGGGGACAGAGAACATCCCTGCCTTGTCCCATTGGTGATTGTGAAAGGTGATGAAAATGTTCTGACGCGCCCCCTGGGCCTTGGGACACCCGGAGCCGGACCCTTTTTGGTGGATGCTGGTGGTTGTAGTTTCCGTGGCGGCGACCCGGTTCCGTGGTTCAGGTCGGTCAAACCAGTGGCGGAACTATTTATGTGGTTTTGATGCTTAAATGTCCGACTACGCCACCCGTGGATTGCGGTCAGAGTGAACCGCCGCTCCAGGGCAGACCGCTGAGGCTGGTGTTGTGGGTGCAGCAGAGCGTAGCATAACTCCCCACGGGAGGAGTATAGCCTCAGGGCAGTGTATGCGGAGGATGGGGGTGATGGTGCAGGGCAGCAGCAGTAACGACACGGAGTCAGTGATGCAGTCCAGGGCCTTTACTCACAGTTCTTATTATCCAGACCACGTCTGCAGGTAACGGCTGCCCACGTCGTACTGTGCTCACCAGGTGAGGGGCTCAGACAACTCCCAGATAACTTTGGAGCGCTTCACAGGACCCCCTTTGTGTGTCCTTTGTCTGGCCTTTCTTACCAACCCTTCTGTCCGGCTGCCTCGGGCCTCCTCTTGGTAAACTTGGCGCCAGTTTCCCTGACCCTATGTGGTGCCTTTCTAGCGGGTGTAGCGAGGGGCTGCACCACATATAATTTCACAGCCTCCAGTTTCTAGCTGAGGGTCGTTTCCTGCCTCCACTAGTTTCGGGGACCGGTCTCCCCCTTTGGCCTGACCCCTCCACGCAGGTGGATTCGGGCGTGCGGTGGCGACTCGCCCGTCCGCACCCCTGGGATCCCTTCGTTCCTCGTTCCTGGAGCCTTCTCCGCTCCTCTTCCTTCCTTCTCCCTCTTCCAGGCCTGGGCCTCTGTTACTAGGCCCGCCTCCGGAGCAGAGCTCATGCAGAGCCCCTGCTCCCTGCCACTTCTGCTCAGACTTCTCTGCACTGAACTAAGATGGTGCCCACATTTTATACTCCCTTCTCAATGCACCCAGGAACTGCTTCCTCCCTGCTCCTGCACTACAGGGTTCCCCTTCCTCAGTGTTCCCTCCCCCCACTCCAGCCAGGGACAGGGACTGTCGTGCCCATCTCAGGGGCATATTGGTCGCCCTGGCCCACGGCAATGTGGTGTAATGCATGCAGGTGTCGGGTCCTGATCCACACTACATCCTTACCTGAGAGTGAGATATCACACCTCTGGGTGAGGTGCAATACCTCTGTAGCAACCGAGCCCTCAGGGTGCTACAGTTCCATTTATCTTCAGCCTAGGTGACGTATTGCGATACAGGGCCGTGATTTTGGCTATAAAAGGGTTCCCTAGACCCCTACCCCAAGCTTTTTAAGAGAATCATATATGGCGTGCCAGGAGACTCTATGGAATGCTTTCTCAGCATCCAACGAGAGTATCTAATTACAAATTTTTAACTGCATCTAGCCCAGGAAATTCTTTGTGCCTAGTAGCAGTGTCTGCTAGTCAGCGGATTATCCCGGCTGTTAAGCAAGCTACACCACCTGTAGTTTGGACACTTAATTTTTTCAAAGGAAATGCTTCGGGACCACGGGATACTCAGTGAAGCGCATCAGGAGGCACCCCAAGGCATAGGGGCTGGGACTGGCAGTAGGATGCCTTGCGGTGGACAGCCGAGCTCGATTCTTATAAAAGCTTTTTAACTGCAGCAGCTTTAGTGGACGCTACTGGAGCTGGAATTACGCGGCTGCTGGCATGAGACTTGCCCTCCAATAGATCCTTGTAAATGGATTTAAAGTGTATTCATTCAAATTAGAGAGACAATTTGAATTAAAAAGCTTAGAGCTGCCTCCACCACAGGGGGGCTCGCTCGACCCACCAGCGGACAGGCACCAGTTTTGGGAGAGGGGGGCTGGCCATCACGGTTCACAGCGGCTCTGGCACAAATCCGGCGACGCGGAGGTGGCACGGGCAGGAGCGGACTGAACGTGTCGGCTTCTCACTTTTTGGATTGTAGAAGGGCATGCCATGCCTATATCTTTGTCTCCCCCTCCTTTTACTCCTCCACCTCTTTTCTTTTCGCATGACTATATGTACTTGTCACTTTTCCATGTGTTAGTTGTGTCTTCTGAGCAGTTTGTCAGCTTTTGGACACCTTTGAAGGTGTTTTCTATGTGTTTCTATGTGTTTTTGTTTGCCTGCCATTGGTTTTAACGGTGTTCGAAGGTGTTCGACGAACAGTTCGACGAACAGTTCGGCGAACACACGGGTGTTCGACGAACCGAACCGAACTCGAACACTACGGGGGTGGCTCAACACTACTAAAGTCTGCATGTTTATGGGAAGGTAAGAACCTGCTGTAATTAAAACCACCTGTGTACTTAATTTTTTTAACTAGCAGAATATAAAAACTACATACATTTTGAGTAATCATAAACATACTGCCCCATAAAACAAAGTTACCAAATCAATTGTACAGCAAAGTGAGTATCGTTAAAACAAGACTCAAAATAACCAAGGCAAATTATTGTTTTTAATTTTTTTTAACATTACACCACTTGGAGTTTTTTCCCATTTTTTCAGTACTTTGTATGGTAAAATGAATGGTGTCCTTCAAAACTCATTTTGGAAAAAACATGTCAACTGTCAATTTACCAGGTCAATTTGGGCATTATAAAGACAAAATTAAAACATAATGGCAAATTGCTTTTCTTCATATCTCAATCTTTATTAATAAAACAAAATGAGTAATCTTGCAATTTTCAGACTGACCACTTGGGCTTTTTTAGACTTTATTGAAACAATACATTTACATAAACACAATGATCTGACCCTGACCTTATCTTTTTCATTGAAGTATCTAATGAGCATGTGCATAGGTCATTGTGAAGGGAGGAGGAGCATGGTCAGCTGTGACATCACCTAATGTCAATGGTACATCCTTTATCAATGGTGTATAGAAGTGTTACTTGTCACTGTAATCCTGTCTTTGATAATATGGAGCTTTGTTAAAAATTCTTACTGAAAGGATAGTGTGATCCAAAACAAAAGCCTAGTGGCTAATGTGAAAATTGCAAGATTACTAATTTCTTTTTTTTTTTAATAAAGATCAAAATCTGAAAATAAAAACATTTCCTAAGTTCTTTAATATACAGTACAGACCAAAAGTTTGGACACACTTTCTCATTTAAAGATATTTCTGTATTTTCATGACTATGTAAATTGTACATTCACACTGAAGGCATCAAAACTATGAATTAACACATGTGGAATTATATAGTTACCAAAAAAGTGTGAAACAACTGAAAATATGTCTTATATTCTAGGTTCTTCAAAGTAGCCACCTTTTGCTTTGATGACTGCTTTGCAAACTCTTGGCATTCTCTGGATGAGCTTCAAGAGGTATTCACCAGAAATGGTCTTCCAACAATCTTGAAATAGTTCCCAGAGATGCTTAGCACTTGTTGGCCCTTTTGCCTTCACTCTGCGGTCCAGCTCAGGTCTGGTGACTGTGGAGGCCAGGTCATCTGGCGTAACACCCCATCACTCTCCTTCTTGGTCAAATAGCCCTTTCACAGTCTGGAGGTGTGTTTGGGATCATTGTCCTGTTGAAAAATAAATGATGGTCCAACTAAACGCAAACCGGATGGAATATCATGCTGCTGCAAGATGCTGTGGTAGCCATGCTGGTTCAGTATGCCTTCAATTTTGAATAAATCCCCAACAGTGTCTCCAGAAAAGCAGCCCCACACCATCACACCTCCTCCTCCAAGCTTCACAGTGGGAACCAGGCATGTAGAGTCCATCCGTTCACCTTTTCTGCGTCACACAAAGACACGGTGGTTGGAACCAAAGATATCAAATTTGGACTCATCAGACCAAGGCACAGATTTCCACTGGTCTAACGTCCATTCCTTGTGTTCTTTAGCCCAAACAATAGTGTTGAGCGAGTATGTTCTGTTCCGAGTATGCTCGGGCGAGCGCCGAGTATTTACCGCTGCTCGGTATTATGTTTGAATCGCCCCCGTGTGAATGATTTGCAACTGTTTGACAGCTTTATTACATGTGAGGAATGTGTAAGAAATAGACATTCCTCAAATGTATTAAAACTGTCAAACAGTCACAAATCATACACACGGGAGCGATTCAAACATATCACCGAGCAGCTGTAAATACTCGGAGCTCTGCCCGAGCATACTCGGCGAAAGGGTTAATAGAACATACTCGCCCAACACTACCAAACAAATCTCTTCTGCTTATTGCCTGTCCTTAGCAGTGGTTTCCTAGCAGCTATTTTACCATGAAGGCCTGCTGCACAAAGTCTCCTCTTAACAGTTGTTGAAGAGATGTCTGCTGCTAGAACTCTGTGTGACATTGACCTGGTCTCTAATCTTAGCTGCTGTTAACCTGCGATTTCTGAGGCTGGTGACTCGGATAAACTTATCCTCAGAAGCAGAGGTGAATCTTGGTCTTCCATTCCTGGGGCGGTCCTCATGTGAGCCAGTTTCTTTGCAGCGCTTGATGGTTTTAGCAACTGCACTTAGCGACACTTTCAAATTTTTCCCAATTTTTCGCACTGACTGACCTTCATTTTTTAAAGTAATGATGGCCACTCATTTTTCTTTACTTAGCTGCTTTTTTCTTGCCATAATACAAATTCTAACAGTCTATTCAGTAGGACTATCAGCTGTGTATCCACCTGACTTCTGCACAACACAACTGATGGTCCCAACCCCATTTATAAGGCAAGAAATCCCACTTATTAAACCTGACAGGGCACACCTGTGAAGTGAAAACCATTTCGGGTGACTACCTCTTGAAGCTCATTAAGAGAATGCCAAGAGTGTGCAAAGCAGTCATCAAAGCAAAAGGTGGCTACTTTGAAGAACCTTGAATATAAGACATATTTTCAGTTGTTTCACACTTTTTTGTTAAGTATATAATTCCACATGTGTTAATTCATAGTTTTGATGCCTTCAGTGTGAATGTACAATTTTCCTAGTCATGAAAATACAGAAATATCTTTAAATGAGAAGGTGTGTCCAAACTTTTGGTCTGTACTGTATGTAACAAAAAAACCTGATTGAAAAGATTGGTCAATTTCTGATGATAGGTTACTTTTAAACTCGTAGCATACTACTGTGAGTTGAGAGTTATTTCTTGAATTTATTCCTGTACTCTGGTGCTTTCTCCCAATTCTTGCTTTTTATCCTGACTTTCTCTGTCTGTGTAAATCCTCCTGACTCTGACCCAGCCTATGTGACTTAGCTTCACTGCAGTTATATTTATGTTTCTTTCCCTGGTTTTGATTAGTTTAACTGTCCCTGCCTCAGATTCTCTACTTTTACCAGCAGCTACTTGTGAATGCAACCCATGATGTAAGTCCAGATACATGTATAGGGTTTTAAAGAAGCACTCCTCCCATCAAAGTTTTTTTCCTCTTAATATATTGCAATCATCATATTATATAGCACTGTGTACTTACAATTGCTCATTTGCCTTTCTACCCAGCTAATTCTTCTCTTTTCTCGGCTGTATGTAGAAACCGGAATTGTCTTGTACCAGCACTTACCATTCACCTCTTCAACTCCTGATCCAGCTGCTCCCTCCTCCCCCCTGCCAGGGACTTTTGCAGTGACTTATGACTCATGCAGGGAAAAGAGACTTCCTGTTTCTACATAGAGCTTAGAAGAATTCAACTAGTCAGTGTTTTAATAATAATGGATTCTAATGGAAAACAGAATAATTACATGGGTAGAAGGGCAAATGAGCAATTATAAGTACCCAGTGCTGTATAATATGATGACTGCAAAATATTAAGAGGATAAAAACTTTGATGAGAGTGCTTCTTTAAGTGTGATAGCCAGACTTCCTCTGGAACCTAATATGCTGAATCAATAGGGAACAAATGTGTACTACCTGTCTGCAACCACTATGCAGTGACGAAGCTGTGTAGTTCTGCTCTGCAACTGAGCCCATCTGGGAGCAGCTGATTGATGGCGATACCAATCAGATATTGATGATCTATACTAAAGAGAGGCATCAATGTGAAATCCCAGACAAACCCTTTAAATATTAGATTTCAAATTCACTACAGCTTTGAAAATAATAAAGAATAATATGAACATAGGTGAATATAAAGATATCTATACACATCAGATTAAAGCTGATGAAAATTGATGATTTGATATATTACAAATGTTAATTTGAACGTTATTGTCTGAAAAGAGGTTGACCTTGCTTGACTTTTTTTGTCAGTTCGAAAACGATCATTCTGTGAAAGATCTTTCTTTTGCATGAAAAATTGTTCTTCCATATTTGATCAGTTGTCCACCATTACATACCCAGTGTGATCTGAAAGTATTCAGACCCCTTTAAATATTTCACTCTGTTTCATTGCAGCCATTTGGTAAATTCTAAAAAGTTCATTTTTTTCTCATTAAAGTACACTCTGCACCCCATCTTGACTGAAAAAAAACAGAAATGTAGAATTTTTTGCAAATTTATTAAAAAAGAAAAACTGAAATTTCACATGGTCATACGTATTCAGACCCTTTGCTCAGTATTGAGTAGAAGCACCCTTTGGAGCTAGTACAACCATGAGTCTTCTTGGGAATGATGCAACAAGTTTTTCACACCTGGATTTGGGGATCCTCTGCCATTCTTCCTTGCAGATCCTCTCCAGTTCCGTCAGGTTGGGATGGTGAAGGTTGGTGGACAGCCATTTTCATGTCTTTCAAGAGATGCTGGGTTTAGGTCAGGGCTCTTGCTGGGCCAGTCAAGAATGGTCACAGAGTTGTTCT
Organism: Phyllobates terribilis; assembly: GCF_046119375.1. Taxonomy (NCBI): domain Eukaryota; kingdom Metazoa; phylum Chordata; class Amphibia; order Anura; family Dendrobatidae; genus Phyllobates; species Phyllobates terribilis. The sequence continues at coordinate 528,380,854 of NW_027362764.1, read as the reverse complement.
GAAGCCACTCCTTTGTTATTTTAGCTGTGGGCTTAGGGTCATTGTCTTGTTGGAAGGTGAACCTTCGGCCAAGTATGAGGTCCAGAGCACTTTATAAGAGGTTTTCATCCAGGATATCTCTGTACTAGGCCGCATTCATGTTTCCTTCATTTTCAACCAGTCGTCCTGTCCCTGCAGCTGAAAAACACCCCCATAGCATGATGCAGCCACCACCATGTTTCACTTTTGGGATTGTGTTGGGCAGGTGATGAGCAGTGCCTGGTTTTCTCCACACATACCGCTTAGAATTATCAACAAAAAGTTCTATCTTTGTCTCATCAGACCTGAGAATCTTATTTCTCATAGTCTGGGAGTCCTTCATGTGTTTTTGAGCAAACTCTATGCGGGCTTTCATATGTCTTGCACTGAGGAGCGGCTTCCGTCGGGCCATTCTGCCATAAAGGCCCGGCTGGTGGAGGGCTGCAGTAATTGTTGACTTTGTGGAACTTTCTCCCATCTCCCTACTGCATCTCTGGAGCGCAGCCACAGTGATCTTGGGGTTATTCTTTACCTCTCTTACCAAGGCTCTTCTCCCACGATTGCTCAGTTTGTCTGGACGGCCAGGTCTAGGAAGACTTCTGGTGGTCCCACACTTCTTCCATTTAAGGATTATGGAGGCCACTGTGCTCTTAGGAAACTTGAGTAATGCAGAAATTCTTTTGTAACCTTGGCCAGATCTGTGCCTTGCCACAATTCTGTCTCTGAGCTCATTGGGCAGTTAATTTGAGCTCATGATTCTCATTTGGTCTGACATGCACTGTGAGCTGTGAGGTCATATATAGACAGGTGTGTGCCTTTCCAAATCAAGTCATATCAGTTTAATTAAACACAGCTGGACTCCAATGAATGAGTAGAACCATCTCAAGGAGGATCACAAAGAAATGGACAGCATGTGACTTAAATATGACTGTCTGAGCAAATGGTCTGAATACTTATGACCATGTGATATTTCAGTTTTTCTTTTTTAATAAATGTGCAAAAATGTCTACATTTCTGTTTTTTTTCAGTCAAGATGGGATGCAGAATGTACTTTAATGATAAAAAAATCAACTTTTTAGAATTTACCAAATGGCTGCAATGAAACAAAGAGTGAAAAATTTAAACGGATCTGAATACTTTTCGTACCCACTGTAACTTGTAAGGTCACTTTTAATTACTGTATCTGCAAATATTGCTGGGTTACACTGATGAAATGATTGTCAATGAGGTGATCATTCATTCAACAATTGATTAATCATAAGCAAACCTACATAATATAGAAAGTTTGTCAATAAAATTAAATTCTGGAAACAAAAATTCTAGCTTCTTTAGCATCTGCTCTGTGGGTACAAATATCTATTATGTGGGTCAAAATATTTAAGTTCTTCAGGTATGTAAAGTATCTTAGCCACAATGTTCAACCGCAATATATATAGTTGTAAGCATTTAATGATCACACTACGATTCAATTTTCACAGCTGAGAGCGGTTTAAGAACGGTATATTAGGTATAGTTTCATTAAAATTGGACAATTTCAAACCAGGAAAAAAAGGATTTTGTTATTGAGATCTTGTTTTCTGCTACACCAAGCAGATAGTAGTTTGGTTAGCGTAAACAAGGGTCAATAGTTTCCTCCTGCCAGACAATTGTTAATGGTGTTATATCAAATGTTTTCTTGACACACATAGAAACCACTAGCATACAGTATTGCTCAAAATAATAGCAGTGTGTTCAAAAACATGAGATAAGTATGAAATCTGTATACTAATTTTTATTTCCATGCATTGGGAACATTGCACGCTGTTTTCTAATTCAAAACATGAAGAGAAATGTATATCATTTTTAACTACTTTTCAGAAAATGACAAAAAATTAACATTGGGCTGTTCTAAAAAATAGCAGAGTCTGCATTTGTCTTTAGAAACTCACAATATGTACTCTCTTTTTTTGAGGATTTACCATTCTTGTGAATCACAAACCTAATATTTAGTTGTATTCCCACAGTTTTTTAGAACTGCTTCACATCTATGTTGCATAGTGTCAACCAACTTCTGGCACCTGTCAACTGATATTCCAGCCCAGGATGCTTTGATTAAATCTCACAATTTTTTGACATTTGGTGGCTTTGCCTCAGAAACGGCATTTTTGATGTTGCCCCACAAGTGTTCTATCAGATTAAGGTACGAGGATTGGGCTAGCCACTTCATAACAAGAAAAACCAGAAAAATATTCACCAAACTAAATTGGTAATAGGGTATATATATTTACCAGAGAACCATAGACAGAAAAAATACCCAATAAAAATTAACTTTTAATAATTATCCTTAAAAGTGTACTCTATAGTACAAGTGAGAAAAAACTACACATATATCTCAAAAACAGGATACCATGTAAGGAGAATATAATATGAAATTAGCAATTAATTCAGACAAACTTACCCTGGATAGCACCTAATAAGATTGCTCTCCCTACCTAACAGCGGAGTGTTTTTCACCCTAAGGTTCAGATGGTGTCCCCGCTCCTTGGAGGCTGTCCTTCTCCTTTCCCTAGGTATCCCTACACAGTCAAAAGATGCCACACACATACATATAAATGGACCAATTGTAGACTATTCATGTCATAATTGACATGCTCAATATAAAAAATTACAACAATACCATATCAGTGGGGAGTGGGCAAAAATAGATATAGTTGCACAAATAGAAGGTTTTTGATTTACAGTAGCCCACTAATATAAATAGATAGACATGTGTACCAGTCAGAGCAAGTCCGAAAAAAATATTAAGAATATTTTCATCCCCAATCAAACTAGGATTCAAGCAATACCATAAATGATATCAATTAGTTGGCCTTTAGTACAATGACTTAAATGTAGTCAATCCACAATACAAAATTTCCCAAAGCTATAATAGCAATATTCCAGACATCAATATTATAAGATTCCTCAGACTGGTGTAAAGTCATCCGCAAATAAGGTTATAATTAATCCCTTTGTCCCAACCCACTGGAATAGGTAAAAATGTGTACTAGTCAGACCAAATAAGAAATAGTAATACACTTATCTTAATCTCTAGTCCATCTGAGATTCACACAGTGCCTTGAGTGGTGTCCATTAGATGTCCTTTTTTATATATACATAACTGAATATAGTCAATCCACAATTCAGAACTCCCCAAAATAGTAACAGCACTCCAGGCATCAATTTTCAAGGTCCCTCAGACTGGTGTAAAATCATCAGCAGTAAAGTTATTCCTTAGGATTAGTCCCTTCGTCCCTACGCGTTTCACCCCCTCCTCCATGTGGGGCTCATCAGGGGACAAGAAATATTAGAGGAGATGAGCCATAATAGATGCCCGCATAATAGCTCCTAGTATATCGGAGTCCAACCGCATGTTCAATGGTGGGATTCATCCCTATATATCTGTGGAATGCCATGTGCCACGAGATTAATTTCACCTGTGATCAATCCCAGCGTTACCCTGACTACGAGATGCAAGCTTTAAGAAACTAGCGTACCACCGTGTTTAACATCACTTCCGGTCCCAACGTAATACGTCATTTCCGATTGCGTAGCCCAGGGTATTAGCTAAGGGATCGTACGAAGAATGCGTAAGCAAAGTACGTATCCTCCCGCTTTTTACGTCACTTCCTGGAACCACCAGGTGGAACGCAGACTGCGTTTCACTATCTGCATGGAGGATACCGCTACTCTCAGTTCAACGGGAACATGCAAGAGACAATCACTACCACAAAACAATAGACCCGGAAAATCACAAGATGAGCTGAATATTCCACCATAATTAAAAAGATGTGCATCCATCCCCAAAGAAAAGGGGGGGAGGGAATAGGTAGCATATTATCCACTTATGTGTGAGTAACTAAGCCAGTATTACAGTCCACCAGTATGGTGAATACACACACCGGGACTATCTGTAGATATATAAAAAAGGCTGATCAGGATTTTTATCCGTAAGGCTAATTGAAACAACAGTAAGGCTATACAAAGCTAGAAAAGCTTAACTGTTCATTAATACCCCCGGGATTCAAAGATTCGAGCCAGAAAATCCATCTGGACTCCCGCTGCAGAATTCTTTTATCCCAGTCCCCCTGTCTCACTGAGGGACTCACCACTTCAATAGAACGAAATGTAATAGAATTTAAATCACCTCTATGGTGTGTATTGACGTGTTTCGCTAGAGGAGTATCTTGCTTGTTTCGGATGTCACCTAAGTGTTCACCAATACGTACTTTAAATTGTCTTCTGGTTTTTCCCACATAATCTTTTGGGCAAGTGCACGTACATACATAGACGACACCTATTGTTTTACAATTAGCAAAATGTTTGTTCCTATAGGTGCGTCCAGTTACAGAGCTCACAAATGTATCTGAGATGGAGACATAACGACAATAAGTGCACTGTCCACATCTAAAAGTACCAGTAGACCTCCTATCCAACCAGGTCCCCTCCTTCTTGTGGGGCACAAAGTGACTATGTACTAGGTGATCTTTGACAGATCTGCCTCTCCTAAAGGTGACAGAGGGATAGTCTGCAATCCATTTGGAAACATCCGGATCTGTCCTCAAGATACCCCAATATTTTCTCAGGATTGTCATAATCCTAGGATGTTGATCATCATATGTTCCAATTAGCCTAGTAATGGAGGTCTGTTCGGGCCTGGAGTGAGACACCAGTAATTTAGATCTATCCTGTTTAAAGGCATGATTAAATGCTCTATTGATCACCCTTGTTGGATAGTCCCGATCAGAAAAACGGTCCTTAAGGTCCCTAGCCTTATGAAAATAGTCAGAGGTAGAGGAGCAATTTCTCCTTAATCTTAAGAACTGGCCATTAGGGATCCCTTGTTTCAAAGGAACCGGATGATAACTATCCCATTTTAATAGGCTATTTGCTGCTGATTGTTTCCTAAAGATAGATGATCTTAATGAGCCAGATTCATCAATTGATATTATAACATCCAAAAAGGCAATCTTTTTACCTCCTATCTCATAAGTAAATTTAAGGCCCAAATCATTTTCATTGAGGCGCTGTATGAACCCAATGAAGGACTCCTCATCTCCAGTCCAGAGGACGAGGATGTCATCAATGTATCAGCCCCAAAATTGAATGTGGGGGCCCCCGACGACATCCTCGTCCCCAAAGACTATGTTGTCCTCCCACCAGCCAAGGAGCAAATTAGCATAAGTGGGGGCAAAGGGGCTCCCCATCGCTGTGCCCCTAAGCTGGTGGTAGAATCTCCCATGAAAAAGAAAGAAATTATGCGTAAGAACATAATCAAGCAACCGAAGAATGAATTCGTTGTGTGGGATCAAGTGGTTTCCTCTTGTTTTCAAAAAGGACTCCACTGCCATCAGACCAGCCGTATGGTGGATACTAGAATACAATGCCTCCACGTCTATGGAAACCAAAATAGTACCAGGATCAACTGTAATGTCATCCAATTTTGTTAATAAATCTGTTGTGTCTCTCAGATAGGATGGGAGAGCTGTAACAAAAGATCTAAGCATCTGATCAAGATAGATGCTTGAGTTTTGACTCAATGCATCCACACCTGAAACTATTGGCCTCCCTTTCAATGGTGGATAGCCCTTATGAACCTTAGGAAGGGCATAAAAAGTTGCAATCACAGGAAAATTTGGAAGCAGAAAATTCAGTTCACTCAATGAAATCAGATTATTTTGTCTAGCTTGTTGTAGAATGTCAGATAAGGTCCTCATAAAAGCAGATGTAGGATCACCCTGTAATACCTGATATGTCATGGTATCTGAAAGAATATTCATACACATAGAAACATATTGATCACAATCTAGAAGCACTATGTTCCCTCCCTTATCGGAGGGTTTTATGATAAGGGAAGTGTCACCACTCAAATCCTGTAATGCTCTCCGTTCATCAAACGTAAAATTGGGGTTCACCCTATGTGCCCTTGGATTTATTCTCCTGATTTCCTCCTGTGATTGCAACTTTTTATGCCCTTCGTAAGGTTCATAAGGGCTATCCACCATTGAAAGGGAGGCCAATAGTTTCAGGTGTGGATGTATTGAGTCAAAACTCAAGCATCTATCTTGATAAGATGCTTAGATCTTTTGTTACAGCTCTCCCATCCTATCTGAGAGACACAACAGATTTATTAACAAAATTGGATGACATTACAGTTGATCCTGGTACTATTTTGGTTTCCATAGACGTGGAGGCATTGTATTCTAGTATCCACCATACGGCTGGTCTGATGGCAGTGGAGTCCTTTTTGAAAACAAGGGGAAACCACTTGATCCCACACAACGAATTCATTCTTCGGTTGCTTGATTATGTTCTTACGCATAATTTTTTTCTTTTTCATGGGAGATTCTACCACCAGCTTAGGGGCACAGCGATGGGGAGCCCCTGTGCCCCCATTTATGCTAATTTTGCTCCTTGGCTGGTGGGAGGACAACATAGTCTTTGGGGACGAGGATGTCGTCGGGGGACCCCACATTCAATTTTGGGGCCGATACATTGACGACATCCTCGTCCTCTGAACTGGAGATGAGGAGTCCTTCATTGGGTTCATACAGCGCCTCAATGAAAATGATTTGGGCCTTAAATTTACTTATGAGATAGGAGGTAAAAAGATTGCCTTTTTGGATGTTATAATATCAATTGATGAATCTGGCTCATTGAGATCATCTATCTTTAGAAAACCATCAGCAGCAAATAGCCTATTAAAATGGGATAGTTATCATCCGGTTCCTTTGAAACAAGGGATCCCTAAAGGCCAGTTCTTAAGATTAAGGAGAAATTGCTCCTCTACCTCTGACTATTTTCATAAGTCTAAGGACCTTAAGGACCGTTTTTCTGATCGGGACTATCCAACAAGGGTGATCAATAGAGCATTTAATCATGCCTTTAAACAGGATAGATCTAAATTACTGGTGTCTCACTCCAGGCCCGAACAGACCTCCCTTACTAGGCTAATTGGAACATATGATGATCAACATCCTAGGATTATGACAATCCTGAGAAAATATTGGGGTATCTTGAGGACAGATCCGGATGTTTCCAAATGGATTGCAGACTATCCCTCTGTCACCTTTAGGAGACGCAGATCTGTCAAAGATCACCTAGTACATAGTCACTTTGTGCCCCCCAAGAAGGAGGGGACCTGGTTGGATAGGAGGTCTACTGGTACTTTTAGATGTGGACAGTGCACTTATTGTCGTTATGTCTCCATCTCAGATACATTTGTGAGCTCTGTAACTGGACGCACCTATAGGAACAAACATTTTGCTAATTGTAAAACAATAGGTGTCGTCTATGTATGTACGTGCACTTGCCCAAAAGATTATGTGGGAAAAACCAGAAGACAATTTAAAGTACGTATTGGTGAACACTTAGGTGACATCCGAAACAAGCGAGATACTCCTCTAGCGAAACACGTCAATACACACCATGGAGGTGATTTAAATTCTATTACATTTCATTCTATTGAAGTGGTGAGTCCCTCAGTGCGACAGGGGGACTGGGATAAAAGAATTCTAAAGCGGGAGTCCAGATGGATTTTCTGGCTCGAATCTCTGAATTCCGGGGGTATTAATGAACAGTTAAGCTTTTCTAGCTTTGTATAGCCTTACTGTTGTTTCAATTAGCCTTACGGATAAAAATCCTGATCAGCCTTTTTTATTTATCTACAGATAGTCCCGGGGTGTGTATTCACCATACTGGTGGACTGTAATACTGGCTTAGTTACTCACACATAAGTGGATAATATGCTAACTATCCCCCCCCTTTTCTTTGGGGATGGATGCACATCTTTTTAATTATTAACAACAAAGTTCCGCACTTGGAATCCTGAAAATTGTTACTGGTTATTAAACTCAATTCACATTGACACACCTACTCTTCTCAAATGGGACACAAGTCCCTCGAGAAAAGAAAACGAGTATTTAAACCTTAAAAAATCAATATTTTATTAAGACAGCATTAAAACATGGTAAAACAAATCACAGTGCTTCACATATAAGAACGGGCTTATATATATATACACAACTACTGTTGCTATGGATATGGAGTTGCAAATTTGCAGTATACTACTCACAAATGCGACCATATTGCTTGTTCAAAGATATAAGTGAAATTAAACATAGTAGTGCCAATAAAATTATCTATCTTTGTAAAGCCATGGTCGCTAGTGGAAGGAATGTTATGAAATATTGTGCAAAAAGATGCAGGAAAAAGCCCATAAGCATCAAAACATAGACAACAGTGGAAAAACCTAATTAGGTCACGCCAACAGGGAAATACTAAATGTAATTACCTGAATCTGTATATTGACGCTAGAGCCCGTCTGTCGCCCCGACGTACGTTTCAAATATCTTTCCTCAGGGAGCTAGAGTTGATATGTCGCGTGGTGGTATATATATGGGCGGGTGTCCCTCATGGATGAGCGTGTTGCCGTTTCCGGTTACCTTAGACCTTGGATGACGCATGCGCAGACTGTCACCCCCTTTAGAGCGGAACTTCCGTTTTCGGCCGGTGGAACGCAAGCCACAAGTTGCCAAGCGGCACTGGTGCGCTCGCGAGCACAGTGGCCGAGTCAGGAAGTATCCAAGGAGCCGCAGTCCAACGCATGCGTACAGGCCACGGGCAGAGTGGCCGGATCAGGGGGTATCCAGGGAGCCGCATTCATACGCATATGTGCAGATCCAGGAATGACAAGTATATAAAAAAATATATGTTGTTATGATATTGTGGAAATTAGATGTTTATCTAATATATGAGGCATATAGATTATATATTATGCTTACAGCCTAGACGCGCTCCTCCTGCACGTGATCCTCTTAGTATAATGTTTGCTAAATGAGAGATGTATCAAATAATTAACAGTTTTTATGTCCTCATTATACATTCTGCTTACAACTAGGAAGTGTCCTTCCTGTGTATATTCCTCTTAATATTATATTTACGTGCATTAAAAAAATATATACTAGAAGAAAAGTGTATCCCAAAATTGACGTTTTATATCCAAATTAAATGTGAAGTTGTGTGATTTGTTTTACCATGTTTTAATGCTGTCTTAATAAAATATTGATTTTTTAAGGTTTAAATACTCGTTTTCTTTTCTCGAGGGACTTGTGTCCCATTTGAGAAGAGTAGGTGTGTCAATCTTTTTAATTATGGTGGAATATTCAGCTCATCTTGTGATTTTCCGGGTCTATTGTTTTGTGGTAGTGATTGTCTCTTGCATGTTCCCGTTGAACTGAGAGTAGCGGTATCCTCCATGCAGATAGTGAAACGCAGTCTGCGTTCCACCTGGTGGTTCCAGGAAGTGACGTAAAAAGCGGGAGGATACGTACTTTGCTTACGCATTCTTCGTACGATCCCTTAGCTAATACCCTGGGCTACGCAATCGGAAATGACGTATTACGTTGGGACCGGAAGTGATGTTAAACACGGTGGTACGCTAGTTTCTTAAAGCTTGCGTCTCGTAGTCAGGGTAACGCTGGGATTGATCACAGGTGAAATTAATCTCGTGGCACATGGCATTCCACAGATATATAGGGATGAATGCCACCATTGAACATGCGGTTGGACTCCGGTATACAAGGAGCTATTATGAGGGCATCTATTATGGCTCATCTCCTCTAATATTTCTTGTCCCCTGATGAGCCTCACATTGAGGAGGGGGTGAAACGAGTAGGGACGAAGGGACTAATCCTAAGGAATAACTTTACTGCTGATGATTTTACACCAGTCTGAGGGACCTTGAAAATTGATGCCTGGAGTGCTGTTACTATTTTGGGGAGTTCTGAATTGTGGATTGACTATATTCAGTTATGTATATATAAAAAAGGACATCTAATGGACACCACTCAAGGCACTGTGTGAATCTCAGATGGACTAGAGATTAAGATAAGTGTATTACTATTTCTTATTTGGTCTGACTAGTACACATTTTTACCTATTCCAGTGGGTTGGGACAAAGGGATTAATTATAACCTTATTTGTGGATGACTTTACACCAGTCTGAGGAATCTTATAATATTGATGTCTGGAATATTGCTATTATAGCTTTGGGAAATTTTGTATTGTGGAATGACTACATTTAGTCATTGTACTAAAGGCCAACTAATTGATATCATTTATGGCATTTCTTGAATCCTAGTTTGATTGGGGATGAAAATATTCTTAATATTTTTTTCGGACTTGCTCTGACTGGTACACATGTCTATCTATTTATATTAGTGGGCTACTGTAAATCAAAAACCTTCTATTTGTGCAACTATATCTATTTTTGCCCACTCCCCACTGATATGGTATTGTTGTAATTTTTTATATTAAGCATGTCAATTATGACATGAATAGTCTACAATTGGTCCATTTATATGTATGTGTGTGGCATCTTTTGACTGTGTAGGGATACCTAGGGAAAGGAGAGGGACAGCCTCCGAGGAGCGGGGACACCATCTGAACCTTAGGGTGAAAAACACTCCGCTGTTAGGTAGGGAGAGCAATCTTATTAGGTGCTATCCAGGGTAAGTTTGTCTGAATTAATTGCTAATTCATATTATATTCTCCTTACATGGTATCCTGTTTTTGAGATATATGTGTAGTTTTTTCTCACTTGTACTATAGAGTACACTTTTAAGGATAATTATTAAAAGTTAATTTTTATTGGGTATTTTTTCTGTCTATGGTTCTCTGGTAAATATATATACCCTATTACCAATTTAGTTTGGTGAATATTTTTCTGGTTTTTCTTGAGAGTATTATGGCTGGATTTTTGTCGGGACCTTTAAACACTAACAGATGGTTGGACGAGGCTAAGGAAGTTTTTTCAGGGACTGAGTGTGGGGTCAATATTTCAACAGAGCCCAGTATTAAGAATGTCCTTGCGGATTTATTAGAAGTCTATAAAGAAAACATCAAGTCATGGTGGGAGGTCCAATCATTGGACAACTATATAAAACAAGGGATAGTGCCACGTGGCCTAAGGATTAACTTGTTACCAGCACATAGGAGCAGGTCAGTTTCACTTTTATCTAAGTGGGAGAAAGAATCTACAGCCTCATCTTTGAGGTTTATGCAAATCCTACTAGAGGAAGAAAAGGTCACTTTTGAGAAGTCTGCAGCCACCCTTAAAGAGCAGATAGATAGGGCCCTTAACTTTAAGTCCGCATTGGACTTCTCCACAAGAGAAGAAGCACTGAGGGTGTCAGTAGAAAAATATCAACTCGTTCTGAAAGATAGAAAACATAAACTATTCACTAGAGATTTGACTGATTTTAGGGAAAAACGAGCATATCCTGCCCTAAATAGCAAGGGTGGCCCAACGACAGACATCTCCTCCTCTGATCTGGAGTCCGCTGATACTGAATGTACTCCGAAGGAAACCCCTAGACTGTCTAGTAGATCTAGGGGGCAAGGAAGGAGAGGGTTGGGTAGAAGATGGCAAAATCGAGGTTATTCAGGCCAGGGTCCATCTTTCTCCACATCACCATCTATGGGATTATCCTCTACTTCAACTCCCTCTTTTTTAGAGAACAGGGAAGCACGCTACCATTTGCGGGAAAGAATGGTGAATTACAATCGTTAGCCAATAAGATAATACCACATCGATTAGATGCAGGTAATGATAGGAATGTGATAAATTTGTCCTCACACACTCTTACAGAGACTGAACGAAGGGTCTTAGGGACAGGACTGTCCTTTGTACCAACGACTAGCTTTGACCCTTTTTCGTGGGTTAAAGATATTCACCTATTCTTGAGGAAGTTGAGATGGGGAAAGTTTTTTGCACTCAATGACAAAAATAAATGTTTACAATTGGGCATCTCAATGGAGGATCTCCAGGATGTTCATCTCTTAGCTGAACTTGAAAACGAGGGCACTCGTGGATTGGGAGAGGGCCCTTTCTCGGATTTAAAACCTAAAAGTAGTAAAATGCCACCTGTTGGAGATATTGGTAGTATAGATATTTTTTCGTCGTTAGTCACGGAGGAAATCAGGAGAATAAATCCAAGGGCACATAGGGTGAACCCCAATTTTACATTTGATGAACGGAGAGCATTACAGGATTTGAGTGGTGACACTTCCCTTATCATAAAACCCTCCGATAAGGGAGGGAACATAGTGCTTCTAGATTGTGATCAATATGTTTCTATGTGTATGAATATTCTTTCAGATACCATGACATATCAGTTATTACAGGGTGATCCTACATCTGCTTTTATGAGGACCTTATCTGACATTCTGCAGCAAGCTAGACAAAATAATCTGATTTCATTGAGTGAACTGAATTTTCTGCTTCCAAAATTTCATGTGATTGCAACTTTTTATGCCCTTCCTAAGGTTCATAAGGGCTATCCACCATTGAAAGGGAGGCCAATAGTTTCATGTGTGGATGCATTGAGTCAAAACTCAAGCATCTATCTTGATCAGATGCTTAGATCTTTTGTTACAGCTCTCCCATCCTATCTGAGAGACACAACAGATTTATTAACAAAATTGGATGACATTACAGTTGATCCTGGTACTATTTTGGTTTCCATAGACGTGGAGGCATTGTATTCTAGTATCCACCATACGGCTGGTCTGATGGCAGTGGAGTCCTTTTTGAAAACAAGGGGAAACCACTTGATCCCACACAACGAATTCATTCTTCGGTTGCTTGATTATGTTCTTACGCATAATTTTTTTCTTTTTCATGGGAGATTCTACCACCAGCTTAGAGGCACAGCGATGGGGAACCCCTGTGCCCCCACTTATGCTAATTTGCTCCTTGGCTGGTGGGAGGATAACATAGTCTTTGGGGACGAGGATGTCGTCGGGGGACCCCACATTCAATTTTGGGGCCGATACATTGACGACATCCTCGTCCTCTGGACTGGAGATGAGGAGTCCTTCATTGGGTTCATACAGCGCCTCAATGAAAATGATTTGGGCCTTAAATTTACTTATGAGATAGGAGGTAAAAAGATTGCCTTTTTGGATGTTATAATATCAATTGATGAATCTGGCTCATTGAGATCATCTATCTTTAGAAAACCATCAGCAGCAAATAGCCTATTAAAATGGGATAGTTATCATCCGGTTCCTTTGAAGCAAGGGATCCCTAAAGGTGAGTTCTTAAGATTAAGGAGAAATTGCTCCTCTACCTCTGACTATTTTCATAAGGCTAGGGACCTTAAGGACTGTTTTTCTGATCGGGACTATCCAACAAGGGTGATCAATAGAGCATTTAATCATGCCTTTAAACAGGATAGATCTAAATTACTGGTGTCTCACTCCAGGCCCGAACAGACCTCCCTTACTAGGCTAATTGGAACATATGATGATCAACATCCTAGGATTATGACAATCCTGAGAAAATATTGGGGTATCTTGAGGACAGATCCGGATGTTTCCAAATGGATTGCAGACTATCCCTCTGTCACCTTTAGGAGAGGCAGATCTGTCAAAGATCACCTAGTACATAGTCACTTTGTGCCCCCCAAGAAGGAGGGGACCTGGTTGGATAGGAGGTCTACTGTTACTTTTAGATGTGGACAGTGCACTTATTGTCGTTATGTCTCCATCTCAGATACATTTGTGAGCTCTGTAACTGGACGCACCTATAGGAACAAACATTTTGCTAATTGTAAAACAATAGGTGTCGTCTATTTATGTACGTGCACTTGCCCAAAAGATTATGTGGGAAAAAACAGAAGACAATTTAAAGTACGTATTGGTGAACACTTAGGTGACATCCGAAACAAGCGAGATACTCCTCTAGCGAAACACGTCAATACACACCATGGAGGTGATATAAATTCTATTACATTTCGTTCTATTGAAGTGGTGAGTCCCTCAGTGCGACAGGGGGACTGGGATAAAAGAATTCTGCAGCGGGAGTCCAGATGGATTTTCTGGCTCGAATCTCTGAATCCCGGGGGTATTAATGAACAGTTAAGCTTTTCTAGCTTTGTATAGGCTTACTATTGTTTCAATTAGCCTTACGGATAAAAATCCTGATCAGCCTTTTTTATATATCTACAGATAGTCCCGGTGTGTGTATTCACCATACTGGTGGACTGTAATACTGGCTTAGTTACTCACACATAAGTGGATAATATGCTACCTATTCCCCCCCCCCTTTTCTTTGGGGATGGATGCACATCTTTTTAATTATGGTGGAATATTCAGCTCATCTTGTGATTTTCCGGGTCTATTGTTTTGTGGTAGTGATTGTCTCTTGCATGTTCCCGTTGAACTGAGAGTAGCGGTATCCTCCATGCAGATAGTGAAACGCAGTCTGCGTTCCACCTGGTGGTTCCAGGAAGTGACGTAAAAAGCGGGAGGATACGTACTTTGCTTACGCATTGTTCGTACGATCCCTTAGCTAATACCCTGGGCTACGCAATCGGAAATGACTTATTACGTTGGGACCGGAAGTGGTTAAACACAGTGGTACGCTAGTTTCTTAAAGCTTGCGTCTCGTAGTCAGGGTAACGCTGGGATTGATCACAGGTGAAATTAATCTCGTGGCACATGGCATTCCACAGATATATAGGGATGAATGCCACCATTGAACATGCGGTTGGACTCCGGTATACAAGGAGCTATTATGAGGGCATCTATTATGGCTCATCTCCTCTAATATTTCTTGTCCCCTGATGAGCCTCACATTGAGGAGGGGGTGAAACGAGTAGGGACGAAGGGACTAATCCTAAGGAATAACTTTACTGCTGATGATTTTACACCAGTCTGAGGGACCTTGAAAATTGATGCCTGGAGTGCTGTTACTATTTTGGGGAGTTCTGAATTGTGGATTGACTATATTCAGTTATGTATATATAAAAAAGGACATCTAATGGACACCACTCAAGGCACTGTGTGAATCTCAGATGGACTAGAGATTAAGATAAGTGTATTACTATTTCTTATTTGGTCTGACTAGTACACATTTTTACCTATTCCAGTGGGTTGGGACAAAGGGATTAATTATAACCTTATTTGCGGATGACTTTACACCAGTCTGAGGAATCTTATAATATTGATGTCTGGAATATTGCTATTATAGCTTTGGGAAATTTTGTATTGTGGATTGACTACATTTAGTCATTGTACTAAAGGCCAACTAATTGATATCATTTATGGCATTGCTTGAATCCTAGTTTGATTGGGGATGAAAATATTCTTAATATTTTTTTCGGACTTGCTCTGACTGGTACACATGTCTATCTATTTATATTAGTGGGCTACTGTAAATCAAAAACCTTCTATTTGTGCAACTATATCTATTTTTGCCCACTCCCCACTGATATGGTATTGTTGTAATTTTTTATATTAAGCATGTCAATTATGACATGAATAGTCTACAATTGGTCCATTTATATGTATGTATGTGGCATCTTTTGACTGTGTAGGGATACCTAGGGAAAGGAGAGGGACAGCCTCCGAGGAGCGGGGACACCATCTGAACCTTAGGGTGAAAAACACTCCGCTGTTAGGTAGGGAGAGCAATCTTATTAGGTGCTATCCAGGGTAAGTTTGTCTGAATTAATTGCTAATTTCATATTATATTCTCCTTACATGGTATCCTGTTTTTGAGATATATGTGTAGTTTTTTCTCACTTGTACTATAGAGTACACTTTTAAGGATAATTATTAAAAGTTAATTTTTATTGGGTATTTTTTCTGTCTATGGTTCTCTGGTAAATATATATACCCTATTACCAATTTAGTTTGGTGAATATTTTTCTGGTTTTTCTTGAGAGTATTATGGCTGGATTTTTGTCGGGACCTTTAAACACTAACAGATGGTTGGACGAGGCTAAGGAAGTTTTTTCAGGGACTGAGTGTGGGGTCAATATTTCAACAGAGCCCAGTATTAAGAATGTCCTTGCGGATTTATTAGAAGTCTATAAAGAAAACATCAAGTCATGGTGGGAGGTCCAATCATTGGACAACTATATAAAACAAGGGATAGTGCCACGTGGCCTAAGGATTAACTTGTTACCAGCACATAGGAGCAGGTCAGTTTCACTTTTATCTAAGTGGGAGAAAGAATCTACAGCCTCATCTTTGAGGTTTATGCAAATCCTACTAGAGGAAGAAAAGGTCACTTTTGAGAAGTCTGCAGCCACCCTTAAAGAGCAGATAGATAGGGCCCTTAACTTTAAGTCCGCATTGGACTTCTCCACAAGAGAAGAAGCACTGAGGGTGTCAGTAGAAAAATATCAACTCGTTCTGAAAGATAGAAAACATAAACTATTCACTAGAGATTTGACTGATTTTAGGGAAAAACGAGCATATCCTGCCCTAAATAGTAAGGGTGGCCCAACGACAGACATCTCCTCCTCTGATCTGGAGTCCGCTGATACTGAATGTACTCCGAAGGAAACCCCTAGACTGTCTAGTAGATCTAGGGGGCAAGGAAGGAGAGGGTTGGGTAGAAGATGGCAAAATCGAGGTTATTCAGGCCAGGGTCCATCTTTCTCCACATCACCATCTATGGGATTATCCTCTACTTCAACTCCCTCTTTTTTAGAGAACAGGGACGCACGCTACCATTTGCGGGAAAGAATGGTGAATTACAATCGTTAGCCAATAAGATAATACCACATCGATTAGATGCAGGTAATGATAGGAATGTGATAAATTTGTCCTCACACACTCTTACAGAGACTGAACGAAGGGTCTTAGGGACAGGACTGTCCTTTGTACCAACGACTAGCTTTGACCCTTTTTCGTGGGTTAAAGATATTCACCTATTCTTGAGGAAGTTGAGATGGGGAAAGTTTTTTGCACTCAATGACAAAAATAAATGTTTACAATTGGGCATCTCAATGGAGGATCTCCAGGATGTTCATCTCTTAGCTGAACTTGAAAACGAGGGCACTCGTGGATTGGGAGAGGGCCCTTTCTCGGATTTAAAACCTAAAAGTAGTGAAATGCCACCTGTAGGAGATATTGGTAGTATAGATATTTTTTCGTCGTTAGTCACGGAGGAAATCAGGAGAATAAATCCAAGGGCACATAGGGTGAACCCCAATTTTACATTTGATGAACGGAGAGCATTACAGGATTTGAGTGGTGACACTTCCCTTATCATAAAACCCTCCGATAAGGGAGGGAACATAGTGCTTCTAGATTGTGATCAATATGTTTCTATGTGTATGAATATTCTTTCAGATACCATGACATATCAGTTATTACAGGGTGATCCTACATCTGCTTTTATGAGGACCTTATCTGACATTCTGCAGCAAGCTAGACAAAATAATCTGATTTCATTGAGTGAACTGAATTTTCTGCTTCCAAAATTTCATGTGATTGCAACTTTTTATGCCCTTCCTAAGGTTCATAAGGGCTATCCACCATTGAAAGGGAGGCCAATAGTTTCATGTGTGGATGCATTGAGTCAAAACTGAAGCATCTATCTTGATCAGATGCTTAGATCTTTTGTTACAGCTCTCCCATCCTATCTGAGAGACACAACAGATTTATTAACAAAATTGGATGACATTACAGTTGATCCTGGTACTATTTTGGTTTCCATAGACGTGGAGGCATTGTATTCTAGTATCCACCATACGGCTGGTCTGATGGCAGTGGAGTCCTTTTTGAAAACAAGGGGAAACCACTTGATCCCACACAACGAATTCATTCTTCGGTTGCTTGATTATGTTCTTACGCATAATTTTTTTCTTTTTCATGGGAGATTCTACCACCAGCTTAGAGGCACAGCGATGGGGAACCCCTGTGCCCCCACTTATGCTAATTTGCTCCTTGGCTGGTGGGAGGATAACATAGTCTTTGGGGACGAGGATGTCGTCGGGGGACCCCACATTCAATTTTGGGGCCGATACATTGACGACATCCTCGTCCTCTGGACTGGAGATGAGGAGTCCTTCATTGGGTTCATACAGCGCCTCAATGAAAATGATTTGGGCCTTAAATTTACTTATGAGATAGGAGGTAAAAAGATTGCCTTTTTGGATGTTATAATATCAATTGATGAATCTGGCTCATTGAGATCATCTATCTTTAGAAAACCATCAGCAGCAAATAGCCTATTAAAATGGGATAGTTATCATCCGGTTCCTTTGAAGCAAGGGATCCCTAAAGGCCAGTTCTTAAGATTAAGGAGAAATTGCTCCTCTACCTCTGACTATTTTCATAAGGCTAGGGACCTTAAGGACTGTTTTTCTGATCGGGACTATCCAACAAGGGTGATCAATAGAGCATTTAATCATGCCTTTAAACAGGATAGATCTAAATTACTGGTGTCTCACTCCAGGCCCGAACAGACCTCCCTTACTAGGCTAATTGGAACATATGATGATCAACATCCTAGGATTATGACAATCCTGAGAAAATATTGGGGTATCTTGAGGACAGATCCGGATGTTTCCAAATGGATTGCAGACTATCCCTCTGTCACCTTTAGGAGAGGCAGATCTGTCAAAGATCACCTAGTACATAGTCACTTTGTGCCCCCCAAGAAGGAGGGGACCTGGTTGGATAGGAGGTCTACTGGTACTTTTAGATGTGGACAGTGCACTTATTGTCGTTATGTCTCCATCTCAGATACATTTGTGAGCTCTGTAACTGGACGCACCTATAGGAACAAACATTTTGCTAATTGTAAAACAATAGGTGTCGTCTATGTATGTACGTGCACTTGCCCAAAAGATTATGTGGGAAAAAACAGAAGACAATTTAAAGTACGTATTGGTGAACACTTAGGTGACATCCGAAACAAGCGAGATACTCCTCTAGCGAAACACGTCAATACACACCATGGAGGTGATATAAATTCTATTACATTTCGTTCTATTGAAGTGGTGAGTCCCTCAGTGCGACAGGGGGACTGGGAGAAAAGAATTCTGCAGCGGGAGTCCAGATGGATTTTCTGGCTCGAATCACTGAATCCCGGGGGTATTAATGAACAGTTAAGCTTTTCTAGCTTTGTATAGGCTTACTGTTGTTTCAATTAGCCTTACGGATAAAAATCCTGATCAGCCTTTTTTATATATCTACAGATAGTCCCGGTGTGTGTATTCACCATACTGGTGGACTGTAATACTGGCTTAGTTACTCACACATAAGTGGATAATATGCTACCTATTCCCCCCCCCCTTTTCTTTGGGGATGGATGCACATCTTTTTAATTATGGTGGAATATTCAGCTCATCTTGTGATTTTCCGGGTCTATTGTTTTGTGGTAGTGATTGTCTCTTGCATGTTCCCGTTGAACTGAGAGTAGCGGTATCCTCCATGCAGATAGTGAAACGCAGTCTGCGTTCCACCTGGTGGTTCCAGGAAGTGACGTAAAAAGCGGGAGGATACGTACTTTGCTTACGCATTGTTCGTACGATCCCTTAGCTAATACCCTGGGCTACGCAATCGGAAATGACTTATTACGTTGGGACCGGAAGTGGTTAAACACAGTGGTACGCTAGTTTCTTAAAGCTTGCGTCTCGTAGTCAGGGTAACGCTGGGATTGATCACAGGTGAAATTAATCTCGTGGCACATGGCATTCCACAGATATATAGGGATGAATGCCACCATTGAACATGCGGTTGGACTCCGGTATACAAGGAGCTATTATGAGGGCATCTATTATGGCTCATCTCCTCTAATATTTCTTGTCCCCTGATGAGCCTCACATTGAGGAGGGGGTGAAACGAGTAGGGACGAAGGGACTAATCCTAAGGAATAACTTTACTGCTGATGATTTTACACCAGTCTGAGGGACCTTGAAAATTGATGCCTGGAGTGCTGTTACTATTTTGGGGAGTTCTGAATTGTGGATTGACTATATTCAGTTATGTATATATAAAAAAGGACATCTAATGGACACCACTCAAGGCACTGTGTGAATCTCAGATGGACTAGAGATTAAGATAAGTGTATTACTATTTCTTATTTGGTCTGACTAGTACACATTTTTACCTATTCCAGTGGGTTGGGACAAAGGGATTAATTATAACCTTATTTGCGGATGACTTTACACCAGTCTGAGGAATCTTATAATATTGATGTCTGGAATATTGCTATTATAGCTTTGGGAAATTTTGTATTGTGGATTGACTACATTTAGTCATTGTACTAAAGGCCAACTAATTGATATCATTTATGGCATTGCTTGAATCCTAGTTTGATTGGGGATGAAAATATTCTTAATATTTTTTTCGGACTTGCTCTGACTGGTACACATGTCTATCTATTTATATTAGTGGGCTACTGTAAATCAAAAACCTTCTATTTGTGCAACTATATCTATTTTTGCCCACTCCCCACTGATATGGTATTGTTGTAATTTTTTATATTAAGCATGTCAATTATGACATGAATAGTCTACAATTGGTCCATTTATATGTATGTATGTGGCATCTTTTGACTGTGTAGGGATACCTAGGGAAAGGAGAGGGACAGCCTCCGAGGAGCGGGGACACCATCTGAACCTTAGGGTGAAAAACACTCCGCTGTTAGGTAGGGAGAGCAATCTTATTAGGTGCTATCCAGGGTAAGTTTGTCTGAATTAATTGCTAATTTCATATTATATTCTCCTTACATGGTATCCTGTTTTTGAGATATATGTGTAGTTTTTTCTCACTTGTACTATAGAGTACACTTTTAAGGATAATTATTAAAAGTTAATTTTTATTGGGTATTTTTTCTGTCTATGGTTCTCTGGTAAATATATATACCCTATTACCAATTTAGTTTGGTGAATATTTTTCTGGTTTTTCTTGAGAGTATTATGGCTGGATTTTTGTCGGGACCTTTAAACACTAACAGATGGTTGGACGAGGCTAAGGAAGTTTTTTCAGGGACTGAGTGTGGGGTCAATATTTCAACAGAGCCCAGTATTAAGAATGTCCTTGCGGATTTATTAGAAGTCTATAAAGAAAACATCAAGTCATGGTGGGAGGTCCAATCATTGGACAACTATATAAAACAAGGGATAGTGCCACGTGGCCTAAGGATTAACTTGTTACCAGCACATAGGAGCAGGTCAGTTTCACTTTTATCTAAGTGGGAGAAAGAATCTACAGCCTCATCTTTGAGGTTTATGCAAATCCTACTAGAGGAAGAAAAGGTCACTTTTGAGAAGTCTGCAGCCACCCTTAAAGAGCAGATAGATAGGGCCCTTAACTTTAAGTCCGCATTGGACTTCTCCACAAGAGAAGAAGCACTGAGGGTGTCAGTAGAAAAATATCAACTCGTTCTGAAAGATAGAAAACATAAACTATTCACTAGAGATTTGACTGATTTTAGGGAAAAACGAGCATATCCTGCCCTAAATAGTAAGGGTGGCCCAACGACAGACATCTCCTCCTCTGATCTGGAGTCCGCTGATACTGAATGTACTCCGAAGGAAACCCCTAGACTGTCTAGTAGATCTAGGGGGCAAGGAAGGAGAGGGTTGGGTAGAAGATGGCAAAATCGAGGTTATTCAGGCCAGGGTCCATCTTTCTCCACATCACCATCTATGGGATTATCCTCTACTTCAACTCCCTCTTTTTTAGAGAACAGGGACGCACGCTACCATTTGCGGGAAAGAATGGTGAATTACAATCGTTAGCCAATAAGATAATACCACATCGATTAGATGCAGGTAATGATAGGAATGTGATAAATTTGTCCTCACACACTCTTACAGAGACTGAACGAAGGGTCTTAGGGACAGGACTGTCCTTTGTACCAACGACTAGCTTTGACCCTTTTTCGTGGGTTAAAGATATTCACCTATTCTTGAGGAAGTTGAGATGGGGAAAGTTTTTTGCACTCAATGACAAAAATAAATGTTTACAATTGGGCATCTCAATGGAGGATCTCCAGGATGTTCATCTCTTAGCTGAACTTGAAAACGAGGGCACTCGTGGATTGGGAGAGGGCCCTTTCTCGGATTTAAAACCTAAAAGTAGTGAAATGCCACCTGTAGGAGATATTGGTAGTATAGATATTTTTTCGTCGTTAGTCACGGAGGAAATCAGGAGAATAAATCCAAGGGCACATAGGGTGAACCCCAATTTTACATTTGATGAACGGAGAGCATTACAGGATTTGAGTGGTGACACTTCCCTTATCATAAAACCCTCCGATAAGGGAGGGAACATAGTGCTTCTAGATTGTGATCAATATGTTTCTATGTGTATGAATATTCTTTCAGATACCATGACATATCAGTTATTACAGGGTGATCCTACATCTGCTTTTATGAGGACCTTATCTGACATTCTGCAGCAAGCTAGACAAAATAATCTGATTTCATTGAGTGAACTGAATTTTCTGCTTCCAAAATTTCATGTGATTGCAACTTTTTATGCCCTTCCTAAGGTTCATAAGGGCTATCCACCATTGAAAGGGAGGCCAATAGTTTCATGTGTGGATGCATTGAGTCAAAACTGAAGCATCTATCTTGATCAGATGCTTAGATCTTTTGTTACAGCTCTCCCATCCTATCTGAGAGACACAACAGATTTATTAACAAAATTGGATGACATTACAGTTGATCCTGGTACTATTTTGGTTTCCATAGACGTGGAGGCATTGTATTCTAGTATCCACCATACGGCTGGTCTGATGGCAGTGGAGTCCTTTTTGAAAACAAGGGGAAACCACTTGATCCCACACAACGAATTCATTCTTCGGTTGCTTGATTATGTTCTTACGCATAATTTTTTTCTTTTTCATGGGAGATTCTACCACCAGCTTAGAGGCACAGCGATGGGGAACCCCTGTGCCCCCACTTATGCTAATTTGCTCCTTGGCTGGTGGGAGGATAACATAGTCTTTGGGGACGAGGATGTCGTCGGGGGACCCCACATTCAATTTTGGGGCCGATACATTGACGACATCCTCGTCCTCTGGACTGGAGATGAGGAGTCCTTCATTGGGTTCATACAGCGCCTCAATGAAAATGATTTGGGCCTTAAATTTACTTATGAGATAGGAGGTAAAAAGATTGCCTTTTTGGATGTTATAATATCAATTGATGAATCTGGCTCATTGAGATCATCTATCTTTAGAAAACCATCAGCAGCAAATAGCCTATTAAAATGGGATAGTTATCATCCGGTTCCTTTGAAGCAAGGGATCCCTAAAGGCCAGTTCTTAAGATTAAGGAGAAATTGCTCCTCTACCTCTGACTATTTTCATAAGGCTAGGGACCTTAAGGACTGTTTTTCTGATCGGGACTATCCAACAAGGGTGATCAATAGAGCATTTAATCATGCCTTTAAACAGGATAGATCTAAATTACTGGTGTCTCACTCCAGGCCCGAACAGACCTCCCTTACTAGGCTAATTGGAACATATGATGATCAACATCCTAGGATTATGACAATCCTGAGAAAATATTGGGGTATCTTGAGGACAGATCCGGATGTTTCCAAATGGATTGCAGACTATCCCTCTGTCACCTTTAGGAGAGGCAGATCTGTCAAAGATCACCTAGTACATAGTCACTTTGTGCCCCCCAAGAAGGAGGGGACCTGGTTGGATAGGAGGTCTACTGGTACTTTTAGATGTGGACAGTGCACTTATTGTCGTTATGTCTCCATCTCAGATACATTTGTGAGCTCTGTAACTGGACGCACCTATAGGAACAAACATTTTGCTAATTGTAAAACAATAGGTGTCGTCTATGTATGTACGTGCACTTGCCCAAAAGATTATGTGGGAAAAAACAGAAGACAATTTAAAGTACGTATTGGTGAACACTTAGGTGACATCCGAAACAAGCGAGATACTCCTCTAGCGAAACACGTCAATACACACCATGGAGGTGATATAAATTCTATTACATTTCGTTCTATTGAAGTGGTGAGTCCCTCAGTGCGACAGGGGGACTGGGAGAAAAGAATTCTGCAGCGGGAGTCCAGATGGATTTTCTGGCTCGAATCACTGAATCCCGGGGGTATTAATGAACAGTTAAGCTTTTCTAGCTTTGTATAGGCTTACTGTTGTTTCAATTAGCCTTACGGATAAAAATCCTGATCAGCCTTTTTTATATATCTACAGATAGTCCCGGTGTGTGTATTCACCATACTGGTGGACTGTAATACTGGCTTAGTTACTCACACATAAGTGGATAATATGCTACCTATTCCCCCCCCCCTTTTCTTTGGGGATGGATGCACATCTTTTTAATTATGGTGGAATATTCAGCTCATCTTGTGATTTTCCGGGTCTATTGTTTTGTGGTAGTGATTGTCTCTTGCATGTTCCCGTTGAACTGAGAGTAGCGGTATCCTCCATGCAGATAGTGAAACGCAGTCTGCGTTCCACCTGGTGGTTCCAGGAAGTGACGTAAAAAGCGGGAGGATACGTACTTTGCTTACGCATTGTTCGTACGATCCCTTAGCTAATACCCTGGGCTACGCAATCGGAAATGACTTATTACGTTGGGACCGGAAGTGGTTAAACACAGTGGTACGCTAGTTTCTTAAAGCTTGCGTCTCGTAGTCAGGGTAACGCTGGGATTGATCACAGGTGAAATTAATCTCGTGGCACATGGCATTCCACAGATATATAGGGATGAATCCCACCATTGAACATGCGGTTGGACTCCGGTATACAAGGAGCTATTATGCGGGCATCTATTATGGCTCATCTCCTCTAATATTTCTTGTCCCCTGATGAGCCCCACATTGAGGAGGGGGTGAAACGCGTAGGGACGAAGGGACTAATCCTAAGGAATAACTTTACTGCTGATGATTTTACACCAGTCTGAGGGACCTTGAAAATTGATGCCTCGAGTGCTGTTACTATTTTGGGGAGTTCTGAATTGTGGATTGACTATATTCAGTTATGTATATATAAGAAAGGACATCTAATGGACACCACTCAAGGCACTGTGTGAATCTCAGATGGACTAGAGATTAAGATAAGTGTATTACTATTTCTTATTTGGTCTGACTAGTACACATTTTTACCTATTCCAGTGGGTTGGGACAAAGGGATTAATTATAACCTTATTTGCGGATGACTTTACACCAGTCTGAGGAATCTTATAATATTGATGTCTGGAATATTGCTATTATAGCTTTGGGAAATTTTGTATTGTGGATTGACTACATTTAGTCATTGTACTAAAGGCCAACTAATTGATATCATTTATGGCATTGCTTGAATCCTAGTTTGATTGGGGATGAAAATATTCTTAATATTTTTTTCGGACTTGCTCGGACTGGTACACATGTCTATCTATTTATATTAGTGGGCTACTGTAAATCAAAAACCTTCTATTTGTGCAACTATATCTATTTTTGCCCACTCCCCACTGATATGGTATTGTTGTAATTTTTTATATTGAGCATGTCAATTATGACATGAATAGTCTGCAATTGGTCCATTTATATGTATGTGTGTGGCATCTTTTGACTGTGTAGGGATACCTAGGGAAAGGAGAGGGACAGCCTCCGAGGAGCGGAGACACCATCTGAACCTTAGGGTGAAAAACACTCCTCTGTTAGGTAGGGAGAGCAATCTTATTAGGTGCTATCCATGGTAAGTTTGTCTGAATTAATTGCTAATTTCATATTATATTCTCCTTACATGGTATCCTGTTTTTGAGATATATGTGTAGTTTTTTCTCACTTGTACTATAGAGTACACTTTTAAGGATAATTATTAAAAGTTAATTTTTATTGGGTATTTTTTCTGTCTATGGTTCTCTGGTAAATATATATACCCTATTACCAATTTAGTTTGGTGAATATTTTTCTGTTTTTTCTTGAGAGTATTATGGCTGGATTTTTGTCGGGACCTTTAAACAATAACAGATGGTTGGACGAGGCTAAGGAAGTTTTTCAGGGACTGAGTGTGGGGTCAATATTTCAACAGAGCCCAGTATTAAGAATTTCTTTGCGGATTTATTAGAAGTCTATAAAGAAAACATCAAGTCACGGTGGGAGGTCCAATCATTGGACAACTATATAAAACAAGGGATAGTGCCACGTGGCCTAAGGATTAACTTGTTACCAGCACATAGGAGCAGGTCAGTTTCACTTTTATCTAAGTGGGAGAAAGAATCTACAGCCTCATCTTTGAGGTTTATGCAAATCCTACTAGAGGAAGAAAAGGTCACTTTTGAGAAGTCTGCAGCCACCCTTAAAGAGCAGATAGATAGGGCCCTTAACTTTAAGTCCGCATTGAACTTCTCCACAAGAGAAGAAGCACTGAGGGTGTCAGTAGAAAAATATCAACTCGTTCTGAAAGATAGAAAACATAAACAATTCACTAGAGATTTGACTGATTTTAGGGAAAAACGAGCATATCCTGCCCTAAATAGTAAGGGTGGCCCAACGACGGACATCTCCTCCTCTGATCAGGAGTCCTCTGATACCGAACGTACTCCGAAGGAAACCCCTAGACTGTCTAGTAGATCTAGGGGGCAAGGAAGGAGAGGGTTGGGTAGAAGATGGCAAAATCGAGGTTATTCAGGCCAGGGTCCATCTTTCTCCACATCACCATCTATGGGATTATCCTCTACTTCAACTCCCTCTTTTTTAGAGAACAGGGAAGCACGCTACCATTGGCGGGAAAGAATGGTGAATTACAATCGTTAGCCAATAAGATAATACCCCATCGATTACATCCAGGTAATGATAGGAATGTGATAAATTTGTCCTCAAACACTCTTACAGAGACTGAACGAAGGGTCTTAGGGACAGGACTGTCCTTTGTACCAACGACTCGCTTTGACCCTTTTTCGTGGGTTAAAGATATTCACCTATTCTTGAGGAAGTTGAGATTAGTGTTGAGCCACCCCCGTAGTGTTCGAGTTCGGTTCGGTTCGTCGAACACCCGTGTGTTCGCCGAACTGTTCGTCGAACTGTTCATCGAACACCTTCGAACACCGTTAAAACCAATGGCAGGCAAACAAAAACACATAGAAACACATAGAAAACACCTTCAAAGGTGTCCAAAAGCTGACAAACTGCTCAGAAGACATAACTAACACATGGAAAAGTGACAAGTACATATAGTCATGCGAAAATAAAAGAGGTGGAGGAGTAAAAGGAGGGGGAGACACAGATATAGGCATGTCATGCCCTTCTAAAATCCAAAAAGTGAGAAGCCGACACGGCCAGTCCGCTCCTGCCCGTGCCACCTCCGTGTCGCCGGGTTTGTGCCAGAGCCGCGGTGAACCCTGATGACCAGCCCCCCTCTCCCAATACTGGTGCCTGTCCGCTGGTGGGTCGAGCGAGCCCCCCTGTGTTGGAGGCAGCTCTAAGCTTTTTAATTTAAATTGTCTCTCTAATTTGAATGAATACACTTTAAATCCATTTACAAGGATCTATTGGAGGGCAAGTCTCATGCCAGCAGCCGCGTAATTCCAGCTCCAGTAGCGTCCACTAAAGCTGCTGCAGTTAAAAAGCTTTTATAAGGATCGAGCTCGGCTGTCCACCGCAAGGCATCCTACTGCCAGTCCCAGCCCCTATGCCTTGGGGTGCCTCCTGATGCTCTTCACTAAGTATCCCATGGTCCCGAAGCATTTCCTTTGAAAAAATTAAGTGTCTAAACTACAGGTGGTGTAGCTTGCTTAACAGCCGGGATAATCCGCTGACTAGCAGACACTGCTACTAGGCACAAAGTATTTTCTGGGCTAGATGCAGTTAAAAATTTGTAATTAGACACTCTCGTTGGATGCTGAGAAAGCATTCCATAGAGTCTCCTGGCACGCCATATATGATTCTCTTCAAAAGCTTGGGGTAGGGGTCTAGGGGACCCTTTTATAGCCAAAATCACAGCCCTGTATCACAATATATCACCTAGGCTGAAGATAAATGGAACTGTAGCACCCTGAGGGCTCGGTTGCTACAGACGTATTGCACCTCACCCAGAGGTGTGATATCTCACTCTCAGGTAAGGATGGAGTGTGGATCAGGACCCGACACCTGCATGCATTACACCACATTGCCGTGGGGCAGGGCGACCAATATGCCCCTGAGATGGGCACGACAGTCCCTGTCTCTGGCTGGAGTGGGGGGAGGGAACACTGAGGAAGGGGAACCCTATAGTGCAGGAGCAGGGAGGAAGCAGTTCCTGGGTGCATTGAGAAGGAAGTATAAAAGGTGGGCACCATCTTAGTTCAGTGCAGAGAAGTCTGAGCAGAAGTGGCAGGGAGCAGGGGCTCTGCATGAGCTCTGCTCCGGAGGCGGGCCTAGTAACAGAGGCCCAGGCCTGGAAGAGGGAGAAGGAAGGAAGAGGAGCGGAGAAGGCTCCAGGAACGAGGAAGGAAGGGATCCCAGGGTTGCGGACGGGCGAGTCGCCACCGCACGCCCGAATCCACCTGCGTGGAGGGGTCAGGCCAAAGGGGGAGACCGGTCCCCGAACTAGTGGAGGCAGGAAACGACCCTCAGCTAGAAACCGGAGGCTCTGACATTTTATGTGGCGCAGCCCCTCGCTACACCCGCTAGGAAGGCACCACATAGGGTCAGGGAAACTGGCGCCAAGTTTACCAAGAGGAGGCCCGAGGCAGCCGGACAGAAGTGTTGGTAAGAAAGGCCAGACAAAGGACACACAAAGGGGGTCCTGTGAAGTGCTCCAAAGTTATCTGGGAGTTGTCTGAGCCCCTCACCTGGTGAGCACAGTACGACGTGGGCAGCCGTTACCTGCAGACGTGGTCTGGATAATAAGAACTGTGAGTAAAGGCCCTGAACTGCATCACTGACTCCGTGTCGTTACTGCTGCTGCCCTGCACCATCACCCCCATCCTCCGCATACACTGCCCTGAGGCTATACTCCTCCCGTGGGGAGTTATGCTACGCTCTGCTGCACCCACAACACCAGCCTCAGCGGTCTGCCCTGTAGCGGCGGTTCACTCTGACCGCAATCCACGGGTGGCGTAGTCGTACATTTAAACATCAAAACCACATAAATAGTTCCGCCACGGGTTTGACCGCCCTGAGCCACGGAACCGGGTCGCCGCCACGAAGACTACAACCACCAGCATCCACCAAAAAGGGTCCGGCTCCGGGTGTCCCAAGGCCCAGGTGCGTCAGAACATTTTCATCACCTTTCACAATCACCAATGGGACAAGGCAGGGATGTCCTCTGTCCCTTCTCTTATACATCCTAGTGACGGAGCACCTGCTCTCATCAATTCGCCATAACCCCAATATTAGGTGGATTGAGGTGGGAGGCACCGAGTACAAGTGCTCTCTATTTGCTGATGATGTCCTAGTATATATCACTCAATCACATATATCCATCCATGCTGTTATGGCTGAAATAGATCACTTTGTTACATGGTCAAATTTTAAAATCAATGCAGCGAAGTCTGAGGCCCTCGATGTCTCCCTCCCCAAATCCATATAGGATTCCATCCAGTCCAACTTTCCCTTTGCCTGGCCCTCACAGGGTATCAAATACTTAGGAATTCCTATTCATAGAGACCTCTCCCATCTATGTTATCTTAATTTTGGGCCCTTTATTGAACAACTCCATACAGACCACGGTTGGCAAGTTAGAACTGTAAGATTCACTACGTGAACTGCTGGTGTTTTGTGAAAAAGCACATGTACACTGCGTTCCAAATTATTATGCAAAAAGTGTTTAGGAGTGATAAGGGAAGAATTTGTTTGTTTGTCAGTTAAACTCATTGATGGTGATGTGTGTCAGGGCTCTTTATATCACTGTAAGCAATTGCAGACACCTGTGCTAATTAGTTTGGCAGGTGTGTCCAATGAAAGGTAAGACTACTTAAGAAGGCTCTCTCACATTATTAAGCAGCCTACATTTTCTGCCAAAATGGGAAAGAAAAAGGATGTGTCGGCTGCTGAGAAGCAACAAATTGTGGAGTGTTTAGGTCAAGGCATGACTACAATCAACATTGTGCGATGATCAGGATGAAGTGTCTTGGCAATCAAGAAGTATGTAGCTGATTCACAGTACACACGTGTGCGTGCTGATAAGGGCAAATTGAGGACTCTTTCCTACAGGCAATTACGTCAGGTTGAAAGAGCAGCGGCAAAAAAGCCTTGTCATAGCAGCAGACAAGTTTTTGAAGCTGCTTGTGCCTCCAATGTCCCCCGAACAACAAGATGCAGGGTCCTTCAGAGGTTTGCAGCTGTGCATACGCCATCCTGTCGACCTCCTCTATCCACTTCACACAAGCAGAAACGGCTCCAGTGGGCCAAACATTACATGAAGACTGATTTCAAAACAGTTTTGTTCACGGATGAGTGCCGTGCAGCGCTCGATGGTCCAGATGGATGGAGTGGAGGATGGCTGGTTGATGGACACCCCACGCAAACACGGCTACAGCGCCAACAAGGAGGAGGTGGAGTAATGTTTTGGGCTGGAATCATGGGGAGAGAGATTGTCGGCCCCTTTAGGATCCCTGAAGGCGCTAAAGATGAACTCCATAATGTATGTGGATTTTCTCAAACAGCACTTCCTGCCATGGTTCAAGAAGAAGAACCGTGTATTTCACAGCAAGATCATTTTTCTGCATGATAATGCACCATCTCATGCTGCACATAAAACATCTGCATCTCTGGCTGATATGGGCATAAAAGGGGACAAACTTATGGTGTGACCCCCATGCTCCCCTGACCTCTACCCCATTCAGAACCTTTGGAGCATCATTAAAAGGAGTGTCTATGATGGCGGGAGGCAGTTCACATCTAAGCAACAGCTCTGGGAGGGTATTCTGTCCTCATGCAAAACAATTGAAGCAGAAACCATCCAAAACCTGACAAATTCAATGGACGAGAGAGTTCAGAAGCTCCTTTCGAACAAGGGGTCCTATGTGAAAATGTAACATCACCTAGAATAAAGTTTTGAGTTGAAAACTGTTTGATTTCAGTTTCTAACAACCTGCTAATGCTTATAATTTCAAAAATGACCATTTTTTTGGTCTTTATTAAAATGAAAAGGTTGATCGAACAGTTTGGGGGATCTAAGAGTGTGGCAACCCAGTAGTCATGATTACTTCGAATTCTGACAATATGAGGGTCATGCTGCAGGTAGTGCAGCAAGAAGGCACTTATGTGTCTTGCGCATCTCGGAGCCCCAAAATTATTTTCCGGGCTAGATGCAGCTAAAAATTATTTTTAATTTTAAATCTGGTGAAGCTTTAGTATAGATGGCCTAATAGGATCAGTGCTGCACACTGCTACAAAGCCCAAATTATTTTCCAGTCAAGATACAGATAAACATGATTAGTAATTTGAAAGCTTAAAACGGTTGGTAGGGTGATTTTAACCAATCATCAAGCTTTTACTCTCCCCAGGATGACACAGGGGTAGAAAAGTCGTTTCGGATCCATGATTTGTTCATCTTTATGAACGTGAGTCTGTCTACATTATCAGTGGAGAGCCGCGTGCGCTTATCTGTCAGCACACCACCAGCATCGCTGAACACACGTTCAGACAGAACGCTGGCTGCGGGGCATGACAAGATCTCCAAGGCGTAAGTGGCTAGCTCCGGCCATTTATCCAGATTGGAAGCCCAAAAAGAGCAAGGGTCCAGTGACACAGTCGTGGCTTCAATGTTTACTTAGAGATACTCCTGTACCATCGTCTCTAGGCGTTGACTATGTGTCAGACTTCTTGTCTCCTGTGGCCTTGCAAAGGATGGGCTAAAAAAGTGGTGAAATGTTTCCGCAAAATTGATGTTACCAGCAGATACTGTGGTTCTGTTACGGTTTGAGTGCTGAACACTTGACGGTCCCACGGTTGGCAAGTTGGAACTGTGAGATTCACTACGTGCACCACTGGTATTTTGTGGAAAAGCACATGTAAGATTCTGCAACAGTCTCTGCTGATACTCCTGCATGCGTGCATCCCTTTCTATGGCAGGAATAATTGTCGCACACGGCCTTCCCTGGTTTCAGGTCCAGTGGAGACAACCATTCATGAAATTGGTTCTCCAGAGCTGACCACAACTCCTCAGCTGTGTGACTCACATTTCCCAGACATTTCAATGTAAAAACCACCTGATGACGTTGAGCCCTACTGCCAGCATAGTAAGGAGGTGTGCAAGATCCCTTCTGCGCAGTTAGAAAGCTTGTGGCATGACCAGACAGGCTTTGGGTGCAGGTGGAAGACCGAGAGGAGGTTGAGGAGGCAGAAGCAGTGGAGGAACTTTGACATAAAGAGGATTGACGCACAACTCGTGGGGACGGCAAGACTTGGACAGCAGCCCCTTGTCCTGCTGTCACCATAGTTACCCAGTGCCCAGTCAGCGACATGTAACGCCCCTGTCCATGCCTACTCGTCCAAGTGTCTGTGGTGAAATGCACCCTGTCACACACAGAGTTTCTCAAAGAAGCGGTGATGTTGTGTGCGACATGCTGGTGGAGCGCAGGCACACCTTTCTTTGAGAAGTAGTGCCGACTGGGCATCTGGTACTGGGGCACTGCGACGGACATAAGGTCTCGAAAATCCTCTGTGTCCACCAGGCGGAAAGGCAGCATTTCTGTAGCCAAGAGCTTGCAGATGGTGAAATTCAACCTCTTAGCTTTCTCATGGCTAGGAGGAAATGGTCTTTTACTTGTCCACATCTGAGGGACCGAGGGCTGGCTATTGTGCTTAGACGGGGTTGATAAGGGTGTCCCCGGCAAACTGCCGGTCTGTGAGGAAGATGCAGGCAGACATGTTAGTTTGCCTTGATCCAAAGTTGGTGCTATCGATGTCGGACAGCGCTCAACACCAGCTGGTGTTCAACCTCCAAAGAAAATGATGACCTGCCAATCACGCTGGCTGTTGCGGGTAAAGAGGTGGCAGGTCTGCGCCCCAAAACAGGTGTGACTGCTGTCCCCCCAGTCACAGAGGATGAAGAGGCCGCGGATGCACAAGATATGGCAGACGGTGGTTGGCCCGGCCGGCTAGGCCGCATTGTAGCACACTGAGCTTCCCACTGCAACTTATGCTTCATGTCCATGTGCCGGTTCATGCATGAAGTACTCAAACTATGTATTTTTTGGCCTCTACTTAGCTTTTACTGACAAATGTTACAGATAACACGAGTTGGGTCATCTTTATCGATCTGAAAAAATGCCCAGGCTATGCAAGGCTTAGCACCCATGCGACCTGAAGAGCCACCACGACTTGTGGTGAGAGGCAGAGTTGTGTTTGAGGATGCAGTTGTTGACGTGCTTCCAGTACTACGTCTCTGTCCAGGAAGGCGCAACCTGACCTCGTCGTCACTAGCATCTTCCTCCACCTCCTCTGCTGACCTCATCTCTTGGCTGACTGTGGGTTGACAGTAAGTGGAATCTCCAACCTCATCATCATCACCCTGTGCGTTATCACACCCGTCGTCCTCAGAGCCAACCTGTTCCTGCCCTGACAAAAAACTAAAGTTGTCGCTCCAATCAGGTATTTGAGTCTTATCATCGTCTTCCTCATTGTCTCCACCAACAGGAGTTACAGTTTGGGAATGAGGGTCTACATTATGGTCAGAACCTTCTGCGTCAGGTCCTGGATCCGACTCATAAAGATTCTGGGCATCAGTGCAGATCATTTCCTCGTCTGGATTCACAGAAGCGCTGGAGTCGACCTCTGATTCCCAGGCTATAGTATGAGTAAACAGCTCTGCAGACTCAACCATCTGTTCTACCTCATACTCAGACGGGCAGCTGGAGATTTGGGAGCTGTGAGGAAGCAAGTGCGATTGGGGTGACACCTTTGAGGACTGGAGTATTTGTGATGTTGAAGTTGATGTGGAGGAGCGCCCACTTAAAGGAGCACTTGATATCCGTTGAAGCACCTGCTGTTTTTGTGCCTCATCTGGAATTTGTAGCGATTGGCGTGGCCGTAAGAAAGGGATCTTATCACATTGTCCGCTAAAAGAAGTAGACATTTTAGTTTGGCTGGAAGATGGTCTTTCTTCTGCAGATGTTACTGTTGCTTTAACACCTACCCCACGGACACAACCTTTTTTCCCCTTCCCAACACGCCTATTCCCCTTTCCACCAGCAGCAGGCCTTTTTCCACTCATTTTGGTGGTTAACTAATTCACAACTCTGGAGTTGTTTGCACAAAAAAACAATGGATGGTAACCGAGCAGAGCTGAGTGGCCAAACTGTGGTATTAGGCCAAAACTATTGGCTGGGTTAGATGCAGAAAAAAATTATATTCAATTTGCAACCTGATGGAGGTCAGTATAGATGGACTAATACAACAAGTCCCACACACAGCTAGAAGCCCAATATTTTTTCAGAGGTAGTTGCAGAAAAAAATATATTCAGTTTGCAACCTGATGGAGGTCAGTATAGATGGACTAATACAACAAGTCCCACACACAGCTAGAAGCCCAAATATTTTTTCAGAGGTACTGTAGATGCAGATAAAAATTATTTTTAATTTGCAACCTGATGGAGGTCAGTATAGATGGACTAATAGAGAAAGTCCGACACACTGCTAGAAGGCCAAATATTTTTTCAGAGCTAGATGCAGAAAAAAATTATATTCAGTTTGCAACCTGATGGAGGTCAGTATAGATGGACTAACCGAGAAAGTCCCACACACTGCTAGAAGGCCAAATATTTTTTCAGAGCTAGATGCATACAAAAAATTATTTTGAATTTGCAACCTGATGGAGGTCAGTATAGGTGGACTAATAGAACAAGTCCCACACACTGCTAGAAGGCCAAATATTTTTTCAGAGCTAGATGCAGAAAAAAATTATATTCAGTTTGCAACCTGATGGAGGTCTGTATAGATGGATTAATAGAAAAAGACCCACACACAGCTAGAAGCCCAATATTTTTTCAGAGGTAGATGCAGAAAAAAATATATTCAGTTTGCAACCTGATGGAGGTCAGTATAGATGGACTAATACAACAAGTCCCACACACAGCTAGAAGCCCAATATTTTTTCAGAGGTAGATGCAGAAAAAAATATATTCAGTTTGCAACCTGATGGAGGTCAGTATAGATGGACTAATACAACAAGTCCCACACACAGCTAGAAGCCCAAATATTTTTTCAGAGGTACTGTAGATGCAGATAAAAATTATTTTTAATTTGCAACCTGATGGAGGTCAGTATAGATGGACTAATAGAGAAAGTCCGACACACTGCTAGAAGGCCAAATATTTTTTCAGAGCTAGATGCAGAAAAAAATTATATTCAGTTTGCAACCTGATGGAGGTCAGTATAGATGGACTAACAGAGAAAGTCCCACACACTGCTAGAAGGCCAAATATTTTTTCAGAGCTAGATGCAGAAAAAAATTATATTCAGTTTGCAACCTGATGGAGGTCTGTATAAATGGATTAATAGAACAAGACCCACACACAGCTGGAAGCCCAATATTTTTTCAGAGGTAGATGCAGAAAAAAATATATTCAGTTTGCAACCTGATGGAGGTCAGTATAGATAGACTAATACAACAAGTCCCACACACAGCTAGAAGCCCAATATTTTTTCAGAGGTAGATGCAGAAAAAAATATATTCAGTTTGCAACCTGATGGAGGTCAGTATAGATGGACTAATACAACAAGTCCCACACACAGCTAGAAGCCCAATATTTTTTCAGAGGTAGATGCAGAAAAAAATATATTCAGTTTGCAACCTGATGGAGGTCAGTTTAGATGGACTAATACAACAAGTCCCACACACAGCTAGAAGCCCAAATATTTTTTCAGAGGTAGATGCAGAAAAAAATATATTCAGTTTGCAACCTGATGGAGGTCAGTATAGATGGACTAATACAACAAGTCCCACACACAGCTAGAAGCCCAATATTTTTTCAGAGGTAGATGCAGAAAAAAATATATTCAGTTTGCAACCTGATGGAGGTCAGTATAGATGGACTAATACAACAAGTCCCACACACAGCTAGAAGCCCAAATATTTTTTCAGAGGTACTGTAGATGCAGATAAAAATTATTTTTAATTTGCAACCTGATGGAGGTCAGTATAGATGGACTAATAGAGAAAGTCCGACACACTGCTAGAAGGCCAAATATTTTTTCAGAGCTAGATGCAGAAAAAAATTATATTCAGTTTGCAACCTGATGGAGGTCAGTATAGATGGACTAATAGAGAAAGTCCGACACACTGCTAGAAGGCCAAATATTTTTTCAGAGCTAGATGCAGAAAAAAATTATATTCAGTTTGCAACCTGATGGAGGTCAGTATAGATGGACTAATATAATGATGCTATGCCCAAAAGATTTTACTTCACTAGGTGCAGTAAAAAAATTGGTATTCTATACACAGGTGGTATATCTTGCAACACAGATAGGCTACTCCACTGACTAACACACTCTGCAATAGGCCAAAAAGGATTAGCTTTGCTAGATTCAGCCAAATGCTGTGAAAAAAACTTGCACAGCACTGGCACAGACCTGCCTGGCAAAAACTGATAGGAACTGATGTAACCTAGTCCTGAAAAGGACTCCAATTACAATTAGTCTTTACTCCCACAATCTATCTATTTAAGAGCACAGACCTCCCTGATAAATGTCGTAGGAAATGCTGTAACCTAGTCCTTAAAAGGACTGCAATCACAACTATTCCCTACTCCCAAGCTATCTGTATATTTGTGCGAAAATTGGCTTGAAATTAACAAGGTATAGCGCACACAGCAACAGCGGTGCCGTCTAACACGCAGCTGCAGCAGTGAGAAAATGGTGGCGACGGGGAAAATGGCTTGGTCTTATAGGGCAAGGACATGTGACATACACTGCCAATGACACATGCCCTTGCTTGTGTGAAAAAAAGCACTTCGCTCCGTGTGTGCGCTGCTGATAGGCTGACAGATTGCACCTCCCCACTGCAAATGCGGGAAAGGAAAAAAAAATGGAGATCTTCATTGTTCCTGCAGAGATCCATCCCCTGCCCCTCCCCCCACCCCGCTGTACACTCAAACTGCGTATTAACATTAATTTTCATCATTACTGAGAAAAAATCCAGTTATGATTTTGGTGCACGAACAGTTATCGAACATAACCTCGAACAGCCGAATTTTTCTCAAATTGTTCGTGTTCGCCGAACGGCTCGAACACCGCCCAAAACAGCTCGAATTTGAGATTGGCGAACAGTTCGAGCAGAACAACGCTCATCTCTAGTTGAGATGGAGAAAGTTTTTTGCACTCAATGACAAAAATAAATGTTTACAATTGGGCATCTCAATGGAGGATCTCCTGGATGTTCATCTCTTAGCTGAACTTGAAAACAAGGGCACTCGTGGATTGGGAGAGGGCCCTTTCTCGGATTTAAAACCTAAAAGTAGTAAAATGCCACCTGTAGGAGATATTGGTAGTATAGATATTTTTTCGTCGTTAGTCACGGAGGAAATCAGGAGAATAAATCCAAGGGCACATAGGGTGAACCCCAATTTTACATTTGATGAACGGAGAACATTACAGGATTTGAGTGGTGACACTTCCCTTATCATAAAACCCTCCGATAAGGGAGGGAACATAGTGCTTCTAGATTGTGATCAATATGTTTCTATGTGTATGAATATTCTTTCAGATACCATGACATATCAGGTATTACAGGGTGATCCTACATCTGCTTTTATGAGGACCTTATCTGACATTCTGCAACAAGCTAGACAAAATAATCTGATTTCATTGAGTGAACTGAATTTTCTGCTTCCAAAATTTCCTGTGATTGCAACTTTTTATGCCCTTCCTAAAGTTTATAAGGGCTATCCACCATTGAAAGGGAGGCCAATAGTTTCAGGTGTGGATGCATTGAGTCAAAACTCAAGCATCTATCTTGATCAGATGCTTAGATCTTTTGTTACAGCTCTCCCATCCTATCTGAGAGACACAACAGATTTATTAACAAAATTGGATGACATTACAGTTGATCCTGGTACTATTTTGGTTTCCATAGACGTGGAGGCATTGTATTCTAGTATCCACCATACGGCTGGTCTGATGGCAGTGGAGTCCTTTTTGAAAATAAGGGGAAACCACTTGATCCCACACAATGAATTCATTCTTCAGTTGCTTGATTATGTTCTTACGCATAATTTTTTTATTTTTCATGGGAGATTCTACCACCAGCTTAGGGGCACAGCGATGGGGAGCCCCTGTGCCCCCACTTATGCTAATTTGCTCCTTGGCTGGTGGGAAGACAACATAGTCTTTGGGGACGAGGATGTCGTCGGGGGCCCCCACATTCAATTTTGGGGCCGATACATTGACGACATCCTTGTCCTTTGGACTGGAGATGAGGAGTCCTTCATTGGGTTCATACAGCGCCTCAATGAAAATGATTTGGGCCTTAAATTTACTTATGAGATAGGAGGTAAAATGATTGCCTTTTTGGATGTTATAATATCAATTGATGAATCTGTCTCATTGAGATCATCTATCTTTAGAAAACCATCAGCAGCAAATAGCCTATTAAAATGGGATAGTTATCATCCGGTTCCTTTGAAACAAGGGATCCCTAAAGGCCAGTTCTTAAGATTAAGGAGAAATTGCTCCTCTACCTCTGACTATTTTCATAAGGCTAGGGACCTTAAGGACTGTTTTTCTGATCGGGACTATCCAACAAGGGTGATCAATAGAGCATTTAATCATGCCTTTAAAGAGGATAGATCTAAATTACTGGTGTCTCACTCCAGGCCCGAACAGACCTCCCTTACTAGGCTAATTGGAACATATGATGATCAACATCCTAGGATTATGACAATCCTGAGAAAATATTGGGGTATCTTGAGGACAGATCCGGATGTTTCCAAATGGATTGCAGACTATCCCTCTGTCACCTTTAGGAGAGGCAGATCTGTCAAAGATCACCTAGTACATAGTCACTTTGTGCCCCCCAAGAAGGAGGGGACCTGGTTGGATAGGAGGTCTACTGGTACTTTTAGATGTGGACAGTGCACTTATTGTCATTATGTCTCCATCTCAGATACATTTGTGAGCTCTGTAACTGGACGCACCTATAGGAACAAACATTTTGCTAATTGTAAAACAATAGGTGTCGTCTATGTATGTACGTGCACTTGCCCAAAAGATTATGTGGGAAAAACCAGAAGACAATTTAAAGTACGTATTGGTGAACACTTAGGTGACATCCGAAACAAGCGAGATACTCCTCTAGCGAAACACGTCAATACACACCATGGAGGTGATTTAAATTCTATTACATTTCTTTCTATTGAAGTGGTGAGTCCCTCAGTGCGACAGGGGGATTGGGATAAAAGAATTC
Source organism: Phyllobates terribilis (assembly GCF_046119375.1). Classification (NCBI taxonomy): domain Eukaryota; kingdom Metazoa; phylum Chordata; class Amphibia; order Anura; family Dendrobatidae; genus Phyllobates; species Phyllobates terribilis. The sequence goes on along the minus strand of NW_027362764.1, from coordinate 528,341,703 downwards.
TGCAGCGGGAGTCCAGATGGATTTTCTGGCTCGAATCTCTGAATCCCGGGGGTATTAATGAACAGTTAAGCTTTTCTAGCTTTATATAGCCTTACTGTTGTTTCAATTAGATTTACGGATAAAAATCCTGATCAGCCTTTTTTATATATCTACAGATAGTCCCGGTGTGTGTATTCACCATACTGGTGGACTGTAATACTGGCTTAGTTACTCACACATAAGTGGATAATTTGCTACCTATTCCCCCCCCCTTTTCTTTGGGGATTGATGCACATCTTTTTAATTATGGTGGAATATTCAGCTCATCTTGTGATTTTCCGGGTCTATTGTTTTGTGGTAGTGATTGTCTCTTGCATGTTCCCGTTGAACTGAGAGTAGCGGTATCCTCCATGCAGATAGTGAAACGCAGTCTGCGTTCCACCTGGTGGTTCCAGGAAGTGACGTAAAAAGCGGGAGGATACGTACTTTGCTTACGCATTCTTCGTACGATCCCTTAGCTAATACCCTGGGCTACGAAATCGGAAATGACTTATTACGTTGGGACCAGAAGTGATGTTAAACACGGTGGTACGCTAGTTTCTTAAAGCTTGCGTCTCGTAGTCAGGGTAACGCTGGGATTGATCACAGATGAAATTAATCTCGTGGCACATGGCATTCCACAGATATATAGGGATGAATCCCACCATTGAACATGCGGTTGGACTCCGGTATACAAGGAGCTATTATGCGGGCATCTATTATGGCTCATCTCCTCTAATATTTCTTGTCCCCTGATGAGCCCCACATTGAGGAGGGGATGAAACGGGTAGGGACGAAGAGACTAATCCTAAGGAATAACTTTACTGCTGATGATTTTACACCAGTCTGAGGGACCTTGAAAATTGATGCCTGGAGTGCTGTTACTATTTTGGGGAGTTCTGAATTGTGGATTGACTATATTCAGTTATGTATATATAAAAAAGGACATCTAATGGACACCACTCAAGGCACTGTGTGAATCTCAGATGGACTAGAGATTAAGATAAGTGTATTACTATTTCTTATTTGGTCTGACTAGTACACATTTTTACCTATTCCAGTGGGTTGGGACAAAGGGATTAATTATAACCTTATTTGCGGATGACTTTACACCAGTCTGAGGAATCTTATAATATTGATGTCTGGAATATTGCTATTATAGCTTTGGGAAATTTTGTATTGTGGATTGACTACATTTAGTCATTGTACTAAAGGCCAACTAATTGATATCATTTATGGCATTGCTTGAATCCTAGTTTGATTGGGGATGAAAATATTCTTAATATTTTTTTCGGACTTGCTCTGACTGGTACACATGTCTATCTATTTATATTAGTGGGCTACTGTAAATCAAAAACCTTCTATTTGTGCAACTATATCTATTTTTGCCCACTCCCCACTGATATGGTATTGTTGTAATTTTTTATATTGAGCATGTCAATTATGACATGAATAGTCTACAATTGGTCCATTTATATGTATGTGTGTGGCATCTTTTGACTGTGTAGGGATACCTAGGGAAAGGAGAGGGACAGCCTCCGAGGAGCGGGGACACCATCTGAACCTTAGGGTGAAAAACACTCCGCTGTTAAGTAGGGAGAGCAATCTTATTAGGTGCTATCCAGGGTAAGTTTGTCTGAATTAATTGCTAATTTCATATTATATTCTCCTTACATGGTATCCTGTTTTTGAGATATATATGTAGTTTTTTCTCACTTGTACTATAGAGTACACTTTTAAGGATAATTATTAAAAGTTAATTTTTATTGGGTATTTTTTCTGTCTATGGTTCTCTAGCCACTTCATAACCTCAATTTTGTTGGACTGGAACCAAGATTTTTCTCATTTACTGTTGTGTTTAGGGTCGTTGTTTTGTTGAAACACCCATTTCAAGGGCATATCCTCTTTAACATAAGGCAACACTACCTCTTCAAGTATTTTAATATATGAAAACCGGTCCATGATCCCTGGTATGCGGTAAATAGGTCCGGCACCATAGTAAGAGAAACATGGCCATATCATGATACCTGCACCACCATGCTTCACTGTCTTCAGACTGTACTGTGGCTTTAATGCCGAGTTTGGGGGTCATCTGATGAACTGTCTATGGCCCTTGGACCCAAAAGTAACAATTTCTCTTTAGGCCAGTTGATGTGTTCTTTGGCAAATTGTATCCGCTTCAGTACATGTCTTTTTTTAACAGTGGGACTTTGCGGGGGCTTCTTGCTAAGAGATTAGATTCATACAGGCGTCTTTTAACTGTTACAATACACACAGGTAACGTGAGACTGTCTTTGATCATCCTTGAGCTGATCATTGGCTGAGCCTTTGCCATTCTGGCTATTCTTCAATCCATTCGAATGGTAGTCTTCTGTTTTCTTCCACGTCTCTCTTTGCTTTACATTTTAAAGCACTGGAGATCATTTTAGCTGAACAGCCTATCATTGTCTGCACTTCATTATAAGTTTTACCCTCTTCAATCAACTTTTTAACCCTCCGTCACATACAATATCGGTTCTAACGAGTTCACATACAATGTGACTGTCAGGCGCAGGCTAGAAAAATACCTATAATATCTAATGTTTGCAATTTCAGTGCTCTAAAAGTGATCAGTGACCTTCATAGGGATGTAATAAAAGAGACTACACATAATCAGGTGCAAAAAAATCCCATTTACTTAACATAAAACTAATAACTCTGAAATACAAACATTTCAAAACTCCCGCCAAATAGTCCCCACTTCGACTCTGTCAAAAAACTCTACAAAGAAAATTTACGGAAACAAACTTAATTTTAAGGTACCTTAAGTACTATTAAACACATATTCAATCAGAATTAAATCCTGAAGTTTCCCCAGAAAAATTACACTTGCAGAGCAAAGAGCAAGAATTACACATCATTTTTGCATGTGTCAGGCAGATTGCATTATGACATTTGTGACATTCATAATTAGAAAGCCTTCTGATTCCGCTTTCCATGGTGCAAGTGGTGCATCTCCTTCTTTTGGGACGTGGTGCAGGTCGTGAATTTTCACTATCATCTTCTGGGCGGAATCTTTTGAGCTGAACTTGAAGGCGAGAGGGGATAACGATGGTTTTCATACTTCTCCTGCGTAGCTCTCCAAGCACTAGTTCATGGGCCAATTTTTTCAGATAGAATCATCTACGGAGTGGTTCAAGCTTGTTTTCAAGGTAAATGACTTGTGAATTTATACCACCCAAATTCAACATAGCAAAAAATATGACCATTGGTCAGCGTTTGGTGTTTCTGCTAACGTTGAAAGTTGAGCACATCTGATCAGCTGTATCAACACCCCCTTTGGTTGCATTATAAAATGTAATTATCTCCGGGTTTTTTGTGCCTCAGTCCCAGGATCGATGGCATCATCATCATGAAGTGTTGATAGAAGAAGTACAATTTTTTTTGCTTGTGGTACATAGGAAACCAAAACCTTTCCATTATGGAATGCAATCATACTGCTGTACTGTGGTCTCCCTTTCACACTTACAAACTGTGAAGGCAATTCTTTTTTATTTTTTCTTACATTTCCGACATATGAAAGCTTCTGCATTTTCAGATAATCAATCAGATCACAATTTGAAAACCAATTGTCCGCTGTTATATTGCGACCCAATCCAAATAAGGGCTCAGCCAGTCTTTTTACAACATCACTGGGTTTGTTGCTGACACAGTAAGGACCTTCTGGTTGTTTTCCTGCATAAACTTCCAGGTTGTAAGTGTAGGTCTTACTGGCATCAACAAGGGCATACATTTTTATGCCATATTTGTTAGGCTTTGATGGAACATATTGACGAAAGGCACATTTACCACGAAAACCAGGGAGCATTTCGTCAATAGTGAGATTCTCCCCAGGGCAATAGCTTTTTTTTACAGTTTTCAACAAATTTTTGGACTATATCATGAATTGGAGCAAGTCGGTCATGTGTTTTACGTTCGGTTCGGGTAGTTCTGTCGTCAAACCGAAGGCAATGAATTAGAAGCTTGAATCTGTTTATGGACATAACAAGGCCAAATTTTTCAACTCCATCCCCATCTTTACTTCAAAGTTTCTCCAAACTTTGTCTATTTGCCCTATAAGCTCCTGCAAGGTATAATAATCCAAAAAAAGCACGCAGTTCTATTTCATCTGTGGCCTTGATGGTTCTGTTGCAGATGAACTTGTCCTTTATAATGTCTATATATTGGTTGGTATATGTGACAATAGAGTCCAGAATGTCATCTGTGAATAAACTATTCCAGCATTCAACTGCAGTTTTTGCATTACTTGCAGTTCCTATAACTGCAGGAAGGTGAGTAATAATGTTTTGAGGTTCCCTACATTTTTTCTGGAGTGGCTTCTTGTTCCATTGTTTTTTTTTATCTTTTCCCATATAATAAGATTCTACATCTTCATCCTCATCACTGTCACCATCTTGCTCTGTTTCAGAATCCACTTCACATACTTCCACCTCATCATGAGAATCAATCTCACTTTCCTCTCCTAAATCCTCATTCAGTGTGGGGTCTGCATCATCTAACAGCATGTTTGTTACTTCCTCAACATCAAGGTTTTTTGATAAATTGTACATTTTCCTCTCCATTTCAGCAGATAATCTGAAGCAAGAGAAGGAATATGTGTTAGGGAACTACTGTATATGCCTGAGCAGCTCACTTTCTTTTTTAATCTGCCTTATTTCTATGAAATATCCTCACACTTTGTGCTATACATTCATAAAACAAGCTAAATAAACAATTGTGATGAATAAAAACATAAAATACCAACCTTATTGAGTGCGACGTGTTCACATACAATGAGCCTGAGAGAATAGCACAGTTATATCTGTCCTCCTGAAGCTCTGCAATCCAACTGTGGTATGAGGTTTCACAGAGCTGCTAGAGACAGGAGACTACCTGGAGGGAGGGGATTTCCTCACAATCTGGTGAGGAAGGAGAAATGAAAGTAAAAGAGATGTGCCTGTCAGGCCTGTCAGGGTTAATCAAAGTATGCCTATCTTCTGAACAATGTCTAGAATGACCCATATTTCTCAGGCTTTCAAGGAGAAATGCATGTACAACATGTGCTGGCTTCACCCTTAAATAAAGGCCATCTGATTCACACTGTTTCTTCACAGAATGATTGACCTCACTAATTGAACTCCACACTGCTATTATTTTGAACACACCCCTTTCAATTGATTATTCAAAGAAACAGACTCAAAACATGCAAATCATGAATGCTGAGTCTGTTGGTTTCCTTAGAATCTACTGCACCAACTGGTAAATTGTTTGACATGTGTTAATATAATTTTTACAAAAAACAGTGAATAATCTGGTTAGTCATATTGGACTGCTATTATTTTGAACACTACTGTAGCTTGAGGTGTCTCAAAATGCTAGAAATGGGTCAAAAGAAAAAAAAATACTTACCTCACTAATCCATCACTGCTCCCATTCCGCGGCTGTTTGCTATACAGCTGAGCATGCAGTCATTCTAAACTGAAAGGTAAACTGCTGCCAGGCACCTCTGACTGTGGGTTATCTCCCTGAGAACAAAAGGATAAGGCATTTTGAAATTCAACATAACTGTCCTTTTTGTCCCTCACATAGGCTGACCAAAAGACGGCCAAACATCCAGTACACAGTTTTGGCAAGTATGGCGGATCATGGTCTAATGGGCATGGCTAGCTTTAGCTATTCTTATTTTCATCGAAGAACATATAATTTTTCATATAAGGCATCATTCTTTATGTTTACTTGAGCCTCTACTTTGACAGAGAAAGATGATAAATTACAGTTGAATATAGTACAAATAGAAAGCCATATACTGGATCAAAAGAGGTGGTGAAAAACTCAGTTTTTAATATCTGGCACTGAAATGGAAATTTGGTTATCGACCAAGAGGATATTCAAATGCCAAAAACATTGCTCTCAGCAAGTGCTAACAGCTTCACAGCATTACACAGGGTTTATGTAATTGGCTGGCTGCACTTTTTATATTCCATCAGAAAATCAAATTAATGTTGTTCTTGTTTAGTTCAGCTTAAAGGATACTGTACCTATTCTTCTGTTTTTCATTTAATATCTAGTTTTTTTCCTAACATGTGCAGCAGATTAGTTAAAGATGGGTCCCAAGATTCCCACTGAGCCCACCCCCCTTCAGAACGCCCCAAAAAACGATACTGCTTTCTGGTTGAAGGTGCATAGCCTTCCCATTGAGCATGTACACTTTAGCGCACGTGATCATGCAGGAGCTCAGTCCTCCTTGTTGAGTATTGTGATGCAGATCACTTTTTTGAACAATCAGTAGGCATCTGGTTTTTTGGAAGTGACAAAATATTAAATAAAATGGTAACATTTAAACATTTTTCTACAGTATTTCCATGGATTAAACTAGTGTATTTTAGCGATTTCAACTAAGAGTGAATTAAAAATAAGTTTCAAGGTCTATTGAAGCCAGGAAAGACCATAAACTTGAGACTCCTAGCGCCATCTTTTTTCTCTAATTCTGTGGTGTCTGTTGACACTGGCAAAACATTTGATTATGTGAAGTATTCTCATCTTTGAGAGATATCAAAGTTTTACAAAGCCCCACATTTTTTTTTTACTTGGATGCAACTATTTTTTTAATATCCCTGCTATTAAAATCCACAATAACTTAGACATCTCAAACCCTATACCTTATGAAGAGAACAGGATGATTCATTTATCCAAATGTATAAGTTCGTTAGTAGTGGCGCTTGTATATGCAAAACTAGCTAGCAGCAAATAGGACAACCACAAGTTTGTCAAAAAAGCTATCTAAAACCTATATAAGATATTTGCGCTTTAGCCAATTGACAAAACAGAAGGGACCAGTAAAAGATTATAAGGGGTTTTATTTTTCTGTAATTTTTCCCAGTGTTAGCAAATTAACCTGGCTAATATCCCCAGATCTAAAAAAGTTTATGAGCAAGGCTTAGTATGTGTCATAAAAGGCACTCAATACTTTAGTAGCAATAGGTAGCCTCATAGAGGTTCCAATAACTCATAAATATTGGCCGTGTGATATTAGTCCATGCTTGTGGTAGTAGATCTTGTTTATCGCGAACCAAAGGCAGTAGAACAGGGCATATCACTGTCAGTTCATAATATGGACAGCGACCAGATGGTAATACTTCAAACTTGACGTAATATACGTACATGTGAAAAAGGGTATACATAGCAAACAACGAGTACAACAATCTTGAGCAAAAAACAAGTCATTGACTAGTACAGGAGGAGAGAGGACCCTGTCCACGAAAGCTCAACATCTACAAGGGAAGGGGGAGGATAAAGTAGGTAGGGGTAGAGCTGGTCATGCAGCAGTATAGTGGAGCGAGGGCTACTTCAGATTGTAGTCTTGTCGGAAGATATTTGTTTAATAAAATCATCATTGCCCCAATGTTTGGGAATAATTTGTATGTCTATCACTTCTATTCCCTCTATGGAACCCCCTTGATTTTCTAGATAGTGCTTAGATAGAGGATGGCCACTAAATGTATTCTTAATATTATGCAGGTGTTCAATAATCCTTTTATTCATAGGACGTTTTGTACGCCCTATGTGTAGTTTATTGCATGAGCATTTTAATCTACAGATGACCCCTTTAGTAATGCGAGTTATGTGATCTGAGATTTTGCGTTCTAATGTGCCTTTTTTCACGGTCAGTTGTTTTTTAGCATGTAATATCTTACATACTCTGCATTTTTTGCATGAAAATAAACCCTTCTAGGTTAGTAAACAGAATTAAAAATAAGTTTCAAAGTCTGTTGAAGACAGGAAAGACCGTAAACTTGAGACTCCTAATGCTATCTTTTTTCCCTAATTCTATGGTGTGTGTTGACACTGGCAAAGCTTTAGATTATGTGAAGTATTCTCATCTTTGAGCAATATGAAAGTTTTACAAAGTCCCACATTTTTTTTACTTGGATGTAACTAATTTATAATATTCCTGCTATTAAAATCCACAATAACTTAGACATCTCAAAACATTTTCCTTAAGGAGAGAACAAGATGATTTATTTATCCAAATGTATCTCTCTTTTTCATGCTGGTCATCACAAATTCACCTGCCTATGATCCAGTGGTCATTTCTGGCTCATGTGTATTGCTTCTGTTGTCTAGCTATTATGGCAACCAATCAGAATATTGATTTGACTTATTAATCTGGGGAATCTATCAGTGAACCAATTGTAGCATGGGTGTTCCACTATGGTGAGCTAATTGTATTATGATTCTTAAGTTCCAACCTGACTTTCTCCCTAGATGCATATTCTGTGTTGACTTGAGATTGTATTTCTACGCTCTGTTTTTTTATTGTGCCTGTCCTCCCAAACTCTGATCTGCATCTCCTTGACAATATCTTTGGTCCTGATTATGTTTCAGTTACTGAATCACTGGTTCAGACACTGACTAGCTGGATTTTCTCTTGGCTCGATCTGTGGCCCTTGCAGTGAAGTCGTTACTAAATGCATTATATTGTGAAAAGCTAGGAGCCCATTAGACTATGCTGAACAGAATAACCAATGCAAAGCCTGATCTAAGGTTTTCAACTTTAGTTATTCAAAATTTTAAATATTATATCATGAATATAATATATCATGAATAAGTAGCAGATGTTAATAATAATATATACAACTATGGAAAATCGAGAGCAAATCAGACTGATAATTTACATGATGCAGTTCTCATTTGTATAGTCAAGAAAAAGACTAATTTTTGGTTCACAACAGCACACACCTTTGTGTTATGGCTAGAGACTTTGGTATGAAAAGATCAGATAATCTCTGTAGTGACCATATAATTCCGAAATGGAAATGAAGTCATCCATGAGATTTCATGAAAGCAATAAATGTAAATCATTATGTTACAAATATAATGACAGGTGAAGTTTGCTAATATGGAACAATAAATCTTGACTGGAAATGTACCAAGTACAGAACAACACAGACCAGGATCATATATATCTATCCATCATTTACAGGAATGTATTGTCTTCCCTGGAACCTCCAAATAATCTCAGAGTGGTTAGCATATAATCATAAATGGCAAGCTACCTCTAACCTCTACAAATAGCCTACTCTATTGGGAAGTCTTTATCCTTAAAAATGAGAGTCATAAGGGACAATGTTAGAACAGGCTTACAGTCCAAAAACCAATAGGCTAAAAACAATTGGACTATTTGGTCTAAATGTTAGTACTTATTATTTAGCAATTTTACAATACGTCTCAAATTTTGAAGAACAGAAAGAGGGAAAAGTTTTGACCACACCCCTAACCACACCCCAAGCTACACCTATTTACTATTTCTTTCTTACCTGGTAGAAAGAGAAGTCAGAGGGGGCGATGACAGTGAGGGACATTCATCAGACTCCCGAGACTGCAGGGCGTAGACCCAAATCTGGGACTGTTCACCTATATAAAGGATGGTTGGGACTACAGATGAGATGATCGATTCACGGGACTGTGGTCCAGCAATCAAGTCAGTGCTACCTAGTGGCTGGACAGTATTCCTGCAAATCTCTTACCTTCTGGTGTCCCCGGTGTGACTTTTGATTAGCCAGGGCTGGCATGATGTCATCTCTGCATCATGATCATCTATAGTTGAGAACTATGGATTATTTTTTGTTCATTCTATCATAAATGTAGTAGCCATAACTTTCTCATTTTTATGTATGCTTCACTGTATGACACATGGCTTTTTTGTGTCTGTAAGACCATGTTCACACATTGTATACTTTATGCTTTCTGCAGGTGTCCGCACCAAACTGCGCAATAACAATCTTCTCTTATTATTGCATTTTTGTTGCATTTTTTATGCCTTTACCCCCTTATTTGATGCTTTTTTGGTGCAGATGTAAAGCAACATTTTTTTGTGTTTTTATATGACAAAAAAGTATTCATTTTGCATATAAAAAAGGAACTGCTGTTTTTTACATGCATTTTTTGTAGCCTACACATAGAAACCTCTTGAGAGAAAGAAGCAACAAAACCACACAGTACAGCAATGTCTTTAGATACACAGTGGTTACAGTTTTCGGGAAATCATATCCGATTTGTTTGGACAGTTGAACAAAGCAGAATTTCTGTGCAAAGCAAGTAGCAGAAAAATACAGCATTTATGCTACGTGTGAACACAGCCTCAGCATTACATTTTTGTTACATTTTTTGGGAATTAATAGAGAAAAAAAAAAGCGTCATTTTTTTAAGCCATTTACCGAACACCATAAATAATCTGATCACTGTGTTGTACAGGTTGTTGTGATTACAGGGGCACCATATATTTCAATGTTATTTTCTGATTTGTGAAATATATAGTTGTTTTTAAAAAAACGCATTAAAAATTACACTTTTGTAATTTTTTTCATCTATTTTAGTAATTTTATAAGAAAAAAAGTATTTATTTTATTTTCCCTCAAGAATACAGGGATGTAAAATACACAAATAGATACATGCATATATAGCAGTGTAAGTGTAATCTTCAAGTAGGGAAAATGCTACCATACTTTTGTCAGTGCAGACTGTGATTCATACGTAGCATTAGATGCTGCATAGCGTGAAACATGTTGTGGATTTGATTCCCAGGGAGACCAGATCTCAAGAAGAGAAAATTAAATTTTTGTAATTGTTTTTCATTATTTTTTAGTAATTTTGTAGGAACAAAAAATCTGACTGTTTCAAACATCTAAAATACAGGGACATAGAAATACACTGATATGTACTGATGTATGTCTATGTACCTATATAATCTATCTACCTGTGGGTTCAATGCCTGCAATGCCCTTCAAGTATACAAAATTCTCCCATACTTGTTAGTGTAGTCTGTGGCTCATAGCTTTGGTTACTGCCTGTAATGATAGAAGTTGCCAGTTCAATTGCTGGAGAGATCTCATCTCAAGAAAAGTTAATTGTTATTGTAATTAGTTGCAAGTGTTAGAAAGGCTGGCCACCTCCCTCCTACCTCCACCAAGGAGGAGGAGCTACAGAGTGATCAAGACAATGCACAGAGATGAGAGTGATTGGAAAAAGAGAAATAGCCCTGACATGGCAGGACTGACCCCTCAAATTGAGACAGTCCCACTGAATCCAGGACAGTTAGGAGGTATGATTTTACTGTTGCTTTTGGTAAACATTTTTTCCTGCTTCCAACTGTTATTGGTATATTTTTCATTTCTGCTGCCATCTAGAGCTATTAACTATTTTGAAGCAGCTTTTATTTTTATGGACTATGGTGTATATTTAGCAAGCTAAATGCACCAGAATTCTATCATAGTTTGAACCAAAAGTGCCTTTCATATACATTATGTGTTTTAGACATTTTTTATGACTTGTCCAACTTGTCTCACTTATAAGGGGTGTTGCTTATCAGGTAAGGGGACTGGATTTACAAGCGAGGCATACATTTTTGGCACAAAGTAATACAACTAATAGGTTTTGTAAACTTAGACTAAACCAGGGGTCTGAAACACGTGGCCCGTGGGCCGCATGCGGCCCCGCCCCTGAGGCTGCTTTATGCGGCCCGCAGGCACAGACCCCTTGATGATCCTGACCTGGTCCAGGAGGAACCGCTGACAGCAGCGCTGCATTGCCGCACAGAGACTGTCTCCCAGCACAAAATTTCCAATGCCAGCCGCCGGCCAATCAGAGGCCAGCAGCTGATATCTGCATGTCGGTGCAGCGAGTATGACGTCATTGACATACGCAGATGTCAGCTGCTGGCCTCTGATTGGCCGGCGGTTGGCATTGGAAATGCTGTGCTGGGAAACAGTCTCTGTGCGACAATGCAGCCCTGCTGTTGGCGGCTCCTGGACCAGGTCGGGATCGTCAAAGGGTCTGACTCTGTGCTGCCTGCGGGCCACATCTGCAGGAAGGACACCGAGGGAATGGAGGACAGGTGAGAATCATCTTTTTTTTTTTCTATTTTATGTGTGTGAAGAACAGCACAGGGGGCACATAGCCACAAGATGGGGCCCTGGATGGGGCACATAGCCACAAGATGGGGCCCTGGATGGGGCACATAGCCACAAGATGGGGACCTGGATGGGGCACATAGCCACAAGATGGGGACCTGGATGGGGCACATAGCCACAAGATGGGGACCTGGATGGGGCACATAGCCACAAGATGGGGACCTGGATGGGGCACATAGCCACAAGATGGGGACCTGGATGAGGCACATAGCCACAAGATGGGGACCTGGATGGGGCACATAGCCACAAGATGGGGACCTGGATGGGGCACATAGCCACAAGATGGGGACCTGGATGGGACACATAGCCACAAGATGGGGACCTGGATGGGGCACTTAGCCTCAAGATGGGGACCTGGATGGGGCACATAGCCACAAGATGGGGACCTGGATGTGGCACATAGCCACAAGATGGGGACCTGGATGGGGCACATTGCCACAGGATGGGGACCTGGATGGGGCACATAGCCTCAAGATGGGGACCTGGATGGGGCACATAGCCACAAGATGGGGACCTGGATGGGGCACATAGCCACAAGATGGGGACCTGGATGGGGCACATTGCCACAGGATGGGGACCTGGATGGGGCACATAGCCACAGGATGGGGACCTGGATGGGGTACATAGCCACAAGATGGAGACCTGGATGGGGCACATAGACACAAGATGGGGACCTGGATGGGGCACATAGCCACAGTATGGTGACCTGGATGGGGCACATTAGTACAAGATGGAGACTTGAATGGGGAACATTACTACAAGATGTTTGTCATTATTACAATATGATTCTAATTGTAAGACAATATTACCGTATGTGGCCAATTGGCGGAAACAAAATTGTAAAAATCAAAATAATAAAAATAAAAATAAAGCATGAAAAAATATTGGGCACTAAAATGCTGTTTTATATGTAAACTAATGTAAACACAAAAAAGTGCACGTTTATTATCGCCACACCCATAACGACCCAAGCTATAAAACAATAAACACGGCAAACATGTTCAAAAGGTGTATACAAAAAAAAATGGTATCACTAAAAATGTCTCATTAAATAAAGAATGCGGCCCCACAAATTAAAATTTTTTCCCTGTGCGGCCCATATACCCAGCCGAGTTTGAGACCCCAAGACTAAACAGTCTTGAAATTTGACCGATTAATCAACCTTTAGTATTTTAAGACTGCCTAGTCTAACTTTGCACTATCTAACAATTAGACATTTTGATAAACGTGCCCCAATATGTTTTAAGGTATGTTTTGCCTTAATGACCCATTTCATCATCATATTGTAATTACCCATCACGTGCATTTTATAGATGTCCTTATGCCTAGTCATATTTGTGCTGAGGTCTGCTTGGGCCATTATTGCACAGTAGGGCAATATCACAAGAGAAATAGCAGATGGTGAGAATGAGATTGATGGTAGTGCTCAAATGGGGGCATTGTTTGGGGACACAACACCTATAAGAATCTGCAGCTGCAGCTCCGTGGCTGAAGGAGAAAGTCTTCCAGATAGCAATTCACTTTAGTGAAGGGATTACAGTACCTGGGCTATGCTTGCAGGTAAGAAGAATCCTTGATGGTATAAAATCAAGGTTTTTATTCAACCAATGCGTTTTGGTGCCAGAATGTCGCCTTATTCAATAAAAAAACAAATGTCATATATATATATATATATATATATATATATATATATATATATATATATACAGTACAGACCAAAAGTTTGGACACACCTCCTCATTTAAAGATTTTTCTATGAAAACTGTACATTCACACTGAAGGCATTTAAACTATGAATTAACACTTGTGGAATTATATACTTAGCAAAAAAGTGTGAAACAACTGAAAATATGTCTTATATTCTAGGTTCTTCAAAGTAGCCACCTTTTGCTTTGATGACTGCTTTGCACACTCTTGGCATTCTCTTGATGAGCTTCAAGAGGTAGTCACCGGAAATGGTTTTCACTTCACAGGTGTGCCCTGTCAGGTTTAATAAGTGGGATTTCTTGCCTGGTTAATGGGGTTGGGATCATCAGTTGTGTTGTGCAGAAGTCAGGTGGATACACAGCTGATAGTCCTACTGAATAGACTGTTAGAATTTGTATTATGGCAAGAAAAAAGCAGCTAAGTAAAGAAAATCGAGTGGCCATCATTACTTTAAGAAATGAAGTCAGTCAGTCTGAAAAATTGGGAAAACTTTGAAAGTGTCCCCAAGTGCAGTTGCAAAAACCATCAAGCGCTACAAAGAAACTGGCTCACATGAGGACCGCCCCAGGAAAGGAAGACCAAGATTCACCTCTGCTTCCGAGGATAAGTTTATCCGAGTCACCAGCCTCAGAAATCGCAGGTTAACAGCAGCTCAGATTAGAGACCAGGTCAATGCCACACAGAATTCTAGCAGCAGTTTCTTTGTAGCGCTTTTTTCTTGCCATAATACAAATTCTAACAGTCTATTCAGTAGGACTATCAGCTGTGTATCCACCTGACTTCTGCACAACACAACTGATGGTCCCAACCCCATTTATAAGGCAAGAAATCCCACATATTAAACCTGACAGGGCACACCTGTGAAGTGAAAACCATTTCCGGTGACTACCTCTTGAAGCTCATCAAGAGAATGTCAAGAGTGTGCAAAGCAGTCATGAAAGCAAAAGGTGGCTACTTTGAAGAACCTAGAATATAAGACATATTTTCAGTTGTTTCACACTTTTTTGTTAAGTATATAATTGCACATGTGTTATTTCATAGTTTTGAAGCCTTCAGTGAGAATATACAATTTTCATAGTCATGAAAATACAGAAAAATCTTTAAATGAGAAGGTGTGTCCAAACATTTGGTCTGTACTGATATATATATATATATATATATATATATATATATATATTAGTCATTTTTTTGGACAGCTTTGTATATAGTAGGAGGAGCTGAGCAGATTAATATATAGTTTTGTGAGAAAAGCTTCAGTATACTTTGTTTTATTTCATTTACATTAAATACCCACTGTTTATACATTTAAGAGTTAAAATATTTATCTTGTGGCCAGATATTATCAAGGGGTAGGGCTGAAAAAAATATAGCGGTCTTGTTTTTTTTTTTTATCATTATAGGAGGTCTGAATATTTTTATGGATCTGGTCTCTGTTTTATAATAATAATTATATTAATAATATAGTGGCTGATGTTATTCTAGGAGATCTGAAAATAATTAGGCATGTACTTTTATATAAGTCATGTCCCTCAAATGACTGTTCCCATATTGCAGTCAGTCTGCTGCTCAAGTATCTACCTTTACAGGTTTCTCCGTGATACATCAGTGAACCTCTCCCTATAATAGCTGTCTGGCTCTCCTACTACTTCGGAGCTTGTTTATTGATTATCTGAGTGTTAGTATATACTGTATATCAGGGTCAGAAATCTTTAGCTATCATGTAGGTCACATATGTTTGGCATACTACAGTAAGTATTGTGTTCAAATACTGTGTTTGGCCTTAGTGACCACCATACAGTCTTGATAAATTCAGTAGGTAGTGTGAGGCAGTGAGGGGAATCATATGCGAGGGATGGTATTTATCCCCCAGGATGCGCATAGAGGCATATTGAACCCACTGGAATGCATTGCAATCACAGACATAGCTGTGGTTGCAATGAAGATTAAACGTAAGTTTGGACTTTGTCAAGCTATTTGACCAAGGCATATTTAGTAAAACCCGGCATGGACTTTTATGCTTGGAGTGGACTACAGACTGGCAGTGGGGCGTTCACTCCCTCTAGCCGGGTCTTGCATGTTACTCATGTCCAGAGTTTTCATTTAAAAACCTACAGCAAAGGTCTGGGTGTGTCAGTGGTTTGTTTGCAAGCTGCAGAGCCGGTGGCTCTGCAATACAGGCCTGTGAGAAGCTAGCACAGAGCCAAGGAAAGCAAAACTCCTGGCGCACCACAGGGCGACCCGGCGGTGCAGTCACCCATGGCAATGGGTATTGGAGACGGACTGTTTGACGACCGGCTAGATACCATTTCGCTTTTCTTTGTGAGTTTTGGAAAACACCCAATACAGCCTTGAGGATTCTCTAAAACTTATCTTTTACTTGTTATCATAAAATATTGGCTTCAATTGCCATAAACCAAAAAACACTTAACCAAAGTGACCCTACTAACCTCAGGACATTTAAGAGCTACATATAACAGGCATAATAAACTCTTAGATCTATAAATATCATATCTCTTCACATGTAAAGTCCGGACGGTTAGATAATATACATAATCATAAACAAGAGCTCAAAAACAACAAAGAAGGAAAAAAGCAAAAAGTGTGGATCTCACCCATTTCGCTGTTTTTTTTTTTTTGGGGGGGGGGGTTATGGCATTTGAGGCCAATATTTAATGATAACAAGTAAAAGTTACGTTTTAGAGAATCCTTAAGGCTGTATTTGGTGGTTTCTGATTGAGGTTTATCCTGCCATATGTTAAGCAGGTGGTTGCTAGTTGGTGAGTTTTGGAAAATAAAGATACTTGAGTTGAACTTTACTGAGTCACTGCCTCATTACAGCACAGTGTGAACACCACCGCACTACATATAGTTGGAGAATGCGGACAGTGTGAACTGAGGCATACCCCAAAAGCCGCATGTCTATGATCAATCCTGTTAAGCTACAGCTCAGGCCTGAAGACAACATGGAGAAGCTATTGAAGCAGTTGGTACTGCAAACAGCAACAGTAGCACCAGCAGCAGCAGAAAACAAATGAACTGATTCTGTAACAGATTGCTAGAGACATCCCCCATCTGTCATGAGGTCCGGGACAAAGTAAGAGCAGCGTTGAGGAAGATGAGTCCTGAAGACTACATGGAAGCTTTTCTCACAGTCTTCGAATGCACTGCGGAGCAGGAGTGCCTGCCAGCCGATCAGTGGGCTGAAGTGGTGGCTCTGTTCCTGATGGGAGATACCCAGAAGGCATACTTTGACCTCACCCGGGAGGATGCCCTGAACTACAGGAAACTGAAAGATGAGATCCTTGCCCGATTGGGGGTTAATACCTACGTGCGAGCCCAGCGTGTGTACCAGTGGTCTTTTGCAGAGTCCCGACCTGCTAGGTCTCAGGCATATAACTTATTACAGTTAGTCAAAAAGTGTCTCCAGCCTGAATCGTTGAGCCCAGCCCAAATGGTAGAAAGGGTAGTGGTTGACCGGTTGGTGCGAACTCTGCCAGCAACCATACAGCATTGGGTGGGGCAAGGGGACCCAGGTAACCTGGAACAGGTGGTTAGCTTGATTGAGTGTTATACAGCCACCCAGGATTTTGTACGGGACTCTGCCCCAATGCGAATGGCACGCCAGCATCTGCAATCCCAGGAGCCTTGAAAAGGGACACATCCCTCTGCTGGGGACAGTCGGAACCAAGCTCGTACTGAGGGTATACCCCAGAGTGAGGAAGGCTGGAGACCTGTTTCACCTAAATGGGTCTCGAGCACTGGCGGTGCCATGGCTATCAGGTGCTGGAGATGCCATGGGCCAGGACATGTGGCTGCCAACTGCCCCCTGACTGCTGAACCCATGGACTGTGGGTTTATATGCCGGGTGTCTATGTATGCTCGCACCGTCTACTCCACGGACCCCTTTGGTCCAATGGCTTAACCCCATCTGTGTCAGGTGCACGTCAACGGACATCAAGCGGAGGCTCTCTTCGACTCAGGGAGCCTAGTGACCCTCGTCCATGGGTCATTGATTTCAGGGTTAGAACCCACTGGGGGTAAAGTCGAGGTCGTGTGCATACATGGCGAACTCCGTGAGTATCTGACGGCGGAGGTTACTTTTCCACTCCATGTGGAGAGGTTAAACATGTGGTGGGACGCTTCCTTATGGGACTGTGCTGGGAAGTGATTTACCCCTGTTTTGGTCCTTGTGGGAGAGTAAGGTTAACCCTCCCAGAATAGAGGTAAATGGGGTGGCTCCGCAAACGAGTGTAGAGACGGTTTTTCCAGGCATGGCGGTCAACCAAGATTTACTCTATAGGGTTGACAAGATCCGAGACGAGGTCGTGGGACAGCTAGTAGTGCCTCAGTCGTACCTTTGGGCGGTACTCGAAATGGCCCACGCACACGTGTGGGGTGGGCATCTAGGGGTTAAAAATACGCAAGAGCACTTCTTGCAGCAGTTCTTTTTGCCATGGATTTATGCTGAGGTACAGAGATATTGTGAATCTTGTCTGGAATGTCAGCTAACCACACCCACCGCAAGCTTCCGTAACCCATTGGTACCTCTGCCGGTTATAGAGGTACTTTTTGAATGGATTGCGATGGATTTGGTGGGACCCATTGTAATGTCAGCTCAGGGTCACCAACACATACTTGTGGTCGTCGATTATGCCACCCGTTACCCAGAGGCCATTCCGCTATGCCACACTTCGGCTAAACTTATTGCCAAGAAGCAATTTGCCATGTTCTGTTGACTTGGGCTGCCTTAGGAGATCTTTACAGATCAGGGGACTCCTTTTATGTCTAAGGTGACGAAGGAACTGTGCAAACTCCTAAAAATAAAACAGTTGCGCACATCGGTGTACCATACACAGACTGACTGTTTAGTCGAGCGATTTAATAAAACTCTCAAGTCCATGCTAAAGAAAAGTGGTTTCCAAGGATGGGAGGGATTGTGACATGTTACTGCTCTATATAATGTTTGCCATCTGCGAAGTACCACAGACTTCCAAGGGGTTCTCACCCTTTGAGCTACTGTACGGCAGGCTCCCTAGGGGTCTGCTGGATGTAGCCAAAGAGACATGGAAACAGGAACCTACCCCACAAAGGAGTGTAAAAGAACATGTGGCAAGTGTGCAGAACCAGATCGCGTTGGTCTTGCCCATAGTAAAGGAACACCTCCTGGATGCTCAGGCAGCGCAGAGCCGTGCACATAATAGAAAGGCCACAGTTAGGTCCTTTAAAGAAGGGGATCGGGTATTAGTATTAGCATCTAGTGATGAGCGAGCACTAAAATGCTCGGGTACTCGTTGTTCGAGTCGAGCAAATTGAAATGCACGAGTGCTCGGTCCGAGTAACGAGCCCAATGTAAGTCTATGGGAAACTCGAGCATTTTTCCAGCGGCTCCCCCCGGCGGTCTGCAGAGGGTCTAAATATTGGCCAAATCGATGGGAACAGTGCTCAAATGACATGGGAACAGCATGAGGAGGACCCCTGGAAGCATTTCTGACTCCCAGTTCACTGCTGTCAACAACGTTGTCAGAGGTATTACGCCAGTTTTACAGACTCACAATAAAACATACAAAAACGAAACCAAAATGGATTTTCCTGGGAAATAAGTTAAGGAACATCCTTTCCAGGATGACTTGTATATAAAGCAAAATATATAACCAAAAACAAAAATGCTCCTCCACACCTTAGACTATGTTCACAAGTAGCGTTTTTGATGCGTTTTTGCACTTTTGCATTGCTTTCAACGAAGACAAATGCATTCACCAGGAAATGTCATTTTAACATTTTACAACCTTATCTGGCCATGTGGTGTGTGAAACATCATCAGACACATCCTGTTTCAATTATGGAGGAGGGATTGTGAAAGTCACAAACACTATTTTTACAGCCTTACTATTCTTAAAGGGCTAGCAGTCGGTCCTCACTATTGTTAGAGAGCCATCAGCCGGCTAAGCTTTTAATGTTCCCATTATTATTGAGTGTGTCTCCTATACTGTTATTGCGTATGCAGTGATTGCAAGGGCTGCCAAAAATTTGGATGCAACCCAATACCCCTTTGAAGAGACATAGAGGAGGGTCTCAGTAAATAAAATGTTTCCATTATAAAGGAGCAGGTCTCCTATAGTAGTAATGCCCATGCTTTGATTGAATCATGGGGTATGCAGTGAGTCCAATGGCTGTCCAAATTTAGGAAAAACCCTACTAACAAGTTAAAGACACATAGATCTGGGCCACAGTGATGACATGTTCCCATTAGAAAGGAGAGGGTCTGCTATTCAGTTATAGGGTATGCAGTGAGTGCAATGGCTGACAAAATTTAGGAAAAACCCTACTAACAATTTAAAGACACATAGAGATGGGCCACAGTAATGACATTTAAAACAGAAGAAACCATGAGTACAAAATGTCATAAAAAATTTAAGTTTTATTTAGTCAATCTGTAAATAACTTACATTAATATATCCACAATATAAATATAATACATGACAAGAAAATGCAATGTGCTGGAAGAAAAACGCAGTCCTACCTGCAAGGGCATATCATACCCAAGCTAAAAAGATAGAATCCATACACATGGTGTGTCTGGATAGAATAAGGCTATATATTCCAAGTGGAACATGATTTGAAAAAATGTTCAAACCAAACCCAGATTCACCAGATGCTTACCACAATTATATATTGGGTCCAGGGGTATATGGAGTCCAGGGGGACGTGGAGGACAGGTGATAGAGTCTACCAACTGTCCTCTGTGTCCCACTTGACCCCATATAGAGCCGCCACCAGATTTCGGCCATTGTCACACTCGACCATGCCTGGCTGTAGGGTCAGTGGTGTCAGCCACAGATCAGCCTGCTCTTTCAGAGCTGTCCACAACTCTTCATCACTGTGCAGTTTGTCACCTAAGCATATTAGCTTCAGCACAGCCTTTTGCCACTTGGTCGAGGCAGTGCTTCAGTGCTTTCAGCTTGCGACTGATGTGGTCATTTCGGATATGGAGGCTGAAGAGGAGGTGCAAGAGCTGTAGACTGTGGGGGCAACCCTGATTGACCTAGGGCCCGCAATCCTCGGCATCGTGAGGACTTGTTCCATCCCCAGGTCCGATTGGGTCACGGCTTCCACTATAATAACCAAGTGTGCCGTCAGCGAGATGTACCATCTCTGCCCACCAGCACTTGTCCTCGTGTCCGTGGTTAGGTGCACTTTCCCAGTAACTGCATTGTTGAGGGCACGGCTAATGTTGTGGTACATGTGCTCGTGTAATGCGGGGATGGCACACCGGGAGAAATAGTGGTGGCTGGGGACCAAGTATGGAGGGACGGTCGCCGCCATCAGGATGCGGAAAGGTTCCGTCTCCTTGAGCCTAAAAGGCAACATTTCGAGCGCAAGCATTCATGAAATGTGTGAGTTTTGTAGTGTGTCCTGTGGGGCATTGGCTGCTTATTTGCGCTTGCATTCCAAGGACTGGGATAGGGACATCTGAATGCTGTGCTGGGACAAGGACGTTTACGTGCTTGCTGATGGTGCTAGTTGAGAGTGTTCAACGACAGGTATAGGGCGGGAGGCATCTTGGCATGAGCCATGGACAGGGGATTGGCGTGCACGTACAACAGTGGAAAAGCAGTGGTGTCACCAGCAGACACTGTTGCTGGACCCTGGGGTTCATCCCACTTAGTCGGGTGCTGCCATGTGCCTGATCATGCTGGTGGTGGTCAAGCTGCTAGTTTTGCTTCCCCTACTGATGCTGGCATTGCAGGTGGTGCAAATGGCCTTTTTGGAGTTATCTACAGAGTCTTTAAAAAATATCCAGACTTGGGAAGACCTAACAGTTGTATTGACATCTTCCGTCGTGTTGGCGTTACGAACGCTTTGTGTCTGCGGCCACTACATTGCTTGTTCATGCCTGTTGTGGTGCAACACTTCCCTCCCCCTGTGTGCTTCAGTCCTCGCTCTGTATGTCCCCCTGCCAGGTTGGGTCAGTTACTATATCATCCACCACCTCGTCTTCAACTTCCGCACCCTGGTCCACCTGCTGACTTAATGGAAATTGTGTCTCATCATCATCATCATCCACCTCTTGCGACAGTAATTGCACTTTCCCACCGTCGCCTTCGTGTGACCGTGGCTGCTCCAATATTTGGCCATCGCTACACGTGTTCTCCTCTTGCTCTGCTCGAAGCTGGTCGGGCGAGAGGCCCAAATCTACAAATGGAAAAGTGAACAGCTCTTCTGAGTGTCCAAATGTGAGATCAGTTGTCTCCGGGAACTTGACATGGTGGGAGGAAGGAGGATCAGGGTGAGGAATATGCCGTCCAGACTCACGGCTACTGAGACTTGACCATGTGGAAGACAGGGTGGTAGTGGTGGTGGCAAAGTGACAAGCAGCATTATCTGAATCCAACCAACAACCTTTTGACACTGCTCTGTGCTCAATAGTGGTCTTCTGCGGTCCTCTAGTAATTAGGACAGGAAGGTCGAGTGACAAGATGTGGGTGTTTGTTGTGGCACAATTTCAGCTTGCCCACGGCCATGTCCTCAGCCTCATCCTCTGCATGCACTATCACCATCAAATCCACTTCTCCGGCCCTTGAAATGCACCTTGCCCATTGAGAACCACAATTTTAAATAGCTGGCCTGTAATTTACTAATATTATTCTACACAGTGACCTAGTGTGAATAGCTTGACTGATACACTGCAACAAAATGAAAATGGAAGAAATGGCTGAATTTGGAACACTCTTATAGGTGTTATGTCTGACCACAGTTTTAAATAGCAGGACTATAATTTGCTAATACTATCCTTCACAGACACCTAGTGTGAATAGCTTGCCTGACACCCTGCAACAGAATGAAAATGGAAGAAATGTCTGATTTTGGAACAGTCTTATAGGTGATATGTCTGACAGAGAACCACAGTTTCTAATAGCAGGCCTGTAATTTACTAAAACTATTCTTCACAGATACCTAGTTTGAATAGCTTGACCGACACACTGCAACAGAATGGAAAAGGAGGCCAATATTTTCCACGTTCAGTTTAAACTTCTGGATTTTTATCACTGAAATATGGAACAGATCTGACTTTATTCTGCAGTGAGAACAAGCAAATGGAGCAGAAAAATGGTGTACTCTGGATTGCTTTTTAAGCAAATAACCAGGATTAAGATAAAAAAATTTTTCCATGGCCCCTGATATCTGGGGCTATGTCTACAAATAAGTGTAATTATTACAGCAGCAGCAGCAGACAGGACGTTCAATAGACCCTCTTGCTCTATATGCACTGCAGTTTGCCACATACACTGCCTGCCTGCCTAAATCCTGTGTAGCACTGATTATATATATGCAGCTGGATTAGTCCTCAGAAGGACTGTTAGTTCAGATGGATATATATATATGTTGTGGAATACCTATACTAACAGGACGCTTAATGGACCCTCTTGTGCTGTATCATGCACTGCAGTCTGCCATATACACTGCTTGCCTTCCTAACTCCTGCCATCACCACTGGATATATGCAGCTGGATTAGTCCTCAGAAGCACTGGTAGTTCAGTTGGCTATATATATAAATATATATATATATATATATATATACTGCTCAAAAAAATAAAGGGAACACTCAAATAGCACATCCTAGATCTGAATGAATGAAATATTCTCATTGAAAACTTTGTTCTGTACAAATTTGAATGTGCTGACAACAAAATCACACAAAAATCATCAATGGAAATCAAATTTATTAACCAATGGAGGTCTGGATTTGGAGTCACCCACAAAATTAAAGTGGGAAAGCACACTACAGGCTGATCCAACTTTGATGTAATGTCCTTAAACCAAGTCAACATGAGGCTCAGTATTGTGTGTGGCCTCCACGTGCCTGTATGACCTCCCTACAATGCCTGGGCAAGTTCCTGATGAGGTTGCGGATGGTCTCCTGTGGGATCTCCTCCCAGACCTGGACTAAAGCATCCGCCAACTCCTGGAAAGTCTGTGGTGCAACAGGGCGCTAGTGGCGACTTTGCCAATCCTGGTGTTCTGTCAAGCGTCCTGCACGGTGTTGGGCTGTAAGCACAACCCTCATACCACCCTCATGGAGTCGGTTTCTAACCATTTGTGTAGACACATACACATTTGTGGCCTGCTGGAGGTCATTTTGCAGGGCTCTGGCAGTGCTCCTCCTGTTACACCTTGCACAAAGGCGAAGATAGCGGTCCTGCTGCTGGGTTGTTGCCCTCCTACAGCCCCCTTCATGTGTCCTGGTGTACTGGCCTGTCTCCTGGTAGTGCCTCCAGCCTCTGGACACTACG
Organism: Phyllobates terribilis; assembly: GCF_046119375.1. NCBI lineage: Eukaryota > Metazoa > Chordata > Amphibia > Anura > Dendrobatidae > Phyllobates > Phyllobates terribilis. The sequence goes on along the minus strand of NW_027362764.1, from coordinate 528,317,698 downwards.
CTGACAAACACAGCAAACCTTCTTGCCACAGCGCGCATTGATGTGCTATCATGGATGAGCTGCACTACCTGAGCAACTTCTGTGGGTTGTATTGTCCCTCTCATGCTACCACGAGTGTGAAAGCACAACCAACATTCAAAAGTGATCAAAACATCAGCCAGAAAGCATTGGTACTGAGAGGTGGTCTGTGATCCCCACCTGCAGAACCACTCCTTTATTGAGGGTGTCTTGATAATTGCCATTAATTTCCATCTATTGTCTATTCCATTTGCACAACAGCATGTTGAAATTGATTGTCAATCAGTGTTGCTTCCTAAGTGGACAGTTTGATTTCTCAGAAGTTTGACTTACTTGGAGTTATATTCTGTTGTTTAAGTGGCCCCTTTATTTTTTTGAGCAGTGTGTGTGTATATATATTGTAACAGGGTCACTGGTTTTATATGTGAGGAGAGGTATGTGTCACTCAGGGTGCTCTCCTGTGCGAACTAAGACCTACTTTATTTCTGCCAGCATGTTATATGCTGGTGGGTTTACTCTGCTAAAGGGTGTGTGGTTTTATGGGAATGGCAAAGAGGGCGGGATGCCATTACCCCTACCTCCCCTCAGGGTGTGGCTGAGCAATGTGTAAAAGCTAAGTCCCCTTTTTTTTTTCCTGGAGTGTGGTCTGGAGAGTGAAGTCTCCAGACAGTGTTGTGGAAGCTGCAGAGCTTTTTACAAGGCCAGCCAATCACTGTAATGCCTACAACCAACATGTCTATGGAATTACAGTGCATGGCAGGCATTCCCTGCATGTTCATTGGCTCTCTAAAGAGCTTTAAACATGCAGTGAGGGGACCCGAGTTCCCGCCCGAGAAACCCGGAAATACGCACCGAGCTTGTCGAGCACCGTCCTGCTCGGGCGAGTACCGAGCAGCAGTGAGCTCGTTCGCTCATCACTATTAGTTCCCACTACAGAGAGTAAGCTATTGGCCCAATGGCAAGGGTCATATGATGTCCGGAAAAAGGTGGGGGAGGTTAATTACAGAGGGTACTAGCTCGGGAAGAGGAAACCCAAACAGTTATATCATATCAATTTGCTTAAAGCCTGGAAAGACCGGGAATGTATGAATACGGAGGCGGCTCCAGTCATATAGTCTATGGACCCTCCGACACCAGCCTGGGAGGAGGCCGCGGAGAGATAAAAATAAGTGACGCTCTCACTAAACATCAGCGGCGGGAGGCTCGGAAATAAGTGCAGCAGAATACCGACGTATTCTCCAAAATGCCCAGCCGTACATCTGTGATCCAACATGACATTGTTACCGAGCCTCGGGTAAGGGTGCGAATGAAACCGTACCGTGTGCCAGAGGCCAGGAGACAAGCCACCATGGCTGAGGTAAAACAAATGCTCCAATTAGGAGTCATTGAGGAATCTAGGAGTGAGTGGGCTAGCCCCATTGTGCTGATTCCAAAGCCAGATGGATCATTACTATTTTGTAATGACTTCCGAAAATTGAATGAGGTATCGAAATTTGACCTTTATCCAATGCCTCGGGTAGATAAGCTGATCGAGAGACTGGGGCAGGCCCAGTACTTCACCACGCTCGATCTGACCAAGGGTTACTGGCAGGTGCCTCTGACAGAGTCGGCAAAAGAAAAGACCGCCTTAGAAGCCCTCGGGTGTTAGAATCACTATGTTGTTTTGCCTTTTGGATTACATGGGGCTCCTGCCACATTCCAGAAGTTGATGGACATAGTGTTAGAAACTCATCAAATATACGCATCAGCATATTTAGATGATATCATCATCTTTAGTACTGACTGACATATGCACCTGTCCCAGGTACAAGCGGTGCTGGATTCACTCCGAGTCGCGGGTCTAACAGCAAACCCAAAAAATGTGCGATAGGTCTCGAGGAAGCCCAATACTTAGGGTACATGATTGGCCATGGGGTTATCAAAACCCAAATAAATAAGATTGAGGCCATTGAAAACTGGCCCAGGCCATTGACTACTAAACAGGTGAGAGCGTTCCTCGGCATTATTGGGTACTACCACCTGTTTATACCTAATTTTGCTAGGAGATCGGCACCCCTGACCGATCTCTTAAAGGGGAAGAAGTCGTCATGGTTCGGTGGAACCCTGAGGCGGAAGAAGCATTCCAATCCATGAAGTTGGCATTGTGTGGACAGCCGGTCCTCATCAGCCCCAACTTCAAGAAAAACTTCATCGTGCAAAGAGATGCCTCAGAGGTAAGCCTAGGAGCGGTCCTGTCGCAAGAGGTGAATGGAGATGAGAATCCGGTCACCTTCTTGAGCAGGAAACTTTCCCCTGCAGAGAAAAATTATAGCGTAGTGGAGAAGGAGTGCCTGGCTATTAAGTGGGCCTTGGAGTCCCTACGCTATTATTTGCTCAGGCGACAGTTTCATTTGGTAACGGACCATTCGCCCCTCGTCTGGATGAAAAATGCAAAGGAGAGAATGCTCGGGTCACCATATGGTTCCTGTCACTTCAAAATTTTAGTTTTTCGGTAGAACATTGAGCGAGAAAGTCATAGGGAAATGTGAATGCCCTGTCACGGGCACCCTGTATGGTGATAGGTGTTCAACCCTACAAGTTTGAACAGAGGGGAATCATATGCGAGGGACGGTATGTATCCCCCAGGATGCTCATAGAGGCATATTGAACCCTTTGGAGTGCATTGCAATCACAGACATAGCTGTGGTTACAGTGCAAAATAAAAGAAAGTTTGGACTTGGTCAAGCTATTTGACCAAGGCATATTTAGCAAAACCCGGCATGGGCTTTTATTCTTGGAGTGGCCTACAGAATGGCAATGGGGCGGTCCATTACCTCCAGCTCGGGTCCTACATGTGGCTCATGTCCACAGTTTTCATTTAAAAACATGCAGCAAAGGTTTGAGTGTGCCAATGCTTTGTTTGCAAGCTGCAGAGCAGGTGGCTCTGCAATACAGGCCTGTGTGAATCTAACACAGAGCCAAGGAAAGCAAAACTCCTGGTGCACCTCACTGTGACCCGGCGGTGCAGTCGCCCACGGCAACTTGTATTGGAGATGGACTGTTTGACACCTGGCTGCGATCCGGACTATACCATTTGCCTTTTATTTGTGAGTTATGGAAAATAAAAACATTTGAGTTGAACTTTACTGGGTCACTGCCTCATTACAGCACAGTGTGACTACTGCCGCACTACAATAGACAGATAGATTTTATATTCTACCATTTTAATATTTTTATATACAGTAAATATTATCAAAAATCTCTTAATTACAGAGGCAGATCAAACACTAATGTGTGGTCCCTTTCCCTGGGTGTTAGCTGTAACATCAAATACTATAGCTGTACTAAGATATGAACTTCAGCTTAATTACCTTTCACACCGATATTAAATAAGAGAAATTAGATTACATTCAGAATGAAAACCCACAAACAAACAAACATCTGCTGAATCTGAGCTTTGCTGAAGCAATATGTGTATGTGTTCTTGCTTTTAAATGAGATCATTGCAGACATATTATGTATACACAATATACAAACACAATAATAATTTACAGCTTATTTAGGTCATTTCTGATTTACAGGACCAGTTCATTTCTGATTTTCAGGACTAGCCATCTTTGACTAAAGGGGTTGTCTACAATTCGGACAACCCCTTCTCAATCCCTATGTTGCCCTCCCAGTAAAATAATAACATCTATGCTCACCTCCAGTGCTGGCGCTGTTCCATTATTGTGGGCACTGGCTCTCCCGGGGATTGTGTGACATTATGTCACACAATCCCTGTGGCCAATCAACGCTGGCTTCACTCTCCCCATCTTCACATACACCCAGAGAAAATGAGAGCTGCTGCTTACATTTGACAGGCGAGAGAGAGATCCCTGCTGGTCATAAGAGTTTACACATGAGATGAAAGAGAGGACCCCACTGTTCATAAGAGCTTACATTCTGCAGAAGAGAAAGTGTTACCCAGTGACATTGGAGATGGAAAATGACTCTACCGTACAAACTGAGCTCTACTGGGAACCCCTGATCTGTGATGACCCCGATACTGATCACCACTGTATAATTATTTGCAACATATCACAGCTGGAGGGAATTATGGGGGAAACCCAGGCGGCAATGCAAAATGACATAAAACTACTCTCTGATGCTTCAGCAGTGTGGGAAATGGTGCTGGGCAAGTTTTTTTGTGAACCCCAAATCAAATCTCAAAATGTTCGAATTCATGTGAAACTACAAATTTCAGGAAATTTTACGCAAATTTGATCCTCCATGGATTGATCCGCATATCTCTATCCCTAACTTATACTGAGAGGGACTGCAGTGCAAATTTAATACTGTATTCCCTTCTAAATTTTCCCTGCACAGGAATGCGCCTTTCCTCCCAGATATGTCGAGAAATATAGCCAGCCCTATTGGCTATATTGACTGTTGAGCAGATACTTGTGTGGCTAGTTACTGGGGTACCACTATTCAGAGGAAATACAGTTAGGTGAAACAACACAACAAAGTCAAAATTGGTATTAAAACATTTATATGAATTAGCTAGAATATAAAATGTTTTTAAAATATGTATGAAATTAGATTGTATGCTAACTTTAGACACCTGAGATGTTATTGCTAAGTTAAGACGTGTGCGACATTGTAATGTCATGACCTCACAGGGTCTACTAATCAGAAGAGGTGCCACCGATGCTGATAGATAGTTGAAAGTTTGCAGTGCTTTGGTATGGTTACCACATAATACGAACCAGGATCCAGCAAATCATATTGCTCATGTATTGCTGAAAATCTAAAACTTTGCTAATATAAAATACATGTAAAGTATATAAACAGTTTCTAAAATCGGTTAATTAGGAGCACCCTTAGTTTAAATACTTTTAATATGGTACTATTGTGTTGTAAGTATAGATTTAGAACTTCCCAAAACTTCCTACACTTTTCTCCAATTCATATTAACCAGTGACTACTTTGTTCTACAGTTCTCTATGATTAAAACATTGTTTGCATTTATTAATACTAATATTTGGTCTCACTTTGACATGTGTGAAAGGCATCAAGAACAGCTTGCACATACATTTTGGCATTTGATAAGGGACACATTTTGAGTACATTTTGACATAGCCTCTATTTTTTTGTCAGCATATTATCCAGTAAAATATAAAAAGTATAAAAAAAGTTTATTATAAATTACAGATATTACGTGCCTCTGATGTACAAAAGTATAATAAACAGATACTGGGCAGCACGGTGGCTCAGTGTTTAGCACTGCAGCCTTGCAGCGCTGGGGTCCTGGGTCCAAGTCCACCAAGGACAACATCTGCAAAGAGTTTGTATGTTCTCCCCGTGTTTGCGTGGGTTTCCTCCGGGTTCTCCGGTTTCCTCCCACACTCCTAAGACATACTGATAGGGAAATTAGATTTTGCGCCCAAATGGGGACAGTATAATGTCTGTAAAGCGCTGTGGAACTAATGGCGCTATGTAAGTGAGTAAAATAAATAAATACTATGCATGAGTGAATATATTCGAGTGAAATTGAATTGTACTCAAATATTACAAAAATCTATATCCGTCAAAATGCAGAATTTTTGTAAATCGATTTTGCTTTAATTGAGAAAGATGGAGGTTGCTGAACCATAAAGGACACCAAAAACGTTAAAAAAATACTTATAGTCATCTTATAGCTCACCTCTTCAGCTCCTCCACTCTTTCCACCATCCAGTCCTTGGTTCATCTTCTTATCAATGCTGCTAAGCTCTGAGTTCCTGAGCTGCTTCTTACTAGGCTGGGACTTTTGGTTTAGATGAGGCAAGGGATGTTTACACGCAGGATCACACAAGGTCACAGTGCACATTGTGGTGTCATGACATTGTGACCTTTCACGCACTTGCACAGAAACATCCGAGGCCTCATCAGAGCTGGAAATAATAGGCAAGTGTGAAGAGCACCATGAATTCAATGCTTGGCGGTGGTGACAAGAAGATGCGCCAAGAACCAGCTGGAGAAGTTTCAATACCACACAATAGAATGTTAGTGTTAATGTGTGTGTGTGCAACAATAGAATTATTACTTCCTTAGAAAATACTGGAGGAGAATGAAGCATGTTGACAAAAAATAAACCCTGAATGAAGCTTTCCAGGTGAAACGCATATCAGGTGTGTTATGTCTTCCTGGGTCCCTGATGCTATACCTTATGTCACATTGACTGTATCATTGTGGCAGCTCTTCTTTATCTACCTTCTTTTGGAACACACATGTGTGCGGTTTTGTTTAGTAGCTAGTATTCTTTGGATTAACCTTATTTTCTGTAATTATTCTCATTGACAGTATATACAGTACAGACAAAAAGTTTGGACACACCTTCTCATTTACAGATTTTTCTGTATTTTCATGACTATGAAAATTGTACATTCACACTGAAGGCATCAAAACTATGAATTACCACATGTGGAATTATATACTTAACAAAAAAGTGTGAAACAACTGAAAATATGTCTTATATTCTAGGTTCTTCAAAGTAGCCACCTTTTGCTTTGAGGGCTGCTTTGCACACTTTTGGCATTCTCTTGATGAGCTTCAAGAGGTAGTCACTAGAGATGAGCGGTGTTCGACTAGAACTGTTCGCCAATCTCAAATTCGAGCTGTTTTGGGCGGTGTTCGCGTTGTTCGACGAACCCGAACGATTTGCAAAAAATTCGGCTGTTCGAGGTTATGTTCGATAACTGTTCGTGCACCAAAAGCGTGTCCTGCATGTCTGGCGCTATTTAGAGCACCAATCATGCAGGGATTGTCTGCCACTCACTGTAATGTCACAGCCATGGTGGTTGTGGCATTACAGTGATTGCCCAAATCGATGGGAACAGTGCCAACAGTGAAACATAAAAAGTCGGCAATTCAGCAGCGGCATACACCGGTACCCGACAATTTAGAACCGAAAGAATAGAGCTTCACACATAGATTAGATAGATATAAACATGTCAGCCACATATATACGAAGTACAGTGAAAGTGCTGCTTACTGTACTTGTCATTTAGCGTAAAGGATTTATCAAAAAAAATAATAGTGTTTTCATGCACCGTCTCTTTAAAAAAGCCGGCCGGCAATTCAGCAGCGGTACCCGACAATTTATAACAGACAGAATAGAGCTTCACACATAGATTAGATAGATAGAAACATGTCAGTCACATATATATGAAGTACAGTGATAGTGTTGGTTACTGTACTTGTCATTTAGTATTAAAATAAAGGATTTATTATTAAAAAAATTGGCGTGGGGTTCCCCTTAATTTTAGGCTCTAGCGGAGGTTAAGCAGACGGCTGGGGCAGATGTTGAAGCCTGGGAAGGGGGTAATACCCACGGAGCTTCCCAGGCTACTAATATCAGCCCCCAGCTGAATACATAGCCTTTACTAGCTATTAAAATGGGGGACACCCCAAAAAAAATGACGTGGGGTCCCCCCTAATTTAATAGCTAGCAAAGGCTAGGCAGACAGCTGGGGGCTGATATTAATAGCCCAGGAAGGGAGCCATGAATATTGGCCCCCTCCCAGGCTAGAAACACCAGCCGTCAGCCGCCCCAGAAATGGCGCATTCATAGGATGCGCCAATTCTGGCACTTAGCCTCGCTCTTCCACGCTGCCCTGGTGCGGTGGCAGGGGGTAATAGGGTTGGGGTTGATGTCAGCTTATAATGCCAGCTGACATCAAGCCCAGGTTAGTAATGGAGAGGCGTCTATAAGACACCCCCATTACTAACCCCATAGTCAAAGTTAAAAAAAACACAAACACCCAGAATAAAGTCCTTTAATTGAAATAAAGACACAATCCTTTATTGTTCTAAATTAAACCATACTTACCGTCACGCCCATTCCAGCTGAAGCCAACGATCTCCTGCAATAAAAGAAAAATAATAAAGCAACCTCATCCTTACCTTTCCATGGTTCCCACAACAGCTTCAGCTCTGCTACATCGAGATGACAGGCTGGACCGCAGCAGAACGCTGCCATCCAGCCTCTCATCCCGCAGACACTGAGAAGCGCAGGCTTGCTTGCGCTGCTCAGCGTCTCTCTGTGACGACATCCAGATGAGCCGAGTTCATGTCCAATGAACTCGGCTCACCTCATGCACGTCACTGACAGCGTGGGAAAATTCTCACGCTGAAGCGGTGAGTGCAGGAGAATTCTCCCACGCTGTCAGTGACGTGCATAAGGTGAGCTCATGTCCAATGAACTCAGCTCACCTCCTGCACGTCACTGACAGCGTGGGAGAATTCTCCTGCACTCAGCGCTTCAGCGTGAGAATTCTCCCACGCTGAAGCGCTGAGTGCAGGAGAATTTTCCCACGCTGTCAGTGACGTGCATAAGGTGAGCTCATGTCCAATGAACTCAGCTCACCTCCTGCACGTCACTGACAGCGTGGGAGAATTCTCCTGCACTCAGCGCTTCAGTGTGAGAATTCTCCCACGCTGAAGCGCTGAGTGCAGGAGAATTTTCCCACGCTGTCAGTGACGTGCATGAGGTGAGCCGAGTTCATTGGACATTAACTCGGCTCATCTGGATGCCCTCACAGAGAGACACTGTGGAGCGCAAGCAAGCCTGCACTTCTCAGTGTCTGCGGGATGAGAGGCTGGATGGCAGCGTTCTGCTGCGGTCCAGCCTGTCATCTCGATGTAGCAGAGCTGAAGCTGTCATGGGAACCATGGAAAGGTAAGGATGATGTTGCTTTATTATTTTTCTTTTATTTCAGGAGATCGTTGGCTTCAGCTGGAATGGGCGTGATGGTAAGTATGGTTTAATTTAGAACAATAAAGAATTGTGTGTTTATTTCAATTAAAGGACTTTTTTCTGGGTGTTGTGTTTTTTTTAAATACTTTACTAGAAATTCATGGTAGTCATGTCTAATATTGGCGTGACCCCATGAATTTCGGGCTTAGGGCCAGCTGATAATGCCAAGCTGGCCCTAACCCCTTTATTACCCAGTGAGCCACCGCATCAGGGCCCTGGATGAGTTGGGTACAGTGCCAGAAGATGGCGCTTCTATGAACGCGCCATTTTCCGGGGTGGCTGCGGACTGCAATTTGCAGCGGGGGTGGCCCAGAAAGCTTGGGCCTCCCTGCGCTGCGGATTCCAGCCCCCAGCTGCCTAGTTGTACCTGGCTGGACACAAAAACAGGGCGAAGCCCCACGTCAATTTTCTTTAAATTATTTCACGAAATAATTAAGAAAAAAAGGGCTTCCCTATATTGTTGTGTCCGGCCAGGTACAAATAGGCAGCTGGTGGTTGGGGGCAGCCCGTTCCTGCCTGCTGTACCTGGCTGGACACAAATATAGTGCGAAGCCCCACGTCAATTTTTTTTAAATTATTTCATGAATTTCCTGAAATAATTTAAAAAAATTGAAGTGGGGCTTCGCACTATATTTGTGTCCAGCCAGGTACAGCAGGCAGGAACGGGCTGCCCCCATCCACCAGCTGCCTATTTGTACCTGGCCGGACACAACAATATAGGGAAGCCCTTTTTTTCTTAATTATTTCATGAATTTCATGAAATAATTAAAAAAAATTGAAGTGGGGCTTCGCACTATATTTGTGTCCAGCCAGGTACAGCAGGCAGGAACGGGATGCCCCCAACCACCAGCTGCCTATTTGTACCTGGCCGGACACAACAATATAGGGAAGGCCTTTTTTTCTTAATTATTTCATGAATTTCATGAAATAATTAAAAAAAAAGTACGTGGGGCTTCGCCCTATTTTTGTGTCCAGCCAGGTACAACTAGGCAGCTGGGGGCTGGAATCTGCAGCGCAGGGAGGCCCAAGCTTTCTGGGCCCCCCCCCGCTACAAATTGCAGTCCGCAGCCACCCCGGAAAATGGCGCGTTCATAGAAGCGCCATCTTCTGGCGCTGTACCCAACTCATCCAGGGCCCTGGTGCGGTGGCTCACTGGGTAATAAAGGGGTTAGGGCCAGCTTGGTATTATCAGCTGGCCCCAAGCCCAAAATTCATGGGGTCACGCCAGTATTAGACATGACCGCCATGAATTTCTAGTAAAGTATTTAAAAAAAACACAACACCCAGAATAAAGTCCTTTAATTGAAATAAAGACACAATTCTTTATTGTTCTAAATTAAACCATACTTACCATCACACCCATTCCAGCTGAAGCCAACGATCTCCTGCAATAAAAGAAAAATAATAAACCAACCTCATCCTTACCTTTCCATGGTTCCCACGACAGCTTCAGCTCTGCTACATCGAGATGACTGGCTGGACCGCAGCAGAACGCTGCCATCCAGTCTGTCATCCCGCAGACACTGAGAAGCGCAGGCATGCTTGCGCTCCTCACTGTCTCGCTGTGACGGCATCCAGATGAGCCGAGGTCATGTCCAATGAACTCGGCTCACCTCATGCACGTCACTGACAGCGTGGGAAAATTCTCACGCTGAAGTGCTGAGTGCAGGAGAATTCTCCCACGCTGTCAGTGATGTGCATGAGGTGAGCTCATGTCCAATGAACTCAGCTCACCTCCTGCACGTCACTGACAGCGTGGGAAAATTCTCCTGCAATCAGCGCTTCAGCGTGAGAATTTTCCCACGCTGTCAGTGACGTGCATGAGGTGAGCCGAGTTCATTGGACATGAACTCGGCTCATCTGGATGTCGTCACAGAGAGACGCTGAGCAGCGCAAGCAAGCCTGCGCTTCTCAGTGTCTGCGGGATGACAGGCTGGATGGCAGCGTTCTGCTGCGGTCCAGCCTGTCATCTCGATGTAGCAGAGCTGAAGCTGTCGTGGGAACCATGGAAAGGTAAGGATGAGGTTGCTTTATTATTTTTCTTTTATTGCAGGAGATCGTTGGCTTCAGCTGGAATGGGCGTGATGGTAAGTATGGTTTAATTTAGAACAATAAAGGATTGTGTCTTTATTTCAATTAAAGGACTTTATTCTGGGTGTTTGTGTTTTTTTTAACTTTGACTATGGGGTTAGTAATGGGGGTGTTTTATAGACGCCTCTCCATTACTAACCTGGGCTTGATGTCAGCTGGCATTATAAGCTGACATCAACCTCAACCCTATTACCCCCTGCCACCGCACCAGGGCAGCGTGGAAGAGCGAGGCTAAGTGCCAGAATTGGCGCATCCTATGAATGCGCCATTTCTGGGGCGGCTGACGGCTGGTGTTTCTAGCCTGGGAGGGGGCCAATATTCATGGCTCCCTTCCTGGGCTATTAATATCAGCCCCCAGCTGTCTGCCTAGCCTTTGCTAGCTATTAAATAAGGGGGGACCCCACGTAATTTTTTTGGGGGGGTCCCCCATTTTAATAGCTAGTAAAGGCTATGTATTCAGCTGGGGGCTGATATTAGTAGCCTGGGAAGCTCCGTGGGTATTACCCCCTTCCCAGGCTTCAAACATCTGCCCCAGCCGTCTGCTTAACCTCCGCTAGAGCCTAAAATTAAGGGGTACCCCACGCCAATTTTTTTAATAATAAATCCTTTATTTTAATACTAAATGACAAGTACAGTAACCAACACTATCACTGTACTTCATATATATGTGACTGACATGTTTCTATCTATCTAATCTATGTGTGATGCTCTATCTTTCTGTTCTAAATTGTCGGGTACCACTGCTGAATTGCCGGCCGGCTTTTTTAAAGAGACAGTGCATGAAAACACTATTATTTTTTTAAATAAATCCTTTACACTAAATGACAAGTACAGTAAGCAACACTATCACTGTACTTATTATATATGTGACTGACATGTTTCTATCTATCTAATCTATGTGTGAAGCTCTATTCTTTCTGTTCTAAATTGTCGGGTACTGATGCTGAATTGCCGGCCGGCTTTTTTAAAGAGACAGTGCATGAAAACACTAATATTTTTTTTAATAAATCCTTTACACTAAATGACAAGTGCAGTAACCAACACTGTCACTGTGCTACTTATATGTGTGACTGACATGTTTCTATCTATCTAATCTATGTGTGATGCTCTATTCCTTCTTGTCTAAATTGTCGGGTACCGGTGTATGCCGCTGCTGAATTTGCCGGCCGGCTTTTTTAAAGAGAGTGTCTTCTGAGCAGTTTGTCAGCTTTTGGACACCTTTGCAGGTGTTTTCTATGTGTTTCTATGTGTTTTTGTTTGCCTGCCATTGGTTTTAACGGTGTTCGACGGTGTTCTAAGGTGTTCGACGAACAGTTCGACGAACAGTTCCTCGAACATCCCGGTGTTCGACGAACCGAACCCGAACACTACGGGGGTGGCTCAACACTAGTAGTCACCGGAAATGGTCTTCCAACAATCTTGAAGGAGTTCCCAGAGATGCTAAGCACTTGTTGGCCCTTTTGCCTTCACTCTGCGGTCCGGCTCACCCCAAACCATCTCGATTGGGTTCTGGTCTGGTGACGGGAGGCCAGGTCATCTGGCGTAGCACCCCATCACTCTCCTTCTTGGTCAAATAGCCCTTACATAGCCTGGAGGTGTGTTTGGGGTCATTGTCCTGTTGAAAACTAAATGATGGTCCAACTAAACGCAAACCGGATGGAATAGCATGCCGCTGCAAGATGCTGTGGTAGTCATGCTGGTTCAGTATGCCTTCAATTTTGAATAAATCCCCAACAGTGTCACAAGCAAAGCACCCCCACACCATCACACCTCCTCCTCCATGCTTCACGGTGAGAACCAGGCATGTAGAGTCCATCCGTTCACCTTTTCAACATCGCACAAAGACACGATTGTTGGAACCAAAGATCTCAAATTTGGACTCATCAGACCAAAGCACAGATTTCCACTGGTCTAATGTCCATTCCTTGTGTTCTTTAGCCCAAACAAGTCTCTTCTGCTTGTTGCCTGTCCTTAGCAGTGGTTTCCTAGCAGCTATTTTACCATGAAGGCATGCTGCACAAAGTCTCCTCTTAACAGTTGTTGTAGAGATGTGTCTGCTGCTAGAACTCTGTGTGGCACTGACGTGGTCTCTAATTTGAGCTGCTGTTAACCTGCGATTTCTGAGGCTGGTGACTCGGCTTCCTCAGAAGCAGAGGTGACTCTTGGTCTTCCTTTCCTGGGGCGGTCCTCATGTGAGCCAGTTTCTTTGTAGCGCTTGATGGTTTTTGCAACTGCACTTGGGGACACTTTCAAAGTTTTCCCAATTTTTCGGACTGACTGACCTTCATTTCTTAATGTAATTATGGCCACTCGTTTTTCTTTATGTAGCTGCTTTTTTCTTGCCATAATACAAATTCTAACAGTCTATTCAGTAGGACTATCAGCTGTGTATCCACCAGACTTCTGCACAGCACAACTGATGGTCCCAACCCCATTTATAAGGCAAGAAATCCCATTTATTAAACCTGACAGGGCACACCTGTGAAGTGAAAACCATTTCCGGTGACTACCTCTTGAAGCTCATCAAGAGAATGCCAAGAGTGTGCAAAGCAGTCATCAAAGCAAAAGGTGGCTTCTCTGAAGAACCTAGAATATAAGACATATTTTCAGTTGTTTCACACTTTTTGTTAAGTATATAATTCCACATGCGTTAATTCATAGTTTTGATGCCTTCAATGTGAATGTACAATTTTCGTAGTCATTAAAATACAGAAAAATCTTTAATTGAGAAGGTGTGTCCAAACTTTTGGTCTGTACTATATTTATACTCACATGGTCAAAATTGTTGGTACCCCTCGTTTAATGAAAGAAAACCCACAATGGTCACAGAAATAACTTGAATCTGACAAAAGTAATAATACATTAAAAATCTATGAAAATGATCAAATGAAAGTCAGACATTGCTTTTCAACTCTCTTTCCACAGAATTATAAAAATAAATAAACTCATGGAATAGGCCTGGACAGAAATGATGGTACCACTGAAAATAATGTGACAAAAGGGACATGTTAAATCGAGTTGTGTCCACTAATTAGCATCACATGTGTCTACAGTCTTGTAATTAGTCAGTGGGCCAGTACATAGGGCTACAGATACTCGCTGTGCTGTTTGGTGACATGGTGTGTACCACACTCAACATGGACCAGAGGAAGCAAAAGAAAGAGTTGTCTCAGGAGATTAGAAAGAAAATTGTTGGCAAGCATGTTAAAGGCAATGATTATAAGACCATCTCCAAGCAGATTGATGTTCCTGTGACTACAGTTGCACATATTATTCAGAAATTTAAGATACATGGGACTGTAGCCAACCTCGCTGGACCTGGCCGCAGGAGGAAAATTGATGACAAATCAAAGAGACGGATAATACGAATGATAACAGAAGAGCCCAGGAAACTTCTAAAGAGATTAAAGGTGAACTTCAAGCTCAAGGAACATCAGTGTCACATTGCACCATCCTTCGATGTTTGATCCAAAGTGGACTTCATGGGAGACGACCAAGGAGAATACCATTGCTGATAAAAAATCATTAAAAAGCCAGACTGGAATTTTCTAAACTACATGTTGACAAGCCACAAAGCTTCTGGGAGAATGTCCTATAGACAGATGATACAAAAATGTAAGGTTTTGGCAAGACACATCAGCTCTATGTTCACAGACGGAAAAATGAAGCATATCAAGAAAAGAACAAACAAGTTATTTTTGTGACCATTGTGGGTTTTTCTTTCATTAAAAGAGGGGTACCAACAATTTTGACCACGTGTGTATATGTATATGTATGTATATATATAATTTTGAACATGTGGTTATAGGCTGTAGTCTTGTAGTAGACATTGAGATTGCTGTGTGTACATTTTTATCTGGGTGTTTTCCCATCCAGTTTCTATATTCATGTGATTTTATGTTGTCTCTATACTAATACCATCTGGGTGTTTTATTTTAGATGTATTAATAAAGATGTGATTTTATCCAAATATTTGCCTTGCACTTCATTCTTTTGATTTTGTTGCCAATGCGACTAAAGTAATACTTGCTTTGAAAGAAAATATTCTAAAATTGCATATTTTGATATCACTTATATTGTAATTGCCAGCCTGTAAAGTCATTTTACGAGATGCTCTGCTTTATAGATGACTTCTAAAATTATGTCTTAAAGGCGTATACTACGTGTTATGTCTTGCAGGTGTATTCAACATGAAATAATAATACACTTTATATAAATATATATTTTTACATCTTTGCCAAAAGCCATATGTGAACATACATTTCAAAAGAACACACTGAAAGGAAACAGTGTTAAGGCTGACATACACAAGTATCTAGAGGTTTCTCTTTATTAATCGTCTTTCTTATCCACTTTACATAGAAAAAAAGATACAAGATATATATGTGCTTACCAATTTATCATGTGCAGTGAGATATGAATGGTTGGTTTTTTAGTATTGTAAAATATATATTCATCCATTGGAATGTGCTTTAGTTGCTAAAAATCTGTCTTCAGTGTTATGGGAATGCATGTAACTCTTGGAGAGCAGTGGGATATAAATTGATGAACAGATCATCCCAGGAATGAATGGGAGATGATCTTGATGATTGAGTTTATCAGAATTTTGCCTGTAAAGAAAAAGTTTAGCTAACATTACCTGAGTAATATATGCAAACAAATTCTTCTCTGCTGTGAAAAAGTATTTACTCCCTTTCAGAAGCTCCCTTATTGCATAGTTGTTAACTTGAAATAGTTTCTAATTGTTAAACAGAATGTAAAAAAATGGAATCAGATTAGACACAAGGCACAGGTGCATTATTAGTACATTCATTTTAAAAGAATTGTACAGTTTACAAAATCCATTTTCAATTACCCTTCAAGGGCCCCCTGAGTTAATAAAGGGGAGTTTATTATTCATAACCTGTATCAATGAGCCAGAGTATGTGGCTTCTCTCTAGAGGATCCAACATCATAAAGACAGACAATTCATTTTTATTTAATTTCCTTTGAAAAGGAGCATAAAATAACTGCTCCAACCATGCACAAGCGCTTAGCGCACCATTGGTATAACTGAGCATTTCAATACACCTAACTACTCGATTGTTTTGTTTTTTCCTCCACTCCTTTTTACCTCCTCTTCCTTGATAGTTCTGGATTTACAGGAGCCAGAAGTAGAGGGAGACAGATGCAAAACAAGTAGGTGAGAAGTTGTACTGAGCTGGCTGGACAAGGATGAATCACATGCCTAAGCTATATTTGAACTACTTTGTCCTGACAAACCCCTTTATAAAGAGAATCTGTCACCAGGTTTTTGTTACCCAATCTGAGAGCAGTATAATATAGAGTCAAGGGTCCCGATTCCAGTGATAAGTCATTTATTGGGCTGCTTAATGCATTTTTGATACTCAAAATCAGCAGCAGATTATCTTAAAGGACTAATAAAACTACTGTCAAGTAGTCACACATATTCATGAGCTTTATTTAACCTCGCACCATCAATGATTGGCAGCTTTTTGTATATACTGTACATGGACAAAGATTTGACAATCAGTTTTAGAGTTCAAAATTCAGAGAACTGGTAGAGAAAACCGTGGCTTTATCAAAATGTCAGCAAGCAGCTCAGTAACTGATATATCATTGGAATCAAGAACTCTGTCCCTATATTATTCTGCATACTTTGAGATAAAATGAATATAAATCTGCACTGCCGCAGATCCAATATATGATGAGAGACCAAATAATATATGAATGGGGTTTTTATCTGTCAACACGTTTCGAGGTACTCACAACTTGGTGTTAACATTATTCTAATCAATATGGCATGCCTCATTCACAGTCTAACATGTTCAGTACTAATTAGACACTTCTAGGAGAAAGAAACTGCTGCTATATTTTGAGTTGTCACATTCTTGTTTAAAAACTTTAATTTGCCTTTATCGGCCTCTACCAGTTCATGTGTCTGGGTTTCTAATAGAGCTTAAACTAGATTAAAAGAGTTCTTTGAGAAAAAAAATATCCATGATGGTCCTGTAACCTACTTCAAGTTACAACCTGTCCTAGCATGAATGAGGATGGATTGTAACCCTTATACCGTATTTTTCGGACTATGCCGCACTTTTTTCCTCCAAAATTTTGGAGGAAAGTGGGGGGTGCGTCTTTATAGTCTGATATACATAAATACTGTGGCTGTGGGTGGTGGGGGATGTGGGGGAAGTGACAGTGGTGAAGTAGCGGTGCACAGGAGGCAGCAGCCGCCTGCTGCAGCCTACATTGTGCCCTCTACTAAAGAAAATGAATATTCACTCTCCCATTCACACACCCATGGGCGTGGGGAGCAATGAATATTAATTTTCCTTAATAACCGGCACACTGTGCCTGCAGCGCGGCTCCTGGTATGTATGGCACCCTTCATCCCTGTATGTATGGCCCCCCTCATCTCAGTATGTATGGCACCCTTCATCCCTGTATGTATGGCTCCCCTCATCCAGGTATGCTTGGCACCCCCTGATCCCCGTAACGCTGCACAGAGAAAAAATAAACTTTCATATCATACTCAACTCCTCTCTCTTCAAGCGCTGTGTCCCACTCTGTGCCGGAATAGTCACTGGTCCCCACGCTCTCATGGGTGTGGTGAATATTCATGGCCTTTAATAACGGGCACGCTGACAGCTGAGTGCTGCAGCTAAAGTGTGTGTGCTATTAGGGAGAATGAATGGTCACTGCTCCCCAAGCGCACAGTCCCGGCATGGGGAGCAGTGACTATTCCGGAACAGAGTGGAACACAGAGCTGGAGGTGAGTATGATTGTTTGTTTTTTTTCTGTGCAGCGTGACAGGGATCAAGGGAGGCCATACATACCAGGATGAGAGGGGCCATGCATACTTGGAACTGGGGGGGGGCATACATACAGGGATGAGGCATGAGGGGGGCCATACATAAAGGGATGAAGGGGCCATACATACAGGGATGAACGGGGCCATATATACCAGGATGAGGGGCCAATACATACAGGGAAGAAGGGATGAAGGGGGCCACACATACCAGGATGAAGGATGAGGGAGGCCATACATACAGGGATGCAGGGGGCTATACATACAGGGATGAAGGTGCCATACATACCAGGAAGAGGGATGAAGGTGCCATACATACCAGGAAGAGGGAAGAGGGGGCCATGCATACCAGGATGGGGGATTGGGGTGCCATGCATACCAGTATGGTGGATTGGGGTGCCATGCATATCAGTATGGGGATGAGGGCTATGTACAGAAAGGAGGTGGACCTTATATACCAGGATGGGGGATATTAACAGAATTGGGGGACATTACCCCTAAAACAGTGTCAGCAGCAGACCCCCTCCCCCTTAACAGGGCATCATGACCACATTTTTTGCTTACATTTTTTTTTCTATTTTCCTCCTCTAAAGCCTAGGTGAATCTTATGGTCCGGTGCGTCTTATAGTCCGAAAAATACGGTATATAGTTCCTGTCAGACTGAGGAGCAGCTTTGCAACTAGCCTAATTAGTCTGTTCACTCAACCTGACAAGTTTATAACGAGAAATTGAACAGAAAGCAAAAAAGCTATTCTTTGTGAGTCTCTGTGCTCTGCTGTAAACTATTTTGCTGAAAAATGTCAGTTGCAAGATTTATTATACTCCTAAACTTTACCCTCTCCAATCTACCCTGAATTCAGCAGCCATGGGTATATTTCTATTAAAACACTACACCGATGCCTCCACTCTGTACCAGACATTGCACTGGTTGCCCATCAACTACAGAGTACAATATAAACTTAACACTCTCACACATAAAGCTCTCCACAGTTCCACATTGCCCTACATCTCCTCCCTCATCTCTGTCTAACATCCTGTTAATTAGACCTACTAGACAGGCATATAAATGTAAATGGAACTTCCTGAAGTCAGCAAAAACCTACAAAATTAGTGGAAGCAGATAGTCAATAGCATAACATAATCTTTATTAACAAAAAAAGAATAAAAACAGCTTAGAAAAAACCCTGCTAATTAGCTGGGACTAACATTCTCTATAATCCAAACTTCCCACTCCTGTCTCCAAGACTTCTATAGTGCTGCACTAGTTCTTTAGAATTCAATACCCCAGAAAAATCCGGTTAATTCTCAATATTCACAGTTTTAAGCGTGCCCTAAAGCATCTTTCTTTAGATTAACCTATTTCTTCACCTCGCTAATCTAACCCTTCCCTTTTCTCTGTTCGTAAAGTTTCTTCAGAATCTGGTCCTTTCTATCATCTGTTTTCATACCCTCCACTTAATAGCACTTTGTATCTATAGTTCTGCCAAATATGTTGGTGCTATAGAAATAAAATTATTATTATTAGGAACAGAGGTAAGATACACATGGAAAACTCCTCAAAGTCAGATTATACTCTGAAATTCTATTATTCCTCATGTATTAACACAGCAGTTTATTCTAAAGAGTCACCTGAAATTACAGTTGGACTTTAAAGCGAACCTGTCAGCTGGATTTTGATAAGTAATCTACAGGCATTGTCATGTTGGGGTTGTTGCACTGATTAATATGATACCTGAGGTGAAGAAATCTGTCTTGTTGCTCTTGTGTAATCAGTATTTGCAGTTTTGAGTTAAAGGGGTATTCCCATCTCCGAGATCCTATCCCAATATGTAGTAGGTGTAATAATAATAATATTAGCAAATATCTCCAATTAGAAATGTAGTATAGTATTTTTGATTCACTATCTCTCTTTCCTCATGGTCAGACATCGCAGGACCTTAGGTATCCACGGTTACGACCACTAGTAGCTAGCTAACTGTGATTTTATCAGTGGACGTAACCATGGATACCTAAGGTCCTGCGATGCCTGCACATGAGGAAAGAGATAGCGAATCAGAAAAAATATACTACATTTCTAATTGGAGATATTTGCTAATATTATTATTATTACACCTAATACATATTGGGATATGATCTTGGAGATGGGAATACCCCTTTAATGAGATGTTCGTGCTCTGGGGTGGGACTGTAGACAGGGTCTTTTCTTGGTGCTGTATGCCAGACTAACAAGATAAGACCTGCCTACAGGCCCGTCCCTATCTGTCTCTCTGTCTGGCTGTCTCTGTCTCTCTCAGAACATACTTGTGCTTCGGGGTGGGCCTGTGGGTTGGTCTTTTCTTGCTGATCTGGCCTAGAGCGCCAAGGAAAGACCATGCCTACAGTCTTGCCCTGGAGCACGGGCATATCATTAACTCAAAACTGCAAACACTGATTACACAAAAACCACAAGACGGATTTCTTCACCTCATATATCATATGAATCAGTGCAGCAGCCCCAACATGACACTGCCTGTAGTTTACTTACCAAAATTTGCAGAAAAGTTCATCTTAAGCAAGGAACTAAATATATATTGCAATTTCAAGTATATATGGTTCCAAATAGTTCAGCTGACACTATAGAACTTGCTGAGCAGAAAAAGCTACAAATTAAATTGTGCAGAATGTAGACAAAATGTAATATATTAAATATTGTGATCAAATCTAAATAAATAAGGCTAAATGAACAAAATGTAAAAAACAAGGCAAACAGATCTCACAAAGAAGTTTCTTCACAGAGGGACAATCACACACGTCAACAATGAAAATGAGAGCACTCATAAGTTTCTTTACGCCATCCCTTTTAATACCAGATCTATGCTGCATTTTATTTCAATGCATTGCATTATTTTAGTAAGCAACATAATTCTTTTCTATGTCTGCATATCTTTCAGTATTTTCATTACTGCCATTAAAATGGATTTTTAAATTAAAAATTAATTCATTCATCTATGATTGATTCAATTTATTATTATATTTAAGGTATTA
The DNA here is from genome assembly GCF_046119375.1 of Phyllobates terribilis. NCBI lineage: Eukaryota > Metazoa > Chordata > Amphibia > Anura > Dendrobatidae > Phyllobates > Phyllobates terribilis. The sequence goes on along the minus strand of NW_027362764.1, from coordinate 528,296,993 downwards.
ACACAGACAACTATTATTCTCGTTTGTTCAGTAACTCAGCGGCTAATGTCATATTTAAATTGAATGAAATGAAAGTTATAAAATATATTCATCTTTTAAAGTCTGTTTTCATTTTATAGCAATAGCAGATGAGTTTATTCATGTTATCATAGAGATAGTAAATGTTTCATTTTCATGTTGCTTGCAAGATGTCGAGGACCCATAACATGATATATTGAGTTTGCTTATTCTCCTCTATTTATATGACTTGTATGATACTAATTGTTAGCTACTGTTTCTGCTCATGAGATTACGAGTTCTAGTATGAAGGCACATCTGGAAGACATACTGTTACTGCTTGTCTAATGTAAGAAATAAATGTAAAATATTTTAAAGTAGAATTGATTTTAATAGTCACTGTCTGGTTGGGGAGGTCAGCCAAAGGCCTGATTGCAACATAGTATAAGCAGGGATTAGTGAACTCTTACTGTTAGTGGAGCTAAAGTATTGTATTTATTTAAAAAGACATTCCCATTACCAAAATGTATCACCTATCTACAGGTTAGGTGTTAAATACTAGATTGGAGGGCGCCAGATGCTGGGTTCCTCATATATAACTTCTACTGTATGTGTGAGGCTGTCAGCTACTTTTCCGACTGCCTAGCATGCACATAGCATGCAATGGGAATTAGAGTTTGAATTGTATTTTAGGAAAAAATTATTTGAAGCATTGTTAAAATATCTTTATAGCTTTTTCTATATCTATAGATAGATAGATAGATAGATATATAGATAGATGCTAAATGTAAAGGCAATCGGCCTCCCCTATGCCTTGTAAACTGCTACCATCATTTTAAATCATTACAACAAAGTCCTTAATGTACTATATGACCTATCCTACTTTTTAAAAATCAACTTTTAATGTAAACTTACAAATTATCCACATCTAGTTTGGCGAGCAGTTGATTTCCTTAGATTTATCATGTCCCGGCTTTTCTAATCAGACCTCTCTGGGTATGATTAACATATACACCACAGATCATCATCATTTCTTCATATTCCTCTGTGTTTTTGCCTGTTTGGGCATACGCTATGAATCTTAGTGTATGGTATTAGCTTCATGGCTAAATTGGTGCAGTGTACATGCCAAGGAAGACATTAGTGATGTAGGTTACAAGTTAGTAGGAAGCTCTTCCAGGGATGCCTCAATAGTAGAGATAACATCCCTAATATTGCCCTGTATTGGTACACTGAACTGCAAATACAGAACGCGTAGACCCGGCGTCATTCCGCTTGGTTTGACAGAAATGCAGAGAGGCAGAACACAGAGATTTGTTGAGATCTGGTGGTGACATTGCCTGTGTGGTGGGTGCCAGACATTCTTGAGAAGGCGTGAGTATAAGAGCCGAGACAGAACTAGGTTAGTCCTCAGCTAATTTGCATAGTAGAGGGAAACCTTAAAAATTGAGTTTTCAAATTTAGAAATGATTATATGGCACATGAAGGGCTTTGTTCAAAATCAAGGAATAGACTTATTTAAAGTTATGGTGGGAATTCACGAGATGTAGCGAAGCTGACAGGTTCCCTTGAAAATGATGAATTATTAATTTCCAGTGTGAGAACACACGCAGCAACAACTTAGGGCTTGAGTATTCTTGCATCACTGTAGAAGTGTCAATATGTGGTCTGAGCATGTTAACTATAGATATTTCATAAAGAAATAAGAATCTGCAAAACTTTGGACCGACACGGATGTGTAGCAAATAGAAACTGAAATATAATGCAATGTAATGTAATATCAATTGAGAAATGATATCCAGTGAAACAGGAAGTAAGATACTGTATATACACACAACATAATTGAGCAAGCAATGAGGGATAATGATGAGGAAGCTGTTAATACATTTGTTGTTCCCATACACACAGCTGAGAGACAGAATAAATATTTATATGGCTGCCATAAACCCTCGCGGAAAATCATACACTACTGAGGATTTCGAGACAAAGTCTTTAATGTGACTCTCTTCACCCAGGTGTCTTCTCCTTGTAAGTGAGGTAAATATTAGTTTTTGAGTTTACCTACACTTCATGATGTTTGACATCCCATTCTAAATCCATAGGCATTAATAAAAAGTTGGTTCCCCTTCTGTTGCTAAAACAGCTTCCCTTCTTTTGGAAAGAATTTCTAGGAGATGTTTGGGGGAATTTTTGCCTGTTCATCCAGAAGAGCATTTTTGATGTCAGACTCAATAAGGCCTGGCTCATAGTCTCAGATCCAGTCCATTCCAAAAGGGATTGACGTCATTATCCTTTTTCAGACAAGCATTTCAGTTGGCACATTACTGTCAGGGAGAAAACACTCTCCTGGCATTTGCCAAACCCAAATTCATCCATCAGAATGTGAGATAGAGAAGTAGAATTTGTTACATCACAGAATATGCAGAACTTTGCAGAAAATGATGGAACAAGCAATGCACTCCAAGTTCTTTACCTCAGTATTTCTAAACCAATATCAGGAGTGGAACAATCAGAGGAAAAGTATAATAGAAACATGTGCACCAGTTCTGTATTTATCACCCTCTCCTGATTTTAGCATACAAATACTGAGGTAAAATATTCACCAAATACTCAACGTGTGCACGTGGCCAAAAAGAGACAATGCTTTATCATCTATGGTTCCTAAAGCCAAAATAATGCAATACTGCCATAGCAGTTTTGTAAATGAGGCTCCTTTATTGTATGAAATTTCATCTTGAAATTCAGCCATCAGCTGGTGTGTCATGGAGGACAGTGGTTGCCTAATTTCAAATTAAGGCTTACTGGAAATATAGACATGATCCTAACAATGTGTGATTACAAAGCCAAGACATTTACTTTGAGTCAAGGAAAAGAGATCTACACATGGTGCCATGTTTTGTCTGAGGTTCTTAAGCAAAAGTAGTAATGAGACTGTATTTTGTTTTTCTGAAAATATTCAGACAAGCTTTAAAGGACTAAAATTAAGTTGAAAAAATATTTAGTTAATACTACAATACGCCACTTTTTTCTTTATCTTTAAAATGCTTCCACAGCTAATCTTTGTTTTTCCGTTTTCCTTTTACCCTCGTCTTCTTTTTTATTTTTCCTTCAACAGAGCTTGCTTTTTTGCAGGATGAGTAGTAGTGAAAATAGTTCTGTTAAAGTGTACTGTAATAGTGACAAAGCAAAAGTTTATGTGTATTATAGAAATGGGTAAATTTATAGGAGTGAAACTGAATTCTACTTGAGTTATACAAAAATATACATTCTGGACAATACAATTGTTTTGTAAATTGCTCTGCACCAACTCAGCCAATTGGCTGATAGTCTGACGAAAAGTAGAGGGCGAGCAAAAAGTTAAAAAGAAAAAAAAACATGCTCACCTCACTACTTACAGTATCTCCTCAGCCTTACCTGGAGCTCCTTGCCTGCTGTCCAGGCTTCCACGCCTACGTTGTACAGTATATGCGGACAGGTGTTTACTATAGACTGTCCGTGAGGAGACTTCACTGCACATGATCCGGGACCTACTCATGGCTTAAATAGAATCTCACACCCATGGATGTACCTATGATGAGCTTTAACAAAAAGCTCTATTTTGATCGCATCTGTCCACAAGACTGCCCACTAAAAATAGTGGAGGACACCTGGTAGCACTCTATAAATTATGAGGGCCACCTGCTGGCCCTTCAAGTTTCAAACTGTACATAATATATATGAAGAAGAAAATTTGACCACCTCAGATGGATACATTATATTGCAGTGGCAATATACAGCTATGAAAAGCACAGCCGGCTGCTGGCCCTTAAAAATGTTTAGTGAGGACCGCCTGCTGGCCCTCTAACAATAGTGATGGCCGACTTCTGGCCCTTTAACAATAGTAAGGGCCACCTGATGGCTCTCTACAAATAGTGAGGACTGCCTCATGGCCCTCTAAAAATGGTGAGGGCCGCCTGATGGCCCTTAAAAAAATGTAACTTTCAAAGTCCCTCCTTCATAAATGAAACAGGATGTGTCTGATCATGTCTCACACATCACATGACCAGATAAAGTATTAAAATGTTAAAATTACATTTACTGATTACTGTATTTTGAACCATTAAAAGCAATTCGAACGTGCAAAAATGCAGCAAAAACACTTCGTGTGAACATAGCCCAAGGTGTGGAGGAGCATTTTTTTTTCTCTTATTTTACGTTATATACAAGTCATTATCCTGGACAGAATGATTCTTAACATTTTTCCCAGGAAAATCCATTTTAGCATAGTTTTTGTATGTTTTATTGTCAGTCCATAAATGTGGCGTAACACTCTGACAACATTGTTCCCAGCAGCAATCTGGGATTCAAGAAGCTTTCAGGGGTTTTACCCATGCTGCTCTGATGCCATTTCAGCACTGTTTCCATAGATTTGACCAATTCTTAGGCCCTCTCCTGACCTCCATGGAGGGTGGGGGTCATTGGAAAATTACTTGAGTTTCCCATTGACTTCCATTATACTCGTTACTCAGATCAAGCACCCGGGCATTACGATTTGCTCGATTTGAGTAGAGCACCCAAGTATTTTAGTGCTCGCCCATCATTAGTAGTGAACTCTAGTCCTGTTTACAGCCGGAAGCTCCAGTCTAGAGTGAATATTGGGCCATAGATCTGAATTGACAGAAAAATGGAAGATCAGACAGTGGATAGGGAACAGCAGAAGCGGTCATAGAGATGAGCGGTAAGGGATGTGTAAGGATTTATTTATTTTGTACATCCTATATTAATTATGCACTGGGGTCTTTAAATTTGCAGACAAATTTTCCTGGACAATCCACATGAACAAGCAAATTCAAATTTTGCCTCATCTGCTCATCTTTAGTTTTTTAAACTGAATACTTTTGGTGTCCACATAAAAACAAGCTGCTTCCAATCCAAGTATATATTGATGGTTGCTATTTAATGATTCTACATCAAGACTTGCTAACAAGGTGTCACTAGATTTAGTAATTTAAATTGAAGTGCAAGCTTATGACAAAAGATGCAAGCATTTTATCAACATTTAAGTACTAACTTTTTGCATCAAGATGTCATTGACTAGCATTGTCGGGGATAAGGAGAGTGCTTTTATCCATTTTCAGCACAGCATATATGGACACTATTGTTGCTGCTACATAAAACATGCATTCTTCTTCTTCAGATCTTCAGATGTCAGATCATAGTGTATTCTTCTACAGATATTAAACCTTTATTCATGCCATCAAGTAAATTTTTAATTTTCTTCAAATAAATACTGATAGAGTTTCTCTCAAGAATCTCACGTCTTCTGACTTATATTTATCTTTTAACCATTTCAACATATTGTTTATCTTAAAGCGACAAAACCTAAGATAGAAACAAAATGAACATATACCCCTGCTGTAAGTAAAAAGCAATAGTGCATAAAAATAACATGGGGTACTTAGTAAACACTGTTTTTGATAAAAAAAAAACATAAAATCCATTCCACCAGCAACAAGGTGTACCCAGTCGGGATGTTCCTAACCTCTAGAATTAAAAACTTACCATATGTCAAAAATTACCTTAATTAATAATCTTAAGGAACAATGTTGCCTCTTTTGTCACTTGGCTTTACTATACTATTTTTGGTAGCTCTTATTTCTTCTAAAGTTTTTTCTTTTTTGACAAATTAAAAAATATTTAATTTATTAGTGTCACTTCATTTTCTATGTTTAAATGTTCTAAATATATACTTGCAAATTAATACAATAAATAAATAAGTAATCATGTGCTAATTTCTTTAACAAATTTATAGGAAAAATATATTCAATATTGGAACCAGAGGTAAGTATGCATATGCATATACAGAATAATAGGGATATTGGGATATGAACAGAAGAATAAGGGTTTGTAACATAACTAAAGCCAAAAAGAAAATAAGTGTAATGACTTGCATTTGAGCAGCTCTGGTCCCACTGTATTATGTAGTCACAGAGTTTGGACACAACAGAGAAGCTAAGTCTTATGTGATGTGCATTAATTTCACACATGTCCTTCTGCAGTAAGCATGGAGATAGCTCACGGATTAAGAAATATCATTAAACTTGCTTATCAACAGAAAAAAGCTAAATGGCATTTTGGTAGTATAGTTATAGGCTGTAAAGATGTGTCCCTTCTTTGAGAATTATACAGGCCTGTAAAGCTGTCCATCAAACTACATGTGTGTCTGAGGGGTCAAAAAGAAACCCGGGAAGAAGTTGCTGCAGTGAAATATGTAATGAAGGCTGGGTGACTTAAAGGATTGTTTTAATTTTTATTTCAGAAGTCAATAGTACACATGAAAATAAGTACATTTTTTGATATACCTTATGAGAGAAATCATATTTCCTGGATTGATCTTTTGCTCTCAATTTATGGGTACAATCTGCATTCAGTGAAGATAGATTTTCAAATGTCTGAAATAGGAGATAACAGTTGATGCTCTAAAGAGAGGGGGTGGAGGAAGGAGAAGCTAAATGTAGATAAACATTCTGCTGGAAGTTCTCTTAAAATAACAGTTACAGTTCTCCATAGAACTTAATGGGCATCAACTGGCATCTCTTGTCTCAGTATTGGGAAAATCTGCATTCACCAAGACAGATTTTTTTTGTGAGTGGAGAATTTTGAGAACAAATGATCAGGCTAGGAGGAGAAAGAAGAGAATTTTTCTAATAAGATATATTACAAAGTTTCTTATTCTCATGTGCACTATTGATTTATCAAATAAATAAATAAAATGATAGTTACTCTTTAATGGTTTCAATATGAAGCAAATGCTTTCAAGCTAAAGGTGAGCGGATCAATTTTTGGGACCCTGGTGCATAGGCCAGGCAGGTAATCACTGTCAGCTGGATAGGCGTCTCTTTTCTTCCCGGATCCCAGAGGTGACTTTTCATTAGCTGGACAGGGTCAATGTCATCTGTGTGTCACACCTTAATGATGTTGGTGAGCCATCCCGGCTTATCAAAAGTCCCATCTGAGATCCCAGAAGATAAGAGATTTGCCAGCCTCTTGAAGAACGACTGATGGACCTGAGTCCCGTGAATCAATGTCCCCATCTCTAATTCCAGCTAACGTAATGATTGAGATGTACTTCAGCCATAATCAGTAAAGCATCACATACACATAGCTGTAAATTTTTACATATTGCCTTGACAGAAATGTACATTCAATAATGTGAGCTGTTTATGCAGCTCTCTTATAGGAATTCTATAGACTTCCTAAAACTTTCCTATTGAAATTATAGAGGGTGATTTCCATTGAAGACTTATGAGAAATGTAGGGAAAATATTGCATAATTTTTATCTTTGTTTGCTTGGGAGGGTTTAATAGTTGTCTATAGAGTGCTGTGTTACAGTGTTTTATGTACAATAATAAAGGTTATATTTTAATAATTAGTGATTGGTGGAAGTAAGATATTATTTGCCACAGGCAGTTTTGTAAATTAATCTGACCTCCCTTTTGAGTAGCCTGCACCTGTGAGGGGTCTATGTGGAATACTGTAGTAAAAGCATTTTTCTGTACCTCTGAGCAGTACTCCCCTGAAATGAAAAACCTATTTTCAATCTTCAAAAATAAATGGTTTTATCTCAAATATTGAAACCTTAGTGGATATGGATAGTTTCATTGATTAGGTATCAAAACATGTCTAACAAAATCTTTAAATACTGCAAGGGCATTGCTGAAACCAAAAGGCATCAGATATTCAGAATATCCCTCTGTAGTGATGAAGGCAGTCTTCCACTCAGCTCCCTGATGAATTCAAATAAGCCTCTATGCTCCACTGAGATCTAATTTAGCAAAAACTTGGGCTCCTTGAAGCTGATTGAACATAACTAAGAATGACCATTGAAAATAATTTTATTGAGTTTGCGATTGTCAATACAAGGCCATAAGCCTTCAACTTTTTCCTTAAAAAATAGCATGATCCTGCTCTTAATGGAAAGGATGGAGTTTAGATGGAACTTTTCTTCAAACGGTCAACAATACTATCTTTGACACTTTTATGCTCAGGAAGGGAAAGATATAATTTCTTCCCTTGGGGCAAACAGGAACCTAAAATTAATTCTAAAGCAATATCATACTCTAAGGAAGATAACCTGTCTCAATCTTTTAAGAAAAAAATATTGGAAAATTCTTTAAAAGATTACCAGAATTACAAGACAGCAATAAACAGTTTGTGTCACACTGAACTGTAATGAATCATATCTCCCATATCCCATTTTATTGGATAACCAGGGTGGCCCCACCAAGATTCAACGACAAACACTTAGAAAAATAGAAAATTAAAATGCAAGTTTAGATTTCTGTGTTGTCTTGAAACAAGGGGGTACTATCTGCTGCAGAACCTAAGTACGAAAGTCAAGTTTAATGAGGGGAAACTTCAGCATCCATTCATAATACCTTCTTTATCAACATCTTTATCTGCTCTGCCATTCATGGAAGCCCTAATAGATACATTATTTTTCTACGCGTCATCTGTACAAATAAAAACTGATCATGTGACCACAAGAATAGAAGCAGGGGCCTTGATTATGGCATCTTGTTTGTTCATCTGATATGTTATTGTTATGGGATCTCTTAGTGAGGTGGTTTGACTAAGCTTTTGGTGAAAATGAGCAGTATTGACCAGAGGTGTCTAGTCATCTGCAGTGGCTAGATGGCACGTCAAACAGTGAGTAATAATAAAGCTGCATATGAAGGACGACATGTGGATCAGCAGAAATTAATGTGATAATTGAAGCAGAGCTGAGTATGCGGGAAGCTCCTTGAATCAGCAGAGACAAGTATGCATGCAAGTACCTTTTATGCAGCAGAATTAAAGCAGAACTTAGTGTATGAATAGCACACATGAAAAACCGAATTGTGTAGACAATCAGGCACCTTGTTCTCGCAGAGCTGGATGTGCAAATTGCACACAAGAATATCAGAGCTGAGTAGACAATCCGGTACCTTGTAGCAGAGCTGTATTTGCCGATAGTATCCATGAACAGTAGAGCAAAGTAGACAGTCATGTACCTTGTTGTAGGAGAGCAGGACATACAGATTGTACGCAGGAACAGCACAGCTAAGTAGACAGTTAGGTACCTTGCTGTAGCAGAACTGCAAGAGCAGATAGCACACAAGAACAGTAGAGCTGATTAGTAGACAATCAGACAACTTGTTGTAAGAGAGTTTGATGTGGGGATTGGACTCAGGAGTAGTTGAATAAACAAGTAGACATCTAGTTACAACAGAGCGAAGTGGCGGCTCTTTGAAAGCATATTATAGGATTATGCACTTGCTTCCTCAATACTGAGCCAGTCTTAAAAAGCCTTGAATGATAATATCAGAGGTTTGTGCATAGTAACATGGCATACCCTAGCACAGAGGAAGCTGGCCGCAAGGGAAGGAGGAAGCAAAGTCTTGTGCTGGAGCTGGAACAGGTACGTAACAGTTAAGCCCCATTTGTTCAACTGATAATTTTGCATATCCCTTCAATCACTATCTGAAAACTAAGACTATTTTTGACAGCAGTGTCACAATCTCCTACTCTTTTTAAGGGATAAAATAATTCAAAACTCTATATAGCTGAGTGTGGTATTATGTACTATTATGTCCAAGATAGCATTAGACAATCTCAATTCTAACAGACTAATTTGAGAATGCTTCTTCCATTTTAAGTCAGTAGCCAACTGTCTGAATCTTGTACAGAACTCTTTAGTAGCGTGGCTAAACTGATGTAAATAGGATATATTTTTTGCCACAGCAACTGGCATCATATAAAAGACCCAGTGCTGCAAAGAAGGCATCCTGTAATAAATCTGGATTATAGTGGAGATGTGCGGATCGATTCAGATTTGAGTATATTTTAATGAAAATTGCAATTCCCTGTGAGATCACAATAAAAAGCCAGGTGCCAAGGTGCCATTTCACACACTGCTGAAGATTGTACCAGCCAAAAAGCAGTCTTATTACATCAGGTGAGGCTGCACGGGCTTATCCATAGCGCCTTCTAGCTATTACATCACATTGTCTTGCACAGCAAATCAGGTAGTATCACAGTGACTATAAAAGATTAATGCCTTCCAGGCAGTTGCTATTTAAATACTTTACAGCCTAGGGAAAGGTCAAAGTAGAGCAGCTTGCACAAGATCATGCAACTATGGGGTTCTCTGTTAGACACAGCCAGATTTCCTAGAGATATGATTTATTACCTACTTATTCTCTGTATACACAGCACAGTACATATACAGTACTCAACCAGCAGGGGAAATCAGCAATAAAAAGAATATATTAAAGAGGTTGTCAACTACTTTTTGCTTGATGACTTATCCTTAGGATAGGTTATCCAAGCCTGATCGGAAGAGGTCCGACATTCAGCACCCCCACCGATCAGCTATTATCGGTGTCAGCGCGGCCACCGGCCGTAAGTGCTCACTTCAAGAGCTGGCCGTCTTCTGATACTGGCCACCTTGGGGTACTACAAAGTTAAAAATAGACACATATTTCTTTACATTATTCCCCGATATTAGCAAAAAAAATAATAATATAAAAATTAAATAGAAATTAAGCCCCTTGTATAGCTAAGTAAATGGCAAAAATTTGACTATCCGAACAAAATATGTCTCAAATTCTTTATCATCTTTTTTATCATCTTTTTGCCTGCATCTGGGGTGACTTTCCCCAGTAGCTTTGTGTGCAGGATTGAATCCTTGTGCAGGTCTGGGTACAAAGACATGTTGTGAGTTTCATGGATCAGACACATGGATCCATTTTTGTGAATATACTGTAGCTAAACCATTTGTTGTCCTTTTGGCTGTTTGACTGATTTGCATTTTTGTGCAGTTATGTCTTGTTTTACTGTTATGAACCCAAATAATGTGTTTCATTGTACAGTAGTTTATATTATGCTAATGGCATCTTTCCCTTGGAGTTTTTTGAGTATACCAGATTATATATTTTAATGTGTGACATAATAGCAAATTGAACTGTCTTTTACATGTCAGCTCTTGTGAAAATAGCCTATTCGTAATTTCACAGCTTTGTTATCTCCTTTTGGTGGAACATAATAGACATTATAATGAAGAACCGTTCTGTCCCAGGATTGCTGTCATGACTTGACATATAAGTATGTCAAAGAAAATACATGCCCTGAACTTTTCATTAAAAAAATAACTCCTGTACATATCACCTATTATCCTGTTCATGAGCTGTCACTTAATATGGAAACAAGCTTTACCTTTCATATAATGACAGCACTGTGTGCACTTTCTCCATACGTCATTGTTACTCAAGGCTCTTTGCTGGCTTTTTTATGTAGCTCCCCGAGTAGTGAGCCATGTAGCCCTGTGATCACTAATGTACTTCTTTGACTACTCATAAGGTAAATGGTTACTATTAGTGATGAGCGAGCACTAAAATGCTCGGATGCTCGAAGCTCGGGTCGAGCTCATTGGAATACTCGGGTACTCGACCCGAGCAACGAGCCCAATGAAAGTCTATGGGAAACTTGAGCATTTTTCTGGCGGCCCCCCCCCCCCCCCGGGTCGATCTGCAGAAGGTCAAAAATTGTCCAAATGGATGGGAACAGTCCTCAATTAAACGTCAGGCAGGCAGAATATGTAGGCAGACAGGCAGGTAGAGTATATAGGAGGGTGCATGAAAAACATAGCAGGGCACTTGGAACACACTAGTGCCCTCCGATTTTCATGCACCCTTCTCTTTAAAAAAGCTGGCAATTCAGCAGCCGCATACAACGGCACCCGAAAATTTAGAACAGAAAGTATAGAGCATCACACATAGATTAGATAGATAGAAACATGGCAGTCACATATATAATAAGTACAGTGGCAGTGTTGGTTACTGTATTTGTCATTTAGTGTTAACATAAAGAATTTCTTAAAAAAAAAATTGGCGTGGGGTTCCCCGTAATTTTAGTCTCTAGCGGAGGTTAAGCAGACAGCTGGGGCAGATGTTTGAAGCCTGGGAAGGGGGTAATACCCACGGAGCTTCCCAGGCTGCTAATATCAGCCCCCAGCTGAATACCTAGCCTTTACTAGCTACTAAAATGGGGGACCCAAAAAAAAATGATGTCTGGTCCCCCCTATTTTAATAGCTAGCAAAGGCTAGGCAGACAGCTGGGGGCTGATATTAATAGCCCAGGAAGGGTGCCATGAATATTGGCCTCCTCCCAGGCTAGAAACACCAGCCGTCAGCCGCCCCAGAAATGGCGCATCCATAGGATGTGCCATTTCTGGCACTTAGCCTCGCTCTTCCCACTGCCCTGTAGCGGTGGCAGTGGGGTAATAGGGTTGGGGTTGATGTCAGCTTATAATGCCAGCTGACATCAAGCCCAGGTTAGTAATGGAGAGGCGTCTATAAGACACCCCCATTACTAACCCCATAGTCAAAGTTAAAAAAAAACACAAACACCCAGAATAAAGTCCTTTAATTGAAATAAAGACACATTCCTTTAATGTTCTAAATTAAACCCTACTTACCGTATCGCCCATTCCAGCTGAAGCCAACGATCTCCTGCAATAAAAATAAAATAATAAACGAACCTCATCCTTACCTTTCCATGGTTCCCAGGACAGCTTCAGCTCTGCTACATTGACATGACAGGCTGGAGTGCAGCAGAACGCTGCCATCCAGCTTGCCATGCCGCAGACACTGAGAAGCTCCTCAGTGAAGCTCCTCAGTGTCTGGCTCTGACAGCATCCATGTCCAATGAACTCAGCTCACCTCATGCACGTCACTGACAGCGTGGGAGAATTCTCCTGCGCTCACCACTTGAGCAGGAGAATTCTCCCACGCTGGAATGGCATTGAGATGACAGGCTGGATCGCAGCAGAGTGCTGCCATGCAGCTTGTCATCCTTCAGAGACACTGCAGAGCGCAGGCATGCTTGCGCTCTGCAGTGTCTCTGAAGGATGACAAGCTGGATGGTAGAGCTCTGCTGCGATCCAGTGCTTCAGAGACACTGCAGGTAGCACTTCAGAGACACTGCAGCGCGCAAGCATGCCTGCACTCTGCAGTGTCTCTGAAGGATGACAAGCTGCATGGTAGCACTCTGCTGCGATCCAGCGCTTCAGAGACACTACAGGTAGCGCTTCAGAGACACTGCAGAGCGCAAGCATGCCTGCACTCTGCAGTGTCTCTGAAGGATGGCAAGCTGGTTGGCAGCGCTCTGCTGCGATCCAGCCTGTCATCTCAATGCCATACCAGCGTGGGAGAATTCTCCTGCTCAAGCGGTGAGCACAGGAGAATTCTCCCACGCTGTCAGTGACGTGCATGAGGTGAGCTGAGTTCATTGGACATGAACTCGGCTCATCTGGATGCCGTCACAGCCAGACACTGAGGAGCTTCACTGAGGAGCTTCTCCGTGTCTGCGGCATGGCAAGCTGGATGGCAGCGTTCTGCTGCGCTCCAGCCTGTCATGTCAATGTAGCAGAGCTGAAGCTGTCCTGTGAACCATGGAAAGGTAAGGATGAGGTTTCTTTATTATTTTATTTTTATTGCAGGAGATCGTTGGCTTCAGCTGGAATGGGCGATACGGTAAGAAGGGTTTAATTTAGAACATTAAAGGAATGTGTCTTTATTTCAATTAAAGGACTTTATTCTGGGTGTTTGTGTTTTTTTTTTAACATTGACTATGGGGTTAGTAATGGGGGTGTCTTATAGACGCCTCTCCATTACTAACCTGGGCTTGATGTCAACTGGCATTATAAGCTGACATCAACCCCAACCCTATTACCCCACTGCCACCGCTACAGGGCAGTGGGAAGAGCGAGGCTAAGTGCCGGAATTGGCACATCCTATGGATGTGCCATTTTTGGGGCGGCTGACGGCTGGTGTTTCTAGCCTGGGAGGGGGACAATATTCATGGCACCCTTCCTGGGCTATTAATATCACCCCCTAGCTGTCTGCCTAGCCTTTGCTAGCTATTAAAATAAGGGGGACCCCACGTCATTTTTCTTGGTCCCACATTTTAATAGCTAGCAAAGGCTAGGTATTCAGCTGGGGGCTGATATTAGCAGCCTGGGAAGCTCCGTGGATATTACCCCCTTCCCAGGCTTCAAACATCTGCCCCAGCCATCTGCTTAACCTCCGCTAGAGACTAAAATTACGGTGAACCCCACGTCAATTTTTTTTTTTAATAAATCCTTTATTTTAACACAAAATGACAAGTACAGTAACCAACACTGTCACTGTACTTATTATATATGTGACTGACATGTTTCTATCTATCTAATCTATGTGTGATGCTCTATTCTTTCTGTTCTAAATTGTTGGGTACCGGTGTATGCCGCTGATGAATTGCCAGCTTTTCATGTTTCACTGTGAGCACTGTTCCCATCGATTTGGGCAATCACTGTGATGCCACAACCACCATGGCTGTGGCATTACAGTGAGTGGCAGACAATCCCTGCATGATTGGTGCTCTAAATAGCGCTAGACATGCAGGACGGGGACCCGAGCTCCCGCCCGAGCATCTCGAAAGTACTTGGCGAGCTCCGAGCATCTCGAGTACTGAGATGCTCGGGCGAGTACCGAGCAATGGCGAGCGTGCTCGCTAATCACTAGTTACTATGTCTAATGTGAAAGTGAAGGTGTCTGTTATTGCTTTACTTACTAAGATGATACTACTTAGAATGGTCAGTGGTAAAAGAAAACTAGAGACCAAAGACTTGTTATTGAATTAAAACTAAAACTGGAAAAAGGTCCTCACAATAGCATTCTGCATACTGTATGCTACTTGTTCAGGTACAAACTTTACTAAGAAATTTAGAAATTCACTTCCTATCAACACTGACAATTAATAACTCTGGAACATATAGAAGTATGGTTTACTGTTGGGGTGTAAGGTTGATAGCTTTACAATTGAAACCATGCCATCTAATGTTTATGGCCAGCCTTACACATTCAAAAACTCCTTAGCACTTTTATGCTAGAGCCTTTATCTTCTAACTCAAATAAAATATATAATTATATCCCATAAATATTTCACAGCCTCCCTTCCTTTACTACATTCTGGACCTTTTCAAAGTTTTATGAGACCCTTCTGATTCCTTGCATACAATGCTTACCTCTGACCGCTGCCTGTGCTGATGACAGCTAATCAATGAGGGTGTCAACAAACAGATCCAACTGATCTGATATTGAAGACAGGACCCCCACAGATATGAAATTGATGACCTATCTGAATGATAGATGATCAGTATCACAGTATTTGACAATCCCTTTAATGATCGCTGAGCTATTTTCTGATGAAGAATTTTCTTTAATTTCTTTGGAAAATGTCTTTTTCTTGTATATTTTTTAGTTTCCTTTACTTATTACTCCTTTTTGTAATTTGTGTTCTATTCAATCAACTTATATTCATGGACTCATTGATCCTTACTAGTGATGAGCGAGCATGCTCACCACTGCTCAGTACTCGCCCGAGCACCTCACTGCTCAAGATACTCGGTGCTCTGCGAGTATTTCCTGGTTGTTCGGGCGGGAGCTCGGGTCCCCTCCCTGCATGTTTGGCGCTCTTTAGAGAGCCAATGAACATGCAGAGATTGCCTGCCACACACTGTAATGCCGTAGCCA
Source organism: Phyllobates terribilis (assembly GCF_046119375.1). Lineage (NCBI taxonomy): Eukaryota > Metazoa > Chordata > Amphibia > Anura > Dendrobatidae > Phyllobates > Phyllobates terribilis. The sequence continues at coordinate 528,281,402 of NW_027362764.1, read as the reverse complement.
TGTTGGTTGTGGCATTACAGTGATTGGCTGGCCGCACAGAGTCAACATGTCTATATAAGACCTGGCGCTGCCATGCTCATCACAGTCTACCCCGGAAACAGGCAGTGTAGGGAGAGATGCTGCTGAGCTAAGGAGAGATTTGGATTTTTAGTTAGTGTAGGTATACCACAACTTATATATATATATATATATATATATATATATATATCCATATGAACTAACAGTCCTTCTGAGTAATGGTGAGCAAATTTGTTATCGACATTTCAAATTCGGGTTTGTGTTCAGGATTCCGGGTTGTTCGCGCAAAAAAAATCGGCTCCACCCATGAACATCCCTGATTTGCCATGCTGTCACGCAGATGGTATCTGAGGCTGAGCTCACACACATACCATGCCTGGCCCATGTGCTTAACCTCGTGGTTCAGCGGTTTCTCAAAACCTACCCGAATCTGTCGGATCTGCTTGTCAAAGTACGCCGCCTGTGTGCCCACTTTAGAACGTCAGCTACAGTTTCCGCTGCTCAGCAGAGTTTGCAGGTCAGTCGGTGAGCTGGAAGCTGCAATGTCCCCACACATTGGAACTCTACATTGCAGATGTTGGGAAGGATTTGTGATCAGAAGAGGGCAGTTGTTGACTACCAGCATCAACAAGGCCGTCGGTTTTCAGGTCAGACTCCACACATAAAACCTCAGGAGTGGACATGGATGTCAGACATATCTACCATCCTCCAAAACTTTGAGGACTCCACCAAGATGGTCAGCGGCAATGACGCCATAAATAGCATCACCATTCTCTGTCTTCTGAAATGCTCTCTGCTCTCAAAGAGGATGCATTGCATGCGGAGGACGATGAGATGGAGCAAGGAACCATACAGGGTGATTACACACAGCCCAGCCTCATCTCATCCCAACGTGGATTGGGTGACAATGTGGAAGAGGAGGAGGAGAAAGAACAGGAGGTAGTTTCCTGCGCTATAGACGGTGAACAGCTGTCATACCGTCTGTTCAGCGTGGATGGCCTGAGGACAGGGAGAAGGAGGAAGAGGAGGATGAGGAGGAGAACATGGTCAGTTGTCCTCTTGGTGAGGACACGGAAGTCTTGTCTTTTTGCAGTCTGGCACACATGGCTGAGTTTATATTACGCTGCCTTTCCCGTGACCCACGCTTCTAGACCCACGCTACAGGGAGAACTTTATGCTTCTTATTCCTTTGCAGGACAGGCCTAATAAAATGGGGCAGTATGAGAAGGCCCTTGTTGCAGAATTAGTGAAAAAATTCCCATCTGAAAACGCTGGCGGCTGAGGTCACAGTTCGTTGGATAACCATGGAGTACAGATGAGAGAGCCACAAATGCAATCCAGCAGAGGCAGTGGAACACTGTCAAAGTTCTGGGACAGTTTTCTCAGACTCTCCCATTGCACAGGTCCTGAGGTGGGGGGTAGTCTCACAAGGAGTGCAAAGTTTCGGACGATGGTGAGGAAGTACCTTGCCGACCGTACCAACGTCCTTTCCTCTGTGTCTTATAATTTTTGGTTATCCAAACTGGACATGTGGCATGATCTGGCTCTCTATGCCTTGGAGGTCCTGGCCTGCCCTGCCGCTAACGTTTTGCAAAGCAGGTTTTTAGTGCCGCTGGTGGAATTATAACCAATATGCGCATCCGCCTGTCAACTGAAAATGCTGACAGACTGACTCTTATAAAAATGAACAAGGGCTGGTTTGGGCAGACTTCTCAACACCACCGAATGACAGTAGCGTAACAAACTCAAACACGGTGTCTTTTTTTGGGGACGTCTAACTATTCCCATGCACCTCTGTCTTCACACCCAAACATGGGTAAACGTTTCCTGATTTTGTCTATTTGCTCTTGTCCTCCTCCTTCTTCGCATTCTCATCCTCCACCACCATATCACCACCATATGTACCATATCAACATATCTATGTCTCTTGCAAGGGGCATTGGATTTCCTCCAAATTTTTGGCTGCCCTTGCTTCACTACATAGGCAAACACTATGGGAGACCCACTTCCTAATAATGGGAACATTGTTTTTAGGAGGTTCTCTGACCTCTACGTCTCTTGCAAGGGGCATTGGAGTTCCTCCAAATTTTTGGCAGCCCTTGCAGTCACTGCATACGCAATAACAGTATAGGAGACCCACTCATTAATAATTGGAACAACACAGCATAGCAGGCTGATGACTCTCTAACAATAGCGAAGGCCGACTGCTGGCCCTTTAAGAATAGTAATGGCTGCCTGATGACCCTATAAAAATAGGCTTTGTGACTTTCAGAATCCCTCTATCATAAATGAAACAGTATGTGTATGTTGTGTCACACACCACATGGCCAGATAAGGTTGTAAAATGTTAAAATGATATTTCCCAGTGAATGCATTTGTCTTGGTTGAAAGCAATGTAAATTTGCAAAAGCACATCAAAAACGCTACGTGTGAACATAGCCCAAGGCGTGGAGGAGCATTTTTGTTTTTGGTTATTTATTTTGCCTTATACACAAGTCATTACCCTGGAAAGGATGTTCCTTAACATATTTCCCAGGAAAATCCATTTTGGTTTCATTTTTGCATGTTTTATTGTGAGTCTGTAAAAGTGGCGTAATACCTTTGACAACATTGTTGACAGCAGTGACCTGGGCGTCCAAAATGCTTCCAAGGGTCTTCCACATGCAAATCCCATGTCATTTGAGCACTGTTCCCATCGATTTTGGGGGGAGCCGCCGGAAAAATGCTCGAGTTTCCCATAAACTTACATTGGGCTTGTTACTTGGTCCGAGCACTCGAGCATTCCAATTTGCTCGACCCGAACAACGAGTACCCGAGCATTCTAGTTGTAATGCACACACCCGGGCTGAGCGGCGTGTGCGTGTGATTCCACTGGACCGTGCCGGAGAGTGAATGCCAGGAGGGGCGTAACTAGGTATTCACCCGATCCGACCAGGGTTGCACGACGGCATACGACGCCAGTGCACCAAGGAGGAACCGAGCAGAGGGACCAGGTGCTACTCCAGGACAGACCCCAGACACGGCTGTTGACCCACACAGGGGAATACAGGAACAGACAGGTTAGGCTGGCACACAGACTGGTGGGTATAGGCAGGCACGACTGGTATGCAGGCAGGCGGGTATGCAGGCAGGGGGGTACAGGCAAGCACGGCTAGAGTGCAGACAGGTAGGCACTAGCAAGTAGGAACACAGGCGGGATAGGACCCAGTACACACTGGGACTCAGGAACAGAACCACAGATGTGGCGGACAAACACAGCAGAGTAAGGCCGCCCAGAGTGGTGAGCGAGAGCAGGGCAAGACGAGACCGCCTAGAGCGGTATGCGAGAGTAGAGCAGGACGAGGCCGCCTGGAGCGGTGAGCGAGAGAAGAGCAGGATGAGGCCGCGTGGAGCGGTGAGCGAGAGAAGAGCAGGACGAGGCCGCCAGGAGCGGTGAGCAAAGGGTCAGAGCGGAGCGAGTCTGCCGGAGCAGTGAGCAAAGGGTCAGAGCGGAGCGAGACTGCCGGAGCAGGGAGCAAAGGGTCAGAGCGGAGCGAGACTGCCAGAGCAGTGAGCAAAGGGTCAGAGTGGAGCGAGACTGCCGGAGCAGTGAGCAAAGGGTCAGAGCGGAGCGAGACTTCCGGAGCAGTGAGCAAAGGGTTAGAGTGAAGCGAGACTTTCGGAGCAGTGAGCAAAGGGTCAGAGCGGAGCGGGACTGCCGGAGCAGTGAGCAAAGGGTCAGAGCGGAGCAAGACTGCCAGAGCAGTGAGCAAAGGGTCAGAGCGGAGCAAGACTGCCGGAGCAGTGAGCAAAGGGTCAGAGTGGAGCAAGACTGCAGGAGCAGTGAGCAAAGGGTCAGAGTGGAGCAAGACTTCCGGAGCAGTGAGCAAAGGGTCAGAACTGAGCAAGACTGCCGGAGCAGTGAGCAAAGGCAGAGCAGGCTAGAACCGCCGGAGCGGTGAGCAAAGGCAGAGCAGGCTAGAACCGCCGGAGCGGTGAGCAAGGCAGAGCAGGCTAGAACCGCCGGAGCAGTGAGCAAGGCAGAGCAGGCTAGAACCGCCGGAGCAGTGAGCAAAGGCAGAGCAGGCTAGAACCGCCGGAGCGGTGAGCAAGGCAGAGTGGGCTAGAACCACCGGAGCGGTGAGCAAGGCAGAGCAGGCTAGAACCGCCGGAGCGGTGAGCAAGGCAGAGCAGGCTAGAACCGCCGGAGCGGTGAGCAAGGCAGAGCAGGCTTGAACCGCCGGAGCGGTGAGCAAGGCAGAGCAGGGGGGACAGGGCTCTGTTCACACGGAACAGACAGGAAGGGAAAGGCAGAACCAGATACCCACAGGGTACTTGCAGTGAAGTAGCGAGTGGACCACAAACTCACAAACGGAAGTACAGTGACAACGAGCAGGAGTTAGGTACGAGTTCAGACTCTGCAGAAAAAGGAAAGGTACAGACACAGGAAACAGGCTAGAAGAGTATACAGACAAGAACAGACACAGTAGCAAGATACAAGAGCGGGTCTAGGTATGCAGCCCCTAGAAGGCGGGAGGAACAGGCTAGGAGCGTGTTCAGACAGGACAGACAAGATACAGGAGCGGGTCTAGGTATGCGGCCCCTAGAAGGCGGAACTAACAGGCAATGAGCGTGTTCAGACAGGCCTGGAAATACAGCCTCCAGGAAGGGCAGGCAAGTAAATACAGAAGGGGACCTAGCACATTCAGAGTGAGAGAGCACACTGAATGAAACACAATGCTCAGGCATGGGTTAATTGGAGCAGCTGGCTTAAATACCAGGTGACAGACAGCAATAGGCTGAGGACGCACAAGGGGTGTGCCTACAGCAGGTGCAAAAAGCAGGAAGTGATCGGGCGCCGCCCTTAAGCAGCAGAAACAGAATCAAACAGACAGCATGGAGGGAAGCCAGAGAGACATTCTGGATTGGAGATCAAGTGCGCGCTCTTGCACAGTGGGAGATGGATCACTATGCAAGGACGCCGCCAGGTATGTTACACTAGTGCTCACTTATCACTAATCCTTACCTTGTTTCTATAAAAATGTGATGATTCTTTTTTTTCTGTTTGTATGAATTCTGACTAGGGATGGGCAGACCGGTGGAAAATAGGGTTCTAGTATCTGACCCGAACTTTTGAGAAAGTTCTGTTCAGATACCAGAACAGCACCCGAACTTCCACCAGAACCCAAACCCGATTGAAAATAATGGAGATCCAAACTGTCTGGTATGAATGCCGAACATTTTTGTTCAGGTTCACCCATCTCTCATTCTGACACTTCCATTAATGATGTTGTAAAACATCTTAAAATCACTATAAAAATAAACCTCTGCTATGGTTCATGTCTTTATACATTTTAATTTTGAGTGAACTGCTTTTATAAGAATTTCTATAAAATGATTTTCGGAATATTTTGCTAAAAACTTGTTTTAATATATGAAACATTTTTTTTTCTATTTTTATAACTCCTTTTTATTACAGGATACAATATAATAAACATGCATTCAGTAACAAAAAGGATTATATCATAGTATCCAACATCCATGACACCATACATTTACAATCAGCATTGTAAAAGGTACATATAATCAACAATAATAAATAAAAGATTAAGCAATATATTGACATAGAGGACTATACTATATATAAATGTAAACCTAGGCACATAGATATTGTTAGGGAATGAAAATATTAATATTGTGGGCATTTTACAATTCAATTTATATGCAGAATCTCAGCTTATCTATATCATTTCATGCACCACATTAGGGTATATATTGTGAGAGTGTAGGAGATAAAGTGTTGGTAGGAAGCTGCATGAGGGGTGAAACAACACCACTCCCTCAAGTCTTGTGGAATTTTTGAGAACATCCTTTTCGCTAAAAAATTATATTCTCATAAGGTATTAAATCATTTACCATTATTTTCCATTGTGAAATAGTGGGAGATTTCACACTTATCCACCTCAGTGCTATTGCTTTCCTGGCTAGGAATGTAACTACACAAAGAAATATATCATAATGGGCCACACTTCTTCATCTACAATTCCCAAAATAGAAAGTTTTGGAATGCAATCAACTGGTATCCCAAATACTTGTGTCAATGAACTAGTCACAGCGCTCTAGTATCATCATAAAATCTTATGCTTTCAGATGAGATGCCAAAAATACGCAAATATTTCCCCACATTTGTGAGAATTATCGGAAGATAACCTACCAAATCAGTGCAATCTATAGGGAGTTAAATAGGATTGGTAAAAAATGTATAACTGTATATGTCTATTATTTGCAGCTGGTGATAGCAAAGTATGGACCTCTAAGTCGTCATTAGAGATGAGCGGTGTTCGACTAGAACTGTTCGCCAATCTCAAATTCGAGCTGTTTTGGGCGGTGTTCGAGTTGTTCGACGAACCCGAACGATTTGCAAAAAATTCGGCTGTTCGAGGTTATGTTCGACAACTGTTCGTGCACCAAAAGCGTGTCCTGCATGTCTGGCGCTATTTAGAGCACCAATCATGCAGAGATTGTCTGCCACTCACTGTAATGCCACAGCCATGGTGGTTGTGGCATTACAGTGATTGCCCAAATCGATGGGAACAGTGCTCACAGTGAAACATGAAAAGCCGGCAATTCAGCAGCGGCATATACCGGTACCCGACAATTTAGAACCGAAAGAATAGAGCTTCACACATAGATTAGATAGATATAAACATGTCAGTCACATATATTCGAAGTACAGTGAAAGTGTTTCTTACTGTACTTGTCATTTAGCGTAAAGGATTTATCAAAAAAAAAAATAGTGTTTTCATGCACCGTCTCTTTAAAAAAGCCGGCCGGCAATTCAGCAGCGGTACCCGACAATTTAGAATAGAAGGAATAGAGAATCACACATAGATTAGATAGATAGAAACAAGTCAGTCACATATATATGAAGTACAGTGACAGTGTTGATTACTGTACTTGTCATTTAGTGTAAAGGATTTATCAAAAAAAATAATAGTGTTTTCATGCACCGTCTCTTTAAGAAAGCCGGCCGGCATTTCAGCATCTGTACCCGACAATTTATAACAGACAGAATAGAGCTTCACACATAGATTAGATAGATAGAAACATGTCAGTCACATATATATGAAGTACAGTGATAGTGTTGGTTACTGTACTTGTCATTTAGTATTAAAATAAAGGATTTATTATTAAAAAAATTGGCGTGGGGTTCCCCTTAATTTTAGTCTCTAGCGGAGGTTAAGCAGACAGCTGGGGCAGATGTTTGAAGCCTGGGAAGGGGGTAATACCCACGGAGCTTCCCAGGCTACTAATATGAGCCCCCAGCTGAATACATAGCCTTTACTAGCTATTAAAATGGGGGACCCCCCCAAAAAAATGACATGGGGTCCCCCCTAATTTAATAGCTAGCAAAGGCTAGGCAGACAGCTGGGGGCTGATATTAATAGCCCAGGAAGGGAGCCATGAATATTGGCCCCCTCCCAGGCTAGAAACACCAGCCGTCAGCCGCCCCAGAAATGGCGCATTCATAGGATGCGCCAATTCTGGCACTTAGCCTCGCTCTTCCACGCTGCCCTGGTGCGGTGGCAGGGGGTAATAGGGCTGGGGTTGATGTCAGCTTATAATGCCAGCTGACATCAAGCCCAGGTTAGTAATGGAGAGGCGTCTATAAGACACCCCCATTACTAACCCCATAGTCAAAGTTAAAAAAAACACAAACACCCAGAATAAAGTCCTTTAATTGAAATAAAGACACAATTCTTTATTGTTCTAAATTAAACCATACTTACCGTCACGCCCATTCCAGCTGAAGCCAACGATCTCCTGTAATAAAAATAAAATAATAAAGCAACCTCATCCTTACCTTTCCATGGTTCCCACGACAGCTTCAGCTCTGCTACATCGAGATGACAGGCTGGACCGCAGCAGAACGCCGCCATCCAGCCTGTCATCCCGCAGACACTGAGAAGAGCAGGCTTGCTTGCGCTCCACTTTGTCTCTCTGTGACGGCATAAAGATGAGCCGAGGTCATGTCCAATGAACTCGGCTCACCTCATGCACGTCACTTACAGCGTGGGAGAATTCTCACGCTGAAGCGCTGAGTGCAGGAGAATTTTCCCACGCTGTCAGTGACGTGCATGAGGTGAGCCGAGTTCATTGGACATGACCTCGGCTCATTTGGATGCCGTCACAGCGAGACACTGAGGAGCGCAAGCAAGCCTGCTCTTCTCAGTGTCTGCGGCATGACAGGCTGGATGGCAGCGTTCTGCTGCGGTCCAGCCTGTCATCTCGATGTAGCAGAGCTGAAGCTGTCGTGGGAACCATGGAAAGGTAAGGATGAGGTTGGTTTATTATTTTTCTTTTATTGCAGGAGATCGTTGGCTTCAGCTGGAATGGGCGTGATGGTAAGTATGGTTTAATTTAGAACAATAAAGGATTGTGTGTTTATTTCAATTAAAGGACTTTATTCTGGGTGTTGTGTTTTTTTTAAATACTTTACTAGAAATTCATGGCGGTCATGTCTAATACTGGCGTGACCCCATGAATTTTGGGCTTAGGGCCAGCTGATAATACCAAGCTGGCCCTAACCCCTTTATTACCCAGTGAGCCACCGCACCAGGGCCCTGGATGAGTTGGGTACAGCGCCAGAAGATGGCGCTTCTATGAACGCGCCATTTTCCGGGGTGGCTGCGGACTGCAATTTGCAGCGGGGGGGGCCCAGAAAGCTTGGGCCTCCCTGCGCTGCAGATTCCAGCCCCCAGCTGCCTAGTTGTACCTGGCTGGACACAAATATAGTGCGAAGCCCCACGTATTTTTTTTTTAATTATTTCATGAAATTCATGAAATAATTAAGAAAAAAAGGCCTTCCCTATATTGTTGTGTCCGGCCAGGTACAAATAGGCAGCTGGTGGTTGGGGGCAGCCCGTTCCTGCCTGCTGTACCTGGCTGGACACAAATATAGTGCGAAGCCCCACTTCAATTTTTTTTAATTATTTCATGAAATTCATGAAATAATTAAGAAAAAAAGGCCTTCCCTATATTGTTGTGTCCGGCCAGGTACAAATAGGCAGCTGGTGGTTGGGGGCAGCCCATTCCTGCCTGCTGTACCTGGCTGGACACAAATATAGTGCGAAGCCCCACTTCAATTTTTTTAAATTATTTCAGGAAATTCATGAAATAATTAAAAAAAAATTGACGTGGGGCTTCGCACTATATTTGTGTCCAGTCAGGTGCAGCAGGCAGGAACGGGCTGCCCCCAACCACCAGCTGCCTATTTGTACCTGGCCGGACACAACAATATAGGGAAGGCCTTTTTTTCTTAATTATTTCATGAATTTCATGAAATAATTAAAAAAAATTGAAGTGGGGCTTCGCACTATATTTGTGTCCAGTCAGGTGCAGCAGGCAGGAACGGGCTGCCCCCAACCACCAGCTGCCTATTTGTACCTGGCCGGACACATCAATATAGGGAAGCCCTTTTTTTCTTAATTATTTCATGAAATAATTTAAAGAAAATTGACGTGGGGCTTCGCCCTGTTTTTGTGTCCAGCCAGGTACAACTAGGCAGCTGGGGGCTGAAATCCGCAGCGCAGGGAGGCCCAAGCTTTCTGGGCCAGCCCCGCTGCAAATTGCAGTCCGCAGCCACCCCGGAAAATGGCGCGTTCATAGAAGCGCCATCTTCTGGCGCTGTACCCAACTCATCCAGGGCCCTGATGCGGTGGCTCACTGGGTAATAAAGGGGTTAGGGCCAGCTTGGCATTATCAGCTGGCCCTAAGCCCAAAATTCATGGGGTCACGCCAATATTAGACATGACCACCATGAATTTCTAGTAAAGTATTTAAAAAAAACACAACACCCAGAAAAAAGTCCTTTAATTGAAATAAACACACAATTCTTTATTGTTCTAAATTAAACCATACTTACCGTCACGCCCATTCCAGCTGAAGCCAACGATCTCCTGAAATAAAAGAAAAATAATAAAGCAACATCATCCTTACCTTTCCATGGTTCCCATGACAGCTTCAGCTCTGCTACATCGAGATGACAGGCTGGACCGCAGCAGAACGCTGCCATCCAGCCTGTCATCCCGCAGACACTGAGAAGCGCAGGCTTGCTTGCGCTCCACAGTGTCTCTCTGTGAGGGCATCCAGATGAGCCGAGTTAATGTCCAATGAACTCGGCTCACCTCATGCACGTCACTGACAGCGTGGGAAAATTCTCCTGCACTCAGCGCTTCAGCATGAGAATTCTCACACTGAAGCGCTGAGTGCAGGAGAATTCTCCCACGCTGTCAGTGACGTGCAGGAGGTGAGCTGAGTTCATTGGACATGAGCTCACCTTATGCACGTCACTGACAGCGTGGGAGAATTCTCCTGCACTCAGCGCTTCAGCGTGAGAATTTTCCCACGCTGTCAGTGACGTGCATGAGGTGCGCCGAGTTCATTGGACATGAACTCGTCTCATCTTTATGCCGTCACAGCCAGACACTGCAGAGCGCAAGCATGCCTGCGCTTCTCAGTGTCTGCGGGATGACAGGCTGGATGGCAGAGTTCTGCTGCGGTCCAGCCTGTCATCTCGATGTAGCAGAGCTGAAGCTGTCGTGGGAACCATGGAAAGGTAAGGATGATGTTGCTTTATTATTTTTCTTTTATTGCAGGAGATCGTTGGCTTCAGCTGGAATGGGCGTGATGGTAAGTATGGTTTAATTTAGAACAATAAAGGATTGTGTCTTTATTTCAATTAAAGGACTTTATTCTGGGTGTTTGTGTTTTCTTTTAACTTTGACTATGGGGTTAGTAATGGCGGTGTCTTATAGACGCCTCTCCATTACTAACCTGGGCTTGATGTCAGCTGGCATTATAAGCTGACATCAACCCCAGCCATATTACCCCCTGCCACCGCTACAGGGCAGCGTGGAAGAGCGAGGCTAAGTGCCAGAATTGGCGCATCCTATGAATGCGCCATTTCTGGGGCGGCTGACGGCTGGTGTTTCTAGCCTGGGAGGGGGCCAATATTCATGGCTCCCTTCCTGGGCTATTAATATCAGCCCCCAGCTGTCTGCCTAGCCTTTGCTAGCTATTAAATTAGGGGGGACCCCACGTCATTTTTTTGGGGGGGTCCCCCATTTTAATAACTAGTAAAGGCTATGTATTCAGCTGGGGGCTCATATTAGTAGCCTGGGAAGCTCCGTGGGTATTACCCCCTTCCCAGGCTTCAAACATCTGCCCCAGCTGTCTGCTTAACCTCCGCTAGAGACTAAAATTAAGGGGAACCCCACGCCAATTTTTTTAATAATAAATCCTTTATTTTAATACTAAATGACAAGTACAGTAACCAACACTATCACTGTACTTCATATATATGTGACTGACATGTTTCTATCTATCTAATCTATGTGTGAAGCTCTATTCTGTCTGTTATAAATTGTCGGGTACAGATGCTGAATTGCCGGCCGGCTTTTTTAAAGAGACGGTGCATAAAAACACTATTATTTTTTTTAATAAATCCTTTACACTAAATGACAAGTACAGTAAGCAACATTGTCACTGTACTTCATATAAATGTGACTGACATGTTTCTATCTATCTAATCTATGTGTGAAGCTCTATTCTGTCTGTTATAAATTGTCGGGTACAGATGCTGAATTGCCGGCCGGCTTTTTTAAAGAGACGGTGCATAAAAACACTATTATTTTTTTTAATAAATCCTTTACACTAAATGACAAGTACAGTAAGCAACATTGTCACTGTACTTCATATATATGTGACTGACATGTTTCTATCTATCTAATCTATGTGTGAAGCTCTATTCTGTCTGTTATAAATTGTCGGGTACAGATGCTGAATTGCCGGCCGACTTTTTTAAAGAGACAGTGCATGAAAACACTATTATATTTTTTAATAAATCCTTTACACTAAATGACAAGTACAGTAAGCAACACTGTCACTGTACTTCATATATATGTGACTGACATGTTTCTATCTATCTAATCTATGTGTGAGGCTCTATTCCTTCTTGTCTAAATTGTCGGGTACCGGTGTATGCCGCTGCTGAATTGCCGGCCGGCTTTTTTAAAGAAAGTGTCTTCTGAGCAGTTTGTCAGCTTTTGGACACCTTTGAAGGTGTTTTCTATGTGTTTCTATGTGTTTTTGTTTGCCTGCCATTGGTTTTAACGGTGTTCGACGGTGTTCTAAGGTGTTCGACGAACAGTTCGACGAACAGTTCCTCGAACATCCCGGTGTTCGATGAACCGAACCGAACCCGAACACTACGGGGGTGGCTCAACACTAGTCGTCATTCCATTGCTCTTCAGTTAGTGTAGGTATCAGTTGAAGCCATTTACTTTCAAAAGTTAGTTAAGTAGAGGCAACTTTGGAGTTTAATAATAAGGTATAAAGTTTAGATATAGTATCAATTAGACCCTTGATAGTAAGTACTCCTATCAATGGTTATAGTGAAATACGCATTTTTGGGTGAGCAAATTGGTGTGTTGTCGCACGTTGCAATTGAAGATATCTGTAAAATGCTTTCAGGGGAACATTTTACATAGGGTGAATTTCATTAAAAAACAATAAAATTCCTTTTTCAAAGATTTGGTCTAGTGTTGTTATGTTATGTTGTTTCCAAAATACTGGATCCTACAGATTTTTAAGATGTGGGGATTCAGAGTTTTCCCACTATTGGTTTCTAACATTTTGTCTGTAAGGTTTAGAATACCTATTCCTTTATTGTCATGTTGTGTAAATTTTCTAAACCTTTCAGTGGTTTATATGATCCTTCTAGTATTGCCCAAACAGAGATCCCATTTAAAAATTATACAAAAATGGTTCTCTGCGTTAGGTGTATTTCCTCCAGATATCCATTTCTTCAGATATCTTAATTGGCCACCAGGTAGTTTAGAAAGAAATCAGGCACTGCATATTCTCCCTGATTTTTGGCTTCTGCAATGAACCAATACTGAGGTTAGACCGTGAAGAGCACCATATAAATGTTGCCAATAGACTGTATAGTTTCTTAAAGAAGGTTTTAGGAATTTCTATTGAGGAGTGTTTTGATATCTAGAGACATTTGGTAGGAACATTTGGTAGAGATTACTTCTCCCAGCTAGAGAGAGGAAGTTGGGACCATCCATCAAATTTCCTTTTAAGCATAGTACACAAAAGATATACATTATCTTTTGTACCTAAATTGTGTTATTATTGATTATTGATCCAAAGATATTTTAACTCAGAAAACGATAAGCTAAAGGACCAGATATATTATCTCTTAATGACATTACTACTCATTTAATCCAATTTAAAGTGAGACCTCAGAATTCTCCAAATTGGCTCATCAAGTTGATTGCTCTAGGAAGGCACTGTTCAACATGAGATAGAAAAGGGACTAGATCATCAGCATATAACCCAACTTTATATTTTTTGCAATCAACTCTAACCCCTTCCAATGAAGTATATTGTTTACATTTTAAAGCGATAGGTTCTATTGCTAATACAAAGAGCATTGGATACAGTGGACATCCCTGTCTAGTTCTTCTGTCCATATCAAAATTACCTGATATGATTCCATTTACTAAAGCATTGGCATTGGGCTTATTCTAGATCATTTTAATCTGATTACAGAATTGAACATCAAATCGAAATCTAAGGAGTACCTGATGCAAAAATTCCCATTCCATAGATTCAAAAGCCTTTGCTGTATCGGATGAGGCAAAAGCCCACTGTGAATGATTAATTTGTGTCAATACTTGGGCTGTCCTAATATTACATGAGGTTGAGCTCCCTGGAATCAAGCCAGATTGATGATGCATAAGATCAAGAATTACTGTTTTTAATCTGTTTGCTATGGTTTTCATACAAATTTTATAATCTGTATTTAGGAGATATATAGTGAGATAGGAGCTACACTGCATTTGGTTTGTCTAGTTGATGAATTACTATTAAGGTGGCATCTTAAAAAAGGAGGTAATGAAGCTTTTAAAAGAGATTCAGAGACAGTCTGCAATAAAAGTGGACCTACTTCGTCTATGTATTTTTTATATTGTTCTTTTGGCATGCCATTGGGTCCAGGCACTTTCCCCTCAGAGAGTGACATTATGGCTTTGGTAACTTCATCTAGTTTCATGTCATTAACCAATAATAATTGAATGTCAGGGGAAAGTTGGAGGAATTTAAATTGATCTAAATACTAATTGATCTCCTCAGTTGTGTGGTATAGTTGGGAACTATAGAGTTCTTTAATAGTGATGAGCGAGTATGTTCTTTGGTGAGTATGCTCGGGCGAGCACCGAGTAGTTACAGCTGCTCGGTGATATGTTTGAATCACTCCCGTGTGCATGATTTGCGACTGTTTGACAACTTTAATACATATGAGGAATGTGTAAGAAATAGACATTCCTTACATGTACTTAAGCTGTCAAACAGTCGCAAATCATGCACACGGGAGTAATTCAAACATAACACAGAGCAGCTGTAACTACTCGGTGCTCGGCCAGAGCATACTCGCCGAAAGGGTTAACAGAACATACTCGCTCATCACTATTCTTTAACGTATTGCTCAAACCTACTTGCAATAAGACCAGATTTTAAGGGAACCTGACAGTAAATATTTGCTATTTCATCTGAGAGCAGCATAATGAAGGTAATAAGAAGCTGAATCCAATGATGCATCACTTAGTTTACTGGGTGCAGCAGTTCTTACACAGAGATTTCAGATTTAGAATGAAACAGAGCTGAGAAAGCTGCCCCGGCCCACACCAGTCTCTCTGTGAACAAAGTCCATAGTCAGAGAGGGGCTTATTACAAGGGGAGGGGGAGTTGTTGCCAGACTAGTGTAGTCCAACAATGTTAATTTCTTAGTCTTAAATACTTCACCGTTAGTAAGCAACAACACGCACTTTGACAAGTGAAACATCGTTAAATTACATAGCAAAAACCCGCTGGCAGATACCCTTTAAGAAAGAGATCACCAATCTTTTGTTTAAATATTTAATATAGTGGGTGAGGTCTGATTTTGTTTCACTATATGTGCCAAGAATTTACTGGATTCAAAGTTTGGTTGTTAAGAGAAAAATAACCGTCTTTTGCCTTTCTCCAGTAAATGTGTTAAATGTTCTCTTCCCTTCCCAAGCTTATTGTGAAGGGATTTCACAAGAGGGTTACTCATTCTCCTTAGTTGTTCATTTTTCAGCAAGTTTTATTTCTCTATTAGAGGATTCTACTTTAATGTAGGATATTGTGCACCTAATACAGCCCCAACAAATGAGCTTTAACCCCTTCATGACCTTGGGATTTTCCATTTTTGTTTTTTGCTCCCTTTCTTCTCAGAGCCATAACTTTTTTATTCTTCCGTCAATGTGGCCATGTGAGAGCTTGTTTTTTGCTGGACAAGTTGTACTTTTGAATGACACCATTGATTTACCATACAGGGTACTGGGAACCGGGAAAAAAAATTCCAACTGCGGTGAATTTGCCAAAGAAGTGTAATTCCACGATTATTTTTTGGGTTTCTTTTTTACCATGTTCACTAAATGCTAAAACTGACCTGACCTGCCATTATGATTCTCCCCGTCATTACGAGTTCGCAGATACCAAACATGTATAGGTTCTTTTTTATTTACGTGGAAAAAAAAAATTCAAAGTTTGGAAAAAATATAAAAATTACACCATTTTCTGAGACCCGCAGCGTCTCCATTTTACAGGATCTGAGGCTGGGTTAGGGTTTATTTTTTGCTCGCCGAGCTGACGTTTTTATTTATACCATTTTGGGGTAGATGCAATGTTTTGATCCCCTGTTATTGCATTTTATTGAACTGTTGCGGCGACCAAAAAACTTAATTCTGGGGTTTTAATTTTTTTTCTCGTTACGCCATTTACTGATCGGATTAATTATTTTTATATTTTGATAGATTGAGCATTTCAGAACTCAGCGATACCAAATATGTGCATTTTTATTATTGTTTTATTTTGACTGGGCCAAAATGAGAGTAATTTGAACTTTTATATTTTTATAATATTTTTAATAAAAATTTTTTTCTACTTTTTACTTGCTTCAATAAGGAAACTTGAAGCTGCAATCGTCTGATTGCTTGTGCTACTCATAGCAGGGCCGGCATTCATAGCAGATTAGCAATGACAAGTACAGAGTTCTTCTGCAGACCACCAGTTGTCATGCCAACTCATGGGTGCCTCGCGATCATGAGACCTGGGCGCCGATGGGCGGGATTTGTGATGTGCTTCCGGCGCGATTATGTTAAATGCCGTTATCAGAGATTGACAGCAGCATTTGACATATCAACAGCTGCGGGTGGATCGTGATTCCACCAGCGGCTGTTAGGGTCACATGACAGCTAATCAAATCAGCTGTCATGTGCTGGAAAAGATGTGGGCTCAGTGCTGGAGCTCGCACCAAAGGGGGATACATGATTAATGACATGTTCCAAGAGAGGAATTTAAGTGCATCCATAGAGTATTTGTAAGATAAATTTGTCCAGGGTTATAATTTATTGTGAAGTGGTTATTTTCCCTACAGTTACAATGTTAGTTCCAGTTCTTTTTTGTTTAGTGCATCGTAGGCGACGCCATAATGTAAAGGGACTCTGTCAGCACAAAAAGACTGTTTAGTTTAAGTACAGGCGCTAAGTGCATCATGACGAGGCCAATAATTTAAATAAATCTTCCCATCTGCCTGTTCTCTATCTATCTCCACTCTTCTCTGGCTCTATGAAGCCAGAGCTATCAGTAGAGATGAGCGTTGTTCTACTCGAACTGTTCGCTAATCTCAAATTCGAGCTGTTTTGGGCGGTGTTCGAGCCGTTCGGCGAACACGAACGATTTGAGAAAAATTCGGCTGTTCGAGGTTATGTTCGATAACTGTTCGTGCACCAAAATCATAACTGAATTTTTTCTCAGTAATGATGAAAATTAATGTTAATACGTAGTTTGAGTGTACAGCGGGGTGGGGGAGGGGCAGGGGATGGATCTCTGCAGGAATAATGAAGATCTCCATTTTTTTTTCTCTTTCCCGCATTTGCAGTGGGGAGGTGCAGTCTGTCAGCCTATCAGCAGCGCACACACGGAGCGAACTGCTGTATTTCACACAAGCAAGGGCATGTGTCATTGGCAGTGTATGTCACATGTCCTTGCCCTATAAGACCAAGCCATTTTCCCTGTCGCCACCATTTTCTCACTGCTGCAGCTGCGTGTTAGACGGCACCGCTGTTGCTGTGTGCGCTATACCTTGTTAATTTCAAGCCAATGTTCGCACAAATCTACAGATAGCTTGGGAGTAGGGAATAGTTGTGATTGCAGTCCTTTTAAGGACTAGGTTACAGCATTTCCTTCAACTTTTATCAGGCAGGTCTGTGCTCTTAAATAGATAGATTGTGGGAGTAAAGACTAATTGTAATTGGAGTCCTTTTCAGGACTAGGTTACATCAGTTCCTATCAGTTTTTGCCAGGCAGGTCTGTGCCAGTGCTGTGCAAGTTTTTTTCACAGCATTTGGCTGAATCTAGCAAAGCTAATCCTTTTTGGCCTATTGCAGAGTGTGTTAGTCAGTGGAGTAGCCTATCTGTTTTGCAAGATATACCACCTGTGTATAGAATACCAATTTTTTTACTGCACCTAGTGAAGTAAAATCTTTTGGGCATAGCATCATTCTATTAGTCCATCTATACTGACCTCCATCAGGTTGCAAATTGAATATAATTTTTTTCTGCATCTAGCTCTGAAAAAATATTTGGGCTTCTAGCAGTGTGTGGGACTTGTTCTATTAGTCCATCTATACTGACCTCCATCAGGTTGCAAACTGAATATAATTTTTTTCTGCATCTAGCTCTGAAAAAATATTTGGCCTTCTAGCAGTGTGTGGGACTTTCTCTATTAGTCCATCTATACTGACCTCCATCAGGTTGCAAATTAAAAATAATTTTTATCTGCATCTAGATCTGAAAAAATATTTGGCCTTCTAGCAGTGTGTGGGACTTTCTCTATTAGTCCATCTATACTGACTTCCATCAGGTTGCAAATTAAAAATAATTTTTATCTGCATCTACCTCTGAAAAAATATTTGGCCTTATAGCAGTGTGTGGGACTTTCTCTATTAGTCCATCTATACTGACCTCCATCAGGTTGCAAACTGAATATATTTTTTTTCTGCTTCTACCTCTGAAAAAATATTGGGCTTCTAGCTGTGTGTGGGACTTGTTCTATTAATCCATCTATACAGACCTCCATCAGGTTGCAAACTGAATATATTTTTTTCTGCATCTACCTCTGAAAAAATATTGGGCTTCTAGCTGTGTGTGGGACTTGTTCTATTAATCCATCTATACAGACCTCAATCAGGTTGCAAACTGAATATAATTTTTTTCTGCATCTAGCTCTGAAAAAATAGTTGGCCTTCTAGCAGTGTGTGGGACTTTCTCTATTAGTCCATCTATACTGACCTCCATCAGGTTGCAAATTAAAAATAATTTTTATCTGCATCTAGATCTGAAAAAATATTTGGCCTTCTAGCAGTGTGTGGGACTTTCTCTATTAGTCCATCTATACTGACCTCCATCAGGTTGCAAATTAAAAATAAATTTTATCTCCATCTACCGCTGAAAAAATATTTGGGCTTCTAGCTGTGTGTGAGACTTGTTCTATTAGTCCATCTATACTGACCTCCATCAGGTTGCAAACTGAATATAATTTTTTTCTGCATCTAGCTCTGAAAAAATATTTGGCCTTCTAGCAGTGTGTGGGACTTTCTCTATTAGTCCATCTATACTGACCTCCATCAGGTTGCAAATTAAAAATAATTTTTTTTTTGCATCTACCTCTGAAAAAATATTGGGCTTCTAGCTGTGTGTGGGACTTGTTATATTAATCCATCTATACAGACCTCCATCAGGTTGCAAACTGAATATATTTTTTTTCTGCATCTACCTCTGAAAAAATATTGGGCTTCTAGCTGTGTGTGGGACTTGTTCTATTAATCCATCTATACAGACCTCCATCAGGTTGCAAACTGAATATAATTTTTTTCTGCATCTAGCTCTGAAAAAATAGTTGGCCTTCTAGCAGTGTGTGGGACTTTCTCTATTAGTCCATCTATACTGACCTCCATCAGGTTGCAAATTAAAAATAATTTTTATCTGCATCTAGATCTGAAAAAATATTTGGCCTTCTAGCAGTGTGTGGGACTTTCTCTATTAGTCCATCTATACTGACCTCCATCAGGTTGCAAATTAAAAATAAATTTTATCTCCATCTACCTCTGAAAAAATATTTGGGCTTCTAGCTGTGTGTGAGACTTGTTCTATTAGTCCATCTATACTGACCTCCATCAGGTTGCAAACTGAATATAATTTTTTTCTGCATCTAGCTCTGAAAAAATATTTGGCCTTCTAGCAGTGTGTGGGACTTTCTCTATTAGTCCATCTATACTGACCTCCATCAGGTTGCAAATTAAAAATAATTTTTTTTTTGCATCTACCTCTGAAAAAATATTGGGCTTCTAGCTGTGTGTGGGACTTGTTATATTAATCCATCTATACAGACCTCCATCAGGTTGCAAACTGAATATATTTTTTTTCTGCATCTACCTCTGAAAAAATATTGGGCTTCTAGCTGTGTGTGGGACTTGTTCTATTAATCCATCTATACAGACCTCCATCAGGTTGCAAACTAAATATAATTTTTTTCTGCATCTACCTCTGAAAAAATAGTTGGCCTTCTAGCAGTGTGTGGGACTTTCTCTATTAGTCCATCTATACTGACCTCCATCAGGTTGCAAATTAAAAATAATTTTTATCTGCATCTAGCTCTGAAAAAAGATTTGGCCTTCTAGCAGTGTGTGGGACTTTCTCTATTAGTCCATCTATACTGACCTCCATCAGGTTGCAAATTAAAAATAATTTTTATCTGCATCTAGCTCTGAAAAAATATTTGGCCTTCTAGCAGTGTGTGGGACTTTCTCTATTAGTCCATCTATACTGACCTCCATCAGGTTGCAAATTAAAAATAATTTTAATCTGCATCTAGCTCTGAAAAAATATTTGGCCTTCTAGCAGTGTGTGGGACTTTCTCTATTAGTCCATCTATACTGACCTCCATCAGGTTGCAAATTAAAAATAATTTTTTTTCTGCATCTACCTCTGAAAAAATATTGGGCTTCTAGCTGTGTGTGGGACTTGTTCTATTAATCCATCTGTACAGACCTCCATCAGGTTGCAAACTGAATATAATTTTTTTCTGCATCTACCTCTGAAAAAATATTTGGGCTTCTAGCTGTGTGTGGGACTTGTTCTATTAGTCCATCTATACTGACCTCCATCAGGTTGCAAACTGAATATAATTTTTTTCTGCATCTAGCTCTGAAAAAATATTGGGCTTCTAGCTGTGTGTGGGACTTGTTCTATTAATCCATCTGTACAGACCTCCATCAGGTTGCAAACTGAATATAATTTTTTTCTGCATCTACCTCTGAAAAAATATTTGGGCTTCTAGCTGTGTGTGGGACTTGTTCTATTAGTCCATCTATACTGACCTCCATCAGGTTGCAAACTGAATATAATTTTTTTCTGCATCTAGCTCTGAAAAAATATTTGGCCTTCTAGCAGTGTGTGGGACTTGTTCTATTAGTCCACCTATACTGACCTCCATCAGGTTGCAAATTCAAAATAATTTTTTGTCTGCATCTAGCTCTGAAAAAATATTTGGCCTTCTAGCAGTGTGTGGGACTTTCTCTATTAGTCCATCTATACTGACCTCCATCAGGTTGCAAACTGAATATATTTTTTTCTGCATCTACCTCTGAAAAAATATTTGGGCTTCTAGCTGTGTGTGGGACTTGTTCTATTAGTCCATCTATACTGACCTCCATCAGGTTGCAAATCGAATATAATTTTTTTCTCCATCTAACCCAGCCAATAGTTTTGGCCTAATACCACAGTTTGGCCACTCAGCTCTGCTCGGTTCCCATCCATTGTTTTTTTGTGCAAACAACTCCAGAGTTGTGAATTAGTTAACCACCAAAATGAGTGGAAAAGGGCCTGCTGCTGGTGGAAAGGGGAATAGGCGTGTTGGGAAGGGGAAAAAAGGTTGTGTCCGTGGGGTAGGTGTTAAAGCAACAGTAACATCTGCAGAAGAAAGACCATCTTCCAGCCAAACTAAAATGTCTACTTCTTTCAGCGGACAATGTGATAAGATCCCTTTCTTACGGCCACGCCAAACGCTACAAATTCCAGATGAGGCACAAAAACAGCAGGTGCTTCAACGGATATCAAGTGCTCCTTTAAGTGGGCTCTCCTCCACATCAACTTCAACATCACAAATACTCCAGTCCTCAAAGGTGTCACCCCAATCGCACTTGCTTCCTCACAGCTCCCAAATCTCCAGCTGCCCGTCTGAGTATGAGGTAGAACAGATGGTTGAGTCTGCAGAGCTGTTTACTCATACTATAGCCTGGGAATCAGAGGTCGACTCCAGCGCTTCTGTGAATCCAGACGAGGAAATGATCTGCACTGATGCCCAGAATCTTTATGAGTCGGATCCAGGACCAGACGCAGAAGGTTCTGACCATAATGTAGACCCTCATTCCCAAACTGTAACTCCTGTTGGTGGAGACAATGAGGAAGACGATGATGAGACTCAAATACCTGATTGGAGCGACAACTTTAGTTTTTTGTCAGGGCAGGAACAGGTTAGCTCTGAGGACGACGGGTGTGATAACGCACAGGGTGATGATGATGAAGTTGGAGATCCCACTTACTGTCAACCCACAGTCAGCCAAGAGATGAGGTCAGCAGAGGAGGTGGAGGAAGATGCTAGTGACGACGAGGTCAGGTTGCGCCTTCCTGGACAGAGACGTAGTACTGGAAGCACGTCAACAACTGCATCCTCAAACACAACTCTGCCTCTCACCACAAGTCGTGGTGGCTCTTCAGGTCGCATGGGTGCTAAGCCTTGCATAGCCTGGGCATTTTTTCAGATCGATAAAGATGACCCAACTCGTGTTATCTGTAACATTTGTCAGCAAAAGCTAAGTAGAGGCCAAAAAATACATAGTTTGAGTACTTCATGCATGAACCGGCACATGGACATGAAGCATAAGTTGCAGTGGGAAGCTCAGTGTGCTACAATGCGGCCTAGCCGGCCGGGCCAACCACCGTCTGCCATATCTTGTGCATCCGCGGCCTCTTCATCCTCTGTGACTGGGGGGACAGCAGTCACACCTGTTTTGGGGCGCAGACCTGCCACCTCTTTACCCGCAACAGCCAGCGTGATTGGCAGGTCATCATTTTCTTTGGAGGTGGTAACACCAGCTGGTGTTGAGCGCTGTCCGACATCGATAGCACCACCTTTGGATCAAGGCAACCTAACATGTCCGCCTGCATCTTCCTCACAGACCGGCAGTTTGCCGGGGACACCCTTATCAACCCCGTCTAAGCACAATAGCCAGCCCTCGGTCCCTCAGATGTGGACAAGTAAAAGACCATTTCCTCCTAGCCATGAGAAAGCTAAGAGGTTGAATTTCACCATCTGCAAGCTCTTGGCTACAGAAATGCTGCCTTTCCGCCTGGTGGACACAGAGGAATTTCGAGACCTTATGTCCGTCGCAGTGCCCCAGTACCAGATGCCCAGTTGGCACTACTTCTCAAAGAAAGGTGTGCCTGCGCTCCACCAGCATGTCGCACACAACATCACCGCTTCTTTGAGAAACTCTGTGTGTGACAGGGTGCATTTCACCACAGACACTTGGACGAGTAGGCATGGACAGGGGCGTTACATGTCGCTGACTGGGCACTAGGTAACTATGGTGACAGCAGGACAAGGGGCTGCTGTCCAAGTCTTGCCGTCCCCACGAGTTGTGCGTCAATCCTCTTTATGTCAAAGTTCCTCTACTGCTTCTGCCTCCTCAACCTCCTCTCGGTCTTCCACCTGCACCCAAAGCCTGTCTGGTCATGCCACAAGCTTTCTAACTGCGCAGAAGGGATCCTGCACACCTCCTTACTATGCTGGCAGTAGGGCTCAACGTCATCAGGCGGTTTTTACTTTGAAATGTCTGGGAAATGTGAGTCACACAGCTGAGGAGTTGTGGTCAGCTCTGGAGAACCAATTTCATGAATGGTTGTCTCCACTGGACCTGAAACCAGGGAAGGCCGTGTGCGACAATGCTGCAAACCTGGTTGCGGCCCTTCGCCGGGGCAATGTCACACACGTGCCTTGTATGGCTCATGTGTTGAACCTGGTTGTCCAGCAATTTTTAGCCCACTATCCCAGACTAGATGGCCTTCTGCAGAGGGCACGGTCGCTGTGTGCTCACTTCCGCCGTTCGCATCCCGCAGCTCAGTGACTTACATCTCTACAGAAGTCGTTGGGCCTGCCACTTCACCGGCTAAAATGCGATGTGCCTACCCGGTGGAATTCAACTCTGCACATGTTGCAGCGACTGTGGCAGCACCGACAAGCTCTGGTGCAATACGTTCTGACGTATAGCCTGGGCCAACGAGATCCAGAGGTGGGGCAAATCACGCTGGAGGAGTGGTCTCAGATCAGGGACCTATGCACCCTTCTGCACAGTTTTGAAATGGCGACGAAGATGTTTAGTGCTGACGATGCCATTATCAGCATGACTATTCCGGTGATTTACATGCTGGAGCACATGTTAAACAGAATTCGGAGTCAGGTGGTGGCACAAGAGGAGGTGGAGGAAGTATAGGAGGAGGAGTTGTATGCGGAAGGGCTAACATCTGCAAGGTCCAGACGGTCGGCAGCACCAAGGCGGCAGGCATGTGAGGGTGGGGGAGATGGTTTTACCAGGGCGCATGGTAGAAGCCAAACTAGTGAGGAAGGTGCAGGAGCCCAGGAAGAAGTGGAGGACGAACTGATGGAAGACTCATCAGATGAGGGAGACCTTGATCACATTTCTGTTGTGCGAGGTTGGGGGGAGAGGACAGAGGAAGGTGTTATGTTCTGCTACCAGAGCTAAGGAAAGAGAGGAAATCTGTCCCTACGATAGAACTCAGCTGAATCCCTACGATGTAACAGGGAACCTGATCCTGCGATCAGACCTGCTAAAGTCCTAAGCTAGTCTGTACGGAGACCTATAGATTTGGGGAAGGAATCCCTACAAGTACTAAGGACTGGGAGGAAAATGGGACACCTCCTAACAGAAATAGTAGCAGACAGACAAACAAACAAAATATATAGAAAACTGAGGTCCGTAGACCAAGCAAACTAACAGAGTTAGATACAGAGCTCAGGCTAGCTAGAAAGTAGTTATACAATGAAGTCCAGCAAAGCCAGAAGGGCGGAGCAGGATTAAATAGGCCAACAAGGTCATGTGACCAGCAAAGGAAAAAACCTAAGAGCAAGGTTCTAACAGTACCCCCCCTTCTAAGAGTATCCTCCGGATCCCCTAGGACCAGGCTTATCAGGAAATATCCTGTGAAACGCTCTGATAAGTCTGCATGCGAAAACATCATCTGACCTCACCCAAGAGTTATCCTCGGGTCCGAAACCTTTCCAGGCCACAAGATACTGCAAACTACCTCTATACCGTCTAGAGTTAAGGATGCGAGAAATTTCATATTCCCCGTCCTCCACCACCGGAGGAAAAGAGGCAGAGGCGTCACCATCCGACACAACAGCTTTTTTTAACAGAGAGACATGAAATACCGGATTAATTCTCCAGGAGGTAGGAACCTCCAACCTAACAGCAGATTGGTTGACAACCTGAAGCACCTTAAAGGGCCCTACAAACTTGGGACCCAATTTCTTAGAAGGAATCCTCAACCGCAGATTCCTAGAGGACAACCAAACCATGTCACCAACAGCGAACAAAACCTCCTGTCGTATCCTATCAAAGTAGTCTTTAGATCTTCTGTTGGCCTCCTGAAGATTACCACGCACATCCGTCCAAACTCTCTCCAAATCACCGGAAAAATTCTCCTCCTCAGGCACGGCAGATCCCAACTTGGAGAACGACCCAAACGACGGATGTCTCCCAGAACAACAAAAAAAAGGCGAACAACCAGCAGAAGAAGATGTATGATTGTTCAGAGCAAATTCAGCAAGTGGCAGAAACTCAGACCACCCCTCTTGATTGTCTGCCACAAAACAACGCAAGAACTGCTCAACATCCTGGTTTTTCCTTTCTGTCTGGCCATTAGATTGAGGATGATATCCGGACGAGAACGACAAATGAACTCCCAACCTGTCACAAAAGGCACGCCAAAAACGAGCCACGAACTGAGGACCCCTATAAGAAACAATGTCAGTAGGAACGCCATGAAGTCTGACAATTTCCTTGACAAAGGCCTTAGCGAGAGTTTTAGCGCAGGGCAGTTTGACGAAGGGAACCAAGTGACACATCTTGCTAAAACGGTCCACGACCACCCAGATGACAGTAAAACCCTCAGAGGGGGGAAGGTCAGTTATAAAGTCCATAGCCAAATGTGTCCAAGGAGCACTGGGAACCTCCAAAGGACAAAGCAACCCCGCAGCAGGAGTATGTGAGGACTTAGATCTAGCACATATAGTACATTGTCGCACCCACTTAATGACCTCCTTCTGCCATCCAGGCCACCAAAAACTGCGACCCACCAGTCTCTTGGTCTCAGAGATTCCGGGATGACCTGCCAACCGAGACTCGTGACACTCAACAAACAAATCTCTCCTAAAGGTCCCAGGCACAAACAACCTCCCATGAGGAGTGTTAGATGGGGCATTCTCCTGTGCTTTAAGAATCTCATCTTCCAAAATGGAGTCCAAAACAGCTATCACAACACCTTCTTGTAAAATGTTTTCCTCTTTCTCAGCACCGACTATGGGAGAAAAACTGCGAGACAAGGCATCCGCCTTAACATTCTTAGTACCAGGGATGTAAGTAACGGAGAAATTAAACCGCGAGAAAAACAGTGCCCACCTAGCCTGACGGGCATTCAGGCGCTTGGCAGCATCAAAATATATCAGATTTTTATGATCCGTAAGAACCTGAACGGGAAATTCCGCACCTTCCAAGAAGTGGCGCCAGTGTTCAAATGCGAGTTTAATAGCCAATAATTCCCGATTACCAATATCGTAATTCAGTTCAGTCTCCGAAAATTTTTTTTGAAAAAAAGGCACAGGGATGTAATCCATCCCCGTTATCCTGAGACAATACTGCGCCAACCCCCACAGAGGAAGCATCAACCTCAACCAAAAACGGCTTAGTCACATCAGGCTGCATAAGGATGGGAGCAGAGGTGAACCTCTCCTTGAGATACACAAAAGCTTCAATGGCCTCAGAAGACCACTGAACCGCATCAGCACCTTTCCTGGTGAGATCGGTCAGAGGTTTGACAATACTAGAAAAAATTTTTATGAATTTTCTGTAATAATTGGCGAAACCTAAAAACCTTTGTATCGATTTCAAACCAATAGGCCTAGGCCATTCCTGTACAGCTTGAACTTTAACCGGGTCCATCTCAAAACCTTCGCTGGAGATAATGTAACCCAAAAAACTAATTCTCTGTACAGCGAACTCACATTTCTCCAGCTTAGCAAAAAGCGAATTGTCCATTAACAATTGTAATACCTCACGTACGCTCCGCCAATGAGACTCCAGATCCGGCGAATAAATCAAAATGTCATCCAAATACACAACCACATTTTTGCCGATCAAAGGTCTAAGGATGTCATTAATAAGATTCTGAAAAAATGCAGGAGCATTAGTAAGACCAAAAGGCATAACCAGATTCTCAAAATGACCCACAGGAGTGTTAAAAGCAGTCTTCCATTCGTCACCCTCCTTCATGCGCAACAGATTGTATGCCCCCTTAAGGTCAATTTTAGAGAACCACTTGGCCCCCATTAACTAGTTAAACAGATCAGGAATCAATGGCAGTGGGTAAGGATTGCGTACAGTAATTTTGTTAATCTCACGAAAATCCAGACAAGGACGTAAACCGCCGTCCTTTTTTTTTACAAAAAAAAATCCAACCGCCACAGGAGACTTAGAGGGCCTAATGTGACCGGCGGCCAAACTTGTCTGTATGTATTCATCCAAAGCCTTCCTCTCAGGAATAGTAAGGTTAAATAAACGACTTTTAGGAAGAGTCGCTCCAGGGACAAATTCAATAGAACAATCATAGTCTCTATGGGGAGGCAAAACCTGCGATTCCTTCTCAGAAAAAACTCTCCAAAAATCCTGAATAGGAACAGGCAATTCTCCCCTATCCAAAGCTGCAATACGCCCGTTACAACACGTGTCATAACATTTATGGCTCCAGGATTTAATTTCATTAGTAGACCAATCCAGTACAGGATTGTGAAATTTTAACCAGGGCAATCCCAATATTACTGGAGAAGGCAAGTTATTCAAAACTACCAAATCCAATTTCTCATGGTGAACACCATTAATAGTGAGAGGAAATTCACAGACCTTGAGAGTAATATTCTTCAAAGGGGAACCATCCACAGAAACCACAGCAATGGGGGATGATAAAGGTTCGGGTTTTAAATTGAGTCTTTCCAAGAATCCCCCATCAATTACATTCAGAGTAGACCCACAATCAACAAACACCCGAAATTCCATTAATTTTTCCTGAGCAATCGTGGAAGCAGCTAAAAATACACCCTTGGAATTTAAACAGGCAATACGGGCATGACTGACCATTTTTTTTTTCTTTCTTCATACGAAGCTCACAGCCTTTAATCAAATGACCAGATTTTCCGCAATAGAAACACAAGCCTTCAGAAAATCGACGGTCTTTTTCTTGAGAGCGAGGTGCCACCGATCCAATCTCCATCGATTCACCACTGTTAGTACACACATTCTCATAACCAGAAACTGACATAGCAGAGGATTTGCTCTCATTAACCCTTGCACGCAGTCTCCTATCCACCCGTATAGCTAATTGCATAGCCTGTTGCAAATCTTCAGGTGTAGGATAAGCAATTAGCAGGTCTTTAACCCTTTCATTGAGCCCAGCAAGAAATAGACTTTTCAGAGCAGAATCGTTCCACCCTGTTTGAGTAGACCAACGATGGAAATGAGTACAATATTTTTCCACATTACCTGATCCCTGTCTCAAACGTCTTAACTCAGTCTCAGCTGATGCGACACGGTCAGGATCATCATATAATAGTCCCAGAGCAGAAAAAAAACTATCCACTGATCTGAAGCATGTATCACTAGGTTGCAAAGAAAAGGCCCACTCCTGAGGCTCTTTGCGCAAAAGTGACATTATGAACCCTATGTGCTGGGATTCATCCCCAGAGGACTTGGGTCTCAAACGAAAATACAATAAGCAAGCATTTTTAAATGAAAAAAAATTCTCGGTGTTCACCAAAAAATAAATCCGGCAAACATACCTTAGGCTCCAAGAAATGTGCTCCAGGACAGTTACTCACGTGCTGACGGAGCTCGGCCACCTCCAGAGAGAGTCCCTGCAGGCGATGAGCCAAATCCTGAACCGACACCATGATGGAACAGAAAAATCTTTCCTTAGAGAATTTGCAGGCTGGACTTACTGTTATGTTCTGCTACCAGAGCTAAGGAAAGAGAGGAAATCTGTCCCTACGATAGAACTCAGCTGAATCCCTACGATGTAACAGGGAACCTGATCCTGCGATCAGACCTGCTAAAGTCCTAAGCTAGTCTGTACGGAGACCTATAGATGTGGGGAAGGAATCCCTACAAGAACTAAGGACTGGGAGGAAAATGGGACACCTCCTAACAGAAATAGTAGCAGACAGACAAACAAACAAAATATATAGAAAACTGAGGTCTGTAGACCAAGCAAACTAACAGAGTTAGATACAGAGCTCAGGCTAGCTAGAAAGTAGTTATACAATGAAGTCCAGCAAAGCCAGAAGGGCGGAGCAGGATTAAATAGGCCAACAAGGTCATGTGACCAGCAAAGGAAAAAACCTAAGAGCAAGGTTCTAACAGAAGGAAGCATGATTGTTACCTCGCCACCAACACAACAGGGACTTGGTGCTCCTGGATGCGCAACACACATGAGTGCCTTCTTGCTGCACTACCTGCAACATGACCCTCGAATTGTGAGAATTAGAAATAATCCTGACTACTGGGTTGCCACACTGTTAGATCCCCGGTACAAAAGTAAATTTGCAGAAATTATTCCTGCCATAGAAAGGGATGCACGCATGCAGGAGTATCAGCAGAGACTGTTGCAGAATCTTACATGTGCTTTTCCACAAAACACCAGTGGTGCACGTAGTGAATCTCACAGTTCCAACTTGCCAACCGTGGGACCGTCAAGTGTTCAGCACTCAAACCGTAACAGAACCACAGTATCTGCTGGTAACATCAATTTTGCGGAATCATTTCACCACTTTTTTAGCCCATCCTTTGCAAGGCCACAGGAGACAAGAAGTCTGACACATAGTCAACGCCTAGAGACGATGGTACAGGAGTATCTCCAAGTAAACATTGAAGCCATGACTGTGTCACTGGACCCTTGCTCTTTTTGGGCTTCCAATCTGGATAAATGGCTGGAGCTAGCCACTTACGCCTTGGAGATCTTGTCATGCCCCGCAGCCATCGTTCTGTCTGAACGTGTGTTCAGCGCTGCTGGTGGTGTGCTGACAGATAAGCGCACGCGGCTCTCCACTGATAATGTAGACAGACTCACGTTCATAAAGATGAACAAATCATGGATCCGAAACGACTTTTCTACCCCTGTGTCATCCTGGGTAGAGTAAAAGCTTGATGATTGGTTAAAATCACCCTACCAACCGTTTTAAGCTTTCAAATTACTAATCATGTTTATCTGTATCTTGGCTGGAAAATAATTTGGGCTTTGTAGCAGTGTGCAGCACTGATTCTATTAGGCCATCTATAATAAGCTCCACCAGATTTAAAATTACTAATCATGTTTATCTGTATCTTGGCTGGAAAATA
Organism: Phyllobates terribilis; assembly: GCF_046119375.1. Taxonomy (NCBI): domain Eukaryota; kingdom Metazoa; phylum Chordata; class Amphibia; order Anura; family Dendrobatidae; genus Phyllobates; species Phyllobates terribilis. Next base: position 528,251,508 of record NW_027362764.1, on the reverse strand, counting down.
ATTTGGGCTTTGTAGCAGTGTGCAGCACTGATCCTATTAGGCCATCTATACTAAGCTCCACCAGATTTAAAATTAATAATAATTTTTAGCTGCATCTAGCCCGGAAAATAATTTTGGGGCTCCGAGATGCGCAAGACACATAAGTGCCTTCTTGCTGCACTACCTGCAACATGACCCTCATATTGTCAGAATTCGAAGTAATCATGACTACTGTGTTGCCACACTCTTAGATCCCCCAAACTTTTCGATCAACCTTTTCATTTTAATAAAGACCAAAAAAATGGTCATTTTTGAAATTATAAGCATTAGCAGGTTATTAGAAACTGAAATCAAACAGTTTTCAACTCAAAACTTTATTCAAGGTGATGTTACATTTTCACATAGGACCCCTTGTTCGAAAGGAGCTTCTGAACTCTCTCGTCCATTGAATTTGTCAGGTTTTGGATGGTTTCTGCTTCAATTGTTTTGCATGAGGACAGAATACCCTCCCAGAGGTGTTGCTTAGATGTGAACTGCCTCCCGCCATCATAGACACTCCTTTTGATGATGCTCCAGAGGTTCTGAATGGGGTAGAGGTCAGGGGAGCATGGGGGTCACACCATAAGTTTGTCCCCTTTTATGCCCATATCAGCCAGAGATGCAGATGTTTTATGTGCAGCATGAGATGGTGCATTATCATGCAAAAAAATGATCTTGCTGTGAAATAAACGGTTCTTCTTCTTGAACCATGGCAGGAAGTGCTGTTTGAGAAAATCCACATACATTATGGAGTTCATCTTTAGCGCCTTCAGGCATCCTAAAGGGGCCGACAATCTCTCTCCCCATGATTCCAGCCCAAAACATTACTCCACCTCCTCCTTGTTGGCGCTGTAGCCGTGTTTGCGTGGGGTGTCCATCAACCAGCCATCCTCCACTCCATCCATCTGGACCATCGAGCGCTGCACGGCACTCATCCGTGAACAAAACAGTTTTGAAATCAGTCTTCATGTAATGTTTAGCCCACTGGAGCCGTTTCTGCTTGTGTGAAGTGGATAGAGGAGGTCGACAGGATGGCGTATGCACAGCTGCAAACCTCTGAAGGACCCTGCATCTTGTTGTTCGGGGGACGTTGGAGGCACCAGCAGCTTCAAAAACTTGTCTGCTGCTATGACAAGGCTTTTTTGCCGCTGCTCTTTTAACCTGACGTAATTGTCTGTAGGAAAGAGTCCTCAATTTGTCCTTATCAGCACGCACACGTGTGTACTGTGAATCAGCTACATACTTCTTGATTGCCAAGACACTTCATCCTGATCATCGCACAATGTTGATTGTAGTCATGCCTTGACCTAAACACTCCACAATTTGTTGCTTCTCAGCAGCCGACACATCCTTTTTATTTCCCATTTTGGCAGAAAATGTAGGCTGCTTAATAATGTGAGACAGCCTTCTTAAGTAGTCTTGCCTTTCATTGGACACACCTGCCAAACTAATTAGCACAGGTGTCTGCAATTGCTTACAGTGATATAAAGAGCCCTGACACACATCACCATCAATGAGTTTAACTGACAAACAAACAAATTCTTCCCTTATCACTCCTAAACACTTTTTGCATAATAATTTGGAACACAGTGTACATGTGCTTTTCCACAAAACACCAGTGGTTCAGGTAGTGAATCTTACAGTTCTAACTTGCCAACCGTGGTCTGTATGGAGTTGTTCAATAAAGGGCCCAAAATTAAGATAACATAGATGGGAGAGGTCTCTATGAATAGGAATTCCTAAGTATTTGATACCCTGTGAGGGCCAGGCAAAGGGAAAGTTGGACTGGATGGAATCCTATATGGATTTGGGGAGGGAGACATCGAGGGCCTCAGACTTCGCTGCATTGATTTTAAAATTTGACCATGTAACAAAGTGATCTATTTCAGCCATAACAGCATGGATGGATATATGTGATTGAGTGATATATACTAGGACATCATCAGCAAATAGAGAGCACTTGTACTCGGTGCCTCCCACCTCAATCCACCTAATATTGGGGTTATGGCGAATTGATGAGAGCAGGTGCTCCGTCACTAGGATGTATAAGAGAGGGGACAGAGGACATCCCTGCCTTGTCCCATTGGTGATTGTGAAAGGTGATGAAAATGTTCTGATGCACCCCCTGGGCCTTGGGACACCCAGAGCCGGACCCTTTTTGGTGGATGCTGGTGGTTGTAGTCTTCGTGGCGGCGACACGGTTCCGTGGCTCAGGGTGGTCAAACCAGTGGCGGAACTATTTATGTGGTTTTGATGTTTAAATGTCCGACTACGCTACCCGTGGATTGCGGTCAGAGTGAACCGCCGCTGCAGGGCAGACCGCTGAGGCTGGTGTTGTGGGTGCAGCAGAGCGTAGCATAACTCCCCACGGGAGGAGTATAGCCTCAGGGCAGTGTATGCGGAGGATGGGGGTGATGGTGCAGGGCAGCAGCAGTAACGACACGGAGTCAGTGATGCAGTCCAGGGCCTTTACTCACAGTTCTTATTATCCAGACCACGTCTGCAGGTAACGGCTGCACACGTCATACTGTGCTCACCAGGTGAGGGGCTCAGACAACTCCCAGATAACTTTGGAGCGCTTCACAGGACCCCCTTTGTGTGTCCTTTGTCTGGCCTTTCTTACCAACCCTTCTGTCCGGCTGCCTCGGGCCTCCTCTTGGTAAACTTGGCGCCAGTTTCCCTGACCCTATGTGGTGCCTTCCTAGCGGGTGTAGCGAGGGACTTCGCCACATAAAATGTCAGAGCCTCCGGTTTCTAGCTGAGGGTCGTTTCCTGCCTCCACTAGTTTCGGGGTCCGGTCTCCCCCTTTGGCCTGACCCCTCCACGCAGGTGGATTCGGGCGTGCGGTGGCGACTCGCCCGTCTGCACCCCTGGGATCCCTTCATTCCTCATTCCTGGAGCCTTCTCCGCTCCTCTTCCTTCCTTCTCCCCTCTTCCAGGCCTGGGCCTCTGTTACTAGGCCCGCCTCCGGAGCAGAGCTCATGCAGAGCCCCTGCTCCCTGCCACTTCTGCTCAGACTTCTCTGCACTGAACTAAGATGGTGCCCACCTTTTAAACTCCCTTCTCAATGCACCCAGGAACTGCTTCCTCCCTGCTCCTGCACTACAGGGTTCCCCTTCCTCAGTGTTCCCTCCCCCCACTCCAGCCAGGGACAGGGACTGTCGTGCCCATCTCAGAGGCATATTGGTCGCCCTGCCCCACGGCAATGTGGTGTAATGCATGCAGGTGTCGGGTCCTGATCCACACTCCATCCTTACCTGAGAGTGAGATATCACACCTCTGGGTGAGGTGCAATACCTCTGTAGCAACCGAGCCCTCAGGGTGCTACAGTTCCATTTATCTTCAGCTTAGGTGACGTATTGTGATACAGGGCCGTGATTTTGGCTATAAAAGGGTCCCCTAAACCCCTACCCCAAGCTTTTTAAGAGAATCATATATGGCGTGCCAGGAGACTCTATGGAATGCTTTCTCAGCATCCAACGAGAGTATCTAATTACAAATTTTTAACTGCATCTAGCCCAGGAAATACTTTGTGCCTAGTAGCAGTGTCTGCAAGTCAGCGGATTATCCCGGCTGTTAAGCAAGCTACACCACCTGTAGTTTGGACACTTAATTTTTTCATAGGAAATGCTTCGGGACCACGGGATACTCAGTGAAGAGCATCAGGAGGCACCCCAAGGCATAGGGGCTGGGACTGGCAGTAGGATGCCTTGCGGTGGACAGCCGAGCTCGATCCTTATAAAAGCTTTTTAACTGCAGCAGTTTTAGTGGACGCTACTGGAGCTGGAATTACGCGGCTGCTGGCATGAGACTTGCCCCCCAATAGATCCTTGTAAATGGATTTAAAGTGTATTCATTCAAATTAGAGAGAAAATTTAAATTAAAAAGCTTAGAGCTGCCTACACCACAGGGGGGCTCGCTCGACCCACCAGCGGACAGGCACCAGTATTGGGAGAGGGGGGCTGGCCGTCAGGGTTCACCGCGGCTCTGGCACAAACCCGGCGACACGTAGGTGGCACGGGCAGGAGCGGACTGAACGTGTCAGCTTCTCACTTTTTGGATTTTAGAAGGGCATGACATGCCTATATTTGTGTCTCCCCCTCCTTTTACTCCTCCACCTCTTTTCTTTTCGCATGACTATATGTACTTGTCACTTTTCCATGTGTTAGTTGTGTCTTCTGAGCAGTTTGTCAGCTTTTGGACAACTTTGAAGGTGTTTTCTATGTGTTTCTATGTGTTTTTGTTTGCCTGCCATTGGTTTTAACGGTGTTCGAAGGTGTTCGACGAACAGTTCGGCGAACATACCGGTGTTCGACGAACCGAACCCGAACACTACGGGGGTGCCTCAACACTAATTACTAGTCAAGAAAAAGGGCCATTAACCAAAGATGTTCCCTGGATATTAATAACAGCTCACAGCTGTTTTATTAGCCTTTAACGGCTAGATTACAGGGGGACCCCAGAAAAAAAATTGACGTGGGGTCCATCTATAAAATCTAACCAGCAAAGGCTAGGCAGACAGCTGAGGGCTGATATTAATAGCCAGGGAACGGACCATAGATCCTGGCCCCCTCTGAGGCTAATAACATCAGCTCTCAGCAGCCCCAGGCTGAACGCTGGCATGATGCTAGCGTTCAGCCTGTCAGACATGCACTGAGTGTCCCGGGGGCCCGAAGCATTTCCTTTGAAAAAATTAAGTGTCCAAACTTCAGGTGGTGTAGCTTGCTTAACAGCTGGGATAATCCGTTTACTAGCAGACACTGCTACTAGGCCCAAAGTATTGCCTTGGCTAGATGCAGTTAAAAATTGTCCCAGAGTTGCTTAAAATGGTTGGTGAGGTGATTTTACAAAATCCTAAAGCTTTTAGTCTCACCAGGATGATACAGGTGGGGCAGATGGTGGTTGGACCGGCCCGCTAGGCTGCATTGTATCACAGTGAGCTTCGCACTGCAACTTATGCTTCATATCCATGTGACGGTTCAAGCATAAAGTACTCAAACTATTGTTTTTTTGGCCTCTACTTAGCTCTTGGTGACAAATGTTACAGATAACATGAGCAGTGTTGAGCCACCCCCGTAGTGTTCGAGTTCGGTTCGGTTCGTCGAACACCCGTGTGTTCGCCGAACTGTTCATCGAACTGTTCGTCGAACACCTTCGAACACCGTTAAAACCAATGGCAGGCAAACAAAAACACATAGAAACACATAGAAAACACCTTCAAAGGTGTCCAAAAGCTGACAAACTGCTCAGAAGACATAACTAACACATGGAAAAGTGACAAGTACATATAGTCATGCGAAAATAAAAGAGGTGGAGGAGTCAAAGGAGGGGGAGACACAGATATAGGCATGTCATGCCCTTCTAAAATCCAAAAAGTGAGAAGCCGACACGGCCAGTCCGCTCCTGCCCGTGCCACTTCCGTGTCGCCGGGTTTGTGCCAGAGCCGCGGTGAACCCTGACGGCCAGCCCCCCTCTCCCAATACTGGTGCCTGTCCGCTGGTGGGTCGAGCGAGCCCCCCTGTGGTGGAGGCAGCTCTAAGCTTTTAAATTTAAATTGTCTCTCTAATTTGAATGAATACACTTTAAATCCATTTACAAGGATCTATTGGAGGGCAAGTCTCATGCCAGCAGCCGTGGTAATTCCAGCTCCAGTAGCGTCCACTAAAGCTGCTGCAGTTAAAAAGCTTTTATAAGGATCGAGCTCGGCTGTCCACCGCAAGGCATCCTACTGCCAGTCCCAGCCCCTATGCCTTGGGGTGCCTCCTGATGCTCTTCACTAAGTATCCCATGGTCCCGAAGCATTTCCTTTGAAAAAATTAAGTGTCTAAACTACAGGTGGTGCAGCTTGCTTAACAGCCGGGATAATCCGCTCACTAGCAGACACTGCTACTAGGCACAAAGTATTTCCTGGGCTAGATGCAGTTAAAAATTTGTAATTAGATGCTCTCGTTGGATGCTGAGAAAGCATTCCATAGAGTCTCCTGGCACGCCATATATGATTCTCTTAAAAAGCTTGGGGTAGGGGTCTAGGGGACCCTTTTATAGCCAAAATCACGGCCCTGTATCGCAATACGTCACCTAGGCTGAAGATAAATGGAACTGTAGCACCCTGAGGGCTCGGTTGCTACAGACGTATTGCACCTCACCCAGAGGTGTGATATCTCACTCTCAGGTAAGGATGGAGTGTGGATCAGGACCCGACACCTGCATGCATTACACCACATTGCCGTGGGGCAGGGCGACCAATATGCCCCTGAGATGGGCACGACAGTCCCTGTCCCTGGCTGGAGTGGGGGGAGGGAACACTGAGGAAGGGGAACCCTGTAGTGCAGGAGCAGGGAGGAAGCAGTTCCTGGGTGCATTGAGAAGGGAGTATAAAAGGTGGGCACCATCTTAGTTCAGTGCAGAGAAGTCTGAGCAGAAGTGGCAGGGAGCAGGGGCTCTGCATGAGCTCTGCTCCGGAGGCGGGCCTAGTAACAGAGGCCCAGGCCTGGAAGAGGGAGAAGGAAGGAAGAGGAGCGGAGAAGGCTCCAGGAACGAGGAATGAAGGGATCCCAGGGGTGCGGACGGGCGAGTCGCCACCGCACGCCCGAATCCACCTGCGTGGAGGGGTCAGGCCAAAGGGGGAGACCGGTCCCCGAACTAGTGGAGGCAGGAAACGACCCTCAGCTAGAAACCGGAGGCTCTGACATTTTATGTGGCGCAGCCCCTCGCTACACCGTCTAGGAAGGCACCACATAGGGTCAGGGAAACTGGCGCCAAGTTTACCAAGAGGAGGCCCGAGGCAGCCGGACAGAAGTGTTGGTAAGAAAGGCCAGACAAAGGACACACAAAGGGGGTCCTGTGAAGTGCTCCAAAGTTATCTGGGAGTTGTCTGAGCCCCTCACCTGGTGAGCACAGTACGACGTGGGCAGCCGTTACCTGCAGACGTGGTCTGGATAATAAGAACTGTGAGTAAAGGCCCTGAACTGCATCACTGACTCCGTGTCGTTACTGCTGCTGCCCTGCACCATTACCCCCATCCTCCGCATACACTGCCCTGAGGCTATACTCCTCCCGTGGGGAGTTATGCTACGCTCTGCTGCACCCACAACACCAGCCTCAGTGGTCTGCCCTGTAGCGGCGGTTCACTCTGACCGCAATCCACGGGTGGCGTAGTCGGACATTTAAACATGAAAACCACATAAATAGTTCCGCCACTGGTTTGACCGCCCTGAGCCATGGAACTGGGTCGCCGCCACGAAGACTACAACCACCAGCATCCACCAAAAAGGGTCCGGCTCTGGGTGTCCAAAGGCCCAGGGGGTGCGTCAGAACATTTTCATCACCTTTCACAATCACCAATGGGACAAGGCAGTGATGTCCTCTGTCCCCTCTCTTATACATCCTAGTGACGGAGCACCTGCTCTCATCAATTCGCCATAACCCCAATATTAGGTGGATTGAGGTGGGAGGCACCGAGTACAAGTGCTCTCTATTTACTGATGATGTCCTAGTATATATCACTCAATCACATATATCCAACCATGCTGTTATGGCTGAAATAGATCACTTTGTTACATGGTAAAATTTTAAAATCAATGCAGCGAAGTCTGAGGCCCTCGATGTCTCCCTCCCCAAATCCATATAGGATTCCATCCAGTCCAACTTTCCCTTTGCCTGGCCCTCACAGGGTATCAAATACTTAGGAATTCCTATTCATAGAGACCTCTCCCATCTATGTTATCTTAATTTTGGGCCCTTTATTGAACAACTCCATACAGACCACGGTTGGCAAGTTAGAACTGTAAGATTCACTACGTGAACCACTGGTGTTTTGTGGAAAAGCACATGTACACTGCGTTCCAAATTATCATACAAAAAGTGTTTAGGAGTGATAAGGGAAGAATTTGTTTGTCAGTTAAACTCATTGATGGTGATGTGTGTCAGGGCTCTTTATATCACTGTAAGCAATTGCAGACACCTGTGCTAATTAGTTTGGCAGGTGTGTCCAATGAAAGGCAAGACTACTTAAGAAGGCTCTCTCACATTATTAAGCAGCCTACATTTTCTGCCAAAATGGGAAAGAAAAAGGATGTGTCGGCTGCTGAGAAGCAACAAATTGTGGAGTGTTTAGGTCAAGGCATGACTACAATCAACATTGTGCGATGATCAGGATGAAGTGTCTTGGCAATCAAGAAGTATGTAGCTGATTCACAGTACACACGTGTGCGTGCTGATAAGGGAAAATTGAGGACTCTTTCCTACAGGCAATTACGTCAGGTTGAAAGAGCAGCGGCAAAAAAGCCTTGTCATAGCAGCAGACAAGTTTTTGAAGCTGCTTGTGCCTCCAACGTCCCCCGAACAACAAGATGCAGGGTCCTTCAGAGGTTTGCAGCTGTGCATGCGCCATCCTGTCGACCTCCTCTATCCACTTCACACAAGCAGAAACGGCTCCAGTGGGCCAAACATTACATGAAGACTGATTTCAAAACTGTTTTGTTCACGGATGAGTGCCGTGCAGCGCTCGATGGTCCAGATGGATGGAGTGGAGGATGGCTGGTTGATGGACACCCCACGCAACACGGCTACAGCGCCAACAAGGAGGAGGTGGAGTAATGTTTTGGGCTGGAATCATGGGGAGAGAGATTGTCGGCCCCTTTAGGATCCCTGAAGGCGCTAAAGATGAACTCCATAATGTATGTGGATTTTCTCAAACAGCACTTCCTGCCATGGTTCAAGAAGAAGAACCGTGTATTTCACAGCAAGATCATTTTTCTGCATGATAATACACCATCTCATGCTGCACATAAAACATCTGCATCTCTGGCTGATATGGGCATAAAAGGGGACAAACTTATGGTGTGACCCCCATGCTCCCCTGACCTCTACCCCATTCAGAACCTTTGGAGCATCATTAAAAGGAGTGTCTATGATGGCGGGAGGCAGTTCACATCTAAGCAACAACTCTGGGAGGGTATTCTGTCCTCATGCAAAACAATTGAAGCAGAAACCATCCAAAACCTGACAAATTCAATGGACGAGAGAGTTCAGAAGCTCCTTTCGAACAAGGGGTCCTATGTGAAAATGTAACATCACCTAGAATAAAGTTTTGAGTTGAAAACTGTTTGATTTCAGTTTCTAACAACCTGCTAATGCTTATAATTTCAAAAATGACCATTTTTTTGGTCTTTATTAAAATGAAAAGGTTGATCGAAAAGTTTGGGGGATCTAAGAGTGTGGCAACCCAGTAGTCATGATTACTTCGAATTCTGACAATATGAGGGTCATGCTGCAGGTAGTGCAGCAAGAAGGCACTTATGTGCCTTGCGCATCTCGGAGCCCCAAAATTATTTTCCGGGCTAGATGCAGCTAAAAATTATTTTTAATTTTAAATCTGGTGAAGCTTTAGTATAGATGGCCTAATAGGATCAGTGCTGCACACTGCTACAAAGCCCAAATTATTTTCCAGTCAAGATACAGATAAACATGATTAGTAATTTGAAAGCTTAAAACGGTTGGTAGGGTGATTTTAACCAATCATCAAGCTTTTACTCTCCCCAGGATGACACAGGGGTAGAAAAGTCGTTTCGGATCCATGATTTGTTCATCTTTATGAACGTGAGTCTGTCTACATTATCAGTGGAGAGCCACGTGCGCTTATCTGTCAGCACACCACCAGCAGCGCTGAACACACGTTCAGACAGAACGCTGGCTGCGGGGCATGACAAGATCTCCAAGGCGTAAGTGGCTAGCTCCGGCCATTTATCCAGATTGGAAGCCCAAAAAGAGCAAGGGTCCAGTGACACAGTCGTGGCTTCAATGTTTACTTGGAGATACTCCTGTACCATCGTCTCTAGGCGTTGACTATGTGTCAGACTTCTTGTCTCCTGTGGCCTTGCAAAGGATGGGCTAAAAAAGTGGTGAAATGATTCCGCAAAATTGATGTTACCAGCAGATACTGTGGTTCTGTTACGGTTTGAGTGCTGAACACTTGACGGTCCCACGGTTGGCAAGTTGGAACTGTGAGATTCACTACGTGCACCACTGGTATTTTGTGGAAAAGCACATGTAAGATTCTGCAACAGTCTCTGCTGATACTCCTGCATGCGTGCATCCCTTTCTATGGCAGGAATAATTTCTGCAAATTTACTTTTGTACCGGGGATCTAACAGTGTGGCAACCCAGTATTCAGGATTATTTCTAATTCTCACAATTCGAGGGTCATGTTGCATGTAGTGCAGCAAGAAGGCACTCATGTGTGTTGCGCATCCAGGAGCACCAAGTCCCTGTTGTGTTGGTGGCGAGGTAACAATCATGCTTCCTTCCATTGTCCTCTCCCCCCAACCTCGCACAACAGAAATGTGATCAAGGTCTCCCTCATCTGATGAGTCTTCCATCAGTTCGTCCTCCACTTCTTCCTGGGCTCCTGCACCTTCCTCACTAGTTTGGCTGCTACCATGCGCCCTGGTAAAACCATCTCCCCCACCCTCACATGCCTGCCGCCTTGGTGCTGCCGACCGTCTGGACCTTGCAGATGTTAGCCCTTCCGCATACAACTCCTCCTCCTCTACTTCCTCCACCTCCTCTTGTGCCACCACCTGACTCCGAATTCTGTTTAACATGTGCTCCAGCATGTAAATCACCGGAATAGTCATGCTGATAATGGCATCGTCAGCACTAAACATCTTCGTCGCCATTTCAAAACTGTGCAGAAGGGTGCATAGGTCCCTGATCTGAGACCACTCCTCCAGCGTGATTTGCCCCACCTCTGAATCTCGTTGGCCCAGGCTATACGTCAGAACGTATTGCACCAGGGCTTGTCGGTGCTGCCACAGTCGCTGCAACATGTGCAGAGTTGAATTCCACCGGGTAGGCACATCGCATTTTAGCCGGTGAAGTGGCAGGCCCAACGACTTCTGTAGAGATGTAAGTCGCTGAGCTGCGGGATGCGAACGGCGGACGTGAGCACACAGCGACCGTGCCCTCTGCAGAAGGCCATCTAGTCTGGGATAGTGGGCTAAAAATTGCTGGACAACCAGGTTCAACACGTGAGCCATACAAGGCACGTGTGTGACATTGCCCCGGCGAAGGGCCGCACCCAGGTTTGCAGCATTGTCGCACACGGCCTTCCCTGGTTTCAGGTCCAGTGGAGACAACCATTCATGAAATTGGTTCTCCAGAGCTGACCACAACTCATCAGCTGTGTGACTCACATTTCCCAGACATTTCAATGTAAAAACCGCCTGATGATGTTGAGCCCTACTGCCAGCATAGTAAGGAGGTGTGCAGGATCCCTTCTGCGCAGTTAGAAAGCTTGTGGCATGACCAGACAGGCTTTGGGTGCAGGTGGAAGACCGAGAGGAGGTTGAGGAGGCAGAAGCAGTGGAGGAACTTTGACATAAAGAGGATTGACGCACAACTCGTGGGGACGGCAAGACTTGGACAGCAGCCCCTTGTCCTGCTGTCACCATAGTTACCCAGTGCCCAGTCAGCGACATGTAACGCCCCTGTCCATGCCTACTCGTCCAAGTGTCTGTGGTGAAATGCACCCTGTCACACACAGAGTTTCTCAAAGAAGCGGTGATGTTGTGTGCGACATGCTGGTGGAACGCAGGCACACCTTTCTTTGAGAAGTAGTGCCGACTGGGCATCTGGTACTGGGGCACTGCGACGGACATAAGGTCTCGAAAATCCTCTGTGTCCACCAGGCGGAAAGGCAGCATTTCTGTAGCCAAGAGCTTGCAGATGGTGAAATTCAACCTCTTAGCTTTCTCATGGCTAGGAGGAAATGGTCTTTTACTTGTCCACATCTGAGGGACCGAGGGCTGGCTATTGTGCTTAGACGGGGTTGATAAGGGTGTCCCCGGCAAACTGCCGGTCTGTGAGGAAGATGCAGGCGGACATGTTAGGTTGCCTTGATCCAAAGGTGGTGCTATCGATGTCGGACAGCGCTCAACACCAGCTGGTGTTACCACCTCCAAAGAAAATGATGACCTGCCAATCACGCTGGTTGTTGCGGGTAAAGAGGTGGCAGGTCTGCGCCCCAAAACAGGTGTGACTGCTGTCCCCCCAGTCACAGAGGATGAAGAGGCCGCGGATGCACAAGATATGGCAGACGGTGATTGGCCCGGCCGGCTAGGCCGCATTGTAGCACACTGAGCTTCCCACTGCAACTTATGCTTCATGTCCATGTGCCGGTTCATGCATGAAGTACTCAAACTATGTATTTTTTGGCCTCTACTTAGCTTTTGCTGACAAATGTTACAGATAACACGAGTTGGGTCATCTTTATCGATCTGAAAAAATGCCCAGGCTATGCAAGGCTTAGCACCCATGCGACCTGAAGAGCCACCACGACTTGTGGTGAGAGGCAGAGTTGTGTTTGAGGATGCAGTTGTTGACGTGCTTCCAGTACTACGTCTCTGTCCAGGAAGGCGCAACCTGACCTCGTCGTCACTAGCATCTTCCTCCACCTCCTCTGCTGACCTCATCTCTTGGCTGACTGTGGGTTGACAGTAAGTGGGATCTCCGACCTCATCATCATCACCCTGTGCGTTATCACACCCGTCGTCCTCAGAGCCACCCTGTTCCTGCCCTGACAATAAACTAAAGTTGTCGCTCCAATCAGGTATTTGAGTCTTATCATCGTCTTCCTCATTGTCTCCACCAACAGGAGTTACAGTTTGGGAATGAGGGTCTACATTATGGTCAGAACCTTCTGCGTCTGGTCCTGGATCCGACTCATAAAGATTCTGGGCATCAGTGCAGATCATTTCCTCGTCTGGATTCACAGAAGCGCTGGAGTCGACCTCTGATTCTCAGGCTATAGTATGAGTAAACAGCTCTGCAGACTCAACCATCTGTTCTACCTCATACTCAGACGGGCAGCTGGAGATTTGGGAGCTGTGAGGAAGCAAGTGCGATTTGGGTGACACCTTTGAGGACTGGAGTATTTGTGATGTTGAAGTTGATGTGGAGGAGAGCCCACTTAAAGGAGCACTTGATATCCGTTGAAGCACCTGCTGTTTTTGTGCCTCATCTGGAATTTGTAGCGATTGGCGTGGCCGTAAGAAAGGGATCTTATCACATTGTCCGCTAAAAGAAGTAGACATTTTAGTTTGGCTGGAAGATGGTCTTTCTTCTGCAGATGTTACTGTTGCTTTAACACCTACCCCACGGACACAACCTTTTTTCCCCTTCCCAACACGCCTATTCCCCTTTCCACCAGCAGCAGGCCTTTTTCCACTCATTTTGGTGGTTAACTAATTCACAACTCTGGAGTTGTTTGCACAAAAAAACAATGGATGGTAACCGAGCAGAGCTGAGTGGCCAAACTGTGGTATTAGGCCAAAACTATTGGCTGGGTTAGATGCAGAAAAAAATTATTTTGAATTTGCAACCTGATGGAGGTCAGTATAGATGGACTAATACAAATAGTCCCACACACTGCTAGAAGCCCAAATATTTTTTCAGAGGTACTGTAGATGCAGATAAAAATTATTTTTAATTTGCAACCTGATGGAGGTCAGTATAGATGGACTAATAGACCAAGTCCCACACACTGCTAGAAGCCCAAATATTTTTTCAGAGCTAGATGCAGAAAAAAATTATTTTTAATTTGCAACCTGATGGAGGTCAGTATAGATGGACTAATAGACCAAGTCCCACACACTGCTAGAAGCCCAAATATTTTTTCAGAGCTAGATGCAGAAAAAAATATTTTTAATTTGCAACCTGATGGAGGTCAGTATAGATGGACTAATAGACCAAGTCCCACACACCGCTAGAAGCCCAAATATTTTTTCAGAGCTAGATGCAGAAAAAAATTATTTTTAATTTGCAACCTGATGGAGGTCAGTATAGATGGACTAATAGACCAAGTCCCACACACTGCTAGAAGCCCAAATATTTTTTCAGAGCTAGATGCAGAAAAAAATTATTTTTAATTTGCAACCTGATGGAGGTCAGTATAGATGGACTAATAGACCAAGTCCCACACACCGCTAGAAGCCCAACTATTTTTTCAGAGCTAGATGCAGAAAAAAATTATATTCAATTTGCAACCTGCTGGAGGTCAGTATAGAAGGACTCATAGAACAAGTCCCACACACTGCTAGAAGCCCAAATATTTTTTCAGAGCTAAATGAAGAAAAAAATTATTTTTAATTTGCAACCTGATGGAGGTCAGTATAGATGGACTAATAGACCAAGTCCCACACACTGCTAGAAGCCCAAATATTTTTTCAGAGCTAGATGCAGAAAAAAATTATTTTTAATTTGCAACCTGATGGAGGTCAGTATAGATGGACTAATAGACCAAGTCCCACACACTGCTAGAAGCCCAAATATTTTTTCAGAGCTAGATGCAGAAAAAAAATATTTTTAATTTGCAACCTGATGGAGGTCAGTATAGATGGACTAATAGACCAAGTCCCACACACCGCTAGAAGCCCAACTATTTTTTCAGAGCTAGATGCAGAAAAAAATTATATTCAATTTGCAACCTGCTGGAGGTCAGTATAGAAGGACTAATAGAACAAGTCCCACACACTGCTAGAAGCCCAAATATTTTTTCAGAGCTAAATGAAGAAAAAAATTATTTTTAATTTGCAACCTGATGGAGGTCAGTATAGATGGACTAATAGACCAAGTCCCACACACTGCTAGAAGCCCAAATATTATTTCAGTGCTAGATGCAGAAAAAAATTATATTCAGTTTGCAACCTGATGGAGGTCAGTATAGATGGACTAATAGAATGATGCTATGCCCAAAAGATTTTACTTCACTAGGTGCAGTAAAAAAATTGGTATTCTATACACAGGTGTTATATCTTGCAACACAGATAGGCTACTCCACTGACTAACACACTCTGCAATAGGCCAAAAAGGATTAGCTTTGCTAGATTCAGCCAAATGCTGTGAAAAAAACTTGCACAGCACTGGCACAGACCTGCCTGGCAAAAACTGATAGGAACTCATGTAACCTAGTCCTGAAAAGGACTCCAATTACAATTAGTCTTTACTCCCACAACTTATCTATTTGAGAGCACAGATCTCCCTGATAAAAGTCGTAGGAAATGCTGTAACCTAGTCCTTAAAAGGACTGCAATCACAACTATTCCCTACTCCCAAGCTATCTGTATATTTGTGCGAAAATTGGCTTGAAATTAACAAGGTATAGCGCACACAGCAACAGCGGTGCCGTCTAACACGCAGCTGCAGCAATGAGAAAATGGTGGCGACGGGGAAAATGTCTTGGTCTTATAATGCAAGGACATGTGACATACACTGCCAATGACACATGCACTTGCTTGTGTGAAAAAAAGCACTTCGCTCCGTGTGTGCGCTGCTGATAGGCTGACAGATTGCACCTCCCCACTGCAAATGCGGGAAAGAGAAAAAAAAATGGAGATCTTCATTGTTCCTGCAGAGATCCATCCCCTGCCCCTCCCCCCACCCCGCTGTACACTCAAACTGCGTATTAACATTAATTTTCATCATTACTGAGAAAAAATCCAGTTATGATTTTGGTGCACGAACAGTTATCGAACATAACCTCGAACAGCCGAATTTTTCTCAAATTGTTCGTGTTCGCCGAACGGCTCGAACACCGCCCAAAACAGCTCGAATTTGAGATTGGCGAACAGTTCGAGTAGAACAACGCTCATCTCTAAACATGAGTTGAGTCATCCTTAGACATCTCAAAAAATGCCCAGGCTATGCAAGGTTTAGAGCCCATGCGACTCTGCTACTAGCAATACTATTAAATGATTGGCTGGGTTAGATGCAGTAAAAAATTCTTATTAGATACACAGGCGGTGCAGCTTGCTTCACAGCTGGGCTACTATGCCCAAAGTATTGGTAGACTCTATACTAAATAAGGAAGGATTCACTGACTGTGGTGGCCCCTCCGCGGGCCGTGGCGATTGGTCATCCACTTTCGCTGCCCGTTACTCAACGAATTCACAAACATCTCCTGTCAGTTTGTAGTCCCATTATGCCCAACCAAAAACATAGGTCCCACAACAAAGATATCGTTCTTAGGCATCGAAATCGACACCACAGCAAGGTTGTTCCGCCTCCCATGGGAAAAAATACCAAAACATTACACCTGATCTAGGTTTTTTGCGCAGTATGGAAAGTAACACTACAGCAGATGCAAGTATTACTAGGTCTCCTCTTGTTTGCGAGCTGGGTGATGCCAGTCGGAAAGGTTTTTTCTCTTCATTTATCGCCCGCAACAAAAGGGGCATCTAAACCGAGTCATACAATCAGAATCAGCAGGCAGCTGTGGGCGGACTTAGAGGTGTGGAAAACCTTCTTATAATCATTCAACGGTCACATGTTATTTATGTCAGCAGAACAGTCCAACATTGAACTAAGATTATTCACCGGGGCGGCAGAATCAGGCGGATATGCAGCGATAATAAATAACCAATGGTGCACAAGCTTATGGCCTCCGTATTGGGCAGAACAAGTGCTGACAAAAAAACAGACTGTCCTGGAACTGTTTCCAATAATGGTAGCAATAGAAATATGGGGCGAGCGCCTGGCTAACAAAAATATACGCTTCATAACAAAAAACACCAGCCTAGCGCACTTCATTAATAATATGGCATTATCGTCTCTCACAGTGCTAGGCCTACTACGCCGGCTAGCATTCCTGTGCCTAAAACACAATGTATGGGTCCGCGCTAGCCACGATGCTGAGGGGTCTAACGCTGCTGCTAACGCTTTATCACAATTCAATTGGCAGATTTTCACAGAGCTCCTCCCCAACGCCCACCCATCGGGCAACAGTTGCCCAGCCTCCCTATGGTATCTAGTGGCGAATAGTTGATGCCATTAATCAGAGCGTCAGTTGCCCCGTCGATGTGGCAAGCATATGGTAAGGCATGGGAAGAGTGGACACGACTAGTAGCAGGCAGACAAGTTGACCAATGTGAACAAGCCAGATTACAAGTCACCATTGAATTTCTCCACCAGCTAATGATGAGGGGCATATCAGGGGCGCCAGCGCAGCGGTGTCTGACCGGAGTAGCATTTCACTTCCAACTACTGAATTGGGGAGATGTGACAAAGAGATTCATCATCAGACAATCCATAAAAGGGTGGAAAAGGGGTCAGCCAAGTCAGGAGTGTAGACGTCCCGTCCCGTGTCTCTAAAACTTATTTCTCACATCATATCCCTACCACCATTAACATGACACTCACAATTTGAAGCAACACTACTGTCTACTGCATTTGCGATCGCCTTCTTCGGGGCGCTATGCATAAGCGAATTAGTCCCTCAATCCAAAATTACCACCAGTGGAGGCTTATTACACCAGGACGTAGTCATAGCCATTAATGCAATACGTCTACGCATACGCAAATCGAAGCGGTTCCAGCGGGCAGGGGCACTTGGGTACTTCTACAACTCACAAACGGTACGCTAAGTCGGGTAACAATAGTAAAAACATATATAAACATCATATCACAAAGAAATTTCTTCCTATCACACATTGATGGAATGCTATTATCAAGATACCAGTTCCAAGCTATATTTAATAAATGCCTAACATCAGCAGGGAACCACCCCAAAGAATATGGGACACACACATTCCGCATAGGCGCGGCCACGGAAGCAGCAAGAGCAGGACTGTCAGAGACGGAAGTTCAGAGGATAGGGAGATGGCGATCCACGTGTTTGGCGAGATACATAAGACCGGACTTGTTATCCTAACGTGGTTTGTTTCTATTACAGGTGACGCTAAGCCAACAGTGTGGGTGATAGGCCACTCGTATATATATTGTGCAGAAAAAAAGGGCGAAAGTCCGCCCAGGCGGGAGGAAATTAGAGTTTCATAACACATATTTCAACTGGAGAGGTATTAGAGGCCTGCAATGGACACAGGTACTAATGGAGGTAATCAAGGTAGGGAGAGAGGCAAGAGGTCCGGTCATCTTAGTTATACAGGCCGGGGGAAACGACATAGGTTATCACAAGAGCGCATAACTAATGGCAATAATGAAACTAGACACTGAGCGCTTCAGAGAATTTTTCACAAAAATAACTATAGTATGGTCAGAGATTGTGCCGAGAGCGGTATGGCAAGGTGCCCGAGACATCACGGCCATTGATCGGACAAGGCGGCTAATAAATATTTGGATGGCAAAATTTATAAGAGACAGAGGCGGTGTAGTGATACGACACCGACAACTGGAAGGAGATAAAGCCGGCCTCATACGGCTTGATGGTGTTCACTTAATGGATATTGGACTGGACATATTCCTGTCAGGACTCCAGGACGGAGTGGAACAAGCGTTAAGAGTGATGGATGGGGGTCAGAGTCCTGCATACGAGTGCGCAGGATCCTCCGTGGCCTGGAAATAGAAAGGACATGTTGGAGAGTTACACTTGTTGGCCAACTTGCCGGTGTGGAGACACAGGGCATGCTGCAACAAGCTGAATTATTTTAGAAATAAAATGCCTTTCTAATGTCATGAGTATAAACAGTTAATAAAGCTGTGACCGATCCTTACCCATCCAGTTGTAAGAGTTACATGATTGTATTGTCAATGAAAGGGGGGCGGTAGGGGGCTGAGCGTCTGGGTTTGGTTGCGGGTCCCCACAGTCAGACTAGGCTAGATGCAGTTAAAAATTATTATTAGATACACAGGCGGTGCAGCTTGCTTCACAGCTGGGCTACTACGCTGACTAGCAGACACTGAAGCTTTGGAGCAGACCTCTGAGTAAACAGCCCTTCAGACTCAACCATCTGTGTTACCCCAAGCCATAGTGTATGTAGTTTCTTACGGTTAAAAGGGGGGTGGGGAAGACCCAACCCACCTGTACTTGAAGATGCCAAAGTCCCGTAAAACACAGCAAGGGGACTCCAAAAAGAGTCTCCATTTTTTCCAAAAATTTGTGGCACAGACACCACTTAAGTGGCATCAATTTCCCCAGAGTTGCTTAAAACGGTTGGTGAGGTGATTTTACCAAATCCTCAAGCTTCTACTCTCCCCAGGATGACACAGAGGTAGAAAAGTCCTTGCGGATCCATGATTTGTTCATCTTTATGAACATGAGTCTGTCTACATTCCCAGTGGACAGCTGCTTGCGCTTATCTGTCAGCACACCACCAGCAGCGCTGAACACACGTTCAGAGTGAACGCTGGCTGCGGGGCACAACAAGATCTGCAAGGAGTGAGGGGTGAGCTCAGGCCATTTTTCCTTATTGGAAGCCCAAAATGAGCAAGGGTCCAGTGACACAGTGTTCACTTGGAGATACTCCTGTACCATCGTCTCTAGGCGTTGACTATGTGTCAGACTTCTTGTCTCCTGTGGCCTTGCAAAGGATGGGCTAAAAAAGTGGTGAAATGAGTGCACAAAATTGCTGTTACCAGCAGATACTGTGTTTCTGTTACGGTTTGAGTGCTGAAGACTCGACAGTCCCACGGTTGGCAAGTTAGAACTGTGAGATTCACTACGTGCACCACTGTTGTTTTGTGGAAAAGCACATGTAAGATTCTGCAACAGTCTCTGCTGATACTCCAGCAGGCGTGAATCCCTTTCTATGGCAGGAATTATTTCTGCAAATTTACTTTTGTACCGGGGATCTAAGAGTGTGGCAACCCAGTAGTCAGGATTATTTTGAATTCTGACAATCCGAGGGTCATGTTGCAGGTAGTGCAGCAAGAAGGCACTCATGTGGCTTGCGCATCCAGGAGCACCAAGTCCCTGTTGTGTTGGTGGCGAGGTAAGAATCATGCTTCCTTCCTCTGCCCTCTGCCCCCAACCTCGCACAACAGAAATGTGATCAAGGTCTCCCTCATCTGATGAGTCTAACATGCCCATCGCCAGTTCATCCTCCACTTCTTCCTCGGCTCCTGCACCTTCCTCAACAGTTTGGCTGCTACCATGCGCCTTGGTTAATCCCTCTCCCCCACCCTCCCATGCCTGCCACCTTGGTGCTGCCGTCCGTCTGGACCTTGCAGATGTTAGCCCTTCTGCATACAACTCCTCCTCCTCTACTTCCTCCACCTCCTCTTGTCCCACCACCTGACCCCGAATTCTGTTTAACGTGTGCTCCAGCATGTAAATCACCGGAATAGTCATGCTGATAATGGCATCGTCAGCACTAAACATCTTCGTCGCCATTTCAAAACTGTGCAGAAGGGTGCATAGGTCCCTGATCTGAGACCACTCCTCCAGTGTGATTTGCCCCACCTCTGGATCTCGTTGGCCCAGGCTATACGTCACAACGTATTGCACCAGGGCTTGTCGGTGCTGCCACAGTCGCTGCAACATGTGCAGAGTTGAATTCCACCGTGTCGGCACATCGCATTTCAGCCGGTGAAGTGGCAGGCCCAACGACTTCTGTAGAGATGTAAGTTGCTGAGCTGCGGGATGCGAACGGCGGAAGTGAGCACACAGCGACCGTGCCCTCTGAAGAAGGCCTTCTAGTTCGGGATAGTGGGCTAAAAATTGCTGGACAACCAGGTACAACACGTGAGCCATACAAGGCACGTGTGTGACATTGCCCCGGCGAAGGGTCGCACCGAGGTTTGCAGCATTGTCGCACACGGCCTTCCCTGGTTGCAGGTCCAGTGGAGACAACCATTCATGAAACTGGTTCTCCAGAGCTGACCACAACTCCTCAGCTGTGGGACTCACATTTCCCAGACATTTCAAAGTAAACAACGCCTGATGACGTTGAGCCCTGCTGCCAGCATAGTAAGGAGGTGTGCAGGATTCCTTCTGCACAGTTTGAAAGCGGGTGGCATTACCAGACAGGCTTTGAGTGCAGGTGGAGGACCGAGAGGAGGTTGAGGAGGCAGAAGCAGTGGAGGAACTTCGAGATAAAGAGGATTGACGCACAAGTCGTGGGGACGGCAAGACTTGGACAGCAGCCCCTTGTCCTGCTGTCACCATAGTTACCCAGTGCCCAGTCAGCAACATGTAATGCCCCTGTCCATGCCTACTCGTCCAAGTGTCTGTGGTGAAATGCACCCTGTCACACACAGAGTTTCTCAAAGAAGCGGTAATGTTGTGTGCGACATGCTGGTGGAGCGCAGGCACACCTTTCTTTGACAAGTAGTGCCAACTGGGCATCTGGTACTGGGGCACTGCGACGGACATAAGGTCTCGAAAATCCTCTTTGTCCACCAGACGGAAAGGCAGCATTTCTGTAGCCAAGAGCTTGCAGATGGTGAAGTTCAACATCTTAGCTTTCTCGTGGCTAGGAGGAAATGGTCTTTTACTTGTCCACATGTGAGGGACCGAGGGCTGGCTGTTGTGCTTAGACGGGGTTGAGTAGGGTGTCCCCGGCAAACTGCCGGTCTGTGAGGAAGATGCAGGCGGAAAAGTTAGGTTGCCTTGATCCAAAGGTGGTGCTCTCGATGTCGGAGAGTGCTCAACACCAGCTGGTGTTTCCACTTCCAAATGAAATGATGACCTGCCAATCACACTGGCTGTTGCAGGTAAAGAGGAGGCAGGTCTGCGTCCAAAAACATGTGTGACTGCTGTCCCCCCAGTCACAGAGGATGAAGAGGCCGCGTATGCACAAGATGGGGCAGACGGTGGTTGGCCCGGCCGGCTAGGCCGCATTGTAGCACAGTGAGCTTCCCACTGCAACTTATGCTTCATATCCATGTGATGGTTCATGCATGAAGTACTCAAACTATGGATTTTTTGGTCTCTACTTAGCTTTTGGTGACAAATGTTACAGATAAGATGAGTTGGGTCATCCTTATCGATCTTAAAAAATGCCCAGGCTATGCAAGGCATAGAGCCCATGCGACCTGAAGAGCCACCATGACTTGTGGTCAGAGGCACAGTTGTGTTTAAGGATGCAGTTGTTGACGTGCTTCCAGTACTACGTCTCTGTCCAGGAAGGCACAACCTGACCTCGTCGTCACTAGCATCCTCCTCCACCTCCTCTGCTGACCTCATCGACAGGCTGACTGTGGTTTGACAGTA
The DNA here is from genome assembly GCF_046119375.1 of Phyllobates terribilis. Taxonomy (NCBI): domain Eukaryota; kingdom Metazoa; phylum Chordata; class Amphibia; order Anura; family Dendrobatidae; genus Phyllobates; species Phyllobates terribilis. Next base: position 528,229,544 of record NW_027362764.1, on the reverse strand, counting down.
AGTGGGATCTCCAACCTCGTCATCATCACCCTGTGTGTTCTCACACCCGTCGTCCTCAGAGCCAACTTCTTCCTGTCCTGACCGAAAACTCAAGTTGTCGCTCCAATCAGGTATTTGAGTCTCATCATTGTCTTCATCATTGTCTACACCAACAGGAGTTACAGTTTGGGAACGAGGGTCTACATTATGCTCAGAACCTTCTTCATCTGGTTCTGGATCTGACTCAAACATTCTGGGCATCAGTGCAGATCTTTTCCTCGTCTGGATTCACAGAAGCTCTGGAGCCGACCTCTGATTCCCAGGCTATAGTATGAGTAAACAGCTCTGCAGACTCAACTATCTGTGCTACCCCATACTCAGTCGGGCAGCTGGAGACTTGGGAGCTGTGAGGAAGCAAGTGCGATTGGGGTGACACCTCTGAGGACTGGAGTATTTGTGATGTTGAAGTTGATGTGAAGGAGAGCCCACTTAAAGTAGCACTTGATATCCGTTGAAGCACCTGCTGTTTTTGTGCCTCATCTGGAATTTGTAGCGATGGGCGTGGCCGTAAGAAAGGGATCGGATCACATTGTCCACGAAAAGAAGTAGACATCTTAGTTTGGCATGAAGATGGTCTTTCTTCTGCAGATGTTACTGTTGCTTTAACACCTACCCCACGGACACAACCTTTTTTTCCCTTCCCAACATGCCTATTCCTCTTTCCACCAGCAGCAAGCCTTTTGCAACTCATTTTGGTGGTTAACTAATTGACAACTCTGTAGTTGTTTGCAGAAAAAACGATGGATTGAAACCGAGCAGAGCTGAGAGGCCAAACTGTGGTACTAGCCCAAAAGGATTGGCTGGGTTAGAAGCAGTAAAACAATTTTATTACATACACAGGTGGTGGAGCTTGGTATAGATGGCCTAATACAATGAGTACCACACACTGCTACTGTGCCCAAAATTATTTTCCTGGCTTGATGCAGCTAAAAATTATTATTAATTTCAAAGCTGGTGGAGCTTGGTATGGATGGCCTAATACAATGAGTACCACACACTGCTACTATGCCAAAAATTATTTTCCGGGCTAGATGAAGCTAAAAATTATTATTAATTTCAAAGCTGGTGGAGCTTGGTATAGATGGCCTAATACAATGAGTACCACACACTGCTACTATGCCCAAAATTATTTTCCGGGCTAGATGCAGCTAAAAATTATTATTAATTTCAAAGCTGGTAGAGCTTAGTATAGATGGCCTAATAGAATGAGTACCACACACTGCTACAGGCCCAAAATTATTTTCCGAGCTAGATGCAGCTAAAAATTATTATTAATTTCAAAGCTGGTGGAGCTTGGTATACATGGCCTAATACAATGAGTACCACACACTGCTACTATGCCCAAAATTATTTTCCGGGCTAGATGCAGTTAAAAGTTATTATTAATTTCAAAGCTGTTAGAGCTTGGTATAGATGTCCTAATACAATGAATACCAAACACTGCTACTATGCCCAAAATTATTTTCCGGGCTAGATGCAGCTAAAAATTATTATTAATTTCAAAGCTGGTGGAGCTTTGTATAGATGGCCTAATACAATGAGTACCACACACTGCTACTATGCCCAAAATTATTTTCCAGGCTAGATGCAGCTAAAAATTATTATTAATTTCAAAGCTGGTGGAGCATGGTATAGGTGGCCTAATAGAATGAGTACCAAACACTGCTACTATGCCCAAAATTATTTTCCGGGCTAGATGCAGCTAAAAATTATTATTAATTTCAAAGCTGGTGGAGCTTAGTATAGATGGCCTAATAGAATGAGTACCACACACTGCTACAGGCCCAAAAATATTTTCCAGGCTAGATGCAGCTAAAAATTATTATTAATTTCAAATCTGGTGGAGCTTAGTATAGATGGCCTAATAGATTGAGTACCACACACTGCTACAGGCCCAAAATTATTTTCCGGGCTAGATGCAGCTAAAAATTATTATTAATTTCAAAGCTGGTGGAGCTTAGTATTGATGGCCTAATAGATTGAGTAACACACACTGCTTCTATGCCCAAAAGGTTTTACTTGGCTAGGTGCAGTAAAAAATTCGTATTACATACACAGGTGGTGTAGCTTGCAACACAGATAGGCTACTCCACTGACTAACACACACTGCAAGAGGCTCAAAAGGATTTGTTTAGCTAGATTTAGCCAAATGCTGTGAAAAACATTTGCACAGCACTAAAACAGACCTGCCTGGCAAAAAGTCCTAGGAAATGCTGTAACCTAGCCCTCAAAAGGGCTGCAATTACAACTAGTCCCTACTCCCAACCTATCTGTCTATTTAAGAGCAAATTTGCTTGCAATTCACACAGTTAGAAAGTATAGTGCCCACAGCAGCAGCGATGCCGTCTAACACTCAGCTGCAGCAGTGATAAAATGGTGGCGACGTGGAAAATGGCTGGGTCTTGTAGGGCAAGGACATGTGACATACACAGCCAATGACACATGCCCTTGCTTGTGTGAAAAAAAGCACCTCGCTCTGTGTGTGCGCTGCTGATAGGCTGACAGACTGCACCTCCCCACTGTAAATGCGGGAAAGAAAAAAAAAATGGAGATATTCATTATTTCTGCAGAGATCCATTCCCTGCCCCTCCCCCCCGCCCACTGTACGCTCAAACTGTGTATTAACATTGATTAACAGCATTACTGTGAAAAAATCCAGTTACGATTTTGGTGCACGAACAGTTATCGAACATAACCTTGAACAGACGGATTTTTTTTTCAAATCGTTCATGTTCGTCGAACTGCTCGAACACCGCCCAAAACAGCTCGAATTTGAGATTGGCGAACAGTTCGAGTCGAACACCGCTTATCTCTACTAGTAATATCAGCCCCAAATGGTCAGCTTTCCCCTCCTGGTTATAAATAATCAGTGGGAGCACACACTGTCTTTTTAGAATTCTTTATTTTACACATAATGTACACTGCTGGTGATGAGGACAACTCCCATCAATGTCCCCTGCTCACTCTGATCTCAGGGAGGCCAGGCAACAATGATGTGAGCTGCACTCACTACCCGGCACTCGACACTCAGGCATTCAACAGTCTGGCACTAGAGTTACCGTGAGACCCGGTGGCTTGAATTCAGGCAACCAGAGTTCTGAGCCACTGGGTCTCCTGTCCCAGAAATCTCATGGGAAACTTTAAGGGACGTTTAAAAGTTCACTGGAGTTTCCAGCTGCTAGAACACTTGGAGGCTGTGAACTAAAGTTACCTTGGGTGCGTATTATAACTTACTTGTTAATAAATAAGTCATTAGCCCAAAATGTTTCCTCGCTATTAATAACAGCCCACAGCTGTTTGCTTAGTGTTTCCTGGCTAGATTACAGGAAGAAAAAAAAAAGTATGTGGGGTCCCCCTATAAAATGCAACCAGCAAAGGCTAAACAGACAGCTGTGAGCTGATATTAATAGCCAGGAAAGGGGCCATGGATACTGGCCCCCTACGAGGCTAATAATATCAGCACTCAGCGGCTCCAGAAATGGCACTTCAATAAGATTCAAGAAAAGCACTTCCTAGTCTCTGGGTCGACACATGACAAGTGACATGCTTGAAGGAGAATGGATGTCTAGCTTAGTTGATCAGTTAAACCCAGCTGAAACAGGAAAGAGGCTGGTTTAGCTAATGAACTGACAGCCACTTTCACCACATTGCTGCTTGACTGGATAACAAGTGTGTGTGGGGGAGATGGTCTTTTTTCTGCCTCTACAAGTCAAAGTTTAGCTACAGGAAGCAGGAGAGAAGTGCTGAACTTGGGAAATCTGTGCAATTTTCAACATAATACATTGAAATGCATAAAAATAGGTTCTATTCTAACAAAAATATTTAAAATCCCAGTAGCACACAGTAGTATGGTCAAGTGTCAGAGCATTGGGCTAATACTAATAAAACTGAGGACATGCCTCTGTGCTCCTTTGAGCACTGTCAAGCTGCTCCTCTGTAACCTTCTTTGCCGATGTATTGAGTCATCCATTAAATATCCAAGGGGGAAGTAACTCCCACAGGCTCATCTTTATGCTCCATTTATTTAGTCCTTATTTTTGGAGAGCTGGGACAATTACTGAAGAAATAGAGCTCTGATCAGATTTCCCTTTGTGACCACATTGCTATTATCAAAATGACCCTTCTCCCTAAGCTGCTGTATAACTTTCAACTGCTTAAAATTAAGATTCTCTGTCTGAGTTCAGATCTCATAAAGTTACAATATTTAATTTTACTTCTTATTCAAAATGACGGGATTTCTAAATCTGTTATCCTCTCAGCTAAATCACATGGTTGTCTTGCAGTTCATGACTGAATAATATAAATAATATTGTGCATTCCATCTTCAACATATCTCCTGAACTTCATTCTATGGCTACAATAAGTGGACGAACACTTTTGAGGTGCATAAAACTTTCTAATAATTTTACATTTGTTTTTTTTATTATGAGGCAAGTAAAAAAAAAACAATAAATCTGATATTTTTTTATGATTGCTTTTTGTGTTTTACTGCTTTTGCATAGGAAAATCACAAACTTTTTTTTTTGTAGGTCATATTACAACAGCCTTTTTTTTTATTTTTCCGAGCACTTTTTGGGAGGCACGATGAACAGAAACAGCAATTATGGCATAGTTTTTATTATTTTTAAGGCATTTTCTGCATGGGATAAATGATAATATAGTGTTATTAAAAACATGTTAAAGCATTTTCTTTCTTTTTTTTAATTAAAACTTGAATTTAGGGATTTACATCTTTATATATTTTTTTTACATTTAAAAAATAACCATGACTCTGCTCTGTAGAATGTAACATGCAGACATTTCTGACTTATTGCTTTCCAAAATTTTCCTCACATTCCCTCATCTCTACACAAACTATATTCTACCATCCATAGTGTTTTATATAGAACTAATTCTGCCTTTGCGCCTTGCATAGTAATATCTCCTTTTGTATCCCAACAGTACAACACCCCTTGAGTGCCTCCATACAATAATACTGCCCCCTCGATGCCTCCACAGAATAATAGTGATCACCTCTGTTCCTCCTTATAGTAATATGTAATGATATTGTACTAGTGCCATACTCTATGCATCCATATAGTAATAGCACCCTCTTGTGAACCCATATAGTAACAGTGACCTCCTCGGTGCCTCATCATAATAATACAGCCCCTCTGAAGTAATAATGCTCCCCAGATCTCCTCTTATTAATAATGCCAATGGTGCCTTCATATAGTAATAATGAACCCCTGTAGTAATAATGCCTTCTGTGCCTCCTTATAATAACATGTCATCTTGCCACCTGAAGTCCCCAGTGTTTCACCAGCCTCTGGCCGGCTGCATCCTGTAACATGCTGTGGAATGGGTGGTGTAGCAGGGAGCCAATGGCTCTCCTCTCTTTGCCACAATTGATTACAGTATCTGTGTCCAGAGAATGCAGATACCGTTACAAGTGCTGTGGGACAATATGGCCCACTGCCAGACCAGCATATCTGACATTGCATCTTTCTTCAGGTTTACAGTCTGAAAACAAATTCCAGGCAAAGACAGGACACTAAAAATTCAAGGACCTAGATGAGCCAAGGAGATAAATGGCAAATTAGACTGTCAGCAAAGCAAAGACATAAGGTGTCGATGCATCTAAGTGTCTATACCAGAAAACTGATGTAAACTATTTTGAATAGTGGGAAAATTTTTGTGCAATGCAGAGTTGCACAAAAATGTTGTGACTTTTGGCACTTTGACATCAGTTTTAAGCAGCTCTGACAAAACAGGCAGAGGTGGGGAGATGCCAATCTAGGAAAGCACATGGCTACGCCTGTCAAATTAATGGAAACGTTCTGGGTAAGCCGTGTAATTGACTTGTGGTGAAGTGGCAGAGCCGAGAAGCACATGAAAGCTGAGTATGTCAGGAGACTCAGTTGTGACAAAGCAGCAGAGCCGACAAAAACAGAGAAAGCTGGCCACCAGGAGTGGAAGATGGTGGACCTGGTGAAGGAGCACGAATGTATGAGTAACAATCTAATTATAAAAAATCCACAAAAAAAAATTCAACCTCATTCAGACAGGGCTCTGCAGAACTGCACCTGGGGTTGCTTGGGATCCTAGCTATCAAACCCTTAGAAATCAATAAGTTATTCCCTATGCTATTGATAGGGATAAGCGAAAACTTGTAACCTTGGCAATGCCTCTTTATAATTTAAAATTGTCTCACCCAGGGCCGGCGTCAGCACCCGGCACACCTGGGCAAGTGCAAGGGCACTGAGCAAGCAGGAGGGCCCACTCATCACTGGGACCCTGGCTCGCTATGGAGCCAGTGAGTCGGTGGAACCCAGTACCAGCGCCCACGAATGGGGCCTCCAGCTGGCTCATGATCCCAGGCCGGCACTTGCAATACTTACCTCTCCTCGATCCTGCACAGCTCCGGTGTCTTCCGCGTCTTCTGACACTTTCACGTGTCAGGGCAGAGGGTGCAATGATGTCACTACAGCGTGCCCTCTGCTCTGACAATGCAGACAGCCGGAAGATGGGAATGCTGGAGTCCTGACCTGCGCCAGCAAGGAGAGGTGAGTATTTTTTTTTTTTAATGCATGGAGGTATATATGGGGCCCATATTGTATGGGGGTATATATGGGGCCCATACAGTATGGAGCTATATATGGGACCCATACTCTATGGCGCTATACACTGTGTGCAGAATTATTAGGCAAGTTGTATTTTAGAGGATTATTTTTATTATTGATCAACAACTATGTTCTCAATCAACCCAAAAGACCCATAAATATCCAAGCTTAATATTTTTGGAAGTTGGAGTGGGCTTTCTTTCGATTTGGCTATCTTAGGAGGATATCTGTTTGTGCAGGTAACTATTACTGTGCAGAATTATTAGGCAACTTAATAAAAAACAAATATAATCCCATCTCACTTGTTTATTTTCACCAGGTAAACCAATATCAGTGCACAAAATTTAGAAATAAAAATTTCTGACATGCAAAAAAAAAACAAAAAAAATTAGTGATCAATATAGCCACCTTTCTTTATGATGACTCTCAACAGCTTTCCATCCATAGATTCTGTCAGTTGCTTGATCTGTTTTCGATCAACATTGCGTGCAGTAGCCACCACAGCCTCCCAGACACTGTTCCGAGAGGTGTACAGTTTTCCCTCCCTGGAGATCTCACATTTTATGATGGGTTCTCTATGGGATTCAGATCAGGTGAACAAGGGGGCCATGTCATTATTTTTTCTTCTTTTAGACCTTTACTGGCCAGTCACGCTGGAGAGTTGTTGGATGCATGTGATGGAGCATTGTCCTGCATGAAAATCATGTTTTTCTTGAACAATACCGACTTCATCCTGTACCACTGCTTGAAGAAGTTGTCTTCCAGAAACTGGCAGTATGTCTGGGAGTTGAGCTTCACTACATCCTCAACCCGAAAAGGTCCCACAAGTTCATCTTTGATGATACCAGCCCAAAACAGTACTCCACCTCCACCTTGCTGGCGTCTGAGTCGAAGTGGAGCTCTCTGCCCTTTACAGATCCAGCCTCTGGCCCATCCATCTGGCCCATCAAGAGTCACTCTCATTTCATCAGTCCATAAAACCTTTGAAAAATCAGTCTTAAGATATTTCTTGTCCCATTCTTGACGTTTTATCTTATGTTTCTTGTTAAAAGGTGGTCGTTTTTCAGCCTTCCTTACCTTGGCCATGTCCCTGAGTATCGCACACCTTGAGCTTTTTGATACTCCAGTAACGTTGCAGCTCTGAAATATGGCAAAACTGGTGGCAAATGGCATCTTGGCAGCTTCACGCTTGATTTTCCTAAATTAATCGGCAGTTATTTTGCGCCTTTTTTGGCCAACACGCTTCTTGCGACCCGGTTGGCTATTTGACATGAAACGCTTGATTGTTCGGTGATCACGCTTCAAATGTTTGGAAATTTCAAGACTGCTGCATCCCTCTGCAAGACATCTCACAATTTTGGACTTTTCAGAGCCCGTCAAATCTCTCTTCTGACCCATTTTGCCAAAGGAAAGGAAGTTGCCTAATAATTAAGCACACCTTATATAGGGTGTTGATGTCATAAGTCATCACCCCTCCTCATTACAGAGATGCACATCACCAGATTTACTTAATTGGTAGTTGGCTCTCAAGCCTATGCAGCTTGGAGTAGGACAATATGTATAAAAAGTATCAAAGTGATCAAAATACGCATTTGCCTAATAATTCTGCTTGTGGTGTATATGGGGACCATACTGTATGGAGCTATATATGGGGCTCATACTGCATGGAGCAATATATGGGGCCCATTACTCTGTATGGAGCATTATATGGGGCCCATTATTCCATACGGAGCGCTATATGGGGTCCATTATTTTGTATGGAGCATTGTATGGGGCCCATTATTCTGTATGCAGCATTATATGGGGTCCATTATACTGTATGGAACATTATATGGGCCCGTTATTCTGTATGCAGCATTATATGGGGCCCATTATTCAGTATGCAACATTCTATAGGGTCCATTATACTGAATACAGCATTATATGGGGCCCATTATTCTCTATGGAGAATTATATGGGCCCATTATTCTTTATGGAGCATTATATGGGGTCAATTATATTGTATAGAGCATTATATGAGGTCCATTACTCTGTATAAACACTATTTGCCAAAGGCAACAAAAACCCCAACCTAAAGACCTTAAAATATAATTTTATTTGACTAGTATAAAGGAATATAACTTTAAAAGTTTGCAGAGGTCAGTATAACAACTAGCTAACAATCGAGGATCCATTGATCTCTCATTTCATCTATCTGTATGACTACTATATATCCTAAGGTAAGCAAGGTGAGGCCCCTACCTATACTCTCCTATACTTATGTATGACTTTTGTATACTGACTACTGCCATTAAAACAAAACACAGAGCCTCCCCAACATGTTTCACCAGATATCTGGTGTCATCAGAAGATAGAGGCTAAATGAGCTGACACATGGGCTGCCAGACTTCTTATGCCCTTGCACATGACATCATCAAAAGGTCATCCAATCATATGGAACCGATCATCTACCACTAGCAATCAGTACTCATAGTCACAAGGTTGCACTGACCATTAGACTCCTCTATTTCCCAAGCCTGATCCTCTCTAATTGGTCCAGCTACTTTGTCATTCATTATTGCTATCCCATTCCAAACACGGGATAATTCTCCCTCCTGCCCTCATTAACTACAACCTATAAGACAGCACTTCTCTTAAACATATATGCTCCATTTACCAATCCCGGAGCTCCATAGACACTCGAGTACTTCCGGGTTTAGTGACTCCCCAGCCTGCACCACTGCACTGAAAAACAGCAGGACCTGTGATGACATCAGCACCATGTGATCAGGGGGCGGAGCTGTACAAAGAAGTGGTGAAGGACCTGTGATGATGTCTGCATCGTGTGATCAGGGGTGGAGCTGTACAGAGAAGGGATGAAGGACCTGTGATGACATCAGCACCGTGTGATAACGGGGCGGAGCTCCGCAGAACAGTGGAGAAGAACCTGTGATGACACTGTTTTGCAGAATGATACCTCTGCTTGACTGCATCATTTCTAGGTCGCATGATGTATGGCGCACATCCACTGATCACTCCACCAATCACGTTCTGAGGGGACAACCTCTCACAGGTCACTTTATGGGATCCAATGCGCCTGCGTTAACTCCGATACACAGGAAAGAGCATACAAATGTGCATGTCTTTATATCTCTGTCACCCATCTTATACATTAAAACATTATATCTTTTATATAGGGCAGGAGATAAGGAAGATTTATTATTATGTATAACGCAGGATAGAGCAGTTTGAATCTCATCTGTCAATAATCATATGTCTTATCCTGTCACAAAAGACAATGTAATGGACAATGTAAAATTGATATAACTGTAATACTGTCAAAAAATGACAATGGGAAGTCACTATAATAGTAAACCAAATAAAGTGCACATCACATCCCTTCACTACTAAAAACATACATGATCTAACAAGTGTCTCCTCAGTGCAAATAAATCATACCACAATTAATACCAATAATCATAATAGAAGCCATATCATGATGTCAAGCACAGCCCATATATACTATAGACTTATTTCATAACGTTATTTCATTATCCATTAATGTTGATGGCAGAACAACAAACCTTTATTCCTCATACACTCAATACTCTGGCAATAACCATAAAATAAAAATTATTAAAATAGACAACACTGAATCCGTATTTCATTCAATTCCTTTTCTAATTGTGCATTCAATTTTACCAGGTTCTGTTTCTCATACTCTAAAAGATAGCTCATCAAGCGCAATGAACAATCCATTAGAAGTTGTTCCCAACCTTGAATAGATGTTGTATCCTCCCTATGTGCGTTTGGGGTAATTTTGGAACAGTATGGTTGGTAATTACTCTGTATGGAGCATTATATCAGGCCCATTATTCTCTATGGAACATTATATGGGGTCCATTATTCTGTATAGAGCATTACATGGGCCCATTATTCTGTATGGAGCAATATATGGTTCCCATTACTCTCTATGGAGCATTATATGGGGTCCATTATTCTGTATGGAGCATTATATTGGGCCCATTATGTATGGAGCACTATATGAGGTCCATTATTGTGTATGGAGCATTATTTGGGGCCCATTATTCTGTATGGAACATTATATGAGGCCCATTATTTTGTACGGAACATTATATGAGGCCCATTATTTCGTACGGAGCATTATATGGGGCCCATTATTCTGTATGGAGCATTATATGAGGCCCATGATTCTGTATTGAGCAATAAATGGGGCCCATTATTCTCCATAGAGCATTATATGGGGTCCATTATTCTGCATGATGCATTATATGGGCCCATTATTCTGTAGGGAGCATTATATTGGGTCCATTATTCTGTATGGAGTATTATATGGGGCCCATTATTCTGTTTTGAGCAATATATGGGGTCCATTATTCTGTATGAAGCATTATATGGGGTCCATTAATCTGTATGAAGCAATATATGGGGTCCATTATGCTGTATGGAGCATTACATGAGGCCCATTATTCTGTGTGGAGCAATATATGGGGCCAGTATTCTGAATGGAGCAATATATGGGGTCCATTATTCTGTATGGAGCATTATATGGAGTCCATAATTCTGTATGGAGCAATATATGGGGTCCATTATTCAGTATGGAACAGTATATGGGATCATTATTCTGTATGGAGGACTATGTGGTACCCATAATACTGTATGGAGGACTATACTGTCCGGTCTGCACTGTGCGCTGTGAGGATTCGCCGGTTTCTTAGATATTGTAGAATTTACTTCTTACATTACATGAGACTATATCTATTGTAAGTGAAATCTTTGGCATTGTACTATATCTATATTTCTCTGCCTTATCTTTGCGTTATGAATAGTGGTATGTGTTAAAGGGGCCCACAGAGACTCTTTCGCTCGGGGCCCACGAAAACCTGAAGCCGGCCCTGGTCTCACCACTACATTGTAATATTCTACATATATATCATAGCTTTTATTCTGTGTGCAGTATTTTTCTACAAAGCTTGTACCTGTGCAGAGATCTGTATTCAGGGCCACTCACTTTGTTTATAAGTGTTTTTCTCATGTGGCAATGATAAGTAGATATTTGCACAATGTAGCTCAATATGCTCTCTGACACCAGCAATAATAAATCTTATTACTACACTATATTGTTTACTCAATTCATGCGCTGGGTCATCTAACAGTGCATGCTGAGGTTTAAGAGTAATCTAATACAGAAGCAATATAGAGCTTTACAGACATTCCAGATCCTCTTCATCTTTCTGCAACCTTAGGAAATCATATCATCTAAAACATTTTGATAGACATATGGAATTTATGACAAATGTAAAAGAGCAGGATTACCTTGATACTCTTCCCACAGGAGTGTAAACATTAGAAACTATTACCTCATTTTTTTGGCAGAAACCAATTATAGATAATATTCTGAAAGCCCGAACAGATTATAAGTAATTGTATCTGCTTGGTTAATATTCGGTAATAAGAATAATATAATATGAAGATTGAGTGCTTCTTTCTTCAGTCACATTAACAAGCAGAAATAAGTTAGGACTCTTTAAAAAATATTATATTTGTAGCATTTTATATTTAAATCCAATATAAATATAAATATTTTCACCCTCCTAAATAAATTATTTTGGCTCCTTACCCAAATGTGAACACTTATGCCTCGATTAATCTTTTGCATTTTTTCTTTTGAGTCACTTTTCAATCTTTGTCTTGTGGTATTCGCTGACGTTTATGAAATTAAATTAATCAAAATGATGCACGTCATTCATGAATTTATCGCAAAGTCAAAAATGTAATTTATTCCTGTCATTTATATACTCATAAAGCCTTTTATAAATACCTACCTTTAAGCCCTTTGGTAATTAGCTTTATTATTACATTTTTTACATTTCTCTCTTTCCTGATATTTTCTAAATGTGTTTTCCACTTTACAAAAACAGTTAGATATACTGTAGTTACAAAAATAGTTAAAAAATAGAAAAAGTGTGACTTCAGCTCAGCACTAATGTGTTAGAGATAAGTATCCAAGGAGACTTCCAGGGTAGACAGTCTGCGGTCTGGGCGTGGTGCACTAGGCTGGCTTCCAAGTCGAATATCTCTCAATGGTCCAAAAGGGGATGTTCTCCAACACGAAAGGGAAGTAGTTAAAACATAGTCTTTAATCAAATAGGATAAAAAAATTGGGAAAATGTGAACATATATATATATATATATATATATATATATATATATATATATATATAAAAAAAACGGTATACATAGGGCGGCCTTCATCTTTTAAGGTCGTGGCGAAAAGACAACCAGAAAATTCATAGCTTCTAATTGCCACAAGCCTACTCAATATTGAATATAAACACAACAGGAGGAACAGAGTATATATAGGCATAAAATCAGTATAGCTTTATTAGATACAAAATAGTAAAAGGGCCACGACAGTGGCGACACAGAGTACATAACAAATTACAAAATGCAGTACATGGTAACATATATAGGAGATATATGTAGCAGAAACCCCCCCAAAGAAAAAGAGGAAAGGCAAGCAAAAAACATGTAGGATATACCATAAATGGAGAGTATCCGCACAAGTGTGCAGGTATACCTGAAATGTTAAGAAAAATTCTAGTACCGCTTACCAGTCAATAATAGGGGGGGCCAGTAGAAAAAAGGTGACAGGCAGACCGGGAACAGGATAAGCTTAAGGTGCCAAGTGACCAAAAGAGAACCTCGACGTGCGTTTTGCCCCTCTATTATGGGCTTTCTCAAGAGGCATAAGCTTATGAAGGGCAACGACCTTTTTAAAGTTTTTTCACAAGGTCACGTGACCGCGATGTTCGCCACGTGACCGGAAGTGAAGGAGTGACCGATGCTAGTCGGCGCATGCGCTAGGCGTCAGAAACTGTCGGCGCGGGCAAAGTCCGTCACCCGGCAACGCACACGCCGGAAACACAAGGTATGTGAACCGGAAGTGTGCGGCCAGGGGAGAGACGGCCATGCCCGGGCCGAGAGCAGCGCGCCCAAAGCGCATGCGCACCGCATTATATGTCACCAGGCAACATAATGGCCAATAGCAGAGAGCGGTGTCCAAAAGAAGGGGGTAACAGAAAATCAAACATACATTGGTCCTGCATTGCATTGTACATATCAGGTTAAATAGATAATGATACGAGTCACGACAGTACAACAACAGATGTATGAAAATATCCATATATGCAATACGCAGGGCCGGTCTCATTGAATCCAGTGATGTTGATCAGCACATAAATTTAGGGTATAGTTCTGTTCTCGTGCTATATATAGACCAAAAACGGAAAAGGGGCCCAGGGAAGAAGAAAAGGAGAAAAAAAGAAAATGATTAAAAGGTAAAAAGACAAATATTAAAAATAATAAATAATAATTAAAAACAAGGAATGGCCAAAATGGCAAGATTTGGTTATAATGCATCCAAGGCGGAGAACGATATAACAGGCGAGGCCCATGTCACAAAAAGGGGGCAAAACTTAGTGCCTCATTAAGGCCCCGAGGGGACATGGTGTTCAAGCGTACCATCCATTTTGTTTCCATTTGACCAAGGACCTTTGCCCAGTCACCCCCACGGGAGCCAAGATGTAAAATATCAATTCCACGCACTTTTAAGGATTTTGGATCGCAATTATGTTTGCGTTGAAAGTGTCGTGGGATAGTTTTTAGCTCCCGTGGGTCGGCCACTGTTCTGGCCGCGCCAATGTCGCGCACGTGCTCCCGTATCCTCACTCTTAGCTCTCTCGTGGTCAAACCGATGTAAATTAAATTACAAGCGCAGGTTGCGTAGTAGATCACATGTGTTGAACCACAGGATATATAATTACGAATTTGGTATTCACGGGAGCCGTCGGATGAGGAAAAGGTGACAGAGCGCACGGCATTGGCGCACGCCAGACAGTGGCCGCAGGGGAAAAAGCCAAACCTTGGTCCTCGGGACCCAAAAGGGTTGGTTAGTGGGGGAACATAATGATTTCGTGTCAGCATGTCGCCCAGGTTATTGGCTTTCCTGGGCGTCATGAGTGGATAGTCCCCCACATATTCTCGTAGGGAGGGCTCCGCACCAAGAACATCCCAGTGTTTGGAGAGGATCCGCCGCATCTCCCCCCACTCATGGTTAAAGGTGGAGATGTAGCGGATCCTCCCCATGTCTTTCTTCCCAGCAGAGGCTGTTGAATATAGCAATTTATTGCGGGAAGTGCCCTTTGCCCTTCTATAGCCACGGCGGATGCATCTATTGCTATATCCTCGGTCCTAAAAGCGTCGGATAAGATCCGCCGACTGAGTCTCAAATTGGGAATCAGACGAGCATATGCGCCTCATCCTCAGGAACTGTCCGACCGGGACGGCACCAATGGTGGAAGTAGAATGAGCAGAAGCATGAATGAGGGAATTTGTAGCTGTAGATTTACGAAATATATTTGTCTGTATACGGCCTCCTTCATCAATTTCCAAATTGATGTCCAGAAAGGACATTTTGGACTGATCATAAGTATATGTGAGCTTGATCCCCCATTCATTCTGGTTCAGTCTGCTCATAAATACCTCGAGCTCCTGCACCAAGCCCTGCCACATCAAAAAGATGTCATCTATATATCTCAGCCACGTCACGGCCAGGTCACTACCCTGGACGCCTCCATCGCCAAATATCTCTCTCTCCCAGGCACCCAGGAGAGGTTGGCGTATGAGGGAGCACAGGCCGCACCCATGGCCATGCCGCGCTTCTGCAGGTAAACTGCATCCTTAAAAAGGAAATAATTGTGATGCAGGACAAAGCGCAGGAGCTCGAGTAAAAAGTCACCAGAGGGGCCGGCCAGGTTGGACCCCCGGAGGAAGAGGCGCACAGCCTCCTGGCCGAGTTGATGTTGAATGCAGGTGTATAAGCTTTCTACATCCGCCGTGACTAAGAGGGTCTGTTTGTCCACAAGGACCCCGTCGACCCATCTTAGGACCTCCGATGTGTCTTTGATGTAAGAGGGTAAGGTCTCTACCAGTGGGCGAAGATGGTTGTCAATGTAAGTACAGATAGGGCCCACCAGACCACCAATACCAGACACAATCGGACGTCCCGGGGGGCAGAGGGGGTCCTTGTGGATCTTGGGAAGAAGATAAAATGTAGCAGTACGGGGGAAACGCACAGTTAGCGCCTCCACCGTTTTTTTGTCAATGATATTTTTCTCACAGGCCCGGGCTACAATACCCTGGAGGATGGAGGAGAAAGAGGCAGTGGGATTAGATGATAATTTGGAGTAGGTGTTACAGTCCCGTAGTTGTTTTAGGGCTTCTTTTTCATATTTGGAGCAGGGCCAGATTACAATGTTCCCACCCTTGTCCGCTGGTTTAATTACAACGTCCGTCAATGATTGAAGTTGACGAATCGCATACCGCTGTGAATGTGTCAAATTATCAAATTTTCTGCGGGTGGACAGACGTTGTAAATCTTGTGTCACTAGCCGTACGAAGATGTCGACTGCTGGACTTATTGACAAGGGGGGGAACCTTGCAGATCTGGGTATCATTCACCTCTTTGTGAGTTCTCCTGCTCCTAAAACAACTACGGGACTGTAACACCTACTCCAAATTATCATCTAATCCCACTGCCTCTTTCTCCTCCATCCTCCAGGGTATTCTAGCCCGGGCCTGTGAGAAAAATATCATTGACAAAAAAGCGGTGGAGGCGCTAACTGTGCGTTTCCCCCGTACTGCTACATTTTATCTTCTTCCCAAGATCCACAAGGACCCCCTCTGCCCCGCGGGACGTCCGATTGTGTCTGGTATTGGTGGTCTGGTGGGCCCTATCTGTACTTACATTGACAACCATCTTCGCCCACTGGTAGAGACCTTACCCTCCTACATCAAAGACACATCGGAGGTCCTAAGACGGGTCGACGGGGTCCTTGTGGACAAACAGACCCTCTTAGTCACGGCGGATGTAGAAAGCTTATACACCTGCATTCAACATCAACTCGGCCTGGAGGCTGTGCGCTCTTCCTCCGGGGGTCTGACCTGGACGGCCCCTCTGGTGACTTTTTACTCGAGCTCCTGCGCTTTGTCCTGCATCACAATTATTTCCTTTTTAAGGATGCAGTTTACCTGCAGAAGCACGGCACGGCC
Source organism: Phyllobates terribilis (assembly GCF_046119375.1). Taxonomy (NCBI): domain Eukaryota; kingdom Metazoa; phylum Chordata; class Amphibia; order Anura; family Dendrobatidae; genus Phyllobates; species Phyllobates terribilis. Next base: position 528,212,790 of record NW_027362764.1, on the reverse strand, counting down.
ATGGGTGCGGCCTGTGCTCCCTCATACGCCAACCTCTTCCTGAGTGCCTGGGAGAGAGAGATCTTTGGCGATGGGGGCGTCCAGGGTAGTGACCTGGCCGTGACGTGGCTGAGATATATAGATGACATCTTTTTGATGTGGCAGGGCTCGGTGCAGGAGCTCTAGGTATTTATGAGCAGACTGAACCAGAATGAATGGGGGATCAAGCTCACATATACCTATCATCAGTCCAAAGTGTCCTTTCTGGACATCAATTTGGAAATTGATGAAGGAGGCCATATACAGACAAATATATTTCGTAAATCTACAGCTACAAATTCCCTCATTCATACTTCCTCTGCTCATTCTACTTCCACCATTGGTGCCGTCCCGGTCAGACAGTTCCTGAGGATGAGGCTCATATGCTCGTCTGATTCCCAATTTGAGACTCAGTCGGCGGATCTTATCCGACGCTTCCAGGACCGAGGATATAGCAATAGATGCATCCGCCGTGGCTATAGAAGGGCAAAGGGCACTTCCCGCAATAAATTGCTATATTCAACAGCCTCTGCTGGGAAGAAAGACATGGGGAGGATCCGCTACATCTCCACCTTTAACCATGAGTGGGGGGAGATGCGGCGGATCCTCTCCAAACACTGGGATGTTCTTGGTGCGGAGCCCTCCCTACAAGAATATGTGGGGGACTATCCACTCATGACGCCCAGGAAAGCCAATAACCTGGGCGACATGCTGACACGAAGTCATTATGTTCCCCCACTAACCAACCCTTTTGGGTCCCGAGGACCAAGGTTTGGCTTTTTCCCCTGCGGCCACTGTCTGGCGTGCGCCAATGCCGTGCGCACTGTCTCCTTTTCCTCATCCGACGGCTCCAGTGAATACCAAATTCATAATTATATATCCTGTGGTTCAACACATGTGATCTACTACGCAACCTGCGCTTGTAATTTAATTTACATCGGTTTGACCACGAGAGAGCTAAGAGTGAGGATACGGGAGCACGTGCGCGACATTGGCGCGGCCAGAACGGTGGCCGACCCACGGGAGCTAAAAACTATCCCACGACACTTTCAACGCAAACATACTTGCGATCCAAAATCCTTAAAAGTGCGTGGAATTTATATTTTACATCTTAGCTCCCGTGGGGGTGACTGGGCAAAGGTCCTTGGTCAAATGGAAACAAAATGGATGGTACGCTTGAACACCATGTCCCCTCGGGGCCTTAATGAGGCACTAAGTTTTGCTCCCTTTTTGTGACATGGGCCTCACCTGTTATATCGTTCTCCGCCTTGGATGCCATATAACCAAATCTTGCCATTTTGGCCATTCCTTGTTTTTAATTATTATTTGGTATTTTTAATATTTGTCTTTTTACCTTTTAATCATTTTCTTTTTTTCTCCTTTTCTTCTTCCCTGGGCCCCTTTTCCGTTTTTGGTCTATATATAGCACGAGAACAGAACTATACCCTAAATTTATGTGCTGATCAACATCACTGGATTTAATGAGACTGGCCCTGCGTATTGCATATATGGATATTTTCATACATCTGTTGTTGTACTGTCGTGACTCGTATCATTATCTATTTAACCTGATATGTACAATGCAATGCAGGACCAATGTATGTTTGATTTTCTGTTACCCCCTTCTTTTGGACACCGTTCTCTGCTATTGGCCATTATGTTGCCTGGTGACATATAATGCGGTGCGCATGCGCTTTGGGCGCGCTGCTCTCGGCCCGGGCATGGCCGTCTCTCCCCTGGCCGCACACTTCCGGTTCACATACCTTGTGTTTCCGGCGTGTGCATTGCCGGGTGACGGACTTTGCCCGCGCCGACAGTTTCTGACGCCTAGCGCATGCGCCGACTAGCATCGGTCACTCCTTCACTTCTGGTCACGTGGCGAACATTGCGGTCACGTGACCTTGTGAAAAAACTTTAAAAAGGTCCTTGCCCTTCATAAGCTTATGCCTCTTGAGAAAGCCCATAATAGAGGGGCGAAACGCGCGTCGAGGTTCTCTTTTGATCACTTGGCACCTTAAGCTTATCCTGTTCCCAGTCTGCCTGTCACCTTTTTTCTACTGCCCCCCCCTATTATTGACTGGTAAGCGATACTAGAATTTTTCTTAACATTTCAGGTATACCTGCACACTTGTGCGGATACTCTCCATTTATGGTATATCCTACATGTTTTTTGCTTGCCTTTCCTCTTTTTCTTTGGGGGGGTTTCTGCTACATATATCTCCTATATATGTTACCATGTACTGCATTTTGTAATTTGTTATGTACTCTGTGTCGCCACTGTCGTGGCCCTTTTACTATTTTGTATCTAATAAAGCTATACTGATTTTATGCCTATATATACTCTGTTCCTCCTGTTGTATTTATAAAAAAAAACGGGTAGAAGAAGGCATGATGTTCAGTTTCAGAGAAGTCTCAAATGGGATGTCACAGGAGGCAGGGGCTGCAATTGCATCTCTGCAGCATCTAACACCCCTCTTGAAAAGGACATCAAGTGGGGTGCGGTGCTGCAGTAATTTACCACAGCTTCTGTTCCTCCGAACATGGCCTTCTCCCAGAAGTCCGTTTTAGAGGAGAGGGAGAGACCCTGAGGTCCATTTTGGTGGAGAGAGAGAGACCTTACACAGTACCAAATTTCCCCATTGACTTCTAAGGGGTTTGGGTTCAAGTTCGGATAGAGTTCTGCTACCAGAATCAAAGTTTTTTCGAACCCGATGAACCCAAACATCCACGTGTCTGCTCATCCCTACTTATGACATCATGGTGCAGTAGATGTTATGGAGAAGTGACCAAATCTTCAGTTGCTATTGCCGTCAGTCACAGTTGCCCTCTGATGATGATTTCTTTATGGGAAATGATATAAGCTGTGGGGCAGCGCTGCTGTCATTTATTTATTTATTTTACTCACTTATATAGCACCATTAATTCCACAGTGCTTTACAGACATTATGGGCACTGTCCCCATTGTAGCTCACAATCTAAGTTCCCTATCAGTATGTCTTTTGAGTGTGGGAGGAAACCGGAGAACCCGGAGGAAACCCACACAAATACGAAGAGAACTCCTTGCAGATGTTGTCCTTAGTGGGATTTTAACCCAGGACCCCAGTTCTGCAAGACTGCAGTGTTAGTCACTGAATCACCATGCTGCTCATATGCACCATGCTTCTATCACCTCACCTAAATGAATTATCATATGGGGGTGGTGCTGTTGTCACTCACAATGCAAAACATGTCACTTTTTGAAAAGATGTCCATTAAGCTACACCAGGGGAGACAGGAGAAGAGATTCACCAAATTTTGTCACTTTTTAAAAAGTCGCAATTGATAAATCATCTCTAAACATCTAGAATTGCTAAACTCTGCCCACAAATTGAAAAAAAACCACAGGAGAGTACATATAAATTTGACTTAAAAAAAGAAACAAATAGAATAATGAATTTAGTGCAATCAAAAAAAAACACACAAAACTAGACAAACTATTAGGCACAAAGGTAGCAATAAACTTACCATATTTTTTGGACTATAAGATGCACTTTTTTCCAAAAATTGTTGGAGGGAAGTGGGGGGTGCATCTCATAATCCAAATGTGGCTGTGGATGGTGGTGGATGATGTGGGGGGTGCAGCAGTCATGGAGGAGCGGTGCACAGGAGGCAGGAGCCGTCTGCTGCAGCCAACACTGTGCCCGCTAAAGAAAATTAATATTCACTGCTCCCTACACTCATGGGGGGGTGCCATGCATACCAGGATGGGGGTGCCATGCATACCAGAATGTGGGTGTCATGCATGCCAGGATGGGGGTGCCATGCATACCAGGATGGGGGGTGGGGGTGCCTTGCAAACAAGGATGGAGATAGGGGTGCCATATACACCAGGATGGGGATGGGGGTACATGCATACCAGGATGGGGGTGCCATGCATACCAGGATAGGGGATGAGGGTGCCATGCATACCAGGATAGGGAACCATCCTACCAGGATGGAGATGGGGGCCACGTATAACAGGAAGGGGGGCCATATATACAAGGATGGGGGCATATATATATATACCAGGATGGGGGATATTACTACAGAATTGGAGGACATTACCCATATAACAGTGTCAGAAGCAGACCCCCTTCCCCGTAACAGTGCATCATGACCACATTTTTTGCTTTCATTTTTTTTCATTTTTCTCCTCTAAAATTTAGGTGCGTCTTAATGTCCAGTGCTTCTTATAATCTGAAAAATGTGATATATTTCACCAGAAAACTCCCAAAAATTAACATGTTCCACCTCGCTACCACTGAAAAATACTCCCACTACTTTGTTGATGCAAACATGATCCTATGCTGAGCATCCAATCAATGCTTGCTACTTATGCTGCAAGCTTAGAGGTTAAATGACTCAAAATCTAAAAGATTGGGTCGGAAAAATGTATTTCTTCTATACAAACCTGTTTGTAGTACCCTTTTTCAGATATGGTCACTATGTAGATCTTATCTTGACAGTAAGAAAGTGCCCATACCACATTTTATTGTGAGGAAACGTATTCATAAATATGTATAAGACAAGTAGAAGTGTATATGACGCGCCCCCTGGGCCATATTCTTTAGGGGAATACCCGGAGCCGGATCAGATGGGAGTTGTAGTCTTCCGAGTGGCTGTGACCCGGTCCGTGCCCAGGGTGTCAAACTCAGTTGTATGTGGCAGTCCTACAGATGTTATTAAGTTCTTAATGTCGACTACGCCACCCGTTGTATTGCGGTCACTATGGCCGCCGCTGCAGCAGGGTCCGCTGAGGCTGATGGTGTTGGTGCAGCTTTTGGTGGTATAACCCCCAACGGGTGGGGTATAGCCTCAGGGGGTCAGGTGCAGAGAATGGGGGTTGTGGTGGTGCAGCATAGATGTTAAATGAAGACAGAGTCGGGTTGTGCAGTTTAGGGGATTTACTCACTGCTGTTGTTCCGGTCACTCCAGCTTCAAGTGACCACCCGAGCCGTGCTGCGTCCACCAGGTCCTGGATTCAGCCAACCCCCAAGCAAGTCCGGAGCGTGACCCTGAGCTCTCCTTCTGTCCTTTCCTCTGGCCGTCCCCACTAGTGATCCACCTAGGTCCAGCTCCCTCGGGCCTTCTGTTGGGAGACCCTTGGCCTTGGGTTCCCTGACCCTCCACGTGGTATGCCTTCGGGGTGGATGTGGTGGGTGGCCGTGGCAGACACTGCCCACGGCCTCCGGTCTCTGGCTAGGGTGTGCTTTTCCCCCCACCAGTTTGGGATCCGGTACCCTTTTGCCAACTCTTCACCCGCTGATGGACTTTGGGTTCTCAGAGTTCCTTTTCTGTTTCCCCCTCTGGGTCTTTCTTGCTTTCTCCTCTCTCTCTCTCTGGGGCTGCTCTGCTCCTCTTCCTCTGACTTCTCTGCAAAGACTCACAGACTGACTGACTGTGGCTGACTGACCCTGATCTTAGATGGTGCCCACCTTAAATACTCCCTCTATGTGTGAGCTCAGGTGACCAGCACCCAATGAGCTCCTATCTTTACCCAGGCTGCTCCCCCTATCTGCCCCTACACTACTTGGGATGTTCCACCCCCCTCCCACTCCAGCCAGGAACAGACTCGGTCGTACCTGCACATTTCTAAGTGGGAGTACCGTCGGTCTGCTCCTCGGAAATGGGATGTGTGTAGTGCATGCAGCCTACCGAGCTCAGGTCCACACTCCATCCTTACCCGGGAGTGGAATATCACACCTCTGGGTTGAGGTGCAATACCCCTGTAGCAGCCGAATCCTCAGGGTGCTACATATACATGTATATTTTTTTTTGGTACAAATGCCTTATTGTCAGATTGAACCAACGACATGGGCCACATAAACATCCCAACATAAACATCCCAACATAGATATTAAATATGTGATGATTCAGCTTTAAGGAGGATAGAGGTCCTCTTCTCTCCCATTCACAATCTAGAAAGGAAAAGACCATGGATTCAGCTTTCTCTATTTTAGATTATGTGAGATACTGGCACAGTCGAGTGTTTCCCATCTCCCATAAACTACAGAAATATGGCAGCACTCATACATAGCCACTTCTTTACCTCATGTTTTACTTAGAAGAAGACTTGGTCAAAGCATACCATTAATATATACCCATCGCTATAATGCTACCTGACACTCCTCTACTTCCTTATGGAAAATACATATGAGCAGTCACCAGACAGTTCCTTCCTTCCTCCTGCCCTCCTTTCTTCCTTCTTCGTTTCCACCCTTCCTCTTCCTTTTCTTAAAGAACCTCTTTTAGAAGTAAACCTGTAGAGAATTGATTTTTCATAGGAATAAGATCTTACAGTATTAAAGAACAAATGTGTAAAACATACCTTATTATAGCAATTGCATACACTCCCTGCATACCTAACACTTGAACTATTGGGATTATATTACCTAGTTTATTTTACCTGGAGGTAATCGTCAGGTGCTGGTTTCGGTGTACTAAATTGCCGCAGTACTGTTATCTTGTTTATATGCAAACTGGTTTGTTCATGTAACAGTGAATCTGTCTCCTTTATGAACTGTAACAGAGGTCACGGAAGGTAATATTTTGCTTGTGTTTTTTCATGATCAGTTATCAATTATTCTGATCTCAGCTTTCATATTTAATGACAAATAATGTGGAAATTAATATATTTGCAAATACATACCAACATTAAAAATCTGTAGCATTCTATAAATAAATATTATTCTCCATCCAATGCCCCGTCACTGTTTGACAGGTGTCTTCTATGGTTATGGCCACTCTGCAGGTCCAGCAGGTTTGCAAACTTCTTTCACCTCAATTGACAGTGTGAATGGTTGCAATCTTGGCATCTCACTACACTCGGGAGCAGCTATCTACCTGACACTTTTTTGCATCTTTATGAAAACATTTGTTTAGTTAACTCCATCCAATTATGAATTTATTAGAAGTGTGGTCTATAATGGCTATGTGCAGAAACGACAAACAAAAAAAGGGGTTTTCCCACCCCGCATATTATGGCTACGAATCGCAATTTGGCAAAAGCCTCTAATTGCCTGGAAAATGTTGAAACCCATTTTTGAGCTGTTCAACACAGCTTTAGAATTATCCAAGTGACCTCAATCTATATGGCTAGTGGAAAACAAATGGTAGCCAATGGCAAGCCTACTTAACCCCTTCCCCTTTGTTCAAGAGCCATAACATTTTTATTTTTCCATCCATATAGCCATATGAGGGCTTGTATTATCTGGGATGAGTTGTACTTTTGAATGACATCATTCATTATATCATGTGATACACTTCCTAAAATCCAAGTGCGTTGAAATTGCACAAAAAGTGCAAATCTACAATTTTCATTTTAAATTTACCACGTTCAATATATGGCAAAACTGACCAAGCAATATGATTCTCCAGGGTAGTACAAGTACGCAGATACCAAACATGTATATATTTTTTTTATCTATGTGGTGAAAACAAATTCAGAAATTTGTAAGAAATTTTTTTTATTTGGCATGTGTCGCCATATTCCGAGATCTGCAACGTTTTCATTTTTTGTAATGTGACTCGCCCCCTGGGCCGTGGGGCACTCAGATTCGGGCAACAGGGCAATGTTGGGGGTAGTAGTGGCAACACGGTCCGTGGCTCAGTGTGGTCAGACCAGTGGCAGCCTTTTATATGTTTTAGGTAATGTCCGACTACGCCACCCGTGGATTGTGGTCAGGGAGGACCGCCGCTGCAAGGCAGACCGCTGAGGCTGGTGTTGGGGATGCAGCAGGGAATAGTACAACTCCCCACGGGAGGTGTGTAGCCTCAGGGAAGTGTAATAGGATGCTGGGGGTCATGGTGCAGGCGAGGCAGTAACCACTGAGTCTAATAATGCAGTCCATGGTCTTTTACTGCAGATCTTATCACAGACCCACCAGGAGTACAGGGTAGGAATGGACCTGGGTGTCTGAGGGCATTTGGGCAAGCTCCGCTGGTCAGGGTGAGTGGGCGGGCCTACCGTTCTCTCTCTGCCCTTGCTGACTATCTCCCCTTTAGTGGTATGATAACCCACATCCCTGAGCTTGCCGTGTACTACGCCTGTATAGCTTGCGACTCGGGCCTTAGGTACCTGTAGTTTCTCCGTGCTGTACCGGTCCCTCTGTGTGGCGGAGCCTCCAGGCTTCTTGGCCAAGGGACCTTAAATCCCTTGCGGGTTGGTTATCTGCTGCAGGGCTTGCAACCCTGACAGCCTCGGACCCCAGTGTCCAGTTGTGTAGTCTCTCACTGCCAGGACCGGCTCTCGTCGCCTGTGTCCCTGGCTTTCTGTTCCTCCTTTGCCTCCTGGACTCCTCAGCTGTGGCTGACCTATCCCTCTCTTCTGGGAACCCTTCTGGATACTTCAGAAGTGGGTCCTGGTCTCTCTAACCCTGCCCTCAGTACCAGCTTTTATAGGGGCAGCCTGTTCCCCCTACTGGCCTGGGACAGGAGGTGCTGCATGCAAATGGTCCATGACCAGAGAACCTCCCTCCTGCTCTCAGACACAGCCTTACAAGTTTGTGGCATCCAGGCCTGGGGTGACACATTCCCCCCCTAGGAAAGCTTAGTACTCCGGGACTAAACAAGAAACACGATACAGGGTATAAATTATAACATAAACACAACAAAGAAAGAAATAACAAACAACACCACATATTGAGTTCTTTAGGTCTTCTCCTTCAGGTAGGTGGGGCATTCTTGATAGGGCGTTTGCAATGGTGTTGGTTCTGCCTGCCCGGTATTTGATTGTGAAGTCATAATTGGATAGCCGGGCCATCCACCGCTGTTCTAGGGCACCAAGTCTTGCATTGTCCAGATGTGTCAACGGGTTGTTGTCCATGTACACGGTGAACTTTGCTGAGGCCAGGTAATGCTTAAACCATTCTGTGACTTCCCACACCACTGCCAAGAATTCTAGCTTGAAGTAGCTGTAGTTCTCCGAGTTTCTTTCAGTGGGCTTCAGCTTCCGGCTGGCATACGCAATCACCCTTTCTCTGCCCTGTTGGTTCTGTGACAGTACGGCTCCCAGCCCCACATTACTGGCATCTGTGTGAAGGATAAAAGGCTGGCCATAATCGGGGTAGGCCAGGATCTCATCCCCCGTGAGGGCCATCTTCAACTGGCGGAAGGACTCCTCTTCCGACTTGTCCCACTTGAAGGGTGGCTTGTGACTTCAGGATTTAGATTGCCCTATCAGGAGGTCCTGCATAGGGGCTGCGATCTTAGTGAACCCGGTGATGAACCTTCGGTAGTAGCCTACCAACCCAAGGAATTGCCTCACTTCCTTGATGGTAGAGGGGCTTGGCCAGCTCTTGTTAGCTGTAACTTTGTCGGGGTCGGGGGCTACTCCCTCTGCACTCACCACGTGCCCTAGGTATTGTAGCTTCGGATTTAACAGGTGGCAATTTGAAGGCTTCACTTTCAGGCCATAGCCTGCCAGGGCTTCGAACACCTCGGCCAGGTGCTTTAGATGGTCCTCGTAAGTCTTCGAATAGACGATCACGTCGTCCAGGTAAAGGAGGACCGTCTCGAAGTTTCAGTGCCCTAGACAGCATTCCATCAGCCTCTGGAAGGTCCCTGGTGCATTACAGAGCCCGTAGGGCATACAGTTGAACTCACTCAGTCCCATCGGGGTGGTGAAGGCAGTCTTCTCCTTGTCAGCCTCTGCCACAGGAACCTGCCAGTACCCGCTAGTAAGGTCCAAAGTAGAGAAGAAATTAGTTGATTTTAGAGCTGCTAAAGACTCCTCTATCCTAGGTAACGGATACGCATCTTTATGGGTGATACGATTGATTTGTCTATAGTCCACGCACATTCTCATGGTACCGTCTTTCTTTTTTACCAAAACTAAGGGAGCTGCCCAGGGGCTACAGCTATCTCTAATGACCCCAGCTTATTTCATTTCTCTCAGCATACCTTTGGCGTTCTGATAATGTGCATGGGGTACAGGCCTGTGTCTCTCTTTTATTGGTGGGTGGCTCCCCGTGGGGATATGGTGTTCTATCCCTTTTACTCTGCCGAAGTCTAGCGGGTGCTTACTAAAAATTCTCTCATACTCTTGAACCACCCGGTAGACTCCTTGTTTTTGGTGCAGGGGAGTGGAGTCAGCACCCACATAGAGTTTCTGGCACCAGTCCTCCTTTTGCTTCTGGGAGCCATTACCCTCCGCCTGTGGAGATGGAGGCAACGGTTCCACGGCCCTGATAGCTTTGTGCTCAACAGCGAACAGTTTGGCAAGCGTAGCGTACCTGGGTAAGTGTACCTCCCTCTCCCCAATATTGAGAATGCGAACGGGCACCCTCCCATGACGGACATCAACCACCCCCCGGGCTGTCAAAATGGTGGGCCTGCAGTCTGAGTACACGGGTTCTACCATGGCTTGGTTGTCTCTGCCTCTCAACCAGATTGCAGTCCGACACCAGATCATCATTTCACTTTTGGGAGGCATGGAAATGGGGAATGAGTCACTCATTCTTACGCTACCGATCTCACCACCAGACAGTTCTACCTGCTGCCGTCTCATCAGGGCTCTTGTCTCTTTCTGGACGACCCTCTGTTGGCTGGAGCTCGCATTCATCGCCACCTGCTGTAAAATCACAATTACTTCTGAAAGACAGTTTTCAATTACATTAGTACCCACAGTTATTTTAGGGTGACTTTCACGACGGTCAATGTCCACAATGATCACTCCCTGTGCCGGCAGTTCCACCTTACCAATCTTGATGGTCATCTCTCTGAACCCCACCTGCGGCACGGGTTGGCCATTGCTGGCAATGATGCTTAAGTCATCATCTGGGTAGCGGGTTATGTCAGCGTCACTCCAGTACCGCTTGAAAAGTACGTAGGGGAAGGTAGTCACTTGAGACCCGGTGTCCAGCAGTGCACTCATGGGGATTCCGTCCAGCACTACGGGTAAGACCGGGCGTCCCCCCACGTACTTATCACACCAATTAGATGGGACTGATGACCTTATGCCTGGGGGTTGGCCCTCTGCCCCAGGTTGGACCCATTTAAAGTACAGTACCTTGCTATGTATCCTGGCTGACTGCAACGGCGGCAAATCGGCTGTCCATCCTCAGTGTAGCAGTCGGCGGGCCTCCCTCTGAATGGCGGGATCCTCCTCTGTCGACGCCACGGGACATCCTCCGGACTGGAAGCCAGCTCGATTGGTCTTGACGGTTCCACCTGCAACGACTGTACGGTCCTGGTTAATGCAGCCACACTCGTTGTTAGCTCCTGGACCTGATGGTGCAGGTCTGCAGGCTGGGATGGATTTAGGGCCTGTGCATCAGCCCCCACAAGGTTTGCGGGATAGGGCGCTGTGCCATGGTGGTAAGTGATGGCAGGGCGCCGGGAAGCTACAGCGCCACCCGGTGCGGGTTCTCTGAGCACCCGGATGGCCCTATCCTTGAACTGCGCAAAAGTCAAATTGGGGTTCTGTAGGGCCATGAGGCGCAGCTGGGTTCTGTGGGCGCTGGACAGCAGACCTTCTATGAACTGGTCAGTCAACAGTTTATCAGAGTCCTGCACGCTACCAGGGTCTGCTTGTTTGATAGCTCTCAGGGCTTCTTGTAGGTTCAAGGCATAGTCTCTGAACTATCCTGGGCCCGCTGCTTACAGCCATAGAACCGCATTTTGATTTCTGCTGAGGTACGGGTATCAAAGGTACTCCGCAGCCGGGTCAGAATGTCCTTTACTGTCCTTTTCTCCTCATCTGACCATGATTTCACTTCCCGCTGGGCTGCACCGGTGAGCTGCAACTTCAGAATGCTCACTTTCTGTTCTTCTGTCAGGGGATAAATTTTGAATAAACTGTGCAGTGTTTCCCTAAAGTCAGATAAGGTATGGGGGTCCCCTGAGTATTGGGGTAGCCAGGCTGCTCCGGGGATGTAGGGCATAGAGAACGGCATCACCGCTGCTGCAGCCCCGCTGGTTGTAGAAGGCCCCTCCGTGTCCGTCATCTTCCTCCCCCCTAGTTAAGCATGGCCTACCTTCCGACGATCCTCTTCTGTAGGCCGCAGTTCTGCTGGTGCTGCTCCGTGTGAGGACCTTGCGTCGCGTCCTGGTGACGTCAGCGTCGCTCTCTCTCTCTTCCAGGACCTTGCGCAGCGTCGGTGCGTAGGGCGGGGTTTCAAGTCTCGCGCGCTTTGGACGTCCACGCCCCTCTTCTTCCCGCGTGGCATCCTGAAGATGGCGTCCGATGGCGGGAAAACTGCTGAAGATGGCGGGAGACGGCTCCGGATGGCGGGAAACTCCTTTTTAAGGTACGTGTACAGTCTTTTTCAGGCACGCAATACCCGTTTGTGGCGGGTTGGTCACAATCCTGCCGACTACGCCAAAGCTGACTTGCCCCCTGGGCCGTGGGGCACTCGGATCCGGGCAACAGGGCAATGTTGGGGGTAATAGTGGCAACCCAGTCCGTGGCTCAGGGTGGTCAGACCAGTGGCAGCCTTTTATATGTTTTAGGTAATGTCCGACTACGCCACCCGTGGATTGCAGTCAGGGAGGACCACCGCTGCAAGGCAGACCGCTGAGGCTGGTGTTGGGGATGCAGCAGGGAATAGTACAACTCCCCACGGGAGGAGTGTAGCCTCAGGGCAGTGTAATAGGATGCTGGGGGTGATGGTGCAGGCGCAGCAGTATCCACAAAGAGTGCAATAATGCAGTCCATGGTCTTTTACTGCAGATCTTATCACAGACGCACCAGGAGTACAGGGTAGGAATGGACCTGGGTGTCTGAGGGCATTCGGGCGAGCTCCACTGGTCAGGGTGAGTGGGTAGGCCTACCGTTCTCTCTCTGCCCTTGCTGACTATCTCCCACTTTAGTGGTATGATAACCCACGTCCCTGAGCTTGCCGTGTACTACGCCTGTATGGCTTGCGACTCAGGCCTTAGGTACCTGTAGCTTCTCCGTGCTGTACCGGTCCCTCTGTTTGGCGGAGCCTCCAGTCTTCTTGGCCTAGGGACCTTAAATCCCTTTCGGGTTGGTTATCTGCTGCAGGGCTTGCAACCCTGACAGCCTCGGACCCCAGTGTCCGGTTGTGTAGTCTCTCTCTGCCAGGACCGGCTCTCGTCGCCTCTGTCCCTGGCTTTCTGTTCCTCCTTTGCCTCCTGGACTCCTCAGCTGCGGCTGACCTGTCCCTCTCTTCTGGGAACCCTTCTGGATACTTCAGAAGTGGGTTCTGGTCTCTCTAACCTTGCCCTCAGTACCAGCTTTTATAGGGGCAGCTTGCTCCCCCTACTGGCCTGGGACAGGAGGTGCTGCATGCAAATTGTCCATGACCAGAGAACCTCCCTCCTGCTCTCAGACACAGCCTTACAAGTTTGTGGCATCCAGGCCTGGGGTGACACAAATGCAAGGAACCATTTTAATACAATGAGTCAAGAATCAAGAGGTGTATTCTTTCATAATCTCCAAATACTGGGTTAAAGCTTAGTTCTGACCCTCATTAAGCATATATAGGGAGGCAAATTTAAGAAGAAATGAATCATTCAACAAGAATGAATCTACCTACTTCATCATTGTGCAATCCAACAATAGTATTGAAGAGAATTTTGAACACAATTGACTGGAGGTTGTTTTCTAGAGATGTAGCATGGTGACTAAGGTTTAGCCTCATTCATGCTCTGCTAATGTTATACAATATATACAGCCTATTAAGTTATACACTATATGGAAAAAAGTATAGGGGCACCTAATCATTACATCTAAAAGAGCTTTTATGATATACCACTCTAAATATATAGCCCTTAATCTGGATAGGTTTTCTACACAATTTTGGAGTACCTGTATAGAAATTTTTGCCCATTCACCAAGAAGAGCATTTCAGAGGTCAGAAACTGTTGTTGGTTGAAAGGACTTGTATCAATTTTGTTCATATCAAAGGTGTTCGATGGTGCTAGGATCACAGTTCTGTACTGGCCAGTCAAGTTCTTCCACACCAAACTCACTAAACCATACCATTATAAATCTTGCTTTGCTGGGGTATAGTCATGCTTAAGTGGAAAATGACCTTCCCCAAACTGTTCCCACAGAGTTAAAAGCTTACATACAATTGTCCAAAAAGAGTTGATAATTCAAAGCTTCAGTCTATGTTGTTACCTGACTATTTATGAGTGGTTTGACTTGTCTTTCTATCTTCTGTTGATCTATGCAAATATTAACTTCCATTTTGGCAACTTTAACCCCGGCATGTACATATTTATTTTTCCAACTAATAAAACAATATGTAACAAAGTTTCTGGGAAGGATATATTGAAATAAATCAACCATAATTTATTTAAACGCATATGGTAACCTTAATGATTTCTGCCACAGTCTGTAAGGTAATATTTTTGTGTCTTTCTTTTGACAATAATATTTTTGATTTGTCATATACTGTAAATCTAAAATAAAAATTGAAATAACTTGATAGTCTTCATTGAAAATAGAAGACTATCAAGGCCTATATGTCTTTAGGGTTTTAAACTACAAACAAACCCTGTTAAGTACAAACCTGCAGCCTTGCTCCCTACATACTTGGGCATGTGAGCAATAAGAAGGAGACAGATAGATGGCAACATGACAGTAGGGTCAATGTACGCTCACAGGAGATCCAACACTGTAGAACCAAACCTATGAGTAAAATAATGAATGTGGTTAACCACATTCATTACCTATTTACCAAAGCTCCTGCTCCAATGCTGAGTTGCCTTCCACTCCCTTGTTCCTGCTGCACCAATGATATCTTGAGACAAGGACATATGACTACTGCAGGCAATGACGGACTGCTCACATTTAACAGCTGCAGCTATTCAAGGGCTGATGCGGTAACTTACTATAACCATTAGCTAATTATACATAGCACACTGGAAACTGTAAGAAAGTTGTGCCTGAGTAGGGTTCCAATAGTATAAGTTGTTAGTAAAACTCGGCACTCAATCAAGGTATGTGGTACCATAACAGACATGGTTTATTACAATCCAAAACAGTCCTGTGAATAGCTTTCACATTTTGGTCCAACATGGACCCTCATCAGAAAAGCTGTACAAGAAAAATGATAGTATAAATCAGAACATTAATGGGTAAATCATGATAACTCAAAACATGGAAATAAATGGTACATAGTTTAGGTACACAGATAAATCAAAAACATCTGGCGAACACGATGAGGTGGTGATGTAATACAGTAGTGTAACAGGGCATTATGCTGTACACTGAAAGGAAGGTTGAAAAAAGATCACTCTCTGGAATGGAATGATATAGTCACTATACTTCAGCACTACACATCTCTAATCCTTCATACAGACACAGTCCGGTAAGTCCCTTCCTACATGGGTCTTTTCCGTTTGTCTCCATTACCTTTTTGCCATCGACACTCCTATTTTCCTTCGTTCAGGGACACTCACTCTATTAAAATTCTTACCTTTTCTATCGTGTTCACTATTAGGAATGAGTGGACCCGTGGAAGTTCGGGTACTGGTACCCAACGTGAACTTTAATCCAAAGTTCAGAACTCCACCAAAACTGTACCCAAACTTGAACCAGAATCCAAACCTCATTGAATACAATGGAGACCTGAACTTTGCAGGAAAACATCTCTCTCTCTCTGCACCGAACTTCACCTAGAGCTCCGAACATTACAATGGACTTCCAGGAGAAGTCCGTGTTCAGCACCGGACACTAACTGTCTGGTACGAACCCCAAACTTTTAAATTCAGGTTCTCTCATTTCTATACACTATGTTTCTTCAACAACTTCACACCGGTCTCCTTTACCACTTCTCTCCATTTCCATAGTCATGCTTTACTTCCCACATTATATCTTCCTCATGTTTGTGACATAGTCCACTTATGGCCTTTATGTTACCTTTTAGTGTTGATTGAGCACTAAAATGCTCGGGTGCTCAAAGCTCGGGCTGAGCTCACCGTGATACTCGGGTGCTCGACCCGAGCAACGAGCCCAATGTTAGTCTATGGGAGACGCGAGCATTTTTGTGGCGGCACCCCCGGCAGTCTGTAGAAAGCCTAAAAAGTGCCCAAAACGATAGTGACAGTGCTCAAATGACATAGGGACGGCATGGGTATCGCCCCAGGAAGCATTTCTGACCCCCAGGTCACTGTTGTCATCAACGTGGTCAGAGGTATTAAGCCACTTTTACGGACTCACAATTAAACGTTCAAAAACGAAACTGAAACTGTTTTCCTGTGAAATATGTTAAGGAACTTCCTTTCCAGGGTAAAGACTTGTCTATAAGGTAAAATAAATAACCAAAAACAAAAATACTCATCCACACCTTGGGCTATGTTCACAAGTAGCATTTTTTATGCGTTTTTGCACTTTTGTATTGCTTTCAACCGTGACAAACGCATTCACTGGGAAATGTAATTTTAACATTTTACAACCTTATCTGGCCATGTGCTGTGTTACACATGCATACAGTGCTGAAAAGACATGGGAACAGTATGGAGAAGACCCCTGGAAGCATCTCTGACTCCCAGGTCACTGCCTAAAAGTGTGCCCACCATCAGAAGTGATCCTTGCCACATCAGAAGATGCAGACTTGCAACTATCCCCGTGCAAGTTCTTGTCCAAGGGCAGTGTTCAATTGTACCTCCCCCATTCCTTGCAATGCAAGCACAAATATGCAGCCAACCACCCACCCACCCACAGGCTGCAATACCATACTGCTAGCTTGCACTTGAAATGGGGCCTTTTAGTTTGGAGGAGGCCAAAGCTGGCCACTACCTCATGGCTGCATTGGCGTAGAGGTCTCCATACTCAGTCCCCAGATGCCACTATTTGTCCCGGAAACCTTCCCCACACTTTTCATAGCCTGGCCTACTTTAGGGCAGCATTGGACGAGCCCAACAGACAACCAGAGACTCCTCCGGTGGGCCCTGGCTTCTCCATCAGGGGAGTTGAGAGTGCCAAGGTGAGGAGCATGATGATGATGATGATAGAAGTTAGCATCTGCTTTGTTTTCTTGGAGTTAAAGCGCAAGTGTGCAGCCTGCCACCCACCCACCCCCAGGCTGCAATACCATACTGCTTGCTTGATTGCACTTGAAATGAGGCCTTTTAGGCTTGTGGAGGCCGACACCGGCCACCATGTCATAGATGCGTCGGTGGCCTGGTATCCATACTCAGTCCCCAGCCGCCCGGCGGCCGGGTGTCCACGCTTGGTCCCCAGCCACCAGGGGGCGGCCGGGTGTCCTTACTTGGTCCCCAGCCGCCCCGCGGCCGGGTGCCCACAAACGGTCCCCAGCTGCCTGGGGGCGGCCGGCTGTCCATAAACGGTCCCCAGCCACCCCTATTTGTCCCGGTGCGCCTTATACACAAGCGCACTTACCAAAACATTACCTGTGCCCTCCCCAGTGCATTTAGTGGGAAGGACAGCCTAACCACAAACACACGGACAAGTGAATGTGGCCAGGGATGGTCCATCTCACTGACGCCTTCACACTGGGTTAATATTGTGGAAGCCGGGACACAGTTGGACACTGGGATGCAACACGTCCTCCAGACATAGAGGATTGCGGGTACTGGGTCAATCAGGCTTCAACACAAAGTTCAGAAGATAGACAGCAGCAGTGGTCGGCCTCCTACACAACGAGTAAGTTATTCATGATCATAAGGCCATCCATCTCCTTAGCTTTCTGTTCCTTGGAATGCAAGCGTATGTATGTAGTAGCGGCTAGGCCTGAGGTGGTCAGCGTTTTGGTGCATATCCTACCTCCTTCGAGGGTTGCTGGATGTTTTCCTGCTACTATCCCAGTTCTATGACTCCCGTTAAAACAAAGCTTCTGGTGATGAATGATGGATGAGGTGGTGGCAAAGGAGAAAGAGCAGGAGGAACAGGAGCCATTCACATCAATATCAGGCCAGTCAACCACACATGTCTTGTAGGATATGTTTCTGTACCAAAAGAAGTGGTTCGGCTTCACAGTTATAGGGCATACAGTGACTGCAATGCCTACCAAAAATTTCGAGGCACTCCAATGCCCCTTGAAGTGACATGGACGTCAGAGGGCCTTAACTAAACCGTTTTTTCCATTTATAGCAAATGGGTCTCCTGTACACTGTTGGCCTAAGCAGTGAATAGAAGGCTTTCCAAAAATTATGAGGATCTGCAATGCCCCTTGAAACAGACGTGGATTACAGTGTACTAAAAACCTTCTACCCTTTATTGGGGAGTGGGTCTCCCTTAGTGTTCGCCTATGCATTGAAAAGCAAAAGCTGACTAAAATTAGGAGGAAATGCAATGCCGGTTGGAAGAGTCGTGGAGGTTAGAGTTAATTAAAAACAACATTTCAATGCCCCTTGGAAGAGCTGTGGAGTTCAGAGTGGTTTAACAAGATGTTTTTAATGCCCCTTGGAAGAGACGTGGAGGTCCCAGTGGAATAAAAAGACAAAATCAATGCCACTTGGAAGAGTGGTGGAGGTCGCAGTGAAATAAAAATACAATATCAATGCCCCTTGGAAGAGTGGTGGAGGTCCCAGTGGAATAAAAAGACAATATCAATGACCCTTGGAAGAGACGTGGAGGTCACATTAGCTTAACAAGATGATTTCAATGCCCCTTGGAAGAGACGTGGAGTTCAGAGTGGTTTATCAAGATGGTTTTAATGCCCCTTGGAAGAGACGTGGAGGTCACAGTAGCTTAACAAGATGGTTTTAATGCCCCTTGGAAGAGAAGTGGAGGTCACAGTAGCTTAACAAGATGATTTTAATGCCCCTTACAAGAGCCATGCAGTACCGCGTACTAAAAACATTATTCCCATTATTGGGGAGTGGGTCTCCCATAGTCTTTGCCTATGCCTTCCAAGCAAAAGCTGACAAAAATTAGGACGGAGGATCTTGCAATGCTGGCAACACGGACCACGGTCACCCTGGTGGTATAGTGGTGGTGGAGGCTGAGGATAAGAAGTAGAGCAAATAACAGCCGAAATGAGGAAGCGTATACCCTTGTGTGGTTGTGAAGCGGTGCATGGGAATACACCTCCCGAAATAACACAATGGATTTGACTTTATGCTACTCTGCTGTCATTTGGTGGTGATGAGAAGTCTGGCCCAATCCAGCCCTTGTTCATTTTGATAAGAGTCAGCTTGTCAGCATTGTCAGTTGACAGGCGAGTGTGCTTATCAGTTATAATTCCCCCAGCGGCACTAAAAACTCGCTTCGATAACACGCTAGCGGCAGGGCAGGCCAGGACCTCCAAGGCGTACAGAGAGAGTTCATTGCAAGTGTCCAGCTTGGATACCCAATAATAAAAAGGCACAGAGGACTCACGGAGGACGCTGGTACGGTCGGCAAGGTACTCCCTCACTATATTTTGAAACTATCCACTCCTTGTGAGAGTACCCCACGCCTCAGGGCCTGTAAGCTGGGCAGGTCTTAGAAAACTGTCCCAGAACATTGACAGTGTTCCCCTGCCTCTGCTGGATTGGAGTTGGGTCTCTCTTGCCTGTACCCCTTGGTTGGGCAACGAACTGTGACCTCTGCCGCTAGCGTGTTCAGATGGGAATTTTTTTAACTGTTCTGCAGCAAGGGCCTTCTGGTACTGCCCCATTTTTGTAGGCCTCTCCACCTCAGGAATAAGAGAGTGAAAGTTCTCCTTGTAGCGGGGGTCTAAAAGTGTCACCAACCAGTAATGACTGTCACCCAACATTTTGACAACGCGAGGGTCACGGTTAAGGCAGTGTAACAAAGTCAGCCATGCGTGCCAGACTGGTAACGGGCAAGACTTCCATGCCCTGACCAAGATGACGACTGACCATGCTCTCCTCCTCCTCTTCCCCGCTGTCCTCAGGCCACCCACGCTGAACCGACGGTATAACAGTTGTACAGGTAGTACCGTCTACAGGGCATGATACCAGCTCCTGTTCTTCCTCCTCCTCCTCCTTCTCTCCCTCATTGTCCTGCAATGCACGTTGGGATGAGATGAGGCTGGGCTGTGTGTAATCGCCTGCTACGGCTTCTTGATCCATCTCATCATACTCTGGTTGCAATGCCTCCTCTTTAATTCTCTACAGAGAGCTTTCAAAAGACAGACAAGTGGGATGTGGACACTAATGATGGCGTCATCGCCACTCACCATCTTGGTGGACTCCTCAAAGCTTGTCAGGATGGTACATATGTCAAACATCCAGGTTCACTCCTGAGGTCTTATGTGTGGAGTCTGACCTGAATATCGACGGCCTTGTTGCAGCTGGTACTCCACAACTGCTCTCTTCTGCTCACAAATCCTTTGCAACATGTGGAGGGTAGAGTTCCAATGTGTGGGGACATCACACACCAGTCGGTGTGCCGGAAGCAGCAAACGCTGCTGCAACACAGCAAGGGCGGCGGAAGCTGTAGCCGACTTGCGAAAATGAGCTGACAGGCGGCGTACTTTGACGAGCAGATCTGGCAACTCGGGGTAGGATTTAAGAGACCACTGAACCACGAGGATAAGCACATGAGCCAGGCATGGTATGTGTGTGATCTCGCCTCACCTCAGAGCCGCCACCAGGTTACGGTCATTGTCACACACGATCAAGCCTGGATGTAGGTTCAGCGGTCTCAGCCACAGATCTGCCTGCTCTTTCACAGCTGTCCATAACTCACAAGCAGTGTGAGGTTTATCACCTAAGCTTATGAGTTTCAGCACAGGCTGTTGCCGCTTGGCTGAGGCAGTTCTGCAGTGCTTCCAGCTTGTAACTGATATGGTGATATCTGAGATGGAGGCTGAACATGAGGAGGAGGAGGAGGATGATGCGCAGGAGCTGTAGACTGTGGGGGCAACTCTGACTGACATAGGGCCCGCAATCCTCGGTGTGGGGAGGATGTGTTCGGTCCCAAGGTCCGACTGGGTCCCGGCTTCCACTATGTTTACCCAGTGTGCCGTCAGAGAGATGTACCATCCCTGGCCACAAGCACTTGTCCACGTGTCCGTTGTCAGGTGGACTCTCCCAGTAACTGCGTTGTTGAGAGCACGGCAGATGTTTTGGTTCACGTGCTTGTGTAGAGCGGGGATGGCACACCGGGCAAAATAGAGTTGGCTGGGGACCGAGTACCGAGGGACGGCCACCTCCATAAGGTTGCAGAAGGATTCCGTCTCCACCAGCCTAAAACGCAGCATTTCCATTGCAAGCAGTCGTGAAATGTGCGAATTTAGGACTGTGGCCTGTGGGGCATTGGCTGCGAATTTGCGCTTTCGTTCAAAGGTCTGGGATATGGACAATTGATCTCTGCAGTGGGACGTGGACGTGGACTTTGATGCTGTTTCTTGAGAAACTGCCACAACAAGTGAAGACTGAGAGGAGGGGGCATCTTTGCATGCAGTATGGACTGGGGATTGCCTTGCACGCACAACATGGGGTTCTCTTACACGTACAACAGCAGAAGAAGCAGTGGTGACACCCGCTGACACTGGTCGTGGACCCTGGGGTTTGCCCCACATAGACGGGTGCTTTGCTGACATGTGCCTGATCATGCTGATGGTGGTCAGGCTGGTAGTTTTGTCACCCTTGCTGATGCTGGCCTGGAAGGTGGTACAAATGGCCTTTTTTGGGTTATCAGCAGAGTCTTTAAAAAAATTCCAGACTCTGGAAGACCCACCAGTTGTACTGGCAACGTCCCTCGTGTTGGTGTTACGGGGAACGGTTGCCCGCCTTCTGTCTGCGGCCACCACACTGCTTCTTCCTGCCTGTTGGGGTACTCTGCCTCCCTCCCCCTGTGTGCTGCTGGCCTCACTCTGCGTGTCCTCCTGCCACGTTGGGTCAGTTACTAGATCATCCACTACCTCCTCCTCTTCGACTTCCGCACCACGGTCCTCCTCCTCACTTCGTGGCAATTGTGTCTCGTCATCGCTCACCTCTTGTGACAAATTGCCAGCGTCGCCTTCCTGTGGCCGTGGCTGTTAAAATATTTGGCCATCGCTACATGGGATCTCCTCTTCCACCACTTGAAGCGGAGCAGGCGAGGGGCCCAAATATGGAAATGGACCAGTGAACAGCTCTTCAGAGTGTCCAACTGTGGGATCAGTTGCTGCCTGACGACACTCGGTATGGTGGGAGGAAGGAGCATCAGGGTGAGGAGGAGTATGCGGTCGAGACTCACGGCTACTAAGACTTGACCGTGTGGAAGACAGCCCGGAGTTGGTGGTGCCCAGGTGACTGGAAGTATCTGCTATCCAATTAATAACCTGTTCACACTGATCAGTTGGCAATAGTGGTGTTGTTGTGTGCTTCCCTAGTAATTCGGTCAAGAACTGGGAGTGAGAAGATGTGGCTGTTGGTTGTGGCACATTTTCACCTTGGCCACGGCCCCGTCCTCTGCATGCACCCTCACCAGAACGTCCAGTTCCACGTCCTTTGCCACGCGCCTTGCCCATTGTAAATGAAGTAAAATAGCTTATACTCGCACTATCAATGGCAAAAGGGTAATAAAAAGGAGATTAGAACCGTGGAAGAGGAAAACCACAGTGCTATTTCTCTGGCCTACACCAGAATCTTTTAAACAGATATATTTGTGTCTGAACAGTCAGCGAGACACTCAAACTGTTTTTTTTTAGGTAAAAAAGGCAAAATAATGCAGAGATTTGAACCGTGGAACTGCAGAACCACAGTTCTTGTTATCTGCCCGAAACCAGACTCTTTTAAACAGATACATTTGTGTCTGAACACTCACAGACACGCTCAATTTTTTGGGGGGGAGGGAAATACCAAAAGGTTAAAAAGACGGGTATTTGTACAGTCTGACTGAGGGAAAAAAAAAAGAGGATTTAGATGAAAAAAAAAAGGATTTTTCCTGGCCCCTGAGACCTGGGGCGAAGTCTAGCAATTTGAGCAGCAGCAGCACACAGGACTGTAATGCAGTGTTTGTTGGTATAATCCAGGGGTCTCAAACTCAGCTGGGCATATGGGCCGCACACGGAAAAACATTTAATTTGAGGGGCCACATTATTTGCATGACAAAGTGACATTTTTAGTGATACCATTTTATTTTCTATACACCTTTTGAACTGGTCCTCATCTTGTAGACATGTTCTCCTCTCCTGGTCCCCCATATTGCAGACATGGTCTCCCCTCCAGGTCCCCCAAATTGCAGACATGGTCTCCCCTCCAGCTCCCCAATATTGCAGCCATGGTCTCCACTCCAGGTCCCCCAATATTGCAGACATGGTCTCCCCTCCAGGTCCCCCATATTGCAGACATGGTCTCCCCTCCAGGTCCCCCATATTGCAGACACTGTCTCCCGTCCAGGTCCCCCATATTGCAGACACGGTCTCCCGTCCAGGTCCCCCATATTGCAGACACGGTCTCCCATCCTGGTCCCCCATATCGCAGACATGGTCTCCCATCCTGGTCCCCCATATTGCAGACATGGTCTCCCATCCAGGTCCCCCATATTGCAGACACGGTCTCCCGTCCAGGTCCCCCATATTGCAGACATGGTCCACCATCCAGGTCCCCCATCCAGCAGATATGGTCTCCCATCCACGTCCCCCATATTGCAGACATGGTCCCCCATATTGCAGACATGGTCCCCCATATTGCAGACATGGTCCCCCATCCTGGTCCTTATGTTGCAGACATGTCCCCCATCCAAGTCCCCATGTTGCAGACATGTCCCCCATCCAGGTACCCCCCCATACTGCACACAGGGCCGCCCCCCCCATACTGTGCACAGGGTCCCCGTCCCCCCCGTACTGCACTCAGGGTCCCCGTCCCCCCCATACTGCGCTCAGGGTCCCCGTCTCCCCCATACTGTGCTCAGGGTTCCCCGTCCCCCCCATACTGCACTCAGGGTCCCCATCCTCCCCCATACTGCGCTTAGGGTCCCCATCCCCCCATACAGCGCTCAGGGTCCCCGTCCCCCCCATACTGCGCTCAGGGTCCCCATCACCCCATACAGCGCTCAGGGTCCCTGCCCCCCACATACAGCGCTCAGGGTCCCCATCCCCCCCATACTGCGTTCAGTGTCCCCATCCCCCCCATACTGCGTTCAGGGTCCCCGTCCCCCCATACTGCGCTCAGGCTCCCCGTCCACCCCATACTGCGCTCAGGGTCCCCGTCCCTCCCATTCTGTGCTCAGGGTCCCAGTCCCCCCCCATACTGTGCTCAGCGTCCCCATCCCCCCCATACTGCACTCAGGGTCCCCGTCCTCCCCCATACTGCGCTCAGGGTCCCCATCTCCCCCATACAGCGCTCAGGGTCCCTGTCCCCCCCATACAGCGCTCAGGGTCCCTGTCCCCCCCATACAGCGCTCAGGGTCCCCGTCCCCCCCATACTGTGCACAGTGCCCCCCCCCCCATACTGGGCACAGGTCCCCTGTGCTGTATTTCACATGACAGAGAAAGAAAAAAAAAAAGATTCTCACCTGTCCTCCGTTCCCTCGGCATCCTTTCTGCACCTGTGGCCCGCAGGCACAGACCCCGTAACGATCGCGGCTCTCTCCAGCAGCCGTGGACATCAGCGCTGTAATGCAGAGTATTGCCGCGCAGAGACCGGCTCTCTGCACAGCAATACCAGTGTCAGTCACCGGCCTATCAGAGGCCAGCAGCTGACATCTGTGCATGGCAGTGACGTCATACGCCGCTGCGCTGGGACGCAGAGGTCAGCTGCTGGCCTCTGATAGGCCAGCGGCTGACACTGGTATTGCTGTGCAGAGAGCATTACAGCGCTGATGTCGGCGGCTGCTGGAGAGAGCCGCGATCGTTACGCGGTCTATGCCTGCGGGCTGCAAGAAGCAGCAGGAGGGGCCGCAGGTTTGAGACCCCTGGTATAACCACTGCGTCTCTTATACAGCCTGCCTGCCTGCCTGATATGTGGGATGGATATTAGTCCTCAGAAGGACTGTTTGTTTGATTTTGCAGGCTTTAGAGACCCTACACTACCTATTTCGCAGTATAAATCTCTCCCTTGTTCAGCAGCTCTCACCCTAAACTGTCTGATCCGGAGTGACTGTGTCCAAGATGGCGGCGCCCGGTTTTAAATACTCGAGGTGACGCTGTGCGGCCAGCCAATCACTGTAATGCCCACAACCAACATGGCTGCGGCATTACAGTGACGGGATGGCAATCCCTGCATGTTCATTGGCTCTGTAAAGAGCGCCAAACATGCAGGGCGGAGACCCAAGCTCCCACCCGAGTAACCCGAAAATGCTCGGTGCTTGCCGAATATCCCGAGTAGTGAGATGCTCGGCCGAGTACCGAGCAGTGTCGAGCATGCTCGCTCAACACTATTATCTATCCCTTTTCTGATTATCCCTCCACACAGGTCCTAGTTCACACGCTGCTCCATTCTCCACTAACCCCCCTTTTTTTTATTTCTTTCTCTATTCGTCCCTTTAGTTATCCTTTCCCCATTAGTCCTTTTCCTCTTAGTTCTTCTTTATTTCATATATAGTTGGTATTGTTATGTAATGTTGACCTTTTTTCAACCTTCCTTTCAGTGTATGGCATAATGCCCTGTTACATCATTGTATTACGTCACTATCTCATCTTGTTCGTCAGATGTTTTTGATTAATCTGTGTACATAAACTGCATACCATTTATTTTCATGTTTTGATTTATCATGATTTGCCTATTAATGTTCTTATTTATACAATCAATTCTATGGTACAGCTTTTCTGATGAAGGTCCAAGTTGGACCAAAACATCATAGCTATTCACTTGACTGTTTTGGATTGTAATACACTACATCTGTTACCACATACCTTCATTTACTATACCCATTAGCTACAGTGGTTACATGTCACTGTGCCACATATTCCTCGCTGCACTAGCTTTAGACTTCAAGGTAAAAGGGTAGTGTTAAAATGAAAATGTCGGGGAAATGGTGAAGTATGTACAGTTTGGTACAACATTCAGAGATTTGTGAAATGCTTTTCCAATCTTTAATAAAATGGTCAAAGTGAGGTCACATTATTCAATATTTTAAATACTAAAAGAGCAGAATAATGAGTTGAGACTGCACTATTATTCTAGTGGTGAGTACTATACAAGCAAATGATGAAAACAATTGCTGGAGTGCTTCTCCTAAGAAATGTCGAAGATTGAAGATCTGAACAACTCACACTAATTTGTTCAAATATAAGTACTTAAATATTCTGTGTCCAGCATTATGAGCCCTTGTCTGTATACACGACTTGACACATAACTAACCTAATTATAATGATGAAAGACAGAATGCCGTTACTTCTACAAAGAACTAAACACTGTGCCAGGGCTGTAGATGGGAACAGTTTAGCTTAAATCTGTTGAATAATAAATATGCTTTCTCTCTCAGTAATATGTTAAGACTTTTGGCTCATTGGTAACATTTTAGAAAATTTGTTGAAATTAATTTGACATTTTTACAGAAAACAGAATGCTAATTTGCTTGGGTGCACTCTGAATTCAGCAACATGTAAAATAGTGCTACTTTTAGCGCTTCCTGAATTCTTTTCAATGCAGTATAACTACTGTAGGTATTCATGGACTGCTTTACATGCAGTGCATCTCCAATTACTCATGAGTCAGTGATTGGGTCAAAGGTAGTGTATAGGTTGCTGGAAAAAAAGCTGTTAATTGGATTAATAAGCATATTTCTGAGAAAAATGCATCATGCCCAGGTGTTTACTCCGCTCTCGGGCTTAAGAGATTTCTGGTCGAACTGGTCACTAATCTACAATAAATATGAGAACGGAATCTAAGACTGCAAGGTTCCTGCTATGAAGACATCAGGTTCCTAGATTCTGACGTGTAGTAACTCCATAAAAAGGAAGCTGTCACCTGATCTATTGTGCCCAAACTGCAGGCAGCATGAATCACACACTGGCTGCACAAGCCAGGTATACTTTTTTCCTGAAATGCAGCCAGTATACTTTTTTCCTGAAATGCAGCCAGGTTTACTTTTTTCCTGAAATGCAGCCAGATATACTTTTTCCTGAAATGCTCTGGCTGGGGACCTTAGCTGGAGACAAAAATAATCCAGCGCTGCCCCTGGAAGCTTTTCCCAGAGCCACTCTAGATGATTGACAGGTCTCTCACTATGAGAGTAACATGTCAATCACCTTCAGAGGTGCTGGAAAAAGCCAGCCAGGGGAAGTTCCGCACAAGTGTCATCCCTGACTATGGTGACTGTCTGGATCTTCAATGCCAACATTTCAGAGAAAAAGATACCTGGCTGCACTCATCCATGCAATAATACAGCCAGGCTTTGATTCATGCTGCCCGCGTTTTAGCCATCATGAAAAAGCTGACAGTTTCCATTTATAGAAGACATTTAACCACTTTTTACATGTTAAACTGGCAACTTCATAATAAACTGACTAAAGATCTGAATAAAAAATAATTTTTATTTCTTATCTCTGTTATGGATATATTGACTTGTACATTTTAAATGCTAATTTCCCCTTCAACTATCAAATGCTAGCAGAGATTTTTTTCCTCGGGGCAATTACTTTTTCCCCTCTCTGATATTGCCCAAGCATAAGTAGGCAGCCTCATGCGGGGAAAAAAAAAGAAAATGCCCCCCAGAGAAGCTTAAGTTTCTCAATGTAATATGGTAAGACTGATATGTCTATCTAGAAAATATTGATACTGAGTCTCAATGCCAGCAATTACTTACAGTCCAAGGGCAGAAAGGTGACAGTTATGTTTTGTGTCATTACTTACAACAGTCTGCATCTATCCAAAATAGTGAAGAATAATGCATCTATAGCTGGAGCTGGAAGAGGCGCAAAGCATTGTACTGTATGTGACACATTGTAGCTCTAGTCTGCCTGTGCTGTCGTGTTATTACATTATGAATGACAGTGCTGTAAGATGAGAGCTGCAGCATGTGAGCAGCATGTCACATACAACACTTTGCATGTATAAGAACATTATTCCTTGATGCCTGGATTTGTTTATCCCTATATGTCGCTGCCTGCTTGTGACTGGGCATCATCATGCAATGGAAAAAGTAGGAGAATCTCTGCCAATGCTTTTGGATGAAGGATAAATTAGCCTTTAAAGTTAACAAGCTAATATCTTCTCAACAGAGATGAGAAATAAAAAAAATACATTTATTCAGATCTTTAGTTGCTTTATTATAATGTGGCTAGGTTAGTATGTTAAACGTTATGATCCTTTATAAAGACTAGGCCTATTTAGGTCCTCTTTTAGGACATAGTTACACCTTAATGATGTTTAACTTTTTAAATATCGCATTTCAGAAGTCATAGTTTTTTTTATTATTTTGTCAATGGAGTTTTATAAGAATTTATTTTTGAGTGATGAACTGCATTTGTCTGTGGCACCAGTACATATAACTTATAACCTAACTTCTGTTAACTTTTTATGTAAACTTTATTCTGTTGAAGCGTTCCAATAAAGTGAAACAAAATGTATGTAGTTTTACAAAACTGTATTTAATTAATTTTTTTACAAGAAGTCCTGAATATGGTTTGTGCCGGGAGCAGGCGGACATGTGACCGCAAGTATGCAGTTTGCATTTTTCCTGTCACATTCTGACTAGACTTGTCCGGCATCTCTCAATACACTTTCATTGAGAGAGGCTGTACCCATCTGGCTGGCATGTGACCACATGTATGCAAATCACATACTTGCGGTCACGTATCTGCCTCTCCCGGCCTCAGCATAGGGATTCACAAGTCTGCAGTCACATGGAGTGACTGCAGACTTGTAGCCTAATGCCGGACAACCCCTTTAATAGCAGGATAGCAGCAATGTATTGGCAACTGATTGGTACTTGCAGAGGTGTGGCTGAACAAAATAGTAATAGATGAATATACAATCTGGTATCATGGCTTGCTTGAAGAGTTAAGGTTTATAGCATGGATGCTTACAATGAGGAACTGATAGTTTGAAAATGGTTAACAGCAAGATAACATTGAAGCAATGGAAATTGGTTCTTATTTGCAGAGGCGAGGTTCACACATAAACTGCACTTGCAGTGGTGTATTACCTTGATTGCAGTGACTTTGAATAGAGCTGAGAACAATTGATAATCTGAAACCTTGATTAGAATAGACAGGTGTGGACTACATCTAGGTAAATTTAATTGAGTTTGTGAAAAAAAATACTAGGAATAAAAAGGAAGTCAAAGGCAGCAGAAGGTAATTAGTCATCTTGATGGAGTTTGAACTAGGTGAAAAATAAACTCCTGACAAGCATATAGCTGCTAAGAACCACTGGCGGACACAGACAGAAAAGTACCACTGTGCAAAAACAATATATGGGCCCTTATCAGCCCAAGAACTCATCATAATGCACATTTCCACCTGCTTTGAGGGTAGAAATGGGCGCCCGGACCTCTTGGAACCCTGTTTGCACCAATGATATGTAAGCCCCTGCTAAGAGCAATGCTGTCTCAATAGCTGCTGGCATGGCTGCTTTAGTCAGGCTTAACTCCTTAACAACATACATTTTTGTCATATTTGCTAAAGAAAGTATGAAATCAGCTCATGTCTTGAGCCTGCAGACTCATGGCAGATGTCAACTGTATTAAATAGCTGCCATCTGCCTGTAACTGTGACCAGAGCTGGCTCTGATCAATGCAGTTTAACCATTTAAATGACACTATCTCTGACAGCAGCAGTTAAATGACAAGGATGCGATCATGGGGAACCAATGTGTCATGGCAGCTGGGGGCCTGCTGAAGGCACCCAAAACTGTTATCTTGATCCTTTTGTGAAGTTCAGCTTCATAACCACAATCTTACTATATGTTGCATATGTTAAAATAATTGGGTGTTAGAGAATCACAGGTTCAAATCCCTATGGGGACTATAAAATAAACTAAAAATTAAAAAAAAATTTAAAAAATTTAAGAAAAACATGTAAAAGTTTAAACCACCACCCTTTTCCCTTCATAAAAAAACATATTTTCTATTGTCATATCCAAAAACGTCTGATCTATCAAATTGTTTAATTGTTTAAACCATACTTTAAATGCAGAAAAAAAAATCTGAACATCATAATTTGCATTTTTTGGTACCTGCAATTCATAAAAAAAACAACAACAAGCAATTAAAATGTTATTTATACTCCAAAATGGTATAAATAAAACATCTGCTCAAGTTGCAAAAAACACGCCCTCAGCCCAGCTCTTTGGACCCAAAAAGAAAATGGTGACACAAATAAATTTCTGATTATTTTTCGCTTTTAAATTAATATAAAAAAAACTGGGCAAGATTTGTATTGCTGTAATTGTACTGTCCTGGAAAATCATATTGCCAGGCCATTTTTACAACAATGTACATTGTAAAATACCAAAGCCAAAAACAATGGCAAAATTGCATTTTTTTTTACAATTTCACTGCAATTGGATTTTTTTTTATTATTTTACAGTACATTGTATGGAAAATGGTGTCATTCAAAATTACAATTTGAAAATTTCAATGTAAAAATAAAAAAGTTATGGCTCTTGAAAGAATGGGAGGAAAAATTGAAAGCACCAAACCAATATTTATTGGGTTAAAAGGCTCAGAGATTTTCAGGGATAATACAATAGCATAGCAGTGAACTAGCACAAAGGAAACTGGCCATTGGGGAAGGGAACAAGGCCCAGTGCTTGAGAAAGGACAGGTGAATAACAACTGACATATTCATTCTGTGGGTTCTTTGATAAATATGCATGTCTTCTTTTGCAAACCTCCTTTACAAGTCCAAATTGATACCCATACATGCCATACTAATACAGCAACTTGTTGAAGAAAGTTGCTGGCTTTCTGGACAGACATACACTTACTTATATAGGAGGTTTTTTTTTTGCTATTTCCTTTTTGGCAAGGGGGAATAATAGGGATTAAAGAAATAGACAAAACTTCATTATTATAAAGTTACAAAAAATACATGGTCAATGAAAAAGTGGCAATGGCCATAGACAGAGTAATGTAAAACAAAACAACATACCTCAGCTAGGAATTTGAAAGCTACTAGCAGCAGCATCAATACCAATGTGCCATCTGTCCAAGCAGTAGGGCTACCAAATTCCGATCCCTATTGACTTCTTTTGCCTCTGGCTAGTATATTAATGGAGAGTAAGTGAAGAACGTTAATGAATAAATGGCACATCATTCATCTCTGTCACAGCAGGATGATGTTTTCTCTGATAGTAACACCTTTAGGCCACAGCCCCACTATCAGTATTTGATCAGTATTTTTTCTCAGGAGTGGGAGCCAAAACCAGGTGAGGAACAATCAGAGAAAAGGTATAATAGAAACAAGTGCACCAATTCAGCATTTATCACCCACTCCTGGTTTTGGCTCCAACTCCTGAGAAAAAATACCGACCAAACACTGACCAAATACTGATAATGGGGCTATGGCCTTAGTTTGAGTCAGTGTTCTTCACAGTTCTACTCCTTTGCCTCTGTAATAGTTAATATTTTATATTGCAAACTTTCTATCACCTCTATCCATTCTGCCCCTTATTTCCTTGAGCCACAGCACTTCATGTGTTAAGGAATATATTTTTGAAGTAAAATACTGACCGTGTGAACATCGCCTAAGAGGAACAGTTAGCCATTGTTAGCCAAGTCAGAAATGATGACTTTCATTGTGTGGTAGACATGACCTGGGAACTAAATCAAGTTATCAAGTTGACGAGAAAAATGTCATCAGAGGGGAAGAGTTTTGGCACCTTTGATAGAGAGTGAACCCAATGTTAAGCCAAAAAACTTCAAGGGGTAGATTTGCTTCTTCTGAAAATGCAGCTTGGGAGCAACTGATGCTGCAGGAGATGATGATAGAGAAGGGTCAACCCTAACTGAAATATATGGTCTTGCTCTTGTGTGGACATCTCAGGTGTGGAAATTCTTCTCTACGCTGCTGGCACTGGCTGAGAAATATTTTGAAGTATGCAAGCACTACAGGAGTTAAATAGACTGTAGACATCCAAGATCGAACAGATGAAAAATTGCTGCTTTCCATAAGCACATAAAGCAGCATCACGTTCTCAAATGGGAAACCAAGCTGGCCAGCAATTTGAACAGGGGGATGGAGGAACAACAGAGGATGGAGAAAGACCGTCTAATTCTACATGCTCATTGAGTGCCTTTTGAGACCTTAAAGTCAATTTTACTTGCAGCAATAAGTAAAAGTGGAAGAGGAAGAGCAGCAGATGGATGTGGAGGTGTACAATGAGTTATCCCAGACAAAGGCAAGAGTTGAAGCTGATAATGATGATGACAATGACGAAGCTGGCTACGATGAAATACTGTCTCAATGGGGTGCGAAAGATAACAAATGGAGCCCTTTGTTGTGCTTGCGATCAAGGCAAGTGTGAGGACCTGGGGTCTTCCATGGGCGTAATACTATTCAGACAATACAGGGTGAGGGTAAAACATTGTGGCAATACTTTATCGAACCACAAAGCGGACAATAAACACAAAGAACAGTTCCAGCAAATACACAAGATGGTACAACATTACACAGTCTCACCCTTCCGCTCCGCCCACCTGGAATAGAACAGCTGCAAATTTGGGTCTTCCAGTGCCAACTTCCTCAACCAGTGGCCCCCCCACTTCTGACAGAACCCCACGAGAAAAGGTAGTGGCAAGCTTAGGAAGCTAGCAGTCCATCGAAGTACAAGGCCAGGAGACCCAAGGGCCCCACCCTGGCCTCTCTGAGAGTTTCCATGGGGCCAGATGACTGGCTGGTCCAAATCTGGCTTCTCTGAATGTCTCCATGTGTTCCAGGTGACCGGACGGTCCCTCCTGTCAACCCCAAACAACATATACATGGGGCCAGGTGACTTCATCATCCCAACCTGGTCTCCCCAATTGTATCCATGGTCTCTCTGATGGTCAATGAAGGAGATCCAGATCTCTCCAGTCAGGGCTATATATCCTTAGGCTGGAATCCTGTAGAATCCAAATCTGTGTCTCTTTGGGTAAAGCCATCCTTCCAAGCTGATGGTCTGAGAGAGTCTGATCTTTGATTCTCCTTGTAAAGTCTCTTTCCAATCTCTGTGTCAAGTCTTACTGCCACAGTAGCACATGTCCTTTTTAAGTACACATACACAGGTCAAGGGGTTAGTCATTAGACGGCATTACTCACAGGGCTAAGGTCTCATTGTTTTAGCTAATCAATTTACATAGTTGGTGTAGCAGGGGCTCTTGCAAATAAAAATCATTGTTTCAGAATCAAAGAGGAGACAACAATCAGGGTTATACAAATACTGGTCTGACGTTCCTCAGACACAGAGATACACATACATTTACAAGTCAACACAAAGATAATATTGTATATTTCTTGGATTAAAAAATCTAAACATTTGGCTTATTAAGATTATAGGCTGTATCGTCACAACAAGCTGCATGGTTTTTTCATTGTGGGATGACAGGCATATTGTTAGCTTCAAACAAAGGAATTATTATTGGATAATCATGCTTATAAGATCCTTGCTATAAAGAAAATTTGAGAGATTTTTACAGCTTCCAAAGAGAAGTCAAAATTGATTCATTAGCAGCAAAAGCTGTGTTTCTTGTTCGGCGAAGCTTTTCTGATCAGATGTCTCCCGACAGCACTTCTGACTTAGAGACCCTTCTGTCCTTCCTGCAGATCCAATGCTCTCCCACCAGGGCTAGGGCTATACCAAACCGCAAAAACAGCAGCAGTATAACCAAATATATGACATCATGGACAATATTTTTAATCCACTGCTGCAACACTTGATGTTCCTCTGCAAAAAAAAGACACACCACCTGACCATGTAGCTGAACTTTATCTGTTCTCAGGCAGACACCTTGAGCCCTGACCATTAGTTAAGCAGACTGGACCATTGACAAGAACTGGCTTAGTTTCCCATTGGTGTACTGTCTTGTCCAGCTGCTAGTGTATTGTAGAGATGGTATTCAGCATGATAGGTGGTTTTATTGCATCCAAGTGAACCATATTGTCCTCTGAAAGTGTGGAAAAGGGGTCATCTCCAGTTTGTACAGTATATTAAAGATGAGTGAATCTACTGAAATTTGAAATTGGCACATTGTTTGAGTACAGCAGAGAAAACCCATTTGTTTGTGCCTTGCTATGCTCTGGGGTATAAATAGGAAAAACATAATACACACCTAGAATCTCACCTGTCTTGCCACTGCCACAGCCTATTCTGCCATCTTTACGTTGTGGTGGAGCTTCAGGCATTGAGTATGCCTTTAATGTTATGGTGGATGTCAAGAAATTATGACATGCATCTTCCCGAGACACTGACCAGGCCTCGGGTGACATATATTGTGACAACATGACATTCACCATGGACTATTTGACACCAGATGCTTTACCACAGAATAAAGATAGCAAAAGAGGCTGATGCACCTCAAGGAACAAGTGAGTGGTAAGGGGAGTATTACATTTTTTTTTTTGTACTTTTTTTCTTGCCGTTTACAATTTAACATAATGGCATCTAGCTGGCAGCCATTTTACTTTATGTGCATGAAGCGAATCAGAAAAAAGTCAAGTTAGAAAAATCCAAATGTGTTGTAAAATTATAGATAGATACATTTAATTCAGTAATGGTCTTAACATAAGTCAAAAAGCTGTCTGTACCAATTTATTCTCCCGACGGAGTCGTATATGGTATATAGACCGATTAAGCCATTAGTTGGCTGCCATTTGGCATCACTGTTGTAACCTGGTACTGGTACACTATAACTGGAATGCTCCCATCTTTACGAATTTGTTATCATTATGACATGGGCTTGAAGTTATAGGATTCACAACCTTTTATAGAACGTTATTGCTTTTTCCTTTTCTCTAATAAATCATATGATATCAGTTTGTATAATTTCCTATCAATACTTTATCAAGTGTTTCCAATTCATATTCATCTCCATTGACCTCAGTGGCTGGACAAATGTTATGATCAATTCTGTAAAAAAAACATGACAGGACTAGTGAAAACGTATGCACTAATTAATCTGTTTTAGTCTTGTAGAAATAAACAGTATCCACTATTTAGTACTGATCTTGTCAGTGAAAACCTTGTTTGTCAAGAAATAATTCACTGCAGGATTAATAAAGGAGGATGATGGAGGCAAGTATGATAAATGGCCATCTGTTTGATACACGGGTGTTATAATAGGAAACCTTCACATAGTATGGCTCTTTGTCTTGGTTCATAGAGAAGTATTGCAAGTGCCCTAAAAGGGTATTCACACAAGGATGTCTTCATTAAAAGGACCCTCTAATGAACACAGTTTCCGCACACTATACTGCTAGTAAACCATACTCATTCAAACTCATGCTCACATTACTATTACTACATAGACATGTTAGCAATGTTGTGGAAACCCCTTTTTTGGGAGAGCTAAGGGGGAGACACAAGGGATCTCTCGGTCTGCTGGTGCTAGTCAAAACAAGTAACAATTGTAAAGGGTCTGGGAGGCGGAACCTCTGAGCAACTATACAAGGGGGCGGTCCTTGTAAGGAAGCGGGTGGCTCCTAGGGAAGACGGGCAGGTAGTCACGGCAAGTGACAGGGACAGTCTCTGGGTAGAAGGGCAGGTAGTCACAGCAAGTGACAGGGACAGTCTCTGGGTAGACTAGCAGACAGGTAGCAGGTGGACGCTCCCAGGTGAGCGGGCAAGAGTCTCTGGACGGGCAGGTGGTCACAGCAAGTGACGGCAGAGCCTCCAGGTAGGCTAGCAGGCAGGTAGCAGGTGAGCGCTCCCAGGTGAGCGGGCAAGAGTCTCTGGACAGGCAGGTGGTCACGGCAAGTGACGGCAGAGCCTCCAGGTAGGCTAGCAGGCAGGTAGCAGGTGAGCGCTCCCAGGTGAGCGGGCAAGAGTCTCTGGACTGGCAGGTGGTCACGGCAAGTGACGGCAGAGCCTCCAGGTAGGCTAGCAGGCAGGTAGCAGGTGAGCGCTCCCAGGTGAGCGGGCAAGAGTCTCTGGACTGGCAGGTGGTCACGGCAAGTGACGGCAGAGCCTCCAGGTAGGCTAGCAGGCAGGTAGCAGGTGAGCGCTCCCAGGTGAGCGGGCAAGAGTCTCTGGACTGGCAGGTGGTCACGGCAAGTGACGGCAGAGCCTTCAGGTAGGCTAGCAGGCAGGTAGCAGGTGAGCGCTCCCAGGTGAGTGGGCAGGCTGGTCCATAGACAGACTGATTGGTGTCGGAAGGCAGACCGTCGGAGCGCAGGCTTGCAAGCAGGTAAGCGGATATCAGGCAGGTATCAAGCCGGAATCTGGCAGGTGACTGGCAGGTAACTGGTAACGGGACCTGAGGGCTGAAGCAGAGTGAAGGCTTTGCAACAACATTGCTCGGGCACCTCCATTTTGGAGGAGGTGCTTTATATATGGTGAGGTCCTCCAGCCATTGGCCGGGGACTCCTTAGGACGGCGTGCGCGGCCCCTTTAAGAGAGGGGGAGCGCGCGCGCGCGCTCCCTAAGCACAGTGGCCGGGAAGCAGCGCACGCTGCCAGCAGAGCGGGAGGAGGACGCCGGGCACGGAGCGGAGAGGTGAGGGGAACAGCGTCCCTGCCTAGCAGGAGGCAGGGACGCCGACGCTACAACAATGTTCCGGAGACAAGAAATACACAGTGTCAGTGTACAAACTTGTCTGTCTTGCTGTCAGAGACAGAGGTTTTTATTAGGTTATTATTAATGTATCATTAACAAAAAAGAACAAAAAGAACAAAAAAAAACTTTGTCTACTAAAAAAAAACTGCTTAGCAAAAAACGAGTAAATGACCTCTGCCTATGTGGCGGTTCTAAGCCTTGAAAAAGTTTCCTGCAAGACGATGCCCTGTTTCGCTGCTTTTGTGAGCATAATTTAAAGAAATTGGGTATACCTATTGTGACTAAATTAGAATATATGATAGCCTTGCCATAATACCAATAACAGATGAGTCAACTGTTTTTATTTCGTTGTCTCCAATATTTAAGTCTGTAAATTAAAAGTAGAGATAAGGAAATAACTTGATTTACTCAAACCGAAATTATTTATGATTCAATTTGGCCGAAGGGCAGGGAAGGCATAAAACAAAAGAATACTAACCTGACCCTTACCAATCTTCTTAGGCTGGTCACTGTTTCAGTCTTCACATGTACATCTTCTTTGATTTCTGGTCTGAAGCATCTACGCCGCCTCCTGAACTGACTAGGCAGTGATGTCATTACATAGAGGCCTAGTCAACACAGGAGATGGTGAAGATGCCTTGAACTGGAAGATGCCAAATATGACCCAGTGAAGACCGCATATGTGACCATACTAAAGAAGACGACAGGGGTGGAGTAGGGCTTCATAATGGGACTAGTGTGGTCCCAGTGTATATAATTTCTTCTTATTTTTTTCTTATTTTTAATACATATGATACAAATAGAACAATTTTGAGGTGAGTTGAATTTCCTGGCTAAATTCAAGTGAACCTCAGAATTTTTTCGCTAGTTTTGCTAATGACTAATTAAAAAAAGTCTAGGAAAAATATTTTACAAGAACGCTAGACCATAATTAATCCTTAGAGAGTCACTATTAGTTCACACCTTCAGTATTTGGTCATTATTTTACCTCAGTATTTGTAAGCCAAAATTAGGAGTGGAACATCATCATTATTTTTTAGGGTCTCCCCATTTTAATAACCAGTAAAGGCAAAGCAGACAGCTGGAGACAGATATTAATAGGCTTGGAAGCTCCATGGTTATTGGCCCCTTCCCAGACTAATAAGACCAGCTCACAGCTGTCTGCATTACCTTAGCTGGTTATCAAAAATAGGGGGGGACCCCATGCCATTTTTTTATTTATTTCTTTATTACCTAAATACAAGTACAGAAAACTACAAATCAAAGCACTGATTATATATCTCACTGACATATTTCTATCTATCTATTGTATCTATTCTATTCTGACATTTCGGGCTTTGTATTTACTATACTTGACTGATGAAATGTTTGGCTTCCTTTGAAATGTGTGCTTAAAATGGGACCGCACACACATGGTCCCTGTGCCGTGCGATTTTTTTTTTCTCGCTTTCATTTACTTGCATTGGTGAGTGCGATCCGATTCTCGCAGAGAATCGCAGTATGCTGTGATTTTTTCTTAGTATAATCCGAGCTGAGAAAAAATTTGCTGATGAACACTGACTCATTCATTTACTAATATTGGTCAGCGTGCAATGAGATGTTTTCTCGCATTGCACTCGTTCAATTTATACGCCAATGGGAGGGAACCCTTACAGGGGTACTCCCATCTCCAAGATCCTATCCCAATATGTAGTAGGTGTAATAATAATATTAGCAAATACTGCCAATTAGAAATGAAGTATAGTTCTTATGATTTGCTATGCCGCTTACCCCATGTGCAGGGCATTTCAATAACTTAGTTAGCTGTTAGTGGTCGTAACCATGGATATATAACTTGTCACTATATGAGTGGTCGTAACTATGCATACCTAAGCTACTGCAAAGCCCTGCACATGGAGTAAGCGACATAGCGAATGAGAAGAATTATACTACCTTTCTAACATGAGGCATTTGCTAATATTATTATTACTACACCTACTACTTATTGGCATAGGATCTTGGAGATGGGAATACCCTTTTAATGACAGGTTGGGTTTCACCTTTAGTTTACAGTTTCCTTATATAGTGTGATAATTTGAATTTGTTACATTAGCAGATGCTAAAAATTTCAGAATATTAAATTGTATGCGGTGACACCTAGTGACGTTTATCACAACAAAAGCACAGATTTATGTTTTTGCTTTCAAAGTTGCTACTGAGTTGCTGGCAGATGCAGCAGTAATGTTTCTAACACTAATATTCATTATCAGAATTTTTCTGAACATAATTAATGTTATTTTAAGTACATGACAATGAATGCCCTAGGCTTACGAACAGTGTCTTTGCCAAGGACACAGAGAAATACCAGTCTGGTAAGTACCAGTGCTTTCAAGATTTTCAAAGGAAATTGATTACAGTTTCTTATTGTTTAACCTGTGTAAAGTTATATGCAACACAAGTAATAACTGTTGACAAAATGAAAAAAATGTACGTAAAAAAAATAAATAAATAAATTATATATATATATATATATATATATATATATATAAATATATATATATATATATATATATATATTTAATCTTTTATATACAGGGGTTTTCATAGAGTAAAACATTGATGGTATAGCCTTAGGATAAGCCAGCAATCTTTGGTCAGGGGAGACAGGAGTGTATTATTATTTGTGTTAAAGCAACAGTCCTGCATTTTTTTAATTGCAGTGCTGGAGTGGTGCTGCTATTTTAGGGTCCTTGCCCATAGTCTCATACTTACCAGCCACCATCTTCACCTTCTATCAGCGCCGCTCCTGACGGTTTTCAGCAGGTTTTGATCTGCCGATCGCATTATTGTTTGGTCACTTTTCAATGTAAGCTTATGAGAACCTTGTTCTGACCCTCATAGACTTACAATGAGAACTCGAAAGTCAGAAGTTGCTTTCACAAGATTGCAGCACGGGACCAGAGCGGCACCGATAAAGGGTGAAGACGGAGACAGGTAAGTATATGACTATGGTCAGGGATCTTAGACTAGTATCACCACTTCAGCACCCAAAACACTGGGGTGGTGCTTTAAAGTAACATGATCTTCAGGCCCTGTGTAACCAAAACATGATGCAGATTGCCACATTTAGAAATCAGTGGCGTAAATTAAAGCTTGTGAGCACAAAGTAAAATTTCCAACACAGCCCCCAACTTTCATGGGTCTTTAATAGTATTAGTTTACTCATATGAGCCAACTGGTCTTTTAGGGGTCTCCTAAACTTAGGGGTCAGTGTGCAACTGCATCCCTTGCATTCACTATAGTTATGACCCCAATTTTAAAATGGACTTCTTATCTGAATATTCAGTTCAGAAGAAAGGAATGGAATAGCACTCTTAGAATTAGTTGATGTATTGGCCATTGTCTATTACCAGCTATGCCAAATGTATTATGCTAAACATAATGAATTACAGTACTGCAGTTTCATTTGTTTCTACTGGATTGGTGCCTTGATGGGATGTGGTCATACAATTTCCCAAATCTGATTATTAATAATACCACAGATGTTTAGCTAATATCAGTGATCAAAGAATACAGTGGATAATGTTTGATGTAGGGAAATGCTTCCTGTCTCTTCCTTTCCACATTTTCACTCTTTTTGTAGCATACAACAATAACTGCAGGCTCATGTTGTGGAGGGACTATGTTTAGCTTAAAGCAGATAGTTCTGTGTTCCATAATATATTGTATGACTTCTCAGGTTTGTTTGTAGTTGTTTTATGTCCCAAGTAAAACTGCTTATTCTCTCTCAATGTCGGAGTGCTGAATGATCCTGCTGAAAGCTCAATCTGCAAGAGGTTATTGGCCCAGAAACAGACAGGACAAGCCAAGCCCTAACACACTGATACAAGTAATCTTCCATAGGTTTTCAGGCTGCTGGGTAGAGTTGAGCCACCCCCGTAGTGTTCGAGTTCGGTTCGGTTCGTCGAACAACCGTATGTTCGTCGAACTGTTCGTCGAACACCGTCGAACGCCGTTAAAACCAATGGCAGGCAAACAAAAACATATAGAAACACATAGAAAACACCTTCAAAGGTGTCCAAAAGCTGACAAACTGATCAGAAGACACAACTAACACATGGAAAAATGACAAGTACATATAGTCATGCGAAAAGAAAAGAGGTGGAGGAGTAAAAGGAGGGGGATACACAGATATAGGCATGTCATGCCCTTCTAAAACCAAAAAAGTGCGAAGCTGACACGGCCAGTCCGTTCCTGCCCGTGCGACCTCCGTGTCGCCGGGTTTGTGCCAGAGCTGCGGTGGACCCTGACGGCCAGCCCCCCTTTCCCAATACTGGTGCCTGGCCGCTGGTGGGTCGAGTGAGCCCACCTGCGGTGGAGGCAGGTCTAAGCTTTTTAATTTGAATTGTCTCTGTAATTTGAATGAGTACACTTTAAATCCTTTTACAAGGATCTATTGGAGGGCAAGTCTCATGCCAGCAGCAGCGGGAATTCCAGCTCCAGTAGCGTCCACTAAAGCTGCTGCAGTTAAAAAGCTTTTATAAGGATCGAGCTTGGTGGTCTACCGCAAGTCGTCCTAACGCCAGCCCCAGCCCCTGTGCCTTGGGGTGCCTCCTGATGCTCTTCACTGAGTGTCCCGGGGGCCCGAAGCATTTCCTTTGAAAAAATTAAGTGTCCAAACTACAGGTGGTGTAGCTTGCTTAACAGGTGGGATAATCCGCTGACTAGCAGACACTGCTACTAGGTCCAAAGTATTTCCTGGGCTAGATGCAGTTAAAAATTTGTAATTAGATACTCTCGTTGGATGCTGAGAAAGCATTCCATAGAGTCTCCTGGCACGCCATATATTATTCTCTTAAAAATCTTGGGGTAGGGGTCTAGGGGACCATTTTATAGTCAAAATCATGGCCCTGTATCACAATCCATCAGCTAGGCTGAAGATAAATGGAACATTTTCATCACCTTTTTTATAATCACCAATGGGACAAGGCAGGGATGTCCTCTGTCCCCTCTCTTATACATCCTAGTGATGGAGCACCTGCTCTCATCAATTCGCGATAACCCCAATATTAGGTGGATTGAGGTGGGAGGCACCG
Organism: Phyllobates terribilis; assembly: GCF_046119375.1. Lineage (NCBI taxonomy): Eukaryota > Metazoa > Chordata > Amphibia > Anura > Dendrobatidae > Phyllobates > Phyllobates terribilis. Next base: position 528,171,229 of record NW_027362764.1, on the reverse strand, counting down.
AGTACAAGTGCTCTACATTTGCTGATGATGTCCTAGTATATATCGCTCAATCACATATATCCATCCCTGCTGTTATGGCTGAAATAGATCACTTTGTTACATGGTCAAATTTTAAAATCAATGCAGCGAAGTCTGAGGCCCTCGATGTCTCCCTCCCCAAATCCATACAGGATTCCATCCAGTCCAACTTTCCCTTTGCCTGGCCCTCACAGGGTATCAAATACTTAGGAATTCCTATTCATAGAGACCTCTCCCGTCTATTTTATCTTAATTTTGGGCCCTTTATTGAACAACTCCATAAAGATCTTACTTCTTTGACGGTGAAGGATTTTTCTTGGTTCGGCAGAATAAGTATACTAAAAATTAACGTCCTACCTAAACTCTTATACCTCTTCCAAACCATTCCCGTGGTAATTCCCTCAAATTTTTGGAAAAGACAACACAGTAGCTTTTATTCTCCCCAAGATGACACAGGTGGGGCAGATGTTGGTTGTCCCGGCCTTCTAGGCCGCATTGTAGCACAGTGAGCTTCGCACTGCAACTTATGCTTCATATCCATGTGACGGTTCATGCATGAAGTACTCAATCTATGGATTTTTTGGCCTCTACTTAGCTTTTGGTGACAAATGTTACAGATAACACGAGTTGGGTCATCCTTAGCTATCTGAATAAATGCCCAGGCTATGAAAGGTTTAGAGCCCATGCGACTCTGCTACTAGCAATACTATCAAATGATTGGCTGAGTTAGATGCAGAGCGTCTGGGTTTGGTTGGGGGTCCCCACAGTATGCCTAGGCTAGATGCAGTTAAAAATTCTCATTAGATACATAGGCGGTGCAGCTTGCTTCGCAGCTGGGCTAATACGCCCAAAGTATTGGTAGACTCTATACTAAATAAGGAAGGATTCACTGACTGTGGTGGCCCCTCCGTGGGCCGTGGCGATTGGTGGAGATTTGGTGGATGATTATAGGAGAAAGCTCCTTAATAGAGAAAGTTGGTGGATTTATACTTTAAATACACGTTTACCAGCAGGTTTAAACATCAGACATGATTTGATGTATCATTATGAGTGATTATTTATAGATTATTATTATATATGTTCCTTTTTTCTTCTTTCTTTTTCTTTTTGATTATTTACATTTATATGCATTGTTTCTATGCTATACGATTTTAACATGGTATGTGTGTTTAAATTTCTGATTAACTCAGCCTTGAACAGGTGCATAGCAGGACATGACATATAAATACCACTTCCTTGCTGTTTTTTTGCTATGCAATGATTAAGAACTCGTATATATATTGTGCAGAAAGAAGGGTGAAAGTCCGCCCAGGCGGGAGGAAATTGGAGTTTCATAACACATATTTGAACTGGAGAGGTATTAGAGGCCTGCAATGGACACAGGAACTAATGGAGGTAATCAAGGTAGGGAGAGAGGCAAGAGGTCCGGTCATCTTAGTTATACAGGCCGGGGGAAACGACATAGCTTATCACAAGAGCGCATAACTAATGGCAATAATGAAACTAGACACTGAGCGCTTCAGAGAATTTTTCACAAAACTAACTATAGTATGGTCAGAGATTGTGCCGAGAACGGTATGGCAAGGTGCGTGAGACATCACAGCCATCGAACGGACAAGGCAGGTAATAAATATTCAGATGCCAAAATTTATAAGAGACAGAGGCTGTGTAGTGATACGACACCGACAACTGGAAGGAGATAAAGCCGGCCTCATACGGCCCGACGGTGATCACTTAATGGATATTGGACTGGACATATTCCTGTCAAGACTCCAGGACGGAGTGGAACAAGCGTTAAGAGTGATGGATTTGGGTCAGAGTCCTGTATACGAGTAAGCAGGATCCTCCGTGGCCTGGAAATAGAAAGGACATGTTGGAGAGTTACACTTGTTGGCCAACTTGCCATTGTGGAGATTGGAGACACAGGGCATGCTGCAATAAGCTGAATTATTTTAGAAATAAAATGTATTTCTAATGGAATGAGTACAAACAGTTAATAAAGCTGTGACCGATCCTCACCCATCCAGTTGTAAGAGTTACATGATTGTATTGTCAATGAAAGGTGGGCGTTAGGGGGCTAAGCTTCTGGGTTTGGTTAGGGGTCCCCACAGTCTGCCTAGGCTAGTTGCATTTAAAAATCATTATTAAATACACAGGCGGTGCAGCTTGCTTCGCAGCTGGGTTACTACGCTGACTAGCAGACACTGAAGCTTTGGAGCAGACCTCTGAGTAAACAGCTCTTCAGAGTCAACCATCTGAGTTACCCCAAGCCATAGTGTATGTATTTTCTTACGGTTAAAAGGGGGGGGGGGGACCCAACCCACCTCTAATTGACGATGGCAATGTCACGTAAAACAAAGCAAGGGGACTCCAAAAAGAGTCTCAATTTTTTCCAAAAATTTGTGGCACAGACACCACTTAAGTGGCATCAATTGCCCCAGAGTTGCTTAAAACGGTTGGTTAGAATGAGTACCACACACTGCTACTATGCCCAAAACTATTTTCCAGACAAGATGCAGCTGAAAATTATTAGTAATTTGCAAGCTGGTGGAGCTTAGTATAGATGGCATAATAGAATGAGTACCGCACACTGTTACAGGCCCAAAATTATTTTCCAGACTAGATGCAGCTAAAAATTATTAGCAATTTGAAAGCTTAAAACGGTTGGTGAGGTGATTTTACGAAATACTCAAGCTTTTACTCTCCCCAGGATGACACAGGGGTAGAAAAGTCCTTGCGGATCCATGATGTGTTCATCTTTTTGAACGTGAGTCTGTCTACATTCTCAGGTGACAGCCGCGTGCGCTTATCTATCATCACACCACCTGCAGCGCTGAACACACGTTCAGAGAGAACGCTGGCTGCGGGGCATGACAAGATCTCCAAGGCGTAAGTGGCGAGCTTCGGCCATTTATCCAGATTGGAAGCCCAAAAAGAGCAAGGGTCCAGTGACACAGTCATGGCTTCGATGTTTACTTGGAGATACTCCTGTACCATCGTCTCTAGGCGTTGACTATGTGTGAGACTTCTTGTCTCCTGTGGCCTTGCAAAGGATGGGCTAAAAAAGCTGTGAAATGATTCTGCAAAATTGCTGTTACCAGCAGATACAGTGTTTATGTTACGGTTTGAGTGCTGAACACTCGACAGTCCCACGGTTGGCAAGTTAGAACTGTGAGATTCACTACATGCACCACTGGTGTTTTGTGGAAAAGCACATGTAAGATTCTGCAACAGTCTCTGCTGATACTCCTGCATGCATGAATCCCTTTCTATGGCAGGAATTATTTCGGCAAATTTACTTTTGTACCGGGGATCTAAGAGTGTGGCAACCAAGTAGTCAGGATTATTTCGAATTCTGACAATTCGAGGGTCATGTTGCAGGTAGTGCAGCAAGAAGGCACTCATGTGTCTTGCGCATCCAGGAGCACCAAGTCCCTGTTGTGTTGGTGGTGAGGTAACAATCATGCTTCCTTCCTCTGCCCTCTCCCCCTACCTCGCACAACAGAAATGTGATCAAGGTCTCCCTCATCTGATGAGTCTTCCATCAGTTCGTCCTCCACTTCTTCCTGGGCTCCTGCAACTTCCTCACTAGTTTGGCTGCTACTATCTCCCCCACCCTCACATGCCTGCCGCCTTGGTGCTGCGGACCGTCTGGACCTTTCAGATGTTAGCCCTTCCGCATACAACTCCTCCTCCTCTACTTCCTCCACCTCCTCTTGTCGCACCACCTGACTCTGAATTCTGTTTAACATGTGCTCCAGCATGTAAATCACCAGAATAGTCATGCTGATAATGGCATCGTCAGCACTAAACATCTTCGTCGCCATTTCAAATCTGTGCAGAAGGGTGCATAGGTCCCTGATCTGAGACCACATCTCCAGCGTGATTTGCCCCACCTCTGGATCCCGTTGGCCCAGGCTATACATCAGAACGTATTGCACCAAGGCTTGTCGGTGCTGCCACAGTCGCTGCAACATGTGCAGCGTTGAATTCCACCGGGTAGGCACATCGCATTTTAGCCGGTGAAGTGGCAGGCCCAACGACTTCTGTAGAGATGTAAGTCGCTGAGCTGCGGGATGCGAACGGCGGAAGTGAGCACACAGTGACCGTGCCCTCTGCAGAAGGCCATCTAGTCCGGGATAGTGTTCTAAAAATTGCTGGACAACCAGGTTCAACACGTGAGCCATACAAGGCACGTATGTGACATTGCGCCGGCGAAGGGCCACACCGAGGTTTGCAGCATTGTCGCACACAGCCTTCCCTGGTTTCAGGTCCAGTGGAGACAACCGTTCATGAAACTGGTTCTCCAGAGCTGACCACAACTCATCAGCTGTGTGACTCACATTTCCCAGACATTTCAAAGTAAAACCGCCTGATGACGTTGAGCCCTGCTGCCAGCATAGTAAGGAGGTGTGCAGGATCCCTTCAGCACAGTTAGAAAGCATGTGGCATGACCAGACAGGCTTTGGGTGCAGGTGGAAGACCGAGAGGAGGTTGAGGAGGCAGAAGCAGTGGAGGAACTTCGAGATAAAGAGGTTTGACGCACAACTCGTGGGGACGGCAAGACTTGGACAGCAGCCCCTTGTCCTGCTGTCACCATAGTTACCCAGTGCCCAGTCAGCGACATGTAACGCCCCTGTCCATACCTACTCGTCCAAGTGTCTGTGGTAAAATGCACCCTGTCACACACAGAGTTTCTCAAAGAAGCGGTGATGTTGTGTGCGACATGCTGATGGAGCGCAGGCACACCTTTCTTTGAGAAGTAGTGCCGACTGGGCATCTGGTACTGGGGCACTGCGACGGACATAAGGTCTCGAAAATCCTCTGTGTCCACCAGGCGGAAAGGCAGCATTTCTGTAGCCAAGACCTTGCAGATGGTGAAATTCAACCTCTTGGCTTTCTCATGGCTAGGAGTAAATTGTCTTTTACTTGTCCACATCTGAGGGACCGAGGGCTGGCTGTTGTGCTTAGACGGTGTTGAGAAGGGTGTCCCCGCCAAACTGCCGGTCTGTGAGGAAGATGCAGGCGGACATGTTAGGTTGCCTTGATCCAAAGGAGGTGCTCTCGATGTCGGAGAGCGCTCAACACCAGCTGGTGCTTCCACCTCCAAAGAAAATGATGACCTGCCAATCACGCTGGCTGTTGCAGGTAAAGAGGTGGCTGGTCTGCGTCCCAAAACAGGTGTGACTGCTGTCCCCCCAGTCACAGAGGATGAAGAGGCCGCGGATGCACAAGATGGAGCAGACAGTGGATGGCCCGGCCCGCTAGGCCGCATTGTAGCACAGTGAGCTTCCCACTGCAACTTATGCTTCATATCCATGTGATGTTTCATGCATGAAGTACTCAAACTATGGATTTTTTGGCCTCTATTTAGCTTTTGGTGACAAATGTTACAGATAACACGAGTTGGGTCATCCTTATCGATCTGAAAAAATGCCCAGGCTATGCAAGGCTTAGCACCCATGCGACCTGAAGAGCCACCATGACTTGTGGTCAGAGGCAGAGTTGTGTTTGAGGATGCAGTTGTTGACGTGCTTCCAGTACTACGTCTCTGTCCAGGAAGGCGCAACCTGACCTCGTTGTCACTAGCATCCTCCTCCACCTCCTCATCGACTGGCTGACTGTGGGTTGACAGTAAGTGGGATCTGCAACCTCGTCATCGTCACCCTGTGTGTTTTCACACCCGTCGTCCTCAGAGCCAATCTCTTCCTGCCCTGACAAAAAAATCAAGTTGTCGCTCCAATCAGGTATTTGAGTCTCATCATCGTCTTCCTCATTGTCTCCACCAACAGGAGTTACAGTTTGGGAACGAGGGTCTACATTATGGTCAGAACCTACTGGGTCTGGTCCTGGATCCGACTCATAAAGATTCTGGGCATCAGTGCAGATCATTTCCTCGTCTGGATTCACAGAAGCTCTGGAGCCAACCTCTGATTCCCAGGCTATAGTATGAGTAAACAGCTCTGCAGACTCAACCATCTGTTCTACCCCATACTCAGGCGGGCAGCTGGAGACCTGGGAGCTGTGAGGAAGCAAGTGCGATTCGGGTGACACCTCTGAGGACTGGAGTATTTGTGATGTTGAAGTTGATGTGGAGGAGAGCCCACTTAAAGGAGCACTTGATATCTGTTGAAGCACCTGCTGTTTTTGTGCCTCATCTGGAATTTGTAGCGATTGGCGTGGCCGTAAGAAAGGGATCGTATCACATTGTCCGCTAAAAGAAGTAGACATCTTAGTTTGGCTGGAAGATGGTCTTTCTTCTGCAGATGTTTCTGTTGCTTTAACACCTACCCCACGGACACAACCTTTTTTTTCCCTTCCCAACACGCCTATTCCCCTGTCCACCATCAGCAGGCCTTTTTCCACTCATTTTGGTGGTTAACTAATTGACAACTCTGGAGTTGTTTGCACAAAAAATGATGGATGGGAACCGAGCAGAGCTGAGTGGCCAAACTGTGGTATTAGCCCAAAAGGATTGGCTGGGTTAGATGCAGTAAAACAATTTTATTACATACACAGGTGGTGGAGCTTAGTATAGATGGACTAATAGAATGAGTCCTAAACACTGCTACAAGCCCAAAATTATTTTCCGAGGTAGATGCAGATAAAAATTATTTGTAATTTGCTAGCTGTAGGAGCTTAGTATAGATGGACTAAGAATAAGTCCCACACACTGCTACAAGCCCAATATTATTTTCCGAGCTAGATGCAGAAAAAAATTATTTGTAATTTGCTAGCTGGAGCAGCTTAGTATAGATGGACTAAGAATAAGTCCCACACACTGCTACAAGCCCAAAAATTATTTTCCGAGCTAGATGCAGATAAAAATTATTTGTAACTTGCAAGCTGGAGGAGCTTATTATAGATGGACTAAGAATAAGTCCCACACAATGCTACAAGCCCAAAATTATTTTCCGAGCTAGATTCAAATAAAAATTATTTGTAATTTGCCAGGTGGTGGAGCTTAGTATAGATGGCCTAATATAATGAGTACCACACACTGCTAATATGCCCAAAATTATTTTACAGCGCAAGATGCAACTAAAAAAAATTATTAATTTCAAAGCCGGTGGGGCTTGGTATAGATGGCCTAATACAATGAGTACCACACACTACTACTATGTCCAAAATTATTTTCTAGACAAGATGCAGCTAAAAATTATTAGTAATTTGAAAGCTGGTGGAGCTTAGTACAGATGGCCTAATAGAATGAGTACCACACACTACTACTATGCCCAAAATTATTTTCCGAGCTAGATGCAGATAAAAATTATTTGTAATTTGCAAGCTGGAGGAGCTTAGTATAGATGGACTAATAGAATGATGCTATGCCCAAAAGGTTTTACTTGACTAGGTGCAGTAAAAAAAAATTGTATTCTATACACAGGTGGTGTAGCTTGCAACACAGATAGGCTACTCCACTAACACACACTGCAAAAGGCCAAAAAGGATTTGCTTAGCTAGATTTAGCCAAATGCAGTGAAAAACACTTGCACAGCACTGGCACAGACCTGCCTGGCAAAAAGTCCTAGGAAATGCTGTAAAATAGTCCTCAAAAGGAATGCAATTACAATTAGTCCCTACTCCCAACCTATCTATTTAAGAGCACAGACCTGCCTGCTAAAAGTTGTAGGAAATGCTGTAACCTAGTCCTCAAAAGGACTGCAATCACAACTATTCCCTACTCCCAAGCTATCTGTATATTTCAGAGAAAATTGGCTTGAAATTAACACTGAAAGTATAGCGCACACAGCAACAGTGGTGCCGTCTAACACGCAGCTGCAGCAGTGAGAAAATCGTGGCGACGGGGAAAATGGCTTGGTCTTATAGTGCAAGGACACGTGACATACACAGCAATGACACATGCCCTTGCTTGTGTGAAAAAAAGCAGTTCGCTCCGTGTGTGCGATGCTGATAGGCTGACAGATTGCCCCTCCCCACTGTAAATGCGGGAAAGAGAAAAAAAAAATGGAGATCTTCATTATTTATGCAGAGATCCCTCCCCTGCCCCTCCTCCCGCCCCGCTGTACACTCGAACTGCGTATTAACATTGATTATCAGCATTACTGTGAAAAAATCCAGTTATGATTTTGGTGCATGAACAGTTATCGAACATAACCTTGAACAGACGGATTTTTTTCAAATCGTTCGTGTTTGCCGAACGGCTCGAACACCACGCAAAACCGCTCGAATTTGAGATTGGCGAACAGTTCGAGTCGAACAACGCCAATCTCTACTGCTGGGTACCTGCATACACACCATCTAGCCACAGGAGACGGTAGGGGAAGCACTCCCCTTGTTAGTATAATAAAGTACATATTTTTCATATTTAAAATGACAGCTTAAACAAAACGCAGCACTTTATTGGGAACAGAGTTCTAATAAAAACTGAACCTTTCGTGTCCAGATCTGTTGCTGCATTTGACAGAAATTGTTATTTATTGAAATATGCTAATAAGGTACTCAATATGCCAAGGGTGTAGCTAGGCAGTTCAGTATACAGTCCTACCTAATTGATTTCCATCTATGTCCGCCCTCCTAAACTCTTGTAATACCAAAGCAGTAAAACAAGGAAGAGCAGGGCAGACATAGAAGGAAAACAAGTAGGTGGGAAAGTACAATGCACTTCTCAGCCACACAAAAGGGTGCACTAGTGACTCATTAGCACATTTTAATAAAGAAGGATTTCTGTCAAAACCGTGATCGGATTTAGAAAGTAAAGGTATGATTCTTATTAGAGCTATGTCCCCGACAAGGTACTGACTGACTCCCTTCAATCACTCCTATTAAACAGCGTTTTTTGCGGGCAATGTGAAGGTACAATTACTATGTCATGTTTGCTCGGGTACCAGAACTCGACCTTCCAGGGGTCCACCCATGCCTACTCATATTTGAACAAAAGTATTCTATTTAATTTTTATTATTTTGTTGATTGTTTTAACTATTCAATATTTACCCAGGTATTTCCAAAGCAGGCAACAAATATAAGAGCAGGAAGTCGGGAGAATACAATAAGGGCAAGGTATTCAAACAAACAATAAAATGAGCCGTATAAATAGCACAGCTTTATTTACAGCATAAACTGCACAAGTCATTAGTCACAAGACGAGATAAGATAAAGAATCATTACCTTGTTGACAATAAACATTGTTAATAACTGACAGTAGTATGAAATGCAGATGTACCATGTAACAAGGTTTTGTACAAATTCAGTGAAAGAAAAATAGCTAAATAAGAAGAAAGAAAAGTAGTGTGATCAAAATGATGAGCCTGTGATGTAGAACGGAGACAGTGAACATGGTATTATGTCATACAGAAATTATATTATACAGAAGCAAAGCAAATAAAAGGTGGTTGAGGTTGGACCCAAACAGTAAAAGTGTTACACCATTTTTTTAGTCCCAACCCTATGTGTATTTGTCAACCATTTGTGGATTGTCAGAAGTGAACATAATATATTATTATCATGTGTTTAGGGCTGTGTGTGCACAATGTGTTTTGAAGAGTTTTTTGAGCAGAAACTCTCCAAATCCTTCCCCAAATCTCAAGACTTCTCAAAAACATTGAGTTTCTTCTCTGAAAACTCAACAAAAAGACTGAATGTTTGTTGCCTGTCACTTTGAGAAAGAATGCCTACTATTGCTGCTGCGTGGCTCACACATGCCGCCCAGCAAAATCCAAATAACAGTAGTTTTGTTTGAACCACCTGCTAGGCAGCACATATTTCAGCCCAACTCTAGTATATCAGCAATATGACTACACAAGAGCGGACAAAGGAGTAACTGGATATCACCCACCAATTAATAAATTAAAATATTTTATTGATATACAATTAAAAAATTATTATTAAAATGAAAGGATGTCAGCAAGAGAAGTTGCAAGATAGGACGGGATGGCAATGCTATATAAAAATTCCAACAGGGAATGCCACTGTTTGATTGGATGCACAAGGAAATCACAAAACAGGCGTAGCCCAAACATATTACAATACAGATATTATAAAGTAAATAAGTTATAAATGAAAATCAATATTCCTCTGATTATGAGGTATAGTTATGAAGTGCTGTCACATATGTCTGAAAAGCCAACCAATTAATGATGCTATATTAGGGATAATATATCTCTCACATAAATGACTAGCAGCAATCTCCCATAGGAGTGAATAGCAGCAAAGAATTGGTGTAAATAGCAGAGTATAAGAAGCAAGTGCTTACCAATAACTATTGCAAGAATGTCATTTCTGTCACTTCCATATTTTAGCTATATGAATACAAGATTTAGCTGCTTTGCTAATGACTGAGTCAGTCAGCAATCAAATCATCATGCTGGGTGATGTATTTAAACACCATATTCACATGACCGTATTTTTGGTCCAAGTACTGTCCAAGAAAAAAGACAGCCCTCAGACCAGTGTTATTCAATGGGGCAGCGCAGATGATTGATATTTTTCACTGACTGAATCTGCATTTGAAAAACATCACTAGTTTCTTCCATGAATTGGATGAGACTCACCCACTCAAGTCTATGGGTGCATGAAAACAACCTGCTGCCATATGGAGCCACAGTATCACATCCGATTTTTACAGATAGATTGCAATTCTGTAGCATAGAAAACTGGAAATGGTCCTGTAAATGATTAATAGCTGCTGCTGTAAAAAATTGATTGTATAAGGACTGTATACATATGAAAAGTGAGAGAAAAATTGTCCCACTTTTCTGAAAGAAACGCTGAACGATTCTTTATATGCTCATGTGAACCTACCCTATTAGTCCCTGTCAGTGCTGCTTGCTGAAATAGAGCGGTGGCATCTAACTGCTGAGGAAGACTGTGCTTGACAGTGCTCAGGTAAGTATGTGACAATCCTCATAAAGTGGTGCATTGGCCCCTTAGGGACCATTGTAGAAAGCCATAATGGTAATCACTAAAGAGTTATATAGGTAAATATACACTGTGTTCCAAATTATTATGCAAATAATATTTTCTCAGATTTTTCCAAATTACCTATATGAATTGCAGTCATTGTAATTTTCCAGTCAAATAACTATTAGAGTACAATTGAAAGATTTTTGTACAAACTGCCTATGACAACAGTATATTTTTTAAAAAATAAAAAACTCAAACTGCACTCAAAATGCATGTTCCAAATTATTATGCACAGCAGGGTTTTCAACCTTTTCATTTTAATAAAGAACAAAAAAATGGTCATTTTTGAAATTATAAGCATTAGCAGGTTATTACAAACTAAAATCAAACAGTTTTCAACTCAAAACTTTATTCTAGGTGATGTTACATTTGCACATAGGACCCCTTGTTCGAAAGGAGCTTCTGAACTCTCTCATTCATTGAACTTGTCAGGTTTTGGATGGTTTCTGCTTCAATTGTTTTGCATGAGGACAGAATACCCTCCCAGAGCTGTTGCTTAGATGTGAACTGCCTCCCGCCATCATAGACACTCCTTTTGATGATGCTCCAGAGGTTCTCAATGGGGTTGAGGTCAGGGGAGCATGGGGGCCACACCATAAGTTTGTCCCCTTTTATGCCCACAGCAGCCAGAGATGCAGATGTGTTATGTGCAGCATGAGACAGTGCATTATCATGCATGAAAATGATCTTGCTGCGGAATGCACGGTTCTTCTTCTTGAACCATGGCAGGAAGTGCTGTTTGAGAAACTCAACATACATTATGGAGTTCATCTTTACCCCTTCTGGGATCCTCAAAGGGCCGACAATCTCTCTCCCCATGATTCCAGCCCAAAACATTACTCCACCTCCTCCTTGTTGGCGCCGAAGCCGTGTTTGCATGGGGTGTCCATCAACCAGCCATCCTCCACTCCATCCATCTGGACCATCGAGATCATTTCATGCATGATAATGCACTGTCTCATGCTGCACATAACACATCTGCATCTCTGGCTGCTGTGGGCATAAAAGGGGACAAACTTATGGTGTGGCCCCCATGCTCCCCTGACCTCAACCCCATTGAGAACCTCTGGAGCATCATCAAAAGGAGTGTCTATGATGGCGGGAGGCAGTTCACATCTAAGCAACAGCTCTGAGAGGGTATTCTGTCCCCATGCAAAACAATTGAAGCAGAAACCACCCAAAACCTGACAAATTCAATGAATGAGAGAGTTCAGAAGCTCCTTTCGAACAAGGGGTCCTATGTGCAAATGTTACATCACCTAGAATAAAGTTTTGAGTTGAAAACTGTTTGATTTCAGTTTGTAATAACCTGCTAATGCTTATAATTTCAAAAATGACCATTTTTTTGTTCTTTATTAAAATGAAAAGGTTGAAAACTCTGCTGTGCATAATAATTTGGAATATGCATTTTGAGTGCAGTTTGAGTGTTTTATTTTTTTAAAAATATACTGTTATCATAGGCAGTTTGTACAAAAAACTTTCAATTGTACTCTAATAGTTATTTGACTGGAAAATTACAATGACTGCAATTCATATAGGTAATTTGGGAAAATCTGAGAAAATATTATTTGCATAATAATTTGGAACAGAGTGTAAGCTAGTTAATCACTCCTCCCTTTGGATGATTTTCTCTGCTGAACATGTGCCACCGACATTATGTAAATTGATACTAACTAATGTATTTTAATTTTCCACATATACATAAATTATGGTAAATCGGCTTGCTCAGCTGCACCCTGAGGTAGACACGGAACACAATTTTTTTAAACTTCGGGTTGGTCTATTAAAATATGTCATAAACCACCCTGGAGTCCATAAGGTAAACACAGCCCATTCGGCATAACGGCAAAACCAACCAAAAAAAGATAAAACACAGTCCGTATATCGGCTGTGGTCCGGGTATTCAGGGTTGGCTATTTACAGTCCAGAACACACCCTGAGGTGGAGATATGATGAATGGCCTCCCACCTGCTCTATGGTTCTCATAAAACATGTCCTTTTAAACATGGCTGATTAACGCTGTCTGCACCTACCATGCAGGAGAAAACTTCCATGTTTCACATCACTGAAGCTAATAGCCTCAGTGAAACATATCTCCCCTCCAGTATTCTGCCAGTGACTGTCACAAAGTCTAGAAATATTCTACCTGTTCTCTCATTGGTATTTATCCTGGAAAGATTACATTTATCAAAAGGTATTTAATAATGATCAGTGAGCATGCTCGCTTCTGCTCGGTGCTCGCCCGAGCACCTCACTGCTCGAGATGCTTGGCGTTCGCCGAGTATTTCCGGGTTGCTCGGGCAGTCCCCTCCCTGCATGTTTGGCGCTCTTTAGAGAGCCAATGAACATGCAGAGATTGCCTGCCATGCACTGTAATGCCGTAGTAATGTTGGTTGTGGGCATTACAGTGATTGGCTGACCGCACAGCTTCATCAGGTCTATATCAGACCTGGCGCCACCATGCTCGTCACAGTCACTCCGGATCAGACAGTGTAGGGAGAGCTGTTGCTGCGTCAGGGACAGATTTGATTGTGTATTAGGTAGTGTAGGGAGAAAAACCGTACATTACACATATCCATCTTAACAAACAGGCCTTATGAGGATCCATCTGCAGATATATCAGGCAGGCAGGGTGTATAGGCAGGCAATGTATAAAGCAGACTTCAGTGCACATAGCACAAGAGGCTCCATTCCAATTCTGCCTTCTGCTGCTGTTAGATATTTCTACACAAAGGCCCAGGTCTCAGGGGCCAGGAATACTTTTCTTTTGATCTTAATCCTCATTATTTGCTTAAAAAGCAATCCAGAGAACACCATTTTTTCTGCGCCATTTGCTTGTTGGCACTGCAGAATACACCCAGGTCCTTTCCATATTAGAGCGCTAGAAATCCAGCTATTTAAAACTGTGTTTTTTCCTTCAAACGGATTACATATACTTTGTCAGAAAATACTGCCATTTCTGGCCTCCATTAAAAATTTCCTTTAGTGTGTCATTGAAGCAATTCACCGCAGTTTGCTGTTCAAACTACTTACCTACAGGCCAGGCATTTAAAACTCTGTTTTCTCCATCACACGGATCACATATAAGTTCACTCCAAACTCAGTCATTTGTAGTGAGTGTGAAAGATACTGTCCTCCATTTAAAATGGGCAAGGCACGTGGCAAGGGCCGGGGAACTGGACGTGATGGTAATGGGGCATCCAGAGGCCGAGGGCAAGCCGAAATTGTGCCACAACAAACACCCACATCTTGTCGCCTTACCTTTCTGTCCCAATTTCTAGGGGACCGCAGCACACCACTATTGAACCCAGAGCAGTGTCAAAAGGTTGTTGGTTGGATAGCGGATAATGCTTCCAGTCACTTAGCAACCACCACCACCCTGTCTTCCACACGGTCAAGTCTTAGTAGCCGTGAGTCTGGACCGCATATTCCTCACCCTGATCCTCCTTCCTCTCACCATGCCGAGTACCCAGAGACAACTGATCCCACACTTGGACACTCTGAAGAGCTGTTCACTTTTCCATTTATACATTTGGGCCTCTCGCCCGGTCCGGGGCAAGAGGAGATCGCTTGTAGCGATGCCCAAATATTTGAGCAGCCACGGTCACATGAAGGCAGCGGTGGGAAAAGTGTCACAAGAGGTGGATGATGATGAGACACAATTGCCAGAAAATCAGGAGGAGGACCAGGGTGCGGAAGTAGAAGATGAGGTGGTGGATGATATAGTAACTGATCCAACCTGGCAGGAAGACATGCAGAGCGAGGACAGCAGCACACAGGGGGAGGGAGGCAGAGCACCTCAACAGGCAGGAAGAAGCAGTGTGGTGGCCGCAGATAGAAGGCAGGCAACCGTTCCCCGTAACACCAACACAAAGGAAGTTGCCAGTACAACTGTTAGGTCTTCCCAAGTCTGGTTGTTTTTTAAAGACTCTGCAGATAACCCCAAAAAGGCCATTTGCTCCACCTGCCAGGCCAGCATCAGTAGGGGTGGCAAAACGACCAGCCTGACCACCACCTGCATGATCAGGCACATGGCAGCAAAGCACCCGACTTTGTGGGCCAAATCCCAGGGTCCAGGAACAGTGTCTGTGGGTGGCACCATTGCTACTTCTGCTGTTGTGCATGCAAGCCAATCCCCTGTCCAGGGTGCATGCGAAGACGACTCCTGCCCTGCACCTGGCGTTGCATACTCTCAAGTAGAAGCATCAGGAAGCACGTCCATGTCCTTGTCCCAGCGCAGCGTTCAGTTGTCCATACCCCAGTCCTTGGAACGCAAGCGCAAATATGCAGCCAATGCCCCACAGGCCACACTACTAAATTCTTACATTTCACGACTGCTTGCGCTCAAAATGTTGCCTTTTAGGCTCGTGGAGACGGAAGCATTCCAAAACCTGATGGCGGCGGCCATCCCTCAGTACTCAGTCCCCAGATGCCACTATTTCTCCCGGTGTGCCGTCCCCGCATTACACAAGCACGTGTTCTAAAACATTAGCCGTGCTCTCAATAACGCAGTTACCGGAAAAGTCCACCTAACCACCGACACGTGGACAAGTGCTTGCGGGAAAGGACGGTACATCTCGCTGACGGCACACAGGGTAACATAGTAGAAGCCGGGACCCAGTCGGACCTTGGGATGGAACACGTCCTCCCGATGCCAAGGATTGAGGGCCCTAGGTCAATCAGGGTTGCCCCCACAGTCTACAGCTCCTGCACCTCATCCTCCTCAGCCTCCTCCTCCTCTTCAGCCTCCATCTCCAAAATGACCACATCAGTCACAAGCTGGAAGCACTGCAGCATTGCCTTGGCCAAGCGGCAACAGGCTGTGCTGAAGCTAATATGCTTAGGTGACAAACCGCACAATGCTGAAGAGTTGTGGACAGCTCTGAAAGAGCAGACAGATCTGTGGCTCACACCGCTGAACCTACAGCCCGGCATGGTCGTGTTTGACAATGGCCGGAACCTGGTGACAGCTGTGAGGCGAGGCGAGCTCACACATGTACCATGCCTGGCCCATGTGCTTAACCTCGTGGTTCAGCGGTTTCTCAAATCCTACCCGAAGCTGCCGGATCTGCTTGTTAAAGTACGCCGCCTGTGTGCCCATTTTAGAAAGTCAGCTACAGCTTCCGCCGCCCTTGCAGTGTTTCAGCAGCATTTGCTGCTTCCGTCTCAAAGACTGTTGTGTGATGTCCCCACGCATTGGAACTCTACACTGCAGATGGTGGGAAGGATTTGTGAGCAGAAGAGGGCAGTAGTTGAGTACCAGCATCAACAAGGCCATCGGTATTCAGTTCAGACTCCACACATAAGACCTCAGGAGTGGACATGGATGTCAGACATATTTACCATCCTCCTAAACTTTGAGGACTCCACCAAGATGGTGAGCAGCGATGATGCCATAATTAGAATCACCATCCCGCTTCTCTGTCTTCTGAAACGCTCTCTGCTCACAATCAAAGAGGATGCATTGCAGGCGGAGCACGATGAGATGGAGCAAGGAACCATACAGGGTGATTGCACACAGTCAAGCCTCATCTCATCCCAATGTGGATTGGGTGACAATGAGGAAGAGGATGAGGAGAAAGGACAGGAGCTAGTTTCATGCACTATAGACGGTACTACTTGCACAGCTGTCATACCGTCTGTTCAGCGTGAATGGCCAGAGGACAGAGAGGAGGAGGAGGAGGAGGAGAAGGAGCGAATGGTCAGGCATCCTCTTGGTGAGGACACGGAAGTCTTGCCTGTTAGTAGTCTGGCACTCATGGCCGAGTTTATGTTACGCTGCCTTTCCCATGACCCTCGCGTTCTTTAAATTTTGGGTGATAGTCATTACTGGTTGGTGACACTTCTATACCCACACTACAAGGAGAACTTTATATCTCTTAATCCTGAGGCGGACAGGTCTACAAAAATGGTGCTGTACCAGATGGCCCTTGTTGTGGAACTATTAAAGAAATTCCCATCTGAAAACGCTGGCGGCAGAGGGCACAGTACGTTGGACAACCAAGGAGTACAGACGAGAGAGACACAACTTCAATCCAGCAGAGGCAGGGGAACACTGTCAAAGTTCTTGGACAGTTTTCTCAGACCCTCCCATCGAACAGTCCCTGAGGCGCGGGTTACTCTCACAAGGAGGGCAAAGTTTGGGAAGATGCTGAGGGAGTACCTTGCCGACCGTACCGACGTCCTTCCGTGATTCCGCTGTGCCTTATAATTATTGGGTATCCAAGCTGCATACGTGGAATGAACTGGCTCTCTATGCCTTGGAGGTCCTGGCCTGCCCTGCGGCCAGCGTTTTATCAGAGTGGATTTTTAGTGCCGCTGGTGGAATTATAACTGATAAGCACATCCGCCTGTCAACTGAAAATGCTGACAGGCTGACTCTTATCAAAATGAACAAGGGCTGGATTGGGACAGACTTCTCAACACCACCGAATGATAGCAGCGTAACATAAACTCAAATCCAGTGTCTTTACTTGGGAGGTGTATTCCCATGCACCTTTTCACACCCACACATGGGTATACGCTTCCTGATTTTGGCTATTTGGTCTTTTCCTCCTCGTTCTCCTCATCTTCTACCACCATATCACCAGGGTGACCGTGGTCTGTGATGCAACACCCACATAATTTTTTTAAAGGGTGTTTATGATGCCCGTAAAAAAAATTTTTTATACAGTATGTTCATGTATACACCCCAGGGGTAAATGTTTGTCAGCCCATACACTTAGTGCATGGGCATTACAAGTATAGGAGGCCCACTCCTTTCTAATTGGAACATTTTTTTATGAAGCCCTCCTCCACGTCTCTTCCAAGGGTCATTGAAGTACCTACAAATTTTTGGCAGCCCTTACATTCTCTGCATAGGCCAACACTATGGGAGACTCTCTCCTTTCTAATGGAAATTTGTCGTTACTGTGGCCCTGCTCTATGTGT
The DNA here is from genome assembly GCF_046119375.1 of Phyllobates terribilis. Lineage (NCBI taxonomy): Eukaryota > Metazoa > Chordata > Amphibia > Anura > Dendrobatidae > Phyllobates > Phyllobates terribilis. The sequence continues at coordinate 528,153,357 of NW_027362764.1, read as the reverse complement.
CTTTTATTTCTTAGTGGGGTTTTTCCTAAAATTGGTCAGCCGTTGGACTAACTGCATACCCTATAACTGTATAGCAGACCCTCTCCTTTATAATGGGAACATGTCTTACTTGTTACTGTGGCCCTGCTCTGTGTGTCTTTAAATTCTTAGTGGGGTTTTTCCCAAATTTTGGCAGCCCTTGCAGTCACAGCAAGGGCATTATCACCAGCTCCTTTATAATGGGAACATTTTTTTTTACTGAGACCCTCCACTATGTCTCTTGAAAGGGGTATTGGGTTGCGTCCAAATTTTTGGCAGCCCTTGCAGTCACTGGATATGCAATAGCAGTATAGGAGACCCACTTGTTAATAATGGGAACAACAAAGCATAGCCGGCTGATGGCTCTCTAACAATAGCTATGGCCGACTGCTGGCTTTTTAAGAACAGTAAGGGCCTTCTGATGGCCCTATAAAAATAGGCTTTATAACTTTCAGAGTCCCTCCATCATAAGTAAAACAGGATGTGTCTGATGATGTGTCACACACCACATTGCCAGATAAGGTTGCAAAATGTTAAAATGACATTTCTTGGTGAATGCATTTGTCTTTAAAAATAACGTAAAAAAAACAAAACAATAGGATCTTTCTTTAGTATAAAAAACAGCGTCACCAATTTACCTTTAATGTAATCACATTGTTCAGCTCATGCACCTCCTCCTCCATCTCCAAAATGACTGCATCAGTCACAAGCTGACAGCACTGCAGCACTGCCTTGGCCAAGCGGCAACAGGCTGTGCTGAAGATAACATCCTTAATGCTTAATTGACAAACCGCCTAGTGCTTCAGAGTTGTTGAAAGCTGTAACACAGCAGCCTGATCTGTGGCTCTCACCGCTGAACATACAGCCAGGCATGGTCGCATGTGACAATGGGCGGAACCTGGTGACGGAGAAATGACAGCCGGGGTAGATACAGTTTCCCTTTATGCCAGTCCTTTCACTGAGCTAAAGAATATGGCTGTGGTGAAATGCAACTCCCACTGAGAAGCTGTTTCAGATTGAAAAACATTGTGCCCACAAGAGGATTTGATTCTGAGGCCTAACCTCTCTCACCTGCTCAAGAGCCCCATAGCAGCTGCAAAGTTAGTGCCATCATGAACTCTCCTGAGGTAGAAGCCAAGGCACACCAGAGGATTCAACCCTGCCGAGAAGCAGTCCTTGCTAAGAAAAGTGTGTGGGAAGGTTCCCGGACACTCTATGGCTGCTTTTTTACTGAGGAGGAAACACACGCAAACACGGGGAGAACATACAAACTCCTTGCAGATGTTGTCCTTGCTGGGATTTGAACCCAGGATCCCAGCGCTGCAAGGCTTCAGTGCTAACCACTGATCCAATGTGCTGCTGTTCACCCTCTAATATCTAACAGGCTGGAGAAACTTGCACCTACTGCCACTCTATCTTCAGCTCCTTTGTGAGAAAATGTATTTGGGCTGCCACTCAGTCAACCAAATAAAATTCCTGAGAAGGAAATTGGGAATGGCTTCACTATTGGTATTGGGGGCAGTGCTAATACCATGGCGTTGTACCATAGTTTGCTGGAAATATTCCAGGCTGGTAGGAGGCAAGCAAATTCCCACAGAAAAGTACCAGCAGTAATATTCAGGCCACATTTCAAGTGCAAGCAGCTTTAGAGGACTTCCTGGGAGAAATGACACGCAGGGTAGATACGGTTTTTCCTATGCCAGTCCTTTCACCGAGCTAAATACAACTCTCAGCAAAAAAAGTTGTGGACTGGCTCTGTACCATCCCTGGCCACAATCACCTGTCCACGTGTTTGTGGTTAGGCGGTCCTTCTCAGTAAGTGCACTGGGGAGGGCACAGGTAATGTTGTGGGACCCGTGCTTGTGGAAGGCGGAGGCGATACCGGGAAATATAGTGGCGGCTGGGGACAGAATATGGACACCCGGCCGCCGCCAGCATGAGGTTATGAAAAGCTTCCGCCTCCATGAGCCTAAAAGGCCACATTTCAAGTGCAAGCAGCTGTCAAAAATTTGGCAGTATAGTATTGCAGCTTGTGGGTGGGTGTCTGCCTGTATATTTGCACTTGCATTCCAAGTAATGGGGTAGGGACAACTGAACGCTGCAGTGGGATAAGGACGTGGACGCTGATTGCTGCAAGTCTGCAACGACAGGTGCATGTCGGGAGGCATCTTCGCATTCGCCAAGGATCAATTATGATGGCCACACTTTTAGGCAGTGACCTGGGAGTCAGAGATGCTTCCAGAGGTCTTCCGCATGCTGTTCCCATATCTTTTCAGCACTGTATGTATGTGTCTGATGATGTGTCACACACCACATGGCCAGATAAGGTTGTAAAATGTTAAAATGCCATTTCCTGGTGAATGTATTTGTCTTGGTTGAAAGCAATGCAAAAGTGCAAAAACGCATCCAAAACGCTATGTGTGAACATAGCCCAAGTTGTGGAGGAGTATTTTTGTTTTTGGTTATTTATTTTGCTTTATATACAAGTCATTACACTAGAAAGGATGTTCCTTAACATATTTCCCAGGAAAATCCATTTTGGTTTTCTTTTTGTATGTTTTATTGTGAGTCCGTAAAAGTGGTGTAATACTGTGACCACGTTGCTGACTGCAGTGATCTGGGAGTCAGAAATGCTTCCAAGGGTCTTCCCCATGCTGTTCCCATGTCATTTGAGCACTGTTCCCATCGATTTGGGCAATTTTTAGGCCCTCTGCAGACCGCTGGGGGGAGCCGCCTGAAAAATGCTCGAGTTTCCCATAGACTTACATTGGGCTCGTTGCTCGGGTTGAGGACCCGAGTATTCCAATTTGCTTGACCCGAGCAACGAGTACCAGAGCATTTTAGTGCTTGCTCATCACTAGTATTTAACCATGTTTGCCCACAGTTCCAGAAATCACAAGGCCAAAGGTTATATTTCTGGATTATTTTTTTTTTTATATTGGTTTCACAGTCATCTACATGAGTCACGTATTATTATTGGACTTCGTTGGGTAATTGTATATAACACAGGTAATTATAATGTCAGATTTAATGACTCTTTGTAAAAAGCAGAACAGTTTTATCTACAACTGTTAAACAGTACACTGCAGCTGATAAATATCGGAAATGATACAAACACTAGTAAATCAAAGGGAAAGATTTATTTATTGAACTAGGACATTCCTGCTCATGTCCACTGTAGAATATAGACATAAATGTTGTTTTGTTATTGATTGTTGTGTTTTACACTGTGTACATAGACAGAATGCGCAGTGTGTGCACTGATGACCTATGAATATTCAGAACTCCTGGGTACCAGCCTATGCATCCACATATATCAATGTACCAGTATTATACGATTGGGAACATTATGAGCACGCATGTCCCTGAATTTTTTTGTTTGTTACTCTGATTTTTATCACTCCAACACTACTTCATTGTTTCTGCAACAGCATTAATATAGAATAATATCCTGTAAGGGATCAAGTGAAAAGGAGAATCTTATTATTTTCTTATATTTATTGGAAATTTATTCTTTTAGAGAGCAGAGTACAATTGAAGTTATATATTTTCAATCATAGCACCCTAATGAAAAATGTCAATAAATTGTCATAGTTAACCAGTGCAGCGCTGCACATCATTAACCCCTTAATGACCTGACCTTCGAGCTTGCTCAGACAAGTGTATTATACGGACGTGGGTTGTCCATGATAAAATCTAATAGCACGCTGATCAATGTAGTTCGACTGGGCTGTTCAGATGAAAAAAAATTCCAGCCCGCGCTATTCTTTTTCATATTTTGGGGGCGGCTCTATGATTGCGCAAAATAATGATATCTAATACTGAATATTCGTAGTGCATCCGATTTTTATGGATGCATTACCATTATTATCAGAGGAAACAGTATTTGATCATGCTCAGATATCTTACAGAGGTCATTGGATGTCACATAGAAGTAAAAATTGGACGCATGGATGGCATGGAGATAGCAGTAAATAAAGTTGTCTGATTTTTCTGGATAAAATTCGGACAATATTTCATACACTTGTCTGAACCTGTGCTTAAAGCTAGAGTCACACGAGCGAAAATTCTCTCATCTGAGAGCATAGGGTCACTTATACAAAAGACACTCTGATCAAACTGTGATCAGAGTGTGGTCATAGTATTATCCAATTCTCTCGGATGAGAAGATGGAGGAAATAAAATTCTCCATCTTCTCCATTCTGTCAGTCTGTGGAAATTGGACTGCACTCAAAAAGTGCAGCCAGATGTTCTCCATGGACTCATTGACTTTGCATGGCCAAGTGCAATCTGAATATCACATCAAACTCGAGCATGCTGCGATTATTTTTCTTCAGACCAGCTCTGTCCGAGGAAAAAAATCATACATTTAAACAGCCCCGTAGCATAATATTGGTCTGGGTGCGATCCAATGTTTTGTCAGATCGCACTCATACCGATAATATGGTCATGTCCACGAGCCCTAAAAGGAAAAAATAACCAGAGAATTGTTCACCTTTCTGGTTCTCTGCATTTTAGCATTCAAATACCTTTTTTATTTTTTCAGTGATGTGGCTATATGAAGCTATGTTTTATGCAAGGACAATTTTATTATTTTATTTTTCAATGCTTTTCTGGGTTCACATAAATTACTGTGATGTAATTTACTGTTTTGTACATTACTATGACATACATTTTGTCTGTAATGTGACTACAAAAAAAATTATGGAAAAATGCAAGAGCGCAATAGGGTCTTATCCAATAAATAAATGTTACATAAAAGTATAAAAAACTGCTCGCCTAATAGGGTTGTGTGGGACACAACACCTATAAAGCCTGGACTCCAAATGCTGCAGCTTCCTATGTTTATGTCGGAGATAGATGATGGGAAAGGAAGTTGTTTCTGCGCTCTCTGGAGTCATGACAAACCATTAGTATGGATAAAAATGTAGGTTTATTGTCTACGCGATTCAGAGTCCACCGACTCCTTCCTCAGGACAACCATACATAACAACGGGGGTAATCAACATACATGGTATAAATATTAGGGGGGAAAAAAAATCAAAAAAGCCATCAAAGAACAGAGGGAGGGGTGTGTGCAATCACATGCCTATTACCGTCACATGTTTAGAACAGACCATCTGAAGATATGCAAATTGCAAGCATTTTCTACTAGGTAGGGAAAATAAACATATGTTGAAATTTGCCAAAACCCAAATAATTAAATAAATAAAATATGTTAGTATTCATGTGACATACTACTTGGGATGCGAACTGGTAGTGAAAAGGGGGGAAAAAATGGAAAGAAATCTTCACCCTGCTGGTTCACAAGTTACTGACATAACTAATTTGCATTGGCTAGGACCGAACACACAACCATCTGTACCCGGCAGACATCCGTTGATCATGTAATTGCTGATTCCAATACTGCATAATGCTAATTAAGCACTAAAAAGTCTAAAGCAAAGATGACAGAAGAAGTGATAAACTGTTTCTGTTTTTCCCCAATTGTTTGGACCTGACCTGCTCCTACTAGATTGAAGGAGCAGGAGCATTAATGCTGTGATGTCAAGAGAGCTAGCTGCAAACTCCGAGACCAGCACCTTCCACCATTAAAAGACAGTGGGATGATGGAAACGGAATAAACATACTACTGACAGATTAGTTAAGTATTCACATATGGCACATTTGTAGCAGAATTTTTTTTGTGATTTTGACTTGGTTTTATTAAAGGGGTTGTTCACTACATTTTATTACATATTCTCCCAGGGCCCTTAAGTGGTTTTGTAATTACCTTGCAGTGCAGTTACTGCCTGTGAGCGGCGCTATCACTGGCCACTCACAGTCATCACGTGACCCCCAGCTGCAGCCGGCTCTGACATCCGCTGATGTCACGTCATGATACCGGATGCAGCCGGGGGTCTCTCTTCTGTGTTTCACTGGTGAATGCTGGGTTGTGGGCAGGGTTACCCTGCATGTCACACCCGGCATCCACCACGCACTCTCCCTTTCCCAATTCATTGATGATGAATAAAAAACTCTATTCAGAAATGTGTTAAAGGGCTTGGGATAAAAATCTGCAAGCACTCTATATGACTGCTGGCTGCTGAATCGTGACAGTGTGTGGTTTACACATTATCATGATTCCCCAGAATTGCCCACGTGAGCAGGTGGCCATGTGACAGAATGTATGCGATTTGCATATTAGCAGTCAACTCAACTCACCCAGTACCTCTCAGTTGACTTCTATGGAGAGGAGCCAAACTTGTCTAGTCTACAAGTGATCGCAATTATGCAAAACGCATTCATGTGGTCAAATGAGTGCTTGCTCACAGCGCAATATCGGAGAATTGTGACAGTGTGCGCACCGCACAATCATGACTTAGCAGCCTGCAGTCACATAGAGGACCTGCAGACCTTTGTCACATGCCTGAACAACCACTTTAATAAAGTGTATTTGTAAACAAATCTTATTTTTTGGAGATGGGGGAGCATACATTTTTTATTTCACAATACATATATACATATGTGTGCCTGAAACTCTTGCTTTAGCTGTGAACTATTTTGCCAGCAATAGAAGAATTTTCGGTGGCTATATATGTATATGCAGTTTTGTCTTTGTTGACACATTGCACTGTATAAATAAGTAAAGAAAAAATGTATATATATATATATGTATATATATACTGTATTATGTTACAGTTATTACAATTATCATACTACTGTATGTATTCCATTATATATACCTATATTTCTTTTTCTTTACTTATTTATATAAATAGCACATAGAGGTGTACTGGTATAAGTATGGACCAGTGCACATAAAGGTGTGTGCATAAATATATACCGTGTGTATATATGTATGTATGTATATATATTATATATTGTGACAGAGTCACTGGTATGATTTATGAGGGGAGGTATGTGTCGCACAGGTTGCTAGCCTGTGTGAACTGAAACCGATGGACTTTCTGCCAGCATGTTATATGCTGGTGGGTTAACTCACTTAAAGGGCATGGTTTTAGGGGAATGACATAGATATGGGAGGCACGTCATTCCCCATACCTCCACCTCGGGGTGTGGCTGAGCAATGTTTAAATGTTCAGTCCTGTTTTTTTTTCTCTGTGCTGTGTTTGGAGAGGCAAGGTCTCCAGACTGGACAGCCACAGCTCAGGAGGGAGCTGAAGGCTGGACATAACCTGTGTGAGCGACCCGCACACACATATATGGACTGTGCTACGGTTTATCTTTTGTTTTGTTGTTTTGCCAAGTAAAGCTGTGTTTATTTTGCTGGAGTGCTGAGCTTTATGCTATTAATAAAGCCTGCAAAGAAATCCCGGGTTCCTGAGTCTACTTCCGGAAGTGGCCGAGCGAGTTGTCCTACCACAATATACATATTTAGTTATCTATTTAGTTAGTGATTACATAGAGGTGTAATGGTATAGATACAGGTACTGATACAGATTAGATATTAGAAAAAACTTTTTGACAGTGAGGGTGATCAAGCAGTGCAACAAGCTGCCACGAGAGGTGGTGAGTTCTCCTTCAATGGAAGTCTTGAAACAGAGGCTGGACAGACATCTGTCTGAGAAGATTTAGTGAATCCTGCATGGAGCAGGGGGTTGGACACATTGACCCCGAAGGCCCCTTCCAACTTTAACATTCTATGATTCTAAGATTCTTTGGTATATAGAGCTGGATCTCTATGTATCAGTACAATGTGCCTATAAAGAAGAATAGCATGTAGGTATGTAGCCATGGAAAATTCGCCTATCCTAGGCAATACTGCGTGGGACTCACATTTAAGGCGCTATATTAGAGGGTGTGAGTTTGAATTCCAATCAAAGTGTGCTCATGGCAGCCTACTGAAAACCCACATGGCTGCCACCCTAGTCATGTCTTGTGGCTGGGCTTCAAAACATTATTTGCTCTCCAAAATAGTCTCAACAAAAATGTCAGCTCACCACACAAAAAACAAGCCCTCATATGGCCAAATCTATTTAAAAATAAAAATCTATTGAGTTTTAGAAAATCCGGAACACTAACCAAATTAAAATAAAAATGTCCGACTTTTTTTCACTACTTAAATAAAAAGAAAACAATAGATGTTTAGTAGCACGATTCTCATATTTACCTGGAAAATCATGTTGCTTGATCATTTTATTGCACAATGAACATCGTAAAAACAAAACTTAGGAAACAACGGCGCATGGATGATTCTTGGAAGAATGAGAGGAAAAAACAAAAGGGCAAAAATGAAAAATCACATAGTTGAGAAGGTGTTAAAGAGATCCTGTCAGGAGCTTTGGCTCACCCTTATGAGCTTGAGTGTAATCTCTTTTAAAGCACTATGCATTTTTCAATGAAAAAGAAACATACTGAAATGACACACTGTGTATATTTTATATTAAATTTCTCAAACCTATTAACATATTATTGGATATAATTTTCAATGAAGAAATAAATGCTAAGTTTTATAGCCTGTTAGAGATACATTGGCTTACTAGTGGGATATAAAGCCCTTTCAGTATCTCTTAAAGTGGTTGTCCACTACTAGGACAACCCCTTCTTGATCTAAATGCTTGGCCCCGTTAAAATAAAAAAGCTTATACTCACCTCCCGTGTCGGCGAAAATTCTAATTAAACATTAAGAGAAAGTCAGGGGTGCGGCTGGTGTTTCACTTCCTCTTCACTGAAGGTGGAGACAGTGATTGGGCACTGGACTCACATGTCATGACAACCACACGAGAGCCCCAGCAACGCAAGTGCCAACACTGCTGGAATGATGCCGGTAGGGGAGATGAGTATAAGCTTTTTTATTTTATCAGTTCCGGGCGTGGTGTATGAGAAGGGGTTTTTCAAGTACTGGACAACTTCTTTAAGGCCCCCATTCACATTAGATAGTTGTCGGCTGAACAATAATTCAACCCACAACTGTCTCTCTATCAATTTTTCGATACATAGGAATGCTTGACTTGGCTGTGTATTCTTGTATTCTCCATGAGAGTGCTCCAAAGTTCCAAACATATAGCAATAGTAGCAGCTGAGTCCCCCACATAGTTATAATGCCTCCTGATTCCACCCGCAATAAATTACAATAATGTCCACTAAGAATTCCCACCCAAAGTAATATTACCCCCCAGAATTCCCCACATATAAAAGTAATTATATATAGTAATAATGCCCCCTGATCAACCATATATACTAATATTGCCCGATTGATCCTCTATATTTACTAATAATGTCCTCTGAAACCTCCATATATACCAGTAATGCTCTCTGAACTTCTATTATGCAGTAATTCCCCCTGAACCCACCATATATACTAATAGTTCCCCCCAATCCCTCTATATTTAGTAATATTGCCCCTGATCACACCATATATACTAATAATGCCCTTTTATCCCCCTATATATACTAACTAATAGTACCACTTCTCCTGTCCTGTTTACTGGGTGTACAGTGGCTTGCAAAAGCATTTACCCCCACTGCATTTTTCAAGTTTTGCTACTTCCCGATCAGAAATTTCACTGTTTTTTTTGAGGGTTTGCATCTGTTCATGTAAAGAACATGCCTACAACTCTGAACATTTGTTTTTCTTTTTTATTGTGAAGCAAACAACAAATAGGACAAAATTACTGAAAACATCAGTGTGCATGAAAATTCACCCCCCTAAAGTCAGTGCTTTGTAGAGCTACCTTATGCGGCAATTACAGTTGTAAGTTGCTTTGTATAAGTCTCTATGAGCTTTCCACATCTTGCCACTGGGATTTTTGCCCATTCCTCAAGTCAAAACTGCTCCAGCTCCTTCAAGTTAGATGGTTTCCTCTGGTGAACAGCAATCTTCAAGTCTGACCTCAGATTCTCAATTGGATTAAAGTCTGGTCTTTGTCTAGGCCTCTCCAAAACATTTACACGTTTCCCCTTAAACCAATCGAGTGTTGCTCTAGAAATATGCTTTGGGTCATTGTCTTGTTGGAAGGTGAACCTCATCCCAGTCTCAAATCACTAACAGATTGAAACAGGTTTTGCTCATGAATACCCCTGTACTTCGCACCATCCATCTTCAACTCGACTCGGACCATTTTCCCTGTCCCTGTTGCCAAAAACATCCCCACAGCTTGATGCTGCAAACATCATCTTTCCCTATGGGGATGGTGTTCTTGGAGTGAGCTGTGTTGGTTTGGCGCCAGACATACCAATTACCTTAGTGGCCAAAATGTTTCATTTTGGTCTCATCTGACCACAGCACCTTCCTCCATACATTTTCAGAGTCTTCCACATTTCTTTTGGCAAACTCAAAAAGAGCCTTACAATTTTTGCATGTGAGTAAAGGCCTTTTTCTGCCCACTCTTCCATAAAGGCCACCTATTTGGAGTGTACAGCTTATTGTGGTCATATAAACAGATAATCCTGTCTCTGCTTGGGAACTCTGCAACCCTTCAGGGTTACCTTTGGTCTCTGTGCTGCCTCTCTGATAAATGCCCTTCTTGTCTGGGCTGAGAGTTTTGGTGGGCGGCCATCTCTTGGAAGGTTTGTTGTGGTACTATGTTCTTTCCATTTGATAGTAATGGAATTGATGGTGCTCCGGGGGATCATGAGAGATTGAGATAATTTTTTAGAACCCAACCCTGACTTGTACTTTTCAACAAATTTTTCCCTGACTTGTTTGGAGATCTCCTTGGTTTTCATGGTGTTGTTTGGTTAGTGGTGTCGCTTGTTTAATGGTGTTGCAGCCTCTTTGGCCTTTCAGAAAAGGTGTGCATATACTGGCAGACCATGCGATTGCACACAGGTGGACTTCCTTTCACTAAGCATGTGACTTATAAAGGTGATTGCTTACACCAGAATTTTTTAGGGGCTTCATAGCAAAAGGGGTGAGCACTAAAATGCTCGGGTGCTCGAAGCTCGGGCCGAGCTCACCATGATACTCGGGTGCTCGACCCGAGCAACGAGCCCAATGTTAGTCTATGGGAGACTCGAGCATTTTTGCGGAGGCACCCCCGGCAGTCTGTAGAAAGCCTAAAAAGTGCCCATAACGATAGTGACAATGCTCAAATGACATGGGGACAGCATGGAGATCGCCCCAGGAAGCATTTCTGACCCCCAGGTCACTGCTGTCAACAACGTGGTCAGAGGTATTAAGCCACTTTTACGGGCTCACAATAAAACATACAAAAACGAAACAAACTGTTTTCCTGTGAAATATGTTAAGGAACATAGTTTCCAGGGTAAAGACTTGTGTATAATGTAAAATAAATAACCAAAAACAAAAATACTCCTCCACACCTTGGGCTATGTTCACAAGTAGCATTTTTTATGCGTTTTTGCACTTTTTTATTGCTTTCAACCATGACAAATGCATTCACCGGGAAATGTCATTTTAACATTTTACAACCTTATCTGGCCATGTGCTGTGTGACACATGCATACAGAGCTGAAAAGACATGGGAACAGCATGGGGAAGACCCCTGGAAGCATCTCTGACACCCAGGTCACTGCCTAAATGAATGCCCATCAGAAGTGATCCTTTCTGCATCAGAAGATGCAGACTTGCAACTGTCCCCCTTGAAGTCCTGGTCCCAGGGTGGTGTTCAATTATACCTCCCCCATTCCTTGCAATGCAAGCGCAAGTATTCAGCATGCCACCCACCCACCCCCAGGCTGCAATACCATACTGCTTGCTTGCTTGCACTTGAAATTGGGCCTTTTAGGCATGTGGAGGCAGAATTTGGCAACCAAGTCAGGGCTGCGTCGGCGGCCTGGTATCCATAATCCGTCCCCAGCCGCCCGGCGGCCGGGTGTCCACGCTTGGTCCCCAGCTGCCAGGGGGCTGCCGGGAGTCCATACTCAGTCCCCAGCCGCCGCGTGGCCGGGTGCCCACACACGGTCCCCAGCCGCCTGGGGGCAGCCGGGTAGCCATAAGTGGTCCCCAGCCGCCCCTATTTGTCCGGGTGCGCCTTATACATAAGCGCGTATGCCAAAACATTACCTGTGCACACCCTAGTGCATTTAGTGGGATGGACAGCCTAACCACAAACACTTTACAAGTGAATGTGGCCAGGGATGGTCCATCTCACTGACGCTTTCACACTGGGTTAATATTGTGGAAGCTGGGACACAGTTGGACACTGGGATGCAACACGTCCTCCAGACATAGAAGATTGAGGGTCCTGGGTCAATTAGGCTTCAACACAAAGTTCAGAAGGTAGACAGCAGCAGTTGTCAGACTCCTACACAATGAGTAAATTATTCATGATCATGAGGCCATCCATGTCCTTAGCTATCTGTTCCTTGGAATGCAAGCACATGTATGTAGTAGCGGCTAGGCCTGAGGTGGTAAGTGTTTTGGCGCATATCCTACCTCCTCTGAGGATTGCTGGATGTTTTCCTGCTACTATCCCAGTTCTATGACTCCCGTTAAAACAAAGCTTCAGGTGATGAGTGATGGATGTGGTGGTGGCAAAGGAGAAAGAGCAGGAGGAACAGGGACCATTCACATCAATATCAAGCCAGTCAACCACACATGTCTTGTAGTATATGTTTCTGTACCAAAAGGAGTGGTTCGGCTACACAATTATAGGGCATACAGTGAGTGCGATGCCTACCAAAAATTTCTAGGCACTCCAATGCCCCTTGGAAGTAACATGGAGGTCAGAGGTCCTCTGCTAAACCATTTTTTCCATTTATAGCAACTGGGTATCCTGTACACTGTTGGCCTAAGCAGTGAATGGAAGGCTTTCCAAAAATTATGAGGAACTTCAATGCCCCTTGAAACCGAAGTGGATTACAGCGTACTAAAAACCTTCTACCCATTATTGGGGAGTGGGTCTCCCTTACTGTTCGCCTATGCATTGAAAAGCAAAAGCTGACTAAAATTAGGAGGAAATACAATGCCCGCTGGAAGAGTCGTGGAGGTTAGAGGTAATTAAAAACAACATTTCAATGCCCCTTGGAAGAGATGTGGAGCTTAGAGTGGTTTAACAAGATAGTTTTAATGCCCCTTGGAAGAGACGTGGAGGTCACAGTAGCTTAACAAGATGGTTTTAATGCCCCTTGGAAGAGACGTGGAGTTCAGAGTGGTTTAACAAGACAGTTTTAATGCCCCTTGGAAGAGACGTGGAGGTCCCAGTGGAATAAAAAGACAATATCAATGCCCCTTGGAAGAGTGGTGGAGGTCCCATTGGAATAAAAAGAAAATATCAATGCCCCTTGGAAGAGTGGTGGAAGTTGCAGTGGAATAAAAAGATAATATCAATGCCCCTTGGAAGAGTGGTGTAGGTCACAGTGGAATAAAAGACAATATCAATGCCCCTTGGAAGAGTGGTATATGTCACAGTGGAATAAAAAGACAATATCAATGCCCCTTGGAAGAGATGTGGAGGTCACAGAAGCTTAACAAGACGATTTTAATGCCCCTTGGAAGAGACGTGGAGTTCAGAGTGGTTTAACAAGATGGTTTTAATGCCCCTTGGAAGAGACGTGGAGTTCAGAGTGGTTTAACAACACGGTTTTAATGCCCCTTGGAAGAGACGTGGAGGCTACAGTAGCTTAACAAGACAATTTCAATGCCCCATGGATGAGACGTGGAGTTCAGAGTGGTTTAACAAGATGGTTTTAATGCCCCTTGGAAGAGACGTGGAATTCAGAGTTGTTTAACAAGACGGTTTTAATGCCCGTTGGAAGAGACGTGGAGGTCACAGCAGCTTAACAAGACGATTTAAATGCCCCTTGGAAGAGACGTAGAGTTCAGAGTAGTTTAACAAGATGGTTTTAATGCCCCTTGGAAGAGACGTGGAGGTCACAGTAGCTTAGGAAGACGATTTTAATGCTCCTTGGAAGAGACGTGAAGGTCCCATTGGAATAAAAAGACAATATCAATGACCCTTGGAAGAGTGGTGGAGGTTACAGTGGAATAAAAAGACAATATCAATGCCCCTTGGAAGAGTGGTGGAGGTCGCAGTGGAATAAAAATGCAATATCAATTCACCTTGGAAGAGAAGAGGAGGTCACAGTAGCTTAACAAGACGATTTTAATGCCCCTTGGAAGAGACGTGGAGTTAAGAGTGGTTTTTCAAGATGGTTTTAATGCCCCATGGAAGAGACGTGGAGGTCACAGTAGCTTAACAAGACGGTTTTAATGCCCCTTACAAGAGCCATGCAGTACAGCATATTAAAAACATTATTCCCATTATTGGGGAGTGGGTCTCCCATAGTCTTTGCCTATGCCTCCCAAGCAAAAGCTGCCAAAACTTAGGACGGAGGAACTTGCAATGCCCCTCGCAAGAGCTATGCAGTACAGCATATTAAAAATATTATTCCCATTATAGGGGAGTGGGTCTCCCATAGTCTTTGCCTATACCTTCCAAGCAAAAGTTGCCAAAAATTAGGACGGAGGAACTTGCAATGCCCCTTACAAGAGCCATGCAGTACAGCATATTAAAAACATTATTCCCTTTATTGGGGAGTGGGTCTCCCATAGTCTTTGCCTATGCCTTCCAAGCAAAAGCTGCCAAAAATTAGGACGGAGGAACTTGGAATGCCCCTTACAAGAGCCATGCAGTACAGCATATTAAAAACATTATTCCCATTATTGGGGAGTGTGTCTCCCATAGTCTTTGCTTATGCCTTCCAAGCAAAAGCTGCCAAAAATTAGGATGGAAGAACTTGAAATGCCCCTTACAAGAGCCATTTAGTACAGCATATTAAAAACATTTTTCCCATTATTGGGGAGTGGGTTTCCCATAGTCTTTGCCTATGCCTTCCAAGCAAAAGCTGCCAAAAATTAGGACGGAGGAACTTTCAATGCCCCTAACAAGAGCCATGCAGTGCAGCATATTAAAAACAGTATTCCCATTATTGGGGAGTGGGTCTCCCATAGTCTTTGCCTATGCCTTCCAAGCAAAAGCTGCCAAAAATTAGGACGGAGGAACTTGCAATTCTGGCTTCATGGACCACGGTCAACCTGGTGGTATAGTGGTGGTGGAGACTGAGGATAAGGAGAAGAGCAAAAAACAGCCGAAATGAGGAAGCGTATAACCATGTATGGGTGTGAAGCAGTGCATGGGAATACACCTCCCAAAATAACACAGTGGATTTGACTTTATGTTACTCTGCTGTCATTTGGTGGTGATGAGAAGTCTGGCCCAATCCAGCCCTTGTTCATTTTGATAAGGGACAGCCAGTGGAAGGGCAGGCCAGGACCTCCAAGGCGTACAGAGAGAGTTCATTCCAAGTGTTCAGCTTGGATACCCAATAATTAAAAGGCACAGAGGAATCACGGAGGATGCTGGTACAGTCGGCAAGGTACTCCCTCACCATCTTTTGAAACTTTCCACTCCTTGTGAGAGTACCCCGTGCCTCAGGGCCTGTAAGCTGGGCGGGTCTCAGAAAACTGTCCCAGAATGTTGACAGTGTTCCCCTGCCTCTGCTGGATTGGAGTTGCGTCTCTCTCGCATGTACGCCTTGGTTGGGCAACGAACTGTGACCTCTGCCGCTAGCGTGTTCAGATGGGAATTTTTTTAACAGTTCTGCAGCTAGGGCCTTATGGTACTGCCCCATTTTTGTAGACCTCTCCACTTCAGGAATAAGAGAGTGAAAGTTCTCCTTGTAGCGGGGGTTTAAAAGTGTCACCAACCAGTAATGACTGTCACCCAACATTTTGACAACGCGAGGGTCACGGTTAAGGCAGCGTAACATAAAGTCAGCCATGCGTGCCAGACTGGTAACGGGCAAGACTTCCGTGTCCTCACCAAGATGACGACTGACCATGCTCTCCTTCTCCTCCTCCTCCTCCTCCGCCCTGTCCTCAGGCCACCCACGCTGAACCGACGGTATGACAGTTGTACAGGTACTACCGTCTACACCGCATGATACCAGCTACTGTTTATCCTCCTCCTCCTCCTCTCCCTCATTGTCCCCCAATGCATGTTGGGATGAGATGAGGCTGGGCTGTGTGTAATCGCCCGCTATAGCTTCTTGATCCATCTCATCATACTCTGGCTGCAATGCCTCCTCTTTAATTCTCTGCAGAGAGTGTTGCAAAAGACAGACAAGTGGGATGCTGATGCTAATGATGGCGTCATCGCCACTCACTATCTTGGTGGACTCCTCAAAGTTTGTCAGGATGGTACATATGTCAGACATCCAGGTCCACTACTGACATCTTATGTGTGGAGTCTGACCTGAATATCGATGGCCTTGTTGCAGCTGGTACTCCACAGCTGATTTCTTCTGCTCACAAATCCTTTGCAACATGTGGAGGGTAGAGATCCAACGTGTGGGGACATCACACACCAGTCAGTGTGCCGGAAGCTGCAAACGCTGCTGCAACACAGCAAGGGCGGTGGAAGCTGTAGCCTGCTTCCGAAAATGAGCTGACAGGCGGCGTACTTTGACGAGCAGATCTGGTAACTCAGGGTACGATTTAAGAAACCACTGAACCACGAGGTTAAGCACACTGGTACGTGTGCTTAAGCATGGTACGTGTGTGAACTCGCCTTAGAGCCGCCACCAGGTTACATTCATTGTCACACACGACCATGCCTGGATGTAGGTTCAGCAGTCTCAGCCACAGATCTGCCTGCTCTTTCACAGCTGTCCACAACTCACAATCAGTGTGAGGTTTATCACCTAAGCTTATGAATTTCAGCACAGCCTGTTGCCGCTTGGCTGAGGCAGTACTGCAGTGCTTCCAGCTTGTAACTGATGTGGTGATATCTGAGATGGAGGCTGAACATGAGGAGGAGGAGGAGGAGGATGATGCGCAGGAGCTGTACACTGTGTTGGCAACTCTGACTGACATAGGGCCCACAATCCTCGGTGTGGGTAGGATGTGTTCCGTCCCAAGGTCCGACTGGGTCCCGACTTCCACTATGTTTACCCAGTGTGCCGTCAGGGATATGTACCGTCCCTGGCCACAAGCACTTGTCCACGTGTCCGTTGTCAGGTGGACTCTCCCAGTAACTGCATTGTTGAGGGCGCGGCAGATGTTTTGGGACACGTGCTTGTGTAGTGCGGGGATGGCACACTGGGTAAAATAGTGTTGGCTGGGGACCGAGTACCGAGGTACGGCCACCGCATAAGGTTGCAGAAGGATTCCGTCTCCACCAGCCTAAAAGGCAGCATTTACACCGCAAGCAGTCGTGAAATGTGTGAATTTAGGACTGTGGCCGGTGGGGCGTTGGCTGCGAATTTGTGCTTTTGTTCAAAGGTCTGGGCTATGGACAATTGAACGCTGCGGTGGGACGTGGACGTGGACGTTGATGCTCTTTCTTGAGAAACTGCCATAACAAATAAAGACTGAGAGGAGGGGGCATCTTTGCTTGCAGTATGGACAGGGGATTGACTTGCACGCACAACAGGGGGTTCTCTTACATGCACAACAGCGGAAGAAGCAGTGGTGACACCCACCGACAATGGTCGTGGACCCTGGGGTTCACCCCACAAAGTCGGGTGCTTTGCTGACATGTGCCTGATCATGCTGGTGGTGGTCAGGCTGGTAGTTTTGTCACCCCTGCTGATGCTGGCCTGGCAGGTGGTACAAATGGCCTTTTTGGGGTTATCAGCAGAGTCCTTAAAAAAATTCCAGACTCTGGAAGTCCTACCGGTTGTACTGGCAGCGTCCCTCGTGTTGGTGTTACGGGGAACGGTTGCCTGCCTTCTGTCTGCGGCCACCACACTGCTTCTTCCTGCCTGTTGGGGTACTCTGCCTCCCTCCCCCTGTGTGCTGCTGGCCTCGCTCTGCGTGTCCTCCTGCAACGTCGGGTCAGTTACTAGATCATCCACAACCTCCTCCTCTTCCACTTCCGCACCACGGTCCTCCTCCTCACTTCATGGCAATTGTGTCTCGTCATCGTCCACCTCTTGTGAGAAATTGCCAGCGTCGCCTTCCTGTGGCCGTGGCTGTTCAAATATTTGGCCATCGCTACATGGGATCTCCTCTTCCACCACTTCAAGCGGAGCAGGCGAGCGGCCCAAATATGGAAATGGACCAGTGAACAGCCCTTCAGAGTGTCCAACTGTGGGAACAGTTGCTATCTTACGACACTCGGCATCGTGGGGGGAAGGAGCATCAGGGTGAGGAGGAGTATGCAGTCGAGACTCACGGCTACTAACACTTGACTGTGTGGAAGACAGACCGGAGGTGGTGGTGCCCAGGTGACTGGAAGTATTATCTGCTATCCAACTAATAACCTGTTCACACTGATCAGTTCGCAATAGTGGTGCTGTTGTGTGCTTCCCTAGTAATTCGGTCAAGAACTGGAAGCGAGAAGATGTGGATGTTTGTGGTGGCACATTTTCACATTGGCCACGGCCCCATCCTCTGCACGCACCATCATCAGAACGTCCAGTTCCATGTCCCTTGCCACGCGCCTTGCCCATTGTAAATGAAGTAAAATAGCTTACACTCGCACTATGAATGGCAAAAGGGTAATATAAAGGAGATTTGAACCGTGGAAGAGGAAAACCACATTTCTAGTTCTCTGGCCTACACCAGAATCTTTTAAACAGATATATTTGTGTCTGAACACTCACAGACACACTCAATTTTTTTTTTTTGGGGGGGGGGGGATACCAAAAGGTTAATAAGACAGTTATTTGTACAGTCTGACTGAGTAAAAAAAAAAAAGAGCATTTAGATGAAACAAAAGGATTTTTCCTGGCCCCTGAGACCTGGGGCTAAGTCTAGCAATTTGATCAGCAGCACACAGGACTGTAATGCGGTGTTTGTTGGTATTACCACTGCGTCCCCTGTACAGTCTGCCTGCCTGCCTGATATCTGGGATGGATATTAGTCCTGAGAAGGACTGTTTGTTTGATTTTTCAGGCTTTAGAGACCCTACACTACCTATTTCACAGTATAAATCTCTCCCAAGCTGAGCAGCACTCTCCCTACACTGTCTGATCCAGAGCGACTGTGTCCCAGATGGCGGCGCCCAGTTTTAAATACTCGAGGTGACGCTGTGCGGCCAGCCAATCACTGTACATGGCTGCGGCATTACAGTGACTGCGGCATTACAGTGACTGGCTGGCAATCCCTGCATGTTCATTTGCTCTGTAAAGAGCGCCAAACATGCAGGGCGGAGACCCGAGCTCCTGCCTGAGTAACCCGGAAATGCTCGGTGCTCGTCGAACATCCCGAGTAGTGAGATGCTCGGGCGAGTACCGAGCAGTGTCGAGCATGCTCGCTCAACACTAGTGAATACATATGTACATATAAATTTTTAATTATTTGATTCCATAAATTTAATTCATGCCTATATTTTCTCACTTCACTTCACAAACTTAGACTATTTAGCGCTGATGCATCACTCCCAAATCGGATTACAAAAATATGTAAACACAGATTGTCATGTAACAAAATATGTAAAAAGCCAAGGGGAGTGAATACTATCGCAAGCCAGTGTAATTATCAGTATAGAGCGGCACGGTGGCTCAGTAGTTATCACTGCAGCATTGCAGCGCTGGGGTCTAGGGTTCAAATCCCACCAAGGATAACATCTGCAAGGAGTTTGTATGTTCTCCCCGTGTTTGTGTGGGTTTCCTCCGGGTCCTCTGGTTTTCTCCCACACTTCTAAGACATACTGATAGGGAATGTATATTGGGAGCCCCAATGGGAACAGTGCCCATAATGTCTGTAAATTGTTTGAGTTGTAAAGCGCTGCGGAATATGTTGATGCTATATAAATATTATTATTTTCTGTATATATACGCTGCACAGTACAACTACTCCAGTCCCGTTTTTGAAGACAGACAGCATTGGAGTTCGGGAGGGTCATTATTGGTTTATATTTTTTTATATTCCTATGGGCAAAGAAAAATAAATCTTGGAAAACTTGTTTACATGGGATATCCCAAGTTATATCCTATCCTACAGATAAGGAATAACTTTCCAATCGCTGGGGATCCGACCGCTGGGATCCCCATGATCCCAAGAACCAGAGCTCTGAAAAGAACCATTTAAGCATAGCTGTGGTCAATCATATACACTGCGGCGCCATTCACATATTGCTCTTCAAATTACTCCTTTAAGAGAGTGATGAAGGGCATGACAGTAAAGCAAAATTCACTAATCATGGTATGGGGGATGTTTTAGTGTGTGGGCTGATGGGGTTTGTGCGGCTTTGTGGCAGGGCTGCTTTTTTGTCCCACTCTGGCCCTGTACGTTGTCTTCCTGTGCCAATGAAAGTGCCGTTGACACTGGGCATCCTTTGCTGTTGACCGTGCGACTCTGAGCCCTGCCTCTTCACATATACTTTCTCCTCTCCCTGCATCTCATGCATGCGGCATGAGGGAGACAGTGAGGATCCCTGTGGCTTGCCCCCAGTATGCTGAGCATGGCGGCAGTCTTTTACTGTGTGTGTTCCTGGCTGAAGAGAGAGGAAAGTGCTTCAGGCAAGTCGTACTGACCCCATACTGAAAGATGCTATCTCTAAAGCCTGGTATTTATGGTTAAAAGCAATGTATAATAATAATTTCTAATTTTACTGATTTCCCCTCTGAAAATTACACCTCCCAGCATGCCCAGTCAGATTCAAACTATCATGGCCTGCTGGGAGTTGTAGTTTTGTTACTACAGTGATGATGCAGGGACAGATGTTGCATCTGAACCTGCAGCATCAAAAGTCATTCACCCTTTAAGGCTACTTTGACACTTGCGTTGTGAAATCTGGCAGGCTCTTCTATCTGGGAAGATCAGGATGGATTTCACAGCAGTGAACATTGCATGCGCCGGCTCACAGAGCATGAAGAAATTAAAGGGCTGGCGGCCGGCAAAATACAGCTGCCGGCCTGAGCACTGCGATCCCTGGGAATCTGCCTCGGGGGCCAGATAAAAGGGCTTCAAGACCACGGGCCTAAGGTTCCCCACCCCTGACCTAGGACATGGAATGTATATCCATGTGTGAGAAAAACTGATTCTGATTATAAATAACGGATTCCGTTATAAAATAGAATAAATTAGTTGCTTAACATGAAACACTTTAATAAAATGCAGTGCACAATACAGTTCTCTTTTGCACACTATATAGTTTGCTAAAAGGCACACGTTTTAGTGAGCAAGGCCAAAAAATGAACAAGTGATAAAACCATAATAAAACCGTTATAGTGTGGTCCCCTAGAGTCAATTCCAATTGTGGGCCCTATGGCTGGGACCTGCTCAGGACACTTATCTAGATGAAGATCCAACAGTAGACACTTTCCACTCTAGGAAGCTTTTTCTGTTGGTTGATGGTGATGAGATGGAGGTCAAGGAACAGATGTCTTGCTCCATAGGTTACAGGTCACACCCTCTACAATCCCCTGGTTTCATGTCAGTATAATTTTGATGTTAAACATTTTTGCCATAACTAATATAAAATCTATTGTTAAGATTTGGGCTGAAAACTACAAATATAAGGCTGCTGTTGTTACAGTACTGTAGATACTGTGATTCACTTTTCTGCCAATCAGATTAATCTACTGTATGAACATGAATGTGGAAGTCCTTAAGATAAGTAGAAGGATTGTTGTTACTTTGCATGCCTATTAACTATAAAGTATCACCATGTTAAAGTAGTCTCATCCATCTCTCCTTAAGGTTTGACTTTCGTCCGGGATTAAATCCAGATTGCAAAATTAAAAAATGCTTTATGACTGGTGTTGCCATTGTTTATTTTTCCACTGAATAAAATATTGGACAGCGTTACTTTCCATACTGCTCTAAGGGAGCAAAATGAATTGGGTTCAAAATAACAGCTGACTGAACACAGTGTCATAAATGCAACATGTCATGTTTAGATTTATGTTGGAAGTAAACATAAATCTGATCCAACAAAGAGAACAGAGAACACTATGTTAAGAAATTGTACAGTTGATAAAGACTCTATTCAATGTTTCCACCAACAATGTGCACAGTTAAAAACTAAAACATACAATTGTGACTTTCAGTCTTCCAGCTAATTTAGTTCTGACCATATATACAGTACTAGAAGTCTTAAGAGGAGGCAGTCATACCCAGTGCCTGATGTCTTAAAGGGGCTTCCTTAGGCTACAAGTTGCAGTCACTCTATGGTACTGCAGACTTGTGAATTTTCACATTGTAACACACTGAATGCTGTGAGAAGTCTCCACTAGCTTGACCTCAAATGTGTTATTTGCATACATGCGGTCACATGCCGACTAGGTGGAGACGACCTCGCTCAGTGCAAGTGTATTGAGCAAGGCTGGACACAATCTAGTCGGAATGTAACTAGGAATATGTGAATCACATAAATTAAGATAAAGAGGCAGCCTAGGACTACATCTACATCATAAAATTTGATATAGACACATCCAGCCCTCTACAGAAGAAAGCCTATCAACCACTCCACAACTCTCATCCTATAGCGTCATCACTGGTCATCAAATCAGTTTCTTAACAGTGTTCTCTGTTCTCTTAGTTTGATCAAATTTATGTTTATTTCCAACATAAATCTAAATATGACATAGTTTTCGTCACATGACCGCCCACTCCAGGCGTCAGCACTCGAGAATCCTCACAGCGCACAGAGCGTGTGATGTGAGGATTCACAAGTCTGCAGTCACATAGGTTACAAGTCTGCAATCACTCTAAGGTTGGACAACCCCTTTGTTTTGTTTTTTAGTACTCTCAGTTTGTTATGGGATCAGAGAGGAGAAAGGGTAACATTACAGACACCTGGGCAGGGAAAAGTCATCCAGGCAGCACAGAGGAGTAATGGGGGCAAATGGAGATTTTACTTCTGAATTGTTAACTGAGTAGTAAAGAATTCAGACTAAGTATGACAAGCTTGGCTGCTAGGTGTGTGTCAAAGAAGAAAAAAGAGGTAGCAAAAGACAACTAGATTATAGAAGTGGCAATGTGGACACCAGACACAGCTGGGACACATTTGATGCCCAGGAAACTGGAGCAGATAGGAAAGAGAGCTTAGATGCAGCAAGTACAGAGTTGGAAGTCAAGGAAGGCATAGGGTTTGTGGGGACCCTGAGACAGGAAATGATTATACAGGGGCTGAGGCAACATTTGGGCTGGACCTGGAAACCTTAGTGAAGGAACAGTGGGCTTGCCCGGATGGGGAACAGGTATAACAATTAAGTGGGCTGTGACCTGAAAAAAAAAAAGGATATCTATAAAAGTATGAAAGGCTTATGTTATCATGTTAGCTATGTCAGGTAATTGAAATGCTTCTTACAAAGTACCCTCATATGTGTGGCATAGTCGCCAGTGTAAAGTGTGCTGAAAAGAGTTAATGAAGATAGCAGTATCTGGCACAGTTAGAAAAATATAATCGCATGCCGTGGGAAGAGACAACGCAATGTTGCTCAGACACTGAAATGACAGACAGCGAGAGAGAGTACACTGCTGAAGCAGTGCTGCCCATAATGAGGGGTACATGCATGAGAGTGGCACAAAGTAAGAAAAAGTCCTTCTTACTAGGAGGTGGGTGAAGTGAGCCAGCAGTGTGAATTTGGGAGAAGAGATGAGCGGTGTTCGACTCGAACTGTTCGCCAATCTCAAATTCGAGCTGTTTTGGGCGGTGTTCGAGCGGTTCGGTGAACACAAACGATTTGAAAAAAATTTGGCTGTTCGAGGTTATGTTCGATAACTGTTCGTGCACCAAGATCATAACTGGATTTTTTCTCAGTAATGCTGAAAATTAATGTTAATACGCAGTTTGAGTATACTGCGGGGCGGGGGGAGGGGCAGGGGATGGATATCTGCAGGAATAATGAAGATCTCCATTTTTTTTCTCTTTCCCGCATTTACAGTGGGGAGGTGTAATCTGTCAGCCTATCAGCATCGCACACGGAGCGAAGTGCTTTTTTTCACACAAGCAAGGGCATGTGTCATTGGCTGTGTATGTCACATGTCCTTGCCCTATAAGACCCAGCCATTTTCCCCGTCGCCACCATTTTCTCACTGCTGCAGCTGCGTGTTAGACGGCACCGCTGTTGCTGTGTGCGCTATACTTTGTTAATTTCAAGCCAATTTTCGCACAAATCTACAGATAGCTTGGGAGTAGGGAATAGTTGTGATTGCAGTCCTTTTAAGGACTAGGTTACATAATTTCCTACTACTTTTATCAGGCAGGTCTGTGCTCTTAAATAGATAGGTTGGGAGTAAAGACAAATTGTAATTGGAGTCCTTTTCAGGACTAAGTTACATCAGTTCCTATCAGTTTTTGCCAGGCAGGTCTGTGCCAGTGCTGTGCAAGTTTTTTTTCACAGCATTTGGCTAAATCTAGCAAAGCAAATCCTTTTTGGCCTATTGCAGAGTGTGTTAGTCAGTGGAGTAGCCTATCGGTGTTGCAAGCTACACCACCTGTGTATAGAATACCAATTTTTTTACTGCACCTAGTGAAGTAAAACCTTTTGGGCATAGCATCATTCTATTAGTCCATCTATACTAACCTCCACAAGGTTGAAAATTCAATATAATATTTTTCTGCATCGAGCTCTGAAAAAATATTTCAGCTTCTAGCAGTGTGTGTGACTTGTTCTATTAGTCCATCTATACTGACCTCCATCAGGTTGCAAATTCAATATAATTTTTTTCTGCATCTAGCTCTGAAAAAATATTTTGGCTTGTAGCAGTGTGTGGGACTTGTTCTATTAGTCCATCTATACTGACCTCCATCAGGTTACAAATTCAATATAATTTTTTTCTGCATCTAGCTATGAAAAAATATTTCAGCTTCTAGCAGTGTGTGGGACTTGTTCTATTAGTCCATCTATACTGACCTCCATCAGGTTGCAAATTAAATATAATTTTTTTCTGCATCTAGCTCTGAAAAAATATTTCGGCTTCTAGCAGTGTGTGGGACTTGGTCTATTAGTCCATCTATACTAACCTCCACCAGGTTGCAAATTAAAAATAATTTTTATCTGCATCTAGCTCTGAAAAAATATTTGGGCTTCTAGCAGTGTGTGGGGCTTGGTATATTAGTCCATCTATACTGACCTCCATCAGGTTGCAAATTCAATATAATTTTTTTCTGCATCTAGCTCTGAAAAAATATTTGGGCTTCTAACAGTGTGTGGGACTTGGTCTATTAGTCCATCTATACTGACCTCCATCAGGTTGCAAATTCAATATAATTTTTTTCTGCATCTAGCTCTGAAAAACTATTTCGGCTTCTAGCAGTGTGTGGGACTTGTTCTTTTAGTCCATCTATACTAACCTCCACCAGGTTGCAAATTCAATATCACTTTTATCTGCATCTAACCCAGCAAATACTTTTGGCCTAATACCACAGTTTGGCCACTCAGCTCTGCTCGGTTCCCATCCATTGATTTTTTGTGCAAACAACTCCAGAGTTGTGAATTAGTTAACGACCAAAATGAGTGGAAAAAGGCCTGCTGCTGGTGGAAAGGGGAATAGGCATGTTGGGAAGGGGAAAAGAGTTTGTGTCCGTGGGGTAGGTGTTAAAGCAACAGTAACATCTGCACAAGAAAGACCATCTTCAAGCCAAACTAAAATGTCTACTTCTTTTAGCGGACAATGTGATAAGATCCCTTTCTTACGGCCACGCCAAATTCCAGATGAGGCACAAAAACAGCAGGTGCTTCAACGGATATCAAGTGCTCCTTTAAGTGGGCTCTCCTCCACCTCAACTTCAACATCACAAATACTCCAGTCCTCAGAGGTGTCACCCCAATCGCACTTGCTTCCTCACAGCTCCCAACTCTCCAGCTGCCCATCTGAGTATGGGGTAGAACAGATGGTTGAGTCTGCAGAGCTGTTTACTCATACTATAGCCTGGGAATCAGAGGTCGGCTCCAGATCTTCTGTGAATCCAGACGAGGAAATGATCTGCACTGATGCCCAGAATCTTTATGAGTCGGATCCAGGACAAGACGTAGAAGGTTCTGACCATAATGTAGACCCTCATTCCCAAACTGTAACTCCTGTTGGTGGAGACAATGAAGAAGATGATGATGAGACTCAAATACCTGATTGGAGCGACAACTTTACTTTTTTGTCAGGGCAGGAACAGGTTGGCTCTGAGGACGACGGGTGTGATAACACACAGGGTGATGATGATGAGGTTGGAGATCCCACTTACTGTCAACCCACAGTCAGCCAAGAGATGAGGTCAGCAGAGGAGGTGGAGGAGGATGCTAGTGACGACGAGGTCAGGTTGCGCCTTCCTGGACAGAGACGTAGTACTGGAAGCACGTCAACAACTGCATCCTCAAACACAACTCTGCCTCTGACCACAAGTCGTGGTGGCTCTTCAGGTCGCATGGGTGCTAAGCCTTGCATAGCCTAGGCACTTTTTCAGATCGATAAAGATGACCCAACTCGTGTTATCTGTAACATTTGTCAGCAAAGGCTAAATAGAGGCCAAAAAATACATAGTTTGAGTACTTCATGCATGAACCGGCATATGGACATGAAGCATAAGTTGCAGTGGGAAGCTCATTGTGCTACAATGCGGCCTAGCCGGCCGGGCCAGCCACCGTCTGCCACATCCTCTGCATCCGCGGCCTCTTCATCCTCTGTGACTGGGGGGACAGCAGTCACACCTGTTTTGGGACGCAGACCTGCCACCTCTTTACACGCAACAGCCAGCCTGATTGGCAGGTCATCATTTTCTTTGGAGGTGGAAACACCAGCTGACTGGGCACTGTGTAACTATGGTGACAGCAGGACAAGGGGCTGCTGTCCAAGTCTTGCCGTGCCCATGAGTTGTGCGTCAATCCTCTTTATCTCAAAGTTCCTCCACTGCTTCTGCCTCCTCAACCTCCTCTCGGTCCGCCACCTGCACCCAAAGCCTGTCTGCTCATGCCACAAGCTTTCTAACTGTGCAGAAGGGATCGTGCACACCTCCTTACTATGCTGGCAGCAGGGCTCAACGTCATCAGGCGGTTTTTACTTTGAAATGTCTGGGAAATGTGAGTCACACAGCTGAGGAGTTGTGGTCAGCTCTGGAGAACCAATTTCATGAATGGTTGTCTCCACTGGACCTGAAACCAGGGAAGGCCATGTGCGACAATGCTGCAAACCTGGGTGCGGCCCTTCTCCGGGGCAATGTCACACACGTGCCTTGTATGGCTCACGTGTTGAACCTGGTTGTCCATCAATTTTTAGCCCACTATCCCGGACTAGATGGCCTTCTGCAGAGGGCACGGTCGCTGTGTGCTCAATACCGCCGTTCGCATCCCGCAGCTCAGCGACTTACATCTCTACAGAAGTCGTTGGGCCTGCCACTTCACCGGCTAAAATGCGATGTGCCTACCCGGTGGAATTCAACTCTGCACATGTTGCAGCGACTGTGGCAGCACCGACAAGCCCTGGTGCAATACGTTCTGACGTATAGCCTGTGCCAATGAGATCCAGAGGTGGAGCAAATAACGCTGGAGGAGTGGTCTCAGATCAGGGACCTATGCACCCTTCTGCACAGTTTTGAAATGGCGACGAAGATGTTTAGTGCTGACGTTGCCATTATCAGCATGACTATTCCAGTGATTTACATGCTGGAGCACATGTTAAACAGAATTCTGAGTCAGGTGGTGGCACAAGAGGAGGTGGAGGAAGTAGAGGAGGAGGAGTTGTATGCGGAAGGGCTAACATCTGCAAAGTCCAGACGGTCGGCAGCACCAAGGCGGCAGGTATGTGAGGGTGGGGGAGATGGTTTTACCAGGGCGCATGGTAGCAGCCAAACTAGTGAGGAAGGTGCAGGAGCTCGGGAAGGAGTGGAGGACGAACTGATGGAAGACTCATCAGATGAGGGAGACCTTGATCACATTTCTGTTGTGCGAGGTTGGGGGGAGATGACAGAGGAAGGAAGCATGATTGTTACGTCGCCACCAACACAACAGGGACTTGGTGCTCCTGGATGGGCAAGACAAATGAGTGCCTTCTTGCTGCACTACCTGCAACATGACCCTTGAATTGTGAGTATTAGAAATAATCCTGACTACTGGGTTTCCACACTGTTAGATCCCCGGTACAAAAGTAAATTTGCAGAAATTATTGCTGCCATAGAAAGGGATGCACACATGCAGGAGTATCAGCAGAGACTGTTGCAGAATCTTACATGTGCTTTTCCACAAAACACTAGTGGTGCACGTAGTCAATCTCACAGTTCCGACTTGCCAACCGTGGGACCGTCGAGTGTTCAGCACTCAAACCATAACAGAAACACACTATCTGCTGGTAACATCAATTTTGTGGAATCACTTCACCACTTTTTTAGCCCATCCTTTGCAAGGCCAGAGGAGACAAGAAGTCTGACACATAGTCAACGCCTAGAGACGATGGTACAGGAGTATCTCCAAGTAAACATTGAAGCCATGACTGTGTCACTGGACCCTTGCTCTTTTTGGGCTTCCAATCTGGATAAATGGCCGGAGCTCGCCACTTACGCCTTGGAGATCATGCCCTGCAGCCAGCGTTCAGTCTGAACGTGTGTTCAGTGCTGCTGGTGGTGTGCTGACAGATAAGCGCACGCTGCTCTCCACTGATAATGTAGACAGACTTACGTTCATAAAGATGAACAAATCATGGATCCGAAACGACTTTTTTACCCCTGTGTTATCCTGGGGAGAGTAAAAGCTTGATGATTTGTTAAAATCACCTCGCCAACCGTTTTAAGCTTTCAAATTACTAATCATGTTTATCTGTATCTTGGCTGGAAAATAATTTGGGCTTTGTAGCAGTGTGCAGTACAGATTCTATTAGGCCATCTATACTAAGTTCCACCAGCTTTCAAATTAATAATAATTTATAGCTGCATCTAGCCCGGAAAATAATTTTGGGGCTCCTAGATGCGCAAGACACATGAGTGCCTTCTTTCTGCACTACCTGCAACATGACCCTCAGATTCTCAGAATTCAAAGTAATCCTGACTACTGGGTTGCCACACTCTTAGATCCCCCACACTCTTCGATCAACCTTTTAATTTTAATAAAGAACAAAAAAATGGTCATTTTTGAAATTATAAGCATTAGCAGGTTATTAGAAACTGAAATCAAACAGTTTTCAACTCAAAATTTTATTCTAGGTGATGTTACATTTGCACATAGGACCCCTTGTTCGAAAGTAGCTTCTGAACTGTCTCGTCCATTGAATTTGTCAGGTTTTGGATGGTTTCTGCTTTAATTGTTTTGCATGAGGACAGAATACCCTCCCAGAGCTGTTGCTTAGATGTGAACTGCCTCCCGCCATCATAGACACTCCTTTTGATGATGCTCCAGAGGTTCTCAATGGGGTAGAGGTCAGGGGAGCATGGGGGTCACACCATAAGTTTGTCCCCTTTTATGCCCATATCAGCCAGAGATGCAGATGTGTTATGTGCAGCATGAGACTGTGCATTATCATGCATGAAAATGATCTTGCTGTGGAATACACGGTTCTTCTTCTTGAACCATGGCAGGAAGTGCTGTTTGAGAAACTCCACATACATTATGGAGTTCATCTTTACCCCTTCAGGGATCCTAAAGGGGCCGACAATCTCTCTCCCCATGATTCCAGCCCAAAACATTACTCCACCTCCTCCTTGTTGGCGCTGTAGCCGTGTTTGCGTGGGGTGTCCATCAACCACCCATCCTCCACTCCATCCATCTGGACCATCGAGCGTTGCACGGCACTCATCCGTCAGCAAAACAGTTTTGAAGTCAGTCTTCATGTATTGTTTAGCCCACTGGAGCCATTCCTGCTTGTGTGCAGTGGATAGAGGAGGTCGACAGGATGGCTTACGCACAGATACAAACCTCTCAAGGACCCTGCACCTTGTTGTTCGGGGGACGTTGGAGGCACCAGCAACTTCAAAAACTTGTCTGCTGCTGTGGCAAGCCTTTTTTGCCGCTGCTCTTTTAACCTGACATAATTGCCTGTTGGAAAGAGTCCTCAATTTGCCCTTATCAGCATGCACACGTGTGTACTGTGAACCAGCTACATAATTCTTGATTGCCAAGACACTTCATCCTGATCATCGCACAATGTTGATTGTAGTCATGCCTTGACCTAAACACTCCACAATTTGTTGCTTCTCAGCAGCCGACACATCCTTTTTCTTTCCCATTTTGGCAGAAAATGTAGGCTGCTTAATAATGTGGGACAGCCTTCTTAAGTAGTCTTGCCTTTCATTGGACACACCTGCCAAACTAATTAGCACAGGTGTCTGCAATTGCTTACAGTGATATAAAGAGCCCTGACACACATCACCATCAATGAGTTTAACTGACAAACAAAAAAATTCTTACCTTATCACTCCTAAACACTTTTTGCATAATAATTTGGAACACAGTGTACATGTGCTTTTCCACAAAACACCAGTGGTTCACGTAGTGAATCTTACAGTTCTAACTTGCCAACCATGGTCTGTATGGAGTTGTTCAATAAAGGGCCCAAAATTAAGATAACATAGACGGGAGAGGTCTCTATGAATACGAATTCCTAAGTATTTGATACCCTGTGAGGGCCAGGCAAAGGGAAAGTTGGACTGGATGGAATCCTGTATGGATTTGGGGAGGGAGACATCGAGGGCCTCAGACTTCGCTGCATTGATTTTAAAATTTGACCATGTAACAAAGTGATCTATTTCAGCCATAACAGCAGGGATGGATATATGTGATTGAGTGATATATACTAGGACATCATCAGCAAATAGAGAGCACTTGTACTCGGTGCCTCCCACCTCAATCCACCTAATATTGGGGTTATGGCGAATTGATGAGAGCAGGTGCTCCGTCACTAGGATGTATAAGAGAGGGGACAGAGGACATCCCTGCCTTGTCCCATTGGTGATTATGAAAGGTGATGAAAATGTTCTGACGCGCCCCCTGGGCCTTGGGACACCTGGAGCCGGACCCTTTTTGGTGGATGCTGGTGGTTGTAGTCTCCGTGGTGGCGACCCGGTTCCGTGGCTCAGGGTGGTCAAACCAGTGGCGGAACTACTTATGTGGTTTTGATGTTTAAATGTCCGACTACGCCACCCGTGGATTGCGGTCAGAGTGAACCGCCGCTGCAGGGCAGACCGCTGAGGCTGGTGTTGTGGGTGCAGCAGAGCGTAGTATAACTCCCCATCTCAGGGGCATATTGGTCGCCCTGCCCCATGGCAATGTGGTGTAATGCATGCAGGTGTCGGGGTCCTGATCCACACTCCATCCTTACCTGAGAGTGAGATATCACATCTCTGGGTGAGGTGCAATACCTCTGTAGCAACCGAGCCCTCGGGGTGCTACAGTTCCATTTATCTTCAGCCTAGGTGACGTATTGCGATACAGGGCCGTGATTTTGGCTATAAAAGGGTCCCCTAGACCCCTATCCCAAGCTTTTTAAGAGAATAATATATGGCGTGCCAGGAGACTCTATGAAATGCTTTCTCAGCATCCAACGAGAGTATCTAATTACAAATGTTTAACTGCATATAGCCCAGGAAATACTTTGTGCCTAGTAGAAGTGTCTGCTAGTCAGCGGATTATCCCAGCTGTTAAGCAAGCTACACCACCTGTAGTTTGGACACTTATTTTTTTCAAAGGAAATGCTTTGGGACCCCGGGATACTCAGTGAAGAGCATCAGGAGGCACCCCAAGGCATAGGGGCTAGGATTGGCGGTAGGACGCTTTGCGGTGGACCGCCGAGCTCGATCCTTATTAAAGCTTTTTAACTGCAGCAGCTTTAGTGGACGCTACTGGAGCTGGAATTACGCGGCTGCTGGCATGAGACTTGCCCTCCAATAGATCCTTGTAAAAGGATTTAAAGTGTATTCATTCAAATTAGAGAGACAATTTAAATTAAAAAGCTTAGACCTGCCTCCACCACAGGGGGGCTCGCTCAACCCACCAGCGGACAGGCACCAGTATTGGGAAAGGGGGGCTGGCCGTCAAGGTCCACCGCGGCTCTGGCACAAACCCGGCGACACGGAGGTTGCACGGGCAGGAACGGACTGGCCGTGTCGGCTTCGCACTTTTTGGGTTTTAGAAGGGCATGACATGCCTATATCTGTGTCTCCCCCTCCTTTTACTCCTCCACCTCTTTTCTTTTCGCATGACTATATGTACTTGTCAATTTTCCATGTGTTAATTATGTCTTCTGAGCAGTTTGTCAGCTTTTGGACACCTTTGAAGGTGTTTTCTATGTGTTTCTATGTGTTTTTGTTTGCCTGCCATTGGTTTTAACGGTGTTCGACGGTGTGCGACCAACAGTTCGACGAACAGTTCGACGAATAGTTCGGCGAACACACGGGTGTTCGACGAACCGAACTAGAACACTGCGGGGGTGGCTCATCACTATTTGGGAGAAATCATCAGAATTGAAACAATGAGAAGACTCCTGAAAATGATTATAGAAATGAGCAGCCAGATAGTAACAGAAGAGCTCTATCAAGAGTTTCAGGACTTGTACCTGAACTGGGAGCCCAATATTGGTGAATGAGAGCTGCAGAGGTGCCACCATCAGCAAACAGTCTGACTCTGCCAGATGGAACTTTGTATATATTAGAGGAAACCAGTCACCATGAAAATGCAGTATAATCTGCGGCATTATGTTATAAATCAGGAGGAGCTCAGCAGATTGATGTATTGTGTTGTGAGAAAAGACTAGGTATAACCTGTATTTTCATAATTTACTCCTCTGCTCTTTCTGCCATTTTTTGTACAGTGGTCGGGGCAATAAATAACTGACAGCTATTGATATATAAGTGTGCATACAGAAATAACTGTCAGTCATGGATAGGACCGCCCACTGGACCGGAAATCCCTGAAAGAGCAGAGGTATAAATGAACAAATCACAGGTTATACTGAATCTTTTCTCACAAAATCACATTTCATTCTGCTCACCTCCTCCTGCTCTATAACATAGCACCCGCAGATCGCATTGCATTTTCTTGGTGACAGGTTCACTTTAATGACTGAGGTGCAGTTAAGAGTCCTGGAGGCCACCATGCAACAACCATGCGACATATGTTGACAAAGAAGGAGACTGGGCCACAGCTCCATATGGCTGGTCACAGGCCCTGAAACACTTATTGGGCACAACTGTCAATTTGAAGAGGCTGTGTTGAAATCCAAAAGGCAACAGTGAAACTATGGCAGGAGTTCTGGGCCTTGTGAGTTTTTAGGAGGCTCAAAGAGAAGAACAGGAAGCTTTGGTTGTTTGTTATTCCATACTCTCCGTTTATTATGCAATTATGGGATGTAAAAGGAACTATTAGATGTTCTTGGGCAGGGAAAGTTAATAGCCAGCCAAGCCTTGTAGCATGGAGGCATTATAAAAGAAAAAGGATATTTTTCTAGTAAGTTGTTAAGTCAGTAGTAGAAAGTTCAAAGTAAGTCTGAAAAGCAAGGCTGCAAGGTGTGTGTGAAGGAAGGAAACAGAGGTAGCTATAGAAGTGGCAGTTTGGAGGCCAGACAGGATTAGAACACTTTTAATGTCCAGGAAATTGGAGAATAAAGGAAGAAGAGCTCATCTTTAGCATTTAAGGAGCTTGAAGTAATGGAAGATATAGCTGTGGCTTTTAAAGACCCTAAGGCAGCAAAGGAGAAGATATGTGCTGAGGCAACCTGTAGGCTGGTCCTGGACTCATTAGAGAAGCAATACTGGGTGCGCCAGATCATGGGACTTGGTTAGGTACTGCATTGAAGTGTGCTGTGGGTAGAAGAAAGAAAGGAGGGCTCAAGTCAGCTATGTTGAGTAATTGTAATTCCTTTTACAGGAAATGTACTGTCATATGTAACCAGTAAAAGTATGCCTTTATTTAAAACTGAAGGTGTACTGATCAAGTTTTGTACCTGATACTCACTGCATATAATTTACATATGTTTTACATAAGTTTCATCAGTTTCACCAGTAAATTTTGTACAGTGGAGTGGCTCCTTTCTTGTTATAATTGTGAGCATTGGGCCATGGAGGACAATGTTTAAAGAAGCTACAGTCATACACAAACGCACACACACGCACACACACATACGCACACACATGCACACACACGCACACACACACACGCACACACACAAACGCACACACAAACGCACACACAAACACACACGCACACACAAACACACACGGACCTATTTCACTGGTGTGTAACGTTAAATGAAGCAAATTTGACTCTGTGATCCTTACATCTCCATTTCCGTCCTTACATTTCCTTTTTTTCCAAAGATCTAGCTATATATCTTCTTAACAGAACCCCTATATTATCACCCCAAATAACAGTAAATACATATTAAACTAAAACGTTTAGCGGACAAGGAGTAAAAATAAAAATTATGTAATGATATTTTCTTTTGGTTTTTGGAGACAACATAACTATTTTATCTCCAGAATACCAGTATAATACATGCCCTTAATATGGGGAATGTCTTGTATGCTGTGTCATTCCGTAGTCATGTCTGATGTAATTTAGAGTAGAAATGTAATAAACTCTACATAGTAAACACAAGGAATATTTTCTCCCAATTAACACTTTGGTGACATCTGCTGTATAAATACACAGCTGTCAAAAAGTGCCAAAAATGTACCACAGAGGGAAAATGTGAGCCCAGAAGCTGTGCCCAAACCATCTGTGTAACATGTCAGCTGCATATTAAAGCTGACACTCTGCTGCAATGGCCAAGACCAGAGACTACTTTTTTTCTGCTGTTTAACACGTCAGGTATCAGTCTATAGCTCCCACAGTAACTCTATCAGTGCCTCCATGATGAATTAATGCAGTACCGATGGGTTGCCATGGCAGTCATGGGCCTAAGAAAGTCCTCTACGTCTCCCTTTTGTATATGCCTACAAGGAGTATAACTGACAGGTGATATTACACTGCATTACATTTTTGGACAGCAATGGCTTTCTTCAAGGTGTTATCGAATGAAACAATTCTTCAGTGATAAAAAGACATGGCATAAAGCATTTTCCCTCACATCGTATCCATCCTCTGTAGTTCTACTCCAGGGCTCTGCAGACATACTGTTTCATCCTATGTCGCAACAACCCAGCCTGAACACAACAGTCCTGATCAGCGAGACTCTCTACTCACTCAGCGGTTCTGCATCTTATTTCTTCTACTACTGGCGCCCTGGATCTACTGCTCGGGACTCTCACTACTCCCACAAACTCAGTCCAGTTTAGGCCCATTACCTTCGGCGTTATAAGTTGAGGGGTTCGTGACACGCCGTCTTATCCACGGATGCCTCCTCTGGAAGGCCACTGTGACTAATCAGTCAACTAATTTTTAGGATCTCTCTATCCATGTTCTTAAGTCTCCTCTTACTGTGGATCACCCCAATGGCGGCACTGCTCACATTACACTCTAAACTCCAACTCCCTCTAACTATAGGAAGCAGTCACTTACCCTAACACTAATACCCTCTCACTATGGGCTAGTCATAGACATTAACTCTGTCTTACCCTACTATAATTACCTGAGCTACAGTCAACTATCTATGGTCCAAAAGTAGGTGGCCAGTAAATAATAACATTTATTTTGATTTATATATAAAATTATGTTTACTAACACAAGCATAACATTGAAAATTAAATTTTATTCTGAACAATAATACAAAAGCCCTTAAATTTTATCAACGCAAGTGCTCAAACTGTTTTCCATTACAATTTGCACAGATTTGAATTCTGCCTCTTTGACAAACATTTTTGCACAAGTCTCTTTGAGTATTAATTTCTTGAAATGCATCTCTTATGTAATTTTTCAAATCACTAACACTTTTTTGTTTTCGACTATAAACTTTGTCCTTGAGTACTCCCCAAAAGAAAAAATCCATTGGGGTCAAGTTTGGTGAACGTGCCGGCCAATCAAGTGGGCCTCTGTGGCCAATCCATTTATTAGGAAATGTTTCATCAAGATACTTGCGGACTACTCTTGAATAATGTGGAGGGGCCCCATCTTTTGGAAATAAAGGTCATTTGAATTATTCTGTTGCTGTAACTGGGGAACAACTTGATTCATTAGAATTTCGAGATACTTATCTCCTGTGACTGTTCCATCAAAAAATATTGGTCCTAAAACACCAAAACTTGAAATACCACACCAAACATTGACACGAGGCTCATTTAGTTGTTGCTCTAATGTTAAATGCATGTACTCATTATACCAGTAAATACAATTATGTCTGTTAATATGGCCGGATAACACTCTACATAATATTATCTAAAATTACTGGATTTTCTTGGAGTTTCTTCAATTTTCTTAAGCATAATCTCACTAAATTGCGGCTGCTTGTTTGGATCATCCTCCAATAAACCATGAATTAGATGTGGATGATAAGCTTTCCACCCAATAGATTTCAGGATTTGCATGATAAAAGGTTGTGAAATTCCCAATTCCAAGGAGGCGCTTCTGGTGGACTTGTGAGGAATGAAAAGTGGAATCTGATTGGTTGCAAAGGGCAACTGAGCCAGTTTTACTTTACAACATGTTTGATAAATCTCCCCCTTCATAACCTTATTACACTTTCTGTCCACCTATTATTGGACCACCCTGTATATATATATATATATATATATATATATATATATATATATATATACACACAGTACAGACCAAAAGTTTGGACACACCTTCTCATTTAAAGATTTTTCTGTATTTTCATGACTATGAAACTTGTACATTCACACTGAGGCATCAAAACTATGAATTAACACATGTGGAATTATATACTTAACAAAAAAGTGTGAAACAACTGAAAATATGTCTTATATTCTAGGTTATTCAAAGTAGTCACCTTTTGCTTTGATGACTGCTTTGCACACTCTTGGCATTCTCTTGATGAGCTTCAAGAGGTAGTCACCGGAAATGGTTTTCACTTCACAGGTGTGCCATGTCAGGTTTAATAAGTGGGATTTCTTGCCTTATAAATAGGGTTGGGACCATAAGTTGTGTTGTGCATAAGTCTGGTGGAAACACAACTGATAGTCCTACTGAATAGACTGTTAGTTGCTTTTTTGAAATGAAGGTCAGCCAGTGCGAAAAATTGGGAAAACTTTGAAAGTGTCCCCAAGTGAAGTTGCAAAAACCATCAAGCGCTACAAAGAAACTGGCTCACATGAGAACCGCCCCAGGAAAGGAAGACCAAGAGTCATCTCTGCTTCTGAGGCTAAGTTTATCCGAGTCACCAGCCTCAGAAATCGCAGGTTAACAGTAGCTCAGATTAGAGACCAGGTCAATGCCAGACAGAGATCTAGCAGCAGACGCATCTCTTCAACAACTGTTAAGAGGAGACTTTGTGCAGCAGGCCTTCATGGTAAAATAGCTTCAAGGAAACCACTGCTAAGGACAGGCAACAAGCAGAAGAGACTTGTTTGGGCTAAAGAACACAAGGAATGGACATTACACCAGTGGAAATCTGCTTTGGTCTGATGAGTCCAAATTTGAGATCTTTGGTTCCAACCACAGTGCCTTTGGGCGACGCAGAAAAGGTAAACGGATGGACTCTACATGCCTGGTTCCCACCGTGAAGCATGGAAGAGGAAGTGTGATGGTGCTTTACTGGTGACACTGTTGGGGATTTATTCAAAATTGAAGGCATACTGAACCAGAATGGGTACCACAGCATCTTGCAGCGGCATGCTATTCCATCCGGTTTGCGTTTAGTTGGACCATCATTTATTTTTCAACAGGACAATGACCCCAAACACACCTCCAGGCTGTGTAAGGGCTTTTTGACCAAGAAGGAGAGTGATGGGGTGCTACGCCAGATGAACGGGCCTCCACAGTCACCAGACCTGAACCCAATCGAGATGGTTTGGGGTAAGCTGGACCGCAGAGTGAAGGCAAAAGGGCCAACAAGTGCTAAGCATCTCTGGGAACTCCTTCAAGATTGTTGGAAGACCATTTCCGGTGACTATCTTTTGAAGCTCATCAAGAGAATGCCAAGTGTGCGCAAAGCAGTCATCAAAACAAAAGGTGGCTACCTTGAAGAACCTAGAATATAAGACATATTTTCAGTTGTTTCACACTTTTTTGTTAACTATATATTTCCACATGTGTTAATTCATAGTTTTGATGCCTTCAGTGTGAATTTACAATTTTTATAGTCATGAAAATACAGAAAAATCTTTAAATGAGAAGGTGTGTCCAAACTTTTGGTCTGTACTGTATATATATTTATATATATATATATATATATATATATATATATATATATAAAAATACGCAGGACATAATACACATCACCCAATTGTTGTCTTCAGTGGTAAGAACACAACAGCACAGTCTATAACCCTTTCAAGTGTGTCATTTTTATTTCCATTAGAGTTTTATCAGTCTTTGTCATATGCAAAAAAAAAATGATGCAGCTTTCTTAAGCTGCTCCTAACAGTCAGTGGAAAACAGACAGCCCGTAGATTCAAGTGCTGTCTGACTATTTGTAAGTTTGATCTGTAACTCTTTTCATGATGTAGTGCAGACTACACACCCTGCAAAAAAAATGGACATGTGAACAGCCCCATAAACTATAATGGGTATGAGTTATAGCAATGAAAAACACAATAGAACTCATATATGAAATACTGATGTCTGAATGAGCCATAACCTGGACTTCTGTGTCTTTAATTAATGAACAATGCACCTGTGAAACCCACACTTGAAATCTAATGTCCTTAACTATATCTCCTTTTGCCAATAGCAGTTAGAGAAGTAATTAAAGATAATCTGTCACTTACTAAAAAAAAATAATTAAATACTTTGTTAAAATCCTTGAGCACCCCTGATTCTGAGGCTCTTTTAGTTTTCAAGCTACATCATTCCATTGCAAAGATTTTAACATTTATGCCATGTTCGCATTTTCAGTATTTGGTGAGTATTTTACATTAGTATTTGTAAGCCAAAATCAGGAGTGGAACAATCAGAGGAAAAGTATAATAGAAAAACATCACCACTTCAGAATTTTTCACCCACTCCTGGTTTTGACTTTCAAATACTGATGTAAAATACTGAATGTGTGCCCTTACTGCTAATGAAGCGCAGTATGTGACATCTCTGTTTTCAGTCAAATTAGGCGTTTCTTCAGCTAGGCAGCATCTGAGACTGTTAGGCTGCTAGATCAGCTGCGGAGCCATTATTGGAAGGGTCTGATATGGAGGCGTGAAAGCTTACGCAACCAGAGAAAACTCTGAAGCAAAACACATATGGTCTGCTAGCAGAAATTTCACATCCTGTGCTCCAAAAGCAACAGAATGCTTTGCTTTAACCATAAGCACTTTTATTCTGCAGACAGATGAGAATCACTGATGCCTAGAAATATCCAGGCTCCAAGTTAAATAAACAGAACACAACTAGTCCTGTAAAATGGACACTGAGCTGAGGACTGTCAACAAAATCTGTTTTTATTCTAAATATAATGCAAAATCCAATGAAAAGTCTCTGCAAAGAATTGACTTGTAGCTCATTATTGTCATGTGAATGGAAAAAAGGACAAGGACCAAAAAGCTTAGTATCAGGACTCAGGAGACAAGAAATTACAATAACTACAAATATCATACAAAGGTCAATGTTTTCCAATTGGCCCAACTATTTATATTTCAAAGTGAAGCACATCTGCTTTATAAAAGGGATTTGACCATTTCATGTTAGAATAGGTTTACAATAAGGAGAGACGAGCAAACTGATTCGCTAATGCTAATGAAATTTCTGCCTAATATTTTAGAATTTTCTGGGTACATTGAATTAGAAAAATTTGCGGTTCTCTCTGCGCAAATTGACAAAAAAGACTGCTACCTTTTTACATATGGTAGAAGATTGCATCGGCCAGAGAAGACTCACATGACCTTGGGCGCTGCCAAGAGAGATTCCCTATAATACTTTGCAGCTATGACATCACATCGTATAGCACAGCCAATGAGGGGAGACCATCATAGCCTATATAAAACCTGAAGCAGGAAATGCAGCAGTCATTTTATGGTGAATCTGGAGAGCTAGAGAATGTCACAGATTATAGATTAGCTATAGAGATTGGGAGAGAAAGTCTTAAAACTCTGAAGAAACTGTAGGGCTCCGCTCACACGTTGAATTATTTGCCGCAATCTGGGCAAAAATGCAATGAAATTTGAATAGCTTTACTGCTCTAGAAAACAGAAATAACTGAGAAATCTTAGCACATAAATTGGCCAAGCATGTTATTTTGCATACAAGACTACAGTCTCTTAATTGTAGGGGAAAGGTGGTACTTCATATATATATACAGTACAGACCAAAAGTTTGGACACACCTTCTCTTTTAAAGATTTTTCTGTATTTTCATAACTTTGAAAATTGTACATTCACACTGAAGGCATCAAAACTATGAATTAACACATGTGGAATTATATGGTTAACAAAAAAGTGTGAAACAACTGAAAATATGTCTTACATTCTAGGTTCTTCAAAGTAGCCACCTTTTGCTCTGATGACTGCTTTACCCATTCTCTTGATGAGCTTCAAGAGGTAGTCACCGGAAATGGTCTTCCAACAATCTTGAAGGAGTTCCCAGAGATGCTTAGCACTTGTTGGCCCTTTTGCCTTCACTCTGCGGTCCAGCACACCCCAAACCATCTCGATTGTTTTCAGGTCAGGTGACTGTGGAGGCCAGGTCATCTGGCGTAGCACCCCATCACTCTCCTTCTTGGTCAAATATCCCTTACACAGCCTGGAGGTGTGTTTGGGGTCATTGTCCTGTTGAAAAATAAATGATGGTCCAACTAAACGCAAACCGGATGGAATAGTATGCCGCTGCAAGATGCTGTGGTAGCCATGCTGGATCAGTATGCCTTCAATTTTGAATAAATCTCCAACAGTGTCACCAGCAAAGCATCCCCACACCATCACACCTCCTCTTCCATGCTTCACGGTGGGAACCAGGCATGTAGAGTCCATCCGTTCACCTTTTCTGCGTCGCACAAGGACACGGTGGTTGGAACCAAAGATCTCAAATTTTGACTCATCAGACCAAAGCACTGATTTCCACTGGTCTAATGTCCATTCCTTGTGTTCTTTTGCCCAAACAAGTCTCTTCTGCTTGTTGCCTGTCCTTAGCAGTGGTTTCCTTGAAGCTATTTTACCATGAAGGCCTGCTGCACAAAGTCTCCTCTTAACAGTTGTTGAAGAGATGTGTCTGCTGCTAGAACTCTGTGCGGCATTGACCTGGTCTCTAATCTGAGCTGCTGTTAATCTGCTATTTCTGAGGCTGGTAACTCGGATAAACTTATCCTCAGAAGCAGAGGTGACTCTTGGTCTTCCTTTCCTGGGGCGGTCCTCATGTGAGCAAGTTTCTTTGTAGCGCTTGATGGTTTTTGCAACCGCACTTGGGGACACATTCAAAGTTTCCCCAATTTTTCGGACTGACTGACCTTCTTTTCTTAAAGTAATTATGGCCACTCGTTTTTCTTTACTTAGCTGTTTTTTTCTTGCCATAATACAAATTCTAACAGTCTATTCAGTAGGACTATCAGCTGTGTATCCACCTGACTTCTGCACAACACAACTGATGGTCCCAACCCCATTTATAAGGCAAGAAATCCCACTTATTAAACCTGACAGGGCACACCTCTGAAGTGAAAAACATTTCCGGTGACTACCTCTTGAAGCTCATCAAGAGAATGCCAAGAGTGTGCAAAGCAGTCATCAAAGCAAAAGGTGGCTACTTTTAAGAACCTAGAATATAAGACATATTTTCAGTTGTTTCACACTTTTTTGTTAAGTATATAATTCCACATATGTTAATTCATAGTTTTGACGCCTTCAGTGTGAATGTACAATTTTCAAAGTCATGAAAATACAGAAAAATCTTTAAAGGAGAAGGTGTGTCCAAACTTTTGGTCTGTACTGTACATATGAGTATATATATGCATATATGCAGTGGGTACAGAAAGTATTCAGACCCCTTTAAATTTTTCACTCTGTGTTTCATTGCAGCCATTTGGTAAATTCTAAAAAGTTCATTTTTTTTTCTCCTCATTAAAGTACACTCTGGGAGTCCTTCATGCGTTTTTGAGCAAACTCTATGCGGGTTTTCATATGTCTTGCACTGAGGAGATTGAATAGATGCAAACTACCGCACTCCTGGAGTGATGGTGGTGCCCAGGTAGGGTTACAAGCCCGTAATTAGAGAAGTAACCTGGCACTCAGAAGACTCATGGGTTCTTTTATAATTTTTAATAAAGTAGTGCAGAAAATAAACAACAGACGTTTCGGTCACATTTGACCTTCATCGGTGTACTACAAAAATAAAAATGGCAGTAAGTATCATATAGACATGTATAAACAATACAGATGTGACCAAACATGATCAAATATAACCAATTTGTCATGAAAAAGTGCTTAAAGGGAGTACAACATGGGAAAAATAGGATGGGAAGGGGAGGAGGATTAGGATAGGGAATGGTGGCAGATCCTGGAATCTTATAGAAAGGAACCTACCAGTTCGCAGTAATGGATATATTAAAGCTGTAGCCTATTAGATTTTAGGTTCTGTAAGCTGTGGGGCTAAAAATAAAGGCATGAATGCCATGGTCCAAGGCTATTACTAGTGTGGAGAGTGAGGGGATTGTCCCTAAAACGTTACCTGTAGATGTGTGGCAGCCGGACACGGTGTCCATCGTTTGTCAGGAGGTGTTATGAGGGACTGAGGACCTTATGGGTCTTAAATAGGTTGTGGAGAGGGTTAAAGGTCACTCTCTGGGCTAATCATTGGTAGCAGTGGGATTAGAGCGCGCATGTAGCAATCAGGATAGGACCTGAAAAGCGGAAGTAGCGTCATTTGACGTTCTTTAAGGTCCTACAACAAGAAGGGGCGGTCACGTGACCGGAAGTGACGCGCGTTTGCGTTCCACGCTATGCTGTATGCGTTCCACTGCATATGAGTAGCGCTGGAGACAGTTTGATAGGATGGAGGGATGTTATAGGATCAGGATAGGAGTCCAGAAGGGTAGGGGATCAGGAGGGAGGGACACCAATTAGGATGGGATCTAAAGAAAATGAGAAAAAATGGTATAATTAACATGATCATAGAATGCATCATTAGACCAACATAAAATAATATAGATCATATCAGCAAGGCATCGCATATTTCAAGACATAAGAGAATCAGAGTAATGATTACAATAACAGGGTATCCCATATAGGTCAATATGATAATGACATCTGAGTTTAAATGGTATTATGTGTAAAAAGATCAAAGGTCCCTGTTAAACACCATAGTTAAGTCCATGTCAAATATGATTGCATGAGCTAATAGGAAACTATGTGAATGAGCTAAGATTATATTCTTTATTGAGTCCTTTAGGGGATAGTGATTGTAGCTCATGGATCCAAAAAGACTCCCTGCGTTTTAATAAACGGATTCGGTTTCCTCCCCTTCTGGGAGGGGGGACATGTTCAATCAACTGGAATTTGAGTTGTGACACAAGATGACCGGCTGTCACAAAATGTAAGGGAACTGGTAAGAGTAAATTTTTACAACGTATTGTTGATTTATGCTTAGAGATCCTATCTTTGATGCACTGAGTAGTCTCCCCCACATAAATCAGGCCACAAGAGCATTTTAAAACGTAAACCACGTAGGAAGAGTTGCATGTGAAATAATCCCTATTTTTATACTGTTTGCCTGATTGTGGGTGATAGATGGTATCTCCCCGGATAATATTATTGCATTGGTGACATTGTAAACATGGAAAAGTCCCATGTTTCGGTGTGGATAGGAATCTCTGTCTTGGTTGGGTGTTAGTGGTACCGATGTCTGAGTGGACGAGTTGGTCACGAAGATTGGTGGATCTTTTATAACATGGTAAGAACGGGACCTTAAAT
This sequence comes from Phyllobates terribilis, assembly GCF_046119375.1. Classification (NCBI taxonomy): domain Eukaryota; kingdom Metazoa; phylum Chordata; class Amphibia; order Anura; family Dendrobatidae; genus Phyllobates; species Phyllobates terribilis. Next base: position 528,109,624 of record NW_027362764.1, on the reverse strand, counting down.
TCTGGAACTGTTGGATAAGCTGTTTTCAATATGTTCCAGTGCTGTCTGATCTTTTTATGTAATATTGAAACCATAGGATGGTAAGTATGGACGAAAGGTTTGCGTTTGTTGGAAGTAAGACGAGTGCTTGTAGTGGGCTCTAAGGCTCGAGATAACATGGCTGGTGGATAACCTCTGTCGAGAAATTTTTCCCTCATCTCAGTGATCCTGACATCCCGTGTAGAGGGGTTACTAACAATGCGTTGAACCCGGTGGAATTGGGATCTGGGTACTGAGGAAAAGATGGATTTCGGGTGAATGCCAGTGTAGTGTAGATGACTATTCCTGTCTGTGGGTTTCACATACAAGTCAGTAGAGAAGAAGCCCAGCTCATCTTTGATGATGGTGGTATCAAGGAAATGAATAGATTGTCTACTGGAAGACATGGTGAAACCAAGACCATCCCAGGATGAGTTCAGAATTTCAAAAAATTGTGTCAAAGTCTCCATGGGCCCTGTCCAAATGCAGAAAATGTCATCTATGTATCGCTTCCATAACCTAGAATGGGTCTTGAATAGTGGATTCGTGTATACTACTTCTTCCTGGAATGTTGACATGAAGCAGTTAGCATACGGGGGGGTATGTTGGACCCCATTGCGGTACCCTGTTTCAGTAGGTAAAAAGTGTCTTCGAATAAGAAGAAATTTTTAGATAGGACCAAGGTTAAAAGATTTGGCAGAGGCGGCTAATCTCTGGTGGTGTATGGGAAATTTCCAGTAGGATTTTTACACAAGTGATTCCTTTCTCATGTGGGATGGAGGTATATAGATTATTGACATCAAGTGTGACTAGTAAGGATTCTGGGTGGATCTGTGCGATCTCTGTAATAATAGTAAGGAAGGCTCCTGTGTCAAGGATAAAGGATGTGGTCTGTTTAACCAAAGGGGTCAATATTTTTTCCAAGAAAATTGCTAAAGGTGATAAAATGGAATTAGTAGCAGCGACTATAGGACGGCCCGGGTGTTTTTCGAGATTCTTGTGAATTTTCGGTAAGGTATAAAACACTGGAGTAATTGGGAAGGTATTGGTTAGGAATTCACGGGTTTTGTTGTCAATTGTTCCTTTAAGGCAATGATGTTCCAGGGTTTTGGAGATAGCCTCCTTAATAGTGGAGGTGGGGTCGTGTGTAAGTCTCTCATAAACTGAGTTGTCGTCTAGTTGTCTATGAATCTCATTCAGATAGGTAGATTTGTCCATTACGACTATCGCCCCGCCCTTGTCTGCTGACTTGATGATAATGGAAGAATCAGATTGGAGTGTTTTTAGTGCTTGTCTGTCCAAAGAGGACAGATTCTGTTGGTAATGTAACCGGCCCAAATCAATATCTGATCGTAGATTTAGGAAAGATTGTTTAATTTGTCACAACTCAAATTCCAGGTGATTGAACATGTCCCCCCTCCCAGACGGGGAGGAGACCGAATCCGTTTATTAAAACGCAGGGAGTCTTTTTGGATCCATGAGCTACAATCACTATCCCCTAAAGGACTCAATAAAGAATATAATCTTAGCTCATTCACATAGTTTCCTATTAGCTCATGGAATCATATTTGACATGGACTTAACTATGGTGTTTAACAGGGACCTTTGATCTTTTTACACATAATACCATTTAAACTCAGATGTCAGTATCATATTGACCTATATGGGATACCCTGTTATTGTAATCATTACTCTGATTCTCTTATGTCTTGAAATATGCGATGCCTTGCTGATATGATCTATATTATTTTATGTTGGTCTAATGATGCATAGTATGATCATGTTAATTATACCCTTTTTTCTCATTTTCTTTAGATCCCATCCTAATTGGTGTCGTTCCCTCCTGATCCCCTACCCTTCTGGACTCCTATCCTGATCCTATAACATCCCTCCATCCTATCAAACTGTCTCCAGCGCTACTCATATGCAGTGGAACGCATACAGCATAGCGTGGAACGCACACGCGCGTCACTTCCGGTCACGTGACCGCCCCTTCTCATTGTAGGACCTTAAAGAACGTCAAATGATGCTACTTCCGCTTTTCAGGTCCTATCCTGATTGCTACATGCGCGCTCTAATCCCACTGCTACCAATGATTAGCCCAGAGAGTGACCTTTAACCCTCTCCACAACCTATTTAAGACCCATAAGGTCCTCAGTCCCTCATAGCACCTCCTGACAAACGGTGGACACCGTGTCCAGCTACCACACATCTACAGGTAACGTTTTAGGGACAATCCCCTCACTCTCCACACTAGTAATAGCCTTGGTCCATGGCATTCATGCCTTTATTTTTAGCCCCACAGCTTACAGAATCTAATAGGCTACTGCTTTAATATATCCATTACTGCGAACTGGTAGGTTCCTTTCTATAAGATTCCAAGATCTGCCACCATTCCCTATCCTAATCCTCCTCCCCTTCCCATCCTATTTTTCCCATGTTGTACTCCCTTTAAGCACTTTTTCATGACAAATTGGTTTTATTTGATCATGTTTGGTCACATCTGTATTGTTTATACATGTCTATATGATACTTACTGCCATTTTTATTTTTGTAGTACACCGATGAAGGTCAAATGTGACCGAAACGTCTGTTGTTTATTTTCTGCACTACTTTATTAAAAATTATAAAAGAACCCATGAGTCTTCTGAGTGCCAGGTTACTTCTCTACTTGCACTGAGGAGAGGCTTCCGTTGGGCTACTCTGTCATAAAGGCCCGACTCGTGGAGAGCTGCAGTGATAGTTGACTTTGTGGAACATTCTCCCATTTCCCTACTGCATCTCTGGAGCTCAGCCACAGTGATCTTGGGGTTCTAATTTACCTCTCTCACCAAGGCTCTTCTCCCACGATTGCTCAGTTTGGCTGAAAGGCCAGGTCTAGGAAGACTTCTGGTGGTCCCAAACTTCTTCCATTTAAGGATTATGGAGGCCACTGCGCTCTTAGGAACCTTGAGTAATGCAGAAATTATTTTGTAACCATGGCCAGATCTGTGCCTTTTCACAATTCTGTCTCTGAGCTCCTTGGGCAGTTCCTTTGAGCTCATGATTCTCATTTGGTCTGACATGCACTGTGAGCTGTGACGTCTTATATAGACAGGTGTTTGCCTTTCCAAATCAAGTCCTATCAGTTTAATTAAACACAGCTGGACTCCAATGAGTATACCCATCTCAAGGAGGATCACAAGGAAATGGACAGCATGTGACTTAAATATGAGTATCTGAGCAAAGGGTCTGAATACTTATGACCATGTGATATTTCAGTTTTTCTTTCCTAATAAATTTGCAAACATTTCTACATGTCTGTTTTTTCAGTCAAGATGGGGTGCAGAGTGTACTTTAATGAGAAAAAAAAATAACTTTTTAGAATTTACCAAATGGCTGCAATGAAACAAAGAGTGAAAAATTTAAAGGGGTCTGAATAATTTCCTTACCCACTGTATATATATATAGACATATATATATATAGTATACAAATGGGAACTTAAAATTCTTATTGGTTATCAATCTGTTAAGCTTTCACATTTCACAAGATCACTATCAATACAAAAGATTGCCTGCAAGAAGAGACATTCAAATTCACAATAACAAAATCATGTTAAGTCTCTATTTTAGGCCTTGTACACAGTGGTATAATGGATGTTTGTTTAACAGGCTCCAGATATGATGGATCCATTATATAATAGAGCAAATAACAAAAGTGCTTAGGGTATAAGGATAGATTTTTGTAAAGGATATTTTAGGTATCAGACCACCCTTTTAAGAAAACATATTTTAGACCACAACATACAAACTTTGTACCACTGACCCTCTTTTACACCTACTTCAACTCAAACATTTACACTTTTTTACCTTTTACATATTCTTGTTTCCGCTCCCTAGTGTGATTTCCAAGCGAATCACGCCCAATCTCCAGGCATCTAATATAACATTTTCAGGGCTACAGAAATGATATTGGCTAATACTTAGAGTTAACTTTATTTCAATGCCTTCAATTTTTTAAAGGGCATAACAACTCCCTACCTCCCTTCTATAAAAAAAAAAGCTTTGTCTTAATTGGCATCACATAATCTGCTCTCCTAGAAGGTCATAGATGTGAAATGTACATTTTTTTTGTATATTAGACAAATCTCTTGAATACATTTTTAATGCATTGTACTCAAAATATTAGTTCGGTCTTTTGTTTAAAACGTCAATAAAAAGATCATTAAAAATAAAGAGAAAGCATGGCAAGATGTAATATTTAAACATAAATTCAGTGAGAAAAATGCAATGAATTTATTTACAAGATTCAATTCCTAGTACTTAAGTATGTCATATAGATTAATTTTATTACATAATACTATATACCAACAATGTATGAAACTACACTGTGCGCACAATTATTAGGCAAGTGAGTATTGACCATATCATTATTTTTATGCAGATTTTCCAACTCTAAGCTGCATAAACTTGAATGCTTATTGGATGAAGCAGACCAGGTGATATGTATTTGTGTAATGAGGAGTATGTGGCCTAAAGATACAGCACCACTTATCGAGGTGTGCAAATTTATTAGGCAGCTTGTTTTCCTCAGGCGAAATGGGCGAAAATAGAGATTTAACCGAAGCTGAAAAGTAAAAAATTGGTAAAAGTCTTACAGAGGGTAGCAGCACTCTTGAAACTGCTAAGATATTGGAGCATGATCACAGAACCATCAAATGTTGCAAATCAACAGGGTAACAAGAATAATGGTTGAGGAAAAAAGACTCACATTAACTGCCAAAGATTTGAGAAGAATCAATCGTGAAGCGACCAGGAACTCATTATCTTCCAGTGTTGTCATATTCCAGAACTGCAGCCTCCATGGAGTGTCCAGAAGTACAAGTGTGTCACCCCAGGCCTGGATGCCACAAATATCAAAGGCTGTGTCTGAGAGCAGGAGGGAGGTTCTCTGGTCAGGGACCATTAGCATGCAGCAGCTCCTGTCCCAGGCCAGTAGTGGGAGCAGGCTGCCCCTATAAAATCTGGAACAGAGGGCAGGGTTAGAGAGACCAGGACCCACTTCTGAAGCATCCAGAAGGGTTCCCAGAGGAGAGGGACAGGTCAGCAGCAGCTGAGGAGTCCGGGAGGCATAGGAGGAACAGCAAGCCAGGGACAGAGGCGACGAGAGCCGGTCCTGGCTGAGAGAGAGAACTACACAACCGGACACTGGGGTCCTAGGCTGTCAGGGTTGCAAGCCCGGCAGCAGATAACCAACCCCCGAAGGATTTCAGGTCCCTTGGCCTGAGAAGCCTGGAGGCTCCGCCTCACAGAGGGACGGGTACAGCACGGAGAAGCAACAGGTACCTAAGGCCCGAGTCGCAAGCCATACAGGCGTAGTACACAGCCAGCTCAGGGACGTGGGCTATCACACCACGAAAAGGGTGATAGCCAGCAAGGACAGAGAGGGAACGGTAGGCCTACCCACTCACCCTGACCAGTGGGGCTCTCCTGAATGCCCTCTGACACACAGGCCCATTCCTACCCTGTACTCCTGGTGGGTCAGTGATAACATCTGCAGTAAAAGACCCTGGACTGCATTATTGGACTCTGTGTGATTTCTGCTGCGCCTGCACCATCACCCATAGCATCCTATTACACTGCCCTGAGGCTACACTCTTCCCGTGGGGAGTTATCCTATCCCTGTGCTGCACATCTACATCAGCCTCAGCGATCTGCCTTACAGCGGCGGTCCTCCCTGACCGCAATCCACGGGTGGCGTAGTCGGACATTCAAAACCCTACAAATAGTTTGCCACAGCACTTGGTCTGACCACCCTGAGCCATGGGATCGGGTTGCCACTACTACCCCCATCATCACACTGAAGCCCGGTTCCGGGTGCCCCACGGCTTTAGCGTAGTCGGCAGGATTGTGACCAACCCACCACAAACGGGTATTTCGTGCCTGAAAAAGACTGTACACGTACCTTAAAAAGAAGTTTCCCGCCATTCGGAGCCATTTCCCGCCATCTTCAGTCATCTCCCGCCATCTTCAGTCGTTTCCCGCCATCTTCAGCCGTTTTCCCGCCATCGGACGCCATCTTCAGGGCGCCGCGCAGGAAGAAGAGGGGCGTGGACGTCCAAACCGTGCAAGACCTGAAGCCCCGCCCTACGCACCGACGCTGCGCAAGGTCATGGAGAGAGAGCGATGCTGACGTCACCAGGACGCTACACAAGGTCCTCGCCCGGAGCTGCACCAGCGGAGCCGCGGCCTACGGAAGAGGATCAACGGAAGGTAGGCCACGGTCAACTAGGGGGGAAGGAAGATGACGGACGCGGAGGGACCTTCAACCACCAATGTGGCTGCAGCAGCGGTGATGCCGTTGCCCTACATCCCCGGAGCAGCCTGGCTGCCCCAATACTCAGGGGAATCCCATACCTTAACTGACTTTAAGTAAAGACTGCACAGTTTATTTAAAGTTTATCCCCTGACAGAAGAACAGAAAGTGAGCATTCTGATGGGGCAGCTAACCGGTGCAGCCCACCGGGAAGTGAAATCATGGTCAGATGAGGAGAAAAGGACTGTAAAGGACATTCTGACCCGGCTGCGGAGTACCTTTGATACCCGTACTTCAGCAGAAATCAAAATGCGGTTCTATGGCTGTAAGCAGCGAGCCCAAGATAGTATCAGAGACTATGCCTTGAACCTGCAAGAAGCTCTGGGAGCAATTAAACAAGCTGACCCTGGCAGCGTGCAGGACACCGATAAATTGCTGACTGACCAGTTCATAGAAGGTCTGCTGTCCAGCGCCCACAGGACTCAGCTGCACCTCATGGCCCTACAGAACCCGGATTTGACTTTTGCGCAGTTCAAAGATAGGGCCATCCGGGTGCTGAGAGAACCCGCACCAGGTGGCGCTGTAGCTTCCCGGCGCCCTGCCATCACTTACCACCAGGGGGGCGGTGCCCTACCCCGCAGGCCTTGTGGGGGCCGATGCACAGGCCCTAAATCCATCCCAGCCTGCAAACCTGCACCATCAGGTCCAAGAGCTAACAAAGAGTGTGGCTGCACTGACGAGGACTGTACAGTCGTTGCAGGTGGAACCGTCAAGACCAATCAAGCTGGCTTCCAGTCCGGAGGATGTCCCGTGGCGTCGACAGAGGAGGATCCCGTCGTTCAGAAGGAGGCCCGCCGACCGTTACACTGAGGATGGACAGCCGATTTGCCGCTGTTGCAGTCAGCCAGGACACATAGCAAGGTACTGTACTTTAAATGGGTCCGACCTGGGGCAGAGGGCCAACCCCCAGGCATAAGGTCATCAGGCCCGTCTATTTGGTGTGATAAGTACTTGGGGGGACGCCCGGTATTACACGTAGTGCTGGACGGTATTCCCATGAGTGCACTACTGGATACCGGGTCTCAAGTGACTACCATCCCCTACGTACTTTTCAAGTGGTACTGGAGTGACGCGGATATAACCCGTTATCCAGACGATGACTTAAGCATCATCGCCAGCAATGGCCGACCCGTGCCGCAGGTGGGGTTCAGAGAGATGACCATCAAGATTGGTAAGGTGGAACTGCCGGCACAGGGAGTGATCATTGTGAACATTGACCGTTGTGAAAGTTACCCTAAAATAACCTTGGGTACTAATGTCATTGAAAACTGTCTTTCAGAAGTAATTGTGATTTTGCAGCAGGTGGCGATGAATGCGAGCTCCAGCCAACAGAGGGTCCTCCAGAAAGAGATAAGAGCCCTGATGAGACGGCAACAGGTAGAACTGTCTGGTGGTGAGATCAGTAGCGTGAGGATGAGCGACCCGTTCCCCATTGCCATGCCTCCCAAAAGTGAAATGATGATCTGGTGTTGGACTGCAATCGGGTTAAAAGGGAGAGACTGCCAAGCCATGGTAGAACCCGTGTACTCAGACAGCAGGCCCACCATTTTGACAGCCCGGGGGGTGGTTGATGTCCGCCATGGAAGGGTGCCCGTCCGGATCTTAAACATCGGGGAAAGGGAAGTACACTTGCCCCGGTACGCTACACTAGCCAAATTGTTCGCCGTCGAACACAATGCTATCAGGGTCGTGGAACCCTTGCCTCCATCTCCCCCGGTGGAGGGTAATGGCTCCCAGAAACACAAGGAGGACTGGTGCCAGAAACTCCATGTGGGTGCTGACTCCACTCCCCTGCACCAAAAACAAGGAGTCTACCGGGTGGTTCAGGAGTACGAGAGAATTTTTAGTAAGCACCCGCTAGACTTTGGCCGAGTAAAGGGAGTAGAACACCACATCTCCACGGGGAGCCACCCACCAATAAAAGAGAGGCACAGACCTGTACCCCCTGCACATTATCAGAACGCAAAGGGCATGCTGAGAGAAATAAAAGAAGCTGTGGTCATTAGAGATAGCTGTAGCCCCTGGGCAGCCCCCTTGGTTCTGGTAAAAAAGAAAGACGGTACCATGAGAATGTGCGTGGACTATAGACAAATCAATCGTATCACCCATAAAGACGCAAACCTGTTACCTAGGATAGAGGAGTCTTTAGCAGCCCTAAAATCAGCTAACTTCTTCTCTACTTTGGACCTTACTAGCGGGTACTGGCAGGTTCCTGTGGCAGAGGCTGACAAGAAGAAGACCGCCTTCACCACCCTGATGGGATTGAGCGAATTCAACTGTATGCCCTTCAGGCTCTGCAACACACCAGGGACCTTCCAGAGGCTGATGGAATGCTGTCTAGGGCACCGAAACTTCGAGACGGTCCTACTTTACCTGGACAATGTGATCATCTATTCAAAGACTTACGAGGACCATCTAAAGCACCTGGCCGAGGTGTTCGAAGCCCTGGCAGGCTATGGCCTGAAGGTGAGCCCTCAAAGTGTCACCTGTTGAAACCGAAGGTCCAGTACTTAGGACACATGGTGAGTGCAGAGGGAGTAGCCCCCGACCCTGACAAAGTTACAGCCATCAAGAGCTGGCCAAGCCCCTCTAACATCAAAGAAGTGAGCCAGTTGGTAGGCTACTACCGAAGGTTCATCCCCGGGTTCACAAAGATAGCAGCCCCTATGCAGGACCTCCTGATAGGCCAGTTTAAATCCAGAAGTCACAAGCCACCCTTCAAGTGGGACAAGCTGGAAGAGGAGTCCTTCCGCCAGTCGAAGGTGGCCCTCACGGGGGATGAGATCCTGGCCTACCCCGATTATGGCCAGCCTTTTATCCTCCACACCGACGCCAGTAATGTGGGGCTGGGAGCCGTACTGTCACAAAATCAGCAGGGCAGAGAAAGGGTGATCGTGTACGCAAGCCGGAAGCTGAGTCCCACTGAAAGAAACCCGGAGAATTACAGCTCCTTCAAGCTAGAATTCTTGGCAGTGGTGTGGGCCATCACAGAACGGTTTAAGCATTGCCTGGCCTCCACAAAGTTCACTGTGTACACGGACAACAAATCGCTGACACACCTGGACAATGCAAGACTAGGTGCCCTAGAACAGCGGTGGATGGCCCGGCTATCCAATTATGACTTCACAATCAAATACCGGGCAGGCAGAACCAATGCCAACGCAGACGCCCTTTCAAGAATGCCCCACCTACCTGAAGGAGAAGACGACTTGGAAGAGCTTGAGGAAGTAGAGCTCCCTGCATTCCACCGGTATGGGGCCACTCAGTATTCTCACCGGGTAAGAGACAAAGACCTAACCACCGTCATGTTCAACCCCTTACCCCACCACGGCTGGGCTGAAATGCAAGATAGTGACCCTGCAATTCGTCTGGTGAAAGACCTGTTAAGCCAGGCAGACGCTAGCCCTGGCGCGGACGCTCCAGAGGAAGCCAAGCAGTTATGGAAGGAGAAAAGCAGGCTATTCCTCTACGAAGGTAAGCAATGCAGAAGGCTTGTCAACCACCGGACGCACGAGCTGACCTGGCAGGTAGTGGTCCCAAGGCGAGATGCAGCAATGGTCCTGGAGGCCTACCATGACAGAGCGGGACACTTCGGGTAGAAGAAACTGGAGTTCCTACTGAGAGAGCGGTTCTACTGGGTCGGTATGAGAAGGGCCATAGAGAAGTGGAGCAGGGACTGCGGCCCATGTCACCTCAGAAGGAAGGACCGTACCAGCCAGCAGACACCCTTGAGGCCCATCGTCACCAGGCTGCCTCTTGAGCTGGTAGCTCTGGACCATGTGAAATTGGCTCCCAGCTGGTCGGGCTATGTCTATGCCCTGAAAATTGTGGACCATTACTCCCGGTTCCTGGTGGTGGTTCCTGTTAAAGACCTGACAGCTCAAACAGCGGCCAGAGCCTTCCAGCAACACTTAGGCCATCCACATGGGTATCCGTAACAGGTCTTGACAGATCTGGGTCCAGCGTTTGAGGCTGAAGTATTCCAGGAGTTCTGCAACCTCTACGGCTGTAGGAAGATTCGGACAACGCCTTACCACCTGCAAACCAACGGGCTGTGTGAGAAAATGAATAATATCGTCATTGATCTCCTCAAGAAGTTGCCCCTGGAAGAACGCAGCCTGTGGCCGGAGAAGCTGCCAGACCTGATTGACTTGTACAACCATATCCCGGTGAATGCTGCAAATTGCTCCCCGGCTTACCTGATGCGGGCAAGACCAGGTAAGCTGCCGATAGACCTGGATATGGGAGTCCTGACACCCAAGGACACCTCCCCAGACGTGGACTGGGATACGGAACGGCGGCTACAGTACAAGAAAGTACAGGAGAGTGTGGAGAGGAGTCTGGCTCAAGCGAGAGAAAAGCAAGAGAGGCTCTTCAACCAACACGTCCCTGCTGGTCCCCTGGAACCTGGTGAGCAGGTCCTGAAGAGGAAGAGAAGGCTTCACAAGCTGGACGACCAGTGGGGGAGAGACCCATACACAGTACTGCAGTCCGACCACGACAACCCGAAGGTATGTGTGATCACCAAGGATGGAGGAGAAACCACTAGCACCATCTCCAGAGACCACCTAAAACGGTGCCCCGAGCAACTACAGAGTCCAAGTGAAGATCAAGATGACCTTGAACCCGCAGAGGACAAGAAAGAAATGATCAGCACAGTTCTCGGAGAGTTCCCCCGCACCTGGACTCGAATAAAGGATGCCATAGTGGTACCCGTCCTACACTTCCTTCAGCCTACCCAGCAGGAGCCTACAGGAGAGCAAGAAGAACAAGAAGAACAAGCAGCCCCGGAGGCAGAAGAACCCATGCCAGCAGCCCAGGAGAGTCAACCCTCTGCTGACAGTGAGCCTGCCATGCCTGCGGTAAGCCAATGAACCCGCAGACAGCTGCCTGCCCTGCCTGTAAAACCAGCTAGTAGCTGTACCCTTAATACAAGTGGGGAAAGCCAGGTTAGACCACCACCAGACAGTGGGTTACGGAGGTCAACCCGGAGCACTAGGGGTCAAGTACCAGCTCGCTGGAAAATCTAAATGTATAATGTATATATTTAATGTTTTATGTTTGTACCCTGGTTATTAATACTGTTTTACCAGTTTTCCTAGATGCAATAGACTGACAGGTTATGGACAGTGAATAACCGGAACTACTATGTAGATAGTTGCACTTGGTGCCCTCTTTCGAAGTTGGCCACAGAAGAAAAACATGTCCGGCGTGGCGTCCTTGTGGTCCAAAGTAGGTAGCTCAGCCTTGCCGCCATGCCCAAGGTCAGGAAATTGGGGTTTATAGGGACAGGTCCCCACTAGAGATGAGCGGTGTTCGACTCGAGCTGTTCGCCAATCTCAAATTCGAGCTGTTTTGGGCGGTGTTCGAGCCGTTCGGCGAACACGAACGATTTGAAAAAAATTCAGCTGTTCGAGGTTATGTTCGATAACTCTTCGTGCCCCAAAATCATAACTGGATTTATTCTCAGTAATGCAGAAAATTTATGTTAATACGCAGTTTGAGTGTACAGCGGGGCGGGGGGAGGGACAGGGGATGGATCACTGGAGGAAAAATGAAGAGCTCCATTTTTTTTCTCTTTCCCGCATTTACAGTGGGGAGGTGCAATCTGTCAGCCTATCAGCAGCGCACACACGGAGCGAAGTGCTTTTTTTCACACAAGCATGGGCATGTGTCATTGGCAGTGTTTGTCACATGTCCTTGCCCTATAAGACCCAGCCATTTTCCCCGTCGCCACCATTTTCTCACTGGTGCAGTTGCATGTTAGACGGCACCGCTGTTGCTGTGTGCGCTATACCTTGTTAATTTCAAGCCAATTTTCGCACAAATCTACAGATAGCTTGGGAGTAGGGAATAGTTGTGATTGCAGTCCTTTTAAGGACTAGGTTACAGCATTTCCTATGACTTTTATCAGGCAGGTCTGTGCTCTTAAATAGATAGGTTGGGAGTAAAGACTAATTGTAATTGCAGTCCTTTTCAGGACTAAGTTACATCAGTTCCTATCAGTTTTTGCCAGGCAGGTCTGTGCCAGTGCTGTGCAAGTTTTTTCACAGCATTTGGCTAAATCTAGTAAAGCAAATCCTTTTTGGCCTATTGCAGAGTGTGTTAGTCAGTGGAGTAGCCTATCGGTGTTGCAAGCTACACCACCTGTGTATAGAATACCAATTTTTTTACTGCACCTAGTGAAGTAAAACCTTTTGGGCATAGCATCATTCTATTAGTCCATCTATACTAACCTCCACCAGGTTGCAAATTGAATATAATTTTTTTCGGCATCTAGCTCTGAAAAAATATTTGGGCTTCTAGCAGTGTGTGGGACTTGTTCTATTAGTCCATCTATACTGACCTCCATCAGGTTGCAAATTCAATATAATTTTTTTCTGTATCTAGCTCTGAAAAAATATTTGGGCTTCTAGCAGTGTGTGGGACTTGGTCTATTAGTCCATCTATACTAACCTCCACCAGGTTGCAAATTAAAAATAATTTCTGCATCTAGATATGAAAAAATATTTGGGCTTCTAGTAGTGTGTGGGATTGGTCTATTAGTCCATCTATACTAACCTCTACCAGGTTGCAAATTAAAAATAATTTTTATCTGCATCTAGCTCTGAAAAAATATTTGGGCTTCTAGCAGTGGTTGGACTTGTTTTATTAGTCCATCTATACTGACCTCCATCAGGTTGCAAATTCAATATAATTTTTTTCTGCATCTAGCTCTGAAAAAATATTCGGGCTTCTAGCAGTGTGTGGGACTTGGTCTATTAGTCCATCTATACTAACCTCCACCAGGTTGCAAATTAAAAATAATTTTTATCTGCAGCTAGATCTCAAAAAATATTTGGGCTTCTAGCAGTGGGTGGGATTGGTCTGTTAGTCCATCTATACTAACCTCCACCAGGTTGCAAATTAAAAATAATTTTTATCTGCATCTAGCTCTGAAAAAATATTTCGGCTTCCAGCAGTGTGTTTTACTCATTGTATTAGGCCATCTATACCAAGCTCCACCAGCTTTGAAATGAATAATAATTTTTAGCTGCATCTAGCCCTGAAAATAATTTTTCTTCCCAATAGTGGTAGCAATAGAAATATGGGGTGCGCGCCTGGCTAACAAAAATATACGCTTCATAACAAAAAACACCCACCAGCCTAGCGCATTGCATTAATAAGATGGCATCATGGTCTCTCCCAGTGCTAGGCCTACTACGCCGGCTAGCATTCCTGTGCCTAAAACACAATGTATGGGTCTGCGCTAGCCACTATGCTGAGGGGTGTAAAGCTGCTGCTAACGCTTTATAACAATTCAATTGGCAGATTTTCACAGAACTCTTCCCCAACGCCCACCCATCGGGCAGCAGTTGCCCACCCTCCCTATGGGATCTAGTGGCGAATAGTTGATGCCATTAATCAGAGCGTCATTTGCCCCGTCAATGTGGCAAGCATATGATAAGGCATGGGAAGAGTGGACACGACTAGTAGCAGGCAGACGGGTTGATCAATGTGAACAAGCCAGATCACAAGTCACCATAGAATTTCTCCACCATCTAATGATGAGGGGCATATCAGGGGTGTCAGCGCAGCGGTGTCTAACCGGAGTAGCATTTCACTTCCAACTACTGAATTGGGGAGATGTGACAAAGATTCATCATCAGACAATCCATAAAAGGGTGGAAAAGGAGTCAGCCAAGTCAGGAGTGTAGACGTCCCGTCCAGTGTCACTAAAACTGATTTCTCACATCATATCCCTAACACCATTAACATGACACTCACAATTTGAAGCAACAATACTGTCTACTGCATTTGTGATCGCCTTCTTCAGGGCGCTATGCATAAGCGAATTAGTCCCTCAATCCAAAATTACCACCAGTTGAGGCTTATTACACCAGGACGTAGTCATAGCCAATAATGCAATACGTCTACGCATACGCCAATCGAAAACAGTTCCAGAGGGCAGGGGCACTTGGGTACTTCTACAACCCACAAACGGTACACTGAGTCGGGTAACAATAGTAAAAACATATATAACCGTCATATCACAAAGTAATTTCTTCCTATCACACATTGATGGAACGCCATTATCAAGATACCAGTTCCAAGCTATATTTAATAAATGCATAACATCGGCAGCGAACCATCCCAAAGATTACGGGACACACTCATTCCGCATTGGCGCAGCCACGGAAGCAGCAAGAGCAGGACTGTCAGAAACGGAAGTTCAGAGGATAGGGAGATGGCGATCCACGTGTTTGGCGAGATACATAAGACCGCACTTGTTATCCTAACGTGGTTTGTTTCTTTTACAGGTGACGCTAAGCCAACAATGTGGGTGATAGGCCACTCATATATATATTTGGCAGAAAAAAGGGCGAAAGTCCTCCCAGGCGGGAGGAAATTAGAGTTTCATAACACATATTTCAACTGGAGAGGTATTAGAGGCCTGCTATGGCCACAGGTACTAATGGAGGTAATCAAGATAGGGAGAGAGGCAAGAGGTCTGGTCATCTTAGTTATACAGGCCGGGGGAAACAACCTAGGTCATCACAAGAGCGCATAACTAATGGCAATAATGAAAGTAGACACTGAGCGCTTCAGAGAATTTTTCACAAAACTAGCTATAGTATGGTCAGAGATTGCGCCGATAGCGGTATGGCAAGGTGCGCGAGACATCACGGCCATCGAACGGACAAGGCGGGTAATAAATATTCGGATGGCAAAATTTAGAAGAGACAGAGGCGGTGTAGTGATACGACACCGACAACTGGAAGGAATTAAAGCAGGCCTCATACGGCCCGACGGTGTTCACTTAATGGATATTGGACTGGACATATTCCTGTCAGGACTCCAGGACGGAGTGGAACAAGCGTTAAGAGTGATGGGTGGGGGTCAGAGTCCTGCATACGAGTACGCAGGATCCTCCGTGGCCTGGAAACAGAAAGGACATGTTGGAGAGTTACACTTGTTGGCCAACTTGCCGGAGTGGAGACCCAGGGCATGCTGCAACAAGCTGAATTATTTTAGAAATAAAATGCCTTTCTAATGGAATGAGAATAAAGAGTTAATAAAGCTGTGACCGATCCTCACCCATCCAGTTGTAAGAGTTACATTATTGTATTGTCAAGGAAAGGGGGCGGTAGGGGGGCTCAGCTTTGCTTTTAGAAGGGAATGGCATGCCTATATCTGTGTCTCCCCCTCCTTTTACTCCTCCACCTCTTCTCTTTTCGCATGACTATATGTACTTGTCACTTTTCCATGTGTTAGTTGTGTCTTCTGAGCAGTTTGTCAGGTTTTGGACACCTTTGAAGGTGTTTTCTATGTGTTTCTATGTGTTTTTGTTTGCCTGCCATTGGTTTTAACGGTGTTCGACGAACACACGGGTGTTCGACGAACCGAACTCGAACACTACGGGGGTGGCTCAACACTAGTCCCCACATCGCTCAAAAACTTCGCCTTATTGGGTGAAATGGACACCCGGTCACGGATCATACTGTGACCCTCTTCTTTTGTTGGTGATATGGACACCCGGTCACAGACCACACTGTGACATAAAGAACTCAATATGTGGTGTAGTTTGATATTTCCTTCCCTGTTTTGTTTATGGTCATGCATTTATACCCTGTATTTGTGTTTCTTGTTTAGTCCCGGAGTACTAAAATTTACTAGGGGGGAATGTGTCACCCCAGGCCTGGATGCCACAAATATCAAAGGCTGTGTCTGAGAGCAGGAGGGAGGTTCTCTGGTCAGGGACCATTAGCATGCAGCACCTCCTGTCCCAGGCCAGTAGGGGGAGCAGGCTGCCTCTATAAATGCTGGAACTGAGGGCAGGATTAGAGAGACCAGGACCCACTTCTGAAGCATCCAGAAGGGTTCCCAGAGGAGAGGGACAGGTCAGCAGCAGCTGAGGAGTCCGGGAGGCATAGGAGGAACAGCAAGCCAGGGACAGAGGCGACGAGAGCCGGTCCTGGCTGAGAGAGAGAACTACACAACCGGACACTGGGGTCCGAGGCTGTCATGGTTGCAAGCCCGGCAGCAGATAACCAACCCGCGAGGGATTTCAGGTCCCTTGGCCTGAGATGCCTGGAGGCTCCGCCACACAGAGGGACCGGTACAGCACGGAGAAGCAACAGGTACCTAAGGCCTGAGTCGCAAGCCATACAGGCGTAGTACACGGCCAGCTCAGGGACGTGGGCTATCACACCACGAAAAGGGGGATAGTCAGCAAGAGAAGAGAGGGAACGGTAGGCCTACCCACTCACCCTGACCAGTGGGGTTCTCCCGAATGCCCTCAGACACCCAGGCCCATTCCTACCCTGTACTCCTGGTGGGTCAGTTATAACATCTGCAGTAAAAGACCCTGGACTGCATTATTGGACTCTGTGTGATTTCTGCTGCGCCTGCACCATCACCCCCAGCATCCAATTACACTGCCCTGAGGCTACACTGTTCCCGTGGGGAGTTATCCTATCCCTGTGCTGCACATCTACATCAGCCTCAGCGGTCTGCCTTGCAGCGGCGGTCCTCCCTGACCACAAACCACGGGTGGCGTAGTCGGACATTCAAAACCCTACAAATAGTTTGCCACAGCACTTGGTCTGACCACCCTGAGCCATGGGATCGGGTTGCCACTACTACCCCCATCATCACACTGAAGCCCAGTTCCGAGTGCCCCACGGCCCAGGGGGCGAGTCACAAGATGTTCAATGTTCAGAGACATGACAGAAGTAAGGAAGGCTGAAACCCGACCACCCTTGAACAAGACACATAAGTTGAAACATCATAACTGGGGCAAGAAATATCTGAAGAAAGATTTTTCAAAAATTTTATAGAATAATGAGGTGAACGTGACTTTTGCCAGACCAAAAGGATGGGCCCCTGGCTGCATCAGTAACAGGCATAGACCTACAACTTGGATGCCAACAAGGTAAGTTAGTTGGACCTTTTTGGGTTAAAGATGTACTAAAAATAAGCTCCCAAACCTACTGCCAGTTTTTGGAAGACACTTTCTTCAAGCGGGAAAAAGTCTGCATCTTTCAAGTATATCATGATTTTTATGTAGGATAATGCTCCAATGTATGAACTGAAGAATGCCCCTGCTTGGCAGCCAGTGAAAACCTTGAGATGAAAAAATGACATGAGCACTTCCTCACCTGACCCTATTGAGAACTTGTGGGCCCTTCTTGAATAGAAGATTTACGGTAAAGAAAAATAGTATTCCTCTCTTAACAGTGTCTGGCTGTGGTTGGTGCTGCCCAAAAAGTGGATCGTCAATAGATTAAGAAACTGACAGACTCCATGGATGGGTGGCTTATGACTGTTAGTGAAAAGAAGGATTGCTATATTTTTACATTTTGAGTTATTTGGCTGTCACTTTAACATATGAAAATAAACAATGGAGATGGGGAAATTTACATTTGTCATTTAGTTGCATTCTAGTTATGCACATGTAGATTTTCTACATGAAAGACAAAACTTTACTTTTACTTTCTTAAAATTTCAGGTTTATTAACCTTTGAGATTGACGGACGTTCAATAGTAAAATTGATCATCAAATATAAAAATTTCCTAATAATTGAGCACACAGTAACTTCCTATAGACTACCAAGTCTGCACTGACATATGGTATAATAATAAATCCTCAGTAACCCATCTTACAAGTTAATTGCTCTTGGGAGATTAAACTCATGGCCAGTAATTATTCATTTTGAGAAGCTGCACAGCAGATATCAGAATCTTCCAAATGCCATAATTTAAACTCTAGGGACAGAAATAAACTTCAGTGACTGGCTTGTAATTTTTTTCTATACAAATCAATGTGCTACAGAGCTCTAAGCATCAGGAATTCCAATTGTTATTGGATTAATAGTATGTGACTACAGGTTCCGAAATACCATACCATTCATTGTGTAGCAAAAATAAAATGTGTGCATATATACTGTATACCCATGGGCCAAGCCCAAATCTCTTCACAATTGCATTTGTCAAGCTTAAGGGTCTGTTTCGAATCTCATTGCTTGATGACATCTCCAAAATTGCATGTCTTGTGGCGTATTACCAGGATGCAGGGCTTACTACCCAGAAAAGTGTTTCAAGAAAGTGAAGTCAGTGAACCTGTTTTTATGGGTATTTGGCTCCAAGCTCACTAATGTCATTGGAAGCTAGTAGTTAGCTGGTCTAGTTTGATCCTACAGAACAGCTACTATCGCGCAAATTACTGAAAAGTGAATGCTGGCAATGATTGAGAGATGTCAGAACACACAGGGCATCTCAGCTTGCTGCTTATGGGCAAAGTTGCATACTTAAAGATTGGGCAAGGTGTACATTCTGATCCCTGTCCATCATAGTCTCGACAACCTCTACAATCAACATGTGAGCATTACAATTAAAAGATAAAGTAATGAAAAAAGGTGGACTGGCTTGACTCGTGATATTTCCATTTGGTCGGTGAGTTACTTGTGTGTTGCTTTTTTGTGGAAGAGACCAGGATGCTCACTGAGAAAAAAAGCAATATGAAGGAGGCATAGTGATGCTCTGGCCAATGTTCGGGAGCACATTGAATCCTGAAATTCATGTATTACTTTGACTCATACATCCTACTGTAATAATGTTGCAGACCACTGACAAAACTTTATGTCAATAGTATTTTCTAATGGTAGAACACTTAACACTCACCGGCATGGGGGCACAACATTCCATGAGGCCCTTGGTGTGCCAATCATTGTGGGTCAGTAATGGGTTGCTATGACAGCAGGGAGTCTGCAGAAGATCTCCGTGCTTGTTATTATGGAGTCTGAGCTCCGGTTGAGATCCACTGCTGTTAACTAGTGATGAGCGAGCATGCTTGTTACTCAAGATTTACGAGCATGCTTGGGTGTTTTCCGAGCATCTTCGGCAGTGCTCGAATGGTATGTTTGAGTCACTCCATGTGCATGATTTGCGAATGTTTGACAGCTTTAATACACGTGAGGAATGCCTGTTTGTTATGCATTCCTCACATGTATTAAAGCTGTCAAACAGTTACAAATCATGTACACACAGTGACTCAAACATAACATTCGAGCATGCCACAAATACTCGATGAGCACCCGAGCATGCTCGCCAAAAGGGTTAACAGAACACGCTCGCTGAAAACTACTGTTAACCCTTTAAATGCTGCTGTCAATCTCTGACAGCAGTATCTAAAGCAAGTGAACTGGGCTAGTATTCACAGGCAATGGTGATTTTTAGAATGTACTGCAATACTACATATGGTATTGCAGTATATAGTAAAAGCAATGAGACAACCACATGTCTCATCACCTGTGATTTTTACAAGCGATTAGATGATCACAGCTTCAGATCCCCTAAGGGAGCTAACAAGAACAGTGAAAAGTTAAAAAAAAGTTTTAAAAAATATGAAGAAAATGTAAAAAAAAACACGTTTAAATCACCTCCATTTTCCCCCTTTAAAAGTAAAAACAAACACATATGTAGTGTCGCCATGTTCAGAAAAGTCCTATTTATCAAAATATAAAAATAATTAACCTGATTGGTTAACACTGTAAACATAAAAATTTCAGGAATGCAAAAATTAGGTTTTTTTGGTCGCTGCAACACTACAAAAAACGCTGTAACAAGCAATCAAAATATACCTGTACCTAAATGGTATTAAAAAAAATATTGTCTCACCCCACAAAAAATAAGCCATCACACAGCTCCATCAACAGGAAAAAAAATATTACGGGTCTCAGAAAATGGTGACACATCCCAAAAAAATTAGTTTTTTTGCATTTTCAGATTTTTTTTCACCACTAACGTATAAAAAAAAACTGTACTTGTTTGGTATTACCATAATCTTACGGATGAGGAAATTCATAATACAAGGTCATTTTTTCTACAAAATGTATACCGTAAAAGCAATCCCTGAAAAACAATGTCATAATTGAGTTTTTTTTCACAAATAATCCCCACATTGAATTTTCTTCCTGTTTTCTAGTACACTATGTGGTAAAATGGATGATGCCATTCAAAAGTGAAACTCATTCCTCAAAAAATAAGCACTCATATATCTATGTGGACAGAAAAATAAAAAAGTTATAGCTCTGGGAAAATGTGAGGAAAAAATGAAAACACAAATTGGCTGTCCGGAGAGAAGGTTAATCTGATCCAGAATCTACTCCTACCATCATTGATGCTAACAAACACAGGCATCTTCAGAAATTTTGTGATATCCTCCCCTTAACAAGTTCAAACAGTTTTGATAGCTCAAGGAGGACATACACAAAATTATACAAGAGGTTCCAAAGGGGTTGTCCAGTCACAGGATGGTGATGATCTATTGGCAGGGGTTGTAGAAAAGATCCTATTAAAATGATCAGGAACTGTTGTTATGCTAAACCCAGCATCAGCCACTACACATTGAATCGAATTGCATAGAGCAGCTCCTTTCAAAGTTTTTACATCCGGTGGACAATGGAGACATTTACAGCTGATCTGTTAACAACTGTTCTGTTATTGATGACTTATCACTTGGATAGGCCATCAATATTCTGTGACCGGAAAACTCCTTTAATATTTGTTTATAAAATGTCATAAACCAGTAAACTATTCACATTAAAAAATAATTAACATCAATAAGCATTATTTGGATTACTGGCTGAAATTTATACAGTTTAGTCATGTGTGAAATAGCATTGCAAAAGTAATTTAATTTTTTTCAGGTGGACTTTTTTCTTATTTTAAATAGATGAGAATTTAATTTTCAATTTTGCTCTAACCCCTTCCTGACATTGTGCCTACTGCTACGTCCAATGTTGAGTCCCTAACTTCGAAGTAGGCTCAGGAACTGAGCCTGCATCATAACTGGCAGATGTTAGTTGTGTTATACAACTGGTATCTGCCTCTAATAGCAGTAAGTGGAGCTGAGCTGTTAACCCTTTAAATGCTGTTGTCAATCTCTGACATCAGCACTTAAAGCAAGCGAACTGGGCTGGCATTCACAGGAAACTGTGTTTTTTAGTATGTACTGCAAAACTACTTATGGTATTGCAGAATATAGTAAAAGCAATGAGACAATCACATGTTCAAATCTCCAAAGTACCTAAAAAATAAAGTGAATTTTTTTAAAAAAAGATATATATATATATATATATATATATATATATATACATAGAAAAATAAAATATATTAAATTTCAATTCAACCCTTTTTTTCCCTACATTGAAAATCAAGAAATAAAAAAAAGTAAAAAAAAAATAAACATGTGATATTGCTGCATCTGTAAAAGTCTGATCTATCAAAAAAAATCTAAAATTAATTTACAATTAAGTCAACAATAAATGCCATAAAAAAATAAATTAAGTTTCAGTTGCCATAACACAAAAATGCAATAGGAGTTCAAAATGTATAGACACCAAAATGGAATAGATAAAAACATGAGCTCATCACACAAAAATAAGCTCTTACTCAGCTCCATCAATTAAACAATGAAATAATTAAAGGTCATGGAAAATAATGAAACAAGAACAGTTCTTTCACAAATTTACTATCTGTTTTTCACTACTTAAAAAAAGCTATACAACTTTGGTAACACCGTAATTGTACTGACCTATGGAATTATATTGACTGATCATTTTTTCAGCACAATGAATATTGTAATAACAAAACCCTCAAAATTGTGTCAGAATTGATTTTTTTTGCACAATTTCACCACAAATCCTACTTTCCAGTACAATGGATGGTAAAATAAATGGTGCCTTTCAAAAGTACAACTTGATCCACAATAAACAAGCCCTCATATGGTTATATGGGCAGAAAAGTAAAAAAGCTATGGTTCTTGGATGAAGGGGAGAAAAAATAAAAGTAAAAAAATGGAAAGCTGCTCAGACAAAAGTAGTTAAATTGTCCCCTGTAACCCAGTTATAGTGAGCGAGCCATTATGAAAACAATTCATTCATTCATTGTTATGTCTTCTGTATGCTATCATCTTTAAAAAATGTACTGTGCTGGAAACATGGTGTTACTAGTAGAGATGAGCGTTGTTCTACTCGAACTGTTCGCCAATCTCAAATTCGAGCTGTTTTGGGCGGTGTTCGAGCCGGTCGGCGAACACGAACAATTTGAGAAAAATTCGGCTGTTCGAGGTTATGTTCGATAACTGTTCGTGCACCAAAATCATAACTGGATTTTTTCTCAGTAATGATGAAAATTAATGTTAATACGCAGTTTGAGTGTACAGCGGGGCGGGGGGAGGGGCAGGGGATGGATCTCTGCAGGAACAATGAAGATCTCCATTTTTTTTTCTCTTTCCCGCATTTGCAGTGGGGAGGTGCAATCTGTCAGCCTATCAGCAGCGCACACACGGAGCGAAGTGCTTTTTTTCACACAAGCAAGGGCATGTGTGATTGGCAGTGTATGTCACATGTCCTTGCCCTATAAGACCAAGCCATTTTCCCCGTCGCCACCATTTTCTCACTGCTGCAGCTGCGTGTTAGACGGCACCGCTGTTGCTGTGTGCGCTATACCTTGTTAATTTCAAGCCAATTTTCGCACAAATATACAGATAGCTTGGGAGTAGGGAATAGTTGTGATTGCAGTCCTTTTAAGGACTAGGTTACAGCATTTCCTACGACTTTTATCAGGCAGGTCTGTGCTCTTAAATAGATAGATTGTGGGAGTAAAGACTAATTGTAATTGGAGTCCTTTTCAGGACTAGGTTACATCAGTTCCTATCAGTTTTTGCCAGGCAGGTCTGTGCCAGTGCTGTGCAAGTTTTTTTCACAGCATTTGGCTGAATCTAGCAAAGCTAATCCTTTTTGGCCTATTGCAGAGTGTGTTAGTCAGTGGAGTAGCCTATCTGTGTTGCAAGATATACCACCTGTGTATAGAATACCAATTTTTTACTGCACCTAGTGAAGTAAAATCTTTTGGGCATAGCATCATTCTATTAGTCCATCTATACTGACCTCCATCAGGTTGCAAACTGAATATAATTTTTTTCTGCATCTAGCTCTGAAAAAATATTTGGGCTTCTAGCAGTGTGTGGGACTTGGTCTATTAGTCCATCTATACTGACCTCCATCAGGTTGCAAATTAAAAATAATTTTTTTCTTCATTTAGCTCTGAAAAAATATTTGGGCTTCTAGCAGTGTGTGGGACTTGTTCTATTACTCCTTCTATACTGACCTCCAGCAGGTTGCAAATTGAATATAATATTTTTCTGCATCTAGCTCTGAAAAAATATTTGGGCTTCTAGCGGTGTGTGGGACTTTGTCTATTAGTCCATCTATACTGACCTCCATCAGGTTGCAAATTAAAAATAATTTTTTTCTGCATCTAGCTCTGAAAAAATATTTGGGCTTCTAGCAGTGTGTGGGACTTGGTCTATTAGTCCATCTATACTGACCTCCATCAGGTTGCAAATTAAAAATAATTTTTTTCTTCATTTATCTCTGAAAAAATATTTGGGCTTCTAGCAGCGTGTGGGACTTGTTCTATTAGTCCATCTATACTGACCTCCATCAGGTTGCAAATTAAAAATAATTTTTTTCTGCATCTAGCTCTGAAAAAATATTTGGGCTTCTAGCAGTGTGTGGGACTTGGTCTATTAGTCCATCTATACTGACCTCCATCAGGTTGCAAATTAAAAATAATTTTTTTCTGCATTTAGCTCTGAAAAAATATTTGGGCTTCTAGCAGTGTGTGGGACTTGGTCTATTAGTCCATCTATACTGACCTCCATCAGGTTGCAAATTGAATAAAAAAATTTTCTGCATCTAGCTCTGAAAAAATATTTGGGCTTCTAGCGGTGTGTGGGACTTGGTCTATTAGTCCATCTATACTGACCTCCATCAGGTTGCAAATTAAAAATAATTTTTTTCTGCATCTAGCTCTGAAAAAATATTTGGGCTTCTAGCAGTGTGTGGGACTTGGTCTATTAGTCCATCTATTCTGACCTCCATCAGGTTGCAAATTGAATAAAAAAATTTTCTGCATCTAGCTCTGAAAAAATATTTGGGCTTCTAGCGGTGTGTGGGACTTGGTCTATTAGTCCATCTATACTGACCTCCATCAGGTTGCAAATTAAAAATAATTTTTTTCTGCATCTAGCTCTGAAAAAATATTTGGGCTTCTAGCAGTGTGTGGGACTTGGTCTATTAGTCCATCTATACTGACCTCCATCAGGTTGCAAATTAAAAATAATTTTTTTCTTCATTTATCTCTGAAAAAATATTTGGGCTTCTAGCAGCGTGTGGGACTTGTTCTATTAGTCCATCTATACTGACCTCCATCAGGTTGCAAATTAAAAATAATTTTTTTCTGCATCTAGCTCTGAAAAAATATTTGTGCTTCTAGCAGTGTGTGGGACTTGGTCTATTAGTCCATCTATACTGACCTCCATCAGGTTGCAAATTAAAAATAATTTTTTTCTGCATTTAGCTCTGAAAAAATATTTGGGCTTCTAGCAGTGTGTGGGACTTGGTCTATTAGTCCATCTATACTGACCTCCATCAGGTTGCAAATTGAATAAAAAAAATTTCTGCATCTAGCTCTGAAAAAATATTTGGGCTTCTAGCGGTGTGTGGGACTTGGTCTATTAGTCCATCTATACTGACCTCCATCAGGTTGCAAATTAAAAATAATTTTTTTCTGCATCTAGCTCTGAAAAAATATTTGGGCTTCTAGCAGTGTGTGGGACTTGGTCTATTAGTCCATCTATTCTGACCTCCATCAGGTTGCAAATTGAATAAAAAAATTTTCTGCATCTAGCTCTGAAAAAATATTTGGGCTTCTAGCGGTGTGTGGGACTTGGTCTATTAGTCCATCTATACTGACCTCCATCAGGTTGCAAATTAAAAATAATTTTTTTCTGCATCTAACCCAGCCAATAGTTTTGGCCTAATACCACAGTTTGGCCACTCAGCTCTGCTCGGTTACCATCCATTGTTTTTTTGTGCAAACAACTCCAGAGTTGTGAATTAGTTAACCACCAAAATGAGTGGAAAAAGGCCTGCTGCTGGTGGAAAGGGGAATAGGCGTGTTGGGAAGGGGAAAAAAGGTTGTGTCCGTGGGGTAGGTGCAGAAGAAAGACCATCTTCCAGCCAAACTAAAATGTCTACTTCTTTTAGCGGACAATGTGATAAGATCCCTTTCTTACGGCCACGCCAATCGCTACAAATTCCAGATGAGGCACAAAAACAGCAGGTGCTTCAACGGATATCAAGTGCTCCTTTAAGTGGGCTCTCCTCCACATCAACTTCAACATCACAAATACTCCAGTCCTCAAAGGTGTCACCCAAATCGCACTTGCTTCCTCACAGCTCCCAAATCTCCAGCTGCCCGTCTGAGTATGAGGTAGAACAGATGGTTGAGTCTGCAGAGCTGTTTACTCATACTATAGCCTGGGAATCAGAGGTCGACTCCAGCGCTTCTGTGAATCCAGACGAGGAAATGATCTGCACTGATGCCCAGAATCTTTATGAGTTGGATCCAGGACCAGACGCAGAAGGTTCTGACCATAATGTAGACCCTCATTCCCAAACTGTAACTCCTGTTGGTGGAGACAATGAGGAAGACGATGATAAGACTCAAATACCTGATTGGAGCGACAACTTTAGTTTTTTGTCAGGGCAGGAACAGGTTGGCTCTGAGGACGACGGGTGTGATAACGCACAGGGTGATGATGATGAGGTCGGAAATCCCACTTACTGTCAACCCACAGTCAGCCAAGAGATGAGGTCAGCAGAGGAGGTGGAGGAAGATGCTAGTGACGACGAGGTCAGGTTGCGCCTTCCTGGACAGAGACGTAGTACTGGAAGCACGTCAACAACTGCATCCTCAAACACAACTCTGCCTCTCACCACAAGTCGTGGTGGCTCTTCAGGTCGCATGGGTGCTAAGCCTTGCATAGCCTGGGCATTTTTTCAGATCGATAAACATGACCCAACTCGTGTTATCTGTAACATTTGTCAGCAAAAGCTAAGTAGAGGCCAAAAAATACATAGTTTGAGTACTTCATGCATGAACCGGCACATGGACATGAAGCATAAGTTGCAGTGGGAAGCTCAGTGTGCTACAATGCGGTCTAGCCGGCCGGGCCAACCACCGTCTGCCATATCTTGTGCATCCGCGGCCTCTTCATCCTCTGTGACTGGGGGGACAGCAGTCACACCTGTTTTGGGGCGCAGACCTGCCACCTCTTTACCCGCAACAGCCAGCGTGATTGGCAGGTCATCATTTTCTTTGGAGGTGGTAACACCAGCTGGTCTTGAGCGCTGTCCGACATCGATAGCACCACCTTTGGATCAAGGCAACCTAACATGTCCGCCTGCATCTTCCTCACAGACCGGCAGTTTGCCGGGGACACCCTTATCAACCCCGTCTAAGCACAATAGCCAGCCCTCGGTCCCTCAGATGTGGACAAGTAAAAGACCATTTCCTCCTAGCCATGAGAAAGCTAAGAGGTTGAATTTCACCATCTGCAAGCTCTTGGCTACAGAAATGCTGCCTTTCCGCCTGGTGGACACAGAGGATTTTCGAGACCTTATGTCCGTCGCAGTGCCCCAGTACCAGATGCCCAGTCGGCACTACTTCTCAAAGAAAGGTGTGCCTGCGCTCCACCAGCATGTCGCACACAACATCACCGCTTCTTTGAGAAACTCTGTGTGTGACAGGGTGCATTTCACCACAGACACTTGGACGAGTAGGCATGGACAGGGGCGTTACATGTCGCTGACTGGGCACTGGGTAACTATGGTGACAGCAGGACAAGGGGCTGCTGTCCAAGTCTTGCCGTCCCCACGAGTTGTGCGTCAATCCTCTTTATGTCATTTTTCCTCCACTGCTTCTGCCTCCTCAACCTCCTCTCGGTCTTCCACCTGCACCCAAAGCCTGTCTGGTCATGCCACAAGCTTTCTAACTGCGCAGAAGGGATCCTGCACACCTCTTTACTATGCTGGCAGTAGGGCTCAACGTCATCAGGCGGTTTTTACATTGAAATGTCTGGGAAATGTGAGTCACACAGCTGAGGAGTTGTGGTCAGCTCTGGAGAACCAATTTCATGAATGGTTGTCTCCACTGGACCTGAAACCAGGGAAGGCCGTGTGCGACAATGCTGCAAACCTGGGTGCGGCCCTTCGCCGGGGCAATGTCACACACGTGCCTTGTATGGCTCACGTGTTGAACCTGGTTGTCCACCAATTTTTAGCCCACTATCCCAGACTAGATGGCCTTCTGCAGAAGGCACGGTCGCTGTGTGCTCACTTCCGCCGTTCGCATCCCGCAGCTCAGCGACTTACATCTCTACAGAAGTCGTTGGGCCTGCCACTTCACCGGCTAAAATGCGATGTGCCTACCCGGTGGAATTCAACTCTGCACATGTTGCAGCGACTGTGGCAGCACCGACAAGCCCTGGTGCAATACGTTCTGACGTATAGCCTGGGCCAACGAGATTCAGAGGTGGGGCAAATCACGCTGGAGGAGTGGTCTCAGATCAGGGACCTATGCACCCTTCTGCACAGTTTTGAAATGGCGACGAAGATGATTAGTGCTGACGATGCCATTATCAGCATGACTATTCCGGTGATTTACATGCTGGAGCACATGTTAAACAGAATTCGGAGTCAGGTGGTGGCACAAGAGGAGGTGGAGGAAGTAGAGGAGGAGGAGTTGTATGCGGAAGGGCTAACATCTGCAAGGTCCAGACGGTCGGCAGCACCAGGGCGGCAGGCATATGAGGGTGGGGGAGATGATTTTACCAGGGCGCATGGTAGCAGCCAAACTAGTGAGGAAGGTGCAGGAGCCCAGGAAGAAGTGGAGGACGAACTGATGGAAGACTCATCAGATGAGGGAGACCTTGATCACATTTCTGTTGTGCGAGGTTGGGGGAGAGGACAGAGGAAGGAAGCATGATTGTTACCTCGCCACCAACACAACAGGGACTTGGTGCTCCTGGATGCGCAACACACATGAGTGCCTTCTTGCTGCACTACCTGCAACATGACCCTCGAATTGTGAGAATTAGAAATAATCCTGACTACTGGGTTGCCACACTGTTAGATCCCCGGTACAAAAGTAAATTTGCAGAAATTATTCCTGCCAAAGAAAGGGATGCACGCATGCAGGAGTATCAGCAGAGACTGTTGCAGAATCTTACATGTGCTTTTCCACAAAATACCAGTGGTGCACGTAGTGAATCTCACAGTTCCAACTTGCCAACCGTGGTCTGTATGGAATTGTTCAATAAAGGGCCCAAAATTAAGATAACATAGATGGGAGAGGTCTCTATGAATAGGAATTCCTAAGTATTTGATACCCTGTGAGGGCCAGGCAAAGGGAAAGTTGGACTGGATGGAATCCTATATGGATTTAGGGAGGGAGACATCGAGGGCCTCAGACTTCGCTGCATTGATTTTAAAATTTTACCATGTAACAAAGTGATCTATTTCAGCCATAACAGCAGGGATGGATATATGTGATTGAGTGATATATACTAGGACATCATCAGCAAATAGAGAGCACTTGTACTCGGTGCCTCCCACCTCAATCCACCTAATATTGGGGTTATGACGAATTGATGAGAGCAGGTGCTCCGTCACTAGGATGTAAAAGAGAGGGGACAGAGGACATCCCTGCCTTGTCCCATTGGTGATTGTGAAAGGTGATGAAAATGTTCTGACGCACCCCCTGGGCCTTGGGACACCCGGAGCCGGACCCTTTTTGGTGGATGCTGGTGGTTGTAGTCTTCGTGGCGGCGATCCGGTTCCGTGGCTCAGGGCGGTCAAACCAGTGGCGGAACTATTTATGTGGTTTTGATGTTTAATTGTCCGACTACGCCACCCGTGGATTGCGGTCAGAGTGAACCGCCGCTACAGGGCAGACCGCTAAGGCTGGTGTTGTGGGTGCAGCAGAGCGTAGCATAACTCCCCACGGGAGGAGTATAGCCTCAGGGCAGTGTATGCGGAGGATGGGGGTGATGGTGCAGGGCAGCAGCAGTAACGACACGGAGTCAGTGATGCAGTTCAGGGCCTTTACTCACAGTTCTTATTATCCAGACCACGTCTGCAGGTAACGGCTGCCCATGTCGTACTGTGCTCACCAGGTGAGGGGCTCAGACAACTCCCAGATAACTTTGGAGCGCTTCACAGGACCCCCTTTGTGTGTCCTTTGTCTGGCCTTTCTTACCAACACTTCTGTCCGGCTGCCTCGGGCCTCCTCTTGGTAAACTTGGCGCCAGTTTCCCTGACCCTATGTGGTGCCTTCCTAGCGGGTGGAGCAAGGGGCTGCGCCACATAAAATGTCAGAGCCTCCGGTTTCTAGCTGAGGGTCGTTTCCTGCCTCCACTAGTTCGGGGACCGGTCTCCCCCTTTGGCCTGACCCCTCCACGCAGGTGGATTCGGGCGTGCGGTGGCGACTCGCCCGTCCGCACCCCTGGGATCCCTTCATTCCTCGTTCCTGGAGCCTTCTCCGCTCCTCTTCCTTCCTTCTCCCTCTTGCAGGCCTGGGCCTCTGTTACTAGGCCCGCCTCCGGAGCAGAGCTCATGCAGAGCCCCTGCTCCCTGCCACTTCTGCTCAGACTTCTCTGCACTGAACTAAGATGGTGCCCACCTTTTATACTCCCTTCTCAATGCACCCAGGAACTGCTTCCTCCCTGCTCCTGCACTGCAGGGTTCCCCTTCCTCAGTGTTCCCTCCCCCCACTCCAGCCAGGGACAGGGACTGTCGTGCCCATCTCAGGGGCATATTGGTCGCCCTGCCCCACGGCAATGTGGTGTAATGCATGCAGGTGTCGGGTCCTGATCCACACTCCATCCTTATCTGAGAGTGAGATATCACACCTCTGGGTGAGGTGCAATACGTCTGTAGCAACCGAGCCCTCGGTGCTACAGTTCCATTTATCTTCAGCCTAGGTGACGTATTGTGATACAGGGCCGTGATTTTGGCTATAAAAGGGTCCCCTAGACCCCTACCCCAAGCTTTTTAAGAGAATCATATATGGCGTGCCAGGAGACTCTATGGAATGCTTTCTCAGCATCCAACGAGAGTATCTACTTACAAATTTTTAACTGCATCTAGCCCAGGAAATACTTTGTGCCTAGTAGCAGTGTCTGCTAGTCAGCGGATTATCCCGGCTGTTAAGCAAGCTACACCACCTGTAGTTTGGACACTTAATTTTTTCAAAGGAAATGCTTCGGGACCACGGGATACTTAGTGAAGAGCATCAGGAGGCACCCCAAGGCATAGGGGCTGGGACTGGCACTAGGATGCCTTGCGGTGGACAGCCGAGCTCGATCCTTATTAAAGCTTTTTAACTGCAGCAGCTTTAGTGGACGCTACTGGAGCTGGAATTACGCGGCTGCTGGCTTGAGACTTGCCCTCCAATAGATCCTTGTAAATGGATTTAAAGTGTATTCATTCAAATTAGAGGGACAATTTAAATTAAAAAGCTTAGAGCTGCCTCCACCACAGGGGGGCTCTCTCGACCCACCAGCGGACAGGCACCAGTATTGGGAGAGGGGGGCTGGCCGTCAGGGTTCACCGCGGCTCTGGCACAAACCCGGCGACACGGAGGTGGCACGGGCAGGAGCGGACTGGCCGTCTCGGCTTCTCACTTTTTGGATTTTAGAAGGGCATGACATGCCTATATCTGTGTCTCCCCCTCCTTTTACTCCTCCACCTCTTTTCTTTTCGCATGACTATATGTACTTGTCACTTTTCCATGTGTTAGTTGTGTCTTCTGAGCAGTTTGTCAGCTTTTGGACACCTTTGAAGGTGTTTTCTATGTGTTTCTATGTGTTTTTGTTTGCCTGCCATTGGTTTTAAAGGTGTTCGACGAACAGTTCGACGAACAGTTCGGCGAACACACGGGTGTTCGACGAACCGAACCGAACTCGAACACCACGGGGGTGGCTCAACACTAGTTACTAGTGACTTAATATTGAACTTTCAACATCTCATGTCACAATGGACTGAAAATATACAGTGTAGGGGTTCACGTTCTCATGTAGGCATTAGGTAGCTTTCAAAAAGGCAGTGTAGTTTGGTCCAAAAAGGTAAATTTCATGGCTTTCATAAAACTCCAACGGATTAAAAACCAAAAACAGCTTCTTCTGGGCACAAAGGTATAACAGCAAATAAACAGTTAATTTAGCAGAGCACACACAGTATGTCAGGGAGGGCTCACCCGAACAAGTTACAGTTCTTTCTCCCAGAGCAAACTTTATACACAGAAGAGGCACGATCCCACCAGGCGCAGTATCCTCTTCAGACTGAGCTCTAGCTTCCAGTGCCAAATAGAAGTGTTCAACTCTGGGGATCAGTTCACATTGAACAGGCTGCAGCTTCCACACATTATTCAGCAGCTCCAACACACAAACTGCTCAGCCTTCCTAGCTGACCCATGCAGTCTCCATTGAGAGGGAGACACTGGCTTGTCTCTCTCCCAGCTACGCTGACATTTTGGCTGGACCCTCATCAGCTTCAGAATACTCGACTCTGCTTCATTCACAAAGGTGAACACATGCCCTCGTTCTTGGTTTAAGCAATCCAGGTACATCTAAATAAGACCTGCAGTGCTAGGATTTAACTCAGTCCTACCAGACTTTGCTACAATAGTAACAGTAAAGCATACTGGTAAGTACATTTGAATACATTGAAACTGTGCAATAAACTTATAAGTTGTGACTCCTGGATTTTTCCCTCTATATCATGCAGATCAATTGTATTTCAAAGTTTTTTTTTCACAATTTTGGCTTTCATAATGTGTATACAAGTTGTCAAACAAAAATAATTTTTTTAAAATTATTTTATTTATCTATTTTTGGATTGTCACATACTCATTTTTGTGCTTTGGATAATCTCATTTTGGAAACATATTTGAACCCTTATTTTTCATTGATGGCATAAGTGTCGCCTGCCTTTTCTAAAGCTTCATGACAGGACTCCATTAAATGTATTTGTTAAATATGAAAAATATAAATGACAGAGAATTATATGAAGAAAAGCATCATCTTTAGTCACAGTTTGGTAATCTTTCCCATCCTATAGAGAGATAAGTGTTTTATGCGTACACTGTATTTCTCATCAACATATTTGTATATGTGAAAATAAATTCTAACAAGAAAAAAATCATAAATGAAAATACACGTCAAGCACAACAGTTTATACCATGTGAACAGTAAAAAAGATAGTTGTAATGAGAAAAAAAGACATATGCGCATTGTCAATTCTTTTCATGAACATTGTCAACATGTAGGTTAAATTACATCTTTAGTCCAAATGAGTTCTAATAACACTCAATGCAAGCTTTTATGGTTTAACATATGCAACAGTTACTCTAGCAACCAGCGAAGAGGCCTGTAAGGCATAATGTACACTTCATATATTTCATATCTGAATAGATCTCTGTTAAGTCTGTTCCATGTTAAAGAGTAGACAATGGTGATATTCTATATGAATGATCCAAATATCCAAAAATTTTGAATCAACAAATTTGTTCAAGCATGTGTGTAAATGTGTATGTGTGCATGTCTTTATGCATGTTTGTTCATGCGTTACAAGTGGGTGTGTGTATTTTGAAGGATTGAGGGATATTTATTATAAACTAGACATGAATAATTCAATTTGAGACAAATTGAATTTGCCTAAAATGTCACAACTTATATGGATTTATTATGCAAGATTCAAAAAAGTTTGAGCAAAGAATTAAAAACTAAATAAAAAAAATATACTCAACTCTCATCGGCCCTCACTTTCTCTGCACAGGAGGCCACCCAGTACGCATGGTTCAGTCCAGTATTCAGTCACAGCATGTCTTTGGTAATTTTAACAGGTCCCTTCTGGTCTTCAGAGCGTACAGCGCTGAGTAGGCCTCATAACTAGAGATGAGTGGATCAATCCGCGAATGATCAAATTCGATTTAAATTTCCTGAAAACTGCACAAAAAATGAACCCCCTGGCACCAGTTCCCATACTGCTGAAGCATCAGAGAATGGGCTATTGTCATTTTGCATTTCCGAACTGGTCTCCCCATAATGCTTTGCAGCTATGACATCTTAGAGATTATCATACCTTGTACAGTGGTGGTCAGTAGTTAGGCTATCACAGATCAGTGGAGCATAGTTTTTACAGCAGAGTCGTTTTCCATATTCAGAATTTTTAGGCAAGTCTCTCTCTTCTGTACAGTGTAAGCTCTTATGGTCAGCAGGGTCCTCTCTCCTGTATAGTGTAAGCTCTTATGGTCAGCAGGATTCTCTCCTTCTATTTCTTGACTGTAGAATGTAAATTTTTATGATTAGCAGGGTCCACTCTCTTTTTTGTAGAGTGAAGGTTCTTATTGTCAGTGGGGTCCACTCTCTCCTATAAACAGTGCTGGTGTTAGGGGGGAGGGACCAAGCTGTGTAATTGCCCGGAGCCACCATTCTCCTAGAGGACCTCAGTTTCTACAGCAGAAATTAGATTGACAATAACTCTGCATTATCAATGTAATTTCCGATGTTGAGACTGCCGTGATGTCACCACAGACCCTGAACTATGCAGGAGCTTAGAGGAACTTAAGAAGAGGAGACTGGTATGTATTCTATATGTGTATATATACATATATATAAACATGTGTGTGTGCTCTTTCTTTGTATGCAGCATGTCTGATATATGTGATCTGTGTATGCAGCATGTATCTGTATGTATGTGATCTGTGTATGCAGCATGTCTTTGTATGTTTGTGATATATGTATGCATAATGTCTCTATGTATGGGATCTGTGTATGCAATATGTCTCTGTGTGTATGGGATCTGTGTATTTTTGTGATCTGGGTATGTATGTGATCTCTCTATGTAGGTGCTCCGTGTATGCATGTATCTGTATGTAGGTGTTCTGTGTATGCATGAAATCTGTATGTATATGCTATGTGTATGCATGTATCTGTATGTGTTTGCTCTGTGCATGCATGTATCT
Organism: Phyllobates terribilis; assembly: GCF_046119375.1. Taxonomy (NCBI): domain Eukaryota; kingdom Metazoa; phylum Chordata; class Amphibia; order Anura; family Dendrobatidae; genus Phyllobates; species Phyllobates terribilis. Next base: position 528,075,333 of record NW_027362764.1, on the reverse strand, counting down.
GTATGTATGCTTTCTCTGTATACATACAGTCATGACCAAAAGTGTTGGCACCCTTAAAATTGTTCCAGAAAATTAAGATTTTCTTCCAGAAAATGATTGCAGTTACATACAGTACAGACCAAAAGTTTGGACACACCGTCTCATTTAAAGATTTTTCTGTATTTTCATGACTATGAAAATTGTATATTCACACTGAAGGCATCAAAACTATGAATTAACACTTGTGGAATTATATGTCTTATATTCTAGTTTCTTCAAAGTAGCCACCTTTTGCTTTGATGACTGCTTTGAACACTCTTGGCATTCTCTTGATGAGCTTCAAGAGTAGGTGGCTACTTTGAAGAACCTAGAATACAAGACATATTTTCAGTTGTTTCACACTTTTTTGTTAATTATATTATTCCACATGTGTTAATTCATAGTTTTGATGCCTTCAGTGTGAATGTACAATTTTCATAGTCATGAAAATACAGAAAAATCTTTAAATGAGAAGGTGTGTCCAAACTTTTGGTCTGTACTGTATGTTTTGTTATACTCATGTTTGTTTCCTTTGTATGTATTAGAACAGCACAAAGAAAGAGAAAAAAAGGCAAATTAGACACAATTTCTGACAAACCCAAGTATCTCATACTATTGATATTATGAACAAGCGCCGAATGACTTAAGTATGGTCGAAAACGCAATTTTATCTGCCTACACTAAGCCCATGTAAATGCAACTGAAATATTTCTTTATGATGGTGAAATATGTTAGCATTTGGGCCCCACGGTAAACTTTTGCTCAGAGCCTCACTTTGTTTAAAACTGGCCCTGCCTATAAAGTGTAAACTATTAAGGTCAGGAAGATTCCCTATCTCTACTTTCCCACATATGCATTTTCAATTCAATATCCTGTATTGAAATTCACACAAATTTATTCACCCCAAATCTAATTTTATGTGACTATTCGGTGAAGTCGGCAAATTCAAATTTCTAAAGACACGATTATTCCCACTCATGACATGATGTGGTGGCCAAATGCATAATTTCATGTTGGTTGAAATCTAGTTAATAGTGATGAGCGAGCATACTCGCAGGTACTCGGTACTCGCCCGAGCATCTCAGTACTCGAGATGCTTGGAGCTCGCCGAGTACTTGCTCGGGCGGATGCTCGGGTCCCCTCCCTGCATGTTTGGTGCTCTTTAGAGCGCCAATCAACATGCAGGGATTGCCTGCCACTCATTGTAATGCCGCAGCCATGTTGGTTTTGGCATTACAGTGATTGGCTGGCCGCACAGCATCATCAGGTCTATATCAGACCTGGCACCGCCGTGCTCGTCAGTCTATTCTGCAATCAGGCAGTGTAGGGAGAGGTGCTGCTGAGCTAGGGAGAGATTTGGTTGTGTATTAGGTAGTGTAGGGAGAAAACAAGTACATTACACATATTCATCTCAACAAACAGTCCTTCTGAGGACTAATCCATCTGCAGAGATATCAGGCAGGCAGTGTATATAGGCAGGTAGTCAGTGTATATAGCAGACTGCAGTGCATATAGCACAAGAGGCTCCATTCCAGTTCTGCCTTCTGCTGCTGTTAGATATTTCTAGACAAAGGCCCAGGTCTCAGGGGCCAGGAATAATTTTTTTTGGATCTTAATCCTCATTAAAGGCTTAAAAAGAAGCAATCCAGAGAACACCGTTTTTCTGTGCCAATTGCTCGTTGGCACTGCAGAATACAGCCAGGTCCTTTCCATTTTACAGCGCTAAAAATCCAGCAATTTAAAACTATGGTTTGTCCGTCACATGGAACATATATAATTGCGCTGAAAATACTGCCAATTTTGGCATCCATTGAAATTTTTTATCAGTGTCACCAAAGTTTTTGACACCGTTTTGCTGTTCAAAATAGTTACCTACATGCCAGGTGTGATGAACCTGTAGCCGCCATCTTGGTAATGATAAATCATATCCAGGGATGGCCACACTTCAGCAGCCCCCACCCTTGGGACCTTCTGTTAAAACGTCAACTAGATAGTTTCCCCCCATCCAGGCTCCTGTAAGATAAGAAGCCTACTTAACACTTGAATGCTAGGAGCTTCAAAGACTTCGAGAGGAAACACAGCCAGCAGGGGGGGGTGCTTCGTCTATCTGTACCTGACCATTTGTCCCATAGGACTAGTTTCTTTGTCTGTCACAAGCATGGAGGCATAAGATATAGAAACATGAAAAGTACACGCATGTTGCATGGGATGGGCCAATAAAAAAATATCACGGCGTCCCGGAGCCATTGCGCACACAAGCCTCCGCGGTAGACGTTTGTACGTGCTCTGGAAGCCAAGATATAGCGCGGAGCCATTCCTGAGGACCGTATGGTATCATAATTGATATCAAAAGGTCGGTTACGGCGGCCCGAATCCATGGGAACCCCTGGGGGTATCATGAGACCATCCCAGAAGAAGTTATTGGGTTCCTTAGAATTTGGGCTTCTGATCGAAGTTAGACCTGAGGGTGGAGACTGAGTCAGCTGACCTCACCAGCAGTGGGCGGGACAGGGCAGGTAAGATAGCAGGACAGACAAGAGACAAGTCAGTCTTGACCCAAGAGTGGTGTGCTGAACATCTGAGCACCAGCTGAGGCCACCAAGGGGAGGAGCAGTTTGACCATGCGGTGGTAGGCCTCAGCCTGTAACAAAGAACCGTGCCTGCGATCGCAGAATCCTCTCCCTGCGTCACAAGAAAATCAAGAAACCGGTAACTGATATGCTGTGGTGATTCTGTGTGTTGTATTCCATTGTTGTATAGTTTAGCCTGACCTTATACCTGTGTATATTTAGTTGTATATCGTGTATCTAGTGTATTATTATAATCAATTACCTCAAGTAATTGTGGGCCTGCCTTTTATTCTGCATAACGAACGCACGTCCGTGTGAGCTCGGCTCAAGCCAAAAACGCTACCCAGGGTTGGTTCCTGACCCGATATAGGCCCATTCACGGACTGGGCGTATATCTAAAATAGGGACTGGTGGCAGCATACCAACTGGGGATTGGGGAAGGCTGGTAGTGACGGTCGGAGGTTCAGATATATATATTCCTGGCGCGGCCAAGGAAGATATATATGCCGCCCTCACTACAGAGGGCCCCGATACCCAGTAGGTTACAGGACAGTCTCTCTGGCGACCGCTTATCCTAGGTGCAGTTCCTTGACTGACCTGAGGCTAAGAGGGCGCTAGCGAGTTGTGCTGTGTAGTGACGTTGAAGGGATAACACACTACCGTGTTCCCTGCGCTGGTTGCAGCTACCTGGCACTACTTTCTCTAGGTGCAGTACCTTGACTGACCTGAGAGGTAAGGGGGCGCCAGAGAGCTGCACCCACCGGCCGGCTTTCATCACATTGGTGGCAGAGCGGTGGGATTGCAGAATAATAGTGTTGTGGGACCCCTACTCCCAGGCACTAAAGACTGCCAGTGGTAACTTCCACTGCTGGAGTCTTAAGGTCAGCCCAACGTTAGACGGTCAGGCTAAAAGTATAACAAGGTGTGTGCAAACTCAGGGTTGCAGCGGTGTCGGTTACCAAGATGGCAGACGGCACCAGGAGCAAGACCCTGCAAGAGGCTAATGCTACGGTCCGTGTGGCAGGAGGGGAGGACATTGTTACTCATGGCGAGGAGGAGTCCAGCCCGGGCACCTCAGGGAGCCAGTCCCCAGTATACGGTCCCGCAGTGGGCTGCCCACCACCTACCCAGCCCAGCCTGTCCAGATCACAAGCCCTTTTACAAGCGGCTATGGCAAGTCTCCAGTCTCATGGCGATGCCGTCTACAAAACCCTCCTGGCAGCATCAGAGAAGGCAGCGGAGGAGGAGCGTGCAGAGCGGGCTGCGGAGCGGGCTGCGGAGCGGGCTGCGGAGCGTGAAGCTGCAGAGCGCCGGGAGGCTGCGGAGCGTGAAGCTGCAGAGCGCCGGGAGGCTGCGGAGCGTGCAGAGCGAGCTGCGGAGCGCCAGCACCAACTGGACCTGGCCCAGCGGGGGCTTCCGCTAGAGCAACCAACCCATCAGGAGACCAAGTCGTCCAAAGTCCGAGCTGAGGACTTCCCTCTACTGGAGAAGGATGGGGACCTGGACTCCTTTCTGGTGGCATTTGAACGGACCTGTCTTCAGCACCATCTGGCCCGGGATCAGTGGGCCAGATACCTGACCCCCCGTTTGAGGGGTAAGTCCCTGGATGCCTTGGGGGACTTACCTGCCGGGGAGGTACAGAACTACGACTGCATCAAGCGGGCCCTGATCCGGCAGTACAACCTCACTCCCGAGTCGTACCGCCAGAAGTTCCGGAGCCTGCTGCGTGGCCCCAAGGACACCTGGACCGATCATATGCGGGCGCTGTTGAGAGCCGCAGAGCACTGGACCTCGGGTCTAGCGCTTACTACCCGCCAGGAGGTCCAGGAACTGTTCGTCACGGAGCAGTTCTTGTGGAACTGCCCAGAGGACCTCCGACAGTTCCTCCGTGACCGAAAACCAACAGGGGCTTCTGCTACAGCCGCCCTGGCAGACGAGTATGCCAATAACAGGGCGCCTGAGCTGAAGAAGTCTGCCAGCAGCACCTGGAGAGGGGGTAAGCCCAGTCATGCCCCTGTTTCCCCGGCCCCTAGAACACAAGGGGTGTATCCCCCTGTTGCCCTCTCCAGGCAAGGACCAGACGTAAGACGTTGTCATCTATGCAACAAACCAGGACACTTTAGGGCTGAGTGTCCCCAGCGCCAAAAGACCCCATCCCAGTCCCAGAGAGCGCCCAATGTTTTGTGTGTGGGAGGGGGTGGTGGTAGGTCCCTGGACAACATCCAACCCGTCACCATAGGCCGTTCTGCGGTCATGGGACTGCGGGACACGGGCGCTGAACGAACACTGGTACGGCCTGAGGTGGTGTCCCCCCAGGACTTGGTACCAGGAAAGACTCTTTCCGTCTCCGGGGTTGGAGGCGTGGAGCCGGCACTTCCCGTTGCCATGGTGTATTTGGACTGGGGTGCCGGAAGGGGGATGCGGGAGGTGGGAGTAACGCCAAATATTCCCGCAAATGTTTTATTAGGGACCGACTTGGGGCGTCTAGTATCGCAGTATGTACCCTCTGAACCCCCAAGTTCGGCCCCCCAAGAGTGTATTGATTTGTCTGCTGCTAATGCCAACCATGTTGTATGTAGTGTGTGTCCTGCTGAGGAGGAGGGAGTGAAACCTGAGGGTAACACCTGCACAGACACAACACAAACAGGGTTAGTGAAAGCAGGTGGGGAGTGTGGGGATGCCCGCAGAGGTGCTCAGCCGGCGTGCCGTGACCTCTTGTCCTCCGGTGAGGGAGGGGGCGGGCAGGATTCTGTAGAGGGAAGCTCAGGGATGGAGAGGGGGGCAGCTACCGGCAGTGTAGGGCTCCCAGGGGTATCCAGGCTGCTGAGTATAGGCCCACTGCAGGGGGAGGAACAGGCCATGGGGGGTGGGGGTGTCCCAAGAGAGGAGCCGCCAGGTAAGACCCCAGGGCAGGAGTTCCCCACATCCGAGATGTCCAAAGGCCTAGGAAGCCTGCCTGATCGGGCGGCTTGGTCAGAAACAGAGGGGAAGCGGGCACTACCCACGGTCACAGCGGTCATAGCCGCTGTCACCAGGAGTGGGAGCGCCGGAGCCCAAGGAGCCTTGCAGAGGTCCGACGGCTTCCCCACTTCTGACCAAGTGTCTGCCGGGTCAGACAGCGGCCAGGTGACATGCCCGGAGGGGCTGACAGAGGATGTGGCAGTTTCGTCGATTCTGGCCACATCAAGTCAGGAATTTCAGGCTGCGTTGGAAGCAGACGACAGCCTGAAAGCTCTCAAGGAACAGGCGGCACAGCCTCCCATGGAGTCAGACTGCGAGCGGGTGGTCTGGGACCAGGGACGGCTGTACCGGGTAACGGTCCAGCAGGGTTCACCGGAGGCGTGGCCCAGGGACCGACAGTTAGTGGTACCCTATCCGTTCAGGGCGGAATTGTTGCGGGTCGCACACGAGATTCCGATGGCCGGACACCTAGGGATCACTAAAACCAAGGCCAGGATAGCTCAGCATTTCTACTGGCCTGGGATGGGAGCCGCGGTGGGTGCCTACTGCCGTTCGTGTGACACCTGTCAGAGGGTGGGGAAGGCGGGGCCGCGCCCCAAAGCCCCACTGGTAACTCTGCCAATCATCGAAGAGCCTTTCTCGAGGGTCGCTGTGGATCTTATTGGACCTCTGTCCACTCCCAGCCACTCCGGGAAATGCTTCATACTCACGGTAGTGGACTATGCCACCCGGTACCCGGAAGCGGTAGCTTTGTCGTCCATTCGGGCCGACAAGGTGGCTACCGCCTTACTGGAGATCTTCTCCAGAGTGGGTTTCCCCCAAGAAATGCTCACCGACCGAGGGACCCAGTTCATGTCGCGGCTGATGGAGTCCCTCTGTAAGCAAATGCAGGTGCAACATCTGGTGGCCAGCCCGTATCACCCACAGACTAATGGCCTGTGTGAGCGGTTCAATGGCACCTTAAAGCAGATGCTTAAGATGTTGGTCGACTCCCACGGGAGAGACTGGGAGCGTTACCTCCCACACCTCCTATTTGCTTACCGGGAGGTTCCGCAGGCCTCAACGGGGTTCTCCCCCTTTGAGCTCCTGTACGGGCGACGGGTACGGGGCCCCCTGGCTCTGGTGAAGGAAGCATGGGAAGGGGATTTGGCCACCCCCGAGGTGTCGGTCATCGAGTATGTCGTGCGCCACCGGGACAGGATGATGGCCTTGGCAAAGCTGGTGCAGGACAATATGGCCCAGGCCCAGGCCGACCAGAAGCGGTGGTACGACCAGAATGCTTGTGAGAGGACCTACCAGGTGGGTCAAAAGGTGTGGGTACTGGTCCCCGTACCACAGAACAAGCTTCAGGCAGCCTGGGAAGGTCCCTACTTCGTGCACCAGAAACTCAATGCCGTCACCTATCTGGTCACCCTGGATCACGCCCGTGGAAGGAGGAAGGCCTTCCACGTGAACATGATGAAGGCTCATCATGAGCGGGAAGCGACTGCCCACCCAGTGTGCAACCTTCCCGAGGAAGGAGAGGTAGAAACCCTCCTGGATCTGCTCACCCAAGCCAAGGCGGGTGGGTCCATCGAGGATGTGGGGGTTGGCCACCAGCTCACGGAGGACCAACGGTCCCAGCTGGGGACCACCCTGCACCCCTTCCGGGGGCTGTTCAGCAGCCTGCCCGGAAGGACTGAGATGGCTGTCCACGACGTGGACACTGGCGATCACCCGCCGATCCGGCGTTCAGCATATCGGGTCTCTTTCGAGGTGCAGGGAAACATGCGCCAAGAGATAGACGAGATGCTGAAGCTGGGGGTGATCCAGGCATCCAGCAGCGCGTGGGCCTCGCCTGTAGTCCTCGTACCAAAGAAGGACCGAACTACACGGTTCTGCGTGGACTACCGGGGGCTCAACGCTGTAACGGCCACCGATGCGTTCCCCATACCACGCATCGATGACCTGCTCGATCGGATGGCCGGGGCTAAGTACCTGACCATCATGGATCTGAGCCGGGGGTACTGGCAGATTCCTCTGACCCCCGCGGCAAGGGAACGCTCTGCCTTTATCACCCCTTTTGGACTGTACGAGTCCACAGTGATGCCATTCGGCATGAAGAATGCCCCTGCCACTTTTCAGCGGATGGTCAATACGCTGCTTGAGGGACTTGAAGGGTACGCGGCTGCGTACTTGGACGATATTGCAGTCTTCAGTCCCACTTGGGAGGATCACCTAGAGCACCTGCGGCAGGTGCTCGGTCGGATCCACCGGGCAGGCTTGACCATCAAGCCGGAAAAGTGCCAGCTGGGCATGAGTGAGGTCCTCTACCTGGGTCACCGGGTAGGCGGGGGGGTTCTGAAGCCAGAACCGGGGAAAGTGGATGCCATCGCATCCTGGCCCACTCCTAGGACCAAAAAGCAGGTGATGTCCTTCTTGGGGACCGCCGGGTACTATAGGAGGTTCGTCCCACACTATAGCACCCTGGCCAAGCCCCTGACGGACCTCACCAAGAAGAAGCTGCCCGTCGCAGTCGACTGGACAGTCGCCTGCGAGACAGCTTTCGGGGCACTCAAGGCCGCCCTAAGTAGCTCCCCTGTACTGCAAGCTGCCGACTTCGACCGGCCGTTTGTGGTACAGACCGACGCCAGTGACTTTGGCCTCGGTGCTGTGCTAAGTCAGGTCAACACGACAGGCCAGGAACATCCTGTCTTGTACCTGAGCAGGAAGCTACTGCCCCGGGAGGTGGCTTACTCCACGGTGGAAAAAGAATGCCTGGCAATTGTATGGGCCCTGCAGCGTCTGCAGCCCTACTTGTACGGGAGCCATTTCACCGTGGAGACGGACCACAACCCCCTCAGCTGGTTACACACGGTCTCTGGGTCGAATGGCAGGTTGCTACGCTGGAGCCTCGCTCTCCAGCAGTACCACTTCTCCATTCGCCACAGAAGAGGCCGTGACCACGGTAACGCTGACGGGTTATCCCGGCAAGGGGAGGGTGCAGAAGGACGCACGGGGGAACACAGGAATGTGCTACCCCCTCGCGCCCTCGTATAGGGGGAGGTGTGATGAACCTGTAGCCGCCATCTTGGTAATGATAAATCATATCCAGGGATGGCCACACTTCAGCAGCCCCCACCCTTGGGACCTTCTGTTAAAACGTCAACTAGATAGTTTCCCCCCATCCAGGCTCCTGTAAGATAAGAAGCCTACTTAACACTTGAATGCTAGGAGCTTCAAAGACTTCGAGAGGAAACACAGCCAGCAGGGGGGGGTGCTTCGTCTATCTGTACCTGACCATTTGTCCCATAGGACTAGTTTCTTTGTCTGTCACAAGCATGGAGGCATAAGATATAGAAACATGAAAAGTACACGCATGTTGCATGGGATGGGCCAATAAAAAAATATCACGGCGTCCCGGAGCCATTGCGCACACAAGCCTCCGCGGTAGACGTTTGTACGTGCTCTGGAAGCCAAGATATAGCGCGGAGCCATTCCTGAGGACCGTATGGTATCATAATTGATATCAAAAGGTCGGTTACGGCGGCCCGAATCCATGGGAACCCCTGGGGGTATCATGAGACCATCCCAGAAGAAGTTATTGGGTTCCTTAGAATTTGGGCTTCTGATCGAAGTTAGACCTGAGGGTGGAGACTGAGTCAGCTGACCTCACCAGCAGTGGGCGGGACAGGGCAGGTAAGATAGCAGGACAGACAAGAGACAAGTCAGTCTTGACCCAAGAGTGGTGTGCTGAACATCTGAGCACCAGCTGAGGCCACCAAGGGGAGGAGCAGTTTGACCATGCGGTGGTAGGCCTCAGCCTGTAACAAAGAACCGTGCCTGCGATCGCAGAATCCTCTCCCTGCGTCACAAGAAAATCAAGAAACCGGTAACTGATATGCTGTGGTGATTCTGTGTGTTGTATTCCATTGTTGTATAGTTTAGCCTGACCTTATACCTGTGTATATTTAGTTGTATATCGTGTATCTAGTGTATTATTATAATCAATTACCTCAAGTAATTGTGGGCCTGCCTTTTATTCTGCATAACGAACGCACGTCCGTGTGAGCTCGGCTCAAGCCAAAAACGCTACCCAGGGTTGGTTCCTGACCCGATATAGGCCCATTCACGGACTGGGCGTATATCTAAAATAGGGACTGGTGGCAGCATACCAACTGGGGATTGGGGAAGGCTGGTAGTGACGGTCGGAGGTTCAGATATATATATTCCTGGCGCGGCCAAGGAAGATATATATGCCGCCCTCACTACAGAGGGCCCCGATACCCAGTAGGTTACAGGACAGTCTCTCTGGCGACCGCTTATCCTAGGTGCAGTTCCTTGACTGACCTGAGGCTAAGAGGGCGCTAGCGAGTTGTGCTGTGTAGTGACGTTGAAGGGATAACACACTACCGTGTTCCCTGCGCTGGTTGCAGCTACCTGGCACTACTTTCTCTAGGTGCAGTACCTTGACTGACCTGAGAGGTAAGGGGGCGCCAGAGAGCTGCACCCACCGGCCGGCTTTCATCACACCAGGTATTTAAAACTGTGGTTTCTCTGTCACACGGATCACATATAATTGGCCTGAAAATACTGTCATTTTTGGCCTCCATTCAATTTTTTTTTCAGTGTGTCAGCAAAGTTTTTGACACCGGTTTGCTGTTCAAAATAGTTACCTACAGGCCAGGTATTTAAAACTGTGGTTTGTCCATCACACGGATTACATTTAACTTCACTCCAAATTCACCCATGTGCAGTGAGCGTGGAAGATATTGTCCTCAATTTAAAATGGGCAAGGCATGTGGCAGGGAAGGGGAACTGGACGTGATGGTGATGGTGCATGCAGAGGCCGAGGCCGATGCCGTGGGCAAGCTAAAATTGTGCCACAACAAACACCCACATCTTCTTGCCTGACCTTCCTGTCCCAATTCCTAGGGGACCGCAACACACCACTATAGAACCCAGAGCAGTGTCAAAAGGTTGTTGGTTGGATAGCGGATAATGCTTCCAGTCACTTAGCCACCACCATCACCACCCTGTCTTCCATATGGTCAAGTTTCAGTAGCCGTGAGTGTGGACTGCATATTCCTCACCCTGACCCTCCTTCCTCCCACCATGCCGAGTGCCCGGAGATGACTGATCCTACACTTGGACACTCCGAAGAGCTGTTCACTTTTCCATTTATAGATTAGGGCCTCTTGCCCTGTCCACTTGATGCGGGGCAAGAGGAGATCGCATGTAGCGATGCCCAAATATTTGAGCAGCCACGGTCACATGAAGGTGACGGTGGGAAAGTGTCACAAGAGGTCGACGATGATGAGACACAATTGCCAGAAAGTCAGGAGGAGGACCAGGGTGCGGAAGTGGAAGACAAGGTGGTGGATGATATAGTAACTGACCCAACCTGGCAGGAGGACATGCAGAGCGAGGACAGCAGCACACAGGTGGAGGGAGGCAGAGCACCCAAACAGGCAGGAAGAAGCAGTGTAGTGGCCACAGACAGAAGGCAGGCAACCATTCCCCGTAACACCAACATGAAGAAAGTTGCCAGTACAACTGTTAGGTCTTCCCCAGTCTGGTTGTTGTTTAAAGACTCTGCCGATAACCCCAAAAAGGCCATTTGCACCACCTGTCAGGCCAGCATCAGCAGGGGTGGCAAAACTACCAGCCTGATTACCACCAGCATGATCAGGCTCATAGCAGCAAAGCACCCGACTTTGTCGACCGAACCCGAGGGTCCAGGAACAGTGTCTGCAGGTGGCACCATTGCTTCTTCCGCTGTTTTGCATGCAAGCCAATCCCCTGTCCATGGTGCATCTGAAGATGCCTCCTGCCCTTCACCTGTCATTGCACACTCTCAAGTAGCAGCATCAGGAAGCACGTTAACGTCCTTGTCCCAGCGCAGCGTTCAGTACTCCATACCCCAGTACTTGGAACGCAAGCCAAATACGTAGCTAACGCCCCACAGGCCACACTACTAAATTCCCACATTTCATGACTGCTTGTGCTCGAAATGTTGCCTTTTAGGCTCGTGGAGACGGAATTATTCCACAACCTGATGGCGGCGGCCATCCCTCAGTACTCAGTCCCCAGCCGCCACTATTTCTCCTGGTGTGCCGTCCCCGCATTACACAAGCCCGTGTCCCAAAACATTAATCCTGCCCTCAACAAAGCAGTTATCGGGAAAGTGCACCTAACCTCGGACACGTGGACAAGTGCTTGTGGGCAGGGACGGTAAATCTCGCTGACGGCACACTGGGTTAACATAGTGGAAGCTGGGACCCAGTCGGACCTTGGGACGGAACAAGTCCTCCCGACGCCAAGGATTGTGGGCCCTAGGTCAATCATGGTTGCCCCCACAGTCTACTGCTCCTGCACCTCGTCTTCCTCAGCCTCCTCCTCCTCTTCAGCCTCCATCTCTGAAATGACCACATCATTCACAAACTGGAAGCACTGCAGCACTGCCTCAGCCAAGAGGCAACAGGCTGTGCTGAAGCTAATATGCTTAGGAGAAAAACCGCACAATCCTGAAGAGCACACCGCTGAACCTACAGCCAGGCATGGTCATGTGTGACAATGGCCGGTACCTGGTGGCAGCTCTGAGGTGAGGCGAGCTCACACATGTACCATGCCTGGCCCATGTGCTTAACCTTGAGGTTCAGTGGTTTCTCAAATCCTACCCGGAGCTGTCGGATCTGCTTGTTAAAGTACGCTGCCTGTGTGCCCATTTTAAAGAGTCACCTACAGCTTTCGCCGCCCTTGCCGTATTTCAGCAGCATCTGCAGCTTCCGCCACACAGACTGGTGTTTGATGTCCCCACGCGTTGAAACTCTACATTGCAGATGTTGGGAAGGATTTGTGAGTAGAAGAGGGCAGTTGTTGAGTACCAGCATCAACAAGGCCATCAGTATTCAGTTCAGATTCCACACATTAGACCTCAGGAGTGGACATGAATGTCAGACATATGTACCATTGTCCACAACTTTGAGGACTCCACCAAGATGGTGATTGGTGATGATGCCATAATAAGCATCACCAACCTGCTTCTCTGTCTTCTGAAATGCTCTCTGCTCACAATCAAAGAGGATGCATTGCAGGCAGAGCACGATGAGATGGAGCAAGGAACCATACAGGGTGATTACACACAGCCTAGCCTCATCTCATCCCAATGTGGATTGGGTGACAATGAGGAAGAGGAGGAGGAGGAGGAAGAACAGGAGCTAGTTTCATGCGCTGTAGACAGTACTACCTACACAACTGTCATACCGTCTGTTCAGTGTGGATGACCAGAGGACAGAGAGGAGGAGGAGGAGTGCATTGTCAGTCATCCTTTTGGTGAGGACACGGAAGTCTTGCCTGTTAGTAGTCTGGCACGCATGGCTGAGTTTATGTTAAGCTGCCTTTCCCAGGACCCTCGCGTTCTCATCTTTTGAGTGACAGTCACTACTGGTTGGTGACACTTCTAGACCCACGCTACAAGGAGAATTTTATATCTCTTATTCCTGAGGCGGACAGGTCTACAAAAATGGGGTAGTACCAGAAGGCCCTTGTTGCGGAACTATTAAAAAAATTCCCATCTGAAAACTTTGGCGGCAGATGTCACAGTTCGTTGGACAACCAAGGAGTGCAGGCGAGAGAGACACAACTTCAATCCAGCAGAGGCAGGGGAACACTGTCAAAGTTCTGGAAGAATTTTCTTAGCCCCTCCCATAGCACAAGCCCTGAGTCACGGAGTACTCTCACAAGGAGTGCAGAGTTTGGGAAGATGCTGAGGGAGTACCTTGCCAACAGGAGCAACGTCCTCCGTGATTCCTCTGTGCCTTATAATTATTGGGTATTAAAGCTGGATACGTGGAATGAACTTGCTCTCTACGCCTTGGAGGTCCTGGCCTGCCCTGCCACCAGCGTTTTATCAGAGCGGGTTTTTAGTGCCGCTGGTGGAATTATAACTGATAAGCTCATCCGCCTGTCATCTGAAAATGCTGACAGGCTGACTCTTATAAAAATGAACAAGAGCTTGGAATGAACCAGACTTCAAAACAACATCGAATGATAGCAGCGTAACATAAACTCAAATCCAGTGTCTTTTTTTGGGAGGTGTATTCCTATGCACCTCTTCACACCCACACATGGGTATACGCTTCCTGATTTTGGCTATTTGCTCTTGTCCTCCTTCTTCTCCTCATCCTCATCCTCCACCACCATATCACCAGGGTGACCATGATCTGTGATGCAACACCCACATAATTTTTTTAAAGGGTGTTTTTGATGCCCATAAAAAGAAAAAATCATACAGAATGTTCATGTATACCCTCTAGGGGTAAATGTTTGTCAGCCCATACACTTAGTGCATGGGCATTACAAGTATATGAGACCCGCTCCTTTCTAATGGGAACATTTTTTTATGAGGCCCTCCTCCACGTCTCTTCCAAGGGGCATTGGAGTGCCTCCTATTTTTTGGCAGCCTTTGCATTCACTGCATAGGCAAACACAATGGGATACCCACTTCCTAATAATGGGAACATTGTTTTCAGGAGGCCCTCCTCTAAGTCTCTTCAAAGGGGTTAATGGGGTGTGTCCAAATTTTCAAAGTGTATTAGAGTGCATCCAAATTTTGGGAAGCACTGCCACTCACTGCATACACAATAACAGCATAGGAGACCCACTCTTTAGTAATGGGAACAATAAAACATAGCCGGCTGATAGCTCTCTAAGAATAGTGAGGGCCAACTGCTGGCCCTTTAAGAATAATAAAGGCCGCCTGATGGCCCTAAAAATAGGCCTTGTGACTTTCAGAGTCCCTCCTTCCTAAATGGAACACGATGTGTCTGATGATATCTCACACACCACATGGCCAGATAAGGTTGTAAAATGTTAAAATCACATTTCCTGGTGAATTCATTTGTCACGGTTGAAAGCAATGCAAAAGTGAATTAACGCATCAAAAACGCTAAGTGTGAACATAGCCCAAGGTGTGGAGGAGTATTTTTTTTTGGTTATTTATTTTGCTTCATATGCAAGCCATTACCCTGGAAAGGATGTTCCTTAACATATTTCCCAGGAAAATCCATTTTGGTTCCATTTTTGTATGTTTAAGGCTGTGTGCCCACGATGCATTTTTTAAGTGTTTCCGCAGCGGCAAAAATTCTGCAGAAATGCTTAAAAAACGCATGGTGGAAGGCCTGCCAGTTCCCCAATGATAATCCGCATGTGCTGTGCGCATGCTGCGGAAATTTCCGCTGCGGATTATCATTGTGGAAAAAAATGCAGCACTACCACTCCCATGCCGGCAGATCGCGATGGACTGAAGGACCTGCGCTGACGTCATAGTCATGTGATGGGTCACGCGATGCTGACGTCGGCAGGTCCTTCAGTGTACCGCGATCTGCCGGCAGCCAGGACGGAGGGAAGCAAGACACCGGGGGCCATCGGAAGACAAGTATAGATTTATTTTTTTAATTTTTGACATTCTTTTACGGTCACACTATATAAATTCATGCCGTTTGCATGGATTTATATAGTGTGACCAAGTTGACAAGCACTTTCCAAGTGATGCTAAAATCGCTTGGAAAGCGCTTGTCAACCCGCATGTGGAAATGCAAGTGAAGAATGCTTCACATCCGCATGTCCCTGGCAGGAAAAACGCATGTACAATCCGCATGCGTTTTTTTCTGCCAGGGGAGATGCAGAAACGCTCAGGAAAAATCCGGAGCATTTCTGCATCGTGGGCACATAGCCTTATTGTGAGTTCATAAAAGTGGCATAATACCTCTGACGTCGTTGACAGAAGTGACCTGGGAGTCAGAAATGCCAATCCAAGGGTCTTCCCCATGCTGTTACCATGTCATTTGAGCACTGTTCCCATCTATTTGGGCAATTTTTAGACCCTCTGCAGACCGCCGGGGAAGCCTCCTGAAAAATGTTCGATTTTCCCATACACTTACATTGGGCTCGTTGTTCCGGTCGAGAACCCGAGCATTTTAGTGCTCGCCCATCGCTACTAGTTAATAATGGATGCTCTGAAGACTAGAAAAGACCTATAAAGACTAAAGACATGCATGACTGTAGGCTAGATCAGCAAGGAACCACATGAAGAAGATGAGGTCTGGGTGAGTATTATTGTTTTGTTTTTTTTACCTTAGGCTTATTATGCTCGGGGGTACCAGGCATTGGGCCAACACTGATCGGATATTCATGTACAATTCTATGAATAGGTCATCAATATTCTGTAAACAGACAATGCCATTAATATTTTTTTAGAAGATGAAAGTTGAATTTCCTGGACAATTTTGAGCAAATCTGCAAAGTCTAATTTTTGTCTGTTTTGCTAATCCTCATAATACACCCATAATAAATCCATGGGCAATCAATTATTAATTACTCAGACGTGGATATTTAATTATTTGGCACAGTCTAATTATGATTGTAGTCTTTTGAATTGAAGATTGTGCTGTGTCTCTATTATTTTATTTAATTATAGCATCAATAACCAGGCTTTTGTGATGATTGCTCAGCTCTAACTTATTTATATAAATGTTTCCAAAGACATGGAAAAAGGATTTCATGTGAAGCTATTCCTATTAGCATAGAATAAAGTATGTGGAGATAGGAATAATACAGCTTGTTTAATATTTTGTTACATATCATCATATTCTTCAGAGCTATATGGAGAATGCAAATAGGTAGAGAATTATATAAGTGTACCCAAATTGCCTAATCCCGAATAAACACAAAGGGAAAATCACTAACACTTTGCTTATTAGAAAAGTGGCAGAAAACTCTCAAAAATAAGTAGCATATCGCTGCTCCACCCAGACACAATAGTATGTAAACCTCCTCATGGATCTAGGGTCAACTTCTCAAGACGTTTTAAAGAATGAGAGAAAACCACAGAGTGCTAAGGGGAACACTAAAAGAACTACAAAACTCAACATAGATTTATATCTGACCAAGTTAATTTCTATGTACCTTGCTGTTGTTTGTTTCTATACAAAGTTACTATTTATATATACAGGTATATATATATTCATATACTCCTCAACATTGAAATTGCAACACCAAGATGGAGGAGTAAAGAAATTATGTAAATCACGGGATTGACACACATGTTAATGATATGCAAATTATAAAATTTTTAAAACATCTCAATTTATTAAGTCTCATGTATGAGTGCTATGCACAGAAACACATGGTCATTTCTTCAAAATGTCACAGAAGCCATTTTTCAACATGACAATGCCAGGCCCTATGTTGCTTATGCTACCGTGAGCAGTCTATGTGATCCAAAGGTGCCACCATGGCCTGCAGCATCTCTGGACTTGTTTCCTATTGAGCAGATTTGTAACATGTTTGGTCGGCACTTGCAAAGGGAGCTGCTAGCAGTGGATCTTGATGATTTGTGTGCCCAAGTACATTCAGTGTTGTAGAACATTCCTCAGACAACCATTGATAACCTCTTTGATAGCATTCAAAGGTGTGTAAGTACGCGTTAATGCGATACTGAATATTACCAATTTACACATATATATTACTCAATATTATATTTTCAATTATTTATTTATTTTACTCACTTATATAGCGCCATTAATTCCACAGCACTTTACAGATATTATCAGCATTTTATTTTTTTCATACACGTATAGATTAATATCTAAAGAATGCCTAGAAGAGCAACATAAAGTAAATTTTTTGGGGGTTACAATTTAAATTTCAAGCAGACATATTTATTTATTCTTTTACGCTTAGACACTTGTATTTGGTTGATCTGATACATTATAAAGAAGATTTGACTTGCATTAAAAAAACATGCAAAAGTCTAAAGCATACAAATATGTTCTTTTATTATTTTCTGCAATTACATTTGTTCAAGTGTGGTTAGTTTTGACAGAAATCTCATTTCATGGATTTGAAAAGCATGGAAGTTCAGGACACAGTAGTGTGCAACAATGCAAATTCAACAACTTGCACATTTTAAGCAGTTTTATAATGTGTTTTTTTTATCGTGTCTCATTCTATAATAATTTCATAGTGCTGATTTTTAGATGCAACTTTTTTGCCTTCCCTATCACATTCAATGGGTAGAAATGACATAAAAATAGGGATATATTCGGGTTATGATTACAATCTAAATAGTTTGAATGGGGTAGTTATACATTGTATCTTATAATAAATTCTGCACCAATACACATTAAAGATATTCCAATAAACCTTGTATTTACCAAGAAGAGATCACTGATAATTATTTATTAATCAGTGTCCTATTTACAGAGATTAATTCTATATTTTGAATTTAAAATGTTGACTAGATTTTGGGAAAGCCGTCTTGGTGCCCAAGGCAGGGATCTCTCAGTATTCACTCCATCCCCAGTTAATTCCTAAAAGTTTGGCATTATAGCTGTTTAATTGACTGTCCCTTCTTAAATACTTTGTACTCCGGTAAAATAATAGATACTCACCTTTCAGACAGTCACTGCTACAGCAATGTCAGTGTCAGGTATCCTGGCGCTCTCTTGACATTGTTATGACATTTAAGTACTGCACCCAATCAGCGGCCACTAGTTGACTGCTTCGTTCACACTTCCCTGGATAAAACTTTGAGGTTTCAGGGAAGTGTGAAAACTGTAGCCATTAGCAGTCACTGATTGGCTGCAGCACTTACGTAGCATAACAATATCATAAAAAATTTTGGTGATTCAGCGCAGATGTCACAGGACTGGAGATGACATGTGAGGTGAGTTATTTTGCACTGGAGAATGCAGTATTTAACAAGGGGCAGTCCAATAACCTCTTTAAGTCCATGATTCTATTCACCCTGTAACATGCAACTTTGGGTGCTCTGAATAGGCATGAAATAATATGACTGTTCAATTAGTATTTCCATAAGACAGGAAAATTAATGATAATTGAGTTCATGAGTTCATGCCCTTAGTGGCAATCTTGTCCTACTCTGTCCAAAGTACCACCTCTTCCAGTCTAAAAGAGGCCATTTTAAACATTTGACATAATATATATCACTTTGTATGTTGTAGGTTGACCTCATGGAATGTATGGGTGACATTTTCAAAGTATACATTGAAGTTGTCTTAGAAGACCAGCTGCGTGAGAATCTGTCCACAGAGCACCTAATTTCAAGCTAGTGCTGCCCTCTAGCGCCATCCACAATGAGATAAGGAGTTTAATCTCCTGAATAAACATGGTTTTGATCTTCCAGCAATGCCATGAGTAATAAAAAGTTTTTTTTTCTGAGAATCATCTCAATGTTTAAAAGAACAAAGAAACTATTTGTAAAGTTGTCTATCAGACATATGATTCATCTTGATACATGCTGACGTAGTCTCGTAGTGGAATGTTCATTCTGATCTAACTGATAATGGACGACTTACAATTACCTTGAAGTGTTTACCGTTAAACAAGTGAACTGAAAGTTCTGTATATTGTTATATTTATCCTTTGAATGAGATTGGTGAGATTATTTTCTTATGATTTCAGGTTCTTAACCATTTGCATAAAAAGTTAAGGAACATGTCAAAGAAGTCAGAAGCTTCAAAGAAAAAGGTAATGTTATATTTAGCTAAACTGGTAATATGTTTATGAAAGGTTATCTTTATGAATGTAAATTATCAATAGAGGCATATATTGACACCCCCTGATCAAATAATGTGTCTGGGCCCCCCTTTTGTACATGGCACCAAAGATACAAAAAGATGCATGTCACATTGACACTAGTCACACAATAGTCACATGCCACATAGGCGTCATCCTCATAATAGTCACACAGACATACCAAATAGATGTTAAGTACACTACATTATGTGTACCAAATGTCCAAGCTGTCTGTCTGTGGGGGAGACAGGTCAAAAACGTATGCAATACAAACTTGTAATGATACATTCAGAGCAGGAATGAATGAGTGGCACGGATTTATGTTTTTTGCATCAGTTAAGGAATGTGCTCCTCAGACTTTGTGGGGGCATCACAATCCCTGACCTGACCTCAATCATAGGACAATAACACTTTCACACTCCTTACCTAGGAACTCCTCCAATATTTGCTGCCCCAACTGTTTCTCACGTCACTTGTCTCATTTACTGCATTATTCTATGTCCTGTTGGGTATAAATATGTGACTCTTCAGATTTTCTGTTATATTATGCCTGATGAAGAGACCTGAGTAGTCTCGAAAGCTTGCTATTTGTTACCATCTTTCCAGTTAGCCATTGAAAGGTATCAACCACTGAGGACTCTCAAGTTTTAATATTTTTCTATCTACTGGCTAACATGGAACAAATATATATTTTTCCCGTATCAGTCAAGGACTAGACACACAGTATGTGATATACATGCTAGTCACTCACTAGATGCATGTCACATATTCTCCAGTCACACACTAAACATCTGCTACATAGACATCAGTCATGCACTAGTCATATGCCACATATGAGAGGCCATGCATTAGACACGTGACCCAGAGATGCCAGTCACATACTTGATTTGTGCTGCATAAATGCCAGTCAAACATTATACATGACACATACATGCCAGTCACGCACTAGACACATGCCATATGCGCTAGTCAAGCACTATACAAATAACTTCTTCAGTGAGGAAGAAGACTTCAACTCTAACACCACTAATTGGATGTAGCAATCCTAAAAGTCTTAGCCACATGACTTAGGAGAAGAAGACAAACTTGACACTTCATTTGCAGACATGTGTCTTGGGGTGTTTGATTTGGCTAGGCGAGAGGTGGGGGTCGATATTGACTTTAAGGATCACTATTTTCAATAGGTGGCACTAGCATTCAAGTGCTCTTCCTCTCTGAAGAGGCTATTTTCATAGTTAAAATCCCAGAGGAGAATTGCATGGCCTATAAGGCTCCTTACACTGGCTTGGCACTCTTGACATGTAGAAGTTTACCCCCTCAGATCATCTGTCAGAGACCTCTCACCTAGCCAAATCAGACCTACTTCTTTGCATTGATGGGGGAAAACATGCCTAAATATGTGTCTGCAAATGGAGTTTCCAGTTTGGGTTCTTACCCTAAGTCATGTGGCAAAATTTGTTAAAGGATTGATATTGACTTATAGGAATGCTACATACAATTGGTAACTCTCAAGTTTAAGTCCTCTTCCTCTGTGAAGAGACTATTTGCATATTTAAATTCCCAAAGGGAAATTACATGGCCTTTAAGGCTCCTTACATCGGCTTGGCACTCTTCGAAAGAAGAAACTTAGAGTCATACATTAGACACATGACACATAAACATCAGTCACAGACTGGCACCAGACATAAGCAATACACACACTACTCAAAGAAGTGCATATTTCCATCAACCACATACTGAACATGTTAACACTATGCATACCACTCATTAGAAGGATCACTGACACTACTAGATAATAGACGTTCCCCGCGTCTTACCTCATCAACGACCTGTCACCAGGGGACAGTGGCCAGTTTTTGTTCCAGCTAATCCCAAGAGTAACCTGTTTTTTTTTATTTCTTAACGTTTTTGTTTTTTTAAACTGCCATACTGTTACAGAGATATGGGCATTTTTGTTTAGTCTTCATTTTTATGGTCTTTACCAAGGAAATAGTATTCAAAGAATAATAATTTAGGGCATCCTAAGTAGAGATGAGCGTTGTTCTACTCGAACTGTTCGCCAATCTCAAATTCGAGCTGTTTTGGGCGGTGTTCGAGCCGTTTGGCGAACACCAACGATTTGAGAAAAATTCGGCTGTTCGAGGTTATGTTCGATAACTGTTCGTGCACCAAAATCATAACTGGATTTTTTCTCAGTAATGATGAAAATTAATGTTAATACGCAGTTTGAGTGTACAGCGGGGTGGGGGGAGGGGCAGGGGATGGATCTCTGCAGGAATAATGAAGATCTCCATTTTTTTTTCTCTTTCCCGCATTTGCAGTGGGGAGGTGCAGTCTGTCAGCCTATCAGCAGCGCACACACGAAGCGAACTGCTGTTTTTCACACAAGCAAGGGCATGTGTCATTGGCAGTGTATGTCACATGTCCTTGCCCTATAAGACCAAGCCATTTTCCCCGTCGCCACCATTTTCTCACTGCTGCAGCTGCGTGTTAGACGGCACCGCTGTTGCTGTGTGCGCTATACCTTGTTAATTTCAAGCCAATTTTCGCACAAATCTACAGATAGCTTGGGAGTAGGGAATAGTTGTGATTGCAGTCCTTTTAAGGACTAGGTTACAGCATTTCCTACGACTTTTATCAGGCAGGTCTGTGCTCTTAAATAGATAGATTGTGGGAGTAAAGACTAATTGTAATTGCAGTCCTTTTCAGGACTAGGTTACATCAGTTCCTATCAGTTTTTGCCAGGCAGGTCTGTGCCAGTGCTGTGCAAGTTTTTTTCACAGCATTTGGCTGAATCTAGCAAAGCTAATCCTTTTTGGCCTATTGCAGAGTGTGTTAGTCAGTGGAGTAGCCTATCTGTGTTGCAAGATATACCACCTGTGTATAGAATACCAATTTTTTTACTGCACCTAGTGAAGTAAAATCTTTTGGGCATAGCATCATTCTATTAGTCCATCTATACTGACCTCCATCAGGTTGCAAACTGAATATTATTTTTTTCTGCATCTAGCTCTGAAAAAATATTTGGCCTTCTAGCAGTGTGTGGGACTTTCTCTATTAGTCCATCTATACTGACCTCCATCAGGTTGCAAATTAAAAATAATTTTTATCTGCATCTAAATCTGAAAAAATATTTGGCCTTCTAGCAGTGTGTGGGACTTTCTCTATTAGCCCATCTATACTGACCTCCATCAGGTTGCAAATTAAAAATAATTTTTATCTGCATCTACCTCTGAAAAAATATTTGGGCTTCTAGCTGTGTGTGGGACTTGTTCTATTAGTCCATCTATACTGACCTCCATCAGGTTGCAAACTGAATATAATTTTTTTCTGCATCTAGCTCTGAAAAAATATTTGGCCTTCTAGCAGTGTGTGGGACTTTCTCTATTAGTCCATCTATACTGACCTCCATCAGGTTGCAAATTAAAAATAATTTTTATCTGCATCTACCTCTGAAAAAATATTTGGGCTTCTAGCTGTGTGTGAGACTTGTTCTATTAGTCCATCTATACTGACCTCCATCAGGTTGCAAACTGAATATAATTTTTTTCTGCATCTAGCTCTGAAAAAATATTTGGCCTTCTATTAGTGTGTGGGACTTTCTCTATTAGTCCATCTAAACTGACCTCCATCAGGTTGCAAATTAAAAATAATTTTTATCTGCATCTAGCTCTGAAAAAATATTTGGCCTTCTAGCAGTGTGTGGGACTTTCTCTATTAATCCATCTATACTGACCTCCATCAGGTTGCAAATTAAAAATAATTTTTATCTGCATCTACCTCTGAAAAAATATTTGGGCTTCTAGCTGCGTGTGGGACTTGTTCTATTAGTCCATCTATACTGACCTCCATCAGGTTGCAAACTGAATATAATTTTTTTCTGCATCTAGCTCTGAAAAAATATTTGGCCTTCTAGCAGTGTGTGGGACTTTCTCTATTAGTCCATCTATACTGACCTCCATCAGGTTGCAAATTAAAAATAATTTTTATCTGCATCTAGCTCTGAAAAAATATTTGGCCTTCTAGCAGTGTGTGGGACTTTCGCTATTAGTCCATCTATACTGACCTCCATCAGGTTGCAAATTAAAAATAATTTTTATCTGCATTTAGCTCTGAAAAAATATTTGGCCTTCTAGCAGTGTGTGGGACTTTCTCTATTAGTCCATCTATACTGACCTCCATCAGATTGCAAATTCAAAATAATTTTTATCTGCATCTACCTCTGAAAAAATATTTGGGCTTCTAGCTGTGTGTGGGACTTGTTCTATTAGTCCATCTATACTGACCTTCATCAGGTTGCAAACTGAATATAATTTTTTTCTGCATCTAGCTCTGAAAAAATATTTGGCCTTCTAGCAGTGTGTGGGACTTTCTCTATTAGTCCATCTATACTGACCTCCATCAGGTTGCAAACTGAATATATTTTTTTTCTGCATCTACCTCTGAAAAAATATTGGGCTTCTGGCTGTGTGTGGGACTTGTTCTATTAATCCATCTATACAGACCTCCATCAGGTTGCAAACTGAATATATTTTTTTTCTGCATCTACCTCTGAAAAAATATTGGGCTTCTAGCTGTGTGTGGGACTTGTTCTATTAATCCATCTATACAGACCTCCATCAGGTTGCAAACTGAATATAATTTTTTTCTGCATCTAGCTCTGAAAAAATATTTGGCCTTCTAGCAGTGTGTGGAACTTGTTCTATTAGTCCACCTATACTGACCTCCATCAGGTTGCAAATTCAAAATATATTTTTTTTCTGCATCTACCTCTGAAAAAACATTTGGGCTTCTAGCTGTGTTTGGGACTTGTTCTATTAGTCCATCTATACTGACCTCCATCATGTTGCAAATCGAATATAATTTTTTTCTCCATCTAACCCAGCCAATAGTTTTGGCCTAATACCACAGTTTGGCCACTCAGCTCTGCTCGGTTCCCATCCATTGTTTTTTTGTGCAAACAACTCCAGAGTTGTGAATTAGTTAACCACCAAAATGAGTGGAAAAAGGCCTGCTGCTGGTGGAAATGGGAATAGGCGTGTTGGGAAGGGGAAAAAAGGTTGTGTCCGTGGGGTAGGTGTTAAAGCAACAGTAACATCTGCAGAAGAAAGACCTTCTTCCAGCCAAACTAAAATGTCTACTTCTTTTAGCGGACAATGTGATAAGATCCCTTTCTTACGGCCACGCCAATCGCTACAAATTCCAGATGAGGCACAAAAACAGCAGGTGCTTCAACGGATATCAAGTGCTCCTTTAAGTGGGCTCTCCTCCACATCAACTTCAACATCACAAATACTCCAGTCCTCAAAGGTGTCACCCCAATCGCACTTGCTTCCTCACAGCTCCCAAATCTCCAGCTGCCCGTCTGAGTATGAGGTAGAACAGATGGTTGAGTCTGCAGAGCTGTTTACTCATACTATAGCCTGGGAATCAGAGGTCGACTCCAGTGCTTCTGTGAATCCAGACGAGGAAATGATCTGCACTGATGCCCAGAATCTTTATGAGTCGGATCCAGGACCAGACGCAGAAGGTTCTGACCATAATGTAGACCCTCATTCCCAAAATGTAACTCCTGTTGGTGGAGACAATGAGGAAGACGATGATGAGACTCAAATACCTGATTGGAGCAACAACTTTAGTTTTTTGTCAGGGCAGGAACAGGTTGGCTCTGAGGATGACGGGTGTGATAACGCACAGGGTGATGATGATGAGGTTGGAGATCCCACTTACTGTCAACCCACAGTCAGCCAAGAGATGAGGTCAGCAGAGGAGGTGGAGGAAGATGCTAGTGACGACGAGGTCAGGTTGCGCCTTCCTGGACAGAGACGTAGTACTGGAAGCACGTCAACAACTGCATCCTCAAACACAACTCTGCCTCTCACCACAAGTCGTGGTGGCACTTCAGGTCCCATGGGTGCTAAGCCTTGCATAGCCTGGGCATTTTTTCAGATCGATAAAGATGACCCAACTCGTGTTATCTGTAACATTTGTCAGCAAAAGCTAAGTAGAGGCCAAAAAATACATAGTTTGAGTACTTCATGCATGAACCGGCACATGGACATGAAGCATAAGTTGCAGTGGGAAGCTCAGTGTGCTACAATGCGACCTAGCCCGCCGGGCCAACCACCGTCTGCCATATCTTGTGCATCCGTGGCCTCTTCATCCTCTGTGACTGGGGGGACAGCAGTCACACCTGTTTTGATGCGCAGACCTGCCACCTCTTTACCCGCAACAGCCAGCGTGATTGGCAGGTCATCATTTTCTTTGGAGGTGGTAACACCAGCTGGTGTTGAGCGCTGTCCGACATCGATAGCACCACCTTTGGATCAAGGCAACCTAACATGTCCGCCTGCATCTTCCTCACAGACCGGCAGTTTGCCGGGGACACCCTTATCAACCCCGTCTAAGCACAATAGCCAGCCCTCGGTCCCTCAGATGTGGACAAGTAAAAGACCATTTCCTCCTAGCCATGAGAAAGCTAAGAGGTTGAATTTCACCATCTGCAAGCTCTTGGCTACAGAAATGCTGCCTTTCCGCCTGGTGGACACAGAGGATTTTCGAGACCTTATGTCCGTCGCAGTGCCCCAGTACCAGATGCCCAGTCGGCACTACTTCTCAAAGAAAGGTGTGCCTGCGCTCCACCAGCATGTCGCACACAACATCACCGCTTCTTTGAGAAACTCTGTGTGTGACAGGGTGCATTTCACCACAGACACTTGGACGAGTAGGTATGGACAGGGGCGTTACATGTCGCTGACTGGGCACTGGGTAACTATGGTGACAGCAGGACAAGGGGCTGCTGTCCAAGTCTTGCCGTCCCCACGAGTTGTGCGTCAATCCTCTTTATGTCAAAGTTCCTCCACTGCTTCTGCATCCTCAACCTCCTCTCGGTCTTCCACCTGCACCCAAAGCCTGTCTGGTCACGCCACAAGCTTTCTAACTGCGCAGAAGGGATCCTGCACACCTCCTTACTATGCTGGCAGTAGGGCTCAACGTCATCAGGCGGTTTTTACATTGAAATGTCTGGGAAATGTGAGTCACACAGCTGAGGAGTTGTGGTCAGCTCTGGAGAACCAATTTCATGAATGGTTGTCTCCACTGGACCTGAAACCAGGGAAGGCCGTGTGCGACAATGCTGCAAACCTGGGTGCGGCCCTTCGCCGGGGCAATGTCACACACGTGCCTTGTATGGCTCACGTGTTGAACCTGGTTGTCCAGCAATTTTTAGCCCACTATCCCAGACTAGATGGCCTTCTGCAGAGGGCACGGTCGCTGTGTGCTCACTTCCGCCGTTCGCATCCCGCAGCTCAGCGACTTACATCTCTACAGAAGTCGTTGGGCCTGCCACTTCACCGGCTAAAATGCGATGTGCCTACCCGGTGGAATTCAACTCTGCACATGTTGCAGCGACTGTGGCAGCACCGACAAGCCCTGGTGCAATACGTTCTGACGTATAGCCTGGGCCAACGAGATTCAGAGGTGGGGCAAATCACGCTGGAGGAGTGGTCTCAGATCAGGGACCTTCACACCCTTCTGCACAGTTTTGAAATGGCGACGAAGATGTTTAGTGCTGACGATGCCATTATCAGCATGACTATTCCGGTGATTTACATGCTGGAGCACATGTTAAACAGAATTCGGAGTCAGGTGGTGGCACAAGAGGAGGTGGAGGAAGTAGAGGAGGAGGAGTTGTATGCGGAAGGGCTAACATCTGCAAGGTCCAGATGGTCGGCAGCACCAAGGCGGCAGGCATGTGATGGTGGGGGAGATGGTTTTACCAGGGCGCATGGTAGCAGCCAAACTAGTGAGGAAGGTGCAGGAGCCCAGGAAGAAGTGGAGGACGAACTGATGGAAGACTCATCAGATGAGGGAGACCTTGATCACATTTCTGTTGTGCGAGGTTGGGGGGAGAGGACAGAGGAAGGAAGCATGATTGTTACCTCGCCACCAACACAACAGGGACTTGGTGCTCCTGGATGCGCAACACACATGAGTGCCTTCTTGCTGCACTACCTGCAACATGACCCTCGAATTGTGAGAATTAGAAATAATCCTGACTACTGGGTTTCCACACTGTTAGATCCCCGGTACAAAAGTAAATTTGCCAAAATTATTCCTGCCATAGAAAGGGATGCACGCATGCAGGAGTATCAGCAGAGACTGTTGCAGAATCTTATATGTGCTTTTCCACAAAACACCAGTGGTGCACGTAGTGAATCTCACAGTACCAACTTGCCAACCGTGGGACCGTCAAGTGTTCAGCACTCAAACCGTAACAGAACCACAGTATCTGCTGGTAACATCAATTTTGCGGAATCATTTCACCACTTTTTTAGCCCATCCTTTGCAAGGCCACAGGAGACAAGAAGTCTGACACATAGTCAACGCCTAGAGACGATGGTACAGGAGTATCTCCAAGTAAACATTGAAGCCATGACTGTCTCACTGGACCCTTGCTCTTTTTGGGCTTCCAATCTGGATAAATGGCCGGAGCTAGCCACTTACGCCTTGGAGATCTTGTCATGCCCCGCAGCCAGCGTTCTGTCTGAACGTGTGTTCAGCGCTGCTGGTGGTGTGCTGACAGATAAGCGCACGCGGCTCTCCACTGATAATGTAGACAGACTCACGTTCATAAAGTTGAACAAATCATGGATCCGAAATGACTTTTCTACCCCTGTGTCATCCTGGGGAGAGTTAAAGCTTGATGATTGGTTAAAATCACCCTACCAACCGTTTTAAGCTTTCAAATTACTAATCATGCTTATCTGTATCTTGGCTGGAAAATAATTTGGGCTTTGTAGCAGTGTGCAGCACTGATCCTATTAGGCCATCTATACTAAGCTCCACCAGATTTAAAATTAATAATAATTTTTAGCTGCATCTAGCCCGGAAAATAATTTTGGGACTCTGAGATGCGCAAGACACATAAGTGCCTTCTTGCTGCACTACCTGCAACATGACCCTCATATTGTCAGAATTGAAGTAATCATGACTACTGGGTTGCCACACTCTTAGATCCCCCAAACTTTTCGATCAACCTTTTCATTTTAATAAAGACCAAAAAAATTGTCATTTTTGAAATTATAAGCATTAGCAGGTTATTAGAAACTGAAATCAAACAGTTTTCAACTCAAAACTTTATTCTAGGTGATGTTATATTTTCACATAGGACCCCTTGTTCGAAAGGACCTTCTGAACTGTCTCGTCCATTGAATTTGTCAGGTTTTGGATGGTTTCTGCTTCAATTGTTTTGCATGAGGACAGAATACCCTCCCAGAGGTGTTGCTTAGATGTGAACTGCCTCCCGCCATCATAGACACTCCTTTTGATGATGCTCCAGAGGTTCTGAATGGGGTAGAGGTCAGGGGAGCATGGGGGTCACACCATAAGTTTGTCCCCTTTTATGCCCATATCAGCCAGAGATGCAGATGTTTTATGTGCAGCATGAGATGGTGCATTATCATGCAAAAAAATGATCTTGCTGTGAAATACACGGTTCTTCTTCTTGAACCATGGCAGGAAGTGCTGTTTGAGAAAATCCACATACATTATGGAGTTCATCTTTAGCGCCTTCAGGGATCCTAAAGGGGCTGACAATCTCTCTCCCCATGATTCCAGCCCAAAACATTACTCCACCTCCTCCTTGTTGGCGCTGTAGCCGTGTTTGCATGGGGTGTCCATCAACCAGCCATCCTCCACTCCATCCATCTGGACCATCGAGCGCTGCACGGCACTCATCCGTGAACAAAACAGTTTTGAAATCAGTCTTCATGTAATGTTTGGCCCACTGGAGCCATTTCTGCTTGTGTGAAGTGGATAGAGGAGGTCGACAGGATGGCGTATGCACAGCTGCAAACCTCTGAAGGACCCTGCATCTTGTTGTTCGGGGGACGTTGGAGGCACCAGCAGCTTCAAAAACTTGTCTGCTGCTATGACAAGGCTTTTTTGCCGCTGCTCTTTTAACCTGACGTAATTGCCTGTAGGAAAGAGTCCTCAATTTGCCCTTATCAGCACGCACACGTGTGTACTGTGAATCAGCTACATACTTCTTGATTGCCAAGACACTACATCCTGATCATCGCACAATGTTGATTGTAGTCATGCCTTGACCTAAACACTCCACAATTTGTTGCTGCTCAGCAGCCGACACATCCTTTTTCTTTCCCATTTTGGCAGAAAATGTAGGCTGCTTAATAATGTGAGACAGCCTTCTTAAGTAGTCTTGCCTTTCATTGGACACACCTGCCAAACTAATTAGCACAGGTGTCTGCAATTGCTTACAGTGATATAAAGAGCCCTGACACACATCACCATCAATGAGTTTAACTGACAAATAAACAAATTCTTCCCTTATCACTCCTAAACACTTTTTGCATAATAATTTGGAACACAGTGTACATGTGCTTTTCCACAAAACACCAGTGGTTCACGTAGTGAATCTTACAGTTCTAACTTGCCAACCGTGGTCTGTATGGAGTTGTTCAATAAAGGGCCCAAAATTAAGATAACATAGATGGGAGAGGTCTCTATGAATAGGAATTCCTAAGTATTTGATACCCTGTGAGGGCCAGGCAAAGGGAAAGTTGGACTGGATGGAATCCTATATGGATTTGGGGAGGGAGACATCGAGGGCCTCAGACTTCGCTGCATTGATTTTAAAATTTGACCATGTAACAAAGTGATCTATTTCAGCCATAACAGCATGGATGGATATATGTGATTGAGTGATATATACTAGGACATCAGCAGCAAATAGAGAGCACTTGTACTCGGTGCCTCCCACCTCAATCCACCTAATATTGGGGTTATGGCGAATTGATGAGAGCAGGTGCTCCGTCACTAGGATGTATAAGAGAGGGGACAGAGGACATCCCTGCCTTGTCCCATTGGTGATTGTGAAAGGTGATGAAAATGTTCTGATGCACCCCCTGGGCCTTGGGACACCCGGAGCCGGACCCTTTTTGGTGGATGCTGGTGGTTGTAGTCTTCGTGGCGGCGACCCGGTTTCGTGGCTCAGGGTGGTCAAACCAGTGGCGGAACTATTTATGTGGTTTTGATGTTTAAATGTCCGACTACGCCACCCGTGGATTGCGGTCAGAGTGAACCGCCGCTGCAGGGCAGACCGCTGAGGCTGGTGTTGTGGGTGCAGCAGAGCGTAGCATAACTCCCCACGGGAGGAGTATAGCCTCAGGGCAGTGTATGCGGAGGATGGGGGTGATGGTGCAGGGCAGCAGCAGTAACGACACGGAGTCAGTGATGCAGTCCAGGGCCTTTACTCACAGTTCTTATTATCCAGACCACGTCTGCAGGTAACGGCTGCCCACGTCGTACTGTGCTCACCAGGTGAGGGGCTCAGACAACTCCCAGATAACTTTGGAGCGCTTCACAGGACCCCCTTTGTGTGTCCTTTGTCTGGCCTTTCTTACCAACCCTTCTGTCCGGCTGCCTCGGGCCTCCTCTTGGTAAACTTGGCGCCAGTTTCCCTGACCCTATGTGGTGCCTTCCTAGCGGGTGTAGCGAGGGGCTGCGCCACATAAAATGTCAGAGCCTCCGGTTTCTAGCTGAGGGTCGTTTCCTGCCTCCACTAGTTTCGGGGACCGGTCTCCCCCTTTGGCCTGACCCCTCCACGCAGGTGGATTCGGGCGTGCGGTGGCGACTCGCCCGTCCGCACCCCTGGGATCCCTTCATTCCTCATTCCTGGAGCCTTCTCCGCTCCTCTTCCTTCCTTCTCCCTCTTCCAGGTCTGGGCCTCTGTTACTAGGCCCGCCTCCGGAGCAGAGCTCATGCAGAGCCCCTGCTCCCTGCCACTTCTGCTCAGACTTCTCTGCACTGAACTAAGATGGTGCCCACCTTTTATACTCCCTTCTCAATGCACCCAGGAACTGCTTCCTCCCTGCTCCTGCACTACAGGGTTCCCCTTCCTCAGTGTTCCCTCCCCCCACTCCAGCCAGGGACAGGGACTGTCGTGCCCATCTCAGAGGCATATTGGTCGCCCTGCCCCACGGCAATGTGGTGTAATGCATGCAGGTGTCGGGTCCTGATCCACACTCCATCCTTACCTGAGAGTGAGATATCACACCTCTGGGTGAGGTGCAATACCTCTGTAGCAACCGAGCCCTCAGGGTGCTACAGTTCCATTTATCTTCAGCCTAGTTGACGTATTGTGTTACAGGGCCGTGATTTTGGCTATAAAAGGGTCCCCTAGACCCCTACCCCAAGATTTTTAAGAGAATCATATATGGCGTGCCAGGAGACTCTATGGAATGCTTTCTCAGCATCCAATGAGAGTATCTAATTACAAATTTTTAACTGCATCTAGCCCAGGAAATACTTTGTGCCTAGTAGCAGTGTCTGCTAGTCAGCGGATTATCCCGGCTGTTAAGCAAGCTACACCACCTGTAGTTTGGACACTTAATTTTTTCAAAGGAAATGCTTCGGGACCACGGGATACTCAGTGAAGAGCATCAGGAGGCACCCCAAGGCATAGGGGCTGGGACTGTCAGTAGGATGCCTTGCGGTGGACAGCCGAGCTCGATCCTTATAAAAGCTTTTTAACTGCAGCAGCTTTAGTGGATGCTACTGGAGCTGGAATTACGCGGCTGCTGGCATGAGACTTGCCCTCCAATAGATCCTTGTAAATGGATTTAAAGTGTATTCATTCAAATTAGAGAGACAATTTAAATTAAAAAGCTTAGAGCTGCCTCCACCACAGGGGGGCTCGCTCGACCCACCAGCGGACAGGCACCAGTATTGGGAGAGGGGGGCTGGCCGTCAGGGTTCACCGCGGCTCTGGCACAAACCCGGCGACACGGAGGTGGCACGGGCAGGAGCGGACTAAACATGTCGGCTTCTCACTTTTTGGATTTTAGAAGGGCATGACATGCCTATATTTGTGTCTCCCCCTCCTTTTACTCCTCCACCTCTTTTCTTTTCGCATGACTATATGTACTTGTCACTTTTCCATGTGTTAGTTGTGTCTTCTGAGCAGTTTGTCAGCTTTTGGACACCTTTGAAGGTGTTTTCTATGTGTTTCTATGTGTTTTTGTTTGCCTGCCATTGGTTTTAACGGTGTTCGAAGGTGTTCGACGAACAGTTCGACGAACAGTTCGGCGAACACACGGGTGTTCGACGAACCGAACCGAACTCGAACACTACGGGGGTGGCTCAACACTAATCCTAAGATGTTCCCCAATGAATTGTGTGAACTGCGCCAATGACCATAAAATTAACACTAAATATAACGTCTCATATCTCTGGAACTGTATAGCAGATTTAAGAAAAAAAGGAATACTCAGGGGAGCAAAAGGAATAAAATTAAAGCATAATTTGGTGACTTTGACTAAGAGAAAGGTGCTCTTTAAAGCGAACCTGTCAGCAGGATTTAGCCCTATAAACTAAAGGCATGGCCATAATGGTGCTGTGATGCTGATTAATCTGATACCTGATGTGAAGGGATCCACTCAGTGGCAGCTGAATATTCACCTTATGAAGCTTTCAGATAATCTGAACATCTTCTGTGCTCCAGTGTGCTTTGGAGCGGGACATGCGGTCAGGGTCTTCTTCTTCTTCTCCGCACCCCACCAACCTCCTCTCTTTCTTGTGCAGGTCACTGATTATTCAGTGGCCTGCCTCCTTTTTTAAATTCTGCGCTGACACCATCATTGTGTGGATGGTGTGTGCTCAGTGGGAGCCGGCGTCTTGTATTCAGGACTTCACTAAAAGGGCGCCAGAGGCGGCACATGCGCAGATCAAGATCTCGGCTCAGTACAGACCCTGCCCCCACCTCCCACCCCGAAGCACACAAGATGAATTTTTCTGAAAGCTTCATAAGGTGAGTATTCAGTAGCCACTGATCGGATCCCTTCACATCAGTTATCATATTAATCAGCATCACAGTACCATTATAGCCATGCTTTTAGTTTATAGGGCTAAATCCTGCTGACAGGTTTGCTTTAACCCTTAAGCTTTCTGCTGAAGGTAAGACAAAGCACTGGCAGGATACACTCCACCAAGTTCCTGTATGAACCACACTCATTGTGCCAATAAGCCTCACCCACTCATACCACGGCTAAAGTTAATATCTTACATAAATCCTTTAATTTTTGCTCAGCTGTACTGCCCAGTCTCTGAATGCCTACCACTGCTCCACAGCTGGAGTGGGCCCACTCCCCTTTAGGCCCCGTGCACTGAATCAGCTGCACAGGTGATAAGTCCATCGCTGCTACAGAAGTATGCATCTACACTTCAACTGTTGTGGGGACTGACTGTAGTGTTTAGTTACTGTAAGTTAGGTATTGAACTGGGTTACTGAAATTAAAGCCTTAATGGTTTATTAACATATTTTATTGAAATTCACTGAATGCCTTTGACTGTTAAAAAATAACATTGGTTGCTCAATTTTAGAACTGCCCAATAACTGTGGGCCACAGTGAATTTTGGCACATAGCAGCATGATATTCTGCAGGAAAAATTGGATCTTGTAACAGCTTTTTTTTTAAATTTACATATGAATAGAGAGCGTCTTAGGAAGTTTGGCTTTTTGTTTATTGCTTAATAGTTTTTTCACTTGGTTTTAAAAATGGCAAATCTTAAGAAACAATTTCATATGTGCCAATTGTCATTTCTTGATAAAAAGTTTTATGATTTACTGATTATAATCAAGAATACCTTTCAACAAGTAAAAATTCAGTAACCTTCCTTATGAACACAAGGCACCAGCATATGCTATACACCAATTAGTCTCCAACGTGCAGTTCTACTGCTTTTGCGAAGCTACAACTCCCAGCATGACTTGCTTTATAACTAGATAACCTGTCACACTATAATTATATTTGTTCATCACAATCACATTCCACAGTCATTATCATCACTATACCTATTTGGTCTCACAATCTAAATACATTATAAGTATTTGGAGTGTAGAAGGAAACCCCCCAAAAATCACAAGATAGAAATTCCTTGTACAGGTGGTCATTGATGGTATTTGAACCCAGGACCCAAACATTGCAAAGCAGCAGAACTAACCATTATAAAAAACACAACTTAAATTAGATTGTGCTGTTTGCTTATAGAGGTGTTAAAACTATATATTCTTGTGGGACAGTCTGGCGTCACAGTCAAGATAAAGTTTATTTTATTTTTCAGCATTAATGATATTCAATAATGACCTTGTAATATTTACTTATGTTTATTTTATTTGTGTTTTAGAGTTTAGAAGCATAAAAAAATTATATTTTACCATTTATGCAGAGCCAAAACTACCATATTGTGCTTACAAAAGGTGCACTGTTGCTCAGAGCTGAATTTTCAACATGCTTTGGCTCCAAGTTGCAAAAAGAGCATCAAGCAAGCATTAAATTATCAGCTGCTTTCAATCCATAACTGAAAGATACATGACTGCATTACAATCCAATGGCCTGTTTAGCAGATTCATAATAAGGCGATTATTTAGCCATAGATACTGAATAAGTAGAGAAAATTTGAAATATTTGACTATGTATTTTGTGACAGCAAGCCAAAACGGATTAAATTAATGTGACTGTTAGCAAATTTTATAGCGCATTATTCAATGGTGCATAATTAATTTATAATACAGATAAATAAGTCTGAAGACAACATTTAGCCCAGTTTAAGATTTCTTCTAAACATATTTAAGTAGAAAGTTTCACTCCAATACTGATTGAAAAGTCATTTTGTACACAAATTGCTGTAAATATTCACAATGCATTATATAAAAAAATACATACAGGTGCATCTCACTAAATTAGAATATCATCAAAAAGTTAATTTATTTTAGTTCTTCAATACAAAAAGTGAAACTCATATATTATACAGAGTCATTACAAACAGAGTGATCTATTTCAAGTGTTTATTTCTGTTAATGTTGATGATTATGGCTAACAGCCAATGAAAACACAAAAGTCATTATCTCAATAAATTAAAATAATTAACAAAAAACACCTGCCAAGGCTTCCTAAGAGTTTAAAAAGGTCCCTTAGTTTGTTTCAGTAGGCTCCACAATCATGGGGAAGACTGCTGACTTGACAGATGTCCAGAAGGCAGTCATTGACACACTCCACAAGGTCCCAGAGTTCCAATTTTTATTTGGAAATCAAGGTCCCAGAGTCTGGAGGAAGAGATCACAATCCAAGTTGCTTGAGGTCTAGTGTGAAGTTTCCACAATCAGTGATGGTTTGGGGAGCCATGTCATCTGCTGGTGTAGGTCCACTGTGTTTTATCGAGACCAAAGTCAGCGCAGCCGTCTACCAGGAAATTGCTTTTTGGAGATGGAAAATTCATTCTACAGCAGGACTTGGCAACTGTCCACACTGCCAAAAGTACCAATACCTGGTTTAAAAACAACAGTATCACTGTGCTTGATTGGCCAGCAAGCTCGCCTGATCTTAAACCCCATAGAGAATCTACAGGGTATTGTCAAGAGGAAGATGAGAGACACCAGACCCAACAATGCAGATGAGCTGAAGGCTGCTATCAAAGCCACCTGGACTTCCATAACACCTCAGCAATGCCACAGGCTTATTCCCTCCATGCCACGCCGCATTGATGCAGTAATTGATACAAAATGAGCCCCGAATAAGTATTGAGTGCATTTACTGAAGATACATTTAAGTAGGACAACATTTCAGATTTTTTAAATATTATTCATGCTGTTGTTATAAATTATTCTAATTTACTGAGATAATGACTTTTGTGTTTTCATTGGCTGTAAGTCATAATCATCAACATTAACCGAAATAAACACTTGAAATAGATCATTCTGTTTGTAATGACTCTATATAATATATGAGTTTCATTTTTTGTTTTGAAGAACTGAAATAAATTAACTTTTTGATGATATTCTAATTTAGTGAGGTGCACCTGTATTTTGGCTAGAGTATCATAGTAGAACCCTCTGTGAATAGCATAATTAGGACTAATACATATTTCCAGCAACATTAGGAGCTTATAAAATTACTAGATACACTGGACATTTTTCACTATTTTGACAATGATGGTGTTGATGATACATTGACTATATCGCAGGCCAACACAGCAAAAATCATTACAGACAACCAGTTGAGCCTTTGTTTGCCTTGAAGTGGTAAATAGGCTCTCACAATTTGATCATGATGTGTGACAAAACTGTCTTTTATATTATTAGTGTGATTATTTGTATGACAGTGTAAATTGAGTACTATTGATTGTGGTATTGATATTCTTTATACTGTAATTCACAACATGTTTAAGCTTTTTGTAGGTAATTTTAAGCCCTGGAGAGTGTATATTGCTTTCATTACATTCAGAAATACTCTCTAGCTGACACGGTAAAGCAATAATATGTGAAAAATAATGTACCATTGAAAGTCATATATGATTCTAATGCATATCAACAATACCTTTGTTTCTCCAGTCCAAAACATATAATGCATAATTTACATACATATGAAAACCTTCCAACCAATCTAGATAGAGTGGGACAGTTCCGAATTTCTGGGAGCTGTCCTGCTGTTTTGGAATGTTGGGATATGTCCCGACTTCAACTGTATCTGTCCTGACTTCAACTGTATCTGTCCTAAGGATACAGTTGAACACAATGGTTTGGCAGAAAGCCTTACACATTCCTACTTTATAGAGACTGAAAGACCTTCAGATTACTTGCCAGTCTCAGGTTATGAGACCGGACAGCAGTGAACAGCTCAATCGCTGAGGAGTAGGTATGTAGGCAAATATGATGCTTGTGTGAGGGCCATTATGGGGACTGTGGGGCATCATATTGTGTGTGGGTTGGCTATGGGGGCATCATATAGTGTGGGATTGCTATGTGGGCATTATACTGTGTGGGATGCAGTGGGGTATTCATAATGCGTGGAGAGAATGTGGGTGGATCATATTTTGTGTGGCAGGACTGTGAAAGCATTAGACTGTGTGGGAGGTGTCATGATGGACTGTAGGGGTATTATACTACGTGTGGGGGTACTTTGGAGGCATCAGACTTTGTATGGGTGCTGTGGAGGCATCATACTGTGTTAGAACTGTAGGGGCATTGTAATGTGTTTGTGGGGGCTGTGCGTGCATTATACTTTGTTTGGGATAATTTACAACATGGACATCATACTGTGTGGTTGTTCTGTGGGGACGTTAAACTGTGTGAAGGGAAATGTACTATGGTGTCATCATACTAATGGGGGTGAGGTGAAGGCATCATATTCTGTGGGCATCATACTGTTTTAGAGTGCTGGAGGGTAATCATGTTGTGTGTAGGTGTGTGGGAAAATCATATAATGTGGGAAAGACTGTAGGAGCATCATATTGTGTGTGAAGGCTACTGTGGACATCATACTGTATGGGAACTTCGTGCTGTGTGGGAGGTCTCAATGGTTTTCATGCTACATGTGGTGGGCACTGTGAGGACCATGAAATCAGTTACACTCTGGGAAGGGGTGTGTGGGAGAATCGTATCTTGTGAGGAAGACCGTAACAGCATCATATTGTATGTGACAGCCACTGTAGACATCATACTTTGTGTGGGGGACTTAGTACTGTGGTCGGTGCCTTGATGGTTTTCGTACTGTTTGTGGTTGGCACTGTGAGATCAATTAAAGCAGTATTGTACTGTGTGGAAGCACTAATGGGCTTGACTTGGAGCAATATTTCTGTGTGAACACATAAAGCTAAGCAACTTGGCAAAGTTAGGGAAATGGCTTAGCATAAAATAAAAGTTGCCACAGCATGCTGCATGTGCCGCAGTGTTTACTTTCTTGGACTCAATGTTGGCTTATGCTGCATTCTAATAAACCAACAAGAAATTTAAAGAGACAGCGTACCTATGTCTACCTCCATATGCAGCTGAGTGAGTAATCTTCCACAATATATGCATAAATATATATACACTGCTGAAAAAAAATAAAGGGAACACTCAAATAACACATCCTAGATCTAAATGAATGAAATATTCTCATTGAATACTTTGTTCTGTACAAAGTTGAATGTGCTGACAACAAAATCATACAAAAATCATCAATGGAAATCAAATTTATTAACCATTGGAGGCCTGGATTTGGAGTCAACCCCAAAATTAAAGTGGAAAAACACACTACAGGCTGATCCAACTTTGATGTAATGTCCTTAAAACAAGTCAAAATGAGGCCCCGTATTGTGTATGGCCTCCACGTGCCTGTATGACCTCCCTACAATGCCTGGGTATGCTCCTGATGAGGCTGTTTCAGCTCTGGGGAACGGGCGGGCCAGTCCATAACTTCAATGCCTTCATCTTGCAGGAACTGCTGACACACTCCAGCCACATGAGGTCTGACATTGTCCTGCATTAGGAAGAACCCAGGGCCAACCGTACCAGCATATGGTCTCAAAAGGGGTCTGGGGATCTCATCTCGATACCTAATGGCAGTCAGGCCACCTCTGGCGAGCACATGGAGGGCTCTGCGGCCCTCCAAAGAAATGCCACCCCATGCCATTACTGACCCACTGCCAAACCGATCATGCTGAAGGATGTTGCAGGCAGCAGATCGCTCTCCACGGCGTCGCCAGACTCTGTCATGTCTGTCACATGTGCTCAGTGTGAACCTGCTTTCATCTGTGAAGAGCACAGGGCGCCAGTGGCGACTTTGCCAACCCTGTTCTGTGGCAAATGACAAGCGTTCTGCACGGTGTTGTGCTGTGAGCACAACCCCCATCTGTGGACGTTGGGCTCTCAAACTAACCTCATGGAGTCGGTTTCTAATCGTTTGTGCAGACACATGCACATTTGTGGCCTGATGGAGGTCATTTTGCAGGGCTCTGGCAGTGTGTTATGATTAGTGTTGAGCCACCCCCGTAGTGTTCGGGTTCGGTTCGTCGAACACCTTAGAACACCGTCGAACACCGTCGAACACCGTTAAAACCAATGGCAGGCAAACAAAAACACATAGAAACACAGAGAAAACACCTTCAAAGGTGTCCAAAAGCTGACAAACTGCTCAGAAGACACTCTCTTTAAAAAAGCGGGCCGGCAATTCAGCAGCGGCATACACCGGTACCCGACAATTTAGACAAGAAGGAATAGAGCATCACACATAGATTAGATAGAAACATGTCAGTCACATATATAAGAAGTACAGTGACAGTGTTGGTTACTGGACTTGTCATTTAGTGTTAAAGGATTTATTAAAACAAATATTAGTATTTTCATGCACCATCTCTTTAAAAAAGCCGGCAGGCAATTCAGCATCGGTACCCGACAATTTATAACAGAAAGAATAGAGCATCATACATAGATTAGATAGAGAGAAACATGTCAGTCACATATATAATAAGTACAGTGATAGTGTTGATTACTGTACTTGTCATTTAGTGTTAAAATAAAGGATTTATTAAAAAAAAAATTGGCGTGGGGTTCCCCGTAATTTTAGTCTCTAGCGGAGGTTAAGCAAACGGCTGGGGCTGATGTTTGATGCCTGGGAAGGGGGTAATACCCACGGAGCTTCCCAGGCTACTAATATCAGCCCCCAGCTGAATACCTAGCCTTTACTAGCTATTAAAATGGGGGAACCCAAACAAAATGATGTGGGGTCCCCCCTGTTTTAATAGCTAGCAAAGGCTAGGCAGACAGCTGGGGGCTGATATTAATATCCCAGGAAGGGTGCCATGAATATTGGCCCCCTCCCAGGCTAGAAACACCAGCTGTCAGCCGCCCCAGAAATTGCGCATCCATAGGATGTGCCAATTCTGGCACTTAGCCTCGCTCTTCCCACTGCCCTGTAGTGGTGACAGTGGGGTAATAGGGCTAGGGTTGATGTCAGCATATAATGCCAGCTGACATCAAGCCCAGGTTACTAATGGAGAGGCGTCTATAAGACACCCCCATTACTAACCCCATAGTCAAAGTTAAAAAAAAAACACAAACACCCAGAATAAAGTCCTTTAATCGAAATAAACACACAATTCTTTATTGTTCTAAATTAAACCATACCTACCGTCACGCCCATTCCAGCTGAAGCCAATAATCTCCTGCAATAAAAGTAAAATGATAAAGCAACATCATCCTTACCTTTCCATGGTTCCCACGACAGCTTCAGCTCTGCTACATTCACATGACAGGCTGGACCGCAGCAGAACGCTGATATCCAGCTTGCCATGCGGCAGACACAGAGAAGTGCAGGCATGCTTGCGCTCCTCAGTGTCTTGCTGTGACGGCATAAAGATGAGCTGTGGTCATGTCCAATGAACTCAGCTCCCCTCATGTACGTCACTGACAGCGTGGGAGAATTGCCTGCGCTCTACAGTGTCTATGAAGTATGGCATGCTTGATGGCAGCGCTGAGCTGCCATCCACCCTGTCAACTCAATGCCATCCCAGCATGGGAGAATTCTCCTGCTGAAGCGCTGAGAATTTTCCCACGCTGTCAGTGACGTGCATGAGGTGAGCCGAGTTCATTGGACATGAGCTCACCTCATGCACGTCACTGACAGCGTGGGAAAATTCTCCTGCGTTCACCGCATGAGTTCATTGGACATGACCTCGGCTCATCTTTATTCCGTCACAGCCAGACACTGAGGAGCGCAAGCATGCCTGCGCTTCTCAGTGTCTGCCGCATGGCAAGCTGGATGGCAGCGTTCTGCTGCGGTCCAGCCTGTCATGTGAATGTAGCAGAGCTGAAGCTGTCGTGGGAACCAAGGAAAGGTAAGGATGATGTTGCTTTATTATTTTACTTTTATTTCAGGAGATCGTTGGCTTCAGCTGGAATGGGCGTGATGGTAAGTATGGTTTAATTTAGAACAATAAAGAATTGTGTCTTTATTTCAATTAAAGGACTTTATTCTGGGTGTTTGTGTTTTTTTTTTAACTTTGACTATTGGGTTAGTAATGGGGGTGTCTTATAGACGCCTCTCCATTACTAACCTGGGCTTGATGTCAGCTGGCATTATAAGCTGACATCAACCCTAGCCCTATTACCCCACTGCCACCGCTACAGGGCAGTGGGAAGAGCAAGGCTAAGTGCCAGAATAGGCGCATACTATGGATGCGCCATTTCTGGGGCGGCTGACGGCTGGTGTTTCTAGCCTGGGAGAGGGCCAATATTCATGGCACCCTTCCTGGGATATTAATATCAGCCCCCAGCTGTCTGCCTAGCCTTTGCTAGCTATTAAAATAGGGGGGACCCCACGTCATTTTTTTGGGGGTCCCGCATTTTAATAGCTAGTAAAGGCTAGGTATTCAGCTGGGGGCTGATATTAGTAGCCTGGGAAGCTCCGTGGGTATTACCCCCTTCCTAGGCTTCAAACATCTGCCCCAGCCGTCTGCTTAACCTCCGCTAGAGACTAAAATTACGGGGAACCCCACGCCAATTTTTTTTTTAATAAATCCTTTATTTTATCACTAAATGACAAGTACAGTAATCAACACTATCACTGTACTTCTTATATTTGTGTCTGACATGTTTCTATCTATCTAATCTATGTGTGATGCTCTATTCTTTCTGTTATAAATTGTCGGTTACCGATGCTGAATTGCCTGCCGGCTTTTTTAAAGAGACAGTGCATGAAAACACTAATATTTTTTTTAATCAATCCTTTAACACTAACTGACAAGTACAGTAACCAACACTGTCACTGTACTTCTTATATATGTGACTGACATGTTTCTATCTATCTAATCTATGTGTGATACTCTATTCTTTCGGTTCTAAATTGTTGGGTACCGGTGTATGCCGCTGCTGAATTGCCGGCTTTTCATGTTTCACTGTGAGCACTGTTCCCATCGATTTGGGCAACCACTGTAATGCCACAACCACCATGGCTGTGGCATTACAGTGAGTGGCAGACAATCCCTGCATGATTGGTGCTCTAAATAGCGCCAGACATGCAGGACACGCTTTTGGTGCACGAACAGTTATCGAACATAACCTCGAACAGCAAAATTTTTTGCAAATCGTTCCCGTTCGTCGAACGACTCGAACACCGCCCAAAACAGCTCGAATTTGAGATTGGCGAACAGTTCTAGTTGAACACCATTCATCTCTACTCCTATAGCACCGGAAGAACCGAAGGAAGATATGCTTCACACAGTTCTAGGAGATTACCCTGCGGACTGGCCTCAACTTGATGGAGCCGTTATTATACCAGTAATACACTTCTATCAACCACAAGAAGAACCTGTGGGCGCCCTAGAGGAAGCTGCTCAGGAACAGGAAGAATCCCCAGTCAGAGGAGGATCACCAGTTGAAGCAGAGCCTGAAGGCCCAGTAATCAGTGCACTTGGCAGTCCCATAGAGAGATTGAGGCAGTTTTATAATCTACCAGCATGTACACCTGACAGGTTAGCAGAGAGTGCATGCACAGACACCAGTATCACCCCAGTGCTACGAAGGTCCACACGCAGCACACAAGGCCAAATCCCTGCCAGGTTTAGGGATTAAAATACAAAATGCCTAAAGAATAAATAGTTACTCAGTTGGGTATTGCCTATTGTTTATTGTGTAAACTGAAATTAATGTGTGCCTGTAGTTACCCGTCAGGGTACAGAGACTGGTAGGCTGAGGACTGGGAGCAGCCAAAAACTGTCCTTGCAAATAGTTGCACTCATCAAAAGTGCCCACCCTTATTTGACCACTGAACAAAAAGTCGTTTGGCGTGGCAGAAGACGTGGTCCAACACTTGGATCACTTATGCCCTGTAGCCACGCCCAGGGCCTACGTTGAGGGTTTTCAGGTCCCTCATGCTTCCTCTTGTTACACCTTCATCAGTAAAATGGACACCTGGTGACGGGACTTATTGTATCATTGTTGTTGTAGTTATTATTGTTATTGTTGTTACCTGCTTTAAAAATGCTTCAGTCCAGGAGTACTGAATTGTACTAGGGGGGAATGTGGCACCCTTCTTCCCTCAGGTACCACAGGACCCAAAAGGGTGCATGGACGGACTTCTCCACAAGAGGCCCTCATTACATGCAGACACCTCCACCCTTCCACCTCATACCACCAGAGGGAGCCCTGTTAGGGATATATATATGGAGGGTGGAGTTAGGCAGAGAGCAAAAAGTCAGAGAGCGTGCTCGCACTGAGACCAGTGAAGGAGCAGCATGTCTGCTGCTGTGTTCTCAGGGCCCCGAGTGTGGCTGGAGGCAAAGAGGAGAGGAGAGAAGAGTTGAGGGGGCAGAGGAGCATCATAGGCTCGCTCCAAGACACAAACCGGACACCAGGTCCGCGCCTACAGGGTCCTCTATACCCAGTAGGGACAACCGGCTTACCAGGAGGCTTCCAGACCCCTGGTCATCCTGAAGCTACCAGCAATAACCGGACTAGGAACCACGAAGGCCCCGGCGTCCAGGGATAGTGGTTGCCAAAGAAAGGTCCTACTATCAAGCGGTCAGGTGAGAGAGCAACACAACACAGAAGCTAGGCCAAGTTTCAGGCTGGCTAGAAGCTTAGAGAGAGGGAGACACGGATCAGGAGGCCTTATACCCGCTCACTGGGGAGAAGTCCTGAAGTGCACCCTTCCTAGCAAGTACCCTGGACCATACCTACCGTTACACCAGTAAAGATACTGAAGCGAATCCCCTGTGTGAGTGTCCGTCATTCCCCCTGACCTGGCCATCTTTCACCTGCACCCCTTCCATCTACACTGCCCCGGGGGCTCGCTCCGCCTGTGGGGAGTGGAAAGATCCCAGCTGCCATCCCATCACCCCCGGAGGTATGCAGCAGCGCCGGTAACCATTACCAGAAGCCACAGGTAGCGACACGAAACAAACTTTACACTAAAGAATCCCCTTTTTC
Source organism: Phyllobates terribilis (assembly GCF_046119375.1). NCBI lineage: Eukaryota > Metazoa > Chordata > Amphibia > Anura > Dendrobatidae > Phyllobates > Phyllobates terribilis. The sequence continues at coordinate 528,031,437 of NW_027362764.1, read as the reverse complement.
AAGAGAGACCCCAGAGTACGGGCCCGGGAGTCGACTGCTGTGACATCCTAAACAAAGTAAAAGGCCCGGGTACCGAGTCCCCTATATCCCCCTGGGTGACACACCAACAGTCCAGGTCGGATCAGTGGACTCATCATCGACCACCTCGTCTTCCATCTCATCCTCCTTCCCAGTTGACATTTTAGGATGACCTGATGGCAACTGTGTCTCATCATCTTTAGCCTCCACCTCTGGAGACAGTAAATGACGTTCCTCCAAGTGGCTTTCTTCTGGCCGTAGGTCCTCAAATACTTGAGCATCAACACACGCCACCTTCTCTTGTCCCACTTCAATGCTGCACGGTGATAGGCCAGAGGCAACCAAAGGATAAGTACCAAACATATCCTCGGCGTGGCCAAGCTTGGGATCATATGTCTCCTGTGACTGATAATGGCGGGAGGAAGGAGAACCAGCTTCAAGATTGGATGGGCCAGCCTTCTGTGTATCGACAATAGACTGTGTGGTCGCGGAAGATTTGTTGCTGCTTGGCAAATGCGTAGAGGCCTTGTCTGCTATCCAAGACAGAATTTGATCTCGCTCTTGTGGCTTCCTCACACATTTGTGTTCCTGACCGGGAAATTTTTCCAGGAACATAGTGGATGCATCAAGCTTCTTCTGACCTGACACAGACTGAGTGCCTTCTCACGCACCACTGACAACACCACATCCATGTCCCTTAACAACAGGCTTTTTTGGCATTTTGGGTTTTGTTGACAGATTTTCAGATGTTGATGATGGACTAATGTGGATAGAAGGCAGGCTGTCACCCCAAAAACAGCGGGGAAAATGGCCTTGTGCGTGCTTGGTATCAGGCAGTAGGAAATGTTTTGACTACTTCTTTTTGTAGCACACTAAACGCTTCTTTAAGTGGACTAATGTGGACAGAAGGCAAGCTGTCACCCCAAAAACAGCAGGGAAAATAGGCTGGTGCGTGCTTGGTAGCAGGCAGTAGGAAATGTTTTGACTACTGCTTTGTGTAGGGCACTAACTGCCTTTTTATGTGGACTAATGTGGATAGAAGGCAGGCTGTCGCCCCAAAAACAGCGGGGAAAATGGCCTGGTGCGTGCTTGGTAGTAGTGTTGAGCCACCCCCGTAGTGTTCGGGTTCGGTTCGGTTCGTCGAACACCGGGATGTTCGAGGAACTGTTCGTCGAACACCTTAGAACACCCTCGAACACCGTCGAAGACCGTTAAAACCAATGGCAGGCAAACAAAAACACATAGAAACACAAAGAAAACACATTCAAAGGTGTCCAAAAGCTGACAAACTGCTCAGAAGACACTCTCTTTAAAAAAGCCGGCCGGCAGTTCAGCAGCGGCATACACCGGTACCCGACAATTTAGACAAGAAGGAATAGAGCATCACACATAGATTAGATAGATAGAAACATGTCAGTCACATATATAAGAAGTACAGTGACAGTGTTGGTTACTGTACTTGTCATTTAGTGTTAAAGGATTTATTAAAAAAAATATTAGTGTTTCATGCACCATCTCTTTAAAAAAGCCGGCCGGCAATTCAGCATCGGTAACCGACAATTTATAACAGAAAGAATAGAGCATCACACATAGATTAGATAGATATAAACATGTCAGTCACATTTATAAGAAGTACAGTGATAGTGTTGATTACTGTACTTGTCATTTAGTGTTAAAATAAAGGATTTATTAAAAAAAAAATTGGCGTGGAGCTCCTCGTAATTTTAGTCTCTAGCGGAGGTTAAGCAGACGGCTGGGGCAGATGTTTGAAGCCTGGGAAGGGGGTAATACCCACGGAGCTTCCCAGGCTACTAATATCAGCCCCCAACTGAATACCTAGCCTTTACTAGCTATTAAAATGGGGGACCCCCCCAAACAAAACGATGTGGGGTCCCCCCTATTTTAATAGCTAGCAAAGGCTAGGCAGACAGCTGGGGGCTGATATTAATAGCCCAGGAAGGGTGCCATGAATATTGACCCCCTCCCAGGCTAGAAACACCAGCCGTCAGCCGCCCCAGAAATGGCGCATCCATAGGATGCGCCAATTCTGGCACTTAGCCTCGCTCTTCCCACTGCCCTGTAGCGGTGGCAGTGGGGTAATAGGGCTGGGGTTGATGTCAGCTTATAATGCCAGCTGACATCAAGCCCAGGTTAGTAATGGAGAGGCATCTATAAGACACCCCCATTACTAAACCCATAGTCAAAGTTACAAAAAAACACAAACACCCAGAATAAAGTCCTTTAATTGAAATAAAGACACAATTCTTTATTGTTCTAAAATAAACCATACTTACCATCACGCCCATTCCAGCTGAAGCCAACGATCTCCTGCAATAAAAGTAAAACAATAAAGCAACATCATCCTTACCTTTCCATGGTTCCCACGACAGCTTCAGCTCTGCTACATTCACATGACAGGCTGGACCGCAGCAGAACGCTGCCATCCAGCCTGTCATGCCGCAGACACTGAGAAGCGCAGGCATGCTTGCGCTCCTCAGTGTCTGGCTGTGACGGCATCCAGATGAGGCGAGTTCATGTCCAATGAACTCAGCTCACCTCATGCACGTCACTGACAGCGTGGGAAAATTCTCCTGCGCATGAGGTTAGTGCAGGAGAATTTTCCCACGCTGTCAGTGACGTGCATGAGCTGAGCTCATGTCCAATGAACTCGGCTCACCTCATGTGTGATGCTCTATTCTTTCTGTTATAAATTGTCGGGTACCGATGCTGAATTGCCGGCCGGCTTTTTAAAGAGACGGTGCATGAAAACACTAATATTTTTTTTAATAAATCCTTTACACTAAATGACAAGTACAGTAACCAACACTGTCACTGTACTTCTTATATATGTGACTGACATGTTTCTATCTATCTAATCTATGTGTGATACTCTATTCTTTCGGTTCTAAATTGTCGGGTACCGGTGTATGCCGCTACTGAATTGCCGGCTTTTCATGTTTCACTGTGAGCTCTGTTCCCATCGATTTGGGCAACCATTGTAATGCCACAACCACCATGGCTGTGGCATTACAGTGAGTGGCAGACAATCCCTGCATGATTGGTGCTCTAAATAGCGCCAGACATGCAGGACTCGCTTTTGGTGCACGAATAGTTATCGAACATAACCTCGAACAGCCAAATTTTTTGCAAATCATTCGCGTTCGTCGAACGACTCGAACACCGCCCAAAACAGCTCGAATTTGAGATTGGCGAACAGTTCTAGTCGAACACCGCTCATCTCTAGTTATGATCTGCAACATGTACTAAGGAAAGATAGGGGAAAGCTGTCCCTACAGTAAGACTAAGCTGAATCCCTGCGATGTAGTGGGCTGCCTGTTCCTAGTCAACAGACCCGCCTTAGTCTGCACGAAGACCTATAGAATTAAGGGAGGGATCCCTAAAAGAACTAAGGACTGGGACAAAAATGGGACACCTCCTAAACAGAGAAGTTGTTGCAGAACACAAAAAGACAAACTGACAAAAATGTACTAGAGGTTCCAGAGGACAAATCGAACTTGACAGAGAAAGGCACCGAAGCACCAGGCTAGAGAAACAGTCAAACACTGAAGTCCAGCACAGCCACAAGGGCGGAGCTGGAATATAAAGGCAGATGGTCACGTGACAGCAAAACACAAGATGGAAAAAACAAACAGGAGGGTTCTAACAGTACCCCCTCTTTTATGAGGATCCTCCAGATCCTCCAGGCCCAGGCTTATCCGGAAACCTCCTGTGGAAAACTTTAACAAGCCTAGGAGCAGAGACATCATCTGTCCTTACCCAGGAGTTGTATTCAGGACCGAAACCCTTCCAGGAGACAAGATACTGTAATCTCCCTCTATGCCATCTAGAATTCAAGATGCGAGAAATTTCATATTTGCCATCCTCCACAAAAGGAGGAACTGTGACAGTGGCGTCCCTATCAGATACATCAGCCTTTTTCAACAAGGAAACATGAAACACAGAATTAATATTCCAGGAAGTAGGGACATCGAACCTAACAGCAGACGGGTTAACAACCTGAAGCACTTTAAATGGACCCACAAACTTAGGACCAGTTTTTTAGAGGGAATCCTCAACCGCAGGTTCTTCGAGGACAACCAAACCATGTCACCCACAGTAAACAAAACATCCTTACGTTTCCTGTCAAAATACTTCTTGAACTTCTTGTTAGCCTCTTGAAGGTTGCAAAGTACATTAGTCCAAACTCTCTCCAAATCACCGGAAAAATTCTCCTCCTCCGGCACCCCAGACCCCAATTTGGAGAACGAACCAAAAGACGGTTTTCTCTCAGTACAACAAAAAAAAAGGAGAACACCCAGCAGAGGAGGATGTATGACTGTTAAGAGCAAATTCTGTGAGAGGCAGAAACTCCGACCACACCTTTTGATTGTCCGCCAGAAAACAATGCAAAAACTGTTCAACATCCTGTTTCTTTCTTTCAGTCTGTCCATTAGACTCAGGATGATACCCAGACGAAAATGACAAATGGACTTCCAACCTGTCACAAAAAGCAAACCAAAAGCGAGTCACACACTCAAGTACTCTATCAGAAACAATATCTGTTGGAACGCCATGAAGCTTGACAATCTCCTTAACAAACGCCTTAGCAAGTGTCTTGGCGCAGGGCAACTTAATGAATGGAACCAAATGATACATCTTACTAAAACGGTCCACGATCCCCCAGATAAAACCCTCAGACACAGGAACATCAGTAATAAGATCCACTGTGAGATGCGTCCAAGGCGCACAAGGAACCTCCAGAGGGCAAAGCAACCCCGCATTAGGAGTATGTGAAGCCTTTGACCTAGCACACACTGTATATTGACGCACCCACTTGATGACTAGAGATGAGCGGTGTTCGACTCGAACTGTTCGCCAATCTCAAATTCGAGCTGTTTTGGGCGGTGTTCGAGCCATTCGGCGAACACGAACGATTTGAAAAAAATCCGGCTGTTCGAGGTTATGTTCGATAACTGTTCGTGCACCAAAATCATAACTGGATTTTTTCTCAGTAATGCTGAAAATTAATGTTAATACGCAGTTTGAGTGTACAGCGGGGCGGGGGGAGGGGTAGGGGATGTATCTCTGCATAAATAATGAAGATCTCCATTTTTTTCTCTTTCCCGCATTTACAGTGGGGAGGTGCAATCCGTCAGCCTATCAGCAGTGCACACACGGAGCGAACTGCTTTTTTTCACACAAGCAAGGGCATGTGTCATTGGCAGTGTATGTCACATGTCCTTGCCCTATAAGACCCAGCCATTTTCCACGTAACCACCATTTTCTCACTGCTGCAGCTGCGTGTTAGACGGCACCGCTATTGCTATGTGCGCTATACTTTGAGTGTTCATTTCAAGCTGATTTTCTCTGAAATATACAGATAGCTTGGGAGTAGGGAATAGTTGCGATTGCAGTCCTTTTGACGACTAGGTTAGATCATTTCCTACGACTTTTATCAGGCAGGTCTGTGCTCTTAAATAGATAGGTTGGGAGTAGGGTCTAATTGTAATTGCAGTCCTTTTGAGGGCTAGGTTACATCAGTTCCTATCACTTTTTGCCAGGTAGGTCTGTGCCAGTGCTGTGCAAGTTTTTTTCACAGCATTTGGCTAAATCTAGCTAAGCAAATACTTTTTGGCCTCTTGCAGTGTGTGTTAGTCAGTGGAGTAGCCTATCTGCAAGCTACACCACCTGTGTATAGAATACAAATTTTTTTACTACACCTAGCGAAGTAAAACCTTTTGGGCATAGCATCATTCTATTAGTACATCTATACTAACCTCCACCAGGTAGCAAATGAAAAATAATTTTTATCTGCATCTAGCTCTGAAAAAATATTTGGGCTTGTAGCAGTGTGTGGGATTTGTTCTATTAGTCCATCTATACTAACCTCCACCAGGTTGCAAATGAAAAATAATTTTTATCTGCATCTAGCTCTGAAAAAATATTTGGGCTTGTAGCAGTGTGTGGGACTTGTTCTATTAGTCCATCTATACTAACCTCCACCAGGTTGCAAATTAAAAATAATTTTTATCTGCATCTAGCTCTGAAAAAATATTTGGGCTTGTAGCAGTGTGTGGGACTTGTTCTATTAGTCCATCTGTACTAACTAGAGATGAGCGGTGTTCGACTAGAACTGTTCGCCAATCTCAAATTTGAGCTGTTTTGGGCGGTGTTCGAGTTGTTCGACGAACCCGAACGATTTGCAAAAAATTCGGCTGTTCGAGGTTATGTTCGATAACTGTTCGTGCACCAAAAGGGTGTCCTGCATGTCTGGTGCTATTTAGAGCACCAATCATGCAGGGATTGTCTGCCACTTACTGTAATGCCACAGCCATGGTGGTTGTGGCATTACAGTGATTGCCCAAATCGATGGGAACAGTGCCAACCGTGAAACATGAAAAGCCGGCAATTCAGCAGCGGCATACACCTGTACCCGACAATTTAGAACCGAAAGAATAGAGCTTCACACATAGATTAGATAGATATAAACATGTCAGCCACATATATACGAAGTACAGTGAAAGTGCTGCTTACTGTACTTGTCATTTAGCGTAAAGGATTTATCAAAAAAAATAATAGTGTTTTCGTGCACCGTCTCTTTAAAAAAGCCGGCCGGCAATTCAGCATCTGTACCCGACAATTTATAACAGACAGAATAGAGCATCATACATAGATTAGATAGATAGAAACATGTCAGCCACATATATACGAAGTACAGTGACAGTGTTGCTTACTGTACTTGTCATTTAGCGTAAAGGATTTATCAAAAAAATAATAGTGTTTTCATGCACTGTCTCTTTAAAAAAGCCGGCCGGCAATTCAGCAGCGGTACCCGACAATTTATAACAGACAGAATAGAGCTTCACACATAGATTAGATAGATAGAAACATGTCAGTCACATATATATGAAGTACAGTGATAGTGTTGGTTACTGTACTTGTCATTTAGTATTAAAATAAAGGATTTATTATTAAAAAAATTGGCGTGGGGTTCCCCTTAATTTTAGGCTCTAGCGGAGGTTAAGCAGACGGCTGGGGCAGATGTTTGAAGCCTGGGAAGGGGGTAATACCCACGGAGCTTCCCAGGCTACTAATATCAGCCCCCAGCTGAATACATAGCCTTTACTAGCTATTAAAATGGGGGACCCCCCCAAAAAAATGACGTGGGGTCCCCCCTAATTTAATAGCTAGCAAAGGCTAGGCAGACAGCTGGGGGCTGATATTAATAGCCCAGGAAGCGAGCCATGAATATTGGCCCCCTCCCAGGCTAGAAACACCAGCCGTCAGCCGCCCCAGAAATGGCGCATTCATAGGATGCGCCAATTCTGGCACTTAGCCTCGCTCTTCCACGCTGCCCTGGTGCGGTGGCAGGGGGTAATAGGGTTGGGGTTGATGTCAGCTTATAATGCCAGCTGACATCAAGCCCAGGTTAGTAATGGAGAGGCGTCTATAAGACACCCCCATTACTAACCCCATAGTCAAAGTTAAAAAAAACACAAACACCCAGAATAAAGTCCTTTAATTGAAATAAAGACACAATCCTTTATTGTTCTAAATTAAACCATACTTACCGTCATGCCCATTCCAGCTGAAGCCAACGATCTCCTGCAATAAAAGAAAAATAATAAAGCAACGTCATCCTTACCTTTCCATGGTTCCCACGACAGCTTCAGCTCTGCTACATCGAGATGACAGGCTGGACCGCAGCAGAACGCTGCCATCCAGCCTCTCATCCCGCAGACACTGAGAAGCACAGGCTTGCTTGCGCTGCTCAGCGTCTCTCTGTGACGACATCCAGATGAGCCGAGTTCATGTCCAATGAACTCGGCTCACCTCATGCACGTCACTGACAGCGTGGGAGAATTCTCCTGCACTCAGCGCTTCAGCGTGAGAATTCTCCCGCTGAAGCGGTGAGTGCAGGAGAATTCTCCCACGCTGTCAGTGACGTGCATAAGGTGAGCTCATGTCCAATGAACTCAGCTCACCTCCTGCACGTCACTGACAGCGTGGGAGAATTCTCCTGCACTCAGCGCTTCAGCGTGAGAATTCTCCCGCTGAAGCGCTGAGTGCAGGAGAATTTTCTCACGCTGTCAGTGACGTGCATGAGGTGAGCCGAGTTCATTGGACATTAACTCGGCTCATCTGGATGCCCTCACAGAGAGACACTGTGGAGCGCAAGCAAGCCTGCGCTTCTCAGTGTCTGCGGGATGACAGGCTGGATGGCAGCGTTCTGCTGCGGTCCAGCCTGTCATCTCGATGTAGCAGAGCTGAAGCTGTCATGGGAACCATGGAAAGGTAAGGATGATGTTGCTTTATTATTTTTCTTTTATTTCAGGAGATCGTTGGCTTCAGCTGGAATGGGCGTGATGGTAAGTATGGTTTAATTTAGAACAATAAAGAATTGTGTGTTTATTTCAATTAAAGGACTTTTTTCTGGGTGTTGTGTTTTTTTTAAATACTTTACTAGAAATTCATGGTGGTCATGTCTAATATTGGCGTGACCCCATGAATTTCGGGCTTAGGGCCAGCTGATAATGCCAAGCTGGCCCTAACCCCTTTATTACCCAGTGAGCCACCGCATCAGGGCCCTGGATGAGTTGGGTACAGCGCCAGAAGATGGCGCTTCTATGAACGCGCCATTTTCCGGGGTGGCTGCGGACTGCAATTTGCAGCGGGGGTGGCCCAGAAAGCTTGGGCCTCCCTGCGCTGCGGATTCCAGCCCCCAGCTGCCTAGTTGTACCTGGCTGGACACAAAAACAGGGCGAAGCCCCACGTCAATTTTCTTTAAATTATTTCATGAAATAATTAAGAAAAAAAGGGCTTCCCTATATTGTTGTGTCCGGCCAGGTACAAATAGGCAGCTGGTGGTTGGGGGCAGCCCGTTCCTGCCTGCTGTACCTGGCTGGACACAAATATAGTGCGAAGCCCCACGTCAATTTTTTTTAAATTATTTCATGAATTTCCTGAAATAATTTAAAAAAATTGAAGTGGGGCTTCGCACTATATTTGTGTCCAGCCAGGTACAGCAGGCAGGAACGGGCTGCCACAACCACCAGCTGCCTATTTGTACCTGGCCGGACACAACAATATAGGGAAGGCCTTTTTTTCTTAATTATTTCATGAATTTCATGAAATAATTAAAAAAAAAGTACGTGGGGCTTCGCCCTATTTTTGTGTCCAGCCAGGTACAACTAGGCAGCTGGGGGCTGGAATCTGCAGCGCAGGGAGGCCCAAGCTTTCTGGGCCCCCCCCCCGCTACAAATTGCAGTCCGCAGCCACCCCGGAAAATGGCGCGTTCATAGAAGCGCCATCTTCTGGCGCTGTACCCAACTCATCCAGGGCCCTGGTGCGGTGGCTCACTGGGTAATAAAGGGGTTAGGGCCAGCTTGGTATTATCAGCTGGCCCCAAGCCCAAAATTCATGGGGTCACGCCAGTATTAGACATGACCGCCATGAATTTCTAGTAAAGTATTTAAAAAAAACACAACACCCAGAATAAAGTCCTTTAATTGAAATAAAGACACAATTCTTTATTGTTCTAAATTAAACCATACTTACCATCACACCCATTCCAGCTGAAGCCAACGATCTCCTGCAATAAAAGAAAAATAATAAACCAACCTCATCCTTACCTTTCCATGGTTCCCACGACAGCTTCAGCTCTGCTACATCGAGATGACTGGCTGGACCGCAGCAGAACGCTGCCATCTAGTCTGTCATCCCGCAGACACTGAGAAGCGCAGGCATGCTTGCGCTCCTCACTGTCTCGCTGTGACGGCATCCAGATGAGCCGAGGTCATGTCCAATGAACTCGGCTCACCTCATGCACGTCACTGACAGCGTGGGAAAATTCTCACGCTGAAGTGCTGAGTGCAGGAGAATTCTCCCACGCTGTCAGTGATGTGCATGAGGTGAGCTCATGTCCAATGAACTCAGCTCACCTCCTGCACGTCACTGACAGCGTGGGAAAATTCTCACGCTGAAGTGCTGAGTGCAGGAGAATTCTCCCACGCTGTCAGTGACGTGCATGAGGTGAGCCGAGTTCATTGGACATGAACTCGGCTCATCTGGATGTCGTCACAGAGAGACGCTGAGCAGCGCAAGCAAGCCTGCGCTTCTCAGTGTCTGCGGGATGACAGGCTGGATGGCAGTGTTCTCCTGCGGTCCAGCCTGTCATCTCGATGTAGCAGAGCTGAAGCTGTCGTGGGAACCATGGAAAGGTAAGGATGAGGTTGCTTTATTATTTTTCTTTTATTGCAGGAGATCGTTGGCTTCAGCTGGAATGGGCGTGATGGTAAGTATGGCTTAATTTAGAACAATAAAGGATTGTGTCTTTATTTCAATTAAAGGACTTTATTCTGGGTGTTTGTGTTTTTTTTAACTTTGACTATGGGGTTAGTAATGGGGGTGTCTTATAGACGCCTCTCCATTACTAACCTGGGCTTGATGTCAGCTGGCATTATAAGCTGACATCAACCCCAACCCTATTACCCCCTGCCACCACACCAGGGCAGCGTGGAAGAGCGAGGCTAAGTGCCAGAATTGGCGCATCCTATGAATGCGCCATTTCTGGGGCGGCTGACGGCTGGTGTTTCTAGCCTGGGAGGGGGCCAATATTCATGGCTCCCTTCCTGGGCTATTAATATCAGCCCCCAGCTCTCTGCCTAGCCTTTGCTAGCTATTAAATTAGGGGGGACCCCACGTCATTTTTTTTGGGGGGTCCCCCATTTTAATAGCTAGTAAAGGCTATGTATTCAGCTGGGGGCTGATATTAGTAGCCTGGGAAGCTCCGTGGGTATTACCCCCTTCCCAGGCTTCAAACATCTGCCCCAGCCGTCTGCTTAACCTCCGCTAGAGCCTAAAATTAAGGGGAACCCCACGCCAATTTTTTTAATAATAAATCCTTTATTTTAATACTAAATGACAAGTACAGTAACCAACACTATCACTGTACTTCATATATATGTGACTGACATGTTTCTATCTATCTAATCTATGTGTGATGCTCTATCTTTCTGTTCTAAATTGTCGGGTACAGATGCTGAATTGCCGGCCGGCTTTTTTAAAGAGACGGTGCATGAAAACACTAATATTTTTTTTAATAAATCCTTTACACTAAATGACAAGTGCAGTAACCAACACTGTCACTGTGCTTCTTATATGTGTGACTGACATGTTTCTATCTATCTAATCTATGTGTGATGCTCTATTCCTTCTTGTCTAAATTGTCGGGTACCCGGTGTATGCCGCTGCTGAATTTGCCGGCCGGCTTTTTTAAAGAGAGTGTCTTCTGAGCAGTTTGTCAGCTTTTGGACACCTTTGCAGGTGTTTTCTATGTGTTTCTATGTGTTTTTGTTTGCCTGCCATTGGTTTTAACGGTGTTCGACGGTGTTCTAAGGTGTTCGACGAACAGTTCGACGAACAGTTCCTCGAACATCCCGGTGTTTGACGAACCGAACCGAACCCGAACACTACGGGGGTGGCTCAACACTAATACTAACCTCTACCACGTTGCAAATTAAAAATATTTTTTATATGCATCTAGCTCTGAAAAAATATTTGGGCTTGTAGCAGTGTGTGGGACTTGTTCTATTAGTCCATCTATACTAACCTCCACCACGTTGCAAATTAAAAATATTTTTTATATGCATCTAGCTCTGAAAAAATATTTGGGCTTGTAGCAGTGTGTGGGACTTGTTCTATTAGTCCATCTATACTAACCTTCACCAGGTTGCAAATTAAAAATAATTTTTATCTGCATCTTGCTCTGAAAAAATGTATGGGCTTGTAGAAGTGTGTGGGACTTCTTCTATTAGTCCATCTATACTAACCTCCACCAGGTTGCAAATTAAAAATAATTTTTATCTGCATGTAGCTCTAAAAAAATATTTGGGCTTGTAGCAGTGTGTGGTACTCAATGTATTAGGCCATCTATACCAAGCTCCACCAGCTTTTGAAATTAATAATAATTTTTAGCTCCATCTAGCCTGGAAAATAATTTTTCTTCCCAATAGTGGTAGCAACAGAAATATGGGGCGCCGCCTGGCTAACAAAAATATACGCTTCATAACAAAAAACACAAGCCTAGCGCACTGCATTAATAAGATGGCATCATCGTCTCTCCCAGTGCTAGGCCTACTACGCCGGCTAGCATTCCTGTGCCTAAAACACAATGTATGGGTCCGCGCTAGCCACGATGCTGAGGTGTCTAAAGCTGCTGCTAACGCTTTATCACAATTCAATTGGCAGATTTTCACAGAGCTCCTCCCCAACGCCCACCTATCGGGCAACAGTTGCCCACCCTCCCTATGGGATCTAGTGGCGAATAGTTGATGCCATTAATCAGAGCGTCAGTTGCCCCATCGACGTGGCAAGCATACGATAAGGCATGGTAAAAGTGGACACGACTAGAAGCAGGCAGACGGGTTGACCAATGTGAACAAGCCAGATTACATGTCACCATAGAATTTCTCCACCAGCTAATGATGAGGGGCATATCAGGGGCATCAGCGCAGCGGTGTCTGACCGGAGTAGCATTTCACTTCCAACTACTGAATTGGGGAGATGTGACAAAGAGATTCATCATCAGACAATCCATAAAAAGGTGGAAAAGGGGTCAGCCAAGTCAAGAGTGTAGACGTCCCGTCCCGTGTCACTAAAACTGATTTCTCACATCATATCCCTAACACCATTAACATGACACTCAAAATTTGAAGCAACACTAATGTCTACTGCATTTGCGATCGCCTTCTTCGACGCGCTATGCATAAGCGAATTAGTCCCTCAATCCCAAATTACCACCAGTGGAGGCTTATTACACCAGGACGTAGTCATAGCCAATAATGCAATACGTCTACACATACGCCAATCGAAAACGGTTCCAGCGGGCAGGGGCACTTGGGTACTTCTACAACCCACAAATGGTACACTGAGTCGGGTAACAATAGTAAAAACATATATAACCATCAGATCACAAAGTAATTTCTTCCTATCACACATTGATGGAATGCCATTATCAAGATATCAGTTCCAAGCTATATTTAATGAATGCATAACATCGGCAGGGAACCACTCCAAAGGTTATGGGACACACTCATTCCACATAGGCGCGGCCACGGAAGCAGCAAGAGCAGGACTGTCAGAAACGGAAGTTCAGAGTATAGGGAGATGGCGATCCACGTGCGTGTTTGGCGAGATACATAAGACCGGACTTGTAATCCTAACGTGGATTGTTTCTTTTACAGGTGACGCTAAGCCAACAGTGTGGGTGATAGGCCACTTGTATATATATTGGGCAGAAAAAAGGGCGAAAGTCCGCCCAGGTGGGAGGAAATTAGAGTTTCTTAACACATATTTCAACTGGAGAGGTATTAGAGGCCTGCTATGGCCACAGGTACTAATGGAGGTAATCAAGGTAGGGAGAGAGGCAAGAGGTCCGGTCATCTTAGTTATACAGGCCGGGGGAAACGACCTAGGTCATCACAAGAGAGCATAACTAATGGCAATAATGAAACTAGACATTGAGCGCTTCAGAGAATTTTTCACAAAACTAACTATAGTATGGTCAGAGATTGTGCCGATAGCGGTATGGCAAGGTGCGCGAGACATCACGGCCATCGAATGGACAAGGCGGGTAATAAATATTCGGATGGCAAAATTTAGAAGAGACAGAGGCGGTGTAGTGATACAACACCGACATCTGGAAGGAGATAAAGCAGGCCTCATACGGCCCGACGGTGTTCACTTAATGGATATTGGACTGGACATATTCCTGTCAGGACTCCAGGATGGAGTGGAAGAAGCGTTAAGAGTGATGGATGGGGGTCAGAGTCCTGCATACGAGTACGCAGGATCCTCCGTGGCCTGGAAATAGAAAGGACATGTTGGAGAGTTACACTTGTTGGCCAACTTGCCGGTGTGGAGACGCAGGGCATGCTGCAACAAGCTGAATTATTTTAGAAATAAAATGCATTTCTAATGGAATGAGTATAAAGAGTTAATAAAGCTGTGACCGATCCTCACCCATCCAGTTGTAAGAGTTACATTATTGTATTGTCAAGGAAAGGGGGGCGGTAGGGGGGCTGAGCGTCTGGGTTTGGTTGGGGGTCCCCACAGTCTGCCTAGGCTAGATGCATTTAAAAATTCTTATTAGATACACAGATAGTGCAGCTTGCTTCGCAGCTGTGCTACTACGCCCAAAGTATTGCCTAGGCTAGATGCAGTTAAAAATTCTACGCTGACTAGCAGACACTGAAGCTTTGGAGCAGACCTCTGAGTAAACAGCTCTCCAGACTTAACCATCTGTGTTACCCCAAGCCATAGTGTATGTAGTTTCTTACAGTTAAAAGGGGGGGGGGCGACCCAACCCACCTGGAATTGACGATGCCAACGTCACATAAAACACAGCAAGGGGACTCCAAAAAGAGTCTCCATTTTTTCCAAAAATTGTGGCACAGACACCACTTAAGTGGCATCAATTGCCCCAGAGTTGCTTAAAACGGTTGGTGAGGTGATTTTACCAAATCCTCAAGCTTTTAGTCTCCCCAGGATGACACAGGGGTAGAAAAGTCCTTGCGGATCCATGATTTGTTCATCTTTATGAACGTGAGTCTGTCTACATTCTCAGTGGACAGCCGCGTGCGCTTATCTGTGAGCACACCACCAGCAGCGCTGAACACACATTTAGAGAGAACACTGGCTGCAAGGCATGACAAGATCTTCAAGGCGTGAGTTGCGAGCTCCGGACATTTTTCCAGATTGGAATCCCAAAAAGAGCAAGGGTCCAGTGACACAGTCATGGCTTCGATGTTCACTTAGAGATACTCCTGTACCATCCTCTCTAGGCGTTGACTATGTGTCAGATATCTTGTCTCCTGTGGCCTTGCAAAGGATAGTCTAAAAAAGTGGTGAAATGATTCCACAAAATTGCTGTTACCAGCAGATACTGTGTTACTGTTACGGTTTGAGTGATGAAGACTCGACAGTCCCACGGTTTGCAAGTTAGAACTGTGAGATTCACTACGTGCACCACTGGTGTTTTGTGGAAAAGCACATGTAGGATTCTGCAACAGCCTCTGCGGATACTCCTGCATGCGTGAATCCCTTTCTATGGCAGGAATTATTTCGGCAAATTTACTTTTGTACCGGGGATCTAAGAGTGTGGCAACCCAGTAGTCGGGATTACTTCGAATTCTGACAATCCGAGGGTCATGTTGCAGGTAGTGCAGCAAGAAGGCACTCATGTGTCTTGAGCATCCAGGAGGACCAAGTCCTTGTTGTGTTGGTAGCGAGGTAAGTATCATGCTTCCTTCCTCTGCCCTCTCCCCGCAACATCACACAACAGAAATGTGATCAAGGTCTCCCTCATCTGATGAGTCTTACATGCCCATCGCCAGTTCGTCCTCCACTTCTTCCTCGGCTCCTTCACCTTCCTCAACAGTTTGGCTGCTACCATGCGCCCTGCTTAATCCCTCTCCCCCACCCTCCCATGCCTGCCGCCTTGGTGCTGCCGACCGTCTGGACCTTGGAGATGTTATCCCTTCCGCATACGACTCCTCCTCTACTTTCTCCACCTCCTCTTGCCCCACCACCTGACTCTGAATTCTGTTTAACGTGTGCTCCAGCATGTAAATCACCGGAATAGTCATGCTGATAATGGCATCGTAAGCACTAAACATCTTCGTCGCCATTTCAAAACTGTGCAGAAGGGTGTGTGGCGCCCCTAAGGGTTCAGTCGCCACAGAGGTACTGCATCTCACCCAGAGGTGTGGTATCTCACCCTCAGATAAGGAAGGACTATGGCTCGGGACCCTAACACCTGCATCCAACACATACCTGCAGTGGTGGTAGGGCGAGATTGCTCCTAAGGGAGAGCACAGTCCCAGGTCCCTAGCTGGCGGGAGGGTCCTATGTTGTGGGTGTGGGTTGAGAAAGCAGCTTAGGGGAGCACATGACAGGGAGAGTATATATATGAAGCCATGTTAGAAAGAGCAAGCCAGTCAGAGGAGGAGAAGTGACAGGAGCTGAGGCTCTGCATGAGCTCTGCTCCGGAGGCGGGCCTAGCCTGGGAGGCCCAGGACTGAAGGAGAGAAGAGAGGAGTGGGAGTAGGAAGGCTCCAGGAACCGAAGGGACCCTAGGGGTATGGGCCATGCAGAAGGCCACCCGTACGCCCGCTGCTACCAGGAGGTAGAGGGGTCAGGCCAGACAAGGGGAACCGGTCCCTCAACTAGCGGAGAAACAGCAAGGCTCAACTAGCATTTCATGTACTGCAGGCCAAAGTCCACACCAGTCTCACTAAGAAGGTAGCCACATAGGACCCAGGGGACGGAACACAGGTCGCCCGCCAAGGCCCGAGGATACCGGATAGAAGTGTCACTGGGTGTGAGGTGCAGGGAGAAGGCCAGAGAAAGGACACACAGAAGGGGGTCCTGCTAAGTACTCCAGAGCTATCTGGGGGTGGACTGAGCCCCTCACGGAGTACGCACAGCACAACAGGGGAGATTGCTCTGGTACCTGTAATCTGGACTGCAACAACTGTGAGTAAAGATCTTGGGACTGCATCACACGGACTCTGTGTTCATTACTGACTCCCTGCACTACAACCACCATCATCCACCCACACTGCCCTGAAGCTACACTCTTCCTGTGGGGAGTAATAATACTATTGCTGCAAAACCACCAGCTTCAGAGGACTGTTCCGCAGCGGCGGCCCCTTTGGCTGCACTCCACAGGTGGCGTAGTCGGAAATTATAAAACCCATATATACAAATTACCCTTGGATTGACCGCCCTGGGTCACGGACCGGGTCACCGCCACAGTGACTACAACCCCCAGCGTCTACCGGCCCGGCTCCGGGTACCCCACGGCCCAGGGGGCGAGTCAACTTCATAGGTCCCTGATCTGAGACCACTCCTGCAGCGTGATTTGCCCCACCTCTGGATCTCTTTGGCCCAGGCTATATGTCAGAACGTTTTGCACCAGGGCTTGTCGGTGCTGCCACAGTCCCTGCAACATGTGCAGAGTTGAATTCCACCGTGTTGGCACATCGCATTTCTGCCGGTGAACTGGCAGGCCCAACGACTTCTGTAGAGATGTAAGTCGTTGAGCTGCGGGATGCGAACGGCGGAAGTGAGCACACAGCGACCGTGCCCTCTGCCGAAGGCCATCTAGTCCGGGATAGTGGGCTAAAAATTGCTGGACAACCAGGTTCAACACGTGAGCCATACAAGGCACTTGTGTGACATTGCTCCGGCGAAGGGCCGCACCCAGGTTTGCAGCATTGTTGCACACGGCCTTCCCTGGTTGCAGGTCCAGTGGAGACAACCATTCATGAAACTGGGTCTCCAAAGCTGACCACAACTCCTCAGCTGTGTGACTCACATTTCCCAGATATTTCAAAGTAAACACCGCCTGATGCCGTTGAGCCCTGCTGCCAGCATAGTAAGGAGGTGTTCAGGATTCCTTCTGCACAGTTAGAAAGTGGGTGGCATTACCAGACAGGCTTTGAGTGCAGGTGGAGGACCGAGAGGAGGTTGAGGAGGCAGAAGCAGTGGAGGATCTTCTAGATAAAGAGGATTGATGTACAACTCGTGGGGATGGCAAGACTTGGACAGCAGCCCCTTGTCCTGCTGTCACCATAGTTACCCAGTGCCCAGTCAGCGACATGTAACGCCCCTGTCCACGCGTACTCGCCCAAGTGTCTGTGGTGAAATGCACCCTGTCACACACAGAGTTTCTCAAAGAAGAGGTGATGTTGTGTGCGACATGCTGGTGGAGCGCAGGCACACCTTTCTTTGAGAAGTAGTGCCGACTGGGCATCTGGTACTGGGGCACTGCGACGGACATAAGGTCTCGAAAATCCTCTGTGTCCACCAGGCAGAAAGGCAGCATTTCTGTAGCCAACAGCTTGCAGATGGTGAAATTCAACCTCTTAGCTTTGTCATAGCTAGGAGGAAATGGTCTTTTACTTGTCCACATCTGAGGGACCGAGGGCTGGCTGTTGTGCTTAGACGGGGTTGAGTAGGGAGTCCCCGGCAAACTGCCGGTCTGTGAGGAAGATGCAGGCGGAAAACTTAGGTTGCCTTGATCCAAAGGTGGTGCTCTCGATGTCGGAGAGTGCTCAACACCAGCTGGTGTTTCCACTTCCAAATAAAATGATGACCTGACAATCACACTGGCTGCTGCGGGTAAAGAGGTGGCAGGTCTGCATCCAAAGATATGTGTGACTGCTGTCCCCCCAGTCACAGAGGATGAAGAGGTCGCGGATGCACAAGATGGGGCAGATGGTGGTTGGCCCGGCCCGCTAGTCCGCATTGTAGCACAGTGAGCTTCCCACTGCAACTTATGCTTCATATCCATGTGACGGTTCATGCATGAAGTACTCAAACTATGGATTTTTTGGCCTCTACTTAGCTTTTGGTGACAAATATTACAGATAACACGAGTTGGGTCATCCTTATCGATTTGAAAAAATGCCCAGGATATGCAAGGCTTAGAGCCCATGCGACCTGAAGAGCCACTACGACTTGTGGTCAGAGGCAGAATTGTGGTTGAGGATGCAGTTGTTGACGTGCTTCCAGTACTCCGTCTCTGTCCAGGAAGGCGCAACCTAACCTCGTCGTCAATAGCATCTGTGACGCCCAGCTGCGCTTGGTATCACAGATCCTAGAAGAGTGCATTGATGGAATCCTCCACAAGAGGCCCCCATAAACATTCACACATCTCCACCTTCCACCTCAGACCAGCAGAGGGAGCCCATTAGGGATATAAATAGGGAAGGTGGAGCTAGGCAGTTCAGTTCCTCTGAAGAGTTCCTGCAGTAGAGAAGCCTAAGAGAGGTCAGTCTGCAGTGGAGCTCAGTCTAGTCTAGAGAACTCAGTTAATAGTTCAGCAGTGGAGCACGAGGCTCCTGCTAGCTAAATTCAGGGAGCCCAGTTAGAGCTTAAGGTGTGCTGGCGCCATAAGATCGGTGAAGCGCGGCAAGCTGCCGTTAGTGTGTATAGCCTAGTGAGGGCTCGAGTAGGCCGAAGGTGAGTGGAGAGTTAGTACATAGGTGGCAGAGGAGCTTAACCAGCTCACCGCGAAGAATTTACCGGACACCGGATCCGAGCTTACCGGGATCTCTATGACCCAGTAAGGCATTACTGGAATCCCTGGAGAACTAAAAGTCCCAGGATCGCTAAGATGCTGATACGTAACAGAGCCAGGAGACGCTTAGGCCCCAGATACTGGGAGCGTGAACTCCAAGGCAAGGCCCTACCACAAGGTCAGCCAGCGCAGGACAGACACAAAGTTAGGCCTAGCTCCAGGCAGGTCAGAAACTTACTACGCAGAGGCAAGAAACAGGAGGCCCTACACCCGCTCATTGGGGAGGATCCTGATATGCACCCTTCACCCTACAGTGCTCCGATATGTGCCTGAATTTCCACCAGTAAAAGGTACTGAAGTGACTACCATGTCCGTTCCCGTTCTTGCTCTGACCCAGCTGGGTCTCGCCTGTCCTGCATTCCCCCTGCATACGCTTTTCTGATGCCTAGCTCCACCTGTGGGGAGCTATACCATCGAGCTGCCTTATCACCGGCCTCAGTGGACTGCTGCTGCGCTTGTGCTTCTCACCAGATACCACAGAGGCGTCACGAACTCTTATAAAATTAACAATTATCCACCCTTTTAAAGAGTGACCCCAGGGTACGGGCCCGGGAGCCGACCACCGCGACATCTGAAAGGCCAGGCAAAGGCCCGGGTACCGAGTCATCCCCATCCCCTGGGCTAGTCACATCCTCCTCCACCTCCTCTGCTGACCTCATCGACTGGCTGACTGTGGGTTGACAGTACGTGGGATCTCCAACCTCGTCATCATCACCCTGTGTGTTCTCACACCCGTCGTCCTCAGAGCCAACCTCTTCCTGCCCTGACCGAAAAGTCAAGTTGTCACTCCAATCAGGTATTTGAGTCTCATCATCGTCTTCATCATTGTGTCCACCAACAGGAGTTGCAGTTTGGGAACAAGGGTCTACATTATGCTCAGAACCTTCTTCATCTGGTCTTGGATCCCAGTCAAAGATTCTGGGCATCAGTGCAGATCATTTCCTTGTCTGGATTAACAGAAGCTCTGAAGCAGACCTCCATTTCCCAGGCTATAGTATGAGTAAACAGCTGTGCAGACTCAACCATCTGTGTTACCCCATACTCCGACGGGCAGCTGGAGACTTGGCAGCTGTGAGAAAGCAAGTGCGATTGGGGTGACACCTCTGAGGACTGGAGTATTTGTGATGTTGAAGTTGAGGTGGAGGAGAGCCCACTTGAAGGAGCACTTGATATCTGTTGAAGCACCTGCTGTTTTTGTGCCTCATCTGGAATTTGTAGCAATGGGAGTGTCCGTAAGAAAGGGATCGTATCACATTGTCCACAAAAAGAAGTAGACATCTTAGTTTGGCTGGAAGATGGTCTTTCTTCTGCAGATGTTACTCCCCCCCACCGCGGGGGGGCTCGACCCACCAGCAGACAGGCACCAGTATTGGGAGAGGGGGGCTGGCCTTAAGGGTCCACCGCGGCTCTGGCACAAACCCGGCGACACGGAGATCGCACGGGCAGGAACGGACTGGCCGTGTCGGCTTCGCACTCCAGCGTAGTCCCTCTGCCCGCTTGCGCCCGTAACCTCAAAGGGATGAGCAAGCGGCTTTTCTTCCCAGAGCTGTTTCCCGCCCAGCAGGAACGTTGGGGAGCTCAGGTCGGCCTTCCACTGTACTCCCTTACATCCCTTGCCCTCTTTCCTTCTTCCGTTCTCCTTCTAACCCCTCGGCTCTGTGGTGTCCGCCCTCCCTCCAGCTCTCTCCTTCTCACAGGTGGACTACCGCGTGTATTCACACTGTGGCGAATCTTTTGGGCCCAGGCATAAGAAGTTGTCGAGGTAATGTATAATATGTGCCCCCTTAGAAACATCCATTACAACCCATTCGAGGAAGCAACTAAACGCCTCAAATAGTGAGCAGGATCTGGACCACCACATGGGCAAACAGCAATCTATATAGTATGCTCCTTCCCAGAAGCAGCCCAATAGGTGGACACTATTCGGAGGCACAGGTAGTAAGTAACCGGAACGCCGCATCAATGTCTGTTTTGGCCATTAGGGTGACCCTTCCCAACTTCTTGATCCACCTGATTGCCTTGTCAAAGGATGTACAGTATATGCTACTGTACTTGGTTCCACGTCGATGTTGTCGGTTACGGACCTGCCCCTTGGATATGACAAATGGTGGATTAGTCCGAATGTATTGGGTTCCGTTTTTGGCACAACTCACAACGGGGATACCACTACGTCTTGTAAGGAAAGTGTTCTGAATGGAACCGCCATTCTACCTAAAGATATTTATTTTTTTAATTTTCTTGTCACGACTTCTTGGTGTTGGTAGGCTGATTTTAGATTTTTACTCCAGCCTTTCTTGATTTTAGAAGGGCATGACATGCCTATATCTGTGTCTCCCCCTCCTTTTACTCCTCCACCTCTTTTCTTTTCGCATGACTATATGTACTTGTCACTTTTCCATGTGTTAGTTGTGTCTTCTGAGCAGTTTATCAGCTTTTGGACACCTTTGAAGTGTTTTCTATGTGTTTTCTATGTGTTTCTATGTGTTTTTGTTTGCCTGCCATTGGTTTTAACGGTGTTCGAAGGTGTTCGACGAACAGTTCGGCGAACATACGGGTGTTCGACGAACCGAACCGAACTCGAACACTATGGGGGTGGCTCAACACTATTGATGACTTCCTTCTGCCATCCAGGCCACCAAAAACTGTGACTGATAAGTCTCTTAGTCTCTGAAATTCCTGGATGACCTGCAACATGTACTAAGGAAAGATAGGGGAAAGCTGTCCCTACGGTAAGACTAAGCTGAATCCCTATGATGTAGTGGGCTGCCTGTTCCTAGTGAACAGACCCGCCTTAGTCCTCGGCTAGTCTGAACGAAGACCTATGGAATAGTAAAAAAGGGAGGGGTCCCTAGAAAAAGTAAGGACTGGGACAAAAATGCGACACCTCCTAAACAGAGAAGTTGTTGCAGAACACAAAAAGACAAACTGACAAAAATGTACTAGAGGTCCCAGAGGACCAAGCGAACTTGACGGAGAAAGGCACCAAAGCTCCAGGCTAGAGAAACAGTCAAACACTGAAGTCCAGCACAGCCACAAGGGCGGAGCAGGAATATAAAGGCAGATGGTCACGTGACAGCAAAACATAAGATGGAGAAAACAAACAGGAGGGTTCTAACACAGTGCTCCTCCTGTTCCTCCTTGCACAAAGGCGGAGGTAGCGGTCCTGCTGCTGGGTTGTTGCCCTCCTACGGCCCCCTCCACATCTCCTGGTGTACTGGCCTGTCTCCTGGTAGCTCCTCCAGCCTCTGGACACTACGCTGACAGACACAGCAAACTTTCTTGCCACAGCTCGCCCTGATGTGCCATCCTGGATGAGCTGCACTACCTGAGCAACTTCTGTGGGTTATAAAGTCCGTCTCATGCTACCACGAGTGTGAAAGCACAACCGACATTCAAAAGTGGCCAAAACATCAGCCATAAAGCATTGGTACTGAGATGTGGTCTGTGGTCCCCACCTACAGAACCACTCCTTTATTGAGTGTGTCTTGATATTGCCAATAATTTCCATCTATTGTCTATTGCATTTGCACAACAGCATGTGAAATTGATTGTAAATCAGTGTTGCTTCCTAAGTGGACAGTTTTATTTCTCAGAAATTTGATTTACTTGGAGTTATATTCTGTTGTTTAAGTGTTCCCTTTATTTTTTTGAGCAGTGTATATATATGCATAAATGTGTGTATATATATATATATATATATATATATATACAGTCATATGAAAAAGTTTGGGCACCCCTATTAATCTTAAGCTTAATGTTTTATAAAAATTGGTGTTTTTGCAACAGCTATTTCAGTTTGATATATGTAATAACTGTTGGATACAGTAATGTTTCTGCCTTGAAATGAGGTTTATTGTACTAACAGAAAATGTGCAATCTGCATTCAAACAAAATTTGACAGGTGCATAAGTATGGGCACCTCACCAGAAAAGTGACATTAATATTTAGTAGATCCTCCTTTTGCAAAAATAACAGCCTCTAGTCGCTTCCTGTAGCTTTTAATGAGTTCCTGGATCCTGGATGAAGGTATTTTTGACCATTCCTCTTTACAAAACAATTCCAGTTCAGTTAAGTTTGATGGTCGCCGAGCATGGACAGCCTCTTCAAATGATCCCACAGATGTTCAATGATATTCAGGTCTGGGGACTGGGATGGCCATTCCAGAACATTGTAATTGTTCCTCTGCATGAATGCCTGAGTAGATTTGGAGCGGTGTTTTGGATCATTGTCTTGCTGAAGGATCCATCCACTGCGTAACTTCAACTTTATCACTGATTCTTGAACACTATTGCCAAGAATCTGCTGATACTGAGTGGAATCCATGCATCCCTCAACTTTAACAAGATTCCCAGTGCCGGCATTGACCACACAGCCCCAAAGCATGATGGAACCTCCACCAAATTTTACTGTGGGTAGCAAGTGTTTTTCTTGGAATGCTGTGTTTTTTTGCCACCATGCATAACGCCTTTTTGTATGACCAAACAACTCAATCTTGGTTTCATCAGTCCACAGGACCTTCTTCCAAAAAGAAATAGGCTTCTTCAAATGTGCTTTTGCATACCTCAGCCGACTCTGTTTGTGCGTACTTGCAGAAACGGCTTCTTTCGCATCACTCTCCCATACAGCTTCTCCTTGTGCAAAGTGCGTTGTATAGTTGACCGATGCACAGTGACACCATCTGCAGCAAGTTGATGCTGCAGCTCTCTGGAGGTGGTCTGAGGATTGTCCTTGACTGATCTCACCATTCTTCTTCTCTGCCTTTCTGATGTTTTTCTTGTCCTGACACTTCTGGCCTTAACAAGAACTGTCCCTATGTTCTTCCATTTCCTTACTATGTTCCTCACAGTGGAAA
Source organism: Phyllobates terribilis (assembly GCF_046119375.1). Lineage (NCBI taxonomy): Eukaryota > Metazoa > Chordata > Amphibia > Anura > Dendrobatidae > Phyllobates > Phyllobates terribilis. The sequence continues at coordinate 528,007,420 of NW_027362764.1, read as the reverse complement.
CTGACAGGTTAAATCTCTGAGACAGCTTTTTGTATCCTTCCCCTGAACGACTATGTTGAATAATCTTTGTTTTCAGATCATTTGACAGTTGTTTTGAGGAGCCCATGATGTCACTCTTCAGAGGAGATTCAAACAGGAGAACAACTTGCAAGTGGCCACTTTAAGTAGCTTTTCTCATGATTGCATACACCTGGCTATAAAGTTCAAAGCTCAATAAGGTTACAAAACCAAAAAAAGTGCTTTAGTAAGTCAGTAAAAAGTAGGCAGGAGTATTTAAAACAAGAAAATGATAAGGGTGCCCATACTTATGCACAGGTCAAATTTTGTTTGAATTCAGATTGCACATTTTCTGTTAGCACAATAAACCTCATTTCAAGGCAGAAACATTACTGTGTCCAATAGTTATTACATATATCAAACTGAAATAGCTGTTGCAAAAACACCAATTTTTATAAAACATTAAGCTTAAGATTAATAGGGGTGCCCAAACTTTTTCATATGACTGTATATGTATATATATATACACATATATATACATTTATATATATATACTAGATGATGGCCCGATTCTAATGCATCGGGTAATCTAGAATATGCATGCGGCTGACCGTGCGCCACTAAGCAGCGAAGCAGTGTTTAAATGGGTTGTGCACTACTTTTAATTAACTTCACAATGTATCCCCTCGGTGCCCCTAATGAATTTTGTCATTACGTCATGTTGTCAATCCTGCTTGTGACAACATCGCTGACGACGCACAGCCAGCACGTAATTCTCCCGCCTGCAGCCGTATGTTGCTTCAGTTTACATCACAACTATTTGCGGCTGCAGCCAGGGGTCTGCTGTTCCGCGCACCACAGGGAATGACGGGCTGTGGCCGGGGTTATCCGTCATCGTGTCACATCCAGCATCCACAGCGCGGTCTGTCAATGTGGTTTGTATGGCTGCCTCATTCCTCTAATCCTGGTTTGTATGGCTGACTTATTTTGGATTGTACGCCTTCCTCATCTTAGCTTGTATGGCCCCCTTATCCTGGTTTTGTATGACCTACTCATTCCCCCATCTCTACAGCACAGTTCAAAAACTAAACCCTAATCCTCCCCTTGTTTCCTTTCTCTGCTCTAGCGCTGTCTGTCCTGTTTTCAGCAGCTCCTCGCAGGATGTGAGGCACAGCACGCGCTCTCAGATACTGCTGTGATTAGCTGCTGTCTGTAGATTTGCTGCTTTCCACGCCGGGTCTAAGTGCGTGGAGAGGCACAAATCTGCATTCACTTTAGTAGCACATGCTGCAGATGCCGCTATGAAGATTTAACAATAATACAATGAATACACAGAATAATACTTTATTAACTATTATTGGTTATAGAACTTAATACAACGGAACAAAATTATTAAACAGATGATCAAAATATATAAACCATTCCATGAATATGTAACAATATTTTACAATAAATCATCGGACAAAAGAAGTACGACCCTAGAATTTATTTATTAACAATATCAACCTAAAATATTTTTGTACACGACATTTTTGGTGAATACTTTTGGACTATCTGGAAGCAACTTTCCTTGTAAATGGGTATCCAAAACTTGCACCTTGACATTGGATCTCATTTTAACTCTTGAAAAGTCAACATAGAGTTGTCCATGTCCAAAAACGGGCTCCGGTAAATATATGCCAACACGTTGTAGAGTTTGACCTTGTGACTTGTTTATTGTCATGGCAAATGCTGGTTTTACTGGAAACTGTCGACGTCGAAGCCTAAATGGAAGACCGGTGTCTGAAGGACATAAATCAATGCGTGGAAAGAACACTTCCTCTCCTTTTGCAGATCCAGTGATCACTGTTGCTTGAATTATGTGGTAATGGAGTCCAGTAACAATAAGGCGAGTTCCATTACATAGACCATTTCTTGTATTTAGATTCCGAAGCAACATTACGATTGCTCCAACTTTAAGTTGTAGTCTGTGGAATGGCATTCCTGATGGCGTAACACTATTTAAAAATTCAACTGGATAATGCTCTCGTTCATCTTCATTGTCGACATCCACCAAATCATCACTTTTGTATAATTTATATTCTCCAGGCATTCTATCCATCACACGGGAATTTAGCAGAGCTACGTCATCGTTCTTGGGACAGAGAATTGCATAGGAAGAGTCCCTCTCAACACTGCTTTGGTCGTTTACATCTATTTCAACGTGTTGTCCAAAAACATCACTTACGATGCAGTCAGTGCACACCATGTCTTCTGGTATTTCAATAATGTCTTCTCCAAGGTTATATTCATTGCTCAGTTCACCATTACCAAGTTTAAGAAGCCAGTTGCTGTACTCTGGGTCAGAAGATCCCATGTTGTTAATTAGTTGTAGTTTATTAAACTCTTTCCAAAGGTCTGACATTTTTAAGGTTGACTCGATAATATTTGTTCTTGTTCCATTCGGTACAACTGGAAGGCATTGCCTAAAATCGCCGCCAAGGACAAAAACTTTACCTCCAAAAGGAATTTCATTTTTTTCAGCAATATTTGTAGTCATAACTTCACGCAGAAGTCTGTCAATTAAGCTCAAAGCATATTTGGGCGCCATGGTGCACTCATCAAGTATCAAAAGATTTGCACTGTTCAACTGTTTTCCTGCAAATGTGTCTTGTTTGATTCTGGAAACGGAGATTTCATTGACCGGAACTGGTATCCCAAAGAGTGAATGCATAGTGCGACCTCCTCGTAAAAGGTTTGCTGCAATACCTGTTGTAGCCGATGGCAATACGACTTTTCCTAACCCTCTAACGTGATGCATTAAAACTTCACATAGGTATGTTTTACCGCTGCCTCCAGGACCGTCAATAAAGAAACATTTTGGCGTTGGATCGGCTTGGTTTTCTACAGCGCTCACAATAGTGTCTTATGCAATCCGTTGTTCTTGATTTAAGAAGTTTTTCTTCTCTGTTGCCAACAATAATTCTTAAGCTTCGTCATACTCTTGAATTTGTGCAACTTGACTTGCAGACTGTGGCAAATTAAAGTCTGAAAACGTTTTTCCATGCAGTAGTAGGATATTTTGGACATCTTGCATGGCATAAGATTCGCAATTGTGACAATTTCCACTTTTGTTGTGAAGACGTAAGCAGTAATCTTCAATTATATGTTCTTTGAAATTTGTCCAAAGTTGAGTCGGATTTGTAGGCGGTCCAAAGACACAAATGTAGGCAAACAATTCACGAAGTTTCTTAGGCATATGTAGAGTAACTGCATCTTCTAAAGTAAGTGTCCACATAGTATCATCCAATAGAAGTCCTAAAGCAAAAGCTGCAGCTTTAAATGTATCGTGCAATACTCCATTAACTGTTTTCTAATCTTCGTAACTTCTAGCTCCTTTGACATGCAGTAGTAATAGCCGAAGGCAATATCTTTCTTGATCTTTGACACTAACAGTATACATGCGTCCAATTAATCTGCTAAGTCCTCGTTGTCTTGGCTTCCAAGTTTTATTCCAAACGTAATGCTCTGGAATCTTTCGATACAAATACTGCCTTGCGTTTTCGTCACGTTGGTTCAGCAAAAACCATTCCATTAATGTTGACGTTGTGCTTAAATTTTTGGAGACATCTTCGACTTGAGCATTTTCAAAGAAATAAAGCTGCTGTTGATTTGGTAAATGAATAGCTAAACGTATAATGGCATGGGACTGTGAATGCATTGGAAATGCAAATATTCTCCAAGCAGCTTCTGGAGCACTGACATATCTTGAGTCAACAAACCGTGATGATTCATCGTGATTGACTGTTTTTTGTTGGATTTCGACGTTAGCTTTGTCATGCCCCTTGTAGATGTACTTGAAAAGATATTAAACACTTTTTATTGAAGCGCAGATTTCAACGTTGATGTGACAGTTGTAGCGTTTTAATAAGTACGGGTTGTATGGAACTATCCATGAGTTATTTATAATCTTTTTGTTGTGTACAATGTTATCAATCAGTTGTCTCCGGAAGGATGGGTAGCCGTCCAAATCTTTAACAGTGTGCTGTTTCAACTGCTTTGGAAACCCTTTTGTACACTTTCCATTTTACATGCATGGACTTTTTGGATTTGCTACACCGCATGGGCCATGAACCATATTACAGATTACAATATTATACAGTTCAGGATACTTTTCTTGGTTAGGAATTTCAGCCGACACTATGTTGTCAATTTCATCCTCCGTGTGAAACTTGGAATCCGCGTCTAAAATAATTAGTACATGCGCATGCGGGAGACCTCGTTTCTGAAACTCTATGACATGTACCATTGCTACTACTGTTCCAAAAAGGCCTTTTTTGATGTCTTCAAAAAGGCTGCTGAGTTTTAGTCGAAATACGCGAGCAACTAAGTCCGGCCTGTGTTCAACTTGCTGCCAGGGTTGTAGATTTTCTGTAATTTCCGGCCATTTAGTATTATAGGTCATTGTTAAAAAATTGTCAGGTCTTCCATACTTTGTTACTATTGCCATTGCATCTTGATAACGCTGTTGCATGTTGCGGGGGCTACCTTCAAAGGACAACGGGAGAATTACTGTTTTTCCAATTGGAATTCCTTTTTGAATGGATTGTTTTTGCAAATGTTCTTGAAGAACGCAGTAGTCTTCAACTTTAAGTTGTTTTTGATTTCTTCGTATGAAATTGAGCCGATTTGCTTCAATTTTAACGTATGCGTCTACTAAGCACTGTTGTGTCAGTTTCCAACCGTTTAAAATAGGATTGAAGTATTTTCACACAGACAGAAGAAAACTGTAGTACTGTAGTTGTTTAATTCTTCTTGAAGTTCCTTGCTGGTGTAGGTTTTCATGCCACCCTTGATCACCGCTTGGAAAGAATAGCGGATACAGAAGAGCATCAAGGTTGCTGTGCAAAATGCTAATCCGTTGTGTTTTAGGAACGAAAGGGTTGTTTTTGTCTTGCTTAAGATGAACTAATATATCTCTTTGAAAAGGAGGCTCTCCATCATCGTTTTGAAAAACAACTGCGACCTCACTTACACGTGGTTTGTTGTAACATCGGGGATCTTGTTGACGTTCTTGTTTAATGACCATGATAATAGAAGGCATTTCCGTCCCATTTTGTATAGCTCTCTGTTCCTCCTCAGCTTCAACGTCTTTTAGCATGCGATATGCGGCAGCAAATGGGCTGATTGTTTGTAAATGTACGGCAATTAGGTTCATCAGTTCTGCATTACACTTTTCATTTTCTTTTCGGTTCATCCTTTGTTCTGTAGTCTCATTTGGATCAAAGATGTATAATTGTGCAAATGTTGGTGGTTTTCCTAGTTCTGGGTGAAGTGTTCCAGTACGGTGGTAGATCTGGCCATGAATTTTAAAACAATACGGTCCGAATCGAGGGGGCGGTGCAATGTTGGCACCAAATGAAGCAAACGCATGAGAACTGTTGATACTTCTGATATTTTCCATAAAATTTCTACTGTGTTCATGCGTTCCTTTCATCAACTGCTCAAACAGATCTGAGTAGTGACATCTTGGTAGCATCACTTTTCCTTTTTGACAGCATTGAGTAAACTGATTGTCAGGTGGTTTTTCCTCGATAAAATTCGACATCCTGGGCTTGTCTGGCGGCAGTGTGTTGCGGTGTCTCCTGTTCCTGGTGTTTTTGGTGAGTTTCCGCATCCTGGGCTTGTCTGGCGGCAGTGTGTTGCGGTGTCTCCTGTTCCCAGCGTTTTTGGTGATATTCGGCATCCTGGGCTTGTCTGGCGGCAGTGTGTTGCGGTGTCTCCTGTTCCCGGAGTTTTTTGTGAGATTCCACATCCTGGGTTTGTCTGGCGGCAGTGTGTTGCGGTATCTCCTGTTCCCGACGTTTTTTGTGAGCTTCCGCATCCTGGGCTTGTCTGGTGGCAGTATGTTGTGGTGTCTGTTGCTCTCGACGTAGTCGTTTTCTTGCTGCTTCTACTGCTTTTCTGTCTTCCTCTGTGGCGTATTTTCGCTTTCGACCCATTATAAAACAGGAAGCGTAAAGAAGTATCTCTTCAGCGTGCTGTCACTGGCAGAACAAGTTCAGTAAACCTGACAGAAGTCCCTCGCACAGTGTGACAGAAGTCCCTCGCACAGTGTGACTGAAGTCCCTCGCACAGTGAGACAGAAGTCCCTCGCACAGTGTGACAGAAGTCCCTCGCACAGTGTGACAGAAGTCCCTCGCACAGTGTGACTGAAGTCCCTCGCACAGTGTGACTGAAGTCCCTCGCACTGTGTGACAGAAGTCCCTCGCACAGTCTGACTGAAGTCCCTCGCACAGTGTGATAGAGAAAACCTGCTCAGTACGTTATGAGCATTTTGTGAGTCACATGACCACATGGGCGGAGTTAGCCGTGCTATCTCCCGTACATGGCGTAGATATTTGAAATGTTGCGGTAATTGGCCGGAGAGCGTGTTTAAATTTGGTGCGGAAATCTGTGATTGGTCGCGGGTGGCGACCAATCAGTGATCTTGGCGCTAAAGTTAAACACTGCTGTGCTGATTGGTCGCCGACGCTGTGCGCGACCAATCACCGATTTGGGCAGCACATTTAAATAGCATCCGCGACCAATCAGTACAGCGGTGTTTAAATGTGGATCCAAGATCGGTGATTGGTCGCGGCCGATATTTAAATTTGGCGCCCAAATCGGTGATTGGTCGCGGGCAGCGCCAGCGACCAATCAGCGATTTTTAACACAAATGTCCGGACCTTTGTAACACCATGCAGATACTGTGGGGACATCAGCGGCTAGGGTGTGAAGGGAGGACCGGGGAGCGGCGCTGCGGGTCAGGATACTTCTGCTGCGAGCGCCCGCTCATGTCCCGGGTTCTCGCAGCGGAAATATCCGCACAGGCAGCGCCGCTGACATCCATGCGGCTAGGGCGTGAAGGGAGGACCGGGGAGCGGCGCTGCGGGTCCAATTGGTCGCGGCCGCTATTTAGATGTGCCACACAAATCGTTGATTGGTCACGGACTTGGCCCGCGACCAATCACTGATCTTGCGGCCAAAGTTAAACACTACTGTGCTGATTGGTCGCGGACGCTGCCCGCGACCAATCACCGATTTGGGCGCCAAATTTAAATATCGGCCGCGACCAATCACCGATCTTGGCTCCACATTTAAACACCGCTGTGCTGATTGTTCGCAGCCGATATTTAAATGTGGTGCCCAAATCCGTGATTGGTCGCGGGCAGCGTCGGCGACCAATCAGCAAAGTGGTGTTTAAGTTTTGCGCTAAGATCAGTGATTGGTCGGGTCCGAAGACCGCAACCAATCATCGAATCATCTTGGTGAGGACCGCTCCCCGGTCCTCCCTTCCGCATGGAGGTCAGCGGCGCCGGCGGTCCTTCCGCTGATACCGGCCGGGAGATGAGCGCCTCGTGCCGCTCATCTCCCGGCTGCATCTCCGTCCCGCAGATGGGTCCGGCAGTCGGGTTCCTTCTGCTGGTGCCGGCCAGGAGATGAGCGCCTCGCGGCGCTCATCTCCCGGCTGCATTGCCGCTCAGCTCCGTCCCGCAGATGAGCCGCTATCGGCCGCCATCTTTTTTCAGAAATCCCACGGCGCTGATTGGCCGCTGCCGGACCAATGAGCGACGCGGGATTTTTCTGGACAGACAGACAGACAGACAGGCAGACAGACAGACAGACAGATAGACAGATGGGATAAGACAATTATATATATAGATATATATATATACATATATACTGTATATACACATATCGTCTAAGCATGCAGGCCTACTGTGTCTCCTGGTGATTCCAGCCCTGATCATAATACTTTACAATTTGTTTTGGTGAAATTAAAAGTTTCTTAAAGGGAATCTGTCAGCAGGTTTTTGCTATGTAATTTGAGGACAAAGCCCAAGATAAAAACAAAATAAGCAAATACCCTGCAGTAAATAAATAGCAATAGTCCATGATAATAATATAAGGTACTTAGCTAACATAATTTTGATAAAAAACAAAACATAAAAGCCGTTACACTACATCAAGGTGACCCTATTCAGGACAGTGCTAACCTCTAGTATTAAAACCTTACCTTGTCAAATAATGTACATGTGAATAAGGACTAAGAAGGACTAAGGCCCAGATATTGGACACCTAGTCATGGGGAACTAGATGAATGTAATGTCCAGCTAAAAAAAAGGAGGCCACACCTTTATTTGCACAGAGTACAACAATTCTGAAACAAAAACCTAAAGAGATGACCTAGAATATAATTTGTGATGGGTGTCTCAATATGGAAACCTCTGGTGGTACCTGCCTCTTGTGTGGTACCACCAGCGGAACACCGTCACACCACACACACACTGTATACGCTGTACGCACCAAACACACACACGGTATACGCTGTACGCACCACACACACACACTGTATTCACCGTAAACACGTACGCACCACACACACACTGTATACACCGTACACACCACACACACACTGCATACGTCGTACGCACCACACACACTGAATACGCCGTATGCACCACACACACACACTGTATACGCCGTACGCACCACACACACAAACGGTATTCACCATACGCACGTACGCACCACACGTTCACATACACACTGTATACGTACCACACACACACGCACACACTGTATTCACCGTACGCACGTACGCACTACACACACACACACACACACACACTGTATTCACCGTACGCACGTACGCAACACACACACACACACACTGTATACACCGTACACACCACACACACACACTGTATACGCCATACGCACCACACACACAGACTGTATATGTCATACGCACCACACACGCTGTATGCGCTGCATGACCACACACACAAACTGTAAATACCGTATGCACCACACACACACACACTGTATTCACTGTACGCACGTATGCACCACACACACGTACACACTGTGTACTTACCATGCACCACACACTCGTACACACTGTGTACTTACCATGCACACACTGTATAGTCCGTATGCACCACACACACACACTGTATACGCCGTACGCACCACACACACACTGTATACGCCATACACACCACACACACTGTATATGTCGTACGCACCACACACTCTATATACGCCACACACACACTGTATACGCCACACACACACACACACTGTATACGTCGTACGCACCACACACACACACTGTATACTTCGTACACACCACACACACACTGTATACGCCGTACACACCACACACACTGTATACGCCGTACACACCACACACACTGTATACGCCTTACACACCACACACACACACTGTATACTTCGTACGCACCACACGCACACACTGTATACGCTGTACACACCACACACACTGTATACGCCGTACACACACTGTATACGCCATAGGCACCACACACATACACACACTGTATACGCACATACGCACACACACATACATACACACTGTGTACGTACCATGCACACACACACACTGTATACACCGTACGCACCACACACACACACACTGTATACGCTGTATGCACTACACACACACTGTATATGCCGTACGCACCACACACACACTGTATACGCCATACACACCACACACACTGTATATGTCGTACGCACCACACACACTATATATGCCGTATGCACCACACACACACACATACACACTATATATGTCGTATGCACCACACACACACACTGTATACTTCGTATGCACCACACACACACTGTATATGCCGTACACACCACACACACTGTATACGCTGTACACACACACTGTATATGCCATAGGCACCACACACACACACTGTATACGCTGTACGCACCACACACACACACACTGTATAAGCCATACGCAACACACACACTGTATTCACCGTACACACGTACGCACCACACACACACTGTTTACACTGTACACACCACACACACTGTATACGCCGTACGCACCACACACACACTGTATACGTCGTACGCACCACACACACTGTATATGCCATATGCAACACACACTGTATATGCCGTATGCACCACACACTGTATTCGCAGTATGCACGTACGCGCCACACACACACACATACACCCTGTATACGTACCACGCACACACACACACACTGTATATACCGTATGCATCACACACACACTGTATTAACCGTATGCACGTACGCACCACACACACACACTGTATACACCGTACACACCACATACACTGTATACGCCGTATGCACCACACACACACTGTAAATGCTGTACGCACCACACACACACTGTATTCACCTTACGCACGTACGCACCACACACACATACACACTGTGTACGTACCATGCACACACACACACACTGTACACACTGTACGCACCACACACACACTGTATATGCCGTACGCACTACACACACTGTATACGCCATATGCACCACACACACACTGTATACGCTGTACACACCACACACACTGTACATGTCGTACGCACCACACACACTATAAATGCCGTACACACCACACACACACTGTATACTTCGTACGCACCACACACACACACACTGTATATGCCGTACACACACACACACACACACACACTGTATACGCCGTACGCACCTCATATACACACTGTATACGCCATACGCACCACACACACACACACACACTGTATATGCCATAAGCACCACACACACACTGTATACACCGTACGCACCACCACACACACACTGTATGCACCACCACACAGTCACTCTGTATACGCCGTACGTACCACCACACACACACACTCTGTATACGCAGTACACACCACATACACTGCGTACGGCGTACGCACAACACACACACTGTATATGCCGTATGCACCACACGCACACTGTATATGCCATACTCACCACACACACTGTATATGCCGTACGCACCACACATACACACTATAAACGCCGCATGCACCACACACTCACTGTATACTTCATACGCACCACACACACACACACACACACTGTATATGCCGTATGCACCACACACACTGTATACGCCGTACACACACACTATATACGCCATACGCACCACACACACACTGTATACGCTGTATGCACCACACACTGTATACGCCGTACGCACCACACATACACACTGTATGCACCATACGCACCACACACACACTGTATACACCGTATGCACCACACACACACTGTATACACTGTACGCACCACCACACACACACTGTATATACCGTACACACCACACACACTGCGTACGGCGTACGCATGACACACACACACACTGTATACGCCGTAAGCACCACACACACACTGTATATGCCGTACGCACCACATACACACACACTGTATACGCTGTATGCACCACACACTGTATACACCGTATGCACCACACACACACACACAGAATGTATACGCCATATGCAACACACACTGTATACGCCGTACGCACCACACACACACACACACACACACACACTGTATACGCCGTACGCACCACCACATACACACACACTCTGTATGCGCCATACGCACCACACACACACACTCTGTATACGCCGTATGCGCCACACACACACACACACACACACACACACACACACACACACACACACTGTATACTCTGCATGCACCCCACATGCCGCTGCCAGGATCAGCGGAATCATCAATGATTCACTGACCGCCACCATCTTTGTACAGGAGGATCGCATGTGCAGTCTTAATGTGACCGCCGCTATCTGCCTGCACAAAGATGGCGGCGGTCTGATTTAATGCGCGGGGAGACAGCTCAAACGAGCGAACACATGAGGGAAGAAGACAGCACAGGGGTGGAGAGAGAGAGCAGACAAGGGGGAGAGCACATGGGGTACACAGGTCACAGAAGAGATCACATGTGAGGAGAAGACAACAGATGGGGAGAGTGAAAGCGCACAGCGAGGAGAGAGACAGAGCAGAGGGGGGAGACAGCTCAAACAGGACAGCACATGAGGGGAGAACACAGCACAGGAAGGAGAGAGACAGCAGACAAGGGGGATAGCACATGGGGTAGACAGGTCAAAGAAGAGAGCACAGATGGAAGAAGTCAGCACATAGGGGAAAGAGAGAGTGGATAGGTGGGTGAGCACATAGGGGGGAGTGATTCTCAGTGCTGCAAAGCCTGCCCCCTTTGAGACATTACTGCCCTCCTGATGCATCGGGCCACCATCTAGTACTTACATAATCTGCAATAACTTAGACAGGCAGCATGTATCATCTGTCAGGTTCCCCCTAAGCAAACCAGCCCCCTGCAAGAAATTTTTTCATGGCGAATGTGGGGAGGGGCTCCTATCATATGAGACTACAACTCTCTCTTTTTTATATTAGCATCTGTAAATGTTCACTATAGGTACCTATTTTGAACTGAAATAGAAAATTTGCTAAAATATAAAGTATTATGTGCCTCTGTATTTGTAACTGTATTAAATAATTGCCCCTACACAAAAGTAGTTTTCTTAATTTCATGTTGTATGAAATTAAAGGTCTTTCTGGATGTTACTTAGAATAGAAACATTTAATAATAATTACATACCAATTATATTAATTGCTTTCTTAAATAATGAAAATAATGAGAACTATAATTTGCACTGCAGTAAAGCAGAATAAAAGTGTTTCAGCATAAATAGATATAAAACTGAGCTTGTTTATCCAATAATAATATGGAAACTGAGTAGGAATTATTCAACAATATTTAGATATAATTGCAAATTCTAAAAAATGTAATTCATGATTAGCTCATCATTTACTCAGTCATTTAAAGGGGCACCCAAAATGTATTTTTCTAACTTTCTATCCTTACACACTAACCTCTTTTGTAACAATACACTTCACATTATCTACCTAATCTCTATTTTTTTTCTACTGTTCTTCCTATAATGTTTTGTTTGAGTCAGGTGCAGGCAGGAGCCTCCAGGTGACAGGCAAGTTCTCCAGGTAGGCAGGCTAGCCTAGCCCATAGACAGACTGGCGGGTTTGACCATAGGCAGACCGTCGGGCTGGAGAGTGTCCTTGGCAGGCGGAGACTGGTAGCAGGTGAAGGCTCCGGATAAGCCGACTATCCAAGCCCATAGACAGACTAGCGGACTGGGCTGTAAGCAGACTGTCGGGCTGGACTGGTAATCAGGCTGGCAGACTGGACTGATAGTCAGACGGACAGGACTGGTAGTCAAACAGGCAGCAGGACCTGTGGGCTGAAGCAGAGTTTAGCATACAGAGCAACAACCTTGCACGGGCACCTCCATATTGGAGGAGGAGCCTTTTATAGGGTAAGTCCTCCAGCCATTGGCCGGGGACTTTTTAGGATTTCGCGCGTGGCCCCTTTAAGAGGGAAGGAGCGCGCGCGCGCACTAAGCACAGAGCCAGGGATGCTGCGTGCACCAGCAGCAGCTGCAGGGAGGCCAGAGGACACCGGAGCAGGACCGCGGCGGTAAAGGGGAACTGCGTCTCTGCCGGGCAGGAGGCAGAGACGCCGATGCTACACAGCGCTAGATCTCCATTTCTATCTCTGCCGCTGTAGCTACTGTAAAGGAAGACTTTATCAAGGGACAGTGATAGAAGTAGTCAGTGACACCAGAGCCAACCCACAGCTTCTAGCACTGCCCTTAAAAAAGTCATCAGTAGGGGGCAATAATAGAAGCAGAGTGCCAGCGCTCTGCTCACATCTGCTGCAGTGTCCATCACCCAAGATACAGAAACTTTTCAGAAGGGCAGCGATGCAAGACACTATTGAGTAGCTGCACGTCGCTACCCCTTGTGACAGGGGCAATGTATGCTGCGGGGAGTGAGTGGAGCGCCATCCGACTTTTACATCCTGTTTGAAACTTCTCTCAAACAAAATGTTACAGGAAGTACAGTATAGAAAAACATTTAAAGATTAAGTAGATATGGAAAAAAGTAGGGTGTTGTATAATGAACCAAATTACAACAGTGGCTAGGTTTTAAAGATAGATAATTAAAAAATACATTTTAGGTGCCGGACCACCTTTAAGAGTAGCAGACAACATGGACAACAGGAAAAAGTCATTAAGTGTTATAATCTACAAAATTCCTTTTCTTGTTTTTTTTTTTTGCTTTTCTAGTTTTGTACAATAAAAACACATTTTTAACAAGATCATTTGTTCTTGTCTTGCTGCATTGCAATACTCCTAATGAGTTTCCCAAATTCGTATTCACTTTCCTGTAAAGTGCAGCGTTTTTGTTTACTTTTAAAAAATGCTTGGAGAAAATGAGGCACAAACACAGCACGTGAACAAGTTCTAAGAGGTTCTGCTTTAAATGGAAGCTGTCATCAAGATTTTATACCCCAAATGAAGGGCATTTATGTAAAAGTGCTTTAATGCTCAATAAATCAAGAACTGAGAAAGCCAAAGTTGAAACATATGTCGGGGGCCTGACGTTCTGTGTTATTTATTGATGTCTATAGTCTGATATTGGCATTTAATCTTTGCTGCATTATTTATTTACTTTAATCCAATATTTGGATATATATGTACATTGCTATATACTTATGCTACACTCGCTACATACAGACCATTCTTTAATCATTAAAGAAAAACATACTGATCAGTTACCTCTTATCCATATATAATACGTTTGTCATGAGCTTTCTTTTTTGCATTGACACCACAATTTTACTGCATACATTTGAAAAAAAATTGTATGTATCAAAAAGATTATATTTACAGATATTTCCTCTTGTGGTTATTCACATCATTTTGTAGGTTTAAATCCTACCTTAGTGATCGGGTCAAATTTTTAAAATCTGACCAGTGTCTATTCATGTGGTAATAACTCTGGAATGCTTCAACATATTCCAGTAATTTTGAGATTGTTTTTTGTGACACATTATACTTTATGTTAATGGTAAATTAGGTTGATATGTTTTGAGTTTATTTATAAAAATATCAAAAAGTTTACAAAAATGTTAAAAAAAATTAGCAATTTTCAAACTTTGAATGATTACTAGCGTTGAGCGAGCACTAAAATGCTCGGGTGCTCGAAGCTCGGGCCGAGCTCGCCGTGATACTCGGGTGCTCGACCCGAGCAACGAGCCCAATGATAGTCTATGGGAGACCAGAGCATTTTTGCGGCGGCACCCCCGGCAGTCTTTAAAGGCCTAACAAGTGCCCAAAACAATAGTGACAGTGCTCAAATGACATGGGGACAGCATGAGGATTGCCCCAGGAAGCATTTCTAACCCCCAGGTCACTGCTGTCAACAACGTGGTCAGAGGTATTAAGCCACTTTTAAGGGCTCACAATAAAACGTTCAAAAACAAAACTGAAACTGCTTTCCTGTGAAATATGTTAAGGAAGTTCCTTTCCAGGGTAAAGACTTGTGTATAAGATAACATAAATAACCCCCCCAAAAAATACTCCTCCACACCTTGGGCTATGTTCACAAGTAGAATTTTTTATGCATTTTTGCACTTTTGTATTGCTTTCAACCGTGACAAATGCATTCAACGGGAAATGTCATTTTAACATTTTACAACCTTATCTGGCCATGTGCTGTGTGACACATGCATACAGGGCTGAAAAGACATGGGAACAGCATGGGGATGACTCCTGGAAGCATCTCTGACACCCAGGTCACTGCCAAAAAGTGTGCCCATCAGAAGTCATCCTTGCCGCTTCAGAAGATGCAGACTTGCAACTATCCCCATGCAAGTTCTTGTCCCAGGGCAGTGTTAAATTGTACCTCGCCCATTCCTTGCAATGCAAGCGCAAATATGCAGCCAACCACTCACCTACCCCCAGGCTGCAATACCATACTGCTTGCTTGCACTTGAAATTGGGCTTTTTAGGCATGTAGAGGCGGAATCTGGCCACCACGTCATGGATGCGTTGGCGGCCTGGTATCCATACTCAGTCCTCAGCTGCCCGGCGGCCGGGTGTCCACACTCGGTCCCCAGCCGTCAGGTGGCCGGGTGTCCACACACGGTCCCTAGCTGCCTGGGGGCAGCCGGGTGTCCATAAACGGTCCCCAGCCGCCCCTATTTCTCCTTGGAACATCCCCCCACACACTTTTATTAGCCCGGCTTGCTTTAGGTCAGCATTGGACGAGCCCACCAGAGAACCAGACTCCTCCGGTGGGCCCTGGCTTCTTCATCAGGGGAGTTGAGAGTGCCAAAGTGAGGAGCAAGATGATGATGATACAAGTTAGCATCTGCTTTGTTTTCTTGGAATGCAAGCGTAAGTGTGCAGCCTGCCACCCACACACCCCCAGGCCTCAATGCCATGCTGCTAGCTTGCACTTGAAATGGGGCCTTTTAGACATGTAGAGGCAGAATCTGGCCACCACGTTATGGCTGCGTTGGCGGCCTGGTATTCATACTCAGTCCCCAGCTGCCCGGCGGCCGGGTGTCCACACTCGGTCCCCAGCTGCCAGGGGGCGGCCGGGTGTCCATACTCGGTCCCCAGCCGCCCTGCGGCCGGGTGTCAACACACGGTCCCTAGCTGCCTGGGGGCAGCCGGGTGTCCATAAACGGTCCCCAGCTGCCCCTATTTCTCCTTGGAACATCCCCCACACACTTTTCTTAGCCCGGCCTGCTTTAGGGCAGCATTGGACGCGCCCACCAGAGAACCAGACTCCTCCGGTGGGCCCTGGCTTCTCCATCAGGGGAGATGAGAGTAACAAGGTAAGGACCATTATGATGATGATACAACTTAGCATCGGCTTTGTTTACTTGGAATGCAAGCGCATGTATGTAGTAGCGGCTAGGCCTGAGGTGGTCAGCGTTTTGGCACATATCCTACCTCCTCCGAGGATTGCTGGATGTTTTCCTGCTACTATCCCATTTCTATGACTTCCGTTAAAACAAAGCTTCAGGTGATAAATGATGGATGAGGTAGTAGCAAAGGAGAAAGAGCAGGAGTAACAGGGACCATTCACATCAATATCAGGCCAGTCAACCACATATGTCTTGAGGGATATGTTTCTGTAACAAAAGGAGCGGTTCGGCTACACAGTTATAGGGCCTACAGTGAGTGCAATGCATACCAAAAATTTCGAGGCCCTCCAATGCCCCTTGGAAATGACATGGAGGTCAGAGGGCCTTAACTAAAACGTTTTTTCCATTTATAGCAACTGGGTCTCCTGTACACTGTTGGCCTAAGCAGTGAATGGAAGGCTTTCCAAAAATTATGAGGAACTGCAATGCCCCTTGAAATAGACGTGGATTACAGCGTACTAAAAACCTTCTACCCATTATTGGGGATTGGGTCTCCCTTAGTTTTTGCCTTTGCATTGAAAAGCAAAAGCTGACTAAATTAGGAGGAAATGCAATGCCCGTTGGAAGAGTCGTGGAGGTTAGAGGTAATTAAAAACAACATTTCAATGCCCCTTGGAAGATCTGTGGAATTCAGAGTGCCTTAAGAAAACGCTTTTAATGCCCCTTTGAAGAGACGTGGAGGTCACAGTAGCTTAACAAGACGGTTTTAATGCCCCTCGGAAAAGACGTGGAGGTCTCAGTAGCTTAACAAGACGGTTTGAATGCCCCTTGGAAGAGACGTGGAGGTCACAGTAACTTAACAAGACAGTTTTAATGCCCTTCGGAAAATTGTTGGAGGTCGCACTAGCTTAACAAGACGCTTTTAATGCCCCTTCCAAGAGCCATACAGTACAGCATCTTAAAAATATTATTCCCATTATTGGGAAGTGGGTCTCCCACGGTCTTTGCTTATGCCTTCCAAGCAAAAGATGACAAAAATAAGTACGGAGGAACTTTCAATAATGGCAACACGGACCACGGTCACCCTGGTGGTATAGTGGTGGTGGAGGCTGAGGATAAGGAGAAGAACATAAAACAGCCGAAATTAGCAAGCGTATACCCATGTGTTTGCGTGAAGCGGTTCATTTGAATACACCTCCCGAAATAACACAGTAGATTTGACTTTATGTTACTCTGCTGTCATTTGGTGGTGATGAGAAGTCTGGCCCAATCCAGCCCTTGTTCATTTTGATAAGGGTCAGCTTGTCAGCATTGTCAGTTGACAGGCGAGTGCGCTTATCTGTTATAATTCCCCCAGCGGCACTAAAAACACACTCTGATAACACGCTAGCGGCAGGGCAGGCCAGGACCTCCAAGGCGTACAGAGTGAGTTCATTCCAAGTGTCCAGGTTGGATACCCAATAATTAAAAGGCACAGAGGAATCACGGAGAATGCTGGTACTGTCGGCAAGGTACTCCCTCACCATCTTTTGAAACTTTCCACTCCTTGTGAGAGTATCCCGCGCCTCAGGGTCTGTCCGAAGGGAGAGTCTGAGAAAACTGTCCCAAAACGTTGACAGTGTTCCCTGCCTCTGCTGGATTGGAGTTGCATCTCTCTCGCATGTACGCCTTGGTTGGGCAGCGAACTGTGACCTCTGCCACTAGCGTGTTCAGATGGGAATCTTTTTATCAGTTCTGCAGCAAGGGTCTTCTGGTACTGCCCCATTTTTGTAGACCTCTCCACCTCAGGAATAAGAGAGTGAAAGTTGTCCTTGTAGCGGGGGTCTAAAAGTGTCACCAACCAGTAGTGACTGTCACCCAACATTTTGAAAATGTGAGGGTCACGGTTAAGGCAGAGTAACAGAAAGTCATCCATGCGTGCCAGACTGGTAACGGGCAAGACTTCCGTGTCCTCACCAAGATGACGACTGACCATGCTCTCCTCCTCCTCCTCCTCCTCCTCCCCCCTGTCCTCTGGCCACCCACGCTGAACCGACGGTATGACAGTTGTACAGGTACTACCATCTACAGCGCATGATACAAGCTCCTGTTCTTCCTCCTCCTCCTCCTCCTCTCCCTCATTGTCCCCCAATGCACATTGGGATGAGATGAGGCTGGGCTGTGTGTAATCGACCGCTACGGCTTCTTCATCCATTTCATCATACTCTGGCTGCAATGCCTCCTCTTTAATTCTCTGCAGAGAGCATTGCAAAAGACAGACAAGTGGAATGCTGATGCTAATGATGGCGTCATCGCCACTCACCATCTTGGTGGACTCCTCAAAGTTTGTCAAGATGGTACATATGTCAGACATCAAGGTCCACTCCTGAGGTCTTATGTGTGGAGTCTGACCTGAATATCGACGGCCTAGTTGCAGCTGGTACTCCACAACTGCTCTCTTCTGCTCACAAATACTTTGCAACATGTGTAGGGTAGAGTTCCAACCTATGGGGACATCACACACCAGTCGGTGTGACGGAAGCTGCAAATGCTGCTGCAACACAGCAAGGGCGGAGGAAGATGTAGCCGACTTGCGAAAATGAGCTGACAGGCGGCGTACTTTGACGAGCAGATCTGGCAACTCGGGGTATGATTTAAGAATACGCTGAACTATGAGGTTAAGCACATGAGCCAGGCATGGTATGTGTGTGATCTTGCCTCGCCTCAGAGCCGCCACCTGGCTATGGCCATTGTCACACATGACCATGCCTGGATGTAGGTTCAGCGGTCTCAGCCACAGATCTGCCTGCTCTTTCACAGCTGTCCACAACTCACAAGCAGTGTGAGGTTTCTCACCTAAGCTTATGAGTTTCAGCACAGCCTGTTACCGCTTGGCGGAGGCAGTACTGCAGTGCTTCCAGCTTGTAACTGATGTGGTGATATCTGAGATGGAGGCTGAACATGAGGAAGAGGAGGAGGATGATGCGCAGGACCTGTACACTGTGGGGGCAACTCTGACTGACATAGGGCCCGCAATCCTCGGTGTGGGGAGGATGTATTCCGTCCCAAGGTCTGACTGGGTCCCGGCTTCCACAATGTTACCCAGTATGCCGCCAGGGAGATGTACCATCCCTGGCCACAAGCACTTGTCCATGTGTCCGTTGTCAGGTGGACTCTCCCAGTAACTGCATTGTTGAGGGCACGGCAGATGTTTTGGAACACGTGCTCGTGTAGTGCAGGGATGGCACACGTGGCAAAATAGTGTTGGCTGGGGACCGAGTACAGAGGGAAAGCCACCGCCATAAGGTTGCGGAAGGATTCCGTCTCCACCAGCCTAAAAGGCGGCATTTCCAATGCAAGCAGTCGTGAAATGTGCGAATTTAGGACTGTGGCCTGTGGGGCGTTAGCTGCGAATTTGCGCTTTCATTCAAATGTCTGGGATATGGACAATTGAACGCTGCGGTGAGACGTGGACGTTGATACTGTTTCTTGAGGAACTGCCATAACAAGTGAAGACTGAGAGGAGGGGGGATCTTTGCATGCAGTATGGGCAGGGGATAGCCTTGCACACACAACAGGGGGTTCTATTGCATGCACAATAGCGGAAGAAGCAGTGGTGACACCCGCTGACACTGGTCGTGGACCCTGGGGTTCGCCCCCAAAGTCGGGTGCTTTGCTGCCCTGTGCCTGATCATGCTGGTGGTGGTCAGGCTGGTAGTTTTGTCACCCCTACTGATGCTGGCATGGCAGGTGGTACAAATGGCCTTTTTGGGGTTATCAGCAGAGTCTTTAAAAAAATTCCAGACTCTGGAAGACCTACAGGTTGTACTGGCAACGTCCCTCGTGTTGGGTTACGGGGAACTGTTGCCCGCCTTCTGTGTGCGGCCACCACACTGCTTCTTCCTGCCTGTTGGGGTACTCTGCCTCCCTCACCCTGTGTGTTGCTGGCCTCACCCTGCATGTCCTCCTGCCACGTTGGGTCAGTTACTAGATCATCCACCACCTCCGTCTCTTCCACTTGCGCACCACGATCCTCCTCCTCACTTCCTGGCAACTGTGTCTCGTCATCGTCTACCTCTTGTGACAAATTGCCAGCGTCGACTTCCTGTCGCCGTGGCTGTTCAAATATTTGGGCATCGCTACATGGGATCTTCTCTTCCACCACTTCAATCGAAGCAGGCGAGCGGCACAAATCTGGAAATGGACCAGTGAACAGCTCTTCAGAGTGTCCAAGCGTGGGATCAGTTGCTGTCTGACGACACTCGGCATGGTGGGAGGAAGGAGCATCAGGTTGAGGAGGAGTATGCGGTCGAGACTCACGGCTACTAAGAGTTGACCGTGTGGAAGACAGACCGGAGTTGGTGGAACCCAGGTAACAGGAAGTACTATCTGCTATCCAATTAATAACCTGTTCACACAGATCAGTTCGCAATACTGGTGTTGTTCTGTGCTTCCCTAGTTTTTTTTACGCCAAAAAATGCCTAAAGCAGGATAAAAAAGATTTTTTACCGTGGAACAGCAAAACCACAGTTATAATTTACTGGTGTATACCAGACTATTTTCAACAGATATATTTGAGTCTGAACAATCGGGAGACGCTACTACTGTTTTTCTTTACGGCAAAAAATGACAAAAGCAGGATAATAGAGACATTTTACGATGGAACAGCAAAACCACAGTTATAATTTACTGGTGTATACCAGACTATTTTCAACAGATATATTTGTGTCTGAACAATCAGGAGACACTACTACTGTTTTTTTTACAGCAAAAAATGGCAAAAGCAGGATAATACAGAGATTTAACCCGTGGAACTGCAAAACCACACTTCTATTTCTCGGGCCTACACCAGACTATTTTCAACAGATATATTTGTGTCTGAACAATCAGGAGACACTACTACTGTTTTTCTTTACGGCAAAAAATGCCAAAAGCAGGATAATAGAGACTTTTTACTGTGGAACAGCAAAACCACAGCTATAATTTACTGGTGTATACCAGACTATTTTCAACAGATATATTTGTGTCTGAACAATCAGGAGACACTACTACTGTTTTTTTTACAGCAAAAAATGGCAAAAGCAGGATAATACAGAGATTTGACCCGTGGAACTGCAAAACGACACTTCTATTTCTCGGGCCTACACCAGACTATTTTCAACAGATATATTTGTGTCTGAAAAATCAGGAGACACTACTACTGTTTTTCTTTACGGCAAAAAATGCCAAAAGCAGGATAATAGAGACTTTTTACCGTGGAACAGCAAAACCACAGTTATAATTTACTGGTGTATACCAGACTATTTTCAACAGATATATTTGTGTCTGAACAATCAGGAGACACTACTACTGTTTTTCTTTACAGCAAAAAATGGCAAAAGCAGGATAATACAGAGATTTGACCCGTGGAACTGCAAAACCACACTTCTATTTCTCAGGCCTACACCAGACTATTTTCAACAGATATATTTGTGTCTGAAAAATCAGGGAGACACTAATCGTTTTTTTTTTACGGCATAAAATGCCAAAAGCAGGATAATAGAGATTTTTTACCGTGGAACAGCAAAACCACAGTTATAATTTACTGGTGTATACCAGACTTTTTTAAATATATATATTTGCAGCTGAACAGTGAGCGACACGCTTAAACTGTTTTTTTTTTTAGATACAAATGGCCCAAAACTGGATAATGCAGAGGTTTGAACCGTGGAACTGCAAAACCACACTTCTATTTCTCTAGCCCACACCAGACTATTTTCAACAGATATATTTGTGTCTGAAAAATCAGAGACACGCTTTTTTTTTTTTTTGGTGTGGGGGGTGGGGGGACACCAAAAGGTTAATAAGACGGGTATTTGTACAGTGTGAAGGAGGAAAAAAAAAAAGAGGATTTACATGAAAAAAAAAGGATTTTTCCTGGCCCCCGAGACCTGGAGCTAAGTCCAGCAATTCAGCAACAGGAGCACACAGGACTGTAATGCAGCGTTTGCTGGTATAAAGACTGCGTCTCCTATACAGCCTGCCTGCTTGCCTGCCAGATATCTGGGATGGATATTAGTCCTGAGAAGGACTGTTTGTTTGATCTGGCAGCCTTTACAGACCCTACACTAACTGTTTCACAGTATATATCTCTCCCTAAATCAGCAGCGCTGTCCCTACACTGTCTGATCCGGAGCGACTGTGTCCAAGATGGCGCCGCCTGGTTTTAAATACTCGAGGTGACGCTGTGCAGCCAGCCAATCACTGTATTGCCCACAAACAACATGGCTGCGGCATTACAGTGACTGGCTGGTAATCCCTGCATGTTCTTTGGCTCTGTAAAGAGCGCCAAACATGCAAGGCGGAGACCAGAGCTCCCGCCCGAGTAACCCGGAAATGCTGGGTGCTTGCCGAACATCCCGAGTAGCGTGATGCTCGGGCGAGTACCGAGCAGTGTCGAGCATGCTCGCTCAACAATAATGATTACCCCTTTAATAAAGATAGTCATACCACACAAAAACATTAAGAAATAACATTTCCCTCATGTCTGCCTTACATCAGCACCATTTGTAAAATGTTATTTCATTTTGTTAGCATTTTAGAAGGTTTTAAAAATGGAGCAGTCATTTTTCATTTTTTCAAGGAAATTTATAAAACTTATCTTTTAAGGAACCTATTAAGTTTTGAAGTGACTTTGGGGATCTTATATATTGGGAATCCCAAAAAGTGATACCATTTTAAACACGCCATTCCTCAACATATTCAAAATTGCTTTCAGCTAGTTTATTAACCTTTCATGTTTATTTCAGGAATTAATGCAAAGTGGCATAACAGGAATGAAAAAAATATTTTTACCATCTAAATGTTAACATCTTCTGAACAGGCCACTATAGCTGGCAGTCTTTAAGGCCATTATTTGGCCGTGAATTGCTATGTCAAACATCAGGACCACACAATGAAGATCTCATGGTGCCGATAGGGTTAAATAAGGAGCCCCCGTACTCTGTTAACCATCTAGATGCTGTAGTCATTATTGACCGCAGCATTTAAGGGGTTAAATGGCTATAGTCGGTACCAACACTGATCTTGGCTGATGCAGCAACTTGTCAGCTATAGTGTACAGCTGACAGCTTTTGGATTGTCACCCGCCGGGGAATACTAGTCTCTTATATTGCAGGTCAGTAAAAAGACATATTGGTGGTCACTAATGGGTTAACATTCACTGTAATGGGGCAGACAGAATCACTTTGGAGTCCATCTGGCCTCTTTCCTGGCGGTGTCCGCAAGTTTAACCAGATTTGTGCACCTTTGGATGAACATTATACAAAGGAAAGACAGAGTAACTCTGCCTTCCTCAATTTTGCAAATGGATCCATTGAGGATTCCATCTGAATCATGTATTTTGAAGATTCAAATAGAAATTACATAAGTGCTCAGTGTAGAACACAAAATTAATGTGAACTGAGCCTTTAAATTGATTCAAAATGTTATGTACCCCAAAATGAGACCAATAAAAACATCAACTTAACTGACTAAAAACAAGCCCCCTGTCAGGATTGTCATCTGACTACAGAAATATAGGGGGTTTTCATGTTACCGGTAGCAAAAAAAGGCTCAACAAAAAGTGACATGCTTTCCTCCCCAAAAAATCCAGAAAAATCTGTACTCCCAAATCAAAATGCCTCCATCCCTGCTGAGCCTGAAATTGTGCCTAAACTGCAGTTAATGCCCTCATGTTAGGCATTACTGTAGTAGGGAGGACATAGTGATTTAGGGGGTGCTTATCTCCATCAGCACAAGCTAGGCACTATATATTGGGTACTAAGCTGGAATATTTGCAATTTTCACTCTATAATGTCCAATGCAAGCTAATAAATTTGCTATTAATTCAAACTGTACTCTTTCCCTTCCAAGCACTGCCGTATGCCAAAACAATAGTTTCCAACCCTATGTGGGATATTTACATACTCCATTTTTTCCTATATTACCAGTATTACCCTTGTGAAAATGAGAAATGTTGGGATAAATACATAATATTTAATTTTCATGGCCGAATGTGATAACAATTCTGTGAAGTACTTGTGGGTTTAAGATCTTCATCATAATCATACG
This sequence comes from Phyllobates terribilis, assembly GCF_046119375.1. Classification (NCBI taxonomy): domain Eukaryota; kingdom Metazoa; phylum Chordata; class Amphibia; order Anura; family Dendrobatidae; genus Phyllobates; species Phyllobates terribilis. The sequence goes on along the minus strand of NW_027362764.1, from coordinate 527,982,720 downwards.
TAAATTCTGTGAGGGGTATAGTCTCCAAAATCTTGTCACTTTTGGAGGAGTTTCTACTGTTTTGGCACTTCAGGGGCTCTGTAAATGCAATATGGTGTCCACTGTCTATTGCAGCCAAATTTGCACTCCAAAAATCAAATAGCTCTCCTTTACTTCAGACCCCTGCCATGTACTCAAACAATAGTTACCCTGTACACTCAGGAGCAATTGCACAACAACTGTGGAGACTTTTTTTCTTATTACGCTTGTGAAAATCAAAAATTTAGGGCTAAAACAAGATTTTTGTGTAAAAAAACATAATATTTCATTTTCACAATACAATGTTCTAAAAATCAATGAATCATCTGTTTTTCAAAATGCTCTCTACACCCCTAAATAAATTCATAAAGGATTGTAGTTTTCAAAATAGGGTCACTTATGGAAGCTTTTTTGGCACTTCAGGGGCTATCTGAATACGAAACAGCGTTCGCATTATATTCCAGCAAACATCGCTCTCCAAAAGTCAAATGGTGCTCCTTCCCCTCTAAGCCCTACTATGAGCCGAAACAGCAGGTTTAGCCACTTGTGGAGTATTCATGTACTCAGGAGAAAATGAAGCCCACAATTTGTTTTTGAAATTTCTCCTGTTACCCTTGTAAAAATGAAAAATTTGGGGCCTAAAGCAACATTTTCATTGAAAACAATGTAATATTTAATTTTCACGGCCTACTATTATAAAATTTTGTGAAGGACCTGTGGGTTAAAGATACCTATTATATCCATCAATGAACTCCATGACGGGTGTATTTTCCAAAATTGGGTCACATTTGGGGGCGTTTCTAATGTTTTGACACCTCAGGGGCTCTGGAAATATGACATGACTAGTGTTGAGCCACCCCCGTAGTGTTCGAGTTCGGTTCGGTTCGTCGAACACCCGTGTGTTCGCCGAACAGTTCGTCGAACTGTTCGTCGAACACCTTCGAACACCGTTAAAACCAATGGCAGGCAAACAAAAACACATAGAAACACATAGAAAACACCTTCAAAGGTGTCCAAAAGCTGACAAACTGCTCAGAAGACACAACTAACACATGGAAAAGTGACAAGTACATATAGTCATGCGAAAAGAAAAGAGGTGGAGGAGTAAAAGGAGGGGGAGACACAGATATAGGCATGTCATGCCCTTCTAAAATCCAAAAAGTGAGAAGCCGAGATGGCCAGTCCGCTCCTGCCCGTGCCACCTCCGTGTCGCCGGGTTTGTGCCAGAGCCGCGGTGAACCCTGACAGCCAGCCCCCCTCTCCCAATACTGGTGCCTGTCCGCTGGTGGGTCGAGAGAGCCCCCCTGTGGTGGAGGCAGCTCTAAGCTTTTTAATTTAAATTGTCCCTCTAATTTGAATGAATACACTTTAAATCCATTTACAAGGATCTATTGGAGGGCAAGTCTCATGCCAGCAGCCGCGTAATTCCAGCTCCAGTAGCGTCCACTAAAGCTGCTGCAGTTAAAAAGCTTTTATAAGGATCGAGCTCGGCTGTCCACCGCAAGGCATCCTAGTGCCAGTCCCAGCCCCTATGCCTTGGGGTGCCTCCTGATGCTCTTCACTAAGTATCCCGTGGTCCCGAAGCATTTCCTTTGAAAAAATTAAGTGTCCAAACTACAGGTGGTGTAGCTTGCTTAACAGCCGGGATAATCCGCTGACTAGCAGACACTGCTACTAGGCACAAAGTATTTCCTGGGCTAGATGCAGTTAAAAATTTGTAAGTAGATACTCTCGTTGGATGCTGAGAAAGCATTCCATAGAGTCTCCTGGCACGCCATATATGATTCTCTTAAAAAGCTTGGGGTAGGGGTCTAGGGGACCCTTTTATAGCCAAAATCACGGCCCTGTATCACAATACGTCACCTAGGCTGAAGATAAATGGAACTGTAGCACCGAGGGCTCGGTTGCTACAGAGGTATTGCACCTCACCCAGAGGTGTGATATCTCACTCTCAGATAAGGATGGAGTGTGGATCAGGACCCGACACCTGCATGCATTACACCACATTGCCGTGGGGCAGGGCGACCAATATGCCCCTGAGATGGGCACGACAGTCCCTGTCCCTGGCTGGAGTGGGGGGAGGGAACACTGAGGAAGGGGAACCCTGCAGTGCAGGAGCAGGGAGGAAGCAGTTCCTGGGTGCATTGAGAAGGGAGTATAAAAGGTGGGCACCATCTTAGTTCAGTGCAGAGAAGTCTGAGCAGAAGTGGCAGGGAGCAGGGGCTCTGCATGAGCTCTTCTCCGGGGCGGGCCTAGTAACAGAGGCCCAGGCCTGCAAGAGGGAGAAGGAAGGAAGAGGAGCGGAGAAGGCTCCAGGAACGAGGAATGAAGGGATCCCAGGGGTGCGGACGGGCGAGTCGCCACCGCACGCCCGAATCCACCTGCGTGGAGGGGTCAGGCCAAAGGGGGAGACCGGTCCCCGAACTAGTGGAGGCAGGAAACGACCCTCAGCTAGAAACCGGAGGCTCTGACATTTTATGTGGCGCAGCCCCTTGCTCCACCCGCTAGGAAGGCACCACATAGTGTCAGGGAAACTGGCGCCAAGTTTACCAAGAGGAGGCCCGAGGCAGCCGGACAGAAGTGTTGGTAAGAAAGGCCAGACAAAGGACACACAAAGGGGGTCCTGTGAAGCGCTCCAAAGTTATCTGGGAGTTGTCTGAGCCCCTCACCTGGTGAGCACAGTACGACGTGGGCAGCCGTTACCTGCAGACGTGGTCTGGATAATAAGAACTGTGAGTAAAGGCCCTGAACTGCATCACTGACTCCGTGTCGTTACTGCTGCTGCCCTGCACCATCACCCCCATCCTCCGCATACACTGCCCTGAGGCTATACTCCTCCCGTGGGGAGTTATGCTACGCTCTGCTGCACCCACAACACCAGCCTTAGCGGTCTGCCCTGTAGCGGCGGTTCACTCTGACCGCAATCCACGGGTGGCGTAGTCGGACATTTAAACATCAAAACCACATAAATAGTTCCGCCACTGGTTTGACCGCCCTGAGCCACGGAACCGGATCGCCGCCACGAAGACTACAACCACCAGCATCCACCAAAAAGGGTCCGGCTCCGGGTGTCCCAAGGCCCAGGGGGTGCGTCAGAACATTTTCATCACCTTTCACAATCACCAATGGGACAAGGCAGGGATGTCCTCTGTCCCCTCTCTTATACATCCTAGTGACGGAGCACCTGCTCTCATCAATTCGCCATAACCCCAATATTAGGTGGATTGAGGTGGGAGGCACCGAGTACAAGTGCTCTCTATTTGCTGATGATGTCCTAGTATATATCACTCAATCACATATATCCATCCCTGCTGTTATGGCTGAAATAGATCACTTTGTTACATGGTAAAATTTTAAAATCAATGCAGCGAAGTCTGAGGCCCTCGATGTCTCCCTCCCTAAATCCATATAGGATTCCATCCAGTCCAACTTTCCCTTTGCCTGGCCCTCACAGGGTATCAAATACTTAGGAATTCCTATTCATAGAGACCTCTCCCATCTATGTTATCTTAATTTTGGGCCCTTTATTGAACAATTCCATACAGACCACGGTTGGCAAGTTGGAACTGTGAGATTCACTATGTACACCACTGGTATTTTGTGGAAAAGCACATGTAAGATTCTGCAACAGTCTCTGCTGATACTCCTGCATGCGTGCATCCCTTTCTATGGCAGGAATAATTTCTGCAAATTTACTTTTGTACCGGGGATCTAACAGTGTGGCAACCCAGTAGTCAGGATTATTTCTAATTCTCACAATTCGAGGGTCATGTTGCAGGTAGTGCAGCAAGAAGGCACTCATGTGTGTTGCGCATCCAGGAGCACCAAGTCCCTGTTGTGTTGGTGGCGAGGTAACAATCATGCTTCCTTCCTCTGTCCTCTCCCCCCAACCTCGCACAACAGAAATGTGATCAAGGTCTCCCTCATCTGATGAGTCTTCCATCAGTTCGTCCTCCACTTCTTCCTGGGCTCCTGCACCTTCCTCACTAGTTTGGCTGCTACCATGCACCCTGGTAAAATCATCTCCCCCACCCTCACATGCCTGCCGCCCTGGTGCTGCCGACCGTCTGGACCTTGCAGATGTTAGCCCTTCCGCATACAACTCCTCCTCCTCTACTTCCTCCACCTCCTCTTGTGCCACCACCTGACTCCGAATTCTGTTTAACATGTGCTCCAGCATGTAAATCACCGGAATAGTCATGCTGATAATGGCATCGTCAGCACTAAACATCTTCGTCGCCATTTCAAAACTGTGCAGAAGGGTGCATAGGTCCCTGATCTGAGACCACTCCTCCAGCGTGATTTGCCCCACCTCTGAATCTCGTTGGCCCAGGCTATACGTCAGAACGTATTGCACCAGGGCTTGTCGGTGCTGCCACAGTTGCTGCAACATGTGCAGAGTTGAATTCCACCGGGTAGGCACATCGCATTTTAGCCGGTGAAGTGGCAGGCCCAACGACTTCTGTAGAGATGTAAGTCGCTGAGCTGCGGGATGCGAACGGCGGAAGTGAGCACACAGCGACCGTGCCCTCTGCAGAAGGCCATCTAGTCTGGGATAGTGGGCTAAAAATTGCTGGACAACCAGGTTCAACACGTGAGCCATACAAGGCACGTGTGTGACATTGCCCCGGCGAAGGGCCGCACCCAGGTTTGCAGCATTGTCGCACACGGCCTTCCCTGGTTTCAGGTCCAGTGGAGACAACCATTCATGAAATTGGTTCTCCAGAGCTGACCACAACTCCTCAGCTGTGTGACTCACATTTCCCAGACATTTCAATGTAAAAACCGCCTGATGACGTTGAGCCCTACTGCCAGCATAGTAAGGAGGTGTGCAGGATCCCTTCTGCGCAGTTAGAAAGCTTGTGGCATGACCAGACAGGCTTTGGGTGCAGGTGGAAGACCGAGAGGAGGTTGAGGAGGCAGAAGCAGTGGAGGAAAAATGACATAAAGAGGATTGACGCACAACTCGTGGGGACGGCAAGACTTGGACAGCAGCCCCTTGTCCTGCTGTCACCATAGTTACCCAGTGCCCAGTCAGCGACATGTAACGCCCCTGTCCATGCCTACTCGTCCAAGTGTCTGTGGTGAAATGCACCCTGTCACACACAGAGTTTCTCAAAGAAGCGGTGATGTTGTGTGCGACATGCTGGTGGAGCGCAGGCACACCTTTCTTTGAGAAGTAGTGCCGACTGGGCATCTGGTACTGGGGCACTGCGACGGACATAAGGTCTCAAAAATCCTCTGTGTCCACCAGGCGGAAAGGCAGCATTTCTGTAGCCAAGAGCTTGCAGATGGTGAAATTCAACCTCTTAGCTTTCTCATGGCTAGGAGGAAATGGTCTTTTACTTGTCCACATTTGAGGGACCGAGGGCTGGCTATTGTGCTTAGACGGGGTTGATAAGGGTGTCCCCGGCAAACTGCCGGTCTGTGAGGAAGATGCAGGCGGACATGTTAGGTTGCCTTGATCCAAAGGTGGTGCTATCGATGTCGGACAGCGCTCAAGACCAGCTGGTGTTACCACCTTCAAAGAAAATGATGACCTGCCAATCACGCTGGCTGTTGCGGGTAAAGAGGTGGCAGGTCTGTGCCCCAAAACAGGTGTGACTGCTGTCCCCCCAGTCACAGAGGATGAAGAGGCCGCGGATGCACAAGATATGGCAGACGGTGGTTGGCCCGGCCGGCTAGACCGCATTGTAGCACACTGAGCTTCCCACTGCAACTTATGCTTCATGTCCATGTGCCGTTTCATGCATGAAGTACTCAAACTATGTATTTTTTGGCCTCTACTTAGCTTTTGCTGACAAATGTTACAGATAACACGAGTTGGGTCATCTTTATCGATCTGAAAAAATGCCCAGGCTATGCAAGGCTTAGCACCCATGCGACCTGAAGAGCCACCACGACTTGTGGTGAGAGGCAGAGTTGTGTTTGAGGATGCAGTTGTTGACGTGCTTCCAGTACTACGTCTCTGTCCAGGAAGGCGCAACCTGACCTCGTCGTCACTAGCATCTTCCTCCACCTCCTCTGCTGACCTCATCTCTTGGCTGACTGTGGGTTGACAGTAAGTGGGATCTCCGACCTCATCATCATCACCCTGTGCGTTATCACACCCGTCGTCCTCAGAGCCAACCTGTTCCTGCCCTGACAAAAAACTAAAGTTGTCGCTCCAATCAGGTATTTGAGTCTTATCATCGTCTTCCTCATTGTCTCCACCAACAGGAGTTACAGTTTGGGAATGAGGGTCTACATTATGGTCAGAACCTTCTGCGTCTGGTCCTGGATCCGACTCATAAAGATTCTGGGCATCAGTGCAGATCATTTCCTCGTCTGGATTCACAGAGGCGCTGGAGTCGACCTCTGATTCCCAGGCTATAGTATGAGTAAACAGCTCTGCAGACTCAACCATCTGTTCTACCTCATACTCAGACGGGCAGCTGGAGATTTGGGAGCTGTGAGGAAGCAAGTGCGATTTGGGTGACACCTTTGAGGACTGGAGTATTTGTGATGTTGAAGTTGATGTGGAGGAGAGCCCACTTAAAGGAGCACTTGATATCCGTTGAAGCACCTGCTGTTTTTGTGCCTCATCTGGAATTTGTAGCGATTGGCGTGGCCGTAAGAAAGGGATCTTATCACATTGTCCGCTAAAAGAAGTAGACATTTTAGTTTGGCTGGAAGATGGTCTTTCTTCTGCACCTACCCCACGGACACAACCTTTTTTCCCCTTCCCAACACACCTATTCCCCTTTCCACCAGCAGCAGGCCTTTTTCCACTCATTTTGGTGGTTAACTAATTCACAACTCTGGAGTTGTTTGCACAAAAAAACAATGGATGGTAACCGAGCAGAGCTGAGTGGCCAAACTGTGGTATTAGGCCAAAACTATTGGCTGGGTTAGATGCAGAAAAAAATTATTTTTAATTTGCAACCTGATGGAGGTCAGTATAGATGGTCTAATAGACCAAGTCCCACACACTGCTAGAAGCCCAAATATTTTTTCAGAGCTAGATGCAGAAAAAAATTATTTTTAATTTGCAACCTGATGGAGGTCAGTATAGATGGACTAATAGACCAAGTCCCACACACTGCTAGAAGCCCAAATATTTTTTCAGAGCTAGATGCAGAAAAAAATTATTTTTAATTTGCAACCTGATGGAGGTCAGTATAGATGGACTAATAGACCAAGTCCCACACACCGCTAGAAGCCCAAATATTTTTTCAGAGCTAGATGCAGAAAATTTTTTTATTCAATTTGCAACCTGATGGAGGTCAGTATAGATGGACTAATAGACCAAGTCCCGCACACTGCTAGAAGCCCAAATATTTTTTCAGAGCTAGATGCAGAAAAAAATTATTTTTAATTTGCAACCTGATGGAGGTCAGTATAGATGGACTAATAGACCAAGTCCCACACACTGCTAGAAGCCCAAATATTTTTTCAGAGCTAGATGCAGAAAAAAATTAATTTTAATTTGCAACCTGATGGAGGTCAGTATAGATGGACTAATAGAACAAGTCCCACACGCTGCTAGAAGCCCAAATATTTTTTCAGAGAAATATGAAGAAAAAAATTATTTTTAATTTGCAACCTGATGGAGGTCAGTATAGATGGACTAATAGACCAAGTCCCACACACTGCTAGAAGCCCAAATATTTTTTCAGAGCTAGATGCAGAAAAAAATTATTTTTAATTTGCAACCTGATGGAGGTCAGTATAGATGGACAAATAGACCAAGTCCCACACACCGCTAGAAGCCCAAATATTTTTTCAGAGCTAGATGCAGAAAAAAATTATATTCAGTTTGCAACCTGATGGAGGTCAGTATAGATGGACTAATAGAATGATGCTATGCCCAAAAGATTTTACTTCACTAGGTGCAGTAAAAAAATTGGTATTCTATACACAGGTGGTATATCTTGCAACACAGATAGGCTAATCCACTGACTAACACACTCTGCAATAGGCCAAAAAGGATTAGCTTTGCTAGATTCAGCCAAATGCTGTGAAAAAAACTTGCACAGCACTGGCACAGACCTGCCTGGCAAAAACTGATAGGAACTGATGTAACCTAGTCCTGAAAAGGACTCCAATTACAATTAGTCTTTACTCCCACAATCTATCTATTTAAGAGCACAGACCTGCCTGATAAAAGTCGTAGGAAATGCTGTAACCTAGTCCTTAAAAGGACTGCAATCACAACTATTCCCTACTCCCAAGCTATCTGTATATTTGTGCGAAAATTGGCTTGAAATTAACAAGGTATAGCGCACACAGCAACAGCGGTGCCGTCTAACACGCAGCTGCAGCAGTGAGAAAATGGTGGCGACGGGGAAAATGGCTTGGTCTTATAGGGCAAGGACATGTGACATACACAGCCAATCACACATGCCCTTGCTTGTGTGAAAAAAAGCACTTCGCTCCGTGTGTGCGCTGCTGATAGGCTGACAGATTGCACCTCCCCACTGCAAATGCGGGAAAGAGAAAAAAAAATGGAGATCTTCATTGTTCCTGCAGAGATCCATCCCCTGCCCCTCCCCCCGCCCCGCTGTACACTCAAACTGCGTATTAACATTAATTTTCATCATTACTGAGAAAAAATCCAGTTATGATTTTGGTGCACGAACAGTTATCGAACATAACCTCGAACAGCCGAATTTTTCTCAAATTGTTCGTGTTCGCCGACCGGCTCAAACACCGCCCAAAACAGCTCGAATTTGAGATTGGCGAACAGTTCGAGTAGAACAACGCTCATCTCTAGACATGACATCCACAAAATATTCCAGCCTGACTGTGCTCCAAAATTGTTATAGTACTCCTTCCCTTCCAAGCGCCACTGTTTACCAAACAGTTGTTCCTGACCACTTTTTGAGTGTAAATGTATTTAAATGAAATTGTGTGGTTTATTTTCTCCTTTCATCCTTCTCTAAAAGAAATATTAGGGGCTAAAACAGCATTTTATAAAAAAAAAGAAAAAAAAAAGTTATTTTTCATTTTTTTACTTCCATATTGAATTAATTCCTCTGAAGCACCTGAAGGGACAGCAAACTTTCTGAATGTGGATTTGAAAACTTTGAAAAGTGCAGATTTTAAATTGGGGTCTTGCTTGCAGGCTTTCTGACAATTAGACTCCTCAAATTCACACTTGGATACATTTTGGCAGAGCTGGTTGAAACTTGTGTGAAAATTTTTGCACAAATTCATGTTATGCAAAAAATTTGCAACATTTGAAGGTGCTTTTCACCAGTATTCTGGCATCAACAACTTAATAAATCATTGCCATAGTCTTTAAATAGAGAAGCTGGTATTTTCTGGATAACTTGAATTATTTTGAAATAAGTAACAATTTTGATATATGAGACTAAATTATATTTTACAAAATCCATTTATTTCTACTAGGTTTAAGATATATATTTTTTAATTATTCTTGATGGTTCACTTAGAAATCTTACCAATTCATTTTGATCTGTCAGATTAGATTTATTTTAAAAAAAATAGTTAATTAGTTTTCAGTTGATTTCAACAGATAACATTTCTAATCATAAAATTATGTGTAATTTCAATTTTAACAAAGTTGCTGGGCCTAACTTATTACAGTGTATTTGCTTACCTTCTTAAGTGACTATTGAAAAAGGCATCCACTTTTATTAAACTACTTTCACATTTGTAATAATTCCAACCACTTAAAATTAAATGCATATTAGAAAAATAATTTCCGACTAAAGTACTTTTGCAAACTCATGAATATCAATAGGGAAAATGAATATGTTAACATATCATGAAAATTTGAACAGTGACCACAATTTCCCTCACTAGCGTTGGTTGTGGAATATGATTTCATTATGTAAATAGCCCATTTATTTTCACAAGTAATGAAATATTTAACCCGAAAATGTGCTTGAAAGAATGATTCACATATTTGATTACTTCTTTCACGGTCTTGACATTTTAATGTAGAAGGTGACAGTAAAACTGGAGAAAAGTAAGTATACCTATCTTTAGATTTTATGGATATTTGTACAATGAAATAATCTGTAAAACTGTGGGAATCTTCAAAAACCCTCCTAGGTTAGCCAGAAGAGAGCCACTCAGAGGCTGTAACATGTTGCTTCTAAAATTCTACAGTGAGATATTTTACCATTTTCCAAAAAAAATCTCTTTGTGGGACATAAAATGACTAAAGATGAGCGGAACGATCAGCGGATGATCGAATTAGAGTTGAATTTCCTGAAATCCACAGTTCCATGTGAATTCGACAAATTTCAATTCAATTGTGAATAGGAATCCAAGATTCCAGTGATATACATTGAAATCTTGCAACAGTCTCATCATCACCACTCAGTGTGTGACTGTGATTAAATACATCTGTGACTTATAGCAGCAACAGCCACTTCATAGCTGTATTTTTATTAGGTGGCACAACATCATGACTTTTTGAGGAACACAAAAAGACATGCCAGAGCTCCACCTGCAGAAATTTAATGCTGTATACAGTACAGACCAAAAGTTTGGACACACCTTCTCATTTAAAGACTTTTCTGTATTTTCATGACTATGAAAATTGTACATTCACACTGAAGGCATCAAAACTATGAATTAACACATGTGGAATTATATACTTAACAAAAAAGTGTGAAACAACTGAAAATATGTCATATTCTAGGTTCTTCAAAGTAGCCACCTTTTGCTTTGATGACTGCTTTGCACACTCTTGACATTCTCTTGATGAGCTTCAAGAGGTAGTCACCGGAAATGGTTTTCACTTCAAAGGTGTGCCCTGTCAGGTTTAATAAGTGGGATTTCTTGCCTTATAAATGGGGTTGGGACCATCAGTTGTGTGGTGCAGAAGTCCGGTGGATACACAGCTGATAGTCCTACTGAATAGACTGTTAGAATTTGTATTAGGGCAAGAAAAAAGCAGCTAACTAAAGAAAAACGAGTGGCCATCATTACTTTAAGAAACGAAGGTCAGTCAGTGCAAAAAATTGGGAAAACTTTGAAAGTGTAACCAAGTGCAGTTGCAAAAACCATCAAGCGCTACAAAGAAACTGGCTCACATGAGGACCTCCGCAGGAAAGGAAGACCAAGAGTCACCTCTGCTTCTGAGGATAAGTTTATCCGAGTCACCAGGCTCTGAAATCGCAAGTTAACAGCAGCTCAGATTAGAGACCAGGTCAATGCAACACAGAGTTCTAGCAGCAGACACATCTCTTCAACAACTGTTAAGAGGAGACTTTGTGCAGCAGGCCTTCATGGTAAATTAGCTGCTAGGAAACCACTGCTAAGGACAGGCAACAAGCAGAAGATACTTGTTTGGGCTAAAGAACACAAGGAATGGACATTAGACCAGTGGAAATCTGTGGTTTTGTCTGATGAGTCCAAATTTGAGATCTTTGGTTCCAACCATCGTGTCTTTGTGCGTTGCAGGTGAACGGATGGACTCTACATGCCTGGTTCCCACCGTGAAGCATGGAGGAGGAGGTGTGATGGTGTGGGGGTGCTTTGCTGGTGACACTGTTGGGGATTTATTCAAAATTGAAGGCATACTAAACCAGCATGGCTACCACAGCATCTTGCAGCGGCATGCTATTCCATCCGGTTTGCGTTTAGTCAGACCACCATTTATTTTTCAACAGGACAATGACCCAAACACACCTTCAGGCTGTGTAAGGGCTATTTGACCAAGAAGGAGAGTGATGGGGTGCTTTGCCAGATGACCTGGCCTCCACAGTCACCAAACCTGAACCCAATCGAGATGGTTTGGGGTGAGCTGGACCGCAGAGTGAAGGCAAAAGGGCCAACAAGTGCTAAGCATCTCTGGGAACTCCTTCAAGATTGTTGGAAGACCATTTCCGGTGACTACCACTTGAAGCTCATCAAGAGAATGCCAAGTGTGTGCAAAGCAGTCATCAAAGCAAAAGGTGGCTACTTTGAAGAACCTAGAATATAAGACATTTTCAGTTGTTTCACACTTTTTTGTTAACTATATAATTCCACATGTGTTAATTCATAGTTTTGATGCTTTCAGTGTGAATGTACAATTTGCATAGTCATGAAAATACAAAAAAATCTTTAAATGAGGTGTGTCCAAACTTTTGGTCTGTACTGCATATTTCAGTATTTGTACGAACAATGTGAAGGAATGATGGACTACATCATGCTGCAGTCAAACTGAAGCATGGGTTTCTGTAAGAGCAGAAAATGGCAGCTAATGAGGAATGCATTTAGCCTACTGAAGTCCTTTGAAGAGGTGGCAAAATTTGTTAGTAGGGATTAATGTGAAAACAACTATGCAATCTCACTAATATTTATCTGGGGAAAAAACATACTCATCAGCATGCTAGAGGGGTTAGAGGAAGAGCACTAATTTTCATCTGTTCAGTGCCATCATGTGGCACATGCTTCAATATTTGAGGAGGAAGGAGCAGCTACACGTGAAAATACATAGACTTGCTGCAGTCAGTGGATGACACAGTCAAAGCAAAAATGATGATGATTACGAATCTGGCCATGACGACCAACTGTCACAGTGGGGTTACCACAATGAAACAATAGGCATTTGGTCATGCAGGTGGGCACGACAAACTTTACATTGCAATGCTTGTGGAAGGACAGGAATATTGTTAGCATGAAGCAAAGTGATGGCTATTGGATAGCCATGTGTGAAGAATGGCACCAGAGAGACCCCGCAGAATCCCACCGCTGCCACCACTTGTGATGAATGGCACCAGAGAGAGATCCCTCATAATCCCACCGCTGCCACCACTTGTGAAGGATCCACACCTCGCCACCTGCTTGACGTCACAATTACGTCAGACGGATCACGAGATATGGATCTGCCCTTTGCAGTAACGGGATGTTCCGCACCCCCTTGAGGACATGTACGGTCAGATTGGTACCCTTCAACACAGACACCCCCTGTCCACACGGGTACGAGAAGGCACCGGGAGTGAGAAGAGGTGGCCCACTCAGTCAATGACGTGGCACTTCACTCGCTCACACCCCTGACGGGATGAGAGGCCCCTTCACTACCCCAGTGAAGAGGAACATTGTCGGCCTGGTAGAGCAGCCACCAGTTCCTATTAGATATAATTCCCTCTAGGACTGGTGGATTATATTGGGCCAGAAATCAGCCCGATAGTGTGTTCGTTGGACCGAACAATGGACATGAGAGTTTGTGGATAAAGATAATAGAGCAGTCCAAGGTAAAATTATATAATCGACATAAGGCACACTAGACAATGCACTATATATATATAAGTGTTATACATACATAATGGTCAGAGATGCAAACACAATAGTAGTGTTACAACATATATCAACAGTTAAGAGTCAATTACCAGTCATATGGAAGGCCTAGCTTGCGGGGAGGGGTTGCCACATGGTAGGCTGGTGGTCCACTTTGTTGCAGGACTTCTCCCACATGATGTGTCATCGCGACCTCTCAGGGAGAAAGACACTGAACTAGGGCTGCTGGAGCTCTTAATCCCTCTTGGTCACTCCCCCTCCTGCCCCTGGCTGGATCTAAATCCCCACACCTGTCATCTCTCAGCTAAATAATCCAAAAACTAAAATGGGCTATACTTCCTTAATGGATGGTCCTAGTGAGTCGGTTCTTGTGTCATCGGATCCTGCCTGGCCCCTGCTATGCGGGGAGACCAAACACAGTGGCTTTAGGGGTTTCCGAAAGGCTGTGCCGTGTCTCTCCTCATCCCTACACGCTAGACTGTGCTGGAAGCTAGGGTAACATCCCTCCTGTTCGTGTGATTCCAAAAATCTATTTGGTGTATCGCTGGAGTGTATCACTGGGATGTATAGTATTCCCATAACTCAATATTGAATTATACCTGTCTGACACAAAGGACATGCCGCATGGCTGGGGTCCACAGGGAGTCTTCATGTGCCAGCTCCACAGCAGAAGGTGGGAGTTTTGTCACTCACTGTCCCTCAACCCCCTCTCTTCTTGTTTAGCTGCGAAAGTGTCAGCTGTACATTGTAGACCTCTATAATCCCCCGCCAAACAGGGCACAATGATTGAAATGGGATTAAATCTTCAATATTCTTCACACCATGCTTTTTGACCCTTGCTATAAAAGTGAAATGGGGGAATTTTTCCAGCTTCAGAATGGGAGTCCAAATTGGCATACTTCCAGGATAAGACCTGTTATCTGATTTGAAAATTTTCGCATTCAAACACGAGTATCCAGAACAACTGACCAGCAGAACCCTCTTCACTCCTCGCAGATGCAACATTCCCCAGCGTTGTCCACCAGGAGATGCAACATTCCCCAGGGGCCCATAGAAAAAGTAATATTTCTTACATAACTTTTATAAACCAGGAGAAGGACATATATTGAGGCCTATGCACAGCAATTATGTCTCTATTCAAGCCCCTTAATGTTCTTGTTAGCAATGCCCCTTTTTTGGCCATTATAGAGCATGATGCTTCTGGAAATGCCCCAATTGAGTATGGTATCCCTCTAGTGAACCCCCCCACACACATTTTCACCTCACACGTACTATATAGAATGCCCTCTGCTCAATACAAGGATCCCCACAGACCTCTACTCAGTATGAGGGCCCCTACAGTTCTCTATTAAGTATATGTGTCCCCACAGCTTCTCACACAATATGATGGACCCCACAGCCCCCCACTCAGTATGTTGGCCCCTTGAGCACAACACTCAGTATGATGGCCCTCAGAGCCCTTCACACAGTATAATGGTAACTGCAACTCTCCACTCAGTATTATGGTTCCCACAGCCACCCACTGAGCATAAGGATGCCCACAGCCCCTCACACAGTATTATGACCACCACAGCCATCCCTACAAAATGAAGTCCCCCACAGTCCCCAACTCAGTATGGGGGCACTCACAGTTCACAACTCAGTATGAGGCCCTCACAGTCCTCCAAAACCCCTCGCACAGTATTGTGGTTCCCATAGTTTAATGGCCTCCATCAGCCCCCTACTAATGTATAATAGCCCCAACCAACCCCACATTCAGAATGATTGACCTCAACCAGCCCCCCCAGTCAGCATAATGGCCCCCATAGCCTCCCGCCCAGTACAATATCCCACTCTGTATGTTTGGCCCCCACCAACTTATCATTCAGTATGATTGACCCCCAACTGCTCCCATTCTGTACAGTTGCCCCCACCAGCCTCTCATTCAGTTTGATTAGTCCTTACTAGCTGCCTATTATATATTATTGCCCTCATCAGACCCCCATTGAGTATGATTGTCACCCACCAGGCCCCCATTCCGTATGATTGTCCTCTACAATTACTAACATTTAAAAAAATAACACTACTCACATCACCCCATTCCCCCAGCATTCTGCTCCATTCTGTGCAGTGTGTGTAGTGAGGCTTCAACAAAGCAGATTCAATGTAGTGCCTGCAGTGCACAGAGTCTCAGTCTCAGGCTGAATGGTGGATCAAGGAGCCTTTGGTCCGTGATCCACCATTCTATTCAATGATATCCATGTCCTGAGGATGCAGATACTGCAGAAATTCTGATGACAGGTGGAGG
Source organism: Phyllobates terribilis (assembly GCF_046119375.1). NCBI lineage: Eukaryota > Metazoa > Chordata > Amphibia > Anura > Dendrobatidae > Phyllobates > Phyllobates terribilis. Next base: position 527,967,173 of record NW_027362764.1, on the reverse strand, counting down.
AGACCACCCCAACATGGAGACCCCATATCAGTCGCGTGGGTTGCTGCTATGGACGATATGCCCCTGGGAACATTTATTATTTAAAATTATCTTAGCACAGGAACATTTTTTTAAACATACAATTGTGTGACTTATTTTTATTCCAATATTTATTACTTAAAATGTACTTGGTTTGTGGGACAACTCCTTTAACAATACTATCAGACTTTTTAGGCTACTTAAATTGTAAAAATTGTGTTAAAAGTATTCCTTTTGGTCGGGGGGGGACAGATGCATGCATTGCCATTGTTTATAGAAAAGCAGTGCAAATGGAAGAAGCTGTAGCATTTTCACACAGTTGAGTGAAGCTATTATCCCTGCTTGGGGAGTATAAAGAGCTATGCAGATTTTATAATCACAAAATGATTATGCAAATACAAAGGCTTTTTTAACAAAAATTATTCACTTTTTATGGAGACAAGGTAGAAGTACTGTTCTGAATTTGAAGAAGTTATGGCTTGTTGTAACCAAATCTTTTAAAAAATTTGTCCTATTTTGAGGGCTTTTCTTTTGGTAACAATAACTTGTTTCCCAGGATAAATAGTACTGACTAGAACTATAAAACACAGTGGGCAGCCAGGAAATGCTTGACTGGCATGGCTGTGCAGTAGACGCTGCAGAAACATCATGGTAGAGTGTTAGGATGCAGCAGACAAGAAGATGCCTGTCAGTTTAAGGCCGCATGGTATGGCTGATTTCATCATTGGCATCAGCCGTAGGTATATGAAAGTCTACACTGATCCATGCCTTATTCATTTGTACAAACTTTAGGTTTTACCCAATTGTGATAGATAACAGCTCCTCTTTGAAGTGACAAATCCATCAGTCGCCCTGAATAACCTCTCTGAAATGACAATGGCAGCTGCACATGATAATACTCAAATAACAAATTGGAACAGTTCTTGCCACTGGTCCAATTTGTTTATCCAGAAATCTATGGGCTTGCGTATCTTCCTGAGAAAAGACACAGTCTACGTACAACTAGAGCTGACTACTCAGATGGCATCTATGTTGCTGATTTGTGCCATGTTGTTACAATAGAATAAAAAGCACATGCTTCATCTTGTCAAGAATATCGTAGGTGTTCGATGCTGTTCTGTCTGTATAGTCTTTTGCATCCGCCCCTGGCCAGGAGCTTTGGTAAACAGCAGAAATCGCAGGTAAACAGCAGCTCAGATTAGAGACCAGGTCAATGACACACAGAGTTCTAGCAGCAGACACATCTCTTCAACAACTGTTAAGAGGAGACTTTGTGCAGCAGGCCTTCATGGTAAAATAGCTGCTAGGAAACCACTGCTAAGGACAGGCAACAAGCAGAAGATACTTGTTTGGGCTAAAGAACACAAGAAATGGACATTAGACCAGTGGAAATCTGTGCTTTGGTATGATGAGTCCAAATTTGCGATCTTTGGTTCCAACCACCGTGTCTTTGTGAGACACAGAAACGGTGAACGGATGGACTCTACATGCCTGGTTCCCACCGTGAAGCATGGAGGAGGAGGTGTGATGGTGTGGATGTGCTTTGCTGGTGACACTGTTGGGGATTTATTCAAAATTGAAGGCAAACTGAACCAGCATGGCTACCACATCATCTTGCAGCGGCATGCTATTCCATCCGGTTTGCGTTTAGTTGTACCATCATTTATTTTTCAACAGGACAATGACCCCAAGCACACCTCCAGGCTGTGCAAGGGCTATTTGACCAATAAGGAGAGTGATGGGGTGACCTGGCCTCCACAGTCACCCGACCTGAACCCAATCGAGATGGTTTAGGGTGAGCTGGACCGCAGAGTGAAGGCAAAAGGGCCAACAAGTGCTAAGCATCTCTGGGAACTCCTTCAAGATTTCCAGTGACTACCTCTTGAAGCTCATCAAGAGAATGCCAAGACTGTGCAAAGCAGTCATCAAAGCAAAAGGTGGCTACTTTGAAGAACGTAGAATATAAGACATATTTTCTGTTGTTTCACACTTTTTTTGTTAAGTATATAATTCCACATGTGTCAATTCATAGTTTTGATGCCTTCAGTGTGAATGTACAATTTTAATAGTCATGAAAATACAGAAAAATCTTTAAATGAGAAGGTGTGTCCAAACTTTTGGTCTGTTCTGTAGCCATTACACAGTACATAGCAGTGACACATTTATAAGATTATCTCAGTCTTGGAAAATTATTTTGCAGCTTATTATTATTCCAAAATCTACTAATTAAAATGTACTTTGTTTGTTGGAAACCCCCTTTGAATATTCTGTTGGTTACCATCAATTTTCCATTAACCAGATAGCCTGAAGTCATTTGGATATACAAAGGCTGTGTATTTGAATTCTCCAATAGTGAAGAATTCTCCAAAGAAGCTTGTCTATCTTGTATTGACAAAATATGCCCATATAATCATAGCCTAAATTTGTTACTAAGAGAAGGGGAAATGTTTGAGTTCACAACAACATATTTTGTTGTGCCATTCATTTATAGACAGTACCATGAAACAATGAAACACCCTTGTTACCTTCATACATAAGTTCAGTGCTATGCACAGTCTTTGATCTGCTCCAACTAACCTAATAATAGTAACAGTTATTTAAGAGCCATTCAGATAGAGAGCCAAAGAAGTCTGAAATAAGTACATATTACTTTGATGACTTTATGCCCTTGCGTTTCATATAAAGGTTACATACTGCTATTTCAAAATAGGTGACTTCAAAGCGAGGTCAGAAGATGAAAGGTGGTTAATAAATTAATAGGGAGAAGTCACAACTAGAAATAAACATGGCCCACCCATACTCCTCTACTCCATAGTGTAGGCCTCTCATTTCACCTTGTTAAGCATCACATGAGATAAACACTGTTTTCAGATAAAATATGTTCTACTGCACAAAAAAATAGCAATATGTGTTTTTACGGTAAAGTCTTTGCCTTGTTTACAATGCAAAACTTGATTTACAATTTTATTAATAACCAATTAGGATGTGAATGGTATTAAATGAGCTTGTGGATGGCTTTCACCATTTGCTAACAAACATGCTGCAAATCATGCCTCGCGCTATTTTATGCAAGATGAATAATAGTTTTACAAATATTTTCTCTATTCTTATGCTTTATGGGCATGATCCAGACCAATAAATGGCCAATGATAGGCTTCATGTAAGCCAATTGTTGGTCATTAATGGCCTGTTTAGACAGACTGCTGTGAATTCTATCTGCGCTGATAGAATGTCTATTACCACCACTACATCACCGGTTTACACCAAATGATATGCTGCCGATAAGGAATTTTAGACCTGCTTAAAAATTATTGTACCCGACGAAAGAGCATACTGCTCATTCGTCTGTTGAATAATGACCAGTTCTTAGGAATGCTCATTCCCTGATTATTGGCCTGTCTAAATTGACTTTTAGTCAGCATTCATGTTTCCATCACAAGCAGTCTAGTATATGGAGGTTGATGGCGGTACTTTGTAATAATCACCTATTACTTTGCATTTGCACAACACCAAACAACAGCATTACTTTACTAGAAAATCTAAAACATATTACCGTTATTATAAAGTGAAAACAACGTCAATGTTGAATTTACACAGAGGATAACAAGCAATTACATTATTACTTGGTTAATCACTCTTTCTTTTAATAGAAATGTCAATGTTTTCCCCAAATAAAGGACATGGTGTCACCATATATGGAAAAATTCATTTGGTCCTTCTTTTACTTTGCCAAATATATTTCCATAAATGTTAGCACAAATTTTGAAGTGTGATATTAACAATGTTGGATTAAACAAATAGATTTTGTACTCGGACAAAGTAGAACATTGTGACATTTGGTTCAAATTAGAAGACAAGCATATCATGTTACAAAAGAAAATAAGGTAAAATTCTTAGAAGCCCAAGAGCCCTAACTTAACATACTCATGTCATAACATATGAAAAAAGATCTGCTATCTGGAAGAAGAACAAGGCAAAGTCAGAAAACATAGCTGAATAAGATTAACGAGTGGAACATATATTGTAGCTATTCTGTTTGAAACAATAGGTAACAGTCTTAAAGTGATTTGCCACTTTCTCTTGTTAATGCAGCTTTTTGTGCAAACCGACCATCATTTCTGTCTAATAACATGACTGATGATGGAGGGCCTTGTGACCATATCAGTCCATTAGACTGCTCTAACATCTCATATACCAGAGATACCGTTCCATTGGAGGAGGTTGGTGGACAGGTCTGGTCTCTATAAGAAGCCATTTTATGGACCGAAGTGCTGATCATTTTGTATGGAAAGCTGAAATAACAAGGGAAAGTGGTTAACCCTTTTAGTTCACTAAATGCTAAAATAAAGATTATTTTTTATGTGAAAAATTATATTCCATTTAATAAAAAACAACTGGAAAAAAAGTTTAAACAAAAATAGCCATAGTAATTTTACTGCACTTTGAGTGATTCACATTTTCTTATTCAAATATGAATTAAATTGCAAAAATTCCATCGAAATGAAATGATCCTATGCTTAGAAGAATCCATGAATTCTATGCTTTACTCAATTAGAATTTTTTTTTTCAGAGATCAAAATGTATATCCATATGGTTGGGACTTTATTTACATCCATTTTCAGATACCAGTTATTTCAAATGGCGAATAAACAATAAGCTCATAGCTCTTACATATAGGTTTTTTACTTGACTGGAGGTAGGTTCTCCAGAATACAGTTTTTTTTGTAAATTACTTTACGCATTCAGCAGAATGGCCATCATTTTTTTTAAATGTAGAGTGCCAGCACAAGGTAAAAAAAACAGAATACTCTCCTCATAGCTCACCTATCCCGATACCCATGCAGCATCCAATGACCACTGCTCGCTGTTCTGGCCTACGGGCCTTTGCTTTCTACAGTTATGCACTGGTGTCTCAACTCTACAACTGGACTCCTAGAGGCTGCTCAGCATGAGAGTGCAAAGTGTTACATCGCATTCAGAACTCCAAAGCTTGATCGCTGTCGGAAACCTTGTTCTAGAGTGAAAACACTAGTGGGTGTATGCAAAAAGAAGAGGCCATGAGGACTGGATGGCAGTCAGCAAGCACTGTGTCTAGTGAGGGTGCTGGGGCAGGTGACTGATGAGGAGAATATTATTATTTTTTTTTTACATGTTACATTTCTTATGCCCCGGCGTTTGGAGAGATGCCAGATCACAATAGGGAACATTTATTTTTCGGAGACTAACTTAGATGAAATTGAATTTTCCTTTAAAATGTACTTGATTTGGCGATTTGAGTCTTGTCAGATCTCTATTAGCTCCCTGTAAATCCTGTAAACATATTTTGCATATTCAATGAATAGAGAATGCCTATTTTATATTGTTGTATGTAATTAAAACTAAATCATGTTTGTAAATACATATATTTCTAATGGCAGGGAGCGTTCAGATGTAAAATTAGCCCACACAGCAAAAAATATATATTGTGCTGATTTATAAAAGTTACAACTTAAAGTAACGAGCTCACAATTTATTTTGAGGTGAGCACAACCTCTAGCTCACCAACCTACTTTACTCAGGTACACAGCGGCTATCAGTACCTGATGATAGGGGAGACTGCTGTGTTCTAGGTTCTGTTAGCCAAAATGCAAAATACAAATAGTACAAGTCTGCAAAGGGGTTGTCCAGCCTTAGGCTATGTGCCCACGTAGCAGATTTGATGCAGATTGTTTTTGCCTCTCTCTGGCAGAAAAAAACGCTTGCAGATTTACATGCGTTTTTTCTGCCAGAGAGAAGCGATTTTTTCAGCGTTTTTACATGCGTTTTCGCATGCATTTTTTCAAGCAGTTTTCCAAGCGATTTCGAGCATCACTTGGAAAAGTGCTTGACAAGTTGGTCACACAATATAAATCCATGCAACCGGCATGGATTTATAATGTGTGACCTGATGCTTTAAATGCAGCATCTATAGTAAAAAAAAGAGAATTAAAATGTTAAAAATAAAAAAAAAACTGTATACTCACCTCTCCGGTCTCCTCCAGTCTGCTCCCGGCCGCGTCCTCTCTCTTCGGCGTCCCGCAGTGTACTGTCAGGACCTGCGGTGATGTCATTTAGTCAGCTGATGGTCACGCGACCATCACCTGACCGCCAACGTCAGCGGTTGCGTGACCATCAGGTGACTAAATGACGTCACCGCAGGTCCTGACAGTACACCGCGGGACGCCAAGGAGAGAGGATGTGACCAGGAGCAGACCGGGGGCCGCCGGAGAGGTGAATATACAGGTTTTGTTTATTTTTAACTTTTTTATTTCTTATTTTCACCGCGTGGTAGCCGGGATGAAGAGGAGTTACAGTTTCCTCTTCATCCCGGGTACCACATGCACCGCAATTACACTGCAAATTCGCGGCCATTGAATTTAATTGAAACGCAGCAAATCCACATATACCTGCGGGTTTGCTGCGTTTCAATGTCCCTCAATGGCTGCAAATTTGCAGCGAAATCGTGGTAGAAATGGTCACGCTGCGTTTTGCAACGCAATGCGAATTCGGCACGCAAATTAGCGCATCATGTGCACAGCACATCCGAATTCACATTGCTTTGCATGGCAGACTGTTTTACAAGCATTTTCGCGGCGTTTTCGCAGCTGTAAAAACGCCGCAAGAATGCTACAAAAACGCTTCGTGGGCTCATGGCCTTAAAGTACAAGTCTGCAGTCACTCTACGTGATTACAGACTTGTGAATTCTCATAGCACACACACTGTGTGCTTTAATGATTCTCTGGTGCCGATGCTGGGAGCTGGTGGTCATGTGACCGCAAGTATGCGATTTGCATACTTCCGGCCATATTCCGACTAGACATGTCCAATAACCTCACTTAATAAACTTGCATTGAGTGAGGCCAATTCCACCAGAGGAGAATCTTCATGGCATGCAGTGCGTGCTGTGAGAGGATTCTAAAGTCTGCAGTCACATAGTGTAATTGCAGAATTGTATTCTGAGGTCAGATAGAAAATCCCTTTAAACCCTTAAAGACATATGATGTACAGGGTTTGTTATATGCCGTCTCCCTGACTCTAATGTGCCTTCATCTGCCTCTAACAGTTGACCTATGAAAGTAGCATTTAGTGCTTGCTCTTCTATGCACCCATTGGCACGCCCGTAATGGGATCATAAGATGCCTGTGCCTATTAGAATGGTACTCCTGTGAAAATCAGTTTGTTCATAGGATGATTTTTGCTATATACAGCAATGTTATGGTTCATATCTTCTGAGGGGACAAACAAATACTATGAAAATAAATTAAAAAAAAGAAAAAAATGAAAAACAGTATAAAAGTTCAAATCATTCTCCTTTCCCTCCATTAAAAATTAAAAAAGAAAAAATATCATATTTAATATCGCTGTATTCGTAAAAGTTTGATCTATCAAAATATAAAATCTATTAATCTGATCGATAAACGGCGTAATGAGAAAAAAATCAAAATATCAGTATGGTGGTTTTTTTGACCGTCGCAACACTGCAAATAAAAGGCGATCAAAACATTTTATCTACACCAAATTTATATCAATAAAAACATTGGCTCAGGGCAGATAAAACAAGCCCTCGCCTAGCTCCATTTCTTGAAAACTGAAAACTTTACAACTCTCTGAAAATGGCGTCACAAGCAATTTTTTTATAAGTTTCTGATTTTTTTTTCACCACTAATTAAAACAAAAGTTATGCATGTTTTGTACCTGCGTAATCATACTTGGACTAACATACTGCCAGGTCATTTAAAAAAAAAAGAAAATGTAAACTGAACATGGTAAATAAAAAAAAACACTTTTTAGCTATTTTGCCACACTTGGAATTGTTTTTCTCAATTTTGAGTACATTACATGATAAAATGGATGGTGTGATTCAAAAGTACAACTCACTCCTCCAAAAACAAGCCCTTATACGGTTATGAAGATGGAAAAATAAAAAATATGCTCTTGAAATAAAAGAAAAAAATAAGAAAAAAAGTGCAAAATAACTCAATCCTTAAAGGGGTTGGCCACTACTATTTATAATTGGCCATTCTATTTTTATGTTGAAAATAAGTATCTTTGTAAATATCTTGCTTTGCAGTTACTTCCTGTTAGTGGCGCTATCATTGGCCACTCACAGGCATCACGTGACCCCCGGCTGCAGCTGGTTCTGGCATCCGCTGATGTCACGTCAAGTTCCGGCTGCAGCTGGTTCTGGCATCCGCTGATGTCACGTCAAGTTCCGGCTGCAGCCGGTGGTGACTTACTGCTGCTTTCCACGGTGGATGCTGGGCTGTGGGTGGGGTTATCCTGCGCATCACACCCAGCATCCACCGTGCGCTCTCCCTCTCCCCATTCATTGGGAAAGCGCGCAGTGGATGCTGGGTGTGACGCGCAGGGTAACCCCACCCACAACCCAGCATCCACCGTGGGGACCACGTCACTGATGTCACGTCTCACTTGACGTGACATCAGTGGTGGGTCACGTGATGCCTGTGAGCGGCCATAAAAATAGAATGGCCAAATCTTAAAAGTAGTGGACAACCCATTTAAGGAGTTTAGTAAATTTTTTACAGTGGAACTATTCCCCTAAAATGTTTCCTTAAATAGAGCAGCATAGATTACAAATGTTGGTAGTCATGTATACAGTGCAAATCAAAAGCTTTCAGCTGCCTACATGATATATATTAAAACTATACAATCTATGCACAATTATTAGTCAAGTGAATATTTTGCCCATATCATCATTTTTCTGCAGATTTTCCAACTTCAAGCTTTATAAACTTAAATGATGGATGAAGCAGATCAGGTGATGTGTATTTGTGTTATGAGGGAAGGAATGATGGTGCTGTGTGAAGGCTTATATTTTGCATGGTCGGCCTATGCTTTTATTGACACCATTTTGGGGTATATATGATGTTTTCAGCACTTCTTTTTTCATATTGTTGATTGTTGATGATACTAAACAAGCACAATTTTCTTGATTTTTTTTCTCATTATGGTACTTATCAATTGGGTTTATTAGTTTTTTTATTTTGATGGAACACACAAATAGCGATACCACATATGTTTATTTTTTCAATTATTTTAAACACTTTACTTTTAAAGGGAATCTACACCAGATTTTTGCTACCTCATCTGAGAGCAGCATAATGTAAGCATAGAGACCCTGAATCCAAAAATGTCTCACTTAGTTTACTGAGTGCAGCAGTTGTGATACAATCAAAAGTTCTTAGATGGATAATGCAGCACAGCTGAGAAAGCTGTCCCCGCCCACCCCACAACTAACCCCGCCCACATCAGGCACTCTATGTACATTGTTTATTGACAGTGAGCTGCTTATCACAGGAGGGGGCATGGTCAGACCACTTGGCACTAGGCAGTTAGTCACAGTAATAATAATGTCGTACTGATAATACCTTCACTCTAAGTAAACAACAGCACACAGCCTGATAAGTGACACATCACTGAAATCTGTGTTTTACCTAATGCTTTCTTCAGATTGCATAGCTTAAACCTGCTGACAGATTCCCTGTCATGGGGAAAAAAAGAGAGAAAGTTGATTTTTTTATATTTATATTGTTATATTTATTTATGTATATTTGTTTCGATAATTTTAAAAACATTTTCTTCACTTTATCTTTTAGTCACATAAAGGAATATGAACCTACTATCATTTGATTGCGTATACTGTATACTGCAATATGATTGTATTAGAAAATATAAATCCACTGGTTACATACTTAAATTATAAATCTGGCCGTTTAATCCAAAAAAGGGCACATTACTGTTTTAATAGTAACTGTTAGCTACTCGATGAGAATTTTATATAATAGCAAAGAAAGGAGTTTTTAGCTAAAAAATATTTTTTATTAGAATTACAAGTGTAAACAATTATTTCCTAAACCAAAAAAGAAATCATAAGTCAAAAATCAGAATATTGGCATTTGAGCAATGCATGTAGCAATATAAGATACACACAATAGATGCAAATATATTACATTTAAAATAATAGATTCAGTTATCAGAATCTACATTACATATATACAAACACACATGTGCCCATTCATATGCAAATGACATATATGCTCTTATCTCCCTATGTTATCTCCCTCTTTTAGGCCATGTTCCCACAATGAGCTTTTGTTGAGTTTTTGATGTTGCAGAATTTCGGCACCATTTCTGCACTTATTATTTAAATTAGGCTACTTGTGCTTTTTCATTGCGTTTTTACCACGTTTTGATGCAGCAATTTTTGTATCTCGTTGATGTGTCATACTTTAAATAAAGTTGCCTTGCTTTTGATACTTCCAAGTCTATGAGGAGATTCCGCACAGAAAACTCAGCATACCTGCAAGAGAAACTGACATGCTGCGGATTTGACACACGCCCCGCAGGTCAGTTTACACTGTGTTAAAACGAAGCACAGTGGGTATAAGATTTCTATAAATCCCATCCACTTTGCTGGAACTGTAAGATGCTGCATTTTGAAGCAGCAAAAATACTAAACGTCAAAAAACGAACCAAAAGCTCATTTAAGAATCTAGCCTTAGAGATAAAGAATATAACTCTAGGTTGTTCACAATATTAGGTATGGCCTGTGGAGGGAAAAAAGTTAATTTATAAGCTATTAACTGTAGCAAAGGATTTAATCATGCAGTAGTTCTAAACCTCCGGCTTTAGAAGAATGGGAAAACAAAGTTTGGAAAATAATTGAATATCAGAAAATTTGGTACTGTATAGGAGAAAGATTTCAGATTTGGAAAAAAATATGTTGATACGGAATCTTTTGTGATATATTTGTTATATGGAAATGTATGGCTGATATGGAAATATGAACAATTTGTTTTTCTCACTCTTTCTAACTTATGGTTTAGACAGTTTACTTATGTTTTTGCTGTAAATGAAAAGTAAATACAAATTGTTAAAAAAAGAAGTCATACAATTGTATCTGTAGATTATTTCACCATAGACCTCTGCCCTGTGCAGTCTGTAAGACTGTTGGTAGCTTAGCAATGTATAACCTCAATTAGAGCAAATGAAGACCTGTGTAATAACTAGCAAGGTCATTATAAAATATTGCTTTTTAAAAGAGTTTCACAAATTTGCTAGTTTGTGTAATGGAAATATCACTGCTTTATAGGGAAGCCACAACACAGATACGAGCAGAGACTGTGACTGATTTTTATTCTGTATCCAAAAACCTTAGTAAAATAGACTTATCATGTAGTGGGAAATAAAAATAAAAAAAAGAAACTAAAGCAAATCTTAGGAAGGTTATAAATAAATGTGCAATGTGTCAAGAAACCCGTGTCACAAGTTTAAACAGTAAGTCAAATATTTCATACAGACTGTAACATCGGTATTATCTGCCAACATTATTCAGCTTGTCTGGAAAAAAAAGTCTATACTTATAAGGCTTCATAATCTCCTTCAGGGTTATAAATATCCAGTATTAAATAATAAATATGGCTTTATTCCTGGGCATATGAGCATTTTATTCCTACACTACCAGCAGTTGACTTCTTCTTACTGCACTTTCAGAAGAACTCTATATATTTCTGAGCGCTTAACTTTAAATTTTCCTTGGACTTGTGATCCTCCTATTTAATATTTGCGTATTTTATGCGTTTTTGGTGCGGAAATTTCCGCAGCGTAAACGCATGATAAACGCATGGTAAGCCTTCTGCCATGGTCCCCTATGCAATTCCGCACTTTCAATGCCCATGCTGCGGATTTTTCCGCAGCATTTATGCTGCGCTCAAAAATCCGCAGCATGTCCATTAATTTTGCGGAAGCACAGTGTTTTCGCCGCCATTGAATTGCATTAGAACGCGCCAATGCCGCAAGACTGCATCTGTACTTGCATAATTGGTGCGTTCTAATGTGCGGATGGTACACGGGTGTAGAGGAGAGGAGAGTCTCATCCACACCCAGGTACCATTAAAAAATCTGTAAAAAAAGAATAAAATAAAAAATAAATGTATATTTACCTTCTGGCGGCCAGCGCTGCGTTCCTCCTTGCTTCCCGGCACTTCACAGTGGATTGAAGGACCTGCGCTGAAGTCAGAGTCATGTGACGGGTCACGCGACGCTGACGTCGGCAGGTCTTTCAATTCAGCGAAACAAGACAGCGCGGGCCATCGGAGGGTAAGTATAGATTTATTTTTTTATTTTTAACCACTCTCTCTGTCACACTATATAAATCCATGCCGTTTGCATGGGTTTATATAGTGTGACCTAGTTGTCACAAGCACTTTCCAAGTGATGCTAATCGCTTGGAAAGCGCTTGTCAACCCGCATGCGGAAATGTCAGTGAATAACGCTCCATTTCCGCATGTCCCAGGCAGGAAAACACATGTACAATCCGCATGCGTTTTTTTCTGCCAGGGAGATGCAGAAACGCTCAGGAAAAAATCCTGAGCATTTCGGCATCGTGGGCACATAGCCTTAGAGTGTAAACTGTAATATACAGGTGGTTACTGCACCTCTACTGTGAACACACCATAACTGTGATGTACAAGTATGGTGGTTTACATTAAAAGGGTTCTTATGTGAAAACAATTTATCCTCTATCCACAGGAAATGGGGAACGTTTAATTATAAGGAGATGTCTGACTGCTGTTCCATTCATTCTTTGTGGGGCTGCTATAAAAAAAAATCTAAGATAAAAACAATATGAGCAAATACTGGCTCATTTCTTTGGTTTGGGGCTGCGAGGCCAGAAAAAGCCAAGCGCTGCACTCGGCAGCCACATATAGAATGAATGGATCATTAGTCGATTTGAACATACAGCTACATTCTAAAGGGGATACAAGTTCCCCAATAAGTCGATCAGTACAGATTCCAACAGTCGGACTCTCACGAATCGATAATTTATAACTTATCCTGCGATATCTTGCTTTCATCAGAGAACTCTTTATAAGTACTTCATAAGTGTAATAGTATGTCACTGGACAGGGAGGTGTTTCATTTTTCTATATGGAAAGAAAACTAGGGTAGAGCAAGTATGTTCTGTTAACCCTTTCGCCGAGTATGCTCGGGCGAGAACCGACTAGTTACAGCTGCTCGGTGTTATGTTTAAATCACTCCCGTGTGCATGATTTGCGACTGTTTGACAGCTTTATTACATGTGAGGAATGCAAAAGAAACAATCATTCCTCACATGTAATAAAGCTGTCAAACTGTCGCAAATCATGCACACGGGAGTGATTTAAACATATCACCGAGCAGCTGTAACTACTTGGTGCTCGGCCCGAGCATTCTCGGCGAAAGGGTTAACAGAACATACTTGCTCAACTCTAAAGAAAACCTGACAGTTTTCTCTTGTCACACAAATCAGTCCTATATTTTTATTCCAATATTTATACTTCTATGAACAAACCCCTTTCTTTTTTTCTGTTTAATAAATTTTCATTAAATTGTTTATTTCATTTGGCCAGGGAAATTTACATCAGTGAGCGACTAGTTTGAGGGGGCATTTTCTTACCCCAGACTAATCTTCCCAATAGTCAATGTAATCACACCTGTATGAGCATGAATAACATTATTTGCAAAATCGGATTCTTTGCAAATCTTTGCCTACATGACAACGAAGAAGAGAAGTATATGCACCCCTGCTTTATCAGCTCAGTGCACATGTCTAGCCGTTGCCACTGGCTCTTCAAATCTCGCAGCTCACTGTGTCCTATGTAAACACTTAGGGGCCCATTGACAACCAGAGCTCCACATGAGATTTCCTGGTCCCCCCATTAACCTGTTGGGCCAGTCTGAGCCGATAAACAAATTGATCCACATTATTAACAACAGCAAACATTTCTAAGATAATGAGACAGTGAAGCGTCACATTTTTTTGTAAATTTGTGAATTAATCTCTACCGTTGATTTATTTTGCAGTAAATAAACAACAAAATTTAAAGTGTTTAAAATCCCCATTCTCTGCTACTAGCATGGCGATTCATAACCAGTTTATATTTGATGTCTTTAAAGTTTTAGAATGGATCACAATTAGGGGTGGACTTGGCCGGGGGCACATGATCTGTGGATGATTGTCCTTTAGTAACTATTTAAGGCCTCTCAGATACCAGATGTGTGACCACTCAGCCTATAATCTTAATTATACCAGATGTGTATTTAGTAGGCCCAGGGACATGAGCTATTGTTCATCTGAGTCTGAACATTGACTCTTGTTGTAGATTGAATTGATGTTTGTGAATTCTTGGATGGATGTTGTTTACCTATTGTATCAGTCCTTGGAGCTTATTGTTCTACTATCCTTGGGAAACAATGGCACAGGATAATTGAACAATCAATGTTTGTTAATATTTTGATTGCCCATTGTATCAATCCATGTATCTTGATGTTCTGCAAACATTGAAAAACAGCTGTGGGTATAAAAAGGGACCTATATCCTTCTACAGACTGACTCTACATTACAGTAACCAAAGCACCATGGCCCCAACTGCAGGAATACAGATTTGTCTCTACAGAATGTTAGCTTAAGGGACCGCGGCCCCAGCTGGAGGAATACAGATCTGCTCCATTGACCATCACTGAATCCTCAAAGACGTTTGGAGAATCCAGGTTGGGATAATCAGGTCACCTGGCCACATACCTCAATGCACTATGTCAGCTTCCTAAGCTAGCCTCTACCTCCTCTCTATGGGGTTCCCATCAAAAATTGGGTGCCACTGGTTGGGGTAGTTGGCCCTGGCAGCCCCGAAGTCACAGATGTTTTAATTCCCAGCAAAGAGTAAGACTCTGCCATTTGCACCATCTTATGTACTTGCTGGGACTGTACTATAATGCTATTGACTGTAGTTGATCCAATAAATTATTACTGTAGTGTGTTACCCTCACCCTGTGTTGTCTGAGTAGTATTCTGCCCACGGGAAGGGGGTACGAGCGTTCAGTGGTATGAGCCCTGGTCCATGCGGTCTTTCTAAAGACAGCCAGGCTAGTGGATGAGAGCACCCACTGACCCTCGTGTCTCCACAAGGTGTTTCAGTGGTGCTGTACCTTTATTAAATAACAAGAAATCTCAACACAATCTGTAAAATGCTACTGTGATGCGACCACATGTAATATATTGTGAACAGGTTTCTTGGATGCAACAGCGCAGACAATGGGGAGACTGTTGTAATCAAGGCTGGGGAGGCTGTGTATACAGGGGCTGAGAAGTGGTGTAATTCAGATGCTAACTATCAAGATTCCGGGAGGAAGTGAGGACCAAACCTTATTGTGGCGCACGCGGAAGGTCACTGGAGCGGAAGCCACAGTGACTCCCCGGCGCCTGCGCACTAGAGCAGAGCAGTAAAATAGGGCAGGGAGAAAAAGAAAGTGCCTTAAGATATAAGCGCATTGCGCATGCGTGGGTTGTGCAGATCTAGAGTGCACGTCACAGAGCCCTGTGATGTGCAGGGGAGGGGTGAATATTTTCATTAAATAGGTAGGCAGGCATTTCTTGGCATCCCCCAGTCGCCAAGCCTAGGAAAAAGGATTTTATAAAAAGATATATCAAAGCAAGCAGACCTCTAATATGGGCCATACAGGTATGTATAGATTTACATTTCTATCACCTGTATGCCCATATTAGAGGTCTGAAAAGTCCCAGGGGGTGACAGATTCCCTTTAAGATGTGCTCAAGTAGCGGCATGCCTCTTCATGATTCCTGTTGGCTGGGAGATGCATTGGTTGGCTCTGATACTAGATGAAACTGATCACACATACAATAAGATGCCAAAAAAAATTACTGAAGAAAAATCAAAGTATAATAATATTTATTAGAATTCCATAATAGAACAAATGTATAATGTAATATTTAAAATAGGATCCAAATATAGCTATAAAGGCAGCAAAAGGTAACATGATCACTGCAATTCATAATAAATAACAATTATGCCTGGTTAAAGATATAATGACATTTCTTGAAAAATAACCTTTGTCATTAAAACAATAAAAAAATTATATTATATAATCAAAATGGATGTTGTTTTGCAATTGAAAAGACCAAGGCATAACTAAAGTATTTGAGTAATTCTAATTGAATAGAAAAGAGCTTAATGCTGCTCTTATTTTTATGCACACAGCAAAGTAACATACCATAAACAAGTACCACTCAACTCATGAAAAATTCTATATAAATAACTCTACCTTCAATATTGCATGCTTTATAATATTCCCGTGTCACAACATGTGTTTGGGAAGGAAGAATCTCTGAGAGAGAATAACCACAAATGCAGAAAACCTTTTAGATTTCCAAAACCAAATTGATATGGGCAGATGCAGGGAGCGCGATTAAAAGTTCAAAACAGACGTTTTTGTCGCCAAAAAGAAATGGTACTTTTGTATGTTTAAATTGTGCCCAGTGCAACAATGTGATTACGGGTGAATACTTCACACACTCACAAAGTGGGAAGCGTTTCTTAATAAAAGTTTTTTTCACCTGCATGACCAGCAATGTTATCTACTCAATTAATGGTCCTTGTGGCTTAAGCCCCCGTCTCATATAGCGAGATCACTAGCGAGATCGCTGCTGTGTCACGGTTTTGGTGACGCATCAGCGACCTCACCAGCGATGTCGCTATGTGTGACACTATGCAACGATCAGGCCCCTGCTGTGAGGTCGCTGATCGCTGCAAAGTGTCCTGGACCATTTTTTGGTCGTTGCTCTCCCGCTGGTCAGCACACATCGCTGTGTGTGACCAGCGGGAGCAGCGATCAGGCTGGTAACTATGGTAAACATCGGGTTACTAGGGGCACACGCGCAGTTAGTAACCCGCTGTTTATCATGGTTACGAGTCTGCTAAAGTGAGCGGTAACCTCCCGCTCACTGTAGCAGAGTGGTAACCATGATAAACAACGGGTTACTAGGAGCGCTTGTGCCCCTAGTAACCCGATGTTTACCATAGTTACCAGCCTGCTCCTGCTTCAGCAGGCTCGTAACCAGGAGCAGGACATCATGGAAAGATTCTTTCCACGATGTCGCTGCTCCACTGATCGTTGGTGAGCCTGCCTGTTTGACTGCTCACCAGCGACCACATAGTGACGCAGCAACGATCCCTGACAGGTCCAATCGTTGTCGGGATCATTGCAGCGTCGCTAAGTGTGACGGGGCCTTTACTTTATATAGGTGAGACAATGCAAGTGTAATGCACACGCCCGGGCTGAGCGGCGTGTGCGTGTGATTGTAGTGATTCCACTGGACCGTGCCGGAGAGTGAATGCCTGGAGGGGCGTAACTAGGTATTCACCCGATCCGACCAGGGTCGCACGACGGCATACGACGCCAGTGCACCAAGGAGGAACCGAGCAGAGGGACCAGGTGCTACTCCAGGACAGACCCCGGACACGGCTGTTGACCCACACAGGCGAATACAGGAACAGACTGGTAGGCTGGCACACAGACTGGTGGGTATAGGCAGGCACGACTGGTATGCAGGCAGGCGGGTATGCAGGCAGGCGGGTATGCAGGCAGGCACAGCTAGAGTGCAGACAGGGAGGCACTAGCAGGTAGGAACACAGGCGGGATAGGACCCAGTACACACTGGGACTCAGGAACAATACAGGCAGAGGGGTACAGGCAAGCACAGCTAGAGTGCAGACAGGGAGGCACTAGCAGGTAGGGACACTGGCGGGATAGGACCCAGTACACACTGGGACTCAGGAACAGAACCACAGATGTGGCGGACAAACACAGCAGAGTGAGGCCGCCCAGAGAGGTGAGCGAGAACAGGGCAGGACAAGGCCGCCTGGAGCGGTGAGCAAGAGTAGAGCAGGACAAGGCCGCCAGGAGCGGTGAGCAAGAGTAGAGCAGGACAAGGCCGCCAGGAGCGGTGAACAAAGGATCAGAGCTGAGCGAGACTGCTGGAGCAGTGAGCAAGAGTAAAGCAGGACGAGGCCGCCTGGAGCGGTGAGCAAGAGTGGAGCGAGACTGCCGGAGCAGCGAGCAAAAGGGTCAGAGCGGAGCAAGGCTGCAGGAGCAGCGAGCAAAGGAGTCAGAGCAGGCTAGAACCGCCGGAGCGGTGAGCAAAGGAGTCAGAGCAGACTAGAACCGCCGGAGCGGTGAGCAAAGGAGTCAGAGCAGGCTAGAACCGCCGGAGCAGTGAGCAAAGGAGTCAGAGCAGGCAAGGCTGAGTAGGGGGGACAGGGCTCTGTTCACACGGAACAGACAGGAAGAGAAAGGCAGAGCCAGATACCCACAGGGTACTTGCAGTGAAGTAACGAGTGGACCACAAACTCACAAACGGGAGTACAGAGACAACAAACAGGAGTTAAGTACAAGTTCAGACTCTGCAGAAAAAGGAAAGGAATGGACATAGAGGCAAAACAGGTAAAGGATAGGAGAGAGTTCAGACTGGAACTGAGCGTACGGAGGAGACCGACACTGCAGCGGGATACAGGAGCGGGTCTGGGAATACGGCCCCCAGAGAGGCGGGACGAACAGGCAAGGAGCGTGTTCAGACAGGACAGACAAGATACAGGAGCGGGTCTAGGTAATCAGCCCCTAGAAGGCGGGAGGAACAGGCTAGGAGCGTGTTCAGACAGGACAGACAAGATACAGGAGCGGGTCTAGGTAATCGGCCCCTAGAAGGCGGGAGGAACAGGCTAGGAGCGTGTTCAGACAGGACAGACAAGATACAGGAGCGGGTCTAGGTAATCAGCCCCTAGAAGGCAGGAGGAACAGGCTAGGAGCGTGTTCAGACAGGCCTGGAAATACAGCCTCCAGGATAGGCAGACAAGAGAACACAGAACGGGACCTGGCACCTTCAGAGTGCAAGCACACACTGAATGAAACACTATGCACAGGCAGGGATAGATGGGAGCAGCTGAGCTATATACCAGGTGACAGACAGCAATAGGCTGAGGACACACAAGGGGTGTGACCCACAGCAGGTACAAAAAGCAGGAAGTGATCGGGCGCCGCCCTTAAGCAGCAGAAACAGACACAAACAGACAGCATGGAGGGAAGCCAGAGAGACATTCTGGACTGGAGATCAAGTTCGCGCTCTTGCACAGTGGGAGATGGACCACCATGCAAGGACGCCGCCAGGTATGTTACAGCAAGCAGTGGGTAATCAAATCAATAAGCACAAATCAACGATTCCTTGTAATGTTACCACGTTACCTCTCCCCTATCATTTTAAAGCAAAAGGGCATTCTATTGCCCAGCTGCAGAATCAAGTACTGGAAAAGATTAAATTACCAAGAAGGGGTGAAAATCTTAAAACAATGCTGTTACGAGAGGCCTATTGGATGTATACCCTAAATACTTTCTTTACAAATGGATTAAATAGGGACTATGAGATAAGCCGCTTTTAGAATAATTTTTCCCAAGCTTGTTAATGGAATTTTGGATATGTCAATTTTCATTGCAAGGAAATGGATATCTCATATAAATTATACATTATAATGGCTCTTTATTATAGAAAGGAAATAATACAGTATAAAATTGATTATAAAAAAAAACAATGTGTAAGAAATAAGCAAAAGAAAAAATGAAATAATATATTAATAGCAACAGTAAAAAAAATTGATTAAATTACATTAATTAATTATTATTAAATATTTTTGTTAATTGTAATAATGTTTTCCTTTTTGTAATATTTCTATGTCAATGTATAGAGAGATCATGTTAACAAAGAATCTATTTTATATTTCATATTTAAATATTCCCCCTTTTTGAGTAACGAATTACATCTTCATGTATAAAAAGGATGTTATATTTGTATGATATATAAAAATATTACCATTGTCGGACTGTGACATATGTGCGTTTTTCCTTTTTTTCCTCCTTTTTTTCCTTTTTTCTTCTTTCTTTCCCTTTTTTTCTTTCTCTTTTTTTCACTTCACTGCTTGGAATTTTGTGAAGTCAGTGTTGTAGTCTATACAATTCTTGTAACGATTGTTATTCCACAATTAACAAAAGCCTGGGATAGGCTGAAACGTTTTGTATGTGGACCTTCATTAAAGAGAACTTTTAATCAACACGTGAGTACCGGGATTCGTAATTTTATGTAATCAGAATTTATACATTCTGACAGAAGTAAAAACTTCAGAATTAGACACCATCTTACCTGCAGCTTGAAGGGAGTCATAAACTATGCTATATGTTACTGTAGTTAAGGTTAGATTGACCACCGAAGAGCTTCGAATCGTAGTCACAGAACTTAAGAGTTATCAAAAAAACCTCAAATAAAACCAGTCAAAACAATTCAGGAAATACCATCAATGTAATTCCAAATTGTTAAATATCAAAAGCATATTAAATTTAAAATTTGTTCTATTATGGCATTCTAATATATATTGATATTTTACATTGATCCTGTTGTTCTCCATTAATTTGTTTGGTACCTTATTATATTAATTTCTGGAGTGATCGATACTCTATATATATTTTGGACATTGATGAATTATTTATTGATCACTCATACAGTTTTACTCAGGCTGTTGAGCTGCCATCAGTGTGCACTGTTTTTGTGCTTCTTGTTGTGTAGCAATGGTGACAGCATTAACATATGTTTTAAATGTGGCAAAATGTTTCAGTAGTACTTTGGATCTATTGGGATGGGGTGTATGGCGATTGAGTTGGCTTAAATATATAGGGTTTCATATATAGGGTTTCAGCTCTCTGGTAGCCGCTTGAATACGCAGTCACAAGGTTTTTATATCGAAATAGCATAAAGTTTATTGTACATAATAAACTTTACAGCTCCAAAATTAAAACAGCCTTTTATATAGTACAAATCAATAACATAAACAGTCCTTCCTTTAGGCACAATGAAACAAGATAAATACAGCAGCCTGAGCAATCTCAGTATTTCAGGCTGTAGCAGCTATAGTGGTTTAAAAACGTTCACCAGAGAAACACACCTATATTCAGCTCAACACTGCTGAGCTAACTCAACTGCTTTAGTTAGTCCTGTATGCCCCGAGCTGGATTATGGGAACGACCTTTTCTACTCAGACTCTTTTGGATGCTCCTAAATCCTGGACCCACAATTCAGTTGAATTAAAACTCTCTCAGTAACCTAGTGTTACTGGAACAGTCTTTACATTACCAAGGCCAAACACTTCGGTGCCATATATCTGCCAATCAGGAGTCAGGACCCTACCTCCTGCTTTCTTACAAGTGCCCACCTTCCTGGCCAAAAGTGGGGCTGGGCACTGTCTACCCATAAACAGTGAACCCTTGACTGAGCATCCATATTTCCATTTACTGGTCTATACTCCCTACTGATCTCATGGGAAATTATAGATCCTAGCCCATCTTACAGACTTTACATTACAGAAGCCAACCACTTTGGTGACACAAATCTGCCATCCAGGACCCTACCGCCTGCTTTCTTATAATATATCTATATGTTTATATATATAGTGACTTAAAGAAGTATTTATACTCTGTGAACTTTTTCCACATTTTTTCATGTTACACCCACAAACTTAAATTTCTGTGATAAACCAACACAACGTAGCAAGTAATTGTGAAGTGTAAATGAAATGATACATGTTTTTTTAAATATTTTTTTTAAATATAAATCTGAAAACTGGGACAAGCAGGTGTATTCAGCACGGCCTGAGTCAATACTTTGTAGGAGTGCATTTTGCTGAAATTTTTGCACAAGTCTTTTGGGGAATGTCTCTACAAGCTTTGCACATCTGGAGGCTGAAATTTGTCCCCATTCTTCTTTGCAAACTAGCTCTAGCTCAGCGAGATTGGATTGAGAGCATCTGTGAACAGCAATTTTCAAGTGTTGTCACAAGTCCTCAATGGAACTAAGCTATGGACTTTGACTAGGCCATTAAAACACATGAATATGCTTTGATGTAAGCCATTCCATTGTAGCTCTTGCAGTATGTTTAAGTTCATTGTCCTACTAGAAGGTTAACCTATGCCCCAGTCTCAGGTCTTTTACAGCCGCTAGCAGGTTTTCCTCCATGATTGCTCTGTATTTACAGTAGCTCCACCAATCTTCCCATCAACTCTGACCGGCTTCCCTGTTACTGCTGAAGAAAAACATCCCCACAGCATGATTTGGCCATCACCATGTTTGACGATGGGAATGGTGTTTTCCGGGTGATGTGCAGAGTTAGTTTTTCACCACACCTAGCATTTTACATTCAGCCCGAAAAGTTCTACTTTGATCTCATTTGAACAGAACACCTTCTTTCACATGCTAGGTGTGTCCCCTACATGTCTTTTTGCAAACAAGACTTCTTA
The DNA here is from genome assembly GCF_046119375.1 of Phyllobates terribilis. Classification (NCBI taxonomy): domain Eukaryota; kingdom Metazoa; phylum Chordata; class Amphibia; order Anura; family Dendrobatidae; genus Phyllobates; species Phyllobates terribilis. The sequence continues at coordinate 527,944,948 of NW_027362764.1, read as the reverse complement.
TGGCTTGCGAAATGGCTTTCATCTTGCCACTCCTCCATAAAGGGCAGAGTACATGACTAATAGTCCTCTGGACAGATTCTCCCACCTGAGGTGTGGCTCTCTGCAGCTCCTCCTGAGTGACTATAGATCTCTTGACTGTTTTTACAATTAATTCTTATGCACTATGCAGAGAGACCTAGCAAGACTAGCACCAAATCAGCAAAAGTGCAGCCACAGACGCACCTGGCGCAAGCTGCCCTGCTAGGCAATGAAGGATTGAACAGTGTTCCATGAGATGTTCCTAGCTTGGGCTGTTTCTTTTTAATTTTTAATCCTTAATATTCTCAATCAAATCTCTGAGGTCTTTACAGAATAGCTGTAGTAATACTGAGAATAAATTAAACACAGGTGGACTCAATTTAATAATTATGTTACTTCATGGGGTATGAATACTTTTTCCCGGCACTGTATATACAACTGGGGTGTACTGTGGGATGTTATTATAATCTGGGGTTGGCGTGTGAATAAATAGCTGTCCTAAAAAAAGGAAGCTCTTCATAGAACAATATATAACTTGCTGACCGCTGGGAGTTTGTCTGTTGGGACTCTCAGTGATCCCAAAAATGGTGTTCTGCAGCCTGTTCCTCAATGGATTGAAGATGTGCAGAAGAGGTGTCAACTTCATTCCTTTTTTATGGGCCTGCTAGATATTGCTAAGCACTCTATTTGACAATCCCATAGATAATTATGCATGGAGTGGAGGCTGAACATGAGCACCTACAGTCTATTGAGGATGGGATTCTGAAGCTTTAATCTCAGGTTTCTGGACCTACCCAGCAGTCGGACACCAAATAATCATCATGCTATTTTCTGTACTACATATAGGGGATAACTTCATATTTTTGGAATACAGGGGAAAGGGTGACTGATTACTGCAGGGTAGTGGTATGCTATGAGTTGGATGGAGATGTTTAATGTACTGTAAGTGATTATTTCAAGCTGGTATCAAATTAAAATGAAGGGAATTATTTATGAATATTCTATGTCATTACTTCAAGGGTCTAGGTTATTACAAAGGCAGAGTGATGCCTAAAATCACATCTAATTTCCACCGTAAAATAAGAAATTAAGCACAAGTCACTTGCTTACTGTCTGTGGCTGAATAATTTTGCTGAAATTGTGCAAACATTAAAAATAATTAAACCAACTGTAATTCATTTCTGAGTGTTATATGAAGAACAAGCCTATACAGTCCTGCTCATTATTATTGGCACCCATAAAGTTTCAGTACATAATGTGGAATATTTCCTGAAAAAATGAATCAAGTGAAACAGTTTTTTTATATAGAGCACTCGTATTAAATGCAAAAGAGCAAATGATGTACAATAATTTAAAACCAAAAGCAATGGGAGGGAAAACTAGAAAAACATAAAGCTTGCTGTGCCACTGGTATTGCACCCTTTACATTAATTTAGTATGGAAGCACATTTTGACTAGCCTGTGGTAAATCACAAAAGAGATTCACATGTGATTAATTGTTGGTGCCCATGTAACATGAATTAGCCAATGAATGATGACTTTGATGTTTTAAAAAGCCACGTGGTAGGCCTTGTTCCTTTGTCACAATTGTGAAGACAAAGGAGCTGTCTGAGGACATCAGAACTGCTATTATTAACAAAGACAAGACTTTCAAAGGGTATAAGTCCATCTCCAAAGACCTTCGTATCCCAGTTTTTCAGTGCACAATGTTATTAAGAAGTTTGACAAGCATAGAATCGTCAAGAACCTCTCTGGATGTGGGGGAAAGGGGAAAATTGATAAGAGATGTCTTCAAAGGCTGGTGCAAATGGTAGAAAAAAAACACCATGTCAAACATCCAAACCTTGAAGTCCAAACTTGAGCAGTCTGGGGTCATGGTTTCAACAAGTACCATACGCCGCACACAAGCGGAGCTTCATGGGCGTAGCCAAGGAAGAAACCATTGCTGAAGAAAAGTTATAAAAAGGAATGACTGATGTTTGCCAAAGAGTACCTTGACAAACCACAATCCTTCTGGGAAAATGTTCTGTGAACAGATGAAAAAAAAGTAGAGCTTTTTGGCAATGCAAAGCAACAGTTTGTTTACAGACGGCGCAAAGAAGCTTATAAGGAAAAGAACACCTTATCAACAGTTAAGCATGGTGGAGGTTCCATAATGCTGTGGGGTTGCTTTGTTTCGTCAGGTACTGGAGGCCTCGACCATATCACAGGAATCATGAAATCAGAAAATTATCAAGAGATTTTAGAGCGAAATGTCCTACCCAGTGTAGGAAAACTTGGTTTGAGTCGAAGATCATGGGTCCTTCAGCAAGACAATGACCCAAAGCACACATCCAAAAGTACACAGGAATGGTTGAAAAAGAAAAAATAGACTGTGTTAAAATGGCCAGCATTGAGTCCTGACCTCAATCCCATTGAAAATCTTTGGGGTGAGCTGAAATCTGCCATTGGGAAAAATAATCCTGCAAACATTCAAGAGCTTGAACGAACTGCAAAGGACGAGTGGGAGAAAATTCCAGCTGAGAAGTTCAAGAAATGTGTAGATGGCTACAAGAAATGTTTGGAGGCTGTTATCATTGCCAAAGCGTGTTCAATTAAGTATTAATTAGGGGTGCCTTTATTGCTGCACATGCTGTTTATTCTTTTTTTTCTTTGAAATTGCAACATGGAAGTTGAAAAACAATGTTTTATTGTTATATTACTTTGGACCACTAATTAAAAAATCCTGAGGATATAACATTGATACATTTCCATTTATTTCTGAAGATAGAGTACAATCTATCAAAAAAATGAAGGAGTGCCAATAACAGTGAGCAGCACTGTAGATAAGTTGTGCCACTACATGAACCAGTAATTTGGGCTTTCCCTAGGCCAAAAATTGATAGTGCTTGGAACTGCTCAATATTCGATCGAGCATCTGGGTGCTCGGGTACACTTGTTACTCAGTTGAGGATTGCTGGTGCTTGATTTAATGCTCAAGTGCCTGACCCGTATGTTTCGCAGCTGTTAGACAGCTAATAAACTTGCAATGTTAGCCCGCCATTCACATTAATTCAAAAGCCGTGTTGGCTACTGGCATTATTGTGGATGGAGATGTGTGACTGGTGTGACTGTGGCAGCAGCAAAAACCACTTGGTAGAAAAAAATGACAGGTCAGGTGAGTAGATGCCTGAAAGTGTAGTGATAGCATTAGCAACCCGGCAGCAGCAACACTATCTTGCACTATAAAACACAGTGGACAGCCAGGTTACGTGTACCTGTGGCTGTGTCGTGTGAATATAAATACAGTTACAGTGGGTAAGGAAAGTATTCAGACCCCTTTAAATTTTTCACTATTTGTTTCTTTGCAGCCATTTGGTAAATTCTAAAAAGTTCATTTTTTTCTCATTAATGTACACTCTGCACCCCATCTCGACTGAAAAAAAACAGAAATGTAGAAATTTTTGCAAATTTATTAAAGAAAAACTGAAATTTCACATGGTCATAAGTATTCAGACCCTTTGCTCATACACTCATATTTAAGTCACATGCTTTCTATTTCCTTGTGATCCTCCTTGAGATGGTTCTACTCCTTCATTGGAGTCCAGCTGTGTTTAATTAAACTGATAGGACTTGATTTGGAAAGGCACACACCTGTCTATATAAGACCTTACAGCTCACAGTGCATGTCAGACCAAATGAGAATCATGAGCTCAAAGGAACTGCCCAAGGAGCTCAGAGACAGAATTGTGGCAAGGCACAGATCTGGCCAAGGTTACAAAACAATTTCTGCATTACTCAAGGTTCCTAAGAGCACAGTGGCCGAGATAATCCTTAACCTCTTTACAACCTAAGGTGGTTTGCACGTTAATGACCAAGGCAATTTTTACAATAATGACCACTATCACTTTATGAGGTAATAACTCTGGAACGCTTCAACGGATCCCCCTGATTTTGAGACTGTTTTTTCGTGATATATTGTACTTCATGGCTGTTGTAAAATTCTTCTATATTACTTGAGTTTATTTGTGAAAAAAACGTAAATTTGGCAAAAAATTTTGAAAATTTTGCATTTTCAAAATTTTAACTTTTATGCCCTTAAATCAGAGAGATATGTCAAAAAAATAGTTAATAAATAACATTTCCCACATGTCTACTTTACATGAGCACACATTTTGTAACCAAAATTTTATTAGGGAGCTATAAGGGTTAAAAGTTGACCAGCGATTTCTCATTTTTCCAACAAAATTTACAAAACCATTTTTTTAGGGACCACATCACATGTGAAGTCACTTTGAGGGGTCTTTATGACAGAAAATACCCAAAAGTGACACCGTTCTAAAAACTGCACCCGTCATGGTGCTCAAAACCACATTAAAGAACTGTATTAACCCTTCAGGTGCTTCACAGGAATTTTTGGAATGTCGAAGAAAAACATTAGCATTTAACTTATTTCTCAAAAATGTTACTTTAGACCCAATTTTTTTTATTTTTGCAGGGGTAACAGGAAAAAATGGACCCCAAAATTTGTTGTTCAATTTCCCTTGTGCACGTAGATACTCCATACATGGGGAAAAAACACTCTTTGGGCCCATGGCAGAGTTTGGAAGGGAAGGAGCGTCATTTGACTTTTTGATTGTAAAATTTGCTTGAATAATTAGCGGATGCCATGTTGCGTTTGGAGAGCCTCTGATGTGCCTAAACAGTGGAAAATCCCCACAAGTGACACCATTTTGGAAACTAGTCCCCCCAGGGAACTTATCTAGATGTGTGGTGAGCACCTTGAACCCCAAGATGCTTCACAGAAGTTTAGAACATTGAGCGGTAAAAATAAAATTTTCATATTTTTCCCACAAAAATGTTTTTCAGCCTCCAATTTTGCATTTTCATGAGGGTAACAGGAGAAATTGCACCATGAAGTTTGTTGAGAAATTCCTCCTGAGCACACCTATACCCAATATGTGGGGGAAAACCACTGTTTGGACGCACGGCATGGCTCGGAAGGGAACGAGTGCCATTTAACTTTTTGAATGTAAAATTTGCTTGAATAATTAGCGGACACCATGTTGCATTTGGAGAGCCTCTGATGTGCCTAAACAGTGGAAATCCCCCACAAGTGACACCATTTTGAAAACTAGACCCCTCAGGGAACGTATCTAGATGTGTGGTGAGCACCTTGAACCCCCAGGTGCTTCACAGAAGTTTAGAACATTGAGCCGTAAAAATAAAATTTTCACATTTTTCCCACAAAAATGTTTTTCAGCCCCCAATTTTGCATTTTCTTAATGGTAACAGGAGAAATTGCACGATGCAGTTTGTTGTGAAATTTCTCCTGAGTAAGCCGATACCCCATGTGTGGGGGAAAACCACTGCTTGGGCGCACCGCAGGGTTCGGAAAGTTAGGAGCACCATTTGACATTTTGAATATAAAATTTGCTTGAATAATTAGCAGATGTGCCCCTGATGTGCCTAAACAGTAGAAAACCCCCACAAGTGACACCATTTTGGAAACTAGACCCCCTCAGGGAACTTATCTAGATTTGTGGTGAGCACCCTGAACCCCCAAGTGCTTTACAGAAGTTTATAACATGGAGCAGTGAAAATATAAAAATCAAACTTTTTCCACAAAAATGATGCTTCAGCCCCAATTTTCTTATTCTCACAAGGGTAAGAGGAGAAAATGGACCCCAAAAACTGTTCTGTAATTTCTCCTGAGTACGCCAATATGCCATATGTGGTGAAAATACATTGCTTGGGCTCACAGCAGAGTTCAGAAGGGAAGGAGCACTGTGTAAATTTTTTAACACAAAATTGGCTGGAATTGAGAGCGGATGCCGTGTCGTGTTTAGAGAACCCCTGATGTGCCTAAATAGTGAAAACCACCCAAAATTGACTCCATTTTGGAAACTACACCCCACAAGGATTTTATCAAGGGGTATAGGGAACATTTTGAACCCAGTGGTACGACACAGAATTTGATAACATTAGGTCATCATATTGAATAAGTTGTCATTAGTCTTGAGCGCAAATGCTCACTACTTGAGTTTGCATCGGTTACTCTGGTATGCATCATGTATCGCGTGACATGCTCGAGTCCCAGTCTGCATGTTTCACGGTTATTAGACACCCAAAAAAACATGAGGGGATCGCTCGTGCAAGGCAGGCAATCCCCGCAAGGTTTTATTGGCCGCGAAGCATATGGGGCGGAGACTCGAGCATGTCAGTCGAGCACCCGCCCAACACTAGTCACCATGTTGTCATGTTTTTTTTTTTACTTTTGAAAAAAAGCCCAACCCTAATACCAACCCTAGTACAACCCCAACCCTAACCCTAGCCCATTCCTAACCCAACCTTAACCGAACCCTAACCACAACCATAACCCCAAGCCCAACCCTAATACTAGCCCAACCCCAACCATAACCCTAGCCCAACCCTAACCCTAACCCCATCCCTAACCCTAACCTTAGCACAGCCCTAACCCTAACCCTAGAGTTTATTATTTATGCTGTTCCTCATGCGGTATAAGTGATTAGATGACTTTATTCTTTGGGTCGGTGCGATTACGGCTATACCAGAATCATATTGGGTTTTTATGATTGACAGCTGTCACACACTAAAAGACGCATTTTTTTTGTAATATCTAGTTTTTGCATCGCCATATTTTGAGAGCTATAATTTTTCCCTATTTTGGCTGACAGAGTCATGTGATGGCTTGTTTTTTGCGGGATGAGTTGATGTTTTCATTGGTACCATTTTCAGGCACGTGACATTTTTTGATCGCTTTCTATTCAGATTTTTTGGAGGCAGAATAAACAAAAACCTGCAATTCCGGAATTGTTTTTATGTGTTTTTTTTTATGCTGTTCTGCGTGTGGTAAAATTGATAAGGTAGCTTTATGCTTCTGGTCAATACGTTAACAGCGATACCACATTTATATCGTTTTTCCATGTTTTGGCGCTTTTACACAATAAAAGCTATTTTATAGAGAAAAAATTTTTTTGCATCGCTTTATTCTGAGAGCTATAACTTTTTTATTTTTCGGCTGATGGAGCTGTATGGCGGCTTGGTTTTTGGGGGACTAGATGATGTTTTCAGCGGTACTATTTTTATTTATATTCTTCTTTATGATCGCGTGTTATCCCATTTTTTGTTTGGCGGTATCATGATAAAGCATTTTTTTTGCTTCGTTTTTTATTTATCTTTTTTACCGTGTTCACTAAATGGTCTAACTAGTGGGACAGTTTTATAGGTCAAGTCGTTCTGGACTCGGAGTTACCAAATATGTGTACTTTTATTGTTTTTTTTTTCATAATAATATTTATTGATGGGTACATTATATTTTTATTTTTAGTGGATTATTTTTTTTTATATTTAATACTTTTACTTTTTTTTTTTCATTTTTTAACACTTTTTGGACTTTTATACTTTCTCCCACTATGGGACTTTCACTTTTTACATTCTGATCGCCTGTATAACATAGGGATGGAGCACCATCCCTGTGCTATACAGGCTGTCAGCGCTGCAGATGCAGAAGATACTTTGGTCATGCACTGCGCATGACCAAAGTATCTTCCTGCCGTCTGGTGACCTGGATGCTATCATGACAACATTGGGTCATCAAGGCAACATCCGGGAAGCCTCGGCAGACAGCGCTGGAGGCCGGGAGAGGAGGTGAGTATCACGATCACCTCCCCTTGCCCCCGCAATGCGCTGATCGACTTCGATTGGCGCATTGAGGGAATTATTGTGCCAGGAGCGGTGTGGGACCACTCCCAGCACATAGCACTGGGTGTCAGCTGTGACAATCAGCTGACACCCGGCGGCAATCGCGCCCGCACAGCCTGTGTGCGGGCGAAATCAACAGGGTGTACTAATACGTACCTGGCTCTTAAAGCCCAGGACACAGGTAAGTATTAGTATGCCTTGGGCTGTAAAGGGGTTAAATGGAAGAAGTTTGGGACCACCAGAAGTCTTCCTAGACCAGTCCGTCCAGCCAAACTGAGCAATCGTGGAAAAAGGGCCTTGGTAAGAGAGGTAAAGAAGAACCCCAAGATCACTGTGACTGAGCTCCAGAGATGCAGTAGGGAAATGGGAGAAAGTTCCACAAAGTCAACTATCACTGCAGCCCTCCACCAGTCAGGCCTTTATGGCAGGGTGGCCCAACAGAAGCCTCTCCTCAGTGCAAGACATTTGAAAGTCCGCATAGAGTTTGCTGAAAAACACATGAAGGGCTCCCAGACTATGAGAAATAAGATTTTATGGTCTGATGATACGAAGATAGAACTTTTTGGTGATTAATCTAAGCGGTATGTGTGGAGAAAACCAGGCACTGCTCATCACCTGCCCAATATAATCCCAACAGTGAAACATGGTGGTGGCATCATCATGCTATGGGGTGTTTTTCAACTGCAGGGACAGGATGACTGGTTGCAATTGAAGTAAACATGAATGCTGCCAAGTACAGAGATATCTTGGATGAAAACCTCTTCCAGAGTGCTCTGGAACTCAGACTTGGCGGAAGGTTCACCTTCCAACAAGACAAATACCATAAGCACACAGCTAAAGTAACAAAGGAGTGGCTTCAGAACAAGCCTGTGACCATTCTTGACTGACCCAGCCAGAGCCCTGACCTAAACCCAATTGAGCAACTCTGGAGAGACCTGAAAATGGCTGTCCACCAACATTCACCATCAAACCTGATGGAACTGGAGAGGATCTGCAAGGAAGAATGGCAGAAGATCCCCAAAATCCAGGTGTGAAAAACTTGTTGCATCATTCCCAAGAAGATTCATGGCTGTACTAGCTCAAAAGGGTGCTTATATTCAATACTGAGCAAAGGGTCTGAATACTTATAACCATGTGATATTTCAGTTTTTCTTTAAATTCAATAAATTTGCAAAAATTTCAACATTTCTGTTTTTTTTTCCATCAAGATGGGGTGCAGATTGTACATTAATGAGAAAAAAATCAACATTTTAGAATTTACTAAATGGCTGCAATGAAACAAAGGGGTCTCAATACTTTCCGTACCAACTGTAAGTACAGAAATATTTGACAGTGACAAATTAGCTGTCATTTCAGTTGGCTATCCAAACCATGATAAATATGGACTTAAAGTGCAAACTCTCAGATTAAATTTGAGGGTATTCACATGCTAATTGGAGTTTAGGGATTAGGAATTACAGCGCTTTCATATATACTGTAGTTTCCTCTTTTTTAAAGGGACCAAAAGTAACTGGACATTTATCTCAAAAGCTCTATAATGGGCTGCATGGGCTATTCCCTCGTTAATCCATCATCAATTAAGCAGGTATTAGGAGCTTATTTGAGGTTTGGCATGTCGTCAAAGGAACTCTCAATGGAAAAGAAACATCATTAGGTTAAAAAAAACATCCAACAAAGAGAGAGCTGAAATGTTAAGAGTAGCCAAATCAATAGTTTGGTACATTCTGCAAAAAAAGAGCACATTGGTGAGCTTGGGAACTCGGAAAGGCCTTGACATCCACGGAAGACAACAATGGTGGATGATCGCAGAATTCTTTCAATGGTGAAGAAAAACCCATTCACAACATCCACCCAAGTGAAAAAACATTCTAAAAGAAGTAGGCGTTTCAGTATTTAAGGCTACAATAAAGAAAAGACTTCATGAGAGCAAATACAGATGGTTCACCATGAGGTGCAATTTGTGATGAGCGAGTGTATTCGCTACTATTCGCTATTCACACGAATAGTACTGCAATCGGGTTAATCTTTATTCGGCGAGTATTTGTGTACTCTCCTCGCTCTATTCGGATGTCCCGCCCTGCAGTTTTGGCGCCTCCTTTGCAGCCACTAAACATGCTGGGCTTCTTAACCAATCACAGTAATGCAGCAGACATCTTGATTGTGGCATTACTGTAATTGGCTGGCCGCCCAGCGTCATAGGGTCTATTTAAGCCCTGCCGCCGCCATTTTGTGCACATTGCGTTTGGAGCATGCGTTCTATAAGCATAGGGAGAGATTTCTGAGCTCCTAGGGAGAGTGTTTAGTCCTCTTCATCAAACAAAAGCCCTTGTAAGGGCTACCTGCAGTGGGTACTAGTTCTGTGTTTAAAGGAGCTTGTCACAAACCGATTGGAGCCACGTGCCCCTGATCCTTCCTCACAACTTCCGTGAGTTCCGGGTTTAGGATAATGTGAAGAGAACTTATAAATTTTATATATTTATTTACTCAAAAGAGCGATGCTAGGTACAATATATACAAGCGGTTAAAAGATATATATATACAGTAGTCAGACAAATACAGTAAGGAAGCAGTAATACGATACAGTAAAATTAAAAGGAATAAAAGGGAATATACCAAACTTTCATCAAAGGTCTCTGGACACGGCAGGAAGGGTGCTGTCATGGGTCCAGGGCGGTTCCTGGTGTCTTTCTGCCCATCTGTAGCGACAGGTGACCCTCAACAGAAGACCCCTCCTCACTCACAGAGGGACACATTTATAAGTAACTTGGGCAGGGCAGAAAATAGGCGATTTACATGTAATCTCCTCTTCCCTTCTATCAGACATTTCATAATTCATTTCCCAGCAATATCCTCATTGTAAGGTGTGCATGGTAATTGATCTAACACAGGAGCTTCCCCTGACTTCAGAGGTAATTCAATTAGCTATTCCTCATTGCTATGATTCAATTAGCTCCCCCATACTCTTGTCAGGAATAGGCGTTTGCACTACAAAGGTGTATATCCTAGCTGACCTGTATTCAATTCTCTCCTGGCTTGTCACCCTGGTGTGAAAGGAGGCTCCCAGGGGTTGATGTATTGAAGGGAAACAAATGCTAATGTAAATACTTTGAACTCTCTGAGGTGAGACTGCAGGCCCAGGTACCCATTGTGTTAATGCTGATTACCTGGAAGCAGCAGGAAGAAGGGGGAAACACATGGCCCTCCAACCCCCTGCTGACCATCCTGTATGCCAACCTCCAATACAGTGTCCTATAGCACAAGCAGAACATCTCACCTTGTACATAGTACACATCATATTGCAGGCTGCTATCATTATGGTCTATGTAATAACTATCCCATCAATGATGCAATATATGATGTTGTCCCTCACACCTAGCACTATACCTTTCTCTCACGGCATATTCCTTACATTGGTCAGTTGCTATGACAATCAATATTACTCGTTCTAAACATTTGTCGTGTCCCTGTGAACTCCATCCTGGGCAATAGCATCCTTTTGGTAATTGCCTTTTGGAGCCGGCATAGTAACATAATGGTAATTAAGTCATATCCTCACTGTGGGGAAAACACCATTTCCCCTGGGGTCCTTTGAAGTCAGACGGACTAACATTCCTGCTGAGACCTTCATAACTGGGAATATGAATTTCCTGTCCCTGGTCTCACCACACCTCCCCCTTTTAGAGTGCGTTCAGAGGAAGATCTCGTTGGTCATCATCCGCAAGCACTTCAGCTGCCTCCCCTTGCCTGGATAACCCATCTGCGTTACCGTGGGCCCGGCCGGACTTATACCGTACATCAAAGTTGTAGTGTTGGAGAGCTAGGCTCCAGCGCAACATCCTTCAGTTCTCACCGGCTACTCGAGATAGCCAAGTGAGGGTGTTGTGGTCCGTCACCATGATGAAATGGCGCCCGTACACATATGGCTGCAGATGCTGCAGAGCCCACACAATCGCCAGGCATTCCTTCTCCACCGTAGAGTAGGCCACTTCCCTCGGCAGAAGTTTCCGACTGAGGTATTGAACAGGGTGCTCTTGACCTGCTGAGTCAGGTTGGCTCAGCACCGCACCGAGTCCGTAGGTGCTGGCGTCAGTCTGTACTACAAGCGGCCGGGAGTCGTCATACGCCTGGAGTACAAGGGTTGCCGCCAGGGCAGCTTTCAAGGCCTGGAAGGAGCGCTCGCAGTCCGCTGTCCAGTTGACAGCTTGCGGCAGCTTCTTCTTGGTGAGGTCTGTCAGGGGCTTGGCCAGGGCACTATAGTCCTGTACAAACTTCCTATAGAACCCGGCCGTACCCAAGAAAGACATCACCTGTTTCTTTGTCCTTGGAGTGGGCCAGGTCATGATTGCATCCACCTTCCCGGGTTCTGGTCTCAGTTTCCCCCCACCTTCCCGGTGTCCCAGGTATTGGACCTCGGTCATGCCCATCTGACACTTTCCCGGCTTGATGGTCAAGCCTGCCCGGTGGATCCGCATCAGCACCTCTGACAGGTGCCGAAAGTGTTCCTCCCAAGTGGGGCTGAAGACTGCAATGTCATCCAGGTACGCAGCTGCGAACCCTTCGCACCCTGACAGCAAGGTATTGAACATCCGCTGGAAAGTGGCGGGGGCATTCTTCATGCCAAATGGCAAGACGGTGGGCTCATACAGTCCAAAAGGAGTGATAAAGGCTGATTTCTCCTGTGCCTCTGGGGACAGGGGAATCTGTCAGTATCCTTGGCTCAAGTCCATGATGGTCAAGCACTGAGCCTTGCCCAACCGGTCAAGCAGGTCGTCGATGCGCGGCATGGGGAATGCGTCATCGGAGGTAATGGCATTGAGCCCCCTGTAATCTACACAGACCCGGGTCGTCCGGTCCTTTTTGGGTACGAGGACTACAGGTGAGGCCCATGAGCTGGTGGACGGGCGGATCACCCCCAGCTCCAGCATCTCGGCAATCTCCTTCCGCATTTGCTCCTGTACCTCCAAGGAGACGCTATATGCCGTTCGCCAGATAGGGGCGTGATTCCCCGTGTCCACTCAGTGGACTGCCAGCTTTGTCGGCTCGGGCTTTCCTGAGAGGAGGCAAGGGAAAGGGCTCATGACCTCCTTCAGCAGGGACCGTTGGTCCTCAGACAGAAGGATGTTCATGGGGGCATCCTCCATGGACCCTCCCGCACAGGCATGTGCGAGCAGATCCATGAGGTCCTCCTCCTCCCCTTCCTCCGGCAGACTGCACACCGGAAAGGCACAGGCTTCCCTGTCATGATGCGCTTTCATCATGTTGACATGGAAGACCTTCTGCCTGTTCTGGACCGGGTCAATTATGACCAGGTAATTGGCCTTGCTGAGCTGCTGATGCATGTCATATGGGCCCTCCCATCCTGCCTGAAGCTTGTCCTGGGGCACAGGGACTAGGATCCATACTTTCTGCCCTTCCTGGTATGTCCTCTCCCGAGCATTCTGGTCATACCAGGGCTTCTGCTCTGCCTGGGCCTGGACCATGTTGTCATGCACCAGCTGCCTCAGAGCCTGCATTCTGTCACGGAATCGCAAGACAAATTCCACGACTGAAACGCCCGGGGTGGCTGCTTCTTCCTCCCAGGATTCCCTCACGAGAGCGAGGGGTCCCCGTACCCGTCTTCCATACAGGAGCTCGAATGGGGAGAACCCCGTCGAGGCTTGAGGCACTTCCCAGTAAGCAAACAACAGATGTGGGAGGGGTCGCTCCCATTCGCGTCCCTGGGACTCGACCAACATTCGGATCATCTGTTTCAACGTGCCATTGAACCGTTCACACAGGCCATTAGTTTGTGGGTGATACGGGCTGGACACCAGATGTTGCACCCCTGTTTGCTTACACAGGCTCTGCATCAAGTCAGACATGAACTGGGTCCCTCGGTCCGTGAGCATCTCCTGTGGGAAACAAACACGGGTGAAGATTTCCAGCAGGGCTTTGGCCACTACGTCTGCCCGGATGGAGGACAGCGCGACAGCTTCTGGGTACCTAGTAGCATTGTCTACTACCTTTAGTATGTAGCGTTTCCCGGAGGTGCTGGGAATGGGCAGCGGCCCAATGAGGTCCACAGCAATCCGCTGGAAAGGCTCACCTATTATGGGCAGAGGTATCAATGGGACTTTAGGGCCTGGCCCCGCCTTCCCCATTCTCTGACAGGTGACACACGAACAGCAGTAGGCATCTGCTGCAGTCCCCATCTTAGGCCAATAAAACAAGTGGGCTAGCCGAGCCTTGGTCTTAGCGACCCCTAGGTGACCAGCCAATGGAATCTCATGCGTGAGCCGTAACAACTCAGCCCGGTACGGCTGAGGTACCACTAGGTGCCTCTCGCCGCGCCAACCTTCTTGTCCATCTGTGGGCAGTGTTTCCCAATACAGCCTCCCTTGGTCCCAGAATAAGCGGTCCTTGTCTGTCTCCAAGGGGGGCTTACCTGCACGTTCCTTCAAGGCTTCCAGGCTGCTGTCAGCTTGGACAGCCGCCTGGAACTCCTGGCTGGAGCCCGCTAACAGGGACCCGAAGGCCGCACTCTCGCCGGAACCCTCAAGGAACGGCGCTGGGGGGTTAACACCAGTGGGCCCTGTCCCAGACCCAGGTGATGGGGTGGAGGAGTCGGGGTGCAAAGCGGCCTCTGCCTCCTGAGCCCTCCTGCTGCGGGTGACCACAGCAATGCCAGGGGTCTCCTCAGAGAGTCCCGGTCCCCTTCCCTCACCTGGATGGGTTGTGGGGTCACTGTGGGTTGCCCCAACATGTGATACACACTTGACAGGCTCACTAGTTTTTGAGCTGCTGGAGGGATCATGTGCAAGCTCACAGTTGGGAGGGGCAGGCAAGGCCCCCACCAGCTCCTCAGCCAAGCCAGAGAGTTCATTAGCATGACAATGAATTACATTAGCATTCTCACTGAAAAGTTCAGAGCTGTACATGTCAGCTGAGAGAGCAGGAAGGGGGGCTAAATCCCCCCCAGCTGCACTCCTGTCAGCTGGCACGCCACTACAAGGATCAGCATGTATGGTACCACAAAGTATAATATCACTTACAGATACATTACAACGGGGAAGTGGGGTTGCTCTCTTCCCATACTGAGAGGTGAGAGGCCCCAAGTCTGTCCCCAACAAGACATTAGCAGGGAGACGAGATGTAACCCCGACCTCTACCAGCCCCTTGTCCACACCCCAATCCAGATGCACACTAGCCATGGGTAGAGTTATCTTCTCCGTACCAACCCCGCTGACGGTCAGTGCCTTTCCAGGGATGATACTCTCCGGGGGTACCAGTTCAGGCTGTACTAGGGTCACTTCGGCCCCCATGTCCCTTAGCCCCATAACCACTTTATTCCCCACTGTCACTTGCAGGAGATTGTCATTGGGCCTGGCCCCACCCCTCCACACCACATAAACTGTTGGACTCGCTGCTGTGGTTTGGGAAGTAGGAGGGTTCCTCTTCCGGCTAGGGCAGTTCGCCCTGTAATGTCCCGGCTGATTGCAGGCATGACATCGAGGGGGTCCTCCCTGGGGCTTGGAAGGGGGTACAATGGGGCCCATAGGTTTTCGGGCGGAGGTAGTCTCATGGGAAACTGCAGGGTTACCCGCAACAGGATTGGTCTTACCCCCCCTCCAGCCGGTGCTGACGGGTCTCCGCGAAGTCCGGTTGGCGACGTACTCATCCGCTAGCTCCGCAGCAGTTCTGGCATCTTGGGGTTTCCGGTCCAGGACATATTGTTGCACTTCCTCCGAGCAAATGTTTAAGAATTGCTCCTTGAGGAACAGATCCAAGGTTGCTTCGTCGGGATTGTCTATTTCTCCCTCTGCCCATCTGTGAAGCTGGACACTCATCTGGAGCAGAGTCTCTAGGTGGCTCTCGGTCAGTCATTTCCTCAGGCTGCAGAATTTCACTCTGTACACCTCAGGCGTGAGATGGTACCTCAGGATCAGCGCAGCTTTAAGGAGGTCATAGTCATGGTGCTGGGCTGCAGGAGAGACGAGAAAGCGTCTCTCCCTCTTAGCCTGGTGGACAGGGTGCGTGCCCAGTCTGCCTTGGGTACCTGGTACTGGAGACACACCTGTTCAAACACTTTCAGGAAAAGGTCCAGGTCTCCGTCCGATTCCAGGACAGGCAGATCCTCTGAGCGCAGCTTAGCTTTTGGGCTGCTGGAGTCTGTGCTGTTTGAGCCGGTGGGTCCTGCCGGCTAAGCAGCTGGGCTAACTGTAGCTGGTACTGCCTCTCCTCCTTTCTTTCCTGGGCATCTCGCTCAGCTTGCCACATGTGGAGCACGGTCTGGCTCTGCTCCTGCTGTCCATCTCTCAGAGCCTGGAGGTAGGCCTGCATAAGAGCATCCAGGGCTGGGTTACTGGCCCCTCCAGCTGGAGCTGTGGATTGCATAACAGAATGTCCAGGATTTTCGTGGGTGTCTGGGGCACTTCCACCCTCCTCTGACACCTCAGTCTGGTCAGTGACTGGCACCACACTGCCACCTTCCATCTGCTCAGCGTCCCCTCTGGTAGCACTCATCTGGGAACCTTTGCTTCTGAGGCAGTATGCCATCCACCAGAGACCGTAGCCCAATAAAAGATAGGACAGAAAACTAAGAGGGGGAAGGGTACAGTATCGTACACATGCTTTCACTGTATACTATGTCTGATCTACTAACAAGCACCGAGCTCAGTTCACAGATATCCAAATTCCACCGCTGCCACCAATTATCACAAGCCAATCGGAGCCACATGCCCCTGATCCTTCCTCACAACTTCCGTGAGTTCCGGGTTTAGGATAATGTGAAGCGAGCTTATAAATTTTATAAATTTATTTACTCAAAAGAGCGATGCTAGGTACAGTATATACAAGCGGTTACAAGATATATATATACAGTAGTCAGACAAATACAGTAAGGAAACAGTAATACGATGCAGTAAAATTAAAAGGAATAAAAGGGAATATACCACACTTTCATCAAAGGTCTCTGGACATGGCAGGAAGGGTGCTGTCATGGGTCCAGGGCGATTCTTTGTGTCTTTCTGCCCATCTGTAGCAACAGGTGACCCTCAAAAGAAGACCCCTCCTCTCTCACAGAGGGACACATTTATAAGTAACTTGGGCAGGGCAGAAAATAGGCGATTTACATGTAATCTCCTCTTCCCTTCTATCAGACAATTCATAATCCATTTCCCAGCAATATTCTCATTGTAAGCTGTGCATGGTAATTGATCTAACACAGGAGCTTCCCCTGACTTCAGAGGTAATTCAATTAGCTATTCCTCATTGCCATGATTCAATTAGCTCCCCCATACTCTTGTCAGGAATAGGCGTTTGCACTACAAAGGTATATATCCTAGCTGACCTGTATTCAATTCTCTCCTGGCTTGTCACCCTGGTGTGAACAGAGGCTCCCAGGGGTTGATGTATTGAAGGGAAACAAATGCTGATGTAAATTCTTTGTCCTCTCTGAGGTGAGACTGCAGGCCCAGGTACCCATTGTGTTAATGCTGATTACCTGGAAGCAGCAGGAAGAAGGGGGGACACATGGCTCTCCAACCCCCTGCTGACCATCCTGTATGCCAACCTCCAATACAGTGTCCTATAGCACAAGCAGAACATCTCACCTTGTACATAGTACACATCATATTGCAGGCTGCTATCATTATGGTCTATGTAATAAATATCCCATCAATGATGCAATATATGATATTGTCCCTCACACCTAGCACTATACCTTTCTCTCACGTCATATTCCTTACATTGGTCAGCTGCTATGGCAATCAAAATTACTCGTTCTAAACATTTGTCGTGTCCCTGTGAACGCCATCCTGGGCAATACCATCCTTTTGGTAATTGCCTTTTGGAGTTGGCATAGTAACGTAATGGTAATTAAGTCATATCCTGACTGTGTGGAATACACCATTTCCCCTGGGGTCCTTTGAAGTCAGACAGACTAGCATTCCTGCTGAGACCTTCATAACTGGGAATATGAATTTCCAGTCCCTGGCCTCACCACAGAGCCGCTCACTAGCTCCATAATTCTACCAACAAAAAGCTCTTTTCAGAACTGAAGACTGTCAACAAAGTCAGAGTACAGGGGAGAGCTTGTGTATTAGCTAGGAAGAGGAAAGTATTCTTCCAGTGTCCATCTTAAAACAGCTCTTGTCAGAGGCAAAGCAATATTTTTACTGTACACACAGAATTAGCATTGTGTGCTGCCTTTTTTCTTTTTTAGCACTGGTCTATTTTCCCTGCTGTTTTAGGGGTCAGAGCCTGCCTTCTGTCCATATTAGTGTACTTAAAAAATCTTTGATTGCCCTGCACAAAGCAGTAATCCAAACATTTCCTACTGCCTGCTACAAACAAGCACCAGGCCATTTTAACCACTATTTTGGGGTGCCATCCTGCCTTCTGTCCGTATTAGTCTTCGTAAAAAAATCTTTGATTGCCCTGCACAAAGCAGTAGTCCAAACATTTCCTACTGCCTGCTACAAAGCAAGCAGCATGCAATTTTAACCATTATTTTGGAAGCCACCATCCCAAGGACCTCAAATCACAAATAGTAGTTAGGCTGGAGTAGGAATACTGTCCTGGTTTGTCCACTGCACAATGTGCATAGGGTTTCTAAAAATTAGTCCTATAGGCAGAGTCATGGTTGACACAGGAAGGAAACTGGTTCTTTTGGGAAGGGGGTGACGTTAACAGCAGTAGCATGAATCTGCATTTTTGGTGAATTTAAGTTGGCTTGCTCTCATCTGTAGGGATTACAAACTGTGGAGATATCCAGTCCTTGTTGAATTTAATCAGAGTAAGTCTGTCTGCATTTTCCGTGGAGTAGCGTGTGCGCCTATCAGTGGTGATTGCCCCAGCAGAACTGAAAACACGCTCAGACGCCACACTAGCAGCGGGGCAGGCCTGCATCTTTAAGGCATATAAGGAGAGGTCAGGCCAAGTGTTCAGCTTAGACACCCAATAATTAAAGGGAACTGAAGTGTCAGAAAGGACGCACATATGGTCACTTAAGTACCCCTTGACCATGTTCTGCAACTTATCCCTCCTTGGCATTGCTACAGGCACAGATAGCCTTTACTGTTGTGCTGGTCTATTGAAAATTGCCCAATTTGTGCACATTTTCCCCCCACCTCTGTGGAGCTGGTGTTCTTATCTCTCTCCATTATCCCTTGGTGTTGAAAATAGCCAGTACCTCTGCCACCAACATTGTCTGAGGGTGATATTTTCAGCAACTGATCTACAATGGCTCTCTTGAACAATTTAATTGTAAAACTCTTTGTTGACTCCAAAAGGAAAGAAGGAAATTTCTCCTTGCACCGTGGATCGAGAAAGGTGGCCAACAGTATAGGTCGCTGTTGTCACCTGCACCTTAAAAACATCTCCAGAATCCAACCTTTGAAACTGCTAAAACTCTTACTGTTGGTCTTATTCACTCTTGTCTGGACTACTGCAACTCTCTTCTGATCTGTTTCCCTCTTACCAAACTTTCTTCACTTCAATGCATCCTGAATGAGGCAGCCAGGGTTGTATTTCTGTCCAGCCGCTTCACTGATGCCTCCATCTTGTGTCAGTCATTACACTGGTTGCCCATTTGCTACAGGGCCCAATATAAACTTATCACTGTCACCCACAAAGCTCTCCACAGTTCTACACCACCTTATATCTCCTCTCTCATCTCTGTCTATCACACTACACGTGCCCTCCATTCTACAAATGTCCTAAGACTAACATCCCCCATAATCCGTACCTCGAACCTCCGTCTCCAAGACTTCTCTCGTGCTGCACCAGTTCTCTGGAATGCTCTACCCCAGACAATCCGACTGATGCCTAGCCACCACGTTTTCAAGAGCGCTTTAAAAACCCATCTCTTTAAAAAAGCCTACCACCTCAACTACTCAGTAAATTAACTTTCCCCTGTTCCCTCCTTCTAAATATTATTCTGCATCTGCACCCTACTATTCATCTGTCTCCACACCCTCCATGCACACAATAACTACACTCGATACTTGATTATTGCACTTAAACATACTGGCTGATGACCGGATCATGCAGTCTTATATGAAAATCCCTACTTATTATAATTGCCTGACCTGAAATAACAAGCACTTTTCACCTACTGTGTTCACCCATTGCCTTGTTGAATGTAAGCTTGCAAGCAGGGACCTCACTCCTAATGTAACTGTTTAAACTGAATTTATTGTATGTACATGTCTCCACTTAATTGTAAAGTGCTGCAGAATATGTTGGCACTATATGAATTAAAATTATTATTATTATTACTGTTGGATAAAATGTGTATCACACGAGGGTCTTGCCACAGACACTTACACATGAAAGGTGCCATGTGGGCCAAGCTGCAAAATGGCAAATGTTCTGTGTCCCCAACAGTAGAAACAGTACCCATGTTCTCCTCACGCTGACTCGCCTCCTCCTCCACCTCTTCCTCTCCAGCCTATCCAGGCTGGACAATCATGAAGCTTGGGTTGGGTGTACCCTCTGTAGCATTAAGAGTTCCCTTGGTAGCACTAAAAAACAAGTCCTCTCCCTCCTCATCTTCCTACTCATCATCCAATGTTGCCTCAGAATATTGGCTAGGCTGGGTAGTATCACCCATTGGGAAATCTGGCTCCATACCAACATGCTGGGAACTCAAAGCTTCCTCTTTGAGATTATGCAGTGATTGTTTCAAGAGACACAGCAGCGGGATGGTTACGCTGATAATAGCCTGATCACCACAAGGTTGGTGCAGTACTCAAAGTTCTCAAGAACGTCACAAATGTCAGTGATCCACACCCACTCGAAAGTTATGTGTGGTGGCTGACTCTCAGTCTGACCGGCATGCTGAAGCTGGTATTAAGCTACTGCCCTCTGCTGTTTACTAATCCTCGCCAACATATGATAGGTGGAGTTAAACAGCATGGACAGGTCGCAAATGAGTCGGTGACTTGGCAAATTCAAACGCTTTTGCAGCGCTGTAAAAGCAGCTAAAGCAGTAGAGGAATGGTGGAAATGGGCACTAATACGGAGCACCTTCTCAAGTAGGTACGGCAAGTCATGGAAAGTTTTCAGAAATTTCTAAACAACGAGGTTCAGCACGTAAGCCATGCATGGCACGTGTACCAGCTTGTCTATCCTTAAAGCCTCCACCAGGTTACACCCATTATCGCAGACGACCAGACCGGGTTGGATGTGCAGCGGGGAGAGCCACTGATTGGTCTGTTGTTTTAAAGCTTGCCACAGCTCTGTTGCAGTGTGTGCTTTCTGATCTAAACAGATCAGCTTCAGCAGAGCGTCTTGCCACTTTGCCGATGCGCTGCTGCACAGGTCCCAGCTTGGCAATGATGGGGAGGGTAATTTAGCAAAGGATGAGGAGCAGGAGAAGGTGAGAGTGGAAGTGGAATATGAAGAGGTGGAAACCATGCCTGAAGTTAAGCCCGCTATTCTTACCATGGGTGGGCTGTGTGATTTTCCAGTTTGCACCTTTGTCCCACCCTTCACCAGGTTCCCCCAGAAATGTATCATCCCTGTACACAACAATTTGTCCAGGTGTCTGTTGTTAGGTGGACCTTCCGGGTCAAGGCGTTGGTGAGAGCACGGTTCAGATTGTTTAACACGTGCTTGTGTAATGCAGGGACGGCACACCGGGCAAAATAGTGATGGCTGGGAACACTGTATCGTGGGGCAGCCACAGCCAAGAGATCACGGAAGACTGTGCTCCCACAATCCTAAACGGCAACATCTCCACAGCTAGCAATTAGGCAATGTGCGAGTTTAGTATTTGTACCTGTGGATGCATGGCTGGGTATTTACGTTTTCTTTCCAAGCGCTGAGGCACAGACAATTGGACGCTTTGCACAAGGAAGTGGATGTGGTTGATATTTGTTTTGTGTGAGCAACTGCAGCTTGTGGGCAGGAGGTATGAGCGCCTGCTTCTTGAACAGCAGATTCTGAAGGACATAGCCCAGGTAACATGGCATAAGTCTCCACCGAACCCAAAAACACTACAGATACTGGCTGGTGATGAGCTCATGCAGCCTTTATTTATCCCTCATCCCCTCAATATGGCTGGACCATCATTGTAAATAAGCCCCTGTCCTTTGTGTCACCCCCACCTCATTGTAGATCGTAAGCTCTTACGAGCAGGGTCGTCATTATTTTTGCTTTAATTATGGTATTATCTTTAACTATGTTACTTAAGACTGTTGAATATGTACCTCTGAATCATAAAGCGCTGCAGAATAGGTTGGCGCTGCATAAATAAAGAGTATTATTATTATTAGACTGAAAAAAGATAATTAGCTCATATCACCTGATACTCACAGGAATCCGAGGCTCACGGATTAGTGTCCGGCATACACTTGTAAGGATATATAAAGAAGGTAAAATCCGGTGCCACATGCGATAAATCCTTTTATTCTAAACTTAAAAATCACAACATGTCCCTAGGAGGGGAACAACTGGATGCGTTTCGAGGACACAGCCCCGTATTCGTCAGTATACAAATGAATTAAAAAACAACACATTTATAATAAAAACTGACCACCCCTAAACATGTGTAATAGATTAGTATACAAATTAGGATATTAACTCCTACTTAGACAATATTTGCGTGCAACGAATTCTCATAGAATATTCAGATATAAACTTAGGAGAAAAAAAAAAAATATTATTATTATTATTAGTTTGACCCGCAGATGCAGATTTGGTACCCTGGTGTTCCGCCCACCTATTGGGGTGCTTGGCTGCCATGTGGTTTCTCATACTGGTGGTGCTCAGGTTGTCTTTGCCCTGGCCTCTGCTCAACTTGGTATGGCAGATGCTACAAACAACAATGTTTTTCTCTGAAGGACTTTCAGAAAAAATATTCCACACAGCAGCTGAACGCCCCCTTGCCCTGACTTGGCGCACAGCGGGGGTGCTCTTGTGAACAGTTGTCCCAGTTCTCACCCTGTGCAAATCACGACCCCTTGGTGCCTATGTTGGTGCTTCATATCCACCTTCCTCTGTGTTGCTGTCATGGCTATGCATGCTAACAGTCCAGGTCGGATCAGTGGACTCATCATCGACCACCTCGTCTTCCATCTCATCCTCCTTCTCAGTTGACATTGTAGGCTGACCTGATGGCAACTGTATCTCTTCATCATCAGCCTCCACCTCTGTAGACAGTAAATTACTTTCCTCCAAGTGGCTTTCTTTTGGCCGTAGGTCCTCAAATACTTGAGCATCAACGCACGCCATCTCCTCTTGTCCCTCTTCAATGCTGCATGGTGATAGGCCAGAGCCAACCAAAGGATACATACCAAACAGATCCTCGGAGTTACCAAGCTTGGAGTCATATGTCTTCTGTGACTGATAATGGCAGGAGGAAGGAGACCCAGCTTCAGGATTGGAAGGGCCAGCCTTCTGTGTATCCACAGTAGACTGTGTGGTCGTGGAAGATTTGTTGCTACATGACAAATGCGTAGAGGCCTTGTCTGCTATCCAAGACAGAATCTGCTCTCACTCTTCTGGCTTCCACACACGTTTACCTTCCAGACCGGGAACTTTTTCCAGGAACATAGTGGATGCATCAAGCTTCTTCTGACCTGATACAGACTGAGTGCCTTCTTGCGCACCACTGACAACACCACGTCCACGTCCCTTAACAACAGGCTTTTTTGCCATTTTGGGTTTTGTTGACAGATTTTCTGATGTTGATGGCACAAGCCAAGCTAGCTGTCACAGGCACAGTCAAAATAGTGAGTCAATCATGACACAGCCCATAGGTCTAATTTTTACAAATCCTATGCACATTGTGCAGTGGACAAACCAGGACAATATTCCTACTCCAGCCTAACTACTATTTGTGATTGAAGGCCCTTGGGATGGTGGCTTCCTGTGTCAACCGTGACTCAGCCCATTAGGGCTAATTTTCTTAAACCCTATGCACATTGTGCAGTGGACAAATCTGGAATGTACAGTAGTCCTACCAAACTAATATTTGTCATTGGAGGACCTCGTCACAGGTTGTGCCACATTGTGACTGAGATAGGTAATACATATTCAATAGAAATTTTCACTGACTGTGGATAACCGACTGATGGCCCTCTGAAAACTTGAATTGAGGGCCACAACTACTACAGTACTCCATTTCAGATAATGTTTGTCAAGGGAGGCCCTTGTCATAGAATCTTCCTGCACCTATGACACAGTCCCCAGGAGTAATTTTTGGAAATGCAATGCACATTCTGCACTGGACCACGTAGTACAGTATCAAGAAGTCTTCTCTTGCTATATAATCTGGGGAATATTGACAATCAAAATCTCTAAGCCATTTGGAGAAGCTTCTCCCACCCATCCTGGAGGGGAGGCACCATATATCCTTTGTCCATTGACTTGCACAAGTGATATATTTGAGCTCGCAATCCAGTTGACTAGTGCTGCTTTATTTTTCCGGTTCATAGAGTTCAGCCATACCTGAGGATCGTAGGCTGCACTCACTGCTACCTTGTAGTACTCCATGTCTCTTGGCCATTTTCTCTGTAGTCTCTGACCTTAAATGAGTTAAATAATAGTGAGGGCCCTACAATATGAATAAGTGAGGACACTCTCAAATGCACACAAGAAGCACCTCCAAAATTTCTAGAGGAGGGCACTTCAAAATGTATGTTACAGGGCCACAAGAGGGCTCTCATAAAACTCAGCTTTCCTGCCTACTGCAGGCCCTCTGAACATTTGAAAGTAGGGCCGCAGTATCACATGGTGGTGGAGGAGGAAGAGTGTCAAGCCCAACGCTGCAATGGGCACATTGTAAACTGCTATGGAATATGTATTCCACTATCTGAGTTTCAATGATGGAGGGACCGCCCAAATGTCTAAGTAACAGCTTTCCCTCCAAAATGCATGTTACAGAGCCACCTGAGGCCTCTCAGGTCAAAGATCAACATACCTACTGGTGAGTTCTAGCTGTGCTTGTAAAGTGCTGGGGAATAGCGAACTAAAAATGATGTATGACAAAGGGACCTACAAAATGTATAAGTCCGGGCCCTCCCAATTGTAAAAGGCGATTGTAAAAAAGCCACAACAGTATGTGTGAACAAAGGCTTAAAGGGATATATTTTTGGTTTCCCTGGTTTATTTAGCCTTATATACAAGTGATTATGCAGGAAAAACTGTTACTTAACCTTTTTGGCCTGTTAAATGCAATTTAGGTAAGGTTTGGTAGTTGTTCTTGTGTGTCTGCAAAAGTGGCGTAATACTGCGACAAACTTATTCCCAGAAACCATATGTGAGTCAAAAATACATGCAGGCACATTCTCCAGGCTCTTCCCATTCTGTTTCATCACTTTCCCATCCATTTCAGCCCTTTCCTCAAGCCCCCAGATCCCTTTGTAGGGTCCAGCAGAAAATAACTCGCATTTCCCATTGACTTACATTGTATTCGCTATTCGAATACGAACAAATACTCGATTATTACAAAGTATTCATTACGAGGATAGCAATTACGAATATTACGGTACTTGCTCATCACTAAGTGCAATCCATTAATTAGCATTAAAAATAGAAAGGCTAAATTAAACTTTGCCAAAAAACATCTAAAGAAACCAGTTCACTTCTGGAAAAGCATTCTTTGGACACATGAAACTAAGATCAATCTGAACCAAATTGATGGGAAGAAGAAAATATGGAGAAGGCATGGAATGACTTATAATTAGTGATGAGCAAGCATTAAAATGCTCGGGTACTCGTTGTTTGAGTTGACCAAATTGGAATGCTCGAGTGCTCGGACTGAGTAACGAGCCCAATGTACAGTACAGACCAAAAGTTTGGACACACCTTCTCATTTAAAGATTTTTCTGTATTTTCATGACTATGAAAATTGTACATTCACACTGAAGGCATCAAAACTATGAATTAACACATGTGGAATTATATACTTAACGAAAAAGTGTGAAACAACTGAAAATATGTCTTATATTCTAGGTTCTTCAAAGTAGCAACATTTTGCTTTGACGACTGCTTTGCACACTCTTGGCATTCTCTTGATGAGCTTCAAGAGGTAGTCACCGGAAATGGTCTTCCAACAATCTTGAAGGAGTTCCCAGAGATGCTTAGCACTTGTTGGCACTTTTGCCTTCACTCTGCGGCCCAGCTCACCCCAAACCATCTCTATTGGGTTCAGGTCTGGTGACTGTGGAGGCCAGGTCATCTGGCATAGCACCCCGTCACTCTCCTTCTTGGTCAAATAGCCCTTACACAGCCTGGAGGTGTGTTTGGGGTCATTGTCCTGTTGAAAAATAAATGATGGTCCAACTAAACGCAAACCAGATGGAATAGCATGCCGCTGCAAGATGCTGTGGTAGCCATGCTTGTTCAGTATGCCTTCAATTTTGAATAAATCCCCAACAGTGTCACCAGAAAAGCAACCCCACACCATCACACCTCCTCCTCCATGCTTCACGGTGGGAACCAGGCATGTAGAGTCCATCCGTTCACTTGCAACGCACAAAGACACGGTGATTGGAACCAAAGATCTCAAATTTGGACTCATCAGACAAAACCACTGATTTCCACTGGTCTAATGTCCATTCCTTGTGTTCTTTATCCCAAACAAGTATCTTGTTGCTTGTTGCCTTAGCAATGGTTTCCTAGCAGCTATTTTACCATGAAGGCCTGCTGCACAAAGTCTCCTCTTAACAGTTGTTGGAGAGATGTGTCTGCTGCTAGAACTCTGTGTGGCATTGACCTGGTCTCTAATCTGAGCTGCTGCTAACCTGCAATTTCTGAGGCTGGTGACTCGGATAAACTTATCCTCAGAAGCAGAGGTGACTCTTGGTCTTCCTTTCCTGGGGCGGTCCTCATGTGAGCCAGTTTCTTTGTAGCGCTTGATGGTTTTTGCAACTGCACTTGGGGACACTTTCTAAGTTTCCCCAATTTTTCGGACTGACTGACCTTCATTTCTTAAAGTAATGATGGCCACTCGTTTTTCTTTACTTAGCTGCTTTTTTCTTGCCATAATACAAATTCTAACAGTCTATTCAGTAAGACCATCAGCTGTGTATCCACCTGACTTTTGCACAACACAACTGATGGTCCCAACCCCATTTATAAGGCAAGAAATCCCACTTATTAAACCTGACAGGGCACACATGTGAGGTGAAAACCATTTCCGGTGACTACCTCTTGAAGCTCATCAAGAGAATGCCAAGAGTGTGCAAAGCAGTCATCAAAGCAAAAGGTGGCTACTTTGAAGAACCTAGAATATAAGACATATTTTCAATTGTTTCACACTATTTTGTTAAGTATATAATTCCACATGTGTTAATTCATAGTTTTGATGCCTTCAGTGTGAATGTACAATTTTCATAGTCATGAAAATACAGAAAAATCTTTAAATGAGAAGGTGTGTCCAAACTTTTGGTCTGTACTGTATGTCTATGGGAAACTTGAGCATTTTTAAGGCGGCTAAAAATGTCCCAAATCAATGGGAACACTGCCCAAATGACATGTGAACAGTATGGGGAAGACCCCTGGAAGCATTTTTGACTCCCAGGTCACTGCTGTCAACAACATTGTCAGAGGTATTACGTCACTTTTACAGACATAAAAAATGAAACCAAAATTGATTTTCCTAGGAAATATGAAATATGTTAAAGAACATCCTTTCCAGAGTAATGACTTGTATATAAGGTAAAATAAATAATCAAAAACAAAAATGCTCCTCCATACCTTGGGCTATGCTCACATGTAGCGATTTTTATGCGTTTTTGCACTTTTGCATTGCTTTCAACCAAGACAAATGCATTCACTGGGAAATGTCATTTTAACATTTTACAGCCTTATCTGACCATGTGGTGTGTGACACATCATCAGACACATCCTGTTTAATTTATGATGGAGGGACTCTGAAAGTCACAAAGACTATTTTTATAGGGCTAACATGTGGCCCTTACTATTCTTAAAGGGCCAGCAGTCGGCTATGCTTTGTTATTCCCATTATTAACGAGTGGGTCTCCTATACTGTTATTGCGTATGCAGTGACTGCATCGGCTGCCAAAAATTTGGAGGAACTCCAATGCCCCTTGCAAGAGAAGTAGAGGTCAGAGGGCTTCTTGCAAAAAATGCTCCCATTATTAGGAAGTGTGTCTCCAATACTGTTTGCCTATGCAGTGATGCAACGGCTGGCAAAAATTTGGAGGAACTCCAATGCCTCTTGCAAGAGACGTAAAGGTCGGAGGGCCTCCTGAAAACAATGTTCCCATTATTAGGAAGTTTGTCTTCCATATTGATTGCCTATGCAGTGAAGCAAGGGCTGCCAAAACTGTGAAATTACTCCAATGCCCCTTACAAGAGGCATAGAGGTCGGAGGGCCTCCTGCAAAAAATGTTCCCATTATTAGGAAGTGTGTCTCCCATACTGTTTGCCTATGCAGTGAAGCAACGGCTGCCAAAAATTTTGAGGAACGCCAATGCCCCTTACAAGAGATTCAGAGGTCGGAGGGCCTCCTGCAAAAAATGCTCCCATTATTAGGAAGCTTGTCTCCCATACTGTTTGTCTATGCAGTGAAGCAACACCTGGCCAAAATTTGGAGGAACTCCAATGCCCCTTGCAAGAGATTCAGAGGTCGGAGGACCTCCTGCAAAAAATGCTCCAATTATTAGGAAGTGTGTCTCCCATACTGTTTGCCTATGCAGTGAAGCTATTGCTTGCAAAAATTTGGGGGAACTGTAAGGCCCCTTGCAAGAAACGAAGAGGTTGGTAGGCCTCCTGAAAACAATGTTCACATTTTTCGGAAGAGTGTCTCCCATACTGTTTTCCTATGCAGTGAAGCAACGACAGCTAAAAATATGGAGGAACTCCAATGCCCCTTGCAAGAGACGTAGATATATTGATATGGTACATATGGTGGTGGCATGGTGGTCGAGGATGAGGATGCAAGGAAGAAGAGGACAAGAGTAGTGATGAGCGAGCATGTTCGCAACTGCTCGGTGCTCGCCCAAGCATCTCACTGATCGAGATGCTCGGCGCTTGCCGAGTATTTCCTGTGTTGCTTGGCGGGAGCTCGGGTCCCCTCCCTGCATGTTTGGTGCTCTTTAGAACACCAATCAACATGCAGGGATTGCCTTCCCCTCATTGTAATGCCGCAGCCATGGTGGTTGTGGAATTACAGTGATTGGATGGCCGCACAGCGTCATCAGGTCTATATCAGACCTGGCGCCGCTGTGCTCGTCACAGTCACTACGGAATCAGGCAGAGTAGGGAGAGGTGCTGCTGGGTCAGGGAGAGATTTGCTTGTGTATTAGGTAGTGTAAGGAGAAAAAACGTACATTACACTTATCTATCTTAACAAACAGTCCTTTTGAGGACTAACTACTCCAACTGCAGAGATATCAGGCAGGCAGGGTATATAGGCAGGCAGTGTATATAGCAGACTGCAGTGCATGTAGCACAAGAGGATCCATTCCAGTTCTGCCTTCTGCTGCTGTTAGATATTTCTATACAAAGGCCCAGGTCTCAGGGGCCAGGAATACTTTCCTTTGGATCTTAATCCTCATTATTTGCTTAAAAAGCAATCCAAAGAACACAGTTTTTCTGCGCCATTTGCTTGTTGGCACTGCAGAATACAGCCAGGTCCTTTCCATATTAATACGCTAGAAATCCAGCTATGTAAAACTGTGTTTTCTCCGTCACACAGATCACATATACGTTGTCAGAAAATACTGCCATTCTTGGCCTCCATTCAAGTTTTTTTCACTGTGTCAGAGAAGTTTTTGACACCGGTTTGCTGTTCAAACTAGTTACCTACAGACCAAGTGTTTAAAACTCTGTTTTCTCCGTCACACCGATCACATATACGTTGTCAGAAAATACTGCCATTTCTGGCCTCCATTAAAAATTTCTTTCAGTGTTTCAGTGAAGCTATTCACAGCAGTTTGCTGATCAAACTAGTTACCTACAGGCCAGGTATTTAAAACTCTGTTTTCTGCGCCACACCGATCACATATACGTTGTCAGAAAATACTGCCATTTCTGGCCTCTATTAAAAATTTCCTTCAGTGTGTCAGTGAAGCAACTCACACCTGTTTGCTGTTCAAACTAGTTACTTACAGGCCAGGTATTTAAAACTCTGTTTTCTCCATCACACGGATCACATATAAGTTCACTCCAAACTCAGTCATTTGTAGTGAGCATGGAAGATACTATCCTCCATTTAAAATGGGCAAGGCACGTGGCAAGGGGCGGGGAACTGGACGTGATGGTGATGGTGCATGCTGAGGCTGAGGACAGGCCGTGGGCAAGCTGAAATTGTGCCACAAAAAACACCCACATCTTCTCGCCTGACCTTCCTGTCCCAATTCCCAGGGGACCGCAGCACACCACTTTTGAACCCAGTGTCAAAATGTCGTTAGTTGGATAGTGGATAATGCTTCCAGTCACTTAGCCACCACCACAACCACCCTGTCTTTCACACGGTCAAGTCTCAGTTGCAAGTCTGGACCGCAAATTCCTCACCGTTATCCTCCTTCCTCCCACCATGCCGAGTGCCCGGAGACAACTGATCCCACACTTGGACACTCTGAAGAGCTGTTCACTTTTCCATTTATAGATTCGGGCTTCTCGCCCGGTCCACTTGAAGTGGCGCGAGAGGAGACCACGTGTAGCAATGTCCAAATATTTGAGCAGCCACGGTCACACGAAGGCGACGGTGGGAAAGTGTCACAAGAGGTGGACGATGATGAGACACAATTGCCAGAAAGTCAGGAGGAGGACCAGGGTGCTGAAGTGGAAGACGAGGTGGCGGATGATATAGTAACTGACCCAACCTGGCAGGAGGAAATGCAGAGCGAAGACAGCAGCACACCGGGGGAGGGAGGCAGAGCACCCCAAACAGGCAGGAAGAAGCAGTGAGGTGGCCGCAGATAGAAGGCAGACAACCGTTCCCCGTAACACCAACACGAAGGAAGTTGCCAGTACAACTGTTAGGTCTTCCCGAGTCTGGTTTAAAGACTCTGCTGATAACCCCAAAAAGGCCACTTGCACCACCAGCCAGGCCAGCATAAGCAGGGGTGGCCAAACGACCAGCCTAACCACCACCAGCATGATCAGGCACATGGCAGCAAAGCACCCGACTTTGTGGGCCGTACCCCAGGGTCTAGGAACCGTGTCTGCAGGTGGCACCATTGCTTCTTCTACTGTTGTGCATGCAAGCCAATCTCCTGTCCATTGTGCGTGCGAAGATGCCTCCTGTCCTGCACCTGTCATTGCGCACTCTCAAGTAGCAGCATCAGGAAGCACGTCCATGTACTTGTTCCAGCGCAGCGTTCATTTGTCCATTCCCCAGTCTTTGGAACGCAAGCACAAATATGCAGCAACACCCCACAAGCCACTCTACTAAAATCTCACATTTCACGACTACTTGAGCTCGACATGTTGCTTTTTAGGCTTGTGGAGACGGAAGCATTCCGTAACCTGATGGCGGCGGTCGTCCCTCGGTACTCGGTCCTCAGTCGCCACTTTTTCTCCCAGTGTGCCTTCCCAGCATTACACAAGCACGTGTCCCAAAACGTTAGCCGTGCCCTCAACAACGCAGTTACCGGGAAAGTCCACCTAACCACGGACACGTGGGCAAGTGCTTGTGGGCAGGGACGGTACATCTCGCTGACACTGGGTTAACATAGTGGAAGCCGGGACCCAGTCGGACCTTGGGACGGAACGCATCCTCCCGACGCCAAGGATTGCGGGCCCTAGGTTAATCATGGTTTCCCCCATGGTCTACAGCTCCTGTACCTCATCCTCCTCAGCCTCCTCCTCTTCAGCCTCCATCTCCGAAATGACCACATCAGTCACAAGCTGGAAGCACGGCCGCACTGCCTCGGCCAATCAGCAACAGTCTGTGCTGAAGCTAATATGCTTAGCTGATAAACCGCACATTGCTGAAAAGTTGTGGACAGCTCTGAAAGATCAGGCAGATCTGTGGCTCACAATGCTGAACCTACAGCCAGGCATGGTCGTGTTTGACAATGGCTGGAACCTGGTGGCGGCTCAGAGGCGAGACGAACTCACACACGTACCATGCATGGCCCATGTGCTTATCCTTGTGGTTCAGCGGTTTCTCAAGTCCGGAGCTGCCGGATCTGCTTGTCAAAGTATGCCATTTGTGTGCCCATTTTAGAAAGTCAGCTACAGCTTCCGCCGCCCTTGCCATTTTTCAGCATCATTTGCAGCTTCCGGCTCACAGATTGGTGTGTGATGTCCCCACGTGTTGGAACTCTACACTGCAGATGTTGGGAAGGATTTCTGAGCAGAAGAGGGCAGTTGTTGAGTACCAGAAACAGCAAGGCCGTCGGTATTCAGTTCAGGCTCCACACATAATACCTCAGTAGTGAACATGGATGTCAGACATATCTACCATCCTCCAAAACGTTGAGGACTCCACCAAGATGGTGAGCGGCGATGACGCCATAATTAGCATCACCATCCTGCTTCTCCGTCTACTGAAACACTCTCTGCTTACAATCAAAGAGGATGCGTTGCAGGCGGAGCACGATGAGATGGAGTAAGGAACCATACAGGGTGATTACACACAGCGATGCCTCATCTCATCCCAACGTTGATTGGGTGACAATGAGGAAGAGAAGGAGGAGGAGGAAGGACAGGAGCTAGTTTCATGCGCTATAGACGGTACTACCTGCACAGCTGCCATACCATCTGTTCAGCGTGGATGGCCAGAGGACAGAGAGGAGGAGGAGAGCATGGTCAGTCATCCTCTTGGTGAGGACGCGGAAGTCTTGCCTGTTAGTAGTCTGGCACACATGGCTGAGTATGTTACGCTGCCTTTCCCATGACCCTCGCATTCTCAAAATTTTGTGGGGCAGTCATTACTGCTGGTGACACTTCTAGACCCACGCTGCAAGGAGAACTTTATATCTCTTATTCCTGAGGCAGACAGGTCTTCAAAAATGGGGCTGTGCCAGTAGGCCCTTGTTGCGGTACTATTAAAAAAATTTCCATCTGAATACGCTGGTGGCAGAGGGCACACTTCATTGGACAACCAAGTAGTATAGGCAAGAGAGACACAACTTCAATCCAGCAGAAGCAGGGGAACACTGTCAAAGTTCTGGGAGAGTTTTCTCAGCCCCTCCCATCGCACAGGCCCTGAGGCATGGGGTACTCTCACAAGGAGTGCAAAGTTTTGGAAGATGCTGAGGGAGTACCTTGCCGACTGTACCAACGTCCTCCGTGATTCCTCTGTGCCTTATAATTGTTGGGCATCCAAGCTGGATACGTGGAATGAACTGGCTCTCTATGCCTTGGAGGTCCTGGCCTGCGCTGCCGCCAGCGTTTTATCAGAGCGGGTTTTTAGTGCCGCTGGTGGATTTATAACTGATAAGCGCATCCGCCTGTCAACTGAAAATGCTGACAGGCTGACTCTTATAAAAATGAACAAGGGCTGGATTGGGCCAGATTTCTCAACACCACCGAATGATAGGAGCGTAACATAAACTCAAATCTGGTGTCTTTTCTTGGTAGGTGTATTCCCATGCACCTTTTCACACCCAGACATGGGTATACACTTCCTGATTTTGGCTATTTGCTCTTGTCCTCCTCCTTCTCCTCACCCTCCACCCCACCATATCACCAGGGTGATCGTGTTCAGTGATGCAACACCCACATCATTTTTTAAAGGGTGTTTATGATGCCCGTAAACAAAATTTTTTATACAGTATGTTCATGTATACCCCCCAGGGGTAAATGTTTGTCAGCCCATACCCTTAGTGCATTGGCATTACAAGTATAAGAGGCCAGCTCCTTTCTAATGGGAACATTATTTAATGAGGCCCTCCTACACGTCTCTTCCAATGGGCATTGGAGTGCCTCCAAATTTTTGGCAACCCTTGCATTCACTGCATAAGCCATCTCTATGGGAGACCCACTTCCTAATAATGGGAACATTGTTTTGAGGAGGCCCTCTGACCTCCATATCTCTTCCAAGGGGCATTGAAGTGCCTCCAAATTTTTGGCAGCCCTTGTATTCACTGCATAGGCCAACACTATGGGAGACTCTCTCCTTTGTAATGGGAATTTTTCATTACTGTGGCCCTGCTCTATGTCTCTTTAAATTGTTAGTGGGGTTTTTCCTAAATTTGGTCAGCCATTGGACTCACTGCGTAGGCTATAACTGTATAGCAGACTCTCTCCTTTCTAATGGGAACATGTCGTACTTGCTACTGTGGCCCTGCTCTATGTGTCGTTAAATTCTTAGTGGGGTTTTTCCTAAATTTGGTCAGCCGTTGGACTCACTGCATACCCTATAACTGTATAGCAGACTCTCTCCTTTGTAATGGGAACATGTCGTACTCGCTACTGTGGCCCTGCTCTATGTGTCTTTCAGAGTCCCTCCATCATCAATGAAACAGGATGTGTCTGATGATGTGTCTCACACCACATTGCCAGATAAAGTTGTAAAATGTTAAAATGACATTTCCCTGTGAATGCATTTGCCTTAAAAAATAATGTAAAAAAAAAACAGTAGGATCTTTCTTTAGTACAAAAACAGATTCAGCAATGTAACCTCAATGTAATCACACTGTTCAGCTTCTGCACCTCCTCCTCCATCTCTGAAATGACCACATCAATCACAAGCTGAAAGCGGCAACAGGCTGTGCTGAAGATAACATGCTTAATGCTTAGGTGACAAACCACCCAGCGCTGCAGAGTTGTTTAAAGCTGTAACACAGCAGGTTGATCTGTGGCTCTCACCGCTGAACATACAGCCAGGCACGGTAGTCTGTGACAATGGGCGGAACCTGGTGACGGAGAAATGACAGCCGGAGTAGATACGGTTTCCCTCTATGCCAGTCCATTCAGTGAGCTAATGAATATGGCTGTGGTGAAATACAACTCCCACTGAGAAGCTGTTTCAGATTGAAAAACATTGTGCCCACCAGAGGATTTGATTCTGAGGGCTCA
Organism: Phyllobates terribilis; assembly: GCF_046119375.1. Lineage (NCBI taxonomy): Eukaryota > Metazoa > Chordata > Amphibia > Anura > Dendrobatidae > Phyllobates > Phyllobates terribilis. The sequence continues at coordinate 527,910,298 of NW_027362764.1, read as the reverse complement.
CCTTTCTCCCCCTCTCAAGAGCCCCATAGCAGCTGCAAAGTTAGCGCTATCATGAACTCTCCGGATTTACAAGCCAGGGTTCACCAGAGTATTCTCTGGTGGGACCGTCCAACCCTGCCTAGAAGCAGTCCTGGCTAAGAAAAGTTTGTGGGAAGGTTCCCGGACACTGCTGCTTTTTTACTGAGGTGGAAAGCCACGCAAACATGGCGAGAACATACAAAGTCCTTGCAGATGTTGTCCTTGCTGAGATTTGAACCCAGGATCCCAGGGCTGCAAAGCTTCATTGCTAACCACTGATTCAATGTGCTGCCGTTCACCCTCTAATTTCTAACAGGCTGGAGAAACTTGCAACTACTATCACTCTATCTTCAGCTCCTTTGTGAGAAAATAATGTATTTGGGCAGCCACTCAGTCAACCAAATAAAATTCCTGAGAAGGAAATTGGGGATGGCTTTGCTATTGGTGCTGGGGCAGTGCTAATACCATGGCGTCGTACCATAGTTTACTGGAAATATTCCAGGCTGGTAGGAGGCAAGAAAATTCCCACAGAAAAGTACCAGCAGTAATGTTCAGGGACCCGCGCTTGTAGAAGGTGGAGACAACACCGGGAGAAATAGTGACTGCTGGGGACCTAGTATGGACATGAGGCATGAGGTTGTGAAAAGCTTCCGCCTCCACGAGCCTAAAAGGCCACATTTCAACTGCAAGCAGCTGCCCAGAAATCTGGCAGTTTAGTATTGCAACCTCTGGGTGGGTGGCTGGCTGCATACTTGCGCTTGCATTCCATGTAACAGAAAACTAAGCAGATGGTGGCCTCTATCATCATCATGGCCTCTCCTTGGCACCATGAACTCTCCTGAAGGAGAAGCCAGGGCCCACCGGAGGAGTCTCTGGTTTTCTCGTGGGTCCGTCCAACCCTGCCGAGAAGCAGCCCTGGCCAATAAAAGTGTGTGGGAAAGTTCCCGGACACTCTATGGCTGTTTTTTTAATGTGGATCGGACATGCTTATGCATGTTATTTCTCAAACCGGATTGCAGATCAGGCCATTGCCCAACTCTGTAGTCATGAAATTAAATGTGCAAAGAAAGATGTTTGTATGTCAAAGCACCACCGAGAAGTGCAAGTTGATGTTGGACAGGCTGCCATTGCTTCTGCAACAAGCTGCGTTAGAGGACTTCCTGGGAGAAATAACACCCAGAGTAGATACGGTTTCCCTCTATGCCAGTCCTTTCACCGAGCTAAAGACTATGGCTGTGGTGAAATACAACTCTCAGCAAAACAGCTGTGGACTGGCTCCGTACCGTCCCTGGCCACATTCACCTGTCCATGTGTATGTGGTTAGGCGGTCATTCCCAGTAAGCACACTGGGGAGGGCACGGGTAATGTTGTGGGACCCATGCTTGTGGAAGGCGAAGACGACACCGGGAGAAACAGTGGCGGCTGGGGACCGAGTATGTACACCCGGCCGCCGCCGCCATGACGTTATGAAAAGCTTCTGCCTCCATGAGCCTAAAAGGCCACGTTTCAAGTGAAAGCAGCTTTAGAGGACTTCCTGGAAGAAATGACAGCTGGGTAAATATGGTTTCGCAAGTCCTTTCACAAAGCTAAAGAATATAGCTGTGATGAAATACACTCAGCAAAAAAAGCTGTGCACTGGCTCCATACCATCCCTGTCCACATTCACCTGTCCACGTGTTTGTGGTTAGGCGGTCCTTCCCAGTAAGTGCACTGGGGAGGGCACGGGTAATGTTGTGGGACCCGTGCTTGTGGAAGGCGGAGACGACACAGGGACAAATAGTGGCGGCTGGGGACCGAGTATGAATACCCGGTCACCGCCGCCATAAGATTGTGGACAACTTCCACCTCCATGAGCCTAAAATGCCACATTCCAAGTGCAAGCAGCTGTCAAAAATTTGTCAGTATAGTATTGCAGCCTGTGGGTTGGTGGCTGGCTGAATACTTGCGATTGCATTCCAAGGAATGGGGTAGGGACAACTGAATGCTTCACTTGGAAAAGGACGTGGACGGTGATTGTTGCAAGTCTGCAATGACACGTGCATGGCGGGAGGCATCTTCGCATGCGCAAAGGATCACTTATGATGGGCACACTTTTAGGTAGTGACATGGGAGTCAGAGATGCTTCCAGAGGTCTTCTCCATGCTGTTCCCATGTCTTTTCAGCATTGTATGCTTGTGTCTGATGATGTGTCACACACCACTTGGCCAGATAAGGTTGTAAAATGTTAAAATGACATTTCCTGGTGAATGCATTTGTCTTGATTGAAAGCAGTGCAAAATTGCAAAAACGCTTCAAAAACCCTACGTGTGAACATAGCCCAAGGTGTGGAGGAGTATTTTTGTTTTTGGTTATTTATTTTGTCTTATATACAAGTCATTACTAGTGATGAGCGAGCATGCTCGCTACTGCTCGGTGCTCGCCCGAGTATCTCACTACTCGAGATACTCGGCGCTCGCGGAGTATTTCCGGGGTTGCTCGGCGGGAGCTCGGGTCCCCTCCCTGCATGTTTGGCGCTCTTTAGAGCACCAATCAACATGCAGAGATTGCCTGCCACTCACTGTAATGCCGTAGCCATGTTGATTGTGGCACTACAGTGATCGGCTGGCCGCATAGCGTCATCGAGTCTATATCAGAGTTGGCGCCACCATGTTCGTCACAGTCACTCCGGAATTAGAGAGAGGTGCTGCTGCGTCAGGGAGAGATTTGCTTGTGTATTAGGTAGTGCTGGGAGAAAAACCATACATTATACATATCCATCTTAACAAACAGTCCTTTTGAGGACTAACTAATCCATCTGCAGAGATATCAGGCAGGCAGTGTATATAGGCAGGCAGGGTATATAGCAGACTGCAGTGCATGTAGCACAAGAGGCTCCATTCCAATTCTGCCTTCTGCTGCTGTTAGATATTTCTATATAAAGGCCCAGGTCTCAGGGGCCAGGAATACTTTTCTTTGGATCTTAATCCTCATTATTTGCTTAAAAAGCAATACAGAGAACACAGTTTTTCTGCGCCATTTGCTTGTTGGCACTGCAGAATACAGCCAGGTCCTTTCCATATTTCAGAGCTAGAAATCCAGCTATCTAAAACTGTGTTTTCTCCATCAAACGGATCACATATACGTTGTCAGAAAATACTGCCATTCTGGCCTCAATTAAAAATTTCCTTTAGTGTGTCAGTGAAGAAATTCACAGCAGTTTACTGTTCAAACTACTGATCAACAGGCCAGGTATTTAAAACTCTTTTTTCTCCATCACACGGATCACATATACGTTGTCAGAAAATACTGCCATTTCTGGCCTCCATTAAAAATTTCTTTTAGTGTGTCAGTGAAGCAATTCACAGCAGTTTGCTGTTCAAACTACTTACCTACAGGCCAGGTATTTAAAACTCTGTTTTCTCCGTCACACAGATCGCATATAAGTTTGCTCCAAACTCAGTCATTTGTACTGAGCGTGGAAGATACTGTCCTCTATTTTAAATGGGCAAGGCACGTGGCAAGGGACGGGGAACTGTGACTCACACAGCTGAACCTATAGCCAGGCATGGTCGTGTGTGACAATGGCCGGAACCTGGTGGCGGCTCTGAGGCGAGCTCACACACTTACCATGCCTGGCCCATGTGCTTAACCTCGTGGTTCAGCGGTTTCTCAAATCCTACCCGGAGCTGCAGAATCAGCTTGTTAAGGAATGCCACCTGTGTGCCAATTTTTGAAAGTCAGCTACAGCTTCCGCCGCCCTTGCCGTGTTTCAGCAGTGTTTGCAGCTTCCGGCTCACAGATTGGTGTGTGATGTATTCAAACGTTGGAACTCTACACTGCAGATGTTGGGAAGGATTTGTGAGCAGGAGAGGGAAGTTGTTGAGTACCAGCATCAACAAGGCGACGGTATTCAGTACAGACTCCACACATAAGACCTCAGGAGTGGACATGGATGTCAGACATATGTACCCTCCTCCAAAATTTTGAGGACTCCACCAAGATGGTAAGCGGCGATGATGCCATAATTAGCATCACCATCCTGCTTTTCTGTGTTCTGAAACGCTCTCTGCTCACATTCAAAGAGGATGCATTGCAGGCGGAGCATGATGAGATGGAGCAAGGAACCATGCAGGGTGATTACACACAGCCAAGCCTCATCTCATCCCATCATGGACTGGGTGACAATGAGGAAGAGTAGGAGGAGGAAGGACAGGAGCTAGTTTCATGCGCTATAGACGGTACTACCTGCACAACTGTCATACCGTCTGTTCAGCATGGATGGCCAGAGGACAGAGAGGAGGAAGAGGAGGAGAGCATGGTCAGTCATCCTCTTGGTGAGGACACGGAAGTCTTGCCTGTTAGTAGTCTGGCACGCATGGCTGAGTTTATGTTAAGCTGCCTTTCCCATGACCCTCGCGTTCTCAAAATTTTGGGTGACAGTCATTACTGGTTGGTGACACTTCTAGACACACGCTACAAGGAGAAATTTATATCTCTTTTTCCTGAGGCAGACAGGTCTACGAAAATGAGGCTGTACCAGAAAGCCCTTGTTGCGGAACTATTAAAAAAATTCCCACGCTACAAGGAGAAATTTATATCTCTTATTCCTGATGCAGACAGGTCTAAAAAAATGAGGCTGTACCAGAAAGCCCTTGTTGCGGAACTATTAAAAAAATTCCCATCTGAAAACGCTGGCGGCAGAGGGCACACTTCTTTGGACAACCAAGGAGTACAGGTGAGAAAGACACAACTACAATCCAGCAGAGGCAGGGGACACCTGTCAAATTTCAGGGGGAGTTTTCTCAGCCCCTCCCATTGCACAGGCCATGAGGCGCGGGGTACTCTCACAAGGAGTGCAAAGTTTGGGAACATTCTGAGGGAGTAACTTTCTGACCGTACCAATGTCCTCCAAGATTCCTCTGTGCCTTATAATTATTGGGTATCCAAGCTGGAGTTCTTGGCCTGCCCTGCCGCCAGCGTTTTATCAGAGCGGGTTTTTAGTGCCGCTGTTGGAATTATAACTGATAAATGCATCCGCCTGTCAACCGAAAATGCTGACAGGCTGAGTCTTATAAAAATGAACAAGGGCTGGATTTGGCCAGACTTCTCAACACCATCGAATGATAGCATCTGTGAGGCAGTGATTGGGATTGTATACGAGGGATGTTATATATACCCCCGAATGTGTACAGAGACCTATTAAATCCATTGGAGTGCATTGCAGTCACAGACACACCTGTGTCTGCAATGCAGGAATGAAGGTGAGCATTGACCTGGTCTGGCTATCTGGCTAAGGCAGATTAGTAAAACCTGGCAGGGCCTTCATTTCTTGTTGGAGGTTACAGAAAGGCAGTGGGGCGGCCTCCTCTGTCCAACCCAGGTTTTCCAGTGGCTCTTGCCACAGGTCCTTTAAAAACCCAGCATTAATGTTTAGTGTTGTTCAGTGTTGGGACCTGCTAGGAACGTAGCAGGAAAGCTTGGCGGGCCTGTGTGTAGCTGAGCCGTCAAAGCTATAGAAATGGAACAGATAATGCACTCACTAACAGTGTTGCTTGATAATAGTCCTGTTTACTCGGGATTTCAAATGCGGAGTGGTCGTGCAGGTTCTGGGGTGCGGTGGTAAGAGGACAACGGCCGTTTCGCGAGAGTCCTCCGCTTCAACGGGTAATCAGGACAGGACTATTATCAAGCAACACTGTTGGTGAGTGCATTATCTGTTCCATTTCTATAGCTTCGATAGCTCAGGTTTCACTATATATGGAATTTGCACCACCTGGCTTGCATGCACACGGCTAGTGACCTGTCTACGTGTTTTTCAGGATAACACTCTTTCATATGCAGAGTGCAGCGATTAGTGCTCGACAATTGAAGGCTGCATAGTGTGACTGGTGCCTCACTATTTCTTTTCATATGCTGTGTGTAGCTGAACCTATGCCTGGGAAGGCTCTGCACCCGTCAGACTCTGAGCGGCCCATCGCGGCCGTTGCCCACGGCAACCGTTGTTATGGACTTGTTAACCCGGAAGCGAACCGGAGGACATACTGTTTACCCGTAAGTTGCTGAATAAAAGGTGTTTATGTTGGACTTGCTTGGGTCACTGCCTCAGTTACTGCATGGTGTGAACACCACCGCCCTACACAGCGTAACATAAACTCAAATTCAGTGTCTTTTTTGGGTGGTGTGTTCCCATGCACCTCTTCACACCCACACATGGGTATACGCTTCCTGATTTTGGCTATTTGCTCTTGTCCTCCTCCTTTTCCTCATCCTCATCCTCCACCACCATATCATCAGGGTGACCGTGGTCCGTGATGCAACACCCATATAATTTTTTTAAAGGGTGCTTATGATGCCCGGAAATTTTTTTTTTGTACAGTATGTTCATGTATTCCCTCCAGGGGTAAATGTTTGTCAGTTTATACACTTAGTGCATGGGCATTACAAGTATAGGAGACCTGCTCCTTTCTGATGGGAACATTTTTTTATGAGGCCCTCCTCCACGTCTCTTCCAAAGGGTATTGGAGTGCCTCCCAATATTAGCAGCCCTTGTATTCACTGCATAGGCAAACACAATGGGAGACCCACTTCCTAATAATGGGAACATTGTTTTAAGGAGGACCTCTGACATCCATGTCTCTTCCAAGGGGCCTTGGAGTGCCTCCAAATTTTTGGCAACCCTTGCATTCACTGCATAGGCAAACACAATGGGAGACCTACTTCCTAATAATGGGAACATTGTTTTCAGGATGCCATCCTCTAAGTCTCTTGAAAGGGATATTCGGGTCCATCCAAATTTTGGGCAGCCCTGCCACTCACTGCATACGCAATAACAGTATAGAAGACCCACTCTTTAGTAATGGGAACAATAAAACATAGCCGGCTGATGGCTCTCTATGAATAGTGAGAGCCGACTGCTGGCCCTTTGAGAATAGTAAAGGCCGCCTGATGGCTTTATAAAAATAGGCTTTGTGACTTTCAGAGTCTCTCCCTCATAAATGAAACATGATATGTCTGATGATATCTCACACACCATATGGCCAGATAAGGTTGTAAAATGTTAAAATGACATTTCCTGGTGAATGCATTTGTCACGGTTGAAAGCAATGTAAAAGTGAAAAAATGCATCTGAAACGCTACGTGTGAACATAGCCCAGGGTGTGGAGGAGCATTTTTGTTTTTGGTTATTTATTTTGCTTTATATGCAAGTCATTACCCTGGAAAGGATGTTCCTTAACATACTTCCCAGGAAAATCCATTTTGGTTATATTTTTGTATGTTTTATTGTGAGTCCGTAAAAGTGGCGTAATACCTCTGACAATGTTGTTGACAGCAGGGACCTGGGAGTCATAAACTCTTCCAGAGGTCTTCCCCCATGTCATTTGAGCAATGTTCCCATCAATTTTGGCAATTTTTATGTCCTCTGCAGACTGCCTGTGGGAGCTGTCTGAAAAATGCTTGAGTTTCCCATAGACTTACATTGGGCTCATTGCTCGGGTCGAGCACTCAAGTATTCCAATGTGCTCAACCCAAGCATCGAGCACCCGAGCATTTTAGTGCTCGCCCATCACTAATGAAGATTTGGTCACTGTCCAAATATTTCTAGACCTTACTGTATATGAAAGGGCATGCAAGAAGATGTGTTACAGTGTAGGGCCATCAACGGCACCTCTGACAGCAGCAATACAGTATTGGACTATTAAACACAGTAGGCAGCCAAGAGGTGTGTGATTTGGCATGGTTGTGCAGTGGTAGCAGCCGAAGCTGCATAATAGAGATTTAGAGATAGAGAGGAGGCAGGCAAGGAGCTGTCCTTGACTGCTTGGGTGTGACAAAGCCACTAGCCATGCTGAATACACTCTCTAATATTACAATGGAAGCTGGACATGACACTGTACCCATACCAAACTGGGCAAGGTTGTCAGGTTTTGGCACTGGTCCAAACTGCTGACCAAAAAGTCCATGGGCTCAGGGTATCTTTCTCAGAAAGGTCGCAATCTAGGGATGACTTAACTTGGCTTTGAACCCGTGCATCTCTGTTTGCTGAAATGTGTGAGGTAGTTGCTATGGAAGATAAAACATCTGGTCCATCATGTCAAATGTACTGTAGCTGTCTACAAAACAAAGGGAAGTGAAATGGGAAGGGGAAAGGGAGAAGGTTAAATAGTCAATGGGAAATACAGCAGAAATTAACCCATTGTCTCATATTTCAAATGCAAGTGTGTAGCAGCTTAGTGGAGTACTTTCATAAATCATAGGATCTCTTGCATGTCTAGGAGAACCTAAGGACATGTAGAGTATTATCAAGTACAGCGAGTAATATATGTAAAAGTAGAATTTCCCTAGGGAAAGTGGAATAAACAGAAATGTTATCTAAGCATAGTTTTAAGGTTGCTCAATGAAACAGGTGAGAGATAATATTTATTTACTCACCTGGTTAATTTGTGCTAACTCAGGTACAACTCTAGATTAAGACCCAATGTGTGATCTTGAATGCGGATTGCAGTTGACCTGGTAAAGCATGGAAGTTCCTTCAATAGAGTTTCAATGGTTCTGATTCTTATAGAAAAAAATCCAGGAAAATGGCGCTTCCACCATTAAAAAAAAATAATAAAACTTTTTTTAAAGAAACGTGATGAAGCTGTGTGTTCCAAAAAACAAAACTATTTATAAATTGTAACATTAAAACACAATGCGTTTCGGCCATAACAGCCTTCATCAGTTGTATCTTTTTTCATGGTGAAAGCGCCATTTTCCTGGATTTTCTTTTCTTTAGAAGTAATATATGCAGGAATAGTGTACATCATTTAAGAGGGGGGAGTTTCTGATGTAGATATAATACAGTCTAAAAAATGGATGAAGGAAGATGAAACAGACGATAAGAGAAAAGGAAGGAGGGGGGAAGGGGAGTAATGTGGGAGAGAGGGGGGTGGAAATACACTGTGTTCCAAATTATTATGAAAATAATATTTTCTCAGATTTTCCCAAATTACCTATATGAATTGCAGTCATTGTAATTTTCCAGTCAAATAACTATTAGAGTACAATTGAAAGGTTTTTGTACAAACTGCCTATGATAACAGTATATTTTTAAAAAAATTAAAAACTCAAACTGCACTCAAAATACATGTTCCAAATTATTATGCACAGCAGAGTTTTCAACCTTTTCATTTTAATAAAGAACAAAAAAATGGTCATTTTTGAAATTATAAGCATTAGCAGGTTATTACAAACTGAAATCAAACAGTTTTCAACTTAAAACTTTATTCTAGGTGATGTTACATTTGCACATAGGACCGCTTGTTCGAAAAGAGGTTCTGAACTCTCTCGTCCATTGAATTTGTCAGGTTTTGGATGGTTTCTGCTTCAATTGTTTTGCATGAGGACAGAATACCCTCCCAGAGCTGTTGCTTAGATGTGATCTGCCTCCCGTCATCATAGACACTCCTTTTGATGATGCTCCAGAGGTTCTCAATGGGGTTGAGGTCAGGAGAGCATGGTTGCCACACCATAAGATTGTGCCCTTTTATGCCCATAGCAGCCAGAGATGCAGATGTGTTATGTGCAGCATGAGACGGGGCATTATCATGCATGAAATCTGAGAAAATATTATTTGCATAATAATTTGGAACACAGTGTAGGTTAAGCAGAAGGATATCAAGTGAAATAATTGACAAGCACTGCTTCAAAGAAATATACATGGGTCTATGTTAATACATAGTCAGTGGAAGCATCTCAGTGTCATGGGATAAATAAGCAAATGAATAATTGAATAATTCTGGATGCATATGTAAAATGATAGATGTAATGTTGTCAATGAAGATCTATGAGTATGGTTACGTGTGTGTTTTAAGAGCCGGGAACCAGGACATGTGGCAATGTATGGGCCATGGGACTGGTGTGAGGGAGCAGCTCATATTTAAGTATACAGCACATACAGCTTCTGGAGTCAGGAAAAGGTCAGGGGCTGCATACTGACGAAGTGAATTTAGAGTAACCCTGGTGACCAGACAATAACGTGGTGTGAAGGAGGATTGTACCAAGCATGTCACTGTTGTGGGCGTGGTATAGATAACAATGTGTCAGGAGGCTAAACACAGCTTCTCAAGGATGGATTACCATGAAAACTGGAAGGAGGTGGTATGCCAGGAGAAAGAGAGACATAAAGGTGGATAGAGTCGAGAGGAGGAATGTTGGGAAGGAGAGAGAATAGAGAAAGGGGAAATCTAGACACAGATAGTATGACTATCTTATATGACAGGGAGCCGAGGGGAAAAACATGAACAGGTGGAAAAGGATGCAGGACAGAGAAAAGATAAGATATGGGGGAGAGATAGCTATGTTGGACTTGAACATATATTACCTGTATGATCACATGAGAAGGGGGTGCTAAAATTTAGACAATGTATGAAAATAAATATGTTAGTATAAACATATATGAATGACATGTCAAAGTGAACTAAAGTACTAATTGGTCAATACAAATGATGATGATAAGATTGGGTGTATATCAGAGTAATTGCATAAATACCATATTAGTTAATACAACCATATTGTGACATAAACATATTGCAAAGATATTACAAATATGCATACCCAATTGAGAAAATGGAAAAACAGAGTTGAAAACTATTGAATATAGAAAACTTCATACTCGTGTTTTAGGCTCTATGGCTCCACAGTTTGTAAGGTATGTATTAGCAAAGTCTCTCTTTATTTAAGCCTCTGGATAAAGTTACCTCCTCTTCTTGCTAATGAGACATGTTCGATGACCTGGAATCTCAACTGTGACAGTGTGTGTTTGGCTACTTGAAAATGTGCTTGCAAAGGTGGCATATTTCTGCCACAACGAATATTCAATTTGAAATTGTGAGATCCTGTCTCAAATTTGTTGGGTGGTTTTGCCCACATAGCCAAAGGCCATATGGGCACTTGATAAGATAAATGACGAAAGAGAAGTCATATGAAAAGTATTCCCCGATTAAGTATTGCTTCCCTGTGCATGGATATGAAAGAAATTTGTCTTTGGTAATGTTGGAGAACTGATTATAATTGGGGCATGGGTATGTGCCTCTCTAGATGGTATGCAGAGTACGTTGGACTAACTTAGGTCGTTGTGACCCATTGTTGGTTCTCACTAATTAGTCCTACAAGTTTCGGGTGCATTTATGACATGATTTTGAAAATTTGGTCTAGCTGGGTATGACTTAGATAGTAATGACCAGTGTCTCCTAAAGATCTCATGAATCTTGTTCATAAATGTGTGGTACGTGTTGACAAAGCAACCTGATCAATGTCGGAGTTACCATGATTACATGGGTTATGAACCTGTCTAAGATCCTTCATAACAAATTTCTTTGGGTATTCCCCATTGATTAATTTGGTTTCCATCTCGGTGTTTCTGATGGCTCTAGAGGCTGGGTTTGATACTATACGTTGAATGTGACATAGTTGTGATTTAGGTAATAACTTCTTGGTGTTGTCTGGATGGCAGATTGTGTAATGAAGAAGGGTGTTACCGCCTGTGTGTTTAACACACAATATAAGTCTGCTGTAAGTGGCCCGTCTTCATTTAACGTTACCTTTGTGTCTAAAAAATAATGTTTTTGGAATGGAATCATGGTGTATAGTGAAGGTGAGGCCTGGTATTATGGTATTGATCTCATTGAAAAAACATGATAGTGATTCCAGAGAACCCATCCAAATACCAAAAATGTCATCAATATATCGTTTCCACATGAGAATGTAGTGATGATAGCGTATTAGTGTAAATGTGCTACATCGTGGTCCCATTGTGGTCCCGGTTAGCTGTTGGTAAAATTGGTCATCAAAGAGGAAGTAATTTTTGGTCTGGATGATGGTAAGTATTTCCTCACAAAACTGTTTTTGTAATGGACTCAATTCTGAATGACTGGTCAAGAAGTCTTCTGTGGTATGTATCCCCAAATGGTAGTCAAAAATATAAGGGACACCACGCCACTTTTTTAAAGCCCGCAGCTGTTGGTTTTGCCTGCGCTGGTTACCAAGAATAAAAGAGATTCCACGCCATTTTTTTTTTATTTATTTATTTATTGCACATGCGCTGGCTTATGAATACTCTCATCAGCCTTGCCTGCTCTTGCTGCTATCAGTCGATGCCAGTGACCGCCAGTAAGCTTTTTACCAGTCACAGCTTCTGGCTCACATTCTGTCATCTGACAGAGTTGGCACCTCATCGCTCTAACCAGTGGTAACAAACTTACCACCAATCAGAGCTCGTTGATGACAGCGTGAGAAACAATGGATGTTCAGACCCTCTATTCATTTGTATGGGGTTCGGGTTCGGGTTCAAGTTCAGGTACCATTCTGGTACCAGAACCAAACTATTTTTAAATGTTCAGCTGAACCTGTCGGACCCGAACATCTGTGGGTTCACCCATCACTACTGTTGACCAAAGATATGAAAGGTTCAACAGGGTGGTAAGATGTGGGTGGATTATACTGGCTCTGTCGATCAAGACTTAGTTGGTGACTGATGAAATTAGAATTGTTAATAACATTTTCTGGTGGTGCCTTCGGTGCTACCTGTTCAGAAAAATGTAATTTCAGTCAATCTGTTTGGTAGAAGCGATGCAGTTCATGGTCAAGGAAAAATGTATTGAAGGAAGGGATTGAGCAGAAGGACACCTCATTTGATGTGAGTATATGAGACGAGATATTGTAGAAGAAAGGTTCTTGACTACCTGTGATTTGGCCTTCATTCTTAGACCTCTGGTGCAATCTGCCACCACGCCATACCATTTTTTTGTGGTTGATTCCTTCTTGGGCATAAAAAAGGAGATTTTGTTGTGAAAGAGACTGGTTGCTTCTGGAGTTGGAGATGCATTGAACTAATACGAGTGAGATTGTTTTGTAGGCCTGTAGGATCCTATGGATTGCCATCGATAAATCTGGCCAGAAGTGTAATCCTCTGTGTCTCTGATGAATTTGCTTAGCTTTTTTCATTCAAATCTAGTTTTAAATTCCGTGAGATTCTTGTCCACCTTGGATTTTATAGTTTACCAATTCTCCGTAGTGCTTGTGTTATCAAGCTGCTGTTCGATGTTTTCTACATTTTGCTTCACATTCTATAGTCAGTTATTGCTTTACTCAGCTCATCCAAAGGTTCCTGTTAGGAGGGCGGTTGCAAACAACTTTAATTTAATGGAACGCAACCGACCCCGGGGTCCGCAATGCAGCCTGGTGGACTGCTGCCAAACACTTTCCGGGTGGAAAGAAAGCGACAACTTAAATATTAAACCCTTCCGAGTTTCTCCACACAGGAACGGGTATAGCGGTACGCTCTATCTCCGTTAACAGCACGGGAGATGAGCGACCGGAAAACTATCTGTAGCCCTGTTACTGCACAGGGACTACAGTGGCGGCGCTAGAATGCGTGTGTGACTACGCCAACGGGTACACGTGCCTCCAGCCGGTGACCTACTGGACTGAAGAGTTCAACTCCACGTGGCTGACAGGCGATAGCCGTGAACAGGACGTCTGCAGGCTGCTCGGGGTGTTAGGTGACCCCTTTGGCTGAGCCAGGCTGCTAGATGAGGCTACCTGCCTCTATGGAGCTAACCTGCCTCTATGGAGCTAACCTGCCTAGGCGACCTGTGCTAATTAGCCAAGCGAACTCTGGCATCAGCAGGTCACGGAGTGAACAGCCAGAGAGCACGTGGAACACAGTTGTCCACACAACAGCATCGCTTGCTTAAATGATCTGAGCGCATCGCCATGTTTGTGGGCAGGCCTTTTAAAGACTAAGCCCTGCCCACTGACGCGCCATTGGTGACTTTACCCGTGAACCAATCAGGCGGTGCCAGGTCACCGGGTCAGGTGGGTGCCAACCCACCAATCATGATCCGCCAGTTCACGGACATGCTCAGTACGGCAAACCCTGGACTTAGATTCCACAAGCCCTGTCTCCCTCTGCAACCCAGGCTTAACATTGCTAGGCACAACTACCTGGGAGATAAACAGTGCTTGCGGACCAGCTAGGCGTTGGGGCTGACGATGATGCTGAGCAGCATCAGCCCTGGCTGGACTGAAATGGGAGACCACAGAAGGTCCTGGACCCATTTCAAGTCCAGCACCAGACCGATGCATAACATTATCCCCACCTCTAACATCCCCCTCCACTTGACGCTCATTTTCCTCCATGAGCCGTGGGGCAAGGATGTGGTCCATCGGGTCACAGAGAGGATTGACGCAACTGCGACCCCTCCGGTGAACAGGATACCCTTTTTAGAGCGGGAAGCAGGTTGGCAAGAAGTGACAACTGGTTCTCTATGTGTGGGATCCTTCACGGTTGACAGAGGGAAAGGACCCGCCGGACTCTGGCGGAAAGATTTATCTCTCGCACAGACGGGACACGCGAGAAAAAAGTCCTTGATGTCCTGGCGCCACCGGGGCCACCAATAGGATCGTTGAAGGAACTTAGTGGTACGTTTGACCCCCAGGTGAGCTCCGGTTTTAGGGGCATGAGCCCAGGAGAGCACCTTACTCCGTAGATTAGGGGAAACAAACGTCCTCCCCGACGGAACCGGGTTGGAGGACACTGCAGCCACCCTTTCTTCCTGAGAGTACTTTGCGACATAATCTGACAAGACCCGGGTCCTGGAAACAGAAAAGGAATCTGTACCGGATGTCGCAATGATAGGAGGCTCAGAGACTACCCTCTGGGTGACTTTGACCAAACACTGAGATGCACAATTCTCACTCCAGGAAGAAATTCTCCCCGTATTCCAGTCAATGAGTGGAGTATGACAACGTAACCAGGGGAGACCCAATAAGACCTCGTCTAATCCACGGGGAATAATAAGAAAAGAGATAACCTCCCGGTGGCCCTGAGGAAATGACATGGTGAGAGGGATCGACTGATGGGTGATTTGCACATCCAGGAGTGAACCATTAGCAACACTAATGTTCATTGTACTAGAGAGTCGTTCAATAGGGATGGCATGCCTCTGGGCAAATGTAGATGATAAAAAATTGCCCTCAGCATCAGAGTCCACCCAAGCCTTGGCAGCCACAACAGATCTACCAAAGGACAACGTCAATTTATAGGATAACTTGGAGGACGAAGTCCTGGAATTTAATGCACCTCCTCCAACGGTGGTAAGACCCACTCATTTTACCGACTGCTTGGAACCCTTATTTACGGGGTGCTCCAAGAGATGTACAGGTCGGGAACGAGAGGGCCAAGACTCAGTCCGGGATATATACATAGCCTCAGGCTCCGGGTCGAGAGTCTTGGGTTTGGACCCAAAGATGCCTGGTGCCTACAGATACTGAGGTCTGCCAACCTCTAGCTCTAACTTGTGTTCTGCATGACGCAAGTCTATACGGTCAGCGAGAGAAATTAACTCCTCCAGAGAGGTTGGAATCTCTCTGGTAGATAAAGCATCTTTAATATGCCCAGCCAGACCCTTGCAGAACACCGGGATAAGCGACCGCTCAGACCAATCCAGTTCAGCCACTAGGGTTCTGAACTGGACAGCATAGTGGCTGGCGGTGGCCGTACCCTGGACCAATGCAAGGAGCTTGAGAGCCGTATCATGCGTGACCTGAGGACCCAGGAAAACACTTTTTAGGGTCTTAAGGAAAAGACCCGCATTTACTACAACCAGGTCATTCCGCTCCCATAGAGGAGTAGCCCATTCCAGAGCCCTGTGAGAAAGCAATGAGATGATATATCCCACTTTGGCTCTTTCGGAAGGGAACCATGCCTCCATCATCTCCAAATGAATGGAGCATACATTATTAAAACCGCTGCAGAGTTTACTATCCCCAGAAAATTTCTCCGGGAGAGCAAACCGGGGTAATGGGGCACTTGCAGTGGTTGCAGTATTCACTGCAGCCGAGTTAATAATATTGGCTGCTAGAGTAGCTGCCTGGGTAGCTACTGCAGTGATATCAGCAACCGGAGCAGCTTGTTCCAGAGACCTAAGTCTGGTCTCCAGTTGCTGTATATAGCGCTGCAGCTGCTGAGTGTCGGCCATGTTCGGCAAGACCCTGGCGCTCAGATACTGTTAGGAGGGCAGTTGCAAACAACTTTAATTTAATGGAACACAATCGACCCCGGGGTCCGCAATGCAGCCTGGTGGACTGCTGCCGAACACTTTCCGGGTGGAAAGAAAGCGACAACTTAAATATTAAACACTTCCGTGCTTCTCCACACAGGAACGGGTATAGCGGTACGCTCTATCTCCGTTAACAGCATGGGAGTTGAGCGACCGGAATACTATCTGTAGCCCTGTTACTGCACAGGGACTACAGTGGCGGCGCTAGAATGCGTGTGTGACTACGCCAATGGGTACACGTGCCTCCAGCTGGCGACCTACCGGACTGAAGAGCTCCACTCCACGTGGCTGACAGGCGTTAGCGGTGAACAGGACATCTGCAGGCTGCTCGGGGTGTTAGGTGACCCCTTTGGCTGAGCCAGGCTGCTAGACGAAGCTACCTGCCTCTATGGAGCTAACCTGCCTCTATGGAGCTAACCTGCCTAGGCGACCTGTGCTAATTAGCCGAGCCAACTCTGGCATCGGCAGGTCACGGAGTGAACAGCTTGAGAGCACGTGGAACACAGTTGTCCACACAACAGCATCGCTTGCTTAAATGATCTGAGCGCGTCGCCATGTTTGTGGGCGGGCCTTTTAAAGAATAAGCCCTGCCCACCAACGCGCCATTGGTGACATTACCCGTGAACCAATCAGGCGGTGCCAGGTCACCAGGTCAGGTGGGTGCCAACCCACCAATCATGATCCGCCAGGTCACGGACATGCTCAGTACGGCAAACCCTGGACTTTGATTTCACAAGCCCTGTCTCCCTCTGCAACCCAGGCTTAACATTGCTAGGCACAGCTACCTGGTAGATAAGCAGTGCTTGCGGACCAGCTAGGTGTTGGGGCTGATGGTGATGCTGAGTAGCATCAGTCCTGGCTGTACTAAAATGGGAGACCCCAGAAGGTCCTGGACCCATTTCTAATCCAGCACCAGACTGATGCCTAACAGTTCCAACATGTGCAGCATCAAATTCCATCAGGTTGTGAAGTTGACAAATCAGGGGGTACTTTGGCTGAACATTCTATTTTTGTAAAGCCAAGAGGATGTGCTGTGCAATGTAAGAATGGCTGAAATGAGCAGACGCTTTCCTTTCCATAGCTACTACCTTTCTCAATTGGGTATATTCCTGAAAGAAATGTTGCACAATTAAATTCAGAAAGTGTACCATGCATGGAGACTAATTTACTTTGCCTGACCACAAGGTAGCCATATTATTATGGTAATTGTTAGTCACAATTTTCAGCTGTTCTTGATGGGAAGCACGCTAGCATGAGATTTTCAGCTTGATGCACAGCAGTACCTCGCCCACTATATGGCTTTTGTCCCCCATACTTTCAAACTGTAAAACTGCTTAGCAGCACTTTACATTGCATGAATGAAAATAATGAATTTTTTATGTAAAATTAGCCCTGTGTTTTGTGGCTCTTAAGGATGGGGTCATGTCTGTTGTGTATATTCCAAGAGGAGATGTAGAAAGAAACAGATAAATGCCAAATGGTGGTAGAAATAGATGTGGCTCTCAGTTTTGGAGGATTCATCACCTATTCCAGTTGCGCTGGTGCATTACTGCCACTAAAACATTCAGTGGGCTGTTAATCTAATGTTTCTGCTCATAGTTTCTCCACATGTCTACTGTGCATTGCACTTTGGAGTTCAAAGACAAGTCAAGAGAGTGTTCCACGGTTTCTTGCATGTAACAGCACAAAACAGGCACCCCTTTCTGTGAGATATAATGGAAAGTGGGTGTCTTACAGCAAGCCTGAGCATACATCAACATTTACTCCACAATGTTTTATATCAAAAAGGTCAAAGAGTATTCCTCCGCCATAGAATCTTTTCCACACACAAACCACAGTTAATAATCTGGTTTAAGGAAGATATACAACAAGAATCTTAATAAAATCATTCTTTTATTTCACCAATTAAAAAATTTTTTTTCATAAGAATACAATAAGAAATAAGTAAAAGCAGAGACCTAAAAACAATGAAGGAGACCACTCCCAATCAATCCAGTAACATATAGTATTATCCCTATTGAAGAAGCACATTAGCGAAACGGCGTCGTCGGGGCAGGTTCTGTCTTGGAGACCTCCAGATACATAGCATTATCAGCAATCCCTTTGTAAGTATTATGGCTGTCTTAAATATAGATACCTTAGACATACCTTAGATGCCTTAGACATACCCTAGATATTTCATACCTGGGTTTTACACTAGAACAATTGCACTATTTTTGGCACTTTATAGTATGATTACATTCTATAATTAGTCTGTCACTTGACATTTATTCACAATATTGCTTTCCATATTATGCACAAAATTAAATTAGGAGTATTTTTTATGGGAATAGTGCAATTTGTGCTGCTGTCTTAATGGATCTGGAGTGATACCAAATTTCTTGTAGATATATCAGTTAGGGATAATACTATATGTTACTGGATTGATTGGGAGTGGTCTCCTTCATTGTTTTTAGGTCTCTGCTTTTACTTATTTCTTATTGTATTCTTATGAAAAAAAAATTTTTAATTGGTGAAATAAAAGAATGATTTTATTAAGATTCTTGTTGTATATCTTCCTTAAACCAGATTATTAACTGTGGTTTGTGTGTGGAAAAAATTTACTCCACAATGTAGCAAAGCAGTGACTGCACCACTAGCAACTTGACAAGATTAGTTGGAACACACGTTGATGAATGGGAGCGTATGTCTGATTATTCGAAACATAATCAGAGATAGATATCAACTGATGTGTTGGAGAAGAAAGAAGAGGCGTATTTAGAGTATGACAAGTAGTAATGGCAGAGGACAATCCAGGTACTACTTGGGGGGGTGGCCTGGCTGATAGAAAGACATGTATAAGAAGAAAGGTAAGGAGGACAAGTTGGCTTGCTTTCCCCAAATGAGCAGGTGATGTCGCTTCATGCGCTGATTTAGAGCCATAGGTCCTATATAGCCTACACAAGCTGGGAGATGGCTCATTTACCCATGCAGAGCCTGCAGACTGCCAAAGAATCATCTGGTGGCAAGATGTAGAAGAACTCTCAAAGAGCAAGATGACCACATGTACAATTGTCCATTAACACAACTAGACTTTTTGGCGCTGTTGAGCCTCCTCCTTCAAAAGCATGTATGGCATCTTCTGCTCCATAGATGACCACTGATTTTTCTCTGCAAGATCATTTGACATCATGTGATACCTCTTCAGCACACCTGTCATTTTCACCACAGAATCATAATTATCATCGTCATTAATGATTTGTTTAGCAGTCCCCTTTGTGTGAGAAAAGGCCTAAACTCCTTTCCCCCTTCCCTGATTCCCACCGGGAGATTTGGCTTGACTCGGAGTGCTACTACAACTGCCAGTGCCCCTACCATTATGGCTTGCAAAGTTATTAACACAATATGGCCTTGATCTCTGGCACCATGTCATCTGAGTACAATGGCTAACTGTCCACCTCTTCTAACAAATCAACTGGAGGAAGGTATACTAATGTTGTATATTCCTTAGCCACCAGAATAACTAAGGGGCACAAGAGACACGGGTGTCATTCTAGGAAAGGAAATTCAACTATTTACAAGACTAAAGGGAATTTGTAAGCATGCGCATGTAGATCTTACAAAGACAAGACCAGCAATACCTTTAACTATGTAGTACGTTTAAGCCATTTAAAAAAAAATTAAGCACGCTCAGCCAACCCTGTAAAAATATGGAATCAGCCAGAAATGCAAGGCAGGGTTGACGTGATGGCTGAAAAGCCTAATACACATCTAGTCTAGCTGCAATGCAAAAAGTAAAATGTGTATGTCATGTTTTTGCCTTTTTATTTATTTATTTCTAAATAAAATTATCCCTTTTGGCAAGAAACTGTACCACAGAATGTTACGTTGCTTGGTAAATACATGCATGGATACATATGTTTGTCAATTTGTAATACCTTTATGAAAAGAAATATTATTTGTTTTGTATTTTTTATAGATATTTTTGGTTTTAAAAATAAGCAAAAATTCCTTTTACAATGATTTTACTACGTACACACACAAGAATTACGCCGCAAAAACAGCCAGCAGCATTGCTGTGGCACATCCGTTTGTGAAATTGGACAAATAAGAGTTATGCCAAAGCTTCAGGGTTTTTTTTTATATTTTTCTCCATTTTTTAATAAATATTTTTCCGTTTAAATTCTCCCCCTAATAAGAATAATTTTGAAGGCCTAAAAAATTATAGAATTATGAAGAGGAATCCAGAAAATAGTACTCTGGCCAATGGGCTGTAGAAAAGAACCTTTGAATCCAAAGAAATCCAAGATTCCTTCCTAATAACTGCAGTATTTATGCATTCCTGTGTTCATCACCAGGCATAAAAAAGGCATACATTTGGTCCTAGCAAAGTGTATCAAGTCCACAAAGTATTTTGTGCTGTTTCGAGCCTGACAAATAACCACATAGCCTACTTGATCTGCATTAATAAGCTTAGGAAGAAGCTTTATTAAGCGGGTGGCCAGTATATTCATGTAAAGTTTGTTGTTCACTTTTCACATTTTTTCACTCTTTAAATGAACTCAGCTTGTGCCTAAAATGGTATAAAAGCTAGATTTTATGTTACTTTACATTTTTGGATGCTAATGAAAGATGCATTAGATTATTTTTATTATTTCAAAAGGAAATTTGTTTTAAGGCATCCACATCTGTTTCTGATCTACTGGATGTTATTACACTTCGTGATGAAAAAGTGAAATATTTTACCACAAGCTTATAATTATAAATAGAAATACTTTTAATTATAGCCACATTGACGACTGCAAGTTCACCAGCCCCTATTGTTGAAAAGGGATACCACACTGCAGACAACCGGAGGTAATTAATTCTACTTTTAAAGTGTACCTTTGATATGGATCAATTCAACATAGGTTAAATATTAAAGAACATAGTGATTCAAGGGAAGAGAATGTGTCAAGGTTTAATATTTATTGATTTTCTTCATATTCTAATAAGACGAAAATCAATAAATATTAAATCTTTAAGTGTTCTTTTCCCTTGAGTTTTTTTTTATTCTGTTCAGCTGTTTCTTAGTTCTTACATCTTTTACAAATGTAATACCAGGTAGTGATATAAGCCATTACAACTCATTTAGAGTAGTCACATATTTTTTTTAAAAGGACAAATCAGTCTTGTTGTGCACTAATAGAGTTTAGAAGTCTAGGAAACTAGATGACAGCCTCAATAGGAGCTGTGCTACTTTTGTTGTGACTTTTGAAAAGCCTAGAGGATGCTGAAGTACTATTTTCTTTTGTGGAAATGCTTTTCAAAGCAGATAAGAGTGCCCTGTTTTAGAGCAGCTTAATATGAGGACTGGTAGACTAGTAGCAGATAGCACAAATACAATATGCTCATAGTTATAGGCCTGTTGTATTCTTAAAGGGATAACTCCCCCTAGCTCTACTTGCCTCTTACATCACTCTAACCAGTGACCGATGACTGCCTTTTATTTGTATTTATATACAGTGGCATGTAAAAGTTTGGGCACCCCGGGTCAAAATTACTGTTATTGTGAACAGTTAGGCAAGTTGGAGATGAAATGATCTCTAAAAGAGCTAAAGTTGAAGATGACACATTTCTTTTGTATTTTAGACAAAAAAATGCGAATATATATATATATGTATATATATATGTATATATATATATATATATATAGTGTCATTGTTTACATAAAAAAATTACAAAATGGAAGATGGGCTACTGCAAATGTTTGGACACCCTGGAAAATTTGTGTGCTCAGATAACTTTGACCAATGTTTTAGACCTCAATTAGCCTGTTAGGGTAGTGGCTTGTTCACTATCATCGTTATGAAAGGCCAGGTGATGAAAACTTCACGGCTTTATAAAAACTCAGCCTCCTCTAACCTTGCACTAAAAAACAGCAGCCATGGATTCTTCTAAGCAGCTGCCTAGCACTCTGAAAATGAAAAACGGTGAAGGCCAGCAAAGTAGGAGAAGGCTTTAAGAAGATAGAAAAGCTTTTTCAAGTTCCCTTTCTTCAGTTCAAAATGTAATTAAGAATTGGCAGTGAACAGGAACAATGGAGATCAAGATATAATCTGGAAGACCAAGCAAAATTTCAGTGATAGCTGCTAGTAGGATTGCTAGAGCAGTAAATCAGAAATCCCGCTTGACTGCAAAAGACCTTCGGAAAGATTTAGAAGACTCTGGAGTTGTTGTGCATTGTTCTACTGTTCAGAGACACCTGCAAAAATATGACCTTCATGGAAGAGTCATCAGAAGAAAATGTCTCCTGTGTCCTCACCATAAAATTCAGCATCAGAAGTATGCAAGAGCAGATCTAAACAAGCCTGATGGATTTTGGAAACAAGTCCTGTGGACCAATGAAGTTAAAGTAGAACTCTTTGACCACAGTGATCAAAGCTATGTGTAGAGAAAAAAGGGCACAGAATTTCAGGAAAAGAACATCTCACCAACCATAAAGCATGGGGGTGGATCAATCTTACTTGGGGTTGTGTTGCAGCCAATGGTGGGGGGAACATTTCACAGGTAGAGGGAAGAATGGATTCAATGAAATTTCTACTAATTCTTGATGCAAACATAACACCATCTGTAAGAAAAGCTGAAGTTGAAAGGAGGATGGCTTCTACAAATGTATAATGATCCTTAACACACGTCAAAATCCACAATAGACTAGCTCAAAATGCGCATGCTGAAGGATTTACAATGGCCCTCACAGTACCCTATTCTGAATATCATTGAAAATCTATGGCTAGGTCTCAAAATAGCAGTGCATGCAAGACGACCCAGGAATCTCACAGAACGGGAAGCATTTTCCAAGGAACAATGAATGAAAATCCTTCAAACAAGAATTGAAAGAATCTTGCCTGGCAGAAAAAGTGTTTACAAGCTGTGATACTTTCAAGACTGTTAATGGGTACTAACCATGTAGAGGGCCCAAACTTTTGCATCGGCCCATTTTCCTTTTTGCAATTTTTAAAATGTAAAGGATTAAAAAAATATATATTTTGCCTAAAATACAAAGAAAATGTGTCATCTTTAACTTTAGGCCTTTTAGAGATCATTTCTTTTTCAACTTGCTTAACTGTTCGCAATAACAGTCATTTTGACAAGGGGTGCCCAAACTTTTACATGCCACTGTAATTTATTCCTTGTTAAAAAGGGTTTCTGATCACACAGATTATTAAAGCATTATAATGCTTATGAGAAATAAAGAAACATCATAATTTAACTGCTGTTAAAATTCTGTTGAGATCTTCAGCTTTGACATGTAGAGTAGGTAGAGTGATTCACTACTAAAATTTAAGAAGGGCCTGGATGACTTTCTTGAAAAGTACAATATTACAGGTTATATATCCTAGATTCCTTAATAGGGCGTTGATCCAGGGAACTAGTCTGATTGCCGTAATCTTTATTGAAACACATAAAAGAAATACAAAACATGTAAAAAAGGAGGCAGCAAACAGTGAGGCTGAAAGTGGGAACACCTGGACATTTATATGTATATCCCCCACAGTTCCACAAAATATATTGTATATAATATGTGAAGCATATGGTGACATCCAGCTGAATAATAAAATGAGTAAAGAGCAATAATAGTAATAAGTATAAATGCCACAGTGGGAATGATCAAATATAAACTAAATAGCAAACTAAAAGAAATACAAAGGACAAGGATTCTTCTGGATCAACATGTTAGGCTATCGGTTGATCTAGATGGACTTAGTCTTCCTTCAACCTTAAAAACTATGTTACTATGTTACAATGTGTAGCGTTGGCGTCCCGGCCTCCTGCTAGGCAATTGCTGGTAGAGCTCCCATATATAAGGCACCTCCTCCAAAATGGAGGTGCCCGAGCAAAGTTGTTGCAAAGCCTTTCACCTCTGCTTCAGCCCTCAGGTCCCGTTGCCAGTCTGTTTTCCAGCTCTGTCTACCTGCTTGCATTCCCTGCGGTCCAACAGTCTGTCTGCCAGCATCCGCCAGTCTGTCTATGGACCAGTCCGCCTGCGGATCAGGAAGCACCTGCCTGATACCTGCCTGATACCTGCATGATACCTGCCTGTTACTTGCCTGATACCGGCCTGATACTTGCCTAATACCTGCCTGAGACCACCTGCCAGCCAGCCGAAAGACTCTTATCCGCTCACCCGGGAGCGCTCACCTGCTACCCGCCAGCTAGCCTACCTGGAGGCTCTGCAGTCACTTGACTTGACCACCTGCCAGCCAGCCGAGAGACTCTTATCCGCTCACCTGGGAGTGCTCACCTGCTACCCGCCAGTTAGCATACCTGGAGGCTCTGCTGTCACTTGCCGTGACCACCTACCAGCCAGCCGAGAGACTCTTACCCTGCTGTCACTTGCCGTGACCACCTGCCTGTCTAGAGACTCCTACCCTGCTGTCACTTGCCGTGACCACCTTCCTGTCAAGAGACTGTTCCCGTCACTTGCCGTGACCTCCTGCCCTTCTATCCAGAGACTGTCCCTGTCACTTGCCGTGACTACCTGCCCGCCTTCCCTGGGAGCCACCCGCTTCCGTACAAGGACTGCCCCTTTGTATAGTAGCTCAGAGGTTCCACCTCCCAGACCCGTTACAGTTTGCTCAGGCCATGGAACCCGGTGGCACCCAAGCTCCCTCGCTCTCGGACCTATGTCATGAACTTTCCCGTCAGAGGTCCCAACAGGACTCCATGTTGGGCCACCTGCGTAGTGTTCACTCCCACCTGTACACACTGACTACCTCGTCGGGAGCTGCTTCCACTCGCACAACTACTACCCCGGCAGCGCCGCTGCCCATTAATGCCATGGCATCCTTTCCCGGTTCCCGCCTTTACGCTCCGCCTCATTTTGGGGGAGATCCCGGTCAGGCATGGGGCTTCATTAATCAGCGCACCCTGCACTTCGAACTTTTGGCACACCAGTTTTCCACCGACCGAGCCAAAGTGGCCTTCATCATGTCCTATCTCACTGGGGAGGTGCTGGCCTGGCTAAATCCTCTATGGGAGAGAGGAGACCCCCTGGTGTCCAACCTACCAGCCTTTCTCACGGCCTTCCGGGAAGTCTTCGACGAACCAGGACGAAGGACCTCATCTGCCTCATCTCTGCTATGCCTCCGTCAAGGGAGTCTCACCGTGGGCCAATATGCCATACGGTTCCGTACCCTTGCTTCTGAGCATGCCTGGGATAACGATGCCCTGGTGTTCGTCTTCTGAGAAGGTCTATCCGGCCAGATTAAAGATGAACTTGCCGGTCAGGACATTCCTACCACTCTCTACGACTTACTAACCCTTGCCACCCAGATTGACATCCGGTTCCAGAAGCGTACCAAAGAGGTCACCCGTGAGAGAATGTTTCCTCGCCTTGCTCCTACCTTCCAGAATCCCGTCACTTCTTCTGTTACTCCCCAGGCGCACTCACCCGAGCCTATGCAGGTTGACCAGACCAAGATGGTCAAAACCCGTCAAGAGTCACGCCGTGCCGAGGGGAGCTGCTTCTACTGTGGCAGTAAGGAGCACCGGATCAGTTCCTGCCCGGAGAGGTCGGGAAACGCCTGTGTCTAGGATCGCTCAGAGAGGTCACCCTAGACAAAAGTAAACCCTCTCCATCTCTGATGCTGTCGGTCTCTATCATCTGCGGGGAGAACCGTTACTTTGAACTAGCTCAACTTGATTCTGGAGCTGCCGGAAATCTCATTTCTCAGTCCCTGGTAGAGAAATACCGCATTCCCACCAAACCTCTGGTCGAACCCTTATCTGTCTCCTCTCTGGACGGGGGTCTCTTACCGCATCCCATCCAACTTATCACTGAACCCATAACTCTGCAGGTGGGAATGCTGCACTCTGAGAGCATCTTCATTCATGTTCTACCTGGACTCTCTCATGCCCTTTTGCTTGGCCTACCTTGGCTCCAGAAACATGCACCCATGCTTGATTGGAAGACCGGAGAGGTCCTTTGCTGGGGAAAGGACTGCCTTAAGACTTGTTTAGTTCCCGTTCGTCCTGCCCGTCCTTCTCCTCCCCCAGCCAATCTACCTGGTCTAACAGTACCCTATTGGTCTTATGCTGATGTCTTTAATAAAAAGGAAGCAGAGACATTACCTCCTCATAGACCATACGATTGCCCCATCGACTTGACACCTGGCGCTACTCCGCCCCGAGGACGTATCTACCCTTTGTCCGCTGCTGAGACCCGGTCTAAGTCTGAAAAAATCGAGGAGAACCTGGCCCGGGGATTTATCCGGAAATCTACCTCCCCGAAGGGAGCAGGCTTCTTCTTCGTTAAAAAGAAGGGCGGCTCACTCCATCCCTGCATAGACTATAGAGGCCTTAACCAGATCACAGTGAAGAATAAATACCTCCTTCCGCTCATTCCCGAATTATTTGACCATCTGAGGGGTGCTAGAATCTTCACCAAGCTGGATCTCCGTTGGGCCTATAACCTGGTTCGTATCCATCAGGGGGATGAATGGAAGACGGCATTCAACACCCGGGACGGCCACTATGAATACCTCGTAATGCCCTTCGGTCTCTGTAATGCTCCCGCCGTCTTTCAAGAGTTGGTCAATGATATCTTCCGTGACCTTCTCTACTCCTGCGTGGTGGTATACCTGGACGACATCTTGGTCTTCTCTCCGGATCTCCCCACACACCGGAGGGACATTCGTCAGGTCCTGCTCAGGCTCAGGCAAAACCACCTCTACGCAATTTTGCGAAGTGCCTCTTTGAGCAGACCTCGCTTCCATTTCTGGGCTACATCATCTCTCAGACCGGTCTACGAATGGATCCTGAGAAACTTTCTGCCATCCAGAAGCGGCCCCGACCAGAGGGGTTAAAGGCTATCCAGCGGTTCCTGGGCTTCGCCAATTACTACCACCTCTTCATTCCGCACTTCTATTCCCGGACTGCCCCTATCTCTGCGCTCACCCGTAAGGGCGCTAATCCCAAAGAATGGCCGCCCGAGGCAGAGGAGGCCTTCCTGTCTTTGAAACAAGCTTTCTCCTCCACTCCTGTGCTGCACCGTCCGGACAGCCACAAACAATTCTTCTTAGAAGTAGACGCTTCCTCCTCCGGAGCCGGAGCAGTGCTCACCCAAAAGTCATCTTCCGGAAGAATGGTAACCTGCGGCTTCTTCTCCAAACTCTTCTCCTCATCTGAGCACAATTATTCTATAGGAGACCGAGAATTGTTAGCCATTAAGTTGGCACTGGAGGAGTGGCGTTACTTGCTTGAGGGGGCTCTTCACCCGGTAATAATCTACACGGATCACAAAAACTTGGCTTATCTCCAGAGTGCTCAAAGACTTAACCCGCGCCAAGCCCGGTGGTCCTTGTTCTTCCCCCGCTTTGATTTCAGTCTTCATTTTCGCCCGGCAGACAAAAATATCAAAGCTGATGCCTTGTCTCGATCCTTTTTGTTCTCCGATCTAGAGGAGGAGCCAAAGCACATCATCGACCCCGCCAAGGTAATGCTGGTGGCTCCCGTGGATCTTAGTCATCTTCCACCCGGTAAGACGTTCGTAACAGTAACTGATCGTGAGAAAGTCCTACACTGGGGACATTCATCAAAGCTTGCTGGCCATGCTGGCCAGAAAAATACCCTCCTGCTTATTACCCGGCATTACTGGTGGCCTACCCTGCACAAGGATGTAGTAGACTTTGTCTCAGCCTGTGCATCCTGCTCCCGCAACAGGTTTCCTAGACATCTGCCAGCCGGCCGCCTTCTGCCTCTTCCCATACCTGCTGCCCTGTGGCAGCATATAGCCATGGACTTTATAATGGATCTTCCTGTCTCTGCTGGTTGTACGGTCATCTGGGTGGTCACTGACCGCTTCTCTAAGATGGCTCACTTCATTCCCCTGCCGGGCCTTCCGTCTGCATCTAAATTGGCTAAAGACTTTATCCATCATATTTTCCGTCCTCATGGTCTCCCTCTCCACATCATATCCGACTGAGGAGTTCAGTTCACCTCTCGCTTCTGGAGAGCCATGTGTAAACTGCTGGGGGTCACATTGGACTTCTCCTCTGCTTATCACCCACAGTCCAATGGTCAAGTAGAGCGGATCAACCAAAGTTTAACCAGTTACCTCCGGCACTTTGGTAATGCCCACCATTCCGACTGGGTGGATCTTTTACCATGGGCCGAATTTTCCTATAACAATCACGAAAGCGAGTCTTCCTCCAAATCCCCATTTTTTATTGTCTACGGTCAACAACCTCGGATCCCGTTTCCCGTCTCCGCCTCGGTGGATATCCGGCCGCGGAATCTCTTGTTAGCGAATTCTCCTCAGTTTGGGAAAGTACCAGATCCGCACTTCTTCAGTCCTCCGAGCGGATGAAGAAACAGGCTGACAAGAGACGTCTGGATCTGCCCCAATTCCGTCCTGGAGATAAAGTCTGGCTCTCGTCCAAGTATGTCTGGCTCAAGATTCCTTCCTACAAGTTAGGGCCTCGGTTCATCGGCCCACTGGAAGTTATCAAACAAATCAACCCGGTGGCCTATAAATTGAAACTCCCGGCCAACTTGCGGATCCCTAACTCCTTCCATGTATCTCTCCTCAAACCTGTGGTACTTAACTCTTTTTCCAAGTCTACAGGTACGCCTCCTGCTCCGGTTTCCGCTGAAGACGAGTTTGAGGTAGAGAGCATTCTGGCCACCAAAAGGGTAAGAGGAAAGACCTTTTTTCTAGTGGATTGGAAGGGGTTTGGTCCTGAGGAGAGAACGTGGGAGCCCCGGGAGAACATCCATGCCCCGCTCATCCTTGATAAATTTCTCTCCGGCCTAAAAAAGGGGGGACTTAAAGGGGGGGGTACTGTAGCGTCGGCGTCTGTGCCTCCTGCTAGGCAGAGACGCCGTTCCTCTCACCTCCCTGCTCTGTCCTCGGCGTCCTCTTCCCACGCTGCTGGCAGCGCTCGCCGCTTCCCGGGCACTGGGCTTAGGGCGCGCGCTCCCTCTCTCTTAAAGGGGCCGCGCGCGCCGTCCTAAGGAGTCTCCGGCCAATTGCCGGTAGAGCTCCCATATAGAAGGCACCTCCTCCAAAATGGAGGTGCCCGAGCAAAGTTGTTGCAAAGCCTTTCACCTCTGCTTCAGCCCTCAGGTCCCGTTGCCAGTCTGTTTTCCAGCTCTGTCTACCTGCTTGCATTCCCTGCTGTCCGACAGTCTGTCTACCAGCTTCCGCCAGTCTGTCTATGGAACAGTCCGCCTGCGGATCAGGAAGCACCTGCCTGATACCTGCCTGATACCTGCCTGATACCTGCCTGAGACCACCTGCCAGCCAGCCGAGAGACTCTTATCCGCTCACCCAGGAGCGCTCACCTGCTACCCGCCAGCTAGGCTACCTGTAGGCTATGCCGTCACTTGCCGTGACCACCTGCCATCCAGCCGAAAGACTCTTATCCGCTCACCTGGGAGCGCTCACCTGCTTCCCGCCAGTTAGCCTACCTGGAGGCTCTGCCGTCACTTGCCGTGACCACCTGCCAGCCAGCCGAGAAACTCTTACCCTGCTGTCACTTGCCGTGACCACCTGCCTGTCTAGAGACTCCTACCCTGCTGTCACTTGCCGTGACCACCTTCCTGTCAAGAGACTGTTCCCGTCACTTGCCGTGACCTCCTGCCCTTCTATCCAGAGACTGTCCCTGTCACTTGCCGTGACTACCTGCCCGCCTTCCCTGGGAGCCACCCGCTTCCGTACATGGACTGCCCCTTTGTATAGTAGCTCAGAGGTTCGACCTCCCAGACCCGTTACACTATGTGATGATGTATCCTCCAGACTGTTTAACTATTCACAGAAAAATATTGATTGACTCACGGGTCAATAGGTATAGGCTAACATAAGAAAAAAAAACATATTGAAACAATGTTTATTAGGAATGCATTAAAAAACATGGGACTTAACAACGTGTTGAAATCACACTGATAAAATCTGGGTATATAAATGCACGTACTGCAACAAACCCAGATAGACAAAAAGGGCGGCTAAGTAACCCTGACCTCTGTCCTAAACACCTGATCCTGCCTGGCAGTGGAGGTTGGCACCCTGGTATATAGCAATTGGCATCCCCGCACCTTGACGACTGCCCTATGGTTCCCTGAATAACCGTATCAGCTTAAATAAGCAAAAGACACATATAGTAGCACCATGCAAACTGTGGTTCAGAGTGCAGAGAATAAATCTAATCAAATAAAATAGTGTAGTCAAAGGGTTAAATAAGAGTCATAAGTGGTCAGATGATATATATACATGGCCGAGTAAGGCAAAGATAAAAATAAATGAATACTTATCAGAACATATTCTTAGAAACTGCCTCAAGCCGTTTCCTCAGAGTACTGCAATGTGTTTACAGAAAGTTAGATGTACACTAGATGGAAATAAAACATGGATCATGGATTAGCTTGGGGCCAGCCCAACATGTGTCCTGAAAACTCTTGTAGTGTCTTTGAGAGCATGAAAGGAAGGGACCATTCTGCCAGTAGAGATCAGACACAGAGATAGTGTTGCCAGGCACAGGAGAAACTTCCATTAGTGGGAAGCACTGGGATTGAGTAAGCACCATTTGTTAATTTGCAGTGTCCTTGAGTTTATTAAGGGCCAAACAAGAGCAAAAACGATTTAGTTTGAGCTTCAGTCATGTGAGTTTTATCCTGGTTCAGGTCATTTGATTGATTGAGACAGGGAGTTGCAACAACAGGGGGAGGGTGGGGCAGTTTGAGATGGAGGCTTACGCCTATTTGTGTACAATGAAAAGTTATATTGTGGTACCTTGTTAGCCAGAAAAAATCAATGTAAATACTTTTATGCCCAAAAATGACGAAAGTAATTTCGAAGTGAATCCTTTATTGGCTAGCTAAAAAAATATATTTGCAAGCTTTCAGTGCACAGAGTCTCCTTCCTCAGTCAAATTTACAAATGAATGATTTGTAAACCAGTTTAAGGAATGAGTCTCTGTTCTCTGAAAGCTTGAAAACATATTTTTTCTGGTTAGCCAATAAATGTATCACTCCGAGAATAGTTCTGTAAATTTTGGGCATAAAAGTATTTACACCTATTTGCGTTAAGTGCATCCTCAAGTAAGGAGAGTAGAGATATTTGCCTTAGAAAAATGAAGAGAGGAGACACACCACACCAGCCATCAAAGTAGCTAAATAAGGGCTTGTTTTTTACAGTATTAATTTTAGCTTCCATTAGCACCATTTGGGGATACATATGAATTAATTTATTTTTATTACATTTGTTTGGTGAATATTGCAGTTTGAATACTATATTACCATTATCATCTCGTAGCATCTGATGGGTTAAACAGTCAGGGCATAAGAAAAAATTTCCTATAAAAACAATATTTATTAGATATGCATTAAAACATAGGACTAGACAGAATATTGAAATCCCACTGATAACATCTGGGTATATAAATATATGTACCGCAATGAAGCCAGGTTGGAGCCAGGGGAGGGCAAAGCATTCATTGTGAAATGTACACCAGGAGCGGTGGGTTCCTGGCTGTCTCCTCCACAAGTATGTATCTTTGTCTTTTGTATTTCTTTTAGTTTGCTATTTACCGTATTTTTCGGACTATAAGACGCACCAGACCATAAGATGCACCCCAAATATTGGGGTGGAATATATAAAAAATATATATTTAAATAAGATGGGGTCCATCTTATAGTCTTAATAGGTACAGTATCTTACCTGGGGGTCGGTGGAGTGAGGGTCACAGGAGGCAGGGTCCTTCAGAAATCCAGTGCTCCAGCAGCGGGGAGTTGGGGTGGAGCAACATTGCAGGGCCCTCCGTTTCCTCCCTCAGGAACCTGGCGGCTGCAGCAGAAGAGATGGCTGGTGCCTGATGCCAGGCTGGGGGCCGGGGCCTGGTTGGTGGCCGGGACCTGGCTGAGGCCCAGTGCATGGCTGGGGGCCTGGCTGAGGCCCAGTGCATGGCTGGGGGCCGGGCCCTAGGCCTGGCTGAGGGCTGGGGCCAGTGTTTGGCGATAAGGGCCTGCCTGCGTGTCGCTGAGGCCTGCCTGGAGACCAGGACCAGTGGTGGAGGTGGTGGCAGCGGCAACAGCAAAGGAGGAGGAGGTGAGGTGCTGCGGGTGACTTGCTGGGGGCCCTTGGTGTCTGGCTGGGGGCCCTTGGTGTCTGGCTGGGGTTAGACTGGATGCGGGCAGTGTCTGACTGCGGGCCGGGGCGGTGAGAGGATGAGGAGGAGGTGAGATGCTGCCGGTGTCTGGCTGGGGGCTGTGGGTGTCTGTCTGGGGGTCAGCGTGGATTGAACTGAATGTGGGCAGTGTCTGGCTGCGGGCCGGGGCATTGAGCTGCGCAGGTTTCCGGTGTGCGCGGCCATCTTCCTAAAGCTGTGGTCTACAGGAAAATGTCCGCCCGAGCTACAAATCAGAGCATGCGCCGGCTCGGGTGGCCATTTTCCTGTGGATCACAGCTTCAGGAAGTGACCACGCACACCGGAAACCTGCGCTGCTCACCGCTCCGGCCCGCAGCCAGACACAGCCCGCATTCAGTTCAACCCATGCTGGCCCCCAGCCAGACACCCGCAGCATCTCACCTCCTCCTCCTTTGATGCCACCACGGCCAAGGAGGGAGATCCCGCTCCACCACCACGGCAGGTACGCAACGTTCGGACCATAAGATGCACCCCCCATTTTCCTCCCAAATTTGGGGGGAAAAAGTGCGTCTTATGGTCCGAAAAATACGGTAGTTTATATTTGATCATTCCCACTGTGGCATTTATACTTATTACTATTATTGCACTTTACTCATTTTATTATTCAGCTAGATGTCACCAAATGCTTCACATATTATATACAATATATTTTGTGGAACTGTGGGGGATATACATATAGATGTTCAGGTGTTCCCACTTTCAGCCTCACTGTTTGCTGCCTCCTTTTTTACATGTTTTGTATTTCTTGTATGTGTTTCAATAAAGATTATTGGTCGTTGTTTATTTGGTCTTTGGTTAATTTTATTGGTGGTACATTACAAAAATTCAAAATTTTCATTGCAGTAACATACCCAGCTATAAGGCATAACACTACCTAACAGGTGGTTGTCATCTGAAGGTTGGTGGTACTGAAAGCCAAATCAGATGAAAGGGGTTGTGTAGAGGAAAAAGAGTAGGTGGACCTAGGACTGACCTATGAGTAACCCTGACAGCAAGTGGAAGAAGTAAAGAAGAGCTAGCAACTGAGACACTAAAAGAACAGGCAGACAGGTAGAAAAAGAACCAAGAGATAACAGTATTTTTAAAGATCATCAAAAATGTTACTTTTATTAAAAAGTAAAAAATCGAATTATATGTATATATTTATTTATTTTAGACAGGTCAGCACGATAGCTCAGTGGTTAGCACTGCAGCTTTGCAGCACTGGGGTCTGGTGTTCAAATCTCCCCAAGGACAACATCTGCAAACAGTTTGTATGTTCTCCCTGTGTTTATGTGGGTTTCCTCTGGGTTCTCTGGTTCTTCCCACACTCCAAAGACATACTGATAGGGAATGTAGATTGTGAGCCCCAATGGTGACAGTGTCAATAATGTCTGTAAAGTGCTGTGGAATTAACAAAGCTATACAAGTGAATAAAATAAACTAAATAGATACTGATATTTAATGCAGTCAGTATCTACCTAAAAACCTGTTTTATGTACCTTTTTTTCAATGGAGGCTTTTTTGGATAGCACAGCTTCTTATTCATCGCCCTGCAGCACTCATGCTTTTAATGTGCATGCGCAGGCCTAGAGACCAGAAAAGCGCTGCTCCCTGGGACATACTGCTATTTTATTGGAATTTTTTTCCCCCTTCCCCTCAGCTTCACCATGCATCATTGTCACACTCGTCTGTGCTCTGATTGGAGTGAAAGCGCTCTAATCACAGCAGAAACCAGTGTGATAGTGATAGACAGAGAAGCTACAGTGTGGCAGGGAAATCTGTAATGATATACAGTACAGACCAAAAGTTTGGACACACCTTCTCATTTAATGATTTTTCTGTATTTTCATGACTATGAAAATTGTACATTCACACTGAAGGCAACAAAACTATGAATTAACACATGTGGAATTATATACTTAACAAAAAAGTGTGAAACAACTGAAAATTTGTCTTATATTCTAGGTTCTTCAAAGTAGCCACCTTTTGCTTTGATGACTGCTTTGCACACTCTTAGCATTCTCTTGATGAGCTTCAAGAGGTAGTGACCGGAAATGGTCTTCCAACAATCTTGAAGGAGTTCCCAGAGATGCTTAGCACTTGTTGGCCCTTTTGCCTTCACTCTGAGGTCCAGCTCACCCCAAACCATCTCGATTGGGTTCAGGTCTGGTGACTGTGGAGGCCAGGTCATCTGGCATAGCACCCCATCACTCTCCTTCTTGGTCAAATAGCCCTTACACAGCCTGGAAGTGTGTTTGGGGTCATTGTCCTGTTGAAAAATAAATGATGGTCCAACTAAACGCAAACCGGATGGTATAGCATACCGCTGGCAAGATGCTGTGGTAGCCATGCTGGTTCAGTATGCCTTCAATTTTGAATAAATCCCCAACAGTGTCACCATCAAAGCTCCCCCACACCATCACACCTCCTCCTCCATGCTTCACAGTGGGAACCAGGCATGTAGAGTCCATCAGTTCACCTTTTCTGCGTCGCACAAAGACACGGTGGTTGGAACCAAAGATCTCAAATTTTTTCTCATCAGACCAAAGCACAGATTTCCACTAGTCTAATGTCCATTCCTTGTGTTCTTTAGCCCAAACAAGTCTCTTCTGCTTGTTGCCTGTCCTTAGCAGTGGTTTCCTAGCAGCTATTTTACCATGAAGGCCTGATGCACAAAGTCTCCTCTTAACAGTTGTTGAAGAGATGTGTCTGCTGCTAGAACTCTGTGTGGCATTGACCTGGTCTCTAATCTGAGCTGCTGTTAACCTGCGATTTCTGAGGCTGGTGACTCGGATAAGCTTATCCTCAGAAGCAGAGGTGACTTTTGGTCTTCCTTTCCTGGGGAGATCCTCATGTGAGCCAGTTTCTTTGTAGAGCTTGATGGTTTTTGCAACTGCACTTGGGGACACTTTCAAAGTTTGCCCAATATTTGCACTGACTGACCTTCATTTCTTAAAGTAATGATGGCCACTCGTTTTTCTTTACTTAGCTGCTTTTTTCTTGCCATAATACAAATTCTAACAGTCTATTCAGTAGGACTATCAGCTGTGTATCCACCTGACTTCTGCACCACACAACTGATGGTCCCAACCCCATTTATAAGGCAAGAAATTCCACTTATTAAACCTGACAGGGCACACCTGTGAAGTGAAAACCATTTCCGGTGACTACCTCTTGAAGCTCATCAAGAGAATGCCAAGAGTGTGCAAAGCAGTCATCAAAGCAAAAGGTGGCTACTTTGAAGAACCTAGAATATAAGACATATTTTCAGTTGTTTCACACTTTTTTGTTAAGTATATAATTCCAAATGTGTTAATTCATAGTTTTGATGCCTTCAGTGTGAATGTACAATTTTCATGAAAATACAGAAAAATCTTTAAATGAGAAGGTGTGTCCAAACTTTTGGTCTGTACTGTATTTACTGCTGGTGAAGGACAGTGGAGCAACGATGAGCAATCTTCTGATAAAGTGTAGGGAGGACTCGAGAAGCCACGGATATGGTAACACTTACTGATTTCTCTACTCAGTAAGCAGAGAGATCCAGCGATAACTTGCAAGATTTAATATTTCCTGAAGAGAAACAACAGTAAGTGTTGCCATTATGTACTTCTTTTTCTTGATTTTTGCATGTTTTCTCCTCGATAGCAGTGAGTTGATCTAATTTATTAATTTATTATTATTATTACTATTCTGGTAGTGCCAGCCCTTTACCATCTTGCAGGAAGTATTAGCATTGGCGTGGCTCTTAGGTTCATTGCTTCACTTTTTTAAAAAGACTGCTCACAGCAGCTCACCATCCTTTGCCGCAGCTCCACAAAAAGTGCATTAACAAGCAATCAAATTGTCGTATTTACACTAAAATAGTGTTAATGAAAAGTCTAGTCACCATACAAAAGACAAACATACACAATGCTACATCGACCAAAAAATAAAAATGTTACAGGTTTTAAAAAAATCCAGACTTAAGCTATTTTTTTTGATGAATTTCTGATTTTTGTTTCACCACTTAAATGAAAAAAAATTTTTACTTTTGTGTCATCGTAATGGTACTGACCAGGACAATCATTTTTCCATGGCATTTTTAAGTGCAAAATTTTCACCAAAAAACAATGGTGAAATTTCATTTTTTTGCAATTTCAATTCAATCTGATTTTTGTTCCTATTTTTAAGTATACCTTATGATAAAATGGATAATGTCATTCAAAAATATGACTAGTCCCACAAAAAATATGCCTTCCTATGTCTTTGTCAGCATGAAAATAAAAAACGTTACTTAGAAGCGCTTGGGAGAAGGGGAGGGGAAAAACAAAAAACTGCTTTGTCCTTAAGAGATTGAAATTGTGATATTGTGATGTTTGACCGTATTGTTCAGTTTATTTTATATGCTCCATTTAACTGTAAATCTACATAAACCAGACAGACAGGTTTTATTATTGTTGGCAGCTGTTGATATATTTTAAATTAAAACTTTTTTTTTTACAAATGGATTATTTAGAGTTCTAAAACTTTAATGACTTTTTAAATGCTGGAGTGTTTGGAAATGATTTTTCAAACTTCATGCAATATCAATATTACATTAGATTTTTGAAAAATCTAGAAAGTATCTTTAGGATTAATATTATAATTTTATTTCTATTTTCCTATAGGAAGTCCGTGATCATACTAACTCTAACAGTGAGTTATTTGAATAAGTGTTGAATAGGAACGTGTCAACATATATGTTTGAAGAATCAAACATTTTTGTATGGTACGAACAGGAAATGTGCTTTCTATGGGAGTGTGGGAGAAAAACAAAGTGCCTGGAGGCAATCCATGCAAGGAGCACATACAAGCTCATTGCTGATTTTACCAATGGAGTGATTTGAAGTTAGTACCTCAGTGCTGAAAGGCAGCTGTGCTACACACAGAGTGACTAAGACTGAGGTGCAGTATCAGGCACACAACTGTACTTACCTTCCTATGCCTGCATAAACAATGATGGAAACCTGGCACTTGCTGGTATTTGGGGTGTTGTAAGGTACACCCCCTCCATTCAAGAACTAATAAACTTATCACATCCAGGAAACTTTTTTCGCCCTCACATCAAAATGTTATCATTGATCACTAGTACTATGTAAGGAATATTGAACTCTATTTTAGAAATAAACTAATTTTGAACTGCCATAAAGAATATTAAGGAAGTTAATGATAGAATCTTGACCCAAAAACAAAGTGTGATACAAACATTAGTGAACATTTACTTTCAGCTAACTGCTAGTTTCTTCTTATTCATAGTTGTCATTGATGACTTCCAGTTTGAGTTCAGTGATTAATACCTCAGTCGTCATTAACTAAAAAAACGGTTACTTCAAGTCGACCTGTGTGGCATTAGCATAAGATCAATGGAGGAGTGTGCGAGGGTGGAGGCTTGAATCAATGATAATAGGTTATTTTTTTTATAATATTCCCTTGCTACGGCCGTAAAAATAAGTAATCTGAACAAGGTACTGGCATTACTAATTATAGCTTACCATTGAAATTTTAGTGACTGCTTTAAGTCAATTTACATAACTTTCAGCCTGAATCAATGCTTCCTCATAACGTGTGGCGCAGACACTACCTACATATGCCAAGTTTTAGTCTAGTTTTAGTGCTTTTCAATACTATTGTTAATTGAGGGCTGTTGAGTCTGAGCTATTGCGTAGAAATGTATAGACTGGAGCTTTAAAACAATATTATCAGTTATTGATATTCTATACATTTTTAATATCTGTCTTAAAATATAAGAACCATTTCAAATTATTAAATGTTATGTCCTATCAATCTAGGGCTCGTATTTATTTATTAAAAAAAAAGTGAAAATCATAGTTTTCTAGTGGCGAGAGAACAGTTATCTTTTGTGTTACCTCTCCTGTATTCTCTCTTATCCTTTATATTAGTTATCTTCATGCTGCTCCATGGCCAATAGATCAACATTTCAGTGAAATAAATTTTTATTACTAAATATTAACCATATATGAAGGCGTTGTAGTCACAGCTGGAGTAGAGTGTTAAAAAACAGCGAAGTCGGAGTTGAAGTCTACTCTTTGGCTCACTGATTCTACAGCCTTGGTTAGTTCATTGAGTTCATGGCAACAGGCTTCTAATTTAGCAGGAAAAATAATGCTTCTGTTTCACTTGTAGCCTTTACATTCTTTTAAACATTGGATTTTGCTGTAAAGAGGTCAAGTAGTTCTACATTAGTTTTGTAGTGGCATGCTTAGAAATTACTTTGACATTTTAAAATATACAGTACACATGTGCATAGAAGAGAAAAATGCACAATATCAATTGAAATGAAGCAAAGAGAAAAGTGTACATTATTTAGCTAAATGTTACTCAAATTTTCTTAACATTGGAATATTACCAAGGAAGCATTGTTAACCCTTTCCAGAATGGGCGATTTTCCTTTTTTGAGCTTTAGTTTTTTCATCCCCTTCTTCCAAAAGCCATAACTTTTTTTATTTTTCTATCTACATAGACGTATTAGAGATAATTTTTTGAGGGACAAGTTATCGTTTTCAACGACACCGTTCATTTTATCATTTGCTGTAATGGAGAGGGGAAAAATATTCTAACCCAATGAATTAAGAAAAAAATATGCAATTTTGCAATTATAATTTGAGTTTTGCTTTTACAGCGAACTGAAAAGATTACCTCATACCATGATTTTCCTGGTTAGTACATTTACTGTAATATCAAACTTATATAGCTTTTTTTTTTATTTGAGTGGTGAGAAAAAAATCGTAAATTTGTAAAAAAAAAAAAAAAATTCTGTCGGCACAACGTTTTCATTTTTATGGCACTATGTGAGGTCTGATGACTTATATTGTAAACTGCAATAACACTGGATTGCTGCATATTGTAAAACTTACAGTCTCCTGTGAAGGACAGCTATAGGCCCCCGTTCACCATAATGATATGCACAGGGGCCTTCTGCAAGTCCCTGGTACAATGGCAACCCATTGGTAGTCCACGACTGCATCAAATTTGGGTTTTTGAGCATGTGGAATGGCGCATAAACATAGACCACATATTAAATGCCGGTGTGTCACAGATTGACAGCAAAATTTAAGGGATTAGCTGTCATAGGTGGAACTCTGATCTGAAGGTATGGTGCAAGCTCGGCTCCTGAGTCTGCATAAAAAATGGGGACCCAACACTAGACATTTAGTTCCTCCAATCTCAGAATGGGTTAAAACATAAAATAGCAGCTAATAAACGAAACTTCTGCAAAGTATTAAGAAATAAGCATAGTATGCCCTAGAATTTTTGTAATTGCCTTATTCCTGATTCCTTGATTATACTGTACAAAACGATATACTTTTTTTCTAGATACAGTGGATAACTCTTGTCATAGGTAC
This sequence comes from Phyllobates terribilis, assembly GCF_046119375.1. Classification (NCBI taxonomy): domain Eukaryota; kingdom Metazoa; phylum Chordata; class Amphibia; order Anura; family Dendrobatidae; genus Phyllobates; species Phyllobates terribilis. Next base: position 527,870,674 of record NW_027362764.1, on the reverse strand, counting down.
AGGTGTGGGTATAAAATAATCATAACACCTCATTCAGATATCCGTGAATCACATACATGTTCTATTGGAGATTTTCACTAATAAAAACGTACCCATTATAATTTATAGGGCTATTTATATGGCTGTGTTCTTTTTTGCTGACCATGTGTCCTTGCAAACACATGGAGAAATGATTTTTTTACTGGCATCGAGGATTAAAATTAAAAGTACAATTTATTTTTCCCTTTTATTTTTCACAAAAATGAAATCACTGATCAAATACTGGATGGAAAAAAACTGATACCATGACCAAACACTAGTGAAATTAGAATCCAAAACACTGATGAAACTTTTACTAGTTTTTTGTGTACATGAAAAACCATGGACGTCTGCATGAGATTAACAATATAGTAAAACATATCCTTTATTATATGCACTAAAAGTATAACAATTCCACCATACTATGTTGTGGATCTATCTAGCATTATAAACAGTGCTACAGTTCACACTGACAACCAATCAGTGACATTGGAAACCACAATCTTCCAATATCCAAAGGGTGGTTTATTGAGTGGATACTAAAATGAGCTGTAGTTTGTTGGATACTAGTGTAGCTATTTCAGCCAGATATAGTGGATCAATTATTAACTCAGATTTAGTCTCCTATTCAGTTTATAGCAGTGTCTGTAATTCTCCAAGTGAAACATCCATATAGGATTATTCATATCATGTGGTCCAATGAACCCTATCCGAATAGGGATAATGTCTCTTTAAGGCTATTGAAAAAACTAACTGCTGTGGATATACTGCTGCACATCTAATAAATAATCCAGCCAAGGGAGTAATTCAGTTTCCTCTACTTCCCAAATTGGTGATTTAATTTATATCCACGCTCAGTTTCCATATATGATTCTTGTGTATAAGACCTCACTCTCTGTGCTGACTGAATTTTTGAGAATATTAACTGCTGGACGAATCATCAACAATCTTAAATATGCAGACGATACAACATTGATAGCAACAAGCTTAGATGGAATGAAGGACTTATTACGGAGTGTCAAGATGGAAAGCTCGAACATGGCACTGTTACTCAATACAAAGAAGACAAAGATATTGACTACTGCCAGTTACGACCGGGACACATTTGAAATGGCGGCGATGATTTGGAAGTTGCCAAGGACTTCAACCTACTCGAGTCAATGATCACTCAAGATTCAATGATGACACTGGAAGTCAGTAGGAGAAAAGTTTCATAGTTATAAGGTTAAGGTAGACTTATATCCATTGAGGTCAACCTATATCATAACATGTTGTTCCTGAGGAAGGCAAAAACCTCATGGGGCAGACACTAATAGCTCCATATTAGGGGAAAAATTTCTTCCCGACTCCATACGGCAATCAGACTAGTTGATTAGATCAATGCACCATCACAGAATCTAGTGCGCATAACCTGTAAATTATATTTATCAAGAAAGGCATCCTGGCCCTTCTTGAATTTTAGTAGTAAATCAACCATTACAACATCATGCGGCAGAGAGTTCCATAGTCTGACTACTCTTACAGTAAAGAATCTGTGTCTGTGATTATGATTAAACCTTCTTTCCTCTAGACATAGAGGATATTCCCTTGTCCTTATTGCAGGCCTAAGTGTAAAAAGATCTTTGGAAAGATCTCTGTACTGCCCCCTCATATATTTGGACATTGTAATAAGATCGTCCCTAAGCCTCCGTTTTCCTAAACTGAAAAACTCCAAGTTTAATAACCTGTCTTGGTATTGTAGTCCACTAATTCCCTTAATAACCTTGGTCGCTCTTCTCTACATCCACTCTAGTTCAGCTATATCCTTCTTATACACCGGTGACTAAAACTGTACATAGTATTCTAAGTGTGGCCACACTAGTGACTTACATAGAGGCAAAACTATGCTGTGGTCACAAGCATCTATGCCTTTTTTGATGATTTAATGCATCCCATTACTTTATTTGCCTTGGCAGCAGCTGCCTGACACTGATCACTAAAGTGGAGTTTGCCATCTACCCATTCACCCAAGTCTTTTTCAGTGAGCATTTTACCCAGTGTTTGACAATTTAGTACATAATTGTACATTTTATTTTCTCTGCCCAAGAGCATAACCTTACATTTATCTACATTAAATTTCATTTGCCATTTCTCAGCCAAAGCCTCCAACTTACATATGTCTTTCTGTAATATTAAATGATCCTCCTCTGTATTGATTTCTTTGCAGAAGTTAGTATCATCTGTAAATATTGTAATTCCCCTACAAGGTCATTAATAAATATATTTAAGAGGGCCCAATACTGACCACTGTAGTACTCGACTGTTAAATGTGACACAATCTGAGTGTGTTACATTAACAACCATATCTTGTTTCCTATCATTGAGACAGTTGTTAACCCAGTTACACATTTTTCCCCTAGTCCCATTTTTTCATTTTATTTATGAACCTTTTGTGTGGCACTGTATCAAATGCCTTTGAAAAGTCCATATACTCAACATCCACTGTGTTTCCCTGGTCCAGTCTGGAGCTTACCTCCTCATAGATGTTAATCAGATTAGTTTAACAAGACTGATCCCTCATAAAACTATGTTGATATTGGGTCATGAGGTTATTCTTCTTGAGATACTCCAGAATAGCATCTCTTAGGAAACCCTCAAGGATTTTACATACAGCCGAGGTTAAACTTACAGGCCTATGATTTCTAGGCTGAGAATTTGTCCCCTTTTTGAATAAGGCACCACATTTGCTATGCTCCAGTCCTATGGTACAGACCCTGTTATTATGGAAATTGTGAATATTAAAAATAACAGTCTATAACTATACTTAATTCCTGCAGTACTCAGGGGTGTATGTCATCCGAGCTTGGGGATTTACCTGCTTTAGTGTTTTTAAGGCAACGCTGTACATCCTGCTTGGTTAAGTGGGTGACTTTTAGTGGAGAATTATTAATATCCTTAATCATGTCATCGGTCATGGGATTTTCTTGTATAAATTCTGAAGAGAAAAAGGAATTTAGCAGATTGGCCTTTCCCTCATCCTCTTCCACCATTTCCCCCAGACTATTTTTGAGCGAGTCAACACTATCATCTTTCAGTTTCTAACAGTTTATATAATTGTATAACATTTTTGGATTATTTTTACCTTCATTGGCAAACAGTTTCTCTCCCTCTATCTTTGCTGCCATGATTGGATTTTTACATAAATATTTTTCTATAATTTTTTAATGCCTCGTCACTACCCTTTTGCTTCAATTCTCTAAAAGCTTTGTTTTTGTCATTTATTGCACCTCCTACAGCTATTTTTATCCATTGTGGTTTCCTCCTATTTCTAACTTGCTTATTCCCATAGGGTTTATGTTTTGCACAGGTCCTATTCAGGATGCTTCTCCTTGGTTTGCTGCCTCATCTATTTTCTTTATGAGGATATTTTCTGCCACTTCCATTATATTTGGAGACTTATTACATACCCCTATCAGTATGTTAATAGTCTTTCTCCCTCCCCTTATCTCTATCCACAGGGGCTCTACATTTTCATTAGCCTCACATATATCATCAAGCAGGATGGGTTTTATGGACGATTTACATATAACCAAACCACTCCCCCTCACTTATTTGTACAGTCTTTTCTGAACAGACAATAGCCCTGTAAATTAACAGCCCAGTCAAAGCTCTCATCCAGCCGTGTCTCCTTTATCCCCACCATACCATAATTTTCTTTCAACAGTATTAATACTAATTTCTCCATCTGGTTGGTGGGGCTTCTGGCATTAGTGTATATTCACTTTAAGTATTTCTCTGTACCTCTAATCTTGCTAACTCTATTGACCGTCCTAACCCCTCCCCCATGAGATCCCCAATTTCATTACTTCTGCCCATGTCACTATCTACACTATCTTCTCAAGTTGTACAGTAATTACTAGTGAGAAGCGAGCACTAAAATGCTCGGGTACTCGATGCTCAGGTCAAGCACATTGGAATACTCGGGTGCTCGACCCGAGCAACGAGCCCAATGTAAGTCTATGGGAAACTCGATCATTTTTCAGACGGTTCCCCCCGGCGGTCTGCAGAGGACATAAAAATTGCCCAAATCGGTGGGAACAGTGCTCCAATGACATGGGAACAGCATGGGGAAGACTCCTGGAAGCATTTCTGACTCCCAGGTCACTGCTGTCAACAAAGTTGTCAGAGATGTCAAGCCACTTTTATGGACTCACAATAAAACATACAAAAACGAAACCAAAATGGATTTTCCTGGGAAATATGTTAAGGAACATCTTTTCCAGGGTAATGACTTGTATATAAGGCAAAATAAATAGCCAAAAGCAAAAATACTCCTCCACACCTTGGGCTATGTTCACACTTAGCATTTTTGATGCGTTTTTTCACTTTTGCATTGCTTTCAACCGTGACAAATGCATTCACCAGGAAATGTCATTTTAACATTTTACAACCTTATCTGGCCATGTGGTGTATGTGATATAATCAGGCACATCGTGTTTCATTTATGAAGTAGGGACTCTGAAAGTCACAAAGCCTATTTTTATAGGGCAATCAGGCGGCCTTTACTTTTCTTAAAGGCCAGGAGCTGGCCCTCACTATTCTTAGAGAGCCATTAGCTGACTATGTTTTATTGTTCCCATTACTAAAGAGTGGGTCTCCTATACTGTTATTGCATATGCAGTGAGTGGCATGGCTGCCCAAAATTTGGATGCACCCCAATACCACTTTGAAAATTTGGATGCACCCCAATAAACCTTTGAAGAGACTTAGAGGAGGGCCTCCTGAAAATAATGTTCCCATTATTAGGAAGTGGGTCTCCCATTGTGTTTGCCTATGCAGTGAATGCAAGGGTTGCCAAAAATTTGGAGGCATTGCAATGCGCCTTGGAAGAGACGTAGCGGAGGGCCTCCTGAAAAAAAATGTTCCCATTATTAGGAAGTGGGTCTCCCATTGTGTTTGCCTATGCAGTGAATACAAGGGCTGCCAAAAATTGGGAGGCACACCAATGCCCCTTGGAATAGATGTGGAGGAGGGCCTCATAAAAAATGTTCCCATTAGAAAGGAGCGGGTCTCCTATAGTGCTAATATCCATGCTGTGACTGTCCATGCCCCTATACTTTTAATGCCCATGCACTAAGTGTATGGGCTGACAAACATTTACCCCTGGAGGGTATACATGAACATACTGTAAAAAAAAAAAAATTCCAGGCATCATAAACACCCTTTAAAAAAAATTATGTGGATGTTGCATCACGCACCTCGGTCACCCTGGCCCAATCAAGCCCTTGTTCATTATTATAAGACTCAGCCTGTCAGCATTTTCAGTTGACAGGTGGATGCGCTTATCAGTTATTATTCCACCTGCAACACTAAAAACCCCCTGGCCATGACCTCCAAGGCATAGAGAGCCAGTTCATTCCACGTATCCAGCTTGGAGACCCAATAATTATAAGGCACAGAGGAATCAAAGTGGACGTTGGTATGGTCGGCAAGGTACTCCCTCAGCATCTTCCAAAACTTTGCACTTTTTGTGAGAGTACCCGCACCTCAGGGCTTGTACAATGGGAGAGGCTGAGAAAATTCTCCCAGAACTTTGCCAGTTTTCCCCTGCCTCTGCTGGATTAGAGTTGTGTCTCTCTCACCTGTAGTCCTTGGTTGTCCAACGAACTATGACCTCTACTGCCAGCGTTTTCAGATGGGAATTTTTTTAATAGTTCCGCAACAAGGGCCTTCTGGTACTGCCCCATTTTTGTAGGCCTGTCCATCTCAGGAATAAGAGATATAAAGTTCTCCTTGTAGGTCTAGAAGTAACATCAGCCAGTAATGATTGTCACCCAAAATTTTGACAACGCGAGGGTCATGGGAAAGGCAGTGTAACATAAACTCAGCCATGCATGCCAGACTGCTAACAGGCAAGACTTCAGTGCCCTCACCAAGATGACGAGTGACCATGATCTCCTCCTCCTCCTCCAGACAGTATGACAGTTGTGCAGGTAGTACCGTCTATAGCGCATGAAATTAGCTCCTGTTCTTCCACCTCCTCCTCCTAATCTTCATCAATGTCACCCAATCCACTTTGGGATGAGATAAGGCTGGGCTGTGTGTAATCACCCTGTATGGTTCCTTGCTCCATCTCATCGTGCTCCGCCTGCAATGCATCCTCTTTGATTGTGAGCAGAGAGCATTTCAGAAGACAGAGAAGCGGGATGGTGACGCTAATTATGGCATCATCGCCACTCACCATCTTGGTGGAGTCCTCAAAGTTTTGGAGGATGGTACATATGTCTGACATCCATGTCCACTCCTGAGGTCTTATGTGTGGAGTCTGAAGTGAATACAGACGGAATTGTTGATGCTAGTAATAAACAACAGCCCTCTTCTGCTCACAAATCCTTCCCAACATCTGCAGTGTAGAGTTCCAACGCGTGGATACATCACACACCAGTCTGTGAGCCGAAAGCTGCAAAAGCTGCTGAAACACGGCAAGGGCGGCAGAAGCTGTAGTTGACTTTCTAAAATGGGCACACAGGCAGCGTACTTTAACAAGCAGATCCGGCGGCTCCGGGTAGGTTTTGAGAAACCACTGAACCACGAGGTTAAGCACATGGGCCAGGCATGGTAAGTGTGTGAGCTCGCCTCGCCTCAGAGCCGCCACCAGGTTTTGGCCATTGTCACACACTACCATGCCTGGCTGTAGGTTCAGCGGTGTGAGCCACAGATCTGCCTGCTCTTTCAGAGCTGTGCAAAACTCTTCAGCATTGTGCGGTTTTTGACCTAAGCATATTTGCTTCAGCACAGCTATTGCAGCTTGGCCAAGGCAGTGCTGCAGCGCTTCCAGCATGTGACTGATGTGGTCATTTCGGAGATTGAGTGTGAAGAGGAGGAGTAGGCTGAGGAGAATGAGGTGCTGGAGCTGTAGACTATGGGGAAAACCCTGATTGACCTAGGACCTACAATCCTTGGCATCGGGAGGACGTGTTCCGTCCCAAGGTCCGACTGCGTCCCGGCTTTCACTATGTTAACCCAGTGTGCCGTCATCGAGATGTACCATCCCTGCCCACAAGCACTTGTCCACGTGTCCATGGTTAGGTGGACTTTCCGGATAACTGCGTTGTTGAGGGCACGGCTAATGTTTTGGGACACATGCTTGTGTAATGCGGGGACGGCAAACTGGGAGAAATAGTCACGGCTGGGGACCGAGTACCAAGGGACGGCCGCCGCCATCAGGTTGTGGAATGCGTCCATCTCCACAAGTCTAAAAGGCAACATTTTGAGCGCAAGCAGTCATGAAATGTGGAAATTTAGTATTGTGGCCTGTGGGGCATTGGCTGCATATTTACGCTTCCGTTCCAAGGACTGGGGTATGGACAACTGAACTCTGCGCTGAGACAAGGACGTAGACATGCTTCCTGATGCTGCTATTTGCATCTTCGCATGCACCATGGACAGGGGATTGGAGTACATGCACAACACCAGAAGAAACAGTGGTGCCTCCCGCAGACACTGTTCCTGGACACTGGGGTTCGGCCCACAAAGTTGGATGCTTTGCTGCTATGTGTCTGATCAAGCAGGAGGTGGTCAGGCTGGTAGTTTTGCCACCCCTGCTGATGCTGGCCTGGCAGGTGGTGTAAATGGCCTTTTTGGGGTTATCGGCAGAGTCTTTAAAAAACAACCATACTCGAGAAGACCTACCAGTTGTACTGGCAACTTCCTTCATGTTGGTGTTATGGGGAACGGTTGCCTGCCTTCTGTCTGCAGCCACCACACTGCTTCTTTCTACCTGTGTGGGTGCTCTGCCTCCCTCCCCCTGTGTGCTGCAGTCCTCGCTCTGCATGTCCTCCTGCCAGGTTGGGTCAGTTACTATATCATCCACCACCTTGTCTTCCACTTCCGCACCCTGGTTCTCCCACTGACTTTCTGGCAATTGAGTCTCATCATCGTCAACCTCTTGTGACACTTTTCCACCGTCGCCTTCGTTTGACCGTGGGTGCTCAAATATTTGGGCATCGCTACATGCAATCTTCTCTTGCCCCACTTCAAGTGGACTAGGCGAGAGGCCCGAATCTACAAATGGAAAAGTGAACAGCTTTTCAGAGTGTCCAAGTGTGGGATCAGCCTTTTGACACTGCTTTGGGTTCAATAGTGGTGCGCTGCGGTCTCCTAGGAATTGGGACAGGAAGTTCCAGCGAGAAGATGTGCGTGTTTGTTGTGGCACAATTTCAGCTTTCCCACGGCCTCGGCCTCTGCATGCACCATCACTATCATGTCCAGTTCCCAGTCCCTTGCCTCGCGCCTTGCCCATTTTAAATGGAGGACAATCTTCCACGCTCACTACAAATGGCTGAATTTCGAGCGAAGTTATATGTGATCCGTGTGACGGACAAACCACAGTTTTAAATACCTGGCCTGTAGGTAACTATTTTGAACAGCAAACTGGTGTCAATAACTTCACTGACACACTGAAACAAATTTTTAATGGAGTCCAGAAATGGCAGTATTTTCTGAAAACGTATATGTGATCTGTATGATGGAGAAAACACAGTTTTAAATAGCTGGCCTGTAGGTAATTATTTTGAACAGCAATCTGGTGTAAATTGCTTCACTGACACACTGAAACAAATTTTTAATGGAGGCCAGAAATCACAGTATTTTCAGCGCAATTATATGTGATCCGTGTGACGGACAAACCACAGTTTTAAACAGCTGGATTTTTAGCGCTGTAAGATGGAAAGAACCTGGCAGTATTCTGCAGTGCCAACAAGCAAATGGCACAGAGCAACTGTGTTCTCTGGATTCCTTTTTAAGCAAATAATGAGGATTAAGATCCAAAAAAATTATTCCTGGCCCCTGAGACCTTGGCCTATTTCTAGAAATATCTAACAGCAGCAGCAGACAAAACTGGAATGGAGCATCTTGTGCTATGTGCACTGCTGTCTACTATATACCCTGCCTGCCTATATACACTGCCTGCCTGATATCTCTGCAGATGGATTAGTCCTCAAAAGGACTGTTTGTTGATATGGATATGTGTCTCTAATATAGTTTGATACACCTACACTAACTAGAAGCAAGCAAATCTCTCCCTAGCTCAGCAGCACCTCTGCCTACATTGACTGATTCTGAAGTGACTGTGACGAGCATTGCGGCGCCAGGTCTGATATAGACCTGATGACGCTGTGCGGCCAGCCAATCACTGTACTGTCACAACCAACATGGCTACAACACTACATTGAGTGGCAGGCAATCCCTGCATTTTCATTGGCTCTGTAAAGAGCACCAAACATGGAGGGAGGAGACCTGAGCTCCCGCCGAGCAAGCCTGGAAATACTCGGCGAGTGCCGAGCATCTCGAGCAGTGAGCATGCTCGCTCATCACTAGTAATTGCCCACTGCCGCAGTCCCTAGTTTAAACATTCCTCCCACTTTCTAGTTATTTTCCCCCAGCACAGCTGCACCCTCTCCATTGAGGTATATCTCATCCCTAGCGTAGAGCCTATAACCAACTTAGAAGGTGGCCCAGTTCTCCAAAACACAAACCATTCCTTCCTACAATAATTTCTTAACAACTTTTTTACCTCCCTAATATCCTTCTGCCTCTCTTGCATGGCGCGGTGGTGCACGCAGTATTTAAGAAAATACTACATTTGATGTTCTTGCTTTAAGCTTACAGCCTTATTCCCTGAAATCATCTTTAAGGACCTTCCACCTACCTCTAACTTTGTCTTTTGTGCCGATGTGCACCATGACCGCTGGGTCCTCTCCAACCCCTCCCAGTAATCTGTCAGCTAGATCAATAACATGATGTACTCGAGCACCAGGAAAACAACACACCTATGGGCAAATTAAAAATTAAATCACTGTACAAGGTCTTTAAATTGAGAAACATTTCACTGGCGACTAAGACATGACTCTTAAATAGTTTGGCCTTTTCTGTGGTAGCATACAGATGCGAAACCTGGACAAAAAGAAACAAGACAAAAGAATATTCAATGGCTTCAAAATGAGTTGCTGGAGTAGGATGTTACCAATACCATGGATGGCAAGAAGAACAAACAAATCAATTTTGGAAAATATCAAGCCAGACATGTCACTCAAAGCAAGGATCGCTTTGCAAAGACTTGCCTAGTTTGGACTCATCATGCAAGAGAGCAATTACTGGAGAAGGACATTATGGTATAAAGAATAGATTGAACAAGGCAAAAAAAAAAAGATAAGTAACCTGATGGCTTGATATAATCAAAATAGCAGCAAAGAAGACTGTGGTGGACATATCTAGGTTTGCACAAAATCGATCTTCCTATAGATCGTTCATCCATCAAGTCTCCATGGCTCAAGTATGAATGTGATCTAATAGGCAATGCCTTGCTTATAAGTGCATGCTTGATTGCTTCTATTGTTTTTGCTACCTCGAATGCTACTGTTGTGATTGCTGTCACAACACGTTTCACCCACCTTTTGCTTGGTGGGTACGTCAGGAGACTATAATTTACTGTATTATGGCTCCAGAGTTTCTGATGCTAATTTTTGAGGGCACAATATGAGGTTTTTTTTTTAAAATAAAACTAAAACACATATGTCTATTTTCTGCTCATTTGTATGTATTAGAGATTGATTTGATGGAATTTGAATTCTGAAATTGATTTAAGAATTTTCTGAATGCTGAAAATATGAACACTTTTTTTTTTCTCAAGTCATCTAAAATGACTCCATCATTTTATACATTGCAGAAGATTGTTTTGTCCAGAAAAGGTTAAAATAAAGTCTTGGCCGGGAAGGATTCCCCGTAATGCTTTGCAGCTACCATATCATATACAACAGTCAATCTGTATTGACTATCCTAGCGTGTGTAAAAGCTGAAGAAGGGAATGCAGCAGCCATTGTCTAGTGAATTTAGATAGTTGCAGGACATCACAGTTCACAGCTTAGGAATACAGATAGGAATACAACACCATTAAACACTTAAGAAACAATGCCTATAGTGTGTGTGACAGCACATCAGTGAAGAAGATTTGTATGTGAGAAAAAGAGAATAATATATTTAATTGATAAGGATAAAGAGAGTTATTCAGTTACTTTTTTTTATCATCTGTTTACCCATAACTATGTATAAATCAAAGTTAGGAAATAAAAAGTGGATGGCAGTACTCAATGGTGTCAGCCATTAGTATAAAAATTGGAGGGAAACTGCTGCAACCATTAAATCACACGGCGGTGTTGTGTATTCCACAGTATTCAAAGCATAGAGACATGGTTAAAACACTTAGCAAGTATTAAAGCTTCTTACTTTATTATATTTAGTTTACAGTACAAAACAGGAATAAAAAACAGTGAGGACAGAGAGCACTCAGCTTTTGGCCATTTCTTGATGAGCCTTGAGAAAATGTCCTCAGACACGAAACAGCTGAAGGCCCTTATTTTATTCCTGTTTTTTAAGATGGATATTATAAAGTAAGTCATTTTAATACTTGTTGATTTCTGTAACCTTATATGTGTGATTGGAATATCATAGCTATATAAGTATGTTGATGTCACAGGCTATTTTCATGTTAAAAAAATCATAAAATTAATGGTTTCAAAACCTAATAGATTCTATTTCTCAAATGACAGCACAGAGTATAATAAATTAATGCAAGACATAAACGGACATGAATCATACATATGGAAAGCTACCAAAGATCACTCCCACAAAGTCACTGTATTACATACAGTATATAAAAGGAAGCTTAGTAATTACATCAAACGGCATAGCTGACTCACGTAATTCAGTGAAACAGTCTTTTTCTTTGTTTCTATTGTGTAAAGATAAATATAAAGCACTTAGAAATGGTCTGTTTGTATAATTTGCTATGTTCATATGTGGACTGGACAGCATAAAAACGCCCCACAAACTAACATGAAAAACCTAAACCTATAAATGGGGTTCCACGTTACCCTCTCCCCCTTCTGAAAAAAAAACAAGAAACGTGCCAAATTGTAAAGATTCTGTGAGAACAGACTCAGACATAATGTGAGGATTCAGATTTGTGGCAGATTAATTGCCCCTATTGATCGCTAATTAATGATATTGCACATGTACCTACTACTTTCACCACTAAAGTATTCCTAACTAAAACATAAATAAAATAAAAGTAAATACATAAAAAAACACAGTATTAAAAAGACCAATATTACCCCCATATCTACAGCATAGTGGAAGCTATCACCTCTGTCAATAAGAGACTATGGTACAGTTATATAGAGCATGGTGACTTACAGGTGATGTTCTTTCTGATTGAGATTAGTTCACTTTTCGCATCTTTTTTCAACTTGCCGAAATCGGCTTGATGACTTCTTCCAGCCATAACTCTTCCGCCGAGTTTATAAGAATGAAACATTTGACTTCTCATGTTTTCAGCACCATCCTCATCTTCTTCCAACAAACACAAACTCCTCATCCTGCTTGCATCAGTGCCATTGAATAATGACCCCTATAATTAAAAACGTCATTACTATAATTACCACTTGCCCCCCCACCCCCCCAAAAAAAAGAACTACACAGTGGGCCAGAAAACGAGTGCCTCTAGAAATAATAGTGTTCCATAGGAAGTAATAATGCCTCCATTGTGCTACCTAGAAAGTAATAAGGCTTCCTTTTTTCCCCACACAGAATGAGTGAATGTTAGAATGTCCCAAGTGCTTCCTTAAAAAGTAATAATGCCCCAAATTCCCCCTTAAAAACTAATAATGCTCCTTGAGTGCATCAATATAAACTAGTAATGCCCTCACATTTAAAACAAATAAGGTTCTTTAAGTGCCCCCTTCAGAACTAATAATGATATTTTAGGGGCATACAAAGAATTCATTGGGCCACTTAGCAAAATTCCTCTCACACCACAAAAAATAAATATTACATGGAGTAAGCGGAATAAGGACACACCTGTGCAGTCATGGAAGGTCATATGGCTCAACTTTTAAAGACAGGGAGAGGGACATATTGTGTCAAACACAGTAGTTTGGTCCCTTTGTGTTCTCTCTTACTACAATATCCCTTTAATGGCCTCCATAGAGTATGATGGCCCCAAAAATGCCCACACCCCACAAAGTTTAATGATAAAAAAGGAAACCCCATACGTAGAGAATGGCACTACAGTGCCTTCAGCAAAGAATGATGCCTCCATAGTTCCCCAACATAGCATGATGCTACAGTGCCCACAAAACAATATGATGTTTCCACAAACCCCCTAATCTGCATGATGCCACGACAGTGACCCCCACAGTATGGTGCCCATTTAAACACCAATACAGTATGAAGCCCCTACTGTCCTCCACACACAGTATGATACCATCATAACCCCTCATACATAGTATGGTTCCCCCACAGACCCCCAACACCCACACATACTATAATATCCCTGTAGACCCTTACACCTTACACAGTATAATGCCCCCAGAGTCCACCTCATGCATTATGATATCCCTACAGTCCCCCACACTCATTCTAAGGCTCCAACAGTCTTCCACCTACTGTATGATGCCACTACAGATCCCACACACAGCATGATGACTCCACAGTCCCCTCACACAATATTATGCCCCAACTTACCCCACACAGAATACACTGACGAGCAAAATGGTAACAATGTTGTGAACTTTTGACTTTCAGGCTCCATATCTCACCACCCACTACTGCTTCGAACGTGAGACTGCCATAATTTTATAGGAAATAATCGTGGCTATCTCATACATAAATTTGACTTGCAACTATTTGTAGCCTGAAAGTCAAAGTCCTGAACATTGTTACCCTTTTGCTCATCAGTGTATGATGTCACAGAGTAAAATGCCCCCTATGCTCCTCTCCCACAAAGTATTATGCTGCCACAGTCTTCCACACACAGTATAAGGCCCCCACAGTCCCCCACACACTGCAAGATGCTCCCACAGCCCCTACATAGTATGATCCCCTCATAGTTCTTCACATATATTATGACACTCCTAAAGCCCCCCACACACAGTATGATGTATGCACAGCCACCTACACATTATGATGCCACACACACATTATAATGCCCTTTTAGCTCCTAACACAAAATGATGCCCCAACAGCCCCTCAATACACAGTTGGATTCCCCCACTGCCCCTTTGCACAGTATGATGGCCCTCTCAGTCCAATCACAAAATGATAAAGCTTATATTTTGATTCCTGGTCCATCAGAACCTCCATCTCCTCTTTTGACTTGAATAAACAGTGGGCTAGTGCAATGCATGGATGCCATTACACTCACTGCACCATGACACTGACATCTTGCAAGCTGCAGGCCTACAGCAACCTGTGGCCTACAAGATGGGGAATGATAAGGCAAGGAGCTTATGGCTCCTTGCTGTATCACTGGTTTGAACTATATCTGCTTAATGATGATACTTATACAGTTCAATGTGGCATCACCGGAGAAGTGTGGCTCCGAGCAAGAAGTTTGGGGCTGCAGCCCCGATTTTTCACTCTAGCAATGTCACTAGAGATAATACAGTAAATCCCTCTAGAAATTTCTCTTCTTTTCCTGAAAATAGCTATTTCATATTGTTCAATAGTATATCAGATATGTACAACCTACAATTGGCTAGTAAGCCGTATAGCAACATTTTCTGTGTAATGCATTTAATAATTACTGTATATAGTTTTTCACTTAAGCCCCTGTTTAAAAAATATGACATATACTGTATAAACACGCTGTATAATATATAACTATTAGAGGTTTTCTTTTCTACGGAATGTGTATTTACTGTAGTCGTGTGTTTATATTTACTATACATGAGCAATGTTAGTTCCTATTAACGGACAAAAAGAGTGCCCTTCAGTTTCCTTGGTTACAAATGATACTGATAATGTGCTAAAAGGGGAGTTCTAGAATTACATATAGAAATATAATGACACAAAACAGATGTCACTAAAATTTACAAGCAGTACAAACCATTATGTGCAACGAATGTTAGATACATAAGAAGGATAATAAATGTGCTAAGAAAATAGCTTAAATACTAAGAAATAAACCTGAACCCAACATATGTGTTTTTTTAAACTACTTAGACTGCGCTAAACAACTTGTCTTAAAAAGATTCATTTTTGGACTTATGGTTTCTAAATGTCCTTAGTTTTGTTTCTTTTGAGGCATAGAACATGTTACTTCAGCTACAGTATAACAGGCGTTTCTTCATTATCCTTTACCAATGTTGTTTAAAGGAATATTTCCATCTTTAGCATTTATTATATATCAACTGGATGTCCACCTATCGGACCCTCACTTAGGGTAGGTTCACACAAGAGTATAAAAAAATTGTTTAGAGTTTCATTCAGAAAACACTGACAATTTTTTTTCTCACTTGTCATTCGTGTGCAATCTGTATACAATCCATTTTTTATAGCAGCAGTTATTAATCAGTTACAGAATTGCAATGTATTAGTAAAAAATGGATGCTATACTATGGCTCCTTATGGCATTTGCACGGCCAAAGACTTGAAAGGCCGAGTCTCATCCGATTTAAGCTGTGTGCCCACGATGCGGATTTAATGCTTTTCCGCGGCGGCATTTCCGCCATGGAAACGCATTAAAATTGCTTGGTAAGAGGTCTGGGATGCATCCCAATGATAATCCGCATGTGCTGTGCACATGCTGCGGAAATTTCCGCTGCGGATTATCATTGCGGAAAAATCCACAACACAACTAATTTGGGAGCGATTTCACAGTAAAATCGCTCCCATTGACTTGCATTGAACCGCATAATATCCGCATGTATACAAGTATACATGCGGATGTTATGAGGTTCAATGCGCTGATGGTACCAGGGTCTGGACAAGAGGAGACTCTCCTCCAACCCCAGTACCCTGGTACCTGCAAGTTAAAAAAAATAAAAAAATAAAAAAAAATATTCATACACACCTCTCCGGCGGCCCCCGGTCTTCTCCAGGCAGTGTCCTCTCTCCTTGGCGTCCCGCGGTGTACTTGCAGGACCTGTGGTAACGTCATTTAGTCAGCTGATGGTCACGCAAACACTGACGTCAGTGGTCGAGTGATGGTCGCGTGACCATCAGCTGACTAAATGACGTTACCACAGGTCCTGCAAGTACACTGAACACTGCCAGGAGGAGACAGGGGGCTGCTGAAGAGGTGAATATAAGGTTTTTTATTTATTTTTACTTTTTAATTATTTTTTTTTTACTTCAGATGCAGCATTTGAAGCAGAAATTTCCTCTAAGTTGGTCACAGAATAAAAATCCATGCCAGTTGCATGGATGTATATTGTGTGACCAACTTGTCAAGCCCTTTTCCAAGTGATGCTCAAAATCGCTTGGAAAAACGCTTGAAAAAAATGCATGCATAAACGCATGTAAAAACGCTGAAAAAACGCATATGAATTCCTCATGCATTTTTTCTGCCAAGGAGATGCAGAAATGCTCAGGAAATTTCTGCTTCAAATCTGGATTGTGGGCACATAGCCTTACAGAAGAAACTACTGCACACTGCAGATCTGTTCAGTAAAAAAAAAATGCTCATTTGCACTGGCCCATTAAATAATATTGGTCCTTGTGATGCCTGCTTTTCTGACGGACAGCACTCGGACCAAAAATACAATTGTGTGAATGAGCTCTTACTGGGAGAATTGTGTTCCCATCCATCATATTCCTCTGCACCTTAGTGTAGGTGTGGCTGCATTTCCACATGTGCTTAGCAAGCAGCTGTAAGTATTCTATAACTGTTTATGGTAATATTTCTTAAGTTCAAACCAGAATTGTCTGATAATATACAGAGGATACGGAAAGTGTTCAGACCCCTTTAAGTTTTTCACTCTTTGCTTCATTGCAGCCATTTGGTAAATTCTAAAATGTTCTTTTTTTTCCCATTAAAGTACACTCTGCACCCCATCTTGACTGAAAAAAACAGAAATGTAGACATTTTTGCAAATTTATTAAAAAAGAAAAACTGAAATATCACATGGTCATAATTATTCAGACCCTTTGCTCAGTGTTGAGTAAAATCACTCTTTTGAGCTAGTACAGTCATGAGTCTTCTTAGAAATGATGCAACAAGTTTTTCACACCTGGATTTGGGGATTTGGCCATTCTTCCTTGCAGATCCTCTCCAGTTCCATCAGCTTGGATGGTGAACGATGGTGGACAGCCATTTTCAGGTCTCTCCAGAGATGCTCAATTGGGTTTAGGTCAGGGCTCTGGCTGGGACAGTCAAGACTGGCACAGAGTTGTTCTGAAGCCACTTCTTTGTTATTTTAGCTGTGTGCTTAGGGTCATTGTCTTGTTGGAAGGTGAACCTTCGGCCAAGTCGGATGTCCAGAGCACTCTGAAAGAGGTTTTCATCCAGGATATCTCTGTACTTGGCCGCATTCATGTTTCCTTCAATTGCAACCTGTCTGCCACCACCATGTTTCACTGTTGGGATTGTATTGGGCAGGTGAGCAGTGCCTGGTTTTCTCCACACATACCGCTTACAATTATCACCCAAAAGTTCTATCGTCGTCTCATCAGACCAAAGAATCTTATTTCTCATAGTCTGGGAGTCCTTCATGTGTCTTTGAGCAAACTCTATGCGGGCTTTCATATGTCTTGCAATGAGGAGAGGCTTCCGTTTGGCCACTCTGTCATAAAGGCCCGACTAGTTGAGGGCTGCATTGATAGTTGACTTTGTAGAGCTTTCTCCCATCTCCCTACTGCATCTTTGGAGCTCAGCCACAGTGATCTTGGGGTTCTTCTTTAACTCTCTCACCAAGACTCTTCTCCCACGATTGCTCAGTTTGGCTGGACGGCCAGGTCTAGGAAGACTTCTGGTGGTCCCAAACTTCTTCCATTTAAGGATTATGGAGGCCACTGTGCTTTTAGGAATTTTGAGTAATGCATTAATTAAGTAATTAATATTTATAGCCAAAACTGTTTATCTCTTCCATAATAACTCTGCTTTCCATCACCTGTCTTACCTATTACATTATTTTTGTGTCTTATTGTGTATAAATATGTGACTCTTCAGATTTTGTGGTATACTATGCCTGATGAAGCGACCTGAGTAGTCTCGAAAGCTTGCAATTTGTTACCATCTTTTCGGTTAGTTATTAAAAGATATCAACCACTGAGGACTCTCAAATCAAAATATTTGAGTAATGCAGAAATTCTTTTGTAACCTTGGCCAGATCTGTGCCTTGCCACAATTCTGTCTCTGAGCTCCTTGGGCAGTTTCTTTGAGCTCATGATTCTCATTTGGTCTGACATGCACTGTGAGCTGTAAGGTCTTATATAGACAAGTGTGTGCCTTTTCAAATCAAGTCCTATCAGTTTAATTAAACACAGCTGGACCTCAATGAAGGAGTAGAACCATCTCAAGGAGGATCACAATGAAATGGACAGTATGTGACTTAAATATGAGTGTCTGAGCAAAGGCTCTGAATACTTATGACCATGTGATATTTCAGTTTTTCTTTTTTAATAAATTTGCAAAAATTTCTACATTTCTGTTTTTTTTCAGACAAGATGGGGTGCAGAGTGTACTTTAATGACAAAAAAGTTAACTTTTTAGAATTTACCAAATGGCTGAAATGAAACAAAGAGTGAAAAATTTAAAGGGGTCTGAATACTTTCCAGACCCACTGTAAATGTCCAAACAGAACTTCCTTCTTTGGCAGTGTCCCATCCCCTGATGACGCCGCACATGCGGTTAAACATGTTGGGGAGACTTGTGCTATGAGTACTTTTTGTCCTTTTCTGCCATTTGAATGAAAGCATCCACGGGTGCCGCTAAGTGTGTGTAGAAATACAAATACCACTATTAAATACTAGAAGCAGATTAGGGACAAAGTTTTATATACCCTTAGGCGTTTTTAATCAAATATGAAATAAAAGCTAAGCTTTATGGCTTGTTAGAGAGGGGTCTCTTTTGGGGTTCTCCCCATTTTGTAAATACAATATCCCTTCTAGCTTCATCAACTGGAATACTTATTTTCAAGGCATAGTAAAAATTAACTCTCTATATAGTAGATAGGATAAGTTATCAATGTTAAAGTAGTGAACAACCTCTTTAACCCTAGAATGCATGACCCTAAAAATCTACACTTTCACATACCTGGAGCCTTTTAGGCCCTTGTGCAAATAACATGGAATAACTCAAAAAAAAATGACAAACAACTATATACCTGAGGAATACCTAGAGTTTCAAAATTCTAACTAAAGTAATCTTGCAGAAAATAGAAAACAATTAACAGGGTGGGCCTGCGAGGCCCCAGGTATGCGTTCTAGGGTTAAACTGTTGACTAGTGATTAGTGTTGAGCGAGTATGTTCTGTTCCGAGTATGCTCGGGCGAGCACCGAGTACTTACAGCTGCTCAGTGTTATGTTTTAATCACTCCCGTGTGCATGATTTGCAACTGTTTGACAGCTTTATTACATGTGAGGAATGTGTAAGAAATAGACATTCCTCACATGTAATAAAGCTGTCAAACAGTCGCAAATCATGCACACGGGAGCGATTCAAACATGTCACCGAGCAGCTGTAAATACTTGGAGCTCGGCCCGAGCACACTCATCGAAAGGGTTAACAGAACATACTCACTCAACACTACTAGTGATGAATGAAGCTGCCAAATTTTTAATCTGGCAATTTGCTTTAATTTTTCCAGGATATTTAATTTGCATTGAATTTATTTGATGTGAATTGAATGCTTTTTATTATGCTATGGGTAGTGATGAGTGCAAGTGCTCATTACTCGAGATTGCCAAGGGTGCTTGGGTATGTACTGAGTATAACGGGTGCTCGAGTGACATGTTCGAGTATCCACAGCCGCATGTTAAACGGCTGTTAGACAGCCACAAAACATGCGGGGATTAACTGTGTTTTCAGGTTATTCCTGCATATTTTGTGGCATTGTAACAGCCACGAAACATGCAGCTACGGGGACTCGAACATTTCACTTGAGCACCCTTGATACACGGAGCATTCCCGAGCACCCTAGGCAAACACGAGTAATGAGCACTTGCGCTCATCACTAGCTATGAGGTCTCTCATAGGGCATAATAAACATATGTTAGAGAAATTGAAAAAACTTTACTCACCCGTCTCTCACTTGTCTTGCCA
Source organism: Phyllobates terribilis (assembly GCF_046119375.1). Classification (NCBI taxonomy): domain Eukaryota; kingdom Metazoa; phylum Chordata; class Amphibia; order Anura; family Dendrobatidae; genus Phyllobates; species Phyllobates terribilis. Next base: position 527,850,576 of record NW_027362764.1, on the reverse strand, counting down.
TGCAGACCTGACATTTATCATCGTCTTAAGTCCAGTCAATGCAGTGATCATTGGGCCATCATCGGTGTCTTCCAATGCTCCAGCTCTTTCCTTTGATTCTTGCACAGATGAGGACACAAGATTGTGACTTTGCATGACATATGTCATGACGTTAAGCCTTTTGTGGCTCATACAGCAAATATGACTTTTTTCTGAAATTTGAGATGAATTCAATTCATCACGAGCAATTCGCTCATTTCTACTGTAGACACAATTTCTGTGAGCCAGGGAAATGTGTTAAGTTTTGAACAAAAAGGTGAAGTTTGAAAAAAGAAAGTACAGAAGATTGGAAAAATGTCATCCCTCCAATATAACATAATATACTGAACTATGTTTTATTACTCAGTTATAGTACTCATTTATTTGCTAACTATTATTTTAATGATTTCATTTCTAAAACATTGCCACTAACACTTTTATTGTTACAATTTAAAGCGTTTTCTCAAAAATAATTTTTTTATCTTCATCAACTTGCTCTACTTAGAAATAATAAAATCTGTATTACTCATCCTCTCCTGCTTCAGAGAAGCCTCTCCACCACTGCTACCAGTTTTTGTTAGCAGGCTGCAGCAGTAATGTCCTAACTAAACCCCTTATGACTGCTGTTGCCAATCACTAGGCTCATCAGTCTTGTGCTGATCACCTCAACATTGCACTTAGCCCTGTGATTTGACTACAGCAATTGTGTGTTGTAGCCACTGCAGCCTGTCAACAAAGAGCAGGAGCAGTGGCTGAGAGGTATCACTGGAGCAGCAGAATGTGAGTATTACTGACTTTGTAATTTTTATCTTAACAAACCAATGAGGATAAAAAAGTACTAATGAGAAACCACTTTGTTATTCATACACATTTGGATAGAGCTCAATATAAGTTAATTTTGGGGAACGTTGATGGGGCACTTACTTGGCGCAAGCAACTCTATGGAGTGTTTGAATTTCTTGGGCAATCCATTTTGTGAAAAGGGGAGGGTGAATACATGTTCTTTAGACTACAAAACAAAAGGCAGAATAAGCATAAAAATGAACAAGAGGTGGATCACAAAGAACAGCCACATGAACATGCATTTGGCTGAGTAGATGTTTATACCAGGCGCACTGTTATTTTTAAGTAATTTGTTAAAAAAAATGTTGGCCCCCTCCCCTTCTTCCATGTACACCACCACATCCACCTCTACCTCCTCCTCCACTTTGACCTCTGCGTCATGGTCCAATTTGTATTATATTTGTAATTTTTGGGGTAGCATGTTTTATTTATTTTTAAAGTTATTTTTTAAGCAAAAGTAAAAAAAAAATGTTTTTTGGTCTGTTGTTATTATAAGTAATTTAGCATAAAAAAGGGGGGATAGATGATTGATGGAAGCATGAATGAATAGATTAGAGATGGATGAATGGATGAGGGATAGATGAATAGATGAGGGATGGATGAATGCGGGATAAATGGACTCATTTTTGCTAACAAACCAAGGGAAAGCAGACAGCTGGGGGCTGCAGAGCTAAGCTGTTTGCTTTCCCTTAGCTGGTTATTAAAAATAGGGGGGAACTCTTGACATTTTTTTCATTTATTTATTATAAATATAAATAAATGGGAAAAAAATATGTGGGGTCCCCTCTGTTTTTAATAACCAGTTGAGGAAAAGCCGACAGCTTGGGGCTGATGTTAATATTCTGGGAATGGGCCAATAGCCCTAAAGGTTCCCAGGCTATTAATATCAGCTGACAGCTGTTTGCTTAGCCTTTACTGGTTATTATATGGGAAACCTTCCAAAAAATTGACGTGGGGTCCCCCTATATTCACTAACCAGCAAAGTCTAAATAGACAGGTGCGGGCTGATATTAATAGCCTAGGAAAGGGCCATTTGGCCCAAATGTTCCCTGGCTATTAATAACAGCTCACAGCTGTTTGATTAGCGTTTACTGGTTAGATGAAAGTGGGACTCCAGAAAAAAATTGACGTAGAGTCCCCCCTATAAAATCAGCAAAAGCTAACCAGACATCTATGGGCTGATATTAATAGCCAGGGAAGGGGCCACGGATACTAGCTCCCTTCAAGGCTAATAACATCAGCACTCAGCCGCCCCAGAAATTTTGCATCATTAAGATGCAAGAAATCTTGCGCTTAGCCTAGCTCTTTCCACTTGCCCTGGTGCAATGACAAGTGAGGTAATAGGATTGGGGCTCATGTCAGCCTTGTATTGGCAGCTGATATGAAGCTCAAGTATAAGACACCCCCATTACTAACCCCATAGTGAAAATTTGGAAATAAAGACACGGCCTGAAAAAAATCCTTTATACGAAATAAATGTCCACACAGTTTTACATATTTATTTAAAAATAAAAAACACTATTATACTCACCTAACACCTAATCCATTGAAGCCATTGTCCCCTGTGACTGCTCTAACCAGCCACCAACTACACGCTGAGTATATATGTATAGCACTGAGCTGCCGTGAGAGAGTTCACAGGAGTTCATCAGCTGATGAGCCCTGGTGACCACACTTACGGCACCATTGCTGCCCTAAGTGGCGGCGCCAATCAGAGTCCCTGTTTCCCGCGCTGTCACATGGATGTTTGGGCCCCCACATTCATATGAATGGGGTGCAGGTTCGGTTACCGTTCTGGTACCTGAACTCGAACTTTTAATAGATGTTCAGCCGAATCCGCCAGACTCGAACATCCAGAGGTCTGCCCGTTACTACTCATCAATGATAAAGCAGTGGAAAACCTCTTTCAACCATCAATTATTTTGATAAAAAGGCTATGAAGACATGTTAACTTATTAGACTATTAAAGTACCCTCATTATCAAAAATTGCATAATAATATCTTACTAATAGAAATGCAAAATATAGAGCACATCTAGATGTACATTTGAAAAATGATGCTGATGTTAAGTAGACGTATGGAAAGGTTATTTAATGACTATTTTTTGTAGTGTGACTATCTGGTTAAAGGATATAAGCAACATTTTAAAATTGCTAACTTTTCTAAATTTTCATCAAGTTCCATATATTTTAATAGAGTATTCAAAACCTATCGATCTAAATTTATAGCTAACATAAAGTAGAGTATGTCACAAAAAAAGTCTCTGAAGCTCAGAGATATTTTGAAGCATTTCAGTGTTATTTCCACATAAAGTGACACATGTGAGATTTGAATAATAGGGGTCTGTCATTAAAGTCAAAATTAGATAAACACTGGAGGGAAACAGAGCACCAGACCACACAGTGATACCTTTATAAAAAGATAAAATAGATCCAGTTAATGTTCTCGCCTGAGCAAGTTGTGTAAGCACAATGCCTGTGAAAGCTCAATAACGGTTGATCCTTCCCCGTGGTTGGGGGATTAACTCCATCAGGAAATTCTAAGGTAAAGACAATTCATGGTTTGGGATGCGCTAACCTAAATGAAGATCCATGATCCAATAATATAAGGAACAAAAGAAGACCTACATATTGCATACAAAGCGGAATAAGGGATCGGTGAAGCAATGCCGGGCCCAAACCACAAAGAAGCCTACTCAAACAGCAAGATAACATAAAGGAGAAACATGAGTATTTATGGCATAGAATAGATTTTATTAGAAAATATTCTTATTGAAATGACAATAGTGTAAACTACATAGTAGAAACAACAAGACAAGAGGCGCCCCTTGTGCTCCCAGGCGAAAAGCGTGTTGGGGCACGACCTTTTACCTCTGTAGCCATCGTTGACACCCTGCCCTACCTCTTGGGCCCCCTCCTGTCTTGTGGTGAGTCTCTATGGGTATTATTATTTCTATTGTAGCCCTAATGTTAATGCATACTTCCTACTGAGGCTGTTAAATCTTACCCAGATATAGTAACTCATACACATATATATTTACCTGTGTCATCCATATTGGATATTTTGGGGCACCTTGTGTATGGACATGGTGTCGCTTGACCTGATCCATTTTTCCCATGTCTTGTTGTTTCTACTATGTACTTTACACTATTTTCATTTTAATTAGAATATTTTCAAGTAAAATCTATTTTATGCCATAAATACTCATGTTTCTCCTTTATGTTAATAATATAAGGAAGCGGTTTTATTACACAATGCATTTCCATACCGGATTGGTGTCTTTCTCAAGTGTAAAAACCAACGTCAAAATTGGCTTTGTCACTTTGACTTAAAGACCTTTTTGCCTTGCAGTATTGTAGATGATATTAGCTTTTGCTTAACAGTATTTTCTTATATGTTTCTCAAGTGCTTCCTTCATTTCCAAAATTATGAATTTGAAAAAAGTATTTCAAATAATTATAGAAACACCTTATGTTGTTGAATCTTTGCCATTTTATTTTCTCTCTACTCAGGGTAGAAAGTCACCCCAAACTTACAGGTGAATTACCATATTTTATTGATTGAATTGGTACAAAGAACAACATTGTTAAATGTCTTTCAAGAAATCTACGGTGCTTGAATAAAATCATTTTTAACAGCAGCTTTTTTTTTTACATTGATTTTATTTTTAATTGCCTTTTTGATGTAATTTCTTACATGTAATTTTCCTTTATTGTCTGCAGAAATATGATATTTGAAAGGTTAGCTTATTTGAAAAAGTGAAAGTTAGATTAAAAATGATATGAAAAATAACAATTTTTTAAAGGGTAATGTGATTTAAAAAAAATCTATATTTTGTTTTATATAATTAAATACCAATATCATAGCAGTCAATGTGCTAAAATAATTCATTTGGACACAGCCTTGATGAGTTGGGAATTCTGCATCTTCTATGGAATACCTTTAATTAAATATTATTATTTAACTAAATTCTCCCAATGGAAATGCTATTAAATTTCAGATTTTTTTGCTTCAAGTAAAAATGTAAAACCCTTATTAATTTCTTGTGCTAAGAAAATGTAAACTGTTGCTACTTACATAAGGGTTAGCCACAAAAAAAAACATTGCTTTCGAATGTGTAACCAAGGAAATTTCAAATGAAAACAGAAAATATTTTTCCATCTTTTTGCAATAATACAGGCACTTTCAGCTACACTTCATTGATTTCAAGTGTTTCCTAGCACCTATACACACACAGAGCAGAGTAGACAATCCAGCTAAACCAGAAAGATTAACAGAGGCAGACATTTTAATTAACTTACCAAGTTTGAAAGACATGCTGTGTTTACTTTTATTAATTAGACTGTACAAGAAAATGGATAGTATTGTACATAGACTTTGCAAATAATTTTGTACCCCACTAAATTAGCTGAAATTGCAATTGTTATTTCCAATATATTATCACCAACATAGGAGGGAATTGGAGAAAAAGTGTTTAACTGATTTCTTGTAATGTTCTATATTTGTCAGATATTTGTTAAAACTCTTAATAACTTGACATGTTATGATTATGACACAAAGTGACATGTTTTGCATAATCAAATTGTAATTGAATAATCACTAATATACAGTATATACTATGCAAACGTTTTAGGTGGGTGAGGAAAAATGCTACAAAATAAGAAAGCTTCCAAAAATAGAAGTGCTGGGAGTTAATTTTATCAAGTTACAAAGTAACAAAACAAAACCCTAAATATCATAATTTCCTGGTCTCCTTATTCTTTTTTACTTTAAATTTAGTTCTTAATGACATTGGCTGTATGTTTAGATTCCTTGCCTGCTGCATAATTATTTTGGAGCCAATTAGACACCCAAATTTTTGGTAGACAAACATATTCAAATTGTAAGAGAGAACTGACTGATGACCCTTGTCCCTGTAAGAGTACAATTATTGACAGTGGTCAAAATTATTAGGGTCTCAATACACACGAGTCCATATAGTGAACAGACTCAATACATATAACATTTGAGTGTACAAAGGATTAAATAAGAAAGATCTCACCCATATTCAGTTTTGTCCTCTATGTCCTTTGTACCTCCTCAGGATTCCCTGTTAATGGTGGAGTTCTCATTGTTTATTGGCCCTGCCAGTCCCTATAACTTAGAGATACCCTAATAATTTTGACCACTCTCAATAATTGTACTCTTACAGGGACAATTGTCATCAGTCAGTTCTCTCTTACAATTTTAATATTTTTGTCTACCAAAAACTTTCTTTTTAAGAAAAATACTCATTAAAGTTAAGTTTTAAATCCCCAATTTTGCTATTTTCTGACAAAACTATTTGTGTGGATATTGGAAGAGGTCCTGAGGGATCTTTACTATGCTTTGGCTTCTCTCTATATTTTTTGCTTAATTGTGCCAATTAGACACCCCCCTGAATTTATTGCATGGTGGATAAGTATCTACCTGTATTTCTCCCCATTTAGGGTACACTCGCCCAAAAGCATATTCTCTCTTTTGAGAGAATCGGGCTGATTTTGCTAATGACCCTCAGATCAAACTCTGTCAGAGTTTGATCCGAGTGTCACCTGAGTGTGATCTGATTCTCCTGCATGAGGAAAATTACAGCACAGATGCGGAGAAGACAGAGTACTTAATTTCTCCATCTTCACAATTAACTCTGTGTGAGTACATCGGACAACACTTGGATGACATCTGAGTGCAATCTGATGTTTCACTCGCACCCGTAGACTTGAATGGGTAAGTGCAATCTGAATATCAGATGCACTCGCAGCATGCTGCAAATATTTTCTCATACCGAATAGGCATGTGAAAATAATCGGACAGCTGCACTTCCCATAGTGTAACATTGGGCCGATTGCTATCCGATAAAACATCACATAGCACTCAGTTGTGTTATACTGCAGTGTAAGCGTACCCATAGGATATGAAGATATGGACAGCATTGAACACCATAGATAAAAGATACATCATGCTTCTCTTCAAAATCGAAAGATGTACATCACCCAGTGGGACTCAGCTATACTCATCTGCTGTTTAGGGAAAGTCTGGTCAGGAGTGGTTTTCATGAAAGAATTCCAGTCAAAAAATATACCACCATACCATTAACATGGAAACAAGGACAAATGACTCAACTTTGCACAAAAAAAATGAAACTGAGATCTAGAAAAAAAATGTCAGTAGGTGCTCTGGACTGATGAGTCAAAATTTAAATTATTTGACTACAACAGAAGACAGTTTTTTTTGCCTAAGGACTAAGAGTTTCTTCAGGTTTTAATTAAACATGTTGGAGGTTACAAATTTTGGGCTGCATTTCAGCAAATAGAGTTTGGGATTTAGTGAAGAATAATGGTGTCCTCAACACTGAGAAATACAAGCAGATTATTATTCAGTATCCATTACCATCAAAGAGGCGCACGATTTGCTCCACATTCATTCTGCAGCTAGACAATGACCACAAACACACAGCCAATGTCATTAAGAACTTACAAACTAGACATAAACAAATTTGTCTTGAGCAACTTCCCTGCCGAGTACCATCAAGAAATTTTTCCACACCTGCCTTAAAATGTTGGATTGTACTGTATATATACACTACCATTCAAAAGTTTATGGTCACCCAGACAATTTTGTGTTTTCCATGAAAACTCATACTTTTATTTATCAAATGAGTTGCAAAATGAATAGAAAATATAATCCCGACATTGACAAGGTTAGAAATAATGATTTTTATTTGAAAGAATAATTTTCTCTTTCAAACTTTGCTTTCGTCAAAGAATGCTCCCTTTGCAGCAATTACAGCATTGCAGACCTTTGGCATTCTAGCTGTTAATTTGCTGAGGTAATCTTGACAAATTTCACCCCATGCTTCCTGAAGCCCCTCCCACAAGTTGGATTGGCTTGATGGGCACTTTTTCGTACCATACGGTCAAGCTGCTCCCACAACAGCTCAATGGGGTTGAGATCTGTTGACTGCGCTGGCCACTCCATTACAGAGAAAATATCAGCTGCCTGCTTCTTCCCTAAATAGTTCATGCATAATTTGGAGGTGTGCTTTGGGTCATTGTCCTGTTGTAGGATGAAATTGGATCCAATCAAGCGCTGTCCACAGGGTATGGCATGGCATTGCAAAATGGAGTGATAACCTTCCTTATTCAAAATCCCATTTACCTTGTACAAATCTCCCACTTTACCAGCACTAAAGCAACCCCAGACCATCACATTACCTCCACCATGCTTGACAAATGGTGTCAGGCCCTCTTCCAGCATCTTTTCAGTTGTTCTGTGTCTCACAAATGTTCTTCTGTGTGATCCAAACACCTCAAACTTTGATTCGTCTGTCCATAAAACTTTTTTCCAATCTTCCTCTGTCCAATGTCTATGTTCTTTTGCCCATATTAATCTTTTCCTTTCATTAGCCAGTTTCAGATATGGCTTTTTCTTTGCCAGTTTGCCCTGAAGGCCAGCATCCCGTAGTCGCCTCTTCACTGTAGACGTTGACACTGGCGTTTTGCGTGTACTATTTAATGAAGCTGCCAGTTGAGGAGCTGTGAGGCATCGACTTCTCAAACTAGAGAATCTAATGTACTTGTCTTGTTGCTCTGTTGTGCACCGGGGCCTCCCACTTCTCTTTCTACTCTGGTTAGAGCCTGTTTGTGCTCTCCTCTGAAGGGAGTAGTACACACCGTTGTAGGAAATCTTCAGTTTCTTGGCTATTTATCGCATGGAATAGCCTTCATTTCTAAGAACAAGAATAGACTGTCAAGTTGCACATGAAAGTTCCCTTTTTCTGGCCATTCTGAGAGTTTCATAGAACAAATAATGTAATGCTCCAGATTCTAAACTAGCTCAAAGGAAGGAAGGAATTTTATAGCTTCTCAAATCAGCCAAACAGTTTTCAGCTGGGCTAACATACTCGTGCAAGGTTTTTCTAGGGTCTTCTAAACATCCATTAGCCTTCTTACACAGTTAGCAAACACAATGTACCATTAAAACACTGGTGTGGTGGTTGTTGGAAATGGGCCTCTATACACTTATGTAGATATTGCAATAAATGCAAGACGTTTGCAGCTAGAATAGTCATTTACCACATTAACAATGTATAGAGTGTATTTCTGATTCATTTCATTTTAGCTTCATTGAAAAAAAAAAAGTGCTTTTCTTTCAAAAATAATGAGATTTGTAAATTCCCCCAAGCTTTTGAATGGTAGTGTATATATATATATATATATATATATATATATATATATATATATACAGAGAGAGAGAGAGAGAGAGATTGACAGTCATCTTGTGTTTCTTCCATTTTTTAATAATTGTGCCAACAGTTGTTGCCTTCTCACCAAGCTGCTTGCCTATTGTCCCGTAGTCCGTCCCAGTCTTCTGCAAGTCTTCAATTTTGTCCCTGGTGTGCTTAGCTCTTTGTTCTTGGCCATGGTGGAGAGGTTGTAGTGTGATTGAATAAGTGTGTGGACAGGTGTCTTTCATACAGGCAAAGAGTTCAAAAAGGTGCAATTAATACAGGTAATGAGTGCATAGCAGGAGGGCTTCTTAAAGAAAAACTAACAGGTATATGAGAACTAGAATTATTGCTGGTTGGTAGGTGATCAAATACTAATTTCATGCAACAAAATGAAATTTAATTATATAAAAAAAATACAATGTGATTTTCTGGTTTTTATTTTTAGATTCTGTCTTTCACAGTTGAAGTGTACCTATGATAAAAATTACAGACCTCTCCATTCTTTGTAGGTGGGAGGACTTCCAAAATCGGCAGTGTATCAAATACTTATTTTCCCTACTGTGTATTAACCCCATATATATATATATATATATATACATATATATACAGTACAGACCAAAATTTTGACTTTGAAAATTGTACATTCACACTGAAGGCAACAAAACTATGAATTAACACATGTGGAATTATATACTTAACAAAAAATTGTGAAACAACTGAAAATATGTCTTATATTCTAGGTTCGTCAAAGTAGCCACCTTTTGCTTTGGTGACTGCTTTGCACACTCTTGGTAATCTCTTGATTAGCTTCAAGAGGTAGTCACCGGAAATGGTCTTCCAACAATCTTGAAGGAGTTCCCAGAGATGCTTAGCACTTGTTGGCCCTTTTGCCTTCTCTCTGCGGTCCAGTTCACCCCAAACCATCTCGATTCGGTTCAGGTCTGGTGACTGAGGAGGCCAGGTCATCTGGCGTACCACCCCATCACTCTCCTTCTTGGTCAAATAGCCCTTACACAGCATGGAGGTGTGCTTGGGGTCATTGTCCTGTTGAAAAATAAATGATGGTCCAACTAAACACAAACCGGATGGAATATCATGCTGCTGCAAGATGCTGTGGTAGCCATGCTGGTTCAGTATGCCTTCAATTTTGAATAAATCCCCAACAGTGACACCAGCAAAGCACCCCCACACCATCACACCTCCTCCTCCATGCTTCACGGTGGGAACCAGGCATGTAGAGTCCATCCGTTCACCTTTTCTGCGTCGCACAAAGACACGGTGGTTGGAACCAAAGATCTCAAATTTGGACTCATCAGACCAAAGCACAGATTTCCACTGGTCTAATGTCCATTCCTTGCGTTCTTTAGCCTAAACAAGTCTCTTCTGCTTGTTGCCTGTACTTAGCAGTGGTTTCCTAGCAGCTATTTTACCTTGAAGGCCTTCTGCACAAAGTCTCCTCTTAACAGTTGTTGAAGAGATGTGTCTGCTGCTAGAACTCTGTGTGGCATTGACCTGGTCTCTAATCTGAGCTGCTGTTAACCTTCGATTTCTGAGGCTGGTGACTCGGATAAACTTATCCTCAGAAACAGAGGTGACTCTGGGTCTTCCTTTCCTGGGGCGGTCCTCATGTGAGCCAGTTTCTTTGTAGCGCTTGATTATTTTTGCAACTGCACTTGGGGACACTTTAAAAGTTTTCCCAATTTTTCGGACTGACTGACCTTCATTTCTTAAAGTAATGATGGCCACTCGTTTTTCTTTACTTAGCTGCTTTTTTCTTGCCATAATACAAATTCTAACAGTCTATTCAGTAGGACTATCAGCTGTGTATCCACCAGACTTCTGCACAACACAACTGATGGTCCGAACCCCATTTATAAGGCAAGAAATCCCACTTATTAAACCTGACAGGGCACACCTGTGAAGTGAAAACCATTTCCGGTGACTACCTCTTGAAGCTCATCAAGAGAATGCCAAGAGTGTGCAAAGCAGTCATCCAAGCAAAAGGTGGCTACTTTGAAGAACCTAGAATATAAGACATATTTTCAGTTGTTTCACTCTTTTTTGTTAAGTATATAATTCCACATGTGTTAATTCATAGTTTTGATGCCTTCAGTGTGAATGTACAATTTTCAAAGTCATGAAAATACAGAAAAATCTTTAAATGAGAAGGTGTGTCCAAACTTTTGGTCTGTACTGTATATATATTTATATATATATATATATATATATATATATATATATATATTCTGTCTACCGTGGAGTAATAGCCATTTGGTTTTTGATTCCTTACTTATTACATTGTTGTTTTCAATGATACTTAATGTTAATTTTCTTTATTTTTTTTATACTATAGACTGCACAAACAGTGCTCGTTGTTGTGGTGGTGTTTGGGATATCGTGGCTCCCCCATCATGTGATCCATCTTTGGGCAGAATTTGGAAGCTTTCCTCTCACCCAGGCCTCATTTGTCTTCAGAATAACTGCTCATTGCCTTGCTTATAGTAACTCTTCTGTGAATCCTATCATTTATGCTTTTCTGTCTGAAAATTTCCGAAAAGCTTATAAGCAAGTATTTAAATGTCAGATAGGCTGTGATACCATGCAAAGTGATGCTAAGGAAATAAAAAGCAAAATGGAGACCCCACCCTCTACAAATTGCACTCATGTGTGACAGAGATGAAGACGATGGTCCTGCTCAGATCCATTAATACAAGCCGCAAGATTTCAAAGCACAAGGATACTTGGTTGAAAATGCCACTACATTGTCAAGATTTATTGTAGCTGACATCTGCTTCAGTTAGCTTACATCCTATAAGCTACATCCTCTAAGCTGCCACTGCTCATAGTACAGTAGGTCTAGAAAAAAAGTGCAGTTCTATTTATCAAAAGAGATGAAAGACGGAGATCTTGATGCTTTTGAAGCTGTAAATTATATTTTTTATTAGGTCAACATGTTAAAAAATAATGATTATGTTGCCAATTTAATGTTATCATCAATACAGTTTAGCTGGCTGCTGTGCTTTTAGCTGCTGTTACGTATTTGGTAAAGGCAAAAATTAGCATATTAACAGCTTATTAGAAGGATGGTTGACGCATTTTATGCATGTTTTTTTAGGGGAGCATGAAATTACTGTTTTGATTCTTAAAATCACTATTAGACTATAATTTGCTTTACTTATGAAAAAAGCATCATTTGGATGCAAAGGATTTTTTTACATGACATTAACCTTATTTATTCTTTTCTTTTGCATTCAAAATGATTTCATTTCCACCCAAAAAAGTATTACATTTAAACAAAGAGTAATGGAGTCATGAAAAACAACTTCAGTCTTGAATTCTGTTTTGATTTGTAAACTGGTCGAACTGCTCAGAATATTTATAATATTGCATAATAGGTATCTTAAAGGTAACCTGTCACCAGAAAAAATACTATTAACCTGCAGATATGGGGTTAGTATGCAGGTTAATAGTGTTATAATGCTGGCTGGTGCCCTGCAGCGGTCCCATTTCAGTCATGGGAGCAGCAACGGCACTGGTTCAGTCACCGCTCTGAGTATACACAGCAGTGGCTGTAACCGTGCCCCAGGCCCTGACTGTCAGCTGAACGCCAATGCAGAGATGGTGTCAGTCAGGGTCGGGAGCGTGCCTGCAGCTGCTGCTCTGTATACTTAGAGCGATGACTGAATTTGCGCCAACACCGTCCCCATGGCTGAAACCGTGCCCCCGGCCCTGACTGAAAGCCAGCTTCAATGCAGAGCCAGCATCAGTCAGGGCTGGGGATGTGGATTCAGTTACAGGGGTGGCTCTGGTGATGATTCAGTCACCGCTTTGAGAATACAGAGCGGCAGCTGTAACCATGAACTCAGCCTTGACTGATGCTCCCTCTGCATTTGGGCTCAGCTGTCAGTCAGGGCCGGGGGTGCGTTTACAGCTGCTACTGTGTATTCTCAGAGCGGTGACTGAACCAGCGCCTGCACGGTTCCTGTCACTGAAGCAGGGATGTTGCCGGGAAGAATAAAGTTAATTTTCTCCCCACAGTGTAAGGTTATGTTCAGGCGCCGGCCAGCATTATAACACTATTAACGTGCAGATTAAGCACATATCATATATACACATATAATAGAGTTTTTACTGGTGACAGGTTCCCTTTAACTTTAAAATATGGCCACTAATTGTTAACAGGTAGCATTAGGGATGAGCTAATATGTTTGAGAGCAACTGAATTCTAGAATTGAATATTACAAAATCCGCATTTGACGAAAGGCAGATATTTTGTAAACCACTTCAACGCGGATACAGCAAAATAGCGGCAGCTGACTGCCATGTTTCTGAATCATAAATAGCCCTCAACAAGTTTAAAAAATAAAAAATATATACTTATACTCACTGTACAGCTCACCTTTACTTCCCCTCCCTCCCCACCGTCACTCTTCCAGTCCTCTCTGTTCTGGACTCAAGGAAAACCTTGGAGAATAATAGAGGACATTAAGTTTGCGTAGAATAACTTCTCTGCAAATTGAATTTCCTGGGAAAACCCACGCAAGCAATCAAATTTGAATTTTGCTGGATCCACTCACCACTAGTAATCATCTTTTTCATAGTCAAGGTTAGAATTCACAAATCTATGAAAATCAATGTCTAATACATATGATTATACACCAATATTATAGCAAATGAATTAATGACGTTACATTTAAAAATAAATTTGCGAATAAAACCATGCAGAGTAATGGTCTCAAATACTTACAAGAGAGAATGTAAATTAACGGTGTGAACTTGTAAATATATTATGGCATTTGTAGATATAAACAGGTATGAAAATGTTTCCTAATGATACTGTTCTGTATTCTGTATTCTGCAGTATATATTGGGAATGTAACCTGCAATAACTTTCAGAAATTGAAGAAAATTGCATGTAAAGCATACATTCTTTCCAGCAAGCTATATTTTTTTTGCAAAAAATGTATTTTTTTTAATTCAAGTGCAACACTTGTGTCTAGTTACTCACATATTGATAATAATGTATATCTATGAGGTTTATGTTATGCTTTGGACACATTTAATGTATTATATTCATACCCAAATTTCATCTAGATCATTGAATCTCTGGTAAATTTAGCAATGAAATATTTAATATTCAATTATATTTGTATTAGCATTAAAGGTTTTGGCTCTCATTCCACTTATCAGTACAAAATCAAAATCACAAGCACTACAGTAATTGTATGAGGATTCAATGTAGTAAAGCTGGAATTGTTATGTAATCTACATATTTTTGGCTTTTTTAATTCCCTCTCCATCATGTTTGTAAATGTTATTTTTTTTTCTTTTCATGCTTTAGACATAGACACATAGACTTTAGCACAAAATGAAGCAACAGGAGAGATTTATTAAGCTACATGCACCATAATTCTTTCACAATTTGCTAAAAATAATATCTTTCATCACTTTCACCATATTTATTTTGTGTTTTAGATGCCTCTTTGTACCTTGTAAAACATGGAATACAGTTTTGCTGAAAGGGGTGAGTTAAAGAGGTTGTCCACTACTTTAGTATTGATGTCCTATTCCTGGAATAGGTCATCAATGTCTGATCAAACAGGGTCAGAAACCAGGCACCCGTGCCGATCAGCTGTTACCGGTGTCAGCGGCGGGAACCACCAGCCTGAAGTGGTCGCCACAGGGTACTGCACATCTGCCTCCTATTCAAATCAATAAGAGGCGGATGTGTAGTACCCTGCGGCAGCCACTAATACAAGATGGCCAGCTCAGTAAGCGAGCACTTCAGGCCGCTGACACCGATAGCAGCTGATCAGCGGGGGTAGCGGACCCTGGCCGATCAGATATTGATGAATTATCCTAAGGATAGATCATCAAAGTAGTGGACAACCTCTTTAAGCCAACCTGAAATTTGTTTACATGCACATTTATCTTTTCTGCTTGTTTGTTATATTTAGAATAGGCAAATGGAACAGATAAACAGAAACTTCATCCGGTGTGATAGAGTTCATTACGTTTCCATTTGATCTTTATTTTAAGAATGAAAGAAAAGTATTCCATTAATGTAAAGGAAGCTAATTCTGTTTATCTTCTTCATTTGTCTGTTCTAAACATAACAGATAAATGGAAAAGATAAATGTACATGTGAACACAGCTATAAATGTCCAAATGGCCCACACATTACTCTACATTGACATTCTATAATTCTAATGTAGTGTAAGCGACTTGCAAGAGATAAGGGAACTGTGGATAGGTGAGCTGACTGTCAGACACAGGCAGACTTCACAGAGAGAAGATAAACATGGTTTATTACCATGTTTACCTTCATGATCTTTGTATACACAGCTCTGAGCCAGCACTTGTGTCTACAGATTAGGAAGCATTGACAGTGCTTCTTCATATGGACATAGTGAACATTTGATTGCTGGGTATAGGTAGGGAGCAGGAGCTGCTAGGTCCTATGTGACCCAATCAGCTCTTCTTTGTAGGCTGGAGGCTGAAATTCTCCTGTAACTGGAGCTAACATAGCAACCTCAGTTACAGGGGGAATCATCAGCAAAAAAATGTTTAATATGTTAAAAAGCTTCCCCCTCCTAAAAAATAGACACATATTTCCTATTTTCTTGGCATCTTCCCCCAATATTAGCAAAAAAAGACATAATAATGCCAAAAATTAATCCACATCCTGAAAAAAATAGGCAAAAATTATTTGAATATCCAAATTAGAGCAATTTTTAGAGTGTTTAAAATACTTATATGATAAAGTCTGAAAATGTACCTGGTCAAGAAGTGTGGGATCATGGCCGTTCATGAAGTGGTTTAAACAGCATAAACCATGAAGAGACTGTCTACACTGCCTTAAAGATAGAAACTATTAAGACATATGCCCCATTGTGCCCTCTTCCCATCTCCTCCAAACAGCAGTTTCCAAACCTCCTTTCCTATATAATAATTACTACTTACTATTTATGAAACATTAAAAAGAGCCAGCAGACTGGAAAAAAGAAACTACAGGCTGTTGAAAGGTGAGAAATATGCCATGTACCATTGTTTTATGTACAACTCACATGTTCTAAAGATTTGTGTATTTGTATATAGATATGTGTATGCACCCCTCAAATATATACGGTATATATATTCCACAACATTGAAATTGCAACATAAAGAAGGAAAAGTTGTGGAATTATGGAAATCACTGGTGATAACCAAATGGAAACAACATTTTGAGAACTTCTTGATTTATTCAGTATGGAGTATGAACACCACATGGAGAAGTACACACATTTGCATTACTTGGAATGCTATCATGCTATATTTAAGATTGTCAAATTGTTTGGGGAATGTTTTGCCACATTGAATGCACTTTGGGACGCATCTCATCAAGATGCACTGCTGCAGTTCCCTTAGCAATTACCAACCTATGAATGCAGTTTTTATTGTGCAATTTGATTACAGATCCAAAAATGATCACATTTTCTTTTTATTGAACTTCTACCCTAAGCACCGAATAATTATTTTCCTCTGGTGCATATTGTATTTTGTTTCACATCTTTCTGCTGCATACACAAACTTGACAACTTTCCACTTTGGTCCTGTAACCCTTTGCTAACACATTGTACATTTGACCTGAAAAATGTTTGATTGCTCTAGAGAGCAAAAAGTCTTATTTATAGTTTAACCTAGAAAACGCTACATCTGTTGCCGCCAGTCCTGTATCTTTTCAGTCGATTTGTTTGAAAAGGTCAGATTTTCATGACTTTAACAGAATGTTTTCAATCACTCTACTAAACATTTGAAATTTCTTTACATGTGTTGAAATACATTTTTATAATAACCAGACAGTGAGATCACACTTCTTATGTTTTCTCCTGGAATGAATGATATTGTACATACTAAAACTACAGGTGATTTTCTTAGTTAAAAATACATTACCATATATGATGTTTGTAAAACATATTTTATATCTTACCAAATGAAAATCTACTATACTTTAAGTAAACATCTCCCAATTTAAAGGATAATTCTATAAAAAAAAAGATGAAGAAGTGATCCTGCATAATTAATATGACCAGTAGATTAAAAAAATCCATTTTTTCAATCTACAGACAATAGTTTACAAGTATGTACAGTAAGTGGCATTCGTGAAACAGAGCCTATTAACAACTATGACACTGGTCATGTAGTACGCATAGACAGTAAATAAAGCTACAGATAAGGAACATCAATATGAAAGAAAAGGTTTTGCGCTTTACAACTTAAATCTACATATAAATTGGCTATGTGCCCATGTAGCAGATTTGATGCAGTGTGTTTTTGCCTCTCTCTGGCAGAAAAAAAAGCATGCAGATTTACATGCGTTTTTTCTGCCAGAAAGAAGCATTTTTTCAGTGTTTTTACATGCATTTTTCAATCACTTTTCCAAGCGATTTTGAGCATCACTTGGAAAAGTGCTTGACAAGTTGGTCGCAAAATATAAATCCATGCAACTGGCATGGATTTATATTGTGTGACCAACTTAGATGCTTTAAATGCTCCATCTATAGTTAAAAAAAAGAATTAAAAAGTTAAAAATAAAAAAAACCTGTATTCTCACCTCTCCAGTCTCCTCCCAGCGGCGATCCTCTCTCCTCAGTGTCCTGCGGTGTACTGGCGGGACCTGCGGTGGTGTCATTTAGTCAGCTGATGGTCACACGACCATCACCTGACCACTGACTTCAGCGGTCACGTGACCATCAGCTGACTAAATGACATCACCGCAGGTCCTGCAAGTACACCGCAAGACGCCAAGGAGAGAGGACGCGACCGGGAGAAGACCGGAGAGGGGAGTATACAGGTTTTTTTTATTTTTAACTTTTTTATTTATTTTTTTCACCGCGTGGTAGCCGGGATGTTTCAGAGTCAAACATACTGCCTGAGATCCTACAGCAAGTGTCTGATCATGCTATTTTAGTCATTTAGTCATTTTAGTGATTTATTCACACATTAAATCACACATTCACACCCATAAGGACTAGTATAGAACACACAAGTGCACAGGTACATGGAAAACCCAGTGGAGCCTTTTAGGGAAAATGTATATGCACAGTTGGTAAATTTAAAAAATACACAGGTAAATAAAGTTCTTTCTATAATCCTACAGTGTTGATCCAGAGGGAAACAATAACCTAAAGAACCTGAGAGCTGATACATGCTGCCCGATCCCCAGGCAATGGCTGTATGATTACAGTCAGGTGTGTTTATCTCCAAAATGTGGCGTCATTGCAGAGAAAAAACACACTTTAAAAGCCACCGTGGACTGAGCCGCACAGGACTAGTCGGACAGGTGGGTCCCTGGGAGCTTCTCTCCACCCTCTGGCCTGGAGTGACAGATCTCTCCCTGCATGCATGTATAGGGAGAGACTTGTCAGTCTAGGGAGCAAGGTGGGGTAAATTAAGTTCTTCCTATAATCCTACAGCGTTGATCCAGAGGAAAACAAAAAAATAAAGAGGCGGATGACAATTGCCTTATAACTGCAGAAAAATTATTTCTTAACCTGAAATATGACTTTTAGAATAAATCCCTGAACCAACATCCCCTCTCCATTAAATCAAATTTACATCACATATGATGTTATAGTTTTCAAGAACCCCTTTGAAGATGTTTGTTCAATGAATCAACCAACATGCTACATGGTAGAGAGGTTCTATAGACACTTGTTATGAAGGGATTGAATAATTATGAGACTGCGATAGTCATTAAAAGTGGCATGTTGTGTTAAATTTAGAGAAACCACTTGTTCTATTAGTTGTGTTAAAGTATTTAAGCTGTTCTTTTTTATTAGTTTATTGCAAGCAGCAGAAAGTTTGTACATTTTGTTAACAAACCTATTTCACAATTTGGATTTCTAAACGTGCCTCAACTGTCAAAATGAGTTATTAAGGGTTTTGCTAATTCAGTTGAGCAGAGTTAATAATTTGCTACCATTCATCACTTTGCCGCTATCTCCTATCTGAGGTTTTCCGTGGTGCTGCAGGTAAACATGTGTAGCAATTTTAAATTTATGGTGCTCAAAATATTCTGCTAAATTAAAAAATATAAAGCTCTGCTGCATTGACACTAAAAATGTAGAAATAGTCAATCATGATTTATTTTTTATTATATTCACATATATCTGCTTTTTTTCAGAATTTGTATTTTAGTGTTAGTGTAAAATATTGAGCCCAATCAATGCCAAATATAGGATGAGTTAATTCAACACAACAATCATGTAAAATGAAAAAAATTCTCTACAATGAAACAATGCATTTTTTTAACTCTACAGGATTCTAATTGTTCCTTGATAAGCCTGTGTCTCTTATTTGTTTTGGTATTGTACAGTGAATCTTAAAAAATTAGGTTCCCCCCCAAATAAAGGCAAACGACTCCTTGTCTTAACTGTCATTTGTTCATTACTGTACATTGTAAGCGTGTATTTAAGGAAATGTACATTATGTAAAAAATATTGTATACTTTGAAACTTCAATGGCTTAGCTCCCTAGATCAATCCCCAGTCCTATCCAGCCAGTGATAAGATGTTTTTCTCTATCAATAGATGACATTGTATTATTGTGTCTAACGCTTACCTGCTTTAAATCTCTCCTTTCAGATTAAATATATTTGTTGTTGAATTGCTTTCTCTAAATGCTTTGGAATATTCTGCAATTAAACAGAAATTATGTTTCATATATTTCAAGAGAAGCTTCATTATTCATAGCTGCCTAAACAAATAGGCTTTTCGTAAAAAATAAAATGAACTGGTTTATTTCTAAATTCTTATATTGTTAGACACAAGTGGTTAATAAATGTGTGCATATAACAGATATGTATTTATAACATATCTGTTATATATATGTGCATATGTAAATATATATACAGTATAATCAAAACTGTAAAAGAATTCCATATCACTTACCATTATACAGCATCAGTTTTTATATGAACAAGCTATAAATCTTTATCTTACTCCAGAACATTCACTATCTTGACATTAGCAAATGTGTCTTAATTAGTGTTGCGCGAGCGTGCTCGGTTAATCCTTTCATCAAGCTTGCTTGGGTGCTTCCCGAGTATTTTTGGCATGCTCGGCATCTATGCTCAAACCACCACGGCTGCATGTGTCGTGGCTGTTAGACGGCTATGACACTTGCAGGGATTGCCTGTTTTTTAACAGCTGCGACACATGCAGCCGCGAGCATAGATGCCAAGCATGCAGAAAATTCTCGGGCAGCACCCGAGCGTGCTCTGTGAAAGGGTTCACCGAGCACGCTCATGCCACACTAGTGTTAATCAGTCAACAGGGAAAGATTACTCACTTTTTTTGTTATTAAATGCAAAATTAATTGGCTAATAGTGATGAGCGAGCACTAAAATGCTCGGGTACTCGCTGCTCTGGTCGAGCAAATTGTAATACTCGACCCGAGCAACGAGCCCAATGTAAATCTATGGGAAACTCGAGCATTTTTCAGACGGCTCCACCCGGCGGTCTGCAGAGGGCCTAAAAATTGCCCAAATCGATGGGAACAGTGCTCAAATGACAAGGGAACAGCATGGGGAAGACACCTGGAAGCATTTCTGACTCCCAGGTCACTGCTGTCAACAACGTTATCAGAGGTATTACGCCACTTTTACAGACTCACAATAAAACATACAAAAACTAATCCAAAATGGATTTTCCTGGGAAATATGTTAAGGAACATCCTTTCCAGGGTAATGACTTGTTTATAAGGCAAAATAAATAAACAAAAACAAAAACACTCCTCCACACCTTGGTCTATGTTCAAACATAGCGTTTTTGATGCGTTTTTCACTTTTGCATTGCTTTCAACCAGGACAAATGCATTCACTGGGAAATGTCATTTTAACATGTTGCAACCTTATCTGGCCATGTGGTGTGTGACACATCATCAGACACATGCATACAGTGCTGAAAAGGTATGGGAACAGCATGGGGAAGACCCCTGGAAGCATCTCTGACTCCCAGGTCACTGCCTAAAATTGTGCCCATCATAAGTGATCCTTGGCACATGCAAAGATGCCTCCCACCATGCACCTGTTGCTGCAGACTTGCAACAATCACCATCCACGTCCTTGTCCCAGTGCAGCGTTCAGTTGTCTCTGCCCCATTCCTTGAAATGCAAGCACAAGTATGCAGCAGCCACCCACCCACAGGCTGCAATACTATACTGCCAAATTTTTGACAGCTGCTTGCACTTGAAATGTGGCCTTTTAGGCTCGTGGAGGCAGAAGCTTTTCACAACCTCATGGTGGCGGCGACCGGGTATCCATACTCGGTCCCCAGCCGCCACTATTTCTCCCGGTGTCGTCTCCGCCTTCCACAAGCACGGGTCACTCAATATTACCTGTGCCCTCTGCAGTGAACTTACTGGGAATGACCGCCTACCCCCAAACACGTGGTCAAGTGAATGAGGCCAGGGACGGTACGGAGCCAGTACATAGCTTTTTTTGCTGAGTTGTATTTCACCACAGCCATATTCTTTAGCTTGGTGAAAGGACTTGGGAAACCATATCTACTCCAGCTGTCATTTTTCCTAGGAAGTCCTCTAAAGCTGCTTTCACTTGAAATGTGGCCTTTTAGGCTCATGGAGGTGGGAGCTTTTCACAACCTCATGCCTAGTGCCTCATGTCCTTACTCGGTCTCCAGTCGCCACTATTTCTCCCGGTGTTGTCTCCGCCTTATACAAGCGCGGGTCCCTGAACATTACTGCTGGTACTTTTCTGAGGGAATCTTCTTGCCTCCTACCAGCCTGGAATATTTCCAGTAAACTATGGTACGATGCCATTGTATTAGCACTGTCCCCAGTACCAGTAGCAAAGCCATCCCCAATTTCCTTCTCAGGAATTTTATTTTGAAGACTGAGTGGCTGCCCAAATACATTAGTTTCTCACAAAGGAGCTGAAGATAGAGTGGCAGTAGGTGCAAGTTTCTCCAGCCTGTTAGATATCAGAGGGTGAATTGCAGCACATTGAATCAGTGGTTAGCACTGAAACCTTGCAGTGCTGGGATCCTGGGTTCAAATCCCAGCAAGGACAACATCTGCAAGGACTTTGTATGTTGCAGAGATGTTGATGCTACAAATGGCAACACATTGGATCAGTGGTTAGCACTAAAGCACTGCATCTGCAAGGATTTTGTATGTTCTCCCCGTGTTTGCATGGGTTTCCACCTCATTAAAAAAGCAGCCATAGAGTGTCCGGGAACCTTCCCACACACTTTTCTTAGCCAGAACTGCTTCTCGGCAGGGTCGGACGGACCCACCAGAGAATTCTCTGGTGTGCCTTGGCTTCTACATCAGGAGAGTTCATGATAGCGCTAACTTTGCAGCTGCTATGGGGATCTTCAGTGGGGGGAGAAAGGTGAACCCTCAGAATCAAATCCTCTGGTGGGCCCAATGTTTTTCAATCTGAAACAGCTTCTCAGTGGGAGTTGTATTTCCCCACAGCCATATTCTTTAGCTCGGTGAAAGGACTGGCATAGAGGGAAACCGTATCTACTCCATCTGTCATTTCTCCGTCACCAGGTTCCGCCCATTGTCAAACACAACCATGCCTGGCTGTATGTTCAGCTGTGGGATCCACAGATCAGGCTGCTGTGTTACAGCTTTCAACAACTCTGCAGCGCTGGGCGGTTTGTCACTTAAGCATTAAGCATGTTATCTTCAGCACAGCCTGTTGCCCCTTGACCAAGGCAGTGCTGCAGTGCTTTCAGCTTGTGACTAGTGTTGAGCTTTCCGATACTGAAATATCGGGTATCGACCGATATTCGCGGTATCGGAGATCCGATACTGAGTTCCGATACTTTTAGAATATCGAATACCGGAATCGGAAGTTCCCAAAATGCCTGCGCTCTGCAGTGTCTCTGAAGGATGACAAGCTGGATGGCAGTGCTCAGCTTACTGTACTTGTCATTTAGTGTAAAGGATTTATTAAAAAAAATAATAGTGTTTTCATGCACCGTCTCTTTAAAAAAGCCGGCCGGCAATTCAGCAGCGGCATACACCGGTACCCGACAAATTACAACAGAAAGAATAGAGCATCACACATAGATTAGATAGATAGAAACATGTCTGTCACATATATATGAAGTACAGTGACAGTGTTGCTTACTGTACTCGTCATTTAGTGTAACGGATTTATAAAAAAAAATAATAGTGTTTTCATGCACCGTCTCTTTAAAAAAGCCGGCCGGCAATTCAGCAGCGGTACCCGACAATTTACAACAGAAAGAATAGAGCATCACACATAGATTAGATAGATAGAAACATGTCAGTCACAAATATATGAAGTACAGTGATAGTGTTGATTACTGTACTTGTCATTTAGTGTTAAAATAAAGGATTTATTTAAAAAAAAATTGGCGTGGGGTTCCCCCTAATTTTAGTCTCTAGCGGAGGTTAAGCAGACGGCTGGGGCAGATATTTGAAGCCTGGGAAGGGGGTAACACCCACGGAGATTCCCAGGCTACTAATATCAGCCCCCAGCTGAATACCTAGCCTTTACTAGCTATTAAAATGGGGGACCCCCCCAAAAAATGACGTGGGGTCCCCCCTATTTTAATAGCTAGCAAAGGCTAGGCAGACAGCTGGGGGCTGATATTAATAGCCCAGGAAGGGTGCCATGAATATTGGCCCCCTCCCAGGCTAGAAACACCAGCCGTCAGCCGCCCCTGAAATGGCGCATCCATAGGATGTGCCAATTCTGGCACTTAGGCTATGTGCCCACGTTGCGGACCTGAAGCATATTTTTTACGCTTCTCCCTGGCGGGAAAATCACATGCGGATATTACATGCGGTTTTCCCGCCAGGTAGAAGCGTTTGTGAGGCGTCTTTGCAGCGTCTTTGCATGCATTTCCGCATGCGGGTTATCAAGCACTTCTCCAAGTGATTTAAGCATCACTTGGGAAAGTGCTTGACAACTTGTTCACACTATATAAATCCATGCAACCGGCATGGATTTATATAAGTTGACCAAGTAATAGTTAAAAAAACTAATCAGAATGGTAAAAAATAAAAAAATAAAGTTTATACTCACCTTCTGATGCATTCTCTGCCCCATCCGGAGTCTTGAGCGGCTCACGCTGTTGTGTGCAGGACCTGCGGTGACGTCATTGAGTCATGTGATGGGTCACATGACTCAATGACGTGGCAGGTCCTTCAGCCAACAGCGCGACGGAGGGAAAACATCAGAAGATAAGTATAAACTTTATTTTATTCTTTTTTTTACAGGTTCTTTGTTACCCAGGTCTGGAGGAGAGTCTCCTCTCATCCAGACTTGGGTACCATCCGCACATTGATCCCGCAGCGCTTCCGCAAAATTAATGAACATGCTGCGGATTTTTGACCGCAGCATATATGCTGCGGAAAAATCCGCAGCATGGGCATTGACATTGCGGAATGCCATTGGGGACCATGGGGTGCGGATATACATGCGTTTTACAAGCGTTTACGCTGTGGAAATTCCGCAGCATATACGCTTGAAAAACGCTACGTGGGCACACAGCCTTAGCCTCGCTCTTCCCACTGCCCTGTAGCAGTGGCAGTGGGGTAACAGGGCTGGGGTTGATGTCAGCTTATAATGCCAGCTGACATCAAGCCCAGGTTAGTAATGGAGAGGTGTCTATAAGACACCACCATTACTAACCCCATAGTCAAAGTTTAAAAAAAACACAAACACCCAGAATAAAGTCCTTTAATTGAAATAAAGACACAATTCTTTATTGTTCTAAATTAAACCATACTTACCATCACACCCATTCCAGCTGAAGCCAACGATCTCCTGCAATAAAAGTAAAATAATAAAGCAACATCATCCTTACCTTTCCATGGTTCCCACGACAGCTTCAGCTCTGCTACATCGAGATGTCAGGCTGGACCGCAGCAGAACGCTGCCATCCAGCCTGTCATCCAGCAGACACTGAGAAGTGCAGGCATGCTTGCGCTCCTCAGTGTCTGGCTGTGACGGCATCCAGATGAGCCGAGTTCATGTCCAATGAACTCAGCTCACCTCATGCACGTCACTGACAGCGTGGGAAAATTCTCCTGCACTCAGCGCTTCAGTGTGAGAATTCTCCCACGCTGTCAGTGACGTACATGAGGTGAGCTGAGTTCATTGGACATGACCTCGGCTCATCTGGATGCCGTCACAGCCAGACACTGAGGAGCGCAAGCGTGCCTGCGCTTCTCAGTGTCTGCGGGATGACAGTCTGGATGGCAGCGTTCTGCTGCGGTCCAGCCTGTCATCTCGATGTAGCAGAGCTGGAGCTGTCCTGGGAACCACCGAAAGGTAAGGATGATGTTGCTTTATTCTTTTTCTTTTATTGCAGGAGATCTTTGGCTTCAGCTGGAATGGGCGTGATGGTAAGTATGGTTTAATTTAGAACAATAAAGAATTTTGTGTTTATTTCAATTAAAGGACATTATTCTGAGTGTTTGTGTTTTTTTTTAACTTTGACTATGGGGTTAGTAATGGAGGTGTCTTATAGACGCCTCTCCATTACTAACCTGGGCTTGATGTCAGCTGGCATTATAAGCTGACATCAACCCCAGCCCTATTACCCCACTGCCACCGCTGCAGGGCAGTGGGAAGAGCGAGGCTAAGTGCCAGAATTGGCGCATCCTATGGATGCGCCATTTCTGGGGCGGCTGACGGCTGGTGTTTCTAGCCTGGGAGGGGGCCAATATTCATGGCACCCTTCCTGGGCTATTAATATCAGCCCCCAGCTGTCTGCCTAGCCTTTGCTAGCTATTAAAATAGGGGGGACCCCACGTCATTTTTTTGGGGGGGTCCCCCATTTTAATAGCTAGTAAAGGCTAATTATTCAGCTGGAGGCTGACATTAGTAGCCTGGGAAGCTCCGTGGGTATTACCCCCTTCCCAGGCTTCAAACATCTGCCCCAGCCGTCTGCTTAACCTCCGCTAGAGACTAAAATTAGGGGGAACCCCACGCCATTTTTTTTTTAAATAAATCCTTTATTTTAACACTAAATGACATGTACAGTAACCAACACTGTCACTGTACTTCTTATATATGTGACTGACATGTTTCTATCTATCTAATCTATGTGTGATGCTCTATCTTTCTGTTCTAATTGTTGGGTACCGCTACTGAATTGCCGGCCGGCTTTTTTAAAGAGACGGTGCATGAAAGCACTATTATTTTTTTAAATAAATCCTTTACACTAAATGACAAGTACAGTAAGCAACACTGTCCCTGTATTTCTTATATATGTGGCTGACATGTTTCTATCTATCTAATCTATGTGTGAAGCTCTATTCTTTCTATTCTAAATTGTCAGGTACCGGTGTATGCCGCTGATGAATTGCCGGCTTTTCATGTTTCACTGTGAGCACTGTTCCCATCGATTTGGGCAACCACCTCCCCCAATACATTCTACATTATTGTTAGCTGTTTTCCTTCATGTAGAATTAACCTACAAGGAAAGAAAGGGTTTATTTTCATTCCGATATTTGTGTTCCATTGACTTGCATTGGTTTCCGGTATCGGAATCGGCGATATCCGATACTTTTTGAGTATCGGCCCGATCCAATCCGATCCGATATTTCCTGATATCGGAAGGTATCGCTCAACACTACTTGTGACTGATATGGTCATTTCAGAGATGGAGGAAGAGGTGCATGAGCTGAACAATGTGATTACATTGAGGTTACATTGGCGACTCTGTTTTTTCTACTAAAGAAAGATCCTACTGTTTTTTGTTTTTTTACGTTATTTTTTAAGACAAATGCATTCACCGTGAAATGTCATTTTAACATTTTACAACCTTCACTGGCAATGTGGTGTGTCACATCATCAGCCACAAAATGTTTCATTTATGATGGAGGGAATCAGAAAGTCACAAAGCCTTTTTTTATTGGGCCATCAGGCGGCCCTTACTGTTCTTAAAAGACCAGCAGTAGGCCCTCGCTATTGTTGGAGAGCCATCAGCCGGCTATGCTTTGTTGTTCCCATTATTAATGAGTGGGTCTCCTATACTGTTATTGCGTATGCAATGAGTGCAAGGGCTGCCAAAAATTCGGACGCAACCCAATACCCCTTTGAAGAGACATAGAGGAGGGCCTCAGTAAAAAAATGGTCCCATTATAAAGGAGCGGGTCTCCTATAGTGCTAATGTCCATGCTGTGACTGCAAGGGCTGCCAAAATTTGGGAAAAACCCCACTAAGAATTTAAAGACACATGGAGCAGGGCCACAGTAATGAGTACGACATGTTCCCATTAGAAAGGAGAGAGTCTGCTAAACAGTTATAGGGTATGCAGTGAGTCCAACGGCTGACAAAATTTAGGAAAATCCCCAATAAGAATTTAAAGACACATAGAGCAGGGCCACAGTAAGAAGTACGACATGTTCCTATTAGAAAAGAGATAGTCTGCTATACAGTTATAGGGTATGTAGAGAGTCCAGCGGCTGACCAAATTTAGGAAAAACCCCACTAAGAATTTAAAGACACATATAGCAGGGCCACAATAACGAGTATGACATGTTCCCATTAGAAAGGAGCAGGTGTGCTATACAGTTCTAGGGTATGCAGTGAGTCCAACGGCTGACCAAATTTAGGAAAAACCCCACTAAGAAATTAAAGACACACAGAGCAGGGCCACAGTAACGAGTACGACATGTTCCCATTAGAAAGGGGAGAGTCTGCTATACAGTTATAGGGTATGCAGTGAGTCCAACGGCTGGCCAAATTTAGGAAAAATCCCACTAAGAATATAAAGACACATAGAACAGGGACACAGTAACGGCAAATTTCCATTAGAAAGTAGAGGGTCTCCAATAGTGTTGGCCTATGCAGTGAATGCATGGGCTGCCAAAAATTGGGAGGCACTCCAATGCCTCATGGAAAAGACGTATAGGGCATCATGAAAAAACGTTCCCATTATTAGGAAGTGGGTCTCCCATAGTGTTGGCCTACGCAGTTAATACAAGGGCTGCCAAAAATTGGGAGGCACTCCAATGTCCCTTGGAAGAGACGTGGAGGGAGGCCTCATAAAAAAATGTTCCCATTAGAAAGGAGCGCGTCTCCTATACTTGTAATGCCGATGCACTAAGTGTATGGGCAGACATACATTTAACCTGGGGCGGGGGTATACATGAACATACTGTATAAAATTTTTTTTTTTCGGGCATCATAAACACCCTTTAAAATAATTATATGGGTGTTGCATCACGGACCACGGTCACCCTGGTGATATGGTGGTGGAGGATGAGGATGAGGAGAAGGAGGAGGACAAGAGCAAATAGCCAAAATCAGGAAGCGTATAACCACGTGTGGATTGTGAAAAGGTGCAAGGGAATACACCTCCCAAAAAAAGACACTGGATTTGAGCTTATGTTATGCTGCTATCATTCGGTGGTGATGAGAAGTCTGGCCCAATCCAGCCCTTGTTCATTTTTACAAGAGTCAGCCTGTCAGCATTTTCAGTTGACAGGCGGATGCGCTTATCAGTAGTGTTGATCCACCCCCGTAGTGTTCGAGTTCAGTTCGGTTCGTCGAACACCCATATGTTTGATGAACTTTTCGTCGAACTGTTCGTCGAACACCTTCGAACACCGTTAAAACCAATGGCAGGCAAACAAAAACACATAGCAACACATAGAAAACACATAGAAAACTCTTCAAAGGTGTCCAAAAGCTGACAAACTGCTCAGAAGACACAACTAACACATGGAAAAGTGACAAGTAGATATAGTCATGCGAGAAGAAAAGAGGTGGAGGAGTAAAAGGAGGGGGAGACACAGATATAGGCATGTCATGCCCTTCTAAAACCAAAAAAGTGCGAAGCCGACATGGCCAGTCCGTTCCTGCCTGTGCGACCTCCGTGTCGCCGGGTTTTTGCCAGAGTTGCGGTGGACCCTGACGGCCAGCCCCCCTCTCCCAATACTGGTGCCTGTCCGCTGGTGGGTCGAGCGAGCCCCCCTGCGGTGGAGGCAGGTCTAAGCTTTTTCATTTAAATTGTCTCTCTAATTTGAATGAGTACACTTTAAATCCTTTTACAAGGATCTATTGAAGGGCAAGTCTCATGCCAGCAGCTGCGGGAATTCCAGCTCCAGTAGCGTCCACTAAAGCTGCTGCAGTTAAAAAGCTTTTATAAGGATCGAGCTCGGCGGTCCACCGCAAGGCGTCCTACCACCAGTCCCAGCCTCTGTGCCTTGGGGTGCCTCCCGATGCTCTTCACTGAGTGTCCCGGGGGCCCGAAGCATTTCTTTGAAAAAATTAAGTGTCCAAACTACAGGTGGTGTAGCTTCCTTAACAGCTGGGATAATCCGCTGACTAGCAGACACTGCTACTAGGCACAAAGTATTTCCTGGGCTAGATGCAGTTAGAAATTTGTAATTAGATACTCTCGTTGGATGCTGCGAAAGCATTCCATAGAGTCTCCTGGCACGCCATATATTATTCTCTTAAAAAGCTTGGGGTAGGGGTCTAGGGGACCCTTTTATAGCCAAAATCACGGCCCTGTATCGCAATACGTCACCTAGGCTGAAGATAAATGGAACTGTAGCACCCAGAGGGCTCGGTTGCTACAGAGGTATTGCACCTCACCCAGAGGTGTGATATCTCACTCTCAGGTAAGGATGGAGTGTGGATCAGGACCCCGACACCTGCATGCATTACACCACATTGCCGTGGGGCAGGACGACCAATATGCCCCTGAGATGGGCATGACAGTCCCTGTCCCTGGCTGGAGTGGGGGGAGGGAACACCGAGGAACGGGAACCCTGTAGTGCAGGAGCAGGGAGGAAGCAGTTCCTGGGTGCATTGAGAAGGAAGTATAAAAGGTGGGCACCATCTTAGTTCAGTGCAGAGAAGTCTGAGCAGAAGTGACAGGGAGCAGGGGCTCTGCATGAGCTCTGCTCCGGAGGCGGGCCTAGTAACAGAGACCCAGGCCTGGAAGAGGGAGAAGGAAGTAAGAAGAGTGGAGAAGGCTCCAGGAACAAGGAAAGAAGGGATCCCAGGGGTGCGGATGGGCGAGTCACCACCGCACGCCCGAATCCACCTGCGTGGAGGGGTCAGGCCAAAGGGGGAGACCGGTCCCCGAAACTAGTGGAGGCGGGAAATGACCCTCAGCTAGAAACCAGAGGCTGTGATATTTTATGTGGCGCAGCCCCTCGCTACACCCACTAGGAAGGCACCACATAGGGTCAGGGAAACTGGCGCCAAGTTTACCAAGAGGAGGCCCGAGACAGCCGGACAGAAGCGTGGTCACTGGTGGGGTAAGAAAGGCCAGAGAAAGGACACACAGATGGGGGTCCTGTGAAGCGCTCCAAAGTTACCTGGGAGTTGGCCGAGCCCCTCACCTGGTGAGCACAATACGACGTGGGCAGCCGTTACCTGCAGAAGTGGTCTGGATAATAAGAACTGTGAGTAAAGGCCCTGGACTGCATCACTGACTCCATGTCATTACTGCTGCTGCCCTGCACCATCACCCCCATCCTCCGCATACACTGCCCTGAGGCTATACTCCTCCCGTGGGGAGTTATACTACGCTCTGCTGCACCCACAACACCAGCCTCAGCGGTCTGCCCTGCAGCGGCAGTTCACTCTGACCACAATCCACGGGTGGCGTAGTCGGACATTTAAACATCAAAACCACATAAATAGTTCCGCCACTGGTTTGACCGCCCTGAGCAACGGAACCGGGTCGCCGCCACGGAGACTACAACCCCCAGTATCCACCAAAAAGGGTCCGGCTCCGGGAGTCCCAAGGCCCAGGGGGCGCATCAGAACATTTTCATCATCTTTCATAATCACCAATGGGACAAGGCAGGGATGTCCTCTGTCCCCTCTCTTATACATCCTAGTGACGGAGCACCTGCTCTCATCAATTCGCCATAACCCCAATATTATGTGGATTGAGGTGGGAGGCACCGAGTACAAGTGCTCTCTATTTGCTGATGATGTCCTAGTATATATCACTCAATCACATATATCCATCCCTGCTGTTATGGCTGAAATAGATCACTTTGTTACATGGTCAAATTTTAAAATCAATGCAGCGAAGTCTGAGGCCCTAGATGTTTCTCTCCCCAAATCCATTCAGGATTCCATCCAGTCCAACTTTCCCTTTGCCTGGCCCTCACAGGGTATCAAATACTTAGGAATTCGTATTCATAGAGACCTCTCCCGTCTATGTTATCTTAATTTTGGGCCCATTATTGAACAACTCCATACAGACCACGGTTGGCAAGTTAGAACTGTAAGATTCACTACGTGAACCACAGGTGTTTTGTGGAAAAGCACATGTACACTGTGTTCCTAATTATTATGCAAAAAGTGTTTAGGAGTGATAAGGTAAGAATTTTTTTGTTTGTCAGTTAAACTCATTGATGGTGATGTGTGTCAAGGCTCTTTATATCACTGTAAGCAATTGCAGACACCTGTGCTAATTAGTTTGGCAGGTGTATCCAATGAAAGGCAAGACTACTTAAGAAGGCTGTCCCACATTATTAAGCAGCCTACATTTTCTGCCAAAATGGGAAAGAAAAAGGATGTGTCGGCTGCTGAGAAGCAACAAATTGTGGAGTGTTTAGGTCAAGGCATGACTACAATCAACATTGCCAAGACACTTCATCCTGAACATCGCACAATCAAGAAGTATGTAGCTGATTCACAGTACACACGTATGCACAAGCAGAAATGGCTCCAGTGGGCCAAACAATACATGAAGACTGACTTCAAAACTGTTTTGTTCACCGATGAGTGTCGTGCAACGCTCAATGGTCTAGATGGATGGAGTGGAGGATGGCTGGTTGATGGACACCCAACGCAAACACGGCTACGGCGCCAACAAGGAGGAGGTGGAGTAATGTTTTGGGCTGGAATCATGGGGAGAGAGATTGTTGGGCCCTTTAGGATCCCTGAAGGGGTAAAGATGTATGTGGAGTATCTCAAACAGCACTTCCTGCCATGGTTCAAGAAGAAGAACTGTGTATTCCGCAGCAAGATCATTTTCATGCATGATAATGCACCGTCTCATTCTGCACATAACACATCTGCATCTCTGACTGATATGGGCATAAAAGGGGAAAAACTTATGGTATGACCCCCATGCTCCCCTGACCTCTACCCCATTGAGAACCTCTGGAGTATCATCAAAAGGAGTGTCTATGATGGCGGGAGGCAGTTCACATCTAAGCAACAGCTCTGGGAGGGTATTCTGTCCTTATGCAAAACAATTGAAGCAGAAACCATCCAAAACCTGACAAATTCAATGGATGAGAGAGTTCAGAAGCTCCTTTTGAACAAGGGGTCCTATGTGAAAATGTAACATCACCTAGAATAAAGTTTTGAGTTGAAAACTGTTTGATTTCAGTTTGTAATAACCTGCTAATGCTTATAATTTCAAAAATTACCGTTTTTTGTTCTTTATTAAAATGAAAAGGTTGATCGTAGAGTGTAGGGGATCTAAGAGTGTGGAAACCCAGTAGTCAGGATTATTTCCAATTCTGACAATCTGAGGGTCATGTTGCAGGTAGTGCAGCAAGAAGGCACTCATGTGTCTTGCGCATCTATTATCCCCAAAATTATTTTCCTGGCTAGATGCAGCTAAAAATTATTATTAATTTGAAAGCTGGTGGAGCTTAGTATAGATGGCCTAATAGAATCAGTACTGCACACTGCTACAAGGCCCAAATTATTTTCCAGCCAAGATACAGATAAACATGATTAGTAATTTTAAATCTGATGGAGTTTAGCATAGTTGGCCTAATAGAATCAGTACTGCGCACTGCTACAAGGCCCAAATTATTTTCCAGCCAAGATACAGATAAACATGATTAGTAATTTGAATACTTAAAACGGTTGGTGAGGTGATTTTAACAAATCATCAAGCTTTTACTCTCCCCAGGATGACACAGGGGTAGAAAAGTCGTTTCGGATCCATGATTTTTTTCATCTTTATGAACATGAGTCTGTCTACATTATCAGTGGAGAGCCGCGTGCGCTTATCTGTCAGCACACCACCAGCAGCACTGAACACACGTTCAGACAGAACGCTGGCTGCGGGGCATGACAAGATCTCCAAGGCGTAAGTGGCGAGCTCCGACCATTTATCCAGATTGGAAGCCCAAAAAGAGCAAGGGTCCAGTGACACAGTCATGGCTTCAATGTTTACTTGGAGATACTCCTGTACCATTGTCTCTAGGCGTTGACTATGTGTAAGACTTCTTGTCTCCTGTGGCCTTGCAAAGGATGGGCTAAAAATGTGGTGAAATGATTCCGCAAAATTGATGTTACCAGCAGATACTGTGTTTCTGTTACGCTTTGAGTGCTGAACACTAGAGATGAGCGGTGTTCGACTAGAACTGTTCGCCAATCTCAAATTCGAGCTGTTTTGGGCGGTGTTCGAGTTGTTCGACGAACCCGAACGATTTGCAAAAAATTCGGCTGTTCGAGGTTATGTTCGATAACTGTTCGTGCACCAAAAGCGTGTCCTGCATGTCTGGCGCTATTTAGAGCACCAATCATGGAGGGATTGTCTGCCACTCACTGTAATGCCACAGCCATGGTGGTTGTGGCATTACAGTGATTGCCCAAATCGATGGGAACAGTGCCAACAGTGAAACATGAAAAGCCGGCAATTCAGCAGCGGCATACACCTGTACCCGACAATTTAGAACCGAAAGAATAGAGCTTCACACATAGATTAGATAGATATAAACATGTCAGCCACATATATACGAAGTACAGTGAAAGTGCTGCTTACTGTACTTGTCATTTAGCGTAAAGGATTTATCAAAAAAAATAATAGTGTTTTCATGCACCGTCTCTTTAAAAAAGCCGGCCGGCAATTCAGCAGCGGTACCCGACAATTTATAACAGACAGAATAGAGCTTCACACATAGATTAGATAGATAGAAACATGTCAGCCACATATATACGAAGTACAGTGACAGTGTTGCTTACTGTACTTGTCATTTAGCGTAAAGGATTTATCAAAAAAATAATAGTGTTTTCATGCACTGTCTCTTTAAAAAAGCCGGCCGGCAATTCAGCAGCGGTACCCGACAATTTATGACAGAAAGAATAGAGCTTCACACATACATTAGATAGATAGAAACATGTCAGTCACATATATATGAAGTACAGTGATAGTGTTGGTTACTGTACTTGTCATTTAGTATTAAAATAAAGGATTTATTATTAAAAAAATTGGCGTGGGGTTCCCATTAATTTTAGGCTCTAGCGGAGGTTAAGCAGACGGCTGGGGCAGATGTTTGAAGCCTGGGAAGGGGGTAATACCCACGGAGCTTCCCAGGCTACTAATATCAGCCCCCAGCTGAATACATAGCCTTTAGTAGCTATTAAAATGGGGGACCCCCCCAAAAAAATGACGTGGGGTCCCCCCTAATTTAATAGCTAGCAAAGGCTAGGCAGACAGCTGGGGGCTGATATTAATAGCCCAGGAAGGGAGCCATGAATATTGGCCCCCTCCCAGGCTAGAAACACCAGCCGTCAGCCGCCCCAGAAATGGCGCATTCATAGGATGCGCCAATTCTGGCACTTAGCCTCGCTCTTTCACGCTGCCCTGGTGCGGTGGCAGGGGGTAATAGGGTTGGGGTTGATGTCAGCTTATAATGCCAGCTGACATCAAGCCCAGGTTAGTAATGGAGAGGCGTCTATAAGACAACCCCATTACTAACCCCATAGTCAAAGTTAAAAAAAACACAAACACCCAGAATAAAGTCCTTTAATTGAAATAAAGACACAATCCTTTATTGTTCTAAATTAAACCATACTTACCGTCACGCCCATTCCAGCTGAAGCCAACGATCTCCTGCAATAAAAGAAAAATAATAAAGCAACCTCATCCTTACCTTTCCATGGTTCCCACGACAGCTTCAGCTCTGCTACATCGAGATGACAGGCTGGACCGCAGCAGAACGCTGCCATCCAGCCTGTCATCCCGCAGACACTGAAAAGCGCAGGCTTGCTTGCGCTGCTCAGCGTCTCTCTGTGACGACATCCAGATGAGCCGAGTTCATGTCCAATGAACTCGGCTCACCTCATGCACGTCACTGACAGCGTGGGAAAATTCTCACGCTGAAGCGGTGAGTGCAGGAGAATTCTCCCACGCTGTCAGTGACGTGCATAAGGTGAGCTCATGTCCAATGAACTCAGCTCACCTACTGCACGTCACTGACAGCGTGGGAGAATTCTCCTGCACTCAGCGCTTCAGCGTGAGAATTCTCCCACGCTGAAGCGCTGAGTGCAGGAGAATTTTCCCACGCTGTCAGTGACGTGCATAAGGTGAGCTCATGTCCAATGAACTCAGCTCACCTCCTGCACGTCACTGACAGCGTGGGAGAATTCTCCTGCACTCAGCGCTTCAGTGTGAGAATTCTCCCACGCTGAAGCGCTGAGTGCAGGAGAATTTTCCCACGCTGTCAGTGACGTGCATGAGGTGAGCCGAGTTCATTGGACATTAACTCGGCTCATCTGGATGCCCTCACAGAGAGACACTGTGGAGCGCAAGCAAGCCTGCGCTTCTCAGTGTCTGCGGGATGACAGGCCGGATGGCAGCGTTCTGCTGCGGTCCAGCCTGTCATCTCGATGTAGCAGAGCTGAAGCTGTCATGGGAACCATGGAAAGGTAAGGATGATGTTGCTTTATTATTTTTCTTTTATTTCAGGAGATCGTTGGCTTCAGCTGGAATGGGCGTGATGGTAAGTATGGTTTAATTTAGAACAATAAAGAATTGTGTGTTTATTTCAATTAAAGGACTTTTTTCTGGGTGTTGTGTTTTTTTTAAATACTTTACTAGAAATTCATGGTGGTCATGTCTAATATTGGCGTGACCCCATGAATTTCGGGCTTAGGGCCAGCTGATAATGCCAAGCTGGCCCTAACCCCTTTATTACCCAGTGAGCCACCGCATCAGGGCCCTGGATGAGTTGGGTACAGCGCCAGAAGATGGCGCTTCTATGAACGCGCCATTTTCCGGGGTGGCTGCGGACTGCAATTTGCAGCGGGGGTGGCCCAGAAAGCTTGGGCCTCCCTGCGCTGCGGATTCCAGCCCCCAGCTGCCTAGTTGTACCTGGCTGGACACAAAAACAGGGCGAAGCCCCACGTCAATTTTCTTTAAATTATTTCATGAAATAATTAAGAAAAAAAGGACTTCCCTATATTGTTGTGTCCGGCCAGGTACAAATAGGCAGCTGGTGGTTGGGGGCAGCCCGTTCCTGCCTGCTGTACCTGGCTGGACACAAATATAGTGCGAAGCCCCACGTCAATTTTTTTTAAATTATTTCATGAATTTCCTGAAATAATTTAAAAAAATTGAAGTGGGGCTTCGCACTATATTTGTGTCCAGCCAGGTACAGCAGGCAGGAACGGGCTGCCCCCATCCACCAGCTGCCTATTTGTACCTGGCCGGACACAACAATATAGGGAAGCCCTTTTTTTCTTAATTATTTCATGAATTTCATGAAATAATTAAAAAAAATTGAAGTGGGGCTTCGCACTATATTTGTGTCCAGCCAGGTAAAGCAGGCAGGAACGGGCTGCCCCCATCCACCAGCTGCCTATTTGTACCTGGCCGGACACAACAATATAGGGAAGCCCTTTTTTTCTTAATTATTTCATGAATTTCATGAAATAATTAAAAAAAATTGAAGTGGGGCTTCGCACTATATTTGTGTCCAGCCAGGTACAGCAGGCAGGAACGGGCTGCCCCCAACCACCAGCTGCCTATTTGTACCTGGCCGGACACAACAATATAGGGAAGGCCTTTTTTTCTTAATTATTTCATGAATTTCATGAAATAATTAAAAAAAAAGTACGTGGGGCTTCGCCCTATTTTTGTGTCCAGCCAGGTACAACTAGGCAGCTGGGGGCTGGAATCTGCAGCGCAGGGAGGCCCAAGCTTTCTGGGCCCCCCCCCGCTACAAATTGCAGTCCACAGCCACCCCGGAAAATGGCGCGTTCATAGAAGCGCCATCTTCTGGCGCTGTACCCAACTCATCCAGGGCCCTGGTGCGGTGGCTCACTGGGTAATAAAGGGGTTAGGGCCAGCTTGGTATTATCAGCTGGCCCCAAGCCCAAAATTCATGGGGTCACGCCAGTATTAGACATGACCGCCATGAATTTCTAGTAAAGTATTTAAAAAAAACACAACACCCAGAATAAAGTCCTTTAATTGAAATAAAGACAGAATTCTTTATTGTTCTAAATTAAACCATACTTACCATCACACCCATTCCAGCTGAAGCCAACGATCTCCTGCAATAAAAGAAAAATAATAAACCAACCTCATCCTTACCTTTCCATGGTTCCCACGACAGCTTCAGCTCTGCTACATCGAGATGACTGGCTGGACCGCAGCAGAACGCTGCCATCCAGTCTGTCATCCCGCAGACACTGAGAAGCGCAGGCATGCTTGCGCTCCTCACTGTCTCGCTGTGACGGCATCCAGATGAGCCGAGGTCATGTCCAATGAACTCGGCTCACCTCATGCACGTCACTGACAGCGTGGGAAAATTCTCACGCTGAAGTGCTGAGTGCAGGAGAATTCTCCCACGCTGTCAGTGATGTGCATGAGGTGAGCTCATGTCCAATGAACTCAGCTCACCTCCTGCACGTCACTGACAGCGTGGGAAAATTCTCCTGCAATCAGCGCTTCAGCGTGAGAATTTTCCCACGCTGTCAGTGACGTGCATGAGGTGAGCCGAGTTCATTTAACATGAACTCGGCTCATCTGGATGTCGTCACAGAGAGACGCTGAGCAGCGCAAGCAAGCCTGCGCTTCTCAGTGTCTGCGGGATGACAGGCTGGATGGCAGCGTTCTGCTGCGGTCCAGCCTGTCATCTCGATGTAGCAGAGCTGAAGCTGTCGTGGGAAACATGGAAAGGTAAGGATGAGGTTGCTTTATTATTTTTCTTTTATTGCAGGAGAACGTTGGCTTCAGCTGGAATGGGCGTGATGGTAAGTATGGTTTAATTTAGAACAATAAAGGATTGTGTCTTTATTTCAATTAAAGGACTTTATTCTGGGTGTTTGTGTTTTTTTTAACTTTGACTATGGGGTTAGTAATGGGGGTGTCTTATAGACGCCTCTCCATTACTAACCTGGGCTTGATGTCAGCTGGCATTATAAGCTGACATCAACCCCAACCCTATTACCCCCTGCCACCGCACCAGGGCAGCGTGGAAGAGCGAGGCTAAGTGCCAGAATTGGCGCATCCTATGAATGCGCCATTTCTGCGGCGGCTGACGGCTGGTGTTTCTAGCCTGGGAGGGGGCCAATATTCATGGCTCACTTCCTGGGCTATTAATATCAGCCCCCAGCTGTCTGCCTAGCCTTTGCTAGCTATTAAATTAGGGGGGACCCCACGTCATTTTTTTGGGGGGGTCCCCCATTTTAATAGCTAGTAAAGGCTATGTATTCAGCTGGGGGCTGATATTAGTAGCCTGGGAAGCTCCGTGGGTATTACCCCCTTCCCAGGCTTCAAACATCTGCCCCAGCCATCTGCTTAACCTCCGCTAGAGCCTAAAATTAAGGGGAACCCCACGCCAATTTTTTTAATAATAAATCCTTTATTTTAATACTAAATGACAAGTACAGTAACCAACACTATCACTGTACTTCATATATATGAGACTGACATGTTTCTATCTATCTAATCTATGTGTGATGCTCTATCTTTCTGTTGTAAATTGTCGGGTACCGCTGCTGAATTGCCGGCCGGCTTTTTTAAAGAGACAGTGCATGAAAACACTATTATTTTTTTAAATAAATCCTTTACACTAAATGACAAGTACAGTAAGCAACACTATCACTGTACTTATTATATATGTGACTGACATGTTTCTATCTATCTAATCTATGTGTGAAGCTCTATTCTTTCTGTTCTAAATTGTCGGGTACAGATGCTGAATTGCCGGCCGGCTTTTTTAAAGAGACGGTGCATGAAAACACTAATATTTTTTTTAATAAATCCTTTACACTAAATGACAAGTGCAGTAACCAACACTGTCACTGTGCTTCTTATATGTGTGACTGACATGTTTCTATCTATCTAATCTATGTGTGATGCTCTATTCCTTCTTGTCTAAATTGTCGGGTACCGGTGTATGCCGCTGCTGAATTTGCCGGCCGGCTTTTTTAAAGAGAGTGTCTTCTGAGCAGTTTGTCAGCTTTTGGACACCTTTGCAGGTGTTTTCTATGTGTTTCTATGTGTTTTTTTTGCCTGCCATTGGTTTTAACGGTGTTCGACGGTGTTCTAAGGTGTTCGACGAACAGTTCGACGAACAGTTCCTCGAACATCCCAGTGTTCGACGAACCGAACCGAACCCGAACACTATGGGGGTGGCTCAACACTACTGAACACTCGACGGTCCCACGGTTGGCAAGTTGGAACTGTGAGATTCACTATGTGCACCACTACTGTTTTGTGGAAAAGCACATGTAAGATTCTGCAACAGTCTCTGCTGATACTCCTGCATGCGGGCATCTCTTTCTATGGCAGGAATAATTTCTGCAAATTTACTTTTGTATCGGGGATCTAACAGTGTGGCAACCCAGTAGTCAGGATTATTTCTAATTCTCACAATTCGAAGGTCATGTTGCAGGTTGTGCAGCAAGAAGGCACTCATGTGTCTTGCGCATCCAGGAGCACCAAGTCTATGTTGTGTTGGTGGCGAGGTAAGAATCAAGCTTCCTTTCTCTGCCCTCTCCCCCCAACCTCGCACAACAGAAATGTGATCAAGGTCTCCCTCATCTGATGAGTCTTCCATCAGTTCGTCCTCCACGTCTTCCTGGGCTCCTGCACCTTCCTCACTAGTTTGGCTACTACCATACGCCCTGGTAAAACCATCTCCCCCACCCTCACATGCCTGCCGCCTTGGTGCTGCCGACTGTCTGGACCATGTAGATGTTAGCCCTTCCGCATACAACTCCTCCTCCTCTACTTCCTCCACCTCCTCTTGTGCCACCCCCTGACTCCGAATTCTGTTTAACATGTGCTCCAGCATGTAAATCACCAGAATAGTCATGCTGATAATGGCATCGTCAGCACTAAACATCTTCGTCGCCATTTCAAAACTGTGCAGAAGGGTGCATAGGTCCCTGATCTGAGACCACTCCTCCAGCGTGATTTGCCCCACCTCTGGATCTCGTTGGCGCAGGCTATACATCAGAATGTATTGCACCAGGGCTTGTCAGTGCTGCCACAGTCACTGCAACATGTGCAGAGTTGAATTCCACCGGGTAGGCACATCGCATTTTAGCCGGTGAAGTGGCAGGCCCAACGACTTCTGTAGAGATGTAAGTCGCTGAGCTGCGGGATGCGAATGGCGGAAGTGAGCACACAGTGACCGTGCCCTCTGCAGAAAGCCATCTAGTCCGGGATAGTGGGCTAAAAATTGCTGGA
Source organism: Phyllobates terribilis (assembly GCF_046119375.1). Lineage (NCBI taxonomy): Eukaryota > Metazoa > Chordata > Amphibia > Anura > Dendrobatidae > Phyllobates > Phyllobates terribilis. The sequence goes on along the minus strand of NW_027362764.1, from coordinate 527,810,046 downwards.
CAACCAGGTTCAACACGTGAGCCATACAAGGCACGTGTGTGACATTGACCCGGCGAAGGGCCGCACCCAGGTTTGCAGCATTGTCGCACTCGGCCTTCGCTGGATTCAGGAATAGTGGAGACATCCATTCATGAAACTGGTTCTCCAGAGCTCACCACAACTCCTCAGCTGTGTGACTCACATTTCCCAGACATTTCAAAGTAAAAACTACCTGATGACATTGAGCCCTGCAGCCAGCATAGTAAGGAGGTATGCAGGATTTCTTCTGCACAGTTAGAAAGCTTGTGGCATGACCAGCCAGGCTTTGAGTGCAGGTGGAGGACCGAGAGGTGGTTGAGGAGGCAGAAGCAGTGGAGGAACTTTGACATAAAGAGGATTGACGCACAACTCGTGGGGACGGCAAAACTTGGACAGCAGCCCCTTGTCCTGCTTTCACCATAGTTACCCAGTGCCCAGTAAGCGACATGTAACGCCCCTGTCCATGCCTACTCGTCCAAGTGTCTGTGGTGAGATGCACCCTGTCACACACAGAGTTTCTCAAAGAAGCGGTGATGTTGTGTGCGACATGCTGGTGGAGCGCAGGCACACCTTTCTTTGAGAAGTAGTGCCGACTGGGCATCTGGTACTGGGGCACTGCGACGAACATAAGGTCTCGAAAATCCTCTGTGTCCACCAGGCGGAAAGGCAGCATTTCTGTTGCCAAGAGCTTGCAGATGGTGAAATTCAACCTCTTAGCTTTCTCATGGCTAGGAGGAAATGGTCTTTTACTTGTCCACATCTGAGGGACCGAGGGCTGGCTATTGTGCTTAGATGGGGTTGAGAAGGGTGTCCCCGGCAAACTGCCGGTCTGTGAGGAAGATGCAGGCGGACATGTTAGGTTGCCTTGATCCAAATGTGGTGCTATCGATGTCGGACAGCGCTCAACACCAGCTGGTGTTACCACGTCCAAAGTAAATGATGACCTGCCAATCACGCTGGCTGTTGCGGGTAAAGAGGTGGCAGGTCTGCATCCCAAAACAGGTGTGACTGCTGTCCCCCCAGTCACAGAGGATGATGAGGCCGTGGATGCACAAGATGTGGCAGACGGTGGTTTGCCCGGCCGGCTAGGCCGCATTGTAGCACAGTGAGCTTCCCACTGCAACTTATGCTTCATGTCCATGTGCCGGTTCATGCATGAAGTACTCAAACTATGTATTTTTTGGCCTCTACTTTGCTTTTGCTGACAAATGTTACAGATAACACGAGTTGGGTCATCTTTATCAATCTGAAAAAATGCCCAGGCTATGCAAGGCTTAGCACCCATGCGACCTGAAGAGCCACCACGAAGTGTGGTCAGAGGCAGAGTTGTGTTTGAGGATGCAGTTGTTGACGTGCTTCCAGTACTACATCTCTGTCCAGGAAGGCTCAACCTGACCTCATCGTCACTAGCATCCTCCTCCACCTCCTCTGCTGACCTCATCGACTGGCTGACTGTGGGTTGACAGTAAGTGGGATCTCCAACCTCATCATCATCACCCTGTGTGTTATCACACCCGTCGTCCTCAGAGCCAACCTGTTCCTGCCCTGACAAAAAACTAAAGTTGTCGCTCCAATCAGGTATTTGAGTCTCATCATCGTCTTCCTCATTGTCTCCACCAACAGGAGTTACAGTTTGGGAACGAGGGTCTACATTATGGTCAGAACCTTCTGCGTCTGGTACTGGATCCGACTCATAAAGATTCTGGGCATCAGTGCAGATCATTTCCTCGTCTGGATTCACAGAAGCTCTGGAGCCGACCTCTGATTCCCAGGCTATAGTATGAGTAAACTGCTCTGCAGACTCAAACATCTGTTCTACCCCATACTCAGACGGGCAGCTGGAGACTTGGGAGCTGTGAGGAAGCAAGTGCGATTGGGATGACACCTCTGAGGACTGGAGTGTTTGTGAAGTTGAAGTTGAGGTGGAGCAGAGCCCACTTAAAGGAGCACTTGATATCCGTTGAAGCACCTGCTGTTTTTGTGCCTCATCTGGAATTTGTAGCAATTGGCGTGGCCGTAAGAAAGGGATCTTATCACATTGTCTGCTAAAAGAAGTAGACATTTTAGTTTGGCTGGAAGATGGTCTTTCTTCTGCAGATGTTACTGTTGCTTTAACACCTACCCCACGGACACAACCTTTTTTCCCCTTCCCAACACGCCTATTCCCCTTTCCACCAGCAGCAGGCCTTTTTGCACTCATTTTGGTGGTTAACTAATTCACAACTCGGGAGTTGTTTGCTCAAAAAAACAATGGATGGGAACCGAGCAGAGCTGAGTGGCCAAACTGTGGTATTAGGCCAAAAGTATTGGCTGGGTTAGATGCAGATAAAAATTATATTGAATTTGCAACCTGATGGATGTCAGTATAGATGGACTAATAGAACAAGTCCCACACACTGCTACAACCTGACATTTTTTTTCAGAGCTAGATGCAGAAAAAAATTAGATTGAATTTGCAACCTGATGGAGGTTAGTATAGATGGACTAATAGAACAAGTCCCACACACTCCTAGAAGTTGAAATATTTTTTCAGAGCTAGATGCAGAAAAAAATTAGATTGAATTTGCAACCTGATGGAGGTCACTTAACATGGACTAATAGAACAAGTCCCACACACTGCTACAAGCCGCAATATTTTTCCAGAGCTAGATGCAGATAAAAATTATTTTGAATTTGCAACCTGGTGGAGGTTAGTATAGATGGACTAATAGAACAAGTCCCACACACTGCTACAAGCCGAAGCCAAAATATTTTTTCAGAGCTAGATGCAGATAAAAATTATATTGAATTAGCAACCTGTTGGAGGTTAGTATAGATGGACTAATAGAACAAGTCCCACACACTGCTACAAGCCGAAGCCGATATATTTTTTCAGAGCTAGATGCAGAAAAAAATTATATTGAATTTGCAACCTGGTGGAGGTTAGTATAGATGGACTAATAGAACAAGTCCCACACACTGCTACAAGCCAAAATATTTTTTCAGAGCTAGATGCAGATAAAATTATTTTGAATTTGCAACCTGGTGGAGTATAGTATAGATGGACTAATAGAACAAGTCCCACACACTGCTACAAGCCGAAATATTTTTTCAGAGCTAGATGCAGATAAAAATTATTGTGAATTTGCAACCTGGTGGAAGTTAGTATAGATGGACTAATAGAACAAGTCCCACACACTGCTACAAGCCGAAATATTTTTTCAAAGCTAGATGCAGAAAAAAATTATATTGAATTTGCAACCTGGTGGAGGTTAGTATAGATGGACTAATAGAACATGTCCCACACACTGCTACAAGCCGAAGCCGAAATATTTTTTCAGAGCTAGATGCAGATAAAAATTATATTGAATTTGCAACCTGGTGGAGGTTAGTATAGATGGACTAATAGAACAAGTCCCACACACTACTACTAGCTGAAATATTTTTCAAGAGCTAGATGCAGATAAAAATTATTTTGAATTTGCAACCTGGTGGAGGTAAGTATAGATGGACTAATAGAACAAGTCCCACACACTGCTACAAGCCGAAGCCAAAATATTTTTTAAAAGCTAGATGCAGATAAAAATTATTTTGAATTTACAACCTGGTGGAGGTTAGTATAGATGGACTAATAGAACAAGTCTCACACACTGCTACAAGCCGAAGCCAAAATATTTTTTCAGAGCTAGATGCAGATAAAAATTATATTAAATTTGCAACCTGGTGGAGGTTAGTATAGATGGACTAATAGAACAAGTCCCACACAATGCTACAAGCCGAAATATTTTTTCAGAGCTAGATGCAAAAAAAAATTATTTTGAATTTGCAACCTGGTGGAGGTTAGTATAGATGGACTAATAGAACAAGTCCCACACACTGCTACAAGCCGAAGCCAAAATATTTTTTCAGAGCTAGATGCAGAAAAAAATTATATTGAATTTGCAACCTGGTGGATGTTAGTATAGATGGACTAATAGAAGAAGTACCACACACTGCTACAAGCCGAAATATTTTTTCAGAGCTAGATGCAGATAAAAATTATTTTGAATTTGCAACCTGGTGGAGGTTAGTTTAGATGAACTAATAGAACAAGTCCCACACACTGCTACAAGCCCAAATATTTTTTCAGAGCTAGATGCAGATAAAAATTATTTTGAATTTGCAACCTGGTGGAGGTTAGTATAGATGGACTGATAGAACAAGTCCCACACACTACTATAAGTAGAAGCCAAAATATTTTTTCAGAGCTAGATGCAGATAAAAATTATTTTGAATTTGCAACCTGGTGGAGGTTAGTATAGATGGACTAATAGAACAAGTCCCACACACTGCTGCAAGCCGAATTATTTTTTCAGAGCTAGATGCAGATAAAAATTATTTTGAATTTGCAACCTGGTGGAGGTTAGTATAGATGGACTAATAGATCAAGTTCCACACACTGCTACAAGCCGAAGCCAAAATATTTTTTCAGAGCTAGATGCAGATAAAAATTATTTTGAATTTACAACCTGGTGGAGGTTAGTATAGATCAGGGGTCCTCAAACTTTTTAAACAGGGTCCAGTTCATGGTCCCTCAGACCATTGGAGGGCCGGAATATAGTTTTTAAAAAAACTATGAACAATTTCCTATGCACACTGCACATATCTTATTTTGAAGTAAAAAAAGCAATACAGGAACAAATACAATATTTAAAATGAAGAACAAGTAAAGTTAAATCAACTGGTATTTCAATAGGTAGGTAACTGTACCCAATAGGCAGCATAGGTCCCCAATAGGCAGGTAAATATCCCCAATAGGCAGGTAAATGTCCCAAATTGGCAGGTAAATGTCCACAATAGGCAGCATAGGTCCCCAATATTCAGGTTAATATCCCCAATAGGCAGGTGAATGTCCCCAATAGGCAGCATAGGTCCCCAATAGGCAGCATAGGTCCTCATTGGGCAGGTAAATGTTCCCAATAGGCAGGCTGTTTCCCCCTTATAATGCCATATGCAGGATGTCCCCCCCTTATAATGCCCCATGCAGGCTGTCTCCCCCTTATAATGCCCCATGCTGGATGCCACCCCCCATATAATGCCCTATGCAGGATGTCCCTTCCTCACACCATATAATGCCCCATGCAAGATATCACTCCCCTGTCTTTATAATGCCCCATGCAGGATGTCCCTTCCCCCCATATAATGCCCCATGCAGGATGTCACCCCCCATATCATGCCCCATGCAGGATGTCACCCCCCTATATCATGCCCCATGCAGCATGTCACCCCCCCATATCATGCCCCATGTAGCATGTCACCCCCCCATATAATGCCCCATGCAGCATGTCACCCCCCATATAATGGCCCATGCAGCATGTCACCCCCCCATATAATGCCCCATGCAGCATGTCACCCCCCCATATAATGCCCCATGCAGCATGTTACCCCCCATATAATGCCCCATGCAGCATGTCACCCCCCCATATAATGCCCCATGCAGCATGTCACCCCTCCATATAATGCCCCATGCAGCATGTCACCCCCCATATAATGCCCCATGCAGCATGTCACCCCCCCATATTATGTCCCATGCAGCATGTCACCCCCCCATATTATGCCCCATGCAGGATGTCCCTTTCCCCCCATATAATGCCCAATGCAGGATGTCCCTTTCCCCCCCATATAATGCCCCATGCAGGATGTCACCCCCCCATATCATGCCCCATGCCGGATGTCAGCCCCCCCATATTATACCCCTTGCAGGATGTCACCCCACCATATAATGACCATACATTAAAAAAAAAAAAATCCAATACTCACCTCACTTCTCACTTGCTGCCGCTGCTTTACTCTGGTCAACTCCGGACTCCAGCGTCGCGGCGGCGTTGTCCCGCTCTGCGCTGCCTGTGACAGCACTCGGGAGGGCGCGGTTTAAAGACGTCACCGAGGTTAGTTTAGATGGACTAATAGAATGATGCTATGCCCAAAAGGTTTTACTTCACTAGGTGCAGTAAAAAAAATTGTATTCTATACACAGGTGGTGTAGCTTGCAACACCGATAGGCTACTCCACTGACTAACACACTCTGCAATAGGCCAAAAAGGATTTGCTTTGCTAGATTTTGCCAAATGCTGTGAAAAAACTTTCACAGCACTAAAACAGTCCTGCCTGGCAAAAAGTGATAGAAACTGATGTAACCTAGCCCTGAAAAGGACTGCAATTGCAATTAGTCTTTACTCCCAACCTATCTATTTAAGAGCAAGACCTGCCTGATAAAAGTGATAGGAACTGATGTAACCTAGCCCTGAAAAGGACTGCAATTACAATTAGTCTTTACTCCCAGCCTATCTATTTAAGAGCACAGACCTGCCTGATAAATGTCGTAGGAAATGATGTAACCTAGTCCTTAAAAGGACTGCAATCACAACTATTCCCTACTCCAAAGCTACAGTATCTGTAGATTTGTGCGAAAATTGGCTTGAAATTAACAAAGTATAGCGCACACAGCAACAGCGGTGCCGTCTAACACGCAGCTGCAGCAGTGAGAAAATGGTGGCGACGGGGAAAATGGCTGGGTCTTATAGGGCAAGGACATGTGACATACACTGCCAATGACACATGCCCTTGCTTGTGTGAAAAAAAGCAGTTCGCTCCGTGTGTGCGCTTTTGATAGGCTGACAGATTGCACCTCCCCACTATAAATGCGAGAAAGAGAAAAAAAATGGAGATCTTCATTATTTCTACAGAGATCCATCCCCTGCCCCTCCCCCCACCCCGCTGTACACTCAAACTGCGTATTAACATTAATTTTCAACATTACTGAGAAAAAATCCAGTTATGATTTTGGTGCACGAACAGTTATCGAACATAACCTCGAACAGCCGAATTTTTTTCAAATCGTTCGTGTTCGCCGAATGGCTCGAACACCGCCCAAAACAGCTCGAATCTGAGATTGGCGAACAGTTCAAGTCGAACACCGCTCATCTCTACTTATCAGTAGTGTTGAGCCACCCCGTAGTGTTCGGGTTCGGTTCGGTTCGTCGAACACCGGGATGTTCGAGGAACTGTTCGTCGAACTGTTCGTCGAACACCTTAGAACACCGTCGAACACCGTTAAAACCAATGGCAGGCAAACAAAAACACATAGGAACACATAGAAAACACCTTCAAAGGTGTCCAAAAGCTGACAAACTGCTCAGAAGACGCTTTCTTTAAAAAAGCCGGCCGGCAATTCAGCAGCGGCATACACCGGTACCCGACAATTTAGACATGAAGGAATAGAGCATCACACATAGATTAGATAGATAGAAACATGTCAGTCACATATATATGAAGTACAGTGACAGTGTTGCTTACTGTACTTGTCATTTAGTGTAAAGGATTTATTTAAAAAAATAATAGTGCTTTCATGCACCGTCTCTTTAAAAAAGCCGGCTGGCAATTCAGCATCTGTACCCGACAATTTAGAATAGAAGGAATAGAGAATCACACATAGATTAGATAGATAGAAACATGTCAGCCACATATATACGAAGTACAGTGACAGTGTTGCTTACTGTACTTGTCATTTAGTGTAAAGGATTTATTAAAAAATATAATAGTGTTTTTGTGCACCGTCTCTTTAAAAAAGCCGGCCGGCAATTCAGCAGCGGTACCCGACAATTTATAACAGACAGAATAGAGCTTCACACATAGATTAGATAGATAGAAATATGTCAGTCACATATATATGAAGTACTGTGACAGTGTTGCTTACTGTACTTGTCATTTACTGCAAAGGATTTATTAAAAAAAATAATAGTGTTTTCATGCACCGTCTCTTTAAAAAAGCCGGCCGGCAATTCAGCATCTGTACCCGACAATTTGTAACAGACAGAATAGAGCTTCACACATAGATTAGATAGATAGAAACATGTCAGTCACATATATAATAAGTACAGTGACAGTGTTGGTTACTGTACTTGTCATTTAGTATTAAAATAAAGGATTTATTATTAAAAAAAAATTGGCGTGGGGTTCCCCGTAATTTTAGTCTCTAGCGGAGGTTAAGCAGACATCTGGGGCAGATGTTTGAAGCCTGGGAAGGGGGTAATACCCACGGAGCTTCCCAGGCTACTAATATCAGCCCCCAGCTGAATACCTAGCCTTTACTAGCTATTAAAATGGAGGACCCACCCAAAAAAATGACGTGGGGTCCCCCCTAATTTAATAGCTAGCAAAGGCTAGGCAGACAGCTGGGGGCTGATATTAATAGCCCAGGAAGGGAGCCATGAATATTGGCCCCCTCCCAGGCTAGAAACACCAGCCGTCAGCCGCCCCAGAAATGGCGCATCCATAGGATGCGCCAATTCTGGCACTTAGCCTCGCTCTTCCACGCTGCCCTGGTGCGGTGGCAGGGGGTAATAGGGTTGGGGTTGATGTCAGCTTATAATGCCAGCTGACATCAAGCCCAGGTTAGTAATGGAGAGGCGTCTATAAGACACCCCCATTACTAACCCCATAGTCAAAGTTAAAAAAAAAACACAAACACCCAGAATAAAGTCCTTTAATTGAAATAAAGACACAATTCTTTATTGTTCTAAATTAAACCATACTTACCATCACGCCCATTCCAGCTGAAGCCAACGATCTCCTGCAATAAAAGAAAAATAATAAAGCAACCTCATCCTTACCTTTCCATGGTTCCCAGGACAGCTCCAGCTCTGCTACATCGAGATGACAGGCTGGACCGCAGCAGAACGCTGCCATCCAGCTTGCCATGCCGCACACACTGAGAAGCGCAGGCATGCTTGCGCTCCTCAGTGTCTGACTGTGACGGCATCCAGATGAGCCGACAATGAACTCGGCTCACCTCATGTACGTCACTGACAGCGTGGGAAAATTCTCCTGCACTCAGCGCTTCAGCGTGAGAATTTTCCCACGCTGTCAGTGACGTGCATGAGGTGAGCTGAGTTCATTGTCGGCTCATCTGGATGCCGTCACAGCCAGACACTGAGGAGCGCAAGCATGCCTGCGCTTCTCAGTGTCTGCGGGATGACAGGCTGGATGGCAGCGTTCTGCTGCGGTCCAGCCTGTCATCTCGATGTAGCAGAGCTGAAGCTGTCGTGGGAGCCATGGAAAGGTAAGGATGATGTTGCTTTATTATTTTACTTTTATTGCAGGAGATCATTGGCTTCAGCTGGAATGGGCGTGGCGGTAAGTATGGTTTAATTTAGAACAATAAAGAATTGTGTGTTTATTTCAATTAAAGGACTTTTTTCTGGGTGTTTGTGTTTTTTTTAAATACTTTACTAGAAATTCATGGTGGTCATGTCTAATATTGGCGTGACCCCATGAATTTCGGGCTTAGGGCCAGCTGATAATGCCAAGCTGGCCTTAACCCCTTTATTACCCAGTGAGCCACCGCACCAGGGCCCTGGATGAGTTGGGTACAGCGCCAGAAGATGGCGCTTCTATGAACGCGCCATTTTCCGGGGCGGCTGCGGACTGCAATTTGCAGCGGGTGGGGCCCAGAAAGCTTGGGCCTCCCTGCGCTGCAGATTCCAGCCCCCAGCTGCCTAGTTGTACCTGGCTGGACACAAAAATAGGGCGAAGCTCCACGTATTTTTTTTTTAAATTCATGAAATTCATGGAATAATTAAGAAAAAAAGGGCTTCCCTATATTGTTGTGTCCGGCTAGGTACAAATAGGCAGCTGGTGGTTGGGAGCAGCCCATTCCTGCCTGCTGTACCTGACTGGACACAAATATAGGGCGAAGCCCCACATCAATTTTTTTTTCATTATTTCATGAATTTCCTGAAATAATTTAAAAAAAATTGACGTGGGGCTTCGCCCTATATTTGTGTCCAGTCAGGTACAGCAGGCAGGAACGGGCTGCCCCCAACCACCAGCTGCCTATTTGTACCTGGCCAGACACAACAATATAGGGAAGCCCTTTTTTAAAAAAATTATTTCATGAAATAATTAAAAAAAAATTGACGTGGGGCTTCGCACTATATTTGTGTCCAGCCAGGTACAGCAGGCAGGGACGGGCTGCCCCCAACCACCAGCTGACTATTTGTACCTGGTTGGACACAACAATATAGGGAAGCCCTTTTTTTCTTAATTATTCCATGAATTTCATGAAATAATTTTAAAAAAAAATGCGTGGGGCTTCGCCCTATTTTTGTGCCCAGCCAGGTACAACTAGGCAGCTGGGGGCTGGAATCTGCAGTGCAGGGAGGCTCAAGCTTTCTGGACCCCACCCGCTGCATATTGCAGTCCGCAGCCGCCCCGGAAAATGGCGCGTTCATAGAAGCGCCATCTTCTGGCGCTGTACCCAACTCATCCAGGGCCCTGGTGCGGTGGCTCACTGGGTAATAAAGGGGTTAAGGCCAGCTTGGCATTATCAGCTGGCCCTAAGCCCGAAATTCATGGGGTCACGCCAATATTAGACATGACCACCATGAATTTCTAGTAAAGTATTTAAAAAAACACAACACCCAGAATAAAGTCCTTTAATTGAAATAAACACACAATTCTTTATTGTTCTAAATTAAACCATACTTACCGTCACGCCCATTCCAGCTGAAGCCAATGTCTTCTGCAATAAAAGTAAAATAATAAAGCAACCTCATCCTTACCTTTCCATGGTTCCCACGACAGCTTCAGCTCTGCTACATCGAGATGACAGGCTGGACCGCAGCAGAACGCTGCCATCCAGCCTGTCATCCCGCGGACACTCAGAAGCGCAGGCATGCTTGCGCTCCTCAGTGTCTCGCTGTGACGGCATAAAGATGAGACAAGCTCATGTCCAATGAACTCGGCGCACCTCATGCACGTCACTGACAGCGTGGGAGAATTCTCCTGCACTCAGCACTTCAGCGTGAAAATTCTCCCACGCTGTCAGTGACGTACATGAGGTCAGCTGAGTTCATTGGACATGAATGAGCTCACCTCATGCACGTCACTGACAGCGTGGGAAAATTCTCACGCTGAAGCGCTGAGTGCAGGAGAATTTTCCCACGCTGTCAGTGACGTGCATGAGGTGAGCTCATTCATGTCCAATGATCTCAGCTCACCTCATGCACGTCACTGACAGCGTGGGAAAATTCTCCTGCACTCAGCGCTACAGCGTGAGAATTCTCCCACGCTGTCAGTGACGTGCATGAGGTGAGCTCATTCATGTCCAATGAACTCAGCTGACCTCATGCACGTCAATGACAGCGTGGGAGAATTCTCACGCTGAAGTGCTGAGTGCAGGAGAATTCTCCCACGCTGTCAGTGACGTGCATGAGGTGCGCCGAGTTCATTGGACATGAACTCGTCTCATCTTTATGCCGTCACAGCCAGACACTGCAGAGCGCAAGCATGCCTGCGCTTCTCAGTGTCTGCGGGATGACAGGCTGGATGGCAGCGTTCTGCTGCGGTCCAGCCTGTTATCTCGATGTAGCAGAGCTGAAGCTGTCGTGGGAACCATGGAAAGGTAAGGATGAGGTTGCTTTATTATTTTTCTTTTATTGCAGGAGATCGTTGGCTTCAGCTGGAATGGGCGTGACGGTAAGTATGGTTTAATTTAGAACAATAAAGGAATGTGTCTTTATTTCAATTAAAGGACTTTATTCTGGGTGTTTGTGTTTTCTTTTAACTTTGACTATGGGGTTAGTAATGGGGGTGTCTTATAGACGCCTCTCCATTACTAACTTGGGCTTGATGTCAGCTGGCATTATAAGCTGACATCAACCCCAACCCTATTACCCCCTGCCACCGCACCAGGGCAGCGTGGAAGAGCGAGGCTAGGTGCCAGAATTGGCGCATCCTATGGATGCGCCATTTCTGGGGCGGCTGACGGCTGGTGTTTCTAGCCTGGGAGGGGGCCAATATTCATGGTTCCCTTCCTGGGCTATTAATATCAGCCCCCAGCTGTCTGCCTAGCCTTTGCTAGCTATTAAATTAGGGGGGACCCCACGTCATTTTTTTGGGGGGTCCCCCATTTTAATAGCTAGTAAAGGCTAGGTATTCAGCTGGGGGCTGATATTAGTAGTCTGGGAAGCTCCGTGGGTATTACCCCCTTCCCAGGCTTCAAACATCTGCCCCAGCTGTCTGCTTAACCTCCGCTAGAGACTAAAATTATGGGGAACCCCACGCCAATTTTTTTTAATAATAAATCCTTTATTTTAATACTAAATGACAAGTACAGTAACCAACACTGTCACTGTACTTATTATATATGTGACTGACATGTTTCTATCTATCTAATCTATGTGTGAAGCTCTATTCTGTCTGTTATAAATTGTTGGGTACAGATGCTGAATTGCCGGCCGGCTTTTTTAAAGAGACGGTGCATGAAAACACTATTATTTTTTTTAATAAATCCTTTGCAGTAAATGACAAGTACAGTAAGCAACACTGTCACAGTACTTCATATATATGTGACTGACATGTTTCTATCTATCTAATCTATGTGTGAAGCTCTATTCTGTCTGTTATAAATTGTCGGGTACCGCTGCTGAATTGCCGGCCGGCTTTTTTAAAGAGACGGTGCACGAAAACACTATTATATTTTTTAATAAATCCTTTACACTAAATGACAAGTACAGTAAGCAACACTGTCACTGTACTTCGTATATATGTGGCTGACATGTTTCTATCTATCTAATCTATGTGTGATTCTCTATTCCTTCTATTCTAAATTGTCGGGTACAGATGCTGAATTGCCGGCCGGCTTTCTTAAAGAGACGGTGCATGAAAACACTATTATTTTTTTTGATAAATCCTTTACACTAAATGACAAGTACAGTAAGCAACACTGTCACTGTACTTCATATATATGTGGCTGACATGTTTCTATCTATCTAATCTATGTGTGATGCTCTATTCTTTCGGTTCTAAATTGTCGGGTACCGGTGTATGCCCTGCTGAATTGCCGGCTTTTCATGTTTCACTGTGAGCACTGTTCCCATCGATTTGGGCAATCACTGTAATGCCACAACCACCATGGCTGTGGCATTACAGTGAGTGGCAGACAATCCCTGCATGATTGGTGCTCTAAATAGCGCCAGACATGCAGGACACGCTTTTGGTGCACGAACAGTTATCGAACATAACCTCGAACAGCCGAATTTTTTGCAAATCGTTCGGGTTCGTCGAACAACTCGAACACCGCCCAAAACAGCTCGAATTTGAGATTGGCGAACAGTTCTAGTCGAACACCGCTCATCTCTACTTATCAGTTATAATTCCACCAGCGGCACTAAAAACCCGCTCTGATAAAACGCTGGCGGCAGGGCAGGCCAGGACCTCCAAGGCATAGAGAGCAAGTTCATTCTTTGTATCCACCTTGAATACCCAATAATTATAAGTCACAAAGGAATCACGGAGGATGTTGGTACGGTCGGCCAGGTACTCCCTCAGCATCTTCCCAAACTTTGCACTCCTTTGGAGAGTACCCCGCGCTTCAGGGCTTGTGAGATGGGAGGGGCTGAGAAAATTCTCCTAGAACTTTGACAGTGTTCCCCTGCCTCTGCTGGATTGAAGTTGTGTCTCTCTCACCTGTAGTCCATGGCTGTCCAATGAACTATGACCTCTGTCGCCAGCGTTTTCAGATGGGAATTTTTTTAATAGGTCCTCAACAAGGGCCCCATTTTTGTTGACCTGTCCTCCTCAGGAATAAGAGATATAAAGTTCTCCTTTAGCATGTGTCTAGTAGTGTCACCAACCAGTAATGATTGTCACCCAAAATTTTGAGAACGCGAGGATCATGGATGGGAAAGGCAGCGTAACATAAACTCAGCCATGCGTGCCAGACTGCTAACTGGCAAGACTTCCGTGTCCTCACCAAGAGGATGAGTGACCATGCTCTCCTCCTCCTCTCTGTCCTCAGGCCATCCACGCTGAACAGACGGTATGACAGTTGTGCAGGTAGTACCATCTATAGCGCATAAAACTAGCTCCTGTTCTTCTTCCTCCTCCTCCTCCTCTTCCTCATTGTCACCCAATCCACGTTGGGATGAGATGAGGCTGGGCTGTGTGTAATCACCCTGTATGGTTTCTTGCTCCATCTCATCGTGCTCCGCCTGCAATGCATCCTCTTTGATTGTGAGCAGAGAGCATTTTAGAAGACAGAGAAGCGGGATGGGGAATTATGGCGTCATCGCCGCTCACCATCTTAGTGGGGTCCTCAAAGTTTTGAACATGTCCACTCCTGAGATCTTATGTGTGGAGTCTGAAATGAATACCGACGGACTTGTTGAAGTTGGTACTCAACAACTGCCCTCTTCTGCTCACAAATCGTTCCCACCATCTGCAGTGTAGAGTTCCAATGAGTGGGGATATCATACATCAGTCTGTGAGCCGGAAGCTGCAAACACTGCTGAATCATGGCAAGGGCGGAGGAAGCTGACTTTCTAAAATGGGCACACAGGCGGCGTACTTTGACAGATCTGGCAGCTCTGGGTAGGATTTGAGAAATCGCTGAACCACGAGGTTATGCATATGTGTGAGCTCGCCTCACCTCAGAGCTGCCGCCAGGTTCTGGTCATTGTCATACACGACCATGCCTGGCTGTAAGCTCAGCGGTGTGAGCCACAGATCTGCCTGATCTTTCAGAGCTGTCCACAACTTTTCAACATTGTGCAGTTTGTCACCTAAGCATATTAGCTTCAAAACAGCCTGTTGCCGCTAGGCCAAGGCTGTGCTGCAGTGCTTCCAGTTTGTGACTGATGTGGTCATTTCGGAGATAGAGGCTGAAGAGGGGGAGGAGGCTGAGGAGGATGAGTTGCAGGAGCTGTAGACTTTGGGGGCAACCCTGTTTGACCTAGCGCCTGCGATTCTTGGCATCGGGAGGACGTGTTCCATCCCAAGGTCCGACTGGGTCCCGGCTCCCAGTGTGCCGTTAGTGAGATTTACCATCCCTGCCCACAAGCACTTGTTCACGTGTCCGTGGTTAGGTGGACTTTCCCGGTATCTGATTTGTAGCGGGCACGGCTAGTGTTTTGGTACACATGGGGGGACGGCTCACCGGGAGAAATAGTGGCGGCTAGGGACCGAGTACCGAGGAACGGCCACCGCCATCAGGTGGTGGAATGCTTCCATCTCCACGAGCCTAAAAGGCAACATTTCTAGCACAAGAAGTCGCGAAATATGGTAATTTAGTACTGTGGCCTGTTTGACGTTGGCTGCGTATTTGCGCTTGCGTTCCAAGGACTGGGATATGGACAACTGAACGCTGCACTGGGACAAGGACATGGACATGCTTCCTGATGCTACTACTTGAGCGTGTGCAATGACAGGTGTAGGGCAGGAGGCATCTTCGCATGCACCAAGGACAGGGGATTGGCTTGCATGCACAATAGCGGAAGAAGCAGTGGTGCCACCCGCAGACACTGTTCTTGGACCCTGGGGTTCGGTCCACAAAGTCGGGTGCTTTGCTGCCATGTGCCTGATCATGCTGGTGGTGGTCAGGCTTTTCGTTCTTTTCCACCTCTGCTGTTACTGGCCTGGCAGGTGGTGCAAATGGCTTTTTTGGGGTTATTGGCAGAGTATTTAAAAAATAACCAGACTCGGGAAGACCTAACAGTTGTACTGGCAACTTCCTTCAGGTTACTGTTACGGGGAACGGTTGCCTGTCCTCTTTCTGCGGCCAACTCACTGCTTATTCCTGCCTGGTGGGGTGCTCTGCCTCCCTCCCCCTGTTTGCTGCTCTCCTCACTCTGCATGTCCTTCTGCCAGGTTGGGTCAGTTACTATATCTTCCACCACCTCGTCTTTCATTTATGCACTCTGGTCCTCCTCATGACTTTCTGGCAACTGTGTCTCATCATCGTCCACATCTTGTAACATTTTCCCACCATCGCCTTCATGTGACCGTGACTGCTCAAATATTTGGGCATCGCTACATGCGATCTCCTCTTGCCCCGCTTCAAGTGGACCGGGCGAGAGGCCTGAATGTATAAATGGAAAAGTAAACAGCTCTTCGAAGTGTACAAGTGTGGGATCAGTTGTCTCCGGGCACTCGGCATTCTGGGAGGAAGGAGGTTCAGGGTGAAGAATATGTGGTCCAGACTCACAGCTACTGAGACTTGACCGTGTGGAAGACAAGGTGGTGGTGGTGCTGGCTAAGTGACTGAAAGCATTATCTGCTATCCAACCAATAACCTTTTCACACTGCTCTGTGTTCAATAGTGGTGTTCTACGGTACCCTCTTAATTGGGACAGGAAGATCGAACAAGAAGATTTGGGTGTTTGTTGTGGCACAATTTCAGCTTGCCCACATCCTCGGCCTCAGCCTCTGCATGCACCATCACCATCACGTCCAGTTCACCGTCCCTTGCCACTTGCCTTACCTATTTTAAATGGAGGACAATATTTTCCACGCTCACTACAAATAACTGAATTTGGAGTGAACTTATATGTGATCCGTGTGACGGACAAACCACAGTTTTAAGTACATGGCCTGTAGGTATCTAGTTTGAACAGCAAACTGGTGTCAATTGCTTCACTGACACACTGAAACTAATTTTTAATGGAGGCCAGAAATGGCAGAATTTTCTGAAAATGTATATATAATCCATGTGACGGAGAAAACACAGTTTTAAATACCTGGCCTGTAGGTAACTATTTTGAACAGCAAACTGGTGTCAACTGCTTCACTGACACACTGAAACAAATTTTTAACAGATGCCAGAATTGGCAGTATTTTCAGCGCAATTATATGTGATCCGTGTGATGGACAAACTACAGTTTTAAATGGCTGGATTTTTAGCACTTTAATATGTAAAGTCTTGGCAGTTTTCTGCAGTGCCAACAAGCAAACGACGCAGATCAACGGTGTTCTCTGGATTGCTTTTTAAGCAAATAATGAGGATTAAGATCCAAAAAAAATTATTCCTGGCCCCTGAGACCTGGGCCTCTTTCTAAAATTATCAACAGCAGCTGCAGCCAAAACTGGAATAGAGCTTCTTGTGCTATGTGCACTGCAGTCTGCTATATAATCTGCCTGCCTGATATTTCTGCAGATGGATTAGTCCTCAAAAGTACTGTTTTTTTAGATGGATATGTGTCTCTAATATTGTTTGATATACCTACACCAGCTAGAAACAAGCAAATCTCTCCCTAGCTCAGCAGCATCTCTCCCTACTGTTAGGCATCAGTTTGGTGCTGGATTTGAAATGGGTCCAGGACTTTCTGTGGTCTCGCATTTCAGCCCAGCCAAGGCTGATGCTGCTCAGCATCACCATCAGTCTCAACACCTACCTGGTCCACGAGCTGTACAAATTGTCTCCCAGATAGTTGTGCCTAGCAATGTTAAGCCTGGGTTGCAGAGGGAGACAGGGCTTGTGGAGTCTAAGTCCACGTTTCGCCACACTGAGCATGTCCGTGACCTGGCAGATCATGATTGGTGGTTTGGCAACCTCCTGATCCGGTGACCTGGCACCGTCTGATTAGTACACGGGTGGCGTCACCAATGGCGCATCGGTGGGCAGGGCTTAGTCTTTAAAAGGCCCACCCACAAACACGGCGACGCGCTGGACCATTGAGCATGATGCTGTTGTGTGGACGACTGTGCTCCACGTGTAGTTTCCTCAGGCAGGTCTAGTGAAAGTAGGCAGGTAGCTTCGCCTTGCAGTCTGGCTGTGTCAGTAGGGGTCGCCTTACACCCCGAGCAGCCTGCAGACGTCCTACTCCCTGTAGACACCTGTGGTCCATGTGGAGAAATACTCCTCTGTCCGGTAGCACGCCGGCAGAGGGCACGTACCCATCGGCGTGAGTCACACACGCATCTTAGCGCCAACTCCTACTACCTAGCGCCTGTATCGAAGACAGGGCTACTGCTTTTCCCCCAGTCACACGTCTCCCTGCGGTTCTTGGAGATTGTGTGAACCGCTGAAACCCGCTCCGTGTGCTTTAACACGGAGTGGTTTATCAGTTAAGTAGGTGCTATCCCGGACGCTCTTCTCCCGTGCAGTTAACGGAGATAGAGCGTACCGCTATACCCGTTCCTGTGTGCAGAAACACGGAAGGGTTTAACATTTAAGTTTGACGCTTTCTTTTCCACCCGGGAAGTGTTCGGCAGCAGTCCACCAGGCTGCATTGCGGACCCCGGGGTCGGTTGCGTTCCATTATATTAAAGTTGTTTGAAACTGCCCCCCTAACAGTATCCGAGCGCCAGGGTCTTGCCGAACATGGCCGACAATCAACAACTGCAGCATTATATACAGCAACTGGAGACCAGACTTAGAACTCTGGAACAAACTGCTCCGCTCGCTGATATCACTGCAGCAGCTTCCCAGTCGGCTACTCTAGCCTACAATATAATTAACTGGGCTGCGGTGAATACTGCAACCACTGCAAGTGCCCCATTACCCCTGTTTGCTCTCCCGGAGAAATTTTCTGGGGATAGTAAACTCTGAAGGGGTTTTATTAATGTATGCCCCATTCATTTGGAGATGATGGAGGCACGGTTCCCCTCTGAAAGAGCCAAAGTGGGATATATCATCTCATTGCTTTCTCACAGGGCTCTGGAGTGGGCTACTCCTCTATGGGAGCGGAATGACCCAGTTGTAGTAAATGCGGGTCATTTCCTTAAGACCCTAAAAAGTGTTTTCCTGGGTCCTCAGGTCACGCATGATATGGCTCTCAAGCTGCTTGCGTTGGTCCAGGGTTCGGCCACTGCCAGTCACTATGCCGTCCAGTTCAGAACCTTAGCGGCTGAACTGGATTGGTCTGAGCGGTCGCTTATCCTGGTGTTCAGGAAGGGTCTGGCCAGGCATATTAAAGACGCTTTATCTACCAGAGAGATTCCAACCTCTCTGGAGGAGTTCATATCTCTCGCTGATCGTATAGACTTGCGTCATGCAGAACACAAGTTAGTGCTAGAGGTTGGCAGACCTCAGTATCTGTTGGCACCAGGGGTCTTTAGATCCAAACCCAAGACTGTCGTCCCGGAGCCTGAGGCTATGGATATATCCCGGACTGAGTCTAGTCCCTCTCGTTCCTGACCTGCTCATCTCTTGGAGCACCCCGTAAATAAGGGTTCCAAGCAGTCGGTAAAACGAGTAGGTCTTACCACCGTTGGTGGAGGTATATTAAATTCCGTGACTTCTTCCTCCAGGTTATCATATGATGTGACATTGTCCTTTGGTAAATCTGCAGTTGCTGACAAGGAGTGGGTGGACTCTGGTGCTGAGGGCAATTTTTTGTCATCTGCGTTTGCCAGGAGGCATGCCATCCCTATTGAGCTACTCTCTAGTCCAATGAACATTAGTGTTGCCAATGGTTCACTCCTGGATGTGCAAATCACCCAACAGTCGATCCCTCTCACCATGTCATTTCCTCAGGGCCACCGGGAGGTTATCTCTTTTCTTATTATTCCCGGTGGATTAGACGAGGTGTTATTGGGTCTCCCCTGGTTACGTTGTCATACTCCACACATTGACTGGAATACGGGGAGAATTTCTTCCTGGAGTGAGAATTGTACATCTCAGTGTTGGTCAAAGTCACCTGGAGGGTAGTCTCTGATCCTCCTATCTTTGTGACATCCGGTACAGATTCCTTGTCTGTTTCCAGGACCCGGGTCTAGTCAGGTTATGTCGCAAAAAACTCTCAGGAGGAGAGGGTGGCTGCAGTGTCTTCCAACCCGGTTCCGTCGGGGAGGACGTTTGTTTCCCCTAATCTACGGAGTATGGTGCTCTCCTGGGCTCATGCCCCTAAAACCGGAGCTCACCTGATGGTCAAATGTACCACTAAGTCCCTTCAAGGGTCCTATTGGTGGCCCCAGAATGTCAAGGACTTTGTTCTCGCGTGTCCCGTCTGTGCAAGAGATAAATCTTTCCGCCAGAGACCGGCGGGTCCTTTCCCTCTGTCATCCGTGGAGGATCCCACACATAGAGAACCAGTTGTCACTTCTTGCCATCCTGCTTCCCGCCCTAAAAAAGGTATCCTGTACACCGGAGGGGTCACACTTTCGTGAATCCTCTCTGTGACCCGATGGACCACATCCTTGCCCTTCGGCTCATGGATGAAGATGAGCGTTAAGTGGAGGGGTATGATAATGTTAGGTGTTGGTCTGGTGCTGGATTTGAAATGGGTCCAGGACCTTCTGTGGTCTTCCATTTCAATCCAGTCAGGGATGATGTAGCTCAGCATCGCCATCAACCTCACACCTAGCTGGTCCACGAGCCGTACAAATTGTCTCCCAGGTAGTTGTGCCTAGCAATGTTAAGCCTGGGTTGCAGAGGGAGACAGGGCTTGTGGAGTCTAAGTCCACGTTTCACCACACTGAGCATGTCCGTGACCTGGCAGATCATGATTGGTGGTTTGGCAACCGCCTGATCCGGTGACCTGGCACCATCTGATTGGTCCACGGGTGGCGTCACCAATGGCGCGTCGGTGGGCAGGGCTTAGTCTTTAAAAGGCCCGCCCACAAACATGGCGGTGCGCTCGGATCATTGAGCATGATGCTGTTGTGTGGACGACTGTGCTCCACATGTAGTTTCCTCAGGCAGGTCTAGTGAAAGTAGGCAGGCTAGTGAAAGTAGGCAGGTAGCTTCTCCTTTCAGTCTGGCTCTGTCAGTAGGGGTCGCCTTACACCCCGAGCAGCCTGCTGACGTCCTACTCCCTGTAGACACCTGTGGTCCACTTGGAGAAATACTTCTCTGTCCTGCAGAGGGCACGTACCCGTCGGCGTGAGTCACACACGCATCTTAGCACCAACTCCTACTGTCTAGCGTCTGTATCGAAGACAGGGCTACTGCTTTTCCCCCGGTCGCACGTCTCCCTGCGTTTCTTGGAGATTGTGTGAACCGCTGAAACCCGCTCCGTGTGCTTTAACACGGAGTGGTTTATCATTTAAGTAGGTGCTATCCCGGACGCTCTTCTCCCATGCAGTTAACGGAGATAGAGCGTACCGCTATACCTGTTCCTGTGTGCAGAAACACGGAAGGGTTTAACATTTAAGTTTGTCCCTTTCCTTTCCACCCGGGAAGTGTTCGGCAGCAGTCCACCATGCTGCATTGCGTACCCCAGGGTCGGTTGGGTTCCATTATATTAAAGTTGTTTGCAACCGCCCCCCTAGCACCTACACTGTCTGATTCCTGAGTGACTGTGACGAGCATGGCGGCGCCAGGTCTGATATTGATCTGATTACGCTGTGCAGCCAGCCAATCACTGTAATGCCACAACCAACATGGCTACGGCTTTACAGTGAGTGTCAGGCAATCCCTGCATGTTCACTGGCTCTGTAAAGAGCGCCAAACATGCAGGGAGGAGACCCGAGCTCCCGCCGAGCAACCCCGGAAATACTCGGCGAGCACCAAGCAGTAGCGAGCATGCTCGCTCATCACTATTGGCTAAAAATAATTTTTGCTATTAGGTCTAATTAAACAAAATTGCATGGTTTGCATTCTATATACTCTGTATAGTATTGTCTATTGCTGTCTGCAGCATTTACTGAGAATCTGTCACTTAGCTTTTGGGGTATTTTATTACTCTTATCTTATATCTTTTGAGCTCCTGTAATTTAAAAAGTTCATCTAAACTGCATATGGTTATAATAACTCAGTTAAGAGGAGCTTAGAAGAACAAATTCAATAGTTATAAAATCTTCCATCGGAATGGGCTGACTGATGGATTAGTTCATTCTGCAGTCAGCAATAAAAAGTGCAAAACAAAAGATGTAAAAGGCAAAAAGCGCAATTTTTTAATGAATCCGGATTGCAGAAAGACAAGGTCTAAATAAAATCAAATAAATATGTAATGCCCGCAAAGGAATTTATATTCTTTCAAGGGTGTGTGGAATTTATAAATATCATATATTTAAACTCAGTTGAAATAATAAACTATCATTTTATTTTTTATTCAAAAAACATCACAGAAGAGAAATAGGCCTTACCAACACCAGGTCAGATTACCAAAGCACAAGCAGGATGCAGCAGACCCACATGATAAAGCCAGTGGCAAGCACAGCTGCAGAATACTGATGCAACAGCCACCCCCTCCATGAATTGGCAGATATGTGAGTGGCTGTGCGGTATTAAAAATGCACACAGATAGGCCTTGCATAGGACACCATTCACACAGATAGGTATGATGCACAGTGTCTGGGTTACAGCCTATTAATGACGCCCATAATTTCAAGTCGAGCGGGCTGTCCAGCACTATATACGTGCACCACACAGGACATATTCCCCAATTCACCCAACCAACACAAAAGGGTCAGGCTGCATTCTGCAAATGATGAAAAATGTGGAATAAAAAGATGAAAAATAATGTATAAGATAAATACATTACATGAGGTATTGGTCGATATTTTGGCCAAAATACGCAAGCTCGCAACCCGTGTCAAGGGTCTTCATTAGTGATGACCGAGCATGCGCGTCACTGCTCGGTACTCGCCCGAGCATCTCAGTACTCAAGATGCTCGGAGCTCGCCGAGTACTTTCGAGATGCTCGGGCGGGAGCTCTGGTCCCCGTCCTGCATGTTTGGCGCTATTTACAGCACCAATCATGCAGGGATTGTCTGCCACTCACTGTAAAGTCACAGCCATGGTGGTTGTGGCATTACAGTGATTGCCCAAATCGATGGGAACAGTTCAGCAGCGGCATACACCGGTACCCGACAATTTAGAACAGAAAGAATAGAGCACCACACATAGATTAGATAGATAGAAACATGTCAGTCACATATATAATAAGTACAGTGACAGTGTGGGTTACTATACTTGTTATTTAGTTTTAAAATAAAGGATTTATTAAAAAAAAAAAATAATAGTGCTTTTGTCTCTTTAAAAAAGCCGGCCGGCTCACTATACTTATTATATATGTGACTGACATGTTTCTATCTATCTAATCTATGTGTGATGCTCTATTCTTTCTGTTCTAAATTGTCGGGTACCGGTGTATGCCGCTGATGGATTGCCGGCCGGCTTTTTTAAAGAGACGGGTGCATGAAAATCGGAGGGCACTAGTGTGTTCCAAGTGCCCTGCTATGTTTTTCATGCACCCTCCTATATACCCTGCCTGCCTGTCTGCCTATATATTCTGCTGCCTGAAATTTAATTGAGCACCGTTCTCATCGATTTGGGAAATATTTTTGACCTTCTGCAGACCGCCGGGGCGGGGGCCACCAGAGAAATGCTCGAGTTTCCCATTGGGCTCGTTGCTCGGGTCGAGCACCCGAGTATTCCAATGTGCTCGACCCGAGCTTCGAGCACCCGAGCATTTTACTGCTCGCTCATCACTAGTCTTCATACTTGCGAGTCCCTACTCTATTGTTTGCGAGTAGTGATGAGCGAACATGTTAAAAATCCGATCTCAAAAGTTAAGTTTAGGACAAATGTGGCACATTCGGATTCGTGATCGGAAAGTCGAGCATTTTTACTTAAATTCGGGAAAAATCAGCAACGTTCGGCAAATAAGTCCGGGAACGTGATTGCAAGGCAGCTACAGCATTTTTAAGACTTTGGCTAGCATTGTGCCTGTGTATGATGAGAGGAGGGACAATTTAAATGACTAAACAGGCTGGGAGAGCTCAGAACAGGTCAGAGCAGTGGCGCGCTTTTTTTTTCCCCTGTATCTTTAAATGAGGAAAGTGCGGCTAGCCAATCAGAGTGCAGGAAGCATCCACACTGTCAAAACACAATGGCTTCTGCCATTGGCTGCTGAAATCACATGTCCTCTCTATATAAAAAGCGGCCATGTTCCCTCAGCATCATTTTATGGATGTCACACTGCCAGTGATAGATGCTGCTCCTCCACCCTGCTCCTGTGTAATGAGAGATATTAGCTAGATAGATGGGTGCTTGTTTGGAAGTCAGAAAGTGTAGATAAGTCCTCTGCTGTGTACCTGTGAAATCGACCTTGAAGCACATTTTTTTTTTGTGTTCAATTACTTAGATTCAGACAGAAACAGCAGGGCCCATGCCATAGAAATGGGTTGTGCATCGGTTGTATTTTGCTGTATGCACGAGTATCTTGTCAATCTATTTTTTCACTTGCTTATGTGATAAAGCAAGCAAGCCCTTGTAGCCCACCTTTTGATTTTGTGAGGTTGAAATTCAGCTGTATGCAGACTCTGCAACGCTTCTCAGGGCAGAGCACAAAAACCTTTTTTTCATTTGTTAATGTGATAGTGCAAGCTATAGTAGCCAGCTTTGTCATTTTTTGGTGGGTGAAATTCAGCTGTATGCACAGTAAAAAATCAATACTTTTTCTGTTGCTAGGCAGAGTCCACAAAAGATTTTTTTGTGTCGCAAACGTGATATACTCTGCTATAAGACACCTACTATTTTAGTGCCATTAAACTTCATCTGTTTTCAGAGTAAAAAAAATCGATTTTTTGTCTTGTTAGGTAGAGTCCACAAAAGATTTTTTTGTGTCGCAAAAGTGATACACTCTGCTATAAGCCACCTACTATTTTAGTGGCGTTGAACTTCAGCTGTTTTCAGAGTAAAAATAAAGATTTTTTGTGCTGCTAGCCAGAGTCCAAAAAATATTTTTTTCTGTGACAAAACGTGATACACTGTCCTATAAGCCACCTACTATTTTAGTGGTGGTGAACTTCAGCTGTTTTCAGAGTACAAAAATAATTTTTTTCTGCTGCTAGCCAGACTACAAAAAGTATTTTTATCTGTCGCAAACGTGATACACTCTGCTAAAAGCAACCTTCTACATTAGTGGCGTTGAACTTCAGCTGTTTTCAGAGAAAAAAATAGATTTTTTCTGTTGCTAGCTAGATTACATAAAGTATTTTTATCTGTTGCAAACGTGATACA
The DNA here is from genome assembly GCF_046119375.1 of Phyllobates terribilis. Lineage (NCBI taxonomy): Eukaryota > Metazoa > Chordata > Amphibia > Anura > Dendrobatidae > Phyllobates > Phyllobates terribilis. The sequence goes on along the minus strand of NW_027362764.1, from coordinate 527,785,322 downwards.
CCCTGCTAAAAGCCACCTACTACTTTTGTGGTGGTGAACTTCAGCTGTTTTCAGAGTAAAAAAATAAATTTTTCTGTTACCAGCCAGAGAAAAAAAAATATTTTATTCTCTCGCAAACATGTTACACTCTGCTATAAGCCACCTAGTCCTTTAGTGGCGATGAAATTCAGCTGTATGCAGAGTGAGAAAAAAATTTTTTTGCTGTTCCTAACATGATACAGCAAGCTAGATCTGAGTTTGAAATATCTTGGAACATATATCGTATGTTATACTGGCCTCATCCACACTAACAAAAATGCTTTGTTCAGTTTCTAACGTTATACAGCAGGGGATATCTCAGTTTGAAATAGTTTGGAGAATATCTCGTATGTTATACAGGCCTCATCCACTCTAAAAAAATACTTTCTTCTGTTAGTAACGTTATACAGTAGGCCTTGTCATTTAGTGCCACTGAAATTCAGGTGTGTGGAGAGCTGTTGCAAAGGAAAAAATCTAATTTTGTTTTGCTAATAGCGTGCTACTACCACAGGATATGAGCAACATGAGTGTGAAAAAGAGAGGTTATGGTGGAAGGGGGAATAGGCTTGGTGTGCATGGTATATGTGAGGTAGGTGGTAATGTTGGTGAAAGCACTAGTGAACTAAAACCATCATGTCCTATCAGAAGACAACTGACAACTTCTGTTACTTCTGTTACTGGATGGGCTACTCCACTCCCTATCTTTGGAAGCCACATGGGGCCAGAAAGAGCAGGTTCTCCAGTAGATGGCAAGCGCTGCTTCAAGTGGCCTCTCCTCTTCTTCCTCCACCTCAACATCCCACAGAGTACAGTCCACAGAGGTGGCACCCCAATTACCCTTGTCACAACTGTTCCAGTGTCCAACTGACTGTAGCGAACCACAGACGGGCGGGTGAGTCTGTAGAACTTCTTCAGCCTTTCTATACCATGAGCATCAGAAGTGTACTTTAAACATTCACAGAGTCAAGAAGAGTAGGAAAGCATCTGCACCGATGCCAAAAAAATTTCAGTTTTATTCGGTGCAGGACAAAGTAGAGTCCGAGCAGGTTCCTGACCCTCGTCACCAGACGTTAACCACCAGGGAGGGATTTGATCCTGATGAAACTCAGATATATGAGGCTCATGCGGACTGTACTGTGCTGTCAGGGCAAGAAGAAGAGGAGGAGGAGGGTGACTGCCAGGGAGAGGAATGGGATAACACATTGGATGATGATGAGGTTGTAGATCCCACTTGGTGTGATCCCAGAGGCACTCGGTGGAGTAGCTCATCGGAGGAGATAGAGAAGGAGGTGATGCAACCACGACGAGCACTCCATCCAACAATGGCAGTGACCAGCACCAGGGGCGTGTCTGCAGCTCGCAGGACGGAAAGGGTTGTCTAGCCTTGGCTTTTTTGACACCGCAAAGGATGAGCCAACTCACGTTATCTGTCAACTTTGCAAGAAAAAACTCAGTAAAGGGAAAAAGGGCAATAATTTGACTACTACATGCATAAACTTTCACATGCGCAATCAACATGCATTACCCTGGCAATCTCACTGCGATAAATCGCGGACCTCAACAACCATCAGCAGTTCCATCAACCGCATCTGCTGCTTCTTCCTCCTCCTCTGTTACCATGCCAAGTAATGTGACGCAGGTGTCCCACCGCAGAACCTTCGGTTATTTACCCGCTCCAGTCAGGCTGAGTGAGAGCCCGTCAGCTGTAACGGAAGCGGACATGACTGCTGTTTTTGACTGATCTCAGAAAACGAGCACACAATAACTTTATCAATCCATCGTAACATCTCCAACTGCATCTCACTCACGGTCCAGCAGTTTGTCCAGTTCACCGTACTCCACCCTCTCTCAGCACAGCAGCCAGCCCTTGGTCCTGTAATTGTGGTCACGTAAAAGATTGTTTCCTCCTACACATGACAAAGCTAAGAGGTTGAACTCTCCAATCTGTTGGCCACGGAAATGGTGGTGTCAGGCCCTAATTTTTTGAACTGTGAACACTCCTGTATGGCTGCTTTTTTACTGAGGAGGAAACCAGACAACCTAGGGGAAACCCTGCAAACACAGAGAGAACATACAAACTACTTTCAGATGTTGTTCATGGTGGGAATTGAACCCAGGACTCCAATGCTACAAGGTTGCAGTGCTAACTACTGACTCACCATACTGCTCTCTCTGTTCTCCTGATATCTAACATGCTGGAGAAACTTGCACCTACTGCCACTCAGTATCTTCAGCTCCCTTCTGAGAAACTAATGTTTGGGCAGCCACTCAGTCTACCAAATAAAATTCCTGAGAAGGAAATTGTGGATGGCTTTGCTTCTAGTACTGGGTGCACTGCTAATACCATGGCGACTAGCCATAATTCATTGGAAATATTCCAGAATGGTTGGAGACGAGCTCATTCCCACAGAAAAGTACCAGCAGCAAGCTAAGGAGATGGTAGCCTCTATCATCATAAAGGAGTTAACTCGTTGTCTAGGAGACCGACTACCGCTGCTGTCTACCTTGAAAACATTGTGTTGAAGCTTTCAAGGTGTCAAGGGTTTACTGTGACAGAGAGGAGCCAGAAGACCGCAACACTGATTCCTCTCACTCATTCAGTCATTAGAAGCCTTTCGCCTTAATATTAATTGGTGCAGGGGTTAATCTGCTCAATTGTGAGATCCTGGAATCTTACCACGATTTAGGCTCTCTGCAGATTTTCCCTGTGCAACTCCTCTACTGTGTAGTGCTTTACCCCAACACATCAAACTGTCGCCTACCGTGGAAAACTTGAAAAGGAAACTGAAGACGCACTTCTTCTGACAAGCATACAATCTACGGTAACCCTCGCTCCAGCATACCGCTGCACGATTAGCTGTACCCTGATGTACTGTATCCTCACTCATCCCTTGTAGATTGTTTGTGTGCCCTCGCGGGCATGGTCCTCTCTCCTTTTGTACTAGTCGGTGAGTCAGCAATGGTGACGCCTCTTCACATGTAAAGCACCACAGAATAAATGTCGCTGTAATAATAATATTAATTATAGTACTTGTACTCTGGGTCAATTGATAGCACTTTCCAGGTGTCTATCCCTAATTTGATGCGTTTTGGGCCCGTTTGAAGGTGTTTTATATGCATTTTTTGGCCTCCCCATTGAATCCTATGGCACTCGGTATCGTTTGGCGAATATTCGCCGAACGTAATCCGAACCGAATATTGAAACATTCGCTCATCCCTTTTTACGAGCTGGCGTATTTTGGCCAAATTATAGACCAATACCTCTTATACCAATCTTATACATTATTTTTCATCTTTTTATTGCATATTTTTCATCATTTGCAGGATGCAGCCAGGCCCTTTAATGTTGGTTGGGTGAATTGGGGCGTCTGCCTTTTGGGGTGCACATGTATAGTGCTGGAAAGCCCGCTTGATTTAAAATTATGGACGTCATTAATAGGTTATAAGCCAGACACTGTGCATCACACCTATCTGTGTGACTGGCGTCCTATGCAAGCCCCATCTGTGTGCATTGTTAATATGACACAGCCACTCACATTTCTGCCAGCTCATGGAGTGTATGGCTGTCATATCAGTATTCTGCACCTGTGCTTGCCCCCGCCTTTATCATGGGGGTCTGCTGCATCCTGCTTGTGCTTTGGTAATCTGACCTGGTGTTGGTAAGGCCTGTTTTTTTTCTGTGATGTTTTTTGAATTCATGTCCTTTTCTGTGTGCCGTTTTTATTTTTTTTTGGCAGTTTAAAATTTCAATGCCAATATCTACAGTTGAAACCAGAAGTTTACATACACTATATAAAAAGACACATATGCAAGTTTTTCTCAATATCTAACATAAAATCAGAATAAACATTTTCCGTTTTAGGTCAATTAGGATTACCACAATTTTTAATATTTGCCAAATGTCAGAATAATGATACAGAGAGAATGTTTTAAGGCATCTTTATTACTTACTGCAAAGTCAAAAGTTTACATACATTTCATTAGTATTTGGTACCATTGCCCTTAAACTGAATGACTTGGGTCAAACGTTTGGAATATCCTTCCACAAGCTTCTCACAATAGTTGATCAAAAGTTGGGGCCATTCCTCCTGAAAAAAATGGTGTAACTGATCCAGGTTTGTAGTTCGCCTTGCTCGCACCTACCTTTTCAGCTTTGCCCATAAATATTCTATAGGATTAAGATCAGGGCTTTGTGATGGCCACTCCAAATCATTGACTTTGTTACCCTTAAGCCACTTTGTTACCATTTAGGCAGTATTCTTAAGGTCATTGTCCATTTGGAAGACCCATTTCCACCCAAGGTTTAACTTCTGGGCTGATGTTTTGAGATGTTGATTCAGTATTGCCACATAATCTTCTTTTCTTATGATGCCATATATTTTGTGAAGTGCACCAGTCCCTCCTGCAGCAAAACAACCCCACAACATGATGCTGCCACGCCCGTGTTTCACAGTTGGGATTGTGTTCTTAACCTTCCAAGCTTCTCCCTTTTTCATCCAAACATAACGATGGTCATTATGCCCAAAAATTTCAATTATAGTTTCATCAAACCATGGGACATGTCTTCAAAAATGATGGTCTTTGTTCCTGTGTGCATTTGCAAACAATAATCTGGCTTTTTTATGTTTATTTTAGTGTAATGGCTTCTTCCCGGCAGAGTGGCCTTTCAGCCCATTTTGATACAGTACTCATTTCATTGTGGTTATTGACACAATCTTATCAGCTTCCGCCATCATCTTCACAAGGTATTTTGCTTTTGTCATTGGGTTGATATGCACATGTCAGACCAAAGCACGTTCATCTCTGGGACACAGAACCCATTTCCTTCCTGAGCGGTATGATTGCTGGATATTCTCATCTTGTTTGTACTTGCATATAATTGTTTGTAGAGATGAACGAGGTACCTTCAGGTATCTTGAAATTGTACCCAAGGATGAACCAAATTTGTGAAAGTCCACAATTCTCTTCCTGATATGTTGGCTGATTTCTTTAGACTTTCCCATGAAGCTACACAAAGAATCAGTATGTTTCTGGTGTGTATTAAAACACATGCATGGGTGTGCCTCTAATTTACTCATATGTTGCCAAAAAATCTATCAGAAGCTTCCAAACACATGACATCATCGTCATATGTGCAGTCCAGAATTGTTTAAAGGCATAGTAGCCTTAGTGTATGTAAACTTTTGACTTTGCAGTTAGTAATAAAAATACCTTAAAACATTCTCTCTCTCATTATTCTGGCATTTGGAAAATATTAAACATTATGGTAATCCTAATTGACTTAAAACGGGAAAGGTTTATTATGATTTCATGTCAAATATTGAGAAAAATATGCATATTTGTCTTTTTATATAGTGTATGTAAACTTCTAGTTTCAACTGTATATATATTTGTATATTAAAAAATACTTAAATGTTGCAGTTTTCATTATAGGCAATGGGTTTCTTAATTAACTGACAATATTTATTCTGTAGAGAGCACTAGAGATGAGCAAATCGATCCGCTGAGGGTGGAGTTTGAGACGAATTTCCTGAAATTTGCAGTTTCACGCAAATTCGAAAACATGTGACATTAACAAAAATGTGTCCAACACCATTTCCCTCTTTGCTGTAGCATCAGATAGCAGGCCAATGTCTTTTTGTGTGGCTGTGCTGATCTCCCAATAATGCCCTACTGAAATGACATTTAGTTAGTCACACCTTGTACAGTGGTGGTCAGTACTTTGGCCATCACAGATCAGCAGTTTCCAATGGAGCACAGCTTGTCCAGCAAAGCCATCTTCAATCTCCACTGAGTAAGTCTCTCTATCCTGTAGAGTGTAAGCTCTTATGGTCAGCAGGGTCCTCCCTCTCTCTCTCTATTTTTATCTCCTGTACAGGTTAAGCTCTTATGATCAGTGTTGTCATTTCTCTCTCTCTCTTCAGTAGTGCGTAGATATTATATCCAGTGGGAGTCTCTCTCTCCTGTAGAGTGTAAGCTCTTATGAGCTGCAGGGTCTTTTCTCTCTCCCTCTCTCTTTTGTAGTGTGCAAGCTCTTATGGTCAGTGGGGTTTACTCTCTTTCCTCTCCCCCACATATATTTTCAAAGCAAATACAAACTTTCGAGTATTGAAATTCTAGTAAATTTATTAGCCACAAATCAAATTTTTGGGAGAAATTCAAATTTCAAAAGATCTGCTCATCTCTTGAGATCACTTCTCATAAATCATCTCATTGTCATCACAACCATCCCTTTTCACCAACTGGCAATTCAATGAATGAATTATCTCTCCCTTTGACTGGTTTTAAGTAAAAGTTATTATTCACACATTATGGACTAATTACAGCTAAAACATCTTTAATTGGAGACATGTTTTTTTTATAGGTAAAGCATGTTGATTGTTTCACCTATAATAATAGCATAGACAGCTACATCGTAAATCATGGGAAAATTATATTGAAACTCAACTGCAACATGTGAGCACATTCTTTTAAAAATGTATCATAACACCTTACTTTTGGTAATGAGCCCACATCTATATGTGAATAGAAACTCATAGATGACATTCTGTTTTTTCCCATCAATATGTATGCGTGTGAGACATGTATATTTTTGTTTAAAAATTTATAACATTATCACCAATTTATACAGTGCTTTGAAAAAGTATTCATACCCTATGAACTTTTTCACATTTTTTCACATTACACTTACAACTTAAATGTATTTAATTAGAATTTTACATGATACACCAACACAAAGTAGAAAGTATTTGTGACGTGTAAAGGAAATTTTACATGGTTTTCTACTTATATAAATCTGAACATTGTGACATGCATTTGTAATATCTGATTCCCCTAAATAAAATCCAAAGTGACCAATTGCCTCCAGAAGTCACATAAATAGTCAATTGAGTTCACCTGTGTGTAATTTATTCTCAATAAAACTACAGCAGTTCTGTGAAGGCCTCCAAAGTTTTTTAGGGAACAAACAGCATGATGAAAACCAAGGAAAACACCAGACAGATCAGTGATAACATTGTAGAGAAGATTAAAGCAAGATTAGGTTATAAAAAAAAATAGCCCAAGTTCTGAACATCTCATGGAGCAAAGTTCAATCCATCATCCACAAATGGAAGGATTATGGCACAACAGCAAACCTACCAAATCATAGCAATCCACCTAAACTGACATCCCAAACAAAGCATAAGTTAGAGAAGCAGCCAAGAGGCCTATGGTCACTTTGGTCAAATGAGACCTAAGTAGAACTTTGGGGGCAAAATGCAAAACGCTGTGGTATTAAGTACTCTGGGATGTTCAGACCATGTCCCTGTATGGAAAGACGCAGCCATTCCACAGTATACAGCAGGGGTATATTTATAAGATTACCTCTGTACAGGGCAAAAAATGTTAAAAACATCCAATTGTGGAACTTGTTTTTATTTCAAGATCTATGGATTAAAATGCACTTTGTTTGTGGGAAAACTCCTTTAAATAGTGATAAAGAAAATAATAAATACACGTATTGAAATCCATAATTTGCCAAAATGTTATATTACTTGTTATGTGTCAGTCATGTACTAGCTTTAAAAATAATGTTTTGTTTCAGCTAAAACAAAACCAAGGCTGAGCCTGCAGATATTGTTAGAATGTTATGTAAGACATTGTACTATAGATAAGATATTCTCTCAGAAACATCAAGCCTGGAAGCCTCATTTGTCGATTGTTATATTATATTTCAAATATTGAATTCTTCAGTCTGAGCATGTGTGGAAATTTCATGGCTGTAAACTAAAATTTTGATTTAACTACTGCTCCCTTCTGCAACAGAGCAAATCCCTCCCACATGGTCACAGGGGTCCAATATGCACCTTTTATATCTTATCTTTAGATAATTATTTTTCTTTTTGAAACTACTATTCTAAATGCATCTGCATTTTATTCAAAACACCCAAAACACCTATAAAGATGGATGTTTTGCTTGGAAAGTAGATTTCCATGTCAGTAGAGGGCATTAATAAAAGTAGCAGATAATCCAAATTTTTCTGAAGTAGAAAAAGCATAGTCCTAGTCCTATTAAGCCTGTCAAGATTTTTCTGCATCTAGAAATAAGAATACCACAGGAGATTTAGAAGACTCTGTAAGAGCCATTAAATTAAAAATCCTACATGTGTTGTCAGCTGATTGACATCGCATTGGCAAGCTATCTGAGACTACATTCAATGGCTGGATTCTAATGGAACCCTTGGCTGAAATATCCCATTACAATATTGACATGCTCCTACTGTTGTCTTGCATCTTGCATTCTTTCTCAGATTCTCCACAATATCCTTATACTGCATTTCTCCCAACATGTGCCGACACCTCTGCTTTATACTTTACAGGACTTATGGTATCACTCACTTTTTCTTCTTTAGACATTCATGTCTTAAACAATCTGTAGGGGACTTCAGAGAAAATCATTTTACCCCAGACTTCTGCACATCAATTCCTGTACTTTCTGCAATGTTATTGTAGCATCGGCGTCTCTGCCTCCTGCCGGGTAGAGATGCCGTTCCCCTCACCGCCGCGGTCCAGGTCCTGCATCTTCCTGCTCCCCTTCCCAGGCACTGTGCTTAGGGCGCGCGCGCACTCCCTCCCTCTTAAAGGGACTGCGCGCGCTGTCCTATAGAGTCCCCAGCCAATGGCCGGAGGACTTCCCCTATATAAGGCACCTCCTCCAAAATGGAGGTGCCTGTGCAAGGTTGTTGTTACATGTGCTAAACACTTGCTCCAGCCCTCAGGTCCTGACAGTCTGTCTGTCAGTCCAGCCCACCAGCCTGTCTAACAGTTCTGTTCTCCAGTCTGTCTACAGTTGTGCCCGCCAGCCTGCTTACCTGGAGCACCTGCCTGTAACCTGCCATGTCCGTCAGTCTGCCTACCTGGAGCACCTGCCTGTTACCTGTTTTGCCCGCCAGCCAGTCTACCCGGAGCACCTACCAGTTACCTGCCGAGCCCACCTTTTCGCCTACCCGGAGCACCCGTCTGGCTATCTGCCGAACCAGCCTGCTTATCTACCCGGTCCACCCGTCAGCCTTCCTGCTGTGCTCATCCGCTGTACCGGTCAGTTCCTGCCACCTGACCCATGGGAGTCACCTGCTCTCACACAAGGTTGGTCCCAGAGTGGCACCTGGTCCTCCTGCCCGGTTCCTCCCTGGTTCACGGAGTCGACTAAGCCGCCATGTGACCTAGGTCAGGCCGAGTAGGCACGCCTCTCTGGTCCCTCCTTGCACCAAAGCACAGAGGTTCCACCACCCGGATTTGTAACAGTTATTTTCTCTCAAGAAGCCTACTTTAGACTGTTATGGACAACTGGAAGAACAACAATCCAGAGAAGAAAAGGTGAATGCTACCAAGTCAAAATCAAAGGGATAGTACCAATGACAAATCAGTGGACAGCAACAAGGTAGATTAGACAGATTAGACAGCCGGAGACAGAACCAGAGAGATAAAGTCATACACAGATGTAGCAGGACAACGGGGGGTTAATGCAGTCCACTGTCAAGTTCAAGTTTGTATCCAAGTAAGACAGCAGTGTAATGGTTAATAAATCGGGTCTGGTAGCAAAAATAATTTAGAATCTAGCAGGTCAGGATGAGGTATGAAGGACATCCAGAGTGAAAGTCAGAGTAAGATCAAGAGGTAAAACCATATTGACTTAAATATAAAATCAATAGGAAAGCAAAAGGTTAAAGCAGCCTAGAGTTAAGTCCAGGTATCTAGTCAGGTAAGGCAGTGTAGAGTAGTAGTTATTTGTTAAAAAAAAAACATGTCAGGTAACAGGAATCTAGCATTAAGAGCAAAATAATTGACTATATTGGATAATGGGCAAGATAACAGAGTGAATTTTTAATGGTCTAGTACAAACCCCTCTTGTAATTGACAATCCCCAACCATTCTTAGGTCAGCAAGCCCTAGTTTACATGAATTAAAATGCTGAATAAAGCTGAGCAGAAATCACGTACTGTAACTAGTAGTGAAGCCGTAGCTGAAGTTTGCATCTGTACCTTGCCATGCGGCAAAAAAAGGGGGTTCCTGGCTTGGTGTGTGTAATATGGCAATATTCCACTGCAGACCGTATGTTGCTGCTTGACATGATAGGCCAAGTCCCCAAAATATAGAGATGAATGAGGGAGACCAGAGTCCAAAAAAACCCTTTTCTTTACTCAACAAACAGGTGGGAAGTATACACATCAGATTGCCAGCACAAGGCTATGTGCCCACGATGCCGAAATTAAGCGGAAATTTTCCTGAGCATTTCTGCATCTCCCTGGCCAGAAAAACGCATGCGTTTTTAGTTGCGTTTTTGACGCGTTTTTGCATGCGGATTTTACCTGCGTTTTTTTAAGCATATTTCAAGCGTTTTTGAACACAAATAAAGTTAGTGAAAAAAAAAAATAGTGAGACTGCTGATGTCATTTCCTAGTTCAACCCCTCTTCACCATTTTTTTTTTGCAATAGACAGGATGCCACAGGAACTGCAGCCTCTGCGTGTCAGCAGACCGTGCATGCACCTTTTGCTGCTGACTGCCATAAATCTCCCGTACTACTACTGCGAGCAGGTAATAGATTTAAAGTAGATTTTTTTGGGGGTTACATTATTTTTAAGTAGTGTGTACTAACCTATTATTGTTTCATGGGAGCGGTAAAGGAGGAGAAGAAGACTCAAAAAGATGTGGGTGCACCCTATCTTGCAGGAGCGGGCGGACAAGGGCCACTTCAATGTTCTTTACCACGATTTAAGGAGGTAAGATATATGGGAAAAAAGGATATTGTTACCCGTGTGTACCATTTTTTTTTAAGGAGTTTTTGTTGGTAGGCTATATTCCAAAATTAAATTTTAATCCGTGTGTATATTTTTTGGGGGGGGTTTCTGTTTAATAAAGTTTTCCAGAAAAATTCCAGCAGTTTTGCTGTCTGACCATTGCTGCATTTGATCGGCTGTTAATCCTTATTTCTCCTGACCTGGACTACAGTGACACCATAATGCGATGGGCCATCTCTACTGAGGAAAGGCTGCTCATCACCTTGCGGTAAGTTGAATGTTTCCATATATATATGTGTTTTTTTTATTTTTAGATATAAACAACGTATGCTGCCACGGCCAGAATAATTATTGTGTCAGTATTTGCACATTATTATTGTCCTAAATTGTAGAAAAAACGCGTGCTGAACAAGATAATTTTTTAAAATAGAAACACCACACCAATTCTGCATTTATCATCCATGGCCAGTTTCACATGTACACATATCTCCATCACCTTACCAAAAAATGTTCCAGAGATATCCATTCCCCATGTGCCAGTGTGTGTTTTCCATGTTGTAGTTGTGTGCGTTACGTGTGCTGCACCTGGATCACATGGACGGACTTGTGGGAGTCAGCACTACAATCGCTGATCCCAGGAGTCGGTGCTGAACGCTGCCCTCATCATGGTTGCTCAGAACGAGCAGGGACCATGATGAGGGGGTTAGTAGTGTGTCCCCACCTGTAAAAATTAAGAATAAAGTACTAGCAATCATTATGTCTCTAGTCTCCGGTACGTCTGGAAACTGTCACCACTCATATAGGAGAAACTGACGTGTGAAAGAGCCCTTGTGCGATTTTGTATTTTAAGAATCACATAGGAACAGAAGTTCCACCACCCATGAATGGGCACAGCAGCACACCCCTCCAGTTTGGTGTACCTGTTTTTGTTAGTCACCCTGTGGTGACGGCTCCGCTGCGTCAGTTTTTGTGTACCTATTTTTTGCTTGGCCATGATATAACAATGCACCAAGATCAGATTGAAAATGTCACTGATGTGTGAACTCTGGAGCAAACATCGTATGCAAACACAGACACCAAACGAAAACAGAATAGAATTGATATGTGTGAACTCAAGAGCAAACAAAAGATGAAAAAACACCTACAAAATGTGTAACCAAACCACCCCACCCAAAAATTGCGCTCATTGCTGGAATAGTATTTTGTAATAAAGTCCGTAATTTTTTCCATGGTAATCAATAATGGAGAATTATAGTGTTGGCTTGTATTTCTTTTCTTTTTCTGGCTTTTCTAATTTAATATTTTTCTTTTTCAGGTTTTTGGCCACAGGAGAGAGCTATACATCACTGCACCTCCAATTTAGGGTTGGTAAATCAATAATTTCCAGAATTGTGAGGTGCACATGTAGCGTCATCTGGCAGAAGTTGCAGCCCATCATGATGCCTTCCCCAACCGAGGAGACTTGGCTGCAGGTCGCAGCAGGCTTTCAAACTGTGGCCAATTTACCCAACTGCATAGGTGCTGTTGATGGCAAACATGTGAGAGTTCAGCAGCCACCACGATCAGGTTCACGCTTCTTTAATTATAAGAAATAATTTTCTGTGGTCCTGATGGCGGTGACTGATGAACATTACAAATTTGTTGCCATTGACGTTGGTGCTTATGGCAGTACTGGGGACTCTCGGGTGTTTCAATCATCACAGATTGGTCTGCAAATTCTTCAAGATGGCAGAACGCTCCCAGCCCCAAGACCTTTGCCGGGTTCCACACATCCAGTTGCCTTTGTGATGGTATCGGATGAGGCATTTCCCTTAAACATCAACCTGCTGCGCCCATACCCACGAAGGACACTGAATGATCAGCGGAGGATTTTTAATTATCGGTTGAGTCGTGCATGCAGATATGTGGAATGCACCTTCAGAATCATGTGTAGTCAGTGGAGGATCTTTCACACTGCCATCTAGTTGGATATGGAGACCATTGACAATGTAATTAAGGCATGCTGTGTACTCCACAACTATGGTCGTGAATACAGCACCGAGCTAGATGAGAAGTCCAGATGCTTATTTTTTCCCAGAAATGCCCAAAAAATGTTTTGAAAAAAAAAAAAACAATTGTTTTAATTTTTAATCTTGTCTCCAATATTTCTTGAATTTTCACCTTCTGCGTTTTGTTTTAGGACCATACGTCAAAGCAAAAGTGCATTTAAGTGTATGACAGGCCCAACAAGGCTAAAACTTGGCAATCATACACTTACATTGGGACCCCTACCTCTGATTATTCTCAGTCACAAGTTGTGGTCACAAGATGGCTTAGCAGCATCAAGATATTTCATGTATTTTTCCAAAAAATTAAAAAACACATGAGATATACATGTCGGTTTTTATATTTTTATAATACTTTTGTGTGAAATACCCACAAGTATTAGTGCCTGGGAATTGGCGCTACTACTAGAGCGTTCTTCCCAAGTACTGTCTGCTAAAGTCATCACTCACCATTGTCATTTGCTTGCGCTAAGAGCAGAACTAGCAAAAGAACAATGTTGAGAGTAGTATCCTTCCAAAAATTTGATGTGGAAAAAAATATCAAAGTATATTTCTAATTTAAAAACAACTGTGTACAGCCAACCACACACGTAGAGTAGCTGAATAACTTTCACATTTTTTTCAGTTTAAACCCAATCCAACCACATATACAGTTGAAAAGTAAAATGAACACAAATAGTTTAAATATTTTTTTATACATAATATAGATGAACTGTTTAAATTATTTTAACCAAAAAAACAACAAACTTTTATAGAAATTTTTGTAACAAACATTGCCCATAACTTTGGAATAAATGACACATTGAGTACGGCAGACCTGTCATCAGTTTAGGGTCATAAAATATGGGCAGCACCTGTAGGTTGTTTAATTATATAAAACTAAACACCTTTTCTTACAGTCCCCTACGCCTGAAGCTTGGTATAGGTGACCATAAGAAAAGGTGTTTGTAAGCGCATTGTCTCATTCTCTAAAAAATTGTGTATCTAACGACCTACAGGTGCTGTCTGTATTTGCTATGGTCCATAAATGATGACAGGGAGGGGGTAAATCAGGTAACTATAAAGTATGATAATCTGGGTCATAGCCGTATCCAGGAAACATTTCTGGAGAAAAGCTGCTGTTAGGAGATGGTCCTTGACAAACTGTTGCTGCTCCAGGGGCTCTTGGGAGACCATAAGTGGCTTGCGTCTCTTCAGGCCGGTATGCTGCAACCTGACCAAAATGCTAGGTTGCAGCTGCTGGTGGTGGTGGAGGCCCACTGGGATTGAACAGATTAAATATCTCAGTAAGTACGGCTGGGGGTGAGGACATAACTGATGTCCCATCAATTGCCATGACCAGCGCGTTGGCTGCAATCATGTACATGTTCTGCTTGTTTCTTGGCATGGATCTGATGCGGCCAGCTATGGGTAAGGCAAATTTATCTAGGTCATCTTCTTGTGTTGTCCTGTCCACAAGACTGAGGGTACGATTAGTGAGGGCTACAAGCACACTAGTCACACCCTCGCGGCTTTTGGCCTTTTTTGATGCCACGGAACAAGTAGAACCAGCCCCCCTCCCAGTGGGCCTCGACACATCACCAGTAGAGCTACCGGCAGCTCTTGTAGTAGGAGCAACAGTACCCAAAATCAGCACGATGTCAGCAGGGCTTGAAGAAGCGGCAGGACAACCGGCAGAGGCCAAACCAGAGGTAGAAGTGGACGGACAAACAAATTCATTCGGCGAGGAAACAATAAACAAGTCCTCTGATTCTTCTGCTTCATGGTCAGTGCTTGTGTCCTCTTGTGGACCTGGTGTTGAGGCCCTAATATTGCCTTCTGTTCTGTATAAAAAATGAAGGCATGTTAATACAACATTTTTGTAAATATTTCGATTAATAATACTTATTGGGAAATTACCTCTGCAAACTCCTGCTGCTTAACATGAAGTTCAGCTCGTCTGCAAAAGGTATCTTTCTTTTGTGTGGCAATGTGCCACTTTTCACCGCCTGGCAGGCGGTCGGTGACCGATCGCCACCTACTTTTGATGTCAGCAACTGCAATAACAAAAGCAAAAACAATTTTTGTACTGCTTTAACAACAAAAATGAAATTACAAATATATATAAAAATAGTGAACAGATAAATGCAAAAATAAAAACTTACTAATTTGATCTTGGGCATCTGGTTCCGCATGCACCCACTGGGGATGGATTTCCCTCAAAACAGCGGCCTAAGTGTCCTTTTTTTCTGTTTGTCTTTATAGACATCACTGTCCCAGATTTCCGAATATTTTTCAACCTAGAGTGTATAACATACCATCAGTGAATATTTTTTTTTTAAAAAAGGGGGGGAATATAAGAGTAAAAAATAATATAAATATATATACCGTATTTTTCAGACTATAAGACGCACCGGACCATAAGACGCACCTAGGTTTTATAGGAGGAAAATAAAAAAATAAAAATGTAAGCAAAAAATGTGGTCATGATGCATTTTTAAGGGGGAGGGGGTCTTCTGCTGACATTGGTATAGGGGTAGTGTCCCCCAATTCTGACAATATCCCCCATCCTGGTATATATGCCGCCCCCCTTCCTTTTATATGTGGTCCCCATCCCCATCCTGGTATGCCCGGCATCCCTCCATCCTGGTATGCATGGCACCCCTCATCCTTATCCTGGTATGCCTGTCACCCCTCATACCTATCCTGATATGTATGGCTCCCTCATCCTTATCCTGGTATGCATAGCACCCCTCATCCCCATTCCTGATATGCATGGCACCCATCATCCCTGTCCTGGTATGCATGGCACCCCTCATCCCTGTCCTGGTATGAATGGCACCCTATTCCCTATCCTGGTATGCATGGCACCCCTAATCCCTGTCCTGGTATGCATGGCACCCCTCATCCCTGTCCTGGTATGCATGGCACCCCTAAGCCCTGTCCTGGTATGCATGGCACCCCTAATCCCTGTCCTGGTATGCATGGCACCCCTCATCCCTGTTGTGGTATGCAGGCACCCCTAATCCCTATCCTGGTAAGCATGGCACTCCTCATCCTTGTCCTAGTATGCATGGCACCCCTCATCCCTGTCCTGGTATGCTTGGAACCCCTAATCCCTGTCCTGGTATGCATGGCACCCCTAATCCCTGTCCTGGTATGCATGGCACCCCTAATCCCTGTCCTAGTATGCATGGTCCCCCTAATCCCCATCAGGCTGCACATTAAAAAAAAAATAAACACTCATACTCACCTCTCTTCTCTCTCCTCCAGCTCTGCGTCCGGTCTGCCTGCACTGATCTCTCCATGTGAGCATGAAGTCACTGCCATGCGCGGCTCACAAGGACAGATCAGCTGCCGGAAGTCACTACTCCCCACACCGGGTCTGTGTGCGCGGGGAGCAGTGACATCACTCTCCTTCATAGCCGGCACACAGCGGAGCCACGCTGTGGCTGCTGCTGTTGCTGGCTATCTCCTGTGGCCACTCATTAAAAGGCATGAATATTCACCCCCTTCCGATGCCCATGGGTGTGGAGAGAGGTTGAATATTCATGCACTTTAATAGCGGGCAAAGGAGATAGCCGGCAGCAGGAGCATCCGCTGCGTAGCGTGGGGAGCAGTGAATATTAATTTTCTTTAGCAGCGGGGACAGTGTAGGCTGCAGCAGGCGGCTGTTGCCTCCCGTGCCTCGCTCCTCCTCCGATAGCGCTCCCCCCACACCCCACATAAATATACACCCCCCCCAACATTCGGACTATAAGACGCACCCCCCATTTTCCTCCAAAATTTTGAAGGAAAAAAGTGCAGTTTGGACACACCTTCTCATTTAAAGATTTCTCTGTATTTTCATGACTATGAAAATTGTACCTTCACACTGAAGGCATCAAAACTATGAATTAACACATGTGGAATTATATACTTAACAAAAAAGTGTGAAACAACTGAAAATATGTCTTATATTCTAGGTTCTTCAAAGTAGCCACCTTTTGCTTTGATGACTGCTTTGCACACTCTTGGCATTCTCTTGATGAGCTTCAAGAGGTTGTCACCAGAAATGGTCTTCCAACAATCTTGAAGGAGTTCGAAGAGATGCTTAGCACTTGTTTGCCCTTTAGACTTCACTCTGCGGTCCAGCTCACCCCAAACCATCTCTATTGGGTTCAGGTCTGGTGACTGTGGAGGCCAAGTCATCTGGCGTAGCACCCCATTACTCTCCTTCTTGGTCAAATAGCCCTTACACAGCCTGGATGTATGTTTGGGGTCATTGTCCTGTTGAAAAATAAATGATGGTCCAACTAAACGCCAACCGGATGGAATAGCATGCCGCTGCAAGATGCTGTGGTAGCCATGCTGGTTCAGTATGCCTTCAATTTTGAATAAATCCCCAACAGTGTCACCAGTAAAGCACTCCCACACCATCACACCTCCTCCTCCATGCTTTACGGTCGGAACCAGGCATGTAGAGTCCTTCCGTTCACCTTTTCTGCATCATACAAAGACACGGTGGTTGGAGCCAAAGATCTCAAATTTGGACTCATCAGACCAAAGCACAGATTTCCACTGGCCTAATGTCCAATCCTTGTGTTCTTTAGCCCAAACAAGTCTCTTATGCTTGTTGCCTGTCCTTAGCAGTGGTTTTCTAGCAGCTATTTTACCATGAAGGCCTGCAACACAAAGTCTCCTCTTAACAGTTGTTGTAGAGATGTGTCTGCTGCTAGAACTCTGTGTGGCATTGACTAGAGATGAGCGTTGTTCTACTCGAACTGTTCGCCAATCTCAAATTCGAGCTGTTTTGGGCGGTGTTCGAGCCGTTCGGCGAACACGAACAATTTGAGAAAAATTCGGCTGTTCGAGGCTATGTTCGATAACTGTTCGTGCACCAAAATCATAACTGGATTTTTTCTCAGTAATGATGAAAATTAATGTTAATACGCAGTTTGAGTGTACAGCGGGGTGGGGGGAGGGGCAGGGGATGGATCTCTGCAGGAACAATGAAGATCTCCATTTTTTTTTCTCTTTCCCGCATTTGCAGTGGGGAGGTGCAATCTGTCAGCCTATACCTTGTTAATTTCAAGCCAATTTTCGCACAAATCTACAGATAGCTTGGGAGTAGGGAATAGTTGTGATTGCAGTCCTTTTAAGGACTAGGTTACAGCATTTCCTACGACTTTTATCAGGCAGGTCTGTGCTCTTAAATAGATAGATTGTGGGAGTAAAGACTAATTGTAATTGGAGTCCTTTTCAGGACTAGGTTACATCAGTTCCTATCAGTTTTTACCAGGCAGGTCTGTGCCAGTGCTGTGCAAGTTTTTTTCACAGCATTTGGCTGAATCTAGCAAAGCTAATCCTTTTTGGCCTATTACAGAGTGTGTTAGTCAGTGGAGTAGCCTATCTGTGTTGCAAGATATACCACCTGTGTATAGAATACCAATTTTTTTACTGCACCTAGTGAAGTAAAATCTTTTGGGCATAGCATCATTCTATTAGTCCATCTATACTGACCTCCATCAGGTTGCATATTTTTTTCTGCATCTACCTCTGAAAAAATATTGGGCTTCTAGCTGTGTGTGGGACTTGTTCTATTAATCCATCTATACAGACCTCCATCAGGTTGCAAACTGAATATATTTTTTTCTGCATCTACCTCTGAAAAAATATTGGGCTTCTAGCTGTGTGTGGGACTTGTTCTATTAATCCATCTATACAGACCTCCATCAGGTTGCAAACTGAATATATTTTTTTCTGCATCTACCTCTGAAAAAATATTGGGCTTCTAGCTGTGTGTGGGACTTGTTCTATTAATCCATCTATACAGACCTCCATCAGGTTGCAAACTGAATATATTTTTTTCTGCATCTACCTCTGAAAAAATATTGGGCTTCTAGCTGTGTGTGGGACTTGTTGTATTAGTCCATCTATACTGACCTCCATCAGGTTGCAAACTGAATATATTTTTTTCTGCATCTACCTCTGAAAAAATATTGGGCTTCTAGCTGTGTGTGGGACTTGTTCTATTAATCCATCTATACAGACCTCCATCAGGTTGCAAACTGAATATATTTTTTTCTGCATCTACCTCTGAAAAAATATTGGGCTTCTAGCTGTGTGTGGGACTTGTTCTATTAATCCATCTATACATACCTCCATCAGGTTGCAAACTGAATATATTTTTTTCTGCATCTACCTCTGAAAAAATATTGGGCTTCTAGCTGTGTGTGGGACTTGTTCTATTAATCCATCTATACAGACCTCCATCAGGTTGCAAATTGAATATAATTTTTTTCTGCATATAACCCAGCCAATAGTTTTGGCCTAATACCACAGTTTGGCCACTCAGCTCTGCTCGGTTCCCATCCATTGTTTTTTTGTGCAAACAACTCCAGAGTTGTGAATTAGTTAACCACCAAAATGAGTGGAAAAAGGCCTGCTGCTGGTGGAAAGGGGAATAGGCGTGTTGGGAAGGGGAAAAAAGGTTGTGTCCGTGGGGTAGGTGTTAAAGCAACAGTAACATCTGCAGAAGAAAGACCATCTTCCAGCCAAACTAAAATGTCTACTTCTTTTAGCGGACAATGTGATAAGATCCCTTTCTTACGGCCACGCCAATCGCTACAAATTCCAGATGAGGCACAAAAACAGCAGGTGCTTCAACGGATATCAAGTGCTCCTTTAAGTGGGCTCTCCTCCACATCAACTTCAACATCACAAATACTCCAGTCCTCAAAGGTGTCACCCCAATCGCACTTGCTTCCTCACAGCTCCCAAATCTCCAGCTGCCCGTCTGAGTATGAGGTAGAACAGATGGTTGAGTCTGCAGAGCTGTTTACTCATACTATAGCCTGGGAATCAGAGGTCGACTCCAGCGCTTCTGTGAATCCAGACGAGGAAATGATCTGCACTGATGCCCAGAATCTTTATGAGTCGGATCCAGGACCAGACGCAGAAGGTTCTGACCATAATGTAGACCCTCATTCCCAAACTGTAACTCCTGTTGGTGGAGACAATGAGGAAGACGATGATAAGACTCAAATACCTGATTGGAGCGACAACTTTAATTTTTTGTCAGGGCAGGAACAGGTTGGCTCTGAGGACGACGGGTGTGATAACGCGCAGGGTGATGATGATGAGGTTGGAGATCCCACTTACTGTCAACCCACAGCCAGCCAAGAGATGAGGTCAGCAGAGGAGGTGGAGGAAGATGCTAGTGACTACGAGGTCAGGTTGCGCCTTCCTGGACAGAGACGTAGTACTGGAAGCACGTCAACAACTGCATCCTCAAACACAACTCTGCCTCTCACCACAAGTCGTGGTGGCTCTTCAGGTCGCATGGGTGCTAAGCCTTGCATAGCCTGGGCATTTTTTCAGATCGATAAAGATGACCCAACTCGTGTTATCTGTAACATTTGTCAGCAAAAGCTAAGTAGAGGCCAAAAAATACATAGTTTGATTACTTCATGCATGAACCGGCACATGGACATGAAGCATAAGTTGCAGTGGGAAGCTCAGTGTGCTACAATGCGGCCTAGCCGGCCGGGCCAACCACCGTCTGCCATATCTTGTGCATCCGCGGCCTCTTCATCCTCTGTGACTGGGGGGACAGCAGTCACACCTGTTTTGGGGCGCAGACCTGCCACCTCTTTACCCGCAACAGCCAGCGTGATTGGCAGGTCATCATTTTCTTTGGAGGTGGTAACACCAGCTGGTGTTGAGCGCTGTCCGACATCGATAGCACCACCTTTGGATCAAAGCAACCTAACATGTCCGCCTGCATCTTCCTCACAGACCGGCAGTTTGCCGGGGACACCCTTATCAACCCCGTCTAAGCACAATAGCCAGCCCTCGGTCCATCAGATGTGGACAAGTAAAAGACCATTTCCTCTTAGCCATGAGAAAGCTAAGAGGTTGAATTTCACCATCTGCAAGCTCTTGGCTACAGAAATGCTGCCTTTCCGCCTGGTGGACACAGAGGATTTTCGAGACCTTATGTCTGTCGCAGTGCCCCAGTACCAGATGCCCAGTCGGCACTACTTCTCAAAGAAAGGTGTGCCTGCGCTCCACCAGCATGTCGCACACAACATCACCGCTTCTTTGAGAAACTCTGTGTGTGACAGGGTGCATTTCAGCACAGACACTTGGACGAGTAGGCATGGACAGGGGCGTTACATGTCGCTGACTGGGCACTGGGTAACTATGGTGACAGCAGGACAAGGGGCTGCTGTCCAAGTCTTGCCGTCCCCACGAGTTGTGCGTCAATCCTCTTTATGTCAAAGTTCCTCCACTGCTTCTGCCTCCTCAACCTCCTCTCGGTCTTCCACCTGCACTCAAAGCCTGTCTGGTCATGCCACAAGCTTTCTAACTGCGCAGAAGGGATCCTGCACACCTCCTTACTATGCTGGCAGTAGGGCTCAACGTCATCAGGCGGTTTTTACATTGAAATGTCTGGGAAATGTGAGTCACACAGCTGAGGAGTTGTGGTCAGCTCTGGAGAACCAATTTCATGAATGGTTGTCTCCACTGGACCTGAAACCAGGGAAGGCCGTGTGCGACAATGCTGCAAACCTGGGTGCGGCCCTTCGCCGGGGCAATGTCACACACGTGCCTTGTATGGCTCACGTGTTGAACCTGGTTGTCCAGCAATTTTTAGCCCACTATCCCAGACTAGATGGCCTTCTGCAGAGGGCACAGTCGCTGTGTGCTCACTTCCGCCGTTCGCATCCCGCAGCTCAGCGACTTACATCTCTACAGAAGTCGTTGGGCCTGCCACTTCACCGGCTAAAATGCGATGTGCCTACCCGGTGGAATTCAACTCTGCACATGTTGCAGCGACTGTGGCAGCACCGACAAGCCCTGGTGCAATACGTTCTGACGTATAGCCTGGGCCAACGAGATTCAGAGGTGGGGCAAATCACGCTGGAGGAGTGGTCTCAGATCAGGGACCTATGCACCCTTCTGCACAGTTTTGAAATGGCGACGAAGATGTTTAGTGCTGACGATGCCATTATCAGCATGACTATTCCGGTGATTTACATGCTGGAGCACATGTTAAACAGATTTCGGAGTCAGGTGGTGGCACAAGAGGAGGTGGAGGAAGTAGAGGAGGAGGAGTTGTATGCGGAAGGGCTAACATCTGCAAGGTCCAGACGGTCGGCAGCACCAAGGCGGCAGGCATGTGAGGGTGGGGGAGATGGTTTTACCAGGGCGCATGGTAGCAGCCAAACTAGTGAGGAAGGTGCAGGAGCCCAGGAAGAAGTGGACGACGAACTGATGGAAGACTCATCAGATGAGGGAGACCTTGATCACATTTCTGTTGTGCGAGGTTGGGGGGAGAGGACAGAGGAAGGAAGCATGATTGTTACCTCGCCACCAACACAACAGGGACTTGGTGCTCCTGGATGCGCAACACACATGAGTGCCTTCTTGCTGCACTACCTGCAACATGACCCTCGAATTGTGAGAAATAGAAATAATCCTGACTACTGGGTTGCCACACTGTTAGATCCCCGGTACAAAAGTAAATTTGCAGAAATTATTCCTGCCATAGAAAGGGATGCACGCATGCAGGAGTATCAGCAGAGACTGTTGCAGAATCTTACATGTGCTTTTCCACAAAATACCAGTGGTGCACGTAGTGAATCTCACAGTTCCAACTTGCCAACCGTGGGACCGTCAAGTGTTCAGCACTCAAACCGTAACAGAATCACAGTATCTGCTGGTAACATCAATTTTGCGGAATCATTTCACCACTTTTTTAGCCCATCCTTTGCAAGGCCACAGGAGACAAGAAGTCTGACACATAGTCAACGCCTAGAGACGATGGTACAGGAGTATCTCCAAGTAAACATTGAAGCCACGACTGTGTCACTGGACCCTTGCTCTTTTTGGGCTTCCAATCTGGATAAATGGCCGGAGCTAGCCACTTACGCCTTGGAGATCTTGTCATGCCCCGCAGCCAGCGTTCTGTCTGAACGTGTGTTCAGCGCTGCTGGTGGTGTGCTGACAGATAAGCGCACGCGGCTCTCCACTGATAATGTAGACAGACTCACGTTCATAAAGATGAACAAATCATGGATCCGAAACAACTTTTCTACCCCTGTGTCATCCTGGGGAGAGTAAAAGCTTGATGATTGGTTAAAATCACCCTACCAACCGTTTTAAGCTTTCAAATTACTAATCATGTTTATCTGTATCTTGGCTGGAAAATAATTTGGGCTTTGTAGCAGTGTGCAGCACTGATCCTATTAGGCCATCTATACTAAAGCTTCACCAGATTTAAAATTAATAATAATTTTTAGCTGCATCTAGCCCGGAAAATAATTTTGGGGCTCCGAGACGTGCAAGACACATAAGTGCCTTCTTGCTGCACTACCTGCAGCATGACCCTCATATTGTCAGAATTCGAAGTAATCATGACTACTGGGTTGCCACACTCTTAGATCCCCCAAACTTTTCGATCAACCTTTTCATTTTAATAAAGACCAAAAAATGTTCATTTTTGAAATTATAAGCATTAGCAGGTTGTTGGAAACTGAAATCAAACAGTTTTCAACTCAAAACTTTATTCTAGGTGATGTTACATTTTCACATAGGACCCCTTGTTCGAAAGGAGCTTCTGAACTCTCTCGTCCATTGAATTTGTCAGGTTTTGGATGGTTTCTGCTTCAATTGTTTTGCATGAGGACAGAATACCCTCCCAGAGCTGTTGCTTAGATGTGAACTGCCTCCCGCCATCATAGACACTCCTTTTAATGATGCTCCAAAGGTTCTGAATGGGGTACAGGTCAGGGGAGCATGGGGGTCACACCATAAGTTTGTCCCCTTTTATGCCGATATCAGCCAGACATGCAGATGTTTTATGTGCAGCATGAGATGGTGCATTATCATGCAGAAAAATGATCTTGCTGTGAAATACACGGTTCTTCTTCTTGAACCATGGCAGGAAGGGCTGTTTGAGAAAATCCACATACATTATGGAGTTCATCTTTAGCGCCTTCAGGGATCCTAAAGGGGCTGACAATCTCTCTCCCCATGATTCCAGCCCAAAACATTA
Source organism: Phyllobates terribilis (assembly GCF_046119375.1). NCBI lineage: Eukaryota > Metazoa > Chordata > Amphibia > Anura > Dendrobatidae > Phyllobates > Phyllobates terribilis. The sequence continues at coordinate 527,761,456 of NW_027362764.1, read as the reverse complement.
CTCCACCTCCTCCTTGTTGGCGCTGTAGCCGTGTTTGCGTGGGGTGTCCATCAACCAGCCATCCTCCACTCCATCCATCTGGACCATCGAGCGCTGCACGGCACTCATCCGTGAACAAAACAGTTTTGAAATCAGTCTTCATGTAATGTTTGGCCCACTGGAGCCGTTTCTGCTTGTGTGAAGTGGATAGAGGAGGTCGACAGGATGGCGTATGCACAGCTGCAAACCTCTGAAGGACCCTGCATCTTGTTGTTCGGGGGACGTTGGAGGCACAAGCAGCTTCAAAAACTTGTCTGCTGCTATGACAAGGCTTTTTGGCCGCTGCTCTTTCAACCTGACGTAATTGCCTGTAGGAAAGAGTCCTCAATTTGCCCTTATCAGCACGCACACGTGTGTACTGTGAATCAGCTACATACTTCTTGATTGCCAAGACACTTCATCCTGATCATCGCACAATGTTGATTGTAGTCATGCCTTGACCTAAACACTCCACAATTTGTTGCTTCTCAGCAGCCGACACATCCTTTTACTTTCCCATTTTGGAAGAAAATGTAGGCTGCTTAATAATGTGAGACAGCCTTCTTAAGTAGTCTTGCCTTTCATTGGACACACCTGCCAAACTAATTAGCACAGGTGTCTGCAATTGCTTACAGTGATATAAAGAGCCCTGACACACATCACCATCAATGAGTTTAACTGACAAACAAACAAATTCTTCCCTTATCACTCCTAAACACTTTTTGCATAATAATTTGGAACGCAGTGTACATGTGCTTTTCCACAAAACACCAGTGGTTCACGTAGTGAATCTTACAGTTCTAACTTGCCAACCGTGGTCTGTATGGAGTTGTTCAATAAAGGGCCCAAAATTAAGATAACATAGATGGGAGAGGTCTCTATGAATAGGAATTCCTAAGTATTTGATACCCTGTGAGGGCGAGGCAAAGGGAAAGTTGGATTGGATGGAATCCTATATGGATTTGGGGAGGGAGACATCGAGGGCCTCAGACTTCGCTGCATTGATTTTAAAATTTGACCATGTAACAAAGTGATCTATTTCAGCCATAACAGCATGGATGGATATATGTGATTGAGTGATATATACTAGGACATCATCAGCAAAGAGAGAGCACTTGTACTCGGTGCCTCCCACCTCAATCCACCTAATATTGGGGTTATGGCGAATTGATGAGAGCAGGTGCTCTAGGATGTATAAGAGAGGGGACAGAGGACATCCCTGCCTTGTCCCATTGGTGATTGTGAAAGGTGATGAAAATTTTCTGATGCACTCCCTGGGCCTTGGGACACCCGGAGCCGGACCCTTTTTGGTGGATGCTGGTGGTTGTAGTCTTCGTGGTGGCGACCCGGTTCCGTGGCTCAGGGTGGTCAAACCAGTGGCGGAACTATTTATGTGGTTTTGATGTTTAAATGTCCGACTACGCCACCCGTGGATTGCGGTCAGAGTGAACCGCCGCTGCAGGGCAGACCGCTGAGGCTGGTGTTGTGGGTGCAGCAGAGCGTAGCATAACTCCCCACGGGAGGAGTATAGCCTCAGGGCAGTGTATGCGGAGGATGGGGGTGATGGTGCAGGGCAGCAGCAGTAACGACACGGAGTCAGTGATGCAGTCCAGGGCCTTTACTCACAGTTCTTATTATCCAGACCACGTCTGCAGGTAACGGCTGCCCACGTCGTACTGTGCTCACCAGGTGAGGGGCTCAGACAACTCCCAGATAACTTTGGAGCGCTTCACAGGACCCCCTTTGTGTGTCCTTTGTCTGGCCTTTCTTACCAACCCTTCTGTCCGGCTGCCTCGGGCCTCCTCTTGGTAAACTTGGCGCCAGTTTCCCTGACCCTATGTGGTGCCTTCCTAGCGGGTGTAGCAAGGGGCTGCGCCACATAAAATGTCACAGCCTCCAGTTTCTAGCTGAGGGTCGTTTCCTGCCTCCACTAGTTTCGGGGACCGGTCTCCCCCTTTGGCCTGACCCCTCCACGCAGGTGGATTTGGGCGTGCGGTGGCGACTCGCCCGTCCGCACCCCTGGGATCCCTTCATTCCTCGTTTCTGGAGCCTTCTCTGCTCCTCTTCCTTCCTTCTCCCTCTTCCAGGCCTGGGCCTCTGTTACTAGGCCCGCCTCCGGAGCAGAGCTCATGCAGAGCCCCTGCTCCCTGCCACTTCTGCTCAGACTTCTCTGCACTGAACTAAGATGGTGCCCACCATTTATACTCCCTTCTCAATGCACCCAGGAACTGCTTCCTCCCTGCTCCTGCACTACAGGGTTCCCCTTCCTCAGTGTTCCCTCCCCCCACTCCAGCCAGGGACAGGGACTGTCGTGCCCATCTCAGAGGCATATTGGTCGCACTGCCCCACGGCAATGTGGTGTAATGCATGCAGGTGTCGGGTCCTGATCCACACTCCATCCTTACCTGAGAGTGAGATATCACACCTCTGGGTGAGGTGCAATACCTCTGTAGCAACCGAGCCCTCAGGGTGCTACAGTTCCATTTATCTTCAGCCTAGGTGACGTATTGTGATACAGGGCCATGATTTTGGCTATAAAAGGGTCCCCTAGACCCCTACCCCAAGCTTTTTAAGAGAATCATATATGGCGTGCCAGGAGACTCTATGGAATGCTTTCTCAGCATCCAACGAGAGTATCTAATTACAAATTTTTAACTGCATCTAGCCCAGGAAATACTTTGTGCCTAGTAGCAGTGTCTGCTAGTCAGCGGATTATCCCGGCTGTTAAGCAAGCTACACCACCTGTAGTTTAGACACTTAATTTTTTCAAAGGAAATGCTTCGGGACCATGGGATACTCAGTGAAGAGCATCAGGAGGCACCCCAAGGCATAGGGGCTGGGACTGGCAGTAGGATGCCTTGCGGTGGACAGCCGAGCTCGATCCTTATAAAAGCTTTTTAACTGCAGCAGCTTTAGTGGACGCTACTGGAGCTGGAATTACGCGGCTGCTGGCATGAGACTTGCCCTCCAATAGATCTTTGTAAATGGATTTAAAGTGTATTCATTCAAATTAGAGAGACAATTTAAATTAAAAAGCTTAGAGCTGCCTCCACCACAGGGGGGCTCGCTCGACCCACCAGCGGACAGGCACCAGTATTGGGAGAGGGGGGCTGGCCGTCAGGGTTCACCGCAGCTCTGGCACAAACCCGGCGACACGGAGGTGGCACGGGCAGGAGCGGACTGGCCGTGTCGGCTTCTCACTTTTTGGATTTTAGAAGGGCATGACATGCCTATATCTGTGTCTCCCCCTCCTTTTACTCCTCCACCTCTTTTATTTTCGCATGACTATATGTACTTGTCACTTTTCCATGTGTTTGTTATGTCTTCTGAGCAGTTTGTCAGCTTTTGGACACCTTTGAAGGTGTTTTCTATGTGTTTCTATGTGTTTTTGTTTTCCTGCCATTGGTTTTAACGGTGTTCAAAGGTGTTCGACGAACAGTTCGACGAACAGTTCGGCGAACACACGGGTGTTCGACGAACCGAACCGAACTCGAACACTACGGGGGTGGCTCAACACTAGCATTGACCTGGTCTCTAATTTGAGCTGCTGTTAACCTGCGATTTCTGAGGCTGGTGACTCGGATAAACTTATCCTCAGAATCAGAGGTGACTCTTGGTCTTCCTTTCCTGGGGCGGTACTCATGTGAGCCAGTTTCTTTGTAGCGCTTGATGGTTTTTGCAACTGCACTTGGGGATACTTTCAAAGTTTTCCCAATTTTTCAGACTAACTGACCATCATTTCTTAAAGTAATGATGGCCACTCATTTTTCTTTACTTAGCTGCTTTTTTCTTGCCATAATACAAATTCTTACAGTCTATTCAGTAGGACTATCAGCTGTGTATCCACCTGACTTCTGCACAACACAACTGATGGTCCCAACCCCATTTATAAGGCAAGAAATCCCACTTATTAAAACTGACAGGGCACACCTACGAAGTGAAGACCATTTCCGATGACTACCTCTTGAAGCTCATCAAGAGAATGCCAAGAGTGTGCAAAGCAGTCATCAAAGCAAAAGGTGGCTACTTTGAAGAACCTAGAATATAAGACATATTTTCAGTTGTTTTACACTTTTTTGTTAAGTATATAATTCCACATATGTTAATTCATAGTTTTGTTGCCTTCAGTGTGAATATACAATTTTCATAGTCATGAAAATACAGAAAAATCTTTAAATGAGAAGGTGTGTCCAAACTTTTGGTCGGTACTGTACACACACGCAAAACATATGGAGATATCTACGCATGTGTGTATACATGCGCCCACACACACACACACACATCAACCCCTCACCTATATTGTACGGCTCTTTCACACATCTGAATCTCCGGGACGAGTGGTGATGACATTTTCCACACATACCGGAGACCCACAAACAGACCCATTCCAAAGCATGCTCGTTCAGGCATATCTGCAGTGACGTGGATATGTGGACGTGAGAAATTGGCCTTACAGCGTATGCTGGAGCTTTCAGTGAATGAACACACATACGCTGTCCAATAATCTTTCATTTCCCTAAATAATTTTTTTTTAAAAAATCGTGGGCTCCCGCATAATTTTAATAACTAGCAGAGGGAACGCAGACGATTGAGGGCTGATGTTATAGTCTGGGAAGTAGCCAATAACTATGGTTCCTTCCCTTGCTGTTATTACCAGGCCGCAGCAGTTAGTTTAGCCTTTACTGGCCATTGTACAGGGGGACCACTATAAAATGTAGCCAGCAAAGGCTAGGCTGACAGCTGCGACCTGATATTAATAGCCTAGAAAGGGGCCATGGTTATAGGCCCCTTCCCAGGCTATAATATCAGCCCTCAGGAGCCCCAGATTTGGCGCATCATACTTGTGCGCCAAATATGGCGCTTAGCCTTGCTCTTCCACGCTGCCCTGGTGCGGTGACAGGGGGTAATAGCAGTGAGATTCATGTCAGCGCCAGCTGCCATGAAGCCCAGATTAGTAATGAGGGGCGTCTATATGACACCCCGTTACTAACCTACAAAGAGTTTAAAAAAAAACACACTACACCCAGAAAAAAATAATTTATTTGAAATAAAACACACCATTTTATTTAATTCCTGATTTACTAAAAAAAAAATAATTACCTGTCCACGTTCCTGCGCTGATCTCCCATGCACAGCTGTCACATCTGGAGATGTGACAGCTTTGCATGTCTTCTGTAAGCTCACACTGCTGGGAACACGTCTGATCCCGGCAGCGTGAGCCCCTGACTGAGGTCACCGGAGTGCATTCAGTCAGCGCAGCTCCTGTGACCTCCTTTACGGCCCTGCTGTACCGTGGGAATTTCACACGGTCAGTGGGGCCGTAAAGGAGCTCACCGGAGTAGCACTAGCTGAACTCTAGTGAACTCGCATATGCAATGACGGGCCCGTCATTGTAGCAATGACGGTTTATAGCGGTCACATTTTATGTGGCTGCTCTAAACTGGAGATCTTCGTGGGACACTCATGGACTATGACAGAGGGATAAGGATAAGGTTGTGGTTTATTATTTTAATTTTTATTACAGGAGATTGATGGCTTCGGAAAATTAGGTGTCTAGGTGAGTATAGGTATATTTTTTTTATTTTATTTTAGGTGGCGATCGGTGGGGACAGGTAATGTATTAACTACTTAATTTTTTTTTTTTCTAGGTAACCACTGGCCACCAATTAATAAAAACTAAAAAAGGGACAGTAGATTTAATAAATAATCTTGGGGGAAATAAAATAAAAAATCTATATATAAAAAAAGGCAATTGGATGGCTACACCCCCCCCCCAAAAAAAATGGGCAAAAAAATAAATAAAGTGGGGGGGGCAAATAACAAATAAATGGGGGCAATAATATATGGAAGCAATAAATAAAAAAACATATATGGGGGCAATAATTTTATTTTTTATTTTTGTGTAACATTTTACAGCAGGATCAGGCTGATGGGAACTACTGCTCCCATCGAGCTGTTCTTGCTGGCACTAGTTTACTGGTTACAAACATAGGCCGATGGGACTAGTAGTCCCACATCGGCCTATGTCTGCATGCTGACACCCGCACACATAGACCCCACACAGACTCCACACAGACACACAGACACTACTTACCACACTAATCATGAATCCCACGTTGAGATTCATGCGTTTATACCATCCCAGTTGAGCAGCCATGATCCTGGTAGACGGGAATGGTCTGGGATTCTCGTCTTCCTGGATTATGGGTTGATCATGGGATGACATGAAAACCCCCACATGAGGTCACTTCCTATTCGCTGCGGTTTTGTGATACAAAATCGCAGCAAATGCGCTTCAACTCCGCAAACATTTTAACATGTTTGCGGATTTGAAGCGGCCCAATGTTAGTCAATGGCGGCGAAAACGCCGCGCTTCCGCAAAATTAATGGACATGCTGTGGATTTTTCCGCAATGATAATCCGCAGCGGAAATTTCCGCAGCATGTGCATGGCACATGCGGATTATCATTGGGGACCATGGGACACGTATTACCAAGCGTTTTTAAAGCATTTTCACTGCGGAAATTCCGCGGCAAAAACGCTAGAAAAACGCATAGTGGGCACGAAGCCTAACACTTAAAGAATATATCTTCTGCACAAACTTCACGTGGCCGTACATTACTTCTGTTACATGTTGCACTAGACCAGCATACCACTAAGGGAACCTCCATCTCCCCACCGTGTGAGGGCCACACAGGCTGAGCTGCACCAAATGACTCCTCATTACTCTTTGCAAAGTCTATTTGGTGTGGGCCACACGCCCATTAGTATGCCATTGCATCTTCAGTTTCCCACAGGAGAACACTTGTCCCAGCCTGGCCATCTTCTCTTTTTATCATAACGTTTGCTGTAGGCCCCCACTTGCCTGAGATAAGGAATTTTTCTGCCACTTAATCCTTGTTTACATTAGAAAGTGTTGTCTGAATATGGTCTCTCTTCTTCGCACACACAATCCTTTTAAATACCGGTCTGCGAACAGTAGGACCACAGCTCCTTTCCTTTTCAATACTTTTCCATAACTGCCTTATAAGAGGAACTGAATTCCTTTTGCCCAGATAACTCCTCCTACAATGAGCTCGTCCCATAAGTTAACCCTGTGTGCAGCTAACCAGCTGTTGCAGGCTGCAAACCACATAAAATACAATTTAATACAGCACAATGCATTAAATAATCAGAAGTACTTCAAGGAGCATGTAGACAGCTTTTCCACTCCTTTTCAGCTCCATATCAGAAACATTAAATAACAGACTAGCGAGTGTGATCACGGCGGTGGCAATTGTAATGTTAGCACCAATTGTCGAGTCAAAGCAGGAGCACCTGAGCGCAAAGGCAGTCAATACAAGAATGGGGCCAGGAAAATATGCAACAATTAGGTAGACATAATCTGAGATAATTAATCAGATTTGAAAAATAACTTCAATATAATTACATAGCAAAAGAGAGTGCATTTCTGAAATGTCAGTTCTTCCTGCCGTAATCACATTTTTGCAACTGGATTGTTGTATCTTCACTGAATAACAACTACTTTTCCACACCTGTACAAAATGCAGACCTAGACTTAATCTCTGTGTAGGTAGAAGAGGAGAAAACAAAATGCGAGAATAAGCAGCTGGACACATATAGCAAGCTGCTCCTTGTCAGTCACTAACTGTTTACAAGTCACCCCATCCACACAAAGCTAGGATTTTACAGGATGCACTTAATTATATCTGCATACTTGAAGATATAGATGCAATTGTGAGAAAGGGCATCCTGACATCCACGGTGCTGAGCAGGAACCCCAAATGCTAAGACTACTGACTGGAACTATAACTGCTCAACTTAGCGAGTTAAATGGGAGGCATTTGGTTTTGAACTCATTTAGGCTACTGAGTGAAGAGAATTCCCAGGTCTTCAGCCCTGATTTAAGATTTAGACTATGTCACAAAAAGACAGTAGCGGCTCAGGTGAAGTGATGGTGTAATCGGAAGCATAGCCAGGACCATCATCAGGTGTCAGTGAAACCATTAGTAAGGAGATGAGACATCAGCATAGTCAAGGACAGTCCAAGTTTGTCAAACAGTTCAAAAATAGTGAAAATTATCAAATCCAATTCTCAGGACAGAGGGTTAGTTTACGAAGACATAGTAAAAAAACAGAAAGGGTCACAGCTTGTAATCAACTATCAATATAAGACCTCAAACAGGTTAGAAAACTAATATTTGGCACAACGGTTAAGACAGTTAACATTCAACTAATACACCTAAAGTTTGTATTGGCTGTCCACTGAGTACAATGATTGCATGTGTGGCTATAGGCACTGTTCATGTGTCACCCAATTTCCCCACCATTCCACCTTGATGTCGCCTCCATTCCGCAACAACAAGCAAAAAATGGCATTGGAAGAATGTAGCAAGGTGATTATATGGCACAATGCTCAACATTAAAATTGCAACATCAAGAGAGAAAAATCATGAAAACTACAAAATCAATAGACATGTTAATGATATGCAATCAATGAAAAAACTAAATTTCCAAAACATCTTGATTTATTCAGTATCAAGTATAGGCACCACTTGCAAAAATACACAAACTTGCACACCTTGTCATGCTATCAATGAATTTACTTATGAATGTCTCGGAGATATTCTGCCATTGAATGCAGTTGGTCACTGAAATCATCTAGATCTGCTCCTGGCAGCTGTTTTGCAATTGCTAACCAGTCAAGTCCCAGAAGTGTATGATTGGAAGCAGATTCAGAGACGCTGCAAGCTATGGTATGAGGTATAGGCCACGCAGGCTGTTTACAGCAGCATAAGCAATATGCGGCCTGACATTGACAAGTTGAAAAACTGCTCCTGGGTCATTTTGGAGAAATGTTGGTACCATTGGTTCCAAAATCAATTTATTGTGCTTTGCTTACACACTGAAATAAATTTTTAATGGAGGCCAGAAAAGGCAGTATTTTCTGAAAATGTATATTTAATCCGTGTGACGGAGAAAACACAGTTTTAAATACCTGGCCTGTAGGTAACTGCTTTGAACAGAAAACCAGTGTCAAAAACTTTGCTGACACACTGAAAATTTTTTAATGGAGGCCAGAAATGGCAGTATTTTCTGAAAACGTATATGTAATCCGTGTGACGGAGAAAACACAGTATTAAATACCTAGCCTGTACATAACTGTTTTGAACAGCAAACCAGTGTCAAAAACTTTGCTGACACACTGAAAAAAAATTTTAATGGACGCCAGAAATGGCAGTATTTTCTGAAAACGTATATGTGATCCGTGTGACGGAGAAAACACAGTTTAAAATACCTGGCCTGTAGGTAACTATTTTGAACAGCAATCTGGTGTCAATTGCTTCACTGACACACTGAAATTTTTTTTTAATGAAGGCCAGAAATGGCAGTATTTTCTTAAAACGTATATGTAATCTGTGTGATGGAGAAAACACAGTTTTCAATACCTGGCCTATAGGTAACAGTTTTGAACAGAAAACCAGTGTCAAAAACTTTGCTGACACACTGAAATTTTTTTTTAATGGAGGCCAGAAATGGCAGTATTTTCTGAAAATGTATATGTGATCCGTGTGACGGAGAAAACACAGTTTTAAATACCTGACCTGTAGGTAACTGTTTTGAACAGCAAACCAGTGTCAAAAACTTTGCTGACACACTGAAAAAAACATTTAATGGAGGTCAGAAATGGCAGTATTTTCTGAAAACGTATATGCGATCCGTGTGATGTAGAAAACACAGTTTTATATAGATGGATTATTAATGCGATAATATGGAAAGGATCTGGCTATATTCTGCAGTGCCAACAAGCAAATGGCGCAGAAAAATTGTGTTCTCTGGATTGCTTTTTAAGCAAATAATGAGGATTAAGATGCAAAAAAAATTATTTCTGGCCCCTGAGACCTGGGCCTATTTCCAGAAATATCTAACAGCAACAGGCGACAGAACTGGAATGGAGCCTGTTATACTATATGCACTGCAGTCTGCTATATACACCGCCTGCCTATACACCGCCTGCCTATACACCCTTCCTGCCTGATATCTCTGCAGATGGATTAGTCCTCAGAAGGACTGTTTCTTAAGATGGATATGTGTAATGTACGGTTTTTCTCCCTACACTACCTAATACACGATCAAATCTCTCCCTGACACAGCAGCTCTCCCTACACTGTCTGATCCAGAGTGACTGTGATGAGCATAGCGGCTGTCTGATATAGACCTGATGACGCTGTGCGGCCAGCCAATCACTGTAATGCCCACAACCAACATGGCTTTCGCATTACAATGCTTGGCAGGCAATCCCTGCATGTTCATTAGCTCTCTAAAGAGCGCCAAACATGCAGAGAGGGGACCCGAGTTCCTGCCCGAGCAACCCAGAAATACACGCCGAGCGCCGAGCTTGTCGAGCACCATGATGCTCGAGCGAGTACCGAGTAGTGGCGAGCACATTCGCTCATCACTAGTCATTAGCCCACATTCTCATTTTTTATTTTTGAACCTCACAAATCGTATCACAAACTGTTCAAATCCATGGGGACCTGTGAATTTGAGGAAATTCAACTTAAAGTTTAATCTCCACAGATCAAGCCACTCATCTCTAAAATAAACCCAATATAGTCTATGGGTCTTTACAGATATAACTGTTGTTTTGCAGGCCAAGTGCCTGCAAGAAAAGCGGAGACATGTTGGCTTTAAATCTAAGTTGTGGACGTAACAGAGTCACTGGTGATGTGTGTGAGGGGAGATATGTTTCGCTACGGCTCCTTGCCTCTGTGAACTGATCCTAGAAGTTTCTTCAGCATGTTAGGTGCTGAAGAGGTTAATCAGCTGTCAAGGGTATGGTTCTTTGTGAGTAGGTGTGAGACGGACAGGACGCCTACTCACCTTATCCCCACCTCAGGGTGTGGCTGAGCAAGGTTAAATGCTCAGTCAATATTTTTTTTTTCTCTGTTCTGGTCTAGAGGTGGAAGTCTCCAGATGGTGAGTGGATGCCAGAGAGCTCCACAGAAGGACTTTGCTATATGGTTTGTGTTACCGATAGCAGGCGAAACTCGCTCACCTATGATCTGTGATATACTTTATCTTCTTTTTGTTTGCCTGTTATCCCGGAGAAGACTTGTTTATTTTGTGGTACCCTGACGTGGTTGATGCAGTTTAATAAACCAGCAGGAAGTTAACCCGAGTCGTGTTTCCTGTGTCTGCTTCTGTGAGAGCCGAGCAGGTCGCTTTACCACATGGATAAAACTCACCCATTCCAAATCAATGAATCCATGTAAAAAAAAAACCGACCACGCATAGATGAAGTCTGTGTATCGTCTGAATGCTGTCCTATTTTTTAAATATTTAATGTATAGGAGAATGTCTGAATTTTTAATCTGAATTTGAGAAAAATAACATGCAATATTGATGGTAAGAATCCACAGAAAAAAACAAAAAATGGATGAAAATCTGCTCCAGCACACTGATGAAATGTGGTCCATTTTTTCTTATACACTAACCTCCCAAGTTTGTCAACTTGACCCTTTTTATTTTTTTCTAGACAGCTTATCAAAACATCATGGACAGACAATATTTTTATGGACAAATTGGAAAACCATATTAAATAATTATGACTGTAAGAGATACATGTCTACAGCCCATAACATAATGTTAAGCAGCAGCCGCTAAAGCAAAGATGATTTTAGGGTGTATAAAAAGAGAGATAAAATCCTGCAATCCCAACGTATTGTTACCCCTTTATAAATCACTGGTGAGGTTACATCTAGAATATGGGAACCAGTTTTGGGCTCCACATTTTAAAAAGGATATTCAGAAGTTAAAGTCAGTTCAAAAGCGGCAACTAGATTATTACAAGGGATGGAAGGCCACTCATATGATGAGAGGTTGAAAAAGTTGGACTTGTTTAGATTAGAAAAAAGACGCCTCAGAGGAGATCTCATTTACATGTATAAATATATGTGTGGTCAGTACAAAGTACTGGCAGTTGACTTATTCCTTACAAAGACCATAATAAGAACCAGGGGGCACTCATTGCGGGTGGAAGAAAGGCAATACATATAACGTTGAGGGTTATAGTTAATTTAGTGAAAAAATGTACAATTGGCGGAGAAAGGTTAAACTTGTTGGACCTAGGTCTTTTTTCAACCTATGTAACTATGTAACTCTGATATGAGACATTAATTGCAATCACTATGAACTGTAAAATGATAATTACAGTTAAAATAATCTGTATAATTTTCAGAAGCCTCAAAATATTCGTGGATACCCTATTTTTGCAGACTGTCCAGGAATTTCTGGACGGTTGGCAACCCAGGGCAGGAGAACTTAAAGTGCCTAGAACAGTATGAATTAGAAATACAGCTTGGTAAAATGTGAAATATAACTATTATTGTCTCTGTTCCAGTATCACTTCATGTTTATGACACTCGATCTCTGTAGCTATAAAATATATGGATGCATAAATTGTGAAAGATAAAGATAGAGCACATTTGTTTTAGATTAAAGACATGATTGAAGCATCTGTCACTGAAAGCTTCCACTTCGTCATTTACCCTCCAACTGCACGGTCTCTCTTTAGTGTTACCACAATGAATATTTCCATTTAGTAAATTTATTTTAAAATATCTGGTTATTTACAACTTGAACATGTCTCTGAACCCAAGCTTGAGCAGTAACCCAAAGAAATTTTACTTTTAAAATAAACTAACTATAAAATAAAATAACCATGTGTTTGTGATCATGTCAGATTTGCTATAAAACAAGATGTTGGATTGGATTCAGAACAAATATATTTATTTGTTTCCAGGAATAAGAGTTATCTAGAAGTTCTTTGGTAACAGCATACTAATAAACCTTGACAAATCACATCAATTATTCTTTATGTTCTGTATTCTTATTTATCACCAAAAGACCTGAAATTATTACCACTGAAAAACCTGAAAGTACATTTGAGTGGTGAGATATTTTAAGAAAGTAATTTTAACCCCTTTCCCACAAAAGAACATTGTATTTATGTGTTGGGAATGGATTTTCTAGAGTATAGGGACTCAGGAGCTGAGCTCCCTCTACACGCTGCAGAAGCAGGCTATATTTTACAGCTGTCATCTGTCTCTAACAGCAGCAGCTGGCGCTTAGTTTCGGCCTCGGCTGTTAACCATCTGAATGCTGCTGTCAATCTTTTATATTTAAATGTAATGCCGGCTTCCATTGGCTTCCGTGGCCTGTACATGGGGAACTGATGGTTTACTATGACAGAAGGGGGTCTGCTGTAGAACCACTGAACTTACTGTCATCTTGGTCCTACTGTGAAGCTCAGCCACAGGGCTCGCATAAAATGCTACAAAGTGCTATTCAATGTTTTATCGGATAGGACTTGGCCCAATGTTATACTATGGGGCAGTGCCGACTAGCGCTTTTTTTTCTCATGCAGATTCGGCATGAGAAAAAATCTGAGCATGCTTTGAGTGCATCCAATCAGACCTTGTTCACCCAAACAAGTCTATGGGTGCATGTAAAAAATTAAACAGAGACAATGGAGAAATTAAGTTCTCCATATTCCTCACACAAGTGCTCCTATTCTCTCATGTGAGAGAATCAGATCACACTAAGATGACAGAGTTTGAGCCAAGTGTCAAGACAATAATTTGCCTGATTCTTTCACATGAGAGAACATACAGCCGTCTGATTGCAGGCATAGGAGCTCCATAGGAGACTGAGATTTTTACTATTTAATCCCAAGCTGTGGTTTTGCAGTATATAGTATAAATGATCAACAATCGCAGGTTAAAGTCCACAATGGTGACCTAAGAAAATATACATTTAAAAGTTCAAACAGCCTCATGTTCACCCATAAAGTAAAATGATAAAATAAACATATTTTAATTCCAACGTTTGTAAAAGTCTGATCAATTAAAACAGGAATTAATTAACCCATCGGTAAACAACATAAAAGTCATAAAATATAAAAAATCAGAACACCAGAATTGCATTTTAAGAGTCACATCACCCCCTTTAAAAAGGAACAACAAGCAAGCAAAGTGGTGAGATTAATAATTTTTTTTTTACAATATTCAGAATTTTTTTATCACTTGAATAGAAAAAAATATTTGATATCGTCTTAATCGTACTAACCTTAACAATCATGGTTCCAGGTTATTTTTACCGCACAATGACTGCTGTAAAAACAAACCTCAAAAAACAATGGTAGAATTGCATTTTTTCACCATTTCATAACACTTGGATTTTTTTTTCTGCGCTTCAGTACATTATATTGTAAAATTGATGGAGCCAATCAAAACTACAACTCATCCTGCAAAAAACAAGCCCTCACACGTCTATGTTGATGGAAAAGTAAACAAAAAATTCCTTGCTCCTTAAACTTTATTTTAAATATAGCGAGCATGCACATCTGTGTAACAGTAGCACTAGAACAAGTGCAGAAGTTAATACACATGAATCACATATGAAAACAAAGCACGGAGCCTGGCAGTCATGCAATTTCTTGGGAAATGTAGTTTCCTGTCAAAATTACTGGTCACAGGCTTAGCAATGCTTGTTGTGATGAAGAAGAATGGAGGAAACAGGGAAGAAAAAGTGACAAAAAATGTACCTAAAATGAAAAGGTGTGGAGGAGTGGATATGCTGCTCTGCCGGCATCTCAATAAATGAGTATGGATGTCCAGAATACACTTAAAATAGTAGAACAAGTATTGCGGTTTTATTCTCAATGCATTTAAGGCTGTGTGTTCACGATGCGGTTTTTATGCGTTTCCACGGCGGTATTTCTGCCGTGGAAATGCATTAAAAACGCTTGGTATGAGGTCTGTCATGGTTACCAATGATAATCCGCATGTGATGTGCACATGATGCGGAAATATCCTCAGCGGATTATCATTGCGGAAAAATCCCCAGCACATGCAGCACATTTCGCAGTGAAATCGCGCCCATTGACTTGCATTGAATTGCAGCAAACCTGCATGTATAATATTTATACATGCAGATTTGCTGCTTTTCAATGTAAATCAATAGGCGTAAAATCGCGCCGGAATCGCGCAGCGGCTGGTACCAGGGTCAGGAGAGGAGGCTGCTACTCCTCTCATCCGACCGTTTCTCTGGCTGATAACAGCAAGAGCAGCGTGGATGGGAGAAGTGGCAGCCTGCTTCTCCCAGCCCACGTGCCAGCGCCAGTAAAAAAAAGAATCAAAAGCAAAAATAAAAAGTTAAACATTAATACCTCTCCGGCAGCCCCCGGTGTCCACCTGGGCGATGCTGTCCCATCGGCGGCTCGCTGCACACTGCGGGATGCAGGCTCGTGCCCAGCAGTGTGCTTCCAGTACCTGCGGTGACGTTACTGAAGATTCACATGAATTTTCCCACGCTTTCTTTCTCACCGAGGCTCATCAGCTGATCTTCAGCTTATGAACCCCAGTGACTCCCTGCAGCACTGTATACTGATAGGGGCTGATTTTTCACCCTTGTCAGTATATATTGCTGTATTCTACAGCTATTACATCAGTGATTGCTGATGTCACAGCTGTAGAAATGATCCGGATCTTCGTGCGACCTTGGCGTTACGTGGATTATGTCGTTGACGGCGGACAGGTGAGAAATATTGTTGTTTGTTTTTATTTATGTTTTTTTCAGGAGATCGAGGGCTTCGCGGAGGCATGTAATAAATGTAGAATTGTGTCTGTTTTATTTCAATATAATTCTTTATTCTGGCCGTGTCTTTTATTGAAAATGCGGTTAGTAATGGGAGCGTCTTATAGAAACCCTCCATTACTAACCTAGGCTTCACGTCAGCCACCAATACAATGCTGACGTGAACCCCAACCCCATTACTCCCTGCCACCGCTAGAGGGCAGGGTGGAAGAGTGAGGCTAAGCGCAAGATTTGGCGCATCTTATGGATGTGCCATTTCTGGGACTTCTGAGGGGTGATATTAATAGCAGCGGAGGGGGCTAGTGTTCATGGCCCCTTCCATGGCTATTAATATGAGCCTGCAGCTGTCTAGTTTAGCCTTTGCTGGCTAGATTTTATAGGGGGACCCCACATCAATTTTTTTCTCGGGTCCCCCTGTAATCTAGCCAGTAAAGGCTAAACAAACAGCTCTGGGCTGATATTAATAGCCATGGAACATTGTTGGCTAATGGCCCCTTCTGCGGCTACTAATATCAGCCCCCAGAGGTCGGCTTTCCCTCTCCTGGTTATAAAAATGATGCGGAAGCCCACGCCATTCTTTTTTTATTTTAGGCTTTGTGCCCATAATTCAGAAGTAGCAACGCTTTGGACGCAAATTTTTGCTGCGTCCAAAACTTTGCATTCTATTGAACGCAGGTAAATCCACATGTGTTCTCTCAACCATGCAGATTTACCGCATTCAATACTTTCTAGTGGTCAAATTTCTGTTGTGGAGACTAGTGTTGAGCCACCCCCGTAGTGATCGAGTTCGGTTCGGTTCGTCGAACACCCGTGTGTTCGCCGAACTGTTCGTCGAACTGTTCGTCGAACACCTTCGAACACCGTTAAAACCAATGGCAGGCAAACAAAAACACATAGAAACACATAGAAAACACCTTCAAAGGTGTCCAAAAGCTGACAAACTGCTCAGAAGACACAACTAACACATGGAAAAGTGACAAGTACATATAGTCATGCGAAAAGAAAAGAGGTGGAGGAGTAAAAGGAGGGGGAGACACAGATATAGGCATGTCATGCCCTTCTAAAATCCAAAAAGTGAGAAGCCGAGACGGCCAGTCCGCTCCTGCCCGTGCCACCTCCGTGTCGCCGGGTTTGTGCCAGAGCCGCGGTGAACCCTGACGGCCAGCCCCCCTCTCCCAATACTGGTGCCTGTCCGCTGGTGGGTCGAGAGAGCCCCCCTGTGGTGGAGGCAGCTCTAAGCTTTTTAATTTAAATTGTCCCTCTAATTTGAATGAATACACTTTAAATCCATTTACAAGGATCTATTGGAGGGCAAGTCTCATGCCAGCAGCCGCGTAATTCCAGCTCCAGTAGCGTCCACTAAAGCTGCTGCAGTTAAAAAGCTTTTATAAGGATCGAGCTCGGCTGTCCACCGCAAGGCATCCTAGTGCCAGTCCCAGCCCCTATGCCTTGGGGTGCCTCCTGATGCTCTTCACTAAGTATCCCGTGGTCCCGAAGCATTTCCTTTGAAAAAATTAAGTGTCCAAACTACAGGTGGTGTAGCTTGCTTAACAGCCGGGATAATCCGCTGACTAGCAGACACTGCTACTAGGCACAAAGTATTTCCTGGGCTAGATGCAGTTAAAAATTTGTAAGTAGATACTCTCGTTGGATGCTGAGAAAGCATTCCATAGAGTCTCCTGGCACGCCATATATGATTCTCTTAAAAAGCTTGGGGTAGGGGTCTAGGGGACCCTTTTATAGCCAAAATCATGGCCCTGTATCACAATACGTCACCTAGGCTGAAGATAAATGGAACTGTAGCACCGAGGGCTCGGTTGCTACAGATGTATTGCACCTCACCCAGAGGTGTGATATCTCACTCTCAGATAAGGATGGAGTGTGGATCAGGACCCGACACCTGCATGCATTACACCACATTGCCGTGGGGCAGGGCGACCAATATGCCCCTGAGATGGGCACGACAGTCCCTGTCCCTGGCTGGAGTGGGGGGAGGGAACACTGAGGAAGGGGAACCCTGCAGTGCAGGAGCAGGGAGGAAGCAGTTCCTGGGTGCATTGAGAAGGGAGTATAAAAGGTGGGCACCATCTTAGTTCAGTGCAGAGAAGTCTGAGCAGAAGTGGCAGGGAGCAGGGGCTCTGCATGAGCTCTGCTCCGGAGGCGGGCCTAGTAACAGAGGCCCAGGCCTGCAAGAGGGAGAAGGAAGGAAGAGGAGCGGAGAAGGCTCCAGGAACGAGGAATGAAGGGATCCCAGGGGTGCGGACGGGCGAGTCGCCACCGCACGCCCGAATCCACCTGCGTGGAGGGGTCAGGCCAAAGGGGGAGACCGGTCCCCGAACTAGTGGAGGCAGGAAACGACCCTCAGCTAGAAACCGGAGGCTCTGACATTTTATGTGGCGCAGCCCCTTGCTCCACCCGCTAGGAAGGCACCACATAGGGTCAGGGAAACTGGCGCCAAGTTTACCAAGAGGAGGCCCGAGGCAGCCGGACAGAAGTGTTGGTAAGAAAGGCCAGACAAAGGACACACAAAGGGGGTCCTGTGAAGCGCTCCAAAGTTAACTGGGAGTTGTCTGAGCCCCTCACCTGGTGAGCACAGTACGACGTGGGCAGCCGTTACCTGCAGACGTGGTCTGGATAATAAGAACTGTGAGTAAAGGCCCTGAACTGCATCACTGACTCCGTGTCGTTACTGCTGCTGCCCTGCACCATCACCCCCATCCTCCGCATACACTGCCCTGAGGCTATACTCCTCCCGTGGGGAGTTATGCTATGCTCTGCTGCACCCACAACACCAGCCTTAGCGGTCTGCCCTGTAGCGGCGGTTCACTCTGACCGCAATCCACGGGTGGCGTAGTCGGACATTTAAACATCAAAACCACATAAATAGTTCCGCCACTGGTTTGACCGCCCTGAGCCACGGAACCGGATCGCCGCCACGAAGACTACAACCACCAGCATCCACCAAAAAGGGTCCGGCTCCGGGTGTCCCAAGGCCCAGGGGGTGCGTCAGAACATTTTCATCACCTTTCACAATCACCAATGGGACAAGGCAGGGATGTCCTCTGTCCCCTCTCTTATACATCCTAGTGATGGAGCACCTGCTCTCATCAATTCGCCATAACCCCAATATTAGGTGGATTGAGGTGGGAGGCACCGAGTACAAGTGCTCTCTATTTGCTGATGATGTCCTAGTATATATCACTCAATCACATATATCCATCCCTGCTGTTATGGCTGAAATAGATCACTTTGTTACATGGTAAAATTTTAAAATCAATGCAGCGAAGTCTGAGGCCCTCGATGTCTCCCTCCCTAAATCCATATAGGATTCCATCCAGTCCAACTTTCCCTTTGCCTGGCCCTCACAGGGTATCAAATACTTAGGAATTCCTATTCATAGAGACCTCTCCCATCTATGTTATCTTAATTTTGGGCCCTTTATTGAACAATTCCATACAGACCACGGTTGGCAAGTTAGAACTGTAAGATTCACTACGTGAACCACTGGTGTTTTGTGGAAAAGCACATGTACACCGCGTTCCAAATTATTATGCAAAAAGTGTTTAGGAGTGATAAGGGAAGAATTTGTTTGTTTGTCAGTTAAACTCATTGATGGTGATGTGTGTCAGGGCTCTTTATATCACTGTAAGCAATTGCAGACACCTGTGCTAATTAGTTTGGCAGGTGTGTCCAATGAAAGGCAAGACTACTTAAGAAGGCTCTCTCACATTATTAAGCAGCCTACATTTTCTGCCAAAATGGGAAAGAAAAAGGATGTGTCGGCTGCTGAGAAGCAACAAATTGTGGAGTGTTTAGGTCAAGGCATGACTACAATCAACATTGTGCGATGATCAGGATGAAGTGTCTTGGCAATCAAGAAGTATGTAGCTGATTCACAGTACACACGTGTGCGTGCTGATAAGGGCAAATTGAGGACTCTTTCCTACAGGCAATTACGTCAGGTTGAAACAGCAGCGGCAAAAAATCCTTGTCATAGCAGCAGACAAGTTTTTGAAGCTGCTTGTGCCTCCAACGTCCCCCGAACAACAAGATGCAGGGTTCTTCAGAGGTTTGCAGCTGTGCATATGCCATCCTGTCGACCTCCTCTATCCACTTCACACAAGCAGAAACGGCTCCAGTGGGCCAAACATTACATGAAGACTGATTTCAAAACAGTTTTGTTCACGGATGAGTGCTGTGCAGCGCTCGATGGTCCAGATGAATGGAGTGGAGGATGGCTGGTTGATGGACACCCCACGCAAACACGGCTACAGCGCCAACAAGGAGGAGGTGGAGTAATGTTTTGGGCTGGAATCATGGGGAGAGAGATTGTCGGCCCCTTTAGGATCCCTGAAGGCGCTAAAGATGAACTCCATAATGTATGTGGATTTTCTCAAACAGCACTTCCTGCCATGGTTCAAGCAGAAGAACCGTGTATTTCACAGCAAGATCATTTTTCTGCATGATAATGCACCATCTCATGCTGCACATAAAACATCTGCATCTCTGGCTGATATGGGCATAAAAGGGGACAAACTTATGGTGTGACCCCCATGCTCCCCTGACCTCTACCCCATTCAGAACCTTTGGAGCATCATTAAAAGGAGTGTCTATGATGGCGGGAGGCAGTTCACATCTAAGCAACAGCTCTGGGAGGGTATTCTGTCCTCATACAAAACAATTGAAGCAGAAACCATCCAAAACCTGACAAATTCAATGGACGAGAGAGTTCAGAAGCTCCTTTCGAACAAGGGGTCCTATGTGAAAATGTAACATCACCTAGAATAAAGTTTTGAGTTGAAAACTGTTTGATTTCAGTTTCTAACAACCTGCTATTGCTTATAATTTCAAAAATGACCATTTTTTTGGTCTTTATTAAAATGAAAAGGTTGATCGAAAAGTTTGGGGGATCTAAGAGTGTGGCAACCCAGTAGTCATGATTACTTCGAATTCTGACAATATGAGGGTCATGCTGCAGGTAGTGCAGCAAGAAGGCACTTATGTGTCTTGCGCATCTCGGAGCCCCAAAATAATTTTCCGGGCTAGATGCAGCTAAAAATTATTTTTAATTTTAAATCTGGTGAAGCTTATTATAGATGGCCTAATAGGATCAGTGCTGCACACTGCTACAAAGCCCAAATTATTTTCCAGTCAAGATACAGATAAACATGATTAGTAATTTGAAAGCTTAAAACGGTTGGTAGGGTGATTTTAACCAATCATCAAGCTTTTACTCTCCCCAGGATGACACAGGGGTAGAAAAGTCGTTTCGGATCCATGATTTGTTCATCTTTATGAACGTGAGTCTGTCTACATTATCAGTGGAGAGCCGCGTGCGCTTATCTGTCAGCACACCACCAGCAGCGCTGAACACACGTTCAGACAGAACGCTGGCTGCGGGGCATGACAAGATCTCCAAGGCGTAAGTGGCTAGCTCCGGCCATTTATCCAGATTGGAAGCCCAAAAAGAGCAAGGGTCCAGTGACACAGTCGTGGCTTCAATGTTTACTTGGAGATACTCCTGTACCATCGTCTCTAGGCGTTGACTATGTGTCAGACTTCTTGTCTCCTGTGGCCTTGCAAAGGATGGGCTAAAAAAGTGGTGAAATGATTCCGCAAAATTGATGTTACCAGCAGATACTGTGGTTCTGTTACGGTTTGAGTGCTGAACACTTGACGGTCCCACGGTTGGCAAGTTGGAACTGTGAGATTCACTACGTGCACCACTGGTATTTTGTGGAAAAGCACATGTAAGATTCTGCAACAGTCTCTGCTGATACTCCTGCATGCGTGCATCCCTTTCTATGGCAGGAATAATTTCTGCAAATTTACTTTTGTACCGGGGATCTAACAGTGTGGCAACCCAGTAGTCAGGATTAGTGTTGAGCCACCCCCGTAGTGTTCGGGTTCGGTTCGGTTCGTCGAACACCGGGATGTTCGAGGAACTGTTCGTCGAACTGTTAGTCGAACACCTTAGAACACCGTCGAACACCGTTAAAACCAATGGCAGGCAAACAAAAACACATAGAAACACATAGAAAACACCTGCAAAGGTGTCCAAAAGCTGACAAACTGCTCAGAAGACACTCTCTTTAAAAAAGCCGGCCGGCAAATTCAGCAGCGGCATACACCGGTACCCGACAATTTAGACAAGAAGGAATAGAGCATCACACATAGATTAGATACATAGAAACATGTCAGTCACACATATAAGAAGCACAGTGACAGTGTTGGTTACTGCACTTGTCATTTAGTGTAAAGGATTTATTAAAAAAAATATTAGTGTTTTCATGCACCGTCTCTTTAAAAAAGCCGGCCGGCAATTCAGCATCTGTACCCGACAATTTAGAACAGAAAGAATAGAGCTTCACACATAGATTAGATAGATAGAAACATGTCAGTCACATATATAATAAGTACAGTGATAGTGTTGCTTACTGTACTTGTCATTTAGTGTAAAGGATTTATTTAAAAAAATAATAGGGTTTTCATGCACTGTCTCTTTAAAAAAGCCGGCCGGCAATTCAGCAGCGGTACCCGACAATTTAGAACAGAAAGATAGAGCATCACACATAGATTAGATAGATAGAAACATGTCAGTGACATATATATATGAAGTACAGTGATAGTGTTGGTTACTGTACTTGTCATTTAGTATTAAAATAAAGGATTTATTATTAAAAAAATTGGCGTGGGGTTCCCCTTAATTTTAGTCTCTAGCGGAGGTTAAGCAGACGGCTGGGGCAGATGTTTGAAGCCTGGGAAGGGGGTAATACCCACGGAGATTCCCAGGCTACTAATATCAGCCCCCAGCTGAATACATAGCCTTTACTAGCTATTAAAATGGGGGACCCCCCAAAAAAAATGACGTGGGGTCCCCTCTAATTTAATAGCTAGCAAAGGCTAGGCAGACAGCTGGGGGCTGATATTAATAGCCCAGGAAGGGAGCCATGAATATTGGCCCCCTCCCAGGCTAGAAACACCAGCCGTCAGCCGCCCCAGAAATGGCGCATTCATAGGATGCGCCAATTCTGGCACTTAGCCTCGCTCTTCCACGCTGCCCTGGTGCGGTGGCAGGGGGTAATAGGGTTGGGGTTGATGTCAGCTTATAATGCCAGCTGACATCAAGCCCAGGTTAGTAATGGAGAGGCGTCTATAAGACACCCCCATTACTAACCCCATAGTAAAAGTTAAAAAAAACACAAACACCCAGAATAAAGTCCTTTAATTGAAATAAAGACACAATCCTTTATTGTTCTAAATTAAACCATACTTACCATCACGCCCATTCCAGCTGAAGCCAACGATCTCCTGCAATAAAAGAAAAATAATAAAGCAACCTCATCCTTACCTTTCCATGGTTCCCACGACAGCTTCAGCTCTGCTACATCGAGATGACAGGCTGGACCGCAGCAGAACGCTGCCATCCAGCCTCTCATCCCGCAGACACTGAGAAGCGCAGGCTTGCTTGCGCTGCTCAGCGTCTCTCTGTGACGACATCCAGATGAGCCGAGTTCATGTCCAATGAACTCGGCTCACCTCATGCACGTCACTGACAGCGTGGGAAAATTCTCACGCTGAAGCGCTGATTGCAGGAGAATTTTCCCACGCTGTCAGTGACGTGCAGGAGGTGAGCTGAGTTCATTGGACATGAGCTCACCTCATGCACATCACTGACAGCGTGGGAGAATTCTCCTGCACTCAGCACTTCAGCGTGAGAAATTTCCCACGCTGTCAGTGACGTGCATGAGGTGAGCCGAGTTCATTGGACATGACTTCGGCTGATCTGGATGCCGTCATAGCGAGACAGTGAGGAGCGCAAGCATGCCTGCGCTTCTCAGTGTCTGCGGGATGACAGACTGGATGGCAGCGTTCTGCTGCGGTCCAGCCTGTTATCTCGATGTAGCAGAGCTGAAGCTGTCGTGGGAACCATGGAAAGGTAAGGATGAGGTTGGTTTATTATTTTTCTTTTATTGCAGGAGATCGTTGGCTTCAGCTGGAATGGGTGTGATGGTAAGTATGGTTTAATTTAGAACAATAAAGAATTGTGTCTTTTTTTCAATTAAAGGACTTTATTCTGGGTGTTGTGTTTTTTTTAAATACTTTACTAGAAATTCATGGCGGTCATGTCTAATACTGGCGTGACCCCATGAATTTTGGGCTTGGGGCCAGCTGATAATACCAAGCTGGCCCTAACCCCTTTATTACCCAGTGAGCCACCGCACCAGGGCCCTGGATGAGTTGGGTACAGCGCCAGAAGATGGCGCTTCTATGAACGCGCCATTTTCCGGGGTGGCTGCGGACTGCAATTTGTAGCGGGGGGGGGCCCAGAAAGCTTGGGCCTCCCTGCGCTGCAGATTCCAGCCCCCAGCTGCCTAGTTGTACCTGGCTGGACACAAAAATAGGGCGAAGCCCCACGTACTTTTTTTTTAATTATTTCATGAAATTCATGAAATAATTAAGAAAAAAAGGCCTTCCCTATATTGTTGTGTCCGGCCAGGTACAAATAGGCAGCTGGTGGTTGGGGGCAGCCCGTTCCTGCCTGCTGTACCTGGCTGGACACAAATATAGTGCGAAGCCCCACTTCAATTTTTTTTAAATATTTCATGAAATTCATGAAATAATTAAGAAAAAAAGGGCTTCCCTATATTGTTGTGTCCGGCCAGGTACAAATAGGCAGCTGGTGGATGGGGGCAGCCCGTTCCTGCCTGCTGTACCTGGCTGGACACAAATATAGTGCGAAGCCCCACTTCAATTTTTTTAAATTATTTCAGGAAATTCATGAAATAATTTAAAAAAAATTGACGTGGGGCTTCGCACTATATTTGTGTCCAGCCAGGTACAGCAGGCAGGAACGGGCTGCCCCCAACCACCAGCTGCCTATTTGTACCTGGCCGGACACAACAATATAGGGAAGCCCTTTTTTTCTTAATTATTTCATGAAATAATTTAAAGAAAATTGACGTGGGGCTTCGCCCTGTTTTTGTGTCCAGCCAGGTACAACTAGGCAGCTGGGGGCTGGAATCCGCAGCGCAGGGAGGCCCAAGCTTTCTGGGCCACCCCCGCTGCAAATTGCAGTCCGCAGCCACCCCGGAAAATGGCGCGTTCATAGAAGCGCCATCTTCTGGCGCTGTACCCAACTCATCCAGGGCCCTGATGCGGTGGCTCACTGGGTAATAAAGGGGTTAGGGCCAGCTTGGCATTATCAGCTGGCCCTAAGCCCGAAATTCATGGGGTCACGCCAATATTAGACATGACCACCATGAATTTCTAGTAAAGTATTTAAAAAAAAACACAACACCCAGAAAAAAGTCCTTTAATTGAAATAAACACACAATTCTTTATTGTTCTAAATTAAACCATACTTACCATCACGCCCATTCCAGCTGAAGCCAACGATCTCCTGAAATAAAAGAAAAATAATAAAGCAACCTCATCCTTACCTTTCCATGGTTCCCATGACAGCTTCAGCTCTGCTACATCGAGATGACAGGCTGGACCGCAGCAGAACGCTGCCATCCAGCCTCTCATCCCGCAGACACTGAGAAGCGCAGGCTTGCTTGCGCTCCACAGTGTCTCTCTGTGAGGGCATCCAGATGAGCCGAGTTAATGTCCAATGAACTCGGCTCACCTCATGCACGTCACTGACAGCGTGGGAAAATTCTCCTGCACTCAGCGCTTCAGCGTGGGAGAATTCTCACGCTGAAGCGCTGAGTGCAGGAGAATTCTCCCACGCTGTCAGTGAAGTGCAGGAGGTGAGCTGAGTTCATTGGACATGAGCTCACCTTATGCACGTCACTGACAGCGTGGGAGAATTCTCCTGCACTCACCGCTTCAGCGTGAGAATTTTCCCACGCTGTCAGTGACGTGCATGAGGTGAGCCGAGTTCATTGGACATGAACTCGGCTCATCTGGATGTCGTCACAGAGAGACGCTGAGCAGCGCAAGCAAGCCTGCGCTTCTCAGTGTCTGCGGGATGAGAGGCTGGATGGCAGCGTTCTGCTGCGGTCCAGCCTGTCATCTCGATGTAGCAGAGCTGAAGCTGTCGTGGGATCCATGGAAAGGTAAGGATGAGGTTGCTTTATTATTTTTCTTTTATTGCAGGAGATCGTTGGCTTCAGCTGGAATGGGCGTGACAGTAAGTATGGTTTAATTTAGAACAATAAAGGATTGTGTCTTTATTTCAATTAAAGGACTTTATTCTGGGTGTTTGTGTTTTTTTTAACTTTGACTATGGGGTTAGTAATGGGGGTGTCTTATAGACGCCTCTCCATTACTAACCTGGGCTTGATGTCAGCTGGCATTATAAGCTGACATCAACCCCAACCCTATTACCCCCTGCCACCGCACCAGGGCAGCGTGGAAGAGCGAGGCTAAGTGCCAGAATTGGCGCATCCTATGAATGCGCCATTTCTGGGGCGGCTGACGGCTGGTGTTTCTAGCCTGGGAGGGGGCCAATATTCATGGCTCCCTTCCTGGGCTATTAATATCAGCCCCCAGCTGTCTGCCTAGCCTTTGCTAGCTATTAAATTAGGGGGGACCCCACGTCATTTTTTTTGGGGTGTCCCCCATTTTAATAGCTAGTAAAGGCTATGTATTCAGCTGGGGGCTGATATTAGTAGCCTGGGAAGCTCCGTGGGTATTACCCCCTTCCCAGGCTTCAAACATCTGCCCCAGCCGTCTGCTTAACCTCCGCTAGAGCCTAAAATTAAGGGGAACCCCACGCCAATTTTTTTAATAATAAATCCTTTATTTTAATACTAAATGACAAGTACAGTAACCAACACTATCACTGTACTTCATATATATGTGACTGACATGTTTCTATCTATCTAATCTATGTGTGAAGCTCTATTCTGTCTGTTATAAATTGTCGGGTACCGCTGCTGAATTGCCGGCCGGCTTTTTTAAAGAGACGGTGCATGAAAACACTATTATTTTTTTTGATAAATCCTTTACGCTAAATGACAAGTACAGTAAGCAACACTGTCACTGTACTTCGTATATATGTGGCTGACATGTTTCTATCTATCTAATCTATGTGTGAAGCTCTATTCTGTCTGTTATAAATTGTCGGGTACCGCTGCTGAATTGCCGGCCGGCTTTTTTAAAGAGACAGTGCATGAAAACACTATTATTTTTTTTGATAAATCCTTTACGCTAAATGACAAGTACAGTAAGCAACACTGTCACTGTACTTCGTATATATGTGGCTGACATATTTATATCTATCTAATCTATGTGTGAAGCTCTATTCTTTCGGTTCTAAATTGTCGGGTACAGGTGTATGCCGCTGCTGAATTGCCGGCTTTTCATGTTTCACTGTTGGCACTGTTCCCATCGATTTGGGCAATCACTGTAATGCCACAACCACCATGGCTGTGGCATTACAGTGAGTGGCAGACAATCCCTGCATGATTGGTGCTCTAAATAGCGCCAGACATGCAGGACACGCTTTTGGTGCACGAACAGTTATCGAACATAACCTCGAACAGCCGAATTTTTTGCAAATCGTTCGGGTTCGTCGAACAACTCGAACACCGCCCAAAACAGCTCGAATTTGAGATTGGCGAACAGTTCTAGTCGAACACCGCTCATCTCTAGTCAGGATTATTTCTAATTCTCACAATTCGAGGGTCATGTTGCAGGTAGTGAAGCAAGAAGGCACTCATGTGTGTTGCGCATCCAGGAGCACCAAGTCCCTGTTGTGTTGGTGGCGAGGTAGCAATCATGCTTCCTTCCTCTGTCCTCTCCCCCCAACCTCGCACAACAGAAATGTGATCAAGGTCTCCCTCATCTGATGAGTCTTCCATCAGTTCGTCCTCCACTTCTTCCTGGGCTCCTGCACCTTCCTCACTAGTTTGGCTGCTACCATGCGCCCTGGTAAAATCATCTCCCCCACCCTCACATGCCTGCCGCCCTGGTGCTGCCGACCGTCTGGACCTTGCAGATGTTAGCCCTTCCGCATACAACTCCTCCTCCTCTACTTCCTCCACCTCCTCTTGTGCCACCACCTGACTCCGAATTCTGTTTAACATGTGCTCCAGCATGTAAATCACCGGAATAGTCATGCTGATAATGGCATCGTCAGCACTAAACATCTTCGTCGCCATTTCAAAACTGTGCAGAAGGGTGCATAGGTCCCTGATCTGAGACCACTCCTCCAGCGTGATTTGCCCCACCTCTGAATCTCGTTGGCCCAGGCTATACGTCAGAACGTATTGCACCAGGGCTTGTCGGTGCTGCCACAGTCGCTGCAACATGTGCAGAGTTGAATTCCACCGGGTAGGCACATCGCATTTTAGCCGGTGAAGTGGCAGGCCCAACGACTTCTGTAGAGATGTAAGTCGTTGAGCTGCGGGATGCGAACGGCGGAAGTGAGCACACAGCGACCGTGCCCTCTGCAGAAGGCCATCTAGTCTGGGATAGTGGGCTAAAAATTGCTGGACAACCAGGTTCAACACGTGAGCCATACAAGGCACGTGTGTGACATTGCCCCGGCGAAGGGCCGCACCCAGGTTTGCAGCATTGTCGCACACGGCCTTCCCTGGTTTCAGGTCCAGTGGAGACAACCATTCATGAAATTGGTTCTCCAGAGCTGACCACAACTCCTCAGCTGTGTGACTCACATTTCCCAGACATTTCAATGTAAAAACCACCTGATGACGTTGAGCCCTACTGCCAGCATAGTAAGGAGGTGTGCAGGATCCCTTCTGCGCAGTTAGAAAGCTTGTGGCATGACCAGACAGGCTTTGGGTGCAGGTGGAAGACCGAGAGGAGGTTGAGGAGGCAGAAGCAGTGGAGGAAAAATGACATAAAGAGGATTGACGCACAACTCGTGGGGACGGCAAGACTTGGACAGCAGCCCCTTGTCCTGCTGTCACCATAGTTACCCAGTGCCCAGTCAGCGACATGTAACGCCCCTGTCCATGCCTACTCGTCCAAGTGTCTGTGGTGAAATGCACCCTGTCACACACAGAGTTTCTCAAAGAAGCGGTGATGTTGTGTGCGACATGCTGGTGGAGCGCAGGCACACCTTTCTTTGAGAAGTAGTGCCGACTGGGCATCTGGTACTGGGGCACTGCGACGGACATAAGGTCTCGAAAATCCTCTGTGTCCACCAGGCGGAAAGGCAGCATTTCTGTAGCCAAGAGCTTGCAGATGGTGAAATTCAACCTCTTAGCTTTCTCATGGCTAGGAGGAAATGGTCTTTTACTTGTCCACATCTGAGGGACCGAGGGCTGGCTATTGGGCTTAGACGGGGTTGATAGGGGTGTCCCCGGCAAACTGCCGGTCTGTGAGGAAGATGCAGGCGGACATGTTAGGTTGCCTTGATCCAAAGGTGGTGCTATCGATGTCGGACAGCGCTCAAGACCAGCTGGTGTTACCACCTCCAAAGAAAATGATGACCTGCCAATCACGCTGGCTGTTGCGGGTAAAGAGGTGGCAGGTCTGCGCCCCAAAACAGGTGTGACTGCTGTCCCCCCAGTCACAGAGGATGAAGAGGCCGCGGATGCACAAGATATGGCAGACGGTGGTTGGCCCGGCCGGCTAGACCGCATTGTAGCACACTGAGCTTCCCACTGCAACTTATGCTTCATGTCCATGTGCCGGTTCATGCATGAAGTACTCAAACTATGTATTTTTTGGCCTCTACTTAGCTTTTGCTGACAAATGTTACAGATAACACGAGTTGGGTCATCTTTATCGATCTGAAAAAATGCCCAGGCTATGCAAGGCTTAGCACCCATGCGACCTGAAGAGCCACCACGACTTGTGGTGAGAGGCAGAGTTGTGTTTGAGGATGCAGTTGTTGACGTGCTTCCAGTACTACGTCTCTGTCCAGGAAGGCGCAACCTGACCTCGTCGTCACTAGCATCTTCCTCCACCTCCTCTGCTGACCTCATCTCTTGGCTGACTGTGGGTTGACAGCAAGTGGGATCTCCGACCTCATCATCATCACCCTGTGCGTTATCACACCCGTCGTCCTCAGAGCCAACCTGTTCCTGCCCTGACAAAAAACTAAAGTTGTCGCTCCAATCAGGTATTTGAGTCTTATCATCGTCTTCCTCATTGTCTCCACCAACAGGAGTTACAGTTTGGGAATGAGGGTCTACATTATGGTCAGAACCTTCTGCGTCTGGTCCTGGATCCGACTCATAAAGATTCTGGGCATCAGTGCAGATCATTTCCTCGTCTGGATTCACAGAAGCGCTGGAGTCGACCTCTGATTCCCAGGCTATAGTATGAGTAAACAGCTCTGCAGACTCAACCATCTGTTCTACCTCATACTCAGACGGGCAGCTGGAGATTTGGGAGCTGTGAGGAAGCAAGTGCGATTGGGGTGACACCTTTGAGGACTGGAGTATTTGTGATGTTGAAGTTGATGTGGAGGAGAGCCCACTTAAAGGAGCACTTGATATCCGTTGAAGCACCTGCTGTTTTTGTGCCTCATCTGGAATTTGTAGCGATTGGCGTGGCCGTAAGAAAGGGATCTTATCACATTGTCCGCTAAAAGAAGTAGACATTTTAGTTTGGCTGGAAGATGGTCTTTCTTCTGCACCTACCCCACGGACACAACCTTTTTTCCCCTTCCCAACACGCCTATTCCCCTTTCCACCAGCAGCAGGCCTTTTTCCACTCATTTTGGTGGTTAACTAATTCACAACTCTGGAGTTGTTTGCACAAAAAAACAATGGATGGTAACCGAGCAGAGCTGAGTGGCCAAACTGTGGTATTAGGCCAAAACTATTGGCTGGTTTAGATGCAGAAAAAAATTATTTTTAATTTGCAACCTGATGGAGGTCAGTATAGATGGACTAATAGACCAAGTCCCACACACCGCTAGAAGCCCAAATATTTTTTCAGAGCTAGATGCAGAAATTTTTTTTATTCAATTTGCAACCTGATGGAGGTCAGTATAGATGGACTAATAGACCAAGTCCCACACACTGCTAGAAGCCCAAATATTTTTTCAGAGCTAGATGCAGAAAAAAATTATATTCAGTTTGCAACCTGATGGAGGTCAGTATAGATGGACTAATAGAATGATGCTATGCCCAAAAGATTTTACTTCACTAGGTGCAGTAAAAAAATTGGTATTCTATACACAGGTGGTATATCTTGCAACACAGATAGGCTACTCCACTGACTAACACACTCTGCAATAGGCCAAAAAGGATTAGCTTTGCAAGATTCAGCCAAATGCTGTGAAAAAAACTTGCACAGCACTGGCACAGACCTGCCTGGCAAAAACTGATAGGAACTGATGTAACCTAGTCCTGAACAGGACTCCAATTACAATTAGTCTTTACTCCCACAATCTATCTATTTAAGAGCACAGACCTGCCTGATAAAAGTCGTAGGAAATGCTGTAACCTAGTCCTTAAAAGGACTGCAATCACAACTATTCCCTACTCCCAAGCTATCTGTATATTTGTGCGAAAATTGGCTTGAAATTAACAAGGTATAGCGCACACAGCAAC
Source organism: Phyllobates terribilis (assembly GCF_046119375.1). Lineage (NCBI taxonomy): Eukaryota > Metazoa > Chordata > Amphibia > Anura > Dendrobatidae > Phyllobates > Phyllobates terribilis. The sequence continues at coordinate 527,730,293 of NW_027362764.1, read as the reverse complement.
AGCGGTGCCGTCTAACACGCAGCTGCAGCAGTGAGAAAATGGTGGCGACGGGGAAAATGGCTTGGTCTTATAGGGCAAGGACATGTGACATACACTGCCAATCACACATGCCCTTGCTTGTGTGAAAAAAAGCACTTCGCTCCGTGTGTGCGCTGCTGATAGGCTGACAGATTGCACCTCCCCACTGCAAATGCGGGAAAGAGAAAAAAAAATGGAGATCTTCATTGTTCCTGCAGAGATCCATCCCCTGCCCCTCCCCCCGCCCCGCTGTACACTCAAACTGCGTATTAACATTAATTTTCATCATTACTGAGAAAAAATCCAGTTATGATTTTGGTGCCCGAACAGTTATCGAACATAACCTCGAACAGCCGAATTTTTCTCAAATTGTTCGTGTTCGCCGACCGGCTCGAACACCGCCCAAAACAGCTCGAATTTGAGATTGGCGAACAGTTCGAGTAGAACAACGCTCATCTCTAGTGGAGACTAATGACTCCACAAGAGAATTTGACATGCTGTGGTCCTGAAAGAGGCACAGCATGTTAGTGTCCGCAGGTGATTCGCAGCCTCAGATGAACGCATAGCTGACATGGGATTTCTAGAGATCCCATCCACTATGCTGTAACATCTGGACGCTGCAGGTTTGATGCTGTATAAACACGCAGCATCAAACCTAAAATCACCCACATCATGTTAATTTCTGTAGCGGACACTCTACTCTCCGCTGCAGATTTTGACAGATGGAAGTGTCATTATATGCGGTGGATTCACATTAACTGACAACAAAAGTGCCACATTATAATTCCGCATTTTCGATGCAACATAAATACGTTGTGTCCAAAGCACTGCTGAGTGCTGATCAGGGAGGGGTGACGTAGGTGCTACTGAACCAGCTGTGAGATGTTAATTATAGCCAAGAAAAATGTTTGCATAGTGGCTAGTGATGAGCGAGCATGCTTGCTACTGCTCGGTGCTCGCCCGAGCATCTCACTGCTCGAGATGCTCAGAGCTCTCCAAGTATTTCCGCGGGGTTGCTTGGTGGGAGCTTGGGTCCCCTCCCTGCATATTTGGCGCTTTTTACAGAGCCAATGAACATACAGGGATTGCCTGCCACTCACTATAATGCTGCAGCCATGTTAGTTGTGGAATTACAGTGATTGGCTGGCCGCACAGTGTCATCAGGTCTATATAAGACTTGGCGCCACAATGCTCATCACAGTCACTCAGGAATCAGACCGAGTAGGGAGAGGTGCTGCTGAACTATGGAGAGATTTGCTTGCTTCTAGTTAGTGTAGGTATACCAAACTATATTAGAGACACATATCCATCTCAACAAACAGTCCTTCTGAGGACTAATCCATCTGCAGAGATATCAGGCAGGCAGAGTATATAGGCAGGCAGGCAGGGTATATAGCAGACTGCAGTGCATATAGCACCAGATGCTCCATTCCTGTCTTGTCTGCTGCTGTTATATTTCTAGAAATAGGTCCAGGTCTCAGGGGCCAGGAATAATTTTTTTTTGGATCTTAATCCTCATTATTTGCTTAAAAAGCAATCCAGAGAACACCGTTTTTCTGCGCCATTTGCTTATTTGCACTGCAGAATACAGCCAGGTCTTTTCCATGTTGCAGTGATAAAAATCAAGCTATTTAAAACTGTGGTTTGTCCGTCACACGGATCACATATGATTGCGCTGAAAATACTGCCATTTCTGGCCTCCATTAAAAATGTATTTCAGTGTGTCAGTGAAGCTATTGACACCAGTTTGCTGTTCAAAATAGTTACCTACAGTCCAGGTATTTAAAACTGTGTTTTCTCCGTCACACAGATCACATATACGTTTTCAGAAAATACTGCCATTTCTGACCTCCATTTAAAAAAAATTTCAGTGTGTCAGTGAAGCAATTGACACCAGATTGCTGTTCAAAAAAATTAACTACAGGACAGGTATTTGAAACTGTGGTTTGTCCGTCACATGGATCACATATAAGTTTGCTCCAAATTCAGTCATTTGTAGTGAGCGTGGAAAATATTGTCCTCCATTTAAAATGGGCAAGTTGATGGTGCATGCAGAGGGCGAGGCCACGGGCAAGCTGAAATTGTGCCACAACAAACACCCACATATTCTCGCTCGACTTTCCTTTCCCAATTAATAGGGGACTGCAGAACACCACTATTGAACACAGAGCAGTGTGAAAAGGTTATTGGTTGGATAGCAGATAATGCTTCCAGTCACTTAGCCACAACCACCACCACCTTCTCTTCCACACGGTCAAGTCTCAGTAGCTGTGAGTCTGGACAACATATTCCTCACCCTGAACCTCCTTCCTCCCACCATGCCGAGTGCCAAGAGACAACTAATCCCACACTTGGACACTCCGAAGAGCTGTTCACTTTTCCATTTATAGATTTGGGCCTCTTGCCCAGCCCACTTTAAGCGGGGAAAGCAGAGATCGCATGTAGCGATGCCCAAATATTTGAGAAGCCACAGTCACACGAAGGTGACGGTAGGAAAGTGTCACAAGAGGTGGACGATGATGAGACACAATTGAGAGAAAGTCAGCAGGAGGACCAGGGTGCGGAAGTGGAAGAAGAGGTGGTGGATGATATAGTAACTGACACAACCTGGCAGGAGGACATGCAGAGCGAGGAGAGCAACACACAGGGGGAGGGAGGCATAGCACCCAAACAGGCAGGAAGAAGCAGTGTGGCGGCAGCAGAATGAAGGCAGGCAACTGTTCCCCGTAACACCAACATGAAGGAAGTTGCCAGTACAATTGTTAGGTCTTCCCGAGTCTGGTTGTTTTTTAAAGACTCTGCCGATAACCCCAGTAAGGCCATTTGCACCACCTGCCAGGAGAGCATCAGCAGGGGTGGCAAAACGATCAGACTGAACATCACCAGCATGATCAGGCAAATGGCAGCAAAGCACCCGACTTTGTGGGCCGAACCCCAGGGTCCAGGAACAGTGACTGTGGGTGGCACCACTGCTTCTTCAACTATTGTGCATGCAAGCCAATTCCCTGTCCATGGTGCATGCAAAGATGCCTCCTGCCCTGCACCTATTATTGCACACTCATAACTAGCACCATCAACACGCACGTTAATGTCCTTGTCCCAGCACAGCGTTCAGTTGTCCATACCCCAGTAGTTGGAACGCAAGAGCAAAAATGCAGCCAACGCCCCACAGGCCACACTACTAAATTCCCACATTTCGCGACTGCTTGCGCTAGAAATGTTACTTTTTAGGCTTGTGGAGACGGAAGCATTCCGCAACTTGATGGCGGCGGCCATCCCTCAATTACTTGGTCCCCAGCCGCCACTATTTCTCCCGCATTACACGAGCACGTGTCCCAAAACATTAGCCGTGCCCTCAACAACACAGTTATCGGGAAAGTCCACCTAACCACGGACACGTGGACAAGTGCTTGTGGGCAGGGACGGTACATCTCGCTGACGGCACACTGGGTTAACATAGTGGAAGCCGGGACCCAGTCTAACCTTGTGATGGAACAAGTACTTCCGAAACCAAGGATTGCAGGCCCTAGGTCAATCAGGGTTGACCCCCACAGCCTTAAACTTTTGTACCTCATCCTCCTCTTCAGCCTCCATCTCTGAAATGACCACATCAGTCACAAGCTGAAAGCATTTCAGCACTGCCTTGGCCAAGCGGAAACAGGCTGTGTTGAATCTAATATGCTTAGGTGACAAACCACACAATGCTGAAGAGTTGTGGACAGACAGAACTGTGGCTCACACCGCTGAACTTACAGCCAGGCATGGTCGTGTGTGACAATGGCTGGAACCAGGTGGCAGCTCTGAATTGAGGCGAGGCGAGTTCACACACATACCATGCCTGGCCCATGTGCTTAATCTCGTGGTTCAGCGATTCCTCAAATCCTACCTGGAGCTGCTGGATCTGCTTATTAAAGTACACCGCCCATTTTAGAAAGTCACCTACAGCTTCCGCCGCCCTTGTCATGTTTCAGCAGCATTTGCAGCTTCCGGCTCACAGACTGATGTGTGATGTCCCCACGCGTTGGAACTTTACACTGCAGATGTTGGGAAGGATTTATGAGCAGAAGAGGGCAGTTGTTGAGTACCAGCATCAACAAGGCCATCTGTATTCAGTTCAGAATCCACACATAAGACCTCAGGAATGGACATGGATGTCAGACATATGTATCATCCTCCAAAACTTTGAGGACTCCACCAAGATGATGAGCGGCAATGACGCCATAATTAACGTTACCATCCCGCTTCTCTTTCTTCTGAAGCGCTCTCTGCTCACAATCATTGCAGGCGGAACATGATGAGATGGAGCAAGGAACCATACAGGGTGATTACACACAGCCCAGCCTCATCTCATCCCAACGTGGATTGGGTGACAATGAGGAAGAGGAGGAGGAAAAACCGGAGCTAGTTTCATGCACTATAGACGGTACTACCTGCACAACTGTCATACCGTCTGTTCAGCATGGATGGCCTGAGGACAGAGAGGAGGAGGAGGAGGAGAGCATGGTCAGTCGTCCTGTTGGTGAGGACATGGTAGTCTTGCCTGTTAGCAGTCTGGAACGCATGGCCGAGTTTAAGTTACGCTGCCTCTCCCATGACCCTCCGGTTCTCAAAATTTTGGTGACAGTCATTATTGGTTGGTGAAACTTCTACACCCACGCTTCAAGGAGAACTTTATATCTCTTATTCCTGATGGGGACAGGTCTACAAAAATGGGGCAGTACCAGAAGGCCCTTGTTGCGGAACTATTAAAAAAAATTCCCATCTGAAAATGCTGGCGGCAGAGGTCATAGTTCGTTGGACAACCAAGGACTATAGGCAAGAAAGACACAACTCCAATCCAGCAGAAACAGGAAAACACTGTCAAAGTCCTGGGAAAATTTTCTCAGCCCCTCCCATTGCACAAGCCCTGAGGTGCGGGGTACTCTCACAAGGAGTGCAAAGTTTCAGAAGATGCTGAGGGAGTACCTTGCCGACTGTACCAATGTTCTCCGTGATTCCTCTGTGCCTTACAATTATTGGGTATCCAAGGTGGATACTTGGAATGAACTGGCTCTCTATGCCTTGGAGGTCCTGGCCTGCCCTGCCACCAGCGTTTTATCAAAGCGGGTTTTTAGTGCCGCTGGTGGAATTATAACTGAAAAGCACAAAAAAAATGAGCAAGGGCTGGATTGGGCCAGACTTCTCAACACCACCGAATGATAGCAGCATACCAAACTCAAATCCAGTGTCTTTTTTTGGGAGGTGTATTCCCATGCACCTTTTCACATGCACACATGGGTATACCCTTCCTGATTTTGGCTATTTGCTCTTGTCCTCCTCATTCTCCTCATCCTCATCCTCCACCACCATATCACCAGGGTAACCATGGTCCGTGATGCAACACCCACATAATTTTTTTAAAGGGTGTTTATGATGCCCGTAAAAAAAAATTATTATACAGTATGTTCATGTATACCCCCAGGGGTAAATGTTTGTGAGCCCATGCACTTAGTGCATGGGCATTACAAGTATAGGAGACCCGCTCCTTTCTAATGGGAACATTTTTTATGAGGCCCTATAAGTCTCTTCCAAGGGGAATTGGACTCACTGCATACCCTACAACTGTATAGCAGACCCTCTCCTTTCTAATGGGAACATCTCATACTTGCTACTGTGGCCCTGCTCTATGTGTCTTTAAATTCTTAGTGGGGTCTTTCCTAAATTTGGTCAGCCATTGGACTCACTGCATACCCTATAACTGTGTAGTAGACCCTCTCCTTTCTAATGGGAACATGTCGTACTCGATACTGTGGCCCTGTTCTATGTGTCTTTAAATTGTTAGTCGGGTTTTTCCTAAATTTGTTCAGCCATTGGACTCACTGCACACCCTATATAAATTTATCACACCAGCCCCTTTGTAATGGAAACATGTCATTACTGTGGCCCTGCTCTGTGCGTCTTTAAATTCTTAGTGGCGTTTTTCCCAAATTTTGGCAGCCCTTGCAGTCACAGCATAATGAGAACAACAAAGCATAGCCAAGCTGATGGCTCTTTAACAATAGCGAGGGCCGACTGCTGGCTTTTTAGGCTGGGTGCCCACGTAGCGTTTTTCAAGCGTTTATGCTGCGGAATTTCCGTAGCGTAAACGCTTGTGAAACGCTAGGTAATCCGCACCCCATGGTCCCCAAGGGGATTCCGCATGTTCTATGCACATGCTGCGGATTTTTCCACAGCGTTTATGCTGCGTACAAAAATCCGCAGCATGTCATTTAATTTTGCGGAAGCGCAGCGGAATGGCTGCCATTGACTTGCATTGAGACGCATAGAATGCGTGTCTGTACATTTCTACAAGTGAATTCTATGCGTCTCTATGTGCGGATGGTACCCAGTTCTGGAGGAGAGAAGACTCTCATCCAGACCTGGGTACCATTGTATCTGTAAAAAAAAGAATAAAATAATAAATAAAGTTTATACTCACCTTTCCGAAGGCTTCTCTGCATGCCGCCATCGCTGAAGGACCTTCGGTGACGTCACAGTCATGTGACCGCAGGCCCTTCACCGCTCTTTCTCGCGATATGCCGGCAGCCAGGAACCAGCCAGGAAGCAGCGCTGCAGCCACACCGGGGCATCGGGGGTGAGCATAGCTTTATTTTATTTTATTTTTACGGTTCACACTGTATAAATCCATGCTGTTTGCATGGATTTATACAGTGTGACCTAGTTGTCAAGCACTTTCCAAGTGATGCTATCGCCTGGAAAATGCTTGTCAATCTGCATGCGGAAACGCATGTGAATCCACATGTGGATCCGCATGTATTCTGCAGGAAAAATGCATGCACAATCTGCATGCGTTTTTTCTGCCATGGAGATGCAGAAATGCTGCAGAAATTTTCTGCTTCATTTCTGCATCGTGGTCACATAGCCTTAAGAAGAGTAAGGGCCGCCTGACAGCCCTATAAAAATAGACTTTGTCACTTTCAGAGTCCCTCCATCATAAATGAAACAGGATGTGTCTGATGTTGTGTCACACACCACATGACCAGAGAAGGTTGTAAAATGTTAAAATGAGATTTCCCGGTGAATGCATTTGTCTTAAAAAATAATGTAAAAAAAAAAAACAGTAGGATCTTTCTTTAGTAGTGTTGAGCCACCCCCGTAGTGTTCGAGTTCGGTTCGGTTCGTCGAACACCCGTGTGTTCGCCGAACTGTTCGTCGAACTGTTCGTCGAACACCTTCGAACACCGTTAAAACCAATGGCAGGCAAACAAAAACACATAGAAACACATAGAAAACACCTTCAAAGGTGTCCAAAAGCTGACAAACTGCTCAGAAGACACAACTAACACATGGAAAAGTGACAAGTACTTATAGTCATGCGAAAAGAAAAGAGGTGGAGGAGTAAAAGGAGGGGGAGACACAGATATAGGCATGTCATGCCCTTCTAAAATCCAAAAAGTGAGAAGCCGACACGTTCAGTCCGCTCCTGCCCGTGCCACCTCCGTGTCGCCGGGTTTGTGCCAGAGCCACGGTGAACCCTGACGGCCAGCCCCCCTCTCCCAATACTGGTGCCTGTCCGCTGGTGGGTCGAGCGAGCCCCCCTGTGGTGGAGGCAGCTCTATGCTTTTTAATTTAAATTGTCTCTCTAATTTGAATAAATACACTTTAAATCCATTTACAAGGATCTATTGGAGGGCAAGTCTCATGCCAGCAGCCGAGTAATTCCAGCTCCAGTAGCGTCCACTAAAGCTGCTGCAGTTAAAAAGCTTTTATAAGGATCGAGCTCGGCTGTCCACCGCAAGGCATCCTACTGCCAGTCCGAGCCCCTATGCCTTGGGGTGCCTCCTGATGCTCTTCACTGAGTATCCCGTGGTCCCGAAGCATTTCCTTTGAAAAATGAAGTGTCCAAACTACAGGTGGTGTAGCTTGCTTAACAGCCGGGATAATCCGCTGACTAGCAGACCCTGCTACTAGGCACAAAGTATTTCCTGGGCTAGATGCAGTTAAAAATTTGTAATTAGATACTCTCGTTGGATGCTGAGAAAGCATTCCATAGAGTCTCCTGGCACGCCATATATGATTCTCTTAAAAAGCTTGGGGTAGGGGTCTAGGGGACCCTTTTATAGCCAAAATCACGGCCCTGTATCGCAATACGTCACCTAGGCTGAAGATAAATGGAACTGTAGCACCCTGAGGGCTCGGTTGCTACAGAGGTATTGCACCTCACCCAGAGGTGTGATATCTCACTCTCAGGTAAGGATGTAGTGTGGATCAGGACCCGACACCTGCATGCATTACACCACATTGCCGTGGGGCAGGGCGACCAATATGCCCCTGAGATGGGCACGACAGTCCCTGGCTGGAGTCGGGGGAGGGAACACTGAGGAGGGGGAACCCTGTAGTGCAGGAGCAGGAAGGAAGCAGTTCCTGGGTGCATTGAGAAGGGAGTATAAAAGGTGGGCACCATCTTAGTTCAGTGCAGAGAAGTCTGAGCAGAAGTGGCAGGGAGCAGGGGCTCTGCATGAGCTCTGCTCCGGAGGCGGGCCTAGTAACAGAGGCCCAGGCCTGGAAGAGGGTGAAGGAAGGAAGAGGAGCGGAGAAGGCTACAGGAACGTGGAACGAAGGGATCTCAGGGGTGAGGACGGGCGAGTCGCCACCGCACGCCCGAATCCACCTGCGTGGAGGGGTCAGGGAAAGGGGGAGACCGGTCCCCGAAACTAGTGGAGGCAGGAAACGACCCTCAGCTAGAAACAGGAGGCTGTGACATTTTATGTGGCGCAGCCCCTCGCTACACCCGCTAGGAAGGCACCACATAGGGTCAGGGAAACTGGCGCCAAGTTTACCAAGAGGAGGCCCGAGGCAGCCGGACAGAAGGGTTGGTAAGAAAGGCCAGACAAAAGACACACAAAGGGGGTCCTGTGAAGCACTCCAAAGTTATATGGGAGTTGTCTGAGCCCCTCACCTGGTGAGCACAGTACGACGTGGGCAGCCGTTACCTGCAGACGTGGTCTGGATAATAAGAACTGTGAGTAAAGGCCCTGGACTGCATCACTGACTCCGTGTCATTACTGCTGCTGCCCTGCACCATCACCCCCATCCTCCGCATACACTGCCCTGAGGCTATACTCCTCCCGTGGGGAGTTATGCTACGCTCTGCTGCACCCACAACACCAGCCTCAGCGGTCTGCCCTGCATCGGTGGTTCACTCTGACCGCAATCCACGGGTGGCGTAGTCGGACATTTAAACATCAAAACCACATAAATACTTCCGCCACTGGTTTGACCGCCCTGAGCCACGGAACCGGGTTGCCGCCACGGAGACTACAACCACCAGCATCCACCAAAAAGGGTCCGGCTCCGGGTGTCCCAAGGCCCAGGGGGTGCGTCAGAACATTTTCATCACCTTTCACAATCACTTATACATCCTAGTGACGGAGCACCTGCTCTCATCAATTCGCCATAACCCCAATATTAGGTGGATTGAGGTGGGAGGCACCGAGTACAAGTGCTCTCTATTTGCTGATGATGTCCTAGTATATATCACTCAATCACATATATCCATCCATGCTGTTATGGCTGAAATAGATCACTTTGTTACATGGTCAAATTTTAAAATCAATGCAGCGAAGTCTGAGGCCCTCGATGTCTCCCTCCCCAAATCCATATAGGATTCCATCTAGTCCAACTTTCCCTTTGCCTGGCCCTCACAGTGTATCAAATACTTAGGAATTCCTATTCATAGAGACCTCTCCCATCTATGTTATCTTAATTTTGGGCCCTTTATTGAACAACTCCATACAGACCACGGTTGGCAAGTTAGAACTGTAAGATTCACTACGTGAACCACTGGTGTTTTGTGGAAAAGCACATGTACACTGTGTTCCAAATTATTGTGCAAAAAGTGTTTAGGAGTGATAAGGGAAGAATTTGTTTGTTTGTCAGTTAAACTCATTGATGGTGATGTGTGTCAGGTTTCTTTATATCACTGTAAGCAATTGCAGACACCTGTGCTAATTAGTTTGGCAGGTGTGTCCAATGAAAGGCAAGACTACTTAAGAAGGCTGTCTCACATTATTAAGCAGCCTACATTTTCTGCCAAAATGGGAAAGAAAAAGGATGTGTCGGCTGCTGAGAAGCAACAAATTGTGGAGTGTTTAGGTCAAGGCATGACTACAATCAACATTGTGCGATGATCAGGATGAAGTGTCTTGGCAATCAAGAAGTATGTAGCTGATTCACAGTACACACGTGTGCGTGCTGATAAGGGCAAATTGAGGACTCTTTCCTACAGGCAATTACGTCAGGTTGAAAGAGCAGCGGCAAAAAAGCCTTGTCATAGCAGCAGACAAGTTTTTGAAGCTGCTTGTGCCTCCAACGTCCCCCGAACAACAAGATGCAGGGTCCTTCAGAGGTTTGCAGCTGTGCATACGCCATCCTGTCGACCTCCTCTATCCACTTCACACAAGCAGAAACGGCTCCAGTGGGCCAAACATTACATGAAGACTGATTTCAAAACTGTTTTGTTCACGGATGAGTGCCGTGCAGCGCTCGATGGTCCAGATGGATGGAGTGGATGATGGCTGGTTGATGGACACCCCACGCAAACACGGCTACAGCGCCAACAAGGAGGAGGTGGAGTAATGTTTTGGGCTGGAATCATGGGGAGAGAGATTGTCGGCCCCTCTAGGATCCCTGAAGGCGCTAAAGATGAACTCCATAATGTATGTGGATTTTCTCAAACACACTTCCTGCCATGGCTCAAGAAGAAGAACCGTGTATTTCACAGCAAGATCATTTTTCTGCATGATAATGCACCATCTCATGCTGCACATAAAACATCTGCATCTCTGGCTTATATGGGCATAAAAGGGGACAAACTTATGGTGTGACCCCCATGCTCCCCTGACCTCTACCCCATTCAGAACCTTTGGAGCATCATTAAAAGGAGTGTCTATGATGGCGGGAGGCAGTTCACATCTAAGCAACAGCTCTGGGAGGGTATTCTGTCCTCATGCAAAACAATTGAAGCAGAAATCATCCAAAACCTGACAAATTCAATGGACGAGAGAGTTCAGAAGCTCCTTTCGAACAAGGGGTCCTATGTGAAAATGTAACATCACCTAGAATAAAGTTTTGAGTTGAAAACTGTTTGATTTCAGTTTCTAACAACCTGCTAATGCTTATAATTTCAAAAATGACCATTTTTTTGGTCTTTATTAAAATGAAAAGGTTGATTGAAAAGTTTTGGGGATCTAAGAGTGTGGCAACCCAGTAGTCATGATTACTTCGAATTCTGACAATATGAGGGTCATGCTGCAGGTAGTGCAGCAAGAAGGCACTTATGTGTCTTGCGCATCTCGGAGCCCCAAACATATTTTCCGGGCTAGATGCAGCTAAAAATTATTATTAATTTTAAATCTGGTGAAGCTTTAGTATAGATGGCCTAATAGGATCAGTGCTGCACACTGCTACAAAGCCCAAAATATTTTCCAGTCAAGATACAGATAAACATGATTAGTAATTTTAAATCTGGTGGAGCTTATTATAGATGGCCTAATAGAATCAGTGCTGCACACTGCTACAAAGCCCAAATTATTTTCCAGCCAAGATACAGATAAACATGATTAGTAATTTGAAAGCTTAAAACGGTTGGTAGGGTGATTTTAACCAATCATCAAGCTTTTACTCTCCCCAGGATGACACAGGGGTAGAAAAGTCGTTTCGGATCCATGATTTGTTCATCTTTATGAACGTGAGTCTGTCTACATTATCAGTGGAGAGCCGCGTGCGCTTATCTGTCAGCACACCACCAGCAGCGCTGAACACACGTTCAGACAGAACGCTGGCTGCGGGGCATGACAAGATCTCCAAGGCGTAAGTGGCTAGCTCCGGCCATTTATCCAGATTGGAAGCCCAAAAAGAGCAAGGGTCCAGTGACACAGTCGTGGCTTCAATGTTTACTTGGAGATACTCCTGTACCATCGTCTCTAGGCGTTGACTATGTGTCAGACTTCTTGTCTCCTGTGGCCTTGCAAAGGATGGGCTAAAAAAGTGGTGAAATGATTCCGCAAAATTGATGTTACCAGCAGATACTGTGGTTCTGTTACGGTTTGAGTGCTGAACATTTGACGGTCCCACGGTTGGCAAGTTGGAACTGTGAGAATCACTACGTGCACCACTGGTATTTTGTGGAAAAGCACATGTAAGATTCTGCAACAGTCTCTGCTGATACTCCTGCATGCGTGCATCCCTTTCTATGGCAGGAATAATTTCTGCAAATTTACTTTTGTACCGGGGATCTAACAGTGTGGCAACCCAGTAGTCAGGATTATTTCTAATTCTCACAATTCGAGGGTCATGTTGCAGGTAGTGCAGCAAGAAGGCACTCATGTGTGTTGCGCATCCAGGAGCACCAAGTCCCTGTTGTGTTGGTGGCGAGGTAACAATCATGCTTCCTTCCTCTGTCCTCTCCCCCCAACCTCGCACAACAGAAATGTGATCAAGGTCTCCCTCATCTGATGAGTCTTCCATCAGTTCGTCCTCCACTTCTTCCTGGGCTCCTGCACCTTCCTCACTAGTTTGGCTGCTACCATGCGCCCTGGTAAAACCATCTCCCCCACCCTCACATGCCTGCCGCCTTGGTGCTGCCGACCGTCTGGACCTTGCAGATGTTAGCCCTTCCGCATACATCTCCTCCTCCTCTACTTCCTCCACCTCCTCTTGTGCCACCACCTGACTCCGAATTCTGTTTAACATGTGATCCAGCATGTAAATCACCGGAATAGTGATGCTGATAATGGCATCGTCAGCACTAAACATCTTCGTCGCCATTTCAAAACTGTGCAGAAGGGTGCATAGGTCCCTGATCTGAGACCACTCCTCCAGCGTGATTTGCCCCACCTCTGGATCTCGTTGGCCAAGGCTATACTTCAGAACGCATTGCACCAGGGCTTGTCGGTGGTGTCACAGTCGCTGCAACATGTGCAGAGTTGAATTCCACCGGGTAGGCACATCGCATTTTAGCCGGTGAAGTGGCAGGCCCAACGACTTCTGTAGAGATGTAAGTCGCTGAGCTGCGGGATGCGAACGGCGAAAGTGAGCACACAGCGACCGTGCCCTCTGCAGAAGGCCATCTAGTCTGGGATAGTGGGCTAAAAATTGCTGGACAACCAGGTTCAACACGTGAGCCATACAAGGCACGTGTGTGACATTGCCCCGGCGAAGGGCCGCACCCAGGTTTGCAGCATTGTCGCACACGGCCTTCCCTGGTTTCAGGTCCAGTGGAGACAACCATTCATGAAATTGGTTCTCCAGAGCTGACCACAACTCCTCAGCTGTGTGACTCACATTTCCCAGACATTTCAATGTAAAAACCGCTTGATGACGTTGAGCCCTACTGCCAGCATGGTAAGGAGGTGTGCAGGATCCCTTCTGCGCAGTTAGAAAGCTTGTGGCATGACCAGACACGCTTTGGATGCAGGTGGAAGACCGAGAGGAGGTTGAGGAGGCAGAAGCAGTGGAGGAACTTTGACATAAAGAGGATTGACGCACAACTCGTGGGGACGGCAAGACTTGGACAGCAGCCCCTTGTCCTGCTGTCACCATAGTTACCCAGTGCCCAGTCAGCGACATGTAACGCCCCTGTCCATGCCTACTCGTCCAAGTGTCTGTGGTGAAATGCACCCTGTCACACACAGAGTTTCTCAAAGAATCGGTGATGTTGTGTGCGACATGCTGGTGGAGCGCAGGCACACCTTTCTTTGAGAAGTAGTGCCGACTGGGCATCTGGTACTGGGGCACTGCGACGGACATAAGGTCTCGAAAATCCTCTGTGTCCACCAGGCGGAAAGGCAGCATTTCTGTAGCCAAGAACTTGCAGATGGTGAAATTCAACCTCTTAGCTTTCTCATGGCTAGGAGGAAATGGTCTTTTACTTGTCCACATCTGAGGGACCGAGGGCTGGCTATTGTGCTTAGACGGGGTTGATAAGGGTGTCCCCGGCAAACTGCCGGTCTGTGAGGAAGATGCAGGCGGACATGTTAGGTTCTTTTTGCTAGTGTGAACATGCTCCTATTTCTTGCATGTCTACCATCTTAGACCTCAGTTCACATTGCTTGGTTTTTTGTCTCGTTTGCATTCTGTGCAATTTAAGGGTGTGGCATCCCCTTTGTTGAGCTGACTGGTATATATGTAGCTTACCACGGGCCTGGGTGGTCTGGAGTTGGGACCCGGTCCTATTTGTCTACCCTTTTATATGCATTACTTCAACTTTGATATACAGTAAGGTTTTTAATATAGGCAGTATAGGTACCGTCCCAATTTAGGGTCACCTTGCCGCTGGTGGGACGGCTTGTATACTTTTTTTGATCAAAAATAGTTCACTAAGTACCCTATATTTATTATGCAACTTTGCTTTACATTTATATATAATGATGGTAGGGTATGAGATATATTTTTGTCTTTTGTCTTTTGTAGGTTTTGCTTCTTTTTGCTAGTGTGAACATGCTCCTATTTCTTGCATGTCTACCATCTTAGACCTCAGTTCACATTGCTTGGTTTTTTGTCTCGTTTGCATTCTGTGCAATTTAAGGGTGTGGCATCCCCTTTGTTGAGCTGACTGGTATATATGTAGCTTACCACGGGCCTGGGTGGTCTGGAGTTGGGACCCGGTCCTATTTGTCTACCCTTTTATATGCATTACTTCAACTTTGATATACAGTAAGGTTTTTAATATAGGCAGTATAGGTACCGTCCCAATTTAGGGTCACCTTGCCGCTGGTGGGACGGCTTGTATACTTTTTTTGATCAAAAATAGTTCACTAAGTACCCTATATTTATTATGCAACTTTGCTTTACATTTATATATAATGATGGTAGGGTATGAGATATATTTTTGTCTTTTGTCTTTTTTAGGTTTTGCTTCTTTTTGCTAGTGTGAACATGCTCCTATTTCTTGCATGTCTACCATCTTAGACCTCAGTTCACATTGCTTGGTTTTTTGTCTCGTTTGCATTCTGTGCAATTTAAGGGTGTGGCATCCCCTTTGTTGAGCTGACTGGTATATATGTAGCTTACCACGGGCCTGGGTGGTCTGGAGTTGGGACCCGGTCCTATTTGTCTACCCTTTTATATGCATTACTTCAACTTTGATATACAGTAAGGTTTTTAATATAGGCAGTATAGGTACCGTCCCAATTTAGGGTCACCTTGCCGCTGGTGGGACGGCTTGTATACTTTTTTTGATCAAAAATAGTTCACTAAGTACCCTATATTTATTATGCAACTTTGCTTTACATTTATATATAATGATGGTAGGGTATGAGATATATTTTTGTCTTTTGTCTTTTGTAGGTTTTGCTTCTTTTTGCTAGTGTGAACATGCTCCTATTTCTTGCATGTCTACCATCTTAGACCTCAGTTCACATTGCTTGGTTTTTTGGACATGTTAGGTTGCCTTGATCCAAAGGTGGTGCTATCGATGTCGGACAGCGCTCAACACCAGCTGGTGTTACCACCTCCAAGAAAATGATGACCTGCCAATCACGCTGGCTGTTGCGGGTAAAGAGGTGGCAGGTCTGCGCCCCAAAACAGGTGTGACTGCTGTCCCCCCAGTCACAGAGGATGAAGAGGCCATGGATGCACAAGATATGGCAGATGGTGGTTGGCCCGGCCGGCTAAGCCGCATTGTAGCACACTGAGCTTCCCACTGCAACTTATGCTTCATGTCCATGTGCCGGTTCATGCATGAAGTACTCAAACTATGTATTTTTTGGCCTCTACTTAGCTTTTGCTGACAAATGTTACAGATAACACGAGTTGGGTCATCTTTATCGATCTGAAAAAATGCCCAGGCTATGCAAGGCTTAGCACCCATGCGACCTGAAGAGCCACCACGACTTGTGGTGAGAGGCAGAGTTGTGTTTGAGGATGCAGTTGTTGACGTGCTTCCAGTATTACGTCTCTGTCCAGGAAGGCGCAACCTGACCTCGTCGTCACTAGCATCTTCCTCCACCTCCTCTGCTGACCTCATCTCTTGGCTGACTGTGGGTTGACAGTAAGTGGGATCTCCAACCTCATCATCATCACCCTGTGCGTTATCACACCCGTCGTCCTCAGAGCCAACCTGTTCCTGCCCTGACAAAAAACTAAAGTTGTCGCTCCAATCAGGTATTTGAGTCTTATCATCGTCTTCCTCATTGTCTCCACCAACAGGAGTTACAGTTTGGGAATGAGGGTCTACATTTTGGTCAGAACCTTCTGCGTCTGGTCCTGGATCCGACTCATAAAGATTCTGGGCATCAGTGCAGATCATTTCCTCGTCTGGATTCACAGAAGCGCTGGAGTCGACCTCTGATTCCCAGGCTATAGTATGAGCAAACAGCTCTGCAGACTCAACCATCTGTTCTACCTCATACTCACACGGGCAGCTGGAGATTTGGGAGCTGTGAGGAAGCAAGTGCGATTGGGGTGACACCTTTGAGGACTGGAGTATTTGTGATGTTGAAGTTGATGTGGAGGAGAGCCCAATTAAAGGAGCACTTGATATCCGTTGAAGCACCTGCTGTTTTTGTGCCTCATCTGGAATTTGTAGCGATTGGTGTGGCCGTAAGAAAGGGATCTTATCACATTGTCCGCTAAAAGAAGTAGACATTTTAGTTTGGCTGGAAGATGGTCTTTCTTCTGCAGATGTTACTGTTGCTCTAACACCTACCCCACGGACACAACCTTTTTTCCCCTTCCCAACACGCCTATTCCCCTTTCCACCAGCAGCAGGCCTTTTTCCACTCATTTTGGTGGTTAACTAATTAACAAATCTGGAGTTGTTTGCACAAAAAAACAATGGATGGGAACCGAGCAGAGCTGAGTGGCCAAACTGTGGTATTAGGCCAAAACTATTGGCTGGGTTAGATGCAGAAAAAAATTATATTCAATTTTCAACCTGATGAAGGTCAGTATAGATGGACTATTAGATAAAGTCCCACACACTGCTAGAAGGCCAAATATTTTTTCAGAGCTAGATGCAGAAAAAAATATATTCAGTTTGCAACCTGATGGAGGTCTGTATAGATGGATTAATAGAACAAGTCCCACACACAGCTAGAAGCCCAATATTTTTTCAGAGCTAGATGCAGAAAAAAATATATTCAGTTTGCAACCTGATGGAGGTCAGTATAGATGGACTAATACAACAAGTCCCACACACAGCTAGAAGCCCAATATTTTTTCAGAGGTAGATGCAGAAAAAAATATATTCAGTTTGCAACCTGATGGAGGTCTGTATAGATGGATTAATAGAACAAGTCCCACACACAGCTAGAAGCCCAATATTTTTTCAGAGGT
Source organism: Phyllobates terribilis (assembly GCF_046119375.1). NCBI lineage: Eukaryota > Metazoa > Chordata > Amphibia > Anura > Dendrobatidae > Phyllobates > Phyllobates terribilis. Next base: position 527,712,959 of record NW_027362764.1, on the reverse strand, counting down.
AGATGCAGAAAAAAATATATTCAGTTTGCAACCTGATGGAGGTCTGTATATATGGATTAATAGAACAAGTCCCACACACAGCTAGAAGCCCAATATTTTTTCAGAGGTAGATGCAGAAAAAAATATATTCAGTTTGCAACCTGATGGAGGTCAGTATAGATGGACTAATACAACAAGTCCCACACACAGCTAGAAGCCCAATATTTTTTCAGAGGTAGATGCAGAAAAAAATATATTCAGTTTGCAACCTGATGGAGGTCTGTATAGATGGACTAATACAACAAGTCCCACACACAGCTAGAAGCCCAATATTTTTTCAGAGGTAGATGCAGAAAAAAATATATTCAGTTTGCAACCTGATGGAGGTCAGTATAGATGGACTAATACAACAAGTCCCACACACAGCTAGAAGCCCAATATTTTTTCAGAGGTAGATGCAGAAAAAAATATATTCAGTTTGCAACCTGATGGAGGTCTGTATAGATGGATTAATAGAACAAGTCCCACACACAGCTAGAAGCCCAATATTTTTTCAGAGGTAGATGAAGAAAAAAATATATGCAGTTTGCAACCTGATGGAGGTCAGTATAGATGGACTAATACAACAAGTCTCACACACAGCTAGAAGCCCAATATTTTTTCAGAGCTAGATGCAGAAAAAAATTATATTCAATTTGCAACCTGATGGAGGTCAATATAGATGGACTAATAGAATGATGCTATGACCAAAAGATTTTACTTCACTAGGTGCAGTAAAAAAATTGGTATTCTATACACAGGTGGTATATCTTGCAACACAGATAGGCTACTCCACTGACTAACACACTCTGCAATAGGCCAAAAAGGATTAGCTTTGCTAGATTCAGCCAAATGCTGTGAAAAAAACTTGCACAGCACTGGCACAGACCTGCCTGGCAAAAACTGATAGGAACTGATGTAACCTAGTCCTGAAAAGGACTCCAATTACAATTAGTCTTTACTCCCACAATCTATCTATTTAAGAGCACAGACCTGCCTGATAAAAGTCGTAGGAAATGCTGTAACCTAGTCCTTAAAAGGACTGCAATCACAACTATTCCCTACTCCCAAGCTATCTGTAGATTTGTGCCAAAATTGGCTTGAAATTAACAAGGTATAGCGCACACAGCAACAGCGGTGCCATCTAACACGCAGCTGCAGCAGTGAGAAAATGGTGGCGACGGGGAAAATGGCTTGGTCTTATAGGGCAAGGACATGTGACATACACTGCCAATGACACATGCCCTTGCTTGTGTGAAAAAAAGCACTTCGCTCCGTGTGTGCGCTGCTGATAGGCTGACAGATTGCACCTCCCCACTGTAAATGCGGGAAAGAGAAAAAAAAATGGAGATCTTCATTGTTCCTGCAGAGATCCATCCCCTGCCCCTCCCCCCCACCCCGCTGTACACTCAAACTGCGTATTAACATTAATTTTCATCATTACTGAGAAAAAATCCAGTTATGATTTTGGTGCACGAACAGTTATCGAACATAACCTCGAACAGCCGAATTTTTCTCAAATTGTTCGTGTTCGCCGAATGGCTCGAACACCGCCCAAAACAGCTCGAATTTGAGATTTGCGAACAGTTCGAGTAGAACAACGCTCATCTCTATTCTTTAGTATAAAAAACAGTGTTGCCAATATAACCTCAATGTAATCACATTGTTCAGCTCCTGCACCTCCTCCTCCATCTCTGAAATACCCACATCAGTCACAAGCTGAAAGCACTGCAGCACTGCCTTGGCCAAGTGGCAACAGGCTGTGCTGAAGATAACATGCTTAATGCTTAGGTGACAAACCACCCAGTGCTGCAGAGTTGTGGAGCGCTGTAACACAGCAGCCTGATCTGTGGCTCTCACCGCTGAACATACAGCCAGGCATGGTCGTGTGTGACAATGGGCGGAACCTGGTGACTGAGAAATGACAGCCGGAGTATATACAGTTTCCCTCTATGCCAGTCCTTTCACCGAGCTAAAGAATATGGCTGTAGTGAAATACAACTCCCACTGAGAAGCTGTTTCAGATTGAAAAATATTGGGCCCACGAGAGGATTTGATTCTGAGGGCTCACCCTTCTCCACCACTCAAGAGCCCCATAGCAGCTGCAAATTTAGTGCTATCATGAACTCTCCTGATGTAGAAGCTAGGGCACACCAGAGGATTCTCTGGTGGAACAGTCCAACCCTGCCAAGAAGCAGTCCTGGCTAAGAAAAGTGTGTGAGAAGGTTCCCGGACACTCTATGGCTGCTTTTTTACAGAGGTGGAAACCCACGCAAACACGGGGAGAAGATACAAAATCGTTGCAGATGTTGTCCTTGCTGGGATTTGAACCCAGGATCCCAGCACTACAAGGCTTTAGTGCTAACTAGAGATGAGCGTTGTTCTATTCGAACTGTTCGCCAATCTCAAATTCGAGCTGTTTTGGGCGGTGTTCGAGCCGTTCGGCGAACACGAACAATTTGAGAAAAATTCGGCTGTTCGAGGTTATGTTCGATAACTGTTCGTGCACCAAAATCATAACTGGATTTTTTCTCAGTAATGATGAAAATTAATGTTAATACGCAGTTTGAGTGTACAGCGGGGCGGGGGGAGGGGCAGGGGATGGATCTCTGCAGGAACAATGAAGATCTCCATTTTTTTTCTCTTTCCCGCATTTGCAGTGGGGAGGTGCAATCTGTCAGCCTATCAGCAGCGCACACACGGAGCGAAGTGCTTTTTTTCACACAAGCAAGGGCATGTGTCATTGGCAGTGTATGTCACATGTCCTTGCCCTATAAGACCAAGCCATTTTCCCCGTCGCCACCATTTTCTCACTGCTGCAGCTGCGTGTTAGACGGCACCGCTGTTGCTGTGTGCGCTATACCTTGTTAATTTCAAGCCAATTTTCGCACAAATATACAGATAGCTTGGGAGTAGGGAATAGTTGTGATTGCAGTCCTTTTAAGGACTAGGTTACAGCATTTCCTACGACTTTTATCAGGCAGGTCTGTGCTCTTAAATAGATAGATTGTGGGAGTAAAGACTAATTGTAATTGGAGTCCTTTTCAGGACTAGGTTACATCAGTTCCTATCAGTTTTTGCCAGGCAGGTCTGTGCCAGTGCTGTGCAAGTTTTTTTCACAGCATTTGGCTGAATCTAGCAAAGCTAATCCTTTTTGGCCTATTGCAGAGTGTGTTAGTCAGTGGAGTAGCCTATCTGTGTTGCAAGATATACCACCTGTGTATAGAATACTAATTTTTTTACTGCACCTAGTGAAGTAAAATCTTTTGGGCATAGCATCATTCTATTAGTCTATCTATACTGACCTCCATCAGGTTGCAAACTGAATATAATTTTTTTCTGCATCTAGCTCTGAAAAAATATTTGGGCTTCTAGCAGTGTGTGGGACTTGGTCTATTAGTCCATCTATACTGACCTCCATCAGGTTGCAAATTAAAAATAATTTTTTTCTTCATTTAGCTCTGAAAAAATATTTGGGCTTCTAGCAGTGTGTGGGACTTGTTCTATTAGTCCTTCTATACTGACCTCCAGCAGGTTGCAAATTGAATATAATTTTTTTCTGCATCTAGCTCTGAAAAAATATTTGGGCTTCTAGCAGTGTGTGGGACTTGGTCTATTAGTCCATCTATACTGACCTCCATCAGGTTGCAAATTAAAAATAATTTTTTTCTTCATTTAGCTCTGAAAAAATATTTGGGCTTCTAGCAGTGTGTGGGACTTGTTCTATTAGTCCTTCTATACTGACCTCCAGCAGGTTGCAAATTGAATATAATTTTTTTCTGCATCTAGCTCTGAAAAAATATTTGGGCTTCTAGCGGTGTGTGGGACTTGGTCTATTAGTCCATCTATACTGACCTCCATCAGGTTGCAAATTAAAAATATTTTTTTTCTGCATCTAGCTCTGAAAAAATATTTGGGCTTCTAGCAGTGTGTGGGACTTGGTCTATTAGTCCATCTATACTGACCTCCATCAGGTTGCAAATTAAAAATAATTTTTTTCTTCATTTATCTCTGAAAAAATATTTGGGCTTCTAGCAGCGTGTGGGACTTGTTCTATTAGTCCATCTATACTGACCTCCATCAGGTTGCAAATTAAAAATAATTTTTTTCTGCATCTAGCTCTGAAAAAATATTTGGGCTTCTAGCAGTGTGTGGGACTTGGTCTATTAGTCCATCTATACTGACCTCCATCAGGTTGCAAATTGAATAAAAAAATTTTCTGCATCTAGCTCTGAAAAAATATTTGGGCTTCTAGCGGTGTGTGGGACTTGGTCTATTAGTCCATCTATACTGACCTCCATCAGGTTGCAAATTAAAAATAATTTTTTTCTGCATCTAGCTCTGAAAAAATATTTGGGCTTCTAGCAGTGTGTGGGACTTGGTCTATTAGTCCATCTATACTGACCTCCATCAGGTTGCAAATTAAAAATAATTTTTTTCTTCATTTAGCTCTGAAAAAATATTTGGGCTTCTAGCAGTGTGTGGGACTTGTTCTATTAGTCCTTCTATACTGACGTCCAGCAGGTTGCAAATTGAATATAATTTTTTTCTGCATCTAGCTCTGAAAAAATATTTGGGCTTCTAGCGGTGTGTGGGACTTGGTCTATTAGTCCATCTATACTGACCTCCATCAGGTTGCAAATTAAAAATATTTTTTTTCTGCATCTAACCCAGCCAATAGTTTTGGCCTAATACCACAGTTTTACCACTCAGCTCTGCTCGGTTACCATCCATTGTTTTTTTGTGCAAACAACTCCAGAGTTGTGAATTAGTTAACCACCAAAATGAGTGGAAAAAGGCCTGCTGCTGGTGGAAAGGGGAATAGGCGTGTTGGGAAGGGGAAAAAAGGTTGTGTCCGTGGGGTAGGTGCAGAAGAAAGACCATCTTCCAGCCAAACTAAAATGTCTACTTCTTTTAGCGGACAATGTGATAAGATCCCTTTCTTACGGCCACGCCAATCGCTACAAATTCCAGATGAGGCACAAAAACAGCAGGTGCTTCAACGGATATCAAGTGCTCCTTTAAGTGGGCTCTCCTCCACATCAACTTCAACATCACAAATACTCCAGTCCTCAAAGGTGTCACCCAAATCGCACTTGCTTCCTCACAGCTCCCAAATCTCCAGCTGCCCGTCTGAGTATGAGGTAGAACAGATGGTTGAGTCTGCAGAGCTGTTTACTCATACTATAGCCTGGGAATCAGAGGTCGACTCCAGCGCTTCTGTGAATCCAGACGAGGAAATGATCTGCACTGATGCCCAGAATCTTTATGAGTCGGATCCAGGACCAGACGCAGAAGGTTCTGACCATAATGTAGACCCTCATTCCCAAACTGTAACTCCTGTTGGTGGAGACAATGAGGAAGACGATGATAAGACTCAAATACCTGATTGGAGCGACAACTTTAGTTTTTTGTCAGGGCAGGAACAGGTTGGCTCTGAGGACGACGGGTGTGATAACGCACAGGGTGATGATGATGAGGTCGGCGATCCCACTTACTGTCAACCCACAGTCAGCCAAGAGATGAGGTCAGCAGAGGAGGTGGAGGAAGATGCTAGTGACGACGAGGTCAGGTTGCGCCTTCCTGGACAGAGACGTAGTACTGGAAGCACGTCAACAACTGCATCCTCAAACACAACTCTGCCTCTCACCACAAGTCGTGGTGGCTCTTCAGGTCGCATGGGTGCTAAGCCTTGAATAGCCTGGGCATTTTTTCAGATCGATAAAGATGACCCAACTCGTGTTATCTGTAACATTTGTCAGCAAAAGCTAAGTAGAGGCCAAAAAATACATAGTTTGAGTACTTCATGCATGAACCGGCACATGGACATGAAGCATAAGTTGCAGTGGGAAGCTCAGTGTGCTACAATGCGGTCTAGCCGGCCGGGCCAACCACCGTCTGCCATATCTTGTGCATCCGCGGCCTCTTCATCCTCTGTGACTGGGGGGACAGCAGTCACACCTGTTTTGGGGCGCAGACCTGCCACCTCTTTACCCGCAACAGCCAGCGTGATTGGCAGGTCATCATTTTCTTTGGAGGTGGTAACACCAGCTGGTCTTGAGCGCTGTCCGACATCGATAGCACCACCTTTGGATCAAGGCAACCTAACATGTCCGCCTGCATCTTCCTCACAGACCGGCAGTTTGCCGGGGACACCCTTATCAACCCCGTCTAAGCACAATAGCCAACCCTCGGTCCCTCAGATGTGGACAAGTAAAAGACCATTTCCTCCTAGCCATGAGAAAGCTAAGAGGTTGAATTTCACCATCTGCAAGCTCTTGGCTACAGAAATGCTGCCTTTCCGCCTGGTGGACACAGAGGATTTTCGAGACCTTATGTCCGTCGCAGTGCCCCAGTACCAGATGCCCAGTCGGCACTACTTCTCAAAGAAAGGTGTGCCTGCGCTCCACCAGCATGTCGCACACAACATCACCGCTTCTTTGAGAAACTCTGTGTGTGACAGGGTGCATTTCACCACAGACACTTGGACGAGTAGGCATGGACAGGGGCGTTACATGTCGCTGACTGGGCACTGGGTAACTATGGTGACAGCAGGACAAGGGGCTGCTGTCCAAGTCTTGCCGTCCCCACGAGTTGTGCGTCAATCCTCTTTATGTCATTTTTCCTCCACTGCTTCTGCCTCCTCAACCTCCTCTCGGTCTTCCACCTGCACCCAAAGCCTGTCTGGTCATGCCACAAGCTTTCTAACTGCGCAGAAGGGATCCTGCACACCTCCTTACTATGCTGGCAGTAGGGCTCAACGTCATCAGGCGGTTTTTACATTGAAATGTCTGGGAAATGTGAGTCACACAGCTGAGGAGTTGTGGTCAGCTCTGGAGAACCAATTTCATGAATGGTTGTCTCCACTGGACCTGAAACCAGGGAAGGCCGTGTGCGACAATGCTGCAAACCTGGGTGCGGCCCTTCGCCGGGGCAATGTCACACACGTGCCTTGTATGGCTCACGTGTTGAACCTGGTTGTCCAGCAATTTTTAGCCCACTATCCCAGACTAGATGGCCTTCTGCAGAGGGCACGGTCGCTGTGTGCTCACTTCCGCCGTTCGCATCCCGCAGCTCAGCGACTTACATCTCTACAGAAGTCGTTGGGCCTGCCACTTCACCGGCTAAAATGCGATGTGCCTACACGGTGGAATTCAACTCTGCACATGTTGCAGCGACTGTGGCAGCACCGACAAGCCCTGGTGCAATACGTTCTGACGTATAGCCTGGGCCAACGAGATTCAGAGGTGGGGCAAATCACGCTGGAGGAGTGGTCTCAGATCAGGGACCTATGCACCCTTCTGCATAGTTTTGAAATGGCGACGAAGATGTTTAGTGCTGACGATGCCATTATCAGCATGACTATTCCGGTGATTTACATGCTGGAGCACATGTTAAACAGAATTCGGAGTCAGGTGGTGGCACAAGAGGAGGTGGAGGAAGTAGAGGAGGAGGAGTTGTATGCGGAAGGGCTAACATCTGCAAGGTCCAGACGGTCGGCAGCACCAAGGCGGCAGGCATGTGTGGGTGGGGGAGATGATTTTACCAGGGCGCATGGTAGCAGCCAAACTAGTGAGGAAGGTGCAGGAGCCCAGGAAGAAGTGGAGGACGAACTGATGGAAGACTCATCAGATGAGGGAGACCTTGATCACATTTCTGTTGTGCGAGGTTGGGGGGAGAGGACAGAGGAAGGAAGCATGATTGCTACCTCGCCACCAACACAACAGGGACTTGGTGCTCCTGGATGCGCAACACACATGAGTGCCTTCTTGCTGCACTACCTGCAACATGACCCTCGAATTGTGAGAATTAGAAATAATCCTGACTACTGGGTTGCCACACTGTTAGATCCCCGGTACAAAAGTAAATTTGCAGAAATTATTCCTGCCATAGAAAGGGATGCACGCATGCAGGAGTATCAGCAGAGACTGTTGCAGAATCTTACATGTGCTTTTCCACAAAATACCAGTGGTGCACGTAGTGAATCTCACAGTTCCAACTTGCCAACCGTGGGACCGTCAAGTGTTCAGCACTCAAACCGTAACAGAACCACAGTATCTGCTGGTAACATCAATTTTGCGGAATCATTTCACCACTTTTTTAGCCCATCCTTTGCAAGGCCACAGGAGACAAGAAGTCTGACACATAGTCAACGCCTAGAGACGATGGTACAGGAGTATCTCCAAGTAAACATTGAAGCCACGACTGTGTCACTGGACCCTTGCTCTTTTTGGGCTTCCAATCTGGATAAATGGCCGGAGCTAGCCACTTACGCCTTGGAGATCTTGTCATGCCCCGCAGCCAGCGTTCTGTCTGAACGTGTGTTCAGCGCTGCTGGTGGTGTGCTGACAGATAAGCGCACGCGGCTCTCCACTGATAATGTAGACAGACTCACGTTCATAAAGATGAACAAATCATGGATCCGAAACGACTTTTCTACCCCTGTGTCATCCTGGGGAGAGTAAAAGCTTGATGATTGGTTAAAATCACCCTACCAACCGTTTTAAGCTTTCAAATTACTAATCATGTTTATCTGTATCTTGACTGGAAAATAATTTGGGCTTTGTAGCAGTGTGCAGCACTGATCCTATTAGGCCATCTATAATAAGCTTCACCAGATTTAAAATTAAAAATAATTTTTAGCTGCATCCAGCCCGGAAAATAATTTTGGGGCTCCGAGATGCGCAAGACACATAAGTGCCTTCTTGCTGCACTACCTGCAGCATGACCCTCATATTGTCAGAATTCGAAGTAATCATGACTACTGGGTTGCCACACTCTTAGATCCCCCAAACTTTTCGATCAACCTTTTCATTTTAATAAAGACCAAAAAAATGGTCATTTTTGAAATTATAAGCATTAGCAGGTTGTTAGAAACTGAAATCAAACAGTTTTCAACTCAAAACTTTATTCTAGGTGATGTTACATTTTCACATAGGACCCCTTGTTCGAAAGGAGCTTCTGAACTCTCTCGTCCATTGAATTTGTCAGGTTTTGGATGGTTTCTGCTTCAATTGTTTTGCATGAGGACAGAATACCCTCCCAGAGCTGTTGCTTAGATGTGAACTGCCTCCCGCCATCATAGACACTCCTTTTAATGATGCTCCAAAGGTTCTGAATGGGGTAGAGGTCAGGGGAGCATGGGGGTCACACCATAAGTTTGTCCCCTTTTATGCCCATATCAGCCAGAGATGCAGATGTTTTATGTGCAGCATGAGATGGTGCATTATCATGCAGAAAAATGATCTTGCTGTGAAATACACGGTTCTTCTTCTTGAACCATGGCAGGAAGTGCTGTTTGAGAAAATCCACATACATTATGGAGTTCATCTTTAGCGCCTTCAGGGATCCTAAAGGGGCCGACAATCTCTCTCCCCATGATTCCAGCCCAAAACATTACTCCACCTCCTCCTTGTTGGCGCTGTAGCCGTGTTTGCGTGGGGTGTCCATCAACCAGCCATCCTCCACTCCATTCATCTGGACCATCGAGCGCTGCACGGCACTCATCCGTGAACAAAACAGTTTTGAAATCAGTCTTCATGTAATGTTTGGCCCACTGGAGCCGTTTCTGCTTGTGTGAAGTGGATAGAGGAGGTCGACAGGATGGCATATGCACAGCTGCAAACCTCTGAAGGACCCTGCATCTTGTTGTTCGGGGGACGTTGGAGGCACAAGCAGCTTCAAAAACTTGTCTGCTGCTATGACAAGGCTTTTTTGCCGCTGCTGTTTCAACCTGACGTAATTGCCTGTAGGAAAGAGTCCTCAATTTGCCCTTATCAGCACGCACACGTGTGTACTGTGAATCAGCTACATACTTCTTGATTGCCAAGACACTTCATCCTGATCATCGCACAATGTTGATTGTAGTCATGCCTTGACCTAAACACTCCACAATTTGTTGCTTCTCAGCAGCCGACACATCCTTTTTCTTTCCCATTTTGGCAGAAAATGTAGGCTACTTAATAATGTGAGAGAGCCTTCTTAAGTAGTCTTGCCTTTCATTGGACACACCTGCCAAACTAATTAGCACAGGTGTCTGCAATTGCTTACAGTGATATAAAGAGCCCTGACACACATCACCATCAATGAGTTTAACTGACAAACAAACAAATTCTTCCCTTATCACTCCTAAACACTTTTTGCATAATAATTTGGAACGCGGTGTACATGTGCTTTTCCACAAAACACCAGTGGTTCACGTAGTGAATCTTACAGTTCTAACTTGCCAACCGTGGTCTGTATGGAATTGTTCAATAAAGGGCCCAAAATTAAGATAACATAGATGGGAGAGGTCTCTATGAATAGGAATTCCTAAGTATTTGATACCCTGTGAGGGCCAGGCAAAGGGAAAGTTGGACTGGATGGAATCCTATATGGATTTAGGGAGGGAGACATCGAGGGCCTCAGACTTCGCTGCATTGATTTTAAAATTTTACCATGTAACAAAGTGATCTATTTCAGCCATAACAGCAGGGATGGATATATGTGATTGAGTGATATATACTAGGACATCATCAGCAAATAGAGAGCACTTGTACTCGGTGCCTCCCACCTCAATCCACCTAATATTGGGGTTATGGCGAATTGATGAGAGCAGGTGCTCCGTCACTAGGATGTATAAGAGAGGGGACAGAGGACATCCCTGCCTTGTCCCATTGGTGATTGTGAAAGGTGATGAAAATGTTCTGACGCACCCCCTGGGCCTTGGGACACCCGGAGCCGGACCCTTTTTGGTGGATGCTGGTGGTTGTAGTCTTCGTGGCGGCGATCCGGTTCCGTGGCTCAGGGCGGTCAAACCAGTGGCGGAACTATTTATGTGGTTTTGATGTTTAAATGTCCGACTACGCCACCCGTGGATTGCGGTCAGAGTGAACCGCCGCTACAGGGCAGACCGCTAAGGCTGGTGTTGTGGGTGCAGCAGAGCGTAGCATAACTCCCCACGGGAGGAGTATAGCCTCAGGGCAGTGTATGCGGAGGATGGGGGTGATGGTGCAGGGCAGCAGCAGTAACGACACGGAGTCAGTGATGCAGTTCAGGGCCTTTACTCACAGTTCTTATTATCCAGACCACGTCTGCAGGTAACGGCTGCCCACGTCATACTGTGCTCACCAGGTGAGGGGCTCAGACAACTCCCAGATAACTTTGGAGCGCTTCACAGGACCCCCTTTGTGTGTCCTTTGTCTGGCCTTTCTTACCAACACTTCTGTCCGGCTGCCTCGGGCCTCCTCTTGGTAAACTTGGCGCCAGTTTCCCTGACCCTATGTGGTGCCTTCCTAGCGGGTGGAGCAAGGGGCTGCACCACATAAAATGTCAGAGCCTCCGGTTTCTAGCTGAGGGTCGTTTCCTGCCTCCACTAGTTCGGGGACCGGTCTGCCCCTTTGGTCTGACCCCTCCACGCAGGTGGATTCGGGCGTGCGGTGGCGACTCGCCCGTCCGCACCCCTGGGATCCCTTCATTCCTCGTTCCTGGAGCCTTCTCCGCTCCTCTTCCTTCCTTCTCCCTCTTGCAGGCCTGGGCCTCTGTTACTAGGCCCGCCTCCGGAGCAGAGCTCATGCAGAGCCCCTGCTCCTTGCCACTTCTGCTCAGACTTCTCTGCACTGAACTAAGATGGTGCCCACCTTTTATACTCCCTTCTCAATGCACCCAGGAACTGCTTCCTCCCTGCTCCTGCACTGCAGGGTTCCCCTTCCTCAGTGTTCCCTCCCCCCACTCCAGCCAGGGACAGGGACTGTCGTGCCCATCTCAGGGGCATATTGGTCGCCCTGCCCCACGGCAATGTGGTGTAATGCATGCAGGTGTCGGGTCCTGATCCACACTCCATCCTTATCTGAGAGTGAGATATCACACCTCTGGGTGAGGTGCAATACGTCTGTAGCAACCGAGCCCTCGGTGCTACAGTTCCATTTATCTTCAGCCTAGGTGACGTATTGTGATACAGGGCCGTGATTTTGGCTATAAAAGGGTCCCCTAGACCCCTACCCCAAGCTTTTTAAGAGAATCATATATGGCGTGCCAGGAGACTCTATGGAATGCTTTCTCAGCATCCAACGAGAGTATCTACTTACAAATTTTTAACTGCATCTAGCCCAGGAAATACTTTGTGCCTAGTATCAGTGTCTGATAGTCAGCGGATTATCCCGGCTGTTAAGCAAGCTACACCACCTGTAGTTTGGACACTTAATTTTTTCAAAGGAAATGATTCGGGACCACGGGATACTTAGTGAAGAGCATCAGGAGGCACCCCAAGGCATAGGGGCTGGGACTGGCACTAGGATGCCTTGCGGTGGACAGCCGAGCTCGATCCTTATAAAAGCTTTTTAACTGCAGCAGCTTTAGTGGACGCTACTGGAGCTGGAATTACGCGGCTGCTGGCATGAGACTTGCCCTCCAATAAATCCTTGTAAATGGATTTAAAGTGTATTCATTCAAATTAGAGGGACAATTTAAATTAAAAAGCTTAGAGCTGCCTCCACCACAGGGGGGCTCTCTCGACCCACCAGCGGACAGGCACCAGTATTGGGAGAGGGGGGCTGGCCGTCAGGGTTCACCGCGGCTCTGGCACAAACCCGGCGACACGGAGGTGGCACGGGCAGGAGCGGACTGGCCGTCTCGGCTTCTCACTTTTTGGATTTTAGAAGGGCATGACATGCCTATATCTGTGTCTCCCCCTCCTTTTACTCCTCCACCTCTTTTCTTTTCGCATGACTATATGTACTTGTCACTTTTCCATGTGTTAGTTGTGTCTTCTGAGCAGTTTGTCAGCTTTTGGACACCTTTGAAGGTGTTTTCTATGTGTTTCTATGTGTTTTTGTTTGCCTGCCATTGGTTTTAACGGTGTTCGAAGGTGTTCGACGAACAGTTCGACGAACAGTTCGGCGAACACACGGGTGTTCGACGAACCGAACCGACCTCGAACACTACGGGGGTGGCTCAACACTAGTGCTAACCACTGATCCAATGTGCTGCCATTCACCCTCTGATATCTAACAGGCTGGAGAAACTTGCACCTACTGCCACTCTATCTTCAACTCCTTTGTATGAAACTAATGTATTTGGGAAGCCACTCAGTCTACCAAATAAAATTCCTGAGAAGGAAATTGGGGATGACTTCTCTACTGGTACTGGGGGCAGTGCTAATACCATGGCATCATACCAGAGTTTACTGGAAATATGCCAGGCTGGTAGGAGGCAAGCAGATTCTCACAGAAATAGTAGTACCAGTAGTAATGTTCAGGGACCCGAGCTTGTAGAAGGCGGAGACAAAACCGGGAGAAACTGTGGCAGCTTGGGGATTGAGTATGGACACCTGGCCGCCGCCGACATGAGGTTGATAAAAGCTTGCGACTCCACCAGCCTAAAAGGCCACATTTCAAGTGTAAGCAGCTGCCCAGAAATCTGGCAGTTTAGTATTGCAGCCTGTCGGTGGGTGGGTGGCTGGCTGCATACTTGCGCTTGCATTCGAAGTAACAGAAAACTAAGCAGATGGTGGCCTCTATCATCATCATGGCCTCACCTTAGCAATATGAACTCTCCAGAAGGAGAAGCCAGGGCCCACCGGAGGAGTCTCTGGGTCTCTTCTGGGCTCGTCCAACCCTGCCAAGAAGCATCCCTGGCTAAGAAAAGTGTGTGGGAAGGTTTCCGGACACACTATGGCTGCTTTTTTAATGTGGATTGGAAATGCTTATGCATGTTATTTCTCAAACCGCATTGCAGATCAGGCCATTGCCCAGCTCGGTAGTCATGAAATTCAAGGTGCAAAGAAAGATGTTTGTGTGTCGAAGCACCACTGACAAGTGTAAGCTGATGTTGGATGGGCTGCCATTACTTCTGTAACAGACTGCTTTAGAGGACTTCCTGGGAGAAATGACATCCAGAGTAGATATGGTTTCCCTCTATACCAGTCTTCTCACCGAGCAAAAGAATATGACTGTGGTGAAATACAACTCTCAGCAAAAAAAGCTGTGGACTGGCTCTATACCGTCCCTGGCCACATTCACCTGTCCACGTGTTGGTGGTTAGGCGGTCCTTACCAGTAAGTGTACTGAGAAGGGCACGGGTAATGTTGTGGGACCCCTGCTTGTGGAAGGCGGAGACAATACCAGTAGAAATAGTGGTAGCTGGGGTCCGAGTATGGACACCCGGAAGCCGCTGGCATGAGGTTGTGAAAAGCTTCCACCTCCACGAGCCTAAAAGGCCACAGTTCAAGTGCAAACAGCTGTCAAAAATTTGACAGTATAGTATTGCAGCATGTGGGTGGGTTGGTGGCTGGCTGCATACTTGCACTTGTATTCCAAGGAATGGGGTAGGGACAACTGAATGCTGCACTGGGACAAGGACGTGGATGGTGATTGTTGCAAGTCTGCAACGACAAGTGCATTGCGAGAGACATCTTTGCATGCGCCAAGGATCACTTATGATGGGCACACTTTTAGGCAGTGACCTGTGAGTCAAAGATGCTTCCAGGTGTATTCCCCATGCTGTTCCCATATCTTTTCAGCACTGTATGCATGTGTCTGATGATGTGTCACACACCACATGGCCAGATAAGGTTGTAAAATGTTAAAATGACATTTCCCAGTGAATGCATTTGTCTTGGTTGAAAGCAATGCAAAAGTGCAAAAACGCTTCAAAAACGCTTTGTGTGAACATAGCCCAAGTTGTGGAGGAGTATTTTTGGTTATTTATTTTGTCTTATATACAAGTCATTACCCTGGAAAGGATGCTCCTTAACATATTTCCCAGGAAAACCCATTTTGGATTAGTTTTTGTATGTTTTATTGTGAGTCCGTAAAAGTGGTGTAATACCTCTGACAACATTGTTGACAGCAGTGACCTGGGAGTCAGAAATGCTTCCAGGGGTCTTCCCCATGCTGTTCCCATGAAATTTGAGTACTTTTCCCATAGATTTGGACAATTTTTATTCCCTCTGCAGACAGCCAGAGCATCGAGCACCCGAGCATTTTCGTGCTCGCCCATCACTACTAGTTGCACATTCCCAGGCTAAAAAAACATCTCACAGCTGTCGCCTAAATTACGTGAATAGAAATGCTAATGAAGATTGGATGAATGGGATTAGCTGACACCCCGCTCTTTTGCTTGGTGATGTCAAGATATCAATCAGACCTTTACATGACCAAACAAAGTAAAGAAACACACAGACACAGTGTAAACACTTTTTTTAAATACAACAGACCCATTCTTTAATCATTTAAATTAACCAATATACTCACCCCAGTTCTTGGTAATTCAACGGCTTAAGCAATGTCCCACAAAAAAAATTTATTTAGCTCCAAAAATCATTCATTGATGCTCAAAAACGTTTCAAAAACACTTAAAAAGCGCATGTAAAAACGCATGTAAAAATGTGTCAAAATGCGTAAAAAACGCATGTAAAAACCGCAAGCGTTTTTCCTGGCAAGGAGAGACTAAAACGCTCAGGAAATTTCTGTTTCAAATCTGCATCGTGGGCACATAGCCTAAGGCTGTGTGCCCACGATGCGGTTTTAATACATTTCTGCGGCAGCATTTCTGCCGCAAAAACGTATTAAAAACGCTTGTTAAGTTGTCTGCCATGTTTCCCAATGATAATCCGCATGTGCTGTGCGCATGCTGCGGAAATTTCCGCTGCAGACTATCATTGCGGAACAATCCGCAGCACAACCATTTATTGTGCGTAATCGCGCCAAAATCACCGCCATTGACTTGCATGGAACCACATAACATCTGCATGTAAACATGTATGCATGCGGATGTTACTATGCGGTTCAATGCGCGGATGGTACCCGGGTCTCGAGAAGAGGAGACTCTCCTCCAGACCCGGGTACCATTAGTAAAAATAAGAATTAAAACGCAAAAATAAAAAAAAAACATTATATTTACCTCTCCGGCGACCCCCGGTCCCCTCTACGGTGGCGTCCTCTGTCCTCGGTGTCTCGCGGTGTTCTGAAAGGACCTGCGGTGACGTCATTGAGTCATGTGATAGTCACGCGACCGCTGACATCAGCAGTCTCATGACTTGTCAGCTGACTAAATGACGTCACAGCAGGTTCTTTCACAACACCGCGGGATGCCGAGGACTGAGGACGCTACCAGAGAGGTAAGTACAATGTTTTTTTTTCATTTTTTACGTTTTAATTCTTTTTTTTTACTATTGATGCTGCATTTAAAGCAGCATAAGTTGGTCACACAATATAAATCCATGCCAGTTACATGGATTTATATTGTGTGTCGAACTTGTCAAGCTTGTTACCAAGTGATGCTCAAAATCGATTGGAAAAGCGTTTCAAAAAACACATGCAAAAATGCATGCAAAAACGCTTAAAAAACGCTTCTCCCTGGCAAAAAAACGCATGGAACATCCGCATGCTTTTTTTCTGCCAGGGAGAGGCAGAAACGCTCAGGAAAAATCTGCATCAATTCAGCATCGTGGGCACGTAGAGTGCATTGTGAAAGCATTTGGCCCCCTTGAACTTTTATACCTTTTGCCACATTTCTGGCTTCAAACATTATCATATAAAATTCTATTTTTTTTGGGAAGAATCAACAAGTAGGACACAATCATGAAGTGGAACGAAATTTATTGGAAATTTTAAACTTATTTAACAAATTAAAAACTGAAAAGTGGGGCGTGCAATATTATTCGGCCCCTTTACTTTCAGTGTAGCAAACTCACTCCAGAAGTTCAGTGAGGATCTCTGAATGATCCAATGTTGTCCTAAATGACAGGTAATGATAAATAGAATCCACCTGTGTGTATTCAAGTCTCTGTATAAATGCACCTGCTCTGTGATAGTCTCAGGGTTCTGTTTCAAGTGCAGAGAGCATTATGAAGACCAAGGAACACACAAGGCAGGTTCGAGATACTGTTGTGGCAAAGTTTAAAGCCGAATTTGGATACAAAAAGATTTCCCAAGTTTTAAACATCTCAAAGAGCACTGTGCAAGTGATCATAAAGAAATGGAAGGAGTATCAGACCACTGCAAATCTACCAAGACCCGGCCGTCCCTCTAAACTTTAATCTCGAACAAGGAGAAGACTGATCAGAGATGCAGTCAAAAGGCCCATGATCACTCTAGATGAACTGCAGAGATCTACAGTAGAGTTGAGCCACCCCCGTAGCGTTCGGGTTCAGTTCGGTTCGTCGAAAACCGGTGTGCTCGTCGAACTGTTCGTCAAACACCGTCGAACACCGTTAAAACCAAGGCAGGCAAACAAAAACACATAGAAACACATAGAAAACACCTTCAAAGGTGTCCAAAAGCTGACAAACTGCTCAGAAGACACAACTAACACATGGAAAAGTGACAAGTACATATAGTCATGCGAAAAGAAAAGAGGTGGAGGAGTAAAAGGAGGGGGAGACACAGATATAGGCATGACAAGCCCTTCTAAAATCATGAAAGGCTGGAGTAAAAATCTAAAATCTGCCTACCAACACCCATACGTCGTGACAAGAAAATTAAAAAAATATATATCTTTAGGTAGAATGGCGGTTCCGTTCAGAACACTTTCCTTACAAGACATAGTGGTATCCCCGTTGTGAGTTGTGCCAAAAACGGAACCCAATACATTCGGACTAATCCACCATTTGTCATATCCAAGGGGCAGGTCAGTAAACGACAAAATCGACGCGGAACCAAGTACAGTAGTATATACTGTACATCCTTTGACAAGGCAATCAGGCGGATCAAGAAGTTGGGAAAGGTCACCCTAATGGCCAAAACAGACATTGATGCGGCGAGCCGGTTACTTACTATCTGTGGCTCCGAATAGTGTCCGCCTATTGCGCTGCTTCTGGGAAGGAGCATACTATGTAGATCGCTGTTTGCCAATGGGGTGGTACAGATCCTGCTCACTATTTGAGGCGTTTAGTTGCTTCCTCGAATGGGTTGTAATGGACGTTTCGAAGGGGGCACATATTATTCATTACCTCGACAACTTCTTATGCCTGGGCCCAAAAGATTCGCCACAGTGTGAATACACGAGGTAGTCCACCTGTCAGAAGAAGAGAGCTGGAAGGAGAGCGGACACCACAGAGCCGAGGGGTTAGATGGAGAACGGAAGAAGAAAGAGGGCGAGGGAGGTAAGGGAGTACAGTGGAAGGCTGACCTGAGCTCCCCCACGTTCCTGCTGGGCGGGGAACAGCCCTGGGAAGAAAAGCCGCTTGCGCATCCCTTTGAGGTTACGGGCACGAGCGGGCAGAGGGACTATGCTGGAGTGCGAAGCCGACACGGCCTGTCCGTTCCTGCCCGCGCGACCTCCGTGTCGCCGGGTTTGTGCCAGAGCCGCGGTGGACCCTGACAGCCAGCCCCCCTCTACCGATACTGGTGCCTGTCCACTGGTGGGTCGAGCCCCCCCGCGGTGGAGGCAGGTCTAAGCTCTGTAATTTTAATTGGCTCTGTAATTTGAATGAGTACACTTTAAATCCTTTTACAAGGATCTATTGGAGGGCAAGTCTGATGCCAGCAGCCGCGGTAATTCCAGCTCCAGTAGCGTCCACTAAAGCTTCTGCAGTTAAAAAGTTTTTATAAGGATCGAGCTTGGCAGTCCACCGCAAGGCGTGCTACCGCCAGTCCCAGCCCCTTTGCCTTGGGGCGCCTCCCTGATGCTCTTCACTGAGTGTCCCGGGGGCCCGAAGCATTTCCTTTGAAAAAATTAAGTGTCCAAACCACAGGTGGTATAGCTTGCTTAACAGCTGGTATACTCTGCTGACTAGCAGACACTGCTACTTAGCCCAAAGTATTGCCTGGGCTAGATGCAGTTAAAAATTTGTAATTAGATCTACAGGCGGTGGCTACTCCGCTGACTAGCAGACACTGAAGCTTTGGAGCAGACCTCTGATTCCCAGGCTATAGTATGAGTAAACAGCTCTTCAGACTCAACCATCTGTGTTACCCCAAGCCATAGTGTATGTAGTTTCTTATGGTTAAAAGGGGGGGGGGAGACCCGACCCATCTGGAATTGACGATGCCAACGTCAGGTAAAACACAGCAAGGGGACTCCAAAAAGAGTTGCTTAAAATGGTTGGTGAGGTGATTTTCCAAAATCCTCAAGCTTTTAGTCTCCCAGGATGACACAGGTGGGGCAGATGGTGGTTGGCCCGGCCCGCTAGGCCGCATTGTAGCACAGTGAGCATTGCACTGCAACTTATGCTTCATATCCATGTGACGGTTCAAGCATAAAGTACTCAAACTATTGTTTTTTTGGCCTCTACTTAGCTTATGGTGACAAAATTTACAGATAACATGAGTTGGGTCATCCTTAGCGATCTCAAAAAATGCCCAGGCTATGCAAGGTTTAGAGCCCATGCGACACTGTTACTAACAATACTAGCAAATGATTGGCTGGGTTAGATGCAGTAAAAGATTGTTATTAGATACACAAGCGGTGCAGCTTGCTTCACAGCTGGGCTACTACGCCAAAAGTATTGCCTGGGCTAGATGCAGTTAAAAATTCTTATTAGATACACAGGCGGTGTAGCTTGCATCACAGCTGGGCTACTACGCCCAAAGTATTGGTAGACTCTATACTAAATAAAGAAGGAGTCACTGACTGGGGTGGCCCCTACTCGGGCCGTGGCGATTGGTCATCCCCTTTCGCTGCCCCTTGCTCAATGAATTCACAAACATCTCCCGTTGGTTTGGAGTCCCATTATGCCCAACAAAAACCATAGGCCCCACAACAAAGCTATCGTTCTTAGGCAGCGAAATCGACACCACAGCAAGGTTGTTCCGCCTCCCATGGGAAAAATACCAAAACATTACACCTGATCGAGGGTTTTTGCGCAGTATGGAAAGTAACACTACAGCAGATGCAAGTATTACTAGGTCTCCTCGTGTTTGCGAGCCGGGTGATGCCAGTCGGAAGGGTTTTTTCTCGTTATTTATCGCCCGCAACAAAAGGGGCATCAAAACCGAGTCATAGATTCAGAATCAGCAGGCAGCTACTGGCGGACTTAGAGGTGTGGAAAAGCTTCTTATAATAATTCAACGGTCACACGTTATTTATGTCAGCAGAACAGTCCAACATTGAACTAAGATTATTCACCGGGGTGGCAGAATCAGGCGGATATGCAGCGATACTAAATAACCAATGGTGCACAAGCTTATGGCCTCCGTATTGGGCAGAACAAGTGCTGACAAAAAAACAGACACTCCTGGAACTCTTCCCAGTAGTGGTAGCAATTGAAATATGGGGCGTGCGCCTGGCTAACAAAAATATACGCTTCATAACAAAAAACACCAGCCTAGCGCACTGCAATAATAAGATGGCATCATTGTCTCTACCAGTGCTAGGCCTACTACGCCGGCTAGCATTCCTGTGCCTAAAACACAATGTATGGGTCCGTCTCATGCTGCACATAACACATCTGCATCTCTGGCTGCTATGGGCATAAAAGGGGACAAACTTATGGTGTGGCACCCATGCTCCCCTGACCTCAACCCCGTTGAGAACCTCTGGAGCATCATCAAAAGGAGTGTCTATGATGGCGGGAGGCAGTTCACATCTAAGCAACAGCTCTGGAAGGGTATTCTGTCCTCATGCAAAACAATTAAAGCAGAAACCATCCAAAACCTGACAAATTCAATGGACGACAGAGTTCAGAAGCTCCTTTCGAACAAGGGGTCCTATGTGCAAATGTAACATCACCTAGAATAAAGTTTTGAGTTGAAGACTGTTTGATTTCAGTTTATAATAACCTGCTAATGCTTATAATTTCAAAAATGACCATGTGTTTGTTCTTTATTAAAATGAAAAGGTTGAAAACTCTGCTGTGCATAATAATTTGGAACATGCATTTTGAGTGCAGTTTGAGTTTTTTATTTTTTTTTAAATATACTGTTATCATAGGCAGTTTGTACAAAAACCTTTCAATTGTACTCTAATAGTTATTTGACTGGAAAATTCCAATGACTGCAATTCATATAGGTAATTTGGGAAAATCTGAGAAAATATTATTTGCATAATAATTTGGTACACAGTGTAAGAGTGTAGCAACCCAGTAGTCAGGATTACTTCGAATTCTGACAATCCGAGGGTCATGTTGCAGGTAGTGCAGCAAGAAGGCACTCATGTGTCTTGCGCATCCAGGAGGACCAAGTCCTTGTTGTGTTGGTAGCGAGGTAAGACACATGATTCCTTCCTCTGCCCTCTCCCCCCAACCTCGCACAACAGAAATATGATCAAGGTCTCCCTCATCTGATGAGTCTTCCATGCCCATCGCCAGTTTGTCCTCCACTTCTTCCTTGGCTCCTGCACCTTCCTCAACAGTTTGGCTGCTACCATGCGCCCTGGTTAATCCCTCTCCCCCACCCTCCCATGCCTGCCACCTTGGTGCTGCCGACCGTCTGGACCTTGGAGATGTTATCCCTTCCGCATACGACTCCTCCTCTACTTCCTCCAACTCCTCTTGTCCCACCACCTGACTCCGAATTCTGTTTAACATGTGCTCCAGCATGTAAATCACTGGAATAGTCATGCTGATAATGGCATCGTCAGCGCTAAACATCTTCGTCGCCATTTCAAAACTGTGCAGAAGGGTGCATAGATCCCTGATCTGAGACCACTCCTGCAGTGTGATTTGCCCCACCTCTGGATCTCGTTGGCCCAGGCTATACGTCAGAACGTATTGCACCAGGGGCTTGTCGGTGCTGCACAGTCGCTGCAACATGTGCAGAGTTGAATTCCACCTTGTCGGCACATCGCATTTCAGCCGGTGAAGTGGCAGGCCCAACGACTTCTGTAGAGATGTAAGTCGTTGAACTGCGGGATGCGAACAGCGGAAGTGAGCACACAGAGACCGTGCCCTCTGCAGAAGGCCATCTAGTCCGTGATTATGGGCTAAAAATTGCTGGACAACCAGGTTCAACACGTGAGCCATACAAGGCACGTCTGTGACATAGCCCCGGCGAAGGGCCGCACCCAGGTTTGCAGCATTGTCGCACACGGCCTTTCCTGGTTGCAGGTCCAGTGGAGACAACCATTCATGAAACTGGGTCTCCAGAGCTGACCACAACTCCTCAGCTGTGTGACTCACATTTCCCAGACATTTCAGAGTAAACAACAGCTGATGCAGTTGAGCCCTGCTGCCAGCATAGTAAGGAGGTGTGCAGGATTCCATCTGCACAGTTAGAAAGCGGGTGGCATTACCAGACAGGCTTTGGGTGCAGGAGGAGGACCGAGAGGAGGTTGAGGAGGCAGAAGCAGTGGAGGAACTTCTAGATAAAGAGGATTGATGCACAACTCGTGGGGACGGCAAGACTTGGACAGCAGCCCCTTGTCCTGCTGTCACCATAGTTACCCAGTGCCCAGTCAGCGACATGTAAGACCCCTGTCCATGCCTACTCGTCCAAGTGTCTGTGGTGAAATGCACCCTGTCACACACAGAGTTTCTCAAAGAAGCGGTGATGTTGTGTGCGACATGCTGGTGTAGCACAGGCACACCTTTCTTTGAGAAGTAGTGCCGACTGGGCATCTGGTACTGGGGCACTGCGACGGACATAAGGTCTCGAAAATCCTCTGTGTCCACCACGCGGAAGGCAGCATTTCTGTAGCCAATAGCTTGCAGATGGTTAAATTCAACCTCTTAGCTTTGTCATGGCTAGGAGGAAATGGTCTTTTACTTGTCCACATCTGAGGGACCGAGGGCTGGCTGTTGTGCTTAGACGGGGTTGAGTAGGGAGTCCCCGGCAAACTGCCGGTCTGTGAGGAAGATGCAGGCGGAAAAGTTAGGTTGCCTTGATCCAAAGGTGGTGCTATCGATGTCGGAGAGTGCTCAACACCAGCTGGTGTTTCCACTTCCAAATGAAATGATGACCTGCCAATCACACTGGCTGTTGTGGGTAAAGAGGTGGCAGGTCTGCGTCCAAAAACATGTGTGACTGCTGTCCCCCCAGTCACAGAGGATGAAGAGGCTGCAGATGCACAAGATGGGGCAGACGGTGGTTGGCCCGGCCGGCTAGGCCGCATTGTAGCACAGTGATCTTCCCACTGCAACTTATGCTTCATATCCATGTGACGGTTCATGCATGAAGAAATCAAACTATGAATTTTTTGGCCTCTACTTAGCTTTTGGTGACAAATATTACAGATAACACGAGTTGGGTCATCCTTATCGATCTGAAAAAATGGCCAGGCTATGCAAGGCTTAGAGCCCATGTGACCTGAAGAGCCACCACGACTTGTGGTCAGAGGCACAGTCGTGGTTGAGGATGCAGTTGTTGATGTGCTTCCAGTACTCCGTCTCTGTCCAGGAAGGTGCAACCTAACCTCGTCGTCAATAGCATCCTCCTCCACCTCCTCTGCTGACCTCATCGACTGGCTGACTGTGGGTTGACAGTAAGTGGGATCTCCAACCTCGTCATCATCACCCTGTGTGTTCTCACACCCGTCGTCCTCAGAACCAACCTCTTCCTGCCCTGACCGAAAAGTCAAGTTTTCGCTCCAATCAGGTATTTGAGTCTCATCATCGTCTTCATCATTGTCTCCACCAACAGGAGTTACATTTTGGGAATGAGGGTCTACATTATGCTCAGAACCTTCTTCATCTGGTCCTGGATCCGACTCTTAAACATTCTGGGCATCAGAGCAGATCATTTCCTCGTCTGGATTAACAGAAGCTTGGAGCAGACCTCCGTTTCCCAGGCTATAGTATGAGTAAACAGCTCTGCAGACTCAACCATCTGTGTTACCCCATACTCAGACGGGCAGCTGGAGACTTGGGAGCTGTGAGGAAGCAAGTGCGATTGGGTTGACACCTCTGAGGACTGGAGTATTTGTGATGTTGAAGTTGAGGTGGAGGAGAGCCCACTTGATGGAGCACTTGATATCCATTGAAGCACCTGCTGTTCTTGTGCCTCATCTGGAATTTGTAGCGATGGGCATGTCCGTAAGAAAGGGATCATATCACATTGTCCACGAAAAGAAGTAGACATCTTAGTTTGGCTGGAAGATGGTCTTTCTTCTGCAGATGTTACTGTTGCTTTAACACCTACCCCACGGACACAACCTTTTTTCCCTTTCCAACACGCCTATTCCCCTTTCCACCAGCAGCAGGCCTTTTGCCACTCATTTTGGTGGTTAACTAATTGACAACTCTGTAGTTGTTTGCACAAAAAACAATGGATGGAAACTGAGCAGAGCTGAGTGGCCAAACTGTGGTACTAGCCCAAAAGGATTGGCTGGGTTAGATGCAGTACAACAATTTTATTAGATACACAGGTGTTGTAGCTTGGTACAGATGGGCTACTACAATGAGTAACAGACTCTGCTACAGGCCCAAAAGTTTTACTGGGCTAGATGCAGTAAAAAATTGTTAATAAAAACAAAGGTGGTATAGCTTGGTACAGATGGGCTACTCCAATGCGTAACAGACACTGCTACTATGCCCAAAAGTATTTACTTGGCTAGATGCAGTAAAAAAATTTTATTAAATACAAAGGTGGTGTAGTTTGGTACAGATGGGCTGCTACAATGAGTAACAGACACTGCTACAGGCCCAAAAGTATTTACTGGGCTAGATGCAGTAAAAACATGTTATTAAATACAAAGGTGGTGTAGCTTGGTACAGATGGGTTACTACAATGAGTAACAGACACTGCTACTATGCCCAAAAGGTTTTACTTGGCTAGATGCAGTAAAAAATTGTTGTTAAATACAAAGGTGGTGTAGCTTGGTACAGATGGGCTACTACAATGAGTAACAGACACTGCTACAGGCTCAAAAGGATTTACTGGGCTAGATGCAGTAAAAAATTGTTAGTAAATACAAAGGTGGTGTAGCTTGGTACAGATGGGCTACTACAATGTGTAACAGACACTGCTACTATGCCCAAAAGGTTTTACTTGGCTAGATGCAGTAAAAATATGTTATTAAATACAAAGGTGGTGTAGCTTGGTACAGATGGGCTACTCCACTGACCACCAGACACTGCTACAGGCCCAAAAGATTTTACTTTGCAAGATGCAGTAAAAAATTGTTATTAAATACAAAGATGGTGTAGCTTGGTACAGATGGGCTACTACAATGAGTATCAGACACTGCTACAGGCCCAAAAGGATTTACTTGGCTAGATGCAGTAAAAAATTGTTATTAAATACAAAGGTGGTATAGCTTGGTACAGATGGGCTACTGCAATGAGTAAGAGACACTGCTACTATGCCCAAAAGACTATTCTTGGCTAGGTGCAGTAAAAAATTGGTATTAGATACACAGGTGGTGTAGCTTGCAACACAGAAAGGCTACTCCACTGACTAACACACACTGCTAGAGGCCCAAAAGGATTGGCTTAGCTAGATTTAGCCAAATGCTGTGAAAAACACTTGCACAGCACTGGCACAGACCTGCCTTGCAAAAAGTGCTAGGAACTGTTGTAACCTAGCCCTCAAAAGGGCTGCAATTACAACTAATCCCTACTCCCTCAACCTATCTGTCTATTTAAGAGCAAATTCGCTTGCAATTCACACAGTTACAAAGTGTAGCGCCCACAGCAGCAGCAGTGCCGTCTAACACTCAGCTGCTGCAGTGAGAAAATGGTGGCAATGGGGAAAATGGCTGGGTCTTATAGGGCAAGGACATGTGACATACACAGCCAATGACACATGCCCTTGCTTGTGTGAATAAAAGCACTTCACTCCGTGTGTGCGCTGCTGATAGGCTGACAGACTGCACCTCCCCACTGTAAATGCGGGAAAGAGAAAAAAAATGGAGAACTTCATTATTTCTGCAGAGATCCATCCCATGCCCCTCCCCCCGCCCACTCTACACTGAAACTGTCTATTAATATTGATTAACAGTATTACTGTGAAAAAATCCAGTTACGATTTTGGTGCACAAACAGTTATCGAACATAACCTCGAACAGCCGGATTTTTTGCAAATCGTTCGGGTTCGTCGAACTGCTCGAACACCGCCCAAAACAGCTCGAATTTGAGATTGGCGAACAGTTCGAGTCTAACACCGCTCATCTCTAATCTACAGCTGAGGTGGGAGATTCTGTCCATAGGACAACAATCAGTCGTACACTTCAAAAATCTGGCCTTTATGGAAGAGTGGCAAGAAGAAAGCCATTTCTCAAAGATATCCATAAGTCTCATTTTAAGTTTGCCAAAAGCCACCTGGGAGACACAACAAACATGTGGAATAAGGTGCTCTGGTCAAATGAAACCAAAATCAAACTTTTTTGGCCTCAATGTAAAACCATATGTTTGGCGTAAAAGCAACACAGCTCATCACCCTCAAAGCACCATCCCCACTGTCAAACATGGTGGCGACAGCATGATGGTTTGGGCCTGCTTTTCTTCAGCAGGGACAGTAAAGATGGTTAAAATTGATGGGAAGATGGACAGAGCCAAATACATGACCATTCTCGAAGAAAACCTGTTGGAGTCTGCAAAAGACCTGAGACTGGAACGGAGATTTATCTTCCAACAAGACAATGATCCCAAACATAAAGCAGAATCTACAATGGAATGGTTCAAAACTAAACGTATCCAGGTGTTAGAATGGCCAAGTCAAAATCCAGACCTGAATCCAATCGAGCATCTGTGGAAAGAGCTGAAAACTGCTGTTCACAAACGCCCTCCATTCAACCTCAATGAGCTCGAGCAGTTTTGCAAGGAAGAATGGGCAAGAATTTCAGCCTCTCAATGTGCAAAACTGATAGAGAGATACCCCAAACAACTGCAACTGTAATCGCAGCGAAAGGTGGAGCTGCAAAGTATTAACTCAAGGGGGCCGAATAATATTGCACGCCCCACTTTTCAGTTTTATTTTGTTAAAAAGTTTAAAATATCCAATAAATTTCATTCCACTTCACAATTGTGTCCCACTTGTTGTTAATTCTTCCCCCAAAAAATAGAATTTTATATCTTTATGCTTGAAGCCAGAAATGTGGCAAAAGGTAGAAAAGTTCAAGGGGGCCAAATACTTTCACAATGCACTGTAGCCTAAAACTACAACTGACTGATTCATCAGGAGAACCACCTAATGAAGAAGTCAGTTGAACTTTGAAACGCATTGAGAATAAAACCGCAACAATTTTAAGTGTATTCTGGACATGTTTATTTATAGAGATGCCAACAGGGCAGTATATGCACTTCTGCACACCTTATCCTTTCATTGCTAGTCAGTCGACCTTCGGAAAAGCAGCACCTGGACCCTTTGTTACTGAGCCCTTCTAAGTGTAGTGCTTTCTGACAACAGTACCATGTCAGCAGTTGCCGCATCACTAAACTTCTGTTGTCAGCCTAACGCTATATTTTGTGCTCTCTTGTCCTTTTAGCTTATACTAAAAATGCACATAGTAAATTCACCTATGTGTTCAATACATTATTTTGAAAAATAAAGCACATTTTAGGAGCATCTTTTAGTATGACTCGAACTTGACAACCTCTTATATCCCACGGCCGGTAAGAAATACAGACAGTGACTCACAGATGCATGAATGTAGCCATAGTCTACGGACTTCAATCAAAATGATTTAGGCATAAATTGTGCACTGTTCTAATGAGCATTTCAAGAAAACCTTTATTTGGTTTCTGTGTACCCTGAAAAAAGCTAACTGTTGCTTACTGCTGACTTTTGTCTTGTTTCAAACTTCCTTTACTTGCTTGAAAACATATTATAACTTTATATTTATATTTTTGCTCATGTGCATTGTGACTTATTTTCTGCATGCTTCCTATTTTGCACTTATATGTCAGTTATTAAATTTGATATTGAAAAAATTGATATTTCTTGTTCCTTTTGTTTGCTATCTATTTTGTTTTTAATGCCAACCTTTTTCTCCCTTTGACATAAATTTTTGTTCCTTCTTGATCTCTTTATCACAGATCAACTTGTCCAGGCCACTAATGGCCACATCTCAGCCTGATCTCCAATTATCTGCTTCAAAATAAGACCACTATCCAGGCCGAGATATCAGGGTGTGTATCATAGCAGCAAAGTAAAAAAAAGATGTTTAGAAAAATAAAAAAATCAAGTAAAAAAATATGAATAGTCCTCTTTTCTTTAATCATTATATATATATATATATATATATATATATATATATATATATATATGTGTGTATATCTATTCTGTGTATATATATACTGTGTATATACATGTATTTATCATCACCATGTCTGTATCAATCTGGATCTAATTAGTATAAAACTAATTATTCACATAGTTCTTCAAGTAAATGCAATAAAAATTCATAGATTCATAAAAATCCCCACAAAAAATTTGCATCCTATTTACTACACGAAATAAACATCACAGAAAACAGTCAGAATTGCTGTTTTATGATTATTTTAGTTAAAACATTGAATGGAAAATCTCATGAACCACAAAATGTTACAAATAAGTTCATGTATAAAGATAAGCCTTCACAAAGCTCAGCTGTAAAAAAATTGCAGCATTTATAATATGGCAACATGAAAAAACATGTTCTTTTGGAAAAAAAATATTTTTATTTTAAAATATAAGTAAACAATGCATATTTGATATTGTGTCTGCAAGAAATGAAACTATAAAATGAGCATTCTATTTATACCGCCCAATAAATGCTCTAAAAATAATTTTAGAATTGCTGTTTTTATGTCACACATAGTGTTGAGCCACCCCCGTAGTGTTCGAGTCCGGTTCGGTTCGTCGAACACCCGTATGTTCGCCGAACTGTTCGTCGAACTGTTCGTCGAACACCTTCGAACACCGTTAAAACCAATGGCAGGCAAACAAAAACACATAGAAACACATTGAAAACACATAGAAAACACCTTTAAAGGTGTCCAAAAGCTGACAAACTGCTCAGAAGACAGAACTAACACATGAAGAAGTGACAAGTACATATAGTCATGCGAAAAGAAAAGAGGTGGAGGAGTAAAAGGAGGAGGAGACACAGATATAGGCATGTCATGCCCTTCTAAAATCAAGAAAGGCTGGAGTAAAAATCTAAAATCAGCCTACCAACACCCAGACGTCATGACAAGAAAATTATAGAAAGAAATATCTTCAGGTAGAATGGCGGTTCCATTCAGAACACTTTCCTTACAAGACGTAGTGGTATCCCCGTTGTGAGTTGTGCCAAAAACGGAACCCATACATTCGGACTAATCCACCATTTGTCATATCCAAGGGGCAAGTCAGTAAACGACAACATCGATGGGGAACCAAGTACAGTAGTATATACTGTACATCCTTTGACAAGGCAATCAGGCGGATCAAGAAGTTGGGAAGGGTCACCCTAATGGCCAAAACAGACATTGATGCGGCGTTCCGGTTACTTACTACCTGTGCCTTCGAATAGTGTCCACCTATTGGGCTGCTTCTGGGAAGGAGCATACTATATAGATCGCTGTTTGCCCATGGGGTGCTCCAGATCCTGCTTACTATTTGAGGCGTTTAGTTGCTTCCTCGAATGGGTTGTAATGGACGTTTCTAAGGGGGCACATATTATCCATTAACAGAGGGGTTACATGGAGAATGGAAGAAGGAAAGAGGGCGAGGGAGGTAAGGGAGTACAGTGGAAGGCCGACCTGAGCTCCCCCACGTTCCTGCTGGGCGGGGAACAGCCCTGGGAAGAAAAGCTGCTTGCGCATCCCTTTGAGGTTACGGGCGCGAGCGGGCAGAGGGACTACGCTGGAGTGCGAAGCCGACACAGCCAGTCCGTTCCTGCCCGTGAGACCTCCGTGTCGCCAGGTTTGTGTCAGAGCCGCGGTGGACCCTGACGGCCAGCCCCCCTATCCCAATACTGGTGCCTGTCCGCTGGTGGGTCGAGCCCCCCGCGATGGGGGGGGGGTAACATCTGCAGAGGAAAGACCATCTTCCAGCCAAACTAAGATGTCTACTTCTTTTCGTGGACAATGTGATTCTTACGGACACACCCATCGCTACAAATTCCAGATGAGGCACAAAAACAGCAGGTGCTTCAACGGATATCAAGTGCTCCTTCAAGTGGGCTCTCCTCCACCTCAACTTCAACATCACAAATACTCCGGTCCTCAGAGGTGTCACCCCAATCACACTTGCTTCCTCACAGCTCCCAAGTCTCCAGCTGCCCGTCTGAGTATGGGGTAACACAGATGGTTGAGTCTGCACAGCTGTTTACTCATACTATAGCCTGGGAAACGGAGGTCTGCTCCAGAGTTACTGTTAATCCAGAAGAGGAAATGATCTGCACTGATGCCCAGAATGTTTATGGGTTGGATCCAGGAACAGATGAAGAAGGTTCTGAGCATAATATAGACCCTCATTCCCAAACTGTAACTACTGTTGGTGGAGACAATGATGAAGATGATGATGAGACTCAAATACCCGATTGGAGCGACAACTTGACTTTTCGGTCAGGGCAGGAGGAGGTTGGCTCTGAGGACGACGGATGTGAGAACACACAGGGTGATGATGACGAGGTTGGAGATCCCACTTACTGTCAACCCACAGTCAGCCAGTCGATGAGGTCAGCAGAGGAGGTGGAGGAGGATGTGACTAGCCCAGGGGATGGAAATGACTCAGTACCCGGGCCTTTGCCTGGCCTTTGGGATGTCGCGGTGGTTGGCTCCCGGGCCCGTACCCTGGGGTCACTCTTTAAAAGGGTGGATAATTGTTAATTTTATAAGAGTACGTGACGCCACCTGTGGTATCTGGTGAGAAACACCAGCGCTGCAGCAGTCCACTGAGACCGGTGATAAGGCAGCTCGATGGTATAGCTCCCCACAGGTGGAGCTAGGCCTCAGGGCAGCGTATGCAGGGGGAATGCTGGACAGGCGAGACCCAGCTGGGTCAGAGAAAGAACGGGAATGGACACGGTAGTCACTTCAGTACCTTTTACTGGTGGAAATTCAGGCACAACCCGGAGCACTGTAGGGTGAAGTGTGCATGTCAGGATCCTCCCCAATGAGCGGGTGTAGGGTCTCCTGTTTCTTGCCTCTGCATAGTAAGTCTCTGACCTGCCTGGAGCTAGGCCTAACTTTGTCTCTGTCTTGCGCTTACTGACCTTGTGGAATGGCCTTGTCTTGGAGTTCACGCTCCCAGTATGCGGGGCCTAAGCGTCTCCTGGCTCTGCTATGTATCAGCACCTAAGCGATCCTGGGACTTGTAGTTCTCCAGGGATTCTGATTATGCCTTACTGGGTCATAGAAATCCCGGTAAGCTTGGATCCGGTGTCCGGTAAATGCTTCGGGGTGAGCTGGTTAAGCTTCTCTGCCCCCTATGTACTAACTCTCCACTCGCCTTCGGCCTACTCGTGCCCTCACTAGGCTTTACACACTAACGGCAGCTTGCCACGCTTCACCTTAAGCTCTAACTGGGCTCCCTGAATCTAGCTAGCAGGAGCCTCGTGCTCCACTGCTGAGTTCTCTAGACTAGACTGAGCTCCACTGCAGACTGACCTCTCTTAGGCTTCTCTACTGCAGGAACTCTTCAGAGGAACTGAACTGCCTAGCTCCACCTTCCCTATTTATATCTCTAATGGGCTCCCTCTGCTGGTCTGAGGTGGAAGGTGGAGATGTGTGAATGTTTATGGGGGCCTCTTGTGGAGGATTCCATCAATGCACTCTTCTAGGATCTGTGATACCAAGCGCAGCTGGGCGTCACAGATGCTATTGACGATGAGGTTAGGTTGCGCCTTCCTGGACAGAGACGGAGTACTGGAAGCACGTCAACAGCTGCATCCTCAAACACAACTCTGCCTCTGACCACAAGTCATGGTGGCTCTTCAGGTCGCATGGGCTCTAAGCCTTGCATAGCCAGGGCATTTTTTCAGATCGATAAGGATGACCCAACTCGTGTTATCTGTAATATTTGTCACCAAAAGCTAAGTAGAGGCCAAAAAATCCATAGTTTGAGTACTTCATGCATGAACCGTCACATGGCTATGAAGCATAAGTTGCAGTGGGAAGCTCACTGTGCTACAATGCAGCCTAGCGGGCTGGGCCAACCACCGTCTGCCCCATCTTGTGCATCTGCTGCCTCTTCATCCTCTGTGACTGGGGGGACAGCAGTCTCACATGTTTTTGGACGCAGACCTGCCACCTCTTTAATCGCAACAGCCAGTGTGATTGTCAGGTCATCATTTCATTTGGAAGTGAAAACACCGGCTGGTGTTGAGCGCTCTCCGACATCGAGAGCACCATCCTTTGGATCAAGGCAACCTAACTTTTCCGCCTGCATCTTCCTCACAGACCGGCAGTTCAACCCCGTCTAAGCACAACAGCCAGACCTCGGTCCCTCAGATGTGGACAAGTAAAAGACCATTTCCTCCCAGCCATGACAAAGCTAAGAGGTTGAATTTCACCTTCTGGGAGCTGTTGTCTACAGAAATGCTGCCTTCCCGCCTGGTGGACACAGAGGATTTTCGAGACCATATTTCCGTCGCAGTGCCCCAGTACCAGATGCCCAGTCGGCACTACTTCTCAAAGAAAGGTGTGCCTGTGCTACACCAGCATGTCGCACACAACATCACCGCTTCTTTGAGAAACTCTGTGTGTGACAGGGTGCATTTCACCACAGACACTTGGACGAGTAGGCATGGACAGGGGCGTTACATGTCGCTGACTTGGCACTGGGTAACTATGGTGACAGCAGGACAAGGGGCTGCTGTCCAAGTCTTGCCGTCCCCACGAGTTGAGCGTCAATCCTCTTTATCTAGACGTTCCTCCACTGCTTCTGCCTCCTCAACCTCCTCTCCGTCCTCCACCTGCACCCAAAGCCTGTCTGGTAATGCCACCCGCTTTCTAACTGCGCAGAATGAATCCTGCACACCTCCTTACTATGCTGGCAGCAGGGCTCAAAGGCATCAGGCAGTGTTTACTTTGAAATGTCTGGGAAATGTGAGTCACACAGCTGAGGAGTTGTGGTCAGCTCTGGAGACCCAGTTTCATGAGTGGTTGTCTCCACAGCACCTGCAACCAGGGAAGGCCGTGTGTGACAATGCTGCAAACCTGGGTGCGGCCCTTCGCCGGGGCAATGTCACACACGTGCCTTGTAAGGCTCAAGTGTTGAACCTGGTTGTCCAGCAATTTTTCGCCCACTATCCCGGACTAGATGGCCTTCTGCAGAGGGCACGGTCGCTGTGTGCTCACTTCCGCCGTTCGCATCCCGCAGCTCAACGACTTACATCTCTACAGAAGTCGTTGGGCCTGCCAGTTCACTGGCTGAAATGCGATGTGCCGACATGGTGGAATTCAACTCTGCACATGTTGTAGCGACTGTGGCAGCACCGACAAGCCCTGGTGCAATACGTTCTGACGTATAGCCTGGGCCAACGAGATCCAGAGGTGGGGCAAATCACGCTGCAGGAGTGGTCTCAGATCAGGGACCTATGAAGTTGATGCGCCCCTTGGGCCGTGGGGCACCCGGAGCCGGGCCGGTAGACACTGGGGGTTGTAGTCACTGTGGCGGTGACCCGGTCCGTGACCCAGGGCGGTAAATCCAAGGGTAATTTGTATATAGCGGCCGCCGCTACGGAAGAGTCCTCTGAAGCTGGTGGTTTTGAAGCAATGGTATTATTGCTCCCCACAGGAAGAGTGTAGCTTCAGGGCAGTGTGGGTGGTTGATGGTGGTTGTAGTGCAGGGAGTCAGTAATGAACACAGAGTCCATATGATGCAGTCCCAAGATCTTTACTCACAGTTGTTGCAGTCCAGATTACAGGTACCAGAGCAATCTCCCCCGTCGTGCTGTGCGTACTCAGTGAGGGGCTCAGTCCAGCCCCAGATAGCTCCGGAGTACTTAGCAGGACCCCCTTCTGTGTGTCCTTTCTCTGGCCTTCTCCCTGCACCTCACACCCAGTGACACTTCTATCCGCTATCCTCGGGCCTTGGCGGGCGACGTGTGTTCCGTCCCATGGGTCCTATGTGGCTACCTTCTTAGTGAGACTGGTGTGGACTTTGGCCTGCAGTACATGAAATGCTGCAGCCTCCGGTTTCTAGTTGAGCCTTGCTGTTTCTCCGCTAGTTAAGGGACCGGTTCCCCTTATCTGGCCTAACCCCTCTACCTCCTGGTAGCAGCGGGCATACGAGTGGCCTTCTGCACGGCCCGTACCCCTAGGGTCCCTTTGGTTCCTGGAGTCTTCCTGCTCCCACTCCTCTCTTCTCTCCTTCAGTCCTGGGACTCCCAGGCTAGGCCCGCCTCCGGAGCAGAGCTCATGCAGAGCCTCTGCTCCTCTCACTTCTCCTCCTCTGACCGGCTTGCTCTTTCTAAGATGGTTTCCTATTTATACTCTCCCTGTCATGTGCTCCCCTAAGCTGCTTTCTCCACCCACACCCACTACATAGGACCCTCCCGCCAGCTAGGGACCAAGGACTGTGCTCTCCCTTAGGAGCAATCTCGCCCTAGCCCCACTGCGGGTATGTGTTGGATGCAGGTGTTAGGGTCCCGAGCCATACTCCTTCCTTACCTGAGGGTGAGATACCACACCTCTGGGTGAGATGCAGTACCTCTGTGGCGGCTGAACCCTCAGGGGCGCCACACACCCTTCTGCACATTTTTGAAATGGCGACGAAGATGTTTAGTGCTGACGACGATGCCATTATCAGCATGACTATTCTGGTGATTTACATGCTGGAGCACACGTTAAACAGAATTCAGAGTCAGGTGGTGGGACAAGAGGAGGTGGAGGAAGTAGAGGAGGAGTCATATGCGGAAGGGATAACATCTCCAAGGTCCAGACGGTCGGCAGCACCAAGGCGGCAGGCATGGGAGGGTGGGGGAGAGGGATTAACCAGGGCGCATGGTAGCAGCCAAACTGTTGAGGAAGGTGCAGGAGCCAAGGAAGAAGTGGAGGACGAACTGGCGATGGGCATGGAAGACTCATAAGATGAGGGAGACCTTGATCACATTTCTGTTGTGCAAGGTTGGGGGGAGAGGGCAGAGGAAGGAAGCATGATTCTTACCTTGCTACCAACACAACAAGGACTTGGTCCTCCTGGATGCCCAAGACACATGAGTGCCTTCTTGCTGCACTACCTGCAACATGACCCTCGGATTGTCAGAATTCAAAGTAATCCCGACTACTGGGTTGCCACACTCTTAGATCCCTGGTACAAAAGTAAATTTGCCTAAATAATTCCTGCCATAGATAGGGATTCACACATGCAGAAGTATCAGCAGAGGCTGTTGCAGAATCTTACATGTGCTTTTCCACAAAACACCAGTGGTGCACGTAGTGAATCTCACAGTTCTAACTTGCCAACCGTGGGACTGTCGAGTCTTCATCACTCAAACCGTAACAGTAACACAGTATCTGCTGGTAACAGCAATTTTGTGGAATTGTTTCACCACTTTTTTAGACCATCCTTTGCAAGGCCACAGGAGACAAGAAGTCTGACACATAGTCAACTTCTAGAGAGGATGGTGCAGGAGTATCTCCAAGTGAACATCGAAGCCATGACTGTGTCACTGGACCCTTGCTCATTTTGGGATTCCAATCTGGAAAAATGTCCAGAGCTCGCCACTCATGCCTTGGAGATCTTGTCATGACCTGCAGCCAGCGTTCTCTCTGAACGTGTGTTCAGCACTGCTGGTGGTGTGCTGACAGATAAGTGCACGCGGCTGTCCACTGAGAATGTAGACAGACTCACGTTCATAAAGATGAACAAATCATGGATCTGCAAGGAATTTTCTACCCCTGTGTCATCCTGGGGAGGCTAAAAGCTTGAGAATTTGGTAAAATCACATCACCAACCTTTTTAAGCAACCCTGGAGCAGTTGATGCCACTTAAGTGGTGTCTGTGCCACAATTTTTGGAAAAAATGGAGACTCTTTTTGGAGTCCCCTTGCTGTGTTTTACGTGACATTGGCATCGTCAATTCCAGGTGGGTTGGGTCGCTCCCCCCCCTTTTAACTGTAAGAAACTACATACACTATGGCTTGGGGTAACACAGATGGTTGAGTCTGAAGATCTGTTTACTCAGAGGTATGCTCCAAAGCTTCAGTGTCTGCTAGTCAGCGTAGAATTTTTAACTGCATCTAGCCTAGGCAATACTTTGGGGGTAGCAAAAAAGAAGCAAGACAAAAATATATCTCATACCCTACCATAATTATATATAAATGTAAAGCAAAATTGCATAATAAATATAGGGTACTTAGTGAACTATTTTTGATCAAAAAAAGTATACAAGCCGTCCCACCAGCGGCAAGGTGACCCTAAATTGGGACGGTACCTATACTGCCTATATTAAAAACCTTACTGTATATCAAAGTTGAAGTAATGCATATAAAAGGGTAGACAAATAGGACCGGGTCCCAACTCCAGACCACCTAGGCCCGTGGTAAGCTACATATATACCAATCAGCTCAACAAAGGGCATGCCACACCCTTAAATTGCACAGAATGCAAACAAGTCAAAAAACCAGACAATGTGAACTGAGGTCTAAGATGGCAGACATACAAGAAACAGAGGCATGTTCACACTAGCAAAAAAGAAGCAAGACAAAAATATATCTCATACCCTACCATAATTATATATAAATGTAAAGCAAAATTGCATAATAAATATAGGGTACTTAGTGAACTATTTTTGATCAAAAAAAGTATACAAGCCGTCCCACCAGCGGCAAGGTGACCCTAAATTGGGACGGTACCTATACTGCCTATATTAAAAACCTTACTGTATATCAAAGTTGAAGTAATGCATATAAAAGGGTAGACAAATAGGACCGGGTCCCAACTCCAGACCACCTAGGCCCGTGGTAAGCTACATATATACCAATCAGCTCAACAAAGGGCATGCCACACCCTTAAATTGCACAGAATGCAAACAAGTCAAAAAACCAGACAATGTGAACTGAGGTCTAAGATGGCAGACATACAAGAAACAGAGGCATGTTCACACTAGCAAAAAAGAAGCAAGACAAAAATATATCTCATACCCTACCATAATTATATATAAATGTAAAGCAAAATTGCATAATAAATATAGGGTACTTAGTGAACTATTTTTGATCAAAAAAAGTATACAAGCCGTCCCACCAGCGGCAAGGTGACCCTAAATTGGGACGGTACCTATACTGCCTATATTAAAAACCTTACTGTATATCAAAGTTGAAGTAATGCATATAAAAGGGTAGACAAATAGGACCGGGTCCCAACTCCAGACCACCTAGGCCCGTGGTAAGCTACATATATACCAATCAGCTCAACAAAGGGCATGCCACACCCTTAAATTGCACAGAATGCAAACAAGTCAAAAAACCAGACAATGTGAACTGAGGTCTAAGATGGCAGACATACAAGAAACAGAGGCATGTTCACACTAGCAAAAAAGAAGCAAGACAAAAATATATCTCATACCCTACCATAATTATATATAAATGTAAAGCAAAATTGCATAATAAATATAGGGTACTTAGTGAACTATTTTTGATCAAAAAAAGTATACAAGCCGTCCCACCAGCGGCAAGGTGACCCTAAATTGGGACGGTACCTATACTGCCTATATTAAAAACCTTACTGTATATCAAAGTTGAAGTAATGCATATAAAAGGGTAGACAAATAGGACCGGGTCCCAACTCCAGACCACCTAGGCCCGTGGTAAGCTACATATATACCAATCAGCTCAACAAAGGGCATGCCACACCAACCAGCTCAACAAAGGGCATGCCATACTTTGGGGGTAGTAGCCCAGCTGCGAAGCAAGCTGCACCGCCTGTGTATCTAATAAGAATTTTTAAATGCATCTAGCCTAGGCAGACTGTGGGGCCCCCCAACCAAACCAAACGCGCAGCCCCCCTACGCCCACCTTTCCTTGACAATACAATAATGTAACTCTTAAAACTGGATGGGTGAGGATCGGTCACAGCTTTATTAACTCTTTATACTCATTCTATTAGAAAGGCATTTTATTTCTAAAATAATTCAGCTTGTTGCAGCATGCCCTGGGTCTCCACACTGGCAAGTTGGCCAACAAGTGTCAGTCTCCAACATGTCCTTTCTATTTCCAGGCCACAGAGGATCCTGCGTACTCGTATGAAGGACTCTGACCCCCATCCATCACTCTTAACGCTTGTTCCACTCCGTCCTGGAGTCCTGACAGGAATATGTCCAGTCCAATATCCATTAAGTGAACACCGTCGGGCCGTATGAGGCCTGCTTTATCTCGTTCCAGTTGTCGGTGTTGTATCACAACACCGCCTGTGTCTCTTCTAAATTTTGCCATCCGAATATTTATTACCCGCCTTGTCCGTTCGATGG
Organism: Phyllobates terribilis; assembly: GCF_046119375.1. Lineage (NCBI taxonomy): Eukaryota > Metazoa > Chordata > Amphibia > Anura > Dendrobatidae > Phyllobates > Phyllobates terribilis. Next base: position 527,674,770 of record NW_027362764.1, on the reverse strand, counting down.
CCGTGATGTCTCGCGCACCTTGCCATACCGCTATCGGCACAATCTGTGACCATACTATAGTTAGTTTTGTGAAAAATTCTCTGAAGCGCTCAGTGTCTAGTAGAGATGAGCGTTGTTCTACTCGAACTGTTCGCCAATCTCAAATTCGAGCTGTTTTGGGCGGTGTTCGAGCCGTTCGGCGAACACGAACGATTTGAGAAAAATTCGGCTGTTTGAGGTTATGTTCGATAACTGTTCGTGCACCAAAATCATAACTGGATTTTTTCTCAGTAATGATGAAAATTAATGTTAATACGCAGTTTGAGTGTACAGTGGTGTGGGGGGAGGGGCAGGGGATGGATCTCTGCAGGAATAATGAAGATCTCCATTTTTTTTTCTCTTTCCCGCATTTGCAGTGGGGAGGTGCAGTCTGTCAGCCTATCAGCAGCGCACACACGGAGCGAACTGCTGTTTTTCACACAAGCAAGGGCATGTGTCATTGGCATTGTATGTCACATGTCCTTGCCCTATAAGACCAAGCCATTTTCCCCGTCGCCACCATTTTCTCACTGCTGCAGCTGCGTGTTAGACGGCACCGCTGTTGCTGTGTGAGCTATACCTTGTTAATTTCAAGCCAATTTTCGCACAAATCTACAGATAGCTTGGGAGTAGGGAATAGTTGTGATTGCAGTCCTTTTAAGGACTAGGTTACAGCATTTCCTACGACTTTTATCAGGCAGGTCTGTGCTCTTAAATAGATAGATTGTGGGAGCAAAGACTAATTGTAATTGCAGTCCTTTTCAGGACTAGGTTACATCAGTTCCTATCAGTTTTTGCCAGGCAGGTCTGTGCCAGTGCTGTGCAAGTTTTTTTCACAGCATTTGGCTGAATCTAGCAAAGCTAATCCTTTTTGGCCTATTGCAGAGTGTGTTAGTCAGTGGAGTAGCCTATCTGTGTTGCAAGATATACCACCTGTGTATAGAATACCAATTTTTTTACTGCACCTAGTGAAGTAAAATCTTTTGGGCATAGCATCTTTCTATTAGTCCATCTATACTGACCTCCATCAGGTTGCAAATTGAATATAATTTTTTTCTGCATCTAGCTCTGAAAAAATATTTGGGCTTCTAGCAGTGTGTGGGACTTGTTCTATTAGTCCATCTATACTGACCTCCATCAGGTTGCAAACTGAATATAATTTTTTTCTGCATCTAGCTCTGAAAAAATATTTGGCCTTCTAGCAGTGTGTGGGACTTTCTCTAAAGGTCCATCTATACTGACCTCCATCAGGTTGCAAATTAAAAATAATTTTTATCTGCATCTACCTCTGAAAAAATATTGGGCTTCTAGCTGTGTGTGGGACTTGTTCTATTAGTCCATCTATACTGACCTCCATCAGGTTGCAAACTGAATATAATTTTTTTCTGCATCTAGCTCTGAAAAAATATTTGGCCTTCTAGCAGTGTGTGGGACTTTCTCTATTAGTCCATCTATACTGACCTCCATCAGGTTGCAAACTGAATATATTTTTTTTCTGCATCTACCTCTGAAAAAATATTGGGCTTCTAGCTGTGTGTGGGACTTGATCTATTAATCCATCTATACAGACCTCCATCAGGTTGCAAACTGAATATATTTTTTTCTGCATCTAGCTCTGAAAAAATATTTGGCCTTCTAGCAGTGTGTGGGACTTTCTCTATTTGTCCATCTATACTGACCTCCATCAGGTTGCAAATTAAAAATAATTTTTATCTGCATCTAGCTCTGAAAAAATATTTGGCCTTCTAGCAGTGTGTGGGACTTTCTCTATTAGTCCATCTATACTGACCTCCATCAGGTTGCAAATTAAAAATATTTTTTATCTGCATCTACCTCTGAAAAAATATTTGGGCTTCTAGCTGTGTGTGGGACTTGTTCTATTAGTCCATCTATACTTACCTCCATCAGGTTGCAAACTGAATATAATTTTTTTCTGCATCTAGCTCTGAAAAAATATTTGGCCTTCTAGTAGTGTGTGGGACTTTCTCTATTAGTCCATCTATACTGACCTCCATCAGGTTGCAAATTAAAAATAATTTTTATCTGCATCTAGCTCTGAAAAAATATTTGGCCTTCTAGCAGTGTGTGGGACTTTCTCTATTAGTCCATCTATACTGACCTCCATCAGGTTGCAAATTAAAAATAATTTTTATCTGCATCTACTAGAGATGAGTGTTGTTCTACTCGAACTGTTCGCCAATCTCAAATTCGAGCTGTTTTGGGCGGTGTTCGAGCCGTTCGGCGAACACGAACAATTTGAGGAAATTTCGGCTGTTCGAGGTTATGTTCGATAACTGTTCATGCACCAAAATCATAACTGGATTTTTTCTCAGTAATGATGAAAATTAATGTTAATACGTAGTTTGAGTGTACAGCGGGGTGGGGGGAGGGGCAGGGGATGGATCTCTGCAGGAACAATGAATATCTCCATTTTTTTTTTCTCTTTCCCGCATTTACAGTGGGGAGGTGCAATCTGTCAGCCTATCAGCAGCGCACACACGGAGCGAAGTGCTTTTTTTCACACAAGCAAGGGCATGTGTCATTGGCAGTGTATGTCACATGTCCTTGCCCTATAAGACCAAGCCATTTTCCCTGTCGCCACCATTTTCTCACTGCTGCAGCTGCGTGTTAGACGGCACCGCTGTTGCTGTGTGCGCTATTCCTTGTTAATTTCAAGCCAATTTTGGCACAAATCTACAGATAGCTTGGGAGTAGGGAATAGTTGTGATTGCATTCCTTTTAAGGACTAGGTTACAGCATTTCCTACGACTTTTATCAGGCAGGTCTGTGCTCTTAAATAGATAGATTGTGGGAGTAAAGACTAATTGTAATTGGAGTCCTTTTCAGGACTAGGTTACATCAGTTCCTATCAGTTTTTGCCAGGCAGGTCTGTGCCAGTGCTGTGCAAGTTTTTTTCACAGCATTTGGCTGAATCTAGCAAAGCTAATCCTTTTTGGCCTATTGCAGAGTGTGTTAGTCAGTGGAGTAGCCTATCTGTGTTGCAAGATATACCACCTGTGTATAGAATACCAATTTTTTTACTGCACCTAGTGAAGTAAAATCTTTTGGGTATAGCATCATTCTATTAGTCCATCTATGCTGACCTCCATCAGGTTGCAAATTGAATATAATTTTTTTCTGCATCTAGCTCTGAAAAAATATTGGGCTTCTAGCTGTGTGTGGGACTTGTTGTATTAGTCCATCTATACAGACCTCCATCAGGTTGCAAACTGAATATATTTTTTCTGCATCTACCTCTGAAAAAATATTGGGCTTCTAGCTGTGTGTGGGACTTGTTCTATTAATCCATCTATACAGACCTCCATCAGGTTGCAAACTGAATATATTTTTTTCTGCATCTACCTCTGAAAAAATATTGGGCTTCTAGCTGTGTGTGGGACTTGTTCTATTAATCCATCTATACAGACCTCCATCAGGTTGCAAACTGAATATATTTTTTTCTGCATCTACCTCTGAAAAAATATTGGGCTTCTAGCTGTGTGTGGGACTTGTTGTATTAGTCCATCTATACTGACCTCCATCAGGTTGCAAACTGAATATATTTTTTTCTGCATCTACCTCTGAAAAAATATTGGGCTTCTAGCTGTGTGTGGGACTTGTTCTATTAATCCATCTATACAGACCTCCATCAGGTTGCAAACTGAATATATTTTTTTCTGCATCTACCTCTGAAAAAATATTGGGCTTCTAGCTTTGTGTGGGACTTGTTCTATTAATCCATCTATACAGACCTCCATCAGGTTGCAAACTGAATATATTTTTTTCTGCATCTACCTCTGAAAAAATATTGGGCTTCTAGCTGTGTGTGGGACTTGTTGTATTAGTCCATCTATACTGACCTCCATCAGGTTGCAAACTGAATATATTTTTTTCTACATCTACCTCTGAAAAAATATTGGGCTTCTAGCTGTGTGTGGGACTTGTTCTATTAATCCATCTATACAGACCTCCATCAGGTTGCAAACTGAATATATTTTTTTCTGCATCTAGCTCTGAAAAAATATTTGGCCTTCTAGCAGTGTGTGGGACTTTCTCTATTAGTCCATCTATACTGACCTCCATCAGGTTGCAAATTGAATATAATTTTTTTCTGCATCTAACCCAGCCAATAGTTTTGGCCTAATACCACAGTTTGGCCACTCAGCTCTGCTCGGTTCCCATCCATTGTTATTTTGTTCAAACAACTCCAGAGTTGTTAATTAGTTAACCACCAAAATGAGTGGAAAAAGGCCTGCTGCTGGTGGAAAGGGGAATAGGCGTGTTGGGAAGGGGAAAAAAGGTTGTGTCCGTGGGGTAGGTGTTAAAGCAACAGTAACATCTGCAGAAGAAAGACCATCTTCCAGCCAAACTAAAATGTCTACTTCTTTTAGCGGACAATGTGATAAGATCCCTTTCTTACGGCCACGCCAATCGCTACAAATTCCAGATGAGGCACAAAAACAGCAGGTGCTTCAACGGATATCAAGTGTTCCTTTAAGTGGGCTCTCCTCCACATCAACTTCAACATCACAAATACTCCAGTCCTCAAAGGTGTCACCCCAATCGCACTTGCTTCCTCACAGCTCCTAAATCTCCAGCTGCCCGTCTGAGTATGAGGTAGAACAGATGGTTGAGTCTGCAGAGCTGTTTACTCATACTATAGCCTGGGAATCAGAGGTCGACTCCAGCGCTTCTGTGAATCCAGACGAGGAAATGATCTGCACTGATGCCCAGAATCTTTATGAGTCGGATCCAGGACCAGACGCAGAAGGTTCTGAGCATAATGTAGACCCTCATTCCCAAACTGTAACTCCTGTTGGTGGAGACAATGAGGAAGACGATGATAAGACTCAAAAACCTGATTGGAGCGACAACTTTAGTTTTTTGTCAGGGCAGGAACAGGTTGGCTCTGAGGACGACGGGTGTGATAACGCACAGGGTGATGATGATGAGGTTGGAGATCCCACTTACTGTCAACCCACAGTCAGCCAAGAGATGAGGTCAGCAAAGGAGGTGGAGGAAGATGCTAGTGACGACGAGGTCAGGTTGCGCCTTCCTGGACAGAGACATAGTACTGGAAGCACGTCAACAACTGCATCCTCAAACACAACTCTGCCTCTCACCACAAGTCGTGGTGGCTCTTCAGGTCGCATGGGTGCTAAGCCTTGCATAGCCTGGGCATTTTTTCAGATCGATAAAGATGACCCAACTCGTGTTATCTGTAACATTTGTCAGCAAAAGCTAAGTAGAGGCCAAAAAATACATAGTTTGAGTACTTCATGCATGAACCGGCACATGGACATGAAGCATAAGTTGCAGTGGGAAGCTCAGTGTGCTACAATGCGGCCTAGCCGGCCGGGCCAACCACCGTCTGCCATATCTTGTGCATCCGCGGCCTCTTCATCCTCTGTGACTGGGGGGACAGCAGTCACACCTGTTTTGGGGCTCAGACCTGCCACCTCTTTACCCGCAACAGCCAGCGTGATTGGCAGGTCATCATTTTCTTTGGAGGTGGTAACACCAGCTGGTGTTGAGCGCTGTCCGACATCGATAGCACCACCTTTGGATCAAGGCAACCTAACATGTCCTCCTGCATCTTCCTCACAGACCGGCAGTTTGCCGGGGACACCCTTATCAACCCCATCTAAGCACAATAGCCAGCCCTCGGTCCCTCAGATGTGGACAAGTAAAAGATCATTTCCTCCTAGCCATGAGAAAGCTAAGAGGTTGAATTTCACCATCTGCAAGTTCTTGGCTACAGAAATGCTGCCTTTCCGCCTGGTGGACACAGAGGATTTTTGAGACCTTATGTCCGTCGCAGTGCCCCAGTACCAGATGCCCAGTCGGCACTACTTCTCAAAGAAAGGTGTGCCTGCGCTCCACCAGCATGTCGCACACAACATCACCGCTTCTTTGAGAAACTCTGTGTGTGACAGGGTGCATTTCACCACAGACACTTGGACGAGTAGGCATGGACAGGGGCGTTACATGTCGCTGTCTGGGCACTGGGTAACTATGGAGACAGCAGGACAAGGGGCTGCTGTCCAAGTCTTGCCGTCCCCACGAGTTGTGCGTCAATCCTCTTTATGTCAAAGTTCCTCCACTGCTTCTGCCTCCTCAACCTCCTCTCGGTCTTCCACCTGCACCCAAAGCCTGTCTGGTCATGCCACAAGCTTTCTAACTGCGCAGAAGGGATCCTGCACACCTCCTTACTATGCTGGCAGTAGGGCTCAACGTCATCAGGCGGTTTTTACTTTGAAATGTCTGGGAAATGTGAGTCACACAGCTGAGGAGTTGTGGTCAGCTCTGGAGAACCAATTTCATGAATGGTTGTCTCCACAGAACCTGAAACCAGGGAAGGCCGTGTGCGACAATGCTGCAAACCTGGGTGCGGCACTTCGCCAGGGCAATGTCACACACGTGCCTTGTATGGCTCACGTGTTGAAGCTGGTTGTCCAGCAATTTTTAGCCCACTATCCCAGACTAGATGGCCTTCTGCAGAGGGCACGGTCACTGTGTGTTCACTTCCGCCGTTCGCATCCCGCAGCTCAGTGACTTACATCTCTACAGAAGTCGTTGGGCCTGCCACTTCACAGGCTAAAATGCGATGTACCTACCCGGTGGAATTCAACTCTGCACATGTTGCAGCGACTGTGGCAGCACCGACAAGCCCTGGTGCAATACGTTCTGACGTATAGCCTGGGCCAACGAGATCCAGAGGTGAGGCAAATCACGCTGGAGGAGTGGTCTCAGATCAGGGACCTATGCACCCTTCTGCACAGTTTTGAAATGGCGACGAAGATGTTTAGTGCTGACGATGCCATTATCAGCATGACTATTCCGGTGATTTACATGCTGGAGCACATGTTAAACAGAATTCGGAGTCAGGTGGTGGCACAAGAGGAGGTGGAGGAAGTAGAGGAGGAGGAGTTGTATGCGGAAGGGCTAACATCTGCAAGGTCCAGACGGTCGGCAGCACCAAGGCGGCAGGCATGTGAGGGTGGGGGAGATGGTTTTACCAGGGCGCATGGTAGCAGCCAAACTAGTGAGGAAGGTGCAGGAGCCCAGGAAGAAGTGGAGGACGAACTGATGGAAGACTCATCAGATGAGGGAGACCTTGATCACATTTCTGTTGTGCGAGGTTGGGGGGAGAGGACAGAGGAAGGAAGCATGATTGTTACCTCGCCACCAACACAACAGGGACTTGGTGCTCCTGGATGCGCAACACACATGAGTGCTTTCTTGCTGCACTACCTGCAACATGATCCTCGAATTGTGAGAATTAGAAATAATCCTGACTACTGGGTTGCCACACTGTTAGATCCCCGGTACAAAAGTAAATTTGCAGAAATTATTCCTGCCATAGAAAGGGATGCACGCATGCAGGAGTATCAGCAGAGACTGTTGCAGAATCTTACATGCGCTTTTCCACAAAACACCAGTGGTGCACGTAGTGAATCTCACAGTTCCAACCTGCCAACCGTGGGACCGTCAAGTGTTCAGCACTCAAACCATAACAGAACCACAGTATCTGCTGGTAACATCAATTTTGTGGAATCATTTCACCACTTTTTTAGCCCATCCTTTGCAAGGCCACAGGAGACAAGAAGTCTGACACATAGTCAACGCCTAGAGACGATGGTACAGGAGTATCTCCAAGTAAACATTGAAGCCATGACTGTGTCACTGGACCCTTGCTCTTTTTGGGCTTCCAATCTGGATAAATGGCTGGAGCTAGCCACTTACGCCTTGGAGATCTTGTCATGCCCCGCAGCCAGCGTTCTGTCTGAACATGGGTTCAGCGCTGCTGGTGGTGTGCTGACAGATAAGCGCACGCGGCTCTCCACTGATAATGTAGACAGACTCACGTTCATAAAGATGAACAAATCATGGATCCGAAACGACTTTTCTACCCCTGTGTCATCCTGGGGAGAGTAAAAGCTTGATGATTGGTTAAAATCACCCTACCAACCGTTCTAAGCTTTCAAATTACTAATCATGTTTATCTGTATCTTGGCTGGAAAATAATTTGGGCTTTGTAGCAGTGTGCAGCACTGATTCTATTAGGCCATCTATAATAAGCTCCACCAGATTTAAAATTACTAATCATGTTTATCTGTATCTTGGCTGGAAAATAATTTGGGCTTTGTAGCAGTGTGCAGCACTGATCCTATTAGGCCATCTATACTAAGCTCCACCAGATTTAAAATTAATAATAATTTTTAGCTGCATCTAGCCCGGAAAATAATTTTGGGGCTCCGAGATGCGCAAGACACATAAGTGCCTTCTTGCTGCACTACCTGCAACATGACCCTCATATTGTCAGAATTCGAAGTAATCATGACTACTGGGTTGCCACACTCTTAGATCCCCCAAACTTTTCGATCAACCTTTTCATTTTAATAAAGACCAAAAAAATTGTCATTTTTGAAATTATAAGCATTAGCAGGTTATTAGAAACTGAAATCAAACAGTTTTCAACTCAAAACTTTATTCTAGGTGATGTTACATTTTCACATAGGACCCCTTGTTCGAAAGGAGCTTCTGAACTCTCTCGTCCATTGAATTTGTCAGGTTTTGGATGGTTTCTGCTTCAATTGTTTTGCATGAGGACAGAATACCCTCCCAGAGCTGTTGCTTAGATGTGAACTGCCTCCCGCCATCATAGACACTCCTTTTGATGATGCTCCAGAGGTTCTGAATGGGGTAGAGGTCAGGGGAGCATGGGGGTCACACCATAAGTTTGTCCCCTTTTATGCCCATATCAGCCAGAGATGCAGATGTTTTATGTGCAGCATGAGATGGTGCATTATCATGCAAAAAAATGATCTTGCTGTGAAATACACGGTTCTTTTTCTTGAAACATGGCAGGAAGTGCTGTTTGAGAAAATCCACATACATTATGGAGTTCATCTTTAGCGCTTTCAGGGATTCTAAAGGGGCCGACAATCTCTCTCCCCATGATTCCAGCCCAAAACATTACTCCAAATCCTCCTTGTTGGCGCTGTAGCCGTGTTTGCGTGGGGTGTCCATCAACCAGCCATCCTCCACTCCATCCATCTGGACCATCGAGCGCTGCACGGCACTCATCCGTGAACAAAACAGTTTTGAAATCAGTCTTCATGTAATGTTTAGCCCACTGGAGCCGTTTCTGCTTGTGTGAAGTGGATAGAGGAGGTCGACAGGATGGCGTATGCACAGCTGCAAACCTCTGAAGGACCCTGCATCTTGTTGTTCGGAGGACGTTGGAGGCACCAGCAGCTTCAAAAACTTGTCTGCTGCTATGACAAGGCTTTTTTGCCGCTGCTCTTTTAACCTGACGTAATTGCCTGTAGGAAAGAGTCCTCAATTTGCCCTTATCAGCACGCACACGTGTGTACTGTGAATCAGCTACATACTTCTTGATTGCCAAGACCCTTCATCCTGATCATCGCACAATGTTGATTGTAGTCATGCCTTGACCTAAACACTCCACAATTTGTTGCTTCTAAGCAGCCGACACATCCTTTTTCTTTCCCATTTTGGCAGAAAATGTAGGCTACTTAATAATGTGAGACAGCCTTCTTAAGTAGTCTTGCCTTTCATTGGACACACCTGCCAAACTAATTAGCACAGGTGTCTGCAATTGCTTACAGTGATATAAAGAGCCCTGACACACATCACCATCAATGAGTTTAACTGACAAACAAACAAATTCTTCCCTTATCACTCCTAAACACTTTTTGCATAATAATTTGGAACACAGTGTACATGTGCTTTTCCACAAAACACCAGTGGTTCACGTAGTGAATCTTACAGTTCTAACTTGCCAACCGTGGTCTGTATGGAGTTGTTCAATAAAGGGCCCAAAATTAAGATAACATAGATGGGAGAGGTCTCTATGAATAGGAATTCTTAAGTATTTGATACCCTGTGAGGGCCAGGCAAAGGGAAAGTTGGACTGGATGGAATCCTATATGGATTTGGGGAGGGAGACATCGAGGGCCTCAGACTTCGCTGCATTGATTTTAAAATTTGACCATGTAACAAAGTGATCTATTTCAGCCATAACAGCATGGATGGATATATGTGATTGAGTGATATAAACTAGGACATCATCAGCAAATAGAGAGCACTTGTACTCGGTGCCTCCCACCTCAATCCACCTAATATTGGGGTTATGGCGAATTGATGAGAGCAGGTGCTCCGTCACTAGGATGTATAAGAGAGGGGACAGAGGACATTCCTGCCTTGTCCCATTGGCGATTGTGAAAGGTGATGAAAATGTTCTGATGCACCCCCTGGGCCTTGGGACACCCGGAGCCGGACCCTTTTTGATGGATGCTGGTGGTTGTAGTCTTCGTGGCGGCGACCCGGTTCCGTGGCTCAGGGTGGTCAAACCAGTGGCGGAACTATTTATGTGGTTTTGATGTTTAAATGTCCGACTATGCCACCCGTGGATTGCGGTCAGAGTTAACCACGGAATGCAGGGCAGACCGCTGAGGCTGGTGTTGTGGGTGCAGCAGAGCATAGCATAACTCCCCACGGGAGGAGTATAGCCTCAGGGCAGTGTATGCGGAGGATGGGGGTGATGGTGCAGGGCAGCATCAGTAACGACACGGAGTCAGTGATGCAGTCCAGGGCCTTTACTCACAGTTCTTATTATCCAGACCACGTCTGCAGGTAACGGCTGCCCACGTCGTACTGTGCTCACCAGGTGAGGGGCTCAGACAACTCCTAGATAACTTTGGAGCGCTTCACAGGACCCCCTTTGTGTGTCCTTTGTCTGGCCTTTCTTACCAACCCTTCTGTCCGGCTGCCTCGGGCCTCCTCTTGGTAAACTTGGCGTCAGTTTCCCTGACCCTATGTGGTGTCTTCCTAGCGGGTGTAGCGAGGGGCTGCGCCACATAAAATGTCACAGCCTCCGGTTTCTAGCTGAGGGTCGTTTCCTGCCTCCACTAGTTTCGGGGACCGGTCTCCCCCTTTGGCCTGACCCCTCCACGCAGGTGGATTCGGGCATGCGGTGGCGACTCGCCCGTCCGCACCCCTGGGATCCCTTCATTCCTCGTTCCTGGAGCCTTCTCCGCTCCTCTTCCTTCCTTCTCCCTCTTCCAGGCCTGGGCCTCTGTTACTAGGCCCTCCTACGGAGCAGAGCTCATGCAGAGCCCCTGCTCCCTGCCACTTCTGCTCAGACTTCTCTGCACTGAACTAAGATGGTGCCCACCTTTTATACTCCCTTCTCAATGCACCCAGGAACTGCTTCCTCCCTGCTCCTGCACTACAGGGTTCCCCTTCCTCAGTGTTCCCTCCCCCCACTCCAGCCAGGGACAGGGACTGTCGTGCCCATCTCAGAGGCATATTGGTCGCCCTGCCCCATGGCAATGTGGTGTAATGCATGCAGGTGTCGGGTCCTGATCCACACTCCATCCTTACCTGAGAGTGAGATATCACACCTCTGGGTGAGGTGCAATACCTCTGTAGCAACCGAGCCCTCAGGGTGCTACAGTTCCATTTATCTTCAGCCTAGGTGACGTATTGTGATACAGGGCCGTGATTTTGGCTATAAAAGGGTCCCCTAGACCCCTACCCCCAGCTTTTTAAGAGAATCATATATGGCGTGCCAGGAGACACTATGGATTGCTTTCTCAGCATCCAACGAGAGTATCTAATTACAAATTTTTAACTGCATCTAGCCCAGGAAATACTTTGTGCCTAGTAGCAGTGTCTGCTAGTCAGCGGATTATCCCGGCTGTTAAGCAAGCTACACCACCTGTAGTTTGGACACTTAATTTTTTCAAAGGAAATGCTTCGGGACCACGGGATACTCAGTGAAGAGCATCAGGAGGCACCCCAAGGCATAGGGGCTGGGACTGGCAGTAGGATGCCTTGCGGTGGACAGCCGAGCTCGATCCTTATAAAAGCTTTTTAACTGCAGCAGCTTTAGTGGACACTACTGGAGCTGTAATTACGCGGCTGCTGGCATGAGACTTGCCCTCCAATAGATCCTTGTAAATGGATTTAAAGTGTATTCATTCAAATTAGAGAGACAATTTAAATTAAAAAGCTTAGAGCTGCCTCCACCACAGGGGGGCTCGCTCGACCCACCAGCGGACAGGCACCAGTTTTGGGAGAGGGGGGCTGTCCGTCAGGGTTCACCGCGGCTCTGGCACAAACCCGGCGACACGGAGGTGGCACGGGCAGGAGCGGACTGAACGTGTCGGCTTCTCACTTTTTGGATTTTAGAAGGGCATGACATGCCTATATCTGTGTCTCCCCCTCCTTTTACTCCTCCACCTCTTTTCTTTTCGCATGACTATATGTACTTGTCACTTTTCCATGTGTTAGTTGTGTCTTCTGAGCAGTTTGTCAGCTTTTGGACACCTTTGAAGGTGTTTTCTATGTGTTTCTATGTGTTTTTGTTTGCCTGCCATTGGTTTTAATGGTGTTCGAAGGTGTTCGACGTACAGTTCGACGAACAGTTCGGCGAACACAAGGGTGTTCGGCGAACCGAACTCGAACACTACGGGGGTGGCTCAACACTAGTGTCTAGTTTCATTATTGCCATTAGTTATGCGCTCTTGTGATGACCTAGGTCGTTTCCCCCTGCCTGTATAACTAAGATGACTGGACCTCTTGCCTCTCTCTCTACCTTGATTACCTCCATTAGTACCCGTGGCCATAGCAGGCCTCTAATACCTCTCCAGTTGAAATATGTGTTATGAAACTCTAATTTTCTCCCGCCTGGGTGGACTTTCGCCCTTTTTTCTGCCCAATATATATACGAGTGGCCTATCCCCCACACTGTTGGCTTAGCGTCACCTGTAAAAGAAACAAACCACGTTAGAATAACAAGTCTGGTCTTATGTATTTCACCAAACACGTGGATCGCCATCTCCCTATCCTCTGAACTTCCGTTTCTGACAGTCCTGCTCTTGCTGCTTCCGTGGCGCGCCTATGTGGAATGAGTGTGTCCCGTAATCTTTGGGGTGGTTCCCTGCCGATGTTATGCATTTAATAATTATAGCTTGGAAATGGTATCTTGATAATGGCGTTCCATCAATGTGTGATAGGAAGAAATTACTTTGTGATCTGATGGTAATATATGTTTTTACTATTGTTACCTGACTCAGTGTACCGTTTGTGGGTTGTAGAAGTACCCAAGTGCCCCTGCCCGCTGGAACCGTTTTCGATTGGCGTATGCGTAGACGTTTTGCATTATTGGCTATGACTACGTCCTGGTGTAATAAGCCTCCACTGGTGGTAATTTTGGATTGAGGGACAAATTCGCTTATGCATAGCGCCCCGAAGAAGGCGATCGCAAATGCAGTAGACAGTAGTGTTGCTTCAAATTGTGAGTGTCATGTTAATGGTGTTAGGGATATGATGTGAGAAATCTGTTTTAGTGACACAGGATGGGACGTCTAGACTCCTGACTTGGCTGACCCCTTTTCCACCCTTTTATGGATTGTCTGATGATGAATCTCTTTGTCACATCTCCCCAAATCAGTAGTTGGAAGTGAAATGCTACTCCGGTCAGACACCGCTGCGCTGATGCCCCTGATATGCCACTCATCATTAGCTGGTGGAGAAATTCTATGGTGACTTGTAATCTGGCTTGTTCACATTGGTCAACCCGTCTGCCTGCTACTAGTCGTGTCCACTCTTCCCATGCCTTACCGTATGCTTGCCACGTCGACGGGGCAACTGACGCTCTGATTAATGGCATCAACTATTCGCCACTAGATCCCATAGGGAGGGTGGGCAACTGTTGCCCGATGGGTGGGCGTTGGGGAGTAGCTCTGTGAAAATCTGTCAATTGAATTGTGATAAAGCGTTAGCAGCAGCGTTAGACCCCTCAGCATCGTGGCTAGCTTGGACCCATACATTGTGTTTTAGGCACAGGGATGCTAGCCGGCGTAGTAGGCCTAGCACTGGGAGAGACGATGATGCCATCTTATTAATGCAGTGCGCTAGGATGGTGTTTTTTGTTATGAAGCGTATATTTTTGTTAGCCAGGCGCGCGCCCCATATTTCTATTGCTACAACTATTGGGAAGAAAAATTATTTTCCGGGCTAGATGCAGCTAAAAATTATTATTAATTTCAAAGCTGGTTGAGCTTGGTATAGATGGCCTAATACAATGAGTACCACACACTGCTACTATGCCCAAAATAATTTTCCAGGCAAGATGCAGCTAAAAATTATTAGTTATTAGTTATTTGAAAGCTGGTGGAGCTTAGTTTAGATGGCCTAATAGAATGAGTTCCACACACTGCTAATATGCCCAAAATTATTTTATAGGCAAGATGCAGCTAAAAATTATTATTAATTTCAAAGCTGGTGGAGCTTGGTATAGATGGCCTAATACAATGAGTACCACACACTGCTACTATGCCCAAAATTATTTTCCAGGCAAGGTGCATCTAAAATTTATAAGTAATTTGAAAGCTGGTGGAGCTTAGTATAGATGGCCTAATAGAATGAATACCATACACTGCTAATATGCCCAAAATTATTTTACAGGCAAGATGCAGCTAAAAATTATTAGTAATTTGAAAGCTGGTGGAGCTTAGTATAGATGGCCTAATAGAATGAGTACTACACACTGCTAATATGCCCAAAATTATTTTACAGGCAAGATGCAGCTAAAAATTATTACTAATTTCAAAGCTGGTGGAGCTTATTATAGATGGCCTAATACAATGAGTACCACACACTGCTACTAAGCCCAAAATTATTTTCCGGGCTAGATGCTGCTAAAAATTATTATTAATTTCAAACCTGGTGGAGCTTGGTATAGATGGCCTAATAGATTGAGTACCACACACTGCTACAGGCCCAAAAGGTTTTACTTGGCTAGGTGCAGTAAAAAATTTGTATTACATACACAGGTGGTGTAGCTTGCAACACAGCAGGCTACTCCACTGACTAACACACACTGCTAGAGGCCCAAAAGGATTTGCTTAGCTAGATTTAGCCAAATGCTCTGAAAAAAATTTGCACAGCACTAAAACAGACCTGCCTTGCAAAAAGTGATAGGAACTGATGTAACCTAGCCCTCAAAAGGGCTGGAATTACAACTAGTCACTACTCCCAACCTATCTGTCGATTTAAGAGCACAGACCTGCCTGCTAAAAGTGCTAGGAACTGCTTTAACCTAGCCCTCAAAAGGGCTGCAATTACAAACTAGTCCCTACTCCCTAAACCTTTCTGTCTATTTAAGAGAAAATTCACTTGCAATTCAGTTACACAATATAGCGCTAACAGCAGCAGCAGTGCCGTCTAACACTCAGCTGCAGCAGTGAGAAAATGGTGGCGACGGGGAAAATGGCTGGGTCTTATAGGGCAAGGACATGTGACATACACAGCCAATGACACATGCCCTTGCTTGTGTGAATAAAAGCACTTCACTCTGTGTGTGCGCTGCTGATAGGCTGACAGACTGCACCTCCCCACTGTAAATGCGGGAAAGAGAAAAAAAATGGAGATCTTCATTTTTTCTGCAGAGATCCATCCCATGCCCCTCCCCCCGCCCCGCTGTACACTCAAACTGTGTATTAACATTGATTATCAGCATTACTGTGAAAAAATCCAGTTACGATTTGGGTGCACGAACAGTTATCGAACATAACCTCGAACAGCCGGATTTTTTTCAAATCGTTCGGGTTCGTCGAACGGCTCGAACACCGCCCAAAACAGCTCGAATTTGAGATTGGCGAACAGTTCGATTTGAACACTGCTCATCTCTAGTCACACAGTCTCACAAAAGATAGAACAAAAAGTTATCAAAAAGTCACATATACAGGGGGGGAAATAAGTATTTGATACACTGCCGATATTGCAAGTTTTCCCACCTACAAAGAATGGAGAGGTCTGTAATATTTATCATAGGTACACTTCAAATTTCAGAGACAGAAACTAAAAAAAATCCAGAAAATCCCATTGTTTGATTTTTACATAATTAATTTTCATTTTATTGCATGAAATAAGTATTTGATACAATAGAAAAACAGAACGTAATATTTGGTACAGAAACCTTTATTTGCATTTACAGAGGTCTGACGTTACCAGTAGCACACACAGGAAAGTTTACACACACTGCAGCGAGGATTTTGGCCTACTCCTCCATATAGATCTTCTCCAGATCTTTCAAGTTTCAGGGCTGTCACTGGGCAACATTGAGTTTCAGCTCCCTCCAAAGATTTTCTATTGGGTTCAGATCTTGAGGCTGGTTAGGCCACTCCAAGGACCTTGAAATGCTTCTTATGGAGCCACTCCTTCGTTTCCCTGGCTGTGTGTTTCCGGTCATTGTAATGCCGGAAGACCCACCCATGACCATCTTCAATGATTTTACGAAGCGAAGGAGTTTGTTGCCAAAAATCTCTCGATACATAACCCAATTCATCCTCCCTTCAACACGATGTAGTCATCCTGTCCCCTTTACTGAAAAGCATCCCAAAATATGATGTTTCCCCCACCATACTTCATGGTTGGGATGGTGTTCTCGGGGTTGTACTCATCCTTCTTCTTCCTCCAAACATGGCGAGTGGAGTTAATATCAAAATTATCTATTTTGGTGTCATCTGACCACATGACCTTCTCCCATGCATCCTCTGGATCATCCAGATAGTCATCAGGCATAATATAATATATACTATGCCTGATGAAGAGACCTGAATAATTTCGAAAGATTGCAATTTGTTACCATCTTTTCAGTTAGCCATTTAAAGGTATCAACCACTGAGGACTCTCAAATCTAAAATGTTTTACCATAAAAATTGTACAATTTACAATTGTAAAATGTTGCTGAATGTTGATACCATTATGTCTATCGATGTCTTTATCTAATAGCGTTCATAAAAAAAGAAAAAGAAATTCATATCTGCCTACCCCAATCATAACACGTGTAAGAAGATTTGTCCCAAATAAAAGACAGTTGAAATCTATCCCCCTTTCCAACTGTATTAACGTGTGTAAAACACAAGAAAAGAAACAAACAAAAAAAACATATTAGACCATAAGCACACAGTTGTATCACAGCTCAATTTTGTGTAGAGCAATAAGCCTAAGTTCACATTATTTTCAGAGTTTAAATGCATTACATTACAGCTTCATCAAAGTGGATGAGATTTCAATAAATCTCATGGCCACTGTGCTTTTATTAATACTGCAAAAATTGATCTACTGTGTGGTTTTGAAATCCATAGCATGTCAATTTTTATTGTGGTTAACAAGTGTTTTATTTGCAGATTTTCCCTATATTAAAGTGTGAAAATTCCACATATAAATGGAGATATGTTTATATTGCATTTCTGCTGAGTAAATGCTGGAAAATGCTTGTTATTCACACATAACTTTATCAAAGTTTTACTAAAGCTAGGATAATGTGCAAAGAGGAAATTTCCAAAACAAACTAGTTTTATTTAAAACTTGATATAGCAGAAACATAAAGACCTCAGCAGAAAAACACATTAAAAATGCAATAAAAATTATTGGTGCAGAGATGATGCTGAAAATCAACAGCATTAGAAATGCACCAAATGCACACCATAGAATCTTCGTCTGATAGCACAAATAAGAAAAGGGCTTCACTGTATGTCATTTACCTTCAATTTTATGTATAGTTTTCTGCTCTGTTTGATTCTATATTAAGAAATTGGGGAATGCTTTCTTGCAATTAGGGAGGTAAAGTTCCGGTTCCATACCAAACACCTAGTGTCCGTGCATGGACTCCGAACTCAGACTTCTCTCTGAAATCTGTGTTACTGTTGAGGTTCGGCAGCCTGAACATCCTGTGTTTCCCACTCTGTAATCTGTGTGACAGCAAGAGTAACACCGGCTCTGATGGGTTGTAATTTCGTTACCGCCAGTCAGAGCACTGCAGTTCCCATGCTGTCATACAAATGACAATGTGTGTGCCAGCAGTAGCTGTGACCGATGATAAAAATGTTACCACTGTTAGCAGGCGTCGGTTAATGAGAGAGTATCATTCTCATCAGCGAATGCCTGGTCTTGCTGATAGTAGCGAGAGCAGGCAAGACTAATGAGAGTATTCATTAGCCGGCAACTGTGCTATAAATAAATAGATAATAAGACAAAATGACATGCGGTTCCTTATATTTTTGCTAAACAGCACAAGCAAAGCTGACAGCTGTGGGCTCCAGCCCCAGCTGTCAGCTTTATATTGGCTGTTTATCAAAAATAAATAATTAAAAAAACAGTATGGGGTCCCCCCCATGTTTGACAACCAGCCAAGCTAAAGCAGACAGCTGGAGTCTGGTATTCTCAGACTGGGAAGGGGCCACAGATATTGACCCTCCCAAACCTGCCTAAAAATAGCATCCCGCAGCCGCCCCAGAAAAGGGGCATCTATTGGATGCACCGATTCTGGTGCGTTGCCCGGCTCTTTTCACTTGCCCTGTTGTGGTGACAAGTGGGGTAATATTTGTGGGGTTGATGTCAGCTTTGTAATGTCAGCTGACATCAAGCCCAGGGGTTTGGAATGGAGAAGTGTCTATAACATGTCCCCATTACTAACCCCATAGTGAAAAAGTAAAGACACACACTGAAAAGTTTCTTTAATGGTAATAAACACGCAGACTCCTTTATATGAAATAAAAACATCCCACCCTCTTTCACCTATTTATTAATGCAAAATAAAAAATAATAAAACCTCATATTCCTTTAATTGCCATGTCCCACAATGATCCGGGTGTTTGGACCTGCAGAAGCGCCTCTCTGAGCACGAAATGGCTGTTGTCTGTCTTCTCTTCCCCACACCTCCTGCCCGCCGTAAATTTGCACACTATGGAATAAAGGACTGCATTTTTTAAGGAATGGTGAGCGCCACATTTATTTTATATGGATCGCAGTTTGTTTACCACAAAAGCTGAGCACCTCCATTAACCTTATTGACTGCTTTAGTTCATAAAAAGGTGATACTTTTCCCAGTAAAACGGTTGGCGCCGAAATCGACCTACATATTATTTATTAACAGGAAAATGTTAATCATTTAAAAAATTATCTGATCATCAAAATGTCAAACCTATTTTACCATACTAGAGTTAACGAAAACTGAATAAAATATCTAAGTTGGTGAATTTCTATGTGTATGTCCTGTATAAATTCTGCGAGGTATTATACTTTGCTTTGACATATAGTGCAGCTTGCATGCTTGTCTAATTACAGTGAATATTTAACTACAAGTTGAATCACAGCTTTGTAAAATGTATAATAATAAATGTGGTCCTACACAATTTGCTAATTACTTAATCATCATTATCGGCGACACTGATTCTGAAATAACCAAAGCTGACTTTAGTTCAGATTTAATATTACCTAGCAACAAAGCATACAAAAGCTATTTGAGTAGGAGGAAAGGGGATGCAAGGTAACCAATAGAACACAAAATCATTTTGTTCCAATATCTTTAAAGTATTTGAACAGGGACAGAGCATTGTGGGAGTTTTATGTAACTGGTTTGATAAAGGTTTTCATAGTTTGTCCTATGAATAGTGTATAAATTACAGATCAGCTGAACATGAGTTTATATTAAATATATTAAAATAACAGAGCTCAAATGATAATATTATTGCATGGTAGCATATCGTTATGCTAAAGACGTGAATTAAATTGGTTACAAGGTTATAAATCAATGAACCATGGTAAAGGAGGTAGAAAGCTTTTCAGTCTGTGTGCCCATGTTGGTGAGTTTTTGATGCTGCATTATTTTCTTCAAGAAAAACGCAACGTCTTACAGTTCCAGAAAAGTTGATGGGATTTATAGAAATCTCATGCCCACTATGCTTCTTTTTCACTCACTGTAAAGTCATCCGCAATATGTGTTTCAAATCCGCAGAATGTCAATTTCTATTGTGTGTACGCAGAGTTTTATGTGCAGATTTTTCCCTAAGACTTGCATTAGATGCAGATAATCCACAGGTAAAAACTATCATCTGTTTAAGCCTTATAAACCCCGCCCATCACCTTTAAAATCATGTAAATGGAGTTACTACAACCTCTTTATGTTCATAACATTTCCCCTGCATATCGCTGAAAAAGTGTTTAATACACGCCCCACATTGTATGTAATTTGTGCGGTCCGGTTCAATGGGCAAATTCAGATCCGTCATGGTTCTTTCAAATGCCGATTCCTCTATCTGGATGGAAGTGGATGATGTCTCTACGTCATCCAACCAATGCTCAAAGTCTCACACCGGCGCAGTGGAATTAGTGACCGGCATCACAAAGTCATGTAATGCGCTGACTTCATTTGTATGTCGCCACCTCCCTGGCTGTTCAATAGCGCAGAGTGAAGCAAGACTGGGCATGTCTCTGAATAAATTTTCTGAAAATATCTTCTCCACTGATCAAATTTGCCAGGATAAAATGCATGAACACACGGATTCAAATTTTGCGCACATCTCTAGTGATGACTGAAAAAAAACAAATTCTCATTAGGGCTATTACTAGATGGACTAATTAGTTTTATATTTTGAAAGACCAATATGTTTTCTTTTTATTCTCTGGGGGAGATTCTAGTTTTAATATTTTCATTTTTTTATATATTTTTAAACTTTTTTGTATTATTAATGTAATTTTTTATTATCTTTAAGGAACTTGCTCAACAGTATTGCAGTATATAGTGAAACTCTTGGTCTCCTATGAAGCTCATAGAAGTAGAAAGATGGCAGAGATAGGGCACTTCATCAGGCCCCTGGCTGCCATGATAATGCATCAGTGCCTTGCAATCATGTCATGGGGGACAGATCGGAGCCAGTGCGCATGATCACTGGCATGAGTTCCATTTAAATGCTGCTTTCAGAGATTGCCAGTAGCATTTAAATGGTTAATGCTCAGCTTCTGCCACTGCTATTTGACTCAGATGTAGGCTATATGATACAGTGGGTACAGAAAGTTTTCAGACCCCCTTTAAATTTTTCACTCTTTGTTTCATTGCAGCAAACACTCTGCACCCCGTCTTGATTGAAAAAAAACAGAAATGTAGACATTTTTTAACATGTATTAAAAAAAGAAAAACTGAAATATAACATGGTCATAAGTATTCAGACCCTTTGCTCAGACACTCATATTTAAGTCACATGCTGTCCATTTCCTTGTGATCCTCATTGAGATGGTTCTACTCCTTCATTTGAGTCCAGCTGTGTTTAATTAAACTGATATGACTTGATTTGGAAAGGCACACACCTGTCTATATATGATCTCACAGCTCACAGTGCATGTCAAACTAAATGAGAATCATGAGCTCAAAATGAACTGCCCAAGGAGCTCAGAGACAGAATTGTGGCAAGGCACAGATCTGGCCAAGGTTACAAAAGAATATCTGCATTACTCAAGGTTCCTAAGAGCACAGTGGCCTCCATAATCCTTAAATGGAAGAAGTTTGGGACCACCAGAAGTCTTCCTAGACTTGGCCGTCCAGCCAAACTGAGCAATCGTGGGAGAAGAGCTTTGGTGAGAGAGGTAAAGAAGAACCCCAAGATCACTGTAGCTGAACTCCAGAGATGCAGAAGGGAGATGGGAGAAAGTTCCAGAAAGTCAGCCCTCCACCAGTCAGGCCTTTATGGCAGACTTTTTAGTGATAATTCTAAGCGGTATGTGTGGGGAAAACCAGGCACTGCTCATCACCTGCCCAATAAAATTCCAACAATGAAACATGGTGGTGGCAGCATCATGCTATGGGGGGTGTTTTTTCATCTGCAGGGACAGGAAGACTGGTTGCAATTGAAGGATAGATGAATGTGGCTAAGTACAGAGATATCCTGGATGAAAACCTCTTCCACAGCGCTCTGGACCTCAGAATTGGCCGAAAGTTCACCTTCCAACAAGACAATAACCCTAAGCACAGAGCTAAAATAACAAAGGAGTGCCTTCAGAACAACTCTGTGACCATTCTGGACTGGCCCAGCCAGAGCCCTGACCTAAACCCAATTGAGCATCTCTGTAGAGACCTGAAAATGGCTGTCCACCAACATTCACCATCCAACTTGATAGAACTGGAGAGGATCTGCAAGGAAGAATGGCAGAGGACCCCCAAATCCAGGTGTGAAAAACTTGTTGCATCATTCCCAAGAAGACTCATGGCTTTACTACCTCAAAAGGGTGTTTCTACTCAATACTGAGCAAAGGGTCTGAACACTTATGACTAGTGTTGAGCGAGCACAAAAATGCTCGGGTGCTCGAAGCTCGGGCCGAACTCGACGTGATAGTCGGGTGCTCGACCCAAGCAACGAGCCCAATGTTAGCCTATGGGAGACCCGAGCATTTTTGCGGCGGCACCCCCGGAAGTCTTTTAAAAGCCCAACAAGTGCTCAAAACGATAGTGACAGTGCTCAAATGAAATGGGGACAGCATAAAGATCACCCCAGGAAGCATTTATGACCCCCAGGTCACTGCTGTCAACAACGTGGTCAGAGGTATTAAGCCACTTTTAAGGGCTCACAATAAAAGTTCCTTTCCAGGGTAAAGACTTGTGTATAAGGTAAAATAAATAACCCCCCCAAAAAAATACTCCTCCACACCTTGGTCTATGTTCACAAGTAGCATTTTTTATGCGTTTTTGCTTTTGTATTGCTTTCAACCGTGACAAATGCATTCACCGGGAAATGTCATTTTAACATTTTACAACCTTATCTGGCCATGTGCTGTGTGACACATGCATACAGTGCTGAAAAGACATGGGAACAACATGGGGAAGACCCCTGGAAGCATCTCTGACCCCCAGGTCACTGCCTAAAAGTGTGCCCATCAGAAGTCATCCTTGCCGCATCAGAAGATGCAGACTTGCAACTATCCCCGTGCAAGTTCTTGTCCAAGGGCAGTGTTCAATTGTACCTCCCCCATTCCTTGCAATACAAGCGCAAATATGCAGCCAATCACCCACCCACCCACAGGCTTCAATACCATACTGCTTGCTTGCACTTGAAATTGGGCCTTTTAGGCATGTGGAGGCGGAATCTGGCCACCACGTCATGGCTGCGTTGGCAGCCTGGAATCCATACTCGGTCCCCAACCGCCCCGCGGCCGGGTGTCCACACACGTTCCCCAGCTGCCTGGGGGCAGCCAGGTGTCCATATACAGTCCCCAGCCACCACCAATTTCTCCTTGGAACATCCCCCCATACACTTTTCTTAGCCTGGCCTGCTTTAGGGCAGCATTGGACGAGCCCACCAGAGAACCAGGCTCCTCCAGTGGGCCCTGGCTTCTCCATCAGGGGAGTTGAGAGTGCCAAGGTGAGGACCATGATAATGATGATACAAGTTGGCATCTGCTTTGTTTTCTTGGAATGCAAGCGTAAGTGTGCAGCCTGCCACCCACCCAGCCCCAGGCTGCAATACCATACTGCTTGCTTGTACTTAAAATTCGGCCTTTTAGGCATCTGGAGGCGGAATCTGGCCACCACATCATGGCTGCGTTGGCGGCCTGGAATCCATACTCAGTCCCCAGCCGCCCGGCGGCCGGGTGTCCACACTCGGTCCCCAGCCGCCAGGGGGCGGCCGGGTGTACATACTCAGTCCCCTGCCGCCCCGCGGCCGGGTGTCCACACACGGTCTCCAGCCGCCTGGGGGCAGCCGGGTGTCCATAAACTGTCCCCAGCCGCCCCTATTTCTCCTTCGAACATTCCCCCACACACTTTTCTTAGCCCGGCCTGCTTTAGGGCAGCATTGGACGAGCCCATCAGAGAACCAGACTCCTCCGGTGGGCTCTGGCTTCTCCATCAGGGGAGTTGAGAGTGCCAAGGTGAGGAGCATGATGATTATGATACAAGTTAGCTTTGTTTTCTTGGAATGCAAGCGCATGTATGTAGTAACGGCTAGGCCTTAGGTGGTCAGCGTTTTGGCGCATATCCTACCTCCTCCGAGGATTGCTGGATTTTTTCCTGCTACTATCCCAGTTCTATGACTCCAGTTAAAACAAAAATTCAGGTGATGAATGATGGATGAGGTGGTGGCAAATGAGAAAGAGCAGGAGGAACAGGGACCATTCACATCAATATCAGGCCAGTCAACCACATATGTCTTGTAGGATATGTTTCTGTAACAAAAGGAGCAGTTCGGCTACACAGTTATAGGGCATACAGTGAGTGCAATGCCATTGCCTACCAAAAATTTTGAGGCACTGCAATGCCCCTTGGAAATGACATGGAGATCAGAGGGCCTTAACTAAACCGTTTTTTTTCCATTTATAGCAACTGGGTCTCCTATACACTGTTGGCCTAAGCAGTGAATGGAAGGTATTCCAAAAATTATGAGGAACTGCAATGCCCCTTGAAACAGACGTGGATTATAGCATACTAAAAACCTTCTACCCATTATTGGGGAGTGGGTCTCTCTTAGTTTTCGCTTTTGCATTGAAATGCAAAAGCTGACTAAAATTAGGAGGAAATGCAATGCCCGTTGGAAGAGTCGTGGAGGTTAGAGGTAATTAAAAACAACATTTCAATGCCATTTGGAAGAGCTGTGGAGTTCAGAGTGGCTTAAGAAGACACTTTTAATTCCCCTTTGAAGAAACGTGGAGGTCACAGTAGCTTAACAAGACAGTTTTAATGCCCCTCGGAAAAGACGTGAAGGTCCCAGTAGCTTAACAAGATGGTTTGAATGCCCCTTGGAAGAGATGTGGAGGTCACAGTAGCTTAACAAGACGGTTTTAATGCCTCTCGGAAAAATGGTGGAGGTCGCAGTAGCTTAACAAGACGATTTTAATGCCCCTTCCAAGAGCCTTACAGTACAGCATATAACAAACATTATTCCCATTATTGGGGAGTGGGTCTCCCATAGTATTTGCTTATGACTTCCAAGCAAAAGCTGCCAAAAATTAGGACGGAGTGACTTGCAATGCCCCTTACAAGAGCCATGCAGTACAGCATATTACAAACATTATTCCCATTACTGGGGAGTGTGTCTCCCATAGTCTTTGCTTATGCCTTCCAAGCAAAAGCTGACAAAAACTAGGACGGAGGAACTTGCAATGCTCCTTACAAAAGCCATGCAGTACAGCATTTTACAAACATTATTCCCATTATTAGGGAGTGTGTCTCCCATAGTCTTTGCTTATGCATTCCAAGCAAAAGCTGCCAAAAATTAGGACGGAGGAACTTGCAATGCCCCTTACAAGAGCCATGCAGTACAGCATATTACAAACATTATTCCCATTATTGGGGAGTTTGTCTCCCATAGCCTTTGCTTATGCCTTCCAATCAAAAGCTGCCAAAAATTAGGACGGAGGGACTTGCAATGCCCCTTACAAGAGCCATGCAGTACAGCATATTACAAACATTATTCCCATTATTGGGGAGTGTGTCTCCCATAGTCTTTGCTTATGCCTTCCAAGCAAAAGCTGCCAAAAATTAGGACGGAGGAACTTGCAATTTCCCTTACAAGAGCCATGCAATACAGCATATTACAAACATTATTCCCATTATTGGGGAGTGGGTCCCCCTATAGAGTTTGCTTATGCCTTCCAAGCAAAAGCTGCCAAAAATTAGGACGGAGGAACTTGCAATTTCCCTTACAAGAGCCATGCAATACAGCATATTACAAACATTATTCCCATAATTGGGGAGTCGGTCTCCCATTGTATTTGCTTATGCCTTCCAAGCAAAACCTGCCAAAATTAGGAGGAAATGCAATGCCCGTTCGAAGAGTCGTGGAGGTTAGAGTTAATTAAAAACAACATTTCAATGCCCCTTGGAAGAGCTGTGGAGTTCAGAGTGGTTTAACAAGACGCTTTTAATGCCCCTTGGAAAAGTGGTGGAGGTCGCAGTAGCATAACAAGAGGCTTTTAATGCCCCTTCCAAGAGCCATAGAGTACAGCATCTTAAAAATATTGTTCCCATTATTGGGGAGTGGATCTCCCACAGTCTTTGATTATGCCTTCCAAGCAAAAGCTGACCAAAATAAGGACGGAGGAACTTTCAATAATGGCAACACGGACCACGGTCACCCTGGTGGTATAGTGGTGGTGGAGGCTGAGGATAAGGAGAAGAACATAAAACAGCCGAAGTGAGGAAGCGTATACCCATGTGTGGGTGTGAAGCGGTGCATGTGAATACACCTCCCAAAATAACACAGTGGATTTGACTTTGTTACTCTGCTGTCATTTGGTGGTGATGAGAAGGCTGGCCCAATCCAGCCATTGTTCATTTTGATAAGGGTCAGCTTGTCAGCATTATCAGTTGACAGGCGAGTGCGCTTATCAGTTATAATTCCCCCAGCGGCACTAAAAACACGCTCTGATAACACGGTAGCGGCAGGGCAGGCCAGGACCTCCAAGGCGTACAGAGCGAGTTCATTCCAAGTGTCCAGCTTGGATACCCAATAATTAAAAGGCACAGAGGAATCACGGAGGACGCTGGTACGGTCGGCAAGGTACTCCCTCACCATGTTTTGAAACTTTCCACTCCTTGTGAGAGTACCCCGCGCCTCAGGGCCTGTAAGCTGGGCGAGTCTCATAAAACTGTCCCAGAATGTTGACAGTGTTCCCCTGCCTCTGCTGGATTGGAGTTGCCTCTCTCTCGCTTGTACGCCTTGGTTGGGCAATGAACTGTGAAATCTGCCGCTAGCGTGTTCAGATGGGAATTTTTTTAACAGTTCTGCAGCAAGGGCCTTCTGGTACTGCCCCATTTTTGTAGACATCTCCACCTCAGGAATAAGAGAGTGAAAGTTCTCCTTGTAGCGGGGGTCTAAAAGTGTCACCAACCAATAATGACTGTCACTCAACATTTTGACAACGCGAGGGTCACAGTTAAGGCAGCGTAACATAAAGACAGCCATGCGTGCCAGACGGGTAACGGGCAAGACTTCAGTGTCCTCACCTAGATGACGACTGACCATGCTCTCCTCCTCCTCCTCCTCCCCCCTGTCCTCAGGCCACCCACGCTGAACCGACGGTATGACAGTTGTACAGGTACTACCGTCTACAGCGCATTATACAAGCTCCTGTTCTTCCTCCTCCTCCTCCTCCTCCTCTCCCTCATTGTCCCCCAATGCACATTGGGATGAGATGAGGCTGGGCTGTGTGTAATCGACCGCTACGGCTTCTTCATCCATCTCATCATACTTTGGCTGCAATGCCTCCTCTTTAATTCTCTGCAGAGAGCATTGCAAAAGACAGACAAGTGGAATGCTGACGCTAATGATGGCGTCATCGCCACTCACCATCTTGGTGTAGTCCTCAAAGTTTGTCAAGATGGTACATATGTCAGACATCCAGGTCCACTCCTGAGGTCTTATGTGTGTAGTCTGACCTGAATATCGATGGCCTTGTTGCCGCTGTTACTCCACAACTGCTCTCTTTTGATCACAAATCCTTTGCAACATGTGGAGGGTAGAGTACTAACGTGTGGGGACATCACACACCAGTCGGTGTGACGGAAGCTGCAAACGCTGCTGCAACACAGCAGAGGCGGCAGAAGCTGTAGCCAACTTGCGAATATGAGGTGACAGGCGGCGTACTTTGTCGAGCAGTTCAGGCAACTCTGGGTACGATTTAAGACACTGCTGAACCACGAGGTTAAGCACATGAGCCAGGCATGGTACGTGTGTGATCTCGCCTCGCCTCAGAGCCGCCACCAGTTTTTGGCCATTGTCACACACGACCATGCCTGGATGTAGGTTCAGCGGTCTCAGCCGCCTGCTCTTTCACAGCTGTCCACAACTCACAAGCAGTGGAAGGTTTCTCACCTAATCTTATAAGTTTCAGCACAACCTTTTGCGGCTTGTAACTGATGTGGTGATATCTGAGATGGAGGCTGAACATGAGGAGGAGGAGGAGGATGATGCGCAGGAGATGTACACTGTGGGGGCAACTCTGACTGACATAGGGCCCGCAATCCTCGGTGTGGGGAGAATGTGTTCCGTCCCAAGGTCCGACTGGATCCCGGCTTCCACTATGTTTACCCAGTGTGCCGTCAGGGAGATGTACCATCCCTGGCCACAAGCACTTGTCCACGTGTCCGTTGTCAGGTGAACTCTCCCAGTAACTGCATTGTTGAGGGCACAGCAGATGTTTTGGGACACGTGCTTGTGTAGTGCGGGGATGGCACACCGGGCAAAATTGTGTTGGCTGGGGACCAAGTACCGAGGGACGACCACCGCCATAAGGATGTGGAAGGATTCCGTCTCCGCCAGCCTAAAAGACAGCATTTACAACGCAAGCAGTCGTGAAATGTGCAAATTTAGGACTGTGGCCTGTGGGGCGTTAACTGCGAATTTCCGCTTTCATTCAAAGGTCTGGGAAATGGACAATTGAATGCTGCGGTGGGACATGGACGTGGACGTTGATGCTGTTTCTTGAGAAACTGCCATAACAAGTGAAGACTGAGAGGAGGGGGCATCTTTGCATGCAGTATGGACAGGGGATTGCCTTGCACACACAACAGGGGGTTCTATTGCACACACAACAGCGGAAGAAGCAGTGGTGACACCCGCTGACACTAGTCGTGGACCCTGGGGTTCGCCCCACAAAGTCGGGTGCTTTGCTGCCATGAGCCTGATCATGCTGGTGGTGGTCAGGCTGGTAGTTTTGTCACCCTTGCTGATGCTGGCATGGCAGGTGGTATAAATGGCCTTTTTGGGGTTATCAGCAGAGTCTTTAAAAAAATTCTAGACTCTGGAAGACCTACAGGTTGTACTGGCAACGTCCCTCATGTTGGTGTTACGGGGAAATGTTGCCCGCCTTCTGTGTGCGGCCACTACACTGCTTCTTCCTGCCTGTTGGTGTACTCTGCCTCCCTCACCCTGTGTGCTGCTGGCCTCGCTCTCCATGTACTCCTGCCACGTTGGGTCAGTTACTAGATCATCCACCACCTCCTCCTCTTCCACTTGCGCACCACGATGCTCCACCTCACTTCCTGGCTATTGTGTCACGTCATCGTCCACCTCTTGTGACAAATTGCCAGCGTCGACTTCCTGTGGCCGTGGCTGTTCAAATATTTGGGCATCGCTACATGGGATCTCATCTTCCACCACTTCAAGCGGAGCAGGCGAGGGGCACAAATCTGGAAATGGACCAGTGAACAGCTCTTCAGAGTGTCCAAGTGTGGGATTAGTTGCTGTCTGACGACACTCGGCATGGTGGGAGGAAGGAGCATCAGGGTGAGAAGGAGTATGCAGTCGAGACTCATGGCTACTAACAGTTCTATTTCTCTGGCCTTCACCCGACTCTTTTAAACAATCTGAACAATCAGCGAGAAACTATTACTGTTTTACTTTACGGAAAAAATACCAATAGCTGAATAATAGAGATTTTTTACCGTGGAATGGCAAAACCACAGTTATTGTTTACTGGGGTATACCAGAAAAATTTAAATAGATATATTTGCGGCTGAACAGTGAGCGACACACTCAAACAGTTTTTTTTTTTAGGTAAAAATGGCCCAAAAGTGGATAATACAGAGATTTGACCCGTGGATCTGCAAAACCACACTTGTATTTCTCGGGCCTACACCAGACTATTTTCAACAGATATATTTGTGTCTGAACAATCAGGAGACACTACTGTGTTTCTATACAGCAAAAAATTCAAAAAAGCAGGATAATACAGAGATATGACCCGTGGAACTGCAAAACCACACTTTTATTTCTTGGGCCTACACCAGACTATTTTCAACAGATATATTTGTGTCTGAACAGTCAGGAGACACTACTGTTTTTCTTTACAGCAAAAAAAGCAAAAAAGCAGGATAATACAGAGATTTGACACGTGGAACTGCAAAACCACACTTGTATTTCTCGGGCCTACATCAGACTATTTTCAACAGATATATTTGTGTCTGAGCAATCTGGAGACACTACTGTTTTTCTTTACAGCAAAAAAGCAGGGTAATACAGAGATTTGACCCATGGAACTGCAAAACCAAACTTGTATTTCTCGGGCCTACACCAGACTATTTTCAACAGATATTTTGTGTCTGAACAATCAGGAGACACTACTGTTTTTCTTTACAGCAAAAATGCCAAAAAGCAGGATAATACAGAGATTTGACCCGTGGAACTGCAAAACCACACTTGTATTTCTCGGGCCTACACCTGACTATTTTCAACAGATATATTTGTGTCTGAACAATCAGGAGACACTACTGTTTTTCTTTACAGCAACAAATGCAAAAGAGCAGGATAATACAGAGATTTGACCCGTGGAACTGCAAAACCACACTTGTATTTCTCGGGCCTACAACAGACTATTTTCAACAGATATATTTGTGTCTGAACAATCAGGAGACACTATTTTTTTTTTACAGCAAAAAATGCCAAAAGCAGGATAATAGAGATTTTTTACCATGGAACAGCAAAACCACAGTAATAATTTACTGGTGTGTACCAGACTATTTTCAACAGATATATTTGTGTCTGAACAATCAGGAGACACTATTATTTTTTTTTTACGGCAAAAAATGGCAAAAGCAGGATAATAGAAATTTTTTACCGTGGAACAGCAAAACCACAGTTATAATTTACTGGTGTATACCAGACTATTTTCAACAGATATATTTGTGTGTGAACAATCACGAGACACTATTATTTTTTTTTACGGCAAAAAATGCCAAAAGCAGGATAATAGAGATTTTTTACCGTGGAACAGCAAAACCACAGTTATAATTTACTGGTGTATACCAGACTATTTTCAACAGATATATTTGTGTCTGAACAATCAGGAGACAGTACTACTGTTTTTCTTTATGGCAAAAAATGCCAAAAGCAGAATAATACAGAGATTTGACCCGTGGAACTGCAAAACCACACTTGTATTTCTCGGGCCTACACCAGACTATTTTCAACAGATATATTTGTGTCTGAACAATCAGGGAGACACTATTAGATTTTTTTTTACGGCAAAAAATGGCAAAAGCAGGATAATAGAGATTTTTTACCGTGGAACAGAAAAACCACAGTTATAATTTACTGTTGAATACCAGACTATTTTCAACAGATATATTTGTGTGTGAACAATCAGGAGACACTATTATTTTTTTTTTACTGCAAGAAATGCCAAAAGCAGGATAATAGAGATTTTTTACCGCAGAACAGCAAAACCACAGTTATAGTTCACTGGTGTATACCAGACTATTTTCAACAGATATATTTGTGTCTGAACACTCAGGAGACACTATTATTTTTTTTTTTACGGCAAAAAATGCCAAAAGCAGGATAATAGAGATTTTGTTCCGTGGAACAGCAAAACCACAGTAATAATTTACTGGTGTATACCAGACTATTTTCAACAGATATATTTGTGTCTGAAAAATCAAGGAGACACTATTAGTTTTTTTTTTGGGCAAAAAATGCCAAAAGCAGGATAATAGAGATTTTTTACCGTGGAACAGCAAATCCACAGTTATAATTTACTGGTGTATACCAGACTATTTTCAACAGATATATTTGTGTCTGAACAATCAGGAGACACTATTATTTTTTTTTACAACAAAAAATGCCAAAAGCAGGATAATAGACATTTTTTACCGTGGAACAGCAAAACCACATTTATAATTTACTGTTATATACCAGACTATTTTCAACAGATATATTTGTGTCTGAACAATCAGGAGACACTATTATTTTTTTTTACGGCAAAAAATGGCAAAAGCAGGATAATAGAGATTTTTTACCGTGGAACAGCAAAACCACAGTTATAATTTACTGGTGTGTACCAGACTATTTTCAACAGATATATTTGAGTCTGAAAAATCAGGGAGACACTATTAGTTTTTTTTTACGGCAAAAAATGCCAAAAGCAGGATAATAGAGATTTTTTACCGTGGAACAGCAAAACCACAGTTATAATTTACTGGTGTATACCAGACTATTTTCAACAGGTATATTTGTGTCTGAACAATCAGGAGACACTATTATTTTTTTTTTACGGCAAAAAATGGCAAAAGCAGGATAATAGAGATTTTGTTCCGTGGAACAGCAAAACCACAGTTATAATTTACTGGTGTATACCAGACTATTTTCAACAGATATATTTGTGTCTGAAAAATCAGAGATACACTTCTTTTTGTTTTTGGGGGGGACACCAAAAGGTTAATAAGATGGGTATTTGTACAGTGTGAAGGAGGAAAAAAAAAAAAAGAGCATTTAGATGAAAAAAAAAAGGATTTTTCCTCGCCCCCGAGTCCTGGAGCTACGTCCAGCAATTTCAGCAACAGGAGCACACAGGACTGTAATGCAGCGTTTGCAGGTATAACCACTGCGTCTCCTATACAGCCTGCCTGCCTGCCTGATATCTGGGATGGATATTAGTCCTGAGAAGGACTGTTTGTTTGATCTGGCAGCCTTTACAGACCCTACACTAACTATTTCGCAGGGTATATCTCTCCCTTAATCAGCAGCGCTGTCCCTACACTGTCTGATCCGGAGCGACTGTGTCCAAGATGGCGGCGCCCGGTTTTAAATACTCGAGGTGACGCTGTGCGGCCAGCCAATCACTCTAATGCCCACAAACAACATGGCTATGGCATTACGGAGACTGGCTGGCAATCCCTGCATGTTCATTGGCTCTGTAAAGAGCGCCAAAGGGCGGAGATGCGAGCTCCCGCCCGAGTAACCCGGAAATGCTCGGTGCGTGCCGAACATCCCGAGTAGCGTGATGCTCGGGCGAGTGCTGACCGAGCATTGTCGAGCTTGCTCGCTCAACACTACTTATGACCATGTGATATTTCAGTTTTTCTTTTTTAATAAATTGGCAAAATTTTCTACATTTCTGTTTTTTTTTTTGTCAAGATGGCGTGCAGAGTGTACTTTAATGAGAAAAAAATGAACTTTTTAGAATTTACCAAAGACTGCAATGAAACAAAGAGTGAAAAATTTAAAATGGGCTGAATACTTTCCGTACCCAGTGTAGAGCCAGCATCTACTCCATGTAAAGACAGCTCAAGCCCTATAATCACGTACATGCATGTGATTTTACTTTAAAGTGTTAATGTTTTGGGATTTGGATTTTACTATTTACTGTAGATATTGTAACATCCCTGGCGGCGTGTTGGCATGGCTTACCATCTCCCACTATGCAATATCCCCAACTTATCAGTCCAGGCTGCACACTTTGTTCCATTACTAGCTGTGTGCATGTCTCTTGTCTGCTTATTTAGGGCGGCGGCGCTCCTACTTCTTGATTCTTAAAATTACAGTGTGCGCAGTCCTAATGCTTCCCCAGCCTATTTCTGTGATTCACTGGATACTTAAACCCCCTTCACCCAGTAGGAGGTGCCTGAGCAACGATTTCTTTCAGTGTGTTCTGTGCAACTGCGTTGCCAGGTCCTGTCTTGTATCTTGTCTGTTAACGCCAACCTGGGGGCTGAGTACCCATGCCCGTTACCTGTTTCCGTGACTTCTAATCTGTTTCCGCCACCCTGGGGGCTGAGTACCCAGGCCCTTTACCAGTATTTGTGACTTCTAGTCTGTTTCCGCCTCCCTGGAGGCTGAGTACCCAGGCTCGTTCCAGTATCTTGTTCCAGGTTCAGTTCCTGTCTGAACTGTGTCCTAGCCCATTACCTTTTTGTCTCTATGTCTGATCCTTTCCTTTTCTTGCAGAGTCTGAACCTGCACCTAACTCCAACTCGTTGTCTCTGTACTTCTGTTTGTGAGTTTTGTGTCCACTCGCTACTTCATTGCAAGTACCTTGTGTGTATCTGGTTCTGCTTGTCCCGTTTCCTTGCCTTCGTATCTACCTTCTGTGTTCTAGCTATCTTCCTGTGTTTCCCAGTGTGTTCCATGTGAACAGAACCCTGTCCTGTCTGCCGCACCTGTGGTTCCGCTCTGCTCTGCTCCGCTTGTCCTCCGCGCCTGCGGTTCTGTTCTGCTCTGCTCCACTTGTCCACCGCACCTGCGGTTCCGCTGTGCTCTGCTCCGCTTGTCCCCCGTGCCTGTGGTTCCACTCTGCTCTGCTTCGCTTGTCCTCCACGCCTGCGGTTCTGCTCCTCTCTGCTCCGCTTGTCCTCCGCACCTGCGGTTCTGTTCCGCTCTGCTCTTCTTGTCCTCTGCGCCAGCGGTACTTCTCTCCTCTGCTCCGCTTGTCCTCCGCGCCAGCGGTTCTGCTCTGCTCCTCTTGTCCTTCCCGCCTGCGGTTTTGCTCTGTTCTGCTCTGCTTGCCCTCTTCGTCTGCGGCTCTGCTCTGCTTGTAAACAGCACCTCTGGCTCTGTTCCTGTATTCCAGTCTGTACTGGTCCCTTTCCAGCCTGCTTTCCTATCTGCCAGAATAGACCTGCATATCTGCTAAGCCTGCCAGTACCCGCCTGTTTGAATACATACTGTGCCTGCCAGTACCCACCTGTCTGCATACCTGCCAGTACTCACCTGTCTGCATACCAGCCATGCCTGCCAGTGCCCACCTGTCTGCATACCAGCCTAATTCCTGCATTCCTCGGTGTGGGTCAACAGCTGTGACCGGGGTCTGACCTGGAGTAGCACCTGGGCCACCTCTCACATCCCTCTTCGGAACATGGAGTCGTGTGTTAGTAGTCAGATCTGTTGAGGCCCCTAGTCAAGCCCCTCCAGGCACTCCACGGTTCATGGCCCAGTGGGACCACTAGCCACGCTCACGCCAATCTGTCCGGGTGTGAGCGTAACAGATATTTCACTGGTTCTGTCTTGTATTGTTGCTTTTAGCTCTAACATGTATGGAATTACATTTTTATTTTATATTGTTATAGGTAGATTATATTTGTTATTTATTTCTTCAAATCTTTGGGCATTTAGATATTTTTTTACCCAGTGACCGCCCTGGTGCGGTGGCTCACTGGGTAATAAAGGGGTTAGGGCCAGCTTGGTATTATCTGCAGGCCCTAAGCCCGAAATTCATGGGGTCATGCCAATATTAGACATGACCGCCATGAATTTCTAGTAAAGTATTTAAAAAAAACCACAACACCCAGAATAAAGTCCTTTAATTGAAATAAACACACAATTCTTTATTGTTCTAAATTAAACCATACCTACCATCACGCCCATTCCAGCTGAAGCCAACGATCTCCTGCAATAAAAGAAAAATAATAAAGCAACATCATCCTTACCTTTCGATGGTTCCCAGGACAGCTCCAGCTCTGCTACATCGAGATGACAGGCTGGATCACAGCAGAAAGCTGCCATCCAGCCTGTCATGCCGCAGGCAGACACTGAGAAGCGCAGGCATGCTTGCGCTCCTCAGTGTCAGGCTATGACGGCATCCAGATGAGCCGAGTCTCTCACGCTCACTGCATGCGCAGGAGAATTCTCCCACGCTGTCAGTGACGTGCATGAGGTGAGCTGAGTTCATTGTCGGCTCATCTGGATGCCGTCACAGCCTGACACTGAGGAGCGCAAGCATGCCTGCACTTCTCAGTGTCTGCCTGCGGCATAACAGGCTTGATGGCAGCTTTCTGCTGCGATCCAGCCTGTTATGTGAATGTAGCAGAGCTGAAGCCGTCCTGGGAACCATGGAAAGGTAAGGATGATGTTGCTTTATTATTTTACTTTTATTGCAGGAGATCGTTGGCTTCAACTGGAATGGGCGTGATGGTAAGTATGGTTTAATTTAGAACAATAAAGAATTGTGTCTTTATTTCAATTAAAGGACTTTATTCTGGGTGTTTGTGTTTTTTTTTTTTACTTTGACTATGGGGTTAGTAATGGGGGTGTCTTATAGACGCCTCTCCATTACTAACCTGGGCTTGATGTCAGTTGGCATTATAAGCTGACATCAACCCCAGCCCTATTACCCCACTGCCACCGCTACAGGGCAGTGGGAAGAGCGAGGCTAAGTGCCAGAATTGGCGCATCCTATGGATGCGCCATTTCTGGAGTGGCTGATGGCTGGTGTTTCTAGCCTGGGAGTGGGCCAATATTCATGGCACCCTTCCTGGGATATTAATATCAGCCCCCAGCTGTCTGCCTAGCCTTTGCTAGCTATTAAAATAGGGGGGACCCCAGTCATTTTTTTTTGGGTCCCCCATTTTAATAGCCAGTAAAAGCTAAGTATTCAGCTGGGGGCTGATAGTAGTAGCCTGGGAAGCTCCGTGGGTATTACCCCCTTCCTAGGCTTCAAACATCTGCCCCAGCCGTCTGCTTAACCTCCGCTAGAGACTAAAATTACGGGGAACCCCACGACAATTTTTTTTTTAATAAATCCTTTATTTTAACACTAAATGACAAGCACAGTAAATTATCGGGTACCGATGCTGAATTGCCGGCAGGCTTTTTTAAAGAGACGGTGCGTGAAAACACTATTATTTTTTTACATAAATTATTTAACACTAAATGACAAGTACAGTAACCAACACTGTCTCTGTACTTCTTATATATGTGACTGACATGTTTATATCTATCTAATCTACAGTACAGACCAAAAGTTTGGACACACCTTCTCATTTAAAGATTTTTCTGTATTTTCATGACTTTGAAAATTGTACATTCACACTGAAGGCATCAAAACTATGAATTAACACATGTGGAATTATATACTTAACAAAAAAGTGTGAAACAACTGAAAATATGTCTTATATTCTAGGTTCTTCAAAGTAGCCACCTTTTGCTTTGATGACTGCTTTGCACACTCTTGGCATTCTCTTGATGAGCTTCAAGAGGTAGTCACCGGAAATGGTTTTCACTTCACAGGTGTGCCCTGTCAGGTTTAATAAGTGGGATTTTTTGCCTTATAAATTGGGTTGGGACCATCAGTTGTGTTGTGCAAGAGTCAGATGGATACACAGCTGATAGTCCTACTGAATAGACTGTTAGAATTTGTATTATGGCAAGAAAAAAGCAGCTAAGTAAAGAAAAACAAGTGGCCATCATTACTTTAAGAAATGAAGGTCAGTCAGTCCGAAAAATTGGCCAAACTTTGAAAGTGTCCCCAAGTGCAGTTGCAAAAACCATTAAGTGCTACAAAGAAACTGGCTCACATGAGGACCGCCCCAGGAAAGGAAGACCAAGAGTCACCTTTCTTCTGAGGATAAGTTTATCCGAGTCACCAGCCTCAGAAATCGCAGGTTAACAGCAGCTCAGATTAGAGACCAGGTTAATGCCACACAGAGTTCTAGCAGCAGACACATCTCTACAACAACTTTTAAGAGGAAACTTTGCGCAGCAGGCCTTCATGGTAAAATAGCTGCTAGGAAGCCACTGCTAAGGACAGGTAA
Source organism: Phyllobates terribilis (assembly GCF_046119375.1). Classification (NCBI taxonomy): domain Eukaryota; kingdom Metazoa; phylum Chordata; class Amphibia; order Anura; family Dendrobatidae; genus Phyllobates; species Phyllobates terribilis. Next base: position 527,637,641 of record NW_027362764.1, on the reverse strand, counting down.
CAAGCAGAAGAGACTTGTTTGGGCTAAAGAATGCAAGGAATGGACATTAGACCAGTGGAAATCTGTGCTTTGGTCTGATGAGTCCAAATTTGAGATCTTTGGTTCCAATCACTGTGTCTTCGTGCGACGCAGAAAAGGTGTGATGGTGTGAAGGTGCTTTGCTGGTGACACTGTTGGGGATTTATTCAAAATTGAAGGCATACTGAACCAGCATGGCTACCACAGCATCTTGCAGTGGCATGCTATTCCATCCGGTTTGCGTTTAGTTGGACCATCATTTATTTTTCAACAGGACAATGACCCCAAACACACCTCCAGGCTGTGTATGGGCTATTTGACCAAGAAAGAGAGTGATGGGGTGCTACGCCAGATGACCTGGCCTCCACAGTCACCAAACCTGAACCCAATCGAGATGGTTTGGGGTGAGCTGGACCGCAGAGTGAAGGCAAAAGGGCCAACAAGCACTAAGCATCTCTGGGAACTCCTTCAAGATTGTTGGAAGACCATTTCCAGTGACTACCTCTTGAAGCTCATCAAGAGAATGCCAAGAGTGTGTAAAGCAGTCATCAAAGAAAAAGGTGGCTACTTTGATGAACCTAGAATATAAGATATATTTTCAGTTGTTTCACACTTTTTTGTTAAGTATATAATTCCTCATGTGTTAATTCATAGTTTTGATGCCTTCAGTGTGAATGTACAATTTTCATAGTCATGAAAATACAGAAAAATCTTTAAATGAGAAGGTGTGTCCAAACTTTTGGTCTGTACTGTATGTGTGAAGCTCTATTCTTTCTGTTCTAAATTGTCGGGTACCGGTATATGCCGCTGATGAATTGCCGGCTTTTCATTTTTCACTGTGAGCACTGTTCCCATCGATTTGGGCAACCACTGTAATGCCACAACCACCATGGCTGTGGCATTAACGTCTTAAAAAAATATTAATTCCTGCTATTCCATTTAATTGTAATGTAAGGTAGATAATGTAATGGCAGCGCTTGAGCAGGAGAATTCTCCCACGCTGGGATGGCATTCTGATGACAGGCTGGATCACAGCTGAGCGCTGCCATCCAGCTTGTCATACTTCAGAGACACTGCAGAGCGCAGGCATTATGTGATCTTCTGATTCCAGTAATCGATATTGTAAAAGTATCGGAACTCAGTATCGGAACTCCGATACAGCGAATATCGGTCGATACCCGATATTTCAGTATCGGAATGCTCAACACTACCCGTGAATCCTTTGGGGTGCTACCCGATAGTAACAATTGGAGAGAGACTTTCCTTTGTCCTGTTCCTGGTACTTCGCCCACTTCATCTGATGCTGAGGATGGCTCGATGGGAGGAAGCATCCTAGTCACCAAGATGGTGAGATCAATCTCGTTCCCTCTAGTGGACAGAAGAGGTAATCTTCTTGAAGAGAAGGATTGGCCTCCAAATTCTCTGCAGAAAATCCTTGCAGGCTTGAAGAAGAGGGGTCGTAAAGGGGGGGTACTGTAACATCCCAGGCAGCGTGTTGGCATGGCTTACCATGCAAGACCGCCAACTTACCTATCAGTCCAGGCTGCACACTATGCTCCATTACTTGCTGTGTGCATGTTTATTGTCTGATTGCTTAGGGCGGCAGCGCTCTTACTTCCTGATTCTTAAAGTTACAGTGTGCGCAGTCCTAATGAGTCCCCAGCTTATTGCTGTGAGTCACTGGATACTTAAACCCCCTCCACCCAGTAGGAGGTGCCTGAGTAATGCTTTCTTCATTGTGTTCTGTGCAACTGAGTTGCCAGGTCCTGTCCTGTATCTTGTCTGTTATCGCCACCCTGGGGGCTGAGTACCCAGGCCCGTTACCTGTATCCGTGACTTCTAGTCTGTTTCCGCCACACTGAGGGCTGAGTACCCAGGCCTTTTACCTGTTTCCACCACCCTGGGGGCTGAGTACCCAGGCCCGTTACCTGTATCTGTGACTTCTAGTCTGTTTCCACCACCCTGGGGGCTGAGTACCCAGGCTCGTTCCTGTATCTTGGTCCAGGTTCAGTTCCTGTCTGAACTGTGTCCTAGCTCGTTACCTGTTTGTCTCTATGACCGATCGTTTCCTTTTCCTGCAGTGTCTGAGCCTGCACCTAACTCTAACTCATTGTCTCTGAATTTCTGTTTGTGAGTTTTTTGTCCACTCGCTACTTCATTGCAAGTACCTTGTATGTATCTGGTTCTGCTTGTCCCGTTTCCCTGCCTCCGTATCTACCTCCTGTGTTCTAGCTATCTTCCTGTGTTTCCCAGTCTGTTCCATATGAACAGAGCCCTGTCCTGTCTACCACACCTGCGGTTCCACTCTGCTCTGCTCCGCTTGTCCTCCGTACCTGCGGTTCCGCTCTGCTCCGCTTGTCCTCTGCGCCTGCGGTTCTGCTGTGCTCTACTCCGCTTGTCCTCCGCACCTGCGGTTCTGCTCTGCTCCACTTGTCCTCCATGCTTGCGGTTCTGCTCTACTCCGCTTGTCCTCCGTGCCTGCGGTTCTGTTCTGCTCCGCTTGTCCTCCGTGCTAGCGGTTCTGCTCTGCTCTGCTTGTCCTCTGCGCCAGCGGTTCTGCTCTGCTTTACTCTGTTTGTTCTCCACATCTGCGGTTCTGCTCTGTTCTGCTCTGCTTGTCCTCCGCGACTGCGGCTCTGCTCTGCTTGTCCACCGCACCTGCGACTCTGTTCCTGTGTCCCAGTCTGTACTGGTCCCTTTCCAGCCTGATTTATTGCCTGCCAGTATCGGCCTGTCTGCATACCTGCTGTGTCAGCCAGTACCCGCCTGTCTGCATACCTGCCGTGCCAGCCAGTACCCACCTGTCTGCATACCTGCCATGCCTGCCAGTACTCACCTGTCTGCATACCAGCCGTGCCTGCCAGTACCCACCTGTCTGCATACCAGCCTAACCTGCCCGCTCCTGCATTCCTCGGTGTGGGTCAACAGCTGTGACCGGGGTCTGACCTGGAGTAGCACCTGGGCCACCTCTCACGTCCCTCCTCGGACCACGGAGTAGATTAAGCCGCCGTGTGTTAGTGGTCAGATCTGGCGAGGCCCCTAGTCACTCCCCTCCAAGCACTCTTCTGTTTGTGGCCCAGTGGGACCACTAGCCACGCTCACACCAGTCTGTCCGGGCGTGACGTAACAGATATTTCACTGGTTCTGTCTTGTATTGTTGCTTTTAGCTCTGACATGTATGGAATTACATTTTTATTTTATATTGTTTTAGGTAGATTATATTTGTTATTTATTTCTTCAAATCTTTGGGCATTTAGTTATTTTTCCATCGAGTATGCAGAGTGTTGTTTCTGTTGGTTTTATTTACTGGAGGCTTGAAATTTACAAACTTGCAAACCAAATAACATGACTAAGTGTATACATCTTTGAATCATTGAAATTGCAACACCAAGAAGGAAAAGTTGTGGAATTATGTAAATTACAAGAACAATATATATGTTAATGATATGCAAATGATAAAAAGTTTAAACTTCATTTTCAAAACATCTTGATTGATTCAGTAACAAATATGAGCACCCTGCACAGAAATACACACACTTAGGCCCTGGGCACACTTTGAGTATTTGGTGAGTTTTTTATCTTACAGTATTTGTAAGCCAAAATCAATCATAGGAAAAGTATAATAGAAACACGTCACCACTTCTGTATTTATTACCCACTCCTGGTTTTGGCTTACAAATACTGAGGTAAAAAACTCTCAAAATACTCACCGGGTGCATGGGGTCTTACACGCCTTTGCTGCTATCAGTGAGTATATTTATGGTTGAATGATGAATACTCTGCCACGCTGACTGCACTTTAGCAAGTAAATCCTCAAGATTCGCTGCTGGCAGCTCCCTTTGCAATTGACAAACATTGACATCCCATATATCCTCAATGAGCCAAAAGTCCAGAGCTGCTGCCGAGCATGGTAACAGGTTCATGTAATGCAGGCTGCTCACAGAAGCAGAAACAAATGTAGCCTGGCATTGTTGTGTTACAAAATGGCTCCTGGGACATTCTGGAGAAATGGAGGTACCACTGCTTGTATGTATACCGCGGTTCCAAGCCTCCTCACCTGACTTACTCCAGCGCCCAAGGAAACCCAATCCTGGGACACTGCACCCCCTACTCCTTGCCCTATTGCTCTATTCCCAGCAAGTGGTATTCTGATGAAGGTTTTACTGACAAAAACGTTTATTGCTGTCGACTGCTAAAATAAATTATTAAATCTACCTTTGGTGTGCCGAGATTTATCTACATATCTGCATGGTTTTGGACTCTACTTGTGCACCCTGATCTAGTTGTGCTGCGTTTTCTACTATTATAAAAACAGGCTTAACACTAAGAAGTGTCCTGATGATAATTTGATATGAGTTAGTCAAAGTGGGTTTTATTATGTGCATGTGGGTCTATTTGTAGGCAAGATAACATTAGTTATTATTTTAGATTGATATTATAAAAGGTTATTTTTTAACCACCCTAATCTTTTGCAATAGCACATATTACAGTATATAGTAAAAATCGCAATCTTCTTTGAATGCTAGCTACATACTGGTTTTCATTGGAGTAGTGTCATGGCACCGGGCACTTTGGTCTTCAGCAAACCCTGGATGTGATGGCAATCCATTGATAACCCACAATTGTGTTGCAAGAGGGGCCAATGGGCATTTGAAAAATGTCACTGCCAGAGATTGATAGGAGCATTTTAGAAGTTAGCAGTAGTGAGCGGATGTTGATTCCACTTACTGCTTTTAGGGTTTAAAGATGAATATTTGATGTATTTTTGATGTGGCAGATGTTCTGCAGCATTTCTGCACCAATTAGCTAAATTAGGATACTTGTGTTTTCTCATTTTATTTTCTCATTGCAATTTATTGCGTTATTTCTGTTGGGTTTGATATGTCATGTTTTAATAAAATTGTTGTCTTGTGGATACTTCCTTCTATTTAACTTTGATAAGCTTGATTGAAATTCATGTGCAGAATACATGCAGTCTTAAAAAGCACTAAAAACACATATGCTTTTTTTTTTTCCTGTGGATTTTCCTCATCACATTCAAGTCTATGCCTACGCTACACTCCTCTGTGACTCAGATGAGTCTATTCAAGTCTATGAGTGTGCAAGAAAATTGGATCCCATATAGAAAATCAGATTTCATCCAATTTTTAGAGTTATGTTGCCATTAATAACCTACAAAACTGTATTTGATAATGTACATTTTAAAATGTTGATGTCCAAAAACAGATGACACATGGATGTTACATAAGGACACACCAATGGCAATATAGATAAATTCTGTGTGAGTTTTATGGATAAAAATCTGGCTATTTCTTTCGATCGTCTGACCCCGGTCTTAGGGTTCATTTAGACGAACATATTACTCATCAGTGTGCTGTCCATATGCATACGGATTGAGTATGGACATAAGAAATGCAAACACTGATAGCATGTGTATTACACAAGGATGACAATACAGTTGGAAAGTCATCAGCTTCCTCTCAGTGAAAAATGGATGATTTTGCAAATGCGCATGTGAACCTAACCTTAGAGACAAACGATGACAGCCATCATCTGACGGCAATGACGGCTTTCCCTCCAAAAATATCAGTAATTAATGGGGGAACTCTCCTACACCTCTATTGAGATCCGATATTAACTATGAACATCAAACTTGACTATTAATAATTAATATTCACTAACGTTATCTGTGCCTTATACTATATACCAACTAAGACAAAACCGTGTTCTAATAAAAGGTATTTATTACACAAAAGTCTACAGTTAATAGACTACTATTTATCACACTAACACAGTACACAATAATAATAACAATAGCACACAAGACGGATATACAATTCCCAATTACCTAATATATTTTCCACCCACGTTTCCTAATAACTCATGCAATATCGGCCCACTCAACTATACTAAATTTCCCTATATATATACAGATACAAGGATATCAATATCTAGGAGGGTTAGTACAGTATATGTAGGGCTAGTAAGTAAAGCAGTTACAGGGGAAGAGAGATACTTAGCCATGTGTTGTTGTGTCCATCTCCAAGAGTCAAAGAGGAAAAAGGTTCCTCAGCTTCTGAAACTTCTTGAAAGAAAGTGACAAATCACTTAACAGTTACTGATGAGCAAACAAGCTCGCCACTACTCGGCACTCACCCGGCCATCACTGTGCTCGACGAGCTCGGCACTCGGCGAGTATTTCCGGGTTGCTCTGGTGGGAACTCGCGTCCCCTCCCTGCATGTTTGGCGTTCTTTAGAGCCAATGAACATGCAGGGATTGCCTGCCATGCACTGTAATGCCGGAGCCATGTTGGTTTTGGGCATTACAGTGATTGGCTGGCCGCACAGCATCATCAGATGTATATTAGACCGGGCGCTGACATGTTAGTCACAGTCTACCCTGGAATCAGGAATAGCAGGGAGAGCTGCAGCTGCATCAGGGAGAGATTTGCTTTTTAATAGTTAGTATAGGTATTCCACAATATATATATATATATATATATATATATATACATATATCCAACTGAACTAATAGTCCTTCTGAGGACTAATTCAGTTGCATATATTCAGTGGTGATAGCAGGAGTTAGGCAGGCAGGCAGTGTATGTGGCAGACTGCAGTGCATGATACAGCACCAGAGGGTCCATTGAACGTCCTGTTAGTATACAGTACAGACCAAAAGTTTGGACACACCATCTCATTTAAGATTTTTCTGTATTTTCATGACTATGAAAATTGTACATTCACACTGAAGGCATCAAAACTATGAATTAACACATATGGAATAATATAATTAACAAAAAAGTGTGAAACAACTGAAAATATGTCTTATATTCTAGGTTCTTCAAAGTAGCCACCTTTTGCTTTGATGACTGCTTTGCACACTCTTGGCATTCTCTTGATGAGCTTCAAGTGGTAGTCACTGGAAATGGTTTTAACTTCACAGGTGTGCCCTGTCAGGTTTAATAAGTGGGATTTCTTGCCTTATAAATGGGGTTGGGACCATCAGTTGTGTTGTGCAGAAGTCTGGTGGAAACACAGCTGATAGTACTACTGAATAGACTGTTAGAATTTGTATTATGGCAAGAAAAAAGCAGCTAAGTAAAGAAAAACAAGTGGCCATCATTACTTTAAGAAATGAAGGTCAGTCAGTGCGAAAAATTGGGAAAACTTTGAAAGTGTCCCCAAGTGCAGTTGCAAAAACCATCAAGCGCTACAAAGAAACTGGCTCACATGAGGACCGCCCAGGGAAAGGAAGACCAAGAGTCACCTCTGCTTCTGAGGAGAAGTTTATCCGAGTCACCAGCCTCAGAAATCGCAGGTTAACAGCAGCTAAGATTAGAGACCAGGTCAATGCCACACAGAGTTCTAGAAGCAGACACATCTCTACAACAACAGTTAAGAGGAGACTTTGTGCAGCAGGCCTTCATGGTAAAATAGCTGCCAGGAAACCACTGCTAAGGACAGACAACAAGCATAAGAGACTTTTTTGGGCTAAAGAACACAAGGACCATTTCCGGGGACTACCTCTTGAAGCTCATCAAGAGAATGCCAAGAGTGTGCAAAGCAGTCATCAAAACAAAAGGTGGCTACTTTGAAGAACCTAGAATATAAGACATATTTTCAGTTGTTTCACACTTTTTTGTTAAGTATATAATTCCACATGTGTTAATTCATAGTTTTGATGCCTTCAGTGTGAATGTACAATTTTCAAAGTCATGAAAATACAGAAAAATCTTTAAATGAGAAGGTGTGTCCAAACTTTTGGTCTGTACTGTATATCCATCTGAACTAACAGTCTTTCTGAGGACTAATCCAGCTGCATATATTCAGTGATGAATTAGGCTGGCAGACAGTGTATGTGGCAGACTGCAGTGCATATAGTGCAAGAGGGTCCATTGAACGTTCCTGCTGCTGCTGTTCTTACAGATATTTGTAGACATAGCCTCCGATATCAGGGACCAGGTAAAATATTTTTTTGATCTTAATCCTGGTCATTAGCTTAAGAAGCAATCCAGAGTACACCATTTTTCTGCTTCATTTGCTTGTTCTCACTGCAGAATAAAGCCAAATCTGTTCCATATTTCAGCGATAATAATCCAGAAATTTAAACTGAACGTGGAAAATATTGGCCTCCTTTTCCATTCTGTTGCAGTGTGTTGGCCAAGCTATTCACACTAGGTGTCTGTGAAGGACAATATTAGCAAATTACAGGCCTGCTATTTAAAACCATGGTTCTCTGTCAGACATAACACAAATAAAAGTGTTCCAAAATCAGATATTCCTTCCATTTTCATTCCATTGCAGTGTGTCTGTCCAGCTATTCACACTGGGTGTCTGTGAAGGATAGTATTAGCAAATTACAGGCCTGCTATTTAAAACCGTGGTTCTCTGTCAGACATAACACCTATAAAAGTGTTCCAAAATCAGATATTCCTTCCATTTTCATTCCGTTGCAGTGTGTCTGTTCAGCTATTCACACTGGGTGTCTGTGAAGGAGAGTATTAGCAAATTACAGGCCTGCTATTTAAAATTTTAAAATTGTGGTTCTCTGTCAGACGTATCACATATAACTGTGTTCCAAAATCAGTGATTTGTCGTGAACGTGGAAAATATTGTCCTCCATTAAAAATGGGCAAGGTGCATGGCAAGGGACGGGGAAGTGGATGTGATGGAGATGGTGCATGCAGACGCTGAGGCCGAGAACGTGGCCGTGGACAATCTGAAATTGTGCCACAACAAACACCCACATCTTCTTGCTCGACCTTCCTGTCCCAATTAATAGGGGACCGTAGAACACCACTATTGAACACAGAGCAGTGTCAAAAGATTATTGATTGGATAGCAGATAATGCTTTCAGTCACGTAGCCATACCACCAACACCCTGTCTTCCACATGGTCAAGGCTCAGTAGCCGTGAGTCTGGACGGCATATTCCTCACCCTGATTTTCCTTCCTCCCACCATGCCGAGTGCCCAGAGACAACTGATTCCCCACTTGGACACTCAAAAGTGCTGTTCACTTTTCTATTTGTAGATTCGGGCCTCTCGCCTGGCCAGCTTCAAGTGAGTCAAGAGGGGAACGCATGTAGCGATGCCCAAATATTGGAGCAGCCATGGTACACAAAGGAAATTACTGTCATAAGAGGTGGATGATGATGATGATGAGAAACAATTGATAGGAAGTCAGGAGGAGGACCAGGGTGCGGAAGTGGAAGACAAGGTGGTGGATAATATAGTAACTGATCCAACCTGGAATGGGACATAGAGTGAGGACAGCAGCACACAGAGGGAGGGAGGCGTAGCACCACAACAGGCAGGAAGAAGCAGCATGGTGGCCACAGACACAAGGCAGGAAAGCGTTCTTCATAACGCTAACACGACGGAAGTTGCCAGTACAACAGTTAGGTCCTCCCGAGTCTGGTTGTTTTTTAAAAACTCTGCAGATAACCCCAAAAAGGTCATTCGCTCCACCTGCCAAGCCAGCTTCAGCAGGGATAGCAAAAAAGCAACCTGACCACCAACAGTATGATCAGGCACATGGCAGCAAAGCACCCAACTAAGTGGGCCAAACCCTAGGGTCCAGCAACAGTGTCTGCGGGTGGCACCACTGCTTCTTCCGCTGTTGTGCGTGCACGCCAATCCCCTGTCCATGGCACATGCCAAGATGTCTCCCGTCCTGCACCTGTCATTACACACTCTCAACTAGCACCATCAGCGAACACGTCCACGTCCTTGTCCCAGCACAGCATTCAGTTGTCCCTACTCCAGAAAGCACAAATAAGCAGTCAATGTCCCACAGGCCACACTACTAAATTCACACATTTCGCGAATGCTTGTGATCGAAATGTTGCCTTTTATGCTCTTGGAGACGGAAGCTTTCCCCAACCTGATGGCGGCGGCCATCCCTTGGTACTCAGTCCCCAGCCGCCACTAATTCTCCCGGTGTGCCGCCCCAGCATTACACGAGCATGTGTCCCACAACATTAGATGTGCCCTCAACAACGCAGTTACTGGGAAAGTCTACCTAACCACGGACATGTGAACAAGTGCTTGGGCGCAGGGATAGTAAATCTCACTGACGGCACACTGGTTTAATATAGTGGAAGCCATGACCCAGTCAGACTTTGGAACGGAACACGTCCTCCCGACACCGAGGATTGCTGGCCCTGGATCAATCAGGGTTGCCCTTACATTCGACAGCTCTTGCACCACCTCTGCCTCAGCCTCCATCTCCAAAATGACCACATCATTCGCAAGCTGGAAGCACTGCAGCACTGCCTCGGCCAAGCAGCAACAAGCTGTGCTGAAGCTAATATGCTTAGCTGACAAACCGCACAATGCTGAAGAGTTGTGGACAGCTCTGAAAGAGCAGGCAGATCTGTGGCTGACACTGCTGAACATACAGCCAGGCATGGTTGTGTTTGACAATGGTCGGAACCTGGTGGTGGCTCTGAGGTGAGGCGAGCTCACACACGTACCATGCCTGGCTCATGTGCTTAACCTTGTGTTTTATCAGATTCTCAAAACCTACCCAGTTCTGTGAGATCTGCTTGTTAAAGTCCGATGCCTGTGTGCCCATTTTAGAAAGTCAGCTACAGCTTCCGTCGCACTGGCCGTGCTTCAGCAGCGTTTGCAGCTTCCAGCTCACCGACTGATCTGCAATGTCCCCACACTTGGGACTCTACATTGCAGATGTTGGAAAGGATTTGTGAGCAGAAGAGGGCAGTTGCTGACTACCAGCATCAAAAAGGCCGTCGGTATTCAGGTCAGACTCCACGCATAAAACCTCAGGAGTGAACATGGATGTCAGACATATGTACCATCCTCCAAAACTTTGAGGACTCCACCAAGCTGGTGAGCGGCAATGACTCCATAATTAGCGTCACTATCCAGCTTCTCTGTCTTCTGAAATGCTCTCTCCTCACAATTAAAGAGGATGCATTGCAGGCGGAGCACAATGAGATGGAGCAAGGAACCATACAGGGTGATTCCCCACAGACTAGCTTCATCGCATCCCAATGTGGATTGGGTGACAATGAGGAAGAAAATGAGGAGGAGGAAGGACAGGAGCTAGTTTCATATGCTATAGATGGTACTACCTGCACAACTGTCATACCGTATGTTCAGAGTGGATGGCCTGAGGACAGGGAGGAGGAGGAGGATGAGGAGGAGAGTATGGTAAGTCATCCTCTTGGTAAGTAGAGATGAGCGGAGTTCGACTCGAACTGTTAGCCAATCTCAAATTCGAGATGTTTTGGGCGGTGTTCGAGCCGTTCAACGAACCCGAACGATTTGCAAAAAATCCGGCTGTTCGAGGTAATGTTCGATAACTGTTCGTGCACCAAAATCGTAACTGGATTTTTTCACAGTAATACTGTTAATCAATGTTAATAGACAGTTTCAGTGTAGAGTGGGCAGGGGAGGGGCAGGGGATGGATCTCTGCAGAAATAATGCCGATCTCCATTTTTTTTTTATTTCCCGCACTTACAGTGGGGAGGTGCAGTCTGTCAGCCTATAAGCAGCGCAAACACGCAGTAAAGTGCTTTTTTTTCACACAAGCAAGGGCATGTGTCATTGGCTGTGTATGTCACATGTCCTTGCCCTATAAGACCCAGCCATTATCCCCATCGCCACAATTTTCTCACTGCTGCAGCTGAGTGTTAGACGGCACCGCTGCTGCTGTGGGCGCTATGCTTTGTAACTGTGTGAATTGCAAGCGAATTTGCTCTTAAATAGACAGATAGGTTTAGGGAGTAGGGACTAGTTGTAATTGCAGCCATTTTGAGGGCTAGGTTACAGCAGTTTCTAGCACTTTTTGCCAGGCAGGTCTGTGCCAGTGCTGTGCAAATGTTTTTCACAGCATTTGCTTAATCTAGCTAAGCCAATCCTTTTGGGCTTCTAGCAGTGTGTGTTAGTCAGTGGAGTAGCCTATCTGTGTTGCAAGCTACACCACCTGGGTATCTAATACCAATTTTTTTACTGCACCTAGCCAAGTAAAACCTTTTGGGCATAGTAGCAGTGTCTGTTACTCATTGGAGTAGCCCATCTGTACCAAGCTACACCACCTTTGAATTTAATAACATTTTTTTACTGCATCTTGCCCAGTAAATACTTTTGGGCCTGTAGCAGTGTCTGTTACTCATTAGAGTAGCCCATCTGTACCAAGCTACACCACCTTTGTATTTAATAACAATTTTTTACTGCACCTAGCCCAATAAATACTTTTGGGCCTGTAGCAGTGTCTATTACTCATTGTAGTAGCCCATCTGTAGCAAGCTAAACCACCTTTGTATATAATAACAATTTTTTAATGCATCTAGCCCAGTAAATACTTTTGGGCCTGTAGCAGTGTCTGTTTCTCATTGCAGTAGCCCATCTGAACCAAGCTACACCACCTTTCAATTTAATAACAATTTTTTACTGCATCTAGCCTAGTAAAACCTTTTGGGCATAGTAACAGTGTCTGATACTCATTGGAGTAGCCCATAAGTACCAAGCTACACCACATTTGTATTTAATAACAATTTTTTACTGCATCTAGCCCAGGAAATACTTTTGGGCCTGTAGCACTGTCTGTTACTCATTGGAGTAGCCCATCTGTACCAAGCTACACCATCTTTGTATTTAGTAACAATTTTTTACTGCATCTAGCCCAGTAAATACTTTTGGGCATAGTAGCAGTGTCTGTTACTCATTGTAGTAGCCCATCTGTACCAAGCTACACCACCTTTGCATTTAATAACAATTTTTTACTGCATCTAGCCCAGTAAATACTTTTGGGCCTGTAGCAGTGTCTGTTACTCATTTTAGTAGCCCATCTGTACCAAGCTACACCACCTTTGTATTTTATAACAATTTTTTACTACATCTAGCCCAGTAAATACTTTTGGGCATAGTAGCAGTGTCTGTTACTCATTGTAGTAGCCCATCTGTACCAAGCTACACCACCTTTGAATTTAATAACATTTTTTTACTGCATCTAGCCAAGTAAAACCTTTTGGGCCTGTAGCAGTGTCTGTTACTCATTGTAGTAGCCCATCTGTACCAAGCTACACCACCTTTGTATTTAATAACAATTTTTTACTGCATCTAGCCCAGTAAATACTTTTGGGCCTGTAGCAGTGTCTGTTTCTCATTGTAGTAGCCCATCTGTACCAAGCTACACCACCTTTCTATTTAATAACAAATTTTTACTGCATCTACTCAAGTAAAACCATTTGGGCATAGTAGCAGTGTCTGTTACTCATTGTAGTAGTCCGTCTGTACCAATCTACACCATGTTTGCATTTAGTAAAATTTTTTTGCTTCATCTAGCACAGTAAATACTTTTGGGCCTGTAGCAATGTCTGTTACTCATTGTAGTAGCCCATCTGTACCAAGCTACACCATCTTTGTATTTAGTAACAATTTTTTACTGCATCTAGCCCAGTAAATACTTTTGGGCATAGTAGCAGTGTCTGTTACTCATTGTAGTAGCCCATCTGTACCAAGCTACACCACCTTTGCATTTAATAACAATTTTTTACTGCATCTAGCCCAGTAAATACTTTTGGGCCTGTAGCAGTGTCTGTTACTCATTTTAGTAGCCCATCTGTACCAAGCTACACCACCTTTGTATTTTATAACAATTTTTTACTACATCTAGCCCAGTAAATACTTTTGGGCATAGTAGCAGTGTCTGTTACTCATTGTAGTAGCCCATCTGTACCAAGCTACACCACCTTTGAATTTAATAACATTTTTTTACTGCATCTAGCCAAGTAAAACCTTTTGGGCCTGTAGCAGTGTCTGTTACTCATTGTAGTAGCCCATCTGTACCAAGCTACACCACCTTTGTATTTAATAACAATTTTTTACTGCATCTAGCCCAGTAAATACTTTTGGGCCTGTAGCAGTGTCTGTTTCTCATTGTAGTAGCCCATCTGTACCAAGCTACACCACCTTTCTATTTAATAACAAATTTTTACTGCATCTACTCAAGTAAAACCATTTGGGCATAGTAGCAGTGTCTGTTACTCATTGTAGTAGTCCGTCTGTACCAATCTACACCATGTTTGCATTTAGTAAAATTTTTTTGCTTCATCTAGCACAGTAAATACTTTTGGGCCTGTAGCAATGTCTGTTACTCATTGTAGTAGCCCATCTGTACCAAGCTACACCACCTTTGTATTTAATAACAATTTTTTACTGCATCTAGCCAAGTAAAACTTTTTGGGCCTGTAGCAGTGTCTGTTACTCATTGGAGTAGCCCATCTGTACGGATATGCAGCGATACTAAATAACCAATGGTGCACAAACTTATGGCCTCCGTATTGGGCAGAACAAGTGCTAATAAAAAAACAGACACTCCTGGAACTCTTCCCAATAGTGGTAACAATAGAAATATGGGGCGCGCACCTGGCTAACAAAAATATACGCTTCATAACAAAAAACACCAGCCTAGCGCACTACATTAATAAGATGGCATCATCGTTTCTCCCAGTGCTAGGCCTACTTCGCCGGCTAGCATTCCTGTGCCTAAAACAAAATGTATGGGTCCGCGCTAGCCACGATGCTGAGGGGTCTAATGCTGCTGCTGACGCTTTATCACAATTCAATTGGCAGATTTTCACAGAGCTCCTCCCCAACGCCCACCCATCGGGCAACAGTTGTCCATCCTCCCTATGGGATCTAGTGGCGAATAGTTGATGCCATTAATCAGAGCGTCAGTTGCCCCATCGACGTGGCAAGCATACTGTAAGGCATGGGAAGAGTGGTCACAACTAGTAGCAGGCAGACGGGTTGACCAATGTGAACAAGCCAGATTACAAGTAACCATAGAATTTCTCCACCAGCTAATGATGAGGGACATATTAGGGGCATCAGCGCAGCGGTGTCTTACTGGAGTAGCATTTCACTTCCAACTACTGAATTGGGGAGATGTGACAAAGAGATTTATCATCAGACAATCCATAAAAGAGTGGAAAAGGGGTCAGCCAAGTCAGGAGTGTAGACGTCCCGTCCCGTGTCACTAAAACTGATTTCTCACATCATATCCCTAACACCATTAACATGACACTCACAATTTGAAGCAACACTACTGTCTACTGCATTTGCGATGGCCTTCTTTGGGGCGCTATGCAAAAGCGAATTAGTCCCTCAATCCAAAATTACCACCAGTGGAGGCTTATTACACCAGGAAGTAGTCATAGCCAATAATGCAATACGTCTACGCATACACAAATCGAAAACGGTTCCAGCAGGCAGGGGCACTTGGGTACTTCTACCACCCACAAACGGTAGACTGAGTCGGGTAACAATAGTAAAAACATATATAACCATCAGATCACAAAGTAATTTCTTCTTATCACACATTGATGGAATGCCATTATCAAGATACCAGTTCCAAGCTAAATTTAATAAATGCCTAACATCGGCAGGGAACCACCCCAAAGATTACTGGACATACTCATTCCGGATTGGCGTGGCCACGGAAGCAGCAAGAGCAGGACTGTCAGAAACGGAAGTTCAGAGGATAGGGAGATGGCGATCCACGTGTTTGGCGAGATAAATAATACCGACTTGTTATCCTAACTTGGTTTGTTTCTTTTACAGGTGATGCTAAGCCAACAGTGTGGGTGATAGGCCACTCGTATATATATTGGGCAGAAAAAAGGACGAAAGTCAGCCCAGGTGGAAAGAAATTAGAGTTTCATAACACATATTTCAACTAGAGAGGTATTAGAGGCCAGCAATGGCCACAGGTACTAATGGAGGTAATCAAGGTAGGGAGAGAGGCAAGAGGTCCGGTCATCTTAGTTATACAGGCTGGGGGAAACGACCTAGATCATCAAAAGAGTGCATAACTAAAGGCAATAATGAAACTAGACACTGAGCGCTTCAGAGAATTTTTCACAAAACTGACTATAGTATGGTCAGAGATTGTGCCGATAGCGGTATGGCAAGGTGCGCGACACATCACGGCCATCGAACGGACAAGGCGGGTAATAAATATTCGGATGGCAAAATTTGGAAGAGACAGAGGCGGTGTAGTGATATGACACCGACAACTGGAAGGAGAAAAAGCAGGCCTCATATGGCCCGACGGTGTTCACTTAATGGATATTGGACAGGATATATTCCTGTCAGGACTCCAGAATGGATCATCACCCATCCAGTTGTAAGAGTTGCATTATTGTATTGTCAAGGAAAGGGGCGTGGTAGGGGGGCTGAGCAAATGGGTTTG
This sequence comes from Phyllobates terribilis, assembly GCF_046119375.1. NCBI lineage: Eukaryota > Metazoa > Chordata > Amphibia > Anura > Dendrobatidae > Phyllobates > Phyllobates terribilis. Next base: position 527,621,395 of record NW_027362764.1, on the reverse strand, counting down.
GTTGGGGGTCGCCACAGTCTGCCTAGGCTAGATGCAGTTAAAAATTCTTATTAGATACACAGACGGTGTAGCTTGCTACAGACCTGGGCTACTACGCTGACTAGCCGACACTGAAGCTTTGGAGCAGACCTCTGAGTAAACAGCACTTCAGACTCAACCATCTGTGTTACCCCAAGCCATAGTGTATGTAGTTTCTTATGGTTAAAAGGGGGGGTGGAGAGACCCAACCCACCTGGAATTGACGATGCCAACGTCACGTAAAACACAGCAAGGGGACTCCAAAAAGAGTCTCCATTTTTTCCAAAAATTGTGGCACAGACACCACTTAAGTGGCATCAATTGCCCCAGAGTTGCTTAAAATGGTTGGTGAGGTGATTTTACCAAATCCTCAAGCTTTTAGTCTCCCCAGGATGACACAGGGGTAGAAAAGTCCTCGCGGATCCATGATTTGTTCATCTTTATGAACGTGAGTCTGTCTACATTCTCAGTGGACAGCTGCGTGCGCTTATCTGTCAGCACACCACCAGCAGTGCTGATCACACGTTCAGAGAGAACGCTGGCTGCAGGGCATGACAAGATCTCCAAGACGTGAGTGGCGAGCTCCGGCCATTTTTCCAGATTGGAAGTCCAAAATGAGCAAGGGTCCAGTGACACAGTCATGGCTTCGATGTTCACTTGGAGATACTCCTGTACCATCCACTCTAGGCGTTGACTATGTGTCAGACTTCTTGTCTCCTGTGGCCTTGCAAAGGATGGTCTAAAAATGTGGTGAACCGATTCCACAAAATTGCTGTTACCAGCAGATACTGTGTCACTGTTACGGTTTGAGTGATGAAGACTCGACAGTCCCACGGTTGGCAAGTTAGAACTGTGAGATTAACTATGTGCACCACTGGTGTTTGTGGAAAAGCACATGTAAGATTCTGCAACAGCCTCTGCTGATACTCCTGCATGCGTGAATCCCTTTCTATGGCAGGAATTATTTTGGCAAATTTACTTTTGTACCGGGGATCTAAGAGTGTGGCTACCCAGTAGTCGGGATTACTTTGAATTCTGACAATCCGAGGGTCATGTTGCAGGTAGTGCAGCAAGAAGGCACTCATATGTCTTGCGCATCCAGGAGGACCAAGTCCTTGTTGTGTTGGTAGCGAGGTAAGAATCATGCTTCCTTCCTCTGCCCTCTCCACCCAACCTCGCACAACAGAAATGTGATCAAGGTCTCCCTCATCTGATGAGTCTTCATGCCCATCACCAGTTCGTCCTCCACTTCTTCCTCGGCTCCTGCACCTTCCTCAACAGTTTGGCTGCTACCATGCGCCCTGGTTAATCCCTCTCCCCCACCCTCCCATGCCTGCCGCCTTGGTGCTGCCGACCGTCTGGACCTTGGAGATGTTATCCCTTCCGCATACGACTCCTCCTCTTCTTCCTCCACCTCCTCTTGTCCCACCACCTTACTCCGAATTCTGTTTAACGTGTGCTCCAGCATGTAAATCACCAGAGAAGTCATGTTGATAATGGCATCGTCAGTACTAAACATCTTCGTCGCCATTTCAAAACTGTGCAGAAGGGTGCATAGGTCCCTGATCTGAGACCACTCCTGCAGCGTGATTTGCCCCACCTCTGGATCTCGTTGGCCTAGGCTAAATGTCAGAATGTATTGCACCAGGGCTTGTCAGTGCTGCCACAGTCGCTGCAACACGTGCAGAGTTGAATTCCACCATGTCGCCACATCGCATTTCAGCCGGTGAACTGGCAGGGCCAACGACTTCTGTAGAGATGTAAGTCATTGAGCTGTGGGATGCGAACGGCGGAAGTGAGCACACAGCGACCGTGCCCTCTGCAGAAGGCCACCTAGTCAGGGATAGTGGGCTAAAAATTGCTGGACAACCAGGTTCAACACGTGAGCCATACAAGGCACGTGTGTGACACTGCCCCGGCTAAGGGCCGCACCCAGGTTTGCAGCATTGTCGCACATGGCCTTCCCTGGTTGCAGGTCCAGTGGAGATAAACATTCATGAAACTGGGTCTCCAGAGCTGACCTCAACTCCTCAGCTGTGTGACTCACATTTCCCAGACATTTCAAAGTAAACACCGCCTGATGCCGTTGAGCCCTGCTGCCAGCATAGTAAGGAGGTGTGAAGCATTCCTTCTGTGCAGTTAGAAAGCGGGTGACATTACCAGACAGGCTTTGGGTGCAGGTGGAGGACTGAGAGGAGGTTGAGGAGGCAGAAGCAGTGGAGGAACTTCTAGATAAAGAGGATTGACGCACAACAAGTGGGGACGGCAAGACTTGGACTACAGCCCTTTGTCCTGCTGTCACCATAGTTTCCCAGTGCCCAGTCAGCAACATGTAATGCCCCTGTCCATGCCTACTCGTCCAAGTGTCTGTGGTGAAATGCACCCTGTCACACACAGAGTTTCTCAAAGAAGCGGTGATGTTGTGTGTGACATGCTGGTGTAGCGCAGGCACACCATTCTTTGAGAAGTAGTGCCGACTGGGCATCTGGTACTGGGGCACTGCGACGGACATAAGGTCTCGAAAATCCTCTGTGTCCACCTGGCGAAAAGGCAGCATTTCTGTAGCCAACAGCTTGCAGATGGTGAAATTCAACCTCTTAGCTTTGTCATGGCTAGGAGGAAATGGTCTTTTACTTGTCCACATCTGAGAGACCGAGGGCTGGCTGTTGTGTTTAGACGGGGTTGAGTTAGTTTGCCTTGATCCAAAGGTGGTGCTCTTGATGTCGGACAGCGCTCAACACCAGCTAGTGTTTCAACTTCCAAATGAAATGATGACCTGCCAATCACACTGGCTGTTGCGGGAAAATAGGTGGCAGGTCTGCGTCCAAAAACATGTGTGACTGCTGTCCCCCCAGTCACAGAGGATGAAGAGGCCGCGGATGCACAAGATGGTGGTTGGCCCGGCCCGCTAGGCCACATTGTAGCACAGTGAGCTTCCCACTGCAACTTATGCTTCATATCCATGTGACATTTCATGCATGAAGTACTCAAACTATGGATTTTTTGGCCTCTACTTAGCTTTTGGTGACAAATATTACAGATAACATGAGTTGGGTCATCCTTATCGATCTGAAAAAATGCCCAGGCTATGCAAGGCTTAGAGCCCATGCGACCTGAAGAGCCACCACGACTTGTGGTCAGAGGCAGAGTTGTGGTTGAGGATGCAGTTGTTGACGTGCTTCCAGTACTCAGTCTCTGTCCAGGAAGGCGCAACCTAACCTCGTCGTCAGTAGCATCCTCCTCCACCTCCTCTGCTGACCTCATCGACTCGCTGACTGTGGGTTGACAGTAAGTGGGATCTCCAACCTCGTCATCATCACCCTGTGTGTTCTCACACCCGTCATCCTCAAAGCCAACCTCTTCCTGCCCTGACCGAAAAGTCAAGTTGTCGCTCCAATCAGGTATTTGAGTCTCATCATCGTCTTCATCATTGTCTCCACCAACAGGAGTTACAGTTTGGGAACGAGGGTCTCCATTATGCTCAGAACCTTCTTCATCTGGTCCTGGATCCGACTCATAAAGATTCTGGGCATCAGTGCAGATCATTTCCTCGTCTGGATTAACAGAGGCTCTGGAGCAGACCTTCATTTCCCAGGCTATAGTATGAGTAAACAGCTCTGCAGACTCAACCATCTGTGTTACCCCATACTCAGACGGGCATCTGGAGACTTGGAAGCTGTGAGGAAGCAAGTGCGATTGGGGTGACACCTCTGAGGACAGGAGTATTTGTGTTGTTGAAGTTGAGGTGGAGGAGAGCCCACTTGAAGGAGCACTTGATATCCGTTGAAGCACCTGCTGTTTTTGTGCCTCATCTGGAATTTGTAGCGATGGGCGTGTCCGTTAGAAAGGGATCATATCACATTGTCCACGAAAAGAAGTAGACATCTTAGTTTGGCTGGAAGATGGTCTTTCTTCTGCAGATGTTACTTCCCCCCTTATCGCGGGGGGGCTCGACCCACCTGCAGACAGTCACCAGTATTGGTAGAGGGTGGCTGGCCGTCAGGGTCCACCGCGGCTCTGGCACAAACCCGGCGACACGGAGGTCGCACGGGCAGGAACGGGCTGGCCGTGTCAGCTTCACACTCCAGCGTAGTCCCTCTGCCCGCTCGCGCCCGTAACTGCAAAGGGATGCGCAAGCGGCTTTTCTTTCCCGGGCTGTTCCCCGCCCAGCAGGAACATGGGGGAGCTCAGGTCAGCCTTCCACTGTACTCCCTTACCTCCCTCACCCTCTTTCCTTCTTCCGTTCTCCACCTAACCCCTCGGCTCTGTGGTGTCCACTCTCCCTCCAGCTCTCTCCTTCTCACAGGTGGACTACCGCGTGTATTCACACTGTGGCGAATCTTTTGGGCCCAGGCATAAGAAGTTGTCGAGGTAATGGATAATATGTGCCCCCTTAGAAACATCCATTACAACCCATTCGAGGAAGCCACTAAATGCCTCAAATAGTGAGCAGGATCTGGACCACCCCATGGGCAAACAGCGATCTATACAGTATGCTCCTTCCCAGAAGCAGCCCAATAGGTGGACACTATTCAGAGGCACAGGTAGTAAGTAACCGGAAAGCCGCATCAATGTCTGTTTTGGCCATTAGGGTGACCCTTCCCAACTTCTTGATCCGCCTGATTGCCTTGTCAAAGGATGTACAGTATATACTACTGTATTTGGTTCCGCGTCGATGTTGTCATTTACTGACCTGCCCCTTGGATATGACAAATGGTGGATTAGTCCGAATGTATTGGGTTCCGTTTTTGGCACAACTCACAATGGGGATACCACTACGTCTTGTAAGGAAAGTGTTCTGAATGGAACCGCCATTCTACCTAAAGATATTTCTTTTTTTAATTTTCTTGTCAGGACGTCTGGGTGTTGGTAGGCTGATTTTAGATTTTTACTCCAGCCTTTCTTGATTTCAGAAGGGCATGACATGCCTATATCTGTGTCTCCCCCTCCTTTTACTCCTCCACCTCTTTTTTTATCGCATGACTATATGTACTTGTCACTTTTCCATGTGTTAGTTGTGTCTTCTGAGCAGTTTGTCAGCTTTTGGACACCTTTGAAGGTGTTTTCTATGTGTTTCTATGTGTTTTTGTTTGCCTGCCATTGGTTTTAACGGTGTTCGACGGTGTTCGACGAACAGTTCGACGAACAGTTCAGCGAACACACCGGTGTTCGATTAAACGAACCGAACCCGAACACTACGGGGGTGGCTCAACTCTATTGGTAAGGACACGGAAGTCTTGCCTCTTTGCAGTCTGACACACAAAGCTGAGTTTATATTACGCTGCATTTCCCGTGACCCTCACGTTGTCCAAATTTTGCATGACAGTGATTATTGGTTGGTGACACTTCTAGACCCATGGTACAAGGAGACCTTTCTGTCTCTTATTCCCTTGCAGGACAGGCCTAAAAAAATGTTGCCACTTGTTGTGGAGTTATTAAAAAAATTCCCATCTGAAAACACTGGCGGCAGAGGTCACAGTTTGCTGCACAACCAAGGAGTACAGGCGAGAGAGACACAGATGGAATCGAGCAGAGAGCAGAGGCAGAAGAACACTGTCAAAGTTCTGGGACAGTTTTCTCAGACCCTCCCATTGCACAAGCCCAGATGCGTGGGGTACTCTCTCAAGGAAGGAAAAGTTTTGGAAGATGGTTATGGAGTACCTTGCCGACCATACCAATGTCCTCTGTGATTCCTCTGTGCCTTATAATTATTAGGCATCCAAGCTTGGCATGTGGCATGAACTGCCTCTCTACTGGAGTTCCTGGCCTGCCCTGCCGCTAGCGTTTTGTCAGATTGGGTTTTTAGTTCCGCCGGTGGAATTATAACCGTTAGGTGCATCCGCCTGTCAACTGAAAATGCTGACAGGCTGACTCTTATAAAAATAAAGAAGGGCTAGTTGAGCCAGACTTCTCGACACCACTGAATGATAGCAGTGTAGCAAAAACTCAAATACAGTGTTTTTTTGGGGGGAGGTATAACTCTATTCCCATGCACCTCTGTCTTCACACCCAGACATGGTTATACGATTCCTGATTTTGCCTATATGCTCTTGTCCTCCTCCTTCTCCACATCCTCATCCTCCATAATTATATCACCACTATATGTACCTTATCAACATATTTACATCTCTTGAAAGGGACATTGGAGTTCCTCCAAATTTTTGGCAGCCGTTGCTTCACTGCATAGGCAAACAGTATGGGAGACACACTTCCAAATAATGGGAAATTTTTTTGCAGGAGGCCCTCCGACCTCTACATCTCTTTCAAGGGGCAATGAATTTCCTCCAAATTTTGGGCAGCTGTTGCAGTCATTGCATATGCAATAACAGTATAGGAGACCCACTCGTTAATAATGGCTGGCTGATGGCTCTCTAACAATAGCAAGGGCCAACTGCTGGCCCTCTAAGAATAGTAAGGGTCACCTGATGACCCTATAAAAATAGGTTTTGTGACTTTCCCTATAAATGAAACAGGATGTGTCTGGTGATGCATCACAGACCACATGGCCAGATAAGGTTGTAAAATTTTAAAATTACATTTTCTGGTGAATGCATTTGTCTTGGTTGAAAGCAATGCAAAAGTGCAAAAACGCATCAAAAATGCTACTTGTGAACATAGCCCAAGGTGTGGAGGAGCATATTTGTTTTTGTATATTTATTTTGCCTTATATACCAGTCATTATCCTGGAAAGGATGTTCATTAACATATTTCCCAGGAAAATCCATTTTGATTTTAGTTTTTGTATGTTTTATTGTGAGTCCATAAAAGTGGCGTAAAGCCTCTGACAAGGTTGTTGACAGCAGTAACCTGGGAGTCATAAATGCTTCCAGGGTCTTCCCCATGCTGTTCCCATGTCATTTGAGCAGTGTTCTCATCGATTTAGACAATTATTAGGCCCTCTGCATACCGTTGGGGGGAGCAGCCAGAAAAATGCTCGAGTTTCCCATAGACTTACATTGGGCTCCTTACTCGATCCGAGCACTCGAGCATTCTAATTTGCTTGACTCAAAAATCGAGTACCCAAGCATTTTAGTGCTCTCTCATCACTAATAATAGTATGTCATATGTCGGGAAGGAGTTAAAGGGACTAAAAAAGTCAAATCTGTACAAAATCCTCTAATTTAGAGCAATATTCAAACCATTGAAAATGAAAATCTACCAACACACATGCAAAATGTGTCCATGATATATAATAGGCCCTATATATGTCAAAAGAGTATAATTTTGGTACGAGTTTTATTTACTGTATTAAATGATGTAGTCAACTATGTTTGTCAATATAGTTGGATTCTACATCTCAAAAATATAAATCTTGTTGTACACATATTTATTTACAATAAAAGTTAATAGAAGTCTTAAATATTTTAACCCCTTCATGCTGTGGCCATTTTACATTTTTTATTTTTTGTTTTTTCGTCCCATTCCTCCAAGAGCTATGACTTTTTTATTTTTCTGTCTACATCGCCGTATAAAGGCTTCTTTTATGTAGGACAAGCTTTAGTTTTAATTTACACCATTCATTTTAACATATGGAAAAATTTCATTTACCATGATCACTATGAGGTGAAACTGACCTACTGGGCAATATGATTTTGCAGGTCAGTATGATTGCACAGATACCAAGCATAAATATTTTTATTTTTTACTAAGGTGAAAAAATTTTCGGAAATTCGTAAAAAAAAGAAAGAAAAAAAATTTGCTTGTGTCGCCACTTTCCTAGACACGAACACTATCAATTTTCATGATATGAGCCTGTATGATGGTTTAATTTTTGCGCCATGAGCTGATGTTTTTACTGATACCATTTTGGGATTCATAGAATGCTTTGATCGCTTTTTATTGTATTTCGTTGCAATGTTGCAGAGGCAGAAAAAAGTAATTCTGGCTTTTTGATTTTTTACGCTGTTTACTAGTGTTGAGCGAGCATGCTCGACACTGCTCGGTACTCGCCCGAGCATCTCGCTACTCGGGATGTTCAGTGAGCTACGAGCATTTCTGGGTTACTCGGGCGGGAGCTCGGGTCTCCTCCCTGCACGTTTGTCGCTCTTTACAGAGCCAATGAACATGCAGGGATTGCCAGCCAGTCACTGTAATGCCGCAGCCATGTTGGTTGTGGGCATTAAAGTGATTGGCTGGCCGCACAGCGTCACCTCGAGTATTTAAAACCGGGCACCTCCATCTTGGACACAGTCGCCTGGGATAAGACAGTGTAGGGACAGTGCTGCTGAGTTAGGGAGAGAGATATATAGTGCGAAATAGTTATTGTAGGGTCTCTAAAGGCCGCCAAATCAAACAAACAGTCCTTCTCAGGACTAATCTCCATCCCAGATATCAGGCAGGCAGGCAGGCTGTATAGGAGACGCAGTGGTTATACCAACAAACAGTGCATTACAGTCCTGTGTGCTCCTGCTGGTCAAATTGCTAGACTTTTCCCCCGGTCTCAGGGGCCAGGAAAAATCCTTTTTTTTTCATCTAAATCCTGTATTTTTTTTTCCTCAGTCAGACTGTACAAATACACGTCTTATTAACCTTTTGGTATTCCACCCCCGCCCAAAAAAAATGGAGTGTGTCTGTGACTGTTCAGACACAAATATATCTGTTTAAAATATTCTGGTGTAGGCCAGATAACTAGAAGTTTGGTTTTGCAGTTCCACGGTTCAAATCTCTGTATTATCCAGCTTTTGGCTTTTTTTTCCGAAAAAAAACAGTAATAGCGTCTCCCTGACTGTTCAGACACAAATATATCTGTTTAAAATATTCTGGTCTAGGCCAGATAACTAGAAGTTTGGTTTTGCAGTTCCACGGTTCAAATCTCTGTATTATCCAGCTTTTGGCCTTTTTTCCGCAAAAATAACAGTAATAGTGTCTCCCTGACTGTTCAGAGACAAATATATCTAACTAGAAGTTTGGTTTTGCAGTTCCACGGTTCAAATGTCTGTATTATCCAGCTTTTGGCCTTTTTTACATAAAAAAAACAAACAATTTGAGTGTCTCGCTCAGTGTTCAGACACAAATATATCTGTTTAAAAGATTCTGGTGTAGGCCAGAAAAATAGAACTGTGGTTTTCCTCTTCCACTGTTCTAATCTCCTTTTTATTACCCTTTTTCCATTGATAGTGCGAGTGTAAGCTATTTTACTTCATTTACATAGGGCAAGGCGAGTGGCAAGGGACGAGGAACTGGACGTTCTGGTGATGGTGCTTGTAGAGGACGGGGCCGTGGCCAAGGTGAAAATGTGCCACAACCAACAGCCACATCTTCTCGCTCCCACTTCTTGACCGAATTATTAGGGAAGCACACTACAACACCAGTATTGCGAACTGATCAGTGTGAACAGGTTATTAATTGGATAGCAGATAATACTTCCAGTTACCTGGGCACCACCACCTCCGGTCTGTCTTCCACACGGTCAAGTTTTAGTAGAGGTGAGTCTCGACCGCATACTCCTCCTCACCCTGATGCTCCTTCCTCCCACCATGCCAAGTGTCGTCAGACAGCAACTGATTCCACAGTTGGACACTCTGAAGAGCTGTTCACTGGTCCATTTCCATATTTGTGCCCCTCGCCTGGTCCGCTTGAAGTGGTGGAAGAGGAGATCCCATATTTGAACAGTCACGGCCAGAGGAAGTCGCCGCTGGCGATTTTTCACAAGAGGTGAACGATGACGAGACACAATTGCCACGAAGTGAGGAGGAGGATCGTGGTGCCCAAGTGGAAGAGGAGGAGGTGGTGGATGATCTAGTAACTGACCCAATGTGGCAGGAGGGCACGCAGAGCAAGGCCACCAGCACACAGGGGGAGGGAGGCAGAGTACCCCAACAGGCAGGAAGAAGCATTGTGGTGGCCGAACACAGAAATCGGGCAACAGTTCCCCGTACCATCAACATGAGGGACCTTGCCAGTACAGCCGGTATGTCTTCCAGAGTCAGGAATTTTTTTTAAAGACTCTGTTGATAAACCCCAAAAAGGCCATTTGCACCACCTGCCATGCCAGCATCAGCAGGGGTCACAAAACTACCAGCCTGACCACCACCAGCATGATCAGGCACATGGCAGCAAAGCACCCGACTTTGTGGGGTGAACCCCAGGGTCCACGACCAGTGTCATCGGGTGTCACCACTGCTTCTTCCGCTGTTGTGCGTGTAAGAGAACACCCTGTTGTGCGTACAAGGCAATCCCCTGTCCATACTGCATGCAAAGATGCCCCCTCCTCTCAGTCTTCACTTGTTATGGCAGATTCTCAAGAAACAGCATCAACGTCCATGTCCACGTCCCACCGCAGTGTTCAATCGTCCCTTTGGAAGTGCATTGAGGTGAAAGGTACATTGCTGGAAAAGGAAGAAAAAAGAAAAAAAAACTCTTTAAATCTCTTAGTTTGCGAGTGTGAACAAGCTGCGTGTGTCCGGAGCGTAAGTGCGAACGAAAGTAAGTGTGTGACTTGTTTTTCAGTGAAGAGGTATTTGGGAATCCTGCAGAAAATACCTGTGTGAATTGCGGTGAGTGCTGCATTGTGACCTGCTGAGTGCTTTTCTACCTGTTTAGATTTATTGGGCTTTTTCAAACCTATTTTCTCACTACAGTTTTAGTTTCTTAGTTTACTACCTGTGTATTTAAGGGTTAACTACATTGCACTAAAATCCTGAGGTGTAGATTTACTCACAAGGGGTTAATTAAGGGGAAGGGGTCATAATTAAGGGTTTATAAGGGGCAGCTGGTTGGACATCAAGTCCTTTGGAAGTGCATTGAAGTGAAGGGTACATTGCTGGAAAAGGAAGAAAAAAAAAAAAAAAACTCTTTAAATCTCTTAGTTTGCGAGTGTGAACGAGCTGCGTGTGTCCGGAGCGTAAGTGCGAACGAAAGTAAGTGTGTGACTTGTTTTTCAGTGACTTTGGATTCAGGGAGTTTGGAAGGGAGGAATTAGGACTGAATTGCTGACTGTATTTCATTCTTTCTTTACTTTACTTTTTACTTAATTAATCCACCTGACCTACTTATCTGATTCCCCCGTCCATACTTGATACTTAACTGATCCCCCGCCGATATCTAATTGATACACTTGCACATCCCTAATTGATCCCCGTCCATACACCTATATATAAATAATTGTGTTTTGTACTTGTATATATATACTGACTGTATCCCCATATTTAGAATGACGTCCATGTTGGCCGGAGCCGTGCAGTGTACATCTTGCGCAATGTATGCATTCCGTGAGCAACCGCTCGAGGATCCATACTGCTGCGAGAGATGTGAGCATATCGTGCACTTGGAAGCCCAAATTCTGGATCTAAGTGCTCAGATAGCGGTACTGAGGAGCATCGACAACATGGAACGGAGTTTGCTGCTCACCGAGCAGACACTCAATGGGTCAATACTGGGGGTGGAGCATAGAGGGGAAGTGCAGGCTGAACAGGCAGGGAGCTGGATAACAGTTAGGAGGGATAGAGGGAAGGAGTATAGGAAGGCTGGTTCAGAACCGGCATTATTGGAGCACGACAGATCCTCTGACCGCCGGGGGAGTGTATGCTCCAGTAATGAGGGGGAGGGGGGAAGTGTAGGGCAGGCAAGACAGGTTCTGGTAGTGGGTGACTCTATTATTAGGGGGACAGACAGGGCAATCTGTCATAAAGACCGGGATCGCCGAACGGTGTGCTGCCTCCCTGGCGCTCGAGTCCGGCACATCGCGGATCGGGTTGACAGGTTACTGGGTGGGGCTGGCGAAGACCCAGCGGTCATGGTCCACATCGGCACCAATGACAAAGTGAGTGGTAGATGGAGGGTCCTTAAAAATGATTTCAGGGACCTAGGTAGGAAGCTTAGGGCAAGGACCTCCAAGGTAGTTTTCTCAGAAATACTACCAATCCCGCGAGCCACACAGGAGTGCCAACGGGAAGTTAGGGAGGTGAATAAGTGGCTAAAGAGTTGGTGCAAGGCAGAAGGGTTTGGGTTCATGGAGAACTGGGCCAACTTCGCGGTCGGCTACAGGCTCTACCGTAGGGACGGGCTGCACCTCAATGGGGAGGGTGCAGTGGTGCTGGGGAAGAAGATGGCTAATAGGTTGGAGGAGTTTTTAAACTAGGGACGGGGGGGAAACCAAGGAAATAGGTGGGATGTGAGGCAAGCAAGGGGGAAGGGGAGAAGTGAATATAATGAGGGTGGAGAGGGGGGTGGGGATAGTACAGTTAGATCGTTAGAGAAGAATAGGATGCTAAATAACCCAAAAGTTTTATCTTGCATGCTGACCAACGCAAGAAGCCTGACCAATAAGGCGGATGAGCTGCAGGCGCTTATATCGGAGGAGAGGTATGACATCGTAGGTATAAAAGAGACTTGGCTAGACGATAGCTACGACTGGGCGGTAAATTTATTAGATTATAGTTTATTTAGAAGGGACCGGAAACAGGGGAAAGGCGGAGGAGTCTGCTTATATGTAAAGTCATGTCTAAAACCCAGACTAAGGGAAGATATAGGAGAGGGAGAAGAGGGGGTCGAGTCCATGTGGGTAGAGATAGAGGGAACTAAAAATAATAATAAAATATTACTGGGGGTCTGCTATAAGCCACCAAATATAACAGAGGAGAATGAGAATCTGCTATTAGGACAAATAGACAAAGTAGCAAAACATAATGAAGTGATTGTAATGGGGGATTTCAACTACCCGGATATTGACTGGGAAAAAGAAACCTGTAGATCTCAGAAAGGAAAAAGGTTCTTGACAAATATTAAGGATAATTATCTCTCCCAACTAGTGCAGGAACCAACGAGAGGGAAGGCCGTGTTGGACTTAATATTGACTAATAGGCCTGATAGAATAACTGAGGTACAGATAGGGGGGCACCTAGGTAATAGCGACCATAATATTGTCGACTTCAAAATGCCCTTCAGTAGGGTTATCAATAAGGGAACAACAAAAACATTAAACTTTAGGAGGGCGAAGTTTGATCAGCTGAAAGAAAGCCTTCAACTTATTGACTGGGACAAAGTTCTTAATCAAAGGAATACGAATAGTAAATGGGAAACCTTCAAAAGAATTCTGAATACTCAGTGCGAGAGAGATATACCGTATGGGAATAAAAGGGCCAGAAATAAGAGGAAACCAATATGGTTGAACAAGAACGTAAAAGGGGCGTTAAATAGCAAAAAAGAGGAATTCAAGAGATTAAAACAAGAAAACAGTAAGGAAGCACTAATGTGTTACAAGGAAAAAACGAGAACCTGTAAAAAACAAATAAAAATAGCGAAGGAGGAAACAGAGAGACGTATTGCTAGGGAAAGTAGATCAAATCCCAAACTGTTCTTTACGTATATAAATAGTAAAAGGATTAAATCAGATAATATTGGACCGATAAAAAGTGAGGAAGGCAAAATCATAGAGAAAGATGAGGATAAAGCTAATCTATTAAATAATTTTTTTTTGACAACTTTCACAAAGGAAATCGAACTAACAGGAGAAATGAGAAGTGACAAACTTAATCCTCCACTAAGTATGACAAATCTAACCCAAGCTGGGGTACAGAAACGCCTCAGTAACATTAAAATAAACAAATCACCAGGACCTGATGGCATACACCCACGGGTACTAAGGGAACTAAGTAATGTGATAGACAGACCGTTATATCTTATATTTAAGGACTCTGTTGAGACTGGGTCTGTGCCACTTGATTGGCGACAGGCGAATGTAGTGCCAATATTCAAAAAGGAAGCGAAAAGTGACGCTGGAAACTATCGGCCGGTGAGTCTGACGTCCGTTGTGGGCAAAATTTTTGAAAGCTTCATTAAAGAGGCAATTACGGAGCATCTTGATGCTAATAATCTTTTAATCCCGAACCAACATGGATTCATGAGGAATCGCTCCTGCCAAACAAACCTGATTGACTTCTACGAGGAGGTTAGCTCTCGAGTAGATCAGGGGGAACCAGTGGATGTCGTGTATCTCGACTTCTCAAAAGCGTTCGATAGCGTGCCACATAATACGTTGGTATACAAGATAAGAATGATGGGGCTGGGGGAAAATGTCTGCAAGTGGGTAGCTAACTGGCTAAAGGATAGAAGGCAGAGGGTGGTTATAAATGGAATATACTCAGATTGGGTAAGCGTCACTAGTGGGGTACCACAGGGGTCTGTACTAGGCCCAATATTATTTAATATCTTTATTAACGACATAGTCAACGGGATAAATAGTAAAATATCAATATTTGCAGATGACACAAAGTTATGTAAAACAATTAATACAAAAGAGGACAGTGCAGACCTACAGAGGGATTTGGATAAGCTGGGTAGGTGGAGCATTAAATGGCAAATGAGGTTTAACGAGGAGAAATGTAAGGTCATACATATGGGAAGGAAAAATGGAAGTCACCAGTACTCACTGAATGGGAAATCATTGGGGAATTCAGAGATGGAGAAGGACTTGGGCATCTTGATTGATAGCAAACTAAATTGGACTGCCCAAAGTCAGGCCGCTGCTGTAAGGGCAAACAGGGTAATGGGATGTATCAGAAGAGGTATAGCTGCAAAGGATGAGAACATTGTTCTTCCACTGTACAAAGCACTGGTCAGACCACACTTGGAATACTGTGCTCAGTTATGGGCCCCAATATATAGAAAGGATATAAATGAGCTTGAAAAGGTACAAAGGAGGGCAACAAAATTAATAAAGGGAATGGAGGGACTGCAATACCCAGAGAGGTTGGCAAAACTAGGACTATTCAGCCTGGAAAAGAGAAGGTTGAGGGGGGACATAATAAATGTGTACAAATATGTTAGGGGACAGTATAGAGATCTTGCCCGGGATTTGTTCAAAGGGAGGGATATTACGGTAACAAGAGGGCACTCACTAAGACTGGAAGAGAAAAGGTTTCAGCACCAGCATAGGAAGGGGTTCTTTACGGTAAGAGCAGTGAGAATATGGAATTCACTGAGTGAGGAGACGGTAATGTCGGATTCACTACACCAGTTCAAGCGGGGACTGGATACATTTCTAGATACCAGGCAGATTTCAGCATATACTTAAAAATAAAATAAAATAGGTTGATACAGGGATTTATTCTGACTGCTGGTTTCAGAGTCGGGAGGGAATTTTTCCTCAGGTGAAGATTGGCCCAATCATTTGGGGTTTTTGCCCTCCTCTGGATCAACTTTAGCAATTACAGAACTAACAGGTCGAACTTGATGGATGCAAGTCTTTATTCGGCTTTACAAACTATGTTACTATGTTACTATATCCCAGACCTTTGAACGAAAGCGCAAATTTGGAGCCACAGTCCTAAATTCGCACATTTCACAACTGCTTGCATTGGAAATGCTGCCTTTTAGCCTGGGGGAGGCGGAATCCTTCTGCATCCTTATGGCGGTGGCTGTACCTCAGTACTCGGTCCCCAGCCGACACTATTTTGCCCGGTGTGCCATCCCCGCACTACACAAGCACGTGTCCCAAAACATCTGCCGTGCCCTCAACAACACAGTTACTGGGAGAGTCCACCTGACAACGGACACGTGGACAAGTGCTTGTGGCCAGGGATGGTACATCTCCCTGACGGCACACTGGGTAAACATAGTGGAAGCCAGGACCCATCGGACCTTGAGACGGAACACATCCTCCCCACACTGAGGATTGCGGGCCCTATGTCAGTCAGAGTTGCCCCCACAGTGTACAGCTGCTGCGCATCATCCTCCTCCTCCTCCTCCTTTTCAGCCTTCATCTCAGATATCACCACATCAGTTATAAGCTGGAAGCACTGCAGTACTGCCTCAGCCAAGCGGCAACAGGCTGTGCTGAAACTTATAAGCTTAGGTGATAAACCTCACACTGTTTGTGAGTTGTGGGCAGCTGTGAAAGAGCAGGCAGATCTGTGGCTGAGATAGCTGAACCTACATCCAGGCATGGTCGTGTGTGACAATGGCCGTAACCTGGTGGCGGCTCTGAGGCGAGGCAAGATCACACACGTACCATGCCTGGCTCATGTGCTTCAGCGGTTTCTTAAATCGTACCCTGATTTGGCAGATCTGCTCGTCAAAGTACACCGCCTGTCAGCTCATTTTCGTAAGTCGGCTACAGCTTTCGCCGCTCTTGCTGTGTTGCAGCAGCATTTGCAGCTTTCGGAACACCGACTGGTGTATGATGTCTCCACACGTTGGAACTCTACCCTCCACATGATGCAAAGGATTTGTGAGCAGAAGAGAGCAGTTGTGGAGTACCAGCTGCAACAAGGCCGTTGATATTCAGGTCAGTCTCCACACATAAGACCTCAGGAGTGGACTTTGATGTGTGACATATGTACCATCCTGACAAACTTTGAGGAGTCCACCAAGATGGTGAGTGGCGATGATGCCATCATTAGCATCAGCATTTCACTTGTCTGTCTTTTGCAACGCTCTCTGCAGAGAATTAAAGAGGAGGCATTGCAGCCAGAGTATGATGAGATGGATCAGGAAGCCGTAGCGGGCGATTACACACAGCCCAGCCTCATCTCATCCCAACGTGCACTGGGGGACAATGAGGGAGAAGAGGAGGAGGAAGAACAGGAGCTGGTATCATGTGCTGTAGACGGTAGTACCTGTACAACTGTCATACCTTCGGTACAGCGTGGCTGGCATGAGGACAGGGGTGGGGAGGAGGAGGAGGAGGAGTAAAACATGGTCAGTTGTCATCTTGGTGAGGACACGGAAGTCTTGCCCGTTACCAGTCTGGCACGCATGGCTGACTTTATGTTTCGCTGCCTTAACCATGTCCCTCGCGTTGTCAAAATGTTAAGTGACAGTCATTACTGGTTGGTGACACTTTTAGATCCCCGCTACATGGAGAACTTTCACTCTCTTATTCCTGAGGTGGAGAGGTCTACAAAATGGGGCAGTACCAGAAGGCTCTTGCTGTAGAACTGTTAAAAATATTCCCATCTGAACTGGCTAGCGGCAGAGGTCACAGTTCATTGCCCAACCAAGGCGTACATGCAAGAGAGACGCAACTCCAATCCAGCAGAGGCAGGGGAACACTGTCAACGTTCTGGGACAGTTTTCTCAGACCCTCCCTTCGGACAGACCCTGAGGCGCAGGGTACTCTCACAAGGAGTGGAAAGTTTCAAAGATGGTGAGGGAGTACCTTGCCGACCGTATCTGTGCCTTTTAATTATTGGGTATCCAAGCTGGACACTTGGAATGAACACACTCTCTACGCCTTGGAGGTCCTGGCCTGCCCTGCCACTAGCGTGTTATCGGAGCATGTTTTAGTGCCGCTGGAGGAATTATAACTGATAAGCGCACTCGCCTGTCAACTGACAATACTGACAAGCTGACCCTTATTAAAATGAACAAGGGCTGGATTGGGTCAGACCTCTCATCACCACCAAATGACAGCGGAGTAACAAAGTCAAATCCACTGTGTTATTTCGGGAGGTGTATTCCCATGCACAGCTTCACACCCACACATGGGTATACGCTTCCTCATTTCGGCTGCATTTTGCTCTTTTCCTTATCCTCAGCCTCCACCATCACTATACCACCTGGGTGGCCGTGTTCTGTGTTGCCAACATTGCAAGTTGCTCCATCCTAATTTTTGGCAGCTTTTGCTTGGAAGGCATAGGCAAAGACTATGGGAGACCCACTCCCCAATGATGGGAATAATGTTTTTATTATGCTGTACTGCATGACTCTTGCAAGAGGCATGTAAACCATCTTGTTAAACCACTCTGAACTCCACAGCTCTTTCAAGGGGCATTAAAACCATCTTGCTAAGTTATTGTGACCTATACCACTCTTCCAAGGGGAATTGATATTGTCTTTTTATTCAACTGCGACCTCCACCACTCTTCCAAGGGGCATTAAAACTGTCTTGTTAAGCTACTGTGACCTCCACGTCTCTTCCAAGGGGCATTATAACCGTTTTGTTAAACCACTCTGAACTCCACAGCTCTTCCAAGAGGCATTAAAACCATCTTGTTAAGCTTCAGTGACCTCCAGGTCTCTTCCAAGGGCCATTAAAACCGTCTTGTTAAATCACTCTGAACTCCACGTCTCTTCCAAGGGGCATTAAAATTGTCTTGTTAAGCTACTGTGACCTCCACGTTTCTTCCAAGGGGCATTAAAACCATCTTGTTAAACCACTCTGAACTCCACAGCTCTCCCAAGGGGCATTAAAACCGTCTTGTTAAGCTACTGTGACCTCCACGTCTCTTCCAAGTGGCATTAATACAGACTTGTTAAACCACTCTGAACTCAACAGCTCTTCCAAGGGGCATTAAAACCATCTTGTTAAGCTACTGTGACCTCCACCACTCTTCCAAGGGGCATTGATATTGTCTTTTTATTCCACTGCGACCTCCACCACTCTTCCAAGGGGCATTAAAACCATCTAGTTAAGCTACTGTGACCTCCACCACTCTTCCAAGGGGCATTGATATTGACTTTTTATTCCACTGCGACCTCCACCACTCTTCCAAGGGGCATTAAAACCGTCTTGTTAAGCTACTGTGACCTCCACGTCTCTTCCAAGGGGCATTAAAACAGTTTTGTTAAACCACTCTGATCTCCACGTCTCTTCCAAGGGGCATTAAAACCGTCTTGTTAAGCTACTGTGACCTCCATGTCTCTTCTAAGGGGCATTGATATTGTCTTTTTATACCACTGCGACCTCCACCACTCTTCCAAGGGTCATTAATAGTGTTGAGCCACCCCCGTAGTGTTCGAGTTCGGTTCGGTTCGTCGAACACCCGTGTGTTGGCCGAACTGTTAGCCGAACACCTTCGAACACCGTTAAAACCAATGGCAGGCAAACAAAAACACATAGAAACACATAGAAAACACCTTCAAAGGTGTCCAAAAGCTGACAAACTGCTCAGAAGACATAACTAACACATGGAAAAGTGACAAGTACATATAGTCATGCGAAAAGAAAAGAGGTGGAGGAGTAAAAGGAGGGGGAGACACAGATATAGGCATGTCATGCCCTTCTAAAATCCAAAAAGTGAGAAGCCGACACGGCCAGTTCGTTCCTGCCCGTGCCACCTTCGTGTCACCGGGTTTGTGCCAGAGCCGCGGTGGACCCTGACGGCCAGCCCCAATCTCCCAATACTGGTGCCTGCCCGCTAGTGGGTCGAGCCCCCCCGTGGTGGGGGGGGTAACATCTGCAGAAGAAAGACCATCTTCCAGCCAAGCTAAGATGTCGACTTCTTTTCGTGGACAATGTGATACGATCCCTTTCTTACGGACATGCCCATCGCTACAAATTCCAGATGAGGCACAAAAACAGCAGGTGCTTCAGCTGATTTTAAGTGCTCCTTCAAGTGGGCTCTCCTCCACCTCAATTTTAACATCACTAATACTCCAGTCCTCAGAGGTGTCACCCCAATCGCACTTGCTTCCTCACAGCTCCCAAGTCTCCAGCTGCCCGTCTGAGTATGGGGTAACACAGATGGTTGAGTCTGCAGAGCTGTTTACTCATACTATAGCCTGGGAAACGGAGGTCTGCTCCAGAGCTTCTGTTAATCCAGATGAGGAAATGATCTGCACAGATGCCTAGAATCTTTATAAGTCGGATCCAGGACCAGATGAAGAAGGTTCTGAGCATAATGTAGACCCTCGTTCCCAAACTGTCACTCCTGTTGGTGGAGACAATGATGAAGACGATGATGAGACTCAAATACCTGATTGGAGCGACAACTTGACTTTTCGGTCAGGGCAGGAAAAGGTTGGCTTTGAGGACGACGGGTGTGATAACACACAGGGTGATGATGACGAGGTTGGAGATCCCACTTACTGTCAACCCACAGTCAGCCAGTCGATGAGGTCAACGGAGGAGGTGGAGGAGGATGTAACTAGCCCAGGGGATGGGGATGACTCGGTACCCGGGCCTTTGCCTGGCCTTGGGGATGTCGCGGTGGTCGACTCCCTGGCCCGTACCCTGGGGTCACTCTTTAAAAGAGTGGATAATTGTTAATTTTATAAGAGTTCGTGACGCCACCTGTGGTATCTGGTGAGAAGCACCAGCGCTGCAGCAGTCCACTGAGACCGGTGATAAGGCAGCTCGATGGTATAGCTCCCCACAGGTGGAGCTAGGTCTCAGGGCAGCGTATGCAGGGGGAATGCAGGACAGGCGAGACCCAGCTGGGTCAGAGCAAGAACGGGAACGGACATGGTAGTCACTTCAGTACCTTTTACTGGAGGAAATTCAGGCACATCCCGGAGCACTGTAGGGTGAAGGGTGAATATCAGGATCCTCCCCAATGAGCAGGTGTAGGGCCTCCTGTTTCTTGCCTCTGCGTAGTAAGTTTCTGACCTGCCTGGAGCTAGGCCTAACTTTGTCTCTGTCCTGCGCTGGCTGACCTTGTGGTAGGGCCTTCTCTTGGAGTTCACGCTCCCACTATGCGGGGCCTAAGCTTCTCCTGGCTCTGTTACGTATCAGCACCTTAGCGATCCTGGGACTTGTAGTTCTCCAGGGATTCCGGTTATGCCTTACTGAATCTAGCTAGCAGGAGCCTCGTGCTCCACTGCTGAACTATTAACTGAGTTCTCTAGACTAGACTGAGCTCCACTGCAGACTGACCTCTCTTAGGCTTCTCTACTGCAGGAACTCTTCAGAGGAACTGAACTGCCTAGCTCCACCTTCCCTATATATATCCCTAACGGGCTACCTCTGCTGGTCTGAGGTGGAAGGTGGAGATGTGTGAATGTTTATGGGGGCCTCTTGTGGAGGATTCCATCAATACACTCTTCTAGGATCTGTGATACCAAGCACAGCGGGGCGTCACAGATGCTATTGACGACGAGGTTAGGTTGCGCCTTCCTGGACAGAGACGGAGTACTGGAAGCACGTCAACAACTGCGTCCTCAACCACAACTCTGCCTCTGACCACAAGTCGTAGTGGCTCTTCAGGTCGCATGGGCTCTAAACCTTGCATAGCCTGGGCATTTATTCAGAATGATAAGGATGACCCAACTCGTGTTATCTGTAATATTTGTCGCCAAAAGCAAAGTAGAGGCCAAAAAATCCATAGTTTGAGTATATCATGCATGTACCGTCACATGGATATGAAGCATAAGTTGCAGTGGGAAGCTCACTGTGCTACAATGCGGCCTAGCAGGCTGGGCCAACCACCGTCTGCCCCATCTTGTGCATCCACGGCCTCTTCATCCTCTGTGACTGGAGGGACAGCAGTCACACATGTTTTTGGCCGCAGACCTGCCACCTCTTTACCTGCAACAGCCAGTGTGATTGGCAGGTCGTCAGTTCATTGGGAAGTGGAAACACCTGCTGGTGTTGAGCGCTCTCTGACATCGAGAGCACCACCTTTGGATCAAGGCAACCTAACATGTCCGCCTGCATCTTCCTCACAGACCGGCAGTTTGCCGGGGACACCCTACTCAACCCCGTCTAAGCACAACAGCCAGCCCTCGGTCCCTCAGATGTGGAAAAGTAAAAGACCATTTCCTCCTAGCCTTGAGAAAGCTAAGAGGTTGAATTTCACCATCTGCAAGCTCTTGGCTACAGAAATGCTGCCTTTCTGCCTGGAGGACACAGTGGATTTTCGAGACCTTATGCCCGTCGCAGTGCCCCAGTACCAGATGCCCAGTCGGCACTACTTCTCAAAGAAAGGTGAGCCTGCGCTCCACCAGCATGTCGCACACAACATCACCGCTTCTTTGAAAAACTCTGTGTGTGACAGGGTGCATTTCACCACAGACACTTGGACGAGTAGGCATGGACAGGGGCGTTACATGTCGCTGACTGGGCACTGGGTAACTATGGTGACAGCAGGACAAGGGGCTGCTGTCCAAGTCTTACCGTCCCCACGAGTTGTGCGTCAATCCTCTTTATCTCGAAGTTCCTCCACTGCTTCTGCCTCCTCAACCTCCTCTCGGTCCTCCACCTGCACCCAAAGCCTGTCTGGTAATGCCACCTGCTTTCTAACTGCGCAGAAGGAATCCTGCACACCTCCTTACTATGCTGGCAGCAGGGCTCAAGGCATCAGTGTTTACTTTGAAATGTCTGGGAAATGTGAGTCACACAGCTGAGGAGTTGTGGTCAGCTCTGGAGACCCAGTTTCATGAATGGTTGTCTCCACTAGACCTGCAACCAGGGAAGGCTGTGTGCGACAATGCTGCAAACCTGGGTGCAGCCCTTCGCCGGGGCAATGTCACACACGTGCCTTGTATGGCTCACGTGTTGAACCTGGTTGTCAATAAATTGTTAGCCCACTATCCCGGACTAGATGGCCTTCTGCAGAGGGCACGGTCGCTGTGTGCTCACTTCCGCCATTCGCATCCCGCAGCTCAACGACTTACATCTCTACAGAAGTCGTTGGGCCTGCCAGTTCACCGGCTGAAATTCGATGTGCCGACACGGTGGAATTCAACACTGACCATGTTTCAGCGACTGTGGCAGCACCGACAAGCCCTGGTGCAATACGTTCTGACGTATAGCCGGGGCCAACGAGATCCAGAGGTGGGGCAAATCACGCTGCAGGAGTGGTCTCAGATCAGGGACCTATGAAGTTGACGCGCCCCCTGGGCAGTGGGGTACCCTGAGCCAGGCCGGTAGACACTGGGGGTTGTAGTCACTGTGGGGTGACCCGGTCCGTGATCCAGGGTGGTCAATCCAAGGGTAATTTGTATATATAGGTTTTATAATGTCCGACTACGCCACCTCTGGAGTGGGGCAAAAGGGGCCGCTGCTGCGGAACAGTCCTCTGAAGCTGGTGGTTTTGCAGCAATGGTATTATTACTCACCACAGGAAGAGTGTAGCTTCAGGGCAGTGTGGGTGGATGATGGTGGTTGTAGTGCAGGGAGTCAGTAATGAACACAGAGTCCGTGTGATGCAGTCCCAAGATCTTTACTCACAGTTGTTGCAGTCCAGATTACAGGTACCAGAGCAATCTCACCCGTCGTGCTGTGCGTACTCAGTGAGGGGCTCAGTCCACCCCCAGATAGCTCCGGAGTACTTAGCAGGACCCCCTTCTGTGTGTCCTTTCTCTGGCCTTCTCCCTGCACCTCACACCCAGTGACACTTCTATCCGGTGTCCTCGGGCCTTGGCGGGCGACTTGTGTTCCGTCCCCTGGGTCCTATGTGGCTACCTTCTTAGTGAGACTGGTGTGGACTTTTACCTGCAGTACATGAAATGCTGCAGCCTCCAGTTTCTAGTTGAGCCTTGCTGTTTCTCCGCTAGTTGAGGGACCGGTTCCCCTTATCTGTCCTGACCCCTCTACCTCCTGGTAGCAGCAGGAGTACGGGTGGCCTTCTGCACGGCCCGTAGCCCTAGGGTCCCTTCGGTTCCTGGAGCCTTCTTACTCCCACTCCTCTCTTTTCTCCTTCAGTCCTGGGCCTCCCAGGCTAGGCCCGCCTCTGGAGCAGAGCTCATGCCGAGCCTCTGCTTCTGTCACTTTTCCTCCTCTGACTGGCTAGCTCTTTCTAAGATGGCTTCCTATTTATACTCTCCCTGTCATGTGCTCCGCTAAGCTGCTCCCCTAAGCACCCACTACATAGGACCTTCCCACCAGCTAGGGACCTGGGACTGCGCTCTCCCTTAGGAGCAATCTCGCCCTACTCCCACTGCGGGTATGTGTTGGATGCAGGTGTTAGGGTCCCGAGCCATATGCCTTCCTTACCTGAGGGTGAGATACCACACCTCTGGGTGAGATGCAGTAACTCTGTGGCGACTGAACCCTCAGGGGCGCCACACACCCTTCTGCACAGATTTGAAATGGCGACGAAGATGTTTAGTGCTGACGATGATGCCATTATCAGCATGACTATTCCGGTGATTTACATGCTGGAGCACACATTAAACAGAATTCAGAGTCAGGTGGTGGGACAAGAGGAGGTGGAGGAAGTAGAGGAGGAGTCATATGCGAAAGGGATAAAATCTCCAAGGTCCAGACGGTTGGCAGCACCAAGGCGGCAGGCATGGGAGGGTTGGGGAGAGGGATTAACCAGGGCGCATGGTAGCAGCCAAACTGTTGAGGAAGGTGCAGGAGCCGAGGAAGAAGTGGAGGACGAACTGGCGATGGGCATGGAAGACTCATCAAATGAGGGAGACCTTGATCACATTTCTGTTGTGCGAGGTTGGGTGGAGAGGGCAGAGGAAGGAAGCATGATTCTTACCTCGCTACCAACACAACAAGGACTTGGTCCTCCTGGATGCGCAAGACACATGAGTGCCTTCTTGCTGCACTACCTGCAACATGACCCTCAGATTGTCAGAATTCGAAGTAATCCCGACTACTGGGTTGCCACACTCTTAGATCCCCGGTACAAAAGTAAATTTGCCGAAATAATTCCTGCCATAAAAAGGGATTGACGCATGCAGGAGTATCTGCAGACGCTGTTGCAGAATCTTACATGTGCTTTTCCACAAAACACCAGAGGTGCACGTAGTGAATCTCACAGTTCTAACTTGCCAACCGTGGGACTGTCGATTCTTCATCACTCAAACCATAACAGTAACACAGTATCTGCTGGTAACAGCAATTTTGTGGAATCGTTTCACCACTTTTTTAGACCATCCTTTGCAAGGCCACAGGAGACAAGAAGTCTGACACATAGTCAAAGCCTAGAGAGGATGGTGCAGGAGTATCTCCAAGTGAACATCGAAGCCATGACTGTGTCACTGGACCCTTGCTCATTTTGGTATTCCAATCTGGAAAAATGGCCGGAGCTCGCCACTCACGCCTTGGAGATCTTGTCATGCCCTGCAGCCAGTGTTCTCTCTGAACGTGTGTTCAGCCCTGCTCTTGGTGTGCTGACAGATAAGCGCACGCGTCTGTCCACTGAGAATGTAGACAAACTCACGTTCATAAAGATGAACAAATCATGGATTCGCAAGGACTTTTCTACCCCTGTGTTATCCTTGGGAGACTAAAACCTTGAGGATTTGGTAAAATCACCTCACCAACCATTTTAAGCAACTGTGGGGCAATTGATGCCACTTAACCCTAGAACGCATGACCATAAAAATCTACACTTTCATATACCTTGGGCCTTTTAGGCCTGTGTGCAAATAACATGGAATAACTCAAACTCAAATGACAAACAACTATATACATGAAGAATACCTAGAGTTTCAAAATTCTAACTAAAGTAATCTTGCAGAAAATAGAAAACAATTAACAGGGCGGGCCTGCGAGGCCCCAGGTATGCGTTCTAGGGTTAAGTGGTGTCTGTGCCATAATTTGGGGAAAAAATGGAGACTCTTTTTGGAGTCCCCTTGCTGTGTCTTACGTAACGTTGGCATCGTCAATTCCAGGTGGGTTGGGTCGCTTCCCCCCCCCTTTTAACTGTAAGAAACTACATACACTATGGCTTGGGGTAACACAGATGGCTGAGTCTGAAGAGTTGGTTACTCACTTACTTGTCTGCTAGTCAGCGTAGAATTTTTAACTGCATCTAGCCTAGGCAACACTTTGGGCGCAGTAGCCCAGCTGCGAAGCAAGCTGCACCGCCTGTGTATCTAATAAGAATTTTTAAATGCATCTAGCCTAGGCACACTGTGGGACCCCCAACCAAACCCAGACGCTCAGCCCCCCTACCGCCCCCCTTTCCTTGACAATACAATAATGTAACTCTTACAACTGGATGGGTGAGGATGGGTCACAGCTTTATTAACTCTTTATACTCATTACATTAGAAAGGCATTTTATTTCTAAAATAATTCAGCTTGTTGCAGCATGCCCTGGTTCTCCACTCCGGCAAGTTGGCCAACAAGTGTAACTCTCCAACATGTCCTTTCTATTTCCAGGCCACGGAGGATCCTGCGTACTCGTATGCAGGACTCTGACCCCCACCCATCACTCTTAACGCTTGTTCCACTCCGTCCTGGAGTCCTGACAGGAATATGTCCAGTACAATATCCATTAAGTGAACAACGTCGGGCCGTATGAGGCCTGCTTTATCTCCTTCCAGTTGTCGGTGTCGTACCACTACACCGCCTCTGTCTCTTCCAAATTTTGCCATCCGAATATTTATTACCCGCCTTGTCCGTTCGATGGCCGTGATGTCTCGCGCACCTTGCCATACCGCTATCGGCACAATCTCTGACCATACTATAGCTAGTTTTGTGAAAAATTCTCTGAAGCGCTCAGTGTCTAGTTTCATTATTGCCATTAGTTATGCGCTCTTGTGATGACCTAGGTTGTTTCCCCGGCCTGTATAACTAACATGACCGGACATCTTGCCTCTCTCCCTACCTTGATTACCTCCATTGGTACCTGTGGCCATAGCAGGCCTCTAATACCTCTCTAGTTGAAATATGTGTTATGAAACTCTAATTTCCTCCCGCCTGGGCAGACTTTCGCCATTTTTCTGCCCAATACATATACGAGTGGCCTATCACCCACACTGTTGGCTTTGCGTCACCTGTAAAAGAAACAAGCCACGTTAGGATAACAAGTCCGGTTTTATGTATCTTGCCTAACACGTGGATCGCCATCTCCCTATCCTTTGAACTTCTGTTTCTGACAGTCCTGCTCTTGCTGCTTCCGTGGTCCCACCTATGCGGAATGAGTGTGTCCCGTAATCTTTGCGGTGGTTCCCTGCCGATGTGATGCATTTATGAAATATAGCTTGGAACTGGTATCTTGATAATGGCATTCCATCAATGTGTGATAGGAAGAAATTACTTTGTGATCTGATGGTTAGATATGTTTTTACTATTGTTACCCGACTCAGTGTACCGTTTGTGGGTTGTAGAAGTACCCAAGTGCCCCTGCCCGCTGGAACCGTTTTCGATTTGTGTATGCGTAGACGTATTGCATTATTGGCTATGACTACGTCATGGTGTAATAAGCCTCCACTGGTGGTAATTTTGGATTGAGGGACTAATTCGCTTATTCATAGCGCCCCGAAGAAGGCAATCACAAATGCAGTAGACAGTAGTGTTGCTTCAAATTGTGAGTGTCATGTTAATGGTGTTAGGGATATGATGTGAGAAATCAGTTTTAGTGACACGGGACGGGACGTCAACACTCCTGACTTGGCTGACCCCTTTTCCACCCTTTTATGGATTGTCTGATGATGAACCTTTGTCACATCTCCCCAATTCAGTAGTTAGAAGTGAAATGCTACTCCGGTCAGACACCGCTGCGCTGACGCCCCTGATATGCCCCTCATAATAAGCTGGTGGAGAAATTCTATGGTGACTTGTGATCTGGCTTGTTCACATTGGTCAACCCGTCTGCCTGCTACTAGTCGTGTCCACTCTTCCCATGCCTTACCGTATGCTTGCCACGTCGACGGGGCAACTGACGCTCTGATTAATGGCATCAACTATTTGCCACTAGATCCCATAGGGAAGGTGGGCAACTGTTGCCTGATGGGTGGGCGTTGTGGAAGAGCTCTGTGAAAATCTGAAAATTGAATTGTTATAAAGCGTTAGCAGCAACTTTAGACCCCTCAGCATAGTGGCTAGCGCGGACCCATACATTGTGTTTTAGGCAAAGGAATGCTAGCCTGGGTAGTAGGCCTAGCACTGGGAGAGACGATGATGCCATCTTATTAATGCAGTGCGCTAGGCTGGTGTTTTTTGTTATGAAGCGTATATTTTTGTAAGCCAGGCACGCGCCCCATATTTCTATTGCTACCACTATTGGGAAGAAAAATTATTTTCAGGGCTAGATGCAGCTAAAAATTATTATTAATTTAAAAGCTGGTGGAGCTTGGTATAGATGGCCTAATGCAATGAGTCCCACACACTGCTTGAAGCACAAATATTTTTTCAGAGCTAGATGCAGATAAAAATTATTTTTAATTTGCAACCTGATGGAGGTCAGTATAGATGGACTAATAGAGAAAGTCCCACACACTGCTAGAAGGCCAAATATTTTTTCAGAGCCAGATGCAGAAAAAAATTATATTCAATTTGCAACCTGATGGAGGTCAGTATAGATGGACTAATAGAACAAGTCCCACACACTGCTAGAAGGCCAAATATTTTTTCAGAGCTAGATGCAGATAAAAATTATTTTTAATTTGCAACCTGATGGAGGTCAGTATAGATGGACTAATAGAGAAAGTCCCACACACTGCTAGAAGGCCAAATATTTTTTCAGAGCTTGATGCAGACAAAAAATTATTTTTCATTTGCAACCTGATGGAGGTCAGTATAGATGGACTAATAGATAAAGTCCCACACACTGCTAGAAGGCCAAATATTTTTTCAAAGCTAGATGCAGATAAAATTATTTTTAATTTGCAACCTGATGGAGGTCAGTATAGATGGACTAATAGAGAAAGTCCCACACACTGCTAGAAGGCCAAATATTTTTTCAGAGGTAGATGCAGAAAAAAATTATATTCAGTTTGCAACCTGATGGAGGTCAGCATAGATGGACTAATAGAGAAAGTCCCACACACTGCTAGAAGGCCAAATATTTTTTCAGAGCTAGATGCAGATAAAAATTATTTTTAATTTGCAACCTGATGGAGGTCAGTATAGATGGACTAATAGAGAAAGTCCCACACACTGCTAGAAGGCCAAATATTTTTTCAGAGCTAGATGCAGACAAAAAATTATTTTTAATTTGCAACCTGATGGAGGTCAGTATAGATGGACTAATAGAGAAAGTCCCACACACTGCTAGAAGGCCAAATATTTTTTCAGAGGTAGATGCAGAAAAAAATTATATTCAGTTTGCAACCTGATGGAGGTCAGCATAGATGGACTAATAGAGAAAGTCCCACACACTGCTAGAAGGCCAAATATTTTTTCAGAGCTAGATGCAGATAAAAATTATTTTTAATTTGCAACCTGATGGGAGGTCAGTATAGATGGACTAATAGATAAAGTCCCACACACTGCTAGAAGGCCAAATATTTTTTCAGAGCTAGATGCAGACAAAAAATTATTTTGAATTTGCAACCTGATGGAGGTCAGTATAGATGGACTAATAGAGAAAGTCCAACACACTGCTAGAAGGCCAATTATTTTTTCAGAGCTAGATGCAGATAAAAATTATTTTTCATTTGCAACCTGATGGAGGTCAGTATAGATGGACTAATAGAGAAAGTCCCATACACTGCTAGAAGGCCAAATAATTTTTCAGAGCTAGATGCAGATAAAAATTATTTTTAATTTGCAACCTGATGGAGGTCAGTATAGATGGACTAATAGAGAAAGTCCCACACACTGCTAGAAGGCCAAATATTTTTTCAGAGGTAGATGCAGATAAAAATTATATTCAGTTTGCAACCTGATGGAGGTCAGTATAGATGGACTAATAGAGAAAGTCCCACACACTGCTAGAAGGCCAAATATTTTTTCAGAGCTAGACGCAGATAAAAATTATTTTTAATTTGCAACCTGATGGAGGTCAGTATAGATGGACTAATAGAGAAAGTCCCACACACTGCTAGAAGGCCAAATATTTTTTCAGAGCTAGATGCAGATAAAAATTATTTTTCATTTGCAACCTGAAGGAGGTCAGTATAGATGGACTAATAGAGAAAGTCCCACACACTGCTAGAAGGCCAAATATTTTTTCAGAGGTAGATGCTGAAAAAAATTATATTCAGTTTGCACCCTGATGGAGGTCAGTATAGATGGACTAATAGAACAAGTCCCACACACAGCTAGAAGGCCAAATATTTTTACAGAGCTAGATGCAGAAAAAAATTATATTCAATTTGCAACGTGATGGAGGTCAGTATAGATGGACTAATAGAACAAGTCCCACACCCAGCTAGAATCCCAAATATTTTTTCAGAGGTAGATGCAGAAAAAAATTATATTCAGTTTGCAACCTGATGGAGGTCAGTATAGATGGACTAATAGAACAAGTCCCACACACAGCTAGAAGGCCAAATATTTTTTCAGAGCTAGATGCAGAAAAAAATTATATTCAATTTGCAACCTTATGGAGGTCAGTATAGATGGACTAATAGAATAATGCTATGCCCAAAAGGTTTTACTTCACTAGGTGCAGTAAAAAAATTGGTATTCTATACACAGGTGGTGTATCTTGCAACACAGATAGGCTACTCCACTGACTAACACACTCTGCAATAGGCCAAAAAGGATTAGCTTTGCTAGATTCAGCCAAATGCTGTGAAAAAAACTTGCACAGCACTGGCACAGACCTTCCTGGCAAAAAGTGATAGGAACTGATGTAACCTAGCCCTGAAAAGGACTGCAATTACAATTAGTCTTTACTCCCAACCTATCTATTTAAGAGCACAGACCTGCCTGATAAAAGTCGTATGAAATGATGTAACATAGTCCTTAAAAGGACTGCAATAACAACTATTCCCTACTCCCAAGCTGTCTGTAGATTTGTGCGAAAATTGGCTTGAAATTAACAAGGTATAGCGCACACAGCAACAGCGGTGCCGTCTAACACGCAGCTGCAGCAGTGAGAAAATGGTGGCGACGGGGAAAATGGCTGGGTCTTATAGGGCAAGGACATGTGACATACACTGCCAATGACACATGCCCTTGCTTGTGTGAAAAAAAGCACTTCGCTCCGTGTGTGCGCTGCTGATAGGCTGACAGATTGCACCTCCCCACTGTAAATGCGGGAAAGAGAAAAAAAAATGGAGATCTTCATTATTCCTGCAGAGATCCATCCCCTGCCCCTCCCCCCGCCCCGCTGTACACTCAAACTGCGTATTAACATTAATTTTCATCATTACTGAGAAAAAATCCAGTTATGATTTTGGTGCACGAACAGTTATCGAACATAACCTCGAACAGCCGAATTTTTCTCAAATCGTTCGTGTTCGCCGAACGGCTCGAACACCGCCCAAAACAGCTCGAATTTGAGATTGGCGAACAGTTCGAGTCGAACAACGCTCATCTTTAGTCATTAAAACTGTCTTGTTAAGCTACTGTGACCTCCACGTCTCTTCCAAGGGGCATTAAAATCGTTTTGTTAAACCACTCTGAACTCCACGTCTCTTCCAAGGGGCATTAAAACCGTCTTGTTAAATCACTCTGAACTCCACGTCTCTTCCAAGGGGCATTGATATTGTCTTTTTATTCCACTGCGACCTCCACCACTTTTCCAAGGAGCATTAAAACCGTCTTGTTAATCTACTGCAACCTCCACCACTCTTCCAAGGGGCATTAAAACTGTCTTATTAAGCTACTGTGACCTCCACGTCTCTTCCAAGGGGCATAAAAACATCTTGCTAAACCACTCTGAACTCCACAGCTCTTCCAAGGGGCATTAAAACCATCTTGTTAAGCTACTGTGACCTCCACGTCTCTTCCAAGGGGCATTAAAACTGTCTTGTTCAACCACTCTGTACTCCACTTCTCTTCCAAGGGGCATTAAAACCGTCTTGTTAAGCTACTGTGACCTCCACGTCTCTTCCAAGGGGCATTGATATTGTCTTTTTATTCCACTGCGACCTCCACCACTCTTCCAAGGGGCACTAAAACCGTCTTGTTAAACCACTCTGAACTCCACGTCTCTTTCAAGGGGCATTAAAATTTGTCGTGTTAAGCTACTGTGACCTCCACGTCTCTTCCAAGGGGCATTAAAACCGTCTTGTTAAACCACTCTGAAGTCCACAGCTCTTCCAAGGGGCATTAAAATTGTCTTGTTAAGCTAATGTGATCTCCACGTCTCTTCCAAGGGGCATTAATACCGTCTTGTTAAACCACTCTGAACTCCACAGCTCTTCCAAGGGGCATTAAAACCGTCTTGTTAAGCTACTGTGACCTCCACCACCTTCTTGGTATTGTCTTTTTATTCCACTGCGACTTCCACCACTCTTCCAAGGGGCATTAAAACCGTCTTGTTAAGCTACTGTGACCTCCACCACCTTCTTGGTATTGTCTTTTTATTCCACTGCGACTTCCACCACTCTTCCAAGGGGCATTAAAACCATCTTGTTAAACCACTCAGAACTCCACAGCTCTTCCAAGGGTCATTGAAATGTTGTTTTTAATTTCCTCTAACCTCCATGACTCTTCCAACGGGTATTGTATTTCCTCCTAATTTTAGTCAGCTTTTGCTTTTCAATGCATAGGCGAACACTAAGGGAGACCCACTCCCAAATAATGGGCAGAAGATTATTAGTACGCTGTAATCCACGTCTGTTTCAAGGGGTATTGCAGTTCTTCATAATTTTTGGAAAGCCTTCCATTCACTGCTTAGGCCAATAGTGTACAGGAGACCCAGTTGCTATAAATGGAAAAAACTGTTTCGTTAAGGCCCTCTGACCTCCATGTCACTTCCAAGGGGCATTGGAGTTCCTCAAAATATTTGGTAGGCATTGCTCTCACTGTAGGCCCTATAACTGTGTAGCCGAACCGCTCCTTTTGGTACAGAAAGAAACATATCTTACAAGACATTTGTGGTTGACTCTCCTGATATTGATGTGAATGGTCCCTGTTCCTCCTGCTCTTTCTCCTTTGCCACCACCTCATCCATCATTTATCACCTGAAACTTTGTTTTAACGGGAGTCATAGAACAGGGATAGTGGCAGGAAAAAATCCAGCAAACCTCGGAGGAGGTAGGATATGCGCCCAAACGCTGACCACCTCAGGCCTAGCCGCTACTACATACATGCGCTTGCATTCCAAGGTACAGAAAGCTAAGGAGATGGAGGGCCTAATGATGATGAATAAATTACTCGTTGTGCAGGAGGCCGACCACTGCTGCTGTCTACCTTCTGAACTTTGTGTTGAAGCCTGATTGACCCAGGACCCGCAATCCTCTATGTCTGGAGGACGTGTTGCGTCGAAGTGTCCAACTGTGTCCCGGCTTCCACAATATTAACCCAGTGTGAAGGCGTCAGTGAGATGGACCATCCCTGGCCACATTCACTTGTCCACGTGTTTGTGGTTAGGCTGTCCTTCAAATAGGGGCGGCTGGGGACCGTTTATGGACACCCGTCCGCCCCCAGGTGTCTGGGGACCGTGTGTGGGCATCCGGCCGTGGGGCGGCTGGGGACCAAGTACGGACACCTGGCCACCGCCTGGCGGCTGGGGACCAAGCGTGGTCACCCAGCCGCCGGGCGGCTGGGGACTGAGCATGGATACCAGGCCGCCGATGCAGCCATGACGTGGTGGCCAGATTCCGCCTACACATGCCTAAAAGGCCCAATTTCAAGTGCAAGCAAGCAAGCAGTATGGTATTGCAGCCTGAGGGTCAGTGGGTGGCAGGCTGCATACTTGCGCTTGCATTGCAAGGAATGGGGGCAGTTAAAATTGAACACTGCACTGGAACAAGGACTTGCACGGGGATAATTGCAAGTCTGCATCTTCTGATGTAGCAAGGATCACTTCTGATGGGCACACTTTTAGGTAGTGACCTGGGTGTCAGAGATGCTTCCAGGGGTCTTCCCCATGCTGTTCCCATGTCTTTTCAGCACTGTATGCATGTGTCACACAGCACATGGCCAGATAAGGTTGTAAAATGTTAAAATGACATTTCCCGGTGAAAGCATTTGTAACGGTTGAAAGCAATACAAAAGTACAAAAATGCATAAAAAATGCTACTTGTGAACATAGCCCAAGGTGTGGAGGAGTACTTTTGTTTTTGGTTATTTATTTTACCTTATACACAAGTCTTTACCATGGAAAGGAACTTCCTTAACATATTTCACAGGAAAGCACTTTGAGTTTCATTTTTGAATGTTTTCTTGTGAGCCCATAAAAGTGGCTTTATACCTCTGACCACGTTGTTGACAGCAGTGACCTGGGGGTCAGAAATGCTTCCATCCCCATGCTGTCCCCATGTCTTTTGAGCACTTTCTAGGCTTTCTACAAACTGTCGGGTGTGCCGCTGCAAAAATGCTTGGGTCTCCCATAGACTAACATTGGGCTCGTTGCTCGGGTCGAGCACCCGAGTATCACGGCGAGCTCGGCCCGAGCTTCGAGCACCCGAGCATTTTAGTGCTCGCTCAACACTACTGTTTTCCAATCGGATTAATTTATTTTATATTTTGATAAATCAGACTGTTATTAATGCAGCGATACCACATATGTGTATTTATTATTTTTTTATAATTGTTTTATTTTTAATGGGGCAAAATGGAGGTGATTCAAACTTTTGTGCTTTTTTTAATATTTTTAAAAACATCCTTTTAAAACTTTTTAAATAGACTTTTAAAACAGTTTTTAATAGCTGCCTGAGAGGTCTTGAAGCTGCAATCATCTGATCACTTGTGCTATACATATCACTGCATTGGCACCGCTATGTTTAGTGAAAATCATGATCTTGTGACATGATATAGGATGCAAATATTCGTTCTATGTCGTGTAGGGGTTAATAGTTGTAGCATTTTGCATGCACTATGGAGTACTCATATGATATAGGCTCACCCCTTCAAATCTCAAGTTGATGATTGAGAACTTTCTCATTATGAGGGTTCATGCACACAACAAATTTTCTCGTATGAGTGCTATTTGTGGTTTTCACAGGTAGCGCTCGTACCTTTGATTGTCTATGGGGTTTTGCACATGTCCGATCTTGATCAGGCACTCAGTAATGCAAGTCTATGGATCCGTGAAAAAATCGGACCGCATTCAGATGACTTAAGAGTAGTGTCACACAACTGTTTTCTCCACGTCTGAAGAAAACAGTCCAATTTCATTTACTCTGATCAAAGTTTGATCAGAGTGGCATCAGTTTTTCTCAGGCATGGAGAGCAAAGAAAACAATGTTTCTCCACCTCCTTCATTCTGTTAGTTGTGAAAATCGGACAGCACATTGATGTCATCCGAGTGCTGTTCGATTTTTTTTCACAGACCCATATTCATGCATTGCTGGTTTTGACCCGACAGTTGGAACAAAATCGGACATGTCTCCAATTTTTTTCCGCTGACCATTTGGTCCGAGAAAAAAAAAAGATATGTGCACAGTCCCATATGTATGAATGCTAGTCATGAATAGCAGAGAAAGCACTTAAACGAGAAAATTGGTCATCTGTATGAGCCCTAAAATTGAATTCACATCTATCATAAATGCTGCATTTTTTTCTAGTGCTTTTTATCTGCATATTTTCTTCAGATATCTGCACCATAATCTATAATAATAATCTTTTCTGATTATTGTGTTTTTGCTGCATTTTCTTTTGCTTTGTTTTTCTGTTTGATGTTTTTGAGCAGATTTGAAGCAGCATTTTTTAATATGTCTTTTTAATAAACAAAATATTTGTATCTGTGATAAAAAAAAATGCAATTGCAAGGGCTCTACAAATATAACATAGTGTCCACAATTAATTCTAGCCTAAATTGCATTACAATTAAATTGTAAATTATAAGTCAGGGCGTCTGAAAATTAAATATGGAATGAAGATTGCAGCCTGAATCTTGGTGCACATTTTTACCCCAAAGTAACCACTAGCATGAAAAAATAGTGTTTTACTTTTTAAATATTTCAATACTCTAGTATTTTACAAATAAGAACTCACTGACAGCAAAAATTAATAATTGAATACTTTGCACAAAATGACAATACAGTAAAGTCTTTTCTCCCTCAGTGCTGTATAAAGAATGTACAATGAAGGAATTTCCTGACCTTCTATACCATTCGTTTTCTTTTTGCCTGCACATGAGATTGACCTAAGTACTGTATTGTATTGTTACTCATAAATCAAAATATAATAGCTGATCATTACCATTTTAAATTACTTGTAGTCTCTCAATTTGTATACAGTTTTATGAGCAAAAACCAAATGAATATGACTAAAGAACATAAGCAAGCAGCAAGGGAATAATTGGTTTAGGGCTCGGATTAATTTTTGAATAATTCAGAAAAGTTTTAAAATATTTTTTTCCTAATTACAAATTGTCCTATAAAATCATGCAGAATGACCTCTTGGTTAAAAGGAATCTGTCAACATGTTTTTCCAATTTAATCTGAGAGCAGTATAAGATAGGCCATGATTCCAGATGGATGTGTCACTTATTAGGCTATGCAGTTTCAATGAAAAGTGTTTTATTTGCAGGAGATTAAAGGGGTTGTCCGGGACTTTACCTGTGATGTCCTACCCTTAAGATAGATCATCAATGTCTGATTGGTGGGGGTGCAACACCCAGCACCCCTGCCAATCAGCTGTTCCCAAGTCAGCGGCATATTAAACTGCTCTGTTCAGATCTATAGGGGGTGGATGTGAAGTACCCGACCACATCCAGTATTCCAATGAGCTGTGTAACGTCACAACTGAGCAGTTCCGGCAGCTGCCAACACCGGGAACAGTTAATCGGTGGGGATGCCGAATGTCGCAACCCCACCGATCAGACATTGATGACCTATCCTAAGGATAGGCCATCAATGCTAAAATCCCAGAAAACCCTTTAAAAACTACAGGACTACAACTCATGCAGCCAGCCGCTAGAATAATCTGTGTAACCCCGCACCCACCACTGAAAGGCATCCCGCTCACAATGCACAGTGAAGCTGCTAGTCAGGGGTGTGGGTGAGGTTATTCACAGAGCAGAAGCTCTGCTACATCTACATCAGTCAAAACAGGTATTCTGTTAAAAACTACACCAAGCAGCTCAGTAAGTGATACATCCCTGGAATCAGAATTTCTTGCCCTATGTTACAGTGGCATGTAAAAGTTTGGGCACCCCTGGCCAAAATTACTGTTATTGTGAACAGTTAAGCAAGTTAAAGATTAAATCTCTAAAAAGCCTAACGTTAAAGATGACACATTTCCTTTGTAATTTAAGCAAAAAAATGAGAAAATTTTATCTTTTACATTTCAAAAATTACAAAAATAAAAATGGGCAGATGCAAAAGTTTGGGTACCCTGCATGGTTAGTACCTCACAGCTTGCAAATGCTTTTTGTAGCCAGATGAGAGTCTTTCAATTCTTGCTTGAGGGATTTTCATCCATTCTTCCTGGGAAAATTCTTCCAGTCTTGTGAGATTCCTGGATTGTCTTGCATGCACTGCTATTTTGAGATCTAGCCACAAATTTTCAATGATGTTCAGATCAATGGTCTGTAAGGGCCATCGTAAAACCTTCAGCTTTTGCCTTTTGATGTAGTTTATTGTGGATTTTAAAGTGTGTTAAGGATCATTATCCATTTGTAAAAGCCATCCTCTTGTCAACTTCAGCTGTTTTACAGATGATGTTATGTTTGCATCAAGAATTAGTTGAAATTTCATTTTATCCATTTCTCCATCTACCCATGAAATGATCCCGGTGACATTGGCTGCAACACAACCCCAAAAGCATGATTGATCCACTGTCATGCTTAATAGTTGGCAAGATGTTCTTTTTCTGAAATTGTCTGCCCTTTTTTCTCCACACATACCTTTGATCATTGTGGCCAAATAGTTCTATTTTAACCTCATCGGTCAGCAGAACTTGTTTCTAAAATGCATCAGTCTTGTTTAGATGTTTATTTGCATACTTCACATGCTGAATTTTAAGGTGAGGATGCAGGAGGTTTTTTTCTGATGACTCTTCCATGAAGGTCATATTTGTGTAGGTGTCTTTGAACAGTAGAACAATGTACCACAACTCCAGAGTCTGTTAAATCTTTCTGGAGGACCTTTACAGTCAACAGGGGGTTCTGATTTTCCTCCCAGCAATCCTACGAGCAGCTCTCACTGAAATTTTTCTTCATCTTCCAGAACTTATCTTGACCTCTACTATCCCTGTTACCTGTCATTTCTTAATTGCATTTCGAACTGAGGAAAGGGCAACTTGAAAATGCTTTGCTATCTTCTTATTGTTATGTTCTGCTACCAGAGCTAAGGAAAGAGAGGAGATCTGTCCCCACGATAGAACTCAGCTTTATCCCTACGATGTAACAGGGGACCTGATCCTGCGATCAGACCTGCTAAAGTCCTAAGCTAGTCTGTACGGAGACCTATAGATGTGGGGAAGGAATCCCTACAAGTACTAAGGACTGGGAGGAAAATGGGACACCTCCTAACAGAAATAGTAGCAGACAGACAAACAAAATATATAGAACACTGAGGTCCGTAGACCAAGCAAACTAACAGAGTTAGATACAGAGCACAGGCTAGCTAAAAAGTAGTTATACAATGAAGTCCAGCAAAGCCAGAAGGGCGGAGCAGGATTAAATAGGCCAACAAAGTCATGTGACCAGCAAAGGAAAAAACCTAAGAGCAAGGTTCTAACAGTACCCCCCCTTCTAAGAGGATCCTCCGGATCCCCTAGGACCAGGCTTATCAGGAAATCTCCTGTGAAACGCTCTGATAAGTCTGGACGCGGAAACATCATCTGACCTCACCCAAGAGTTATCCTCAGGTCCGAAACCTTTCCAGGCCACAAGATACTGCAAACTACCTCTATACCGTCTAGAGTTAAGGATGCGAGAAATTTCATATTCCCCGTCCTCCACCACCGGAGGAACAGAGGCAGAGGCGTCACCATCCGACACAACAGCTTTTTTTAACAGAGAGACATGAAATACCGGATTAATTCTCCAGGAGGTAGGAACCTCCAACCTAACAGCAGATTGGTTGACAACCTGAAGCACCTTAAAGGGCCCTACAAACTTGGGACCCAATTTCTTAGAAGGAATCCTCAACCGCAGATTCCTAGAGGACAACCAAACCATGTCACCAACAGCAAACAAAACCTCCTGTCGTTTCCTATCAAAGTAGTCTTTAGATTTTCTGTTGGCCTCCTGAAGATTACCACGCACATCCGTCCAAACTCTCTCCAAATCACCGGAAAAATTCTCCTCCTCAGGCATGGCAGATCCCAACTTGGAGAACGACCCAAACGACGGATGTCTCCCAGAACAACAAAAAAAAGGCGAACAACCAGCAGAAGAAGATGTATGCCCCCTTAAGGTCAATTTTAGAGAACCACTTGGCCCCCATTAACTGGTTAAACAGATCAGGAATCAATGGCAGTGGGTAAGGATTGCGTACAGTAATTTTGTTAATCTCACGAAAATCCAGACAAGGACGTAAACCGCCATCATTTTTTTTTACAAAAAAAAATCCAACCGCCACAGGAGACTTAGAGGGCCTAATGTGACCGGCGGCCAAACTTGTCTGTATGTATTCCTCCAAAGCCTTCCTCTCAGGAATAGTAAGGTTAAATAAACGACTTTTAGGAAGAGTCGCTCCAGGGACAAATTCAATAGAACAATCATAGTCTCTATGGGGAGGCAAAACCTGCGATTCCTTCTTAGAAAAAACTCTCCAAAAATCCTGAATAGGAACAGGCAATTCTCCCCTATCCAAAGCTGCAATACGCCCGTTACAACACTTGTCATAACATTTATGGCTCCAGGATTTAATTTCCCTGGTAGACCAATCCAGTACAGGATTGTGAAATTTTAACCAGGGCAATCCCAATATTACTGGAGAAGGCAAGTTATTCAAAACTACCAAATCCAATTTCTCATGGTGAACACCATTAATAGTGAGAGGAAATTCACAGACCTTGAGAGTAATATTCTTCAAAGGGGAACCATCCACAGAAACCACAGCAATGGGGGATGATAAAGGTTCGGGTTTTAAATTGAGTCTTTCCAAGAATCCCCCATCAATTACATTCAGAGTAGACCCACAATCAACAAACACCCGAAATTCCATTAATTTTTCCTGAGCAATCGTGGAAGCAGCTAAAAATACACCCTTGGAATTTAAACAGGCAATACGGGCATGACTGACCATTTTTTTTTCTTTCTTCATACGAAGCTCACAGCCTTTAATCAAATGACCAGATTTTCCGCAATAGAAACACAAGCCTTCAAAAAATCTACGGTCTTTTTCTTGAGAGCGAGGTGCCACCGATCCAATCTCCATCGGTTCACCACTGTTAGTACACACATTCTCATAACCAGAAACTGACATAGCAGAGGATTTGCTCTCATTAACCCTTGCACGCAGTCTCCTATCCACCCGTATAGCTAATTGCATAGCCTGTTGCAAATCTTCAGGTGTAGGATAAGCAATTAGCAGGTCTTTAACCCTTTCATTGAGCCCAGCAAGAAATAGACTTTTCAGAGCAGAATCGTTCCACCCTGTTTGAGTAGACCAACGACGGAAATGAGTACAATATTTTTCCACATTACCTGATCCCTGTTTCAAACGTCTCAACTCAGTTTCAGCTGATGCGACACGGTCAGGATCATCATATAATAGTCCCAAAGCAGAAAAAAAACTATCCACTGATCTGAAGCATGTATCACTAGGTTGCAAAGAAAAGGCCCACTCCTGAGGCTCTTTGCGCAAAAGTGACATTATGAACCCTATGCGCTGGGATTCATCCCCAGAGGACTTGGGTCTCAAACGAAAATACAATAAGCAAGCATTTTTAAATGAAAAAAATTCTCGGTGTTCACCAAAAAATAAATCCGGCAAACATACCTTAGGCTCCAAGAAATGTGCTCCAGGACAGTTACTCACGTGCTGACGGAGCTCGGCCACCTCCAGAGAGAGTCCCTGCAGGCGATGAGCCAAATCCTGAACCGACACCATGATGGAACAGAAAAATCTTTCCTTAGAGAATTTGCAGGCTGGACTTACTGTTATGTTCTGCTACCAGAGCTAAGGAAAGAGAGGAGATCTGTCCCTACGATAGAACTCAGCTTTATCCCTACGATGTAACAGGGGACCTGATCCTGCGATCAGACCTACTAAAGTCCTAAGCTAGTCTGTACGGAGACCTATAGATGTGGGGAAGGAATCCCTACAAGTACTAAGGACTGGGAGGAAAATGGGACACCTCCTAACAGAAATAGTAGCAGACAGACAAACAAAATATATAGAACACTGAGGTCCGTAGACCAAGCAAACTAACAGAGTTAGATACAGAGCACAGGCTAGCTAGAAAGTAGTTATACAATGAAGTCCAGCAAAGCCAGAAGGGCGGAGCAGGATTAAATAGGCCAACAAGGTCATGTGACCAGCAAAGGAAAAAACCTAAGAGCAAGGTTCTAACACTTATAGCCTTCTACTACTTTGTGGGCTTCCACAATTTTCATTTTCTGAGTGCTAGGCAGCTGCCTAGAAGAACCCATGGCTGCTGTTGTTTGGCACAAGGTTAGAGGAGGCTGAGTTTTTATAAAGCTTGGAAATTTGCATCACCTGGCCTTTCCTAACGATGATATTGAACAAGCCATAACCCTAACAGACTAATTAAGGTCTGAAACCTTGGTCAAAGTTATCTGAGCACACCAATTTTCAAGGGTGCCCAAACTTTTGCATTAGCCCATTTTCCTTTTTGTAATTTTTAAAATGCAAAAAATGA
This sequence comes from Phyllobates terribilis, assembly GCF_046119375.1. NCBI lineage: Eukaryota > Metazoa > Chordata > Amphibia > Anura > Dendrobatidae > Phyllobates > Phyllobates terribilis. The sequence continues at coordinate 527,580,247 of NW_027362764.1, read as the reverse complement.
CAATATTTTTTTTTTTTGCTTAAAATACAAGGAAATGTGTCATCTTTAACTTTAAGCCTCATAGAGATCATTTCATCTTCAGCTTGCTTAAAGAGGTGGTCCACTACATCGTATATTGGACCCATCAATTTACACCTTTTAAATACGTAATATTTGTAAATACCTTATGTTGCCATATGTGTCTGTGAGTGGCACTATCGCTGCTTGCTCAGTCCCAATCATGTAACCACTGGTTGTAGTCACCGCTGAAATCCGCTTATGTCATGTTAACTTCCAGACCCCTTTGCATCATCCAGGTGTGACCTAGTCGCATGCACTCCCCCTGATTGACTGGACGGTGGTGTTTCACCGCACGTCACAGCCCAGTATTCAGCGTGCATTTGCGTCCAATAGAAGCAGAGGAGAGAGGGAAACAACGCTCACAGCTCATTCAATCAGGGGGAATGCATGTGACTGGGTCATGCCTGGTTAATACAAAGTGGTTGATGTGACATCAGCGGCGGCTGCAGTCGGTGGTCACGTGATTGGGATTGAGCGAGCAGCAATAGCGCCTCTCACAGGCACATATGGCAACATAAGGTATATACAAAAATATTTATTTAAAAGGATTAAATCGATGGGCGTATTATACAATGTAGTGGACCACCTCTTTAAATGTTAACAATAACAGTAATTTCGACCAGGGGGGCTCAAACTTTTACATGCCACTGTATGTTGCTCCTAGATTACATAGCAAAAACCTGCTGACAAATTCCCTTTAAATTAAGAATTGATAGAAATTGATTCCAGGCCTCATCTTCAATCAATGATACTGCTGAAAATTGTTGTACAGCCAGATGCATAACACAGGGGATTAAAAAAACACATGTTCAGTTTGGTAATAAAAAAATATTTGCTGTAATTTAAAATTTGCATTTAATGATATTCACACTAAACTAAGAAGGCAAATTTCACTTACCAATATCAAGATAATTATCACACTGAATTTTATGATGCCAGTTATCAAAACAGTCACTTTTCAAAGGGGCCTTGATATAATTCCATTCATGTCTATAATACTATTTATCAGACCTTGGCATTTGCAGGATTCATGTTTCAAATGTGAATACAAATTCTGTGGTTAAAAGTTCAAAGCAATCTGTCAACATGAATGTCTCCAACCGTACTTAAGAGACAGACAAAATTGAGAAACCCTAAAGTCGATTAAATGTTTATTTTTCTTTGAATATCAGAAATGTGTTAATATAGATAATCCATATTTTATGGAATGGAAACCATAATGGAAAAGTATGTTTTTTTTAATAAATCTAACACTATAATTAAATGTACAGAACTTTTTTGCACACTTGAAATATTATTAACATCTGAATGAGGCCTAAGGCTGTTTCAAGGTTGTGACTATTATAATTCTTTGCACTTCTTTAGTAATCTTTTTGTTATTAAAGGCAATGTGAATTTTTATAACATTTTTTTCTTGCTCCAGTACATCTTGAATTAAAAATTACCAATCTCTTAGTGGTTTACAGATTTGTCTCTTATGCAGACCTGTGTACTTTGAAGTTTACACATTAAAATCCAAGCCTGTTTAAATGTCTCCTGCTCATGTGTTGCTATATTTTTGTTTTACTTGATATAGAACTAATGGTGAAAATGAGTGAATATTCAATAATTTATATTCTCGTCTTCATTGAAATTTTTCCAAAAATTTCAATTTGACTCAAACTTGTTCATTGCAATTAGAATGTGACTTATTGTGCTCAGAGTTGTCTCCTGACCTCAAAGCTTAACAAACATAGCTAAAGAATAAAATAAAGAATAAATAAAACTGTACAAAACAAATTCTTTTGTGAAATTCAAGGCGAGTTTGACTTGCCTCAATTTGATTCACTCATCTCTAGCTACAAATGAGCGGAAATTTGAATTTAGAATTTGCCGACTTCCACCAAAACTTCCCCCAAAAAATAATTTACAGACAATAAATTTGCATGAATCTCAATACTGGAAAACTTGTAATTGCTCAGGAAATGCATGAGGGGAAGAGGTGAGACAGAACCCTGCTGACCATAAGAGCTTACACTCTACAGGACACAGAGAGAGACGACCCTGTTGACTATAAGAGCTTACACTCTACTCTACAGAAGACACAGAGAGAGGACCCTGTTGATCAGAAGAGCTTACACTTTACAGGAGAAAGTGAGAGAGAAAGAGGGAGGACCTTGTTGATCATAAGAGCTTACACTCTATAGGAAAGAGAAGGAGGACCCTGCTGATCAAAAGAGCTTACAATCTACTAGAAAGAGAGACTTATCCAGTAACTTTTGAGAAGGAAAAAATGACTTTTCAGTACAAACTGTGTTTTATTGGGAAACGTCGTTCTGTGATGGCCTGGGTATTGACCACCAGTGTGCAATGTGTGATAATCTAAAAGATGTTATAGCTGAAGAGCATTATGTTTAAGCCCATGTGGCAACACAACATGATATTAACCCACTATGTCATGCTTCAGCAGTGTGGGAAATGGTGCTGGGCAATTTTTTATTTTTTGCAAACTGTAAATCAATTCTATAAATGTTAAAATTTTCATGAAATGACAAATTTCATGAAATTTATATGAACTTGATCCTCCAAATTTGTCCATCTCATTACTATGTTTTTATAGAAAATGTATCATATAATTTTAAGTGTATTTCATAAAAATAATAAAAGAGTAATCTCAAGTTTTGAATGGGGCACCCACCGATTTGAAAAACTGGGGCTCTCCAGCTCATTGTGAATGGAGCAATAGTCGATCATGAGCACGGCTGCTTCATTCATTCTTGTTTGGACTGCCAGAAGTTAATAAATGATTGGAGAGGCAATGCTTGTTATCAACCATCGCTCCAATCACTCATCAGAGACCCAGTGCGCGAGGTCAGTGACATTCTCATTGGGAGGTGATTCCCTATCCTATGGATATTGGATAACTCACAAATTTGAGAATACCTCTTTATTACATACTTTATTTTTTTAAATGTTTCTCAAGCACAAAGATCTGTATGTATTTTCCTACCGCAGCCCAAAATAGTCCAGACCTTCAGGTAAAAGTCTATTTATATTGTATGCACAAAATATTAAGCACTTTGTTTTTTTGATGATTCATTTTATTATTAAACAACTACAGTGCTGTCAGTCAATCCAAAATGTTAACAAACCTGAATATTTAAGAAACTAAAAGTGAGGTTTAATAATACCAGTCCATAACAGTGTCCCATCTCCACTTTGCTGGGTCAAAGTAGAGGTCTTTGCTCATTACTGATCAAGCCATGAGCCAATCCATTTGATCGCTATTGTATGGAGTATCCTAAAAGAGAAAAAAAAGACGTCTCACTATCTAAGCGTAGTGAGTTTATGTCAAGTTGTAAAAGGCGAGTTGTGTAAGAAAACTTGCTCACCTGATATAGCTTTGCTGCCTGAGGCACAACTCTCGTTTTGGTTTGAATTCAAAAGTGATAGACTGCAGCTATTCCTGGAGAGACAGGGGAATCCGCTTCCAGGAGTTTCCCACAGTGGAAGAATCAGAAATGGGGACCAGGATCAGCACTGTCTTCTGTAGCCACGATTGAATCAAGGACGGTGTCTTTTTTAACTGCTTCAATGAGCATTTATTTAAAAATAAAAGATTATTAAAACTCTAGTTTCCACAATGTGTTTCGTCTGCTTACAGCCTTCATCACGTGTATAATAAAAATATATTTATCCAACTTTATATCCTCCACTACCAGGAAGTGGGAGGAATGGATAGGGGAGGGGGACAGGGAGGAGGGGGAAAGGGCAGGGGAAGGAAAAGTTTAATCATGTGTCTATTTAACCCTTGCTCTGCACTTTTGTTTGGAACCATATTCACACTGTGGCACCCTAACCCTGATGCTCTTTTATATTTTCTGCCACAAGGAAAGGTTAAATTACTAAAATCCATGTGTTCAATATATAGTGCATATAAAAATGCGATAATACTGAAAATGTAAAATTTATATATATGAAAAAAAAAGCTTCAAGAATTTAATTTATTTATTTTTTTTAAAAACACCTGCTAGCAACTTGACTTTCCCTAGGGGAGAGAAAAGAAAAATAAATTGAATAAAAATAAAAAACAATAATTATTTCAAAAAAATGTCATTGCTTGGTTGTTGGATGTGGAATAAGGATATTCTTCAACCTCAGGAACTTGAGCTGCCATTATACCCACCCCAAAAATTTGTCCAAACGGACCCTCCAGGCTATAGACTACTGTGTCTCATAACCCTTTGTGCACTGGTGAATCCATTTGATTGGTTAAATGTCACTTTTATCTCATCAGTTCATAGAACTTTGGAAAACCTGTCTTCAGATACAGTGGCTTGTGAAAGTATTCACCCCCTTGGATTTTTACCTATTTTGGTACATTACAACCTGTGATTAAATATTTTTGTAATTTGATTTGTGTGTGAAGCATCAGAACTAAATAGCCTAAGTTGGTGAAGTGAAATGGGAAAAATATAGACATAAAGTAAATTTATGGGATAAAATAACTAAAAAATTTTATTTGTATATGTATTCACCCTTTTTGCTATGAAGCCACTAAAAGTTTCTGGTGCAAGCAATTACCTTCATAATTAACATGCTTAGTGAAAGAAAGTCCACCTGTGTGCAATCTATGTGTCACATGGTCTGTCAGTATATACGCACATTTTCTGAAAAACCACAGAGGCTGTAACACCATTAAGCAAGAGGCACCACTAACCAAACAACACCATGAAGACCAAGGAAATCTCCAAACAACTAAGGGACAAAGTTGTTGAGAAGAACAAGTCATGGTTGGGTTATAAAAAAATATCCCAATCTCTGATGATACCCCAAGGGCACCATCAAATGGAAAGAACATGGTTCCACAACAAACCTGCCAAGAGAGGGCCACCCACCAAAACTCTCAGCCCAGGAAGGAGGACATTAGTCAGAGAGGCAGCACATAGACCAAAGGTAATCCTGAAGGAGCTGCAAGGTTCCAAAGCAGAGACTTGAATATCTGACCGCATAACCGCAATAAGCTGTAAACTCCATAGAGGTGGTCTTTATGGAAGTGTGGGCAAAAAAAGCCTTTACTTACATACTACATTTGTAAGGCTCATTTTGAGTTTGCCAAAAGACTCCACAAAAGTATTGAGGAAGGTGCTGTGGTCAGATAAGACCAAAATTGAACATTTTGGCCACCAAGGTAAATGCTATGTGTGGCGTCAAACCAACACAGTTCATCACCATAAGAACACCATCCACACAGTGAAACATGGTGATAGCAGAATCATGCTGTGGGGATGTTTTTCAGCAGCAGAGACAAGGAAAATGGTTTGAGTCGAGGGGAAGAGAGATGGTGCAAAATACAGGGATATTCTTTAGAAAAACCTGTTTCAGTCTGTCAGTGATTTGAGACTGGGACGGAGGCTCACCTTTCAACAAGACAATGACCCAAAGCATACTGCTAAGGCAATACTGTGTTTTAAGAGGAAATGTATAAATGTTTTGGAGTGGCCTAGTCAAAGCCCAGACATTAATCCATTTGAGAATCTGTGGTCAGACCTAAATATTGCTGTTCACCAGAGGAAACCATCTAACTTGAAGGAGCTGCAGAAATTTTGCCTGGTCATAGAGACTTATCCAAGGCGACTTGCAGATGTAATTGCTGCAAAAGGAGGCTCTACAAAGTACTGAATTTAGAGGGTGAATAGTTATGCACACAGAAGTTTTCAGTTATTTAGTCCTATTTGTTGTTTGCTTCATAAAAAAAGAAAACCACATGTTCACTGTTGAGGCATGTTCTTTACATAAACAGATGCAAACCCTCAAAAAAAAGTTAAATTCCAGACTGTGAGGTAGCAAAATACAAAAAATGTTAAGGGGTGTGAAAACTTTTGCAAGCCACTGTATTTCTTGGCGTTTCAATTTATTCAGTAGTGGTCTGGTTTTATCCTTTCAAACATTGACCAGATTTATACAAGGTGCTATAGAAGGTTTATTTGTACCAAACTCTTTTTAAAATAGACTACGTAAAGCTGTATTTAGTCAATTTTTTAAAGAGTTCGGTATGAACTTGAAATGCATAATAAAGTTACTATTAAATACTACCACAGTGTGGAACAATTACTTTTCCAGCAACAGCGTGGTCGTCCAGAAACATCCATCTCCTTTTACTCCTCAATATATATGAAAATGAAGATTCCCTTCTATCCGCGAGGGTAACTACAGCAGCTGAATGCTATGTGGGCATACAATAGGGCTGTGACATGCACAACCAGGTCAGGTGAGCACTAGTGATGAGCGAGCATGCTCACTACTGCTTGGTGCTCACCCGAGCATCTCACTGCTCGAGATGCTCAGCGCTCACCGAGTATTTCCGGGGTTGCTCGGCGGGAGCTTGGGTCCCCTCAATGCATGTTTGACGCTCTTTAGAGTGCCAATGAACATGCAGGGATTGTCTGCCACACACTGTAATGCCGCAGCCATGTTGGTTGTGGCATTACAGTGAATGGCTGGCCACATAGCGTCATCAAATCTATATCAGACCTGGCGCTGCCATGCTCATCACAGTCTACTCTGGAATCAGACAGTGTAGGGAGAGGTGCTGCTAATCTAGGGAGAGCTCCATCTCAACTAACAGATCTTCTGAGGACTAATCCAGCTGCATAGATATCAGTGCTGGGCAGGCAGGCACTGTATGTGGCTGGCTGCAGTGCATATAGCAACAGGGTCCATTCCAGTTCTGTCTGCTGCCAGCAGCCGCGGGAGGAGTTTGTTGGGGGCGTGGCCAAGAAAGTAGTGCATGTGGTGTTTGGTGTGGAACTCTCTTAAGGCTCCAGCAAGGAAACCAAGTTCAGGACCTTGCCTCGCTGCTTACCCAGGAAAAAGCAGGGGTATTGGACAAAGGTCTAGTGCTCCGGCCCTCCTGATCTGGGCCGGGTGGGGATGGAAGGTCCATGGAGTCCCAGGAGGAGAGTGTGTGGAGGTCTGGAAGGCTGTCCCAGAGAGAGGCAGCTGCGGTAGAGAGCATGCCGGCTCCAGCTGGTAAGGCATCCGGCAAGAGTGGCTCAAGCAAGAGAGGCTCAGGAGAACAGAAGGCGGTGAGTCAAGTGGAAAAGGTGTAGCCTCGTGGGCAGTAAAAATCCCTGCGGAAACGGTGGAAAAGCCGCACTGTCCAAATTACAAGAGGAATTGCGGCAGGCTAAAGTGCAATATAATAATGCTGTCAAGAAAAAACGTCCCGGGATAGCTGTGCATATACAGAAGCTAAGAGGGAGAATCGCTGAGGTGGAGAAGCGGCAGGCTGGAATTGAAAAAAAAGCAGGTCCCTTCCTAGAGAAGTTTGCTAATGACCAGCTTTTCTCAGCTATAAAGGGGTTAACCTGGCTTGGAAAGAAAGGGATGGGTGCAGGCGGCCCATTGGAGGGGCGAGGACACGCCCAGTGACTCCTGTTCAGAGCCCTGTGTCTCGCCTAGTGTTCCACCCAGTGCCAGGTTTTGGACCTGCGAGGCCCCTGTGGTCTGCCCTGTGTCCCGCCTAGTGCTCCATCCAGGTCTAGAAGTCTGGCTGGCGAAACATTGCCCACCGCCGAAACCCCGCCCAGCGGTCCACCACGTGCTCTTCCTACCACTGTGTCTGGTGCGGGCAGGGAAGTTTCTTTTGCTGAAGGGAAGGAGAGGGTGGGTGGTGAGGAAGCACTGTCAGCTATGGAGGAGGCGGTGGATGAGACCCTGGGAGCGCAGCCAGCCATGGAGTCCCAGGAGATAATATACACCGGTCTGCGGCCAGAGCAAGTGGCCTTACCTGCATCAGATTCATCAGCATAGGAGGAAGACATGAGGTAGTCATCAGGGTCCGGGGGGCATCTGAGGGCCATTAAGCTTTTGCAGTCCCCTGTTGACCTCCAGCACTTCACTTTCAGAGATGAGGATCCCAGTCCTGGAAAAGGAAAGAGGAAGCCGAGCAAGATGGCACAGGAGGAGGTAAGACTGCGTTATGTGTCTGCTGGTACTACTAGTACTACAGCTGCAGCCTCTTGTGTGACCCCCATTGGGCATGGCCGCCCAGATATTGCAGTAGATCTGTGGTGCAGGTCTGGTGGGGAGTATAAAAATAAGAAAGTTAACGGTGTAGCGATCCCCACGGGTAACAGTGGGGGTGGCGAGGTTTCAGTACAAGTGGAGGCGCCAGACATTTTTAGCGAAGCAGAGTTCCCATCCCTGTCTCCGGTGGTCTCTGTGTCACGGGTAGACAGGGGGATGGGACTTGCTAATGATTCGAATGCTGGAATCTTGGCTGTGGTTAGGCGGATGATGAAGGAGGAGAGAGCTACTGGCTTGGTGCCAACTGCCAGAGTAAAGGACATTGGTGTTATGAACTCTGATACTACGGGCTCTGGTGGTATGGTTGCGGCCAAACAAACAGCGGAGGGGCAGTATACCGAGAGTGGGGGGGTGTCTGGGGTGAATGGACCACTGGGCTTGTGCCTAACGGGTCTGTGAAACCTGGCACCCTGAGTTCGGGCCCCAGTGAAGCTCAGGCTGCTAATGTTGCTAATGGTGTTAAAAGTAATAGTGCTGATGTTACTGGTAATAAGCCCAAGATGGCAAAGGGAAGAAGGGGGAGTAAGGACAGCACCGCGGTGTCTGTGGTAGCTGTCTTGAAACCTACCCCCAGTGATGCCGAGACAACAGCAGGAAATTTTGTTGACAGTTCCCCACCTGCTCTGACTGGTGCGAGTGTGGGCAGTGTGGGGTGTGATGCTGAAGGTGAGGATATAGATATGGGAGTAGTGGATGGTGTGGCTGAAGTGAAAGGTGCAGTTGGAGGGTATGTGGATGTGAGTATGGGCCAGAGTGAGAGTGTGCGTGAGGAGCAGAGTGTTCATCCCAAAAATAAGTGGGCTGGTTCCGTCGCACCCTCATTGGCAACAGGCTTGCATGTTGGCACTTTTGCAAGAGCTGCCACTGGGAGTAGTGGTGAGCCCTTGTCAGATGGCCCTGGGAGCGGTGACTTGCAACGGTGCCTCCTGGAGGCCATGAGGAGGGGTGAAAAGTCCATCACTGTGGAGGATAGGGAGGTTGATTTGTCATTCTGGATAGACCATCATGGGCTGTCCGTCTTCCGAGAGACAGGGGCAGAGAATATCAGGTGGTCTCTGCCGACAGGGGGGCAAGGTGGTGCCCATAGGAATGCAGTACATCTCCGGTGGGAAGGCAATGATGCATGCCCTTCCAGGGACAAGGTCGTGGAGCTTCTTCTGGGGATGGGCTTTGGGGCGAATGACATCTATGGCCTGATTCATCCCTACGGCACCACTTTCTTCTATGTCAGTTTCGTGAGGCCAGAGGGCCTGGAGCTCTTCTGGTCTCAGTACGAGCTGGCTCGGAGTTGCACTAAGTGGCGATGGTTCATTGTCCAGGCTATCTCTTGCCAGAATTCGGCAAAGAAAGTGCCCGTTCTGACCAGTAACAAATCTCTTTCTGGTATTGACATCATAACCTGGCTCAGAATGTATGGTGAGGTGGTCCAGGTGCCTAAAAAAAACCTGGACAAACATGGCATTTGGTCGAAGGCCTGGACCTTTATGGAAAAACTAAAGGTCTCAGGCTACTCGGTTACTCATATTCCCACTTCAACATTCTTGGGAAGAGACCGAATCCTGATCTTCTACCAGGGGCAGCCGAAGCTCTGTCACAGGTGCGGTAGCCCTTTATATTTCAGCGCTGGGTGCAAGGTGGAGAAGTGCACGATGTGTGGGGGTGTGGATCATCTGGCCGCATCCTGACGGGATATTCGGTATAACCCGTTTAGTCGCTGTCCATGCTCCTATGCCAATGTTGGCCTGAATCTATGAGGTGTTGGTCAGGAGGAAGAGAGGACTAACCCAGCTGGTGAAGGGACTGATGGGAAGCAGGGGACCGATGAGGAGTAGACCTCCCCCTGAGGAGAGAAAGCAGGTGCAGTGCCAGAGAAGACCGGCAGAAAGGGAGCAAGGGGATATGTTCCTGCCCTTGGTACCTAGTTCGGGGGAGCTTGCAGCTGAGTTCCCAGACAGCAAAATAAATGAGGAGGTCAGGAGGATGAATAGAGAGGATGGGGCCGCAGCTTCTTTATCCTCATCCAGTGAAGGTGTGGGTGAGGATGGGAAGGATGGATGGCAACAGCAAATGAAGAGGGAAAAAAAGAAGATGAAGAAGAAGAGTAACCAAAGGGAGGAAACCACCCGGGACCAAATGTCAAAGGAAGGTTCATCCACCCTTCCTCCGGTGGTGCTCTCAAATCAGTACCAGGCCTTAAGTGAATCTCCCCTTTCTTCAGATGGGGGGGAGGAGGAGGGTCTGGTGCTGACGGTTGCGGACAAGGAGGTCGGTGCAGAGGGAGACACCGGGCCTTCTGCATCGGGGGTCGACAGAACTGGGCCCCTGGTGGGGGGGTTGTCCCGGGGCCGCCTGACAAAGGTAAGGGGGCGCCTGATAAAGGCAAAAGTGTGCCTGATAAAGTCAAAAGTGTGCCAGAAAAAGGAAAAATGGTGCCAGCTAAAACTGTGCCTAATAAGGGCAATACTGGTATGGATGTGTGTAACATACCTGGCGGCGTCCTTGCAAAGTGGTCCATCTCCCACTGTGCAAGGGCGCGCACTTGATCTCCAGTCCAGGGTGTCTCTCTGGCTTCCCTCCATGCTGTCTGTTTGCTTCTGTGTCTGCTGCTTAAGGGCGGCGCCCGATCACTTCCTGCTTTTTGTACCTGCTGCAGGCACACCCCTTGTGCGTCCTCAGCCTATTGCTGTCTATCACCTGGTATTTAAACCAGCTGCCCCAATTAACTGGGGCCTGAGCATCTTGCCCTGTCAGTTGGCTTTTGTCTCTGACATGCCAGGTCCTGTCAATGTTACCAGTCTTGCAGTATCTGTTTCCATGTCTGTACTGTGTCCTATCTGTGTACCTTAACCTGCAGTCTGTACTCGTTCCTTGCCTGTTCGCTCCGCCTTCCTGGAGGCTGTATTTCCAGGCCAGTCTGAACACGCTCCTTGCCTGTTCGTCCTGCCTCTCTGGGGGCCGTATTCCCAGACCCGCTCCTGTATCCCACTGCAGTGTCGGTCTCCTCCGTACACTCAGTTCCAGTCTGAACTCTCTCCTATCTTTTACCTGTTTTTTCTCTATGTCCGTTCCTTTCCTTTTTCTGCAGAGTCTGTACTCGTACCTAACTCCTGCTCATTGTCACTGTACTTCCGTTTGTGAGTTTGTGGTCCACTCGCTACTTCTCTGCAAGTACCCTGTGGGTATCTGGTTCTGCTTTTCTCTTCTAGTCTGTTCTATGTGAACAGAGCCTTGTCCACCGCGTCTGCGGTTTTCGCTTTGCTCAGCTCTGTCCACCGCATCTGCGGTTTTCGCTTTGCTCAGCTCTGTCCACCGCGTCTGCAGTTTTCGCTTTGCTCAGCTCTGTCCACCGCGTCTGCGGTTTTCGCTTTGCTCAGCTCTGTCCACCGCGTCTGCGGTTTTCGCTTTGCTCAGCTCTGTCCACCGCTTCTGCGGTTTTCGCTTTGCTCAGCTCTGTCCACCGCGTCTGCGGTTTTCGCTTTGCTCAGCTCTGTCCACCGCGTCTGCGGTTTTCGCTTTGCTCAGCTCTGTCCACCGCGTCTGCGGTTTTCGCTTTGCTCAGCTCTGTCCACCGCGTCTGCGGTTTTCGCTTTGCTCAGCTCTGTCCGCCGCGTCTGCGGTTTTCGCTTTGCTCAGCTCTGTCCGCCGCGTCTGCGGTTTTTGCTTTGCTTAGCTCTGTCCGCCGCGTCTGCGGTTTTCGCTTTGCTCGGCCCTGTCCGCCGCGTCTGCGGTTTCGCTTTGCTCGGCCCTGTCCACCGCGTCTGCGGTTTCGCTTTGCTCGGCCCTGTCCACCGCGTCTGCGGTTTCGAATTTGTCTCCCAGTCTGTACTGGACCCTACCCAGCCTGCGCTCTAGTCTGCCTGTCTCTGTATTCCCCGGTGTGGGTCAACAGCCGTGTCCGGAGTCTGACCTGGAGTAGACCCTGGTTCCTCTGCTCGGTTCCTCCCTGGTGCACTGGCGTCGTATGCCGTCGTGTGACCTTGGTCGGATCGGGCAGATACTTAGTTACGCCCCTCCAGGCACTCTCCGGTTCATGGCACAGTGGAATCACTACATAAACACGCACACGCCAGTCAGTCCGGGCGTGTGCATTACAATGTGTCTGTATGTCTGAAGCGCGTCATTTCTTCCTCTGAAGAGGAGGGTGCTATTCAGGTAAAGGGTAAAGTAGGAAGGAAGAAGCTTGCTGTCCAACTTGATCATTCATGATGGCGGAACTCACCCCGTTGACATTGGCAACCATTAATGTTGCCACCACAAAGTCTGAAGTGGCTAGGTTTACGGCCTTTCATTTTCTCGGCCATCTTGATGCTGACATTTTGTTTTTGCAAGAGACCAGGTTTTTGGACCTCACATCCCTTGAAAAAGCAAAGAGGGAGTGGGTGTATGGGCCTTCCTATTGGTCTCTTGTGGCTGAGCCGTATAGTGGGGTTGCGATCCTTTTCAAAACCACAGATGTACTATGCCAACGGATTAGTGAGTTGGAAATGGGGAGGTGCTTGACCTTAGATGTACTCAAGAGGGGACAGGAGCTTCGGCTCATAAATATCTATGGTCCCCAGACTAATCGAGATCGTAAATGTCTCTTTATGAGTATTAAACCCTTTCTGTTTTGTAGCCGACTGGTGGTCTATGGAGGGGACTTCAATAATATATTGAGGCCCCAGGATAGAGGAGGTTCCAGAGACTGGTTGGCCTATGACAGCGTCGTGTTGAATAGCATAGTTAGTGAGGCTCGCCTAGTGGATGTCCACATCCGGAACACCACAGGCCATGCGGTTTACACTTATTTTAGAGTCAGTGTAGGTCTAGAATAGACAGGTTTTACTTAAAGGAGGAGGCAATCTCTTCACCTTTTTCGGTGGTAGAGGCTGAATTCTCCGATCACTGTTTGATTATATTTTCTTTGAATGTTACAGAAACTCCTCAGCTGGGAAGAGGTCTTTGGAAGTTGAATTTGTCACTCCTTAAGGAAGCAGCTTTAAGATGGTGCTTTGAGGATTTCTTTTAAAGTCGGGTACCATTACTTGGCCTTAGTAACTCTAAGTTGGAGTGGTGGGAGATCTTCAAACATTGGGTAGCGAGATTCTTCCTCCAGCTTTCTAACCTCAGAAGCCTGAACAGGGATCACCTGTATCAGAGCCTGAGGAGGAAATTCGAACAGCTGGTCTCGACTGGGGGTGGCCAGTAGGACATCACCAGGGTGAAAACCTTACTAAAGATATGCCAGCATGATAGGCACACATCCTTGGTTTTTGAGAGGGATTTTGGGAAGTACCACTTGCCTGACCCCTACAGAAACTGTAGGATGTTAGTGAGTAGTAAGGTTGTGGTGAGTCTGGAGGACAGTACAGGATCCCTTGTAAGGTCCAGATAAGGGATGCTGGAGGTAGTCAGATCCTTTTAATCGCATCTCTTGGGGAGGAAGGATCTGGATCGAGACAAGACGTCGGCTTTCCTGGCTGAAGCCATTCCTGAAGCAGTGGTAGACCCTTCGCTTGGCATTTTGGTAGATGAGAACAAAGAAGAGGAAGGAAAATTGGCGATTGATGGGCTTCGGCTCAAAAAGTCGCCAGGTCCGGATGGCTTAACATCCAAATTTTATAAGACCTTTAGGGACCTTTTGGTCCCCTTGTTGACTAAGGTATTTAATGAGTGTCTTTCCTCGGTCACTCTTCCGAGCTCAATGAGGAGGTCAGGTTTGATCCTTCTTTCAAAGGGGAAAGATCAATCACACATTGAGAACTGGCGGCCCATAGCACTTCTCAATGTGGACAGAAAGGTTCTGGCTAAAGTACTCTTTAACACGTTGGTGAAGTTTGCGCCAAGGCTTCTTTCGGTGTCTCAGCACTGCTGTGTTCCAGGTCGTAGCACTTTTAGTGCTGTTCTCAGGGTCCGGGAAGCTGTGGAGCAGGGTATGGTGGGTCTTTGGAAGGGGTTTCTACTGTCCTTGGACCAGGCAAAAGCTTTTGACCGGGTTGATCATGAGTACCTGTGGTCCGCTCTCCTGAGGTATGGCCTGCCAGGGAGGTTTGTGGACTGGCCAGGGATGTCTTCTCAGTCCTCTGCTGTATGAGTTTGCAATTGATCCCTTCGTAAGGAGGGTGGATCGTGGACCATTGGCCGGGGTGAGGATGGACCAGGCGGGTGAACGGGAGGCCGCCCTGAATGTGGTAGCCTACACTGACAATGTCTCTTTCTTTGTTTCCTTGGAAGGGGAGGTGAGGGCAGTGATGTCTGAAGTGGAAAGCTACTCCAGAGCATCCGGATCCAAGGTCAATCACAGCAAGTTTGTGAGTCTCTGGCTGGGGGAGGAGATCCTGTTTTTGATCACCCGGACACCCTCCCAGAGCCCCAGGAGTATGCCAAGGTCCTCGGCATTGAATTTAACCAGGGTGATTACCCAACAAAAAAATTGGAAAGGTAGACTGAAAAGTGCCGCCCAGATAGTGGACCAATGGAAGGGTTTGTCTTTGACCCTGAGGGAAAGGGTAAGCTTGTGCAAAGGTTTCCTGCTCCCATTGTTAATTTATCTGGGCAGTGTATGTATTTTGTCAGAGCCTCTCTGGATGCGGGTCTACAGCCTGTTTTTCAAGCTGTTATGGGGGAACAGGCTGAACCTAGTTAAGCGGGAGGTTACTTACCGTACGAAGAGACTAGGGGGGTTGAATATGGTCTACCCCGTGGTGTTTTTGGTATGCACCTTTCTTAAATTGAATGTGTCAAACCTCTGGAAAGAGAGGGCTCCTCTGCGCGTATTCTCCTATAGGGGGTGGCTGCAGCTCTTCTTCCAGGAATGGGAGACAGGAGGGAGTGTGAAGGATCTTCGTGCACCACATTGGTATCTCCCGGCTGATGTTACCCCGGTTTTGAAAGTGATCCGCCGGTGGGGTTTGGGGGTGTGGGAGGTGAGGACTCTGATGAGGAACCTCCTCGATGAGAGGATCTTGTTGACCCATTTCTGAAAACCATTGGCTTTCAGGGACTCCCCAAGTCGGGATCTGGAGGTTGGGTTACGTCTTTTGAATTTGAAACGGATCCCCTCGAAGTATTGGGACTTGACTTGGCGCTGCTTTCAGGGTAAGCTGTATGTGAGGGAGAATCTCAACAATGTTATGTTCTGCTACCAAAGCTAAGGAAAGAGAGGAGATCTGTCCCTACTATAGGACTCAGCTGAATCCCTACGATGTAACAGGGAACCTGATCCTGCGATCAGACCTGCTAAAGTCCTAATCTTGTCTGTACGGAGACCTATAGATGTGGGGAGGGAATCCCTACAAGTACTAAGGACTGGGAGGAATATGGGACACCTCCTAACAGAAATAGTAGCAGACAGACGAACAAACAAAATAGATAGAACATAGAGGTCCGTA
This sequence comes from Phyllobates terribilis, assembly GCF_046119375.1. Taxonomy (NCBI): domain Eukaryota; kingdom Metazoa; phylum Chordata; class Amphibia; order Anura; family Dendrobatidae; genus Phyllobates; species Phyllobates terribilis. Next base: position 527,564,747 of record NW_027362764.1, on the reverse strand, counting down.
GACCAAGCAAACTAACAGAGCTAGATACAGAGCACAGGCTAGCTAGAAAGTAGATATACAATGAAGTCCAGCAAAGCCAGAAGGGCGGAGCAGGATTAAATAGGCCAACAAGGTCATGTGACCAGCAAAGGAAAAAAAAACCTAACAGCAAGGTTCTAACAGTACCCCCCCTTCTAAGAGGATCCTCCGGATCCCCTAGGACCAGGCTTATCAGGAAATCTCCTGTGAAACGCTCTGATAAGTCTGGACGCGGAAACATCATCTGACCTCATCCAAGAGTTATCCTCGGGTCCGAAACCTTTCCAGGCCACAAGATACTGCAAACTACCTCTATACCGTCTAGAGTCAAGGATGCGAGAAATTTCATATTCCCCGTCCTCCACCACCGGAGGAACAGAGGCAGAGGCGTCACCATCCGACACAACAGCTTTTTTTAACAGAGAGACATGAAAGACCGGATTAATTCTCCAGGAGGTAGGAACCTCCAACCTAACAGCAGATTGGTTGACAACCTGAAGCACCTTAAAGGGCCCTACAAACTTGGGACCCAATTTCTTAGAAGGAATCCTCAACCGCAGATTCCTAGAGGACAACCAAACCATGTCACCAACAGCGAACAAAACCTCCTGTCGTTTCCTATCAAAGTAGTCTTTAGATTTTCTGTTGGCCTCCTGAAGATTACCACGCACATCCGTCCAAACTCTTTCCAAATCACCGAAAAAATTCTCCTCCTCAGGCACGGCAGATCCCAACTTGGAGAACGACCCAAACGACGGATGTCTCCCAGAACAACAAAAAAAAGGCGAACAACCAGCAGAAGAAGATGTATGATTGTTCAGAGCAAATTCGGCAAGTGGCAGAAACTCAGACCACCCCTCTTGATTGTCTGCCACAAAACAACGCAAGAACTGCTCAACATCCTGGTTTTTCCTTTCTGTCTGGCCATTAGATTCAGGATGATATCCGGACGAAAACGACAAATGAATTCCCAACCTGTCACAAAAGGCACGCCAAAAACGAGCCACGAACTGAGGACCCCTATCAGAAACAATGTCAGTAGGAACGCCATGAAGTCTGACAATTTCCTTGACAAAGGCCTTAGCGAGAGTTTTAGCGCAGGGCAGTTTGACGAAGGGAACCAAGTGACACATCTTGCTAAAACGGTCCACGACCACCCAGATGACAGTAAAACCCTCAGAGGGGGGAAGGTCAGTTATAAAGTCCATAGCCAAATGTGTCCAAGGAGCACTGGGGACCTCCAAAGGACAAAGTAACCCCGCAGCAGGAGTATGTGAGGACTTAGATCTAGCACATATAGTACATTGGCGCACCCACTTAATGACTTCCTTCTGCCATCCAGGCCACCAAAAACTGCGACCCACCAGTCTCTTGGTCTCAGAGATTCCGGGATGACCTGCCAACCGAGATTCGTGACACTCAACAAACAAATCTCTCCTAAAGGTCCCAGGCACAAACAACCTCCCATGAGGAGTGTTAGATGGGGCATTCTCCTGAGCTTTAAGAATCTCATCTTCCAAAACGGAGTCTAAAGCAGCTATCACAACACCTTCTTGTAAAATGTTTTCCTCTTTCTCAGCACCGACTATGGGAGAAAAACTGCGAGACAAGGCATCCGCCTTAACATTCTTAGTACCAGGGATGTAAGTAACGGAGAAATTAAACCGCGAGAAAAACAGTGCCCACCTAGCCTGACGGGCATTCAGGCGCTTGGCAGCATCAAGATATATCAGATTTCTATGATCCGTAAGAACCTGAACGGGAAATTCCGCACCTTCCAAGAAGTGGCGCCAGTGTTCAAATGCGAGTTTAATAGCCAATAATTCCCGATTACCAATATCGTAATTCAATTCAGTCTCCGAAAATTTTTTTGAAAAAAATGCACAGGGATGTAATCCATCCCCGTTATCCTGAGACAATACTGCGCCAACCCCCACAGAGGAAGCATCAACCTCAACCAAAAACGGCCTAGTAACATCAGGCTGCATAAGGATGGGAGCAGAGGTGAACCTCTCCTTGAGATACACAAAAGCTTCAATGGCCTCAGAAGACCACTGAACCGCATCAGCACCTTTCCTGGTGAGATCAGTCAGAGGTTTGACAATAGTAGAAAAATTTTTTATGAATTTTCTATAGTAATTGGCGAAACCCAAAAACCTCTGTATCGATTTCAAACCAATAGGCCTAGGCCATTCCTGCACAGCCTGAACCTTAACCGGATCCATCTCAAAACCTTTGCTGGAGATAATGTAGCCCAAAAAACTAATTCTCTGTACAGCGAACTCACATTTCTCCAGCTTAGCAAAAAGCGAATTGTCCATTAATAACTGTAATACCTCACGCACGCTCCGCCAATGAGACTCCAGATCTGGCGAATAAATCAAAATGTCATCCAAATACACAACCACATTTTTACCGATCAAAGGTCTAAGGATGTCATTAATCAGATTCTGAAAAAATGCAGGAGCATTAGTAAGACCAAAAGGCATAACCAGATTCTCAAAATGACCCACAGGAGTGTTAAAAGCAGTCTTCCATTCATCACCCTCCTTCATGCGCAACAGATTGTATGCCCCCTTAAGGTCAATTTTAGAGAACCACTTGGCCCCCAATAACTGGTTAAACAGATCAGGAATCAATGGCAGTGGGTAATTTTGTTAATCTCACGAAAATCCAGACAAGGACGTAAACCGCCATCCTTTTTTTTTACAAAAAAAAATCCAACCGCCACAGGAGACTTAGAGGGCCTAATGTGACCGGCGGCCAAACTTGTCTGTATGTATTCCTCCAAAGCCTTCCTCTCAGGAATAGTAAGGTTAAATAAACGACTTTTAGGAAGAATCGCTCCAGGGACAAATTCAATAGAACAATCATAGTCTCTATGGGGAGGCAAAACCTGCGATTCTTTCTCAGAAAAAACTCTCCAAAAATCCTGAATAGGAACAGGCAATTCTCCCCTATCCAAAGCTGCAATACGCCCGTTACAACACTTGTCATAACATTTATAGCTCCAGGATTTAATTTCACTGGTAGACCAATCCAGTACAGGATTGTGAAATTTTAACCAGGGCAAACCCAATATTACTGGAGAAGGCAAGTTATTCAACACTACCAAATCCAATTTCTCATGGTGAACACCATTAATAGTGAGAGGAAATTCACTGACCTTGAGAGTAATATTCTTCAAAGGGGAGTCATCCACAGAAACCACAGCAATGGGGGATGATAAAGGTTCAGGTTTTAAATTGAGTTTTTCCACGAATCCCCCATCAATTACATTCAGTGTAGACCCGCAATCAACAAACACCCGAAATTCCATTAATTTTTCCTGAGCAATCGTAGAAGCAGCTAAAAATATACCCTTGGAATTTAAACAGGCAATACGGGCGTGACTGACCATTTTTTTTTCTTTCTTCATACGAAGCTCAAATGACCAGATTTTCCGCAATAGAAACACAAGCCTTCCGAAAAACGACGGTCTTTTTCTTGAGAGCGAGGTGCCACCGATCCAATCTCCATCGGTTCACCACTGTTAGTACACACATTATCATAACCAGAAACTGACATAGCAGAGGATTTGCTCTCATTAACCCTAGCACGCAGTCTTCTATCCACCCGTATAGCTAATTGCATAGCCTGTTGCAAATCCTCAGGTGTAGGATAAGCAATTAGCAGGTCTTTAACCCTTTCACTGAGCCCAGCAAGAAATAGACGTTTCAGAGCAGAATCGTTCCACCCTGTTTGAGTGGACCAACGACGAAAATGAGTACAATATTTTTCCACATTACCTGATCCTTGTTTTAAACGTCTCAACTCAGTCTCAGCTGATGCCACACGGTCAGGATCATCATATAATAATCCTAAAGCAGAAAAAAAACTATCCACTGATCTGAAGCATGTATCACTAGGTTGCAAAGAAAAGGCCCACTCCTGAGGCTCTTTGCGCAAAAGTGACATTATGAACCCTACGCGCTGGGATTCATCCCCAGAGGACTTGGGTCTCAAACAAAAATACAATAAGCAAGCATTTTTAAATGAAAAAAATTCTCGATGTTCACCAAAAAATAAATCCGGCAAACATACCTTAGGCTCCAAGAAATATGCTCCAGGACAGTTACTCACGTGCTGACGGAGCTCGGCCACTTCCAGAGAGAGTACCTGCAGGTGTTTAGCCAAATCCTGAACCGACACCATGATGGAACAAAAAAAAAAAAAATCTTTCCTTAGAGAATTTGCAGGCTGGACTTACTGTTATGTTCTGCTACCAAAGCTAAGGAAAGAGAGGAGATCTGTCCCTACTATAGGACTCAGCTGAATCCCTACGATGTAACAGGGAACCTGATCCTGCGATCAGACCTGCTAAAGTCCTAATCTAGTCTGTACGGAGACCTATAGATGTGGAGAGGGAATCCCTACAAGTACTAAGGACTGGGAGGAATATGGGACACCTCCTAACAGAAATAGTAGCAGACAGACGAACAAACAAAATAGATAGAACATAGAGGTCCGTAGACCAAGCAAACTAACAGAGCTAGATACAGAGCACAGGCTAGCTAGAAAGTAGATATACAATGAAGTCCAGCAAAGCCAGAAGGGCGGAGCAGGATTAAATAGGCCAACAAGGTCATGTGACCAGCAAAGGAAAAAAAAACCTAACAGCAAGGTTCTAACAAACAACAGGAACTCTGAGGATAGGAATTGTCCTTGTGAGAGTTGTGCTGACATGCTTGAAAGCCTGCTTTGATGCTCCTTTAATACAGAGTTATATAACAGGGTGGGCGCTTCCATTAGCTGGCCTAGGCTGGCAGGTCTCTCCTATGCTGAGTGGGCCTATGGAGTGTTCAGAGACCTTGGTGGATGGGACTGGTGTATTCTTTTTTTAGTCAGCATAGTGGTTAGGTTTTTCACCTGGAATGCACGGTGTTTAGTGTCGACGGGCAGTAAAATCCTCCCAATGGGTGAGGTATGTAGCAACGTCTTTGGTGACGTGGTCAAAGTGGGCTCTTTGGAGTATGAAAGACTGGGTGCGTGGGGGGCCTCTCATCTCTGGAGGGTTTTTTCCTTCTGGGAGCCCTAGTTCTGGAGTAATCCAAACTTCCTGGTGGTGGGCTAAGCTCACACTATAGTTTTTTGCTTTGGAAAGCAGAAATATGATGGAAAAGGGTTTGCAAGCACCGAACCGGTGCAAGGATATGGGATATGGCATGTTGGCCCTTTGGGCTGCTGTTATCGTTTATTGTTTTGTTTAATCTTGGGGGGGCTTTAGGAAGGTGGGGTGGGGGGTTTGAGGGGTTGGAGGGAGGTCGAGGGCATGTGTTAACTTGGACTAGCCCCGGGCCCCATCTGGACTTTGGGAGTCCCAAGCTTGGAGGACTTTCTCTGGAACTTGGAGGCTGGGGGGGTTAGTTAGGTGCAGCTAGGGGTCGGAGGGGTCGGTGGGAAGTTTGTGTTTTATGCGGTTGCTTTATATGGTATCTTGCTATTTGACCGTTATGCTATTGTATGTTATTGTATTACGCTATAGTATCATATTGTTGCATTATGGTCCTATGCATATATATGGAAATAATATATATGTAATTAGGTATGGCGGCGGAACCAGTGGTGAAGTTAGTTGTGTTTATGTTTTGTGATTATGTATAGGGATGGTTGTATGGTAGTTCATGTGGAGTCGGGCAGGTGGGGTCTACTTGTCTTTGTTGCTGGATATTGTAACAGGAAAATGTTCTGTTTTGGTTTATTTATGGAAGTGTTTCTAATTTTCTAATAAAATAGAGTTCCAGTTCTGTCTGCTGGTGCTTTTACACATATTTCTAGAAATAGCCCCAGGTATCAGGGGCCAGGAATAATTTTTTTGGGATCTTAATCCTGATTATTTGCTTAAAAATCAATCCAGAGAACACCGTTTTTCTGCTCCATTTGCTTGTTGGCACTGCAGAATACAGCCAGATTCTTTCCATATTACAGCGCTAAAAATCCATCTATTTGAAACTGTGGTTTGTTTGTCTCACGGATCGCATATAATTGCGCTGAAAATACTGCCATTTCTGGCCACCATTGAAATTTTGTTGCAATGTGTCAGCGAACTTATTGACACGAGGTCGGCGCTGTTAAAAATAGTTACCTACAGGCCAGTTATTTAAAACTGTGGTTTGTCCTTAACACGGATCACATATAATTGCGCAGAAAATTCTGTCATTTCTGGCCTCCATTGAAATTTTATTGCAATATGTCAGCAAACTTATTGACACGAGGTTGGCCCTGTTAAAAATAGTTACCTACAGGCCAGATATTTAAAACTGTGGTTTGTCCGTCACACGGATCACATATAATTGCGCTGAAAATTCTGCCATTTCTGGCCTCCGTTGAAATTTTGTTGTAGTGTGTGTAAGGCGGCGGTGTTCACACCATGCAGTAACTGAGGCAGTGACCCAAGCAAGACCAACATAAACAGCTTTTATTCAGCAACTCACGGGTAAACAGAAAGTCCTCCGGTTCGCAGCCGGGTTAATATCAGTCCATAAACAACGGTTGCCGGGGACAACGGCCACGCCGGGCCACTCAGAGCCTGACAGGTGCAGAGCCTTCCCAGGTGGTGGTTCAGCCACACTCAATCCTGCTGAGCTTCCCTACTGTGCTATTAGCAGGTTCCAACATAGAGCAACACTAATCCTTAGTGCAGGGATTTTAAAGGACCTGTGGCAAGAGCCACTGGAAAACCAGGGTTGCAGGGAGGAGGCCTCCCCACTGCCTCATGTGACCTCCTCCAAGAAATAAAGGCCCTGCCGGGTTTTACTTAATCAGCCTTAGCCAGGTAGTCTGACCAGGTCATTGCTCACCTTCATTCCTGCATTGCAGCCGCAGCTGTGTCTGTGACTGCAATGTACTCCAATGGATTTAATAGGTCTCTATACACATTCTGGGAGGTATATAACGTCCCTCATATACGATCCCGGTCACTGCCTTACATATCCCCCCCTCTGTTCAAACTTGTAGGGTTGAACATTTGCCACCATGCAGGGTGCCCGGGACAGGGTATCCGCGTTTGCTTGCAACTTCCCAGGGTGATGTTCTACAGAGAAACTGAAATTTTGCAGTGACAGGAACCACCTGGTGACTCGCGCATTCCTCTTCTTGGCATTCCTCATCCATACCAAGGGTGAGTGGTCCGTCACCAAGCGGAACTGACGCCCGTGTAAATAATAGCGTAGTGATTCCAAGGCCCACTTAATAGCCAAACACTTCTTCTCTACCACGCTATAGTTTCTCTCTGCTGGGACAAGTTTTCTACTCAAGTAGGTGACCGGGTGCTCTTCACCATTCACTTTTAGTGACAATACCGCCCCTAGGCCTACCTCCGAGGCATCTGTCTGTACAATGAAGGTTTCCTTGAAGTTCGGGCTGATGAGGACCAGCTGTCCACAAAGAGCCAACTTCATGGACTGAAAAGCTTCTTCTGCCAGAGGGTTCCAACGAATCATTACCGATTTTTTCCCTTTCAAGAGATCGGTCAAGGCTCCCATTCGCCCAGCAAAATTAGGTATAAACTGGCGGTAATACCCCAGGATGCCAAGGAACTCTCTCACCTGTTTTGTACTTGACGTTTTAGGCCAGTTTTTTATGGCCTCAACTTTATTGATTTGGTGCTTGATAGCTCCTCGGCCTATCACATACCCCAAATATCGGGCTTCCTCTAGCACCTATCGCACATTTTTTTGGGTTTCCGTTAACCCCGCAGCTCTGAGAGAATTCAGCACCACTTGTACCTGTGATAGGAGCGTATGCCAGTCAGCGCTAAAGATGATAATATCATCTAGATATGGACACGTACTCCTGATGAGGCTTGAGCACTATGTCCATCAACCTCTGGAATGTAGCCGGGGCCCCATGTAACCCAAAAGGTAAGACCACATAGTGGTATAGACCCTCCGGAGTTAGAAGGCGGTCTTTTCCTTCGCCGAATCTGTGAGAGGTACCTGCCAGTAACCCTTGGTGAGATCGAGTGTGGTAAAGTACTGGGCCTGCCCCAGTCTCTCAATCAGCTCGTCCACCCTTGGCATTGGATAGAGGTCAAACTTTGACACTTCATTCAATTTCCGTAAATCATTACAGAAGCGTAACGATCCGTCTGGTTTTGGAATCAGTACGATAGGGCTAGCCCACTCACTCCGTGATTCCTCTATGACGCCTAACTGAAGCATTTGTTTTACCTCAGCCGTGATGGCTTGCCTCCGGGCTTCGGGTACCCGGAGCGGTCTTATTCGCACCCTTACCCCAGGTTCGGTGACAATGTCATGTTGGATAACCGTAGTCCTACCTGGTATCTCTGAGAACACGTCGGTATTGTGCTGCACAAGCGAGCGAGCCTCCCGTCGCTGCTGTTTAGTGAGAGCATCACTTATCCTGACCTCCCCCTCGGACGCTTCCCTGGCTGAAGGTAGAGAACTCTCTGGCGATATGCCCGGGGTGATGTCTGTAACTTAACACTCTCGATCTTTCCAAGGTTTTAGCAGGTTTACATGGTAAAGCTGCTCAGGTTTTCTCCTTCCGGGCTAATACACCCGGTAATTTACCTCCCCCACTTTTTCTCTAACCTCATATGGCCCTTGGCCATGAACTTACTCTCGGCTGTGTGTACCAGTACTAACACCCGATCGCGCCTCTGGGCTGCCTGGGCATCTAACAGATGTTCTTTCACGATGGGCATGACTGCCGCGATCCGGTCCTGCATACTAGCCACGTGTTGAATTATACTCCTATGTGGAGTCGGCTCTTGTTCCCATGTCTCTTTGGCTATGTCCAACAGCCTCCTAGGGTGTCTGCCGTACAATAATTCAAAGGGAGAGAACCCTGTGGAAGCCTGGGGTACCTCACGGACGGCAAACATCAAATAGGGTAGCAACATGTCCCAATCCCTTCCGTCCTTAGAAACCACCTTTTTTAACATGGACTTGAGGGTTTTATTCAACTACTAGCCCGTCGGTTTGAGGGTGGTACACCGGGGTGCGCAATTGTTTAACTTTGAGCAATTTGCACAGTTCCCTTGTCACTTTGGACATAAAAGGGGTCCCCTGATCCATCAGGTTCTCCTTAGGTAGTCCAAGGCGACAGAACATGTCAAACAGCTCCCGTGCAATCAGTTTTGCCGAGGTGTGGCGTAGTGGTATAGCCTCCGGGTACCGGGTGGCATAGTCGACGACCACCAGTATATGTTGGTGGCCACGGGGGGATTTTACAATGAGCCCTACCAAATCCTTTGCAATCCGTTCAAAAGGTACCTCTATCACTGGCAGGGGTACCAATGGGCTAAGGAAACTTGCGGTGGGTGAGGTCAACTGACATTCGTGGCAGGATTCGCAGTACCTTTTGTCCTCCGCGTAAACCCCAGGCCAAAAGAACCACTGCAAGAAACGTTCTTGCATTTTTTTTCCCCTAAGTGTCCACCCAGCAAGTGTGTGTGTGCCAAATCTAGAACCACCCGACGGTACGACTGAGGTACCACCAACTGTTTCACAACCTCGTCCCTGATCTTATCTATCCTATAGAGCAACTCATCGTTGACTACCATGCGTGGAAATACAGTATTTGCATTGGGCTGTTGGGCTACGCCGTTTACCTCTACCACCCTTTCCCGCGCCTGAGACAGGGTGGGATCCTGTAGCTGAGCCGTACCAAATGTGTCCCGGGACACTGCCAGCTCGGGGATCTATGGGGTCTCCTCGACCTCTCCTGCCAGCACCTCTAAGGGAAACCTATCGGGGTCACACTCTGTCCCTAGGTTGGACACCCCTACGGCAGGTTCGTCGGGTACAGCGTCTGTAATACATTTTACCGGGGGAGAATGTATTTTGTTTTTCCAGAGAGTCCAGAACAGGGGCAAGTCTGTTCCCAACACCTTCCCGTAGGGAAGAGTTTTTACCACTCCCACCACATGTTTTATGTCTCCACATGGCGTGGACAAAACTACCTCCGCAGTTGGGTACTCTCAGAGGTCCCCATGGAAACACAAAACCCCGACTGGCCGTCCACTGAGGTTGTCTCCAGCAACCAGCGACCCATGTACCAGAGTCACGAGGCTCCCTGAGTCCAGGAGGGCCTCCGTGGGGTACCCATTAACCAGTACTTGGCATAGATGGAGTTCACTGTCCTGGGGGTCGGCGTTCGCTGTGCAGACGGTCTGGGCAGCATTGAGACCCGGCGGCTATATTTGCAGTCCATGGGTTCCGTAGTCAGGGGACAATTAGCAATCACATGTCCCGGCCCCTGACAACGCCAGCACCTAAGGGTGGAGATACTGTTAGGTCTTATGACAGTTTGGGAGGGAATCGGTCTCCTGCCACTTTCACTCCGAGGTTCCCCTTCAGCACGGGTACGGTGCTGACTGTCCCCAGCAGAGGGACGCGACACCTTTCCTGACTCCTGGGTTGGCAGGGATTGCCGTGACAGCCGTGAGGGGGCAGAGTCCCGGATAAAGTCCTGAGTGGCCGAGTAGCGCTCGATCAGGCTGACCACCTGGTCGAGTGTGCCGGGGTCCCCTTGCCCCACCCAACGTTAGATAGCGGCTGGAAGAGTCCTAACCAGCTGGTCAACCACCACTCTCTCCACCATCTGGGCTGGAGACAAAGTCTCAGGCTGGAGCCACCTCTTTACCAGCTGCAGGAGGTCATAAACCTGAGACCAGGCGGGTCGGGTCTCCACATAGGCCCACGAAAACACACGCTGAGCCCTCACGTATGTATTGACCCCCAGCCGGGCAAGGATCTCACCTTTGAGCCTCTGGTAGTCCTGGGCGTCCTCTCGACTTAGGTCGAAGTAGACCTTTTGGGCATCACCGACCAGAAACGGAGCCACCACTTCTGCCCACTGGCCGGTCGGTAGGTTTTCTCGCTCCGCTGTGCGCTCATAAATGGTCAAGAAGGCTTCCACGTCGTACTACAGTCCCATCTTACTCAACACTGAGCGTACCTTGTCCTGGGCCTCTCTATGTTCCGGGGCTGATGCCGTCAGTGTCTCCCGCAGGGCAGCAATCTGTTGCAGCAGCAGTTCATTTATTTTTTGCTGCTGCTGGTACAATCGCTGTTGCTGCTTATTACACTGCTGTTGCTGCTCCTGCTGTTGCCGCTGAGACTGCAGCAGCTGCTGCTGGGCGAGTGTCAGCTGCTTTAATAGTTCGTCCATTTTGTCCACGGGGTGGAACTGAAAGGTGGCAGGCCGGATTGTGGTCATGCAGCTGCCGGTGGGGTATGCCTCAGTCACAATGCCCGCATTCTCCACCAAACTCTAAGGCGGCGGTGTTCACACCGTGCAGTAACTGAGGCAGTGACCCAAGCAAGTCCAACATAAACAGCTTTTATTCAGAAACTCATGAGTAGAGATGAGTGGTGTTCGACTAGAACTGTTCGCCAATCTCAAATTCGAGCTGTTTTGGGCGATGTTCGAGTTGTTCGACGAACCCGAACGATTTGCAAAAAATTCGGCAGTTCGAGGTTATGTTTGATAACTGTTCGTGCACCAAAAGCGTGTCCTGCATGTCTGGCGCTATTTAGAGCACCAATCATGTAGGGATTGTCTGCCACGCACTGTAATGCCACAGCCATGGTGGTTGTGGAATTACAGTGATTGCCTAAATCGATGGGAACAGTGCTCACAGTGAAACATGAAAAGCCGGCTATTCAACAGCGGCATACACCGGTACCCGACAATTTAGAACAGAAAGAATAGAGCTTCACACATAGATTAGATAGATAGAAACATGTCAGTCACATATATATGAAGTACAGTGACAGTGTTGCTTACTGTACTTGTCATTTAGTGTAAAGGATTTATTAAAAAAAATAATAGTGTTTTCATGCACCGTCTCTTTAAAAAAGCCGGCTGGCAATTCAGCAGCGGTACCCGACAATTTAGAATAGAAGGAATAGAGAATCACACATAAATTAGATAGATAGAAACATGTAAGTCACATATATATGAAGTACAGTGACAGTGTTGATTACTGTACTTGTCATTTAGTGTTAAAATAAAGGATTTATTTAAAAAAAAAATTGGCGTGGGGTTCCCCATAATTTTAGTCTCTAGCGGAGGTTAAGCAGACAGCTGGGGCAGATGTTTGAAGCCTGGGAAGGGGGTAATACCCACGGAGCTTCCCAGGCTACTAATATCAGCCCCCAGCTGAATACCTAGCCTTTACTAGCTATTAAAATGGGGGACCCCCCAAAAAATGATGTTGGGTCCCCCTATTTTAATAGCTAGCAAAGGCTAGGCAGACAGCTGGGGGCTGATATTAATAGCCCAGGAAGGGTGCCATGAATATTGGCCCCCTCCCAGGCTAGAAACACCAGCCGTCAGCCCCCCCAGAAATGGCGCATCCATAGGATGCGCCAATTCTGGCACTTAGTCTCACTCTTCTCACTGCCCTGTAGCGGTGGCAGTGGGGTAATAGGGCTGGGGTTGATGTCAGCTTATAATGCCAGCTGACATCAAGCCCAGGTTAGTAATGGAGAGGCGTCTATAAGACACCCCCATTACTAACCCCATAGTCAAAGTTAAAAAAAAAACACAAACACCCAGAATAAAGTCCTTTAATTGAAATAAAGACACAATTCTTTATTGTTCTAAATTAAACCATACTTACCATCACACCCATTCCAGCTGAAGCCAACGATCCCCTGCAATAAAAGTAAAATAATAAAGCAACATCATCCTTACCTTTCCATGGTTCCCACGACGGCTTCAGCTCTGATACATCGAGATGACAGGCTGGACTGCAGCAGAACGCTGCCATCCAGCCTGTCATCACGCAGACACTGAGAAGCGCAGGCATGCTTGCGCTCCTCAGTGTCAGGCTGTGACGGCCTTTGCTAGCTATTAAAATAGGGGGGACCCCACATCATTTTTTTGGGGGTACCCCATTTTAATAGCTAGTAAAGGCTAGGTATTCAGCTGGGGGCTGATATTAGTAGCCTGGGAAGCTCCATGGGTATTACCCCCTTCCCAGGCTTCAAACATCTGCCCCAGCCGTCTGCTTTACCTCCGCTAGAGCCTAAAATTACGGGGAACCCCACGCCAATTTTTTTTTTAATAAATCCTTTATTTTAACACTAAATGACAAGTACAGTAACCAACACTGTCACTGTACTTATTATATATGTGACTGACATGTTTCTATCTATCTAATCTATGTGTGATGCTCTATTCCTTCTTGTCTAAATTGTCGGGTACCGGTGTATGCCGCTGCTGAATTGCTGGCCGGCTTTTTTAAAGAGAGCATCTTCTGAGCAGTTTGTCAGCTTTTGGACACCTTTGAAGGTGTGTTCTGCGTGTTTCTATGTGTTTTTGTTTGCCTGCCTTTATTCGACGGTGTTCTAAGGTGTTCGACGAACAGTTCGACTAACAGTTCCTCGAACATCCCGGTGTTCGACGAACCGAACCCGAACACTACGGGGGTGGCTCAACACTACTCACGGGTAAACAGAAAGTCCTCCGGTTCGCAGCCGGGTTAACATGAGTCCATAAACCATAGTTGCCGGGGACAACGGTCACGCCGGGCCACTCAGAGCCTGATAGGTGCAGAGTCTTCCCAGGCGGTGGTTCAGCCACACTCAATTTTGCTGAGCTACCCTGCTGTGTTCCTAGCAGGTTCCAACATAGAACAACACTAATCCTTAGTGCAGGGATTTTAAAGGACCTGTGGCAAGAGTCACTGGAAAACCTGGGTTGGAGGGAGGAGGCCGCCCCACTGCCTCCTGTGACCTCCTCCAAGAAATGAAGGCCCTGCCGGGTTTTACTTAATCTGCCTTAACCAGGTAGTCTGACCAGGTCATTGCTCACCTTCATTCCTGCATTGCAGCCGCAGCTGTGTCTGTGACTGCAATGCACTCCAATGGATTTAATAGGTCTCTATACACATTCTGGGAGATATAGAACGTCCCTCGTATACGATCCCGGTCACTGCCTCACATGTGTCAGCGAAATTATTGACACGAGGTTGCTGTTAAAAATAGCTACCTACAGGCCAGCTATTTAAAACTGTTGTTTTCCGTCACACGTATCACATATCACTTTAAAATGGGCAAGGCGCATGGGAAGGGATGGGAAAGTGGATGTGATGGTGATGATGGTGCATGCAGAGGACGAGGCGGTGGGCTAGCTAAAATTGTGCCACAACAAACACTCACATCTTCTCGCTCGATCTCCCTGTCCCAATTAATAGGGGACCGCAGAACACCACTATTGAGCTCAGAGAAGTGTGAAAAGGTTATTGGTTGGATAGCAGATAATGCTTCCAGTCATTTAGCCACCACCACCACCGCCTTGTCTTCCACACGGTCAAGTCTCAGTAGCTGTGAGTTTGGACCGCATATTCCTCCCACCATGCCGAATGCCCAGAGACAACCGATCCCACACTTGGACCCTCTGAAGAGCTGTTCACTTTTCCATTTAAAGATTCGGGCCTCTCCCCCGGTCCACTTGAAGTGGAGCAAGAGGAGATCGCATGTAGCGATGCCCAAATATTTGAGCAGCCACGGTCACACAAAGGCGACGGTGGGAAACTGTCACAAGAGGTAGACGATGATGAGACACAATTGCCAGAAAGTCAAGAGGAGAACCAGGGTGCGGGAGCAGAAGACGAAGTGGTGGATGATATAGTAACTGACCCAGCCTGGCATCGGACATACAAAGCTAGGACAGCAGCAGACAGGGTGAGGGAGGCATAGCGCCACAACAGGCAGGAAAAAGCAGTGTGGTGGCCGCAGACACAAGGCGGGCAACTGTTCCCTGTAACATCAACACGATGGAAGTTGCCAGTACAACTGTTAGGTCTTCCCGAGTCTGGCTGTTTTTTAAAGACTCTGCCGATAACCATAAATAGGCCATTTGCACCACCTGCCAGGCCAGCATCAGCAGGGGGAGTAAAACTACCAGCCAGACCACCACCAGCATGATCAGGCACATGGCAGCAAAGCACCCGACTAAGTGGGCCGAACCCCAGGGTCCAGGAACAGTGTTTGTGGGTGGCACCACTGCTTATTCAGCTGTTGTGTGTGCAAGCCAATCCTCTGTCCATAGCGCATGCGAAGATGCCTCCTGCCCTGCACCTGCCGTTGCTCACTCTCAACTAGCACCATCAGCAAGCACGTCCACATCCTTGTCCCAGCGCAGCTTTTAGTTGTCCCTACCCCAGTCCTTGGAATGCAAGAGCAAATATGCAGCCAATGCCCCATAGGCCTCCTTACTAAATTCACATATTTTCGCGACTACTTGCACTCAAAATTTTGCATTTTAGGCTCGTGGAAACGGAAGCTTTCCGCAACCTGATGACAACGTCCGTCCCTCTGTTCTCGGTCCCCAGCTGCCAGTATTTCTCCGGGTGTGCCGTCCCCACATTACATGAGTACGTGTCCCACAATATTAGCTGTGCCCTCAACAACGCAGTTACTGAAAAAGTCCACCTCACCACTGACACATGGACAAGTGCTTGTGGGCAGGGATGATACATTTCACTGACGGCACATTGGGTTAGCATAGTGGAAGTAGGGACCCAGTCGGACCTTGGGACAGAAAACGTCCTCCCGACGCCGAAGATTGCGGGCCCTGGGTCAATCAGGGTTGCCCCCACATTCTACAGATCCTGCACCTCATCCTCCTCCACCTCTTCAGCATCCATCTCCGAAATGACCACATCAGTCGCAAGCTAGAAGCACTGCCTCGACCAAGCGGCAACAGGCTGGACTGAAGCTAATATGCTTAGGTGATAAACCATACAATGCTGAAGAGTTGTGGACAGCTCTGAAAGAGCAGGCAGATCTGCGGCTCACACCGCTGAACCTATAGCCAGGCATGGTCGTGTGTGACAATAGCCGGAACCTGGTGGCGGCTCTGAGGCGAGGCGAGCTCACACACGTACTATGCCTGTCTCATGTGCTTAAGTTCATGGTTCAGCGGTTTCTCAAAACTTACCCGGAGCAGCCGGATCTGCTTGTCAAAGTACGCCGCCTGTGTGCCCATTTTAGAAAGTCACCCACAGCTTCCTACATCCTTGTCGTGCTTCAGCAGCGTTTGCAGCTTCCGACTCACCGACTGGTGTGTGATGTTCCCACGCATTGGAACTCTACACTGCAGATGTTGGGATGGATTTGTGAGCAGAAGAGGGCAGTTATTGAGTACCAGCATCAAGAAGGCCGTCGGTATTCAGTTCAGACTCCACACATAAGACCTCAGGAGTGGACATGGATGTTAGACATATGTACCATCCTCCAAAACTTTGAGGACTCCACCAAGAAGGTGAGCGGCGATGACGCCATAATTAGCATCACCATCCCGCTTCTCTGTCTTCTGAAACGCTCTCAGATCACAATGAAAGAGGATGCATTGCAGGCGAAGCATGATTAGATAGAGCAAGGAACCATACAGGATGATTACACACAGCCCAGCCTCATCTCATCCCAACGTGGATTGGCTGACAATGAGGAAGAGGATGAGGAGGAAGAGCTAGTTTCATGTGTTATAGATGGTACTACCTGCACAACTGTCATTTCGTCTGTTCAGTGTGGATGGCTTGAGGACAGGGAGAAGGAGGAGGAGGAGAGCATGGTCAGTCGTCCTCTTGGTGAGGACACGGAAGTCTTGCCTGTTTGCAGTCTGGCACGCATGGGTGAGTTTACATGTTATGCTGCCTTTCCTGTGACCCTCGCGTTCTCCAAATTTTGGGTGACAGTCATTTCTGGTTCGTGACACTTCTGGACCCACGATACAAGAACTTTCTATCTCTTATTCTCGAGGTGGACAGGTCTACAAGGAGTAGAGGCGAGAGAGACACAACTCCAATCCAGCAGAGACAGGGGAACACTATCAAAGTTCTGGGACAGTTTTTTCAGACCCTCCCATCTTACAGGCCCTGAGGCTCTCACAAGGAAGGATAAGTTTGGGAAGATGGTGAGGCAGTACCTTGCCGACTGTACCAATGTCCTCTGTGATTCCTCTGTGCCTTATAATTATTGGGTATCCAAGCTGGACACGTGGAATGAATTGGATCTCTACACCTTGGAGGTCCTGGCCTGCCCTGCACTAGCGTTTTATCAGAGCGGGTTTTTAGTGCCGCTGGTTGAATTATAACAGATAGCATTTTCAGCTGACAGGCAGATGCGCCTAACAGGCTGACTCTTATATAAATGAACAAGGGCTGGATTGGGCCAGACTTCTCAACACCACCGAATGATAGCAGCGTAACAAAAACTCAAATCCAGTGTCTTTTTTTGGGAGGTCTATTTCCATGCAACTCTTCACACCTACACATGGGTATATGCTATCTGATTATGTCTATTTGCTCTTGTCCTCCTCCTTCTCCTCATCCTCCATCGTTCACCACCATATCTACCATATCACCTCTTCTGCGTCTCTTGCAAGGGGCATTGGAGTTCCTCCAAATTTTTGGCAGATTTTGCATTCACTGCATAGGCAAACATTATGGGAGACCCACTTCCTAATAATGGGAACATTGTTTTTAGGAGGCTCTACGACCTCTATGTCGTTTCCAAGGGACATTTGTAATTCCTCCAAATTTTTGCCAGCTTTTGCATTCACTGCATAGGCAATCACTATGGGAGACCCACTTCCTAATAATGGGAACATTGTTTTTAGGATGCTCTTCGACCTCTATGTCTCTTGAAAGGGGCATTGGAGTTCCTCCAATTTTTTTTGCAGCCGTTGCTTCACTGCATAGGCAAACATTATGGGAGACCCACTTCCTAATAATGGGAACATTGTTTTAAGGGGGCTCTCTGACCTCTACGTCTCTTGCAAGTGGCATTGGAGTCCCTCCAAATTTTTGGCAGCCCTTGCAGTCACAATAACAGTATAGGAGACCCTCTCATTAATAATGGGAACAACAAATCATAGCCGGCTGATGGCTCTCTAACAATAGCAAGGGCCAACTGCTGGCCCTTTAAGAATAGTAAGGGCCCTCTGATAGCCCTATAAAAATAGGCTTTGTGACTTTTAGAGTCCCTCCATTATAAATGAAACAGGATGTGTTGGATGATGTGTCACACACCACATGGCCAGATAAGGTTGTAAAATGTTAAAATAACATTTACCAGTGAATGCATTTGTCTTGGTTGAAAGCAATGCAATAGTGCAAAAATGCATCAAAAACGCTACGTGTGAACATTAGTGTTGAGCCACCCCCGTAGTGTTCGAGTTCGGTTCGGTTCGTCGAACACCCGTGTGTTCGCTGAACTGTTCGTCGAACTGTTCGTCGAACACCTTCGAACACCGTTAAAACCAATGGCAGGCAAACAAAAACACATAGAAACACATAGAAAACACCTTCAAAGGTGTCCAAAAGCTGACAAACTGCTCAGAAGACACAACTAACACATGGAAAAGTGACAAGTACATATAGTCATGCGAAAAGAAAAGAGGTGGAGGAGTAAAAGGAGGGGGAGACACAGATATAGGCATGTCATGCCCTTCTAAAATCCAAAAAGTGAGAAGCCGAGACGGCCAGTCCGCTCCTGCCCGTGCCACCTCCGTGTCGCCGGGTTTGTGCCAGAGCCGCGGTGAACCCTGACGGCCAGCCCCCCTCTCCCAATACTGGTGCCTGTCCGCTGGTGGGTCGAGAGAGCCCCCCTGTGGTGGAGGCAGCTCTAAGCTTTTTAATTTAAATTGTCCCTCTAATTTGAATGAATACACTTTAAATCCATTTACAAGGATCTATTGGAGGGCAAGTCTCATGCCAGCAGCCGCGTAATTCCAGCTCCAGTAGCGTCCACTAAAGCTGCTGCAGTTAAAAAGCTTTTATAAGGATCGAGCTCGGCTGTCCACCGCAAGGCATCCTAGTGCCAGTCCCAGCCCCTATGCCTTGGGGTGCCTCCTGATGCTCTTCACTAAGTATCCCGTGGTCCCGAAGCATTTCCTTTGAAAAAATTAAGTGTCCAAACTACAGGTGGTGTAGCTTGCTTAACAGCCGGGATAATCCGCTGACTAGCAGACACTGCTACTAGGCACAAAGTATTTCCTGGGCTAGATGCAGTTAAAAATTTGTAAGTAGATACTCTCGTTGGATGCTGAGAAAGCATTCCATAGAGTCTCCTGGCACGCCATATATGATTCTCTTAAAAAGCTTGGGGTAGGGGTCTAGGGGACCCTTTTATAGCCAAAATCACTGCCCTGTATCACAATACGTCACCTAGGCTGAAGATAAATGGAACTGTAGCACCGAGGGCTCGGTTGCTACAGACGTATTGCACCTCACCCAGAGGTGTGATATCTCACTCTCAGATAAGGATGGAGTGTGGATCAGGACCCGACACCTGCATGCATTACACCACATTGCCGTGGGGCAGGGCGACCAATATGCCCCTGAGATGGGCACGACAGTCCCTGTCCCTGGCTGGAGTGGGGGAAGGGAACACTGAGGAAGGGGAACCCTGCAGTGCAGGAGCAGGGAGGAAGCAGTTCCTGGGTGCATTGAGAAGGGCGTATAAAAGGTGGGCACCATCTTAGTTCAGTGCAGAGAAGTCTGAGCAGAAGTGGCAGGGAGCAGGGGCTCTGCATGAGCTCTGCTCCGGAGGCGGGCCTAGTAACAGAGGCCCAGGCCTGCAAGAGGGAGAAGGAAGGAAGAGGAGCGGAGAACGCTCCAGGAACGAGGAATGAAGGGATCCCAGGGGTGCGGACGGGCGAGTCGCCACCGCACGCCCGAATCCACCTGCGTGGAGGGGTCAGGCCAAAGGGGGAGACCGGTCCCCGAACTAGTGGAGGCAGGAAACGACCCTCAGCTAGAAACTGGAGGCTCTGACATTTTATGTGGCGCAGCCCCTTGCTCCACCCGCTAGGAAGGCACCACATAGGGTCAGGGAAACTGGCGCCAAGTTTACCAAGAGGAGGCCCGAGGCAGCCGGACAGAAGTGTTGGTAAGAAAGGCCAGACAAAGGACACACAAAGGGGGTCCTGTGAAGCGCTCCAAAGTTATCTGGGAGTTGTCTGAGCCCCTCACCTGGTGAGCACAGTACGACGTGGGCAGCCGTTACCTGCAGACGTGGTCTGGATAATAAGAACTGTGAGTAAAGGCCCTGAACTGCATCACTGACTCCGTGTCGTTACTGCTGCTGCCCTGCACCATCACCCCCATCCTCCGCATACACTGCCCTGAGGCTATACTCCTCCCGTGGGGAGTTATGCTACGCTCTGCTGCACCTACAACACCAGCCTTAGCGGTCTGCCCTGTAGCGGCGGTTCACTCTGACCGCAATCCACGGGTGGCGTAGTCGGACATTTAAACATCAAAACCACATAAATAGTTCCGCCACTGGTTTGACCGCCCTGAGCCACGGAACCGGATCGCCGCCACGAAGACTACAACCACCAGCATCCACCAAAAAGGGTCCGGCTCCGGGTGTCCCAAGGCCCAGGGGGTGCGTCAGAACATTTTCATCACCTTTCACAATCACCAATGGGACAAGGCAGGGATGTCCTCTGTCCCCTCTCTTATACATCCTAGTGATGGAGCACCTGCTCTCATCAATTCGCCATAACCCCAATATTAGGTGGATTGAGGTGGGAGGCACCGAGTACAAATGCTCTCTATTTGCTGATGATGTCCTAGTATATATCACTCAATCACATATATCCATCCCTGCTGTTATGGCTGAAATAGATCACTTTGTTACATGGTAAAATTTTAAAATCAATGCAGCGAAGTCTGAGGCCCTCGATGTCTCCCTCCCTAAATCCATATAGGATTCCATCCAGTCCAACTTTCCCTTTGCCTGGCCCTCACAGGGTATCAAATACTTAGGAATTCCTATTCATAGAGACCTCTCCCATCTATGTTATCTTAATTTTGGGCCCTTTATTGAACAATTCCATACAGACCACGGTTGGCAAGTTGGAACTGTGAGATTCACTACGTGCACCACTGGTATTTTGTGGAAAAGCACATGTAAGATTCTGCAACAGTCTCTGCTGATACTCCTGCATGCGTGCATCCCTTTCTATGGCAGGAATAATTTCTGCAAATTTACTTTTGTACCGGGGATCTAACAGTGTGGCAACCCAGTAGTCAGGATTATTTCTAATTCTCACAATTCGAGGGTCATGTTGCAGGTAGTGCAGCAAGAAGGCACTCATGTGTGTTGCGCATCCAGGAGCACCAAGTCCCTGTTGTGTTGGTGGCGAGGTAACAATCATGCTTCCTTCCTCTGTCCTCTCCCCCCAACCTCGCACAACAGAAATGTGATCAAGGTCTCCCTCATCTGATGAGTCTTCCATCAGTTCGTCCTCCACTTCTTCCTGGGCTCCTGCACCTTCCTCACTAGTTTGGCTGCTACCATGCGCCCTGGTAAAATCATCTCCCCCACCCTCACATGCCTGCCGCCCTGGTGCTGCCGACCGTCTGGACCTTGCAGATGTTAGCCCTTCCGCATACAACTCCTCCTCCTCTACTTCCTCCACCTCCTCTTGTGCCACCACCTGACTCCGAATTCTGTTTAACATGTGCTCCAGCATGTAAATCACCGGAATAGTCATGCTGATAATGGCATCGTCAGCACTAAACATCTTCGTCGCCATTTCAAAACTGTGCAGAAGGGTGCATAGGTCCCTGATCTGAGACCACTCCTCCAGCGTGATTTGCCCCACCTCTGAATCTCGTTGACCCAGGCTATACGTCAGAACGTATTGCACCAGGGCTTGTCGGTGCTGCCACAGTCGCTGCAACATGTGCAGAGTTGAATTCCACCGGGTAGGCACATCGCATTTTAGCCGGTGAAGTGGCAGGCCCAACGACTTCTGTAGAGATGTAAGTCGCTGAGCTGCGGGATGCGAACGGCGGAAGTGAGCACACAGCGACCGTGCCCTCTGCAGAAGGCCATCTAGTCTGGGATAGTGGGCTAAAAATTGCTGGACAACCAGGTTCAACACGTGAGCCATACAAGGCACGTGTGTGACATTGCCCCGGCGAAGGGCCGCACCCAGGTTTGCAGCATTGTCGCACACAGCCTTCCCTGGTTTCAGGTCCAGTGGAGACAACCATTCATGAAATTGGTTCTCCAGAGCTCACCACAACTCCTCAGCTGTGTGACTCACATTTCCCAGACATTTCAATGTAAAAACCGCCTGATGACGTTGAGCCCTACTGCCAGCATAGTAAGGAGGTGTGCAGGATCCCTTCTGCGCAGTTAGAAAGCTTGTGGCATGACCAGACAGGCTTTGGGTGCAGGTGGAAGACCGAGAGGAGGTTGAGGAGGCAGAAGCAGTGGGGGAAAAATGACATAAAGAGGATTGACGCACAACTCGTGGGGACGGCAAGACTTGGACAGCAGCCCCTTGTCCTGCTGTCACCATAGTTACCCAGTGCCCAGTCAGCGACATGTAACGCCCCTGTCCATGCCTACTCGTCCAAGTGTCTGTGGTGAAATGCACCCTGTCACACACAGAGTTTCTCAAAGAAGCGGTGATGTTGTGTGCGACATGCTGGTGGAGCGCAGGCACACCTTTCTTTGAGAAGTAGTGCCGACTGGGCATCTGGTACTGGGGCACTTCGACGGACATAAGGTCTCGAAAATCCTCTGTGTCCACCAGGCGGAAAGGCAGCATTTCTGTAGCCAAGAGCTTGCAGATGGTGAAATTCAACCTCTTAGCTTTCTCATGGCTAGGAGGAAATGGTCTTTTACTTGTCCACATCTGAGGGACCGAGGGCTGGCTATTGTGCTTAGACGGGGTTGATAAGGGTGTCCCCGGCAAACTGCCGGTCTGTGAGGAAGATGCAGGCGGACATGTTAGGTTGCCTTGATCCAAAGGTGGTGCTATCGATGTCGGACAGCGCTCAAGACCAGCTGGTGTTACCACCTCCAAAGAAAATGATGACCTGCCAATCACGCTGGCTGTTGCGGGTAAAGAGGTGGCAGGTCTGCGCCCCAAAACAGGTGTGACTGCTGTCCCCCCAGTCACAGAGGATGAAGAGGCCGCGGATGCACAAGATATGGCAGACGGTGGTTGGCCCGGCCGGCTAGACCGCATTGTAGCACACTGAGCTTCCCACTGCAACTTATGCTTCATGTCCATGTGCCGGTTCATGCATGAAGTACTCAAACTATGTATTTTTTGGCCTCTACTTAGCTTTTGCTGACAAATGTTACAGATAACACGAGTTGGGTCATCTTTATCGATCTGAAAAAATGCCCAGGCTATGCAAGGCTTAGCACCCATGCGACCTGAAGAGCCACCACGACTTGTGGTGAGAGGCAGAGTTGTGTTTGAGGATGCAGTTGTTGACGTGCTTCCAGTACTACGTCTCTGTCCAGGAAGGCGCAACCTGACCTCGTCGTCACTAGCATCTTCCTCCACCTCCTCTGCTGACCTCATCTCTTGGCTGACTGTGGGTTGACAGTAAGTGGGATCTCCGACCTCATCATCATCACCCTGTGCGTTATCACACCCGTCGTCCTCAGAGCCAACCTGTTCCTGCCCTGACAAAAAACTAAAGTTGTCGCTCCAATCAGGTATTTGAGTCTTATCATCGTCTTCCTCATTGTCTCCACCAACAGGAGTTACAGTTTGGGAATGAGGGTCTACATTATGGTCAGAACCTTCTGCGTCTGGTCCTGGATCCGACTCATAAAGATTCTGGGCATCAGTGCAGATCATTTCCTCGTCTGGATTCACAGAAGCGCTGGAGTCGACCTCTGATTCCCAGGCTATAGTATGAGTAAACAGCTCTGCAGACTCAACCATCTGTTCTACCTCATACTCAGACGGGCAGCTGGAGATTTGGGAGCTGTGAGGAAGCAAGTGCGATTTGGGTGACACCTTTGAGGACTGGAGTATTTGTGATGTTGAAGTTGATGTGGAGGAGAGCCCACTTAAAGGAGCACTTGATATCCGTTGAAGCACCTGCTGTTTTTGTGCCTCATCTGGAATTTGTAGCGATTGGCGTGGCCGTAAGAAAGGGATCTTATCACATTGTCCGCTAAAAGAAGTAGACATTTTAGTTTGGCTGGAAGATGGTCTTTCTTCTGCACCTACCCCACGGACACAACCTTTTTTCCCCTTCCCAACACGCCTATTCCCCTTTCCACCAGCAGCAGGCCTTTTTCCACTCATTTTGGTGGTTAACTAATTCACAACTCTGGAGTTGTTTGCACAAAAAAACAATGGATGGTAACCGAGCAGAGCTTAGTGGCCAAACTGTGGTATTAGGCCAAAACTATTGGCTGGGTTAGATGCAGAAAAAAATTATTTTTAATTTGCAACCTGATGGAGGTCAGTATAGATGGACTAATAGACCAAGTCCCACACACCGCTAGAAGCCCAAATATTTTTTCAGAGCTAGATGCAGAAAAAAATTATTTTTAATTTGCAACCTGATGGAGGTCAGTATAGATGGACTAATAGACCAAGTCCCACACACCGCTAGAAGCCCAAATATTTTTTCAGAGCTGGATGCAGAAAAAAATTATATTCAATTTGCAACCTGCTGGAGGTCAGTATAGAAGGACTAATAGAACAAGTCCCACACACTGCTAGAAGCCCAAATATTTTTTCAGAGCTAAATGAAGAAAAAAATTATTTTTAATTTGCAACCTGATGGAGGTCAGTATAGATGGACTAATAGACCAAGTCCCACACACTGCTAGAAGCCCAAATATTTTTTCAGAGCTAGATGCAGAAAAAAATTATATTCAGTTTGCAAGCTGATGGAGGTCAGTATAGATGGACTAATAGAATGATGCTATGCCCAAAAGATTTTACTTCACTAGGTGCAGTAAAAAAATTGGTATTCTATACACAGGTGGTATATCTTGCAACACAGATAGGCTACTCCACTGACTAACACACTCTGCAATAGGCCAAAAAGGATTAGCTTTGCTAGATTCAGCCAAATGCTGTGAAAAAAACTTGCACAGCACTGGCACAGACCTGCCTGGCAAAAACTGATAGGAACTGATGTAACCTAGTCCTGAAAAGGACTCCAATTACAATTAGTCTTTACTCCCACAATCTATCTATTTAAGAGCACAGACCTGCCTGATAAAAGTCGTAGGAAATGCTGTAACCTAGTCCTTAAAAGGACTGCAATCACAACTATTCCCTACTCCCAAGCTATCTGTATATTTGTGCGAAAATTGGCTTGAAATTAACAAGGTATAGCGCATACAGCAACAGCGGTGCCGTCTAACACGCAGCTGCAGCAGTGAGAAAATGGTGGCGACGGGGAAAATGGCTTGGTCTTATAGGGCAAGGACATGTGACATACACTGCCAATCACACATGCCCTTGCTTGTGTGAAAAAAAGCACTTCGCTCCGTGTGTGCGCTGCTGATAGGCTGACAGATTGCACCTCCCCACTGCAAATGCGGGAAAGAGAAAAAAAAATGGAGATCTTCATTGTTCCTGCAGAGATCCATCCCCTGCCCCTCCCCCCGCCCCGCTGTACACTCAAACTGCGTATTAACATTAATTTTCATCATTACTGAGAAAAAATCCAGTTATGATTTTGGTGCACGAACAGTTATCGAACATAACCTCGAACAGCCGAATTTTTCTCAAATTGTTCGTGTTCGCCGACCGGCTCGAACACCGCCCAAAACAGCTCGAATTTGAGATTGGCGAACAGTTCGAGTAGAACAACGCTCATCTCTAGTGAACATAGCCCAAGGTGTGGAGGAACATTTTTGTTTTTGGTTATTTATTTTGCCATATATCCAAGTCATTACCCTGGAAAGGACGTTCCTTAACATATTTCCAAGGAAAATCCATTTTGGTTTTGTTTTTTTGTTTTATTGTGAGTCAATGAAAGTGGCGTAAAACCTCTGACAACGTTGTTGACAGCAGTTACCTGGGAGTCAGAATTGCTTCCAGGGGTCTTCCCCATTCTGTTCCCATGTAATTTGAGCACTGTTCCCATCGATTTGGGCAATTTTTAGGCCCTCTGCAAACCGTCGGGTTTAGCCGCCTGAAAATTGCTCGAGTTTCCCATAGACTTACATTGGGCTCGTTGCTCAGGTCGAGCATTCCAATTTGCTAGACCCGAGCATTGAGTACCCGAGCATTTTAGTGCTTGCCCATCACTAGTGAGAACCACTCTTACTTCTCCCTAGCTTCCTCTACCCTATACACTATCAACCAATGTGTTCTTGTCTCTCTTTTTTCTCTTCTAAATACATTACTTATCATCACCTATAAACCTAGATTCAACTAATGAAACTAAAATTAAATCCACAGAACATTTAATGACCCTTTTAATATAATCAGCCTAGCTAGCTTATTTGGAATCTGATTATCATGGATTAAATCTCTTTGATAAGGATTTCTGACACCATTGCATTAATTACCTCTCTGCAGTAAGTTTTCACTTTGATGACTTTTACTGTACATTAAATTGGTTGCAATAACTTACAGCCAGCTTTTTCTTAATGCAATTTTGCATTCTCATGTACAGTAAGTATATTTTAGATTCTTGCATTGAAAGAAAGGACCGTTAGTAAGTATCATCTGAATGTATTTCTAGCTTGCTCACACACACGGCACATGTTTCATACATCAAGATTTCAATATAGTGGCCCACCAGAAGCTTCTACAGTGGTTTGGGAAAGTTTTCTTGGCATTTTTTGTGTTTTTCTACCTCCACCTGGAATTGTAATGTTTTTTTGAGGGTTTGCATCAGCTCATGTAAAGAACATGCCTACAACTGTGAACATTTGGTTTTATTTTTATTGCGTAGCAAACAACAAATAGGACAAAATAACTGTAACCTTTAGTGTGTATAACTATTCACCCTCTAAAGTCAGCACTTTGTAGAGCCTCCTTTTGCAGCAAGTCACTTTGGATAAGTCTCTATGAGCTTTCCACATCTTGCCACTGGGATTTGTGCCCATTCCTCAAGGCAAAACTGCTCCAGCACCTTCAAGTTAGATGGTTTCCTCGGGTGAACAGCAATCTTCATGTCTCACCACAGATTCTCAATTGAATTAAGGTCTGGGCTTTGACTAAGCAAACATTTACATGTTTCCCCTTAAACCACTCGAACATTGCTTTAGCAGTATGCTTTGGGTCATTGTCTTGTTGGAAGGTAAACATCCGTTCCAGTCTTAAATCACTGAAAGACTGAAACAGGTTTTGCTAAAAAATATAGATGTATTTCGCACCATACATCTTCCCCTCAACTATGACCATTTTACCTGTTCCTGCTGCCGATAATCATTTCCACAGCATGATGCTGCCACCACCATTTTTCACTGTCGGGATGTTGTTTTTGGGGTGATAAGCTGTGCTGGTTTGACGCCAAAGATAACGTTTACCTTGGTGGCCAAAAAGTTCAATTTTGGCCTCATATGACAACAGCACCTTATTCCATACATTTGGGGAGTGTCCCACATGTCTTTTTGCAAACTCAAGTTGAGCCTTACAATTTTTGTGTGTAAGTAAAGGCTTTTTTTATGCCCTTTCTTCCATAAAGGCCACCTATCTGGAGTGTACGGCTTACTGTGGTTGTATGGACAAACACTCTAGTCTCTGCTTGGGAACTGTGCAGCTCCTTCAGTGTTACCTTTGGTCTCTGTGCTGCTTCTCGAATTAATGCCTTCATTGGCCTGGCTGAGAGTTTTGGTCGGTGGCTCTCTCTTGTCAGGTTTGTTGTGGTACCATGTTCATTCCATTTGATTATAATGGATTTGATGGTGCTCCTGGGGATCATCAGAGATTGAAATATCTTTTTATAACCCAACCATGACTTGTATTTCTCAGCAACTTTGTCCCTTAGTTGTTTGGAGATCTCCTTGGTCTTCTTGGTGTTGTTTTGTTAGTGGTGCCTCTTGCTTAATGGTATTACATACCCTGTGACACTTAGATTGCACACAGATGGACTTTCTTTCACTAAGCTTGTGACTTATGAATGTACGTGTTTGCATCAGAAATTTTTAGGGGCTTCATCGTAAAAGGGGTGAATACATGTGTACATGACAATTTTTAGTTACTAGATCCTATAAATTTAATTTATGCCTATATTTTTCTCACTTCACTACTGCAACTTAGACTATTTAGTTCTGATGCATTACACACATCTGATTACAAAAATATTTAAAGACGGGTTGTAATGTAATAAAATAGGTAAAAAGCTAAGGGGGTGAATACTGTCGCAAGCAACTGTATGTGAATCTTAAAATCCATTAGGCTTAGCAATAGTCTACTCATCTGCAGCTGAATAATAAGGCTGGGTTCTGATGAGGGCATGCAAAATAGTCCACATTTTATTCAGAAAAAATAGGCAATTTTTCATCAGCAATGTTATTCTTCCATATACAATTCTTATACGATTGGTATGTCCATTTTTTACATGCGTATGAATTTTGCATGGCATCTGGTTTTTAAATCAACAATGTAATAAACAATAACATGCAAAACACAGTTTCCTATGTAAATAACTGCAAATGATTCGTAAAAAAATGCATGACACATGGTTGTTGGTAACCCGTATGCAATTATTTTTTGTGCACCCATTGACTTATAATAGGCAAATATGACTAAAAATAGAGATTCAAAAAGTTAATGTTCAAATTTTTTATATGCAGGTCATCTTTCATGTGTACTAGCACATTGACTTGCTTGAGTCAGTGTGCTACTTATCTTGCAATCATGCTGTTATTAGTACCTTTGGGTTGTTTACCAAATAACTTTATTGCTTTTTAATGATAGACCCAGTGTATACAGTGTTTATAGACTTCATGATGCCAATGTTTATTTACGCTATTCCTCAAGTGTCAGAGTTTTTGTGGGCTGAAGGATGGTTTTACAAGTTTTGGTGCATTTTTTAATTATTATTTTCCTTTGTTTCTCTCTTCAAATATGCCATAATTTAAGTGGAGCTTTTTCACTAATTTCCTCATAAACTTAACTTTGGGAAAAAGAAACACATTAAACAAATGTATGCATGTAAAAAATAACTCACAGAAAACTATCTTGTGCATTTGCAAGCCAGAATGAATGAAGCCAGTGGGAATGAAGAATATGGGGCTTAGCTCAGATGCTCTAATAGGACAAATAGATCTTACAAATGAGGGTATAGGAACATCTCCTTTTCGCTATGTACACAATAAAATGTTTGCAAAATATCCAGTATTCTCATACTGTCTATGTGCTTAAACAATCTGTTTCCATAAATGTTGTCTACGTAAAGTTCACTTAGTGATCTCTATGGACAAATCTCATGCTTAGAGCAACAAACACATTCACAATTTTATAAGATCCCTAACTGTGTACCTAGTCCTCTAAATCACTCTATGGGGATCCAGCTGCATTATGTTAATTGGAGGATATTTTTTTTATTCTCCCACTCTAATAAGCCTTAGTACAGTATGTCGCAAATAGCTGTTTTAAATGAAATGGTGAGAGAATGGAATCAGAGTTATGTAATATGCGCTGCTGATTCAGTTATCTCTTCATAGCAACACTTTCCTTTAAATGGAAAATCTAAAAGTTTACACCTGTATGTGCTAAAAGGCCATGAATTGCTTCTCCAGAGGCCAGAAAGAGTACTTCAGAAACCATTTGTGGCTAAGGATGGCAATATGTTTCTCATACAAAAATTAGCCTAACCAAACTCTTCAATAAGTGTTTTTCTGTGTTACATTTGCAGAACCGAATGCTACATATAAAAACTAACTGTTTTAGTGTATCTGTGTATTGTCACAGTATGTCACAGAAATGCATGCCATGTTTATTGTCACAGTATTTCATGTAAAATGTTTCATGTCTATTTTTATCTAACATAATAGCATAGTTCACATGCTTTGTGTCAGAGAAGTCAAGCAACAAATTCACTTTCCATTTATACATAGAGGGTGACAGTATAAAAATAAGCTTGGATAAACACATGATTTTTCCACATGAGTGGGCTGGAAGCAATTGATGTCCTATGATTTCACCATGAACAGCTTAGAAGTTGTGGTCAAAATGCTTCTGTCATAGTGATCACTGGAGCCTATAGTTTTCACACCCCAAAACAGTGTCCTTGTTACCTACTCTAACTAATTACAATGCCCATACACAGAAAATTTGGTCTTATCCCTTACTTCATATGATTGTCTAGTGATATCATGAATTTGGGGGCTAGTTTATTGACTTTCACCTGGAGGTAGATTGGGCAATAGAAGGCTTAGGCATCTTGTATATCAAGGGGTTCTATCAAAGTTTAATTGCATTCTCTTTATCAAAACAAACATGCACATTTGGATTGACAATTATTTGGTCACCTTAAGGCCCCCTTCACATGTCCGTATAAAACCGATACCGGAAAACTCAGTACAGAGTGTCATTAGTGTTTTCAATCAGTGTGCCATCTGTGTTTTTATAGTATGGATGAAGAAAGAATGAAATTACAAAGCTTCTCCAATACTTTGCAATGTTAAAAATGTGCAGCACATGGACCGCTTACAGATGGCACACTGATGTACATGTTTTTCACTGACACATATACTTGTATTGGCCCTTATCATCCGTGCTGCTGGAGAAAATTGTCATGTCTCCTTGTGGTTCACTCAGACACACAGTCCATGCGATAACATGGACATGTGAAGATCACGATAAATTATATTAAATGTCATAGCAGTGAAATAAAATGGATGACACATGTCCCAGAAACACATACATGCAAATGGGCCTAAGGGTGAGACCACATAGTGCTTTTGGTCATATGGCCAAAACTCTGCCTACCTGCGGTTGTCAATCCACAAGATTTGGTTCCAGAGCCCTTAGGAAACATTTACAATTAGGTCCCAGAAATATTTTGACAGTGACCAAATCATTGTGATATCACTTTGAATACCACTATTTTTTTTATTTCAAATGAAACAATTGATATGCAATTGAAAAGTAGACTTTCAGGTTTAATTACTGTAAAGGGTCTGAACAAAAATATCCTGCGAAATGTTTAGGAATTGCAACCATTTTTCTACAAAGCCTCCTTCTTTCACGACCTCAAAAGTAATTGGACAAATTAACTTTACCATCATAAATAAAGTGTTAATATTTAATAGTTTGTAGAAAATCATTTGCAAGCAATGATGGCTAAAAGTCTGGAACCCATGGACGTCATCAAACGCTGGGTTTCCTCCTTTGTGATGCTTTACCAAGCATGTACTGCAGCTGACTTCAGTTGTCGCTTGTTTGTGGGTCTTTCTGCCCTAAGTTTTGTCTTAAGCATGTGAAATGCTGCTCAATGGGGTTGAGATCTGGTGATTGACTCATCCATTGCAAAATATTCCACTTCTTTGCCTTAATTAGCTCATGGGTTCCTTTCACAGTATGTTTTCAGTCATTGTCCATCTGTACTGTGAAGTGCCATCCAATCAACCTTGCTGCATTTGGTTCAATCTGAGCAGAAAGTATAGCCCTGTACACTTCAGAATTCATCCGGCTGCTTCTGTTTGCAGTCAAATCTTCAATAAACACTAGTGACCAAGGGCCATTGGAAGCCATGCATGCCCATATGGTTTGGATCATGAGCATTTCCAAGTCTACTCCATATTTTCTTCTTCCCATCATTCTGACACAGGTTGATCTTAATTTCATCTGTCCAAAGAATGCTTTTCCAGAACTGGGCTGGCTTATTTAGATTTTTTTTCGTAAAGTTTAATCTGGTCTTTCTGTTTTTAAGGTTGATTAATGGTTTGCACCTTGTGGAGAACCCTCTGTATTTGCTCTCATGAAATATTATCTTTATGGTAGAATTAGATACCGAAAGCCTACTTCATGGAGAGTGTTCTTCACTTGGATATTGTGAAGGGAATTTTCTTTACCATGGAAAAGATTCTGCGATCACCAATGTTGTCTTCAGTTGGCATTTAGGCCTTTTCAGTTCCCAAGCTCACCAGTAGTGCGCTCTTTTTTTTGCACAAACTGTTGATTTGATCACTCCTAACATTTTTGCTATCTCTCTTATGGATTTCTTACTTTTTTTCAACCTAATCATGGTCTGTTTCTCTTCCATTAAGAGCTCCTTTGAGGGTTGCGGGTTCACAGCAACAGCTTTTAAATGCAAATGTCACACCTGAAAGCAGCTCCAAACCATCGGCTTAACTGATGATGGATTAATCACGTAATAGCCCATGCAGCCAGTTAAAAAGCTTTTGAAATAACTGTCCAATTACTTTTGGTTCATTTAAAAACAGGCAGCTACATGTTAAGGAGCTGTAATTCCTGAACCCTTACTCCAATTAGCAAGTGAATACCCTCAAATTAAGGACCGGCTCACACTTGCATATAAATGAGATTTGTGCAGTCCGATAAAAAATCAGATTGCACTCGGATCAATGTAATTCAATGAGGAAGTGCAGATATGCTATTTTTTTCTCACCTGTTTGGCATGAGGAAAAACGCACAGTATGCTGCTCAAATTGGATGAGACTTGCCAATGCAAGTCTATGTGTGTGAGAAA
Organism: Phyllobates terribilis; assembly: GCF_046119375.1. Taxonomy (NCBI): domain Eukaryota; kingdom Metazoa; phylum Chordata; class Amphibia; order Anura; family Dendrobatidae; genus Phyllobates; species Phyllobates terribilis. Next base: position 527,532,298 of record NW_027362764.1, on the reverse strand, counting down.
AAAACGGATGGCACACAGACCATCCATATTGCATCCGATATTTATGCACACATCTCAAAGGAACCAGGAAATTGCATCAGCCAAGCACAGGAAATTCACAGCAAGAACATTCCTGCCAACCAAGAAAAAAAACTTATAGAAAGATATAGAAAAATAAATGATAGAAAGATATTAGATATATAATAGAGAGATAATAAATAGATAGAGACCTGGTGACTGTGAAGAGCGGTGACATCACTAACTTTACTGCTTTTCACAGTCGCCGGGTTTCGCGGAGCGCAGCATGAGCCACGGGTGGCTGCTGCTAAAAGAGTACAGAGCCTCAGAACAAGGTTCCATAGATTTTGGACGACTGAATCGGGGAATGTCATGGGAAGCGCTGGACTACGTCGAACCAGCCTAGGACCTTTTTTTATAATAAATTGGGGAACGAGGGACAGTGTCTTCTTTTTATTTCTCTCTTCTTATATTTTTCAGGTTACCATTTCTTAACTACGTCAGATTCCCTGGACTACGTCGGACCTGCGTGAGTTTTTTTTGATTTAAAATAAATTGGTGAACCAGGAAAAAATTGCCAATGCTCCACTTCTGAGGGCTGGTATTTTAAGGCTGGCAATGGCCCAATAACCATGGACCTTCCCAGCCTGATAATATCAGCTCAAAGCTGCCTGCTTTACCTTTGCTAGTTTCAAAAAATAGTGGGGACCCCACATTGTTTTCTTAATTTATTTATTAGGTTAAAGAAGCATAAAAAGCTGTAGAATAAACTCCAAATGAAAAGCACTAAAGGGTGCAATTTTTAAATACAGTATGCAGGTGGGTTGTGGAATTAAATATCTGCAGGATATTTATTTACAGTGGGTACGGAAAGTATTCAGACCCCTTTAAATTTTTCACTCTTTATTTCATTGCAGCCATTTGGTAAATTCTAAAAAGTTCATTTTTCGTCTCATTAAAGTACACTCTGCACCCCATCTTGACTGAAAAAAAACAGAAATGTAGACATTTTTGCAAATTTATTAAAAAAGATAAACTGAAATATCACATGGTCATAAGTATTGAGACCCTTTGCTCAGTATTGAGTAGAAGCACCCTTTTGAGCTAGTACAGCCATAAGTCTTCTTGGGACTGATGCAACAAGTTTTTCACACCTGGATTTGGGGATCCTCTGCCATTCTTCCCTGCAGATCCTCTCCTGTTCTGTCAGGTTGGATGGTGAACGTTGGTGGACATCCATTTTCAGGCCACCCCAGAGATGCTCAATCGGGTTTAGGTCAGGGCTCTGGCTGGGCCAGTGAAGAATGGTCACAGAGTTGTTCTGAAGCCACTCCTTTGTTATTTTAGCTGTGTGCTTAGTGTCATTGTCTTGTTGGAAGGAGAAACTTCAGCCAAGTCTGAGGTCCAGAGCTCTCTGGAAGAGGTTTTCATCCAGGATATCTCTGTACTTGGCCGCATTCATGTTTCCTTCAATTGCAACCAGTTGTCCTGTCCCTGCAGCTGAAAAACACCCCCATAGCATGATGCTGCCACCACCCTGTTTCACTGTTGGGATTGTATTGGGCAAGTGATGAGCAGTGCCTGGTTTTCTCCACACATACCACTTAGAATTATTACCCAAAAGTTCTATCTACGTCTCATCAGACTAGAGAATCTTATATCTGATAGCCTGGGAGTACTTCATGTGTTTTTGAGCAAGCTCTATGCGGGCTTTCATATGTCTTGTACTGAGGAGAGGCTTCTGTCGGGCCACTCTGCCATAAAGGCCTGACTGGTGGAGGGCTGCAGTGATAGTTGACTTTGTGGAACTTTCTCTCATCTCCCTACTGCATCTCTGGAGCTCAGCCACAGTGATCTTGGGGTTCTTCTTTACCTCTCTCACCAAGGCTCTTCTCCCACAATTGCTCAGTTTGGCTGGACGGCAAGGTCTAGTAAGACTTCTGGTGTTCCCAAACTTATTCCATTTAAGGATTATGAAGGTCACTGTGCTCTTAGGAACCTTGAGTAATGCAGATATTCTTTTCTAACCTTGGCCAGATCTGTGCCTTGCCACAATTTTGTCTCTGAACTCCTTGGGAAGTTCATTTGAGCTCATGATTTTCATTTGGTCTGTCATGCACTGTGAGCTGTGAGGTCTCATATAGACAGGTGTGTGTCTTTCCAAATCAAGTCCTATCAGTTTAATTAAACATAGCTGGACTCCAATGAAGGAGTAGAACCATCTCAAGAAGGATCACTAGGAAATGGACAGCATGTGACTTAAATATGAGTGTCTGAGCAAAGGGTCTGAATACTTATAACCATGTGATAATTCAGTTTTTCTTTTTTTAAAAATTTGCAAAAAATTCTACATTTCTCTTTTTTTTAGTCAAGATGTGGTGCAGAGTGTACTTTAATGAGAAAAAAAATGATTTTTTTAGAATTTACCAAATGTCTGCAATGAAACAAAAAGTGAAAAATTTAAAGGGGTCTGAATACTTTCCGTACCCACTGTATCGTATCTTCAGTCATGGCCAAAAGTGTTGGCAACCCTGAAATTGTCCCAGAAAATGAAGTATTTCTCCCAGAAAATTATTGCAATTACACATATTTTCCTTCATGTGTGTATTTTTCATTGTGTGTATTTGAACAACACAAAAAAAAAGATAATTTCAAACAAAACCCAAAAAATGAGCCGGACAAAATTGTTGACACTCTTAACTTAATATTTGGTTCCACAGCCTTTCGAATAAATAACTGCAACTAACGGTTTCCTATAGCACTTTGTTTCCATTTATTTCTTGGTACTTCTTGAAGACGCATGACATAGGATGCAAACACAGCTTTTTGACATTGGGCAATACATTGTGACCCAAAATCCTTTGCTAATCTTCAGATTTCAAGATGCTTTGCACACAACAAAGGCACTCAGTTTCAGAGGCAGCAAAACAACCCCAAAACATCTTCGAAGCTCCACTATATTTGACTGTAGCTACGGTGTTCTTTTCTTTGTAGGTCTTATTCAATTTTCGGTACACAGTAAAATTATGTGCTTTACCAAACTGCTCTATCTTGGTCTCATCTGTCCACAAGACACTTTTCCAGAAGGATTTTGGCTTGTGTACATTTAGGCAAATTGCAGTCTAGCTTTTTTATGTCTCTGTGTCAGAAGTGGGGTCCTCCTGTGTCTCCTGCCATAGCATTTAATTTAAATAGATAGTTTGCGCTTACACTGACGCATCCTGAACCTGCAGGACAGCTTGAATTTCTTTGGTACTTGATTGGGGCTGCTTATCCACCATCCAGACTACCCTGCCTGTAGCCTGTGTTGCATCCTTTCATCAATTTTTCTCTGGTGTCCACTTCCAGGGAGACTGCCATGGATTGTAACCATCTTGAATATGTTGCGCACCGTGGACAAAGTAACATCAAGATCACTGGTGATGGACTTGTAACCTTAAGTTTGCTGATATTTTTCAATAATTTTGGTTCTCAAATCTTCAGACAGTTCTCTTCTCCTCTTTCTGTTCTCCATACTCTGTGTGGCACACATAGACACACAATGCAAAGGTTGTATAAATTTCTAAACTTTTTATCTGCATTCAGGTGTGATTTTCATATTGCCCACACCTATTAGTTGCCACAGGTGAGCTTGAATGAGCATCACATGCTTGAAAGAAAGTTGTTTAATCCCAATTTTGGAAAGATGACAACAATTTTGTCGGGCCCATTTTTGGAGTTTTGTGTGAAATGATAATCAATTTGCCTTTTTTTCGCTGTTTTTTTGTAATGCTCAAATACACACAACGGAAATAAACATGTGTATAACATAATATGTGTAATTGCAATAACTTTCTGGGAGAGAGACTTCATTTTCTGGAACAATTTCAAGAGTGCCAACACTTTCGGCCATGTCTGTATTTGCATATCAGCTGTGGCACAAAACGATAGGAATTTTTTAATCAAGATAATTTGCAAAGTAGCATTAATTTTCTCGAACAATTTCAAGGGTGCCAACACTTTTGGCCATGATGGTATCTAATATCTATCTATCTATCTATCTATCTATCTATCTATCTATCTATCTATCTATATATGATTGCTTTATTATTTTTGTCAACTAGCTTTAAGTTTATATAGAGTATTATAGTATGTAAAAGATGATGTTAAAACGCATTGCCTACGGATCGCATACGTATGTGAGCCATGAAAATAATCGCAAACTCGCATTGCACTCACATGACAAAAGGTAAACCATACAGATTCCAGTCATCCAACTTTTCTGGGACTGATTTTTTATATTCTAGTGTGAGCGAACCCTAAGCTGAGAATTTGCACTTTAAGCCCATATTGATTATATAACCGTATCTTAAATATGTTTTGTTAAACAGTTAAAATGCTAAAACTTGTTTCACTGTCCAAATATTTCTGGGCCACACTGTATTTTCTCATCAAGACAATAATAGTTGACCGAAATAGTTTGATACTTCACATAAACACACACACACACACACACACACACACACACGCACACACACACACACACACACACACATATCTACTGCAGGTAATTGCTCTTAGCCAAATAAAGAAAAGTTTTCCAGCTTTTAATTTTTATCTTACCTACATTCTACTTGAATTTTCAATACCATTCATTTAAAGAGGTTGTCCGGTCAAAGTTGAAGTCTGCAGTCACTCTGTGTGACTGCAGAATTATGAATCCCCCCAGCGCATGCACTGCACTGCAGGGATTCACCCTTTTCAGACTCAGTAACGGAGGGTATATATAAGTTATACATACCCCTGGCCAGTCGGCGCCGCCTCGCTCCATACACTTGTATGGAGTGAGGCCATGCCCTGTTTAGTGACGCGGATGGCAGTGGGCACATCCGACTAGAAGGCGCGGCCTCTCTCAATACAAGTGTATGGAGAGCAAGGCCATGCCCACTGGTCGGAGGTATGTATAATTCATACATACCCTCTGGTCTCTGGTCTGAAACAGGCAAATCCCTGCAATGCACAGTGTGTGCACTGGGGGAATTCATAAATCTGCCGCATAGAGTGAGGCCATGCCCTGTCTAGTGACGCGCATGGCCAGTGGGCACATCCGACTAGAAGGCGCAGCCTCACTCAATGCAAGTGTATGGAGAGCAAGGCCATGCCCACTGGTCGGGGGTAAGTATAATTCATACATACCCTTCAGTCTCTGGTTTGAAACAGGCAAATCCCCGCAGTGCACAGTGCGTGCGCTGGGGGAATTCGTAAGTCTGCAGTCACACAGAGTGACTGCAGACTTATCACTTTTGACCGGACAACCTCTTTAATCAATAGTTTGCCCAAATAGCAGCTAAGGGATCTTGAGATAATTCAGTGCAGGAAATCCAAGCAGAATTTGAAGCACCAATTGACAACTGAGTTATATGCAATTCAGATTCTACCTTCTATTCACTGACCAGTTCTGTAAAAACGGCTAGAGATGATCGCATGTGCCAAGATTCAAATTCCCCAAATCATGTGGATTTTACAGGTAAATTCGATTATCGGAGAAGTTATTCTCTATAAAGTGTTCCTTATTGTAGTCTCTGGCCTCTGTGTACCCAAAAGCATAATAAATGAAAAATGTAAAAAAAATAACATTCACCTCGCCACTCACCCATCCTGCTGTCTCTACAGGCCTCTGTACAGTCCTCCATGTTTCATCTTTTTATCTTCCCCGTCTTACACATTCTCTTCATCCACTCGATTGTGAAGACCTGGCCTGAAGTGAAGAAGCCAAAGTGAATGTGTTTGATGGGAAAGGGGAAAAGAAGACACATGGAAGAACTGATGGAAGGCAGTGTGAAAGGTAAGCGGTAATGTGAGTATTATTTTTTTTACTGATTACCGATCCTGTATGGTTCAGCAAAATAGTGGCGGCATACAGCCACCATTTTTCTGGGTTCACATAGAGAAAATTAAAAAAAAACGTATTCTGGAGAATACAAGTTTTGAAAAATTCAAGAAGAATTCAATTCCATTCATGCTACAACAGCAGAGGCGATAAAAAAACTCCAATCCAGACCCGGACCATTACAGAATGATGCTGTCAATTTCCAGTTGGAATCCTATTTTTTGATGATTCTGACAGAAACTCTAATGCAGTGCTTAGGCAGAGAGCACTGTATGTATATGGAGCCTTTCTTTTGTCTTTTACAGTATTTACTGTGTTACATTATATAGAAGTTTTGAGTATTCAGGAGATATGTAAACATTTAATGAGAGCCTTCAGAGAAAGGGAAATTACAGTCCATAGCATGAGAAAAATTATAATTTCTCTGAATAAAATGATATATATTTTTTTTCAAGTTTTCATGTATTCACTTGTACTATTGATTAATGCAGTTTTAAGTTCATTTAAGGAGAAATTTTATATTATGTTTTGAGTTATTGAATACAATTATTTTCCAGTCTTAAGGCAAAACTAATAAATTTTTGATGACTATATCTGATTTTGAAAGTGAAGCTAAACTTTTTTTTATCATACTAATGTTGTAAATTTAATTGACTTAATTATTGTAATAGTGATAATTAGCCTTTCTTGCTGCAATCATGGAAAAAAATAGATTTTGAACTGGACTAAAACAACTGCTTAGATCTCTACATAATATATTGTGTCCATTGCTACCAATTTTGAGTAGGGGAAGAAAAGTCCTATATAGTAGCTACATTAATGGGAGGAGTTAGGCCTCCACAAAATTCTCACTGGGAACCCGTTTCACACATGCCTATGCAAAATTGTTTGCTTTACATCCAGAAAAAGAGACAATTTTTCATTCATATTGACATTAGAATGCCACCTGTGTGTGTTTTTACATGGGTGGAAAAAAAGTATTTAGTCAGCCACCAACTGTGCAAGTTCTCCCGCTTAAAAAGATGAGAGAGGCCTGTAATTGACATCATAGGTAGACCTCAACTATGAGAGACAAAATGAGAAAACAAAACCTGAAAATCACATTGTCTGATTTGGAAAGAATTTTTTTTTAAATTTTGGTGGAAAATAAGTATTTGGTCAATTACAAACAAATATTACATTTATCTGAACGAGCCATGATTGTACTGATGCTAGAGCCACAGAGAGCTCTGTACAGGAGGAGAAACCGAGCAGCACTTGGTAACACTGACCTGCAGTCCGTGGCCCCAGTACCAGGTGTGAGGAAGGGGTCTGGGGCAATCTTCACAGTTGTTTATGGATCTCGCTAAGCCATCCATACTACTTTATTTTTCATGAATCTTTAAGAAAATTGATATAACTGGTGAGAATTTTTGCATGAGCTATTTTCTGTGCAGTATGGTATATGAAATGACGATTATATTAACCAATCATTTTTTCCAGAATACATTTTTCAGTACAAAAAAAATGTTGTCTGTAGAATTTTAAACTAAGAACTTTTATCAAGTTAATAGTTGTGAGTTTTTCAATATTTTTTATTACATTTCAAAAATGTGGGTAGACTGGACAGAAAATGAGTTAAGACATTGTAATAGTATATCTTGCCATTGATTGGTGCCATGTTTATCCTATCAACATCTCTCAAAAGTGAGGACATTGAACATCAATTTCTGCATACCTGGCCCCAAATCTCTTTCTCATCTGATGAATCCTACTGTATATTATCTAAGGATGAAACACATGGGTAAGATTGGGGTAAAGTAGTGTATAAAATTATTCAAAAGGAAAATTGATTATAAAGCCATGTTTTTAAGGCAATAGTGCCTTCACCCTAGAGGCACACCTACCATGAAGCCAAATGAGCGTTAAGCCAAATGAGCGTTTAGCCTAGGGTAGCCATCTGCATTAAAGGAATTTTTTTTATCAATGATTATTTTCCAAATATCTTTGTTTTGAACTGTGTGGTGAGTACTAATGCAGCTTTATCATGAATGCTAGGTTATGCTATGGATTGTTATTACAGACTAGAAATTGTTTCCTATTTTTATGTTTGGTTATATTGTCTGCATGGTCTCGGGTCCACTGCAGATACCCTCATCTTTTTGCTACTGGTTTATATTTATATATAAGGTTTATTCACAGTTAGTATACTTTATGTATATAGTTTATTCAATTATGGTATATGTTTTATATGTGCATTTTATTCACTGCTGATATATTTCAATATAGTGAAAGTCAATTTTAGATTTTATTTTTCTATGGATTTCTTTTTTTCTTTGCATTAGAAAAACATTACAATTTTGCATTAGGCATCAAAAATTAGCTAAAATCAGCCCCGCTCATTTTCCAAATATCTTTGTTTTGAACTGTGTGGTGAATACTAATGCAGCTTTATCATGAATGCTAGGTTATGCTATGGATTGTTATTACAGACTAGAAATTGTTTCCTATTTTTATGTTTGGTTATATTGTCTGCATGGTCTCGGGTCCACTGCAGATACCCTCATCTTTTTGCTACTGGTTTATATTTATATATAAGGTTTATTCACAGTTAGTATACTTTATGTATATAGTTTATACAATTATGGTATATGTTTTATATGTGCATTTTATTCACTGCTGATATATTTCAATATAGTGAAAGTCAATTTTAGATTTTATTTTTCTATGGATTTCTTTTTTTCTTTGCATTAGAAAAAAATTACAATTTTGCATTAGGCATCAAAAATTAGTTAAAATCAGCCCCGCTCCACCCCCTTGCAAATTATGCAAATAATTATGTTTAAATAATTTAAATTGTTAATCATTTTGGGCCTGATTCATTAAGACTGGCGTTGTGCATGTCATTATTAATAAACGGGTTTTCTGGAGTACAATGCGGCTAATTTATTAAAGGTAATCTGTCATGTCCGATACCGCTATTTGCCTGCAGATATAGGGTTAATTTGCAGGTTAATAGCAGTATGAAGATGCTTTCTGGCTGTACTGAAAGTGCGGCACCCGGAGAAGATGAACTTTATTTCTATTGAGAGCTGCTGGCTTTCATTCATACAGGGTTCTTTATGATGTATAACTCAGCTCTGCTTTATATTTGAACAATAGCTGTAGAGATCAGTGAGGAGAGCGGGAATGTTCTTTACTCCCCTGTGTGTTGTTGCCTGCTTATGATTGGCCAAATTCATGCAAGGGAAGAAGTACACACCCCCAGAGATTTGGTATCACCCAGGATTTGGAGTCATCCCCAAAATTAAAGTGGAAAACACACTACAGGCTGATCCAACTTTGATGTAATATCCTTAAAACAAGTCAAAATGAGGCTCAGTATTGTGTGTGGCTTCCACGTGCCTGTATGACCTCCCTACAATGCCTGGACATGCTCCTGATGAGGTTGTGGATGGTCTCCTGTGGGATCTCCTCCCAGACCTGGACTAAAGCATCCGCCAACTCCTGGACAGTCTGTGGTGCAATGTGACGTTGGTGGATGGAGCGAGACATGATGTCCCAGATGTGCTCAATCAGATTCAGGTCTGGGGAACAGGCAGGCCAGTCCATAGCTTCAATGCCTTCATCTTGCAGGAACTGCTGACACACTCCAGCCACATGAGGTCTGGCATTGTCCTGCATTAGGAGGAACCCAGGGCCAACCGCACCAGCATATGGTCTCACAAGGGGTCTGAGGATCTCATCTCGGTACCTAATGGCAGTCAGGCTACCTCTGGCGAGCACATGGAGGGCTGTGTGACCCTCCAAAGAAATACCACCCCACACCATTACTGACCCACTGCCAAATCGGTCATGCTGAAGGATGTTGCAGGCAGCAGATCGCTCTCCACGGCGTCTCCATACTCTGTCACGTCTGTCACATGTGCTCAGTGTGAACCTGCTTTTATCTGTGAAGAGCACAGGGCACCAGTGGCGAATTTGCCAATCGTGGTGTTCTGTGGCAAATGCCAAGCGTCCTGCACGGTGTTGGGCTGTGAGCACAACCCCCATCTGTGGACGTCGGGCCCTCATACCACCATCATGGAGTCAGTTTCTAACCGATTGTGCAGACACATGCACATTTGTGGCCAGCTGGAGGTCATTTTGCAGGTCTCTGGCAGTGCTCCTCCTGTTCCTCCTTGCACAAAGACAGAGGTAGCGGTCTTGCTGCTTGGTTGTTGCCCTCCTACGGCCCCCTCCATGTCTCCTGGTGTATTGGTCTGTCTCCTGGTAGCGCCTCCATCCTCTGGACACTACGCTAACAGACACAGCAAACCTTCTTGCCACAGCTCGCATTGATGTGCCATCCTAGATGAGCTGCACTACCTGAGCAACTTCTGTGGGTTGTAGAGTCCGTCTCATGCTACCACGAATGTGAAAGCACAACAAACATTCAAAAGTGACCAAAACATCAGCCAGAAAGCATTGGTACTGAGATGTGTTCTGTGGTCCCCACCTGCAGAACCACTCCTTTATTGAGTGTGTCTTGATAATTGCCAATAATTTCCAACTACTGTCTATTCCATTTGCACAACAGCATGTGAAATTGATTGTCAAGCAGTATTGCTTCGTAAGTGGACAGGTTTATTTCACAGAAGTTTGATTTACTTGGAGTTATATTCTGTTGTTTAAGTGTTCACTTTATTTTTTTGAGCAGCGTAAAATGTAACATTTCACAACCCAATTTCAATTTATTTAAAGTATATATATTTATATGTTCTCAGTTTTGGCTTGGTGTCCATGAAAAGGGTTAGCAATTGTATTAGGATTAGTGTTGAGTGAGCACTAAAATGCACGGGTGCTCGAAGCGCGGGCCGAGCTCACCGTGATACTCGGGTGCTCGACCTGAGCAACGAGCCCAATGTTAGTCTATGGGAGACCCGAGCATTTTTGAGATGGCACCCCCGCCAGTCTTTTAAAAGCCTAACAAGTGACCAAAACGATAGTGACAGTGCTCAAATGACATGGGGACAGCATGGGGATTGCCCCAGGAAGCATTTCTGACCCCCAGGTCACTGCTGTCAACAACGTGGTCAGAGGTATTAAGCCACTATTACGGGCTCACAATAAAACGTTCAAAAACGAAACTGACACGGTTTTCCTGTGAAATATGCTAAGGAAGTTCCTTTCCAGGGTAAAGACTTGTGTATAAGGCAAAATAAATAACCCCCCAAAAAATTACTCCTCCACACCTTGGGCTATGTTCACAAGTAGCATTTTTTATGCGTTTTTGCACTTTTATATTGCTTTCAACCGTGACAAATGCATTCACCGGGAAATGTCATTTTAACATTTTACAATCTTATCTGGCCATGTGCTGTGTGACACATGCATACAGTGCTGAAAAGACATGGGAACAGCATAGGGAAGACCCCCTGGAAGCATCTCTGACCCTCAGGTCACTGCCTAAAAGTGTGCCCATCAGAAGTGATTCTTTCCGCATCAGAAGATGCAGACTTCCAACTCTCCCCGTGCAAGTCCTTGTCCCAGTGCAGTGTTCAATTGTACCTCCCCCATTCCTTGCAATGCAAGCGCAAATATGCAGCAAACCAAAGACCCACCCACCCGCAGGCTGCAATACCATACTGCTAGCTTTCAATTGAAATGGGGCCTTTTAGTTTGGAGGAGGCTGAAGCTGGCCACTACCTCATGGCTGCTTCGGCAGCAAGGTATATATACTCAGTCCCCAGCCGCCCGGCGGCCGGGTGTCCACGCTCGGTCCCCAGCCGCCTGAGGATGGCCGGGTGTCCATAAGCAGTCCGCAGCCGCCCCTATTTCTCTTGTTACCTCCCCACACACTTTTCTTAGCCTCGCCTGCTTTAGGGCAGCATTGGACGAGCCCACCAGAGAACCAGACTCCTCCGGTGGGCTCTGGCTTCTCCATCAGGGGAATTGAGAGTGCCAAGGTGAGGAGCATGATGATAATCGAAGTTAGCATCTGCTTTGTTTTCTTGGAATGCAAGCGTAATTGTGCAACCTGACACCCACCCACCCCCAGGCTGCAATATCATACTGTTAGCTTGCTTGCACTTGAAATTGGGCCTTTTAGGCATGTGGAGGCAGACGCCGGCCACCATGTCATGGCTGCGTCGGCGGCCTGGTATCCATACTCAGTCCCCAGCCGCCCGGTGGCCGGGTGTCCAGGCTCGGTCCTCAGCCGCCAGGGGACGGCCGGGAGTCCATACTCGGTCCCCAGCCGCCCGGCGGCTGGGTATCCACACGCGGTCCCCAGCCGCCTGGGGGCGGCCGGATGTCCATAAGCGGTCCCCAGCCGCCCCTATTTCTCATGTTACCTTCCCACACACTTTTCTTAGCCTGGCCTGCTTTAGGGCAGCATTGGACGAGCCCACCAGAGAACCAGACTCCTCCGGTGGGCCCTGGCTTCTCCATCAGGGGAGTTGAGAGTGCCAAGGTGAGGAGCATGATGATGATAGAAGTTAGCATCTGCTTTGTTTTCTTGGAATGCAAGCGCATGTATGTAGCAGCGGCTAGGCCTGAGGTGGTCAGCGTTTTGGCGTATATCCTACCTCCTCCGTGGATTGCTGGATGTTTTCCTGCTACTATCCCAGTTCTATGACTCCCGTTAAAACAAAGCTTCAGGTGAAAAATGATGGATGAGGTGGTGGCAAAGGAGAAAGAGCAGGAGGAACAGGGACCATTCACATCAATATCAGGCCAGTCAACCACACATATCTTGTAGGATATGTTTCTGTACCAAAAGGGGCAGTTCGGCTACACAGTTATAGGGCATAAAGTGAGTGCAATGACTACCAAAAAATTTGAGGCACTCCAATGCTCCTTGGAAGTGACATGGAGGACAGAGGGCCTTAACTAAACCATTTTTTCCATTTATAGCAACTGGGTCTCCTGTGCACTGTTGGCCTAAGCAGTGAATGGAAGGCTTTCCAAAAATTATGAGGAGCTGCAATGTCCCTTGAAACAGACGTGGATTACAGCGTACTAAAAACCTTCTACCCCATTACTGGGGAGTGGGTCTCCCTTAGTGTTCGCCTGTGCATTGAAAAGCAAAAGCTGACTAAAATTAGGAGGAAATGCAATGCTCGTTGGAAGAGTTGTGCAGATCGCAGTAGCTTAACAAGACAGTTTTAATGCCCCTTGGAAGAGACGTGGAGGTCGCAGTAGCTTAACAAGACGGTTTTAATGCCCCTTGGAAGAGACGTGGAGGTCGCAGTAGCTTAACAAGATGGTTTTAATGCCCCTTACAAGAGCCATACTGTACAGCATCTTAAAAACATTATTCCCATTATTGGAGAGTGGGTCTCCCATAGTCTTGGCTTATGCCTTCCAAGAAAAAGCTGCCAAAAATTAGGACGGAAAATCTTGCAATGCCCCTTACAAGAGCCATGCAGTACAGCATATTACAAACATTATTCCCATTATTGGGGAGTGGGTCTCCCATAGTCTTTGCTTATGCCTTCCAAGCAAAAGCTGCCAAAAATTAGGACGGAGGAACTTGCAATGCTGGCAAACAAGTGCCATGCAGTACAGCATATTACAAACATTATTCACATTATTGAGGAGTGGGTCTTCCATAGTCTTTGCTTATGCCTTCCAAGCAAAAGCTGCCAAAAATTAGGAGGAAATGCAATGCCCGTTCGAAGAGTCGTGGAGGTTAGAGTTAATTAAAAACAACATTTCAATGCCCCTTGGAAGAGCTGTGGAGTTCAGAGTGGTTTAACAAGACGATTTTAATGCCCCTTGGAAAAGTGGTGGAGGTCACAGTAGCTTAACAAGACGGTTTTAATGCCCCTTGGAAAAGTGGTGGAGGTCGCAGTACCTTAACAAGACGGTTTTAATGCCACTTGGAAAAGTGGTGGAGGTCGCAGTAGCTTAACAAGACGGTTTTAATGTCCCTCGGAAGAGACGTGGAGGTTGCAGGAGCTTAACAAGACGGGTTTAATGCCCCTTGGAAAAGTGGTGGTGGTCACAGTAGCTTAACAAGATGGTTTTAATGCCCCTCGGAAGAGACGTGGAGGTCGCAGTAGCTTAACAAGACGGTTTTAATGCCCCTTGGAAAAGTTGTGGAGATCACAGTAGCTTAACAAGACATTTTTAATGCCCCTCGGAAGAGACGTGGAGGTTGCAGTAGCTTAACCAGACGGTTTTAATGCCCCTTGGAAAAGTGGTGGAGGTCGCAGTAGCTTAACAAGACGGTTTTAATGCCACTTGGAAAAGTGGTGGAGGTCGCAGTAGCTTAACAAGACGGTTTTAATGTCCCTCGGAAGAGACGTGGTGGTTGCAGGAGCTTAACAAGACGGGTTTAATGCCCCTTGGAAAAGGGGTGGTGGTCACAGTAGCTTAACAAGACGGTTTTAATGCCTCTCGGAAGAGATGTGGAGGTCGCAGTAGCTTAACAAGACGGTTTTAATGCCCCTTGGAAAAGTGGTGGAGATTACAGTAGCTTAAAAAGACATTTTTAATGCCCCTCGGAAGAGACGTGGAGGTTGCAGTAGCTTAACCAGACGGTTTTAATGCCACTTGGAAAAGTGGTGGAGGTCGCAGTAGCTTAACAAGACGGTTTTAATGCCCCTTGGAAAAGTGGTGGAGGTCACAGTAGCTTAACAAGACGGTTTTAATGCCCCTCGGAAGAGATGTGGAGGTCCCAGTTGGTTAACAAGATGGCTTTAATGCCCATCGGAAGAGACGCGGAGGTCGCAGTAGCTTAAAAAGACGGTTTTAATGCCCCTTGGAAAAGAGGTGGAGGTCACAGTAGTTTAACAAGACGGTTTTAATGACCCTTGGAAGAGTGGTGGAGGTCGCAGTAGCTTAACAAGACGGTTTTAATGCTCCTCGGAAGAGACGTGGAGGTCCCAGTAGCTTAACAAGACGGTTTTAATGCCCCTTGGAAAAGTGGTGGAGGTTGCAGTAGCTTAACAAGACGGTTTTAATGCCCCTCGGAAGAGACGTGGAGGTCGCAATAGCTTAACAAGACGGTTTTAATGCCCCTTGGAAAAGTGGTGGAGGTCGCAGTAGCTTAACAAGACGGTTTTAATGCTCCTCGGAAGAGACGTGGAGGTCCCAGTAGCTTAACAAGACGGGTTTAATGCCCCTTGGAAAAGTGGTGGAGGTCGCAGTAGCTTAACAAGACGGTTTTAATGCTCCTCGGAAGAGACGTGGAGGTCCCAGTAGCTTAACAAAACGGTTTTAATTCCCCTTCGAAAAGTGGTGCAGGTCACAGTAGCTTAATAAGACGGTTTTAATGCCACTTGGCAAAGTGGTGGAGGTCGCAGTAGCTTAACAATACGGTTTTAATGCCCCTTGGAAAAGTGGTGGAGGTTGCAGCAGCTTAAGAAGACAGTTTTAATGCCCCTTACAAGAGCCATACAGTACTGCATCTTAAAAATATTATTCCCATTATTGGGGAGTGGGTCTCCCACAGTCTTTGCTTATGCCTTCCAAGCAAAGCTGACAAAAATAAGGACGGAGGAACTTTCAATAATGGCAAAATGGACCAAGGTCACCCTGGTGGTATAGTGATGGTGGAGGCTGAGGATAAGGAGAAGAACATAAAACAGCAGAAATGAGGAAGCATATACCCATGTGTGGGTGTGAATCAGTGCATGGGAATACACCTCCAGAAATAACACAGTGGATTTGACTTTATGCTACTCTGCTGTCATTTGGTGGTGATGACAAGTCTGTCCCAATCCAACCCTTGTTCATTTAGATAAGGGTCAGCTTGTCAGCATTGTCAGTTGACAGGCGAGTGCGCTTTTCAGTTATAATTTCCCCAGCGGCACTAAAAACACGCTCCGATAACATGCTAGCGGCAGGTTAGGCCAGGACCTCCAAGGCGTACCGAGCGAGTTCATTCCAAGTGTCCAGCTTGGATACCCAATAATTAAAAGGCACAGAGGAATCACGGAGGACGCTGGTACGGTCAGCAAGGTACTCCCTCACCATCTTTTGAAACTTTCCACTCCTTGTGAGAGTACCCCTTGCCTCAGGGTCTGTCCGAAGGGAGGGTCTGAGAAAACTGCCCCTGAACATTGACAGTGTTCCCCTGCCTCTGCTGAATTGGAGTTGCGTCTCTCTCTCATGTACGCCTTGGTTGGGCAACGAACTGTGATCTCTGCCTCTAGTGTGTCCAGATGGGAATTTTTTAACAGTTCTGCAGCAAGGGCCTTCTGGTACTGCCCCATTTCTGTAGACCTCTCCACCTCAGGAATAAGAGAGTGAAAGTTCTCTTTGTAGCGGGGGTCTAAAAGTGTCACCAACCAGTAATGACTGTCACCCAACATTTTGACAACGCAAGGGTCACGGTTAAGGCAGAATGACATAAAGTCAGCCATGCGTGCCAGACTGGAAACGGGCAAGACTTCCGTGTCCTCACCAAGATGACGAATGACCATGCTCTCCTCCTCCTCTTCCTCCCCCCTGTCCTCAGGCCACCCATGCTGAACCGACGGTATGACAGTTGTACAGGTACTACCATCTACAGCACATGATACAAGCTCCTGTTCTTCCTCCTCCTCCTCCTCCTCTCCCTCATTGTCCCCCAATGCACGTTGGGATTAGATGAGGCTGGGCTGTGTGTAATCAACCGCTATGGCTTCTTGATCCATCTCATGATACTCTGGCTGCAATGCCTCCTCTTTAATTCTCTGCAGAGAGCATTGCAAAAGACAGACACGTGGAATGCTGACGCTAATGATGGCGTCATCGCCACTCACCATCTTGGTGGACTGATCAAAGTTTGTCAAGATGGTACTTATGTCAGACATCCAGGTCCACTCCTGAAGTCTTATGTGTGGAGTCTGACCTTGTGGTGTCTGACCTGAATATCGACAGCCTTGTTGCAGTTGGTACTCCACAACTGCTCTCTTCTGCTCACAAATCCTTTGCAACATGTGGAGGGTAGAGTTCCAACATGTGGGGACATCACACACCAGTCGGTGTGACGGAAGCTGCAAACGCTGCTGAAAAATAGCAAGGGCGGCGGAAGCTGTAGCCGACTTGTGAAAATGAGCTGACAGGCGTCGTACTTTGACGATCAGATCTGGCAACTCGGGGTACGATTTAAGAAACTGCTCAACCATGAGGTTAAGCAAATGAGCCAGGCATGGTACGTGTGTGATCTCGCCTCGCCTCAGAGCCGCCACCAGGTTATGGCCATTGTCACACACGACCATGCCTGGATGTAGGTTCAGCGGTCTCAGCCACAGATCTGCCTGCTCTTTCACAGCTTTCCACAACTCACATGCAGTGTGAGGTTTCTCACCTAAGCTTATGAGTTTCAGCACAGCCTGTTGCCGCTTGGCGGAGGCAGTACTGCAGTGCTTCCAGCTTGCAACTGATGTGGTAATATCTGAGATGGAGGCTGAACATGAGGAGGAGGATGATGCGCAGGAGCTGTACACTGTGGGGGCAACTCTGACTGACATAGGGCCCGCAATCCTCGGTGTGGGGAGGATGTGTTCCGTCCCAAGGTCCGACTGGGTCCCGGCTTCCCCTATGTTTACCCAGTGTGCCGTCAGGGAGATGTACTGTCCCTGGCCACAAGCACTTGTTCACGTGTCCGTTGTCAGGTGGACTCTCCCAGTAACTGTGTTGTTGAGGGCACGGCAGATGTTTTGGGACACGTGCTTGTGTAGTGCGGGGATAGCACACCGGGCAAAATATTGTCGGCTGGGGACCGAGTACCGAGGGACAGCCACCGCCATAAGGTTGCGGAAGGATTCCGTCTCCACCATCCTAAAAGGCAGCATTTCCAACGCAAGCAGTCGTGAAATGTGCGAATTTAAGACTGTGGCCTGTGGGGCGTTGGCTGCGAATTTCCGCTTTCGTTCAAATGTCTGGGATATGGACAATTGAACGCTGTGGTGGGACGTGGACATGAACGTTGAAGCTGTTTCTTGAGAAACTGCCATAGCAAGTGAAGACTGAGAGGAGGGGGCATCTTTGCATGCAGTATGGACAGGGGATTGCCTTGCACACACAACAGGGGGTTCTATTGCACACACAACAGCGGAAGAAGCAGTGGAGACACCCGATGACACTGGTCGTGGACCCTGGGGTTCACCCCACAAAGTCAGGTGCTTTGCTGTCTTGTGCCTGATCATGATGGTTGTGGTCAGGCTGGCAGTTTTGTCACCCCTGCAGATGCTGGCATGGCAGGTGGTAAAAATGGGCTTTTTGGGGTTATCAGCAGAGTCTTTAAAAACATTCCAGACTCTGGAAGACCTACAGGTTGTACTGGCAACGTCCCTTGTGTTCGTGTTATGGGGTACTGTTGCCTGCCTTCTGTGTGCGGCCACCACACTGCTTCTTCCTGCCTGTTGGGGTACTCTGCCTCCCTCACCCTGTGTGCTGCTGGCCTCGCTCTGCATGTCCTCCTGTCATGTTGGGTCAGTTACTAGATCATCCACCACCTCCTCCTCTTCCACTTGCGCACAACGATCCTCCTCCTCACTTCCTGGCAATTGTGTCTCGTCATCGTCCACCTCTTGTGACAAATTGCCAGCGTCGACTTCCTGTGGTCGTGCCTGTTCAAATAATTGGGCATCACTACATGGGATCTCCTCTTCCACCACTTCAAGCGGTGCAGGCGAGGGGCACAAATCTGGAAATGGACCAGTGAACAGCTCTTCGTAGTGTCCAAGTGTGGGATCAGTTGCTGTCTGACGACACTCGGCATGGTGGGAAGAAGGAGCATCAGGGTGAGGAGGAGTATGCGGTCGAGACTCACGGCTACTAAAATATGACCGTGTGGAAGACAGACCGGAGGTGGTGGTGCCCAGGTAACTTGAAGTATTATCTGATATCAAATTAATAACCTGTTCACACTGATCAGTTCGCAATACTGGTGTTGTTCTGTGCTTCCCTAGTAATTCGGTCAAGAAGTGGGAGCGAGAAGATGTGGCTGTTGGTTATGGCACATTTTCACCTTGGCCACGGCCCCGTCCTCTGCACGCACCATCACCAGAACGTCCAGTTCCACGTCCCTTGCCACGCACCTTGCCCATTGTAAAGGAAGTAAAATGACTTACACTCGCACTATCAATGGAAAAAGGGTAATATAAAGTAGATTAGAACCGTGGAAGAGGAAAACCACAGTTCTATTTCTCTGGCCTACACCCGACTCTTTTAAACAATCTGAACAATCAGGGAGAAACTATTACTGTTTTTCTTTATGGAAAAAATACCAACAGCTGAATAATAGAGATTTTTTACCTTGGAATGGCAAAACCACAGTTATTGTTTACTGTGGTATACAAGACAATTTTAAATAGATATATTTGCGGCTGAACAGTGAGCGACACACTCAAACTGTTTTTTTTTTTGTAAAAATGGCCCAAAAGTGGATAATACAGAGGTTTGAACCATAGAACTGCAAAACCACACTTCTGTTTCTTGGGCCTACACCAGACTATTTTCAACAGATATATTTGTGTCTGAAAAATCAGGGAGACACTATTTGTTTTTTTTTTACGGCAAAAAATGCCAAAAGTAGGATAATAGAGATTTTTTACCGTGGAACAGCAAAACCACAGTTATAATTTACTGGTGTATACCAGACTCTATTAAACAGATATATTGGTGTCTGAACAATCAGGAGACACTATTACTGTTTTTCTTTACGGAAAAAGTACCAAAAGCTGGATAATAGAGATTTTTTACCGTGGAACGGCAAAACCACAGTTATAATTTACTGGTGTATACCAGACTCTTTTAAACAGATATATTGGCGTCTGAACAATCAGGAGACACTATTACTGTTTTTCTTTACGGCAAAAAATGCCAATAGCAGGATAATACAGAGATTTGACCTGTGGAACTGCAAAACCACAGTTCTATTTCTCGCGCCTACACTAGACTATTTTCAACAGATATATTTGTGTCCGAACAATCAGGAGACACTATTACTGTTTTTCTTTACGGCAAAAAATGACAAAAGCAGAATAATAGAGATTTTTCACAGTGGAACGGCAAAACCACAGTTATAATTTACTGGTGTATACCAGACTCTTTTAAACAGATATATTGGTGTCTGAACAATCAGGAGACACTATTACTGTTTTTCTTTATGGCAAAAAATGCCAAAAGCAGGATAATACAGAGATTTGACCCGTGGAACTGCAAAACCACAGTTCTCTTTCTTGGGCCTACACCAGACTATTTTCAACAGATATATTTGTGTCTGAACAATCAGGAGACACTATTACTGTTTTTCTTTACTGCAAAAAATACCAAAAGCAGGATAATAGAGATTTTTTACCGTGGGACGGCAAAACCATAGTTATAATTTACTGGTGTATACCAGACTCTTTTAAACAGATATATTGGTGTCTGAACAATCAGGAGACACTGTTATTGTTTTTCTTTATGGCTAAAAATGCCAAAAGCAGGATAATACAGAGATTTTTTACCGTGGAACAGCAAAACCACAGTTATAATTTACTGGTGTATATGCGGCTGAACAGTGAGTGACACACTCAAACTGTTTTTTTTTAGATACAAATGGCCCAAAAGTGGATAATACAGAGGTTTGAACTGTGGAACTGCAAAACCACACTTCTGTTTCTCTGTCCTACACCAGACTATTTTAAATAGATATATTTGTGTCTGAACGGTCACAGACACACTTTTTTTTTGGGGGGAGGGGGGGGACACCAAAAGGTTAATAAGATGGGTATTTGCACTGTGTGAAGGAGGAAAAAAAAAGAGAGGATTTAGATGAAAAAAAAAGCGTTTTCCTGGCCCCCCAGGACCTGGAGCTAAGTTTAGAAATTTCAGCAACAGGAGCACACAGGACTGTAATACAGCGTTTGCTGGTATGACCACTGCGTCTCCTACACAGCCTGCCTGCCTTCCTGCCTGATATTTGGGATGGATATTAGTCCTGAGAAGGACTGTTTGTTTGATTTGGCAGCCTTTATAGACCCTACAATAACTATTTTGTAGTATAAATCTCTCCCTAGCTCAGCAGCGCTTTCCCTACACTAGCTGATCCGGAGCGACTGTGTCCCAGATGGCGGCGCCCGGTTTTAAATACTCGAGGTGATGCTGTGCGGCCAGCCAATCAATGTAATGCCCATAACCAACATGGCTGCGGCATTACAGTGACTGGCTGGCAATCCCTGCATGTTCATTGGCTCTGTAAAGAGCGCCAAACATGCAGGGCGGAGACCCGAGCTCCCGCCTGAGTAACCTGGAAATGCTCGGTGCTCGCCGAACATCCCGAGTAGCGTGATGCTCGGGCAAGTACCAAGCAGTGTCGAGCATGTTCGCTCAACACTAATTAGGATGTAAGTTTCAACATTTCTTGAATTAGTTTTTATTTAAAAATACAGCTACTTATACAGATATATACTTTATTTATTTTACTCACTTATATAGCACCAATAATTCCCCAGACATCATCACTGTCTCAATTTGGACTCACAATTTAAATTCCCTATCAGTACGTCTTTGGCGTGTGGGAGAAAACTTCTTGCAGATGTTGTCCTTGGTAAGATTTGAACCCAGGACCCCAGCGTTACAACGCTAAATGTGCATTAAAAAAGAGCTGATTTCCAATATTTTATTGACAATCTTTTTATCCTCATGTGTTCCAAAATTATGGCCTGCTTCATTTTTTAGTAGAAACCTTTATAGTGTAAGGAGCAGTATTTTTTTCTTTTACAGTGCACCAATCTCCTCTATAGATATAATAATGAAAGATAAAGCCTTGGCTGCCTACAATCACCACTGTTGGAAGTGTATTATTTAACTGCATACTATTAATACAATAAATTAAATAATAAAGTATGACGTATGCTCACAAGGTTCCCTCTAGTTCTGACAAAAAACGGAGCAAAAGGGGTATATTTTATAACTATATTAAACTTCAACCCATTAAAGTAAGAGCTGTATTACGTGTGAGTGGCTACTAAACAGTGTGAAGAAGCGTTGATCTACTGCTTTGCACACTGTTTAGATCCGGCTTCAGCAAGTGGTAATGGGGGCCATGTCAGGCCCCCATGGATTTGATACATTCTAAAATTTGGGGGTCTCATTAGATTTGTCATGAAAGAACACGTCGTCTAAATTTTTATGGATTTGCTTGTTTGATATTTTATTCACAGCAGAAAGTTTAAAGAGGTTGTCTCATATTTGTGAATGGCTAAAAGTGCAAAGTAAAATTAAAAACAATTTGCAATTTGCTTGTTATTAAAATTCTTCACTGTTCTCAAGAATGGAAGGATTTTTAATTTTAAATGTTACAGCACATTATGAAGGTTATCAGTAGTGATGAGCGAGTATGTTCTGTTAACCCTTTCCATGAGCATGCTCAGGTGCTCGCCAAGTATCTTGAGAATGCTTGGGTGTTATTTTGCAGTCGCTCTGTGCCCATGATTTTCAACTGTTTGACAGCTTTAACACATGTGAGGAATGCCTAAGAATCAGGCATTCCTCGTATGTATTAAAGCTGTCAAACAGTCACAAATCATGCAGACGGAGTGACTCAAACATAGCATTCAAGTACGCTAAAGATTCTCGGAAAACACAGGAGCATTACTCTCTCATCGCTAGTTATCAGCCTCCTCAGAATATGATTTTTTTTAAGCAAGGAGTGCACACTTGCAAGCTGTTTATTATATAGCATGCAAGAGCTTCTGTAAAACTGTCAGATAGCTGGATCTAGCTAGTGTTATTACTCTTGTGTTTTTTCTCTGCTGCAGGTGCAAAGCAGCCTCTTCTGGCAGCATTGAAAAGCATGCAGTTCAGCCCAGCTATGCTGCTGGTACTATGTATCAATTATCAGGAATGCGCCGCCCCCTTGCTAGCAGAAAGTTGGTGAGCTCTTGATGAACAAAGATGAAAAAACCTTTATTGTTAGATGAAAAAATCAGTTAAAACAACAAATATGTTTTTTTTTTTATTTTAGGATTAGTGATGGGCGAACCTGTGACTGTTTGGGTCAGGCGGGTTCAGCCGAACATCGAACAGTTTTTTTTAAAGCCGAACCCAAATCTGAACATGAACCCCATCCACATGAATCTGGGGCCCAAACATCGGGTGTTTGCCAAGCTGTCATGTGCAGGACATCGCAGGAAACACTGCCTCAGATCTGCAGTAAAATTATTACCGCCGATTAGAGAGCTGCGGTTCCAACGCTGTCAGATAACAATGTGGGAATAAGGGCCAGAACATCCGGTATTTGCCCCACAGTCATGTACATGACAGCATGGTAAACACTGCCTCTGATCGGTGGTAAGATTAATACCACCAGTCAGAGCACTGCGGTTCCCAGCATGAGCCCACAGCAGTGACCAGAGGTAAAAAGTTTACCTCCAGTCACAGGAGTAGGCAGATGGGACTACTACACCCATCAACCTATGCCTGCTGTCGCAGAAAACAGCTAGAGCAGGCACGGCTGATGAGAGTATTCATCTGCCGGCGCCTGCGTTATATATAAATAATAAAAAAAATGGTGTGGGTTCCCCTGTATTTTTGATAACTAGCCAGGCAAAACTGACAGCTGCGGGCTGTCACCTTTAGCAAGGCTGTTTATCATGAATGTAGGGGTCCTCACGCCATTTCTTAAATTATTTAAATGAATAATTTAAAAATAACGGCATGGGTCCCCCCCTATTTTTGACAACCAGCCAAGTAAAACAGACAGCTGGGGACTGGCATTCTTAAGATGGTAAGGGGCCATGGATATTGCACCCCCCTAAAAATAGCAGCCTGCAGCCGCCCCAGAAAAGGCGCATATATTAGATGCGCCAATTCTGGGGCTTTTCCCGGCTCTCCCAATTGCCTTGTGTGAGGTGGCAAGTGGGGTAATATTTGTGGGGTTGATATCACCTTTTTATTGTCCGGTGACATCAAGCCCATGGGTTAAGAATGGAGAGGCGTCTATAAGACTGTTACCTGAGTTCAATCCACCAGGTCTAAAGGTAGCTTTAGTGCCGGACTGTTGAATGCTGAAGTGCTGAGTGTCGGGTACTGAGTGCATCTCACATCTTCGTCACCTGGCTTCCCTTAGATCAGTGCGACCAGACGATAATGATGGGAGTTGTAGTCTCCACCCACTGTGTAAAGTAATGAACTAAAAAACTGCTTGGGCTTCCGTGTCATTTTCATAACTAGAAAAAGGAAAGGAAAGTCAATGGGTGCTGATATTACTAGCCAGGGAAGGGGCTCTTAGCCCAAATGTTCCCTATTAATAACACCTCACACCTGTTTGATTAGCCTTTACTGGCTAGTTTACAGTGGGACCCCCAAAAAAATTGACGTAGGGTCCCCCTATAAAATCTAACCAGCAAAGCCTAAACAGACAGGTGCAGGATGATATTAGTAGCCTAGGAAGTAGCCCAAATGTTCCCTGGTTATTAATAACAGCACACAGCTGTTTGTTTAGTGTTTACTGGCTAGATTAAAGGGGGATCCCAGGAAAAAATTTACGTAGGGTTTCCCTATTAAATCTATCCAGCATAGGCTTGGCTGATAGCTGTGAGCTAATACTAATAGCCAGGGAAGGGGCCTTTGATGCTTGTCCCCTCCAAGGCTAAAAATATCAGCTCTCAGCAGCCCCAGAAATGGCGCATCAGTAAGATGAACCAATTCTGCCGCTTAGTCTCACTCTTCCCACTGCTCTGTGGCGGTGGCAAGTGGGATAATATTTGTGGGGTTGATGTAACCTTTGTACTGACATCAACCCCACTGGTTAGTAATGGAGAAGCGTCAATAAAACGCCTCTCCATTACTAATCCTATAGTTATATTGTTAATAAAGACAACCAGAATGAAGTATTTTATTTGAAATAAAACACACAGTTTTACTTTTTTATTTAAAAATAACAAACACAATTATACTTACCTAACATCTAATCCCCAATGCCCTCGCCTCCTGTAAGGAAATAAAAATAAAAAACAACAATATACCTCACCTGTCTGAAGTTCTGAAGATTATATTGATTCACTGCAAAGAAAGAAAAATACTCAAAATTTTACAAAATAGTTTTTTACTTAATAAAGGTTCATGAGACATACATATGTATGACAGTAACCTTTGACAGTGATTCAGCAGTCAAAAAGAAACTCTGACTACAGTTTAGGAAATATATTAAACGCCTGTTATAAATGTCAAACTTTTATTCTTAAACTACTGATACAATGTACACATTACACCAATTAGACTAAGCATAAACTATTATTATTATTTTTTTTTACTGCATGTACCAAGCATTTCTCAGCCCCTCCTTTTTAGGTATGAAAAAACTGCAAAAGAAAAATAAAAAAATACACACATTAACTGCCTGCCTCACTAAGTGTGCACATCACAAACTGCTGATGTTTTACACAATTGTTTTATGAGTCAAATTTGATATACAGTATAAACGCACAACACCAATACTGCAGCCTGTTGCCACTGCTGCTTTGTGGGAGTGCACCAAGCATTTCTTGGTTCTTTTTGAGAAATGGGAAATTAGTGTTCAAAACAGTGACAAAAGTTAATTCTAGTATAAAAAAAATATCAACACCACCATCATCACCACCACCACTACCATCAATCCAGACAGTAATAACATGAAGCACAGTTCACATTTGTCCTCCTTTACCTCTAGCAAGCATATTAGTGAGGAGAGGTGGAGGACATTCTGGAATATATGGCACATTACTCATCACTTGTCACAACAAGTTGCTATAGCCTCTGACAGTGACACCATCAGTTTGAGTTATTTTTTTCTGTGCATTCCTCCTACTCTGCTGCCATGCCAGTTAATAATTTTGTCTGCAAACTTTCCATTCTGCCAATGACATCTGTCTTTTTTATACTTAATCCCCTAAGCTGCAGCACTAAGGATGCTAAGAAACATATTTCACAATAACTTACTTTAGTTTATTCATTTTGCACCCTTTTATAGCACCATTAATTCCATTGCACTATACAGGCATCATCATCACTTAACTCACTGGGGCTCATAAACTGAATCTCTAGTTGATGTCTTGGATGAGGACAGTCAGTGTTGAGCTTAGAGGAGGTAAAGGAAATATCTAACTGTGTTGGCTGTGGTACTAATGGCACTAGCAGCCTAAGTGGTAGGGGCATTGGCAGTGGCAGCTGAGGTGGTAGTGCCCCTCTGAGTCAGAGCAAATCTAGAGAAAAGCAATGGTAAGGGTGCAAGGAGCTCAGAAAAATTCCCTTTCTCCAATGACAAATATTAGTTTGGTAGGACCACTGTACATTCCAGATTTGTCCACTGCACAATATCCATAGGGTTTGTAAAAATTAGCCCTATGGGCTGAGTCATGGTTGACGAAGGATGGAAGCGGGTTTTTATGGAAAGGGAGTGATGTTAACAGCAGTAGCATGAATCTGCATTTTTGGTGACTTTAGTTTGGCTCGCTGTCATCTGGAGGGATTACAAACTGTGGAGATATCCATTCCTTGTTGAATTTAATCAGTGTAAGTCTGTCTGCATTTTCCGTGGAGAGGCGTATGCACCTATCAGTGATGATTGCCCCAGAGAAACTGAAAACACGCTCTGACACCACACTAATAGCCGGGCAGGCCAGCAACTCCAAGGCATATAGAGAGAGGTCGGGCCAATTATTCAGCTTAGACACCCAATAATTGAAGGGAACTGAAGCATCAGAAAGGACTCACGTATGGTCATTTAATTACCCCTTGACTATGTTCTTCAACTTATCCCTCCTTGGCATTGTTAAAGGCACAGATAGCCCTTGCTGTTGTGCTGGTTAATTGAAAATTGCCCAATTTGTGCACATTTTCCCTCCACCTTTGTTGGAGCTGGTGTTCGTGTCTCTCCCCATTATCCCTTGGTGTTGAAAAGAGCCGGTACCTCTGCCACCAGCATTGTCTGAGGGTGATGTTTTCAACAACTGATCTGCAATGACCCTCTTGAATGATTCCATTGTAAAACTCTTTGGTGACTCCAAAAGGAGAGAAGGAAATTTCTCCTTGTACCGTGGATGGAGAAAGGTGGCCAACCAGTATACGTTGTTAGATAAAATGTGTATCACGTAGGGATCTTGCCACAGACACTCACACATCAACTGTGCCATGTGGGCCAAGCTGCAAAAATGCAAATGTTCTGTGTCCCCAACAGTAGAAACTGTACCCATCCTCTCCTCATGCTGACTCGCCTTCTCCTCTTCCACCTCCTCCTCTCCAGCCCATCCAGGCTGGACAGACATGAAGCTTGGATTGGGTGTCCCCTCTGTAGCATTTTGAGTACCCTCGGTAGCACAGAAAAACAAGTTCTCTCCCTCCTCATCCTCCTCATCTTCCTCCTCATCACCCAATGGTACCTCAGAAAATTGTCTGAGCTGGGTAGTATCACCCTCTGGGAAATCTGGCTCCATACCAACATGCTGGGCACTCAAAGATTCCTCTTTGAGATTATGCAGTGATGGTTTAAAGAGACACAGCAGCGGGATGGTTACGCTGATAATAGCCTGATCACCGCTCACGTGGTTGTTGCAGTACTCAAAGTTCTCAAGAACCTCACAAATGTCAGCAATCTACACCCACTCGACAGTTGTTATTTGTGGTGGCTGACTCTCAGTCTGACGGGCATGTTGAAGCTAGTATTCAGCTACTGCCCTCTGCTGTTCACTAATCCTTGCCAACATATAATAGGTTGAAATCCATCGTGTGGGCAGGTCGCAAATGAGTCGGTGACTTGGCAAATTCAAGCGCTTTTGCAGCGCTGTAAGAGCAGAAAAAGCGGTAGAGGAATGACAGAAATGGGCGCTAATATGGTGCACCTTCTCAAGTAGGTACGGCAAGTCACGATAAGTTTTCAGAAATTTCTGAACAACTAGTTTCAGCATGTGAGCCATGCATGGCACGTGTACCAGCTTGCCGACATTTAAAGCCGCCACCAGGTTACACCCATTATCGCATACGACCAGACCGGGTTGGAGATGCAGGTGGGAGAGCCACGGATCAGTCTGTTGTCTTAAAGCTTGCCACAGCTCTGCTGCAGTGTGTGCTTTCAGACATAAACAGATCTGCTTCAGCAGAGCGTGTTGCCGCTTTGCCGATGCTCTGCTGCACAGGTCCTAGCTTGGCAGTGATGGGGAGGGCAATTCAGCAGAGGATGAGGAGCTGGAGGAGGGGAGAGAGTAAGTGGAATATGAAGAAGTGGAGACCCTGACAGAAGTTGGGCCCGCTATTCTTGGCATGGGTAGGATGTGTGATGTTCCAGTTTGCACCTTAGTCTCACCCTCCACCAGGTTCATCCAGTGTGCTGTGACAGAAATGTATCGTCCCTGTCCACAACAACTTGTCCAGGTGTCTGTTGTTAGATGGACCATCCCAGTTACGGCATTGGTGAGAGCACGGTTCAGTTTGTTCAACACGTGCTTGTGTAACGCAAGGACGGCAAACTGGGCAAAATAGTGGCGGCTGGGTACACTGTATCGTGGGACAAATATAAAAAGTAGAAATCACAGTAAAGAATCTATATAATTACAGTACCAATCAATATGACAATTCACAGAAATTGTACCTCTTCAAAACAAATTCTAAAATATAACCTTTAATATACATATTAAAATATTGACAGCCATAGAATAACAAACCACAACATCAGTGCACAATAAGTGCACCCTATTAAGGCCCTATCTCACCCTGCCTTGCCGCGGAGGTTGGCACCCTATTTTCCTGCGCAATGGCGCCCCCGCTCAACGATAACTCTCCCTGGGATCCCTATACCACCCGATAATGTCGGACACTGGTGTATCGGGATACTTAGTGGAGAAAAAACAATATCTTGTGACTAGTGTTGAGCATTCCGATACTGAAATATCGGGTATCGGCCGATATTCGCGGTATCGGAATTCCGATACTTAATTCCGATACTATTGCAATATCGTATACCGGAATCGGAAGTTCCCATAATGCAATGAGACATTTTCATTTTATTCAGCCAATGAGGATCCTAAGAAGTGTGGGCACATCCTGTTAGGCATGTAGGCATCTTAACTAATGGCATGGCTGTGATTGGCTGCTGAAATGATGTCATGATGCACTATAAAAGCCACCGCCGCCATTTTGAGCTCACTCTGCTGTGAATTCAGTTAGGGATAGGACGCTGTTGTTCTGAGGGACAGTTTTAGCTACCTATTTGCTCTATACTGCTTTACCCAAGCTACTTTCTAAATCACTGTGCCTTGCAGTGCTAGTGCACAGTTCCCTGTGCTGTTCACCGCTATCTGCAAGGTCTGTGTGTGTGAGTGCAGCTCACCCTGTAGTGTGTGCTTCAGCCAAGTCTGGTTGTAGTGCACTCAGTGTGTGTCACTGCCTCATACATTGTCCTTTTTTGCCAATTCATAATTTTTCCTGATATCTCCTATTAGTGTGGTGGTTCCATCTGTATTCAGCTAAATTGGTTCCAAACACACTATATAGGAGTAGATAGAGAAATTTTTTTCCGTCTTGCAGCACTAGTGCACAGTGCTCTGCATCTGTACTGTTCACCGCTGTCTGCAAGGTCTGGTGTGTGAGTGCAGCTCACCCTGTAGTGTGTGCTTCAACCCTGTCTGGTTGTAGTGCACTCAGTGTGTGTCACTGCCTCATACATTGTCCTTTATTGCCAATTCATAATTTTTCCTGATATCTCCTATTAGTGTGGTGGTTCCATCTGTATTCAGCTAAATTGGTTCCAAACACACTATATAGGAGTAGATAGAGAAATTTTTTTCCGTCTTGCAGCACTAGTGCACAGTGCTCTGCATCTGTACTGTTCACCGCTGTCTGCAAGGTCTGGTGTGTGAGTGCAGCTCACCCTGTAGTGTGTGCTTCAACCCCGTCTGGTTGTAGTGCACTCAGTGTGTGTCACTGCCTCATACATTGTCCTTTATTGCCAATTCATAATTTTTCCTGATATCTCCTATTAGTGTGGTGGTTCCATCTGTATTCAGCTAAATTGGTTCCAAACACACTATATAGGAGTAGATAGAGAATTTTTTTTCCGTCTTGCAGCACTAGTGCACAGTGCTCTGCATCTGTACTGTTCACCGCTGTCTGCAAGGTCTGGTGTGTGAGTGCAGCTCACCCTGTAGTGTGTGCTTCAACCCCGTCTGGTTGTAGTGCACTCAGTGTGTGTCACTGCCTCATACATTGTCCTTTATTGCCAATTCATAATTTTTCCTGATATCTCCTATTAGTGTGGTGGTTCCATCCATATTCAGCTAAATTGATTCCAAACACACTATATAGGAGTAGATAGAGGAGCCTTTCTGCAGCATTGGGCCCTGCAGCCCCAGCCAGATTAGTATTAGCCTATTTTTTGCAGCCTCATCTATTGCATTGTAGGTTACCTTCCTACATTGTAATAGCTACAAAAAGTTTGTGATACTATCGTTATTACATCTTTAGGCACATCCAGTGTCTTTTTGTGACAAAAAAAACCTAAATAAAGTTCACCAAACACTCCACTTTACAGTTGTGTAGGCCACATTAGCTCATATTAAAGTCTAGTCCACACTTTATAAAATTAGTGTTTCTTATACCTGTTAGCAGCTGTTCAGGAATAAGCACACTAAGCCCTTAGTACTTTTCTGCCTATCTTTATCAGTCTACCAAGATGAAGAAGGCAGGGAGTAAGGCATGTGGTCGTGGTCGTGGGCGTGGGCGTGGAGTTTCTGCAGGGAGAGGACGTGAGGATTCTGTGCCTGCAGGGAGAGGACGTGGGGATTCTGTGCCTGCTGCGGGCACCAGTGACTCAGCATCCCCCAGTTTTACCAGGGAACAGTCCTTTATGCGCAGCTTTGTAGGAGCTAGCCGTACCCCACTGCTGCGCGAGGACCAAATTGAAGCCGTTATCGGATGGATGGCAGCTAACGCATCGACTTCAATTAGTTCCAGATCCTCTCAGGTCCTGAGCACTGAAGAGCACCCATCTGTCTCTTCACCACCTGCCAAATTGCCCAGGCAGTCAGAGAGCCCTGGACAGGAGCCATCTCTACTTCTGTTCTCTGAATCTCTTGGCTTGGAAAGAGGGGGCCAGCCAAGCAGAATTCGAGAATTTGAAGAAGAGGTAGTATGCAGTGATGCGCAACCGTTTTGTCTCTCTGAATCTGAAGAGGCGGGTGGGCCAGTGCCTATGGTCAGCAGCACACCTCAGTACGCATCTGATGATGAGACTCAGGTGCCACTTTCTGGTGCGTACTGTGCTGTCGAGACTACCCAGGAGAAGCAGTTGTTTGAAGAGGGTGGTGTAGATGATGAGGTCCTTGACCCATCATGGCGTGAGGGACAGGAAGGTGGTGGGAGCAGCTCTGAGGAAGAGATTCCCCGAACGGCCCAAAAAGGAGGGAGAGGGAGGGGGCAGACTTGGTTGCCTGTAGCCTCCACTTCGGCACCCATTAGGAGCATGGCTCTTCCAAAATCCAAAGCGGGCGCTCCCAAGACTTGCAGTGCCTGGTCCTTTTTTGACACAGTTGCAGATGACATTTGCTTTGTCAAATGCAAGCTGTGTAATCAGAAGGTGAAAAGAGGGAAAAGTGTCAGCAACCTCAATACCACAAATATGTGGAAACATGTGCGGACCAAGCACGTGGTGGAGTTACACAAACACACTGAAGACCTAGGCCAACCTACAGCGCCACCTACCACCTCTTCAGCTCGTGTTGTAGCCTCTTCCTCCAGCTCACACACAGCTGGTTCGGCTTCCTCACAGGATCGCCATGGAAGAATCTCTGGCACTGTTGTACAGAGACACAGTGTAATTCCACCCACAGCACCACTTTCCCAGTCATCCTCACACTCCCAGGCCAGTCTACAGCCATCGTTAGCACAGGCATGGGAGAAAAGGCGCCCATACTCGGCAAACCACCCCCGAGCACAGGCTCTGAATGCTGGCATTGCTAAACTACTGGCCCTTGAAATGCTATCATTCAGGCTGGTGGAGACTGACACATTCCGTAACTTTATGGCATTGGCAGTCCCACAATACAACGTGCCCAGCCGCTTTTATTTCAGCAGGCAAGCCGTCCCTGCCCTGCAACATCATGTGGAGGGAAAAATTAAACATGCGCTACAAAACGCCGTCAGTAGAAAGGTCCACCTGACCACTGATGCGTGGACCAGTAAGCATGGACAGGGACGATACCTTTCCCTCACTGCCCATTGGGTAAATGTTGTGGAGCCGGGTACAGATCTTGAGAGTGGCGCTGTACGTGTTCTGCCAACTCCAAGGATTGCAGGAATCCAGTCTGTACACATTGACTCCTCCTCATACTCCAGTTCCTCTGAATCAGCGCTGCAGGAGCCGTCACGGTCTACCTCCACATCGACCCGTGAACGGTTACCTGTTATGATGACCGATATGAGCACAGCCGTGGCCAAACGTCAACAGGCCGTATTAAAATTAATTTCTTTGGGGAATCGAAGCCACACAGCGCAGGAGCTCTGGAATGCCATCAAGCAGCAGAGTGACGTGTGGTTTGTGCCAGCGAATCTCCAGCCAGGCATGGTAGTGTGTGACAATGGCCGAAATCTGGTGGCAGCTCTGGGCCTAGGCAACCTCACTCACATCCCATGTCTGGCACATGTGCTCAACTTGGTCGTGCAGAGTTTTTTGAGGGACTATCCGGATCTTGATGCACTGCTTCACAAGGTCCGCATAGAGTGCGCTCACTTGCGGCATTCCAGCAATGCAAGATCACGCATTGCAGCTCTGCAGCGCCGATTATGTCTTCCGGAACATCGCATCATATGTGACCTACCCACCAGGTGGAATTCAACGTTACATATGTTGGAGAGGTTGTGTGAGCAGCAGGCAGCAGTAATGGAGTACCAGCTGCAGCAGGCGCAAACAAGTCGCAGTGCGCGCCGTTCACACTTCACCACCACTGAGTGGGCCTCTATGAAGGACATTTGCCACGTTTTGCGTGCCTTCGATTATTCCACGCGGATGGCGAGTGCAGATGATGCACTAGTCAGCATGACTATCCCCCTTATCTGCCTGCTTGAAAAAACACTGCAAGCACTAAGGGACGAGGTTTGGAAGAGGTGGAGGATGAGGAGTCACAAATGCCATCTGCTTCTCTACAGTCTGCGCAACGTGGTTCCTCACAAAGGCCTAGGCAGGGGACACTTTGTGAGGAGGATGAGGAGGAGTCAATGGATGAGGAAGACATCTGTCCAGAGGAGGGAGGTACACAATGCTCTAGTAGTCAGTATCTAGAGCGAGGGTGGGGTGATGCAGAGCAGGCAGAGATCACGCCTCAAGCAGGGGACAGCGTTTCTTGGCCAGTTGGCAGTCTGCAGCACATGGTTGATTTCATGCTGCAGTGCCTCAGAAACGACCGCCGCATCGCCCACATTCTCAACACGGCTGATTATTGGGTGTCCACCCTCCTAGATCCTCGCTACCGGGACAACTTACAAAGCCTCATAACACCATTGAACCGGGAGCGTAAAATGCGGGAGTACCAAGACGCACTGGTGCATTCCATCATGTTCTCCATTCCAACCGAGAGCAGTGCTGCTAGTGCTTTACAAAGCAGCTCAGTGCGTCGAGGCAGTGGAGGAAGCTCTGCACAAAGAGGGAGCAGAAGCAGCGCCTCAGCACAAGGCAAGACCAGTATGGCCGAAATGTGGCAAAGTTTTGTGTCCCCGCCGCCACAAATGTCTACACCATCACAGACAGCTCCAGTCAGCAGGAGGCAACGTTTCCGTCAGATGGTGACAGACTACATGTCTTGCCCTCTTAGTGTACTCCCAGACGGCTCTTCTCCCTTCAAGTTTTGGGTCTGTAAGCTGGATACATGGCCAGAGCTTAGTCAGTATGCACTGGAGGTGCTAGCTTGCCCTGCTGCTAGTGTATTATCGGAACGCGTCTTTAGTGCCGCAGGTGGTGTACTAACAGACCGTCGCATGCGACTATCCTCCGATAACGTTGACCGGCTTACTTTTCTCAAAATGAACAAGGCCTGGATCTCTCATGAATTTGCCAGTCCTCTTCCAGAATAAATAATTGGTTGGCAACAGTATCCAGGTCTCCTGTTCTGTTCATGTTTCTACCACCTGAACTGTAATCCCTGAGCTCCAACACCGCCAGTTGGCGCTCGGAAGTGCCGTCTGCACAGTCAACACTTGCTGCCGTGTTATTGGGGTTCAGTAACGTCAGCTGTTCTCCTGCTGTGCGGACGGCAATTTCTCCTGATTTGTCCACATCCACTGTACTACACATTTTAAAGTTGCTCCAATTACTCCTCTGGCTCCTCTGTTTTCATTCTTATCCCTGGGCTCCAGCACCGCCAGTTGGCGCTCGGAAGTGCTGTCTGCACAGTCAACACTTGCTACCATGTTATTGGGGTTCAGTAACGTCAGCTGTTCCCCTGCTGTGCGGACGGCAATTTCTCCTGATTTGTCCACATCCACTGTACTACACATTTTAAAGTTGCTCCAATTACTCCTCTGGCTCCTCTGTTTTCATTCTTATCCCTGGGCTCCAGCACCGCCAGTTGGCGCTCGGAAGTGCTGTCTGCACAGTCAACACTTGCTACCATGTTATTGGGGTTCAGTAACGTCAGCTGTTCCCCTGCTGTGCGGACGGCAATTTCTCCTGCTCTGTCCACATTCTCACTACTACAGATTTTAAAGTTGCTCCAATTACACCTCTGGCTCCTCTGTTTTCAGTATTATCCCTGAGCTCCAACACCGCCAGTTGGCGCACGGAAGTGCCGTCTGCACAGTCAACACTTGCTGCCGTGTTATTGGGGTTCAGTAACGTCAGCTGTTCTCCTGCTGTGCGGACGGCAATTTCTCCTGCTTTGTCCAAATCCACTGTACTACACATTTTAAAGTTGCTCGAATTACACCTCTGGCTCCTCTGTTTTCATTCTTATCCCTGGGCTCCAGCACCGCCAGTTGGCGCTCGGAAGTGCCGTCTGCACAGTCAACACTTGCTGCCGTGTTATTGGGGTTCAGTAACGTCAGCTGTTCTCCTGCTGTGCGGACGGCAATTTCTCCTGATTTGTCCACATCCACTGTACTACACATTTTAAAGTTGCTCCAATTACTCCTCTGGCTCCTCTGTTTTCATTCTTATCCCTGGGCTCCAGCACCGCCAGTTGGCGCTCGGAAGTGCTGTCTGCACAGTCAACACTTGCTACCATGTTATTGGGGTTCAGTAACGTCAGCTGTTCCCCTGCTGTGCGGACGGCAATTTCTCCTGCTCTGTCCACATTCTCACTACTACAGATTTTAAAGTTGCTCCAATTACACCTCTGGCTCCTCTGTTTTCAGTATTATCCCTGAGCTCCAACACCGCCAGTTGGCGCACGGAAGTGCCGTCTGCACAGTCAACACTTGCTGCCGTGTTATTGGGGTTCAGTAACGTCAGCTGTTCTCCTGCTGTGCGGACGGCAATTTCTCCTGCTTTGTCCAAATCCACTGTACTACACATTTTAAAGTTGCTCGAATTACACCTCTGGCTCCTCTGTTTTCATTCTTATCCCTGGGCTCCAGCACCGCCAGTTGGCGCTCGGAAGTGCCGTCTGCACAGTCAACACTTGCTGCCGTGTTATTGGGGTTCAGTAACGTCAGCTGTTCTCCTGCTGTGCGGACGGCAATTTCTCCTGATTTGTCCACATCCACTGTAATACACATTTTAAAGTTGCTCCAATTACTCCTCTGGCTCCTCTGTTTTCATTCTTATCCCTGGGCTCCAGCACCGCCAGTTGGCGCTCGGAAGTGCTGTCTGCACAGTCAACACTTGCTACCATGTTATTGGGGTTCAGTAACGTCAGCTGTTCCCCTGCTGTGCGGACGGCAATTTCTCCTGCTCTGTCCACATTCTCACTACTACAGATTTTAAAGTTGCTCCAATTACACCTCTGGCTCCTCTGTTTTCAGTATTATCCCTGAGCTCCAACACCGCCAGTTGGCGCACGGAAGTGCCGTCTGCACAGTCAACACTTGCTGCCGTGTTATTGGGGTTCAGTAACGTCAGCTGTTCTCCTGCTGTGCGGACGGCAATTTCTCCTGCTTTGTCCAAATCCACTGTACTACACATTTTAAAGTTGCTCGAATTACACCTCTGGCTCCTCTGTTTTCATTCTTATCCCTGGGCTCCAGCACCGCCAGTTGGCGCTCGGAAGTGCCGTCTGCACAGTCAACACTTGCTGCCGTGTTATTGGGGTTCAGTAACGTCAGCTGTTCTCCTGCTGTGCAGACGGCAATTTCTCCTGCTTTGTCCACATCCACTGTACTACACATTTTAAAGTTGCTCGAATTACACCTCTGGCTCCTCTGTTTTCATTCTTATCCCTGGGCTCCAGCACCGCCAGTTGGCGCTCGGAAGTGCCGTCTGCACAGTCAACACTTGCTGCGGTGTTATTGGGGTTCGGTAACGTCAGCTGTTCCCCTGCTGTGTTCACGGCAATTTCTCCTGCTCTGTCCATATTCACTGTGCTACTTATTTAAAACTTGCTCCAATTACACCTCTGGCTCCTCCGTTTTTAGTATTTACCCTGGGCTCCAACACCGCCAGTTAGCGCTCGGAAGTGCTGTCTGCACAGTCAACACTTGCTGCCGTGTAATTGGGGTTCAGTAACGTCAGCTGTTCTCCTGCTGTGCGGACGGCAATTTCTCCTGCTTTGTCCACATCCACTGTACTACACATTTTAAAGTTGCTCGAATTACACCTCTGGCTCCTCTGTTTTCATTCTTATCCCTGGGCTCCAGCACCGCCAGTTGGCGCTCGGAAGTGCCGTCTGCACAGTCAACACTTGCTGCGGTGTTATTGGGGTTCGGTAACGTCAGCTGTTCCCCTGCTGTGTTCACGGCAATTTCTCCTGCTCTGTCCATATTCACTGTGCTACTTATTTAAAACTTGCTCCAATTACACCTCTGGCTCCTCCGTTTTTAGTATTTACCCTGGGCTCCAATACCGCTAGTTGCTGCTCAGAAGTGCCGTCTGCACAGTCAACGCTTGCTCCAGTGTTATTGGGATTCAGTAACGTCAGCTGATCCCCAGCTGTGTGTCCGGCAAATTCTCCTGCTTTGTCCACATCCACTGTAGTACGGATTTAAAACCTCCTCCAAATACACCTCTGGCTCTTCTGTTTTTAGTATTTACCCTGGGCTCCAGCACCGCCAGCTGGTTCTCGGCAGTTCCATTGGCTCTTGTACCTTCTGCTACCCATCCGGGTTCCAGTACCGTCAGCTGGTTCTCGGCAGTGCCTTTGGATTAGGTGCCTCCTTCTCGGTATCCAAGTTCCACCAACGTCTGCTGGTCCTTGGTAGTGCTTTCTGGCACAGGTACCTCCTGCTTAGTAACCGAGTTCCAGTAACATCAGCTGGTCCTCGGTAGTTCCATTGGCTCTTGTACCTTCTGCTACCCATCCGGGTTCCAGTACCGTCAGCTGGTCCTCGGTAGTTCCATTTGCTCTTGTATCTTCTGCTACCCATCCGGGTTCCAGTACCGTCAGCTGGTTCTCGGCAGTGCCTTTGGATTAGGTGCCTCCTTCTCGGTATCCAAGTTCCACCAACGTCTGCTGGTCCTTGGTAGTGCTTTCTGGCACAGGTACCTCCTGCTTAGTAACCGAGTTCCAGTAACATCAGCTGGTCCTCGGTAGTTCCATTGGCTCTTGTACCTTCTGCTACCCATCCGGGTTCCAGTACCGTCAGCTGGTCCTCGGTAGTTCCATTTGCTCTTGTATCTTCTGCTACCCATCCGGGTTCCAGTACCGTCAGCTGGTTCTCGGCAGTGTCTTTGGCACGGGTACTCCCTCCTGCCCAGCCTGGTTCCAGCACGCCAGCTGTTTCCGGGTAGTGTCAACGTCACTTTGCCTCCAATGCGTTGTCCTGTCGTGTTGCGGTCGGGTTAGCCGACTCTATGGTGCCTGCAGTTTAGGTGACTCCTATGTGGGCTGCGGGATCTGGCAATGAAGGCTGGTTCCATAGTGCCAATAGGACAAGCACCCTCTGTAGGACTGTGGGTTTTGGTAACTGCGGCCGGCTCGCGGCCTTGAACTTTTTTTTTACATGGGTACCTTCTGCTACCCATCCAGGTTCCAGTACCGTCAGCTGGTTCTCGGCAGTGCCTTTGGATTAGGTGCCTCCTTCTCGGTATCCAAGTTCCACCAACGTCTGCTGGTCCTTGGTAGTGCTTTCTGGCACAGGTACCTCCTGCTTAGTAACCGAGTTCCAGTAACATCAGCTGGTCCTCGGTAGTTCCATTGGCTCTTGTACCTTCTGCTACCCATCCGGGTTCCAGTACCGTCAGCTGGTCCTCGGTAGTTCCATTTGCTCTTGTATCTTCTGCTACCCATCCGGGTTCCAGTACCGTCAGCTGGTTCTCGGCAGTGTCTTTGGCACGGGTACTCCCTCCTGCCCAGCCTGGTTCCAGCACGCCAGCTGTTTCCGGGTAGTGTCAACGTCACTTTGCCTCCAATGCGTTGTCCTGTCGTGTTGCGGTCGGGTTAGCCGACTCTATGGTGCCTGCAGTTTAGGTGACTCCTATGTGGGCTGCGGGATCTGGCAATGAAGGCTGGTTCCATAGTGCCAATAGGACAAGCACCCTCTGTAGGACTGTGGGTTTTGGTAACTGCGGCCGGCTCGCGGCCTTGAACTTTTTTTTTACATGGGTACCTTCTGCTACCCATCCGGGTTCCAGTACCGTCAGCTGGTTCTCGGCAGTGCCTTTGGATTAGGTGCCTCCTTCTCGGTATCCAAGTTCCACCAACGTCTGCTGGTCCTTGGTAGTGCTTTCTGGCACAGGTACCTCCTGCTTAGTAACCGAGTTCCAGTAACATCAGCTGGTCCTCGGTAGTTCCATTGGCTCTTGTACCTTCTGCTACCCATCCGGGTTCCAGTACCGTCAGCTGGTCCTCGGTAGTTCCATTTGCTCTTGTATCTTCTGCTACCCATCCGGGTTCCAGTACCGTCAGCTGGTCCTCGGTAGTTCCATTTGCTCTTGTATCTTCTGCTACCCATCCGGGTTCCAGTACCGTCAGCTGGTTCTCGGCAGTGCCTTTGGATTAGGTGCCTCCTTCTCGGTATCCAAGTTCCACCAACGTCTGCTGGTCCTTGGTAGTGCTTTCTGGCACAGGTACCTCCTGCTTAGTAACCGAGTTCCAGTAACATCAGCTGGTCCTCGGTAGTTCCATTGGCTCTTGTACCTTCTGCTACCCATCCGGGTTCCAGTACCGTCAGCTGGTCCTCGGTAGTTCCATTTGCTCTTGTATCTTCTGCTACCCATCCGGGTTCCAGTACCGTCAGCTGGTTCTCGGCAGTGCCTTTGGATTAGGTGCCTCCTTCTCGGTATCCAAGTTCCACCAACGTCTGCTGGTCCTTGGTAGTGCTTTCTGGCACAGGTACCTCCTGCTTAGTAACCGAGTTCCAGTAACATCAGCTGGTCCTCGGTAGTTCCATTGGCTCTTGTACCTTCTGCTACCCATCCGGGTTCCAGTACCGTCAGCTGGTCCTCGGTAGTTCCATTTGCTCTTGTATCTTCTGCTACCCATCCGGGTTCCAGTACCGTCAGCTGGTTCTCGGCAGTGTCTTTGGCACG
Organism: Phyllobates terribilis; assembly: GCF_046119375.1. NCBI lineage: Eukaryota > Metazoa > Chordata > Amphibia > Anura > Dendrobatidae > Phyllobates > Phyllobates terribilis. The sequence goes on along the minus strand of NW_027362764.1, from coordinate 527,492,903 downwards.
GGTACTCCCTCCTGCCCAGCCTGGTTCCAGCACGCCAGCTGTTTCCGGGTAGTGTCAACGTCACTTTGCCTCCAATGCGTTGTCCTGTCGTGTTGCGGTCGGGTTAGCCGACTCTATGGTGCCTGCAGTTTAGGTGACTCCTATGTGGGCTGCGGGATCTGGCAATGAAGGCTGGTTCCATAGTGCCAATAGGACAAGCACCCTCTGTAGGACTGTGGGTTTTGGTAACTGCGGCCGGCTCGCGGCCTTGAACTTTTTTTTTACATGGGTACCTTCTGCTACCCATCCGGGTTCCAGTACCGTCAGCTGGTTCTCGGCAGTGCCTTTGGATTAGGTGCCTCCTTCTCGGTATCCAAGTTCCACCAACGTCTGCTGGTCCTTGGTAGTGCTTTCTGGCACAGGTACCTCCTGCTTAGTAACCGAGTTCCAGTAACATCAGCTGGTCCTCGGTAGTTCCATTGGCTCTTGTACCTTCTGCTACCCATCCGGGTTCCAGTACCGTCAGCTGGTCCTCGGTAGTTCCATTTGCTCTTGTATCTTCTGCTACCCATCCGGGTTCCAGTACCGTCAGCTGGTTCTCGGCAGTGTCTTTGGCACGGGTACTCCCTCCTGCCCAGCCTGGTTCCAGCACGCCAGCTGTTTCCGGGTAGTGTCAACGTCACTTTGCCTCCAATGCGTTGTCCTGTCGTGTTGCGGTCGGGTTAGCCGACTCTATGGTGCCTGCAGTTTAGGTGACTCCTATGTGGGCTGCGGGATCTGGCAATGAAGGCTGGTTCCATAGTGCCAATAGGACAAGCACCCTCTGTAGGACTGTGGGTTTTGGTAACTGCGGCCGGCTCGCGGCCTTGAACTTTTTTTTTACATGGGTACCTTCTGCTACCCATCCGGGTTCCAGTACCGTCAGCTGGTTCTCGGCAGTGCCTTTGGATTAGGTGCCTCCTTCTCGGTATCCAAGTTCCACCAACGTCTGCTGGTCCTTGGTAGTGCTTTCTGGCACAGGTACCTCCTGCTTAGTAACCGAGTTCCAGTAACATCAGCTGGTCCTCGGTAGTTCCATTGGCTCTTGTACCTTCTGCTACCCATCCGGGTTCCAGTACCGTCAGCTGGTCCTCGGTAGTTCCATTTGCTCTTGTATCTTCTGCTACCCATCCGGGTTCCAGTACCGTCAGCTGGTCCTCGGTAGTTCCATTTGCTCTTGTATCTTCTGCTACCCATCCGGGTTCCAGTACCGTCAGCTGGTTCTCGGCAGTGCCTTTGGATTAGGTGCCTCCTTCTCGGTATCCAAGTTCCACCAACGTCTGCTGGTCCTTGGTAGTGCTTTCTGGCACAGGTACCTCCTGCTTAGTAACCGAGTTCCAGTAACATCAGCTGGTCCTCGGTAGTTCCATTGGCTCTTGTACCTTCTGCTACCCATCCGGGTTCCAGTACCGTCAGCTGGTCCTCGGTAGTTCCATTTGCTCTTGTATCTTCTGCTACCCATCCGGGTTCCAGTACCGTCAGCTGGTTCTCGGCAGTGCCTTTGGATTAGGTGCCTCCTTCTCGGTATCCAAGTTCCACCAACGTCTGCTGGTCCTTGGTAGTGCTTTCTGGCACAGGTACCTCCTGCTTAGTAACCGAGTTCCAGTAACATCAGCTGGTCCTCGGTAGTTCCATTGGCTCTTGTACCTTCTGCTACCCATCCGGGTTCCAGTACCGTCAGCTGGTCCTCGGTAGTTCCATTTGCTCTTGTATCTTCTGCTACCCATCCGGGTTCCAGTACCGTCAGCTGGTTCTCGGCAGTGTCTTTGGCACGGGTACTCCCTCCTGCCCAGCCTGGTTCCAGCACGCCAGCTGTTTCCGGGTAGTGTCAACGTCACTTTGCCTCCAATGCGTTGTCCTGTCGTGTTGCGGTCGGGTTAGCCGACTCTATGGTGCCTGCAGTTTAGGTGACTCCTATGTGGGCTGCGGGATCTGGCAATGAAGGCTGGTTCCATAGTGCCAATAGGACAAGCACCCTCTGTAGGACTGTGGGTTTTGGTAACTGCGGCCGGCTCGCGGCCTTGAACTTTTTTTTTACATGGGTACCTTCTGCTACCCATCCGGGTTCCAGTACCGTCAGCTGGTTCTCGGCAGTGCCTTTGGATTAGGTGCCTCCTTCTCGGTATCCAAGTTCCACCAACGTCTGCTGGTCCTTGGTAGTGCTTTCTGGCACAGGTACCTCCTGCTTAGTAACCGAGTTCCAGTAACATCAGCTGGTCCTCGGTAGTTCCATTGGCTCTTGTACCTTCTGCTACCCATCCGGGTTCCAGTACCGTCAGCTGGTCCTCGGTAGTTCCATTTGCTCTTGTATCTTCTGCTACCCATCCGGGTTCCAGTACCGTCAGCTGGTTCTCGGCAGTGTCTTTGGCACGGGTACTCCCTCCTGCCCAGCCTGGTTCCAGCACGCCAGCTGTTTCCGGGTAGTGTCAACGTCACTTTGCCTCCAATGCGTTGTCCTGTCGTGTTGCGGTCGGGTTAGCCGACTCTATGGTGCCTGCAGTTTAGGTGACTCCTATGTGGGCTGCGGGATCTGGCAATGAAGGCTGGTTCCATAGTGCCAATAGGACAAGCACCCTCTGTAGGACTGTGGGTTTTGGTAACTGCGGCCGGCTCGCGGCCTTGAACTTTTTTTTTACATGGGTACCTTCTGCTACCCATCCGGGTTCCAGTACCGTCAGCTGGTTCTCGGCAGTGCCTTTGGATTAGGTGCCTCCTTCTCGGTATCCAAGTTCCACCAACGTCTGCTGGTCCTTGGTAGTGCTTTCTGGCACAGGTACCTCCTGCTTAGTAACCGAGTTCCAGTAACATCAGCTGGTCCTCGGTAGTTCCATTGGCTCTTGTACCTTCTGCTACCCATCCGGGTTCCAGTAACATCAGCTGGTCCTCGGTAGTTCCATTGGCTCTTGTACCTTCTGCTACCCATCCGGGTTCCAGTACCGTCAGCTGGTTCTCGGCAGTGCCTTTGGATTAGGTGCCTCCTTCTCGGTATCCAAGTTCCACCAACGTCTGCTGGTCCTTGGTAGTGCTTTCTGGCACAGGTACCTCCTGCTTAGTAACCGAGTTCCAGTAACATCAGCTGGTCCTCGGTAGTTCCATTGGCTCTTGTACCTTCTGCTATCCATCCGGGTTCCAGTACCGTCAGCTGGTCCTCGGTAGTTCCTCAGCTTTCTTGTACCTTCTGCTACATTTCCAAGTTCAAGCTTTTTGAAATGGTTCTTGGTAATCACTCTGGATCTCCCTGACGAGGACCCTGAAGACGAGGACCCTGAAGACCAACCCTAAGAAGACGAGGACCCCGAAGACAATGACCCTGAAGACGAGGACCCTGAAGACCACCCCGAAGAAGACGAGGACCCTGAAGACCACCCCGAAGAAGACGAGGACCCTGAAGACCACCCCGAAGAAGACGAGGACCCCGAAGACGAGGACCCAGAAGACCAACCCGAAGAAGACGAGGACCCCGAAGACGAGGACCGCCGAAGACGACGACCCTGAAGACCACCCCGAAGAAGACCAAGAAGATGACCCTGAAGAAGTTGACCAAGAAGACAAAGAAGAGAAGACAAGCACCAAGATACAGAAAAACAAGAGACAGAAAACCAAGAAGCAGAAATACAAGAAGCTGCAGAACAAAAAGCGGAAGAACATTAAGCATAAGACTAAAAATCAGAGCAAAAGATAATATCTAAATTATAAGCAGAAGATGACTAAGCAGTGTATGGGGGTGAGTCCGTTCCTCCTCGTGGTGCCCCTGGAAAAGACCTGCTGCTGCAGGCCAAACTGAACGCGGACAAATCCTGTTGTAAATCTTTTGTGACGGGCAGAACGAAAGGTGTAATGTCCAACCTTTTATAGATAACAACTACAGGAATGCCTGTCACAAATAAGAATATGATGAAGAAGAAGAATATGAAGAAGATGAAGAAGTAGAATATGAAGAATGTAAAAAAAAGAATAATACGAAGAAGGTGAAGAAGAAGAAGGTGAAGAAGAAGTGGATGAAAAAGATGCTGAGGATGATGAAGGAGAAAGTGTGGGAGAAGTAAAAAAGAAGGTGAAGAGCATGGAAGTAGTGAAACATAAATATCTGACAAAATATAAAAATACTTAACATAGTTAATATTTCCGTAACTCAGAACATAATAAAAAAATATTAATTCCTGCTATTCCATTTGACTGGGCTAAACCTCTATGCCTTTATTGTCTCCCCCACCTCCCCCAATACATTCTACATTATTCTTAGTTGTTTTCCTTCATGTAGAAATAACCTACAAGGAAAGAAAGGGTTTATTTTAATTCCGATATTTATGTCCCATTGACTTGCATTGGTTTCCGGTATCGGAATCGGCGATATCCGATACTTTTTCGGTATCGGTCCGATCCAATCCGATCCGATATTTCCCGATATCGGAAGGTATCGCTCAACACTACTTGTGACAAATAGAAAAAATACAAAAAATGCAAAAAGTTTTTATATATCTGTAGCCCTGATCAGCACAATTAGGCCACAGATACACAAGGGTGCATAGATATAATCAATATGCATACATGGATCAATTTTTAAAATTTCTGTTGCTGGATCTCAGATCTGAGCTATATAGGCATCGAATTATGGATACATAATTGGCAGTATATACATTTATTATTCTTAAATGGATCCTTTGTCCCTGTCATGAAAGTTAAAAAGTGCATTTTAGGATTTATCCTTCTATGTAGCATGAGATCCAGCAACAGAAAATGTAAAAATTGATCTATGTATGCGTATTGATTATATCTATGCACCCTTTAGTATCTGTGGCCAAATTGTGCTGTTCAGGGCTACAGATATATAAAAACTTTTTTGTATTTTGTTTTTTCCCCACTAAGAATCTCGGTACACCAGTGTCCGACATTATAGGGTGTTATAGGGATCCCATGGAGAGTCATCGTTGAGCGGGGGCGCCATTGCGCAGGAAAATAGGGTGCCAACCTCCGCGACAAGGCAGGGTGAGATAGGGCCTTAATAGTGTGAGGCTCTATCCCCACCTCTTATTGTGGACTGATGTTGTGGTTCGTTATTCTATGGCTGTCAATATTTTAATATATATATAAAAGGTTATATTTTAGAATTTGTTTTGAAGAGGTACGATTTCTGTGAACTGTGGAACACTGTATCGTGGGGCAGCCACAGCCAAGAGATCATGGAAAGACTGTGTTCCCACTAGTGTTGAGCCTCCCCAGTAGTGTTCGAGTTCGGTTCGGTTCATCGAACACCCGTGTGTTCGTCGAACTGTTCGTCGAACACTGTCGAACACTGTTAAAACCAATGGCAGGCAAACAAAAACACATAGAAACACATAGAAAACACATAGAAAACACTTCAAAGGTGTCCAAAAGCTGACAAACTGCTCAGAAGACACAACTAACACATAGAAAAGTGACAAGTACATATAGTCATGCAAAAAGAAAAGAGGTGGAGGAGTAAAAGGAGGAGGAGACACAGTTATAGGCATGTCATGCCCTTCTAAAACCAAAAAAGTGCGAAGCCGACGCGGCCAGTCCGTTCCTGCCCGTGCCGCCGGGTTTGTGCCAGAGCCGCGGAGGGCCCTGACGGCTAGCCCCCCTCTCCCAATACTGGTGCCTGTCCGTTGGTGGGTCGAGCGAGCCCCCCTGCGGTGGAGGCAGGTCTAATCTTTTTAATTTAAATTGTCTCTCTTATTTGAATGAGTACACTTTAAATCCTTTTACAAGAATCTATTGAAGGGCAAGTCTCATGCCAGCAGCCGTGGTAATTCCAGCTCCAGTAGCGTCCACTAAAGCTGCTGCAGTTAAAAAGCTTTTATAAGGATCGAGCTTGGCGGTCCACCGCAAGGCGTCCTACCGCCAGTCCCAGCCCCTGTGCCTTGGGGTGCCTCCCCGATGCTCTTCAATGAGTGTCCTGGGGGCCCGAACCATTTCCTTTGAAAAAATTAAGTGTCCAAACTACAGGTGGTGTAGTTTGCTTAACAGCTGGGATAATCCGCTGACTAGCAGACACTGCTACTAGGCACAAAGTTTTTCCTGGGCTAGATGCAGTGAAAAATTTGTAATTAGATACTCTTGTTGGATTCTGAGAAAGCATTCCATAGAGTCTCCTGGCACGCCATATATTATTCTCTTAAAAAGCTTGGGGTAGGGGTCTAGGGGACCCTATTATAGGCAAAATCACGGCCCTGTATCACAATACGTCACCTAGGCTGAAGATAAATGGAACATTTTCATCACCTTTCATAATCACCAATGAGACAAGGCAGGGATGTCCTCTGTCCCCTCTCTTATACATCCTAGTGACGGAGCACCTGCTCTCATCAATTCGCTATAACCCCAATATTAGGTGGATTAAGGTGGGAGGCACCAAGTACAAGTGCTCTGCATTTGCTGATGATGTCCTAGTATATATCACTCAATCACATATATCCACCCCTGCTGTTATGGCTGAAATAGATCACTTTGTTGCCTGGTCAAATTTTAAAATCAATGCAGCGAAGTCAGAGGCCATCGATGTCTCCCTCCCCAAATCCATACAGGATTCCATCCAGTCCAACTTTCCCTTTGCCTGGCCCTCACAGGGTATCAAATACTTAGGAATTCATATTCATAGAGACCTCTCCCATCTATGTTATCTTAATTTTGGGCCCTTTATTGAACAACTCCATACAGACCATGGTTGGCAAGTTAGAACTGTAAGATTCACTACGTGAACCACTGGTGTTTTGTGGAAAAGCACATGTACACTGTGTTCCAAATTATTATGCAAAAATTGTTTAGGAGTGATAAGGGGAGAATTTTTTTGTTTGTCAGTTAAACTCATTGATGGTGATGTGTGTCAGGACTCTTTATATCACTGTAAGAAATTGCAGACACCTGTGCTAATTAGTTTGGCAGGTGTGTCCAATGAAAGGCAAGACAACTTAAGAAGGCTGTCCCACATTATTAAGCAGCCTACATTTTCTGCCAAAATGGGAAAGAAAAAGGATGTATCGGCTGCTGAGAAGCAACAAATTGTGGAGTGTTTAGGTCAAGGCATGACTACAATCAACATTGCCAAGACACTTCATCCTGATCATCTCACAATCAAGAAGTATGTATCTGATTCACAGTACACACATGTGCATGCTGATAAGGGAAATTTGAGGACTCTTTCCTACAGGCAATTACGTCAGGTTAAAAGAACAGTGGCAAAAAAGCCTTGTCATAGCAGCAGACAAGTTTTTAAAGCTGCTGGTGCCTCCAACATCCCCCGAACAACAAGATGCAGGGTCCTTCAGAGGTTTGCAGCTGTGCGTAATCCATCCTGTCGACCTACTCTATCCACTGTACTCAAGCAGAAACGGCTCCAGCGGGCCAAACAATACATGAAGACTGACTTCAAAACTGTTTTGTTCACCGATGAGTGCCGTGCAACGCTCGATGGTCCAGATGGATGGAGTGGAGGATGGCTGGTTGATGGACACCCCATGCAAACACGGCTACGGCGCCAACAAGGAGGAGGTGGAGTAATGTTTTGGGCTGGAATCATGGGGAGAGAGATTGTCAGCCCCTTTAGGATGCCTGAAGGGGTAAAGATGAACTCCATAATGTATGTGGAGTTTCTCAAACAGCACTTCCTGCCATGGTTCAAGAAGAAGAACCGTGTATTCCGCAGCAAGACCATTTTCATGCATGATAATGCACCGTCTCATGCTGCACATAACACATCTGCATCTCTGGCTGATATGGGCATAAAAGGGTACAAACTTATAGTGTGACCCCCATGCTCCCCTGACCTCAACCCCATTGAGAACGTCTGGAGCATCATCAAAAGGAGTGTCTATGATGGCGGGAGGCAGTTCACATCTAAGCAACAGCTCTGGGAGGGTATTCTGTCCTCATGCAAAACAATTGAAGCAGAAACCATCCAAAACCTGACAAATTCAATGGACGAGAGAGTTCAGAAGCTCCTTTCGAACAAGGGGTCCTATGTGCAAATGTAACATCACCTAGAATAAAGTTTTGAGTTGAAAACTGTTTGATTTCAGTTTCTAATAACCTGCTAATGCTTATAATTTGAAAAATGCCCATTTTTTTGTTCATTATTAAAATGAAAACGTTAATCGAAGAGTGTGGCAACCCAGTAGTCAGGATTATTTTGAATTCTGACAATCTGAGGGTCATGTTGCAGGTAGTGCAGCAAGAAGGCACTCATGAGTCTTGCGCATCTAGGAGCCCCAAAATTATTTTCTGGGCTAGATGCAGCTAAAAATTATTGTTAATTTGAAAGCTGGTGGAGCTTAGTATAGATGGCCTAATAGAATCAGTACTGCAAACTGCAACAAGGCCCAAATTAATTTCCAGCCAAGAAACAGATAAACATGATTAGTAATTTTAAATCTGGTGGAGTTTAGTATAGATGGCCTAATAGAATCAGTACTGCACACTGCTACAAGGCCCAAATTATTTTCCAGCCAAGATACAGATAAACATGATTAGAATTTTTTAAATCTGGTGGAGTTTGGTATAGATGGCCTAATAGAATCAGTACTGCACACTGCTACAAGGCCCAATTATTTTCCAGCCAAGATACAGATAAACATGATTAGTAATTTGAAAGCTTAAAACGGTTGGTGAGGTAATTTTAACAAATCGTCATGCTTTTACTCTCCCCAGGATGAAACAGGGGTAGAAAAGTCCTTTAGGATCCATGATTTGTTCATCTTTATGAACTTGAGTCTGTCTACATTATCAGTGGAGAGCCGCGTGCGCTTATCTGTTTGCACACCACCAGCAGCGCTGAACACATGTTCAGACAGAACCCTGGCTGCGGGGCATGACAAGATCTCCAAGGCGTAAGTGGCGAGCTCCGGCCATTTATCCAGATTGGAATCCCAAAAAGAGCAAGGGTCCAGTGACACAGTCATGGCTTCAATGTTTACTTGGAGATATTCTTGTACCATCGTCTCTAGGCGTTGACTATGTGTCAGACTTCTTGTCTCCTGTGGCCTTACAAAGGATGGGCTAAAAAAGTGGTGAAATGATTCCTCAAAATTGATGTTACCAGCAGATAATATGTTTCTGTTATGTTTTGAGTGCTGAACACTTGACGGTCCCACGGTTGGCAAGTTGGAACTGTGAGATTCACTACGTGCACCACTGGTGTTTTGTGGAAAAGTACATGTAAGATTCTGCAACAGTCTCTGCTGATACTCCAGCATGCGTGCATTCCTTTCTATGGCAGGAATAATTTCTGCAAATTTACTTTTGTACCGGGGATCTAACAGTGTGGCAACCCAGTAGTCAGGATTATTTCTAATTCTGACAATTCAGGATCATGTTGCAGGTAGTGCAGCAAGAAGGCAATAATGTGTCTTGCGCATCCAGTAGCACCAAGTCCCTGTTGTGTTGGTGGCGAGGTAACAATCATGCTTCCTTCCTCTGCCCTCTCCCCCCATCCTCGCACAATAGAAATGTGATCAAGGTCTCCCTCATCTGATGAGTTTTCCATCAGTTCGTCCTCCACTTCTTCCTGGGCTCCTGCACCTTCCTCACTAGTTTGGCTGCTACCATGCACCCTGGTAAAACCATCTCCCTCACCCTCACATGCCTGCCGCCTTCGTGCTGCCGACCGTCTGAACCTTGCAGATGTTAGCCCTTCCGCATACAACTCCTCCTCCTCTACTTCCTCCACCTCCTCTTGTGCCACCACCTGACTCCGATTTCTGTTTAACATGTGTTCCAGCATGCAAATCACCGGAATAGTCATGCTGATAATGGCATCGTCAGCACTAAACATCTTCGTCGCCATTTCCAAACTGTGTAGAAGGGTGCATAGGTCTCTGATCTGAGACCACTCCTCCAGCGTGATTTTCTCCACCTCTGGATCTCGTTGGCCCAGGCTATACGTCAGAACATATTGCACCAGGGCTTGTCAGTGCTGCCACAGTCGCTGCAACATGTGCAGAGTTGAATTCCACTGGGTAGGCACATCGCATTTTAGCCGGTGAAGTGGCAGGCCCAACGACTTCTGATGAGCTGCGGGATGCGAATGGCGGAAGTGAGCACACAGCGACCGTGCCCTCTGCAGAAGGCCATCTAGTCCGGGATAGTGGGCTAAAAATTGCTGGACAACCAGGTTCAAGACGTGAGCCATACAAGGCACGTGTGTGACATTGCCCTGGCGAAGGGCCGCACCCAGGTTTGCAGCATTGTTGCACACGCCCTTTCCTGGTTTCAGGTCCAGTGGAGACAACCATTCATGAAACTGGTTATCCAGAGCTGACCACAACTCCCCAGCTGTGTGACTCACATTTCCCAGACATTTCAAAGTAAAAACCGCCTGATGACGTTGAGCCCTGCTGCCAGCATAGTAAGGAGGTGTGCAGCATCCCTTCTGCGCAGTTAGAAAGCTTGTAGCATGACCAGACAGGCTTTGGGTGCAGGTGGAGGACCGAGAGGAGGTTGAGGAGGCAGAAGCAGTGGAGGAACTTCGAGATAAAGAGGATTGACGCACAACTCGTGGGGATGGCCAGACTTGGACAGCAGCCCCTTGTCCTGCTGTCACCATAGTTACCCAGTGCCCAGTCAGCGACATGTAACGCCCCTGTCCATGCCTACTCGTCCAAGTGTCTGTGGTGCAATGCACCCTGTCACACACAGAGTTTCTCAAAGAAGCGGTGATGTTGTGTGCGACATGCTGGTGGAGCGCAGGCACACCTTTCTTTGAGAAGTAGTGCCGACTGGGCTTCTGGTACTGGGGCACTGTGACGGACATAAGGTCTCGAAAATCCTCTGTGTCCACCAGGCGGATAGGCAGCATTTCTGTAGCCAAGAGCTTGCAGATGGTGAAATTCAACCTCTTAGCTTTCTCATGGCTAGGAGGAAATGGTCTTTTACTTGTCCACATCTGAGGGACCGAGGGCTGGCTGTTGTGCTTAGATGGGGTTGAGAAGGGTGTCCCCGGCAAACTGCAGGTCTGTGAGAAATATGCAGGTGGACATGTTAGGTTGCCTTGATCCAAAGGTGGTGCTATCAATGTCGGACAGCGCTGAACACCAGCTGGTGTTACCACCTCCAAAGAAAATCATGACCTGCTAATCACGCTGGCTGTTGTGGGTAAAGAGGTGGCAGGTCTGCATCCCAAAACAGGTGTGACTGCTGTCCCCCCAGTCACAGAGGATGAAGAGGCCACGGATGCACAAGATGCGGCAGACGGTGGTTGGCCCGGCCGGCTAGGCCTCATTGTAGCACAGTGAGCTTCCCACTGCAACTTATGCTTCATATCCATGTGCCAGTTCATGCATGAAGTACTCAAACTATATATTTTTTGGCCTCTACTTAGCTTTTGCTGACAAATGTTACAGATAACACGAGTTGGGTCATCCTTATCGATCTGAAAAAATGCCCAGGCTATGCAAGGATTAGCACCCATGCGACCAGAAGAGCCACCACGACTTGTGGTCAGAGGTAGAGTTGTGTTTGAGGATGCAGTTGTTGACGTGTTTCCAGTACTACATCTCTGTTCAGGAAGGCGCAACCTCACGTCGTCATCACTAGCATCCTCCTCCACCTCCTCTGCTGACCTCATCGACTGGCTGACTGTGGGTTGACAGTAAGTGGGTTCTTCAACCTCGTCATCATCACTCTGTGTGTTATCACACCCGTCGTCCTCAGAGCCAACCTCTTCCTGCCCTGACAAAAAACTCAAGTTGTCGCTCCAATCAGGTATTTGAGTCTCATCATCGTCTTCCTCATTGTCTCCACCAACAGGAGTTACAGTTTGGGAACGAGGGTCTACGTTATATGTCAGAACCTTCTGCGTCTGTTCCTGGATGCGACTCATAAAGATTCTGGGCATCAGTGCAGATCATTTCCTCGTCTGGATTCACAGAAGCTCTGGAGCCGACCTTTGATTCCCAGGCTATAGTATGAGTAAACAGCTCTGCAGACTCAACCATCTGTTCTACCCCATACTCAGACAGGCAGCTGGAGACTTGGGAGTTGTGAGGAAGCAAGTGCGATTGGGGTGACACCTCTGAGGACTGGAGTATTTGTGATGTTGAAGTTGAGGTGGAGGAGAGACCACTTAAAGGAGCACTTGATATCCATTGAAGCACCTGCTGTTTTTGTGCCTCATCTGGAATTTGTAGCGATTAGTGTGGCCGTAAGAAAGGGATCTTATCACATTGTCTGCTAAAAGAAGTAGACATCTTAGTTTGGCTGCAAGATTGTCTTTCTTTTGCAAATGTTACTGTTGCTTTAACACCTACCCCACGGACAAAACCTTTTTTTCCATTCCCAACACGCCTATTCCCCTTTTCACCAGCAGCAGGCCTTTTTCCACTCATTTTGGTGGTTAACTAATTGACAACTCTGGAGTTGTTTGCACAAAAAACAATGGATGGGAACCGAGGAGAGCAGAGTGGCCAAACTATGGTATTAGCCCAAAAGTATTGGCTGGGTTAGATGCAGTAAAACAATTTTATTACATACACAGGTGGTGGAGGTTAGTATAGATGGACTAATAGAACAAGTCCCAAACACTGCTACAAGCCCAAATATTTTTTCAGAGCTAGATGCAGATAAAAATTATTTTGAATTTGCAACCTGGTGGAGGTTAGTATAGATGGACTAATAGAATAAGTCCCACAAACTGATACAAGCCCAAATATTTTTTTAGAGCTCGATGCAGATAAAAATTATTTTGAATTTGCAACCTGGTGGAGGTTAGTATAGATGGACTAATAGAACAAGTCCCACATACTGCTACAAGACCAAATATTTTTTCAGAGCTAGATGCAGATAAAAATTATTTTGAATTTGCAACCTGGTGGAGATTAGTAAAGATGGACTAAAAGAACAAGTCCCACACACTGCTACAAGCCCAAATATTTTTTCAGAGCTAGATGCAGATAAAAAAAAATTTGAATTTGCAAACTGGTGGAGTTTAGCATAGATGGACTAATAGAACAATTCCCACACACTGCTACAAGCCTAAATATTTTTTCAGAGCTAGATGCAGATAAAAATTATTTTGACTTTGAAACCTGGTGGAGGTTAGTATAGATGGACTAATAGAACAAGTCCCACACACTGCTACAAGCTCAAATATTTTTCAGAGCTAGATACAGATAAAAATTATTTTGAATTTGAAACCTGGCTGTTAGTATAGATGGACTAATAGAACAAGTCCCACACACTGCTACAAGCCCAAATATTTTCTCAGAGCTTGATGCAGATAAAAATTATTTTGAATTTGCAAACTGGTGGAGGTTAGCATAGATGGACTAATAGAACAAGTCCCACACACTGCTACAAGCCTAAATATTTTTTCAGAGCTAGATGCAGATAAAAATTATTTTGACTTTGAAACCAGGTGGAGGTTAGTATAGATAGACTAATAGAACAAGTCCCACACACTGCTACAAGCTCAAATATTTTTCAGAGCTAGATGCAGATCAAAATTATTTTGAATTTGCAACCTGGTGGAGGTTTGTATAGATGGACTCATAGAATAAGTCCCACACACTGCTACAAGCCCAAATATTTTTTCAGAGCTAGATGGAGATAAAAATTATTTTGAATTTGCAACCTGGTGGAGGTTTGTATAGATGGACTCATAGAATAAGTCCCACACACTGCTACAAGCCCAAATATTTTTTCAGGGCTAGATGCAGATAAAAATTATTTTGAATTTGCATCCTGGTGGAGGTTTGTATAGATGGACTAATAGAACAAGTCCCACACACTGCTACAAGCCCAAATATTTTTTCAGAGCTTGATGCAGATAAAAATTATTTTGAATTTGCAACCTGGTGGAGGTTAGTATAGATGGACTAATAGAACAAGTCCCAGACACTGCTACAAGCCCACATATTTTTTTCAGAGCTAGATGCAGATAAAAATTATTTTGAATTTGCAACCGGGTGGAGGTTGGTATAGATGGACTAATAGAACAAGTCCCACACACTGCTACAAGCCCAAATATTTTTTCAGAGCTAGATGCAGATAAAAATTATTTTGAATTTGCAACCTGGTGGAGGTTTGTATAGATGGACTAATAGAACAAGTCCCACACACTGCTACAAGCCCAAATATTTTTTCAGAGCTAGATGCAGATAAAAATTATTTTGAATTTGAAACCTGGTGGAGGTTAGTATAGATGGACTAATAGAACCAGTCCCACACAATGCTACAAGCTCAAATATTTTTTCAGAGCTAGATGCACATAAAAATTATTTTGAATTTGCAACCTGGTGGAGGTTAGTATAGATGGACTCATAGAATAAGTCCCACACACTGCTACAAGCCCAGATATTTTTTCAGAGCTAGATGCAGATAAAAATTATTTTGAATTTGAAACCTTGTGGAGGTTGGAATAGATGGACTAATAGAACAAGTCCCACACACTGCTACAAGCCCAAATATTTTTTCAGAGCTAGATGCAGATAAAAATTATTTTGAATTTGCAAGCTGGTGGAGGTTAGTATAGATTAACTAATAGAACAAGTCCCACACACTGCTACAAGCCTAAATATTTTTTCAGAGCTAGATGCAGATAAAAATTATTTTGAATTTGCAACCTGATGGAGGTTAGTATAGATGAACTAATAGAACAAGTCCCACACACTGCTACAAGACCAAATATTTTTTCAGAGCTAGATGCATATAAAAATTATTTTGAATTTGCAACCTGGTGGAGGTTAGTATAGATGGACTAATAGAACAAGTCCTACACACTGCTACAAGCCCAAATATTTTTTCAGAGCTAGATGCAGATAAAAATTATTTTGAATTTGCAACCTGGTGGAGGTTAGTATAGATGGACTAATAGAACAAGTCCCACACACTGCTACAAGCCCAAATATTTTTTTCAGAGCTAGATGCAGATAAACAAAAATTTGACTTTGAAGCCTGGTGGTTAGTATAGATGGACTAATAGAACAAGTCCCACATACTGCTACAAGACCAAATATTTTTTCAGAGCTAGATGCAGATAAAAATTATTTTGAATTTGCAACCTGGTGGAGATTAGTAAAGATGGACTAAAAGAACAAGTCCCACACACTGCTACAAGCCCAAATATTTTTTCAGAGCTAGATGCAGATAAAAAAAAATTTGAATTTGCAAACTGGTGGAGTTTAGCATAGATGGACTAATAGAACAATTCCCACACACTGCTACAAGCCTAAATATTTTTTCAGAGCTAGATGCAGATAAAAATTATTTTGACTTTGAAACCTGGTGGAGGTTAGTATAGATGGACTAATAGAACAAGTCCCACACACTGCTACAAGCTCAAATATTTTTCAGAGCTAGATACAGATAAAAATTATTTTGAATTTGAAACCTGGCTGTTAGTATAGATGGACTAATAGAACAAGTCCCACACACTGCTACAAGCCCAAATATTTTCTCAGAGCTTGATGCAGATAAAAATTATTTTGAATTTGCAAACTGGTGGAGGTTAGCATAGATGGACTAATAGAACAAGTCCCACACACTGCTACAAGCCTAAATATTTTTTCAGAGCTAGATGCAGATAAAAATTATTTTGACTTTGAAACCAGGTGGAGGTTAGTATAGATAGACTAATAGAACAAGTCCCACACACTGCTACAAGCTCAAATATTTTTCAGAGCTAGATGCAGATCAAAATTATTTTGAATTTGCAACCTGGTGGAGGTTTGTATAGATGGACTCATAGAATAAGTCCCACACACTGCTACAAGCCCAAATATTTTTTCAGAGCTAGATGGAGATAAAAATTATTTTGAATTTGCAACCTGGTGGAGGTTTGTATAGATGGACTCATAGAATAAGTCCCACACACTGCTACAAGCCCAAATATTTTTTCAGGGCTAGATGCAGATAAAAATTATTTTGAATTTGCATCCTGGTGGAGGTTTGTATAGATGGACTAATAGAACAAGTCCCACACACTGCTACAAGCCCAAATATTTTTTCAGAGCTTGATGCAGATAAAAATTATTTTGAATTTGCAACCTGGTGGAGGTTAGTATAGATGGACTAATAGAACAAGTCCCAGACACTGCTACAAGCCCACATATTTTTTTCAGAGCTAGATGCAGATAAAAATTATTTTGAATTTGCAACCGGGTGGAGGTTGGTATAGATGGACTAATAGAACAAGTCCCACACACTGATACAAGCCCAAATATTTTTTCAGAGCTAGATGCAGATAAAAATTATTTTGAATTTGCAACCTGGTGGAGGTTTGTATAGATGGACTAATAGAACAAGTCCCACACACTGCTACAAGCCCAAATATTTTTTCAGAGCTAGATGCAGATAAAAATTATTTTGACTATGAAACCTGGTGGAGGTTAGTATAGATGGACTAATAGAACCAGTCGCACACAATGCTACAAGCTCAAATATTTTTTCAGAGCTAGATGCACATAAAAATTATTTTGAATTTGCAACCTGGTGGAGGTTAGTATAGATGGACTCATAGAATAAGTCCCACACACTGCTACAAGCCCAAATATTTTTTCAGAGCTAGATGCAGATAAAAATTATTTTGAATTTGAAACCTTGTGGAGGTTGGAATAGATGGACTAATAGAACAAGTCCCACACACTGCTACAAGCCCAAATATTTTTTCAGAGCTAGATGCAGATAAAAATTATTTTGAATTTGCAACCTGGTGGAGGTTAGTATAGATTAACTAATAGAACAAGTCCCACACACTGCTACAAGCCTAAATATTTTTTCAGAGCTAGATGCAGATAAAAATTATTTTGAATTTGCAACCTGATGGAGGTTAGTATAGATGAACTAATAGAACAAGTCCCACACACTGCTACAAGACCAAATATTTTTTCAGAGCTAGATGCATATAAAAATTATTTTGAATTTGCAACCTGGTGGAGCTTAGTATAGATGGAATAATAGAACAAGTCCTACACACTGCTACAAGCCCAAATATTTTTTCAGAGCTAGATGCAGATAAAAATTATTTTGAATTTGCAACCTGGTGGAGGTTAGTATAGATGGACTAATAGAACAAGTCCCACACACTGCTACAAGCCCAAATATTTTTTTCAGAGCTAGATGCAGATAAACAAAAATTTGACTTTGAAGCCTCGTGGTTAGTATAGATGGACAAATAGAACAAGTCCCACACACTGCTACAAGCCCAGATATTTTCTCAGAGCTAGATGCAGATAAAAATTATTTTGACTTTGAAACCTGGTGGAGGTTAGTATAGATGGACTAATAGAACAAGTCCCACAAACTGCTACAAGCTCAAATATGTTTTCAGACCTAGATGTAGATAAAAATTATTTTGAATTTGCAACCTGGTGGAGGTTAGCATAGATGGACTCATAGAATAAGCCCCACACACTGCTACAAGCCCAAATATTTTTTCAGAGCTAGATGCAGAAAAAAAATATTTTGAATTTGAAACCTGGTGGAGGTTAGTATAGATGGACAAAGAGAACAAGTCCCACACACTGCTACAAGCCCAAATATTTTTTCAGAGCTAGATGCAGATAAAAATAATTTTGAATTTGCAACCTGGTGGAGGTTAGTATAGATGAACTAATAGAACAAGTCCCACACACTGCTACAAGCACAAATATTTTATCAGAGCTAGATGCAGATAAAAATTATTTTGAATTTGCAGCCTGGTGGAGGTTTGTATAGATGGACTAATAGAACAAGTCCCACACACTGCTACAAGCCCAAATATTTTTTCAGAGCTAGATGCAGATAAAAATTATTTTGAATTTGCAACCTGGTGGAGGTTTGTATAGATGGACTAATAGAACAAGTCCCACACACTGCTACAAGCCCAAATATTTTTTTAGAGCTAGATGCAGATAAAAATTATTTTGAATTTGCAACCGGGTGGAGGTTTGTATAGATGGACTTATAGAACAAGTCCCACACACTGCTACAAGCCCAAATATTTTTTCAAAGCTAGATGCAGATAAAAATTATTTTGAATTTGCAACCTAGTGGAGGTTAGTATAGATGAACTAATAGAACATGTCCCACACACTGCTACAAGCGCAAATATTTTTTCAGAGCTAGATGCAGATAAAAATTATTTTGAATTTGAAACCTTGTGGAGGTTGGAATATATGGACTAATAGAACAAGTCACACACACTGCTACAAGCCCAAATATTTTTTCAGAACTAGATGCAGATAAAAATTATTTTGAATTTGCAACCTGGTGGAGGTTAGTATAGATTAACTAATAGAACAAGTCCCACACACTGCTACAAGCCTAAATATTTTTTCAGAGCTAGATGCATATAAAAATTATTTTGAATTTGCAACCTGGTGGAGGTTAGTATAGATGGACTAATAGAACAAGTCCTACACACTGCTACAAGCCCAAATATTTTTTCAGAGCTAGATGCAGATAAAAATTATTTTGAATTTGAAACCTGGTGGAGGTTAGTATAGATGGACTAATAGAACAACTCCCACACACTGCTACAAGCCAAAATATTTTTTTCAGAGCTAGATGTAGATAAACAAAAATTTGACTTTGAAGCCTGGTGGTTAATATAGATGGACTAAAAGAACAAGTCCCACACACTGCTACAAGCCCAGATATTTTCTCAGAGCTAGATGCAGATAAAAATTATTTTGACTTTGAAACCTGGTGGAGGTTAGTATAGATGGACTAATAGAACAAGTCCCACAAACTGCTACAAGCCCAAATATTTTATCAGTGCTAGATGCAGATAAAAATTATTTTGAATTTGCAACCGGGTGGAGGTTTGTATAGATGGACTTATAGAACAAGTCCCACACACTGCTACAAGCCCAAATATTTTTTCAGAGCTAGATGCAGATAAAAATTATTTTGAATTTGCAACCGGGTGGAGGTTTGTATAGATGGACTTATAGAACAAGTCCCACACACTGCTACAAGCCCAAATATTTTTTCAGAGCTAGATGCAGATAAAAATTATTTTGAATTTGCAACCTGGTGGAGGTTTGTATAGATGGACTAATAGAACAAGTCCCACACACTGCTAAAAGCCCAAATATTTTTTTAGAGCTAGATGCAGATAAAAATTATTTTGAATTTGCAACCGGGTGGAGGTTTGTATAGATGGACTAATAGAACAAGTCCCACACACTGCTACAAGCCCAAATATTTTTTTAGAGCTAGATGCAGATAAAAATTATTTTGAATTTGCAACCGGGTGGAGGTTAGTATAGATGGACTTATAGAACAAGTCCCACACACTGCTACAAGCCCAAATATTTTTTCAAAGCTAGATGCAGATAAAAATTATTTTGAATTTGCAACCTAGTGGAGGTTAGTATAGATGAACTAATAGAACATGTCCCACACACTGCTACAAGCGCAAATATTTTTTCAGAGCTAGATGCAGATAAAAATTATTTTGAATTTGAAACCTTGTGGAGGTTGGAATATATGGACTAATAGAACAAGTCACACACACTGCTACAAGCCCAAATATTTTTTCAGAGCTAGATGCAGATAAAAATTATTTTGAATTTGCAACCTGGTGGAGGTTAGTATAGATTAACTAATAGAACAAGTCCCACACACTGCTACAAGCCTAAATATTTTTTCAGAGCTAGATGCATATAAAAATTATTTTGAATTTGCAACCTGGTGGAGGTTAGTATAGATGGACTAATAGAACAAGTCCTACACACTGCTACAAGCCCAAATATTTTTTCAGAGCTAGATGCAGATAAAAATTATTTTGAATTTGAAACCTGGTGGAGGTTAGTATAGATGGACTAATAGAACAAGTCCCACACACTGCTACAAGCCAAAATATTTTTTTCAGAGCTAGATGTAGATAAACAAAAATTTGACTTTGAAGCCTGGTGGTTAATATAGATGGACTAAAAGAACAAGTCCCACACACTGCTACAAGCCCAGATATTTTCTCAGAGCTAGATGCAGATAAAAATTATTTTGACTTTGAAACCTGGTGGAGGTTAGTATAGATGGACTAATAGAACAAGTCCCACAAACTGCTACAAGCCCAAATATTTTATCAGTGCTAGATGCAGATAAAAATTATTTTGAATTTGCAACCGGGTGGAGGTTTGTATAGATGGACTTATAGAACAAGTCCCACACACTGCTACAAGCCCAAATATTTTTTCAGAGCTAGATGCAGATAAAAATTATTTTGAATTTGCAACCGGGTGGAGGTTTGTATAGATGGACTAATAGAACAAGTCCAACACACTGCTACAAGCCCAAATATTTTTTCAGAGCTAGATGCAGATAAAAATTATTTTGAATTTGCAACCTGGTGGAGGTTTGTATAGATGGACTAATAGAACAAGTCCCACACACTGTTACAAGCCCAAATATTTTTTCAGAGCTAGATGCAGATAAAAATTATTTTGAATTTGCAACCTGGTGGAGGTTTGAATAGATGGACTAATAGAACAAGTCCCACACACTGCTACAAGTCCAGATATATTTTCAGAGCTAGATGCAGATAAAAATTATTTTGAATTTGCAACCTGGTGGAGGTTAGTATAGATGGACTAATAGAACAAGTCCCACACACTGCTACAAGCCCAAATATTTTTTTCAGAGCTAGATGCAGATAAAAAAAAATTTGACATTGAAAACTGGTGGTTAGTATGGATGGACTAATAGAACAAGTCCCACACTCTGCTACAAGCCCAAATATTTTTTCAGAGCTAGATGCAGATAAAAATTATTTTGAATTTGCAACCTGGTGGAGGTTAGTATAGATGGACTAATAGAACAAGTCCAACACAGTGCTACAAGCCTAAATATTTTTTCAGAGCTAGATGCAGATAAAAATTATTTTGACTTTGAAACCTCGTGGAGATTAGTATAGATGGACTAATAGAACAAGTCCCACACACTGCTACAAGCCCAAATATTTTTTCAGAGCTAGATGCAGATAAAAATTATTTTGAATTTGCAACCTGGTGGAGGTTTGTATAGATGGACTAATAGAACAAGTCCCACACACTGTTACAAGCCCAAATATTTTTTCAGAGCTAGATGCAGATAAAAATTATTTTGAATTTGCAACCTGGTGGAGGTTTGTATAAATGGACTAATAGAACAAGTCCCACACACTGCTACAAGCCCAGATATTTTTTTAGAGCTAGATGCAGATAAAAATTATTTTGAATTTGCAACCTGGTGGAGGTTAGTATAGATGGACTAATAGAACAAGTCCCAGACACTGCTACAAGCCCAAATATTTTTTTCAGAGCTAGATGCAGATAAAAAAAAATTTGACTTTGAAAACTGGTGGTTAGTATGGATGGACTAATAGAACAAGTCCCACACTCTGCTACAAGCCCAAATAGTTTCTCAGAGCTAGATGCAGATAAAAATTATTTTGAATTTGAAACCTGGTGGTTTGTATAAATGGACTAATAGAAAAAATCCCACACACTGATACAAGCCCAAATATTTTTTCAGATCTATATGCAGATAAAAATTATTTTGAATTTGAAACCTGGTGGAGGATAGTATTGATGAACTAATAGAACAAGTCCCACAAACTGCTACAAGCCCAAATATTTTATCAGAGCTAGATGCAGATAAAAATTATTTTGAATTTGCAACCGGGTGGAGGTTTGTATAGATGGACTTATAGAACAAGTCCCACACACTGCTACAAGCCCAAATATTTTTTCAGAGCTAGATGCAGATAAAAATTATTTTGAATTTGCAACCGGGTGGAGGTTTGTATAGATGGACTTATAGAACAAGTCCCACACACTGCTACAAGCCCAAATATTTTTTCAGAGCTAGATGCAGATAAAAATTATTTTGAATTTGCAACCTGGTGGAGGTTTGTATAGATGGACTAATAGAACAAGTCCCACACACTGCTAAAAGCCCAAATATTTTTTTAGAGCTAGATGCAGATAAAAATTATTTTGAATTTGCAACCGGGTGGAGGTTTGTATAGATGGACTTATAGAACAAGTCCCACACACTGCTACAAGCCCAAATATTTTTTCAGAGCTAGATGCAGATAAAAATTATTTTGAATTTGCAACCTGGTGGAGGTTTGTATAGATGGACTAATAGAACAAGTCCAACACACTGCTACAAGCCCAAATATTTTTTCAGAGCTAGATGCAGATAAAAATTATTTTGAATTTGCAACCTGGTGGAGGTTTGTATAGATGGACTAATAGAACAAGTCCCACACACTGTTACAAGCCCAAATATTTTTTCAGAGCTAGATGCAGATAAAAATTATTTTGAATTTGCAACCTGGTGGAGGTTTGAATAGATGGACTAATAGAACAAGTCCCACACACTGCTACAAGTCCAGATATATTTTCAGAGCTAGATGCAGATAAAAATTATTTTGAATTTGCAACCTGGTGGAGGTTAGTATAGATGGACTAATAGAACAAGTCCCACACACTGCTACAAGCCCAAATATTTTTTTCAGAGCTAGATGCAGATAAAAAAAAATTTGACATTGAAAACTGGTGGTTAGTATGGATGGACTAATAGAACAAGTCCCACACTCTGCTACAAGCCCAAATATTTTTTCAGAGCTAGATGCAGATAAAAATTATTTTGAATTTGCAACCTGGTGGAGGTTAGTTTAGATGGACTAATAGAACAAGTCCCACACACTGCTACAAGCCCAAATATTTTTTAAGGGCTAGATGCCTAAAAAATTATTTTGAATTTGCAACCTGGTGGAGGTTAGTATAGATCGACTAATAGAACAAGTCCCACACACTGCTACAAGCCCAAATATTTTTTCAGAGCTAGATGCAAATAAAAGTTATTTTGAATTTGCAACCTGGTGGAGGTTAGTATAGATGGACTAATAGAACAAGTCCCACACACTGTTACAAGCCCAAATATTTTTTCAGAGCTAGTTGCACAAAAAAATAATTTTGAATTTGCAACCAGGTGGAGGTTAGTATAGATGGACTAATAGAACAAGTCCAACACTCTGCTACAAGCCCAAATAATTTTTCAGATCTAGATGCAGACAAAAATTATTTTGAATTTGCAACCTGGTGGAGGTTAGTATAGATGGACTAATAGAACAAGTCCCACACACTGCTACAAGCCCAAATATTTTTTTAGAGCTAGATGCAGATAAAAATTATTTGGAATTTGCAACCTGGTGGAGGTTAGTATAGATGGACTAATAGAACAAGTCCCACACACTGCTACAAGCCCAAATATTTTTTTCAGAGCTAGATGCAGATAAAAAAAAATTTGACTTTGAAAACTGGTGGTTAGTATGGATGGACTAATAGAACAAGTCCCACACTCTGCTACAAGCCCAAATAGTTTCTCAGAGCTAGATGCAGATAAAAATTATTTTGAATTTGAAACCTGGTGGTTTGTATAAATGGACTAATAGAAAAAATCCCACACACTGATACAAGCCCAAATATTTTTTCAGATCTAGATGCAGATCAAAATTATTTTGAATTTGAAACCTGGTGGAGGATAGTATTGATGAACTAATAGAACAAGTCTCACACACTGCTACAAGCCCAAATATTTTTTCAGAGCTAGATGCAGATAAAAATTATTTTAAATTTGCAACCTGGTGGAGGTTAGTTTAGATGGACTAATAGAACAAGTCCCACACACTGCTACAAGCCCAAATATTTTTTAAGGGCTAGATGCCTAAAAAATTATTTTGAATTTGCAACCTGGTGGAGGTTAGTATAGATCGACTAATAGAACAAGTCCCACACACTGCTACAAGCCCAAATATTTTTTCAGAGCTAGATGCAAATAAAAGTTATTTTGAATTTGCAACCTGGTGGAGGTTAGTATAGATGGACTAATAGAACAAGTCCCACACACTGTTACAAGCCCAAATATTTTTTCAGAGCTAGTTGCACAAAAAAATTATTTTGAATTTGCAACCAGGTGGAGGTTAGTATAGATGGACTAATAGAACAAGTCCCACACTCTGCTACAAGCCCAAATAATTTTTCAGATCTAGATGCAGATAAAAATTATTTTGAATTTGCAACCTGGTGGAGGTTAGTATAGATGGACTAATAGAACAAGTCCCACACACTGCTACAAGCCCAAATTTTTTTTTCAGAGCTAGATGCAGATAAAAAAAAATTTGACTTTGAAACCTGGTGGTTAGTATAGATGAACTAATAGAACAATTCCCACTCACTGCTACAAGCCCAAATATTTTCTCAGAGCTAGATGCAGATAAAAATTATTTTGAATTTGAAACCTGGTGGAGGTTAGTATAGATGGACTAATAGAACAATTCCCACACACTGCTACAAGCTCAAATATTTTTTCAGAGCTAGATGCAGACAAAAATTCTTTTGAATTTGCAACTTGGTGGAGGTTAGTATAGAAGGACTCATAGAATGAGTCCCAAACACTGCTACAAGCCCAAATATTTTTTCAGAGGTAAATGCAGATAAAATTATTTTGAATTTGCAACCTGGTGGAGGTTAGTATAGATGGACTAATAGAACAAGTCCACACACTGCTACAATCCCAACTATTTTTTCAGAGCTAGATGCAGAAAAAAAATATTTTGAACTTGAAACCTGGTGGAGGTTTGTATAGATGGACTAATAGAACAAGTCCCACACACTGCTACAAGACCAAATATTTTTTCAGAGCTAGATGCAGATAAAAATTATTTTGAATTTGCAATCTGGTGGAGGTTTGTATAGATGGACTAATAGAACAAGTCCCACACACTGCTACAAGCCCAAATATTTTATCAGAGCTAGATGCAGATAAAAATTATTTTGAATTTGCAGCCTGGTGGAGGTTTGTATAGATGGACTAATAGAACAAGTCCCACACACTGCTACAAGCCCAAATATTTTTTCAGAGCTAGATGCAGATAAAAATTATTTTGAATTTGCAACCTGGTGGAGGTTTGTATAGATGGACTAATAGAACAAGTCCCACACACTGCTACAAGCCCAAATATTTTTTTAGAGCTAGATGCAGATAAAAATTATTTTGAATTTGCAACCTGGTGGAGGTTAGTATAGATGGACTAATAGAACAAGTCCCACACACTGCTACAAGCCCAAATATTTTTTTCAGAGCTAGATGCAGATAAAAAAAAATTTGACTTTGAAAACTGGTGGTTAGTATGGATGGACTAATAGAACAAGTCCCACACTCTGCTACAAGCCCAAATAGTTTCTCAGAGCTAGAGGCAGATAAAAATTATTTTGAATTTGAAACCTGGTGGTTTGTATAAATGGACTAATAGAAAAAATCCCACACACTGATACAAGCCCAAATATTTTTTCAGATCTAGATGCAGATAAAAATTATTTTGAATTTGAAACCTGGTGGAGGATAGTATTGATGAACTAATAGAACAAGTCTCACACACTGCTGCAAGCCCAAATATTTTTTCAGAGCTAGATGCAGATAAAAATTATTTTGAATTTGCAACCTGGTGGAGGTTAGTTTAGATGGACTAATAGAACAAGTCCCACACACTGCTACAAGCCCAAATATTTTTTAAGGGCTTGATGCCTAAAAAATTATTTTGAATTTGCAACCTGGTGGAGGTTAGTATAGATCGACTAATAGAACAAGTCCCACACACTGCTACAAGCCCAAATATTTTTTCAGAGCTAGATGCAAATAAAAGTTATTTTGAATTTGCAACCTGGTGGAGGTTAGTATAGATGGACTAATAGAACAAGTCCCACACACTGTTACAAGCCCAAATATTTTTTCAGAGCTAGTTGCACAAAAAAATTATTTTGAATTTGCAACCAGGTGGAGGTTAGTATAGATGGACTAATAGAACAAGTCCCACACTCTGCTACAAGCCCAAATAATTTTTCAGATCTAGATGCAGATAAAAATTATTTTCAATTTGCAACCTGGTGGAGGTTAGTATAGATGGACTAATAGAACAAGTCCCACACACTGCTACAAGCCCAAATTTTTTTTTCAGAGCTAGATGCAGATAAAAAAAAATTTGACTTTGAAACCTGGTGGATAGTATAGATGAACTAATAGAACTATTCCCACACACTGCTACAAGCCCAAATATTTTCTCAGAGCTAGATGCAGATAAAAATTATTTTGAATTTGCAACCTGGTGGAGGTTAGTATAGATGGACTAATAGAACAATTCCCACACACTGCTACCAGCTCAAATATTTTTTCAGAGCTAGATGCAGACAAAAATTATTTTGAATTTGCAACTTGGTGGAGGTTAGTATAGATGGACTCATAGAATGAGTCCCAAACACTGCTACAAGCCCAAATATTTTTTCAGAGCTAAATGCAGATAAAATTATTTTGAATTTGCAACCTGGTGGAGGTTAGTATAGATGGACTAATAGAACAAGTCCCACACACTGCTACAAACCAAAATATTTTTTAAGAGCTAGATGCCTAAAAAAATATTTTGAATTTGCAACCTGGTGGAGGTTAGTATAGATGGACTAATAGAACAAGTCCACACACTGCTACAAGCCCAAATATTTTTTCAGAGCTAGATGCAGAAAAAAAATATTTTGAACCTGAAACCTGGTGGAGGTTAGTATAGATGGACTAATAGAACAAGTCCCACACACTGCTACAAGACCAAATATTTTTTCAGAGCTAGATGCAGATAAAAATTATTTTGAATTTGCAATCTGGTGGAGGTTTGTATAGATGGACTAATAGAACAAGTCCCACACACTGCTACAAGCCCAAATATTTTATCAGAGCTAGATGCAGATAAAAATTATTTTGAATTTGCAGCCTGGTGGAGGTTTGTATAGATGGACTAATAGAACAAGTCCCACACACTGCTACAAGCCCAAATATTTTTTCAGAGCTAGATGCAGATAAAAATTATTTTGAATTTGCAACCTGGTGGAGGTTTGTATAGATCGACTAATAGAACAAGTCCCACACACTGCTACAAGCCCAAATATTTTTTTAGAGCTAGATGCAGATAAAAATTATTTTGAATTTGCAACCGGGTGGAGGTTTGTATAGATGGACTTATAGAACAAGTCCCACACACTGCTACAAGCCCAAATATTTTTTCAAAGCTAGATGCAGCTAAAAATTATTTTGAATTTGCAACCTAGTGGAGGTTAGTATAGATGAACTAATAGAACCCGTCCCACACACTGCTACAAGCGCAAATATTTTTTCAGAGCTAGATGCAGATAAAAATTATTTTGAATTTGAAACCTTGTGGAGGTTGGAATAGATGGACTAATAGAACAAGTCCCACACACTGCTACAAGCCCAAATATTTTTTCAGAGCTAGATGCAGATAAAAATTATTTTGAATTTGCAACCTGGTGGAGGTTAGTATAGATTAACTAATAGAACAAGTCCCACACACTGCTACAAGCCTAAATATTTTTTCAGAGCTAGATGCATATAAAAATTATTTTGAATTTGCAACCTGGTGGAGGTTAGTATAGATGGACTAATAGAACAAGTCCTACACACTGCTACAAGCCCAAATATTTTTTCAGAGCTAGATGCAGATAAAAATTATTTTGAATTTGCAACCTGGTGGAGGTTAGTATAGATGGACTAATAGAACAAGTCCCACACACTGCTACAAGCCCAAATATTTTTTTCAGAGCTAGATGCAGATAAACAAAAATTTGACTTTGAAGCCTGGTGGTTAGTATAGATGGACTAATAGAACAAGTCCCACACACTGCTACAAGCCCAGATATTTTCTCAGAGCTAGATGCAGATAAAAATTATTTTGACTTTGAAACCTGGTGGATGTTAGTATAGATGGACTAATAGAACAAGTCCCACAAACTGCTACAAGCTCAAATATGTTTTCAGACCTAGATGTAGATAAAAATTATTTTGAATTTGCAACCTGGTGGAGGTTAGCATAGATGGACTCATAGTATAAGAACCACACACTGCTGCAAGCCCAAATATTTTTTCAGAGCTAGATGCAGAAAAAAATTATTTTGAATTTGAAACCTGGTGGAGGTTAGTATAGATGGACAAATAGAACAAGTCCCACACACTGCTACAAGCCCATATATTTTTTCAGAGCTGGATGCAGATAAAAATTATTTTGAATTTGCAACCTGGTGGAGGTTTGTATAGATGGACTAATAGAACAAGTCCCACACACTGTTACAAGCCCAAATATTTTTTCAGAGCTAGATGCAGATAAAAATTATTTTGAATTTGCAACCTGGTGGAGGTTTGTATAGATGGACTAATAGAACAAGTCCCACACACTGCTACAAGTCCAGATATTTTTTCAGAGCTAGATGCAGATAAAAATTATTTTGAATTTGCAACCTGGTGGAGGTTAGTATAGATGGACTAATAGAACAAGTCCCACACACTGCTACAAGCCCAAATATTTTTTCAGAGCTAGATGCAGATAAAAATTATTTTGAATTTGCAACCTGGTGGAGGTTAGTATAGATTAACTAATAGAACAAGTCCCACACACTGTTACAAGCCTAAATATTTTTTCAGAGCTAGATGCAGATAAAAATTATTTTGAATTTGCAACCTGATGGAGGTTAGTATAGATGAAGTGATAGAACAAGTCCCACACACTGCTACAAGACCAAATATTTTTTCAGAGCTAGATGCATATAAAAATTATTTTGAATTTGCAACCTGGTGGAGGTTAGTATCGATGGACTAATAGAACAAGTCCTACACACTGCTACAAGCCCAAATATTTTTTCAGAGCTAGATGCAGATAAAAATTATTTTGAATTTGCAACCTGGTGGAGGTTAGTATAGATGGACTAATAGAACAAGTCCCACACACTGCTACAAGCCCAAATATTTTTTTCAGAGCTAGATGCAGATAAAAATTATTTTGAATTTGCAACCTGGTGGAGGTTAGTATAGATGGACTAATAGAACAAGTCCTACACACTGCTACAAGCCCAAATATTTTTTCAGAGCTAGATGCAGATAAAAATTATTTTGAATTTGCAACCTGGTGGAGGTTAGTATAGATGGACTAATAGAACAAGTCCCACACACTGCTACAAGCCCAAATATTTTTTTCAGAGCTAGATGCAGATAAACAAAAATTTGACTTTGAAGCCTGGTGGTTAGTATAGATGGACTAATAGAACAAGTCCCACACACTGCTACAAGCCCAGATATTTTCTCAGAGCTAGATGCAGATAAAAATTATTTTGACTTTGAAACCTGGTGGAGGTTAGCATAGATGGACTAATAGAACAAGTCCCACAAACTGCTACAAGCTCAAATATGTTTTCAGACCTAGATGTAGATAAAAATTATTTTGAATTTGCAACCTGGTGGAGGTTAGCATAGATGGACTCATAGAATAAGCCCCACACACTGCTACAAGCCCAAATATTTTTCCAGAGCTAGATGCAGAAAAAAATTATTTGGAATTTGAAACCTGGTGGAGGTCAGTATAGATGGACAAATAGAACAAGTCCCACACATTGCTACAAGCCCAAATATTTTTTCAGAGCTAGATGCAGATAAAAATAATTTTGAATTTGCAACCTGGTGGAGGTTAGTATAGATGAACTAATAGAACAAGTCCCACACACTGCTACAAGCCCATATATTTTTTCAGAGCTAGATGCAAATAAAAATTATTTTGAATTTGCAACCTGGTGGAGGTTTGTATAGATGGACTAGTAGAACAAGTCCCACACACTGCTACAAGACCAAATATTTTTTCAGAGCTAGATGCAGATAAACAAAAATTTGACTTTGAAGCCTGGTGGTTAGTATAGATGGACTAATAGAACAAGTCCCACACACTGCTACAAGCCCAGATATTTTCTCAGAGCTAGATGCAGATAAAAATTATTTTGACTTTGAAACCTGGTGGAGGTTAGTATAGATGGACTAATAGAACAAGTCCCACAAACTGCTACAAGCTCAAATATGTTTTCAGACCTAGATGTAGATAAAAATTATTTTGAATTTGCAACCTGGTGGAGGTTAGCATAGATGGACTCATAGAATAAGACCCACACACTGCTACAAGCCCAAATATTTTTTCAGAGCTAGATGCAGAAAAAAATTATTTTGAATTTGAAACCTGGTGGAGGTTAGTATAGATGGACAAATAGAACAAGTCCCACACATTGCTACAAGCCCAAATATTTTTTCAGAGCTAGATGCAGATAAAAATAATTTTGAATTTGCAACCTGGTGGAGGTTAGTATAGATGAACTAATAGAACAAGTCCCACACACTGCTACAAGCCCATATATTTTTTCAGAGCTAGATGCAGATAAAAATTATTTTGAAGTTGCAACCTGGTGGAGGTTTGTATAGATGGACTAATAGAATAAGTCCAACACACTGCTACAAGCCCAAATATTTTTTCAGAGCTAGATGCAGATAAAAATTATTTTGAATTTGCAACCTGGTGGAGGTTTGTATAGATGGACTAATAGAACAAGTCCCACACACTGTTACAAGCCCAAATATTTTTTCAGAGCTAGATGCAGATAAAAATTATTTTGAATTTGCAACCTGGTGGAGGTTTGTATAGATGGACTAATAGAACAAGTCCCACACACTGCTACAAGTCCAGATATTTTTTCAGAGCTAGATGCAGATAAAAATTATTTTGAATTTGCAACCTGATGGACGTTAGTATAGATGAACTAATAGAACAAGTCCCACACACTGCTACAAGACCAAATATTTTTTCAGAGCTAGATGCATATAAAAATTATTTTGAATTTGCAACCTGGTGGAGGTTAGTATCGATGGACTAATAGAACAAGTCCTACACACTGCTACAAGCCCAAATATTTTTTCAGAGCTAGATGCAGATTAAAATTATTTTGTATTTGCAACCTGGTGGAGGTTAGTATAGATGGACTAATAGAACAAGCCCCACACACTGCTACAAGCCCAAATATTTTTTTCAGAGCTAGATGCAGATAAACAAAAATTTGACTTTGAAGCCTGGTGGTTAGTATAGATGGACTAATAGAACAAGTCCCACACACTGCTACAAGCCCAGATATTTTCTCAGAGCTAGATGCAGATAAAAATTATTTTGACTTTGAAACCTGGTGGAGGTTAGTATAGATGGACTAATAGAACTAGTCCCACAAACTGCTACAAGCTCAAATATGTTTTCAGACCTAGATGTAGATAAAAATTATTTTGAATTTGCAACCTGGTGGAGGTTAGCATAGATGGACTCATAGAATAAGCCCCACACACTGCTACAAGCCCAAATACTTTTTCAGAGCTAAATGCAGAAAAAAAATATTTTGAATTTGAAACCTGGTGGAGGTTAGTATAGATGGACAAATAGAACAAGTCCCACACACTGCTACAAGCCCAAATATTTTTTCAGAGCTAGATGCAGATAAAAATAATTTTGAATTTGCAACCTGGTGGAGGTTAGTATAGATAAACTAATAGAACAAGTCCCACACACTGCTACAAGCACAAATATTTTTTCAGAGCTAGATGCAGATAAAAATTATTTTGAATTTGCAACCTGGTGGAGGTTTGTATAGATGGACTAATAGAACATGTCCCACACACTGCTACAAGACCAAATATTTTTTCAGAGCTAGATGCAGATAAAAATTATTTTGAATTTGCAATCTGGTGGAGGTTTGTATAGATGGACTAATAGAACAAGTCCCACACACTGCTACAAGCCCAAATATTTTATCAGAGCTAGATGCAGATAAAAATTATTTTGAATTTGCAGCCTGGTGGAGGTTTGTATAGATGGACTAATAGAACAAGTCCCACACACTGCTACAAGCCCAAATATTTTTTCAGAGCTAGATGCAGATAAAAATTATTTTGAATTTGCAACCTGGTGGAGGTTTGTATAGATGGACTTATAGAACAAGTCCCACACACTGCTACAACCCCAAATATTTTTTCAAAGCTGGATGCAGATAAAAATTATTTTGAATTTGCAACCTAGTGGAGGTTAGTATAGATGAACTAATAGAACACGTCCCACACACTGCTACAAGCGCAAATATTTTTTCAGAGCTAGATGCAGATAAAAATTATTTTGAATTTGAAACCTTGTGGAGGTTGGAATAGATGGACTAATAGAACAAGTCCCACACACTGCTACAAGCCCAAATATTTTTTCAGAGCTAGATGCAGATAAAAATTATTTTGAATTTGCAACCTGGTGGAGGTTAGTATAGATTAACTAATAGAACAAGTCCCACACACTGCTACAAGCCTAAATATTTTTTCAGAGCTAGATGCATATAAAAATTATTTTGAATTTGCAACCTGGTGGAGGTTAGTATAGATGGACTAATAGAACAAGTCCTACACACTGCTACAAGCCCAAATATTTTTTCAGAGCTAGATGCAGATAAAAATTATTTTGAATTTGCAACCTGGTGGAGGTTAGTATAGATGGACTAATAGAACAAGTCCCACACACTGCTACAAGCCCAAATATTTTTTTCAGAGCTAGATGCAGATAAACAAAAATTTGACTTTGAAGCCTGGTGGTTAGTATAGATGGACTAATAGAACAAGTCCCACACACTGCTACAAGCCCAGATATTTTCTCAGAGCTAGATGCAGATAAAAATTATTTTGACTTTGAAACCTGGTGGAGGTTAGTATAGATGGACTAATAGAACAAGTCCCACAAACTGCTACAAGCTCAAATATGTTTTCAGACCTAGATGTAGATAAAAATTATTTTGAATTTGCAACCTGGTGGAGGTTAGCATAGATGGACTCATAGAATAAGCCCCACACACTGCTACAAGCCCAAATATTTTTTCAGAGCTAGATGCAGAAAAAAATTATTTTGAATTTGAAACCTGGTGGAGGTTAGTATAGATGGACAAATAGAACAAGTCCCACACATTGCTACAAGCCCAAATATTTTTTCAGAGCTAGATGCAGATAAAAATAATTTTGAATTTGCAACCTGGTGGAGGTTAGTATAGATGAACTAATAGAACAAGTCCCACACACTGCTACAAGCCCATATATTTTTTCAGAGCTAGATGCAAATAAAAATTATTTTGAATTTGCAACCTGGTGGAGGTTTGTATAGATGAACTAATAGAACAAGTCCCACACACTGCTACAAGACCAAATATTTTTTCAGAGCTAGATGCAGATAAAAATTATTTTGAATTTGCAAACTGGTGGAGGTTTGTATAGATGGACTAATAGAACAAGTCCCACACACTGCTACAAGCCCAAATATTTTATCAGAGCTAGATGCAGATAAAAATTATTTTGAATTTGCAACCTGGTGGAGATTTGTATAGATAGACTAATAGAACAAGTCCCACACACTGCTACAAGCCCAAATATTTTTTCAGAGCTAGATGCAGATAGAAATTATTTTGAATTTGCAACCTGGTGGAGGTTTGTATAGATGGACTAATAGAACAAGTCCCACACACTGCTACAAGCCCAAATATTTTTTTAGAGCTAGATGCAGATAAAAATTATTTTGAATTTGCAACCGGGTGGAGGTTTGTATAGATGGACTTATAGAACAAGTCCCACACACTGCTACAAGCCCAAATATTTTTTCAAAGCTAGATGCAGATAAAAATTATTTTGAATTTGCAACCTAGTGGAGGTTAGTATAGATGAACTAATAGAACAAGTCCCACACACTGCTACAAGCGCAAATATTTTTTCAGAGCTAGATGCAGATAAAAATTATTTTGAATTTGCAACCTGGAGGAGGTTAGTATAGATGGACTAATAGAACAAGTCCCACACACTGCTACAAGCCCAAATATTTTTTCAGAGCTAGATGCAGATAAAAAATTTTTTGAATTTGCCACCTGGTGAAGGTTAGTATAGATGGACTAATAGAACAAGTCCCACACACTGCTACAAGACCAAATATTTTTTCAGAGCTAGATGCAGATAAAAATTATTTTGAATTTGCAACCTGGTGGAGGTTTGTATAGATGGACTAATAGAACAAGTCCCACACACTGCTACAAGACCAAATATTTTTTCAGAGCTAGATGCAGATAAAAATTATTTTGAATTTGCAATCTGGTGGAGGTTTGTATAGATGGACAAATAGAACAAGTCCCACACACTGCTACAAGCCCAAATATTTTATCAGAGCTAGATGCAGATAAAAATTATTTTGAATTTGCAGCCTGGTGGAGGTTTGTATAGATGGACTAATAGAACAAGTCCCACACACTGCTACAAGCCCAAATATTTTTTTATAGCTAGATGCAGATAAAAATTATTTTGAATTTGCAACCTGGTGGAGGTTTGTATAGATGGACTCATAGAACAAGTCCCACACACTGCTACAAGCCCAAATATTTTTTCAAAGCTAGATGCAGATAAAAATTATTTTGAATTTGCAACCTAGTGGAGGTTAGTATAGATGAACTAATAGAACACGTCCCACACACTGCTACAAGCGCAAATATTTTTTCAGAGCTAGATGCAGATAAAAATTATTTTGAATTTGAAACCTTGTAGAGGTTGGAATAGATGGACTAATAGAACAAGTCCCACACACTGCTACAAGCCAAAATATTTTTTCAGAGCTAGATGCAGATAAAAATTATTTTGAATTTGCAACCTGGTGGAGGTTAGTATAGATTAACTAATAGAACAAGTCCCTCACACTGCTACAAGCCTAAATATTTTTTCAAAGCTAGATGCATATAAAAATTATTTTGAATTTGCAACCTGGTGGAGGTTAGTATAGATGGACTAATAGAACAAGTCCTACACACTGCTACAAGCCCAAATATTTTTTCAGAGCTAGATGCAGATAAAAATTATTTTGAATTTGCAACCTGGTGGAGGTTAGTATAGATAGACTAATAGAACAAGTCCCACACACTGCTACAAGCCCAAATATTTTTTTCAGAGCTAGATGCAGATAAACAAAAATTTGACTTTGAAGCCTGGTGGTTAGTATAGATGGACTATTAGAACAAGTCCCACACACTGCTACAAGCCCAGATATTTTCTCAGAGCTAGATGCAGATAAAAATTATTTTGACTTTGAAACCTGGTGGAGGTTAGTATAGATGGACTAATAGAACAAGTCCCACAAACTGCTACAAGCTCAAATATGTTTTCAGACCTAGATGTAGATAAAAATTATTTTGAATTTGCAACCTGGTGGAGGTTTGTATAGATGGACTAATAGAACAAGTCCCACACACTGTTACAAGCCCAAATATTTTTTCAGAGCTAGATGCAGATAAAAATTATTTTGAATTTGCAACCTGGTGGAGGTTTGTATAGATGGACTAATAGAACAAGCCCACACACTGCTACAAGTCCAGATATTTTTTCAGAGCTAGATGCAGATAAAAAATATTTTGAATTTGCAACCTGGTGGAGGTTAGTATAGATGGACTAATAGAACAAGTCCCACACACTGCTACAAGCCCAAATATTTTTTTCAGAGCTAGATGCAGATAAAAAAAAATTTGACATTGAAAACTGGTGGTTAGTATGGATGGACTAATAGAACAAGTCCCACACACTGCTACAAGCCCAAATATTTTTTCAGAGCTAGATGCAGATAAAAATTATTTTGAATTTGCAACCTGGTGGAGGTTAGTATAGATGGACTAATATAAGAAGTCAAACACAGTGCTACAAGCCTAAATATTTTTTCAGAGCTAGATGCAGATAAAAATTATTTTGATTTTGAAACCTCGTGGAGATTAGTATAGATGGACTAATAGAACAAGTCCCACACACTGCTACAAGCCCAAATATTTTTTCAGAGCTAGATGCAGATAAAAATTATTTTGAATTTGCAACCTGGTGGGGGTTTGTATAGATGGACTAATAGAACAAGTCCCACACACTGCTACAAGCCCAAATATTTTTTCAAAGCTAGATGCAGATAAAAATTATTTTGAATTTGCAACCTGGTGGAGGTTTGTATAGATGGACTAATAGAACAAGTCCCACACACTGTTACAAGCCCAAATATTTTTTCAGAACTAGATGCAGATAAAAATTATTTTGAATTTGCAACCTGGTGGAGGTTTGTATAGATGGACTAATAGAACAAGTCCCACACACTGCTACAAGCCCAGATATTTTTTTAGAGCTAGATGCAGATAAAAATTATTTTGAATTTGCAACCTGGTGGAGGTTAGTATAGATGGACTAATAGAACAAGTCCCACACACTGCTACAAGCCCAAATATTTTTTTCAGAGCTAGATGCAGATAAAAAAAAATTTGACTTTGAAAACTGGTGGTTAGTATGGATGGACTAATAGAACAAGTCCCACTCTCTGCTACAAGCCCAAATAGTTTCTCAGAGCTAGATGCAGATAAAAATTATTTTGAATTTGAAACCTGGTGGTTTGTATAAATGAACTAATAGAAAAAATCCCTCACACTGAAACAAGCCCAAATATTTTTTCAGATCTAGATGCAGATAAAAATTATTTTGAATTTGAAACCTGGTGGAGGATAGTATTGATGATCTAATAGAACAAGTCTCACAAACTGCTACAAGCCCAAATATTTTTTCAGAGCTAGATGCAGATAAAAATTATTTTGAATTTGCAACCTGGTGGAGGTTAGTTTAGATGGACTAATAGAACAAGTCCCACACACTGCTACAAGCCCAAATATTTTTTAAGGGCTAGGTGCCTAAAAAATTATTTTGAATTTGCAACCTGGTGGAGGTTAGTATAGATCGACTAATAGAACAAGTCCCACACACTGCTACAAGCCCAAATATTTTTTCAGAGCTAGATGCAAATAAAAGTTATTTTGAATTTGCAACCTGGTGGAGGTTAGTATAGATGGACTAATAGAACAAGTCCCACACACTGTTACAAGCCCAAATATTTTTTCAGAGCTAGTTGCACAAAAAAATTATTTTGAATTTGCAACCAGGTGGAGGTTAGTATAGATGGACTAATAGAACAAGTCCCACACTCTGCTACAAGCCCAAATAATTTTTCAGATCTAGATGCAGATAAAAATTATTTTGAATTTGCAACCTGGTGGAGGTTAGTATAGATGGACTAATAGAACAAGTCCCACACACTGCTACAAGCCCAAATTTTTTTTTCAGAGCTAGATGCAGATAAAAAAAAATTTGACTTTGAAACCTGGTGGTTAGTATAGATGAACTAAAAGAACAATTCCCACACACTGCTACAAGCCCAAATATTTTCTCAGAGCTAGATGCAGATAAAAATTATTTTGAATTTGCAACCTGGTGGAGGTTAGTATAGATGGACTAATAGAACAATTCCCACACACTGCTACAAGCTCAAATATTTTTTCAGAGCTAGATGCAGACAAAAATTATTTTGAATTTGCAACTTGGTGGAGGTTAGTATAGATGGACTCATAGAATGAGTCCCAAACACTGCTACAAGCCCAAATATTTTTTCAGAGCTAAATGCAGATAAAATTATTTTGAATTTGCAACCTGGTGGAGGTTAGTATAGATGGACTAATAGAACAAGTCCCACACACTGCTACAAACCAAAATATTTTTTAAGAGCTAGATGCCTAAAAAATTATTTTGAATTTGCAACCTGGTGG
This sequence comes from Phyllobates terribilis, assembly GCF_046119375.1. Lineage (NCBI taxonomy): Eukaryota > Metazoa > Chordata > Amphibia > Anura > Dendrobatidae > Phyllobates > Phyllobates terribilis. Next base: position 527,455,383 of record NW_027362764.1, on the reverse strand, counting down.
AGGTTAGTATAGATGGACTAAAAGAACAAGTCCCACACACTGCTACAAGCCCAAATATTTTTTCAGAGCTAGATGCAGAAAAAAAATATTTTGAACTTGAAACCTGGTGGAGGTTAGTATAGATGAACTAATAGAACAAGTCCCACAAACTGCTACAAGCTCAAATATGTTTTCAGACCTAGATGTAGATAAAAATTATTTTGAATTTGCAACCTGGTGGAGGTTAGCATAGATGGACTCATAGAATAAGCCCCACACACTGCTACAAGCCCAAATATTTTTTCAGAGCTAGATGCAGAAAAAAATTATTTTGAATTTGAAACCTGGTGGAGGTTAGTATAGATGGACAAATAGAACAAGTCCCACACATTGCTACAAGCCCAAATATTTTTTCAGAGCTAGATGCAAATAAAAATAATTTTCAATTTGCAACCTGGTGGAGGTTAGTATAGATGAACTAATAGAACAAGTCCCACACACTGCTACAAGCCCATATATTTTTTCAGAGCTAGATGCAAATAAAAATTATTTTGAATTTGCAACCTGGTGGAGGTTTGTATAGATGGACTAATAGAGCAAGTTCCACACACTGCTACAAGACCAAATATTTTTTCAGAGCTAGATGCAGATAAAAATTATTTTGAATTTGCAATCTGGTGGAGGTTTGTATAGATGGACTAATAGAACAAGTCCCACACACTGCTACAAGCCCAAATATTTTATCAGAGCTAGATGCAGATAAAAATTATTTTGAATTTGCAACCTGGTGGAGGTTTGTATAGATGGACTAATAGAACAAGTCCCACACACTGCTACAAGCCCAAATATTTTTTTAGAGCTAGATGCAGATAAAAATTATTTTGAATTTGCAACCGGGTGGAGGTTTGTATAGATGGACTAATAGAACAAGTCCCACACACTGCTACAAGCCCAAATATTTTTTCAAAACTAGATGCAGATAAAAATTATTTTGAATTTGCAACCTAGTGGAGGTTAGTATAGATGAACTAATAGAACAAGTCCCACACACTGCTACAAGCGCAAATATTTTTTCAGAGCTAGATGCAGATAAAAATTATTTTGAATTTGCAACCTGGAGGAGGTTAGTATAGATGGACTAATAGAACAAGTCCCACACACTGCTACAAGCCCAAATATTTTTTCAGAGCTAGATGCAGATAAAAATTTTTTTGAATTTGCCACCTGGTGAAGGTTAGTATAGATGGACTAATAGAGCAAGTCCCACACACTGCTACAAGACCAAATATTTTTTCAGAGCTAGATGCAGATAAAAATTATTTTGAATTTGCAATCTGGTGGAGGTTTGTATAGATGGACTAATAGAACAAGTCCCACACACTGCTACAAGCCCAAATATTTTATCAGAGCTAGATGCAGATAAAAATTATTTTGAATTTGCAACCTGGTGGAGGTTTGTATAGATGGACTAATAGAACAAGTCCCACACACTGCTACAAGCCCAAATATTTTTTCAGAGCTAGATGCAGATAAAAATTATTTTGAATTTGCAACCTGGTGGAGGTTTGTATAGATGGACTAATAGAACAAGTCCCACACACTGCTACAAGCCCAAATATTTTTTTAGAGCTAGATGCAGATAAAAATTATTTTGAATTTGCAACCGGGTGGAGGTTTGTATAGATGGACTAATAGAACAAGTCCCACACACTGCTACAAGCCCAAATATTTTTTCAAAGCTAGATGCAGATAAAAATTATTTTGAATTTGCAACCTAGTGGAGGTTAGTATAGATGAACTACTAGAACATGTCCCACACACTGCTACAAGCGCAAATATTTTTTCAGAGCTAGATGCAGATAAAAATTATTTTGAATTTGCAACCTGGAGGAGGTTAGTTTAGATGGACTAATAGAACAAGTCCCACACACTGCTACAAGCCCAAATATTTTTTCAGAGCTAGATGCAGATAAAAATTTTTTTGAATTTGCCACCTGGTGAAGGTTAGTATAGATGGACTAATAGAACAAGTCCCACACACTGCTACAAGCCCAAATATTTTTTCAGAGCTAGATGCAGATAAAAATTATTTTGAATTTGCAACCTGGTGGAGGTTTGTATAGAAGACTAATAGAACAAGTCCAACACACTGCTACAAGCCCAAATATTTTTTCAGAGCTAGATGCAGATAAAAATTATTTTGAATTTGCAACCTGGTGGAGGTTTGTATAGATGGACTAATAGAACAAGCCCCACACACTGTTACAAGCCCAAATATTTTTTCAGAGCTAGATGCAGATAAAAATTATTTTGAATTTGCAACCTGGTGGAGGTTTGTATAAATGGACTAATAGAACAAGTCCCACACACTGCTACAAGTCCAGATATTTTTTCAGAGCTAGATGCAGATAAAAATTATTTTGAATTTGCAACCTGGTGGAGGTTAGTATAGATGGACTAATAGAACAAGTCCCACACACTGCTACAAGCCCAAATATTTTTTTCAGAGCTAGATGCAGATAAAAAAAAATTTGACATTGAAAACTGGTGGTTAGTATGGATGGACTAATAGAACAAGTCCCACACTCTGCTACAAGCCCAAATATTTTTTCAGAGCTAGATGCAGATAAAAATTATTTTGAATTTGCAACCTGGTGGAGGTTAGTATAGATGGACTAATAGAACAAGTCCAACACAGTGCTACAAGCCTAAATATTTTTTCAGAGCTAGATGCAGATAAAAATTATTTTCACTTTGAAACCTCGTGGAGATTAGTATAGATGGACTAATAGAACAAGTCCCACACACTGCTACAAGACCAAATATTTTTTCAGAGCTAGATGCAGATAAAAATTATTTTGAATTTGCAACCTGGTGGAGGTTTGTATAGATGGACTAATAGAACAAGTCCCACACACTGCTACAAGCCCAAATATTTTTTCAAAGCTAGATGCAGATAAAAATTATTTTGAATTTGAAACCTGGTGGTTTGTATAAATGGACTAATAGAAAAAATCCCACACACTGATACAAGCCCAAATATTTTTTCAGATCTAGATGCAGATAAAAATTATTTTGAATTTGAAACCTGGTGGAGGATAGTATTGATGAACTAATAGAACAAGTCTCACACACTGCTACAAGCCCAAATATTTTTTCAGAGCTAGATGCAGATAAAAATTATTTTGAATTTGCAACCTGGTGGAGGTTAGTAAAGATGGACTAATAGAACAACTCCCACACACTGCTACAAGCCCAAATATTTTTTAAGAGCTAGATGCCTAAAAAATTATTTTGAATTTGCAACCTGGTGGAGGTTAGTATAGATCGACTAATAGAACAAGTCCCACACACTGCTACAAGCCCAAATATTTTTTCAGAGCTAGATGCAAATAAAAGTTATTTTGAATTTGCAACCTGGTGGAGGTTAGTATAGATGGACTAATAGAACAAGTCCCACACACTGCTACAAGCCCAAATTTTTTTTTCAGAGCTAGATGCAGATAAAAAAAAATTTGACTTTGAAAACTGGTGGTTAGTATAGATGAACTAATAGAACAATTCCCACACACTGCTACAAGCCCAAATATTTTCTCAGAGCTAGATGCAGATAAAAATTATTTTGAATTTGCAACCTGGTGGAGGTTAGTATAGATGGACTAATAGAACAATTCCCACACACTGCTACAAGCTCAAATATTTTTTCAGAGCTAGATGCAGACAAAAATTATTTTGAATTTGCAAATTGGTGGAGGTTAGTATAGATGGACTCATAGAATGAGTCCCAAACACTGCTACAAGCCCAAATATTTTTTCAGAGCTAAATGCAGATGAATTTATTTTGAATTTGCAACCTGGTGGAGGTTAGTATAGATGGACTAATAGAACAAGTCCCACTCACTGCTACAATCCAAAATATTTTTTAAGAGCTAGATGCAGATAAAAATTATTTTGAATTTGCAACCTGGTGGAGGTTAGTATAGATGGACTAATAGAAAAAGTCCCACACACTGCTACAAGCCCAAATATTTTTTTCAGAGCTAGATGCAGATAAAAAAAAATTTGACTTTGAAAACTGGTGGTTAGTATGGATGGACTAATAGAACAAGTCCCACACTCTGCTACAAGCCCAAATAGTTTCTCAGAGCTAGATGCAGATAAAAATTATTTTGAATTTGAAACCTGGTGGTTAGTATAAATGGACTAATAGAAAAAATCCCACACACTGATACAAGCCCAAATATTTTTTCAGATCTAGATGCAGATAAAAATTATTTTGAATTTGAAAGCTGGTGGAGGATAGTATTGATGAATTAATAGAACAAGTCTCACACACTGCTACAAGCCCAAATATTTTTTCAGAGCTAGATGCAGATAAAAATTATTTTGAATTTGCAACCTGGTGGATTTTAGTTTAGATGGACTAATAGAACAAGTCCCACACACTGCTACAAGCCCAAATATTTTTTAAGGGCTAGATGAGTAAAAAATTATTTTGAATTTGCAACCTGGTGGAGGTTAGTATAGATCGACTAATAGAACAAGTCCCACACACTGCTACAAGCCCAAATATTTTTTCAGAGCTAGATGCAAATAAAAGATATTTTGAATTTGCAACCTGGTGGAGGTTAGTATAGATGGACTAATAGAACAAGTCCCACACACTGTTACAAGCCCAAATATTTTTTCAGAGCTAGTTGCACAAAAAAATTATTTTGAATTTGCAACCAGGTGGAGGTTAGTATAGATGGACTAATAGAACAAGTCCCACACTCTGCTAAAAGCCCAAATAATTTTTCAGATCTAGATGCAGACAAAAATTATTTTGAATTTGCAACCTGGTGGAGGTTAGTATAGATGGACTAATAGAACAAGTCCCACACACTGCTACAAGCCCAAATATTTTTTCAGAGCTAGATGCAGATAAAAATTATTTTAACTTTGCAACCTGGTGGAGGTTAGTATAGATGGACTTATAGAACAATTCCCACACACTGCTACAAGCCCAAATATTTTTTCAGAGCTAGATGCAGATAAAAATTATTTTGAATTTGCAACCTGGTGGAGGTTAGTATAGATGGACTAATAGAACAAGTCCCACACACTGCTACAAGCCCAAATTTTTTTTTCAGAGCTAGATGCAGATAAAAAAAAATTTGACTTTGAAACCTGGTGGTTAGTATAGATGAACTAATAGAACAATTCCCACACACTGCTACAAGCCCAAATATTTTCTCAGAGCTAGATGCAGATAAAAATTATTTTGAATTTGCAACCTGGTGGAGGTTAGTATAGATGGACTAATAGAACAAGTCCCACACACTGCTACAAACCAAAATATTTTTTAAGAGCTAGATGACTAAAAAATTATTTTGAATTTGCAACCTGGTGGAGGTTAGTATAGATGGACTAATAGAACAAGTCCCACACACTGCTACAAGCCCAAATATTTTTTCAGAGCTAGATGCAGATAAAAATTATTTTGAATTTGCAACCTGGTGGAGGTTAGTATAGATCGACTAATAGAACAAGTCCCACACACTGCTACAAGCCCAAATATTTTTTCAGAGCTAGATGCAAATAAAAGATATTTTGAATTTGCAACCTGGTGGAGGTTAGTATAGATGGACTAATAGAACAAGTCCCACACACTGTTACAAGCCCAAATATTTTTTCAGAGCTAGTTGCACAAAAAAATTATTTTGAATTTGCAACCAGGTGGAGGTTAGTATAGATGGACTAATAGAACAAGTCCCACACTCTGCTAAAAGCCCAAATAATTTTTCAGATCTAGATGCAGACAAAAATTATTTTGAATTTGCAACCTGGTGGAGGTTAGTATAGATGGACTAATAGAACAAGTCCCACACACTGCTACAAGCCCAAATATTTTTTCAGAGCTAGATGCAGATAAAAATTATTTTAACTTTGCAACCTGGTGGAGGTTAGTATAGATGGACTAATAGAGCAATTCCCACACACTGCTACAAGCCCAAATATTTTTTCAGAGCTAGATGCAGATAAAAATTATTTTGAATTTGCAACCTGGTGGAGGTTAGTATAGATGGACTAATAGAACAAGTCCCACACACTGCTACAAGCCCAAATTTTTTTTTCAGAGCTAGATGCAGATAAAAAAAAATTTGACTTTGAAACCTGGTGGTTAGTATAGATGAACTAATAGAACAATTCCCACACACTGCTACAAGCCCAAATATTTCCTCAGAGCTAGATGCAGATAAAAATTATTTTGAATTTGCAACCTGGTGGAGGTTAGTATAGATGGACTAATAGAACAAGTCCCACACACTGCTACAAACCAAAATATTTTTTAAGAGCTAGATGCCTAAAAAATTATTTTGAATTTGCAACCTGGTGGAGGTTAGTATAGATGGACTAATAGAACAAGTCCCACACACTGCTACAAGCCCAAATATTTTTTCAGAGCTAGATGCAGAAAAAAATTATTTTGAATTTGCAACCTGGTGGAGGTTAGTATAGATGGACTAATAGAACAAGTCCCTCACACTGCTACAAGCCCAAATATTTTTTCAGAGCTAGATGCAGATAAAAATTACTTTAACTTTGCAACCTGGTGGAGGTTAGTATAGATGGACTAATAGAACAAGTCCCACACACTGCTACAAGCCCAAATATTTTTTCAGAGCTAGATGCAGATAAAAATTATTTTGAATTTGCAACCTGGTGGAGGCTAGTATAGATGGACTAATAGAACAAGTCCCACACACTGCTACAAGTCCAAATTTTTTTTCAGAGCTAGATGCAGAAAAAAATTATTTTGAATTTGCAACCTGGTGGAGGTTAGTATAGATGGACTAATAGAACAAGTTCCACACACACACTGCTACACGCCCAAATATTTTTTCAGAGCTAGATGCAGATAAAAATTATTTTGAATTTGCAACCTGGTGGAGGTTTGTATAGATGGACTAATAGAACAAGTCCCACACACTGCTACAAGCCCAAATATTTTTTCAGAGCTAGATGCAGATAAAAATTATTTTAAATTTGCAACCTGGTGGAGGTTAGTATAGATGGACTAATAGAACAAGTCCCACACACTGCTACAAGCCCAAATTTTTTTTTCAGAGCTAGATGCAGATAAAAAAAAATTTGACTTTGAAACATGGTGGTTAGTATAGATGGACTAATAGAACAATTCCCACACACTGCTACAAGCCCAAATATTTTCTCAGAGCTAGATGCAGATAAAAATTATTTTGAATTTGCAACCTGGTGGAGGTTAGTATAGATGGACTAATAGAACAATTCCCACACACTGCTACAAGCTCAAATATTTTTTCAGAGCTAGATGCAGATAAAAATTATTTTGAATTTGCAACTTGGTGGAGGTTAGTATAGATGGACTAATAGAACAAGTCCCACACACTGCTACAAGCCCAAATATTTTTTAAGAGCTAGATGCCTATAAAAATTATTTTGAATTTGCAGCCTGGTGGAGGTTAGTATAGATCGACTAATAGAACAAGTCCCACACACTGCTACAAGCCCAAATATTTTTTCAGAGCTAGATGCAAAAAAAAGTTATTTTGAATTTGCAACCTGGTGGAGGTTAGTATAGATGGACTAATATAACAAGTCCCACATCCTGCTACAATCCCAAATATTTTTTCAGAGCTAGTTGCACATAAAATTTATTTTGAATTTGCAACCAGGTGGAGATTAGTATAGATGGACTAATAGAACAGGTCCCATACACTGCTATAAACCCAAATATTTTTTCAGATCTAGATGCAGACAAAAATTATTTTGAATTTGCAACCTGGTGGATGTTAGTATAGATGGACTAATAGAACAGGTCCCATACACTGCTACAAGCCCAAATATATTTTCAGAGCTAGATGCAGATAAAAAAAAAATTGACTTTGAAACCTGGTGGTTAGTATAGATGAACTAATAGAACAATTCCCACACACTGCTACAAGCCCAAATATTTTCTCAGAGCTAGATGCAGATAAAAATTATTTTGAATTTGCAACCTGTTGGAGGTTAGTATAGATGGACTAATAGAACAATTCCCACACACTGCTACAAGCTCAAATATTTTTTCAGAGCTAGATGCAGATAAAAATTATTTTGAATTTGCAACTTGGTGGAGGTTAGTATAGATGGACTCCTAGAATGAGTCCCAAACACTGCTACAAGCCCAAATATTTTTTCAGAGCTAAATGCAGATAAAATTATTTTGAATTTTCAACCTGGTGGAGGTTAGTATAGATGGACTAATAGAACAAGTCCCACACACTGCTACAAACCAAAATATTTTTTAAGAGCTAGATGCCTAAAAAATTATTTTGAATTTGCAACCTGGTGGAGGTTAGTATAGATCGACTAATAGAACAAGTCCCACACACTGCTACAAGCCCAAATATTTTTTCAGAGCTAGATGCAAATAAAAGTTATTTTGAATTTGCAACCTGGTGGAGGTTAGTATAGATGGACTAATAGAACAAGTCCCACACACTGCTACAAGCCCAAATATTTTTTCAGAGGTAGTTGCACATAAAAATTATTTTGAATTTGCAACCAGGTGGAGGTTAGTATAGATGGACTAATAGAACAAGTCCCACACACTGCTACAAGCTCAAATATTTTTTCAGATCTAGATGCGGACAAAAATTATTTTGAATTTGCAACCTGGTGGAGGTTAGTATATATGGACTAATAGAACAAGTCCCACACACTGCTACAAGCCCAATTATTTTTTCAGAGCTAGATGCAGATAAAAATTATTTTAACTTTGCAACCTGGTGGAGGTTAGTATAGATGGACTAATAGAACAAGTCCCACACACTGCTACAAGCCCAAATATTTTTTCAGAGCTAGGTGCAGATAAAAATTATTTTGAATTTGCAACCTGGTGGAGGCTAGTATAGATGTACTAATAGAACAAGTCCCACACACTGCTACAAGCCCAAATATTTTTTCAGAGCTAGATGCAGAAAAAAATTATTTTGAATTTGCAACCTGGTGGAGGTTAGTATAGATGGACTAATAGAACAAGTTCCACACACACACTGCTACACGCCCAAATATTTTTTCAGAGCTAGATGCAGATAAAAATTATTTTGAATTTGCAACCTGGTGGAGGTTTGTATAGATGGACTAATAGAACAAGTCCCACACACTGCTACAAGCCCAAATATTTTTTCAGAGCTAGATGCAGATAAAAATTATTTTAAATTTGCAACCTGGTGGAGGTTAGTATAGATGGACTAATAGAACAAGTCCCACAAACTGCTACAAGCCCAAATTTTTTTTTCAGAGCTAGATGCAGATAAAAAAAAATTTGACTTTGAAACATGGTGGTTAGTATAGATGGACTAATAGAACAATTCCCACACACTGCTACAAGCCCAAATATTTTCTCAGAGCTAGATGCAGATAAAAATTATTTTGAAGTTGCAACCTGGTGGAGGTTAGTATAGATGGACTAATAGAACAATTCCCACACACTGCTACAAGCTCAAATATTTTTTCAGAGCTAGATGCAGATAAAAATTATTTTGAATTTGCAACTTGGTGGAGGTTAGTATAAATGGACTAATAGAACAAGTCCCACACACTGCTACAAGCCCAAATATTTTTTAAGAGCTAGATGCAGATAAAAATTATTTTGAATTTGCAACCTGGTGGAGGTTAGTATAGATGGACTAATAGAACAAGTCCCACACACTGCTACAAACCAAAATATTTTTTAAGAGCTAGATGCCTAAAAAATTATTTTGAATTTGCAACCTGGTGGAGGTTAGTATAGATGGACTAATAGAACAAGTCCCACACACTGCTACAAGCCCAAATATTTTTTCAGAGCTAGATGCAGAAAAAAATTATTTTGAATTTGCAACCTGGTGGAGGTTAGTATAGATGGACTAATAGAACAAGTCCCTCACACTGCTACAAGCCCAAATATTTTTTCAGAGCTAGATGCAGATAAAAATTACTTTAACTTTGCAACCTGGTGGAGGTTAGTATAGATGGACTAATAGAACAAGTCCCACACACTGCTACAAGCCCAAATATTTTTTCAGAGCTAGATGCAGATAAAAATTATTTTGAATTTGCAACCTGGTGGAGGCTAGTATAGATGGACTAATAGAACAAGTCCCACACACTGCTACAAGTCCAAATTTTTTTTCAGAGCTAGATGCAGAAAAAAATTATTTTGAATTTGCAACCTGGTGGAGGTTAGTATAGATGGACTAATAGAACAAGTTCCACACACACACTGCTACACGCCCAAATATTTTTTCAGAGCTAGATGCAGATAAAAATTATTTTGAATTTGCAACCTGGTGGAGGTTTGTATAGATGGACTAATAGAACAAGTCCCACACACTGCTACAAGCCCAAATATTTTTTCAGAGCTAGATGCAGATAAAAATTATTTTAAATTTGCAACCTGGTGGAGGTTAGTATAGATGGACTAATAGAACAAGTCCCACACACTGCTACAAGCCCAAATTTTTTTTTCAGAGCTAGATGCAGATAAAAAAAAATTTGACTTTGAAACATGGTGGTTAGTATAGATGGACTAATAGAACAATTCCCACACACTGCTACAAGCCCAAATATTTTCTCAGAGCTAGATGCAGATAAAAATTATTTTGAATTTGCAACCTGGTGGAGGTTAGTATAGATGGACTAATAGAACAATTCCCACACACTGCTACAAGCTCAAATATTTTTTCAGAGCTAGATGCAGATAAAAATTATTTTGAATTTGCAACTTGGTGGAGGTTAGTATAGATGGACTAATAGAACAAGTCCCACACACTGCTACAAGCCCAAATATTTTTTAAGAGCTAGATGCCTATAAAAATTATTTTGAATTTGCAGCCTGGTGGAGGTTAGTATAGATCGACTAATAGAACAAGTCCCACACACTGCTACAAGCCCAAATATTTTTTCAGAGCTAGATGCAAAAAAAAGTTATTTTGAATTTGCAACCTGGTGGAGGTTAGTATAGATGGACTAATAGAACAAGTCCCACATCCTGCTACAATCCCAAATATTTTTTCAGAGCTAGTTGCGCATAAAATTTATTTTGAATTTGCAACCAGGTGGAGGTTAGTATAGATGGACTAATAGAACAGGTCCCATACACTGCTATAAACCCAAATATTTTTTCAGATCTAGATGCAGACAAAAATTATTTTGAATTTGCAACCTGGTGGATGTTAGTATAGATGGACTAATAGAACAGGTCCCATACACTGCTACAAGCCCAAATATATTTTCAGAGCTAGATGCAGATAAAAAAAAAATTGACTTTGAAACCTGGTGGTTAGTATAGATGAACTAATAGAACAATTCCCACACACTGCTACAAGCCCAAATATTTTCTCAGAGCTAGATGCAGATAAAAATTATTTTGAATTTGCAACCTGTTGGAGGTTAGTATAGATGGACTAATAGAACAATTCCCACACACTGCTACAAGCTCAAATATTTTTTCAGAGCTAGATGCAGATAAAAATTATTTTGAATTTGCAACTTGGTGGAGGTTAGTATAGATGGACTCCTAGAATGAGTCCCAAACACTGCTACAAGCCCAAATATTTTTTCAGAGCTAAATGCAGATAAAATTATTTTGAATTTTCAACCTGGTGGAGGTTAGTATAGATGGACTAATAGAGCAAGTCCCACACACTGCTACAAACCAAAATATTTTTTAAGAGCTAGATGCCTAAAAAATTATTTTGAATTTGCAACCTGGTGGAGGTTAGTATAGATCGACTAATAGAACAAGTCCCACACACTGCTACAAGCCCAAATATTTTTTCAGAGCTAGATGCAAATAAAAGTTATTTTGAATTTGCAACCTGGTGGAGGTTAGTATAGATGGACTAATAGAACAAGTCCCACACACTGCTACAAGCCCAAATATTTTTTCAGAGGTAGTTGCACATAAAAATTATTTTGAATTTGCAACCAGGTGGAGGTTAGTATAGATGGACTAATAGAACAAGTCCCACACACTGCTACAAGCTCAAATATTTTTTCAGATCTAGATGCGGACAAAAATTATTTTGAATTTGCAACCTGGTGGAGGTTAGTATATATGGACTAATAGAACAAGTCCCACACACTGCTACAAGCCCAATTATTTTTTCAGAGCTAGATGCAGATAAAAATTATTTTAACTTTGCAACCTGGTGGAGGTTAGTATAGATGGACTAATAGAACAAGTCCCACACACTGCTACAAGCCCAAATATTTTTTCAGAGCTAGGTGCAGATAAAAATTATTTTGAATTTGCAACCTGGTGGAGGCTAGTATAGATGGACTAATAGAACAAGTCCCACACACTGCTACAAGCCCAAATATTTTTTCAGAGCTAGATGCAGAAAAAAATTATTTTGAATTTGCAACCTGGTGGAGGTTAGTATAGATGGACTAATAGAACAAGTTCCACACACACACTGCTACACGCCCAAATATTTTTTCAGAGCTAGATGCAGATAAAAATTATTTTGAATTTGCAACCTGGTGGAGGTTTGTATAGATGGACTAATAGAACAAGTCCCACACACTGCTACAAGCCCAAATATTTTTTCAGAGCTAGATGCAGATAAAAATTATTTTAAATTTGCAACCTGGTGGAGGTTAGTATAGATGGACTAATAGAACAAGTCCCACAAACTGCTACAAGCCCAAATTTTTTTTTCAGAGCTAGATGCAGATAAAAAAAAATTTGACTTTGAAACATGGTGGTTAGTATAGATGGACTAATAGAACAATTCCCACACACTGCTACAAGCCCAAATATTTTCTCAGAGCTAGATGCAGATAAAAATTATTTTGAAGTTGCAACCTGGTGGAGGTTAGTATAGATGGACTAATAGAACAATTCCCACACACTGCTACAAGCTCAAATATTTTTTCAGAGCTAGATGCAGATAAAAATTATTTTGAATTTGCAACTTGGTGGAGGTTAGTATAAATGGACTAATAGAACAAGTCCCACACACTGCTACAAGCCCAAATATTTTTTAAGAGCTAGATGCAGATAAAAATTATTTTGAATTTGCAACCTGGTGGAGGTTAGTATAGATCGACTAATAGAACAAGTCCCACACAATGCTACAAGCCCAAATATTTTTTAAGAGCTAGATGCAAATAAAAGTTGTTTTGAATTTGTAACTTGGTGGAGGTTAGTATAGATGGACTAATAGAACAAGTCCCACACACTGCTACAAGCCCAAATATTTTTTAAGAGCTAGATGCCTATAAAAATTATTTTGAATTTGCAACCTGGTGGAGGTTAGTATAGATCGACTAATAGAACAAGTCCCACATCCTGCTACAATCCCAAATATTTTTTCAGAGCTAGATGCAGACAAAAATTATTTTGAATTTGCAACCTGGTGGATGTTGTAACATACCTGGCGGCGTCCTTGCATGGTGGTCCATCTCCCACTGTGCAAGAGCGCGCACTTGATCTCCAGTCCAGAATGTCTCTCTGGCTTCCCTCCATGCTGTCTGTTTGTGTCTGTTTCTGCTGCTTAAGGGCGGCGCCCGATCACTTCCTGCTTTTTGTACCTGCTGTGGGTCACACCCCTTGTGCGTCCTCAGCCTATTGCTGTCTGTCACCTGGTATATAGCTCAGCTGCTCCCATCTATTCCCACCTGAGCATAGTGTTTCATTCAGTGTGTGCTTGCACTCTGAAGGTGCCAGGTCCCGTTCTGTGTTCTCTTGTCTGCCTATCCTGGAGGCTGTATTTCCAGGCCTGTCTGAACACGCTCCTAGCCTGTTCCTCCTGCCTTCTAGGGGCCGATTACCTAGACCCGTTCCTGTATCTTGTCTGACCTGTCTGAACACGCTCCTAGCCTGTTGTTCCCGCCTTCTAGGGGCTGATTACCTAGACCCGCTCCTGTATCTTCTCTGTCCTGTCTGAACACGCTCCTTGCCTGTTCGTCCTGCCTCTCTGGGGGCCGTATTCCCAGACCCGCTCCTGTATTCCGCTGCAGTGTCGGTCTCCTCCGTAGACTCAGTTCCAGTCTGAACTCTCTCCTATCCTTTACCTGTTTTGCCTCTATGTCCGTTCCCTTCCTTTTTCTGCAGAGTCTGAACTCGTACCTAACTCCTGCTTGTTGTCTCTGTACTCCCGTTTGTGAGTTTGTGGTCCACTCGCTACTTCTCTGCTAGTACCCTGTGGGTGTCTGGCTCTGCCTTTCCCTTCCTGTCTGTTCCGTGTGAACAGAGCCCTGTCCCCCCTACTCAGCCTAGCCTGCTCTGACTCCTTTGCTCACCGCTCCGGCGGTTCTAGCCTGCTCTGACTCCTTTGCTCACTGCTCCGGCGGTTCTAGCCTGCTCTGACTCCTTTGCTCACCGCTCCGGCGGTTCTAGTCTGCTCTGACTCCTTTGCTTACCGCTCTGGCGGTTCTAGCCTGCTCTGACTCCTTGCTCACTGCTCCGCAGCCTTGCTCCGCTCTGACCCTTTTGCTCACTGCTCCGGCAGCCTTGCTCCGCTCTGACCCTTTTGCTCACTGCTCCGGCAGTCCTGTCCTGCCCTGCTTCTGCCCGCTGCTCCGGCAGTCCTGTCCTGCCCTGCTTCTGCCCGCTGCTCCGGCAGTCCTGTCCTGCCCTGCTTCTATCCGCTGCTCCGGCAGTCCTGTCCTGCCCTGCTTCTGCCCGCTGCTCCGGCAGTCCTGTCCTGCCCTGCTTCTGCCCGCTGCTCCGGCAGTCCTGTCCTGCCCTGCTTCTGCCCGCTGCTCCGGCAGTCCTGTCCTGCCCTGCTTCTGCCCGCTGCTCCGGCAGTCCTGTCCTGCCCTGCTTGTGCTCGCTGCTCCTGCAGCCCCGTCCTGCTCTGTTCTTGCCCACCGTTTCGGGCGTTCCCTCTCTGCTGTGGTTGTCTACCGCATCTGCGGTTCTGTGACCCAGTCTGTACTGGGTCTTAACCTTTCTGTGCTCCAGCCCGTCCTTTCGGCCAGTACCTCTCTGCCTGCATACTCGCCTGTATCCACCCATCTGCATACCTGCCGTGTTTGCTTACATCCACCAGTCTGTGCCAGCCTAACCTGCCTGTTCCTGAGTCCCAGTGTGTACTGGGTCCTATCCCACCTGTGTTCCTACCTGCTAGTGCCTCCCTGTCTGCACTCTAGCTGTGCTTGCCTGTACCCCTCTGCCTGTATTGTTCCTGAGTCCCAGTGTGTACTGGGTCCTATCCCGCCTGTGTTCCTACCTGCTAGTGCCTCCCTGTCTGCACTCTAGCTGCGCTTGCCTTTACCCGCCTGCCTGCATACCAGTCGTGCCTGCCTATACCCTCCAGTCTGTGCGCCAGCCTAACCAGCCTGTTCCAGTAATCCCTGTGTGGGTCAACCCCCGTGTCCGGAGTTTGACCTGGAGTAGCACCTGGTCCCTCTGCCTGGTTTCTCCCTGGTGCACTGGCGTCGTATGCCGTCGTGCCATCTTGGTCGGATCGGCCAGATACTTAGTCACGCCCCTCCAGGCACTCTCCGGTTCATGGTCCAGTGGAACCACAACACCCGCACACGCCAGTCAGTCCGGGCGTGTGCATAACAGCATGCTCAGGCCATGGTTCCCGTTGAGCCCCACGGCCTTCGCTCTCTGAGAAGTTTTCCAGCGAATACATGCATTAAAAATAAATAAATAAAATGTATTTTTTTTTTTCTCAGCTGAGTTCCAGGCGAATTACGCACCCGTCCAGATGGATCTATCTGCTCTCGTTACTGCGGATCCGCTACGTTATTATGGGGATCCAAGACAAAGTCGTGCATTTGTGGAGCAATGCATGCTACACTTCAAGTTCTACCCTCTATGTTTTCCCACCGATCGGGTTAAGGTGGCATTCATTATGTCTTACCTGGCGGGTGATGCCTTGGAATGGATCAACCCCCTATATGAAACACAGGATCCGATCCTCCTGGACCTAATGGCCTTCCTGGTGGCCTTTCTAACGGTCTTCGATGATCCTAACCCGGAGGCTCCTGCTGAAGCTTCACCTCCCAATATCCCGGAGCAGCCCCGATGGGTAATGTGTGTGGGTAGCGCAATAGTCCTCCAGCCCAATGAGACTACTGTCCACCCAGAATCTTCACAGGGTGACTACGCTTTCCGGAATACATCTCCCAACCTCAAGAGGCAGTCCAGACGTGCTAGACGTAGAGGCAAGCCGTCACGCCAGGGTCTGTCCTCCCTGAGACCTCCTGACCCCAACCTTGAAGTCCCTACTGAAGCTTCATCTCCCTGTATCCCGGAGAAGCCCCAACGGGTAATGTGCGTGGGTAGTGCTCCGGTTCTCCTGCCCGAAGAGACTTCTGCCCATCCAGACTCCACACAGGAGAACTTCCTGCACCCGGCATCAGATGCTTCACCCACTTTAACCGGTGTGCATGTCCAAGGATGCTCCAAAGCTGTGGTTACCTCTGAGTCTGTGCACCTCTACTACCTGGCGGAGGACCCCCTGTTGCCTCCTGAATCCTCCGGGATACCACTCGATGACAAATGGAGAGAGACTTCTCTACACTCGGTACTCGATACTTTGTCCGCTTCGTCTTGTGAGCCTGACAATCGGTACCCCAAAGTGGTAGTTACCCCCGAGTCTCTACACCCCTCCGACCAGGCGGAGGACCTCCAGTTGTCTCCAGAACCCTTCGGGGTGCTACCTGGTAGCGAAAGGACAGAGACTCTCCTATACTCTGTACCTGATACCTCGCTCGCTTCGTCCAGTGAGTCCAACCTAGTGTACTCCGAAGCAGAGGTTACTCCCGAGTCTCTACACCCCTCCGACCAGGCGGAGGACCTCCAGTTGCCTCCAGAACCCTTCGGGGTGCTACCTGGTAGCGAAAGGACAGAGACTCTCCTTTACTCTGTACCTGATACCTCGCTCGCTTCGTCCAGTGAGTCCAACCTAGTGTACTCTAAAGCAGAGGTTACCCGTGAGTCTCTACACCCTTCTGACCAGGCGGAGGACCGCCAGTTGTCTCCAGAACCCTTCGGGGTGCCACCTGGTGGTGAATGGACAGAGACTTTCCTATACTCGGTACCCGATACCTCGCCTGCTTCGTCCAGTGAGTCCGACCTAGTGTACTCTGAAGCAGATGTTTTCTCTGAGCCTCTGCACTCTTCTGACCCGGCGGAGGACCTCCAGTTGTTTCCTGAATCCTCCGGGGTACCACCAGATAACAAAGAGACAGTGACTTTTCCTCATTATGTACCTGATAACCCGTCTATTTCTTCCTGTGAGCTTGACAAGATGTACCTCGAAGCAGAGATTACCCCCAAGTCTCTGTCCCCCTCCAACCCGGTGAAGGACTTCCAGTTGTCTCCTGTACCCTCTGGGGTGCCACCTGAAAATATGTGGAGAGAGACTTCCTTGTGTGCTGTTCCTGGTACTCCACCCGTTTCGTCTGTTGCTGAGGATGGCTGGATAGGAGGTAGCATCCTAGCTAACCAGATGAGATCAGTTTTTCCTGTGGACAGTGGAAGTGATCTCCTTGAAGTGAACGACTGGTCCTCGAATTCCCTGTGGAAGATTCTGGCAGGCCTGAAGAAGAGGGGGCGTAAGGGGGGGGTACTGTAACATACCTGGCGGCGTCCTTGCATGGTGGTCCATCTCCCACTGTGCAAGAACGCGCACTTGATCTCCAGTCCAGAATGTCTCTCTGGCTTCCCTCCATGCTGTCTGTTTGTGTCTGTTTCTGCTGCTTAAGGGCGGCGCCCGATCACTTCCTGCTTTTTGTACCTGCTGTGGGTCACACCCCTTGTGCGTCCTCAGCCTATTGCTGTCTGTCACCTGGTATATAGCTCAGCTGCTCCCATCTATTCCCACCTGAGCATAGTGTTTCATTCAGTGTGTGCTTGCACTCTGAAGGTGCCAGGTCCCGTTCTGTGTTCTCTTGTCTGCCTATCCTGGAGGCTGTATTTCCAGGCCTGTCTGAACACGCTCCTAGCCTGTTCCTCCTGCCTTCTAGGGGCCGATTGCTTAGACCCGTTCCTGTATCTTGTCTGACCTGTCTGAACACGCTCCTAGCCTGTTCCTCCCGCCTTCTAGGGGCTGATAACCTAGACCCGCTCCTGTATCTTGTCTGTCCTGTCTGAACACGCTCCTTGCCTGTTCGTCCTGCCTCTCTGGGGGCCGTATTCCCAGACCCGCTCCTGTATTCCGCTGCAGTGTCGGTCTCCTCCGTACACTCAGTTCCAGTCTGAACTCTCTCCTATCCTTTACCTGTTTTGCCTCTATGTCCGTTCCCTTCCTTTTTCTGCAGAGTCTGAACTCATACCTAACTCCTGCTTGTTGTCTCTGTACTCCCGTTTGTGAGTTTGTGGTCCACTCGCTACTTCTCTGCTAGTACCCTGTGGGTGTCTGGCTCTGCCTTTCCCTTCCTGTCTGTTCCGTGTGAACAGAGCCCTGTCCCCCCTACTCAGCCTAGCCTGCTCTGACTCCTTTGCTCACCGCTCCGGCGGTTCTAGCCTGCTCTGACTCCTTTGCTCACTGCTCCGGCGGTTCTAGCCTGCTCTGACTCCTTTGCTCACCGCTCCGGCGGTTCTAGTCTGCTCTGACTCCTTTGCTTACCGCTCCGGCGGTTCTAGCCTGCTCTGACTCCTTGCTCACTGCTCCGCAGCCTTGCTCCGCTCTGACCCTTTTGCTCACTGCTCCGGCAGCCTTGCTCCGCTCTGACCCTTTTGTTCACTGCTCCGGCAGTCCTGTCCTGCCCTGCTTCTGCCCGCTGCTCCGGCAGTCCTGTCCTGCCCTGCTTCTGCCCGCTGCTCCGGCAGTCCTATCCTGCCCTGCTTCTGCCCGCTGCTCCGGCAGTCCTGTCCTGCCCTGCTTCTGCCCGCTGCTCCGGCAGTCCTGTCCTGCCCTGCTTCTGCCCGCTGCTCCGGCAGTCCTGTCCTGCCCTGCTTGTGCTCGCTGCTCCTGCAGCCCCGTCCTGCTCTGTTCTTGCCCACCGCTTCGGGCGTTCCCTCTCTGCTGTGGTTGTCTACCGCATCTGCGGTTCTGTGACCCAGTCTGTACTGGGTCTTAACCTTTCTGTGCTCCAGCCCGTCCTTTCGGCCAGTACCTCCCTGCCTGCATACTCGCCTGTATCCACCCATCTGCATACCTGCCGTGTTTGCTTACATCCACCAGTCTGTGCCAGCCTAACCTGCCTGTTCCTGAGTCCCAGTGTGTACTTGGTCCTATCCCGCCTGTGTTCCTACCTGCTAGTGCCTCCCTGTCTGCACTCTAGCTGTGCTTGCCTGTACCCCTCTGCCTGTATTGTTCCTGAGTCCCAGTGTGTACTGGGTCCTATCCCGCCTGTGTTCCTACCTGCTAGTGCCTCCCTGTCTGCACTCTAGCTGCGCTTGCCTTTACCCGCCTGCCTGCATACCAGTCGTGCCTGCCTATACCCTCCAGTCTGTGCGCCAGCCTAACCAGCCTGTTCCAGTAATCCCTGTGTGGGTCAACCCCCGTGTCCGGAGTTTGACCTGGAGTAGCACCTGGTCCCTCTGCCCGGTTTCTCCCTGGTGCACTGGCGTCGTATGCCGTCGTGCCATCTTGGTCGGATCGGCCAGATACTTAGTCACGCCCCTCCAGGCACTCTCCGGTTCATGGTCCAGTGGAACCACAACACCCGCACACGCCAGTCAGTCCGGGCATGTGCATAACAGATGTTAGTATAGATGGACTAATAGAACAGGTCCCATACACTGCTACAAGCCCAAATATTTTTTCAGAGCTAGATGCAGATAAAAATTAATATAACTTTGCAACCTGGTGAAGGTTAGTATAGTTGGACTAATAGAGCAATTCCCACACACTGCTACAAGCCCAAATATTTTTTCCGAGCTAGATGCAGATAAAAATTATTTTGAATTTGCAACCTGGTGGATGTTAGTATAGATGTACTAATAGAACAAGTCCCACACACTGCTCCAAGCCCAAATTTTTTTTTCAGAGCTAGATGCAGATAAAAAAAAAATTGACTTTGAATCCTGGTGGTTAGTATAGATGGACTAATAGAACAATTCCCACACACTGCTACAAGCCCAAATATTTTCTCAGAGCTAGATGCATGTAAAAATTATTTTGAATTTGCAACCTGGTGGAGGTTAGTATAGATGGACTAATAGAACATTTCCCACACACTGCTACAAGCTCAAATATTTTTTCAGAGCTAGATGCAGATTAAAATTATTTTGAATTTGCAACCTGGTGGAGGTTAGTATAGATGGACTAATAGAACAATTCCCACACACTGCTACAAGCTCAAATATTTTTTCAGAGCTAGATGCAGATAAAAATTATTTTGAATTTGCAACTTGGTGGAGGTTAGTATAGATGGACTAATAGAACAAGTCCCACACACTGCTACAAGCCCAAATATTTTTTAAGAGCTAGATGCCTATAAAAATTATTTTGAATTTGCAACCTGGTGGAGGTTAGTATAGATCGACTAATAGAACAAGTCCCACACACTGCTACAAGCCCAAATATTTTTTCAGAGCTAGATGCAAATAAAAGTTATTTTGAATTTGCAACCTGGTGGAGGTTAGTATAGATGGACTAATAGAACAAGTCCCACATCCTGCTACAATCCCAAATATTTTTTCAGAGCTAGTTGCACATAAAAATTATTTTGAATTTGCAACCAGGTGGAGGTTAGTATAGATGGACTAATAGAACAGGTCCCATACACTGCTACAAGCCCAAATATTTTTTCAGATCTAGATGCAGACAACAATTATTTTGAATTTGCAACCTGGTGGATTTTAGTATAGATGGACTAATAGAACAGGTCCCATACACTGCTACAAGCCCAAATATTTTTTCAGAGCTAGATGCAGATAAAAATTATTATAACTTTGCAACCTGGTGGAGTTAGTATAGATGGACTAATACAGCAATTCCCACACACTGCTACAAGCCCAAATATTTTTTCCGAGCTAGATGCAGATAAAAATTATTTTGAATTTGCAACCTGGTGGAGGTTAGTATAGATGGTCTAGTAGAACAAGTCCCACACACTGCTCCAAGCCCAAATTTTTTTTTCAGAGCTAGATGCAGATAAAAAAAAAATTGACTTTGAATCCTGGTGGTTAGTATAGATGGACTAATAGAACAATTCCCACACACTGCTACAAGCCCAAATATTTTCTCAGAGCTAGATGCAGATAAAAATTATTTTGAATTTGCAACCTGGTGGAGGTTAGTATAGATGGACTAATAGAACATTTCCCACACACTGCTACAAGCTCAAATATTTTTTCAGAGCTAGATGCAGATAAAAATTATTTTGAATTTGCAACTTGGTGGAGGTTAGTATTGATGGACTCATAGAATGAGTCCCACACACTGCTACAAGCCCAAATATTTTTTTCACAGCTAAATGCAGATAAAAATTATTTTGAATTTGCAACCTGGTGGAGGTTAGTATAGGTGGACTAATAGAACAAGTCCCACACACTGCTACATGCCCAAATATTTTTTTCAGAGCTAGATGCAGATTAAAATTATTTTGAATTTGCAACCTGGTGGAGGTTAGTATAGATGGACTAATAGAACAAGTCCCACACACTGCTACAAGCCCAAATATTTTTTCAGAGCTAGATGCCTATAAAAATTATTTTGAATTTGCAACCTGGTGGAGGTTGGTATAGATCGACTAATACAACAAGTCCCACACACTGCTACAAGCCAAATATTTTTTCAGAGCTAGATGCAAATAAAAGTTATTTTGAATATACAACCAGGTGGAGGTTAGTATAGATGGACTAATAGAACAAGTAGCACACACTGCTACAAGCCCAAATATTTTTTCAGATCTAGATGCAGACAAAAATTATTTTGAATTTGCAACCTGGTGGAGGTTAGTATTGATGGACTAATAGAACACGTCCCACACACTGCTACAAGCCCAAATATTTTTTCAGAGCTAGATGCAGATAAAAATTATTTTGAATTTGCAACCACTTGGAGGTTTGTATAGATGGACTAATAGAACAAGTACCACACACTGTTACAAGCCCAAATATTTTTTCAGAGCTAGATGCAGATAAAAATTATTTTGAATTTGCAACCTGGTGGAGGTTTGTATAGATGGACTAATAGAACAAGTCCCACACACTGCTACAAGCCCAGATATTTTTTCAGAGGTAGATGCAGATAAAAATTATTTTGAATTTGCAACCTGGTGGAGGTTAGTATAGATGGACTAATAGAACAAGTCCCACACACTGCTACAAGCCAAAATATTTTTTTAAGAGCTAGATGCAGATAAAAAAAATTTGACTTTGAAACCTGGTGGTTAGTATAGATGGACTAATAGAACAAGTCCCACACTCTGCTACAAGCCCATATATTTTCTCAGAGCTAGATGCAGATAAAAATTATTTTGAATTTGCAACCTGGTGGAGGTTAGTATAGATGGACTAATAGAACAAGTCCAACACACTGCTACAAGCCTAAATATTTTTTCAGAGCTAGATGCAGATAAAAATTGTTTTGACTTTGAAACCTGGTGTGTTAGAACCTTGCTCTTAGGTTTTTTCTATTGCTGGTCACTCACATGACCTTGTTGGCCTATTTAGTCCTGCTCCGCCCTTCTGGCTTTGCTGGACTTCATTGTATTACTACTCTTTAGCTAGCCTGTGCTCAGTATCTAACTCTGTTAGTTTGCTTGGTCTTCGGACCTCTGTGTTCTATATATTTTGTTTGTTCGTCTGTCTGCTACTATTTCTGTTTGGAGGTGTCCATTTTGCTCCCAGTCCCTAGTACTTGTAGGGATTACTTCCCCACATCTATAGGTCTCCGTACAGACTAGCTGAGGACTTTAGCAGGTCTGATCGCAGGATCAGGTTCCCTGTTACATCGTAGGGATCAAGCTGAGTTCTATCGTAGGGACAGATCTCCTCTCTTTCCTTAGCTCTGGTAGCAGAACATAACAGTAAGTCCAGCCTGCAAATTCTCTAAGGAAAGATTTTTCTGTTCCATCATGGTGTCGGTTCTGGATTTGGCTAAACGCCTGCAGGAACTCTCTCTGGAGGTGGCCGAGCTCCATCAGCACTTGAGTAACTGTCCTGGAGCACATTTCTTGGAGCCTAAGGTACGTTTGCCTGATTTATTTTTTGGTGAACACCAAGAATTTTTTTCATTTAAAAATGCTTGCTTATTGTATTTTCGTTTGAGACCCAGGTCCTCTGGGGATGAATCCCAGCGCATAGGGTTCATAATGTCACTTTTCCGCAAAGAGCCTCAGGAGTGGGCCTTTTCTTTGCAACCTAGTGATACATGCTTTAGATCAGTGGATAGTTTTTTTTCTGCTTTGGGGCTATTATATGATGATCCTGACCGTGTCTCATCTGCTGAGACTGAGTTGAGACGTTTGAGACAGGGATCAGGTAATGTGGAAAAATATTGTACTCATTTCCGTCGGTGGTCTACTCAAATAGGGTGGAACGATTCTGCTCTGAAGAGTCTGTTTCTTGCTGGGCTTAGTGAAAGGGTTAAAGACCTGCTAATTGCTTATCCCACACCTGAAGATTTGCAACAGGCTATGCAATTAGCTATACGGGTGGATAGGAGACTGTGTGCAAGGGTTAATGAGAGCAAATCCTCTGCTATGTCAGTTTCTGGTCATGAGAATGTGTGTACTGACAGTGGAGAGCCGATGGAGATTGGAGCGATGGCACCTCGCTCTCAAGAAAAGGACCGCAGATTTTCTGAAGGTTTGTGTTTCTATTGCGGAAATTCTGGTTATTTCATTAAAAGCTGTGTGCTTCGTATGAAGAAAGAAAAAAAAATGGTCAGTCATGCCCGTATTGCCTGTTTAAATTCCAAGGGTGTATTTTTAGCTGCTTCCACTATTGCTCAGGATAAATTAATGGAATTTCGGGTGTTTGTCGATTGTGGGTCTACTCTGAATGTAATTGATGGGGGATTCTTGGAAAAACTCAATTTAAAACCCGAACCTTTGTCATCCCCCATTGCTGTGGTTTCTGTGGATGGCTCCCCTTTGAAGAATGTTACTCTCAAGGTCTGTGAATTTCCTCTCACTATTAATGGTGTTCACCATGAGAAATTGGATTTGGTAGTTTTGAATAACTTGCCTTCTCCGGTGGTGTTGGGATTGCCCTGGTTAAAATTGCACAATCCTGTACTGGATTGGTCTACCAATGAAATTAAATCCTGGAGCCATAAATGTTATGACAAGTGTTGTAACGGGCGTATTGCAGCTGTGGATAGGGGGGAATTCCCTGTTCCTATTCAGGATTTTTGGAGAGTTTTTTCTGAGAAGGAATCGCAGGTTTTGCCTCCCCATAGAGACTATGATTGTACTATTGAATTTGTCCCTGGAGCGACTCTTCCTAAAAGTCATTTATTTAACCTTACTATTCCTGAGAGAAAGGCTTTGGAGGAATACATACAGACAAGTTTGGCTGCCGGTCACATTAGGCCCTCTAAGTCTCCTGTGGCGGTTGGATTTTTTTTTGTAAAAAAAAAGGACGGCGGTTTACGTCCTTGTCTGGATTTTCGTGAGATCAACAAAATTACTGTACGCAATCCTTACCCACTGCCATTCATTCCTGATCTGTTTAACCAGTTAGTGGGGGCCAAGTGGTTCTCTAAAATTGACCTTCGGGGGGCATACAATCTGTTGCGCATGAAGGAGGGTGACGAATGGAAGACTGCTTTTAACACTCCTGTGGGTCATTTTGAGAATTTGGTTATGCCTTTTGGTCTTACTAATTCTCCTGCATTTTTTCAGAATCTTATTAATGACATCCTTACACCTTTGATCGGCAAAAATGTGGTTGTGTATTTGGATGACATTTTGATTTATTCGCTGGATCTGGAATCTCATTGGCGGAGCGTACTTGAAGCATTACAGTTATTAATTGACAATTCGCTTTTTGCTAAGCTGGAGAAATGTGAGTTCGCTGTACAGAGAATTAGTTTTTTGGGCTACATTATCTCCAGCGAAGGTTTTGAGATGGACCCGGTGAAAGTTCAAGCTGTGCAGGAATGGCCTAGGCCTATTGGTTTGAAATCGATACAGAGGTTTTTGGGTTTCGCCAATTATTATAGAAAATTCATTAAAATTTTTTCTATTATTGTCAAACCTCTGACTGATCTCACCAGGAAAGGTGCTGATGCGGTTCAGTGGACTGCTGAGGCCATTGAAGCTTTTGTGTATCTCAAGGAGAGGTTCACCTCTGCTCCCATCCTTATGCAGCCTGATGTGACTAAGACGTTTTTGGTTGAGGTTGATGCTTCCTCTGTGGGGGTTGGCGCAGTATTGTCTCAGGATAACGGGGATGGAGTACATCCCTGTGCCTTTTTTTCAAAAAAATTTTCGGAGACTGAACTGAATTACGATATTGGTAATCGGGAATTATTGGCTATTAAACTCGCATTTGAACACTGGCGCCACCTCTTGGAAGGTGCTGAATTTCCCGTTCAGGTTTTTACGGATCATAAAAATCTGATATATCTTGATGCTGCCAAGCACCTGAATGCCCGTCAGGCTAGGTGGGCACTGTTTTTCTCGCGGTTTAATTTTTCCGTTACTTACATCCCAGGTACTAAGAATGTTAAGGCGGATGCCTTGTCTCGCAGTTTTTCTCCCATAGTCGGTGCTGAGAAAGAGGAGAACATTTTACAAGAAGGTGTTGTGATAGCTGCTTTGGACTCTGTTTTGGAAGATGAGATTCTTAAAGCACAGGAGAATGCCCCATCTAACACTCCCCATGGGAGGTTGTTTGTGCCTGGGACCTTTAGGAGAGATTTGTTTGTTGAGTGTCACGAATCTCGGTTGGCAGGTCATCCCGGAATCTCTGAGACCAAGAGACTGGTGGGTCGCAGTTTTTGGTGGCCTGGATGGCAGAAGGAAGTCATTAAGTGGGTGCGTTAATGTACTATATGTGTTAGATCTAAGTCCTCACATACTCCTGCTGCGGGGTTACTTTGCCCTCTGGAGGTTCCCAGTGCTCCTTGGACACATTCGGCTATGGACTTTATAACTAACCTTCCCCCCTCTGAGGGTTTTACTGTCATCTGGGTGGTCGTGGACCGTTTTAGCAAGATGTGTCACTTGGTTCCCTTCGTCAAACTGCCCTGTGCTAAGACTCTCGCTAAGGCCTTTGTCAAGGAAATTGTCAGACTTCATGGCATTCCTACTGACATTGTTTCTGATAGGGGACCTCAGTTCGTGGCTCGTTTTTGGCGCGCCTTTTGTGACAGGTTGGGAGTTCATTTGTCGTTCTCATCCCGATATCATCCTGAATCTAATGGCCAGACAGAAAGGAAAAACCAGGATGTTGAGCAGTTCTTGCGTTGTTTTGTGGCAGACAATCAAGAGGGGTGGTCTGAGTTTCTGCCACTTGCTGAATTTGCTCTGAACAATCATACATCTTCTTCTGCTGGTTGTTCCCTTTTTTTGTTGTTCTGGGAGACATCCGTCGTTTGGGTCGTTCTCCAAGTTGGTATCTGCCATGCCTGAGGAGGAGAATTTTTCCGGCGATTTGGAGAGAGTTTGGACGGATGTGCATGGTAATCTTCAGGAGGCTAACAGAAAATCTAAAGACTACTTTGATAGGAAACGACAGGAGGTTTTGTTCGCTGTTGGTGACATGGTTTGGTTGTCCTCTAGGAATCTGCGGTTGAGGATTCCTTCTAAGAAATTGGGTCCCAAGTTTGTAGGGCCCTTTAAGGTGCTTCAGGTTGTCAACCAATCTGCTGTTAGGTTGGAGGTTCCTACCTCCTGGAGAATTAATCCGGTGTTTCATGTCTCTCTGTTGAAAAAAGCTGTTATGTCGGATTGTGACGCCTCTGCCTCTGTTCCTCCGGTGGTGGAGGACGGGGAATATGAAATTTCTCGCATCCTTAATTCTAGACGGTATAGAGGTAGTTTGCAGTATCTCGTGGCCTGGAAAGGTTTCGGACCCGAGGATAACTCATGGGTGAGGTCGGTTGATGTTTCCGCGTCCAGACTTATCAGAGCGTTTCACAGGAGATTTCCTGATAAGCCTGGTCCTAGGGGATCCGGAGGATCCTCTTAGAAGGGGGGGTACTGTTAGAACCTTGCTCTTAGGTTTTTTCTATTGCTGGTCACATGACCTTGTTGGCCTATTTAGTCCTGCTCCGCCCTACTGGCTTTGCTGGACTTCATTGTATTACTACTCTTTAGCTAGCCTGTGCTCAGTATCTAACTCTGTTAGTTTGCTTGGTCTTCGGACCTCTGTGTTCTATATATTTTGTTTGTTCGTCTGTCTGCTACTATTTCTGTTAGGAGGTGTCCATTTTGCTACCAGTCCCTAGTACTTGTAGGGATTCCTTCCCCACATCTATAGGTCTCCATACAGACTAGCTGAGGACTTTAGCAGGTCTGATCGCAGGATCAGGTTCCCTGTTACATCGTAGGGATCACGCTGAGTTCTATCGTAGGGACAGATCTCCTCTCTTTCCTTAGCTCTGGTAGCAGAACATAACATGGTGGAGGTTAGTATAGATGGACAAATAGAAAAAATCCCACACACTGATACAAGCCCAAATATTTTTTCAGAGCTAGATGCAGATAAAAATTATTTTGAATTTGAAACCTGGTGGAGGATAGTATAGATGAACTAATCGAACAAGTCTCACACACTGCTACAAGCCCAAATATTTTTTCAGAGCTAGATGCAGATAAAAATTATTTTGAATTTGCAACCTGGTGGAGGTAAGTATAGATGGACTAATAGAACAAGTCCCACACACTGCTACAAGCCCAAATATTTTTTAAGAGCTAGATGTCTAAAAAATTATTTTGAATTTGCAACCTGGTGGAGGTTAGTATAGATCGACTAATAGAACAAGTCCCACACACTGCTACAAGCCCAAATATTTTTTCAGATCTAGATGCAGACAAAAATTATTTTGAATTTGCACCCTGGTGGAGGTTAGTATAGATGGACTAATAGAACAAGTCCCACACACTGCTACAAGCCAAATATTTTTTCAGAGCTAGATGCAGATAAAAATTATTTTAACTTTGCAACCTGGTGGAGGTTAGTATAGATGGACTAATAGAACAATTCCCACACACTGCTACAAGCCCAAATATTTTTTCAGAGCTAGATGCAGATAAAAATTATTTTGAATTTGCAACCTGGTGGAGGTTAGTATAGATGGACTAATAGAACAAGTCCCACACACTGCTACAAGCCCAAATATTTTTTCAGAGCTAGATGCAGATAAAAATTATTTTGAATTTGCAACCTGGTGGAGGTTTGTATAAATGGACTAATAGAACAAGTCCCACACATTGCTACAAGCCCAAATATTTTTTCAGAGCTAGATGCAGATAAAAATTATTTTGAATATTCAACCTGGTGGAGATTAGTATAGATGGACTAATAGAACAAGTCCCACACACTGCTACAAGCCCAAATTTTTTTTTCAGAGCTAGACGCAGATAAAAAAAAAATTGACTTTGAAACCTGGTGGTTAGTATAGATGGACTAAAAGAACAATTCCCACACACTGCTACAAGCCCAAATATTTTCTCAGAGCTAGATGCAGATAAAAATTATTTTGAATTTGCAACCTGGTGGAGGTTAGTAAAGATGGACTAATAGAACAATTCCCACACACTGCTACAAGCTCAAATATTTTTTCAGAGCTAGATGCAGATAAAAATTATTTTGAATTTGCAACCTGGTGGAGGTTTGTATAAATGGACTAATAGAACAAGTCCCACACATTGCTACAAGCCCAAATATTTTTTCAGAGCTAGATGCAGATAAAAATTATTTTGAATTTGCAACCTGGTGGAGGTTAGTATAGATGGACTAATAGAACAAGTCCCACACACTGCTACAAGCCCCAATTTTTTTTTCAGAGCTAGACGCAGATAAAAAAAAATTGACTTTGAAACCTGGTGGTTAGTATAGATGGACTAATAGAACAATTCCCACACACTGCTACAAGCCCAAATATTTTCTCAGAGCTAGATGCAGATAAAAATTATTTTGAATTTGCAACCTGGTGGAGGTTAGTAAAGATGGACTAATAGAACAATTCCCACACACTGCTACAAGCTCAAATATTTTTTCAAAGCTAGATGCAGATAAAAATTATTTTGAATTTGCAACCTGGTGGAGGTTAGTATAGATGGACTAATAGAACAAGTCCCACACACTGCTACAAGCCCAAATATTTTTTCAGAGCTAGATGCAGATAAAAATTATTTTGAATTTGCAACCTGGTGGAGGTTTGCATAAATGGACTAATAGAACAAGTCCCACACATTGCTACAAGCCCAAATATTTTTTCAGAGCTAGATGCAAATAAAAATTATTTTGAATATGCAACCTGGTGGAGATTAGTATAGATGGACTAATAGAACAAGTCCCACACACTGCTACAAGCTCAAATATTTTTTCAGAGCTAAATGCAGATAAAAATTATTTTGAATTTGCAACTTGGTGGAGGTTAGTATAGATGGACTCATAGAATTAGTCCAATACACTGCTACAAGCCCAAATATTTTCTCAGAGCTAAATGCAGATAAAAAATATTTGACTTTGAAACCTGTTGGTTAGTATAGATGGACTAATAGAACAAGTCCCACACTCTGCTACAAGCCCAAATATTTTCTCAGAGCTAGATGCAGATAAAAATTATTTTGACTTTGAAACCTGGTGGAGGTTAGTATAGATGGACCAATAGAACAAGTCCAACACACTGCTACAAGCCTAAATATTTTTTCAGAGCTAGATGCTGATAAAAATTATTTTGACTTTGAAACCTGGTGGAGGTTGGTATAGATGGACTAATAGAAAAAATCCCACACACTGATACAAGCCCAAATATTTTTTCAGAGCTAGATGCAGATAAAAATTATTTTGAATTTGAAACCTGGTGGAGGATAGTATAGATGAACTAATAGAACAAGTCCAACACACTGCTACAAGCCTAAATATTTTTTCAGAGCTAGATGCAGATAAAAATTATTTTGAATTTGCAACCTGGTGGAGGTTAGTATAGATGGACTAATAGAACAAGTCCCACACACTGCTACAAGCCCAAATTTTTTTTTCAGAGCTAGACGCAGATAAAAAAAAAATTGACTTTGAAACCTGGTGGTTAGTATAGATGGACTAATAGAACAATTCCCACACACTGCTACAAGCCCAAATATTTTCTCAGAGCTATATGCAGATAAAAATTATTTTGAATTTGCAACCTGGTGGAGGTTAGTAAAGATGGACTAATAGAACAATTCCCACACACTGCTACAAGCTCAAATATTTTTTCAGAGCTAGATGCAGATAAAAATTATTTTGAATTTGCAACTTGGTGGAGGTTAGTATAGATGGACTCATAGAATTAGACCCACACACTGCTACAAGCCCAAATATTTTTTCAGAGGTAAATGCAGATAAAAGATATTTGACTTTGAAACCTGTTGGTTAGTATAGATGGACTAATAGAACAAGTCCCACACTCTGCTACAAGCCCAAATATTTTCTCAGAGATAGATGCAGATAAAAATTATTTTGACTTTGAAACCTGGTGGAGGTTAGAATAGATGGACTAATAGAACAAGTCCAACACACTGCTACAAACCTAAATATTTTTTCAGAGCTAGATGCTGATAAAAATTATTTTGACTTTGAAACCTGGTGGAGATTGGTATAGATGGACTAATAGAAAAAATCACACACACTGATACAAGCCCAAATATTTTTTCAGAGCTAGATGCAGATAAAAATTATTTTGAATTTGAAACCTGGTGGAGGATAGTATAGATGAACTAATAGAACAAGTCTCACACACTGCTACAAGCCCAAATATTTTTTCAGAGCTAGATGCAGATAAAAATTATTTTGAATTTGCAACCTGGTGGAGGTTAGTATAGATGGACTAATAGAACAAGTCTCACACACTGCTACAAGCCCAAATATTTTTTAAGAGCTAGATGCCTATAAAAATTATTTTGAATTTGCAACCTGGTGGAGGTTAGTATAGATCGACTAATAGAACAAGTCCCACACACTGCTACAAGCCCAAATATTTTTTCAGAGCTAGATGCAAATAAAAGTTATTTTGAATTTGCAACCTGGTGGAGGTTAGTATATATGTAATAATAGAACAAGTCCCACACACTGCTACAAGCCCAAATATTTTTTCAGAGCTAGTTGCACATAAAAATTATTTTGAATTTGCAACCAGGTGGAGGTTAGTATAGATGGACTAATAGAACAATTCCCACACACTGCTACAAGCTCAAATATTTTTTCAGAGCTAGATGCAGATAAAAATTATTTTGAATTTGCAACCTGGTGGAGGTTTGTATAAATGGACTAATAGAACAAGTCCCACACATTGCTACAAGCTCAAATATTTTTTCAGAGCTAGATGCAGATAAAAATTATTTTGAATTTGCAACCTGGTGGAGGTTAGTATAGATGGACTAATAGAACAAGTCCCACACACTGCTACAAGCCCCAATTTTTTTTTCAGAGCTAGACGCAGATAAAAAAAAATTTACTTTGAAACCTGGTGGTTAGTATAGATGGACTAATAGAACAATTCCCACACACTGCTACAAGCCCAAATATTTTCTCAGAGCTAGATGCAGATAAAAATTATTTTGAATTTGCAACCTGGTGGAGGTTAGTAAAGATGGACTAATAGAACAATTCCCACACACTGCTACAAGCTCAAATATTTTTTCAAAGCTAGATGCAGATAAAAATTATTTTGAATTTGCAACCTGGTGGAGGTTAGTATAGATGGACTAATAGAACAAGTCCCACACACTGCTACAAGCCCAAATATTTTTTCAGAGCTAGATGCAGATAAAAATTATTTTGAATTTGCAACCTGGTGGAGGTTTGCATAAATGGACTAATAGAACAAGTCCCACACATTGCTACAAGCCCAAATATTTTTTCAGAGCTAGATGCAAATAAAAATTATTTTGAATATGCAACCTGGTGGAGATTAGTATAGATGGACTAATAGAACAAGTCCCACACACTGCTACAAGCTCAAATATTTTTTCAGAGCTAAATGCAGATAAAAATTATTTTGAATTTGCAACTTGGTGGAGGTTAGTATAGATGGACTCATAGAATTAGTCCAATACACTGCTACAAGCCCAAATATTTTCTCAGAGCTAAATGCAGATAAAAAATATTTGACTTTGAAACCTGTTGGTTAGTATAGATGGACTAATAGAACAAGTCCCACACTCTGCTACAAGCCCAAATATTTTCTCAGAGCTAGATGCAGATAAAAATTATTTTGACTTTGAAACCTGGTGGAGGTTAGTATAGATGGACCAATAGAACAAGTCCAACACACTGCTACAAGCCTAAATATTTTTTCAGAGCTAGATGCTGATAAAAATTATTTTGACTTTGAAACCTGGTGGAGGTTGGTATAGATGGACTAATAGAAAAAATCCCACACACTGATACAAGCCCAAATATTTTTTCAGAGCTAGATGCAGATAAAAATTATTTTGAATTTGAAACCTGGTGGAGGATAGTATAGATGAACTAATAGAACAAGTCCAACACACTGCTACAAGCCTAAATATTTTTTCAGAGCTAGATGCAGATAAAAATTATTTTGAATTTGCAACCTGGTGGAGGTTAGTATAGATGGACTAATAGAACAAGTCCCACACACTGCTACAAGCCCAAATTTTTTTTTCAGAGCTAGACGCAGATAAAAAAAAAATTGACTTTGAAACCTGGTGGTTAGTATAGATGGACTAATAGAACAATTCCCACACACTGCTACAAGCCCAAATATTTTCTCAGAGCTATATGCAGATAAAAATTATTTTGAATTTGCAACCTGGTGGAGGTTAGTAAAGATGGACTAATAGAACAATTCCCACACACTGCTACAAGCTCAAATATTTTTTCAGAGCTAGATGCAGATAAAAATTATTTTGAATTTGCAACTTGGTGGAGGTTAGTATAGATGGACTCATAGAATTAGACCCACACACTGCTACAAGCCCAAATATTTTTTCAGAGGTAAATGCAGATAAAAGATATTTGACTTTGAAACCTGTTGGTTAGTATAGATGGACTAATAGAACAAGTCCCACACTCTGCTACAAGCCCAAATATTTTCTCAGAGATAGATGCAGATAAAAATTATTTTGACTTTGAAACCTGGTGGAGGTTAGTATAGATGGACTAATAGAACAAGTCCAACACACTGCTACAAACCTAAATATTTTTTCAGAGCTAGATGCTGATAAAAATTATTTTGACTTTGAAACCTGGTGGAGATTGGTATAGATGGACTAATAGAAAAAATCACACACACTGATACAAGCCCAAATATTTTTTCAGAGCTAGATGCAGATAAAAATTATTTTGAATTTGAAACCTGGTGGAGGATAGTATAGATGAACTAATAGAACAAGTCTCACACACTGCTACAAGCCCAAATATTTTTTCAGAGCTAGATGCAGATAAAAATTATTTTGAATTTGCAACCTGGTGGAGGTTAGTATAGATGGACTAATAGAACAAGTCTCACACACTGCTACAAGCCCAAATATTTTTTAAGAGCTAGATGCCTATAAAAATTATTTTGAATTTGCAACCTGGTGGAGGTTAGTATAGATCGACTAATAGAACAAGTCCCACACACTGCTACAAGCCCAAATATTTTTTCAGAGCTAGATGCAAATAAAAGTTATTTTGAATTTGCAACCTGGTGGAGGTTAGTATATATGTAATAATAGAACAAGTCCCACACACTGCTACAAGCCCAAATATTTTTTCAGAGCTAGTTGCACATAAAAATTATTTTGAATTTGCAACCAGGTGGAGGTTAGTATAGATGGACTAATAGAACAATTCCCACACACTGCTACAAGCCCAAATATTTTTTCAGAGCTAGATGCAGATAAAAATTATTTTGAATTTGCAACCTGGTGGAGGTTAGTATAGATGGACTAATAGAACAAGTCCCACACACTGCTACAGGCCCAAATATTTTTTAAGAGCAAGATGCCTATAAAAATTATTTTGAATTTGCAACCTGGTGGAGGTTAGTATAGATCGACTAATAGAACAAGTCCCACACACTGCTACAAGCCCAAATATTTTTTCAGAGCTAGATGTAAATAAAAGTTATTTTGAATTTGCAACCTGGTGGAGGTTAGTTTAGATGGACTAATAGAACGAGTCCCACGCCCTGCTACAAGCCCAAATATCTTTTCAGAGCTAGTTGCACATAAAAATTATTTTGAATTTGCAACCAGGTGGAGGTTAGTATAGATGGACTAATAGAACAAGTCCCACACACTGCTACAAGCCCAAATATTTTTTCAGATCTAGATGCAGACAAAAATTATTTTGAATTTGCAACCTGGTGGAGGTTAGTATTGATGGACTAATAGAACAAGTCCCACACACTGCTACAAGCCCAAATATTTTTTCAGAGCTAGATGCAGATAAAAATTATTTTAACTTTGCAACCTGGTGAAGGTTAGTATAGATGGACTAATAGAACAATTCCCACACACTGCTACAAGCCCAAATATTTTTCAGAGCTAGATGCAGATAAAAATTATTTTGAATTTGCAACCTGGTGGAGGTTAGTATAGATGGACTAATAGAACAAGTCCCACACACTGCTACAATCCCAAATATTTTTTCAGAGCTAGATGCAGATAAAAATTATTTTGAATTTGCAACCTGGTGGAGGTTAGTATAGATGGACTAATAGAACAAGTCCCACACACACACTGCTACACGCCCAAATATTTTTTCAGAGCTAGATGCAGATAAAAATTATTTTGAATTTGCAACCTGGTGGAGGTTTGTATAGATGGACTAATAGAACAAGTCCCACATACTGCTACAAGCCCAAATATTTTTTCAGAGCTAGATGCAGATAAAAATTATTTTGAATTTGCAACCTGGTGGAGGTTAGTATAGATGGACTAATAGAACAAGTCCCACACACTGCTACAAGCCCAAATTTTTTTTCAGAGCTAGATACAGATAAAAAAAAATTTGACTTTGAAACCTGGTTATTAGTATAGATGGACTAATAGAACAATTCCCACACACTGCTACAAGCCCAAATATTTTCTCAGAGCTAGATGCAGATAAAAATTATTTTGAATTTGCAACCTGGTGGAGGTTAGTATAGATGGACTAATAGAACAATTCCCACACACTGCTACAAACTCAAATATTTTTCCAGAGCTAGATGCAGATAAAAATTATTTTGAATTTGCAAATTGGTGGAGGTTAGCATAGATGGACTCATAGAATGAGTCCCACACACTGATACAAGCCCAAATATTTTTTCAGAGCTAAATGCAGATAAAAATTATTTTGAATTTGCAGCCTGGTGGAGGTTAGTATAGATGGACTAATAAAACAAGTCCCACACTCTGCTACAAACCCAAATATTTTTTCAGAGCTAGATGGAAATAAAAATTATTTTGAATTTGCAACCAGGTGGAGGTTAGTATAGATGGACTAATAGAACAAGTCCCACACACTGCTACAAGACCAAATATTTTTTATGAGCTAGATGCAGATAAAAATTATTTGGAATTTGCAACCTGGTGGAGGTTAGTATAGATGGACTAATAGAACAAGTCCCACACACTGCTGCAAGCCCAAATATTTTTTCAGAGCTAGATGCAAATAAAAATTATTTTGAATTTGCAACCAGGTGGAGGTTAGTATAGATGGACTAATAGAACAAGTCCCACACACTGCTACAAGCCCAAATATTTTTTCAGAGCTATATGCAGATAAAAATTATTTTGAATTTGCAACTTGGTGGAGGTTAGTATAGATGGACTCATTGAATGAGTCCCACACACTGCTACAAGCCCAAATATTTTTAAGAGCTAGATGCCTATAAAAATTATTTTGAATTTGCAACCTTGTGGAGGTTAGTATAGATCTACTAATAGAACAAGTCCCACACACTGCTACAAGCCCAAATATTTTTTCAGAGCTAGATGCAAATAAGTTATTTTGAATTTGCAACCTGGTGGAGGTTAGTATAGATGGACTAATAGAACTAGTCCCACACCCTGCTACAAGCCCAAATATTTTTTCAGAGCTAGTTGCACATAAAAATTATTTTGAATTTGCAACCAGGTGGAGGTTAGTATAGATGGACTAATAGAACAAGTCCCACACACTGCTACAAGCCCAAATATTTTTTCAGATCTAGATGCAGACAAAAATTATTTTGAATTTGCAACCTGGTGGAGGTTAGTATAGATGGACTAATAGAACAAGTCCCACACACTGCTACAAGCCCAAATATTTTTTCAGAGCTAGACGCAAATAAAAATTATTGTGAATTTGCAACCAGGTGGAGGTTAGTATAGATGGACTAATAGAACAAGTCCCACACACTGCTACAAGCCCAAATATTTTTTCAGAGCTAGATGCAGATAAAAATTATTTTGAATTTGCAACCTGGTGGAGGTTAGTATAGATGGACTAATAGAACAAGTCCCACACACTGCTACAAGCCCAAATATTTTTTCAGTGCTAGATGCAGAAAAAAAATATTTTGAATTTGCAACCTGGTGGAGGTTAGCATAGATGGACTAATAGAACAAGTCCCACACACTGCTACAAGCCCAAATATTTTTTCAGAGCTAGATGCAGATAAAAAATATTCTGAATTTGCAACCTGGTGGAGGTTAGTATAGATGAACTAATAGAACAATTCCCACACACTGCTACAAGCCCAAATATTTTTTCAGAGCTAGATGCAGATAAAAACTATTTTGAACTTGCGACCTGGTGGAGGTTAGTATAGATGGACTAATAGAATAAGTCCCACACACTGCTACAAGCCCAAATATTTTTTCAGAGCTAGATGCAGATAAAAATTAATTTGACTTTGCAACCTGGTGGAGTTTAGTATAGATGGACTAATAGAACAAGTCCCACACACTGCTACAAGCCCAAATATTTTTTCAGAGCTAGATGCAGATTAGAGATGAGCGGTGTTCGACTAGAACTGTTCGCCAATCTCAAATTCGAGCTGTTTTGGGCGGTGTTCGAGTTGTTCGACGAACCCGAACGATTTGCAAAAAATTCGGCTGTTGGAGGTTATGTTCGATAACTGTTCGTGCAACAAAAGCGTGTCCTGCATGTCTGGCACTATTTAGAGCACCAATCATGCAGGGATTGTCTGCCACTCACTGTAATGCCACAGCCATGGTGGTTGTGGCATTAGAGTGATTGCCCAAATCGATGGGAACAGTGCTCACACTGAAACATGAAAAGCCGGCAATTCAGCAGCGGCATACACCGGTACCCGACAATTTAGAACCGAAAGAATAGAGCTTCACACATAGATTAGATAGATAGAAACATGTCAGTCACATACATAAGAAGTACAGTGACAGTGTTGATTACTGTACTTGCCATTTAGTGTAAAGGATTTATTTAAAAAAATATTAGTGTTTTCATGCACCGTCTCTTTAGAAAAGCCGGCCGGCAATTCAGCAGCGGTACCCGACAATTTAGAATGGAAGGAGTAGAGAATCACACATAGATTAGATAGATAGAAACATGTCAGTCACATATATATGAAGTACAGTGACAGTGTTGATTACTGTACTTGTCATTTAGTGTTAAAATAAAGGATTTATTTAAAAAAAAATTGGCGTGGGGTTCCCCATAATTTTAGACTCTAGCGGAGGTTAAGCAGACAGCTGGGGCAGATGTTTGAAGCCTGGGAAGGGGTAATACCCACGGAGCTTCCCAGGCTACTAATATCAGCCCCCAGCTGAATGCCTAGCCTTTACTAGCTATTAAAATGGGGGACCCCCCAAAATATTGACGTGGGGTCCCCCCTATTTTAATAGCTAGCAAAGGCTAGGCAGACAGCTAGGGGCTGATATTAATAGCCCAGGAAGGGTGCCATGAATATTGGCCCCCTCCCAGGCTAGAAACACCAGCCGTCAGCTGCCCCAGAAATGGCGCATCCATAGGATGCGTCAATTCTGGCACTTAGCCTCGCTCTTCCCACTGCCCTGTAGCGGTGGCAGTTGGGTAATAGGGCTGGGGTTGATGTCAGCTCATAATGACAGCTGACATCAAGCCCAGGTTAGTAATGGAGAGGCGTCTATAAGACACCCCCATTACTAACCCCATAGTCAAAGTTAAAAAAACCCACAAACACCCAGAATATAGTCCTTTAATTGAAATAAAGACACAATTCTTTATTGTTCTAAATTAAACCATACTTAAAATCACGCCCATTCCAGCTGAAGCCAACAATCCCCTGCAATAAAAGAAAAATAATAAAGCAACATAATCATCCTTACCTTTCCATGGTTCCCATGACAGCTTCAGCTCTGCTACATCGAGATGACAGGTTGGACCGCAGCAGAAAGCTGCCATCCAGCCTGTCATCCCGCAGACACTGAGAAGTGCAGGCTTGCTTGCGCTCCACAGTGTCTCTCTGTGACGGCATCCAGATGAGCCGAGTTAATGTCCAATGAACTCGGCTCACCTCATGCACGTCACTGACAGCGTGGGAAAATTCTCACGCTGAAGCGCTGAGTGCAGGAGAATTCTCCCACTCTGTCAGTGACGTACATGAGGTGAGCTCATGTCCAATGAACTCAGCTCACCTCATGCACGTCACTGACAGCGTGGGAAAATTCTCCTGCACTCAGCGCTTCAGCGTGAGAATTCTCCCACGCTGAAGCGCTGAGTGCAGGAGAATTTTCCCACGCTGTCAGTGACTTGCATGAGGTGAGCCGAGTTCATTGTCGGCTCATCTGGATGCCGTCACAGCGAGACACTGAGGAGCGTTCTGCTGAGGTCCAGCTTGTCATCTTGATGTAGCAGAGCTGGAGCTGTCCTGGGAACCATCGAAAGGTAAGGATGATGTTGGTTTATTATTTTATTTTTATTGCAGGAGATCGTTGGCTTCAGCTGGAATGGGCGTGACGGTAAGTATGGTTTAATTTAGAACAATAAAGAATTGTGTGTTTATTTCAATTAAAGGATTTTATTCTGGGTGTTTGTGTTTTTTTTAACTTTCAATATGGGGTTAGTAATGGGGGTGTCTTATAGACGCCTCTCCATTACTAACCTGGGCTTGATGTCAGCTGGCATTATAAGCTGACATCAACCCCAGCCCTATTACCCCACTGACACAGCTACAGGGCAGTGGGAAGAGCGAGGCTAAGTGCCAGAATTGACGCATCCTATGGATGCGCCATTTCTGGGGCGGCTGACGGCTGGTGTTTCTAGCCTGGGAGGGGGCCAATATTCATGGCACCCTTCCTGAGCTATTAATATCAGCCCCCAGCTGTCTGCCTAGCCTTTGCTAGCTATTAAAATAGGGGGGACCCCACGTCATTTTTTTGGGGGGGTCCCCATTTTAATAGCTAGTAAAGGCTAGGTATTCAGCTGGGGGCTGATATTAGTAGCCTGGGAAGCTCCATGGGTATTACCCCCTTCCCAGGCTTCAAACATCTGTCCCAGCCGTCTGCTTAACCTCCGCTAGAGACTAAAATTACGAGGAACCCCACGCTAATTTTTTTTTTAACATATCCTTTATTTTAACACTAAATGACAAGTACAGTAACCAACACTATCACTGTACTTATATATCTGACTGACATGTTTCTATCTATCTAATCTATGTGTGATGCTCTATCTTTCTGTTCTAAATTGTCGGGTACAGAGGCTGAATTGCCGGCCGGCTTTTTTAAAGAGACGGTGCATGAAAACACTATTATTTTTTTTAAATAAATCCTTTACACTAAATGACAAGTACAGTAAGGAACACTGTCACTGTACTTATTATATATGTGACTGACATGTTTCTATCTATCTAATCTATGTGTGAAGCTCTATTCTTTCTGTTCTAAATTGTCGGGTACCGCTGCTGAATTGCCGGCCGGCTTTTTTAAAGAGACGGTGCATGAAAACACTAATATTTTTTTTACTAAATCCTTTACACTAAATGACAAGTACAGTAACCAACACTGTCACTGTGCTTCTTATATGTGTGACTGACATGTTTCTATCTATCTAATCTATGTGTGATGCTCTATTCCTTCTTGTCTAAATTGTCGGGTACCGGTGTATGCCGCTGCTGAATTTGCCGGCCGGCTTTTTTAAAGAGAGTGTCTTCTGAGCAGTTAGTCAGCTTTTGGACACCTTTGAAGGTGTTTTCTATGTGTTTCTATGTGTTTTTGTTTGCCTGCCATTGGTTTTAATGGTGTTCGACTGTGTTCTAAGGTGTTCGACGAACAGTTCGACGAACAGTTCCTCGAACATCCCGGTGTTCGACGAACCGAACCGAACCCGAACACTATGGGGGTGGCTCAACACTAATGCAGATACAAATTATTTTGAATTTGAAATCAGGTGGAGGTTAGTATAGATGGACTAATAGAATCATGCGATGCCCAAAAGGTTTTACTTGGCTAGCAGCTGTAAAAATATTTGTATTCTATACACAGGTGGTGTAGCTTGCAACACAGATAGGCTACTCCACTGACTAACACACACTGCAAGAGGACAAAAAGGATTTGCTTAGATAGATTTAGCCAAATGCTCTGAAAAAAACTTGCACAGCACTGGCACTGACCTGACAGGCAAAAAGTGATAGGAACTGATGAAATCTAGCCCTCAAAAGGACTGCAATTACAATTAGTCTTTACTCCCAACCTATCTATTTAAGAGCACAGACCTGTCTGATAAAAGTCATAGGAAATTATGTAACCTAGTCCTCAAAAGGACTGCAATCACAACTATTCCCTGCTCCCAAGCTATCTGAAGATTTGTGCGAAAATTGGTTTGAAATTACCACTCAAAGTATAGCGCACACAGCCTCAGCGGTGCCGTCTAACACGCAGCTGCAGCAGTGAGAAAATGGTGGCTACGTGGAAAATGGCTGGGTCTTATAGGGCAAGGACATGTGACATACACTGCCAATGACATATGCCCTTACTTGTGTTTAAAAAAGCAGTTCGCTTCGTGTGTGCGCTGCTGATAGGCTGACAGATTGCACCTCCCCACTGTAAATGCGTTAAAGAGAAAAAAAAATGGAGATCTTCATTATTCATGCAGAGATCCATCCACTGCCCCTCCCCCGCCCCGCTGTACACTCAAACTGCGTATTAACATTAATTTTCAGCATTACTGAGAAAAAATCCAGTTCTGATTTTGGTGCACGAACAGTTATCGAACATAACTTCGAACAGCCGAATTTTTTTCAAATCGTTCGTGTTCGCTGAACGGCTCGAACACCGCCCAAAACAGCTCGAATTTGAGATTGGCGAACAGTTCGAGTCGAACACCGCTCATCTCTAGTTCCCACAAACGGCCACATCTCCACAGCTAACAATTTGGCAATGTGCGAGTTTAGTATTTGTGCTTGTGGGTGCGTGGCTGGGTACTTACTCTTTCTTTCCAAGCTCTCAGGCATGGACGTGGATGTGATTGATGTTTGTTGTGTGTGAGCAACCGTAGCTTGTGGGTAGGAGGCATGAGCGCCTGCTTTCTGAATAGCAGATTCTGAAGGACATTGCCCAGGCAAAATGGCATTTGTTTGACCCGCAGATGCAGATTTGGTACCCTGGTGTTCCGCCCACCTACTGGGGTGCTTGGCGGCCATGTGGTTTTGCATACTGGTGGTGCTCAGGTTGCATTTGCTCTGGTCTCTGCTCAACTTGGTATGGCAAATCCTACAGACTACAATGTTTTTCTCTGAAGGACTTTCAGAAAAAAAATTCCACACAGCAGCTGAACACCCCCTTGCCCTGACTTAGCACACAGCGGGTGTGCACTTGGGAACAGTTGACCCAGTTCTCACTCTGGGCAAACCACGACCCCTTGGTGCCTGTGTTGGTGCTACATATCCATCTTCCTCTGTGTTGCTGTCATGGCTATGCATGAAAACAGTCCAGGTCGGATCAGTGGACTCATCATCTACCACCTCATCTTCCTTCTCATCCTCCTTCCCAGTTGACATTGTAGGCTGACCTGATGGCAACTGTGTCTCATCATCATCAGCCTCCACCTCTGGAGACAGTAAATGACGTTCCTCCAAGTGGCTTTCTTCTGGCCGTAGGTCCTCAAATACTTGAGCATCAATGCACGCCACTTCCTCTTGTCCCTCTTCAATGCTACACGATGATAAGCCAGAGCCAACCAAAGGATACATACCAAACAGATTCTCGGAGTTGCCAAGCTTGGGGTAATATGTCTCTTGTGACTGATAATGGCAGGAGGAAGGAGAACCAGCTTCAGGATTGGATGGGCCAGCCTTCTGTGTAACCACAGTAGACTGTGTGGTCATGGAAGATTTCTTGTTGCTTGACAAATGCATAGAGGACTTGTCTGCTACCCAAGACAGAATCTGCTCTCGCTCTTCTGGCTTCCACACACGTTTACGTACCAGACTGGGAAATTTTTCCAGGAGCATGCATCAAGCTTCTTCTGACCTGACACAGACTGAGTGCCTTCTCGTGCACCACTGACAACACCACGTCCACGTCCCTTAATAACAGGCTTTTCTGGCATTTTGGGTTTTGTTGACAGATTTTCAGATGTTGATGGCACAAGCCAAACTAGATGTCACAGCCAAAATAGTGGATAAAATGGCCTGGTGCGTGCTTGGTAGCAGGCAGTAAGAAATGTTTGGAGTACGGCTTTGCATAGGGCACTAAACGCCTTTTTAAGTGGACTAATGTGGACAGAAGGCAGGCTGTCTCCCCAAAAACAGCGGGGAAAATGGGCTGGTGCATGCTTTGTAGCAGGCAGTAGGAAATGTTAGAACTACTGCTTTGCTATGCAGTGCATTAAACGCCTTTTTAAGTGGACTAATGTGGACAGAAGGCAGGCTGTCACCCCAAAAACATTGGGGAAAATGGCCTGGTGCGTGCTTGGTAGCAGGCAGTAGGAAATGTTTAGACTATTGCTTTGCATAGTGCACTAAACTCATTTTTTAGTGGCCTAATGAGAACAGAAGGCTGGCTGTCACCCCAAAAACAGTGGGGAAAATGGACTGGTGCATGCTTGGTAGCATGCAGAAGGAAATGTTTGGACTACTGCTTTGTGTAGGGCACTAAATGACTTTTTAAGTGGACTATTGTGAACAGAAGGCAGGCTGTCACCCCAAAAACAGCAGGGAAAATGGGCTGGTGCGTGCTTTGTAGCATGCAGTAGGAAATGTTTGGACTGCTGCTTTGCGTAGGGCACTAAATGCCTTTTTAAGTGGACTAATGTGGACAGAAGGCAGGCTGTCACCCCAAAAACAGCGGGGAAAATAGGCTGGTGAGTGCTTTGTAACAGGCGGTAGGAAATGTTTGGACTACTGATTTGTGTAGAGCACAAAATGCCTTTTTAAGTAGACTAATGTGCACAGAAGGCAGGCTGTCACCCCAAAAACAGCGGGGAAAATGGCCTGGTGCGTGCTTGGTAGTAGGTGGTGGGAAAAGTTTGGACTACTGCATTGCATAAGGCACTAAATTTCTTTTTAAGTGTACTAATGTGGACAGAAGGCAGGCTCTCACCCCAAAAACAGCTGGAAAAATGGGCTGATGCGTGCTTTGTAGCAGGCAGTAGGAAATGTTTGGACTACTGCTTTGCATAGGGCACTAAACATCTTTTTAAGTGTACTAGTGTGGACAGAAGGCAGGCTGTCACCCCAAAAACAGCAGGGAAAATGGGCTGATGCGTGCTTTGTAGCAGGCAGTAGGAAATGTTTGGACTATTGCTTTGTGTAGGGCACTAAACGCCTTTTTAAGTGGACTATTGTGGACAGAAGGCAAACTGTCACCCCCAAAACAGCAGGAAAAATGTCCTGGTGCGTGCTTGGTAGCAGGCAGTAGGAAATGTTTGGACTACTGCTTTGCGTAGGGCACTAAACACATTTTTAAGTGGACTAGTGTGGACAGAAGGCAGGCTGTCACTCCAAAAACAGCGGGGAAAATGGGCTGGTGCATGCTTTGTAACCGGCAGTAGGAAATGTTTGGACTACTGCTTTGTGAAGGGCACTAAATGACTTTTTAAGTGGACTATTGTGAACAGAAGGCAGGCTGTCACCCCAAAAACAGCAGGGAAAATGGGCTGGTGCGTGCTTTGTAGCATGCAGTAGGAAATGTTTGGACTGCTGCTTTGCGTAGGGCACTAAATGCCTTTTTAAGTGGACTAATGTGGACAGAAGGCGGGCTGTCACCCCAAAAACAGCGGGGAAAATAGGCTGGTGCGTGCTTTGTAACAGGCGGTAGGAAATGTTTGGACTACTGATTTGCGTAGAGCACAAAATGCCTTTTTAAGTAGACTAATGTGCACAGAAGGCAGGCTGTCACCCCAAAAACAGCGGGGAAGATGGCCTGGTGCGTGCTTGGTAGTAGGCGGTGGGAAATGTTTGGACTACTGCATTGCATAAGGCACTAAATGTCTTTTTAAGTGTACTAATGTGGACAGAAGGCAGGCTCTCACCCCAAAAACAGCAGGAAAAATGGGCTGATGCGTGCTTTGTAGCAGGCAGT
Organism: Phyllobates terribilis; assembly: GCF_046119375.1. Lineage (NCBI taxonomy): Eukaryota > Metazoa > Chordata > Amphibia > Anura > Dendrobatidae > Phyllobates > Phyllobates terribilis. Next base: position 527,410,872 of record NW_027362764.1, on the reverse strand, counting down.
AGGAAATGTTTGGACTACTGCTTTGTGTAGGGCACTAAACGCCTTTTTAAGTGGACTAATGTGGACAGAAGGCACGCTGTCACCCCAAAAACAGCAGGCAAAATGGGCTGATGCGTGCTTTGTAGCAGGCAGCAGGAAATGTTTGGACTATTGCTTTGCGTAGGGCACTAAACGCCTTTTTAAGTGGACTATTGTGGACAGCAGAAGCCAGGCTCTGATCCCTAAAACAGTGGGGAAAAAAGACTGGTGCTTTTAAAAAAAAAAAAAAAAAAAAAAAAAGGAGGCACAAAATGCGACTACTCTGTGTGCTGTAACAATATTGCTTTGCCTCTGACAAGAGTTGTTTTAAGATGGACACTGGAAGAACACTTTAACATCTCCCTACCTGATACACAATCTCTCCCTCCCTGTACTCTAACTTTGTTGTGTGTCTTCAGCTCTGAAAAGAGCAATTATTTGTTGGTATTTTGGAGCTAGTGAGCGGCTCCTTTAAACTGTCCCTGCTCGAGTGTCTCTCCCTCCCTACTCTACATTGAACTAGTATACACTGCAGGTAGCCCTTAAAAGGGCTTTTGTTTTATCAAGAGGCCTAAACACTCTCCCTAGCAGCTCAGCGATCTCTCCCTATGCTTGTAGAACGCAGGCTCTGGATGCAATGCGCACAAAATGGCGGCGGCAGGGCTTAAATAGATCCTATGACGCTGGGCGGCCAGCCAATCACAGTAATGCCACAACCAAGATGTCTGCGGCATTATTGTGATTGGTTAAGAAGCCCAGCATGTATAGTGGCTGCAAAGGAGGTGCCAAAACTTCAGGGCGGGACAACCGAATATAGCAAGGCGAGTACACAAATACTTGCAATATAACGAGTAACCCTAATACCGTACTATCCACGCGAATAGCGAATAGTAACGAATAGACTCTCTCATCACTAGTCAACCAGTCATAGTTTGTGTGGAAACTGCAATTCCAAGTTTCCAAATTCACCATAATTGCTACTGTACCCTGTGGATTGTTCAATCTTTAGCAAAATGATTTAGAGGGTTCAGCCTCAAAATAGCTGCAATTATTTATTTCTGAAAGTCATCGCTGCTATATAACAGTGACCATGGACTGCTCCTTTGAATTGTTGTTGTGCTGAAAGGTGCATTCCACCATCGATAGCAGTAATTATGGCCTGGTATGTACATGTCTTTCATGGCCCATTGAGTCAATTATATATTTTTTATTTTTTTCGAATAAGTTTGTATTGATGTTTTTTAATAAATATAAAAATGATGTACAATTAAAAAAACATAATACCATTTAAGATATTCATAATTCATGGGCATACTTATACACAGATATGTACTGAGAAATACCATAAAAATATAATACATAATATAAAAATATATATAAATCTATAAAGTACTATGTAGTATATTTTACATTTATTGTGTTTTACAATAGAGTTTTAATATGACCAGAATAGAAAATTATAGTTATTATTAGTAGTGAATTACTTTTAGACTAAGACAATATGCTGACTAGGAGTTTGACAGAATAGTTTCATTTCTACATTACTCATTGTCTCTTCTAATTATGTTATTATTAGTGATGAGCGAGCATGCTCGCTACTGCTCAGTGCTCGCCCGAGCATCTCACTGCTCGAGATGCTCGGCGCTCGCCGAGTATTTCTGGGGTTGCTCGGTGGGAGCTCGGGTCCCCTCCCTGCATGTTTGGCGCTCTTTAGAGCGCCAATCAACATGCAGGGATTGCCTGCCACTCGCTATAACACCGTAGCCATGTTGGCTGTAGCATTACAGTGATTGGCTGGCCACTCAGCGTCATCAGGTCTATATCAGACCTGGCGCCGCCATACTCCTCACAGTCACTCCGGAATCAGACAGTGTAGAGAGAGGTGCTGCTGCATCAGGGAGAGATTTGCTTGTGTATTAGGTAGTGTAGGGAGAAAAAACGTACATTACACATATCAATCTTAACAAACAGTCCTTTTGAGGACTAACTAATCCATCTGCAGAGATATCAGGCAGGCAGTGTATATAGGCAGGCAGGCAGGGTATATAGCAGACTGCAGTGCATATAGCATAAGAGGCTCCATTTCAATTGTGCCTTCTGCTGCTGTTAGATATTTCTATACAAAGGCCCAGGTCTCAGGGTCCAGGAATACTTTTTTTTGGATTTTAATCCTCATTATTTGCTTAAAAAGCAATCCAGAGAACACCGTTTTTCTGAGCAATTTGCTTGTTGGCACTGCAGAATACAGCCAGATCCTTTCCATATTAGAGAACTAGAAATTCAACTATTTAAAACTCTGTTTTCTCCGTCACACGGATCACATTTTTGATGTAAGAAAATACTGCAATTTCTGGCCTCCATTAACAATTTCTTTCAGTGTGTCAGTGAAGCAATTCACAGCAGTTTGCTGTTCAAACTACTTACCTACAGGCCAGGTATTTAAAACTCTGTTTTCTCCATCGCACGGATCACATGTAAGTTTGCTCCAAACTCAGTCATTTGTAGTGAGCGTGGAAGATACTGTCCTCCATTTAAAATGGACAAGGCACATGGCAAGGGATGGGGAACTGGACGTGATGGTGATGGTGCATGCAGAGGCCGAGGACAAGCCCGTGGGCAAGCCAAAATTGTGCCACAACAAACACCCACATCTTCTCGCCTGACCTTCCTATCCCAAATACTAGGGGACCGCAGCACACCACTACTGAACTCAGAGCAGTGTCAAAAGGTTGTTGGTTGGATAGCGGATAATGCTTCCAGTCACTTAGCCACCACCACCACCACCACCACCACCACCCTGTCTTCCACATGGTCAAGTCTCAGTAGCCGTGAGTCTGGACCGCATATTCCTCACCATGATCCTCCTTCCTCCCACAATGCCGAGTGCCGAGTGCCCGGAGACAAATGATCCCACACTTGGACACTCTGAAGAGCTGTTCACTTTTCCATTTATAGATTCGGGCCTCTCGCCCGGTCCACTTGTAGCGGGGCAAGAGGAGATCGCATGTAGCGATGCCCAAATATTTGAGCAGCCACATGAAGGCGATGGTGGGAAAGTGTCACAAGAGGTGGATGATGTTGAGACACAATTGCCGGAAAGTCAGAAGGAGGACCAGGGTGTGGAAGTGGAAGACGAGGTGGTGTATGATATAGTAACAGACCCAACATGGCAGAAGGACTTGCAGAGCGAGAACAGGGGGCGGGAGACAGAGCAACCCAACAGGCAGGAAGAAGCAGTGTAGTTGCCGCAGACAGAAGGCAGGCAACCGTTCCCCGTAGCACCAACACGAAGGAAGTTGCCAGTACAACTGTTAAGTCTTCCCGAGTCTGGTTGTTTTTTAAAGACTCTACCGATAACCCCAAAAAAAGGCCATTTGCACCACCTGCCAGGCCAGTATCAGCAGGGGTGGCACAACGACCACCCTGACCAACACCAGCATGATCAGGCACATGGCAGCAAAGCACCCGACTTTGTGGGCCGAACCCCAGAGTTCAGGAACAGTGTCTGCAGGTGGCACCATTGCTTCTTCCGCTATTGTGCATGCAAGCCAATCCCCTGTCCATAGTGCATGCAAAGATGCTTCCTGCCCTGCACCTGTCGTTGCGCACTCTCAAGTAGCAGCATGAGGAAGCATGTCCATGTCCTTGTCCCAGCGCAGAGTTCAGTTGTCCATACCCCAGTCCTTGGAACGCAAGCGCAAATATGCAGCCAACACCCCACAGGCCACACTACCAAATTCTCACATTTCACAACTGCTTGTGCTCGAAATGTTGCTTTTTAGGCTCTTGGAGATGGAAGCATTCTGCAATCTCATCGCGGCTGCTGTCCCCCTGTACTCGGTCCAAGGATTGCGGGCCCTAGGTCAATCAGGGTTGCCCCCGCGGTCTACAGCTCCTGCACCTCATTCTCCTCAGCCTCCTCCTCCTCTTCAGCCTCCATCTCCAAAATGACCACATCAGTCACAAGCTGGAAGCACTGCAGCACTGCCTCGGCCAAGCGGCAACAGGCTGTGCTAAAGCTAATATGCTTAGGTGACAAACCGCACAATGCTGAAGAGTTGTGGACAGCTCTGAAAGAGCAGGCAGATCTGTGGCTCACACCACTGAACCTACAGCCAGGCATGGTCGTGTGTGACAATGGCTGAAAGCTGGTGGCGGCTCTCAGGCGAGGCGAGCTCACACATGTACCATGCCTGGCCCATGTGCTTAACCTCGTGGTTCAGCGGTTTCTCAAATCCTACCCGGAGCAGCCAGATCGGCTTGTTAAAGTACGCCGCCTGTGTGCCCATTTTAGAAAGACACCTACAGCTTCCGCCACCTTTGCCATGTTTCAGCAGCGTTTGTAGCTTCTGGCTCACAGACTGGTGTGTGATGTCCCCACGCATTGGAACTCTACACTGCAGATGTTGGGAAGGATTTGTGAGCAGAAGAGGGCAGTTGTTGAGTGCCAGCATCAACAAGGCCATCGGTATTCAGTTCAGACTCCACACATAAGACCTCAGGAGTGGACATGAATGTCAGACATATGTACCATCCTCCAAAACTTTGGGGAATCCACCAAGACAGTGAGCGGTGATGACGCCATAATTAGCATCACCATCCCGCTTCTCTGTCTTCTGAAATGCTCTCTGCTCACAGTCAAAGAGAATGCATTGTAGGCGGAGCACGATGAGATGGAGCAAGGAACCATACAGGGTGATTACTCACAGCCAAGCCTCATCTCATCCCAACGTGGATTGGGTGACAATGAGGAGAAGGAGGAGGAAGGACAGGAGCTAGTTTCATGCACTATAGACGGTACTACCTGCACAGCTGTCATACCGTCTGTTCAGCGTGGATGGCCAGAGGACATAGAGGAGGAGGAGGAGGAGAGCATGGTCAGTCATCCTCTTGTTGAGGACACGGAAGTCTTGCCTGTTAGCAGTCTGGCATGCATGGCTGAGTTTATGCTACGCTGCCTTTCCCATGACCCTCCCGTTCAAAAAATTTTGGGTGACAGTCATTATTGGTTGGTGACACTTCTAGACCCATGCTACAAGGATAATTTTATATCTTTTATTCCTGAGGCGGACAGGTCTACAAAAATGGGGCTGTACCAGAAGGCCCTTGTTGCGGAACTATTAAAAAAATTCCCATTTGAAAACGCTGGCGGCAGAGGGCACACTTCGTTGGACAACTAAGGAGTACATGCGACAAAGTCACAACTTCAATCCAGCAGAGGCAGGGGAACACTGTCAAAGTTCTGGGAGAGTTTTCTCAGACCCTCCCATCGCACAGGCCCTGAGGCGTGGGGTACTCTCACAAGGAGTGAAAAGTTTGAGAAGATGCTGAGGGAGTACCTTGCCGACCGTACCAACGTCCTACGTGATTCCGCTGTGCGTTATAATCATTGGGTATCCAAGCTGGATACGTGGAATGAACTGTCTGTCTATGCCTTGGAGGTCCTGGCCTGCCCTGCCACCAGCGTTTTATCAGAGAGGGTTTTTAGTGCCGCTGGTGGAATTATAACTGATAAGCGCACCCGCCTGTGAACTGAAAATGTTGACAGCCTGATTGTTATAAAAATGATCAAGGGCAAGATTGGGCCAGATTTCTCAACACCACCAAATGATAATAGTGTAACATAAACTCAAATCCATTGTCTTTTCTTGGGAGGTGAATTCCCATGCACCTTTTCATAACCACACATGGGTATACGCTTCCTGATTTTGGCTATTTGCTCTTGTGCTCCTCTTTCTCCTCATCCTCCACCACCATATCACCAGGTTGACCGTGGTCCGTGATGCAACACCCACATAATTTTTTTTAATGGGTGTTTATGATGCCTGTAAAAATTTTTTTTTATACAATATGTCCATGTATACCCCCCAGGGATAAATGTTTGTCAGCCCATACACTTAGTGCATGGGCATTACAAGTACACTGTGGCCCTGCTCTATGTGTCTTTAATTTCTTAGTGGGGCTTTTCCTAAATTTTGTCAGCCGTTGGACTCACTGCATACCCTATAACTGTATAGCAGACCCTCTCCTTTCTAATGGGAAAATGTCATACCTTGTTCTGTGACCCTGCTCTTTGTGTCTTGAAATTCTTAGTGGGGTTTTTCCTAAAATTGGTCAGCCGTTGGACTCACTGCATACCCTATAACTGTATAGCAGACTCTCCTTTCTAAATGGAATTTGTTGTTACTGTGGCCCTGCTCTATGTTTCTTTAAATTCGTAGTGGGGTTTTTCCCAAATTTTGGCAGCCCTTGCAGTCACAGCATGGGCATTACCACTATAGGAGACCCGCTCCTTTATAATGGGAAGAGTTATTGAAATCTGTAACACAGCAGCCTGATCTGTGGCTCTCACCACTGAACATACAGCCAGGCATGGTCATGTGTGACCATGGGCGGAACCTGGTGACGGAGAAATGACAGCCGGAGAAGATACGGTTTGCCTCTATGCCAGTCCTTTCACCGAACTAAATACAACTTTCAGCAAAAAAAGCTGTGGACTGGCTCCGTATCGTCCCAGGCCACATTCACCTGTCCACGTGTTTGTGGTTAGGTGGTCAATCCCAGTGAGTGCACTGGGGAGGGCACGAGTAATGTTGTGGGACCCGTGCTTGTGGAAAGCGGGACGATACCCGGAAAAATAATGGCGGCTGGGGACCGAGTATGGATACCCTTTCACTGCCGCCATAAGTTTGTGGACAGCCTCCGCCTCCACGAGCCTAAAAGGTCACATTTCAAGTGCAATCATCTGCCCAGAAATCTGGAAGTTTAGGGTTGCGGCCTGTGGGTGGGTGGCTGCATACTTGCGCTTGCATTCCAAGTAACAGAAAACTAAGCAGATGGCAGCCTCTATCATCATTGTGGCCTCACCTTGACACTATGAACTCTCCTGAAGGAGAAGCCAGGGCCCACCGGAGGAGTCTCCGGTTCTCAGGTGGGCCCGTCCAACCCTGCCGAGAAGCAGCCCTGGCTAAGAAAAGTGTGGGGAAACGTTCTCGGACACTCTATGGCTGCTTTTTTAATGTGGATCGGACATGCTTATGTTATTTCTTAAACCGCATTGCAGATCAGTCCATTGACAAACTCTGTATTCATGAAATTAAATGCGCAAAGAAAGATGCTTGTGTGTCAAAGCACCACCAACAAGTGCGAGTTGATGTTGGACGGGCTGCCATTGCTTCTGCACAAGCTGCATTAGAGGACTTCCTGGGAGAAATGACACCCAGGGTAGATACGGTTTTCCTCTATGCCAGTCCTTTTACCGAGCTAAATACAACTTTCAGCAAAAAAAGCTGTGGACTGGCTCCGTATGGTCCCTGGTCACATTTTCCTGTCCACGTGTTTGTGGTTAGGCAGTCCTTCCCAGTGAGTGCACTGGGGAGGGCACGGGTAATGTTGTGGAACCCGTGCTTGTGGAAGGCGGAGATGATAGAAGGAGAAATAGTGGTGGCTGGGGACCGAATATGGACACCCGGTCGTCGCCTGCATGAGGTTATGAAAAGTTTCCGCCTCCACGAGCCTAAAAGGCCACGTTTCAAATGCAAGCAGCTGTCAAAAATTTGGAAGGATAGAATTGCAGCCTTTGGGTGGGTGGGTGGCTGGCAGCATACTTGCGCTTGCATTCCAAGGAATGGGGTAGGGACAACTGAATGCTGCACTGGGACAAGGACGTGGACGGTGATTGTTGCAAGTCTGCAATGACAGGTGCATGGCGGGAGGCTTCTTCGCATGAGCCAAGGATCAATTATGATGGGCACACTTTTAGGCAGTGACCTAGGAGTCAGAAATGGTTCCAGAGGTCTTCCCCATGCTGTTCCCATGTCTTTTCAGCACTGTATGCATGTGTCTGATGATGTGTCACACATCACATGGCCAGATAATGTTGTAAAATGTTAAAATGACATTTCCTGGAGAATGCATTTGTCTTGGTTGAAAGCAATGCAAAAGTGCAAAAACGCATCAAAAACGCTACGTGTGAACATAGCCCAAGGTGTGGAGGAGCATTTTTGGTTTTGGTTATTTATTTTGCCTTATATACAAGCCATTACCCTGAAAAGGATGTTCCTTAACATATTTCCTAGGAAAATCCATTTTGGTTTCGTTTTTGTATGTTTTATTTTGAGTCCGTAAAAGTGGGGTAATACCTCTGACAACATTGTTGACAGCAGTGACCTGGGAGTCAGAAATGCTTCCAGGGGTCTTCCCCATGCTGTTCCCATGTCATTTGAGCACTGTTCCCATCGATTTGGGCAATTTTTAGGCCCTCTGCATACCGCCGGGGGGAGCCGACTGAAAAATGCTCGGGTTTCCCCTAGACTTACATTGGGCTCGTTGCTCGGGTCGAGCACCTGAGCATTCCAATTTGCTCGACCCAAGCAATGAGTACCCGAGCATTTTAGTGCTCGCTCATCACTAGTTATTAATAACTGGAGGGTCAGGTGATTTCCATGTTTGATCCATTGGAAGCCTTGTTTTTATGAAAATTTGATGAGTTACCACTCTTATTGAAGATTTAAAATCTTACAGAGGAGACAGGCTTCCTTTACCGTAAGAACTTTTACTCGGTGGAATAGTCGACCTCAAGAGCTGCTCACAGCAGAGATTGAGAGAAACCAAAGACAAGAAAAATACCCAAATAACTGAAAGTAAATGTATAAATCGCACAGTGCAAAAATAATAATAAATAATAAAGGGTATTTAGTTAACATAATTTTGATCAAAATAATGTGAAAGCCATCCCGCCACTTCACGGAAACCCTTATGGGACAGTCCTAACTTTAATATTAAAAACCTTACCATTTGTCAAGTGACATACATATGGACAAGGGCAGAGAGACTGCATCCCTAGTGTAAGTGACGTGCCCCTTGGGCCTAGTGTGGACGTGTGTGGGTTACCCGGAGCCGGGTCTATGGGGGTTGTAGTCTCTGTGGCGGTGACCCAGTCCCATGGCTCAGGGTGGTCAAACCAGTGGCAGTCTTTTATGGGTTTTAGGTTGATTGTCCGACTACGCCACCCGTGGATTGCGGTCAGGGTGTACCGCAGCTGCGAGGCAGTGTGCTGAGGCTGGTGTGGTGTGCGCAGCAAAAGATTGGATAACTCCCCACGGGAAGAGTATGGCCTCAGGGCAGGGAATGTGGATGATGGGAGTGATGGTGCACGGGCGTCCCAGTACTAGTAGTGCTGTATGCGGTGAGAAAGCAGGAACGACTCAGAGTCTTTGCAGTGCAGTTCAGGGTCTTTACTGATGATATTAAGGCAGACCCTCCCAGGAGTACTGGCTACCATAAGGGGCATGGTCAGTCTGCGAGCAAACAGGAGTTCCCCTGGTCAGATGGAGTTGTAGGCCTCCCCATCTATCTGCACTCTTCCTGGCTACCTTGCTGTAAGCGAGTGGAAGTAGCCCACGTCCCTGAGTATAACGTGTGGTGCTCTCCCGTATGGCTGGTGACTTGGGGCCTTCTGATAGCCTCCGCTCCTCGATGGCGGTGCTGGTCCCTTCCATGTGACTGAGCCTCCTGGCTTCTATGGCCAGAGGACCTGGAATGCCCTGCCGGCTGGTTTCTGCTGCTGGGTGAATATACATCCCCACAGCCTCGGACTCCGGTGTCCGGTACTTGGATTCTTCTGCCAGGGCGAGCTCTGCTCAGCTCCAGCCCCTGGTCTTCCGCTCCTGCTCCTACAGAGCTCCTGCTGTAACTCTCCCTGTGTCTGGAACTGTCTACAGGCTCTGACTGACTAATCCCACCCCAGACCCAGTTTATAAGGGCAGATTCCTCCCCTCCCAGGTCTGGGCAGGAAGTCTTGCATGCTTAAGGGCTCCTGACCAGAGAAACCTCCCACTTGCTCTCAGACGTAATATTTGTATTACTGTGGTAACCAGACCCCTTGGGTGCCACATTCCCCCCTAGTAAATTTTAGTACTCCGGGACTAAACACATTTTTAAGAAAACACAAATACAAGGTATAAACAATTATACAACAACATATATACAAGAAGCTTTAGCCTTTAGAGGTCACGGCGTGTCCGTGACCGGGTGTCCATATCACCCAACAAGGTGAAGTCTTGGCATAGAGTAGGGGACCTGTCCAAAGCAAACCCCAAGCGTTGGCCCTGAGCGTGGCTGCAAGGCTGAGGCTAGCTACAGACAGGTTTTTCTCTTCCGCGGCCATCTTCGCAAGAGGCACCAAGGTGCAACTATCTACAATGTAGTTCCGGTTACTCAGCGTCCATAACCTGTCAGTCCAAATAAACCTACAGGGTAACTAGAGAAACATAATTAGTAACCAGGTAACAAAAACATGAACCTTTTTTAACATTGGAAATTTACAAGCAAATTCACATTACATGTTAGATTCTCCAGCGAGCGGCCATTTGTCCTCTAGTGCTCCTGGTGGACCTACGTAACCCACTATCTGTTTCTGCACTACAGGGTGTAGAAGGTGTTACGGGCAGGCCTGGCAGTTTTCTGCATACTCTTTGGCTCACTAGGGGCACGGCAGGCTCACTACTATCAGAAGGTTGATTCTCCTGGGCTGCTGGTATGGATTCTTCTGCCTCCTGGGCTGGCTGCTCTTCTGACACTACCTGTTCTTCTGTAGGCCCTTGAGGGGCTGGCTGGAGAAAGGTGAGGATGGGTACCACGACTGCGTTGTTGATTTGAGTCCAGGACCGGGGAAAGTCTCCGAGTACGGTACTGATCATTACTTCCCTTTCCTCTGCGGGTTGAGGGTTCTCTTGATCTTCGTCAGGGCTTTGCAGCTGCTCGGGACACTTTTTCAGGTGGTCTCTGGAAACAATGGCTGTGGTTTCTCCTCCATCCTTACTGATTATACAGACTTTTGGAAAGTCATGGCTTGAGTGCAGTACGGTGTACGGGTCCTTCTCCCACTGGCCGTCCAACTTGTGGAGCCGCCTCTTTCTCTTCAAGACCCGCTCTCCAGGTACCAGGGGAACAGCGGGAGCATGCTGGTTATAAGTCTTCTCTTGACTTTCTCTTGCTTGAGACAGACTTCGCTCGCCGCTCTCCTGTACTTTCCAATACTGCTGCTGCCATTCTGCATCCCAGTCTGCCTCTGGCGAGGTGTCCTCAGGTGTCAGGACTCCCATATCCAGGTCAATAGGCAGCTTACCAGGTCTTGCTCTCATTAGGTAAGCCGGGGTACAGTTGGTGGAACCTACAGGGATGTGATTATATAAGTCCACCAGATCAGGCAGTTTTTCAGGCCAGAGACTGCATTCTTCCAGGGGCAATGTTTTTAGCAAGTCTATCACCACCTGGTTCATTTTCTCACATAGTCCGTTGGTCTGAGGGTGATAGGGCGTTGTTCTTATCTTCCTGCAGCCATACAGATTGCAGAACTCTTGGAAGACCTTCGCTTCGAAGGCAGGCCCTTGGTCAGTCAACACTTGCTCCGGATAGCCATGTGGACGGCAGAAGTGCTGCAGGAAGGCTCTAGCTGCTGTTTGAGACGTTAAGTCCTTGACAGGGACCACCACCAGGAACCGGGAGTAGTGATCTACGATGGTGAGGGCGTAGACGTACCCAGATTTGCTTGGAGCCAGTTTCACATGGTCCAAGGCTACCAGTTCCAGTGGCTGTCTGGTGAAGATGGGCTGCAGGGGAGTCTTCTAGCTGGCATGGTCCTTCCTTCTTAGGTTGCACGGGCCACAGTCTCTGCACCATCTCTCGATGGCTCCTCTCATGCCTACCCAGTAGAACCGTCCACGCAACAGGAACTCCAGCTTCTTCTATCCGAAGTGTCCTGCTCCGTCATGGTATGCCTCCAGAACCATAGCCGCGTCTCGTCTTGGGACCACTACCTGCCAGGTCAGCTCATGTGTTCTTGAGTTGACCATTCTCCGGCACATCTTCTCCTTGTAAAGAAACAGTTTACTTTTCACCTTCCACAGTTGCTTGGTCTCCTCCGGAGCATCTGGGTCAAGACGGGCATCAGCCTGTGTCAGCATTTCCTTCACCAGACGGACTGCGGGATCACTGTCTTGTGTCTCCGCCCAGCTGTAGTGGGATAAGGGATTGAATGTGGCAGAGCGTCTGTCCCTTACACGGTGGGAACACAGGGTAATCCCATGACGGTGGAACGCTGGGAGCTCGACTTCTTCCAGTTCTTCTGGATCTTCCCCTACATCCGGTAAGTTTGGCATTCTGGACAGGGCATCCGCATTGGCATTTGAGCGTCCCGCCCGGTATTTGATGGTGAATTCATAGTTGGACAGGCGGGCCATCCATCTCTGCTCCAGGGCACCAAGTCTTGCAGTGTCCAGGTGTGTCAACGGGTTGTTATCCGTGTACACGGTGAACTTGGAAGAGGCAAGGTAATGCTTGAAACGTTCGGTCACTGCCCACACCACTGCCAGGAACTCTAGCTTGAATAAGCTATAATTCTCAGGGTTCCTCTCCATGGGCCGTAGTTTTCGGCTGGCGCAAGCGATTACTCGTTCTTTCCCCTGCTGGATCTGGGACAGTACGGCTCCTAGCCCGATGTTGCTCACGTCCGTGTGGAGGATAAAGGGCTGGCTGTAGTCAGGGTACGCCAGGATTTCATCCCCCGTGAGGGCCATCTTCAGCTGGCGGAAGGACTCCTCTTCCAGCTTTTCCCACCTGAAGGGCGGCTACTGGTTTTTGGCCTTCCTGGATTGACCTATCAGGAGGTCCTGCATAGGAGCTGCCATTTTGGTGAAAGCGGGAATGAATCTTCGGTAGTAGCCTACCAACCCGAGAAACTGCCGCACTTCCTTTATGCTGGAGGGTCTTGGCCAGTCTTTAATGACGGTGATCTTATCAGGGTCGGGGGCCACTCCGTCAGCACTCACCACGTGTCCCAGGTACTGCACCTTTGGTTTCAGCAGGTGACACTTGGAGGGTTTCACCTTTAGGCCGTAGCTTGCCAGGGCGTCAAACACTTCTGCCAGGTATTTCAAATGGTCCTCATAGGTTTTGGAATAAATGATGACATCGTCCAGGTATAACAGGACCGTTTCGAAATTCTGGTGTCCCAGACAGCATTCCATCAACCGCTGGAAGGTTCCTGGTGCGTTGCAGAGCCCGAACGGCATACAGTTGAATTCGCTGAGACCCATCGGGGTGGTGAAAGCAGTCTTCTCCTTGTCTGCCTCTGCTACAGGAACCTGCCAGTACCCGCTAGTAAGATCCAAAGTGGAGAAGAAGTTAGCAGATTTTAATGCAGCTAAAGATTCTTCTATTCTAGGTAACGGGTACGCATCTTTGTGTGTGATACGGTTAACCTTTCTGTAGTCCACACACATTCTCATTGTGTTGTCCTTCTTTTTCACTAGAACTAGTGGAGCTGCCCTGGGGCTACAGCTGTCCCTGATTACCTCAGCCTCCTTCATGTCCCGCAACATCCCCTTTGCATGCTGATAGTGTGCAGGGGGTACAGGTCGGTATCTTTCCTTTATGGTTGGATGGTCTCCTGTGGGGATGTGATGTTCTACCCCGTTTACTCACCCGAAGTCTAGCGGGTGTTTACTAAAGACTCTTTCATACTCCTGAACCACCCGGTAGACTCCCTGTTTTTGATATGAGGGAGTGGAGTCAGTACCCAAATGCAGTTGCTGACACCAGTCCTCCATTTGTTTCTTAGAGCCGTTACTTTCCTCTGGTTGAGATGGAGGCAAGGGTTCTACGGCCTTTACAGAATTTTGGTTTATGGTGAACAATTTGGCTAACGTGGCATACCGGGGCAGGTGTACTTCTCTCTCCCCGATATTTACGATGCGGACAGGTACCCTCCCATGGCGTACATCGACCACTCCCTGTGCTGTCAAAATGGTGGGCCTACTGTCTGAGTAGACGGGCTCTACCATTGCTTGGTAGTCTCTATCTCTTAGACCAATAGCTGCCCGGCACCATATCATCATCTCACTTTTCGGGGGCATGGCAATAGGGAATGGGTCACACATTCTCACGCTACCAATATCACCGCCAGATAATTCCACCTGTTGCCGTTTCATCAGTGCCCGGATCTCTTTTGGAGGACACGCTGCTGGCTGGAACTGGCGTTCTTGGCAACCTGCTGTAAAATGAGAATCACCTCTGCAAGACAATTTTCAATCACGTTAGTTCCCAAGGTTATTCTTGGGTGACTCTCATGACGGTCAATGTCCACAATAATCAGTCCCTGTGCCGCTAGTTCAACTTTACCGATCTTAATGGTCACCTCTTTGAATCCCACCTGCGGTACGGGCTGACCATTGCTGGCGATGATACTCAGGTCATCATCTGGGTAGCGGGTTATGTCCGAGTCATTCCAGTACCACTTAAAGAGCACGTACGGGATGGTAGTCACCTGTGACCCAGTGTCTAGTAGGGCACTCATAGGAATGCCAGCCAGTACCACAGGCAAGACCGGACGTCCCCCTACATATTTATCATGCCAGTTCGATGGGCCTGATGATCTTATGCCTGGGGGTTGGCCCTCTGCCCCAGGTTGTGCCCGTTTAAATGACAGTACCTTGCCATATGTCCGGGTTGATTGCAGCGGCGGCAGATGGGTTGTCCGTCCTCGTTGTATCTGTCGCTGGATCTTCCTCTGGACGATGGGATCCTCCTCTGTCGGTGCCACGGGACGTCCTCCGGACTGGTGGCCAGCTTGATCCTTCCTGGAGGAGAGACCTGTAAAGACTGCACAGTTCGGGTTAGCTTTTGGTCACTTTTGGTCAGTTCTTGGACCTGATGGTGCAGGTCTGTAGCCGGGTTGTTGTCCAAAGCCTGTGCACCAGCTTCTACAGGCTCTGGAGACAAGGGCGCCGCCTCTTGATGATAGGTAATAGCAGGGCGCCGGTGGTTTACAACGCTACCCGCTGCCGGTTCTCGGAGCACCCGAATGGCCCTGTCCTTGAACTTTGCAAAGTCTAAACCAGGGTTCTGCAAGGCCATTGCACGCAACTGGGTTTGGTGGGCGTTGGACAGCAGACCCTCAATGAATTGCTCAGTTAACAGTTCATCTGCATTCCGCACACTGTCAGGGTCTGCCTGTTTAATGGCTCCCAGTGCCTCTTGCAAATTCAAAGCATAGTCTCTTATACAGTCTTGGGCCCGCTGCTTGCACCCATAGAATTTCATTTTGATCTCTGCTGAGGTGCGGGTATCAAAGGTGTCCCTCAGACGGGCTAAGATCTCCTTCACGGTCTCCTTGTCCCTGACTGACCATGCTTTTACTTCACGTTGGGCTGCGCCGGTTAGCTGGCCCACCAATATGCTCACTTTCTGGCCCTCCGTCAGGGGGTATACCTTAAATTGGCTGTACAGTCTCTCTTTAAAGTCACTTAGGGTATGCGACTCCCCTGAGTATTGGGGCAGCCAGGCCGCTCCGGGGATGTAAGGCAAGGTGAACGGCATTACTGCGGCAGCGGCCGCTCTGGTGGTAGAGGGTCCCTCCGTGTCCGTCATATTCCTCCCCCCTAGTTAAGTGTGGCCTACCTTCCGACGATCCTTTTCTGTAGGCCGCGGCTCCGCTGGTGCTGCTCCGGACGAGGACCTTGCGTCGCGTCCTGGAGACGTCAGCGTCGCTCTCTCTTCCTTCCAGGACCTTGTGCAGCGTCGGTGCGTGCGGCGGAGCTTAGGGTCTCGCGCGCTTTCGGCGTCCACGCCCCTCTTCTTCCCGCGCTGCGTCCCGAAGATGGCGTCCGATGGCAGGAAAACGACTGCGGATGGCGGGAAAACAGCTCCGGATGGCGGGAACCGACTGAAGATGGCGGGAGACGGCTCCGAATGGTGGGGACCTTCAACACGGCAGGTATGACAGTCTTTTCAAGGCGCGCAGTACCCGGTGGTTGCGGGCACGAAATGCTGCCGACTACGCCAAAGTTGACGCGCCCACTGGGCCTAGTGTGGACGTGTGTGAGTTACCCGGAGCCGGGTCTCTGGGGGTTGTAGTCTCCGTGGCGATGACCCGGTCCCATGGCTCAGGGTGGTCAAACCAGTGGCAGTCTTTTATTTATTGTCCGACTACGCCACCTGTGGATTGCGGTCAGGGCGTACCGCCGCTGCGAGGCAGTCCGCTGAGGCTGGTGTGGTGTGCGCAGCAAAAGATTGGATAACTCCCCACGGGAAGAGTATGGCCTCAGGGCAGGGAATGTGGATGATGGGAGTGATGGTGCACGGGCGTCCCAGTACTAGTAGTGCTGTATGCGGTGAGAAAGCAGGAACGACTCAGAGTCTTTGCAGTGCAGTTCAGGGTCTTTACTGATGATATTAAGGCAGACCCTCCCGGGAGTACTGGCTACCATAAGGGGCCTGGTCAGTCTGCGAGCAAACAGGAGTTCCCCTGGTCAGGTGGAGTTGTAGGCCTCCCTGTCTATCTGCACTCTTCCTGGCTACCTTGCTGTAAGCGAGTGGAAGTAGCCCACGTCCCTGAGTATACCGTGTGGTGCTCACCCATATGGCTGGTGACTTGGGGCCTTCGGATAGCCTCCGCTCCTCGATGGCGGTGCTAGTCCCTTCCTTATGACTGAGCCTCCGGGCTTCTATGACCAGAGGACCTGGAATCCCCTGCCGGCTGGTTTCTGCTGCTGGGTGAATATACGTCCCCACAGCCTCAGACTCCGGTGTCTGGTACTTGGATTCTTCTGCCAGGGTGAGCTCTGCTCAGCTCCAGCCCCGGGTTTTTAGCTCCTGCTCCTACAGAGCTCCTGCTGTAACTCTCCCTGTGTCTGGAACTGTCTCCAGGCTCTGACTGACTAATCCCGCCCCAGACCCAGTTTATAAGGGCAGATTCCTCCCTTCCCAGGTCTGGGCAGGAAGTGTTGCATGCTTAAGGGCTCCTGACCAGAGAAACCTACCACTTGCTCTCAGACGTAATATTTGTATTACTGTGGTAACCAGACCCCTGGGGTGCCACATTAGCATAAAACCGAGGCAGAATGAGCGTCTCAGCCCAGACAAAGGGCGGCCACACCCTTTTATATGCACTAAAGCATACTGACTGCAAAGAAAAAACCTGAAGGTCTGAACTGAAACGTAAGTTGATGTGCATGCAAAATGTAAATGCATGTACACACAAGGCCATTAAACAGAGAGAAACCAAAGACAAGAAAAATACCCAAATAACTGAAAGTAAATGTATAAATCGCACAGTGCAAAAATAATAATAAAGGGTATTTAGTTAACATAATTTTGATCAAAATAATGTGAAAGCCATCCCGCCACTCACGGCAACTTATGTTTCAGTTCAGACCTTCAGGTTTTTTCTTTGCAGTCAGTATGCTTTAGTGCATATAAAAGGGTGTGGCCGCCCTTTGTCTGGGCTGAGACGCTCATTCTGCCTCGGTTTTAGGCTTACACTAGGGATCCAGTCTCTCTGCCCTTGTCCATATGTATGTCACTTGACAAATGGTAAGGTTTTTAATATTAGAGTTAGGACTGTCCCATAAGGGTTGCCGTGAAGTGGCGGGATGGCTTTCACGTTATTTTGATAAAAATTATGTTAACTAAATGCCCTTTATTATTTATTATTATTTTTGCACTGTGCGATTTATACATTTACTTTCAGTTATTTGGGTATTTTTCTTGTCTTTGGTTTCTCTCTGTTTAATGGCCTTGTGTGTACATGTATTTACATTTTGCATGCACATCAACTTATGTTTCAGTTCAGACCTTCAGGTTTTTTCTTCACAGCAGAAACTGTATATAGCTTCAAAAAAGGCTTGGATGCTATTCAGAAGAAAATCACATAAAAAATTATGTAAATGAGTAAAGTTCTCCAGAATTTTAGGTCCAAATAATTGATAATTGGGATCAGGAGAGAGATATTAGCTCTTTTGGGGCAGTTAAGATTAATCATTGTGATTGTGCATGTGCACCTACTCTTTTTCTTTGCCATCCCTTGGTAGAACTTGATGGACTTGCTTTTTTTCAACTGTATAATCTATGTAACTATATGGATTAAGTCGGTCTATCTTACATTAAAACCAGAAATAGTAGCCCAAAAACATCACTCCAAGTTTTGCTAAATATGAACATGACCACCAAATGTGGAGCAATGTACCCTTTTGTATACAGCCTCAGCATGTATTTGGATATGGACATATCATGTGCACCAGTTTGTAACTGGTTAAGTACCATCACAAAATAATTTTTATTATTAATTTGAGATAAATTTAGAATTTTGATATGCCCAGCTGGAGGAACTTATCAATTGTTCTATTGTGTAGGAAAGTCCCCAATCTCTTTAAAATTTTGCCATATAATTGTGTTTCCCAGAAACCAGGAGATCCTTGACAAAAGAAACCAAAGATTTCCAAAACGAGTAGGAGTAACTAACATTCCAGTCACAACAGTTGACCTCTTGGGTATCACTACGAACTCCTACTCCTTAAGGCCACCTTATAGGACAACTAAAATAACTTCATAGTAAATGGAAATGTTATCAGTAGTGTTGAGCCACCCCCGTAGTGTTCGAGTTCGGTTCGGTTCGTCGAACACCCGTGTGTTCGCCGAACTGTTCGTCGAACTGTTCGTCGAACACCTTCGAACACCGTTAAAACCAATGGCAGGCAAACAAAAACACATAGAAACACATAGAAAACACCTTCAAAGGTGTCCAAAAGCTGACAAACTGCTCAGAAGACATAACTAACACATGGAAAAGTGACAAGTACATATAGTCATGCGAAAATAAAAGAGGTGGAGGAGTAAAAGGAGGGGGAGACACAGATATAGGCATGTCATGCCCTTCTAAAATCCAAAAAGTGAGAAGCCGACACGGCCAGTCCGCTCCTGCCCGTGCCACCTCCGTGTCGCCGGGTTTGTGCCAGAGCCGCGGTGAACCTTGACGGCCAGCCCCCCTCTCCCAATACTGGTGCCTGTCCGCTGGTGGGTCGAGCGAGCCACCCTGTGGTGGAGGCAGCTCTAAGCTTTTTAATTTAAATTGTCTCTCTAATTTGAATGAATACACTTTAAATACATTTACAAGGATCTATTGGAGGGCAAGTCTCATGCCAGCAGCCGCGGTAATTCCAGCTCCAGTAGCGTCCACTAAAGCTGCTGCAGTTAAAAAGCTTTTATAAGGATCGAGCTCGGCTGTCCACCGCAAGGCATCCTACTGCCAGTCCCAGCCCCTATGCCTTGGGGTGCCTCCTGATGCTCTTCACTAAGTATCCCATGGTCCCGAAGCATTTCCTTTGAAAAAATTAAGTGTCTAAACTACAGGTGGTGCAGCTTGCTTAACAGCCGGGATAATCCGCTTACTAGCAGACACTGCTACTAGGCACAAAGTATTTCCTGGGCTAGATGCAGTTAAAAATTTGTAATTAGATACTCTCGTTGGATGCTGAGAAAGCATTCCATAGAGTCTCCTGGCACGCCATATATGATTCTCTTAAAAAGCTTGGGGTAGGGGTCTAAGGGACCCTTTTATAGCCAAAATCACGGCCCTGTATTGCAATACGTCACCTAGGCTGAAGATAAATGGAACTGTAGCACCCTGAGGGCTCGGTTGCTAAAGACGTATTGCACCTCACCCAGAGGTGTGATATCTCACTCTCAGGTAAGGATGGAGTGTGGATCAGGACCCGACACCTGCATGCATTACACCACATTGCCGTGGGGCAGGGCGACCAATATGCCCCTGAGATGGGCACGACAGTCCCTGTCCCTGGCTGGAGTGGGGAGAGGGAACACTGAGGAAGGGGAACCCTGTAGTGCAGGAGCAGGGAGGAAGCAGTTCCTGGGTGCATTGAGAAGGGAGTATAAAAGGTGGGCACCATCTTAGTTCAGTGCAGAGAAGTCTGAGCAGAAGTGGCAGGGAGCAGGGGCTCTGCATGAGCTCTGCTCCGGAGGCGGGCCTAGTAACAGAGGCCCAGGCCTGGAAGAGGGAGAAGGAAGGAAGAGGAGCGGAGAAGGCGCCAGGAACGAGGAATGAAGGGATCCCAGGGGTGCGGACGGGCGAGTCGCCACCACACGCCCGAATCCACCTGCGTGGAGGGGTCAGGCCAAAGGGGGAGACCGGTCCCCGAACTAGTGGAGGCAGGAAACGACCCTCAGCTAGAAACCGGAGGCTCTGACAGCCCCTCGCTACACCCGCTAGGAAGGCACCACATAGGGTCAGGGAAACTGGCGCCATGTTTACCAAGAGGAGGCCCGAGGCAGCCGGACAGAAGTGTTGGTAAGAAAGGCCAGACAAAGGACACACAAAGGGGGTCCTGTGAAGTGCTCCAAAGTTATCTGGGAGTTGTCTGAGCCCCTCACCTGGTGAGCACAGTACGACGTGGGCAGCCGTTACCTGCAGACGTGGTATGGATAATAAGAATTGTGAGTAAAGGCCCTGAACTGCATCACTGACTCCGTGTCGTTACTGCTGCTGCCCTGCACCATCACCCCCATCCTCCGCATACACTGCCCTGAGGCTATACTCCTCCCGTGGGGAGTTATGCTACGCTCTGCTGCACCCACAACACCAGCCTCAGTGGTCTGCCCTGTAGCGGCGGTTCACTCTGACCGCAATCCACGGGTGGCGTAGTCGGACATTTAAACATGAAAACCACATAAATAGTTCCGCCACTGGTTTGACCGCCCTGAGCCACGGAACTGGGTCGCCGCCACGAAGACTACAACCACCAGCATCCACCAAAAAGGGTCCGGCTCCGGGTGTCCCAAGGCCCAGGGGGTGCGTCAGAACATTTTCATCACCTTTCACAATCACCAATGGGACAAGGCAGTGATGTCCTCTGTCCCCTCTCTTATACATCCTAGTGACGGAGCACCTGCTCTCATCAATTCGCCATAACCCCAATATTAGGTGGATTGAGGTGGGAGGCACCGAGTACAAGTGCTCTCTATTTGCTGATGATGTCCTAGTATATATCACTCAATCACATATATCCATCCATGCTGTTATGGCTGAAATAGATCACTTTGTTACATGGTAAAATTTTAAAATCAATGCAGCGAAGTCTGAGGCCCTCGATGTCTCCCTCCCAAAATCCATATAGGATTCCATCCAGTCCAACTTTCCCTTTGCCTGGCCCTCACAGGGTATCAAATACTTAGGAATTCCTATTCATAGAGACCTCTCCCATCTATGTTATCTTAATTTTGGGCCCTTTATTGAACAACTCCATACAGACCACGGTTGGCAAGTTAGAACTGTAAGATTCACTACGTGAACCACTGGTGTTTTGTGGAAAAGCACATGTACACTGCGTTCCAAATTATTATACAAAAAGTGTTTAGGAGTGATAAGGGAAGAATTTGTTTGTTTGTCAGTTAAACTCATTGATGGTGATGTGTGTCAGGGCTCTTTATATCACTGTAAGCAATTGCAGACACCTGTGCTAATTAGTTTGGCAGGTGTGTCCAATGAAAGGCAAGACTACTTAAGAAGGCTCTCTCACATTATTAAGCAGCCTACATTTTCTGCCAAAATGGGAAAGAAAAAGGATGTGTCGGCTGCTGAGAAGCAACAAATTGTGGAGTGTTTAGGTCAAGGCATGACTACAATCAACATTGTGCGATGATCAGGATGAAGTGTCCTGGCAATCAAGAAGTATGTAGCTGATTCACAGTACACACATGTGCGTGCTGATAAGGGCAAATTGAGGACTCTTTCCTACAGGCAATTACGTCAGGTTGAAAGAGCAGCGGCAAAAAAGCCTTGTCATAGCAGCAGACAAGTTTTTGAAGCTGCTTGTGCCTCCAACGTCCCCCGAACAACAAGATGCAGGATCCTTCAGAGGTTTGCAGCTGTGCATGCGCCATCCTGTCGACCTCCTCTATCCACTTCACACAAGCAGAAACGGCTCCAGTGGGCCAAACATTACATGAAGACTGATTTCAAAACTGTTTTGTTCACGGATGAGTGCGGTGCAGCGCTCGATGGTCCAGATGGATGGAGTGGAGGATGGCTGGTTGATGGACACCCCACGCAAACACGGCTACAGCGCCAACAAGGAGGAGGTGGAGTAATGTTTTGGGCTGGAATCATGGGGAGAGAGATTGTCGGCCCCTTTAGGATCCCTGAAGGCGCTAAAGATGAACTCCATAATGTATGTGGATTTTCTCAAACAGCACTTCCTGCCATGGTTCAAGAAGAAGAACCGTGTATTTCACAGCAAGATCATTTTTCTGCATGATAATGCACCATCTCATGCTGCACATAAAACATCTGCATCTCTGGCTGATATGGGCATAAAAGGGGACAAACTTATGGTGTGACCCCCATGCTCCCCTGACCTCTACCCCATTCAGAACCTTTGGAGCATCATTAAAAGGAGTGTCTATGATGGCGGGAGGCAGTTCACATCTAAGGGACAGCTCTGGGAGGGTATTCTGTCCTCATGCAAAACAATTGAAGCAGAAACCATCCAAAACCTGACAAATTCAATGGACGAGAGAGTTCAGAAGCTCCTTTCGAACAAGGGGTCCTATGTGAAAATGTAACATCACCTAGAATAAAGTTTTGAGTTGAAAACTGTTTGATTTCAGTTTCTAACAACCTGCTAATGCTTATAATTTCAAAAATGACCATTTTTTTGGTCTTTATTAAAATGAAAAGGTTGATCGAAAAGTTTGGGGGATCTAAGAGTGTGGCAACCCAGTAGTCATGATTACTTCGAATTCTGACAATATGAGGGTCATGCTGCAGGTAGTGCAGCAAGAAGGCACTTATGTGCCTTGCGCATCTCGGAGCCCCAAAATTATTTTCCGGGCTAGATGCAGCTAAAAATTATTTTTAATTTTAAATCTGGTGAAGCTTTAGTATAGATGGCCTAATAGGATCAGTGCTGCACACTGCTACAAAGCCCAAATTATTTTCCAGTCAAGATACAGATAAACATGATTAGTAATTTGAAAGCTTAAAATGGTTGGTAGGGTGATTTTAACCAATCATCAAGCTTTTACTCTCCCCAGGATGACACAGGGGTAGAAAAGTCGTTTCGGATCCATGATTTGTTCATCTTTATGAACGTGAGTCTGTCTACATTATCAGTGGAGAGTCGCGTGTGCTTATCTGTCAGCACACCACCAGCAGCGCTGAACACACGTTCAGACAGAACGCTGGCTGCGGGGCATGACAAGATCTCCAAGGCGTAAGTGGCTAGCTCCGGCCATTTATCCAGATTGGAAGCCCAAAAAGAGCAAGGGTCCAGTGACACAGTCGTGGCTTCAATGTTTACTTGGAGATACTCCTGTACCATCGTCTCTAGGCGTTGACTATGTGTCAGACTTCTTGTCTCCTGTAGCCTTGAAAAGGATGGGCTAAAAAAGTGGTGAAATGATTCCGCAAAATTGATGTTACCAGCAGATACTGTGGTTCTGTTACGGTTTGAGTGCTGAACACTTGACGGTCCCACGGTTGGCAAGTTGGAACTGTGAGATTCACTACGTGCACCACTGGTATTTTGTGGAAAAGCACATGTAAGATTCTGCAACAGTCTCTACTGATACTCCTGCATGCGTGCATCCCTTTCTATGGCAGGAATAATTTCTGCAAATTTACTTTTGTACCGGGGATCTAACAGTGTGGCAACCCAGTAGTCAGGATTATTTCTAATTCTCACAATTCGAGGGTCATGTTGCAGGTAGTGCAGCAAGAAGGCACTCATGTGTGTTGCGCATCCAGGAGCACCAAGTCCCTGTTGTGTTGGTGGCGAGGTAACAATCATGCTTCCTTCCTCTGTCCTCTCCCCCCAATCTCGCACAACAGAAATGTGATCAAGGTCTCCCTCAGCTGATGAGTCTTCCATCAGTTCGTCCTCCACTTCTTCCTGGGCTCCTGCACCTTCCTCACTAGTTTGGCTGCTACCATGCGCCCTGGTAAAACCATCTCCCCCACCCTCACATGCCTGCCGCCTTGGTGCTGCCGACCGTCTGGACCTTGCAGATGTTAGCCCTTCCGCATACAACTCCTCCTCCTCTACTTCCTCCACCTCCTCTTGTGCCACCACCTGACTCCGAATTCTGTTTAACATGTGCTCCAGCATGTAAATCACCGGAATAGTCATGCTGATAATGGCATCGTCAGCACTAAACATCTTCGTCGCC
This sequence comes from Phyllobates terribilis, assembly GCF_046119375.1. NCBI lineage: Eukaryota > Metazoa > Chordata > Amphibia > Anura > Dendrobatidae > Phyllobates > Phyllobates terribilis. The sequence goes on along the minus strand of NW_027362764.1, from coordinate 527,386,833 downwards.
ATTTCAAAACTGTGCAGAAGGGTGCATAGGTCCCTGATCTGAGACCACTCCTCCAGCGTGATTTGCCCCACCTCTGAATCTCGTTGGCCCAGGCTATACGTCAGAACGTATTGCACCAGGGCTTGTCGGTGCTGCCACAGTCGCTGCAACATGTGCAGAGTTGAATTCCACCGGGTAGTCACATCGCATTTTAGCCGGTGAAGTGGCAGGCCCAACGACTTCTGTAGAGATGTAAGTCGCTGAGCTGCGGGATGCGAACGGCGGAAGTGAGCACACAGCGACCGTGCCCTCTGCAGAAGGCCATCTAGTCTGGGATAGTGGGCTAAAAATTGCTGGACAACCAGGTTCAACACGTGAGCCATACAAGGCACGTGTGTGACATTGCCCCGGCGAAGGGCCGCACCCAGGTTTGCAGCATTGTCGCACACGGCCTTCCCTGGTTTCAGGTCCAGTGGAGACAACCATTCATGAAATTGGTTCTCCAGAGCTGACCACAACTCCTCAGCTGTGTGACTCACATTTCCCAGACATTTCAATGTAAAAACCGCCTGATGACGTTGAGCCCTACTGCCAGCACAGTAAGGAGGTGTGCAGGATCCCTTCTGCGCAGTTAGAAAGCTTGTGGCATGACCAGACAGGCTTTGGGTGCAGGTGGAAGACCGAGAGGAGGTTGAGGAGGCAGAAGCAGTGGAGGAACTTTGACATAAAGAGGATTGACGCACAACTCGTGGGGACGGCAAGACTTGGACAGCAGCCCCTTGTCCTGCTGTCACCATAGTTACCCAGTGCCCAGTCAGCGACATGTAACGCCCCTGTCCATGCCTACTCGTCCAAGTGTCTGTGGTGAAATGCACCCTGTCACACACAGAGTTTCTCAAAGAAGCGGTGATGTTGTGTGCGACATGCTGGTGGAGCGCAGGCACACCTTTCTTTGAGAAGTAGTGCCGACTGGGCATCTGGTACTGGGGCACTGCAACGGACATAAGGTCTCGAAAATCCTCTGTGTCCACCAGGCGGAAAGGCAGCATTTCTGTAGCCAAGAGCTTGCAGATGGTGAAATTCAACCTCTTAGCTTTCTCATGGCTAGGAGGAAATGGTCTTTTACTTGTCCACATCTGAGGGACCGAGGGCTGGCTATTGTGCTTAGACGGGGTTGATAAGGGTGTCCCCGGCAAACTGCCGGTCTGTGAGGAAGATGCAGGCGGACATGTTAGGTTGCCTTGATCCAAAGGTGGTGCTATCGATGTCGGACAGCGCTCAACACCAGCTGGTGTTACCACCTCCAAAGAAAATGATGACCTGCCAATCACGCTGGCTGTTGCGGGTAAAGAGGTGGCAGGTCTGCGCCCCAAAACAGGTGTGACTGCTGTCCCCCCAGTCACAGAGGATGAAGAGGCCGCGGATGCACAAGATATGGCAGACGGTGATTGGCCCGGCCGGCTAGGCTGCATTGTAGCACACTGAGCTTCCCACTGCAACTTATGCTTCATGTCCATGTGCCGGTTCATGCATGAAGTACTCAAACTATGTATTTTTTGGCCTCTACTTAGCTTTTGCTGACAAATGTTACAGATAACACGAGTTGGGTCATCTTTATCGATCTGAAAAAATGCCCAGGCTATGCAAGGCTTAGCACCCATGCGACCTGAAGAGCCACCACGACTTGTGGTGAGAGGCAGAGTTGTGTTTGAGGATGCAGTTGTTGACGTGCTTCCAGTACTACGTCTCTTTCCAGGAAGGGGCAACCTGACCTCGTCGTCACTAGCATCTTCCTCCACCTCCTCTGCTGACCTCATCTCTTGGCTGACTGTGGGTTGACAGTAAGTGGGATCTCCGACCTCATCATCATCACCCTGTGCGTTATCACACCCGTCGTCCTCAGAGCCAACCTGTTCCTGCCCTGACAAAAAACTAAAGTTGTCGCTCCAATCAGGTATTTGAGTCTTATCATCGTCTTCCTCATTGTCTCCACCAACAGGAGTTACAGTTTGGGAATGAGGGTCTACATTATGGTCAGAACCTTCTGCGTCTGGTCCTGGATCCGACTCATAAAGATTCTGGGCATCAGTGCAGATCATTTCCTCGTCTGGATTCACAGAAGCGCTGGAGTCGACCTCTGATTCCCAGGCTATAGTATGAGTAAACAGCTCTGCAGACTCAACCATCTGTTCTACCTCATACTCAGACGGGCAGCTGGAGATTTGGGAGCTGTGAGGAAGCAAGTGCGATTTGGGTGACACCTTTGAGGACTGGAGTATTTGTGATGTTGAAGTTGATGTGGAGGAGAGACCACTTAAAGGAGCACTTGATATCCGTTGAAGCACCTGCTGTTTTTGTGCCTCATCTGGAATTTGTAGCGATTGGCGTGGCCGTAAGAAAGGGATCTTATCACATTGTCCGCTAAAAGAAGTAGACATTTTAGTTTGGCTGGAAGATGGTCTTTCTTCTGCAGATGTTACTGTTGCTTTAACACCTACCCCACGGACACAACCTTTTTTCCCCTTCCCAACACGCCTATTCCCCTTTCCACCAGCAGCAGGCCTTTTTCCACTCATTTTGGTGGTTAACTAATTCACAACTCTGGAGTTGTTTGCACAAAAAAACAATGGATGGTAACCGAGCAGAGCTGAGTGGCCAAACTGTGGTATTAGGCCAAAACTATTGGCTGGGTTAGGTGCAGAAAAAAATTATTTTGAATTTGCAACCTGATGGAGGTCAGTATAGATGGACTAACACAAATAGTCCCACACACTGCTAGAAGCCCAAATATTTTTTCAGAGGTACTATAGATGCAGATAAAAATTATTTTTAATTTGCAACCTGATGGAGGTCAGTATAGATGGACTAATAGACCAAGTCCCACACACTGCTAGAAGCCCAAATATTTTTTCAGAGCTAGATGCAGAAAAAAATTATTTTTAATTTGCAACCTGATGGAGGTCAGTATAGATGGACTAATAGACCAAGTCCCACACACCGCTAGAAGCCCAACTATTTTTTCAGAGCTAGATGCAGAAAAAAATTATATTCAATTTGCAACCTTCTGGAGGTCAGTATAGAAGGACTAATAGAACAAGTCCCACACACTGCTAGAAGCCCAAATATTTTTTCAGAGCTAAATGAAGAAAAAACTTATTTTTAATTTGCAACCTGCTGGAGGTCAGTATAGATGGACTAATAGACCAAGTCCCACACACTGCTAGAAGCCCAAATATTTTTTCAGAGCTAGATGCAGAAAAAAATTATTTTTAATTTGCAACCTGATGGAGGTCAGTATAGATGGACTAATAGACCAAGTCCCACACACCGCTAGAAGCCCAAATATTTTTTCAGAGCTAGATGCAGAAAAAAATTATATTCAGTTTGCAACCTGATGGAGGTCAGTATAGATGGACTAATAGAATGATGCTATGCCCAAAAGATTTTACTTCACTAGGTGCAGTAAAAAAATTGGTATTCTATACACAGGTGTTATATCTTGCAACACAGATAGGCTACTCCACTGACTAACACACTCTGCAATAGGCCAAAAAGGATTAGCTTTGCTAGATTCAGCCAAATGCTGTGAAAAAAACTTGCACAGCACTGGCACAGACCTGCCTGGCAAAAACTGATAGGAACTCATGTAACCTAGTCCTGAAAAGGACTCCAATTACAATTAGTCTTTACTCCCACAACCTATCTATTTAAGAGCACAGACCTCCCTGATAAAAGTCGTAGGAAATGCTCTAACCTAGTCCTTAAAAGGACTGCAATCACAACTATTCCCTACTCCCAAGCTATCTGTATATTTGTGCGAAAATTGGCTTGAAATTAACAAGGTATAGCACACACAGCAACAGCGGTGCCGTCTAACACGCAGCTGCAGCAGCGAGAAAATGGTGGCGACGGGGAAAATGGCTTGGTCTTATAGGGCAAGGACATGTGACATACACTGCCAATCACACATGCCCTTGCTTGTGTGAAAAAAAGCACTTCGCTCCGTGTGTGCGCTGCTGATAGGCTGACAGATTGCACCTCCCCACTGCAAATGCGGGAAAGAGAAAAAAAAATGGAGATCTTCATTGTTCCTGCAGAGATCCATCCCCTGCCCCTCCCCCCGCCCCGCTGTACACTCAAACTGCGTATTAACATTAATTTTCATCATTACTGAGAAAAAATCCAGTTATGATTTTGGTGCACGAACAGTTATCGAACATAACCTCGAACAGCCGAATTTTTCTCAAATTGTTCGTGTTCGCCGACCGGCTCGAACACCGCCCAAAACAGCTCGAATTTGAGATTGGCGAACAGTTCGCGTAGAACAACGCTCATCTCTAGTTATCAGTACTGTATGTAATCATCGTCTTGGGTGAATAGGATACTATAAGTGCTATCCTCATTTACATTAAGGAAAAAGGTTTTTAATGTTTCTGATATGGAGCTGTAGAACTAATGAACCCCAGTGCACAAATTCTATAGGTTTATTGATGTCAAAGATGTTTGCAGTCTTGAACAAAGGGAATCAGCCCTGTGGGAATTAAAGAAGACCCTGCACCTGAGCCAGGACAGTTGAGTTATACATTTTAGTTATATTTATTCTGGTGCCCAAGGATAATTGGAATTTCCCATATCTATCCCATTTAGAAATCAATTTATGAATGAGATATGTATAGTTAAATGCTAGAATTTAAGATGTTAAAGGAATAAGTTTAAGGGGGTTGTCCAGTCTAAAATGTCAAGTCTGCAGTCAATCTATGTGAATGCATAATTGTGAAACCTCACATAGAGTGCATTGCATGCTATGCAATTATATTTTTTCTCTGCTCATGGTAGGGCAGAGCAAAATGCACCCATGCGAGCTGGAGATGATCCTGTGAAGATGCAAGATTTCATTTGGCTATGTAAATGATGTCATCCACATCAATCACAGTGGGAGGACAGCGATTACCAGCAGAAAGGAGAGGCAGACGCCCCTGCAATGACGCCCATCCGACCAGAGCGTCCAGATTTGCATACAGCGCATGAGCAAATCAAAAGTTTTTTGGGGAGATATACAAGACGGGTCAGCACTAGTGTTGAGCAAACATGCTCGACACTGCTCGGTACTCGCCCGAGCATCAAGCTACTCGGGATGTTCGGCCAGCACCGAGCATTTCCGGGTTACTCGGGCGGGAGCTCGGGTCTCCGCCCTGCATATTTGGTGCTCTTTACAGAGCCAATGAACATGCAGGGATTGCCAGCCAGTCACTTTAATGCTGCAGCCATGTTGGTTGTGGGCATTACAGTGATTGGCTGGCCGCACAGCGTCACCTCGAGTATTTAAAACGGGGTGCCGCCATCTTGGACACAGTTGCTCCGGATTAGACAGTGTAGGGACAGCGCTGCTGATTTAGGGAGAGATATAAACTGCGAAATAGTTAGTGTAGGGTCTGTAAAGGCTGCCAGAACAAACAAACAGTCCTTTTCAGGACTAATATCCATCCCAGATACCAGGCAGGCAGGCTGTATAGGAGACACAGTGGTTATACCAGCAAACGCTGCATTACAGTCCTGTGTGCTCCTGTTGCTGAAATTGCTGGACTTAGCACCAGGTGTCGGGGGCCAGGAAAAATCCTTTTTTTTTCATCTAAATCCTCCTTTTTTTTTCCTCCTTCACACTGTACTAATACCCGTCTTATTAACCTTTTGGTGTGTCCCCCTCCCCCCCAAAAAAAGCGTGTCTCTGATTTTTTCAGACACAAATATAACTGTTGAAAATAGTCTGGTGTAGGCTAGAGAAACAGAAGTGTTGTTTTGCACTTCCACGGTTCAAACCTCTGTATTATCCATTTTGGGCCATTTGTATCTAAAAAAACAGTTTGAGTGTGTCGCTCACTGTTCAGCCGCAAATCTATATATTTAAAAAAGTGTGGTATTCCCCCAGTAAACAATAACTGTGATTTTGCCATCCCACGGTAAAAAATCTCTATTATTCAGGTTTTGGTATATTTTCCATAAAGAAAAACAGTAGTGTCTCCTGACTGTTGTGACACAAAAATATATCTGTTGAAAATAGTCTTGTGTAGGCCCGACATCCCAGTGTGGTTTCGCAGTTCCATGGGTCAAATCGCTGTACTATCCAGTTTTGGGCCTTTGGTATCTAAAAAAAAAGCAGTTTGAGTGTGTCGCTCACTGTTCAGCCGCAAATATCTCAATTTAAAAAAGTGTGGTATACACCTGTAAACAATAACTGTGGTTTTGCCATCCCACGGTAAAAAACCTCTATTATTCAGGTTTTGGTATATTTTCCATAAAGAAAAACAGTAGTGTCTCCTGACTGTTGTGACACAAAAATATATCTGTTGAAAATAGTCTTGTGTAAGCCCGACATCCCAGTGTGGTTTCGCAGTTCCATGGGTCAAATCGCTGTACTATCCAGTTTTGGGCCTTTGGTATCTAAAAAAAAAGCAGTTTGAGTGTATCGCTCACTGTTCAGCCGCAAATATCTCTATTTAAAAAAGTGTGGTATACCCCAGTAAACAATAACTGTGGTTTTGCCATCCCACGGTAAAAAATCTCTATTATTCAGCTTTTGGTATATTTTCCGTAAAGAAAAACAGTAGTGTCTCCTGACTGTTGTGACACAAAAATATATCTGTTGAAAATAGTCTTGTGTAGGCCCGACATCCCAGTGTGGTTTCGCAGTTCCACGGGTCAAATCGCTGTACTATCCAGTTTTGGGCCTTTGGTATTAAAAAAAAGCAGTTTGAGTGTGTCGCTCACTGTTCAGCCGCAAATATCTCTATTTAAAAAAGTGTGGTATACCCCAATAAACAATTACTGTGGTTTTTCTCTTCCACGGTTATAATCTACTCTTTATTACCCTTTTTCCATAGATAGTGCAAGTGTAGGCTATTTTACTTCATTTACAATGGGCAAGGCGCGTGGCAAGGGACATGGAAGTGGACGCTCTGGTGATGGTTCGTGCAGAGGACGGGGCCGTGGCCAAGGTGAAAATGTGCCACAACCAACAGCCACATCTTCTCGCTCGCACTTCTTGACTGAATTACTAGGGAAGCACAGAACAACACCAGTATTGAGAACTGATCAGTGTGAACAGGTTATTAATTGGATAGCAGATAATACTTCCAGTTACCTGGGCACCACCACCTCCGGTCTGTCTTCCACACGGTCAACTCTTAGTAGCCGTGAGTCTCGACCACATACTCCTCCTCACCCTGATGCTCCTTCCTCCCACCATGCCGAGTGTCGTCAGACAGCAAGTGATCCCACACTTGGACACTCTGAAGAGCTGTTCACTGGTCCATTTCCATATTTGGGCCCCTCGCCTGATATGCTTGAAATGGTGGAAGAGGAGATCCCATGTTGCGATGTCCAAATAATTGAACAGCCACGGCCACAGGAAGTCGACATTGGCAATCTGTCACAAGAGGTGGACGATGACGAGACACAATTGCCAGGAAGTGAGGAGGAGGATCGTGGTGCGCAAGTGGAAGAGGAGGAGGTGGTGGATGATCTAGTAACTGACCCAACGTGGAAGGAGGACATGCAGAGCTAGGCCAGCAGCACACAGGGGGAGGGAGGCAGAGTACCCCAACAGGCAGGAAGAAGCAGTGTGGTGGCCACAGACAGAAGGCAGGCAACCGTTCCCCGTAACACCAACACGAGGGACGTTGCCAGTACAAGCGATAGGTCTTCCAGAGTCTGGAATTTTTTTAAAGACTCTGCTGATAACCCCAAAAAGGCCATATGTTCCACCTGCCATGCCAGCATCAGCAGGGGTGACAAAACTACCAGCCTGACCACCACCAGCATGATCAGGCACATGGCAGCAAAGCACCCGACTTTGTGGGGCGAAACTCAGGGTCCACGACCAGTATCAGCGGGTGTCACCACTGCTTCTTCCACTGTTGTGCATGCAATAGAACCCCCTGTTGTGTATGCAAGGCAATCCCCTGTCCATACTGCATGTAAAGATGCCCCCTCTTCTCAGTCTTCACTTGTTATGGCAGTTTCTCAAGAAACAGCATCAACGTCCACGTCCACGTCCCACCGCAGCGTTCAATTGTCCATATCCCAGACCTTTGAACGAAAGCGGAAATTCGCAGCTAACGCCCCACAGGCCACAGTCCTAAATTCGCACATTTCACGACTGCTTGCGTTGGAAATGCTGCCTTTTAGGCTGGTGGAGACAGAATCCTTCCACAATCTTATGGCGGTGGCCGTCCCTCGGTACTCGGTCCCCAGCCGACACTATTTTGCCCGGTGTGCCATCTCCGCACTACACAAGCACGTGTCCCAAAGCGTCTGCCATGCCCTCAACAACGCAGTTACTGGGAGAGTCCTCCTGACAACGGACACGTGGACAAGTGCTTGTGGCCAGGGGCGGTACATCTCTCTGACAGCACCCTGGGTAAACATAGAGGAAGACGGGACCCAGTCAGACCTTGGGACGGAACACATCCTCCCCACACAGAGGATTGCGGGCCCTATGTCAGTTAGAGTTGCCCCCACAGTGTACAGCTCCTGTGCATCATCCTCCTCCTCCTCCTCATGTTCAGACTCCATCTCAGATATCACCACATCAGTTACAAGCTGGAACCATTGCAGTACTGCCTCCGCCAAGCGGCAACAGGCTGTGCTGAAACTCATAAGCTTAGGTGATAAACCTCACACTGCTTGTGAGTTGTGGACAGCTGTGAAAGAGCAGGCAGATCTGTGGCTGAGACCGCTGAACCTACATCCCGGCATGGTCGTGTGTGACAATGGCCGTAACCTGGTGGCGGCTCTGAGGCGAGGTGAGATCACACACGTACCATGCCAGGCTCATGTGCTTAACCTCGTGGTTCAGCGGTTTCTTAAATCGTACCCCGAGTTGCCAGATCTGCTCGTGAAAGTACGACACCTGTCAGCTCATTTTCGCAAGACGGCTACAGCTTCCGCCGCCCTTGCTGTGTTGGCAGCTTCCGGCACACCGACTGGTGTGTGATGTCCCCACACGTTGGAACTCTACCCTCCACATGTTGCAAAGGATTTGTGAGCAGAAGAGAGCAGTTGTGGAGTACCAGCTGCAACAAGGCCGTCGATATTCAGGTCAGACTCCACACATAAGACCTCAGGAGTGGACCTGGATGTCTGACATATGTACCATCCTGACAGACTTTGAGGAGGCCACCAAGATGGTGAGTGGCGATGATGCCAGCATTAGTGTCAGCATCCCACTTGTCTGTCTTTTGCAACGCTCTCTGCAGAGAATTAAAGAGGAGGCATTGCAGCCAGAGTATGATGAGATGGATCAAGAAGCCGTAGCGGGCGATTACACACAGCCCAGCCCCATCTCATGCCAACGTGCATTGAGGGACAATGAGGGAGAGGAGGAGGAGGAGGAGAAGGAGGAAGAACAGGAGCTGCTATCATGCGTTGTAGACGGTAGTACCTGTACAAGTGTCATACAGTCGGTTCAGCGTGGGTGGCCTGAGGACAGGGGGAGGAGGAAGAGGAGGAGGAGGAGAAGAGCATGGTCAGTTGTCATCTTGGTGAGGTCACGGAAATCTTGCCTGTTACCAATCTGGCACGCATGGCTGACTTTATGTTACGCTGCCTTAACCGTGACCCTCGCGTCGTCAAAATGTTGGGTGACAGCCATTACTGGTTGGTGACACTTGTAGACCCCCGCTACAAGGAGAACTTTCACTCTCTTATTCCTGAGGTGGAGAGGTCTACAAAAATGGGGCAGTACCAGAAGGCCCTTGCTGCAGAACTCTTAAAAAAATTCCCATCTGAACACGCTAGCGGCAGAGGTCACAGTTCATTGCCCAACCAAGGCGTACAGGCGAGAGAGAAGCAACTCCAATCCAGCAGAGGCAGGGGAACACTGTCAACGTTCTGGGACAGTTTTCTGACAGCCGCCCAGCTTACAGGCCCTGATGCGCGGGGTACTCTCACAAGGAGTGGAAAGTTTCAAAAGATGGTGAGGGACTACCTTGCCGACCGTACCAGCGTACTCCGTTATTCCTCTGTCAAGTGACAATGCTGACAAGCTGACACTTATCAAAATGAACAAGGGCTGGATTGGGCCTGACTTCTCATCACCACCAAATGACAGCAGAGTAACATAAAGTCAAATCCACTGTGTTATTTCGGGAGGTGTATTCACATGCACCGCTTCACACCCACACATGGGTATACGCTTCCTCGTTTCGGCTGTTTTATCTTCTTCTCCTTATCCTCAGCCTCCTCCACCACTATACCACCAGGGTGCCAGCATTACAAGTTCCTCCGTCCTTATTTTTGGCAGCTTTTGCTTGCAAGGCATAAGCAAATACTATGGGACACCCACTCCCCAATAATGGGACTTATGTTTGTAATATGCTGTACTGCATGGCTCTTGTAAGGGGCATTGCAAGTTGCTCCGTCCTAATTTTTGGCAGCTTTTGTTGGAAAGCATAAGCAAATACTATGCGACACCCACTCCCCAATAATGGGACTTATGTTTGTAATATGCTGTACTGCATGGCTCTTGTAAGGGGCATTGCAAGTTGCTCCGTCCTAATTTAGAAGAAATTTTAGAACCACTCTCCATAATCTTTGAAAATTCTTGGAGAACAGGAGAATTCCCAGAAGACTGGAGAAGAGCAAATGTTGTTCCTATCTTCAAAAAGGGGAAGAAGGTGGACCCAGGGAACTATAGGCCGGTGAGTCTGACTTCTATACCAGTAAAGATCTTTGAACAAATTATTAAACAACATGTATGTAAGTACATGGATAAGAATGAAGTGATTAACCAGAGTCAGCATGGGTTTGTAACTAACAAGTCATGTCAGACTAACTTAATTTCCTTCTATGACAGAATCACTGACTGGGTGGATCAGGGAAATGCTGTAGATATAGTATATCTTGACTTCAGCAAAGCATTTGACAAAGTATCTCACACCATCCTTATTGAAAAAATGACCAAGTATGCAATGGACCAGGCAACTGTTAGGTGGATTCATAACTGGCTTAGTGATCGGACTCAAAGGGTGGTTGTAAATGGCTTCACATCCAGCTGGATGAATGTCTCAAGTGGGGTACCACAGGGCTCCGTCCTGGGACCTGTATTGTTCAACATCTTTATCAATGATTTAGATGAAGGAATTGAGGGTAAACTGATTAAATTTGCTGATGACACAAAGCTAGGAGGGATAGCTAATACTAGAGAAGAGAGAGAGAGGATTCAAAAAGAACTAAATAAACTGGAGCAGTGGGCAGCAACCAACAGAATGGTTTTTAACAGGGAAAAATGCAAAGTACTACATCTGGGCAATAAAAATGAAAAAAGCATATACAGAATGGGAGGAATAGAGCTAAGCAACAGTACATGTGAAAAAGACTTAGGTATACTAATAGATCATAGACTAAACATGAGTCAACAGTGTGATGCAGCAGCAAAAAAGGCAAATACAATTCTGGGATGTATTAACAGAAGCATACAGTCTAGATCACGTGAAGTCATTATCGGTCTTTACTCCTCTTTGGTCAGACCTCATCTGGAATACTGTGTACAGTTTTGGGCACCACATTTTAAAAAAGACATAGACAAACTGGAGCAAGTTCAGAGAAGAGCGACCAGAATGGTGACTGGTCTGCAAACCATGTCCTATGAGGAACGGTTGCAGGATTTGGGAATGTTTAGCTTGCAAAAAAGAAGACTGAGAGGAGACTTAATAGCTGTCTACAAATATGTCAAGGGCTGTCACATTGTAGAAGGATCATCTTTATTCTCATTTGCACAAGGAAAGACTAGAAGCAATGGGATGAAACTAAATGGGAGGAGACACAGATTAGATATTAGAAAAAACTTTTTGACAGTTAGGGTGATTAATGAGTGGAACAGGCTGCCACGAGAGGTGGTGAGTTCCCCTTCAATGGACGTCTTCAAACAGAGGCTGGACAGACATCTGTCTGAGATGATCTAGTGAATCCTGCTTTGAGCAGGGGGTTGGACCAGATGACCCAGGAGGTCCCTTCCAACTCTACCATTCTATGATTCTATGATTCTATGAATTTTTGGCAGCTTTTGCTTGGAAAGCATAAGCAAATACTATGGGACACCCACTACCCAATAATGGGACTTATGTTTGTAATATGCTGTACTGCATTGCTCTTGTTAGGGGCATTGGAAGTTGCTCCGTCCTAATTTTTGGCAGCTTTTGCTTACAAGGCATAAGCAAATACTATGGGACACCCACTCCCCAATAATGGGACTTATGTTTGTAATATGCTGTACTGCATGGCTCTTGTAAGGGGCATTGCAAGTTGCTCCTTCCTAATTTTTGGCAGCTTTTGCTTGCAAGGCATAAGCAAATACTATGGGAGACCCACTCCACAATAATGGGACTTATGTTTGTAATATGCTGTACTGCATGGCTCTTGTAAGGGGCATTGCAAGTAGCTCCGTCCTAATTTTTGGCAGCTTTTGCTTGCAAGGCATAAGCAAATACTATGGGAGACCCACATCCCAATAATGTGACTTATGTTTGTAATATGCTGTACTGCATGTGACGCGCCCCCTGGGCCGTGTGTACACGTGTGTGGGATACCTGGTGCTGGGTTTCTGGGTTCTGTAGTCTCCGTGGCGGTGACCCGGTCCCGTGGCTCAGGCTGGTCAAACCAGTGGTAGTCTTTCTTAGTTTTTGAGGTTAATTGTCCGACTGCGCCACCCGTGGATTGCGGTCAGGGAGTACCACCGCTGCGAGGCAGACCGCTGAGGCTGGTGTTGTGTGCGCAGGAGAGAATGGGATAACTCCCCACGGGAGGAGTATAGCCTCAGGGCAGTGAGTGTGGATGATGGGGGTGATGGTGCATGAGCGCAGCAGGAACGACTCAGAGTCTTTGCAGTGCAGTTGAGGGCCTTTACGGATGATTATAAGGTAGACCCTCCCGGGAGTACTGGCTAGGATAAGAGGCCTGGTCAGTCTGTGAGCAAGCAGGAGTTCCCCTGGCTAGGTGGAGTTGTAGGCCTCCCCGTCTGTCTGCACTCTTCCTGGCTACCTTGCTGTAAGCCGGTAGAAGTAGCCCACGTCCCTGAGTGTAACGTGTAGTGCTCACCCGTATGGCTGGTGACTTGGGGCCTTCTGTTAGCCTCCGCTCCACGATGGCGGTGCTGGTCCCTTGCTTGTGACTGAGCCTCCAGGCTTCTATGGCCAGAGGACCTGAAATCCCCTGCTGGCTGGTTTCTGCTGCTGGATATATAAGTCCTCACAGCCTCTGACTCCTGTGTCTGGTTCCTAGTGTCTTCTGCCAGGGCTAGCTCTGCTCAGCTTCCAGCCCCTGGTCTTTAGCTCCTAGCTCCTACAGAGCTCCTTGCTGTTACTTTCCCTTGCTCTCACTCTGACTGTGACTGTTCTCTGTTCTCTGACTCACTCAACCCTGCCCCAGATCCAATTTATAAGGGCAGAATTTTCCCCTCCCAGGACTGGGGCAGGAGGATGTTGCATGTTTAAGGGATCCTGACCAGGAAACCTCCCACTTGCTCTCCGACGTAATATCTCTATTACTGTGGTGACCAGACCCCTGGGGTGCCACACATGGCTCTTGTAAGGGGCATTGCAGTTCCTCATAATTTTTGGAAAGCCTTCCATTCACTGCTTAGGTCAACAGTGCACAGGAGACCCAGTTGCTATAAATGGAAAAAAAGGTTTAGTTAACGCCCTCTGACCTCCATGTCATTTCCAAGGGGCATTGGAGTGCCTCGAAATTTTTGGTAGGCATTGCACTCACTGTATGCCCTATAACTGTGCAGCCGAACCGCTCCTTTTGTTACAAAACATATCCTACAAGACATATCTGGTTGACTGGCCTGATATTGATGTGAATGGTCCCTGTTCCTCCTGCTCTTTCTCCTTTGCCACTACCTCATCCATCATTTATCACCTGAAGCTTTGTTTTGACGGGAGTCATAGAACTTGGATAGTAGCAGGAAAACATCCAGCAATCCTCGGAGGAGGTAGGATATGCGCCAAAACGCTGACCACCTCAGGCCTAGCCGCTACTACATACATGCGCTTGCATAACAACAAAACAAAGCAGATGCTAACTTCTATCATCCTCATCATGCTCCTCACCTTGGCACTCTCAATTCCCCTGATGGAGAAGCCAGGGCCCACCGGAGGAGTCTGATAGTCCGGTGGGCTCGGCCAATGCTGTCCTAAAGCAGGCCAGGCTAAGAAAAGTGTGGGAAAGGTTACCGGGACAAATAGGGGTGGCTGGGGACCGAATATGGACACCCGGCCACCCCCTGGAGGCTGGGGAGCAAGCGGGGACACCAGGCCACCAGGCAGCTGGGGAGTGAGTATGGATACCAGGCCGCCAACACAGCCATGGCGTGGTGGCCAGATTCCACCTCCACATGCCTAAAAGGCCCAATTTAAAGTGCAAGCAAGCAAGCAGTATGGTATTACAGCCTGGGGGTGGGTGGCAGGCTGCATACTTGCACTTGCATTGCAAGGAATGGGAGAGGTACAATTGAACACTGCCCTGGGACAAGGACTTGAATGGGGATACTTGCAAGTCTGCAATGACAGGTGCAAGGTGGGAGGCATCTTTGCATGTACCATGAACAGGGGTTTGGCATGCACACACTACAGCGGAATAGGCTCTCCTTCCCACTAAATGCTCTGGGGAGGGCACAGGTAATGTTTTGGTATACACGCTTAATCTTATGTATAAGGCACACCAGGACAAATAGGGGCGGCTGGGGACTGAGTATGGATACCTCGCTGCCGAAGCAGCCATGAGGTAGTGGCCAGCTTCGGCCTCCTCCAAACTAAAAGGCCCCATTTCAAGTGCAAGCTAGCAGTATGCAATTGCAGTCTAGGGGTGGGTCGGTGGCAGGCTGCACACTTACACTTGCATTAAAAGAAAACATAGCAGATGCAAACTTCTGTCGTCATCATCATGCTCCTCACCTTGGCACTCTCAACTCCACCGATGGAGAAGTCAGGGCCCACCGGAGGAGTCTGGTTCTCTGGTGGACTCGTCCAATGCTGCCTAAAGCAGGCCGGGCTAAGAAAAGTGTGTGGGGGGATGTTCCAAGGAGAAAGAGGGGAGGCTGGGGACCGTTTATGGACACCCGGCTGCCCCCAGGCGGCTGGGGACCATGTGTGGACACCCGGCCGCGGGGCGGCTGGGACTGAGTATGGATTCCAGGCCGCCTACACAGCCATGACGTGGTGGCCAGATTCCGCCTCCACATGCCTAAAAGGCCCAATTTCAAGTTCAAGCAAGCAAGCAGTATGGTATTGCAGCCTGGGGGTGGGTGGGTGGCAGGCTGCATACTTGCGCTTGTATTGCAAGGAATGGGGGAGGTACAATTGAACACTGCCCTGGGACTAGAACTTGCATGGGGATAGTTGCAAGTCTGCATCTTCTGATGCGGCAAGGATCACTTATGATGGGCACACTTTTAGACAGTGACCTGAGAGTCAGAGAAGCTTCCAGGGGTCTTCCCCATGCTGTTCCCATGTCTTTTCACCACTTTATGCATGTGTCACACAGCACATGGCCAGATAAGGTTGTAAAATGTTAAAATGACATTTCCCGGTGAATGCATTTGTCATAGTTGAAAGCAATACAAAAGTGCAAAATCGCATAAAAAATGCTACTTGTGAACATAGCCAAAGGTGTGGAGGAGTATTTTTGTTTTTGGTAATTTATTTTAACTTATACACAAGTCTTTTCCCTGGAAAGGATGTTCCTTAACATATTTCACAGGAAAAAAGTTTCACTTTCGTTTTTGAACGTTTTATTGTGAGCCCGTAAAAGTGGCTTAATACCTCTGACCACTTTGTTGACAGCAGTGACCTGGGGGTCAGAAATGCTTCCTGGGGCGATCCCCATGCTGTCCCCATGTCATTTGAGCACTGTCACTATCGTTTTGGGCACTTGTTAGGCTTTTAAAAGACTGCCGGGGGTGCTACCGCAAAAATGCTCGAGTCTCCCATAGACTAACATTGGGCTCGCTGCTCGGGTCAAGCACCCGAGTATCACAGCGAGCTCGGCCTGAGCTTCGAGCACCCGAGCATTTTAGTGCCCTCTCAACACTAGTCAGCACATAATACACAACTGTCTGGAATGCAGCACAGGCACTGAGTAAGGTGGTGGTATTGGTTCATACATGAAAAAACTGGTGATAGGTTGCCTTTAACGTAATAATCTTAGTAACTTATTAAATTAAGGAAATAGCGATTTGATAGACAGTTATGATGTTGTCTGATTGTAATCCAACCTTATGCTGGAGAACATTAATGGATAACCCTATCCTATCAGAAGAACATTTCATTTCTGCAAGAGAAATTGTGTGAAAATTAAAATTGAACATTGCTGTCATGTCCAATTACTTGTGAAGAAAGGTTCTGACGAAAAAACCATGAGGAATATACTGTTGCAGATGGTTTTGAATATAAAGATAAAATTGTATCTTTAATAAATTAAATCCAAATTTGCTTTAATATTGTCAATTCTAGATTTGCCAAGCTGATAATCCCAAAAAGACAGCGCTGTCATTAATTCAAATGGTACTTCACCAAAGTATTGTTTTAAAGGTGTGCATATTTATACAAACCACATTATTTTAGTTCTTTATTTTTTGTCTTCCTCCGAAAAATATTTTAGTTTGTTTTTCTATTGAAATGTACAGGTTATAAGAGACAATAAAAGTGGAAAAAGTTCTGAAATGATTCTTCTTGCTTTTTTTACATAACTAAAACCTGCCATTTTAATATGGGTGGGTAGACTTTTTATATCCAGTGTAGCTCGGAGCATTTTAGAATGAGGGGTCATATATTTCCCTATTTCATTGAACATTAAAACCAAGAATGGAGTAAAAAAATGTTTTAGAGTATTCATATGGGAGTCTGCCTAAGCCTGGGGACATACTTTGTTTAATGTTACTTTTTTATTTATTTATTTTATTCACTTATATAGTGCCATTGATTCCACAACCCTTTACATACATTATTGACCCTGTTCTCAATGGGGCTCACAATCTAGGTTCCCTATCAATATGTCTTTGGAGTGTGGTAGGAAATACATGCTAACACAGGAGAAACATACAAACTCCTTGCAGATGTTGTACTTGGTGGGATTTGAACCCCGGACCCCAGTGGTGCAAGGCAGCAGTGCTAACCACTGAGCCACCACTGCCCAATTTAACTGCTTATTTAACTTCTAGCTCTGTTATGGGATGATTAGAGAGTGTAATTGTGAAGGTGTGAGTTTTGGTAATGATAGGTAGGATAACAATTTTTTCAAAATATTCTTCTGATAATACAAGTGTAGTATGGACATTTTTTAAATTGTACAAGTTCCAATAGGATTATTAAAAAAAATCCGCTATATTTTTGAGGACATATATATTTTCATTGCATGAGGATTTAGCAAAGGAAATTTTGGATTTATCCATTTGCTTTTTCATTCCATTACCTAAAATTTAACTTGGGCTGTCTTTATGCGTATACAAGTATCATATCATGAGTTTTAAGCTTTTTCATTATTGAAACAGGTGAATAAGTCACAAGTCCTTCCTGCATTTTCTTAGTTCAGACTTTAGAAAGTCAGAATGATAAGCTTTCATTTGAGTTCTGCATAAATCAATCTGTTTTCTGAGTTCCTTTGACACTTTTAACCCTTTTTTTTTCGCCTTAACCACGATTTGAATAAATATTAATTTTATATATGCTTTATGAGCAAAGCAGAGAGTTTCTGTTAGCGGAACTGAAGAATGGTTAAAATGAAAAAAAAAAAAAAGTATGGTATTAACATAATATTGTGTTGTTTAAGATTTCAGCAAAAATGTGTTGATTCTACAGGGGGATTGAGAAGGCGTAATATATTTATCTGTTAGTCTAATTTTCTATGGGTGCACAATCTGACCATGTGATTGCGCCAATACAGGAATTGGTCGCATTCAACGTGACTCCACTATTACCTGGAAATAAATCTAATCGGGAATAAACTTTGTGATGATCAGAATAATAGTGAGATCTTTTTCAGAAGTATGAATTTGTTAGAAATCATGAAGGTCTTAATGTGATATGAGAATTCTTAGAAATTTTCTGTTAATCTCGTACAACTAGGAATTCTGTCTAGATAATTTTTTATAACAACATTAAAATCTCCACAAATTAAGCAGCCTTTCCTTTGTATACTTTTTACATTGGTGATTATTTTCTCATTAAACAAAATCTGTGCTGAGGAATATGTTGGCGCTATACAAATAAAAATTATTATTATTATATTATTATTCATATAGTCTATAATTGTGATGCTCTCATCATTCTTATTGTTTGAAGTAGCATGTTCAATAGTGGGAAAATTGGGATGTTTTAAATCCAGTATCAGATGTGTGGAAATATGCCTCATATAAAGAAAGTATATCACAACTAAACAATAGATTTTCCTTCCAAAGTAATGATCTTTTGAAAGGAGTGTTTAAACATTTGTATTGTAACTAGTGTTGAGCATTCCGATACTGAAATATTCGCGGTATCGGAGTTCCGATACTGAGTTCCGATACTTTTAGAATATCGAATACCGGAATCGGAAGTTCCCATAATGCCTGCGCTCTGCAGTGTCTCTGAAGGATGACAAGCTGGATGTCTGCGCTCAGCTGCGATCCAGCCTGTCATCAGAATGCCATCCCAGCGTGAGAGAATTCTCCTGCGCTCACGGCAAGCGCAGGAGAATTTTCCCACGCTGTCAGTGACGTGCATGAGGTGAGCCGAGTTCATTGGACATGACCTCGGCTCATCTGGATGCCGTCACAGCCACACACTAAGGAGCGCAAGCATGCCTGCGCTTCTCAGTGTCTGCGGCATGGCAAGCTGGATGGCAGCTTTCTGCTGTGATCCAGCCTGTCATGTGAATGTAGCAGAGCTGGAGCCGTCCTGGGAACCATGGAAATGTAAGGATGATGTTGGTTTACTATTTTACTTTTATTGCAGAAGACATTGGCTTCAGCTGGATTGGGCATGATGGTAAGTATGGTTTAATTTAGAACATTAAAAAATTGTGTGTTTATTTCAATTAAAGGACTTTATTCTGGGTGTTGTGTTTTTTTAAATACTTTACTAGAAATTCATGGCGGTCATGTCTAATACTGGCGTGACCCCATGAATTTTGGGCTTAGGGCCAGCTGATAATGCCAAGCTGGCCCTAACCCTTTTATTACCCAGTGAGCCACTGCACCAGGGCCCTGGATGAGTTGGGTACAGCGCCAGAAGATGGCGTTTCTATGAAAGCGCCATTTTCAGGGGTGGCTCCGGACTGCAATTTGCAGCGGGGGGGGGGCCCAGAAAGCTTGGGCCTCCCTGCGCTGTGGATTCCAGCCCCCAGCTGCATAGTTGTACCTGGCTGGACACAAAAATAGGGTGAAGCCCCACGGCAATTATTTTTTTATTTTTTCATGAAATTCATGAAATAATTAAAAAAAGGGCTTCCCTGTATTTTTGTTTCCAGCCAGGTAAAAATAGGCATCTGGGGGTTGGGGGCAGCCCGTTCCTGCCTGCTGTACCTGGCTGGACACAAAAATATGGCGAAGGCCACGTCAAATTTTTAGTGAAAAATTCAATAAATGTAAAAAAAAAACACATTTAGGGACTGCATCTTTATTAACCCTTCCACGTGAAGGGTTAATAAAGATGCAGTCCCTAAATTATTATTTTTTTATTATTTTTTAATTAATTTTTCTGAAAAATTTTGACCTGGGCTTTGCCATGTTTTTTATGCCAGCCAGGTACAGCATCCAGGAACGGGCTGCCCCCAACCACCAGATGCCTATTTGTACCTGGCCGGATACAATAATATAGGGAAGCTCTTTTTTTTAAATTATTTCATGAATTTCATGAAATAATTAAAAAAAAAAATACGTGGTGCTTTGCCCTATTTTTGTGTCCAGCCAGGTACAACTAGGCAGCTAGGGGCTGGAATCCAGCAGCGCAGGGAGGCCCAAGCTTTCTGGGCCCCACCGCTGCAAATTGCAGTCCGCAGCCACCTCGGAAAATGGCGCGTTCATAGAAGCGCCATCTTCTGGCGCTGTAGCCAACTCATCCAGGGCCCTGGTGCGGTGGCTCACTGGATAATAAAGGGGTTATTGCTAGCTTGGTATTATCTGCTGGTCCTAAGCCCGAAATTCATGGGGTCATGCCAATATTAGACATGACTGCCATGAATTTCTAGTAAAGTATTTAAAAAAAGCACAACACCCAGAATAAAGTCATTTAATTGAAATAAACACACAATTTTTTAATGTTCTAAATTAAACCGTACTTACCATCACGCCCATTCCAGCTGAAGCCAATGTCTTCTGCAATAAAAGTAAAATAATAAACCAACATCATCCCTACCTTTCCATGGTTCCCAGGACGGCTCCAGCTCTGCTACATTCACATGACAGGCTGGATCGCAGCCAAAATCTGGCATCCAGCTTGCTATGCCGCAGACACTGAGAAGCGCAGGCATGCTTGCGATCCTCAGTGTCTGGCTGTGACGGCATGCAGATGAGCCGAGGTCATGTCCAATGAACTCGGCTCAACTCATGCACGTCACTGGCAGCATGGGAAAATTCTCCTGCGCTTGCCGTGAGCGTGAGATAATTCTCCTGCGCTCACGGCAAGCGCAGGAAAATTTTCCCACGCTGTCAGTGACGTGCATGAATTGGATCCTATGGATGCGCCATTTCTGGGGCGGCTAATGGCTGGTGTTTCTAGCCTGGGAGGGAGCCAATATTCATGGCACCCTTCCTGGGCTATTAATATCAGCCCCAAGCTGTCTGCCTAGCCTTTGCTAGCTATTAAAATAGGGGGGATCCCATGTCATTTTTTTGGGGGGTCCCCCATTTTAATAGCTAGTAAAGGCTAGGTATTCAGCTGGGGGCTGATATTAGTAGCCTGGGAAGCTCCGTGGGTATTACCCCCTTCCCAGGCTTCAAACATCTGCCCCAGCCGTCTGCTTAACCTCCGCTAGAGACTAAAATTACGGGGAACCCCACGGCAATTTTTTTAATAAATCCTTTATTTTAACACTAAATGACAAGTACAGTAATAAACACTATCACTGTACTTATTATATATGTGACTGACATGTTTCTATCTATCTAATCTATGTGTTATGCTCTATTCTTTCTGTTCTAAATTGTCGGGTACCGATGCTGAATTGCCAGCCGGCTTTTTTAAAGAGACGGTGCATGAAAACACTATTATTTTTTTTAAGAAATCCTTTAACACTAAATGACAAGTACAGTAAGCAACACTGTCACTGTACTTCTTATTATGCTGCTGCTGAATTGCCGGCTTTTCATGTATACATTCTACATTATTCTTAGTTGTTTTCCTTCATGTAGAATTAACCTACAAGGAAAAGAAATGGTTTATTTTCATTCCAATATTTGTGTCCCGTTGACTTGCATTGGTTTCCGGTATCGGAATCAGCGATATCCGATATTTTTTGGGTATCGGTCCGATCCAATCCGATCCGATATTTCCCAATATCGGAAGGTATCGCTCAACACTATTTGTAACATCTACCTGAGGCCACAGGCAAAAAGGCTGCCTCAGACAGACTTGGCACAAGCCACTCCTTCTGGCAGACTCCAGAAAAATCCCAATACCATTTCAACCCCTGTACATGGATCTGGTTTTACAATAGGACCCATTGGAATGCCACCATGGAAGGCCTGCCGTCCAGAGGTAGGAATGAAAAATATAGAGAACACCTCAGCACTCAACGGCATGTATTGATAAAGTATAATTTCATAGCTGTCCAGTGTACTGTAATATCAGGAAAAGCAAAACAAAACAGAACATAAAATAAGTATGATTTCATATACAAAATGAGCGAATAAATAAAAGTGGTCACAGTGTCAAGTTCACAAATCAAAAACATAACATAATGCAGATAAAGGTAGCAGGAAGTAAGAGGAGAGCACCTACCCAATTGCTGGGAATGGTTTAGGAGAAAGAGAGTGAGGACACAGTGTCTTAGCCACGCAGTTTCTGTGGGATGGGAAGAAAGCAAAAGGACTATAGTCCAAGAGCCATATACGGAATATGGGCTAGAAAACTATCGTTTGTGTCTATAAGGTAGCCTACCTAGGAGCCAGGGTATGCTGGAATCGCAGCCAGGATGCGGTATCCACTGGTAGCATCAGGTGTGCTAGTGGCATGAAAATATGGCTATCCTGTTTAAAGGAAGTGGGTGGGTTGTAGCATGGCCGGCGACCAATCAGAAAGAAGCTCATGCGGTGAGGGCTGTAGTGTCCCGGTGACATCACAGGAAGTAACGTTGATGAGATGGCCGGACAATGCTAGGGGGGCATGCATGCCACCGGCCGAAGGAAGCGTTCCATAAACCAGAAGTTGCGTTCCAGGAATCAAGACATGTGTTCCACAGATGGAATGAGGGGAGAAACAGTGATGCACAATGTGGACATAGCATTAGTGAGATGAGTAGAGGGTCAAGAAGGAGAAACAGTGGTGCACAATGCGGACAAAGCATTGGGGAGACGAGGAGAGGATCAAGAAGGAGAACAGGGGCATCATATAGAGAACAATCTGCATTGTAAGGAGATATAAGTCAGTAAACTTATAAATGTCCTGCCGAAATGAAGTGTTGGGGAATTGGTAAGAGTAAATTCTTACATCTGATGGTAGACTTGTGTTTTGAAATTCTGTCGCCAAGGTAGGAATGGTTGCCAAGCAGGGTCAGAGCCGAAAGGTCACGTCAAGGACAAAATCAGGATCCATAAGAATAGTCAAAAACAAGCCAGGGTCAAAACAGGAATACACTAAATGAAAGAGGAGCATTAGACACACACCAAGCCATGGAAACACTTAGCTATATCTGGCAGCTTCCAGCAGTAGGGTGTGGTGCTCTCAAATTGTCTTGAGCAGGGAGCTGATAACTTCAGCTGGAACCACACAAACCCATACTGCTAGACTGACAGCACTACAGGTCTCACGAACTATAACCTTTCGAGGACAACCATACCTTGTCTGCAACGCCAAAGCTTTGGCCTCTAGAAAATCTCTTATTAGCAGCTGAGTTCTGACCACCCTGCACCCTCTTCAAGTTCTCTCTGACTTTAGACAAGATATTTTTTAATTTTTCCACAGATTTTTCAACCTCTTTAGTATCCATCACAATGGTTGAAAAAGAACCAAAACGAGGATGCAATTCAAGATTACAAAAAAAGGAATAGTTTTAATGGATTTTTGATATTGATTATTAATTGCAAATTCGGCTTACGGCAAATGTTCCATCAAGTCAGACTGATGATGAGACACATAACACAGAAGATATTGCTCGAGAATTTGATTAGTATGTTCTGTCTGACCATTGGTCTCTGGGTGGTAGGCAGAAGAAAAAGACAACTCAATATTGATCTTTTTACAGAATGCCCTCCAAATTTTGGAAATGAACAGAGTCCCCTGATCATAAAATATATTTTCTGGAAGACCATGCAATCACATAATGTTATTAAGGAACAACTTACTTTGGGTTTCAGAGTCAGGCAACCCACACAAAAGGACAAAATGACACTGTTTACTGAACCTGTCAACCACCACCCAGATTACAGTCTTCACTTCTGAGGGGGTCAGTCCACAGAGAAGTGAGTCCAAGGACTCCTACAGGTGAGTACGGCCTGGAGAAAACTAATGGGATGAGTTTGGGGAGTCTTGGCTCGAGCACAAGTTTCACAAGCGAGCACGCATTCCTTACAGTCTTTAACTATGGTTGGACACCAAAAATTCCTGGCTACCAGTCAGATGGTATTGTTTATACCAGCGTGACCTGCAAGCACAGAATTATGAGACTCCCGAAGAATACGTTATCAAAACTAGGGAGGAACAAAGAGTTTTTGGGTAGGAGTAGTGTCAGGTGCTTGCTCTTGGGATCTACACATCTCTTCTACAAGATCTAAAGAAACAGACAACACGACTATACCCTCAGCTAGAATAGGAACTGGTTCAGTGTCCTCAGACTGAGAAGGGCGGAAACTCTGGGAGAGTGTAGCAGCTTTTATGTTCTTATTACCAGGTCTGAAAGTCACCACAAAATCAAATCTAAAAAAGAACAAAGCCCATCTAGCTTGCCTAGGGTTGAGTCTCTCAGCTAATTCCAAATAAGTCAGATTTTTATAGTCTGTGATAGCAGTGACTTTATGTTTGGCACCTTCGAGGAAGTGGCGCCATTCCTCGAAGGCCCAATTAATTGACAACAATTCACGATTGGCGATGCCATAATTATTTTAGACAGATGAAAATTTTCGTGAAAACATGCGCATGGATGGAGTTGAGTGAGAGTTCCTTGAAATAATACCGCTCCAACTCCAACCTTAGAGGCATTGACCGTCACCATAAAAGGACTCTTAAGATCGAGAGCTAATCCAGTATAAAGTCAGACAAAAAACATTTCTTTAACTTAGAGAAGGCACAAATTGCCTCAATCTTCCAATTAACCACATCTGCCTCTTCTTAGTCAAGTCAGTGAGTGGTTTGGCAATCTTAGAAATTTTTTTAATCAATTTCCGATAATAGTTTGCAAACCCAAGAATATACTGCAAGGCTTTCAGAGACTTGGGTTGCATCCACTCCTTAATGAGTTGGACCTTAGAAGGGTCCATGCAAAAGCCTTTACCTGACAAAATATACCCCAGGAGATTTACTCCTTTAACGAAAAAAAACCCCACATTTTTCAAGTGTAGCAGATACAAAAATGTTTCTGAGTCTCTGGAGTACAGTGTGTACATGTCAGATATGTGAATTAATATCAGCTGAATAAACCAAAATGTCATCCAAATAGACAACCACATATTGACCACTGATATTTCTGAACTAGCTATTGAACCTGTTCTACGCCTGGGTGATGAGCATTTTTATTGGTATACGGTCTCCATCCTGGTCCATGCGCCCACATCCTGCTCCCCCATCCAGTTATATGCTCCCCCATCCTGTTATGTGCACCCCCATCCTGCTCCCCCATCCTGTTATGTGCACCCCCATCCTGCGCTCCATCCTGTTATGTGTTCCCCCATCCAGTTATGTGCACCCCCATCCTGTTATATGCTCCCCCATCCTGTTATATGCTCCCCCATCCTGTTATATGCTTCCCCAGCCTGCACCCCCATTTTGCACATGTATTTAGCAGAGCCGATCAGGCAAGTGCTCCTTCTAGTCTCTCATGAAAACTATTGAAGCAAGCATAAATTAAAAAAATATATATTTTAAAAATATAAAAAATATATATATATAAAAGTTTAATTTAACTCCCTTTCGCCCCATTGAAAATAAAACAATAAAAAAAACAGCACATACTCATATTTGGTATCGCCGCGTTCAGAATCAGCCAATCTATCAATATAAAAAAAAAACTAATCCGATCGGTAAACAGCGTAACGAGAAAAAAATTCTAAACGCCAGAATTACGTTTTTTTGGTCGCCGCAGCATTGCAATTATATGCAATAACGGGCGATGAAAACATCGGATCTACCACAAAATGGTATTGATAAAAACGTTATCTCGGCACGCAAAAAAATAAGCCCTCACCCGGCCCCAGATCACAGAAAATGGAGACGCTACGGGTCTCGGAAAATGGCGGGTTTTTTTTGTTTGTTTGTTTTTTTTAGCAAACTTTGTTTTGTTTTTTCTCCACTTAAATAAAAAAAACGTATACATGTTTGGTGTCTTTGAACTCGTAATGAGCCATAGAATAATAACAGCAGGTCAGTTTTAGCATTCAGTGAATGTGGTAAAAGAAAAAACCCAAAAAAACACTGGGGGCAAAAAGCGAAAACACAAAAACGGAAAATGCTCCGCTCATTAACAGGTTAAAAATTATTTTATAGAAAAAAAATGTTTTTGTGCCACTGTATTCTGGGAGCCACAGGTTTTTTATTTTTCCAGTAATGGAGCTGTATTTTAGCTTGTTTTTTGGCTTGGCTTGTTTTTTGCAGGACATGATGTTGTTTCCACATATAACTTTTTAATTAAATCTTTTTTATCACGTTTTAGTTCACTTTTTTCTGCCGTAAGGTAAAAAAGCATTTTTTATCACTTTTTTTATGGTGTTCACAGAAGGGGTTAACTAGTGTGACATTTCTATACGTTCCAGACACAGTAATACCAAATATGTGTACTTTATTTCTTTATTTTTACATGAATATGCATATTTATCTGTGTAATATTTTTTGTTCTTTATTTTGTGTTGTTTTTTTTAAATTATTTTTGCAACTTTTTTCTTACATTTGTTTCTCCTTTTTTACCTGCACACTCCATCGAACTTTACATTTTATTAGTCTGATCACTGGTCTCATGCACTGCAATTCATGAGACCTGTCTGATTACACTGACAAAAAGCTTGTTAGATCCTGCCTTTGGTTGGGTCTAACAGGCCACCACACCTGGCACACCAGGAGGTAATTTTTTGACCTCCAGGTGCTATGACAACATTGGATCTCCATGATCTTGTCGTGGGATGCATGTGGGGGTGAGAGTGGGAGCCACCTTCCTCTCACAACCATCTATATGCCGCTTCTATATGTTGCTATCGATCACGACATCTGGAGGGTTAAGCAGCCAGGACCGGTGCATGATCTCGGCTGACAACAGAGCCAAGCTCTCGGCAGTGATCATGCAAAGAACTGCTGATATTTCAGCACCAGTCAGATTGACCAGTCGATGACAGCGATCAGAGAGTGTGGACCGCTGTAATGGGTTCCCGCATCTCTAGTTGTGCCGGTCAGCTATCAGTGACCACTGCTGGCATGGAGCTGAGGCTATATGCTTTCACATGCTTTTTTTAAATCCATGAGGGTTATAGCATGTCATGATGATGACTCTACCCGTCATGCGGTATTAAGAGGTTAAAGCACCACCGAAACACATTTAAAAAAAAATTTCAGTGCTGAAATGGCCCAACTAATCTAAATTCATTGACTCTAGTATTATACTTACCAGCTGCTGTCTTTAGCTCTCCTCAGCACATCTCTGGTCCCAATTTGCCATCTTGTGACCACAACTTCTGTTAGGTGTCAGTCTGGGGCTGGATTTGAAATGGGTCTAGGACCTTCTGTGATCTCCCATTCCAGGACAGCCAGGGCTGATACTGCTCAGCATTGTTGTCAGCCTTAACACCTAGCTGTTCCACAAGCCCTGCAGATTGTCTCCTAGGCATTTGTGCCAAGCAGTGTTAAGCATAGGCTGCAGAGGGAGAAAGGGCTCGTGGAGTGGAAGTCCAGGATTCGCCGCACTGAGCATGTCCGTGACCTGGCGGATCATGATTGGTGGTTTGGCACCCACCTGACCCAGTGACCTGGCACCGCCTGATTGGTCACGGGTGTCGTCACCAATGGTGCGACAGTGGGGTAGGGCTTAATCTTTAAAAGGCCACAAGCATGGCGGTTCGCTCAGATCATTTTGAGCTAGCTGTGTGTGGTGTGCACGCTGACTCCGGGCTCAAAGAGCCATAGTTTCCGCTAGGCAGGTTTAGCTCGATAGAGGCAGGTTAGCTTCATAGAGGCAGGTAGCTTCGCTTCGCTGACTGGCTCTGACCAGGGGGTTCGCCCTTACACCCCGAGCCGCCTGTGAGTTTAATAGAGCGGGTTTGCTCAGTCCGGTAGCACGCCGGCTGAGTGCTCGAATACCCGGCGGGAATCACCCGCAAGCTAGCGCCGTCTCCTAAAGCATAGCGCCTGTACTGAAGACAGGGCTACTGCTCATAGTCCGGTCACACGTCTCCCTGCGGTTCTTGGAGAGTAGTGTGAACCGCTTTAGCGCCAATCCCCATAGCGTAGCGCCTGTATCAAAGACAGGGCTACTACTGTTCCCACGGACGCAGATCTCCCTGCGGTTCTTGGAGATTGTGCGTACCGTCTTACCCTTCCGTGTGCGTTAACACGAAGGGATACGATTATTGTTAGGTGCGTCGCCGGTCGCGCTCTCCTCCGTGCGTTAAACGGAGATAGAGCGTACCGCTATACCCAGTCCGGTGTGAACTTAACACGGAAGGGTTTATCATTTAGTTGACGTTTGCCTTTCCACCCGGAAAGTGTTCGGAAAGATTCTTTCCACGATGTCGCTGCTCCCCTGATCGTTGGTGAGCCTGCCTGTTTGACAGCTCACCAGCGACCACATAGCAATGCAGCAACGATCCCTGACAGGTCGTATCGTTGTCAGGATCATTGCAGCGTCGCTAAGTGTGACGGGGATTTACCTCCTAACCTGGAATTTCATTGTTTTTTTGAGAGTTTGCATCTGTTCATGTAAAGAACATGCCTACAACTATGAACATTTGGTTTTCCCTTTTTTGTGAAGCAAACAGCAAATGGGACAAAATAACTGAAAACTTTGTGTACTTAACTATTCACCTCCCTGAAGTCAAAACTCTGTAGAGCCTCCAGCAATTACAGCTGCAAGTCGCTTTGCATAAGTCTCTATGAGCTTTCCCCATTTTGCTACTGGGATTTTTGCCCATTCATCAAGTTAATTAATTTTAAGGGCTTCGTCGCAAAAAGGGTGAATATGCACATGACAATTTTTAGTTATTTGATCCCATAAATTTAATTTATGCCTATATTCTTCTCACTTCAGTTTCAGCAACTTAGACTATTTAGTACTGATTCATCACACACAAATCAGATTACAAAAATATTTAAACAGAGGTTGTAATGTAACAAAACAGGTAAAAAGCCAAGGGGGATGCATACTTTCCCAGGCCACTGTAGGTCTTCCACTCCCATTTCGCTAGCTCCTCAAAAAAAAACGGTGTGTGCACTCCAAATTTTACTACATTGATGCTGTTAGTGAGGTGAACATTTTATTATGGTTATTAATGATTCAATTCCACATAGTGAAAAATGTGTATTTTTTATTTCCAAAGTGATAATAAGGGTTTCTCTACATAACAATATATATCACTTAACATTTTTTCACTGTTGATAAGAAGGTTTCAAAATAATTGTATATAATTTTTCGAGCCTTGCATAAGCTATTCTAAATAACAGTTCCAATATAATTTATAAAATGTTATGGATGGTAACAAATAACTAATAATAATTATATTATTAATAATAATAACTGATTGATTTCATTTATCATGTTGCTCATATAGACTTAGGTGATATTCAATTCTTTTTTACCTTGTATTTAAAGTAAATATCAAGAGTTTTTCCAGAAATGTTCCTTAGTTAAAAGCATATAAATCCAATGAAAACCAGGGATAAATTGAAGCCTGTCAGATAGGACGGAAACTGTATTCAATAAAGCATGAAAATTTAATGATGGATAAAAACATACAACCGATCTTGGTTCTTACACATATGTGTTTTTTTACTACTTCAGATAAAGAAGATGGGATGCAACTTATTGTATGTTTTTTATCCATCAGTAAATCCACCTTATACCTTAACATTGCTTGAACCTGGATCTACAGGTGGAAGTAGAATCCCTAAGGATTTTTTTCCATGCATGCTTCAGTGTTGTGCCTGTCCTTGCACAACCATACAGGGAGAGCGCTCACTTTACTGTTTACTTTTTATTTTTTGTTTTATGTTATTATACTGTGGAGTGCTCCTTGTGATCATTAAGGCACATCTAATGATACATTAGGATAAAATAAGACTGACGTGTTTAATTAGAAATTAGACACACCTTGTTAGTGCTCACTTGACTTTCATTGGGTTTTTATGCTTAAAAATGCAAGTTCTATTCTTTGATTTAGTGTTGAACTGGTCTGCCTGGGGCCCACTGGTAGAATTGACCTTGGAGTCCACATTAATGCTATGTTACTGTTACATGTTATTTCTCAAAGAGTGAAGTGTCGACTGTAAAATACAAGTAGATCATGCACATCAATGTGTCGACACCATAACTGTGATGTATAATTATTGTGGCTTGCATTAAAGGGGCTCCTTTGTGAAAAAATGTTATCACCTATCTGTTGCATACTGTAGGTGATAACTCATTGGTCTGTAGGGATCTGACTGCTTAACTGCAGATATTGAAAGAATTGGGAACTTTTATATAAATTTATATAAATTTATGTAAAATTGGAATGGCAGGGTCAGATATTTGACCACCACTTCATTAAATTTCTATGGGGCTCACATAAAAACTCCATTGCAGCACTCAACAGTCACATAGGGAATGAATGGAACAGTGGTCAAACATCCCACTCCAGTCTGGCAATTGGTATGGGTACCAGCAGTCAGACTCTCACTTATCTTGTGGATAGGTAAAAATTTGTATTCACCAGAGAATCTATTTAAGTGTATCTCTGCCACTATAAAATAATATGTCACAAGAGAGGTAGAGGTTAAAATTTTAAATATTTAATCTCTAATGGAAATAAGGAATATATCAAGATATGGCAATAATATTACAAATAAAGGGCCACATAGAGAATGAATAATAGTGATCATTTACAAACGCTATTATTAAGACAAGTGACAGTTATACACTAGTGATGAGAGAGCAATAAAATGCATGAGTGCTCAGTACTCAAATCATGCAGGTCAGACACTCGGTCTCGCTCAATTCGATTAACGAGTATAATGGAAGTCAATGGGAAACCCGAGCATTTTTCTGGCAGACCCTACCTGGAGGGCTGGTAGGCAGGAAAATCATTGGATGGAAACAGCGCTCAAATAGACTGGAAACAGCATGGGGAAGACGTCGGGATGTCTGACTCCCAGATCACTGCTGGGAACAATGTTGTTAGAGTATTACGCTATTTTTGCGGACTGACAATAAAACATAGAAAAATGAAGATACAATGTATTTTACAGGAAAAAAATATTAGGAAACATTATTTCCTGTATAATGACTTGTATATAAAGCAAAATTTAAAAGAGGGATAAAAACCCGTCTCCTCCATCCCCTTAATAGCTGTGCCATCTCTCATCGTGTTTCCCCAGAGGGGGAAATAAAACTACACCCACCGGTAGTCATCAGTTAATGTAATTTTAAAATGTCACTATCTTTTCTGGGCATGTGGTGTGTGTGGCATGGTCAGACACATCCTGTTTAATTTATAAAGACGGTCTCTGAAACTCACAAATCCTATGCAGATCATGCAAGAACTGACAACAATTAGAAGGAATAGGGACTTTGATACACCCTGTATTAGACATAAAGGTGGGTTTTATATACATTGTGTTAAAATTCATAGGTAGTGAGACTCCTAGACTCATAAAGCCTGTGCACTAAGTGCAAGAATTGCCAAAAATTAGAAGGAGGGACTGCAATACACACTGGAAGACACAAAAAGGAGGGCCTCAAAAAACATTTTTTTCCAGTTTTAAGGAGTGGGACTCCTAGACGGTAAAGCCTATGCACTAAGTGCAAGGACTGAAAAACATTTACCTCTGGGGGTATACATATTTAAGAGAAATGCAGAGGTAGGCCTCATAGACATCCTGTGGAAATTATGAAGGAGGGCATCATACACACCCTGGAAAAATTAAGAGTAGGGGTCGAATGATAGACCTTTAAAAATTAGGAGTGAGAGCTGCCTGAGGACCATCTAAAGATTTTGAATGAGTTTCGCCTGATGACCCTCTAAAGATTATGAGTGAGGGCCACCTGATGACCCTACATTTGAATTGGCTTTATGTTCTGCTGCTGTCATCTGGTGGGGTTGAGAAGTCTAGACCAATCCAGAGCTTGTCCATTTTGAGTGAGGGCCACCTGATGACCCTATAAAGATTTTGATTTAGGGATGCCTGATGACCCTGTAAAAATTTTAAGTGAAAGCTGCATGATGACTGACCCTGCAAAAATTATGAATGAGGGTCGCATGATGACCCTGTAAACATTTTGAGTGAGGGCCACCTGATGATCCTATAAAGATTTTGAGTGAGGGCCACCTGATGACCCTACATTTGAATTGGCTTTTTGTTCCGCTGCTGTCATCCAGTAGGGTTGAGAAGTCGGCGTTAATCCAGGCCTTGTTCATTTTGAGTGAAGGCCAACTGATGACCCTATAAAGATTTTAAGTGATGGCCACCTGATGACCCTATAAAGATCTTGAGTGAGGGCTGCCTGAAGACCCTGTTTATATGGTTAAGGAGGAGTAGGACAAGAAAAAGAAGAAACCATGAACTGTACACCGTTTTTTGGGTGAGAAGGGGTGAATAGGAATACACCAGGAAAAAAGGAACATTTGAATTGGCTTCATGTTCTGCTGCAGTCATGCGGTGAGGTTGAGAAGCCTGGGCCAATCCAGTCCTTGTTCACTTTGATAAGAGTCAGCCTATGAGCATTTTCAGTTGATAGGCAGATGCACCTATCAGTTAATATTCCCCCCAGCAGCAATAAATACCCGCTCTGACAAAACACCAGCTGCAGGGCAGGCCAGTACCTCAAAGGCATAGAGGGACAGTTCATGCAATGTGTCCAGCTTGGATTCCCAACAGTTGCATGGCACAGAGGAATCACTGAGGATGCTTGTACCTTCAGCTAGGTACTACATCACCATCTTCCAAAACGTTTTCCTCCTTGTCAAACTACCCCATGCATCAGGGCCCTGGGCACAAAAAGGTGGTGTGGGTAGTACCTGTAACATACCTGGTGGCGTCCTTGAATAGTGGTCCATCTCCCACTGTGCAAGAGCGCGCATTTGATCTCCAGTCCAGTCTGCTAGCCTGGCTTCCCTCCATGCTGTTTGCTTGCCTCTGTTTCTGCTGCTTAAGGGCGGCGCCCGATCACTTCCTGTTTCTTGTACCTGCTGCGGGCACACCCCTTGTGCGTCCTCAGCCTATTGCTGTCTGTCACCTGGTATTTAACCCAGCTCCTCCCAGGAAACCCTGCCTGAGCATTGTGTTTCATTCAGTGTGCTCTTGCACTCTGAATGTGCCAGGTCCCTTTCTGTGTTTGCTTGCCTGCCTTTCCTGGAGGCTGTATTTCCAGGCCTGTCTGAACACGCTCCTAGCCTGCTCCTTCCGCCTTCTAGGGGCTGCATACCTAGACCCGCTCCTGTATCTTGCTACTGTGTCTGTTCTTGTCTGAATACTCTTCTAACCTGTTTCCTGTTTTTCTCTATGTCCGTACCTTTCCTTTTTCTGCAGAGTCTGAACTCGTACCTAGCTCCTATTCATTGTCACTGTACTCCCGTTTGTGAGTTTGTGGTCCATTCGCTACTTCACTGCAAGTACCCTGTGGGTATCTGGTTCTGCCTTTCCCTTCCTGTCTGTTCCGTGTGAAGAGAGCCCTGTCCCCTCTGCCCTGCCTCGCTCTCCGCTCCGGCAGTCTCGCTCTGCTCTGACCCTTTGCTCGCTGCTCCGGCAGACTCGCTCTGCTCTGACCCTTTGCTCGCTGCTCCGGTAGTCTCGCTCTGCTCTGACCATTTGCTCTCTGCTCCGGCAGTCTCGCTCTGCTCTGACCCTTTGCTCGCTGCTCCGGCAGTCTCGCTCTGCTCTGACCCTTTGCTCGCCGCTCCAGGCGGCCTCGTCCTGCTCTACTCTTGCTCACCGCTCCAGGCGGCCTCGTCCTGCTCTACTCTTGCTCACTGCTCCAGGAGGCCTCTTCCTGCTCTACTCTTGCTCACCGCTCCAGGCGGCCTCATCCTGCTCTACTCTTGCTCACCGCTCCAGACAGCCTCGTCCTGCTCTACTCTTGCTCACCGCTGCAGGCGGCCTCGTCCTGCTCTACTCTTGCTCGCCACTCCAGGCGGCCTCGTCCTGCTCTACTCTTGCTCACCTCTCCAGGCGGCCTCGTCCTGCTCTACTCTTGCTCACCGCTCCAGGCGGCCTCGTCCTGCTCTTCTCTCGCTCACCGCTATAGGCGGTCTCGTCTTTCCCTGCTCTCGCTCACCGCTCTGGGCGGCCTCACTCTGCTGTGTTTGTCCGCCACATCTGTGGTTCTGTTCCTGAGTCCCAGTGTGTACTGGGTCCTATCCCGCCTGTGTTCCTACCTGCTAGTGCCTCCCTGTCTGCACTCTAGCCGTGCTTGCCTGTACCCCCCTGCCTGCATACCCGCCTGCCTGCATACCAGTCGTGCCTACCTATACCCACCAGTCTGTGTGCCAGCCTAGCCTGTCTGTTCCTGTGTTCCCCGGTGTGGGTCAACAGCCGTGTCTGGGGTCTGTCCTGGAGTAGCACCTGGTCCCTCTGCTCGGTTCCTCCTTGGTGCACTGGCGTCGTATGCCATCGTGCGACCCTGGTCGGATCGGGTGAATACTTAGTTATGCCCCTCCAGGCATTCACTCTCCGGCACGGTCCAGTGGAATCACTACATATACACGCACACGCCACTCAGCCCGGGCGTGTGCATTACAGTACCCTCAGTAGCACAGGCAATCATCTCCTGTTCGTCCTTCTCCTTAGCCTCAATATTACCCATCTGCACTGAGAAGATGAGATGAGGCTGGGCAGGGTAGTATTACCCCGTATACTTTCCTCCTCCATTTCCTCCTGGTCCACATGCAAAGCTTCCTCTTTAATTGTGAGCAGTGATAAATTGAGCAGACAGAGAAGCCGATTAGTTACGCTGATTATGGTTCCATAGCCACTCACCATCTTGGTTGATTCCTAAAAGTTTTGAAGAATCTCACAGATGTCAGACATCCATGCACACTCGTCGGTTGTTATGTGAAGAGGCTAACTGTAATACTGACGGGCATGTTGCAGCTGGTATTCAACTACTGCCCTTTGGTGTTCATAAAGCCTTGCCAATATATGTAATGGGGAGCTCCAGAGCATGGTCACATTGAACCCCGGTCGGTGAGCTGGCAATTGTAAGTGCTTCTTCAGCACTGCCAGACTGACGGCAGCTGTAGCTGACTTGCGTAAATGGTCTCACAGATGATGTACCTTCGCAAGTAGCTCTCTACCAGCTTTGCACATATAGAGGCTGAAATTTTTGCCCTTTCTTCTTTGTAAAATAGTTTGAGATCAATAAGATTAGATGAAAAGTGTCTGGCAATTTTCAAATTTTGCCACAGATTATCAATGGGATTTAGGTCTGGACTTTGATTGAGCCATTCACATACCTGAATATCCTTTGATCTAAACGATTCCATTGTAGCTATGGAAACCCCTAACAGGCTTTCCTTCATGATTGCCCTGTATTTAACTCCACCCATTTTACCCTCATCTTTGACCAGCTTCTCTTTACAGAAACAGTGATTCAGACTGTCAGTGATTCTTTTTTTTAGTTTTGTTTTAATTATCTTTCTGCTTGTTCTTTCTATTTCATTTTTACTTTATATTCATATATTTTTTCATTTATTTTACACACAACATCCTAAATAATGTCTTAAAATATCATTGTGGGGGGATTTTAACATATCATTGCATTATTTTTAATGCTGATCTCCCCTGTAATTTAGGCTGTATATTAGTCCCGGTTACAGGAGAATTTCAGCTTCCTAGCTGCATTGCAGAGCTTGTAAGACCCACCAGTTTTATTTTTTCCCTACAGCTAGTGATCACATGATCACTGGGTTTGGGGGCTGAAGCAGTGCTTTCTAATCGGTGATTCACTCTTATACCTGCACTGACATTCCACACTTATACTGAAACTGGTTAAGAGCTGTATTTACAAAGATTGAGAAGGTTAATTTGATAATAATAAACCATGATTATCTTTTGTCTGGGAAGTCTGGTTCAATTTGATAGCCATCTCCATACCCCAGCACAAACTCTTGCAATCTGATTATAATGCATTGACATTTTAAAATGCCTTTGCAGATATAAGTGTGGATTGCCCAAACCTTTATAGTCTATGGACAATCCAGAAGTAGTTAAAAAAGCTGTTGAACAGCGAATAAACAAGCAAAATGTTTGTGACGTGCCCCCTGGGCCGTGGGGTTCTCGGTAGTCGGGCCGGTCGATGCTGGGGGACGTCACGGTGGCAGTGACTCGGTCCATGACCCAGGGCGGTCAATTAAAGGGAAAGTAAAAAGGGAATAAAGTTTTTAGAGATAATGTTCGTGACGTCACCTGTGGTATGTGGCTATATGGGGCCGCTGCTGCGGTGCAGGTCCATTGGAGCTGATGGTAACGCAGCAGAGTTGGTTCAGCTCATCACAGGCAGAGCTTAGCTCCAGGGCAGGAAATGATAAATTGCATGAGGTAGATGTTGCTGGTGCTGTGTAGTGAAGGGCTGGTTATGGCGCAGAAATTATTCAAGGACACAGTGGGGTGCAGTCTTCAGGTTTTACTCACAGTTGTTAAGTTGTTAAGTCCCTTAGGTTATACTTTTCGGATTATAACCGCCCACATCGTCCTGTGTCCTATTGGGTAGTGATCCAGCAAACTCTCAGATATGTCAGGAGCACTTTAACGGGACCCCGTTCTATGTAAATTTCTCGGTTGTCTCACTGCGCAGGCACTCACCCTCCTGACCTACGCCTCACAATCAGTGTCCCAAGCCAGTGACCTTGGGCCTTGTCGGGTGACTTGCAATCCCCTGGACCCTCTGTGGCCACCTTTTCTGTGATATAATTGTGGCTGTCGGCTGCAGCACCTTGAAAATACAGCAGCCTCCAGTTGTCTAGCTGAGCCTGGTTGTTCTCCACTAGTTTAGGGGCCGGTCCCCTCTCTGCAGCCTGATCCCTCCACGTCAGTGTAGATTCAGGCACACGGGTGGCATCCGCACTTACCGTGCCCCTGGGATCCCCTCTGTCTCCCTGGAGCCATCCTCACTGCTCCTCTCCTCTTTCCTCTCTCTCTCTCCTGGGCCTCTCTGACTAGGCCCGACTCCTCTCATTCTACTGAACTCCTGCTCCAAGCACTGAAGCCAAGAGCATGGACCCTTCTGCACAGCCCTCCTGAGCAGGACTGGACCCTTCTAGATGGTTCCCCTTCTTCTTATACTCCTCCTGTCGGTGCTCCCCTGATCTACTTCCTACACCCACCTCCTCTACCTAGTTCCACCCACCAGCTAGGGCAGCAATTCTGCGGCAAAAACGCTTGAAAAATGCATAGTGGGCCCTGTTTTACTCATTAAAGAGATTGTCTACTACCCTAACTCAGTATCCGTATTTACCATTAATGTCTAATGATAATGACTAGTGTTGAGCGAACATGCTCGACACTGCTCGGTACTCGCCCGAGCATCACGGTACTCGGGATGTTCGGCGAGCACCGAGCATTTCCGGGTTACTCGGGCGGGAGCTCGGGTCTCCGCCCTGCATGTTTGGCGCTCTTTACAGAGCCAATGAACATGCAGGGATTGCCAGCCAGTCACTGTAATGCTGCAGCCATGTTGGTTGTGGGCATTACAGTGATTGGCTGGCCGCACAGCGTCACCTCGAGTGTTTAAAACGGGGCGCCGCCATCTTGGACACAGTCGCTCCGGATTAGACAGTGTAGGGACAGCGCTGCTGATTTAGGGAGAGATATAAACTGCGAAATAGTTAGTGTAGGGTCTGTAAAGGCTGCCAGAACAAACAAACAGTCCTGTTCAGGACTAATATCCATCCCAGATACCAGGCAGGCAGGCTGTATAGGAGACACAGTGGTTATACCAGCAAACGCTGCATTACAGTCCTGTGTGCTCCTGTTGCGGAAATTGCTGGACTTAGCACCAGGTGTCGGGGGCCAGGAAAAATCCTTTTTTTTTCATCTAAACGCTCCTTTTTTTTTTCCTCCTTCACACTGTACAAATATCCGTCTTATTAACCTTTTGGTGTCCCCCCCCCCCCAAAAAAAAGCATGTCTCTGATTTTTCAGACACAAATATAACTGTTGAAAATAGTCTGGTGTAGGCTAGAGAAACAGAAGTGTTGTTTTGCACTTCCACGGATCAAACCTCTGTATTTTCCATTTTGGGCCATTTGTATCTAAAAAAAAAAACAGTTTGAGTGTGTCACTCACTGTTCAGCCGCAAATATCTCTATTTAAAAAAGTGTGGTATACCCTAGTAAACAATAACTGTGGTTTTGCCATCCCACGGTAAAAAATCTCTATTATTCAGGTTTTGGTAGTTTTTTCCGTAAAGAAAAACAGTAGCTTCTCCTGACTGTTGTGACACAAAAATATATCTGTTGAAAATAGTCTTGTGTAGGCCCGACATCCCAGTGTGATTTCGCAGTTCCACGGGTCAAATCGCTGTACTATCCAGTTTTGGGCCTTTGGTATGTAAAAAAAAAGCAGTTTGAGTGTGTCGCTCACTGTTCAGCCGCAAATATCTCTATTTAAAAAAGTGTGGTATACCCCAGTAAACAATAACTGTGGTTTTGCCATCCCACGGTAAAAAATCTCTATTATTCAGATTTTGGTAGTTTTTTCCGTAAAGAAAAACAGTAGTGTCTCCTGACTGTTGTGACACAAAAATATATCTGTTGAAAATAGTCTTGTGTAGGCCCGACATCCCAGTGTGGTTTCGCAGTTCCACGGGTCAAATCGCTGTACTATCCAGTTTTGGGCATATGGTTTCTAAAAAAAAAGCAGTTTGAGTGTGTCGCTCACTGTTCTGCCGCAAATATCTCTATTTAAAAAAGTGTGGTATACCCCAGTAAACAATAACTGTGGTTTTGCCATCCCACGGAAAAAAATCTCTATTATTCAGATTTTGGTAGTTTTTTCCGTAAAGAAAAACAGTAGTGTCTTCTGACTGTTGTGACACAATAATATATCTGTTGAAAATAGTGTTGTGTAGGCCCGACTTCCCAGGGTGGTTTCGCAGTTCCACTTATCAAATCGCTGTACTATCCAGTTTTGGGCCTTTGGTATCTAAAAAAAAGCAGTTTTAGTGTGTCGCTCACTGTTCAGCCACAAATATCTCTATTTAAAAAAGTGTGGTATACCCCAGTAAACAATAACTGTGGTTTTGCCATCCCACGGTAAAAAATCTTTATTATTCAGATTTTGGTAGTTTTTTCCGTAAAGAAAAACAGTAGTGTCTCCTGACTGTTGTGACACAAAAAATATATCTGTTGAAAATAGTCTTGTGTAGGCCCGACATCCCAGTGTGGTTTCGCAGTTCCACGGGTCAAATCGCTTTACTATCCAGTTTTGGGCATTTGGTTTCTAAAAAAAAAAGCAGTTTGAGTGTGTCGCTCACGGTTCAGCCGCAAATATCTCTATTTAAAAAAGTGTGGTATACCCCAGTAAACAATAACTGTGGTTTTGCCATCCCACGGTAAAAAATCTCTATTATTCAGCTTTTGGTAGTTTTCTCCGTAAAGAAAAACAGTAGAGTCTCCTGACTGTTGTGACACAAAAATATATCTGTTGAAAATAATCTAGTGTAGGCCCGACATCCCAGTGTGGTTTCGCAGTTCCACGGGTCAAATCGCTGTACTATCCAGTTTTGGGCCTTTGGTATCTAAAAAAAAAGCAGTTTGTGTGTGTCGCTCACTGTTCAGCCGCAAATATCTCTATTTAAAAAAGTGTGGTATACCCCAGTAAACAATAACTGTGGTTTTGCCATCCCACGGTAAAAAATCTCTATTATTCTGCTTTTGGTAGTTTTTTCCGGAAAGATAAACAGTAGTGTCTCCTGACTGTTGTGACACAAAAATATATCTGTTGAAAATAGTCTTGTGTAGGCCCGACATCCCAGTGTGGTTTCGCAGTTCCACGGGTCAAATCGCTGTACTATCCAGTTTTGGGCCTTTGGTATCTAAAAAAATGCAGTTTGAGTGTGTCGCTCACTGTTCAGCCGCAAATATCTCTATTTAAAAAAGTGTGGTATACCCCAGTAAACAATAACTGTGGTTTTGCCATCCCACGGTAAAAAATCTCTATTATTCAGCTTTTGGTAGTTTTTTCCGTAAAGAAAAACAGTACTGTCTCCTGACTGTTGTGACAAAAAAATATATCTGTTGAAAATAGACTTGTGTAGGCCCGACATCCCAGTGTGGTTTCGCAGTTCCACGGGTCAAATCGCTGTACTATCCAGTTTTGGGCCTTTGGTATCTAAAAAAAAGCAGTTTGAGTGTGTCGCTCACTGTTCAGCCGCAAATATCTCTATTTAAAAAAGTGTGGTATACCCCAGTAAACAATAACTGTGGTTTTGCAATCCCACGGTAAAAAATCTCTATTATTCAGCTTTTGGTAGTTTTTTCCGTAAAGAAAAACAGTACTGTCTCCTGACTGTTGTGACAAAAAAATATATCTGTTGAAAATAGACTTGTGTAGGCCCGACATCCCAGTGTGGTTTCGCAGTTCCACGGGTCAAATCGCTGTACTATCCAGTTTTGGGCCTTTGGTATCTTAAAAAAAAGCAGGTTGAGTGTGTCGCTCACTGTTCAGCCGCAAATATCTCTGTTTAAAAATGTGTGGTATACCCCAGTAAACAATAACTGTGGTTTTGCCATCCCACGGTAAAAAATCTCTATTATTCAGCTTTTGGTTGTTTTTTCCGTAAAGAAAAACAGTACTGTCTCCTGACTGTTGTGACACAAAAATATATCTGTTGAAAATAGTCTTGTGTAGGCTCGACATCCCAGTGTGGTTTCGCAGTTCCACGGGTCAAATCGCTGTACTATCCAGTTTTGGGCCTTTGGTATCTAAAAAAAAGCAGTTTGAGTGTGTCGCTCACTGTTCAGCCGCAAATATCTCTATTTAAAAAAGTGTGGTATACCCCAGTAAACAATAACTGTGGTTTTGCCATCCCACGGTTCTAATCTACCCTTTATTACCCTTTTTCCATTGATAGTGCAAGTGTAAGCTATTTTACATCATTTACAATGGGCAAGGCGCCTGGTAAGTGACGTGTAAGTGGACGTTCTGGTCATGGTTCGTGCAGAGGACGGGGCCGTGGCCAAGGTGAAAATGTGCCACAACCAACAGCCACATCTTCTCGCTCCCACTTCTTGACCGAATTACTAGGGAAGCACAGAACAACACCAGTATTGAGAACTGATCAGTTTGAACAGGTTATTAATTGGATAGCAGATAATACTTCCAGTTACCTGGGCACCACCACCTCCGGTCTGTCTTCCACACGGTCAAATCTTAGTAGCCGAGAGTCTCGACCGCATACTCCTCCTCACCCTGATGCTCCTTCCTCCCACCATGCCGAGTGTCGTCAGACAGCAAGTGATCCCACACTTGGACACTCTGAAGAGCTGTTCACTGGTCCATTTCCATATTTGGGCCCCTCGCCTGATACGCTTGAAGTGGTGGAAGAGGAGATCCCATGTTGCGATGCCCAAATATTTGAACAGCCACGGCCAGAAGGCAGGCAACCGTTCCCCGTAACACCAACACGAGGGACGTTGCCAGTACAAGCGGTAGGTCTTCCAGAGTCTGGAATTTTTTTAAAGACTCTGCTAATAACCCCAAAAAGGCCATATGTTCCACCTGCCATGCCAGCATCAGCAGGCGTGACAAAACTACCAGCCTGACCACCACCAGCATGATCAGGCACATGGCAGCAAAGCACCCGACTTTGTGGGGCGAAACCCAGGGTCCACGACCAGTGTCAGCGGGTGTCACCACTGCTTCTTCCACTGTTGTGCATGCAATAGAACCCCCTGTTGTGTGTGCAAGGCAATCCCCTGTCCATACTGCATGTAAAGATGCCCCCTACTCTCAGTCTTCACTTTTTATGGCAGTTTCTCAAGAAACAGCATCAACGTCCACGTCCACTTCCCACCGCAGCGTTCAATTGTCCATATCCCAGACCTTTGAACGAAAGCGGAAATTTGCAGCTAACGCCCCACAGGCAGCAGTCCTAAATTCGCACATTTCACGACTGCTTGCATTGGAAATG
This sequence comes from Phyllobates terribilis, assembly GCF_046119375.1. Taxonomy (NCBI): domain Eukaryota; kingdom Metazoa; phylum Chordata; class Amphibia; order Anura; family Dendrobatidae; genus Phyllobates; species Phyllobates terribilis. Next base: position 527,345,151 of record NW_027362764.1, on the reverse strand, counting down.
CTGCCTTTTAGGGTGGTGTAGACGGAATCCTTCCGCAATCTTATGGCGGTGGCCATCCCTCGGTACTCGGTCCCCAGCCGACACTATTTTGCCCGGTGTGCCATCCCCGCACTACACAAGCACGTGTCCCAAAGCATCTGCCGTGCCCTCAACAACGCAGTTACTGGGAGAGTCCACCTGACTTCTCTCTGACGGCACTCTGGATAAACATAGTGGAAGTCGGAACCCAGTCGGACCTTGGGATGGAACACAACCTCCCCACACCGAGGATTGCGGGCCGTATGTCAGTCAGAGTTGCCCCCACAATGTACAGCTCCTGCGCATCCTCCTCCTCCTCCTCATGTTCAGCCTCCATCTCAGATATCACCCCATCAGTTACAAGCTGGAAGCATTGCAGTACTGCCGCCGCCAAGCGGCAACAGGCTGTGCTGAAACTCATAAGCTTAGGTGATAAACCTCACACTGCTTGTGAGTTGTGGACAGCTGTGAAAGAGCAGGCAGATCTGTGGCTGAGACCGCTGAAACTACATCCCGGCATGGTGGTGTGAGACAATGGCCGTAACCTGGTGGCGGCTCTGAGGCGAGGTGAGATCACACACGTACCATGCCTGGCTAATGTGCTTAACCTCTTGGTTCAGCGGTTTCTTAAATCGTACCCCGAGTTGCCAGATCTGCTCGTGAAAGTACGACGCCTGTCAGCTCATTTTCGCAAGTCGGCTACAGCTTCCGCCGCCCTTGCAGTGTTGCAGCAGCGTTTGCAGCTTCCGGCACACCGACTGGTGTGTGATGTCCCCACACGTTGGAACTCTACCCTCCACATGTTGCAAAGGATTTGTGAGCAGAAGAGAGCAGTTGTGGAGTACCAGCTGCAACAAGGCCGTCGATATTCAGGTCAGACTGCACACATAAGACCTCAGGAGTCGACCTGGATGTCTGACATGTTTACCATCCTGACAAACTTTGAGGAGGCCACCAAGATGGTGAGTGGCGATGACGCCATCATTAGTGTCAGCATCCCACTTGTCTGTCTTTTGCAACGCTCTCTGCAGAGAATTAAAGAGGAGGCATTGCAGCCAGAGTATGATGAGATTGATCAAGAAGCCGTAGCGGGCGATTACACTCAGCCCAGCCTCATCTCATCCCATCCCAACGTGCATTGGGGGACAATGAGGGAGAGGAGGAGGAGGAGGAGGAGGAGGAGGAGGAAGAACAGGAGCTGCTATCATGCGTTGTAGACGGTAGTACCTGTACAAGTGTCATACCATCAGTTCAGCGTGGGTGGTCTGAGGAGAGGGGGGAGGAGGAAGAGGAAGAGGAGGAGGAGTAGAGCATGGTCAGTCATCATCTTGGTGAGGACACGGAAATCTTGCCCGTTACCAGTCTGGCACGCATGGCTGACTTTATGTTACGCTGCCTTAACTGTGACCCTCGCGTTGTCAAAATGTTGGGTGTCTGTCATTACTGGTTGGTGACACTTGTAGACCCCCGCTACAAGGAGAACTTTCACTCTCTTATTCCTGAGGTGGAGAGGTCTACAAAAATGGGGCAATACCAGAAGGCCCTTGCTGCAGAACTCTTAAAAAAATTTCCATCTGAACACGCTAGCGGCAGAGGTCACAGTTCATTGCCCAACCAAGGCGTACAGGCGAGAGAGATGCAACTCCAATCCAGCAGAGGCAGGGGAACACTGTCAACGTTCTCGGACAGTTTTCTGACACCCGCCCAGCTTACAGGCCCTGAGGCGCGGGATACTCTCACAAGGAGTGGAAAGTTTCAAAAGATGGTGAGGGAGTACCTTGCCGATCGTACCAGCGTCCTCCGTGATTCCTCTGTGCCTTTTAATTATTGGGTATCCAAGCTAGACACTTGGAATGAACTCGCTCTGTATGCCTTGGAGGTCCTGGCCTGCCCTGCCGCTAGCGTGTTATTGGAGCGTGTTTTTAGTGCCGCTGGGGGAATTATAACTGATAAGCGCACTCGCCTGTCAACTGACAAAGCTGACAAGCTGACCCTTATCAAAATGAACAAGGGCTGGATTGGGCCAGACTTCTCATCACCACCAAATGACAGCAGAGTAACATAAAGTCAAATCCACTGTGTTATTTCGGGAGGTGTATTCACATGCACCGCTTCACACCCAAACATGGGTATACACTTCCTCGTTTCGGCTGTTTAATCTTCTTCTCCTTATCTTCAGCCTCCACCGCCACCATACCACCAGGGTGCCAGCATTGCAAGTTCCTCCGTCCTTATTTTTGGCAGCTTTTGCTTGCAAGGCATGAGCAAATACTATGGGACACCCACTCCCCAATAATGGGACTTATGTTTGTAATATGCTGTACTGCATGGCACTTGTAAGGGGCATTGTAAGTTGCTTCATTTTAATTTTTGGCAGCTTTTGCTGGGAAAGCATAAGCAAATACTATGGGACACCCTCTCCCCAATAATGGGACTTATGTTTGTAATATGCTGTACTGCATGGCTCTTGTAAGGGGCATTGCAAGTTGCTCCGTCCTAATTTTTGGCAGCTTTTGTAGGGAAAGCATAAGCAAATACCATGGGACACCCTCTCCCCGATAATGGGACTTATGTTTGTAATATGCTGTACTGCATGGCTCTTGTAAGGGGCATTGCAAGTTGCTCCGTCCTAATTTTTGGCAGCTTTTGCTGGGAAAGCATAAGCAAATACTATGGGACACCCACTCCCCAATAATGGGACTTATGTTTGTAATATGCTGTACTGCATGGCTCTTGTAAGGGGCATTGCAAGTTGCTCCTTCCTAATATTTGGCAGCTTTTGCTGGGAAAGCATAAGCAAATATTATGGGACACCCACTCCCCAATAATGGGACTTATGTTTGTAATATGCTGTACTGCATGGCTCTTGTAAGGGGCATTGCAAGTTGCTCCGTCTTTATTTTTGGCAGCTTTTGCTGGGAAAGCATAAGCAAATACTATGGGACACCCACTCCCCAATAATGGGTCTTATGTTTGTAATATGCTGTACTGTATGGCTCTTGTAAGGGGCATTGCAAATTGCTCCGTCCTAATTTTTGGCAGATTTTGCTGGGAAAGCATAAGCAAATACTATGGGACACCCACTCCCCAATAATGGGACTTATGTTTGTAATATGCTGTACTGCATGGCTCTTGTAAGGGGCATTGCAAGTTGCTCCGTCCTAATTTTTGGCAGCTTTTGCTGGGAAAGCATAAGCAAATACCATGGGACACCCACTCCCCAATAATGGGACTTATGTTTGTAATATGCTGTACTGCATGGCTCTTGTAAGGGGCATTGCAAGTTGCTCCGTCCTAATTTTTGGCAGCTTTTGCTGGGAAAGCATAAGCAAATACTATGGGACACCCACTCCCCAATAATGGGACTTATGTTTGTAATATGCTGTACTGCATGGCTCTTGTAAGCGGCATTGCAAGTTGCTCCTTCCTAATATTTGGCAGCTTTTGCTGGGAAAGCATAAGCAAATATTATGGGACACCCACTCCCCAATAATGGGACTTATGTTTGTAATATGCTGTACTGCATGGCTCTTGTAAGGGGCATTGCAAGTTGCTCCGTCCTAATTTTTGGCAACTTTTGCTGGGAAAGCAAAAGCAAATACCATGGGACACCCACTCCCCAATAATGGGACTTATGTTTGTAATATGCTGTACTGCATGGCTCTTGTAAGGGGCGTTGCAAGTTGCTCCGTCCTAATTTTTGGTAGCTTTTGCTGGGAAAGCATAAGCAAATACTATGGGACACCCACTCCCCAATAATGGGTCTTATGTTTGTAATATGCTGTACTGTATGGCTCTTGTAAGGGGCATTGCAAATTGCTCCGTCCTAATTTTTGGCAGCTTTTGCTGGGAAAGCATAAGCAAATACTATGGGACACCCACTCCCCAATAATGGGACTTATGTTTGTAATATGCTGTACTGCATGGCACTTGTAAGGGGCATTGCAAGTTGCTCTGTCCTAATTTTTGGCAGCTTTTGCTGGGAAAGCATAAGCAAATACTATGGGACACCGACTCCCCAATAAAGGGACTTATGTTTGTAATAAGCTGTACTGCATGTGACGCGCCCCCTGGGCCGTGTGTACACGTGTGTGGGATATCCGGTGCCGATTCTCTGGGGTCTGTAGTCTCTGTGGCGGTGACCCTGTCCCGTGGCTCAGGCTGGTCAAACCAGTGGCAGTTTTTCTTAGGTTTTGAGGTTAATTGTCCGACTGCGCCACCCGTGGATTGCGGTCAGGGAGTACCACCGCTGCGACTCAGACCACTGAGGCTGGTGTTGTGTACGCAGCGTAGAATGGGAAAACTCCGATCGGGAGGAGTATAGCCTCAGGGCAGTGAGTGTGGATGATGGGGGTGATGGTGCACGAGCGCAGCAGGAATGACTCTGAGTCTTTGCAGTGCAGTTCAGGGTCTTTACTGATGATTATAAGGTAGACCCTCCCGGGAGTACTGGCTAGCATAAGAGGCCTGGTCAGTGTGTGAGCAAGCAGGAGTTCCCCTGGCCAGGTGGAGTTGTAGGCCTCCCCGTCTGTCTGCACTCTTCCTGGCTACCTTGCTGTAAGCGGGTAGAAGTAGCCCACGTCCCTGAGTGTACCGTGTAGTGCTCACCCGTATGGCTGGTGACTTGAGGCCTTCTGTTAGCCTCCTCTCCACGACGGCGGTGCTGGTCCCTTGCTTGTGACTGAGCCTCCGGGCTTCTATGGCCAGAGGACCTGAAATCCCCTGCCAGCTGGTTTCTGCTGCTGGATATATAAGTCCTCACAGCTTCGGACTCCTGTGTCCGGTTCCTATTGTCTTCTGCCAGGGCGAGCTCTGCTCAGCTTCCAGCCCTTGGTCTTTAGCTCCTAGCTCCTACAGAGCTCCTTGCTGTTACTTTCCCTTGCTCTCACTCTGACTCTGACTGTTCTCTGACTCACTCAACCCCGCCCCAGATCCAGTTTATAAGGGCAGAATTCTCCCCTCCCAGGATTGGGGCTGGAGGATGTTGCATGTTTAAAGGATCCTGACCAGGAATCCTCCCACTTGCTCTCTGACGTAATATCTCTATTACTGTGGTGACCAGACCCGTGGGGTGCCACACATGGCTCTTGTAAGGGGCATTGCAGTTCCTCATAATTTTTGGAAAGCCTTCCATTCACTGCTTAGGCCAACAGTACACGGGAGACCCAGTTGCTATAAATGGAAAAAAAGGTTTAGTTAACACCCTCTGACCTCCATGTCATTTCCAAGGGGCATTGGAGTGCCTCGAAATTTTTGGTAGGCATTGCACTCACTGTATGCCCTATAACTGTGTAGCCGAACCGCTCCTTTTGTTACAGAACCATATCCTACAAGACATATCTGGTTGACTGGCCTGATATTGATGTGAATGGTCCCTGTTCCTCCTGCTCTTTCTCCTTTGCCACTACCTCATCCATCATTTATCACCTGAAGCTTTGTTTTAACAGGAGTCATAGAACTTGGATAGTAGCAGGAAAACATCCAGCAATCCTCGGAGGAGGTAGGATATGCGCCAAAACGCTGACCACCTCAGGCCTAGCCACTACTACATACATGCGCTTGCATTACAACAAAACAAAGCAGATGCTAACTTCTATCATCCTCATCATGCTCCTCATCTTGGTACTCTCAACTCCCCTGATGGAGAAGCCAGGGCCCACCGGAGGAGTCTGATAGTCCGGTGGGCTCGGCCAATGCTGCCCTAAAGCAGGCCAGGCTAAGAAAAGTGTGGGAAAGGTTACCGGGACAAATAGGGGTGGCTGGGGATCGAGTATGGACACCCGGCCACCCCCTGGAGGCTGGCGAGCAAGCGGGGACACCCGGCCACCTGGCGGCTGGGGACTGAGTATTGATACCAGGCCTCCGACACAACCATGGCGTGGTGGCCAGATTCCGCCTCCACATGCCTAAAAGGCCCAATTTAAAGTGCAAGCAAGCAAGCAGTATGGTATTGCAGCCTGGGGGTGGGTGGGTGGCAGGCTGCATACTTGCACTTGCATTGCAAGGAATGGGAGAGGTACAATTGAACACTGCCCTGGGACAAGGACTTAAATGGGGATAGTTGCAAGTCTGCAACGACAGGTGCAAGGTGGGAGGCATCTTCGCATGTACCATGAACAGTGGTTTGGCAGACCTAACCAGGAGTGTTCACATTGCCCTAAATGAGGGCCTAACACCACCGAAGTGGCATGAATTTCACTAGAGTATAAGATGGAGACCTAATCAGGATTCACCACATTTAAAAAAATTATTGACGCCAGCAAAGTTGCATCAATTTCACTACTGTAGAAATAGTGTAAATAAGACCCTCTTGCAGTACAGCCAACCCAGGAGATGGAGACCTAACCAGGAGTGTTCACATAGCCCTAAATGAGGGCCAAACACCACCGACGTAGCATCAATGTCATCAGACTACAAGTAGTTTAACCCAGACCTATACCTGTCCCACTAAAGTCAACCCAATGAATGGAGACACATTTAGAATTCTCCACACTTCCAAAAATTAGGGCCTAAAACCTGCAGCAGCAGCAAGAGCATGCACTGAAGCCATATCACAGACTGCAATTTTAAGAGATCAATGCAGCACACTCAAAACGACACTATTGCCTACTCTGTACAGTCTGCAATTGGGGTACAAACGTCCTTGGAATTCCATGACTTGTTCATCTTGATGAAAGTTAGGCAGTTTACACTTTCAGGGGACAGCCGGGTGCGCTTATCCGTCAAGACACTACCAGCAGCGCTGAAGGCACGTTCGGAGAGAGCGTTGGCTGACTTGCATGAAAAAACCTCCAAGGTGTGACAGGCTAGCTCAGGCCATTCATCCATTTTTGAAGACCAAAATGTAAAAGGGTCCAAACCCTCCCTGATGGTTTTGATATTGAACTCTATATACTCCTGTACCATCCTCTCCAGACGTTCACCACATGTCAGACTTGTACTCTGTTGTGCTGGTGCATGAGCTGGGGCAAAAAATGTGTGAAAGGACTCCCAGAAATTGCTTCTGACACTTACTCTGCTGCTAATGTTTTGGCGTTGACAAGCTGATGTGCCGGAGTTTGAAAGACTACAGCTGCGACACACACTGTGTGCCTCACTGTTATCTTGGGGAAAACCTCTATTAATGCTGCTTAAAAGCTTGTTTTGATACTCCAACATAAGCGGGTCCATCTCCAGGGTGGGCAGCATCTGGAAAAATTGGCTCTTATAACGTGGATCTAACAGAGTAGCAACCCAGCAGTCAGCATTATTTAGAATCCTAACTATACAGGGATCATGTTGCAGATAGCGCATCAAGAAGGCACTCATATGTTGGGCTTTTCCAGGAGGTCCAATGCCAGGCTGTATTGCGGGCTGCATAACACTGATGCTTGTTTCCTCCGTCCAGGAATGATTATCCTCTTCATCCTCTGTCAGCTGCTCGTCCATTACCTCTTCCTCCTCGGCTCTTGCACCTTCACTAACAGTTTGCCTGGTATCACCAAACCCCCTCGATCACTGTAATTCACCGTCACTTGGCATCCGCCTGTGTGATGACAGTCTGGAAATATGAGACATTGATATCCCTTCTGCATCCTCCTATTCTTCTGGGGCCGCCACCTCCTGCCACAGGTTAATAAAAGTTTGCTCCAGCATGTACGTATATGACAGGAATAGTGATGCTGATGATGGCATCATCAGCACTAACCAGTTTAGTAGCCATTTCAAAACCGTGCAGAAGTGTGCAGAGGTCCTTAATCTGTTCCCACTTCGCAAACGTGATATGCCCCAAGTCCGTACTGCGCTGCCCTAAGCTATACGTCATGACATACTGCGTCAGAGCTGGTTGCTGCTGGCACAGTCGCAGCAACATGTGCGCAGTGGAATTCCACCACGTCGGCACATCGCAGATCAACCTGTTAATTGGCATGGACAAAGACCTCTGTATCGATGCAAGTCAATGACATGAGGGGTGTGAAAGGTGGAAGTAAGCACACAGCTTCCGTACTTTGTGAAGCAGCTCATCCAGGCCAGGAGAGTGGCAGATAAATCGCTGTACCACCAGGTTGAGGACATAAGCCATACAAGGCACGTGTGCGAGCTTGCCTCGGCCTAGGGCCACTAACAGGTTTGCACCATTATCACACATGGCCTTCTCTGCCTCTAAGTTCAGCGGTGACAGCCATTGCTCAAACTGAGCCTGGAGTGCTGCCCACAACTCTTCATCTGTATGACTGCGATCTCCAAGGCATATTAATTTGAAGACTGCCTGATTACGGTGAGCCCTGACTGCGCAGTACGGAGGTGGTGTGTATTCGCTCCGCACCCTTGTCTCATTAAGGCAGAGGTTGAGTGCCCAGGTGGAGGCCCTAGAGGAGGTGGAGGATGCAGAAGCAGCAGAGGAAGTGGGAAATACAGAGGTTTTTTCTGCAAGCCTTGGGGATTCCAAGATTTGTGCAGCAGCCCCTTCCCCGCCTGCCCCCACAGCCACCAGAGTCACCTATTGCCCAGTGAGCGAGATGTAATGCCCTTGGCCATGCTTACTTGTCCAGGTGTCTGTGGTGAAATGCACCCTGGCACACGTAGATTTAGACAAGGAACGGGTGACTTTGTCTACGACATGCTGGTGTAGGGCAGGCACAGCTTTCTTAGAGAAGTAATGGCGACTGGGCATCTGGTTCTTGGGGACTGCGACGGCCATCAGTTTTCACAAACCATCTGTATCTATCACGTGGAAAGGCAGCATTTGAGTGGCCAACAGATTGGAGATGGTGGAGTTCAACCTCTTAGCTTTGTCATGCATAGGATGAAACAATCTTTTACGTGACTACAACTGCGGAACAGAGGGCTGGCTAAGGTGCTGAGAGTGGGCAGAGTATGGTGAACCGGAAAACTGGTGGAGCGTGAGTGAGGTGCAGATGTTACGGTGGATGGAGAAACATGCGGTGTGCTCAGTGAAACTAACACAGCAGGCATGTCCGCTTCCATTGCAGCTGATGGACTGTCACTCAACCTGACTGGAGCGGGTAAAGAACAGGAGTTTCTGCGATGGGAGACCTGCGTGACAATACTATGCATGGTAACAGAAGAGGAGGAAGAAGCAGTGGATGCATTTGATAGGGCAACTGATGGTTGTTGAGGTGCGCTGGTCTGCATTTCAGCGCAGTAAGATTCCTAGCGTAAAGAATGTTGTTTGAGCATGTGAACGTTCATGTATGTAGTAGTCAAATTATTGCAGGTTTCCCCTCTACTGAGTTTTTTATCGCAAAGTTTGCAGATAACGTGAGTTGGCTCATCCTTTACAGTGACAAAAAAGGCCCATGCTAGGCAACCCTTGCTGCCCCTGCGAGCTGCATACCCGTGACTGCTGCTGGCCACAGCCATGGTTGAGGCTAAGGATGCAGTGCTCTTCGTGCTTCCATCACTCCATGTCTGCGCCGTAGGGTGAAATATAACCTCCTTGTCTTCCTCCTCCACCTCCTCAGATGAGTTACTTGGCTGCGTGACTCTGGGTTCACACCAAGTAGGATCTTCAACCTCATCATCATCCAATGTGTTATCCCATTACTCACCCTCAGAGTGACCCCTCTCCTCTTGTTGCCCTGACTGCACAGTACAGTCCTCATGAGCCTCAGGTATCTGAGTCTCATTGGGATGACCTCCCTCCCCTGCGGTTAAAGTCTCGTGACGAGGGTTAGGAACCTGCTTAGGACCCTACTTCATCCTGCCCCAAATCCAAGCTACACTTCTGATTCACATGGTGTAGAATGGGTGAAGAGTTCTACAGACTCGCCCATCTGTGGTTTGCTACAGTCAGTTGGGCAGTTGGCCAGTTGTGATGCAGGGGGAAGCATGGGTAATTGGGGTGCCACCTCTGTGGACTGTACTGCGTGTGATGTTGTGGTGAAGGAAGAAGAGGAGACGCCACTGGAAACAGAGCTTGCCATCCACTGGAGCACCTGCTCTTTCTGGGCCTTATCAACAAAGCCTATCGCTGTGCGGCTGTCAAAGGAAGGGAGTGCAGTAGGCTGTTCACTAACATAAGTTGTCAGTTTTCTTTGGATAAAACCTGTTTTTGTTGGTTCATTAGTGCTTTCACTAACATTACCACGTACCCCACATACACCTTGAACACCAAGCCTATTCCCCCTTCCACCACTCCCTCTCTTTTTTCCACTCATGTGGGTCAGATACAGTGGTAGGAGCACGCAATTAACTAAAGAAAAATACGTTTTTTTTCTGTGCAATAGCTCAGCACACACCTGAATTTCAGCGACACTAAATGACAAGGTAAGATATGGCCTGCCATATAACGTTACTAACAGACAAAATAAATTTGATAGTGTGCATGAGGCCGATAAAACCTACGAGATATTCTCCAAACAATTTCAAACTGAGATGTACCCTGCTGTATTACTTTAGGAAAAGAAGAAATTTTTTTTTGGAATGTGGATGAGGCCAGTATAACTTAGAATATATGATCCAAAATATTTCAAACTCAGATCTAGCCAGCTGTATCACTTTACTCAGAGCAAAAAATATTTTTGGGTTACTCTGCATAAGCTCTGTGTCCAGCTGACTTCGACCGCCACTGACGTATTAGCTGGCTTAAAGCACTGTATGACTTTTAGCACAGGAAAAAATATTTTTTGGACTGGGCCTAGTAAGAGAAGTTTTTATTTTTTACTGTAAAACCAGGACAAGTTTAACACCACTAAAATAGGATCTGCCTTTTAATAGACTGGATCAATTTTGCCACAGTAAAAAACCTTTGGTGGACTCTGCCTGCCAGCCAAAAATATATATAGGTTTGACTGTGCGTACAAGCAGAATTTGACCGCCACTGACGTACTAGCTGGCTTATAGCACTACATGACTTTTGGTACAGGAAAAAATATTTTTTGGACTGGGCATAGCAAGAGAAAAAAAATATTTTTTACTCTGAAACCACCTAAAGTTCAACTCCACTAAAATAATATCTGACACTAAAAAAAACTTTAGTGCACACAGCTTTCAATATCACAATAGCAACAGAAAGAAAAACAGATTTTGTGCTCTGCAATAAGAAGCTCTGCTGACTGTGCAGAGCACAATTTCAACCCCACTAAATGAAAAGGTGCACTGCATTGCTTGATCACATTAGCAAGTGCAAAAAAAGATTCAAGGTATACTGTGACATGGAGCTCTATACCAGCGGTGCGCAGCACTATTGTATGGCATGGGCCCTCTGTTTCTGTCAGAATCTCAGTACTTGCACAAGAACACCAAAAATGTACTGCACCAGCGGTTGCAGAGGTACACAGGCCACTATCTAGCTAATATCTCTCATTACACAGCAGAACACTGAGCTGCGTCTGTCTCCAGCAGTGACATAGATATAATGGCACTGAGGAAACATGGCTGCTTTTTATATTGAGAGGACATGTGATTTGTGCAGCCAATTGCAGAGGCCCTCATGTCTGGACACTGTATATGCTTCCTACGCTATGTTTCTCAGTTAAAGTTACCGCCCACAGGAAAAAAAAACAAAAACAGTGCGCCGCTGATAGACCTGTTATAAGCTCTCCATAGCCCCCACACTCACCTGGCACATGTCACCGCTCATCATACACCTGCACTATGCTAACAAAACTGTTCAAAACGGTTGCCCTGTATTCGCGGTCCCACGCAAATTTGTTGAACTTTTCAGATTTTAAGAAAATTTGCTTGCCTTTGCTATCACGAATCCGAATGTGCCATATTCATGCCGAATTTGAAACTTTCTAACATTCGCCGAACAAATTCGCTCAACACTATTCAGAATCCACTTCAGATTCCAGGGATAGGAAATCATGGAGACATTGATGTAACATCACAGGAAATCAGGAAGTTCTCAGTCAGGTATCATGTGAACAGAAGAGGATCTCAGGTCACAGGATTTGGGAGAGTAAGGTATTTAGTAATGTGCTTATCTATGGCAGTTAGTTCACATGAAAGTGACTTATAAAGTAGTGGCCAACCTTTTTATGTCCCTGCCATTCTTGAGGTTTTTGTTTACTTTGTTGTAGTAATGACATGGCAGGTATTCATATGAGTGTTATAACCAGTAATTGGTCTCAGCGGTCTTTTGCTATACATATAAACATTGTCAATAAGACCAGTGATTAGCTTCAGCAAGCTAGACTAAGACGGTCTATGGCCAATGCAGCCAGTTAAGGAGCAACAAAGGATCGAAACGAAGAGTATTGATTATTTTGTCTAATCATAAACATCAACACACCACATTATTTTGTCGAAGTCATGAACATCAACACAATCAAAATATACAATAGTTGAAATCATATAAAACCGTGAATTTTAGGAAATTTGATTTAAACTTGATCTTCAACCGATCACTTTTCTCATCTTTTAGTAACAGGATAGTGGTTATATTTTGAAACTTTGAGATAATAATATATGGTCATTGTGTGGCGGTATTTATCTTTTAAGTGGTTTATAATTGATATGTTAGTTTGCACACTGGACTTAGTTCAGTCACAGCGTGGTGATAATATTTGTTATTATTAAGAAGAACTAAGAAAATGATCATATTGCTGTGTTTTTCTATGAGATTAATACATTTCATCTGTAGAGTTTTTTTAATGGGGGAGGGGTGTAAACATATCAGAGTTTTTATGGGATCATATTGGTGGGGGCCAGGGTCCAAATTTTGCACCAGGTCACAAAGAACTTTAGTTAATGCACTGGGTATTGGGGAACACTCTTGATGTTAAAATGCTCATTAAAATCCAGAAAGTGTTCCATCATTTCTGTTTGATTGAAGTAGCACACTTGGACCATACAGTCAAGGCCAAAAGTGTTGGCACCCTTGAAATTGTTCCAGAAAATGAAGTATATTCCCAAGAAAATTATTGCAATTACACATGTCTTATTATACACGATTTATTTCCTTTGTGTGTATTAGAAGAACGCAAAAAAAAACCACTAAAGAGGCTAATTGGACATAATTTCACACAAAACCCCCAAAATGGGCCGGACAAAATTGTTGGCATCCTTAACTTAATATTTGGTTGCATGCCCTTTGGAATAAATGACTGCAATCATTCACTTCCAATAACCATCAACAAGCTTCTTAGACCTCTCAACTGGAATTTTGGATCACTTTTCTTTTGCAAACTTCTTCAGGTCTCTTATTTTTGAAGGGTGTTGTGAGGAGCTTCCCACTTACTAAAGACTATGAGACTTTTCCATCACGGAGCTCTGTTTCCGTTCATATTATTATTATGTTTTATTAGAGATTTGCTTGCTGTGTTTTATTAATGTTCTGCTTGCTTGTCAGTTTATGTACACTAATTTTACTTGTAAAGTGTCCAGCATTCCACTAATCACATCAGTATCTCAGGAGCCGCTAACCATTGTTCAACCAGCGCCTAGGCCCATTGTCTGAGTGTTGAAAGAAGATCAAGAAGAGCTGTCACCACAGGGAGTCTCACATGCAGACCTAGGTGATGTTTTTGACCTCAGAAAATACCTCCACTAATGCACACTTAGCTTTGGGGGGGAGGGTGAGAGCAGTTCTGCCCATTCAGGGGGCTGATCCCAGTGAAGAAGAAAAGAAGCCACATGTTTAATGAGGAGTTGGTGTAATGACATTGAAGGAATAGGACCGAGACTGAGGACCTGGAAGGATGGATGGATGCATGGCATATGGAGTGTTGGGGATCAGTTACCAACTGGACTGTATAAACATGCTACAGTTGTGTGATCTGTCATTTGGATTTAAACTTTCTTGAAGGATTGTTGCTACTGGATACCTTTGCTTCCATCGTTTTACCTGTTGTCCGGAGGATCGAGGACTGTGACTACAGACTATACTGGCACAAAAGAAGTGCAACTACCATTCCGAGAAGATCTTGTGACTTCAGACAATTGTATTTTGGACATTTATCGGGAATTGCTGTGTTACCATGGATGTGAGGAATAAAATATTGTTGCATCGTTAACCTGTCTAGGTGATTATTAAAACCCACAATCTCAGATCTGTCTTCTCCATACAGCAATTTTAAAATTTCTCCACAGATGTTCAATTGAATTTAGATCCTGACTCATTGCTGGTCACTTCAGAAGTCTCCAGCGCTTTGTTTCCATCCATTTCAGGGTGCTTCTTGAAGTATGTTTGGGGTCATTATCCTGCTGCAAGACCTATGATTTAGGACACAAGTCCAGCTTTCTGACACTGGGCACTACATTGCGACCCAAAATCCTTTAGTAATCTTTAGATTTCATGATGCCTTGCACGCAGTCAAGGCACCCAGTGCCAGATGCAGCAAAGCAACCCCAAGATATCTTTGAATCTCCACCATATTTGACTTTAGGTACTGCTTTCTATTCTTTGCAGGCCTCTTTCCATTTTTGGTAAACGGTAGAATAATGTGCTTTGCCAAAGTACTCTATCTTGGTCTCATCTGTCTAGATGATTTCCTATGTAGATCTAAATGTGGGAAACAGAGCGCACAATAGGGTGATACCCTATGGAGGGAGAGTAAGAGAGTGTTGGTTCCACTCACCTGATGGAGTTGTGACAGGCACAACTCCTATGTAGGCATGAAGAAAACCAGCTGCTGCTGCCCCGTGGCTGGAAGATGAATCCTCCAGGAGATATTGGATCCAGTTGGATAAACACATAGCTGGGCTGCGCTGCTGAAGTGAATCAATTCTTCAGAGATGATGATGATGATGAAAAGGCTTTTTATTAACAACGCGTTTCAACGCCGTACTGGCGTCTTTTTCAAGTAAAAAAAACAAATGTGTACAGCATGAGAATGGATGGGTTTTTAAAGGCCCAAAATGGATGCCAGTTACATTGGGAACACCCACAGAAACACTTAAACCAATAGGAAAATTAGGAAGGGGAGGGACGTTCAACTTGCAATTAAAGTTGGAGAAAAAAAAAAAAAAAAAAGGGACCATCCTTAATAGTGATAAAATGTAAACAGTTAAATGATTACAATGTGGGATAACAACCCAGAATGGGGCAGTGAATAAAAGCCAGTGAGTGAATATTTAACAGGTGAGCCACCCAGGCGAATGTGGGAAAGGGGACAAAGGAAAGAGGGGAAATGCACATATAAATGGCACCACATAAATAAAAGACAAATTGTTGAGGAGAAGCGATTGGAGTGTAGGAGAAATGTGATTAGAACCTGGGATTTGGCAGTGTAGGGACTAGAGATGAGCGGTGTTCGACTAGAACTGTTCGCCAATCTCAAATTCGAGCTGTTTTGGGCGGTGTTCGAGTTGTTCCACGAACCAGAACGATTTGCAAAAAATTCGGCTGTTCGAGGTTATGTTCGATAACTGTTCGTGCACCAAAAGCGTGTCCTGCATGTCTGGCGCTATTTAGAGCACCAATCATGCAGGGATTGTCTGCCACTCACTGTAATGCCACAGCCATGGTGGTTGTGGCATTACAGTGGTTGCCCAAATCGATGGGAACAGTGCCAACAGTGAAACATGAAAAGCCGGCAATTCAGCAGCGGCATACACCTGTACCCGACAATTTAGAACCGAAAGAATAGGGCATCACACATAGATTAGATAGATAGAAACATGTCAGCCACATATATATGAAGTACAGTGACAGTGTTGCTTACTGTACTTGTCATTTAGCGTAAAGGATTTATCAAAAAAAATAATAGTGTTTTCATGCACTGTCTCTTTAAAAAAGCCGGCCGGCAATTCAGCAGCGGTACCCGACAATTTATAACAGACAGAATAGAGCTTCACACATAGATTAGATAGATAGAAACATGTCAGTCACATATATATGAAGTACAGTGATAGTGTTGGTTACTGTACTTGTCATTTAGTATTAAAATAAAGGATTTATTATTAAAAAAATTGGCGTGGGGTTCCCCTTAATTTTAGGCTCTAGCGGAGGTTAAGCAGACGGCTGGGGCAGATGTTTGAAGCCTGGGAAGGGGGTAATACCCAGGGAGCTTCCCAGGCTACTAATATCAGCCCCCAGCTGAATACATAGCCTTTACTAGCTATTAAAATGGGGGACACCCCAAAAAAAATGACGTGGGGTCCCCCTAATTTAATAGCTAGCAAAGGCTAGGCAGACAGCTGGGGGCTGATATTAATAGCCCAGGAAGGGAGCCATGAATATTGGCCCCCTCCCAGGCTAGAAACACCAGCCGTCAGCCGCCCCAGAAATGGCGCATTCATAGGATGCGCCAATTCTGGCACTTAGCCTCGCTCTTCCACGCTGCCCTGGTGCGGTGGCAGGGGGTAATAGGGTTGGGGTTGATGTCAGCTTATAATGCCAGCTGACATCAAGCCCAGGTTAGTAATGGAGAGGCGTCTATAAGACACCCCCATTACTAACCCCATAGTCAAAGTTAAAAAAAACACAAACACCCAGAATAAAGTCCTTTAATTGAAATAAAGACACAATCCTTTATTGTTCTAAATTAAACCATACTTACTGTCACGCCCATTCCAGCTGAAGCCAACGATCTCCTGCAATAAAAGAAAAATAATAAAGCAACCTCATCCTTACCTTTCCATGGTTCCCACGACAGCTTCAGCTCTGCTACATCGAGATGACAGGCTGGACCGCAGCAGAACGCTGCCATCCAGCCTCTCATCCCGCAGACATTGAGAAGCGCAGGCTTGCTTGCGCTGCTCAGCGTCTCTCTGTGACGACATCCAGATGAGCCGAGTTCATGTCCAATGAACTCGGCTCACCTCATGCACGTCACTGACAGCGTGGGAAAATTCTCACGCTGAAGCGGTGAGTGCAGGAGAATTCTCCCACGCTGTCAGTGACGTGCATAAGGTGAGCTCATGTCCAATGAACTCAGCTCACCTCCTGCACGTCACTGACAGCGTGGGAGAATTCTCCTGCACTCAGCGCTTCAGCGTGAGAATTCTCCCACGCTGTCAGTGACGTGCATGAGGTGAGCCGAGTTCATTGGACATTAACTCGGCTCATCTGGATGCCCTCACAGAGAGACACTGTGGAGCGCAAGCAAGCCTGCGCTTCTCAGTGTCTGTGGGATGAGAGGCTGGATGGCAGCGTTCTGCTGCGGTCCAGCCTGTCATCTCGATGTAGCAGAGCTGAAGCTGTCATGGGAACCATGGAAAGGTAAGGATGATGTTGCTTTATTATTTTTCTTTTATTTCAGGAGATCGTTGGCTTCAGCTGGAATGGGCGTGATGGTAAGTATGGTTTAATTTAGAACAATAAAGAATTGTGTGTTTATTTCAATTAAAGGACTTTTTTCTGGGTGTTGTGTTTTTTTTAAATACTTTACTAGAAATTCATGGTGGTCATGTCTAATATTGGCGTGACCCCATGAATTTCGGGCTTAGGGCCAGCTGATAATGCCAAGCTGGCCCTAACCCCTTTATTACCCAGTGAGCCACCGCACCAGGGCCCTGGATGAGTTGGGTACAGCGCCAGAAGATGGCGCTTCTATGAACGCGCCATTTTCCGGGGTGGCTGCGGACTGCAATTTGTAGCGGGGGGGGCCCAGAAAGCTTGGGCCTCCCTGCGCTGCAGATTCCAGCCCCCAGCTGCCTAGTTGTACCTGGCTGGACACAAAAATAGGGCGAAGCCCCACGTACTTTTTTTTTAATTATTTCATGAATTTCATGAAATAATTAAGAAAAAAAGGCCTTCCCTATATTGTTGTGTCCGGCCAGGTACAAATAGGCAGCTGGTGGTTGGGGGCAGCCCGTTCCTGCCTGCTGTACCTGGCTGGACACAAATATAGTGCGAAGCCCCACGTCAATTTTTTTTAAATTATTTCATGAATTTCCTGAAATAATTTAAAAAAATTGAAGTGGGGCTTCGCACTATATTTGTGTCCAGCCAGGTACAGCAGGCAGGAACGGGCTGCCCCCATCCACCAGCTGCCTATTTGTACCTGGCCGGACACAACAATATAGGGAAGCCCTTTTTTTCTTAATTATTTCATGAATTTCATGAAATAATTAAAAAAAATTGAAGTGGGGCTTCGCACTATATTTGTGTCCAGCCAGGTACAGCAGGCAGGAACGGGCTGCCCCCAACCACCAGCTGCCTATTTGTACCTGGCCGGACACAACAATATAGGGAAGGCCTTTTTTTCTTAATTATTTCATGAAATTCATGAAATAATTAAAAAAAAAGTACGTGGGGCTTCGCCCTATTTTTGTGTCCAGCCAGGTACAACTAGGCAGCTGGGGGCTGGAATCTGCAGCGCAGGGAGGCCCAAGCTTTCTGGGCCCCCCCCCGCTACAAATTGCAGTCCGCAGCCACCCCGGAAAATGGCGCGTTCATAGAAGCGCCATCTTCTGGCGCTGTACCCAACTCATCCAGGGCCCTGGTGCAGTGGCTCACTGGGTAATAAAGGGGTTAGGGCCAGCTTGGTATTATCAGCTGGCCCCAAGCCCAAAATTCATGGGGTCACGCCAGTATTAGACATGACCGCCATGAATTTCTAGTAAAGTATTTAAAAAAAACACAACACCCAGAATAAAGTCCTTTAATTGAAATAAAGACACAATTCTTTATTGTTCTAAATTAAACCATACTTACCATCACACCCATTCCAGCTGAAGCCAACGATCTCCTGCAATAAAAGAAAAATAATAAACCAACCTCATCCTTACCTTTCCATGGTTCCCACGACAGCTTCAGCTCTGCTACATCGAGATGACTGGCTGGACCGCAGCAGAACGCTGCCATCCAGTCTGTCATCCCGCAGACACTGAGAAGCGCAGGCATGCTTGCGCTCCTCACTGTCTCGCTGTGACGGCATCCAGATGAGCCGAGGTCATGTCCAATGAACTCGGCTCACCTCATGCACGTCACTGACAGCGTGGGAAAATTCTCCTGCAATCAGCGCTTCAGCGTGAGAATTTTCCCAGGAGGGAAATAAGGAGGGAATAACTAAAAAAATAATAAATAAATAAAATAAAAATAAATAAATAAATAAATAATTAAAAAAAATGAATTTCCAAGAATGGATAAATTGGATCCAAGATCATGTGTATATTGATTGTTTAGGATAAAACACATTGTGATATGGAATTAAAAATGGGGATATTAATAGAAATTATATTAAAATAACAATCAGAAAAAGTACCTCAGAAAATACATAAAAAGGGATCTGAGACCCTATGCAACAACCGTGCAGAGCTTAAAATAGAATGAAATAAATAATTAAATAAAAATCTCAGTAATTTCATTGAGTCCATAGGGTTTAAGGGTGCTGATCCTGTATATCCAATATATTTATTTTCTCTTCAGGGTTTCCATAGGGTTTGGGAGATCAAGGGAAATGGATTCAATTGGTGTGATAGAGATGCCTGTGGCATTTATGCCGTGTACCAATGCGCAATGCCGGGATAAACCATGCTTCATGAAACCTTTTACAATATTGGACCGATGAGAGTTAAGCCTTCGGTGTAGTGTCTGGGTGGTCCTGCCCACGTACTGCAGGCCACATTGGCATTCTATGAGGTATATAATGAAACGAGATTGACAGCTCATATTTGACTTAATAGTAAAAACTTCACCTGTATGGTTAGATTTAAAAGTTTGGGTATTATGTTTAATGCTGTTGCAACATAGGCATTGTCTCGAAAAGCATTTGAAACTCCCATTTCTTTGTGATTGTTTATTGGTGCGTGTACCACTGGGGGTCGTGTGTTTCAGGCGGCTGGGGGCTAGGATGTTTCTCAATGTGGGGGCTCGCCTGAAGGTAACCTTAGGCTGTTTAGGAATGAGAGAACACAGAATTGGATCTTTTAGAAGAATGTGCCAATGTTTGTGCAGTGAGTTTCGAATGGACTCATGTGCTGAATTAAAAGTTGTGATAAAATTACAATTAAAATCATCACCTGCACTAGCCTGTGGGACAGTTTTGGGCTGGATGCACTGTTTTTGTGATAAGTTCCTAGTTTTCTCATAAGCGCGCTTGATAAGCCCTTTGGGGTAACTTTGCCTATGAAAACGCTCACGCAGGATATTGGCTTGTGATACAAAATCAACCTCATTACTGCAGTTACGTTTTATCCGTTGAAACTGATTAAAAGGGACATTTTCAAGCCACTTTTTATAGTGACCGCTGGAAAAATGGATCTAACTATTGGCATCCACATCTTTAAAAAAAGTTTTAGTAATTATATGTTGTTCCTGATGAGAGATGGTGATATCTAAAAAGTTAATAAAATCTTTCCTTATTGTAGGAGTAAAAGTAATCCCCCAATCATTAGAATTAAGATAAGATAAAAAGCATGAAACTGTTTGTGGATCCCCTTTCCAAATAATAAAAAGATCATCTATAAACCTCTTATACAGGACAATGTTGGCATTGTATCTGGAATTATAAATAAATTTTTCTTCAAAAATGCCCATAAATAAGTTTGCATAGCTTGGGGCTACCCTTGTCCCCATAGCTGTGCCACATTTTTGATGATAAACATTATTTTGGAACTTAAAAAAATTATTTTGCAAAATAAAATCCAAACCTTCCAGAATAAAAGCTTTATGTGGTTTACTTAACCTTGTATCTTTCAACAAAAATAGATTAATGCAATGTAAACCAATGTTGTGTCTGATATTAGTGTATAACGAGGTGACATCAAGTGTAATAAATAAATATGAATCTTCCCAAGTAATGCCCTGTAGAATCCTAATCAGATGACAAGAGTCATCCAAATGACTGGATAGGCTTTTGACATGAGTTTGAAGAATAGTGTCAAGATAATAGGATAAATTACTTGTAAGTGATCCTATCCCAGATATGATTGGTCGCCCTGGAGGGTTCTCAAGAGATTTATGTATCTTTGGGAGGTGATACATGAATGGTATGTTTGGATCATTAGTAGTCAAGAACTTTTTTTCTTTCTTATTTAAAACACCCTGTTCAAAAGCTTTAGAGATGAGTTGGGAATATTTGGCATATATGGGTGGAAATGGATCATTATGTATGATTTCATAGTGCTCTGGGCTAGATAAAATATTAAAAGCTTCTTTAATATAGTCATCTCGATCCTGTACCACTATACCACCCCCCTTGTCGGCAGACCGTATGATAATGTTGGGGTTATTCTTAAGAGATTGTATAGCCATTTTTTCTTGCTTTGTGAGATTGTTCTTGGAATATCCATGTGTGTTACTTTTGATGTTTTTGAATTCATCAAGTACCAACTCCAAAAATGTATTTACAAAATGGCCTTGACTTTCAAGTGGATAAAAATTAGACTTGGGATGGACATCAACGTGAAAATCTGTAGGTGAAGCGTCCTGTGAAGGTGGTTTATTTTTGTTTATGGAAAAGTGTCTTCTCAGAGTTAATTTTCTGATAAATGTATGAAGGTCAAGGAATATGTTGAAATCATCAACCGTGTTGGTGGGACAGAAAGAGAGCCCTTTAGATAATACCGCTATTTCAGTGGCGCTCAAAGAATACTGAGATAAATTAAATATATTGTTTGTTGGAGGGCTATTTATTACATTTGAGTTTGATTGGGAGAGATTTTTCCTTTTGATTATTATTATTATTAGATGATTTCCTAGAAGGATTTTGCCTTATTCACGTACATTTTGGCAAACTGCAGTATAGCTTTTTCATGTCTCTGTGTCAGCAGTGGGGTCCTCCTGAGTCTCCAGCATGTTTTACTTCATTTAAATGTTGATGGATAGTTTCCACTTACACCGATGGACCCTGAGCCTGCAGGACAGCTTGAATTTCTTTGGAACTTGATTGGGGCTGCTTATCCACCATCCGGACTAGTCTGTGTTGCAACCTGTCATCAGTTTTTCTCAGCCTTCCACATCCAGGGAGATTAGCTACAGTGCCATGTGTTGTAAACTTCTTGATTATGTTGCGTACTATGGACAAAGGAGAATCAAGATCTCTGGAAATGGACTTCTAACCTTGAGTTTGTTTATATTTTTTAAAAATGTTGGTTCTCAAATCCTCAGACAGTTCTTTTCTTCTCTTGCTGCTCCCCATGCTTAGTGTGGCACGCAAAGACACACATTGCAAATATTGAGTCAATTTCTCCCCTTTTTATCTGGATTCAGGTGTGATTTCCATATTGCCACATCTGTTACTCACCACAGGTGAGTTTGAATGAGCATCACATGCTTGAAACAAAGTTGTTTACACACAATTTTGAAAAGGTGCCAACAATTTTGTCCAGCCCATTTTGGGGGTTTTCTGTGAATTTATGTCCATTTTACCTTTTTCTCTCTGATTTTTTTTTGTTCCAATACACACAAAGGAAATAAAATGTGTATAACAAAACATTCGGCCATGACTGTATATGGGATATTTTCAAAAACTGCAGATTCAGCGTAATAAATATTGTATGGCTTTGTCTTGGTTTGGCCTGTTATGTTATTGACATAATGGATTGAAATTAAATATCTGCATAAAAATGTATGAATCTCACATTGCTTTAATCCCTGTGAAACATACAGGGTTAGCAAACTTTTTGAAAACCTTTTTGTGAATAATTTAAGGCAAGAACTTTTAGAATCTGTTGATCTGAGTGGGTTGTTTATAATACAGTATATAAACTCTTTCAAATCCACTTGAGATCTGCATTAGTTTCTAAATGTTTCAAGAATTTATGAAAAATTGCTTCTAAACCTAAAAGACATCTAAGGTACTCTAAAACTAAATGGATGTGTAAAAATTATGGAAAAAAGTAAAAACATGGAAATTATTAACTATTTTGTGCTGAATATAGAGATGAGTGAATTTATTTATTTGAGTGGAATTGAATTCTACTTGATTAAACTAAAAATTCTCATTTTTGACAATATAGATTTTTGTAAATTTGTTTCACGTGGATTTTAGCAAAATGGAGGCCGGCTAGCAGCCATATCGTTGATCTGTAGATTATACTTGCCCAAATAATACTCAACTCACCACTTACCTGTCCGGCCCCTCTGCAACCAAGCCTCAGAGCTTAAAGCACATCCTGAAGTCCCATTCTAGCATGAAGAGGTGAAGATGTCCACTGTTCACTGTGCTCCTCACTGCCTGCCATCTGGTATTCAGGGCCTCTTTTTTCTTTCATTGTGGCTCCACCCTGTTTACTGTTCACACTATGTGAATGGCATTGTCTTCCAAGGACTGGCCATGGCTAGATGCTACAGACTAGAGTTATCAAGACAGGAGATTCAGCTCACAGATGAAGAAAATAGAGGCAGCTGGGAGCAAGCAGTAGAGAGGCCAGACAGGTGAGCAGTAAGGTGAGTATAAGTTGTTTTGTTTTTTTAAACAACTTATATTTATTATGCTTTATAGTCAAAATAAACCCCAGAACACAATAAGTGACATTTAATTAGCGGAGAATAGATTTGCTGCTAATCAAATTTCCTGGAAAAATGTACGCAATTTGGTAAAATTGAATTTTGTTTCGCTCTACTCATCTCTAGCTATATCTGTTTGTAAAATTCTGCTGTTTAGAATTGTATACAATAATTTACTACATTTATGTAGACCATCATGTTCAAACATTATGTAAACAAAGGATAAAACATTAAAATATATTCAGTGGTAAAAATCTTTTTGGACACTGTATAAGTGATTTGCATACAAAGACATTCACCAATTTTTCTTTTTATGGGTGTCATTATTTTACAACATAATCCAATAAATCAATAATGAATTAACTCTGACCACCAGCCCAGTCAGTGTATCTAATTCACTTGCTGAATAGTATATAGGAAGCAGAATGTGTGATGTTAAATCATAACCTTTACTTCATTCAATTAAAATAAGTGAGCCATGGCTAATTAATTACACTACTAAACACATATAATCATAAAGCCCATCAAAAAGGTGGACAAATTCCATTAGACATATTGTTTGGATAAAAGGGTATTTTCATGTTATTAATTTGCTTTAGATAGACACTAGTGATGGGCGAGCACTAAAATGCTTGGGTGATCGTTTCTCGGGTCGAACACATTGGAATACTCGGGTGCTCGACCCGAGCAATGAGCCCAATGTAAATTTATGGGAAACTCGAGCATTTTTCAAGCGGCTCCCCCCGTCGGTCTGCAGAGGGCCTAAAAATTGCCCAAATGGGATCAGTGCTCAAATGGCATGGGGACAGCATGGGGAAGACCCCTGGAAGCATTTCTCACTCCCAGGTCACTGCTGTCAACAATGTTGTCAGAGGTATTACGCCACTTTTACGGACAATAAAACATTAAAACATACAAAAAGGAAGCCAAAATGGATTTTCCTTTGAAATGTGTTAAGAAACATCCTTTCCATCCTTTCCAGGGTAATGACTTTTATATAAGGCAAAATAAATAACCAAAAACAAAAATACTCCTCCACACCATAGGCTATGTTCACACGTAGCATTTTTGATGCGTTTTTTCACTTTTGTATTGCATTCACCAGGAAATGTAATTTTAACATTTTACAACCTTATCTGGCCATGTGATGTGTGAGACATTATCAGACACATCCTGTTTCATTTATGAAGGAGGGACTCTGAAAGTCACAAAACATATTTTTGTAGAGCCATCAGGCAGCCTTTACTATTCTTAAAGAGCCAACTGTTAGGATCTGCAATAAGTACTAAGGAAAGATAGGGGAAAGCTGTCCCTACAGTAAGACTAAGCTGAATCCCTACGATGTAGCGGACTGCCTGTTCCTAGCGAACAAACCCGCTTTAGTCCTCGGATAGTCTGAACGAAGACCTATAGCATGAGGGGAGGAGTCCCTAAAAGAACTAAGGACTGGGACAAAAATGGGACACCTCCTAAACAGAGAAGTTGTTGCAGAACACAAAAAGACAAACTGACAAAAAGGTATTAGAGGTCCCAGAAGGACCAAGCAAACTGACAGAGAAAGGAACCGAAGAACCTGGCTAGAGAAACAGTCAAACAGTGAAGTCCAGCACAGCCAAAAGGGCGGAGCTGGAATATAAAGGCAGATGGTAACATGACCGCAAAACACAAGATGGAAAAAACAGACAGGAGAGTTCTAACACCAGCAGTCAGCCCTCACTATTCTTAGAGAGTCATCAGCCGGCTATGCTTTGTTGTTCCCATTACTAAAGAGTGGGTTTCCTATACTGTTATTGCAGTGAATGGCAGGGCTGCCCAAAATTTGGACACACACAAATACACCTTTGAAAATGTGGACGCATCCCAAAACCCCTTTGAAGAGACTTAGAGGAGGGCCTCCTG
Organism: Phyllobates terribilis; assembly: GCF_046119375.1. Lineage (NCBI taxonomy): Eukaryota > Metazoa > Chordata > Amphibia > Anura > Dendrobatidae > Phyllobates > Phyllobates terribilis. The sequence goes on along the minus strand of NW_027362764.1, from coordinate 527,319,950 downwards.
AAATAAAATGTTCCCATTATTAGGAAGTGGGTCTCCCATAGTGTTGGCCTATGCAGTGAATGCAAGGATAGCCAAAAATTTGGAGGCACTCCAATGCCCCTTGGAAGAGACATGGAGGTCAGAGGGCCTCCTGAAAACAATGTACCCATTATTAGGAAGTGGGTCTCCCATAGTGTTGGCCTATGCAGTGAATGCAAGGGCTGCCAAAAATTGGTAGGCACTCCAATGCCCATTGGAAGAGACGTAGAAGACCTCATGAAAAAATGTTCCCATTATTAGGAAGTAGGTCTTCCATAGTGTTGGCCTATGCAGTGAATGCAAGGGCTGAAAAAAAATTGTGAGGCACTCCAATGCCCCTTGGAAGATACTTAGAGGGCCTCATTAAAAAATGTTCCCATTAGAAAGGAGCAGGTCTCCAATACTTGTAATGCCCATGCACTAAGTGTATGGGCTGACAAACATTTACCCCTGGGGGGTTTACATGAACATACTGTATAAAAAAATATTTTTTAGAGGCATCATAAACACCCTTTAAAAAAATTATGTGGGTCTTGCATCATGGACCACTGTCACACTGGTGATATGGTGGTGGAGGATGAGGATGAGGAGAAGGAGGAGGACAAGAGGAAATAGGCAAAATCAGGAAGCGTATACCCATGTGTGGGTGTGAAGAGGTGCATGGGAATACACCTCCCAAAAAAAGACACTGGATTTGAGTTTATGTTACGCTGTTACATTCGGTGATGTTGAGAAGTCTGGCCAAATCCAGCCCTTGATCATTTTCATAAGGGTCAGTCTGTCAGCATTTTCAGTTGACAGGCGGATGCACTTATCAGTTATAATTCCACCAGCGGCACTAAAAACCCGCTCTGATAAAACGCTAGCAGCAGGGTAGGCCAGGGCCCCCAAGGCATAGAGAGCCAGTTCATTCCACATATCCAGCTTGAATAACCAATAAATATAAGGCACAGAGGAATCACGGAGGATGTTGGTACGGTCAGCAAGGTACTCCTTCCGCATCTTCCCCAACTTTGCACTCCTTGTGAAAGTACCCCGCGCCTCAGGGCCTGTGTGATGGGAGGGGCTGAGAAAATTCTCTCAGAACTTTGACAGTGTTCCCCTGTCTCTGATGGATTGGAGTTGTGTCTCTCTCGCCTGCAGTCCTTGGTTGTCCAACGAACTGTGACCTCTGCCGCCAGCTTTTTCAGATGGGAATTTTTTTAATAGCTCCACAACAAGGGCCTTCTTGTACTGCCCCATTTTTGTTCAGGAAAAAGAGATATAAAGTTCTCCTTGTAGCATGGGTCTAGAAGTGCCAGTAACCAGTAATGACTGTCACTCAAAATTTTGAGATTGCGAGGGTCATAGGAAAGGCAGCGAAACATAAACTGAGCCATGCGTGCCAGACTGCTAACAAGCAAGACGTCTGTGTCCTCACCAAGATGACGACAGACCATGTTCTCCTCCTCCTCCTCTCTGTCCTCAGGCCACTCACGCTGAACAGACGGTATGACAGCTGTGCAGGTAGTACAGTCTTTAGCGCAAGAAACTAGCTCCTGTTCTTCCTCCTTCTCCTCCTCTTCCTCATTGTCACCCAATCCACGTTGGGATGAGATGAGGCTGGGCTTTGTGTAATCACCCTGTATCGTTCCTTGCTCCATCTCATCGTGCTCCGCCTGCAATGCATCCTCTTTGATTGTGAGCAGAGAGCATTTCAAAAGACAGAGAAGCAGGATGGTGATGCTAATTATGGCGTTATTTCCGCTCACCATCTTGGTGGAGTCCTCAAAGTTTTGGAGGATGGTACATATGTCTGACATCCATGTCCACTCTTGAGGTCTTATGTGTGGAGTCTGAACTGAATACTGATGGCAATGTTGATGCTGGTACTCAACAACTGCCATCTTCTGCTCACAAATCCTTCCCACCATCTGCAGTATAGAGTTCCAATGCGTGGGGACATTACACACCAGTCTGTGAGCCGGAAGCTGCAAATGCTGCTTGAAACATGGCAAGGGCAGCGGAAGCTGTAGGTGACTTTCTAAAATGGGCACACAGGCGGCTTACTTTAACAAGCAGATCCGTCAGCTCCGGGTAGAATTTGAGAAACCGCTGAACCACAAGGTTAAGCACCTGGGCCAGGCATGGTACGTGTGTGAGCTCGCCTCGCCTCATAGCCGCCATCAGGTTCTGGCCATTGTCACACATGACCATGCCTGGCTGTAGGTTCAGCAGTGTGAGCCACAGATCTGCCTGCTCTTTCAGAGCTGTCCATAACTCTTCAGCATTGTGCGGTTTGTCATCTAAGCAAATCAGCTTCAGCACAGCCTGCTGCTGCTTGACCGAGGCAGTGTTGCAGTACTTCCAGCTTGTGACGGATGTAGTCATTTCGGAGATGGAGGCTGAAGAGGAGGAGGAGGCTGAGGAGGATGAGGTGCAGGAGCTGAAGACTGTGGGGGCAACCCTGATTGACCTAGGGCCCGCAATCCTTGGCGTCGGGAGGACGTGTTACGTCCCAAGGTCCGACTGGGTCCCGGTTTCCACTATGTCAACCCAGTGTGCCGTCAAGGAGATGTACCGTCTCTGCCCACAAGCACTTGTCCACGTGTCCATGGTTAGGTGGACTTTCCGGGTAACTGCGTTGTTGAGGACACGGCTAATGTTTGGGACACGTGCTTGTGTAATGCGCAGACGGCACACTGGGAGAAATAGTGGCGGCTGGGGACCAAGTACTGAGGGATGGCCGCCGCCATCAGGTTGCGGAATGCTTCCGTCTCCACGAGCCTAAAAGGCAGCATTTCGAGCTCAAGCAGTCAGAAAATGTGGGGATTTAGTAGTGCGGCCTGTGGGGTGTTAGCTCCGTATTTGCACTTGCGTTCCAAGGACAGGGGTATGGACAACTGAACGCTGTGCTGGGAAAAGGACGTGGACGTGCTTCCTGATGCTGCTACTTGAGAGTGTGCAATGACAGGTGCAGGGCAGGAGGCATCTTCACATGCACCATGTGTCACAGTAGTAGAAGAATCTGCTGACCAGATCAGTCCCTTAAGTAGGAGTGTCTGTAAAGAGACAGTTGAGCTGTGTGCTGCTCAAGACCGCTTGAGATTGTCCCATTAATGGACGGGTAAGCAATGATTCAAGAGTGCAAAACTAAAGAGCTAATATTTTGCTTTAATACACTGTTGAGTAAAATTTTTACAAAGTTCTCATCCACTATACAAAGTTCTTGAACTCATATTTCTCTTTTACAGCATAGCTATATATATCGTATTTACAGCATGAGAAAATAATGATTTCACCCATTTGTTTCACAGAGCTGTAAAGCAACAGAGGTACCCTGGTTGTCTTGCTTGTCGCTCCAGTAAATATTAAAAGGGCACCAATCACAAATCACATTCTTACTCTGTCTGAGCAATATGCCTGAGAGTTCCCAATCTCTGATGACATTACACAGACGATTTTGCACGTTTTTCCACCTACAAAGAATGGAGAGGTCTGTAATTTTTATTGTTGGTACATTTCAACTGTGAGAGATGGAATATTAAAAAAAAATAAAGAAAATCACATTGTATGATTGACCAAGTTTGCACACAAAGCAGCATGGATTTTGGCCCACTCTTCTATATAGATTTTCTCCAGATCTTTCAGGTTTCGGGGGTTGTCACTGGGGAACATTGAGATTCAGCTCCCTACAAACATTTTCTATTGGGTTCAGGTCTGGAGACTGGCTTGGTCACTCCAGTACATTGAAATGATTCTTATGGAGCCACTCCTTAGTTGCCCTGGCTGTGTGTTTCGGGTCATTGTCATGCTGAAATACCAAGACATTACCCATCTTTAATGCTCTTACTGATATAAGAAGTACTAAGATGCTTGGACGAGTACCAAGTACTTGCGAGTATGCTCGCTCAACACTAATAGACACCATGAAAAAAATCAAGTTTGCAATTGACTAGCTTATTCTATCTGCTCTGGATCGCCTACTGTGATAGCTTTTATCTTATATGGTGTGTAGCATGTTTCCTAGGAAATTGACCACCAGAGCAATTCTCTTAATTGCAGCTCTCACTTTCCTGAGCCCTTTGCTTGTTCAAAGGCCATTTTATTTCCATATGTAAATAAAGTAATAATAGTGTACACTTCAGAACAATGACAGACCATTAATGTGACACAGTAGTAGAAGAATCTGCTGACCAGATCAGTCCCTTAAGTAGGAGTGTCTACCCACCTCCACCCCCAATCCAGGAAGTAAAGAGATAGTTGAGCTGTGTGTTGCTCAAGACCGCTTGAGATTGTCCCATTAATGGACGGGTAAACAATGATTCAAGAGTACAAAACCAAAGAGCTAATATTTTGCTTTAATACATTGTTGAGCAAAATTTTTACAAAGTTCTCATCCACTATACAAAGTTCTTGAACTCATATTTCTCATTTACAGCATAGTTATATATATCGTGTTTACAGCATGAGAAAATAATGATTTCACTCATTTGTTTCACAGAGCTGTAAAGCAACAGAGGTACCCTGGTTGTCTTGCTTGTAGCTCCAGTAAATATTAAAAGGGCACCAATCACATATCACATTCTTACTCTGTCTGAGCAATACGCCTGAGAGTTCCCAATCTCTGATGACAATACACTGACGATACACTGCTAATGGTTCAGGCAGTGTGAATTGCGCACTCAACAATAATGCGGTGCTGGCCGGACTGGAAATAATTCCAAATGATCAAGTAAACGATATACAGCCGCACTCGCACTCATTTTATGATAAATGTTCGTTTTTTATTATTTACAAAATGGTTCACCAGAGTGATTGAAATAACAAACGGTGGGTAGAACGACACTCTTAAGCGAGTCTTTGTCTAAAACAAGTTAAACACAGTGAATGTGCTGTACAAATATACTGGTGATACAATCAAGAAAATACAATGTATTATCAGGATTACATAGCGAGACAAAATATAATACAATACCCAGGGGTGTTATAAGTGAAACTCGAAGGCAAAGGAAACCAAGGTAAGTCATTCAGCAGTGTATCATCTGTTATTGCAACATATGGCTGGGTGACCACGATATCAAGTTAAAACATAAGCAGAACTCATTCTTATACTGAAGAATAAAGTAAAAAGATTAAAGCCAAATATATACACAAAGGAAAGAGAAATTATTGCATAGGTGAGGTAAGGTGTTGTAAAGGGTTAAGATATTAAAAAGTTGGGTGAAGGGGTGGGAAAGTACGTACATAGGATACTGCCCAATATTAAGTTGTCATCTAATGTGGCTGTTATATAACTGGGGTAGTCTGGTATCCCACATAGGGCTAAGGGACAAGAAGCCCATTAGTGTTTTTTTTTAAAAGAGGCATAAGGTGGTGGAGAGGACTTTTGTACATACCATGTAGCTTCAAAGGAATAACATGTGAGCACGCTGCGTTGGCAGTCGTGAATGTGGCTATCAGAGAATGGGCAGCCTGGGAGCACCAACGGCTAGGGAAAAAACACGTATATTACCGCTAATGTGTTTTATCAGAACAATGACAGCACCAACAAGAGAGGGGATTCGCCCTTCAAGTACAGGAAACCTTCAAGATAAAAAAGGCGGCCCCTCTCTCTGAATCAGTAGGTTTACAGAGCATGAGAATTCTTCCAAGTTAGTGTACAACATTTACAGTATAAATTATTCTCACATTTTCACCGATAAGTGAATAACAAAAGGAATCCACCAACCAGAAAGGTGAATCTCTAAGTAATGAGAGGGAATATCAGGGTGCTGTTCAGAAAAAACACATTACCGGTAAGTAATATACGTGTCTTTCTGTCACCATGACAGCACCAACGAGAGAATTACAGAGAATTTATGTGCATTAGGGAGGGACCACAGCCTATAGAACCCTTCTCCCAAATGTTAGGTCAGAGGAGGCTGATAGATCTAGCCTGTAGTGCCTATAAAAGTTAAAAGGGGAATACCAAGTCAGAGCCTTACAAATCTGTTTGATAGATACATCTGATCTTTCGGCCCAGGACGTTGCCATTGCTCTTGCAGAGTGGGCTGTTAGATTTTCTGGAGCCGCTCTACCCGCCCCCACGTAGGCCATCCTGGCTTCTCTTATCCACCTAGATAATGTACCTTTTGAGACTTTTAACCCCTTCCTAGGACCTTGAAAAGAGATGAATAGAGCCCTAACCTTCCTCCAGGACTCTGTAGAAGTCAAATACTGTAAGAGGCATTGTCTAACATCTAAGGTGTGAAATTTTTCTTCCTTGCTATTCTTACAGTCAGGAAAGAAGGAAGGCAAAGAAATCTCTTGAGATCTATGAAATTTAGACAAGACCTTAGGTAAAAGGGCTGGGTCTGTTTTCAAGGTTACTCTATACTCTAGCACCCTGGTAAAGGGGATCTGCCAACAGGGCCTGTATGTCACTCACCCTACGGGCAGATGTTAAGGCTATTAGGAGTATGGCTTTAAGGGTGATTATCTTCATCGACCCTGCACCTAGAGGTTCAAAGGGTGCTTCTGTCAAGGCATTTAGTACCAGATTTAAATCCCAGGGAGGAGTTTTGATAACTGGGATAGGTTTAGCTCTATCACACGCTTTGATGAACGTCGACACCCGCCTGCCAGGTTGTAGTTATAAAGTGCTCCCAGGGCCGGAACCTGAACCTTCATGGTACTAACCAAAAGTTCCCATTCCTGCCCTTTCTGCAGGAGCTCTAAGACTTCTCTAAGGGGCACTTTCCCTTCCGGAGAGGACCCCATGGATGACAGGAATTTTTTCCAGGTCCTACTGTATATTCTTGTGGTAATTAGCTTTACCTAGTAGGGTAGAAACCAAATTTGAAGAGAATCCTTTACCTTCTAGTAACAACCTCTCAATTTCCAGGCTGTTAAATGCAAGCCTGTCACTTGAGGATGAAATATGGGTCCTTGCGACAGAAGGTCCGGAATCTCTGAAGTATCCAGGGTTCCGTGATCGACATCTTTTTTTGCCAGAAAAACCAAGGTCTCTTGGGCAAGAAGGGGGCTATTAGAAGTACTCTCACTCCGTCCTGCCTGATCTTCCTTAGCACTGCTGGAATCAGACAGATCAGAGATAATGCATATGCCAGACTAAAGTCCCAATTGATTAGGAAAATGTCTACTGCTTGGGGATTTTCTCTCGGGTGCAGATAGCAAATCCTTTCTAACTTCCTGTTTTGCCTGGTGGCGAAAAGATCTATCTCTGGAAACCCCACCTGGCCACAATCTGGTTGAACACCAACATTTTCAGGGACCACTCCCTCTGTCATAGTTGTCTGCGGCACAGGTAGTCTGCTTTGATGTTGCATTTTCTCTTGATGTGTAAGGCAGACAGCGCCTGGAAATTTGTCTCTGCTAGGATGAATATCCAACTTGAAAACTGCATTAGGGTTCTGGAGCGAGTGCCTCCCTGATGATTTATATATGTGACCGTGACCTGGTTTTCAGAGTGTACTTTCACCTGGTGACCCTGCAGGAAGGGCAGAAACTCGTTCTGTGCATACTTCATTGCCAGTAGTTCTTATGTATTCGAGGAACCCTTCCTTTCTTCCCTTGACCATATTCCCTGGATTAGGTGGTCATCCAGATGGGCCCCCATCCTCTGGGACTGGCATCTGTGGTGATTACCCTGGTGATATTTTGGACCCATGCACACCTTCCTGGTTTGAACTCACAGCTAACCACCACTGGAGAGCGTGAACCATCTTTATCTTGTTCTAGAATGTCCCACTGTAATTGTCTCGTGTGGATCTGGGTCCACTTTACTTCCAGAATAAAGGAGGTGAAGGAGCCCAGTAGGGACATTGCGTTTCTGAGGATCATTGAAGGTTTTTGCATTTCCCTGGAAATCAGACTCACTATTTTTTCTTTTTTTTGATCTGGTAACCAACACGCCTGACGGTCTGAGTCTAGTATGAGTCCCAAGAAAATCCTCAATCTTTGAAGGTCTAATTTAGATTTTTCCAGACTTAAACACCAGCCCATGTTTTTTAGAAAGGTGCAAATTTCCCTCACTTATTCCTGACAATGATTGTATGACTTTCCAACTATGAGGAATTTGTTCAGATAGAGGATAATCAATCTGCTCTTTTCCCTGAGGTGGGAAGCAACTTCCACTATCAATTTTGTGAACACCCGTGGTGCTACCGCTAAACCAAATGGATGGGCACTGTACTAAAAGTGTCTCCTGACCAACCACATCTATAGTTACTGCCACCCTGAGGAATTTTTGGAAATTTGCATGTATTGGAATGTGGTAATATGCATCCCTTATATCTAGTACCATCATATAGCAGCCAGGGAAAAGTAGTTTTATAGCCAATTTTATTGATTCCATCTTGAACGTTGGCATTATTAAAAATTTGTTCAAGCGTTTTAGATTGATTATTGTCCTGTAGGAATTGTCTTGCATCTTTATCAGAAATAGGGGGTATAGAATGCTTTTCCCACCTGCTCTGATGGTACTTCCAGAAGAACATTCTTTTTTAGGAGGTTTAAGACTTCTGCCTCTAGTGCCTGCAGTTCTGTCTGGGATCCTCTTGGGCAGTAATTACAAACTTGTCTGGTGGGTGTTTCAGAAATTCCAACCTCAACCCCGATTTTATTAGGCTGAGTATTCAGACACCAAAGGAGTTTTTTTCCCAGGCTGGAAGGAAGAGAGAGACCCCTCTCTCACTCGGGAAACAGAGGCATTTGGGGGGTCTCTTGGTCTCCTGGGAGGGACTACTAAAGAGTAACCCCCTATTCTTTTTGGATTGGTCATCCCACTTGTCCTGTTCCCTAAACATCCTCTTTTGGTTAAATTTCTTCCTCCGAAAGAGTTGCTTGAAAGATGAAAAGGGGGCTTTCGGGAAGTCTATTTTCTTATCTCCCTCGTTCTCGAGGGTGTTGTCCAGGGCAGTAATGAATAGGTTTTCCCACTTCGCAAGGAAGAGAACACAATTTCCCTTTTGCCTGCATGTCTCCTGGCCAGCATTTTAACCAGATGGCTCTGCGTCCTGGCTTAGACAAAGCCACTGGTCTGGCCGCTAAACTTGCTGAATCGGCTGAGGCGTCTGACAGGAAGGCTGTCGCTCCCTTCCTCCGCTACCAGGATTGTAGCTAGGATGGATTCTCAGGGTGCATTACTTTTCAACTGATACTCCAACTTACTAAGCCAGATCATTAGTTTTCTGGCTGTACATGTTGCTGCTATAGCTGGCTTTAGGGCCCTGGCTGACGACTCCCATGTGCCTTTTAGGAAAGTGTCAATCTTCCTATCTATGGAGTCTTTTAACATCCCTGAATCCTCAAAGGGAAGGGAAGACTTTCTTGAGGCTTTTGATATAGAGACATCCAACTTAGGTGTCTTATCCCAAGAAGTTGTTGCTTCTTCCTCAAAGAGATGCTTCCTCTTAAAGGCAGAAGGAAGGGGGCCCTTTTTCTCTGGTTTCTCCCATTCTTTGTTGATGAGTTCCTGCACTCTCTCATTGATGGGAAAGGTTTTATGTTTTATTTGATCTAGAGTCCCAAACATTATGTCTTGCACCGATTTTTTCGCCCTGCGGTCGACGAACCCCATGGTAGATCTTACTGCTTTCACCAGATTATCTATATCGGGTACTGAAAGCATTCAGACCCCTTTAAATTTTTCACTCTTTGTTTCATTGCAGGCATTGGGTAAATTCTAAAAAGTTCATTTTTTGTCATTAAAGTACACTCTGCACCCCATCTTGACTGGAAAAAAACAGAAATGTAGAAGTTTTTGCAAATGTATTAAAAAAGAAAAACTGAAATATCACATGGTCATAAGTATTCAGACCCTTTGCTTAGTATTGAGTAGAAGCACCCTTTTGAGCTAGTATAGCCATGAGTCTTGGGAATGATGGAACAAGTTTTTCACAACTTGATTTGGAGATCCTCTGCCATTCTTTCTTGCAGATCCTCTCCAGTTCCATCAGGTTGGATGGTGAACGTTGGTGGACAGCTATTTTCAGGTCTCTCCAGAGATGCTCAATTGGGTTTAGGTTAGGGCTCTGGCTGGGCCAGTCAAGTATGGTCACAGAGTTGTTCTGAAGCCATTCCTTTGTTATTTTAGCTGTATGCCTAGGGTCATTGTCTTGTTAGAAGGTGAACTTTCGGCCAAGTCTGAGGTCCAGAGCACTCTGGAAAAGATTTTCATCCAGGATATCTCAGTACTTGGCCGCATTCATGTTTCCTTCAATTGCAACCAGTCGTCCTCTCCCTGCAGCTGAAAAACACCCCCACAGCAGAATGCTGCCACCACCATGTTTCACTGTTGGGATTGTATTGGGCAGGTGATGTGCAGTGCCTGGTTTTCTCCACACATACCACTTAGAATTATCATGAAAAAGTTCTATCTTTGTCTCATCAGACCAGAGAATCTTATTTCTCATAGTCTGAGAGTCCTTCATGTGTTTTTGAGCAAACTCTAGTTAGGCTTTCATATGTTTTGCACTGAGGAGAGGCTTCCATTGGGCCACTCTGCCATAAAGGCCCGACTGGTGGAGGGCTGCAGTGATAGTTGACTTTGCGGAACTTTCTCCCATCTCCCTACTGCATCTCTGGAGCTCAGCCACGGTGATCTTGGGGTTCTGCTTTACCTCTCTCACCAAGGCTCTTCTCCCATGATTGCTCAGTTTGGCTGGACGGCCAGGTCTAGGAAGACTTCTGGTGGTCCCAAACTTCTTCTATTTAAGAATTATGGGGGCCACTGTGCTGTTAGGAACCTTGAGTAATGCAGAAATTCTTTTGTAACCTTGGCCAGATCTGTACCTTGCCACAATTCTGTCTCTGAGCTCCATGGGCAGTTCCTTTGAGCTCATGATTCTCATTTGGTCTGACATGCACTGTGAGCTGTGAGGTGTTATATAAACAGGAGTGTGACTTTCCAAATGAAGTCCTATCAGTTTAATTAAACACAGCTGGACTCCAATGAAGGAGTAGAACCATTTCAAGGAGGATCACAAGGAAATGGACAGCATGTGACTTAAATATGAGTGTCTGAGCAAAGGGTCTGAATACTTATGACCATGTGATATTTAAGTTTTTCATTTTTGAAATAAAAATTTGCAAAAATTTCAAGATTTCTGTTTTTTTTCAGTCAAGATGTGGTGCAGAGTGTATTTTAAAGAGAAAAAAAATTAACTTTTTAGAATTTGCAAAATGGCTGCAATGAAACAGAGTGAAAAATTTAAAGGGGTCTGAATACTTTCCGTATCCACTGTACTTCATCTTGTGGGAAGCAATGATCGGTTCCTGAGTCACTTTCGGTAGACGAAGAGCTCGAGGAATAGTTCTGCAAAACCCCTTTCATCTGACTCTGAGACTGATAAGGTAGGAGATCTTTTACATCGTGCTGCTCTCTCTGAGTGGGATTTTAATGAGTTTATCAACCTCTTTTTTATGAAGGACCTCAGATTGGATGAAAAATTTATATTTACCTCTGCAACCATCTCATCAATACAAGATTGACATAACCTCTTAGGCCAGGTTCTAGCTAATCCCTGACCAAAAAAAGCACAGTCTTTGTGGTTAGATTTAGAAGAACATTTTTTGGGGACCTCCTATAGAGAGGGGAAGATAGAGGGGAAAAAAAGAAAGAACCTCATTAACATATTGGACTTTCACATGGATCACTAACCACTCAGAAGATATAAAGGGGTACCGGGACAGGAGGCTGAATGCCATCCGAAATCTCTTCCCTTGAGACCCTTAGATGACAGCTTAATATTGGTCAGCATCCTATCTATGTACTTCTCCCCCCTCCTCCCCTACTTTTTTTCTTGTCTTTACCCTTTACAACACCTTACCTCACCTATGGAATAATTCCTCTTTCCTTTTTGCATATATTTGGCTTTATGCTTTTTACTTTATTCTTCAGTGTAAGAATGAGTTCTGTCTATGTGTTAACTTGATACCGTGGTCACTCAGCCTTATGTTAAGATAGCAGATGGTACACTGTTACTTGAATGACTTACCTTGGTTCCCTTTGCCTTCAAATTTCACTTATAACCCCCCTGCGTATTGTATTATATTTTGTCTCTATATTTTGTAATCCTGATAATGTATTGTATTTTCTTGATTTTATCACATGTATATTTGTACAGCACATTCACTGTGTTTATCTTATTTTAGCGATTTTGAAAAGACCTAGGTTCGGGTTGAAACGTTGAGAGAGTTGCTTAAGAGAGCAACTCTACCCACCATTTATTATTTCAATCTAGTGACAATGACAGATTCCCTTTAACAGCTTAAGGAACAGGCGATTTTTAATTTTTGCGCTTTCATTTTTTCATCCTCTCATACCAAGAGCCATAACATTTTTATGTTTTGTTGACAGAGCTTTGTGAGGACTTGTTTATTGTGGGATGAGTTTTACTTTTGAATGACATCATTCATTTTATTAAACGATGTAAAGGAAAGCAGGAAAAAATTCCAAGTGTGGTGAAATGGCAAAAAAAGGGCAATTCCGCAATTGTTTCTTTAGTTTTTTTATTTACAGCATTAATTTTAAAGTTAAAATGACCAGGCAATATGATTCTCCAGGTCTGTATGATTACTCAGATACCAAACATGCATAGTTTTTGTTTTATTTAAGGAGTAAAAAAAAATCTGATATTTGTGATGCCACTTTGAGAGCCGTTATAAAATTTTCAAGATATGGAGCTATGTGAGGGCTTGTTTTTTTGCACCCTGAGCCAATGTCCTTTGTTGATATAATTTTGGGGTATATGTGATGTTTTGATCACCTCTTATTGCATTTTTTCTGCTATTGCGGCGGCTGAAAAGCCGCAATTATAACGTTTCCATTTTTTTTATCATTACGCCATTTACAAATCAGATTAATTTATTATATAGTTTAATGGAAGATACTTTTATGAATGCAGCAATACCAAATATGTGTTTTTTTTATTTATTAATTTTTAATGTGGTAAAATGGGGTCAATTTTAACTTTTATATTTTTTTATTTCTTATAACAATTTTTTTTTCACTTTTCATTGAACCTGTTAGTCCTCTTAGATGACTTGAAGCTGCTATCATCTGATCTCTTGTTCTATACATAGCAGTGCTACAATGAATCAACACAGCCCAAACAAATATGCTACTCATAACATAGGAATGGGATTATCATGCACCAGCTGTTGACATCCTCCCTTTTTACACTTCGTGTGACATCCTCCATCTTTAGACTTAGTGAGCCATATCAGATTTGGACTGCATCCATAGTCAATGGGGCGCCTTTTAATATTTTATGGATATTTTAATATTGATCAAATAAAATATATGCATTTTAATATTATCCTTTGTGTTTTTGTCACTTTTATTGTCCTGAGTAGTATATTTTTTTAGGCACGGTTGGTTCATTGTATATTTTGAAGTGGCTTTTTTTCATCTAAAAAGATGAAAAATAATGTATAAGATAAATACAATACATTGTTATTTTTATCTTTTTATTGCACATTTTCTATTTTTTCAGGATGCAGCAGGGCCCTTTAGTGTTGGTTGGGTGAATTGGAGCATCTGTCTTGTGGGGTGCACGTATATATAGTAGTGCTGGACAGCTCGCTTTATTCAAGATTATGGGCGTCATTAATAGGCTGTAAGCCAGACACTGTGCATCACACCTATCTCTGTGACTGGGGTCCTATGCAAGCAACATTGTTGTGCATTTATAATACTACACAGCCATTCACATATCTACCAATTCATGGAGGGAGTGGGTGTTGCATCAGTGTTTCGCCCCCGGGCTGCCCCCACCTTTATCATGGGGTCTGCTGCATCCTACTAGTGCATTAGTAATTTGACCCGGTGTTGGTATGGCTGGTTTCTCTTCTTTATACCTGCTTGGCAGTGCTTTACCTTGCATGAGTAAAAAGAAAGCAGTTGATGTGTTGAATCAACAATGTTCTCTGTGACTCTTGGGAATGGAAACATGTCAGTAGTACAGGTTCTAGAGTAGGTGTAAGAGTAGACAGACAACCCCACCTGGCAGAGGAACAGACGTAGATCCCAGTCGCGTATGCCTCACTACCAGTGATAAATAATAGTGACTGGCTATCTTCCAGCTGATCATATCTTGAAAGAAGGTAAGGCAGCAAGTTTGTAGGGCAGCAACTGTACCACCAGCAACATGATACATTTATTTGGTTGTTTCCTCTATACAAAATTGGAGATGGATATTTGCCATTTCAACATAGGAGGAGGAGGCAAACTCAGAATATGAATCACAGCTGAGGAGGATGACTTATGATAATGGTGGTGATGATGATAACACCCAAGAGGTGCTACATAATGGTTCTGCGTGGCTGACAGAAAGACAATCATGTCAAGAAGGAAGGAGAGGAGAACTTAAAGCATGGCTGGCTTGAATTTGCCAAATAAAGAGGTGATGTCACCTAATCTGCTGATGGAGAGTCCAAGTTCCTAGTCCATAAAAGCCAAGTCATCTACTGCTTATTTTCCTTTTGCACAGCCTGCAGAATGCCAAAGAATTGTCTGGTGGCCACATACAAAAGAACTCGCACACATGAGAAACCCACACGTATGACTAGCCACCACCGCAACCAGATCTTTCAGGAGTGGTGGAGGCTCCTCCATCAGCAGCACTTGGGGCATTACACGCTCCAGATCTAACCACAGGAAAAACTGATTAGGCCCAGAGAATGGTTTGACGCATGGTGTTTGCGCTATGTATCATCAATGCCAGCAACCTCCTCCTTCGATGACCTAAACTTTTTGTTACCCCTTTATGGTTCCAAGATTTTGTCTAAAACAGAATCATAAACTTCATTGTCATCCATGATTTGACTGACAGGTGCCAATGTATGTGAAATGGTCAGTGATCCTTGCTTTTGTACCTGATGATTAGGGCTATAATATTCCCTCCCCTCCTGGGGTTGTGATTAATTTGCTGTGACTTATACATTTTTTAACATATAAGAAATAAATACTGCTGATTTTAATGAATTTCTGAGGCTGGATCTCTTCTACTATTGATTGATTTTCCTGCTGCACTGCTGGTGTTCCTGTTATGTTCTGCTACTAGAGCTAAGGAAAGAGAGGAGATCTGTCCCTACGATAGAACTCAGCATGATCCCTACGATGTAACAGGGGACCTGATCCTGCGATCAGACCTGCTAAAGTCCTAAGCTAGTCTGTACGGAGACCTATAGATGTGGGTAAGGAATCCCTACAAGTACTAAGGACTGGGAGGAAAATGGGACACCTCCTAACAGAAATAGTAGCAGACAGACGAACAAACAAAATATATAGAACATAGAGGTCCGTAGACCAAGCAAACTAACAGAGTTAGATACAGAGCACAGGCTAGCTAGAAAGTAGTTATACAATGAAGTCCAGCAAAGCCAGAAGGGCGGAGCAGGATTAAATAGGCCAACAAGGTCATGTGACCAGCAAAGGAAAAAACCTAAGAGCAAGGTTCTAACAGTTCCATGCCTTGGACTTCAGAATGGGTGAGCTGACCTGACCTTTTTCTATAATACCATGGCTTGCATAACCTACAACAAAGATTGCCATTAGAATCATGTTGTCTATCTCCTTCAGTGCCATGTCTTCCAAGAACAAATGCTGACTGTTCATGTCTTCCAAAATATCAACTGGAACAAGATATTCTTGTATTGTATGTCTCTTTGCCCCCAGGGTGCTATAAGTTAGGGGGACTTTGGGGCAGAAAAAAAAAGGTGTCATTGACAGATTGGAAATTCCGCTATCTGGAACATTTACTGTTATGGTGGCAGATGAGGTAGTTTCAGCAAAATGTTGACTCCAGCTGATGGCGTCAGTGTCAGAGGTATCTTCATCTTGCTGTGATTGAGATGAGTGATGGGACACATATTCCATTACGCTCTCCGCTTCCTCTAATGCGCTTGCCAGAGGAAAGAAGGCCAAATGTAACTTGCATTTAGTACTACTACTGCCATGACGGTTGCTGCCAGCACTACCAGTGGTGTTAGAGCTGCTGCTATCAGCAAGCACATTTTTATTTGTGATATACAGTATATATTTTTTTCTTTTGCCCTGCCACATCCGTTGCCTGTGCCAGTATTCATTTTGGAGAAAAGTATAACGTTTTACTTTGTTTCTAAACTTTTTGAACAAAGTTAGCAAATTTTTAGTTTAAAATTCTTCCACCATTAACAAATAAAGCTTAACCCTAAATAAAGAGGTTGCTATGTACAGTCATGGCCAAAAGTTTTGAGAATGACACCAAAATTATATTTTCACATGATCTGCTGGCCTCTGGTTTTTATTAGTGTTTGTCTGATGTTTATATCACATACAGAAATATAATTGCAATCATATTATGAGTACCAATAGGTTATATTGACAGTTAGAATGAGTTAATGCAGCAAGTCAATATTTGCAGTGTTGCCCCTTCTTCTTCAAGACCTCTGTAATTCTCCCTGGCATGCTCTCAATCAACTTTTGGACCAAATCCTGACTGATAGCAGTCCATTCTTGCATAATCAATGCTTGCATTTTGCCAGAATTTGTTGGTTTTTGTTTGTCCACCCGTCTCTTGATGATTGACCACAAGTTCTCAATGGGATTAAGATCTGGGGAGTTTCCGGGCCATGGACCCAAAATCTCTATGTTTTGTTCCATGAGCCATTTAGTTATCACCTTTGCTTTATGGCAAGGTGCTCCATCATGCTGGAAAAGGCATTGTTGGGCGCCAAACTGCTCTTGGACGGTTGGGAGAAGTTGCTCTTGGAGGACATTCTGGTACCATTCTTTATTCATGGCTGTGTTTTTAGGCAAGACTGTGAGTGAGCCGATTTCCTTGGCTGAGAAGCAACCCCACACATGAATGGTTTCAGGATGCTTTACAGTTGGCATGAGACAAGACTGGTAGTAGCGCTCACCTCTTCTTCTCCGAATAAGCTGTTTTCCAGATGTCCCAAACAATCGAAAAGGGGATTCATCAGAGAAAATGACTTTGCCCCAGTCCTCAGCAGTCCACTCCCTGTACCTTTTGCAGAATATCAGTTGGTCCCTGATGTTTTTTCTGGAGAGAAGTGGCTTCTTTGCTGCCCTCCTTGAAACCAGCCCTTGCTCAAAGAGTCTCCGCCTCACAGTGCGTGCAGAAGCACTCACACCAGCCTGCTGCCATTCCTGAGCAAGCTCGGCACTGCTGGTAGTCCGATCCCGCAGCTGAAACAGTTTTAAGATACGGTCCTGGCGCTTGCTGGTCTTTCTTGGGCGCCCTGGAGCCTTTTTGACAACAATGGAAGCTCTCTCCTTGAAGTTCTTGATGATGCGATAGTTTGTTGACTGAGGTGCAATCTTTGTAGCTGCGATACTCTTCCCTGTTAGGCCATTTTTGTGCAGTGCAATGATGGCTGCACGTGTTTCTTTACAGATAACCATGGTTAACTGAAGAGAAACAATGATACCAAGAACCAGCCTCCTTTTAAAGTGTCCAGTGATATCATTCTTACTTAATCATGACTGATTGATCGCCAGCCCTGTCCTCATCAACACTCACACCTGTGTTAATGGATCAATCACTAAAACAATGTTAGCTGCTCCTTTTAAGGCAGGACTGCAATGATGTTGAAATGTGTTTTGGGGGTTAAAGTTCATTTTCTGGGCAAATATTTACTTTGCAAGTACAGTAATTGCTGTTAAGCTGATCACTCTTTGACATTCAGGAGTATATGCAAATTGCCATTACAAAAAATGAAGCAGTAAACTTTGGAAAAATTACTATTTGTCTCATTCTCAATACTTTTGGCCATGACTGTAGGTACAGAACATGATTACAGATAAAAAAAAGAACAGGTACTGGTGGCTAAACATTTCTGTGGTCCAGGACACAACATCAACAATGTGAAAGTTGTCATAGCAAAAGGTAACTTTAAATTGCAAAAACATCGAAGGGTCTGGGAATGCAAACTGATTAGGGTCTTTGGTACCCTCCACACAGGAATAAATCTGTCAGAAGGATTTATGTCTCACTACAAAATCTGAGGAATCTGCTCCAGGGACAGTGAGGGCACCAGGCCTATGTTCTTACATGGATATTGGGACCATAAAACTTTCACACCACTAATCTAATCCAATTAAGGACTCAGTCTCTAAGCTCAGTTTGTTTGTTAATTTAAATGTCAATTTATTATGCCATGCATCTGATTTTCTTTTTTTGCTTTTTTTTCTTTGTGTGCATATTGTTGTGGTTCTTCATATATTAGGTTATACCATGCCTAAGGAAGGACCTAAGCTGTCCCGAAAGCTTGCCTTGTACAATTATGTATTTTATTTTTGTTAGCCATTAAAAGGTATCATAACTACAAGACTATCTTGTTTTTCCCACTGAGAGCAATCTTTTTAGGTTAAAACATGGCAAATAGTCAGCCAAATTTATCACCAGATGTTAGGAAGCTTATTATTCTGAGAGAGAAGTCATGCAAAATCCAAAAAGAGGTAGCTATGGGATTCAACTGTTCAACTGTTCTCAGAGTCAAATGACATGTATATTAAAGAAATAAAAAGAAAGTTATGGAACAGCTGACAAACCTAGAAGTGGACGACCATGGAAAACTTTATCTTGATCACATTATTAAGAAAAGGTCAGTATCTGACATCCATAAAAGTGCTGTAAAGATTTTGCATGAAATGAACGAAGAATATGGGGTTTAAGTGAATCGCCAAACTGTGGTGCGACAGTTTAAGAGCAGTAGGGTTGAATGCACAAGTTCCAGTTAAGAAGCCTTCATTTCTGCAAAGAACCGGAAAGTCCAACTTAAGTTTTCCAAAGAACATAGCCAAAGAAAAGAGAGAGATTAGTCTAAGGTGTTGTGGTCAAAAGAATCCAAGTTCAATCTGGTTGATAGTGATGGCAAGCACTATATATACTGCACAATTGGAAAACGTAATGATGTAAGGTGCCAAACACCTACAGTGAAGCAGGGTGGTGACAATATCATGGTTTGGGGCTGCTTTTCTACATCTGCCTTTGGCCCACTGCATAGAATTGATGGAAATATGAATGATACTGTTAGGCATGTGTCTGATGCTGGATTTGAAATGGGTCCAGGACCATCTGTGGTCTCCCATTTCAATCCAGCCAGGGCTGATGTTGATCAGCATCACCGTCATCCCCAACGCCTAGCTGGTCCGTGAGCACTGTTTGTCTCTCAGGTAGTTGTGCCTAGCAATGTTAAGCCTGGGTTGCAGAGGCAGACAGGGCTTGTGGAATCTAAGTCCGAGATGCGCCGCACTAAGCATGTCCGTGACATGGCGGACCGTGATTGGTGGTTCAGGAACCAGCTGATCCGGTGACCTGGCACAGCCTGATTGGTCACGGGTGTCGTCACCAATGGTGCGTCAGTGGGGCAGGGCTTAATCTTTAAAAGGCCCGACCACAAACATGGCGGCGCGCTCAGATCTTTTGAGCTGGCTGTATGTGGTGTGCACGCTTTCTCTTGGGCTCCTCGAAGAGCCATAGCTTTAGCTAGGTAGGTAGAAAAAGTAGGCAGGTAGCTTCACCTTGCTGACTGGCTCTAACCAAGGGGGTTCGCCTTACACCCCTCGCCGCCTGTGAGCTATATAGAGCGGGTTTGCTCAGTCCGGTGGCACGCCGGCTGAGTGCTCAAATACCCGGCGGGAATCACACCTGCACGCTAGCGCCGTCTCCTATAGTGTAGCGCCTGTATCGTAGACAGGGCTACTGCTCCTAGTCCAGTCACATATCTCCCTGCGGTTCTTGGAGATAGTGTGAACCGCTTTAGCGCCAATCCCCATAGCGTAGCGCCTGTATCAAGGACAGGGCTAATGCTGTTCCCACGGTCGCACATCTCACTGCGGTTCTTGGAGATTGTGCGAACCGTCTTACCCTTCCGTGTGCTTTTACACGAAGGGCTAAGATTGTTGTTAGGTGCGTCGCCGGTCGCTCTCCCTCCGTGGAGTTAACAGAGATAGAGCGTAATGCTTTACCCGTTCCTGTGTGAGGTAACACGGAAGGGTTTATCATTTAAGTTGTCGTTGCCTTTCCATTCGGGAAGTGTTCGGTAGCAGTCCTCTAGGCTGCATCGCGGACCCCGGGGTCAGTTGCATTCCATTAAATAAAGTTGTCTGCAACCGCCCTCCTAATAGTATCTGAGCGCCAGGGTCTTGCCGAACATGGCCGACAACCAGCAACTGCAGCGTTACGTACAGCAACTGGAGACCAGACTTAGAACTCTGGAACAAACTGCTCCAGTCGCTGATATCACTTCAGTAGCTTCCCAGGCGGCTACTCTAGCAGCCAATATTATTAACTTGGCTGCGGTGAATTCTGCAACCACTGCAAGTGCCCCATTACCCCGGTTTGCTCTCCTGGAACAATTTTCTGGGGATAGTAAACTCTGTAGGGGTTTTATTAATGTATGCTCCATTCACTTGGAGATGATGGAGGCACGGTTCCCCTCCGAAAGAGCCAAAGTGGGATATATAATCTCATTGCTTTCTTACAGGGCTCTGGAGTGGGCTACTACTCTAA
Source organism: Phyllobates terribilis (assembly GCF_046119375.1). Taxonomy (NCBI): domain Eukaryota; kingdom Metazoa; phylum Chordata; class Amphibia; order Anura; family Dendrobatidae; genus Phyllobates; species Phyllobates terribilis. The sequence goes on along the minus strand of NW_027362764.1, from coordinate 527,299,425 downwards.
GGGAGCGGAACGACCCGGTGGTAGTAAATGCGGGTCTCTTCCTTAAGACCCTAAAAAGAGTTTTCCTGGGTCCTCAGGTCACGCATGATACGGCTCTTAAGCTCCTTGCGTTGGTCCAGGGTTCGGCCACCGCCAGTCACTATGCCGTCCAGTTCAGAACCTTAGAGGTTGAACTGGATTGGTCTGAGCGGTCGCTTATCCCGGTGTTCTGGAAAGGTCTGGCTGGGCATATTAAAGATGCTTTATCTACCAGAGAGATTCCAACCTCCCTGGAGGAGTTAATATCTCTCGCTGACCGTATAGACTTACGTCATGCAGAACACAGGTTAGAGCTAGAGGTTGGCAGTCCCCAGTACCTGTTGGCACCAGGAGTCTTTAGACCCAAATCCAAGACCTCCGACCCGGAGCCTGAGGCTATGGATGTATCCCGGACTGAGTCTAGTCCCTCTCGTTCCCGTCCTGCACATCTCTTGGAGCACCCCGTAAATAAGGGTTCCAAGCAGCCGGTAAAACGAGTAGGTCTTACCACCATTGGTGGGGATACACTAAATTCTAGGTTCTCTTCCTCCAAGCTATCATATAAGGTGATCTTGTCCTTCGGTAAATCTGCAGTTATTGCCAAGGCGTGGGTGGACTCTGGTGTTGAGGGCAATTTTTTATCATCTACATTTGCCCAGAGACATGCCATCTCTACTGAGCCACTCTCTAGTCCAATAAACATTAGTGTTGCCAATGTTCACTCCTGGATGTGCAAATCACCCACCGGTCGATCCCTCTCACCATGTCATTTCCTCAGGGCCACCGGGAGGTTATCTCTTTTCTTATTATTCCCGGAGGATTAGACGAGGTGTTGTTGGGTCTCACCTGGTTACGTTGTCATTCTCCACACATTGACTGGAAGTCGGGGAAAATTTCTTCCTGGAGTGGGAATTGTGCATCTCAATGTTTGGGCAAAGTCACCCGGAGGGTAGTCTCTGATCCTTCTATCATTGCGACATCCGGTACGGATTCCTTGTCTGTTTCCAGGACCCGGTCCTTGTCTGATTATGTCGCAAAGAAAGAGAGGGTCGCTGCAGTGTCCTCCAACCCGGTTCCGTCGGGGAGGACGTTTGTTTCCCCTAATCTACGGAGTACGGTGCTCTCCTGGGCTCATGCCCCTAAGACCGGAGCTCACCTGAGGGTCAAGCTATTATCCTGCTCTCTGACTGTGCAGCATGTGTGAAATTGTGTGGAGGTTTTTTTTAATGCCGATCCTCCCAAATTGAATTGCAGATTGTTCAAATTTGTGTGGATTTCAGAAAGTCCAACATGAATTCAATCCTAAAATAGTAACGTAGGTTGAATAAAGACCTAGGTCCATCAAGTTCAACCTTTCCCCCCAATTGTACATTTTGTGTAACCCACAACAGTAACATAGTAACGTAGGTTGAATAAGATAAATCAATATAGTTGTTCAACCTGGCCATACATTTTCAGTGATACCAGGAACCAAACAAATAAGGAGCTTTCCCACAAACAAAATAATTTTTAATTAATGAATCTTTTAACAAAAATAAGTATCACAATTGTATATTTAAAAATAAAATGTTCCTGTGCTGGGATAATCTTATAAATGTGTCCCTGCTGTGTACTGTGTAATGGCTGTGTCTGACTGTGCAGGAACATGGTCTGATCATACCTCATCTCCTGGGCAGGGGAGGAAGCAAAAGAGTGTACAGACATTACAGCAGGGGATCGCAGCTGATTCTTTTTGTGAAGCAAAACATTTCCCTGCCTGTTTTTAAGCAATGTTTTACCTCAAAGAAATAATCCGCTGTGATCCCCTGTTCCCGATAAGTGCTAATTATGTGTCATGTAACCACTGCAGCCAATCAGCGCTGACTGACTAGCTTCAACCTTTATTATGTCATCAGAGCAGATGTCTGAGATAACAGAATATTGATGAGTCGCAGCCGATCAGTGACCACTGAATCGGTTACATGACATAACAATTTCATATAACCCATCGACATGATTGCGGGAATTGAGTACACATTGTTTTTGTGTTCTATGCGGCGCTATGGTGATTAATCAGGGGTTATCTAGTTGAGAACCAAAGTCCTCTTCCTATCTCTGAAATTCATGGATCTTATATTTACCTTCATTCTCAAACAATAGGTTTCAGGCTTCAGTTTGGTGAATACCAATAGATTGGAGACTACCAATTTTCTTAATTTGTGACAACCACTGCTAGGAAAGATTAACGTAAGAATATTGAATTTCAATATCAGAAATGTTAATAAACTATATTATATAATATATCACTTGGCAATATTAAAGAAGCGATTTTGGGTATTGGCATGTTTTTCCTGTCATTACATAAATTAAAATTGCAGATTCCTTGTCACGTTTGTACAGTTGCACATTAAATACATGAGCCATTAATAACATAATTAATTTGCCGACCTTAATTGAGCAAGATCATATACGTAAACAGTAGTGTTGAGCCACCCCCGTAGTGTTCGGGTTCGGTTCGGTTCGTCGAACACCGGGATGTTCGAGGAACTGTTCGTCGAACTGTTCGTCGAACACCTTAGAACACCGTCGAACACCGTTAAAACCAATGGCAGGCAAACAAAAACACATAGAAACACATAGAAAACACCTTCAAAGGTGTCCAAAAGCTGACAAACTGCTCAGAAGACGCTTTCTTTAAAAAAGCCGGCCGGCAATTCAGCAGCGGCATACACCGGTACCCGACAATTTAGACAAGAAGGAATAGAGCCTCACACATAGATTAGATAGATAGAAACATGTCAGTCACATATATATGAAGTACAGTGACAGTGTTGCTTACTGTACTTGTCATTTAGTGTAAAGGATTTATTAAAAAATATAATAGTGTTTTCATGCACTGTCTCTTTAAAAAAGCCGGCCGGCAATTCAGCATCTGTACCCGACAATTTATAACAGACAGAATAGAGCTTCACACTTAGATTAGATAGATAGAAACATGTCAGTCATATATATGAAGTACAGTGACAATGTTGCTTACTGTGCTTGTCATTTAGTGTAAAGGATTTATTAAAAAAAATAATAGTGTTTTCATGCACCGTCTCTTTAAAAAAGCCGGCCGGCAATTCAGCATCTGTACCCGACAATTTATAACAGACAGAATAGAGCTTCACACATAGATTAGATAGATAGAAACATGTCAGTCACATATATATGAAGTACAGTGATAGTGTTGGTTACTGTACTTGTCATTTAGTATTAAAATAAAGGATTTATTATTAAAAAAAATTGGCGTGGGGTTCCCCTTAATTTTAGTCTCTAGCGGAGGTTAAGCAGACAGCTGGGGCAGATGTTTGAAGCCTGGGAAGGGGGTAATACCCACGGAGCTTCCGAGGCTACTAATATGAGCCCCCAGCTGAATACATAGCCTTTACTAGCTATTAAAATGGGGGACCCCCCCAAAAAAATGACGTGGGGTCCCCCCTAATTTAATAGCTAGCAAAGGCTAGGCAGACAGCTGGGGGCTGATATTAATAGCCCAGGAAGGGAGCCATGAATATTGGCCCCCACTCAGGCTAGAAACACCAGCCGTCAGCCGCCCCAGAAATGGCGCATTCATAGGATGCGCCAATTCTGGCACTTAGCCTTGCTCTTCCACGCTGCCCTGTAGCGGTGGCAGGGGGTAATATGGCTGGGGTTGATGTCAGCTTATAATGCCAGCTGACATCAAGCCCAGGTTAGTAATGGAGAGGCGTCTATAAGACACCCCCATTACTAACCCCATAGTCAAAGTTAAAAGAAAACACAAACACCCAGAATAAAGTCCTTTAATTGAAATAAAGACACAATCCTTTATTGTTCTAAATTAAACCATACTTACCATCACGCCCATTCCAGCTGAAGCCAACGATCTCCTGCAATAAAAGAAAAATAATAAAACAACATCATCCTTACCTTTCCATGGTTCCCACGACAGCTTCAGCTCTGCTACATCGAGATGACAGGCTGGACCGGAGCAGAACGCTGCCATCCAGCCTGTCATCCCGCAGACACTGAGAAGCGCAGGCATGCTTGCGCTCTGCAGTGTCTGGCTGTGACGGCATAAAGATGAGACGAGTTCATGTCCAATGAACTCGGCGCACCTCATGCACGTCACTGACAGCGTGGGAAAATTCTCACGCTGAAGTGCTGAGTGCAGGAGAATTCTCCCACGCTGTCAGTGACATGCATGAGGTGAGCTCATGTCCAATGAACTCAGCTCACCTCATGCACCTCACTGACAGCGTGGGAAAATTCTCCTGCACTCAGCGCTTCAGCGTGAGAATTCTCCCACGCTGTAAGTGACGTGCATGAGGTGCGCCGAGTTCATTGGACATGACCTCGGCTCATATTTATGCCGTCACAGAGAGACAATGTGGAGCGCAAGCAAGCCTGCTCTTCTCAGTGTCTGCGGGATGACAGGCTGGATGGCGGTGTTCTGCTGCGGTCCAGCCTGTCATCTCGATGTAGCAGAGCTGAAGCTGTCGTGGGAACCATGGAAAGGTAAGGATGAGGTTACTTTATTATTTTATTTTTATTACAGGAGATCGTTGGCTTCAGCTGGAATGGGCGTGACGGTAAGTATGGTTTAATTTAGAACAATAAAGAATTGTGTCTTTATTTCAATTAAAGGACTTTATTCTGGGTGTTTGTGTTTTTTTTAACTTTGACTATGGGGTTAGTAATGGGGGTGTCTTATAGACGCCTCTCCATTACTAACCTGGGCTTGATGTCAGCTGGCATTATAAGCTGACATCAACCACAGCCCTATTACCCCCTGCCACCGCACCAGGGCAGCGTGGAAGAGCGAGGCTAAGTGCCAGAATTGGCGCATCCTATGAATGCGCCATTTCTGGGGCGGCTGACGGCTGGTGTTTCTAGCCTGGGAGGGGGCCAATATTCATGGCTCCCTTCCTGTGCTATTAATATCAGCCCCCAGCTGTCTGCCTAGCCTTTGCTAGCTATTAAATTAGGGGGGACCCCACGTCATTTTTTTGGCGGGGTCCCCCATTTTAATAGCTAGTAAAGGCTATGTATTCAGCTGGGGGCTGATATTAGTAGCCTGGGAAGCTCCGTGGGTATTACCCCCTTCCCAGGCTTCAAACATCTGTCCCAGCTGTCTGCTTAACCTCCGCTAGAGCCTAAAATTAAGGGGAACCCCACGCCAATTTTTTTTAATAATAAATCCTTTATTTTAATACTAAATGACAAGTACAGTAACCAACACTATCACTGTACTTCATATATATGTGACTGACATGTTTCTATCTTTCTAATCTATGTGTGAAGCTCTATTCTGTCTGTTATAAATTGTCGGGTACAGATGCTGAAATGCCGGCCGGCTTTCTTAAAGAGACGGTGCATGAAAACACTATTATTTTTTTTAATAAATCCTTTACACTAAATGACAAGTACAGTAAGCAACACTGTCACTGTACTTCATATATATGTGACTGACATGTTTCTATCTATCTAATCTATGTGTGATTCTCTATTCCTTCTATTCTAAATTGTTGGGTACAGATGCTGAATTGCAGGCCGGCTTTTTTAAAGAGACGGTGCATGAAAACACTATTATTTTTTTTGATAAATCCTTTACGCTAAATGACAAGTACAGTAAGCAGCACTTTCACTGTACTTCGTATATATGTGGCTGACATGTTTATATCTATCTAATCTATGTGTGAAGCTCTATTCTTTCGGTTCTAAATTGTCGGGTACCGGTGTATGCCGCTGCTGAATTGCCGGCTTTTCATGTTTCACTGTTGGCACTGTTCCCATCGATTTGGGCAATCACTGTAATGCCACAACCACCATGGCTGTGGCATTACAGTGAGTAGCAGACAATCCCTGCATGATTGGTGCTCTAAATAGCGCCAGACATGCAGGACACGCTTTTGGTGCACGAACAGTTATCGAACATAACCTCGAACAGCCGAATTTTTTGCAAATCGTTCGGGTTCGTCGAACAACTCGAACAACGCCCAAAATAGCTCGAATATGAGATTGGCGAACAGTTCTAGTCGAACACCGCTCATCTCTAGTAAACAGTAGTGTTGAGCGAGCACTAAAATGCTCGGGTGCTCGAAGCTCGGGCCGAGCTCGCCGTGATACTCTGGTGCTCGACCCGAGCAACGAGCCCAATGTTAGTCTATGGGAGACTCGAGCACTTTTGCAGTGGCACCCCCGGCAGTCTTTTAAAAGCCTAACAAGTGCCCAAAACGATGGTGACAGTGCTCAAATGACATGGGGACAGCATGGGGATCGCTCCAGGAAGCATTTCTGACCCCCAGGTCACTGCTGTCAACAACGTGGTCAGAGGTATTAAGCCACTTTTACAGGCTCACAATAAAACGAAAGTGAAACTTTTTTCCTGTGAAATATGTTAAGGAACATCCTTTCCAGGGAAAAGACTTGTGTTAAAATAAATGACCAAAAACAAAAATACTCCTCCACACCTTCGGCTATGTTCACAAGTAGCATTTTTTATGCGTTTTTGCACTTTTGTATTGCTTTCAACTATGACAAATGCATTCACCGTGAAATGTCATTTTAACAGTTTACAACCTTATCTGGCCATGTGCTGTGTGACACATGCATAAAGTGCTGAAAAGACAAGGGAACAGCATGGGGAAGACCCCTGGAAGCATCTCTGACTCCCAGGTCACTGTCTAAAAGTGTGCCCATCATAAGTGATCCTTACCGCATCAGAAGATGCAGACTTGCAACTATCCCCATGCAAGTTCGAGTCCCAGGGCAGTGTTCAATTGTACCTCCCCCATTCCTTGCAATACAAGAACAAGTATGCAGCCTGCCACCCACCCACCCCCAGGCTGCAATACCATACTGCTTGCTTGCTTGAACTTGAAATTGGGCCTTTTAGGCATGAGGAGGCGGAATCTGGCCACCACGTCATGGCTGTGTTGGCGGCCTGGAATCCATACTCAGTCCCCAGCCGCCCGGCGGCCAGGTGTCCACAATCAGTCCCCAGCCGCCCCGCGGCCGAGTGTCCACATGGTCCCCAGCCGCCTGGGGGCAGTCGGGTGTCCATAAACGGTCCCCAGCCGCCCCCATTTCTCCTTGGAACATCCCCCCACACACTTTTCTTAGCCCGACCTGCTTTAGGCAGCATTGGACCAGCCCCACAGAGAACAAGACTCCTACGGTGGGCCCTGACTTCTCCATCGGTGGAGTTGAGAGTGCCAAGGTGAGGAGCATGATGATGATGACAGAAGTTAGCATCTGCTATGTTTTCTTTTAATGCAAGTGTAAGTGTGCAGCCTGCCACCCACCCACCCCCAGACTGCAATTCATACTGCTAGCTTGCACTTGAAATGGGCCCTTTTAGTTTAGAGGAGGCCGAAGCTGGCCACTACCTCATGGCTGCTTCGGCAGCGAGGTATCCATACTCAGTCCCCAGCCGCCCCTATTTGTCCTGGTGTGCCTTATACATAAGATTAAGCGCGTATACCAAAACATTACCTGTGCCCTCCCCAGTGCATTTAGTGGGAAGGAGAGCCTATTCCGCTGTAGTGTGTGCATGCCAAACCCCTGTTCATGGTACATGCGAAGATGCCTCCCACCTTGCACCTGTCATTGCAGACTTGCAACTATCCCCATTCAAGTCCTTGTCCCAGGGCAGTGTTCAATTGTACATCTCCCATTCCTTGCAATGCAAGCGCAAGTATGCAGCCTGCCACCCACCCACCCCCAGGCTGCAATACCATACTGCTTGCTTGCTTGCTCTTTAAATTGGGCCTTTTAAGCATGTGGAGGCAGCCTGGTATCTATACTCAGTCCCCAGCCGCCTGGTGGCCGGGTGTCCCCGCTTGCTCCCCAGCCTCCAGGGGGTGGCCGGGTGTCCATACTCGGTCCCCAGCCACCCCTAATTGTACCGGTAACCTTTCCCACACTTTTCTTAGCCTGGCCTGCTTTAGGGCAGCATTGGTCGAGCCCACCGGACTATCAGACTCCTCCGGTGGGTCCTGGCTTCTCCATCAGGGGAGTTGAGAGTGTCAAGGTGAGGAGCATGATGAGGATGATAGTAGTTAGCATCTGCTTTGTTTTGTTGTAATGCAAGCGCATGTATGTAGTAGCGGCTAGGCCTGAGGAGGTCAGCGTTTTGGCGCATATCCTACCTCCTCCGAGGATTGCTGGATGTTTTCCTGCTACTATCCAAGTTCTATGACTCCCGTTAAAACAAAGCTTCAGGTGATAAATGATGGATGAGGTAGTGGCAAAGGAGAAAGAGCAGGAGGAACAGGGACCATTCACATCAATATCAGGCCAGTCAACCAGATATGTCTTGTAGGATATGTTTCTGTAACAAAAGGAGCAGTTCGGCTACACAGTTATAGGGCATACAGTGAGTGCAATGCCTACCAAAAATTTCGAGGCACTCCAATGCCCCTAAGAAATGACATGGAGGTCAGAGGGCGTTAACTAAACCTTTTTTTCCATTTATAGCAACTGGGTCTCCAGGGCACTGTTGGCCTAAGCAGTGAATGGAATGCTGTCCAAAAATTATGAGGTACTGCAATGCCCCTTACAAGAGCCATGTGTGGCACCCCAGGGGTCCAGTCACCACAGTAATAGAGATTACGTCGGAGAGCAAGTGGGAGGTTTCCTGGTCAGGATCCCTTAAACATGCAACATCCTCCTGCCCCAGTCCTGGGAGGGGAGAATTCTGCCCTTATAAACTGGATCTGGGGTGGGGTTGAGTGAGTCAGAGAACAGAGAACAGTCAGAGTCAGAGTGAGAGCAAGGAGTGTAACAGCAAGGAGCTCTGTAGGAGCTAGGAGCTAAAGATGAGGGGCTGGAAGCTGAGCAGAGCTCGCCCTGGCAGAAGACAATAGGAAACGGACACAGGAGTCCGAAGCTGTGAGGACTTATATATCCAGCAGCAGAAACCAGCCGGCAGGGGATTTCAGGTCCTCTGGCCATAGAAGCCCAGAGGCTCAGTCACAAGCAAGGGATCAGCACTGCCGTCGTGGAGCGGAGGCTAACAGAAGGCCCCAAGTCACCAACCATACGGGTGAGCACTACATGGTACACTCAGGGACGTGGGCTACTTCTACCCGCTTCCAAAAAGGTAGCCAGGAAGAGTGCAGACAGACGGGGAGGCCTACAACTCCACCTGGCCAGGGGAACTCCTGCTTGCTCACAGACTGACCAGGCCTCTTATGCTAGCCAGTACTCCTGGGAGGGTCTACCTTATAATCATCAGTAAAGACCCTGAACTGCACTGCAAAGACTCTGAGTCATTCCTGCTGCGCTCGTGCACCATCACCCCCATCATCCACACTCACTGCCCTGAGTCTTTACTCCTCCTGAGGGGAGTTATCCCATTTTATGCTGCGCACACAACACCAGCCTCAGCGGTCTGCCTCGCAGCGGTGGTACTCCCTGACCGCAATCCACGGGTGGCGCAGTCGGACAATTAACCTCAAAACCTAAGAAAGATTGCCACTGGTTTGACCAGCCTGAGCCAGGGGACCGGGTCACCGCCACGGAGACTACAGACCCCAGAGACCAGGCACCGGGTATCCCACACACGTGTACACATGGCCCAGGGGGCGCGTCACATGCAGTACAGCATATTACAAACATAAGTCCCATTATTGGGGAGTGGGTGTCCCATAGTATTTGCTTATGCCTTCCAAGCAAAAGCTGCCAAAAATTAGGACGGAGCAACTTGCAATGCCCCTTACAAGAGCCATGCAGTACAGCATATTACAAACATAAGTCCCATTATTGGGGAGTGGGTCTCCCATAGTATTTGCTTATGCTTTCCCAGCAAAAGCTGCCAAAAATTAGGAAGGAGCAACTTGCAATGCCCCTTACAAGAGCCATGCAGTACAGCATATTACAAACATAAGTCCCATTATTGGGGAGTGGGTCTCCCATAGTATTTGCTTATGCTTTCCAAGCAAAAGCTGCCAAAAATTAGGACGGAGCAACTTTCAATGCCCCTTACAAGAGCCATGCAGTACAGCATATTACAAACATAAGTCCCATTATTGGGGAGTGGGTCTCCCATAGTATTCGCTTATGCTTTCCCAGCAAAAGCTGCCAAAAATTAGGACGGAGCAACTTGCAATGCCCCTTACAAGAGCCATGCAGTACAGCATATTACAAACATAAGTCCCATTATGGGGGAGTGGGTCTCCCATAGTATTTGCTTATGCTTTCCCAGCAAAAGCTGCCAAAAATTAGGACGGAGCAATTTGCAATGCCCCTTACAAGAGCCATGCAGTACAGCATATTACAAACATAAGTCCCATTATTGGGGAGTGGGTGTCCCATGGTATTTGCTTATGCTTTCCCAGCAAAAGCTGCCAAAAATTAGGACGGAGGAACTTGCAATGCTGGCACCCTGGTGGTATAGTGATGGTGGAGGCTGAGGATAAGGAGAAGAAGATTAAACAGCCGAAATGAGGAAGCGTATACCCATGTGTGGGTGTGAAGCGGTGCATGTGAATACACCTCCCGAAATAACACAGTGGATTTGACTTTATGTTACTCTGCTGTCATTTGGTGGTGATGAGAAGTCTGTCCCAATCCAGCCCTTGTTCATTTTGATAAGGGTCAGCTTGTCAGCATTGTCAGTTGACAGGCGAGTGCGCTTATCAGTTATTATTCCCCGAGCGGCACTAAAAACACGCTCCGATAACACGCTAGCGGCAGGGCAGGCCAGGACCTCCAAGGCGTACAGAGCGAGTTCATTCCAAGTGTCCAGCTTGGATACCCAATAATTAAAAGGCACAGAGGAATCACGGAGGACGCTAGTACGATCGGCAAGGTACTCCCTCACCATCTTTTGAAACTTTCCACTCCTTGTGAGAGTACCACGCACCTCAGGGCCTGTAAGCTGGGCGGGTGTCAGAAAACTGTCCCAGAACGTTGACAGTGTTCCCCTGCCTCTGCTGGATTGGAGTTTCATCTCTCTCGCCTGTACGCCTTGGTTGGGCAACGAACTGTGACCTCTGCCGCTAGCGTGTTCAGATGGGAATTTTTTTAAGAGTTCTGCAGCAAGGGCCTTCTGGTATTGCCCCATTTTTGTAGACCTCTCCACCTCAGGAATAAGAGAGTGAAAGTTCTCCTTGTAGCGGGGGTCTACAATTGTCACCAACCAGTAATGACTGTCACCCAACATTTTGACAACGCGAGGGTCACGGTTAAGGCAGCGTAACATAAAGTCAGCCACGCGTGCCAGACTGGTAACGGGCAAGATTTCCGTGTCCTCACCAAGATGACGACTGACCATGCTCTCCTCCTCCTCCTCTTCCTCCTGCTCCCTGTCCTCAGGCCACCCACGCTGAACCGACGGTATGACACTTGTACAGGTACTACCGTCTACAACGCATGATAGCAGCTCCTGTTCTTCCTCCTCCTCCTCCTCCTCCTCTCCCTCATTGTCCCCCAATGCACGTTGGGATGAGATGAGGCTGGGCTGTGTGTAATCGCCCATTACGGCTTCTTGATCCATCTCATCATACTCTGGCTGCAATGCCTCCTCTTTAATTCTCTGCAGAGAGCGTTGCAAAAGACAGACAAGTGGGATGCTGACACTAATGATGGCGTCATCGCCACTCACCATCTTGGTGGCCTCCTCAAAGTTTGTCAGGATGGTACATATGTCAGACATCCAGGTCCACTCCTGAGGTCTTATGTGTGGAGTCTGACCTGAATATCGACGGCCTTGTTGCAGCTGGTACTCCACAACTGTTTTCTTCTGCTCACAAATCCTTTGCAACATGTGGAGGGTAGAGTTCCAATGTGTGGGGACATCACACACCAGTCGGTGTGCCGGAAGCTGCAAACGCTGCTGCAACACAGCAAGGGCGTCGGAAGCTGTAGCCGACTTGCGAAAATGAGCTGACAGGCGGCGTACTTTCACGAGCAGATCTGGCAACTCGGGGTACGATTTAAGAAACCGCTGAACCACGAGGTTAAGCACATGAGCCAGGCATGGTACGTGTGTGATCTCACCTCGCCTCAGAACCGCCACCAGGTTACGGCCATTGTCACACACGACCATGCCGGGATGTAGGTTCAGCGGTCTCAGCCACAGATCTGCCTGCTCTTTCACAGCTGTCCACAACTCACAAGCAGTGTGAGGTTTATCACCTAAGCTTATGAGTTTCAGCACAGCCTGTTGCCGCTTGGCGGAAGCAGTACTGCAATGCTTCCAGCTTGTAACTGATGTGGTGATATCTGAGATGGAGGCTGAACATGAGGAGGAGGAGGAGGATGCGCAGGAGCTGTACACTGTGGGGGCAACTCTGACTGACATAGGGCCCACAATCCTCGGTGTGGAGAGGATGTGTTCCGTCCCAAGGTCCGATTGGGTTCCGGCTTCCACTATGTTTACCCAGTGTGACGTCAGAGAGATGTACCGTCCCTGGCCACAAGCACTTGTCCACGTGTCCGTTGTCAGGTGTACTCTCCCAGTAACTGCGTTGTTGAGGGCACGGCAGATGCTTTGGGACACGTGCTTGTGTAGTGCGGGGATGGCACACCGGGCAAAATAGTGTCGGCTGGGGACCGAGTACCGAGGAACGGCCACCGCCATAAGATTGCGGAAGGATTCCGTCTCCACCAGCATTTCCTGTGGCCGTGGCTGTTCAAATATTTTGGCATCACAACATGGGATCTCCTCTTCCACCACTTCAAGCGTATCAGGCGAGGGGCCCAAATATGGAAATGGACCAGTGAACAGCTCTTCAGAGTGTCCAAGTGTGGGATCACTTGCTGTCTAACGACACTCGGCATGGTGGGAGGAAGGAGCATCAGGGTGAGGAGGAGTATGCGGTCGAGACTCACGGCTACTAAGAGTTGACCGTGTGGAAGACAGACCGGAGGTGGTGGTGCCCAGGTAACTGGAAGTATTGTCTGTTATCCAATTAATAACCTGTTCACACTGATCAGTTCTCAATACTGGTGTTGTTCTGTGCTTCCCTAGTAATTCGGTCAAGAAGTGGGAGCGAGAAGATGTGGCTGTTGGTTGTGGCACATTTTCACCTTGGCCACGGCCCCGTCCTCTGCACGAACCATCACCAGAACGTCCACTTTCACGTCCCTTGCCACACGCCTTGCCCATTGTAAATGAAGTAAAATAGCTTACACTTGCACTATCAATGGAAAAAGGGTAATAAAGAGTAGATTAGAACCGTGGAAGAGGAAAACCACAGTTATTGTTTACTGGGGTATACCACACTTTTTTAAATAGAGATATTTGCGGCTGAACAGTGAGTGACACACTCAAACTGCTTTTTTTTTAGATACCAAAGGCCCAAAACTGGATAGTACAGCGATTTGACCCGTGGAACTGCGAAACCACACTGGGATGTCGGGCCTACACAAGACTATTTTCAACAGATATATTTTTGTGTCACAACAGTCACAACAGTCTTTACGGAAAAAACAACCAAAACCTGAATAATAGAGATTTTTTACCGTGGAACAGCAAAACCACAGTAATAATTTACTGGTGTATACCAGGCTTTTTAAAATATATATATATTTGCGGCTGAACAGTGAGCGACACACTCAAACTGTTTTTTTTAGATACAAATGGCCCAAAAGTGGATAATACAGAGGTTTGTACCGTGGAACTGCAAAACCACACTTGTATTTCTCGGGCCTACACCAGATATATTTGTGTCTGAAAAATCAGAGAGACACTATTTTTTTTTTTTTTACAGCAAAAAATGCAAAAAGCAGGATAATAGAGATTTTTTACCGTGGAACAGCAAAAGCACACTTCTGTCTCTCTGGCCTACACCAGACTATTTTAAACAGATATATTTGTGTCTGAAAAATCAGGGAGACACTTATTATTTTTATACAGCAAAAAATGCCAAAAACAGGATAATAGAGATGTTTTACAGTGGAACATCAAAACCACAATAATAATTTACTGGTGTATACCAGGCTTTTTAATATATATATATATATTTGCGGCTGAACAGTGAGCGACACACTCAAACTGTTTTTTTTAGATACAAATGGCCCATAGAACTGCAAAACCACACTTCTATTTCTCGGGCCTACACCAGACTATTTTCAACAGATATATTTGGGTCTGAAAAATCAGAGGCACACTTTTTTTGGGGGGGCGGGGGGGGGGCACCAAAAGGTTGATAAGATGGGTATTTGTACATTGTGAAGGAGGAACAAAAAAAGAGGATTTAGATTAAAAAAAAGGATTTTTCCTGGCCCCCAGGACCTGGAGCTAAGTCCAGCAATTTCAGCAACAGGAGCAGCACACAGGACTGTAATGCAGCGTTTGCTGGTACAACCACTGCGTCTCCTATACAGCCTGCCTGCCTGCCTGATATACCTGGGATGGATATTAGTCCTGAGAAGGACTGTTTGTTTGATCTGACAGCCTTTACAGACCCTACACTAACTATTTTGCAGGATATATCTCTCCCTAAATCAGCAGCGCTGTCCCTACACTGTCTGATCCGGAGCGACTGTGTCCAAGATGGCGGCGCCCGGTTTTAAATACTCGAGGTGATGCTGTGCGGCCAGCCAATCACTGTAATGCCCACAAACAACATGGCTGCGGCATTACAGTGACTGGCTGGCAATCCCTGCATGTTCATTGGCTCTGTAAAGAGCGCCAAACATGCAGGGCGGAGACCCGAGCTCCCGCCCGAGTAACCCGGAAATGCTCGGTGCTCGCCGAACATCCCGAGTAGCGTGATGCTCGGGCGAGTACTGAGCAATGTCGAGCATGTTCGCTCAACACTAGTAAACAGACATTCTTAAGCTGTGATAGCTTTAAGAATTTTTCCACACTTAATCAGTGTTAAATTCAGTAGAAACATTTAATTTCAGCTAAATATGACATTAATTTAACTAGCTTTTACATCTTTCTTACATCTGTGAGTAGAAAATGGATCATCAATATAATTAGGCTATTATTGATCATAATTACCTGCATCAACGTTTGTTTCTGCAGGAAACAACTCTCCTTTTTTATATTACATTACATTTTAAATTATTTATGTGTCTAATAGTGTTGAGTCACCCCCGTAGTGTTCGAGTTCGGTTCGGTTCATCGAACACCCGTGTGTTCGCTGAACTGTTCGTCGAACTGTTCGTCGAACACCTTCGAACACCGTTAAAACCAATGGCAGGCAAACAAAAACACATAGAAACACATAGAAAACACCTTCAAAGGTGTCCAAAAGCTGACAAACTGCTCAGAAGACACAACTAACACATGGAAAAGTGACAAGTACATATAGTCATGCGAAAAGAAAAGAGGTGGAGGAGTAAAAGGAGGGGGAGACACAGATATAGGCATGTCATGCCCTTCTAAAATCCAAAAAGTGAGACGCCGACATGTTCAGTCCGCTCCTGCCCGTGCCACCTCCGTGTCGCCGGGTTTGTGCCAGAGCCGCGGTGAACCCTGACGGCCAGCCCCCCTCTCCCAATACTGGTGCCTGTCCGCTGGTGGGTCGAGCGAGCCCCCCTGTGATGCAGGCAGCTCTAAGCTTTTTAATTTAAATTGTCTCTCTAATTTGAATGAATACATTTTAAATCCATTTACAAGGATCTATTGGAGGGCAAGTCTCATGCCAGCAGCCGCGTAATTCCAGCTCCAGTAGCGTCCACTAAAGCTGCTGCAGTTAAAAAGCTTTTATAAGGATCGAGCTCGGCTGTCCACCGCAAGGCATCCTACTGCCAGTCCCAGCCCCTATGCCTTGGGGTGCCTCCTGATGCTCTTCACTGAGTATCCCGTGGTCCCGAAGCATTTCCTTTGAAAAAATGAAGTGTCCAAACTACAGGTGGTGTAGCTTGCTTAACAGCCGGGATAATCCGCTGACTAGCAGACACTGCTACTAGGCACAAAGTATTTCCTGGGCTAGATGCAGTTAAAAATTTGTAATTAGATACTCTCGTTGGATGCTGAGAAAGCATTCCATAGAGTCTCCTGGCACGCCATATATGATTCTCTTAAAAAGCTTGGGGTAGGGGTCTACTGGACCCTTTTGTAGCCAAAATCACGGCCCTGTATCACAATTCGTCACCTAGGCTGAAGATAAATGGAACTGTAGCACCCTGAGGGCTCGGTTGCTACAGAGGTATTGCACCTCACCCAGAGGTGTGATATCTCACTCTCAGGTAAGGATGGATTGTGGATCAGGACCCGACACCTGCATGATTTACACCACATTGCCGTGGGGCAGGGCGACCAATATGCCTCTGAGATGGGCACGACAGTCCCTGTCCCTGGCTGGAGTGGGGGGAGGGAACACTGAGGAAGGGGAACCCTGTAGTGCAGGAGCAGGGAGGAAGAAGTTCCTGGGTGCATTGAGAAGGGGTATAAAAGGTGGGCACCATCTTAGTTCAGTGCAGAGAAGTCTGAGCAGAAGTGGCAGGGAGCAGGGGCTCTGCATGAGCTCTGCTCCGGAGGCGGGCCTAGTAACAGAGGCCCAGGCCTGGAAGAGGGAGAAGGAAGGAAGAGGAGCGGAGAAGGCTCCAGAAACGAGGAATGAAGGGATCCCAGGGGTGCGGACGGGCGAGTCGCCACCGCACGCCTGAATCCACCTGCGTGGAGGGGTCAGGCCAAAGGGGGAGACCGGTCCCCGAAACTAGTGGAGGCAGGAAACGACCCTCAGCTAGAAACCGGAGGCTGTGACATTTTATGTGGCGCAGCCCCTCGCTACACCCGCTAGGAAGGCACCACATAGGGTCAGGGAAACTGGCGCCAAGTTTACCAAGAGGAGGCCCGAGGCAGCCGGACAGAAGGGTTGGTAAGAAAGGCCAGACAAAGGACACACAAAGGGGGTCCTGTGAAGCGCTCCAAAGTTATCTGGGAGTTGTCTGAGCCCCTCACCTGGTGAGCACAGTACGACGTGGGCAGCCGTTACCTGCAGACGTGGTCTGGATAATAAGAACTGTGAGTAAAGGCCCTGGACTGCATCACTGACTCCGTGTCGTTACTGCTGCTGCCCTGCACCATCACCCCCATCCTCCCCATACACTGCCCTGAGGCTATACTCCTCCCGTGGGGAGTTATGCTACGCTCTGCTGCACCCACAACACCAGCCTCAGCGGTCTGCCCTGCAGCGGCGGTTCACTCTGACCCCAATCCACGGGTGGCGTAGTCGGACATTTAAACATCAAAACCACATAAATAGTTCCGCCACTGGTTTGACCACCCTGAGCCACGGAACCGGGTCACCGCCACGAAGACTACAACCACCAGCATCCACCAAAAAGGGTCCGGCCCCGGGTGTCCCAAGGCCCAGGGGGTGCATCAGAACATTTTCATCACCTTTCACAATCACCAATGGGACAAGGCAGGGATGTCCTCTGTCCCCTCTCTTATACATCCTAGTGACGGAGCACCTGCTCTCATCAATTCGCCATAACCCCAATATTAGGTGGATTGAGGTGGGAGGCACCGAGTACAAGTGCTCTCTATTTGCTGATGATGTCCTAGGATATATCACTCAATCACATATATCCATCCATGCTGTTATGGCTGAAATAGATCACTTTGTTACATGGTCAAATTTTAAAATCAATGCAGCGAAGTCTGAGGCCCTCGATGTCTCCCTCCCCAAATCCATATAGGATTCCATCCAGTCCAACTTTCCCTTTGCCTGGCCCTCACAGGGTATCAAATACTTAGGAATTCCTATTCATAGAGACCTCTCCCATCTATGTTATCTTAATTTTGGGCCCTTTATTGAACAACTCCATACAGACCACGGTTGGCAAGTTAGAACTGTAAGATTCACTACGTGAACCACTGGTGTTTTGTGGAAAAGCACATGTACACTGTGTTCCAAATTATTATGCAAAAAGTGTTTAGGAGTGATAAGGGAAGAATTTGTTTGTTTGTCAGTTAAACTCATTGATGGTGATGTGTGTCAGGGCTCTTTATATTACTGTAAGCAATTGCAGACACCTGTGCTAATTAGTTTGGCAGGTGTGTCCAATGAAAGGCAAGACTACTTAAGAAGGCTGTCTCACATTATTAAGCAGCCTACATTTTCTGACAAAATGGGAAAGAAAAAGGATGTGTCGGCTGCTGAGAAGCAACAAATTGTGGAGTGTTTAGGTCAAGGCATGACTACAATCAACATTGTGCGATGATCAGGATGAAGTGTCTTGGCAATCAAGAAGTATGTAGCTGATTCACAGTACACACGTGTGCGTGCTGATTAGAGATGAGCGTTGTTCTACTCGAACTGTTTGCCAATCTCAAATTCGAGCTGTTTTGGGCGGTGTTCGAGCCGTTCGGCGAACACGAACAATTTGAGAAAAATTCGGCTGTTCGAGGTTATGTTCGATAACTGTTCGTTCACCAAAATCATAACTGGATTTTTTCTCAGTAATGATGAAAATTAATGTTAATACGCAGTTTGAGTGTACAGCGGGGTGGGAGGAGGGGCAGGGGATGGATCTCTGCAGGAACAATGAAGATCTCCATTTTTTTTTTCTCTTTCCCGCATTTACAGTGGGGAGGTGCACTCTGTCAGCCTATCAGCAGCGCACACACGGAGCGAAGTGCTTTTTTTCACACAAGCAAGGGCATGTGTCATTGGCAGTGTATGTCACATGTCCTTGCCCTATAAGACCAAGCCATTTTCCCCGTCGCCACCATTTTCTCACTGCTGCAGCTGCGTGTTAGACGGCACCGCTGTTGCTGTGTGCGCTATACCTTGTTAATTTCAAGCCAATTTTCGCACAAATCTACAGATAGCTTGGGAGTAGGGAATAGTTGTGATTGCAGTCCTTTTAAGGACTAGGTTACAGCATTTCCTACGACTTTTATCAGGCAGGTCTGTGCTCTTAAATAGATAGATTGTGGGAGTAAAGACTAATTGTAATTGGAGTCCTTTTCAGGACTAGGTTACATCAGTTCCTATCAGTTTTTGCCAGGCAGGTCTGTGCCAGTGCTGTGCAAGTTTTTTTCACAGCATTTGGCTGAATCTAGCAAAGCTAATCCTTTTTGGCCTATTGCAGAGTGTGTTAGTCAGTGGAGTAGCCTATCTGTGTTGCAAGATATACCACCTGTGTATAGAATACCAATTTTTTTACTGCACCTAGTGAAGTAAAATCTTTTGGGCATAGCATCATTCTATTAGTCCATCTATACTGACCTCCATCAGGTTGCAAATTGACTAAAAAATTTTTCTGCATCTAGCTCTGAAAAAATATTGGGCTTCTAGCTGTGTGTGGGACTTGTTGTATTAGTCCATCTATACTGACCTACATCAGGTTGCAAACTGAATATATTTTTTTCTGCATCTACCTCTGAAAAAATATTGGGCTTCTAGCTGTGTGTGGGACTTGTTCTATTAATCCATCTATACAGACCTCCATCAGGTTTCAAACTGAATATATTTTTTTCTGCATCTACCTCTGAAAAAATATTGGGCTTCTAGCTGTGTTTGGGACTTGTTCTATTAATCCATCTATACAGACCTCCATCAGGTTGCAAACTGAATATATTTTTTTCTGCATCTACCTCTGAAAAAATATGTGGCCTTCTAGCAGTGTGTGGGACTTTCTCTATTAGTCCATCTATACTGACCTCCATCAGGTTGCAAATTGAATGTAATTTTTATCTGCATCTAGCTCTGAAGAAATATTTGGCCTTCTAGCAGTGTGTGGGACTTTCTCTATTAGTCCATCTATACTTACCTCCATCAGGTTGCAAATTGAATATAATTTTTATCTGCATCTAGCTCTGAAAAAATATTTGGCCTTCTAGCAGTGTGTGGGACTTTCTCTATTAGTCCATCTATACTGACCTCCATCAGGTTGCAAATTAAAAATAATTTTTATCTGCATCTACCTCTGAAAAAATATTTGGGCTTCTAGCTGTGTGTGGGACTTGTTCTATTACTCCATCTATACTGACCTCCATCAGGTTGCAAACTGAATATAGTTTTTTCTGCATCTACCTGCATCTGGGGAAGGGAGGAGAGCCAGGCGGAGGTGACCGAGCGGACCGGGAGGACCAGTAGGAGGCGACCGGAGGGACGAGCACAAGAGAGCGCTGTGGCAGCGTGCAGTGCCGGCCAGCGGAGGGTGCCAGGTGGTGGTGACCAGGAGGTGATCAGGAGGACCGGTAAGAGGCGACCGGAGGGACAAGCGCGCTGTGATAGCGTGCAGCGTCCCTAGAGGAGGTGAGTGAGGGGCAGGAGGCCGCGATAAGCGGCCCTACTGAACCCAAGTGTGTACTGTACTGTATTGTATTTGTATCTGTATTGTAATTGTATTGTATTCCCTAGTCCATATTTAATTGATTACCCCCCCGTCCATATTTAATTGATCACCCCCGTCCATATTTAAATTGATTCCCCTGAACACCCCCGTCCATATTTAACTGATCCCTCTGACCACATTAAATTGACCCCCCCGTCCTCATTTAATTGATCCCCGACCACCCCCCGTCCATATTAAAGTGATCCCCCTCACCACATTTAAATGATTGACCCCCCAGCCCATAATTGATTGATCCCCCTTGTCCTATTTAATAGATTCCCCTTGTCCACTTTTACTCATCCCCAGTCCCTATCTATTTGCCTTATCCCCCACCATATTTAATTAACCCCTGTCCATAATTAATTGATTGATTTCCCAGACCACAATTAATTATTTCCCCAGTCCATATTTATTGATATTATTGATACTTATTGATCCCCCGTCCATACTTAACTGATCCCGCGCCGATATCCAATCGATACACTTGCACATCCCTAATTGATTCCCGTCCATACACCTATATATAAATAATTGTGTTTTGTACTTGTACATATATACTGACTGTATCCCCATATTTAGAATGACGTCCATGTTGGCCGGAGCCGTGCAGTGTACATCTTGCGCAATGTATGCATTCCCTGAGCTACCGCTCAGGGATCCATACTGCTGCGAGAGATGTGAGCATATCGTGCACTTGGAAGCCCAAATCCTGGATCTAAGTGCTCAGATAGCGGTACTGAGGAGCATCGACAACATGGAACGGAGTTTGCTGCTCACCGAGCAGACACTCAATGGGTCAACACTGGGGGTGGAGCTTAGTGGGGAAGCGCAGGCTGAACAGGCAGGGAGCTGGGTAACAGTTAGAAGGGATAGAGGGAAGAAGTATAGGAAGGCTGGTTCAGAACCGGCATTATTGGAGCACGACAGATCCTCTGACCGCCGGGGGAGTGTATGCTCCAGTAATGAGGGGGAGGGGGGAAGTGTAGGGCAGGCTAGACAGGTCCTGGTAGTGGGTGACTCTATTATTAGGGGGACAGACAGGGCAATCTGTCACAAAGACCGGGATCGCCGAACGGTGTGCTGCCTCCCTGGCGCTCGAGTCCGGCACATCGCGGATCGGGTTGACAGGTTACTGGGTGGGGCTGGCAAAGACCCAGCGGTCATGGTCCACATTGGCACCAATGACAAAGTGAGTGGTAGATGGAGGGTCCTTAAAAATGATTTCAGGGATCTAGGTAGGAAGCTTAGGGCAAGGACCTCCAAGGTAGTTTTCTCAGAAATACTACCAATCCCGCGAGCCACACAGGAGCGCCAACGGGAGGTTAGGGAGGTGAATAAGTGGCTAAAGAGTTGGTGCAAGGCAGAAGGGTTTGGGTTCATGGAGAACTGGGCCGACTTCGCTGTCGGCTACAGGCTCTACCGTAGGGACGGGCTGCACCTCAATGGGGAGGGTGCAGCGGTGCTGGGGAAGAAGATGGCTAATAGGTTGGAGGAGTTTTTAAACTAGAGACGGGGGGGGGAAACCAAGGAAATAGGTGGGATGTGAGGCAAGCAAGGGGGAAGGGGAGAAGTGAATATAATGAGGGTGGAGAGGGGGGTGGGGATAGTACAGTTAGATCGTTAGAGAAGAATAGGATGCTAAATAACCCCAAAGTTTTATCTTGCATGCTGACCAACGCAAGAAGCCTGACCAATAAGGCGGATGAGCTGCAGGCGCTTATATCGGAGGAGAGGTATGACATCGTAGGTATAACAGAGACTTGGCTAGACGATAGCTACGACTGGGCGGTAAATTTAACAGATTATAGTTTATTTAGAAGGGACCGGAAACAGGGGAAAGGCGGAGGAGTCTGCTTATATGTAAAGTCATGTCTAAAACCCAGACTAAGGGAAGATATAGGAGAGGGAGAAGAGGGGGTCGAGTCCATGTGGGTAGAGATAGAGGGGGCAAAAAATAATAATAAAATATTACTGGGGGTCTGCTATAAGCCACCAAATATAACAGAGGAGAATGAGAATCTGCTATTTGGACAAATAGACAAAGTAGCAAAACATAATGAAGTGATTGTTATGGGGGACTTCAACTACCCGGATATTGACTGGGAAACAGAAACCTGTAGATCTCAGAAAGGAAAAAGGTTCTTGACAAATATTAAGGATAATTATCTCTCCCAACTAGTGCAGGAACCAACGAGAGGGAAGGCCGTGTTGGACTTAATATTGACTAATAGGCCTGATAGAATAACTGAGGTACAGATAGGGGGGCACCTAGGTAATAGCGACCATAATATTATCAATTTCAAAATGCCCTTCAGTAGGGTTATCAATAAGGGAACAACTAAAACATTAAACTTTAGGAGGGCGAAGTTTGATCAGCTGAAAGAAAACCTTCAACTTATAGACTGGGACAAAGTACTTAATCAATGGAATACGAATAGTAAATGGGAAACCTTCAGAAGAATTCTGAATACTCAGTGCGAGAGGTATATACCGTATGGGAATAAAAGGGCCAGAAATAAGAGGAAACCAATATGGTTGAATAAGAATGTAAAAGGGGCGTTAAATAGCAAAAAAGAGGCATTCAAGAGATTAAAACAGGAAAACAGTAAGGAGGCACTAATGTGTTACAAGGAAAAAACGAGAACCTGCAAAAAACAAATAAAAATAGCGAAGGAGGAAACAGAGAGACGTATTGCTAGGGAAAGTAGATCAAATCCCAAACTGTTCTTTACGTATATAAATAGTAAAAGGATTAAATCGGATAATATTGGACCGATAAAAAGTGATGAAGGCAAAATCATAGAGAAAGATGAGGATAAAGCTAATCTATTAAATACATTTTTTTCGTCAACTTTCACAAAGGAAAAAGAACTAACAGGCGAAATGAGAAGTGACAAACTTAATCCTCCACTAAGTATGACAAATCTAACCCAAGCTGGGGTACAGAAACGCCTCAGTAACATTAAAATAAACAAATCACCAGGACCTGATGGCATACACCCACGGGTACTAAGGGAACTAAGTCATGTGATAGACAGACCGTTATATCTTATATTTAAGGACTCTGTTGAGACTGGGTCTGTACCACTTGATTGGCGACAGGCGAATGTAGTGCCAATATTCAAAAAGGGAGCGAAAAGTGACGCCGGAAACTATCGGCCGGTGAGTCTGACGTCCGTTGTGGGCAAAATTTTTGAAAGCTTCATTAAAGAGGCAATCATGGAGCATCTTGATGCTAATAATCTATTAACCCCGAACCCACATGGATTCATGAGGAATCGCTCCTGCCAAACAAACCTGATTGACTTCTACGAGGAGGTTAGCTCTCGAGTAGATCAGGGGGAACCAGTGGATGTCGTGTATCTCGACTTCTCAAAAGCGTTCGATAGCGTGCCACATAATAGGTTGGTATACAAAATGAGAATGATGGGGCTGGGGGAAAATGTCTGCAAGTGGGTAGCTAACTGGCTAAAGGATAGAAGGCAGAGGGTGGTTATAAATGGAATATACTCAGATTGGGTAAGCGTCACTAGTGGGGTACCACAGGGGTCTGTACTAGGCCCAATGTTATTTAATATCTTTATTAACGACATAGTCAACGGGATAAATAGTAAAATATCAATATTTGCAGATGACACAAAGTTATGTAAAACAATTAATACAAAAGAGGATAGTGAAGACCTACAGAGGGATTTGGATAAGCTGGGTAGGTGGAGCATTAAATGGAAAATGAGGTTTAACGAGGAGAAATGTAAGGTCATACATATGGGAAGGAAAAATGGAAGTCACCAGTACTCACTGAATGGGAAATCATTGGGGAATTCAGAGATGGAGAAGGACTTGGGCATCTTGATTGATAGCAAACTAAATTGGAGTGCCCAAAGTCAGGCGGCTGCTGAAAGGGCAAACAGGGTAATGGGATGTATCAGAAGAGGTATAGCTGCAATGGAGGAGAACATTGTTCTTCCACTGTACAAAGCACTGGTCAGACCACACTTGGAATACTGTGCTCAGTTATGGGCCCCAATATATAGAAAGGATAGAAATGAGCTTGAAAAGGTACAAAGGAGGGCAACAAAATTAATAAATGGAATGGAGGGACTGCAATGCCCAGAGAGGTTGGCAAAACTAGGACTATTCAGCCTGGAAAAGAGAAGGTTGAGGGGGGACATAATAAATGTGTACAAATATGTTAGGGGACAGTATAGAGATCTTGCCCGGGATTTGTTCAAAAGGAGGGATATTACGGTAACAAGAGGGCACTCACTAAGACTGGAAGAGAAAAGGTTTCAGCACCAGCATAGGAAGGGGTTCTTTACGGTAAGAGCAGTGAGAATATGGAATTCACTGAGTGAGGAGACGGTAATGTCGGATTCACTACACCAGTTCAAGCGGGGACTGGATGCATTTCTAGATACCAGGCAGATTTCAGCATATACTTAAAAATAAAATAAAATAGTAGGTTGATACAGGGATTTATTCTGACTGCTGGTTTCAGAGTCGGGAGGGAATTTTTCCTCAGGTGAAGATTGGCCAAATCATTTGGGGTTTTTGCCCTCCTCTGGATCAACTTTAGCAATTACAGAACTAACAGGTCGAACTTGATGGACGCAAGTCTTTATTCGGCTTTACTAACTATGTAACTATGTAACTATGTACCTCTGAAAAAATATTGGGCTTCTAGCTGTGTGGGGGACTTGTTGTATTAGTCCATCTATACTGACCTCCATCAGGTTGCAAATTAAAAATAATATTTATCTGCATCTACAGTACCTCTGAAAAAATATTTGGGCTTCTAGCTGTGTGTGGGACTTGTTCTATTAGTCCATCTATACTGACCTCCATCAGGTTGCAAATTGAATATAATTTTTATCTGCATCTAGCTCTGAAAAAATATTTGGCCTTCTAGCAGTGTGTGGGACTTTCTCTATTAGTCCATCTATACTGACCTCCATCAGGTTGCAAATTAAAAATAATTTTTATCTGCATCTAGCTCTGAAAAAATATTTGGCCTTCTAGCAGTGTGTGGGACTTTCTCTATTAGTCCATCTATACTGACCTCCATCAGGTTGCAAATTAAAAATAATTTTTATCTGCATCTACAGTACCTCTGAAAAAATATTTGGGCTTCTAGCTGTGTGTGGGACTTGTTCTATTAGTCCATCTATACTGACCTCCATCAGGTTGCAAATTGAATATAATTTTTATATGCATCTAGCTCTGAAAAAAAATTTGGCCTTCTAGCAGTGTGTGGGACTTTCTCTATTAGTCCATCTATACTGACCTCCATCAGGTTGCAAATTAAAAATATTTTTTATCTGCATCTACCTCTGAAAAAATATTTGGGCTTCTAGCTGTGTGTGGGACTTGTTCTATTAATCCATCTATACAGACCTCCATCAGGTTGCAAACTGAATATAATTTTTTTCTGCATCTAGCTCTGAAAAAATATTTGGCCTTCTAGCAGTGTGTGGGACATGTTCTATTAGTCCACCTATACTGACCTCCATCAGGTTGCAAATTCAAAATAATTTTTTGTCTGCATCTAGCTCTGAAAAAATATTTGGCCTTCTAGCAGTGTGTGGGACTTTCTCTATTAGTCCATCTATACTGACCTCCATCAGGTTGCAAACTGAATATATTTTTTTTCTGCATCTACCTCTGAAAAAATATTGGGCTTGTAGCTGTGTGTGGGACTTGTTCTATTAGTCTATCTATACAGACCTCCATCAGGTTGCAAACTGAATAAAAAAATTTTCTGCATCTACCTCTGAAAAAATATTTGGGCTTCTAGCTGTGTGTGGGACTTGTTCTATTAGTCCATCTATACTGACCTCCATCAGGTTGCAAATTGAATATAATTTTTTTCTGCATCTAACCCAGCCAATAGTTTTGGCCTAATACCACAGTTTGGCCACTCAGCTCTGCTCGGTTCCCATCCATTGTTTTTTTGTGCAAACAACTCCAGAGTTGTGAATTAGTTAACCACCAAAATGAGTGGAAAAAGGCCTGCTGCTGGTGGAAAGGGGAATAGGCATGTTGGGAAGGGGAAAAAAGGTTGTGTCCGTGGGGTAGGTGTTAAAGCAACAGTAACATCTGCAGAAGAAAGACCATCTTCCAGCCAAACTAAAATGTCTACTTCTTTTAGCGGACAATGTGATAAGATCCCTTTCTTACGGCCACGCCAATCGCTACAAATTCCAGATGAGGCACAAAAACAGCAGGTGCTTCAACGGATATCAAGTGCTCCTTTAAGTGGGCTCTCCTCCACATCAACTTCAACATCACAAATACTCCAGTCCTCAAAGGTGTCACCCCAATCGCACTTGCTTCCTCACAGCTCCCAAATCTCCAGCTGCCCGTCTGAGTATGAGGTAGAACAGATGGTTGAGTCTGCAGAGCTGTTTACTCATACTATAGCCTGGGAATCAGAGGTCGACTCCAGCACTTCTGTGAATCCAGACGAGGAAATGATCTGCACTGATGCCCAGAATCTTTATGAGTCGGATCCAGGACCAGACGCAGAAGGTTCTGACCATAATGTAGACCCTCATTCCCAAACTGTAACTCCTGTTGGTGGAGACAATGAGGAAGACGATGAAAAGACTCAAATACCTGATTGGAGCGACAACTTTAGTTTTTTGTCAGGGCAGGAACAGGTTGGCTCTGAGGACGACGGGTGTGATAACGCACAGGGTGATGATGATGAGGTTGGAGATCCCACTTACTGTCAACCCACAGTCAGCCAAGAGATGAGGTCAGCGGAGGAGGTGGAGGAAGATGCTAGTGACGACGAGGTCAGGTTGCGCCTTCCTGGACAGAGACGTAGTACTGGAAGTACGTCAACAACTGCATCCTCAAACACAACTCTGCCTCTCACCACAAGTCGTGGTGGCTCTTCAGGTCGCATGGGTGCTAAGCCTTGCATAGCCTGGGCATTTTTTCAGATCGATAAAGATGACCCAACTCGTGTTATCTGTAACATTTGTCAGCAAAAGCTAAGTAGAGGCCAAAAAATACATAGTTTGAGTACTTCATGCATGAACCGGCACATGGACATGAAGCATAAGTTGCAGTGGGAAGCTGTCACACTGTCACAGAATACTGGAGGTAGGGGGCCTAAGCTGACCCTAAGCTGGGGCCCTGACTAATACCTCAACCTGGAGGTACTGTTAAAGGTACAGAGGTCCAGCCGCCAGCGTAACCCCTGGCATGACAAGGTTCTCATAATGCCCCTCCGGAGTGTTAAAAGCCGTCTTCCACTCATCCCCCTCCTTCATCCTAATCAGATTGTACGCCCCCCTGAGATCCAACTTAGAGAACCATTTGGCGCCCACGATCTGATTAAAGAGATCGGGAATAAGTGGGAGCGGATACGGATCTCGGATCGTAATCCGATTAAGTTCACGGAAATCCAGGCAAGGGCGTAGGCCTCCATCTTTCTTCTTAACAAAGAAGAACCCCGCGGCCACCGGTGAAGATGAAGGTCTAATATGCCCCTTAGCCAGACTTTCAGAAATATAATCCTTCATGGCCTGCCTCTCAGGACCAGAAAGGTTATACAACCTAGCTTTAGGTAACTTGGCCTCAGGGAGCAGTTTTACAGAACAGTCATACTCGCGATGAGGAGGTAGTTCCTGACACCCATTCTCCGAGAATACATCCTCAAAGTCCGCCAGAAATGGAGGTAAGACCCAAGGAGTAACCGCACCGATGACCGTGTTCATGCAGTTTTTATTACAGAATTTACTCCATTGGCTTATCTCTCTGGTTTGCCAATTAATAACCGGGTTATGCT
The DNA here is from genome assembly GCF_046119375.1 of Phyllobates terribilis. Classification (NCBI taxonomy): domain Eukaryota; kingdom Metazoa; phylum Chordata; class Amphibia; order Anura; family Dendrobatidae; genus Phyllobates; species Phyllobates terribilis. The sequence continues at coordinate 527,271,350 of NW_027362764.1, read as the reverse complement.
TAGCTAACCAAGGAAGGCCCAACACTATAGGAGTGGGAAGACCCTCCAACACGTAGCAAGACAACAGTTCTTTATGTATTGCCCCCACTTGAAGTTTTACGCCATGCACAGCTTGCAAAAAACTTCCCTGACCGAGAGGCCTGGCATCGATCGAGAATATGGGGATGGGTTTAGCCAACTCACTCAATCGCATACCTTGAACCCGGGCAAACCGAGCATCAACCAGATTAGCCCCGGCCCCACTATCCAGAAGAACAGATATCCTCTCAGTTCTCGCACCCACCACCACCTCCGCCGGTACGAGAAACTGAGACGAACCTAGGGACGAAATACCTACTCCCAGATTGCCGTCCACCACACAACCTGGGATCAACAGTTTTTTCGACGACTCTTTACTCTGCAAGGGACGGGATGGACACCCCCCAATAAAATGTCCCTTTTTCCCGCAGAGGAAACACCTTCCTGTCTTATGGCGCTCCACCGGTCCCCTTCCCCGAAATGATGTCCCTCCTAATTGCATAGGCTCCTCCGGACTGACCAGGGGAACCACCATATGAGGGGACCTTGTAGGAGGTGGAGACATTACAGGGGGTAGAGTTATCCCGCACCTCTCCCGAAGCCGTCTGTCAACGCGAATGGCAAGGGCCGTAGCGGCTTCCAGTGACGCGGGAGAGTCATACTGTGCCAACACATCCTGTAATTTGTCGGATAAACCATGACAAAACTGGCTCCTAAGAGCCGGGTCATTCCACTGGGTGTCCGTGGCCCACCTACGGAACTCCGAACAGAATTCCTCCGCCGGACGATCTCCCTGCTGAATCCTACGTAACTTAGACTCAGCAAGGGAGATCCGATCTGGGTCATCATATACGAGTCCCAGAGCAGCGAAAAACCTATCCACTGACTGGAGAACCGGGGAGCTTGGGGGAAGAGAGAACGCCCAAGATTGTGGGTCCCCTTGTAGGAGCGAGATGACAATTCCCACCCTTTGTTCTTCGCTGCCCGATAACCGAGGCCGCAGCCGAAAGTACAATTTGCATGCCTCCCGGAAAACAAAAAACTTGTCCCGCCCCCCAGTGAACCTGTCAGGGAGAGCTACTTTAGGTTCTGGTCCGGCTTGCTCCAGAGGATGCAAAACCTTGGACCTAACGTCCGCCAGCCCCATGGACAAACTCTGCAACTGCCGAGCTAGACCGGCTACTGGATCCATGGTAGCTGGAGAAAAACTAAGTTGGTCGGTGAAAATGTCACACTGTCACAGAATACTGGAGGTAGGGGGCCTAAGCTGACCCTAAGCTGGGGCCCTGACTAATACCTCAACCTGGAGGTACTGTTAAAGGTACAGAGGTCCAGGCCGCCAGCGTAACCCCTACCTCCTGAGGATCCCTGCACCTCAGTAATCTAGTCCTGAGAAGGACCCCGATCACAACAATTGGGAACACACAGTATTTAGACGAACGAGACAGTACAAGGGAAAAACCAAAACCACCTTGCATACAACTTCTACTCAACTACAACAGAGGGAACACCAACGGGAAAGGAGATAAATGATAAAGCGAGGAAAGGGAAAAAACACTTCCAAATACACTTATCTCAGCAACTCCAAACACCACGATCCGCTCTGTCAGTCTGAATGAAATGCTTTCACCGACACCTCCCAAACAGACCTGCAGGGATATGAAGGAGTCTCACTAAAGAAGCATTGATTGCAGCTGGGCGAGGCTGGACCTCAGCTAGCCCAGAGAGAGAGAGAATTAACTCCTTCACTGCCGAAAAAACACAAAGCACCAACAAGTCAGCTGCGAGAAGTCAGGCTGTGTACTCGTGACGATCTTCGTGGCAACACACCCGTGACAGAAGCTCAGTGTGCTACAATGTGGCCTAGCCGGCCGGGCCAGCCACCGTCTGCCATATCTTGTGCATCCACGGCCTCTTCATCCTCTGTGACTGGGGGGACAGCAGTCACACCTGTTATGGGGCGCAGACCTGCCACCTCTTTACCCGCAACAGCCAGTGTGATTGGCAGGTCATCATTTTCTTTGGAGGTGGTAACACCAGCTGGTGTTGAGCGCTGTCCGACATCGATAGCACCACCTTTGGATCAAGGCAACCTAACATGTCCGCCTGCATCTTCCTCACAGACCGGCAGTTTGCCGGGGACACCCTTATCAACCCCGTCTAAGCACAATAGCCAGCCCTCGGTCCCTCAGATGTGGACAAGTAAAAGACCATTTCCTCCTAGCCATGAGAAAGCTAAGAGGTTGAATTTCACCATCTGCAAGCTCTTGGCTACAGAAATGCTGCCTTTCCGCCTGGTGGACACAGAGGATTTTCGAGACCTTATGTCCGTCGCAGTGCCCCAGTACCAGATGCCCAGTCGGCACTACTTCTCAAAGAAAGGTGTGCCTGCGCTCCACCAGCATGTCGCACACAACATCACCGCTTCTTTGAGAAACTCTGTGTGTGACAGGGTGCATTTCACCACAGACACTTGGACGAGTAGGCATGGACAGGGGCGTTACATGTCGCTGACTGGGCACTGGATAACTATGGTGACAGCAGGACAAGGGGCTGCTGTCCAAGTCTTGCCGTCCCCACGAGTTGTGCGTCAATCCTCTTTATGTCAAAGTTCCTCCACTGCTTCTGCCTCCTCAACCTCCTCTCGGTCTTCCACCTGCACCCAAAGCCTGTCTGGTCATGCCACAAGCTTTCTAACTGCGCAGAAGGGATCCTGCACACCTCCTTACTATGCTGTCAGTAGGGCTCAACGTCATCAGGCGGTTTTTACATTGAAATGTCTGGGAAATGTGAGTCACACAGCTGAGGAGTTGTGGTCACCTCTGGAGAACCAATTTCATGAATGGTTGTCTCCACTGGACCTGAAACCAGGGAAGGCCGTGTGCGACAATGCTGCAAACCTGGGTGCGGCCCTTCGCCGGGGCAATGTCACACACGTGCCTTGTATGGCTCACGTGTTGAACCTGGTTGTCCAGCAATTTTTAGCCCACTATCCCAGACTAGATGGCCTTCTGCAGAGGGCACGGTCGCTGTGTGCTCACTTCCGCCGTTCGCATCCCGCAGCTCAGCGACTTACATCTCTACAGAAGTCATTGGGCCTGCCACTTCACCGGCTAAAATGCGATGTGCCTAACGGTGGAATTCAACTCTGCACATGTTGCAGCGACTGTGGCAGCACCGACAAGCCCTGGTTCAATACGTTCTGACGTATAGCCTGGGCCAACGAGATCCAGAGGTGGGGCTAATCACGCTGGAGGAGTGGTCTCAGATCAGGGACCTATGCACCCTTCTGCACAGTTTTGAAATGGCGACGAAGATGTTTAGTGCTGACGATGCCATTATCAGCATGACTATTCCGGTGATTTACATGCTGGAGCACATGTTAAACAGAATTCGGAGTCAGGTGGTGGCACAAGAGGAGGTGGAGGAAGTAGAGGAGGAGGAGTTGTATGCGGAAGGGCTAACATCTGCAAGGTCCAGACGGTCGGCAGCACCAAGGCGGCAGGCATGTGAGGGTGGGGGAGATGGTTTTACCAGGGCGCATGGTAGCAGCCAAACTAGTGAGGAAGGTGCAGGAGCCCAGGAAGAAGTGGAGGACGAACTGATGGAAGACTCATCAGATGAGGGAGACCTTGATCACATTTCTGTTGTGCGAGGTTGGGGGGAGAGGACAGAGGAAGGAAGCATGATTGTTACCTCGCCACCAACACAACAGGGACTTGGTGCTCCTGGATGCGCAACACACATGAGTGCCTTCTTGCTGCACTACCTGCAACATGACCCTCGAATTGTGAGAATTAGAAATAATCCTGACTACTGGGTTGCCACACTGTTAGATCCCCGGTGCAAAAGTAAATTTGCAGAAATTATTCCTGCCATAGAAAGGGATGCACGCATGCAGGAGTATCAGCAGAGACTGTTGCAGAATCTTACATGTGCTTTTCCACAAAATACCAGTGGTGCACGTAGTGAATCTCACAGTTCCAACTTGCCAACCGTGGGACCGTCAAGTGTTCAGCTCTCAAACCGTAACAGAACCACAGTATCTGCTGGTAACATCCATTTTGCGGAATCATTTCACCACTTTTTTAGCCCATCCTTTGCAAGGCCACAGGAGACAAGAAGTCTGACACATAGTCAACGCCTAGAGACGATGGTACAGGAGTATCTCCAAGTAAACATTGAAGCCATGACTGTGTCACTGGACCCTTGCTCTTTTTGGGCTTCCAATCTGGATAAATGGCCGGAGCTAGCCACTTACACCTTGGAGATCTTGTCATGCCCCGCAGCCAGCGTTCTGTCTGAACGTGTGTTCAGCGCTGCTGGTGGTGTGCTGACAGATAAGCGCACGCGGCTCTCCATTGATAATGTAGACAGACTCACGTTCATAAAGATGAACAAATCATATATCCGAAACGACTTTTCTACCCCTGTGTCATCCTGGGGAGAGTAAAAGCTTGATGATTAGTTAAAATCACCCTACCAACCGTTTTAAGCTTTCAAATTACTAATCATGTTTATCTGTATCTTGGCTGGAAAATAATTTGGGCTTTGTAGCAGTGTGCAGCACTGATTCTATTAGGCCATCTATAATAAGCTCCACCAGATTTAAAATTACTAATCATCTTTATCTGTATCTTGACTGGAAAATAATTTGGGCTTTGTAGCAGTGTGCAGCACTGATCCTATTAGGCCATCTATACTAAAGCTTCACCAGATTTAAAATTAATAATAATTTTTAGCTGCATCTAGCCCGGAAAATAATTTTGGGGCTCCTAGATGCGCAAGACACATAAGTGCCTTCTTGCTGCACTACCTGCAGCATGACCCTCATATTGTCAGAATTCAAAGTAATCATGACTACTGGGTTGCCACACTCTTAGATCCCCCAAACTTTTCGATCAACCTTTTCATTTTAATAAAGACCAAAAAAATGGTCATTTTTGAAACTATAAGCATTAGCAGGTTGTTAGAAACTGAAATCAAACAGTTTTCAACTCAAAACTTTATTCTAGGTGATGTTACATTTTCACATAGGACCCCTTGTTCGAAAGGAGCTTCTGAACTCTCTCGTCCATTGAATTTGTCAGGTTTTGGATGGTTTCTGCTTCAATTGTTTTGCATGAGGACAGAATACCCTCCCAGAGCTGTTGCTTAGATGTGAACTGCCTCCCGCCATCATAGACACTCCTTTTAATGATGCTCCAAAGGTTCTGAATGGGGTAGAGGTCAGGGGAGCATGGGGGTCACACCATAAGTTTGTCCCCTTTTATGCCCATATCAGCCAGAGATGCAGATGTTTTATGTGCAGCATGAGATGGTGCATTATCATGCAAAAAAATGATCTTGCTGTGAAATACACGGTTCTTCTTCTTGAACCATGGCAGGAAGTGCTGTTTGAGAAAATCCACATACATTATGGAGTTCATCTTTAGCGCCTTCAGGGATCCTAAAGGGGCCGACAATCTCTCTCCCCATGATTCCAGCCCAAAACATTACTCCACCTCCTCCTTGTTGGCGCTGTAGCCGTATTTGTTTGGGGTGTCCATCAACCAGCCATCCTCCACTCCATCCATCTGGACCATCGAGCGCTGCACGGCACTCATCCGTGAACAAAACAGTTTTGAAATCAGTCTTCATGTAATGTTTGGCCCACTGGAGCCGTTTCTGCTTGTGTGAAGTGGATATAGGAGGTCGACAGGATGGCGTATGCACAGCTGCAAACCTCTGAAGGACCCTGCATCTTGTTATTCGGGGGACGTTGGAGGCACCAGCAGCTTCAAAAACTTGTCTGCTGCTATGACAAGGCTTTTTTGCCGCTGCTCTTTCAACCTGACGTAATTGCCTGTAGGAAAGAGTCCTCAATTTGCCCTTATCAGCACGCACACGTGTGTACTGTGAATCAGCTACATACTTCTTGATTGCCAAGACACTTCATCCTGATCATCGCACAATGTTGATTGTAGTCATGCCTTGACCTAAACACTCCACAATTTGTTGCTTCTCAGCAGCCGATACATCCTTTTTCTTTCCCATTTTGGCAGAAAATGTAGGCTGCTTAATAATGTGAGACAGCCTTCTTAAGTAGTCTTGCCTTTCATTGGACACACCTGCCAAACTAATTAGCACAGGTGTCTGCAATTGCTTACAGTGATATAAAGAGCCCTGACACACATCACCATCAATGAGTTTAACTGACAAACAAACAAATTCTTCCCTTATCACTCCTAAACACTTTTTGCATAATAATTTAGAACACAGTGTACATGTGCTTTTCCACAAAACACCAGTGGTTCACGTAGTGAATCTTACAGTTCTAACTTGCAAACCGTGGTCTGTATGGAGTTGTTCAATAAAGGGCCCAAAATTAAGATAACATAGATGGGAGAGGTCTCTATGAATAGGAATTCCTATGTATTTGATACCCTGTGAGGGCCAGGCAAAGGGAGAGTTGGACTGGATGGAATCCTATATGGATTTGGGGAGGGAGACATCGAGGGCCTCAGACTTCGCTGCATTGATTTTAAAATTTGACCATGTAACAAAGTGATCTATTTCAGCCATAACAGCATGGATGGATATATGTGATTGAGTGATATATACTAGGACATCATCAGCAAATAGAGAGCACTTGTACTCGGTGCCTCCCACCTCAATCCACCTAATATTGGGGTTATGGCTAATTGATGAGAGCAGGTGCTCCGTCACTAGGATGTATAAGAGAGGGGACAGAGAAAATCCCTGCCTTGTCCCATTGGTGATTGTGAAAGGTGATGAAAATGTTCTGACGCGCCCCCTGGGCCTTGGGACACCCGGAGCCGGACCCTTTTTGGTGGATGCTGGTGGTTGTAGTCTCCGTGGCGGCGACCCGGTTCCGTGGCTCAGGGCGGTCAAACCAGTGGCGGAACTATTTATGTGGTTTTGATGTTTAAATGTCCGACTACGCCACCCGTGGATTGCGGTCAGAGTGAACCGCCGCTCCAGGGCAGACCGCTGAGGCTGGTGTTGTGGGTGCAGCAGAGCGTAGCATAACTCCCCACGGGAGGAGTATAGCCTCAGGGCAGTGTATGCGGAGGATGGGGGTGATGGTGCAGGGCAGCAGCAGTAACGACACGGAGTCAGTGATGCAGTCCAGGGCCTTTACTCACAGTTCTTATTATCCAGACCACGTCTGCAGGTAACGGCTGCCCACGTCGTACTGTGCTCACCAGGTGAGGGGCTCTGACAACTCCCAGATAACTTTGGAGCGCTTCACAGGACCCCCTTTGTGTGTCCTTTGTCTGGCTTTTCTTACCAACCCTTCTGTCCGGCTGCCTCGGGCTTCCTCTTGGTAAACTTGGCGCCAGTTTCCCTGACCCTATGTGGTGCCTTCCTAGCGGGTGTAGCGAGGGGCTGCGCCACATAAAATGTCACAGCCTCCTGTTTCTAGCTGAGGGTCGTTTCCTGCCTCCACTAGTTTCGGGGACCGGTCTCCCCCTTTGGCCTGACCCCTCCACGCAGGTGGATTCGGGCGTGCGGTGGCGACTCGCCCGTCCGCACCCCTGGGATCCCTTCGTTCCTCGTTCCTGGAGCCTTCTCCGCTCCTCTTCCTTCCTTCTCCCTCTTCCAGGCCTGGGCCTCTGTTACTAGGCCCGCCTCCGGAGCAGAGCTCATGCAGAGCCCCTGCTCCCTGCCACTTCTGCTCAGACTTCTCTGCACTGAACTAAGATGGTGCCCACCTTTTATACTCCCTTCTCAATGCACCCAGGAACTGCTTCCTCCCTGCTCCTGCACTACAGGGTTCCCCTTCCTCAGTGTTCCCTCCCCCCACTCCAGCCAGGGACAGGGACTGTCGTGCCCATCTCAGGGGCATATTGGTCGCCCTCCCCCACGGCAATGTGGTGTAATGCATGCAGGTGTCGGGTCCTGATCCACACTACATCCTTACCTGAGAGTGAGATATCACACCTCTGGGTGAGGTGCAATACCTCTGTAGCAACCGAGCCCTCAGGATGCTACAGTTCCATTTATCTTCAGCCTAGGTGACGTATTGCGATACAGGGCCGTGATTTTGGCTATAAAAGGGTCCCCTAGACCCCTACCCCAAGCTTTTTAAGAGAATCATATATGGCGTGCCAGGAGACTCTATGGAATGCTTTCTCAGCATCCAACGAGAGTATCTAATTACAAATTTTTAACTGCATCTAGCCCAGGAAATACTTTGTGCCTAGTAGCAGTGTCTGCTAGTCAGCGGATTATCCCGGCTGTTAAGCAAGCTACACCACCTGTAGTTTGGACACTTAATTTTTTCAAAGGAAATTCTTCGGGACCACGGGATACTCAGTGAAGAGCATCAGGAGGCACCCCAAGGCATAGGGGCTGGGACTGGCAGTAGGATGCCTTGCGGTGGACAGCCGAGCTCGATCCTTATAAAAGCTTTTTAACTGCAGCAGCTTTAGTGGACGCTACTGGAGCTGGAATTAGGCGGCTGCTGGCATGAGACTTGCCCTCCAATAGATCCTTGTAAATGGATTTAAAGTGTATTAATTCAAATTAGAGAGACAATTTAAATTAAAAAGCTTAGAGCTGCCTCCACCACAGGGGGGCTCGCTCGACCCACCAGCGGACAGGCACCAGTATTGGGAGAGGGGGGCTGGCCGTCAGGGTTCACCGTGGCTCTGGCACAAACCCAGCGACGCGGAGGTGGCACGGGCAGGAGCGGACTGAACGTGTCGGCTTCTCACTTTGTGGATTTTAGAAGGGCATGACATGCCTATATCTGTGTCTCCCCCTCCTTTTACTCCTCCACCTCTTTTCTTTTCGCATGACTATATGTACTTGTCACTTTTCCATGTGTTAGTTGTGTCTTCTGAGCAGTTTGTCAGCTTTTGAACACCTTTGAAGGTGTTTTCTATGTGTTTCTATGCGTTTTTGTTTGCCTGCCATTGGTTTTAACGGTGTTCGAAGGTGTTCGACGAACAGTTCGACGAACAGTTCGGCGAACACACGGGTGTTCGACGAACCGAACCGAACTCGAACACTACGGGGGTGGCTCAACACTAGTGCTGATAAGGGCAAATTGAGGACTCTTTCCTACAGGCAATTACGTCAGGTTAAAAGAGCAGTGGCAAAAAAGCCTTGTCATAGCAGCAGACAAGTTTCTGAAGCTGCTGGTGCCTCCAACGTCCCCCGAACAACAAGATGCAGGGTCCTTCAGAGGTTTGCAGCTGTGCATACGCCATCCTGTCGACCTCCTCTATCCACTTCACACAAGCAGAAATGGCTCCAGTGGGCTAAACATTACATGAAGACTGATTTCAAAACTGTTTTGTTCACGGATGAGTGCCGTGCAGCGCTCGATGGTCCAGATGGATGGAGTGGAGGATGGCTGGTTGATGGACACCCCATGCAAACACGGCTACAGCGCCAACAAGGAGGAGGTGGAGTAATGTTTTGGGCTGGAATCATGGGGAGAGAGATTGTCGGCCCCTTTAGGATCCCTGAAGGCGCTAAAGATGAACTCCATAATGTATGTGGAATTTCTCAAACAGCACTTCCTGCCATGGTTCAAGAAGAAGAACCGTGTATTTCACAGCAAGATCATTTTTTTGCATGATAATGCACCATCTCATGCTGCACATAAAACATCTGCATCTCTGGCTGATATGGGCATAAAAGGGGACAAACTTATGGTGTGACCCCCATTCTCCCCTGACCTCTACCCCATTCAGAACCTCTGGAGCATCATCAAAAGGAGTGTCTATGATGGCGGGAGGCAGTTCACATCTAAGCAACAGCTCTGGGAGGGTATTCTGTCCTCATGCAAAACAATTGAAGCAGAAACCATCCAAAACCTGACAAATTCAATGGACGAGAGAGTTCAGAAGCTCCTTTCGAACAAGGGGTCCTATGTGAAAATGTAACATCACCTAGAATAAAGTTTTGAGTTGAAAACTGTTTGATTTCAGTTTCTAATAACCTGCTAATGCTTATAATTTCAAAAATGACAATTTTTTTGGTCTTTATTAAAATGAAAGGTTGATCGAAAAGTTTGGGGGATCTAAGAGTGTGGCAACCCAGTAGTCATGATTACTTCGAATTCTGACAATATGAGGGTCATGTTGCAGGTAGTTCAGCAAGAAGGCACTTATGTGTCGTGCGCATCTCGGAGCCCCAAAATTATTTTCCGGGCTAGATGCAGCTAAAAATTATTATTAATTTTAAATCTGGTGGAGCTTAGTATAGATGGCCTAATAGGATCAGTGCTGCACACTGCTACAAAGCCCAAATTATTTTCCAGCCAAGATACAGATAAACATGATTAGTAATTTTAAATCTGGTGGAGCTTATTATAGATGGCCTAATAGAATCAGTGCTGCACACTGCTACAAAGCCCAAATTATTTTCCAGCCAAGATACAGATAAACATGATTAGTAATTTGAAAGCTTAAAACGGTTGGTAGGGTGATTTTAACCAATCATCAAGCTTTTACTCTCCCCAGGATGACACAGGGGTAGAAAAGTCATTTCGGATCCATGATTTGTTCATCTTTATGAACGTGAGTCTGTCTACATTATCAGTGGAGAGCCGCGTGCGCTTATCTGTCTGCACACCACCAGCAGCGCTGAACACACGTTCAGACAGAACGCTGGCTGCGGGGCATGACAAGATCTCCAAGGCGTAAGTGGCTAGCTCCGGCCATTTATCCAGATTGGAAGCCCAAAAAGAGCAAGGGTCCAGTGACACAGTCATGGCTTCAATGTTTACTTGGAGATACTCCTGTACCATCGTCTCTAGGCGTTGACTATGTGTCAGACTTCTTGTCTCCTGTGGCCTTGCAAAGGATGGGCTAAAAAAGTGGTGAAATGATTCAGAAAAATTGATGTTACCAGCAGATACTGTGGTTCTGTTACGGTTTGAGTGCTGAAAACTTGACGGTCCCACGGTTGGCAAGTTGGAACTGTGAGATTCACTACGTGCACCACTGGTGTTTTGTGGAAAAGCACATGTAAGATTCTGCAACAGTCTCTGCTGATACTCCTGCATGCGTGCATCCCTTTCTATGGCAGGAATAATTTCGGCAAATTTACTTTTGTACCGGGGATCTAACAGTGTGGCAACCCAGTAGTCAGGATTATTTCTATTTCTCACAATTCGAGGGTCATGTTGCAGGTAGTGCAGCAAGAAGGCACTCATGTGTGTTGCGCATCCAGGAGCACCAAGTCCCTGTTGTGTTGGTGGCGAGGTAACAATCATGCTTCCTTCCTCTGTCCTCTCCCCCCAACCTCGCACAACAGAAATGTGATCAAGGTCTCCCTCATCTGATGAGTCTTCCATCAGTTCGTCCTCCACTTCTTCCTGGGCTCCGGCACCTTCCTCACTAGTTTGGCTGCTACCATGCACCCTGGTAAAACCATCTCCCCCACCCTCACATGCCTTCCGCCTTGGTGCTGCCGACCGTCTGGACCTTGCAGATGTTAGCCCTTCCGCATACAGCTCCTCCTCCTCTACTTCCTCCACCTCCTCTTGTGCCACCACCTGACTCCGAATTCTGTTTAACATGTGCTCCATCGTGTAAATCACCGGAATAGTCATGCTGATAATGGCATCGTCAGCACTAAACATCTTCGTCGCCATTTCAAAACTGTGCAGAAGGGTGCATAGGTCCCTGATCTGAGACCACTCCTCCAGCGTGATTTGCCCCACCTCTGGATCTCGTTGGCCCAGGCTATACGTCAGAACGTATTGCACCAGGGCTTGTCGGTGCTGCCACAGTCGCTGCAACAAGTGCAGAGTTGAATTCCACCGGGTAGGCACATCGCATTTTAGCCGGTGAAGTGGCAGGCCCAACGACTTCTGTAGAGATGTAAGTCGCTGAGCTGCGGGATGCGAACGGCGGAAGTGAGCACACAGAGACCGTGCCCTCTGCAGAAGGCCATCTAGTCTGGGATAATGGGCTAAAAATTGCTGTACAACCAGGATCAACACGTGAGCCATACAAGGCACTTGTGTGACATTGCCCCGGCGAAGGGCTGCACCCAGGTTTGCAGCATTGTCGCACACGGCCTTCCCTGGTTTCAGGTCCAGTGGAGACAACCATTCATGAAATTGGTTCTCCAGAGCTGACCACAACTCCTCAGCTGTGTGACTCACATTTCCCAGACATTTCAATGTAAAAACCGCCTGATGACGTTGAGCCCTACTGCCAGCATAGTAAGGAGGTGTGCAGGATCCCTTCTGCGCAGTTAGAAAGCTTGTGGCATGACCAGACAGGCTTTGGGTGCAGGTGGAAGACCGAGAGGAGGTTGAGGAGGCAGAAGCAGTGGAGGAACTTTGACATAAAGAGGATTGACGCACAACTCGTGGGGACGGCAAGACTTGGACAGCAGCCCCTTGTCCTGCTGTCACCATAGTTACCCAGTGCCCAGTCAGCGACATGTAACGCCCCTGTCCATGCCTACTCGTCCAAGTGTCTGTGGTGAAATGCACCCTGTCACACACAGAGTTTCTCAAAGAAGCGGTGATGTTGTGTGCGACATGCTGGTGGAGCGCAGGCACACCTTTCTTTGAGAAGTAGTGCCGACTGGGCATCTGGTACTGGGGCACTGCGACGGACATAAGATCTCGAAAATCCTCTGTGTCCACCAGGCGGAAAGGCAGCATTTCTGTAGCCAAGAGCTTGCAGATGGTGAAATTCAACCTCTTAGCTTTCTCATGGCTAGGAGGAAATGGTCTTTTACTTGTCCACATCTGAGGGACCGAGGGCTGGCTATTGTGCTTAGACGGGGTTGATAAGGGTGTCCCCGGCAAACTGCCGGTCTGTGAGGAAGATGCAGGCGGACATGTTAGGTTGCCTTGATCCAAAGGTGGTGCTATCGATGTCGGACAGCGCTCAACACCAGCTGGTGTTACCACCTCCAAAGAAAATGATGACCTGCCAATCACGCTGGCTGTTGCGGGTAAAGAGGTGGCAGGTCTGCGCCCCAAAACAGGTGTGACTGCTGTCCCCCCAGTCACAGAGGATGAAGAGGCCGCGGATGCACAAGATATGGCAGACGGCGATTGGCCCGGCCGGCTAGGCCGCATTGTAGCACACTGAGCTTCCCACTGCAACTTATGCTTCATGTCCATGTGCCGGTTCATGCATGAAGTACTCAAACTATGTATTTTTTGGCCTCTACTTAGCTTTTGCTGACAAATGTTACAGATAACACGAGTTGGGTCATCTTTATCGATCTGAAAAAATGCCCAGGCTATGCAAGGCTTAGCACCCATGCGACCTGAAGAGCCACCACGACTTGTGGTGAGAGGCAGAGTTGTGTTTGAGGATGCAGTTGTTGACGTGCTTCCAGTACTACGTCTCTGTCCAGGAAGGCGCAACCTGACCTCGTCGTCACTAGCATCTTCCTCCACCTCCTCTGCTGACCTCATCTCTTGGCTGACTGTGGGTTGACAGTAAGTGGGATCTCCGACCTCATCATCATCACCCTGTGCGTTATCACACCCGTCGTCCTCAGAGCCAACCTGTTCCTGCCCTGACAAAAAACTAAAGTTGTCGCTCCAATCAGGTATTTGAGTCTTATCATCGTCTTCCTCATTGTCTCCACCAACAGGAGTTACAGTTTGGGAATGAGGGTCTACATTATGGTCAGAACCTTCTGCGTCTGGTCCTGGATCCGACTCATAAAGATTCTGGGCATCAGTGCAGATCATTTCCTCGTCTGGATTCACAGAAGCGCTGGAGTCGACCTCTGATTCCCAGGCTATAGTATGAGTAAACAGCTCTGCAGACTCAACCATCTGTTCTACCTCATACTCAGACGGGCAGCTGGAGATTTGGGAGCTGTGAGGAAGCAAGTGCGATTTGGGTGACACCTTTGAGGACTGGAGTATTTGTGATGTTGAAGTTGATGTGGAGGAGAGCCCACTTAAAGGAGCACTTGATATCCGTTGAAGCACCTGCTGTTTTTGTGCCTCATCTGGAATTTGTAGCGATTGGCGTGGCCGTAAGAAAGGGATCTTATCACATTGTCCGCTAAAAGAAGTAGACATTTTAGTTTGGCTGGAAGATGGTCTTACTTCTGCAGATGTTACTGTTGCTTTAACACCTACCCCACGGACACAACCTTTTTTCCCCTTCCCAACACGCCTATTCCCCTTTCCACCAGCAGCAGGCCTTTTTCCACTCATTTTGGTGGTTAACTAATTCACAACTCTGGAGTTGTTTGCACAAAAAAACAATGGATGGTAACCGAGCAGAGCTGAGTGGCCAAACTGTGGTATTAGGCCAAAACTATTGGCTGGGTTAGATGCAGAAAAAAATTATTTTGAATTTGCAACCTGATGGAGGTCAGTATAGATGGACTAATACAAATCGTCCCACACACTGCTAGAAGCCCAAATATTTTTTCAGAGGTACTGTAGATGCAGATAAAAATTATTTTTAATTTGCAACCTGATGGAGGTCAGTATAGATGGACTAATAGACCAAGTCCCACACACTGCTAGAAGCCCAAATATTTTTTCAGAGCTAGATGCAGAAAAAAATTATTTTTAATTTGCAACCTGATGGAGGTCAGTATAGATGGACTAATAGACCAAGTATCACACACCGCTAGAAGCCCAACTATTTTTTCAGAGCTAGATGCAGAAAAAAATTGTATTCAATTTGCAACCTGCTGGAGGTCAGTATAGAAGGACTAATAGAACAAGTCCCACACACTGCTAGAAGCCCAAATATTTTTTCAGAGTTAAATGAAGAAAAAAATTATTTTTAATTTGCAACCTGATGGAGGTCAGTATAGATGGACTAATAGACCAAGTCCCACACACTGCTAGAAGCCCAAATATTTTTTCAGAGCTAGATGCAGAAAAAAATTATTTTTAATTTGCAACCTGATGGAGGTCAGCATAGATGGACTAATAGACGAAGTCCCACACACCGCTAGAAGCCCAAATATTTTTTCAGAGCTAGATGCAGAAAAAAATTATTTTTAATTTGCAACCTGATGGAGGTCAGTATAGATGGACTAATAGACCAAGTCCCACACACTGCTAGAAGCCCAAATATTTTTTCAGAGCTAGATGCAGAAAAAAATTATTTTTAATTTGCAACCTGATGGAGGTCAGTATAGATGGACTAATAGACCAAGTCCCACACACCGCTAGAAGCCCAAATATTTTTTCAGAGCTAGATGCAGAAAAAAAATATTTTTAATTTGCAACCTGATGGAGGTCAGTATAGATGGACTAATAGACCAAGTCCCACACACTGCTAGAAGCCTAAATATTTTTTCAGAGCTAGATGCAGAAAAAAATTATTTTTAATTTGCAACCTGATGGAGGTCAGTATAGATGGACTAATAGACCAAGTCCCACACACCGCTAGAAGCCCAACTATTTTTTCAGAGCTAGATGCAGAAAAAAATTATATTCAATTTGCAACCTGCTGGAGGTCAGTATAGAAGGACTAATAGAACAAGTCCCACACACTGCTAGAAGCCCAAATATTTTTTCAGAGCTAAATGAAGAAAAAAATTATTTTTAATTTGCAACCTGATGGAGGTCAGTATAGATGGACTAATAGACCAAGTCCCACACACTGCTAGAAGCCCAAATATTTTTTCAGAGCTAGATGCATAAAAAAATTAATTTTAATTTGCAACCTGATGGAGGTCAGTAAAGATGGACTAATAGACCAAGTCCCACACACTGCTAGAAGCCCAAATATTTTTTCAGAGCTAGATGCAGAAAAAAATTATTTTTAATTTGCAACCTGATGGAGGTCAGTATAGATGGACTAATAGACCAAGTCCCACACACTGCTAGAAGCCCAAATATTTTTTCAGAGCTAGATGCAGAAAAAAATTATTTTTAATTTGCAACCTGATGGAGGTCAGTATAGATGGACTAATAGACCAAGTCCCACACACCGCTAGAAGCCCAAATATTTTTTCAGAGCTAGATGCAGAAAAAAATTATTTTTAATTTGCAACCTGATGGAGGTCAGTATAGATGGACTAATAGACCAAGTCCCACACACTGCTAGAAGCCCAAATATTTTTTCAGAGCTAGATGCAGAAAAAAATTATTTTTAATTTGCAACCTGATGGAGGTCAGTATAGATGGACTAATAGACCAAGTCCCACACACCGCTAGAAGCCCAACTATTTTTTCAGAGCTAGACGCAGAAAAAAATTATATTCAATTTGCAACCTGCTGGAGGTCAGTATAGAAGGACTAATAGAACAAGTCCCACACACTGCTAGAAGCCCAAATATTTTTTCAGAGCTAGATGCAGAAAAAAAATATTTTTAATTTGCAACCTGATGGAGGTCAGTATAGATGGACTAATAGACCAAGTCCCACACACTGCTAGAAGCCCAAATATTTTTTCAGAGCTAGATGCAGAAAAAAATTATTTTTAATTTGCAACCTGATGGAGGTCAGTATAGATGGACTAATAGACCAAGTCCCACACACTGCTAGAAGCCCAAATATTTTTTCAGAGCTAGATGCAGAAAAAAATTATTTTTAATTTGCAACCTGATGGAGGTCAGTATAGATGGACTAATAGACCAAGTCCCACACACTGCTAGAAGCCCAAATATTTTTTCAGAGCTAGATGCAGAAAAAAATTATTTTTAATTTGCAACCTGATGGAGGTCAGTATAGATGGACTAATAGACCAAGTCCCACACACCGCTGGAAGCCCAAATATTTTTTCAGAGCTAGATGCAGAAAAAAATTATTTTGAATTTGCAACCTGCTGGAGTTTAGTATAGATGGACTAATAGAACAAGTTCCACACACTGCTAGAAGTTGAAATATTTTTTCAGAGCTAGATGCAGAAAAAAATTAGATTGAATTTGCAACCTGGTGGAGGTTAGTATAGATGGACTAATAGAACAAGTCCCACACACTGCTACAAGCCCAAATATTTTTTCAGAGCTAGATGCAGATAAAAATTATTTTGAATTTGCAACCTGCTGGAGGTTAATATAGATGGACTAATAGAATGATGCTGTGCCCAAAAAGTTTTACTTCACTAGGTGCAGTAAAAAAATTTGTATTCTATACACACGTGTTGTAGCTTGCAACACAGATAGGCTTCTCCACTGACTAACACACACTGCAAGAGGACAAAAAGGATTTTCTTTGCTAGATTTAGCCAAATGCTGTGAAATAAACTTGCACAGCACTGGCACAGACCTGCCTGGCAAAAAGTGATAGGAACTGATATAACCTAGCCCTGAAAAGGACTGCAATTACAATTATTCTTTACTCCCAACCTATCTATTTAAGAGCACAGACCTGCCTGATAAAAGTGATAGGAACTGATGTAACCTAGCCCTGAAAAGGACTGCAATTACAATTAGTCTTTACTCCCAACCTATCTGTTTAAGAGTACAGACCTGCCTGATAAAAGTCGTAGGAAATGATGTAACCTAGTCCTTAAAAGGACTGCAATCACAACTATTCCCTACTCCCAAGCTATCTGTAGATTTGTGCGAAAATTGGGTTCAAATTAACAAAGTGTAGCACACACAGCAACAGCGGTGCCGTCTAACACGCAGCTGCAGCAGTGAGAAAATGGTGGCGACGGGGAAAATGGCTGGGTCTTATAGGGCAAGGACATGTGACATACACTGCCAATGACACATGGCCTTGCTTGTGTGAAAAAAAGCAGTTCGCTCCGTGTGTGCGCTGCTGATAGGCTGACAGAGTGCACCTCCCCACTGTAAATGCGGGAAAGAGAAAAAAAAATGGAGATCTTCATTATTTATGCAGAGATCCATCCCCTGCCCCTCCCCCCGCCCCGCTGTACACTCAAACTGCGTATTAACATTAATTTTCAGCATTACTGAGAAAAAATCCAGTTATGATTTTGGTGCACGAACAGTTATCGAACATAACCTCGAACAGCCAAATTTTTTTCAAATCGTTCGGGTTCACCGAACGGCTCGCACACCGCCCAAAACAGCTCGAATTTGAGATTGGAGAACAGTTCGAGTCGAACACCGCTCATCTCTAGTATTCAGTCACTCTGTGGTGGTAATATGTGGTCTGGTCATGGTGTGGTGATATTTGTCCCTTGTATGTGGCATTATTCAGTCACTATGTGATGGTAATCTGTGATCAGAGTCATGGTGTGGCATAAGAGCTTACACTCTACAGGAGAGAGAGGAGCCTGCTAATCATAAGCGCTTATGACGCACCCCCTGGGCCATATTCTTTAGGGGAATACCCGGAGCCGGATCAGATGGGAGTTGTAGTCTTCCGAGTGGCTGTGACCCGGTCCGTGCCC
This sequence comes from Phyllobates terribilis, assembly GCF_046119375.1. NCBI lineage: Eukaryota > Metazoa > Chordata > Amphibia > Anura > Dendrobatidae > Phyllobates > Phyllobates terribilis. Next base: position 527,253,045 of record NW_027362764.1, on the reverse strand, counting down.
AGGGTATCAAACTCAGTTGTATGTGGCAGTCATACAGATGTTATAAGTTCTTTATTGTCGACTACGCCACCCGTTGTGTTGCGGTCACTGTGGCCGCCGCTGCAGCAGGGTCCGCTGAGGCTGGTGGTGTAGGTGCAGCTTTGGTGATATAACCCCCAACGGGTGGGGTATAGCCTCAGGGGGATCAGGTGCAGAGGATGGGAGTTGTGGTGATGCAGTGTAGACGGCAATCAGAGACAGAGTCGGGTTATGCAGTTTAGGATGTTTACTCACTGCTGATGTTCTGGTCACTCCAGCTTCGAGTGACCTCCCGAGCCGTGCTGCGTCCACCAGGTTCTGGATCCAGCCAACTCCCAAATAAGTCCGGAGCGTGACCCTGAGCTCTCCTTCTGTCCTTTCTCTGGCCGTCCCCACTATTGATCCACCCAGGTCCAGCTCCCTCGGGCCTTCTGTTGGGAGACCCTTGGCCTTGGGTTCCCTGACCCTCCTCGTGGTATGCCTTCGTGGTGGATGTGGTGGGTGACCGTGGCAAATGCTGCCCACGGTCTCCGGTCTCTGGCTGGGGAGTGTTTTTGCCCCCACCAGCTTGGGTTCCGGTACCCTGATGCCGACTCTTCACCCGGGGATTTAATTTGGGGTCTTAGAGTCCTTTCTTCTGTTTCCCCCTCTGGGTCTCTCTCTCTCCTCTCTCACTCTGGGTCTCTCTTCTCCTCCGCTCGCTGACTTTCTCTCTGCAACTGACCCTGTTCTTAGTTGGTGCCCACCTTATATACACCCTCTATGTGTGAGCTCAGGTGACCAGCACCCAATGAGCTCCTATCTTTACCCAGGCTGCTCCCCCTATCTGCCCCTACACTACTTGGGATGTACCACCCCCCTCCCACTCCAGTCAGGAACCGACTCGGTCGTACCTGCACATTTCTAAGTGGGAGTACCGTCGGCCTGTTCCTCGGAAATGGGATGTGTGTAGTGCATGCAGCCTACCGAGCCCAGTTCCACACTCCATCCTTACCCGGGAGTGGAATATCACACCTCTGGGTTGAGGTGCAATACCCCTGTAGCAGCCGAATCCTCAGGGTGCTACATTCCCCCCTGGTAAATCACAGCACGTCCTCGGGCTGTAAGACATAACACCAAAAACATACAAATTTTTTTTTTTATAAACATATAAAACATATACATAATAAAACATCATATAAAACTTTTCAGATAAAACATTCTCGTCGCCTCTGGCTCCTCCTCCGGTCACTGTGCAACTGTTGACCGGGCAAAGTGCGACAGTCTTTCTAGAAAAATGGTTTTCCTATAAAACCGGTAGGGGGCGCTTTAGGACGCGCAACTATATACAAGGATATGGCCGCTCTCAGTCCTCGGCCAGTTAAGGAGGGAAAGGGAATGGCTGCTCACAGTCCTCAGCCTGTGGGATTAAGGGTAAACGGGTAAACAGTTCACTCAGCTGGTCCCAACGGGGACTATATTTGCAGTAACAGTTTCTTTATACCCCGATCGGGTAACTATTTACAGCACCTACTCCGCTGTACTCAACAACGTCTTCCTCCTGCTCCTTCTTTGGGGATCTCAGCTTCAGACCCGTCCGGATCCTCTTGCTCCTCCTCCTCACATCGCAGCTCCTCCTCTGTCAGGCGATGCACATGGAGGGCGTAAGGTCCTTTGGCACACTTGTGCCGGGTAAAGGTGACCTCATCCCCGATATAAAGGTCACGACCTCTGTGCCCCTCCGGCAGATGGGACTCCACATCTCTGCGCGTGACAAAGACATCGCCGGGGGTGTTGTGGTCTCTGATGAAGCCCCACCCATGCTGCATGTTGAACTTAATTACAGTCCCGGTGGTGCGGGGACTGTGCGCTGCACGGGGGTCCCTCCTGGTTCGGCTCTTCTGCTCGCCGCTCCTTATTTGGGCCTGTTGTTCCCGGACCCGCCTCTCTCTCCGCTCCCTCGCAAACTCCTCGAGCTGCTGTCGGCAGCACTCAGCACGCTCCGCTGCAGCTGCCCTGGTTTCTTGAGTGAACCCCATTAGGTCTTCTCCAGTGGGGTCCCACTCAAATTGGGTCTCTTCAAGCGGGGGCGAGATCCTTATCACGGGCTTCGGAGCCGGAATCAGGGGTGCACACATGGCCCCAACTCTCCTCTGGTGCTCCAGTTCATAATATCTCTGGGGCCAGATGAAAGGCTGTCCGTCCGGCCACGTGTGCTGGGCAAACAAGTCCTCTCCCAGACGCGGCACCCTTGGTTTTACGGGTGCGGGCGCGGTGGTGGTGGTGCCCGGGTTGCCCAGGCCTTGCGGCCAGGCCTGGGGCACCTGGAAGGTGAAGGGCACCGTCAGGACGGCGGCGCCCTGGGCTACCTGGCCTTGCGGCCAGGCCGGAGGCTCCGCGGAGGTCGGGGGCGCTGTTGGTGATGCGACGCCCGGGAATTCTAGGCCCTGCGACCAGGCTGGTGTTACTTCCTGTTTTGCCACGCTCGGGGTCGGTGCGCATGGCGTCACAGGGGTCGCGGCGGCGGCTTCCGGTTGGGGCCTAGTCTGCGTCGGTGACATGGCGTTTTCGGGCACAGCAGGGGGACTTTCGGGCTCTGCGACGGGGAGCTGGGGCAGGTAAGCGGTGTCCTGGTTTGGGGTATAGACGTCCCCTTTACCTGCCTCCATGCGTTCGGCTCCCTTCTCGGCGCCGTCTCCGGCCTTGGGTCCTCCCGCGCCATCCTCAGAGGCGGTCTGTCTCCTCATCTTGGCTGGCGTGCTCCGGGTCTTGGTTTGCTGGGCCATCTCTCGGCTCCACTCCGCCAATGTCTCTCGCTGTACCCGGGCCATCCTCCGTGCGAGGCCCTCCAGGGCAGTCTGTGCACACTCCCGGTCTCGGGGGAGCTGTGCGAGGACCTCCACTAGGCCTAGTGGGGTCGTGGTTTCCAGCAGGCTCCTGACCAACGGGTCGGTGCTGCTCTGCTCTTCTTCCAGCAGGCTCCTGGCCAGCGGGCCGGTGCTGCTCTGCTCTCTGGCCATCTCCGGGTGAGCTTCTCTGCTACTCCTCTCCAGGCTTCTTGCCTCCGGGTGCGCTCGCTCCAGACTGCTCCAGGCGGCACCCATCTTTGCTCTCTCCTTTCGTCTCCTCCCCCTTCGAGGGCGGTCCCGGGGCCACTTGGTGACTGTCAGCTCCAGGGGCTGTTCTTTCACGCTGACAGACACCTCTAGCATCACAGTCTCTGTTGGTGGGGGCGGTTTCCACTTTTGGCGCCATTTTCGGTCCTGGCCCACGATGGGAGGTGGCCTCTCGCCACCCTCTGGCACGCCCATAATGGCGTCCGCTCTTCCAAGGCGGGAAACCTTTGGAAATGGCGGGAATCGCTTCCCAGTGGCGGGAAACTCTGCAGATGGCGGGAAAACGCTGTTAATGGCGGACAACCGGCGGGAATCGACTGGTGATGGGGTCCGATGGCGGGGACCCTCCGGAACCGGCAGGAGACTTCTTTTTGAGGTAAACTCGCACTTTTCTTCAGGCACGCAGTACCCGGGTGTTGCGGGCACGTAATCCTGCCGACTACGCCAAAGTTGACGCACCCCCTGGGCCATATTCTTTAGGGGAATACCCGGAGCCGGATCAGATGGGAGTTGTAGTCTTCCGAGTGGCTGTGACCCGGTCCGTGTCCAGGGTGTCAAACTCAGTTGTATGTGGCAGTCATACAGATGTTATAAGTTCTTTATTGTCGACTACGCCACCCGTTGTGTTGCGGTCACTGTGGCCGCCACTGCAGCAGGGTCCGCTGAGGCTGGTGGTGTAGGTGCAGCTTTGGTGATATAACCCCCAACGGGTGGGGTATAGCCTCAGGGGGATCAGGTGCAGAGGATGGGAGTTGTGGTGATGCAGTGTAGACGGCAATCAGAGACAGAGTTGGGTTATGCAGTTTAGGATGTTTACTCACTGCTGATGTTCTGGTCACTCCAGCTTCGAGTGACCTCCCGAGCCGTGCTGCGTCCACCAGGTTCTGGATCCAGCCAACTCCCAAATAAGTCCGGAGCGTGACCCTGAGCTCTCCTTCTGTCCTTTCTCTGGCCGTCCCCACTATTGATCCACCCAGGTCCAGCTCCCTCGGGCCTTCTGTTGGGAGACCCTTGGCCTTGGGTTCCCTGACCCTCCTCGTGGTATGCCTTCGTGGTGGATGTGGTGGGTGACCGTGGCAAACGCTGCCCATGGTCTCCGGTCTCTGGCTGGGGAGTGTTTTTGCCCCCACCAGCTTGGGTTCCGGTACCCTGATGCCGACTCTTCACCCGGGGATTTAATTTGGGGTCTTAGAGTCCTTTCTTCTGTTTCCCCCTCTGGGTCTCTCTCTCTCCTCTCTCACTCTGGGTCTCTCTTCTCCTCCGCTCGCTGACTTTCTCTCTGCAACTGACCCTGTTCTTAGTTGGTGCCCACCTTATATACACCCTCTATGTGTGAGCTCAGGTGACCAGCACCCAATGAGCTCCTATCTTTACCCAGGCTGCTCCCCCTATCTGCCCCTACACTACTTGGGATGTACCACCCCCCTCCCACTCCAGCCAGGAACAGACTCGGTCGTACCTGCACATTTCTAAGTGGGAGTACCGTCGGCCTGTTCCTCGGAAATGGGATGTGTGTAGTGCATGCAGCCTACCGAGCCCAGTTCCACACTCCATCCTTACCCGGGAGTGGAATATCACACCTCTGGGTTGATGTGCAATACCCCTGTAGCAGCCGAATCCTCAGGGTGCTACACTTACACTCTTTGACTCCGTCTTACAAACTGTGCTCCTCTGGGGACCGGTGATCTCAGATGTCCCAGGTACTGACCCCCACTGTACAAGGTATGATAATCCACAACTTATCACAGCTGCAGGATGTTATGGAAAGACCCATGCAACCACACAAAATTACATTAGCCTGCTCTCTGATGCTTCAACAATGTGGGGAATGGTGCCAGGTAAAGGTTTTCTTTTGCAATCCATGAATTGAATCTCAAAATGTTTGAATTCAAGTAAAACCGTGAGTTTCAGGAAATCTGATTTTAGCTTGATTCTCAACGGATCAATCCCCTCAGCTCTAGTTGCAACTAATCTTTTTTATACTTTTTTTAAGACAGCTTTGACCTGCAACTTTTATATAGAAATGCATTCACAATTATGTATTTTTTCTTGACAAAAGCTCAAACATGTTCCCTTCTCTCATACCTTTTAGGTTTTATATAAAGCTAATAAATATGCAAATTGCCTTTTCAGAGAGGAAACAGACTGTCAATTAGCATATTTAATTTCCCAATGGAGCATGCATGGCTTATAAGTCTTCTCACTCTGACATGCTAGGCTTGGCTTGTCACTAGTGTTGAGCGAGCACTAAAATGTTCGGGTGCTCGAAGCTCGGGCCGAGCTCGCCGTGATACTCGGGTGCTCGACCCGAGCAATGAGCCCAATGTTAGTCTATGGGAGACTCGAGCATTTTTGCGGTGGCACCCCCGGCAGTCTTTTAAAAGCCTAACAAGTGCCAAAACGATAGTGACAGTGCTCAAATGACATGGGGACAGCATGGGGATCGCCCCAGGAAGCATTTCTGACCCCCAGGTCACTGCTGTCAACAACGTGGTCAGAGGTATTAAGCCACTTTTACGGGCTCACAATAAAACGTTCAAAAACGAAGTGAAACTTTTTTCCTGTGAAATATGTTAAGGATAGTGTTGAGCGATACCTTCCGATATCAGGAAATATCGTATCGGATTGGATCGGACCGATACCCAAAAAGTATCGGATATCGCCTATTCCGATACCAGAAACCAATGCAAGTCAATGGGACACAAATATCGGAATGAAAATAAACCCTTTCTTTCCTTGTAGCTTAATTCTACATGAAGTAAAACAACTAAGAATAATGTAGAATGTATTACGCGAAAAGCCGGCAATTCATCAGCGGCATACACCGGTACCCGACAATTTACAACAGAAAGAATAGAGCTTCACACATAGATTAGATAGATAGAAACATGTCAGTCACATATATATGAAGTACAGTGACAGTGTTGCTTACTGTACTTGTCATTTAGTGTAAAGGATTTATTAAAAAAAATAATAGTGTTTTCATGCACCGTCTCTTTAAAAAAGCCGGCCCGCAATTCAACATCTGTACCCGACAATTTAGAATAGAAGGAATAGAGAATCATACATAGATTAGATAGATAGAAACATGTCAGTCACATATATATGAAGTACAGTGACAGTGTTGATTACTGTACTTGTCATTTAGTGTTAAAATAAAGGATTTATTTAAAAAAAATTGGCGTGGGGTTCCCCTTAATTTTAGTCTCTAGCGGAGGTTAAGCAGACGGCTGGGGCAGATGTTTGAAGCCTGGGAAGGGGGTAATACACACAGAGCTTCCCAGGCTACTAATATCAGCCCCCAGCTGAATACCTAGCCTTTACTAGCTATTAAAATGGGGGACCCCCTCAAAAAAATGACGTGGGGTCCCCTCTAATTTAATAGCTAGCAAAGGCTAGGCAGACAGCTGGGGGCTGATATTAATAGCCCAGGAAGGGTGCCATGAATATTGGCCCCCTCCCAGGCTAGAAACACCAGCCGTCAGCCGCCCCAGAAATGGTGCCTCCATAGGATGCGCCAATTCTGGCACTTAGCCCCCCTCTTCCCACTGCCCTGTAGCGGTGGCAGTGGGGTCATAGGGCTAGGGTTGATGTCAGCTTATAATGCCAGCTGACATCAAGCCCAGGTTAGTAATGGAGAGGCGTCTATAAGACACCCCCATTACTAACCCCATAGTCAAAGTTAAAAAAAAAAACACAAACACCCAGAATAAAGTCCTTTAATTGAAATAAACACAATTCTTTATTGTTCTAAATTAAACTCTACTTATCATCACGCCCATTCCAGCTGAAGCCAACGATCTCCTGCAATAAAAGAAAAATAATAAAGCAACCTCATCCTTACCTTTCCATGGTTCCCAGGACAGCTTCAGCTCTGCTACATCGAGATGACAGGCTGGACCGCAGCAGAACGCTGCCATCCAGCCTGTCATCCCACAGACACTGAGAAGCGCAGGCATGCTTGCGCTCCTCAGTGTCTCTCTGTGACGGCATCCAGATGAGCCGAGTTCATGTCCAATGAACTCAGCTCACCTCATGCACGTCACTGACAGCGTGGGAGAATTCTCCTGCACTCAGCGCTTCAGCGTGAGAATTTTCCCACGCTGTCAGTGACGTGCATGAGGTGAGCTGAGTTCATTGGACATGACCTCACCTCATTCACGTCACTGACAGCGTGGGAAAATTCTCACGCTGAAGCGCTGAGCGCAGGAGAATTTTCCCACGCTGTCAGTGATGTGCATGAGGTGAGCCGAGTTCATTGGACATGACCTCGGCTCATCTTTATGCCGTCACAGAGAGACACTCAGTAGCGCAAGCATGCCTGAGCTTCTCAGTGTCTGCGGGATGACAGGCTGGATGGCAGCGTTCTGCTGCGGTCCAGCCTGTCATCTCGATGTAGCAGAGTTGAAGCTGTCGTGGGAACCATGGAAAGGTAAGGATGATGTTGCTTTATTATTTTTATTTTATTGCAGGAGATCGTTGGCTTCAGCTGGAATGGGCGTGATGGTAAGTATAGTTTAATTTAGAACAATAAAGAATTGTGTGTTTATTTCAATTAAAGGACTTTTTTCTGGGTGTTGTGTTTTTTTTAAATACTTTACTAGAAATTCATGGTGGTCATGTCTAATATTGGCGTGACCCCATGAATTTCGGGCTTAGGGCCAGCTGATAATGCCAAGCTGGCCTTTATTACCCAGTGAGCCACCGCACCAGGGCCCTGGATGAGTTGGGTACAGCGCCAGAAGATGGCGCTTCTATGAACGCGCCATTTTCCAGGGTGGCTGCGGACTGCAATTTGCAGCGGGTGGGGCCCAGAAAGCTTGGGCCTTCCTGCGCTGCGGATTCCAGCCCCCAGCTGCCTAGTTGTACCTGGCTGGACAGAAAAATAGGGCGAAGCCTCACGTATTTTTTTTTTTAATTATTTCATGAAATTCATGAAATAATTAAGAAAAAAAGGGCTTCCCTATATTGTTGTGTCCAACCAGGTACAAATAGGCAGCTGGTGGTTGTGGGCAGCCCGTTCCTGCCTGCTGTACCTGGCTGGACACAAATATAGTGCGAAGCCCCATGTCAATTTTTTTTAAATTATTTCATGAAATAATTTTTTAAAAAAAGGGCTTCCCTATATTGTTGTGTCCGGCCAGGTACAAATAGGCAGCTGGTGGTTGGGCGCAGCCCATTCCTGCCTGCTGTACCTGGCTGGACACAAATATAGGGCGAAGCCCCACATCAATTTTTTTTTAATTATTTCATGAATTTCCTGAAATAATTAAAAAAAAATTGACGTGGGGCTTCGCACTATATTTGTGTCCAGCCAGGTACAGCAGGCAGGAACGGGCTGCGCCCAACCACCAGCTGCCTATTTGTACCTGGCCGGACACAACAATATAGGGAAGCCCTTTTTTTCATTATTATGTCATGAATTTCATGAAATAATTAAAAAAAAAAAATACGTGGGGCTTCTCCCTATTTGTGTGTCCAGCCAGGTACAACTAGGCAGCTGGGGGATGGAATCTGCATCGCAGGGAGGCCCAAGCTTTCTGCCCCCCCCGCCGTTGCAAATTGCAGTCCGCAGCCACCTCGGAAAATGCTGCGTTCATAGAAGCTGGAAAAATGTTTTGGGAAAAATTAATTAAAAAATAAATAATAATTTAGGGACTTCATCTTTATTAACTCCTCAAATGTCATTTATTGTTAAAATGAAGGATTTATTTTAAAAAAAATTGTCGTGGGATCCCCCATAATTTTAGGCTCTAGCGGAGGTTAAGCAGACGGCTGGGGCAGATGTTTGAAGCCTGGGAAGTGGGTAATACCCACGGAGCTTCCCAGACTACTAATATCAGCCCCCAGCTGAATACCTAGCCTTTACTAGCTATTAAAATGGGGGACCCCCCCAAAAAATGACGTGGGGTACCCCCTATTTAATAGCTAGCAAAGGCTAGGCAGACAGCTGGGGGCTGATATTAATAGCCCAGGAAGGGTGCCATGAATATTGGCCCCCTCCCAGGCTAGAAACACCAGCCGTCAGCCGCCCCAGAAATGAACTCTGGCACTTAGCCTCGCTCTTCCACGCTGCCCTGGTGCGGTGGCAAGGGGTAATAGAGTTGGGGTTCATGTCAGCGCCAGCTGCCATGAAGCCCAGGTTAGTAATGATGGGCGTCTATAAGACACCCCCATTACTAACCTGCAAAGTGTTAAAAAGAAAAAACACACTACACCCAGAAAAAAATAATTTATTTGAAATAAAACACACAATTTTATTTAATTCTTAGTTTACTAAAAAAAAATAGTTACCTGTCCACGTTCCTGCGCTGATCTCCCATGCACAGCTGTAACATCTGGAGATGGTGACAGATGTGCATGGCTGCTGTAAGCTCACACTGCCGGGAACACGTCCGCTCCCGGCAGCGGGAGCCACTGACTGAGTGCATTCAGGCAGCGAAGCTCCGGAGACCTCCTTTACGGCACTGCTGTACCGTGGGAATTTCTCACGATACAGCAGGGCCGTAAAGGAGCTAAGCGGAGCAGCGCTGCCTGAACTCCGGCGAACCCGCTTATGCAATGACGGGGCTGCTTTACAGCCCCATCATTCTAGCGGCGGCAGCGGTTCAGAGCGGTCACATTCTATGTGGCTGCTCTAAACTGGCGATCATCGTGGGACACTCGTGGACTACTACGGAGGGGTAAGGATAAGGTTGTGGTTTATTATTTTATATTTTATTACAGGAGATCGATGGCTTCGAGGAATTAGGTGTCTAGGTGAGTATAGGTGTAGTTTTTTATTTTTTACTTTATTTTAGGTGGCGATCGGCGGGGACAGGTAATGTATGAACTAATTTATTGTAGGCAACCACTGGCCACCAATGACATTTATTTAAAATTTATTGGGGACACAGTAGGGCAATTTAAATAGCAGGATCAGGCTGATGGGAACTACTGCTTCCATCGAGCTGATCCTGCTGGCACGAGCGGACGGTGGACAGACATAGGCCGATGGGAGTTGTAGTGTCACATCGGCCTATGTCTGCCTGCACGCACACACCCGCAGACATCGCACAGACACCGCACACACTCGCAGACATCGCACAGACATCGCACACACCCGCAGACATCGCACAGACACCGCACACACTCGCAGACATCGCACAGACACCGCACACACTCGCAGACATCGCACAGACACCGCAGACATCGCACAGACACCGCGCACACCCGCACACACCCGCACACATCGCACAGACACCGCACACACCCGCAGACATCGCACACACCCGCAGACATCGCACAGACAACCCGCACACACTCACAGACACCCCGCACACACTCGAAGACACACGCACAGACACCCACACACACCAATCATGACGGGCTGATCGTCTGGGAGGTGAGGCTGACCTGTGCGGCCGTGGGAAAGTTCATGTGAGTTCATGCAATGCAGTCAAGCATGAACTCACGTGAACCCTCTGAGGGCACCGTGGCTACTTCAAATGAACAGCTGATCAGCATCACCTGATACCTCAGCTGTTCATTTGAAATAACTTGCGGGAAAGCGCAGCACAGAACGGGAAAGCCGGCGGTGAAGTCTTTTCACTGCCGGCTTCCCCGCCCGGGTCCTTTGCTCCCCGCTCCTTGGTGCTGCGCTCCCCGCCCAGTCCTAACTTACGATCGGGATGGGAGGTGGCGAGGGGAGCGGAGGATCAGGGTGGGAGGCTGCGGGGAAGCAGTATGGGGCTGTGTGATTGTTTAAAAGCCGGCGGCTTTTTACCGCCCGCCAGCTTTTAAACGATCAGGAGAATTCTCCCACGCTGGGATGGCATTCTGATGACAGGCTGGATCTCAGCTGAGCACTGCCATCCAGCTTGTCATACTTCAGAGACACTGCAGAGCGCTGGCATTATGGGAACTTCCGATTCCGGTATTCGATATTATAAAAGTATCGGAATTAAGTATCGGAATTCCGATACCGCGAATATCGGCCGATACCCGATATTTCAGTATCGGAATGCTCAACACTAGTTAAGGAACATCCTTTCCAGGGAAAAGACTTGTGTATAAGTTAAAATAAATGACCAAAAACAAAAATACTCCTCCACACCTTCGGCTATGTTCACAAGTAGCATTTTTTATGCGTTTTTGCACTTTTGTATTGCTTTCAACTATGACAAATGCACTCACCGTGAAATGTCATTTTAACATTTTACAACCTTATCTGGCCATGTGCTGTGTGACACATGCATAAAATGCTGAAAAGACAAGGGAACAGCATGGGGAAGACCCCAGGAAGCATCTCTGACTCCCAGGTCACTGTCTAAAAGTGTGCCCATCAAAAGTGATCCTTACCGCATCAGAAGATGCAGACTTGCAACTATCCCCATGCAAGTTCTAGTCCCAGGGCAGTGTTCAATTGTACCTCCCCCATTACTTGCAATACAAGCTCAAGTATGCTGCCTGCCACCCACCCCCCCCCAGGCTGCAATACCTTACTGCTTGCTTGCTTGCACTTTAAATTGGACCTTTTAGGCATGTGGAGGCGGAATCTGGCCACCATGCCATGGCTGTGTCGGCGGCCTGGTATCCATACTCAGTCCCAAGCCGCCTGGTGGCCGGGTGTCCCCGCTTGCTCCCCAGCCTCCAGGGGGTGGCCAGGTGTCCATACTCGGTCCCCAGCCACCCCTATTTGTCCCGGTAACCTTTCCCACACTTTTCTTAGCCTGGCCTGCTTTAGGTCAGCATTGGCCGAGCCCACCGGACTATCAGACTCCTCCGGTGGGCCCTGGCTTCTCCATCAGGGGAGTTGAGAGTGCCAAGATGAGGAGCATGATGAGGATGATAGAAGTTAGCATCTGCTTTGTTTTGTTGTAATGCAAGCGCATTTATGTAGTAGCGGCTAGGCCTGAGGTGGTCAGCGTTTTGGCGCATATCCTACCTCCTCCGAGGATTGCTGGATGTTTTCCTGCTACTATCCAAGTTCTATGACTCCTGTTAAAACAAAGCTTCAGGTGATAAATGATGGATGAGATAGTGGCAAAGGAGAAAGAGCAGGAGGAACAGGGACCATTCACATCAATATCAGGCCAGTCAACCAGATATGTCTTGTAGGATATGTTTCTGTAACAAAAGGAGCGGTTCGGCTACACAGTTATAGGGCATACAGTGAGTGCAATGCCTACCAAAAATTTCGAGCCACTCCAATGCCCCTTGGAAATTACATGGAGGTCAGAGGGCGTTAACTAAACCTTTTTTTCCATTTATAGCAACTGGGTCTCCCGTGCACTGTTGGCCTAAGCAGTGAATGGAAGGCTTTCCAAAAATTATGAGGAACTGCAATGCCCCTTACAAGAGCCATGTGTGGCACCCCAGGGGTCTGGTCACCACAGTAATAGAGATATTACGTCGGAGAGCAAGTGGGAGGTTTCCTGGTCAGGATTCCTTAAACATGCAACATCCTCCTGCCCCAATCCTGGGAGGGGAGAATTCTGCCCTTATAAACTGGATCTGGGCGGGGTTGAGTGAGTCAGAGAACAGTCAGAGTCAGAGTGAGAGCAAGGGAAAGTAACAGCAAGGAGCTCTGTAGGAGCTAGGAGCTAAAGACTAGGGGCTGGAAGCTGAGCAGAGCTCGCCCTGGCAGAAGACAATAGGAACCGGATACAGGAGTCCGAAGCTGTGAGGACTTATATATCCAGCAGCAGAAACCAGCCGGCAGGGGATTTCAGGTCCTCTGGCCATAGAAGCCCGGAGGCTCAGTCACAAGCAAGGGACCAGCACCGCCGTCATAGAGCGGAGGCTAACAGAAGGCCCCAAGTCACCAGCCATACGGTTGAGCACTACACGGTACACTCAGGGACGTGGGCTACTTCTACCCGCTTACAGCAAGGTAGCCAGGAAGAGTGCAGACAGACGGGGAGGCCTACAACTCCACCTGGCCAGGGGAACTCCTGCTTGCTCACAGACTGACCAGGCCTCTTATGCTAGCCAGTACTCCCAGGAGGGTCTACCTTATAATCATCAGTAAAGACCCTGAACTGCACTGCAAAGACTCTGAGTCATTCCTGCTGCACTCGTGCACCATCACCCCCATCATCCACACTCACTGCCCTGAGGCTATACTCCTCCCGAGGGGAGTAATCCCATTCTATGCTGCGCACACAAAACCAGCCTCAGTGGTCTGCCTCGCAGCGGTGGTACTCCCTGACCGCAATCCACGGGTGGCGCAGTCGGACAATTAACCTCAAAACCTAAGAAAGACTGCCACTGGTTTGACCAGCTTGAGCCACGGGACCGGGTCACCGCCACGGAGACTACAGACCCCAGAGACCCGGCACCGGGTATCCCACACACGTGTACACACGGCCCAGGGGGCGCATCACATGCAGTACAGCATATTACAAACATAAGTCCCATTATTGGGGAGTGGGTGTCCCATGGTATTTGCTTATGCTTTCCAAGCAAAAGTTGCCAAAAATTAGGACGGAGCAACTTGCAATGCCCCTTACAAGAGCCATGCAGTACAGCATATTACAAACATAAGTCCCATTATTGGGGAGTGGGTGTCCCATAGTATTTGCTTATGCTTTCCCAGAAAAAGCTGACAAAAATTAGGACGGAGCAACTTGCAATGCCCCTTACAAGAGCCATGCAGTACAGCATATTACAAACATAAGTCCCATTATTGGGGAGTGGGTGTCCCATAGTATTTGCTTATGCTTTCCAAGCAAAAGCTGCCAAAAATTACGACGTAGCAACTTGCAATGTCCCTTACAAGAGCCATGCAGTACAGCATATTACAAACATAAGTCCCATTATTGGGGAGTGGGTGTCCCATAGTATTTGCTTATGCCTTGCAAGCAAAAGCTGCCAAAAATAAGGACGGAGGAACTTGCAATGCTGGCACCCTGGTGGTATAGTGGTGGTGGAGGCTGAGGATAAGGAGAGGAAGATTAAACAGCCGAAACAAGGAAGCGTATACCCATGTGTGGGTGTGAAGTGGTGCATGTGAATACACCTCCCGAAATAACACAGTGGATTTGACTTTATGTTACTCTGCTGTCATTTAGTGGTGATGAGAAGTCTGGCCCAATCCAGCCCTTGTTCATTTTGATAAGGGTCAGCTTGTCAGCATTGTCAGTTGACAGGCGAGTGCGCTTATCAGTTATAATTCCCCCAGCGGCACTAAAAACACGCTCCGATAACACGCTAGCGGCAGCGCAGGCCAGGACCTCCAAGGCGTACAGAGCGAGTTCATTTCAAGTGTCCAGCTTGGATAGCCAATAATTAAAAGGCACAGAGGAATCACGGAGGACGCTGGTACGATTGGCAAGGTACTCCCTCACCATCTTTTGAAACTTTCCACTCCTTGTGAGAGTACCCCGCGCCTCAGGGCCTGTAAGCTGGGCGGGTGTCAGAAAACTGTCCCAGAACGTTGACAGTGTTCCCCTGCCTCTGCTGGATTGGAGTTGCATCTCTCTCGCCTGTACGCCTTGGTTGGGCAACGAACTGTGACCTCTGCCGCTAGCGTGTTCAGATGGGAATTTTTTTAATAGTTCTGCAGCAAGGGCTTTCTGGTTTTGCCCCATTTTTGTAGACCTCTCCACCTCAGGAATAAGAGCGTGAAAGTTCTCCTTGTAGCGGGGGTCTACAAGTGTCACCAACCAGTAATGACTGTCACCCAACATTTTGACAACGCGAGGGTCACGGTTAAGGCAGCGTAACATAAAGTCAGCCATGCGTGCCAGACTGGTAATGGGCAAGATTTCCGTGTCCTCACCAAGATGACGACTGACCATGCTCTCCTTCTCCTCCTCCTCTTCCTACTCCCCCCTGTCCTCAGGCCACCCACGCTGAACCGACGGTATGACACTTGTACAGGTACTACCGTCTAAAACGCATGATTAGCAGCTCCTGTTCTTCCTCCTCCTCCTCTCCCTCATTGTCCCCCAATGCACGTTGGGATGAGATGAGGCTGGGCTGTGTGTAATCGCCTGCTACGGCTTCTTCATCCATCTCATCATACTCTGGCTGCAATGCCTCCTCTTTAATTCTCTGCAGAGAGCGTTGCAAAAGACAGACAAGTGGGATGCTGACACTAATGATGGCGTCATCGCCACTTACCATCTTGGTGGCCTCCTCAAAGTTTGTCAGGATGGTACATATGTCAGACATCCAGGTCGACTCCTGAGGTCTTATGCGTGGAGTCTGACCTGAATATCGACGGCCTTGTTGCAGCTGGTACTCCACAACTGCTCTCTTCTGCTCACAAATCCTTTGCAACATGTGGAGGGTAGAGTTCCAACGTGTGGGGACATCACGCACCAGTCGGTGTGCCGGAAGCTGCAAACGCTGCTGCATCACAGCAAGGGCGGCGGAAGCTGTAGCCGATTTGCGAAAATGAGCTGACAGGCGCCGAACTTTCACGAGCAGATCTGGCAACTCGGGGTACGATTTAAGAAACCGCTGAACCACGAGGTTAAGCACATGAGCCTGGCATGGTACGTGTGTGATCTCACCTCGCCTCAGAGCCGCCACCAGGTTACGGCCATTGTCACACACGACCATGCCGGGATGTAGGTTCAGCGGTTTCAGCCACAGATCTGCCTGCTCTTTCACAGCTGTCCACAACTCACAAACAGTGTGAGGTTTATCACCTAAGCTTATTAGTTTCAGCACAGCCTGTTGCCGCCTGATGGAGGCAGTACTGCAATGCTTCCAGCTTGTAACTGATGTGGTGATATCTGAGATGGAGGCTGAACATGAGGAGAAGGAGGAGGATACGCAGGAGCTGTACACTGTGGAGGCAACTCTGACTGACATAGGGCCCGCAATCCTCGGTGTGGAGAGGATGTGTTCCGTCCCAAGGTCCGACTGGGTCCCGGCTTCCACTATGTTTACCCAGTGTGCCGTCAGAGAGATGTACCGTCCCTGGCCACAAGCACTTGTCCACGTGTCCGCTGTCAGGTGGACTCTCCCAGCAACTGCGTTGTTGAGGGCACGGCAGATGCTTTGGGACACGTGCTTGTGTAGAGCGGGGATGGCACACCGGGCAAAATAGTGTCGGCTGGGGACCGAGTACCGAGGGACGGCCACCGCCATAAGATTGCGGAAGGATTCCGTCTCCACCAGCCTTAAAGGCAGCATTTCCAATGCAAGCATTCGTGAAATGTGCGAATTTAGGACTGTGGCCTGTGTGGCGTTAGCTGCGAATTTCCGCTTTCGTTCAAAGGTCTGGGATATGGACAATTGAACACTGCGGTGGGACGTGGATGTGGACGTTGATGCTGTTTCTTGAGAAACTGCCATAACAAGTGAAGACAGAGAGGAGGGGGCATCTTTACATGCAGTATAGACAGGGGATTGCCTTGCACACACAACAGGGGTTTCTATTGCACGCACAACCCTGGGTTTCGCCCCACAAAGTCGGGTGCTTTGCTGCCATGTGCCTGATCATGCTGGTGGTGGTCAGGCTGGTAGCTTTGTCACCCCTGCTGATGCTCGCATGGCAGGTGGAACATATGGCCTTTTTGGGGTTATCAGCAGAGTCTTTAAAAAAATTCCAGACTCTGGAAGACCTACCGCTTGTACTGGCAACGTCCCTCGTGTTGGTGTTACGGGGAACAGTTGCCTGCCTTCTGTCTGCGGCCACCACACTGCTTCTTCCTGCCTGTTGGGGTACTCTGCCTCCCTCCCCCTGTGTGCTGCTGGCCTCACTCTGCATGTCCTCCTTCCACGTTGGGTCAGTTACTAGATCATCCACCACCTCCTCCTCTTCCACTTGCGCACCACGATCCTCCTCCTCACTTCCTGGCAATTGTGTCTCGTCATCGTCCACCTCTTGTGACAGATTGCCAACGTCGACTTCCTGTGGCCGTGGCTGTTCAAATATTTGGGCATCGCAACATGGGATCTCCTCTTCCACCACTTCAAGCGTATCAGGCGAGGGGCCCAAATATGGAAATGGACCAGTGAACAGCTCTTCAGAGTGTCCAAGTGTGGGATTACTTGCTGTCTGACGACACTCGGCATGGTGGGAGGAAGGAGCATCAGGGTGAGGAGAAGTATGCGGTCGAGACTCACGGCTACTAAGAGTTGACCGTGTGGAAGACAGACCGGAGGTGGTGGTGCCCAGGTAACTGGAAGTATTGTCTGCTATCCAATTAATAACCTGTTCACACTGATCAGTTCTCAATACTGGTGTTGTACTGTGCTTCCCTAGTAATTCGGTCAAGAAGTGGGAGCGAGAAGATGTGGCTGTTGGTTGTGGCACATTTTCACCTTGGCCACGGCCCCGTCCTCTGCCCGAACCATCACCAGAACGTCCACTTCCACGTCCCTTGCCACGCGCCTTGCCCATTGTAAATGAAGTAAAATAGCTTACACTTGCACTATCAATGGAAAAAGGGTAATAAAGAGTAGATTAGAACCGTGGAAGAGGAAAACCACAGTTATTGTTTACTGGGGTATACCACACTTTTTAAATAGAGATATTTGCGGCTGAACAGTGAGCGACACACTCAAACTGCTTTTGTTTTAGATACCAAAGGCCCAAAACTGGATAGTACAGCGATTTGACCCGTGGAACTGCGAAACCACACTGGGATGTCGGGCCTACACAAGACTATTTTCAACAGATTTATTTTTGTGTCACAACAGTCAGGAGACACTACTGTTTTTCTTTACGGAAAAAACTACCAAAACCTGAATAATAGAGATTATTTACCGTGGAACAGCAAAACCACAGTAATAATTTACTGGTGTATACCAGGCTTTTTAAAATATATATATATTTGCGGCTGAACAGTGAGCGACACACTCAAACTGTTTTTTTTAGATACCAATGGCCCAAAAGTGGATAACACAGAGGTTTGTACCATGGAACTGCAAAACCACACTTGTGTTTCTCGGGCCTACACCAGACTATTTTCAACAGATATATTTGTGTCTGAAATATCAGGGAGCCACTATTTTTTTTTTTGACAGCAAAAAATGCAAAAAGCTGGATAATAGAGATTTTTTACCGTGGAACAGCAAAAGCACACTTCTGTCTCTCTGGCCTACACCAGACTATTTTCAACAGATATATTTGTGTCTGAAAAATCAGGGAGACACTATTATTACTTTTATTCAGCAAAAATGCCAAAAACAGGATAATAGAGATGTTTTACCATGGAACATCAAAACCACAGTAATAATTTACTGGTGTATACCAGGCTTTTTAAAATATATATATATTTGCGGATGAACAGTGAGCGACACACTCAAACTGTTTTTTTAGATACAAATGGCCCAAAAGTGGATAATACAGAGGTTTGTACCGTGGAACTGCAAAACCACACTTGTATTTCTCGGGCCTACACCAGACTATTTTCAACAGATATATTTGTGTCTGAAAAATCAGGGAGACACTATTTTTTTTTTTTTTACAGCAAAAAATGCAAAAAGAAGGATAATAGAGATTTTTTACCGTGGAACAGCAAAAGCACACTTCTGTCTCTCTGGCCTACACCAGACTATTTTCAACAGATATATTTGTGTCTGAAAAATCAGGGAGACACTTAGTATTTTTATACAGCAAAAAATGCCAAAAACAGGATAATAGAGATGTTTTACCGTGGAACATCAAAACCACAGTAATAATTTACTGGTGTATACCAGGCTTTTTAAAATATATATATATTTGCGGCTGAACAGTGAGCGACACACTCAAACTGTTTTTTTTTAGATACAAATGGCCTATAGAACTGCAAAACCACACTTCTATTTCTCTGGCCTACACCAGACTATTTTCAACAGATATATTTGTGTCTGAAAAATCAGAGGCACACTTTTTTTTTTTTGGGGGGGGGGGGGCACCAAAAGGTTAATAAGATGGGTATTTATACAATTGTGAAGGAGGAAAAAAAAAAGAGGATTTAGATAAAAAAAAAGGATTTTTCCTGGCCCCTGGGACCTGGAGCTAAGTCCAGCAATTTCAGCAACAGGAGCAGCACACAGGACTGTAATGCAGTGTTTGCTGGTATAACCACTGCGTCTCCTATACAGCCTGCCTGCCTGCCTGCCTGATATACCTGGGATGGATACTAGTCCTGAGAAGGACTGTTTGTTTGATCTGGCAGCCTTTACAGACCCTACACTAACTATTTTGCAGAATATATCTCTCCCTAAATCAGCAGCGCTGTCCCTACACTGTCTGATCCGGAGCGACTGTGTCCAAGATGGCGGCGCCTGGTTTTAAATACTCGAGGTGACGTTGTGCGGCCAGCCAATCACTGTAATGCCCACAAACAACATGGCTGCGGCATTACAGTGACTGGCTGGCAATCCCTGCATGTTCATTGGCTCTGCAAAGAGCACCAAACATGCAGGGCGGAGACCCGAGCTCCCGCCCGAGTAACCCGGAAAAGCTCGGTGCTCGACGAACATCCCGAGTAGCGTGATGCTCGGGCGAGTACCGAGCAGTGTCGAGCATGTACGCTCAACACTACTTGTCACTCTTCACAAGGAGAAATGTTACCCCTTAGATACATAGCTATTAATACATACTATCCCAGTACACACCGTCAGTGTGCTGAGCCATAGCAGCATTCCACAGCACTATATTTATCCTCTGGGTATTGTGTAAATGAGACATAGATCACCAGTGTGCTGAGCCTGAATAACAACGCATCATAATCTACATCTCCTTTGGGGACAAACAATATATATAGGCTCAGCACATTTCAGCTGAGCACTGAGCAAGAATAATGCAGTATTGTACTGCATGTATATTTTCTGGGCATTCTCCAAAGGATCCAGTCTACATTGTAATTGACATTAATGAGTAGTGGATCACAGTGATGGACACAGACAGAAGAGCGCCTCTCTTCAAGAAGAGTATATGGTCCCTTTGCAGTCCAATAATGTGTCTGTGACGAAAACCACTTGCTGCTTTGAAAGTGGAAATGGGCCCCATACCTCGTGGTCCCCTCTGCAGTTTCACAGGTTGCACCAATGAGATGTTCCCCCTTGGTGGGTCGCATTTCATATTATAGTGCAACCTGTCTCCAAGTTTTAAGCTACAGTCACATGCCCATATTTTCTGTCTCACTACTGTCTGTGGAAAATTAAGACATCACAAGGACAGCACTAAGACCAATGCTATTCAATCAGGTCACCGAATTCAATGTGATCGAATGTCCACATGAAAAAATTTGTAGTATGCACTAGTTTCTTCCGCATTTCAAATGAGACCCACCTATTCAAGTGTGAGCAAAAAAATGGATCACTTATGGATTAACTATATTATATCCTATTTCTTACAGATGCATTGCCATTATTAACATAAAAAAACTGTTTTCAGTTCCTGTATATTTTATGTACTATGATATAAAACCAAATACTGTACAAATGCAATACGGATGGCATATTAAAACAGATAAAAATGTACCAATTTTCAAACAGAAAAAAATGGATGATTTTTTATACGCTCCTGTGAACTTAGCCTTAGGCCTCTTTCACATGTCCGTATAAAATACGTAAGTGAAAATCCGGTACCAGTGTCATCAGTATCATCAGTGTTTTCCATCAGTGTGTCACCAGTGTCATCAGTGTTTTTCATCAGTGTGTAACCAGTGTCATCAGTGTTTTTACCATCAGTGTGTTACCAGTGTCATCAGTGTGTCACTAGTGTCATCAGTGTTTTCCATCAGTGTGTCACCAGTGTCATCAGTGTTTTCTATCAGTGCCATTATCAGTGTTAAATGATTTTAAAATCCAAAATGTTGGCCTACTGAAATGTATGTTCAGTAAATGCACTCAATACTTGGTCGGGGCTCTTTTTGCATCAATTACTGCATCAATGTGGAGTGGCATGGAGACGATCAGCCTGTGGCACTGCTGAGGTATTATGGAAGCCCAGGTTGCTTTGATAGCAGCCTTCAGTTCATCTGCATTGTTGGGTCTGGTGTCTCTCATCTTCCTCTTGACAATACCCCATAGATTCTCTATGTGGTTAAGGTCAGGCGAGTTTGCTGGCCAATCAAGCACAGTGATACTGTTGTTTTTAAACCAGGTATTGGTACTTTTGGCAATGTGGACAGGTGCCAAGTCCTGCTGGAGAATGAAATTTCCATCTCCAAAAAGCAGAGGGAAGCATGAAGTGCTCTAAACTTTCCTCATAGACGGCTGCGCTGACTTTGGTCTTGATAAAACACAGTGGACCTACAGCAGCAGATGACATGGCCCCCCAAACCATCACTGATTGTGGAAACTTTACACTAGACCTCAAGCAGCTTGGATTGTGTGCCTCTCCACTCTTCCTCCAGACCCTGGGACCTTGATTTCCAAATGAAAATTTGGACAAATGAAAATTGGAATTTTGGGACCTTGTGGAGTGTGTCAATGACTGCCTTCTGGACATCTGTCAAGTCAACAGTCTTCCCCAGGATTGTGGAGCCTACTGAAACAGACTATGGGACCCTTTTAAATGCTTAGGAAGCCTTTGCAGGTTTTTTTTTGTTAATTATTTTAGTTTACTGAGATAATGACTTTTGTGCTTTCATTGGCTGTAAGCCATAATCATCAACATTAACAGAAATAAACACCTGAAATAGATCACTCTGTTTGTAATGACTCCTATATAGAAGCTGAGTTTCACTTTTTGTATTGAAGAACTGAAATAAATTAACTTTTTGATGATATTTTAATTTAGTGAGATGCGCCTGTACATATTAGAACATGTGAACGATAGACGGTATTGAAGATAATAATTTTACCAAGTTTATTAAAAGTTATTAAAATCATGTTTGCTCCTGATTTTATGTAATATTATGTACTTATTAATACTTCTACTGACAGGAGTATTTTAACAGTTTGTGTCTATGGCAGTTAGTACAATTTCACGCTTTTAACTTGCACAAATAAAAGCTAAATTACAAAATAAAAATTGATATTAACCCACCTCCCTTTATATAGTTTTTGAAAGTAGCCACCTGGCACATTATCAAAATTCTGCTCTTAACTTTCATGCTATTTTGCGCGGAATTTTTTGTTAAAAAAAAAAAGCATAAAAATTGATTTTACTGGCTAAATGAATGTGTGACCAAAATGAAAAATTCAATCCACCACACCTCCTTAAATATGCACACAGTCCATATGTACACATGAACTACTTTCAATACGTCTACATTTTATATATCTTTATATTAAAACTAAACTAAACATGAAGCAGTTTGCAGACTCTGAGTGCAGGCTAGAATGTCTTCATTCACTGAAAGCAAGCAAATGTTTTGAAAATAGTGAGGAGTTTAACCTTATAATGACAAAGCAATGTAAATTTATAACAGTGTTAGCACAATATAGCAGAAGCAAGTCTGGTTAGGACCCTGTGGAGAACACAAAAGTGGTTTATTCTTCTGTCTTCTATTTTGCTACATAGTGCTCATTAAATGCAATTTAGTGAATAGATGCATCAGCAATTCCAAAGCTTCTGTAGGACTTTGCAATCACATGATCACAGGGTGTCTGTTTGGCATAAAAAAAGCTGTTGGGTCCTAGTAGATCCTGATCAATTTTGCCAGTGATTTAAATAGCTATTCCCATCTCCAAGATCCTATCCCAATATGTATTAGATGTAATAATTAAAATATTGGCAAATATCTCCAATTAGAAATGTAGTATAGTTTTTCTGATTCACTATGTCGCTTACCCCATGTGCACAGCATTGCAGTAGCTTACGTATCCATGGTTACGACCTCTAACAACTAACTAACTTACACTAGATGAGTGGTTGTAACCTCGTAGTATAGTTGCTCTGATTCACTATGTCGCTTACTATTTTGCTTAAGGAGGCATTCCCATCTCCAAGATTCTATCCCAATATGTATTAGGTATAATAAAAATAATATTAGCAAATACTTCCAATTAGAAATATAGTATAGTGCTTCTGATTTTCTATGTTGCTTACCCTATGTGCACAGCATTGCAGTAGCTTAGGTATCCATGGTTACTACCACTAACAACTAACTAACTTTCACTATATGAGTGGTCAAAACCATGGATCCCTAAGCCACTGCAGTGCCCTACATGGGGAGAGTGACATAGTAAATCAGAAGAACTATAGTACATTACTAATTGGAGTAATTTGCTAATATTATTTTTACACCAACTACATATTGGGATAGGATCATGGAAATTGGAATACCCCTTTAAGTCACTGTAGTGGGCAGTTTTCTCCTGTAACTGGGGCTCCTGTGAATGCTCAAGTAATAGTAGAAAACATTTAAAATAAAATATATTTTTAAAATATACACATAACAAAAAATTTAAAAAAGAAACACATCATAGTTATCTACAAGACTGTAAGGTTATTTAGTACAAAATATGAACAGTAAAAAAATATGAAAGCAAGCAAAGTAAACACTTTTTTATATTGATGCCACAAACATGTATAGATTACACAGTAGCAATTTATCCCACATAAAAGCCTTATACCCACATCAGTGAAAACATTAAAAAAGGTAAAATTTTCTGAAAAGCACAGTTGCCAAAATAAAAATTAAAAGTTCAGTCATTAAGGCCTTTTCAGGCCTGATCATTAATGTGTTAAAAATGTAAGTTATTTTACAAGCCTGTAAATCCATTCATTGATAAAGCAATTAAAGTATTAATTGCATGAAGCAAGAAAATGCAGTTAAAGAATAGTTGGTGATATTTTTTTTTTTAGAAGCCTCGCAAAAGACATCCGATTTTTATTGTAGTACATTTGCTCTTTTTTGTGTGTCTGTGGCACACATTGCAGAACATTATTATTATTCTACTGCCACCTAGTGGAGTTTAGATAGTATGCATTTATTTGAAATGTTGGATCTCTTATATTTTCTTGTTATTATAAAAACAAAAATTAGACAAATGAATTCCTTGTTTTCTATATAAAAATATTGGATGACTGGATTAACTTTGTCTTTATCTAATATGCTCACTATTTCTATCTTTCTTAAGTTTTTATTTAATTTATGACTCAAAGGCTTTTATATACTTTAGTGAATTGAAGCCATTGTACGTGTTTGTCAAATGTTAGTTAGAATATACTGAACAGTCTCTCCTCTCTTGTGGTAACATGATAAGAAAAGTGTAGTAGTCTTTTATTTATCACTAAAGCTGCACTATCAACCATATTAGGAGGCCCATAGTTTATTTAACCCTTTAAAGTAAAGTTAGACTGCCTTACAAAATGCACTAATTAAATGGATCGATGGTGCTTCAATTAACAGAATTCAGAATTCTGTGGGTAGCATACCGGTTTATGAGAACGAGCTCTCTTAGTCAATCATAATTTCTGGGAAAGTAGTCATGGTGCATCTTCATCTTCTGACCGCATAGTTGGCATCTACAAAGTTTATGCTTCTACTGTGCCTAATTATTTGTGTGAAATATATAAATAAAATCATATTTGTAGCTAAACTTCTGACCTAAGACTGAGATGCACAAGTACAGAGGTTCAGCATGTTCTGAGCTCATACATATCACTTATTCTTTTGTGTAAGTGAGGCTTACCTGGGCTACGCAATCATTGCAGCTAAACAAATAACTGTTTTTTCAGAGGAACAAACCTGAGAAGAGATTAGAGGACCGATCTACTGCTAATCGACTTATAGATGAATTTCATGAAATTCACATATCTCGGTGACTTGGAACAATTTATAATTAAATTTATGTAGATTGCAACAAAAAGCAAAATATAAACCTGCCAATTAGACTCATTGCTGAAAATTGAATCAGCCAGAGAGCAGGTTCATGATGTCAGACATGACCATGCTTGCTTCCATGTAATGTTTTCCAGCAATCACACAGCATGCTATAGCATAGCCAATCAGGGAGGACTATCAAAGGGTCTATGAGATATGTAGGTAGGGAAAGCAGTGGCCATTTTGGGGTTTTATAGAGGTGAGATCTATAAAAAATTCATGTTCACCAGCTTTGACAAATTTCCTCCCCAAATTTGCCACAAATTGCATAATTACAAGGGATGAGCGAACATGCTTGGTTATACTCAGTTATCACTCGAGTATCTGGATGCTCTGATGTGCTCGGCACTTGGCGAACATTAGCCGGTGCTTGAATTTGAAGCTCAAATCCCTGCCCCGCATGTTTGGCGCCTGTTACATAGCCAAAAAACATTGGTGCGATTGCCTGCCATCTTGGTAGTGGCATTATTGTGATTGGCTGACCATATAACATCATCAGGGGTTTGAAAAGAATAGACGCCACCACGCTCAGCACACTTACGCCATTACAAAGCTCAGGGACAGTTCTTATTGGAGGGAGAGAGTGTTTGCTCAGGCCTGTGTGTGAACGGTTTAATAAATCAGAGTCCTTTAGTGTTGATACTGGTGCTGAAGCTGAGCCATCATACTAACTGTTTCAGGAGAAGGGTGAGTAGCAGAATACATCCTCTAGGCAGGACTTATGGTTTTGGAGTCCATTGGTAAACATATATCTGCTGAATGTGACCATATCCTTTTTTGGGGGTGAAAAAATTTACTATATGGTCATCCATAGAGTATTACTTGCTTTGTGGTACATTTCGGTGGTATATAATAGTTCAAGAAAGCGTTGAAATTTTTTTCTGGATTTAATTAATCATCCATAGAGTATTACATGCTTTCTGTTAAATGTTGGTGGTATATAACACTCCAAAAAAGCATTGTATTTTTTTTCTGGACTCAATTAGTCATCCATAGCGTATTACAAGCTTTTTGTTACATTTTGGCGGTATATAACACTCCAAACAAGCATTAAAAAATGTTTCAGTATTCAATTTCTCATACAGAGTATTACATTTCGGTGGTATATAAGCCTCCAAAAAAGTGTTAAAAAATACTTCGGTATTCAATTACTCATCCATAGAGTATTACATGCTTTCTGTTACATTTTGATGGAATATAACCCTCAGAAAAAGCAGTCAAAAACTTTTCTGTATTCAATTATTCATACATAGTGTATTACGTGTTCTGTGGTTTCATTTTGGTGTTACTCTGGGGTACATTACGGTGATATGTAAAACCTCAATAAAGCATTCAAAAATTTATCTGGATTCAATTACTCATCCATAGAGTATTAAGTGCTTTCTGTTACATTTGGATGGAATATAACATTCCAAAAAAGCATTGAAATTGTTATCTGGATTCAATTACTACTCCATAA
The DNA here is from genome assembly GCF_046119375.1 of Phyllobates terribilis. Classification (NCBI taxonomy): domain Eukaryota; kingdom Metazoa; phylum Chordata; class Amphibia; order Anura; family Dendrobatidae; genus Phyllobates; species Phyllobates terribilis. The sequence continues at coordinate 527,226,760 of NW_027362764.1, read as the reverse complement.
AGTTTTACGTGCTATTTGGTACATTTTGGTGTTAAATAACAATCAAAAAAAAGCATTAAAAAAATTTCTGTATTCACTTACTCATCCATAGAGTATTACATCCTCTGGTGTACATTTTGGTGGTATATAACCCTCCAAAAAAGCATTCAAAGATTTTTCTGGATTTAATTAGTAATCCATATGGTGTAACATGCTTATTGGGGGGCGACAAGGCGACACAGATGACAGAATCCTGTGAGACTCCATGGGAGCGACCGGAGGAACATCAGAGCCAGACCAAGCTTGTGCGACAGCGGAGGTGGCAGAAGCCTGTGGTCCAGAACCAGCCTATTTCCCAAAACCACCAAGGCCCAAACCCAGACTGCTGCATTAACTGCTGGGGTTTTCGGAGACTGCAGATGGGAGAGCCAGGATCGAGCAACTAGTGAGCAAACTGCAGGGCCTAGGTTGGTTGGAAGAGACAAGGACCAGGTCTGCAGAAATGCTATGGGACCAGCTAGCCGCAAGGTACCGGCAGTTGGCATCCCTCGGGGAGGTCATTACGTATGACCAGCAGCAAAGATGGGGTTCCATAGAAGACTTTGGGACCGGTCATCACATCTCGTTCAACCACAGGGCAGTAGAGATGGAACACTTGCCTTGAAGGCTGCAAGAGCTGAAAGCTGGAACCAGTGTGGCATTCCTCAAAATAGAGGGTTAACATCGCTGGTATGCGATGGGTGTGATTCGATAAGAATGGGAGCAGGATGAACCCTCCTTGAAAAATGAATTGTATTGGGAGAGGCTCCATGAGGTGGATTGAGATGGGGCCACCACACACGAGAGACGGGACTGTCCTTGGGGTTCCCCACCTCCTATGTGGAAGCAGACGATGGTGCAGATGACACAGGGGGCTGGCGCCCATTTCTACATGTCGGGGGCTCCAGCACTACCCGAAGCCAGGTCACTTACAGCCCATGCACCTGGAAATCGGGATCCAGGAAGCAGCTGGAGGCAGTCTCCCCCAGTCTCCTGACACTTTCAATTAGCCATCTATTCAGTTTAACATGGAACCACAGATGCAGACAGGCAGGGAACCGCAGATGCAGACAGGCAAGAAACTGTAGATGTTGACAGGCAGGAAACTGCAGATGCGGACAGGCAGGGTTCCGCAGATGCATACAGGCATGGAACTGCAGAAGTAGAAAGGCAGGGAACTGCAAATGCAGTCAAGCAGGGAACCATTGATGTGGACAGGCAGGGCACCGTAGATGCGAACAGATACAGGACCACAGATGCGGACAGGCAGGGAACTGCAGATGCAGACAGGTACGTAACCGCATATGATGACAGGTACAGAACCGTAGATGCGGACAGTAAGGGAACAGCAGATGTGGACAAGCAGGGAACTGCAGATGTGGGCAGGCAGGGAACCACATATGCAGACAGGTGTAGAATAGAGAGGAGCGGTGTTCGACTAGAACTGTTCGCCAATCTCAAATTCAAGCTGTTTTGGGCGGTGTTCGAGTTGTTCAACGAACCCGAACGATTTGCAAAAAATTCGGCTGTTCGAGGTTATGTTCGATAACTGTTCGTGCACCAAAAGCGTGTCCTGCATGTCTGGCGCTATTTAGAGCACCAATCATGCAGGGATTGTCTGCCACTCACTGTAATGCCACTGCCATGGTGGTTGTGGCATTACAGTGATTGCCCAAATCGATGGGAACAGTGCTCACAGTGAAACATGAAAAGCCGGCAATTCAGCTGCGGCATACGCCGATACCCAACAATTTAGAACAGAAAGAATAGAGAATCACACATAGATTAGATAGATAGAAACATGTCAGTCACATATATATGAAGTACAGTGACAGTATTACTTACTGTACTTGTCATTTAGTGTAAAGGATTTATTAAAAAAAATAAAAGTGTTTTCATGCACCGTCTCTTTAAAAAAGCCGGCCGGCATTTCAGCAGCGGTACTCGACAATTTAGAATAGAAGGAATAGAGAATCAAACATAGATTAGATAGATAAAAACATGTCAGTCACATATATATGAAGTACAGTGACAGTGTTGCTTACTGTACTTGTCATTTAGTGTAAAGGATTTATTCAAAAAAATAATAGTGTTTTCATGCACCGTCTTTTTAAAAAAGCCGGCCGGCATTTCAGCAGCGGTACCCGACAATTTAGAATAGAAGGAATAGAGAATCACACATAGATTAGATAGATAGAAACATGTCAGTCACATATATATGAAGTACATTAACAGTGTTGATTACTGTACTTGTCATTTAGTGTTAAAATAAAGGATTTATTAAAAAAAAAATTGGCGTGGGGTTCCCCATAATTTTAGTCTCTAGCGGAGGTTAAGCAGATGGCTGGGGCAGATGTTTGAAGCCTGGGAAGGGGGTAATACCCACGGAGCTTCCCAGGCTACTAATATCAGCCCCCAGCTGAATACCTAGCCTTTACTAGCTATTAAAGTGGGGGACCCCCCCAAAAAAAATAACGTGGGGTCCCCCCTATTTTAATAGCTAGCAAAGGCTAGGCAGACAGCTGGGGGCTGATATTAATAGCCCAGGAAGTGTACCATGAATATTGGCCCCCTCCCAAGCTAGAAACACCAGCCGTCAGCCACCCCAGAAATGGCGCATCCAATGGACGCGCCAATTCTGGCATTTAGCCTCGCTCTTCCCACTGCCCTGTAGCGGTGGCAGTGGGGTAATAGGACTGGGGTTGATGTCAGCTTATAATGCCAGCTGACATCAAGCCCAGATTAGTAATGGAGAGGCGTCTATAAGACACCCCCATTACTAACCCCATAGTCAAATTTAAATAAAAACACAAACACCCAGAATAAAGTCCTTTAATTGAAATAAAGACACAATTCTTTAATGTTCTAAATTAAACCATGCTTACCATCACGCCCATTCCAGCGGAAGCCAATGTCTTCTGCAATAAGATTAAAATAATAAAACAACATCATCCTTACCTTTCCATGGTTCCCACGACGGCTTCAGCTCTGCTACATTGACATGACAGGCTGGATCGCAGCCGAAAGCTGCCATCCAGCTTGCCATGCCGCACACACTGAGAAGCTCAGGCATGCTTGCGCTCCTCAGTGTCTCGCTCTGACGGCATAAAGATGAGCCGAGTTAATGTCCAATGAACTCGGCTCACCTCATGCACATCACTGACAGCGTGGGAAAATTCTCCTGCACTCAGCGCTTCAGCGTGATAATTTTCCCATGCTGTCAGTGACGTGCATGAGGTGAGCTGAGATCATTGGACATGAACTCACCTCATGCACGTCACTGACAGCGTGGGAGAATTCTCACGATGAAGCGCTGAGTGCAGGAGAATTTTCCCACGCTGTCAGTGACGTGCATGAGGTGAGCTGAGTTCATTGGACATGAACTTGGCTCATCTGGATGCCGTCACAGCAAGACACTGAGGAGCGCAAGCAAGCCTGCACTTCTCAGTGTCTGCGGGATGACAGGCTGGATGGCAGCTTTCTGCTGCGGTCCAGCCTGTCATCTCGATGTAGCAGAGCTGAAGCTGTCCTGGGAACCATGGAAAGGTAAGTGTTAGAACTCTCCTGTTAGGATTTTTCTAACTTGCTGGTCACATGACCTTTTTTGCCTATTTAATCCTGCTCCGCCCTCCTGGCCTTGCTGGACTTCATTGTAATTTCAACTCTTAAGTTAGCCTGGTGCTTAGTTACCTTTCTCTGTCAGTTTAGCTAGGTCTTCGGACCTTTATGTTCTATGTTGTGTGTTTGTCTTTTACTGCTACAATTTCTGCTAGGAAGTGTCCAACTTTATCCCAGTCCCTAGTTCTTGAAGGGATCCCTCCCTTGCATCTATAGGTCTTCGTACAGACTAGCCGAGGACTTTAGCGGGTCTGATCGCAGGATCAGGTTCCCCGTTACATCGTAGGGATCTAGCTTAGTTCAATTGTAGGGACAGATCTCCTTTCTTTCCTTAGTGCTTATAGCAGATCATAACAGTAAGTCCAGCCCAAAAATATCTCTAAGGAAAGACTTCCAGTTTCCATCCTGGTGTCGGTTCAGGATTTGGTTCAACGCCTGCAGGGACTCTCTCTGGAGGTGGCCGAGCTCCAACAACACGTGAGTAGCTGTTCTGGAGCACATTTTGTGGAGCCAAAGGTACGTTTGCCTGATTTATTTCTTGGTGATCAAGAAGAATTTTTTTCCTTTAAAAATGCTTGTTTGTTGTATTTTCGTTTGAGACCCAGATCCTCTGGTGATGAATCACAGCGCATAGGGTTCATAATGTCACTTTTGCGCAAAGAACCTCAGGGATGGGCCTTTTCTCTCCAACCTAGTTATCCATGCTTTAGATCAGTGGATAGTTTTTTTTCTGCTTTGGGTTTGTTGTATGATGATTCTGATCGTGTCTCATCAGTTGAGACTGAATTGAGACGTTTGAGGCAGGGATCAGGTTGTTAGAACTCTCCTGTTAGGTTTTTTTTTAGTTTGCTGGTCACATGACCATTTTTGCCTATTTAATCCGGCTCCGCCCTCCTGGTCTTGCTGGACTTCATTGTATTTACTACTCTTGAGCTAGCTTGGTGCTCTGTTGCCGTTCTCTGTTAGTTTTGCTAGGTCTTCTGACCTCTATGCTTTTTGTTGTGTGTTTGTCTTTGACTGCTACTATTTCTGCTAGGAGGTGTCCAACTTATCCCAGTCCCTAGTTCTTGTAGGGATCCCTCCCTCACATCTATAGGTCTTCGTTCAGACTAGCCGAAGACTTTAGCTGGTCTGATCGCAGGATCAGGTTCCCCGTTACATCGTAGGGATCTAGTTTAGTTCTATTGTAGGGACAGTTCTCCTGTCTTTCCTTAGTCGCTGTAGCAGATCATAACAGTAAGTCCAGCCCTAAAAGAAAAAAAAAAAATGTTCTCTAAGGAAAGACCTCCAGTTTTCCATCATGGTCTCGGTTCAAGATTTGGCTCAACGCTTGCAGGGACTCTCTCTGGAGGTGGCCAAGCTCCAACAACACGTGAGTAGCTGTTCTGGAGCACATTTTGTGGAACCAAAGGTACGTCTGCCTGATTTATTTTTTGGCGAACAACAAGATTTTTTTTCTTTTAAAAATGCTTGTTTATTGTATTTTCGTTTGAGACCCGGATCCTCTGGTGATGAATCACAGCGCATAGGGTTCATAATGTCACTTTTGCACAAAGATCCTCAGGGAAGGGCCTTCTCTCTCCAACCTAGTGATCCGTGCTTTAGATCAGTGGATAGTTTTTTTTCTGCTTTGGGTTTGTTGTATGATGATCCTGATCGTGTCTCATCTGCTGAGTCTGAATTGAGACGTTTGAAGCAGGGATCAGGTAATGTGGAAAAATATTGTTCTCACTTCCGTCGGTGGTCTGCCCAGGTGGGGTGGAACGATTCAGCTTTGAAAAGCTTGTTTCTTGCAGGGCTAGGTGAAAGGGTTAAGGATTTACTGATTGCTTATCCCACACCTGGAAACTTGCAGGAGGCTATGCAATTAGCTATACGGGTGGACAGGAGACTGCGTGCAAGGGTTAATGAGAGCAAATCCTCTGCTATGTCAGCTCCGAGTCTTGAGAGGGTCTGTGCTGACAATGGAGAGCCGATGGAGATTGGGGCGATGACACCCCGCTCTCAGGAAAAAGATCGCAGGCTTTCTGAAGGCTTGTGCTTCTATTGCGGAAATTCTGGTCATTTTATTAAGAACTGTGTGCTTCGTTTGAAGAAAGAAAAAAAAATGGTCAGTTATGCCCGTATTGCCTGTTTAAATTCTAAGGGAGCATTCCTATCTGCCACTACTGCTGCTCAGGATGAATTAATTGAATTTCGGGTATTTGTGGATTGTGGTTCTACTCTGAATGTGATTGATGGGGGATTCTTGGAAAAACTTAGATTAGAACCTAAAACTTTGTCATCCCCTATTGCTGTGGTTTCTGTTGATGGCTCTCCCTTGAAGAGTGTTACTCATAAGGTCTGTGAATTTCCCCTCACTATTAATGGTATTCATCAAGAAAATTTGGATTTGGTGGTATTGGATAATTTGTCTTCTCCAGTAATATTGGGGTTACCCTGGTTAAAATTGCACAATCCTGTGCTGGATTGGTCTACCAATGAAATTAAGTCCTGGAGCCCTAAGTGTTATGACAAGTGTTGCAACGGACGTATTGCTGCGGTGGAAAAAGGGGAATTACCTGTACCTATTCAGGATTTTTGGAGAGTTTTTTCTGAGGAGGAGTCACAAATTTTGCCTCCCCATAGAGACTATGATTGTACCATTGAATTTGTCCCTGGAGCGACTCTTCCCAAAAGTCGTTTATTTAATCTTACTATTCCTGAGAGAAAGGCTTTGGAGGAATACATACAGACAAGCTTGGCCGCCGGTCACATTAGGCCTTCCAAGTCTCCTGTGGCTGTTGGATTTTTTTTTGTAAAAAAAAAAGTTGGCGGTTTACGTCCTTGTCTGGACTTTCGTGAGATTAATAAAATTACTGTAAGCAATCCTTACCCACTGCCATTGGATTCCTGATTTATTTAACCAGTTAGTGGGGGCCAAGTGGTTCTCTAAAATTGATCTCCGGGGGGCATACAATTTGTTGCGCATGAAGGAGGGTGATGAATGGAATACTGCTTTTAACACTCCTGTGGGTTATTTTGAGAATCTGGTTATGCCTTTTGGTCTTACCAATGCTCCAGCATTTTTTCAGAATCTTATTAATGACATCTTTAGACCTTTAATTGGCAAAAATGTGGTTGTGTATTTGGATGACATTCTGATTTATTCGCCTGATCTGGAGTCTCATTGGCGGAGCGTACGTGAGGTATTACAGTTATTAATGAACAATTCGCTTTTTGCTAAGCTGGAGAAATGTGAGCTCGCTGTACAGAGAATTAGTTTTTTGGGCTACATTATCTCCAGTGAAGGTTTTGAGATGGACCCGGTTAAAGTTCAAGCTGTGCAGGAATGGCCTAGGCCTATTGGTTTGAAATCGATACAGAGGTTTTTGGGTTTCGCCAATTATTACAGAAAATTCATAAAAAAAATTTCTATTATTGTCAAACTGCTGACCGATCTCACCAGGAAAGGTGCTAATGCGGTTCAGTGGACTTCTGAGGCCATTGAAGCTTTTGTGTTTCTAAAGGAGAGGTTCACCTCTGCTCCCATCCTTATGCAGCCTGATGTGACTAAGCCGTTTTTGGTTGAGGTTGATGCTTCTTCGGTGGGGGTCGGTGCGGTGTTGTCTCAGGAAAACAAGGATGGAGTACATCCCTGTGCCTTTTTTTCAAAAAATTTTTCTGAGACTGAACTTAATTACGATATTGGTAATCGGTAATTGCTGGCGATTAAACTCGCATTTGAACACTGGAGTCACCTCTTGGAAGGTGCTGAATTTCCCATTCAGGTTTTCACTGATCATAAAAATCTGATCTATCTTGATGCTGCCAAGCGCTTGAATGCCCGTCAGGCTAGGTGGGCACTTTTTTTCTCGCGGTTTAATTTTTCCGTTACTTACATCCCGGGTACCAAGAATGTTAAAGCGGATGCTTTGTCTCGCAGCTTTTCTCCCATGGTCGGTGTTGAGGAGGAAGAGGAGAGCATTTTACAAGAAGGTGTTGTGATTGCTGCTTTGGACTCCGTTTTGGAGGATGAGATTCTTAAAGCTCAGGAGAATGCCCCATCTAACACTCCCCATGGGAGGTTGTTTGTGCCTAGGACCTTTAGGTGAGATTTGTTTGTTGAGTGTCATGAGTCTCGGTTGGCAGGTCATCCAGAAGTTTCTGAGACCAAGAGACTTGTGGGTCGCAGTTTTTGGTGGCCTGGATGGGAGAAGGAAGTCATTAAGTGGGTGCGCCAATGTACTGTGTGTGCTAGATCCAAGTCTTTGCATGCTCCTGCTGCGGGGTTGCTTTGCCCTCTGGAGGTTCCTAGTGCACCTTGGACACATCTGGCTATGGACTTTATTACTGACCTTCCCCCATCTGAAGGTTTCACGGTCATCTGGGTGGTCGTGGACCGTTTTAGCAAGATGTGTCACTTGGTTCCTTTCATCAAACTGCCCTGCGCTAAGACACTCGCTAAGGCCTTTGTCAAGGAAATTGTCAGACTACATGGTGTTCCTACAGACATTGTTTCGGAGAGGGGACCTCAGTTCGTGGCTCGTTGTTGGCGTGCTTTTTGTGACAGGTTTGGAGTTCATTTGTCGTTTTCATCCGGATATCATCCTGAGTCTAATGGCCAGACAGAAAGGAAGAATGAGGATGTTGAGCAGTTCTTGCGTTGTTTTGTGGCAGACAATCAAGAGGGGTGGTCTGAGTTTCTGCCACTTGCTGAGTTTGCTCTTAACAACCATACATCCTCTTCTGCTGGTTGTTCGCCTTTTTTTTGTTGTTCTGGGAGACATCCATCTTTTGGGTCATTCTTCAAATTGGTATCGGCTGTGCCTGAGGAGGAGAGTTTTTCCGGTGATTTGGAGAGAGTTTGGACGGATGTGCGTGCTAATCTTCAGGAGGCTAACAAAAAATCTAAGAGGTACTTTGATAGGAAACGGCAAGAGGTTTTGTTTGCTATTGGTTACATGGTTTCGTTGTTCTCTAAGAATCTGCGGTTGAGGATTCCTTCTAAAACATTGGGTCCCAAGTTTGTAGGGCCCTTTAAGGTGCTTCAGGTAGTTAACCAATCTGCTGTTAGGTTGGAGGTTCCTACCTCCTGGAAGATTAATCCGGTGTTTCATGTTTCTCTGTTGAAAAGAGCTTATGTGTCGGATGGAGACGCCTCTGCCATTGTTACTCCGTTGGTGGAGGACGGGGAATACGAAATTTCCCGCATCCTAAATTATAGACGGTATAGAGGGAGTTTGCAGTATCTCGTCGCTTGGAAGGGTTTCGGACCCGAGGACAACTCATGGGTGAGGGCGGATGATGTTTCTGCTTCCAGACTTGTCAGAGTGTTTCACAAGAGGTTTCCTGATAAGCCTGGGCCTAGGGGATCCGGAGGATCCTCATAGAAGAGGGGGTACTGTTAGAACTCTCCTGTTAGGTTTTTTCTATCTTGCTGGTCACATGACCTTTTTTGCCTATTTAATCCTGCTCCGCCCTCCTGGCATTGCTGGACTTCATTGTAATTTCTACTCTTAAGTTAGCCTGGTGCTTAGTTACCTTTCTCAGTCAGTTTAGCTAGGTCTTCGGACCTTTATGTTCTATGTTGTGTGTTTGTCTTTTACTGCTACAATTTCTGCTAGGAGGTGTCCAACTTTATCCCAGTCCCTAGTTCTTGTAGGGATCCCTTCCTTGCATCTATAGGTCTTCGTACAGACTAGCCGAGGACTTTAGCGGGTCTGATCGCAGGATCAGGTTCCCCGTTACATCGTAGGGATCTAGCTTAGTTCTATTGTAGGGACAGATCTCCTTTCTTTCCTTAGTGCTTGTAGCAGATCATAACATTAAGGATGATGTTGCTTTATTATTTTTCTTTTATTGCAGGAGATCGTTGGCTTCAGCTGGAATGGGCGTGGTGGTAAGTATGGTTTAATTTAGAACAATAAAGAATTGTGTGTTTATTTCAATTAAAGGACTTTTTTCAGGGTGTTGAGTTTTTTTTAAACACTTTACTAGAAATTCATGGTGGTCATGTCTAATATTAGCGTGACCCCATGAATTTCAGGCTTAGGGCCAGCTGATAATGCCAAGCTTGCCCTAACCCCTTTATTACCCAGTGAGCCACCGCACCAGGGCACTGGATGAGTTGGGTACAGCACCAGAACATGGCGCTTCTATGAACGCGCCATTTTCCGGGGTGGCTGCGGACTGCAATTTTCAGCGGGGGAGGGGGCCCAGAAAACTTGGGCCTCCCAGCGCTGCGGATTCCAGCCCCCAGCTTCCTAGTTGCACCTGGCTGGAAACAAAAATAGGGCGAAGCCCCACGTCAATTTTTTTTTAATTATTTCATGAAATAATAAAAAAAAAAGGGCTTCCCTATATTGTTGTGTCCGGCCAGGTACAAATAGGCAGCTGGTGGTTGGGGGCAGCCCGTTCCTGCCTGCTGTACCTGGCTGGACACAAATATAGTGCGAAGCCCCAGGTCAATTTTTTTTTAATTATTTCATGAAATAATAATAAAAAAAGGGCTTCCCTATATTGTTGTGTCCGGCCAGGTACAAATAGGCAGCTGGAGGTTGGGGGCAGCCCGTTCCTGCCTGCTGTACCTGGCTGGACACAAATATAGTGCGAAGCCCCACGTCAATTTTTTTTAATTATTTCATGATTTTCCTGAAATAATTAAAAAAAATTGACGTGGGGCTTCGCACTATATTTGTGTCCAGCCAGGTACAGCAGGCCGGAACGGGCAGGCCCCAACCACCAGCTGCCTATTTGTACCTGGCCGGACACAACAATACAGGGAAGGCCATTTTTTCTTAATTATTTCATGAATTTCATGAAATGATTAAAAAAAAATACGTGGGGCTTCACCCTTTTTTTGTGTTCAGCCAGGTACAACTAGGCAGCTGGGGGCTGGAATCTGCAGCGCAGGAAGGCCCAAGCTTTCTGGCCCCCCCCCCGCTGCAAATGGCGGTCTGCAGCCACCCCGGAAAATGGCGCGTTCATAGAAGCGCCATCTTCTGGCACTGTACCCAACTCATCCAGGGCCCTGGTGCGGTGGCTCACTGGGTAATAAAGGGGTTAGGGCCAGCTTGGTATTATCAGCTGGCCCTAAGCCCAAAATTCATGGGGTCACTCCAATATTAGATATGACCACCATGAATTTCTAGTAAAGTATTTAAAAAAAAACTACAACACCCAGAATAAAGTCCTTTAATTGAAATAAACACACAATTCTTTATTGTTCTAAATTAAACCATACTTACCATCACGCCCATTCCATCTGAAGCCAACGATCTCCTGCAATAAAAGTAAAATAATAAAGCAACAACATCCATACCTTTCCATGGTTCCCACGACAGCTTCAGCTCTGCTACATCGAGATGACAGGCTGGACCGCAGCAGAAAGCTGCCATCCAGCCTGTCATCCCGCAGACACTGAGAAGCGCAGGCATGCTTACGCTCCTCAGTGTCTCGCTGTGACGGCATCCAGATGAGCCGAGTTCATGTCCAATGAACTCGGCTCACCTCATGCATGTCACTGACAGCGTGGGAAAATTCTCCTGCACTCAGCGCTTCAGCGAGAGAATTCTCCAATGCTGTCAGTGACGTACTTGAGGTGAGCTGAGTTCATTGGACATGAGCTCACCTCATGCACGTCACTGACAGCATGGGAAAATTCTCCTGCACTCAGCGCTTCAGCGTGAGAATTCTCCCACGCTGTCAGTGACGTGCATGAAGTGAGCTGAGTTCAATGGACATGAGCTGACCTCATGCACGTCACTGACAGCGTGGGAAAATTCCCACGTTGAAGCACTGAGTGCAGGAGAATTTTCCCACGCTGTCAGTGACGTGCATGAGGTGAGCTGAGTTCATTGGACATGAACTCACCTCATGCACGTCACTGACAGCGTGGGAAAATTCTCACGCTAAAGCGCTGAGTGCAGGAGAATTTTCACACGCTGTCAGTGACATACATGAGGTGAGCTGAGTTCATTGGACATGAGCTCACCTCATGCACGTCACTGACTGCGTGGGAAAATTCTCAATCTGAAGCGCTGAGTGCAGGAGAATTTTCCCACGCTGTCAGTGACGTGAATGAGGTGAGCTGAGTTCATTGGACATGACCTCGGCTCATCTGGATGCCGTCACAGCCTGACACTGAGGAGCGCAAGCATGCCTGCGCTTCTCAGTGTCTGCAGGATGACAGGCTGGATGGCAGCTTTCTGCTGCGATCCAGCCTGGCATCTCGATGTAGCAGAGCTGGAGCTGTCCTGGGAACCATCGAAAGGTAAGGATGATGTTGCTTTATTATTTTTCTTTTATTGCAGGAGATCGTTGGCTTCAGCTGGAATGGACGTGATGGTAAGTATGGTTTAATTTATAACAATAAAGAATTGTTTGTTTATTTCAATTAAACGACTTTATTCTGGGTGTTGTGTTTTTTTTAAATACTTTACTAGAAATTCATGTCGGTTATGTCTAATATTGGCGTGACCCCATGAATTTCGGGCTTAGGGCCAGCTGATAATGCCAAGCTGGCCCTATCCCCTTTATTACCCAGTGAGCCACCTCACCAGGGCCCTGGATGAGTTGGGTACAGCGCCAGAAGATGGCGCTTCTATGAACGCGCCATTTTCCGGGGTGGCTGCGGACTGTAATTTGCTGCGGGGGGTGGGGCCAGAAAGCTTGGGCCTCCCTGCGCTACGGATTCCAGCCCCAGCTGCCTAGTTGTATCTGGCTGGACACAAAAATAGGGCGAAGCCCCACGTATTTTTTTTTAAATTATTTCATGAAAGTCATGAAATAATTAAGAAAAAAAGGGCTTCCCTATATTGTTGTGTCCAACCAGGTACAAATAGGCAGCTGGTGGTTGGGGGCAGCCCGTTCCTGCCTGCTGTAACTGGCTGGACACAAATATAGTGCGAAGCCCCACGTCAATTTTTTTTTAATTATTTCAGGAAATTCATGAAATAATTTAAAAAAAATTGACTTGGGGCTTCGCACTATATTTGTGTCCAGTCAGGTACAGCAGGCAGGAACGGGCTGCCCCCAACCACCAGCTGCCTATTTGTACCTGGCCGGAAACAAAAATATAGGGAAGCCCTTTTTTTCTTAATTATTTCATGAATTTCATGAAATAATTAAAAAAAAAATACGTGGGGCTCCGCCCTATTTTTGTGTCCAGCCAGGTACAACTAGGCAGCTGGGGGCTGGAATCTGTAGCGCAGGGAGGCCCAAGCTTTCTGGGCCCCAACCGCTGCAAATTGCAGTCCACAGCCACCCCGGAAAATGGCGCGTTCATAGAAGCGCCATCTTCTGGCGCTGTACCCAACTCATCCAGGGCCCTGGTGCGGTGGCTCACTGGGTAATAAAGAGGTTAGGGCCAGCTTGGCATTGTCAGCTGGCCCTAAGCCTGAAATTCATGGGGTCACGCCAATATTAGACATGACCGCCATGAATTTCCAGTAAAGTATTTAAAAAAAACACAACACCCAGAATAAAGTCCTTTAATTGAAATAAACACACAATTCTTTATAGTTCTAAATTAAACCATACTTACCATCACGCCCATTCCAGCTGAAGCCAACGATCTCCTGCAATAAAATAAAAATAATAACGCAACATCATCCTTACCTTTCCATGGTTCCCAGGACAGCTCCAGCTCTGCTACATCGAGATGACAGGCTGGACCGCAGCAGAAAGCTGCCATCCAGCCTGTTATCCCGCAGACACTGAGAAGCGCAGGCTTGCTTGCGCTCCTCAGTGTCAGGCTGTGACGGCATCCAGATGAGCCGAGGTCATGTCCAATGAACACAGCTCACCTCATGCACGTCATTGACAGCAAGAGAAAATTCTCCTGCGCTCAGCGCTTCAGTGAGAGAATTCTCTCACACTCACCGCATGTGAAAGGAGAATTCTCCCACGCTGTCAGTGACGTGCATGAAGTGAGCTGAGTTCATTTTCGGCTCATCTGGATGCCGTCACAGCCAGACACTGAGGAGCGCAAGCATGCCTGCGCTTTTCAGTGTCTGCGGGATAACAGGCTGGATGGCAGCTTTCTGCTGCGGTCCAGCCTGTCATCTCGATGTAGCAGAGCTGGAGCTGTCCTGGGAACCATCAAAAGGTAAGGATGATGTTGCTTTTTTATTTTTCTTTCATTGCAGGAGATCGTTGGCTTCAGCTGGAATGGGCGTGATGGTAAGTATGGTTTAATTTAGAACAATAATGAATTGTATGTTTATTTCAATTAAAGGACTTTATTCTGGGTGCTTGTGTTTTTTTTTTTAACTTTGACTATGGGGTTAGTAATGGGGGTGTCTTATAGACGCCTGTCCATTTCTAACCTGGGCTTGATGTCAGCTGGCATTATAAGCTGACATCAACCCCAACCCTATTACCCCACTGCCACTGCTACAGGGCAGTGGGAAGAGCGAGGCTAAGTGCCAGAATTGGCACATCCTATGGATGCACCATTCTGGGACGGCTGACGGCTGGTGTTTCTAGCCTGGGAGGGGGCCAATATTCATGGCACCCTTCCTGGGCTATTAATATCAGCCCCCAGCTGTCTGCCTAGCCTTTGCTAGCTATTAAAATAAGGGGGACCCCACGTCATTTTTTTTGGGGGTCCCCCATTTTAATAGCTATTAAAGGCTAGATATTCAGCTGGGGGCTGATATTAGTAGCCTGGGAAGCTCCATGGGTATTACCCCCTTCCCAGGCTTCAAACATCTGCCCCAGCCATCTGCTTAACCTCCGCTAGAGACTAAAATTACGGGGAACCCCACGCCAATTTTTTTTTTAAATAAATCCTTTATTTTAACACTAAATGACAAGTACAGTAACCAACACTGTCACTGTACTTCTTCTATATGTGACTGACATGTTTCTATCTATCTAATCTATGTGTGATGCTCTATCTTTCTGTTCTAAATTGTCGGGTACCGCTACTGAATTGCCCGCCAGCTTCTTTAAAGAGACGGTGCATGAAAACACTATTATTTTTTTAAATAAATCCTTTACACTAAATGACAAGTACAGTAAGCAACACTGTCACTGTACTTATTATATATGTGACTGACATGTTTCTATCTATCTAATCTATGTGTGAAGCTCTATTTCTTCTTGTCTAAATTGTCGAGTACCAGTGTATGCTGCTGCTGAATTGCCGGCCGGCTTTTTTAAAGAGAGCGTCTTCTGTGCAGTTTGTCTGCTTTTGGACACCTTTGAAGGTGATTTCTATGTGTTTCTATGTGTTTTTGTTTGCCTGCCATTGGTGTTAACGGTGTTTGACGGTGTTCGAAGGTGTTCGACGAACCAAACAGAACCCGAACACTACGGGGGTGGCTCAACACTAGTGTAGAACCACAGATGCAGACAGGTACAGAACCACAGATGCGGACAGGTACGGAACTGCAGATGCGGACAGGTAGGGAACCGCAGATGTGAACAAGCAGGCAACCACAGATGTGGACAGGCAGGGAAACGCAAATGCAGGCAGGCAGGGAACCAAAGATGCGGACAGGAAGGGAACCGCAGATGCAGACAAGCAGGGAACCAAAGACGCGGACAGGTACGGAACCAAAGGTGCGGATAGACAAGGAACCATAGGTGTGGACAAGCAAGGAACTGCAGGTTCCCACAGGAGAGATGGAACTCTGTTCACATGGAACAGACAGCATCAGGTAGCACAGGACAATTACAAGTACACACAGGACAGACAGAACCAAGTTCACAAAAGACCAATAAAAGGACAGGTTCACACAGGACAGACAGAGCCAAGTTCACACAGGGTACTTACTTTGAAGTATCCAGTGTACACACTAATCATTAATGTTTCACAGAAACAACAGATTAGAGATAGGAACAGATACAGATTGGGCTGGTAAAGGAAAGGGAGCTACTACAGCAGGTTTAAGGTAGAGACTAATTCAGACAACAGGCTTAGAGGAAGAAACTGAATCAGACATAGCTGGTGTGGAAAAAGGTGCTGATTAGACACAGAAGGATACAGAGACAGGTTCAGATACTGGCAGTACCTAAAGGTAAATATACAGACTAGATATAAACAGGATAACAGTCAGATCCCAATTCAGGCTAGATCAGACAAAGGTACAAGGTTCAGGCCTGGGTATACAGCCCCCACAGTGGCAGACAAACAGAATAGAACAGACACAGATACAGGCTCACGGTACGGTCCTGGGCATACAGCCTCCAGGGTGGAAGTTTCGGGCAAGGAGTGGACGGAAAACGGACTTAGCAGCTTACAGGCAAACTAGAAACTAAAAATCCTTGATGTTGAACAGGCACTTCCTAATGGGGGAGGGTGCCTTAAGAACCAGATGCCTCCCAGGAATTGGCTGGGGACATCTAAGGAGCATGCATGCTACCCCTTTAAGAAAGAGAAAATACACTCGCGCACACTAGGCAAGATGTCTGCAACAGCAGCGTGGCTGGGATGGTGAATACGCCGGTGTCCCTGCCGGGTGGAGGAGTAGGCACACCGAGACGCTGGCATTACATTTGATTTGTATGAAATTTTGTTGCTTTGAAATAAAAAGCAAAATTGGCCTTCTACAGGTGTAGAAATTTGGTTAAAAAATTGACTATTGTCACATATACTCTAGAACATGGTTTGTGTGAAATTTTGTTGATTTGAAATAAAAAACAAAATTGGTCTGCTACAGATGTAGAAATATAGTTGCTCAAAAATTGACTATTGTCACATGTACTGTAAAACTTGGTTTGTGTGAATTTTTCTGGTTTTAAATGAAAAACAAAAATTATTCTGCTACAGGTGTACAGATTTGGTCCCTTGCTACTTGGTCCCCAGCCGCCACTATTTCTCCTGTTGTGGCATCCCCGCCCCACCAGCACATGTCCATGAATATCACCTGTGCCCTTACCAATGTGGTTACTAGGATTGTCCACTTAACGACCAACACATAGACAAGCGCTTGTGGCCAGGATGCTATATTTCCCTGACGGCACACTGGGTGAATATTGTGGAGGCCGGGACTGACTCCCACCCTGGCACAGCATATGTGTTACCAACAACGTGGAGTGCTGGCCCTAGTTCTATCAGGGTTTCCTGAACCTCCTACATCAGTTCCTGCACCCTCTCCTGCATCTCCTCATCCTTCAACTACAATGTGCTAACTCAGAGCATGTCATGCTCATCAACTGGAAGCTTGAGGCTCTGCAGCACTGCCTTAGTGAAGCGGCAACAGGCTCTGCTGTAGCTAATTTATCTAGGAGATAAACCACACACTATGGCAGAGTTATTGAATGGAACAGCAGACCATATAGATCTGTGGTTTTTACTACTGAACCTCTAATCAGGAATGGTTTTGTGCGATAATGGGTGTAACCTGGTGGTGGCTGCGAAGCTTGGCATGCTGACACACATTCCATGCTTGGCACCCGTGCTCACCTTGGTAGTTCAGTGGTTTCTGAAAACCTATGCAGATTTTTCAGAGCTTCTGGTCAAGGTACGCTGCGTCAGCGACCATTTTTGCATTTAGCTGCTGCTACATGCAAGTGTCTGCTCACCAACTGGTGTGCCACATGACCACACGCTGAACTCCACACTACACATGTTGGTAAGGCTTTGTGATCAGCAGAGGCCAGTTGTGGAATACCAGCTCCAACACACCTGTCAGTATTCTCGGCAGCCTCCACACATAACAGATGAAGAGTTGGCATGGATGTCTGACATATTTTTCTTATTCAGTTTTATACAGTGCTTTACTACTGTATGTCGTACACAATTTTACATTTTATTTCTTTGGCCTAAGTGCATGACCTTACATTTATCTATATTGAAATTCAACTGTAATTTCTCAGCATAAGTCTATAGCTTAAGCCAATTTGAAATTTTACTTTGTATTTCGTTTACAAGGTCATTCATAACTATGTTAAAAAGAAGAGGACCCAATACTTACCCCTGTGGTACCCCACTGTTAACTGTGACCCAATCACAGTGTTTTCCAATAATAATCTCTTCCTATAACTTAGCTAATTGTTAACTAAAATACTCATATTGTCCGCGAGGCCCATTTTTTTCCTTTTTATGTACCAACATGTACAGATTTACTCAGTCTGGAACTTACAACCCGATAAAAGCTTTTCAGATTGGGTTGACATGATTCCTCCTAAAACAGTGTTACTCAAACTTCAGTCCTCCTGTTAGGTTTTCAGTATTTCCCTAGTATTGCACAGGTGATGGAAGTATCATCAAGGCATAAGGAATTCTCTGACGTATGCAACACCAGGAAATCAAAAAAACATTACCCTTTGAGGGTAAAACACTGTCCTAAACCTATGTTGATGCTCCATTATACAACCCCTGGCAAAAATTATGGAATCACCAGGCTCGGAGGATGTTCATTCAATTGTTTAATGTTGTTGAAAAAAAGCAGATCACAGACATGGCACAAAACTAAAGTAATTTCAAATGGCAACTTTAGGGCTTTAAGAAACACTAAAAGAAATAAAGATTAAAAATGTGGTACTCAGTAAGGGTAATTTTTTCAGAACAAGCAGAGGGAAAAAATTATGGAATCACTCAATTCTGAGGAAAAAATTATGGAATCACCTTGTAAATTTTCATTTCCAAAACTAACACCTGCATCAAATTAGATCTGCTCGTCAGTCTGCATCTAAAAAGGAGTGATCACACCTTGGAGAGCTGTTGCACCAAATGGACTGACATGAATCATAGCTCCAACACAAGAGATGTCAACTGAAACAAAGGAGAGGATTAACAAACTCTTAAAAATAGGTAAATCATCACACAATGTTGCAAAAGATGTTGGTTGTTCATAGTCAGCTGTGTCTAAAATCTGGACCAAATACAAACAACATGGGAAGGCAAACATACTGGTACACCAAGGAAGACATCAAAGCGTCAAGACCGGAGACTTAAATCAATATGTCTCCAAAGCAGGAAATGCATAACAAAACCAATGCGGAACGAATGGGAGGAAACTGGAGTCAATGTCTGTGACCGAACTGTAAGAAACTGCCTAAAGGAAATGGTATTTACATTAAGAAAAGCTAAACATAAGCCATCATTAACACCTAAACAGAGAAAACAAGGTTACAATGGGCTAAGGAAAAGCAATCGTGGACTGTGTATGACTGGATGAATGTCATATTCAGTGATGAATCGCGAATCTGCATTGGGCAAGGTGATGATGCTGGAACTTTTGTTTGGTGCCATTCCAATGAGATTTATAAAGATGACTGCATGAAGAGAACATGCAAATTTCCACAGTCATTGATGATATGGGGCTGCATGTTAGGTAAAGGCACTGGGGAGATGGCTGTCATTACATCTTCAATAAATGCCCAAGTTCTTATTGATATTTTGGACAGTTTTCTTATCCCATCAATTGAAAGGATGTTTGGGGATGATGACATCATTTTTCAAGATGATAATGCATCCTGCCATAGAGCAAAAACTGTGAAAACATTCCTTGAAAAAAGACACATAAGGTCAATGTCATGGCCTGCAAATAGTCCGGATCTCAATCCAATTGAAAATCTTTGGTGGAAGTTGAAGAAAATGGTCCATGACAAGGCTCTAACCTGCAAAGCTGATCTGGCAACAGCAATAAGAGAAAGTTGGAGCCAGATTGAAGAAGAGTACGGTTTGTCACTCATTAAGTCTATGCCTCAGAGACTGCAAGCTGTAATTAAACCAGAGGTGGTACAACAAAATAATAGAAATGTATTGGAGTGTTCTTTTGTATGTTTGTTTTTCATGATTCCATAATTTTTTCCTCAGAATTGAGTGACTCCATAATTTTTTCCCTCTGCTTGGTCTGAAAAAAATTACCCTTACTGAGTACCACATTTTTTATCTTGATTTCTTTTAGTGTTTCTTAAAGCCCTAAAGTTGCCATATGAAATTACTTTAGTTTTGTGCCGTGTCTGTGCTCTGCTTTTTTTCAACAACATTAAACAACTGAATGAATATCCTCCGAGCCTGGTGATTCCATAATTTTTGCCAGGGCTTGTAGCCATTAACAGAAAACTCGCAAAGAATATGCCCACATTACAGGGTCAACTTACAGGTTTATAGTTTCCAGGCTCAAGTTTTAATATTATTGGCACAACATTTGCTATGCACCAGTCCACCCTATTTTGACTGAAAAAAACAGAAATGTCGAAATTTTTGCAAATTTATTTAAAAAGTAAAAATGAAATATCACATATTCATAAGTATTCAGACCCTTTGCTCGACACTCATATTTAAGTCACATGCTGTCCATTTCCTTGTGATCC
The DNA here is from genome assembly GCF_046119375.1 of Phyllobates terribilis. Taxonomy (NCBI): domain Eukaryota; kingdom Metazoa; phylum Chordata; class Amphibia; order Anura; family Dendrobatidae; genus Phyllobates; species Phyllobates terribilis. The sequence continues at coordinate 527,206,870 of NW_027362764.1, read as the reverse complement.
TCCTTGAGATGGTTCTACTCCTTCATTGGAGTCCAGCTGTGTTTAATTAAACTGATAGGACTTGATTTGGAAAGGCACACACCTGTCTATATAAGACCTCACAGCTCACAGTGCATGTCAGACCAAATGAGAATCATGAGCTCAAAGCAACTGCCCAAGGAACTCAGAGACAGAATTGTGGCAAGGCACAGATCTGGCCAAAGTTACAAAAGAATTTCTGCATTACTCAAGGTTCATAACAACACAGTGGCCTCCATAATACTTAAATGGAAGAAGTTTGGGACCACCAGAAGTCTTCCTATTCCTGGCTGTCCAACCAAACTGAGCAATCGTTGGAGAAGAGCCTTGATGAGAGAGGTAAAATAGAACCCCAAGATCACTGTGGCTGAGCCCCAGAGATGCAGTAGGTAGATGGGAGAAAGTTCAACAAAGTCAACTATCACTGCAGCCCTCCACCAGTCAGGCTTTTATGGCAGGTGGCCCAACGAAAGCCTCTCCTCAAGGGTGCAAGACATATGACATATGAGACAAAGAAAGAACTTTTTGGTGATAATTGTAAGCGGTATGTGTAGTGAAAACAAGGCACTGCTCATCACCTGCCCATTACTATCCTAATAGTGAAACATGGTGGTGGCAGCATCATGCTATGGGGGTGTTTTTCAGATGCAGGGACAGGATGACTCATTGCAATTGAAGGAAACATGAATGTGGCCAAGTACAGAGATATCCTGGTTGAAAATCTCTTCCAGAGTGCTCTGGACCTCACACTTGGCCGAAGGTTCACCTTCCAACAAGACAATGACCCTAAGCGCACAGCTAAAATAACAAAGGAGTGGCTTCAGAACAACTCTGTGACAATTTTTGACTGGCCCAGCCAGAGCCCTGACCTAAACCAAATTGAGCATCTCTAGAGAGACCTGAAATGGCTGTCCTCCAACATTCAACATCCAACCTGACGGAACTGGAGAAGATCTGCAAGGAAGAATGGCAAAAAATCCCCAAATCCAGGTGTGAAAAACTTGTTGCATCATTCCCAAGAAGACTTATGGCTGTACTAGCTCAAAAGGGTGCTTCTGCTCAATACTGAGCAAAGGGTCTGAATACTTATGACCATGTGATATTTCAGTTTTTCTTTTTTAATAAATTTGCAAAAAAATCTACATTTCTCTTTTTTCAGTCAAGATAGGGGTGCAGAGTGTACTTTAGTGAGAAAAAAATGAACTTTGTAGAATTTATCAAATGGCTGCAATGAAACAAAGAGTGAAAAATTTAAAGGGGTCTGAATACTTTCCTTACCCACTGTATATAAAAAGACACATATGCATGTTTTTCACAATATCAGACATGAAATCAGAATACACCTTTCCTGTTTTATGTCAATTAAGATTACCATAATTTTTAATATTTGCTAAATGCCAGAATAAAGAGAGAGAGAATGTTTTGAGGCATTTTTATTACTTACTGCAAAGTCAAAAGTTTGCATACACTAAGATTACTATGCCTTAAAGCATTTGTGGACTGCCCATATGATGATGTCATGTGTTTGGAAGCTCCTAATATTTTTTTTGGCATCATCTGAGTTAATAAGAGACACACCTGTGGATGTATTTTAATGCACACCTGAAACACACTGCTTCTTTGTGTAGTATCATGGGAATGTCCAAAGAAATCAGCCACGATATACCATGAAGAGAATTGTGAACTTGCACAAATCTGGCTCATCCTTGGGTACGCTATACCTACAAACAATTACACAACACCAATCCTATGAAATTGAGAACAACTTTATTAGAATCAATTAAAATAAGCAAGGGATAAGGAGATCTTACAGGTGGATGAAATTGCAGAGTATAAAATAATCTTGCAGTGGTAGCCCAACGTTACATAGTAAACACAATAATACAGTGTAGAAATAGCCACAGTATTATCAGAAATACCACTGAAACAGTAAAATAAATACTAGTAATCAAGGTGGTAGGCATTCAACGAATTATAAAGTAGATCAATCAGTCAATCTCTAGATAGCATAATAATTACATAGAAAGTATATATTTTATTAATATTTAATCAGGATAAATAGGTAAAGTGAGAGTGCACATCCAACAAACAAGGCCCATGGTTAGAATAAATTATATAAATAGTAGGCATCCAGTATATTCATATTATAGTATATGGATAAAGTGACAGTGCATGAAATATGAATAAAGTGACAGTGTGCCAAAATAAAACAGACACCTATAAAAAACCTAAAAAAATCAGATATACCATAGATTCCAAATGCATATAAAGTGTCAGTGCATATAAATAATTAACTACCTAGTGTAGATGCTATTTACAAAATAAAAAAAAAAAACACAGTCCCAATGCACATAGAGTGTCAGTACATATAAATAATAAACTAGTCAGTGTAGATGCTATATGAAATGAGGAAGAACCTGTTGGGTACAAGTAAAGAGAGACTAGTTAGTTCTGAATAGAAACATAGCTATACATACCTCCAAGGACTAAACCCTTGCTTCCTGCTCCCAATGCGCGGTCCGCCGTTACGGGCTTTATCGAGGGATAGTTTGTGTGGGGGCCTGCTGAAATTTTAAATAAGAAGAAGCCAATAGAAGTGCTTGCTGGAGCGGGGGAGAGTGGAAACAGGTGGTTCTGATCGGAGGGTGTCATGCATGATTTTAGACATCACTTCCATGACGCGTTCCAATGGGAGCGCATCAGTAGGGCAGAAGTGACGTCGTTCTGCGCTTCAGAGTGGAACACACAGGTCATCAGATGCAACGGACAACATTACGACAGAAATGGCATGAATATGCGTTCCAGGATGTAATGCACAGGGCACAGATACAGTGGACAAACATATGTATATGCAAGCCACTGCAGGATACAACAAAAAAGCATAGAGTACAACAAATGATGAAATATAAAGGGGAAGGGATGTGAAATATATATGTGTGACATTAAAGACATTGGTGAATGTAGTCTATGTGTAGAGTGACAAATAGGGGCTGATGAAAGAACAGTATGAGTGGAAAAAGGAAAATGTGCATAAATGTGAAGAAAATTATAAAATATAAATCTATATGCTAAAAATTAAATAAATAAGTCTATGACCAATTAATCAGTGCATGAAGTAATAAATATTACCCTGTATAGAAAAAAGACAAACAAAAGACTAGGATAAAAACATATAAGAAACATCATATTAAAGACACCAATATTGACTCCATAAATAAGCAACGACTCTGACTCCATATTCTAGTGGCAGGTACCTCGTCGGTCAAATATCTTGAGTTTGGAGCAATTTCACAATACCTGAAAATGCCTCGTTCATCTGTGCAAACAATTATATGCACGTACAAACAAGATGGGAATGTCCAGCTATCATACTTCCCAGGAAGAAGACGGGTTCTGTGTCCCAGAGATGAACGTGCTTTGGTCCGACATGTTCTTATCAACCAAAGGACAAAAGCAAAAGACCTTGTGAAGATGATGGCGGAAGTTAGTAAGATTGTGTCAATATCCACAGTGAAAAGAGTGCTGTATCAACATGGGCTGAAAGGTCATTCTGCCCGGAAGAAGCCATTACTTCAAAAGAAACATAAAAAAAACAGATTAATGTTTGCAAATGTACACAGAAACAAGGACCTTAATTTTTGGAGACACGTTCTGTGGTCTGATGAAACTAAAATTTAACTTTTTGGTCATAATGACGATCATTAAGTTAGGAGAATAAATAGAGAAGCTTGGAAGCCTATAAATACCATCCAAACTGTGAACCACGGGGGTGGCAGCATCATGTTGTAGGGCTGTTTTGCTGCAGGAGGGACTGGTGCACTTCACAAAATAGATGGCATCATGAGAAAAGAAGATAATGTGGCAATACTTAAGCAACATCTCAAGACATCAGCCAGGAAGTTAAAGCTTGGGCGAAAATGGGTCTTCCAAATTAAAAATGACCCAAAGCATACTGCAAAAATGGTAACAAAATTGGTTTAAGGATAAAATGTTTTGAAGCTACAATCACAAAACCCTTATCTCAATCCTATTGAAAATTTATGGGCAAAGCTGAAAAGGCAGGTGCGAGCAAGGCGACCTACAAACCTGGATCAATTACACCAGTTTTGTCAGGAGGAATTGGCCCAAATTCCGACCAACTAATTTGAGAAGCTTGTGGAAGGTTATCCCAAACATTTGACCCAAGTAGTTCAGTTTAAGGGCAATGGTATCAAATACTAATGAAACGTATGTAAACTTTTGACTTTGCAGTAAGTAATAAAAATGCCTTAAAACATTCTCTCTCTCATTATTCTGGCTTTTGGCAAATATTAAAAATTATGGTAATCCTAATTGACCTAAAACGGGAAAGGTTTATTCTGATTTAATGTCAGATATTGAGAAAAACATGCATATTTGTCATTTTATATAGTGTATGTAAACTCCTAGTTTCAACTGTATAATATAATAAAAAAGCGCAAATTTTATTGATCTAAATTTACCTCTAGCAAATTACAATGTATCACAAAAAATAATTTCAGATCACTGGAATATGTAGAAGCATTCCAGAGTTTTTACCACATAAAGTGACACATGTCAGATTTGAAAAATTTAGTCTGGTCGAGAAGGTATGATCTGGGAACGGGTAAAAAGTATGTAAGGTACACAAAATCATGCAGTCAGCATGTTTGTTACAGTAAACAAATTGTGAGGAACCCTTTCAATACATTTTTACTGCAAGCACTCAAATCTCTGTAGTCATGTATAAAACAAAAAAAATTCCGTCAATAGTAATTTTAGTAGTATCTTGGTAGCTGTCAGTTTTACCAATGTGCTGTTTTGGATTTAATGGTTTGATGTTTAAAATGTTCAAGTTATATATTTTTCATTCCCATGATGTCATTCAAAAGTAATTCCATTTTAAAAGTACTGTTTAAATGGATTATACCTATTGTACAATACAATTGTTATTATGCAAGAGAAAAAAGCTTTTCAAGTACTGTCCAATGTACTTAAAGATTGCTTGAAGCCATATATAACATACAGCATTCAATTCGGAACAAGGAGCTTTTCTTGATGGACTCTGCAAGCACATCTTTAGACCTACTTTTTATAGAAAGGTGGCTAAAAATAGTATTCTTGGCATTTGCACTAAATGGAAGCCAAAAATCTTCAGCTGAATTTCTCTAAATTTAGAATATGTCACTATTATAACAACATCAAACATTCTGTGAATAGTCAAAGAAAAAGACTATTGTGAAAGTAAGTTCCCATGTCCTTTCACTACTTTTGGTTCAAGTGAGTTCAGTAGTCCTGTTCTCGAATACCTATTTAGATGTGAGGACAAAAACAACCCTTGGTGGTTTAAGAAGTTCAAGTAGTTCACTGTTTACAAATCGTGACTAATTTTAGCAAATCAAACAATGGCCTATATACAACCCAAAATAAGGAACTCTGAGTAAAATGTCCCAGATTTAGGGTGAACTTCAGGATGGCATTCCTGCTTAAATTACCAGACTCTACAGATAAAGAACAATTTGTATGCTCCTCTACAATAGATATTGTTTTCAATAGTGAGAATAATATTGCATTTAAAGACCTAAACATTAAAAAAGAGGAATTTTACCTAAAATGTTTGTGTTTTTATATAAATGTAAATCTACTTTCAAAGATGGGAGTATGTTCTAATTTTAGTTCTGCCAAACAAAAACTTACTAATTATCTCTTCCTAAGTTGTGTGTATTTCTTGGAAAGTTGTGTGTCAACCATTAAGTCCACCGTTGAAGCTCCTACAGAGATTGTCAGCAGCAGTTCTAAAATATTGAAGGCATATACACAATGATTGTGGAGGGTAGAATGCATTGTAAGATGAATTGCCACTTAAAATCCTGGGAAAGCTGGATAATTTATTTGAAACTTGGAAATATTGTCAGCCAATCTTACCAGAAACATCAAATATCAACTTTATTGTGGTGTCTGTAACAAAGCTGAATATAATAACTGATAAAATTTATATATTCAAATTGTACTAGTATTTTAATATTATACCTTATTGCAATTTGAATTTGAATTTGTTTTTATTTGTTGTATAATTATTCTAATCGATGGAATGGATGAGGGTTTGGCACAATAAAGAATAATATAATTCTTTGGGAATAGCTCTGGATTTACATGTTAAGAAAAGTTATAAATAACTTTGTACTAAACAAGTTTCCAGCTTTGAATACTTTTGTTACCTAGAAGTGCACTTGAACTTGAGTCTCTTGAACTGGTTTATCTTCTCAGTTAGGAAACAGCAAGTTGATTCTGATTATCCTGATATAAGCACTGACTAAATTCAAACCCAGACCTTGCCCCTCCCCATAAACTCTTAACCAATCATATTTAAGGTTACTGTATCTTTTTTGTAGAACTGTTAAATAAAAAAGAACTTTCATGCCACCCTTTTCCATTTTCACAAACACTTTCAGACAAGTATATAATATATTTACTGAGGACGTATTAAATCTAGAGCATCTGCCATGAAGACTCTCTCATTAGTTTTGTCACCTTGCATTGCTCAGAATTTATTGCACAAAATACACTTCCACACACAGTCTGAAAGCATTGCCCTTACAAAAGAAAGACTACTACCTTTCTCCTCTCTCCCAGGACCTATTGATTTGCCTGTTATTGGAAGCCTCTTAAATGTCATTTGGAATGGAGGACTACAAAATCAACATGAAATTATGGCATGTTTATTGTATGATAACTTCATGATTATTATTATTATATATGGTTATATGATAATATTATCTTACTTATTAAGCTTTGGAATCCTTTGTTTTGTTCTCTTCCTTTTTGTTTATTGTTTAGTATAAATATCATCAAAAATTTGGAGGAATTTTTAAGATGAATCTTGGATTTTTCAAGTCAGTACAAATTGGAGACCCAGCTCTCCTGGAATCATTGTTACGACATGAAAGCATTCATCCCAAAAGAATGGAGATTAAACCATGGAAAATGTATAGAGAATATAGGGATGAAGCTTATGGTCTACTTACACTGTGAGTACAAAATAATTGTACAGTACACTAATTAAGAAAAATATTTATTAAGTAAATACATCTTCTAGTTTGTGAACAGCAAATCTTTGGTGGTTAAATGCCCTGTTATCATTCAAGTAAAAAAAGTATGGAATAGGTAACAATGAAATCATTAGCAAAACTGGCAAAGTACACCTCTCCATCGCTACCACAATATGCTGTATAGATTTTGCGCTATAATTTGATAGAACTATGTATGTGTTAACAAGTGAGTTTTTTTTATAATTAGTATATTAGATATTATAAAAAGACACAAATGTTAAATTATTTTGCTAACAAAATATTCAGAGAGTCCATACTTTGAAAAGCTGATTGAAACTATGTGTGTCTTTGATATGTCTCTCTGCCTCACTCCATTAGACTTACAGGCCTTTTCCTATTTGTGTACATAGAAAGAGACTGAAATAACGCAGCCTTTGTCTTATTCATAATTGTGGTTTTGGCAGCATGTGTGTCCTGACAGGTCCCCTTTAAGCAGTGTTCCCCTACTCCAAAGTGAAATCTTCTTAAAGGTCACCTGGAAGCATGGAGATGAGATGACAAAATAAGTAATCTAGCTCGTTTGAGGACAAAGTATAGGCTAGTTTTATAATTGGAAGCATTTTTTTAGCCATTACCCTCAGTCCAATGCTAGGCAGTAGCCTCAGAACAAAATAGGGCCACCAAAAGGTCACATTTCCAGGATTTCCTCAGTATTGCACAGAAGGTGGAATTATCACTTGGGCAATACTAAGGAAATCCTGAAAACATGATCTGTCGGTGGCTCATGAGGACTGGGGTATGGGAACACTGCCCTCAAACATATGTCAGTTCCCATAAAGCACATCCTTACAAAATTGAAAATATCATATGAGGAGTTTATAACAACTCAGGAAGGAGAAAGAATTAAGCATACTGTGAAATCTTTTAAAGATAGGTATGTTTGTGCAATGGAGACCAGATCTGGGAAAGTAGCATTCTCCCTTATTGCAAGAGTGCCTGAAAAGAGTAGAAACTATTGGATTTGGTTCTAGTGAAGGAGATTTACAAGTGCTGTTAGTTACATCCTTTAGAGTCCCTTGAGATGTATAGCTTTGAAAGTCATTACAACAGCAATAAATTGCTGGCAAGCTATTCAAAACTATTCAAAATGAAAGTCGTAAGTCATTCCAAAAAAAACAAAGACAACCAATGAAAACAGAGTATAATTACTTTGCTTCATGAGAGGTTGAAAACTTTTTGAAAGTCACCTGGAAACATGGATGACAATTGTTAGAGATGAGATGACAAAATAAGTAATCTAGTTAATTTAAGAAGAAAGTAGAGGCTAGTTTAATAATTAGAGGTATTTCTTTAGCCAATTTGCTCAGCCATATGCTAGATAGTAGCTTCAGAGCAAAATGTAGGTTCTATGATATTTGTTGATTGGCCATCAAAAGTCTGTAAAGCACTGTGGAATATCATGGCACCATATACTGTAAAATAAATAAATAACAAAAAGTATTTAATTCATTCCAAGTTGAAAAAGTTTACAAAAACTTTATCAACAGGTATCAACACTGCCCTTTTTATGAATGAGAGTACAAGTGGAGACACAAGGGTCAGTGAGTGCTCTCGTCCACTGTCCTGGCTGTTTTTAGAAAGACTGCACAGGCCAGGGCCCATCCCACTGAACACCCATATTACTTCCCCGTGGGCAGAACATTACTCAGACAACACAGGGTGAGGGTACCACACTCCGGTAAGACTTTATTGGGTGACCAACAGTTATCAGCATATATTACATTCAAAACAAGGACACAGGATTGTGCAAGTGACAGAGTCTCACCCTTCCGCTGGCTCACCAGGGACTAGAACATCCACAACTTTGAGGCATCCAGGGCCAACTACCCCAACCAGCAGCACCCCGCTATTGGTGGGAAACCCATAGAAAGGAGGTACCAGCAAACTTAGAAGCTGACCGAGCACAGCGAGGTTTGTGGCCAGCTGATCTGATTGTCACAACATGGGTTATCTAAATTAATTCATGCGCTCAGTGTTGGGCAGTGGAGCAGTTCTGTAATGCACTAGCTGGAACCATGGTCCCTAGCTTGAAGTCCTGTAGCATCACATCGGTGACAGGAGCAGGCCCCTTTATAATCCTCAGTTCCCATTTCAGGGCATTGTCTCACAGGAATGGGGAGAGGTAGTCATGGCTCTTCCCTCATTAAGCAATTGTTCAATTCGACTGCATAATTGTCCTCCAAGTGATACAGACTAGTACACCACAGGAAGCTGATGCAATCCGTAATCAGCAGGCATTCCACAAATTAGCATACAGAAATGATCACCGGGCAATCTCACATGAAACAATGGCTCAGGTCCTTTGACTTACTGAATGAAGGAATAATACTTATGGCATAATTAACCCTGAGTGAGGCGCATCTGCTGCACTCCTGAGTTCACGCACAGTGCGCCTGACAGGCACAGGTTAGAAAACTGCATATAATATCTATTTATCTTAATTTCTGGGCTTTAAAAGTAATCAGTAATCTTCATAGGGATGCATCAAAATCAGATAAAACAAAACATTTAATAACCATAAAGGTAATAAAATATAAAGTACCCAAATTTCACAACTACCACCAAATAGCCTCCAGTTTTCAGGACATGACCATTGCTAAACATTAAAATTAGGGAAAAAAAACTTAACTATAAGGCATTTTGATGCTACTGGAGGCATATTCACTTAGATTCACAAGTTAAAAGTTCAGCAGAAGAAACACATTGGCAGACAGAAAAGCAAGGTTGGCAGATCATATTATCATATCATATCAGAGATTATTATTACGTGTTCAGGCACAATGTGACTGAGAGACCATTTCTAAAAGAAAACCTCTTATTGGTAAGAAAACCCTACTTATTTCTACGAAATATACGCAAACTTTGCATTATTCATTCATAAAATGAGCAAAATAAAAAATTGTGATGAAAAAACCCCAGAAAGTATGAACCTTCAAAAGTGAGAAACTTCAGGTGCAATGAGCCTGAGAGGCCACAAAGATCACACCTCACACCTGCTCTCCGCAGGGACAGTGGTAAAACAGAGTGGGGAGGTTTCAAGCAGCATCTAAGGATAGGAAGGTACTGGGAGGGACGGGCAGTGAGGGGCAGGATCCCATGCTTCTTTGGAGTGGAGGGGGAAACAAAAATGTGTGAGCTGTGCCTGTCAGGCCTATTGCGCCTGACGCAGGGTTAAGAATAGTTCACCCCCACAAAAGTGGCCAGATTGACGCTGAGTCGGCACACATATTATAAGCATAATTGTACTGACAGTTTACATGGGAAAAGTCCATATTAAATATTTTATACTGTATATATTGCATATATTTATGTTCACAGTGAAGGTGAGCAGTGGTTGAACATGAGAAGAATCGCGCAAACAAAATTGATGAAAATCAAAGAAATTGCAAAAATGGATGTACAAATAAATGAGGTGATTTGCATTTTTGCATATTTGTACAACAAAATATTATGGAGTGTGTGTGTGCAAAAAGGGAAGTTTTATTTGATTTAGTATCTATCTTAGTAAGCAAGAGAGGTGCCTAAAATATGGATCTAAAAATTAAGAGATATGTGTTTATTGTAATTATATGAGTACATCTGTGTTAGATGTTTACACATTCATGTTCTTTCAAATTAAAAGTTTGTCTAGTAAAATGATGCAATGAAGATTTACTTTTCGTGTGATTTATATTCACTATTAAGATTGATATCATATGCTTTTTTCTTTAAGATAATTCAAATTATTATCTTATATGAATAATAATCTTATAGGAGTGGTGGTCACACATAAGGACCATTGGATACCCATTATTTGGATATATGGTGTCCCAATAAGCAACTCTCATGTTATTCCTCCCACTAGCATTCAGGTTTCAGTCATCGGCATAGCGCTGGTATGGGTTCAGTCACCGCTTTGTGTATAGGGAGCGGCAGCTGTAACTGCCCCCCGGCACTGACTGACAGCCGGCCCTAATGCTGAGCTGCTGTCAGTCAGTGCCGGAAGTATCTGCTCTCTACACACAGAGCGGTGAATGAACCCGCACAGACTTCACGCCTGTGACTGAAACCCAAATTCAACCATGAGAAATAAAGTTTATTTTCTCCCAGCAGTGGGTCTAAGTGCTGGAACCGGACAAGTTCAAAATGGTATTAACCTGCAGATTTATCCCATATCTGCAGGTTAATAGCATTTTTTCACGTGACAGGTTCTCTTATGTGCAGAAACAGATAGGAACAGTTTTTTTCTTTTCACAAAACAAAACATGTTGTGCTGTCTGAATAATAGGAATGTCAAAAAATAATGACATAATGTATAATTTCTCTCTGCATCTCTCAGACCCTTTCAGCAATGTTTCGATACACAGCAGCAAGTTAACAGTTTTGTCTGGGGTCTAATTTAATTTTTAGGGATCTGTTCTGTGGTAAGAATTACTTTTAGGCGTTATTGTTCTGTCTGATTAAGTTTATGGGATCTTATTCAGTTTAGAGCAGGGATGTCAAACTTAAACACGCAGGGGGTAAAAATAAAAACTTGTACAAAGTCGCAGGCCAACCAGTATACAGTATAACAGGCTCACATAGTCCTCCATACAGAATAATGGGCCCCACATAATCCTCCAAACAGTATAATTGCCCCACATAGCTTTACATACACTATAATGGGCCCCACATAGGCCTCCAAACATAATAATGGGCCAAACGTAGTCCTCCAAACAGCATAATTGCCCCACATAGATTTCTATACAGTATAATGGGCCCCGCAAAGTCCTCCATACAGAATAATGGGTCCCACATAATCCTCCGCACATTATAATGGCCCCACATAATTCTCCATACAAAATAATGGCCCTACATAGTCCTCCATACAGAATAATGGGTCCCACATAGTCCTCCATACAGAATAATGGCCCCACATAGTCCTCCATACAGAATAATTGGCCCCACTTAGTCCTCCATACAGAATAATGGGCCCCACATAGTCCTCCATACAGAATTATGGGCCCCACATAGTCCTCCATACAGAATAATGGGTCCCACATAGTCCTCCGTACAGAATAATGGCCCCACATAGTCCTTCATACAGAATAATTGGCCCCACATAGTCCTCCATACAGAATAATGGGCCCCACATAGTCCTCCATACAGAATAATGGCCCCACATAGTCCTCCATACAGAATAATGGGCCCCACATAGTCCTCCATACAGAATAATGAGCCCCACATAGTCCTCTATACAGAATAATGGGCCCCACATAGTACTCCATACAAAATAATGGCCCTACAAAGTCCTCCATATACTGTAGAATAGTGGCTCCACATAGGGGTGGAGGTTCTGGAGTCGCAGGCCAAATAAAACCACCCTGGGAGCCGGATTTGGCCCATGTGCCAGAGTTTGACATGTGTAGTTTAGAGGCTAATCTAGGGTCTGATTAATTTTAGAGACCAGGTTTGGGATATTAATTAATTGTAGCATTCCAATCTGTAGTCTAATGAATTTTGTGTGCCCGGACTGGAGCCTAATTTTATTTTAGGGTCTAATTTGGGGTCTTAATAATTTCTTATTTGAAGTTTGAATAAGGGTATTCATCTTACCTGAGCTCCTGATTGCATTTAAATGTCTGGAGTCTTATTTTTAGGGTCTAATATACCTTAATTTATGGGTCTAGTTTGTTTTTATCTTCTAAAAAAAAATTATAAACATTTATCTGAATAATGCTACCAAATTTGTTAAACCTTAAGAGGTCAAAAAGCTGTTGATGATTAGCACGGACCTTCACCTGACCAAAAACCTTTAATAAAACTGAGTATCTCTGCAATAGTAATATGTGGAAAGTTTTGTCAAATAAAATAGAGCAGAAAAAAATGCTGACTAATTCTGATTATTATTATTACGTATGCTATGGAATGTTTATTGTACTAAACAAAAATTCATACATGTAAATCCGACACCTTTTGGCAGGTATTGCAAGATTTTATCACCCATGTCAACCGAGTATGTGACGAACATGGAAAAATTGATGATTTGTATTTTGAACTTAATAAATTTACATATGAAAGTAAGTAGACTCAGAAATGATTGCAGTGTGTTGATTCACTTTTCAAGTTTATATTATGGTAAAAGTTGATGTCATCTCCTTACAGCAATGTGCTGTGTTCTGTATAATGAAAGATGTGGTCTTCTCCAAGAGGCGTGTACAGACGATGCATTGCAATTCATACAGTCAGTGAAAAAGGTACTGTATATACTGTATGTACTCAGTCAAAAAAAGTTTTAATTGTAGCATATGTTTGTTTAATGATACGTAGTTAGTAGAGCATACAGTACACATACATATTGCACGCACTTTTTGTTATACACATTAAATCTTCAAAGATATTATTATTATTATTATTATTATTATTATTATTATTATCACCACCCAGCAGTTAGGTGGGAGCCATGTTTATGGGTAGCTATAATCAGAAAATAACCTATTGTTTAAATCAGGGTTTTGTGTTACATGTATTTTGCCAATTTTGTTGCCATTTTTTATATTCTTTTTTTTACAAATCACAATCTATATTTAAAATATAAAAATATAAATTTTACAATTTTCACACTGGTTACTGGGAAATTTTCCAACTCTAAATTCCTGTAGTTTCAAGAAACAACACATGTAAATAGCCACATTGGTCAGTTCTCGAGAATATATTTTGCTTTGAAGTTTCTAATAAGCCTGTACAAAGGTCATTGCGAAGGGAAGAGAAGTGGGGTCAGCTATCACCTGTTGAGAAAGGAGAGGAAGTATAAGTCTACAAAAGCCCCATTAGACAGAGTAAAAAATCAAAATGGCTTTTTTTTTTTCTGTACAGATGGTGAAAAACAGAAAAAATATTGGCAATTTTTTTTAAAAATATGCATGTAACAGGAAAACTTGATTTAAACAGTTGGTCTATTTCTGATGATAGTGTTCATGTAATGGGAATGTGTCATAAAAAAATTGGACAGTTGACAAAATGTACAGTATTAATGTTTTATTGAGGGGGAAGACGACAATTGTCAGTAAGCAATACATTTACAGTACAATATAATTTTACACAGGCTTTGGGAATAAAATAATTAATGGGAGTGCTTATTTAATGGAGGAAAAGGGAGGTGATTTGAATTTTTTTTAACTTTATTATTTAGTTGCCTTGGGGCTTTGTTCTGAAAACTGCACACTAACAGAGCTCTGCTATATCAATGTAAAGCCTTATTTAGATATCTGTGATTCAGGGATGTCTGAATTAGGCTGTACTGCTGCATTTGCAACGTGCATCAGAAGAGATGACTATCACTGGTAATTGCACTATGTACATTGAAGTTGAATGTACCGAGCAGTGTAGTCAGTGACAAAGTCATGTGGTCTTATGCACTTTGCAAACTTAGCAGTAAAGTCTCATTCAGAAGTTTACGCTTTAAGGACATCTGAATGCAGCTTTGCACTGATATAGCAGAGCACAGTTAATGGGCAGTGTTTAGACCACATCAACGATCTTGTCTCACTGCTGGAAGAAGTTACCACCACAGTCCTGCTCTCACCACTCAGAGCAAGGCTACAGTGGTAACTTCTTCCAGTGGTGAAAATAAATCAGTAGCCTGGCATTGATAGGAGGATTCCAGGCTGCCCAATCTGTTGGCATAGCTTCTGCTGAAGACCTCCTATGACCTGGGGCTGCTGCATTTTCTGCATGTTAGTGTCATGCTCACACAGTTATATACAAGTAAATAAAAATGGTAGCACCCAACAGTTGCAGAAAAAAATCATAAAAAAACAAATATTCAAACAGTAAATTTTATTTTGTTTTAAAAATGAATGCTTTGTGGTAAAGCAAGTTGCTTGGCTCTCACAGAGTCAAAAACAGGACACACGTCTCGGGTTAACTTCCTGAGGTTTATTAACAGGGTTTCACAAAAATAAACCAGTCCTCTCCAGGATAACGGGAAAACAAAAAGATAAAGTAAAGCATAGTTCATAGGTGAGCGGGTTTTGCCTGCTTTCGGTATCACAAAAAATCCAACAAAGTCATTCAGTGGAGCTCTCTGGTCTCCAATCTCAGCCTGGTGACTTCCTTCTCCAGACCAGACCACAGAAAAAAAATAGTGACTAAGCATTTAATCTTGCTCAGCCACGCCCTGAGGGGAGGTAGTGTGAATGGCTTCCCATCCTCTTTGCCATGCACAAGAAAACACACCCTTTAAGTGAGTTAACCCCCAGCGTACAACATGCTGGCAGAAAGTTTGTAGGTTTCAGTTCACACAGGCTAGCAGCCGAAGTGACACATACCTCCTCTCGTATATAACACCAGTGACTCTGTCACATATTCCCCCCCTCTGCCCAAATCCTGGGGTTTGGGAACCTTCAGATACCAGATACGGAATTTTAGAGAGGGCATCAGCATTCCCGTGTAACTTCCCTGGCCTATGCTCCACGTGAAAGTTAAAGTCCTGAAGACATAGTAGTAGGAACCATCCAGTTACCCTGCCATTTTTACCCCACTTTTCCCTTAACCATCTCAAAGGGGCATGGTCTGACACCAATTTAAATTTCCGGCCTAGTAAGTAATATTTTAATGTATCTTAGGCTAACTTTATGGCTAAACACTCTTTTTCTACTATTGCGTAGTTCTTCTCACAGGATGAAAGCTTCCGGCTCAGATAGAGAATGGGATGATCTTCCCCATTCATCTCTTGAGAGAGTATGGCTCCTAGACCAACCTCTGAAGCATCTGTCTGGACCAAAAACTCATTCTTAAAGTCTGGTGTGACCAGGACCAGCTGCTTACACAGTGCTAGCTGCAACTGTTGAAACGCGGACTCTGTTTCCTCCATCCACTTCACCAAGGTTAATCTGGTGCCTTTCAGGAGATCCGTCAATAGTGCGGCCATCATGGCAAAATTTGGAATAAACCTCTGGTAATATCCCACCATTCCCAGGAACGCTTTCACCTGCATCTTGGAGAGTGGTTGCGGCCAGGTCTGGATTGCCTCCACTTTATTGACTTGCAGATTTATTTTGCTTCTCCCAACGACATAGCTCAAGTACTTGGCCTCCTCTTTTCCAATGGCACATTTCTTCGGATTTAAAGTAAATCCCGCCTTCTTCAGGGCAACCAGAACGGCCTGTATTTTAGGTAGATGACTAGCCCAGTCTGGGCTAAAGACTACAATATCGTCAAGGTAGGCTGTGGCATACTTTTTATGTGGCCATAGGATCCTCTGGAGGGTGGATGAGGCCCCCTGTAGTCCGAACGGCATCCGAGTGTATTGAAAGCACCCATCAGGTGTCAAGAAAGCCATCTTCTCCTTGGCCATCTGGGACATGGGGATCTGCCAATAGCCCTTCGTCAAGTCAATGGTGGTGATATACCTCGCTGGTCCCAGCCTCTCGATGAGCTCATCGGGTATGCATCGCACTTGGACTCCTCATTCAGCCGGCGGTAGTCGTTACAAAACCTCCACTCTCTGTTGGGTTTTGGCACGAGGATGATTGGGCTTGACCAGCTACTCTTTGACTCCTCTATCACACTGAGGTCTAACATCCTCTTCACCTCATCTGAGATCACTTCCCGATGTGCTTTGGGAATCCAGTGCGGCTTCAAATTCAATCTTACATGTGGCTTTGTTAGCATCTCATGCTCTACCACCTGAGTATTCCCCAGCAACTCTGAGAACAGGTCACGATTACGCAGTAGCAGTTCTCAACACTGTTGCTTCTGGGCCGGCGATAGAGTCTCTGCTATAGTGACCTCTTCCACCTTGCCTTCGGGAGCGTCTCCCTGGCAAGGAGTTTCCAAGGAGTTTCCACAGGTTCCCTGTCCCGCCACGGTTTGAGCAAGTTCACATGGTACACTTAGTGTGGTTTTCTTCGGCTAGGCTGGTGGACTTTATAATTAACCTTGCTGACTTAATTTCTCCACCACCTTGTATGGACCCTGCCATTTGGCCAGGAACTTGCTCTCAACTGGTGGGATTAGCACCAACACTCAGTCACCAGGCTGAAACTGCATCAGCCTCGCTGATCAGTTATAGACCCTTGCCTGGGCTTCCTGCACCTGGAGGAGATGCGCCTTCATGATTGGCATCACTTTCAATATTCTTTCCTGCATCTAAGTGACATGTTTAATGAGGCTCCGGTGTGGGGCAACCTCGGCTTCCCAGGTTTCCTTAGCGATATCCAGGAGCCTTTGCGGATGTCGTCCATACAGTAGCTCAAATGAAGAAAAGCTAGTAGAGGCTTGCGGAACCTCCCATACTGAGAAGAGCAGTAATGGCAGCAGATGGTCCCAGTCACATCCATACTTCTCTATGACCTTCTTGAGCATCACTTTCAGGGTCTTATTAAAGTGCTCTACTAGGCCGTCTGTCTGCAGATGGTAAACAGAGATTCGCAGCTGGGTAATCTGGAGGACCTTGCACAGCTCCTTCATTCCCTTGATCCGTTAGGATTTCCTTTGGCAGACCGGTCCTGGCAAATATATGGACAAGTTCCCTGGCTATGCATTTGCTCGATGAGTTCCTTAGCGGTACCGCTTGTGGATACCGGGTCGAATAGTTTGTGATCACCAGAATGTATTGTTGGCCTCGGGCTGATTTGATTAAGGGCCCTATTAGGTCCATAGCAATCCTCGCAAAGGGGACCTCTATCACCGGTAATAGAACTAATGAGCTACAGAAGTGGGAAGAGGGAGCTGTTATTTGGCAGGTGTGGCAGGACCAACAATAGTCCAGAATTTCTCGGTAACACCCTGGCCAATAAAACCTTCTCAATATCCTCTCCTGAGTTTCCTTGACCCCCAGGTGTCCCACCAGAACATGTAAATGGGCCATATTTGGTACCCTCCGTCTGTATAACCCTGGCACTAGCAGCTGTTCCACTATCTCACCGCCCCTTAGTTTGGCCACCGGATATAACAACTATCTCTGAACTGCAAAGTGGGGGAACCTGGTATTGGCCCCCGGATCTTGAGAAACCCCATTACATACAGTGAACTGGTCAAATGCCCCCTTTAAGGACAGGTCCTGAACTTGAGCAGTCCCAAAGTTCTCTCCGGACACATCTAACTCAGAGAGGTTGGCCTCCTCAGTCACTGTCTTGCCCTCATCGCCAACAAGGATGCATAGAGGGAACTCATCCACTTGAGACTGCGTCGGGGGTTCTTCCCCAGGGACCTGTTTTTTCCCACGCTACTTACACTGCCTTGTGAAAGTATTTGGCCCCCTTGAACTTTCCTACCTTTTGCCACATTTCTGGCTTCAAACATAAAGATATAAGAATCTAATTTTTCGGGAAGAATCTACAACAAGTGGGACACAATCGTGAAGTGGAACAAAATTTATTGGATATTTTAAACTTTTTAAAAAAATTAAAAACTGAAAAGTGGGGCGTGCAATATTATTTGGCCCCCTTGAGTTAATACTTTGTAGCGCCACCTTATGGTGCGATTACAGCTGCAAGTCGCTTGGGGTATGTCTCTATCAGTTTTGCACATCGAGAGGCTGAAATTCTTGCCCATTCTTCCTTGCAAAACAGCTCGAGCTCAGTGAGGTTGATGGAGAGCGTTTGTGCACAGCAGTTTTCTGCTCTCTCCACAGATTCTCGATTGGATTCAGGTCTGGACTTTGACTTGGCCATTCTAACACCTGGATACATTTATTTTTGAACCACTCCATTGTAGATTTTGCTTTATGTTAGGGATCATTGTCTTGTTGGAAGATAAATCTCCGTTCCAGTCTCAGGTCTTTTGCAGACTCCAACAGGTTTTCTTCCAGAATGGTCCTGTATTTGGCTCCGTCCATCTTCCCATCAATTTTAACGATTTTCCCTGTCCCTGCTGAAGAAAAGCAGGCCCAAACCATAATGCTGCCACCACCATGTTTAACAGTGGGGATGGTGTTTTGCTTGGTGTGTTGCTTTTACGCCTAACATATCGTTTTGCAATGTGGCCAAAAAGTTTGATTTTGGTTTCATCTGACCAGAGCACCTTATTCCACATGTTTGGTGTGTCTCCCAGGTGGCTTGTGGCAAACTTCAAACAAAACTTTTTATGGAAATCTTTGAGAAATGTCTTTCTTCTTGCCACTCTTCCATAAAGGCCAGATTTGTGCAGTGCACAACTGATTGTTGTCCTATGGACAGACTCTCCCACCTCAGCTGTAGATCTCTGCAGTTCATCCAGAGTGATCATGAGCCTTTTGGCTGCATCTCTGATCAGTCTTCTTCTTGTTCGAGATGAAAGTTTAGAGGGACGGCCAGGTCTTGGTAGATTTGCAGTGGTCTGATACTCCTTCCATTTCAATATGATCACTTGCACAGTGCTCCTTGAGATGTTTAAAACTTGGGAAATCTTTTTGTATCCAAATCCGGATTTATACCTCGCCACAACAATATATAGGACCAGCCTGGTGTGTTCCTTGGTCTTCATGTTGCTCTCGGCACTTGAAACAGAACCCTAAGACTACCACAGAGCAGGTGCATTTATACAGAGACTTGATTACACACAGGTGGATTCTATTTATCATTACTAGTGTTGAGTGACCACTAAAATGCTGGGGTGCTCGAAGTTCTGGCCGAACTCACCGTGATACTCGGGTGCTCGACCCGAGCAACGAGTCCAATATTAGTCTATGGGAGACCCGAGCATTTTTGCGGCGGCACCCCCGGCAGTCTGTAGAAAGCCTAAAAAGTGCCCAAAATGATAGTGACAGTGCTCAAATGACATGGGGACAGCATGGGGATCGCCCCAGGAAGCATTTATGACCCCCAGGTCAATGCTGTCAACAACGTGGTCAGAGGTATTAAGCCACTTTTACGGACTCACAATAAAACGTTCAAAAACGAAACTGAAATTGTTTTCCTGTGAAATATGTTAAGGAACATCCTTTCCAGGGTAAAGACTTGTGTATAAAGTAAAATAAATAACCAAAAACAAAAATACTCCTCCACACCTTGGACTATGTTCACAAGTAGCATTTTTTATGCATTTTTGCACTTTTGTATTGCTTTCAACCGTGACAAATGCATTCACTGGGAAATGTCATTTTAACAATTTACAACCTTATCTGACCATGTGCTGTGTGACACATGCATACAGTGCTGAAAAGACATGGGAACAGCATGGGGAAGACCCCTGGAAGAATCTCTGACACCCAGGTCACTGCCTAAAAGTGTGCCCATCAGATGTGATCCTTTCCGCATCAGAAGATGCAGAAATGCAACTATCCCCATGCAAGTCCTTGTCCCAGGGCAGTGTTCAATTGTACCTCCCCCATTCCTTGCAATGCAAGCACAAATATGCAGCCTGCCACCCACCCACCCGCCGGCTGCAATACTATACTGCTAGATTGCACTTGAAATGGGGCCTTTTAGCTTGGAGGAGGCCGAAGCTGGCCACTACCTCATGGGTGCGTCGGCAGCGAGGTCTCCATACTCAGTCCCCAGCCGCCACTATTTGTCCCGGGAACCTTCCCCACACTTTTCTTTGCCTGGCCTGCTTTAGGGCAGCATTGTACGAGCCCTCCAGAAAACCAGAGACTCCTCCGGTGGGCCCTGGCTTCTCCATCAGGGGAGTTGAGAGTGCCAAGATGAGGAGCATGATGATGATGAAAGAAGTTAGCATCTGCTTTGTTTTCTTGGAATGCAAGCGTAGGTGTGCAGCTTGCCACCCACCCACCCCCAGGCTACAATACCATACTGCTAGCTTGCACTTGAAATGAGGCCTTTTAGTTTGGAGGAGGCCGCTACCTCATGGCTGCTTCGGCAGCGAGGTCTCTATACTCAGTCCCCACCACCACTATTTGTCCTGGTAACCTTCCCCACACTTTTCTTAGCCTGGCCTGCTTTAGGGCAGAATTGGATGAGCTCACCAGACAACCAGACTCCTCTGGTGGGCCCTGGCTTCTCCATCAGGAGAGTTGAGAGTGCCAAGGTGAGGAGCATGTTGATGATGATAAAAGTTAGCATCTGCTTTGTTTTCTTGGAATGCAAGCGTAAGTGTGCAGCCTGCCACCCACCCACCCCCAGGCTGCAATACCATACTGCTAGCTTTCTTGGACTTGAAATGAGGCTTTTTAGGCTTGTGGAGGCAGATGCCGGCCACCATGTCATGGTTTGTCCGGTTGCGCCCTTCCCAGTGTATTTAGTGGGAAGGACTGCCTATTCCGCTGTAGTGTGTGCACGCCAACCCCCTATTCATGGCACATTCGAAGATGCCTCCCACCCTGCACCTGTCGTTGCAGTCTTGCAACTATCCCAGTTCAAGTCCTTGTCCCTGGGCAGTGTTCAGTTGTACCTCCCCCATTCCTTGCAATGCAAGCGTAAGCATGCAGCCTGCCAGCCACCCACCCCCAGGCTGTAATACCATACTGCTTGCTTGCTTGCACTTGAAATTGGGCCTTTTATGCATGTGGAGGTGAAATATGGCCACCAGGTCAAGGCTGCATCAGCGGCCGGGTGTCCATACTCAGTCCCCAGCCACCCCTATTTGTCCCGGTGCGCCTTATACACAAGAGCGCATACCAAAACATTACCTGTGCCCTCCCCAGTGCATTTAGTGGGATGGACAGCCTAAGCACAAACACGTGGACAAGTGAATGAGGCCAGGGATGGTCCATCTCATTGATGTCTTCACACTGGGTTAATATTGTGGAAGCCGGGACACAGTTGGACACTGGGATGCAACACGTCCTCCAGACATAGAGGATTGTGGGTCCTGGGTCAATCAGGCTTCAACACAAAGTTCAGAAGGTAGACAGCAGCAGTGGTCGGCCTCCTACACAATGAGTAAATTATTCATGATCATGAGGCCATCCATCTCCTTAGCATTCTGTTCCTTGGAATGCAAGCCCATGTATGTAGTAGTGGCTATGCCTGAGGTGGTCAGCATTTTGGCGCATATCCTACCTCCTCCGAGGATTGCTGGATGTTTTCCTGCTACTATCCCAGTTCTATGACTCCCATTAAAGCAAAGCTTCAGGTGATGAATGATGGATGAGTTGGTGGCAAAGGAAGAACAGGGACCATTCACATCAATATCAGGCCAGTTAAACACACGTCTTGTAGGATTTGTTTCTGTACCAAAAGGAGCGGTTCGGCTACACAGTTATAGGGCATACAGTGAGTGCAATGCCTACCAAAAATTTCGAGGCACTCCATTGCCCCTTGGAAGTGACATGGAGTTCAGAGGGCCTTATCTAAACCGTTTTTTCCATTTATATCAACTGGGTCTCCTGTACACTGTTGGCCAAAACAGTGAATGGAAGGCATTCCAAAAATTATGAGGAACTGCAATGCCCCTTGAAAAAGATGTGGATTACAGCTTACTAAATACCTTCTACCCATTATTGGGGAGTGGGTCTCCCTTAGTGTTTGCCCATGCATTGAAAAGCAAAAGCTGACTAAAATTAGGAGGAAATGCAATGCCCGTTGAGAGAGTTGTGGACGTCAGAGGTAATTAAAAACAACATTTCAATGCCCATTGGAAGAGCTGTGGAGTTCAGATTGGTTTAACAAGATGGTTTTAATGCCCATTGGAAGAAAAGTGGAGATCACAGTAGCTTAACATGATGGTTTTAATGCCCCTTGGAAGAGACGTGGAGTTCAGAGTCGTTTAACAAGATGGTTTTAATGCCCTTTGGAAGAGACATGGAGGTCCCAGTGGAATAAAAAGACAATATCAATGCCCCTTGGATGAGTGGTGGAGGTCCCAGTGGAATAAAAAGACAATATCAATGCCCCTTGGAAGAGTGGTGGAGGTTACAGTGGAATAAAAAGACAATATCAATACCCCTTGGAAGAGTGGTGGAGGTCGCTGTGGAATAAAAAGACAATATCAATGCCCCTTGGAAGAGTGGTGGAGGTCCCAGTGGAATAAAAAGACAATATCAATGACCCTTGGAAGAGAAGTGGAGGTCACAGTAGCTTAACAAGATGATTGTAATGCCCCTTGAAAGAGACGTGGAGTTCAGAGTGGTTTAACAAGACGGTTTTAATGCCCCTTGGAAGAGACGTGGAGTTCAGAGTGGTTTAACAAGACGCTTTTAATGCCTCTTGGAAGAGACGTGGAGGTCCCAGTGGAATAAAAATACAATATCAATGCCCCTTAGAAGAGTGGTGGAGGTCCCAGTGGAATAAAAAGACAATATCAATGACCCTTGGAAGAGACGTGGAGGTTACAGTAGCTTAACAAGACGATTTTAATGCCCCGTGGAAGAGACCTGGAGTTCAGAGTGGTTTAACAAGACGGTTTTAATGCCCTTTGGAAGAGACGTGGAGGTCCCAGTGGAATAAAAAGACAATATCAATGCCCCTTGGAAGAGTGGTGGAGGTCCCAGTGGAATAAAAAGACAATATCAATGCCCCTTGGAAGAGTGGTGGAGGTTACAGTGGAATAAAAAGACAATGTCAATACCCCTTGGAAGAGTGGTGGAGGTCTCTGTGGAATAAAAAGACAATATCAATGCCCCTTGGAAGAGTGGTGGAGGTCCCAGTGGAATAAAAGACAATATCAATGACCCTTGGAAGAGACATGGAGGTCACAGTAGCTTAACAAGACGATTTTAATGCCCCTTGGAAGAGACGTGGAGTTCAGAGTGGTTAAACAAGATGGTTTTAAGGCCCCTTGGAAGAGACCTGTAGGTCATAGTAGCTTAACAAGACGGTTTTTATGCCCCTTGGAAGAGACGTGGAGGTCACAGTGGAATAAAAAGACAATATCAATGCCCCATGGAAGAGACGTGGAGGTCCCAGTGGAATAAAAAGACAAGATCAATGACCCTTGGAAGAGACGTGGAGGTCACAGTAGCTTAACAAGACAATTTTAATGCCCCTTACAAGAGCCGTGAAGTACAGCATATTAAAAACATTATTCCCACTATTAGGGAGTGGGTCTCCCATAGTCTTTGCCTATGCCTTCTAAGCAAAAGCTGCCAAAAATTAGGACCGAGGAACTTGCAATGCCCCTTACAAGAGCCATGCAGTACAGCATATTAAAAACATTATTCCCATTATTGGGGAGTAGGTCTTCCATCGTCTTTGCCTATGCCTTCCAAGCAAAAACTGCCAAAAATTAGAGGAACAGAGGAACTTGCGATGCTGGCAACACAGACCACGGTCACCGTGGTGGTATAGTGGTGGTGGAGGCTGAGGATATGGAGAAGAGCAAAACACAGCCGAAATGAGGAAGCGTATACCTATTTGAAGGTGTGAAGCGGTGCATGGTAATACACCTCCCTAAATAACACAGTGGATTTGACTTTATGTTACTCTGCTGTCATTTGGTGGTGATGAGAAGTCTGGCCCAATCCAGCCCTTGTTCATTTTGATAAGGGTCAGCTTGTCAGCTTTGTCAGTTGACAGGCGAGTGCGCTTATCAGTTATAATTCCCCCAGCGGCACTAAAAACACGCTCCGATAACACGGTAGCGGCAGGGCAGGCCAGGACCTCCAAGGCGTACAGAGCGATTTCAATCCAAATGTCCAGTTTGGATACCCAATAATTAAAAGGCACAGAAGGATCACCGCGGGACGCTGGTACGATCGGCAAGGTACTCCCTCACAATCTTTTGAAACTTTCCACTCCTTGTGAGAGTACCCCGCGCCTCAGGGCCTGTAAGCTTGGCGGGTCTCAAAAAACTGTCTCAGAATGTTGACAGTGTTCTCCTGCCTCTGCTATATTGGAGTTGCGTCTTTCTCGCCTGTACACCTTGGTTGGGTAACGAACTGTGATCTCTGCCGCTAGCGTGTTCAGATTGGAATTTTTTTAACAGTTCTGCAGCAAGGGCCTTCTGGTACTGCCCCATTTTTGTAGACCTCTCCACCTCAGGAATATGAGAGTGAAAGTTCTCCTTGTAGCGGGGGTCTAAAAGTGTCACCAACCAGTAATGACTGTCACCCAACAGTTTGACAACGCGAGGATCACGGTTAAGGCAGCGTAGCACAAAGTCAGCCATGCGTTCCAGACTGGTAATGGGCAAGACTTACGTGTCCTCACCAAGATGACGACTGACCATGCTCTACTCCTCCTTCTCCCCTTCCTCCTTCCCCCTGTCCTCAGGCCACCCACGCTGAACCGACGGTATGACAGTTGTACAGGTACTACCGTCTACAGCGCATGATACCAGCTCCTGTTTTTCCTCCTCCTCCTCCTCTCCCTCATTGTCCCCCAATGCACATTGGGATAAGATGAGACTGGGCTGTGTGTAATCGCCCGCTACGGCTTCTTGATCCATCTCATCATACTCTGGCTGCAATGCCTCCTCTTTAATTCTCTGCAGAGAGTGTTGCCAAAGACAGAAAAGTGAGATGCTGACACTAATGATGGCGTCATCGCCACTCACCATCTTGGTGGACTCCTCAAAGTTTGTCAAGATGGTACATATTTCAGACATCCAGGTCCACTCCTGAGGTCTTATGTGTTGAGTCTGACCTGAATATCGACGGCCTTGTTGCAGCTGGTACTCCACAACTGCTCTCTTCTGCTCACAAATCCTTTGCAACATGTGGAGGGTAGAGTTCCAACATATGGGAACATCACACACAAGTCGGTGTGCCAGAAGCTGCAAGCGCTGCTGCAACACAGCAAGGGTGGCGGAAGCTGTAGCCGACTTCTGAAAATGAGCTGACAGGGGGCGTACTTTGAAGAGCAGATCTGGCAACTCGGGGTATGATTTAAGAAACCGCTGAACCACATGAACCAGGCATGGTACGTGTGAGATCTCGCCTCGCCTCAGAGCCGACACCAGGTTACGGCCATTGTCACACACGACCATGCCTGGATGTAGGTTTAACGGTCTCAGCCACAGATCTGCCTGCTCTTTCACAGCTGTCCACAACTCACAAGCAGTGTGAGGTTTATCACCTAAGCTTATGAGTTGCCGCTTGGCTGAGGCAGTACTGCAGTGCTTCCAGCTTGTAACTGATGTGGTGATATCTGAGATATCAAAGGCTGAACATGAGGAGGAGGATGATGCGCAGGAGCTGTACACTGTGGGGGCAACTCTGACTGACAGAGGGCCCACAATCCTCGGTGTGGGGAGGATGTGTTCCGTCCCAAGGTCAGACTGGGTCCCGGCTTCCACTATGCTTACCCAGTGTGCCATCAGGGAGATGAACTGCCCCTGGCCAAAAACACTTGTCCACGTGTCCGTTGTCAGGTGGACTCTCCCAGTAACTGCGTTGTTGAGGGCACGGCAGATGTTTTGGGACACGTGCTTGTGTAGTGCGGGGATGGCACACCGGACAAATTAGTGTCGGCTGGGGACCGAGTACCGAGGGACGGCCACCACCATAAGGTTGCGAAATGATTCTGGCCCCACCAGCCTAAAAGGCAGCATTTCCAATGCAAGCAGTCGTGAAATGTGCGAATTTAGGACCGTGGCCTGTGTGGCGTTGGCTGCGAATTTGCGCTTTTGTTCAAATGTCTGGGATATGGACAATTGAACGCTGCGGTGGGACGTGGACGTTGATGCTGTTTCTTGAGAAACCGCCATAACAAGTGAAGACTGAGAGGAAGGGGCATCTTTGCATGCAGTATGGACAGGGGATTGCCTAGCAGGCACAACAGGGGGTTCTCTTACACGCACAACAGCGGATGAAGCAGTGGTGATACCCGCTGACACTGGTTGTGGACCCTGGGGTTCGCCCCACAAAGTCGGGTGCTTTGCTGACATGTGCCTGATCATGCTGGTGGTGGTCAGGCTGGTAGTTTTGTCACCCCTGCTGATGCTGGCCCGGCAGGTGGTACAAATGACCTTTTTGGGGTTATAAGCAGAGTCTTTAAAATATATCCAGACTCTGGAAGACCTAACAGTTGTACTGGCAACATCCCTTGTGTTGGTATTATGGGGAATGGTTGCCCGCCTTCTCTCTGTGGCCACCACACTGCTTCTTTCTGCCTGTTGGGGTACTCTGCCTCCCTCCCCCTGTGTGCTGCTGGCATCGCTCTGCATGTCCTCCTGCCACGTTGCGTCAGTTACTAGATCATCCACCACCTCCTCATCTTCCACTTCCGCACCACGGTCCTCCTCCTCACTTCGTGGCAATTGTGTCTCGTCATCGTCCACCTCTTGTGACAAATTGCCAGCGTCCCCTTCCTGTGGCCGTGGCTGTTCAAATATTTGGCCATCACTACATGGGATCTCCACTTCCACCACTTCAAGCGGAGCAGGCGAGGGGCCAAATATGGAAATGGACCAGTGAACAGCTCTTCAGAGTGTCCAACTGTGGGATCAGTTGCTGTCTGACGACACTCGGCATGGTGGGAGGAAGGAGCATCAAGTTGAGCAGGAGTATTTGGTCAAGACTCACGGCTACTAAGACTTAACCGTGTGGATGACAGACCGGAGGTGGTGGTGCCCAGGTGACTGGAAGTATTATCTGATATCTAATTAATAACCTGTTCACACTGATCAGTTCACAATAGTGGTCTTGTTGTGTGCTTCCCTAGTAATTCGGTCAAGAACTGGAAGCGAGAAGATGTGGCTGTTGGTTGTGGCACATTTTCACATTTTCACCTTGGCCACGGCCTCGTCCTCTACACGCACCATCACCAGAACGTCCAGTTCCACGTACCTTGCCACGCGCTTTGCCCATTATAAATGAAGTAAAATAGCTTACACTCGCACTATCAATGGCAAAAGGGTAATAAAAAGGAGATTAGAACCGTAGAAGAGGAAAACCACAGTTCTATTTCTCTGGCCTACACCAGAAACTTTTAAACAGATATATGTGTCTGAACAGTCAGCGAGACACTCAAACTGTTTTTTTTTATGGAAAAAAGGCAAAAAGGTAGATAACACCCAGATTTGAACCGTGGAAGAGGAAAACCACAGTTCTAATTTCCTGGCCTACACCAGAATCTTTTAAACAGATATATTTGTGTCTGAACAGTCAGCGAGACACTCAAACTGTTTTTTTTTTATTGAAAAAAGGTGGATAACACCTAGATTTGAACCGTGGAAGAGGAAAACCACAGTTCTAATTTCCTGGCTTATACCAGACTTTTTTAAATGGATATATTTGTGTCTGAACAGTCAGCGAGACACTCAAACTGTTTTTTAATGGAAAAAAGGCAAAAAAAGTGGATAATACAGAGATTTGAACCGTGCAACTGCAAAACCACAGTTCTAGTTATCTGGCTGAAACCAGACTCTTTTAAACAGATATATTTGTGTCTGAACACTTACAGACACACACAATTTTTTTTTCGGGGGGGGGAATATCAAAAGGTTAATAAGACAGGCATTTGTACAGTCTGACTGATGAAAAAAAAAAAGAGCATTTAGATGAAAAAAAAATAATTTTTCCATGCCCCTGAGACCTGGGGCTAAGTCTAGCAATTTGAGCAGCAGCAGCACACAGGACATTAATGCAGTGTTTGTTGGTATAACCACTGCGTCTCCTATACAGCCTGCCTGCCTTCCTGCCTGATATCTGGGATGGATATTAGTCCTCAGAAAGGACTGTTTGATTGATTTTGCTGGCTTTAGAGACCCTACACTACCTATTTTGCAGTATAAATCTCTCCCAAGCTCAGCAGCACTCTCCCTACACTGTCTGATCCAAAGCGACTGTGTCCAAGATGGCGGCACCCGGTTTTAAATACTCGAGGTGACGCTGTGCGGCCAGCCAATCACTGTAATGCCCACAAACAACATGGCTGCGGCATTACAGTGACTGGCTGGCAATCCCTGCATGTTCATTGGCTCTGTAAAGAGCGCCAAACATGCAGGGCGGAGACCCGAGCTCCCACTCGAGTAACCCGAAAATGCTCGGTGCTCGCTGAGCATCCCGAGTAGCGAAATGCTCGGGCGAGTACCGAGCAGTGTCGAGCATGCTCGCTCAACACTAATAATTACCAATCATTTAGGTCAACATTGGATCATTCAGAGATCCTCACTGAACTTCTGGAGTGAGTTTGCTGCACTGAAAGTAAAGGGGCCAAATAATATTGCACGTCCCATTTTTCAGTTTTTAATTTTTTAAATAAAGTTTAAAATATCCAATAAATTTCGTTCCACTTCACGATTGTGTCCCACTTGTTGCTGATTTTTTCCCCAAAAATTAGAATTTTATATCTTTATGTTTGAAGCCAGAAATGGGGCAAGAGGTAGAAAAGTTCAAGGCGGCCAAATTCTTTCACAAGGCACTGTAGTCTGGTTCTGTTTCCCCACAACTCCCAAAACAAAGCAAAATCACGGCCCAGTATGATGGGGTATATCAGATCTTTAACCACCCTGACCTCATGGGACTGGTCACCACAGTCTTTTCCCACTGTTACTGTGGATACAGGGTAGTCCTTGACATCTCCATGGATGCACTGAACACCCACTGTTTTGGTAGGGACCAACTGATGGGAAAGGGTAGCTCTGATTAGGGTCACCAGACTCCCAGAGTCTAACAGTACAAGCACCTTTACTCAATTAATGGACATGGCACATGCCTGATGCTCCTCGCGGGGTTGACAGTCCACGCTGCAGGCTGGATAAGCATAATAGGAAAACCGTCTGCCTAGGCTGCAGTCCATTGTCTTAGTAGATATATGACACCGGGCGGCTACGTGTCCAGGGTTGTGACACCGCCAACAAACCACATCCTTAACGACAGTAATTGCAACACATTCAGTGGAGTGGGGCACCCCCTAGTTGAGGCTATAAACCACCTGGTACTTCTCTACTATGCCGACGATGTCGTCCACGTTCTGGGGATCGCCTTGGGCAACCCAAGTCTGTACCGACCCGGGAAGGGAGTGTATGAATCTATCAATCACCACTCGCTCAACCATTGGGGCAGGAGTGGAGGACTGTGGCTGCAACCACTTCTGAACGAGATGCAGTAGGTCAAAAATCTGAGATCGAGCGGTTTGTCGAGGGCATATGCCCAGTGGTGGACTCATTGGGTTCTCATCGCCATATTCACTACCTGGCATGCCAAGATCTCTGTCTTTAGTTTGGCATAATCCTTGGCATCCATAAGTACTAAGTGATAATATGCCTTTTGGGGTTCAACCGACAAATGTGGTGCCAGAACCTCTGCCCACTGTTCTGGTGGAAGTCTCTCCCGATCAGCCACCCTCTCAAAGACTGTTAGAAAGGCTTCTATATCATACCCTAGGGGGCATCATTTTGACGCGTTAGTACTCAGTCGGCCCTGGGGGTGCGGCGGTCACTCTGCCCTGGATGGCGTTCGGCAGATGCTGTATTTGCTGCTGCTGCTCCTGTTGGTGTTGCTGCTGCACTTTCCGCTGCAACTGGATCTGTTGCAGCAATAATTTGGTCATTTCCTGTTGAGCTTGCTGCTGCAGCAGGATGTGCTGCTGCTGTAGCTCCCGGTGTTGCTGTAATTGCTGCAGATGCTGCTGGTGTTGCTGCACTTGGCTCTGGACTAAATGCTTACTAAGCTCCTCCATACTACTGGACATCTCTGGCTGGCTGCTGGCCTTCACCCAGGACATCCACCATTTTTTATGGCAGGTACACGTGTTCCTGGAATCTTGCCAGCACTCTCACACCAACTGTGGTAAAGCGACTTGCTCAGCTCTCACAGAAGCAAACAAAGGACACATGTCTTGGGTTAACTTCCTGCGGGTTTATTAATATGCGGTTTAAACTCCAGCAGGGTTCCACAAAAATAAACAAGTCCTCTCCGGGATAACAGGAAAAAAAAAAGATAAAGTAATGCACAGTTCATAGGTGAGCGGGTTTCGCCCGCTCCCAGTGTCACAAACAGTCCAGCAAAGTCCTTCAGTGGAGCCCTCTGGCCTACACTCATAGCCTGGAGACTTCCTTCTCCAGACCACATCACAGAAAAAAAATAGTGACTGAGCATTTAAGCTTGCTCAGTCACGCCGTGAGGGGAGGTAGTGTGAATGGTTTCCCACCCTCTTTGCCATGCACAAAAAAACACTCCCATTAAGTGAGTTAGCCCCCAGTATATAACATGCTGGCATAAATTTTGTAGATTTCAGTTCACACAAACTAGCAGCCATAGTGACACATACCTCCCCTCGTATTTAACACCAGTGACTCTGTCACAGCTTATATAAATAATAATTATTAATTAAAAAGGTCAGTTTGCAGAGAGCACAATGCCTCTCTGCAGACTTTCTTGACATCCTGTTACTTTCATCAATCTGGAGCAGGTTAGAAGATCCACTTGAGTTACTTAATGAATACAGGCAGCAAGAAGAGGGAAAGGCATGGTTTCCACACATTCTCATTCTACGCTCTCCTGAATAGACACATTCCTGCCAAAGTGTCCCACTTGTCCTTCTGTCAGTTATTTCCCCTAGAACCAGTACTGTTTCCAATGATGGTACTATGCAGTGCTGTACAGAGTTACTTTACAATATTTTAGATTATTTTCAATAATAATTTTCATTTTTTCTAATCTTGCCTATTTAACTTATCAACATAAGTCACTTAACCAACAACTTATCATTTCAATTATAAATTATTATATTGCATTATAGAGATAGGATGAACATTTCTGTAAGTTTTACCAATATATAAATATTCCATATTTTTCCTACAGATGATGCACTATTTAGGTCCACTCATTGTAACCTCAGCAGATCTTCATAAACAATTTAATACAAAATCTTGGAAAAGTCATACTGAAGCCTGGGACAATATATTTGCAGCAGGTAATCTACTGCACATTCCAAAAATTTTTAATATTGAACACATATGCCTTATGATTATTTGACTTAAGGTTTATAAGAAATAAAGATGTTTATATGTAACCTTGAATGTGAAATCTACATTACTAATAAAAATAAACCTGCAGTATAATCAGCAACGTTAATTTAAATAAAAGCACTTTTATTTTCCTGACTGAACAGTAAGATTGAAGATAAAAAATTTTGATATACTGTATCTTAGTAGGGAAAATGTCTCTTTTTCCACATATCTGTAAATTTTTGACTCCTGCACTGAACATTTACTCTCAAAAACTACTCAAATATGTCTACAAATCTGTGGAGGGCGGAGTTAAATTACACCCACTGCCTCTAAATTTATATACAAAGGGTAGTTAGAAGACCTTGATGGCTACAGCCCCACTATCAGTATTTGGTCAGTATTTTTCCTCAGTATTTGTAAGCGAAAACCAGGTGAGGAACAATCAGAGGAAAAGTATAATAGAAACACGTCACCAATTCAGCATTTATCACCCTCTCCTGGTTTTGGCTTACAAATACTGAGGAAAAGTACTGACCAAATACTGATGGTGTGGCCGTATCTGAAGGGAAACAAAAGCAGAAAGACAAACTGGACAAGTGAAATGTGATAAAAAAAAAGTTGTTGCACTTGAACTAATGTAATGAGGCAGTGTAGATCTGCGTATTTTTTCTCAGCTATATTCAGCATGAGTAAAAAAAACTGCAGCATGCTACAATTTGACTTTGAAATAAGATGGCTGCGATAAACAAATTGGATGCCATACGGACTATCAGCATGGCATCTGATTTTTACAGATAGGCCGGGGCAACAGGGCTGTAGATTCTCTCATGCAAGAGAATTAGACCGAATATGCTAATGTCATTTGGATCATGCTCTGTCAGAGTTTAAGCCGACTGTCACCTTAGTGTGATCCAATTCTCTCGCACTTGCAGCATGCTGCGATTGTTTTCTCATGCCGATCGACATGAGAGAAAAAAATCTCAGATCTGCACTGCACCATTGTATAACATTGGGCCCTCTACCATCCGACAAAACATCGCATAGAACTCGGTAATATGGTCGTGTGAAGGATCCCACACATTGCAATTCTGTGAAATCGGAAACTGTAATTGGTTTTATAAAATATTAATTGTAGCTGAATAAAAAAACAGATTGTATATGGACTGCACCCAGATGACAAGTGATAAAAAATCATCCCACTCTCCTGGATGAGATTTTTTTATCTGCTTAAGTGGCCCTAGCCTTAAAGTGAGGGAAAAAAATATATAAATATAATTTTTATTATATAAAATTAAAATATAATAACTACTCTCAATTTGTACCAGCTTCATGGTATAATACAGGGAAGGGAGCAAAGCAAATAATTCCTGCACTATCCTATACCAATCCATTCACAAGTTAGTGCACAGAAATATATGCAAATGGATGAACTACAAGGTAATAAAGACTGTAAAAATTAAAGGGTTTTTCCCATGAACAAAGTTAATTTTAATCAACATTTTAATAAATAGATCTTGGGATAATAATAAGTTCTACTATTGGATGTGTTTAAAAAAGTGTTCCTGTGCTGAGATAATCTTATAAATGTGCCCCTGCTGTGTACTGTGTAATGGCTGTGTCTGACCGTACAGGAACATGGTCTGATCATACCACATCTCCTGGGCAGGGGAGGAAGCAAAAGAGTGTACAGACATTACAGCACGGGGTCACAGCTGATTCTTTCTTTCAGGTAAAATATTACTTAAACACAGGCAGTGAAATGTTTTTCCGCACAAAAAGAATCATCTGCGATCTGTGCTGTAATGTCTGTATACTTTTTTTTGCAACCTCCCCTACCCAGGAGCTGTGTTATGATAAGACCATGTTCCTTCACAGTCAGACACAGCCATTACACAGTACACAGCAGGGGCACATTTATAAGATTATCTCAGCACAGGAACATATTTGCTTAACACGTCCAATTGTGGAACTTATTATTACTCCAAGATCTTTTAATTAAAATGTACTTTGTTCATGGGAAAATCCCTTTAAATCAGAAGCACTGATAGTGTGTACAATACATTCCGTAGATAGTCCATGCATATACTAATAAACAAAATCTTAGATATAATTAAAGACAAATAATATGCATAGCCAGCAAGAAAAGACATAAACCTAAGTGAGATGGAAAAAAGATATTTTAACAAAAAGGAACCTGCTCCTAATGGTGTCTTTGCACCTAATTAATGTTTGCAGGAAGGTTAGATTTTGCATAACTGGAAAATGAAAGTAGATAGGGCTTATTAATTGTCAACTGGTATATCAGTGCAGTGATAAAAAGGCACATATAATATACAGTGTATATATATATATATATATATAGAAATCCCTACAAAAGCCCAACAAGAGAATCACTGCCTGGCCGTGGAGGTTGGCACCCTATCTGTAGAAAGAAATGGCATCCCCACTAAATGTCCCGCACTTACCCTGAAGAAAAACATACTGAAAAAAGTAATCATATACACAGATCAGATAACCAGTTTCTCTTACTTTTCCCTTAAGAGATAGCTACAGAGGTAAAAAAAAATTGCACCCATAATTGGGCTCCTGAAGAACCCACTATTTTAATGGGAGAAACTCATCGAGACCAGGTATTCTATGGAGACAAACTATAATATGCCTTTTGAAGTTACACTTATTCAGGGAAGTTGGACATTTATCTTATCCTCTACCTAGATCTGTATATTGTTGGGCCCTTTTCCGGGTAGATTGTAAAAATATAACATAATTATGCAGATTATCTGATCTGTATGTGTTTTTATTACTACATTTTTCAGTGTATTTTTCTTCAGGTATAAGTGAGGGACTTTTATGGACAGCCTCCATTGAGTGTGGGTGCCATTTTGTTTCACAGAGAGGGTGCCAACCTCCATGATCTAGTTGGGGCTTATGTAGGGTTATCATTACAAATCTATTATTTGTGTGATTTTATTCCTGCACTGATATACCAATTGAAGATTAATAAGTCGTATCTACTATCACTTTACAGTTATGTGATTTCTAGCAATCTGAAAACATATGGTGGACACTATACATAGCAGGCTATTTTGTAAGACACTGTTTTTACATTTCACTTAGGCCTTATGTCTATCCTTGCTGCCTATACATTTTAGATGTCTTTAATTATATATAAGGTTCTGTTTATCAGGATCATTGGCAGCAATTACAATGATATTGATATTCTTTTCTACAGATGTCTTAATGGATGCCAAGTCAAAAAAAAAATGTTCAGACTAATTTCAGCCAATAAAATAGCAATGTGTTATGTTCTGATTTCAATGAGTTGATCTTCAATACAATGCAAATATGTAATTGATTCTTTTTTACAAACCTATTACACCAGTAAAAAATTATATTGACAAGAGACTAAACTCCAGCAGCGGCCAGAATGATGACTTGTTAAATGCAATTTATTCTGAAAAATCACTTACAAAGAAACAGCTGTCTGGGCTTTTCACCGAACTTCAAATTGGAGGTGTTGAAACTGTAAGTTCATAAGTATTAACATGTTAAAAAAATTATGAAAATGATAATGATAAATAGAGATGAGTGGATTGATCTGTAGAGAAATATGTTTGAGTTAAATTTCATGAAATTTGCAGGTTTCACATGAATTCAAACATTTTAAGTACAATTCACTGTTTGCAAAAATAAATGCACCATTTCCGACACTAAAGCATCAGAGAGTGGCTGTCATTTTGCATTGCCATTTGGGCCTCCCCATAATGCCCTGCAACTATGACATCTTACAGATTATCATACCTTGGACAGTGGTGGCCAATACCTTGGCCATCAGAAACCAACGGTTGCCAGTGGAGCACAGTTTGTACAGCAGAGTTACGTTCCATCTCTAGAGTTACTAGTTAAGTTTCTCTCTCCTACAGAGCGTAAGCTCTTATGGTCAGCATGGTCTTCTCTTTTCCACCTGTAAAGTGTAAGCTCTTATGGTCAGCAAAGTTCTCTCTCTCTCTTTTATTATGTAAGATCGTATGATCTGCACCAATCTCTCTCTCTTCTGTAGAGTGTAAGCTTTTATTATCAGTGGGGTCCTTTTTACTCTCTCTTTCATTTTCAGAGAGTAAGATCTTATGGCCAGCAACATCCTATCTCTCTATTCTGTAGAGTGTAAGCTCTTATGGTCAGCAGGGTCCTCTCTCTGTTTCCAGTAGAGCATACGTTTTTATGGTCAGCAGAGTCCTCTTTCTTTCTCTCTTCTCTCTCAATTTGTATATGTAAAGTAATCAGAATCTTTCCAGTACTGAGATTCTTGA
This sequence comes from Phyllobates terribilis, assembly GCF_046119375.1. Lineage (NCBI taxonomy): Eukaryota > Metazoa > Chordata > Amphibia > Anura > Dendrobatidae > Phyllobates > Phyllobates terribilis. The sequence goes on along the minus strand of NW_027362764.1, from coordinate 527,170,758 downwards.
AAATTTATTTGCTGTGAATTGTTTTAAGGAAAATCTGGTGAAGTCAAATTTCAAAACATCCGCTCATCTCTAGTGATAAATAATGACTAATAGGAAATAGATAAATGTGTTAATTTTACAAAACTAGAAAGTTGCATTGTATTATGTTGCCACCTCCTCTGTGTGGATATGATATTTTAGCATTCAATCATGTTATTAAACATATATTAAAGAGTATTGTGTTAAAAAAGTGGACTGCCCCCCTGGACACCATCTTTGAAGGATTATGTTCATGTCAGAAGATTTCTCAGTGTAAACATTATACATAAGACATGATGTAAACACAACTTTACTAACTACATAATGAGACTTTAAAGCACCACTCCAGTGTTTTTTTTTTCAGGTCTGGAGTGGCGTTTTAAGTGTAAGCCCCCTGCCCCCAGTGATATACTCACCCTCCGGCATCTTCCCCGGTTTTCATCACCGCTCTGGTCTCACTGCGCCATCTTGTGAGCACAGCTTCTGATAACCAGAAGTCAGAAGCTCCACTCACAAGTTCTCAATACAAGTTTATGAGAGCCAGAACGAGGCCAGAACGAGGCTCTCCTAGACTTCTATTGAAAAGTGACCTCTGCACAGCTCCAGCATACACTGGAGTGCGCCAACCTCATCACTTTTTACAGGAGACGGAGCTGAGCCATGGGGAAACCAATGAAGTGGTGGAAGATGAGTTTCAGACAGGGGGCAAGGGACTTACATTTTAAAGCACTACTCCAGTGGTGCAATAAAGAAAAACGCTGGAGTGGTGCTTTAAGAAATGTATACTGTGAATACAGTTTGCATGTTCAATTGAAGTGAAAAGAGAATTGAAACTGAGTATTTTGTTTACAGACAGCAAATGCTTTATTGTGGTTGATATATAATTTATCAAGGCATGATGATGTGCAAGAGAAAATTCTCAAGGAAATTCAGACAGTTTTATCACCAGGAACATTCCCATCTGCTGATCATTTACAAAATATGCCATACTTGAAATCATGTATTAAGGAATCCATGAGGTTATTATTTTTTTATTATTATTATTATTATTATTATTATTATTTTAAATAATATTTAGGCTTGAGAGAGAGAAACTATTGAATATATAATACTTAGAAACCTGAAGCTTCAGCTTTACAGAGTATAAAAATGTAATACTAGGGATGTTGTATTAATGGTTGTACTAATTAATTAATTATATATTATAAAAATAATACACGTTGAATATTATACAAAATGCAAAATACTATAAACTCTAAATGTTATACCAAGGTTATATGTAAAATATCACCTGTAAAACCGGCATATACAATATCAGTCCAAATCAATATGTTCAACCTAGTAAAGTCATCATTTACCCATTAAAGTGGTATGCTAATTTCTAAATAGGAACATGAAGACAATAGTGCTTTACAAATATGAATCAATTTGTGAAAAATTGCTTTGCCACTTTTTGCAGAGCAGCAAATAGTTTATTATGGAGCTATATATATATATATATATATATATATATATATATATATATATATATATATACAGTTACATGAAAAAGTTTGGGCACCCCTATTAATCTTAAGCTTAATGTTTATATAAATTGGTGTTTTTGCAACAGCTATTTCAGTTTGATATGTGTAATAACTGTTGGACAAAGTAATGTTTCTGCCTTGAAATGAGGTTTATTGTACTAACAGAAAATGTGCAATCTGCATTCAAACAAAATTTGACAGGTGCATAAGTATGGGCACCTCACCAGAAAAGTGACATTAATGTTTAGTAGATCCTCCTTTTGCAAAAATAACAGCCTCTAGTCGCTTCCTGCAGCTTTTAATGATTTCCTGGATCCTGGATGAAGGTATTTTTGACCATTCCTTTTTACAAAACAATTCCAGTTCAGTTAAGTTTGATGGTCGCCGAGCATGGACAGCCCTCTTCAAATGATCCCACAGATGTTCAATGATATTCAGGTCTGGGGACTGGGAAGGCCATTCCAGAACATTGTAATTGTTCCTCTGCATGAATGCCTGAGTAGATTTGGAGCGGTGTTTTGGATCATTGTCTTGCTGAAAGATCCATTCCCTGCGTAACTTCAACTTTGTCACTGATTCCTGAACATTATTGTCAAGAATCTGCTGATACTGAGTGGAATCTATGTGTCCCTCAACTTTAACAAGATTCCCGGTGCCGGCATTGGCCACACAGCCCCAAAGCATGATGGAACCTCCACCAAATTTTACTGTGGGTAGCAAGTGTTTTTCTTGGAATGCTGTGTTTTTTTGCCACCATGCATAACGCCTTTTTGTATGACCAAACAACTCAATCTCGGTTTCATCAGTCCACAGGACCTTCTTCCAAAAAGAGATTGGCTTCTCCAAATGTGCTTTTGCATACCTCAGCCGACTCTGTTTGTGGCGTGCTTGCAGAAACAGCTTCTTTCGCATCACTCTCTCATACAGCTTCTCCATGTGCAAAGTGCGTTGTATAGTTGACAAATGCACAGTGACACCATCTGCAGCAAGTTGATGCTGCAGCTCTCTGGAGGTGGTCTGAGGATTGTCCTTGACTGATCTCACCATTCTTCTCTGCCTTTCTGAAGTTTTTCTTGGTCTGCCACTTCTGGCCTTAACAAGAACTGTCCCTGTGTTCTTCCATTTCCTTACTATGTTCCTCACAGTGGAAACTGACAGGTTAAATCTCTGAGACAGCTTTTTGTATCCTTCCCCTGAACAACTATGTTGAATAATCTTTGTTTTCAGATCATTTGACAGTTGTTTTGAGGAGCCCATGATGCCACTCTTCAGAGGAGATTCAAACAGGAGAACAACTTGCAAGTGGCCACTTTAAGTAGCTTTTCTCATGATTGCATACACCTGGCTATGAAGTTCAAAGCTCAATGAGGTTACAAAACCAAAAAAAGTGCTTTAGTAAGTCAGTAAAAAGTAGGTAGGATAATTTAAAACAAGAAAATGATAAGGGTGCCCAGACTTATGCACCTGTCAAATTTTGTTTGAATGCAGATTGCACATTTTCTGTTAGTACAATAGACCTCATTTCAAGGCAGAAACATTACTGTGTCCAACAGTTATTACATATATCAAACTGAAATAGCTGTTGCAAAGACACCAATTTTTATAAAACATTAAGCTTAAGATTAATAGGGGTGACCAAACTTTTTCATATAACTGTATATATATATATATATATATATATATTGTAGGGGTTTTACTCACTTTGGTGTGACGGGAGGAAAACAGGAGGCTTGTTCCTTTAAAAGTTTCTGTGGGTTTATTACATCATAAACCCAGAAGCCAAAAAAGAAATGCAAACAGCATTTAGATCAGGCTAACAAAGTAAAATGTCCTTAGTAGCTCTCTTCTCAGCCAGGCCTGTATGGCACACAAGCTGGGGTAGCATCCAGTATCCTTGCTCGGTCTGGAGATAAACATACACAGGAGGCCTTCTCCCTCCATACACACAGCACATGTATCAAACAACAGCCTCCATTATATAGGCTGTAAACCACACACAGAGGTGAGGTATGTGGGTAGCTAGACCTGCCCAACTCTCTCAGCTACCCATAACCCAGTCTCAGGTGCACCATATGAACCTCTTAGTGCTTACTTGCACTAGAGAAACACTCGGGGTTACATCACAGAGGACAGACATCTCTGTGACACATACCGTCAATCGACTACGCAACCATTAGCCACCTTACATACCTCCCCCTTCTGCCTAAAGCCCTGAGGCTTGGAACTTTCTACTACCAGACAGAGTATTCTCGAGAAGGCATTGGCAATACCATATAGCTTCCCTGCTCTATGCTCTACATGGAAGTTGAAATCTTGTAGGGCTAAGAACCAGCGTGTGACCCTAGCATTTTTACCCCTTGTTTCCCTCATACATCTGAGTGGGGCATGGTCGGATACCAATCTAAACTTACGTCCTACCACATAGTACCGTAACGTGTCCACTGCCCACCTTATGGCCAAGCACTACTTCTCTATGACCGAATAATTCCTCTCACATGAGGACAGCTTCCTACTCAGTAGAGAACAATGTGCTCCTCCCCGTGTATCTCCTGGGTAAGGACTGCTCCTAAATCGAGGCACCCGTTTGGAGTATAAACTCTTTCTTAAAGTCGAGGGCCACCAGGACCGGTTGCTCACACAGAGCCCCTTTCATTTTTTGAAAGGCAGTCTCTGACTCTTCAGACCATTTGGCCATTGCCGATTTCGTCCCCTTAAGGAGGTCAGTCAGGGGTGTGGCAATCATGGCAAAGTTTGGTATGAACCTCCTGTAGTATCCCACGATTCCCAGGAACGCTCTAACTTGTTTTTTTGACAGCGGTCTCGGCCAAGTTTGGATTGCCTCCACTTTACTAATTCTGGGTTTTATCTCACCTCTACCCACTACATATCCCAGGTATTTGGCTTCTTCTTTCCCCATGGCACATTTCTTCAGGTTTATTGAAAACCCCGCCTTCCTTAGAGCATAAAACACCACATGGACCTTTTCCAGATGACTCTCCCAGTCCGGGCTGAAGATAACAATATCGTCAAGATATGCCACGGCGTATTGCTTATGGGGTGCAAGGATTCAATCCATAGCTCTCTGGAGGGTTGCAGGGGCCCCCTGCAGTCCAAACGGTATCCGGACATACTGGAAGCATCCGTGTGGCATAGAAAACACAGTCTTCTCCTTGGTTCCCTGTGCCATGGGGATCTTCCAATATCCCTTCATCAAATCCAAGGTGGTTATGTACCTTGCTGGCCAAGTCTCTCGATTAGCTCATCAACGCGTGGCATGGGATATGCGTTACATCACAGAGGACTGTTATTTCTGTGACACATATCTCCCATTGACTACGCAGCCATTAGCCATTATATATATATATATATATATATATATATATATATATATACAGTGTGGAAAATAAGTATTTAATACACTGCCGATTTTTCAGGTTTTCCCACCTACAAAGAATGGAGAGGTCTGTAATTTTTGTCATAGGTACACTTCAACTGTGAGAGACAGAATCTAAAAATAAAATCCAGAAAATCACATTGTATGATTTTTACATAATTATTTGCATTTTTTTTCATAAAATAAGTATTTGATTCCATAAAAAAACAGAGCTTAATATTTTTAATATTTAGTACAGAAGCCTTTATTTGCAATTACAGAGGTAAGATTTCCTGTAGTGCTTGACCAAGTTTGCACACACAACAGCATGTGTTTTGGCACACTCCTCCATACAGATCTTCTTCAGATCTTTCATGTTTCTGGGCTGTCGCTGGGCAACAATGAGTTTCAGCTCCCTCCAAAGATTTTCTATTGGGTTCAGGTCTGAAGACTGGCTAGGCCACTCCAGGACCTTGAAATGCTTATTACAAAACCACTCCTTAGTTTCCCTGGTTGTGAGTTTTGGGTCATTATCAGGCTAGAAGACCCAGCCAGGACCCATCTTCAATGCTCTTACTGAAGGTAGGAGGTTGTTGGCCCAAATCTCGCAATACATGACCCCATCCATCCTTCCTTCAATACAGTGAAGTCATTCTGTCCCCTTTGCAGAAAAGAATGCCAAAAGTATGATGTTTCCCCCACCATGCTTCATGGTTGGGACATTGTTCTTGGGGTTGTACTCATCCTTTTTCTTCCTCAAACGCGGCAAGTGGAGTTGATACCCAAAAAGTTCTATTTTGGTCTCAACTGACCACATGACCTTCTCCCATGCCTACTTTGGATCATCCAGATGGTTATTGGTGAACTTTAAATGGGCCTGGACATGTGCTGAAGGGAGCAGGGGGACCTTGCATGCCCTTCAGGATTGTAATCCACAACATCGTTCTGTGTTACTAATGTTAATGCTTGAAACTGTGGTCCCAGCTATCTTCAGGTCTTACCTTCTTTCAAGACTCATAACTTTTATATTTTTCCATTAACATAGCTGTTTCAGAGCTTGTTTATTGTGGGATGAGTTGTAGTTTTCAATGACAGCATTTTTTTACCATACATTATACCGGAAAATGGGAACAAAATTCCAAGTGATATGAAACGGTGAAAAAAAGCAATGCAGCCATGGCATTTTGGGTTCTGTTTTTATAGCACTCATTTTATGGTAACAAAATGACCCAGAAATATTATTGCATAAGTCAGTATGATTACGACAATACGAAACTTGCAATAAATATATATTTCTAAGTTGTTAAAAAAATTCAGAAGTTTTTTAAAATACATTTTTGGTTTGTGTCGCCATTTACCAAGACTCTTAACATTTTTTTCCATTGAATGAACTATGTGCTTGTTTTTTTACATGATAAACTAATGGTTTTATTAATACCAATTTGGGGTATATATAACATTTTGATCACTTTTTTTGCAGTTTTTGGAGAGGAATGGTGAACGGAAAACTGCGATATAGGTGTTCTGATTTTTTTCCTCTTAATGTGAATTTTGCTGTATGTGTTACTTAATTTTACATTTTGATAGACTGGACTCTTATGGATACGGAAATAACAAAAATGTTTCATTTTTAAATTACTTTAATTTTAAGAGAAATTTCCAACTTTTGGAGAAAAGTAGGAGACTTGAATCTTTATTTTTTTTATATTTTTAAACACTATTTTATTTTTCCTTTCTTTTTAGTCCTCTTATGAAATATACAACTGTAATAATCCAATGGAGCATATTGCAGTATACTGTATAGTTTAAATCACAGACTTCCATGAAGTTCACAGCAGTACCAAAGTGGCAGCAATCGGGCACTGCAGCACAACCTCTGCTGCCAAGGGAACTCATCAGTGCCCTGCAATCGTGTTGTGCTGAGCTGATGAGAATCCATGTGTTCAAGCAAAACAACTGCTTCATTTAAATGCCGTTGTCAGTGATTGACATCGGCATTCAAATAATCAACAGCAGTGACCGGCGCTCAGATAGAATTTGGTATGCAAGAAAGGGTTTTGTTTTGTTTAGTAAGCCATCTCTGATGATATGTCGATTTGCCTCTTGTCTATGAGTCTCAGAGGTGAGCTGCTAAGTAAAGAATTAATCTGCAAAAAATCTAATTCTAAAAATCACACAAGTTTTAAAAGGAAATTCAATTTGATGCCTGGTTATTTGATAGAAATTGAATGTTCCTAGTTATGCTCTCAGTCTTTAGACACCGCAGCATATTAACTATTAAATAATTAAAAAAAAGAATGCTCATCTCCCACTCACTTGCCCTGCAGCCTCTGTAGCTCGATATCTGGCTTTCTGAAAATCTTTTATCCCTTCCCCAATTGGAAATAAACTCTTCGAACTTTTCACTCATTGACAAGGCTTCAATCACTGACTTGTCATCTGATGTCATTATGCTGACTAGGCCTCAGACAGCGCACATTGTGACACTGTGAAATCATGATGGCATGGTAAGCATTATCGTCAGAGGCTTATTTGGCAATCAGGAAGCCCTAAAATGATGTGAAGCAGCTGAAGAAGAAGTGTGTGACAGGGGAAGAGGAAAAGAAAAGGTGCAGAGAATCGGATGACAGGCTGTGGATACCATCAGGATAAGTGAGTAGAGCGGTGAGTATTATTATTTTTGTTTTAACAAAATGGTGGCTGGCTGCACCATTTTGATTAATTTGTTCAGAGCAGAATTCCATAGTAATATATAAACATAACAAGCCTACAAGTAAGAGAAAAAAGTTTAGCAGAATTAGTAAATGATAAATGGTACAGTAGCCTTAAAGTTTATAGATTGAAAATGATATGGGTAATGATATTTTCATCTGGTTAAAATGTCCATATAGGTTTAAGCTAGATGACTCCTGCTTACCAGACATTTCTGGGATATTATATGAATGTTATATATGTTAGGGGGACGGTTGCTACAACTTTATTAAAAACATATGCAAATGAACCCCGGGGTCCGCGATGCAGCCACGAAGACTGCGGCCGAACACCCACCGGGTAAGAGTGTAAGACAACCAACTTAAAGTGTAAATCCCTCCACTGTTACAACACACCTGGATGGGAAAAGGGATTCGCACTATCTCCGTTAACTACACGAGAGATGTGCCACAAATAATCGCAGTCGTAGACCTGTTAACTGCACAGAGGCTACGCAGCAGGCGCTAAGAAGTGTGTGTGACTCACGCCGGCATGTACGTGCTCCAGCCAGTGTGGGACCGGACTGCGGAGTAACTCTCATGTGGCTAACAGGCGGTGCTAGGGATACGGAGCCCGTAGTCTGCTCGAGGTGTATAGCAACCTCCTTGCTGGAGCCAGACTACCAAATGGGAACTACCTGCCTCCCCCAGCTAAGTCTGCCTAAGCCCCGCTAAACCTGCCTAAGTGCCGCTAAACCAGCCTAAGCGACCTGTGCTAATCAGTCGAGCGAACTCTGGCATCGGCAGGTCACGCAGAGAACAGCTAGAGAGCACGTGGAGCCAAACAGCAAAGCATCCACACAGGAACACGACCTAAGCTCAATGATCAGAGCGCACTGCCATGCGTGTGGGCGGGCTGTTTAAAGACTAAGCCCTGCCCACCTTCGCATTATTGGTCGCACTACTGATGACGTCAACCGCGACCAATCAGGCGGTGCCAGGTCACCGGATCAGCTGATACCAAACCACCAATCACGGTCCGCCATGTCACGGGCATGCTCAGTGCAGTGCATCCTGGATTTAGACTGTAACAGCCCTGTTCCCCTCCGCAACCTATGCTTAACACTACTAGGAACAAAGACCCAAGAGACAACCTGTATATCTCATGCACTGGCTAGGCATTGGGACCGACAGCGATGCTAAGCAGTATCCGCCCCAGCTGGACCAGAATGGGAGACCACAGAATCCACTGATGACTCTGGACCAATTTCAGGTCCAGCAACCGCCCGACGCCTAACATTATACGCCCTTCTCACATCCTCTTCCACTTGACGCTCATATTCCTCAATGAGCACGGGAGCGTGAATGTGGTCCACCGGTTCCCAGGAGCAATCCTCAGATCCATGACCCCTCCAGTGTACTAGGTAATGTTTATTCCCACAAACCATCTTAGACCCCACGATCGCCTGTACCTCAAGATCATCACCCCTGGTGTCTGTAGCAGGTTGGGGTTCAGCGAATTTTGTCAGGTGAACGGGCTTAAGGAGCGACACATGAAAAGTGTCATGACTCCTCAAGTGTCGTAGTAACTGTAAACGGTACACTACGGGGTTTACTTGGGCCAAAATTTTGAAAGGACCAATAAAGCGAGGGGAAAACTTAGCAGATTCCCTGTGTACTCTAATATTGCGAGCCGCGAGCCAAACCCGTTGTCCGGAGAGAATACGAGGCCTGGACAGCGATGAGTGTCAGCTAACTCTCTCATCCGATTCTTGGAGGCCAATATAGCATCCTGGGTATGGTTCCAAACCTCCCGCGCCTCCAGAGTCCAATCTCTGACCCCAGGTTCCACAGAAGGAACTGGCATAGGAACCGGAATGCGCGGATGTTGGCCACTATTCAGAAGAAACGGGGTCTGACCTGTGGTATCCGCCAAGGGTAACGGATGAAGAAGCACAGCCGGACTTTGAAAGGATGATTTATCTCTCGCACAGGAGACTCACGCTACAGCATATTCCTTAATGTCCTGGCACCACCGGGGCAACCAATATGACCATTGGAGAAACTTTGTGGTACGTTTGACCCCAAAAGGACCCCCAATCTTAGAGGCATGTGCCCAGGAGAGCACCTCATTTTGTAGATAAGGAAGAACGAACATCCTCCCAGAAGGAACCTGGTTTAGGGACACTGGAGCCACCGTCCGCATACTCCCCGAAGGTATGGTATGCCTGGGCTCATCATCATCCTCAACCTTATCCAGGGATCAGGACAAGGAGTTTACCTGGGTGTTCTTTTTGATATAATCAGACATGACCTGGGTCTTGGGGACAGACAGAGGATAAACCCTACCGCGAGGAGACTCCGTGCCGGGGACCAAATCAATAGGACAGCCATATGGTCAGAAGCGAGGCAAAGTCTCTGCAGCCTTTTTGGGAAAGACATCCGCAAAACTCTGATATTGCACAAGGTGAGTGGCAAAGTCGGTAGAAGACTCAGAGACTACCCTTCGGGCGGCTGTAACCATACACTGAGACACACAATTCTCACCTCAGGAAGAAATTCTCCCCTTACCCCAGTCAATGTGTGGAGTGTGACAACGTAGCCATGGAAGACCCAATAGCACCTCATCTAATCCACCGGGAATAATAAGAATGGAGATAACCTCCCGGTGACCCTGAGGAAACGACATGCTAAGGGGAATCGACTGGTGAGTGATTTGCATGTCCAGCAGTGAACCATTGACTACCCTAATGTTCATTGGTTTTGGCAGTAACTCCATAGGAATGGCGTGCTTCTGGGCAAACATAGATGACAAAAAATTGCCATCAGCACCAGAATCCACCTACGCCTTGGTAGTAACCATGGTTGTTCCAAAGAGCAACGTCACCTTATACAATAATTTTGAGGAAGAAGCCCCTGAATCTACCACACCTCCTCCAACGGTGGTTAGACACACTCATTTTCCTGACTGCTTGGATCCCTTATTAATGGGATACTCCAAGAGATTTGCAGGTCGGGAATGAGAGGAGCTAGACTCAGTCCGAGATATATCTATAGCCTCAGGCTTCGGGTCGGGAGTCGCGGGTTTGGAAATGGGTCTAGAGAATGAAGGTGCCAACCGAAACTGAGGTCTGGAGACCTCCAGCTCTAACTTGTGTTCTGCATGATGCAAATCTATTCGGTTAGCGAGAGAGATTAACTCCTCCAGGGAGGTTGGAATCTCTCTGGTAGATAGAGCATTTTTAATATGCCCAGCCAGACCCTTCCAGAACACCGGGATTAACGACCGTTCAGACCAATCCAATTCAGCCGCTAAGGTTCTGAACTGGATGGCATAGTGGCAGGCGGTGGCCAAACCCTGGACCAACTTAAGAAGCTTAAGAGCCGTATCATGCGTGACCTGAGGATCTATGAAAACAGTCTTTAGGGCTCTAAGAAAGAGACCCGCATTAGCCACTACCGGGTCACTCTGCTTCCACAGAGGGGTAGCCCACTCTAAGGCCCTGTGAGAAAGTAACGAGATGACAAAACCCACTTTGGCCCTTTCAGAGGGGAACCGTGTTTCCATAATCTCTAACTGAATGGAGAACAGATTAATAAAACCTCTGCAGGATCGGCTGTTGCCAGAAAATTTTTACAGGAGAGCAAAATGGGGTAATGAGGCAATTGCAGCTGTTGCAGCATTCACCGCAGCCGTGTTAACCAGATTGGCTGCCTGAAAAGCTGCCTGGGTTGTTACTGCAGTGATATCAGCCACCGGGGCAGCTTGTTCCAGAGTCCTAAGTCTGGCCTCAAGTTGCTGTATATAGCGCTGCAGTTGCTGGTTGTCAGCCATGTTCGGCAAGACCCTGGAGCTCTGATACTGTTAGGGGGATGGTTGCAACAACTTTATTAAAATGATATGCAACGGAACCCCGGGGTCCACAATGCAGCCACGAAGATTGTGGCCGAACACCCACTGGGTTAGAGTGTAAGACAACCAACTTAAAGTGTAAATCCCTCCAGTGTTACAACACAACTGGACGGGAAAAGGGATTCGCACTATCTCTGTTAACTACACAAGAGATGTGCCACAAATAATAGTAGTCATAGCCCTGTTAACTGCACAGAGGCTATGCAGCAGGTGCTGCAATTCTGTCAGATAATACTCAGTTTCTTCCTGAAAATGATTGCAATCACAAATTCTTTGGTATTATTATCTTCATTTAATTTGTCTTCAATGAAAAAACACAGAAAGAATTGTCCTAAAGCCAAATTGGATATAATTCCACACCAAACCTAAAAAAGGGGGTGGACAAAAGTATTGGCACTGTTTGAAAAATCATGTGATGCTTCTCTAATTCGTGTAATTAACAGCACCTGTAACTTACCTGTGGCACCTAACATGTGTTGGCAATAACTAAATCACACTTGCAGCCAGTTAACATGGATTAAAGTTGTCTCAACCTCTGTCCTGTGTCCTTGTGTGTACCACATTGAGCATGGAGAAAAGAAAGAAGACCAAAGAACTGTCTGAGGACTTGAGAAACCAAATTGTGAGGAAGCATGAGCAATCTCAAGGCTACAAGTCCATCTCCAAAGACCTGAATGTTCCTGTGTCTTCCATGCGCAGTGTCATCCAGAAGTTTAAAGCCCATGGCACTGTGGCTAACCTGCCTAGATGTCGATGGAAAAGAAAAATTGACGAGAGATTTCAACTCAAGATTCTGCGGATGGTGGATAAAGAACCTAACTAACATCCAAACAAGTTCAAGTTGCCCTGCAGTCCGAGGGTACAACAGTGTCAACCCGTACTATCCATCGGCGTCTGAATGAAAAGGGACTGTATGGTAGGATACCCAGGAAGACCCCACTTCTTACCCTGAGACACAAAAAGGCCAGGCTGGAGTTTGCCAAAACTTACCTGAGAAAGCCTAAAACGTTTGGAAGAATGCTCTCTCGTCAGATGAGACAAAAGTAGAGCTTTTAGGGAAAAAGCATCAACACAGAGTGTACAGGAAAAAAAAAGAGGCATTCAAAGAAAAGAACACGGTCCCTACAGTCAAACATGGTGGAGGTTCCCTGATGTTTTGGGGTTGCTTTGCTGCCTCTGGCACTGGACTGCTTGACCGTGTGCATGGCATTATGAAGTCTGAAGACTACCAACAAATTTTGCAGCATAATGTAGGGCCCAATGTGAGAAAGCTGGGTCTCCCTCAGAGGTCATGGGTCTTCCAGCAGGACAATAACCCAAAACACACTTCCAAAAGCACTATAAAATGGTTTGAGAGAAAGCACTGGAGACTTCTAAGGTGGCCAGCAATGAGCCCTGACCAGAATCCCATAGAACACCTGTGGAGAGATCTCAAAATGTCAGTTTGGAGAAGGCACCCTTCAAATATCAGGGACCTGGAGCAGTTTGCCAAAGAAGAATGGTCTACAATTCCAGCAGAGCATTGTAAGAAACTCATTGATGGTTACCGGAAGCGGTTGTTCGCAGTTATTTGGCTAAAGGTTGTGCAAACAAGTATTAGGCTGAGGATGCCAATACTTTTGTCTGGCCCATCTCATGCTGCACATAACACATCTGCATCTCTGGCTGCTATGGGCATAAAAGGGGACAATCTTATGGTGTGGCACCCATGCTCCCCTGACCTCAACCCCATTGAGAACCTCTGGAGCATCATCAAAAGGAGTGTCTATGATGGAGGGAGGCAGTTCACATCTAAGCAACAGCTCTGGGAGGGTATTCTGTCCTCATGCAAAACAATTAAAGCAGAAACCATCCAAAACCTGACAAATTCAATGGACAAGAGAGTTCAGAAGCTCCTTTCGAACAAAGGGTCCTATGTACAAATGTAACATCACCTAGAATAAAGTTTTGAGTTGAAAACTGTTTGAATTCAGTTTGTAATAACCTGCTAATGCTTATAATTTCAAAAATGACAATTTTTTTGTTCTTTATTAAAATGAAAAGGTTAAAAACTCTGCTGTGCATAATAATTTGGAACATGCATTTTGAGTGCAGTTTGAGTTTTTTATTTTTTTAAAAATATACTGTTATCATAGGCAGTTTGTACAAAAACCTTTCAATTGTACTTCAATAGTTATTTGACTGGAAAATTACAATGACTGCAATTCATATAGGTAATTTGGGAAAATCTGAGAAAATATTATTTGCATATTAATTTGGAACACAGTGTATAAATAGTGAGTGAAATTATTTTAACAAAGTTATAATTATTGCAAAAATTAGGTGTAAATGATATTGTAATCATAGTCATCCTTGTTTTAGAGTCACACCAACAGTGCCTTTTACAAGTCGTACAATGGATGAAGATGCAAATCTTGGAGGTTATTTGATTCCACAAGGGGTAAGTATCACATATCTCTACAGCATATTCAGCCTTCTAATGTTTATTGCTGCTTTTAGAGAAATCCAACATTTTTTAATCAATTTTTATTCTTCTGTGCAAGATGGGAGGGAGAGGTATGCATTATATACAGTATTTTTTTAATCCTTTCCCAGCCATATAATGAATAGCAAGATGGTGGCATCCATTGTGCTTGATATGAGAGATTAGATTCCCAAGAAATTTGGATTCTGGCCAATCCAAACTTTTGGTTAAATTTAGAGCAAATAAAAATTGGCTTTTAATTGATTCACTCATCTCTAATTATTAATCAATACACATGAAAATTAATATACACCCCTCACACATGTTTAAAGTTTTGACCAGTGCCTCAACCCAAATGTCACCCCTCCGAAGAAGAAGCCACAACACGAAACACCCATTAGAGGTGTTCTTCTGACCATCGGTCCTGACCTTGGGTAACTATGCCTTTAACATGTAAATTTATACTAATCAGGTGGACTCTGGGCTAACAGAAGTTTCTGTTATGGTGTTTATAGCAGACTGCATGATACTTATATTACACCAATTTATATTCTAAAAAGATATCTCTCTGTATTATTTATTTATCTACCTGTAATTTATATGCTTGATGATTTGTCTATACTCTGCCCTGTCCAATCTGGTCATGCTTCACTTGAGTTAGATATATGCATACCAACAACATTTATTGTCACTTTTAGGCATTATGTGATGATGGTATATAACATTTGTATATGTATTACCTTTATTAGGTTTTGTTCTGGCATAATTCCTCCTTTTGTACCTTGTTTTTAATTATATATTTTAACATTGATTAATAAAATGTATTACGTTTTATTTTTGGCTGTATGCTCCTAATTTTCTATATAGGGTATATTTAACATTTCTTAGGAGAACTTCTGACGCTGTAGGTCTGACATAGGTACTTATTGTGAGAAGCTTGTGGAAAGATATCCCAAATGTTTGACTCAAGTCATTCAGTTTAAGGGCAATGGTACCAAATACTAATGAAATGTATGTAAACTTTTGACTTTGCAGTGAGTAATAAAAATGCCTTAAAACATTCTCTCTCTCTCATTATTTTGGCATTTGGAAAATATTAACAATTATGTTAATCCTAATTGACCTAAAATGGGAAAGGTTTATTCTGATTTCAGATATTGAGAAAAACATGTATATGTGTCTTTTTAGATAGTGTATGAAAACTTCTGGTTTCAACTGTAGATAGATAGTTTTAGTATATTATTCATGGGTTCCCTGTGTATTGAATAAATATATCAGTTGATGTTTTGCTGTATTATAACTAGACTATTGCAATGATTAACTTTCATGCAATGGCGTGGAATGACAAGTACTTTCCTGATGCTCAACTGTACAAACCTGAGAGGTGGATGAAACCAAGATCTACATTAAATCCATTTGCAAGTACACCTTTTGGTATTGGAAAAAGAATGTGCATAGGACGACGGCTGGCAGAATTACAACTTCAGCTGACTCTTTGTTGGGTAACATGATTTTTTATACTTTTCTTTTTAGTACTACAGTTTCATTTCCAAACAAAGGACAATTAAAACAAAGGAAATATCCAAAAATTTTACTAAGCAAATTCTGTTTTTGAGACACTTACTAAAATCTAAATATTACAGATTGTGAAGCACCACTTTTTACAGACTGCACAGCATTTCTGTTCTCCAAATGGTAGATGATGGGGAGTAATGTGACCAGATCTGTCGATCAGTCTCCTCTATTTGAAACAAAGCTTTCCCAAATACAGGCAGTGGTTTTCAACTGCAGTAGGCTGATGGATAGATCTGGTCATATGAATCTCCATCAGCAGTCATTTTGAGAATATCAGAGCTATGAAATCTGTGAGGAAGACTGCACTAATTGGTCAGTGGCACTACACAATTGGGGAAATTGGTCTTACTGTAAATCTGTAATACTTATATATTTGTAAGTGCCACAAATTATCTTCCCAGAACATTAGTTAAAATAAATTTAGAAAGGGCAATGATATATGAGTTTAAAATAATTATTTTCTCTTAATAAATAATAAATAAAAGGGGTTATCAGGTACTTTTTTATTGATGGTCTATCATTAAGTTAGGTCATTATAATTAATAGTCAGAAGAGAAACAATAGATTTGTCATTTGCACTGCTGGTGGCGATCTGAAACAATGGTCCAGGATACAAAGTAGACTTGATGCGGATTTATTATAAACGCGTTTCAAAGTTTTCAAACTAGTAGTGGATCTGCAGAACCCCACTGTGGCCAATCTACATTTCACAGAAGCTGTTTTTTCCTGTTCTGCAACTAAGCATATCTGACTGCTGAAGTATGGGGCCGGGTGTCTCACCTCCACCGATCTGGTATTGATGTCCTGGACTAAGTATAGACAATAAATATACAAGTGCCGGACAACCCCTTTGGGAATTACATTGCTGTGCACAACATCTTGAACCCTCTACAGCTTTTCCATAGGTGTCTCCTTTTTCTCACAGCACTGTAAGTGCCTAATGAATATATGGATGCATATGATTCATATATATGCAACTTTCTAGCCTACACTTCACATCTTTGAGTCGTCTTACTGTACATAGATACATGGGTTGGCCAGTCCTTAACAAACCCATTAAACAAAAAAATGTTGTATACTTACCTCCCAGAACAGCGATATTCCTCTCTTCAGAGCCCTGTTTCCTCACCAGTGTCATGAAATGAGCAATGCCACGTGGCCACTGGAGCTAAACAGCGGCTGCAGATATATTACTTTATGCACAATTCCTTCAAAGGAAGCTCTAGGCTGAGGATTCATGCTAATCTTTGAGATTGCGTACAGTTTTTTTTATGTTATGTAGCATTCTGGGCCCATTCATAAGAGGTTGTCTTGTTTGGACAGCGTCTTGAATGTCTCCTGAAACATGACAAAGAGGCGGGCATTTAACAAGTGCTCCTGATAAAGGTGTGATAACTAGTGATGAGCGAGCACTAAAATGCTCGGTTGCTTGAAGCTCGGGTTGAGCACATTGGAATACTCGGGTGCTCGACCCGAGCAACGAGCCCAATGTAAGTCTATGGGAAACTCGAGCATTTTTCTGGCAGCTCCCCCCGGCGGTCTGCAGAACGTCAAAAATTGCCCAAGTCAATGGGAACAGTGCTCAATTAAACGTCAGGCAGGCAGAATATATAGGCAGACAGGCAGGCAGGGTATATAGGAGGGTGCATGAAAAACGTAGCAGGGTACTAGGAATACACTAGTGCCCTCTGATTTTCATGCACCTGTCTCTTTAAAAAAGCCGGCAATTTATCAGCGGCATACACCAGTACGCGACAATTTAGAACAGAAAAAATAGAGCATCACACATAGATTAGATAAATAGAAATATGTCAGTCACATATATAATGAGTACAGTGACAAAAAATTGGCGTGGGGCTCCCCGTAATTTTAGTCTCTAGGGGAGGTTAAGCAGACGCCTGGGGCAGATGTTTGAAGCCTGGGAAGGGGGTAATACCCACGGAGCTTCCCAGGCTACTAATATCAGCCCCCAGCTGAATACCTAGCCTTTACTAGCTATTAAAATGGGGGACCCAAAAAAAATGACATGGGGTCCCCCCTATTTTAATAGCTAGCAGAGGCTAGGCAGACAGCTGGGGCTGATATTAATAGCCCAGGAATGGTGCCATGAATATTGGCCCCCTCCCAGGCTAGAAACACCAGCCGTCAGCCACCCAAAAAATGGCGCATCCATAGGATGTGCCAATTCGGGCACTTAGCGTTGCTCTTCCCACTGTTCTGTAGCGGTGGCATTGGGGTAATAGGGTTGGGGTTGATGTCAGATTATAATGCCAGCTGACATCAAGCCCAGGTTAGTAATGGAGAGTCATCTATAAGACACCCCCATTACTAACTCCATAGTGAAAGTTAAAAAAAACACAAACACCCAGAATAAAGTCCTTTAATTGAAATAAAGACACAATTCTTTAATGTTCTAAATTAAACTCTACTTACCGTCACGCCCATTCCAGCTGAAGCCAACGATCTCCTGCAATAAAAGTAAAATAATAAACCAACCTCATCCTTACCTTTCGGCGAGTGACGGCTGGTGTTTCAAGCCTGGGAGGGGGCCAATATTCATGGCACCCTTCCTGGGCTATTAATATCAGCCCCCAGCTGTCTGCCTAGCCTTTGCTAGCTGTTAAAATAGGGGGGATCCCACGTCATTTTTTTTGGGGTCCCCCATTTTAATAGCTAGTAAAGGCTAGGTATTCAGCTGGGGGCTGATATTAATAGCCTGGGAAGCTCCGTGGGTATTACCCCCTTCCCAGGCTTCAAACATCTGCCCCAGGTGTCTGCTTAACCTCCACTAGAGACTTAAATTACGGTGAACCCCAAGCCAATTTTTTTTTAAATAAATCCTTTATTTTAACACTAAATGACAAGTACAGTAACCAACACTGTCACTGTACTTATTATATATGTGATTGACATGTTTCTATCTATCTAATCTATGTGTGATGCTCTATTCTTTCTGTTCTAAATTGTCGGGTACCGCTGTATGCCGCTGATATATTGCCGGCCGGCTTTTTTAAAGAGACGGGTGCATGAAAACACTATTATTATTTTTTTAATAAATCCTTTATTTTAACACTAAATAACAATTACAGTAACCAACACTGTCACTGTACTTATTATATATGTGACTGACATGTTTCTATCTATCTAATCTATGTGTGATGCTCTATTCTTTCTGTTCTAAATTGTCGGGTACGGATATATGCAGCTGATGAATTGCAGGCTTTTCTTGTTTCACTGTGAGCACTGTTCCCATCGATTTGGGCAATCACTGTAATGCCACAACCACCATGGCTGTGACATTACAGTGAGTGGCAGACAATCCCTGCATGATTGGTGCTCTAAATATAGCCAAACATGCAGGACGGGGACCCGAGCTCCCGCCCGAGCATTTCGAAAGTACTCGGCGAGCTCTCAGCATCTCGAGTACTGAGATGCTAGGGCGAGCACCGAGCAGTGGCGAGCATGCAACTTTTTCTGCCATTTTATGAACCAGTCCGCTAACAAAATGACCTGCTATTCATACTTTCAGGCTTTTGAATGTTTTTTTAAATGCTTCTAGCTTTAAAACATGCAAAGCATTTGAAACAAGTAATATGTACAATCTTCTGAAGTTATTTTTGTTAGGAAGATGCTGAAAACCTACACATAGACATAAATGTGAAAGCTGAAAAGATGCTCGGTAGATGTCAGTGCATTTATTTGCACGATTTGTCAGTGTTTTTGCATCAAAAAATGCGACTGAATTCTTCATTGTTTAAAGAATTTAACAAAATGTCCAGAAAATGATAGTATAAAGATGAAAAATGCTGAAAAATGTACAAAAAAAAATCTCAGGAAACACTAAAACAAGACAAGTTTTGTAAATCTGATGTGCCTTGTGCTTGAAAAACAGAAATTTTTAACCACTGGAAAAAGACGCAGTGTGAGCAAACCCTATGAATACCCTGTCATGGTCTTCGTCAAATGCTATTTTTGCTCAAATATTTGAAAATAACTGAATAAAAACTAAGAAAACTAATAGATTACAATGGGACCTATAAATCTTATGGAATTTGAACAGCTGGTGAAGACTCCTATTTTTCCTAACACCAGGTGGCCATGTCACCTGAATTTCCATTATTCTAAAATTGAAATCGATATTCTTCAATTTATTTCGTAATGGCATTCTTTTCTTTTGCCTTCCTTTTTCT
This sequence comes from Phyllobates terribilis, assembly GCF_046119375.1. NCBI lineage: Eukaryota > Metazoa > Chordata > Amphibia > Anura > Dendrobatidae > Phyllobates > Phyllobates terribilis. The sequence goes on along the minus strand of NW_027362764.1, from coordinate 527,151,009 downwards.
GCAAACCCTCTTTTACACTGACTATGAGAAAAAAAATAGTTACGTACTGTATGCTGCATTGTTTCTGACTCTGAGGTAGTAACAATTGCATTATTTTTCTAAACAGTAGGATCCAAGGACTAAAGTTTCTCCTTGTGGAGAGTGGCATGCCTGGTCTGGCATACCTGTGAGGAGGCTTATAAGTCATGCAATACTCCCTTGAGAAATTAAATATGCAAATTGCCTCTGGACTAGAACTCTAGTGCCACGTATTGGATATAGCAGTCCTAAAAGTCAATATCGACCCTTTAACGAGCCTTACCACATGACTTGGGATAAAAGCCAAACAGTAATTATTACCATCAAAGCTAATTTTTTTTTTTTAAAAAAGCCATGCTCTTTGAACAACAGTAAGATTAACAGTAAGAAATTATTAGAAAAGTCACATTATCTATTGATACCTAAAAAAAGTATCCACATCATTTAAAAGGTTTATTTTTTATCTTAGATTGTACAGAACTTTCATATAAGCACCACTGATATGGAACCAGTGAAGGCCATTGCCTCTGGAACGATGATTCCTATGCGGGAACTGCCTGTGGTTTTTAGGAAACGATATTGACCGAAGGATAACATGTGCCTTTGTACCTGCTGATTGCTGCTGTTTAATACCTGCTTCTTCAGCCCTATGATCAGTGTAAATGCTTTGCCTGTCACAGACTGTGTCAGTTTATGGCTGTGAAAAGATGTCTAGCTTTTTGGATTATTTCTGAATGTTTTATCTAGTTTTTCAACTTAATATTATTATTAAAGTTATTTTGCTTGTGAAAAAGTAAAGTTGGATAGACATAAAAGCCAATAATCATACCATCTGTATTTATGCTTTAAAATATACATAAAATATCAAAGTTTTTTCCAGGCTCTAAACAAATTTCTGCAGCCACTTTATATGACTGCAGATTACCAAATTATGACAACGTGCAATGCACACACTGTCATGAGTCTCCAGTATTGAAAGCACAATTGGGCCGTCACGTGACCCCAAGTTGAAGATATGTATCCTTACAGTCACGTGCAGATTAGATTGTCATTCACTTTCTCAAATGAGAATTTGCAACAATACAAAACAGGTTCTTGTGGTCATGTGACATTCAACCTGTGCTGGAAATCCCGGGGGATCATATTAGTGTGCACATTGCACACTGCGATGAATCAGAAATCTGCAGTCACAAAAAATTACTGCGGAATTATATCTAGATACAGTACAGACCAAACGTTTGGACACACCTTCTCATTTAGAGATTTTTCTGTATTTTTATGAGTTTGAAAATTGTACATTCACACTGAAGGCATCAAAACTGTGAATTAACAAATGTGGAATGCCAAGAGTGTGCAAAGCAGTCATCAAAGCAAAAGGTGGCTACTTTGAAGAAACTAGAATATAAGACAAATTTTCAGTTGTTTCACACTTTTTGTTAAGTATATAATTCCACATGTGTTAATTCATAGTTTTGATGCCTTCAGTGTGAATGTACAATTTTAAAAGTCATGAAAATACAGAAAAATCTTTAAATGAGAAGGTGTGTCCAAACTTTTGGTCTGTACTGTATATAACACTGACAAAAAAGCATAATATTTTGTAGATGTATATGATACTAACATCAATAAATGTGCCATAGTATGTTTATCATTAATAAATAAATAAAAATAAATAAAACAATCTTATTATATGAAATATAAACATTGATTTATGAACCACAAACCAGTTGGAAAGTGAAGCTTGTTTATCCAAGCCAGGACAGCTCATTAAAATACATCTTTCTAGAATTGTTCATGAAATTATAACTTTGTTAGTGGAAGGAGGACGTGGCGAATGCATATCAGACGATGAGGAATGACCTAATAACATTATCCGTGTCATGTGTCATTGTCAATGTCATTGTAGCATTGATCAAATCCTCTATTGGTATTAAAACATCAGATTTTCACACAAGTCCTGAAAGTATGAGTCAAAATATTAGACTGTCATTTTTTTATTGTGGAAAATGATCCAATATTACATTGTGGCACAATATGTGAACCTTTGCTTTGAGTATCTGCCGTGACCTCCTTGTACAGCAATAACTGCTTCTAAACATGTTCGGGTTTATGGTAATTGTTCATTATACCTGCACATAGACCTGGAGGAATTTTGTTTTTTGGCAGTAAGTAATAAAAATGCCTTAAAACATTCTCTCTCTCTCATTATTCTGGCATTTGGCAAATATTAACAATTATAGCAATCCTAATTGACCTAAAACGGAAAGGTTTATTCTGATTTCATGTCAGATATTGAGAAAAACATGCATATGTGTCTTTTTATATAGTGTATGTAAACTTCTGGTTTCAACTGTACCTTTGCCATTCACAAATATGTGACGTTGGATTATTTTCCTTAAAAAAGAATTACAAAGTGTAATATTTTTTAATCATTTGATTATTTAGTTTCCTTTATCTACTTTTAGAACTTGAGTGAAAGTCTAATATAGTTTTAGCACATATTTTGCAGAAATATGGAAATTGATTGGATTCTCCACACGATTACAGTGCTGCAAGTAAATAGTAAGCTACCATGCTTCCATTAAAGGTGTTACCCACCTTTGGGGATAGTTTTTCAATGCATGTATGTAGGGCTAAAATAATTTTTTGCAATTTGGTTTAATTTAAAAAAATTGCACCGATTGACTCTTACAAGTTCTTCTGTTTCCCAGAATATTCAAGTTTGACTTGGTCTGTGGACATAAATCAGCTGAGAGGAGATCAGAAACACATAAAAGTCTTAAACTCTCACTTTAGAACAAGCTCACTGACAGATTTTCAATTACGTCATTCTGCATTTAGAAATAGACAGTGCAAGACACAGGCTATAAAAGGCAAATTGTGTATTGAAAACCAATTGGAAAAATGATTTTTAACCCCAAATACAAACATGTAAGAAGAAAAAAAAATTCAAAGGTAAATTAATTTAAAGTAAAAAACAAACAAACAAACAAATGGGTTAGACAAAAGATCCCTTTTTAGTCTATAATTTTATATTTGCTACAGTGGACATTTTTAACTTAAGTGGGCGTGATGTTCTGCAGCACAAAAATATCTTGAATTTCGCACACTTCCTGGCTTATAATGAACCAGTCTTACCAAGTATTTTACTTTAAATTGCACCTTTTCTCCTTTGATTTGTAGAAGGTATTATTGGAAATTGAGTGGTAACAAGTCTGAGTGGATATTGAACACAAAAAATAAGAAAAACTTGCAAAATAGAATGCAAATCAAATATTGTAGTTAATGCAGTTGTAAGGTTTCAGAAAACCACTAGATGGCAATATTTTACAAATATTGACAAAATATGGCTCAAGATGTCAGATTACCAATTAAACAAGCCCTTTACAAGGTTACACAATTAAGATGTACATCTTCCATTTTTTTTATTAGTGTTTTTGTTCTGGAAATCATGGCATTTTGACAGTTTGTATCAGTTTGAGAGAATACTTAGATTGTAAATCCCAGGGGTGATAGGTACCAATATAATTGAAGCTATTCTCTTCACAGCACACAGAAATGATAAAACTGCACAAATTTTGGTTGCTTTTAGATGTATTTATGCTGATCTGGAGACACCCTCACAGGACATATGCAGTTTGTATTCTGTCAAACAATGCGAGCAGTAAGAGTTTTATTGCATGTAAGTACATTATGACAATATAAAGGATATGAATAAAGAAAGTTCTGTGCTTTAGTACATGTTCAATACACTCACAAAGTTATGTCTCAAACAGAAGAAGTGACTGTAGGTCAGTGCACAGAGATGTAATGCAGAAAACAGCTAGGCATACATGCCAATAGACCAGATTTCTGGACAGAAAATCATGTAAATAAGACAGCAAAGTAGTCAGATTATGTACATTTGACTAAAAAGTGTCCATTTTGTGGTTGTTACTAGACATAGGTGCGGCTTCAGGATCAGGTACCGCAAGAGCAGTTTCAGGTTCAGGTGCCACCGGAGCAGCTTCAGAATTACATACTGCAGGTGTGGTTTTAGGTACTGATTCAGATAAAGCTGGTACTGGCACAGCTAAACTGAATGGGTACAGGGACCTAACAACAGACTAGCAGCTTGCAGACTGACTAAAATAATTGTTGCTCAGGCACCTCTCTACAGGGGAAGGTACCTTAAGTACCTAGTGTCTCTCAGCTATTGGCTGTGAACAAATCAAGAGTGTGCATGCTACCCCTTTAAGAGGCAGGGAGACTTGCACCGCGTGCACAGCTCCCGAGACACTGGAGCCACGGCGGCAGCCAGAGAGTGTCTGGGGTGGTGAATAAGTTAGCGTCCCTGCTGAAGGGAGGGTGAGGCGCCATGCAGGGATGCCGGCACTATTGTTACAGTACTCCCCCTTACGTCTCCTCTTCTTCAAGCCCGCAAGGAACCTCTGCAGAAGAAGTGGGGCACGACTATTCTCCTTCGGTTCCCACGATCTCTCTTTGGGACTTAATCCCTTCCAATCCACTAGAAAAAAGTTTTTTCCTCTCACCTTTTTCATCGCCAAGATGCTCTTCAGCTTGAAGACATCCTGAGAGATGACTGGCATAGGAGTGGTCTCTCAAAGAAGGGACTTAAGATGACTGACTTAAGGAGAAGGTCAAAGGAGTTTGGCAAGTGTAATGAAGCTGGGAGCTTCAATTTGTAGGATATTGTGTTGATCTGCTTGAGGACCTCGAAAGGACCGATGAAGCGGGACCCAATTTGTAAGATGGCATCCTCAGAAGGATATGTTTTGAGGAAAGCCACACCTTATCTCCTGGCTAGAAAGTCGAGTCATCCAGACATCTAGTGTCAGCATGCTTTTTCATCCATTCAGAGGACTTCTCCAGAGCGGCTTTGGAATCCCTTCGGATCTTGGAGAATTCTTTAGTGAGAGCATTAGCTACAGGGACGCAGGAAGCTGCTGACACTGGAGGAGGAATACCAGGCTGGTGAAAATAAACTGTGAAGAATGATGATTTTGTGTAGGCCTCACTTACATGATTATTATGGGAGAACTCTGCCCAAAGCAACAGCTTGACCCAGTTATCGAGATGCAGATTTGTGAAATGCAGCAGGAAGTTAGACAGAACCTGACTGACTCCCTCCACCTGGCCGTTGGATTGAGGGTGATAAGCAGAAAGTCCAGGACCACGTACAGAAGTTTGGGCAATGCTCTCCAGAATCTGGAAGTGAATTAGACTTCCCTGTCAGACACAATGTGAAGAGGTAACCCATGAAGACGGAAGATGTGCTGAATAAATTTCTCAGCAAGCTCGTGAGCAGATAGAATACCAGGTAATGAAGTAAAGTGAGCCATTTTCGATTAGTGATCCACCACTACACAGATAACGGAGCATCTGGAAGACACTGGGAGGTCCGTAATAAAGTCCATGGTGATGTGTTACCAGGTAACCGAAGGCACAGAGAGCGGTAACAGTTGTCCGGACGGGAGTTGCTTAGGAACCTTGTTATGAGCACAGGAAGGACAGGCTGAAACTAGTGATGAGCGAACTTGCTCGCCACTGCTCAGTACTCGCCTGAGCATCTCACTGCTCAAGATGCTCGGTGCTCTGCGAATATTTCCTGGTTGCTCGGGCGGGTGCTCGGGTCCCCTCCCTGCATGTTTGGTACTCTTTAGAGATCCAATGAACATGCAGGAATTGCCTGCCACACACTGTAATGCCGTAGCGATGTTGGTTGTGGCAATACAGTGATTGGCGCGCTGCACAGCGTCAACATGTCTATATAAGACCTGGCGCCACCATGCTCGTCACAGTCTATCCTGGAATCAGGCAGTGTAGGGAGAGATGCTGCTGAGCTAGGGAGAGATTTGCTTCTTTATTAGTTTGTGTAGGTATACCACAACATCTATATATATCTATTTGAACTAACAGTCCTTCAGAGGACTAATCCAGCTGCATCTATTTAGTGGTGAAAGCAGGAGTTAGGCAGGCAGGCAGCCTATGTGGCAGACTGCAGTGCATATAGCAAGAGGATCCATTGAATGTCCTGTTAATCTAGGTATTCCACAACATATATATATATATATATATATATATACAGTACAGACCAAAAGTTTGGACTCGCCTTCTCATTTAAAGATTTTTGTGTATTTTCATGACTTTTAAAATTGTACATTCACACTGAAGGCATCAAAACTATGAATTAACACATGTGGAGTTATATACTTAATAAAAAAGTGTGAAACAACTGAAAGTATGTCTTATATTCTAGGTTCTTCAAAGTAGCCACCTTTTGCTTTGATGACTTCTTTGCACACTCTTGGCATTCTCTTGATGAGCTTCGAGAGGTAGTCACCAGAAATGGTTTTCACTTCACAGGTGTGCCCTGTCAGGTTTAATAAGTGGGATTTCGTGCCTTATGAATGGGGTTGGGACCATTAGTTGTGTTGTGCAGAAGTCAGGTGGATACACAGCTGATAGTCCTACTGAATAGACTGTTAGCTGCTATTTTCTTGCCATAATACAAATTCTAAGTAAAGAAAAATGAGTGGACATCCTTACTTTAAGAAATTAAGGTCAGTCAGTGTGAAAAATTGGGAAAACTTTGAAAGTGTCCCAAAGTGCAGTTGCAAAAACCATCAAGCGCTACAATGAAACTGGCTCACATGAGAAGTGCCCCAAGAAAGGAAGACCAATAGTCACCTCTGCTTCTGAGGATAAGTTTATCCGAGTCACCAGCCTCAGAAATCTCAGGTTAACAGCAGCTCAGATTAGAGACCAGGTCAATGCCACACAGAGTTCTAGCAGCAGACACATCTCTACAACAATTGTTAAGAGGAGACTTTGTGCAACAGGCCTTCATGGTAAAATAGCTGCTAGGAAACCACTGCTAAGGACAGGCAACAAGCAGAAGAGACTTGTTTGGGCTAAAGAACACAAGAAATATACATTAGACCAGTGGAAATCTGTGCTTTGGTCTGATGAGTCCAAATTTGAGATCTTTGGTTCTAACCACCGTGTCTTTGTGCGACGCAGAAAAGGTGAACAGATGGACTCTACATGCCTGGTTCCCACCGTGAAGCATGGAGGAGGAGGTGTGATGGTGTGGGGGTGCTTTGCTGGTGACAATTTTGGGGATTTATTCAAAATTGAAGGCATACTGAACCAGCATGGCTACCAAAGCATCTTGCAGCGGCATGCTATTCCATCCGGTTTGCATTTAGTTGGACCATCATTTATTTTTCAACAGGACAATGACCCCAAACACACTTCCAGGCTGTGTAAGGACTATTTGACCAAGAAGGAAAGTGATGGGGTGCTACGCCAGATGACCTGGCCTCCACAGTCACCAGACCTGAACCCAATCTAGATGGTTTGGGGTGAGCGGGACGGCAAAGTGAAGGCAAAAGGGCCAACAAGTGCAAACCATCTCTGGGAACTCCTTCAAGACTGTTGGAAGACCATTTTCGGTGACTACCTCTTGAAGCTCATCAAGAGAATGCCAAGAGTGTGCAAAGCAGTCATCAAAGCAAAAGGTGGCTACTTTGAAGAACCTAGAATATAAGACATATTTTAAGTTGTTTCACACTTTTTTGTTAAGTATATAATTCCATATGTGTTAATTCATTGTTTTCATGCCTTCAGTGTGAATGTACAATTTTCAAAGTCTTGAAAATACAGAAAAATCTTTAAATGAGATGTGTCCAAGCTTTTGGTCTGTACTGTATATATATATATATATATATATATATATATACATACACACACTGCTCAAAAAAATAAATAAAGGGAACACTTAAATAACAGAATATAACTCCAAGTAAATCAAACTTATGTGAAATCAAACTGTCCACTTAGGAAGCAACACTGATTGACAATCAAGTTCACATGCTGTTGTGCAAATGGAATAGACAATAGATTGAAATTATTGGCAATTTTCAAGACACGTTCAATAAAGGAGTGTTTCTGCAGGTGGGGACCACAGACCACATCTCAGTACCAATGCTTTATGCCTGATGTTTTGGCCACTTTTGAATGTTGGTTGTGCTTTCACACTCGTGGTTTCATGAGACAGACTTTACAATCCACAGAAGTTGCTCAAGTAGTGCAGCTCATCCAGGATGGCACATGAGAGCAAGCTGTGGCAAGAAGGTTTGCTATGTCTGTCAGCGTAGTGTTCAGAGGCTGGAGGCGCTACCCGGAGACAGGCCAGTACACCAGGAGACGTGGAGGGGGCCAGAGGAGGGCAACAACCCAGCAGCAGGACCGCTACCTCCATCTTTGTGCATGGAGGAACAGGAGGAGCGCTGCCAGAGCCCTGCAAAATGACCTCCAGCAGGCCACAAATGTGCATGTTCTGCACAAACGGTTAAAAACCGACTCCGATAAGGTGGTATGAGGCCCCGACGTCCAGAGATGGGGGTTGTGCACACAGCCCAACACTGTGCAGGACGCTTGGCATTTGCCACAGAACACCAGGATTGGCAAAGTCGCCACTAGTGCCCTGTGCTCTTCACTGATAAAAGCAGGTTCACACTGAGCACATGTGACAGATGTGACAGAGTCTGGAGATGTCATGGAGAGCGATCTGCTGCCTGCAACATCCTTCAGCATGACCGGTTTGGCAGTGGGTCAGTAATGGTGTGGGGTGGCATTTCTTTGGAGGGTCACACAGCACTTCATGTGCTCGCCAGAGGTAGCCTGACTGCCATTAGGTACCGAGATGAGATTCTCAGACCCCTTGTGAGACCATATGCTGGAGCATTTGGCCCTGGGTTCCTCCTATTGCAGGACAGTGCCAGACCTCATGGGGCTGGAGTGTTTCAGCAGTTCCTGCAAGATGAAGGTATTGAAGCTATGGACAGGCCAGCCCATTCCCCAGACCTGAATCCGATTGAGCACATCTGGGACATCATGTCTCGCGCCATCCACCAATGTCATGTTGCACCACAGACTGTCCAGGAGTTGGCGGATGCTTTAGTCCAGGTCTGGGAGGAGATCCCACAGGAGACCATCCACAACCTCATCAGGAGCATGCCAAGGCATTGTAGGGAGGTCATGTAGGCACGTGGAGGCCACACACAATACTGAGCTTCATTTTTACTTGTTTTAAGGACATTACATCAAAGTTGGATTAGCTTGTAGTGTGTTTTTCCACTTTAATTTTGAGGGTGACTCAAAATCCAGGCCTCCATTGGTTAATAAATTTGATTTCTATTGATGATTTTGTGTGATTTTGTTGTCAGCACATTCAAATTTGTAGAGAACAAAGTATTCAATGAGAATATTTAATTCATTCAGATCTAGGCTGTGTTATTTGAGTGTTCCCTTTATTGTTTTGAGCAGTGTATACAGTTATATGAAAAAGTTTGGGCACCCCTATTAATCTTAAGCTTAATGTTTTCTAAAAATTGGTGTTTTTGCAACAGCTATTTCATTTTGATATATGTAATAACTTTTGGACACAGTAATGTTTCTGCCTTGAAATGAGGTTTATTGTACTAACAGAAAATGTGCAATCTGCATTCAAACAAAATCTGACAGGTGCATAAGTATGGGCACCTCACCAGAAAAGTGACATTAATATTTAGTAGATCCTCCTTTTGCAAAAATAACAGCCTCTAGTCGCTTCTTGTAGCTTTTAATGATTTCCTTGATCCTGGATGAAGGTATTTTTGACCATTCCTCTTTACAAAACAATTCCAGTTCAGTTAAGTTTGATGGTCGCCGAGCATGGACAGCCCTCTTCAAATGATCCCACAGATGTTCAATGATATTCAGGTCTGGGGACTGGGATAGCCATTCCAGGACATTGTAATTGTTCCTCTGCATGAATGCCTGAGTAGATTTGGAGCGGTGTTTTGGATCATTGTCTTGCTGAAAGATCCATCCCCTGCGTAACTTCAACTTTGTCACTGATTCTTGAACATTATTATCAATAATCTGCTGATACTGAGTGGAATCCATGCATCCCTCAACTTTAACAAGATTCCCAATGCCGGCATTGGCCACACAGCCCCAAAACATGATGGAACCTTCACCAAATTTTACTGTGGGTAGCAAGTGTTTTTCTTTGAATGCTGTGTTTTTTTGCCACCATGCATAACGCCTTTTTGTATGGCCAAACAACTCAATCTTGGTTTCATCAGTCCACAGGACCTTCTTCCAAAAAGAAATTGGCTTCTCCAAATGTGCTTTTGCATACCTCAGCCGACTCTGTTTGTGGCGTGCTTGCAGAAACGGCTTCTTTCGCATCACTCTCCCATACAGCTTCTCCTTGTGGAAAGTGCGTTGTATAGTTGACCGATGCACAGTGACACCATCTGCAGCAAGTTGATGCTGCAGCTCTCTGGAGGTGGTCTGAGGATTGTCCTTGACTGATCTCACCATTCTTCTTCTCTGCCTTTCTGATGTTTTTCTTGGTCTGCCACTTCTGGCCTTAACAAGAACTGTCCCAGTGTTCTTCCATTTCCTTACTATGTTCCTCACAGATCATTTGACAGTTGTTTTGAGGAGCCCATGATGCCACTCTTCAGAGGAGATTCAAACAGGAGAACAACTTGCAAGTGGCCACTTTAAGTAGCTTTTCTCATGATTTCATACACCAGGCTATGAAGTTCAAAGCTCAATGAGGTTACAGAACCCAAAAAAGTGCTTTAGTAAGTCAGTAAAAAGTAGGTAGGAGTATTTGAAACAAGAAAATGATAAGGGTGCCCAGACTTATGCACCTGTCAAATTTTGTTTGAATGCAGATTGCACATTTTCTGTAAGTACAATAAACCTCATTTCAAGGCAGAAACATTACTGTGTCCAACAGTTATTACACATATCAAACTGAAATAGTTGTTGCAAAAACACCAATTTTTATAAAACATTAAGCTTAAGATTAATAGGGGTGCCCAAACTTTTTCATATAACTGTATGTATATCAGAGCTAGGCTGGCAGGCAGTGTATGTTGCAGACTGAAGTTCATACAGCTCAAGAGGCTTCAATCCAGTTCTGTCTTCTGCTGCTGTTTTACAGATATTTCTAGAAATAGCCCCAGGTATCAGGGGCCAGGGATATTTTTTTTTTATATTAATCCTGATTATTTGCTTAAAAAGCAATCCAGATAGCACCATTTTTCAGCTCCATTTGATTGTTGCCACTGCAGAATACAGCCAGCTCCTTTCCATATTACAGCGACAAAAATCCAGAAATTTGTAGTGAACGTGGAAAATATTGCCCTCCATTTAAATTTTGTTGAAGTGTTATAGTGAAGTTATTGACACCAGCTCGCTGTGAAAAATAGTAACCTACAGGCCAACTACTTAAAACTGTGGTTTTCCATCACATGTATCACATACAAGTTCGCTCCAAATTCAGCCATTTCTGGCCTCCATTTAAATTTTGTTGCAGTGTGTCAATAAAGTTATTGACACCAGGTCATTGTGAAAAATAGTAACCTACAGGCCAGCTATTTAAAACTGTGGTTTTCCGTCACAAGTATTACATACAAGTTCGCTCCAAATTCAAACATTTCTGGCCTCCATTTAAATTTTGTTGCAGTATGTCTGTGAATTTATTGACACCAGTTTGCTGTGAAAAATAGCAACCTATATGCCAGCTATTTAAAACTCTGGTTTTCCGTCACACGTATTACATATACGTTTGCTACAAATTCAGCCATTTCTGACCTCCATGTAAATTTTGTTGCAGTGTGTTAGTGAAGTTATTGACACCGTGTCGTTGTGAAAAATAGTAACCTACAGGCCAGCTATTTAAAACTGTGATTTTCTGTCACACGTATCACATATAAATTCGCTCCAAATTCAGCCATTTCTCGCCTCCATTTAAATTTTGTGCAGTGTGTCAGTGAAGTTTTTGACACCAGGCAGCTGTGAAAAATAGTAACCTACAGGTCAGCTATTTAAAACTGTGGTATTCTGTCACACGTGTCACATATCACTGCAGTTCAAATCCAGCCATTTGTAGTGAACGTGGAAAATATTGTCCTCCATTTAAAATAGGCTAGGCATGTGGCAAAGGTTGGGGAAGTGGACTTGATGATGATGGTGCATACAGAGGACGAGGCTGAGGCCGTGGGCATGCAGAAATTGTGCCACAACAAACACCCAGATCTTCTCACACGACCTTCCTGTACCAATTAATATTGGACCGCAGAACACCACTACTGAACACAGAGCAGTGTGAAAAGGTTATTGGTTTGATAGCAGATAATGCTTCCAGTCGCTTAGCCACCACAACCACAACCCTGTCTTCTACACAGTCAAGTCTCAGTAGCCATGAGTCTGGACTGCATATTCCTCACCCTGATCCTCCTTTCTCCCATTATGCTGAGTGTCCGGAGACAACTCATCCCACACTTGGACACTCCGAAGAGCAGTTCACTATTCCATTTATAGATTCGGGCCTCTCGCCCGGTCCACTTGAAGTGGAGCAAGAGGAGATCGCATGTAGCGATGCCCAAATATTTGAGCAGCCACGGTCACACGAAAGCAATGGTAGGAAAGTGTCACAAGAGGTGGATGATGATGAGACACAATTGCCAGAAAGTCAGGAGGAGGACCAGGGTGCGGAAGTGAAAGATGAGGTGGTGGAATATGAAGTTACTGACCTGCAGAGTGAGGACAGCAGCACACAGGGGGAGGGAGGCATACCACCGCAACAGGCAAGAACAAGCAGTGTGGTGGCTGCAGACAGAAGGCGGGCAACCGTTCCCCATAACACGACAGAAGTTGCCAGTACATCTGTTAGGTCTTCCCGAGTCTGGTTGTTTTTTAAAGACTCTGTCGATTACCCAAAAAGGCCATTTGCACCACCTGCCAGGCCAGCATCAGCAGGGGTAGCAAAACTACCAGCCTGAACACCACCAGCATGATCAGGCACATGGCAGCAAAGCACCCGACTAAGTGGGCCGATCGCCAGGATACAGCAACAGTGCCTGTGGGTGACACCACTGCTTGTTCCGCTGTGGTGCATGCATGCCAATCCCCTCTCCATGGCGCATGCCAAGATGTCTCCTGCTCTGCACCTATCGTTCAACGCTCTCAACTAGCACCATCAGCAAGCACGAACATGTCCTTGTCCCAGCGCAGTGTTCTCTTGTCCCTACCCCAGTCCTTGGAACGCAAGCGCAAATACGCATCTAACGCCCCACAGGCCACCCTACTAAATTCACACATTTCGCAAATGCTTGGGCTCGAAATGTTGCGTTTTTGGCTCATGGAGACGGAAGCTTTCCACAACCTGATGGCGGCGGCTGTCCCTCGATACTTGGTCCCTGTCTGCCACTATTTCTCCCGGTATGCTGTCCCCGCATTACAAAAGCACGTGTCCCTCAATATTAGCCGCGCTCTCAACAATGCAGTTACTGGGAAAGTCCACCTAACCATGGACATGTGGACAAGTGCTTGTGGGCAGGGACGGTACATCTCCCTGACGGCACCCTGGGTTAACATAGTGGAAGCCAGAACCTAGTCGGACCTTGGAATGGAACACATCCTCCCAACGCCGAGGATTTCGGGCCCTAGGTCAATCAGGGTTGCCCCACAGTCTACAGCTCCTGCACCTCCTCCTCCTCCTCTTCAGCATCCAACTCCGAAATGACCACATCAGTTGCAAGCTGGAAGCACTGCAGCACTTCCTCAGTCAAGCGGCAACAGGCTGTGCTGAAGCTAATATTCTTAGGTGACAAACCACACAACACTGAAGAGTTGTGGACAGCTCTGAACGAGCAGGCAGATCTGTGTCTGACACCGCTGAGCCTACAGCCAGGCATGGTCATGTGTGACAATGGCCGGAACCTGGTGGCGGCTCTGAGCTGAGCGCACACATGCACCATGCCTGGCCCATGTGCATAACATCGTCGTTCAGCGGTTTCTCAAAACATACTCGAATCTGTCGGATCTGCTTTTCAAAGTACGCAACCTGTGTGCCCATTTTAGAAAGTCAGCTACAGCTTCTGCGGCTTCAGCAGCGTTTTCAGCTTCCAGCTCACCGACTGATCTGTGATGTCCCCACACGTTGGAACTCTACATTGCAGATGTTGGGAAAGATTTGTGAGCAGAAGAGGGCAGTTGTTGACTACCAGCATCAACAAGGCCGTCAGCATACAGGTCAGACTACACACATAAAACCGCAGGAGTGGACATGGATGTCAGACATCTGTACCATCCTCCAAAACTTTGAGGACTCCACCAAAATGATGAGCAGCGATGACACCATAATTAGCGTCACCATCCCGCTTCTCTGTCTTCTGAAATGCTCTGTGCTCTCAATTAAAGAGGATGCATTGCAGGCGGAGCAAGATGAGATGGAGCAAGGAACCATACAGGGTGATTACACACAGCTCAGCCTCATCTCATCCCAACGTGGATTGGGTGACAATGAGGAAGAGGAGGAGGTGGAAGAGGAAGAACAGGAGCTAGTTTCATGCACTATAAATGGTATTACCTGCACAACTGCCATACCGTCTGTTGAGCATGGACGGCCTGAGGACAGGGAGGAGGAGGAAGAGGAGAAGGATGAGGAGGAGAGCATGGTCAGTCATCCTCTTGGCGAGGCCACGGAAGTCTTGCCTCTTTGCAGTCTTGCACACATGGCTGAGCTTATGTTACGCTGCCTTTCCCATGACCCTCGCGTTCTCATAATTTTGGGTGACAGTCATTACTGGTTTGTGACGCTTCTAGACCCACGCTACAGGGAGAACTTTATGTCTCTTATTCCTTTGCAGGACAGGCTTAATAAAATGGGGCAGTACGAGAAGGCCCTTGTTGCGGAATTAGTGAAAAAATTCCAATCTGAAAACGCTGGCGGCAGAGGTCACAGTTCGTTGGACAACCAAGGAGTACAGGTGAGAGAGCCACAAATGCAATCTAGCAGAGCCAGGGGAACACTGTCAAAGTTCTGGGACAGTTTTCTCAGACCCTCCCATCACACAGGTCCTGTGAGTACTCTCACAAGGAGTGCAAATTTTCATTAGATGGTGAGGGAGTACCTTGCCAACCTTAGTAATGTCCTCTGTGATTCCTCTGTGCCTTATAATTATTGGGTATCCAAGCTGGACACATGGCATGAACTGGCTCTCTAGGCCTTGGAGGTCCTGGCCTGCCCTGTCACTAGCGTTTTGTCAGAGCGGGTTTTTAGTGCCGCCGGAGGAATAATAACCGATAGGCGCATCTGCCTGTCAACTGAAAATGCTGACAGGCTGACTCCTATAAAAATGATTAAGGGCTGGATTGGACCAGACTTCTCAACACCACTGAATTATAGCAGTCTAACAAAAACTCAAATACAGCGTCTTTTTTTGGGGAGGTCTAACTCTATTCCCATGCACCTCTGTCTTCACACCCAGGCATGGGTATACTCTTCCTCATTTTGTCTATTTGTTCTTGTCCTCCTTCTTCTCCATATCCTCATCCTCCACCACAATATCACCACCATATGTACCATATCTACGTCTCTTGCAAGGGGCATTGAAGTTCCTTCAAATTTTTGGCAGCCGTTGCTTCACTACATAGGCAAACACTATGGGAGACACACTTCCTAATTACACTGGTCAACACAAAAAAATCTTCAGCAAAGGTAATATATCTGTTTTATGGAGTTTGCTGTGCTGATTCCAAAATTATGCCTAGTTTTGCTCTATCACATAAAGTTTCTGATATAGAAGCATTGTTGTATTACGTTATTTCTACATTTTCAATGTATGTGCTTTTTCTATATTATTCCCATTTATTTGCTTGTCCTACTTAATTGTGAATTTTCTTACAGGGACAACATCAGTAAAGTTTTTAGTGAGTTTTATGGGAAAGAGTTTTGACAGTGCAGTCAGCCAATGACTGCTTTACGGAAAGTCACATGTTATGGGGAGGAGCTAACTGTTATGAGGTGGTAAGATTTGAGTCAGTCAGAAAAGGATGGTGATGGCAGCAAGGACTGGCATATGAGACTGTGACAGGAGACATGCCTCTATAGGCCTCTTACACTGAAGTGTAACTGAGTGAGAGAGAACCTGAAAGCAGCCAATATCACACTGAGAAACTGCCTGTCTGTCTGCAAGTGTTCATCTGTAAGGAATAGGCTGACTCGTTTACCTCACACCTGTATATAGCTATCAACCAGATTACCTTCAGTAAAATCAGTTCTAAATACAAGCTGCCTCTGTCATCTCTGGGGAAATATCTACATACCGGCTCAGCACATTTTTTTGAGTTTGTCACCACCATTGAACTGAACTTACTCTACTGTCTAATCTGATTTAAATGAGAAAAATGCCTCAGCAGTGTATCAGTCATCCGGACAGATTCTGCTATGTGTGTCGTTCTTTTACACAAAAAGGCCAAGTACGTTCAATCACTCATGATATTAAAATGATGTACCAGATGTACTTTAACTGTCCACTGGGTGATCAAGGCAAAAGCTGGGCCCCTCATGTGATAAGCTCAAATTGTTCAAATGGTCTTCGTGATTGGTTGAATATGAGGAAAGTGGCTATGCCATTTGCTCTTCCCATGATTTGGAGAGAACCCAAAAATCATAGTGATCAAGGGCTTTTCTACAAAGAGCAAACATAAGATTAATTACCCTGAACTTGAATCTGTGATTAGGCCAGTTCCACATGATGATACCTTGCCAGTTCCTGTACCACCGTTGTCTGGATTGGATGAAATTGAAGTAGAATATGGAGCTGAAGCTACTAGTGAATGCATAGAGACCTCAAGTCAAGATGAGTATGTACCTGATGGAACAGCCGAGCAGCCAGAACGCTTTACTCAACATGAATTAAATGGTCTCATCAGAGACCTGCCCTTCTCAAAAGATAAAGCCAAATTTCTTGGATCAAGGTTGAAACAGAAGAATCTTCTTCATGATGATGTCAAAGTGTGTTATTACCGAAACAGAAATAACAGTGTAAAACAATTTTTTACAGTTTATGGACCAATAGTGTACTGTAACAATGTTAATGGCCTCTTTGAAGAACTAAATCAAGAGTATTTTGTTGCAGATTGGCAATTGTTTATTGACTCATCCCAGAGAAGTTTGAAAGCAGTGTTGCTTTACAATGGAAATATGAAACCATCACTCCCTGTTGCTCACTCATGTCATCTAAAGGAAAGTTATGAAAATCTGTCAGTTTTTTTGGATGCTATACAATATAAGCATCATCAATGCAATATCAGTGGAGATTTGAAAGTGATTGGTCTGCTAATGGGAATGGACGGAGGTTTCACAAAATATTGTTGCTTCTTATGTTTATGGGAAAGCAGAAATACAGAAGAGCATTATGTTCATAGGCGGATTATAATGAGGGCAATCTGGGCTACCGCCCGGGGCCCCAACCCTCCAGGGGGCCCGGGGCTCCGGGGTGTCTATGGCAAGATTGCCCTCATTATATGTGTGGCGCCGCGGCACATACCAGCAGTCAGAGGCAGGGGGCCCCCGGACCGCTCCCCCAGCAGCGGCGCACGGCCGCTACTTCTTCTTCGGCCGGGCCAGCACTGCAGCAGTTAACTTCCCTGTGCTGGCCTGGCCGCGTCACTGCTAGGAGACATGGCCCTGTGTGTGGCCGTGTCTCCTAGCTGTGACATCACGCAGTGCCCGCTCAGCCTGCAGTGCTGCACCGGAGAAGAGCAGGAGGACTGGAGCTGGGGGATGGTGAGTCTGTGTGTGTGTGTGTGTGTGTGTGTGTGAGAGTGTGTGTGTTAAAGTGTAAGTGTGTATGTGTGCAGGCAAATATCATTGTGCGATGTCTGTTTATATGTATTTTTGTGTTTCAAATGTGTTTATGCGTGTATGTATATGTCTGTATATGTTTGTGTGTGTTGCATGACTGCGTGCGGCCTCCTGTTGAGTATAGATGGTGCCATGCGGCCTCCTGCTGTCTCTGGGGGGGGCGCTGTGTGGCCTCCCACTGTGAATCGATGGCTATGTGCGGCCTCCTGCTGTGTATAGATGGCTACGGGCGGCCACCTGCTGTGTATAGATGGCGCCGTGCGGCCCTCTGCTGTGTATAGATGGTGCCGTGCGGCCTCCTGCTGTGTATAGATGGCACCGTGCGGCCTCCCGCTGTGCACAGATGGCTACATGTGCTCAATATTGAGTCATACAATTAATGTAAGGCTATGTGCCCACAATGCAGAAATGCTCCGGATTTTTTTTGAGAGTTTCTGCATCTTCCTGGCAGAAAAAACGCATGCGGATTGTACATGCGGATTTTAAATGCGTTTTTCCTGCCAGGGACAAGCGGAAGTGAAACGTTCTTCACATGCATTTCTGCTTTCCAAGCGTTTTTAGCATCACTTGGAAAGTGCTTGACAACTTGGTCACACTATATAAATCCATGCAACCAGCATGGATTTATATAGTGTGACCGTAAAAGAATGTTAAAAAAAATATATATAATTACCTTCTGATGGCCTGCCGACGTCAGTGGTCGCGTGACCCATCACATGGCTAAATGACGTCACGGCAGGTCCTTTTCAAACCATCGCGAGCTGCCGGCAAGCCAGGACGCATCGGATAAAGACATCGGGGGCCATCAGAAGGTAAGTATAATATTTATTTTTTATTTTATTCTTTTTTTACAGGTTCTATGGTACCCGGGTCCGGAGGAGAGTCTCCTCTTCTCCAAACCCGGGTACCATCCGCACATTGAAACGCATGGATTCCGCATCTTCAGATGCAGTGATGCTGATTCCATGCATTCCAATGCAAGTCAATGGCGGCGAAAACGCTGCGCTTCCGCAAAATAATTGGTAGTGATGCGGATTTTTCCGCAATGATAATCCGCAGCGGAAATTTCCACAACATGTGCACAGCACATGCGGATTATCATTGGGGAACATGGCAGACCTTCTACCAAGCATTTTTAAAGCATTTCTGCAGCGGAATTGCCGCTGTGGAAATGCTTAGAAAATACATAGTGGGCACACAGCCTAAAAAAAATTATTATAATTAATATTGTGTCAAATTAATTTCACGTGAACTATCACATGATCTATCACAGGGGATCATGTGACATGTCACGTGATACATAGGTGTGTGTGTGTGTGTGTGTGGGGGGTCACCTTCTAAACTGCCCGGGGCCCTTGCTACTCTTAATCCACCCCTGATTATGTTCGACGTGATTGGGGACAGAGAAACATCTATGCTCCAGGTAGACTCAATATACAGCATAATCCTTTAGTTGCTCCAATAAAAATCTTTCTTCCTCCACTACATGTGAAGTTGGGATTGATTAAAAACTTTGTCAAAGCCATGGCAAAGACAAATTCACAAGGGTTCCAGTACATTTCACAGAAATTCTCCAGCATTTCACCAGCAAAACTGGAGGAAGGGGTATTTCTTGGTCCTCCCATCAGAGATCTCATGAGAGATAATGTGTTTGAAGGAACTCTAAATGATAAGGAATTTAGAGCTTGGAAAAGCTTCAAGTGGATCTGTGAAAACTTCTTAGGAAAAAATAAATCTCCAGAATATGTTGAAGGTGTTGAGGAACTGCTAAATGCATACCAGTGTCTTGGATGTCTCATGTCTCTGAAAATGCACTTTTTGCATTCACATTTCGATTTCTTCCCTCCAAATCTTGGGGATGTAAGCGATGAACAAGGCAAGTAGTTTCACATGGAAATTAAAGTAATGGAACACCGCTTCCAGGGTTTTTGGAATGACTCAATGATGGCAGATTACTGTTGGATGTTATATAGGGACAACCCTGAAAAATAGTATCAGCGACAGCACTTTTAATTTTTGCTCATATTTTTGGTTCTATTTTGTATGTGAAATTATTTTGGTTCAATAAAAACTGTTTTGTAAGGTCAAGCATTATTTTCTGATATGTAGATTGCTGTTTTCTTAATGTCGCCTGTCTATTTCCTATATCTTATAATAATGATGCTGCTCCGTCGAAACTCTACCTGCTACAGAAAAAACTATGAACATTTTTGCAATCAGAACAAAAAAATTATTCAGACAAGTACAAGGTCAACTCTGATGATTACAAAAAATATTTTTTCGCAGACCTGTGTAATGGGAACATTGTTTTTAGGATGCTCTCTGACCTCTACATCTCTTGCAAGGGGCATTGGAGATCCTCCAAATTTTTGGCAGCCATTCCTTCACTGCATAGGCAAACACTATGGGAGACCCACTTCCTAATAATGGGAACATTGTTTTTAGGAGGCTCTCTGACCTCTACGTCTCTTACAAGGGGCAATGGAGTGCCACCAAATTTTTGGAAGCCATTGCTTCACTTCATAGGCAAACATTATGAGAGACCCACTTCCTAATAATGCGAACATTGTTTTTAGGAGGCTCTCTGACCTCTACGTCTCTTGCAAGTGGCATTGGAGTGCCTTCAAATTTTTGGCAGCTGTTACTTCACTGCATAGGCAAACACTATGGGAGACCAGCTTCCTAATAATGGGAATATTGTTTTTTGGAGGCTCTCTGACCTCTACGTCTCTTGCAAGGGGCATTGGAGTTCCTCCAAATTTTTGGCAGCCGTTGCTTCACTGTATATGCAAACACTATGGGAGACACACTTCCTAATAATGGGAACATTGTTTTTAGGAGGCTCTCTGACCTCTACATCTCTTGCAAGGGGCATTGGAGTGACTCAAAATTTTTGGCAGCCCTTGCAGTCACTGCATACACAATACCAGTGTAGGAGACCCACTCGTTAATAATGGGAACAACAAAGCATAGCCGGCTGAGGGCTCTCTAACAATAGCAAGGGCCGACTCCTGGCCCTTTAAGAATAGTAAGGGTCACCTGATGCCCTATAAAAATAGGCGTTGCGAATTTCAGAGTCACTCCATCATAAATAAAACAGGATGTGTCTGATGATGAGTCACACACCACATGGCCAGATAAAGTTGTAAAATGTTAAAATAACATTTCCCAGTGAATGCATTTGTCTTGGTGATACTTGGTGTCAACCATGACAAATGCATTCACCGGGAAATGTAATTTTAACATTTTACCACCTTATCTGGCCATGTGGTGTATGAGACATGATAAGACACATCCTGTTTCATTTATGAAGGAGGTACTTTGAAAGTCCCAAAGCCAATTTTTATAGGGCCATCAGGCGGCCTTTACTATTCTTAAAGGGCCAGCAGTTGGCCCTTGCTATACTTAGAGAGCCATCAGCTGGCTATGCTTTGTTGTTCCCATTACTAAAGAGTGGGTCTTCTATACTGTTATTGAGTATGCAGTGAGTGGCAGGTCTGCCCAAAATATGGACGCTCCGCAATACCCCTTTGGAAATTTGGATGCACCCCAATACCACTTTGAAGAGACTTAGAGGAGGGCCTCCTGAAAACAATGTTCCAATTATTAGGAAGTGATTCTCCCATAGTGTTGGCCTATGCAGTGAATGCAAGGGTTGCGAAAAATTTGGAGGCACTCCAATGCCCCTTGAAAGAGACGTGGAGGTCAGAGGGCCTCCTGAACACATTGTTCTGATAATTAGGAAGTGGGTCGCCCATTGTGTTTGCCTATGCAGTGAATGCAAGGGTTTCCAAAAATGTGGAGGCACTCCAATGTCCCTTGGAAGAGATGTAGAGGTCAGAGGGCCTCCTGAAAACAATGTTCCCATTATTAGGAAGTGGGTCTCCCATAGCGTTTGCCTATGCAGTAATTGCAAGGGCTGCCAAAAATTGGTAGGCACTCCAATGCACCTTGGAAAAGACATGGAGGAATGCCTCATAAAAAAATGTTCCCATTAGAAACGACCGGGTCTCCTATACTTGTAATGCACATGCACTAAGTGTATGGGCTGACAAACATTAACGCCTGGGGGGTATTCATGAACATACTGTATAAAAATTTTTTTTTACTGGCATCATAAACTTTAAAAAAATTATGTGGGTGATGCATCAAGGACCACGGTCACCCTGGTGATGTGGTGGTGGAGGATGAGGATGAGGAGAAAGGAGCAGGACAAGAGCAAATAGCCAAAATTAGGAAGCGTATACCCATGTGTGGGTGTGAAAAGGTGCATGGGAATGCACCTCCCAAAAAAAGACAATGGATTTGAGTTTATGTTACGCTGCTATCATATTTTGGTGGTGTTGAGAAGTCTGGCTCAATCCAGCTCTTGTTCATTAACATAAGAGTCAGCGTGTTAGCATTTACAGTTGACAGACGGATGCGCTTATAAGTAATAATTCTACCAGCGGCACTAAAAACCCGCTCTGATAAAACGCTAGGGCAGGGCAGGCCAGGACCTCCAAGGCGTAGAGAGCCAGTTCATTCTACGTGTCCAGCTTGAATACCCAATAATTATAAGGCACAGAGGAATCACGTAGGACGTTGGTGCGGTCGGCAAAGTACTCCCTCATAATCTTCCCAAACTTTGCACTCTTTGGGAGAGTACCCCACGTCTCAGGGCCTGTGTGATGGGAGGGGCTGAGAAAACTCTCCCAGAACTTTGACAGTGTTCCCCTGCCTCTGCTAGATTGGAGTTGTGTCTCTCGCGACTGTACTCCTTTGTTGTCAAACGAACTGTGACCTATGATGCCAGCTTTTTCAGATGGGAATTTTTTGAATAGTTCCGCAACAAGGGCCTTCTGGTACTGCCACAATTTTGTAGACCTGTCCGCCCTATGAATAAGAGATATAAAGTTCTCCTTGTAGCATGGGTATAGAAGTATCACCAACCAGTAATGACGATGAAAGTTTTGAGAACGCGAGGTTCACGGGAAAGGCAGTGTAACATAAACTCAGCCATGTGTGCCAGACTGCTAACAGGCAAGACTTCCATGTCCTCACCAAGAGGATGACTGATCATGCTCTCCTCTTCCTCCTCCCTGTACTCTGGCCATCCACGCTGAACAGACGGTATGACAGTTGTGCAGGCAGTACCATCTATAGTGCATGAAACTAGCTCCTGTTATTCCTCCTCCTCCTTTTCCTCATTGTCACCCAATCCACATTGGGATGAGATGAGGCTGGGCTGTATGTAATCACCCTGTATGGTTCCTTGCTCCATTTCTTTGTGTTCTGCCTGCAATGCATCCTCTTTGATTGTGAGCACAGAGCGTTTCAGAAGACAGAGAAGCGGGATGGTGATGCTAATTATGGCTTCATCGCTGCTCACCATTTTGGTGGAGTCCTCAAAGTTTTGGAGGAAGGTACAAATGTCTGACATCCATGTCCACTCCTCAGGTCTTATGTGCGGAGTCCGAATTGAATACCGACGGCCTTGTTGATACTGGTAGTCAACAAATGCCCTCTTCTGCTCACAAATCTTTCCCAACATCTGCAGTGTAGAGTTCCAATGCGTCTGGACATCACTCACCAGTCAGTGAGCCAGAAGCTACAAACCATGCTGAAGCATGGCAAGGGCGGTGGAAGCTGTAGCTGACTTTCTAAAATGGGCACACAGGCAGTGTTCTTTGGAAAGCAGATCCGGCAGCTCCGGGTAGCTTTTGAGAAACTGCTAAACCATGAGGTTAAGCACATGGGCAAGGCATGGTACATGTGTGAGCTTGCCTCGCCTCAGGGCCGCCACCAGGTTCCAGCCTTTGTCAAGCATGACCATGCCTGGGTGTAGGCTCAGCGGTGTCAGCCACAGATCTGCCTGCTTTTTCAGAGCTGTCCACAACTGTTCAGCATTGTGTGGTTTGTCACCTAAGCATATGAGCTTCAGCATGGCCTGTTGCCACTTGACTGAGGCAGTGCTGCAGTGCTTCCAGCTTGTGACTGATGTGGTCATTTTGGAGATGGAGGCTGAAGAGGAGGAGGAGGATGAGGAGGATGAGGTGCCAGATCTGTAGACTGTGGGGGCAACCCTGATTGACCTAGGGCCAGCAATCCTCGGCATTGGGAGGATGTGTTCCGTCCCAAGGTCTGACTGGGTCCCGGCTTCCACTATGTTAACTCAGTGTGTTGTCAGCAAGATGTACCATCCCCGTCCACAAGCACTTGTCTACGTGTCCATGATTAGGTGGGCTTTACCTGTAACTGCATTGTTGAGGGCATGGATAATGTTTTGGGACAAGTGCTTGTGTAATGTGGGGACGGCACACCGGGAGAAATAGTGGCGGCTGGGGACCGAGCACTGGGGAAAGGCCGCCGCCATCAGGTTGCGGGAAGCTTCCGTTTCTACGAGCCTAAAAGGCAACATTTCGAGCGCAAATGTGTGAATTTAGTAGGGTGGCCTGTGGGGTGTTGGCTACATATTTGCCCTTGCGTTCCAAGGCCTGGGGTATGGACAACTGAATGCTGCACTGGGACAAGGACGTGCTTGATGATGGTGCTAGTTGAGAGTAGTGTTGAGCCACCCCCGTAGTGTTCGAGTTCGGTTCGGTTCGTCGAACACCCGTGTGTTCGCCGAACTGTTCGTCGAACTGTTCGTCGAACACCTTCGAACACCGTTAAAAGCAATGGCAGGCAAACAAAAACACATAGAAACACATAGAAAACACCTTCAAAGGTGTCCAAAAGCTGACAAACTGCTCAGAAGACACAACTAACACATGGAAAAGTGACAAGTACAAATTGTCATGCGAAAAGAAAAGAGGTGGAGGAGTAAAAGGAGGGGGAGACACAGATATAGGCATGTCATGCCCTTCTAAAATCCAAAAAGTGAGAAGCCGACACGTTCAGTCCGCTCCTGCCCGTGCCACCTCCGTGTCGCCGGGTTTGTGCCAGAGCCGCGGTGAACCCTGACGGCCAGCCCCCCTCTCCCAATACTGGTGCCTGTCCGCTGGTGGGTCGAGCGAGCCCCCCTGTGGTGGAGGCAGCTCTAAGCTTTTTAATTTAAATTGTCTCTCTAATTTGAATGAATACACTTTAAATCCATTTACAAGGATCTATTGGAGGGCAAGTCTCATGCCAGCAGCCATGTAATTCCAGCTCCAGTAGCGTCCACTAAAGCTGCTGCAGTTAAAAAGCTTTTATAAGGATCGAGCTCGGCTGTCCACCGCAAGGCATCCTACTGCCAGTCCCAGCCCCTATGCCTTGGGGTGCCTCCTGATGCTCTTCACTGAGTATCCCGTGATCCCGAAGCATTTCCTTTGAAAAAATTAAGTGTCCAAACTAGAGGTGGAGTAGCTTGCTTAACAGCCGGGATAATCCGCTGACTAGCAGACACTGCTACTAGGCACAAAGTATTTCCTGGGCTAGATGCAGTTAAAAATTTGTAATTAGATACTCTCGTTGGATGCTGAGAAAGCATTCCATAGAGTCTCCTGGCACGCCATATATGATTCTCTTAAAAAGCTTGGGGTAGGGGTCTAGGGGACCCTTTTATAGCCAAAATCACGGCCCTGTATCACAATACGTCACCTAGGCTGAAGATAAATGGAACTGTAGCACCCTGAGGGCTCGGTTGCTACAGAGGTATTGCACCTCACCCAGAGGTGTGATATCTCACTCTCAGGTAAGGATGGAGTGTGGATCAGGACCCGACACCTGCATGCATTACACCACATTGCCGTGGGGCAGGGCGACCAATATGCCTCTGAGATGGGCACGATAGTCCCTGTCCCTGGCTGGAGTGGGGGGAGGGAACACTGAGGAAGGGGAACCCTGTAGTGCAGGAGCAGGGAGGAAGCAGTTCCTGGGTGCATTGAGAAGGGAGTATAAAAGGTGGGCACCATCTTAGTTCAGTGCAGAGAAGTCTGAGCAGAAGTGGCAGGGAGCAGGGGCTCTGCATGAGCTCTGCTCCGGAGGCGGGCCTAGTAACAGAGGCCCAGGCCTGGAAGAGGAAGAAGGAAGGAAGAGGAGCGGAGAAGGCTCCAGGAACGAGGAATGAAGGGATCCCAGGGGTGCGGACGGGCGAGTCGCCACCGCACGCCCGAATCCACCTGTGTGGAGGGGACAGGCCAAAGGGGGAGACCGGTCCCCGAAACTAGTGGAGGCAGGAAACGACCCTCAGCTATAAACCGGAGGCTGTGACATTTTATGTGGCGCAGCCCCTCGCTACACCCGCTAGGAAGGCACCACATAGGGTCAGGGAAACTGGCGCCAAGTTTACCAAGAGGAGGCCCGAGGCAGCCGGACAGAAGCGTTTGTAAGAAAGGCCAGACAAAGGACACACAAAGGGGGTCCGGCGAAGCGCTCCAAAGTTATCTGGGAGTTGTCTGAGCCCCTCACCTGGTGAGCACAGTACGACGTGGGCAGCCGTTACCTGCAGAAGTGGTCTGGATAATAAGAACTGTGAGTAAAGGCCCTGGACTGCATTACTGACTCCGTGTCGCGACTGCTGCTGCCCTGCACCATCACCCCCATCCTCCGCATACACTGCCCTGAGGCTATACTCCTCCCGTGGGGAGTTATGCTACGCTCTGCTGCACCCACAACACCAGCCTCAGCGGTCTGCCCTGGAGCGGCGGTTCACTCTGACCGCAATCCACGGGTGGCGTAGTCGGACATTTAAACATCAAAACCACATAAATAGTTCCGCCACTGATTTGATCACCCAGAGCCACGGAACCGGGTCGCCGCCACGAAGACTACAACCACCAGCATCCACCAAAAAGGGTCCGGCTCCGGGTGTCCCAAGGCCCAGAGGGTGCATCAGAACATTTTCATCACCTTTCACAATCACCAATGGGACAAGGCAGGGATGTCCTCTGTCCCCTCTCTTATACATCCTAGTGACGGAGCACCTGCTCTCATCAATTCGCCATAACCCCAATATTAGGTGGATTGAGGTGGGAGGCACCGAGTACAAGTGCTCTCTATTTGCTGATGATGTCCTAGTATATATCACTCAATCACATATATCCATCCATGCTGTTATGGCTGAAATAGATCACTTTGTTACATGGTCAAATTTTAAAATCAATGCAGCGAAGTCTGAGGCCCTTGATGTCTCCCTCCCCAAATCCATAAAGGATTCCATCCAGTCCAACTTTCCCTTTGCCTGGCCCTCACAGGGTATCAAATACTTAGGAATTCCTATTCATAGAGACCTCTCCCATCTATGTTATCTTAATTTTGGGCCCTTTATTGAACAACTCCATACAGACCACGGTTGGCAAGTTAGAACTGTAAGATTCACTACGTGAACCACTGGTGTTTTGTGGAAAAGCACATGTACACTGTGTTCCAAATTATTATGCAAAAAGTGTTTAGAAGTGATAAGGGAAGAATTTGTTTGTTTGTCAGTTAAACTCATTGATGGTGATGTGTGTCAGGGCTCTTTATATCACTGTAAGCAATTGCAGACACCTGTGCTAATTAGTTTGGCAGGTGTGTCGAATGAAAGGCAAGACTACTTAAGAAGGCTGTCTCACATTATTAAGCAGCCTACATTTTCTGCCAAAATGGGAAAGAAAAAGGATGTGTTGGCTGCTGAGAAGCAACAAATTGTGGAGTGTTTAGGTCAAGGCATGACTACAATCAACATTGTGCGATGATCAGGATGAAGTGTCTTGGCAATCAAGAAGTATGTAGCTGATTCACAGTACACACGTGTGCGTGCTGATAAGGGAAAATTGAGGACTCTTTCCTACAGGCAATTACGTCAGGTTAAAAGAGCAGCGGCAAAAAAGCCTTGTCATAGCAGCAGACAAGATTTTGAAGCTGCTGGTGCCTCCAACGTCCCCCGAACAACAAGATGCAGGGTCCTTCAGAGGTTTGCAGCTGTGCATACGCCATCCTGTCGACCTCCTCTATCCACTTCACACAAGCAGAAACGGCTCCAGTGGGCCAAACATTACATGAAGACTGATTTCAAAACTGTTTTGTTCACGGATGAGTGCCATGCAGCGCTCGATGGTCCAGATGGATGGAGTGGAGGATGGCTGGTTGATGGACACGCCACGCAAACACGGCTACAGCGCCAACAAGGAGGAGGTGGAGTAATGTTTTGGGCTGGAATCATGGGGAGAGAGATTGTCGGCCCCTTTAGGATCCCTGAAGGCGCTAAAGATGAACTCCATAATGTATGTGGATTTTCTCAAACAGCACTTCCTGCCATGGTTCAAGAAGAAGAACCGTGTATTTCACAGCAAGATAATTTTTTTGCATGATAATGCACCATCTCATGCTGCACATAAAACATCTTCATCTCTGGCTGATATGGGCATAAAAGGGGACAAACTTATGGTGTGACCCCCATGCTCCCCTGACCTCTACCCCATTCAGAACCTCTGGAGCATCATCAAAAGGAGTGTCTATGATGGCGGGAGGCAGTTCACATCTAAGCAACAGCTCTGGGAGGGTATTCTGTCCTCATGCAAAACAATTGAAGCAGAAACCATCCAAAACCTGACAAATTCAATGGACGAGAGAGTTCAGAAGCTCCTTTCGAACAAGGGGTCCTATGTGAAAATGTAACATCACCTAGAATAAAGTTTTGAGTTGAAAACTGTTTGATTTCAGTTTCTTATAACCTGCTAATGCTTATAATTTCAAAAATGACCATTTTTTTGGTCTTTATTAAAATGAAAAGGTTGATCGAAAAGTTTGGGGGATCTAAGAGTGTGGCAACCCAGTAGTCATGATTACTTCGAATTCTGACAATATGAGGGTCATGTTGCAGGTAGTGCAGCAAGAAGGCACTTATGTGTCTTGCGCATCTCGGAGCCCCAAAATTATTTTCCGGGCTAGATGCAGCTAAAAATTATTATTAATTTTAAATCTGGTGGAGCTTAGTATAGATGTCCTAATAGGATCAGTGCTGTACACTGCTACAAAGCCCAAATTATTTTCCAGTCAAGATACAGATAAACATGATTAGTAATTTTAAATCTGGTGGAGCTTAGTGTAGATGGCCTAATAGAATCAGTGCTGCACGCTGCTACAAAGCCCAAATTATTTTCCAGCCAAGATACAGATAAACATGATTAGTAATTTGAAAGCTTAAAACGGTTGGTAGGGTGATTTTAACCAATCATCAAGCTTTTACTCTCCCCAGGATGACACAGGGGTAGAAAAGTCGTTTCGGATCCATGATTTGTTCATCTTTATGAACGTGAGTCTGTCTACATTATCAGTGGAGAGCCGCATGCGCTTATCTGTCAGCACACCACCAGCAGCCCTGAACACATGTTCAGACAGAACGCTGGCTGCGGGGCATGACAAGATCTCCAAGGCGTAAGAGGCTAGCTCCGGCCATTTATCCAGATTGGAAGCCCAAAAAGAGAAAGGGTCCAGTGACACAGTCATGGCTTCAATGTTTACTTGGAGATACTCCTGTACCATCGTCTCTAGGCGTTGACTATGTGTCAGACTTCTTGTCTCCTGTGGCCTTGCAAAGGATGGGCTAAAAAAGTGGTGAAATGATTCCGCAAAATTGATGTCACCAGCAGATACTGTGGTTCTGTTACATTTTGAGTGCTGAACACTTGACGGTCCCACGGTTGGCATGTTGGAACTGTGAGATTCACTACGTGCATCACTGGTGTTTTGTGGAAAAGCACATGTAAGATTCTGCAACAGTCTCTGCTGATACTCCTGCATGCGTGCATCCCTTTCTATGGCAGGAATAATTTCTGCAAATTTACTTTTGTACCGGGGATCTAACAGTGTGGCAACCCAGTAGTCAGGATTATTTCTAATTCTCACAATTCGAGGGTCATGTTGCAGGTAGTGCAGCAAGAAGGCACTCATGTGTCTTGCACATCCAGGAGCACCAAGTCCCTGTTGTGTTGGTGGCGAGGTAACAATCAAGCTTCCTTCCTCTGTCCTCTCCCCCCAACCTCGCACAACAGAAATGTGATCAAGGTCTCCCTCATCTGATGAGTCTTCCATCAGTTCGTCCTCCACTTCTTCCTGGGCTCCTGCACCTTCCTCACTAGTTTGGCTGCTACCATACACCCTGGTAAAACCATCTCCCCTACCCTCACATGCCTGCCGCCTTGGTGCTGCCGACCGTCTGGACCTTGCAGATGTTTGCCCTTCCGCATACAACTCCTCCTCCTCTACTTCCTCCACCTCCTCTTGTGCCACCACCTGACTCCGAATTCTGTTTAACATGTGCTCCAGCATGTAAATCACCGGAATAGTGATGCTGATAATATCATCGTCAACATTAAACATCTTCTTCGCCATTTCAAAACTGTGCAGAAGGGTGCATAGGTCCCTGATCTGAGACCACTCCTCCAGCGTGATTTGCCCCACCTCTGGATCTCGTTGACCCAGGCTGTACGTCAGAACGTATTGCAGCAGGGCTTGTCGGTGCTGCCACAGTCGCTGCAACATGTGCAGAGTTGAATTCCACCGGGTAGGCACATCGCATTTTAGCCGGTGAAGTGGCAGGCCCAACGACTTCTGTAGAGATGTAAGTCGCTGAGCTGTGGGATGCGAACGGCGGAAGTGAGCACACAGCGACCATGCCCTCTGCAGAAGGCCATCTAGTCTGGGATAGTGGGCTAAAAATTGATGGACAACCAGGTTCAACACGTGAGCCATACAAGGCACGTGTGTGACATTGCCCCGGCGAAGGGCCGCACCCAGGTTTGCAGCATTGTTGCACACGGCCTTCCCTGGTTTCAGGTCCAGTGGAGACAACCATTCATGAAATTGGTTCTCCAGAGCTGACCACAACTCCTCAGCTGTGTGACTCACATTTCCCAGACATTTCAATGTAAAAACCGCCTGATGACGTTGAGCCCTACTGCCAGCATAGTAAGGAGGTGTGCAGGATCCCTTCTGCGCAGTTAGAAAGCTTGTGGCATGACCAGACAGGCTTTGGGTGCAGGTGGAAGACCGAGAGGAGGTTGAGGAGGCAGAAGCAGTGGAGGAACTTTGACATAAAGAGGATTGACGCACAACTCGTGGGGACGGCAAGACTTGGACAGCAGCCCCTTGTCCTGCTGTCACCATAGTTACCCAGTGCCCAGTCAGCGACATGTAACGCTCCTGTCCATGCCTACTCATCCAAGTGTCTGTGGTGAAATGCACCCTGTCACACACAGAGTTTCTCAAAGAAGCGGTGATGTTGTGTGCGACATGCTGGTGGATTGCAGGCACACCTTTCTTTGAGAAGTAGTGCCGACTGGGCATCTGGTACTGGGGCACTGCGACGGACATAAGGTCTCGAAAATCCTCTGTGTCCACCAGGCGGAAAGGCAGCATTTCTGTAGCCAAGAGCTTGCAGATGGTGAAATTCAACCTCTTAGCTTTCTCATGGCTAGGAGGAAATGGTCTTTTACTTGTCCACATCTGAGGGACCGAGGGCTGGCTATTGTGCTTAGACGGGGTTGATAAGGGTGTCCCCGGCAAACTGCCGGTCTGTGAGGAAGATGCAGGCGGACATGTTAGGTTGCCTTGATCCAAAGGTGGTGCTATCGATTTCGGACAGCGCTCAACACCAGCTGGTGTTACCACCTCCAAAGAAAATGATGACCTGCCAATCACGCTGGCTGTTGCGGGTAAAGAGGTGGCAGGTCTGCGCCCCAAAACAGGTGTGACTGCTGTCCCCCCAGTCACAGAGGATGAAGAGGCCGCGGATGCACAAGATATGGCAGACGGTGGTTGGCCCGGCCGGCTAGGCCGCATTGTAGCACACTGAGCTTCCCACTGCAACTTATGCTTCATGTCCATGTGCCGGTTCATGCATGAAGTACTCAAACTATGTATTTTTTGGCCTCTACTTAGCTTTTGCTGACAAATGTTACAGATAACACGAGTTGGGTCATCTTTATCGATCTGAAAAAATGCCCAGGCTATGCAAGGCTTAGCACCCATGCGACCTGAAGAGCCACCATGACTTGTGGTGAGAGGCAGAGTTGTGTTTGAGGATGCAGTTGTTGACGTACTTCCAGTACTACGTCTCTGTCCAGGAAGGCGCAACCTGACCTCGTCGTCACTAGCATCTTCCTCCACCTCATCTGCTGACCTCATCTCTTGGCTGACTATGGGTTGACAGTAAGTGGGATCTCCAACCTCATCATCATCACCCTGTGCGTTATCACACCTGTCGTCCTCAGAGCCAACCTGTTCCTGCCCTGACAAAAAACTAAAGTTGTCGCTCCAATCAGGTATTTGAGTCTCATCATCGTCTTCCTCATTGTCTCCACCAACAGGAGTTACAGTTTGGGAACGAGGGTCTACATTATGGTCAGAATCTTCTGCGTCTGGTCCTGGATCCGACTCATAAAGATTCTGGGCATCAGTGCAGATAATTTCCTCGTCTGGATTCACAGAAGCGCTGGAGTCGACCTCTGATTCCCAGGCTATAGTATGAGTAAACAGCTCTGCAGATTCAACCATCTGTTCTACCTCATACTCAGACGGGCAGCTGGAGATTTGGGAGCTGTGAGGAAGCAAGTGCGATTGGGGTGACACCTTTGAGGACTGGAGTATTTGTGATGTTGAAGTTGATGTGGAGGAGAGCCCACTTAAAGGAGCACTTGATATCCGTTGAAGCACCTGCTGTATTTGTGCCTCATCTGGAATTTGTAGCGATTGGCGTGGCCGTAAGAAAGGGATCTTATCACATTGTCCGCTAAAAGAAGTAGACATTTTAGTTTGGCTGGAAGATGGTCTTTCTTCCACAGATGTTACTGTTGCATTAACACCTACCCCACGGACACAACCTTTTTTCCCCTTCCCAACACGCCTATTCCCCTTTCCACCAGCAGCAGGCCTTTTTCCACTCATTTTGGTGGTTAACTAATTCACAACTCTGGAGTTGTTTGCACAAAAAAACAATGGATGGGAACCGAGCAGAACTGAGTGGCCAAACTGTGGTATTAGGCCAAAACTATTGGCTGGGTTAGATGCAGAAAAAAATTATATTCAATTTGCAACCTGAAGGAGGTCAGTATAGATGGACTAATAGAACAAGTCCTACACACAGCTAGAAGCCCAAATATATTTTCAGAGGTAGATGCAGAAAAAAAATATATTCAGTTTGCAACCTGATGGAGGTCAGTATAGATGGACTAATAGAGAAAGTCCCACACACTGCTAGAAGGCCAAATATTTTTTCAGAGCTAGATGCAGACAAAAAATTATTTTTAATTTGCAACCTGATGGAGGTCAGTATAGATGGACTAATAGAGAAAGTCCCACACACTGCTAGAAGGCCAAATATTTTTTCAGAGCTAGATGCAGATAAAAAATATTTTTAATTTGCAACCTGATGGAGGTCAGTATAGATGGACTAATAGAGAAAGTCCCTCACACTGCTAGAAGGCCAAATATTTTTTCAGAGCTAGATGCAGAAAAAAATTATATTCAGTTTGCAACCTGATGGAGGTCAGTATAGATGGACTAATAGAACAAGTCCCACACACAGCTAGAAGCCGAAAATATTTTTTCAGAGGTAGATGCAGAAAAAAATTATATTCAGTTTGCAACCTGATGGAGGTCTTTATAGATGGATTAATAGAACAAGTCCCACACACAGCTAGAAGCCCAAATATTTTTTCAGAGGTAGATGCAGAAAAAAATTATATTCACTTTGCAACCTGATGGAGGTCTGTATAGATGGATTAATAGAACAAGTCCCACACACAGCTAGAAGCCCAATATTTTTTCAGAGGTAGATGCAGAAAAAAAATATATTCAGTTTGGAACCTGATGGAGGTCAGTATAGATGGACTAATAGAGAAAGTCCCACACACTGCTAGAAGGCCAAATATTTTTTCAAAGAAAGATGCAGACAAAAAATTATTTTTAATTTGCAACCTGATGGAGGTCAGTATAGATGGACTAATAGAGAAAGTCCCACACACTGCTAGAAGGCCAAATATTTTTTCAGAGCTAGATGCAGATATAAATTATTTTTAATTTGCAACCTGACAGAGGTCAGTATAGATGGACTAATAGAGAAAGTCCCACACACTGCTAGAAGGCCAAATATTTTTTCAGAGCTAGATGCAGAAAAAAATTATATTCAGTTTGCAACCTGATGGAGGTCAGTATAGATGGACTAATAGAACAAGTCCCACACACAGCTAGAAACCCAAATATTTTTTCAGAGGTAGATGCAGAAAAAAATTATATTCAGTTTGCAACCTGATGGAGGTCTGTATAGATGGATTAATAGAACAAGTACCACACACAGCTAGAAGCCCAATATTTTTTCAGAGGTAGATGCAGAAAAAAAATATATTCAGCTTGCAACCTGATGGAGGTCAGTATAGATGGACTAATAGAGAAAGTCCCACACACTGCTAGAAGGCCAAATATTTTTTCAGAGCTAGATGGAGACAAAAAATTATTTTTAATTTGCAACCTGATGGAGGTCAGTATAGATGGACTAATAGAGAAAGTCCCACACACTGCTAGAAGGCCAAATATTTTTTCAGAGCTAGATGCAGATATAAATTATTTTTAATTTGCAACCTGATGGAGGTCAGTATAGATAGACTAATAGAGAAAGTCCCACAGACTGCTAGAAGGCCAAATATTTTTTCAGAGCTAGATGCAGACAAAAAATTATTTTTAATTTGCAACCTGATGGAGGTCAGTATAGATGGACTAATAGAGAAAGTCCCACACACTGCTAGAAGGCCAAATATTTTTTCAGAGCTAGATGCAGATATAAATTATTTTTAATTTGAAACCTGATGGAGGTCAGTATAGATGGACTAATAGAGAAAGTCCCACACACTGCTAGAAGGCCAAATATTTTTTCAGAGCTAGATGCAGAAAAAAATTATATTCAGTTTGCAACCTGATGGAGGTCAGTATAGATGGACTAATAGAACAAGTCCCACACACAGCTAGAAGCCCAAATATTTTTTCAGAGGTAGATGCAGAAAAAAATTATATTCAATTTGCAACCTGATGGAGGTCTGAACAGATGGATTAATAGAACAAGTCCCACACACAGCTAGAAGCCCAATATTTTTTCAGAGGTAGATGCAGAAAAAAAATATATTCAGTTTGCAACCTGATGGAGGTCAGTATAGATGGACTAATAGAACAAGTCCCACACACAGCTAGAAGCCCAAATATTTTTTCAGAGGTAGATGCAGATAAAAATTATTTTTAATTTGCAACCTGATGGAGGTCAGTATAGATGGACTAATAGAGAAAGTCCCACACACTGCTAGAAGGCCAAATATTTTTTCAGAGCTAGATGCAGACAAAAAATTATTTTGAATTTGCAGCGTGATGGAGGTCAGTATAGATGGACTAATAGAGCAAGTCCCACACACTGCTAGAAGCCCAAATATTTTTTCAGAGGTAGATGCAGAAAAAAATTATATTCAGTTTGCAACCTGATGGAGGTCTGTATAGATGGATTAATAGAACAAGTCCCACACACAGCTAGAAGCCCAATATTTTTTCAGAGGTAGATGCAGAAAATATATATATTCAGTTTGCAACCTGATGGAGGTCAGTATAGATGGACTAATAGAGAAAGTCCCACACACTTCTAGAAGGCCAAGTATTTTTTCAGAGCTAGATGCAGACAAAAAATTATTTTTAATTTGCAACCTGATGGAGGTCAGTATAGATGGACTAATAGAGAAAGTCCCACACACTGCTAGAAGGCCAAATATTTTTTCAGAGCTAGATGCAGATATAAATTATTTTTAATTTGCAACCTGATGGAGGTCAGTATAGATGGACTAATAGAGAAAGTCCCACACACTGCTAGAAGGCCAAATAATTTTTCAGAGCTAGATGTAGATAAAAATTATTTTTAATTTGCAACCTGATGGAGGTCAGTATAGATGGACTAATAGAGAAGGTCCCACACACTGCTAGAAGGCCAAATATTTTTTCAGAGCTAGATGCAGAAAAAAATTATATTCAGTTTGCAACCTGATGGAGGTCAGTTTAGATGGACTAATAGAACAAGTCCCACACACAGCTAGAAGCCCAAATATTTTTTCAGAGGTAGATGCAGATAAAAATTATTTTTAATTTGCAACCTGATGGAGGTCAGTATAGATGGACTAATAGAGAAAGTCCCACACACTGCTAGAAGGCCAAATATTTTTTCAGAGCTAGATGCAGACAAAAAATTATTTTGAATTTGCAGCGTGATGGAGGTCAGTATAGATGGACTAATAGAAGAAGTCCCACACACTGCTAGAAGGCCAAATATTTTTTCAGAGCTAGATGCAGAAAAAAATTATATTCAGTTTGCAACCTGATGGAGGTCAGTATAGATGGACTAATAGAACAAGTCCCACACACTGCTAGAAGCCCAAATATTTTTTCAGAGCTTGATGCAGAAAAAAATAATATTCAATTTGCAACCTGATGGAGGTCAGTATAGATGGACTAATAGAATGATGCTATGCCCAAAAGATTTTACTTCACTAAGTGCAGTAAAAAAATTGGTATTCTATACACAGGTGGTATATCTTGCAACACAGATAGGCTACTCCACTGACTAACACACTCTGCAATAGGCCAAAAAGGATTAGCTTTGCTAGATTCAGCCAAATGCTGTGAACAAAACTTGCACAGCACTGGCACAGACCTGCCTGGCAAAAACTGATAGGAACTGATGTAACCTAGTCCTGAAAAGGACTGCAATTACAATTAGTCTTTACTCCCACAATCTATCTATTTAAGAGCACAGACCTGCCTGATAAAAGTCGTAGGAAATGCTGTAACCTAGTCTTTAAAAGGACTGCAATCACAACTATTCCCTACTCCCAAGCTATCTGCAGATTTGTGCGAAAATTGGCTTGAAATTAACAAGGTATAGCGCACACAGCAACAGCGGTGCCGTCTAACATGCAGCTGCAGCAGTGAGAAAATGGTGGCGACGGGGAAAATGGCTTGGTCTTATAGGGCAAGGACATGTGACATACACTGCCAATGACACATGCCCTTGCTTGTGTGAAAAAAAGCACTTCGCTCCGTGTGTGCGCTGCTGATAGGCTGACAGATTGCACCTCCCCACTGTAAATGCGGGATAGAGAAAAAAAAATGTAGATCTTCATTATTCCTTCAGAGATCCATCCCCTGCCCCTCCCCCCACCCCGCTGTACACTCAAACTGCGTATTAACATTAATTTTCATCATTACTGAGAAAAAATCTAGTTATGATTTTGGTGCACGAACAGTTATCGAACATAACCTCGAACAGCTGAATTTTTCTTAAATCGTTCGTGTTCGCCGAATGGCTCGAACACCGCCCAAATCAGCTCGAATTTGAGATTGGCGAACAGTTCGAGTCGAACAACGCTCATCTCTAGTTGAGAGTGTGCAACGACAGGTGCAGGGCAGGAGGCATCTTCGCATGCATCATGAACAGGAGATTGGCTTGCATGCACAACAGTGGAAGAAGCAGTGGTGTGACCCGCAGGCACTGTTGTGGACCCTGGCTTTCGGCCCACTTAGTCGGGTGCTTTGCTGCCATGTGCCTGATCATGCTGGTGGTAGACAGGCTGGTAGTTTTGCTACCCCTGCTGATGCTGGCCTGGCAGGGGGTTCAAATGGTCTTTTTGGATTTATCAGCAGAGTCTTTAAAAAACAACCCGACCCGGGAAGACCTAACAGTTGTACTGGCAACTTCCGTCTTGTTGGTGTTTCGTGGAAGGGTTGCCTGCCTTCTGTCTGCGGCCACCACACTGCTTCTTCCTGCCTGTTGAGGTGCTCTGCCTCCCTTCCTCTGTGTGCTGCTGTCCTCACTCTGCATGACTTCCTGCCACATTGGGTCAGTTACTATATCATCCACCACTTTGTCTTCCACTTCCGCACCCTGGTACTCCTCCTGACTTTCTGGCAATTGTGTTTCATCGTCGTCCACCTCTTGTGACACTTTCCCACCGTCATCTTTGTATAACCGTGGCTGCTCAAATATTTGGGCATCACTGCATGCGATCTCCTCTTGCCCTGCTTCAAGTGGACTAGGTGAGAGGCCTGAATCTATAAATGGAAAAGTGAACAGCTCTTCGGAGTGTCCAAGTGTGGGATCAGTTGTCTCTGGGCATCGGCATGGTGGGAGGAAGGAGGATCAGGGTGAGGAATATGCAGTCCAGAAGCACGGCTACTGAGACTTGACCGTGTGGAAGACAGGGCGGTGGTGGTGGCTAAGAGACTGGAAGCATTATCTGCTATCCAACCACTAACCTTTTCACATTGCTCTGTGTTCAATAATGGTGTTCTGTGGTCCCCTATTAATTGGGACAGGAAGGTCGAGTGATAAGATGTGGGTGTTTGTTGAGGCCCAATTTCAGCTTGCCCACGGCCTCGGCCTCTGCATGTACCATCACCATCACTTCCAGTTCCCCGTCTCTTGCCACGTGCCTTGCCCTTTTTAAATGGAGGACAATATCTTCCACGCTCACTACTAATGTCTGAATTTAGTGCGAACTTATATGTGATCCTTGTGACGGACAAACCACAGATTTAAATAGCTGGCCTGTAGGTAACTATTTTTAACAGCGCCAAACTCGTGTCAATTAGTTCACTGACACACTGCAACAAAATTTCAATGGCGGCCAGAAATGGCAATATTTTCAGCCCAATTATATGTGATCCATGTGACATACAAACCACAGTTTTAAATAGCTGGATGTTTAGCGCTTTAATATGGAAAGGACCTGGCTGTATTCTGCAGAGCCAACAAGCAAATGACGCAGAACAATGGTGTTCTCTGGATTACTTTTTAAGCAAATAATCAGGATTAAAATAAAAAAAAAATTTTCCTGGCCCCTGATACCTGAGCCTATTTCTACAAATATCTGTAAAAGCACCAGCAGCAGACAGAACTGGAATGGACCCTCTTGCTATGTGCACTGCAGTCTGCTATATACCCTGCCTGCCTGCCTAGCACTGATATCTCTGCAGCTGGATTAGTCCTCAGAAGGACTGTTAGTTGAGATGGATATGTGTCTCTAATATAGTTTGGTATACCTACATTAACTAGAATCAAGAAAATCTCTCCCTAGCTCAGCAGCAGCTCTCCCTACACTGTCTGATTCCGGAGTGACTGTGACGAGCATGGTGGTGTAAGGTCTGATATAGACCTGATGACGCTGTGCGGCCAGCCAATCACTATAATGCTACAACCAATATGGCTGCGGCATTATAGTGTGTGGCAGACAATCCCTGCATGTTGATTGGCACACTAAAGAGCCCCAAACATGCAGCGAGGGGACCCGAGCTCCCACCGAGCAACCCCCAAAATACTCGGTGAGCGCCGAGCATTTCGAGCAGTGAGATGCTCGGGCGAGTACCGAGCAGTAGCGAGCATGCTCGCTCATCACTACTAGTAACCGCTGAATTGCCTTAATGGCATCTGGTCATGGCCATTAGAGAATTGAAGACACCTTCACCGGATCCATCATCAACTCCATATCCGAGATGATATATCCTAGGAAATGCAGAGAGGTCTTTTCGAAGACGCATTTGTCATACTTAGCCTACAGGCGATTCTGTGAGTCTTTGCAAGACTTGGTGAACATTTTTTCTATGCTAAGGAAGGTCTGGAGAGAAAATCAGGCTATCATCCAGGCACACCACCACGCAGGAGTAAAGGAGATCTCGGAAAATGTCATTCACAAATTTTTGGAAGACAGTTAGGGCATTACTGACCCCAAACAACATTACACATTACTTATAGTGGCCATCCCAGGTGTTGAAAGCAGTCTTCCACTCACCTGCTTGGTGAATGCAGATTAAATTATAGGCTTCTGTGACAACACAGGATTTCTTCTTAATTATCCAGACGTATAAATCAGTAGGCCAGGAGCCTGTAACATAGTCACTGGCAGAATACTGGAGGGGAGATATGTATCACTGAGGCTGTTGGCTTCAGTGATGTGAACCATGGAAGTCTTCTCCTACATACTAGGTGTAGAGAGGGTTAATCAGCCATTTAGAAAAGGCATGTTTTATAGGTGAATGACCATAGTGCGGGCAGGATGTCATCACCATATCTCCACCACAGGGTTTGGTCTGGACTGTAAATAGCCAGCCTTTTCACTCAATTGGTGTTCAGTATCTGGAGGCCATCTCCAGAGAGAGGAGCTTGTGTTTTTTTGTGCTAATCTGAACCGTGTGGTTTTGCTAATCCTGAGTGGCCGGACCCCAGCCGGTGCAAGGACTATGCTGGACATTTTTTTATTTTGTTTTGCCGTTATACCAGATGGTCTGTGTTTATTTTTATGAACACAACATCGATTTAATAATCCAACAGAAAATTTAAAGAGACAGTGTTCCATGTCTACCTCCTTGTGCAGCCGAGTGAGCAGATCTACCACAGGTGGTGTTAGAAGTGCGGGCAGCGTTACCAGTGAACACGTGTGACTGCTACAAGTGGGACTGCATGTCCTGGGTAAAGGCTATCGGCCAGCAAGAAATGTTAGGCAGCATGGAGGAGCTCATCAAGAATCTGGTCCAAATCCAACAGCAGCAGCACCAGCAGCACCTGCAGCAGCTACAGCAGCAATGAGAGTAGCAGCAGTACCAGTACCAGCACATGCAGCAGCACTGGAAGCAGCATCAGGTACAGCATGAGACAAATAAACTCCTGATGCAACAGATCCAACAGCAACAATGGCAGGTGGAACTCCTAGCGGGGAAAGTTCGCAGAAGAGATACCAACCCTCCCCTAAGTCCAGGTGATCACGATACATTTGTCCGGAAGGCGGTAAGAAGAGCGGTGCAAAAATTGACCTTGGAGATGATGTGGAAGTCTTTTGGACTATTTGAAAGGGTAGCAGAAAGGGAAACGCTGCCGTGTGTGCAGTGGGTGGAGGTGTTGGCCCCCTATTTAACTGGTGAGCCCCAGAAGGCTTATTATGACCTGGCCTTACAGAATGCCCAGGAATATTCCAAACTAAAAACTGAGATACTTGCACGTTAAGGGGTGACTATGTCTGTCCGAGCTCAAAGGGTCCACAACTGGGTGTATTGTGGTGATAAACCCCCTCGCTCCCAAATGTTTGATCTGCTGCTTATGGTATACAAGTGGTTGCAGCT
This sequence comes from Phyllobates terribilis, assembly GCF_046119375.1. Taxonomy (NCBI): domain Eukaryota; kingdom Metazoa; phylum Chordata; class Amphibia; order Anura; family Dendrobatidae; genus Phyllobates; species Phyllobates terribilis. Next base: position 527,110,187 of record NW_027362764.1, on the reverse strand, counting down.
GGAGTTCTCCACTCCAGCCCAGATGGTAGAGTGGGTTCTAATGGACATATTTATCCACTCCCTCCCCAGATCATTGCAGACTTTGGTTGCCCAGGGGGACCCCTGAAATGCAGATGAACTAGTGGACCTAGCAGAAAGGTATCAGGTGGCGTTGTGGCATCCAGAAGGAGCTTGAATCTCAAAAGAGGGGAAGTATAACCATAACTGGGGGGAGCTTGAGGTCCCAAGGGGGCGCTGAGGGGTTGACAAAAGTTTCTGGTAAGGACTTGACCTGTTGGAGATGTCACGGTCCTGGACCCACAGCCGCCCATTGTCCTATGTTTTCCAAACAGATGGACTGCAGCGTAGGGAAGTGCTGTTCGTATTATGCAAATCCAGCCTGCAGTGTGGACTGTCAGCCTGGTGAGAGGCCGCAGGCATGTCCCGTAGCAATAAATGGGATACTGGTGATGGGACTCTTGGACTCGGGGAGTTTGGTGACTCTAATAAGGGCCACACTCCCCCACCAGTTGATCCCCAGGAAAAACATGGGCATCCACTGTATTCAAGGGGACGCCAAAGACTACCCCGTTGCCAGAGTGACTCTAAAAATGAACTGCGCCTCTGAGTCCCATGAGGTGGTAGTAGTTAAGGACCTGCTACAACCAGTAATAATATGGCAAGACCTTAGCCAGTTCTGGGACTTATGGAGGAAAGCAGGCATTCCACGTGACTCAGGAAGGAGCCTGTTCCACCATGTTAAATCCTCAACACAGTCAGAGACGAATGAATTCCTCTTGTGTGTCCTTGCCGGTGATGAGGACAATACGGTAACCCAAGAGGCCAAGTTTCCTGAGTTGGGGGCTTCTGGGGGGAATTTTGGTACTTCTCAGATTCAGGATCTCACATTGAAAAATGCCTTTGATAATGTGTCTGTAATAAATGAGGTTGGTCAAGAGCAAGGGGATGAGACCAGGTTCCCATATTTTACACTCCATGGGGAACTTTTTTATTGAGTCACTAAGCCAAGAGGAGAAGTGGTCGTGCAGTTGGTGGTGCAGGGTCCCTATAGGCATAAGGTATTAGACCTGGCCCATTCTCATGCCTTGAATGGGCATCTAGGGTTAAACAAAACTTGGGAGCAGGTCCTGCAGAGGTTCTACTGGCCTGAATGTCACAGAGAGATTGTAAATTACTGCCAATCTTGCCCCACCTGTCAGCTAACTTCTCCTGTATCCCACTTCTACAGCCCCCTAGTACCATTGCCTATTATAGAGGTCCCATTTGACCAGATTGCCATGTACATTGTGGGGAGTCTGGTAAAGTCCGCCAGGGGGAACCAATACATCCTAGTAGTGTTGGACTCTGTGTTGGACTATGCCACTCGATATCCGGAGGCGGTACCATTGAGAAACTCCTCCACCTTGAGTATCGCCATAGAGCTGGTGCATATTTTCTCCTAGATGGGCCTGCTAAAGGAGATCCTGTTGGACCAGGGAACTCCTTTTATAACTAAGGTGATAAGGGAGTTGTGTAAAGCTCTTCAGATTACACAACTCCGAACGTCTGCATACCATCTGCAGACGGACAGCCTGCTAGAGAGATTCAACTAGACCTTGAAGTCTATGCTGAAGAAGTTCATGGAGAAGGATGGACAAGACTGAGATTGCCTATTCCCATACCTGCTATTCTCCTTTAGGGAAGTTCCGCAGAGCTCTACGGGATTCTCACCGTTTGAGCTGCTATACGGATGTCACCCTCTGAGACTTCTGGACATAGCAAAGCAGACCTGAGAAGCAGAGGTTACACCCCACTGGAGCGTCGTTGAGCATGTGGCCAAGATGCAGGACCATCGAGGGTGATGACAATTGTGAAGCAAAGCCTCCTACAGAGACAAGAAGCCCAGATGAGGGACTACAATCGGGCCGCAATGCTGAAAAAATTCAACCCTGGAGAGGGGGTATTAGTATTAGTACCCACGGTCAGAAGTATATTTCTGGCCAAAAAGCAAAGGCCGTATGAGGTAGTTGAGAAGTTGAGTAAAGTCAATTATAAAATCCACCAGCCAGGAAGAAGAAAGCTATACCAAATTTACCACATCACCTTGCTTAAGCTATGGTGGGACAGTGAACCAGTGGAAGCTACATGTCTGGTGGCCAATCCTGAAGCCAGGAGCGAGGATGTCACAGTGCAGAGACACTATCACCTGCCCAAAAACAACAGTGCTGAGAACTGCTGCAGAGAAACTGAGACCTGTTCTCAGAGTTGCCCAGATGTACGCAGATTGTGGAGCATGAGATATTTCGGAACCGCATGTATGGATGAAACAGAGGCCATATCGAATCCCTGAAGCCCGCAGCGAGATGATCTCAAAGGAGATGTGGAAAATGTTGAGCCAGGGCGTCATTGAGGAGTCTAAGAGAGGCTGGTCCAGCCCCATTGTTCTTGTACCGAAGTCAGACGGAGAATGGCACATCTATAACAATTACAGAAATCTAAACAAAGTGTCTAAGTTTCACATCTATCCGATGACCCGGGTTGATGAACTTATTGAAAGGCTGGGTCCAGCCAGGTACATCACTACCCTAGACCTAACAAAGGGATACTGGCAAATTCTCTTGTCCCCAGGTGCCAAGGAGATGACTGCTTTCTCTACACTCGGCAAGTGTTTTCAGTACACCAGGATGCTATTCGGTCTGCAGGGAGCCCCAGCTACTTTTCAGAGGGCCATTGACCGGATCCTAGCCTCTTTCAAGAAGTATGCCGCCGCTTACCTGGACGACATTGTGATCTTCAGCCTAGATTGGGGAAGTCACCTGCAGAAGGTCCAGGCAGTACTGGGGGCACTGAGAAAGGCCGGGTTTACCATAAACCCAAAAAAATGAGCTGTAAGAAAAGAGGCAAAATACTTGGGCTACATCGTCAGAAGGGGCGAAATAAAGCCACAAGTGAACAAGGTGTAAGCAATCCAGAATTGCCCACAACCGGCCTCCAAGAAACAGGTATGGCCATTTTTGGGAATCGTGGGACACTATCGGCAATTTATCCCGAATTTCGCCATGATAGCAGCACCCCTGACTGACCTGCTTAAAGATATGAAGACGGAGATGGCAAAGTGGTTTTCTGAGTCAGAGGTCGCGTTCCAGAAATTGAAGCTCGCCCCGTGTAAGCAGCCGGTCTTGATAGCGCCTGTCTTCAATTAAAGGTTTGTGGATCAGACGGATGCCTCAGAGATCGGCATAGGAGCCGTTTTATCCCAAGAAGTGAATGAAGAGGAACATCCCATTCTTTATCTAAGCAGAAAACTCTCTGCCTGCGAAAAGAACTATGCTATTGTGGAAAAAGAGTGCCTGGCCATCAAGTGGGCAATTGACACCCTGAGATACTAATTATTAGGCCAGAAGTTCTGGCTAGTGTCAGATCATTCTCCCTGAGATGGATGAGTGTGGAAGGATGGGGAAGAATGCCCAGGCACACACCAGGCCATTTTCCCCGCTGTTTTGGGGGTGACAGCCTGCCTTCTGTCCACATTAGTCCACTTAAAAAGGTGTTTAGTGTCCTATGCAAAGCAGTAGTCCAAACATTTCCTACTGCCTGCTACCACGCATGCACCAGCCCATTTTCCCCGCTGTTTTTGTGGTCACAGCCTGCCTTCTTCTGTCCACATTAGTCCAGTTAAAAAGGCGGTTAGTGCCCAACGCAAAGCAGTAGTCCAAACATTTCCTACTGCATGCATGCACCAGGCCTTTTTACCCACTGTTTTTGGCGTGACAGCCTGCGTCCTGACCACATTAGTCCACTTAAAAAGGCATTTAGTGCCCTATGTAAAGGAGTAAGTCCAAACATTTCCTACTGCCTGCTACAAAGCATGCACCAGGCCATTTTACCCACTATTTTGGAAGCCACCATCTCAAGGACCACCAATCACAAATAGTAGTTAGGCTGGAGTAGGAATACTGTCCTGGTTTGTCAACTGCACAATGTGCATAGGGTTTGTAAAAATTAGCCCTATGGTTGACGCAGGAAGCCACCATCCCACGGGCCTCCAATCACAAATAGTAGTTAGGCTGGAGTCGGAACACTTTCCTGGTTTGTCCACTGCACAATGTGTATAGGGTTTGTAAAAATTAGCCCTATGGTTGACGCAGGAAGCCACCATCCTACGGGCCTCCAATCACAAATTGTAGTTAGGCTGGAGTCGGAATACTTTCCTGGTTTGTCCACTGCACAATGTGCATAGAGTTTGTAAAAATGAGTCATGGTGGATGAAGGAAGGAAATGGGTTTTTATGGGAAGGGGGTGACGTTAACAGCAGTTGCATGAATCTGCATTTTTGATGAATTTAGGTTGGCTTGCTGTCATCTGGAGGGATTACAAACTGTGGAGATATCCAGTCCTTGTTAAATTTAATCAGAGTAAGTCAGTCAGCATTTTCCGTTGAGAGGCGTGTGCGCCTTTCAGTGATGATTGCCTCAGCGGAATTGAAAACACGCTCTGACACCACACTAGCAGACGGGCAGGCCAGCACCTCCAAGACATATAAGGAGAGGTTGGGTCAAGTGTTCTGCTTAGACATCCAATAATTAAAGGGAACTGAAGCGTCAGAAAGGACAAACGTAAGGTCACTTAAGTACCCCTTGACCATGTTCTGCAACTTGTCCCTCCTTGGCATTGTTACAGGCACATATAGCCCTTGCTGTTGTGCTGGTTTATTGAAAATTGCCCAATTTGTGCACATTCCCCCCCACCTCTGTTGGATCTGGTGTTCTTGTCTCTCGTCAATATCCCTTGGTGCTACAATTATCTATAATAGCAGGATCAGTCAGAAAGTGCAATGGACTTTCTTCTGCTGTATACACTGTCTGCCACAAACCCTGCCTGCCTTGCTTTTTAAGCAAATAACGAGGATTAAGATAAAAAAAATTAGCCCTGGCTATGTCTACAATTATCTGTAACAACAGCAGCTGCAGACAGAACATGCAATGGTCCCTCTTGTGCTGTATGCACTGCACTCTGCCACAAACCCTGTCTGCGTGCCTAACTCCTGCTATCACCACTGAAAATACTGAAAATATGCAGCTGGATAAGTCCTCAGAAGGACTGTTAGTTCAGATGGATATATAGATATGATGTGGAAAACTTTTACTAACTATAAACAAGCAAATCTCTCCATGACTCAGCAGTAGCTCTCCCTATTCTGCCTGTTTCTGGGGTAGATGGTGATGAGCCTAGCGTCACCGGGTCTTAAATAGACCCAATGACACTATGCGGCCAGCCAATGACTGTAATTCCACAACCAACATGGCTACGGCATTACAATGCGTGGCAAGCAATCCCTGCATGTTCATTGGCTCTCTAAAGAGCACCAAACATGCAGGGCGCAGCCCCGGCCCAAGCAACCCGGAAATACTCACCGAGCGTTGAGTTTGTCGAGCACCATGATGCTCGGGAGAGTACCGAGTATGGGCGAGCACATTCGCTCATCACTAGTTAAGATTAGATAGTGGCCACACACAATTACTTTCTCCTTATCGATCCTGTCTATTGTTCTGGTCACTTCACAAATGACTGAATAGATTCAATGCAAATCGAATTTGAGTACATTTTTACATTTTTATGAAATTCTCAGGACCTGGCAAATTTGAACAATTTGCAATTCGATTTGTGCTAATCATCAAAAAAATATCCAGTGCCTTTTTATAAATTGCGAAAGCTTTAATCATTAAGACAAAACTGACATAACCTCAATAGCAGGCTTCTGCATATTTCATTGTAGCTATTACATCACATAGTACAGTGGATAGGATATTGAAAGTCACAGTTCATTAATGGAGAAATTAAAGACCAAAAACATTGTTCAAAAACTCCAGACAGTAAGTATATCCTGAATAATTGAACCAGCGAATAAGATGAGATTAGTAGTCTGTATAGAGAAGCAGGTTGATCCATGAAGGATTGAGTTTGAAATTGAGTTTGAGTCGAATTTTCAAAAAGTCACTGTTTTATCCAAATTCAAACTTTTGACATTCGATTTCCTCCTAAATGACAACTTGCCCAGCACCTTTTCCCATACTGCTTTTGAGTGGCCACAGGGGCTTCCTCTTAGTGCTCTACAGCTATTTCATTTGCCAAATTATCATACCTTGTACACATGCTCATAGGGAACATAGATTGTAATGTGCAGGATGTTTGATTAGTGCAGGTCTAATGGATACATAGTTGTTAGATTAACAGGGTGCTGATAGCATCCTCCACAAATTATATTAAACTCCTCCTTCAGGTAGGGAAAATTTTCAAGAATGAAAATAATGTTTAACAAGACTGAAATGTCAGAATAACTAAAAATTAATGAAATGATACACAATAATAAAGCATAATCCCTTATACCGTAAGGGGAGTGAAAAATAAATATAAACAATTCTTCACCCTGCTGCTGATTTGTTCATTCTGCCTCCCAAAGATCGCTGTATGGCTCAGCTCACATTTATCCTGCGTTCTGCATTGAGCACTTACACCGGGGTTTCCATGTAAATCTCTGAAATACGTGATTCAGACAGAACCCCCAGCGGAAGATTTCCTGTAATAAGGCAGATGGAGGCACCGTGGACGTCATCTGGCCTGTGATCCCACGGTGTTCGTCTTTTTATTAGGCGTGCATAAAAGTGCCATCGGCCATAGTTTTGTGAACCTCTGAAAAGAAGTACACCGCTAAACAGAGGCCAGAGGGAGTCCTCAGTAACTCTGCTGCCTAATTATAGTGAATGAGGGATAGGGTTAGGATTGTGTTAGGATTAGGGTTGTGTTAGGATTAGGGTTAGGGTTGTTTTAGGGTCAGGATTAGGGTTAGGATTAGGGTTGTGTTAGGGTTGTGTTGGTGTTATTGTTGTGTTAGAAATATTGTTGTGTTAGGATTAGGGATGTGTTAGGGTTAGGGTTGTGTCAGGATTAGGGTTAGGGTTTGTGTTAGGGTTAGTATTAGGGTTGTGTTGGGGTTAGGGTTGTGTTAGGGTTAGGGTTGTGTTAGGGTTAGGGTTGTGTTAGAGTTAGGGTTGTGTTATGATTAGGGTTGTGTTAGGATTAGGGTTACAGTTAGGATTAGGGTTGAGGTTGTGTTAGGGTTAGAGTTGTGATAGGGTTGGGACTAGGTTTGTGATAGGGTTAGGGTTGTGTTGGGTTGGGATTTTTTCAAAAGTGAAGAAAAAGAAATGATATGGTGACTAGTGTTAAGCGCAAGTGCTTGCTACTTGAGTTTGCATCGGGTATGCCCTGAGTATCGCGGGTGCTCAAGTGACATGCTCAAGTCTCCTCCCCATATGTTTTGCGGCTGTTATACAGCCAAAAAAAAATGCGGGGATTGCCTGTCATACACAAGCAATCCCCGCATTTTTTTTTGGGGGGGGATGTATAACAACCTTGAAACATGTGGGATAGGGACTCGAGCACGTCACTCGGTGCCTTGGTATAATTGGTGCATAACCGAGTACCTGATGAAAACTCAATTAGTGAGCACTTGCGCTCAAGACTACTGACAACATATTCAATATGATGACCTAATGTTATCAAATTTTATGTCATACCTCTGGGTTCAAAATGTTCACTATACCTTGCTAAAATTCTTGAGGGGTGTAGTTTCCTAAATGGGGTTACTTGAGGGGGTTTTCCACTGTTTAGGCACATCAGGGGCTCCCCAAACGCGACATGGCGTCGGCTCTCAATTCAAGCTGATTTTACATTCAAAAAGTCAAATGGCACTCCATCCGTTCCGAGCCCTGCCGTGCACCCCAAACAGCGGTTTTCCCCCAGATATTGGGTATCATCTTACTCATGAGAAATTGTACAACAAATGTTATGGTGAAATTTCTAGTGTTACCCTTATGAAAATGCAAAATTGGGGGCTGAAAAACATTTTTGTGGGAAAAATGTGAAAAATTTATTTTTACGGCTCAATGTTATATACTTCTGTGAAGCACCTGAGGGTTCAAGGTGCTCACCACATATCTAGATAAGTTCCCTGAGGGGTCTAGTTTCCAAAATGGTGTCACTTGTGGGTGGTTTCCACTGTTTAGGTACATCAGGGGCTCCCCAATGCGACATGTCGTCCGCTAATTATTCAAGCAAATTTTACATTTAAAAAGTCAAATGGCGCTCCTTCCCTTCCAATTTTTTCACAAATAAATTCAAGTCATATCGATAAAAAATTTACCACTATCATGAAGTACAATATGTCATGAAAAAATATTCTCAGAATCGCTGGGATCCGTTGAAAACTTCCAGAGTTATTACCTCATAAAGTGACATTGTATTTGTAAAAATTAGCCTGGTTATTAACATGCAAACAACTTTTGAGGATAAGGAGGTTACTATATAGAACATTACAGAAAATATGGAGTAAAAAAATGAATGTCAATCCTTTGGCTTTAGTTTTGAGCCAGCTTAATAATACTTTGAGATGCTAACCCTGCAGAAAGATAGATTCTAAAAGATTATGTGCAAGGTGCAATGTCATTTTTATAATGGCTCACTGTATTATTTACTACATTTTTATGAAATAATCTGTTCAAACCATCAAAACAGAAATTTCTATTTAACATTTTGTTCCTCTCATTAATCAGACAGCTCATTTTTCAGTCTCGTCTAATAGAATTCAATTAAAGTTGAAGTTTGTAACAGTGATCCTAATTATGTATGCATTCCTTCATTAAATTATTAATTCACATATATTTGCATAATGACTACAGGAAATGTTTAAGACAACTTTAAAAGTTTATGATTAATGCTAGAAGCAATTTATTATCTATAATCCCTAATGTTTTTATAGGATTTAAATGCCTGACTTATAACAGTTATTTAATAGAAAAACAGAACTGAACGTCACAACTATGGCATAAGAGAAAGTACAAATTGTCATGATGCACAGTGTTCAGTGACAGTAAAGTATTGAATTAAAAAATTCAGTTTTTAAGGCTCAATATGAAAGTGGCACCCACTTTAAAGCCATACATATCGTGGTATATACCAATCTGTAGTAGATTTTTACGTGCTTATAAGCTTTACTAGCCACATGCTTTCATGTAACATTTTCTTATATATTTGTAACAACATCTATTTTAATATTTCTTAGCCATTAAAAGGTATCATATCTAAAAAATTATTATTTTGTTTCTCTTATATCAATCATGTAACATTTTGACACACCATTTCTGGTATATATCACTACATGATTTATTCTATAATTGTATAATTTATAATGAATACTATAGTTATTTGCTTTTAGAATGAGAATCAAAGGCAGGAATATGTGACTGCACAGACACACAGTAGATGCCTATGGCACACTTTTGATGGTACACTTTTAACTTTTGCCAGGAACATGATGTAAAAAGAGCCTTAGATGGGGAATAACTTCAAAACCTGCAGTAATACTGTAAGTCCTTTTACAGAACCTTGAACGAGGTATATTGACTAAAGGCATGTTAAGGATAGAGATGAGCGTTGTTCTACTCGAACTGTTCGCCAATCTCAAATTCGAGCTGTTTTGGGCGGTGTTCGAGCCGTTCGGCGAACACGAACAATTTGAGAAAAATTCGGCTGTTCGAGGATACGTTCGATAACTGTTCGTGCACCAAAATCATAACTGGATTTTTTCTCAGTAATGATGGAAATTTTTTCACACAAGCAAGGGCATGTGTCATTGGCAGTGTATGTCACATGTCCTTGCCCTATAAGACCAAGCCATTTTCCCCGTCGCCACCATTTTCTCACTGCTGCAGCTGCGTGTTAGACGGCACCACTGTTGCTGTGTGCGCTATACCTTGTTAATTTCAAGCCAATTTTCGCACAAATATACAGGTAGCTTGGGAGTAGGGAATAGTTGTGATTGCAGTCCTTTTAAGGACTAGGTTACAGCATTTCCTACGACTTTTATCAGGCAGGTCTGTGCTCTTAAATAGATAGGTTGTGGGAGTAAAGACTAATTGTAATTGGAGTCCTTTTCAGGACTAGGTTACATCAGTTCCTATCAGTTTTTGCCAGGCAGGTCTGTGCCAGTGCTGTGCAAGTTTTTTTCACAGCATTTGGCTGAATCTAGCAAAGCTAATCCTTTTTGGCCTATTGCAGAGTGTGTTAGTCAGTGGAGTAGCCTATCTGTGTTGCAAGATATACCACCTGTGTATAGAATACCAATTTTTTTACTGCACCTAGTGAAGTAAAATCTTTTGGGCATAGCATCATTCTATTAGTCCATCTATACTGACCTCCATCAGGTTGCAAACTGAATCTAATTTTTTTCTGCATCTAGCTCTGAAAAAATATTGGGCTTCTAGCTGTGTGTGGGTCTTGTTCTATTAATCCATCTATACTGACCTCCATCAGGTTGCAAACTGAATATAATTTTTTTCTGCATCTAGCTCTGAAAAAATATTTGGCCTTCTAGCAGTGTGTGGGACTTGTTCTATTAGTCCACCTATACTGACCTCCATCAGGTTGCAAACTGAATATATTTTTTTCTGCATCTACCTCTGAAAAAATATTGGGCTTCTAGCTGTGTGTGGGACTTGTTGTATTAGTCCATCTATACTGACCTCCATCAGGTTGCAAACTGAATATATTTTTTTCTGCATCTACCTCTGAAAAAATATTGGCTTCTAGCTGTGTGTGGGTCTTGTTCTATTAATCCATCTATACTGACCTCCATCAGGTTGCAAACTGAATATAATTTTTTTCTGCATCTAGCTCTGAAAAAATATTTGGCCTTCTAGTAGTGTGTCGGACTTTCTCTATTAGTCCATCTATACTGACCTCCATCAGGTTGCAAATTAAAAATAATTTTTATCTGCATCTACAGTACCTCTGAAAAAATATTTGGGCTTCTAGCTGTGTGTGGGACTTGTTGTATCAGTCCATCTATACTGACCTCCATCAGGTTGCAAACTGAATATATTTTTTTCTGCATCTACCTCTGAAAAAATATTGGGCTTCTAGCTGTGTGTGGGACTTGTTGTATTAGTCCATCTATACTGACCTCCATCAGGTTGCAAATTGAATATAATTTTTTTCTGCATCTAACCCAGCCAATAGTTTTGGCCTAATACCACAGTTTGGCCACTCAGCTCTGCTCGGTTACCATCCATTGTTTTTTTGTGCAAACAACTCCAGAGTTGTGAATTACTTAACCACCAAAATGAGTGGAAAAAGGCCTGCTGCTGGTGGAAAGGGGAATAGGCGTGTTGGGAAGGGGAAAAAAGGTTGTGTCCGTGGGGTAGGTGTTAAAGCAACAGTAACATCTGCAGAAGAAAGACCATCTTCCAGCCAAACTAAAATGTCTACTTCTTTTAGCGGACAATGTGATAAGATCCCTTTCTTACGGCCACGCCAATCGCTACAAATTCCAGATGAGGCACAAAAACAGCAGGTGCTTCAACGGATATCAAGCGCTCCTTTAAGTGGGCTCTCCTCCACATCAACTTCAACATCACAAATACTCCAGTCCTCAAAGGTGTCACCCAAATCGCACTTGCTTCCTCACAGCTCCCAAATCTCCAGCTGCCCGTCTGAGTATGAGGTAGAACAGATGGTTGAGTCTGCAGAGCTGTTTACTCATACTATAGCCTGGGAATCAGAGGTCGACTCCAGTGCTTCTGTGAATCCAGACGAGGAAATGATCTGCACTGATGCCCAGAATCTTTATGAGTCGGATCCAGGACCAGACGCAGAAGGTTCTGACCATAATGTAGACCCTCATTCCCAAACTGTAACTCCTGTTGGTGGAGACAATGAGGAAGACGATGATAAGACTCAAATACCTGATTGGAGCGACAACTTTAGTTTTTTGTCAGGGCAGGAACAGGTTGGCTCTGAGGACGACGGGTGTGATAACACACAGGGTGATGATGATGAGGTTGGAGATCCCACTTACTGTCAACCCACAGTCAGCCAAGAGATGAGGTCAGCAGAGGAGGTGGAGGAAGATGCTAGTGACGACGAGGTCAGGTTGCGCCTTCCTGGACAGAGACGTAGTACTGGAAGCACGTCAACAACTGCATCCTCAAACACAACTCTGCCTCTCACCACAAGTCGTGGTGGCTCTTCAGGTCGCATGGGTGCTAAGCCTTGCATAGCCTGGGCATTTTTTCAGATCGATAAAGATGACCCAACTCGTGTTATCTGTAACATTTGTCAGCAAAAGCTAAGTAGAGGCCAAAAAATACATAGTTTGAGTACTTCATGCATGAACCGGCACATGGACATGAAGCATAAGTTGCAGTGGGAAGCTCAGTGTGCTACAATGCGGCCTAGCCGGCCGGGCCAACCACCGTCTGCCATATCTTGTGCATCCGCGGCCTCTTCATCCTCTGTGACTGGGGGGACAGCAGTCACACCTGTTTTGGGGCGCAGACCTGCCACCTCTTTACCCGCAACAGCCAGCGTGATTGGCAGGTCATCATTTTCTTTGGAGGTGGGAACACCAGCTGCTGTTGAGCGCTGTCCGACATCGATAGCACCACCTTTGGATCAAGGCAACCTAACATGTCCGCCTGCATCTTCCTCACAGACGGGCAGTTTGCCGGGGACACCCTTATCAACCCCGTCTAAGCACAATAGCCAGCCCTCGGTCCCTCAGATGTGGACAAGTAAAAGACCATTTCCTCCTAGCCATGAGAAAGCTAAGAGGTTGAATTTCACCATCTGCAAGCTCTTGGCTACAGAAATGCTGCCTTTCCGCCTGGTGGACACAGAGGATTTTCGAGACCTTATGTCCGTCGCAGTGCCCCAGTACCAGATGCCCAGTCGGCACTACTTCTCAAAGAAAGGTGTGCCTGCGCTCCACCAGCATGTCGCACACAACATCACCGCTTCTTTGAGAAACTCTGTGTGTGACAGGGTGCATTTCACCACAGACACTTGGACGAGTAGGCATGGACAGGGGCGTTACATGTCGCTGACTGGGCACTGGGTAACTATGGTGACAGCAGGACAAGGGGCTGCTGTCCAAGTCTTGCCGTCCCCACAAGTTGTGCGTCAATCCTCTTTATGTCAAAGTTCCTCCACTGCTTCTGCCTCCTCAACCTCCTCTCGGTCTTCCACCTGCACCCAAAGCCTGTCTGGTCATGCCACAAGCTTTCTAACTGCGCAGAAGGGATCCTGCACACCTCCTTACTATGCTGGCAGTAGGGCTCAACGTCATCAGGCGGTTTTTACATTGAAATGTCTGGGAAATGTGAGTCACACAGCTGAGGAGTTGTGGTCAGCTCTGGAGAACCAATTTCATGAATGGTTGTCTCCACTGGACCTGAAACCAGGGAAGGCCGTGTGCGACAATGCTGCAAACCTGGGTGCGGCCCTTCGCCGGGGCAATGTCACACACGTGCCTTGTATGGCTCACGTGTTGAACCTGGTTGTCCAGCAATTTTTAGCCCACTATCCCAGACTAGATGGCCTTCTGCAGAGGGCACGGTCGCTGTGTGCTCACTTCCGCCGTTCGCATCCCGCAGCTCAGCGGCTTACATCTCTACAGAAGTCGTTGGGCCTGCCACTTCACCGGCTAAAATGCGATGTGCCTACCCGGTGGAATTCAACTCTGCACATGTTGCAGCGACTGTGGCAGCACCGACAAGCCCTGGTGCAATACGTTCTGACGTATAGCCTGGGCCAACGAGATTCAGAGGTGGGGCAAATCACGCTGGAGGAGTGGTCTCAGATCAGGGACCTATGCACCCTTCTGCACAGTTTTGAAATGGCGACGAAGATGTCTAGTGCTGACGATGCCATTATCAGCATGACTATTCCGGTGATTTACATGCTGGAGCACATGTTAAACAGAATTTGGAGTCAGGTGGTGGCACAAGAGGAGGTGGAGGAAGTAGAGGAGGAGGAGTTGTATGCGGAAGGGCTAACATCTGCAAGGTCCAGACAGTCGGCAGCACCAAGGCGGCAGGCATGTGAGGGTGGGGGAGATGGTTTTACCAGGGCGCATGGTAGCAGCCAAACTAGTGAGGAAGGTGCAGGAGCCCAGGAAGAAGTGGAGGACGAACTGATGGAAGACTCATCAGATGAGGGAGACCTTGATCACATTTCTGTTGTGCGAGGTTGGGGGGAGAGGACAGAGGAAGGAAGCATGATTGTTACCTCACCACCAACACAACAGGGACTTGGTGCTCCTGGATGCGCAACACACATGAGTGCCTTCTTGCTGCACTACCTGCAACATGACCCTCGAATTGTGAGAATTAGAAATAATCCTGACTACTGGGTTGCCACACTGTTAGATCCCCGGTACAAAAGTAAATTTGCAGAAATTATTCCTGCCATAGAAAGGGATGCACGCATGCAGGAGTATCAGCAGAGACTGTTGCAGAATCTTACATGTGCTTTTCCACAAAATACCAGTGGTGCACGTAGTGAATCTCACAGTTCCAACTTGCCAACCGTGGGACCGTCAAGTGTTCAGCACTCAAACCGTAACAGAACCACAGTATCTGCTGGTAACATCAATTTTGCGGAATCATTTCACCACTTTTTTAGCCCATCCTTTGCAAGGCCACAGGAGACAAGAAGTCTGACACATAGTCAACGCCTAGAGACGATGGTACAGCAGTATCTCCAAGTAAACATTGAAGCCACGACTGTGTCACTGGACCCTTGCTCTTTTTGGGCTTCCAATCTGGATAAATGGCCGGAGCTAGCCACTTACGCCTTGGAGATCTTGTCATGCCCCGCAGCCAGCGTTCTGTCTGAACGTGTGTTCAGCGCTGCTGGTGGTGTGCTGACAGATAAGCGCACGCGGCTCTCCACTGATATTGTAGACAGACTCACGTTCATAAAGATGAACAAATAATGGATCCGAAATGACTTTTCTACCCCTGTGTCATCCTGGGGAGAGTAAAAGCTTGATGATTGGTTAAAATCACCCTACCAACTGTTTTAAGCTTTCAAATTACTAATCATGTTTATCTGTATCTTGACTGGAAAATAATTTGGGCTTTGTAGCAGTGTGCAGCACTGATCCTATTAGGCCATCTATACTAAAGCTTCACCAGATTTAAAATTAAAAATGATTTTTAGCTGCATCTAGCCCGGAAAATAATTTTGGGGCTCCGAGATGCGCAAGACACATAAGTGCCTTCTTGCTGCACTACCTGCAGCATGACCCTCATATTGTCAGAATTCGAAGTAATCATGACTACTGGGTTGCCACACTCTTAGATCCCCCAAACTTTTCGATCAACCTTTTCATTTTAAAAAAGACCAAAAAAATGGTCATTTTTGAAATTATAAGCATTACCAGGTTGTTAGAAACTGAAATCAAACAGTTTTCAACTCAAAACTTTATTCTAGGTGATGTTACATTTTCACATAGGACCCCTTGTTCGAAAGGAGCTTCTGAACTCTCTCGTCCATTGAATTTGTCAGGTTTTGGATGGTTTCTGCTTCAATTGTTTTGCATGAGGACAGAATACCCTCCCAGAGCTGTTGCTTAGATGTGAACTGCCTCCCGCCATCATAGACACTCCTTTTAATGATGCTCCAAAGGTTCTGAATGGGGTAGAGGTCAGGGGAGCATGGGGGTCACACCATAAGTTTGTCCCCTTTTATGCCCATATCAGCCAGAGATGCAGATGTTTTATGTGCAGCATGAGATGGTGCATTATCATGCAGAAAAATGATCTTGCTGTGAAATACACGGTTCTTCTTCTTGAACCATGGCAGGAAGTGCTGTTTGAGAAAATCCACATACATTATGGAGTTCATCTTTAGCGCCTTCAGGGATCCTAAAGGGGCCGAAAATCTCTCTCCCCATGATTCCAGCCCAAAACATTACTCCACCTCCTCCTTGTTGGCGCTGTAGCCGTGTTTGCGTGGGGTGTCCATCAACCAGCCATCCTCCACTCCATCCATCTGGACCATCGAGCGCTGCACGGCACTCATCCGTGAACAAAACTGTTTTGAAATCAGTCTTCATGTAATGTTTGGCCCACTGGAGCCGTTTCTGCTTGTGTGAAGTGGATAGAGGAGGTCGACAGGATGGCGTATGCACAGCTGCAAACCTCTGAAGGACCCTGCATCTTGTTGTTCGGGGGACGTTGGAGGCACAAGCAGCTTCAAAAACTTGTCTGCTGCTATGACAAGGCTTTTTTGCCGCTGCTCTTTCAACCTGACGTAATTGCCTGTAGGAAAGAGTCCTCAATTTGCCCTTATCAGCACGCACACGTGTGTACTGTGAATCAGCTACATACTTCTTGATTGCCAAGACACTTCATCCTGATCATCGCATAATGTTGATTGTAGTCATGCCTTGACCTAAACACTCCACAATTTGTTGCTTCTCAGCAGCCGACACATCCTTTTTCTTTCCCATTTTGGCAGAAAATGTAGGCTGCTTAATAATGTGAGAGAGCCTTCTTAAGTAGTCTTAAGTAGCACCAGTATTGGGAGAGGGGGGCTGGCCGTCAGGGTTCACCGCGGCTCTGGCACAAACCCGGCGACACGGAGGTGCCACGGGCAGGAGCGGACTGGCCGTGTCGTTTTCTCACTTTTTGGATTTTAGAAGGGCATGACATGAATATATCTGTGTCTCCCCCTCCTTTTACTCCTCCACCTCTTTTATTTTCGCATGACTATATGTACTTGTCACTTTTCCATGTGTTAGTTATGTCTTCTGAGCAGTTTGTCAGCTTTTGGACACCTTTGAAGGTGTTTTCTATGTGTTTCTATGTGTTTTTGTTTGCCTGCCATTGTTTTTAACGGTGTTCGAAGGTGTCCGACGAACAGTTCGACGAACAGTTCGGCGAACACAGGGGTGTTCGACGAACCGAACCGAACTCGAACACTACGGGGGTGGCTCAACACTATTAAGCAGCCTACATTTTCTGCCAAAATGGGAAAGAAAAAGGATGTGTCGGCTGCTGAGAAGCAACAAATTGTGGAGCGTTTAGGTCAAGGCATGACTACAATCAACATTGTGCGATGATCAGGATGAAGTGTCTTGGCAATCAAGAAGCATGTAGCTGATTCACAGTACACACGTGTGCGTGCTGATAAGGGCAAATTGAGGACTCTTTCCTATAGGCAATTACGTCAGGTTGAAAGAGCAGCGGCCAAAAAGCCTTGTCATAGCAGCAGACAAGTTTTTGAAGCTGCTTGTGCCTCCAACGTCCCCCGAACAACAAGATGCAGGGTCCTTCAGAGGTTTGCAGCTGTGCATACGCCATCCTGTCGACCTCCTCTATCCACTTCACACAAGCAGAAACGGCTCCAGTGGGCCAAACATTACATGAAGACTGATTTCAAAACAGTTTTGTTCACGGATGAGTGCCGTGCAGCGCTCGATGGTCCAGATGGATGGAGTGGAGGATGGCTGGTTGATGGACACCCCACGCAAACACGGCTACAGCGCCAACAAGGAGGAGGAGAAGTAATGTTTTGGGCTGGAATCATGGGGAGAGAGATTGTCGGCCCCTTTAGGATCCCTAAAGGCGCTAAAGATGAACTCCATAATGTATGTGGATTTTCTCAAACAGCACTTCCTGCCATGGTTCCAGAAGAAGAACTGTGTATTTCACAGCAAGATCATTTTTCTGCATGATAATGCACCATCTCATGCTGCACATAAAACATCTGCATCTCTAGCTGATATGGGCATAAAAGGGGACAAACTTATGGTGTGACCCCCATGCTCCCCTGACCTCTACCCCATTCAGAACCTTTGGAGCATCATTAAAAGGAGTGTCTATGATGGCGGGAGGCAGTTCACATCTAAGCAACAGCTCTGGGAGGGTATTCTGTCCTCATGCAAAACAATTGAAGCAGAAACCATCCAAAACCTGACAAATTCAATGGACGAGAGAGTTCAGAAGCTCCTTTCGAACAAGGGGTCCTATGTGAAAATGTAACATCACCTAGAATAAAGTTTTGAGTTGAAAACTGTTTGATTTCAGTTTCTAACAACCTGCTAATGCTTATAATTTCAAAAATGACCATTTTTTTGGTCTTTATTAAAATGAAAAGGTTGATCGAAAAGTTTGGGGGATCTAAGAGTGTGGCAACCCAGTAGTCATGATTACTTCGAATTCTGACAATATGAGGGTCATGCTGCAGGTAGTGCAGCAAGAAGGCACTTATGTGTCTTGCGCATCTCGGAGCCCCAAAATTATTTTCCGGGCTAGATGCAGCTAAAAATTATTTTAAATTTTAAATCTGGTGAAGCTTTAGTATAGATGGCCTAATAGGATCAGTGCTGCACACTGCTACAAAGCCCAAATTATTTTCCAGTCAAGATACAGATAAACATGATTAGTAATTTGAAAGCTTAAAACGGTTGGTAGGGTGATTTTAACCAATCATCAAGCTTTTACTCTCCCCAGGATGACACAGGGGTAGAAAAGTCGTTTCGGATCCATGATTTGTTCATCTTTATGAACGTGAGTCTGTCTACATTATCAGTGGAGAGCCGCGTGCGCTTATCTGTCAGCACACCACCAGCAGCGCTGAACACACGTTCAGACAGAACGCTGGCTGCGGGGCATGACAAGATCTCCAAGGCGTAAGTGGCTAGCTCCGGCCATTTATCCAGATTGGAAGCACAAAAAGAGCAAGGGTCCAGTGACACAGTCGTGGCTTCAATGTTTACTTGGAGATACTCCTTTACCATCGTCTCTAGGCGTTGACTATGTGTCAGACTTCTTGTCTCCTGTTGCCTTGCAAAGGATGGGATAAAAAAAATGGTGAAATGATTCCGCAAAATTGATGTTACCAGCAGATACTGTGGTTCTGTTACGGTTTGAGTGCTGAACACTTGACGGTCCCACGGTTGGCAAGTTGGAACTGTGAGATTCACTACGTGCACCACTGGTATTTTGTGGAAAAGCACATGTAAGATTCTGCAACAGTCTCTGCTGATACTCCTGCATGCGTGCATCCCTTTCTATGGCAGGAATAATTTCTGCAAATTTACTTTTGTACCGGGGATCTAACAGTGTGGCAACCCAGTAGTCAGGATTATTTCTAATTCTCACAATTCGAGGGTCATGTTGCAGGTAGTGCAGCAAGAAGGCACTCATGTGTGTTGCGCATCCAGGAGCACCAAGTCCCTGTTGTGTTGGTGGCGAGGTAACAATCATGCTTCCTTCCTCTGTCCTCTCCCCCCAACCTCGCACAACAGAAATGTGATCAAGGTCTCCCTCATCTGATGAGTCTTCCATCAGTTCGTCCTCCACTTCTTCCTGGGCTCCTGCACCTTCCTCACTAGTTTGGCTGCTACCATGCGCCCTGGTAAAACCATCTCCCCCACCCTCACATGCCTGCCGCCTTGGTGCTGCCGACCGTCTGGACCTTGCAGATGTTAGCCCTTCCGCATACAACTCCTCCTCCTCTACTTCCTCCACCTCCTCTTGTGCCACCACCTGACTCCGAATTCTGTTTAACATGTGCTCCAGCATGTAAATCACCGGAATAGTCATGCTGATAATGGCATCGTCAGCACTAAACATCTTCGTCGCCATTTCAAAACTGTGCATAAGGGTGCATAGGTCCCTGATCTGAGACCACTCCTCCAGCGTGATTTGCCCCACCTCTGAATCTCGTTGGCCCAGGCTATACGTCAGAACGTATTGCACCAGGGCTTGTCGGTGCTGCCACAGTCGCATTTTAGCCTGTGAAGTGGCAGGCCCAACGATTTCTGTAGAGATGTAAGTCGCTGAGCTGCGGGATGCGAACGGCGGAAGTGAGCACACAGCGACCGTGCCCTCTGCAGAAGGCCATCTAGTCTGGGATAGTGGGCTAAAAATTGCTGGACAACCAGGTTTAACACGTGAGCCATACAAGGCACGTGTGTGACATTGTCCCGGCGAAGGGCCGCACCCAGGTTTGCAGCATTGTCGCACACGGCCTTCCCTGGTTTCAGGTCCAGTGGAGACAACCATTCATGAAATTGGTTCTCCAGAGCTGACCACAACTCCTCAGCTGTGTGACTCACATTTCCCAGACATTTCAATGTAAAAACCGCCTGATGACGTTGAGCCCTACTGCCAGCATAGTAAGGAGGTGTGCAGGATCCCTTCTGCGCAGTTAGAAAGCTTGTGGCATGACCAGACAGGCTTTGGGTGCAGGTGGAAGACCGAGAGGAGGTTGAGGAGGCAGAAGCAGTGGAGGAACTTTGACATAAAGAGGATTGACGCACAACTCGTGGGGACGGCAAGACTTGGACAGCAGCCCCTTGTCCTGCTGTCACCATAGTTACCCAGTGCCCAGTCAGCGACATGTAACGCCCCTGTCCATGCCTACTCGTCCAAGTGTCTGTGGTGAAATGCACCCTGTCACACACAGAGTTTCTCAAAGAAGCGGTGATGTTGTGTGCGACATGCTGGTGGAGCGCAGGCACACCTTTCTTTGAGAAGTAGTGCCGACTGGGCATCTGGTACTGGGGCACTGCGACGGACATAAGGTCTCGAAAATCCTTTGTGTCCACCAGGCGGAAAGGCAGCATTTCTGTAGCCAAGAGCTTGCAGATGGTGAAATTCAACCTCTTAGCTTTCTCATGGCTAGGAGGAAATGGTCTTTTACTTGTCCACATCTGAGGGACCGAGGGCTGGCTATTGTGCTTAGACGGGGTTGATAAGGGTGTCCCCGGCAAACTGCCGGTCTGTGAGGAAGATGCAGGCGGACATGTTAGGTTGCCTTGATCCAAAGCTGGTGCTATCGATGTCGGACAGCGCTCAACACCAGCTGGTGTTCCCACCTCCAAAGAAAATGATGACCTGCCAATCACGCTGGCTGTTGCGGGTAAAGAGGTGGCAGGTCTGCGCCCCAAAACAGGTGTGACTGCTGTCCCCCCAGTCACAGAGGATGAAGAGGCCGCGGATGCACAAGATATGGCAGACGGTGGTTGGCCCGGCCGGCTAGGCCGCATTGTAGCACACTGAGCTTCCCACTGCAACTTATGCTTCATGTCCATGTGCCGGTTCATGCATGAAGTACTCAAACTATGTATTTTTTGGCCTCTACTTAGCTTTTGCTGACAAATGTTACAGATAACACGAGTTGGGTCATCTTTATCGATCTGAAAAAATGCCCAGGCTATGCAAGGCTTAGCACCCATGCGACCTGAAGAGCCACCACGACTTGTGGTGAGAGGCAGAGTTGTGTTTGAGGATGCAGTTGTTGACGTGCTTCCAGTACTACGTCTCTGTCCAGGAAGGCGCAACCTGACCTCGTCGTCACTAGCATCTTCCTCCACCTCCTCTGCTGACCTCATCTCTTGGCTCACTGTGGGTTAACAGTAAGTGGGATCTCCAACCTCATCATCATCACCCTGTGTGTTATCACACCCGTCGTCCTCAGAGCCAACCTGTTCCTGCCCTGACAAAAAACTAAAGTTGTCGCTCCAATCAGGTATTTGAGTCTTATCATCGTCTTCCTCATTGTCTCCACCAACAGGAGTTACAGTTTGGGAATGAGGGTCTACATTATGGTCAGAACCTTCTGCGTCTGGTCCTGGATCCGACTCATAAAGATTCTGGGCATCAGTGCAAATCATTTCCTCGTCTGGATTCACAGAAGCGCTGGAGTCGACCTCTGATTCCCAGGCTATAGTATGAGTAAACAGCTCTGCAGACTCAACCATCTGTTCTACCTCATACTCAGACGGCAGCTGGAGATTTGGGAGCTGTGAGGAAGCAAGTGCGATTTGGGTGACACCTTTGAGGACTGGAGTATTTGTGATGTTGAAGTTGATGTGGAGGAGAGCCCACTTAAAGAAGCACTTGATATCCGTTGAAGCACCTGCTGTTTTTGTGCCTCATCTGGAATTTGTAGCGATTGGCGTGGCCGTAAGAAAGGGATCTTATCACATTGTCCGCTAAAAGAAGTAGACATTTTAGTTTGGCTGGAAGATGGTCTTTCTTCTGCAGATGTTACTGTTGCTTTAACACCTACCCCACGGACACAACCTTTTTTCCCCTTCCCAACACGCCTATTCCCCTTTCCACCAGCAGCAGGCCTTTTTCCACTCATTTTGGTGGTTAACTAATTCACAACTCTGGAGTTGTTTGCAAAAAAAAACAATGGATGGTAACCGAGCAGAGCTGAGTGGCCAAACTGTGGTATTAGGCCAAAACTATTGGCTGGGTTAGATGCAGAAAAAAATTATATTCAATTTGCAACCTGATGGAGGTCAGTATAGATGGACTAATACAACAAGTCCCACACACAGCTAGAAGCCCAATATTTTTTCAGAGGTAGATGCAGAAAAAAATATATTCAGTTTGCAACCTGATGGAGGTCAGTATAGATGGACTAATACAACAAGTCCCACACACAGCTAGAAGCCCAATATTTTTTCAGAGGTAGATGCAGAAAAAAATATATTCAGTTTGCAACCTGATGGAGGTCAGTATAGGTGGACTAATAGAACAAGTCCCACACACTGCTAGAAGGCCAAATATTTTTTCAGAGCTAGATGCAGAAAATTTTTTTATTCAGTTTGCAACCTGATGGAGGTCAGTATAGATGGATTAATAGAACAAGACCCACACACAGCTAGAAGCCCAATATTTTTTTCAGAGCTAGATGCAGAAAAAAATTATATTCAGTTTGCAACCTGATGGAGGTCAGTATAGATGGATTAATAGAACAAGACCCACACACAGCTAGAAGCCCAATATTTTTTCAGAGCTAGATGCAGAAAAAAATTATATTCAGTTTGCAACCTGATGGAGGTCAGTATAGATGGATTAATAGAACAAGACCCACACACAGCTAGAAGCCCAATATTTTTTCAGAGCTAGATGCAGAAAAAAATTAGATTCAGTTTGCAACATGATGGAGGTCAGTATAGATGGATTAATAGAACAAGACCCACACACAGCTAGAAGCCCAATATTTTTTCATAGGTAGATGCAGAAAAAAATATATTCAGTTTGCAACCTGATGGAGGTCAGTATAGATGGACTAATACAACAAGTCCCACACACAGCTAGAAGCCCAATATTTTTTCAGAGCTAGATGCAGAAAAAAATTATATTCAGTTTGCAACCTGATGGAGGTCAGTATAGATGGATTAATAGAACAAGACCCACACACAGCTAGAAGCCCAATATTTTTTCAGAGCTAGATGCAGAAAAAAATTATATTCAGTTTGCAACCTGATGGAGGTCAGTATAGATGGATTAATAGAACAAGACCCACACACAGCTAGAAGCCCAATATTTTTTCAGAGCTAGATGCAGAAAAAAATTATATTCAGTTTGCAACCTGATGGAGGTCAGTATAGATGGATTAATAGAACAAGACCCACACACAGCTAGAAGCCCAATATTTTTTCAGAGGTAGATGCAGAAAAAAATATATTCAGTTTGCAACCTGATGGAGGTCAGTATAGATGGACTAATACAACAAGTCCCACACACAGCTAGAAGCCCAATATTTTTTCAGAGGTAGATGCAGAAAAAAATATATTCAGTTTGCAACCTGATGGAGGTCAGTATAGGTGGACTAATAGAACAAGTCCCACACACTGCTAGAAGGCCAAATATTGTTTCAGAGCTAGATGCAGAAAAATTTTTTATTCAGTTTGCAACCTGATGGAGGTCAGTATAGATGGATTAATAGAATAAGACCCACGCACAGCTAGAAGCCCAATATTTTTTCAGAGCTAGATGCAGAAAAAAATTATATTCAGTTTGCAACCTGATGGAGGTCAGTATAGATGGATTAATAGAACAAGACCCACACACAGCTAGAAGCCCAATATTTTTTCAGAGCTAGATGCAGAAAAAAATTATATTCAGTTTGCAACCTGATGGAGGTCAGTATAGATGGATTAATAGAACAAGACCCACACACAGCTAGAAGCCCAATATTTTTTCAGAGCTAGATGCAGAAAAAAATTATATTCAGTTTGCAACCTGATGGAGGTCAGTATAGATGGATTAATAGAACAAGACCCACACACAGCTAGAAGCCCAATATTTTTTCAGAGGTAGATGCAGAAAAAAATATATTCAGTTTGCAACCTGATGGAGGTCAGTATAGATGGACTAATACAACAAGTCCCACACACAGCTAGAAGCCCAATATTTATTAAGAGGTAGATGCAGAAAAAAATATATTCAGTTTGCAACCTGATGGAGGTCAGTATAGGTGGACTAATAGAACAAGTCCCCCACACTGCTAGAAGGCCAAATATTTTTTCAGAGCTAGATGCAGAAAAAAATTATATTCAGTTTGCAACCTGATGGAGGTCAGTATAGATGGATTAATAGAACAAGACCCACACACAGCTAGAAGCCCAATATTTTTTCAGAGCTAGATGCAGAAAAAATTATATTCAGTTTGCAACATAATGGAGGTCAGTATAGATGGATTAATAGAACAAGACCCACACACAGCTAGAAGCCCAATATTTTTTCAGAGCTAGATGCAGAAAAAAATTATATTCAGTTTGCAACCTGATGGAGGTCAGTATAGATGGATTAATAGAACAAGACCCACACACAGCTAGAAGCCCAATATTTTTTCAGAGCTAGATGCAGAAAAAAATTAGATTCAGTTTGCAACCTGATGGAGGTCAGTATAGATGGATTAATAGAACAAGACCCACACACAGCTAGAAGCCCAATATTTTTTCAGAGGTAGATGCAGAAAAAAATATATTCAGTTTGCAACCTGATGGAGGTCAGTATAGATGGACTAATACAACAAGTCCCACACACAGCTAGAAGCCCAATATTTTTTCAGAGGTAGATGCAGAAAAAAATATATTCAGTTTGCAACCTGATGGAGGTCAGTATAGGTGGACTAATAGAACAAGTCCCACACACTGCTAGAAGGCCAAATATTTTTTCAGAGCTAGATGCAGAAAAAAATTATATTCAGTTTGCAACCTGATGGAGGTCAGTATAGATGGATTAATAGAACAAGTCCCACACACAGCTAGAAGCCCAATATTTTTTCAGAGCTAGATGCAGAAAAAATATATATTCAGTTTGCAACCTGATGGAGGTCAGTATAGATGGATTAATAGAACAAGACCCACACACAGCTAGAAGCCCAATATTTTTTCAGAGCTAGATGCAGAAAAAAATTATATTTAGTTTGCAACCTGATGGAGGTCAGTATAGATGGATTAATAGAACAAGACCCACACACAGCTAGAAGCCCAATATTTTTTCAGAGCTAGATGCAGAAAAAAATTAGATTCAGTTTGCAACCTGATGGAGGTCAGTATAGATGGACTAATAGAATGATGCTATGCCCAAAAGATTTTACTTCACTAGGTGCAGTAAAAAAATTGGTATTCTATACACAAGTGGTATATCTTGCAACACAGATAGGCTACTCCACTGACTAACACACTCTGCAATAGGCCAAAAAGGATTAGCTTTGCTAGATACAGCCAAATGCTGTGAAAAAAAACTTGCACAGCACTGGCACAGACCTGCCTGGCAAAAACTGATAGGAACTGATGTAACCTAGTCATGAAAAGGACTCCAATTACAATTAGTCTTTACTCCCACAACCTATCTATTTAAGAGCACAGACCTGCTTGATAAAAGTCGTAGGAAATGCTGTAACCTAGTCCTTAAAAGGACTGCAATCACAACTATTCCCTACTCCCAAGCTATCTGTATATTTGTGCGAAAATTGGCTTGAAATTAGCAAGGTATAGCGCACACAGCAACAGCGGTGCCGTCTAACACGCAGCTGCAGCAGTGAGAAAATGGTGGCGACGGGGAAAATGGCTTGGTCTTATAGGGCAAGGACATGTGACATACACTGCCAATGACACATGCCCTTGCTTGTGTGAAAAAAAGCACTTCGCTCCGTGTGTGCGCTGCTGATAGGCTGATAGATTGCACCTCCCCACTGTAAATGTGGGAAAGAGAAAAAAAAATGGAGATCTTCATTGTTCCTGCAGAGATCCATCCCCTGCCCCTCCCCCCTCCCCGCTGTACACTCAAACTGCGTATTAACATTAATTTTCATCATTACTGAGAAAAAATCCAGTTATGATTTTGGTGCACGAACAGTTATCGAACATAACCTCGAACAGCCAAATTTTTCTCAAATTGTTCGTGTTCGCCGAACGGCTCGAACACCGCCCAAAACAGCTCAAATTTGAGATTGGCGAACAGTTCGAGTAGAACAACGCTCATCTCTACTGCTTAATAATGTGAGAGAGCCTTCTTAAGTAGTCTTGCCTTTCATTGGACACACCTGCCAAACTAATTAGCACAGGTGTCTGCAATTGCTTACAGTGATATAAAGAGCCCTGACACACATCACCATCAATGAGTTTAACTGACAAACAAACAAATTCTTCCCTTATCACTCCTAAACACTTTTTGCATAATAATTTGGAACGCAGTGTACATGTGCTTTTCCACAAAACACCAGCGGTTCACGTAGTGAATCTTACAGTTCTAACTTGCCAACCGTGGTCTGTATGGAGTTGTTCAATAAAGGGCCCAAAATTAAGATAACATAGATGGGAGAGGTCTCTATGAATAGGAATTCCTAAGTATTTGATACCCTGTGAGGGACAGGCAAAGGGAAAGTTGGACTGGATGGAATTCTATATGGATTTGGGGAGGGAGACATCGAGGGCCTCAGACTTCGCTGCATTGATTTTAAAATTTGACCATGTAACAAAGTGATCTATTTCAGCCATAACAGCAGGGATGGATATATGTGATTGAGTGATATATATTAGGACATCATCAGCAAATAGAGAGCACTTGTACTCGGTGCCTCCCACCTCAATCCACCTAATATTGGGGTTATGGCGAATTGATGAGAGCAGGTGCTCCGTCACTAGGATGTATAAGAGAGGGGGCAGAGGACATCCCTGCCTTGTCCCATTGGTGATTGTGAAAGGTGATGAAAATGTTCTGACGCACCCCCTGGGCCTTGGGACACCCGGAGCCGGACCCTTTTTGGTGGATGCTGGTGGTTGTAGTCTTCGTGGTGGCGACCCGGTTCCGTGGCTCAGGGCGGTCAAACCAGTGGCGGAACTATTTATGTGGTTTTGATGTTTAAATGTCCGACTACGCCACCCGTGGATTGCGGTCAGAGTGAACCGCTGCTACAGGGCAAACCGCTGAGGCTGGTGTTGTGGGTGCAGCAGAGCGTAGCATAACTCCCCACGGGAGGAGTATAGCCTCAGGGCAGTGTATGCGGAGGATGGGGGTGATGGTGCAGGGCAGCAGCAGTAACGACATGGAGTCAGTGATGCAGTCCAGGGCCTTTACTCACAGTTCTTATTATCCAGACCACGTCTGCAGGTAACGGCTGCCCACGTCGTACTGTGCTCACCAGGTGAGGGGCTCAGACAACTCCCAGATAACTTTGGAGCACTTCACAGGACCCCCTTTGTGCAGTCCAGGGCCTTTACTCACAGTTCTTATTATCCAGACCACGTCTGCAGGTAACGGCTGCCCACGTCGTACTGTGCTCACCAGGTGAGGGGCTCAGACAACTCCCAGATAACTTTGGAGCACTTCACAGGACCCCCTTTGTGTGTCCTTTGTCTGGCCTTTCTTACCAACACTTCTGTCCGGCTGCCTCGGGCCTCCTCTTGGTAAACTTGGCGCCAGTTTCCCTGACCCTATGTGGTGCCTTCCTAGCGGGTGTAGCGTGGGGCTGCGCCACATAAAATGTCAGAGCCTCCGGTTTCTAGCTGAGGGTCGTTTCCTGCCTCCACTAGTTCGGGGACCGGTCTCCCCCTTTGGCCTGACCCCTCCACGCAGGTGGATTCGGGCGTGCGGTGGCGACTCGCCCGTCCGCACCCCTGGGATCCCTTCATTCCTCCTTCCTGGAGCCTTCTCCGCTCCTCTTCCTTCCTTCTCCCTCTTCCAGGCCTGGGCCTCTGTTACTAGGCCCGCCTCCGGAGCAGAGCTCATGCAGAGCCCCTGCTCCCTGCCACTTCTGCTCAGACTTCTCTGCACTGAACTAAGATGGTGCCCACCTTTTATACTCCCTTCTCAATGCACCCAGGAACTGCTTCCTCCCTGCTCCTGCACTACAGGGTTCCCCTTCCTCAGTGTTCCCTCCCCCCACTCCAGCCAGGGACAGGGACTGTCGTGCCCATCTCAGGGGCATATTGGTCGCCCTGCCCCACGGCAATGTGGTGTAATGCATGCAGGTGTCGGGTCCTGATCCACACTCCATCCTTACCTGAGAGTGAGATATCACACCTCTGGGTGAGGTGCAATACGTCTGTAGCAACCGAGCCCTCAGGGTGCTACAGTTCCATTTATCTTCAGCCTAGGTGACGTATTGCGATACAGGGCCGTGATTTTGGCTATAAAAGGGTCCCCTAGACCCCTACCCCAAGCTTTTTAAGAGAATCATATATAGCGTGCCAGGAGACTCTATGGAATGCTTTCTCAGCATCCAATGAGAGTATCTAATTACAAATTTTTAACTGCATCTAGCCCAGGAAATACTTTGTGCCTAGTAGCAGTGTCTGCTAGTCAGCGGATTATCCCGGCTGTTAAGCAAGCTACACCACCTGTAGTTTAGACACTTAATTTTTTCAAAGGAAATGATTCGGGACCATGGGATACTTAGTGAAGAGCATCAGGAGGCACCCCAAGGCATAGGGGCTGGGACTGGCAGTAGGATGCCTTGCGGTGGACAGCCGAGCTCGATCCTTATAAAAGCTTTTTAACTGCAGCAGCTTTAGTGGACGCTACTGGAGCTGGAATTACGCGGCTGCTGGCATGAGACTTGCCCTCCAATAGATCCTTGTAAATGGATTTAAAGTGTATTCATTCAAATTAGAGAGACAATTTAAATTAAAAAGCTTAGAGCTGCCTCCACCACAGGGGGGCTCGCTCAACCCACCAGCGGACAGGCACCAGTATTGGGAGAGGGGGGCTGGCCGTCAGGGTTCACCGCGGCTCTGGCACAAACCCGGCGACACGGAGGTGGCACGGGCAGGAGCGGACTGGCCGTGTCGGCTTCTTACTTTTTGGATTTTAGAAGGGCATGACATGCCTATATCTGTGTCTCCCCCTCCTTTTACTCCTCCACCTCTTTTATTTTCGCATGACTATATGTACTTGTCACTTTTCCATGTGTTAGTTATGTCTTCTGAGCAGTTTGTCAGCTTTTGGACACCTTTGAAGGTGTTTTCTATGTGTTTCTATGTGTTTTTGTTTGCCTGCCATTGGTTTTAACGGTGTTCGAAGGTGTTCGACGAACAGTTTGACGAACAGTTCGGCGAACACACGGGTGTTCGACGAACCGAACCGAACTCGAACACTACGGGGGTGGCTCAACACTAGTTAAGGAGTGATATGTTTAAAGTTTCTGTTTTTTTTTATATTTATTGTTGCATTTTCTTTAATAATTACATATATTTGCCTTTGATTTTGAATTTGAAAATGCTAAAAAATTAAACATATGTTAAAGTACACCATTCCCCATTGATGGACGGCAAGAAGCCCATGCATTGTTCTTGGACAAGAACCAATTGCTATTATTTTTTTCTCCATTTATAAATATCCTCCAATATGTAAGTTTATAATGTATAAAATAGTCTGTCAAGTCTTTAGTGATAAAATTTGTTGTAAGATTACACAATGAACATATGAAAGCCAATGGAGAATGGGTTAATTATTTTCTTTTTTAATGTTGTGGCAATTATGTTTCTTTTTAATGTAGTTTTAATAGTGTTTTAGTTATCTTTTTCTCTCACAAATAATATAATCGCTTAACTAAATGCAAACTGTGTGAAAGATTTTTGTTTATAATTCCTTTTAATATATGCAAATTATCTGGAATTATGAATATTTGCATCTGTAGATTAAAGATAAAACTTGAGCGAATTGAATTTAAAAGGGTTGTCTGGCTGACAACCCAACTGTAGGATAGGCCATCGATATATGATATGTGGGGTTTTAACAAATGGCACCCCTACCATCTAGCTCTTATTCTCTCTGGCGGTGGCTAGATGTGAACAGTGTACAGAGTTAGAGCATATCAGCTCTACGGAATGCTCACTGGCTCCTGTCTTGTACTGCAGATAAACTTCATTTAAAGAGAGTAGCAGCTGATCTGCAACTTTTACAAATACTATACATTTTACAACTACTTTACATTTTACAACTACATTAATGGTTAAGGATAAATGAAAAGTATTTCACTGTTACAGTGTATTTTACATGATTACCTGTTGACTTAAAGTGGCTTATTGAACTCTTAACGAGTTATGATTGATATAAACAAATCCGATAAAAACATATATTATATTATTATTTTATTTACTGTGTTGAAAAACAAGTGTTGGCAAAGCTTCAATGGTTTAAAACATGAAATTTAGATTTTTACACTGTCATATCTGTTATCAATCTCCATACCATTAGCTGGTAAGTAAATGTCTGGCTTTTTGCCATTGTGAAGATCCAGTTCTGTGGTTGCTATTACCGCAGACCACAGTACTGCTAACTGCCGAGAGTTTGCTATAGGTCAAGGTCAGGACAAAGAAATATTTTGGATTCAACTTTAAGTAGTTTGGCTAAAAAGCATTCAAATATTTTTTTGCTATTTTGTTGCTTTATGAATATAAAATTGTCATCGATTAACTAAAATTGTATATCGTGAAAGAAATAAAAAGAATCCAAAATTTTTGTTCAATATAGTTACAGTAGAGATAAAAATCCTTACATAAAAATTACGTTTTTAATTTTTCTGTTGAGCTAATTCGTATCATCATTCATATACTGTATTCAGTTTTAAACCATTGGCGTGAGGTGCAAAGGTAAAACCTGGCTTCACTTATCAGTAAAAATGTAGTCCCGATTCATAAAAACCAGCAGTTTTGATTAATGTGCATGTTGAAGATAGACGCTTCTGATTCATTAAGAGACTCATGCTTCTTAAAGAATCTGTCATATCTACAAAGTAGCATACGCCTCCGGGCATCCAGACACTGGAGTGAGATTTTTGAAGTAAGGTATGCCACATCTTGTCATGAATTAGACAAACTTTGGCTTCACGCCCTCATTCCACCCCTTTGTAGCCCATTTTGGCTAAGCTAGCCGAAACTGGAGTGAAAACACCAAATGGGGCAAAATTTTTCCACAGCCTTGAGTTGCACAAAAATGTAGCAATTTTTCAAAGTGTTTCATGTCAAATTTCTTTGATAAATCAGGATCATAATCTGTTCATTGGCATCAAATTTACGATTCTGGTGTGAAGCGATGAGATGGTCATGTACTCCAATATATTCTTTTGTATGAACATTCTGTGTGAAGCTATTGTATTATTAAAATCATTCTTGCTTTTCATAGAGAATATTAAACTTAATTTTCATATAAGAGCACCAATAAATACAAATACTGCAGGGGAAAATCTGAAAGTAGTTCCAATGCCCTATTTAAAGTATCACTATATTTTTAATATTTTTGAGCATACTGTTGACACCTCTGCTCTTTTGTCATAATTTGACACACTTTTAAGGGGATATATCACCTATATTTTTATTAACCTATACTTTTTGCTAATTAAGTGTATGTATACCCATTAAGTCTTTGCAGCAGATTTTTCTGCAGCAAAAACAGTGTTAGCAGGAAAAATGCTGCATGAAAAAGATGTTTTTTATTAATTTTTTCATGCAGTTTTACTAGCTTTATTTTTCTCATTCATTTAAATTGGTAAAAAACTCTTCAAAACTGCTGACAGAATTGATTGACATCCTGCAGATTTGAAAGAACACTTTGATGGTTCAATTCTGCAAAGAAAAACAAACAGCATGTGCATAAGATTTCAGAAATCTCATTCACTTTTATTTTCTTCTGTGGCAAATATGCGTTACAAAAATATAGTGTGTGAACGAGCCTTAAACTTAAAAGGGGGATAACTTTAAAAATAAATAAATAAAAATAATAAAAATAAATAAATAAATAAATTAAAATTAAGGTTTTACAACTGTTTTAATAGCCAAATTTAGCAATGGCACGCAGCACATTACTGCTGGCTGTTGGCACAAATTACTTGCCATGCATGTACATACCTACATACATTGACATAAAATTTCAGGGTTATGTATATTGCATGATGGCAACACTTAAAAAAAAAAAAAAAACTGTAAGATTTTTGTTTTAGAACTGTTTCGCAGTCAAATTTAACAACCAATACACACTTTAACATTACTGCATGCTGTTGCGACAAATTACATTTTGTGCATGTATCTATCAAACAATGTAGCATTCTGAGTTAAGGTTTTGCATTGCTGTTGTTTATAAATAGATGGTAAAAAACAAAAGAAGTGGAATTTTCACACATTTGGGCACAGCAATTATTCCTGTTTGGGAAGTGTAAAGCAAGAACTTTGCACTATGCTAAATGAAGAAGTGAAAGCTTTTTTATTAGCTATCCGAAACTTTCCCTTTATTAGTGAGACAAAACAGGAGTACTGTACTGTTTTGAATGCTAAGAAGTAATGGCCTCTCTACAGAAGTGAAAAAATATCCCTTTTTTGTGGTCCGCAACTAGTTTGCAAATCAAAAAATCATTAGGCTGCTTATGAAGCAGTCCAAAAATTATCCACTTTTTTATGGAGACAAAACGGTGGCATTGTTTTGAACACAAGGAAGTTATGGCTTTTTTGTCAAGCCTTTTAAAAAAATAGCCCTATTTTCAGAGCTGTTTTTTGAGATTACAAAAACATGAGAGTTAGTTTACTAGCATCAGTAATACAGTAAAGCACTATGAAACACAGTGGGCAACCAGGAGGATTGTGACTAGCATGGCTGTGTAGTGGCTGTGACAAGAGCAGAACAATAGAGAGTTAAGTTGGGGATAGCAAGGAGATTCTTGCCAGTTTAGAGTTAGCAAAGTCAGATTCTATGCAGTGGCTGCGGCAGGAGCGGAATGGTAGAGAGATAAGAAGGAGCAAACAATAAAATTCTTGGAAGTTTAGGGCCATCAACAGCAGCCTCGGCAGCAGCAGTACTGCAGTATACATGACATGAAGGACAGGAAAGAAGATATCCATCAGAGTGTAGTCCATTGGCCCTAATGGAAGTAGAACAGTGTAGATGAATGTCATTGGACAAGCAGGCAGACAGTATGGTACAGCTGATTTAATCATTAACATCAGCAGATGGTACATGAAAGTCTGATTAGTTTTGACAAATATTAGTTTTTTCAAGCATATGGCAGATGACCTGGTCTTCTTTGATGTGAAATATCCATTGTGCATGCTCAACACTCTCTTTGACATTACACTGGGGCTGGACATAATAGTTTGCTCATAACAAACTGGGCCAGTTCTTGTCACTAGTCCTATTTTTTGACCCAAAAATCCATGAGATCAGGGATCAGGATATCTGCTTGATAAAGGTCACAGTTTAGATATGACTGAACCAGGCTGTTCAAGTGGTCTAATTCTGTTTGCTGATGTTAATAAATTTTTGTCCCAACAGATAAACTATCTGGTCCATTGTGTCACAAGTATTGTAATTTTTGCTGCTGCCTCAGATATTTGTAGATTTGTTAATTTTGTGAAAGAAAATTGCACTTATGAATTCAAATAATTTGGTTTATAAAATGTAAAAAAATGTTGTGATTTCTGATATTTTTTTCATTTTGACCAGCAGAGTGGCTGAATACTCTTGGAAATGTTGACCCTGCAGGAAGCACATAGGTCATGTGGTCATACATGTAGTTGGCAGTCGTCCACTGTGCAAAAGCTTCACCAATTAGGGAACTCACATTACCCTATAAATATGCCAGTTACCCTCGCCAAAAAATTTCTTAATATTTTTGGAAAAAAAAATGATCTTATTTTGATAGAAAAAATCATTTAAGAAATTCAAAGAATTTTGGTTAAATAATTTTAAACCAATTTTTGCTTTTCTAATCTGTTTGCAGGGGCTGTGCACATGGAGAAGTGTTGACTTTGCAGGGAGTGGAAAGCGCTCTCCTAGTCAAGTATATGGTTGGCAACCAGTCGCTCTGCAAAAGCTACATTGATTAGGGAACACAAAGCCCCAAATTTTTTTAACACTTTCGGAAAAAAAATGTAATTAAAAAAAAAATTAATCTCTTATGAAGTTTGGTTGGATAATTGGAAACAATTTTGCCCTTTCTCCCAATCCTGATAAGGGTGCTATCGTGAAAATTCAAGATGACACATTCACAATAATATTTAATTTCACCCAAAATTAGAAAAAGAGTGAGTTTATTATTTAGAAAAATTGATGCACGAAATATGATACATTTTGGATAAAAAAATGTTGTATTTTGTGCCGAAGCCTGGTTTGGATGGCTTTTCGGTACACTAAATAATGGCACATGCAATACTTTTGTAAAAGGCAATGCAATAAAGGAGGTCTAGCATCAATTATGGTGAACTTGGACATATGGGAGTACAATTTCCATGTAATTGGACATTTGAACGCATGTTGTTTGGGCACACAAGATGAGAACTGACAATGCAATAAAGATAGAGGAAGAAGAATAAGGAAAGCAGTAGGTGACAATGATGATGGGGTTGATGACAACAAACAGGAACTACAACCCCTGGCAAAAATTATGCAATCACCGAGCTCGGAGGATGTTCATTCAGTTGTTTAATGTTGTTGAAAAAAAGCAGATCACAGACATGACACAAAACTAAAGTCATTTCAAATGGCAACTTTAGGGCTTTAGGAAACACTAAAAGAAATCAAGATTAAAAATGTGGTACTAAGTAAAAGGTAATTTTTTCAAGACCAAGCAGAGGGAAAAAATTAAGTAATCACTCAATTCTGAGGAAAAAATTATGGAATCATGAAAAACAAACAGAAAAAAGAACACTCCAATACATCAGTAGTATTTTGTTGCACCACCTCTGGCTTTAATAACAGCTTGCAGTCTCTGAGGCATGGACTTAATGATTGACAAACAGTACTCTTCATCAATCTGGCTCCAACTTTCTCTGATTGCTGTTGCATGATCAGCTTTGCAGGTTGGAGCCTTGTCATGGACCATTTTCTTCAACTTCCACCAATGATTTTCAATTGGATTGAGTACCGGACTATTTGCAGGCCATGACATTGACCTTATGTGTCTTCTTTCAAGGAATGTTTTCACAGTTTTTGCTCTATGGCAGGATGCATTATCATCTTGAAAAATGATGTCATCATCCCCAAACATCCTTTCAATTGATGGGATAAGAAAACTGTCCAAAATATCAATGTAAACTTGGGCATTTATTGAAGATGTAATGACAGCCATCTCCCCAGTGCCTTTACCTGACATGCAGCCCCATATCATCAATGACTGTGGAAATTTGCATGTTCTCTTCATGCAGTCATCTTTATAGATCTCATTGGAACGGCACCAAACAAAAGTTCCAGCATCAACACCTTGTCCAATGCAGATTCGCGATTCATCACTGAATATGACTTTCATCCAGTCATCCACAGTCCACGATTGCTTTTCCTTAGCCCATTGTAACCTTGTTTTTTTCTGTTTAAGTGTTAATGATGGCTTATGTTTATCTTTTCTGTATGTAAATCCCATTTCTTTTAGGCGGTTTCTAACAGTTTGGTCACAGACATTGACTCCAATTTCCTCCCATTCGTTCCTCATTTGTTTTGTTGTGCATTTCCTGCTTTGGAAACATATTGCTTTAAGTTTCCGGTCTTGACGCTTTGATGTTTTCCTTGGTCTACCAGTATGTTTGCCTTTAACAACCTTCCCAAGTTGTTTG
The DNA here is from genome assembly GCF_046119375.1 of Phyllobates terribilis. NCBI lineage: Eukaryota > Metazoa > Chordata > Amphibia > Anura > Dendrobatidae > Phyllobates > Phyllobates terribilis. Next base: position 527,074,510 of record NW_027362764.1, on the reverse strand, counting down.
TATTTGGTCCAGATTTTAGACACAGCAGACTGTGAACAACCAACATCTTTTGCAACATTGGGTGATGATTTACCTTCTTTTAAGAGTTTGATAATCCTCTCCTTTGTTTTAATTGACATCTCTCGTGTTGGAGCCATGATTCATGTTATTCCACTTGGTGCAGCAGCTCTCCAAGGTGTGATAACTCCTTTTTAGATGCAGACTAATGAGCAGATCTAATTTGATGCAGGTGTTAGTTTTGGAAATTAAAATTTGCAGGGTGATTCCATAATTTTTTCCTCAGAATTGAGTGATTCCATAATTTTTTCCCTCTGCTTGGTCTGAAAAAAATTACCCTTACTGAGTGCCACATTTTTAATCTTGATTTCATTTAGTGTTTCTTAAAGCCCTAAAGTTGCCATTTGAAATGACTTTAGTTTTGTGCCATGTCTGTGATCTGCTTTTTTTCAACAACATTAAACAACTGAATGAACATTCTCCGAGCCCGGTGATTACATAATTTTTGCCAGGGGTTGTACTTGTGTGTGCAGACTAGTTAACTGAAAGATAATCAGAGGATAAGAGGAATAAGAACAACTTGAGCCTTGCTCATTTTGCTGGTCAACTTGCTTTCTCCTCATGAACAGGTGATGCAATGTCATGTGCTGAATGAGTGATTCAGTTCCTAATGTGTGCTAGGGTGTACCGGTTTATTTTTCAACAGTACAGCTTGCAGAATAGATATTGTAGGTCCTCTGGCAATGTGGAAAATAATTCCCAAACAGAAGATGCCAGTACGTGCAACTTGCTACCAACATGACCAGACATTTCAGGTGTTGTAGAGCATCCTCCACCAACATGTACATCACTACCTGCTCCAAAGCTAACCACAGGAAAGACTGAGTTGGCCCCAGATGATGTTATTGACACACACTGCCTGTGCTGTGTATCAATGCCAGCAATCACCTTCTCTGATGGCCTCAATGCCTCTGATGACCTCAACTCCCCATCACCCCTGTCTCGTTCCAACACAGAACCATTATCATCATCTTCATCGTCAGACATTATTTGACTGACAGGTATCTCTTTGTCTGAAATAGCCAATGCTCCTTGCCCTCAGCCTGATTCCCATGCCGAGGTTTGCCCTGGCTCATAATGCTACTATCAGTACAGTGACTCTACCACCTTGACTGGCATAGCCTGAAAAAAGATTAGCATTAGAATCGTGTTGTGCATCTCCCCCGGCACCTTGTCTTCCAAGAACAAATGCTGACTGTTCATGTCTTACAAAATATAAACCAGAGAAAGATTTTCAGGTGTTTTATGTTCCTTAGACCCCAGAGTCCTGTGGGTTATAGGACTTTGAGGCAAAATAGAGACAGGTGTCTTATACGAATTGGAAATTTTGCACTGCACAACATTAACCATTATGACGGCGGAGGAGTTGGACTGAGTGAACCACTGGCTCCAGCTGATGGTGTCCCTGTCAGAGGCTACATCGTCCTGCTATGATTGAGATGAGCAATAGGACATACACTTCAATACACCCTCCACTTCCCTCTCTCTAATGTGCCTACCTGTGTTTGCAAAGGAAGCCTGATTTGGATTTTCTATGACTACTGGTGGGACGATTTCTGCCATCACTACCCATGGTGTTAGAGCTGCTGTTAGTGGCAACCACATTCTATTCATGGTATTAGATTTTTTCTGTCACCCCACCACATCTGTCGCCCATGCCATGTTTCAGTTTATCAGCCATTTGGGACAAAAGTATAATATTAAGCTTACTTCTAAACTTCGTTAACAAAGTTCACCAGTTTTTGGTTTAAAATGGAGCCTACGATTATTAAATGCGACTAGTCAAACAGTAGCAAATCTCATCCTCCTGTTGATGTTTTTTTACATTTTATTTTTTTTTTATAATGGCATTCAACAAAAATAAAATGTATATTATTGAAAGCTAAAATGATAGGCTGCTATACATAAGTTCACAGCCAGTAGCAAAAATGTGGCTGCTATTGCAATATTATATTAAAATGAACCTGTCACCAGAAATAATGCTATAGACATGCAGATATGTGGTTAATCAGCAGGTTAATAGCATTATTATGCTGCATGGCACCTGCACACAGCCAAATGCAGCGGGGAGAAAATATTCTCCCCGCCAGCATTCGGTTTCAGACATCGAGGTGAGGGCACTGCGGGTTCAGTCACCGCTCTGAGAATGTATTAATTCACAGTCACACACTTAGTGGTGATGATGAACTGCAAGAGTTCACTGTATATCACTTGAATCTTGGATTTCTTTTCACAGATTGAGACTATCGCTCCCATTTTCAATCTGGTACATCAGGCCTGATGTAGTCCACAACAATCACATTAGGCCTTTACCTATCCCTATCCTGTGTGCTCTGAGCTTCTATCCTATGCAGCACAGGCACTCGTGCACAGACAGAAAAGGGCCTCTTTACAAGAGCAAAACATGAGCATTTTGCAGTCCAGTAGCTCATTATAATGCATAATTCCAACTGATTTGGAGTTGGAAGTGGGCACCCTTATCTCTTGGGTCCCTGTATGGCTGCACAGTTTGCACCAATGATATGTCTGCTCCTGAATATAGGTCTAAAATGGCGTTCTTTGGCTGGCACCTATGTTTGTTACTGCCTAAAATAGCCCCCCTGATTGGCTTAACTACTCCATGTGATCGAAGTGCTACAGGACATTATGTGGAAGTCCATTCTGCCATGCCATACGACATTAGCCTGCTCACTGAGTGTGCATGCGCCACCACCAGCGCAATTTTCCCGAAGACTGCCAGAAGATCAATGTGCGTATTTGTCATTACCGGCGACATTTTATTGAAGCCCATTGAAATATTAATCTGCGCAAGCACCGCCTGCAACTAGGATGGTGCCGGCACGGAATTTAAATCAGGAAGAAAATAGACAGCAGAGAGGCCATAGCAGAACTAACAACCCTACCCATAGTCCCACCCCACAGGCCAATTTATAAAGGTCTCCACAGTACTCGCTATAATGTATGAGGGGCCCCCACTCATTCAGGGTCCCCCATTGTTTAAAATGCCCCCACAAGTTTTAATTAAAATAAAAAATCATCTCACACTCACCCAATCCAGCATATAGATAACTCCACTGGCAAGGCTTGGCTGGACCAATGCATTATCGTAGCGCCAATGTCAGGACTTTGACTTCTATGCGTGCGCCGGCGCCTGGGCCATTCTGTAGACTTGCGGCCTACAGAACAGAGAGCGGTAGTGCAGGGAGACCATGTTAAGGGTAGCGTAGCTCCGGGTAGGCCCCTTTGAGAGTGGAGCCCGGGGAGACCATGCCTTCTGTCCCCACTACTGCTGAAAACAGCTGACTTGCTGGGGTTCCGTGTGTTTCACCCCCACCGATCAGACATTGATGATCTTTCCTGAGAGGCCATCAATGTTAAAGTCCCAGACAACTCCTTTAAGTTCCCCACAGCTCTCACAAAATACCGACATGCAGACAAAGAGAGAAGGCATGAGATGATGCATCTCCTCCTCCTTTACCAAGTACATCATAAGAGATTATGACAATACTTTATGCAAAAATTCAAATGATACAACTTTTAAGACACACAATTTTTAAGACATGATCAGCTGAACTGAAATGTACTTGTTCATAATAAAATCTTAAAATAAAATATAAAAAAATAAATATGTTCAGCTTTCTGATTTAAATTTTAATGTGCTTATTTTTTTTATTGAGAAACTTTGACCTTGCTTTCAAAGAGCCACTGTCATTGAAGAGAAAAACACTCGTAATTCCAATGTGTGGCATCATGCCATAATAGTCTAATCTTGTAAATGTTTGTGGAACCACAAGAAACTTTAGCTGGTGCACTAGCTTTTACAAAGCGACATTCAGCAAATGACTTGTTGAAAATTTAATTCTAAGACTGAGTCATGTATATAGGAAAGCAGCAACTTCTAAAGAGGCTATTGACTCAAAGAGATGAAGTTCAATGCTAATCTATACTGGTTTCCTGTCTTTCAAATACTAAGCTATATAATAATATTAGCGATAAGTGAATTGATTTGATACAAAATGTATTTGTGTTCAATTTTATGGAATGTATAGCTTTCATCGAATTTGAACAAATTGGAATTCAATTTGTATGAATCACCAAAAATATTCCAAGTGCCATTTTACATATTGCGCAAGTTTGGATCGTGCACAGAAGGCTGACATGACCTCAGGCGCAAACGCATGGACTTTCTCATCACAGGGTATCAAATCACATGGTATTGTGCAGCCAGTTGGGAGGGACTGTCGTAACCTGTATTAAAGCCAAGGCAAGCAATTCAGCAGTCATTTTTTGGGTGATTTAGGACATTAGGCATTAGAACTCATGACTCAGCAATATAAGTAGGAAGTGAAAGCACCAGAATATTGGACAAATATTCAAGACTGTAATGAGTTCTATAACTGTTGCACAGAAGTAGATGAGTATAGTTGTCTGTGGATACAGATTAAATTGAGAGAGATGCTTTAGTGGGAAGAAGACAGAGCGCATTATGGAATATATGGCACATCACTAGTTCCATTCACAGCAGGATGTTGTTACCTCTGACAGGGACAGTGTCAGTTTGAGTCAGTGTTCTGCACAGAATTGTCTCCCTGATCACAAATAACTAAGAGGGATCATTTTTAAACCTTTTTTTAATCGAAAAGTGTGCTGTGTTATTAAAGGGGCTGCTGGTTACTGCATTATTACTATCCATTTCAATGGGGAGGTCATTTTGACATTAGTATTTCTGTTAAAGAGCTTAAGAGGTAATGTTTCTCCTTGTGGAGAGTAACATGCAAGGCCTGGCATGCCAATGTGAGGAGGCTTATAAGCCTTGCAATGCTCCTCTGCAAAATTAAATATGCAAAGTGCCTCTTCAGAGAGGAAGAGGACTTGAAGTATAGTGATACTTATAGGAAGTAGCAAAAATCAAAGTCAATATTGACCCTTTAACGAGCCTTGCCATATGACTTAAAATAAAAGCCAAAACAGAATCTCTATTTGCAGACATGGTGTTTTGGGGTGTTGCCTTCCGTCAGTGCAAAGTATGTAAGCCTCCTCACACTGGCATGTCAGGCCTGGCATATCACTCTCCATAAGAAAACATTACCCCATAAATCCAAGCCAGAGCCTTTCATAAAGCAAAATCAGATCTCATAATTTGCACTGACGAGTGGTCACTCCGAAAAACAGTTTGTGCAAATTGAGATACTGGTTTTGGTTTTATCATAAATCCTAAGTCAAGGCTCATTAAAGGGTCGCAAGGGTTTCCAATAGGTGGCACTAGAGCTCTAGTCCTCTTCTTCTCTGAAGAGGCAATTTGCATGTTAAAGAGCTTGAAAGGATTGGATACAGTCCTTGGAAACCTTACAGCATTACACACATCTATTTAAGGCAATTGGTGGCTTATCAGGACCGTGATTCAAGGCGCATCGATTCACTTCAAATCAAATTTTAGAGAAAAATTTGTTGAAGCTAGCATAATCGCATTTTGAGAATCTCATCTCTAATATGTTGTTTTTGTGATAATACTTTAATAATTAACATAATTATGACACATTAATAACATTATTATATACTGGTAAACTAAATTGAATGTCTCAGGAAGCATGCTTCAAGTTGTTAATAGCATGGAGCTATAAACATGTAAGATAGTCCCATATTCTCATGTTCCCATATCTCCATTCAATGTAGTAAGTCAATTTACATGATCCATTATGTGTATGAGAAGATGAAAAAAACTGCACCGTTACAGCATTAATGCACTAAGTGGATTGCTGGAATCTGACCACAGCAAATAATAAAATGATATTGCAATACAATTACCTTGGAGAACATGTTCTCTGATATTTTAAGTGTTTTAGACAAGTGAATGATCAATTTAATCAACCACTGTATGACTGCTTGACTTCATTGCTTAAAATGACATTGTACAAATCTGTGGAGATCATAATGCGCATGTCAAAATTTATAATAATCTCATAATAACTGCGTAATTTAATAAAAAAATAAAATAAAATAAATTCTGCTCTCTCCACTATTATCAATTAAGCTGCTCACTGCTATTAATTAGATCTATTTTTTACTGTAGCACCATTCTTAATTTAATTCACTTTGACAATATCTTTTGGTGTCATTAATATTGTGTAGCACAAATATTTTATAATTCACTAATCTTGACAAAAACCAATGTCTTTCACATAAAAAATGTATGAAGAGTAATGGCTTCCTATTAATAACTTATAAGGTCAGATCACACAGTTTGTAGTATCTCTTACACCTCATTTTTTATTTTTTTCTATGGAACTCATAACTTATGATGAGTTAGTGTATTGTCAAGCTGTAGAACTATACTTCCAGTGCATGAAGAAGACTACACTTTTCAATAAATATATTGTATGTACAACTTGCGTTTTTTAAATTTGCAGATGTTCAGGTAACAAACATACAGTTAAATAAATATTTTCAGATAAGTTGCATATTTTGTTTTAGGAGACTTACGATACCATATACCTATTTCTTCAAAATGCATCAGATATCTTTACTATTTCTCACAGATACTCATATTATGAAGTATCTAAAAGATGTACTAACAGGGTGAAGATAATATGGCTTATGTAATTCTGCATTGCCTACTTATTCTAAAAAATTGGCCAATTATTCGATTTAAGCTTCTTCATAACTTTGCAAATTCTATGAAAAATAAAATAATCATTAGAGGTGAAAGGAGTCGACATTTAAGCTCCCTAGCAGAAAATAATTTTTCAGGCCGCTGTGATATAGGGAAAATATATATTTTTGTACCGTGTTAGCCAGTAGATAGAAAAATATTTAGATTTGAGAGTCCTCAGTAGTTGATACCTTTTAATGGCTAACTGAAAAGATGGTAACAAGTTGCAAGCTTTTGAGACTACTCAGGTATCTTCAGCAGGCTAGTATAACACAAAATTTGAAGAATCACATATTTATACACAATAGGACACAGAAATAATGCAATAGATGAGACAGGTGTCAGAAAGCAGAGCTATTACTATGGGAGAGATGAACAGTTCTGGCTATAAATATTTCAGCAGTTAATAGATTAAGAGTGTGAAAGTGTCCTGTGACTTGGTCTATGATTGTGATGACCTGTGTCTGATGAGCACTTTCCTTAGTTGATGGAGAAAGACATAAATCCATGCGGCACATTCTTTCCTGCTCAGAAGGTGTCAAAGGTCACCATGAGTTTATATTCCGAGACTCTTCTTTCTCTCTGAAATTTTAAGTTACCCTTTAATACCAGTAATTTCATGTCTTTGAGGCTTTGATCAGGGGAACAGGGGAACAAAAATGCTTGGATGATTCATCCTTGTCCTAAGTTTTTGCCCTGTCTCCCCTACATACAGACCCCCATCTGGACATTTGGTACATATAATTAAGTACACTACATTAGATGTGATACAGTTGAAAGTACCTGGGAACTTGTAGTGCTGATGTGAATTGGGGATCTTTATCTTGTCCGTGGTCATTATAAACGGACAGGTTTTATAATTTTTCTGGTTGCAAGGAAAGGTACCTGTAGCTGGTGGAGATGACAGGGAGCTTCTGACAATGATGCTTCTTAGATTTGGGTCCTAAGAAGCATCATTGCGGAGCATACCCTTAAAATTGTTTCCTTTTATATGTCCTGGTTGAATGTAACGATTCTACTCTTTTTTTTCTCATAAAGTGATCCTGTCTACCTTAATCAGAGGTCAGATGCATGCAGATAGAGCAGCTAAGCAGAGGAGATGCACGTTGTGAAGCCAAGTTGAAAGGGCTATGGACAGAGCAACAGAGGAAGATGTAAATTACTTCAGCTAGAACTGTCTGCCATTGCAGTTTGTCCCAAGTGAAGAAAACGAGCAGAGTGGGCAATAATTGTAAAAGGAATATCAAGGTTTTTTCCTGTGAGTAAAGAGTGCACCTACCAACATAGTGAGGATGAGCTACCATAAGGGCAAGGATTTTTCACGGTGGTAACAGAAAGAGTTATTCATGACTGTGAGAATTACCACATAAAATGAGTTTATATACCAATGTTTGATTCGAGAAGGATTGCTACTACAGAGTCAGCTACTGTATAAACTGATACCCTAACCATGTGAGAAGGACTGATACAAAATAACAGAAAGAGCAGCCCCCATTCTAGTTTATCCCAAAGGTTCTCAATGCCCCGTTGTCATCAAGGCTCTGTGTGCGCCATCAAATTTTTATACCAATCTTCCCAACTATGCCTTCATGAGCTTTACTTTGTGGAGGGGGAACAGTCATGGGGCTTCATTCCCCAAATTGTTCTCACAGTACAATTGTTGAAAATGTCTTGGTATGCTTAACCCTAGAACGCATGACCATAAAAATCTACACTTTCACATACCTGGGGCCTTTTAGGCCCATGTGCAAATAATAAATAAATGACCAACTGGAAATGACAAACAACTATATACCTGAGGAATACCTAGAGTTTCAAAATTCTAACTAAAGAAATCTTGCAGAAAATAGAAAACAATTAACAGGGCAGGCCTGCGAGGCCCCAGGTATGCGTACTAGGGTTAAACATTAAGATTTTCTTTTAATGAGCTACAGATCCTTGGCTAACCCTGAAACCTGGAAAACAACCTTATAGGTTTATTCTTTCTCCATAAAATTTATAGTGGGCAAAATACAGTCAGGAAAGTAACATTCTCCGGGCATTCAACAAACCTAGACTCATTAATCAGACTATCAGATAGAGAAGTATGATCATCATTTTATGAAACACACTTCCACTAGACCAGAGTCCAGTGGTAATGTGATTTACACCACTCCATCCATGCTTGCCATTGTGCTTGGTGATGTAAGGCTTGCATGCAACTATTCTCCATGGAAACCTTTGCCACGAAGCTCCTAATGCCACTTACTGTGCTTACGTTAAAGGGAACCTGTCACGTCCTAGCTACCCTCTGCACTGCCCCCATAGCATCACTAACAAGTTTTTTCCATTAAAATTGGTGCAGCTATAATGATTTTAAAATCTTTAATATACTTAGATCCTACCTGCTCATTCAGTCATAGGGGCATGCTTGTCATATTCAGTCATGGGTGGGCGCAGCATTCACCCACTGCTTGTGCTGCCCATGTATTTGAATACTGCTCCCGGCAAGCACTGATATTGTGAGACGCATGCACACTTGCAGATACATAACTTAACTTTGAAGTTATTGAGTCAGCAGAGCAATGATGACTTTTTAGCACTGTGCTCTTCGGCACTCAATGACCCCAATCTGTAACTTTGTCGAATGCCAGTTCATGGCTGAGATGCTGTGACTCCTAAATGCTTCCATTTTAACTCCATAACTTCTCCACCATTAAAAAGCCGCTGCTCTTTTGTACGGTGGCCTACATTTTTCACATACCCCCAGACCTGAGAGCAGACAAGGTGGAGGTGTTGGTCTGCTCCTATCAACCAAATGTACTTTTTAGGTTGTCCCCCTAGTACCCTCATTTATCTTCCCTTCTTTTGAGGTCCACGCTGTCAGACTCTACCTGCCCTTCTCCCTGTGAGAAGCAGTTGTGTATCGCCCTCCTGGCCCCTCCTGTCAATTGTTGGATCACTTTGCCACCTGGTTTCCACATTTTCTATCCTGTGACATCCCCACCCTCATCAAAGCATTACTTTAACATCCCTATTGATGATCCCCTCTACCCATCTGCCACTCACCTTTTATCGCTAACCTCCTCCGTCGGCCTTTCACAGCTTACTAACTCTCCTACACATGAAGATGGAAATACGCTGGTCCTGATCTTCTCCCGGCTCTACTCAGTGCATGATTTTACTAACTCCCCTCTCCCACTCTCTGACCACAACCTTCTATCATTTTCTGTCAAGAACTGTCACCCCACTCATGACATCCCCAATTTCCACATGTTACATGCACGCTGCCTAAGTTCAGCTATGGGCGAGCCTGGTTACATAAATTCGCTGGAATAATGGGGGAACTAATTACTCAGGGTGACCATAGGCTGCAGCTTTTCTCAGGCACACGATAGATTCAGTTGCTGATCAGACACAGTAATAACAATAAAATCTTCTTTGCAGCACAGCAGTACACAGTCTATAATCCAGTAGCACAGTACAGCACAGTTTTATTGCATACACAACCACAGGCTTTTCCTACACAAGGACTCAATAGTACACAGCATTCTTTCTCCTGTATGGAGATGGAGGGGGGGGGAGGGTTTGATTGGGAAGATGATCCGTATGACAGGATTCCTTCCATTCCTTATCTTCCTGGCCAATAATCCTCCACACTGTTAGCTCAGGGAGTCAAACTGACCTTTGTTTAGCTTCCCTCTTGACCTTACTTCTGTTCCCTTGCCTTCTGTGAGATACAGATCATAAGCCACCACCTTTCTCTTCGGCTACAGCCAGACAGTAAATAACTTCCCCACAATCCCCCTGGGGCTCTGCTAAAAACACTCCCCTTCTCCTGTGACTGTGTTAACCCCTCTGGTTCCTGGATGCTTCTGGAGCACAACACTTCCTGTCTCATGTGCTTGTGTTACTTCTAATAGTTTCTGAATGCTTTTAAAGCAACAGCACTACATCTGCATGCCACACTCTTCAGCAGCAATACTTCTGCATGTCACACTCTTCCCTCCTTTTTGAATGTTGTCCTCAACATTCATCTTAATTGGTCAATCTGACTAATTCTGAGACAGTGGTGAAATTTGGATAACTTTAAATACAAATTGGTACTGTGAAATTGGTATAACGTTCATAAACATTGATAACAACCTACTCTTACAACATTTCTCTTGTAGAATGCCTGTAAGAAATAAACAATTAAAACAATTAAAAAAATCAGCATCTCTTCAGCTGGAGCTTTTCATACATCTTCAACCAGCTCTCTCTCTCTATGCTTTAACTGGTATAGCAGAGTTGAGTTGAGGTGCTGTGCTGCTGTGCTTTTCCAGACACTTTTCCTCTTCTCCCTTTCCTCGCAAATTTTCGCTCAGGATTCCCCATGGGGGCCACCAATGTAACATGCACGCCGCCTAAGTTCAGATAGGGGCGAGACCGGGTACTTGAATTCGTTGGAATCCTGTGGTAATCGTTACTCAGGGCGACCATAGGCTGCAGCTTTTCTCAGGCACATGGTAGATTCAGTTGCAGATCAGACACATCTGACAAGAGTCTTCATAAACGGTAGAACAGTAACATTTAATGAGGCACGGCCAGTGCAATTCAAATGTCTCTTTGAGCAACAGGCTCCAGGAATAACAGTACAGTCTCCTTTGCAGCACAGCAGTACACAGTCTATCATACGGTAGCACAGTACAGCACTTTTAATGCATACACAACCACAGGCTTTTCCTTCACAAGGACTCAATAGTACACAGCATTCTTTCTCCTGTATGGAGATGGAGGGGGGGAGGGTTTGATGGGGGTAGATGATCCCTATGACAGGATTCCTTCCTGTCCTTATCATCCTGGCAGATAATCCTCCACACTGTTAGCTCAGGGAGTCTAATTGACCTTTGTTTAGCTTCCCTCCTGACCTGAATTATATTCCCTTTCTTTCTGTGAGATACAGATCATAAGCCACCATCTTTCTCTTCGGCTCCAGCCAGACTGTAAACAACTTCCCCACAATCCCCCTGGGGCTCTTCTAAAAACACTCCCCTTCTCCTGTGACTGTGTTAACCCCTCTGGTTGCTGGATTCTTCTGGAGCACAACACTTCCTGTCTCACGTGCTTGTGTTACTTCTAATAGTTGCTGAATGCTTTTAAAGCAACAGCACTACTTCTTAATGTCACACACACTGATAGAAATGTACACACTTTTAACAAGCAGAAACTTATGAAGAATTTGCAGTCATCATTGGCCCCAATCTACTCCTTTTCTTGTCCTTACTTTGCACTGAAACATTATAATGATACATTGCAAAGTGCCACAGATGAAGCTGCACCTCCTACACATAGAACAACTTGGCATAGGTGGTGACAACCCTGGCACATGCTAAAAACACATTTCCTACAGGGGTGCTCCAGGTGCGTCGAACGTCTGAGGAGAAAATCCAATTTGGCTGAAGATTTCGTTCATTATAAGATTATGCTTAAAACATACAACTCTGCCCTTCACCTCTCCAAGCAAACCCATTTCAATACCCTCATTACTTCACTATCCAACAATACTAAACATTACTTTGACACTATTCATTCCCTTCTTCTCAATCCAAGAGTACACACCCCGACCACCGACCTCAGCGCTGACAATCTGGAAAATTATTTTAAAGAAAAAATTGACCATTCACTGTCCTCCCTCCCCCACTGCATCTACAGTTGTGCTCAAAAGTTTACATACCCTGGCAGAATTTTTCCTTTCTTGGCTTGTTTAAGAAAATATGAATGATAAAAAAACTTTTTCTCCACCCATGGTTATTGGTTGGGTAAAGCCATTTATTGTCAAAATACTGTGTTTTCTCTTTTTAAATCTTAATAACTACCAAAAACATCCAAATGACCCTGATCAAAAGTTCACATACCATGGTGCTTATGGGCTGATAACATGCACAGAATTTGACACAAATGGGTTTGAATGGCTACTAAAGGTAATATCTTCACCTGTGACCAGTTTGCTTGTAATCAGTGTGTGTGCATAAAAGCTGAGTGAGTTTCTGGGATCAAGACCGACTCTTGCATCTTTCATCCTGCCACTGACATTTCTGGGTTGTAAGTCAGCAAAAGGGGAAAGCAAAAGAATTGTCAACGGATCTACAGGAAAAGGTAGTTGAACTGTATAACACAGGAAAGGGATACAAAAAAATATCCAAGGAGTTGATAATGCTAGTTAGCAGTGTTTAAACTGTGATTAACAAATGGAAAATCAGGGGCTCTGTGAAAACCAAACCACGGTTAGGTAGACCAACAAAAATTTCGGCCACAACTGCCAGGAAACTTGTTCGGGATGCAAAGAAAAACCCACAAATAACATCAGCTGAAATTCAGGATTCTCTGAAAACTGGCGGTGTGATGCACAATAAGAAGGCACATGATGAAAAATGGACTGCATGGTCGAGTTGCCAGAAGAAAGTCATTACTGCGCAAATGCCACAAAGTTTCTCGCTTACAATATGCCAAACATCACAGAGACAAGCCTCAAAACTTCTGGAACAAGGTAATTTGGAGTGATGAGACCAAAATTGAACTTTTTGGCCACAAACATAAACGTTACATTTGGAGAGAGGTCAAGGCCTATGATGAAAGTAACACCATTCCTACAGTAAAGCATGGAGGTGGATCGCTGATGTTTTGGGGATGTGTGAGCTACAAAGGCACAGGAAATTTGGTAAAAGTTGAAGGAAAGATGAATGCAGCATGTTATCAGCAAATACTGGAGGCAAATTTGCACTCATCAGCCCGGAAGCTGCGCATGGGACGTACTTGAACGTTCCAACATGACAACGATCCAAAACACAAGGTCAAATCATCCTGTCATTGGCTACAGCAGAACAAAGTGAAGGTTCTGGAGTAGCCATCTCAGTCTCCTGACCTCAATATCATTGAGCCACTCTGGGGAGATCGCAAGTGCACAGTTCATGCTAGACAGCCCAGGAATTTACAGGAATTGGAGGCTTGTTGCCAAGAAGAATGGGCAGCCTTACCATCTGAGAAAATAAAGAACCTCATCCAAAACTACCACAAAAGACTTCAAGCTGTCATTGAAGTTAGAGGGGGCAATACACGGTATTAAGAACTGGGGTATGTGAACTTTTGATCAGGGTCATTTGGATGTTTTTGGTTGTCATTAAGATTTAGAAAGATAAAACACAGTAGTTTGACAATAAATAGCTTCACCTAATCAATAACTATGAGTGGAGAAAAAGTTTTTTGTTATCATTCATATTTTCTGAAACAAGGCCAAGAAAGGAAAACTTGTGTAAACTTTTGAGCACAACTGTAGCTCACTTTCTGTCTTTGAACTAATCACGAAAGGAGAAGTGATCAGGCTCCTCACATATTCTCGCCCCACTACTTGCACCAGTGATCCTATTCCATCACATCTTCTCTAGTGCATTTTCACGACTGTCACCACTCACCTAAGTAAAATATTCAACCTCTCGCTCTCATCTGGTATCTTTCAATGCTAATTTAAAAATGCCAGCATATATCCATTACTTTAAAAAAACATCCCTCAACCAAAACTGTGCTGCAAACTATATACCTGTCTCTAATCTTCCCTTCATCTCTAAATTTCTGGAACGCTTGGTTCACTCCTGTCTAATCTGCTATCTCTTAGATAATTTTCTTCTTGACCCTCTACAATCCGGTTTCCGCTCTTTGCATTCTATTGAAACTGCTCTCATTCATATAATGAGAAAAAAAGTTTAAAGCCTCAGAGTGTTGTTCAATATTAGGACCGTTCACAATATAGCATTGCTGCTCCAAGGAGAACAGCTGACCCATGGTAAAATATGAAGAAAAAAATCCAAGTGTCGGCAACTAAATAAAATCTTCAAAACTTTATTTCAAAACATAGAATAAAAATTCATAGTGGTAGATGAGATAACCCTCATACGCGTTTCATGCATGAGCTGCTCTTGATCACTGACTCAGTGATCAAGGTCAGTTCATGCCTGAAATGCATTTGAGCGTTATCTCATCTGAAACTGCTCTCACTAAAGTCTCTAATGATCTACTAGCAATGAAATCTAATGGTCACTACTACATGCAGATTCTTCTGGATCTCTCTGCAGCTTTTGACACTGTGGATCACCAGCTCTATGCTATGCTCTATCAGCCTCAAAGACATCGTTCTCTCCTGGTTCTCCTCCTATCTCTCTGACCGCTCCTTCACTGTGTCTTTTGCTGGCTCCTCTTCCTCTTCTTTTCCCCTTACTGTGAGGGTTGCTCAAGGATCAGTCCTAGGCCCCCTTCTCTTCTCCTTGTGTACTGCCTCTATTGGACAATAATCAGTAGATTTGATTTTCAGCCATCTCTATGCCGATGATACCCAATTATACACCTCTACTCCTGACATCACACCTGTATTATTATAAAGCACCAGTGATTGTCTTTCCGCTGTCTTTAACATCATGTTCTCGTTCTTCCTCTATCTGAAACTGAACCTGTCAAAAATTGAACTCCTTGAGTTCCCTCCCTCCACTAACCTACATATGCCCGATATTGCCATTTCTACCATTACTCACCAGCAACATGCCCGCTGTCTTGGGGTCATAATTGGTTCAGATCTTTCCTTCACTCCCCACATCTGATCACTCGCTCGCTCATGTCATCTACACCTCAAAAACATTTCTAGAATTCAACCTTTTCTTACCTTTCACTCTGGAAAAACTCTTAATGTTGCTCTTATTCATTCTCTTCAGGACTATTGCATCTCTCTACTAATCAGTCTCCTTCTTACTAAACTCTCCCCTCTCCGTTCTTTGGAATGCATAACCCAGGACTCTTCGAATATTCCCCAATACCCACAGTTTTAAGCGTGGCCTAAAAACGCATTTCTTTAGACTGCCCGATCGCCTCAACATACTTATCTAACTATCCCTTTTTTGTCCATACAAAATTTTCAACACCAGGACCCTCGTATCATCTGTTCACACACCCTACATGTACTTAGTAGCCCTTAGTGTCCGTACACATACTTGCTGCTGACCGGTTCATACAGCATTACGTGAATAACTTTTTTTATTATATTGATGGCTGAATCGTACAATACAAACAATTGTTACCATCCACCTTTTGTGTCTCCCCTATTTCCTCATAGATTGTAAGCTTGTGAGCAGGGCCCTCACTCCTCTTGGTATCTGTTTATTTATGTAATTATTGTTATACTGTAATGTCTTTTATTGTCTGAACAAGTCTCTAAAATGTAAAGTGCTGTGGAAAATGTTGACACTATAGAAATAAATTTATTATTATGATTAATACTTTGAAGGGAAGAAATTGTATGAACTGATTTGTTACAAAGGTGACATCCCATTGCAGTACTACTCTCAAATTCATTGACTCTTTGGAAACACCAATTCTTTCATACAGTAAATGTTTGCATTGGCAGTTTGCATGCCTAAGTGCTTGATTTTATATACCTGTGGTTTGCTTGATTTTATATACCTGTGGTTATGTGGACAAAATAATGATACATATAAAGATTTTTTTAACATGTCACTGTTCGACAATATGTACATGTAAAGATAATATATTTAAATAAAACATAACAACACATTAACTTGATAATATATTAAACAATTCACAGATACATTATTTCTTTTTGTAACGCAAATATTACATGGTATTTAAAAAAAAACTTCCAGATAGTATTTTTTAAATAAAGGTTCACCAGTTTATTACTTGGACCATAATTAAAATGTTATCTCATTGTTAAATTAAAAAATGGTTTGAGCATGCCATATTTGTAGAAAATAAAAAATACAACTTATCAAAACAAATAAGGTCAGTGCTATCATATTTCCTATAGGTAATTATTTAGTCAGAACAGTAATAGTTTACAAAAAAGTGAAATCAAATTTTAGAATTTATTGTATTACCTTGTGACCCTAAGAAATGTAGTCATCATCCAAGAAGTCAATGTGCTTTGAGTACTTTTTGTTATTTAAGC
Organism: Phyllobates terribilis; assembly: GCF_046119375.1. Taxonomy (NCBI): domain Eukaryota; kingdom Metazoa; phylum Chordata; class Amphibia; order Anura; family Dendrobatidae; genus Phyllobates; species Phyllobates terribilis. The sequence goes on along the minus strand of NW_027362764.1, from coordinate 527,057,837 downwards.
TGTTAGTAAACAGCAAGTATTACTGCATTATGAAACTATTCTGCACATAACACATCTGCATCTCTGGCTGCTATGGGCATAAAAGGGGACAAACTTAAGGTGTGGCACCCATGCTCCCCTGACCTCAATCCCATTGAGAACCTCTGGAGCATCATCAAAAGGAGTGTCTATGATGGCGGGAGGCAGTTCACATCTAAGCAACAGCTCTGGGAGGGTATTCTGTCCTCATGCAAAACAATTGAAGCAGAAACCATCCAAAACCTGACAAATTCAATGGACGAGAGAGTTCAGAAGCTCCTTTCGAACAAGCGGTCCTATGTGCAAATGTAACATCACCTAGAATAAAGTTTTGAGTTGAAAACTGATTGATTTCAGTTTGTAATAACCTGCTAATGCTTATAATTTCAAAAATGACCATTTTTTTGTTCTTTATTAAAATGAAAAGGTTGAAAACTCTGCTGTGCATAATAATTTGGAACATGCATTTTGACTACCTCTTGAAGCTCATCAAGAGAATGCCAAGAGTGTGCAAAGCAGTCATCAAAGCAAAAGGTGGCTACTTTGAAGAACCTAGAATATAAGACATATTTTCAGTTGTTTCACACTTTTTTGTAAAGTATATAATACCACATGTGTTAATTCATAGTTTTGATGCCTTCAGTGTGAATGTACAATTTTCATAGTCATGAAAATACAGAAAAATCTTTAAATGAGAAGGTGTGTCCAAACTTTTGGTCTGTACTGTATATACAAACAGATAGATATACACTGTATAGATACACTCACTTTATTATGGGTCTTTACTCACTAGGTGGCAGTATTGCATTGAGAAACCAGAAAGTCATGATTTTACGGAAACATTCTCCATGCATTATTTTCAATTTACAAGTCTTTACACAATGCAAGTTAGATTATTATGATAGATTTAGTCTGCTGGAACATCTGAGTGAACAGGCAAATTTTGCATACTTCCTAGCAAATTCAAAATGACTTTGAAAGGTGTCCGACAGAGCGTATTTTAACAGATTAGAAAACATTTTAGAAGAAATAAAAATCTTAAGATCAATTTAAATGGTTATGGCAATGATTTTAATGAAACAATACATTCCTAAATCTCCAGACATACTGTGCTTGGCTATTTCAAAACAGAGACATAGAAATATATTACAAACGTATTTAATGTCTTACTATTCGCAAAACTGCAAAGTAAATATGCTTTTTGAGAGAGTATCATTAAAACATATTGAGTTGATTAAAGCGACTTTTCAATTTTTATTTCAGAAATCAATTGTACACATGAAAATAAGTAGCTTTGCAATGTATCTTATCAGAGAAATCTGTTTCTTTCTCCTCCTGGACAGAATATTTGTTTTCAAAATTCTCAATTCCTGGGTAAAATCTGTATTCAGTGAAGAAAGCATTTTACATTACTGAGATAGGAGATGACAGTTGCTACAGAAAACATTCTATGTATATGGGAGGAAGTAGGCGCTAGAGGCAGAGCTCCTAATACCTTCTCCTTTTGGCTACATAGAAAATTTTCATTAGCAATTGTCACCTCCTATCTCAGCAATGTAAAAATCTATCTTCTTTAGTGGTGTGCGGATTGATTCGAGGGACTCCAGTACTCGTTCGGGTCAGTGTTACCTGGCTGCTAGAAATAGGCCCACAAATCTCTTACCTTCTGGTGTCCCCGAAGCGCCTCGAAGGGCTGGCACAATGTCATCTGTGGGTAATGACGAATAGATGATGTTGTGCCAGCCCTGGCTAACCAAAACCATTTTCTTTTACTTTTTACTGTATTTATTAGTTTTTGGGGATCTGAACCAGCTACATTATGGTTAATAATCAGAAACTGATTATTGACTTATTTAGATGAGCAAAATGTTTGTTCATTGCATGAAACATATTTAAGCTTACTCAAAGGGAGTCTTTCACCCTCAAATGCCAATTAAACTGCATAAACATTTATATAGGGGACGTAGCCCCTATAAAAATAATGCCAGAAATAGAGACAGCTTAGCTTAATATGGAAATGCTTAAAAATTTATTTTTATTTACTATACAAATGGAGGCACTTCAGTGCACCCTTGGCGTGGCATATCTCTTGGTGCACTGTTGCATCCTAATATTTGCATATTAAAGCCAGTCCCCTGTCTTGATTAACAGTGCTAGCTTGGTAAGAGCGAGCTCTGTCTCAAACCAAGTCGCGTTCTGCTCATGTGATTTTACACTGGAGGAGAGCAGCAGCACATTCCCAGTGGCAGTGTGGGTGAGCAAATTGTGGCTGTGGGCTCTTTGTGACACTGGGTTCCTTCCTGTCAGCGGCTGCCACTCAATGTTCCATAAGTGTTGCGAGCAAATACAGTAGCTTCAGTGAAGAGGATAGGGACTTGTGACATGTGCATGCTGTCTGCTCACTTTAACATGCCTCCACTTAGCTGAAGCCACTCGAGCGGCAGCCAAAGGCAGAAAAGGACCAGGCATCAGAACATTCCTGAAGGCATATTGTTTGCACCCACACTGACAATTGGAGCTCCCTGCTGTGCTTCTCCACATCCCTGCACATGCTGATTTTAGACAGCACTTACATTTACCAATGGAGTGACAAAAGACCATGGAGTGTACCAAGCCATAGGCCACGTCGCCAAGGATGCACAAAACCATCTTTTCCAGTATCCAGCCCCACTCTGCTCTTCTTCTGAGTCACCTTATGGCTATTCAGACTCTTCAGGTCACACTGAGCTCTATATTACCTGGAAATGGCTTTCACAATGTAAGACTATGGAGTGTCAGAACAAGATTCTATAGGGTTTCATTGTAAAACAGACTTCTGACTTAGAATAGAAGCAGACCAGAGCTGGATACTGGAGAACCCAACTCCTCCTGACTCCTGACAGTCCCTATAATTCTCTCTCTGCCCAATTTTCTCTGGCCTCTGCAGCCCTCTTCTGTTTTCTGACGCAGTACTGGCCTTGTTGTTTCCTAAGATCCTCAATCATCAAGAGCCACTTGTGCCATTCTAATGTCAATACTAGTACAGTATCCATAGTTTGGTGGATAAAATAAGTTCTCACAGATTGCAACTGGAACTCGAGAACCTGCTACTCACTTCACTCCATATCCATCTCATTCCTGTTCCTTTTCCAATAGAGTATGACATGTACTTCCTCAGTGAACAAACTACTCCCGTCTTTTTCAGACAGGCCAAAACTCCACAGTAAAACCCACATCTGACATGCCGCACTCATTCCCCTGTATGCACACATTTTTACCATTTCCATATCACATGTTTACCATCCATAATCAGTTAATCCTTTTGAACAACAAAAAAAAGTTTTATGCATAAAACAACAGAACAATAATGCAGACAACACACTGTGGTAACAGAAAGCGATGCACTGATTCCAAAATAAACAAACATCTCCTTACCACCACCATACACTGCACAACAGGTATGGAAGCTTTAAAGCCCAATTGAAACTGTGGTTGATGCAACTACTTTAGCTCTCCTACTGTATACATGTCTCAAAAAGTCAACCCCTCAGTAAATCAAAATGATCTAAACCTTATTTTTTATTTGCAATGCCATTATTACACAAATTAATACAAATACTATATCAAGAGCTCTGTTGAATGTCACGACTCTTAATTACCATCTTACTTGAAAGACAGGAAAAATCTTGACAAAAAAGATACTGTACATATTGGGGGATTTGTCACTGAGCAGGGTTGACATACAGTTCTGCATGAGGAGCAGATTGGGAGGGGACATATCTTAAAGGGAATCTGTAAGTAGGAGCAACCTTCCTAAGCCGTCTACTTGGGCATGCAGGACATAAGATGCTGAATAAAATGATACTTTGATATCTGAGATTCGATGTCTTATTTCAGAGAAATCCAAATTTTTCTTATATGTAAGTTATCTCGTCCTGGGTATGGGGAGGACGTTGCCTGGAAGATAACTCTGCCTACAGAGCTTTTTGTAAATAGAAGGAGGGTGTTACCAGTGTGAGACAAGTAACTAACAGTAGAGGAGAACTGAACTTTGCCTTCTTGCAAATACATTTTTTGCAGCTCTCTGAACTCTGCTGTATTGCAACAATATTGCAACACTGTCTGTCTGTGAGATAGAAACTGAAGCTGAGAGGAACCTGTAGATGTGTCAGATATAATCACACACAGCTCTGCAGTGAGATCAGGAGAGCAGAGAGTGACCATTATATATATCACATTGGTAAATCCCCCTACATGTAAAATAAGCTCTGGAGGCAGAGTTATCTTCCAGACAACATCCTTCCCATAGCCTGGAAGAGGTCATTTATATAAAGTGATAAAAGATGATTTCTCAACAACAAGGCATCTGATGTGAGACATACAGGTACCGTAGGACTTTTTGCAGCAGTCTATAACATGTATGCCAATATTAATAGTTTAGATGTGCCAAATATGGTGATAGATTCCCTTTAAAGCCTCCAATCACATTATTCTAAAATTGGATAAACCCACTGATATCAGCGGAACACCTTATGAAGTGTAGGGGCTTCACTTGACTCTCTTCTAAGAGATGATGTTGGTGACAAGAAGAATAGGGCACTTTGAATTCATACACCCCTTTTTTCTGAGGGAGATAAGCGAGGTGTCTGACAGCTGCTTAATCTGCTCTCCCCATAAAGAACACATGAATACTCTTTAGAGTATTTATCTGTATAGTGAGGCAGGGGGCTAGCATAAACACATAGGCACAAATAGTCATCTGGTCAAAAGAAAATAGTTTTGGGATTGGCAGTTTGGCTCACATCTTCTTCTAAACCTCAGTTGGACTTCTTTGAACAAAAGTAATGCAACAAAAACTGCTTTATTGTGAGATAAAATATTGTTGTTTGTGCAAAGAAAATATTGTGTTTTGGAATATTAACTATTGCAAACAGATCTCTAAGGCCTCACTCAATGTGTTGTGTTTGTTACAAAACTGCGTCACAGTCGTGACCACTTGAATATTTGTTGCTGAGACCCAAGAACTTAGTGATGTCTGTACATAGTGGCTAGCCCGACAAGAATCACTAGAAGCAAAATTGAGCTACAGGCCTAGAAGGTATGAGAACAGAGGTACAGGACCCATTGAGACACATACTTCATTGGGTCTAGCTTGATGACTGTACTAGGTGCAGCCAAAGCGCGGTAGGATTGCCGCAATGATCCATGCTGCTGTGTGTGAAGAGTAAAGATGTTTAAGTGACAATGTAGTATTGGTGAAGGAAGTAGTTTTCCTCTGGCACTAAAAAGGGGTTAAAAAGCGTATTCCCAAAAGTTAGATCTCTCTCGGCTGCAGTTAGGTCCAGTTTAGTGGTTAGCTGTGATAATCCAGCCCAGTAGAGGGAGGGGGAACCTAGTGTTATTGTTGAGTACAGGAAGTGAATAATTCAGTAGTGTACAGGGCTTCAGAAAAGCGACAGGGCTTCAGAAAAGCGACAGGCTTCATATACTGGCTGCTAGCGTTGACGTGGGCCTGGGACACCAGACACAGGATCATCAAACAGGAGAATCCCTTCACAATAGTCCCCTTGGCTTGGGAACCTTGAGAGAGTCGTCGAGGACCTGGGGGCACATTCTGTCTGCAGGACTGCAGAAGAAATTAGGACTCAAGGCTAGTACGTGGAGAGAACTAGGATATGGATATACTGGATATACTGTCACTGGTGAGGAAGATTCTCCAGGGCTAAAGAACAGAGCAACAGAGATGCCTCATCTTAAGTGGGAACCAGGGCTGAAGTTGTATCAAGTACTTGTGGGAAAGATGACAATCCGTTGGGCCTTATCATTTATACCTACCTGTAAATATTATACATACTCCCAGTTACCCAGTAAAGTCTCAGTTGTTGTTATGAACTTTGTGTCCTCTGAATTCATTGCTGCCCTGGTTCCAGAAGAGAAATCCCTGGAGACAGCAGAGACTGGCTGGTCAGAAGTAAGAGGAAAACACCACATACAATGCAGCACATCAGAGGGAGGACACACTTTGTCTGTAGAGTGCCAGAGAAAGTATGGGCTACAGCTCGCCCACTACTACCTCGCTGGGGCACTTTACATTTGGCATAGTCATCAGAATGCGAGCTCCTTGCATGAAGAAAATGGGGAAGAGCTGACCCAGAATGCAGATGAAAAAGTGCTGGAAGACATGCGGCCCAAGATGGTGGCCAGAAGCAGGGTGTCATGCAAGATGTGGGAAAGACTTAGTGCAACACAAAGGGAAGAGAAAAAGGGGGGGGAGTGTAGACCTCCTAGGTTGATCTAGCATCACCCTGTCTCCCCTAACGTCCCTGTATTGGCTCTTCACCAATCACCACATGTGTCCCTCACGCTGACTTTCCCTGGTGTTTGGGTCAGGCTAGTGAAGGGAGGAGATAAGCATTAGTCGATCTCCACTAAACACTATAGACAACAATGAAGGACAAACAGAGGGAAATAGCTTAGCTTTAGATGACTCCAGAAAAATGCGCATGCATCCTCAAGCTCCAGAGAGACAAAATACTGCTCTTTCTAAAGACTTCACAGGTAGTAATGAATATCACTGGCACCTCCCTCTAGAACACACCAGGTTTTTATTTTTATACACCCAGGCCAGGGAGTTAATTAGCCAGAGGGAGGTAGCCGCTGGGTACTAGAGACAGTCTCTAAGAAGATGTCTGAAATGCCAAATGTAGAGATATCCTGCAACCAACTGCAGGGAGACTGTCAGTCATTTCTGACACACCCGTGACAGCTAGGTATGGGGAGAACCCAGTATATATTATGGGAAAAGAGGAGGGAGCCCTACAACTAGGAAAAGGGAGAGTGGAGACCCTTGAAAAGATCTGATAACAAACCCTGACTCCCCTATATATCCTAAATAGGTTCTGCACCTATAGCTGAGCAGGAACCTGGCCCTAGCTGATCCTAAGGCTAGGCTCTAGGTAATGGATGGGAGGAGTGAGCACTAAGTCAGCTCCACTACAACTGAGGTACACACAGGGGAAACAAACAGGGGAATACACTTAGCTCCAAGATGACACCGGATGACACTATAAGCAGCAACTCTGAGGGTCTGAGTATATTTAAGGACACAGGAAGGAAGTGCTGATTAACAGCAGAAAGGTTAGGATAACTCAGGGTCCTATAGAGAAAGGTATAATCCCCAAGCAAGGTGAGGATCACCGCTGGGTCCTAAAGAGAGAGTAATAAAGAAAAGCTCAGGGAGATGTTTGCAAGGCCAAACGCAGTGACCTTCTACAGCCGGACACAGTGAGACATCTAGTAGTAGATATGAGTCCTACAGAACTGATTACTGTATTGTAATACATTAACTTACTGGTGACATTCTTTCTGATGGAGTAGTTCACTTTGCCATCTTCTCCATGTGGCCCAAACCAACATGACAAATTCTTAAAATCACGATCGCCAGCAGTTTACAACAACACTTATTTGACTTCTCATATTTCCAGCACTATCTCCATCTATTCTCAACCTGCAAAAATTTCTCATCCTACTGTCACCTGACTGCTGAGCCTTCTGCTGCCGTATTTGTTCTTTTTACTGGAATTGCTGTGTGGCACAAAAACAGTGCTCCTCTTAGTGCTCACATAATGATGTCCACCACAGAGCCTCTTAGAAAAGTAAAACACCTCCTTTGTACTCTCTAGATGGTACATTTTCCCCTAGAAAATATTAATGCCATGTGCAAGTGCCCTAGAAAACAGTGCCCACATTTTGCCCCCTAGAACACATTTTGATGCCCCTTGTATGTATATTTGGCAGTCACAATACCGAGAGTGCCTTTATAATGGTAATGCTTCTTAAGTGACCACTCAACAATTAATATTTGTAGCCTGAGTCTCCACGTGTACAGTAATAATGTCCCCTCAGATCCATCAAGCATGGCTCCTCTATACACAGTATGAGGCCCGACAGATTTCCTATGCATAATATGATGGGCACACAGCTCCCCTATATACAGTACGATAGGCACACATCTCCGCAAGACAATATGATGCCAACCACACAGTATGATGCCCCCACTGCTCCACTATGTACACTATGATGACTCCCTATATTGGCATAAAGCCAATGGTGGCAGGCCCATTAGACGGGGGACCCCAAAGTAGTGGTGGAATGAGGTGGATAGGTGAGTATTGTATTTACGGGGGGAGGGGAGGTTGCGGCCGTGGAGAAGCTACCACTTGTGCCCGCTGCTAAAGGAAAATGAATATTCCCTCTTCTCCACTCCCATTGGCTTGGAGAAGAAAGAATATTCATTCTCTTTAGAAGCAACAGAGGATCGCTGATCAGCAGCTCCTGGGGGATGAGGGGACCACACATACCAGAATTTGGGATGAAGGAGGCCATGCATAGCAGGATTGGGGATGAGGGGGGCTACACATACCAGGATTTGGGGATGGGGGGGCCATGCATCCCAGGATTGGGGAATGAGGGGGCCATACATACCAGGATTGGGAATGAGGGGGCCAAGCATACCAGGATTTGGTGGATGAGGGGGCCACACATACCAGGATTGTGGGATGAGGAGGCCGGACATACAAGGATTGGGGATGAGGAGGGCCACACATACCAGGATTGGGGATGAGTGGGGCATACATACCAGGATAGGTGGATGAGGGGGCAATGCACACCAGGATTGGGGGATGAGGGGTGCCATACATACCAGGATTGGGGGATGAGAAGTGCCATACATAATAGGATTGGGGATGAGGGGGGGCCATACATACCAGGATTGGGGATGAGGGGGACCTTGCATACCAGGATTGGGGATGAGGAGGCCATACATACCAGGATTGGGGGATAAGGGGCCATATATACCAGGATTGGGGATGAGGGTTGCCATACATATCAGGATTGGGGATGAGGGAGCAATGCATACCAGGATGGGGAAATTTACCAGTAGCTGCTGCATTTCCCACCCTTGGCTTATACTCGAGTCAATAAGTTTTCACTGTTTTTTATGGTAAAATTAGGGGCCTCGGCTTATACTTGGTTCGGCTTATTTAAAATATATGGTATTTTAAAATCAGTGAGTACGTGGTGCTCATAATACTGCAGGACTGTGGGGTGTATTATACTATATGGGGGTTGCATTTTACCCTATGGGGAGTGTAATATACTGTATGGAGGACTATTGGGAGTGCATTATATTCTATGGAGGACCATGGAAGTTTATTATACTATATGGAGGATTATAGGTGGCGTATTATACTATATGGAAGGCTGCATGGGGCCATTATAATATTTTGTGGGCTATGTGGGGGGGGGCATTTTACTGTATGAAAGCAATTATACGGTGTGAAGGTTTGTGTGGGGTCCAACATACTGTTTGGAGGGCTTTGTGGGGCCATTAACTGTTTGTAGGGCTAGTGCGAGCCATTATACTGTATGTAGGCTCAATATACTGTATGGAGGGGTGTGTGTGAGTCACAGTTGGGAGATCATACTGTGTTGGGGTCACCATACTTGGGAGTGGAGGTAGGGCACAGTAGGGTTATTATACTGTGCATGTGGAGGCTAATGTGGAGGAATGCACCATGGGGGGTATCATACTGTGTTTGGGGGGAATTTTAGTTTGCATAATACTTTATGGGGGCAATGAAAGAGGAATCTAGGCTTTCTGCAGGAGGAAAATTGCAATGTAAAGGCTGGAAAGTTGTGAGATCTGCTCTTCTGTGACACAGACAAATATTTACTTATTTTTTTTGAAGCAGGGTGCTGCATCCTTGCTTGGCAAAGAAGGACCCAACTTCTCCATGGGCTCCAACTCTTGAAGTTTCCCTACTGATTATTTTGTGTGAGCCTATTGTGCTACACGCGCAGGCAGTATGTCCCCCCACATCCTGAGCCTAGACTACAGAATTCAGTGGTGGGGTCACAGACATTTAGCAAAGTCAATGAGTGGAAAACAAACAAAGGACCCAACCAGGCAGGAGAGTGAGAGTACCAATAATGTGCTAATGGATGAACCATCATAGCTCCCAACCGTCCCGTATTCTGCAGGGGCTGTCCTGTCCTCCCGGCTTCTATTTAGATTCACCTCTCTGATGTCGTGTGTAGCTCCTCCTCCTCGGGGGGTGGGTCTGCTCACTGGTCAGTGAATAAATTAAATTATATTACTCACCTCTACATACTCCTGTAAACACACCTGCTTAGGACTCAAACCAGGAATTCAGTATCCAGAGGCTGAAGCTCTAACCAGTGAGCTACAGCTCCCAAGGGTGAACATGGGTGAACATGGGAGAGCATGGGAGAGCATGGGAGAGCATGGGAGAGCATGGGAGAGCATGGGAGAGCATGGGAGAGCATGGGAGAGCATGGGAGAGCATGGGAGAGCATGGGAGAGCAAGGGAGAGCAGGGGAGAGCAGGGGAGAGCAGGGGAGAGCAGGGGAGAGCAGGGGAGAGCAGGGGAGAGCAGGGAAGAGCAGGGGAGAGCAGGGGAGAGCAGGGGAGAGCAGGGGAGAGCAGGGGAGAATTTAGTTAACTTGACTCTACAATGCAGTCAATGCATCCAGAAGCAGCTCATACAAGTCCATAGAAATACATTGTGTATAACAATGTATTTTTATGGTGCTTATTAGTGATGAGCAAGCAAGTTCTATTAACCCTTTAGCCGAGTATGCTTGTGTCGAGCTCCGAGTATTTACAGCTGCTCGGTGATATGGTTGAATCGTTCCCGTGTGCATGATTTGCAACGTGAGGAATGTCTATTTCTTACACATTCATCAAATGTAATAAAACTGTCAAACAGTTGCAAATCATGCACACGGGAGTGATTCAACCATATCACAGAACAGCTATAAATACTCGGAGCTCGGCCCGCGCATACTCGGACAGAACATACTCGCTCAACACTAGTGCTTATATACTGAGCAGTAGAAAATTATATTTTTGGTCCTATAAATAAAAGTAGTGAATTTATGAGAAATTATTTATTTTTTCTTTTGTGAGTCCCTGGTCTAAAACCCACAACCTCAAAACATTATTGACATAGTCACTTAGCCTGCTGAGCCACCAGCTCTATTGAGATGAGTGCTAGAATTCTGTCTACTTCATTTGTACTGCAGGCTGTGTACAATGAATGTATTTTTATACATACATTGTACAAAGCAGAATAAGAATTTTTTTTTCATCCTATGAAATTGCTAACAATGATAAAGAAAAACTCTTGATAATGAAATAAATATTGTTATTTTTAATGAGTATTGTAAAATAACATGGACATATTTGGTGTCCCTGTAATCGTAACGACCCGCAGAGCACAGCAATCTGATTATTTATAGGGATTGGTAAATGGCGTAAAAAAATGGCGCAATTTATATTTTTTCTATATAAAACCAATAAAAAATGTAATAAAACTGTAATGCTGAGGCCGTGTTCACAAGTAGTGTTAATGCCGTGTTCTTTTTTCTGCTTTTTTTTCTGCAAGTGTTTGCACCAAACGGCACAATAACAATCTTCTCTGACTATTGTGTGTTTGCTGCGTTTCTTTTATGCTTTTTCCCGCTAATTTGCGATTTTGGGGCAGGTAAGAAGCAGAGTTTTTAACGCTTTTTAATAGTGTTGAGCGAGCATGCTCGACACTGCTCATTACTCGCCCGAGCATCTCACTACTCGGGATGATCGGCGAGCACCGAGCATTTCAGGGTTACTCGGGCGGGAGCTCGGGTCTCCGCCCCGCACGTTTGGCGCTCTTTACAGAGCCAATGAACATGCAGGGATTGCCAGCCAGTCACTGTAATGCCGGAGCCATGTTGTTTGTGGGCATTACAGTGAGTGGCTGGCCGCACAGCGTCACCTCGAGTATTTAAAACCAGGCACCGCCATCTTGGACACAGTCGCCCGGTCAGACAGTGTAGGGAGAGTGCTGCTGAGTTAGGGAGAGATATATAGTGCGAAATAGGTAGTGTAGGGTCTCTAAAGCCTGCCAAATCAAACAAACAGTCCTTCTCAGGACTAATATCCATCCCAGATATCAGGCAGGCTGGCTGTATAGGAGACGCAGTGGTTACACCAGCAAACGCTGCATTACAGTCCTGTGTGCTCCTGTTGGTCAAATTGCTAGACTTATCCCCCGGTCTCAGGGGCCAGGAAAAATTCTTTTTGTTTCATCTAAATCCTGTATTTTTTTTTTCCTCAGTCAGACTGTACAAATACACGTCTTATTAACCTTTTGGTATTCCCCCCCAAAAAAAAAAAATTGATTGTGTCTGTGACTGTTCAGACACCAATATATCTGTTTAAAAGAGTCTGGTGTAGGCCATAAAAATAGAACTGTGGTTTTGCAGTTCCACGGGTCAAATCTCTTTATTATCCTGCTTTTGGAATTTTTTGCCATAAAAAAAAACTGTAATAGTGTCTCCTTGACTGGTCAGACACCAATATATCTGTTTAAAGGAGTCTGGTGTAGGCCAGAGAAATAGAATTGTGGTTTTGCAGTTCCACGGGTCAAATCTCTTTATTATCCTGCTTTTGGAATTTTTTGCCGTAAAAAAAAACTGTAATAGTGTCTTACTGACTGGTCAGACACCAATATATCTGTTTAAAAGAGTCTGGTGTAAGCCAGAGAAATAGAACTGTGGTTTTGCAGTTCCACGGGTCAAATCTCTGTATTATCCTGCTTTTGGCATTTTTTGCCGCAAAAAAACCCCAGTAATAGTGTCTCCCGGACTGGTCAGACACCAATATATCTGTTTAAAAGAGTCTGGTGTAGGCCAGAGAAATAGAAATGTGGTTTTGCAGTTCTACGGGTCAAATCTCTGTATTTTCCTGCTTTTGGCATTTTTGCCGTCAAAAAAACAGTAATAGTGTCTCCCTGACTGGTCAGACACCAATATATCTGTTTAAAAGAGTCTGGTGTAGGCCAGAGAAATACAACTGTGGTTTTGCAGTTCCATTGGTAAAATCTCTGTATTATCCTGCTTTTGACATTTTTTGCCGTAAAAAAACTGTAATAGTGTCTTACTGACTGGTCAGATACCAATATATCTATTTAAAAGAGTCTGGTGTAGGCCAGAGAAATAGAACTGTGGTTTTGCAGTTTCACGGGTCAAACCTCTGTATTATCCTGCTTTTGGCATTTTTTGCCATAAAAAAAAACTGTAATAGTGTCTCCCTGACTGGTCAGACACCAATATATCTGTTTAAAAGAGTTTGGTGAAGGCTAGAGAAATAGAACGGTGTTTTTGCAGTTCCACGGGTCAAATCTCTGTATTATCCTGTTTTTGGCATTTTTTGCCGTAAAAAAAATCTGTAATAGTGTCTCCCTGACTGGTCAGACACCAATATATCTGCTTAAAAGAGTTTGGTGAAGGCTAGAGAAATAGAACGGTGTTTTTGCAGTTCCACGGGTCAAATCTCTGTATTATCCTGTTTTTGGCATTTTTTGCCGTAAAAAAAAACTGTAATAGTGTCTCTCTGACTGGTCAGACACCAATATATCTGTTTAAAAGAGTCTGGTGTAGGACAGAGAAATAGAACTGTGTTTTTTTTCTCTTCCACCGTTCTAATCTCCTTTTTATTACCCTTTTTCCATTGATAGTGTGAGTGTAAGCAATTTTACTACATTTACAATGGGCAAGGCGCGTGGCAAGGGACGTGGAACTGGACGTTCTGGTGATGGTGCGTGTAGAGGATGGTGCCGTGGCCAAGGTGAAAATGTGCCACAACAAACAGCCACATCTTCTTGCTCCCACTTCTTGACTGAATTATTAGGGAAGCACACTACAACACCAGTATTGCGAACTGATCAGTGTGAACAGGTTATTAATTGGATAGCAGATAATACTTCCAGTTACCTGGGCACCACCACCTCCGGTCTGTCTTCCACACGGTCAAGTTTTAGTAGCCGTGATTCTCGACCGCATACTCCTCTACACCCTGATGCTCCTTCCTCCCACCATGCCGAGTGTCGTCAGACAGCAACTGATCCCACACTTGGACACTCTGAAGATCTGTTCACTGGTCCATTTCCATATTTGTGCCCCTCGCCTGCTCCACTTGAAATGGTGGAAGAGGAGATCCCATGTAGCGATGCCCAAATATTTGAACAGCCACGGCCACAGGAAGTCGACGCTGTCAATTTGTCACAAGAGGTGGACGACGACGAGACACCATTGCCACGAAGTGAGGAGGAGGATCGTGGTGCACAAGTGGAAGAGGAAGAGGAGGTGGATGATCTAGTAACTGACCCAATGTGGCAGGAGGACACGCAGAGTAAGGCCAGCAGCACACAGGGGGAGGGAGGCAGAGTAGCCAAACAGGGAGGAAGAAGCTGTGTGGTGGCCACACACAGAAGGCGGGCAACGGTTCCCCATAACACCAACACGAGGGACGTTGCCATTACAACCGGTAGGTCTTCCAGAGTCTGGAATTTTTTTAAAGATTCTGCTGAAAACCCCAAAAAGGCCATTTGAACAACCTGCCATGCCAGCATCAGCAGGGGTGACAAAACTACCAGCCTGACCACCACCAGCATGATCAGGCACATGTCAGCAAAGCACCCGACTTTGTGGGGCGAACCCCAGGGTCCACAAACAGTGTCAGCGGGTGTCACCACTGCTTCTTCCGCTGTTGTGCGTGTAATAGAACCCCCTGTTGTGTGTGCAAGGCAATCCCCTGTCCATACTGCATGCAAAGATGCCCCCTCCTCTCAGTCTTCACTTGTTATGGCAGTTTCTCAAGAAACGGCATGAACGTCCACGTCCACGTCCCACCGCAGCATTCAACTGTCCATATCCCAGAGCTTTGAACGAAAGTGCAAATTTGCAGCCAATGCCCACAGGCCACAGTCCTATATTCGCACATTTCACGACTGCTTGCGTTGGAAATGCTGCCTTTTAGGCTGGTGGAGATGGAATTCTTCCGCAACCTTATGGCAGTGCCAGTCCCTCGGTACTCGGTCCCCAGCCGACACTATTTTGCCCGGTGTGCCATCCCAGCACTACACAAGCACGTGTCCCAAAACATCTGCCGTGCCCTCAACAACGCAGTTACTGGGAGAGTCCACCTGACAACGGACACGTGGACAAGTGCTTGTGGCCAGGGACGGTACATCTCCCGGACGCACACTGGGTAAACATAGTGGAAGCCGGGACCCATTCGGACCTTGGGATGGAACAAATCCTCCCCACACCGAGGATTGCGGGCCCTATGTCAGTCAGAGTTGCCCCCACAGTGTAAAGCTCCTGCGTATCATCCTCCTCCTCCTCCTCATGTTCAGCCTCCATCTCAGATATCACCACATCAGTTACAAGCTGGGATCACTGCAGTACTGTCTCAGCCAAGCGGCAACAGGCTGTGCTGAAACTCATAAGCTTAGGTGATAAACCTCACACTGCTTGTGAGTTGTGGACAGCTGTGAAAGAGCTGCAGATCTGTGGCTGAGACCACTGAACCTACATCCAGGCATGGTCGTGTGTGACAATGGCCGTAACCTGGTGGCGGCTCTGAGGGGAGGCAAGATCACACACGTACCATGCCTGGCTCATGTGCTTAACCTCGTGGTTCAGCGTTTTTTTAAATCGTACCCCGAGTTGCCTGATCTGCTCGTCAAAGTACACCGCCTGTCTGCTCATTTTCGGAAGTCGGCTACAGCTTCCGCCGCCCTTGCTGTGTTGCAGCAGCGTTTTCAGCTTCCGGCACACCGACTGGTGTGTGATGTCCCCACACGTTGGAACTCTACCCTCCACATGTTGCAAAGGATTTGTGAGCAGAAGAGAGCGGCCGTCGATATTCACGTCAGACGCCACACATAAGACCTCAGGAGTGGACCTTGATGTCTGACATATGTACCATCCTGACAAACTTTGAGGAGTCCACCAAGATGGTGAGTGGCGATGACGCCATCATTAGGGTCAGCATCCCACTTGTCTGTCTTTTGCAACGCTCTCTGCAGAGAATTAAAGAGGAGGCATTGCAGCCAGAGTATGATGAGATGGATCAAGAAGCCGTAATGGGCGATTACACACAGCCCAGCCTCATCTCATCCCAACGTGCATTGGGGGACAATGAGGGAGAGGAGGAGGAGGAGGAAGAAGAACAGGAGCTGGTATTATGTGCTTTAGACGGTAGTACCTGTACATCTGTCATACCGTCGGTTCAGCGTGGGTGGCCTGAGGACAGGGGGGAGGAGGAGGAGGAGGAGAGCATGGTGAGTCGTCATCTTGGTGAGGACACGGAAGTCTTGCCCGTTACCAGTCTGGCACGCATGGCTGACTTTATGTTATGCTGCCTTAACCGTGACCCTCACGTTGTCAAAATGTTGGGTGACAGTCATTACTGGTTGGTGACACTTTTAGACCCCCTCTACAAGAAGAACTTTCACTCTCTTATTCCTGAGGTGGAGAGGTCTACAACAATGGGGCAGTACCAGAAGGCCCTTGCTGCAGAACTCTTAAAAAAATTCCCATCTGAACACTCTAGCGGCAGAGGTCACAGTTCGTTGACCAACCAAGGCGTACAGGTGAGAGAGACGCATCTCCAATCCAGCAGAGGCAGGGGAACACTGTCAAGATTCTGGGACAGATTTCTGAGACCGGCCCAGCTTACAGGCCCTGAGGCGTGGGGTACTCTCACAAGGAGTGGAAAGTTTCAAAAGATGGTGAGGGAGTACCTTGCCGACCGTACCAGCATCCTCCGTGATTCCTCTGTGCCTTTTAATTATTGGGTATCCAAGCTGGACACTTGGAATGAACTCACTCTGTACGCCTTGGAGGTCCTGGCCTGCCTTGCCGCTAGCGTGTTATCGGAGCGTGTTTTTAGTGCCGCTGGGGGAATTATAACTGATAAGCGCACTCGCCTGTCAACTGACAATGCTGACAAGCTCACCCTTATCAAAATGATCAAGGGCTGCATTGGGCCAGAACTCTCATCACCAACAAATAACAGTAGAGTAACATAAAGTGAAATCCACTGTGTTATTTTGGGTGGTGTATTCCCATGCACCGCTTCACACCCACACATGGGTATACGCTTCCTCATTTTGGCTGTATTTTGCTCTTCTCCTTATCCTCAGCCTCCACCACCACTATACCACCAGGATGACCGTGGTCTGTGTTGCCAGCATTGCAAGTTCCTCCGTCCTAATTTTTGGCAGCTTTTGCTTGGAAGGCATAGGCAAAGACTATGGGTGACCCACTCCCCAATAATGGGAATAATGTTATTAATATGTTGTACTGCATGGCTCTTGTAAGGGGCATTAAAACTGTCTTGTTAAGCTACTGCGACCTCCACCACTTTTCCAAGGGGCATTAATATTGTCTTTTTATTCCACTGTGACCTTCACCATTCTTCCAAGGGGCATTAAAACTGTCTTGTTAAGCTACTGTGACCTCCACCACTTTTCCAAGGGGCATTAAAACCGTCTTGTTAAGCTAATGCGACCTCCACCACTTTTCCAAGGTGCATTGATATTGTCTTTTTATTCCACTGTGACCTCCACCATTCTTCCAAGGGGCATTAAAACTGTCTTGTTAAGCTACTGCGACCTCCACCACTTTTTGAAAGGGCATTAAAACCGTCCTGTTAAGCTACTGCGACCTCCATGTCTCTTCCAAGGGGCATTAAAACTGTCTTATTAAGCTACTGCGACCTCCACCACTTTTCCAAGGGGCATTGATATTGTCTTTTTATTCCACTGCGACCTCCACGTCTCTTCCAAGGGGTATTAAAACCGTCTTGTTAAGCTACTGCGACCTCCACCACTTTTCCAAGGGGCATTGATATTGTCTTTTTATTCCACTGTGACCTTCACAATTCTTCCAAGGGGCATTAAAACTGTCTTGTTAAGCTACTGCGACCTCCATCACTTTTCCAAGGGGCATTGATATTGTCTTTTTATTCCACTGCGACCTTCACAATTCTTCCAAGGGGCATTAAAACTGTCTTGTTAAGCTACTGCGACCTCCACCACTTTTCCAAGGGGCATTAAAACCGTCTTTTTAAGCTACTGCGACCTCCACGTCTCTTCCAAGAGGCATAAAAAGTGTCTTGTTAAGCTACTGCGACCTCCGCTTTTCTTCCAAGGGGCATTAAAACCTTCTTGTTAAGCTACTGCGACCTCCACCACTTTTCCAAGGGACATTTATATTGTCTTTTTATTCCACTGCGACCTCCACCATTCTTCCAAGGGGCATTGAAACTGTCTTGTTAAGCTACTGCGACCTCCACCACTATTCGAAAGGGCATTAGAACCGTCTTGTTAGGTTACTGCGACCTCCATGTCTCTTCCAAGGGGCATTAAAACCGTCTTGTTAAACTACTGCGACCTCCCCCACTATTCCAAGGGGCATTGATATTGTCTTTTTATTCCACTGCAACCTCCACCATTCTTCCAAGGGGCATTAAAATCATCTTGTTAAGCTACTGCGACCTCCACCACTTTTCCAAGGGGCATTGATATTGTCTTTTTATTCCACTGCGACCTCCATGTCTCTTCCAAGGGGCATTAAAACCATCTTGGTAAGCTACTGCGACCTTCACGTCTCTTCCAAGGGGCATTAAAACCATCTTGTTAAGCTACTGCGACCTCCACGTCTCTTCCAAGGGGCATTTAAACTGTCTTGTTAAGGTACTGCGACCTCCACCACTTTTCCAAGGGGCATTGATATTGTCTTTTTATTCCACTGCGACCTCCACCATTCTTCCAAGGGGCATTAAAACAGTCTTGTTAAGCTACTGCAACTTCCACCACTTTTCCAAGGGGCATTAAAACCGTCTTGTTAAGTTACTGTGACCTCCATGTCTCTTCCAAGAGGCATTAAAACCGTCTTGTTAAGGTACTGCAACCTCCAGCACTTTTCCAAGGGGCATTGATATTGTCTTTTTATTCCACTGCGACCTCCACATCTCTTCCAATAGGCATTAAAACTGTCTTGTTAAGCTACTGCGACCTCTACCACTTTTCCTACTGACATTGATATTGTCTTTTTTTTCCACTGCAACCTCCACCATTCTTCCAACGGGCATTGCATTTCCTCCTAATTTTAGTCAGCTTTTGCTTTTCAATGCATAAGCGAACACTGAGGGAGACCCACTCCCCAATAATGGGTAGAAGGTTTTTAGTATGCTGAAATCCACGTCTGTTTCAAGGGGCATTGCAGTTCCTCAAAATTTTTGGAAAGCCTTCCATTCACTGCTTAGGCCAACAGTGCACAGGAGACCCAGTTGTTATAAATGGAAAAACGGTTTAGTTAATGCCCTCTGACCTCCATGTCACTTCCAAGGGGCATTGGAGTGCCTCTAAATTTTTGTAGGCATTGCACTCAATGCATGCCCTATAACTGTGTAGCCGAACCGCTCCTTTTGGGACAGAAGCATATCCTACAAGATATGTGTGGTTGACTGGCCGGATATTGATGTGAATGGTCCCTGTTCCTCCTGCTCTTTCTCCTTAGCCACCACCCCTTCTATCATTCATCACATGGAGCTTTGTTTTAACGGGAGTCATAGAACGGGGATAGTAGCAGGAAAACATCCAGCAATCCTTGGAGGAGGTAGGATATGCGCCAAAACGCTGACCACTTTAGGCCTAGCTGCTACTACATACATGCACTTGCATTCCAAGAAAACAAAGCTGATGCTAACTTCTATCATCATCATAATGCTCCTCACCTTGGCACTCTCAACTCCCCTGATGGAGAAGCCAGGGCCCCCCGGAGGAGTCTGGTTCTCTGGTGGGCTCGTCCAATGCTGCCCTAAAGCAGGCCAGGGTAAGAAAAGTGTGCAGGAAGTTCCAAGGAGAAATAGGGGCGACTGGGGACCATTTATGGACACCCGGCCGCCCCCAGGCAGCTGGGGACCGTGTGTGGACACCCGGCCGCGGGGCGGCTGAGGACCGAGTATGGACACCCGGCCTCCCCCTGGCGGCTGGGGACCGAGCGTGGACACCCAGCCACCGGGCGGCTGGGGACTGAGTATGGATACCAGGCCGTCGACGCAGCCATGACATGGTGGCTGGCGTCTGCCTCCACATGCCTAAAAGTCCCAATTTCAAATGCAAGCAAGTAGTGTTGAGCGATTATGTTCTGTTAACCCTTTTGCCGAGTACGCTCGGGCCGAGCACCGAGTATTTATAGCTGCTCGGTGATATGCTTGAATCACTCCCGTGTGCATGATTTGCGACTGTTTGACAGTTTTATTACATCGGAGGAATGTCTATTTCTTACACATTCCTCACATGTAATAAAGCTGCGAAACAGTTGCAAATCATGCACATGGGAGCGATTTAACCTTATCACTGAGCAGCTATAATACTCGGAACTCGTCCCGAGCGTACTCGGACAGAACATACTCGCTCAACACTACAAGCAAGCTAGCAGTATGATATTGCAGGCTGGGGGTGGGTCGGTGGCAGGTTGCACACTTACACTTGCATTGCAAGGAATGGGGGAGGTACAATTGAACACTGACCTGGGACAAGGACTTGCACGGGGATAGTTGCAAGTCTGCATCTTCTGATGTGGCAAGGATCACTTCTGATGGGCACACTTTTAGGCAGTGAACTGGGTGTCAGAGATGCTTCCAGGGGTCTTCCCCATGCTGTTCCCATGTCTTTTCAGCACTGTATGCATGTGTCACACAGCACATGACCAGATAAGGTTGTAAAATGTTAAAATGACATTTCCCGGTGAATGCATTTGTCACGCTTGAAAGCAATACAAAAGTGCAAAAACGCATAAAAAATGCAACTTGTGAACATAGCCCAAGGTAGGAGGAGTATTTTTGTTTTTGGCTTTTTATTTTACCTTATACACAAGTCTTTACCCTGGAAAGGTGGTTCCTTAACATATTTCACAGGAAAACCGTTTCAGTTTCATTTTTGAACATTTTATTGTGAGCCCGTAAAAGTGGTTTAATACCTCTGACCACGTTGTTGACAGCAGTGGGGGTCAGAAATGCTTCCTGGGGCGATGCCCATGCTGTCCCCATGTCTTTTGAGCACTGTCACTATCGTTTTGGGCACTTTTTAGGCTTTCTACAGACTGCCGGGGGTGCCGCCGCAAAAATGCTCGGGTCTCCCATAGACTAACATTGGTCTCTTTTCTCGGGTCGAGCACCCGATTATCACGGTGAGCTTGGTCCGAGCTTCGAGCACCCGAGCTTTTTAGTGCTCGCTCAACACTACTTTTTAATAGTACAGAAAAGCTTTGATTCTGCAATTATGCAAATTGCCTCTTCAGAGAAAAAGAGGACTTGAACTCTATAGTGCCACCTATTGGAAGTAGCAATCTTACAAGTCACAATCAACCCTTTAACGAGTCGTGCAATATGACTTAGGATAAAAGCCAAATCAGAATCTCAATTTGCAGACACAGTGTTTAGGACTGTTGGCCCTCGTCAGTGCAAAGACTTGTAGGATTGCTGCTTCCAATAGATGGCACTATAGAGTACAAGTCCTCTTTTTCTCTGAAGAGGCAATTTTCATATTAAATTTCCCAGAGGAGCATTGCATGGCGAATAAGCCTCCTTACCTTGACGTGCCAGAGCTCGTGTGTCAGTCTCCATAAGAAGAAACGCTACCCCTTAGACCTTATTCTGCACTTAAACATGCATCAGCATTTTTTTTTCTTCATTCATTTTTTTCAGAAGAAGCCGAGGAGAAAATGCTCCAAAACCGCAGAGTAGTGATGAGTGTATTGTCACCCCTTTTGGCAATCACGCTTAGGTGTTCGCCGTGTATTTTCGGCATGTTTGGCATCTACGTTTGAGCTGCAATGGCTGCATGTGTGTGGCGGCACTAACATAAATGCCGAGCGTGCTTGCCTGCAGAGGGAAAAGATAATGGTAAGTGGGCATGGATTTGCTAGGGTCGTGGCCAAAATTTGCCGTTATTTGTCCCTCTTTCTGTTCTTCAAATGTTGGTAGGTATGGAACCACTACTTGTTGGCAATCTCTGGATAGGATGCGGGAGGGGCTTAGCACATCCATCCATACTGCACTGCACTCACTATACTACTCCAGGTGCCTTACAGCAGTAAGCTTCCCCCACCAGCGCAGACATGCTGTAGAGTCCAAGGCTGCATGCAAATACATCCGGTAGAGCTTTGTAATCAGTGCTGCATAACTATGAGAAACTAACTCTCTGTCTCATGCACTGTTATGGCCGCCCAGATCTGTAGTCTGCACTAGCAGGAAGGTGAGTGGATGCTCTAGAGTCACACAGTGCAAGATGTGAAGTGAGGAGGGGAGCTTCCTGTATTATGTCTCTATCCCCACTACCTTCTCCTATTCTCCACCCCACCAAAAGCAGTTTTTTACTGTTTACCCTGCACAGCTGCACTTTTATGCCCTACTTTCCCTCTTCCTGCAATCTAGTTGATAATATTACAATGTTTTCCTCCACTGCAATACCGTAATGATGACAGGATGTCCTTATCGTCTTCATGGTGCTTGCTGTCAGAGATACAGCTATCTCATTTCTTTAAGTCTGTGTATGTGTAAATTGCATAAACAAATGCATATATATATATATATATATATATATACTGTATTGTGGAGTTGCTACTCACTTGGGTGCGTCGGGAGGCAAACAGGAAGCATTTTCTTTTAAATGTCCATGTAGGTTTATTACTTCTTAAACCAGTCAAAAGCAAAAGGAAAGCAAACAGCCTTTAGTGCAGGCAAAACAAAGTAAACAGTCCTCACAGCTGACCTGTGAGATTGTCTGCTTCACAGACCTGTGAGTGCGATAGCAGAGAGACGCTTCCCACACTTACAAGTCTTTGAAGCAGAGAATCTCACCCAAAGGTCAGCTGTGTGAGCGCAGGGGGAGGGGGTGAATCACAGACAGACACGCTAAGTGCTTGCAGCAGAGAGCCTGTGCTGTCAGACTTTTGACAGAGGATACGTTGTGCACACTGTGGGTGGGGCTTTGGGGGGGCTCTTATGATAAGAACTGCGCAAACTCAACCAGCTGATCACCCACTACCAGGTCGTAATGGAATAACACCAGGGGGTGCCAGAGAGCATAACAAAAAATGAAAGCTTGCTATCTTTTGAATGAAACATCATTTTTTATCACTATAAATTACAAAACTATTTATTTCCACCTTTTAAGGTTGGTTAACTGTATTGTTTATGGTGGCATAACCCCTTTAAGCATAGTCTCTAACTAGCCAGTCCTGTGGGCACACAGGCTGGATAGCATCCAATACACGGGCTTAGTCTGGAGACAAGAGCACACTGACCATGTGCCAACCACGGCCTCCATTATAACTTGTTAACCACACCCAGAGATGAGGTATGTGGGTAGCCAGACCCGCTCATCTCTCCAACTACCCATAACTCGGCCCCAGATGCACCAAACAGTCCTCTTAGTACTGTATATAGAAATAATCAACCAAGCATGAGTAGTTTCAAACCTACTAGCGATAAACAAAATGGACATTCAAGGGGCAAAACTTACTACAAACGCAAATTGACACCTCCACAATCTCTCGAGAAAAAGTCTAAGTCAGCTAACTTGGAGGTAATTAATCTATCTACACACGCTTTATCTGATTGTCAAATAGAGGTTCTCTCTCTTGGTCTTAATTTTGTTCCGACTAATGGCTATGACTTTTTTACAGTTTTGAAGGACTTACAATTATTCCTTAGGAAGGTCATCCTCCGTAAATTACACACGAAACCAATGCTGGATGCGGACCTGGATACGACCCTGGAGAGAGAGGCTTTGTCGGCTCTGAATGAACTAAAGGGAGCTGGCGTGTCATTGACTACAGGTACCTTTCCGTGTTCGGTTCTGGCTAGATCTATGACTTTCCCCCTCTTCTCTCTTTGCCCACAGGTGGATATATTTAACAAACTTGTCAGTAGAGATCTTAGAGCCCAACATCATAATCTCACAAGTGGACAGAGAGTAGCCCTCAAGGAATTGCAATCATTCAAGGATGTGGTTTTTAAACCCGCAGATAAGGGGGGGAATGTCGTGGTCTGGCCGGTTGCGAAATACGAGAGGGAGGCCTTTAGACTTCTTAGGGATCGTTCGTCATATAGTACTCTACCCACCAACCCTCTGATGTCATTCAGAGCTGATCTCTTTGACATATTAGAACGGGCTTATGAACAGGGTATTATTCCCAAGAAGATTTTTGAGGGCCTATGTATTCAACATCCTGTTGTCCCTACATTCTACTTACTCCCTAAGGTCCACAAAAATCTTTTAGACCCACCAGGACGTCCCATTGTCTCTGGCATTGGAGGGCTGTGTGACCCTATCTGTAAGTTCATTGAGTACTATCTCCATCCACTTGTGGAGACCTTGCCCTCCTATGTCAGGGATACTGGTGACGTCTTGGGGAAAATTGATGGCCTGTATCTCGATCAGGGAAGCCTGCTGGTGGCTGTTGACGTCGAATCATTATACACTTGTATTGACCATACAGATGGATTACGTGCGGTGGATATTTTTCTGAATACCAGTAGTCTCGATGTCTCTCTCCGTGCGCTGATTCTGGAATTACTTGAATTCATACTCACACATAATTTTTTTACTTTTAAAGATAGATTTTTTCTGCAGAAACGCGGCACTGCGATGGGCGCAGTGTGTGTGCCATCCTACGCTAATCTCTTTCTCGGATTTTGGGAGAGGGAGATTTTTGGGGATGGCGTACGCGCCGCTACCCATGCGCAGTGCTGGTACAGATATATAGATGACATATTTATTATCTGGCAGGGTCCCGAAAGTGAGCTCCATAGCTTTATTTCCTTTTTGAATTCCAACGATCGTAATATAAAATTAACGTAT
Source organism: Phyllobates terribilis (assembly GCF_046119375.1). Lineage (NCBI taxonomy): Eukaryota > Metazoa > Chordata > Amphibia > Anura > Dendrobatidae > Phyllobates > Phyllobates terribilis. The sequence continues at coordinate 527,033,055 of NW_027362764.1, read as the reverse complement.
AGTTGGAATTCCACTGGTATTGATTTTTTGGACATTAGTATTACTGTCCAACAGGATGGCTCGCTGCAGACAGATGTTTTTCGCAAAAAAACATCAGTCAATGCATTACTTCATGCAACATCAGCCCACACACCTGCCACCATTCGGGCCATCCCTGTTGGACAGTATCTTAGGACTAAACGCATTTGTTCTACGGATGCGGCATTTGAGGCTCAGTCTCGGGACCTCCACCAAAGATTCCATGAACGTGGTTACAGCGCACGGAGTATTAAAAGAGGCTACAGACGGGCTAAGGGGACCCCACGGGACCTTCTTTTGACCACCACTATTAAACCACCTGATGGGGACCCTCCGATTAGATTTATATCGACGTACAACAGCCACTGGCAGGCTATCCGAGGGATTCTTAATAAACATTGGTCTATCCTCAAAACCGAACCAATACTCAATAAAATCTTGCCCAATAGACCACTGATGACAGCCCGAAGGGGGAGGAGTGTTAAAGATTCACTGGTTAGGAGCCACTATATTGCCCCTTCCCCGACCCCTTTTGGGGTGATCCAATCTAGGTGGGGATGTTACCCTTGTGGTTACTGCATGGCCTGTAGAAATATAGTCCGTACAAAGTCTTTCTCTGTCAATTCTGGCAGAGAATATAAGATCACACATCGTATCTCCTGTAGCTCTACATACATTGTTTACTTGGCCACTTGCCCTTGTAATTTAAATTATGTGGGACTTACGTCCCGTGAATTTCGTGTTCGTGTCAGGGAACACGTCAGGGACATAGCCGCAGCTCGAGATGCCTTGGACGTGTCGGTTTTAAAGTCCGTCCCGCGGCACTTCAGGTTGCGCCATAATTGCGATCCCTCACTCCTCAGATTTACAGGCATCGATATGGTACATTTGGGGACCAGGGGAGGGGATCCCAAACGCACTTTGGCGCGACTGGAGTGTCGTTGGATTGCAACCTTGGACACTGTGACCCCTGGTGGCCTTAATGAATACAATAGTTTCTCTTCATTCTTGTAGGCTCATTTTTCCCTTGTTTTTTATTGTGGTTTTTAATATTTTGTCGTATTATTTCAATAACTTTTTCTTTTTCTTCTTTGTTATAGTTTATGTACTTGTGCACCATTGATTATACTGTTCAATCATGTGTGGGACATTGCGGAACGTATGCCTTCGAGAATGGCAACAATAATCCATATGAATACCTAGTACCACAGATCATCGCCATGGACATGACGGACATCTATTCATTATATTTACATAGATACTATACCTTGTATATATATATGTCCCCTTGTGTATTATGGTGATGAGTTTTATATAGTAGATGTATTCTTGCCATTCTGTTATTTATGACCATCGACAGGGTTTTTTTATACCCATTTATCCTCTATTCCTTCTCCCTCACTGACACTATTGCCCTCTTAGTTGCCCTGACCTGTCATGGCCACTGCTGAGTCGCGCATGCGCGGTGCCGTCCCTGCTCGGCCGCGTCCTGTCGGGCTTCCGTACGCGGGGATTCTGGGTAGTGACGTTAGTGTGTGCGTCGCTGCCCACGATCCCCCCGGGAAACTAGCCGGATGTGACGCGGTGCGGCGGGACGTATGTCACCCCGCATGCGCCGCAATCATCAGCGATGGCCTCAAAGGTATTTAATGGTGCCTATCCTCCCCACAGCCACAGCCCCCCGAGGAAGCTACGCGAAACGCGCGTCGGGGCTGCAGTCTGGCTGGGTGGTGACTTGTGTCCCTATGGGTAAGACTCTCATTACATGCACGTTATCAATATGATTGTCTGGATCCTTCTTTCGGTTACTTTGGTCTCCAATGTACAATATATTACTCTCTGTGCGACTTCAAATGTTTAGATTGACGTACTAGCATCCCTATAGGGACCCACCCATACTTGCCGGTACTGTATTATGCTCTTTCCTACCCCGTTTTGATCTTTTATTATGTGTGGTATATGTGATTTTAATTTTTCTATAAATAAAGATTATCTTTTACGCTTATAACTGTCCTTGAGGGTTTTATACTCCATTTTTGTGTAGGTTTAATGTTTGCTAGGGAGTACCCTGACCACCTATTATGACTTTGTATGGTGATGTTCGGTCCAATTTTTTTCATTATTGTATATATAGTATAAATATAGAGTATTTGTATGTGTTTGTGTAAATAAGTGAATGTGTATATGTGTGACATTTTTAGTGATAAAATTCAGGCATTAAAAAGCATAATTTATACGAAAAAGCGACAAAAAATGCTTAAAATTGCTAAAAAAAATGTACATTTAAAAAAATAACTGCCAATTTTATATGCAAAGTTTGATTTTTTTTGTGTCCCTGACGTTATGGGGTATCTTTAATACAGGACAACCCTGTTAAATGATATGCACAGTTAGAGTAAACTTTTACAAACTCAAAAATAAAAAGACATGACTCTGGGAAACTAAAATCAAAATACTGCATCCATAAGGACTAAAAATTAACAGGCACAATAACTCCTAAAAGAAATGGATCTGTCACATACAGACACAAATGGTGATGGATAGCACTAATGATGAGCAAACGTGTTCGCCACTACTTGGTGCTCGCCCGAAGAAATTGTTGAGCACTCGCTCGGTGCTTGACAAGCTCAGCGCTCGGTGAGTATTTTCCGGGTTGCTCGGGCAGGAGCTCGGGTCCCTGCCCTACATGTTTGGCGTTCTTTAGAGAGCCAATGAACATGCAGGGATTGCTTGGCACGCACTGTAATGCGATAGCCATGTTGGTTGTGGGCAATACAGTGATTGGCTGGCCACACAGCGTCATCAGGTCAATATAAGACCTGGCGCCGCTATGCTCGTCACAGTCTACCCCGGAAACAGGCAGAGTAGGGAGAGCTGCTGCTGAGTCAGGGGGAGATTTGCTTGTTTATATTTAGTAAATATATTCCACAACATATATATATATATATATATATATCCATCTGAACTAACAGGCCTTCTGAGGACAAATGCAGCTGCATATTTTCAGTGGTGAAGGTGATAGCTGAAGTTACGCAGGCAAGCAGGGTATGTGACAGACCGTAGTGCATGATACAGCACAAAAGGGTCCATTGCATGTTCAACTTCTAACTGATCCTGCTGTCACAAATATTTGTAGACATAGACTCGGATATCAGGGGTCAGGACAAATTTTTTTTTATCTTAATCCTGATTATTTGCTAAAAAGCAATCCAGAGTACACCATTTTTCTGCTCCATTTGTTTGTTAGTACTGCAGAATACAGCCCGATCTTTTCCATATTACAGCGATAAAAATCCAGAAATTTGAACTGAACGTGGAAAATATTGTCCTCCATTTCCATTTTGTTGCAGTGTGTCAGTCAAGCTATTCACAAGAGGTCACTGTGAAGAATAGTATTAGTAAACTATAGACCTGCTATTTAAAACCGTTGTTCTCTGTCAGATGTATCACATATAACAGCTTTCCAAAATCAGCCATCTCTGGCTTCCATTTCCATTTTGTTGTAGTGTGTCAGTCAACCTATTCACACAATGTCTCTGTGAAGACTAGTATTAGTAAACTACAGGCCTGCTATTTACAACCGTGGTTCTCTGTCAGACATATCACCTATAACTGAATTCCAAAATCATCCATTTCTGGCTTCCATTTCAATTTTGTTGCAGTGTGTCAATCAAGTTATTCACACGAGGTCTCTGTGAAGAATAGTATTAGTAAACTACAGGCCTGCTATTTAAAACCGTGGTTCTTTGTCAGATGTATCACATATAACTGCATTCCAAAATCAGTCATTTCTGGCTTCCATTTCCATTTTGTTGCAGTGCGTCAATCAAGTTATTCACACGAGGTCTCTGTGAAGAATAGTATTAGTAAACTACAGGCCCGCTATTTAAAACTGTGGGTTCCAAAAGCAGCCATTTCTAGTGAACGTGGAAAATATTGTCCTCCATTTAAAATGGGCAAGGTGCGTGGCAAGGGACGGGAAAGTGGACGTGATGGTGATGGTGCCTGCAGAGGCTGAGGCTGTGGCCAAGCTGAAATTGTGCCACAACAAACACCCACATTTTGTTGCTCAACCTTCCTGTCCCAATTACTAGGGGACCGCAGAACACTACTTTTGAACACAGAGCAGTGACAAAAGATTGTTGTTGGATAGCAGATAATGCTTCCAGTCACTTTGCCACCACCACCATAACCCTGTCTTCCACACAGTCAAGTCGAGGTAGCCTTGAGTCTGAACCACATATTCCTCACTCTGATCCTCCTTCCTACCATCATGCCAGAGCGCCCAGCCAGCTTCAAGTTAGTCCAGAGGAGAACACATGTAGCGATGCCCAAATATTTGACCAACCACGGTCACACAAAGGCAATTGTGGGAAAGTGCAATTACTCTCGCAAGAGGTGGATGATGATGACGAGACACAATTGCCAGGAAGTCAGGAGGAGGACCAGGTTGCAGAAGTGAAAGACGAGATGTTGAATGATACAGTAACTGACCCAACCTGGCAGGAGGACATGCAGAGCGAGGACAGCAGCACACAGGGGGAGGGAGGCGTAGCACCACAATAGGCAAGAAGAAGCAGTGTGGTGGCCGCAGACACAGGGCAGTAAAGCGGAAGTTGCCAGTACAACTGTTAGGTCTTCCTGAGTCTGGTTGTTTTTTAAAGACTCTGCAGATAACCCCAAAAATGCCATTTGCACCACCTGCCAAGCCAGCATCAGCAGGTGTAGCAAAACTAGCAGCCTGACCACCACCAGCATGATCAGACACATAGCAGCCAAGCACCCCACTAAGTGTTCCGAACCCCAGAGTTCAGAAACAGTGTTTGGGGGTGACATCACTGCTTGTTCCACTGTTGTGCGTGCACGTCAATCCCCTGTCCATGGCGCATGCCAAGATGCTTCCCACCCTGCACGTGACATTGCACACTCTCAACTAGCACCATCAGCATGCACGTCCATGTACTAGTCCCAGCGAAGTGTTCAGTTGTCCCTACCCCAGTCCTTGGAATGCAAGCGCAAATATGCAGCCAATGCACACTACTAAATTCACACAGTTAATGACTGCTTTTGCTCAAAATGTTGCCTTTAAGGTTTGTGGAGACGGAAGCTTTCCGCAACCTGATGGTGATGGCAGTCCTTTGGTACTCTGTCTCAAACTGCCACTATTTCTCCCGGTGTGCCATCCCGGATTACACAAGCACGTCCCCCACAACATTAGCCGTGCCCTCAGCAACGCAGTTACTGAGAAAATCCACCTAACCAAGAACACATGGACAAGTGCTTGTGGGCTGGGACAGATCATCTCGCTGACAGTACATTGGGTTATTATAGTGGAAGCCGGGACCCAGTCGGACCTTGGGACGGAACACATCCTCCTGATGCAGATGATTGCGGGCCCTGCGTCAATCAGGGTTGCCCCCACATTCTACAGCCCCTGCATCTCATCCTTGTCCTCCTCCCCTTCAGACTTCAAATCCAAAATGACCACATCAGTCACAAGCTAGAAGCCCTGCAGCACTGCCTCGGCCAAGTGGCAATAGGCTGTGCTGAAGCTAATATGCTTAGGTGACAAACCGCACAACGCTGAAGAGTTGTGGACAGATCTGAAAGAGCAGGCAGATCTGTGGCTGACACCGCTGACCCTACAGCCAGGCATGGTCATGTGTGACTATGGCCAGAACCTGGTGGTGGCTCTGAGGTGAGATAAGCTCACACACGTACCATGCCTGGCCCATGTGCTTAAACTCATAGTTCAGTGGTTTCTCAAACCCTACCCTGATCTGCCAGATCTGCTTGTCAATGTTCACCGGGTGTGTGCCCATTTTAAAAAGTAAGCTACATCTTCCGCTGCCCTTGCCGTGCTTCAGCAGTGCTTGCAGCTTCCAGCTCACCGACTGGCGTGTGATGTCCCCAGGCATTGGAACTCTACATTGCAGATGTTGGGAAGGATTTGTGAACAGAAGAGGACAGTTTTTGACTACCAGCATCAACAAAGCCATCGGTATTCAGGTCACACTCCACACATAAAACCTCAGGCATGGACATGGATGTCAGACATCTGTGCCATCCTCCAAAACTTTGAGGACTCCACCAGGATGGTGAGAGGTGATGACGCCATAATTAACATCATCATCCCGCTTCTCTGTCTTTTGAAACGCTCTCTGCTCACAATTAAAGAGGATGCATTGCTGGCTGAGCACGATGAGATGGGGCACGTAACCATACAGGGTGATTCCACACAGCCCAGCCTCATCTCATCCCAACGTGGATTGGGTGACAGTGATGAAGAGGAGGAGGATGAGGAAGAACAGGAGCTAGTTTCATGCACTATAGACAGTACTACCTGCACAATTGCCATTCTGTCTGTTCAGTGTGGATGACCTGAGGACAGGAGGGAGGAGGAGGGAGAAGGAGGAGGAGAGCATGGTCAGTCGTCCTCTTGGTGAGGGCACGGAAGTCTTGCCTGTTAGCAGTCTGGCACACATGGCTGAGTTTATGTTACGTTGCCTTTCCCGTGACACTCGCGTTACCCAAATTTTGGGTGACAGTCATTACTACTTGGTGACACTTCTAGACCCACCCTACAAGGAGAACTTTCTGCCTCTTATTCCCGCGCTGGACAGGTCAAATAAAATGGGGCAGTACCAGAATGCCCTGGATGCAGAATTGTTAAAAAAAATTCCCATCTGAAACTGCTGGCAGCAGTGGTCCAGACAACCAAGGAGTATAGGCTAGAGAAACACAAATGCAATCCAGCAGAGGCAGGGGAACACTGTCATAGTTCTGGGACAGTTTTCTCAGACCCTCCCATCGCACAGGCCCTGAGGCTTGGGGTACTCTCACAAGCAATGAAAAGTTTCAGAAGATGCTGAAGGAGTACCTTGCCAACCATACCAACATCCTCCATGATTCCTCTGTGTCTTATAATTATTGGGTATCCAAGCTGGACATGTGGCATGAACTGGCTCTCTACGCCTTGGAGGTCCTGGCCTGCCCTGCTGTTTTACCACAGCAGGTTTTTAGTGCTGCTGTTGGAATTATAACCAATAGGCGCATCTGCCTGTCAACTAAAAATGCTGACAGGCTGACTCTTATAAAAATGAGCAAGGGTTGGATTGGGCCAGACTTCTCAACACCACCGAATGATAGCAGTGTAACATAAACTCAAATACAGTGTTTATTTTTGGGAGGTCTAACTCTATTCCCATGCACCTCTGTCTTCACACCCAGACATGGGCATACGCTTCCTGATTTTGTCTATTTGCTCTTGTCCTCCTCCTTCTCCTCATCCTCCACCACCATATCTACCATATCACCATATCTACATTTCTTGCAAGGGGCATTGGAATTCCTCCAAATTTTAGGCAGCCGTTCACTGCATAGGCAAACAGTATGGGAGACCCACTTCCTAATAATGGGAACATTGTTTTCAGGAGGCCTTCCGACCTCTACGCCTCTTGTAAGGGGCATTGGAGTTCCTCCAAATTTTTGGCAGCTGTTGCATTCACTGCATAGGCAAACAGTATGAGAGACCCACTTCCTAATAATGGGAACATTGTTTTCAGGAGGCCCTCCGACCTCTATGTCTCTTGCAAGGAGCATTTGAGTGCCTCCTAATTTTTGGCAGCCATTGCATTCACTGCATAGGCAAACAGTATGGGAGACCCTCTTCCTAATAATGGTAACATTGTTTTCAGGAGGCCCTCCGACCTCTACGTCTCTTGCAAGGGGCATTGGACTTCCTCCAATTTTTTGTCAGCCGTTGCAGTCACTGCATATGCAGGAACAGTATAGGAGACCCACTCCTTTCTTATGGGAACATGTTGTTACTGTGGCCGAGCTCTATATGTCTTTAAATTGCTATTGGGAATTTTCCTAAATTTTGGTAGCTGTTGGACTCACTGCATAGCCTATAACTGGATAGCAGACCAGCTCCTTTCTAATGGGAACATGTCGTACTCATTACTGAGGCCCACCTCTATGTCTCTTTAAATTGCTATTGCGTTTTTTCCTAAATTTTGGCAGCCGCTGTACTAACTGCCTACCTTTTAAGTGTATAGCAGATCCGCTCCTTTCTAATGGGAACATGTCGCTACTGAGGCCTACCTCTATGTGTCCTTAAATTGTTATTGGGGTTTTTCCTAAATTTTGGCAGCTGTTGGACTTACTGCATCCCCTATAACTGGATAGCAGACACGCTCAATTCTAATGAGAACATGTCATACTCGTTACTGAGGCCCACCTCTATGTGTCTTTATATTGTTAGTTGGGTTTTTCCCAAATTTGGGCAGCCCTTAGAATCAGTGCATTACCACTATAGGAGACCCGCTCTTTTATAATGGGATCATTTTTTTTTTAATGAGGACCTTCTCTGTCTCTTCAAAGGGTTATTGGGGTGATGGCTCTTTAAGAATAGTAACAGCCGCCTAATGGCCATATAAAAATGGTCTTTGTGATTTTCAGAATCCCTCCTTCATGAAACAGGATGTGTCTCATCATGCCTCACATATCACATGGAAGATAAGGTAGTAAAATGTTAACCCCTTTACAACCCAAGGTGGTTTGCACGTTAATGACCAATTCTGACCACTGTCACTTTATGAGGTAATTACTCTGGAACGCTTCAACGGATCCCCCTGATTCTGAGACTTTTTTTCGTGACATATTGTACTTCATGATTGTGGCTAAATTTCTTTGATATCACTTGCGTTTATTTGTGAAAAAAACTGAAATTTGGCGAAAATTTTGAAAATTTAGCAATTTTCTAAATTTGAATTTTTATGCCCTTAAATCAGAGAGATATGTCACACAAAATAGTTAATAAATAATATTTCCCACATGTTTACTTAACATCAGCACAATTTTGGAACCAAAATTTTTTTTTGTTATGGAGCTATAAGGGTTAAAATTTGACCAGCGATTTCTCATTTTTCTAACAAAATTTACAAAACCATTTTTCTTGGAACCACATCACATTTGAAGTCACTTTGAGAGGTCTTTATGACAGAAAATACCCAAAAGTGAAACCATTCTAAAAACTGCACCCCTCAAGGTGCTCAAAACCACATTCAAAAACTTTATTAACCCTTCAGGTGCTTCACAGGAATTTTTGGAATGTGGAAGAAAAAAATGAACATTTAACTTTTTTGACAAAAATGTTACATTAGACCCAATTTTTTTTATTTTTGCAGGGGTAACAAGAAAAAATGGACCCCAAAATTTGTTGTGCAATTTCCCCTGGGCATGCAGATACCCCATATGTGGGGAAAAACCACTGTTTGGGTGCACGGCAGGGCTCGGAAGGGAAAGAGCACCATTTGAATTTTCGATTTTAAAATTTGCTTGAATAATTAGCGGACGCCATGTTGCGTTTGGAGAGCCCCTGATGTGCCTAACAATGGAAACCCCCCACAAGTGACCCCATTTTGGAAACTAGACCCCCCTGGGAACTTATCTAGATGAGTGGTGAGCATTTTTAACCCCCAGGTGCTTCTCAAATTAATCCGTAAAAATGAGAAAGTTTTTTTTTTTTCAGTTTTTCATGTTTACAAATCAATTTGTGAAGCACCTGGGGGTTTCAAGTGCTCACTATGCATCTAGATAGGTGCCTTTGGGGGTCTAGTTTCCAAAATGGGGTCACTTGTGGGGGAGCTCCAATGTTTAGGCACACAGGGGCTCTCCAAACGTGACATGGTGTCCGCTAACAAATTGAATGGAAAATCGGCTCAAATTGTTAGCGGACACCATGTTGCATTTGGAGAGCCCCTGTGTGCCTAAACATTGAAGCTCCCCCACAAGTGACCCCATTTTGGAAACTAGACCCCCCAAGGCACCTATCTAGATGCATAGTGAGCACTTGGAACCCCCAGGTGCTTCACAAATTAATCCGTAAAAATAAAAAAGTGTTGTTTTTTTTCACTTTTTCATTTTTATGAATCAATTTGTGAAGCACCTGGGGGTTCCAAGTGCTCACTATGCATCTAGATAGACACCTCCCCTTGCCACCTCAATTCTGTGATCGACTTCGATCGCAGGATTGCGGGGGTTAATGTGCCGGGAGCGGTACAGGACCGCTCCCTGCACATAGTACCGGGTGTCAGCTGTGACAATCAGCTGACACCCGGCGGCGATCGCGCCCGCACAGCCTGTGTGCGCGCGCGATCGCGATGACGTACTAATACGGGTTAGGCTCTTAAAGCCCCGGGCACTGACACGTATTAATACATCATGGGCTGTAAAGGGGTTAAAATTACATTTCCCAGTGAATGCATTTTTCACCGTTGAAAGCAATGCAAAAGTGCAAAACAGCATCAAAAACGCTACGTGTGAAGGAGAAAGGTGTGGAGGACCATTTTTGTTTTTGGTTATTTATTTTGCCTTATATACAAGTCATTACTCTGGAAAGGATGTTCCTTAACATTTTTCCCAGGAAAATCCATTTTGGTTTTGTTTTTGTATGTTTTATTGTGAGTCCGTAAAAGTGGCGTAATACTCTGACAACATTGTTGACAGCAGTGACCTGGGAGTCAGAGATGCTTCCAGGGGTCTTACCCATGCTGTTCCCATGTCATTTGAGCACTGTTCCCATCGATTTGGACAGACCGCCGCGGGGGGGGCGCCGAAAAAATACTCGAGTTTCCCATAGACTTACATTGGACTCGTTGATTGGACCAAGCACTCGAGCTTTCCAATTTGGTCGACCCGAGCAACGATTACCCGAGCATTTTAGTTTTCGCTCATCACTAGATAACACCAATTGAATACAATTAGCTTTTTTTGGTGTCCACTTGGGTGTCCATCTTTTTAGTGGAAAAAAATGCATAGCTGGTTGCATCTGTTCTTCTAGTGAATGTGATGGAACTTAAGGCTGAGCCTCCTAACAAACACTACAACTCGAGTATGAACCTATACTGGACATTGAAACTTAGAGTGGGTCCCTCAAGTCAGTTCTACTGGTGTGCCCTAGGCACCCAATCCTTCACTGGTTATATTAGTATGGAATTAAAGGCAGAATATAGTCAAGGATTATCAAATATTATCAGATTGCTAGAACAAATTTAATGTTTAGACATTTGACAATAAAGTAGAAAAATACCGTGTCCATAACTCAGTTGCTAGAAAGAGGTTTTCCTACAGGCATCATTGTGTGGAACCTATAGGGATTATCTCTCCACTTCTTGGGAAGGAAAGATGATATTGACATTGAAGCAAGATCCATCTTTTTTTTTGTATCGCACTAACATATTCTGCAGTGTTGTACAGAGATTTTCATCACTCACACGTAAATTCCTGTCTCCTATGGGACTCACAATCTAATTTCAACTCAACATAAACACATAAGTCCAATTTCAAAATATGACTACGATCCATCAGTATGTTGAGTTGAAGGAAAGTAGAGTACCTGGAGGGAACTCGAGCAATCACGGAGGGAAATATAATTCTTAAGTAGATGTCATTAAGTTAATGTTGAATTTTATTTAAAGGGAATCATGTCAGCTTGCAAACCGCTATTATCCTGCATATATAGGTTTAATGTACAAGAAAATAGTGCTACAATGTTGCCCGGCCACCTAACTGAAAGTGCGACTTCTAGGAAATAATTAACTTATTTCCTACCGGAAGTCGCCTGCTTTCAATCATGTGGGTACAATTGTGGGTGCATGTGTGAGAGCAATTATGACTCGCCCCCTGGGCTGTGGGGTACTCGGTAGCCGGGCCGATCGGTGCTGGGGATGTCACGGTGGCAGTGACCCAGTCCGTGACCCAGGCCGGTCAATTAAAGGGAAAGTAAAAGGGGAATAAAGTTTTTAGAGATAATGTTCGTGACCCCACCTGTGGTATGCGGCTATATGGGGCCGCCGCTACGGTGTAGATCCACTGGACCTGATGGGGACGCAGCAGAGTTGGTTCAGCTCTCCACAGGTAGAGCTAAGCTCCAGGGCAGAATATGATGATTTTATGAGGCGGTAGATGTCGGTGCAGTGTAGTGCAGGGCAGGTGATGGCGCAGCAATTATTCAAGGACATAGTGGGGTACAGTCTTCAGGTTTTACTCAAAGTTGTTCAAGACTCCAGGTTACAGTTACCGGTGTGTAACCGCCCACATCGTCCTGTGTCCTCCGGGGTAGGGATCCAGCAATCACTCAGGTATCTCAGGAGCACTTAAACGGGACCCCGTTCTATGTACCTTTCCCGGTGTCTCACTGTGCTGGCTCTCACCCTCCTGCCCTGCGCCTCACAATTAGAGATGAGCGTTGTTCTACTCGAACTGTTCGCCAATCTCAAATTCGAGCTGTTTTGAGCGGTGTTCGAGCCGTTCGGCGAACACGAACAATTTGAGAAAAATTCGGCTGTTCGAGGTTATGTTCGATAACTGTTCGTGCACCAAAATCATAACTGGATTTTTTCTCAGTAATGATGAAAATTAATGTTAATACGCAGTTTGAGTGTACAGCGGGGTGGGGGGAGGGGCAGGGGATGGATCTCTGCAGGAACAATGAAGATCTCCATTTTTTTTTCTCTTTCCCGCATTTACAGTGGGGAGGTGCAATCTGTCAGCCTATCAGCAGCGCACACACGGAGCGAAGTGCTTTTTTTCACACAAGCAAGGGCATGTGTCATTGGCAGTGTATGTCACATGTCCTTGCCCTATAAGACCAAGCCATTTTCCCCGTCGCCACCATTTTCTCACTGCTGCAGCTGCGTGTTAGACGGCACCGTTGTTGCTGTGTGCGCTATACCTTGTTAATTTCAAGCCAATTTTCGCACAAATATACAGATAGCTTGGGAGTAGGGAATAGTTGTGATTGCAGTCCTTTTAAGGACTAGGTTACAGCATTTCCTACGACTTTTATCAGGCAGGTCTGTGCTCTTAAATAGATAGGTTGTGGGAGTAAAGACTAATTGTAATTGGAGTCCTTTTCAGGACTAGGTTACATCAGTTCCTATCAGTTTTTGCCAGGCAGGTCTGTGCCAGTGCTGTGCAAGTTTTTTTCACAGCATTTGGCGGAATCTAGCAAAGCTAATCCTTTTTGGCCTATTGCAGAGTGTGTTAGTCAGTGGAGTAGCCTATCTGTGTTGCAAGATATACCACCTGTGTATAGAATACCAATTTTTTTACTGCACCTAGTGAAGTAAAATCTTTTGGGCATAGCATCATTCTATTAGTCCATCTATACTGACCTCCATCAGGTTGCAAACTGAATCTAATTTTTTTCTGCATCTAGCTCTGAAAAAATATTGGGCTTCTAGCTGTGTGTGGGTCTTGTTCTATTAATCCATCTATACTGACCTCCATCAGGTTGCAAACTGAATATAATTTTTTTCTGCATCTACCTCTGAAAAAATATTGGGCTTCTAGCTGTGTGTGGGTCTTGTTCTATTAATCCATCTATACTGACCTCCATCAGGTTGCAAACTGAATATAATTTTTTTCTGCATGTAGCTCTGAAAAAATATTTGGCCTTCTAGCAGTGTGTGGGACTTGTTCTATTAGTCCACCTATACTGACCTCCATCAGGTTGCAAACTGAATATATTTTTTTCTGCATCTACCTCTGAAAAAATATTGGGCTTCTAGCTGTGTGAGGGACTTGTTGTATTAGTCCATCTATACTGACCTCCATCAGGTTGCAAACTGAATATATTTTTTTCTGCATCTACCTCTGAAAAAATATTGGGCTTCTAGCTGTGTGTGGGACTTGTTGTATTAGTCCATCTATACTGACCTCCATCAGGTTGAAAACTGAATATATTTTTTTCTGCATCTACCTCTGAAAAAATATTGGGCTTCTAGCTGTGTGTGGGTCTTGTTCTATTAAACCATCTATACAGACCTCCATCAGGTTGCAAACTGAATATAATTTTTTTCTGCATCTAGCTCTGAAAAAATATTTGGCCTTCTAGTAGTGTGTGGGACTTTCTCTGTTAGTCCATCTATACTGACCTCCATCAGGTTGCAAACTGAATATATTTTTTTCTGCATCTACCTCTGAAAAAATATTGGGCTTCTAGCTGTGTGTGGGTCTTGTTCTATTAATCCATCTATACTGACCTCCATCAGGTTGCAAACTGAATATAAATTTTTTCTGCATCTAGCTCTGAAAAAATATTTGGCCTTCTAGTAGTGTGTCGGACTTTCTCTATTAGTCCATCTATACTGACCTCCATCAGGTTGCAAATTAAAAATAATTTTTATCTGCATCTACAGTACGTCTGAAAAAATATTTGGGGTTCTAGCTGTGTGTGGGACTTGTTGTATTAGTCCATCTATACTGACCTCCATCAGGTTGCAAACTGAATATATTTTTTTCTGCATCTACCTCTGAAAAAATATTTGGCCTTCTAGAAGTGTGTCGGACTTTCTCTATTAGTCCATCTATACTGACCTCCATCAGGTTGCAAATTAAAAATAATTTTTATCTGCATCTACAGTACCTCTGAAAAAATATTTGGGCTTCTAGCTGTGTGTGGGACTTGTTGTATTAGTCCATCTATACTGACCTCCATCAGGTTGCAAACTGAATATATTTTTTTCTGCATCTACCTCTGAAAAAATATTTGGCCTTCTAGTAGTGTGTCGGACTTTCTCTATTAGTCCATCTATACTGACCTCCATCAGGTTGCAAATTAAAAATAATTTTTTTCTGCATCTACAGTACCTCTAAAAAAATATTTGGGCTTCTAGCTGTGTGTGGGACTTGTTGTATTAGTCCATCTATACTGACCTCCATCAGGTTGCAAACTGAATATATTTTTTTCTGCATCTACCTCTGAAAAAATATTGGGCTTCTAGCTGTGTGTGGGACTTGTTGTATTAGTCCATCTATACTGACCTCCATCAGGTTGCAAACTGAATATATTTTTTTCTGCATCTACCTCTGAAAAAATATTGGGCTTCTAGCTGTGTGTGGGTCTTTTTCTATTAATACATCTATACAGACCTCCATCAGGTTGCAAACTGAATATAATTTTTTTCTGCATCTAGTTCTGAAAAAATATTTGGCCTTCTAGTAGTGTGTGGGACTTTCTCTGTTAGTCCATCTATACTGACCTCCATCAGGTTGCAAACTGAATATATTATTTTCTGCATCTACCTCTGAAAAAATATTGGGCTTCTAGCTGTGTGTGGGACTTGTTGTATTAGTCCATCTATACTGACCTCCATCAGGTTGCAAATTGAATATAATTTTTTTCTGCATCTAACCCAGCCAATAGTTTTGGCCTAATACCACAGTTTGGCCACTCAGCTCTGCTCGGTTACCATCCATTGTTTTTTTGTGCAAACAACTCCAGAGTTGTGAATTAGTTAACCACCAAAATGAGTGGAAAAAGGCCTGCTGCTGTTGGAAAGGGGAATAGGCGTGTTGGGAAGGGGAAAAAAGGTTGTGTCCGTGGGGTAGGTGTTAAAGCAACAGTAATATCTGCAGAAGAAAGACCATCTTCCAGCCAAACTAAAATGTCTACTTCTTTTAGCGGACAATGTGATAAGATCCCTTTCTTACGGCCACGCCAATCGCTACAAATTCCAGATGAGGCACAAAAACAGCAGGTGCTTCAATGGATATCAAGTGCTCCTTTAAGTGGGCTCTCCTCCACATCAACTTCAACATCACAAATACTCCAGTCCTCAAAGGTGTCACCCAAATCGCACTTGGATCCTCACAGCTCCCAAATCTCCAGCTGCCCGTCTGAGTATGAGGTAGAACAGATGGTTGAGTCTGCAGAGCTGTTTACTCATACTATAGCCTGGGAATCAGAGGTCGACTCCAGCGCTTCTGTGAATCCAGACGAGGAAATGATCTGCACTGATGCCCAGAATCTTTATGAGTCGGAACCAGGACCAGACGCAGAAGGATCTGACCATAATGTAGACCCTCATTCCCAAACTGTAACTCCTGTTGGTGGAGACAATGTGTAAGATGATGATAAGACTCAAATACCTGATTGGAGCGACAACTTTAGTTTTTTGTCAGGGCAGGAACAGGTTGGCTCTGAGGACGACGGGTGTGATAACACACAGGGTGATAATGATGAGGTTGGAGATCCCACTTACTGTCAACCCACAGTCAGCCAAGAGATGAGGTCAGCAGAGGAGGTGGAGGAAGATGCTAGTGACGACGAGGTCAGGTTGCGCCTTCCTGGACAGAGACGTAGTACTGGAAGCACGTCAACAACTGCATCCTCAAACACAACTCTGCCTCTCACCACAAGTCGTGGTGGCTCTTCAGGTCGCATGGGTGCTAAGCCTTGCATAGCCTGGGCATTTTTTCAGATCGATAAAGATGACCCAACTCGTGTTATCTGTAACATTTGTCAGCAAAAGCTAAGTAGAGGCCAAAAAATACATAGTTTGAGCACTTCATGCATGAACCGGCACATGGACATGAAGCATAAGTTGCAGTGGGAAGCTCAGTGTGCTACAATGCGGCCTAGCCGGCCGGGCCAACCACCGTCTGCCATATCTTGTGCATCCGCGGCCTCTTCATCCTCTGTGACTGGGGGGACAGCAGTCACACCTGTTTTGGGGCGCAGACCTGCCACCTCTTTACCCGCAACAGCCAGCGTGATTGGCAGGTCATCATTTTCTTTGGAGGTGGTAACACCAGCTGGTGTTGAGCGCTGTCCGACATCGATAGCACCACCTTTGGATCAAGGCAACCTAACATGTCCGCCTGCATCTTCCTCACAGACCGGCAGTTTGCCGGGGACACCCTTATCAACCCCGTCTAAGCACAATAGCCAGCCCTCGGTCCCTCAGATGTGGACAAGTAAAAGACCATTTCCTCCTAGCCATGAGAAAGCTAAGAGGTTGAATTTCACCATCTGCAAGCTCTTGGCTACAGAAATGCTGCCTTTCCGCCTGGTGGACACAGAGGATTTTCGAGACCTTATGTCCGTTGCAGTGCCCCAGTACCAGATGCCCAGTCGGCACTATTTCTCAAAGAAAGGTGTGCCTGCGCTCCACCAGCATGTCGCACACAACATCACCGCTTCTTTGAGAAACTCTGTGTGTGACAGGGTGCATTTCACCACAGACACTTGGACGAGTAGGCATGGACAGGGGCGTTACATGTCGCTGACTGGGCACTGGGTAACTATGGTGACAGCAGGACAAGGGGCTGCTGTCCAAGTCTTGCCGTCCCCACGAGTTGTGCGTCAATCCTCTTTATGTCAAAGTTCCTCCACTGCTTCTGCCTCCTCAACCTCCTCTCGGTCTTCCACCTGCACCCAAAGCCTGTCTGGTCATGCCACAAGCTTTCTAACTGCGCAGAAGGGATCCTGCACACCTCCTTACTATGCTGGCAGTAGGGCTCAACGTCATCAGGCGGTTTTTACATTGAAATGTCTGGGAAATGTGAGTCACACAGCTGAGGAGTTGTGGTCAGCTCTGGAGAACCAATTTCATGAATGGTTGTCTCCACTGGACCTGAAACCAGGGAAGGCCGTGTGCGACAATGCTGCAAACCTGGGTGCGGCCCTTCGCCGGGGCAATGTCACACACGTGCCTTGTATGGCTCACGTGTTGAACCTGGTTGTCCAGCAATTTTTACCCCACTATCCCAGACTAGATGGCCTTCTGCAGAGGGCACGGTCGCTGTGTGCTCACTTCCGCCGTTCGCATCCCGCAGCTCAGCGACTTACATCTCTACAGAAGTCGTTGGGCCTGCCACTTCACCGGCTAAAATGCGATGTGCCTACCCGGTGGAATTCAACTCTGCACATGTTGCAGCGACTGTGGCAGCACCGACAAGCCCTGGTGCAATACGTTCTGACGTATAGCCTGGGCCAACGAGATTCAGAGGTGGGGCAAATCACGCTGGAGGAGTGGTCTCAGATCAGGGACCTATGCACCCTTCTGCACAGTTTTGAAATGGCGACGAAGATGTTTAGTGCTGACGATGCCATTATCAGCATGACTATTCCGGTGATTTACATGCTGGAGCACATGTTAAACAGAATTCGGAGTCAGGTGGTGGCACAAGAGGAGGTGGAGGAAGTAGAGGAGGAGGAGTTGTATGCGGAAGGGCTAACATCTGCAAGGTCCAGACGGTCTGCAGCACCAAGGCGGCAGGCATGTGAGGGTGGGGGAGATGGTTTTACCAGGGCGCATGGTAGCAGCCAAACTAGTGAGGAAGGTGCAGGAGCCCAGGAAGAAGTGGAGGACGAACTGATGGAAGACTCATCAGATGAGGGAGACCTTGATCACATTTCTGTTGTGCGAGGTTGGGGGGAGAGGACAGAGGAAGGAAGCATGATTGTTACCTCGCCACCAACACAACAGGGACTTGGTGCTCCTGGATGCGCAACACACATGAGTGCCTTCTTGCTGCACTACCTGCAACATGACCCTCGAATTGTGAGAATTAGAAATAATCCTGACTACTGGGTTGCCACACTGTTAGATCCCCGGTACAAAAGTAAATTTGCAGAAATTATTCCTGCCATAGAAAGGGATGCACGCATGCAGGAGTATCAGCAGAGACTGTTGCAGAATCTTACATGTGCTTTTCCACAAAATACCAGTGGTGCACGTAGTGAATCTCACAGTTCCAACTTGCCAACCGTGGGACCGTCAAGTGTTCAGCACTCAAACCGTAACAGAACCACAGTATCTGCTGGTAACATCAATTTTGCGGAATCATTTCACCACTTTTTTAGCCCATCCTTTGCAAGGCCACAGGAGACAAGAAGTCTGACACATAGTCAACGCCTAGAGACGATGGTACAGGAGTATCTCCAAGTAAACATTGAAGCCACGACTGTGTCACTGGACCCTTGCTCTTTTTGGGCTTCCAATCTGGATAAATGGCCGGAGCTAGCCACTTACGCCTTGGAGATCTTGTCATGCCCCGCAGCCAGCGTTCTGTCTGAACGTGTGTTTAGCGCTGCTGGTGGTGTGCTGACAGATAAGCGCACGCGGCTCTCCACTGATAATGTAGACAGACTCACGTTCATAAAGATGAACAAATCATGGATCCGAAACAACTTTTCTACCCCTGTGTCATCCTGGGGAGAGTAAAAGCTTGATGATTGGTTAAAATCACCCTACCAACCGTTTTAAGCTTTCAAATTACTAATCATTACTAATCATGTTTATCTGTATCTTGACTGGAAAATAATTTGGGCTTTGTAGCAGTGTGCAGCACTGATCCTATTAGGCCATCTATACTAAAGCTTCACCAGATTTAAAATTAAAAATAATTTTTAGCTGCATCTAGCCCGGAAAATAATTTTGGGGCTCCGAGATGCGCAAGACACATAAGTGCCTTCTTGCTGCACTACCTGCAGCATGACCCTCATATTGTCAGAATTCGAAGTAATCATTACTACTGGGTTGCTACACTCTTAGATCCCCCAAACTTTTCGATCAACCTTTTCATTTTAATAAAGACCAAAAAAATGGTCATTTTTGAAATTATAAGCATTAGCAGGTTGTTAGAAACTGAAATCAAACAGTTTTCAACTCAAAACTTTATTCTAGGTGATGTTACATTTTCACATAGGACCCCTTGTTCGAAAGGAGCTTCTGACCTCTCTCGTCCATTGAATTTGTCAGGTTTTGGATGGTTTCTGCTTCAATTGTTTTGCATGAGGACAGAATACCCTCCCAGAGCTGTTGCTTAGATGTGAACTGCCTCCCGCCATCATAGACACTCCTTTTAATGATGCTCCAAAGGTTCTGAATGGGGTAGAGGTCAGGGGAGCATGGGGGTCACACCATAAGTTTGTCCCCTTTTATGCCCATATCAGCCAGAGATGCAGATGTTTTATGTGCAGCATGATATGGTGCATTATCATGCAGAAAAATGATCTTGCTGTGAAATACACGGTTCTTCTTCTTGAACCATGGCAGGAAGTGCTGTTTGAGAAAATCCACATACATTATGGAGTTCATCTTTAGCGCCTTCAGGGATCCTAAAGGGGCCGACAATCTCTCTCCCTATGATTCCAGCCCAAAACATTACTCCACCTCCTCCTTGTTGGCGCTGTAGCCGTGTTTGCGTGGGGTGTCCATCAACCAGCCATCCTCCACTCCATCGAGCGCTGCACGGCACTCATCCGTGAACAAAACAGTTTTGAAATCAGTCTTCATGTAATGTTTGGCCCTCTGGAGCCGTTTCTGCTTGTGTGAAGTGGATAGAGGAGGTCAACAGGATGGCGTATGCACAGCTGCAAACCTCTGAAGGACCCTGCATCTTGTTGTTCGGGGGACGTTGGAGGCACAAGCAGCTTCAAAAACTTGTCTGCTGCTATGACAAGGCTTTTTTGCCGCTGCTCTTTCAACCTGACGTAATTGCCTGTAGGAAAGAGTCCTCAATTTGCCCTTATCAGCACGCACACGTGTGTACTGTGAATCAGCTACATACTTCTTGATTGCCAAGACACTTCATCCTGATCATCGCACAATGTTGATTGTAGTCATGCCTTGACCTAAACACTCCACAATTTGTTGCTTCTCAGCAGCCGACACATCCTTTTTCTTTCCCATTTTGGCAGAAAATGTAGGCTGCTTAATAATGTGAGAGAGCCTTCTTAAGTAGTCTTGCCTTTCATTGGACACACCTGCCAAACTAATTAGCACAGGTGTCTGCAATTGCTTACAGTGATATAAAGAGCCCTGACACACATCACCATCAATGAGTTTAACTGACAAACAAACAAATTCTTCCCTTATCACTCCTAAACACTTTTTGCATAATAATTTGGAACGCAGTGTACATGTGCTTTTCCACAAAACACCAGTGGTTCACGTAGTGAATCTTACAGTTCTAACTTGCCAACCGTGGTCTGTATGGAGTTGTTCAATAAAGGGCCCAAAATTAAGATAACATAGATGGGAGAGGTCTCTATGAATAGGAATTCCTATGTATTTGATAACCTGTGAGGGACAGGCAAAGGGAAAGTTGGACTGGATGGAATCCTATATGGATTTGGGGAGGGAGACATCGAGGGCCTCAGACTTCGCTGCATTGATTTTAAAATTTGACCATGTAACAAAGTGATCTATTTCAGGCATAACAGCAGGGATGGATGTATGTGATTGAGTGATATATACTAGGACATCATCAGCAAATAGAGAGCACTTGTACTCGGTGGCGAATTGATGAGAGCAGGTACTCCGTCACTAGGATGTATAAGAGAGGGGACAGAGGACATCCCTGCCTTGTCCCATTGGTGATTGTGAAAGGTGATGAAAATGTTCTGACGCACCCCCTGGGCCTTGGGACACCCGGAGCCGGACCCTTTTTGGTGGATGCTGGTGGTTGTAGTCTTCGTGGCGGCGACCCGGTTCCGTGGCTCAGGGCGGTCAAACCAGTGGCGGAACTATTTATGTGGTTTTGATGTTTAAATGTCCGACTACGCCACCCGTGGATTGCGGTCAGAGTGAACCGCCGCTACAGGGCAGACCGCTGAGGCTGGTGTTGTGGGTGCAGCAGAGCGTAGCATAACTCCCCACGGGAGGAGTATAGCCTCAGGGCAGTGTATGCGGAGGATGGGGGTGATGGTGCAGGGCAGCAGCCGTAACGACACGGAGTCAGTGATGCAGTCCAGGGCCTTTACTCACAGTTCTTATTATCCAGACCACGTCTGCAGGTAACGGCTGCCCACGTCGTACTGTGCTCACCAGGTGAGGGGCTCAGACAACTCCCAGATAACTTTGGAGCACTTCACAGGACCCCCTTTGTGTGTCCTTTGTCTGGCCTTTCTTACCAACACTTCTGTCCGGCTGCCTCGGGCCTCCTCTTGGTAAACTTGGCGCCAGTTTCCCTGACCCTATGTGGTGCCTTCCTAGCGGGTGTAGCGAGGGGCTGCGCCACATAAAATGTCAGAGCCTCCGGTTTCTAGCTGAGGGTCGTTTCCTGCCTCCACTAGTTCGGGGACCGGTCTCCCCCTTTGGCCTGACCCCTCCACGCAGGTGGATTCGGGCGTGCGGTGGCGACTCGCCCGTCCGCACCCCTGGGATCCCTTCATTCCTCGTTCCTGGAGCCTTCTCCGCTCCTCTTCCTTCCTTCTCCCTCTTCCAGGCCTGGGCCTCTGTTACTAGGCCCGCCTCCGGAGCAGAGCTCATGCAGAGCCCCTGCTCCCTGCCACTTCTGCTCAGATTTCTCTGCACTGAACTAAGATGGTGCCCACCTTTTATACTCCCTTCTCAATGCACCCAGGAACTGCTTCCTCCCTGCTCCTGCACTACAGGGTTCCCCTTCCTCAGTGTTCCCTCCCCCCACTCCAGCCAGGGACAGGGACTGTCGTGCCCATCTCAGGGGCATATTGGTCGCCCTGCCCCACGGCAATGTGGTGTAATGCATGCAGGTGTCGGGTCCTGATCCACACTCCATCCTTACCTGAGAGTGAGATATCACACCTCTGGGTGAGGTGGAATACGTCTGTAGCAACCGAGCCCTCAGGGTGCTACAGTTCCATTTATCTTCAGCCTAGGTGACGTATTGCGATACAGGGCCGTGATTTTGGCTATAAAAGGGTCCCCTAGACCCCTACCCCAAGCTTTTTAAGAGAATCATATATGGCGTGCCAGGAGACTCTATGGAATGCTTTCTCAGCATCCAACGAGAGTATCTAATTACAAATTTTTAACTGCATCTAGCCCAGGAAATACTTTGTGCCTAGTAGCAGTGTCTGCTAGTCAGCGGATTATCCCGGCTGTTAAGCAAGCTACACCACCTGTAGTTTAGACACTTAATTTTTTCAAAGGAAATGCTTCGGGACCATGGGATACTTAGTGAAGAGCATCAGGAGGCACCCCAAGGCATAGGGGCTGGGACTGGCAGTAGGATGCCTTGCAGTGGACAGCCGAGCTCGATCCTTATAAAAGCTTTTTAACTGCAGCAGCTTTAGTGGATGCTACTGGAGCTGGAATTACGCGGCTGCTGGCATGAGACTTGCCCTCCAATAGATCCTTGTAAATGGATTTAAAGTGTATTCATTCAAATTAGAGAGACAATTTAAATTAAAAAGCTTAGAGCTGCCTCCACCACAGGGGGGCTCGCTCGACCCACCAGCGGACAGGCACCAGTATTGGGAGAGGGGGGCTGGCCGTCAGGGTTCACCGCGGCTCTGGCACAAACCCGGCGACACGGAGGTGGCACGGGCAGGAGCGGACTGGCCGTGTCGGCTTCTCACTTTTTGGATTTTAGAAGGGCATGACATGCCTATATCTGTGTCTCCCCCTCCTTTTACTCCTCCACCTCTTTTATTTTCGCATGACTATATGTACTTGTCACTTTTCCATGTGTTAGTTATGTCTTCTGAGCAGTTTGTCAGCTTTTGGACACCTTTGAAGGTGTTTTCTATGTGTTTCTATGTGTTTTTGTTTGCCTGCCATTGGTTTTAACGGTGTTCGAAGGTGTTCGACGAACAGTTCGACGAACAGTTCGGCGAACACACGGGTGTTCGACGAACCGAACCGAACTCGAACACTACGGGGGTGGCTCAACACTACTCACAATCAGTGTCCGAAGCCAGTGGCCTCAGGCCTTGTTGGGCGATGTGCAGTCCCCTGGACCGTATGTGGCCACCTTTTCAGCAATGTAATTGTGGGTTTTGGCTGCAACACCTTGAAAATGATGCAGCCTCCAGTTGGCTAGCTGAGCCTGGTTGTTCTCCACTAGTTAAGGTTTAGTTTAGTTTGTTCTCCACATCAGCGAATTCGGGCGCATGGGTGGCCTCTGCACTCTCCGTGCCCCTGGGATCTCTTCTGTCTTCCGGGAGCCCTCCTCACTGCTCTTCTCTCCTCTCCTCACTCTGCTCCTGGGCCTCTCTCACTAGACCCGACTCCCCTCACTCTACTGAACTCCTGCTCCAAGCCCTGGAGCCAGGAGCATGCACCCTTCTGCACTGCTCTCCTGAGCAGGACTGGACCCTTCTAGATGTTTCTCTCTGTCTTTTATACCCTTTGTGTCTGTGCTCCACTGACCTTCCTCCACCCACCTCCTCTACCTAGTTCCACCCTCCAGCTAGGGACCAGGGACTGTGCTCTCCCTTAGGAGCAATCTCGCCCTTCTCTACTGAAGTGGAGTGTATTGGATGTGGGTGTGTTTGTCCCGGGTAGTACTCCCACCTTACCTGGGGTACCACACCTCTGGGTGAGATGCAGTACCTCTGTGGCAACTGGACCTGCAGGGGCGCCACAATTACAGTTATCGCTCACAGCACCACTAACTATACTGTGTAAGCTTACGATCTTTGATTGACAGGATACTCTGCAGTGCACCTGTTCAGAGAGAGCTGTCAATCAAATTTTCTGGGCATTCTTACAGCCGACGCTCACAGTATAGTCAGCAATGCTGTTAGCGATGACTGTAAAAGCTCTGTGCATGCCCCATGACTGCAAGCCTGTGGCTCCTGGGAAGAAATAAGTTCTTCTTCTTCCAGTAGTTGCACTTTAAGGTAATTCTATTTACCTGGTGATTAAAGGGATTGTCCTGTCTTAAGCTACAAGTCGGCAGTCACTCAATTTGACTAAGGCCGGAAACAGTCTATTCGGAATGTGGTTGGAAGTATGAAAATCGCATACTTGCGATCACCTGACCATTCGCGGCTCCCGACACTTGATGTGACTGCAGACTTGTAGCTTAGACAGGATAACACCTTTAACACTATATGTGTAATTAAAGTCATTTTCTAAGGTGATAGGTTCCTTTTAATACTGTGCTTAATTGAAACATGAAAATAACATTAAGTTAAATACATGCAGCTCATTTAAGGAAAAAAAATGAGTTTTTACATCAAGGTTAAAATATACATCTATTTAATTTAAAAGATTCATCTGAAAAAGTGTATAGACAGCATATCTAGGATGACAAAAGAAAAGTACAATGAGCCCAAGAGTTTCAAAAACAGTTGAAAGAAGAAAAGAAAGATTACATAGAACTTGTGAAAACAGTTGAAAGAAGAAAAGAAAGATTACATAGAACTTGTGTGCAATCAGTCACCAATGAGAGGAATAAAAGAAATGAACACTGAAGCTTTCTCATTCCGGTAAACAAATAATTTGTGAGCAATCTGCACTCAAACCTCAAATAGAAGCAAGAATTAAATGCGCCCCTAGCTGACCAGCATATACATATATCATTGGTCTGGTGTAATGAAGATTACCTGATAAAGATCACGATATGACAGCTTTCCTTTTGCATTGGCTGCTGAACAGCCAGAAACTGTTTTCAGCGGCCAGCCAACTATTGATCCAGTTCCCTCCTGTCAGTGATGCAGTTAATGGGAATTCCACAGGCAAATAAAAGCTACATTTTGTCTTCATTTTCATCTGAAATATGAGCTGGTCTTTTGTACTCTAGACAGTCATTTATTACTCATTTTCTTTTATTGATGTTTATGAGCTGAAACATAAAATGATTCTCAAATGCAGTTTAATTGAGGCAGCAGTTGACATTTTGACCATGATTACTGATGCGCCATAAACGGCATTAACACAACAAAACAAGGTTTAGTTTCATCGGTTTCTTGACAGTTTGTAACTGTATTTAAAGTGTATCTCGCTGTACTGTACATTAAGAAATATGTTCCTCTTCTGTGGCTATTGAGAGTTGTGGAAAATATAACAATGTCTGATATAAACTATGTAACTATGTAACTATGTAACTATATTTAGTGTAGGTTCACACAATAGTATAAAAAATTGGTCCGAGTTGGATCCAGAAAAGTGGGAAAAAAATTTTCTCACTTGGCATCCGTATGCAATCTGCTTTTTTACAGCATCTATTAATCATTTACAGGACCAGTTACAGACTCCTATGATACAGACGTGCAATGTATTTGTAAAAATCGGATGCTATATTGCGGCTTCGTATGACATTCAATTTTTCTCTCACTCTCAAATACTTAAATGGGCTCGCTCACATCACCGTATAAATCGGTCAAGTGCTATCCGATTCTTTATCAGATAGCACTCGGACCAATCTTATTCAATGGGGCTGCACTGATAACCATTTTTTTTTACCAGACAGAATCTGTCTGTGAAAAAAATTACAGCATTCTGCCATTTCAGTCTGAAATCGCATGTGTGAGAAAAAAATCGGATGTCATACTGAGCCACAGAATCGCATCCGATTTTTACGCTTACATCACAATTCTATAACATCGAAGACTGTAAATGGTCCTGTAAATGATTAATAGCTGCTGCTATAAAAGAACGGATTGTATACAAATGACAAGTGAGAAAAAATTATTCCACTTTTCTGGATTAAACTTGTTCTGATATTTTATACTGTCATGTGACCCTAGCCAATGGGTGAATCTCATCTGATTTTTGGAGGAAAATTATGCATGCTGCGATTTTTTTCACATAAAGATTTAGTCAGTGAAAATAATAGTTCATCTGCACTGCCTCATTGATCAGAGTATGATTCGTTGTTTTTTTAACGGATAACACTCAGATCGAAAATACGGTTGGGTGCACGAGCCTTTATAACAAGTCATAAAATCTTCATATTGTCACTTGTTTTTATACAGTACTTTTACTTTATTTTCTTTTTTAGTGCATAGTTCCAACTTGTGCACTGAATCTTAATGAGTCCGATTTTTTTTTTCCAAACAGAAAGGAAAAAGGTTGAGGTAATCAATTCATTTGTAAAAAATGTAAGCACAATCAATACTGCGAGGAAGAATTTTTATAAGCAGTTATTAACTCATAAGCTACAGTATATCTCATCTCATTTCAACAACAGCTGAGGTCTCCATTTCCCCCACGAGACTCCTGCAGGTCCTATTATGAGAATCATAAATAATATGTGCTAATGAGATATGAATTGATTATGTTGGAAAAGCTGACATTTTCATCCATCACTCTAAATGATGTTTAACAATGGATTACCAGCCAGTAATTCCACTGATATGAGATTAAATAAAATAGCAGGCTGTTTCAGAAGGCTAGCTCTAGGAGATGGCAATAAATCTGTTCAATTACTGTATTACCAATTCGTTTTTCACTGCTAAGGATATTATTATTTCATTTAGACTTGTTCATGCATCATAGATTATTTTATTTCAGTCAGTCAATGAGGAAAACTGCTGTATTTTATTCACTGAGAGCCAGAGAGCTGCGCTGTGCCGTTATAGAATACAGTAAATGATGGTATTCAGATTCAAATCATAAAAAGAGAGAATATCTACAGTAGGTATTTATTGTGTTCCTACGATCTATGAAATGTACAAAAATATAAATGTGTTCTTATTGTGTATATTTTATTTTCTCATTATCCAAAGGCATTGCAAGGAAGCATGCTTAAGACCCGGATCAATGGAAATAATATTACTGGATTGTATGAGATTTCACCTAGGCAATGGTCATCATTGTTTTTTATTTGAATGAATGGTATTCATTATATAATCAGTAAAGAATAAAGAGTAAAATCTATTGCAATAGAAGTCTTGCATGAAACCCCTCGATGCCTCAAAAAGTGTTTCATGCAGTAAGCTACCAGCATCTATCCACACCCAGGCTGGGCAGAAGAGTGACAGTACAGACACATTAGATTTTTGAGAACTTGTATAACTAACCATTAATAATCATTTATAGTATACCTTTTTTCTTTAAAAATGCTATTGTTTTTTTTTTATAATAATACCAATATTGGAAACCCCAATACTGTTTTGCAGGCATGTTTTCTTCACATACTTCACTTTACGTTTTACTATTTAAGACAAAGAGAGAAATAAAATAAATAATTGGAAAACCTGGTAGACCTACAGATAAAGCGTAATTGTTATTTCAGGTAACTTTTTATCTCCAGCCACTGTATCACTTGTATCCAGTTTTCTCCTTTGCAGGCCCATTCTCTTAATATAACAGTTCTCTCTGTACCAGTGGGTGAAAACTTGATGATCTGGTGTCTCCCATACACAGCACACAGAAAGAGACGGATTCCTGTTCTTATTTCTCTGTGCAGCACATATTCAGAAGCAGCAACAGCATGGAGGAAATTATGTGGCAGTACTCAGCTGTGTGTTTGTGAAACCAGCTCTTTACTAAGGTATAACAGATGCTTGATGCTTCATCAAAGCTCTGTGTGTGTCCCACAGTGCCGAGTATCACTGATTCCTCCTCCTTCTTCCCCTATCCATAGAGGTGTTGTAACCTGACAGCTCACTACTGGCAGGCAAGCTTGCGGTTGAGCTGTTTTTTTCAGCAAGGTTAGCGAGTTCAAGAGGCACAATGAGGAGAATAATTGACCCATCAATAGACAAAGGAGCACATATCTCTAATAAAATATAGTCTAAAGACTATATATACATAAATTAATAGTACAAGCGCATATATATATATGGTACGGAAAGTATTCAGACCCCTTTAAATGTTTCACTCTTTGTTTCATTGCAGCCATTTGGTAAATTCGAAAGCGTTCATTTATTTTCTCATTAAAGTACACTCTGCTCCCCATCTTGACTGAAAAAAAACAGAAATGTAGAAATTTTTGCCAATTTATTAAAAAGGAAAAACTGAAATATCACATAGTTATAAGTATTCAGACCCTTTGCTCAGTATTGAGCAGAAGCACCCTTTGAGCTAGTACAGCCATGAGTCTTCTTGGGAATGATGAAACTAGTTTTTCACACCTGGATTTGGGGATCCTCTGCCATTCTTCCTTGCAGATCCTCTCCAGTTCCGTCAGGTTGGATGGTTAACGTTTGTGGACAGCCGTTTTCAGGTCTCTCCCCAGATGCTCAATTGGGTTTAGGTCAGGGCTCTGGCTAGGCCAGTCAAGAGTGGTCACAGAGTTGTTCTGAAGGCACTACTTTGTTATTTTAGCTGTGTGCTTAGGGTCATTGTTTTGTTGGAAGGTGAACCTTTGGCCAAGTCTGAGGTCCAGAGCACTATGGAGAAGAGCTTTACATCCAGGATATCTCTGTACTTGGCCGCATTCATGTTTCCTTCAATTGCAACCAGTTGTCCTGTCCGTGCAGCTGAAAAACACCCCCATAGCATGATGCTGCCACCACCATGTTTCACTGTTAGGATTGTATTGGGAAGGTGATGACCAGTGCCTAGTTTTCTCCACACATACCGCTTAGAATTATCACCAAAAAGTTCTATCTTCGTCTCATCAGACCAGAGAATCTTATTTCTCATAGTCTGGGAGTCCTTTGTGTGTTTTTGAGCAAACTCTATGCAAGCTTTCATATGTTCTGCATTGAGGAGAGGATTCCGTGGGCCACTCTGCCATAAAGGCCCGACTGGTGGAGGACTGAAATGATATTTGACTTTGTGGAACTTTCTCCCATCTCCCTACTGCATCTCTGGAGCTCAGCCACATTGATCTTGGGGTTCTTCTTTACCTCTCTCACCAAGGCTCTTCTCCCACAATTGCTTAGTTTGGCTGGACGGCCAGGTCTAGGATGACTTTTAGTGGTCCCATACTTCTTCCATTTAAGGATTATGGAGGCCACTGTGCTATTCGGAACCTTGAGTAATGCAGGAATTCTTTTGTAACCTTGGCTAGATCTGTGTCTTGCCACAATTATATCTATGAGCTCTTTGGGCAGTTCCTTTGAGTTCATGATTCTCATTTGGTCTGAAATGCACTGTGAGCTGTGAAGTCTTATATAGACAGGTGTGTGCCTTTACAAATCAAGTCCTATCAGTTTAATTAAGCACAGTGGGACTCCAATGAAGGAGTAGAACCATCTCAAGAAGGATCACAAGGAAATGGTGAGCATGTGACTTAAATATGAGTGTCTGAGCAAAGAGTCTGAATACTTATGACCATGTGATATTTCAGTTTTTCTTTTTTAATAAATTTGCAAAAATGTCCACATTTCAGTTTTTTTCAGTCAAGATGGAGTGCAGAGTGTACTTTAATGAGAGAAAAAAATTATCTTTTTAGAATTTATCCAAATGGCTGCAATGAAACAAAGAGTGAAACATTTAAAGGGGTCTGAATACTTTCCTTACCCACTGTATACAGTGCTCAGCACAAATAAGTACACCCCCTTTGAAAAGTAAGATTTTAATCAATATCTCACTAAGTACAAGAACAATTTACAAAATTTAAACAGGACTGACTTTAATAGAACATTTTTTTTAATCTCCAAAATGAAAGGAAGGTTAATGATATACAGTAACTTTAATTAAAATATTGTCAGTTTTGTTTAAAATAGTTCATGTAAAAATGAATACACCACCCATTCAAACCTATTACATTTAGTTTTTTGTATAACCCCCATGACTTAAGGACAGCACCAAGTCTTCTAGGAATGGAATAAACCAGTTGGCGACATATTGTAACTAGTGATGAGCGAGCATGCTCGCTACTTGCCCGAACATCTCACTGCTCGAGATGCTTGGCGCTCGCCGAGTATTTCCAGGTTGCTCGGGTGGGAATTCGGGTTCCCTCCCTGCATGTTTGGTGCTCTTTAGAGAGCGAATGAACATGCAGGGATTGCCTGCCATGCACTGTAATGCCGTAGCCATGTTGGTTGTGGGCATTACAGTGATTGGCTGGTCGCACAGCGTCATCAGGTCTATATCAGACCTGGCGCCGCCTTGCTCGTCACAGTCACTCCGGAACAGACAGTGTAGGGAGAGCTGCTGCTGAGTCAGGGAGAGATTTGATCGTGTATTAGGTAGTGTAGGCAGAAAAACCATACATTACACATATCCATCCTAACAAACAGTCCTTCTGAGGTCTAATCCATCTGCAGAGATATCAGGAAGGCAGGGTGTATAGGCTGGCGGTGTATATAGCAGACTGCAGTGCATATAGCACAAGAGGCTCCATTCCAATTATTCTGCTGCTGTTAGATATTTCTATACAAAGGCCAAGGTCTCAGGGGCCAGGAATACTTTTCTTTGGATGTTAATCCTCATTATTTGCTTAAAAAGCAATCCAGAGAACACCATTTTTTCTGCGCCATTTGCTTGTTGGCACTGCAGAATACAGCCAGATCCTTTCCATATTAGAGCGCTAGAAATCCAGCTATTTAAAACTGTGTTTTCTCTGTCAAACGGATCACATACAGTAGTGGCCAAAAGTACTGGCACCCCTGCAATTCTGTCAGATAATACTCAGTTTCTTCCTGAAAATTATTGCAATCACAAATTCTTTGGTATTATTTTCTTCATTTAATTTGCTTGCAAGGAAATAACACAAAAGAGAATGAAGCAAAAATCAAATCATTGATCATTTCACACAAAACTCCAAAAATGGGCCAGACAAAAGTATTGGCACCCTCAGCCTAATAATTGGTTGAACAACCTTTAGCCAAAATAACTGCGAACAACCGCTTCCGGTAACCATCAATGTGTTTCTTACAATGCTCTGCTGGAATTGTACACCATTCTTGTTTGGCAAACTGCTCCAGGTCCCTGATATTTGAAGGGTGCCTTCTCCAAACTGACATTTTGAGATCTCTCCACAGGTGTTCTATGGGATTCAGGTCTGGACTCATTGCTGGCCACCTCAGAAGTCTCCAGTGCTTTCTCTCAAACCATTTTATAGTGCTTTTGGAAGTGTGTTTTGGGTCATTGTCCTGCTGGAAGACCCATGACCTCTGATGGAGACCCAGCTATCTCACACTGGGCCCTACATTATGCTGCAAAATTTGTTGGTAGTCTTCAGACTTCATAATGTCATGCACACGGTCAAGCAGTCCAGTGCCAGAGGCAGCAAAGCAACCTCAAAACATCAGGGAACCTCCGCCATGTTTGCCTGTAGGGACCGTGTTCTTTTCTTTGAATGACTATTTTTTTTTCCTGTACACTCTATGTTGATGCTTTTTGCCAAAAGCTCTACTTTTGTCTCATCTGACCAGAGAACATTCTTCCAAAACGTTTTAGGCTTTCTCAGGTAAGTTTTGGCAAACTCCAGCCTGGCTTTTTTATGTCTCGGGGTAAGAAGTGGGGTCTTCCTGGGTATCCTACCATACAGTCCCTTTTCATTCAGACACCGACAGATAGTACGGGTTATATGAAACAAGAGGGGATTGTAGGGAGAGAAAATAGGAAGCGCAGGCTTCTAAGTGTAGTAGTTAGATTCCAAGGGTATATACTCAGTATAAATCCACTCACCTATTTGGTATCTTGAGGTAAAGCATGTAAATCCAATCAGTGGATCACTCCATTCCTCTTTCCATTCAGTTTGCTGCAGAAATCTGGGAGCTGATGAGAGCACTGGACAGAGCTTTCATAGGCAATACCACTTTGTAAATGTTTTTTCCCAGCAATATGCGCTCCTGAAGGATGATGATGGAACTTGATATTCGGATTCAAAGAATTTTTATTTCAAACTAAAATACAACCAGTTTCGACTTCTTTGAGTCTTCCTCAGGTATAACATCATGCATATAAACAGATCTATCTACACACTTTTTATAGCAGATATCCTTGCTTGTCATTTTGGGTGGAGACTGAAAGATCTGTTTTTCAGACACACCCAGATACTCAGATATGCAGGATTTTGCACTCTGAGGAATCTAACAAAACCCATATACTAAATGACTTTCATACAGTTTAAAAAAAAAAAAAAAAAAAAAAAATTTTACACACAAATTTTTTTTTTTTTTTTTTTTTTTTTTTAATGGGTTTTTAAAACAGAGCTTATCTCGGCACTTATGTTTGAAGCATAATAAAATATTTAACATTTCCGTGACCCCGTTGGAGCAAATACCTGAGAATTGTACTAATAGGGTACAAAATTTAAACCGGAAAGAATCATATTGGATCTTCCGTCTGGGTACATTATACCCAGATGGATTAAATGATATTATAGAGGGTATTTGACATGCAAATGTCGACAGGTATGCATGTGCATGCATATATATATATATATATTTTCGTGTGTATATGTGCATGTGTGCATGTATGTGTATATGTGTGTATGTATGTATATATATATATGTGTATGTGTATATATATATATATATATATTTTTTTTTTCTACTAAATTGTATTTGATAATGGTTTTAATATGAAGAAAGAAAAGGTTTTAAATTTTGTCATAATGTACATTTTTGCAGGATTTTACATTTCTGTATGAAATCAAACTTTTAGTATGTTCAATAACATTTTAGAAGACATTTTATATAAGGTAAAATTATAATTATATTTATAGTGTTTTTAGAAAAGAAAATACTTTCTGTGTGAAGGAAGGAAAGGAAAAAAAAAAAAAAAAAAAAAATTTGTGTGTAAAAATTTTTTTTTTTTTTTTTTTTTTTAAACTGTATGAAAGTCATTTAGTATATGGGTTTTGTTAGATTCCTCAGAGTGCAAAATCCTGCATATCTGAGTATCTGGGTGTGTCTGAAAAACAGATCTTTCAGTCTCCACCCAAAATGACAAGCAAGGATATCTGCTATAAAAAGTGTGTAGATAGATCTGTTTATATGCATGATGTTATACCTGAGGAAGACTCAAAGAAGTCGAAACCGGTTGTATTTTAGTTTGAAATAAAAATTCTTTGAATCCGAATATCAAGTTCCATCATCATCCTTCAGGAGCGCATATTGCTGGGAAAAAACATTTACAAAGATAGTACGGGTTGACACTGTTGTACCCCCGGACTGCAGGGCAGCTTGAACTTGTTTGGATGTTAGTCGAGGTTCTTTATCCACCATCCACACAATCTTGCGTTGAAATCTCTCGTCAATTTTTCTTTTCCGTCCACATCTAGGAAGGTTAGCCACAGTGCCATGGGCTTTAAACTTCTTTATGACACTGCGCACGGAAGACACAGGAACATTCAGGTCTTTGGAGATGGACTTGTAGCCTTGAGATTGCTCATGCTTCCTCACAATTTGGTTTCTCAAGTCCTCAGACAGTTCTTTGGTCTTCTTTCTTTTCTCCATGCTCAATGTGGTACACACAAGGACACAGGACAGAGGTTGAGTCAACTTTAATCCATGTTAACTGGCTGCAAGTGTGATTTAGTTATTGCCAACACCTGTTAGGTGCCACAGGTAAGTTACAGGTGCTGTTAATTACACGAATTAGAGAAGCATCACATGATTTTTCAAACAGTGCCAATACTTTTGTCCACCCCCTTTTTTAGGTTTGGTGTGGATTTGTATCCAATTTGGCTTTAGGACAATTCTTTTTGTGTTGTTTCATTGAAGACAAATTAAATGAAAATAATAATACCAAAGAATTTGTGATTGCAATCATTTTCAGGAAGAAACTGAGTATTATCTGACAGAATTGCAGGGGTGCCAATACTTTTGGCCACCACTGTATACGTTGTCAGAAAATACTGCCATATCTGGCCTCCATTAAAAATTTCCTTTAGTGTGTCATTGAAGCAATTCACCGCAGTTTGCTGTTCAAACTACTAACCTACAGGCCAGGTATTTAAAACTCTGTTTTCTCTATCACACGGATCACATATAAGTTCGCTCCAAACTCAGTCATTTGTAGTGAGCGTGGAAGATACTGTACTGTCCTCCATTTAAAATGGGCAAGGCATGTGACAAGGGACGGGGAACTGGACGTGATGGTAATGGTGCATGCAGAGGCCGAGGACAAGGCTGTGGGCAAGCCGAAATTGTGCCACAACAAATACCCACATCTTCTCGCCTGACCTTCCTGTCCCAATTTCTAGGGGACCGCAGCACACCACTATTGAACCCAGAGCAGTGTCAAAAGGTTGTTGGTTGGATAGCGGATAATGCTTCCAGTCACTTAGCCACCACCACCACCACCACCCTGTCTACCACACGGTCAAGTCTCAGTAGCCGTGAGTCTGGACCGCATATTCCTCTCCCTGATCCTCCTTCCTCCCACAATGCCGAGTACCCAGAGACAACTGATCCCACGCTTGGACACTCTGAAGAGCTGTTCACTTTTCCATTTATAGATTCGGGCCTCTCGCCCTGTCCACTTGAAGCGGGGCAAGAGGAGATCGCATGTAGCGATGCCCAAATATTTGAGCAGCCACGGTCACTTGAAGGCGACCGTGGGAAAGTGTCACAAGAGGTGGACGATGATGAGACACAATTGCCAGAAAGTCAGGAGGAGGACCAGGGTGCGGAACTGGAAGAGGAGGTGGTGGATGATATAGTAACTGACCCAACCTGGCAGGAGGACATGCAGAGCGTGGACAGCAGCACACAGGGGGAGTGAGGCAGAGCACCCCAACAGGCAGGAAGAAGCAGTGTGGTGGCCGCAGACAGAAGGCAGGCAACCGTTCCCCGTAACACCAACATGAAGGAAGTTGCCAGTACAACTCTTAGGTCTTCCTGAGTCTGGTTGTTTTTTAAAGACTCTGCCGATAACCCCAAAAAGACCATATGCACCACCTGCCAGGCCAGCATCAGCAGGGGTGGCAAAACGACCAGCCTGACCACCACCAGCATGATCAGGCACATGGCAGCAAAGAACCCGACTTTGTTGGCCGAACTCAAGGGTCCAGGAACAGTGTCTGCGGGTGGAACCATTGCTTCTTCTGCTGCTGTGCATGCAAGCCAATCTGCTGTCCATGGTGCATGCGGAGACACCTCCTGCCCTGCACCTGTCGTTGCACACTCTCAAGTAGCAGCATCAGGAAGCACATCCATGTCCTTGTCCCAGCGCAGTGTTCAGTTGTTCATACTCCAGTCCTTGGGACGCAAGCGCAAATATGCAGCCAACGCCCCACAGGCCACATTACTAAAGTCTCACATTTCACGACTGCTTGTGCTCGAAATTTTGCCTTTTAGGCTCGTGTTGACGGAAGCATTCCTCAACCTGATGGCGGCGGACGTCACTCGGTACTCGGTCCCCAGCTGCCACTATTACTCACGGTGTGCCATCCCCGCATTACACAAGCATGTGTCCAAAAAAATTATCTGTGCTCTCAACAACGTAGTTACCAGTAAAGTCCACCTAACCACGGACACGGGGACAGGTGCTTGTGGGTAGGGATGGTACATCTCGCTGACGGCACACTGGGTTAACATAGTGGAAGCCGGGACCCAGTCAGAACTTGGGACCGAACACGTCCTCCCGACGCCAAGGATTGCGGGCCCTAGGTCAATCAGGGTTGCCCCCACAGTCTACAGCTCCTGCACCTCATCCTCCTCAGCCTTCTCCTCCTCTTCTGCCTCCATCTCCGAAATGACCATATCAGTCACAAGCTGGAAGCACTGCAGCACTGCCTCGGCCAAGCGGCAACAGGCTGTGCTGAAGCTAAAATGCTTAGGTGAAAAACCGCACAATGCTGAAGAGTTGTGAACAGCTCTGAAAGAGAAGGCAGATCTGTGGCTCACACTGCTGAACCTACAGCCAGGCATGGTCATCTGTGACAATGGCCAGAACCTGGTGGCGGCTCTGAGGCGAGCTCACACACGTACCATGCCTGGCCCATGTGCTTAACCTCGTGGGTCAGCGGTTTCTCAAATCCTACCCGGAGCTGCAGGATCTGCTTGTTAAAGTACGCCGCCTGTTTGCCCATTTTAGAAAGTCAGCTACAGCTTCCGCTGCCCTTGCAGTGTTTCAGCAGCATTTGCAGCTTCTGGCTCACAGGCTGGTGTGTGATGTCCCCAAGCGTTGTAACTCTTCGTTGGGAAGGATTTGTGAGCTGGAGAGGGCAGTTGTTGAGTACCAGCATCAACAAGGCCATGGGTATTCAGTTCAGACTCCACACATAAGACCTCAGGAGTGGACATGGATGTCAGACATATGTACCATCCTCCAAAACTTTGAGGACTCCACCAAGATGGTGAGTGACAATGACGCCATAATTAGCGTCACCATCCCGCTTCTCTGTATTCTGAAACGCTCTCTGCTCACAATCAAAGAGGATGCATTGCAGGCAGAGCACGATGAGATGGAGCAAGGAACCATACAGGTTGATTATACACAGCCAAGGCTCATCTGATCCCAACGTGGATTGGATGACAATGAGGAAGAGGAGGAGAAGGAGGAAGGACAGTAGCTAGTTTCATGAGCTATATACGGTAATATCTGCACAGCTGTCATACCGTCTGTTGAGCGTGGATGGCCAGAGGACAGAGAGGCAGGAGGAGGAGGAGGAGAGCATGGTCAGTCATCCTCTTGTTGAGGGCATGGAAGTCTTGCCTGTTAGTAGTCTGGTACGCATGGCTGAGTTTATGTCACGCTGCCTTTCCCATGACCCTCGCGTTCTCAAAATTTTGGGTGACAGATATTACTGGTTGGTGACACTTCTAGACCCACGCTACAACTTTATATCTTTTATTCCTGAGGCCGACAGGTCTACAAAAATGGGGCAGTACCAGAAGGCCCTTGTTGCGGAACTATTAAAAAAATTCCCATCTGAAAATGCTGGCGGCTGAGGGCACACTTCGTTGGACAACCAAGGATTACAGGCGAGAGAGACACAACTTCAATCCAGCAGAGGCAGGGGAACACTGTCAAAGTTCTGGGAGAGTTTTCTCACACCCTCCCACCGCACAGGCCCTGAGGCGCGGGGTACTCTCACAAGAAGTGCAAAGTTTGGGAAGATGGTGAGGGAGTACCTTGCCGACCGTACCAACGTCCTCCGTAATTCCTCTTTGCCTTATAATTATTGTGTATCCAAGCTGGATAAGTGGAATGAACTGTCTCTCTATGCTTTGGAGGTCCTGGCTAGTGTTGAGCCACCCCCGTAGTGTTCGAGTTCGGTTCGGTTCGTCGAACACCCGTGTGTTCGCCGAACTGTTCGTCGAACTGTTCGTCGAACACCTTCGAACACCGTTAAAACCAATGGCAGGCAAACAAAAACACATAGAAACACATAGAAAACACCTTCAAAGGTGTCCAAAAGCTGACAAACTGCTCAGAAGACATAACTAACACATGGAAAAGTGACAAGTACATATAGTCATGCGAAAATAAAAGAGGTGGAGGAGTAAAAGGAGGGGGAGACACAGATATAGGCATGTCATGCCCTTCTAAAATCCAAAAAGTGAGAAGCCGACACGGCCAGTCCGCTCCTGCCCGTGCCACCTCCGTGTCGCCGGGTTTGTGCCGGAGCCGCGGTGAACCCTGACGGCCAGCCCCCCTCTCCCAATACTGGTGCCTGTCCGCTGGTGGGTCGAGCGAGCCCCCCTGTGGTGGAGGCAGCTCTAAGCTTTTTAATTTAAATTGTCTCTCTAATTTGAATGAATACACTTTAAATCCATTTACAAGGATCTATTGGAGGGCAAGTCTCATGCCAGCAGCCGCGGTAATTCCAGCTCCAGTAGCGTCCACTAAAGCTACTGCAGTTAAAAAGCTTTTATAAGGATCGAGCTCGGCTGTCCACCGCAAGGCATCCTACTGCCAGTCCCAGCCCCTATGCCTTGGGGTGCCTCCTGATGCTCTTCACTAAGTATCCCATGGTCCCGAAGCATTTCCTTTGAAAAAATTAAGTGTCTAAACTACAGGTGGTGTAGCTTGCTTAACAGCCGGGATAATCCGCTGACTAGCAGACACTGCTACTAGGCACAAAGTATTTCCTGGGCTAGATGCAGTTAAAAATTTGTAATTAGATACTCTCGTTGGATGCTGAGAAAGCATTCCATAGAGTCTCCTGGCACGCCATATATGATTCTCTTAAAAAGCTTGGGGTAGGGGTCTAGGGGACCCTTTTATAGCCAAAATCACGGCCCTGTATCGCAATACGTCACCTAGGCTGAAGATAAATGGAACTGTAGCACCCTGAGGGCTCGGTTGCTACAGACGTATTGCACCTCACCCAGAGGTGTGATATCTCACTCTCAGGTAAGGATGGAGTGTGGATCAGAACCCGACACCTGCATGCATTACACCACATTGCCGTGGGGCAGGGCGACCAATATGCCCCTGAGATGGGCACGACAGTCCCTGTCCCTGGCTGGAGTGGGGGGAGGGAACACTGAGGAAAGGGAACCCTGTAGTGCAGGAGCAGGGAGGAAGCAGTTCCTGGGTGCATTGAGAAGGGAGTATAAAAGGTGGGCACCATCTTAGTTCAGTGCAGAGAAGTCTGAGCAGAAGTGGCAGGGAGCAGGGGCTCTGCATGAGCTCTGCTCCGGAGGCGGGCCTAGTAACAGAGGCCCAGGCCTGGAAGAGGGAGAAGGAAGGAAGAGGAGCGGAGAAGGCTCCAGGAACGAGGAATGAAGGGATCCCAGGGGTGCGGACGGGCGAGTCGCCACCGCACGCCCGAATCCACCTGCGTGGAGGGGTCAGGCCAAAGGGGGAGACCGGTCCCCGAACTAGTGGAGGCAGGAAACGACCCTCAGCTAGAAACCGGAGGCTCTGACATTTTATGTGGCGCAGCCCCTCGCTACACCCGCTAGGAAGGCACCACATAGGGTCAGGGAAACTGGCGCCAAGTTTACCAAGAGGAGGCCCGAGGCAGCCGGACAGAAGTGTTGGTAAGAAAGGCCAGACAAAGGACACACAAAGGGGGTCCTGTGAAGTGCTCCAAAGTTATCTGGGAGTTGTCTGAGCCCCTCACCTGGTGAGCACAGTACGACGTGGGCAGCCGTTACCTGCAGACGTGGTCTGGATAATAAGAACTGTGAGTAAAGGCCCTGGACTGCATCACTGACTCCGTGTCGTTACTGCTGCTGCCCTGCACCATCACCCCCATCCTCCGCATACACTGCCCTGAGGCTATACTCCTCCCGTGGGGAGTTATGCTACGCTCTGCTGCACCCACAACACCAGCCTCAGCGGTCTGCCCTGTAGCGGCGGTTCACTCTGACCGCAATCCACGGGTGGCGTAGTCGGACATTTAAACATCAAAACCACATAAATAGTTCCGCCACTGGTTTGACCGCCCTGAGCCACGGAACCGGGTCGCCGCCACGAAGACTACAACCACCAGCATCCACCAAAAAGGGTCCGGCTCCGGGTGTCCCAAGGCCCAGGGGGTGCGTCAGAACATTTTCATCACCTTTCACAATCACCAATGGGACAAGGCAGGGATGTCCTCTGTCCCCTCTCTTATACATCCTAGTGACGGAGCACCTGCTCTCATCAATTCGCCATAACCCCAATATTAGGTGGATTGAGGTGGGAGGCACCGAGTACAAGTGCTCTCTATTTGCTGATGATGTCCTAGTATATATCACTCAATCACATATATCCATCCCTGCTGTTATGGCTGAAATAGATCACTTTGTTACATGGTAAAATTTTAAAATCAATGCAGCGAAGTCTGAGGCCCTCGATGTCTCCCTCCCCAAATCCATATAGGATTCCATCCAGTCCAACTTTCCCTTTGCCTGGCCCTCACAGGGTATCAAATACTTAGGAATTCCTATTCATAGAGACCTCTCCCATCTATGTTATCTTAATTTTGGGCCCTTTATTGAACAATTCCATACAGACCACGGTTGGCAAGTTAGAACTGTAAGATTCACTACGTGAACCACTGGTGTTT
Organism: Phyllobates terribilis; assembly: GCF_046119375.1. NCBI lineage: Eukaryota > Metazoa > Chordata > Amphibia > Anura > Dendrobatidae > Phyllobates > Phyllobates terribilis. Next base: position 526,992,729 of record NW_027362764.1, on the reverse strand, counting down.
TGTGGAAAAGCACATGTACACTGCGTTCCAAATTATTATGCAAAAAGTGTTTAGGAGTGATAAGGGAAGAATTTGTTTGTTTGTCAGTTAAACTCATTGATGGTGATGTGTGTCAGGGCTCTTTATATCACTGTAAGCAATTGCAGACACCTGTGCTAATTAGTTTGGCAGGTGTGTCCAATGAAAGGCAAGACTACTTAAGAAGGCTCTCTCACATTATTAAGCAGCCTACATTTTCTGCCAAAATGGGAAAGAAAAAGGATGCGTCGGCTGCTGAGAAGCAACAAATTGTGGAGTGTTTAGGTCAAGGCATGACTACAATCAACATTGTGCGATGATCAGGATGAAGTGTCTTGGCAATCAAGAAGTATGTAGCTGATTCACAGTACACACGTGTGCGTGCTGATAAGGGCAAATTGAGGACTCTTTCCTACAGGCAATTACGTCAGGTTAAAAGAGCAGCGGCAAGAAAGCCTTGTCATAGCAGCAGACAAGTTTTTGAAACTGCTGGTGCCTCCAACGTCCCCCGAACAACAAGATGCAGGGTCCTTCAGAGGTTTGCAGCTGTGCATACGCCATCCTGTCGACCTCCTCTATCCACTTCACACAAGCAGAAACGGCTCCAGTGGGCCAAACATTACATGAAGACTGATTTCAAAACTGTTTTGTTCACGGATGAGTGCCGTGCAGCGCTCGATGGTCCAGATGGATGGAGTGGAGGATGGCTGGTTGATGGACACCCCACGCAAACACGGCTACAGCGCCAACAAGGAGGAGGTGGAGTAATGTTTTGGGCTGGAATCATGGGGAGAGAGATTGTGGGCCCCTTTAGGATCCCTGAAGACCCTAAAGATGAACTCCATAATGTATGTGGATTTTCTCAAACAGCACTTCCTGCCATGGTTCAAGAAGAAGAACCGTGTATTTCACAGCAAGATCATTTTTCTGCATGATAATGCACCATATCATGCTGCACATAAAACATCTGCATCTCTGGCTGATATGGGCATAAAAGGGGACAAACTTATGGTGTGACCCCCATGCTCCCCTGACCTCTACCCCATTCAGAACCTTTGGAGCATCATTAAAAGGAGTGTCTATGATGGCGGGAGGCAGTTCACATCTAAGCAACAGCTCTGGGAGGGTATTCTGTCCTCATGCAAAACAATTGAAGCAGAAACCATCCAAAACCTGACAAATTCAATGGACGAGAGAGTTCAGAAGCTCCTTTCGAACAAGGGGTCCTATGTGAAAATGTAACATCACCTACAATAAACTTTTGAGTTGAAAACTGTTTGATTTCAGTTTCTAACAACCTGCTAATGCTTATAATTTCAAAAATGACCATTTTTTTGGTCTTTATTAAAATGAAAAGGTTGATCGAAAAGTTTGGGGGATCTAAGAGTGTGGCAACCCAGTAGTCATGATTACTTCGAATTCTGACAATATGAGGGTCATGCTGCAGGTAGTGCAGCAAGAAGGCACTTATGTGTCTTGCGCATCTCGGAGCCCCAAAATTATTTTCCGGGCTAGATGTAGCTAAAAATTATTTTTAATTTTAAATCTGGTGGAGCTTATTATAGATGGCCTAATAGGATCAGTGCTTCACACTGCTACAAAGCCCAAATTATTTTCCAGTCAAGATACAGATAAACATGATTAGTAATTTGAAAGCTTAAAACGGTTGGTAGGGTGATTTTAACCAATCATCAAGCTTTTACTCTCCCCAGGATGACACAGGGGTAGAAAAGTCGTTTCGGATCCATGATTTGTTCATCTTTATGAACGTGAGTCTGTCTACATTATCAGTGGAGAGCCGCGTGCGCTTATCTGTCAGCACACCACCAGCAGTGCTGAATACACGTTCAGACAGAACGCTGGCTGCGGGGCATGACAAGATCTCCAAGGCGTAAGTGGCTAGCTCCGGCTATTTATCCAGATTGGAAGCCCAAAAAGAGCAAGGGTCCAGTGACACAGTCGTGGCTTCAATGTTTACTTGGAGATACTCCTGTACCATCGTCTCTAGGCGTTGACTATGTGTCAGACTTCTTGTCTCCTGTGGCCTTGCAAAGGATGGGCTAAAAAAGTGGTGAAATGATTCCGCAAAATTGATGTTACCAGCAGATACTGTGGTTCTGTTACGGTTTGAGTGCTGAACACTTGACGGTCCCACGGTTGGCAAGTTGGAACTGTGAGATTCACTACGTGCACCACTGGTATTTTGTGGAAAAGCACATGTAAGATTCTGCAACAGTCTCTGCTGATACTCCTGCATGCGTGCATCCCTTTCTATGGCAGGAATAATTTCTGCAAATTTACTTTTGTACCGGGGATCTAACAGTGTGGCAACCCAGTAGTCAGGATTATTTCTAATTCTCACAATTCGAGGGTCATGTTGCAGGTAGTGCAGCAAGAAGGCACTCATGTGTGTTGCGCATCCAGGAGCACCAAGTCCCTGTTGTGTTGGTGGCAAGGTAACAATCATGCTTCCTTCCTGTGTCCTCTCCCCCCAACCTCGCACAACAGAAATGTGATCAAGGTCTCCCTCATCTGATGAGTCTTCCATCAGTTCGTCCTCCACTTCTTCCTGGGCTCCTGCACCTTCCTCACTAGTTTGGCTGCTACCATGCGCCCTGGTAAAACTATCTCCCCCACCCTCACATGCCTGCCGCCTTGGTGCTGCCGACCGTCTGGACCTTGCAGATGTTAGCCCTTCCGCATACAACTCCTCCTCCTCTACTTCCTCCACCTCCTCTTGTGCCACCTGACTCCGAATTCTGTTTAACATGTGCTCCAGCATGTAAATCACCGGAATAGTCATGCTGATAATGGCATCGTCAGCACTAAACATCTTCGTCGCCATTTCAAAACTGTGCAGAAGGGTGCATAGGTCCCTGATCTGAGACCACTCCTCCAGCGTGATTTGCCCCACATCTGAATGTCGTTGGCCCAGGCTATACGTCAGAACGTATTGCACCAGGGCTTGTCGGTGCTGCCACAGTCGCTGCAACATGTGCAGAGTTGAATTCCACCGGGTAGGCACATCGCATTTTAGCCGGTGAAGTGGCAGGCCCAACGACTTCTGTAGAGATGTAAGTCGCTGAGCTGCGGGATTCGAACGACGGAAGTGAGCACACAGCGACCGTGCCCTCTGCAGAAGGCCATCTAGTCTGGGATAGTGGGCTAAAAATTGCTGGACAACCAGGTTCAACACGTGAGCCATACAAGGCACGTGTGTGACATTGCCCCGGCGAAGGGCCGCACCCAGGTTTGCAGCATTGTCGCACACGGCCTTCCCTGGTTTCAGGTCCAGTGGAGACAACCATTCATGAAATTGGTTCTCCAGAGCTGACCACAACTCCTCAGCTGTGTGACTCACATTTCCCAGACATTTCAAAGTAAAAACCGCCTGATGACGTTGAGCCCTACTGCCAGCATAGTAAGGAGGTGTGCAGGATCCCTTCTGCGCAGTTAGAAAGCTTGTGGCATGACCAGACAGGCTTTGGGTGCAGGTGGAAGACCGAGAGGAGGTTGAGGAGGCAGAAGCAGTGGAGGAACTTTGACATAAAGAGGATTGACGCACAACTCGTGGGGACGGCAAGACTTGGACAGCAGCCCCTTGTCCTGCTGTCACCATAGTTACCCAGTGCCCAGTCAGCGACATGTAACGCCCCTGTCCATGCCTACTCGTCCAAGTGTCTGTGGTGAAATGCACCCTGTCACGCACAGAGTTTCTCAAAGAAGCGGTGATGTTGTGTGCGACATGCTGGTGGAGCGCAGGCACACCTTTCTTTGAGAAGTAGTGCCGACTGGGCATCTGGTACTGGGGCACTGCGACGGATATAAGGTCTCGAAAATCCTCTGTGTCCACCAGGCGGAAAGGCAGCATTTCTGTAGCCAAGAGCTTGCAGATGGTGAAATTCAACCTCTTAGCTTTCTCATGGCTAGGAGGAAATGGTCTTTTACTTGTCCACATCTGAGGGACCGAGGGCTGGCTATTGCGCTTAGACGGGGTTGATAAGGGTGTCCCCGGCAAACTGCCGGTCTGTGAGGAAGATGCAGGCAGACATGTTAGGTTGCCTTGATCCAAAGGTGGTGCTATCGATGTCGGACAGCGCTCAACACCAGCTGGTGTTACCACCTCCAAAGAAAATGATGACCTGCCAATCACGCTGGCTGTTGCGGGTAAAGAGGTGGCAGGTCTGCGCCCCAAAACAGGTGTGACTGCTGTCCCCCCAGTCACAGAGGATGAAGAGGCCGCGGATGCACAAGATATGGCAGATGGTGGTTGGCCCGGCCGGCTAGGCCGCATTGTAGCACACTGAGCTTCCCACTGCAACTTATGCTTCATGTCCATGTGCCGGTTCATGCATGAAGTACTCAAACTATGTATTTTTTGGCCTCTACTTAGCTTTTGCTGACAAATGTTACAGATAACACGAGTTGGGTCATCTTTATCGATCTGAAAAAATGCCCAGGCTATGCAAGGCTTAGCACCCATGCGACCTGAAGAGCCACCACGATTTGTGGTGAGAGGCAGAGTTGTGTTTGAGGATGCAGTTGTTGACATGCTTCCAGTACTACGTCTCTGTCCAGGAAGGCGCAACCTGACCTCGTCGTCACTAGCATGTTCCTCCACCTCCTCTGCTGACCTCATCTCTTGGCTGACTGTGGGTTGACAGTAAGTGGGATCTCCAACCTCATCATCATCACCCTGTGTGTTATCACACCCATCGTCCTCAGAGCCAACCTGTTCCTGCCCTGACAAAAAACTAAAGTTGTCGCTCCAATCAGGTATTTGAGTCTTATCATCGTCTTCCTCATTGTCTCCACCAACAGGAGCTACAGTTTGGGAATGGGGGTCTACATTATGGTCAGAACGTTCTGCGTCTGGTCCTGGATCCGACTCATAAAGATTCTGGGCATCAGTGCAGATCATTTCCTCGTCTGGATTCACAGAAGCGCTGGAGTCGACCTCTGATTCCCAGGCTATAGTATGAGTAAACAGCTCTGCAGACTCAACCATCTGTTCTACCTCATACTCAGACGGGCAGCTGGAGATTTGGGAGCTGTGAGGAAGCAAGTGCGATTGGGGTGACACCTTTGAGGACTGGAGTATTTGTGATGTTGAAGTTGATGTGGAGGAGAGCCCACTTAAAGGAGCACTTGATATCCGTTGAAGCACCTGCTGTTTTTGTGCCTCATCTGGAATTTGTAGCGATTGGCGTGGCCGTAAGAAAGGGATCTTATCACATTGTCCGCTAAAAGAAGTAGACATTTTAGTTTGGCTGGAAGATGGTCTTTCTTCTGCAGATGTTACTGTTGCTTTAACACCTACCCCACGGACACAACCTTTTTTCCCCTTCCCAACACGCCTATTCCCCTTTCCACCAGCAGCAGGCCTTTTTCCACTCATTTTGCTGGTTAACTAATTCACAACTCTGGAGTTGTTTGCACAAAAAAACAATGGATGGTAACCGAGCAGAGCTGATTGGCCAAACTGTGGTATTAGGCCAAAACTATTGGCTGGGTTAGATGCAGAAAAAAATTATATTCAATTTGCAACCTGATGGAGGTCAGTATAGATGGACTAATACAACAAGTCTCACACACAGCTAGAAGCCCAATATTTTTTCAGAGGTAGATGCAGAAAAAAATATATTCAGTTTGCAACCTGATGGAGGTCAGTATAGATTGACTAATACAACAAGTCCCACACACAGCTAGAAGCCCAATATTTTTTCAGAGGTAGATGCAGAAAAAAATATATTCAGTTTGCAACCTGATGGAGGTCAGTATAGATGGACTAATACAACAAGTCCCACACACAGCTAGAAGCCCAAATATTTTTTCAGAGGTTCTGTAGATGCAGATAAAAATTATTTTGAATTTGCAACCTGATGGAGGTCAGTATAGATGGACTAATAGAGAAAGTCCGACACACTGCTAGAAGGCCAAATATTTTTTCAGAGCTAGATGCAGAAAAAAATTAGATTCAGTTTGCAACCTGATGGAGGTCAGTATAGATGGACTAATAGAATGATGCTATGCCCAAAAGATTTTACTTCACTAGGTGCAGTAAAAAAATTGGTATTCTATACACAGGTGGTATATCTTGCAACACAGATAGGCTACTCCACTGACTAACACACTCTGCAATAGGCCAAAAAGGATTAGCTTTGCTAGATTCAGCCAAATGCTGTGAAAAAAACTTGCACAGCACTGGCACAGACCTGCCTGGCAAAAACTGATAGGAACTGATGTAACCTAGTCCTGAAAAGGACTCCAATTACAATTAGTCTTTACTCCCACAACCTATCTATTTAAGAGCACAGACCTGCCTGATAAAAGTCGTAGGAAATGCTGTAACCTAGTCCTTAAAAGGACTGCAATCACAAATATTCCCTACTCCCAAGCTATCTGTATATTTGTGCGAAAATTGGCTTGAAATTAACAAGGTATAGCGCACACAGCAACAGCGGTGCCGTCTAACACGCAGCTGCAGCAGTGAGAAAATGGTGGCGACGGGGAAAATGGCTTGGTCTTATAGGGCAAGGACATGTGACATACACTGCCAATGACACATGCCCTTGCTTGTGTGAAAAAAAGCACTTCGCTCCGTGTGTGCGCTGCTGATAGGCTGACAGATTGCACCTCCCACTGTAAATGCGGGAAAGAGAAAAAAAAATGGAGATCTTCATTGTTCCTGCAGAGATCCATCCCCTGCCCCTCCCCCCACCCCGCTGTACACTCAAACTGCGTATTAACATTAATTTTCATCATTACTGAGAAAAAATCCAGTTATGATTTTGGTGCACGAACAGTTATCGAACATAACCTCGAACAGCCAAATTTTTCTCAAATTGTTCGTGTTCGCCGAACGGCTCGAACACCGCCCAAAACAGCTCGAATTTGAGATTGGCGACCAGTTCGAGTAGAACAACGCTCATCTCTAGTCCTGGCCTGCCCGGCCGCCAGCGTTTTATCAGATCGGGTTTGTAGTGCTGCTGGTGGAATTATAACTGATAAGCGCATCCGTCTGTCAACTGAAAATGCTGACAGGCTGACTCTTATAAAAATGAACAAGGGCTGGATTGGGCCAGACTTTTCAACACCACCGAATGATAGCAGCGTAACATAAACTCAAATCCAGTGTCTTTTCTTGGGAGGTGTACTCCCATGTACTTTTTCACACCCACACATGGGTATATGCTTCCTGATTTTGGCTATTTGCTCTTGTCCTCCTCCTTCTCCTCATCCTCCACCACCATATCACCAGGGTGACCGTGGTCCGTGATGCAACACCCACATAATTTTTTTAAAGGGTGTTTATGATGCCCCTAAAAAATTTTTTTTATACAGTATGTTCATGTATACCCCCCAGGGGTAAATGTTTGTCAGCCCATACACTTAGTGCATGGGCATTACAAGTATATGAGGCCCGCTCCTTTCTAATGGGAACATTTTTTATAAGGCCCTCCTCCAGGTCTCTTCCAAGGGACATTGAAGTGCCTCCAAATTTTTGGCAGCCCTTGCATTCACTGCATAGGCCAACACTATGGGAGACTCTCTCCTTTCTGATGGGAATTTGTCGTTACTGTGGCCCTGCTCTGTGTGTCTTTAAATTCTTAGTGGGGTTTTTCCTAAAATTGGTCAGCCGTTGGACTCACTGCATACCCTATAACTGTATAGCAGACCCTCTCCTTTCTAATGGGAACATGTCGTACTTGTTACTATGTCCCTGTTCTGTGTGTCTTTAAATTCTTAGTGGGTCTTTTCCTAAAATTGATCAGCCATTGGACTCACTGCATACCCTATAATTGTATAGCAGACCCTCTCTTTTCTAATGGGAACATGTCGTACCTTGTTACTGTGGCCCTGCTCTATGTGTCTTTAAATTCTTAGTGGGGTTTTTCCCAAATTTTGTCAGCCGTTGCAGTCACAGCATGGGCATTACCACTATAGGTGACCCGTTCCATTATAATGGGAACATTTTTTTTACTGAGACCCTCCTCTATGTCTCTTCAAAGGGGTATTGGGTTGCGTCCGAATTTTTGGCAGCCCTTGCAGTCACTGGATACGCAATAACTGTATAGGAGACCCTCTTGTTAATAATGGGAACAACAAAGCATAGACGGCTGATTGCTCTCTATCAAGAGCTAGGGCCGACTGCTGGCCTTTTAAGAATAGTAAGGGCCGTCTGATGTCCCTATAAAAATAAGCTTTATGACTTTCAGAGTCCCTCCATCATAAATAAAAAAGGATGTGTTTGATGATGTGTTAAAATGACATTTCCCGGTGCATGCATTTGTCTTAAAAAATAACGTAAAAAAACCCGAAACAATAGGATCTTTCTTTAGTATAAAAAACAGCGTCACCAATTTAACCTCAATGTAGTCACATTGTTCAGCTCATGCACCTCCTCCGTCTCCGAAATGAGCACATCAGTCACAAACTGACAGCACTGCAACACTGCCTTGGCCAAGCAGCAAAAGACTGTGCTGAAGATAACATGCTTAATGCTTAATTGACACATCGCCCAGCGCTGCAGAGTTGTTGAAAGCTGTAACACAGCAGCCTGATCTGGCTCTCACAGCTGAACATACAGCCAGGCATGGTCGTGTGTGACAATGGGCGGAACCTGGTGACGGAGAAATGACAGAGGGGGAAGATACGGTTTCCCTCTATGCCAGTCCTTTCACCGAGCTAAATAATATTGCTGTGGTGAAATACAACTCCCACTGAGAAGCTGTTTCAGATTGAAAAACATTGTGCCCACCAGAGGATTTGATTCCGAGAGCTAATCTTTCTCACCCGCTCAAGAGCACCATAGCAGCTGCAAAGTTAGCGCTATCATGAACTCTCCTGAGGTAGAAGCCAAGGCACACCAGAGGATTCTCTAGTGGAACCGTCCAACCCTGCCGAGAAGAAGTCCTGGCTAAGAAAAGTGTGTGGGAAGGTTCCAGAACACTCTATAGCTGCTTTTTTACTGAGGAGGAAACACACGCAAACACGGGGAGAACATACAAAGTCCTTGCAGATGTTGTCTTTGCTGGGATTTGAACCCAGGATCCCAGCGCTGCAAGGCTTCAGTGCAAACCACTGTTCCAATGTGCTGCCGTTCACCCTCTAATATCTAACAGGCTGGAGAAACTTGCACCTACTGCCACTCTATCTTCAGCTCCTTTGTAAGAAAATTTATTTGGGCAGCCACTCAGTCTACCAAATAAAATTCCTGAGAAGGAAATTGGGGATGGCTTCGCTACTGGTACTGGGGGCAGTGCTAATACTATGGCATTGTACCATAGTTTGCTGGAAATATTCCAGGCTGGTAGGAGGCAAGCAAATACCAACAGAATAGTACCAGCAGTAATGTTCATGCCACATTTCAAGTTCAAGCAGCTTTAGAGGACTTCCTGGGAGAAATGACATGCAGGGTAGATACGGTTTCCCTCTATGCCAGTCCTTTCACCAAGCTAAATACAACTCTCAGCAAAAAAAGTTGTGAACTGGCTCTGTACCGTCCCTGGCCACATTCACCTGTCCACGTGTTTGTGGTTAGGCGGTCCTTCCCAGTAAGTGCACTGAGAAGGGCACGGTTAATGCTGTGGGACCCGTGCTTGTGGAAGGCGGAGGCAATACCGGGAAATATAGTGGCGGCTGATGACCGAGTATGGACACCCGGCCGCCACCGACATGAGGTTGTGAAAAGCTTCCTCCTCCACGAGCTTAAAAGGCCATATTTCAAGTGCAAGGAGCTGCCCAGAAATCTGGCAGTTTAGTGTTGCAGCCTGTGGGTGGGTGGGTTGTTGGCTCCTTACTTGCACTTGCTTTCCAAGTAGCAGTAAACTAAGCAGATGGTGCCCTTTTTCATCATCATGGCCTCACCTCGGCACTATGAACTCTCCTGAAGGAGAAGCCAGGGCCCGCCGGAGGAGTCTCCAGTTCTCTGGTGGACCCGTCCAACCCTGCCGAAAAGCAGCCCTGGCTAAGAAAAGTGTAGGGGAAGGTTCCCGGACACTCTATGGCTACTTTTTAAATGTGGATCAGCCATGCTTATACATGTTATTTCTCAAAATGCATTACAGATCAGGCCATTGTCCAACTCTGTATTCAAGAAATTAAATGCGCAAAGAAAGATGTGTGTGTGTCAAAGCACCACCGACTAGTGCAAGTTGATGTTGGACGGGCTGCCATTGCATCTGCAACAAGCTCAATTACAGGACTTCCTGGGAGAAATGACACGCTGGGTACATACGGTTTCACTTCTATGCCAGTCCTTTCACCGAGCTAAATACAACTCTTAGCAAAAAAAGTTGTGGACTGGCTCCGTACCGTCCCTGGCCACATTCACCTGTCCACGTGTTTGTGGTTAGGCAATCCTTCCCAGTAAGTGCACTGGTGGAGGGCAAGGGTAATGTTGTGGGACCCGTGCTTGTGGAAGGCGGAGGCGATACCGGGAAATATAGTGGCGGCTGGGGACCGAGTATGGACACCTGGCCGCCGCCGGCATGAGGTTGTGAAAAGCTTCCGCCTCCACGAGCCTAAAAGGCCACATTTCAAGTGCAAGCAGCTGTCAAAAATTTGGCAGTATAGTATTGCAGCCTGTGGGTGGGTGGGTGGCTGCCTGCACACTTGCGCTTGCATTCCAAGGAATGGGGTAGGGACAACTGAACGCTGCAGTGGGACAAGGACATGGACGGTGATTGTTGCAAGTCTGCAATGACAGGTGCATGGCGGGAGGCATCTTCGCATGCGCCAAGGATCACTTATGATGGGCACACTTTTAGGCAGTGACCTGGGAGTCAGAGATGCTTCCAGAGGTCTTCCTCATGCTGTTCCCATGTCTTTTCAGCACTGTATACATATGTCTGATGATGTGTCACACACCACATGGCCAGATAAGGTTGTAAAATGTTAAAATGACATTTCCTGGTGAACGCATTTGTCTTGGTTGAAAGCAATTCAAAAGTGCAAAAACGCATCAAAAACACTACGCGTGAACATAACTCAAAATGTGGAGGACTATTTTTGTTTTTGGCTATTTATTTTGCTTTATATACAAGTCATTACCCTGGAAAGGATGTTCCTTAACATATTTCCCAGGAAAATCCATTTTGGTTTCGTTTTTGTATGTTTTATTGAGAGTCTGTAAAAGTGGCGTAATACTCTGACCACGTTGCTGACAGCAGTGATCTGGGAGATGCTTCCAGGGGTCTTCCCAATGCTGTTCCCATGTCATTTGAGCACTATTCCCATCGATTTGGGCAATTTTTAGGCCCTCTGCAGACCGCGGGGGAGAGCCGTCTGAAAAATGCTCGAGTTTCCCATAGGCTTACATTGGGCTTGTTGCTCAGGTCGAGCACGCGAGTATTCCAATTTGCTTGACCCGAGCAATGAGTACCTGAGCATTTTAGTGCTCGCTCATCACTAATTGTAACATCTATATTTTTCCATTCTTCAAGGACAACTTCCTTTAGAGCCTGGATGCTGGATGGAGAGTGATGCTCAATTTATCTCTTCAGAATTCTCTATAGGTGTTCGGTTGGTTTCAGATAAGGAGATACACTTGGCCACTGAATCACTTTCACCTTGTTCTTTAGAAATGCAACAGTGACCATAGATGTGTCTTTTGGATCACATTCATATTGGAAAAGTGTACGTGTACCAAGGGCACGGAGTGATGGTAGCATCTTCTCTTTCAATATAAAGCAGTACATCTGTGAATTCACGATACCCGACACCAAGAACACCCATGCAGCCCCATATAAGGACATTGCCACCACCATGTTGCAAGTTTGTCACAAGTGGATATTCACTAGAGCCTCAGATGGTAAGGATATGCTTTGCCACCAGTAGTCACCAGGTACCGTTCCAGGGTAGTCCCCTGGTCTGCAGCAGCAGACTGGAGGGTTAGAGACACAAGCACAAGGTCAGGGCAGGCAGCAAGGATTCAATGGATGTAGCCAAGGTGAGGAGCGGAGCGGTCAGGATAAACGGATAAAGAGGGTAGGTAGATGTTGCCCAAATACACAACTACGGAGACATAGATGAGGTCCCAGAAGACGACGTTGACGAATTCCTGAAATACAGTGGGAGCTTTACACAGTCCAAAGGGCATGACGATATTATGGATCCTAACCAAATTATTAGCTTGCTGTATATCCAATTTGATGAAAATCTTTATTCCATGAATCCTGTCAAATAGCTCAAAAATCAAAAGCAAGGGGTACATGTTATTTATAATGATTTTGTTAAGACCTTGATAGTCTATACATGGGCGTAAGGAGCCATCCTCCTTGGACACGAAGAAGAATCAGCAGGAGAAGAGGATATGCAAATGAATCCCTTGGCCAAGATTTCATGAATATATCCAGACAGGGCCTGAGTCTCAGGCAGAGACAGCAGATGCACACCCTTGCGTGGTGAAGTTCCAGGTAGATGGTCGATGGGACAGTAATAAGACTTCTGTCTTCTCTTCACAGAAGACGTCTGCAAATGCACGATAATAGATGGGCAGAGAAGCTATGTTCAAAGACACAGAAGGAGGAGTCTTGGGTGTATCCTTGGCAAGGCAGTTGAAAGTACAACATGGTCCCCAGTGAAGCACCTGACCAGTGCACCAGTCAACAACTGGTATATGCAGACACAGCTTGTTTCTCAGGCCACTGGTGAACAAAATGTCCTTTGCCTTCACAGTAAACGCATAGCTTCTCTGTGACCCTCCACTGTCACTCCCGCAAAGAAAGTTTTGCTCGCTCAACCTGCATCCGCTCAGTGACCGGTGGTGTGGCTTGTGGTAGCAAGGGAACTGGCAATTTGAAGCTAGTTTAGGAGGTCTTCTGGCATGAGGAGACTCCAAAGCTTTTTCCAGGGCTTGCTCATGGAAGTGGAGATCTTTTCTAGTGGCCAGGTGTATAAGGACATCCAGCGATGATAGTAGATCTCGGCCTGCCAACTCGTCCTTTATACGACCAGACAGACCCTGCTAGAAGGTCATCACCAGGACTTCCTCATATCAATCCAGATCTGCTGCCAAGGTAAGGAAGTGTAAGGCATACTGGGCCATGCTATCTGTGCACTGCCTTAGAGACAAAAAAGACGAAGCAGCTGAAGAAGTGTGGCCTGGAAACTCGAAAGCTGCTTGGCACATCTCCAGGAACCTCCCAACATCACATGTCTTTGGGCCACCATGCTGCCAAATGGGATTTGCCCAGGCCAGGGCTTGTCCAGACAGCAGAGAGGCCATAAAAGCTATCTTGGTCTGGTCCAAAGGAAAGAGATGAGCGTAGAGCGTGAAATGAATCTGACACTGATTATTGAAGCCGCGGATCTCCTTGGGCCCTAAATCTTAGCTGGATGGAAGTGGAAGCTGGCATTTAGCAGTTCCACCAGAATCTAGGCAGTTCCCTTGGGGAGACTGACAGTCCTAAGCAAGGTGGGCCAGACTTTCTAGAGGCGGTAGACAGGGAGGACATTGCAGCTGACAGACCCTGCAGCTGAGTTTCTACCACATTGATGACCTGCATCATCTGGTTCTGATGATCACGTACAGTACTTGCACATCAGGCTTTGAATCTCTGGGTCCCAATTTGTCAGCGGGGTCCATGGCCTGATCTAACTGTAACGCTGTTACAGCTTACCCTGGATGGGATAAACTGTGATTACCAGGTATTGACTAGAGCCTCTGATGGTGAGGATAGGCTTTGCCACAGGTAGTCATAGGGTACCATTGCAGGGTAGTCCCTGGGTCTATAGAAGCTGACCATTGGGTTAGAGACACAGGCATGAGGTACAGGTGGACAGAGGCAAAGACTTGGCCAGGCAATCAGGGCAGGCAACATGGATTCAATGAAAGTAAACACGGTCTTGAGCAGAGAGGTCAGGATAAATGGGTAGGAAAGCCGTGTAAGAAAACAGGTGTCATGCAAGGTGTGGGAAAGTCTTAGTGCAACACAGAGGGAAGAGGGAAAGGGAGCCCAGATACTAGGGAAAGGGGGGAGTGGAGACCTCCTAGTCTGGACTAGTGTCACCCTGTCTCAACTACCATCCCTATACTGGCTCTTCACCAATCGCCACACGCACGCCTCGCCCTGACTTTCCATGGCGTATGGCTAAGGCTAGGGAATGAAGGAGATGAGCACTAGTAGATCTCCACTAAACTCTATAGACAACACTGGTAGACAAACAGGGGGAATTGTTTAGCTTTAGACGACTCCAAACTAATGCGCACACGGCCTCAAGTTCCAGAGATGAACGAAGTACTGCTCTTGCTAAAGCCTCACAAGGAGTAATGAATATCGCCAGCACCTCCCTCTCAGACACACCAGTATTTGTACAACCAGGCCAGGGAGCTAATTAGTCAGAGGGAGGTAGCCGCTGGGTCCTAGAGACAGCCAGCCTTTAAGAAGATGTCTGTAATGCCAAAGTAGAGATCTCCTGCAACCAACTGCAGGGCAACTGTCTGTCACCTCTGACACACCAGTGACAGTACCCCCCCCCACTATAAGTGGCCTCCGTACACTCAGAACCAGGTTTCTCAGGAAAAGAGATATGAAATGAGAGAACCAATCTGGGAGCGTTCACCTCTGACGCTGAAACCCACATCCTCTCGTCTGGACCATAGCCTTTCCAGTGCACCAAGTATTGTAGAGAACAACGTTTGAGATGAGAATCTACAATCCTCGAAATCTGGAACTCCAGATTACCATCAACCATTACTGGAGATGGTGGTAGAGGAGAGGGTCAAGAGGTTCCACATATTTTTTAAGTAAGGATCTATGGAACACGTTAAACAGTTCTCAAGGCAGTAATCTCCCCATTCAATAATCTCCCCGGCTTGCCAATCCACCAATGGATTATGTTTAACAAACCAAGGGATACCCAAAACAATCGGTGTGGGAAGATTGTCCAGAACATAGCAAGGGATTATTTCACAATGAACTGACCCCACCCTCAGTTTTACATTATGTACAATCTGAGTAAATGCTTTCTGTGCAAGTGGCACTGAGTCTATGGCAAAAATGGAAATAGGTTTATCTAAAGTACAGCAAGCAAGACCATGAGTTTTCACGAAGTCAGCATCCACCATGCTGACTCCGACTCCACTGTCAACAAACACAGAAATTTTCTCGGTTTTGCTCTCTAGCACCACCTCTGCTGTCAGAACAAAGCGCGAACTGCAGTTTGGCCACAAATGCACCCCTTGTTTATCCAACTCCAGACTACCAAGTGTTAATCGAGTCTCCTTTTGTTTAGGAATTGAAGGACAGGTCCCAACAAAGTGTCCCTTTTTCCCACAAAAAAACATGCCTTTTTTCTTGCGAATCTCCAAGGAGATGTATGATGCAGAGACACCCCCTAACTGCATGGGTTCCTCCACCTCCCCAGTACTGGTTCACTCCCTGACTGTTCCCCTGGAAGAGGTACACAACCTCGAAAAGAAGGCCCCGGAGAAGGTGGTCTCCGGGGACTGAGGGGTTTCATATACTGCCAAGGCATATTTTAACCTTTCAGTAAGCCCCTCACAAAATTGACTTCTAAGGGCTGAGTCATTCCATTTGGAATCCGTTGCCAATCTACAGAATTCCAAACTGTACGTCTCCACTGACTGATTTCCCTGCTGATGGCGATGTAGCCAAGAATCAGCCAAGGCGACTCGGTCAGGGTCATCATAGATAAGGGCCAGAGCCCTGAAAAACCCCTCCACAGACTGGAGACAAACCGAGTCTTGCGGTAAAGAAAATGCCCAGGATTGAGGATCGCCCCGGAAGTAGAGAGATCACAATTCCATCCCAATGCTCCTCATTTCTGGAGGAATAGGACAAAGTTTAAAATACAATTTGCAGGCCTCCTTGAATTCAAAAATCTTGTCCCTACCTCCAGAAAACCTGTCTGGGAGGGAAACCTTGAAACCTTGGGTTCAGACTGGGCAGGCCTGCCTTCAGAGACCCCTATATCAGTGACCTGTAGCCGCTGATGCTGTGGCTATACCTCACTGCAGAGGTCATTCAGCTCCAGAGACAGCCAGTGCAGCAGCTCTGCAAGTTCTGCAACTGAGCCCATACCAAAGGAGAAAGACAAACTCTATAGACAACAAAGGTAGACAAACAGGGGGAATTGCTTAGCTTTAGACGACTCCAAACAAATGCACACATGGCCTCCAGAGAGGAACGAAGTACTTCTCTTGCTAAAGCCTCACAAGTAGTATAGAATATCGCCGGTACCTCCCTCTCAGACACACCAGGTATTTATACACCCAGGCTCAGGGAGCAAATTAGCTAGAGGGAGGTAGCCGCTGAGTCCCAGAGACAGCCAGCCTTTAAGAAGATGTGTGTGATGTCAAACGTAGAGATCTCCTGCAACCAACTGCAGGGTGACTGTCTGTCACCTCTGACGCACCCTTGACAACAGAAGAGACAACACAGGAGTACACCTTACAGGAATCTAGACAGAACCTTAGATCAGGCAAGGAGTGGTTGGAGGAGCTGCCTAATAAACCCATCTGCTGCTTGGGGATAGGCCAGAGAATTTCACCTCTGTAGGGCACAATGGAGTTAAATGTCTGCAGGAAGTGGCGAGCAGGACAATGACCACAGTGAGTAGGGCGGCGCTTAGCACCCATACGAGTTGCCGGCTTCACACAGTGTAAATAATTAAAAGCATTTTTGGCATATAGGAAGAGATGCATTAATTAGGAAACAAATATTTATCAGGAATAAGCACCACCTACGGCTATGTTCATAGGAATACAGTGCTTTAGGCTGAGCACGATGTCTGTGTGTCTGTCTAAGTTCCCTGAAAATGGTATGCTGACGGAACCACCGATGGAGCTCTTCATTATAATGAGGCAGACAGAGTCAGTTTGAACTCCATTTCTGGGGATTTATGTTTTTTAGGCAGGCTCAAAATGTAATGTACTCCATTATTATGTCCACCTACTGTAAAAAAAATACACCACCGGATCAGTTATCAAACTCCATCTGCCCCATTATACTGAATGGCCATGTCAAGGCTCTGTTGTAAGTTTTATCTAAATCCTGCTTAGGGTTTTAGAGGGAAACCTAGAGATTAATTAAATGGGTAAAGAAAGGGGATGTATGACAAGTAATATATATCAGGAGGATTACAGCTCTCACGACTGCTGAAGTCACATATTGGGCTTAGTGGTAATGTTGGTGGAGAGAGCAGAAGCCCAGTGATTGGCTGCATTAGTAATGTGTGCTGTAGTCATCATGACATCACCACTGCAGCCTGTAAACAATCAGAGTAAATATTAGTGATGAGCGAGAGTGCTGTCAACTGCTCAAGCATTGGGGTTCTAAAACCAAAAAAGTGTGAAGCCGACACAGCCAGTCCGTTCCTGCCCGTGCGACCTTCGTGCCGCCGGGGTTTGTGCCAGTGCCGCGGTGGACCCTGACGGCCAGCCCCCCTCTCCCAATACTGGTGCCTGTCTGCTGGTGAGTCAAGCGAGCCCACCTGCGGTGAAGGCAGGTCTAATCTTTTTAATTTAAATTGTCTCTCTAATTTGAATGAGTACACTTTAAATCCATTTACAAGGATCTAATGGAGGGCAAGTCTCATGCAGCCACGGTAATTCCAGCTCCAGTAGCGTCCACTAAAGCTGCTGCAGTTAAAAAGCTTTTATAAGGATCGAGCTTGGCGGTCCTCCGCAAGGCGTCCTACCGCCAGTCCCAGCCCCTGCGCCTTGGGGTGCCTCCCCGATGCTCTTCACTGAGTGTCCCAGGGGCCCATTTCCTTTGAAAAAATTAAGTGTCCAAACTACAGGTGGTGTAGCTAGCTTAAAAGCTGGGATAATCCGCTGACTAGCAGACACTGCTACTAGGCACAGTATTTCCTGGGCTAGATGCAGTTAAAAATTTATAATTAGATACTCTCTTTGGATGCTAAGAAAGCATTCCATAGAGTCTCCTGGCACGCCATATATTATTGTTTTAAAAAGCTTGGGGTAGGGGTCTAGGGGACCGTTTTATAGGCAAAATCACAGCCCTGTATCGCAATACGTCACCTAGGCTGAAGATAAATGGAACATTTTCATCACCTTTCATAATCACCCATGGGACAAGGCAGGGATGTCCTCCGTCCACTCTCTGATATGGGCATAAAAGGGGACAAACTTATGGTGTGACCCCCATGCTCCCTTGACCTCAATCCCATTGAGAACCTCTGGAGCATCATCAAAAGGAGTGTCTATGATGCCGGGAGGCAGTTCACATCTAAGCAACAGCTCTGGGAGGGTATTCTGTCCTCATGCAAAACAATTGAAGCAGAAACCATCCAAAACCTGACAAATTCAATGGACGAGAGAGTTCAGAAGCTCCTTTCGAATAAGGGGTCCTATGTGCAAATGTAACATCACCTAGAATAAAGTTTTGAGTTGAAAACTGTTTGATTTCAGTTTCTAATAACCTTCTTATAATTTAAAAAATGACCATTTTTTTGCTCTTTATTAAAATGAAAAGGTTGATCGAAGTGTGTGGCAACCCAGCAGTCAGGATTATTTCGAATTCTGACAATCTGAGGGTCATGTTGCATGTAGTGCAGCAAGAAGGCACTCATATGTCTTGTGCATCTAGGAGCCCCAAAATTATTTTCCGGGCTAGATGCAGCTAAAATTTATTATTAACTTGAAAGCTGGTGGAGCTTAGTATTGATGGCCTAATAGAATCAGTACGGCAAACTGCTACAAGGCCCAAATTATTTTCCAGCCAAGAAACAGATAAACATGATTAGTAATTTTAAATCTGGTGGAGTTTAGTAGAGATGGCCTAATATAATCAATACTGCACACTGCTACAAGGCCCAAATTATTTTCCAGCCAAGATACAGATAAACATGATTAGTAATTTTAACAAATCATCAAGCTTTTACTCTCCCCAGGATGACACAGGGGTAGAAAAGTCATTTCGGATCCATGATTTGTTCATCTTTATGAACATGAGTCTGTCTACATTATCAGTGGAGAGCCGCGAGCGCTTATCTGTCAGCACACCACCAGCAGCGCTGAACACACGTTCAGACAGAACGCTGGCTGCGGGGCATGACAAGATCTCCAAGGCGTAAGTTGCGAGCTCCGGCCATTTATCCAGATTGGATGCCCTAAAAGAGCAAGGGTCCAGTGACACAGTCATGGCTTCAATGTTTACTTGGAGATACTCCTGTACCATCGTCTCTAGTCGTTGACTTTGTGTCAGACTTCTTGTCTCCTGTGGCCTTGCAAAGGATGGGCTAAAAAAGTGGTGAAATGATTCCGCAAAATTGATGTTACCAGCAGATATTGTGTTTCTGTTACACTTTGAGTGCTGAACACTCGACGGTCCCACGGTTGGCAAGTTGGAACTGTGAGATTCACTACGTGCCCCACTAGTGTTTTGGGGAAAAGTACATGTAAGATTCTGCAACAGTCTCTGCTGATACTCCTGCATGCGTGCATGTCTTTCTAAGGCAGGAATCATTTCTGCAAATTTACTATTGTACCGGGAATATAACTGTGTGGCAACCCAGTAGTCAGGATTATTTCTAATTCTCACAATTCGAGGGTCATGTTGCAGGTAGTGCAGCAAGAAGGCACTCATGTGTCTTGCGCATCCAGGAGCACCAAGTCCCTGTTGTGGTGGTGGGGAGGTAACAATCATGCTTCCTTCCTCTGCCCTCTAACCCCAACCTCGCACAACAGAAATGTGATCAAGGTCTCCCTCATCTGATGAGTCTTCCATCAGTTTGTCCTCCACTTCTTCCTGGGCTCCTGCACCTTCCTCACTAGTTTGGCAGCTACCATGTGCCCTGGTAAAACCATCTCCGCCACCCTCACATGCTTGCCGCCTTGGTGCTGCCGACCGTCTGGACCTTGCAGATGTTAGCCCAGCAATCATGCCCTCTGCAGAAGGCCATCTAGTCTGGGATAGTGGGATAAAATTTGCTGGATAACCAGATTCAACACGTGAGCCATACAAGGCACGTGTGTGACATTGCCCCGGCGAAGGGCCGCACCCAGGTTTGCAGCATTGTCGCACACGGCCTTCCCTGGTTTCAGGTCCAGTGGAGACAACCATTCATGAAACTGGTTCTCCAGAGCTGACCACAACTCCTCAGCTGTGTGACTCACATTTCCCAGATATTTCTAAGTAAAAACCGCCTGATGAGCCCTGCTGCCAGCATAGAACGTAGGTGTTCAGGATCCCTTCTGCGCAGGTAGAAAGCTTGTGGCATGACCAGACAGGCTTTGGGTGATGGTGGAGGACCGAGAGGAAGTTGAGGAGGCAGAAGCAGTGGAGGTACTTCGAGATAAAGAGGATTGACGCACAACTCGTGGGGACGGCAAGACTTGGAGAGCAGCCCCTTGTCCTGCTGTCACCATAGTTACCCAGTGCCCAGTCAGCGACATGTAACGCCCCTGACCATGCCTACTCGTTCAAGTGTCTGTGGTGAAATGCACCCTGTCACACACAGAGTTTCTCAATGAAGCGGTGATGTTGTGTGCGACATGCTGGTGGAGCACAGGCACACCTTACTTTGAGAAGTAGTGCCTACTGGGCATCTGGTACTGGGGCACTGCGATGGACATAAGGTCTCGAAAATCCTCTGTGTCCACCAGGCAGAAGGGCTGCAATTCTGTAGCCAAGAGCATGCAGATGGTTAAATTCCACCTCTTAGCTTTCTCATGGCTAGGAGGAAATGGTCTTTTACTTGTCCACATCTGAGGGACCGAGGGCTGGCTGTTGTGCTTAGACGGGGTTGAGAAGGGTGTCCCCGGCAAACTGCCGGTCTGAGAGGAAGATGGAGACGGACATGTTAGGTTTCCTTGATCCAAAGGTGGTGCTATCGATGTCGGACAGCGCAGAACACCAGATGGTGTTAATACCTCCAAAGAAAATGATGACCTGCTAATCACGCTGGCTGTTGCGGGTATAGAGGTGGCAGGTCTGCGTCCCAAAACAGGTGTGACTGCTGTCCCCCCAGTCACAGAGGATGAAGAGGCCGCGGATGCACAAGATGTGGCAGACGGTGGTTGTCAAGGCCGGCTAGGCCATATTGTAGCACAGTGAGCTTCCCACTGCAACTTTTGCTTCATATCCATGTGCCGGTTCATGCATGAAGTACTCAAACTATGTATTTTTTGGCCTCTACTTTGCTTTTTCTGACAAATGTTACAGATAACACGAGTTGGGTCATCCTTATCGATCTGAAAAAATGCCCAGGCTATGCAAGGCTTTGCACCCATGCGACCTGAAGAGCCACCACGACTTGTGGTGAGAGGCAGAGTTGTGTTTGAGGATGCAGTTGTTGAAGTGCTTCCAGTACTACGTCTCAGTCCAGGAAGGCGCAACCTGACCTCGTCGTCACGAGCATCCTCCTCCACCTCCACTGCTGACCTCATCGACTGGCTGACTGTGGGTTGACAGTAAGTGGGAACTCCAACCTCGTCATCATCACCCTTTGTGTTATCACACCCGTCGTCCTCAGAGCCAACCTCTTGCTGCCCTGACAAAAAACTAAAGTTGTTGCTCCAATCAGGTATTTGAGTCTCATCATCATGTTCCTCATTGTCTCCACCAACAGGAGTTACAGTTTGGGAACGAGGTTCTACATTATGGTCAGAACCTTCTGCATCTGGGCCTGGATCTGACTCATAAAGATTCTGGGCATCAGTACAGATCATTTCCTCGTCTGGATTCACAGAAGCTCTGGAGCCGACCTCTGATTCCCAGGCTATAGTATGAGTAAACAGCTCTGCAGACTCAACCATCTGTTCTACCCCATACTCAGACGGGCAGCTGGAGACTTGGGAGCTGTGAGGAAGCAAGTGCGATTGGGGTGACACCTCTGAGGACTGGAGTATTTGTGATGTTGAAGTTGAGGTGGAGGAGAACCCACTTAAAGGAGCACTTGATATCCATTGAAGCACCTGCTGTTTTTGTGCCTCATCTGGAATTTGTAGCAATTGGCGTGGCCGTAAGAAAGGGATCTTATCACATTGTCCACTAAAAGAAGTAGACATCTTAGTTTGGCTGGAAGATGGTCTTTCTTCTGCAGATGTTACTGTTGCTTTAACACCTACCCCACGGACACAATCTTTTTTTCCCATCCCAACACGCCTATTCCCCTTTCCACCAGCAGCAGGCCTTTTTCCACTGATTTTGGTGGTTAACTAATTGACAATTCTGGAGTTGTTTGCACAAAAAACAATGGATGGGAACTGAGCAGAGCTGAATGGCCAAACTGTGGTATTAGCCCAAAAGTATTGGCTGGGTTAGATGCAGTAAAACAATTTTATTACATACACAGGTGGTGAAGGTTAGTATAGATGGACTAATAGAACAAGTCCCACACACTGCTACAAGCCCAAGCCCAAATATTTTTTCAGAGCTAGATGCCGATAAAAATTATTTTGAATTTGCAACCTGGTGGAGGTTAGTATGGATGGACTAATAGAACAAGTCCCACACACTGCTACAAGCCCAAGCCCAAATATTTTTTCAGAGCTAGATGCAGATAAAAATTATTTTGAATTTGCAACCTGGTGGAGGTTAGTATAGATGGACTAATAGAACAAGTCCCACACAATGCTACAAGCCCAAGCCCAAATATTTTTTCAGAGCTAGATGCAGATAAAAATTATTTTGAATTTGCAACCTGGTAGAGGTTAGTATAGATGGACTAATAGAACAAGTCCCACACACTGCTACAAGCCCAAGCCCAAATATTTTTTCAGAGCTAGATGCAGATAAAAATTATTTTGAATTTGCAACCTGGTGGAGGTTAGTATAGATGGACTAATTGAACAAGTCCCACACACTGCTACAAGCCCAAGCCCAAATATTTTTTCAGAGCTAGATGCAGATAAAAATTATTTTGAATTTGCAACCTGGTGGAGGTTAGTATAGATGGACTAATAGAACAAGTCCCACACACTGCTACAAGCCCAAGCCCAAATATTTTTTTCAGAGCTAGATGCAGATAAAAATTATTTTGAATTTGCAACCTGGTGGAAGTTATTATAGATGGACTAAGAACAAGTCCCACACACTGCTACAAGCCCAAGCCCAAATACTTTTTCAGAGCTAGATGCAGATAAAAATTATTTTGAATTTGCAACCTGGTGGAGGTTAGTATAGATGGACTAATAGAACAAGTCCCACACACTGCTACAAGCTCAAGCCAAAATATTTTTTCAGAGCTAGATGCAGATAAAAATTATTTTGAATTTGCAACCTGGTGGAGGTTAGTATAGATGGACTAATAGAACAAGTCCCACACACTGCTACAAGCCCAAGCCAAAATATTTTTTCAGAGCTAGATGCAGATAAAAATTATTTTGAATTTGCAACCTGGTGGAGGTTATTATAGATGGACCAATAGAACAAGTCCCACACACTGCTACAAGCCCAAGCCCAAATATTTTTTCGGAGCTAGATGCAGATAAAAATTATTTTGAATTTGCAACCTGGTGGAGGTTAGTATAGATGGACTAATAGAACAAGTCCCACACACTGCTACAAGCCCAAATATTTTTTCAGAGCTAAATGCAGATAAAAATTATTTTGAATTTGAAACCTGGTGGACGTTAGTATAGATGGACTAATAGAATGATGCTATGCCCAAAAGGTTTTACTTGGCTAAGTGCAGTAAAACAATTTGTATTCTATACACAGGTGGTGTAGCTTGCAACACAGATAGGCTACTCCACTGACTAACACACACTGCAAGAGGCCCAAAAGGATTTGCTTAGCTAGATTTAGCCAAATGCTGTGAAAAAAGCTTGCACAGCACTGGCACAGACCTGCCTGGCAAAAAGTGATAGGAACTGATGTAACCTAGCCCTCAAAAGGACTGCAATTACAATTAGTCCCTACTCCCAACCTATCTATTTAAGAGCACAGACCTACCTGATAAAAGTGATTGGAACTGATGTAACCTAGCCCTCAAAAGGACTGCAATTACAATTTGTCTTTAAGGCCCCGTCACACTTAGCGACGCTGCAACGATCCCGACAATGATACGACCTGTCAGGGATCGTTGCTGCATCACTATGTGGTCGCTGGTGAGCTGTCAAACAGGCAGGCTCACCAGCGATCAGGGGAGCAGCGACATCATGGAAAGAATCTTTCCACGATGTCCTGCTCCGGTTACCAGCCTGCTGAAGCAGTAGCAGGCTGGTAACCATGATAAACATCGGGTTACTAGGGGCACACGTGCCCCTAGTAACCCGTTGTTTATCATGGTTACCACTCTGCTACAGTGAGCGGGAGGTTACCGCTCACTTTAGCAGGCTCGTAACCATGATAAACAACGGGTTACTAGGTGCGCGTGTGCCCCTAGTAACCCGATGTTTATCATGGTTACCAGCCTGATCGCTGCTCCCGCTGGTCACACACAGCGATGTGTGCTGACCAGCGGGAGGACAACGACCAAAAAATGGTCCAGGACATTTTGCAGCGATCAGCAGGGGCCTGATCGCTGCAAAGTGTCACATATAGCGACATCGCTGGTGAGGTCGCTGTTGCGTCGCCAAAACCGTGACACAGCAGCGATCTCGCTAGCGATCTCGCTATGTGAGAAGGGGGCTTTACTCCCAACCTATCTATTTAAGAGCACAGACCTGCCTGATAAAAGTGATAGGAACTGATGTAACCTAGCCCTCAAAAGGACTGCAATTACAATTAGTCTTTACTCCCAAGCTATCTGTAGATTTGTGCGAAAATTTGCTTGAAATTAACACTCAAAGTATAGCGCACACAGCAACAGCGGTGCCTTCTAACACGCAGCTGCAGCAGTGAGAAAATGGTGGCTACGTGGAAAATGGCTGGGTCTTATAGGGCAAGGACATGTGACATACACTGCCAATGACACATGCCCTTGCTTGTGTGAAAAAAAGCAGTTCGCTCCATGTGTGCGCTGCTGATAGGCTGACAGATTGCACCTCCCCACTGTAAATGCAGGAAAGAGAAAAAAAAATGGAGATCTTCATTATTTATGCAGAGATCCATCCCCTACCCCTCCCCCCACCCCGCTGTGCACTCAAACTGCGTATTAACATTAATTTTCAGCATTACTGAGAATAAATCCAGTTATGATTTTGGTGCACGAACAGTTATCGAACATAACCTTGAACAGCCGAATTTTTTCCAAATTGTTCATGTTCGCCGAACGGCTCGAACACCGCCCAAAACAGCTCGAATTTGAGATTGGCGAACAGTTTGAGTCGAACACCGCTCATCTCTATTCTCTGGTACGCTCATTACTCAATCGAGTATCGCAGGTGCTCTAGTCCCCACCCAGCATATGCCGCAGCTGTTAGACAGTCAATAAACATGTGCGGATTGCCTGCCATACACGGTAGTGCCGTAGCCATATTGGCTACTAGCTTTACTGTGATTGGCAGGCCGCATCACATCATCAGGTCTTATATAAGACGCGATATATGCCGTGATGCTTGGCACACTCTCCTCTGGAAGCAGTCAAGGGAGCGTTAGAGCAGGCATATAGACAGTGTTTAACTGCTATTGCAGTACTTGTATATCGCTACTGCACCATTAAAACAAATGGCTACATATATCTTCCACCATATCAACAGGGTCAAAATGTGGCCCTCGCTCCAAATTTTTAGATGGTCATCAGGCCGACCTTACTCATAATTTTTAGAGGGTCATCAGGCGGTCCTCGCTCATAATTTTTAGAGGTTAAACAGGCAGGCCTCGCTCATAGAAAAGCACATGCGTTGTAAGTGTGTTTATGCACGTGTTTTTAGCCTGGTTTTAATAAATAAATAATTTTAAAAAATGACATGGGGTCCCCCTAGTTTTGATAACCAGCCAAAGTAAAGCAGACAGCGTATATTATCAGGCTGGGAAGGTCCATGGTTATTGGGCCCTTCCTAGTCTAAAACTACCAGCCCGCAGCCACCCCAAAATTGACGCATCACATTAGATGTGCCATTTCTGGCGCTTTACCCAGCTCTTCCCAATTTCTCTGGTAGAGTGACAATCAGGGTAATGGCAGTTGTGGTTGATGACAGCTGTGAATTTTCAAAAAAAAAGCTGCCATCAACTTCTGGATTTAGTAATATAGAGGTGTATATCAGACACTCCCATTACTAACCCGGTAATAAATAAGAATAAAAAAAAAAAAAACTTTCTTTGAATAAAGACTCCCCCACACTATCCCTCGTTCACCAATTTATTGAAAAAAAATAGACAAATTCCATGCAAAACTAAAGTAATCCAATGAATTCAATGTGGTCCAGAAAAGGATACCTGAAAGACATAAAAAGACAAAAATAAAGACAACAGACTCTCCATCATTCACCAATTTATTACCCAAAATGTTACTTGAATATGTCTCAGACATCTGTGGATAGCAATAATGTTCCCACTATTCACGGATACTAATCAGAGCCACCATGTCTTGCTGCACTCTGCGAGACTCGGCAATGATGATGAGCATTGACATCACTACCTGGCACCTGTGAATAGCAGTCACTGTACTTCTATTCACCGATGTGGCTTTTTGATTCTTTCTTTTATTGCATTCTTTTTTCGCACTGTTTTGGTTACATAGAATTGGCAATGTAATTTCAACTCATTTTTTATGTCGCAAATATATAAAATAACCCGTTGAATAAATTATTAGGTACTTCGCTATTAATATTTAAAGGGGTTGTCTACTACTGGGCATCCCCTGCTAAATCAATTCAGGAATCTAATTAAAATAAAAACTGTTTAAACTGTTAATGTTGGTGCCATGAGGAAATGAGCAAGCAGGTATACATGGGGATTTACAGAAGGAGCAAGATACTGCACTGCTTGGAGTCACCTGACCTGAAGATGTTGCGACCAGGCAGGACTGAGTTCAGAATGGCACTGCGTGAGATGAACTTTACGCACTCATCTTGCAGAGCGCTACCTGGCTTAAATGATGAGTAACAAGAGGGGGCCTGGTGGTCGGTGCCAGATTGTACTGCAGCTCATTGCTTTTATTGACTGTTATAGCAGGGCACAGACCCAAATCCAGACGTATCCTGGTTGATTTGGACCTATCATGTTTGAACTAAGAAGTGTTATACCAAAGTGTAATTCCAAAGTGTAATTCCATGTACATGCACAGTGTGCGCAAATCAATGTTTCTAATATGGAGTGTCATTAAGAGGAGTGAGCATGCATTTTATAATTTGGCTGCAATTTGGCAGCATGCACTTTAATATGCAGCAATTACCTTTATACATGTACATGTTCTCTATGAAATTTGGGTAGGAATGAGAGCATCAATCAATCTACGAGTATGTGCACACGTTGAATATTTGCAGCAGACTTTTCTTGAAGCAAAAACCAGAGTGTTAGCAGGAAAAGTGCTGCATAAAATATGCATGTTTTTGACTCGTTGAAAGATTTGACATGCTGGTGCTGCAAAATTACGCTCTGTCACTATCATATACAGTAGAGTATTTACAATAGATGGATTGTTGGATTATAATTTAGCAACATTGCAAAAAGGTCCCCAACAGTTGAGTGTAGGCACACAGGGGCCAAAGAGTTAAACGGTCCCACTTCTACCTTCAAAGCAGCAAGCAGCTTCTGGCACAGACAAATAAAGGGGTGCATTATGATGAGCTATTGGACTGCAAAGGAAGCATATACTGATCTTACATAAAGGCCGTCTTCTGCCTGTGTCAACCCGGTATACATGGATGAACCTCATGAGACAACACCTGTAATAATTGTACAGTGCTTGCCTCAGTATGGTGCATGTGACGCACCCCCTGGGCCATATTCTTTTAGGGGGAATATCCGGAGCCGGATCAGATGGGGGTTGTAGTCTTCCGAGTGGCTGTGACCCGGTCCGTGCCCAGGGTGTCAAACTCAGTTGTATGTGGCAGTCCTACAGATGTTATTAAGTTCTTTATTGTCGACTACGCCACCCGTTGTATTGCGGTCACTATGGCCGCCGCTGCAGCAGGGTCCGCTGAGGCTGATGGTGTAGGTGCAGCTTGTGATGGTATAACCCCCAACGGGTGGGGTATAGCCTCAGGGGGTCAGGTGCAGAGGATGGGGGTTGTGGTGGTGCAGCGTAGATGTAAAATGAAGACAGAGTCGGGTTGTGCAGTTTAGGGTATTTACTCACTGCTGATGTTCCGGTCACTCCAGCTTCAAGTGACCACCCGAGCCGTGCTGCGTCCACCAGGTCCTGGATCCAGCCAACCCCCAAGCGAGTCCGGAGCGTGACCCTGAGCTCTCCTTCTGTCCTTTCTCTGGCCGTCCCCACTATTGATCCACCCAGGTCCAGCTCCCTCGGGCCTTCTGTTGGGAGACCCTTGGCCTTGGGTTCCCTGACCCTCCACGTGGTATGCCTTCGGGGTGGATGTGGTGGGTGGCCGTGGCAGACGCTGCCCACAGCCTCCGGTCTCTGGCTAGGGTGTGTTTTTGCCCCCACCAGCTTGGGATCCGGTACCCTGATGCCAACTCTTCACCCGCTGATGGACTTTGGGTTCTCAGAGTTCCTTTTCTGTTTCCCCCTCTGGGTCTTTCTGGCTTTCTCCTCTCTCTCTCTCTGGGGCTGCTCTGCTCCTCTTCCTCTGCTCTGCTCTGACAAAAGGATGACAGACTGACCGACTGACTCCTCTGCAAAGACTGACCCTGTTCTTTGATGGTGCCCACCTTATATACACCCTCTATGTGTGAGCTCAGGTGACCAGCACCCAATGAGCTCCTATCTTTACCCAGGCTGCTCCCCCTATCTGCCCCTACACTACTTGGGATGTTCCACCCCCCTCCCACTCCAGCCAGGAACAGACTCGGTCGTACCTGCACATTTCTAAGTGGGAGTACCGTCGGTCTGCTCCTCGGAAATGGGATGTGTGTAGTGCATGCAGCCTACCGAACTCAGGTCCACACTCCATCCTTACCCGGGAGTGGAATATCACACCTCTGGGTTGAGGTGCAATACCCCTGTAGCAGCCGAATCCTCAGGGTGCTACATTCCCCCCTGGTAAATCACAGCACGTCCTCGGGCTGTAAGACATAAACAACACCAAAACATACAAAATTTTTTTTTCATATCAACAACATCGTATAAACATATAAAATAACATACATTAGCAGCAAAACATTCTTATAAAACATTCTCGTCGCCTCTGGCTCCTCCTCCCTCCGGTCACTGTGCAACGTGTGACCGGGTAAAGTGCGACAGTCTTTTCTTGAAAAATGGTTTTCCTATAAAACCGGTAGGGGGCGCTTTAGGACGCGCAACTATTTACAAGGGGTATGGCCGCTCTCAGTCCTCGGCCAGGTATTAGGGAGGAATGACCGCTCTCAGTCCTCGGTCAGTGGGATTTAGGGAAATACGGGTAACAGTTCACACTTGCTGGTCCCAACGGGGACTATATTAGCAACAGTAACAATTTCAGTTCACAGTGCCCCGACGGGCAACTATATACAGCTTCTACTTCGCTGTACTTAACGACGGCGTCCTCCTGCTCTTGCTTTATGGTTACCTTTAACTCTAGTTTCAGACCCGTCCGGGTCCTCTTGTTCTTCCTCCTCACACCGCAGCTCTTCCTCCGTCAGGCGATGCACATGGAGGGCGTAGGGACCTTTGGCACACTTGTGCCGGGTGAAGGTGACCTCGTCCCCGATGTAAAGGTCACGACCTCTGTGTCCCTCCGGTAGGTGGGACTCAACGTCTCTCCTGGTTACGAAGACGTCGCCTAGGGTGTGGTGGTCTCGGATGAAGCCCCACCCATGCTGCAGGTTAAACTTTATCACAGTCCCGGTGGTGCGGGGACTATGCGCTGCACGGGGGTCTCTCCTGGCCCGGCTCTTCTGCTCCGCGCTCCTTACTTGAGCTTGCTGTTCCCGGACCCGCCTCTCTCTCCGCTCCCTCTCGAAGTCCTCGAGCTGTTGGCGGCAGCACTCAGCACGCTCCGCTGCAGCTGCCCGAGTTTCTTGAGTGAACCCCATAAGATCTTCTCCGGTGGGGTCCCACTCAAACTGCGCTTCTGCTAGCGGGGGCGAGATCCTCTTTACGGGCTTTGGAGCCGGGATCAGGGGTTCATCCAGGGGTCTCTCTCTCCGGAGTCGGGGATGGTGGAACTCCGGTGGCCATATAAATGGCTGCCCATCCGGGCACGTATGCTGGGCGTACAGGTCCTCTCCCAGATGCGGCACTCTTGGTCTTACGGGCGCGGTGGTGGTGGCGCCCGGGTTGCCCAGGCCTTGCGGCCAGGCCTGGGGCACCTGGAAAGTGAAGGGCACCGTAAGGACGGCGGCGCCCTGGGCTACTTGGCCCTGCGACCAGGCCGGGGGCTCCGCGGAGGTAGGGGGCGCTGTTGGTATTGCGGCGCCCGGGGGTACTAGGCCTTGCGACCAGGCTGGTGGTACTTCCTGCTTGGTCACGCTCGGGGTCGAGGCGTGTGACGTCACAGGGGTCGCGGCTCCCGTTTGAGGCCTAGTCTGCGGCGGTGACGTTGCAGCGACGGGCACGGCAGGATAGACTTCGGGCTCTGCGACGGGGAGCTGGGGCAGGTACACGGTTTCCCGGTTTGGGGTATAGACGTCCCCTTTACCTGCCTCCACTCGTTCGGCTCCCTTCTCGGCGCCGTCTCCGGCCTTCAGTCCTCCTGCGCCATCCTCAGAGGCGGTCTGTCTCCTCGTCTCGGGTGGCGTGCTCCGCTGACGAGTCTCGGTCTTCTGGGCCATCTCTCGGCTCCACTCCGCCAACGTCTCTCGCTGCACCCGGGCCATCCTCCTTGCGAGGCCCTCCAGAGCGGTCTGCGCACACTCCCGGTCTCGGGGGAGCTGTGCCAAGACCTCCACTAGGCCTAGTGGGGTCGTTGCTTCTAGCAGGCTCCTGACCAACGGGTCGGTGCTGCTCTGCTCTCCTTCCGTTGTCTCCAGCAGGCTCCTGGCCAGCGGGCCGGTGCTGCTCTGCTCTTCTCCCATCTCCGGGTAAGCTTCTTCTGGACTCAGCTCTAGGCTTCTTGTCTCCGGGTGCGCTCTCTCTAGACTGCTCCAAGCGGCACCCATCTTTGTTCTCTCCTTTCGTCTCCTCCCCCCTCGAGGGCGGTCCCGGGGCCACTTGGTGACTGTCAGCTCCAGGGGCAGTTCTTTCACGCTGACAGACACCTCTAGCATCACAGTCTCTGTTGGTGGGGGCGGTTTCCACTTTTGGCGCCATTTTCGGTCCTGGCCCACGATGGGAGGTGGCCTCTTGCCACCCTCTGGCACGCCCATAATGGCGTCCGCTCTTCCAAGGCGGGAAACCTTTGGAAATGGCGGGAATCGCTTCCCAGTGGCGGGAAACTCTGCAGATGGCGGGAAAACGCTGTTAATGGCGGACAACCGGCTGGAATCGACTGGTGATGGGGTCCGATGGCGGGGACCCTCCGGAACCGGCAGGAGACTTCTTTTTGAGGTAAACTCATTCTTTTCTTCAGGCACGCAGTACCCGGGTGTTGCGGGCACGTAATCCTGCCGACTACGCCAAAGTTGACGCACCCCCTGGGCCATATTCTTTTAGGGGGAATATCCGGAGCCGGATCAGATGGGGGTTGTAGTCTTCCGAGTGGCTGTGACCCGGTCCGTGCCCAGGGTGTCAAACTCAGTTGTATGTGGCAGTCCTACAGATGTTATTAAGTTCTTTATTGTCGACTACGCCACCCGTTGTATTGCGGTCACTATGGCCGCCGCTGCAGCAGGGTCCGCTGAGGCTGATGGTGTAGGTGCAGCTTGTGATGGTATAACCCCCAACGGGTGGGGTATAGCCTCAGGGGTTCAGGTGCAGAGGATGGGGGTTGTGGTGGTGCAGCGTAGATGTAAAATGAAGACAGAGTCGGGTTGTGCAGTTTAGGGTATTTACTCACTGCTGATGTTCCGGTCACTCCAGCTTCAAGTGACCACCCGAGCCGTGCTGCGTCCACCAGGTCCTGGATCCAGCCAACCCCCAAGCGAGTCCGGAGCGTGACCCTGAGCTCTCCTTCTGTCCTTTCTCTGGCCGTCCCCACTATTGATCCACCCAGGTCCAGCTCCCTCGGGCCTTCTGTTGGGAGACCCTTGGCCTTGGGTTCCCTGACCCTCCACGTGGTATGCCTTCGGGGTGGATGTGGTGGGTGGCCGTGGCAGACGCTGCCCACGGCCTCCGGTCTCTGGCTAGGGTGTGTTTTTGCCCCCACCAGCTTGGGATCCGGTACCCTGATGCCAACTCTTCACCCGCTGATGGACTTTGGGTTCTCAGAGTTCCTTTTCTGTTTCCCCCTCTGGGTCTTTCTGGCTTTCTCCTCTCTCTCTCTCTGGGGCTGCTCTGCTCCTCTTCCTCTGCTCTGCTCTGACAAAAGGATGACAGACTGACCGACTGACTCCTCTGCAAAGACTGACCCTGTTCTTTGATGGTGCCCACCTTATATACACCCTCTATGTGTGAGCTCAGGTGACCAGCACCCAATGAGCTCCTATCTTTACCCAGGCTGCTCCCCCTATCTGCCCCTACACTACTTGGGATGTTCCACCCCCCTCCCACTCCAGCCAGGAACAGACTCGGTCGTACCTGCACATTTCTAAGTGGGAGTACCGTCGGTCTGCTCCTCGGAAATGGGATGTGTGTAGTGCATGCAGCCTACCGAGCTCAGATCCACACTCCATCCTTACCCGGGAGTGGAATATCACACCTCTGGGTTGAGGTGCAATACCCCTGTAGCAGCCGAATCCTCAGGGTGCTACACATGCTGGAATTATAAGAAGATGAATTCTGTTTAATCAGCCGTTCCTAGATTAATTTATTAAACAATAGTTTCGTTATTTATTTTACTTTCATACTGTTGTAATAGAATATTTCAGCACACATTAATTTATTATTACTCATATACATTTTATGTACTATTTTTTTCTACCTTGATTACAATTAACCTACTTTACAAACATTCCTACAAAGTATATTTTCCTTTATAGAACTGTTTCAGCTAAATCCAGTTATAGGAGTTGCTATAGCTTTGCCTCCAGTACAGCAAATTTATTGAATGTAATTCTGCAAAAGCACTAATTTCACAAAAACACCCCCAAAAAAGTAAAAATCAATGTCATTCCTTTTTTTAAAACCCAGAGGGAATTAAGTACTGATATCTATGCACCTTTTGTTACTAGTTTTTGACATATGTAGTGATGAAAAAAAAGATCAATGATTTCTCTTGGGGCTGATAAATTGCATAGTCCAAATAACCAGAAGTTTATATGTATGTTTACCTAATTGTGAGTAGCACTGGAATCGACAATGAATTCTTTGACTTGACAAAACGTAATACAGTATATCGCTGATTTTCCTTCTTTCCATGTAGCTTCAGCTGTTGAAATAAAAACAGACATTTTATGGTGAATGGTAAATGCCAGCAAATGTGCCTATTCAGTAACATTTTCCTTTTCTGTAAAATCAGTTTTCTTATTCTCACTACAAATTAAGTTTATACAGAGCAGTTTGACTGTAAAGGATTAAGATAAGTGGCACGTTTCCTGTTAATTTCACTTGACACCTTCTGACTGTGGTTAGAACCACTCCAGCCTTGCTATGACTTTCATTTGGAAATTTGTGCAAGACTTCATGTACATGGTGAAGCCACAGAGATAATACAATACAATAGCACACTAAGTACGGTAAGTACGGTTCTATATTAGGTAGCTATATGTACTTTGTGTGCGAAAGGGTAAACAGAAAGGGCGAAAGGGTAAACAGAACAAACTCGCTCATCACTAGTGCTGATCTGTCAGAATTGTGAGTGACAGCTCAGCTGACCAATCTGAGGCAGGGGCATTCTGAGCTGCCAGAATTGTGAATGACAGCTCAGCTGTCCAATCCGACTGGACCTGTGGGGTTTCCTCTAGGTGTCGACCATTCTGGGTGATTACCAGGTTATTTAGCTGGCTGGTAATGATTAAAAGATGGCCAGTTGTAGCTTAGCTCAAGTGTTGTGTGTTTGCTCTGCGCTCTGAATTCTTATATTTTGGTCTTTGTTGCCCGACCTTGGATTTGTCTTTGACCATCCATTTGCCTAGCCCTTTTGTCTTGATCTGCTACCTTCTTGGAATTCTGACCCCGAACTTTGACCTGACTACGTCTTTGTTTATGACGTACTCTCCTGGCTTATGACCTCTGACTCCTTGACTACCCTAACTCACCTCTTGTCCTTGAGAAGTAGCTCAGCATCACAGATACATCTGGACTTGCACTGGCCCTTAGGGGAGCAAGTGAATCCCCTGGTGGGATCCTGTGCAGGAATAAGTCAATCCCCCCCTCACCCTTCAACATGAACAGTAGTTGGCCCAATACATTTGATTATATCTACAGACAAAATCAGCTTCTCATCAACAAACTGCCTTGCTTAATATTAAAGATGGAGAGGCAAATTTTTGAAAGAGTGTAATATGTTCATGGAGCTGAACATTGGGCTCCCAGATTCAATGTTACTAGTGGGCCCTTGCCATCCCAGTTTGACACTGTATACATCACATAATATAAAATATTGCATTAGAATAAATAAGTTATTGTTTTCCTCATCTTTATTTTAGATTCATTACTACTGCTGCCACCAGCCATTTGATTATTTCATAGTGCTTTATGTCATCACTTGTTTGATTACTCCATCATTTCAACTGTACAAGTACTGGAGTTAGGCATTCAAATGGGGTCTCTCTACTGCCACCTAGGTTATGTATTCAGCTTTGCCTTACTGCACTAGCAGTCTGTTTGTATGCCTTATATTTAGCTGTTCAAATACTTCTTTTGTATTTGATCTGGCTGTTCAAATCACTCTATATTCTTGACAATTTTCAACAACTGCCAAGTGTGAACTATCTATGCTTGTATGGCCACTTGATCTTAATTTTTACATCTTTATTTATAGATTCATTTTACTGCTGCCACCAGCCATTTGATTACTTCATATCGCCCCATGTCACCACCTGTTTGATTACTCCATCATTTTGACTGTACATGTATTGGAACTAGGCAGTTAAAAGACACTAGTCTTTTATTATATACTGGGTCTCCTGAACTGCTCCAGCATCACACTGAATTTCAGGTACTGTGAGGGTTGCAAACAGCACTATTCGTGTTAACTTTATTGTTTATGAAGGCAAGGATATTAGAATAATTTTTTATCTCGGGTAGTACACCTTTAATAATTTATGGCGTTTTAAGATAAGTAGCTGGAAGCACAGCTGTTAGTTCTACCAGGATGGGGTACCAAATGTGAAGAAGGCAGACTGCAGGTGGAGGCCTAGCTTGCCGTGAAGCTATGGGACTCTTTGCTACATGATGTTGTTTGATTCATAGTTTCATAGTTTTTAAAGTTGAAGATACACATAAGCCGATCAAGTTCAACCTATAGCTTAACATGTTGATCAAGAGTATGGCAAAAACCCCATGAGTCAGATACTCATTGACCAATATTAAGGGAAACATTTATTCCTGTCTCCACATACAAAAAATCAAACTCGTTCCCTGATTCAACGTCCCATCACAGAATTTGGTGCCCATATCCTGTAATATTTTTTTCAACAAAGGTATCCAGGCCTTCCTTGAATTATTGTAGTGACTCAACTATTACAACATGTTGTGGTAGAAAGTTTAAAGGGAATCTGTCACCACTTTGGAGTTATCAGACCTCTACTATGGCCGTACAGGGTATAGAAAATTAAATCTATATATACCTGTATGGCCCATAGTAGAGGTTTGATTACAGAGAAAGGAGCTTTAATCAATTCTATTTTGTACAGACTTGGCATTCGGGGGACACCAAGCAATCCCCGCCTATGTGCTTATTATTCCCCCAAATCCACGCTTATATGCTTAATTATCATATCCCCCCTCCCCTGAACATCACAGAGCTCTGTGACAGACCCTGTGACGTGCACTGTGCTCCCTGACTTGCCGGGCATGCGCAAAGCGCAGCTCACATAGAGCGTGCTTTGCTTCATCCTGGCCCCCTCTCTCTGTGCACTGCGCCACAGGTTTCTATTGCACCAGTGCCAGGGAGTCATTGTCAGTTCCCGGCGCCTGCGCAATAGAACCCCACAGCGCAGTGCACGGAGAGACGTGCCCAGAGGAAGCAAAGCGCACTCTATGTGAGTGGCATTTTGCACATGCCTGGGATGTCAGGGAGCACAGTGCACGTCACAGGACCAGTCACAGGGCCCTGTGATGTGCAGAGGAGGGGGAAATATGTTAATTAAGCATATAGGCGGGATTTGGGGGAATAATAAGCACATAGGCGGGGATTGCTTGGTGTCCCCCAGGCGCCAAGCCTGTACAAAATAGAATTGTTTAAAGCGCTTTTCTCTGCAATCAGACCTCTAGTATGGGCCATACAGATATGTATAGATTAACTTTTCTATACCCTGTATGGCCATAGCAGAGGTCTGATAACTCCAAAGTGGTGACAGATTCCCTTTAATATTCTCACTGCTCTTACAGTAAAGAATCACTTTTTGTGATTATGATTAAACATTCTTTCCTCTAGACCAGGAGTCTCCAACCTGTGGCTTGGGAGCAACATTTGGCTCTCAAGCCCCTGATGTGTGTTTCATGGTTGTCTGCTAGTTTGGTGCATTAGCACCAGATCTGGCAAATAGCCATGAAGAGAAGATCTCTATAAGGTGCCTATTGTGAGTAGCCCCACAAAGTGGAGCAAATCTGGATGCACATATAATGCCAGGGGGATAAATATGGCAAGCAAGAGCTAGGATGATATTACCACTTAGAGGGGTGAATGAAGCAAGATGCAATAATGTGGTGAATGTGTTTAATGCAAGAATACCGAATGGGGGTAAAGTTCAAACCCCTGTAAGCAAGCATACTGCCTATAAGTGATAAGGGTACAAGGTTTCGGTGTGATTTCTGTGGGTAAGCTTGGTCTAGCATTATAACACAAATGGGGGGTGCTGTATGTGGCTTGCGACCAACTCTCAGACTGAATATGGCTCTCGAGGTGAGAAAGGTTGGGAACCACTGGTCTAGACGTACTGGATGCTCCCTTGTTATTATTGCAGGCCTAGGTGTAAAAAGATCATTAAAAAGATCTCTGTACTGTCTCTTCATATATTTGTACATTGTAATAAGATTGCTTCTAAGGCTGGGTGCCCACGTAGCGTTTTTCAAGTGTTTATGCTGCGGAATTTCCGCAGCGTAAACGCTTGTTAAACGCTAGGTAATCCGCACCCCATGGTCCCCAAGGGGATTCCGCATGTTCTATGCACATGCTGCGGATTTTTCCGCAGCGTTTATGCTGCGTACAAAAATCCGCAGCATGTCATTTAATATTGCGGAAGCGCAGCGGAACTCCCGCCATTGACTTGCATTGAAACGCATAGAAACCGCGACTGTACATTTCTACAAGCGGCTTCTATGCGTTTCTATGTGCGGATGGTACCCAGTTCTGGAGGAGAGGAGACTCTCATCCAGACCTGGGTACCATTGTACCTGTAAAAAAAGAATAAAATAACAAATAAAGTTATATTCACCTGTCCGGCGTCTTCTCTCTGAATGCCGGCATCGCTTGAGGACCTCCGGTGACGTCACAGTCATGTGACCGCAGGCCCTTCACCGCTCTGTCTCGCGATATGCCGGCAGCCGGGAACCAGACGGGAACGAGCGCTGCAGCCACGCCGGGGCCTCGGGGGTGAGTATAGCTTTATTTGTTTATTTTTACGGTCACACTATATAAATCCATGCTGTTTGCATGGATTTATATAGTGTGACCTAGTTGTCAAGCACTTTCCAAGTGATGCTATCGCCTGGAAAGCGCTTGTCAATCTGCATGCGGAAACACATGTGAATCCGCATGTGGATCCGCATGTATTCTGCAGGAAAAATGCATGCACAATCTGCATGCGTTTTTTCTGCCAGGGAGATGCAGAAATGCTGCAGAAATTTTCTGCTTCATTTCTGCATCGTGGGCACATAGCCAAAACATTAGATTTTCCAAACTAAATAACTCCAATTTTTATAACTAGCATTGGTACTGATTCTAGAAATAGGTTGTGGATGTTATTTTTATGAAGTATAATATTACAGGTTATGGGTAAAAATGATAAACAGTTTGTTAGCAATCTTAATGTGTTGATGTCACTGATTCTGCCCTGTTGCACATTGAATGAAGTCTGCCATTTATTTGCTCAGTGAACACCTTTTTTAGTACAAAAGTTCATACCTAGATTTTAGTTTACTAAGTATTCCTTAATAAAAACTTGTATCCACAAGATTAATCGTTTAGACACTGATTTAATGTAATATTACCAGCAGGGGTCAATGTTCAAAATCTGGACAGCTGGTTTATTTGCACAAGGGCAAAAGGAAAAAGGGGCACAGCCAAAAACCTGAGCGGACCTGAAAGATTATCTCAAGATCCATTCTCATCTCCTCACACGCAATCTGTTCTCCACGTACTCTGTGTCTTTGGCTGAGCTCTAAGGTCCTATCCACATTCCTCACAAAATGGCAGGAGCACCTTCTGCTTGGGCTTTTATAATGACTATGAGTAATCAGTGACCTCACACTTATAGTCCCTCATAATTGACTGTACTAAGGTGGGGTGTTTGCTATAATGCCTTATAGGGAAGCCCACGGTACCGTACCCGAGGTCATATGATCCTTCTTCTCTGTCTTATATTACCTGTATCATTTTCGGGGAATTGTCCAATATAACTAAATAATTATTCAGATTCACAAGCTTCTTTGAATTCCAAAACATTTATGCTAAAATTGATTTATGCATAATCTATTCTTTGATCTCTACTCCCAAAAAATGCTAGCCACAGGTCTCCTCATACAGTGATATTCCTAAAACACCCCAAATAGTTTTAGCCATAGTGTACATATAGTACCAGTCTTAATAACCACCAAAAAAGCTAGCCAATGCACTTTGTGACAAAGTCACTGGAAAAGTACTTGAGAGGAAGTATGTTTCACTGAGGCTATCAGCTTCAGTGATTTGAAACCCTGAAGTTTTGCTGCAGCATACTAAGTGTTGAGAGGGGTTAAGCATTTTAAGGGCTGGGTTTTTTGAGAACAATCATAGAGTGGGTGGGAGGTTGTTCTCCATATCTCCACCCCAGGGTGTGGTCTGGAGTTTAAATAGATGGCCTGCTGAGACATTCAGTGTTCAGTGTATCTGGAGAGGCTAACTCCACAGAGAGGAGCTTTTGTTTTGTGCTAACTTGAACCATGTGTTTTGCTAACCCTGAGTGGCCGGACCCCGGCCGATGTAAGAACTGTGCTGTACATTTTCTTTTGTTTTACCGTTATGCCAGAAAGGCTGTGTTTATTTTTATGAACTCTACATTGCTTTATGCCATCTTTTAATAAACCAATAAGAAATTTTAAGAGACAGCGTTCCGTGTCTACTAGTGTTGAGCGAACATGCTCGACACTGCTCGGTACTCGCCCAAGCATCACGCTACTCGGGATGTTCGGCGAGCACCGAGCATTTCCGGGTTACTCGGGCGGGAGCTCGGGTCTCCGCCCTGCATGTTTGGCGCTCTTTACAGAGCAAATGAACATGCAGGGATTGCCAGCCAGTCACTGTAATGCCTCAGCCATGTTGTTTGTGGGCATTACAGTGATTTGCTGGCCGCACAGCGTCACCTCGAGTATTTAAAACCGGGCGCCGCCATCTTGGACACAGTCGCTCCGGATCAGACAGTGTGGGGACAGCGCTGCTGATTTAGGGAGAGATATATCCTGCAAAATAGTTAGTGTGGGGTCTGTAAAGGCTGCCAGATCAAACAAACAGTCCTTCTCAGGACTAATATCCATCCCAGGTATATCAGGCAGGCAGGCAGGCAGGCTGTATAGGAGACGCAGTGGTTATACCAGCAAACGCTGCATTACAGTCCTGTGTGCTGCTCCTGTTGCTGAAATTGCTGGACTTAGCTCCAGGTCCAGGGGGCCAGGAAAAATCTTTTTTTTTTATCTAAATCCTCTTTTTTTTTTTCCTCATTCACAATGTACAAATACCCATCTTATTAACCTTTTGGTGTCCCCCCCCCCCCAAAAAAAAAAAAAAAGCGTGCCTCTGATTTTTCAGACAAAAATATATCTGTTGAAAATAGTCTGGTGCAGGCCAGAGAAATAGAAGTGTGGTTTTGCAGTTCTATGGGCCATTTGTATCTAAAAAAAACAGTTTGAATGTGTCGCTCACTGTTCAGCCGCAAATATATATATTTAAAAAAGTCTGGTATACACCAGTAAATTATTACTGTGGTTTTGATGTTCCACGGTAAAACATCTTTATTATCCTGTTTTTGGCATTTTTTGCTGTATAAAAATAATAATAGTGTCTCCCTGATTTTTCAGACACAAATATATCTGTTGAAAATAGTCTGGTGTAGGCCAGAGAGACAGAAGTGTGCTTTTGCTGTTCCACGGTAAAAAATCTCAATTATCCTGCTTTTTGCATTTTTTGCTGTAAAAAAAAAAATAATAGTGTCTCCCTGATTTTTCAGACACAAATATATCTGTTGAAAATAGTCTTGTGTAGGCCCGAGAAATACAAGTGTGGCTTTGCAGTTTCACGGTTCAAACCTCTGTATTATCCACTTTTGGGCCATTTGTATCTAAAAAAAACAGCCTATCCAAGGACAAATCACACAGGGTGAGATGTCGTCTCCAAATAAATAAACAACACAAACCGCACTAACGTCTATTAGGTATCGCAAGATAACTATATGAATGAAAGTATACCTAAAAAAGGGAAGATGGATACCCAGGACACATTGGAGATATATATAAAATATAATTTTATTTAGATATTATTTTACTATATAAACATTACATAATAGGTAATGGGGAGAGATTAGCTAGAACAGTAAGAAGAGCAAGATATAATAGTCCCAATAGACAACAACAGGGCTATAGCAGTAGTCCCCAGATATAGATAAATG
Organism: Phyllobates terribilis; assembly: GCF_046119375.1. Classification (NCBI taxonomy): domain Eukaryota; kingdom Metazoa; phylum Chordata; class Amphibia; order Anura; family Dendrobatidae; genus Phyllobates; species Phyllobates terribilis. The sequence continues at coordinate 526,951,795 of NW_027362764.1, read as the reverse complement.
GTAGTACACTGATAATGTAATAATATTCGGTAAAGTGACCACAATAAAAGTAAAACTGTGGGTAGAAATCACAGAATGAGCAGCAAGATGATGATATAAAAAATAGATGCTCCATAGTAGGGTGCATAGCACCAGGTGTCAAAATATCAGGTGATCACCTGGTGATAATCATATAGTCTGCTCATTTAATCGTGGTATAAGTGCCCACGGACACAATAAGAGACCGGGGACCTACAATAACAGTTGGCTAGACATATCCATGCAAAACATAAAGAAAACTACCCAAAAAGGTCAGCATAACTACCTTGAGTCATAGTAACTGGGGACTAGCAGAGAGAGCCTGTCTGACGCCTCGACGCGCGTTTCGCCTCGGCTTCGTCAGGAGGCGTGGTTATACTTAATAATGGGTCCTATTTATGTGAATGAAGTGTATATGGCACCAATCGGCGCGCAGTCTCCCGCGGTGCCACGCCCCCCGTGACGACGCGGCCCGGCGTGCAGCCCGCGGGATGAGGAGGAGGAACGACGTCATCCCCCCCATCACCCGGGCAACGACGCACAGGCCGCGACGCCACCAGGGCACCGCAGTGCACGGGAGAGAGCGCGTCCACATAAGAAGAGGGGAAGTCCGGTTGAGTGAAGGAGCTACAGAACCAGATAAGGTTACTACCGTAAGTGGCATCAGTGAGGACGGGGGGTGGCCAGTCCCGCGCCGACAATGAGGCCAACTCAGGGTAAAATAGAGGGGATAAAATGATATAGCAAGATTTATTATATATAATAGACCAGTAGTAGTTATTGATATATTATACAATATTAATGGCATAAATCTTGTACATCACAGCAGTATATAGACCCCTATATAAGATCAACAGTTCATGATCAGTATATCCTGCTAATAATAATAGCTAATAAAGAGACAATAAATCTATATAGTACAGTAGATATGCACATATAGCCATAGCAGAGAATAATAAATATAGACGAATACAGATGAATATAATTCTTGATAGGAGATCTATAATGATGTGGTTTCCTCAGAAATTACATAGCAAATGTTCTGGAGCATAATAAGACATCAGATCTTCAAATGGGGATGGATGGGTCCAGCAATAAGATGATAGCCAGTGGAAGTCGAACATACTAAAAATATCAGAAGACGTAACATTAGACATAGATAAAATGAAAAGATAACAATAAATTTAAAAACCGAGTATATAGGTGCCCATCATGAAAAGGTTTTTATATAGCAGTAGTATACTAGGGAATTATATAAAAAAATTACAAAAAGGACTTGAAGCTAACAGACTCATTCAGGCCAGAGGGCATAACCGTATCCAACACAGTGATCCAACGTGTCTCCTTCTGGAGCAGTTTTTGTTTAGTGTTTCCCCCTCTGATGCCCATATACACTCTGTCGATACCCCGAACTGAAAGGCCCATAGGGTTGCAGTCATGGGCATCGAAAAAGTGCCTGGGGATAGTTTTGAGTTCTTGGGGGTCCGAACATGTGACGGCATTTTTGATGTCCCTAATATGCTCCTGAATACGAATTTTAAGGAGCCTGGTAGTCATGCCTATATAGACAAGATCACAGGGGCATCTGATGTGATAAATGACTGCTTCTGTTTCACATGTAACGTGATGCAAAATCTTAAAGTTTTTCTTATTACCGGAATCTGAAAATTCCGCCGTTTTGGCCATATATCTACATATTGAACATCTGCCACAGGGAGAGCAGCCCCATGGTGGGCCCTTACTGTCAAAGAGAAATTTACTTTTGGGGGGGACATAATGACTCCTTGAGATCATATCACCAAGGGTTTTAGCTCTACGCCATGTGATCAATGGTTGTTTTGTAAGTTGACCACATAAGTCCCGATCTGTGAGCAATATAGGCCAGTGTTTGGAAAGGATCTTTCTGATATAGATTCCATTAGTGTTAAATGTTGTGATGAATCTTAGTGATGTATCCATAATATTAGTTTTCTTTTTGGAACCAGATAAAAGGCATTGTCTATTATTGGCTCTACCTCACAATTGGATGCATTCCTCAATAGTCTAAATAATAATAATCTTAATATCCATTTAACATGGAAATATAGCCAGACATCTATCGACTTTTTGGACTTATTAATTACAAAATCTGGTGACAATAGAATTGAGACCGATATCTTCAGGAAGGAAACTTCCACTAACGCTCTATAACACTACTCTTCTTCCCATCCGCCTAAATTAAAGAGTTCCATTCCCGTAGGTCAATTCCTACGAGCACGACGTATTTGCTCCAATGATGATAAATTTTACCAACAAGCACGTGATTTATCTCGTAGATTCCAGGATAGAGGTTACCCTAAGCAGGACATTCAACGTGGCTTTTTGAGAGCTAAAGCCACTAATAGACAATGCCTTTTATCTGGTCTATATAGGCATGACTACCAGGCTCCTTAAAATTCGTATTCAGGAGCATATTAGGGACATCAAAAATGCCGTCACATGTTCGGACCCCCAAGAACTCAAAACTATCCCCAGGCACTTTTTCGATGCCCATGACTGCAACCCTATGGGCCTTTCAGTTCGGGGTATCAACAGAGTGTATATGGGCATCAGAGGGGGAAACACTAAACAAAAACTGCTCCAGAAGGAGACACGTTGGATCACTGTGTTGGATACGGTTATGCCCTCTGGCCTGAATGAGTCTGTTAGCTTCAAGTCCTTTTTGTAATTTTTTTATATAATTCCCTAGTATACTACTGCTATATTAAAACCTTTTCATGATGGGCACCTATATACTCGGTTTTTAAATTTATTGTTATCTTTTCATTTTATCTATGTCTAATGTTACGTCTTCTGATATTTTTAGTATGTTCGACTTCTACTGGCTATCATCTTATTGCTGCACCCATCCATCCCCATTTGAAGATCTGATGTCTTATTATGCTCCAGAACATTTGCTATGTAATTTCTGAGGAAACCACATCATTATAGATCTCCTATCAAGAATTATATTCATCTGTATTCGTCTATATTTATTATTCTCTGCTATGGCTATATGTGCATATCTACTATACTATATAGATTTATTGTCTCTTTATTAGCTATTATTATTAGCAGGATATACTGATCATGAACTGTTGATCTTATATAGGGGTCTATATACTGCTGTGATGTACAAGATTTATGCCATTAATATTGTATAATATATCAATAACTACTACTGGTCTATTATATTTAATAAATCTTGCTATATCATTTTATCTCCTCTATTTTACCCTGAATTGGCCTCATTGTCGGCGCGGGACTGGCCACCCCCCGTTCTCACTGATGTCACTTACGGTAGTAACCTTATCTGGTTCTGTAGCTCCTTCACTCATCCGGACTTCCCCTCTTCTTATGTGGACGCGCTCTCTCCCGTGCACTGCGGTGCCTTGGTGGCGTCGCGGCCTGTGCGTCGTTGCCCGGGTGATGGGGGGGGTGACGTCGTTCCTCCTCCTCATCCCGCGGGCTGCACGCCGGGCCGCGTCGTCACGGGGGGCGTGGCACCGCGGGAGACTGCGCGCCGATTGGTGCCATATACACTTCATTCACATAAATAGGACCCATTATTAAGTATAACCACGCCTCCTGACGAAGCCGAGGCGAAATGCGCGTCGAGGCGTCAGACAGGCTCTCTCTGCTAGTCCCCAGTTACTATGACTCAAGGTATTTATGCTGACCTTTTTGGGTAGTTTTCTTTATGTTTTGCATGGATATGTATAGCCAACTGTTATAATAGGTCCCCGGTCTCTTATTGTGTCCGTGGGCACTTATACCACGATAAAATGAGCAGACTATATGATTATCACCAGGTGATCACCTGATATTTTGACACCTGGTGCTATGCACCCTACTATGGAGCATCTATTTTTTATATAATCATCTTGCTGCTCATTCTGTGATTTCTACCCACAGTTTGACTTTTATTGTGGTCACTTTACCGAATATCATTACATTATCAGTGTACTACCATTTATCTATATCTGGGGACTACTGCTATAGCCCTGTTGTTGTCTATTGGGACTATTATATCTTGCTCTCCTTACTGTTATAGCTACTCTCTCCCCATTACCTATTATGTAATGTTTATATAGTAAAATAATATCTAAATAAAATTATATTTTATATATATCTCCAATGTGTCCTGGGTATCCATCTTCCCTTTTTTAGGTATACTTTCATTCATATAGTTATCTTGCGATACCCAATAGACGTTAGTGCGGTTTGTGATCTAAAAAAAACAGTTTGAGCGTGTCGCTCACTGTTCAGCCGCAAATATCTCTATTTAAAAAAGTGTGGTATACCCCAGTAAACAATAACTGTGGTTTTCCTCTTCCACCGTTCTAATCTACTCTTTATTACCCTTTTTCCATTGATAGTGCAAGTGTAAGCTATTTTACTTCATTTACAATGGGCAAGGAGCGTGGCAAGGGACGTGGAAGTGGACGTTCTGGTGATGGTTCATGCAGAGGACTGGGCCGTGGCCAAGGTGAAAATGTGCCACAACCAACAGCCACATCTTCTCGTTCCCACTTCTTGACCGAATTACTAGGGAAGCACAGTACAACACTAGTATTGAGAACTGATCAGTGTGAACAGGTTATTAATTGCATAGCAGACAATACTTCCAGTTACCTGGGCACCACCACCTCCGGTCTGTCTTCCACACAGTCAACTCTTAGTAGCCGTGAGTCTCGACCGCATACTCCTCCTCACCCTGATGCTCCTTCCTCCCACCATGCCGAGTGTCGTCAGACAGGAAGTGACCCCACACTTGGACACTCTGAAAAGCTGTTCACTGGTCCATTTCCATATTTGGGCCCCTCGCCTGATACGCTTGAAGTGGTGGAAGAGGAGATCCCATGTTGCGATGCCCAAATATTTGAACAGCCACGGACACAGGAAGTCGACGTTGGCAATCTGTCACAAGAGGTGGACGATGACGAGACACAATTGCCACGAAGTGAGGAGGAGGATCGTGGTGCGCAAGTGGAAGAGGAGGAGGTGGTGGATGATCTAGTAACTGACCCAACGTGGAAGGAGGACATGCAGAGTGAGGCCAGCAGCACACAGGGGGAGGGAGGCAGAGTACCCCAACAGGCAGGAAGAAGCAGTGTGGTGGCCACAGACAGAAGGCAGGCAACCGTTCCCCGTAACACCAACACGAGGGACGTTGCCAGTTCAAGCGGTAGGTCTTCCAGAGTCTGGAATTTTTTAAAGACTCTGCTGATAACCCCAAAAAGGCCATATGTTCCACCTGCCATGCCAGCATCAGCAGGGGTGACAAAACTACCAGCCTGACCACCACCAGCATGATCAGGCACATGGCAGCAAAGCACCCATCTATGTGGGGCGAAACCCAGGGTCCACGACCAGTGTTAGCGGGTGTCACCACTGCTTCTTCCACTGTTGTGCGTGCAATAGAACCCCCTGTTGTGTGTGCAAGGCAATCACCTGTCCATACTGCATGTAAAGATGCCCCCTCCTCTCAGTCTTCACTTGTTATGGCAGTTTCTCAAGAAACAGCATCAACGTCCACGTCCACGTCCCACCGCAGCGTTCAATTGTCCATATCCCAGACATTTGAATGAAAGCGGAAATTCACAGCTAACGCCCCACAGGCCACAGTCCTAAATTCGCACATTTCACGACTGCTTGCATTGGAAATGCTGCCTTTTAGGCTGGTGGAGACGGAATCCTTCCGCAATCTTATGGCGGTGGCCGTCCCTCGGTACTCGGTCCCCAGCCGACACTATTTTTCCCGGTGTGCCATCCCCGCACTACACAAGCACGTGTCCCAAAGCATCTGCCGTGCCCTCAACAGCGCAGTTACTGGGAGAGTCCACCTGGCAACGGACACGTGGACAAGTGCTTGTGGCCAGGGACGGTACATCTCTCTGACGGCACACTGGGTAAACATAGTGGAAGCCGGGACACTGTCGGACCTTGGGACGGAACACATCCTCCCCACACCGAGGATTGCGGGCCCTATGTCAGTCAGAGTTGCCCCCACAGTGTACAGCTCCTGCGCATCCTCCTCCTCCTCCTCATGTTCAGCCTCCATCTCAGATATCACCACGTCAGTTACAAGCTGGAAGCATTGCAGTACTTCCTCCGCCAAGCGGCAACAGGCTGTGCTGAAACTCATAAGCTTAGGTGATAAACCTCACACTGCTTGTGAGTTGTGGACAGCTGTGAAAGAGCAGGCAGATCTGTGGCTGAGACCGCTGAACCTACATCCCGGCATAGTCGTGTGTGACCATGGCCATAACCTGGTGGCGACTCTGAGGCGAGGTGAGTTCACACACGTACCATGCCTCGCTCATGTGCTTAACCTCGTGGTTCAGCGGTTTCTTAAATCGTACCTCATCTCATCCCAACGTGCATTGGGGGACAATGAGGGAGAGGAGGAGGAGGAGGAGGAGGAAGAACAGGAGCTGCTATCATGCGTTGTAGACGGTAGTACCTGTACAAGTGTCATACCGTCGGTTCAGCGTGGGTGGCCTGAGAACAGGGGGGAGGAGGAAGAGGAGGAGGAGGAGGAGGAGGAGGAGAGCATGGTCAGTCATCATCTTGGTGAGGACACCGAAATCTTGCCCGTTACCAGTCTGGCACTCATGGCTGACTTTATTTTACGCTGCCTTAACCGTGACCCTCACGTTGTCAAAATGTTGGGTGACAGTCATTACTGGTTGGTGACACTTGTAGACCCCCGCTACAAGGAGAACTTTCACTCTCTTATTCCTGAGGTGGAGAGGTCTACAAAAATGGGGCAATACCAGAAGGCCCTTGCTGCAGAACTCTTAAAAAAATTCCCATCTGAACACGCTAGCGGCAGAGGTCACAGTTCGTTGCCCAACCAAGGCGAACATGCGAGAGAGATGCAACTCCAATCCAGCAGAGGCAGGGGAACACTGTCAACGTTCTGGGACAGTTTTCTGACACCCGCCCAGCTTACAGGCCCTGAGGCGCGGGGTACTCTCACAAGGAGTGGAAAGTTTCAAAAGATGGTGAGGGAGTACCTTGCCAATCGTACCAGCGTCCTCCGTGATTCCTCTGTGCCTTTTAATTATTGGGTATCCAAGCTGGACACTTGGAATGAACTCGCTCTGTACGCCTTGGAGGTCCTGGCCTGCCCTGCCACTAGCGTGTTATCGGAGCGTGTTTTTAGTGCCGCTGGGGGAATTATAACTGATAAGCGCACTCGCCTGTAAACTGACAATGCTGACAAGCTGACCCTTATCAAAATGAACAAGGGCTGGATTGGGCCAGACTTCTCATCACCACCAAATGACAGCAGAGTAACATAAAGTCAAATCCACTGTGTTATTTTGGGAGGTGTATTCACATGCACCGCTTCACACCCACACATGGGTATGCGCTTCCTCGTTTCGGCTGTTTAATCTTCTACTCCTTATCCTCAGCCTCCACCACCACTATACCACCAGGGTGCCAGCATTGCAAGTTCCTCCGTCCTAATTTTTGGCAGCTTTTGCTGGGAAAGCATAAGCAAATACAACAGGACACCCACTCCCCAATAATGGGACTTATGTTTGTAATATGCTGTAGTGCATGGCTCTTGTAAGGGGCATTGCAAGTTGCTCCGTCCTAATTTTTGGCAGCTTTTGCTTGCAAGGCATAAGCAAATACTATGGGAAAACCCACTCCCCAATAATGGGACTTATGTTTGTATTATGCTGTACTGCATGGCTCTTGTAAGGGGCATTGCAAGTTGCTCCATCCTAATTTTTGGCAGCTTTTGCTTGCAAGGCATAAGCAAATACTATGGGACACCCACTCCCCAATAATGGGACTTATGTTTGTAATATGCTGTACTGCATGGCTCTTGTAAGGGGCATTGCAAGTTGCTCCGTCCTAATTTTTGGCAGCTTTTGCTGGGAAAGCATAAGCAAATACTATGGGAGACCCACTCCCCAATAATGGGACTTATGTTTGTAATATGCTGTACTGCATGGCTCTTGTAAGGGGCATTGCAAGTTGCTCCGTCCTAATTTTTGGCAGCTTTTGCTTGCAAGGCATAAGCAAATACTATGGGACACCCACTCCCCAATAATGGGACTTATGTTTGTAATATGCTGTACTGCATGGCTCTTGTAAGGGGCATTGCAAGTTGCTCCATCCTAATTTTTGGCAGCTTTTGCTGGGAAAGCATAAGCAAATACTATGGGAGATCCACTCCCCAATAATGGGACTTATGTTTGTAATATGCTGTACTGAATGTGACGCGCCCCCTGGGCCGTGTGTACACGTGTGTGGGATACCCGGTGCCGGGTCTCTGGGGTCTGTAGTCTCCGTGGCGGTGACCGGGTCCTGTGGCTCAGGCTGGTCAAACCAGTGGCAGTCTTTCTTAAGTTTTGAGGTTAATTGTCCGACTGCGCCACCTGTGGATTGCGGTCAGGGAGTACCACCACTGCGAGGCAGACCGCTGAGGCTGGTGATGTGTGCGCAGCATAGAATGGGATAACTCCCCTCGGGAGGAGTATAGCCTCAGGGCAGTGAGTGTGGATGATGGGGGTGATGGTGCACGAGCGCAGCAGGAATGACTCAGTGTCTTTGCAGTGCAGTTCAGGGTCTTTACTGATGATTATAAGGTAGACCCTCCCGGGAGTACTGGCTAGCATAAGAGGCCTGGTCAGTCTGTGAGCAAGCTGGAGTTCCCCTGGCCAGGTGGAGTTGTAGGCCTCCCCGTCTGTCTGCACTCTTCCTGGCTACCTTGCTGTAAGTGGGTAGAAGCAGCCCACGTCCCTGAGTGTACTGTGTAGTGCTCATCCGTATGGCTGGTGACTTGGGGCCTTCTGTTAGCCTCCGCTCCACGACGGCAGTGCTGGTCCCTTGCTTGTGACTGAGCCTCCGGGCTTCTATGGCCAGAGGACCTGAAATCCCCTGCCAGCTGGTTTCTGCTGCTGGATATATAAGTCCTCACAGCTTCGGACTCCTGTGTCCAGTTCCTATTGTCTTCTGCCAGGGTGAGCTCTGCTCAGCTTCCAGCCCCTGGTCTTTAGCTCCTAGCTCCTACAGAGCTCCTTGCTGTTACTTTGCCTTGCTCTCACTCTGACTCTGACTGTTCTCTGACTCACTCAACCCCGCCCCAGATCCAGTTTATAAGGGCAGAATTCTCCCCTCCCAGGACGGGGGCAGGAGGATGTTGCATGTTTAAGGGATCCTGACCAGGAAACCTCCCACTTGCTCTCCGACATAATATCTCTATTACTGTGGTGACCAGACCCCTGGGGTGCCACACATGGCTCTTGTAAGGGGCATTGCAGTTCTTCATAATTTTTGGAAAGCCTTCCATTCACTGCTTAGGCCAACAGTGCACGGGAGACCCAGTTGCTATAAATCGAAAAAAAGGTTTAGTTAACGCCCTCTGACCTCCATGTCATTTCCAAAGGGCATTGGAGTGGCTCGAAATTTTTGGTAGGCATTGCACTCACTGTATGCCCTATAACTGTGTAGCCGAACCGCTCCTTTTGTTACAGAAACATATCCTATAAGACATATCTGGTTGACTGGCCTGATATTGATGTGAATGGTCCCTGTTCCTCCTGCTCTTTCTCCTTAGCCACCACCTCATCCATCGTTTATCACCTGAAGCTTTGTTTTAACGGGAGTCATAGAACTGGGATAGTAGCAGGAAAACATCCAGCAATCCTCGGAGGAGGTAGGATATGTGCCAAAACGCGGACCACCTCAGGCCTAGCCGCTACTGCATACATGCGCTTGCATTCCAAGAAAACAAAGCAGATGCTAACTTCTATCATCATCATCAAGCTCCTCACCTAGGCACTCTCAACTTCCCTGATGGAGAAGCCAGGGCCCACCGGAGGAGTCTGGTTCTCTGGTGGGCTCGTCTAAAGCTGCCCTAAAGCAGGCCAGGCTAAGAAAAGTGTGGGGGAAGGTGACAGGAGAAATCAGGGTGGCTGGGGACCGAGTATGGACACCTGGCCGCCTCCTGGCGGCTGGGGACTGAGCGTGGACACCCGGCCGCCGGGTGGCTGGGGACAGAGTATGGATACCTCGCTGCCGAAGCGGCCATGAGGTAGTGGCCAGTTTCGGCCTCCTCCAAACTAAAAGGCCCCATTTCAAGTGAAAGCTAGCAGTATGGTATTGCAGCCTGCGGGTGGGTGGGTGGTTGGCTGCATATTTTCGCTTGCATTGCAAGGAATGGGGGAGGTACAATTGAACGCTGCCCTGGGACAAGGACTTGAATGGGGATAGTTGCAAGTCTGCATCTTCTGATGCGGCAAGGATCACTTCTGATGGGCACACTTTTAGACAGTGACCTGGGGGTCAGAGATGCTTCCAGGGGTCTTCCCCATTCTGATCCCTTGTCTTTTCAGCACTGTATGTGTAGCACCCCGAGGGCTCGGCTGCTACAGGGGTATTGCACCTCAGACCAGAGGTGTGGTATTCCACTCCCGGGTAAGGATGGAGTGTGGACTAGGGCTCAGTAAGCTGCATGCACCACACACACCCCATTTCCGAGGGACAGCTCAACGGTGCTCCCACTAGACAGAAGTGCAGGCACGACAGCATCTGTTCCTGGCTGGAGTCCGGAGGGGGAGGAAAACCCAGTGGTGTAGGAGCAGATAGGGGTGGGTCTCTGGGCATAGGTAGGAGCCCATTGGTTGCTAGTCACCTGGGCTCGGGTATTAGAAGGAGGTATATAAGGTAGGCACCATCTTAGGACAGCAGTCAGTGGAGTGCAGAGAAGAAGCTAAGAGTGAGAGGAGAAGACAGGAAGCAGAGCCCCTGCATGGGCTCTGCTCTGCAGGCAGGCCTTGTCAGGAGGCTGGAGCCTGAGAGAGAGAGAAAGGAGAATGAACAGAAAGGACAGTAAGAAAGGAAGCAAGGAACAGGAACACAGAGAAAGGCCCAGAGACATGAGGACAGAAGGAACCCCAAAGGCCCAGGAGACACAGGGTGAAGGGTTGGCAGAGCAGGGTACCAGAACCCAAATTGGTGGAGGCGACTAATCCTCAGCCAAAACCAGAGGTTGTGACCACATCTTGGTGCGAACCCTCACTACATCCACCAGGAAAGCATACCACATAGGGTCAGGGAAACCGGAGAGAGGTTTCGCCAACAGAAGGCCAGAGGAAGCTGGACAAAGGTGGGTCACTGGTGGGGACGGCCAGAGAAAGGAAAGGAAGGGAGTCCTGTGCCACGCTCTGGAATTGCCTGGGAGTTGGTTGAGCCCCTTGCCTGGTGGACGCAGCACGGCTTGGGCAGTCACCGCCGGTACCGAGGTGACTAGGACCAGTAAAGAACTGTGAGTAAAGCATTGGAAACCGCAACCACACGTCTCTGTGTTTCATCGCCGTACCAGCACCATTAGTACTGGGATGCTCACACCATCACTACCATCATCCACACTAGCTGCCCTGAGGCAATGCTTCTCCCGTGGGGAGTTATCCCATACTCGGCTGCGCAAACTACATCAGCCTCAGCGGTCTGCAGCGCAGCGGCGGTCCCCACTGACCGCAATCCACGGGTGGCGTAGTCGGACATTTGCTATACATTAAGACTGCCACTGGTTTGACCGCCCTGGGCACGGACCGGGTCACCGTCACATTGAGGCTACAACCCCCAGCGATCCGGCTCCGGGTATTCCCCCTGCACAGCACAGGCCCAGGGGGCGCGTCATATGCATGTGTCACACAGCACATGGCCAGATAAGGTTGTAAAATGTTAAAATGACATTTCCCGGTGAACGTATTTGTCACGGTTGAAAGCAACACAAAAGTGGAATAACGCATGAAAAATGCTACTTGTGAACATAGCCCAAGGTGTGGAGGAGTATTTCTGTTTTTGGTTATTTATTTTACCTTATACACAAGTTTTTACCCTGGAAAGTAAATTCCTTAACATATTTCACAGGAAAACCGTTTCAGTTTCGTTTTTGAACGTTTTATGATGAGCCCGCAAAAGTGGCTTAATACCTCTGACCACGTTGTTGACAGCAGTGACCTGGGGGTCCGAAATGCTTCCAGGGGCGATCCCCATGCTGCCCCCATGTCTTTTGAGCACTGTCACTATCGTTTTGGGCACTTTTTAGGCTTTTTACAGACTGCCGGGGGTGCTGCCGCAAAAATGCTCGGGTCTCTCATAGACTAACATTGGGCTCGTTGCTCGGGTCGAGCACCCTAGTATCACAGTAAGCTCGGCCCGAGCTTCGAGCACCCGAGCATTTTAGTGATCGCTCAAAACTATCAGTCGTCATCTTGGTGAGGACACGGAAGTCTTGCCTGTTACCAGACCGGCACCCATGGCTGACTTTATGTTACCCTGCCTTAACCGTGACCCTCGCATTGTCAAAATGTTGGGTGACAGTCAATACTGGTTGATGACACTTTTAGACCCCCTCTACAAGGAGAACTTTCACTCTCTTATTCCTGAGTTGGAGAGGTCTGCAAAAATGGGGCAGTACCAGAAGGCCCTTGCTGCAGAACTATTAAAAAAATTCCCATCTGAACACGGTAGCGGCAGAGGTCACAGTTCGCTGCAAAACTAAGGCATACAGGCGAGAGAGACGCAACTCCAATCCAGCAGAGGCAGGGGAACACTGTCAATGTTCTAGGACAGTTTTCTGAGACCTGCCCAGCTTACAGGCCCTGAAGCGCAGGGTACTCTCACAAGGAGTGGAAAGTTTCAAAAGATGGTGAGGGAGTACCAGCGTCCTCCGTGATTCCTCTGTGCCTTTTAATTATTGGGTATCCAAGCTGGACACTTGGAATGAACTCACTCTGTATGCCTTGGAGGTCCTGGCCTGCCCTGCCACTAGCGTGTTATCGGAGCGTGTTTTTAGTGCCTCTGGGGGAATTATAACTGATAAGCGCACTCGCCTGTCAACTGACAATGCTGACAAGCTGACCCTTATCAAAATGAACAAGGGCTGGATTGGGCCAGACTTCTCATCACCACCAAATGACAGCAGAGTAACATAAAGTCAAATCCACTGTGTTATTTCGGGAGGTGTATTCCCATGCATCGCTTCACACCCACACATGGGTATACGCTTCCTCATTTCGGCTGTTTTTTGCTCTTCTCCTTATCCTCAGCCTCCACGACCACTATACCACCAGGGTGACCGTGGTCCATGTTGCCAGCATTGCAAGTTCCTCTGTCTTAATTTTTGGCAGCTTTTGCTTGGAAGGCATAGGCAAAGACTATGGGAGACCCACTCCCCAATAATGGGAATAATGTTTTTAATATGCTGTACTGCATGGCTCTTGTAAGGGACATTGCAAGTTCCCCCTTCCTAATTTTTGGCAGCTTTTGCTTGGAAGGCATAGGCAAAGACTATGGGAGACCCACTCCCCAATAATGGGAATAATGTTTTTAATATGCTGTACTGCATGGCTCTTGTAAGGGGCATTAAAATCGTCTTGTTAAGCTACTGTGACCTCCACGTCTCTTCCAAGGGTTGTTAATATTGTCTTTTTATTCCACTGCAACCTCCACCACTCTTCCAAAGGGCATTAAAAGCGTCTTGTTAAGCTACTGTGACCTCCATGTCTCTTCCACAGGGCGTTGATATTGTCTTTTTATTCCACTGTAACCTCCACCACTCTTCCAAGGGGCATTGATATTGTCTTTTTATTCCACTGCGACCTCCACCACTCTTCCAAGGGGCATTAAGACCGTCTTGTTAAGCTACTGTGACCTCCACGTCTCTTCCACAGGGCATTGATATTGTCTTTTTATTCCACTGTAACCTCCACCACTCTTCCAAGGGGCATTAAAACTATCTTGTTAAACCACTCTGAACTCCACGTCTCTTCCAAGGGGCATTAAAACCATCTTGTTTAGCTACTGTGACCTCCACATCTCTTCTAAGGGGCATTAAAACTGTCTTGTTAAACCACTCTGAACTCCACGTCTCTTCTAAGGGGCATTAAAACCGTCTTGTTAAACCACTCTGAACTCCACAGCTCTTCCAAGGGGCATTGACATGTTGTTTTTAATTACCTCTAACCTCCACGACTCTTGCAACGGGCATTGCATTTCCTCCTAATTTTTGTCAGCTTTTGCTTTTCAATGCATAGGCGAACACTAAGGGAGACCCATTCCCCAATAAAGGGTAGAAGGTTTTTAATACGCTGTAATCCACGTCTGTTTCAAGGGGCATTGCAGTGCCTAATAATTTTTGGAAATCCTTCCATTCCCTGCTTAGGCCAACAGTGTACAGGAGACCCAGTTGCTATAAATGGAAAAAACGGTTTAGTTAAGGCCCTCTGACCTCCATGTCACTTCCAAGGGGCATTGGAGTGCCTCGAAATTTTTGGTAGGCATTGCATTCACTGTATGCCTTATAACTGTGTAGCTGAACCGCTCCTTTAGGTACGAAACATATCCTACAAGACATGTGTGGTTGGCTGGCCTGATATTGATGTGAATGGTCCCTGTTCCTCCTGCTCTTTCTCCTTTGCCACCACCTCATCCATCATTCATCACCTGAAGCTTTGTTTTAACGGGAGTCATAGAACTGGGATAGTAGCAGGAAAACATCCTGCAATCCTCGAAGGAGGTAGATTATGCGCCAAACGCTGACCACCTCAGGCCTAGCTGCTACTACATACATGCACTTGCATTCCAAGGAACAGAAAGCTAAGGAGGTGGATGGCCTCATGATCATGAATAATTTACTCGTTGTGTAGGAGGCCGACCACTGCTGCTGTCTACCTTCTGAACTTTGTGTTGAAGCCTGATTGACCCAGGACCCGCAATCCTCTATGTCTGGAGGACGTGTTGCATCCCAGTGTCCAACTGTGTCCCGGCTTCCACAATATTAACCCAGTGTGAAGGCGTCAGTGAGATGCACCATTCCTGGCCACATTCACTTGTCCACGTGTTTGTGGTTAGGCTGTCCTTCCCACTAAATGCACTGGGGAGGGCACAGGTAATGTTTTGGTATGCGCGCTTGTGTATAAGGCGCACCGGGACAAATAGGGGCGGCTGGGGACTGTTTATGGACCCCGGCCACCCCCACGCGGCTGGGGACTGTGTTTGGGCACCCGGCCGCGGGGCAGCTGGGGACTGAGTATGGACACCCGGCCGCCCCCTGGCGGCTGGGGACCAAGCGTGGACACCCGGCCGCCGGGCGGCTGGGGACTAAGTATGAATACCAGGCTAACGACACAGCCATGACGTGGTGGCCAGATTCCACCTCCACATGCCTAAAAGGCCCAATTTCAAGTGCAAGCAAGCTAGCAGTATGGTATTGCAGCCTGGGGGTGGGTCGGTGGCAGGCTGCATACTTGCGCTTGTATTGCAAGTTATGGGGGAGGTACAATTGAACACTGCCCTGGGACAAGGACTTGCACGGGGATAGTTGCAAGTCTGCATCTTCTGATGCGGCAAGGATCACTTCTGATGGGCACACTTTTAGGCAGTGACCTGGGTGTCAGAGATGCTTCCAGGGGTCTTCCCCATGCTGTTCCCATGTCTTTTTAGCACTGTATGCATGTGTCACACAGCACATGGCCAGATAAGGTTGTAAAATGTTAAAATGACATTTCCCGGTGAATGCATTTGTCACGGTTGAAAGCAATACAAACGTGCAAAAACGCATGAAAAATGCTACTTGTGAACATAGCCCAAGGTGTGGAGGAGTATTTTTGTTTTTGGTTATTTATTTTACCTTATACTCAAGTCTTTACCCTGGAAAGGATGTTCCTTAACCCCTTTCCGACCTGGTCAGTAATAGTACGCACCAGGTCGGGAAGGCCGGTTCAGCGGGGGCTCCGGCGGTGAGCCCGCACTGAAGCGAGCACATGTCAGCTGATTATTGGAATCGCAATCCACCCGCGGCTGTTAACATGTTAAATCTCTGACAGTTGCATTTAACTCGCGCTTCCGGGAGTCCTATGCCCGGCCCATCAGTGACCCCGTCACGTGATCGCGGGTCACCAATGGGTGGGCATGACAACTCAGGTTCTGCAGCAGACGCCTGTGGTTGTCATGTCTCAATTGCTATGAGCGCCACCTAGTGGTCAGCGCTCATAGCAAGTGAGCATTTCTCCTGCATACAAGCGATCTGCTCATCGCTTGTATGCAGTAGAAGCAATCAGACTACTGCTGCTTCTAGTCTCCTCTGGAGACTATAGAAGCAAGCAGAAAGTGTAAAAAATAATTTTTTTAAAAAATAAAAAAAGTAAAAAATTTATAAAAGTTTAAGTCACCCCCCTTTCACCCCATTCAAAATAAAATATATATATATATAAAAAAAAAAACACATACACATATTTGGTATCGCCGCGTTCAGAATCGCCCGATCTATCAATATAAAAGAAGAATTAATACAATCAGTAAACGGCGTAACGAGAAAAAAAATTTAAACGCCAGAATTACGTTTTTTTGGTCGCTACAACTTTGCAATAAAATGCAATAACGGGCGATCAAAACATCGGATCTACCCCAAAATGGTATCAATAAAAACGTCAGCCCGGCACGCAAAAAATAAGCCCTCACCTGGCCCCAGATCCCGAAAAATTGAGAAGCTAAGGGTCTCGGAAAATGGCGTCATTTTTTTTTGCTTTTTTTAGCAAGCTTTGGATTTTTTTTCACCCCTTAAATAAAAAAGAACCTATACATGTTTGGTGTCTATGATCTCGTAACGACCTGGAAAATAATGATGGCAGGTCAGTTTTAGCAATCTGTGAACGTGGTAAAAAAAGGACCTAAAAAACAACTGTGGAATTGCATTTTTTTGAAGTTTCACTGCACTTGGAATTTTTTTCCCATTTTCCAGCACACGATATGGTAAAACCAGTGATGGTGTTTAAAAGTACAACTCCTCCCACAAAAAATAAGCCCTCACATGGCCATATTGAACGAAAATTAAAAAAGTTCTGGCTCTGGGAAGAAGGGGAGCAAAAAAGGAAAACACAAAAACAGAAAGACCCATGGTCGTTAAGGGGTTAACATATTTCACAGGAAAGCACTTTCACTTTTGTTTTTGAACGTTTTATTGTGAGCCTGTAAAAGTGGCTTAATACCTCTGACCACGTTGTTGACAGCAGTGACCTGGGGGTCAGAAATGCTTCCAGGGGCGATCCCCATGCTGTCCCCATGTCATTTGAGCACTGTCACTATCGTTTTGGGCACCCGAGTATCACAGTGAGCTCGGCCCGAACTTCGAGCACCCGAGCATTTTAGTGCTCGCTCAACACTAGTGTCTACCTGTGTGTGCAGCCGAGTGTGCCGATCTACTACAACCTACATAGTTTCATTTAAAAACAGTTGAATGCAGTTTATTTTTCTTTTCTTTTTATTAAGCCACATTATTCGCCAAAATACAGAAGCATCTTTTTAATTAAAGATGACCTTTCACCAGATTTAGCATATTATACTTGGCACATCATAGAATAGTGGCTGCAAAGCTGAATAAAACATTTTTTTTAATTATCCTCTCCATTATAGAGATATTAGCTTATAAATTTTAGGTTATAATTTATGTTAAGTCCAAGGGGGTGTTACAAAAGATTTTTCAGTGAGATCATGTATAAGCAGGAACCAGAATGCAACAGCGGAGACACATGCGAAACAACAGTATATTTTTTTATTAA